>NC_060072.1:60282500-65282500 GCF_922984935.1 Meles meles
AAAACTATTTTTTTCAGGAGCCAAGAAAATAGAGTTCAGTATCAAGAATCATCCTAAAGCAAGTATAACACCTAGGATATACACTGATGTGTGTTTCTCTGTGTGTGTGTGCGCTTGAGTTTTCCTGTCAACATACAGAAAGCAGTACAAGCAAATTATAAGACTGACTTGTCTCCTAAAATATGCAAAAAAAAAAAAGGAAAAAATGAAAATGATTGGTTACATTTAAAGGTTCAATTAAAAAGAAATAGTACCTGACACACTGGAAGTACTGAACTAATTTTAACAATAGTGATGATGACTGTTATTATTATTCCCTACAGGGTTTAGCTTGAGACTTAAACGTCCTTTTTGATCATTCTATCTAGAGCCTACAACATACACCTGATGGGCAAGAGTGGCTGCAAACTGACAGGAGCTAGTCTGGAAAGACCAAATTATGGTGAAGTTAGTTCAAATGGAAAGAAATAGATGGACTTGAGAGATACTAGAGATAAAATCAACAAGGCCTAACTAATAAGGAATTAGATATGGGAGGGTGGGATGTCAGAAGCCTTAAAATTGCTTTTCTGCTCTCCCTGACACCCTCCCCTCATTTTCCCCCACTGTGATACCCCTTTCCTTTCTTCTCATAATAAAGAAACATCAGAAAAAATGAAAACAGGACCAAAAGGAAGTGACAAGTATAAGAACATGAACTATTTGGTAATGTGTAGCAAAAACAAGAGACGGCTTTTACCCGGATTTTGGCTTTTTGGTGCCAGTATGTGAAGAAGCCATTACATGATTGGGTGAGGGGGAGAGGTGTGAGACAAAGGAGGAAGGAAGATTAAATAGAATTAAAATGTCTGAATTGATTTTAAAAAATAAATGAAGAGCATAAGCAAATGGGCTTTTATTTTTAATGCCTGTAATGAAGGTGGGGGTGGGAGGAATCAGGACCATATGGCTATACAGAGTACAATCTGGGGCCAGGAACTAAGTAATGTGGAAGAGGGAAATATTCTGGGGATGGAGTCAGGAGATAGGGTTTCTAGCCCTGGCTTCACCACCAATGATCATTTGAGCCTACGTGCAAAGATTCTATGAGATAGTACTTGTGTTCATGGGCTCTGTGAAGTTGTGGGGAGCTGTAAGAATAACAAAACAACAACAACAAAAAGAGTATAATTCAAATTGGGGTTCTGTTGTTTTTAGTTAGGGAAAGATTTTAGAAGACACATGGGAAATGACATAGGTAATTACATACTTTTAAGTGCTTTAAATTTAGTATTATCTTTTTAAAATTACACAAGACAATACTCAGCACCATTTGGTATTTTATAAAGAATCTGTCTAGAATTCTTCCATTTATATGCACAAAAAATAATATGCAGCATATCTTAATGATGTAGGTATTTGTTTACATGTGAATGCATGCGTCCCATCTGTACAAATTTACCTGATCCTGCCAGCTAAGGAATGTGATATCTTAACCTTGGTCATGCCAACCCAACTTAGGCATGTCTTGGGAACATTTTCAATAGTCAAAGGAATTCTTAAATCATTCATTCAACAAATATTTATAAAGCACCTATTATGTGTCAGGCATTATGCCAGATGCTGAACCTACAGAAATGAAAAATGAAGAGAGAAAACACATACATCTCCAGCTTTAAAAGACTCAGAATCCAGAAGGAAAGCATTGTATAAATATTTATGAGTATACTAAGTCAACAGAAATTTGGGGTATTATAGAGGCATAAAACAGGCCGACCAAATCTAGTCAAAATATCTTATTTCTGCATCATCAGTCATTGGCTGAATGGCTAAATTACTCCTAAGACACTATGGATTTCTGCACATTGGGCAAAATGGGTTTAGTAGCCCAAGGAAGGTTTTCTTAAGAGATGAAGGTGTGTGTCACTGGACACAGAAGTGCAGGGAGCCTGGAAAAGGACACAAACAAAATCACAAAAGCAGGGATGTGAAGGGATCTGAGTAGAGCGCTTACAGTGTCTGCTATAGGCATCAAATAGAATTTTGGTTTGTATCTTTTTATATGGGTTATATAAATGGGTGGTCATTTCATTTGCTGATGGAGGGAAAATAGGAGAAGAAAATAAGTTGGGCAAAAAATATGGGGGTGAGATAATGAACAAAGTTTTAGACTGGTTACGTTTGAAGAATCTGTGATCCACTATTTAAAAATGTTCAGTAAGCAGTTGATTTTGAATATGTAAGTCTAACACTTAAAAGAGACAAAGAGAAGTCTGGTGTAGAGATACAAATTTCAGAGTGGTTCTATAAAGATAGCAATTGAAACCTGGGGAATAAATTGTCTAGGGAGGATGACTCAGATGAAATAAGAAATAGGCCTACAAAAATCTCTAACTAATCCCAATATTTAATAGTCAGGAAAAGAAATCACAAAGGAGATTGAGAAGGAGTAGCAGAGAATAAGGCCAACCAGAGGAGTCTGGGCTCAGAGAAAATTAGGAAACAGAATCTAAACTATGCTGGATTCCAAATAAAATACGGACTTAAAATTATTCACTGAGGGGCGCCTGGGTGGCTCAGTGGGTTAAAGCCTCTGCTTTTGGCTCAGGTCATAATCCCAGGGTCCTGGGTTCGAGCCCCGCATCAGGGTCTCTGCTCGGCAGAGAGCCTGCTTCCCCTCCCCCTCCTCTCTCTCTGCCTGCCTTTCTGTCTACTTGTGATCTCTGTCAAATAAATAAAATCTTAAAAAAAAATTATTCACTGAACTTAGTGATAGTATTTATTATTTTGGATCCTACTGAGCATAGCTGGAGGACAGGTGATGATGTTTAGAAGAAGGTGCTGAATAAGAGAAGAAAATATCAATAATTAGAGTACATTGAGGAAAAAGAGATAATAAAATGAAAAACAAAACCCATATTCTGATACGAAGGATACAGAGATTAAAAATATGTACCTTAGGACAAAAAATTTGCTTCAAATGGAGTAAAATCTACAGATACACTTTAACTAGGAGGAACTAAGGTAGAGTTACTGAACTCATCCTGGTCTTGGTCCAGGATGTTTTTGTTATTTTTACATCTCAAAATACAGATTATATTTCTGCCATCCACCATAGCCCACTTTCTGGAATCACTAGGAGTAATGCTAATCATACAAATTACATGTTTTCCTAATTGCAATTTTTAGCACTATACTACCAGACTTTCTGCTTCTACTTAATTGCATTGCTAACATACGCTTTTCTCTTGTTCTTCTTATATCTATTTATGTTCCTAATTATATTGTAAATATCCAAGACAATGGGAACTGAAAATGGAAGCTGTTCTTTCTTACAGGGGTTATTTTAAGTACAAACACTCCCTTCTGCATGGCAAAAGAACAGTCCTACAAGGTGTGGAAAGATACTCTAGTTTTCTATTAACTTTCTATAAACTTAGGTAAAGAACACAAAAACAAAAACTTATGTATAGAGTACAACCTGAAAAACTTACATATTCCAATTCCAAATGCCCCCCTTTTTTTTAAACCAGTTTTTTGTTTGTTTGTTTTGTTTTTAAAGATTTTATTTATTTGAGAGAGAGAGAGAAAATGAGAGAGAGCATGAGAAGGGAGAGGCAGACTCTCTGCCAAGCAGGGAGCCTGATGTGGTACTTGATTCTGAGACTCCAGGATCATGACCTGAGCCGAAGGAAGTTGCCGAACCAACTGAGCCACCCAGGCGCCCCTCAAATGCCCTTTTTTTTTTTGAATTTTTATTTTTAAATGCCTTTATTTTTTTTAAATAAACATATAACGTATTCTTATCCCCAGGGGTATAGGTCTGTGAATCGCCAGGTTTACACACTTCACAGCACTCACCATAGCACATACCCTCCCCAATGCCCAAAACCCCACTTCCC
This sequence comes from Meles meles, assembly GCF_922984935.1. Lineage (NCBI taxonomy): Eukaryota > Metazoa > Chordata > Mammalia > Carnivora > Mustelidae > Meles > Meles meles. The sequence continues at coordinate 60,286,382 of NC_060072.1, forward strand.
CTCTCCCAATCCCACCCCCCTAGAAACCCTCAGTTTGTTTTGTGAGATTAAGAGTCACTTATGATTTGTCTCCCTCCCAATCCCATCTTGTTTCATTTATTCTTCTCCCAACCCCCCATGTTGCATCTCCACTTCCTCATATCAGGGAGATCATATGATAGTTGTCTTTCTCCGATTGACTTATTTCACTAAGCATGATACGCTCTAGTTCCATCCACGTCGTCGCAAATGGCAAGATTTCATTTCTTTTGATGGCTGCATAGTATTCCATTGTATATATATACCACTTCTTCTTTATCCATTCATCTGTTGATGGACATCTAGGTTCTTTCCATAGTGTGGCTATTGTAGACATTGCTGCTATAAACATTCAGGAGCATGTGCCCCTTTGGATCACTACGTTTGTATCTTTAGGGTAAATACCCAGTAGTGCAATTGCTGGGTCATAGGGTAGTTCTATTTTCAACACTTTGAGGAACGTCCATGCTGTTTTCCAGAGAGGTTGCACCAGCTTGCATTCCCACCAACAGTGTAGGAGGGTTCCCCTTTCTCCGCATCCTTGCCAGCATCTCTCATTTCCTGACTTATTAATTTTAGCCATTCTGACTGGTGTGAGGTGATATCTCATTGTGGTTTTGATTTGTATTTCCCTGATGCCAAGTGATGTGGAGCACTTTTTCATGCGTCTGTTGACCATCTGGATGTCTTCTTTGCAGAAATGTCTGTTCATGTCTTCTGCCCATTTCTTGATTGGATTATTTGTTCTTTGGATGTTGAGTTTGCTAAGTTCCTTATAGATTTTGGACACTAGCCCTTTATCTGATATGTCATTTGCAAATATCTTCTCCCATTCTGTCAGGTGTATTTTGGTTTTGTTAACTGTTTCCTTTGCTGTGCAAAAGCTTTTGATCTTGATGAAATCCCAATAGTTCACTTTTGCCCTTGCTTCCTTTGCCTTTGGCGATGTTCCTAGGAAGATGTTGCTGCGGCTGAGGTCGAAGAGGTTGCTGCCTGTGTTCTCCTCAAGGATTTTGATGGATTCCTTTCTCACATTGAGGTCCTTCATCCATTTTGAGTCTATTTTCGTGTGTGGTGTAAGGAAGTGGTCCAATTTCATTTTTCTGCATGTAGCTGTCCAATTTTCCCAGCAGCATTTATTGAAGAGACTGTCTTTTTTCCATTGGACATTCTTTCCTGCTTTGCCGAAGATTAGTTGACAATAATAGCATTGAGGGTCTATTTCTGGGCTCTCTATTCTGTTCCATTGATCTATGTGTCTGTTTTTGTGCCAGTACCATGCTGTCTTGATGATGACAGCTTTGTAATAGAGCTTGAAGTCCGGAATTGTGATGCCACCAACTTTGGCTTTCTTTTTCAATATTCCTTTGGCTATTTTAGATCTTTTATGGTTCCATATAAATTTGAGGATTATTTGTTCCATTTCTTTTGAAAAAAATGGATGGTATTTTGATAGGGATTGCATTAAATGTGTAGATTGTTTTAGGTAGCATAGACATTTTCACAATATTTTTTCTTCCAATCCAGGAGCATAGAACATTTTTCCATTTCTTTCTGTCTTCCTCAATTTTTTTCATGAGTACTTTATAGTTTTCTGCATATATATTCTTAGCCTCTTTGGTTAGGTTTATTCTTAGGTATCTTACAGTTTTGGATGCAATTGTAAATGGCATTGACTTCTTAATTTCTCTTTGTTCTGTCTTCTTGTTGGTGTAGAGAAATGCAATTGATTTCCGTGCATTGATTTTATATCCTGACACTTTACTGAATTCCTGTACAAGTTCTAGCAGTTTTGGAGTGGAGGCTTTTGGGTTTTCCACATATAGTATCATATTGTCTGCCAAGAGTGATAGTTTGAATTCTTCTTTGCCGTTCTGGATGCCTTTAATTTTCTTTTGTTGTCTGATTGCTGAGGCTAGGACTTCTAGTACTATATTGAATAGCAGTGGTGATAATGGACATCCCTGCCGTGTTCCTGACCTTAGCGGAAAAGCTTTCAGTTTTTCTCCATTGAGAATGATATTTGCGGTGGGTTTTTCATAGATGGCTTTGATAATATTGAGGTATGTGCCCTCTATCCCTACACTTTGAAGAGTTTTGATCAGGAAGGGATGCTGTACTTTGTCAAATGCTTTTTCTGCATCTATTGAGAGTATCATATGGTTCTTGTTCTTTCTTTTATTAGTGTGTTCTACCACATTGATTGATTTGCGGATGTTGAACCAACCCTGCAGCCCTGGAATAAATCCCACTTGATCGTGGTGAATAATCCTTTTAATGTACTGTTGAATCCTATTGGCTAGTATTTTGGCGAGAATTTTTGCGTCTGTGTTCATCAAGGAGATTGGTCTGTAGTTCTCTTTGTTGGTGGGATCCTTGTCTGGTTTTGGGATCAAGGTGATGCTTGCCTCATAAAATGAGTTTGGAAGTTTACTTTCCATTTCTATTTTTTGGAACCGTTTCAGGAGAATAGGAATTAATTCTTCTTTAAATGTCAGGTAGAATTCCCCTGGGAAGCCGTCTGGCCCTGGGGTTTGGTTTGTTTGGAGATTTTTGATGACTGTTTCAATCTCCTTACTGGTTATGGGCCTGTTCAGGTTTTCTATTTCCTCCTGGTTCCGTTGTGGTAGTTTATATGTCTCTAGGAATGCATCCATTTCTTCCAGATTGTCAAATTTGTTGGCGTAGAGTTGCTCATAGTATGTTCTTATAATTGTCTGTATTTCTTTGGTGTTAGTTGTGATCTCTCCTCTTTCATTCATGATTTTATTTATTTGGGTCCTTTCTCTTTTCTTTTTGATATGTCTGGCCAGGGATTTATCAATCTTATTAATTCCTTCAAAGAACCAGCTCCTAGTTTCGTTGATTTGTTCTATTGTTTTTTTGGTTTCTATTTCATTGATTTCTGCTCTGATCTTTATGATTTCTCTTCTCCTGCTGGGTTTAGGATTTCTTTCTTATTCTTTCTTCAGCTCCTTTAGGTGTAGGGTTAGGTTGTGTACTTGAGACCTTTCTTGTTTCTTGACAAAGGCTTGTACCGCTATATATTTTCCTCTCAGGACTGCCTTTGCTGTGTCCCACAGATTTTGAACCATTGTGTGTTATCATTTGTTTCCATGAATTTTTTCAATTCTTCTTTAATTTCCTGGTTGACCCATTCATTCTTTAGAAGGATGCTGTTTAGTGTCCATGTATTTGGGTTCTTTCCAGCTTTCCTCTTGTGATTGATTTCTAGCTTCAGAGCATTGTGGTCTGAAAATATGCAGGGAATGATCCCAATCGTTTGATACCGGTTGAGACCTGATTTAGGACCCAGGATGTGATCTATTCTGGAGAATGTCCCATGTGCGCTAGAGAAGAATGTGTATTCTGTTGCTTTGGGATGAAATGTTTTGAATATATCTGTGATGTCCATCTGGTCCAGTGTGTCATTTAAGGGCTTTATTTCCTTGTTGATCTTTTGCTTGGATGATCTGTCCATTTCAGTGAGGGGAGTGTTAAAGTCCCCTACTATTATTGTATTATTGACGTGTTTCTTTGATTTTGTTATTAATTGGTTTATATAGTTGGCTGCTCCCACGTTAGGGGCATAGATATTTAAAATTGTTAGATCTTCTTGTTGGACAGACCCTTGGAGTATGAGATAGTGTCCTTCCTCATCTCTTATTATAGTCTTTGTCTTAAAATCTAATTGATCAGATATAAGGATTGCCACCCCAGCTTTCTTCTGATGTCCATTAGCATGGTAAATTGTTTTCCACCCCCTCAGTTTAAATCTGGAGGTGTCTTCGGGTCTAAAATGAGTTTCTTGTAGGCAACATATAGATGGGTTTTGTTTTTTTATCCGTTCTGATACCCTGTGTCTTTTGATTGGGGCATTTAGCCCATTAACATTCAGGGTAACTATTGAGAGATATGAATTTAGTGCCATTTTATTGCCTGTAAGGTGACTGTTACTGTATTGTCTCTGTACCTTTCTGATCTACTACTTTTAGGCTCTCTGTTTGCTTAGAGGACCCCTTTCAATATTTCCTGTAGAGCTGGTTTGGTGTTTGCAAATTCTTTCAGTTTTTGTTTGTCCTGGAAGCTTTTTATCTCTCCTTCTATTTTCAATGATAGCGTAGCTGGATATAGTATTCTTGGCTGCATGTTTTTCTCGTCTAGTGCTCTGAATATATCAAGCCAGCTCTTTCTGGCCTGCCAGGTCTCTGTGGATAAATCTACTGCCAATCTACTATTTTTACCATTGTATGTTACAGACTTCTTTTCCCGGGCTGCTTTCAGGATTTTCTCTTTGTCACTAAGACTTGTAAATTTTACTATTAGGTGACAAGGTGTGGACCTATTCTTGTTGATTTTGAGGGGCGTTCTCTGCACCTCCTGGATTTAGATTCTTGTTCCCTTTGCCATATTAGGGAAATTCTCTCCAATAATTCGCTCCAATAGACCTTCTTCTCCCCTCTCTTTCTTCTTCTTCTGGAATCCCAATTATTCTAATGTTGTTTCGTCTTATGGTGTCACTTATCTCTCGAATTCTCCCCTCGTGGTCCAGTAGCTCTTTGTCCCTCTTTTGCTCAGCTTCTTTATTCTCTGTCATTTGGTCTTCTATATCACTAATTCTTTCATCTGCCTCATTTATCCTAGCAGTGAGAACCTCCATTTTTCATTGCACCTCATTAATAGCTTTTTAAATTTCAACTTGTTTAGATTTTAGTTCTTTTATTTCTCCAGAAAGGGCTTTTATATGTCCAGAGAGGGTTTCTCTAATATCTTCCATGCCTTTTTCCAGCCCGGCTAGAACCTTGAGAATCATCATTCTGAACTCTAGATCTGACATATTACCAATAACTTTATTGATTAGGTCCCTAGCCTTCGGTACTACCTCTTGTTCTTTATTTTGTGGTGAATTTTTCCGCCTTGTCATTTTGTCCAGATAAGAGTATATGAAGAAGCAAGTAAAATACTAAAGGAATGGCAAAGTCCCCAGAAAAATGCATTTTAACCAAATCAGAAGAGACCCCATATCATGGGGGGGGGAGAAAGGGGATAAAAAGAGGTTCAGAAAAAATTAAAAAAAGAAAACAAATAAAGAAAAAATAGAAAAAAGAAAGAAAAAATATATATATTAGATAAACTAGTTAAAAAACGTTAAAAAAGAAAAGGGTAAAAGTTTAAAAAAATTTAGCAGAAGAAGAAAAAAAATTGAAAAAAAAAAATTAAATTAACCGCAAGACTAAAGAATCATGGGGAGAAAGCCATGAGTTCTGTACTTTGCTTTCTCCTCTTCTATAATTCTGCTGCTTTCCTTGGTATTGAACCTGCTCTCCTTGGTAGGTGAACTTGGTCCAGGCTAGATTTTTTGTTGATCTTCTGGGGGAGGGCCCTGTTGTAGTGACTCTCAAGTGTCTTTGCCTGAGGCGGAATTGCACTGCCCTTACCGGGGGCCGGACTAAGTAATCTGCTCGGGTTCGCTTTCCGGAGCTTTTGTTCCCTGAATGCTTTCCGTAGAGTTCCGGAGGACGGGAATGAAAATGGCGGCCTCCCAGTTTCCAGCCCAAGGAGCCGAGAGCCTGGGGCCCCACTCCTCAGTGCGCCCCCAGAGAACAGCACCCAATCACTCCCGCATTCCTGGCCTCCGGCCGCGCTCCGAGCTCACCCAGCCTGCGACCAGTTCAAGGTAACCCCGAGCTGAGAGCTCAGACCTCAGGTCTGTCTCTGTAACTGGCTTCCCCTTTCTAATACCTGCAACTCTGTGAGTCTCTGACACCCCTGATCCTTCTGTGACCCTGCGGTACCTGGGGCCACGCTGACCCCGCGTGGGCTTCACCCTGGTTTAGCCTCTGGAGCAATGTCCCTCAGTGGAACATACTTTAAAAGTCCTGATTTTGTGCTCCGTTTCTCTGCTGCTTGCTGGCCCCTCCCCCCGCAGTCTATCTTCCCGTCATTTTGGATTCACTTCTCTGCCAGTCCTGCCTTTCAGAAAGTGGTTGATTTTCTGTTTCTAGAATTGCTGTTCTTCTTCTCTTCGATTTCCTGTTGGATTTGTAGGTGTTTGCAATGTTTAGATAGGCTATCTAGCTGATCTCCTGCTACCTGATGTAGTCTCAGCTTGCTACTTCTCCGCCATCTTGACTCCTCCCAAATGCCCTTTTTTAATGACACTTTTATGAATCACATTCACAGATACTTTCCCTACAAAGGAATAATCTATACTCAAGAAAGTGACATTTGTCTGGAAACTCCGAATTTACTTTTTTTATGGTTTTGTTTTAGCTTTGGAGAGCAATTACTTTAATATTTAAGAGTTAATTTCTTTTTTTAATTGAGATATAATTGTCACTTAATATTATATTCATTTCAGGCATATCTAATGATTTGATATATTTATATATATTGCAAAATGATCACCACCATAAGTTAACATCTGTCACCACACATAATTAAAAATTGTCTTTTTTCTTGTGATAAGTTTGAAGAGCTACTCTTTCAGCAACTTTCAAAGACACAATGCAGTGTTATTAGCTCTAGTCATCATGCTATACATTATATCCCTATGACTTACTTATTGTATAACTGAAATTTATACGTTTTTACACCCTATACCCATTTCAGCCTTGGTTTTTAACGGGATAATGTCCTTCAATGAAGATGACATTTATGAGTTTAAATGTATTTCTGTTGAGTGGCTGCCATCTTGTGCCTAACATTTAGGACAAAGTGGGAAAGAAACACTGTTGGCAGGAAGCAACTATCAAACGTGATGGTTGAATTCGAAATCAGCACTGAACTTATGAAAAGTTGAGAGAGAGTCAGAGGTAATCACAATAATTACCATTAATATCCACTATCCCAAAAGACAACAAATAGGAACAAAAGAGAATTTTATTAATATAGGAGTTTTTAAAGTGGGGCACCTGGGTGGTGCATGTGGTTAAGTGTCTGACTGATTATTGGTTTTGGATCAGGTTGTGGTCTTGGACTCATGGGATCCAGTCCCCAACCAGGCTCCATGTCAGCACGGAATGTCATTACACGGATGAGGTATTATTCAGTTACAAAAAAGGTGACACTTCTCATTTTTTAATTTTTGTTAAAGATTTTATTTATTTGAGAGAAGAGAGAGCACAAGCATACAGTGGGGGGGGGGGGCAGGGGGAGAAGGAAAAGCAGGTTCCCAACTGAGTATGGAGCCCCACATGAGGCCTGATCCCAGAATCCAAGAATCTGAGTCCTAGGCAGATGCTTAACTGACTGAGTCACCCAGGTGCCCCAAGGTGACACTTTTTAAACCAATCTATTTTGGGGGAGGGGGCCCTGCCCTTATTCTCTGTAGTACTGTATTATATTACAAAGTTAATAGCATCCCCTTTCTTTTCCTGTTCTCTTTTTCACTTTCTGCTTTCTTCATTCCCTGCCTCAAGCTTCTTTCCTTCTTTCTCTCTTTATTTCATTTTTTATTTTCAACTTCATCTTCTTCCCTATTCATATCTGCTCACTTCTTGGTATCTTTATAATATTTAAGGGCCCTAGCCTGAGCTTATGAATATATGACTGTGACACTTCGTATGGACTTATGGGTCACTCCACAGCTGAGTAAAGGTTTTTTGTTTTTTTCTAAAAACAATGTACTGGCAATCTGGCAATAGTGATGAAAATCACAATACAGCAATATTATAAGGATAATTTTTTTTATGTTATCATGAGAAACTAACAGAATGCTAAAAATACCATTATAGTGCTGCCTTTCCAGACCATTGAGTAGGTAGTCATGTTGACAGAGATAAAAAAACTGTTTGACTAGTATCTACTCCTTCATGTAGGAGATCAAAAGTCTCCCTTTGGTGAAACATATTAAGTATTTTGGGCTAGTAGATTTTATTCAGAATTTTTTCTGTTAGTTTTAATTATATTCCTCTTTCTCAAAAGAACATTTGCTACATAATAATAATAATAAAGATTAACACAGTCAACAATTATTAAGCATTTTCTGTGTGTCAACAATGAAATGCTTTTCATAAATGTTACTAAAAACAAAAATATCCCACAAATGCTTATGCAAAGTTAAAGAAAATTTTTTTCTTAAAATTACAAGAGTATACAGTAAAATTTATTCTAAGTAGAAAATGGATATGCTTACAGATTTTTAGTAACTGTAATCATTATCCAAGAGAGCCTTAAGAGACAGTAATTCCCTTGATCAGTTTCAAGACCTTGTTTTTCTACTCAAAAAGCGTCATTATAACTCTACTTGGGTTCCATTGTGGCAGGCTACCAGTCTAATCTAAGCATTGAGTATTTGTGTAAAGTATTCCCTTATTTGATGTTAACGAAGTAAAGAGGACCTATGTACTGATGGTACAGACTGATGCATGAACTCTATTCTTGGATTTAACTCCGGAGTGCTATGTAAACCAAATTGTCTGATCTGACCATCTTTAGGACAAAAATATTACTATGAATGAGTTTCACAGAATGCTGTCAGGAAAGTAACACAAAGATTGCTTAAATAGTAATACAAGAGTTAAGGATTCCAACTATATTTTGGTTGGATCACACATTATTATGAAATTGTTTAACTTTAACATAAGAAAGTATAATTCTCCTAGAAGAAGGAAATAAAATAAAATGAACATTTTTTAGTGTTATAGCATAACATATTCCTGTTTTGTTTTTATTTTAACAGATTTAAATTATCATCTTAAAAAGACCGAGTAAATAATCCTTTTCAAGAAACATTACCAGTGACCCCTATAGCAATGATAAAATTAAGTTTTAGAAACACAGAGTTTCTTTCAATAGTCACTCAGGCACATGTAGATTTTGAGATCTTCATGTTGGAAAGATTGGTCTCACCATCTAGCATCTCTGATCTGATTTCTGAATCTATCCCTTCTTGTTCTAAGACTAGAACCAAAATTTTCTTTTGGGAAACCATTTTTCTCTGTTCTCAGTCGTGCAGTCTGGGGAAAACTTATTTATTCGTCCATTCACTCATTGAAAAATTATTAACTGAGTGACGTATATGGGCCAGGCACTATTCCAGAATCACAAAATATAGAAATAAACATCAGACCAAAAAAAAAAAAAAAGAAAAACCAATAGTTTTACCTAAGGATGATAAAAGTTTATAAAGCAAAAGATAATATTTTTGGAGCTTATCAGTTAAAGGAAAAATCTTAATTGAACTTAAAGTGTGGAGATGTGAACTCTGGAGCTTCTAGCAGTCATTTTAACCCCATGGGGTTGTCAGCTCAGTAATAAAGCCAACAGAGAAGACAAAAGAGTCAAAGAGTCAGATGAAAACAAACAAATAAAAATGTTATGGCATTTTTGAGATTTGGGAACAAGCCACGCTTGAAGTTAGAACTATCCTTGAAGTAATCTGAGCCAGTAATTTCATGTTTAGGCCATTAAAAATTAGGCTTCTAATACATGCAATGGAAAGAATCTTAATTGATACACTGAGATTTTCAAAATTCCAAGATAAAGATGAAAATATTCATCAATAATTTCCTTATTAATGTTTAAGAGTTTCTGACAAAAACGGATCCATGCTAACATTATTTACATTAATGTCAATAATAATTTAAAAATGTTATACATGTAACAGTGACCTCTTCAAAGCCTACGGTATTTTCTTTCCATTTTTCACATGTCAAAATTATGTGAATAGCATTCTTGATGATTTATAAGCAACAGGTATAATTAGTAAGACTAGAATTTAACCCCTCAAAATTATAATACATGTTTTGTTTAAATTCTTATTGGATTGCACAATTCCTGATTTTTCATTGTAAATATATAGCTTGGTTTGGCAAAATTCGAAGCTTTTAGAACTTTAAAAATCCTCAATCTCTCCATGTCTTTATACCTAGAATAGAGCTAGATTCAAACTACCCCTGTCATACTGATGCCCAAATTATTCTCAATAAAGGTGAATTTGTTAAACCGTTAATTTAATGTTGATTTCTACAATTCTCTGGGCTGTCTATAGTCTTTAGGCCCCATCAAATCCCATTCAGATCCAAACCAAATCTAGCCAAATATTCAAGAGCATAGTCTGTCTGACATACCTAAGACATCTATTGTGATCTACTTAAAATTAAACTTTGTACAGACTTTTCAAGCTCTCATATATTTCCCTATTTCTTCCCCCCAACATGGACTCATGTTCCATTTTATATTTAAAACTCTGCTGACCTTCATGTCTCTAATTGAAAATTGTAGATTTTGGAAAATGAAATAGACATAAAGTGGGACCAGTGGTGAAATCGTGGTTACGAAATTTTCTGACATACTGTTGTTTCCATTTACGACATAAGGTTCATTGAATAAACGTTCTGAATGCTTACCATAATATTTGCATCTTGCTTATAACAAATTGCTAACCGGTAAGTTTATGGGGTAACATATGGGTCTCAGTTCTTTAGTTGGCGGCAGTTAAACAAATCCTACATTTTTGCACACAAATAAATGCTTGAGAAAGAAACTACCCATTTTATGTAATCATATGTCCATTTGGATGTAGGTCAGGAAGGACTTGCTAGTATGCTAGCAGCCATAAAAAACCTGCCCCATGCTAATTACTATTTAGTTGCAGGGGTTGGTTCAGCTAGCTATGCATATGTTATGGGCCATATGTACAAACCTTTCCATTTGTAGAGAGGCCAGATGGGCCCTCCCTAAGTATGAACCTTCCCTGCTACATGGATTAACTATGATAGGTTTAAATTGCTTGCTTTTGTTTTTTATGAAATGATTCACTCTAGTGCTCATATTTTTTATAGTTATTAGGGACTTTTAATTCAGAAAGAGTAGCAAACCCTATTTGTTCATGCACATTTCTGTAAATGGCCCATCACTTTCACTTTGCAGTACACATGAAACCATCATTCTTATTATTTTACAGATTTTTTTCTTTTTCACATGGATTATATTTTAGCTTGTTCAAACTGGGTCCCATGAAAGCAAGTCATATATACTGATTGTTTGTATTTATTGTATCAAACAGAATATATGTATATAGGGGTTTGTTGCCTCCAAACACAGTAATCTGTAATTAAAGTTAATTTCTGTGGAAGAGTAAAGCATTGACATTTCTGTAAAAAATAGAATTTATAAGCTATTGTTGGAGATGACTTATGTGGGAAAACATTTCAGACACCCAAATAAATAATTTTTATTTTTGAAGCAAAAGTTATGCTCACTATGTTATTCCTTAGCAAAATCAACATGAGGAGTATAACTCCTTCACTTACTCCTTGCCATTATATTTGAATGTAATAAATTTCATATAAAATATTTTGAATTGTTTTTCAAAAATTTATATCAAACTATTATTCTTAATTAGTGTTAAGTGAATCCTAAATTTGATATTGTTCTTATAGTCATTTGGCTTATTATTGACTGCATCTGAAAGCTTATAATTAAATTCCAAGGGTGTGCTATACTATGTAATTTTTGAAATGTCAACATCCTTGGAATCTTTCATATTGTATATCCTAGCAGAAAACTGATATAATTTAAAATGTTTCTACAGGGAAAGCAGTTAAGTAAGCCAACAATCTTATCCAAAGTAATTCACCAAGCTATAGAAAATAAAACCCTAACTGTAAAATTAGTTAAAATTTGTATGTTTACCAAAATTCAGTGATCAAGTTTCTGAATTGTCAGATGTAATAATTCACTATTACTCACTACATATTTTTATATTTGGTTCAAGAAATGTAAATCAGAATTCATTAATTCTGATAGTTACAAAGAACCTTATTGATGGAATCAGGATATAAAACTTAGAGGTTTCAAAAAAGCATGTAAAAATACAGACACTAGAAAAATTAAAAAGAAATGAGAAGAGGGAACTCCAAAATTAATGAGATAAATTTAGAAACTTTAATAATTGTGTAGTAACCTGTTTTAACTGCCTTGCCTTTAATGAACCATGTACCTTTTTGACAGTATTTTCTATACTTTATGGAAAGGTTACTATTTTTTAATCATTATTTTAGAGAATAAGTTAGTGAAATACTAAAAACTTCTATAATTAATTAAGTTTTGCTGTAAGAAGGAAAAAAAAGCAACATGTGGTTCATAAATCAGTTATAGAAAATTTTGTTTAAAATAACCCCTTTTTGTACTATTATGAAAGTTCCTTTATTGATAAATCTATCTATAGTTAGCTAAGTCTGATTATGAAGTTATCATTATAAATTCTATATGTATGTATCCTTTTGATGAAGAAAAATTTTAATTTATTACATAATACATAATAATTTTAATATAATAGATTTAATTTTATCAGTACTTTCATAATTTCTGATTAAAACTGGAAAAAATATTCAGGTTTTCTCTTCTTTTTTTTTTTTTTTTTAAGATTTTATTTATTTATTTGTCAGGGAGAATGAGCACAGGCAGAGGCAGAGGGAGAAGCAGCCTCCCTGCTGAGCAAGGAGCCCGATGTAGGACTCGATCCCAGGATGCTGGGATCATGACCTGAGCCAAAGGCAGCCACTTAACCAACTGAGCCACCCAGGCATCCCTATTTAGGTTTTCTATTATTTTGTTAAGCCATATGAAACAGGAAGAACATTTTACACAAATAACTTTTGAATCATCATATTATACTATCTTGGAGATAATAATAACCAGAATTCATCTAACAAAATGTTTCTCAACCTCAGTACTATTCACATTTGGGGCCAGTAATTTGTTGTTGTAGGGGGCTATCCTGCACATTACAGGATGTTTAGTAGCATCCTGGTCTCTAACCACTAGATGCCAGTAGTACCTCCCCACTTGCTACACCCAAAAATCTCCACACATTGCTCTATGTCTCCTGGAGTGCAAAATCATGCCAAGTTGAGGACCACGAACCTACCAATGACGATTGATAAACAAAATTTTGTCTGTTTTATGTTAAAAGAGAGAAGCAAATGATAGTAATGAAATCTTTAATTATTTTTACAAAATATAAATAAATATCCATTGTATCTTCTATTTTTATAATTCAACAGAAAGTAACATGAGAATTTCTACTTATTATACTTTCTTAGCTAAACAAAGATCTAAAATCATTAAAAAGGCAAAAACAAGTCACATTCATCATACTTATACTTGCTAAAACACAAAGAAATTTTTAAAAAAGCACAATGACACTCGCAGAAAATGAAATTAATGAAAATAATATTCAAATTGTAATATATGAGCTCTTTTACCATAATATTTTAATACGATTTAAACTACATAAGCACACCCTGTGAAATAAGTAATGGAATGAAGATGGTGAAAATCAAACAAACAAGAAAACACAAGATCATCCATATCTTTTTTTTTTTTTTAAGGTTTTTGACTCCAAGCCAGTTTCACTTGGTTGCAGAAATTAGAAAATACAATTACCAAAGAAATTTTTTTCAAGATTTGGTGTGTGGGTGTGTGCGGGTGTGCTAATGGCAACAAAGCACCACTTTAACTAGAAAAAATGTTTACCTAGAGTATCTGTATCATTCCTATTTACCACCAAGTGTGTTTCAAATAACACTACAGCAGAACTTGATTTGCAAGCTGTGACATGCAATATAAAACAAGACAAATAACTATTTTCTAACTTTTAAGTCTGTTTTAATCCCTCCCACCTTTTCTATTAATTTTTAGAAAACTCCCCATAATAAATTTACAGTACCTTCAAAACAGATACCAAAGCTCAATATAACCTTTACTATTTTGTGTCTTTGGATTGATGGCCAGAGGTTTATAATGTGAAAAACAAATAAATGACTTTCTATTACTATTTTCAGATTAGAAATTTTTCATATTTTGACTTTCGGTTTTCATTATCTATACAAATATATTTTTTAAAAATCTTCCTCCTGATTTCCATGTAAAGTAATGGTAGAAGTCATTATTATATGACTAACCTGTAGAGAACTACTGTGAAATCAGAATATAAAACCAAGGCAACTACCAGAGATACTGGAATTAATTTAGAAATCAATGACAATAACATAATTGCAAAACCCCAAATATTCTGAAATTAAACAACATACGTCTAAATATTCCTATGGTCAAGAAAGAATTAACATGAGGATTTAAAAATATGTAAACATAATAATAAGAAATACAACATATAAGAATGTGGGGACATGGCTAAAGGAGTGTCATGAGGGCAAAACATGGCCTTAAATGTGGGGAGAGGGAGATTTAAATCAATTATTAAAATTCCTAAAGAAATGTGAAAAAGTCCAAATTATGTAGAAGAAAGAAACAGAGAGCAAAACTCAATAAGAGTAAATTAAAACAACAAAAATGAGGAAATTACTGAATCCAAAAGTAGGTTCTTTGGGGAAAAAAAATCAATAAAACTTGTAAGTTTCTAGATAGATTATTCAAGAGTCAAAGAAAGAAAAAACAAATTACCAATATTGGGAGAGAAAGAGTGGTTATCACTACAAATTCTATTAATACTAAATTCAAAACAAGAAGATATTAAGAGCAACTTTATATCAATAAATTCAACAGCCAAGATGAAATGGATAAATTTCTTTAAAGACACAAATTACCAAAACTGACCAAAGGAAAAAAGAAATTAGAAACTTGAAAACCCTTCCCAGTTAAAGAAGTTTGAAATTATAAATATTTTCCTACAAAGAAAATTCTAGGTGGATTAATTGGTGAATTCCCTCAAATATTTAAGAAAGAATTATTACTAACTCAATGACAACATTTCCAGGAAAAAAGAAGAGAAAGAAACACTTTTTAGCCACTCTCTTTCTGAGGCTAGTATTACCCTCATAATAAAGTTAGACAAATACTTTATAAGAAAACTACAGAGAAAAAAAAAAAAAAAAAAAAAAAAAACTACAGAATCTCTCACAACTATATATGCAAATATTAAAAATCAGCAAATTTAAGACATTATCTTTTATATATATATATACATGCATAAAGATAATATGTAATATTAATGTATATATGTAAATATATGTAATGTGTAAAGATATAAAGATGATATATACAAAAATATGTAAATATATATATAAAGATAACTATATATAAAGATAATATGTAATATCTATTCTGGTATTGCAGGTTTGCATTAAAGTTCAAGAAATCAATAAATATGATTCATCATATTAATAAAAGAAAAACTATAAGAATATTTTTAAATGCAAACAAAAGCATTTAATAAAATTCTCTACCCATTCTTGGTTAATAATACAAAGAATCCTAGAAAACTAGGAATATAGGAATAGAACGAAAACATCTTAATCTAAGAATGTTTATGGAAAAAAAAAAAAAAGAATGTTTATAGAAAGACTACCTCCCTTACCGCTTACGGGTTTACCTACTTTGGAGTGGTTGGGTTGCTGAAGGTAGAAGTTTCCAAAAGCATATCATCTCCAATCAGCTGCCTGCTGTGTAAAGAACATGACAAAAGTCATAAAATTCTAATTTCAGAATTAGGAATTCTACTCTGATCTTGCTGGAAATGATGCAGGTTTCTTGCCCCTAACATCAACTCCAAGCCAGCCTAGTTAATACATGTTCCAAAAGGGAATGTGGGGGATTCAAATATAATTCTGATTCAGCTAACTTGGTTCTCTTATTGGACTGTCATGGTCCTAAGTTATAAAGGTAATGACCATGTGCTCCAGAATACTGCTTACTGACTCCCACAGTTGCTCTTGTGGGCTAAATAAAGTCAGAGACATACTGGGTCTCTGCAAGTTTTATAAAAATGCTCTTCTCATTTTTGCATCAGATCTCTTTGGAAGAAAATTCTGGGTTTAAGTAGGAGATGATTAGAAAAAACATGACATTAAAAATATAAGCATACCTCAGTTTCAGACTCCCACAATAAAGGGAAGAATATAATAAAGCAGGTCAAATGAATTTTTCAGTTTCCCAATGTAAAATTTATTTTTACACTATACTGTACTCTATTACAGGGTATAATAGCATTATGTCTAAAAAAAAGGTACATACCTTAATTGAAAAGTACTTTATTGTTAAACAATGCTATCATCTGAGCTTTCACCCAATCATAACCACTGACCAGAGAATACCATAACAAATTTAATAATGAAAATGTTTGAAATGTGAGAATTACCAAAATGCGACACAGAGACATGAAGCGAGCAAATGCTGTTGGAAAATGACGCCAACTGACTTGCTTAATGCAAGATTGCCACAAACTTAATTTATTATTATTTTTTTTTAAAAGGCAGGGCACCTGGGTGGCTCAGTGGGTTAAGCCTCTGCCTTCTGCAGGGGTCATGATCTCAGGGTTCTGGGATCCAACCCCACATCCGGCTCTTTGCTCAGCAGGGAGTCTGCTTCCCTTCTTCTCTCTCTGCCTACTTGTGATCTCTCTCTCTGTCAAATAAATAAATAAAATTTTAAAGAAAAAAAAAAGGCATTATCTGTGAAGCGCAATCAAGCCAAGTGCAATAAAATGGTGATACCGGTATGCCTGTATTCATATGGAATACACCAGAAGCTTGCCAAGGGCCTGGAACAGGATACGCTGAGTCATAGGAGACGGCACTGGGGTGGGGTGGGGGGGGGGCGGCGGTTTCAAAATGTCAACCAAAAGTCGCAATGCCTACCTGCCATTTGAGCAGATTCCCATGGAAAGCATGCAAGAGGGGCCGGGTTGGCAGGAGAGGGTATCCCTCTGTTAGGAGACCCTTGGGAATCCTGGTTCTTTGCGAAGCCCAGACCCCATGAGGCAGAAAATCCACAAGGGAACTGATTGTTGCGCATTTGCGCATGTTACCTTCGGGCGCTATTCAGAAGGTTGGCTCCTTCCACTCTGGAAACTACACAGGCGGCCAGAGTTGCGCAGGTTTCAACGGCCAGCTCTGCGCGACTCGCCACGGGTGCTACTGCGCCTGTGCACGCAGGCGCAGGTCCCAGTAGCCGGGCACTGGGAAAGCGGGTCCTCGGAGGAGGAGTGTCTGTCTCCAGAGTAGGTTCCTGGAGTTAAAAGGCCTCTGCCGGCTGAAGGCTTGGCTGGAGTCATCTGGACTGCCCCGCCAAGGCTGGGTTGTGCGGACTGGCTGCAGCACCCTCCAAGAAGAGACACTTGGTAGCCTTGATTGCTCAGAAGCGTGGGGCCCACGAGACAGTAAGTTCATGAGGGCCCTGTCTATCGCCCATTTCAGAAAGCAGCTTACAGTGATGTCCAGGGTGTGGGCTCTCTCCATCCTGGTGGCTATGGTTGGGGATGGTGGGCTGTGGCGCTGGGTGCCTGGAGGGCCCGGCTGCCCAAGGGTGGCTGGCAACGTACGAGCTGCACGTGTCCCAGTTGCCAGTTCACTGTTGCCAGGGACTGGCAACAGGGAGAGCACTGGCGGAGCCTGAGTCACCGGAGCAGGTTATTATAAGTACCGCGTCGCGTGTTTGCCTAACCATGCTAAGGTATTAGCATGCCTTAACCTTCCCGCTGAAGGCGGAGCTGGAGGAATCTTGACTGCCTTTCCGCCAGTGGGCCAGATGGCTTAACCGGGTGTCATTCAACAATTGACATCAGCGAGCAGCCGTTGCTGGGGAAGCCCAGGGCCTCCTCAGGCAACCATTCCAAATGGGAACCGTGAAGAGTTTGAAGGTGCCACCTTAGAAGGATTTTCTGGTAGTGGACTGTCTCCACCCTAGAGGCTATTTACTTGGTCGGCTTCCTGCCTGAGCAGATGAAAGCCACCTTGGGGGTGGTGTAGACCAACAGGATGTATTACACTGACTCCTCTTGGTCTATCTTTTAAAAAGTATGACCAGACTGTGATTTGTACTAAATTGGTAATTTTAAGATTTCTCAGGCGGCCAGGAGGCTATTTCAGAGGTAGGGTCAATCTGTGCCCTCCAACTTTTGTTAGTCTCACTTGGAAGGGCCCCAATAATATTCTTGTGCCCCTGGAATTAATGCCTCCTACATAGAATCTAGACATGAACTTGGTTTCTTCCTGAAAACACAGTGATGGCACCCTAGGAATGGTTATAAAATAGCTCCAAGTGCTTAAGGGAGCGTCACCGATAGATCGTACAGCTCTGAAACGACTGCAAGCTCTCTCCAAAATTAGGTCAGCCTTGTTTACTTGGGATTGCAGTTGGGAGGAACTTCTCAGAGGGATAACAACAGATTCTTTATTTATGAATATTCTTGGGGGAGTTTTCCCTACAACAGAAGTCATAGAATTAGAAAAGATGCTAAAATTTGTCTCTGGTTTTAGTTGAAGTGATTGATGATAGCACCTTGATCGTGGAAGGCATTTAGATCAGACTTATTAGCAAGGGTTGTTATAGATGGAGAATTTTTTTGGTCTTCCCCTTTCAGGCCAAGGCAGAGTCTCTGCAATTGCTAATGCATCCTACTAAGCTTGAATTAATGGAAAGGTCAATAAAGAAACATAAGTGGAAGCCATCTGCCTTTCTAAGGTAGATACTGAATTTTTATGGGATTTGGGTTGGGTTAGGATCCTAGGAGTTATGACTGTACTGCAGTTCTACAAATTGGCCTCATTCCATTGCCTGTACTCTGTTTGAAATAGCCTTAATAAGATGAAACGAATATGCTAATTAAGTAGGTTTGGCACATCCTCTGTCTGGAGAAGTTTTTCAGGAGCTAAGATGAGGTAGAATTGATGTGTGAACAGGATTGATGCACAGTTCTCCCTGTGTCTCTTATGTTTCTGTACATTTTGTGAAGAGAGGCACTGATAGTCTTTATGCTTTTCCATAATGGGTGTAGTGAATGGTCTTGGGAGACACAGTGTCTCCCTCCAGAGCAGAGAACAGGGATTCTTAGTCTAATAAGCAATACAATAGAGATATCCAGTACAATAGAGATAATCTCTCTTTGGAGTACATGTTTGTCAGGTTTTTTATAGCTCCTTATAAAAGATTAGAAATCTTTAGTCTTGAGGTTCCATTGCATTTGCAAAGGTCCCCTAAACTACCCCTGCACTTAACTTCATGGGATTTAGGGGTCAAGGGGAATTGACGTCAATATGAAACTCATGCTGCTTGTTGTGCTTTGAGAGCTAATATTCTTTATCTCTTATCCAGGAGTCTCATCTTTTCTGCCTTCATTCATAAAATTGTGGAAACTTGTTAGCTTTCAAGTAGTGTAAAATCTCAGACCCTTCAAAGGTTTTGACATTGAGTTGAATACAAATGCTTAGCGTGGACATTTTTTCTTTGTTCCTCATTTTAGGGGAGAAGTATTTGTATTTCACTATAAAGTATGATGTTAGTTGTTTTTTTTTTCTTCTTAAATGACCTTTTAAAAAATCCTTTTTATTTTCTTTTTTTTTTTAAAGATTTTATTTATTTATTTGGCAGAGAGAGATCACAAGTTGGCAGAGAGGCAGGCAGAGAGAGAGAGAGAGAGGGAAGCAGGCTCTCTGCCGAGCAGAGAGCCCGATGCGGGACTCGATCCCAGGACCCTGAGATCATGACCTGAGCGGAAGGCAGTGGCTCAACCCACTAAGCCACCCAGGCGCCCTTATTTACTTTTTTTTTGGAGAGAGAAAGTGAGAGCAGGTTGGGAAGGGCAGAGAGGGGCGGAGGGACTTAAGCAGGGCTTGATTTCAGGCACCTGAGATCATTACCTGAGCCAGAATTAAGAGTCAGACACTTAATATATTGACTGAGCCACCCAGGTTCCCCCCCAAATTCCTTTTATTCTAAATTTGCTGAGTTTTTATGAGGACTGGCTGCTGGATTTTGCCAAATGCTTTTGCTGTGTCTATCAAGATGATCACATAATTATAATTTTCTAGTCTTTTAATGTGAATTGCATTCATTTTTGAATGTTATAGAAGCATGCATTTAGGCGATAATTCTCCACTTACAGTATCCTTTTTATACATTGGATTTAATTAGCTAAAAGTCAGTTAAGCATATTAGATCTAAGTTTATGAAAGATATTGGTATGTAGTTAGTTTTTGTTTTATTGCAGTGTCTTTGTCTGATTTTGGTGCCAGGGTCATTGGTCTTATAGAATGAATTGGGAAATACCCCCACTCTTTTAGTTTGGATGAGTTTGTGTAGAACTGGTATTATTTATTCTTTAAATATTTGGTAGTAAATTTATTGATTTTTTTTCAAGCTTTTTAAATTTCCTCACTTAACTCAATTAAAGTCATGAATTTTCCCTGATCTTTGCTTTAGCTGCATCCTATGTCTAAAGTTGTGTCTATGTTGTGTTTTCTTCATATTTAATACAAAATATTTTTCTATTTTTCCTTGTGATTTCTTCTTTCACCATGGATTATTTAGAAGTATATTGTGAAATTTCCATAAATTTATTTTCTACATATATTCTTAATGATTTCTAATTCGTTTATTTTTAAAATTTTTATTTATTATGATTTTTAAAAGATTTTATTTATTTGGCAGACTGAGAAAGAGAGAGAGCACAAACAGGGGGACGAGTGGCAGGCATAAGGAGAGGGAGAAGCAGGCTCCCCGCTGAGCAGGGAGCAAGATATGGGGCTTGATCCCGGGATCTTTAGATCATGACCTGAGTTGAAGGTGGATGCTTAACTGACTGAGCCATCCAGGCGCCTCATTTATTATTATTTTTTAATACGCTCCATGCCCAGTGTGGAGCCCATGAGGGGCTTGAACTCATGACGCTGACGTTAAAAACTTGAGCTGAGATCAAAAGTCAGACACTTAACCAGTTGAGCCACCCAGGTGCCCTCCTATTCCTCATTTAAATCTATTATGGTCAGTAAATATACTCTTTATTGTTTCAGTTTTTCTGAATTCTTTGAGACTTGTTCTATGGCCTGTTATATATTGTACCTTAGTGAATGTTTTCTGTGCACTTGGAAAAAATGTGTATCCAACTGCTTTTGAGTGTGATATTCTTTATACAACAGTAAGATTATGTGATAGTATTGTCAGGTTTTCTGTAGTCTTACTGATTTTCCTTATACTTGTTTATATTAATTCCTAAAAGAGAAATGTTTCAAGTCTCTCACTCAAATTGTGGATTTCTCTATTTCTCTTTTAGTTTCTATTTGTTTTTATTCTTTTTGTTTTAACTCAGCTTTTGGATGTGTATGCATTTAGAAGTGTTTTAGCTTCCAAAACACTGATGTTTTATGACTATAAAATGTCCCTTCTTATCCTTTATAGTACCCTTCCCTTCAAGTGTATTTTGTTATCAATATAGTCATTTCTGCTTTCCTAAGTGCAAGATTTTCATAATAGAATATTTTCCATTCTTTAGTTCTAAACTATTCATATCCTTAATATTCAAACTAAGTTTCTTGTACACATATCCTTGAGTCTTGATTCTTACTAGGTCTAACTAGACATTTATTTACTGTAATTATCAGTATGTTTTATTTCAACATATCATCTATTCATCTCATCTACTTTTTGTACTTTTTTGCTCTTTTTATTTCTTCCTGTAGATTATCAATATTTTTAAGTATTTCATTTTATCTCTGTTGGCTTATTTTCTATAGCTCTATTGTATTTTGTTTTATTTTGTTTCATGGATGCTGTTGAGCTCATAATATATATCATTAACTTATGAGAGTTTACCCTCAAGTAATATATAATTTTATATATCACCTTGTACTATACTTCAGTTTTCCCATCTCTTCGTATGTGCTGAAACTATAATATCTTTTCATTTTATTTATTATAATTCCTGTAACATATTATTGTTACATTTTGTATTAAACATTTAATTATATTATAAATGCTTTTTAAATGAGTTAAGATACTCCATATTCACCCCATCTTTACCATCCCTACTATTCCTTATTTTATTATTTTTTTTGTATAGATTCAAATTTTTATTGGTGTTATTTTTGTGGTGCTTTCTACTCTACAATCTTCCCAGAATCCTCTTTATTTCTCCTAATTTTCAACTGGATATTGTATATCATAAATGTTACATTATGGTGTGTTTAGTTTTTCCTGTATTGAAGTAGTAGTGAAGTTCATTTTGGAAAACAGTTGAGTTACATTTTGGCCAACTTACTCCTTTAAAGATTTGTTTTTAAGCATTTTTGGATTAAATTTGTAATGATATTTACTCTAGTTCTACTATTAAGATATGGCTATTCGTGGATCTCTCTAAATTTTCCTGTTTGCTCAAAGACATTTCTTCATTTGTCTGGTAGATAAAAGACATGGAACACATAATTTCATCAATATGTTTTCATAGGAGTTACTGAAGACACTTGGGTGAAGATACTCTTGAAAAAAGTATTTTACATGGCAGTTGAAACAAAATCTTAAAAGTTAGTTCCTGTCTTTTAGCAACCTCTTTTCATATTATTTGTCTTAGTGTCTTGTGCTGCACTATTGATTTATTCAGATCTTTTATGTCACAGATCCTTTCAATATATTTACTTTTAATTTTAAGAAATGTTATAGACTGAACAGTGTTTGTTTCTCCCAAATTCATATGTTGAAGCCTTAACCCCCGATATTTCTATGTTTGGAGGTATGGCCTTTAAGGAGGTAACTAAGGGTAAATGGGAGTAATAAGGGTCAGGTCTTAATCTGATATGACTATTGTCTTTATAAGAAGAACAAGATGTCCATGTCCACAGAGAGAAAAGGCCATGTGAGAACACTGTGAAAAGAGTCTGTTAGTGACTCAAGGAGAGAAATTTCACTAGAATTCAACCCTACTGGCAACTTAATCTTGGACTTCCAACTTCTAGAACTGTGAGAGAGCGTATTTCTAAGGAATTTTGTTATGGCAGTCCCTGCATACTAATGAAATAAGTTTTTAGGTTTTTATGAAAAAAATGTTGGTTCTTTTTAAATTCATTCTATTCTGGTTTGACATTGTCCTTTTATTTATAATTTCCAACTTTTAAAAAATTTCTATGACTGTATTAATCACTACCTTAGCTTAGGCAGTTATGACGAATACCGTAGACTGGGTAGCTTAAATAACAGATATTTATTTCTCACAGTTCTGGAGGCTAGGAAGTCCAAAATGAGGGTGCTGGCCAATTCAGTTTATGGTGAAAGCCTACTTTCTGCCTTCAGATAAGCACCTTCTTTTTGTCTCCTTACATGGGAGGGGGGAGGGACTCTGGTCTTTGTCTTCTTTTAAGGACACTAATTGCTTCATGGGGTCCCATCCTTATGACCTCATCTAACTTAATTATCTCCAAATGGTCCCACTAGCAAATATCATCACATTGTAAGTTAGGGCTTCAACACATGAACTTTTTATGGGATACAAACATTCAGTTCATAACAACCACACTCATTTTCAAAGCCATTTTGATTATTCCTTATTTCTATTTCTTGATGTGAGATATTAGGTATGATTCCTCTGTCATCTTACTTTCTCTGGAGATGTTTCATTTCCTTGTGTACTTTATTTTTATGAGTTTATCCTGTGAAAGTTTAGGGATTTGGGGGGTCAGAAAGTTATGTGTCTTGGGTTAGGAAGCATCTGTCCTGGGAGGTTTCACATTTCTTTTTGTTTTGTGTCTAGGTAGTATATGTCTTTTGTGAATTTGGATCCCACAGCAAGGTATGAACAACTTTTCTTTTTCTCATGTCTGTTTATATTCATATGGCCATAGGAAGTCAGAAGCTATTTTGCCTTCAATTTTTCTAGTTTCTGTTTCATGGATATGGGAGTTTTTCATAACTACTGGCTTGATGTAACCAAGTCATTTGAAGCTCTTGTAGTTTATGGCATCTTCCCCATTAGAGGTTCAGATAAGGCTTTAAGGGTCTCTATCTGGTTCAGATACTCAGTTGAATCATTTGACTTCAGTCTGGAGTCATAGTATGAGATTTTGAGTTGGGTTTCTGAAAATTTGGGATTTAACTTTCTTTTGTGGTTGGTTACTTGTCTAAATAGCTTTTGTTCTCTTTTATCCAATATTTCTAAGTGTTTATAGGAGAAGATAGCTTTCCATGTTAGCTCAGTCTCTAGCATCAACCATAAATCTATTTAACTGCTTTAGGTCTGTGCTTCTAGATCTTTAAAATGGAGATAATTACTCTTAACTTACTGGGTGTTTGTGAAAGCAAATTAAATTAATGTATGTTAATGAGTTAGCATATTGCCTAGTAAACCATAAATATTCAGTAAATATACTTCATTAGTATTATAATTCTAAGCAACATGCATTTAAATTATGACATAAGAAACTACCAAAACTTAGCATTTGAAGCAATTTGAAACTGCTTAATTTATTAAATTAAATTTCTTAAATTTTTCTAGTGAAAGATTGCTTAAGTAATTTTTCTTCATATCCAAAATGTAGAGCAAAATTATGAGATAGATTAGTCTTTGTATTATTTCTTTTTGATGAATTTCCTGATACATGTTAAATTTTCTGCAAGTGGTATTATGTTTGGGGTTACTGCCTGAACTTTGCAATTTTGTATAAAGATTTCATGCATAAAAGACTTCAGTATTTTGTATTCTGCTAGAAGACTCTTTGAGTAGATGTATTTTTAATTCTCTTTATACAACATTGATGTCTAATGAATGGATTTTAAAATCTTATAATTATAAGAGAGGTTTTTAGGACTGAGGGCAGAGGATTTGTAATTCAGAACTTCTGATATTTTTTAATGATCCAGTTTAATGGATCTAAAAATCTCTATATACATATTATATTTCTTTTATTGATTAAAGCAGTTCCAAATCATGAACATCGATGCTCTGTGGAATCTTTATCTTTAGGGGAATGGGAGTAGTTGGGGGGGAGAAGGTGAATGTATTAAGTTAAATTAGTAAATAATTAAGAGTGGTTAAAACAACAATGTTCACACACTTTTTATTTAAAGCCGGTTCAATCCTTCTAAGATGCATTTGAATTTGCAATTATTTAAGCCGTGAGGTATGCACTGAAGAGAAAGTAAAACTATAGATTTAAGAATGTAGCTGGAGGTAATATATAAATCCAATTGATCAGTCTGGCAGAGAATTGATGCCACAATTTGTACCCAGTGGCATTTTCTCTCTCCTACTCAACTGGCTTTAGAACATTATCAGAAAGTCAATATAATACGCCAATATAGTGATAAACTTTCAGTCATAAGTCCCTTGTTCAGATTAAAACTTAGGTGCTCACATTGTGGATAATAATGGACAGACAGCCTGACTCCCATCTCACTATGTGTCATCTAGAAAGGACTTGGCTCAACTTCACTACAAGTTTCTGTATAGTTATCAGTGATCCTAAGAGCCAGCAAACCAGTAACAGAACGTCTGTCTCTTCAGGACAAAAAAAAAAAAAAAAAAAAAAAAAAAAAAAGGGAAAGGATAATATGTACCCAGCCCTGCAGTCTGGCTTCAGACCTCTTGCTAGCAGTCTCCTGTCTCCAACTGCCTTTCCCGATGTTCTGATCAAGTTACCTTTAAAGTTCACTCTTGATTTCATGCTTGATTCTTTTTCTCTTTTAATTTATTAATGTGTTTACCACCTTAGCATTATCCTTACCGCTCATTCCTTTGTAAGTTTGCTCATTCCTGAAAAATTAGTAGGAAACTTCTGCTTTCTTTTCTTTGTTGTATAAGAATTTAATTCGGAAGCTTATTTATGTCACATAGCTTTCTATTCTCTAACAGCACAAAACTATGAGAAGGTCTCTATACATATATTTTGTCCTTTGTAAATATGTTTACCTTATTGGCAGCTTTAGCAGAGTAGGCTCATATTGATCATTATACTATAAGAAGTTTTGATTCCATAAACTGTCAGTACAGCGTATTCCATACCGGTCCCATCTAGGTTTGGTTTAAGGCGATATCCTACAACACGTGCTGCTTACCATATCTGTTGACAGTGAAGATGACAGTTATTTCCGCAATAGTCTGCAGTAGACTGAGGCATAACTAGTCCAGATATTTATCAGTAGTCATTCGTGTAAGATTTCTTTGATTTTGGACATTAGAAAGGCAACATGAAACTTAATCATAGAATGAAAATTATATACTGTTTATTTTGTAGTTACATTTTGCATAGTCATTCTTTTGTATACCTCCTTCGAGAATACAGGCTGAATGTCCACTATGGACCCAGGTCCTATACCAGGTGCTGGAATGTAGCTGGGGAATGGACACAAAGTTAGTATGCCACATGGGATCTGTATCATAGCATGGAGCCCAATCAGTTAGCAAGCATAAATAAATATATAGTGTGTCAGATGAAGATGAATTCTGGGGAGAATAGGATTATAAGGGGGAAAGAGGATGTACTGAGAGGGGCTAAGGTTATAGGGTAGTCATGAAAGACTTCCCTGATTAGGTGATATTTGAGCAAAGACCTGAAGGAAGTAAAAGCAAACCGTGAGAACATGTGGGAAAACAGCATTCCAGGCAGAAAGTAAAACAGTTACAAATCTGACACTGAGGCATGCTGGCGAGAAGCAGCAAGGACACTAGTGTGTCTGGAGCAGAGTGAACAAAGAGGAAGGTGTTCCTCTGAGCTACAGATTGACGTGGGAGTCATTTGTAAAGAAACTGATGAGGGAGGGGAAAGTGAAAAAGCAAAGCATGAATGCAGTTTCAAGTGAAATCCTCACCTCAACAGATTCCTCTGGGTGTTTTAGAGTTTAAATTACTTTGCAGTGTTGTACCACTTGAGATCTGCTTTCACACATCTGCCATAGTCAGTCATTGGCTGTGGCCAGCCCTGGGCAGACTTCTGGATTTCAGTGCCTCTGGGAAAAGCAGTTTCTGCAGTTCAAGGTGTCTCCTGAATAAAGTTGTAGGTGCCAGTCATGCAGAAGCTGTGGGAATGGGTACATGGAACAAGAAATATTATCCCAGGACATCTGGAGAACAGGGATCAGAATGCTCACCAATATTTCCCTTGCATTTTGATGTAGCCCTGTAAATGAAATGTAGGAAATGGAATGTAGAACTTGAATGCTTAAATTACCACATGGAGAGGAACTCAACCTATACATACAAAACCAGTTGCAGTGGCGCCTGGGTGGCTCAGTCTGTTGAACCTCTGACTCTTGATTTCAACTCAGGTCACCATCTCGGTTGTGAGATCTAGCCCTGAGTTAGGCTCCCCGCTCAGCAGGGTGTCTGCTTGAGATTCTCTCTCTCCCTCTCCCTCTGCCCCCCACCTGCTCATGATCTCTCTCTCTCTCAAATAATTAAAAAAAAAAAACAAAACAGTTTGCATTGTGACATTAATGATAAATAATTTTTATAAAACTTTTATTATTTTGGATGTTATACCTTATTGATAAGGGTTAATCTGTCATATCAGCTAGTAAGTTTTTACCTTAACTAATATGTCTGTGTTTTAGATTCCTCTGCCTATGATGGAAATAAAAGGCCATAAGGAGATAAGTGATATATCAGCAAGACCAGTTAGGAGGCTATAGTTATGTTTTTGGGAAGAAACTGGTGGGATATGAATACATAGCCAACAGGACTTGCTTATGGATTTCAAAATTCTCTGTTTTTGCTCAATTTGTTCGCTCTTACTCTCTCCCTCTCCTCCTTCCCTAAGTGCCCCTTCTCATTTTTTTTTTTAAAGATTTTTTTATTTTATTTATTTGACAGAGAGAGAGATCACAAGTAGGCAGAGAGGCAGGCAGAGAGAGAGGAGGAAGCAGGCTCCCTGCGAAGCAGAGAGCCCGATGTGGGGCTTGATCCCAGGACCCTGAGATCATGACCTGAGCCGAAGGCAGCGGCTTAATCCACTGAGCCACCCAGCCGCCCCGCCCTTCTCATTTTTTAATAATCCTAGTATGAAGCATAATTGTTCAGATTAGGTAAATTTTTATTATCTCTCTACAACTTCTCAACATCCATATCTTATAGGAGTACTTACTAACTACTGAATGACACTGATTGTCTCTGATATCCTTAGGTGTTTACTTAGCAACAAATACTGTTTTTACTCTTGTTTCTGATTACTCTGATTTTTTTCTTATCTCTCCCTTTGTTGTTAATATTTTCCACCTATGCAAGATGGTGGGATACATTTTTGTTTTTTCCTTTTATGGGGGAAAATTGATTTCTGTCATGGATCTAAGTCAAGGATGCCTTAGCAGCACATGTTCACTACAGTCCAATATAAAAACAAACAAAGAAAAACACACTGACTTGGATAAACAAGTGTGCACACACACATCAAAATATAAACACAGAATAAATAGAAAAATGTTTAGAAAATATTTACTTTGATTATCTATATCAAGAATAAAAATCAAGGTAACTTTTATCATTATAATTTCTGTTAATTCCTTAGTGAAGCAATGAACTGTATTTTTTTTCAGTAACTTTATGTAAATTATCTTACTGAAACAGATGATAAACATTCCTTTTTTATTTTGGTTTTTCAGTTTTCTTCTCTGATTTCCTATTGACAAATAAATGTGAAAGTAAAATACATGTATGCCTCTGAGTATACGTGTGAGATATCTAGCTGTTAAGTCTGTAGCAAATGATGTATAAGCTCCAGCAATGAACATGCCATGTGTAATTGTCAGTGTTTCAGATTTCTTACTTATGGAATAAGCAAAATTCATAGTTTGCCCTTACAAATTTTAAGTAAGAAACAATGGATTTTGTGTAAAAATTCAAGAGTCTAAACTGCACACATGTCTGTATGTTTGCACATAAGTATTTAATAAGGATCTCTCTAGGTATTTCTGTTGAAACCCAAACTCTCTGCACAAAGAGAGATTCTACATCACTGGAGATGTAGATTCCTATCTACTTTTTTAGGTTTTGAGCATGGCACAATATATGCTGAGTTGAATCAATACCTTATAATGTGGAAAAGGAAAGCAGTTGTAAAGAGCTGCATATTTCAGTAGGTTGTAGGTATATGTATCATTTTTTTTAAATGAACATGTGTAAGAAAGCATCAATGAATGAGAACATACTGCTAAGTCATTAGAACATTAACTCTGCCAGTGTTTCTTTAGCAAAGCAAATGGATTACCACTAAAAAAATATTTTGTAGTTTTGTACAGTTATATTATGTTTCAGTTCGGCTTCTGGGATCACTTTAGTTTCCCGAGTAAATCATTGGGTAAATTTTACAAGATTTACAATATAGCTACAACCAGGATTGTTCCTTTGTGTTTAACCTTATGAAAGGGGTATTGCATTCAGAAAGTTACTGTAAACATACAGTCTACTCTCTACAATTGTATTGCCACTTTATCTAGATTCTATTCTACACAGAATATTTCTAGGGCCAGGACTCAGACTTGGAAAACTTGAATGTGGAGACTAGTCAGAAAAGCTCTGAAGGATGAAGGTGTGTTTAATAGGGCAAGTTGAGATGGCTGTATGCATGGAGGAATGGGCAGACTGGGGACAGTACAATGGTAGCTATAGTCTACACAGTTTGTGAAAAAAGAGAAATGGGGAACAGTAATAAAATGAATGTTTTTTATGCCCCCCCAGGGAGAAGGGAATATAGAAAAAGAACTTCCATATAGATAAACCTGGTTTAACAAATACCTGGGTGATTATTCGATTGTGTTTTAGCCTAAGTTCCCCTGAAAGCAGAATCTAAGTTATTTCCAGACAACGTTTGGAAGATTACTCCAAGGAGCAGGATGGAGGTCAGAACAGAGAAAGGGAAAAAATCTCTTTTAAGGTTACATGTGTGGGCAGTTGGGACATTGAGACCATGCTAAGAAAACTATAAAATGTCTTTTAGAATTGTCCACTCAAAAGCTAGGATGGAGAGAGAATTATTAATCAACTCAATTTCCCCATTGGTTGAAAGTCATCCCATTAACTTCCTTCCACTTCTAAGCTATTCATATGTGGATGAGAGAGTTGGTTGCAGAAAGCTAAGATGCCAGCAGTTGAGGCAGAATACTGTCAGTGAGAAAGGAGGTAAAAACTGAATGGAGTGTCCAGATTTGACTGAAATCAGAGGTGAGACCAAGTTGTAGGCCAGAGCACTAAATACATATGATATAGTTGCTGATGACAGAAGCTTATTAGTGATTGGTGCCTAAGGTTCAAGAAATTTGAGGCTGTGACTCAATTTCTCAGAACCTCTGGCAAATTTCTTATATATCCCCAGGGGTTTTCTTTACACAAGGTGCCTCTTTGGTGGCAGATGCATGAATCTGAGTACCAACCAAATTGCTTCTGTATAAATTCTGTCAGGGGTTAGAAATAGGCAAACGATTGCTTTGTGGAAATGACTCACTTAATGTTTTATTCCAAGTTAATCTTAAAGGGAAGTTTGTTTATTTTTGAAGGATGTTTTCTTAAATACTCATATCTCAAGTTTCCTTAGTTTAAGGCCTATGGATAAAGTTACTGACATTTTGTGAGAGTTAAATGACTGACTCCTGAACATTTTATAAAGCAACTATTTTCACCGTCTTTTTGATATATTACTATTTAACTATAAGATTGAAAAATCTTAGAATAATCTCACGCTTGGGAGATTCCCATAAGAAGTTATATATTAGCTGTGTTTTTAGTAGGCTACCTTGACCTTTCATGTTTCAAACTGCAGCCCTTTTCTATCATTAGATTTTAAAGTTTTCAAAAATCTAGGGAGAAGGGTTTTCTTTCTCATCCTCTCATCCTCTCATCTTCATTGCCTCTGGGCTGAGGAAGAAAGTAGGTAAAACAAAAGATTTGTGTCTGCCTTGAACCCAAAAGAAGTTCAAATGAAAGCCTCAAGTGCAATGACCTTAATGACTATTGCTCTTTTAAAATAACTGTATGTTTAGTAGTTCATAGAATATTCAGTTCAGCTGGGTGGGCACAATTTGAAACTTCAGAGAGAAGACATATCTCTGTAGGGAAACAACATTCCAGAAGGGGTAATTCCTTTGTGCCTAAGGTCTAAGTAGATGGCAAGGGTGAAAAAGCAATGTTTGACAAATAAAGTCTACCTCTTCTAACTTGTCCATATCAACCTGAATAAAACAAGTAACTGACAATCCATAGTTTTCTCTTGAATAAATCTGCCCAAGTTATTGCAAACTTAATTAGCAAACATATGGAAACTAATAAAAGATAATAATTTATACATTTTAGCCAAATTGAAACAATAACTATTGACCATGTTATTATATTGGCACAATGTTTTATATGTGTTTTTGTGTGTATATACATATAGCAGTCAAACAAATGCCAGTTCCAAAAGCCTATGCCTAAAATATCAGAAATTTTGCCGAGCTGTTAAACACAGTCATAGTTAAAAATCAAATTATATTAAGGACACCTGGGTAGCTCAATAGACTAAGTGTCCAACTCCCGATTTGGGGATCAGGTCATGATCTAAGTTCATGAGCTCAAGCTCCCTCTTGGGCTCCACACTGACCAGGGGACTCTGCTTAAGATTCTCTCTCAAGGGGAACCCTCTTACACTGTTGATAGGAGTGTAAGCTGGTGTAGCCACTCTGGAAAACAGAATGGAGGTTGCTCAGAGAGTTGAAAATAGAGCTACCTTATGATCCAGCAATTGCATTACTAGGTATTTACCCTAAAGATAAAAATGTAGTGATCTGGGGCGCCTGGGTGGCGCAGTGGGTTAAAGCCTCTGCCTTTCACTCAGGTCATGATCCCAGGGTCCTGGGATTGAGCCCCGCATCGGGCTCTCTGCTTGGCGGGGAGCCTGCTTCCTCATCTCTCTCTCTCTCTCTGCCTGCCTCTCTCCCTACTTGTGATCTCTGTCTGTCAAATAAATAAATAAAATCTTTAAAAAAAAATGTAGTGATCCAAAGGGGACCTGTACCCCAATTTATATAGGAGCAGTGTCCACAATAGCCAAAATACGGAAAGAGCCCAGGTGTCCATTGACAGATGAATGGATAAAGAAGATGTGGGAGATATATACATATATATATATATATATGTATATATATATGAAATACTACTTAACCATCAAGAAAATGAAATCTTGCCATTTGCAACAACATGGATGAAACTGAAGTGTTTCATGCTAAGTGAAATAAGTCAATCAGAGAATGACAATTATATGATCTCACTCATGTGGAATTTAAGAAACAAAACAGGATCATAGGGGAAGGGAGGGAAAAACAAAACAAGAAAACATCAGAGAGGGAGACAACCATAAGAGACTCTCTTAATCATAGGAAACAAACCTAGGGTGCTGATGGGGAGGGGGGTAGAGGCTGGGGTAACTGGACAATGGACATTAAGGAGGGCACATGATGAAGTGGTTATATAATAACCAGTGAGTGCTGGTTATTGTAGAAGACTGATGAATTGCTGAAATCTACCTTTGAAAGTAATAATACACTATATGTTAATTAATTGAACTTAAGAAAATTAAAAGAAAGAAGAATTTTTAAATTAAAAAAAAAAAAAGATTCTTTCCCTCTGCCCCTCCCTCCTTTGGTGGTTTCTGGCTCTCTAAAATTAATAAATACATCTTGAAAAAAATAAATTACAGGGGCACCTGGGTCATGATCAGTGTCATGATCCCAGGGTCCTTGGGATCAAGCCCCGCATCAAGCTTCCTGCTTGGCGGAAAGCCTACTTCTCCCTCTCGCACTCCCCTTGCTTATGTTCCTGCTCTCGCTGTGTCTCTCTGCCAAATAAATCAATAAAATCTTTAAAAATAAATAAATAAATAAGATTATAATTAAATGCAATGTATTAAAAACAAAAGTGATTACAAATATCCAAAACTCATCACTCCTAATCATTTTTCTACATTTATTATTATTATTATATTAGAGAGAGGGAGAATCTTAAGTAGCCTTCTCATTGGGTGAGCCCCATGAGCTGAGATCATGACCTGAGCAGAAATCAAGAGTCGATGCTTAACCCACTCAACGATCCAGGCACCTGGATTTTTGTACATTTTATTATCACTTATGCCCAGGATGTTATTTGCATTTATTTTATGGGTATGTAGGGAAAACTGTGTAATGGCCTCTCTCTTCCTAATTCTGCTGTCAGTAATGTCAAGTTGGTGGCTTAAACTGTACATGGTACAAGTACCTTTATCATGGAAATAGGCAAATGTTACAAATAAAGGCTTGTTTTTGTTTTGTTGATTGACTAAACTGACGATAGAAAATGTTAATGCAGATTAAATTTAGAAATGCTTTGTGTCTGGTGCCACTACATTGTCAGCAACACAAAAATTTAAGAAAATATCCTTTCAGCAGTTGGAAATATTTGATTCAGCGAAGAAGTTCCTCCAGTCATTGACGAAAGGGAAGTTCCACTTAGTCTTTATTGTTTCACTTTTGTCTTATTTGTTAATGTAAATGGTAATATCAACAACATTCATCAATTGCAACTATTGGTTAGTTGGGGATACAAGAATTACAAAAAAATTGATGAAAGCATTCTATGAGAATCAATTGGCTGTATGGAATTTAAGATAAAAATATTGTATATCTTATTGCTGTTATATATTGCTTAATACTAGTAATATAATAAACATACACATATATGTTTAAGTGATTATATATAGATACAGATAGGTATATAGATATAAATGCATTAGTTTTTTTCTGGAAAGTTGGTTGTAAAACACTTACCAGCATAGCTTTATATAAATATATGGTTTTAATAACTGAATACATTTTACATAATTCTTAAAAATAACCAGCTTCTTGAGAACCTGGGGAAAAATCTTTTTTCCTTATACATTAAAACTAGAACATAAAAAAAATTTACAGAAATTTACTGAGATGAAGCTTATAATTTGAATCATGACAGATAATACTAAATGCAAGATTTATAATGCCCACAGCAAGATAAGCTAAATGGATCTTTACCTAAAAAGGTCTGTGTTTACTAAATTTATAGATAATATGGGATGGATGTTTACTTTCTCTTGTTGAATATCTTAGTGTTAGTATTACAACATAAAGGAAGAAAAGCCACAGAATATAAAGTTATAAATCAATAACTAAATAGTAATAGTTCCCAAGAGGCAAAGCGTATTTTAATACTGAGGTATGCTAATTAAATATAATGCAAGTTCTTTATTCTAAAATATACAGAATAACAAATACTTTTTAATATTGCTATACTTGGCAGTAGGATTTGAATTCTTTAAAATTTTCCAGGAGAGAAGAAAAAAGAGTTGACCATTGAATAACGCATGGATTAAGGGTGCCAACTCCCCCACACAATCAAAAATCCACTGTAAGTTTTGATCCCCCCAAAACTTAACTACACATAGCGTACTGTTGACCAGAAGCCTTACCAATAACATAGAAAGTCAATGAATACACACACAAAGTCAATTAACACATATTTTGTGTATGTATTATATCCTGAATAAAGTAAGCTACAGAAAAGAAAATGTTATTGAGAATATTATAAGAAGTGAAAGTGTAAAGAAGTTTTAAGAGATACGTGTGTGTATTTGATTATATATGTATATATATAATGGAGTATTATTCAGCCATAAAAAAGTGAAATCTTGGGGCACCTGAGTGGCTCAGTGGGTTAAGCCTCTGCCCTAGGCTCAGGTCATGATCTCAGGGTCCTAGGATCAAGCCCTATATCAGGCTCTCTGCTGAGCAGGAGCCTGCTTCCTCCTCTCTCTCTGCCTGCCTCTCTGCCTACTTGTGATCTCTGTCAAATAAATAAATAAAATCTTAAAAAAAAAGTAAAAAAAAAAGTGAAATATTGGCATTTCTAACAACATGGATAGAGCTAGAGAGTATAATGTGAAGCAAAGTAAGTCAGGGAAAGACAAATACCATATTATTTCACTTATACAGTGTTTAAGAAACAAATGAGCAAAGAAAAATAAGAAAAGGGAGATAAACCAAGAAATAGACTCTTAACTATAGAGAACAAACGGATGGTTACCAGAAGGGAGGTGGATGGGAGGAAGGGTGAAATAGGTGAAGAGTACACTTATCATGATAAACCTTTAGGGTGCTTGGGTGGCTCAGTGGGATAAAGCTTCTGCCTTCGGCTCAGGCCATGATCTTAGGATCCTGGGATCGAGCCCCACATTGGGCTGTCCACTTGGCGGGGAGCCTGCTTTCCTCTCTCTCTCTGCCTGCCTCTCTGCCTACTTGTGATCTCTATCTGTCAAATAAATAAATAAAATCTTTTAAAAAAATTATGATGAACCGTTAGTAGAGAATTACTTAATCAATAGAATTATTGAATCACTATATTATACACCTAAAACTAATGTAACAATGTACATTAACTATACTGGAATTAAAATAAAAAAAACTTAATAAAAATTTAGAAATAAATACTTAAAAATATCATAAAATACAAATACATACTCTACTGTATTTATACAAAAAAGAAATCTTTGTATAAGTGGACCCATGCAGTTCCAACCCATGCAGTTCAAACCCGTGTTGTACAAGGGTCAACTGTACCTGCATTTTTTGCCCTAACTTATATTTTTTCTTTCTTTTTTTTTTTTAAGATTTTATTCCTTTATTTGAGAGAGAGAGAGTGCGCACAAGGAGAGAGTGAGAGGGAGAAGCAGACTCCCCACTAAGTGGGAAACCTGATGTGGGGCTTGATCTCAGGACCCTGGGATCATGACCTGAGCTGAAGGCAGATGCTTGACCAACTGAGCCACCCAGGATCCCCTCCTAACTTATATTTTCTAACACATTTTATTTATCGGTACCTAGGAATTATAATAAGATTAAATCCATATTTATGAGTGTCTTTATAGTTCATTTGTAATTGCTTTTCCAGGCTAGACATTTTATTTATTTTTCTTTCAAGTTTTTAATTAAGTTCATTAGTTAACATGCAGCATATTAGTTTCAGGTGTAGAATTTAATGATTTATCACTTGCATGCAACATCCAGTGCTTATCACCAGTGCCCTCCTTAATACCCGTCGCCTATTTACCTGATCCTCTTGCCCACTTCCCCTCCAGTAATTCTCAATTTGTTCTCTGTAGTTAAGAGTCTGTTTAATGGTTTGCCTCTTTTCTGTGCCATATTCATTTGTTTCATTTCTTAGATTCCACCTATGAATGAAATCATATGGTATTTTTCTTTCTCTGACTTATTTCATAATACACTCTAGCTCCATCCATGTCTTTCCAAATGTCGAGATTTCATTCTTTTTTTACGGCTGAGTAATATTCCATTCATCATTCAATTGATTTTCATTTTTTCATTCATCAGTCATCTGATTTTTTACTCAGTATTTTGCCTTCAAAATGTATCTTGTTGACTAAAGTTAAACCTAGTTCCTTCATTTTTGCTGATTTTATTGAGTTGTATGTTACGGTGTTCCTCTATATTTGTACATTAAACCAATTTTACTTTTTCACATTAAAAACTGAATATTCTTACACTTGGTTAGATTTTGTAATATACCACACATCTAGAAGTATGCTTGTTGAGTTTTAGGTTTTTATATATTCTTAACTTTAATAAATATTGCAGAAAAAGATCTCCAGAAATGAATCAACTCACTTTACTAAGAGGCTTTCAGTTATCTCACATCTCTACAGAAACTTGATAACATGGAACTTTTAAATTTGCCTATCAAATGTATGCTTTTTTTTTTCAATTTGTGTTTTCTTGATAAGTAGTAAATGTGAAAATATCTTCATATTTTGGTGGACCTCTCATGTTCACCAGCAATGAATTGCCAAGTCAAATCTTTTGTTCTTATGGCAGCAGTTCATTTTTTCCTTTCCTATTAGTTCATAATGGATACTATTCCTTTGTGAATTATATGCTTTATAAATATACCAGTGTGTGCTTTGTTAATTACATGTATTCACAGTGGGCTCAGTGCTCAGCATGGAGTTGGCTTGGGATTCTTTCTCTCCCTCTGTCCCTCCCCCAATGACACACTTGCTTTTTCTGTCTAAAATAAATAAATCTTAAAAGAAAAGAGAAAGAGAATTATGATAACTTTTGATATCTAGTAGGATTATTTCTCCCTCCTTTTTCTTATTTTTCAAGGTGTTCTTTATTCCTGGCCCAATATTTACTCATGTGAATTTCTCAACTTTTTAAAAGTTTTATGGAAATCCCTGGTGGCATTTTAACTGTATTTATTTTAATTTAAAGATAGATTTTGTTGGAATTGATATTTTCTTTTTTTTTTTTTTACATTTTATTTATTTATTTATTTATTTTTAAAATTTCTTTATTTTCAGCATAACAGTGTTCATTGTTTTTGCACCACACCCAGTGCTCCATGCAGTACATGCCCTCCCTATTACCCACCACCTGGTTCCTCAACCTCCCACCCCCCCCCCCCCCCGCCCCTTCAAAACCCTCTGGTTGTTTTTCAGAGTCCATAGTCTCACATGGTTCATCTCCCCTTCCAGTTTCCCTCAACTCCCTCTCCTCTCCATCTCCCCATGTCCACCGTGTTCTTTGTTATGCTCCACAAATAAGTGAGACCATATGATACTTGACTCTCTCTGCTTGACTTATTTCGCTCAGCATAATCTCTTCCAGTCCTGTCCATGTTGCTACAAAAGTTGGGTATTCATCATTTTTGATGGAGGCATAATACTCCATTGTGTATATGGACCACATCTTCCTTATCCATTCGTCTGTTGAAGGGCATCTTTGTTCTTTCCACAGTTTGGCGACCGTGGCCATTGCTGCAATAAACATTGGGGTACAGATGGCTCTTCTTTTGACTACATCTGTATCTTTGGGGTAAATACCCAGCAGTGCAATTGCAGGGTCATAGGGAAGCTCTATTCTTAATTTCTTCAGGAATCTCCACACTGTCCTCCAAAGTGGCTGCACCAACTTGCATTCCCACCAACAGTGTAAGAGGGTTCCCCTTTCTCCACATCCTCTCCAACACACGTTGTTTCCTATCTTGCTAATTTTGGCCATTCTAACTGGTGTGAGGTGGTATCTCAATATAGTTTTAATTTGAATCTCCCTGATGGCTAGTGATGATGAACATTTTTTCATGTGTCTGATAGCCATTTGTATGTCTTCATTGTAGAAGTGTCTGTTCATATCTTCTGCCCATTTTTTGATATGATTATCTGTTTTGTGTGTGTTGAGTTTGAGGAGTACTTTATAGATCCTGGATATCAACCTTTTGTCTGTACTGTCATTTGCAAATATCTTCTCCCATTCCGTGGGTTGCCTCTTTGTTTTGTTGACTGTTTCCTTTGCTGTGCAGAAGCTTTTGATCTTGATGAAGTCCCAAAAGTTCATTGTTGCTTTTGTTTCCTTGGCCTTTGGAGACATATCTTGAAAGAAGTTGCTGTGGCTGATATCGAAGAGGTTACTGCCTATGTTCTCCTCTAGGATTCTGATGGATTCCTGTCTCACGTTGAGGTCTTTTATCCATTTTGAGTTTATCTTTGTGTACGGTGTAAGAGAATGGTCGAGTTTCATTCTTCTACATATCGCTGTCCAGTTTTCCCAGCACCATTTATTGAAGAGACTGTCTTTTTTCCATTGTATATTTTTTCCTGTTTTGTCAAAGATTATTTGACCATAGAGTTGCAGGTCCATATCTGGGCTCTCCACTCTGTTCCACTGGTCAGTGTGTCTGTTTTTATGCCAGTACGATGCTGTCTTGGTGATCACAGCTTTGTAGTAAAGCTTGAAATCGGGTAATGTGATGCCGCTAGTTTTGTTTTTGGTTTTCAACATTTCCTTACCAATTCGGGGTCTCTTCTGATTCCATACAAATTTTAGGATTATTTGCTCCAGCTCTTTGAAAAATACCGGTGGAATTTTGATTGGAATGGCATTAAAAGTATAGATTGCTCTAGGCAGTATAGACAATTTAACAATGTTTATTCTTCCAATCCAAGAGCATGGAACGGTCTTCCATCTTTTTGTCTCTTCTTCAATTTCTTTCATGAGTGTTCTGTATTTCCTTGAGTACAGGTTGTTTACCTCTTTGGTTAGGTTTATTCCCAGGTGTCTTATGGTTCTTGGTACTATAGTAAATGGAATCGATTCTCT
Source organism: Meles meles (assembly GCF_922984935.1). Lineage (NCBI taxonomy): Eukaryota > Metazoa > Chordata > Mammalia > Carnivora > Mustelidae > Meles > Meles meles. The sequence goes on from NC_060072.1 coordinate 60,325,262, forward strand.
AATTTCCCTTTCTGTATTTTCACTGTTAGTGTATAAGAAAGCCACTGATTTCTGTACATTGACTTTGTATCCTGCCACGTTACTGAATTGCTGTATGAGGTCTAGTAGTTTGGGGGTGGGGTCTTTGGGGTTTTCCATATAAAGAATCATGTCATCTGTGAAGAGAGAGAGTTTGACTTCTTCCTTGCCAATTTGTATACCTTTTATTTCTCTTTGTTGTCTGATTGCCATTGCTAGGACTTCTAATACTATGTTGAACAAGAGTGGTTAGAGTGGGCATCCTTGTTGTGTTCCTCATCTCAACGGGAAGGCTGCAAGCTTTTTCCCATTGAGGATGATATTTGCTGTGGGTCTTTCATAGATAGACTTTATGAAGTTCAGGAATGTTCCCTCTATCCCTATACTTTGAAGCGTTTTCATCAGGAACGGATGCTGGATTTTGTCAAATGCTTTTTCTGCATCAATTGAGAGGACCATGTGGTTCTTCTCTCTTCTCTTATTGATTTGTTCTATCACATTGATTGATTTGTGAATGTTGAACCAACCTTGTTACCCAGGGATGAATCCCACCTGGTCATGGTGGATAATCTTTTTAATGTGCTGCTGGATCCTGTTTGCTAGGATCTTGTTGAGAATCTTTGCATCCATATTCATCAGTGATATTGGTCTGAAATTCTCCTTTTTGGTAGGGTCTTTGCCTGATTTGGGGATCAGTGTAATGCTGGCTTCATAAAAAGTCTGGAAGTTTTTCTTCTGCTTCAGTTTTTTGGAACAGCTTCAGGAGAATTGGTGTTATTTCTTCTTTGAAAGTTTAGTAGAAATCCCCAGGGAATCCGTCAGGTCCTGGGCTCTTGTTTTTTGGGAGGTTTTTGATCACTGCTTCAATCTCGTTACTAGATATTAGTCTATTCAGGTTGTCAATTTCTTCCTGGTTCAATTTTGGGAGTTTGTAGTTTTCCAGGAATGCATCCATTTCATCTAGGTTGCTTAGCTTATTGGCATATAACTGTTGGTAATAATTTCTGATGATTGTTTCTATTTCCTTGGTGTTAGTTGTGATCTCTCCCTTTTCTTTCATAATTTTATTAATTTGGGCTTTCTCTCTTTTCTTTTGGATTAGTGTGGCCAATGGTTTATCGATCTTATTGATTCTTTCCAAAAACCAGCTTCTAGTTTCATTGATACGTTCTACTGTGTCTCTGGTTTCTACCTCATTGATCTCTGCTCTAATCTTGATTATTTCCCTTCTTGCGTGTGGAGTTGGTTTGACTTGTTGTTGATTCTCTAGTTTTTTAAGGTGTAGAGACAGCTGGTGTATTCTGAATTTTTCAATATTTTTGAGGGAGGCTTGGATGGGTATGTATTTTCCCCTTAGAATCGCCTTTGCTGTATCCCATAGGTTTTGGACCGAAGTGTCTTCATTCTCATTGGTTTCCATGAATTGTTTAAGTTCATCTTTGATCTCCTGGTTGATCCAAGCCTTCTTAAGCAAGGTGGTCTTTAGCTTCCAGGTGTTTGAGTTCCTTCTGAACTTTTCCTTGTGATTGAGCTCCAGTTTCAAAGCATTGTGATCTGAGAATGTGCAGGGAATAATGTCAGTCTTTTGGTATCGGTTGAGTCCTGCTTTGTGACCCAGTATGTGGTCTATTCTGGAGAAGGTTCCATGTGCACTTGAGAAGAATGAGTATTCTGTTGTTTTAGGGTGGAATGTTCTGTATATGTCTATGAGGTCCATCTGGTCCAATGTTTCATTCAATGCTCTTATTTCTTTATTAATTTTCTGCTTCGATGATCTGTCTATTTCTGAGAGAGGTGTATTAAGATATCCTACTATCAATGTATTCATATCAGTATGACTCTTTATCTTGATTAATAGTTTTCTTATGTAATTGGGTGCTCCCATATTGGGGGCGTAGATATTTATAATTGTTAGATCATCTTGGTGGATAGTCCCTTTAAGAATTATGTAGTGTCCTTCTGTATCTCTGACTACAGTCTAGTTTAAAATCTAATTTATCTGATATGAGAATCGCTACCCCGGCCTTCTTCTCAGGCCCATTTGCATGAAAGATGCTTCTCCATCCCTTCACTTTCAGTCTGGGTGTATCCTTAGGTTCAAAATGGGTCTCTTTTAGACAACATATGGAGGGGTCCTGTCGTTTTATCCAATCTGCAACCCTGTGTCGTTTTATGGGCACATTTAGGCCATTCACATTGAGAGTGATATATTGAGAGAGAGGTTTTTATTGACATCGTGTTACCTTTGAAGTCTGTCTGTAGATTGTTTCTATATTTCTGTTCAATGCTATTCTTAGGATTTTTTCTCTTTTGTAGGACCCCCCTTAATATTTCCTGCAGTGTTGGCTTGGTGGTCGCATAGTCTTTTAAGCTTTGCGGGTCTTGGAAACTCTTTATCTCTCCATCCATTTTAAAAGTCAGTCTTGCTGGATAGAGTATTCTTGGCTGCATGTTCTTCTCATTTAGTACTCTGAATATATTTTGCTAGCCCTTCCTGGCTTGCCAGGTCTCTGTGGACAGGTCTGACGTTATTCTAACGGCTTTCCTCTGTATGTAAGGAGCTTCTTTGTCCTAGCTGCTTTTAAGAGGGTCTCTCTTGAAACATAATTCCTCATTTTGACTATAAGGTGTCGTGAGGACTTTCGAGAATCTAAAATCTTGGGAGGAAATCTCTCTGCTTCTAGTACGTGAACATTGTTTCCATTCGTGAGATTGGGAAAATTTTCATAGACAACTTCTTCCACTATATCTTCTAGACTTCTTTCTTTTTCCTCCCCTTCAGGGATTCCAATAATTCTGACATTGGAACGTTTCATGGCATCATTTATTTCCCTGATTCTGTTTTCGTGGCTTCTGAGCTGTTTATTCCAGGCTTCCTCCTGATCTTTCTCTCTATCTGTTTGTCCTCCAGATCACTAATTCTATCTTCTGTCTCAGTTACCCTAGCTTTTAGAGAATTTAGATTAGATTGGAACTCATTGAGAGCATTGTGAACATCATCCCTGGTGGCTTTCAGTTCTGCCCTAATCAATTCTGTTTGGTCATCCATGGCTTTCTCCAACCTAGCTATTGCCTGGATAATTGTTAGTCTGAATTCCTTTTCCGACATATTGTCTATGTCGATCGCCATTAGCTCTGTTGCTGAAGGTCCATCCTCTGTATTTTTCTTCTCTTGGGTATTCCTCCTCCTAGTCATTTTGGTAAGAGATGACTGAACAGATGCAGCTGGATTTATCGATTGTGGTGCAATCAAGGTGCACCCTGGAACACTTCTGTGCAATCAGGGTTCCCCACCCAAATGAGAGAAAAAAAGAAAAGAAAAAGAAATTGAGAAGAAGAAAGAAAAAAAAAGGAAAAGAAAAAAGGAAAAACAATAGAGAGAGAGAGAGAGAGAGAGAGAGACAGGAAAAAAAGGGAAGATAAAAGAGAAGGCTCAGCCCAAATGGGCCCCAAGGTAAGATTTATGAAGTATACAAACAAAAACAGACAAACAAAAAGACTGATAAAAGTATATGACAAGAGAAAAAAAATGTATATATATATAAGCAAAAAAGGGGAAGAACCTCATCAGAAAGAACCCCAAGTATAAGATTTATATATTATCAGGACAAACACAAATTCACAGAAACACTGGCAGAAGGAAAAATTGGGAGAGTGGTTATAAATTCTCAGTGTGGGCGAGGAAGGTTATTTTGATTCTTCCTGAATGTATCTTGATGTTTTTGTTAAGGGACTCAACTTTCCTAAGTTACAGGGGGATTAGAAACTGGTTTGCCTATAGGGGTAGCATTGATTGGGGAAAGGGGATTACCTTGAAGTTTAACTCTATATGTATAGTAGAAAATAAAAATTAAAAAAGAATAAACTAGACTAAACTAAGTTAAAATTAAAAAAGAATTTAAAAAAATTAGAAAAGGAAAAAAGAAACACGGGTGTATGTATCAAAAAGTTCAGGTTAGAAGGTTATTAAGGAATTTGATGTACTGGACATCTCAGTGTGATGGTAAATAGGTTAAAAAATTATCTGTACGTATTAAAAAAAAAAAGAACCAGAATATTGGTAAACAGTTAAAAATAAAAGTTGTATTTTTGAAATAGTGGTGGTTGTTCTCTTTTAGTCTTCTTTTTTTTTTTTTCTTCCTTCCTGGTTGGTCTTCTGGGGGAGGGGCCTACCACATGGGTTTTCAGACAATGATGTTCCCTGAGTTAGGTCCTCCTGCTCCCCTCAAGGGGGTGGGCTCTGAGGAAACTGTTTTTTTCAGGCTTTTGTTCTCTGGGGGTTTTTATGTTCTTTCATCTGTTTTCTCTCGCCTTGACAGCTTTTGATGGTTTTTGGAGTTTTAGAGGAGAGCAAACTGCACCCAGACCTCCCTCTCAGAGAGAAGCCTCAGAAAGCTCTGCAGAGCTGCTGGCAGAGTAGGTTCTGAGTCATGGTCCCTGGGGATGCAGGAGCTCCTCGTTGTACCCAATACCAGGGCAGCGCGGCTGTCTAGGCAGCTCCAGACCGCCAGAGAGGTTCCAAGCAGAGATTACACACTGAGATTTTCCTGCTGTCCTGGGCTGGGAATGTCTGGTTTTTCTGGATGCCAGAGCTCCAGGCTAAGGCCTGTGAGCACCTTTCCCAAGGTGGGATGCGCGCGTTTCAGGATTGCCATCTGGCCAGGCTCCCAGCCACTCACGGGAGCCGAGCCCCACTCGTTCTCGGGTGCACTGGTGTTCGGGTGCGCTGGTGTTCAGGCGCGCTGGTGGCTCAGGGACGGTGACCTGATTTCTACGCCACACTCTCTCTGACTCAGCGTCAGGGGAGGCTGTCCTTGGTCCGGGGACTTAAGTCCCTTTCCCTAACTGCCCAGATTCCCACTATTTCCCCCCGCGATCCTTTGCTCTTTGTTTTTTGAGTGCTTTCAACCAGACTCCAAGTTAATGCTGGTCCCCAGAGGCAGGGCACTCTCGTATTGGGGTACTACTTTCCAATTGGTCACCTCTGGTGGCTCCCTCCCCCTTTTGTTTATCTTCCGATATCAGTCGGATGTTCCCACTCTGCTTTACCTGCCACTGGCGTCTTCTGCTCCTGTAGAGATCCAGACGTGTATAATTCTGATCTCAGGTTGATTTCATGGGTGGTCGGAGTTCCCTGGTAGGTAATCAGCTCACTTTAGGGTACAGGTTGAAAAGGTGCCTCCTCCTACTTCCCCGCCATCTTGACTCCCCTCAAATTGTTATTTTCTAATATGAAGCCCTCTTTAATATTATACTTTGGTATAGTATAACTCCTCATTTATTTAGCTGTTATAATATTGAAGAACATCTTGTAGGTTTCTTCATATCAGATTTATTCCTAGATTACATTTAAATTCTTTGGATGGGACCATTTTTTTTTTAAAGTAAGGATTGCAGTTACTACTTTATCATTGCTTTCTACGTAATGGTGGTAATGATTTGTTCATTTCCATTTTACATCTTGCAATCTTGCTGAACTCTAACTAGTTCTAATTATGTCTTTAGCTTTTCTATAGAAACTTAACTTTCTATAGAAACAACTTTATTTTCTTGACAAATAACTATTCTTTCTTTTCAAGTCTTACACCTTATTTTATTTTCTTGTCTTATGGCATTGAATAGATCTTCCATTAAGTTTGAAAAGAAAAGTTCTTTTTGACATCTTATCTATTAAACTTTTCATACTGATCACTGAATACAAAATTTTTCAGTGTGCAAGGGCTATGGTAAGTCATAACAGCTTTGAAAGGAAGCAAATATGAAAAACTTTTTTCTTTCTTTATAATCGTTCTACAAAGAACAACATTTAATATATTTAACCTAATTCCAGTTAGATTAGATTGTTTAAAACTGTCAATTATTGATTCATGTCTTGCCTGTACATCAGTCCAAGTTTCCTGATAGAAGAATTTTTAAAAATTTTCTTCATTATATTCTTTTTATGCAATCTCACTGTAGTAGTTGACTTCCCTTCGTGTATCATATAAGTTTGAATAGCCATAGCCTGATCATAAATTTTGTGCTGTTCTTCCAAAGGTACCTATAAGGAAATACCACTGCTTGTGGTATCTGTAATGTAACCTAGGCATCAGTGAAGATAGCAACTATCACTTCTGCCAATTCATTTCTTTTGTTGTATTTAGTGCTGGGTTTACTTGAGTCTAATTAATGATCTATGTCTGCACTGCCCACTGCATGCAGTTTATTAACAAATCATGGAATTTTCATAAAATGATGCTATTTTTTATTCAGCATGTTGCATCTTAATCTGGGATTAATTTTAAGTAGGACTGGATATATTTAAATAATGTAGAGAAATTATCTACAGAATTACAGAAATAGCCCAGAGATTTTTGCAGTTTACCTGAAATATTAGATAAAAACAAAGATTGAATACTTTTATTATAGTAATAGAAATTTGGAAATGTACAATTTGACTTGATTTGGGGTAATTTCAGAAAAAAGGAAAACCACTGTTCCATTTATTTCTGTGGTGATTTGGGCTTCTCTAAAGTACTTCTTCTTCTTCATCTTCACTTCTGCCTTTAGTTCTCTAAAAAAGAGTTATTTTTCTGACTCTCTTGATGAAGTATAAGTTTGAATATGGTAGCTAAGTACAGGAGCCTACAAAGGTAGATGTGCCTCGAGGCAACAAGTTATATGTCCCTAGTTATGATGAGCACATTGTTACCGGAGATATTTTTATTTCTATTACTAAGCGCATTAAATTTGGTGCTTCTGATTAGGAAAAACTGATTAGGTATTTCATAGACTCTGTTTCTCAAGATAAGTAGATTTATTAAAAAATAAGTTCTTTGATTGAAATAAACATATTGCCTCCATAAGTTACATTAGTAATACTTCCTAATACTCAAAAATCAGGATTTGGCAAACTATGGTCATTGGGCCAAGTCTGTTTTCTCCTTGTTTGTTCAATTTTTTTTTATAAACGTATAATTAATATAAAGTATTATATTATTTTTCAGCTATACAATATTGATTCAACAGTTCTCTACATTATTCAGTACTTACCATGAGAAGTGTAATTACCTCTGTCATATGTTACTACAATATTGTTGACTGTATTTCCTATGCTGTACTTTTCATCCCCATGACTTATTTATTTTATAAATAGAAGTTTGTACCTCTTAACCCATTTCACCTATCTCACCTCTTCCCTCTATTCGCACTCTCCAGCAACTACTAATTTGTTCTCTGTATTTAAGAGTCTGTTGCTTGTTTATTTGTTTTGTTTTTTAGATTTCACATATAAGTGAAATGATATGGTATTGTTTTTTCTCATTCTGACATATTTTACCTAGCATAATACCCTCTAGATCCATCTGTGTTGTTACAAATGGCAAGATCTCTCTCTCTCTCTCTCTTTTTTTTTTATGGCTGAGTAATAGTCTCGTGTGTGTGTATATGTGTATGTGTTTGTGTATACATACATACCATATCTTTTTTATCCATTCATCTATTAGTGGGAGCTTGAGTTGCTTCCATGGCTTGGCTATGATAAATAATGCTACAATAAATATAAGGGTACGGATTTTTTTTTCAACATAGTGTTTTTATTTTCTTTGGGTAAATACCCAACAGTGAAATTATCAGATCATATGGTGTTTCCATTTTTACTTTTTGAGGATCCTTCATACTGTTTTCTATAGTACCTGTACTAATTTGTATTCCCACCAGTACTTACAAGTGTTTCTTTTTCTCCAAGTCCTTGCCAAAACTTGTTATTTCTTGTGTTTTTGTTTTAAGCATTCTAGCAGGTGTAAGGTGATATCTTATTGTGGTTTTGAATAGCATTTCCCTCATGATTACTGAGGTTGAACATCTTTTCATGTGTCTGTTGGCCATCTCTCTATGTCTTCTTTGGGAAAATGCTTATTCAGGTCTTCTGCACATTCTTTATTTGAGCTTTTTTTGGGTGTTGAGTTGTATCAGTTCTTTATATATTTTGAATATAAACCCTTATTGCTTATATTATTTACAATATCTTTATTTAGTAGGTTGCTTTGTCATTGTGTTGATGGTTGCCTTCACTGTGCAAAAGCTCTTTATTTTGGTGTAGTCCCAGTAATTTATTTTTGCTTTTGTTTCCCTTGCCTCAGGGGACATATCTAGAAAAATGTTGCTGTGGCTGATGTTAGAGAAATTACTGCTTGTGTTATCTTCTGAGATTTTTATGGTTTCAGATCTCACATTAGGTCTTTAATCTATTTTGAGTTTATTTTTGTGTATGTTGTAAGGAAGTGATCTAGTTTAATTCTTTTGCATGTAAGTGACCAGTTTTCCCAGCACCATTTATTGAAAAAACTGTCTCTTTCCAATTGTGTATTCCTATCTCCTTTGTCATAGATTAATTAACCATATACTTCAATACATGTCTTACACAGTTTTATTTCTGGGCTTGCTTTTCTGTTCTGTTGATCATTGTATCTATTTTTGTGCCAGTACCATACTGTTTTGATTATGACAGCTTTGTAGTATATCTTGCAATCTGGAATTGTGATACTTACAGCTTTGTTTTTCTTTCTCAAGATTGCTTTGACTATATCTGGAGGGTGCAGGTGTGGGGCTGGGTCGCTCAGTTGGTTAAGCATCTGCCTTCATCTCAGGTCATGATCCTTGGGTCCTGGGATTGAACCTGTACATCTGCATCTGCTCCCTGTCCAGTGGGAAGTCTCCCTCTGACCCTTGTCACTGCTCATGCACACATCACATGCTCTCTCTGTCTCTCTCTCAAATAAATAAAATTTGTAAAAAAAGTTGATTTGGCTATATGGGATCTTTTATGGTTTCTTACAAATTTTAGTATTACTCATTCTATTTCTGTGAAAATTGCTATTGGTATTTTGATAGGAATTGCATTGAATCTGGAGATAGCTTTCAGTAGTATGGACAGCTTAACAAAATAAATTCTTCTAATTTGGTGGCATGGGATATAATTTATTTGTGGTTTCTTAATTTTCTTTCATAGAGTTTTATAGTTTTCAGAGTACTGGTTTTTCACTTTCTTGGTTAAATTTACTCCTAGGTGTTTTATTCTTTTTGTAATTATAAATGGAATTATTTTAAATTTCTCTTTCTGCTCCTTTGTTGTTAATGTATAGAAATACAATGGATTCCTGTATGTTAATTTTGGGTCCTGGAATTTACTGAATTCATTTATCAGTTCCAATGTCTTTTTTTTTTTTTTTTTTGGAATCCTTATAGTTTTCTGTATATAGTATCATGTAATTTACATATAGTGACAGTTTTACTTTTTCCTTACCAATTTGGATGCCTTTTTTTTTCTTTCTTTTTTTTTTTAATCTGATTGCTTTAGTACTTCTAGTATTGTGATGAACAAAAGTGATGAGAGTAGACATCCTTGTCTTCTTCCTGATCTTAGAAGAAAAACTCAGTTTTTCCCCATTGAATATGATGTTAGCTGTAGGTTTTCATATATGGCCCTTGTTATTTGGGGTCTGTTCCCTCTAAAGCCACTATGGTGAGAGTTTTTATTGTAAATGGATGTTGTATTTTGTCAAATGCTTTTTCTTCATCTATTGAGATGGTCATATGGTTTTTATTCTTTCTTTTGTTAATGTTATATGTCCAGTATCTGTTTTTGTAAATGAATTTTACTGGAATAGAGAGGCAGTTACTCTTTTACATGTTGTCTGTGGCTGCTTCTGAGCTATAATAGCAAACTTAAGTCAATGAAACAGAGCTCTTGTGGGCTATCAAGCCCAAAATACCCACTGTCTGACTTTTTAAAGAAATCATTTACTGACATCTGGTCCAAAGTAGGGATGATAAACTAATGAAAAATCAGTTGACTATCTCTAATACAGTGACTAATTATTAATGTCTGTGTTGAGTGAAACACTAACAAATAGGTACATTTATACCAGATATTTGCCATGTTTAGCCTAAGCAAACAAACAAACAAAGGCTCTTTTACATAATCACCAATGGAATCAAAGAGGATAAATTATTTTTCTTTTCCTTAAATCTTTTAAAGAGCTAGACATAATCACAAGTTTTAAAAATAATATGATTAGAACAAAAGTTGTCAGCATTAAGGTAAATGGGGAGGCCAATTTTTTGCTTTTCTCATGATTTCTCAACTCTGAAGAACCATAGAATTTTTCTTTTTTTCTTAAACTTTAAGGAAAGTATCTTTTTAGTTAATCTTTATAAAGATGTGGTTTTATGAGTTAAAGTGTCAAACATTTCTTTCCCTATTGTGTTTTTCTGCTGTCTTAATCGTCTTCTCCTCTTCCCCCATCACAGAGGTAGACCTCAGAAGAAAAGTGACAAACATAAAACAGTGAAATCAAGTATATGTTTTATACTTTACCTCTTTAAAAGCACCTAGCACCCCCAGATAATCCTGTGTCAAGAATGTACAAAACCGCCTACCAGCATTAATTAGATCGGAACAAAAACCCTCATTCCTCTAAAGATCTCTTGGTAGTTTCTTTCACTTCTTTTTTTTTTTTTTTTTCCCCTTCTCCATATCATGTTTCTGTAGCTCTCCTTCAGCATTTCTTACCTATAAACTTGTTGGACCTATGTACCCTATTTTCACACAGAGTTTTGATACTTGCTTTCTGGTCACCTAAATGTAGACGGCAGTTAAAAGGCATTTCTGCTCTTTTTCTAATCCAATAAACTAACCTGGACAGATTTCCATTTGTTCTTCCCATCTGTAAACCGTTCTTAAACCGACTGGCAGTCAGGAAACCTGGATTCGAGAACAAGCTGTAGTTGTATTATTAATTCTTCATGTGACTCTGACAGGTCTCTAAAATTTGGTTTTCTTTCTTTAACAATGAGTGTGGCTCAGATAATTCATTTCCTTTAGCTCTAAATCTACCCTTGCTTTGAATAATTCTCTTTAGAGAATGCTCTGTGTTTGCATCCAAGTGGTTGGGGAAAGAGATGCCAACCCATAAAATTATGTGCTCTGCCAGAGGCATAGCCTTGAAGTCCTTAGGGCTCACCTCCCCCCATCAACCTTGGTTTTCACTTCAACCTCACTGGCAGTTCCCTCTGTCCCTTCCTTCTTTCATCCCTTCCTTGCTTCTTTCCATCTTTTCTACCTTCCTACCTTCCTATAAAACACCCTTTCCATCGTATATTATTTGAGAACTGCATCTCACTGGACATTTTATCAGTCTCTTCTAACTCAGATACATAAACCTTGCATTTTAAGGGGTTTAGGTTATAGAATTAACCGGATATATAAGGGCATAACTTTTGAGAATGCTCTTAAAAGAATAAAAAAAAAGCTTTTTCAAATAAAAACATTAATTACATTATTCATTATACTATAAAAAGCATTATGTTGCCAGTTATGTCTGTGTAAATGGAGGCTTTGTATTTTTAGAGACACTTTTTTTCCCCCTACTTACTAGTCAGTTATTAGAATAAGGTTAGCATATGGGTTTAGGTGTGATTCCATACCGCTTTGCAGTCTATCAGGAAAGGCTTTGTGGTACATTAGAAGTATGTTCAAGGAATGTCATCTCAACACTTTAAGGGGTTTTTCTTTAATAAAAAGGGCAATAGGGATCAAACCAATCCACTGAATTTGCATGTTTTCCCCTCACATTGCTGAAAACATCTTTTCAAACCAGCTTCAAACTAGAGCAATTAGGTGGGTAATTGCCCTAGTGTGAACTTAGCCTTAAAAGCTTATTCTATGAAACTAGAGTAATTAGACTTACTTCTTCGGTCTTTTTTTTTTCTTCACCTCATTGTTCTCATGCATTAGGCTAATGTTTCTGTGCTTGGGTTCACTTCAATGCAAAGGAATGAAGGCCCGGATGGTGGAATAGAAAAGCTTAAATGGATAGGAAACCCAGCAAACAAAACCAAAACCCAGCTTGTGACAGCAATCATGAAAAACGTTTGCATTCTAATAGGGCTTGTTAAACAGCATTTTAATTAATCTGAAATTTGCAACATACCTGCTTGTCACTATCCTTTGTAATGACTAGTTTATGTTCCTAAAATAGATATACAAAATACCTCATGTTTTGCCAGATTATTTAGCAGTGCTTTGCTATATCAAATTAATCTTAGTTGCTAACAGGATAACAGTTTTAGTTGTTTTTTCTTGGCTTTATCGTGTTACAATCATTATCCAAAGGGAACATACCAGGTCAAGTGTTAACAATATGTGCAGTGCAAAAATAAAAGTTAAGATTTGCCATCTGTTCAAAAATGATAGTGTTACATTAGATATATTTTTTAAAAAATTCCCTTTAATCCTAATACCTTTTGATTTTTGTTTTAGTTTTTAAAGACTACGGATACATTATTTGAAACAAAATATAGTATACAATTAAGTGATCAGAATTAAAATGTTGTAGGGCAGTACAGCGTACCTTCATGTCAATATTTGAAATACATAAATTTAAATGTAATTTCTTTTGATGTGTCTCATGGATATAAATTTAGAACTGTGGGTCACATGTATAATGTAATACTCATTAAATACTGGTTTAGTTCAGTAAATTTTTTTTTTTTTTAAGATTTATGTATTTAGTTTAGAAAGAGAGAGAGAGAGTCCCAAGCAGACTCCATGCTCAGAGCAAAGCCTGATGCATGGCTCATCTCATGACCCTGACCCTGAGGTCATAGTCGGAGCTGAACAGACACCTAACCAGGTGCCACCCAGGCGCCTCTAGTTCAGTTGATTGTAGATTAAATCTTATATGAAACAAGATGGGATTGGGAGGGAGACAAACCATAAATGACTCTTAATCTCACAAAACAAACTGGGGGTTGCTGCGGGGAGGTGGGATTGGGGGAGGGGGAGCGGGCTATGGACATTGGGGAGGGGAAGCGAACCATAAGAGACTATGGACTCTGAAAAACAACCTGAGGGTTTTGAAGGGTCAGGGGTGGGAGGTTGGGGCAACCTGAGGGTTTCGAAGGGTCAGGGGTGGGAGGTTGGGGGAACAGGTGGTGGGTAATGGAGAGGGCACGTTTTGCATGGAGCACTGGGTGTTGTGCAAAAAGAATGAATACTGTTACGCTGAAAAAATAAATAAAATGAGAAAAAAAAAAATCTTATAATATTGTTTTTATGTTTACATTCAAAGTATTGATCAGAAGTGCAGATTGGGGCCTGAGTCTCAGGCATTTACCCATAGCCCTCCACCCTCCTCCATATACCAGGTGACATGCAGTGGCTTCTTGAGATTTTGTAATTTGCTTCTCCAATTACCTGATGCACGTATAAATGTAATTAGGTACATATAACTGGGCCCTCTTTTTCTGCTCAGGGCTACACTTTGCCCTTTGGCTATCCATTTCTTTTGCAGTGTTGCCTTTGTTGTTCACCTGCATAAATTTCCTCCCTAACAACTATAGTGATGATGTTGTGTGGGTTATTTTAGGTTCTCCCCCTTCAAGCAATGACCATGACATTCAAGTAAAATGATAACCAAATGTAACATTAAACCTCTATTTTCAGAGGTGTCTTTTCAGCTTCTTAAAAATTGGAAAGGAAAGTTTTGAGAGGAGACCACACTGAAGTTAATTTATAATTAGAGTTAAAGAAAATGCTTCAGTTCTTTTTCTTTCAGCTCTGTGTCTGATAAATCATGGCTATACTGTTAGGGGAGACCACTCCCATGCCTGAATGTGCACATTCTTAGGAAGAATATGTGCACTTCCTGCAGCTGAATTTTTCCATTTAATAGACAAAGCTATGAGGTAGATACATATTAAATTTCAGTCATCTTTTTTACCAGTCCCAATGGGATATGACATGGGAAAGAGAAATTTAGACTATGATAGCAGACAGATTCAAAACTTGCCCCTGCCAATTATTGGATGAATAGGTTTGAATCTCATTTTTCTAATTTATATAATATAGTCAATATTCCTTGTTTCATAATATGGCAGTGAAGATTAAATGAGATGTTATACAAAGCCTGGTATGTAGCATAGTCATAAAGGATGTTTTGTTTTGTGTTTTAGATTTTTATCTATCCATTTGTGTGTGTGTGAGAAAGAGAATGAACAAGGATTGGGGAGGGATGAAGAGAGAGAAAAGAGAGAGAGAGAGAAGCAGACTCCCTGCTGAGCAGGAAGCCTGACATGGGGCTTGATCCCAGGACCTGGAGAACAGGACCTGAGCCAAAGGCAGACACTTAACCGACTGAGCCACCTAGGCACTCCAAGGGTGGTAATCAAATATATCACTCCCCCACATACCAGGACCAGTCTCTAGTTGTAAAATCTTTGAAGGTAGGGACATAGCAGCCAAATTTCTGAGGCCTACTACTGCCTGAATATAGCAATAACTCATACATTTTGCTGAGGGTGTGCATAAGTATATGAGAAAATGGTTGCATGAACATGCACTTAGAATGCAAAATCATGTAGGAACAGTACAGTATACCAATAAATATGTAAACAGTTTACAGTCTTCAGTGTTCCTTTTCTTCCTGATGTTTGGTGAGATAGCTACTGTCATATGGAGGAAGTGGACAATTCAAAGATTCTTGAAACAGGACCCAAGAAGTCTGACTCTATGCCTCTAACCAGCTGAGAGAACTTGAAAAAACACCTATGTCTGTCTAGGATTCAAATTCCTCATCTGGATATCAATGAGGTCATGATATCCATGAGGTCTATGGATCATGATATCTATCATGCCATCTACCCTTTCCTTCTAGAGTTTCATGAGGTCCATCCCTTCAAAAGGTGCCAAAGTTTATCATGAGCAAGTGCATCAGGAACTCCACAGGGGAATCAGTCCTAATGCTCCTCCTCCCAACTCTTAGATCTCCAGTCTTAACCTCTCTCATGAACAGATTTCAGCAAACAGATTCACAAGATAAATAAACAAACATGTAGGAAGATAGAGACATTTTGCATATGGATTTAGTTTTAAAAGAAACTGGAAAAATGTAGTAGAATATTCTTAATTAGCACAGATTCTGAAAAAAATGTGTTAATTAATCAGTCATCTTGATTATCATGAGGTTATACCCATATATACAACAACATGTAAACTAGAAATTAGAAAGAGATATTTTGCCATCTAGTTCCTCTTCTGAAAAACTATTCCAAGTTTCTAATATAATTTGAAGATATATCCACTGGGATGTAAGTGCCCTGGTATTCTTTCCTTATTAGAAGTTTAAGAATTATTCTGATATTGTAGTGTTTTGAGTTTTTTAAAAAAGATGTCGACAGCATGTCATTCCTCTCTTTCAGCATCTAATTACTCAGTTACTCTTTCTCAAAATACTTACTTTTCCTTTTATTATTGGGATAATGCTCACGTGAACATGTTACTGAGGAATTAGAGCTTCAAGGACTTTAACTTTCTCATCCGAAGTAAGATAACCTAATTTAGCAGCTGTGGTAGAAGAGGAAAGCAGCATGATGCCAAAAAAAGGTTACACAGTGGGAAGTTCGTGCTGGCAAATACCAATTCACACCTGTTTTAGGCCTACAGACAACATCAGGGGTGCTATTTAAATGGACTCTGTGTGCAATTTATCCATTGTTTGGAGTCATTGAAATGAACTACATTGATTCTTCTCCTTGGCAATTATTCCAATTAAGTGGATGCACCATTTATCAGGGTGCTGATTAAGTGGGTTTTGTAGCAGGCACCAAAGAAAGACTGCGAGGAAATCTACGAAAGTGATATTCACACTTTCTGAGGTTCCCCTCATACTCCTTAATGTCTTATGTTATACAGTTAGCAACACAAAACCTTGTATAGAAAAATACTGCAGAGGGCGCCTGGGTGGCTCAGTGGGTTAAAGCCTCTGCCTTCAGCTCAGGTCATGATCCCAGGGTCCTGGGATCGAGTCCCACATCGGGCTCTCTGCTTTGCAGGGAGCCTGCTTCCTCCTCCTCTCTCTCTCTCTCTCTGCCTGCCTCTTTGCCTACTTGTGATCTCTGTCTGTCAAATAAATAAATAAAATCTTTAAAAAAAAAAAAATACTGCAGAGACCAGGGTGAAGGAGCTGATTATGTTCCACATAAGTACCCTGAGATTTCAGATGCCAAAATGAAGAGAGAACATTTTAGGTTGAAACTACCTGCTGTTCTTGGTATTGGATATTTAAATTGACAATTTTTTAATTATAACAAGCTTTTTTTTTTTTCTTTGAGAAAAGGGTCAATTTTTTTCTAGATAACTAACAAATTTATTTGGACTATACACAAAGATAACCTTCCACAAATAATAAATATCATATGTTAATGATCTAAAGAAAGTAAACATATTTGTTGCTACCCAATCTGACATTCTAGATATTAGACTGATTCTATCCATGTTAGTATTAGTTTTAAATAGTGCAAATTTGATTTGTATTATAATTATTTTATAGACCAACTATATTCCACTGTGTATCTGATTTCCCACGATATTTCTAAACTCAGTATGTAATAACACAGTTTTATAAATAAAAATAACCGAAAAAAGTAGTGATTTCAAATAGTGATGGAAATTGAACTGAATTTTGAAATATAAAATGATGACAATGTTTTAAAGTAAGGAATTTATTTTTACTAAATATTGAAAAGGAGTTTTATTTATTTTTACTAAATATTATTTAAAAAATACTGGTTTTGACCAAAATACTGAATTTTTATTGTCTTTTCTAATGGATATGAGATATATTCTTTGGTAAATGAATTAAACTATCAAAATTCAGTAATAAAACATATTAAAGGAACATTTTTAAAAAAGAAATTTAGACTTATTCTTAAAATTTGCCTCTAAAACAGTAAACAAAAAGAAGTTTGAAGTGCAAATAACAGCATGTTAAATAATGAATTACTCTTATGTTAACATTTAAACCAGGTAAGTTTAAGTAATTAGTCTAGAATCAGGGAGATCTAAACCTAAGCAATCCTATAAAAAGATTTTAAGCTTGTCCCTTTTCCAAACTGCTTCTACTGTCAGGTGTCCACTGGTATTTTTTAGAATTTTTAGTAGTAGTTTTTCTGTTCATTGCCTGGGACTGTCAATTGGCAAGAGTTTACCCTACTTGCAAGCTAACATGTTAACGTGCTTCAGTTTCATGGGTTTTGGCAAAAGACACATGTCTCCTGAGTCAGTCAGAGGATAGCTTACTACTCATAGTAATAGTAACAGCCAGACAACCATATTTTCATGCCAGTTCTCTGAGTTCTGACTCCCACAGGGCAACATGAAGAGGGACAGGTAGTACACGCACTCACCAGTGAGGGTCCAGAGAGAGGGACCTTATTTTCAGGAAATCTGAGTTCTTCATACTAGAGAGCAAACATGTCTATCTGTTGCCCAAAAAGGGAGGTTCTGATTCAGTCTTCCATGTCTGTTCACTCTACAGTGACTTTTGAAAGATAGTCAAGAGCAAGGGGCAGTCAAGTCAGTTCCTATTCACAACATATACAGAAGCACAAGAAACCCAAAAAGAATTGTCTTTTAATCATCACTAGTGCAAATGAAGGCAAATGACTCTATTACCAGCGTAATATTTAATCTTCTATAATTTGTTACTTTAAAAAAAAAATCAGGCAGTTTTCAGGATTCTCATTATCTGCATTATTTGTTGTATTATTTTAGAATAAATGCTCACATAGAGTGTATCAGAGTCTAAGGATCTGAAGTTGCTGTCTTGGGATATGTGCAGTATTTCTGAATGAACTCTTTTGTATGCAAAGTTGACTCCCATACCTGGAGATGGAGTAAATTGTAACACATAAGAAGAGGGGGAGGGGGCTATGGACATTGGGGAGGGTATGTGCTATCATGAGTGCTGTGAAGTGTATAAACCTGGCGATTCACAGACCTGTAACCCTGGGGATAAAAATACATTATATGTTTATAAAAAAAAAAAAAATTGGAAGGGGAGGCGAACCATAAGAGACTATGGACTCTGAAAAACAACCTGAAGGTTTTGAAGGGTCGGGGGTTGGAGGTTGGGGGAACAGGTGTTGGGTAATGGGGAGGGCACGTATTGCATGGAGCACTGGGTGTTGTGCAAAAACAATGAATACTTTTACGCTGAAATAAGTAAATTAAAAAAAAAAAAGAATCCTTACGCTTGATACCATATTTAGATAGCAATCATTTCCTTTTTTAACAAGAACTGATTTAATTAGTTTTATCATAGCTGACTATCAGTTCCAACCATTAGCCAATTAGGTAGCAAGCCAGGGCACCAAAATCAAAAGAAAATAATGACCAATTTGATTTGACTAACTTGATTTTATTCTCTTCACTTTCATTGAAATTGTCTTAAGCATCATAATTAGCAAGTAACCAACTTCATCATATTTTCTTCTGTGGAAATGATGAGAGGCCACCAAGAAAGAGCGATGAGCCAAAAAGAACATGAAGTTTTAGAGAGAGACAGACCTGAATTTTATTCCCAACTCTGACAAGTTGTTGTATGATATTGGGTATTATAGATTTTGTTGAGATTAATTTTCCTCTGTAATGACTACTTGAAAGTGCTACAGAAAGATGAAATTAAATAATACTTGTGGGGTACCTGAGTAGTTCATTTGGTTGAGCATCTAGCTCTTGGTTTTGACTCAGGTTATGATCTCAGGGTTATGGGATCAGGTCCCATGTCAGGCTCTGCGCTCAGCGGGGAGTCTGCTTGAGGATTTCTCTCCCTCTCCCTCTGCGCCTCTTCCTGCATGCATAACCACGTGCATGCTCTCTCTCTTTCTAAATAAATAAATAATCTTTAAAAAAATAGAATTTGCAGAGTGCCCAATACAGTAGCTGAGAGCCAGGCTTTCCAATTTTTTTCTTTGTCTAGGAGATATTCTCTTATAACATTGACTGGCTGATGATCTTACTGTTTTCCAGATTATTTTATAAGTATAGTATCTTTTGTTTTATTTTTAACTTTCTGTAAAGCTGTTTAATGCTGCTTTGGTAACTCATATGCATGGAACCAGTTTGCTTCTTGGTAATCTTACAGTTCATTTGTCATACAAGAAACATGGGACTGTGAAAAATGTAATTGATGACCAGAGAAACCAAGAAGGAAAAGGGAAAAGAACTTTGGAGCCAGGAGATAGAATTAGAATTAGATAGAAGGAACAAAGAAAGAGCAAAAAGTGAGAGTAGAAATTAGAACAATAAAAAGTGAGAAAGAGGTAGATCTCAAAAACAGAGTACAAAAAGTATATAAAGGAAATGACACTGAACTAAAAATTACATCTTAGAGTCTCATTATTCCCCAGGTGACCTTGCAGAGAGCTTCATCATCCAAAGGTAAAAAGGAGGGTAAGATTAGAAGACCTCCTAGAATAATTGTTAGAATTAAATAATTTCATGATTTTTAGAGGTGCATACATATAACCACTGGAATCTGTAATACTTAGAGCAGAATTTAAAACATAATTGAAGGAAGGATTTACAACTTTTGAGTACCCATAAACTGTATCATTGTTGGAATCAGTAGTTTAATTAAGAAGTTTGTCAGTGATGGTGCTAATAAGGCTGGCATATTTTCATTTTAAAGTGACAGGAGTCAAAACATATCTAATCAGCTATAATAATAATCATCAGAGCCCCTATGAGAACTTACTAGATAGCTAGAGCAAACTTCATGTCAAGTACTTGGGTAGAATATACATTCAAGTCCACTGCAGCCATTGCGTAAGTGCTAATATCAGATCATACCTAAATGGAGATTTATGTTGGATATTTTGTTGAGAAATGGATATATGTGTTTGTTCAATAGATTTATAAATAAAACTACACACAGAAAATGAACTACAAATCCTATGAAAATGAGGTGGAGAATAAAGAAATCAGTAACTAAAATGACTTGGTAACGGTTATATTTTCTTGTCTGAAAACTAACAATTATAGAATTAAAATCAGTTCAGGATAGATTATGTCACTTTTGTAGATTGGCATTTTTCTTACAAACTTCAAAAGAATAAGGCATTTAATACTTATTAAATTAAAAAAAGATTTAAAATGTTTAATTTTTCAAAAACAATTCTGAGGGGTGTGTGGATGGCTCAGTCGGTTAAGCATCTGCCTTTGGCTCATGTCGTGATCCCAGGCCCCTGGGATGGATCCCCACATTGGGCTCCTTGCTCAGTGAGAAGCCTGCTTTTCCCTTTCCCTCTGCAGCTCCCCCTGCTTGGTTGTCTCTCTTTCTCTCCCTCCCTCTCCCTCTCTCTCTTGCTTAAATAAATAAATAAAATATTAAAAAAATGAAAATTTGTCATATACTATGATCACTGGAATATTGAGAAAAACATTTGTGTCTATTTCACTCTGTATTACTAGAATATATTACATGCTACATTCTCAGTCCGTGGAATTATGTTAAAATTTGCTAAGTGAATTTTTTAAAAAAGATTTTATTTATTTATTTGACAGAGAGATGGAGAGCACAAGTAAGCAGAGCAGCAGGCAGAGGGAGAGGGAGAAGGAGAAGTCGGCTCTCCACTGAGCAGGGAGACTGATGCGGCGCTGGATCCCAGGACCCTGGGAACATGACCTAAGCAGATGTTTACAAGATGAACTCAACCCCACTCTAAAGCACATATACCATAATAGGTATATATAAGTATAATAATAAATCTAGTATTTACCCTGGGATGCAAGGACAGTTCAACATACACAAAGCAATAAATATAACGCATCCCATCAACAGAATGAAGGATTAAAATTTTATGATTATCTCAATACATACAGAAAAAGCATTTGACAGATTCAACATCCTTTTATGATGAAACTCTCAACAAATTGGGTATAGAAGAAATATACCTCATATAAAGGACTTATATGACAAGCCCCACAGCTAAATCATACTCAATGGTGAAAGTTTCCAAGCTTTCTTCTAAGATCAGGAAGAAGACAAGGACTCCCATTCTACATAGCACAAAAAGTCTAGCCAGAGCAGTCAGACAAGAAAAAGAAATAAAAGGGAACTTAATAAGAAAGAAACAAACAAAACTGTCTCTTTCTGCAGATGATGTGCTCTTATATATAGAAAATCCTACAGACACCTATTAGACCTAATAAATTCATTCAGTAAAGTTGCAGTATACAAGATCAACACACAAAAACCAGTTATGTTTCTATACACTAAAAATTGTTATCTAAAAAAAACCCTTATCCCATTTGTAAGGCAGATACTGTATAATTCTACTTATATATGGTGCCTAGACTGATCAGAATCATACACAGAATATAGTGTGATTGATTGCCAAGGGCTATAGGAGGGGAAAGTGGAAAGTTCCTGAAACAGGTATAGAGTTTCAGTTTTGCAAGATGAAAAGTGTCCTCCAGATGGGTGGTAGGAGTGGCTGCACAACATTATGAATATGTTTAATACCACTGAACTGTACATTTAAAGATAGTTACGATGGTAGATTTTACCACAATAAAAATTAGGGGAAAAAAAGGAAATGCAGATTTTTCTAAAAATGACAAACAAGTGGTGAATTGAATAATAATTCTTGACAAAGTGGCATAGCTGATTATTAGAATGATTATCTGTAAACACTTGAGAAGGAGAGAAGTAAACATCTGCAGCAATCGTGGGTTTCATTAAAAAAATTGGGAGGGCACCTGGGTGCCTCAGTGGGTTAAAGCCTCTGCCTTCGGCTCAGGTCATGATCCCAGGGTCCTGGGATTGAGCCCCTCATCGGGCTCTCTGCTCAGCAGGAAGCCTGCTTCCCCCGCCCCCCCCCTCCGCCTGCCTCTCTGCCTACTTGTGATCTCTCTCTGTCAAATAAATAAAATCTTTAAAAGAAATTGGGGGGCTCCTGGGTGGCTCAGTCAGTTAAGCGTCTAACTTCAGCTCAGATCATGATCTCAGGGTCCTGGGATCGAGTCCCTTGTCAGGCTCCATACTAAGCACGGGTCTGCTTGTCCCTTCCTTCTCCTGCGCCCCTCCCCCTGCTCTTGTTCTCCCTCTCTCTCTCTCTCTCTCTCTCAACTTGGTACTACTACTTGGTAGTATCTCTCCCTCATTCACTAAGAACCTTTACTTTTGTCAAGACTTTTTTTTTCTCCACTCCCATGTACTGTGTGATTATGGCAGCCATGAAATGAGATGAGAGGAAACAGAGTGGACTACAAGCCCCAAATCCTGTCACTTCAATCCATCTCCGCATTTACATTAGTCATGTTTCTTTTGGCTACTTCTAAGCAAAGACTTAGTATGGCATAGTATTAATGAAGGGCCTGTACCTGTGAAAGGTGAGATTTATCCAGGCAGCTTTGGCTTAAGAACTTCTCATTAATCTGTCCTTGACTTTCTTAAAACTACAGTATTATCTGAGAGTCTTTGATTCAGTCCTCCTTCCTTTTTTCCTCTCCTGCCAAAGAGTCAGACCTACATTGTGGTATGAACATTCTTCTTGCTTTCTACTACGTACTTCCTTTTCCCTTTCATAGGGGTTTCCTTTGGTGTTCTTTCATGTCTAATACAGTAATCTTGACAACATAAGGGTTATACATCTGTAATAGAGTGACTCATTATTTGAAAATTTAAAAAGTTTCCATAGCAAAATAATACATTTATGCCCCTTTTCTTTTGTCTTTGCAATCCCTTCTATTGAAGATAGGGTATATCCATTTTATTAATATTAGACTTTTCTGTGTGATATACTTTGACCAGGGGAATATGGGCAGAAATGACATTATGTTAGTTTGGGGTAGGATTCATGAAACATTGGAATTTTCTGCTTGCTCTCTTGTTATCATTCTCCAAAGGAAAACTATGCCCTGGAGAGCTATTGGACCAATGAAAATGAAAAGACACATCAGACTTTCTGATTCAAAACCAAAGCCTTCATCCAAGTGCTGCCAATGAACAGTCCAATAGCAGAACCTCACAAAATGACCTATGAAGATTCGAAATATAAATAAATACTTACTGTGTAAACAACTGAACTTTACAGTATTTTTTTAAAGCAGCATTATCTAGTATTACCAAACATCCTAGTCATTGAGATCTCAAATATTACTGCAATTATAAACATTTATTTCCATTTAATGTTATCAGCATTATCTAGTATTATCAAACAACCTAGTCACTGAGGTCTCAAATATTACTGCAATTATAAACATTTATTTCCATTTAATGTTATCAATTCGGTCCCTTGGCCAAACATTGACTGTTGCCATCACCTCAAGTTATACCACTTCTAAGATCTGAAATTTCAATATATCAAAAAAATAATTTTTTTAATAATAAGTTCTTATTCCTCTGCTTGCTCTCATATTCTGGAGCTTTAGCTCCAGAAACAAATGTCTGCTGTTTGACCTCAACAAGAGTCCCAAGACCTCTTCCTCTTACTTTTCATCCTAGTCTGTCTTCCAACCTGACTTTGAAACTTGTTTCCCCACTCAACCTTAACTCCATTCTGTATCATTTCAGTCTCTGTCAGCACATTGACCATCCTAGACTTCTTTGCTTTCCGAAAAATATGTTCTAAAAACTCTCAAAATTGAATCAGTCTAACTATAGGTATTCTTTCCTTTCATATACCTTGACTACTGAATGACACTATGAAAACAAGTACATAAGCTTTAACATTGGGGGTATTATAAACTCATTGTCTCTAACATCATACAGTCATAAAGTGTTACTAGTTATCTTCTGGACTGAAATTGAGTTATTTTATTCTCCTGAATCACTATAGTATAGGAAAGCAATTAGCAATTCATATTATAACAAAGAAATTTGAAGTATTGTTGATAGTATTATTTTCCTTTGCCATTAAAAAATGTGTTTGATAATTGGTCATAATTGCCTTTAAAAAAGCTAAGCTCAGTTGCTGTAGAGCAGAAAGAACCCAACTTAAGTCTAGGCCAGTTATTCTCTCCCTTGGCGCTATTGACATTTTAGGCCAAATACTTCTTTGCTGAGGGTAGAAGGTGGGGCAGTGTCTATCCAGTGCATTGCAGGATTTTAATTTCTTTCTTGGCCTCTATTCAATAGATTCCAGTAGTAGCTCAAAATATCATCTCCAGAGAGTACCAGATTTCTCCTGGGCAAAGGGAAAAAATCACTCACAGTTAAGAATCACTATTTTGAGCTGTATCTGTTGCTAGATATGTTAATATTTGATAAAATTACATAGGGAGTTATTAAGACTTTGTTTTCCTAGTTCTATGAAAACTCTCTTTCAATAACATTTACCTTAACCTGAGGAAGAGGGAATAAGAGAGCCAAATATGGTTCATGATATCTTTTTTTTTAATATTTTATTTATTTGACAGAGAGAAATCACAACTAGGCAGAGAGGCAGGCAGAGAGAGAGGAGGAAGCAGGCTCCCTGCAGAGCAGAGAGCCCGATGCGGGGCTCGATCCCAGGACCCTGAGATCATGATCTGAGCTGAAGGCAGAGGCTTTAACCCACTGAGCCACCCAGGTGCCCGGTTCATGATATCTTAGTAGTAATGATACATAAAAGAAAAACATTATGTTATTCCCTGGCTGTATAGTCTATGAGTAAATATCTGTGGATATTAGAAAGTTGCTTTTATTGAAGGGATAATAGTATATGGGACAGTGTGGATTAGCATCTCTTTACCAAAGTATAACTCAGAAAAGGATGAGACAAAATCTCCTCCATCTTGTTATATTTCTCCTTGAGAGTTCTGATACATCAGCACTTGTACTTAGTAGTAACAGCAGTGCTACCTAGAAGATGTGATGGTCTAGAGGCAAGAGGGTAACATTCTTGCAACAGCAATAGTAGTTGTCATCAAAGGATACAGTAATAACTAGCAGAGTGAGGGAGTGTGGGTAGGAATGGAGGTGGAGAGAGAAGAAAACACAAGAAGAAACAACTATTATGTTTGGCTCTCTGGAGTAGCATTTATTGGACAATTGTCTTGTCAGAATCCACTTTAAATCTTCAAATCAAGATCTTTTAAATTAAAAAAAGGAGTGGAAATTTTTTAGGACAGTCAGAATTCTAATAAGAAAAAAATGCACTAAGACAAGTCAAATATTTGTCCTTCATTTATCCTCTCTGGATATTTGCTGATTCATAATATAGAGAATAGAGGCTTAGCAAATAATGGTGGAGTAGACTTTGTGGTATCAATGGTCTGGGAAGTCAAAAATGGAAATTTAGGATCATCAAAATATGGAGAATTTGAGACATCAAGATCTCAGAAGGTAAACAACATAGTAAAATATCGCCTACATTCTGCATACAATTTCCTCATAAGGCATTTGCTGATATATATAATGCTGGCATTATATTTTCACACAAATATAAGTCAAAATGCATAAGCACAAAAGCTAAGAGTAGAATGTGGAAAGCTAAGTGGATGAACTCAATAGTCTCAAAGTGCTGTGGAGACAAAAACTGGAGCTCAAGATTTTCCAAAATTGGTATAGACCTGTGAACCCTTCTAGTTGAGAAAGTACAAAGACCATGCATAGGAATAAGAACAAATTGGAGATGCACCAGTCTTAGTTGTATCAATATGCTCTGTTTGTATACAACCTGATGCCAGAAGAAACAAATTATTTTTGGGGGTCTATAACAACGTTCATAGCCTTATCATTTTTTGTATAAAATTATTAACATTTAATACAAAATTATTAGACATAGCAAGAAAGAGGACCGAATAAAAAGAAGAGTAAAACTAGGCAATTGAAACAGATAAACCTAAAATCAGTATGATTAATATGTTTAAGACATTGAAAGAAGGAATTTCACTAGAATCTTGAATCTATACAAAGAGGACAAAAAATTTATCTTTGGATTTTGTAAAAATAAAATATCTGAACTTAAGAATTTAATAAACTGACTTAACAGCAGATTTGATAGAGCAAAACAATGATTAACAAACTGGAAGGTGAGTGAGTTAAAAGGTCCTGGATAATCAAAGGAGGGAAAGGGTGGGAAAATACTGAAAAGAAGATAAATGATATATGCCTCATGATAACATTGTTTAACACATCATGGAATTTTATTCTTATTGAGAAAGTGATGGCAGAGTGAAGAAGAAATATTTCAGCAGAAATTGGCTAAATATTTTTTCAAGCTGACTGAAGATATCAAGCATGATGAATGCAAATATACCTATAGGCACAGCATAGTAAAAAATGACAACTCCAAAGAGAAAAATCTCAATGAAAATCAGAGAGAGATACATAACATTTTTAAAGATTTTTAAAAAAGATTTTTTGAAAATTTATTTATTTGAGAGAGAATGAGAGTGGGAATGAGAGAGAGAGAGAAAGAGAAGCAGACTCCCTACTGATCAGGGAGATGGAAGAGGGCTTAGTCCCAGGACCTGGAACTCATGATCTGAGCCAATGTCAGATGCTTAACCTACTGAGCCACCCAGGCGCCCCAAAAGTAAAACAACAACAACAACAACAACAAAAACCCTAGAAGATATTTTGAACTGAGTGCAAAAAACCCCCCACAAAACCTGTATTAAAATGTGTGAAATGCAGCTGAAACAGTGCTGAGAGGTAATTATGTAAATGCTTCTATTAGAAAAAAATTAGTGTAAAATCAATTATTTCAATGTCTACTTGAGGGTAGAAAACAAAGTACAAATTAAACCTAAAGTATGTTAAAGAAGAAAAATAGTGATAGTAAAGTAGAAATTGAAGAAACATTAGTTAATACATTCAAACTTGGTCCTTTGAAAAGATTAATAAAATTGATATACTGCTAGTATGACTGATCAAAAAGACTGATAATACAAACTAAAAATAGTAGAGATAGAAGGCACTACTACAGATCCTATAGATAGAATAAGTGGATACTATAAATACATTTATGCTGATACTTTTGACAAATTAGTTTAATTTAGAACTTAATTAGATTAAGTTCTTTTGAAAACACAATTAGCCAAACTAACACAGGAAGAAATAAAAATTAAAAAATATAATTAGCACTTTATTTGAAAAACTGAAACCATATTCAGAAACTCTTCAACAAATAGAACCTTAGGTCCAATTACTTTACTCATAACTTCTATCTATGAGAAATAATACTTTCAGAATAAAGAAAATAGAACAGAATTAGGTCATTTAAGTGACCAGCATAATCCCCTTACTAAACTGTTATAAGTATCACAAGAATGAATATTTTATACCAATTCCATTCATGAACACAGATAAAAATACTCTTACTATTCTTAATTTCTTCAGGAATCTCCACACTGTTCTCCAAAGTGGCTGCACTAACTTGCATTCCCACCAACAGTGTAAAAGGGTTCCCCTTTCTCCACATCCTCTCCAACACACGTTGTTTCCTGTCTTGCTAATTTTGGCCATTCTAACTGGTGTCAGGTGGTATCTCAATGTTGTTTTAATTTAAGAATAGAGCTTCCCTATGACCCTGCAATTGCACTGCTGGGTATTTACCCCAAAGATACAGATGTAGTCAAAAGAAGGGCCATCTGTACCCCAATGTTTATTGCAGCAATGGCTACAGTCGCCAAACTGTGGAAAGAACCAAGATGCCCTTCAACGGATGAATGGGTAAGGAAGATGTGATCCATATACACAGTGGAGTATTATGCCTCCATCAGAAAGGATGAATACCCAACTTTTGTAACAACATGGACGGGACTGGAAGAGATTATGCTGAGCGAAATAAGTCAAGCAGAGAGAGTCAAGTATCATATGGTCTCACTTATTTGTGGAGCATAACAAAGAACATGGAGGACATGGGGAGATGGAGAGGAGAGGGAGTTGAGGGAAACTGGAAGGGGAGATGAACCATGAGAGACTATGGACTCTGAAAAACAACCAGAGGGTTTTGAAGGGGCGGGAGGGTGGGAGGTTGAGGAACCAGGTGGTGGGTAATAGGGAGGGCACGTACTGCATGGAGCACTGGGTGTGATGCCAAAACAATGAACAGTGTTATGCTGTAAATAAACAAATTAAAAAAAAATACTCTTACTAAAATATAGTCTATCCCCATTAATCACAGTTCCCGTATTTGCAAATTTGCCTACTGGCTAAAACTTATTTGTAACTCCAAATCAATATGGAAGGTGTTTTTAGGTAATTTGTGGACATGCGCATATTCATAGGGCAACCAAAAATTTAAATATACAAACCACAGACTAGGATATACTATTCACATTATTCTGCTTACCAATGGATCTATATCTAGGAGTATATATATATGTATATACACATATGTATATACATATGTGTGTGTGTATATATATATATATGTATATATATATATATATATATATATATATATATATCCTACAATCAATAGTAAAGGGGCAAGAAACCCAGAAAAATAAGAGGTGAAAATATAACTATTTACAGAGGAAGATACATAAATGGTCACTAAGCACATCAGAAAGTGCTTAACATCATAATCCATCAGTTAAGTTAAAAACCACAATGTTATAGCATTCACGAACATTAGAATGCCTAATCTAAAACCCTGACATTATCAATTTTAGAGAGGATGTGGTACAACTCAAAGTTTTTCTTGCTACTTCCCAATTATTACCATTTCCAAAAGTTAATTATCAGAGCAGTTAATGTTTGAAAAACTGATACTATCAAATGTTGGCAAAGATGTGGAACAACTGAAACTGTTGTATGTTTCTGGTGGCCATGAGAATTGTTAAGTTTGGAAAACTGCCAATATCTTTTTTTTTATTAAGATTTTATTTATTTATTTGACAGACAGAGATCACAAGTAGGCAGAGGCAAGCATAAATAGAGAGGGAAGCAGGCTCCCTGCTGAGCAGAGAGCCCAATGCGGGGCTACATCCCATGGCCCTAAGATCATGACCTGAGCTGAAGGCAGAGGCTTTAACCCACTTAGCCACCCAGGCGCCCCTGTCAATATCTTCTAAAGATGAACATAGGAATATATTTTGACTCTGCAACCCCACTTCTGCTCAACAGTGATACATGCAAATGTGTACCAAAATGCATGCACAATAATTTTCTTAACAACATTATTTATAATAGTCCCAAACTGGAAATAACCCAAATATCCATCAATATTAGAATGAATAAATGAATTATGATACATTCATGGAATAGAGTACTGTACAAAAATGAAAAAAACTTATTTCAGTAGTGCTGACCTTCATATTGATATTATGTGTATTATATATATTTCAATATATAGAGAACAAAAGAAGCAGACATAATGTACTCTATATGCTTATTTACATATTCATTGTGCTGAAAGTCAGAAGAATAATTAGCTCTGAAATGACAAGTGCATGATAAGGGTATGTTTGCATTGTAAACATTTATCAAATTGTAATTCAGAATTTATATGTGCCATAGATCAAAAAATTTACAAATAATAAAAAGGAAGGGGATAACATATCAAGTAATAGCTATTAGGTTCTCTTTTGGAGCACTAGGTATTGGGACGTACAGATATTTCAATTTGTTCCTTTATCTTTCATTACTAATCCATCATCTACCATTTAAACATGCTTAATTTGATGCACTATTTGGTTTATGGCTGCATCTTTCCTTAGATCTGCTTCTGCTACTTGCTTTATTTTTTGTTATATGATTTTGAGATCTTGCAAATAGCTCTCTAGATCTTATTCCTAAGACCTCCCATACTATATATTACCCAACAAACAGCTCAGCTCTAAGGTCTTAGGGAGAATTCACAAAATTGGAAGATTATGTAAGTTGGTTTTTTTTTAAACATTTTCAATTTTGGCTGAAATTTGATGTTCAACCTGATATTTACTGTCATCTCAAGAGATTGAATCACAGGCATAATGTGTGTGTGTGTGTGTGTGTGTGTGTGTGTGTGTGTGTGTGAAATAGCATTTTCAAGGGGAAATCTGATACCTGGTGTACAAGGGTGGGGTAACTACTCTAACAAATGGAGCCTAAAATAATAATGGCTTAAGAAGTTTATATTTAAATAGGAATATATTTATATATAGCTTTATACAGTTTATCAGAGATCCAGGCTGATAGCTGATTGAGGTCTTAACTACTGCTGCATGTGGTTTACAAGGTCCCTTGGAATTTAAATTCATAGAATGAATTCTGAAATTCACAGAATGGAAGAGTAGATGTGGGTGGTTACACAGGTAACCCTTGAAGTGGTGAACGTCAATTCTACTGATAATCTGTTGGCAAGAATTCAGTCACATAGTCACCCTGAAAGAAGATGCAGTCAAGTTCAGTTTCCAGGAAGAGGGGAAAGCATGGATTTTAGTAACCAGTCATTTTCATAATGACTGTTCAAAATTTCAACTGTGAGTAGCCATATAAAAGATCTGTTACTAAGATCTTTGAGCAGTGTGACATAACCCTTTGGACCTTTTTAGGCTTATCATCAGTCTGTGGTGCAAGCAAAATTTGTAAAGAAGAGACTAAATGCAAGAGAAATTTCAGAGTTGCTAGAACACGTGATTTATTTCAGAAACTATCGGTGTAATTAGAATCAAGAAATAACCATTTTCATGAAGTCATCAGAGCACAAATTATAGTAACTGGGGGATTATTTTAGAATTGGTAGGAATTGTAGATACAGGCTCCATTATTTGTAAACCCCTCTATCTGTAGAAGTGGATAATGATATATGCACCATTATAAGCATGGTCAGTGCTGCCACACACTCCGCTTCACCTCCAGTTCTCAGCTGGATTCCCTTTAAAATTGGAGACTGCTGATGCTTCATAGAAGGGCTCCACTTTTTTTTTTTTTTTTTTTTTTACTTATTTCCATTTCAGCAGTTACCATTTTTGTCCTGGCCCTCATGACTTCACACATGGATTATTTCGACAGACTCCTAGCTGTTCTCCTTCAATTCAGTTTCATGCCAATCTATCCTTCATAGTGCTTACAAAATTAATCTTCCTGAAACACTGTTTCATCATATCTCTTTCCAGTTCCAGAATGATGTGGTTTCTGGTTTCTTGCTGAATCAACCAGAAAGCACTCCACTTATCTCCTTTTAAGTCCTCCTGTTATCAGTCTAAGGTGTCTTTGTGGATCTTTAGCACACCTATGTAATATAGCTCTCCATAAGAAGTGCTCACTTCCATGTCTGTGCCTTTCACTATGCCATGCTGTCTTTCTTCAGGGCTCCCCATTTCTTTCAACCAGGTCTAACTTTTTCCTCAGTGTTACCTCATATTCATCTTTCTGAATCCTCTCTTTACTGATTTCCCATTTGATACCTCCTAGCAGGTGTTTATTCTTAATTTACACTTAAATTTCACTAATAGTTCAATATTTGCAAACTGAACTTCACTGTTTTGCACGAGGAAGGATGAGGATGGATGGAGGGAGGAAATAAATAAGTAGATGATAGATCTATCTATATGTATGATTCTTATGAATAGTAACATGTTCCAATTATCTTGTATGCCCTCAGGTTTCATAGCACAATGCACCATATGTAGAAAATATTTGCTTGACTTATGTATAATATAATTCTTCACTATACAAGAATGTTTTTATTCTTACTTATGTTTTATTTTCATTCTACCTTTTTGGAAGAAAACTTAGATTATGAAGATGTATATAACATGGTAAGAGAGCTTCAATTATATGTACCTAAGAAAAATGGAGTCAAGAAGTAGTTTTGACGTATATATATATATTCCTATAAACTTGATCGGAGCAGATTCCAAATTTGGCTGCAAGCTTTCTGGCAGTCATCAAATAGAGGGGACTCCTGTACAGAAACCAACTGTTTTCTCAAGATTAGCATATCTGACTAGTATTCCCTCTACTATAAACAGTCATATTCATAAGTTTGTAACTAATTTTTAGACCAATAAATTTATGCCATTTCTACTCTTTAACTTCTGAACCAGGAAAGGAGCCAGCTGCGTCAGGGGAATATTAAAAGAATTGGAAAATGTATCAGAACAGAGCTTTCTAATCTTCCAAGCATTCATACTGGAAGCAAGCTGACCAATTGCTTGTATTCAAAGTGAATAGAATTGGGGCGCCTGGGTGTCTCAGTCATTAAGTGTCTGCCTTTAGGTCGGGTCATGATCCCAGGGTCCTCGGATCAAACCCCACATTGGGCTCCCTGGTCAATGGGGAGCCTGCTTCTCCCTCTCCCACTACACCTTTCTGTGTTCCCTCTCTGACCGTGTCTCTCTCTGTTAAAAAAATAAATAAAATCTTTAAAAAAAAGTGAATAAAATTGCCCAACACTGAGTTTTCTCTTAAGAAGAATAATTGAATAAATAACTGTCTTTGTAATTTTTAAGTTATGAGAGACAGGTAGGAAAAGAGGAACTTATTTTTAACCTATTAATACTCACCCAACTTGTATGACCTTTCTCATAGATTGTGAAACAAGCCCTTTTGTTCTTTCCTAGACATGGCAGAAACTGGTTGTCTACACTTAATGCATTGTTCTTGTCCCCTTGCCAATAGAATCATAATTATGTTAAGAGAGCCTATATAACAGCTAAAAATATTTGCTTCCCAGGCTTCCTTACAGTAGGGATAAGATGTGTGTTATAATTCAATGAGAGACAGGGTGAGGATTTCTAGGAAAGTTTTCACTTTAATGATACAGGTGTATCATTAAATACTGCTCCTTGTATTCCTTGTTTCTTCTTTATGCCTGGAATGTAGCCATGATGTGTGGAAGATAAGCAGTCAGTTGACAGCCTCAAGACCACCAAGAATAGAAATGAAGGCCTGCATCTAACATTGGAGGAGAAGACAAAGGCAATTATTGAGCCACTGCGTGAGTCCTGGACTGCCTACTTCTGGACTTGAGTTGCTTTTAGGAGTTAAAGTTGAATTGTGAAAGCCCCTTAGCCAACTATGCAAATGGTTACAAGTGAGGTGAGGTTGAGTAGAAGTCCACTTAAGTAGCATGGGGCCAATGTCTTGACTTAACTGTAGGGCTGACATTTGACATTCAAGCCAGAAGGCAACTTCTTGCCTGGAAGGCGGGTCAGGGATGGGGTACGGATAATTTTGTAATGAGAAGTTTGCTGCCATAAGGAAAATGGAGGAATCATTTCTTGCCTAGAATTCAGGTTTTCCAAGATCAGGGAAATGATTGGGGTTAAGTGTGAATTTGTACTGGCTGAGGACAATAAATCAGAAAATAATATTTCAGTGGACTTCAGGGACAGCAGGGAGAAACAGATGTGTAAATGCCAAACTAGTGAGTGAGAGCCCAGGGGAACAATATAAATGAGTAAACATTTAAGAAAAGGAGTGTTATCTGAATTTATTATATTTATTATATTTTTATATATAGTAGACACAATCACTGTTACATATCTGATCATTTGAAAAATTTTTAAGTATACATTTTGTGTTATTTTATAAAAGACTGTACTCAGATGCCTATATAGACTTTTTATCAGGTCTTTTATTTGTTTTTTAAAGAATATATTGCTGTACTCATTATCTTTACAAGGCTAGACACTGGGCATATAATTAAACTACTTGTCCATATGATTAAAATAAGCTTTTATGGTACAGACTTCAAAATTCTGATTCATGTAATAGACACTAACAGACTTCAAAATTCTGATTCATGTAATAGACACTAACTTAAATAAGGGATGCAAAATTGTTAAGTTCTATCTTATTCATTATGGAGTATATTCAGAGTAAGTGGGGTTTAATCTTGACTGTCCTATTTGTCACATTCCCAAAGTTAAGAGGAGAGTGCTCTATAACTCATCTGTATACTTAGCAAAGTATTATGGTTTTAATAAGGGCAATTTCATCATTAAATATAAAATTGGCATGAAATGACAGAGTAGTCTTTGTAACTTGCTTCTGTGATAAAAACAGACATGCACTCTGGGACCGTCCATCTGGCACCTTCAGTGATAAATTAAAATTTGATTTTTAATTATCTCAATACTCATCACTAACAGTCATTTTTGGACTAAAAGAATGTAACTTTTTTTTTTTTCAAATTTAGAGTTTTCTTTCTCAACTTCTGGGTGAATGTCTTTCTGTATCATTAACTTATCTCATGTATCTATATATGAGAAGAGAGAATCTAAATATTTATACCTTGTGTTTCGTGCATCTTTCTGTAGATTAGTACTTAAATGACCTAAAACATATAGAAATACAGAAAGTTAGAAAATAAATGTTATGATTATTTTTCTTGCATTTTTTTTTTTGCCTTCCCAGATCATCAGAATGATTGGCACTAAAGCTGGTGGCTCAGTGTAGACAACTATTATCCCATTCATTATCACCAAAGCTGATATAGACTGCCATCAGACCATATTCTTTTTAATATTTTTCATCTTTATGGGTAGAATTTTTTCCTTTTTCCTTTTTTAGGAAACTGAATTGATCTTTGGTTACAATTCCATGTTTGTAGAGAATATTATTTTCTGTGCAAAGCTGATTATTTTTTCTTTCTTTTTTTTCTTTTTTCCCCCCGGCTGTAGTCCAGCATGCCTACATAGACAACATTAAATATTGAACAATAGTTAAAAAAATAAATGGGAATATAATGTATTGACCAGTGTCGACTTAAGCCAAGAGCAGTTTCTTTTCTTTGCATTGATCTGACAGATTTAACATTCGGATTATGATGTAGCCTTTGACTTTGGCTCTAAGCTCACAGAGGAAATTCATTTTTTGTTTGAGAAGTATTCAAACTAGAGTTTGGCCCACTTTAGTGCTGGCCACCAGGTGGCAGATATAATAGTTCTCGTGTTAATAACTGAAAAAATTTAAGCTGTTTTTTTAAATCATGTGTTGACACCAGAGCTACTTAGTGTTAAAATCTTGGAATGTTACTTAATTTTACTTTGGTTTTTGTGTGTGGACATGAATAAAACCAGGTATTTGGAACATTGGCGCCATCTGCATACTTCGTACTGCCCCTCCAGTGCACATATTCAAATTTTGAAGGGGGATTTTTTTTTTTTGGAAACCATTCCAGGTTCTTGATTAATTGACTAATCAAAGCAAAACCAAGCATGGACATGTGGAGGTTGACTACTGGGTAAATCAGAACCATTAAGAGTGAAGGGGGTCTCAAGTGAAGAGGAGTTTAAAAGTGTTGCTGGGAGAGAGAAAAATGCTAACAAAATTTTCCATAAATTGGTTCTCCTACCCTTAGTAACAGCCAGTTTTCTCAAACATGAAAATTATTTCCAAGAAGCAACTTTATTGCTTTTCCTTACAATTAGAGAAAAGGAGGCAGTGGTGTTCAAATGATGCTTGACAGCCTGGGTAACAAGCACCAACCATCTGTGCTATAGCAGCACTGTTTGTATTTTTAATGTTTACATATACAGCAAAGATAATTAAAAATAACTATAATTAAAAATGATTACAACAAATTACTTTTCCCTCAACAGTTATATGTGTCTGTAACTTATAAGTTACTTACTAAAGTAACCTTTATGGAGTCAACAAGAAAACATTACAATTCCTGCCTTGTTTCTGAAAGTTTATAGATTTGGGGGAGGGGAGATTTTCCTAACCGTGAAACCACTTGGCTTAAAGTACTTCAGGAACTATTGATATTATAGGAATTATTTCTGTATCAGTAATGCAGGATAATTTTTTTCTCTGAAGAAAAGATTAAATGTGGTTTTTTCCCCCTAAAAAATATAAAGTAAAATGACTAGGGTGATTTAAAACAGTTAACTTTTTCAAAATGTCATATAAAGCTTAGGGAGACCATTCCACCAGGAACAATATTTTTTTTCCTCATCTAGAAATTTGGAGCCTTTGAATATCCTCAAATTACCTCCTTTAAAGAAGATGCTTGTTAATAACAGAAGGTGAATAGTCTTTCCAGGGAAAGAACAGGGAAGATGATATAATCTTTGTGGAAGGGCTTGAAATTTAGCTAGGAAGTAAAGGTTAAGGACATGACCTATAGGGCAGGTGGGTGGCTCAGTTGGTTAAAGCATCTGCCTTCAGCTCAGGTCCTGATCCCAGAGTCCTGGGATCAAGCCCCATGTTGGGCTCCCTGCTTAGAGATCTTGTGCTGCTTCCTCTCTATCTGCTGCTCCCCTTGCTTGTGCTCTCTCTCCTTCTCTGTCTCTGGCTCTTTTGCTTTCTCAAAAAAGTAAATAAAATTAAAAAAAAAAAAAAAGACATGACCCATGTAACTAGACTGCCTGGATTCTAATTCTACATCCTGCATTTTCTAGGGGTGGGGTTAATGTCCCGTGTGCCTCAGTTTCCTCACCTATACTACTTGGGTTATAATAACCTATATCAAATTGTGGTGATGAAGATTGAGTTAATGCACATAAATGCTTGCAACAATGCATGTACATGCATTTAATAGAAATATGTATAAATATATATGTGTGTGTGTATATATATATTTTAAAGACTTGTTTATTAGAGAGGAAGAGAAAGAGCACAACTAGGGGAAGCGGCAGAAAAAGAGGGACAGGCAGACTCCCCCCTGAGCAGGGAGCCAGATGTGGGGCTCAATTCCAGGACCCTGGGATCATGACCTGAGTTGAAGGCAGATGCTTTAACCAACTGAGCCACTCAGGAGCCCAACAGAAATACATATTAATTATATTTCCAGGTGTCACCTGTGAGAGGCTTATTTTTATGCCTTTCACGTTTTATACCCTCATATCATTGGCCTTTGCTAAATTCCCTGTATCCTACTTATGTTTGATAAAGGAGACTCTGTATCTATAGCCTATTTTAAATTCAAGGTACTAGGTGTCTATGCCTATTAGATTCTGTTCTGAGGATTTCGAAGGGAACCTGAATGAAGTTGGGTAACAAATTAACATTGTTCTGGAATATTTAATGTTATTTTTTATTTTTTCAGCTTTATTGAGGTATGATTAACAAATAGAAATTGTATGCATTTAAGGTATTTAATGTAATGTTTTGATATATGTATACATTATAAAACGATTAGCACAATCAAGTTAGTTACATATCTAATACCTTGTATATTTACTGTGCTGTGTGTATATGTGTGGTTTTATATGAGGGAAGGACACTTAAGATCTACTCTAAGAAATTTCAACTGACACAATATTATTATAAGGTATAGTTACCATGCCGGACATTAGGTCTCTAGAACTTACTCATCTTATAACTGAAAGTTCATACCCTTTGACTAACATCTCCTCATCCCCTCAGCCCCATCCCTAGCCCCTGGTACCATCATTCTATTTTTTGTTTCTATGAGGTTTGCTTTTTTAGATTCTGCATATAAGTGAGATCATATAATATTTGTCTTTCTGTGTCCAATGTATTTCACTTAGCACAGTGTCCTTCAGGTTCATCCATGTTGTTACAAAGAGCAGGATTTCCCTTTCTTCATATCATGACTAACCTGTGTTCTCTCTTCTTTTTTGAGTGTTGCCATTCTAACAGGTGGAGTTGGTAGATCTCTGTATTTGATTTGCATTTCTCTGATAATTAGTGAAATTGAGCACCTTTTCATATACCTGTAGGCCATTCGCATGACTTCTTTTGAGAAATGGTTGGTCAAGGCCTTTGCTGGTTTTTGAAATCAGGTTATTTGCTTTCTTGCTTTTGAGTTGTTTGAGTTCCTTATATATTTTGGAAATTACTTGTTTATTGGATATAGGCATACCTCAGAGATCTTGTGGGTTGACTTCCAGACCATCACAATAAAGCAAGTCAAATAAATTTTTTGGTTTTCTAGTGCATATACAAGTTATGTTTACACTATATTATAGTATATTAAGTGTGCAAAACATCATGTCTAAAAAATGTACATACCTTAATTATAAAGTATCTTATTGCTAAAAAATGCTGCCATTGCCTGAGCTTTCAGTGAGTTGTAATCACTGATCATAGATCGCCACAACAAATATAATAATGAAAAAGTTTGAAATATTATGAGAATTACCAAAATGTGACACAGTAACATGAAATGAGCAAATGCTGTTTGAGAAATGGCATTGACAGACTTGCTTAAGCCAGAGTTGCCACAAATCTTCAATTTGTGTAAAAAAATAAGTAAAAAGTAAAAACACAGTATCTGTAAAGCACCATAAGTGAAGCACAGTAGAAATGAAGTATGCCTGTATATGGTTTGCAAGTATTTTCTCCCATTCCATAGACTGTCCCTTCACTCTGTTGTTTCCTTTCCTATGCAATAGCTTTATAGATTTTGTAATCCCACTTATCTTTTTTTTTTTTTTAATGACTGTGTTTCTGGGATTATTGCTAAAAAATCATCACCCAGACTAATGTCAAGAAGATATTTTCTTATGTTTTCTGGGTATGGATATCCATTTTTTTCAGTACCATTTGTTGAAGAGACTATTCTTTCTCCATTGCTTATTCCTGGCACCTTTGTCAAAAATCATTTGGTTGTAAATTTGTTGATTATTTCTGGGATATTTGTTCTGTCTGCTTTTATGTCAGTTTTTATGCATACTGTTTTGACTACTATAACTTTGTAGTATATTTTGAAATCAGTCAGTGGAGGCACCTGGCTGACTCAGTTGGTAGAGCATGCAGCTCTTGATTTTGGGGTCATGAGTTGAAGTCCGATTTGGGATAGAATTTGTTAAAACAAAAACAAAAACAATAGTTGAAATCAAGCAGTGTGGTGCCTCCAGCTTTGCTCTTGCTCAAAATTGCGTTGTCTCTTTAGGGACTTTTGTGGTTCCCTCTGAGTTTTAGGTTTTTTTTTTTTGTTCTATTTCTGTGGAAAATTCCATTGGAGATATGATAAGGATTGTATTCAACCTGTTGATTTCTTTGGGTAGTGTGGGCATTTTAAAAATAATAATTCTTCTAGCCCATTAGCACAGACTGTCTTTCCATTTATTTGTGTCTTCTTCAATTTCTTTCATCAGTATTTTATAGTTTTCGTTATAAAGAGCTTATACCTGCTTAAATTTATTCCTAATATTTATTATTTTTGGTGCTATTGCAAATGGGATTGTTTTCCTAATTTCTTTTTCAGTTTATTATTAGTGCACACAAACACTACTGATTTTTGTATATTGATTTTATATCCTACAACTGTACTGAACATATTTATTAGCTCAAATATTTTTTGGTGGAGTTTTCAAGGATTTCTGTAGGTAAGATCATGTTATTTGCAAACAGACACATTTTTACTTCTTCTTTTTTTTCTTTTTTTTTTGATCTGGATGCTTTTTGTTTCTTTTTCATGCCTAATTACTCTGGCTAGGAGTTTCAGTGTTATGATGAATAAAAGAAGTAGCAGCACTGGGCTTCCTTGCCTTGTTCCTAACCTTTAAAGAAAAGCTTTCAGCTTCTCACCATTGAGTATGTTATTAACTGTGGGTATATATATTTATATACATAAATATATATATATATAGAGAGAGAGCTTTTACTTTATTTGATTTTCTTTATTACTTATCTAGTCTCTATTTCATTTATTTCTGTTCTTATATTTGTTATTTTCCTCCATCTCTTTTTTTTTTTTTTTCCCCTTTTTATTTATTTATTTCTTTTTCAGCGTAACAGTATTCATTCTTTTTGCACAACACCCAGTGCTCCATGCAAAACGTGCCCTCCCCATCACCCACCACCTGTTCCCCCAACCTCCCACCCCTGACCCTTCAAAACCCTCAGGTTGTTTTTCAGAGTCCATAGTCTCTTATGGTTCGCCTCCCCTCCCCAATGTCCATAGCCCGCACCCCCTCTCCCAATCCCACCTCCCCCCAGCAACCCCCAGTTTGTTTTGTGAGATTAAGAGTCATTTATGGTTTGTCTCCCTCCCAATCCCATCTTGTTTCATTTATTCTTCTCCTATCCCCCTACCCCCCCATGTTGCTTCTCCATGTCCTCATATCAGGGAGATCATATCATATTTTCCTCCATCTCTTAACTTTGAATTTAGTTTGTTCTTTTTATAGTTCCTTGAGGTGTGAAGTTAGGTTATTTATTTGAGATCTTTCTTTTATCTTAATGTACGTATTTGTTGCTGTAAACTTCCCTGTTAGAACTCCTTTTGCTGCATCCTGCGAGTGTTGGTATATGGTGTTTCCATTTTTATTGGCCTTAAAATAATTTTTGATTTCCTTTTTGATTCCTTTTTGACCTTTTGGTTGTTCAGGAGTGTGTGTGTGTGTGTGTGTGTGTGTGTGTGTGTGTGTGTATGTTTACATATTTGTGAATTTTCCAATTTTTTTTTCCTTTTGTTGGTGTCTACTTTCATACTATTGTGTTCAGAAAAGATACTTCATATGATTTTACTCCTCAGTTTGTTAAGACATGCTTGTATCCTGACTATGATCTATCTCCTGGGAAATGTTCTATGTATACTTGAGAAGAAGATGTATTCTCCTGGTGTGGGTTGAAATTTTCTATATATGTCTGTGAAGTCCATCTGGTCTAAAGTGTAGTGAAGTCCAATGTTGCATTATTGGTTTTCTGTCTGGATGATAGTTCATAGCTGAATAAAAATATATCTACTCTTGCTCTTTCTAGGTATGTGTTTACATGGAATACCTTTCTAAATCCTTCACATTCATCTATGTGTGTCTTGAAATCTAAAGTGAGTGTCTTGCAGGCAACTTGTAGTTAGATCTTGTTTTCATCCATTTATCTATTCTATGTCTAGCAATTATAAAATTTAATCCATTTATATTTGAAGTATTTATATGTAAGGACTAACTGTTGCCATTTTCTTCACTATTTTCTGGCTATTTTGTATTTCTTTTGTTTGTCTCTTCCTCTTGCTATTTTCCTTTGTGCTTTTATGATTTTCTATAGTGAATGCTTTGATTTTTTTTCTCTTTATCTTTTGAGCATTTGTTGTAGGTTTTTCTTTTTGGTTACCACAATACTTATATAAAATATAGCAGTCTATTTGTAGTTGATAACAACTTCCATACAAAAACCCTATAATTCACTACATTTTGTTTTTGATGTCACACTTTACGTCTTTACATATTGTGGATCCATTAACAAAATATCATAACTATAGTTACTTTTAATTCTTTTGTCTTTAAACCTTTATATTAGAGTTAAATGTTGTTTATAACCAACCTTACAGTATTAATCTGAATTTGACTATTGCTTGCCTTTATTAATGAGTTTTATACTTCTATTTTTATGTTGCTACTTAGAATTCTTTCATTTTAGTTTGAAGAACTCTTTTTAGCCTTTCTTTTTCCTGTAAGGCATTTATAGTGGTAGTGAAATCCTTTAGCTTTTGTTTGTTTGAGAAAGTGTGTATCTTTCATTTCTGAAGGATGCTTTGGCAGGTAAAACATTCTTGGTTGTTCACTTCTCATGGCTTGTAAAATTTCTGCTTAGAAATCTGCTGTAGACTCATAAAGGCTCCCTTGTATATAATGAGTGCTTTTTTCTCTTTCTGATTTCACAATTCTTTCTTTGTCCTAAATTTATTGACAGTTTGCTTATAGTGTATCCTGTTGAAGTCCTCTTTGGGAACTTTCAAGCTTCATATGAATGGATACCCATATCTCTCCCAAGATTTGGGAGTTTTTAGCTATCATTTCTTTAAGTAAATTGCTCCTCTTTCTTTCTCCTTCTTCTGGAACTTCTACAATATGTATATTAATTCTCTTGGTGATATGCCTGCAGACTTTTTCAGTCTTCTTAATTCATTTTTTTTCTTTTTTTCTCATCTGACCAGAAAATTTCAAATCACCTTGACTTTAAGTTTACATATTTTTTTCTTCTCTTGATTGAGTCTGCTCTCAATGTGCTATATTGTATTTTCATTCATTCATTGTATACTTCAGCTCCAGAATTTTTTTTAAATTTCTAGATCTGTTGGATTTTCTGTTATTTTACATACCATTTTCCTGATTTTGTTGAGTTCTTTTGTATCTCACTGTTGAGCTGCTGATTTTGCCTATGTTCTCTTGAATTTCACTGAACTTTCTTTTTTTAAAAATTTTATTTATTTATTTGTCAGAGAAATAGAGAGAGTACAGGCAGGCAGAGTGGCAGGTAAAGGCAGAGGGAGAAGCAGGCTCCCTGCAGAGCAAGGAGCCCGATGTGGGACTTGATCCCAGGATGCTGGGATCATGACTTGAGCCGAAGGTAGCCACTTAACCGACTAAGTCACCCAGGCATCACTCCTTTTTTTTTTTTTTTTTTTTAAGATTTATTTATTTATTTGAGGGATAGGCAGGGAGAGAGAGGGAGAGAGAAAGCTATGAGGGGCAGAGAGAGAAGAGAATCTCAAGCAGACTCTCTGCTGAGCATGGAGCCTGATGTGTCTTGATCTCATGACATGAGATCATGAACTGAGCCAAAATCAAAAGTTGGATGCTTACCCAACTTATCCACCCAGGTAGCCCTCACTAAACTTTCTTGAAACAATTATTTTAAATCTTTTATCAGGTCAAGTCATAGATATATGTTTCTTGGGGGGTCAGCTATGAGAAAATTATTGTGTTCTTTTGGTAGTGTCAAGGGTCTTTGATTTTTATTTTCCTTGAAGTCTTGCCTTCAAGGCAGAAGTCTTTGCCTTTTGAGGAAGAAAACCCCTCCTCCACCCTTTACTGACTGGCTTTAGGAGAGAAACATTTTCACTATTCAGAATGCTGGCAAGAGATTAGAGGCTCTCGCAGGTCATGTCCAGGGATACACTGACTCCACACTTCTTGTTCCCTTAAGGGAGGAATTCTTTTTTTTTTTTTTTTTTAAGATTTTATTTATTTATTTTACAGAGATAGAGAAAGAGAGGGTAAAAGACAAGCAGACTCCCCCCTGAGTGTGGAACCCAATGCAGGGCTCAGTCCCAGGACCCTAAGATCATGACCTGAACTGAAGGCGGACGCTTAGCTGACTGAGCCACCCAGAAGCCCAAGGCGGAATTTCATAAGATCATATGCCTTCTTTCAATTTTGCAATGTCTAGCTGGATGCTGAGAACCTCTTATTTTCCCTAGGGTATTACCCTTAAATGCCCTAGTTTCTGTGACTTCTCTCAATCCTGCCAAGTCAAACTGGCTGTCTACATGTGCTTGCAAGTCATGTGCAAATACTTACACTTGACATCCCTGAGGGTGTATGGGGGAAGCTGGCCAAATGGGGGTGAGATATTCAGAGTATTGAGGGTGCTCATCAGCCAGTTGGAATAGTCTGTAGACAAGGTTTTCCAGGTGTTACCCCTGGCAGAGTCCATAAAGCAAGTATTAGAATTAATGGTCTGTTATTGAGTTCCAAACCCTGTTATCTAAGTCTCCACATCTCCACCTTGCTCTTAGCCTCTTCCAAACACTTAACTCTGCTGATCCTTAGTAGTCTGGGTGCCAAAACCCTGGGTATTCTGGATGAGGGAAGGAAAAAAAAAGTGAGCTGACTGGGCTGTGTACCAGATAGCTGGGAAGACTGGGCACTCACTCACTACATTCTTTTCCCAGTAGGAGAAATCTATGGGCTGAGAGGTTTCCATTTTGCCAATGAACTGTGCTGCTTTAAGGGAGGGTGACACAGATAGAGTGATACTGTTCTTGTCTTTTTTGATACATATGTTATTAAAATTTTTATTCAAGTGATGTCCTGGAATTTCTCTGCTGTACTCCTGTACTCCCCCAGTGCTGCTTTTGTCCTTGGGTGGTTGTCAAAATCAGTGTTCCTGTGGGATAATAATGGTTGAACACTTTTATTCTGCCATCTTGCTGATGTCACTCCAGTAATATTTTAAAATCAGTGTTATATATAGGAACAAATGAGCTTAGAAATCTTGTAGATTGGTAGACTTAGACCTCTTTACATTTTAGGAAATATTTTATTGTATTAAGATTAGCCTGGTTTAAGTTCTTTCTTTTCATGTAAATCATATGTTTTCCCTTAAGTGTTTCTTGGAGTATGAGAGAGAATCTCCTATAGGCTCAGATATAGATCTACTCTATGGTATTCATATTGTGGTGCCTGATGATGGCCACCACCATCCTACTAAACCACAGTACCACCGGGTACAACAGTTTGCTATTGGAAGCAGACCTAACCCTTCAGGATACCAAAATCATGTTTGAATTATGCTATACTTCAACCTAGAACTAAGACATG
The DNA here is from genome assembly GCF_922984935.1 of Meles meles. NCBI lineage: Eukaryota > Metazoa > Chordata > Mammalia > Carnivora > Mustelidae > Meles > Meles meles. Next base: position 60,369,213 of record NC_060072.1, read on the forward strand.
ATCTAGGGACTGAGATTCTAGTAGTAACAACTCCATTTTTTTTTAGAGTTCCAATTCTTTGTAGCAGCTAAAGCTTTCTTATCTACTTGTTCAAATTCAGCAGGACAGTTCTTTCTTTTTAAGGACATATTCTTTCCTGAGAGACTAGACTGCCATTCAGTTTCCTCTGCAAATAATCTTTTGCCAGACTGCCCCAGTGTTTGCAAATCATGCTTGTATATGTCTGAACCCCAATAAAAGTCATACTTAAATGTATTTCCAGAAGCCTTCTTAATCCCTATAAATCACTTTCCCTTAGATCAAGTATGCTAGTCCATGTAAGATGTCCAGTTATGCTACTTAAATATATTACCAGTCAAAAGAAATTTTAAAACATATTTTGGTCATAGATCACTCTGTCTTTAATAGTTTTATAATAATCCGGATTTGAGCAACTTCACAAAAAAGATTCTATTTTAATTAAATTTAGGTTATTCTTGATATTCTTGATATTCTTTTTTTTTTTGTCTTTTGCTGAACACTTCTTTTTCTCCTCTCTTCCTTATCTCCATTCAATATTGATTTTTGCTTTCAAGCATGGAAAATATGTTAGAATATGTTAGAATACTAGTCCAGAATGTTTTTCTTCAGAGCTATGTAAGTCAGAATAACACTTGAAGCTTCATTTTTAACAAACTGTAGTGTCTCGTAAAAAAAAAAAATGGATGCACAAATCATGTGTGTGTCTGTATTATATGTATATTGTATCTCCCAAAATTATATAGTAAATATATTACATAAATTTTTGTGAGATGACAGTGACTTTCATATGCTTGTACATAACATCCTCCCAATTCTTGTACCTATAACATCCTCCTAATTCTCTTGGGTTTAACATGAACTCAGATGCTTTCCTATTTGATAACCACTGGAGAAATAATGGAATAGAGCAAAGACAAAGTAAAATAGTAGAATTAATATTTATTAGTGTATAATGCTACGATCTAAGTGAAAAACATTTAGAACTCTTTTCATACTTTCTCCAAGGGACTAAGTTGGGAAAGAATGGTGGGAGGAGCCTACTGTGACTCATTCAGTTATCTAGTGTTATCACTTTCATTTTAATGGTAAATATGGGGAGGCAAAGATATGGATTACTGTAAGAATATAGGAAATTTGTAGATGTCATTTCATTTTATAAGAAAATAAAAACAATTGAGCAATTATACATCTTACATGTTTACAACACCTACCCATAATAATGAAATGTTACTTGTTAAAACAATAATTTGACAAGATTAAAATATTTAGCCTCAACATATTATTTAATCTTTATGTTGTTAGGGAGGTATTATAATAGGTATTGCAGAAATAGAAAATAAACAAAATTAGAAGAGCACTGCTGTCATGTCATGTCACAGACATAAAATCTTATCAAATGTTTATATTGTGAAATTCCTGTTCACAAAGGCTAAGTAAGATAAACTCAAAGCCATGTTCTGGGCCAAAACCAGTCATATATGGTATGTTGTTTCTGAGGATACTTCAAAGTGAAGGAGTCTAAATGGCAGTTGGCAAATCCAAGCTGAGGAAAGCCAAGGTCAGTACCCAAGAACAAGAGTCCCATATCAAAGCCAAGAGGCTTGAATTTTGGTGTAACATGAGTTGAGTGAACATAAAGGAGCAGTCATCAAAAAGTGTAGCTCATGAATAAGTTTGAGATTCCAGGAATTCGCTTTCAGTAAACTGGCTTCAAAGATTAATATTAATCAGTTGGAAATCTCTGGATGATTACATACTATTCTAAGGGTAAAATGGGATGGCAAACATGTTTTAGTGAGAATTGATTCAGTGGAGTATTTATTATCAAGTATGTACCAAGAACTGTAGAATGAATTGGAAATACAGTGGTGACTAAAACATGGTCCTTGCTCACACCTGGAAATGAGAAATTGTTATGGAGTTGTTGAATGCTATAGTGAGTATTAGTAGAGGGTACCATGGGAGCATAAATGGCATCACTGCACTTGGTCTGAGATGACCAGGGAAGACTTTTGAGGTGAATAATGTCAAGACAGACTTAATATTGTAAAAATTAGCTAGATAATGGAAAAGGCTCTCACTTTAGCATGCCTGTAGGATGAATAATATGGGGCTGAAGCAAGTGTAGAAGGATAGATTCTGGAATCTCACATCTATTTTTCATATATTGGGGTGGGAGTTCATGTAATGCTGCTGAGTTTATGAGACATAGGAATTTCCTTCTATTAACTTATTCTTTCATGGATAAAGAGCAACATTATTCATTGGTTACTAGTATACTACATAGAATAAAAAACACAGACATAACCTCCTTAGAAACCTGTGTTAAGGTTTCTTCTTTTCATGGGAAAAGCTTTCCTATTCCGGTAAAGGATGGAGCTCACCTTGGGGAATCACTAATCATTGGTTCCATTTTACATTGCTCAGCCTGGATCCTTTAGCCTGATGGATACCATAAACTTTTAGGAAATTTGTTACAGTTTGTGTCCCAAGAATTACAAGACTTTGCTACCTTTAGTATAAAGTGAAAATTTAAATTAAGTGAAATTATGATACATAATAATATACAGCTTATCCATGACTATTTTAAAATTTTCTTCCAGAAAGTGATCACAAATCTGTGGTTGATTATAACAGTATGTTGACTCAGGATTGATAATAGTATAAAAGCAAAACCCAAATAAAAAAAAAAAAATCTGCCATTTTTTTTTCTCCTTGACTAGATTTTAAGTTGAATGTGCTAACAAATCATGTTGGACAATAGCAAACAAACAAACAAAAATCCTGTTTAAAAGGATTTGTGTTGAGTGTGGAAAAATATAATATGGTAGAATGTAGAGCGTAAAGTATATCTAGATTAATAAATAAAGGGTGAAAGAATTTATAGAATCATATGAAGGTGAAGGGACTAAAATTTGACAATGGAAGGGAATAACTCAGCTGTATTTTTTATTTTCTAAATATTTTTCTCCTGCATTTCTCAGAAATTAAGAACTTTTTCACATGGAAGATCTATAGACTTTAACAGTAGTAATGTGTCGTCTTTGTTCCAAAAAGAAAAATGTGAATGGGTTTTAGAAGTTGTAGCACTTGAAGTCATTTATGATCCATAAAGAAAAAAGGTAGTTGTCTCTAAGAAACACAAATTATGACTTAATAAAATATTTTCTCAATTAATGTCCTATACTAAAAAAATTTATGACGTAAAAAACATACATCTGAATAAATAATAATATTTGCCTGTCTTTTCAAATGTGACTTTGCTTTCAAGAAAAGTGTAATTTCGGGCACCCGGGTGGCTCAGACATTAAGCATCTGCCTTTGGCTCAGGTCATGGTTCCAGCGTCCTGGGATTGAGCTCCACATTGGGCTTCCTGCTCAGTGGAGGCCTGCTTCTCTCTCTCCCTCTCCCCCTGCTTGTGATCTCTCTCTCGCTGTGTCTCTCTCTGTAAAATAAATAAAATCTTACCCCCCCCCCAAAAAAAGTGTAATTTAGTGTGGTGAAGAGTTTGTCATGGTATTGAAAAGAAGGTGAAGGCCTGGTATTCAGGCCATAGGAGTAAGTATCCATTAAGTATCTACTCTTACACAATGCTTAAAGATAGCTCTACTAAGGAGACTTCCAAATTTGCCTTTAATCTAATCATTTATTTTTTCTGGAAATTGGAGATGAAGCTGCTTTAAGATAAAAAGTAATGGAAGAAACTGGAATTCCAAAGTTATTAAATTATATATATGTATATTTGTATATATAGACTCTTGGAGCACAAGTTTTATTTTTATGTTTATTATAAACATGTCTTTATAGAGTAATTCAACATTTTTTAAACAAACTCTAGTAGAACTTACATAATCAATGAAATGTTAAACTTCAGGTATTCTCCTTGGGAATTCATAAATTTATTCTAAAGATGCCACTGTTTTTCAAACCACATTTAGAATCACTCTTCTGAGACTTTTTTTAAAATTACTATTTTACTAGCCACACAAGAAAATTCATCCTTGTATGTTATAATTAAATCACACATTTTAGGAACTAAGTGCTATGTTATCTAACTTTATCACTCTATCTTCATGTCCAATCCTGGCTATGAAATATTTCTCATTGTTACTGGAAAAGAAAAAAATATAAAACACAGTCAAAAGGTTAAAATTTACCTTTAGAGAGGATATCTTTGGTAAGCAAATAAGTGCATGAAATATTAAGTGAATTCAAACTTAAGTATTTTGAGTTTGGTAGATAATTTTAAGAGTTTCAAGCCAATAAATCTCAGCATCAGTAGAAGTCTGCAACTCTAGACTTAGCACCTAAGATGGGACTACACTCATTTGGAAGAGTAAGTGCTTTTATGCTTATTTGAAAATATTACATGGCTTTATAGGCACACTGTGTAAATAGAAAACAGTGTTATGCACATAAAAATGAGTATAATGAGCATGTCCTTTTACCAAAAGGAAGCAGTTATACTCAGTAGCAAGTAATTATTTTAGTGAAAAGTACATTTGCTTTTCAGTTTTATTCCATGCTAGAATTTGAGCTGAAAGTGATCTCGGAGACCATTTAGTCCCAACCACTTATTACTTCGTAGGAGAGGAAAATATGACTCAAAGAAAGATGCTTTGTTCATGATTATATAGTTGGCATAAGTCCTAGTCTAGAATTTGGGTCTTTGAACATTGATACAAGATTCTTTCCACCATATCTTGGTGAATCCATATTAGAATTCATTTTATATGAGACTTACACAATATAAGGAGATTTTTAAATGTTAAATTATGGAATATGCTAATGTGTCTTCTGTGGACTTTAAAAAGATAAAGCTGCACTGTTCAGTTTGTTTCAATACTGAAAATGCTATACTTTTTAAAAGTCACATGTGGGTGATTTGGAAATGTGGATCACTTATGGGAAAGTCTAGTTTCTTTTTTATCAGTCACGCTGCTTGTTTTATTATTTCACTTGAACCAAACAGTGAAATCAAAGCGTTCATTTCCGATTCTATTCACTGCTTTTTACCCTGACACTAATACTTGTTGTGGGCTTTTAATTTATTTTTTCAGGCCAGTACTTTGTTTCCTTTGGGGATTTTTCCAAAATCTTCAGAAAAATTTTGTTTCCTTTGCATTTTCTAGTTGATTACCTTTTTCAAGTATATGTGTGATTGTCAAGTGGCAGTATCTAATTTGCCCATATGATATATGGGTCTGGAGCTCAGAGGAAATACCTGGGATAGAGATGCAGGTCTTGCAGTTTGTTGGGGGGGATGAAAAAAATATATATATAACAATGTGGCAAATGCATATAATGGAATATATTATTCACTGATAAAAAAATCAAATACTGATGTATGCTATACATCATGATGAATCTTTAAGATGTTATGCTAAGTGTTGGGCCTGCAAAGGATAGGAGGAAAATGTAGTATAGTATGCTAGAAACCATAGGAAAGGTATGTTTCAAGAAGAAAGGAGATAAATGGATAAGAAAATTCTGGTGAATACATACAATGAAATATTATTCAAGTATAATAAGTGCTGAAGCTGCAGTGTGGATGAACCTCCAAAATATGCCACATGTAAGAAGCCCCAGTGCCACATACTGTATGAGTCCATTTGACATATGAAATATCCAGAATAGATAAATCCATAGTTGCAGAATGCAGGCTGGTGGCTGCTAAGGCTGGAGAGGAAGGTGGAGATGGGGAGAGACTGTAACGGGTAAGGAATTTTGCTTTGGAGTGATAAAAATGTTTTGGAGCCACATAGAGGTCGTAGCTGTACAACCATGTGAATGAACAGCCACCACTGAATTGCTCATTTTAAAATGGTTTTTTATGTTTTGTGAATTTCACCTCTAAATTATTTTTGAAACAAGGAAAAGGAAAGAAAATAACAAAAACAAAAGCCATGAGATAAAAGCAGATAATCAAATTTTCCATTTGTTTAAAAGAGCCCTTATTCATGGTATAGTGGGAAGAGACCAGTTTGCACTGGATTGAAGAATGAGTAGGATATTAAGAAGTGGAAATATTAAGTGTTGAATCTGTGAAGAAATTTGACTGTGAAAGGGCCGAGAAAGATTGATTTAACATGTTTAACTGTCAACACAACGAAGTAGTTACAATGTGAGAAGCTGGATTTCAGAGCTACCTTTCTTGCCATAGGAAAGATTGATAAAGGAAACATTGGTAAGCCTAATGGCCATAGATTGTAAGATTTCTCAACCAAGTCTTTGTAATTTCTAAATAGGACATGAGGGGAGAAGTCGTCTGTTGAAAGTGAGGGAAGAGGGGCGCCTGGGTAGCTCAGTCGGTTTGACGTCTGTTCAGGTCATGATTCCAGGGTCCTGGGATCGAGTTCTGTGTTAGGCTCCCTGTTCAGTGTGGAGTCTGCTTCTCTGTCTCTCTGTGTCCTTCTGCCTGCTTCTGCAATCTCTGTCTTTCAAATAAATAAAAATCTTGAAAGAAAGGAAGAAAGGAAGGTAGGAAGGAAGGGAGGGAGGGTGGGAAGGTGGAGAAGATCAGATCCAGTAGAAATCCAGAGGAGTGGAGGAAGCTTCAGAGTCTTTAGGGCGAATTGGAATGGAAATGGAGAAACAGGGTGTGTTTGGCCCTGTGGGTTTAATGAGCTTGGATTTAGAATGGCAAAATCTGCTGGACTGTCTACTTTCTCCTGAGGCAGCCATCTTTTTGGATATAGGTGCAGAGAATGTGGGTAAAACTGATACCTTTGAAGTAAGTTCTACTTTTGTGGGGGACCGTAGGCAATAGAAGTAGCCCATGATGGACAATCACCCCTCTTTCTTGTGGCACACATTTGGGTTAACTTTTTATAATGCAGAACTAACTGGCATTTGTACATTTCTTTGCTGTTTATACTTTCATAGGCATCTCATCTGATTGTCAGTAGAACAAAATGTATTATTATTTATTTATTTTATTTTATTTTATAATTTCAAAGTGGAGGGTCACACTATTTCAAAATACACTCTACACTAATATACCTCATCAACATGTTTGCATTACTTGACTTCAACTTTTCAAAAAGGACAGGCTGGCCCCATGCAGCAACTTAGGCAGGAGGTGCTGAGGCTGAGCGTAGAGCAATGGCAGGTCCTCTCTGAGGAGGGCAGTGGGGTGAGGTGGCTGAGCTCCCAAGCTCTGGAGCCACATGACCTGGGTTCAAGTCCCCTCTGTGCTACTCCCTAGTTCTGTGTTTAAGGCAAGTTGTACAACCTCTCTGTGCCTCATCTGCACATCAGGGCTAACAGTTCTCATAGACCTTTTGTGAGTATAAAATGAATCTAATCCATGCAAGCAACTTAGAACAGATACAGTTCTGTTATTAAAACTACCATTCGATATAGAGGGAGAGAGGTTGAAATATGGTAAAGATCCCACATAGACTTTCTGACTATAAGGTTTAAGCTTTGGACCATGTGTGTGAAACACGTAGAACTGTATTTTATTAAATGACTTAAGGTGGAATTTACCAGAATATATAAGCTGGAGAGACAAAGACCACTCTTCACCTCTGGAGAAGGCTGCCTAGAACATACACAAATAAGAGAATGGAGGTGTCTGTAAAATCTGACAAATAGCAAGGCTAGATGCAATACATAAAATATGCATTATATCTTAAATCAATCCTTGGTTCACAGTTCAAAGTAGCATTTTTTTCCCCCTGGTTCAGCAAAGGATGCTCTGGCATTATAGCAAGCTACATCTGGTGAGTAAAAGTAACCAAATGTAATATATAATGTAATACATTTACTGACAATTGCACAGGGACTTTTTTTTAAGGCACTCTTTAAGGTTCAGAGACCACCTACTTGTTAAAATATACGTATCCTGGCCTCATACTGGATTTGCTAAGTCAGAATCTCTAGAGTTGTATCAATGAAATCTGCAAATTTAACAAGATCCTTGGGTGATATTTTTCCCCCTTGGGTGATTTTTAAAAATGTTAAGTGTTATATCCATTTTTTAAAAAGTACATATTTCATAACAGTACAATGTGCTGAGTTTTGACAATCTGAACACACTCATGTACCCGGCATCTTGATCAAGAAACAGAGTACAACCAACGCTTCTTCTTCTTCTTCTTTTTTTTTTTTAACGCTTCTTGATAGTGACTGGAATACTTCTTGATTGTAGTCAGAAAACTCTTGGATAATTCTCTGTCACTGTCCCCAGCAAGGATAATCAACGCCCTATTTCTAGAAGCATAGATAAACTTTACCTCTTTTTTGTAATTTATATGAACTGAATCAAACAGTATGTACTTTTTTCTAACTAGTTTCTTTTACTTAGCATTCTGTTTTTAAAAATTGATCCGGGGTGCCTGGGTGACTCAGTGGGTTAAGCTTCTGCCTTCAGCTTAGGTCATGATCTCAGGGTCCTGGGATCGAACCCCACATTGGGCTCTCTGCTCAGCGGGAAGCCTGGTTCCCCACCTCCCTCTGCCTTCTGCCTGCCTCTCGGCCTACTTGTGATCTCTCTCTGTCAAAATAAATAAATCTTTAAAAAAACAAAAAGCAAAAACCAAAAAGACCATAAAAGGTAATCCATAGTTTGCCTGCAGTTGTGCATTTTTTCTCATTGTTCGACAGAATTATATTATGAATATGCCATAATTTATATATTCATTCAACTCAGCTGTTGTTGGACAGTTGGCTAGTTTTTTTTTTGTTGTTTGGGTTATTTGGAATAATGCTGCTTTTTAGCATGTATATTTATATTTCTGATAAGAGCACCAAAGCAAAAATTGGACAAAGGAACATAAGAAAGACTTTATTCAAGAGGCATCTTGGTGGCTCAGTCAGTTAAGCGTCTGCCACTTGATCTCAGCTCAGGTATTGATTTCAGGGTTGTGATTTCAAGCCCTGCATTGGGCTCCATGCTAGAAATGGAGCCTACTTAAAAAAGAAAAAAAGAGAAAAAAAGAAAGACTATTCAAGGCTATTGCAGTAGAGACTAGAATGCAGTCTAAGCTCAACTTCTCTGAAACAGCAATCAGAAGAATTATTAAAAGCCAAGAGAAGAGAATGGTAGGCTGTCTGTGTTTGCTAATTGGCACTATCCAATTACCAACGTTCATGATAAGAGGTAGTCTTTTTTTCTTTTTTTAACAGATTTCATTTATTTATTTGACAGAGAGATCACAAATAGGCAGAGAGGCAGGCAGAGAGAGAAGGGGAAGCAGGCCCCCCGCTGAGCAGAGAGCCTGATGCAGGACCCAATGCGGGACTCGATCCCAAGACCCTGGGATCACGACCTGCGCCGAAGGCAGCGGCCCAGCCAACTGAGCCACCCAGGTGCCCCAAGAGGTAGTCTTACAGCTTGGAACTAAGCACCTGTTGAAGCTAGGCTTCTACCCTCCAGCAGAGACTGGGTAGGGGTTCTCTCTTCTTTGTTGGTTACATTTCAAAGAGATAGCTCCCAGCCTTAAGAAAGAAAGACTTGGGTTACAAACCTGGCAAGAGGCTTTTTTTTAAAAAAGTTTACAATTCAAAGAAGCAAAGAAAGAATTTATAATAAGTTTTCTAAAGTAAATGTTCTAGGAAAGGGAGATTGAGTTCAAGAGTAAAAAGAAGCTTGTCTAATATTTGGTTAAAGGTTGAGGAAATGTTAAGGCCATCTTCATCAGTAATATACCTAAGAGTAAAACTGGTGAATCATAAGTTATACAAATATTCACCTTTATTTTTTAATTTTATTTTTAAAGATTTTATTCATTTATTTGACAGAGACAGCAAGAAAGGGAACACAAACAGGGGGAGTGGGAGAGTTAGAAGAAGGCTAGCCTGCAGTGGGGTATGATCCCAGGACCCTGAGATCACAACCCAAGCCGAAGGCAGATGCCCAACAACTGAGCCACCCAGGAGCCCCAAATATTCACTTTTAGCACATACTGCTATACTATTTTTCATAGTTGCTATACTAGCTACACCCTTTGCAACTCTTTCCAATAGTGTAGGAAAGTTCTGATTACTCCTTATCTTTAACAAAATTTGGGATTCTCCCTCTTTTTCATTTTAGCCATTCTGGTGGGTATCAGTGGTATTTCATTGTATCCACAATTCCTATTTTACTGAGTGATATTTAGCAGCTACAGGCTTCAAAATTTTGTCAGGCGTTCTCATGATCTTCAGACACATTTTGATACTTTTCCTCCTTAGCTAAATTACTGTGGTGATAGTAATAGAATATCTACAGTGACACATCCTTGCATTCCTACATTGTTTATAATTTAAAATATCTTTATTTAGGTATTGAATTCTGTTTGATGAGATGCTATTGTAGATTATTTCATCAATATTCATTAGCTAGATTTGTCTGGAGATTTCTTTTTAATGATATCTTTCTCATGTTTGGTATTGATTCTAAAAATGTATAGAAATATTTATAGATTTGCATGTCATCTGTGATAAGAAAATAACCTAATTTTCTCTATATTGTTCCAATTTTAGTATTATATTAAACATATATCTTCTAAATTCTTAATTTCAGAGAGTAAATTGTTCACTTTGTTCTGTTATGGTTTTAACTAATTTTTTTTTCTATCCTGGTTTTCACTATGATTTATTTTCCTTCTTTTATATCTTCATCCTTTCATTCATCCTTCTTTTATATCTTCATCCTATCATTGTTTATTCACTTCTGTATATGCAGTGCCTTGAAGACTTTCTGGTTTATAGTGGACATCTGGTAAATATTTCTCAAGTGAATGGAGAGATAAAAGAATAAGAATAAATTTATTTCCAGATGATTGTCATGTTCACCTAAAATTTACAACCATTGATGGGGTAATTCAATGGTTTAACAAAGTCAGATCTGTTCTATTCTTAACATAGTGACATGATATATGGCATTTCTTTGAGTTTCTATACATTCCCTAATGTAGAAAACTTTTAACATATTGGTATTCTGCACCAATAGAGTAGATATACAAATAAAAGACATAAACCACTGAAATGAACAAGATGTGTTCCGAAAGTATGAGGAAACCAATGAGGAGTAGTTTCTCAGGAGCCAAAAGAAGCTATAACTTTAGCAGTAGGACACATATTGAAATGATGCACAGCTCTTAAGCTTTATAAAGATGGAAAATTGTCTCTTGCATTGGAAGTGTGAAGACCATTGGCTATCGTTGACTTCAGCATAGTTAGGGTTGTGGCAGCAGAGGTTAGACTCATATGGATTAGAAAGTGAAAGGGGAGTAAATGAGCAGAGACAATGAGTAAGAATTGTACTCTAGAAATACTTGGCCATAGAAGGAAGGAGAGGAATTGTCAGGTGCCTAGTATCGATCATTGAAATGAGGGGAGATTTATTTATTTTTATTATGGTAGATCAAGATTATGTTTATAATTCCAACAGTGAAGAGGAAGTAGAAATGTATATCATTGATTAAGGAGAGAAATGAAATCATTTATGGAGTCAGTTGTCTGTTGAGGCAATGGACATTGGGATTTTTGTAATCGTTAAGTTGCACAAGAATTAAGCCACGTAAAGGCCACAATTTGGATGATCACATAGCTGTGACAGAATCTGTTATTTGCTTACTCAGAAGACATTCTTCCTCTATTTACTTATTGTACAAAGCTTGATTTTATTAGAGTGACAATGTGCACCATCATATGGAATCAGTCCAGCTATTTTCTTTTTTTTTTTAAGATTTTTTTTTTTTTATTTGACAGACTGAGAGAGATCACAAGTAGGCAGAGAGGCAGGCAGAGAGAGAGGAGGAAGGAGGCTCCCTGCTGAGCAGAGAGTCTGATGCGGGGCTCGATCCCAGGACCCTGAGATCATGACCTGAGCCAAAGGCAGAGGCTTTAACCCACTGAACCACCCAGGCGCCCCCAGTCCAGCTATTTTCGATTTAGGTTAGTTATAAGAATATCTCCTTTTCCAGATATTGCACTTCTGGTCAAGAAAGAAAAAATTTAAGTATTCTAGAGAGTGTCTATGTAAGTTCTCCATTTACTGATAGAAAGAAGACACAACTAAAAGATCCTTTTTGCTGTCACCCTGATTCATGACATGAGTATGACTATGTTATGACCCATAGTAACTTTGAACTCTATAAAAACCTTGAAAAATCCCAGATTTCACCTTCATATTTCCACTTTGGTCAAGTAATAAAGTTATATAAAAATTAATAATTAATAACTGACTTAAGGAAAATACAATAATTGTTTTGCTTCTTATGAGCTCACTTCCCTTTACTTATATAGATGAGAGTCACTAAATACTAGTTCAATAAATCAATCAAATGTAATACATTCAGTTCATTTTTTGGAGACATGCTCTCAAGTGCTTTATTTAATTCCTCGGGATGAATGAATGCTTCCTGTTCAACTATTTGTAGATGTTATTTTTACACATTTTTATGAAAATCATTTCTTCCTTATAATGTAGTTATTCATGTATGTGCTTTACCTCTTCTGTTAGTATAATCCATGAAACTAAGCTTCAGTCAATTACATATAAGCAAATAATTTGTATAACTTCCATGTTATATCTGTGTGTGTGTTTGTGTGTGTGTGTGTGTGCACGCTCATGCATGTACACCCATCCCACCCCCCCCTTCCCTTCCCTATCCTCCTTAGAACCTGGCTCCCATCCCCTCTAAAGCTTATGGGGTTCCCACCTCCTCTCCCTGGGGACGAGTGGTGCTAGGGTCAGAGTCTGGCCAGAGCTGAGCCTGTGACCCCATGGACAGCTCAGCCATCATTACTCAAATTACCAAGGAGGAGGTGTGGGGCTGCTACAGAGCAAAGGTACTGGGGCACATGCCAGGTCATATCTTTAAATAGGATAATTTATACCCTTTACTTTCTCTCATCCTCCTTTCTTACACTCTGGAACATGGATGGAGTACTGATGAGAGTTAGCTTTGACTCTGTAGAGCCTGGAAAAATACCCTAAGGGACTTGAATCCTCGATAACCTCATGGGACATTATAGACTATTTGCCCAGTTGTTTGTTTGTTTGTTTGTTTGTTTTTGTTTTTTTAATCCTGTCTCTTCTAATGCCCATCCATTATGCATGCCTCTTCTAAACTCTAATGAAAGATGAAGAGTAGGGAGTAGGCAGAGAAATCCTAAAAGTGTGAGTATTTCCTCCAAGGAAACCATATTAACCTGAAAGTGACTGGGATATCTTGAATCTGAAACGGTGGTGTTATTTATCCACTTCCTAGCAGAAATGGGGGTGCCTAATTTCAGTATGGTGAAAACAGTTTTCTGCACATCAGAATTGTGACTGTGGACTTTTAACCAGATTACCACAAAATAGATAATTCATTGAATTACAGGAATGTTTCAGTACATTTTAACGTTGGGTACAGAGGGGAAGGAGACAGGAGCTATGCTCCATAGGGAGTGCTAGTAAGTGAGAAAATAGAGTATAAATGGGTAATTGACATTCAGTTTGGAAGTGTTTGTCATAAAAATGTGAATAAAGCATTTAGGAGGCACACAATAAGAAATCAATTGAATCTAGGAGAATTAGAATCATCTTAAATCTGATTATTTCAAATAGTCCTGATAACAATGTCATTGGTTGGGAAAAAGATGCTTAAATCTTGGGTCTCATCCTCTTATTAGAATAACATTCAATAGAAAAAGTTGAAGTGTTTGTGTATGGGGGTTTTTAACAAAGAATAATCATTTTAATACATATAATAAGTGCTAGGTCAATATAAACTTTCTTGGAAATGAGACTAAACACATCTCTTAAGCAAGCTCCTTTAATCCAATTTTTGGAGTTTGTTGACAACTGTATTAAAATAGAGGTTCCTTTGAAGGATGATCATGAAAGAGACCAGATTCAGGAATTTTAAAAGACAGCATAGCCAGGAAAATTTCCTCCTGCTTATTTGTGCTTGGAACTCTGATTAAGATTTTCCTGGGCATAGCAGAAGATATATTGCTTTGATGTCACATGCCAGATTCAAACCAATAACAACCATTCAAGCATTATAGTCTCTTAGCTATTGTATAAAGTTTATAAAGGATTGAGAGGTGATTATAACCACTTAATTTTTCCCCTGTTTATGTTAAATAGGAGATGGATAAAGGAGGAAAGGGAATCTGAATGTTGCATAAATGTAACGATAAGGGAAATAACATGCACAGATTGTGACAATCCACTTGGAAAAAAATCCAAACTAATTTTGTTCTATTTCTTCTAAGCCATCTGAGAGCCTTTCTACATTTACCAATACAGACTAAATTACACTGTGATTGAGTTTATGGAAAGATAGCAGCACATATGTAGATGAAAGCACAGACAGATATTTATGAGAAACTGGGTTTCTATAAAAAAAAGAAAGTTGGTTGTTATTTTGAGGTATATTTGTTAATGTTTAAAAATGGAAACTTTAAAGAATATGTCACTTATTCAAACATGCCACTTTCCCTCAAAAAAGAGAGAAACAAGTTTTTCATGATAGGCGGTTGTTAAACGTTGGCTTTGGTTAGTGCAGCCTTTTGTCTCTCCAGCTGTAAGAATCACCTCTACAATATGTCCCTTTTGTTTGCATACTGGAATTCAGTGCCTATCTGGGGGTGGGGAAATGTGTGGAGAAAAACCTGTTACTTTGTTACCCTAGGACCAGATTGTTTCAAGTCTGTGTGTGCATATTTTATTTCAGAGTCTTTCCTTAAATCTTGGCTTTCTTTCTTTCTTTCTCACACATTTCTGCCCATCCTAAAAGAATAAACCTAGTTTTGAACCAAAAATAAAATGTGTTATTAATAAATCAAATTCTGTAAATCCCTTCTGTTTATTCTTAAAATTGCCTATGTAAGATAGAAAATACACTGGCCTTTTATGTTTCACTTGCATGCATATCTATTCTGTTCTTCATCAAAGTGTAGTTTCCATAATGCACTTCCATTTGTCAGTGTGCAATTATAAGTCTCCATTTTTATGGGCATCCCGTCTGTGTCTCTATTTACATATAGAAAGTTTATGTTCATTATAATTTATACATGTATGGTATATGTACATTCATCAAGATAACTGTGTTCTAAGCATTTTTATGAGCATTATTTTGTTAAATTTTTGAAGATGTTGGCACCACTTCAGCACTTTAGATATGGAAACTGAGACTCAGAGAAGTTAAAGGGAATTTATCTTGCAGGTACATATGGAGCCCCACTATTCATCCACTGTCTTGGTACATAGAGGCCAGACTGGGTCCTGATGAAACATGGAGCCAAATTTGAATGCAGGACTCTACAAGAGTCAAATTCCTGTTCTTTAGATTACATCAAATGCCAACACATCTTGTCTGCAATGTTCTCTTCTGCCTGCCCCAAATAGAAAAGAAATGCTTTAAAACATTATAGGACCATGCCTCATGATAGAAATTATATGTTTTATTACTTTTTGTTTTGTTTTGTTTCACTGTTTTGCCAGTTAAGAATTAAGCCTTTTACTTTCTGTTACAAATTTATCTTTAAAAATTCACATATATTCACTATAAAATATCTGGAAAATATCTAAATATACATATACCCCCAGCATTAAGATGTAACCAATCTGAACTTCTTGCCCTGTATATTTTCAGTATTTTTAAAAATTATTATTATTATTTTTTTAGAGATAAAGAGAGAGGTGGTAGGGGGCACAAGGAGCAGGAGAGAGAATATTTTTTTATTAAAAAAATTTTTTTTAATTTTTGCAGTGTTTCAGGATTCGTTGTTTATTCATCACACCCAGTGCTCCATGCAATCCTTGCCCTCCTTAGTACCCGAACCAGGCTCTCCTATCCCACCACCTGCCTCCCCTCCAAAACCCTCATTTTGTTTCTCAGAGTCCACAGTCTCTCATGCTTCGTCTCCCCCTCCAATTTCCCCCAATTCATTTTTCCTTTCCTTCTCCTAATGTCCTAATGTGTTATTCCTTATGCTTAACAAGTAAGTGAAACCATATGATAATTGACTCTCTCTGCTTGACAATATTTCACTCAGCATAATCTCCTTCAGTCCCATCCATGTTGATACAAAGGTTGGGTATTCATCCTTTCTAATGGAGGCATAATATTCCATTTTGTATATGGACCATATCTTCTTTATCTGTTTCTTTTGAAAGGCATCTTGGCTCTTTCTTCAGTTTGGCAATTGCAGCCATTGCTGTTATGAACATTGGGGTTCAGATGGCCCTCTTTTTTACTACATCTGTATCTTTGGGGTAAATACCCAATAGTGCAATTGCAGGGTCATAGGGAAGCTCTATTCCTAATTTCTTGAGGAATCTCCACACTGTTTTCCAAAGTGGCTGCACCAACTTGCATTCCCACCAACACTGTAACAGAGTTCCCATTTCTCCACATCCTCTCCAACGCTTGTTGTTTCTTGTCTTGTTAATTTTGGCCATTCTGACTAGTGTAAGGTGGTATCTCAATGTGGTTTTGATTTGAATCTCCCTGATGGCTAATGATGATGAACATTTTTCATGTATCTGTTAGCCATTTGTATGTCTTCTTTGGAAAAATGTCTGTTCATGTCTTCTGCCCATTTTTTGGTGTGATTGTTTTTTTGTGTAGAGTTTGAGGAGTTCTTTGTAGATCTTAGATATCAGTCCTTTGTCTGTAGTGTCATTTTCGAATATCTTTTCCCATTCCTTGGGTTGCCTTTTTTGTTGTTGACTGTTTCCTTTGCTGTGCAGAAGCTTTTGATCTTGATGAAGTCCCAAAAATCCATTTTTGCTTTTGTTTCCTTTGCCTTTGAAGACATGTCTTGAAAGAAGTTGCTGTGGCCGATGTCAAAGAGGTTACTGCCTATAGATTCCTGCCTCACATTGAGGTCTTTTATCCATTTCGAGTGTATCTTTGTGTATGGTGTAAGAGAATGGTTGAGTTTCATTCTCCTACACATAGCTTTCCAATTTTCCCAGCACCATTTATTGAAGAGACTGTCTTTTTTCCACTGGATATTTTTTCCTGCTTTGTTGAAGATTATTTAACCATAGAGTTGAGGGTCCATATCTGGGTTCTCTACTGTGTTCCATTGGTCTATGTGTCTGTTTTTGTGCCAGTACCGTGCTGTTTTGGTGATCACAACTTTGTAGTAAAGCTTGAAATCAGGCAACATGATGCTCCCAGTTTTTTCCTTTTCAACCTTTCCTTGGCAATTCGGGGTCTTTTCTCTTTCCATACAAATTTTAGGATTGTTTGTTACAGCACTTTGAAAAATGCCGGTGGAATTTTGATCAGGATGGCATTGAAAGTATAGATTGCCCTGGGCAGTATAGACATTTTAACATTCTGTATTCTAATATTTCCATGAACATGGAATGCTTTTCCATCTTTTTGTGTCTTCTTCAGTTTCTCTCATGAGTGTTCTATAGTTCCTTGAGTACAGATCCTTTACCTCTTTGGTTAGGTTTATTCCAAGGTATCTTATGATTCTTGGTGCTATAGTAAATGGCAGGATGCAAAATCAATGCATAGAAATCAGTTGCTTTCTTATATACTAACAATGAAAATATAGAAAGGGAAATTAGAGAATTGGGAGAGAATCTTCCCCCCCCCCCCCCGGGAGATAGAATCTTAGTAGGTTTCAAGCCCTGCATGGAGCCTGATGCAGTGCTTGATCTCACAACCCTGAGATCAGGACCTGAATCAAAATCAAGAGTCAGGGCGCCTGGGTGGCTCAGTGGGTTGAGCCACTGCCTTCGGCACAAGTCATGATCTCAGGGTCCTGGGACCGAGTCCCGCATCAGGCTCTCTGCTCAGCAGGGAGCCTGCTTCCCTCTCTCTCTCTCTGCCTGCTTTTCTGTCTACTTGTGATCTCTCTCTGTCAAATAACTAAATAAAAAATCTTTAAAAAAAAAAATCAAGAGTCAGATGCTTAACCAACTGAGCCACTCAGGTATTTTCAGTATTTTTGCAATGTATGTGTGTCTGTGTTCATATGGTTTTTCTTTTGGAAAATATGTTAAGAAATATAAACAGATTGGTTCTTTATATGTGAAAAAAAATTCTGTAGCATTATTATAAATTTGTTTTTCATCATAGTGTTTCATCATAGGTTTTAAACCTGATATTTTATTCAATCCTTTATTGTTTGGAACTTCATGTTAAGTCCAGTTTTTCTATTTTATGAAAATTTCTCTGATGGACATTATTAATTTTAACACAGCAGTGTTTGAAAGTGTCTGTTTGCATACATCCACAAGTATTGGATATAATAAAGTGTTTCAAAGATTAGGTAGGCAAAATGATATTTCTTTTTGGTTTTAACTTGTATGTGGTTGCTTCATATTATAAGTAACTTTTAAAACTCACTTGACTCCTTTTCTCTTGGTTGATTCAGTCATCTATCTTTTAACTTGATTATGTTCATTCTGTCCTACAAAATGTGCATATAGAGTCTACTTGTAGAACAAGTTTTGCACAGTAGGAAATATACTTGGCTTCATTATATAAAAAGCTTATGACCTCATAGGCCTGATAAATAATAAACATGAAAACAAATTTATTTCTTATTATAAATTTTTATTTTCTGAAAGATGTGAATGAGCTGTTGTGATAGAAAAGCAGGAAGTACCTATTAAAAACAATGTTATTTGTATTTGAATCAATAAAATAATGTACATGCACAAAACTTAAAATATATAAAAGCATATACTGTGAAAAGTGTCTCTCTAGAATCTCTTCCAAATTCTATATTCAAAGGAAATCAATATTCAATTATTCCTTCTACATCTTCTCAGAGATACTCTCTGTGTGTATGTGTGTGATTTAAAAGAAAAATATGAACTCACCTTTCTTCATTTTGTAATTTTTACTGAAAGACTATTCTCATCTGTATATACAGAGTTGACTTGTTCTTTTCAATGGCTACGTCTGTATTGTATATATTTCATTGTATGGCTGCAACTTAATTTATATAACCAATGCTCTATTAAAAATGTTTCCTTTGGGCGCCTGGGTGGCTCAGTGGGTTAAAGCCTCTGCCTTTCGCTCAGGTCATGATCCCAGGGTCCTGGGATCGAGCCCCACATCGGGCTCTCTGCTCGGCAGGGAGCCTGCTTCCTCCTCTCTCTCTCTCTGCCTGCCTCTCTGCCTGCTTGTGATCTCTCTCTGTCAAATAAATAAATAAAATCTTTAAAAAAATAAATAAATAAAAATGTTTCCTTTGATTTGACAGAAATGTTTGATTTGAATTCTGTAGTTAGATTTAGCTACATTTTCTGTTATTAGGTTGTTTGTCTTATTTTGTTACATTGAATTTCTTTGTTTTGCTTATTGTGATAATTTACATGGGTATGTATTTTGTTTCAGTAAATACATAACTAAAGCTGATTGTGTATGTATAATGCTCTATTTTTAAAATAGCATTCATTATCTTACTAGTAAAAAGAAATGAAAATAATACATTTTTATATATTTTCTCTCCTTTACAATTCAGATTTTTCTGGTTAGAAATATTTTTAAGTTTTTACTTTTATATAACAGAATATCTTTACACTTCTATTATTTGATTATTACCTGTAAGTGATATATTTTTATTTCTAACTATAAAATAGATTTCTTTTCCTCTATTATTTATCATATAATATCTTTAAAGTTGACTGTGTTCTACCATATAATTTCAAGATTTTATCATTTTTCCTTTTTAAATTTAGCACTACATTTAAATATAATCTATGTCTTCTGTCAAGCCTTTGTATTTTCAATAATAATAGCAGCAAATACAAAAATATCACAGGGATTTTGATCAATCTTGGTTTAAATCTGTAGTTCATTTGGAGAAGAATTAACAACTTAATGATATTGAGTCTTCTGATCTGTGGGCACAATATAATTTCCTCCATTGATTTAGATCTTTTAAATATTTTCCAGAAATATTTTATAGTATTTGGTGCACAAGTCTTACACATATTTTGCAAATTTATCCCTAAGAACTTTGTGATTTTTCAATGTAAAATTTTATATATGTATGTCTATTTCTATATAATATACATATATATGTATATTTCCATAATATATATACACACACATATATAATACATACATTTAAATGTCTGTTTCTGTTCATTTCTTGTTGCTATATAGAAATGAAATTAGATTTTTAGTGTTTCCTTGTTTCCTGCGACCTTGCTGAATACAATTATTAATATCAGTATTATTTTTTTTATCTTTGGAATTGTTTGGACAGTTTGGACAGAGAGTATGCAAATATATAGTTTTGTTTTACTTTAATCTGTATGCTTTTTGTTTTTCTTGCCTTATTTGGTAACTTAGATGTAATGGACAAATTCTTTAAAATACAGACTACCAAACTCACTCAAATGAGCTTGGTTACCTAAAGAGTTTTGTATCTATTACCAATTTAAATTTTAGTTAATATATTTTGGCTAGACCCTTGGTACAATGTTAATGGAAATGAGAGTCATCTTCTCCTCCTCCTGGGTTTTAGAAAGAATGAATTTGGTCTGTTAGTGGTAAGTATATCACTGATAGGTTTTTTCCTAATGTCTTTTATGAGAATAAGGAAATTTTCTTCTATTCCTAGTATGCATCAAGGTTTTCTTATGAATGAATGTTGAATTTTGGCAAATGCTTTCTCTGACACTATTAAGATTTCTTTTTTTTTTTTTTAATTTGTTTTTATGGTGAAATAACTGACTTATTTTCAGGTGTTGAACTAACCTTGCCTTCCTGGATTAAATTCCATTTGTTCATGATGTATTATATTTTTACATGTTTCAAGATTTGATTTATTATATTATTAAAGCTGTTTGAGCCAGTGTCATAAGGGATATTGTTCTGATTTTTCTTGTTGGCCTTGTCTTTATCTGGTTATCATAATAGGTTAGGGCTCCCTTCTTTACAACATGGCAGTTTCCTTCAAATTTGAGTCCATCAGAAGAATGTCTTTCCTCACGTTTTTAAAAGGACTCATCAGCTTGGATTAGATGCTTCCAGAATAATCTCTCTTATGACGAATTCATAATCAACTACTTAGTAACTTAATAATAGGAGCAGTATTCCATCCTGTTCTCATGCCCCACATACACTCAACAAGAAGAGATTATATGAGGTATATATACCAGGAACAGGTATTGGGAGGGCATCATAGAACTCTGTTCACAGCATAGATATTTCCATCTACTATAGAGGATAAAATGTATTTTATTTTCTCATTGGTCATGCTATGAGTAGAAGACAGGACAGCCTTTATTTTAAAGCTAGAAATGTGGAATATCTTTTAGATACAAAGTTTATGGAGGTTGACTCTATAAAGTTTATGCATAATTAGAAAATAGAAAAATAATAAGGAACCAGATGTTTATAATGAAATAGATAAAAAATTTAAGGAAGATTTGTCAGTATATGTTAAGATCCTGAGATGAGAAAAAAACTTGGTGAATTTAAGCAGAGATCAGAATTAAGTTAGGAATTGAGTCACAAGCCATTTCCAGGGAAGGGCTTTCCAAAGAGAAGGGTTAAGTCTAAAATGGGGACAAGCCTGGGGTGTTCTGTGAGAATATATAGATATTACTAGAGCAAAGCTAGCTAGGGGGAAAGAGAGTAAAGGGAAGAAATCAGAGTGGTGTGTAGAAACAATCCCATGAAAGATTCTTTAACCATGGGTTAAAATTATCAATTACTTTTAAGGGTAGTGGAAAGCAATTAAAACGTTTAAGCTGGGGGAAGGAGCATGATCTGTTTGATGTGTTACTAAGATTACTTTGGTTGATATGTGGATAATGGATTAACCAGAAAGGCAAGAGTGGAAGCTACTAGAAGAGTTAACAGGCTATTTTTATAGTGTAGGAGAGAGAAAAATCATGATGATTAGGACTAAGGTGGAAATTGAGAGATGTAGACAAATTTGATGTGTGAATTTGGCTTTAAAACTCTTCAATTCTCCCTCCCAATCCCATCTTGTTTCATTTATTCTTCTCCTAGCCCCCTACCCCCCCATGTTGCTTCTCCATGTCCTCATATCAGGGAGATCATATGATAGTTGTCTTTCTCCGATTGACTTATTTCACTAAGCATGATACGCTCTAGTTCCATCCACGTCGTCGCAAATGGCATGATTTCATTTCTTTTGATGGCTGCATAGTATTCCATTGTGTATATATACCACATCTTCTTTATCCATTCATCTGTTGATGGACATCTAGGTTCTTTCCATAGTTTGGCTATTGTAGACATTGCTGCTATAAACATTCGGGTACACGTGCCCCTTCGGATCACTATGTTTGTATCTTTAGGGTAAATACCCAGTAGTGCAATTGCTGGGTCATAGGGTAGTTCTATTTTCAACATTTTGAGGAACCTCCATGCTGTTTTCCAGAGTGGTTGCAGCAGCTTGCATTCCCAACCATAAATGACTCTTAATCTCACAAAACAAACTGGGGGTTGCTGGAGGGAGGTGGGATTGGGAGGGGGGTGGCTATGGACATTGAGGAGGGTAACTGCTATCGTGAGTGCTGTGAAGTGTGTAAACCTGGCGATTCACAGACCTGTACCCCTGGGGATAAAAATACATTATATGTTTATTAAAAAAAAAATTTGGAAGGGGAGGCGAACCATAAGAGACTATGGACTCTGAAAAACAACCTGAGGGTTTTGAAGGGTCAGGGCTGGGAGGTTGGGGGAACAGGTGGTGGGTAATGGGGAGGGCACGTTTTGCATGGAGCACTGGGTGTTGTGCAAAAAGAATGAATACTGTTACGCTGAAAAAATAAATAAAATGGAAAAAAATGCTAATAAATTGGCTGGATAAACAAACAGGCCAACCAAAAAAAAAAAAAAAAAACAAACAAAAAAACACTCTTCAATTCTGAGGCGACTGGGTGGCACATTGGTTGAGTTCTGACTCGGTTTCCACTCAGATCCTGATCTCAGGGTGATGAGATTGAGCCCCACCTTTGGCTCCATGGGAGCATGGAGTCTGCTTGATATTCTTTCCCCTTCCCTCCTGCTCATGCTCTCTCTCTCTCTCTCTCCCTCTCTCAAATAAATAAATCTAAAAAAATACAAAAAACTTTTTTCAATTAAGTTGCATTTTTTTAAAAATTCTGATTGGTAAGCTTTTTTTATATATTAAATTTATTTGTTACTTTTTTGTAGATATTTTTGTTTGCTGTTTGATTTTGGGTTTTGTTCATAGTATTTTTGTTAATGTTATCAATCAACACTTTTTTTGTGTGCTGTTCTTTATTGTTAGTAAATGTACCAGTACCTGTGTTGGCTGTGGTATAAATGAAAATATGTCTCTGTAGTTAAAAATACTATAATGCAGTTATATAATATGCAACATAATATACTCTGTAAGTGAATTATAAACCAATAAGAAATACAGGATATAGTATTGTACTCTCATCTGGGATTTTCAATGAAAGAAAAACAATCATGTTTTTTTTTTCATCCAAAGATGTTTAACTGAAGCAAGATCTCACTTGAGTGTTTTTTTAAAAATTTAGTTTAATTTAATTTTTGTTCATGAGGTATATACATACTTCCTTTGAATTTTAAATATGAATATTTTAAATTCAAACTTTATTGAATAACACTAGATTTTGAAATAAAGAATAATCTTAGTTTATATTACATGGGTGTTTCTGGTGCTTTGGGACTCACAAAATAAAGGTTACTATGATCTTCAGCATAGTGACCTTTAGAAAGAACTGAAAAGACTCATCTTTTCATTTAAGGCTTCACTTTGCAAATCCTTAAAGAGTAGCCTAAGGTCAGGCTCAGAATTCTCATTTCAGAAAGGAAGCAAATGTATTTCCAATATTAACTATACTATTCTTTTAAAGTGACAAATGAATCTGGATATTATGAGTGTGATAAATGTGCCTGGACAATTTTTTCTTGTGAAAATTATTAACTTTGTATACTTGCATCTGTGGGCACTGTAAGTAGAGATATTCCTCTTTCCAAGTTTTGAGCCCATTGACAGGAACTTCTCCTTCGAACTGGGGTGGGGGAGTGATTTAAAGAAACATTTCCAATATCTCTGTCTACCTCCACCTCATTCTGCCTCCCAAAGGAATAGTTATTAATATATGGATATTAAGTTTACCCTTCTTTGGTATACTGAAGTAGGGCAGTTAGTTTATCTCTCACATATTATCTCTATCAATAATAATAGGAAGAATAATCAATAATAGGAAGAAATAAATAATTATAATTATCAATAATATGAAGAAATAAATAATTATTTCTATCTCATTTTTAGAGATTTCACTTAATAAAATCACCTTGGGAGAGATTCTACTGTCTGGCTACAGAGGGAAATGTGTTTGATAGTTCCCATTTCCTCTTCCAGGTTAACTTTTGATCTTTCTCTGTCTTGCTTACTATCCCAGATTCCATCACAGTTCCTACATCTTCTGTCTTACTGTTGAGTTTGACTTACAGGAGCATCTCTTCAGGGTACAAAAAGGAGTGAGAAGAGTGAAGTCAGAACACTTATTTCCCTAGCTAGATTAAGAAACAATTGAGAGGAATAGTAGACCTCAGTGTAAGGACAGGGATTAAAAAACAAAACAAAACAAAACAAAAAAACCAAAAACACTTTATGGACAAGGTTTACTATTCCTCTCAATTGTTTTTAAAATTTTTGTGTCTCTGTTCCAATGTGTTCTAATAACGCCTCCTTCCTTTTCCCCCTTTGTGCCTGGAATGGTAATAGAAAGTGCTACCATGCCTAACGCTACTTCATCACGGAGCTAAAGCTTTACCTTTGTAGAGTCTCTTTTAAATTTAAACCTCTTTGAGTTACTATATTTTAAATGTAGTATCTGGCATGAAAGGGGTACCATTTCCAACAGCTTCCTGAAAGTTAAAAAAAAAAGGGTGATTGGCTTCTTGACTCAGCACTGAGATTCTCTTTTGCTTGCTTATATGGAAGATCCAGATTTTGTTCTATGACAATTTAAGGACAACATTTGCAAGGAGGCCTCATCCTCCTGAAGTGGTCATAAAATAATTAATAACAATGGAGTTGGAGGCTCTGTTTTTCAACTTTCACCTCTGCTAATAAGTCCTGGTGATCAAAACCAGGACTAAGTGGACAATTGAGGGCTAAAATCCAGAGTTATAAGATTGGATACAAGAATATCTATACATCGTAAGAAAACATGCTATCACTTTAATAAAATACAATTCAGACCCTCTCTATTGGTAAAGTAAGAATATCCATATTGATAGGTAATCCTGGTCCTCAAGCTTCTCCCTCTATTCCCCTAAAGACTGGTTTCACTTCCTTACTATTCTAGGCTTGGGGGCAAGTGGTGGCTCTTCAGTTGATTAGTGCATTGGACTAGGGTCAAAGTTGGAGCTCATACTAGTTCTCCTAATTCCTAAGTGCTACTGAAATTAGGTTAGTCCACTTCAGTTCCAGAAACTTTACCAGGAATTAAAAAAAAAAAAAAAGTGGAATGCAACTATATAAATACAGCATTGCCTAGAGCAATCTATACTTTTAATGCCATTCTGATCAAAATTCCACTGGTATTTTTCAAAGAGCTGGAGCAAAAAATCCTAAAATTTTTATGGAATCAGAGGAGACCCCAAATTGCTAAGGAAATGTTGAAAAACAAAAACAAAACTGGCAGCATCATGTTACTGATTTCAAGCTTTACTACAAAGCTGTGATCACCAAAACAGCATCGTACTGGCATAAAAACAGACACATAGACCAGTGGAACAGAGTAGAGAGCCCAGATATGGACCTGCAACTCTATGGTCAAAAATCTTTGACAAAGCAGGAAAAAAATATCCAATGGAAAAAAGACAGTCTCTTCAATAAATGGTGCTGGGAAAACTGGACAGCGATATGTAGAAGAATGAAACTCGACCATTCTCTTACACCGTACACAAAGATAAAGTCGAAATGGATAAAAGACCTCAACGTGAGACAGGAATCCATCAGAATCCTAGAGGAGAACATAGGCAGCAACCTCTTAGATATCAGCCACAGCATCTTCTTTCAAGATATGTCTCCAAAGGCAAAGGAAACTATAGCGAAAATGAACTTTTGGGACTTCATCAAGATCAAGAGCTTCTGCACAGCAAAGGAAATAGTCAGCAAAACAAAGAGGTAACCCATGGAATGGGAGAAGATATTCACAAGTGACACTATGGACAAAGGGCTGATATCCAGGATCTATAAAGAACTCCTCCAACTCAACACACAAAAAAACAGATAATCATATCAAAAAGTGGGCAGAAGATATGAACAGACACTTCTCCAGTGAAGACATACAAATGGCTATCAGACACATGAAAAAATGCTCATCATCACTAGCCATCAGGAAGATGCAAATTAAAACCACATTGAGATATCACCTTACACCAGTTAGAATGGCCAAAATTAGCAAGACAGGAAACAACGTGTGTTGGAGAGGATGTGGAGAAAGGGGAACCCTCTTACACTGTTGGTGGGAATGCAAGTTGGTGCAGCCACTTTGGAGAACAGTGTGGAGATTCCTCAAGAAATTAAAAATAGAGCTTCTCTATGACCCTGCAATTGCACTGCTGGGTATTTACCCCAAAGATACAGATGTAGTGAAAAGAAGAACCATCTGTACCCCAATGTTTGTTGCAACAATGGCCACGGTCGCCAAACTGTGGAAAGAACCAAGATGCCCTTCAACGGACGAATGGATAAGGAAGCTGTAGTCCATATACACGATGGAGTATTATGCCTCCATCAGAAAGGATGAATACCCAACTTTTGTAGCAACATGGATGGGGCTGGAAGAGATTATGCTGAGTGAAATAAGTCAAGCAGAGAGAGTCAAGTATCATATGGTTTCACTTATTTGTGGAGCATAGCAAATAGTATGGAGGATATGGGGAGATGGAGAGGAGAAGGGAGTTGAGGGAAATTGGAAGGGGAGATGAACCATGAGAGACTATGGACTCTGAAAATCCACCTGAGGGTTTTGAAGAGGCAGGGGGGTGGGAGGTTGGGGAACCAGGTGGTGGGTAATAGGGAGGACACGTATTGCATGGAGCACTGAGTGTGGTGTAAAAAACAATGAATACTGTTACACTGAAAAGAAATTTTTAAAAAAGTGAAAAAAAAAAAAAGGAGAGAGATTCTCCCCTGACACTCTCTCTAATGGGACTCCCTTTCAGTTCTTCTTGAGCTTTTTTGGTTTTTCTTTACAAAACTTTCACCATTTTATGTATGTATGCATGTATGTATGTATTTAGGGGTGTGTGTGTGTGTGTGTGTGTGTGTGTGTGTGTGTGTGTATGTATTTGTGTATTATCTGTCTCTTCCACCAGAATGTAAGCCCTATGAGACAGAGACTCATTTGTCTTTCAAAGTTAGAGTCTGGTACATAATAAATCTTCAGTAAATATTTTTATTAACAAAATGGAATAATCCAAATTTGAGATATAGACTGTCTGTAGCAAAATGGTGATTTTTTCAATGGACATAAAGACTGAGAAGTAGCATGCTGGATGTATTTATCAGAGATCTCCAGAGAAACAGAACCGACATGTGTGTGTGGTGAGAGAGGGATAGAGGGATAGAGAGGGATAGAGGGATAGAGGGATAGAGGTGAACTTTTAAGGAATTAGAGGCTTTGTGTGTCCAAAATCTGGTCGAGAAGATTGGCAAGGCTGGAGACTTTGGGAATTGTTAAATAATGTACAATCCAAAGCCAGTTTGCTGGAAGAATTCCTTATTGTTCAGGAGAGGTCAATCTTCGATCTATTAATGCCTTCAACTTATTGGAAGAGGCCCACCCACATTATGAAGGGTAATCTGCTTTACTCAAAATTTGCCAATTTAAAGATTTTATTTTTATTTATTTATTTGATAGAGAGAGATCACAAGTAGATAGAGAGGCAGGCAGAGAGAGAGAGAGAGGGAAGCAGGCTCCTTGCTGAGCAGAGAGCCCGATGCGGGACTCGATCCCAGGACCCTGAGATCATGACCTGAGCCGAAGACAGCGGCTTAACCCACTGAGCCGCCCAGGCGCCCAAAATTTGCCAATTTAAATGTTAATTTCAACCAAGAAAGTACTATCACAGAAACATCCACAGTAATGTTTGACCACCAACTTGACACATAAAATTAACCATCACAGTAGGCTTGGAGAAGTAGTCATAATAGAACTGCTAAGGAGCAACAGAAAATATGAAATCAAATAATCTTTTAACACAGAGGGGTTTCTGGTTTGGCAGAACACAAGGAGTAAGCAATTGTAGTTTGATAATATAATGCTATTGTTATGTAGGTTAAAGTATAAATTAAGCTGCTTTAACAAATACACTCTTAAAATTTAGTATCTTAAATAAGATGATAGTGTGTTTTTCCCATAAGAGTTCAGGAAAGATGGGAAGATTATACTCTAAAAGTTTATTCAGGAACTAATCATAGGTTAGTAGCTAAGCTGGTAGGTTGATACTACTCAACTTTCATTGTCTACATGTGGTTTCCAGGTCTGGACTTAATTTGCTGGTTGATCCATACTTACAAAATGATAAACAGAAGTTTATCAATACCATGCCTATGCAAAGTAAGCATCAAGAAATCTAGGACAAGAAGCTTCAAATGTAAGGTAGATAACCTGGGAATTGAATATATAACTTCTATTCAAATCCCTTTTTACTGAACTTAGTCACATGAGTACACCTAGCTTTAAGAAGATGAGCAATATAGTCTCAGGTTGAACAGATAAGTGCTTAGCTAAAGATAAGTAAAGAGGGTTAACTACTAGAAGTATGAGTGGGAAAATGAATCTGGGGAATAGTTTACAATTTCTACTCTTCAGTCTCCTTGGTCTTAAGGGTGTCCATGTTCAGTGTTCCCAAGAGATAACTATCATTAAAGGAGAGTAGTATATATAAATACCAAATTATCTTTCCATTTGGAAAAGGGAAAACTGGGAGACATGAGAATTATCATTCATATCAATAACAAGGTCTTGCTGAACAGAAATTGCACAAATTCTCTGTTCTAGCAGTGGAACAAGTTTCTTTATTAGATGTTGGTACTCTTTTTTGGAAAGAGATAGCTTGATCTTGTTCTCCATGAGCCCCGATTTAGCCTTTTAGATCAGTCTTCCATGTTCATTATCTTTTGTGACTGTATGAGGGGGCATTACAGAACTGTCCAGCTTCTACAACCACTTTCTTCTAGTGCATATTTCAAAGTTTAGGAATAATTTTAGGATTCAAACAATCACATGGGTTTTCAAAGTTTGGCTGGATATTTCTTTGACAACATGATTTCTTTAAAAAACTTCAGATTAACATATTTTCAATAACTTTCATGTACCATCAGTCATACCAAAGTTAATTTTTAGACACAGTTCTCTAAACCTATAATAAATACTGGCTTCTATTTCAGAATGATCGCCTTTCTCCTTCATTTCAGTGGTTACAATCTAAAAAAAAAAAAAAAAAAAAAAAATGGTTAATGGGGTAAGGTAATGCTCCTTAATTGGATCTTTACTCTTCGGCTAGCTTCCATTTTTCTGTTTGAAAAGTCATAATGAGAGTCATTGGAGAAATATCTGCAGTATTATTTTCCATTGTTTGAGTTAAATAAACAGATGACTTTTCCACTCCTGCCTACTAAAAATTATTACACTAACTTAGGCCAAAGGTAAATAAAACCATCCTTAAGGAATTGTAGTCTATTCCATCTCTGCATAGGAATTTGTCATTTTTTGACTGGGCTTATCTATTTCTTATAATTCCTTGCTAAAAGCATTAAGGGACATTAAATAGTGGCAACATTCTGTTTTCATTCCCAAGCCCTAGAAGCACATTTTCTTTAAAGCATGTGATCTGCTTTCTAAGTTATTGCAGATAACAGTTGAAATACTTGACCATAACATAACAAGGCATATAGCTTTCCAGTTTGCAATACAGGTTTTCTTACTATCAACTTTTAGTTTTTGTTTATTTGTTTGTTTGTTTAACTGGTAGCAGCATACTATTGCCATTGCCAGTTTTGGCATCATTTAGTGTGTAGGTAAAACCATGAAATCTTTAAGACCCCAGAATACTGTGGCATAAATAAATCAGCAGTTTTTGTTTTTGTCCATTGTTTGTTTTTTGTTGTTATTGTTTTGTTTTGTTTCCCTTTCTTTCTCTCCAAAAATAGTCCAGGAAGGGTGTGTGGAGCCTGGTCCAGTTGATTATCCAAGATTTTTGTTAGCCAGGGTGGCTTTTCATCTTCAACATGTGGTTTTCATGTGATTTTAAGATCTAGTGTTACTTTTTGTTTTGTTTCAAGTTTTTATTAAAATTCTAGTTAGATAATATATAGTGAAGATCTAGTGTTTTTGCTTGGACAAAATAATTACTAACATCCCTCCTGAATTTTTACCAGTGGGGAGGAAAAAAATGAAAGATAAAATCTAGGCAGGAGTTTTGACACAGATGATGTCACAGAAATTTCCTGTATAACTTCTGCTCAATTTCACTGGACTAAAACTTAGTCATAAAGTAGACATGGCTGAAAAGGTGAAAACACTCAGTTAAAATTTGGAAGGCATTTCTGTCTTCCAAACAAGATATGAAGAATAGATGCTGGTGGATCATCTTTGCCAACTAAGGGTATTGGATTTCTCTGTCTGAACTAGTGTGGAGAGGATACTCTCAAAATAAACTAGAGACAAAATAAGTTAATAAAAGTAAAATTTATAGTGAAAACTTTCTTACTATAAGACAACGTAGACAGGAAGCATTAGTTAGATCTAAAGATACAAAATGGAAAATGTGAATAAAGTGGGAGAATTTTCTTACCTTAATAAAAATGACCATGTTTCAAGTGTTAGACTAAGTGACATGACACTTTCCATCATTCAGTGATCCTTTAATAATGGCTGACAACACATACCTTGTTTAGAGTATAAACAGGACCAACACTTGAAAAGTTTACAGTTCACTGAAGGAAGATAGATTAAAAACTTGTATTTTGAAAATTTCTTAGAAATTTATTTACAGAACTTCTCTTTCTTTTCCTTCATCCTAGGTGTCAATATCCTTTTTTTCCCCTGCAATTTCCTCTATAGCCTAAGAAAAATCATTAGAAGAGCTCATCTGAACCTAGAAGTTATATTTTTTGCTACCATTTCTAGCCATTAATTATTACATATCAGTTATTTTGGTGCACTTTTCTAAAGAAAATGCTCTCAAGTTGTTCTGGGATTCAACGTGAAGACAGGAGCCCCATAAATGATGGCAGACTACTGGCAAAATTATTTACTTCCTTAGAAAACAAGCAATTTCTATTGAAAAGCCATTATTGGGTTTGTTTTCTGTTATTCCCCTCTCACCTCAAGTGACCAACATATCATTTAGAAAGTAATGTAAAAACCACATTCAAATTACTTTAGATACACAAATGCATCAAAACAACATTTATTCTATCACATACACTATTTTCTGTTCAGTCTTATTTCCAATTGACCAGAATTCTCACTTTCCATTACCATATAAAGAAACAAAACATTTCCTCTTATACATTGTGTAGAATCTGTGATTGGTATTTATTACATCTTTTGTGTTATGTGAAAATAAAGATACATGTCTGTGAATATGTCTGTGTGTATGTGTATGTGTCTGCTCTTAGGCCTACAAAAGTTCACTAATACATAGAAAGTTTCTGAGAAAATAAAAAACATTAGAAAATGTTAAGTTGATTATATGCTATTTATTCTATTTAATTTTTAATTATGTACCTATTTTTCTTTATCATTATAAATCTAGTAATAAAATAAACTTGAAATAAAGTTAAAATAAAACCTATAAAAGAAAATGAATATTTTAACTAACTATACCTTCTTGCATATAACAATTTCATGATTTAACAAAACAAATACATTTCAGTGAACCTATTTATTTATTTATTTTTAAATTTTTATTTTTTAAATTTCTTTTCAGTGTTCCAGAATTCATTGCTTATGCACCACACCCAGTGCTCCATGTAATATGTGTCCTCCATAATACCCACCACCAGGCTCACCCCAACCTGCCACCCCTTGCCCCTCCAAAACCCTCAGATTGTTTTTCAGAGTCCACAGTCTCTCATGTTTAGTCTCCCCCTCCGATTTCCCTCAACTCCCTTCTCCTCTCCATCTCCCCATGTCCTCCGTATTATTCCTTATGCTCCACAAATAAGTGAAACCATATGATAATTGACTTTCTCTGCTTGACTTATTTCATTCAGCATAATCTCTTCCAGTCCCATCCATGTTGAAACAAAAGTTGGGTATTTATCCTTTCTGATGGAGGCATAATAGTCTATAGTATTTATTGACCACATCTTCCTTATCCATTCATACATTGAGGGGCATCTTGGTTCTTTCCATAGTTTGGCGACCATGGCCATTGCTGCTATGAACATTTGGGGTACAGATAGCCCCTCTTTTCACTACATCTGTATCTTGGGTAAATACCCAGTAGTGCAATTGCAGAGTCATAGGATAGCTCTATTTTTAATTTTCTGAGGAATCCCCACACCATTTTCCAGAGTGACTGCACCAACTTGCATTCCCACCAACACTGTAACAGAATTCCCATTTCTCCACATCCTCTCCAACACACATTGTTTACTGTCTTGTTAATTTTGGCCATTCTAACTGGTGCAAGGTGGTATCTCAATGTGGTTTTGACTTGAATCTCCCTAATGGCTAGTGATGATGAACATTTTTTCATGTGTCTGTTAGCCATTTGTATGTCTTCTTTGGAGAAGTGTCAATTCATGTCTTCTGCCCATTTTTTGATGTGATTGGTTTTTTTTTTGTGTTGAGTTGGAGGAGTTCTTTATAGATCCTGGATATCAGCCCTTTGTCCATAGTGTCACTTGTGAATATCTTCTCCCATTCCGTGGGTTGCCTTTTTGTTTTTTTGACTGTTTCCTTTGCTGTGCAGAAGCTCTTGATCTTGATGAAGTCCCAAAAGTTCATTTTCGCTTTAGTTTCCTTTGCCTTTGGAGACATATCTTTTTTTTTTTTTTTAAGATTTTATTCATTTATTTGACAGAGAGAGAGATCACAAGTAGGCAGAGAGGCAGGCAGAGAGAGAGGAGGAAGCAGGCTCCCCGCGGAGCAGAGAGCCCGATGCGGGGCTCGATCCCAGGACCCTGAGATCATGACCTGAGCCGAAGGCAGCGGCCCAATCCACTGAGCCACCCAGGCGCCCCTGGAGACATATCTTGAAAGAAGATGCTGTGGCTGATATCGAAGAGATTCCTGCCTATGTTCTCCTCTAGGAATTTGATGGATTCCTGTCTCACGTTGAGGTCTTTTATCCATTTCGACTTTATCTTTGTGTACGGTGTAAGAGAATGGTCGAGTTTCATTCTTCTACATATAGCTGTCCAGTTTTCCCAGCACCATTTATTGAAGAGACTGTCTTTTTTCCATTGGATATTTTTTTCCTGCTTTGTCAAAGATTTTTGACCATAGAGTTGCAGGTCCATATCTGGGCTCTCTACTCTGTTCCACTGGTCTATATGTCTGTTTTTATGCCAGTACGATGCTGTCTTGGTGATCACAGCTTTGTAGTAAAGCTTGAAATCAGTAACATGATGCCGCCAGTTTTGTTTTTGTTTTTCAACACTTCCTTAGCAATTTAGGGTCTCTTCTGATTCCATACAAATTTTAGGATTTTTTGCTCCAGCTCTTTGAAAAATACCAGTGGAATTTTGATCGGAATGGCACTGAAAGTATAGAGAGCTTCCCTATGACCCTGCAATTGCACTACTGGGTATTTACCCAAGATACAGATGTAGTGAAAAGAAGGGCCATCTGTACCCCAATGTTCATAGCAGCAATGGCCACAGTCACCAAACTGTGGAAAGAACTAAGATGCCCCTCAACGGATGAATGGATAGGGAAGATGTGGTCCATAAATACTATGGACTATTATGCCTCCATCAGAAAGGATGAATACCCAACTTTCGTATCAACATGGATGGGACTGGAAGAGATTATGCTGAGTGAAATAAGTCAAGCAGAGAAAGTCAATTATATGGTTTCACTTACTTGTAGAACATAAGGAATAACATGGAGGACATGGGGAGATGGAGAGGAGAAGGGAGTTGAGGGAAATCAGAGGGGGAGACTCAACATGAGAGACTGTGGACTCTGAAAAAACAATCTGAGGTTTTGGAGGCGCAGGAGGTGGAGGTTAGGGTGAGCCTGGTGGTGAGTATTATGGAGGGTAGGTACCTATGAACTGCTTTTAACCCCTCTGGACTCCAGGCTGGGAGTACCTGTAGAACACCGACTTTGGAAGATACCCACAGATGAGAAACCCTTGTAGAAGTCAAGGTTTCCAGAGGAGAAATTTGAACACCCGGTTGAAGAAGGAAACAAAAATATAAATTTGGAGACATTGGCATGGGTAAAGGAACTCTGACAGCATCATCCCTCCCCATAAGTTTGTACAGCTTAGAGTTAGAGGAGGCCCACAATCTCTTCCATGGGAGAAAGGGAGAACAGTGAATGAGCACCCAATTTCTCAGCTCTGTGTGATGCTGCTAAGGAAATCCATTTGTCTCACACACTAGGATATTGAAATGGGAGCTCCATAACTCAGGTGGGAGGAGGACATCAGGAATGAGTCAGATAAAAATATCAGAGGATGTTAAAGGAACAGGGTCTCTATTATGTTCTGGATTCCAGCAATAAGCCCATTTTCCATCTGCTGGGAAAACCTCACCTAAGGATTCTCTTAACTGGCTCACATGTGCCTCAAATCTCTCAAGTTCAAAATACACATCTCCCCACTTCAGCTGGTTCTTTGCCTACAATCCCAAGGGTGGCCTTGGGAGAAAATTCAGGCAGACAGGGAACCTGTGCAAAAAACAGGCCAGGGTCTGTGGATAAGAGAGAAATGACAATCATAACTATAATGCCACCCTCAGGGGAAAAAAGTTTCTAGTAGCAAGTCTGGTGAGTTTTAAGAACTGGAGAAGGTATACAACCTTAAGAATTTTGCCACAAAGGGTGCAAGAAGTGTGAAACAGGTATATCTAAAAAGGCCACAGAAGGCCTCTAAATTTATAGTAGAACCAACAAAGAAATATCTCCTACCTGAAGGCAGCTGGTAAAGATTAGGGGAGGTGACTATGGTTTCAATTGCAAAAAAAGCAGTATAAAACCCCAAGGAACATGAAGAATCAAAGACACAGAGGTCAGAAGATGACAATATTCCTCTAGTAACTGAAAACGGTGACATGGAGATCTGAAAATTACCTGATTAAAAAAACCAAAGTAATAACTATTTTGAGGAAACTTAATAGAACCATAAAACAAAGATAATTCAAAGAAATCTGGAAAATACCACATGGACAAAATGAATAATGAGATATAAATCATGGAGAATGAACAAGTCAATGAAGGAAGTGAAGAATGCAATAGAGAGCATCAATAGAATAGATGATGGAGAGGAATGAATCAGTGAGTTAGAGTATAGAAATTTGAAATAACACAGGGAACAAAAGAAAAAAAAAACAGAACAAAGAAAGCCTACGTAGTCTATGAACAACCATCAAAAGAATGAATATCAGAACATATGAATTCCAGAAAAAGGGGGCAGAAAGTCTATTTTTAAAGATAATGGTTGAAATCTTACCATACGTGGAGACTTAGACATTGGAATCCATGAAGCTAAAAGATCACCTCATTATCTCAATCCAAAACAATCTTCTCTGAGACACATTATAATGAAATGGTAAAAAATAAAAGACAAAGACTAAGTCCTAAAAGTGGTAAGAGAAAAAACTGTAAAATACAAAGGAATCCTCATTAAGCTATTAGCAGATTTGTCAGCAGAAACCTTATAAGTCAGGAGAAGTGGGATGAAATATTCAAAATGCTGAAAGAAAAATATTGCCAGCCAGGAATACTTTGCTTGGTATAGTTATCTTTCAGAACATAAGAGATTTTAAGTTTTTCCTTGACAAACAAAAGGTATGGGAGTTTGTCACTCCTAAACCTGCCTAACAGGGAACAGTGAACGTTTTTCAAGCTGAAATGGAAAGAAGTTGATTAATAACATGAAAACATAAAAAAGTATACAGCACATAGTAAAAGTAATTACATAGATGCAAAAACCTCTAATTTTGTAATGTGATAGTGTGTTAACCTCTTACTGATAGTTTAAAGATTAAATAAAAAGATTATTTTAAAAAACTATAGCCACTATAATTTGTCAGCGAATATACAATATAAAAAGAGGTAAACTGTGATATCACAAATATAAATTGGGAGGAAAGGATAGATTGATGTTAAGTAGCTATCAGTGTAAAGCAGGCTTGTATTTGTAAGATGTTAGTTGTGAACCTCATGGTAACAACTAAAGTAAAAACCTGTAGAAGGTTTATAAAATATAAAGAGAAGAGATCAGAGCATAACACCATGGAAAAATCACCAATCTACAGAAGAAGGCAGTGAGACAAGAAAAAAGAACAATGAAACACCAAAATAGGAAGTAATTAGTAAGATGGCATTAGTGAGTCTATTGATAATTACTCTAAATATAAATAGGTTGAATTCTCTAGTCAAAAGGTACAGAGTGGCTGGATGGATTAAAAAAGAAAAAGAGAGACCAAATTATATGCTGCTTGCAAGGTACTTCCTTCAGCTTCAAGGGCACACATAGGCTCAAGGGGAAGCAATGGAAAAAGATATTCCATACAAATGGAAGCTAAAGGAGAGCAGTGGTAGTGATACTTCTAACAAACGAAATAGCCTTTCAGCCAAAAATGGTGGTATGAGACAAAGAAGGTCCTCTTATAATCTTTATATTAAGGTGTCAGCTCATCAAGAAGATACAAGAACTGGGGGCGCCTGGGTGGCTCAGTCAGTTAAGTGTCTGCCTTCAGCTCAGGTCATGATCTCAGGGTCCTGGGATCGAGCCCCACATCGGGCTTCCTACTCAGCAGGAAGCCTGCTTCTCCCTCTCTCACTCCCCCTGCTTGTGTTCCCTCTCTCACTGTGTCTTTATCAAATAAATAGATAAAATCTTAAAAAAAAAGAAGCTACAAGAACTGTAAATATATACTCACCCAACATTAGAGCACCTAAATTAAGCAAATTCTAACAGATCTGAAGAGAGAAATAACACAGTAACAGTAGATGAATTCATTACTCCACTTTTAGCAATGGATAGATCATCCAGACAGAAAATCAAAAATGAAACACTGTACTTGTTCCATACTTTAGACCAAATGGATCTAACAGACATATACAGAACATCCCATCCAACAGCAGCAGAATATACATTTTTCTCAAGTGCATACAGAACACCTGTCAGGATTGATCACATGATAGTCCACAAAACAAGTCTTAGGAAATGTCAGAAGATTGAAATCATTTCAAGTATCTGCTTGACCATGGTGTTATAAAACTTGAAATTAAGAAGAGGAAAACTGGAAATTTTACAAATGTGGGAGCTAAACAACACTGAACAGCTAATGAGTCAATGATGAAATTGGAAAAAAAAATCTCAAAACAAATGAAAATGGAGATACGACATACTAAAACCTATGGGATGCTGTGAAAGCAGTTCTTAGAGGGAAGTTTACAGCAATTAACGTCTTTATTAAGAAAAAAAAGGAAGATCTCAAATAAACTACCTGTGTTTATATTTTAAGGAACTATGGGGAAAAAAAAAGAACAAAATAGGCCCAAAGTTAGCAGAAGGAAGGAAATAACAAGATCAGATTGAAAATTATGAAATAGAGACCAGAAAAACAATAGAAAATATAAAAAAACACTTAATATCTAGTTTTGAAAAAATAAAATTGATAAACCTTTAGCCTGATTAAGAAAAATAGAGGAATCAAATGAATAAAATGAGAAATGAAAGAGGAGACATTGCAGCTAATATCACGGAAGTACATAGGATCATAAGAGACTGCTATGAACATCTATATGTCAATAAATTGGGTAACCTGGAAAAAAAGGACAAATTCCTAGAAAGATACAATTTACCAAGACTGAATCATGGAGAAATTAAAAGAAAAAAAAAATCTGAACAGACCAATAATGACTAAGGATTGAATTGGTAATCAGATCTTCCTAACCCACATAAGCCCAGAACCAGATGGTTTACTGGTGAATTCTACTGAACATTTAAAGTAGAACTACTCCAGTATTTCTCAAAATCTTTCAAATTATTGAAGAACATGAACATTTCCAAACTTATTTTACAAGGCAGCATTACCCTTATACCAAAGCCACATAAGGATACTACAAGAAAATATAGTCCAGTATTCCTGGTGAATAATAGATGTAACAGTTTTTAAAATATTAGAAAACTGAATTGAACAGCATATTAGAAGGACAATAGCATAATCAAGTGGGATGTATTCCTGAAATTAAAGGGATATACCTTTCATAATTGACACAAAGATAAAAATTACATATATATGTCTACAGATACAGGGAAAGCATTTGACAATTCACAACATCTCCTTGTGATATAAATCCTTAACAACTTGGGTATAGAAGGAACAATCACAATAAAGATCACATGAAACAAATCCACTGCTAAAATAGTATTCAGTGGTAAAGGCTGAAAGCTTTTCTGCTAAGATTGGGAACAAGACAAAGGAGCCCACTCTTAACCAATTTTATTCAATGCAGTACTAAAAGGTCTATCTGGAACAGTCAGGCAAAACAAAGAAATTAAAAGCATACAAATCAGAAAGGAAGAAGTAAAATTGTCTTATTTGCAGATCATATCATCTTATATATAGAAAATCCTAAAGACTCAACCAGAAAACTGTTGGAGCTAATCAGTGGTTTTAGTAAAGTTCTAGGATATAAAATCAACATAAAGAAATCAGTTGTGTTTCTATAAACTAGCAACACAATATCTGAGAAACAGATAATAAAAGCAATCCATTCACAATAATATCAAAAAATACTTAGAAATAAATTCAATAAGAGAGTGAAAGATTTATACACTGAAACTTACATGAATTTGATGAAAGAAATTGAAGATAAATATCCCATGGTCATGAAGGCATCATACTTCCTATTTCAAATTATTCTACAAAGATATAGTAATCAAAACCGTATGGTACCAACATAAAAATAGCCACATAGTTCAATGGAACAGAATCAAGCGTCCAGAAATTAACTCTGAGATATGAGGCCGACAAATACTTGACTAGAAGCCAAGAATATTCAATGGGAAAAGGACAGTCTCTTCAATAAATTGTGTTGGGAAATCAGTTAATACATCAGACAACTATCTTACTCTACTCTAAAAAAAAAAAAAAAAAAAAAAGATGGACATTTAAACATAAAACCCCAAACCATAAAACTTCTAGAAGAAAATAGAAGAATCCTCCTTGACATTGGTTTTGGTAACGATACTTTGAATATGGCATTGAAAGCACAAGAAGCATAATTAAGAGGACTACATCAAACTAAAATTCTACTGCACAGCTTAAGAAGCAATCTAAAGAAAAATGAAAAGGTGGCCTGTGAAATGGGAGAAATATTTGCAAACCATACATCAGATAAAGTGTTAATATCCAAATTATGTAAAGAGCTCATTCAACTCAGTAAGAATAAAATAAAAGTCCAATTAAAAAATGGACATAGTATCTGAATAGACATTTTTCCAGTGAACATACAAAGGACCAACTGATGCTTGAAAAAGTACTCAACATCACTAATCAAAGTTATGAGATATCATCTCATACATGTTAGAATGGCTATTATCAAAAAGACAAGAAATAAGTGTTTGTGAAGTTGTGAAGAAAAGAGAACTTTTTTGCCCTGTTGGGGAGAATGTAAATTGGTTCAGCCATTATGGAAAATAGTAGGAAATTTACTTTCAACCTTAGTTTTAATTTTGGGATATATAAGCAACGGAAATGAAAACGAGATATTAAAAAGATATCTGAAAAAAAAAGATATCTGCATTCCCATGTTTATTACACTGTTGTGCACAATAACCGTGAAAGGGAAGCACCCTAAGTGACCATCAGTGAATGAATGAAGAAGAAGCAGTATGTATGTGCATATAATGGAATATTATTCAGCCTCATGAAAGGAGGAAATCCTGCCATTTGCAACAACATGGATGAAATTTAAAGGCATAATGCTAAGTGAGATTATTCAGACAGAGAAAGACAAATATTGTATGATAAAATGATATAATTTACATGTGAAGTCTAAAAAATCTGAGGTCATTAAACAAAGTAAAATGGTAGTTACACAGAGTTGGGAGAATTGGGGAGATGTTGGCCAATGGTTATAAACTTGCAGTTAGAGGATAAATATGTTTTGGGGATCTAATTTGCAGCACTGTGATTATAGTTAACAATACCATACTCAAAATTTGTTAAGAGAAGATGTCTTTAATTTTCTTTTCCTCTCTCTCTCCTGTCACATACAACACAACGATAATTATGTGACATGATGTAGATGTTAGCTAAGCTATGGTGGTAATCACTTTGCAGTATATAAATTTATCAAATCACCTTGTACATCTTAAAGTTAATGCTTTATGCCAGTTATACTTAAATAAGAATAAATTAAAAATGGCTGCTTACAGCAAAGGAAACAGTCAACAAAACAAAAAGCCAACCCATGGAATGGGAGAAGATATTTGCAAATGATAGTACAGACAAAAAGTTGATATCCAGGATCTATAAAGAACTCCTCAAACTCAACACACACAAAACAGATAATCATATCAAAAAATGGGCAGAAGATATGAACAGACACTTCTCCAATGAGGACATACAAATGGCTATCAGACACATGAAAAAATGCTCATCATCACTAGTCATCAGGGAGATGCAAATTAAAACCACATTGAGATATCACCTCACACCAGTTAGAATGGCCAAAATTAGCAAGACAGGAAACAACGTGTGTTGGAGAGGATGTGGAGAAAGGGGAACCCTCTTACACTGTTGGTGGGAAGGCAAGTTGGTGCAGCCACTTTGGAGAACAGTGTGGAGATTCCTCAAGAAATTAAGAATAGAGCTTCCCTATGACCCTGCAATTGCACTACTGGGTATTTACCCCAAAGATACAGATGTAGTGAAAAGAAGAGCCATCTGTACCCCAATGTTTGTTGCAGCAATGGCCACGGTCGCCAAACTGTGGAAAGAACCAAGATGCCCTTCAACGGACGAATGGATAAGGAAGCTGTAGTCCATATACACGATGGAGTATTATGCCTCCATCAGAAAGGATGAATACCCAACTTTTGTAGCAACATGGACGGGACTGGAAGAGATTATGCTGAGCGAAATAAGTCAAGCAGAGAGAGTCAAGTATCATATGGTTTCACTTATTTGTGGAGCATAACAAAGAACATGGAGGACATGGGGAGATGGAGAGGAGAAGGGAGTTGGGGGAAATTGGAAGGGGAGATGAACCATGAGAGACTATGGACTCTGAAAAACAACCTGAGGGTTTTGAAAGGGCAGGGAGGTGGGAGGTTGGGGAACCAGCTGGAGGGTAATAGGGCATGTATTGCATGGAGCACTGGGTGTGGTGCAAAAACAATGAATACTGTTATGCTGAAAATAAATAAATAAATTTTTAAAAATGGCTGCTTAGATTTAGAGAGGCACATTCAGGGATCAGTAAAAATCTGGTGCAGTATTTATTTCATAATATGCAAGTGCAAGGGATGGAATTGAACACAGGAGTTAAGATTTTAAAAAGATTGGAAGGACAAACCATCAGTTTTAAGAATTTAGATATCATTTGAAAAGTTACTACAGAATTTGAAAAACATCTCTAGTAGCATGTTTGAAAACAAATTGATAATTGTATAGTTGGTAATAGGAAGACATAATTCCAAATAGATAAAGAATGTGAAAAGAAACTACAAATAAAAATGTTCCTAAGTTTCTATTCTCAATAGAGGTTATATGATAAGTTAGCATATGGAAAAGATGAAAATAGATATTTGAGGGGAGGACACTTAGTTTTGAGTGCCCAATGGACCTCTGTTGTAGAGAGGTTCGGCAGGCAGTGAAAAACAGCATATGGATCTCTGGAGACTGTTTGGAATTATGGTTGTATGTAGAGGAAATAAAGTCATGGAATTAGACAAGCTCTCTATGGCTGGAATATAGAGATGCCATTATGCAATACATATTTAATCTTCTATGTGACAATAAGTGGTGTAGGTTGTGAGGATACAGGAATGAACAAAACAGATAAATGATTCTGTGTTAAGGAAGTAAAAAGAAAGGTGGAGACAATAGTCTAGTAGTCAAATAATTATACAAATAGTAAAAAAAAAATTATACAAATATTCACATATATACACTGTGATATGGTCCATCAGTTTCCAGGATTTATTGCAGTGTAAAGCATTGCCTGAAGTTGTTTTGGAATCTCAATAAAGACTCCCTTGAAGAAATGACCTTTGCACTGAGATTTGCAGAATGTGAGAGATCAACCAGGCATAGAATGATTTTGAATGAAATGTGACTTTGTGAAGGTTTTTCCCTATTTATTCCTTCTCTAAATACTTTATTAACTTAGTTATTTTTATCAGAGTGAGACATTTAAAAAAATTAAACATCACTGAAAGAGTTATACATTGAGACAATTGAACATTGTAGTTCCCTGCAGAGTTGGATAAAAGTTTGGGGAAACAAAAGGCTACAATAAAAGCTTATAAGGAAAATATGAGGGTATGAGATGTCCATAGGAACTTTGAAAACTTTAAACATATCCCTGGAAATCTAGAAGGCAATGCATATAGGTGTGTACAGTTGTGTACATGCCCAGCCCTGTGTGTGTGTTGTATTCAGGAATGTGCCAGGAGCATATGCTTCTACCTCTGTCTACTCTTGAGGTTCTGACCAAGAAGGTAAGTAAAAGCAAAGGCATGGTTGAAAACTGCCTGGCAGAGTGTTAAAAGTCTGGCCCAGCAGGTACACAGATCACCCTACAAAGACTGGGAGACTTTTTGGTTCCAGGCACATAAGGAAACCTCTGTCCAATCATTACCTGACCACTACTAAACAAAGAGTTCAGTGAACGAAGGATGCAGACCTAAAAGAATTCAGAAAAATCACTTAAAAAAGAGTTGTTTTGTTGTTGTTTTCCCCCACCTTTACCCCGTGTACTGTCCTATCTCAAGATTATCTAATTTCCCTTTTCCTTATTTATGTTTTATTTCCTGAGACTTTCCTCAGATTTCCTGTGACCATTGGCTATCCATCATATTAAAGATTAAGACACTGGAAACTGACTGGAAGCTGAATATGTGTGGGTAAAGTCTTGTTGCTGACCAGTCAGCTTAGAAGGAGAATGCTAAACATTCAGAGAGGTTGGAGGACGAAACAGCCATTGGACTTTTTTTTTTTTTTTTACAAGACCCAGAGGGAGGAGAATTCCTAGAGGAAATGCTCTAGAATGGAAAATGTTGGGAAATACAGCCAAGTAAAATGAGAACTGAGCAGAGGCCATTGGATTTGACAAAAAAAAAAGTGTACAAATGGCTGTTGAGAGAGGAATTTCAATAGAATAATAGAGGCGTAAGTGGATTGTCACAGAAAGAGTGGGAGGGTCTGTGGGTGGAGACAGTTGCTTCTTTTTTTCTTTGAATCTGATTTTAAAAAGAAGGAAATTGAAGACAGATCATAGTTTGAAGAGAGACTGGTTTTGGTGTGTTTGTTTGGGGTTCACCATTATAATCAAGCAAACCCAAATGATACAAGGTGGTAGTCATTTAAAAATCTTTCACTCACCAAAGCTCCTGCCAGAGTTATGCACAAAATAAATTTATAGGTTTCATTTTCATCTCTAATGTTTTTTTCATCTCTAATGTTGATTTATGTGCTCATCTGTAACATTATCCAGAGACAGGCACAGGAAGAAGGAAGAAAATCCAAAGTCCTATGCCATTCATAGGT
The DNA here is from genome assembly GCF_922984935.1 of Meles meles. Lineage (NCBI taxonomy): Eukaryota > Metazoa > Chordata > Mammalia > Carnivora > Mustelidae > Meles > Meles meles. The sequence goes on from NC_060072.1 coordinate 60,413,122, forward strand.
TGGAATATTGTCTCTCTAGAATTGTATCCATGGTTTAAGATCTTTTGTAAGATTTTATTTATTTATTTGACAGAGAGAGGGAATGCTCAGAGGTTAGCAGGGAAAGAAACAGCCTCCCCCACTGAGCAAGAAGGCTGATGTGGGACCGGATCCCAGGATCCTGGGACCATGACCTGAGCTGAAGGCAGATGCTGAACAACTGAGCCACAAAGTCATCCCTCCATAGTTTAAGATCTTTAAAAAGGTGTCGGGGCTGTCTTTTGTTCAGAGTGAAGTTACATAAAATAAAGTTATACAATGTTGGGCCAATATATCTGAACCTGATAAATATATCTTTTCTGCCTTCCTTTTTTCTTCTACCCTTTTTTTTCCTTCCCCCCTCCTTCCCATCTGCCTTCTTTTAATAATATAATCAATAGATTCAAAACAGATATGCTGAACTGAATGATACATTATGTACCAATCTAAACATATACTTGCATGGCATGTGTGAGTATATAAATGTATCTGTATATATATATATATATATATATAAGTATAGAAAGAGGGGGGCAAGAATGAGACTTTAATAACTATCACCATATTTTAAAGTTTGTATTCAACTGCTGACTGACAGAATAATAGCAGAAAAGTATAAAAAGGCATATGGAAAAGTATTTTACTGAATATGTCTGATGAAGATACTGTAAAAGGGTCAATCATTCTGATATTGCAGTGTTACTTTTTTGTCATTACTTCAGATTGGAATGCCTATTTGAAACCTAGAATCAGCATAAAAATTATAAATTATGAACATTTTTCTAAGATAATGCAAATTTGGTGTCACCATTCTTTTTGGTGAGTAGAGTAGAGAGATGATCAGGCTATTTGGGGCTAATTGTGAGTTTCATCAGGGCATTTAGGACAGGTTACGGCATGGCAATTGAACATTTATTATAATCTATTTGAATGGCATTTCTAAGTATATGTTGAACTACATATAGTAGCATTTCTAAGTATATGTTGAACTACGACAGTGACCCAATTTAATACATCACCAATAATTTCTTTGCTGTCAAATCAACATCTTTGCAAAGGATTTTATTATTTATTTTGTCAAATAGGACCCAGAAGTTGTAAACTCTTCAAAAATAGATTTTTTTGGTCATATATATCTTTATTTTTCCCAAATTGTCTAACTCAGAGTTTTGCCCATATGAGTTGCATAACAGAAGCTTATTTGGGGAGGGGGGGCGGATGGATGGATGGACGGATGGTTGGATGGAGAGATGAATAAATGAGTAGATGGAAATATGCTCCAATAAAATCCACAATAAAATATAGATAACAGTACAATTTAAAATTGTAAGAAAGGTAGTAATTGAATTTCCATAACTTCTTTGTTCAACACTTTCTTTTTAAGTTATGGATAGAAAATATTATAGATTTACTTAAAAAGTCTTACAATGATTTATTAAATAGCAAATAAGAAGTATCATTTGTGTAAATTTTTACCCAGCCATTGTCTTTTTACCAGTTATTCTAGAGAAAAGCTTTACCTATCATATTACCACCTGGGGACATTCAGAAATCTTTAATAGCATTACTTTCTGTATTACTAAAGGATCAACAATTTTTGAAGTAGTTACTCATTTTCCTACAATTCAATATAAACCTGCATGAGGACAGGGAAATGTTCTTTTTGACATCCTCTGTGGCAGCTTGCATTGAACAAAATATTTATCCATTCTTTTAGCCCATCCATTCAATCTCGTATCAGCTATAGATGATTGACAAGTTTCCTAGTTTTTCTGTGAGGGCTAGATTTAGATAGCTTACATGATACAGGCTCTGATACTGGAAGTTTCAGCACTTTATCTAGTTGATCTCAAGACCTTTTCACCATAAAATGCAATGCAATGTTTTCTTTTAAATACAAGATCTTAAAATTCCACTTTGAGAAGTTTTTAGAAAATGTCATTAGTCCACTTGAGATAATTGGGGATACCCTGGGGTGCCCACAGAATTGGGGTTGACATTGACTCATGTAGGCTATTTCTATTCTAGTCTTTTCTGTTGAGAAAGGGCTAGATTCAGGCAATAATTTTTCAGCAGGGGTGCCATCGGTATTTTTGTTGGGACAATTCATCATTTTATTACAGAATTTAAAATGCCCCCACCCTTTTGAATTCCCCTAATGAGCTGAATTTCCTGAGGGTGGAAACCACTCAGCTAAGGTTTGATTATGGGGTAATTTTGACAATGAAATGGGGATTGATGGTTTGGATATGTTTGACAGAACTACATTTTAAACAGTTGGTGATGGATTATGGTTGTGCTTCAAATTCTCTGTTCAATCTTTGTGCTGCTCAAATGCCCTTAAGGGTAAAAGACTTTAAAATCACAACACAATTTCAACATACTAAAGTTATTGCTAATATAACTTTATTTCTTTCTCACAATATCAGTATGCAGTAGGGGGTTGCAAACCTGAGTCTAGGTATCGGTTCCATTGGAGATATATTCATTTAATTGATAGGAATAAATACTTTAATAATATCCAAATCCAGAGAGTATGTCAGGAAAAATTCACAGAACATTTTAGAGCACTTGGATGATTTTTAGAAAATGTTGGGGAACATTCAAGGCCCCAAGATGTCCAATATCAAATAAAATATATATACATTTTTGAAATTATGGTTATTTTCTTTTATAAGCCTATTTTGGCTTACAAAATAATTTTTATTTATCTAATATACCTGAGTACTTGCATATTATGGGCTTTCTTTTCGTCAGAAGTTTCCCACTTTATTTCTCCCTCAGTAAAAATGAGTCACTGTTTTCGTTGTTGTTTACCACCTTTTATCTGTGTCTGTAGACCAGGAGTGCTAAAGTTGACTTCTTTCTCCTGTGGGGACAAGGCAGTCAATAACTTTAATGAGAAGATTTGATGCATAAATATTACAAATCTGGTATCTAGGTTATGGGATGGTAGAAAGAGAAATAAATAGTGTAATTGAAGCAAGCGGCATGTTGATAGAACTGCAGGAACTGCTATCTAGTTAGGGAAGAGAGCACACTATGCTGCAAGTTTAGTTTTCCTGATCAGAATGGAAGTTTTTCAGGGACAGAAACTATTTCCTGTAGCACATAAAGAAACGAACGGGAAGTCACTGTTTGTTGAATACTCTTTGAATTGATTATTTGTATATTTCAAATGAAGAATAAAAGTAGCCCCCAGAAAATGAAAAAGAGCTGTGAAAAATACAAAATAATTGTAAAATAGAAACTAGCATAAGCCTCTTATATTTATCTTGACTGGTTTTTTAAACAATATGTGGACTGAAAAAATAGAGCTTCCAACTGAGTTGGAACAAATTTGATCCACATTTCTCCTTTAGTGAAGTACAAAATATGTAAACTAATATGGGTAGACTTCCTTGGAAGTAAGCCCTTTTCTACTACATTATGTGTAATGTTTTTGCACCTGTTTTTGCTGCAATTTTACCAACAAGGGGTCTAGGGAAGCACTGTTTCATACTTGGCCTACAGCCAAACCAATAAACAAAATGTCATTAATCACTGTCACTTGTCAATTCTCCATTTAAGAAATTGTCTCTTTTCATTGTTGCTACTAAAACACAAGGGAGATTGATAAGTTTTGTTTTGAAGAACTGAGGCTAAGTTTTAAAAAGGAAAATGTTTTTTTTTTTTTTTTTTTTTTTCAAAGGGAAAATGTATTTAAAGGTAGATTACAGCTGCAGTTGGAGTGTATCTGTGAGAGTGAAACCATGCATATATATGTGGCTGGTCATCTACAAGACTGTGCTGAAAGGAATCTGCATTTAAGCAGTGCTACTTCTATAGGCTATTTCTTTCAGGTGTGAATTAAAAGATCAGATATGGGGGCGCCTGGGTGGCTCAGTGGCTTAAGCCGCTGCCTTTGGCTCGGGTCATGATCTCAGGGCTGGGATCGAGCCCCACATCGGGCTCTCTGCTCCGCAGGGAGCCCGCTTCCTCCTCTCTCTCTGCCTGCCTCTCTGCCTACTTGTAATCTCTCTCTCTCTGTCAAATAAATAAATAAAATCTTTAAAAAAAAAAAAAAAAGATCAGCTAAGGGGGCACCTGGGTGGCTCAGTGGGTTAAAGCCTCTGCTTTCGTCTCAGGTCATGATCCCAGTATCCTGGGATCGAGCCCCGCATCTGGCTCTCTGCTCGGCGGGGAGCCTGCTTCCCTTCCTCTCTCTCTGGCTGCCTCTCTGCCTACCTGTGATCTCTGTCTGTCAAATAAATAAATAAATAACATCTTTAAAAAAAAAAAAAAAGATCAGATATGGTGTCGGTCAGCAATGTATGTTTGCTTCCCTGCCCTGCCCCCCAATGTTTTAACAATGTAACGGGATCACAAGCAAAGAGTAGAATGATCACAAAGTCTTCACAATCCCTACCACCCCAGTTTAGATCAACAGTCCCTGTCCTGCTTTAAACATAATAGGTGCATACACACAGTAGTTGCATGTATGCAAATATCTTAATTCATTTAAAGAACAAAAGCATAGACCTAGAAAGGAGTATTTTTTCCACATCATTATCTTGTTTATCTAATAGGAATTAGGTGACTTCAGAAGGTGATAATGGGACATATTCAGGTCTTATCCTGCATTGTTATTGTACAGGATTCAAATAACTTCCTAATGATTTTTTGGAGTTGTGGTCCAGTAGCGATGGAAGTGAAATGAAATGGAAGGGAAATAGTTTTACAGTCTGGAGGCAGTATGATGAAGTAATTGAGAGTATGGGTTCTTAAACCCTAAGTATGGGTTCTTAAAATCAGACTTGGTGGGGCTCCTGGGTGGCTTGGTTAAGCATCCCATGAATCATGGGATGAATCCATGGCATGAAATCATGTCACGATTTCAGGGTTCTGAATCAAGCCCTGCATGGGCTCCACACTGGGCGTAAGAGCCTGCTTAGGATTCTCTCTCTCTCCCCACTCTTTTCTTTAAAAGGAAGGAAGGAAGAAAGGAAATTAAACTTGTCTAAATTTGAATCCCTGTTGTTCCATCTAATAGTCTTGTTATTTTGAGGAGGATATTAAATCTTTGTGTTTTAACAAATAACATCTACCTTGCAATACACATACATACACACAATATATGTAGCACAATGTCTGGTCAATAGCAAGTGTTCAATAGTGGTACATCCTAAATACTACATGCACACACAAACACACACATATCACAACAATCTTAAGTATATGGACCATAAGATGGGTATTCAAAATGTCATTCTTCTGTTTAGTAGTATATATTGCAGAAGTTTTTGCAAGTCTAAAATAGTGATAATGACAACACATTTAGGAATTTTACTAAGTATTATGTTAAACAGATAATTTGTATTGAAGGACCTAGCATCGTACCACATAGATTTTGCTCAATCAGTGTTAGGTTGAATTTGAATTTGACAGTTTACGAAAGCATTTTTACCATGTGTACCACAAACTCTAGGCACTTTGGTACACAAAAGCCAACATGTTTAAAATAATTACTTTGTCCTAGTGACACCTCATAAAATTTCAGTGCTTGAATCTCGTGCAATATTCAGCTCATCACACTTGACATTCTTACTTAGTTTGGAATCTAAAAATGCTGTTATGCATGTGACATTGTAGCAACCAAGACCTGAAAGTCTCCTTAAATATCATCAAGTATGATCAAAATCCAGTCCAGAGAGCTAAGATACCTTGTCCAAGATGGTATGGTTTTTAAACTTCTTCAGGTACTGGAAATGGTGTTCATCATAGGTCTGAGACTTTGTTTATGAAGTGATTAGTAGCAATTGTGTGGACAGCATTTTGATAGCCAGGTGAGTTATTTAAACACATTAAGAGAGAAAGCCTATGAAGTCTTAGCAGGGAGTGGCTCAGTAAGACCAGACATTTTAGTTTTAATAACCAGTCATTGATAGAATCATAAAATTCCATATTTCAACCTGAGGTCAAATCATAAGTCTATAGTAAAAAAAATGCCTTTTTAACTTTAAAATAACAAATTTTGAATAAAGTTTTTCAAATTAAAATATGAATTGTATACCATGTTCCCTAAGACAGTGTTATGTGTTCATAGTTCTGCCTAAAGCATCTTGGAACATAGTTCATTGATCTTTCAAGAATAGAAGGTGGAATTGCTACTGGGATTTGGATGTGGATGTCTTTCTGGGAAAATTAGTTACTCTAATCCTGATCATTAAGCCACCCCAAGTAGCTCTTGGCTCCATTTCTATTCACTATCATGATTTTTTATCTTTTAAGTCATCAACTAAGCTGTACTGCACTAGGAGGTGGGGAGAAGGAGCACATTAGTGGAGTACTAAGAATCGTTTTTTATATTAAACTCATTTTTAATGAAGTATGTACACATGACAATTTATGCCCAGGAAACTGCAATTGACTGTATTTTCATGGCATTTATCTTGAAGTGAAATGTTTCCTTTGAGCTCATTTCAATTTCTTCCCAGTACTTCTATTTTGGAGCCAGGATATTGATGTCCATTAACTAGTGAAGTAAATCACCAGTATAAATATGTTAGTGATATTCCCAAAGGCAGTACCCTGATTTTTTTTTCCACATGTAAAGATGACAATCAGTTCTTTGGAGAAGCCAGCTATTAACTACCTGCTGAGTTTATTTGCACATGTCCTTCTCTGTATATTCAGGCATCTAGAAATTAATTTGTTGCTAGATTACTTTCTTTGTATATATGATTATATTGAATAATATGAGATTTTGACCAAAAAAGAAAAAGCAGGGCAATTCTAAAGCATTATTTTAGGTCATTCGGTCTCTAATCTTTTCTAGGGCTCTTTTGCATGTAAAGTGTCTTTTTATTAAGTTATGGAAATTGGAACCCATCTCCTAGTTTCTAAAAACAATTATTATTTTTGTGTGTGTATTAGAGGTGTTTATTCTTTCTCCTTTTTCTATTATGATGCCTTTTCCTATTATATTGAATGTTCTGCTTTCTGACTGAAAATATCTGTTTTTCAGATCTTGTTTTTATTTTTGTATTTTTTCATTTTCTCAGGTGCTTATGCTTTAATAAGGTTCCCATGATTTGTGCTGCCTCTGTTAAAAGATTTTTTCTGCTTACTTTATTGAGAATGGTTCTTTCACTAAAAATAATATATGGTCCATTAATATTTGTACTTTGACCTCATTCTAAGTACCTTTATTTTTCAGCTCTTCAAGTATATACCATTTTACAATTTTGTATTATGAAACACTTTTTAGGAAATGCTGAATGTTGGTAAATGCATTACATGGCAATTGGAATTTTCTTCATCTGCCCATACTGTGATATATGCAAACTTTTATTTTTTAACTTTGGCTAGACTAAGAGGTAAGATCTCTTGTGTTTGACATATGACATTATGAACTCAAGAAAGCCATTTTCATTGGTGGTGTGATAATAGTGCCTTTGGTAGAATTAAGGGAGTAATATGATGATAATGCTTGTTCTTTGATTTTGTTATTTCTTGCTTTTACCCTGAAATAAGCATTCACCCCTTTGCTACTTAACTATTGAATCACATTTCTCAATAATTACTCTACTTTTTTATCTTCTTAAAATTCAATCCATTCTATATACTGCTATTAAATTAATTTTCTTAAAACACTCTTTTCTACAAGCTATTCGTCTGATTGGATCTTCATTGATACCTCATTGCTTGGAGGAAAGTATTCAAAATACTTAGCCTGGCATTCAGAAACCTGCAAAATGTAGGTCCAACCTCCTTCACTCTTCTCTAAATGATATACATAGCCACCTCTAGGATTTAGCAGTGTTAAAAGCTCTAGTTCTTCACATTATCTGCTTTAAAGCCTGCATGATTATGGGTAAGTTATTTCACTGTTTAAACCTCACTCACTTTCCTCAGAGGTATAATGGCGATAATAGGAGTATTTATCTTATGAGATTGTTGAGTATTATATATGCTAATATATGTAATGTATCTTGAACAGGACAGGCATAAATGCTTAGTATAAGTTTTTAATTTTTTAAATATTTATTTGGTTCAAAACTTCTTTCACACATTGTATGTAATTTATTGCCACATTTTCTTGTTCCAGATCCTAGCCAAGTGAAAACATTTTTGTTGCATGGGATAGTGATCTTGTCCTCCTGTGAAATAGGACAATTCTAAATTTGTGCTATTTGTTTTTTAATACTATACTGCCTTTAATTGCTAGTACAATATTCAGATATGTATCTGAATATGTACTTTTTTCTTCCCCCAAGCCATCCTTATTATCAGAGTACTTACTAGGGTGCTTTGCATTCAATAGATGCTCAGCAAATACTTATTGATAATAACCATTATAAAAGTTGCCAAAAAACACCTGCAATAGTTATTATGTAATAAAGAACCCTATTACTTTCATCCCTATGATTATTCCTCTATATGGAATTAAGTATCTTAAAATAAGAGACCAATAAATAAAATGTGATTGGATTTTTTTTAATTTTAAAAAAATTTTATTTATTTATTTTTAGCGTAACAGTACTCATAGTTTTTGCACCACACCCAGTGCTCCATGCAATACGTGCCCTCTCTATTACCCTCCACCTGGTTCCCCAACCTCCCACCCCCCGCCCCTTCAAAACCCTCAGGTTGTTTTTCAGAGTCCATAGTCTCTCATGGTTCATCTCCCCTTCCAATTTCCCACAACTCCCTTCTCCTCTCCATCTCCCCATGTCCTCCATGTGATTGGATTTTTGTTTGAAAAGTTTGTAGGCATCTGTACACCTTTAGGTAAAAGTCATAAAAGATACACAACTGATAGAAAATAATAATTAGCCCTGAGCAAAGTGGGAAAGCCAGTGGATTGAATAGATAAAAACACTCCATTCTTATTTCATGTAAATCAGATGAAAAAGGAGTTAAACTATGGTTGACTTGAACTTTTATATTCTGCAAGATTTTGAAATAAAAATGTACAAATATGTATTATGTATGGAAAGATTACTTCTCTGTCATCACGACAAAAACACAGTATTAAAAACAACACTTAGGACTTTCAACTTCAGTTCTAACATGTGAAGAGCTCTGGAATTATCATTCCTACTTTCACAGTACAAAAATGGGCTGAAATAGCTGAAACTCAATGACTTTTCTTGGATCTGTCAAGAGAGCTTGGGTCATAGGGAAAACCAATACCCTAAAAACTAGAGATATAGGTGGAAACAGAGAGTTACAGCAAGATCCGCCATCTGGGAACAGATGTATTGAAACCAGAAATAGGAATACTTACTTAAATGTTCCTATTACCAGATATAGTATGTCATCACCAGCTTTTCCACAAAAAATTACAAGGCATCCTAAAAGCATAATCTGAAGAGACAGAGCAAGCGTCTAGACCACATTCAGATATGACACAGATGATAGAATTATCAAATAGGAAATTTAACTATAGGTAAGATGTAAAGTCATAAATGTAAAAGGAGGCAATATAAAAGAAAAGATGGATAATATAAGCAGAAAGATGAAAACCATAAGAATGGACCTAAAGGAAATGCTAAAAAAAAAAATTGTAACTAAATAGAGAGCGCCTTTGATGGGCTCTTCAGAAGGCTGTACATGATGAAGGGAAAAATCTGTGAATTTGAAGATACATCAGTAGGCATTACTGAACTGAATGAAAAGAGAAATGAGCAAAATGGAACAGAATAGCCAAGAACAGATAACTATAGAAGGTGCGACATACATGTCATGGGGATACCAGAGGGAAAAGAAAGAGAGAATTTCATACACAGGAAGCCAAGTGAAATTATCCTTTAAAGGTGAAGGAGACACACCCACTAGGGTGGCTACTATTAAAAACAACAACAACAACAAGAACAACAACAAAAAAAACCCAAAAACTTAACAAACATTGGTGAATATGGGGAGAAACTGGGACATTTGTATACTTCTGGTGGAAATGTAAAATGGTACAACTACTATAGAAAATAGTATGAAATTCTTCAGAAATTAAAAATAGAAATATCATGTAAACAGCAATTTCCCTTCTAGGTATGTATCTAAAAGAACTGAAAACAGGGTCCCAAAGATATTTTGCACACCTATGTTCACAGCAGGATTATTCGCAATGGCCAAGATATGGAAGAAATGCAGATGACTACTAATGAATAAATGGATAAAACATGTAGTATATGAATACAGTAGAATGATATTCAATCTTAAAAAATGAAGGAAATCCTGTCACATATTACAACATGCATGAACCTTGAAGACATTATGCTAAGTGAAATTCACCAGTCACAAAAAGACAAATGCTGTGTGACTTCACTTTCATGAGTTATCTAAAGTAACCAAATTCATAGAGAGACAAAGCAGAATGGTGGTTACTAAGATACTAAAAGGAACAGGGTTTGGCGGGGCAGGAGAGCTGTTGTTTAATGGGTATATAGCTTTGGATTTGCAAGATGAAAAAGTTCTGGAGATCTGTTTCACAATTATGTGAAAATGTTTAGCACTACTGAATTGCACCCTCAAAAATGGTTAAGATGCTAAATTTTATGTTTTGCATTTTTTTACCACAATAAAAACAGTTACAGTCTCTGCCCACTTTTTTAAAAAAAAAGTAAAGAAAAGAAAATAAAGAAGAAATACTTTTTCAGACAAACGTAAACTAAGGGAATTTGTCACCAGCAGACCTACATTACAAGAAATGTTGAAAAATGTTCTTCAGAGAGAAGGGCAGTGATACAGGTCAGAAGCTCTGATACTAAGAAATGAGAAAAACTAGAAAAGGAATAAATGAAGTTACAATAATCTATTTTTTTCTGATTCTTAATTGATCTAATAGATAACCTTTCATTCAAAATAATAGTGACAGCATTTTGAATGACTATTGAGTGATGATAGCATATAAAGAAGTGTCATTAATGACAGCAATATTGTACAGTACAGGGAATTATTAAGAATATTCTGTTACAAAGTATATATACTACCTGTGAAACAGTATAGTACTATTTGAAAGTGAACTTAGATCAGCTGTAAATGTGTTCTACAAACAATAGGTAACCATTAAAAATAACTTAAAAGGTATGTATTGATAAGAGATGAGAGAAAATGGAATAATATAAAATGCCCAATTAAAACCAGAGCAGGCAGAAAAATAGGGGAAGATTAAAAATAAACGAAGATCAAATGCAGTGAATAGAAGAATTTACAAACATGGTAGATACTAATGAACTAGGTTTATAATTACTTTAAATGTAAATGGTCTAGATGCACAAATTAAAAGAACAGAGATTATTAAAGAGGATTAAAAACCACACTCCCATAATATTGTTGTTTATAAGAAACTCATTTTAAATATAAAGATAATAAAGATAAAAGATTGGATAAAAGTATACTATGCTAACTCTAATTAAAAGAAAGCTAAAGTAACCATATTAATTTCAGACAAAGCTAACATAGAACACGGAAAATTATGAGATGAAGAGGGACATTACATAATGCTAATGGGATCAACTCTCCAAAAAGCCATAACAATTCTTATTGTGTATGCACCTAATAACAGAACATAAAAAGACATGGAGAAAGACTGATAGAACGGCAAGGAGAAGTGGACAATTCTACCATTATATTTGGAGACCTCAACACTGCTCTAACATATGGAAAATCTGTAAGGGAAGGCACAGTTGACTTGAACAGCACCATCACTTGACTGTTCTCAGAATTAACACACACAAAAAATAACCTATAAAAGGAAAAAAAAATAATAAACATTTTCAAATCTGAAAGTTTGTGTTGTGTTTTGTTTTTGTTTTTGTTTTTTGCCTCAATTCATGTGAAGAGGATGAAAGTTCAAGTTACAGAATGGGAGAGCATATTTGTGAACACATATCTGACAAGAGGCTTGTATCTGGAATATATAAAGAACTCTTAAAACTCAACAGTAAAACTAAAAAAAAAAAAAAAGAAGCAAAACCCCCCCCCCCCCAAAACCCCACACTAATCTATTTAGAAAATAAGCAAGTAATATGAAGAGACATTTCACTGAAGTAGATATATAGATGGCACATGTGTACATCGATGCCATGAGCCAACAAAGGAATGAACATTTAATAACACTGTTATCACTACACACTTTACAGAATGACTAAAATAAAAAATATTGACAACATTAAGTACTGGCAAGGATATGTAGAAACTTTATCATTCACAGATTGTAGGTGCCTACTCTGGAAAGCAATTTAGCTTGCTTGCTTGCTTGCTTTCTTCATTCAAAAGCAAACAAAATCAAACAAAACAAAAACTAAGTATCTAACTGCCAGCAGTTGTACTCAGAGAAATTGCAACTTATGTTCAGACAAAAACCAGTACACTGGTATTCATAGAATCTTTATTAATGGCAGCTAAAACACAGAAAAAGCCCAGATGTCATTCAATAGGTGATAGTTAAATAAACTGAGATACATCCTTACCATGGAATATTACACAGCAATAAAAGGAAGTCAACTATCGATATACCCAACAACTGGGATGAATCTCCAGAGAATTAATCTGAGTGAAAAAAGCCATTTATACATAGAAAAGACAACTTGGGGTGCCTGGGTGGCTCAGTCCATCAAGGGGTCTGCCTTTGGGCTTGGGTCATGGTCGTGGGGTCCTAGGATGGAGCCCCGCATTGGACTCTCTGCGCAGCGGGCAGCCTGCTTCTCCCTCTCCCACTCCCCTCTGCTTATATTCTCTCTCTCACTGTCTCACTGTCAAATAAACAAAATCTTTAAAAAAAAAAAGAAAAAAGAAACTTTTAGAAGTTATGAAAGGGCAACAGGAGGGATCCTTGTGGTGATGGAATTGTTTAGCTGTGGTGATAGATATAGCAAACTGTGAAATAGAATTGTATAGAACTTAATATATACTCTAGCATACATATGGATACAAGTAAATTTGATAAATTTGAATAAGATCAGCAGTTGTATCAATCAGAAGTGTCTAAAGGTTTGCCTATGATAACCCATGACCCTAAATCTCTAAAAGGTTGCTATATTGTGCTTTTTAACAATTTTTGAGGCTCAAAGATTTTTATTAAAGTGAAAAAAAATCTTTTAAAAGAAGTATTAAAGAATTTGTGGATATGTTTTAAAACCACCACAAAAAATCTTCTTTATTACATTAAGGAAATTTCATTCTTTTTTCCTAGCTTGTTTTGATAAAAATCATAAATAGGGATGCCCAGGTGGCCTGTCAGTTAAGTGTCTGGCTCTTTTTTTCTTTCTTCTTTAAGATTTTATTTATTGGGACTCCTGGGTGGCTCAGTCGGCTAAGCCACTGCCCTTGGCTCAGGTCATGATCCCAAGGTCCTGGGATCGAGTTCCACATTGGGCTCCTTGCTCAGTGGGGAGCCTGCTTCTCTCTCTGCCTCTGCCTGCCACTATGTCTGCTCACGCATGTGCTCTCGAGTGTGCATGTGCACGCACTCTCTCTGACAAATAAATAAAATCTAAAGAAAAGATTTTATTTATTTGACAGAGAGAGAGAGAGCACAAGAAGGGGGAGCAGCAGGTAGAGGTAGAGGGAGAAGCAGGATCCCCACCAAGCAGGGAGCCTGATATGATGCTTGATGCAGGACTCCATTCCAGGGTCTTGGCATCATGACCTGAGCCAAAGGCATGACTGAGCCACCCAGGCACCCCAGGCATCTTGATTTCAACTCCTGTCATGATCTCAGGGTTGTGAGATGGAGACCTGCCTCTGGGAGCCTGCTCAAGATTCTCTCTGTCTCTCCCTCAGCCCTCTTCCCCGACTCCCTCTCTTAAAAAAAAAATTGTAAATGTTGAGTTTTACCAAATGTTTTCCTGCATCTATCAGACTATCAGATGACCATATGATTTATTTTATTTTCCTGTTAATGTAGTGAATTCCATGGATTTTCAAATATTTAAATTTATCCAACATTTCTGTAATTAACCCTACATTGATCTTGATATATTATCTATTTAATATATCCTAGATTTAATATATCCTATATCCTCTCCCTTTCCCTTGCCCCTCCACCCTGCTCTCTCTCTGTCTCACTCTCAAATAAGTCTTTAAAAAAATTTTTTTTCATTAAATGCTGTGAGAGATATTGGCCTACAAATTATGTTCTTGTGATACTTTCATACTGTAGAAGTAAGGTTTTGCTAGCTTCATAAAATGTTTATAATCTACTCCTTTTTGTACTTTCAAAATAATTTTAACAGTTGTGAAACTTCATTATACCATGTGGACTTGGAGTTTTCTTTACAATAAGAAATTCATTTTTTTAATAGGTATTAGATTATTTATGCGTTCTATCAACTTCATTAAGAAGTATTAATAACTTGTATAATTAAATTGTTGAACTTATTGATATAACACTTTTCATAATATCATCTTAATTGATTTTTCATGTCTCTAGGATTTGTAGTGATTCCCCCCTTTTTTTAATTTGTGAGTTATAATTGTTTTCCTTCTTTCCTCTTGAGCAGTATTTCTGAGTTATCAATTTTTTAGCAGTCAAATAACTAAGTTTACATTTTAATTTCATGTACTGTATATTCTCCATTTTATTTCTTCTGTTATTTTTATTATTTTTTCTTACACATTTCTTAGTTGTTTGTTTTTTTTTTTTTAAGATCTAATTTATGATAGAGATAGTGAGAGAGGGAACACAAGCATGGAGAGGAGCTGGATAGGAAGGAGCAGGCTTCCCACTGATCCTGGAGCAGGGTATGCGACTGGGTCCCAGGAACCTGGGGTCATGACCTGAGCTGAGCCAAACAAGCCACTAAATAACTGAGTCACCCAGGTGCCCCCATTTCTTAGTTTTCATTTGCAGTTATTTTTTCTAATTTCTTGAGATAGAAGCTTAAATTCTTGATTTTTAGCTTTTCTTTTTGCTAATACCTATTTACTGTATAAATCCCCACCAAGCACTTTTTTAAAAAAAATCTACTCTCACAAGATTTTATCTGCAATATATTTATTTTATTTCCTTTCAAAATATCATATTTCTGTTTTCAATTCTTGTATTACATACTGATCATTTTAAAGTGTACTGTTTATTTTCAATACTATTGAATTTGTCTAGTTAGCTTTTTCTAATGGATTACTAGCTGATATCCAATTTGGGGAGAGAATAAACTGTTTTTTTGAACAAGATAGGCTTCATGTGCGTTTGAGAATACTATAAATTCTGTTTGTGTTGGTTGCGGCTTTCTATAAATCTCAATTAGGTAAAGTTTGTTAATTCTGTTATCAGATTATTTATATCTCACATTATTGAAAGAGTGCGTTCAAGTCTCTCAATTTGATTGAAATTTGTCTAATTATCCTTTTAGTTCTATCAATCCTTGTTTCATATTGGAAATTATGTTAACATGCATATAAATTTGTAATTGCTACATTTTCCTGTTGATTGACTTCTTTTATCATGTGTAATGTCTATCTGCATCAAATCATCTTGCTTTGAAGACATCTTGCTTGATATCGGTATAGATATATCAGCTTTAGTATACTTAGTTTTTCTTTCTGTATCTTTTCCCATCATTTTTTCAGCCTGTGCCCTTATTCGAGGATATATCTCTTCTAAGAAACACAAATATTTTTGGGTCTTTTATGTTGTATTTCCTAATATCCTTGGACTTTTTTGTAGAGTGTGTAGTCCACTTAAACTTAGTGTAATACTGATTTATTTAGGAATATATATTATATGCCTATATAAAAGGACATACTT
Source organism: Meles meles (assembly GCF_922984935.1). NCBI lineage: Eukaryota > Metazoa > Chordata > Mammalia > Carnivora > Mustelidae > Meles > Meles meles. The sequence continues at coordinate 60,428,873 of NC_060072.1, forward strand.
GTATTCTAGTGTTACATTTATTTCTGTGTTGTCCCTTTTCTCTTTTAAAAATTAAGCAGATACTTGTATTATCCCATTCTTTCCCCTTTACCCTACTTCCCCTTCAATTTGTACATTGATTTAATTTTCTTTTAGTGGTTACCCTAGAGATTACAACATGTATTCTTATCACATTATTGTCTAACACAAATTATTATTTTACCATTTTCTTGATGCCAATAGAACCTTAAATCCCTGAAATTTCTTTTAACCTTAAACTGCCCAGTATTGTTATTGTAATTTATTTTAGTTCTATACATAAGCAAAATTCCAGAAGACATTACAATGACTGAATTGTGTGATAAGTATTAATTTATATTTGCTCACATTTTTACCATTCTGGTGTTAATTAGTCTTCCTTTAATTTTCTCATTTCCCTTAGGGTCATTTTCCTTCTCTGCTTTTATCTGTGTATCCCTCAGTCTGTCTGTCATGTACCTATCAACTTAAGCATTCATTGCTAAGGCTAGAAATTTATCTCAGTCCTTGCCAGAAAATAATTTAAGTTTTATCCTATTTTTAAGGATATTGCCCATGAGTACAGAATTTTACTGTTCATGGTTATATGGGTGTAGAATTCAGACTCATCTCCTCCTCTGACTCTAGTATTTTTAGGAGACCATTTCATTGTGTCTTCTGATTTTCTTCACTTTTCTAGAACTCAGGTGTTAGTTTTATTTATTTATTTATTTATTTTAAATTTTTTTTTTTTATTTGACAGAGAGAAATCACAACTAGGCAGAGAGGCAGACAGAGAGAGAGGAGGAAGCAGGCTCCCCGCTGAGCAGAGAGCCCGATGCGGGGCTCGATCCCAGAACCCTGGGATCATGACCTGAGCCGAAGGCAGAGGATTTAACCCACTGAGCCACCCAGGCGCCCCATCAGGTGTTAGTTTTATTACTATACCTTCTAGGTTGACATTTCTAAAACCACTCCTCCCCCCATTCCTATGGGCTATCTTATATTTTTTGTTTTGAATTTCCTTTTTTTTTTTTTAGCAGTTTTGCTATGATATATTTATGTGACTTTGTTTACTTTCTCTCTCTTCCTTCCCTTCCCACCTATTCTTTCTTTCCTGTCTGTATGTTTTTCATGTTTTGTTTTGATGAGGTTTTAAGTGTATAGATTGATGTCCTTTAGCAGTTTTAGAAAATGTCCAACAATTCTCTCTTCAGATATTTCTTTTACCTTATTTTGTCTGTATCTCCCTTATTAGACTTGAATTAAGTTTAAACTAAATTTGAATTTTGCTCAGATATTCCTTGTACTATGTTCTGTTTCAACCAAGGTTTTTAATCTTGGTACTTCAATTTGTATATTTTCTATTGATCTTTATTTGAGTGTAATAATCTTATTCTGTTCCATCCAATCTGTAATTTAACCCAAAGATTGAATTCTTTAATATCAGATTTTGCAAAGTTTAATTACAGAGTGTCTTGATTCTGTTTTACATATTCTAGTCCTTTAGAGATGTTCTCCATCTTTTCCTCCATTTATCCATTTAAAATTTTTTTCTTTGACATATTAATTACAGTTATTTTCTGTTAAGTCCAATATGTGGGAAAACTGCAGATATCCATCTATTTCCTACTGTTTCTGTTAATTACCAGCCATATATTATTGCCATGTTGCCTGTCTAGTAATTGTTGGGTTTTTGATGGATAATGTGTCAAGAAGTTATTTTTCACACACAAAAAAGATTTTCCTCCAGCTGATAAGGGATTGATCATTCTAATCCAATTAGAACTTAAACTTGATAGGGACTTAGCTAAATTGTGATTCAGTCTCTCTTTGCTCAACTCCTGTCTAGGACATAATTCTCCAGGTCCTCTGATTGCATATTGACTCTTCATTTTCTCATCCCTGAAATACTATATTTCAGACTTTGCCCTTCAGATGTTTCAGCCCATTCCCCAACATCCTGCCACATGTACTTAAAAACATGTCAATTGTTTGAAAAATGATACTGGTGATGGATTTGACATATGTCTTTGCTTTGTATCCTTTACAAGAGTACAGGATAATTTCCTTTGCTGTCTAGTTGTTTTTGTTTTTTTTTTTCCTGGCACTCTAGCCTCTGGTAGAGGTCTACATTTGGAAAATATCTAACAGGAAAAACATCCTTTGCATTTGCTTTCTTGTAAGTTTGCAGTTCGCCCACCAACAGTTTATAAAATTATAAAATTATATAAAATTATAAAATTATAAAATTCTGCTCGTTATTTTTCAACCAAAAGATTCTTTCTTAGAAAAAAAAAAAAAGCCTGATCTCGAGTTCATGCACGAATTTGGCAAATAAAAAAATAAAAATAAAATAAAATAAAAAGCCAAACACCAAAATGGCAGGAGATTTTCATCTTATTTCAGAAAGCCCCTTCTATCTATAATGTTTGAACTCATCAATTCTTAATTGTTTCGAAAGTTTTTAGGTGTCTTTAAAAATATGTTGAGGGCGCCTGGGTGGCTCAGTGAGTTAAGCCGCTGCCTTCAGCTCAGGTCATGATCTCAGGGTCCTGGGATCGAGTGCCGCATCAGGCTCTCTGCTCAACAGGGGGCCTGCTTCCCTCTCTCTCTCTCTCTGCCTGCCTCTCTGCCTACTTGTGATCTCTTTCTGTCAAGTAAATAAATAAAAAAATCTAAAAAAAAAAAAAAATGTTGAAAATTGTATCCAACCTCTTCTAGTTGTTGAAGCCTGAGCATTAGTCTACTAGTATTATTTAACTTTTTCTCAAAAGTAAAATCCTTTTCTTGGCCTCAGTGTTGGGCAAAATTCTTAATTTTTTATAGTGGAAGTAATGGAAAAGCTAATGTTTTTTAGTGTCATATTGTATGTCATAGTCTATAAGATATGGTCTTTCAAAGCCATCAACAGATGAATGGATAAAGAAGATGTGGTATATATACACAATGGAATACTATGCAGCCATCAAAAGAAATGAAATCTTGCCATTTGCGGCGACGTGGATGGAACTAGAGCGTATCATACTTAGTGAAATAAGTCAATCGGAGAAAGACAACTATCATATGATCTCCCTGATGTGAGGACATGGAGAAGCAACATGGGGGGTTAGGGGGATAGGAGAAGAATAAATCAAAGTGTTTTTTTTTTTTTTTTAAAGAGATAGGTTATACAGAAAAAAAAACAAAGTGAAGTTTTGCAAAATATATTTGTGTATTTATGGACATTCACAATTAAAATTTAATTCAGAATTAAATGAACATTTCTGAACTTTGATAAATTTATAATAAGGTTGGTCATGTGTTTTCACTCTAGGAGATTGCTCTTTTTGCACACACCACAATTGTATTAGATGAATTTAAGTTTTCTATTAACTTTTCTATTTGTCACATTCTGTCATAACTATTATGTCTATGCAACTCTTGTCATGAATCTGTGGAATTGAATCACCACACATTTTTCTCTTTTTTTCCTACCTCAAAGGATAGTTTCTTTTTTCTTCCAAATTTTTATTTAAATTCTAGTTAGTTAACATAGTGTAATTCTGGTTTCAGGAGTAGAATTCAGTGATTCATCGCTTAACTTACGACACCCAGTGTTCAAATAACAAGTGCTCTCCTTAATACCCATCACCCACTTACTCCATCCCCCACCTATATCCCTCCATCAACCCTCAGTTTGTTCTCTATCATTGAATGTTTTATGGTTTGCTTCCCCCCATCTTTTTTTCCTTTTCCATATGTTCATCTCTTTTATTTTCTAAATTATACGTATGAGTGAAATCATATAGTTTTTGTCTTCCTCTGACTGACTTATTTTGCTTAGCATATTACACTCTAGCTCCATCTACTTCTTTGCAAATGGCAAGGTTTCTTTCATTTTTTTTTTAATGGTTGAGTGACATTAACGTACATATTTCACATCTTCATTCATTGTCTGTTCATCACCCAGTGGACATTTGGGCTCTTTCCATAGTTTGGCTATTGATAATGCTGCTGTAAACATCAGGGTGCATGTATCCCTTTAAATCTTTATTTTTATATCCTTTGGGTAATGCCTACTAGTATAATTGCTAGATGATAGGGTAGTTCTGTTTTTAACTTTTTGAGGAACCTGCATGCAGCTCTCCAGAGTGACTGTACCAGTTTGCATTCCTACCAAATGTGTAAGAGGGTTCCCCTTCCTCTGAGTCCTCACCAACATCTGTTGTTTACTGTATTGTTAAGCCATTCTGACAGGTGTGAGGCAGTATCTCATCATGGTTTTGATATGTATTTTCCTGATAATGAGAGATGCTGAACATCTTTTCTTGTGTTTTTTACCATCTGGATGTCTTCTTTGGAGAAATGTCTATTCATGGCTTCTGCCCATTTTTTAATTGGATTGCTTTTTGGGTGTTCAGTTGTATAAGTTCTTTGTATATTTTGGATACTAACCCTTTATCAGATATGTCATTTGCAAATATCTTCTCCCATTCCATAGGTTGCCTTTTAGTTTTGTTGATTGTTTCCTTCACTGTGCAGAATCTTTTTATGATGATGAAGTCCTGATAATTCATTTTTGCTTTTGTTTCCTTGCCTCTGGTCATGTGTCTAGTAAAAATTTACTGTGGCCCAGATCAAAGAGGTTGCTACCTGTGTTCTCTAGGATTTAATGGTTTCCTATCTCACGTTTAGGTCTCTCATTTATTTTGTATTTATTTTTGTGTATGGTTTAAGAAAGTGACCACTTTCATTCTTTTGCAAGTTGTCTGGTTTTCCTACCACCATTTGTCAAAAAGACCATCTTTTTTCCCATTGAATAGTCTTTCCTTCTTTGTTGAAGATTAGTTGGCTGTATAGTTGTGAGTCCATTTTTGGGTTTTCTAATCTGTTCATTTTTTTATATGTCTGTTTTTGTGCCAGTACCATACTGTCTTGATGACTACAGCTTTGTAGTCTGGAATCATAATGCCTCCAGCTTTGCTTTTCTTTTTCAGGATTGCTTTTGCTATTCAGAGTCTTTTGTGATTCTATATAAATTCTATATAAATTTTAGGGTTGTTCTAGCTCTGTGACAAATGCTGGTGGTATTTTGATAGAAATTGTATTAAATGTGTAGGTTACTTTGGGTAAGATAGACATTTTAACAGTGTTTGTTTTTCCAATCCATGAGCATGGAATGTTTTTCCATTTATTTGTGTCTTCTTCTATTATTCTATAGTTTTCTGTAGTTTTTAGAGAACAGATCTTTTACCTCTTTGGTTACATTTATTCCTAGATATCTTATGGTTTTTGTTGCAGTTGTAAATGGGACTGATTCCTTGATTTCTTTTTCTGCTGCTTTATTATTGGCATATAGAAATGCAACAGATTTCTGTATATTGGTTTTATGTCCTCTATTTCGCCAAATTCATGTATTAGTTCTAGCAATTACCATACATTTTTCTAAGTAACAGCTAAGACCTACATGTCTGCCAAAATGGTAACTGGATTTTGGGGTTTTGTTTAGTAATTAAAACTTAAGTTGAGATACAAAAAAAAAAAAAATTGGTGTTTCAGTTTTACATTTGGGTGTGAAAATTTCTCTTAATGTCATGTTAATGTTGTTCCTAAACCCTCTAATAAGCATCATAATTTTATTGGGGGAAATTAATGAAAAATGAGTTAACACATTTTTGTATTTGCATTTTAATAGAGTGCATTTTACTGATACATTTAATCTGTTTATAACAGATATAATATTTATATTGCAATGCTGTGCTTTATATTAAGGATTATGGTCTTCAGAAAAACCTCTCACCTTTCTGTTATTTTTGTAGTCATTAAAATGTATGTTTTAAAATGTATTTGAAATGTATAAATTAAATAACAAAACAAGAATTATGGGAGAAATTAGGAGACTCAAGAAAGTTTTAATAGGGCATAAGTTCTATCCTTTTTTGAGTATATGGTTAATCAACAGAGTTAACTTTTACATAACACTTAACAGATGCCAGTAATTACACTATTTGTTCAATGTAAATGATGACATTTAATCTTTATAACAATTAAATGTGGTAAGAATAATCATTATAATTGTTTTAAACATGAATAAAATAAGGCCTAACAAGGTTAAATAATGATTCCAAGATTTTATAGCTCTAAAATAAGTGAGGTATCTTTGTTGAATCTTTTGAAATTATTTTCAAAATATGAGTTAGTTTTTTTTTTTAATCTCTTTCACTGTGGATCAGTAAACTGAAGTCTCCCACTATAAGATTATATTATTCTAGTGACTGATGATGCATTTCACAGAAAAATTTTCAACAATACAGAGTGAGCTGGTTTTCTCTTTGTAAGCAGGTGGGGAAAAAAACAGAAAAATGTGAAAAAATGATTAATTGAAATTCTAAGGCCTTGTTAGGAGTCTGGAAATGTGGGCTGAACCCAGAAACCATATACCACTTTGATTTGTTTTGCAAGGATGATTAAAAAGTATAAGGCAAAGTTAGAAATCTAACTTGGCAGTCAAAGCACAATTTACATTTAGCTAACTATATAAATAATATTTTATGCTAGTTTATAAGTGAAATCATACATACACATTGTCTCTCTATGCTCTTCCTAAACTACAAAGTAAGTAAGAATTATTTTCCCTATTTTACGGATGGAGTCACAATTGAAACTTGAGAAAACTGTAAGTTAACTACTTTGTGAGAAATTATTAGGAACATTTCACTGAGTAAGTCCCAACATCACCACAAGTTGGTTATAAGAAACAAAAAATTAAAGAATTTTAAAAGTAATCTTAGTAAAGGGAGGAGAGAAAGCAGCAAGTTGCTATATCTACCTGATAAAGCTCTGTATCCTATCTTTTTTTATCACCCTGTCAGGAGGGAGGGCGTCTTTCATGAATTATATATTTTAGTATCACACCTGAAACCTCATTTAACATAACTAGTTTGTTTTTTTTTTTTTTTAATCTTGTGAAGCAAAGCTGAGAGGTAGATGGAAGGACAGAGATCCCTCTCCACTCATTCTTACATGACCCAACAAAATTAGTATTAGTTACTGTCTGGAAATCAGGTTCATCTCCTGAACGTACATATATACATGTACAAACAGACACACCTAATATTATTTATGTGTCTATTTATGTACTAAACATTATATGTATATACACACATTTAATATTATATAAACAGACAGCCAAATTTAAAAATACATATACATATTTAACATTTGATATAAGTGTACACACATGCATATGGATTAACAAAAAGCAAATTTAAAAATACATACATACATACATATATACATGTAAAAAAGATGTCCAAGTGCCATGCTGAAGCAGAAAGTGAAGTTCAGAGGTAGAGGGATAGATCTGGGGAATCACTATTTTATAAAAGATTTCCAGGTAATTTTTATAATCAGACCTGTTTAGGAACAGCAGCTTATATTTCACAATGCAGTAAATAATGCACAGTAATACTCTGAGTATATAGATCTGTTGGTATCAGTCTATTACTTTCCCCTAGCTTTTATTTCAGAACCACCTATCTCTTAACTCCTCTCTCTGTGCACCTCTGTTCCTCTTTCTCTGTCTCTCTCTTCAAGTACTTCTCTTCCTAATACCAATTTCTGGCCTTTTGGTGAGTGTTTACCACTCCTGGAGTAATGTCTTATAGTTTCTCTTTTTGTATAAAATGATAGTTTTCCACTGGACTTAATGATAATCAGAAACCATTTTTAATTTTTTCTAGCCAGACTACACAGATGTAATAGCCAACTGAAGCTTATTCTAAAACTCAAGTGTGAATCTCATGTTAATGCTTATATAGTTTTTGGAGCGTTGTACACCTTTTCCTTTCTTCTTCCCTCAGATTTATTTTTCTGGGATGTTATCCCTCCTGATTCTCCTTATATCCATAGAACTCATTTACAGGCTTATGAACTTAGTGAACTTCCAAGTTAGTTATTTCTTTTGAGAGAGGGGGAGAGAGAGAGAGAGAGAGAGAGAGAGACAGAGAGATAAATGCATTGGCTAAGCAGGCATCTCTCTTATTCTTTAAATTTGGAGTGAATTATATTGTTGCAGAGGCAGTAGGAATACTTTCTCTTGGTGCTGCATATATATTATTTGATCTGGTAATAAATGTAAAATATAGTCTTACATAAAAATACATATAAGTTAACAGTTGAAGGTGGCAAATGAATTATAGAATACAAAACTAGTCCCTAGTAGCCTGACTGTCCTGTGTGTATGAAATTGTGTACTATGTGAACAGAGCTTCTTTAAAAGACTTTTCCTGAATTATATTTCTAACAGTGTAAGGAACCAGGACCTTGAAGTAAACCTTTTCATTTTTGAAAGTGCATTTACTACTTTAAGATTCTGTCTGGAATCCTCTGTGCATTTATACGCTGCTTCCTACTTCTTGCCCTGTGTACCTGAGTTCTGACACAGTGGAACATAAGAAACCAGCTTATCCTCCAAAGCTCATTTCTGACTGCTGATAGGGTACAGGTCAGTGCTAGTGTAGACTGCTGAATCTTATTTCTTTGTTACCTGTGAGCTGTGTGTTGAAACTCAAGCGAAATGCAATATTTTAAATCAATCAATCAACAAATGTTGATTGATCACTCATGATATGTTAGGAAAAGTAGGATATTAATGTTGTATGAAGCAAGACCCATACCCACAGGGAACTTAAAATTTAGTTAGCTGGTAATTTTTATTTTAATGTGAAGAATTACATACCAATAACACCGTAGATAGTGTTAAAATGCAAGCTGAAGTTTAGGAGATAGTAGTTGCAAGATATATAGTAGAAAAATTATTGGTAAAATATTAGTAACCAGATATTTGACTATTGCCTACCTATCAGTGAAAAGATAAACAATTCATATGCAAATGATATAAACAAATAATTCAGCTTGCAGGCAGTAGTTTGCTGATTCCTGAGGTAGAAGGCTATTGTTATAATACTGATAGCACTGATTATGATAACAGTGATAGTTATGAGACAAGACTGCATGTATACTTTGCAATCAGTCAACAGGTTTTGCTCTAAGTTTATTGTGGTTTGGGAAAAAATGTGTTAGAGATGATTTCAAGATTTGATCTGAGCAACTCTAGGTGAAGATTGCCATTTCACCAACCTAGAGAAGATGAAAGGGAATCAGATGTGAAAAAGTCATTTAGAAATTCAGACTGGGACATGTTAAGCTGTCTGAAATCCAGATGGGAAATGACTAGGAAGTAATTGGAAAAACAAATCTGGAGCTCGTGATCTTTGGGATGGAGATAAACTTTTGGAAGTTATCAGTGTAGAGATAGTATCAAATTCATGGGACTTGATCAGATTACCAAGAAATAAGCATAAAGTGGTTTTAATAATGGACCATGGACTAAAAACAATAATGGTGCATGAAAATGGTAGGGTATAAGGAAAATTTATTAGAGGAAAAGGTTCTAGTTCCTAGCAATAAAGAAGAGTTGTTGCACTTGGCTTCTAGAGAATAAGCTGGAAAAACCAGAGATTGTCAGAGGATAATTTTTGCCATTGAGGTTATGGAGAAGTTTTAGTTGATGATAATAGAAGAATTTATCATCTTAACTCTGGGAGTATACAACTGAGGTAGAACTAGATCAAGATAATTGGAGTTAAGAAGGTTAAGAAACTCAGAGGTTATATTTGAAGAACTTTTTATGTGTTTATTAAAGTTATGAAGAATATTGACAGGAGAAATATGGAAGCTATAATGGAGCTTAAACAATAAATGAAAAGAAATACTGAGTCTCTGGGGTGCCTGGGTGGCTCAGTGGGTTAAAGCCTCTCTGCCTTCGGCTCAGGTCGTGATCCCAGGGTCCTGGGATCAAGCCCCGCATTGGGCTCTCTGTTCCGCAGGGAGCCTGCTTCCTCCTCTCTCTCTGCCTACTTGTGATCTCTGTCTGTCAAATAAATAAATAAAAATCTTTAAAAAGAAAAAGTAAAAAGAAATACTGAGTCTCTAGATAATTACAAAAAGAAAGAATAAAGATGGATGAAGATATTTACATGAGTCAAAATATTTTTTTTCAATTTTTATTTGTAAATGGAATAGGGAGAGAAAATGGTCTGGAAGTAGCAATGATAAATACCCACCACATTTCCAGAGTTGGTACTTTCAAAGCTATGGGAGAAAAAAACATATCACCTGAGAGAACTGCAAGGAAACCACTGTGGTTAGAAAACTATCAGGTTTCAAGTAAAACAGGAAGGTGAAGGGAATGCTCAAAGAAGATACTAACAGAGACTGAAATCCCTGTTTCAGGAACAATGGAAGATTCTTGGGAGTTGGGATAAAGTAGGAGATGGAGTCATCATAAGAGTGCATGGAAACTTATAAGAATGGGATTCTAGGTGATGAGAGATGGCATTTGTCTTTTGGGAACTGAAGTAAGCAGAAATAAAGGACATGATTAGTCCTGACAGACTGCAAGGTAGTTCAGGCTACTAAGGCTATGGACCATGAGGAAAGGGAAGGTAATGGAAGAATTGCCAGAAATGTGACGCCAGGGCATCTCCCTTTTCTTCTATGGATGGAGATGCAGAGCCCACAGGAGGGACAGTGTTAACCAGAGGTAGTGGGATTTATGTTTTACATAACAATGAAATAGGAGTAGAAGTAAAGAAAGAAAAGGGCAGGCAGGCAAGCATTCTCAGTACAATAATTAATATTAATTTGAGAGGAATGAGGTTTTGGGTCCCCCCCTTTTTGGTAGAAAGTAGCCATGTTTAAACTTTGAAAACATATGGTAAAATATACATGCTAAAAAATTAGGGTAGCCATTTATATAGATGGAAATGAAATTTATGAAAATGAAATTTATATCTTCTTATATAGATGGAAATGAAATTTTTAGCTTTTGATATAATACAGAGTAGAGGGATAAAAGAGAAGGAGGGGATAAATAATAGCAAATCAGCAGAAGACAAATGGGAAAAAATATCAGTAAACAGAAAACAGAAGTAAGGTAGACTTTGATATATCAACAATTATAATAATTACAAATGAATTAAACTCACCTATTAAAATCTGAAGCATATAAGACTGATTTTAAAATTAAAACTAAATTTAATACGTGCCTAAAAAAAACATTTAAAACATTAGGACACATTGAATGTGTAGATTGTTCTGGGTTGCATCAACATTTTGACAATATTTTTTCTTCCAATCCATGAACATGGGATGTTTTTCCATTTCTTTGTATCTTCCTCACTTCTTAAGTGTTCTGTAGTTTTTAGAGTACAGATCCTAGAGTACAGATCTGTAGTTTTTAGAGTACAAACCTAACCTTTTGATTAGGTTTAGTCCTGGGTATATTATGGATTTTGGTATAATTATAAATGGGATCAGTTCCTTAATTTCTCTTTCTTCTGTCTCATTTGTTAGTGTATATTTCTATCCATTGATTTTATGTCCTGCTACATTGCTGAATTCCTGTATGAATTCTAGAAATTTGGGGGTGGAGTCATTTGGGGTTTCCACATAAAGTATCATGTCATCTGCAAAGAGTGTGAGATTCATTTATTCTTTGACAATTTGAATGCATTTTATCTCTTTTTATTGTCTGATTGCTGAGGCTAGGACTTCTAGTACTATGTTCAACAACAGTATTGAGAATGGGCATCCCTGTTGTGTTCCTCATCTTATGGAAAATCTCTCAGTTTTTCGCCATTGAGAATGATAATTGCTGTGGGGTTTCTATAGGTGACTTTTTTGATATTGAGTTATGTTCCCTCTATCCCTACACTGTGGAGAGTCCTAATCAGAAAGGATGCTATATTTGCTCAAATGCTTTTTCTGCATCTGTTGAGAGGTTCATAGAGTTCTTGTCTTTTCATTATTAATGTGGATGTTGTACTTTGCCAAATGCTTTTTCTGCATCAGTTGAGTGGATCATATGATTCTTGTCCTTTCTTTTATTAATGTGATGTATCATGTTGATTGAGTTGCATATATTGAACCACTCTTGCAGCCCAGGAATAAATCCCACTTGGTTGTGGTAAATAATCCTTTTAATGTACTGTTGGATCTTATTGGCTAGTATCTTTGTATTTTGGCATCCATGTTCATCAGGGAAATTGGTCTGTAATTCTTCTTTTTTGATGGGGTCTTTGGTTTGGGGACCAAAGATACAAATGTAGTGATCCAAAGGGGCACCTTCACCCCAGTATTCATAGCAGCAGTGTCCACAGTAGCCAAACTGTGGAAAGAGCTAAGATATCCATTGACAGATGAATAGATAAAGAAGATGTGGCATATATTATATACAATGAATTATTATTCATTCATCAGAAAGAATGGATACTTACCATTTACATCGACATGGATGGAACTGAAGGGTATTATGCTGAGCGAAATAAGTCAATCAGAGAAAAACAATTACCATACGGTTTCACGCATATATGGAATATAAGAAACCACACAAAGGCTCTTAGGGTAAGGAAGGGAAAACTGAAGGGGAGTCATCAGAGGGAGGAAAATCATGAGAGATTCATAACTATAGGAAACAAGCTGAGGTTTGCTGGAGGGGAGGTGGGTAAGGGGATGGGGTAATTGGGTGATGGGGATTAAGGAGGGCATCTAATGTGATGAGCACTGGGTGCTATATGCAACTGATAAATTATTGAACACTACATCCTAAACTAATGAATACTATATGTTGGCTAATTGAATTTAAATAAAAAATTTTTAAAAAATTAAGACAGGAAAATGAATATAAAATGTGAAATATACATGAGAAAAATACTAAACAAGTTATTAACATCTTTCAAAATATGATTTTAGCAAATGGATGGATAAAAAACATAAAAGTAAAAGAAAATTTATAAGAAAGTTATTTAAATAGTAAACTTGTAGGCACCTAATAATGCATCTTTGAAATACAGAAAACAAAACAAGAAGACAAAATTACAAGAACATGTTGCCATAGTACAAAAGGTTAAAGAAAAGTTTTAGATGAAATGGGTGATAATTGTCTACAGTATAGAATATTTGGACTATAATTTGATGTAGTATGTTTAAGTAGATTCCTGTGAGCAATGAAAAGAAAGTATTCTCTTTTTTTCCCCAAGCATTTATGGAACATTGGCAAAGGTTGAGTATCATAAAAGTCACAAATAATATCTTACCAATTTTTACTAAGTTTTAATTATCAAGTCATGTACAATGAACAAAATTAAATAAAATTAGATATCATGAAGAAAATGTGACTTAAAACATCTAGATATTAAAATTTCACTCCTCTGTAGTTCAGATTAACATTAATATTTTCTTTTCTTTATTTTTAAAAATATCTGTTTCTTTATTTGAGAGAGATAAAGAGGTGGAAAGAAGAGGGTAGGGAGAAAGAGTCTTAAGCAGATTATCTACAGAGCATGGAGCCCAACATGGGGATCGATCTCAGGACTCTGAGATTAGGACCTAAGTTGAAATCAAGAGTCTGATGCTTAACCAACTACACCACCTAGGCTCCCCTGATATTTTATTTCTTTTAAACTACAAAAGTCTTAAAGCAATTATAACACAATTTTTGGTAATAGGTATATTTGCAATTTTATATTATTTGTTTAAGTTTTGTATATTTTATTTCAACTATTTTTTTAAAAAAAGCAACAACCCTGACAATCAGAAGCATACTAACTAACGTTGTAATGACATGATATTTCACTCATCAGACTGAAAAACTGATAAAATTCAATGTTATTTAGGATTGGCAAGGATATAGAAAAAATGTACTTTCACACAGTCCTGTACCAATGAAATAAATAGATGCTACACAGAGCAACATGAATATTAGATTATATATAATAATATATATATATTATTATATAGTGAGTAAAAATGCTCATTTCCTAATATTCAGTAATTCTGCTGTTCATATACCTTAAAGAACATTTTGTAGACATACACATGGGCTGTATTATAAAACTAATCAAGTGTTGTCTACAAAGATGAGAAACTGGAAACTTACTTATTCATTAATAGGAGATGAATGAGTAAAAAATGGTATATCTATACAATGTGTTACACTACACAGCAGCGGGTAGGAGTAAACTTTATCTCACTATTATACATATATATGTGTGTAGGTATATGTGTGTAAGTATATTATTTTCTACAAACTTCCTGAAAGAAAACAATTGAAATAAATCCAGTAGTGTAATTTTCATGTTTTATGTCTCTCTTCTTCTGCATCTATTGAGAGGTTCATATAGTTCTTGTCTTTTCATATATATATATATAACATTTAATTTATATTTATTAATATGAGAAATGTATATACACACACACATGTGCATGGATACAGATGGATATTTGAATAAAAATTAAAAAAGAAAAATTGCATAGAAATTGTGAAAGGATTAGCTCTTGGAATAGATAGAGGACATGGAATGGGATGGAAATGTTGACAAAGGTAGATTTTTAAATGTTTTATTAATACTTAAATAGTAATATACATACACTTATTCTTAATTATATATATGCATATACCAGTAGTAAGTTTTAGAGAATATGTATGTGAAAAGAAAAATAAAAGCAAACATGACAGAAGTATAAAGAGTTAATTCTTGGGGCGTACAATATGAGTGACTTTTTTTTTTTTTTTTTTTCTCATTTTATTTATTTTTTCAGCGTAACAGTATTCATTCTTTTTGCACAACACCCAGTGCTCCATGCAAAACGTGCCCTCTCCATTACCCACCACCTGTTCCCCCAACCTCCCACCCCTGACCCTTCAAAACCCTCAGGTTGCCCCAACCTCCCACCCCTGACCCTTCAATATGAGTGACTTTTTAATGGTTTGTACTTTTCTGTATATTTTAGATATTTTAAAACAAAACTTAAATCCCAATGTATTTGATAAATAACAAATAAATCAACAGATTTTGTAGGACAAGAGATTATTTTCAAATGAATTGACAGTAAATTCTACTTTATTTCAGGAAAGGTAGAGATCCATGTAAGCTGTGGTGTTCTGAGACAGTTTCAATAATGAGAATGTGCTGTGGTTGGAATAATGTGTGGACACTTGCAGATGGAGAAGAAAAGTCATTTCAGGAATACTGAATGGAATAATCTAAAGAGGAAGTAGCTAGGTTTATATTCAGAGAGCAGTAAGTAGACTAATGAGATGAGCACCTAGCAATATCCAGATTAAATAGAAAAATGGATTAGGCCAGAGATTGCTGGTAAGCAATACAGAAATATAAAAAACCACAGAAGACCAGAAAGGTGCATAATCTGCTTTAGGGAGGGAATAAAAGCAGGATTATAGAACAGTGTTCTTAGAGAAGTTGGTGTTCTTGGTAGGGAATCAAGGTAAGGACTCATATGCAAGATAAAAGTAAAGAAAAGCCAAGACCTGGTTACTGAATGAGAATATCAGTTTAATTAGAAGAGAATGAGGGGAGAATCTGTTTAATGTGGTATCTTTGATTTCAGACCCTGTCATTTACTTGCTAGGTAGATACTCTTGTTAGCTTCACCAGTGCCCAATTGCTAAGCCTCTCTTCCTTGCCTTTCCAGGTCTTTATGCAGTTAAGTGTGCCCATGTGACACTGTTCTTCCACATGAGATGTAAATAGAATTTGTTGGGGACTTCTGTTGAAAATTTTGCTTTTTTGATAAAAAAGACATTTTTTTTTCCTTTTGGCTTATGTTACCCATTCTCCCTTCTTCCTGTGTCTACTCGAAACATAATGGATATCACTCAAGCAGCTTTCTAGCAACTCTAAAGGCCAAAACCCTCATAGAAGTTCTGGTATGGACATCACTGTACAATCTAGGCCACAGCTATTTACTTCTTATTATGAGAGAAAAATTAGCCTCAGTTTATGTAGTGTATTATGATCTAGTTTTTTATACTTACAGCTGAAAGCATTCCTGATACATTTGTTATATAACCTAGAAAGTTATTTAAATGTTCAGAGTTTTAATTTCCTCATTACTTCATTTTATGTGTATTGAATGAGATAATAAATATTTTGTGCTTAGCTCAGTGCTTAATATAAATACTGCTTAATCAGTGGTTTTACTCATTGTAGTCACTGTTAAAACAAGAATTGTTAAAAAAGGATTGGTGACAAGGCAGATTTGAGGCAGATTGAGGAAGATAATTCCTATATTGTTCTTGCTTAGGAATAGAGATGGTCCCAGATTTGCAGCTAGACTAAGCCTAGAGATATGGGTTAAGTGCATTAGTCATCAAGATTGGATGGATATAGAAATAGGCCTGGGAATAATTACTTATATGAATTTATATGTATATAAATTAATAAATTATATATAATATATAAATAAAATCTTATATATATAAATCTTTTATATATATATATATATAAAAGATTTTATTTATTTATTTGACAGAGATCACAAGTAGGCAGAGAGGCAGGCAGAGGGTGGGGGGGAAGCAGTCTCCCTGCTGAACAGAGAGCCTGATGCAGGGCTCAATCCCAGGATCCTGGCATCATGATCTGAGCCAAAGGCAGAGATTTTAACCCACTGAGCCACCCAGGTGCCCCTAAATATATATATATATTTATATATATATATTTATATAAATAAATATATATTTATATATATTATATATTTATATAAATAATATAAATATCATATATTTATATATATTTATATAAATAATATAAATATCATATATTTATATAATTTATATAAATAATATAAATATCATATATTTATATATATTTATATAATATATCTATATAAATAATATAAATATATATTTATATTGTATTAATATTAATTAATATTAATATTATATATTAATAATTACAATTTAATTATAATATGTAATATAATAACAATATAATAAATATTATATATTTATAAATATAAATATATATATTTTATATTTTGTTTGTTTGACAGAGAGCAATCACAACTAGGCAGACAGGCAGGCAGAGAGAGAGGAGAAAGCAGGCTACCCACGGAGCAGAGACCCCAATGTGGGGCTCGATCCCAGGACCCTGGGATCATGACCTGAGCCAAAGGCAGAGGCTTTAACCCACTGAGCCACCCAGGCACCCCGCTCCTAAATATATTTTTGATATATAGTTAATATTCCCATACTGATGGTGCACATGTGCCCTGATACATGCTGCACAGCATGGGTTAATTTCACTTGGTCTAGATTGGCCCCAGATGTATAACTACAGCTATTGACTTAGAACTATAGCTACTTATAATCAGTGCTGAGGAATCTATTAAGAAAAAATGATGTTCTGTAATCACAGGTTTCATATTTTTTCATGAGTTATTTTAGCCTGTCAGCATTGCTTAGTAATAATAATTGAGTTTATTATTTGCACTTGGTTTGGTGGGGCCTGGCCTATGGCAGGGCAATGGGGGTGCCAGGGTGGTTGGAGAGAAATATGGTTTCAATGGCTAAAGGAGGCCACGTGGTTAGAATATGTCCAAGTTACCAGTTCACTATAAGACACCTCTGCTACAAGAAGAGGCTGGGGGGCACCTGGGTGGCTCCATTGGTTAAGCGTCTGCCCTTGGCTTGGGTCATGAGGGTCATTGAATCCAGTCCTGAGTTGGGTACCCTGTTCAGGGGGAAGTCTGCTTCTCCCTTTCCCTCTGCTCCTCACCCCTGCTTATGTGCACTCTCTCTGTCTCTCTCAAATAAATATAAAAATCTTTAAGAAAAACAAAGGAGAAGAGGTTGGGGTTTCTGATAGCGAGATATGAGGTAACAATTAGAGATCTGCACACAGTATATACCATTCAACTCGAGCAGTGGAAAGAGAACAAAGAAGCCTGAATTGGTGTCTCCAGACAATTTAATTCTCCTGCTCCTATATTCTTCTCCTGCTGTTGCTATACTATACCCTTTACTAATAAAAGGCTGATAGAGGGGTATAAACAATTTGGTCCAGTGAGCCCTTTTAATAAATACTTAAGATCATTAATAGTTAATTAATGTGTATGCTTATGGTTAAATGCTATCATATTAAGAATTATATCATATTTATAGTTTAAATAATTATGGCACAAACAATGTAATAAAATAATCACTCATCAAATTCCACCACCAATATTTTTTAAAGTCTCTCTTCACATTTTTTACTTCTCCAGGGCTAAAAACTATCTTGAAATTTTATATTAATCAAATACTTACTTTCCTCTAGAGTTCTACTCCATTTGTATGTAACCCTAAACAAATATTATTTAGAATTTGTCTGGTTTTGAAGTATGATGAATGAAATCATAAAGTATGATTTATTTTCTGACTTGCTGTTTTTCTGCTTAATGTTATGTATTTGCGATTCATCCGTGTTGTTTTTTGCAGCTATTGCTTATTCTTTTTAATGTTTTATATTCCATTGTAGGAACCTACCATAATTTATCTATTCTCCCACTAACTGACATTTGGTTTACTTCCAATATTTTGTTATAAACAGTTGCCACAATTAATATTCTTGGCTATGACTCATGGTTGGACAGATGCAAGAGCTCCTCTAGGTAGATGCATAGAAGGGGGATTTCTGAGTTACAGGTTTTGCACATGTTTAACTTTATGAGTTTATGCCATAACCCAAGGTTGTACCAATTTGGACTCTTGCTAGCATTTCAGTATGATTTTCCATAAGTGAGTTATTTGTGGGCAGTTAGGTACCCATAGATTCTTAAGGAAATAAGTAAGATCTTTGTAGTGTAATATGTCTTGAATTAAATGTTGGAAATTTTTAGGACAATGTGTTTGAGTACTTTTAGATATTTGTTTAGATTCATATATTTGTATGCCATGGGAATCAGTGAATTTTCAAATTAATTGGGAATGTTTTAGGTTAAATATTGGGTATTTACACTTTAATGTTGTTTTTCTGCTTTTTTAAAATCAGAAAATCATGTATTTTTGTTTTATAAAGTTTAAATGGACATTGGAGACTGACAGAAACTAGTCAAGATATCTGCTTTATACAAACTTTATAGAAAGCTTTATTGTAATAACCATAATGAGTATATTATTTTAGGGCAGCTGGATGCTCTGCATAAATGGAATTGTTTGATATGCAATATTTTATTATTTAAAGCTTCATTTTTGTTTTTTTTAATCAAGATTAGTACTCCAGAATCTGCCTGAATGCCATGTCTGAAAAGTTATGGTTTAATAAGAAATATCAGATATAGCATCAGGAAAATTAAAAGATTAAATCTGCTGGTTCCCAAATATAATCCTGGGAAAAAATCACGTAAAGTCTCTGCCCACCAGCTTCTTCACCTGTAAATTGCTGATCTTCTGTTATTCTTAGCTAATAGAAATTGTATAGAAGAAAGTACTTCATAAAGTCCAAAATTCCTACCTAAGATATTGTCAGGTGCCCAATTAGTTATTTTTATTATAAGTCATAGTTCCTTGGTACAAGCAACCTGAGACCAGTTACATGGAATAGGAATTTACTAAATAAGTTATTTAAAAACCCAAAGTATCACTAAGAGGACAAAGGAATCAGCAGAAAAACACCAAATAATGCAACAGTACTGGTTCAGCGATGATGCTATTTCCTCCCCTTATGCATCCCAGTTGCGCGCATGTACATTTCTGATAAAATGGGAACCAGAGACTGCATTTTGCTGCCAACACTGCCAACCTCTGCCCTACTCTGGCCACTTCTGTGGGGCTCTCCATTTCTTTGTACACTAGCTGATGAATCCATTTCTAGGGTGATTTTGGTGATTGGCACATCAGGTGACTGCATCAAAGTCAAAAGGAAGAATAGAAAACAAAGCAGACTATCTGGAACAAGAGTTTCAGTTAAGGGGAGTCAGGTCATGCTGGGTGACCACAAGTAATGAGTAACGCCCGTATTGTTTTCTTTAATTCCTCCAGAAATGTTGATAAAACAAAGGTGAAGAAACGTTATCTAAATCACAGAATTATTATGGGGCACACTTATGAATTGAAACTGTATGTGCCTTGACTTCCAGAATACAACCATCAAACTATTCTAAATTGTTTCAATAAGAGGTGAGCCTGCTGTGCTTACTTCTGTGTTTTCTTCCCCTTAATACCTGGGGACCAAGGAATAAATTGTATCTCTTATAACATTACTAATGCCTTGGAATAGTTAATGATAAAGCTATTAACTTCAAAAACACAACACAAAACAAAACGTGTTTTTCCTGGTTTGTGTGAGCAAAGGTTCTCTATGTTTTAAACTGTGCACTATGTTATAAATCCTATATTTTGTCATAAATCAAAAAGAGTGAAAACTGTATTAAGAAATGAGTGTGCTGCTGAGACGCCCGAACAGATTCATCCATTTAAATAGCACGCAGATCTTTCTACTTTTCATTGACCCCTTTCCAAATATAGAGTGCTGCATAAATTCTTAATGATAACAACTGTGACCTAAGTTACTGTTGTCTAATGGCTTTCAGTTTTTAATGTTGATGTAGTAAGTCCAGGTTCATGAGAGACTAGTGCCTACACCATGGAAACCTCTATCACAATCAGCACTACTTTGCAGGCTAAGCAGAAAGGCCAAAGTTTGAGTAAAGAGGCTAAATTCTCTTTTTTTTGTGGCACTTGCCACCAGCTTAGTATTAGAATATTGAATATAGCTACTTTACAGAAATTCATATTTAAGGATGAGGGAAAGCATGACAGAGATAATTTGCATTGAGACAACAGTGTTATGTATTGGAATGGGTTTATGGTAGAGTTGGAAGACCTAGCTATGTTTGAGCATCTGGGCTGTTGTAACCTTAGGCAGGTCCCTTAAATTTTGTCACCCTTAGTTATTTTATCTGTAACAGGGATGATAGTTTCTATTGCACAACTTGGTATATCTTAAAAAAGAGAAAAAAAAAAGGAAAAAAAAAGAATGAGAAAGCATTGTGGTAAACTGCTATTCAGATATAGATCATGAGTATTATTGTTTTTAACTTATTGTTAAATGATTCGTCACACAGTTTGATAGCCAGTATCTACAATGGTTTAAAAAAAAGTAAGGAAAAGGAAAATAGTGAAACCTGTATGGACTCAATCAATGCAGCATTGTACTTTTTTTTCAGCTTTCTGAGGTATAATTGACAAACTTGTAAGACATTTATAGTGCACATTACGATGATTTGATATATGTATACATTTTGAAAAGATTCCTCCCATCTAATTAATCATCCCTCAACTCACATATTTACATACAGTTTTTGTGTTTGTTTGTTTTGGTTGAGAACAGTACTACTTTTTATTTGGGAGAAATGTTGTGAGTCTTCTTGACTCTTACTTGGTGGGGATTTATTGTTATCAGTGACAGGTAGGCTGCTCCCACTGAAGAGAGGTTGCTGCTCTTATTATTAAGCAGAGCTCCAGAACTGCTTTATGGTTTCAGCATTGCCTAAAATACAGCTCTCAAATTCACTGGCATATCCTAACAATTCTGTCTGAAATTATATCTGAAATCCATTCATTTTCTCTGTCTTGTCTGCATGCTTCCACTCTTTCTCACCTTTAATATATTCCTCACTCACCGCCCTTGAAGTCTTTAAAAAAAATAATTAAATCATGTTTCTTCTTGACTTAAAGATATTTAATGGTTTCCCATTGCATTTAAAATGAATTCCAGACTCCATATATGCAGAATCTGGTACCTGCCTCCTTCCGTATTTATATCTGATGTCACTCTCCTCTCTCTGACTTCAACCATAAAGGCATTCTTTCCTATCTTCCATTTGGCCAGCGCTTTGCTGCCTCCGAGAGTTTTACTGATGCTTGCTCCTCTGGAATACTCATCGTCCTTATTTTCCCAAAGTTAACACCTCCAACTTCAAGTCTCAAGATAAATGTCAGCCCTTCAGAAAGGCCTTTCCTGACTACCCTCCTTACTCCCACCCCTCATTTAAATTAAATTAATTTATTTGTTACCATGCTTTTGGTCTGGCTTCTTCATTAGAATGAGAGCTGCATGCATGAAATGAGCACATAATTTGTGCTCATTATATATCTATGGCTGATTGCAAGAATGGTTGCTTGACTGTCTAACAACTTATCAGAATGGATGATATATTAAAACTTTGCTCCTTCCCCCTAAAAATGAAAAAAAAAAAACCCTACTTGTCAATTAAAATATCAATATTATTCCCGAGAGTCTGCATGCAAATTTGAATTTTATTTTAACAACATGATTTCCCATTACAGTTTCATGAATTATTTAACATTTACTTTAAGTGATGTTATTAAATATCTGTTCTTAACAATTGAAAAGTGCCTCTCTTTAGATTCTTGAAGAAAGAATGAATGATATTTGGGAAGCAGCAGGTTTGAAGTACATTGATATATTTTCGAGGTAGCTCACCCCCTAATTCACGGCCTAACATTCTATCATATCTGAAGCATTTAGTTTAGTCATATGGAATCCCATTGACAAGGGATTCATTATTTCCTGAGACCTTGCATTCCATTTTTGAACAGCTCTGGTTGCTAGAAACTTCTTCCATTTATCTGAGCAAAAGTCTTTTACTCTCTCCCCTCTTTCTTGCAGTTCTATAAATTTTTTAGCCATAGAAATTAGGCTGGTCTGTTTGATGCATGAATCCTTCAGATATTTGGAGATAGACATGTTGAATCCTCCTTATCTCTTTCTTCTAGCTAAACTTTATCTTTTCCTTATGCCATTAACCTCCAAATAAATACAGAAAATTAGTTTAAATAAAGTTTTTTTCTGCATTTCTGTGAAGAATCATTTTAAAGTGAATAATGACTTTCAATGCATTTCTGGTCTAAATTTGTGATTATGATTAAATGGGAAACATGCATTGCACATAAATATTGATAACATCAGTGTTTAGCTTTAAAATTACATTACTGTATTATTTTGTTTGCTTTTACCAAGTTTCCATATTTTTTTTTTTGGTAAAGTTAGGTAGTTCTTTGAACTATACTTAATAGAAAATTAAGTTATGCAAGTTTTTTTAGATTTATAGATAATACCTATATAAACTATGAATGCAATTATCTTTTTCTCATGAATAACCAAACATAATTCACCTTTTTTTCCCCTATCCCATCTTTTCCTTTTTATATGGACTTAGATACATATTTACTTGAAAAAAAAAACTTGAGGGGAAAAAAGGGAGGAAAAATAACTTAAAATTCTAACCCTACAGTAACAAACCATCTCTTTGCTATTTGTTTTAATAATTTTAACCAAGAATACCAAAGTATTAATTGTAAATTTATGATGACAAGAGAGTAAAAGAATTATCTAGAATGTATTTTTATTAGTGGTTTTATAATTTCACTAATTTTAAAGTGTTATCTTTGCAAAATATTAACAACTGTGGAATCTAGTTTGGTAATAGCATTTTGTACATGTGTCTATCATAATTTCATCTGTTATAAAAGATGATCATATAAAGAGAAACATGAATCTGCTATAAATAAAAATACAAAAACAGCGAGCTACATTTATGCTTGTTGAGAGTTTATAAAAAGGTTTTTTTCCTCATTCATTATTAATGTCTTTCCAAAAATAAATTCTCTCTGAAAACTATCAAAAGTGAAAGAGCAGCTGACCAAAACCATGTGAATGAAACAAATTTGAGAACAAGTTAAAACTCTTTGTTATGAAACTTGAGTTCAGTGTTCTTTCTGGATTTTAGCCTAGAGGGGAGTTAGTATAAAATTCATATCTGCATTACTATAAATGAACAAAGTCTATTACTTTGAAAAGAGTTTACTCTAACATTCCTGACCCTATCTACTTTTCGAGTTCTTTTCTGAATCTTGCTGCAAGGATTGGATTAAGAATGGACAAATGACCCAAACTGAGCCAATGGTATTTTTGCTGGTGTTTTCAAGAATGAAATTATTTTCTCCTTGGGATAGCTAGGGCTGCAGGTGGCTATCAATACCACAACATGGGGGAGGATCTGCTTTAAAATCAAGACTGAAAAGATGACAGATGAAAGAATTGAGTAAACTGATGACATTTGAACACTGTCTTAAAGCTCTTGAATTTACTAGAAAAAGAAGCCAAACATTTCCATATTTGTATTAGTATATGATTGCTTTTTGTCACTTGTACTGAAATAGTCCTGACTTTTACACATAATATATGTTGTGCCTATTTTAACTCTTCAGATAAAATGAAATAGTAAAAAAACTAGAAAATTTCCTGCTGCATTTGTATCTCATTTTGGGGAGCTATACCATAGATGTATACATATAGTTATTTTATTTGCTTTAGTGTGTTATGGTATAGCTTTGTTTAAATGGTATACTATAGATATCATGTAGCTCTCTAAATGCTTACCTCAGTCATTTGTACAGAAAAAAATACTTGTTTTTAACTTATGTGACCAAATATCAGCTAATATCCTTTTGTGCTATGAGACTTAAATTACTTGGCTGGATGCCTCTGTTTAGTATCATGTGAAAATGCCATGTCTTCCCTAAGAATTTTGTCAATTCTTTTTAACCTATGTGCTCAAGGTCTCCATTCGTTCCGTTAATCTTTTAGTCTCCCTTATGTCACTTTACATGACTCTTTTGTTTCATTTATGCCTGTTTAGACTTGTAACTCAGTCTTTTTAATTTCACTGAAACCTTTCACACAAGGCACATATGCATCACAAGCTTTTAATGATGTGGAGGGACAAAGAGCGATTTGCACTGCAGCCAGTAATTTATTACCCGTTACCTGTTCCCAGTAGTTAGAAATATATGTCTTGCCCAGATTTTGCTCTTGCTCTTCCTTTTACTTTTCTTTCTCCTCCTCTCCTCCCCTCTTTCCTTCCCTTTCCCTCTCCACCCCCCCTCCCCTCCCCTTCCCTCCTATTTTCTCTCTCTCTGCCTCTCCTAATTCCTTTTCATTTTTAGGGTTCCTAAAATTTTTAGCGTTCCTCCTTCCCAGCTCCGTTCCTAAAGTATCACCTTTTGTACTAAAATCACTATTAGGCTGTTTGCCTAAATAACCTCCTTCTGAGCTCTCAAAGTGACTTTTTTTGCCCTGAAAGTAACTATTTTTTTGCCCTCTCAAGGTAATTCTCCATCCTCCACCACATTTTTTTTTAAGATTTTATTTATTTATTTGACAGAAAGAGAGATCACAAGTAGGCAGAGAGGCGGGCAGGGAGAGAGAGGGAAACAGTCTCCCTGCTGAGCAGAGAGCCTGACACAGGACTCGGGATCCCAGGACCCTGAGATCATGACCTGAGCCAAAAGTAGAGGCTTAACCCACTGAGCCACCCAGGTGCCCCCACCATACTATATTAAAAAAAAAATGCTCGAATTATAAATGTGTAGCTTTTCTTTCATTCTCTACACACTCTTCTCTCATTCCTCATACCAAGGTATTTTA
Source organism: Meles meles (assembly GCF_922984935.1). NCBI lineage: Eukaryota > Metazoa > Chordata > Mammalia > Carnivora > Mustelidae > Meles > Meles meles. The sequence goes on from NC_060072.1 coordinate 60,454,210, forward strand.
AGTGGTACAGGAGAGAAAGGTGATCTCTGCTAACTAATAAGAGAAGAGATGTAAGTTCCCCACCAGTGGCCACACAGATGGAATTTCACCCTGGGCAATCCAACTTGCATCTGGTGGTAAGAGGAACACAAGCCTAGTCAATATTTGAGTCATGCCCCAGTTCTCTCCTGAGCAAGGGCAGTAATTTAAAAATGCATTGATTAATATGTAAACAGGAAACTTATTTTGGGAAAGAGAGAAAGTTCAGCTGTGTGACAGAATGGAAGTCTTGCTATATCTTTCTGGATCATTTATTGGAAAACCAGACTGTTTTCCAATAAAAATTTGGCCTGAATAAATAATATGGGAAATTAAGCAAATCTCTCAACTGGCTGATTCTCAGTGTTATCATTCCAGAACCAAAACTGAGTTCATTTTTGAAATGCAAGACAGAATGTTGCTTCACTGATGTTTCAGATGATCTCTGTAAATGTATACCAGCAGGATTGTTCTTGGGGGCGAAAAAAAAAGACCTGGATGAGATAATAGCATTGTCAAAGATTTGTAGCAACCTTATGTTGTCAAAGCTACTTCTATAAGACACTCTCCTTTTACCATGACCTGCGCATAATGCCAGTATGTTTTCTTTAACAGTCTTGAAGGAATGCTAAGTATCTGGAAGGTGTCTGAATTCCATGGTACATGAATTTGTGCTAACAGTGACCTCCCTGGGGGTTATTCACCCAGAATATTGCTCCTTTTCAATTGTTGTCTCTGAGCTGAGTTGCCTTTTTTTTAAATTTAAAATTATATTTTTATTTCACTGACTACCTTTAAAATCCCTTGTAAGTAGCCACTGAACTATTTCATCCTTATAGAATAATGATTAGAAAATTATTTGAGGGCGCCTGGGTGGCTCAGTGGTTTAAGCCTCTGCCTTCGGCTCAGGTCATGATCTCGGGGTCCTGGGATCGAGTCCCGCATCGGGCTCTCTGCTCGGCAGGGAGCCTGCTTCTCTCTCACTCTCTCTGCCTGCCTCTCTGCCTACTTGTGATCTCTGTCTGTCAAATAAATAAATAAAATCTTTAAAAAAAAAAAAAAGAAAATTATTTGATAGTATGAGTCTGTAGGAATCTCTTTTATTTGACCACTGGAAAAATGAAAGGAATTGTTCCAGCCTTGAACAGCATCCCATGGTAATAATCATGTAAGAAGAAATTTCCTTCAAGTTTAAAACCAAACAGGTGGAAGCTGTCAGGACACACTGGCAAAGAATCTGAGAAGCTAATTCCAGCTCAATCTTTTCTATTAATCCCCCTTTTGCCCACAATCTAATTTCTGCCTGATCCACTGTTGCGTAAGATACTGAACACAGCTGTGGATCAATGAAGTCATTTACAGATCCACCTTGTGGGTAAGATAAATGATGGATTAATCTAAGCTCCCTGGGGCCTTTATTTTCAGAACATATTTTAATGGTGAGTGAAATCCCTTTCTGGAGCTTCCTCAAATTTTTGCCTTCTCTTTTTTGTTGTTACTGTGTTATTGTTACTGTTAATATTCTAACACTGCTTCTAGGTTAGGCCAGTTCTATAAGAGCTGTGTATGAACATTGGTGTCTAGCCATGAGTCTTTCCTACCATGAAGATGATAGGCACAGACCATTATCACATGGATGCCAAATACTAAAATAATTTCACAGTAACTAATTTTTTTAATTTTCAGACTGTGGGAAACTCAATTCCAATACTTGATGTCAATAATCTTGATGCTAAATATCAAGAGAGAAACAGGATAGAAAAATTTGAGGGAAAGTCAGTTTTTAACTAAAATTTTTAACTATTTTTTTCTAAGGAACCAAACTTTGGAGTAATAGCAATAAAGATGAAAGTAAAATAATGAAATAAGACTGCTAGATTAGTGTCCTCATTCCTTCCCCTTCCTGGGATAATCTGAAAATTATTTTGGTGGTCATGATGGTGGCATTGGATTAAGTGTTTTATACATTTTATATCATTCAATGCGCAGCATAATTCTAGGAAATAAATAGGAGTAATGTCTCCAATTTACAGATAAGGATCTATGGCTAAGAAAAAGAACATCTCCAAAGTCCCATATCAATACGGCATTTCTATTTTTAATTTTTTCAAGAACATTCATATTGTCTTCCCCAGTGACTGCACCAATTTACATTCCCACCAACAGTGCATGATGGTTCCTTTTTCTCTTTTTTTTCAGTTTCTCAGCAATAGTTGTTATTTCTTATATTTTTTATTTCTTCCGTCCTGAAAGGTGTAAGGTGATATCTCTCATGGTTTTCGTGTATATTTTGCTGATGATTAATGATGTTGAACATAATTCCACTACTAGGTTTTACAAAGAAAATAAAAACATTAATTCAAAAGGATATATACACCCCGATATTTACTACAGCATTTTATAATAGCTAAAATATGGAAGCAACCTAAGTGTCCATCAGTAAGTGAATGGATAAGGAAGATATGGAACACACACACAAACTACACACATATATGATGGAATATTACACAGTCATAAGAAGAATGAGATTGTTTGATTTGTGACAACGTGCTTGGACCTAGAGGGTATTATCCTAAGTAAAATAAGTCAGACTGAGAAATGTAAGTACCATAAAGATTTCACTCATATGTGGTATCTCAAAAACAAAAGAAATGCATAAACAAACAAACAAACAGATTCAGATCTGTAAATACAGAAAGCAAACTGGTGCCTATGAGAGGGGAAGGGACTGGGTGAAGTGGGTGAAGGAGAGTGGGGAGTACAGACTTCCAGTTATGGAATGAATAAGTCACAGGAGTAAAAGATACAGCATAGCGAATATGGTCAGTGGTACTGTAATAGTGCTATATGGTGACATATGGTAGCTACATGTATAGTGAGCATAGGATAATATAGAGGGATGTTGAATCACAATGTTGTATACCGAAGCTAATGTAACATTGTGCGTCAATTAAAAAACAATCCCACATTAATAAAGAATTGAATTGCAGCTGGATTGAATGTAGGAGATAACAACTGATGGAGAAGTAACACTCAGAACACATGCTCCATCTATACTAAACAAAAGACCTTATGAAGTATCTTTCCTCTCACTTTCTATATTTAAGAATATAGGAGATTGTCCATCCTTAGAGTTAGTTACAAGTATCTTGTTTTCTTCTATAGAATCAGCTCCCCATCATCAAATGAAATTATGCCTTTCAGGTGACTTCTCTTTGAATATTTCAGATGACCAATTTCTTGGTGCTATTATATTTTGTGTATTTGGGTCTCTAAGTGATCTTAGAAGACATATTATGTGATGTCTGTCTATGTTGACAAGAACTGAGTCTAATAGAATAGGACTATCTCATAATATGGGAATGAGTAAAGGAGAGATTCCTATAAGTTGTATATGATCTCTGAAGGAATGACCAGAACTCCATCTTTACGATCTAGGATGAATTGTGCTAGCAGTGGATATCTTTGTAAATGCTAATATCTGAGGAAATCTTCTGGTTATGTTTTTCATTGTTTTATAGGAGATCATTTTGCCAGAATAGTCTTCAGGAAAAGCACCTCTTCTTCCCACAAACCTATCTTCAGAAAATTCGTATTCACTATTACACGATATTTATACCTTTGAAACAATTTATTTTTACTTTATTTTTTAAAAAGATTATTTAGTAAGTGGAATAGATTCTTTAATTTCCCTTTCTACATTTTTATTGATAGTGTATAAGAAAGCGGCTGATTTCTGTACATTGATTTTTTATCCTCCGTATTACTGAATTGCTGTATGAGTTCTAGTAGTTTGAGGGTGGAATCTTTTGGATTTTCAATATAAAGTATCATGTCAACTGCAAAGAGAGAGTTTGACTTCTTCTTTGCCAATTTGAATACCTTTTATTTCTTTTTGTTGCCTGATTGCTGTTGCTAGGACTTCTAGTACTATGTTGAGTAACAGTGGCAAGAGTGGACATCCTGTCATGTTCATGAAAGAAATTGAAGAAGACACAAAAAGATGGAAGAGCATTTCATGCTCATGGATTCGAAGAATAAACATTATTAAAATGTCTATACTGCCTAGAGCCATATCTGTACTTTAAATGCCATCCCAATCAAAATTCTACTGGCATTTTTCAAAGAGCTGGAGCAAATAATCCAAAATTTGTATGGAACCAGAAGAGACCCCAAATTGCTATGGAAATGTTGAAAAAGAAAAAACTAGGGACATCAAATTGACTGATTTCAAGCTTTACTAAAAAGTTGTGATCCCCAAGATAGCATGGTACTGGCACACAGACCAGTGGAACAGAGTAGAGAGCCCAGATATGGATCCTCAACTCTATGGTCAAATAATCTTTGACAAAGCAGGAAAAAATATCCAGTGGGAAAAAGACAGTCTCTTCAATAAATGGTGCTGGAAAAATTGGACAGCTTTGTGTAGGAGAGTGAAACTCAACCATTCTCTCACACCATACACAAAGATAAACTCAAAATGGATAAAAGACCTCAACGTGAGCGGCATCTATCAAAATCCTAGCGGGGAACATAGGCAGTAACCTCCTCAACATCGGCCACAGCAATTTCTTTCAAGACATGTCTCCAAAGGCAAAGGAAATGAGAGAAAATGAACTTTTCAGACTTCATCAAGATCAAAAGCTTCTGCACAGCAAAGAAAACAGTCAACAAAACAAAGAGACACCCCACGGAATGGGAGAAGACATTCACAAATGACACTGCAGACGAAGGGCTGATATCCAAGATCTATAAAGAACTCATCAAACTCAACCCTCAAAAAACAGATAATCACATCAAAAAATATGCAGAAGACATGAACAGACACTTCTCCAAAGAAGACACACAAATGGCTAACAGACAGGAAAATATGTGCATCATCATTAGTAATCAGGGAAATTCAAATCAAAACCACATTGAGATACCACCTTCCACCAGTTAGAATGGCCAAAATTAACAAGACAAGAAACAACAAGTGTTGGAAAGGATGTGGAGAAAGAGGAACCTCTTACACTGTTGGTGGGAATGTAAGTTGGTACAACCACTTTGGAAAACTGTAGAGGTTCCTTAAGAAATTAAAAATAGAGATACTCTATGACCCTGCAATTGCACTATTGGGTATTTACCCCAAAGATACAGATGTAGTGAAAAGAAGGGCCATCTGTACCCCAGTGTTCATGGCAGCAATGGCCACAGTTGCCAAACTGTGGAAAGAGCCAAGATGTCCCTCAGCAGATGAATGGATAAATAAGATATGGTCCATATTACAATGGAATATTATGTCTCCATCATAAAGGACGAATACCCAACTTTTGTATCAACATAGACAGGACTGGAGGAGTTATGCTCAGTGAAATAAGTCAAGCAGAGAGAGTCAATTATCATATGGTTTCACTTACTTGTGGAGCATAAGGAATAACATGGAGGACATTGGGAGATGGAGAGAAGAAGTGAGATGGGGGAGATTGGAGGGGGAGACCAACCATGAGAGACTATAGTCTCTGAGAAACAAACAGGGTTTTGGAGGCATGGGAGTGGGGGGGTTGGTGAGCCTGGTGGTGGGTATTATGCAGGGCACGTATTGCATGGAGCACTGGGTATGGTACATAAACAATGAATTTTGGAACACTGAAAAAAATTAAATTTTTTAAAAAAATTATTGGAGAGAAAGGGAGTGGGAGAGAGCAGGAGCAGTTAGGGGATGGGGAACGGAGTGAGGGGAGGAGTGAAGGGAGAGAAAAAAGCAGACTCCCCACTGAGCAGGGAGCCAGATGCAGGGCTGGATCCCAGGACCCTGTGATCCTGACCTGAGTGAAGGCAGAAGCTCAACCTACTGAGTCACCCAGGAACCCTGACCTTTGAAACAATTTAATGATAAAGCATACTTGTTAAAGTTTTCATGAAAAATGACTTAAAACCTACAATTCTGTGAAATACTTGGTGTCTCCCCTGAAGGATTGGTGATATTCAATGCAGCATTCATGGGGATATATAACCTATGATAATCACTTTTTAGTTTTTGTGCTTTTAAAACATCGATTATTTAGAACACTGTCACCTTAAAGATTGTGTTTTATTCTCTACTGTGATAATTAAATGAATTAGATAATTATTGATAGTTACATATTCACTGAAATATCTAGGAAAGAGAAGTAACATTTTCCATGCTGCATTTGTTGGTGCATGTATATTTCTTAGTGATGAAACTACACAGTTGAGCTTTTTGAATTGGAGACAAGATCAGAATTTTTGGTGAATTATCACAGTTGGAATAGAGAAAATATTTGATTTATAAAATTTGTGTTGTTGACAGAAAAAGAAAATAGTTGAAAATAAGTTTGCGTTTGAATATGCTTGGTATTTTATTCATTCTGATGTATTTTAAAAATCAATAGAGTACTTGTGCTTCACTTTATAAACATTTACTACATAGCCTTGGCTTCTAAAATTCTTCTGAAATTTAGAAGGACCAAAACGAATTAGGATTATTATTGTCATAATTAGTACCAAATGGTATCAACTGACTTGATTGAAAATATGGAACTATGACTAAGGAAATACATAATAGTAATAATATTCTAAGAATTATACTATGAAATATTTGGGAAATTACAATGAAATCTTAGTTTGTACTCTGCATTGATCACAATATGGTAGGTGATGAAGCTAACCAAAATTCCTTACAGATTTCTGAAGGGAGAAAAAAGTTCCATGAAAATTTGTCCGCTTCTTATACTCTAGTTAAAATTAAATTTTTTAGGAAATAAAGACAAGTTTAAAATAAAAAAGATCTGAATGATGTCTAAAGAACTAATCAAAAAAAAAAAAAAGAACTAGCCTAATTTTTACACATAAAGAATGATCTTATGCCTACAGTGTTTAAATTCTGAGATCATCTTTTCCTCATGCTTATTTCATTCATTAATTAAATTCAGTGAAATATTAATTTTAAGTTAAATCCTCTCAGGCATATTGCCCTCTCCATTCCGAAAGGATAAAAGCGAATGTTTGCATTGGATATCTGGTTAACTGAGAAAAGATTATATTTGAATTATCAGAATTATTCTTGCCAAACATGCTTGGCAAATCTTCTCCTTCCCTTTAGTCGGTAGGCCTGACCTTGGGCTGTGGCTCTGGGACAGCTCCAGACTGCAATGTAAATTGTTCAGACTCTGTTTTGTCAAGGGTTCTCCTCAGCTTATAAATTGAATCCTTTCAGTTTAGTCCTACCTAGTTCATGTAACTCTTAGTAATACTGGAAAGAATTATTTTTTTCTTTGAAATTTTAGGAAGAAAGCAAAAAGATCATTTGAAAATGGCTGAATCCACAGCAAGGAACAAAATACTTAACCATTATATTAAAACAAACAAAGAAAAAAACCCACAAAAACAAAAACAAACCAAAAGAACATGAAACAAAACCTTGACATTATTAGTTGTGTCTGTGTGACCAGATGTTATATTTCACACATGTGCATGCACACACACATACACACACACATAACTAGAGTACTAAATTCTTTTTTTTTTTTTAAGATTTTATTTATTTATTTGACAGACAGATCACAAGTAGGAAGAGAGGCAGGCAGAGAGAGAGGAAGGGAAGCAGGCTCCCCGCAGAGTAGAGAGCCCGATGTGATCCCAGGACCTGAGATCATGACCTGAGCTGAAGGCAGAGGCTTAACCCACTGAGCCACCCAGGCGCCCCTAGAGTACTAAATTCTAATCTTTGTGGTTAAAAATGAGCTTTGCCCAAAAGTGGGTGAATAGAATACTCATGTCATGATCCTGTCCTGATCCTTGTCTTCTATTCTTCTTTGTTCTGCAGTGCCTGCTTATGTTGTGCTCTCTTCATGCTGATCCACACCCCACAGGTATATGTACAAGTCACTCCCTTGTATATATAAGAGGTCACTCTGTTACATAAGAGGTCCTATGGTTAATACAAAGAAATGATCCGTATCTGTTTGCTGTTGATCAAAGTTGGGATTTAATTTTTTCACTGTTTTGAACCATTATATCTATTAGTATTTTAATATGTCTATTACTGCATACATCTCTGGAGTTTTAGAAAGATGTGTCTTCTGTTATGTTTCTCAAACTTTATGTGCTATATATCACTTAGTAATATTGCTAAAATGTAGATTGAGATTTAGTTGATCTAAATTTGGTCCTAAGAATTTACATTTCTTTTTTTTTTTTTTTTTAAAGTTTGCATTTCTAAGAAGAGGCTCCAATGCTGCTGGTCCTGACATACATTCTGAGTATCAAGATCCTATGCCCATTCAATATAGTTCTTGGCCTCTGCTACCAGCGTTCTACCCCTGTTCTTCCTGTGGTGAGTGAGCAAAGATATGTGTATGTATGTGTGTGTAAGAGGGATATCACTAAGAAAAAATGATGTTTTACCCAACTTTTTGCTTTTGCAGTAAGTACTAGCATAAAATGTCTTGCTCTATTATTCAGCAATTCCTTTTCCCATGAACCAACATCTCTGGCTAAAGCAGGTTGAGGTGTTACCATTCAGCCTGTCATGCTATACATACACTTTCATTCATTCATTTACTTGGTAATCATTTATTCTGTATTGTATTTCAGAAAATATATTGGGCAATAGCTATAGAGTGATGATGAGTGAGACTTGATCCCTTTATTCAATGAATTCACATCTAAGTGGAAGAGACAGACATGGTAAGGGAAATAAATAGTACCATTGAGTTAAATACAAAGCACTATATTAGCACAGTGGAAAAGGTAAAAACTGCATATATGAGCTTGAGGAAATTTTCACAGAGAATATGACATTATTCTGAGACTTGATGAGTAAGGAATAATATTCAGGTAGCAGAACAATAGGGGCAACATTCCTTGCAAAGGTAATAACACTTGAAAAGGCAGAGACACTAAAATACATGGTGGACTCAAGGAATCGTGGATCATTCAGGATGACTGTGGAGGAGGGACAAAAGATAAGCCGAGGAAAGTGGGCAAAACATCAAATCATGAATGGGTGATTTCTAAGAAAGATGAGTTTTTATCCCATAAGCAGTATGGGAATAGTGTGATAGAATTTGGGAAATAATTTCAAGAGCAGTTTAGAACACTTAGTAGCAAAAGAACAAGTTTGCAAAGTATCAAATTAATGCAAGTGAGAAACAATGGATTCTGAACTGAGGTAGTATGAGTAAGCATACTGAAAGATACTCTAGAGTAGAAGTGACAAGACTTTGTGGTAAATTAAACATTGGTGTAAAATTGAGGAAAAATATGGTTTTCAGATTTTAAGTCTGGTTAATTAGGTGGGATATAATGGTATTTTTAAAATAATTCTGTATATATAAATGTGGGAACTATTTTGAAAGTAGTGATAATGAGTTCATTTTTTATCTTGTTGAGTTTGAGCATTTTGTAGGACAATCAGAGAGCTGTGTACCAAGTAGTTGAGAATATCCAGCTTAACAAAGTACATACGGACTGTGGAAGTTGATTCTTTCATTAACCTGGAATACCTTGTATCTTCTCTTTGTAACTCAAAAATGCTGTTTTGCTGAATGACACAGCTGGGCCATATACAACTTCAGCATTCCCAATTGTTGTTCTGTGAGTTTCTTTAGAAACTGAAGAAACCAAAGACACAGGTTACAGTAGTTTTTCTCATGATGTTATGTAACAACAAGAGTGATTAGCTATTTTAGTCCAGTCCTATTAATAATTTATGCTATAAGCATTTTTTCATTATCTTTGGTTTATGTATATATTTAATTTATTTTTATTTGTTTGTTTTTTAATTTAACTTTTTTTTTTCAGTGTTCCAAGATTCACTGATTATGGACCACACCCAGTGTTCCATGCAATATATGCCCTCCTTACTACCCACCACCAGGCTCACCCATCCCACCACTGCTCTCCCTTCCAAAACGCTCTGTTTCTCAGAGTCCACAGTCTCTCATGGTTCATCTCCCCCTCCAATTTCCCCCAATTCACTTTTCCTTTCCTTCTTCTTTTTTTTTTTTTTTTTAAGATTTTATTTATTTGACAGAGATCACAAGTAGGCAGAGAGGAAGGCAGAGAGAGAGAGGAAGGGAAGCAGGCTCCCTGCTGAGTGGAGAGCCCAATGTGGGGCTCGATCCCAGGACCCTGAGATCATGACCTGAGCCAAAGGCAGAGGCTTTAACCCACTGAGCCACCCAGGCACCCCTCCTTTCCTTCTTTTAATGTCCTCCATGTTTTTCCTTATGGTACACAAGTGAAACCATATGATAATTGACTTTCTCTGCTTGACTTATTTCACTTAGCATAACTCCTCCAGTCCTGTCCATGTTGATACAAAAGTTGCGTATTCATCCTTTATGATGGAGGCATAATATTCCATTGTATATATGAACCATATCTTCTTTATCCATTCATCTGTTGAAGGACATCTTGGCTCTTTCCACAGTTTGGCGATTGTTGCCATTGCTGCTATGAACTTTAGGGTACATATGGCCCTTCTTTTCACTACATCTGTATCTTTGGGGTAAATACCCACTAGTGCAATTGCAGGGTCATAGGATAGCTCTATTTTTAATTTATTAAGGGATCTCCACACTGTTTTCCAAAGTGGCTGCACCAACTTGCATTCCCACCAACGGTGTAAGAGGGTTCCTCTTTCTCCACATCCTCTCCAACACTTGTTATTTCTTGTCTTATTAATTTTGGCCATTCTAACTGGTGGAAGGTGGTATCTCAATGTGGTTTTGATTTGAATTTCCCTGATTACTAATGATGATGAACATTTTTTCCTGTCTGTTAGCCATTTGGGTGTCTTCTTTGGAGAAGTGTCTGTTCATGTCTTCTGCCCATTTTGTAACAGCAAGAGCAATTAGCTATTTTAATCCAGTCCTATTAATAATTTAAGCTATAAGCATTTTCTCATTGTCTTTGATATATGTATATATTTTAAGCAGTATTTAAGAGTTTACTCTTTTGTTATGAGACCAAAAAATGTAGGTCTAGCATTTTTTTTAAAAGATACTTTGAAGTACAGTGGCTTATTGATTCTTAATCATATCTCTAAATACTTTCAGACCTCATATTTGAGATCAGTAATTTACATCATAGTATCAGGAAGATTAGAAGATATTAATATATGCCATTACTTGACATAAACAGGTGAGCTAGAGAGTGATTTGATCCAAGCTATCAATGACCAAATGGAATGAGAACTCTTAGCATTTCTGTTCCTTGACTGACTTTTGGAAGATGGCTCCTCAAATAGGAATAATTGGTTTATATGGATATATTTGACATACTATTTATATAAGGGCTTCTGATAAACTGTTGACTGTTAAGATGATTTCATTTATAATTGAGGGGTGCCCTGGGTGGCTCAGTTGGTTGGGCATCTGCCTTTGGCTCAGGTCATGATCCTGGAGTCCTGGGATTGAGGTCCACATCGGACTCCCTCTCAGTGGAAGTCTGCTTCTCTCTCTGACCCTTCTCCCTCTTATGCTCTTTCTCACTCACTCTCTCTCCCTCTTCAATAAATAAATCTTTAAAATTGAAAGGAAGCTGAAAATGGGGAAGGTTACAGGTAAAAGTGGATATTTTGGGACAAAACACAAAGATTCATCTGGTAGTGAGCTGGTAGCTCGTCTGCAGCCATCATGCAAAGCAAAGAGTTATTAAGACTTGTGATTATTTTTATTTACAGACAAATCAAACTGATGAAATGAGGTTTACATTTGCTCTACTTCTTTGTTTCCATCTGACTATCATTTCCTTTCAAGATTAAATAAGAAATTTATTGAACTGTAACATCAAATACTTATTAGTAAATTACTGGGTATTGTATATTTATATTTATATATTTATACATATATTACCTAAATCTGCCACCAAAGCCTCTAGTAACTTTGTATAACTCTACACCATTAATTTCTTCAGAGTGACATTCTGATGTGAGCTGAACAGATGGAATTGCAGGATTGTTCTAGCAAATTTATCATAAAAAATGCATCCGACACCTGTGTAATTTGCCTAATCATTTTCCTAATAAGCTCCCACCATTAATTATGCACGATTTCCACAATGCAATCAAGATAAAAGTAAATCTGATGACTTAATACCCTTCAAAATAATTGGTTCACCCAACACAAGGCCTCCTTTGCTTTCTATAGCCATTTTAGTTAATTAGAAAAAGGGTGCACCCTGTTGGAGTCAGCAGAACGGAGGCTGATCGCTTGGTGGGAGGTAGACCTGCTGGGTTTTTGGGCAGGAGTCAAGGATATTAACTCGTGAAAGAACAGAAGAGAATTTTGCCACTTCCTCTTCTTTTCTTTCCTTCACAATCCACAGCCCCCCAACCCTGCAACTTCCCTGTCTCCCCCCACCCACCCCGGCAGCAAACAGATGCGATTAGTGTTCTTCAGCCATCAGAAAACTGACTGCAGGACTCTGCGGGTCTAATGAGAATCAACTTTTCCGAGGCTGCTGTCTTGCGGTGCGGTCCACCTGTCACATCATTAGGTGCGGCGTGTGCCTTGAATTCACTCTGCTAAATGAGATTTACAGGCCCCAGTGAAACCCATCCTGCAGCATCCCTGCTTCAATTAGCTAAAGATTAATTGTCTGAGAAAGGGAATGAAAGTTTTACTTCAACTGACCTGAAAAAAAAAGGTAAAAAAAAAAAAAAAAATGTATGGTTCAGGTATCCCACATAGGCCCCAGGCAGTGTGGAAAACGTGATAATTTAAAGGTGCTGCAAATTTCCTACACCTCGCCTGGATGGATGAAATTAACTAGCACTAAAAGCTGTCAAATTAAAGGTTGACTTCCAGATATTAGCACCTTAAATGTCACCGAATATTCTTTCTTTTTTTTTTTTTTCATTTTCTTTTTTTTCTTTCTTTCTTTTTTTTAATTCTTGGCAAACATGCATATCAGCACACCTGCACATGCACGCAAACATTTTCTTACTGCTGTTCTTGCTAACTGCTCGTTCGTGCCCAGCCTGGAGTTCCTTGCTATAAATCTATGATGTTACCATGACTACAAAACAACTGGCAATTACAAAATTTCTCCATTTTAGTGCTACACTAATTTACATTTGAATATGTTTTCATGTAGATGAAGAGTTGGAGGTGAGAAAAGCTTCTGAAGAAGGCCGGAAAGGAGGATCTCTGCTCCCATCCGCCACCCATTCCCTGTGCTAGTCAGACACATATAACCTGCCAGTGGAGGTGTATCACCCAGAGCTAGAATTTCTTAATTTGCAAGTCTTCATGGAAATCACAAAATTTAAAAATTCTGTGGGAATTGTCTAAAAATTAGGGGGAATGGTCTAAAGCAAATTGAGACTTGAAATAACTTTTAGCATTATGGGCTATGTAATGATTTAGTAGGATTTGGGTAGAAAACAGGAAAACCAATTTTTAACTAAAATTTATTTTTGACTAACAAAAAAAAATCAAAAACAAAAAACCTCAGCATTGTCACTGTTTAACTTAGGTATGGTAGTGGCAAATGCACCTGGCTAGGATGGTAGATAGAACAGAGTCATGAAGGGAGAGTGGCATACCCCACATTTGGGGCAGAGGTTATCAAGAGTGCTTTCATTCTTCAGTTCTGTTTTCGCATGTCTCAACTCATCACAACTCCTTTGTTTCAATTTAAATTTGTAGGCCATACCATGTAATTTTGATTAATAAAATTTCACAAAATACAAACATACCTGGGAAAAATCTTTATCAAACAGCACTGAAATAGGATAACACTAAATATTTAAGCACAATGAGAAAATAGAAGAACTGGCATACCTGTACTTTGAATGTGAGTTCCCTGTCACCCACATTAAGAATTAAGAACAAAAACAAGAAGAAAATATGATGATCAATGATGATCAAATCAAATCCAAAAAGTTTCTTTTTTTTTTAAATATTTTATTTATTTATTTGACAGAGAGAGAGATCACAAGTAGGCAGAGAGGCAGGCAGAGAGAGAGGAGGAAGCAGGCTCCCTGCAGAGCAGAGAGCCCGATGCGGGGCTCGATCCCAGGACCCTGAGATCATGACCTGAGCCGAAGGCAGCGGCTTAATCCACTGAGCCACCCAGGCGCCCCCAAAAAGTTTCTTAACAAATTTTTTTTTTTTTTTTCAGAAATATCATAGTCTGTTGGAAATTTGCATTTGAATCCGCTAGTTTTACTAATGGTTCTCACTCAGTGTACATTTTACTCTGAGGTATTGACTAACAGTACTATGAAACATGATACTTGAAAGGCATCTTAAAGATTGTTTCTTATCTTTTTATTTATTTATTTATTTATTTATTTATTTATTTATTTGACAGACAGGGATCACAAGTAGGCAGAGAGGCAGGCAGAGAGAGAGAGAAGAGGAAGCAGGCTCCCCGCAGAGCAGACAGCCCGACGTGGGGCTCGATCCCAGGACCCTGGGATCATGACCTGAGCCGAAGGCAGAGGCTTTAACCCACTGAGCCACCCAGGCGTCCCTGTTTCTTATCTTTTTAAACTATACTTACATTTATGTTTTATAACAAATGTATTTTAGTAGTTCAGTTATGAATGTTTATTTGCAAATATATGTGTATATATATATATGTAAATGGGTAATTATAAATTAAATTTTTAAATTTAAATAGAATTGAGCAAAAACTTTTCAGGTTCTTTTTTCATGCTGATAGAATTATGTTCTCTGTTCTTAAAAGAATTCTTTGCAAAAGGATGCTTCATACTGGTTATCTTTTTAAATTTTTTTTTGAAAGCTCAATGCATGTTTATTAGTCTAGCCATTAGAATTGTGATTTAAGAGGCACCTGGGTGGCTCAGTGGGTTAAGCCTCTGCCTTCGGCTCAGGTCATGATCTCAGGGTCCTAGGATTGAGCCCCGCATTGGGCTCTCTGCTCAGCAGGGAGCCTGCTTCCCCTTCTCTCTCTGCCTGTCTCTCTGCCTACTTGTGATCTCTGTCTGTCAAATAAATAAAATCTTAAAAAATAATTAAAAAAAAGGAATTGTGATTTAAAAGTATCAAACTCTTTGTGTCCCCTTCTCTTTCCCTAAATGCCCATATTTACATAATAATATCAAACACTGCATTTCAGACTCTGCTCTGAATTAAGTTGTGTTATTTTGCCCCTTTTACTAATGAATAAAATTGAGTTACAGATAGTAAATACCTTGCTCAATGACACCCCAGCAAAAGCAATGCTAGGATTCAAACCTCATTCTATGGACCTACACTCCACTTTGGCATAATAAAAGTCTCATCTTTTAAGGGTTTTGTTTGTTTGTTTAAGATTTTACTTATTTGTCAAAGATAGAGCACAAGCAGGGTGAGCAGGGGGCAGAGGGAGAAGCAGCCTCCCTGCTGAGCAAGGAGCCAGATGTGGGACAAATCTCAGGACCTTGCGATCCTCACCTGAGCCAAAGGCAGCCACTTAACTAACTGAGCCACAGAGGCATCCCTTTTGTGTTTTCTTAAAGATTATTAATTTAAGGGGGGGGGCAGAGGGAGAGAAAATCCTCAAGCAGACTCCCTGCTGAGCATAGAGCCTGACATGGGACTGATCTCAGGACCCTGAGATCACATCCTGAGCACCCAGGTGCCCATAAAAATCACGTCTTAAGTTTTGTTTAAAATTATTACCCTGCCTGTTCCCATGGAGGTTTGAAAAAGTGATGAAACCAAAGTGATTTCTGTTTCATGGATTTGGGTTTAAACAAATGTATGTGTATGACCACGTGCATGTGTTTGGGCTCGTGTGTGTGTGTGTGTGTGTGTGTGTGTGCGTGTGTGTGTGTTTGTGTGTGGTGGGTGAGTGAGGAGGCTAAGGTACTAATGTGAAAACTACCATGTAGATAGTTTAATTGAATCCTGGGTACCATCATTTCCATGGTTAGGATGTAACATCTATGGTTATGAGACTTTATAAGTTTACCACTGCTTAGGTTTGGTTCCTGCTTGTGCTGTTAATATATATTTCAGCATAATATACACAGATCCAATCTTGTAAAAGATGACCAAAAACAATATGAAAAAAACTATAAAATCTTACTGAAAAGCACAAAAAATAATTATGAATTATTTTAAAGATGCCAATTCTTCATTAGAGTATATATTGAAAACAATTCTGATTAAAAGCTTAGTAGAGATAATTTGGGTCTTGGCAGAATTATTCTAGAGTGCATCTGGAAAATTAGCTAAATGAGGCCAACCATTAGCATTTTGAAAAAAAGATTAAAAAGAAAGATATTCCCTACTAGGTAATGAATCATACAAAGCTATAATAATATTAAGAAAGTATTAATTACAAGGAATTGAAATAAAGATCAAAAGAACAAAACAGAAATTCTGAAGGAGAAAAGCACATATATAAAATTGTACAGATAAAGAAAATATCATTGCTAAAAGGAGAGCCACAGACTCCTAATGGAGTCACTTGTGTTAGACCCATTGAACTAAGTTTATTCGTTTTTGGTTTTTTGTTTGTTTGTTTGTTTGTTTTTGTTTTTAAGATGTATTTATTGGGATGCTTGGGTTGCTCAGTTGGTTAAGCATCTGCCTTTGGCTCAGGTCATGATCCCAGGGTCCTGGGATTGAGGCCTGCATTGAGTTCCTTGCTCAGGGGGGAGCCTCTGCCTATTGCTCCCCCTGCTTGTGCTCTCTCTCCCTGACTAATAAATAAATAAAATCTATTAAAATAATAAAAAATAAAAAAATAAGATTTGTTTATTTATTTATTTATTTATTTATTTATTTCTTGAAAGAAATGGGAACCAGGGGGCAGAGGGAGAGAATCTTTTAAGCAGACTCCCCAGTGAGTGAGGAGCCCAAACTGGGGCTCAATCCCACAATCTCTGAGAACATGACCTGAGTGGAAATCAAGAGTTGGTCACCCAGCTGACTGAACTACCAGGTGCCTCTTAAGTAAGGTTTAATAACTAATTGCAGTTTCAACATTCCTAAGGAATTTAATCTTAATTGGTCAGTCTGAAATTTCTTGGTCAGCACCAGTGAGGTAATCCATCTAAGTCTCCCAAAGGGGGATGACCTTATCCAAAATAATTTTATTTTGTTTATGTCTTCTTTGTCCTGAGTTAAAAACTTTCCCCTTCCTATAGCCTATGGGAGCTCCCCTCTACTTGATAGATGGAGTGCTGCCCAATTCATGAATCATTTAATAAAGCCAATTTGATCTTTAAATTTACTCACTTGAAATTTTGTTGTTAACATCATCAAAATTCAACAGGGAATAGAAATATAAATCAATATACAGTGATGTGACCAGTTAATTAGCGACAATTTTATACTTACACTAAAATATATTTCATATTATTTGAGTAATTCAATATATTCCACATAATTTAAAGTACAACAATTGATTTTGTCCCAAGGAAGAATTTTTAAGTGATCACAGGGAAAAAGAAAAAAGATAAATTTAACTGCACAAAGGCTAAATCTCTGATGTATCATCAAACATAATAAAATTAAAAGCCAGAATTAGTCTGGAATTAAATTTTTTAAAATTAAAATGATGGGGAAATATTAGAGTTATAAACAAACTTGAAAACAAATAACTGTAAAAGGAAAACTGTTGCTAAAGGACATAAACAGGCAATTCACAACAAATAAAACATTGGTTAAAAAATTTCTCAAGTAGGGGCGCCTGGGTGGCTCAGTGGGTTAAAGCCTCTGCCTTCGGCTCAGGTCATGATCCCAGGGTCCTGGGATCGAGCCCCACATCAGGCTCTCTGCTCAGCGGGGAGCCTGCTTCCTCCACTCTCTCTGCCTGCTTCTCTGCCTACTTGTGAACTCTGTCTGTCAAATAAATAAATAAAATCTTTAAAAAAAAAATTTCTCAAGTAAATTAAAATCTTCAAAAAAAAATTCATACCCTTCTAGTATACTGAACAGTCTTGCTTCAATCATACTATCATAATAAACCAGTGCCTTTTGAAAGACAGAAAATAATCTAAGTGGTCAGCAAAAGAAAGAACTATTAAATAAATATTATTCATCAATTTCAAAATTAAATTTTACATATGTAATGCACAAGGAATGCCCAGAATTAGTATCATAAAACCAGTATAAGAAACCACAAAACATCTGAAATAAACTGTATGGAGAAGTCTGCATGTAAGTAATATAGACAAAAATGGTTTCACAATATAATATAAGGTTAAGAATTAAGATTTGCAAACTTTCTCTGTTTTTGGAAGTTTACTTATACCTTTATATGTTTTTGGAAGTTTACTTACTCTACTTGTATCCCAGTTTTCTAATATTAAAAAATAGAGATAATCCTCTGTACCTTATAGTTTTATTGAATTTAGAACAGATTAACCATGTGATAAGTTTAGTACAGGGCCAGGCACTAAAATGAGTGTAATAAATGTAATCTGTAATTATTATCTCTAAATGGCAGGATGGTATTATGAATATTTTTTCCCTTTTAAATGCACATGAAATATTTTACAAGAAAATTTTAACAAGCTTATTTTTTTAAGTTTCAGTGAAAGAAGTTATATATTGGCTACTCAAAAGTCAAAGTTGTAGTATAATCAGGAAGTCATGCATAGGTGAAAATTCTTCCTCTTTTTATTTAGCCCTTTTCCATTAACTATAAGTCTTTTATATATAATTATCTTGTTCATTTATTTATTCATTACACAAATAATTATTTAATATACTAAGTACCAGGCAATAGTCTAAGTTGTGAGAGCATGTCAATGAATAAATTGTTTCCCTTTTATTACACAGCTTATATTCTGTTGGAGACAAAGAATTAAAAAAAAAAAAAGGAAAATAAATCAACATCATATGCCAATAAGTGCTAAAGAGGGAAATAAAGAAGTGGAAAATAAGTTTTTATAATAATTGAACAGATGGGTTTTGGTTTTTTTTTTTAAGATTTATTTCTTTGACAGATAGAGATTACAAGTAGGCAGAGAGGCAGGCAGAGAGAGAGGAGGAAGCAGGCTCCCGGCTAAGCAGAGAGCCTGATGCGGGGCTCAATCCCAGGACCCTGGGATCATGACCTGAGCTGAAGGCAGAGGCTTTAACCCGCTGAGCCACCCAGGTGCCCCTGAACAGATGGTTTTTAAGGAAAGACCCAATCATAACTTTTATTCACACCAAACTCATCAAATCAAGAAAATAAGAACTGTCCAACTCTCCAAAGTTTATAGTTAATTCTATAAACCAAATAGTTAGTGTAACAGAGATTAAAGTATATTATGAAATTTAAAAGAGATCATAATTGTAGTATATTTCTGAGTATACAGATAGTAAATATTTTAGTAGATTCAAATGTAATTTCAAGTATAGTTTCTATAAATTTATTAAATCAAACTTTTAAATGTAATATTTTCTTTTTTATGTAATTTTATCTAAATTATTAATGTATCACACATATAACAGTAGCAACAACAACCAATAATATTTGCTCAACACATATTATACCCAAATTATGCTAAGCGCTCCTTATAGAAATACTAAGAGGCTGTTGCCGCTATTATCCCTACTTTAAAGAAGAGGGAATGAACAGTTAAACATTTTTTCCCCAAACTACCAGTTTGTAAGTGATGCAGTTGTGATTAGGACCAGGTCTGTCAGATACCAAAATCAGTTACTTAAAATCTGTGGACTCTTACTGCTTTGGGTTTGGGCATCTGAATGCATATGAAATATTTCCATTTTAACTAAGTTCTTCCATAATTATTTCTTTAATTTCAAAAATTCAAACATTAAATCAGTCATTTTAAAAAAATCTTGGTAGATTTGGCTACAATACAATAATTAAGTGGTTCATTGGCTTTAAATGTGCATAAGTGTTTGAAATAATTCAAGTGTTAGTTCATCCAGCCTAGTGCATAACTTCTAGGAAGAATTCCAAAGGAATAACTTTTAGGAAGAATTCCAGAAATTCCATTTTACTTATTTATTTTTTTTGAGAGAGGGATATAGAGTGCACATTCATGTCCACCCAGGAGCTGGAAGATGGGGAGGAAGAGGGAGAGAATCTCCAGCACACTCCAGGCTGAGCACAGAGCCCATTGTGGGGCTCAATCCCATGATCCCAAGATCATGACCCAAGCCTAAACCTAGAGTCACACACCCAACTGACTGAGCTAACCAGGAGGATGAAGGTTCTAGCTTTTTTAAAGGGATGGAAAGTTGATAAGTTACATGGAGTAATATATTAGTACATAATATAGTATATACTAGCATGTCCTAGGATTTTTGTATAGATTAAGATTATATAACGGGGGTAAATAAACCAAATAAATATGTCTTAAGAAGTATCTCAGAGTAGGGGATGCTGGATGGCTCAGTCAGTTGTCTGCCTTTGGCTCAGGTCATGATCCTAGAGTCCTGAGATCAAGCCCCACATCAGGCTCCCTGCTCAGTGGGGAGTCTACTTCTCCCTTTAC
Source organism: Meles meles (assembly GCF_922984935.1). Lineage (NCBI taxonomy): Eukaryota > Metazoa > Chordata > Mammalia > Carnivora > Mustelidae > Meles > Meles meles. The sequence continues at coordinate 60,474,659 of NC_060072.1, forward strand.
CCCTCATCCAACTCGTGCTCATTCTCTCTGCCTCAAATAAATAAATAAAATATTTTTAAAAAGAAGTATGTCAGAATAATTTTAAGAGTGTCATAATAATACCAAATAAAAATACATTAAGTTCTCACTGTATGTTGGTAGCTATACTTTTCATGATTGGTATGCATTTTTTCAAATTTACAACTTCATGAAGTAAGTAGAATTTATTAATATGCAGACTGAGGCACTGAAAACTTAAATAATATGGTCAACTCCTCCCAACTGTTTAACCTGAAGTCAGAGTTTAAACTCATACCTAGTAACCGTGAAACTTCTAGAATGAAATCCAGTTCTAGAGATGCAGCATCATTATTCAAATAATTTTAACTATGTAATATTTCCTTTTTTAGTACAATAGTTTTCATACAGAATTTCTTGGAAATTGAAAGGTAAAAGAATAACTCCAAGCACACTAGAAACTATACTAATCACTGAATCATCCGATCTTAGGCTTTGGGCTATGGGTGAACATATGAGTGTGCTTATGGGACTGTGGGGTATCTGTGAATAGTAATGGAAAATTATAGAAAAATATTCATTTAATTATACCTTTTTTTACAGTGATTAGTATATAACATAACTGACTTTGGTTGTCTGGATAACCATCTGTTACAAGTGTTAGAAAGCACTTACTATTTAGGTATAAATTGGGTTATAGTTGGCCAAATAGCACCATAATATTCTGCAGGAATATTTAATATGGAACTTTTTGTTCCTGTAGGCTTTTATCATGTTTTTTGGGGAGGAGGGGTTGTGTTGGGGAAAGAAGTCCTGACCGTCAGATAATCTCTTTTTATCTCTCTTTATTGAAGTATATAATTTTTGTCCCTACCACCTATCTAATTCTAACTCCTATCTCTGCAATAGACATGAATGTATCTGTAATAGGTATGTGATGTGTCAGTGGGTATTAATTAGATCCTATGAATAGATTTGTATTTCGAAAAAGTACCATCCAAATCTCCTCTGATGAGCTGTACTTTGCTGTCATTCTGTTTTACAAAATGGCTAAATCACCAAATGGAAATGGATTGAGAAATGGGAGCATGGAAGTGTAGAGAAAGAAAGTAGAATTTTGCCTTTTTAATATCTGGGTTTAAATCCAGTGATTTGGCTGGATGGATGGCACCAGTGACTAGTACTAAAGATACTAAACATTAGCAAAAAAAATTTTACTCTCAATGTGTCTATTACATAAAAAATAAGACATTTCAAGTACAGTACTATTACATTCCAGTGCACTTTTGGAATACTGTAATAGGCTTTCAGATTGAATGAAAGGGTCTTAGAGTGATGGGCACCAAACCGCCTTGTGTAAGTATGTCAAAGTAAAGTTGAAAGACTGGGAGAAAAGACATATTTAAGTTTCACACATTTATAAGAAAGGAATGAGAAACATATCACTTTCTGTAGTATTTGTTTTTTCTCTGCTATCTTAGGAAGGAAATTTAACACACACATACACACGGCACACACATCCACTGGTGACAATGGGACTGGAATACAATTACAAGTTTCCTCATAGCAGTAAACTCTCAATCCCAGCTGTGCTTTCAGTGGCATGAGCCAGCTTGATTATGCTAAAGCACCCCTGGATTCCTTCCTCTTTTGTTTCATTCCACCCAGAGTCTTAAAGCTTAAACATTTGACATGCTTGGACAGTTTTCTCTCTAATTTCACCCAAACTGACTGTGCAGTGAGTTTAATGTGTAGGTGTAGCCTGTAGGTGCAAGTAGCTTCTTCAGTATTTTTTTCCCTTTAGCCATCTGAACACTGGATGCATTCCAAGCTGGAGTGAATCTATATTATGGTAAAAAGTTAAACCATATCACAAGAGAAATAATATTAGCACACCAAACTGATTTAGATCAATATCCATGTAGGCGTAGGTTGACTTTGAAAGGGCAGTTATAGTGCTTCTGGCTTCAACAACATAAAGGATGAAACTCTCTAGAAAATCAACAAATCTTATATATGGGGTGCATTAAGTTTAGTTATGACTTTTGAAAATATTTAGTGAGAGAATATTCATGTATTTGTTCATATACTAATTTCTCATTATTTAATGTTAAAGACTGTATAATTATTTAATTTGAAAAAAGTTTTATATAACAACAAAATTGGTCCCAAGCCAGAAGTTGGAGCACCAGCTTTCAATCGTTCAGTACTCTGGAACTCTTTGCTACTTAGTGAAAATATAGTGAAACTCATTAGTACTGAAATAGTGGGTGTATGAAGCATGGTAAATAATAAGTGTCTAGGTCACCATGGGGACCTTCTAGCATCCTTGTAAATACAGCAGAATACATATCTTACGTAGACCTTACTGTATGCATGCTCTACTATGAAAAGAGATTTTATTGATCTTATCCTGGCTTGTTTCTCAATCATCTTAATTCCTTTGTGAATTTATTTAGCATTAAAAAAATCTGTACCTTAGAGAAGATATAGATTATTTTTGATAGAATTTCAAACATATTTCAGAGTTAGGAAGACCCTGATGGCAATTTATAGTTTTGGATTCTGTGATTGTGTGGACCTGTGGCAGGGTGGAGTGTGTCTGATGTATGTATGTATGTGTGTATGAAATTTCACAAGTAAATAGAGAATGGCGTGCCCCAAAAGAAAATGTGTCAGAACCTCCTTTGTGCAGTAGTTATCTTTTATCAGCTACATATATACAGAATAATAATCACATATGTAACAAACTCTCATGTAGTGACCTGGAAAATCTATCCCTTTCTCTTTCATTCAAGATTGCATCTTGAGCACATGTAAGAAGGATATTTCATAATAAACTCATATCTCATGCAATTTTTATTTTAAGTAATTATTAGCAAACTTTGCTAACATGAATCTTATTGGTTATCCCATAATGAGTCATCCACATCATCAAATTTACACAACTCAGATGAGAATTGCAGTTTTCAAGTAGCAATAGGGAGAATATGGGGGCCGTGAAGTATATTATTTGCACTTCTTAAAATGCTTTATTTAAAAAATCATGATAAAAATGGCATTAGTTCTTATAAAACCTTTCTAAGAATCATGGGTAGAGGTCCTTAGCTTCCGTATGCGAACACTAATAGAGTAGTGACTGTCAGCTTGACATCATTTATACCCTCTGATTAACCAGTTCAGGACTGTCATTCTGTCAGAGCCTCAGCAGTTAACACTGACTAGGAAGCTGACTTTCAGGCACCTACAGTGGTGTTTTAAAGGGAATGGTAATGAGAGAAATAAATTATTCCCTGTCACAGTGCATTCAAAGTAAACTCTGTACCCACCATGGCAATGAAGAATTTCCCAACTAAATGTGCAGTGATTCTGATGGCAGTAATGTAGACACAGGTGAAACTTGAATGGAGAGTCAGGAAGAATAATATTAAGTTATTTTATAAAGAAGAAGGAAAAGAGCATCAAAGAAACCCAAGTCTTGTATTTGACTCTGCTTTTATTAAGATGTGTGACTATAGGAAATGACTTAACTTTCTTGATCTTTCATCTTCTCTTGGGTAAATGAATGCGTTGGGCTAGAGCAGCAGATCCCAACTTACTTCAAGAAATGTTGGTTAATTGAGGCACCTGGGTGGCTCACTTGGTTAAGTGTCTGCCTTCAGCTCAGGTCATGATCCCCTGGTCTCTCTCTCTCAAATAAATAAAGTCTTTTTTAAAAAAGAAACATTGACTAATAGATCATGTAAAAATAAACATTTACAGATAAAGTACATTTGATAAACTCCGTGAATGAAGTACACTACACCACAAGGCTATATCAAAATGCATTCTTTTTTTTTTTTTATTTGTTTATTTACAGCATAACAGTGTTCATTGTTTTGGCATCACACCCAGTGCTCCATGCAGTACATGCCCTCCCTATTACCCACCACCTGGTTCCTCAACCTCCCACCCCCCCGCCCCTTCAAAACCCTCTGGTTGTTTTTCAGAGTCCATAGTCTCTCATGGTTCATCTCCCCTTCCAGTTTCCCTCAACTCCCTCTCCTCTCCATCTCCCCATGTCCTCCATGTTCTTTGTTATGCTCCACAAATAAGTGAGACCATATGATACTTGACTCTCTCTGCTTGACTTATTTCGCTCAGCATAATTTCTTCCAGTCCCGTCCATGTTGCTACAAAAGTTGGGTATTCGTCCTTTCTGATGGAGGCATAATACTCCATTGTGTATATGGACCACATCTTCCTTATCCATTCATCCGTTGAAGGGCATCTTGGTTCTTTCCACAGTTTGGTGACCGTGGCCATTGCTGCAATAAACATTGGGGTACAGATGGCCCTTCTTTTCACTACATCTATATCTTTGGGGTAAATACCCAGCAGTGCAATTGCAGGGTCACAGGGAAGCTCTATTCTTAATTTCTTGAGGAATTTCCACACTGTTCTCCAAAGTGGCTGCACTAACTTGCATTCCCACCAACAGTGTAAGAGGGTTCCCCTTTCTCCACATCCTCTCCAACACACGTTGTTTCCTGTCTTGCTAATTTTGGCCATTCTAACTGGTGTCAGGTGGTATCTCAATGAGGTTTTAATTTGCATCTCCCTGATGGCTAGTGATGATGAACATTTTTTCATGTGTCTGATAGCCATTTGTATGTCTTCGTTGGAGAAGTGTCTGTTCATATCTTCTGCCCATTTTTTGATATGATTATCTGTTTTGTGTGTGTTGAGTTTGAGAAGTTCTTTATAGATCCTGGATATCAACCTTTTGTCTGTACTGTCATTTGCAAATATCTTCTCCCATTCCGTGGGTTGCCTTTTTGTTTTGTTGACTGTTTCCTTTGCTGTGCAGAAGCTTTTGATCTTGATGAAGTCCCAAAAGTTCTATTAAAGACCCACAGCAAATATCATCCTCAATGGGAAAAAGCTTGCAGCCTTCCCATTGAGATCAGGAACACGAAAAGGATGCCCACTCTCACCACTCTTGTTCAACATAGTATTAGAAGTTCTAGCAAAGGCAATCAGACAACAAAGAGGAATAAAAGGTATCCAAATTGGCAAGGAAGAAGTCAAACTCTCTCTCTTCGCAGATGACATGATTCTTTATATGGAAAACCCCAAAGACTCCACCCCCAAACTACTAGAACTCATACAGCAATTCAGTAATGTGGCAGGATACAAAGTCAATGTACAGAAATCAGTGGCTTTCTTATACACTAACAATGAAAATACAGAAAGGGAAATTAGAGAATCGATTCCATTTACTAGAGCACCAAGAACCATAAGATACCTGGGAATAAACCTAAGCAAAGAGATAAAGGACCTGTACTCGAGGAACTACAGAACACTCATGAAAGAAATTGAAGAAGACACAAAAAGATGGAAGACCGTTCCATGCTCTTGGATTGGAAGAATAAACATTGTTAAAATGTCTATACTGCCTAGAGCAATCTATACTTTTAATGCCATTCCGATCAAAATTCCACCGATATTTTTCAAAGAGCTGGAGAAAATAATCCTAAAATTTGTATGGAATCAGAAGAGACCCTGAATTGCTAAGGAAATGTTGAAAAGCAAAAACAAAACTGGCGGCATCACGTTACCCAATTTCAAGCTTTACTACAAAGCTGTGATCACCAAGACAGCGTGGTACTGGCATAAAAACAGACACATAGACCAGTGGAACAGAGTGGAGAGCCCAGATATGGACCCTCAACTCTATGGTGAAATAATCTTTGACAAAACAGGAAAAAATATTCAATGGAAAAAAGACAGTCTCTTCAATAAATGGTGCTGGGAAAACTGGACAGCGATATGTAGAAGAATGAAACTCAACCATTCTCTTACACCGTACACAAAGATAAACTCGAAATGGATAAAAGACCTCAATGTGAGACAGGAATCTATCAGAATCCTAGAGGAGAACATAGGCAGTAACCTCTTCGATATCAGCCACAGCAACTTCTTTCAAGATATGTCTCCAAAGGCCAAGGAAACAAAAGCAAAAATGATCTTTTTGGACTTCATCAAGATCAAAAGCTTCTGCACAGCAAAGGAAACAGTCATCAAAATGCATTCTAACAACTTAATAGGGTATAAAGTATCTTGTCATAAAATTTTGCCTAACCCTATAGTTTTTTACTCTGGCTGCCTATGTGAAGCACCTAGGGAGTTTCAGCTAGATCTGAATAACCAAGATTCTGCAAGGATAAGTTCTGGGCATCAATAACTTAACAATCCCTGTCCACCACCACCCACCTCGCCATCTGGAGGACCTCACAATCAGAGGAAGGCCCTAATATAAAAAAGGCTAACCTTACCCAAAGGAAGAGTAATTCTGCCAGCAGTCCACCTTCAGACTCAACTGAAACATAAACTCTTGCCTGAGTCTCCAACCTACCTGCCTACCATGCAGATTTTAGACTTGCCAACTTCCACAATCACCATGGGCCAATTCCTTAAAATCTCCCTCTCTCTCTCTCTCACTCTTTCAATCTCTGTCTGTCTCACTTTCTTCCTTCCCTCACACTTCCATCACCACCAAGGAATATCACTTGATAACATTGCTCATTGTTTCACCAGCTTAAGGATTATATACCAGGCTGATTCTGCCATGGAAAAACAACCACAACTCTTTAATGCAATTATCTAATACTATCACAGTTGGAAATGTTTCTCCTTTCAGATCTATTTTTGTTTTCCATATCATGGGTAAGTAGTTCTTCACTGGAGGCCAGAGTTGAAACATTTTCGGTTTTGCAGACTGTAGGGCCTGTGTTGCAACTGCATGAACTCTGCACCTGTAGTGTGAAAGCAGCCATAGGTGATACATAAATGAACATAAATAGGTGTTTTCAAAGAAATTCTTATTTAGAAATAGAAATGTGAGTCTATTTATGTGTAGTTTGCAAACTATACTCTAGATCATATAAGAATCAGTACATTTATAAATTATGGTCCTATTTTTCCCTATTTCCCAATACTTAGTAATTCTGTCATTATATCTAATATTTATCGTGCTTATAGATTTTCTTTTAAGAATCTGTACAGGTTTTATTCTTAATTCAATCTGAATTTTAAATAAAATATTCTAACTTCTTTAGAACACTTTTCTGTTTATACTTATTTGTACTTCTTAGTAGTCTTTTGGTCTCATTGTGGATTTTCTTCAGATTCTTTCCTAATTCGTAGGTGTTATATTATTTCTTTTCCACTTGTTAATAATTTTCATTTTTATAATAAGATTTAAAATATTCTGCAAAAAAGTTGATTATCTCTTCTCTTTTATAATATTGCTTTCTAAGTCTTAAAATTAATTCTGTCTGAAAGAATATCAGCTTTTAGATCATGTTTATAGACTTTAACTCTTCTCCTCTGTATCAGACAACACACATATTGGTGTAAATATGACAGTTCACTCTCCAGTATAGTTTTGTTACTTGAGATGAGAGACTTAAAAAAAATTATTTGGTGTTTTAAAAAGCACATTTCATGGCAGAGGACTTTGGAAATTCAGCAGTTGTGGATATTTAAGGCCTTTATATCACCTTTTTTATTTAAAGTACATTGGCCTCTATGAATGAAATCAATGGCATAACTTTGGCATAAACAAATATTCCCGGTATAAATCAACATGTTTCATGATTTCTGGAAGGCAATGATGGCCAAAAAATCTGAGACTAATGCAGTGAGAGTTGTTATTCAGAAGTGAAGCTATATATTATCAAGAATGTAGACTATATAGAAATGACTAGTAAACATGTCTTGAGCTCCGCTATTTGGGTAAACTACTTTTTCTAGTGTCATTAAAGTAATTTCAAATTCTCATTACTTCAGACCTCTACAAAATTGGATATTAGGTTAAATGACTATGGAAAACAATTTGGTTTCCAACTTATCTGTTTATTTACTTATTTATTCATGTTTTAAATTTGGATATACATGACACACAATGTTACATTAGTTTCAGGTGTACAACATAGTATACCAACTTCTGTAAATGTTATGCTGCACTCACCACAAGTGTAATTACCATCTGTCACCATACAACACTATTACAATATCATTGACTATATTCCCTATGCCCTGTCTTTTATTCCCATGACTTATTCATTCCATAACTAAAAGCGTGTGTCTCCTACTCCCCTTCATGCATTTAGCACACATCTTTAACCAGCTTCCCTCTGGCATTCATCAGTTTGTTCTCTTTATAGGTCTGATTCTGTTTTGTTGTTTGTTTGTTTTGTTTTTTGTGGGTTTTTTTGGTTTATTTTTTATTTTTTTAATTTTTTTTAGGTTTCTCATGTGAGTGAAATCTTATGGTATTATCTTCTTAGTCTGATTTATTTCACTTATCATGATACCTTCTAGGTTCATCTGTGTTGTCACAAATGGCAAAAATCTCATCCATTTTTATGGCTCTATAATATCTCTGTGTGTGTGTGTGTGTGTGTGTGCCCCACATCTTTGTTCATTCATCTATTGTTGGACACTTGGGTTGCTTTCATATCTTGGCTATTATAAATGCTTCAATAAACATAAGGGTGCATATATTTTCCCAAATTAGTCTTTTTTTGTTTTCCTTGAGTAATGGTATTATTGGATCATATAGTACTTCTATTTTTAGTTTTTTGAGGAACTTCCATACTGTTTTCCACAGTGCATATACAATTTACCTTCCCATCAGTAGTGCACAAGGATTCCTTTTTCTTCACATCCTTGTCAACACTTGTTATTTCTTGGTTTTTGTTTTGTTTTGTTTTTATCCATTCTGACAGGTGTAAGGGGATGTCTCATTGGAGTTGCGATTTGCATTTCCCTGATGATTAGTGATGTTGAGCATACTTTCATGTGTCTACTGAAAAATATTCAGGGCCTCTACCTATTTTTTAATCAGATTGCTTGCTTTTTGGTGTTCAGTTGTGTGAATTCTTCGTATATTTTGGATATTAACCTCTTATCAGATATGTCATTTTCAAGTATCTTCTTCCATTCAGTAGGTTGCCTTTTTGTTTTGTCGATGTTTGCTTTTGCTGTGCAAAAGCTTTTTATTTTAATGTTGTCCTAATAGTGTTGCTTTTGTTTCTCTTGCATGATGAGACATATCTAGAAAAATGCTTTTATGAGCCAATGTTAGAAAAATGACTGCCTGTGTTCTGTTCTGGTTTTTTTTAATAGTTTGGTCTTATAGTTAGGACTTTAATGCATTTTAAGGTTATTTTTATGTATGGTGTTATAAAGTGGTTCAATTTATCTGTTTTGATAAATTAGACAGAAAAATTGGTCATTAAGTTGATTTCTTGCTCTAGAATAGTTTTTTATTTTTTCTTTTTGTTCATTAACTTTGTAAAGGAATAATTTACATAAAATAAAAAACCTATTTTTTTAAAAAATTTAAATTTTTTATTTAAATTCCAGTTAATTAACATGCCACATAATTTTAGTTTCAGGGTACAATATTGTGATTCAACACTTCCATAGAACAGCTAGTGTTCATCACAATTAGTGCTCTCCTTAATTTTAAGTGAACAATTTGATGTGTTTATAAAACCCACTGTAATCACCACCCAGATCAGATATAGAACATTTCCATCATGCTAAAACATTCCCTCAAGCTTTTTTGGCAATAAACTTCACTCTTCATACCTGCTACACTAAATTACTGATCTGATTACTTTTGCCTATTCTAGAATTTTATATCAATGAAAATATGTTATATGCACAAATTGTATCTGGATATTTTCATTAAAAAATATTTCTGAGCCTCATCCAAATTGTTGCTTGTGTAAGTGTTTTGCTTCTTTTTATTCCTGAATGTGTTTTCATATTTCAAGTGTGTATTTTTGTGGGCAGAATATAATTGAATATATTTTTATTTGAAAGCAGTCTAATAGTTTATCCCTTTTGGTTCATGTGTTTAGTCCATTTACATTTAATATAATTATTGATATTATATTTGTTTTTGTCTTTTACTTTTCCTTTGGGATTACTTGAATACCATTAGAATTCCATTTTGTCTTCTGGACTAGTGTTAAGTCATTTTATTTTATGGTGTGTTAGTTGCTACTGTGTTTACAATGTATATTTGAGTTTACTATAATCTACTTTCACATAATATGCCATTTGCATTTATAACTGTACTTCTACTTCTGTTGTCATTTGTGTTATTACTGTAACATATTTTACTTTCACAAATGACATATCTTGGTACTCAGGATCTTGGTATTATTTTTTATCAGAACACTTATTTTTTTTTTAAAGATTTTATTTATTTATTTATTTATTTGACAGAGAGAGATCACAAGGAGGCAGAGAGGCAGGCAGAGAGAGAGAGAGGAGGAAGCAGGCTCCCCATCAAGCAGAGAGCCCAATGCGGGGCTTGATCCCGGGACCCTGAGATCATGACCTGAGCCGAAGGCAGAGGTTTAACCCACTGAGCCACCCAGGTGCCCCAGAACACTTATTTTTTTAAGAAAATTTTAAAAATGAAAATATTTTATATTTGTACATAGAATACATAAATATAACTTTTATTAGTTTCCATCAGAAAACATTTCCTCATCTCATAGAAGTTTATGTAGTACAGGTTGATTATTGCTGTATACTTTAAAATTTTGCCTGTCATTAAATGGCATTGTTTTGCCATAATTTCTGAAACATATATTTTCTTTGTATTGATTTCTAGCATAACTTTTTTACAGTAAATTCAAAATTTCCATTCAGGGCACCGTAGCTCAGTAGCCTCTGCCTTCAGCTCTGGTCATGATCCCAGGGTCCTGCTCAGCAGGGAGCCTGCTTCCTCCTCTCTCTCTGCCTGCGTCTCTGCCTACTTGTGATCTCTGTCAAATAAATAAATAAAATCTTAAAAAAAAAAGTTTACAAAGTATGAGGTAATTTGTTAAAAAATTTAAAAAAATAAAAATTTCCATTCATTGTCTCTGAATACTCTCATGAGTAGTAAGTGGTCATTTTAATTTTCTTTTCCCTGAATGTAATATGTCTGTTTTTCTCTGTCTGCTTTAATTTTTTTTTCTGTTAATCATTTTCATCAATTTGTGTATACGTATTGGTGTAATGATGTTTGGGGTTTATTAAGTTTCTTGGATTTGTGGATTGATATTTTTAGCAAAGCTGGAATTTTTTAGCTATTATTTTATTTATCTATCCCTCCCCGTCTTTGGGATACTCCAATTATAAATATAAATATATGCACATGTTTATATTATATATAATACATATTTGTATTATATTTTATATATAGTATTCTTTATATCATGTAATATATATGTATTTGTTAGACTGCTAATAGTGTCCATTAAGGCTGTGTTGTTCACCCTTTCCCTTTTTCTCTCCTTATGTTTTAGTTTGAATAGTTTCTATTGCCTTATTTTCAAGTTCAGTTATGTCTTTGGGAAAAACTGATCTCCTATTTAGCCTGTCCATACCAGATATACTATTAGAAGTTAAGTTTCATTTGATAATTTTTAAATTTATCATTTTTATCACTACTGTATTATGCTTTGGTTTAAATACCTATACTATAGTAGTAGTAGTAGTAGTAGTTTGTTTAAGTACTTTTCTTATAATTAAATCATCCCTGTAATTTCTGTTTCTGTTTTTATTGACTGATTTTTCTCCTTGTTATATCTCACATTTTTTTCAGCTTTTTTTGCCTATTTAGTAATTATTGATTAGATACTGGACATTTGAATATTGTTGATCCTGCTGTCTTCCTTAAATAGTTTTGTCCTGGCAAGACATTAATGTAATTTCCAATCACCTTAATCTTTTTGAAGCTTGATTTTATCTTTTGTTAATGCACATCTAGAGTAGCCTTTTATTTCCTCTGACTCTAATGTTTTTTCTCAGGCTTGGCATTTCTGATGTGTCTACCGAATTTCCTGGGTGTTCAATGAAGCATCTGTGAGGCTGTAGGATCTGAAACATATCTCAGTTGGTGTGAACTTGTGAGCTCAGATACTAGTTTAGTTTATTGTCACCTTGTAGGTTCTTCACTCATATGTTTTCTTGCCTAGCTTCATGGAGTGTCAGCCTTTGTATGTTTGATTTAATATTCAGCCAGAGGTTAAATGAACTGAGCGTCTTTTAAAATTTCTGGATGTATTTTCCTCCATGTAGCTACCACTTTATGGTGCATTGCCCTACAAATTCTAAGCATCTGAGACTACCTCATCTCAGAAAGACTTTTTCTTGTGCTTGGATTCCTTTTCCCTGAAATTTGGCCTGGAAAGTGCCTCCAAAAAGAAAGCCTGGAAATTGTAGGGTATAGTTCATTTGTTTTTCTTCTCTTAGAATTCAAGCTCTGTGCTATCTGCTGTCTTAATATCAATGAAGAGGTTTTATATGTATGTATGTATGTGTGTGTGTGTGTGTGTGTGTGTGTGTATGTATGTGTATATATATATATATATATATATATATAGTCTAATTTTCTACAATTTTTTTGTGTGTGTATATTGTGTTTTGTTTTTAATGGCAGTAGGGCTAGCCTAGTACCAGTGATTCAGTCTTGGCCAGAAGCAGAATCCCTGTTACTGTGTTTGTTTGTGTGTTTGGTTTTGTTTGTTTGTTTGTTTGTTTTTGTATGAGACCAGCTTTATTTTCTATGGGCATTTTTATGGCTATTGCTTAGTTAATATAAAGTGTGACTTCTTTATATTATGCCACTTCCTGAAGATGTTTTATCATGGAATATGTGTGTAACAGAACTCCTATATACCTATCACCAGACTCCAGTGTTCTTGAGAAATAGCTTGGGAACCACTGATTCAGTAACAAAGGTCATTATACTCAGTATTTGTGCATTAGGATTCATTTAAGTGAATGGAAAGTCTCAAATGAAAAAAAAATCATTTAGAAGTTAATACCATTTAATTTCCTCTTCATTTGAAAGTTTCTATTACCTATGTGACCTACGTTACAAAAGTAATATAAATAGTAAGTAATTAGCATAATAATTATATGATTTTTTAAGAGACCTTAAAACATCTTATTCTACTATGGATGTTAATATGTTCAGAGAATCTTTAAGGATTTGCACTGTTTTTTTTTTTCTTCACATCCATCGCTTCACACATATATCTTTTTTGTGTGTATATGTGAGAGACTAAGATCTATTCCCTTAGAAGATTTCAATTATACCATACAATGTTATCAAATATAGTTACAGTGTTATATATTATATCCACAGACCTTATTCTGAAAATTTGTACTCTTTTACCAATGTCTCCCTATTTTCCCTATCTCCCAGCCCCTGGCAAATACTTTTCTATTCTCTGTTTTTATGAGTTTGACTTTTCCTTGGGTTTTACCTATAATTGATACTATTCTGTATTTGTCTTCTTCTATCTGGCTTAATTCACCTATCATAAGTTCCTCAAGGTCCATCAATGTTGTTAGAAATGGCAGGATTTCCCTCTTTTCATAGCTGAATAAAATTCCACTGTGTATTTAGACCACATTTTCTTTATTAACTCATCCAATGACTGACACTAAGGTTGTTTCCATATCTTGGCTATTATGATTACTGCTGCAGTGAACATGTGGGTACATCCTGTTTTTATTTCCTTTGAACATATGCCCAGAAATGGGATTGTTGGATCATATGATAATTCTATTTTTAATTTTTTAGAAGACTCCATACTGTTTTCCATAATGGCTACTCAATTTACATTCCCACCAAATATGTACAAGGATTGCCTTTCCTTACAGCCTCATCAACACTTGTTATCCCTCATCTTTTTGTTGATAGCCATTCTAACAGTTGTAGGGGACTACAATCTCATTGTAATTTTAATTTTCATTTCTCTGATGATTAGTGACCTTGAGTACTTCTTACTATACTTGTTGACTATTTGCCTGCCTTCTTTGTAAAAATGTCTTTTCAGTTTCTCTGTTCACTTATTAACTGGATTTTTTTCTTTTTGCTATTGAATAGTGTAAGTTCCTTATGTAGTTTGGATAATAACCCTTTATTTGTTATATAATTTGCAAATATTTTCTCCAGTGCCATAGGTTCTTTTTTTCGTTTTGTTGATGGTTTCCTTGCTGTGTCCAAGATCTTTAGTTTGATGTCTTCACATTTGTTTATTTTTGCTTTTGTTGCCTTTGTTTTGGTATCAAATGCAGAATCATTGCCAAGACTGATGTCAGGAGTTTACTGTCTCTGTTTTCTTCTAAGAGTTTTATAGTTTCAGGTCTTGAAGCCTTTAATTCATTTTGAGTTCAATTTTGCATATGATGTAAAGTAGGAATCCAGTCTCATTCTTTTTCATGTGGCTGTCCAGTTTTCCCAAAATCATTTATTGAAGTCACTGTTATTTCCCCATTGTATATTCTTTGGATTCTTTGTTGTAAATTAGTTGACCATATATGTGTGGGTTTATTTCTGGGCTTTCTATTATCTTCCATTTATCTATGTGTCTGCTTTAATCCAATGCCATATTGTTTTGATTACTATGCAACTATGTTCATCAGGAATATTGGCTGCAGTTTTCTTTTTTGGTAATATCTTGTCTGGTTTTGGTCTCAGACATAAAATGTTTGAAAGTGTTTCCCCTCTTAGATTTTTTTGGAAGAGTTTGAGAAACACTGATAGTCTTCTTTAAATGTTTAGTAGAATCCACCAGTGAAACCATCTGGTCCTGGGCTTTCCTTTGTGGAGAGATTTTGATTACTACTTAAATTTCCTCCTAGTGATTAATCTCTTCAGGTTTTCTTTTTTTTTTTTTTTTTAGTGGTTCAGTCTTGGCAGTTTGTATATTACTAGCAATTCATCCATTTCTTCTAGATTATATGATTTGTTGGCATGTAATTGTTCAATTAGTCTCATGATCTTTTATATTTCTAAATATGTTTGTTTGCTTATAGGGAGGGAGGGGCATAAGGAGAGGAAAGAGAATTTTAAACAAGCCACATACCCAGTTTGTAACCCAATACAGGGCTTGATCTCACAACCCTGAGATCATGACCTTGAGATCATAACTTCAGCCAAAATCCAGACACTTAACCAACTGAGACACTCAGGTGCCCCAGTCTTTTGTATTTCTATAGTATCAGTTGTAACATCTCTTTCATTTTTTTTATTTTATGTTAGCCCTCTTTTTCTTTTTCCTTTTTATTGCTCTTTTCCTGGTGAGTCTAACTAAAATTTTGTCCATTTTGTGTATATTTTTCAAAAACCAGCTCTTGGTTTCATTGATCTTTTGTATTATCTTTTCAGTCCCTATTCTGCTTATTTCCACTTTAATTTTCCACTTCTAATTTTGTTATTTCCTTCCCTCTGCCACCTTTGAGTTTAATTCTTTCCCCCCCCTCATTTGTTGAGTTATATAATTAGACTCTTTATTTAAGACGCTTCATTTTTTCTGAATGTAATCATTTATTGCTATAAACTTCCCTCTTAAAACTGCTTTTGCTGCATTTTATATCTTGGTCATTATATTTACATTTTAATTTGTTTCAAGATATTATTTGGTTTCCCTTTTGATTTCTTCTTTGAACAATTTTTTGTTTAGTAGCATGCTGTTTATTCTTAACATGTTGTGAATGTTCCAGTTTTGTTTTCATGTTTCTTTGTATATTTGGTATCTAATTTCTGGTGCACTATTCTTTTTCTAGAAAAGTTTTTTTTTTTTTCTTTTTTCAGTTAGGACATCTAACTACTATAAACTTTTATGGTCCATGCTATATGCCTTCAATTTCCCCCCGCTGTTTACTTCTCTTTCCTTTAACACTACTCCCTTTCAGTGTAATCTACAGATATCCTTTAGTTCCTTCTGGTATATTCAGAATTAACAGAGGTTCGTGACCTTTGACTAAAGACTTGATCTGAGTTAATAAAAATGCACCATCAGTAAACACTTTGTATGTAATCTAGTCACTGGAATGAAAGAAATTGAAGCCAAATTTCATTTACCCTAAAAGTCTGCAGTGCGTGTGGGAAACATGTAAAAGAAAGAAAGCAAAGCACAAAGGTACACAAAATCACTTAAAAATTTTTAAACTTTTTATTTTACACTTTGTTAATATTTATAGTTTGGTATTGACTAAAGCCTGCAGCCAGAAAGCATAATTTAAAATTCAATTACTCTACACTTTCTTTTAATTTCCATATATTTTAGTCATTCATCTAAGGGAAAGATAATCATAAGCTAGAGGTCATCTTACAGAGATGATAAGCTAAATAAGTTAAAATTTTATATCTAAGTAAGTCATTGTTAATTTGGTTGAACATATATAAGCTGCAGGAGTATTCTTTTGTCCCAGGTGCCAATGGCCAATCTTAAAAATAGATCTTTTGGATTCTTTTTATAGACATACTCTATTCTTGGCACTTATTTCCTTCTTTAAACAATAGTTAATAAAATAATTGTGTATATTGTACATTTTTTCTTGCTCAGTGTTCTAGTTTTGGAATACTGTTCCATCCTACAAAATGCATGTGATCCAAATGGTTCTTTCAGTCATAGTGCTTCATCTCACTTATGGTCAAAGAACTGGGCATGTGTCCCAGTCAGGAATAATCCATAGAGTCACCCCTGGCAAGTCCAAACAGAGTGTCTTCCAGGGTTTCTATATGGGCATAGGAAGAGAGAAGTCTCTTTCCCTTTTTACCTGCTAGAATTGGTAAGCTGGCAGGTTTTGAATGGGACTAACAGTAGATATCCTTCCTGCCATGTAGAGATAATCTATCTGCTGAATTAAAGCAACATGAAGGGGAAAATAGAGCCAAGAGAGAGAGAAAATGACCCAGCATTTAAACCTCTGAAAACAGCCATATCTAAGCCAAATCCATGACTGAACTTACAAGTTACATAAGTTAATATTATCTCTCTTTTATGTAAGATATTTTCAGTTGGTTATTATGAATTCTTACAGACATTCTTGAGTGATATAGAAAGCAGAGAGAGACAAAGCTTTAAATTCCATTTATGATTTAGGATTCTATAATGTCATTTATACTGATACATAAGTATTTCTTTTTTTTTTTAAGATTTTATTTATTTATTTGACAGAGAGAGACCACAAGTAGGCAGAGAAGCAGGCAGAGAGAGAGGAGGAAGCAGGCTCCCTGCTGAGCAGAGAGCCTGATGCGGGGCTCGATCCCAGGACCCTGGGATCATGACCTGAGCCGAAGGCAGAGGCTTTAACCCACTGAACCACCCAGGCACCCCCATAAGTATT
The DNA here is from genome assembly GCF_922984935.1 of Meles meles. Taxonomy (NCBI): domain Eukaryota; kingdom Metazoa; phylum Chordata; class Mammalia; order Carnivora; family Mustelidae; genus Meles; species Meles meles. Next base: position 60,491,858 of record NC_060072.1, read on the forward strand.
GCTATTGCTGATATTTCATGGCATAAGTTCACATCCATTTATGTTTCATTCTATTCTAAACACATCTCATATAGGTACAAATATTTTAAATTTCATTTTCATATAATCTCTGACTTTTAAAAATTAACTTATTCTTTTATCTTTGCTTTGTTTACTGAAATATTAGGATTTACTTTAATATCTCATTTGATATTTCTTATTAACTACCAATTTATTTTTTGACTTTTTTTTTACTTTTTCTATATGATGTTAGATTGATAAAGATTTCTGTACTCCCATTGAAGTTAAGAAACTTGTCCAAGATCACGCAGCTAGGCCACATGAAAATGGGATTTGGAATCATGCATGGCTTGATTCCAGCATTTTTACACTTAATGACTAGATAATAATGCTCCTAAGATACAAAAAGATAAGTATTTGCTTAATCTATAATTTGCAGTAGAGAGGGAAACTCAAGGAGAAGTAAAAGAAATGATAGTAATTTGAATTGATTGGATTTTAAGAATGATTAAGATTAAAAGAAGAAGCATGTAGGATGACTGATAGAATTCTTGTTTGGAGATGTAGTGAAAAGAAGGGCCATTTGTACCCCAATGTTTATTGCAGCAATGGCTACGGTCGCCAAACTGTGGAAAGAACCAAGATGCCCTTCAACGGATGAATGGATAAGGAAGATGTGGTCCATATACACAATGGAGTATTATGCCTCCATCAGAAAGGACGAATACCCAACTTTTGTAGCAACATGGACGGGACTGGAAGAAATTATGCTGAGCGAAATAAGTAAGCAGAGAGAGTCAAGTATCATATGGTCTCACTTATTTCTGGAGCATAACAAATAACATGGAGGACATGGGGAGATGGAGAGGAAAGGGAGTTGAGGGAAACTGGAAGGGGAGATGAACCATGAGAGACTATGGACTCTGAAAAACAACCAGAGGGTTATGAAGGGGCGGCGGAGGTGGGGGGGGAGGTTGAGGAACCAGGTGGTGGGTAATAGGGAGGGCACGTACTGCATGGAGCACTGGGTGTGATGCCAAAACAATGAACACTGTTATGCTGTAAATAAAAAAATAAAAATAAATAAATAAATTAAAAAAAAAATTCTTGTTTGGACAACTTTTTTTTTTTTTTTTTTTAAGTAATCAGGAAAACAAATATAGAGAGGAGGCAATATTTTTATTTGGGTAACATCATATAAGTGGAGAGGTTTGCTAGGTCATTTGTTAGAAAATTTCCAGTTCAGGGGGTGCCTGGGTGGCTCAGTCCTTAAGTGTCTGCCTTCAGCTGAGGTTATGATCCCAGGGTTCTGGGATCCAGCCCGTATCACATTCCCTCTCACATTCCCCTTGCTTGTGTTCCTGCTCTCTCGCTCTCTCTCTCTCTGTCAAATAAACAAATAAAATCTAAAAAAAAAAAAAAAAGAAAGAAAAAAGAAAAAAAAAAGGAAATTTCCAGTTCAGAAACATTGTCTGGGCTAGAACTAAAATGGATCATATCAGGGCTCCTGGGTGGCTTCATGGGCTAAAGCTTCTACCTTCAGCTCAGGTCATGATCCCAAGGTCCTGGGATCCAGCCCTGCATCAGGCTCTCTGCTCAGCGGGGAGCCTGCTTTCCCTCTCTCTCTGCCTGCCTCTCTGCCTACTTGTGATCTCTGTCTGTCAAATAAATCCATAAAATCTTTAAAAAAAATAAAAAGATAAAAATGGATTATATCGGAACATATTTAGAATCCACAGATTTAGATAAGGGCATTCAAAGGTATTGTTTTATAAAGTAAAGCCAGAAAAAGAAAAAGGATGGTACTGTGAGTGAACACATAGAAGATGTGGAAAAGTTTAAATGAGTTAATAGATTCAGAGTACTGGAAACAGCACCTGAGTACTAAATAGTACTCAGCAAGTACTAAATAATGGTCAAGTAACAAGAATAATGATGATGGTAATGATTTTGATAAATAACATAAGCATACTTTCATTATGCCCCCCCCTTTTTTTTAGTTTAGTCTTTTTTTTTTTTTTTTTTTTTAGTTTAGGACACTGCATTAGGTTTAAGTTCAAAATCAGTTCTTAGAGAATACGTCAGTTTATGCAGTATATACCCACCACCACTTGAGCTAGGAAAAATACTATTTTGAGCTAGAAAAAAATATCCATTTCCGTACCCCAACTATGTTTTGCTTCCAATGAAAAAGGGAATGAATACTATTAAAGTGATAGTAAAAACTATTTTCTCCCACAGTGACTAGCTTGTACAAAAACTAAACTAATTTCTAAGACTTCTAAAATAATCTTAAGTAAATAGTGGGAAGTTTTATATAGTAGCCATATACATTTTCTTACACATAAAGCAGAGTAAGATTTATCTCTTAACACTTTTTTTTTTTTTTTTTTTTTTTTTTTACATTTCATCAGTTTCTGCTGGTATAATTTGGTCATGTTCAACTATATGTGAAAATCACTTTTTCTTTCTTTCCCCCAAAACATCTTCACATAGTAAAGGTGAAATTTGTGTATCCCTGGGGATTTTATAAAAAGAGAGAGGTGGAAGGAGAAGTTGAAAGGCAAAGAGTAAGTTCAAATTGTCAAGCCATGTGGTCTGTCTGAATTTTACTCAGGGGATCACCCATTCTTATTGTCAAAAGCCGAGAGATCTTGGGAACCAAGACAATTCAAAAGTGATGGGAAAATCCCAAGCCAAATGGCAAAAATAAATGATAATATTGTACAAGTTGTGAAGCAGTTTTATTCCAAAGGCTTTTTAAGAACAAGCACAGTTTCTCAGCTATGTATATTTTCCAACTTAGATAAGCTCATAACAATTGAAATAACAGAAATGGAATTCGTGAATTAAGTTTAATTTTCATTTTATTTTTTAAAGATAAAACTTGTATAATAGCATTTCAAATCCAAATATAGTTGTGTACATGTTTTACACTCACCCAGTCCTACTCCAGACAGTTTTAATTTTCTTTCATATATGTCTTACTAGATTTTCGTATATTTTTTCTTTCTGTTATTTTTGGAAAAAATGATCCTGGAATGAACCAAGTAAATTTAAGAATCATTTTTAAATGGCATCCCATTCTAACACCCTGTAAAGGTAACACATATCTGCTCTCCATTGTATGTTGAACTGAGAATAATCAACATTTTATTAATTGTTCTCTGCAAATTACTGTGGTGTCTGTTTTGCAGATAGAAAAGAAAATCTTAAGGTCCAAGAATAGTATAATTAGGACTAAGATCATCTTAATTTAAAATCCAGGTCATTGTTAGTTTATTATATCAAACTCTTCTTGGTTTAAGGATTCTGAATGCTATGGTCAGAAGAAATCACCTAAAAATTTATTAAACCTTATAGGAACTAAACTGTAGTTGACAAATCACTAACGGCTCAGTGTGAACAACTTAGAGATTTAAAAACTTCAAAGACACCCAGTCATAGGAGGGGCCTCACAATATGAGGTTTACCTCTAAGAGCTCAACCAGGTTACCATAGTAAATATGGGAGAAAAACTTCCTCCTACTTCTACCTGAGTGGGGAGAAGAGGAACCATTTTGAAATTCACCAGAGCACTCTGTTCTTAACAAGGCCTGCCCTAATAGGAAATACCAAGAGCCTAAACAGCTGGGATATTAGCAGAGCATAACTGAGGAATTATCAGAGCCTAACTGACTTGAGGTGGGAGGGCGGGGCGGGGGGAGGAAAATACTCAACTCTAGCCCATGTTTGCCAATCTGCCACACCTAAGGAGGAAGAAAAAAATATAGGAAAACACTTTTGAAGTACATAGTCCAAAGGCATAGTCTTACTAAATGTCTGAGACCTAGTCATAGGACTATAGAATGCTTCCCCTGCCCCCACACCTCATTACCACATTACTAAAGGTCTGTTTTTGATACTTCATCTTACCCAATATATTATGTCTGGCTCTCAAGAAAATATTACAAGATATATCAAAAAGTAAAAACACAATTTGAAGAACAAGAGCAGACATCTGAACCCGACATTCAGGGATGTTGGAATGATCAGACTGGGAATTTAGAACAATTACGATTAAGATGGTAAAAGGACTCTCATGGTCAAAGTAGACAATGTGCAAGAATAGATGGGCAATGCAAGGAGAGAGAAGTAGATCCTAAGACCCAAATAGAAATGCTAGAGGTTGGGGTGCCTGGGTGGCTCAGTGGGTTAAAGCTCTGCCTTTGGCTCAGGTCATGATCTCAGAGTCCTGGGATCAAGCCCCACATCAGGCTCTCTACTCAGCAAGGAGCCTGCTTCCTCCTCTCTCTCTGCCTGCCTCTCTGCCTACTTGTGGTCTCTCTCTCTCTGTCTGTCAATTAAATAGTATCTTTATTTAAAAAATGCTAGAGATTAAAAACACTATAGTAGGGGCGCCTGGGTGGCTCAGTGGGTTAAAGCCTCTGCCTTCGGCTCAGGTCATGATCCCGGGGTCCTGGGATCGAGTCCCGCATCAGCTCTCTGCTTAGCGGGGAGCCTGCTTCCTCCTCTCTCTCTGCCTGCCTCTCTGCCTACTTGTGATCTCTGTCTGTCAAATAAATAAAATCTTTAAAAAAAATAAAATAAAAACACTATAATAGAAATCAAGAATGCCTTTAATGGACTGGACATAGGTGATACAGATGAGGAAAGAATCTCCGAGCAAGTAAATATTTGAATAGAAACCTCGAAAACCAAAAAGCAAAGAAAATAAAGACTGGGGGAAAAAATAGCAGAACAGTATATCCAAGGACTGTGGAAAAACTTCAAAAGGGGTAATATACATGTATGAGAATACCAGAAAGAGAAGAAAGAAACAGAAGGAATACTTTAAAAATTAATAATGGAGAATTTCCTGAAATTAATGTTATACACCAAGCCACAAATCCAGGACGCTAAGAAAACAGGAAGCAGGATGAATGCCAGACAAACAAATTACATTTAGGCATATTGTCTTCACATTACAGAAAATCAAAGATAAAGAAAAATATGAAAGACAGAAAAGAAATACCTTACCCATAAAGGAGCAAAGATAAGAATTAAATCTTCTCAGAAACTGCAAACAAGAAAAGTGGTGTGAAGTATTTAGAGTTGAGAGAAATAACAACCAACCTAGAATCTGTTCCTTGTGAAATATCTTTCAGAAGGTAGGGGAGGGGTGCTTGGGTAGCTCTGCCATAAAACAGCTGCCTTCAGCTTGGGTCGTGATCTCAGGGTACTGGGATCCTGCCCTGGATCAGGCTCCCTGCTTTTCCTCCCCCGCTCCTCCTGCTTGTGTTCCTTCTCTTCCTGTGTCTCTCTCTGTCAAATAAATAAATCAAATATCTAAAAAAAAAAAAAGTGAAGGGGAAATACCACCTTCCTCAGAGAAACAAAAATTGAGGGAATTTGTTCCCAGTAGAAAAGATAAAAGAAGTCTTTAAAGAGAAATAAAATAATATAGGTCAGAACCTCAGATCTACATAAGGAAAGGAAGAAAATTGAAGAAAGAATAAGTGAAGGTAAAAGAAAAACTTTAATTTTTCTTATTCTTATTTCATCTAACAATCATTTAAATTAATAGCAACACTGTGTTTAATTATGTATGCTTAAGTATATAGACACACACATATACAAATGCACACACATAGATATGCTTATGTATACTTATATATATAAGTGAAAAAATGACAGTAATGCTAAAAAGGATAAGAAGGAGGAATTAAGATCATTTTGTTATTATAAAGTACCCATACTACCTGTTAAATGGTACAGTGTTATTTGAAAGTGAACATGAATTAGCATTAAATGTATATTACAAATTCTAGGGCAACCACTAAAAACAAAAACATGACCAATGTAAGAAAGCATAGAAAATGAAATTATAAAAAACAATGATCAATTAAAACCACACAAGAAAAGAGTGAAAGGGAAGAATAAGAATGAAGAACAAGGGCAACAGGTAGAAAAAGTAAAAGATAAGATAATTATTATTCTAACCATATCCATTATCGCCTTGAATGTCAATGGTTGAAAAACACCATATAAAAGACAGAGATTGGATGCCTGGGTAGCGCAGTTGATTAAGTGACTGCCTCACATCATGATCCTGAAGTCCCAGGATCAAGTACCAGGGTCAAGTTCCTGTGTTGTGCTCCCTGCTCATCAGGAAGTCTGCTTCTCCCTCTGACCCTCGCCCCCAGTGCTCGCTCACTTTCTCTCTCTCTCTCTCTCTCTCTCTCTTTCATTCTCTCTTGCTCAAATAAATAAGTAAAATCTTTAAAAAAAATAAAATAATAAAAGAGATTGTCAGAATGAATAAAAAACAAGACCTAACTATATGTTGTGTATAAGAAATCCACTTTAAATATAAAGGCAGATAAAGATTAAAAGGCAGATAAAGATTAAAAGTCAATGAATGGAATCTTGCCATTTGCGACGACGTGGATGGAACTAGAGCATATCATGCTTAGTGAAATAAGTCAATCGGAGAAAGACAACTATCATATGATCTCCCTGATATGAGGACATGGAGAAGCAACATGGGGGGGTAGGGGGATAGGAGAAGAATAAATGAAACAAGATGGGATTGGGAGGGAGATAAACCATAAATGACTCTTAATCTCACAAAACAAACTGGGGGTTGCTGGGGGAGGTGGGATTGGGAGAGGGGGAGCGGGCTATGGACATTGGGGAGGGGAGGCGAACCATAAGAGACTATGGACTCTGAAAAACAACCTGAGGGTTTGGAAGGGTCAGGGGTGGGAGGTTGGGGCAACCTGAGGGTTTTGAAGGGTCAGGGGTGGGAGGTTGGGGGAACAGGTGGTGGGTAATGGGGAGGGCACGTTTTGCATGGAGCACTGGGTGTTGTGCAAAAAGAATGAATACTGTTACGCTGAAAAAATAAATAAAATGGAAAAAAAAAGTCAATGAATGGGAAAAAATATATACCCCATATTAACACTAATGAAAAGATAACGGCGGGGGGTGGGGGGGGGCTGCGTGTCTCAGTGGGTTAAAGCCTCTGCTTTCAGCTCAGATCATGATCCCAGGGTCCTGGGATCGAGCCCCACATCAGGCTTTCTGCTCCGCAGAGAGCCTGCTTCCTCCTCTCTCTCTCTGCCTGCCTCTCTTGCCTACTTGTAACCTCTGTCTGTCAAATAAATAAATAAAATCTTAAAAAAAAAAAAAAAAAGATAACAGGGGTGCCTGGGTGGCTCAGTGGGTTAAGCTTCTGCCTTCGGCTAGGTCATGATCTCAGGGTCCTGGGATCGAGCCCCCCCATCGGGCTCTCTGCTCAGCAGGGAGCCTTCTTCCCCCTCTCTCTCTGCCTGCCTCTCTGCCTACTTGTGATCCTCTCTCTGTCAAATAAATAAATAAAATCTTTAAAAAAGAAAAAAAAAAGGTAACAGGAGTAGTTGTATTAATTCCAGACACAGGAAACTTGAAAAAAAAAAAAAAAGTTCTCATGGTTATGAGAGGATATTATACAATGAAAACTGGGTCAGTTTTCTAAGAAGACGTAGTTTTTGATGTATATGCATCTAACAATGGAGCATCAAGATACGTGAGGCAAAAACTAATAGAATTTTTTAAAGAAATAGATTAATTCACTACTGTACCTGGACACTTTAACACTTCCCTTTCCGAACTGGGCAGATTTGGCATTAAGAAAATCAGTAAGGATATAATTGAACTGAACATCAGCATCAACCAAGTGGAAATTTAAGACATTTGTAGAGTACTTCATTTAACAACAGCAGAATTTACGTTCTTCTCAAACTCACGTGGAGCATTCACCAATATGATCATGTTTTGGGCCATAAAATACACTTTTCCAAATTTAGAAGAATAAAAATCACCAATTGCTATTAGAACGTAACAAAATTAAACTAGAAATCAGTAACAGAAAGAATTGGAAAATTCAAGAATATATGGAAGTTAAACAACACTCTTCTAAATAAGTGGCACAAAAGAGTCAAAAAGAAATTTCAAGGGAAATTAAAAAATTTTGAACTAAATGAAAATGAAAACACAATTTATTAGAAATTGCAGGAATTGATGAACTCAGTGCTTAAATGGAAATTTATAGCATGAGATGCATATATTAAAAAAGAAGAAAGATCTAAAATCATTTTAAGTTTCCATTTTAGGAAATAGGAAACAAGACGAGAAATTTTAAATCAAAGGAGACAAAAAATAGGATGAATAGAGCAGAAAACAAAATTAAAAATAAAATTTATAGGGAAAAATCAATGACACAAGTGGACTATTTGAAAAGATAAAAATAAATTTGATAAACCTTTACTAGGATAACTAATATAAAAAAGAAGAGATAAATTGGTAATATCGGAAATGAAAGGGGACATCAATGCAGATCCTGTGGACATTAAATGGATAGTAAAGAATCCTATGAACAATTCAACTTGATTCCCACAAATCTGATAACCTAAACGAAATCAAAAGAATTTCAATTCTCTGAAAGATAATATTTGCTAAAACTCACACAAGAAGAAATAGACTATCTGAATAGACATATATCTATTAAAGAAATTGATAGATAAGGTCCTATATACTCTCTACCTATTAGAATGTCCGAAACTCAGAACACTAACACCAAATGGGTGAAAATGTGGTGCAACACAAACTCTCACATTTGGCTGGTGATAATGTAAAATGACAAAGACATTTTGGATGGCCATTTGGTGATTTGTTACAAAATTAAATGTACTCTTACCATATCATCCAGCAATTGCATTTTTTGGTATTTATCCCAAAGTAGTTAAAAATGTATATCTACTCAAAAACCTGTACATGGGGGTTTATAGCAGTTTTATTCATAATTGTCAAAACTTGGAAGCAACCATAATGCCCTTCAATGGGTGAATGGATAAATTGTGGCACACCCAGACTCAAATAATATTGAGTAGTAAAAGGAAATGAGCTGTCAAGCCATGAGCTGTCGAGGACACTGACATGCATATTTCTGAGTGAAGGAATACAGTTTGAAAATCCTGAACACTGCACTGATCCCAACTAGACAACATTCTGGAAAAGTCAAAACTATGGAGACAGTAAATAGATATAGGGGACGAAGAAGGAAGGGTAAACAGATCAATCACAGAGGACTTTTGGGGTATTGAAAATACTCTGTGTAATACCATAATGATGAGTAAATATCATTGTACAATTGTCCAAACCCACAGAATGTACAACACCAAGAATGAACCCTAATGTAAGCTATGAACTTTGTGTGGTTGTGATGTGTCAACAATGTAGTTTCATCAAGTTTAACAAGTGTACCTCTCCTGGGCAGGGAAGGATATGGATGACGGGGATACAATGCATAGGTTGGGGCAGGAGGTATGTGGGGACTCTTATACCTTTCCCTACACTTTGCTTCAAATAAACCCTTAAAACTGCTTTAAAAATTGAAATTATTTTAAAAACCTTAAACACATCTTTATTAGAACTTTATTAAATACGTTTATTGGGAATCGGTGGGGGTCAAGATGGCGGGGAAGTAGGAGGAGGCTCCTTTTCAACTGGTACCCTAAAGTGAGCTTTTTCTCTTGTCATATACTTTTATCAGTCTTTTTGTTTGTCTGTTTTTGTTTGTATACTTCATAAATCTTACCTTGGGACCCATTTGGGCTGAGCCTTCTCTTTTATCTTCCCTTTTATTCCTGTCTCTCTCTCTCTCTATCTCTTTTTTTCTCTTTTTTCTTTTCTTTTTCTTTTCTTTTCTTTTTTTTTTTTTTTCTCTTCTCTATTTCTTTTTCTTTTCTTTTTTTCTCTCATTTGGGTGGGGAATCCTGATTGCACAGAAGCGTTCCAGGGTGCACCTTGACTGCACAACAATTGCTACATCCAGATGCATCTGTTCAGTCATCTCTTACCAAAATGACTAGGAGGAGGAATGCCCAAAGAAGAAAAATACAGAGGATGGGCCTTCTGCAACAGAGCTAATGGCTATCTACATAGACAATATGTCAGAAAAGGAATTCAGGCTAACAATTATCCAGGCAATATCTAGGTTGGAGAAAGCCATGGATGACCAAACAGAATTGATTAGGGCAGAACTGAAAGCCACCAGGGATGATGTTCACAATGTTAGGGCAGAACTGAAAGCCACCAGTGCTCTCAATGAATTCCAATCTAATCTAAATTCTCTAAAAGCTAGGGTAACTGAGACAGAAGATAGAATTAGTGATCTGGAGGACAAACAGAGAGAAAGGATGAGGAGGAAGCCTGGAACAAACAGCTCAGAAGCCATGAAAACAGAATCAGGGAAATAAAGGATGCCATGAAACGTTCCAACGTCAGAAATATTGGAATCCCTGAAGGGGAGGAAAAAGAAAGAAGTCTAGAAGATATAGTGGAACAAGTTGCCTATGAAAATTTTCCCAATCTCACGAATGGAAACAACATTCATGTACTAGAGGCAGAGCGGTTTCCCCCCAAGATTTTAGATTCTCGAAAGTCCTCGTGACACCTAATAGTTAGACCTTCTAGACAGACCCTCTTAAAAGCAGCTAGGACAAAGAGGCTCCTTACATACAGAGGAAAGTGCATTAGAATAACGTCAGACCTGTCCACAGGGACCTGGCAAGCCAGGAAGGGCTGGCAAAATATATTCAGAGTACTAAATGAGAAGAACATGCAACCAAGAATACTTTATCCAGCAAGACTGACATTCAAAATGGATGGAGAGATAAAGAGTTTCCAAGACCAGCAAGGCTTAAAAGACTATGCAACCACCAAACCGACACTGCAGGAAATATTAAGGGGGGTATTATAAAAGAGAAAAAATCCTAAGAATATCATTGAACAGAAATATAGAGACAATCTACAGACAGAAAGACATCAAAGGTAACATGTGATCGATGTCAATCACAACCTATCTATCAATAATCACTCTCAATGTGAACAGCCTAAACACACCCATAAAACGACACAGGGTTGCAGATTGGATAAAAAGACAGGACCCATCTATATGTTGTCTACAAGAGACCCATTTTGAACCTAAGGATACACACAGACTGAAAGTGAAGGGATGGAGAAGCATCTTTCATGCCAATGGGCCTCAGAAGAAGGCCGGGGTAGCGATTCTCATATCAGATAAATTAGATTTTAAACTATAGACTGTAGTCAGAGATACAGAAGGACACTACATAATTCTTAAAGGGACTATCCACCAAGATGATCTAATAATTATAAATATCTACGCCCCCAATATGGGAGCAGCCATATTAAATTATTATTAGAAATAAGCAGCCTTATTTCTTTACATAAGAAAACAATTAATCAAGATAAAGAGTCATATTGATATGAATACATTGATAGTAGGAGATCTTAATACGCCTCTCACAGTAATAGACAGATCATCGAAGCAGAAAATTAATAAAGAAATAAGAGCATTGAATGAAACATTGGACCAGATGGACCGCATAGACATATACAGAACATTCCACCCTAAAACAACAGAATACTCATTCTTCTCAAGTGCACATGGAACCTTCTCCAGAATAGACCACATACTGGATCACAAAGCAGGACTCAACTGATACCAAAAGAATGACATTATTCCCTGCATATTCTCAGATCACAATGCTTTGAAACTGGAGCTCAATCACAAGGAAAAGTTTGGAAGGAACACAAACACCTAGAAGCTAAAGACCACTTTGCTTAAGAATGCTTGGATCAACCAGAAGATCAAAGAAGAACTTAAACAAATCATGGAAACCAATGAGAATGAAGACACTCTGGTCCAAAACCTATGGGATACAGCAAAGGCAGTTCTAAGGGGGAAATACATAGCCATCCAAGCCTCCCTCAAAAAAAATGGAAAAATCCAGAATACACCAGCTGTCTCTACACCTTAAAGAACTGGAGAATCAACAACAAATCAAACCAACTCCACATGCAAGAAGGGAAATAATCAAGATTAGAGCAGAGATCAATGAGGTAGACACCAGAGATACAGTAGAACGTATCAATGAAACTGGAAGCTGGTTTTTTGAAAGAATCAATAAGATCGATAAACCATTGGCCACACTAATCCAAAAGAAAAGAGAGAAAGCCCAAATTAATAAAATTATGAATGAAAAGGGAGAGATCACAACTAATACCAAGGAAATAGAAACAATCATCAGAAATTATTAGCAACAGTTATATGCCAATAAGCTAAGCAACCTAGATGAAATGGATGCATTCCTGGAAAACTATCAACTCCCAAAATTGAACCAGGAAGAAATTGACAACCTGAATAGACCGATATAGTAATGAGATTGAAGCAGTGATCAAAAACCTCCCAAAAAACAAGAGCCCAGGACCTGACGGATTCCCTGGGGAATTCTACTAAACTTTCAAAGAAGAAATAACACCAATTCTCCTGAAGCTGTTTCAAAAAATTGAAGCAGAAGGAAAACGTCCACACTCTATTTATGAAGCCAGCATTACCCTGATCCCCAAACCAGGCAAAGACCCTACCAAAAAGGAGAATTTCAGACCAATATCCCTGATGAATATGGATGCCAAGATTCTCAACAAGATCCTAGCAAACAGGATCCAGCAGCACATTAAAAAGATTATCCACCATGACCAGGTGGGATTCATCCCTGGGTTGCAAGGATGGTTCAACATTCACAAATCAATCAATGTGATAGAACAAATCAATAAGAGAAGAGAGAAGAATCACATGGTCCTTTCAATTGATGCAGAAAAAGCATTTAACAAAATCCAGCATCCGTTCCTGATTAAAACGCTTCAAAGTATAGAGATAGAGGGAACATTCCTGAACTTCATAAAATCTATCTATGAAAGACCCACAGCAAGTATCATCCTTAATGGGAAAAAGCTTGCAGCCTTCCCGTTGAGATCAGGAACACGACAAGGATGCCCACTCTCACCACTCTTGTTCAACATAGTATTAGAAGTCCTAGAAACAGCAATCAGACAACAAAGAGAAATAAAAGGTATACAAATTGGCAAGGAAGAAGTCAAACTCTCTCTTCGCAGATGACATGATTTTTTATATGGAAAACCCCAAAGACCCCACCCCCAAACTACTAGACCTCATACAGCAATTCAGTTACATGGCACTATACAAAGTCAATGTACAGAAATCAGTGGCTTTCTTATTCACTAACAATACAGAAAGGGAAATTAGAGAATCGATTCCATTTACTATAGCACCATGAAGCATAAGATACCTGGGAATAAACCTAACCAAAGAGGTTAAAGGACCTGTACTCGAGGAACTACAGAACACTCATGAGAGAATTTAAAGAAGACACAAAAAGGTGGAAGACCGTTCCATGCTCTTGGATCGGAAGAATAAACATTGTTAAAATGCCTATACTGCCTAGAGCAATCTATACTTTTAATGCCATTCTGATCAAAATTCCACCGGTATTTTTCAAAGAGCTAGAGCAAATAATCCTAAAATTTGTATGGAATCAGAAGAGACCCCGAATTGCTAAGGCAATGTTGAAAAACAAAAACAAAACTGGCGGCATCACGTTACCCAATTTCAAGCTTTACTACAAAGCTGTGATCACCAAGACAGCATGGTACTGGCATAAAAACAGACATATAGACCAGTGGAACAGAGTGGAGAACCCAGATATGGACCCTCAACTCTATGGTGAAGTAATCTTCAACAAAACCGGAAAAAAATACAATGGAAAAAAGACAGTCTCTTCAATAAATGGTGCTGGGAAAACTGGACAGCTATATGTAGAAGAATGAAACTCGACCATTCTCTTACACCATACACAAAGATAAACTCGAAATGGATAAAAGACCTCAACGTGAGACAGGAATCCATCAGAATCCTAGAGGAGAACATAGGCAGCAACCTCTTCGATATCAGCCACAGCAACTTCTTTCAAGATATGTCTCCAAAGGCCAAGGAAACAAAAGCGAAAATGAACTTTGGGACTTCATCAAGATCAAAAGCTTCTGCACAGCAAAGGAAACAGTCAACAAAACAAAAAGTCAACCCATGGAATGGGAGAAGATATTTGCAAATGACAGTACAGACAAAAGGTTGATATCCAGGATCTATAAAGAACTCCTCAAACTCAACACGCACAAAACAGATAATCATATCAAAAAATGGGCAGAAGATATGAACAGACACTTCTCCAATGAGGACATACAAATGGCTATCAGACACATGAAAAAATGCTCATCATCACTAGCCATCAGGGAGATTCAAATTAAAACCTCATTGAGATATCACCTTACACCAGTTAGAATGGCCAAAATTAGCAAGACAGGAAACAACGTGTGTTGGAGAGGTTTTGGAGAAAGGGGAACCCTCTTACACTGTTGGTGGGAAGGCAAGTTGGTGCAGCCACTTTGGAGAACAGTGTGGGGATTCCTCAAGAAATTAAAAGTAGAGCTTCCCTATGACCCTGCAATTGCACTGCTGAGTATTTACCCCAAAGATACAGATGTAGTGAAAGGAAGAGCAATCTGTACCCCCATGTTAATAGCAGCAATGGCCACGGTCGCCAAAATGTGGAAAGAACCAAGATGCCCTTCAACGAATGAATGGATAAGGAAGATGTGGTATATATACCCGATGGAGTATTATGCTTCCATCAGAAAGGATGAATACCCAACTTTTGTAGCAACATGGACGGGACCGGAAGAGATTATGCTGAGCGAAATAAGTCAAGCAGAGAGAGTCAAGTATCATATGGTTTCACTTATTTGTGGAGCATAACAAAGAACATGGAGGACATGGGGAGATGGAGAGGAGAAGGGAGTTGTGGGAAATTGGAAGGGGAGATAAACCATGAGAGACTATGGACTCTGAAAAACAACCTGACAGTTTTGAAGGGGCGGGGGGTGGGAGGTTGGGGAACCAGATGGAGGGTAATAGAGAGCATACGTATTGCATGGGGCACTGGGTGTGGTGCAAAAACAATGAGTACTGTTACACTGAAAATAAATAAATAAAATTTAAAAATACGTTTATTGGTGTGACACTGTATTAGATACTCAATGCTGAGAATTGTACAGAGAATCTTTAGGCTTTGGTCATAATATAAGAAAATATATATGCTGGACTTACATAGATACAGTTTAGTCAAATAACTAGAAAATGTTGAAAAATAAGTTTTTCAGACATGAACATGAGTTCATTTTAAAGATGACAAATGACTACTGATTTCCTTGAGTTTCAGTTTGTATATAGTGGTTTAAGAAAACCATATACATACCCCTGTAAGATCAGGCACAAAAACTTTCATGGAGCATATAATGGTATGATCTGGAACACTTTGCCTGCTGAGTATTTCCATTATGGCTATAAAGGGGAATAGTACATAAAGCAACATGAAAAGCATTTGTTCCATTAGGATGTATAGAAATTGGATTGAGAATGTCAGACTGGTTTGTACTGAGATATTCTAGTGTTTTTTTCTTCTTTCTATGCATCTCATTCTTTAATTTTTCTTTCTCCATCTATGTGGTTTGAATGTTAACATTGATAGAAATTAGAGATCGGGACATAACAAAAAAAAAAAAAAAGAAGAAGAAGAAGAAACTGCTCTGAGATTGCTGCTTTTGAAGTAAGTCAGGTGCTTTTGACATGTGGCTGTTATGAGGAAAGACCTGTCATAAGAGCTTTGACCTAACTCAGTCGAGCTGGGTCACTAGTTCCAGATAGAAATCTCCCCCTTGGCAACTGTGTGGCTCCCAGATCATACTTGGTAATCATACTCTTGTCTTTAATAGGTTTTAACTTGACATTTCTTTCATATTCCCTAGAATCATAATTTTCCTATAAGTAAAAAAATAAATAAATAATTGGAGGGAGAGGTGACAAAAAGTCATGGAATATTTTAAGTTAGAATAGTAAGTTTAATTTATTACCACAACTATAACTCTCATACATAAAAATTTCCTCAAACATTAAAATTTCCAAAACACAAACACTCACTGAGTAATTTCTCTCATACCCAAAGCAAATTTTATGACATGAAAAAGATGAGTAAACATCTAATGTAAAGTGGAAGGAAAGGATGGTCAAGATTGAAAGAGTAATATATTCCATTTTTATTCTGTGTGCATGGACCAAATGACGGGTTTTAGTTTTATATATTTTATATATATATTTTTATATTTTATATATTTTAATATATTTTATACATTGTGTCAGCAGTTTACAGTCTACTAAAAAAACTTAAGAAAAAAATGAAGTCAAAGTAGAAGCAGTAGAAGCAGTAACAGTGAGAGAAAATAATTGGTAATTTTGATGAATTGTGATCAGAGAACACTTGAAAAAACTGATTTAAAGTCTCACGAACCCAGATATAGTGGGTAGAATTTTTAAGTTGACTTCCTCCATGAGATTCCTGTCTCCTAATTATTCAATCTAACACTTATCTTACTACTGCTATGAAAGAACTTGCAGATGGAATTAATCACTTGATTTTAAAGTAGAAAAATTATCCTGGACTATCTGTGTGTGTCCAGTATGTTCACCTGACCATTACAAGCTGAGTGGTCAGAAGAGTCTGTAGGAAAGATAGAGTAGAGGAGATGGCAAGAGCGATGAGGCAGCAGATGAAGTCAGAGATAGGGAAGCATGAGGAGAAAAATTGCTGCTGCTGGCTTCGAGGGGATCCATAAGCTGGAAACAATCCAGCTTCTCTAGAAACAGAGAATAGTCTCTAGCTGCCAGCCAGCAGAACATGAAGTGTCAGTCCTGCAACTGCATGGAACTGAATTCTGTAAATAATCTGAATACATCTGGAAATGGATTCTCCCCTAAAGACTCCAGAAAGAAATGCAGCTCTGTAGAGCGCCCTGATTTCTGCTAAGTGAGATTCTAAACAGAGAGATCAGTTGAGATATGCTATGCCTGAACTCCTAACCTATGCAGCGGTCAGATAATACTTTTCCATTGTTTTAAGTACTAAACATGTCGTAATTTGTTATCACAACAATAGAAAACAAATACAGAAGACTTTCTTCTTTTTCAGAAGAAAGGCTGTGATAAGGGAGGCCAAATAGGCATAGAATATAGTCAATATATTGCAACCAGGGACATACCGTCCCACTGATGCTACAGAGACTTTTTGAGGGCCCAGAAGCAATCCTTTAGGTAACATTAGAGGATTTGTAATGATTGTCTAGAAAGATAACTGTTGTGTATTATAGAAGTGCAGGTGTTGCAGAGGTGGCTTGGTTGAGGCTCACGTCCGAAGCAAGAATAATTTTTGCCAACATTGAGAAGTGATTTCTCAGCTGACTTAGACCCTCTCATGAAATCTATCATACAAAATGTTCATTTAACAAAAGTCTATGAAGGGGATACCTGGATGGCTCAGTTAGTTAAGTGTCTGCCTTCAGCTCAGGTTGTGATCTCAGGGTTCTGGGACTGAGGTCCCCAATAGGCTCCCAGCTCAGGGAGGAGCCTGCTTCTCCCTCTGCCTGCTGCTTCCACAGCTTGTGCTTTCTCTCCGTCAAATAAATAAATAAAATCTTTAAAAAAAAAAAAAAGGCTGTGAAGGGATGGTATCGCATCAAGAAGCAAAATCTAAAATACAGGGGCGCCTGGGTGGCTCAGTTGGTTAAGCAACTGCCTTTGGATCAGGTCATGATCCTGGAGTCCAGGGATCCAGTCTGCATCAGGCTCCCTGCTCAGCGGGGAGTCTGCTTCTCCCTGTGACCTTCTCCCCTCTCATGCTCTCTCTCTCACTTTCTCTCTCTAAAATAAACAAATAAAATCTTTAAAAAATAAATACAAAACACATTCTTTTGTTAATGAACAGAGCATATTGGATGCATTAGGTTTGAGAGGCAATGATAATGATACTTCTCAGCTTCATGAGAATATCTGAGATGGAAAGGTAGCTTGCTTGAGAGACAACCTATTCCACTTACGGTTTGAATGAAAAAAAATGAGTTTAATTATCATTTTTGCTTGTGTAACCTTATTCAACTCTACCAAGATTCAATTTGCATATCATAAATTATAAGCATTTTAAGTGTAGTTTGGTGGGTTTAAGCTAGTATATATACCCATGTAACCACACCCCAATTAAGATACAGAACATTTTCATGAACCAAAAATTTCCCTTATGAGTTGCGGTCATTCCCAGCCCCTTCCCACCCCAGTCAACCATATTACTTCTCTCACTATAGACTAGTTTTGTTTGTGAAGATTTTTTGTAAAAGGACACATATAGTATGTACTCTTTGAGACCTGGATTTTTGTACTGAAGAAACTGTTTTTGAGATTCTCTCTCTCTTTTTTTTTCATTTATTTGTTTTTTCTTCTTTTATCGTTTTATTCTACTGAATGACTAACCTATCTGTTGATGAATGAATATTTGTGTTGCTTCCAACTTGGGATAATTATGAATAGAAAAACTATGAGCATTTGTATACAAGGTATTTTGTGAAGAGATTTTTTTCATTTCGTTGGGATCAATATTTACGTAGAATTGCTTGGCTATATAGCAATAGCATATTTAACATTAGTAGAAACCACAGAACTGGCGCTCCTGGGTGGCTCAGTGGGTTAAGACTGCCTTCAGCTCAGGTCATGATCCCAGGGTCCTGGGATTGAGCCCCACATTGGACTCTCTGCTCAGCAGGGAGCCTGCTTCCTCCTCTCTCTCTGCCTACTTGTGATCTCTGTCCGTCAAATAAATAAATAAAATCTTAAAAAAAAAAGTAAAATCCTCACTTAAAAAAGAAAAAAAGAAAAAGAAACCACAGAACTTTTCAGCAGTGGTTATACCTTGTTACACTCCCACCAGCTAAGCTTGAGTATCATTTGCTCTACATCCTCACCAACAACTGAAGTCATTAATCTGTTGAAGTTTAGTCATTCTAATATATGTGTAGTGGTACCACGTTGTGATCTTAATTTATATTTCCCTAACTTCCAATGATATTAAGCACCTTTTCTTATGTTTATAGGTTATTCACATATTTTCTTTTATAAAGCATTTTTTGAAAATTTTTACTATTTTTTTAAGATTTTATTTATTTGTTTTATTTGAGTGAGCCAGAGAGAGAGAAAGCAGGGAAAGGGACAATGGAAGAAGGAGAGAATCTCGAGCAGTCTCCCTGCTGAGTGCAGAGCTGGACAAGGGGCTCAGTATCACAACACTGAGATCAGGACCTGAGCTGAAACCAAGAGTTGGACACTTAACCAACTGAGCCACCTAGGTGTCCTTGAAATACTTTTTTTTTTTAATTTTTATGGGGAAATTTGATTTCTTATTATTTAGGTATAATAATAATTTAGATACTATGAATATAAGTCCTTTGACAAGCATATACACTGAGGGTATTTTCTCCTAATCTATGAGTGTTTCAATCTCCTTACTGGTTATGGGCCTGTTCAGGTTTTCTGTTTCTTCCTGGTTCAGTTGTGGTAGTTTATATGTCTCTAGGAATGTATCCATTTCTTCCAGATTGTCAAATTTGTTGGTGTAGAGTTGCTCATAGCATGTTCTTATAATTGTCTGTATTTCTTTGGTGTTAGTTGTGATCTCTCCTCTTTCATTCATGATTTTATTTACTTGGGTCCTTCCTCTTTTCTTTTGGATAAGTCTGGCCAGGGGTTTATCAATCTTATTAATTCCTTCAAAGAACCAGCTCCTAGTTTCGTTGACTTATTCTGTTGTTTTTTTGGTTTCTATTTCATTGATTTCTGTTCTGATCTTTATGATTTCTCTTCTCCTGCTGGGTTTAGGGTTTCTTTCTTGTTCTTTCTCCAGCTCCTTTAGGTGTAGGGTTAGGTTGTGTACTTGAGACCTTTCTTGTTTCTTGAGAAAGGCTTGTACTGCTATATATTTTCCTCTCAGGACTGCCTTTGCTGTGTCCCACAGATTTTGAACCATTGTGTGTTATCATTTGTTTCCATGAATTGTTTTAATTC
Organism: Meles meles; assembly: GCF_922984935.1. Taxonomy (NCBI): domain Eukaryota; kingdom Metazoa; phylum Chordata; class Mammalia; order Carnivora; family Mustelidae; genus Meles; species Meles meles. The sequence goes on from NC_060072.1 coordinate 60,511,758, forward strand.
TTCTTTAATTTCCTGGTTGACCCATTCATTCTTTAGAAGGATGCTGTTTAGTCTCCATGTATTTGGATTCTTTCCAAATTGAGTGATTGAGTTCTAGCTTCAGATCATTGTGGTCTGAAAATATGCAGGGAATGATCCTAATCGTTTGATACCGGTTGAGACCTGATTTAGGACCCGGGATGTGATCTATCCTGGAGAATGTTCCATGTGCGCTAGAGAAGAATGTGCATTCTGTTGCTTTGGGATGAAATGTTCTGAATATATCTGTGATGTCCATCTGGTCCAGTGTGTCATTTAAGGCCTTTATTTCCTTGTTGATCTTTTGCTTGGATGATCTGTCCATTTCAGTGAGGGGAGTGTTAAAGTCCCCTACTATTATTGTATTATTATTGATGTGTTTCTTTGATTTTGTTATTAATTGGTTTATATAGTTGGCTGCTCCCACGTTAGGGGCATAGATATTTAAAATTGTTAGATTTTCTTGTCGGACAGACCCTTTGAGTAGGATATAGTGTCCTTCCTCATCTCTTATAGTCTTTGGCTTAAAATCTAATTGATCAGATATAAGGATTTGCCACCCCAGCTTTCTTCTGATGTCCATTAGCATGGTAAATTGTTTTCCACCCTCTCAGTTTAAATCTGGAGGTGTCTTGGGGTCTAAAATGAGTTTCTTGTAGGCAACATATAGATGGGTTTTGTTTTTTATCCATTCTGATACCCTGTGTCTTTTGATTGGGGCATTTAGCCCACTAACATTCAGGGTAACTATTGAGAGATATGAATTTAGTGCCATTTTATTGCCTGTAAGGTGACTGTTACTGTATTGTCTCTGTTCCTTTCTGATCTACTACTTTTAGGCTCTCTGTTTGCTTAGAGGACTCCTTTCAATATTTCCTGTAGAGCTGGTTTGGTGTTTGCAAATTCTTTCAGTTTTTGTTTGTTCTGGAAGCTTTTTATCTCTCCTTCTATTTTCAATGATAGCGTAGCTGGATAGAGTATTCTTGGCTGCATGTTTTTCTCATTTAGTGCTCTTATTATATCATGCCAGCTCTTTCTGGCCTGCCAGGTCTCTGTGGATAAGTCTACTGCCAATCTACTATTTTTACCATTGTATGTTACAGACTTCTTTTCCCGGGCTACTTTCGGGATTTTCTCTTTGTCACCAAGACTTGTAAATTTTACTATTAGGTGACGGGGTGTGGACCTATTCTTGTTGATTTTGAAGGGGGTTCTCTGCACCTCCTGGATTTTGATGCTTGTTCCCTTTGCCATTATTAGGGAAATTCTTTCCAATAATTCCCTCCAACATACCTTCTGCTCCCCTCTCTCTTTCTCTCTTTCTTCTTCTTCTGGAATCCCAATTATTCTAATGTTGTTTCGTCTTATGGTGTCACTTATCTCTCAAATTCTCCCCTCGTGGTCCAGTAGCTGTTTGTCCCTCTTTTGCTCAGCTTCTTTATTCTCTGTCATTTGGTCTTCTATATGACTAATTCTTTCATCTGCCTCATTTATCCTAGCAGTGAGAGCCTCCATTTTTGATTGCACCTCATTAATGGCTTTTTTGATTTCAACTTGGTTAGATTTTAGTTCTTTTATTTCTCCAGAAAGGGCTTTTATATCTCCAGAGAGGGTTTCTCTAATATCTTCCCTGCCTTTTTCCAGCCCGGCTAGAACCTTGAGAATCGTCATTCTGAACTTTAGATCTGACATATTACCAATGTCTGTTTTGATTAGGTCCCTAGCATTTGGTACTGCCTCTTGTTCTTTTTTTGTGGTGAATTTTTCTGCCTTGTCATTTTGTCCAGATAACAGTATATTAAGGAGCAAGTAAAATACTAAAAGGGTGGCAAAGACTCCAGGAAAATGCGCTTTAACCAAACCAGAAGAGACCCCAAATCGTGGCAGGGAGAAAGGGGATAAAAAGAGGTTCAGAAAAAAAAAAAAGAAAAAACTAAAAAAGAAAACAAATAAAGAAAAAATATAAAAAAGAAAAAAATATATATATTAGGTAAACCAGTTAAAAAACGTTAAAAAAGAAAAGGGTAAAAGTTTAAAAAAAATTAGCAGAAGAAGAAAAAACATTGAAAAAAAAATTTAATTAACCGCAAGACTAAAGAATCATGGGGAGAAAGCCATGAGTTCTGTGCTTTGCTTTCTCCTCCTCTGGAATTCTGCTGCTGTCCTTGGTATTGCACCTGCTTTCCTTGGTAGGTGAACTTTGTCCTGGCTGGATTTTTTGTTGATCTTCTGGGGGAGGGGCCTGTTGTAGTGACTGTCAAGTGTCTTTGTCCGAGGCAGAATTGCCTGGCCCTACCGGGGGCCGGACTAAGTAATCTGCTCGGGTTCGCTTTCAGGAGCTTTTGTTCCCTGAACACCTTCCGTAGAGTTCTGGAGGACGGGAATAAAAATGGTGGCCTCCCAGTCTCTGGACCAGAGGAGCCAAGATCCCAGGCCCCCACTCCTCAGTGCACCCCCAGAGAACAGTGCCCAATCATTCCCATATCCCCGGCCTCTGGCCGCACTCCGAGCTCACCCATCCTGGGACCAGTTCAAGGTAACCCCGAGCTGAGAGCTCAGTCCTCGGCTGTGTCTCTGTAGCTGGCTTCCCCGTTCTAATACCTGCGAGTTCTGTGACACTCCGACACCTTCGATCCTTCTGTGACCCTGCGGGACCTCGGGCCACGCTGACCCCACGTGGGCTTCACCCCGGTTTAGCCTCTGGAGCAATGTCCCTCAGTGGAACAGACTTTTAAGTCCTGATTTTGTGTTCCATTGCTCCGCCACTTGCCGGGAGCCGGCCCCTCCCCCCACGCTCTATCTTCCCATCGTTTTGGATCACTTCTCCTCCAGTCCTACCTTTCAGAAAGTGGTTGATTTTCTGTTTCTAGAATTGCTGTTCTTCTCCTCTTCAATCTCCCATTGGATTTGTAGGTGTTTGCAATGTTTAGATAAGCTATCTAGCTGATCCCCTGCTACCTGATGTAGTCTCGGCCTGCTACTTCTCCGCCATCTTGACTCCTCCCTCCCCTTCTCCATATTCTTAACGAATTCTTGATGTGACCAATTTCAACAGGTATAATTTGTTTAAATGGTAGTTTTCTTCAGAATATTTGTGACAAGTTGGAGCATGCTAATTCTTTTATAATAGTAACCCTCCCACTCTTTAGTTTTCAACTATGATTCACATCTCTATTGCTTAAAATACGTCTTTGAAATTATTAAAATCTTAAGTTGACCTCTTTTCCACTGATTTACATAATGACACAAACAATAACAATGATTAACATTTATTAATAATTTTTTATATTAAGTATTTTGTAGTCACTAGGAGTTTAAGTTAGTGTTCTCACTCTTTCTTCAGTTGGTTTCTTCCTCCATCTTCAGTGATTTGAAAACCTTGCTTAAGGGTGTCTTCTTATCTGTTCTCTTATCATCATATTTAGAAATTTAAATGTCTGCATTTTGGAAATAACTAACAACTGGTCTTACCTCCTTCATCCATTTCAGTAGCTACACTACTAATATTTACCAGCATTTCAGCAGTTTGGTTTTAGCAACCTTTAGATCTATATAACTTAAAAAAAAAAATCTCAAAATTGGAAATTAGACCCTGTAGCAGGACTTAGTTGAGAGAATCAACTCTTCCTCTCTCTCTCTTCTTCCTCTTTGTACACACACACACACACACACACACACATACACACACACACAGTCACACACACTATCTATACAGTATAACATCTTTTGATGTACCACAATAGCCAAGAAGATACATTGAGAAGATGCTGCATTTGCTTTGACTGCATTGTGTGATTATGAATAAAATTGAACATTGATCTGGGAAGCCTAGAAGAAAATTGGGAATATGGATCTGGAGCTTCATAAGAAGGTTAAAGCTATGCATATGCATTTGTATTAATTTATTTACATATGGATGTTAAGGTTCTAAGCTAAAGTTTTCTTTTTTCTTGATGGTGTATTTCCTTTACTGACATAATTACTGTCATTTAGAGTTCCTGTGATAGGGTAAGAGCTATTAAAACAATGAATATCTGATGGTGGGTGGGATGGGTTATATTTGGAATTATTGCGTACCAAACATAATGCGCATCATGCATTCTGCCTCATTTAATTGTAAATGTAATTTCAGCTTCTGTTTATCTAAAAATAGCATCACATAAAATAATTTTAACACTTTTTAATTGATCATAGCTAGAAATTTAAGTATATTTCTCTGAAACTTTACACATTTGTATTTTATTTACATTTAAGTAAATAACAGAAACATAATTTTATTTCTCCAGTAACAATTTCCTCATCAAGATTTACCTTGTGAACTCAGTCTTCAAATTACTGTTCTTTTCCTAGAGATTGCTTAAAAAATTTTATTTATTTATTTTTAGAGAGAGAGAGTGCATATGCATGGGGGTGGTGCAGAGGGAGAGAGAGAAACATCCCAAGCATACTCCCTACTGAGCAGGGAACCTGATGTGGGGTTCAATCTCATGACCCAGAGATCAGGACCTGTGTCAAAATCAAGAGTCCAATGCTTAACCCACTGAGGCACTCAGGTGCACCTAGAGATTATTCTTAAGGGATGTAGATCTTTTAATTGGAGTTTAGCATTCTTTATTAATTAAAAAGCTCTGATGTGTTTTCTGAGTTGTGATCTGCTGTATTATAGAAGTTAGCATTTTTTTCTTTTCATAAACTATTAAATGTATATAAAATATGCATTTATTGACAAATATCTCTATGCAATAGGACAAAAGTATATATATACAACTTTCCACTTGAAAGGTGTGGACTCCAATTAGCTGAAGTAAAGGAATTCTAACCATACCAGACTTTCCAAAAAGAAATTCAACAGTAGAAATTAAGTTTTAAAAATGTTTGCTTTACTCTCTTGACACTATATTTTCAGCTACTTTGTGAATAAAACTAATATGCGCTGAAAAATCAATGTTAGATATGGAATTTATTTACCTGATTCTCTGTTTTTCAGTTGCCTCTTTTTGATAATTTTTTTTGTCTTCAAAAGATATTGAAAGGTAGAATTGTTTTTACTCTTCATTATACTTAATAATCAGGACCAAGTAAACAGTACAGATGAATTAGACAAAGGTGAGCCTTTGTTATGGATTATGAGACCCTGCTCTATCAGGAAATTCCTTAGATATCTAAATAGGAAGCTAATCATTGATATCACCTTTTTTTTTATCCCCTGTACAAGTATTTTGAGAAACTTTTGTGCTAGGAGTTGAAAATATATTTTATTTGACCAATACCAAGTTTATTCTGTATTCAAATTGTTTATTTGGGGGGGGTGGTAGAAGAAAAATGGTTCTTATTGATGAGTAAATTACTGTACTGATCAAAAAGTTTCCAACTCTGTCTTTGGAAGTGATGCTTGCAATTCCGTTTAAGGGTAAAGACCTTTTTAATATCCAACTTGAGAAGCTTAAAGGAGCTTAACATTGATTTAAATGTACATTAAGCCATAACGCAGTCCCTTTTCTTGGTATTGACAGTGCAAGTTTAGAAGGGAAGAATAAATGGGCCTTGGCTTTTTAAAGAGGGAGTAAAAGGTAACAATAAGACCTAAGCAAATTTTGCCCAATTTGAGTGCATGCTTATAATTAGCTTGCAAGTTATTTGTCCCACACTATTGTGTATTATCTTTGAAAAGATAAATAAGGAAGGCATTTTCCTCTCAGTTTTACCTGTGCTGGTTTTGTGTAGAGTGGCACACAAGCTAGTGGCATGCCCAGCAACAAGCTGATCCCTGAGAGCTGAGAGCAGGGAGCCAAGAGGCGACTAGATATGATGAAGGCTATTACTCTCTTCTTTCCAGGTTAGTGTCTCTGGGAGCTCATCCCTGGGGCCCTCCTTAGCCAGCTGCTCCTCTTAACTCTCTCTCCTTCCTCATCCAGCACCGGACAAGCAGTGATGCATTAATGGCTCAGTGCTGGGAACACCATGGTGTGCATGAGGGTATTCAGAAATCCTTATCCTCACATGCTTTTGCTGTGTGGTTTATTTTTAACAAAGAACTAGAAGGAAAATATGGATGCGAGTGAAAGAGAAGAGCAGGGGGTGAAAGACCACTTTGCTGCAAATGAATTACATTCAACGTCAATTTTTAACTAATTCTTCCTGGGGCTATTAAAAGAGCTTGTGTTACATAGAGTCACAAACCAGTCCCCAGAAAATGAGTATCAGTGAGAGATCCACTTCTGGGCATAAAGCATCCTCTTTAGAGAAAATCATTCTTGAAGTCCATATATTAAGTTTGTTCTCACTATTCTGAGGCAGGTTTAAAAAATAAAACAGAAAAGAAAGAAAAACTGTTGGAGTTATCCATTTTAAAGAGACAATAAATTGACCTCCTGCTGATGTCAATGTACTCAGTAAGGGGGGGAAACCCAATAAAACAAAAAAACAAAACAACAACAACAAAACAAAGAAACCCTTCACAGCCAACAATAGAGATTGCTTCAGTTCAGTTTCCTCTCATATGGAGGATCTTGCTTTTTATTTTAGCCCCATAATACATTTATTAGAAGAAAATCCAGGATCATTACAAAATAACTGAAAAATAAAAGCCTACTGCACATGGGCAGGGAACTGTTTTTACACCTTCTTTGCCCTATTAGCTGTCAGATACTTTTCTGTTCACTCTTTTATTTGTTCAGCCCTCCATCCTCCCTCCCTCCCCTTCCTTCCTTCTTCCCTTCCTCCATCTCTTCCCCTCCCCACCCTTCCCCTCCCCCCTCCCCCTCTCCCTTTCCTTCCTTCCTTCCTCCCTTCCTTCCTTCCTTTGTAAAGGGACCTGTTCCTAGCTGTGGAAAGTATTCGGGAAAGCTAAATTTACTTTCCTTGAAGAGCTTATACCAATAGTTTCATTTATTAGCTTTAACTTACCTTTAACATGAGGTCTTACACCCTTAATTCTGTTGCAGTATACAGTGACAACATCTACTTTTATTGTACTAGAAAGAAGAGTCTCAAGAAAGTGCCTTTATTCCCACAGTTAACTAGTCTCTGTATTAGTAGCTTTGTAGAAACTTCTTGGAGGTGACCTCTTCAAGATACGCACATCTTGCCATCAACAATCCATAGGAGAGTTTGAAATGGGGTGTGAGAACATGCAACATTTTATTCAGTGTCTTGGGAGACACCATTATCATGACCCCTTAAATTTACTGTCTTTGTAGACAACTTGCTATGGGAAAGGGGGACTTTGGAGTTAACTCAGCAGCTTCTGCAAATGAATGTTCCATGAGAGTATTACTGCAAACCCCAAGAGGGGACATTAGTCTAACTCTTCATTAGCAGGGGTGAGAAAAAGCTGTCCTCTGTGTTCCTGGATAGGCAGACTCTATTCCAGTAGGAGTTTCTCTCTGGAATTCAATTCTCTGAAATTCTTAGTGCTCCCAAAGTCAAACTTGCCTTTAATGGAAATGGGATAAGGGGAATCTGAAAATGTCAAGTGCAGAGTTTTATTTTTCAAGGATACTGTGGGTTTACAAACTAGGAGCAAAAAAACCCGCACAATTCCTTGAAGCAGAATTAAAGCACAATCGTACAAGTCCAATGTATTACAATTTGACAATGTGCACTAACTGATAATGCCACCCACTTGACTCATTTACCAATTTAAGGTTATTTTGTAATCTCCCTGTGAGCTTCCCAACATAACAGAAGAACTCTGAATGTGTGTGCATGTGCTTGTATGTGTGCATTGCTCTAAAACCACGAATAACTTCCCACGGTGCTTAAGAAAATAGAACAATTTCTTTCCTCACCCTTTCTATAGCTATGATATTTGTGTAGAGGTAATTTTTTTTTTCAGTTAAATTTTAGTGCAATGTGTGGGTGAACAAAACTCCTATTTGAAAAGCATGTAAATAAAGTTTAAGAAAGGAATTGAGAACAGAGGGCATGTATTGGTGAAATTGCTAAAAGTATTCTACTTCTTATAGAGTGAAAATGAATCTGAGTAGGAAAAAACTCAGTATTTGATAATAAAGTGTTAAAAGATACAACCTGATTTACTAATCTATCTATTCCTAAATTTAAATTGAAGGAACTCATAAGAATCATTCTAAGATAATTTTGTCTTCTTCTATTCCTACAGAAATACACTGATAATAGTGAATCATAAATGCAGAATGGTTTCCTTTTATTAAACTTTTAAGTTTTATAGAATTTTAGAATTTTACAATTTATAATTTTGGAAAATATCTCATTTATTAGACATAACCTACATGTGCTAATTTAAAGAGATTTTGATTGGGACTTCTGTCTGTATCTAAGATGGGTATCGTGGTAAGTGCTAATTCAAATCAGTCATTACCATGTGATTTTTTTTTAATTTTACAACACTTATAAAAGACTAATGAATAAAGCACATTTTAAAAACTCCCAGTAGTGATCTGTCAGAAAAATAGTTACAAAGTAACTATTGAGCAGGCATGAGCCTGCTCAGTGTTGTGCTAGACTCATGCCTTTACAAAGAGATCTATATAAATTCTTGTGCTCTAGAAACTTAAAAGTGAAGAGATGAACTGCCATATTAATTTGCTGGTTTTTTTTTTTAATTCCACTGAATATTTTTAGAACTTTATAGAACATATAGCTTGTGATTTGAAAGACAGATCTTCTATAGGGTCAGTAAGAGGTGGCCCTCTTGCTCTACTTGAACAATTCTAAGAGTGGGGAAAAGATTGCAACATGAAAAAAACTGATCCTTTGATGAAGAGCTCTGACCTCCTAACCAACAGGCTACATTTTATTTTCTAAAACAATCATAATACATTGTAAGGTCTTAGAATATTTGAAACTGGGATGCCTGGATGGCTCAGTTGGTTAAGCATCTGCCTTCAGCTCAGGTCATGATCTCAGGGTCCTGGAATTGAGCCCTACATCGGTCTCCTTGCTCAGTGGGGAGTCTGCTTCTCCCTCTGCCTGCTGCTCCCTCTGCTTATGTTCCCTCTTTCTTTCTCTGACAAATAAATAAAATAAAATAAAAGAATATTTGAAACTTGTCCTAGTTTGCCCCCCTACATTTTCAAAGCTATCCTGTAAATTTAACAAATTCTTCTATTTTTACATTATATCTGGTATGTGGTAGCTATTAATTTCTCAGCCTTATAGCCTATTGGTTTAAAAAAGCTGAGAACTTGCCCTTTGGTCCTTTTCTACCATATAACTTGTTGGCACCTCTAGAAATCTCTTTATTTCTCTCTTGATTCTATATTCTTTCTCTTCCCAGCTCCATTCTCTTTCTTTTTCTCCCTTAAAATTTGGAATTTGTGGGTTGGTTTATTTGTTGTTTTGGCCTGGTCTCTACTGACTTGGAGCTGGGTACTGTTTCTTCCTTCTTGGGCTCAACTTCATCTCTAAACACTATTTTGGTCCCTCTTACCGCGGTCTCATATGCATATCCACAGTCTTAGGATAGCCCCAGCCCAGTTGCACACCAACCTGGTTGAAGGGCTCTGACACAAATCAGAGTATAGGCATTCTAGCTTTCTTAGATTATTAAATAATTATTCCATGATTCCATGTCCCAGGGTCTCCATTCTGTCCGTATCTCTGGGCCTGCACAAAAGAGTGGCCTAGGTATGCTGAGATTTTATATCTGTTGCAAATTGTAGCTCATTCAAGGGCAGTGGGGAGGCCTACATGCTAAACTGGTGAGTGTACTTCTGACTGCCCACTGACAGTCTTCTCAGCCTCATACTCTGGCTTCTCACAGAAGTTTTCTAGTTAAAAATTGCATTTCCAGGTTTCTGAAGAGTTCATGCAGCAAAACATTTCCCATCAGAGTATGGAGATCTAATTTAATGCAATGTATAAGTGGAGAGGTTGCTCTAGCCACTCGTAGCCTTGTAGCATTTAGACCTAGAGAAATTCACCAGTGCCGGAGGCCCTCCTACTTTAAGAAATGAGCGCACTATGACAAAATAAATTGCAAGTTTACAAGGAGCCAGTTTGCACCAACCCTTAGTGGATAATGTCTTTCCTTTACCTAAGTAGCTTTGACTATAGATAGAAGATTAGTGGAACATCCATTCTAGCATTATTGAGGTCTGTTTCCATTACCTTAATAAGCATAGAATAAACAGAAACATACTCAAGGCAAAATTACTAGCTCATAGAGGAGTAAGAGACTAACTGCAATCTGTATGTTTGTTTCAAGAAAGCTTCAGATGCACCCTACTTGATAAAATTATATGAGTTCCTAGAATTCATAGCTTTTCTAAGCAGATGACTTAGCTTCTGATAGAGGCGGCTGAGAAGAGCCTATCTTTTTGAGGTTTCTACTGAGGACTCATATTCATTGGATGAAGGGTTTACTTCAATGGGGAAATCAATGGTCCTTACCCTCTAACTTACTATAGTACCTAAATAGAACTCTGATCTGTGGTTATTGATAGTTCTCATTGATATAATTATTCAATTTTTCTCTTCATTGTATTCAGATGAATAGCCAAAAATATCTGATCTCTGAAGTTACCCAAGACTAAGTGTAATTGGTGGTTTTGAGGATCAAGCCATGGTATATTGGGCTCACATTTCTACCTGACCTAGGACTGAGTCCATATGCATGAGCACTGCTGAGAGGTAGTCACAGGTAGAGGCTGGGATTTATTTCCATGATAATCATCCTACTTAACTACATATGGTAGTGTGAGTTGAGGTATATGCCCCTGATTGTTCATTCTTTGTACATGGCCTCTCCTAGATGAAAGTCCACTAATTTTGATTCCACTCCCTCCACAGTTGTAAGTGTAGCCTTACTTGAGTTTTTTAGGCAGCAACATAACACTGTGGTTTATACCAGGCTAGTGGAAAAGTAAACTATAAGTGCTTTTTGTGTAATTTTATGTTAATTGTCTTCATACATTCTGTACTTGCCAAATCTTTTTTTTTTCTTTTTTAAGTAAAAATTTTAATTTATTATAGGTTTAGAAGAAGATATTTAGAACCTGGATTTAGTAACCTTTGAGTTATCCTTTTTATATCTGCCTTCTGTTTACACTCTGTTAGCTATGGTCATTTTCCTTTCTATAATTAACTTATCTCCTCTAGATGAATTTTGATTTTCCTCCGTGTTTCAGAGTTAACTGAAATATATTTATTGGTACTTGAGACTAATTAGAAAAGGGGCAACTGTACTCCTAGTAATTAAAAAAATAAACATGAGGCTCTTGTAGCTTGGAACTGCCCTATTCTAGACAAAATAGATTTTGAGGTAGAGTGTCAAAATCAAATCTGCATAGCCCTGCTCTGAGATGGCCAGAGGCTGAGGGAAAATGGTGTGGCAAAAGTAGGCTGGTCTTACTTTTCCACAAGTGCATATTTATCTAGTACTAGAATTACTAATAAATATCTCCACTCACTACCTCTACTGTGGCACCTTACATAAAGAACGTTTATCAAAAGAAACATTACTGAAATATTTTTGGCTATTCTTCTGAATACAATGATGAGAAAAATTGAACAATTATATCAATAAGAACTATCAATAAGCCCAATTTTGCCTGGAAAAGACTATAGCTTTCAGTTATGGGACTTTGGGGTCAGAGCTATGCTAAACATTTGCTCAATTTGATCATTTTTCCCGTTTGGACCCAAGCAGAATAATTTCATGAAATGGCAATAAAGTATTTCTTCAGGATATTTTACTTAAAATATATTCGAGATGACAAGGATTGTATAGTAGAACTCTCACTGACAATTACTAGCATACAGATGATTCCTTATGAAAAGGTAATATACTTTAAGTGTACTATAAGTACTTTCAAAACTGCTGGCACCTCATGGGAAAACTTTGAAGAGTGCATTCAGAAAACTCTATTTGGCCTATATTTGGTTGCTTTTATTTTTCTATTCATAATTGATAGGGACAATGATATAATTCTCAAATATTCTAAAGATCTCATATGTTCTGTAACTCCTTCCTCTTATTCTGTAACACCAAATTTGCTCAACTCTATAGCATCCTAAAATTAAATTTCTTTTTCTATATCCTATTGCAATCAATTTCTACATAAAAATGGGAATTCAATGACATTTTGCATTATATTTTTTACAATTCACTTACAATAACTGTTTTCTTTTAGGCTTTTGTATTTTGTAATTTTGTGTTTTTTTCTTATGGTGACATTTTCTTCAAGGCTGTTAATGCTTTGAAGAAAGAAATTGCATATATCATTAATACCTAACACAGTACCTGGACTATAGTAGGTTTTTTGCTCCATAAATGTGTGAATCATTTGGGTAATAGTTTGGGTAGTCTTTATCAGTGAAATGATCACAATTAGATTTTTATTGTTTCGTTTTGTTTTGTTTTTAAAAGATTTTATTTACTTGAGAGAGAAAGAGAGTGCATGCCCACACAGGAGCCAGGCGAGGGGCAGAGGTAATCTCAAGGCAGACTGCTCTTAGCCCAAGCCAGTTGTGGCACTCAGTCTCTTGACCCTGAGGTCATGACCTGAGTGAAAATCATGAATTGGCTGCCTAACCAACTGAGGCACCCAGGTGCCCCTTATTTTTACTCATCCATTCCACATTTCCTGTTAATCATCCATCAAATTCTATTTTCCTGGCCAGACTTATCAAAAAGAAAAGAGAACGGACCCAAATAAATAAAATCATGAATGAAAGAGGAGAGATCACAACTAACACCAAAGAAATACAGACAATTATAAGAACATACTATGAGCAACTCTACGCCAACAAATTTGACAATCTGGAAGAAATGGATGCATTCCTAGAGACATATAAACTACCACAACTGAACCAGGAAGAAATTAAATAACATTTGACTATCTAGACAATACTGTTGGATTACTGTTACAAAGTACCATTTGGACAATGTTTAAGAACTTAGATACTGCTGTTTATTTCTCATTAGAGAATAGTATCTTTTCAGGACTTTATAATACATGGCCACTTTGATCTACAAAAAAATTTTTTTTAGTAAAAACTGTAATTAATGTGTATACAATCACCAGAATCACATTAGTCATCTTATTCTTTCTGTCATTTTTATCTTTCATCCTACTACAGAAATGACAAATATGACTGATTCTTCACCAAATATTCTCAGATTTGGGTCATAGACATAACTTGTCATTAAAGTCAAGTAAAGGAATTGATGTTTAATACACTACCTGATTTCCATTGAACCTATCTTTTTTTTTTTTTTTTTTAAGACCTTGGGCATGTTCTATTTTTGTAGATTCATTGGGTTGTCAAAAGCTAAGGGCAGTGACTTGACAAATCATCGTAGGAGAAGGTGAGTTTATGAAACGTTTGTTTTCATGGCTTCACATGGTTAAAATAAAAAAAGAGATGCATGGTTTATGGCCTTTATAGCAGTAAATGTGTTTGTGAAAGCTATTGCTCAAACTGTTTTTTTTTTTTCCCTATATGGCATATATTTAAATGCTAAGATCCAGTTTCCTGTATTTTTAATTTTAGTTCTCTGGAATTAGATGGACCCATTAGTTGCAAACACTATGGTCTATTATACAATTACTTATTCTACTTGAATAATGCCAAGCATCTAATCTTATCACTAAGATAAGTTGGACTCTAAAATAAGATGCCAGCTATTTTCATAATTTCAAACTGTTAAAGATTATACAAATTTATCTATCTATGTACTTATGCAACTCTTATTGAATATCTTCCTTGGACAACTCTTATTGGATATCTTATTGAATATCTTTCTTGGACATAAAGGAATATGAGATTGAAGATAAAACATCACTTATCTGCTCTCAAAGAACATAGTTTTGAGTAGGAGAGACCATTTGTTTGATAGATAAGTAACAGGAAAATTTACTTAATGATAGTATTTAATTATACATTGTGTGTGTTCATAACTCAGATACAAGAACTTGAATTATATTTGTTTAAAACATTTGTTGATGATAATGAAGCCCCATTCCACCAACGTGGTGGAAAGGTAATCTCTGTTAGGGCTAGGTCTTGCCACTTATGTTCCAGAGCTTCATTTTTGTTCTGGGAGGACTTATGTAATAGCAGAATACTACTAGGGGAGTGAAGTGGAGGTAGGATCCCCATTTAATCTTCCATCATGCCTTTTGCTTGAGAAAACCCTCACTATATCTAAATATCTACATATTGATAGGTGATAGATGATAGATAGATAGATACATGCATACATTCATTGATAGATTCCAGCCAACAATAATAGATCAAATTTGGGGATTCCAGACAATAATAATAAATTGAATTTGAAAACCTCTCATGATCTTCTTGTTTGAGGGAGTTATTTTCCAATGTTCCTACTTTGGGAGTTGCATTGTCTCATCTGAGAACACATAATACTACATAATGTAGATTTTACCAATTTCATTTAGTTTTATTATAGTCAAAACTACCTATCTTCCTCCACACATATACTAGAAATTTGCATCTAGAATTATCATTATTATCAGTAGTAGCAATAATAGTAGAAGTAAAAGAAATGAAAAACTAGCTAACATTGTTTAATCCCATTCAGTTGGTGCTTTGCCTACACTGTCTCCATTAATGTGTCAAGGTTTCTGTCATTACCAGTAACCTTTGCCAGCACTGTTTCTTAAAGTTGAGGAACTATCCTCCCTCTTTGTCTGACTTACCTTTATGTTTCAGAATAGATAAAACTGTCTAATAAGGGCTCCTGGGTGGCAGAGTGGGTTAAGCCTCTGCTTTCGGCTCAGGTTATGATCTCAGAGTCTTGAGATCGAGTCCTGCATTGGGCTCTGCTCAGTGGGGAGGCTGCTTCCCCCTCTCTCTCTGCCTGCTTCCCCCTCTCTCTCTGCCTGCCTCTCTGCCTACTTGTGATCCCTCTTTGTGTGTCAAGTAAATAAATAAAATCTTAAAAAAAACAAACAAAAAAACTGTCCAATAAACGTTTCTTGATTCTTCAAGACTGAAATAAGTCCCCTTCCTATATGCTTTGTATCAACCACTATTGCAGAACATGTCATACAT
This sequence comes from Meles meles, assembly GCF_922984935.1. Lineage (NCBI taxonomy): Eukaryota > Metazoa > Chordata > Mammalia > Carnivora > Mustelidae > Meles > Meles meles. Next base: position 60,526,779 of record NC_060072.1, read on the forward strand.
AAAATTATTTATCATTTCAACCAGACAATAAGCTCCTTGAAGGGATACACTTTTTTACTGCTTATTTTTTCTTTCTTCCCAGTGCTTGGGACAGGGTTGGGATAAAGGACTGAGTAATATCATGAAAATATTATTTTTTTCCATTTCCAAGGACAGCTGCATCTTTATCAATTACAGTTTAAATTTTAATAAAATAATATACCACATTTAGTGACCTTCAATATTTCATGATGCTAATGAGTAACATGTAGGGTCCCTATGAGTTCTTAGAAGCTCTAGTCATGGTAACTCCAGCTGTGACTTGCTCATATATGGAAAACAAATCTAAAGAGAGAAAGCTGATCTGTTTATTCTTGAGGAAGAGGATTGGCAAATTTCTCAGCAACACAAGTAATACCACAGGTGTCTGCCCACACACTGCTACGAAGTACCTAATACCATGCAATGATATCAAGCTCCTGGAAGCATATAAGCCATGAGGGCAGTGGCCTAGTTCCCTGACCAGGCAGAGCACCATCTTACAGAGTTTAAATACTATGCTGAGGTAGACTGTCCATTTTCCTTTCCTCAGCCACAGGAAGGTCCAAAGTCTGATGGCTTTATTTTATTTTACTAGCTCTGTAACAAATGACACGTGTAGATTAAGAATAGGAGAGTTATTTTCCTCACAACCTTGCAAATAGACTCCCTTTCCTGTAGCATCTGAAATATGTTAGCTAAGCTCAAGGGCTCAAAAATAGGCCTCACTGCACACAGTGCCCCCTTGAAGCTCTAGAAATCTATTTTCCTTTACTAATTTCCTTCTTCCCCTTCTGTCCACATATATCCACTGTGCACTCTGCAACCAGAAAAGGCCATAGGCCTCAACTAGCTCTCCGAAATTTTCCCCTGCCTTGTCTGACCTAGATCTTGGCTTCCTCTTGAGGACAATAATTTCACTATGATGTTCTCCAGTGGTGGTATTCATTTTCTCAAACAGAATTAAAAGGAGATGATGGTATCAAGTGCAGTACGAGTTCTAGATCATTCTTCTGTGACTTTCTTTTTTAAATAAACAAAGACACACAAAAACACTGCTTTGCCATCCATTTCCCCCTTGGCAGATCTCCCATTTCCTGTTACCCACCTACTTTCTGGATCATCCATCCCACACACAGTCCACTGGCATCCTGTCTTCTCCAGCTGAAGTTTTTTGTCTTCATCTCAGGTGATTCTCATGTCCTGATTAGTGGCCTGACATAATCTGATCAAAGCTATAATTTTAAATTTCAAAGCTGTTAAAATTTACTGCTAGTTCACTATCTGAAAGAAATGACATCTAATAATTAGCAATGTCCCACAGCTGCATGTTATCAAAGAACACAGAAGTGAAACACAGTTGCAGGTCACTTGGAACCCAATGGCCTATAGTGAAAATGTATGCCTTTAAAGAGAATGAGTTAACATTTCCATGGTGTTAGTGTCTCAAATTGAAGTGTATCTATTTGTATCACTTTATAGGGTTAGATTAGTAAGAATAGCTTCTAAAAATCCAAATATTTTCTCACGTACTTGGTCTTCAGTTAGTTCGAGATACTTTGTTGACAATATTTATATTATCACCTTCTGGTTCAAGAATGTAGGCTTTGCATAGCATGGCTAACTGAAAGGTAGATGAGCATTGCTAACATTTAATAATCATTTCCTGCAAAATAAATACTACACATACATATATATTTTGTTTTTTTACTTAGCACACAATAAGAGCTCTAAAAAAGTCTAGATATTTGCTTCTAAGAATAAATGATTTTTTAGTTGTTTCTATTAATTTTCATGATTGGTTTAGCATAATTTTGATCATCAGGCAATTGTTCTTATATTTGAGATCTAAGGATAAGTACTGAAGTTTTGAGCAGGGGTATTAAATTTTAAAAGGAGTCAGGATCTTTCTCAACCATCAGATATATCAAATCTAGCAAGGAGATATATAGCGATCTAATCACATTCTAATTATTGTATATGTAAGTACATATAAAAGTATTACTATGATAAGTGCTTGTTTTACTTCTTGTTGGGTGTTTTAATTTATTCTTATTTGAACTGGGTTGTTTTTTTATGTATATAGATTCTAAGTTTTTATCTTACTAGAATAGGCAGATATAGTTTAATCTTTCTTTTAATCTGCCTCTCTCTCTTTTCTCCTTCTCTCTCTGGTTTCTGTTTATTCTGATAGCTATTTAACTATCATCTGTCTGTCTATTTATTTTTAGATAGGTCTTGTGTAGATTACATAGATAGGTCAGAATAATATATATCAGAAACATAAAATAATTTCCCTTTAAAATGTTTTTAACATATATTTTTGCCTCTTTCACTTATATCCTTACTGTACCTACTTTTCATCGTCTTCCTTTGCCCCTCATCTTCCTCCTCTTCTTTCATTCTTTGATTCAGTGGTGAGATAACATTTGTGGATTAATATTTATTTTTCTTCTTACTTGTTCTTTTGTTCCATCACTGCTCCTCTTAAATTCAAAAAAATAATATCTTCAAACTGAACAAATAATATTATATTAAAAGTACTTTTAAAGCAGTATATTGACTTTATAGGGTAATATAAAATAAAATAGTAACAAAATCAATTAAAACTTCAAAGCAAATGAAACTCATACTAAAATGGCAGGGCTAACTTCTTCATAGTATTCTTATTTAAGGCATACTGAATTTGTATTTTTGACAGGATTTTCACAGAGCCAAATTTAGTCTTGAATGTTTTTTTAAAAATCTCATGCATTTGTTGTAGCAAATTATGTAGACTTCTAAGTAAAAATTCGTGTAACTATTTGTATATCTATTTATATACACTGTTTTCATTTCTCATTCTTTATCTCCCATTCCAAAGCACACACAATGATACACACACACACACACACACACACACACACACACACACACAAGCAGTGATTGAAAATGTTGGGGAACCTATTGAATGACAGGCACAAAAGTTACATATCTTCTAATATATTTGCAATAAACATATTATTTAAAACTAAGAAAATGAAATTGTATTTGCCATATAAATATTAAAAGCACAAATGTGAAGGCTTTAGAGAAGTTTCCTCATGAAAAACAACCATGACAAAAGAGTACTTGAATGACAATATAAAAAAAAATTAAAACCAGAGAATTAATCTTTGTCTTCACACACGCTGGCTGATGCTAACACAATTGCAGAAACCATGTATTTAAACCTACATTTTATAAAACCTCATTGGCAAAAATCAATAGAAAGCTTTAGTGGGTAGAATGTGTGTAATAGTAACAAGTAGAAAGGTTAGTGTAGAAGTTAATGGTTCTATCAGGAATAAAACAGAGTTAAAACGTGAAGGAAAGGTCTACCACAAGTGGTTCATTAACCTTTTAGAACCCCAGTGTATCCTCGCTGTAAAGATTACAACAAATCTGACTCAGACTCTCCTAGCATTTGCTAATACTCCAACTCAGCACAGCACTGTGTGCATTTCTTATAATAGAATTATTTTCATTGCAATTACACATTGCTGCTAAAAACAAAAATGATGGGAAGAGAATGCAAAGGGCATCAGTCAGCACAGACTGTGGAGGTTTTTTGTTTGTTTGTTTTCCTTCCAGGTGTTCGTTTTGCATCTGCTACAGCTTCAGATGCAGTCACTTTCTCAATGGAGAGCTGAACTTATCTCAGAATTCTGTTAATTTTCAGCTTATTCCTAGTTTTGGTTGAATATCGAGAAAGGGAAGGAAGTTTTCAGACCTGATTGGCATTGTATTCAGAGCAATAAAATAATGCCATTATCTTCTTTTTGAATAAAAAATAGATTGTCTGACCTCTGACTCTCCTAGCCAAAGTGTTTAGGAAAAGGATGAGAATTGGACTTGTACTAAAACAATTCAAAGGTACAATTATGGTAACAAAAGCTCTGGTTAGAAACACATTGGCATCAACAATGATTTAACGTCTTTGGATAAAATTTACTCACAGTGTTGTCCCCATATCCTCTGTGATTGCCTTTGATTATTTTTTTTTGGCCTTAACAAAAGAATTAGAGAAACTGTCTGCCCCTAAACTCCTTCCTTACACAGTATCCTTCCTGCTTCCCTTAATCTCCCTGTCCCCTTTCGATTCTTTCTTGCTTTTCTTTCAGCAGATTTCAGGATAGAAGTTTAAATGAGCAGCTGCCACAGCAGGCAATGCCAATATTCTCTGGCCAACCAACCAACAGGGGGTACTCTTGTACAGGATGGCTGGCTCCCCTTTGGAGACAGAACTAACCTCTGTGACAGATTCAGAGTCCACAGCTTGGAGCTGAAATCCCAGACCTTACATTCCTTCCAAATTTTCTAGTTGGTAATCTATCCTGCTGAGCTGATTCTCTTTAAATTTCCATATAATCCAAAAATGAAGTTATTTTTATTTCTTCCTCTGTTTTTTTATTTTTTGCTTTGGTTTTGTGTGTGTGTGTGTGTGTGTGTGGTGTGTGTGTGTGTGCTTTTTGTTTTGTTTTTTTGTTGTTGTTGTTGTTGTTTTTTTTTTTTTTTTAAGAGGGGAGAATTCAGTTAGTTCATAATTAGGGGAGGAGTAGTTTTTGGATTCTATCCTCTACATGAAATCTGTTATAAATATACCCTGCCAAAATCCTGAATGGTAATGTGCCAGTTTTGTAATAGGTTTAGTTCTCTGGTCTTTTTCTCTAAGTCCAAATTCTCTGTCATTTTATAACATTTTGTCCTTGAAAACCCTTTTCTCCCACCTCACCATTTTCTTTTTTAAAAGATGGTGTGGTATGCATGTTTTAAGCTATCCCATCTGTGACAGCTGAAGACAAAAACATCAGCCTGAGTTTTGGCACAACTTGGGCCTACGTCCTGTAATCTCATTTGTGTCTGTCCTAGAACTGTCCTTATTCCCCAGAATTCTTATCTCCTAGCCACAGCCGAGGGCAGCATTGTGACTCTCTGTGCACAGTTGATGCATGGGCTAAAATGACGTCCAGGTCTTTGTTAGAGCAGACATGATCTTTGGAATTGACTCTGATGTTGAAAATTGCTGAACCCCTTAATCTGTTTCATTTCTCTTGCTTGAATGATGGTCTGAATAGGGTAACTCCAGAGAACAATGGTTCTGGCTCTTTGAAATGTTGATTTTCATCTGTGCCATGATATGATGAGCACATAAAGTTTTTATATAGTTGGGTCAGTGATAATAAGGCCTTCTACAAAGAACACCGTATTTACCAGTGTTCCTTTCACATGCCAGAAAGCTTTGTCTGTAAACACACAACAGACTTCATGAAGCCCAAAGTTAAAGGAGAACTCTGACTTATATGCAGTCGTTTTTAAAAAAATATTTTTGTGCTTTTTTTACATAATTTTCAATACAAAATTTCACTGGAACTTGAGTTTTTGGGATGAGGAACTTTTTTTAGAGTCAAGATTCTAATTTTCTCTTAAGTTTGAAACTTGTTTTTCCTTCTTCTTGATTGGTAAGCTTTTATGTCTTCATGTGATACATTAAATAATACAGAAATCATCTATAACAAAATGATGTCTATCATAATGATTAGCCCATAGGATCCACCAATCTAGACTGTGGCCCAATTTTATCTTTGTGGCATAAACAGATTTACAAATTGTTGGTAACTTAGGAATATCATCCAAAAAGAGTGACTGTATATAAAATAATTCCATAGAAAATTTAACTGTTATTGACACCTTACTTTTTTTAAATTTTTAATTTATTTTTTATTTTTCTATAAACATATAATGTATTTTTATCCCCAGGGGAAGAGGTCTGTGAATCACCACGTTTACACACTTCACAGCACTCACAATAGCACATACCCTCCCCAATGTCCATAACCCCACTCCCCTTCTCCCAACCCCCCCTCCCCTCAGCAAACCTGTTTGTTTTGTGAGATTAAGAGTCACTTATGGTTTGTCTCCCTCCCAATCCCATCTTGTTTCATTTATTCTTCTCGTACCTCCCTAACCCCCCATGTTGCATCTCCACTTCCTCATATCAGGGAGATCATATGATAGTTGTCTTTCTCCGACTGACTTCTTTCACTAAGCATGATACCCTCTAGTTCCATCCACGTCGTCGCAATGGCAAGATTTCATTTCTTTTGATGGCTGCATAGTATTCCATTGTGTATATATACCTCATCTTCTTTATCCATTCATCTGTTGGTGGACATCTAGGTTCTTTCCATAGTTTGGCTATTGTAGACATTGCTGCTATAAACATTCAGGAGCACGTGCCCCTTTGGATCACTACGTTTGTATCTTTAGGGTAAATACCCAGTAGTGCAATTGCTGGGTCATAAGGTAGTTCTATTTTCAACATTTTGAGGAACCTCCATGCTGTTTTCCAGAGTGGTTGCACCAGCTTGCATTCCCACCAACAGTGGAGGAGGGTTCCCCTTTCTCCACATCCTCGCCAGCATCTGTCATTTCCTGACTTGTTAATTTTAGCCATTCTGACTGGTGTGAGGTGATATCTCATTGTGGTTTTGATTTGTATTTCCCTATGCTGAGTGATGTGGAGCACTTTTTCATGTGTCTGTTGGCCATCTGGATGTCTTCTTTGCAGAAATGTCTGTTCATGTCCTCTGTCCATTTCTTGATTGGATTGTTTGTTCTTTGGATGTTGAGTTTGCTAAGTTCCTTATAGATTTTGGACACTAGCCCTTTATCTGTTATGTTGTTTGCAAATATCTTCTCCCATTCTGTCAGTTGTCTTTTGGTTTTGTTAACTGTTTCCTTTGCTGTGCAAAAGCTTTTGATCTTGATGAAGTCCCAATAGTTCATTTTGCCCTTGCTTCCCTTGCCTTTGGCGATGTTCCTAGGAAGATGTTGCTGAGGCTGAGGTCAAAGAGGTTGCTGCCTGTGTTCTCCTCAAGGATTTTGATGGATTCCTTTCTCACATTGAGGTCCTTCATCCATTTTGAGTCTATTTTCGTGTGTGGTATAAGGAAACAGTCCAATTTCATTTTTCTGCATGTGGCTGTCCAATTTTCCCAGCACCATTTATTGAAGAGGCTGTCTTTTTCCATTGGACATTCTTTCCTGCTTTGTCGAAGATTACTTGACCATAGAGTTGAGGGTCTATTTCTGGGCTATCTATTCTGTTCCATTGATCTATGTGTCTGTTTTTGTGCCAGTACCATGCTGTCTTGATGATGACAGCTTTGTAATAGAGCTTGAAGTCCGGAATTGTGATGCCACCAGCTTTGGCTTTCTTTTTCAATATTCCTTTGGATATTCGAGGTCTTTTCTGGTTCCATATAAATTTTAGGATTATTTGTTCCATTTCTTTGAAAAAAATGGATGGGATATTGACAGGGATTGCATTAAATGTGTAGATTGCTTTAGGTAGCATAGACATTTTCACAATATTTTTTTCTTCCAATCCAGGAGCATGGAACATTTTTCCATTTCTTTGTGTCTTCCTCAATTTCTTTCATGAGTACTTTATAGTTTTCTGCATATAGATACTTAGCCTCTTTCGTTAGGTTTATTCTTAGGTATCTTATAGTTTTTGGTGCAATTGTGTATGGGATTGATTCCTTAATTTCTCCTTGTTCTGTCTTGTTGTTGGTATAGAGAAATGCAACTGATTTCTGTGCATTGATTTTATATCCTGACACTTTACTGAATTCCTGTACAAGTTCTAGCAGTTTTGGAGTGGAGTCTTTTGGGTTTTCCACATATAGTATCATATCGTCTGCGAAGAGTGATAGTTTGACTTCTTCTTTGCCGATTTGGATGCCTTTAATTTTCTTTTGTTGTCTGATTGCTGAGGCTAGGACTTCTAGTACTATGTTGAATAGCAGTGGTGATAATGGACATCCCTGCCGTGTTCCTGACCTTAACGGAAAAGCTTTCAGTTTTTCTCCATTGAGAATGATATTTGCGGTGGGTTTTTCATAGATGGCTTTGATAATATTGAGGTATGCGCCCTCTGTCCCTACACTTTGAAGAGTTTTGATCAGGAAGGGATGCTGTACTTTGTCAAATGCTTTTTCAGCATCTATTGAGAGTATCATATGGTTCTTGTTCTTTCTTTTATTAATGTGTTGTATCACAATGATTGATTTACGGATGTTGAACCAAACTTGCAGCCCTGGAATAAATCCCACTTGGTTGTGGTGAATAATCCTTTTAATATACTGTTGAATCCTATTGGCTAGTATTTTGGTGAGAATTTTTGCATCTGTGTTCATCAAGGATATTGGTCTGTAGTTCTCTTTTTGGTGGGATCCTTGTCTGGTATTGGGATCAAGGTGATGCTGGCCTCATAAAATGAGTTTGGAAGTTTTCCTTCCATTTCTATTTTTTGGAACAGTTTCAGGAGAATAGGAATTAGTTCTTCTTTAAATGTTTGGTACAATTCCCTTGGGAAGCTGTCTGGCCCTGGGCTTTTGTTTGTTTGGAGATTTTTGATGACTATTTCAATCTCCTTACTGGTTATGGGCCTGTTCAGGTTTTCTATTTCTTCCTGGTTCAGTTGTGGTAGTTTATATGTCTCTAGGAATGCATCCATTTCTTCCAGATTGTCAAATTTGTTGGCGTAGAGTTGCTCATAGTATGTTCTTATAATTGTCTGTATTTCTTTGGTGTTAGTTGTGATCTCTCCTCTTTCATTCATGATTTTATTTATTTGGGTCCTTTCTCTTTTCTTTTTGATAAGTCTGGCCAGCGGTTTATCAATCTTATTAATTCCTTCAAAGAACCAGCTCCTAGTTTCGTTGACTTATTCTGTTGTTTTTTTTGGTTTCTATTTCATTGATTTCTGTTCTGATCTTTATGATTTCTCTTCTCCTGCTGGGTTTAGGGTTTCTTTCTTGTTCTTTCTCCAGCTCCTGTAGGTGTAGGGTTAGGTTATGTACTTGAGACCTTTCTTGTTCCTTGAGAAAGGCTTGTACCACTCTATATTTTCCTCTCAGGACTGCCTTTGCTGTGTCCCACAGATTTTGAACCGTTGTGTTTTCATTATCATTTGTTTCCATGAATTTTTTCAATTCTTCTTTAATTTCCTGGTTGACCCATTCATTCTTTAGAAGGATGCTGTTTAGTCTCCATGTATTTGGATTCTTTCCAAATTTCCTCTTGTGATTGAGTTCTAGCTTCAGAGCATTGTGGTCTGAAAATATGCAGGGAATGATCCTAATCGTTTGATACCAGTTGAGACCTGATTTAGGACCCAGGATGTGATCTATTCTGGAGAATATTCCATGTGCACTAGAGAAGAATGTGTATTCTGTTGCTTTGGGATGAAATGTTCTGAATATATCTGTGATGTCCATCTGGTCCAGTGTGTCATTTAAGGCCTTTATTTCCTTGTTGATCTTTTGCTTGGATGATCTGTCCATTTCAGTGAGGGGAGTGTTAAAGTCCCCTACTATTATTGTATTATTATTGATGTGTTTCTTTGATTTTATTATTAATTGGTTGATATAGTTGGCTGCTCCCACGTTAGGGGCATAGATATTTAAAATTATTAGATCTTCTTGTTGGACAGACCCTTTGAGTATGATATAGTGTCCTTCCTCATCTCTTATTATAGTCCTTGGCTTAAAATCTAATTGATTGGGTATAAGGATTTGCCACCCCAGGTTTCTTCTGATGTCCATTAGCATGGTAAATTGTTTTCCACCCCCCTCGCTTTAAATCTGGAGGTATCTTCACATCTAAAATGAGTTTCTTGTAGGCAACATATAGACGGGTTTTGTTTTTTTATCCATTCTGATACCCTGTGTCTTTTGATTGGGGCATTTAGCCCACTAACATTCAGGGTAACTATTGAGAGATATGAATTTATTGCCATTTTATTGCCTGTAAGGTGACTGTTACTGTATATTGTCTCTGTTCCTTTCTGATCTACTACTTTTAGGCTCTCTGTTTGCTTAGAGGACTCCTTTCAATATTTCCTGTAGAGCTGGTTTGGTGTTTGCAAATTCTTTCAGTTTTTGTTTGTTCTGGAAGCTTTTTATCTCTCCTTCTATTTTCAATGATAGCATAGCTGGATAGAGTATTCTTGGCTGCATGTTCTTCTCCTTTAGTGCTCTGAATATATCAAGGCAGCTCTTTCTGGCCTGCCAGGTCTCTGTGGATAAGTCTGCTGACAATCTAATATTTTTACCATTGTATGTTATAGACTTCTTTTCCGGGGCTGCTTTCAGGATTTTCTCTTTGTCACTAAGACTTGTAAATTTTACTATTAGGTGACGGGGTATGGACCTATTCTCATTGATTTTGAGGGGGGTTTCTGCACCTCCTGGATTTTGATGCTTGTTCCCTTTGCCATAGACCTTCTGCTCCCCTCTCTCTTTCTTCTTCTTCTGGAATCCCAATTATTCTAATGTTCTTTCATCTTATGGTGTCACTTACCTCTCGAATTCTCGCCTCGTGGTCCAGTAGCTGTTTGTCCCTCTTTTGCTCAGCTTCTTTATTCTCTGTCATTTGGTCTTCTATATCACTAATTCTTTCTTCTGCCTCATTTATCCTAGCAGTGAGACCTTCATTTTTGATTGCACCTCATTAATAGATTTTTTTATTTCAACTTGGTTAGGTTTTAGTTCTTTTATTTCTCCAGAAAGGGCTTTTATATCTCCAGAGAGAGTTTCTCTAATATCTTTCATGCCTTTTTCAATCCTGGCTAGAACCTTGAGATTTGTCATTCTGAACTTTAGATCTGACATATTACTGATGTCTGTATTGATTAGGTCCCTAGCCTTTGTTACTGTCTCTTGTTCTTTTTTTTGTGGTGAATTTTTCCGCCTTTTCATTTTATCCAGATAAGAGTATATTAAGGAGCAAATGAAATACTAAAAGGGTGTCGAAGACCCCAGGAAAATCAGCTTTAACCAAATCAGAAGAGACCCCAAATCGTGGCGGGGAGAAAGGGGATAAAAAGAGGTTCAGAAAAAAAAAAAAAAAGAAAGAAAGAAAGGAAATAAAGAAAAAATATAAAAAAGTAAAAAATATGTATATTAGGTAAACTAGTTAAAAGCATTAAAAAAGAAAAGGGTAAAAGTTAGAAAAAATTTAGCAGAAGAAGAAAAAAAGTTGAAAAAAAATTAAATTTACTGCAAGATTAAAGAATCATGGGGAGAAAGCCATAAGTTCCGTGCATTGCTTTCTCTTCCTCTGGAATTCCGCTGCTGTCCTTGGTATAGAACCTGCTCTCCTCGGTAGGTGAACTTGGTCCTGGCTGGATTTCTTGTTGATCTTCTGGAGGAGGGGCCTGTTGTAGTGATTCTCATGTGTCTTTGCCCGAGGCGGAATTGCACCGCCCTTACCAGGGGCCAGGCTAAGTAATCTGCCTGGCTTCGCTCTCAGGAGGTTTTGTTCCCTAAACGCTTTCCGTAGAGTTCTGGAGGACAGGAATGAAAATTCCGGCTTCTCAGTCTCTGGCCCGGAAGAGCCGGTAGACTGGGGCCCCACTCCGCAGTGTGCCCCCAGAGATCAGCGTCCAATCACTCCCGTATCCCTGGTCTCTGGCCATGCTCCAAGCTCACCCAGCCTGCGACCGGTTCAAGGTAACCCCAAGCTGAGAGCTCACTCCTCGGCTCTGTCTCTGAAGCCGGCTTCCCCGTTCTAATACCTGCAAGCTCTGCGACAGTCCAACATCCCCGATCCTTCTGTGACCCTGTGGAACCTGGGGCCATGTTGACTCCGCGTTGGCTTCAGCCCGGTTTAGCCTCTGGAGCAACGTCCCTCAGTGGAACAGACTTTTAAAAGTCCTGATTTTGTGCTCTGTTGCTCCGCCGGGAGCCGGGAGCCGACCCCTCCCCCCATGGTCTATCTTCCCCTCGCTTTGGATTCACTTCTCTGCCAGTCCTACCTTTCAGAAAGTGGTTGATTTTCTGTTTCTTGATTGCTGTTCTTCTTCTCTTCGATTGCCTGTTGGATTTGTAGGTGTTTGCAATGTTTAGATAAGCTATCTATCTGATCTCTTGCTACCTGATGTAGTAGTCTCAGCCTGCTACTTCTCTGCCATCTTGACTCCTCCCCCAGACACCTTACTTTTTTTATGGAATATGAACTAACTCTGCAGTATATAAAATCCAGAGGTTAACTTATTATTGTCAAAGACATCATCTCAAAACCTAAAAAATATTTATAATTCTAATGTGTAAAGACAAAAACTGCAGCATTTTTATGATTTGAAAATAGAAAATAGAAGCATAACATTTTTCTCTTTTAAAATATCTGAAGTTAGAAATAAATTCTTAAGGATGTAATATCTGTGATGTCACCTGAGAAGTTAGAAATAAATGCTTAAGGATGTAATATCTGTGATGTCACCTGAGAAGTTTTCTTCGTACTTTCTATAACATGAGGCCAATTTCATCAAGGTTCAGTATTTGCAAAACCTATATGAGTGGGTGACACTCTTACCTGGATAGGTTTCTTCTGTCCTGGTGTATGATAGGAGTAACTATTATATTTTGTTTATTTGATAATTTCATCCAGAAACCTAGAATTCTGTATACTATGTGATTTTCTGAAGCTCCTTACCCATATGTCCCTACCCATACCACTATATGACTTACTGTCATATAGTGAAAAGGAAGCAATGTGTGTCTGACAATGGAAGGACTCAGTCTCAGGGAACCTCAGTCTGTATGATCAAAAATTGTTCAAATTAAGAGGAAGAAGGAAGTTCTTAATAAATTAGACTCAACAATGAGGAAAAGGATTATAAAAATCTAAAATAGGATTTCCAGATGCTGAGAGCAAGAACTGCTGAAAAGACATGATTCCTTTCTAGTTAATTTGATTGGATAGCAGATGAACAATTTTATAACCCAAATGAAACAGAACATATAAATAAATTATTTTTTTTTAATTTGGTCGAAAAGAGACTATCAGTCTTCAGTTTTGAAAGGTTCATGTAGCTTATTCTGTTCATTGAATTCATTTGGAAATTCTCCTCTTTTGGTGTTGCTTTATTTTCCCATGACTTACAAATATATGGGAAGTGTTCCTTTGATCTTCAGTCCTTGCATGCTTATTAATCTCTGTCCATATCCAGCATGGGTGACAATCTAAACATCAATCTACTCATCAGTCTTCATACTCTTCAGAGCAGCACACAGACCTGACTCCACTTTATACCAGTGTGTGATGTGTGGCAGTGTGATTAATCCCAGTGAGTTTCAGTTTCCTAATTCATAAAATAAGGATAACAAACATTTTTCTATTATGGTCCTTCAAATTAAATTTTATACTGTTTTCCTCTCTTTCCTACTTCCCACTCCCCAACCCCCATGGATGTCTATCCATCATTTGTTTGACTATGTATTATCTATCCATCTACCTATCATCCATCTATTTATCTATCTATCTATCTCTACCCATCTATCTGTCCTCTATCTATCTACTCACGTACCTATCCATTTTTCTGCCTATTTACTTGTTATCACATGGAATTGGAAATAGATTACCAATATCTACAATACAATTGAAAATACAACAGAAAATAAAGAATGGGGCAAAGGGAAATAAAATATTAAAATTTAAAGGTAATCAATAGAGTCATCGATTCTGCAAAAAAGATATAAATGTAGTTCTTTTTGTGTTACTATACTTTCCAACTGATTTTTTTTTTGGCAGTTTAGAATATGATTGTACCCAATTCCGTATCATTATAATAAGCCCTAGGTTTGTTTTCACCACCAAATGGAATTGATAGAGCTGGCCACATGGGTAAAATGAACATCATTCCATAAGAGAAGCTATAACAGTGTCAGATATGCAAAACAGTATAATGCTCTTTGTAAAATAGTACATTGCATTTTGCCACTGTGGAAATAACCTTATTTTTGCATTTATTTCTTTATGAAGCCAAGATCAATAAACGTACATGTAGGCAAAAAACTTAATCCTGATATTTTTAAAACCATTTGTATGGATTATGATTATGGTACCAAATGTTACAGTTCAAATAATACACTGGCTTGAAATAATTAAAAAAAAAAAGAATCAAACTTCAACTTCACTGGTTATAAATGATACATTTTAAACACACATTTCAACATTCTTTAATATTAATTAGCTAGATGATTGAGTCACTCCTATTTTAATTTATACAAAGCAAACAATAAGATTTACTATATCTCACAAGATAAAATAAGTGTATTTAGCAGATTCACGTTAATCTTTCATTTTTCTCTTACTTGAACATATTCTCCAAAGTTTTGAAATTGTGACTAAAGTTAACTCTGTTTCAAACCCTAGAAAATTTAGCTTAGTAAAAAACAAACAAACAAACAAACAAAAAACAATAAAACATTTAGCTTAGTTATTCATGCTTCAGGATGGATTAATCAAACTCACATTTCAGAGTCAGTGGGATGAATTCTTAACTAGTTTTTAAGAACAGAGCCTGACCATTTTTTATTTACTAGTTCTAAAGATGATTTGTTATTGTCTCTAAAGGATATCATGACATGTTTGTGTTCCTTGAAAAATACTTATATGCAATATTCTTAACATCATCAGCTTGATATATCTATTAATTCTTGGTCTTCCTTAACACATGAAATCTACTGTAATTAGGAGACATACATATTAAATGAGCCTGTTGTTTTTAAATATGGACACCTCTACTAGCTATGCCAAAAATCCTTTGAAAAAATGTATTTTTATTCTTTCAGTAAAATACTATTAGATAGAAAATTTGACAGTATATCTCAATTTAAGTCAGGCCAAAATTTCAGGCAATAAAAATGTTCACCATTTACCTCAGAGATCAAGTAAAAAATATTTGGGATCTTGGGAGAATTTCAATTCTGTATTCATGATGCAGACTCCATTTCTCTGGCTCGGACAACGAAGATGAATAAGAATTCAGCTCTCCAGGTTAAAACATTTTCCTTTATTCATCTTTTATGGCCATTTGTCTCTATATACCTACTTTGCTGGGTTCTTATAAAGACGAGTAGAATACTTTGCTCTTAAAGTGCTTAAACTCTTAGGAGGAAAAGTACACTATTAGAGCAAATTATTATTACCTTTATTACTGTAACAAACACAGGGGATAATTGTTTTTGAGTCAAAAAGAACAAGAGAAAGTGTGATTCTGTATCAAAAATGACATGGTGGGTGGTAAATGGTTTTTACTTCCATAAAGAGCAATACAGTAATTTTCACATTGCACTGCTTATAATATGTATCCTCTAAAGACTTCGTTTCATGCACTCACTTTAAAAATTTCAATATTTCTTTCTCACATAAGTTTGCTAAACTTTGTCCTTTGTAACACCTGTGTGTAGGTATAGCAAAATTACAGAAAAGGAGTTAATTTCTTGCCAAAAATAGACTGTAAAGAATCTAAGACCTCATGCATACTAATTCACTATACTGCATATTTTCTTTTACATTATAGTTTTCATGTAAATTTGAAAATTTTAATGAATTTTTTGTCTTTTTTCTGAGATTACTTCTTATTTGCCTAATATAACATGTGATGAGAGATAATCCTATTAACTGTATAGATAAACCATTTTCACTTTTCATATGTTCTTGAGCTTCATTTTCTGTAATGTGTATATTTCCCGATTTGCATTAATTACATATGTTGTATGGAGCTCTTACTGGGCTTTAATCTACTTCATTTTGGGTAAAAGTAGGAAAACAATTCCATTCCCTAGGTTTGGCATTTATAGAAAAATGTCAACTAGATTTTAAAAATTAATAGGTAAAAGTGGAGAGGTTTTTAAAGTGCAAGGAAGTCTTGAAAATTGTTCTTTTCTCTCAATTTTTACTCTCCCTCCCTTCTTACATATTATCTTTCTTCTCTCTTTCTCTTCTGATGCTCCTATATTTGGGTTTTAGCAGGGCATACACCTACATAATCCCATTCTTCATGATCATACTCCCAAAGTCACATAGGTTTAAAACATAGGGCTTAATTAATACCTGAGTTATTTCCTGAAAGGCATGGTCTACCCTCTCCTTTCCATAGATGGGTGTTCTTGGTGTTAGGAAGTAAAGAATGGTATGCTTCTAGTTCCTTCCTTAATCTCACTAATCACTCTGGGACACATGAAAATAAAGCAGTAATTACATATCGTTCTCATTCTGTGACAGTATTCCAGCCCTCCACCAACTCTCTTTCTGTCAAATTTTATAAACAAATTAGGGACTGCATATTACTTGGTTTTGAGTCATTTTTGGTAACTATGGAGGGTTCACAGTAAAATCATATTCTTATAACTTCCTTAAAAAATTAAACATTGTTTAGTTTTACAGCTTGCTCCCCAAAAAAGAAATTTGCTAGCTCCTAGAGGTATCCTTTATCAAATTCTTCTAATTTTAAAGATGATTCATGTTTACTACGAGAGTCTTTTGAGCACCTGACTTAGAGACAGCCATTTGCCAATCACTTACTGATAGTTTTAGAAGTGATATCATGAAGACCAGTAATTCCAGATTTAGCAGAGCCTGCACAGCACTGGCATGCTCAGCTTCATGATAATTTCTGTAGGTGGGGTGTAATGACGTTTAGTGGACCAGCTAATAGATAAAAGTATCCTATGGAAAGTGTTCGTTGTAAACCTTTGAACATTTTATTTGTGAAAGTAAGATAGTTGTACTATATTGAAATAAATAGGTTCATTTATTCTAAATAAATGTCTGAAATCAGAAATTAATTCATTCCTAGTGCCATGTACTACTCTAGGCTTTTGACATGCATCATTGCATAAAACTGGCCAAAGTCCCTTACATAACAGGGCTTACATTTTAGTATGGAGAGACAATGAACATTAAATTGCTAAATAGGTAAATTATATAGGATATGAGAAATGGATGGACTAAAGGAAAAAATGGAGCAGAGTATGAGATTTGGAGAGTGCTAGAAGTAGGTGGGCAGTTTAAAATATTAAATAGCATTGTGGATAATTCTCATGAGATATAACAAAGACTCAAAGATAGAAACCTATTTGGTAAGTTCTGTGAACAAAAGCAAGTGGGGGGTCTACAGTGAGCCTAGAGCATGGGGCTTGTCAAAAAATAAGGCTGAAATTATTGGAGCAATAAGCTAACTTGGGTTTTTATCAGAGTGTGCAGTGCTGGTAAAGTTTTGAGCAGAAAAGTGATCTGATAAATTAAAATTTGCATTCCACTACAGTGGAATCAAAGAGTGGAGTCAAATGTGTATAGTATATCATACAAAAAGTTGTATTGGTGTATCTTTCTTTACCAAGCTGATTTTTAGAAAAATTCTCTGTAAATGGAGATTTTTTTTTCCAAATGAATCAATTAGAATCTACTTGAGACACCTTTAAAACAATCTTATTGTCCACCTTTTGCAAAGTAAAGTCTTCCTCATTTCTTTGCAAATAATCATACGGTAGTTTATACTCAAACTATGTACAGTGCCATTTCTAATAAAGTGGAAGTTGGAATAAAATGATCATATATAATCAAAGACGACCAGGACTAATCCCAAATATATTGATCTTGTGTGGGGGAGGCGGTAAGGCCTGAGTAAGAATATATATGTTTGAAAAGTTCTACAGGTTATTTTATAATTGCGGTAGACTTCTGGACTTCAATATTTATACCTTTCCATGTGCCCATGTGAGGGGTGTGTGTGTGTGTGTGTGTGTGTGTGTGTGTACATGCATGCACTTGTGTCTGGGAAAGAGAGAAAAAAGAGACAGATGGAATGGAATAGTCTCATAAATACATGTAAAAATGAGCAGATTTTTTAAAATCTACCTGCCCATCCATCCATCCATCTATCCACCCATCCATCCATTCATGTTATAATGTTCAATAGAATTCCAGCATTTGATTTCATTCTGGAAAATATAAAGGCAAAAATGATCTGGCATTACTTGTCAGTAGGGATACAGTCAAGATACCAGTATACTACAATAAAATGTATGTATTCTTTTACTCCATACAGCAGAAAGGATAAATCTTTAAGGAAAAACAAGTACAAATTGTTTTTCTCCTACCACACAAGTTGACTCATTTATTGCTCACCTCTTGTTTACGAGAAGAACCATGCAAATCACACAAGTGGTTAATGTTCTTTTTATTTTTTAATTTATTTTTATTTTTAATTTCTTTTTTAATTTAAATTCAGTTAGTCAACATATTGTGCATCATTTGTTTTGATGTAGTGTTCAGTGGTTCATTAGTTGTTTTTAGAACTGTTAATCTCAATTCCCGTCATTTCACTATTTTACTTTTATTCTATGTGTTTGTAAATTTCCTTGGTTTTGAATTTAAATCTGGAAATCTGTCTATAGGAAATTGTATGTATGTCACAATAGGATAAAAAGAAAATATCTACAGATAAGAAGTCTTAGAAAGAAATGCCAGAATGTAAGTAGATGCCAAAATAATGTTTATGTTTTTCTCTAGGGTTAGCTGAGGTCATGCCTCATAGATTGATCCTATTTTTAGTATATGTGCTGCTGAAACGAGCACTCATAGATTGATCCTAAATGTCACTTTTGTCACCCGTGCTACTAAGTGGCTCATTCTACTTATTTAGATATTTTTGACAGCTCTCTCCTTTGACTTCCTAAAGTGTAGCTTTCCTAAAACTTATTAAAATGTTGAAGTTCATTATTTAGCAAGAGAAAACTTGACAGGTAAGAATTAAGGAAACTTTTAAATTATTTTAGCAAACTTTCTCTCCTTTATGTATTCCAGGTATTAATACCTTTCTGGTGTTTTGTTAAAGCCAAGGAAAAAATTATCCCAGAAGTTTTTTGAACTTAATAAAATCCCACACAGATTACACTCAAATTAAAGATAATTTATATTATGTTAAGAGTATTAACCATACGTTGGTTGTAATAAGATGAGGAGACAAGCCTAACATACATTTATACACAGTTAATAAATACATATGACCTCCAAAAAGTGATAGTATATATATTTTTTAAAAAGATTTCATACATATTTCTATCAATGTGAACATTTTCTGTCAACATATATTCACCTTGTCATGCTGGCTTTTCACAATTGCTATCTTGAGAGCTTTAATTATCTCCTAAAATTATAAGTATTTACATTTGTTTTGTCTCATGATTGTTTGCCACTAATGTGTCACCCTTTTTTTTTTTCTTCATGTGTGGTGACAACTGGTCACTCATCATTAATAAAATGACAAGTTTCTTATCCAAGCTGTAAACACAGTAGGTTTTTAAAGCAAACTTCAAAGACTGAATCTCCTCTGTAATTCCTACAGAGCATACACATCAATAGAGTTGACGGTGTGCTGTCACTTTCTTCTACTAAGGCTAACTGAATTATCTGCTATACATTATGCACTATAACCAACAGTACCATTTCAAGAACCAGATTTGAAAGCATGTAAGTAGTTAAAATGTTTGCCTTTCTTTTGGGAATCCATGTTTACTTATAAAACAGAAAAGAGAGAAATATACCATTAGTTGATCTCACATTTTATTTATATTTAACCATGTTATAGCTAGTGGTTTTATGCAATTTGTTTAAGGTTAGTAATAGTAAGAATTGCTTCTTTTTGAAACTGACCTAACAATTTAGCCCTGCATCTTGGTATGTCATTCTTTTATAAAATTTTATAAAAAGAGAATGACTCAAGTCACACAAGTCAGTGTAAGAATTTATGTATATAAAATAAATTTAAATATATAACATTATCTAGCCATTAAAAAAATACAGTCGACAAAACTAAACCAACTTCCTGTAAAAAAAAAAAAAATTCCCGCAGTGTAAAACAGATTTTATATTCTGAAGGTAGAAGATATTTGAAGACACAGCAACAACTAAAGACAGAACAGTAGTATCTTCAGGGACTCTGTATAAGTATTTATACATTTTCACCTCAAATAGAATATTTGTAGTTTAGATCTCATTTATAATATAGGTAATAGTTCATATCTAACCAGTATCATTCAATTATTTACTCAGCGATTCTGCCTATAAAGTCAGTAAAATACTTGCAATGAGCAAGGAGCAGATATAAAGACAAAGAAAAATAGTTGCTATCATCAATGAACTTGAAATCAAATTAGTGACGGCAAGGGCAACATACTATAAGCAACGTACAGATATTACAAATGACTTCTATAAACATGGTGCATATGCTAAGGCAGTGGTAATAGAAAAAGGGAAGTGAAGTATTTTAGGAGATATTTTAAAAAGTGAAATTGACAATACCCTGTGTCTCAGTAAATGTGACGAAAGGGAAGAATCAAGTAGTGAAGTATTGTAGGAAGTGAAGTATTCTGGGAGATACTGTAATAGTGAAATTGACAATATCCTGTGTCTCAGTACATCCTTCTCACCAGGACGTTTTCATCTTAAGCTTCCAATCCTTACTTTTTAGCCATATGAGCCTGGATTTTCTATCTGTTAGTCATGCCTTTCTGCCCAGGCAGGGTCTGGATTCTTCGACCCATGGTCCCATATCGTAAACATAGTAATGGCAAATACTGTCAGGATACAGTGGCTCAAACAGTTAGTTGACCTTAACTGTAGATTCTCCTCTACCCCCATTCAATAGTACTGATCCCTAAAATTTGGGCTGCTTCAGCTGCTTCATCTGCTTTCCAAATATCTTTTATTTAGGATCTTTTCTCGATGTTCTTGGTGGCAACATTCTCCCACAAGCTACTTCATCATACATACATACAAGTAGGAGTCCTACAAAAACTCCTGAAAAGCACTTTGAAATAAAACAAATAATATAAATAACGAATACTGCATTTCATAATCCTTCCTTCACAAGCTTGCTTTACAATCTAAAGGAAATAAAAAAAGCTTAGAAAATGATACGAAATTGTGGACAAACTTACTGCTTTTATCATTACCAGGAAACTAACTTTAATTTTATAATTTCTTAGCATCCAGTGTTGAATTACTCATGGAGTCCAGTTAATAAATAGTAATTATTGATTATTAAAGAACAGAAAAGTAAACAGGTTAATATCAGGATTAGCTTGAACCTTTTCGGTGAAAGAACTGGATGTGGATGCAATATAAAAAGGTACTTGATAGATAAAAGGGGTCCAAAGGTAGAAACTAACAGTTATTAAAAAAAATAAGTCATGGGACTGTAATGTACACCATATTGACAATAGTTAATAATACTGTATTACATATGTAAAAGTTGCTATGAGAGTAGATCTCAAAAGTTCTCATTCACAAGAGGAAAAAAAAGCAACCAAGTGCTTGGGGAAAACTTAGAGAATTAATGTGATCATCTGTTAATTATGGACCCTTTGTATAATAGTAGGTAAGAAAATGAACCAACTTTCCCTATTTCAAGCTTTCTGAAGAAAAGTACACTTCATATTATAAAGACATATGATATTAATATACTATATAATTTTACTGAACTGAAATATATGAGTAGTTATGTGTAGCTGTAATCCGTGGGTTTCTTTATTTGTGATAAAGAAATTCTGAATTACCTAAGATATTATCAAATTTATAGTTCACATTTATATGAACACCTCCATCTACCAAAAAAGTAGTTAAAATAATTGCAAAATTAGTTATATCTTTTTAAAAAGGGATAGAAAAAATGGGCCTGTTCTGTCTTTACCCAGAAACTAATATTCATGTCTGTGTGAAATTAGATATGAATGTCAGTAATATCCAGATACCAAACCCCCAACCAAAGGGACTACTTTGAACAAGATCAGAGATAAAATTTAACAAATGCTTCAGATATTTACAACTCTGCACAAATATAATGGAACCTATACCTAATACTTTAAACTGCAGGTTTTATGTGGTAAAATGCTATGCCCAATGAATTAGAAATGCCCTTATCAATCTTATGGTGAAAATGAAGATGATCGGCCAAAAAAAATCCTGTTTATTATAAAGAATAAATAAGTAAAACACTTTATGCCTCACTGACAAAAACTCATACGTTACCCAAAAATAAGAACACAGATGCTACGGACCAGAAGAAGAGTGCGGTTTTCTGATTATGAAACAAAACCTGAATTGCAAAGGAATAAAGGATTGTTTAAGGTATCACAGGGTATTAAATCTGAATCCAACTCAATGATAGTGGAATGAGAGCTTGAAAAATAAAATTTTTGACATAAAAGACTGATATTTTGCAGTGGGTAATAGTTACTATTGATGTAACTCATTGATTTTGTATGGACTGCATCATGTAGCAATTTTCCCTCCATTTTAATATAATTCACTATCAGAAAAGAAGGAGAATAAGTTTGAGCTGGCTAATTTTAAGCACTTAAGTAGAAAGGAAGTGTATTCAAACTATGAATAAAGATAGGAAAATGAGGATAAAGATGCTGTACAATGATTTTTGCATTTAAAAATGTATGTTACATATGATCAGGGTACAGTATACAATATGTTGATTAAAAAATACCATAATACTACCTTAAGACAGTTAATATTTAAGTCTGGGTGTAAATGAACTAAGTCAGTGCCTTCTGACCCTATAGTGTGAGACACTGATGGACTGTCTGATCATGGATGTTACTAGTTCACTATGTTTCATTAAAACCGCTGTTTATTTTCACTGTCATCACATTTGTAGCAAGACCTTAACCTTG
The DNA here is from genome assembly GCF_922984935.1 of Meles meles. Classification (NCBI taxonomy): domain Eukaryota; kingdom Metazoa; phylum Chordata; class Mammalia; order Carnivora; family Mustelidae; genus Meles; species Meles meles. Next base: position 60,549,359 of record NC_060072.1, read on the forward strand.
TTAAGTATTGGCACTTTGAGTAACACTGTGCTAAAACGTATCGGAGGTTAGCTATCATTTATCTATATACCGACAAATATCCGTTTAAAATTTTAATTCATTTTTGGAAAAAGGCAAGATCTATGGATGCACCCGTATCTCCCTTTCTCCCTGCTCCAAGTTTTTCCATGAACACTGCATCAACCCCCTTCCCGGTCTCTCACTACCCACCAGAAGGGAGACTATGTGGAGCCACTTACTTCTGTGAAGTATTACACAATCTGTAGGAAAGACAATTTGACTAGAAAGGCTATGCTTTTAAAAAAATCACCAAGATTTCTGACAAATGGACAGAAGAGGGAATAGTAACTACTGGAAGGTGAGACAGGAGGCAGAAGTTTGGGGTTTGGCTTATAATGATCTTTAAATTGGCGTCGCCAAAGAATTAGGCAGTAGAGATGGGTCTTTTTGAATGGTATTTCTGTGGGAAATGAATTGTATTCCTTTTAATGCTTTTAAGATGAGAGTAAAAGTTTTTATTATTTTAAATTACTGTGTTTTTGGAACTGTGGGCCTATTTTAATGCCAGCCCTAAGTGTGCCATTGAAGAACGAGACAGAGCTGGAGGATAATTTTTATTATCCCAAAAAGGTATCAATCGGGAGGAGATAGACCTGAGAGTGGACAGAGAAACAAAGGGGGAAGGGGGACACTACATGAACCCAAATGGGACCACAGTGGTCACATAAAGATATTGACACAGTGTCATTTCTTAAGAGCATCTAAATCAATCACCACAATTCACTTTTATCAAGAGGTTACTAATTAGTATCTGAAACTTTGCAAGTCTGAAACCAAGTCCTTGGTTTCTCCCAGCAACATTTTTTCTTTCACTGCTTTAACTACCTCAGGTAATTGCAAATCTTCTTACCAGTCACTCAGGCCAAAATACTTGAAGTCATCCTTGACACTTCTTTTTCTCTCATTCCACGTCATATACACCAGTAAGTCCCGTGAGCTCCCTCTTTACCATGTCCTCTTAATTTCACCGTGTCTTGCTACCCATGTGTGAGCACTCCTCCCTGGAGCATTGCCCTAGTTTTTACCTGGTTCTCCTCCTTCTGCACTTGCTGTGATCCACCTGTCAGACGGAGTCTTTTAAGCATAATACAGATCATGATGTCTTCTGTCCAGGCCTATTAGATTTTATTTTCCTTAGAATAAAGTCCAGGATTCTATCCACAGTTGAAGGAGCTTACGTACATCTACCCACAACTGGTTTTCCAGTATCATTTTCTACTTTTCATGTCCTCCTGCCTCACTCTCCTCCTCTCTGTCCTCACTGTTTTTGTTGCTATTTGTTCATCCATATAAAGAGACTTCTCAAAGCCTTGCAGTTGTTTTTCTCTTTGCTGGGAAAGTCTTCCTGCAGATATTTGCATAGTTCGCTCTTTCAGTTATCAGAGGTGAGTTTATCCACCCAGCACATCATTTATCTGTTGATTTTAGTCTGTTTCCCACTGTAATGTGAGTTTCCTGATGCCAAATATTTTATTTTATTGCTGTGTCCCCCCTACCTAAAATTGTGCTTGGCCCACAGTGGGCCCTTATTTAGTGTAGTATTTCTTAAGTGAATAAACAAATACCTTCCCAAGGGCATTCACTTCATTGTTTTACAATTATTTGTTTGCATGTAAAAGTAACCAGAAGAATTTGTGATCCTTGAGGTTAGGGTTTGATTTAGTTTGGATTGCCCAAGAAGCGGATGCTGTGATGGAATAGAAGTGCAAGAAGTTTGTTCTAGGAAATACCTATGAAGGATAAGGAGTGAGGCAGAGAGGGAACAGGAAGCTTTTGGACTGCAGGGCAGGTCTGATTTCTGCAATGGAGAACCGAAGAAAGAATTGGGTGGAAAGAGTCACAAATGGCAGTGCAGTGCCCAAAAGGTTTCATCCAGACCAACGGGGAGTTTTTGGACCAACATGGTCATTTAAAGTGGCCTACCTAGTTCTCACAGCGGTGGGCCTGTGCTGGAAGCTTGCTGTATGCAGTAATTGGTGGGAGCAGTCTGTGGGAAGGGTGGCTTAGGAACAAATGTGGTGATAGATCTGGCACCCAGGGTTGTAGGCAATTACAGTTTATGTAGCAGGAGATCTGAACAATGCCATTTAATGGACACCACTGGGTCATGTTTTTTATATCTCTATGTACTATCACAACACTTGACCAAATCAAGAAACACATGGTAATATTCCCCACGCCACAGAGCTGCTTGCTGTTGTCTCTTGTATTTTGTCTTTCCAGATCATCTCAGATCCCATACTCCAGGAAAATCTTAAGATAGCCCTGTTCATAATTGCTTCTCTCATATTAAGAATGTTAGATGTATTAGCTATACTAGCTTACATTAATTTGGCATAAATATACTGTTTATTTAATATATCAAAGGCTTGCTGTCTCATGAAATCATAAGTTCTTTGAGAGATAATCCACTTTTAATACTTCTAAAAGTATTGGATGCAGAAGATAACAATTACATTGATAGTAATTACTAAATGAGTACTGAATCAAATATGAACTGCGTCCTTTATCAGTAACAATCTGAAGACACAAGTAACAACTGAAGGATCAGGGATGTAGAGTAGGAGGACAGTTGTTACTATAAGGAAAAGCAACAGCAAGAGCAAAGGTGGCAATTTTTCTGCTGGGAAAAAAAGCAACTGTACTTCTGAGAATGCAGGTTTCACTTATAGTGTGAAAAAAATGATACATAGGGGCGCCTGGGTGGCTCGGTGGGTTAAAGCCTCTGCCTTCGGCTTAGGTCATGATCCCAGGGTCCTGGGATCGAGCCCCACATTGGGCTCTCTGCTCCTCGGAGCCTGCTTCCTCCTCTCTCTCTGCCTGCCTCTCTGCCTAGTTGTGATTTCTCTGTCAAATAAATAAAATATTTTAAAAAATGATATAGAATAACAACAACTTCTTTACAAAGTATATAAATATTTCATTACATATGAAATGGAGAGTTTTGATAGTATTTAAAAATAGGTTAAAACTGAGGCACAGTTTAATTACTTTAAGGAGTTTGTGATGATATATAAACTGAATGTGGGACCACCTTTATTTAAAGGATATTGCAAACCTAGAAATTAAAATGGTTGGAAAGGGGTGCCTAGGTGCCTCATCAGTTAAGTGTCTGACTCAGTTTCAGTTCAGGTCATGATCTCAGGGTGATGAAATTGAGCCACACATCAGACTCTGTGCTCAGCAGTGTCTGTTTGAGATTCTCTCTCTTCCTCTCCCTCTGCTCCCCCCCAACACTCATGACACACTCTCTCTCAAATAAATAAATAAATCTTTAAAAATAAACAAAAATAAAATTGTTGGAAAAATGTTTGTTTGTCTAAATATACCCATATGCATTACTAGAAACTTTAAAATTAATTGAAATAGTTTGGTATTAATAAAATATGCTGTTAGATTGAATACTTAAGATAATCAAAAAGTGATCAAATCTTTCCTTTTTTGAGAATTGTGCAAAACCAGTGCAGTGGTACCAACTACATAAATGTGAAATTCCATTTGCCTATTTATTGTAATGAAAGATAATAAGGGTGAAACAATTTGTACTATTGCATGATTTATAGGTAAGAAAGTAGCAGTAGATAGAGTAAGTTCTCCTTTATAAGAAAATTTAGAGTTCAGTGACTTAGTACTTCCCAATTGGACAAAATTATCGTTTAAAGATTCTAAAAGGACTACTTCTTCCATGACAGGTTTTCTTTAATTTTTAAAATTTTTATTTATTTACTTTTTATATTCCAGTGTAATTAACATACAGTGTTATATTATTTTCAGGTGTAATCAATATAGTGATTCAATAATTCTATACATTACCCAATGCTCATCACAACAAGTGTACTCTTAATTACCTTCACCTAGTTCACCCACCCATCTCCTCCTCCCCTCTGGTAACCATTTGTTTTTTCTCTAAAGTCAAAAGTTTGTTTTTGGTTTATCTCTTTTTCTCTTTTTTCTGTTTGTTTTTTTTCTTAAATTCCACATATGAATGAGGTCATATGGTGTTTGTCTTTTTCTGACTGACTTATTTCACTTAGCATTATACCCTCTCTATCCATCTATGTTGTTGCAGATGACAAGATTTCATTTTTTATGGATGAGTAATATTCCATTGTCTATATATACTATAGCTTCTTGATCCATTATCTGGCGATGTGCACATGGGTTGCTTCCATTTCTTGGCTATTGTAAATAATGCTGCAGTAAACATAGGAATATATATATATATATATATATATCTTTTGGAATTATTTCACAACAGTTTTTTTTTTAAAGGTCTTAAGAGATCATCAGTCAAAAATCCATTTAGTTGACTGAGTGCCATCTACTAAATTTCGGTCTTGAATGCAAATCTTTGGATTTGGATATATAGGAGTACATATTACTCCTAGAGATTTAAAACATGTGATACAGATTCCCTAAGTAAAATAAATGTTCCCATAGTCCCATAGTGAATTGTTGAATAAGAGAAATCAGTTTTTTGCTTGAGGAGATTGTTTATCCCACTGCATTTTATGTAACAGTTTGACTGTTTTGGAGGAAAAAACTCTAACACATAAACAATGATAACTTTATTAGCTTCTACCTCTTCTCGAGTCTCACTTTCCTTCAAAAAGTCATTGAGAAGACTGAGAAAAGAAAATTTACCAACCATGTGTAGTTGTGTAATGTGTTTAATGCTTGTTAATCTGGTTTTCTAATCCATTATAAAAAAATTCTCTGGTTGGACTAGTCTTCTCAATTGTTTTCAGTTACTGTTCAACTGACCAAAATTATACCTGACCTGGATAGCCTGATTGACACGTTAAATGTCATCTTTAGCAACTTCATCTCTACCCTACCATTCTCATTATGGACTAGTGTTCATATTCAGAGGCAGTCAGTGTTGTAAGATACCAAAATTTAATATATCAGTATATAAGAAAAAATATACTTTATATTCATAATTTATCAGCCTTATGCTGGACCTCAGTCATGAAAATAACAGAATAAAATTTTACTTCTGTGGCTTACTCAATTGCCATTTCTTACAAAATACAATATAGTACTGTTAGGAGAAACTTTTACAGTTCACTATCAAACCTGTAAAGTAATCATTTACAAGGAATAAATCCAGACATCTGAGAAAAAACTTAAACTATATATCTTCTTTATCTAGAAACATATAAAACTGGTGGGTAATTAAAGTTTAAGGTTTTGGGTTATAAAATTTATATACAGACACTTTCTACATGAAATCTAAATACTGTAATATAAAATTAAAAATTTTAATCTAATCATTTGATTTATTTTCTATTAGAAGAAATTCAAATTAGTGTGATCATTTGTAATCTTTAGTTTTAAAGTTCATAGCTAAGAAGAACTGTCATATGTAGTTCTGAAATATTTCTTGTATCTACCATAGAATCTATATCTTTAAATTAGTATAACCAAAATTATACTACATATATACATTAATTTAAATATCAAAGGATAATAATAGAATGTTACCTATGCTATTAGTTCTTAAAAATTATAGTAGATGTTTCTTTAAAGTTTACTGTGTTCTAGGGTCTATTCTAAGTCACATAATTATTTATTCTTTCATATTAACAAGAAATATAAGAAATAAAATTCTGACTCCACTTTACAGATGATAAAATTGAGGCACAGAAGGTACCCATAGCTAGTAAGTGATGACTTCTAGACAGAACAAGTACTCTGACTGTACAATCAGCATTCAGAGCCTGCTAATGTATATAATCTTTTTACATTATTGTTTAGCTAATGTTTTGTATTTTTCTATCAGGAAAATGATCTGTAGTATTTTATTTATTTATTTATTTATTTATTTATTTATTTATTTTTAAAGATTTTTTATTTATTTATTTGGCAGAGAGAGATCACAAGTTGGTAGAGAGGCAGGCAGAGAGAGAGAGAGAGAGAGAGGGAAGCAGGCTCCCCGCCAAGCAGAGAGTCTGATGTGGGACTCGATCCCAGGACCTTGAGATCATGACCTGAGCCGAAGGCAGTGGCTTAACCCACTGAGCCACCCAGGTGCCCCGATCTGTAGTATTTTAGACTTCAAATCCTGTATATTTGATGGTCAGTCAATAGTTAATCCTGTTTTTGGAAAATAATTTTCCCTTTTTAATTTTAATTTAATTTCCCTATTTTAAATGCAATCAATATCTTTGGTTTAGATTTTAGCAAAAAACCTTTTCTTTAAGTTTTATTTATTTGAGAGAGAGACAGAGAACAAGTGGGGGAAAGGGCGAAGGGAGAGAGAGAATCTCAAGCACACTCCCTGCCAACCTTGGAGCCCAGTGTGGTGCTCGACCTTATGACCCTGAGATCATGACCTGAACTGAAATCAAGTCAGTAACTCAACTGACTGAGTCTTCCAGGCACCCCTAAGTGAAAACCTAATTGCTCCATTGCATATTGTCTTGCTTTTATTAAAATAGTACTCTCCCCAAATGTTAGAGTAGTCTTTCTAAAATATAAAATTTGTTGTCATTCTCTGACTTAGAATACTCACTCCTTCAGGGTAAGAGTCATTTTCTCAGAATGTTGTCTGAGACTTTACCTCATCTTGTCTCTACCTACCCCTCTTTTCTAACCTCTCATGACTTCTCCCTTCCACAGTACTCTTCATCTATACAGAACAATGCTTAACTTTAGTGTACTCTGTTTCCTTGCTGCTGAACACTGCACATACTTTTTATGTCATTCATTGGCTTTTCTCTTTACATACTCTTCAAACAGCATCAGTATCATGCTGATTATGACATAATTTTGTAGCTGTTTATTAATTGATACATCGCTTGACCTATATTATTGTGTGCAACTCAGAATAGAGCCTGCCTTTCATCTCTGAACTCCTACTGGCAAAACTTACAGTAATCATATGGTAGCAGTATTAAAGAAATTCTCTGGAGCAACTGAACATCCCTTTCAGTGGGATCTTACTCAGTGACACACATATGATCAAGTGGCCTGTAAAACACACACACACACACACACACACACACACACACACACACACAGATTATAACTAGAAACTAGAGGCAAATAAATCACTTGAGCCTCAGTAAGCTAACACTTGAAACTAAGAATTTTCTCCATACACATAATTCATACTCACTAAGCCTATTCTAATTCTTGTAATTTCAGTGCCTATCATTTGCTTGTAACCAGCATACAACCATCAAAGCACCATGTGTTAAAATAAAATGCACTAACTCATTTGAAATAGACATGGCTATGGACTAACATTGATGGAAATTTGAAGTTTACTTAAATTGCATTTATATATAAAACACTAAATATAATCACATATTATATTATATTTATAATATAAATATAATCAAAATTCAATCTGACAAAGCTTAAAGAGTGTAGAGGGTTTTTTTTTTCCTTTCCTTTTCTTTTCTTTTTTACTTTTTTTATCTGGGTATAGTTTATATGCAATGTTACATTTGTTTTAGGGGTACAACGTAATGATTCAGCTTCTTTATATATTATGCTATTCTCTCCACAAGTGTAGCTATCATCTATCACCATTTAATACTATTACAATATCATTAACTATATTCCCTGTACTGTGCTTTTTATTCCTGTGTTATTCATTCTGTAACTGCAAGCCTGGAGTAGTGTTTTCTTGAAATACTAAATAGATAATACTGTCAAGCCATATTAGAATAATGAAGCAGAAGTATGCATATTTGTTTAAATACTTTTGTACTTTTTTCCTTTTGGTTATTCATTTTTATCCTGATATGTAGTCATCCATACAGTTAAGAGATATTGCAGTCAATAAAACCAGACGCAGCATAGGACAGTGTAATAGAACTATTAGGGATTTAAAAATACGTGTGAATAATATGTTAAGGGATTTTGTGAACAAGATAGGCATAACCTATAAAAATGGAGAACATTAGACATATAAACTATAAATGAGAGCCAAATGGAAAATATAGAATTAAAAAAAAGACACAGAGATGAAGGATTCTTTTGATAGGGTTGTTAGACCACAGCAGAGGAAGAATCAATCAATGTGAAGATAGGTCAAACTAAATCATCCAAAATATGGGGCGCCTGGGTGGCTCAGCGGGTTAAGCCTTTACCTTCAGCTCAGGTCATGATCTCAGGGTCCTCGGATCCAGCCCTGCACTGGGCTCTCTGCACAGCAGGGAGCCTGCTTCCCACCACCCCGCCACTGCCTCTCTGCCCACTTGTGATCTCTCTCTCTGTCGAAGAAATAAATAAAATCTTTATAAAAAAGATAAATCACCCAAAGTAACACAAAAAAGAAAAAGAAAAAAAAAAGATGACATTTAAAGAAGAGCAGAGTATTCAGGAGCTATGGCCCAATATCAAGCATATTAACATATATGAATATGGTGTCCCAAAAAAAAGACATTGATGAAAACAGAATAGAAAAGAAGAAATATTTGAGGTACCTGTAAAGGTGGAGGTGAGATAGAAATATTATATGATGAAAGGAATGAAATTGGACTAGATAGATATTAATATTTATTAATATCATTATTTATACCTATAAAAATAAATATTGGTATCTATAGATACAGGTATAGGTATATGAAGAGAGAGAGAGAGATGCAAGCCAGAGGACAATGGAGTGTTATCTTTAAATTGCTGAAAGAAAAGTATATCAATGCAAAATTTTATATGAGAAGAATATGTTCAAAAATGGAAACTACACTTCTAGTCTGGCAAGATGGAATAGCTCCATTTTCCCCAGTTGCAACCTCTTAAAAATACAAAACCCTGGGTGTAACAAAGGGGTCATAGGAAGACTGGAAGTTGGAAGGAAGAAAATGGGAGTCCCTAGGCAGTTCAGGGCTTGAGAAACACCATGGTAGTATGTTTCTGGATTTTCTTATTATTTCTCATATATCCTCAACAGATTATTGCAGGAGCCTCCAACCTGGAAACATCAATAGACAAAGCAAAAAAATAAAAACAAGAACCACAAGCAAAAGAGAGCTTAAACCCCAGGAAAAACCTGTTCCTTCTGGTCAAAAGGCTAGAAATTGGGGAATTCTAATAAACAGAAAATCTCCCTATTAGTACCTACTTCACTCTAGCCAAACACCAAATGAAAAACTACCCCTCTACACAGTTTCCAGGACGAATGAGTAACTGATCTTCCATCCTACTCTGCTCACTCTGCGATAGCAGATTACAGCACTATGAATCAATCCTCCTGTAGATAGTGTTGGTGAGCACTGGTCTGCATTCTCACTTGGCAGAAGCAGGAGGCGCTCAAATAAAGAGATAGTGTTAGTGGAAACAAACAGGGATGTGATTTCCCATTCCCTCACTAGCCGGTAACAACACTTAATAAGGCCATGCAAGGCAGGACCAGTCAGTCATTTGGTCTCCTCTTAATGTTAGAGTCAGCAGGGTTGAGAGAGGAGCTGGTTTTCTACCCCCGTGTGGCATCAGCAAGGCTTATATGGAGGTGATGGTGCAAAATGTGGCTACTCAGTGCTCCAGTTCTCTTCCCCTTACTGCCCAGTAATCAGCAGGAGCAAGGGAAAGCTGAGCTTCCATCCTTATCTAGCATCAACTAGCTAGAATGAGGTGGTAGAAGGTGGAGCTATTTCTGATTTCTTTAGAAGATAGCTGATGACCTAAAATAAACAAAAAAAGTAGCAGTGAATTGTGGGAACCTTCACATATATAGAAGTAAAGTGTACAACAGTAACACAAAGAATGGGAAGGTAACATTTAAATTGCACTGTTGCAGGATTCCAAAAATTCTACTTTAAAGTTGTATAATATACTACAGTGTTGATTCTGATAAATAAAACATGTACATCATAAATCCTAAAGCAACTCCTAAAAATAGATAATAATATAACAAGACAGTTGTAAGAAAAGTGTAATAATAGTCAATTATTTTAATTTATCCAAAAATGGTGGAAAAATAAGGGAACAAAAGAGATGGGATAAATAGAAAACAAATAGCAGGATGATAGACCATAATCTAACCATTTTGATAATTCCATGTAATATAATTTTTTTATTAACAGGAATTTTCTGATTGGATATAAAAGGAAGATACAACTAAATTCCATCTACAAAACACCTGTTAATATAAAGGCACAGATAGGTTAAAAGTGAAAGAATGGAAGAAGCTACATCATGTAAATACTGATTTAAAAACCTTGAGTTGCTATGTTATATCAGACAAAGCAGATATCAGTAAAAGACTATTTCCAGGTGTAAAGAAGACCATTGCGTATAATAAATAAGTCAAATTATCAAGAAGAGATGACAATCTTAAATATGCATGTATCCAATAAAAGAGTTTCAAATATTCTAAAAATTATTAGACTCAAAAGGAAAAAGAAACAAAGGTAAAATTACTGTTGATCACTTTAACATTACTCTCCTTTTACCTACTGTAATTGATATAATAAGCTGACAAAAAGCATGGAAGGTATATAGCATATTGGAACACTACAATCAACCAAATTGACCTAATTAATATTTATAGAATAGTTCTTCCCAAAATAAGAAGGTGCATTCTTTTCAGCGATATAACCCATATTTCAAGCCAGGAAATTTTTTCAACAAATAAAGAATGACTGAAATAATACAAAGGTATTCTTTGTCAACAATGGAGATGTTAGAGCAGAAAGATATGTACAAGATTCTAATATATTTGGGAATTAAATAACACTTTCAATAACCCATCATCCAATATGAAATCAACAGGGAAATTGGAATGTATTTTAATGGAATGAAAATGAAGCAAACAATCCTACAAAACCATATCAAAATTTGTGAGATGCCGCTAAAACAGTATTGAGAGGGAAACTTGTATTATTAAATTATTTTATTAAAAAAGAAAATTTAAGAAATTAGAGTCTGGGTGGGGTACCAGCATGGCTCAGTCAGTTAAGCCTCTGACTCTTGATTTTGGCTCAGGTCATGATCTCAATGTCTTGAGATTGAACCCTATGTCAGGCTCCACACTTAGCACCAGTCTGCTTGTCCTTGTCCTCTTCTCACTGCCCCCCCACTCCCCCACTAAAGCTCTTTCCCTTTCTCTCTCTCTATCAAATAAATAAAATTTAAAAAGAAAAGAAAAGAAATTAGAACCTAGAAAGGAAGATCAAATTAAATCTAAAGCTATCGGAAGGAAGGAAACATGAAAGATAAAACAGAAATCAATGAAATAAGAAGAAAATAGGAAATAACAGTAAAAATAATAGGGATAAAATCAATGAAACCAAAATATGCTTGTTGAAAAAAATATGATTGACAAACCTGCATAGGCTAGTCAAGATAAGAGAAAAACTCTAAATACCCTGTATCAGGAATTAAAGAGGGGTACACCTGAGTGGCTCAGTCGGTTAAGTGTCTGAATCTTGATTTCAGCTCAGGGCATGATCTGAGGGTCATGAGATGAAGCCCCACATCCAGCTCTTCACTGAGCATGTAGCCTGCTTAAGATTCTCTCTCTTCCTCTTCCTCTTCCTCTGCCTACCTGCCCCCCCCCAAAAAAGGAATTTAAAAAATGGGACATAAGGCTTTCACAGATGTTAAAACTATATTAAAGAAATATTATTAACAATACTGTGCCTATATATTTGATAAATTAGGTAAAATGGACAGATACTTTCAAAGATTTAAACTTTCAAAGCTCACTTAAAAAATTTTACAGTTTGATATTTTCCTAAAGCATTACATTTTTAGTTAAAATTTTTCTTTTAAGGAAAACCCAGGCTCAGATGGCTTCTCCAATAAATTCTTCCAAATATTTAAAGGAAAAATATGGTCAATTCTACATACACTCTTACAGAAAATTGAAGTGATAAGAATTGTAAAATAAGGCAGCATTGTGTTATACTAAAACCAAACAGAAAACTTGTGAGACCTCAGATAAATATATCTCATGAACACAGACATAAAACTTCTTAACAACATACTAGCATACTAAATCATGAATATAGAAGTATAAATATATTATGACCAAGTTAAGCTTGTAATACAATGTTTTGTTTATATCCCAAAGTTATGCACTAGATTCCATCTAACAACAGACACAAAGTGAAAAGCCATGTGATCATCTCAATAAATGCAGAAAAAGCACTTGCCAAAATACAACATACATTCATAGAAAAACCAAACTAAACCCAAACAAAATGACTCAGTGTATCAGGAAGAGAGGATAACTCCTTCATCCTGATAAAGGGCATATACTAAAAACTCCTAATACCGTAGTAAAGGAAAACAGAGTATTCTGTCTATGAAACTGGGAATAAGCCTTCTGTTCTCTCCACTTTTACTTTATATTGGATGTTCTAGCCTGTGCTACAAAGAAAAAACAAACAAACAAACAAAAAAACAAAACAAAACAAAAACCCAGAAATAAAACCCATATAGTTTAGAAAAGATATATGATAATTTACGTGGAAATTCCCAAATTATTTTATAAAAGGATACAAGAACTAAGTGAGTTTAGCACTATTGCAGGGTTCAAGGTCTATAAACAAAATTCAATTAATGTGTGTGTATGTATATATATGTACATGTATATGTACTTATATATAATTATCTACCATTACACATGCATACGTACATTATATACTTATATATAATTATATGTATATACATATATGAAGCATTGTATGTATATATGCACACACACATACACGTAGAGAATAAAGCAAAAGCTGGACTTTGACATTTTATTTTATTTTTTTAATATTTTATTTATTTGACAGAGAGAAATCACAACTAGGCAGAGAGGCAGGCAGAGAGAGAGGAGGAAGCAGGCTCCCTGCGGAGCAGAAAGCCCGATGTGGGGCTCGATTCCAGGACCCTGGGATCATGACCTGAGCCGAAGGCAGAGGCTTTAACCCACTGAGCCACCCAGGCGCCCCTGGTCTTTGACATTTTAAAAATGCACCATTTATAGTAACTTTCAAAACCACAAACACTTAGAGATAAATTTAACAGAATATTTGCAGGATTTTTAAACTGAAAACTAGAAAACATTGTGGAGATACATTAACTAAGTCTCATACATTAATTAATGTGTTACTAAACCAGAAACAGTAATTAATGCATGTCCTTATAAAAAAGAAAATTAGTATACAATATATGGAGACATACTGCCTGTTCATAGATCAGAAGACTAAATAGTGATAACCGGTATTTCTTTCCAGTTTGACCTGTAGATTCTAAGTAAACCCAATCAGAATCCCAGCAGACATTTTTATAACAATTGACTATCTGATCATGAAATATCTGCTATTGTAAAGGATCACGAATACCCAAAGTAATTTTTGGAAAGAACACAGTTGGAAGATTTATATTACTTAAGTTCAAGACTTGTTCTAAAGTTGCACTATCCAAGAAGTGAATTATCAGTGTAAAGATATACATATAGAATAATCCAACTTAATAGAAATTGCAAAAATAGACCTATATAAAAATGGACAACTTATTTTCAATATAGATATGAAGGGACTGCACTTAGGAGTGGATATAGATAGTCTTTTCAATGAATAATAGTGGAAGCATTGGACATCCATATGGCAGAAAACTAAAAATATTACATCACTCCATATATAAAAATTAACTTGAATAATCATAGAATTAGGGTAGCTGGCACCATGAAACTTCTATAAGAAAATAAAGGAGAATATCTTAATAACTTGGGTTTAGCAGAGTTCTTAGGACAAAAAAAATCACAAGTCAAAAATAGAAGGTAGTAAATTATAGTTTATAAAATTAAAAACTGCTCTTCTTCAAAAGATGTTCAGAAGATGAAAAACAAGTCACATTTTTTGCAAAAAATATTTGCAAAATACACATTTGATTACAAACTTATATCCTGAATATATAAAGAAATCTGACAACTCAGTATTAATAGGATGTTACCCAATAAAAAATAAGCAAATTATGTGAATAGCTCCTTTGCCAAAGAAATTATTTTAATGGCAAAAATACATACAAAAATATGCACAAAATTATTAGTTTTAGGAAAATGCAAATTAAAACTGTAATGAGATGCCACTATATACCTACTAGAAAAGCTACAATTTAAAAAACTGACAATTTCAAGTGCTGCTGGAGATGTGGAACATCTAGAAATCTCATACAGTGCTGAGAGAATGTTAACCGTTGTTACAGGATGAATTGCATGACCTTAATTGGAAATAAGATTGCAGATATAATGAGTTAGATGAGGTCACTGGGTTAGACCTAAACCAATATGCATGTCCTTATAAAAAAGAAAATTAGTATACAAAGACAGGCATAGAGGGAAGATGATGGGAACAGACATATAGATAAAATGGTCATCTACAAAACCAAGGAGAAACCCTTAAAAAGGCCTTTCCCTTATATCCCTTAGAAGCAACTACCCTGCTGAAACTTTGATTTCTATATTCTGGCCTTCAGAATTATGAAACAATACATTTTCTATTGTTTAAGCCACTCAGTTTGTGATACTTCGTTAAAGAAGAATAGCAGACTATTATAACCATTCTGGAACATACTTTGGTCATTTCTTTTAAAAAAAATGATAAACTTGGGTTCCCTGGGTGGTTCAGTCAGTTATTAAACACCTGCCTCAGCTCAGGTCATGATCCCATGGGAGCCTGCTTCTCCCTCTCCCTCTGCCTGCTTCTCCCCCTGCTTGTTCTCTCTCTCCCTCTCTCACTCTGTGTCATAGAAAAAAATAAAATCTTTAAAAAAATAAACTTACCATACTAATTCAAAGTACCACTCATGGATATTTATCCAAGATAACGGAGAATATATATTTGTACAATGACATGTACGAGAATGGAACACTACTTAGCAATAAAGTGGAAGAAACTCCGAATACATGCAAAATATATAGATAAATCTCAGTTATATTCTGTTAAATGAGACAAGTCAGACACAAAGGGTGTGTACTGCATGATTTATGTGATTGTCTGGGAAAGGCACATTTATAGGGTCAGAGAACAAAGTGATGATTAAAAAATTCTGGATGGAGAAACCAAAGTTGTGATACAATACATGGGAAATAGTTGAGAGAATATAGGCAACAGAATACTGTTTTTGATAAGGGGAAAACTACATATGCCTCATATAGATAATGTACATTTGGCAGAAAAACTAAAAATGATTACAGAAAAACAATTATGGGGCTGGAGTTACTCCATTAGCTCTGCAAAAAGTGTTAGCTTAGTCAAGTAAAATTTTATGAGGGTCCAGGTTCTTCATTGCAATAATGAAAGAAGTAGGGGTAATAATATATGAATTCTGTACCATGTAGGAAGATAGTCTCAGATCCCAAAATGTAAGCTGCGTGCATTTGTCACTGTAACCTGATATAGTCGAGGGATAGGAGTGACCTGTTAGGTCTTACAGAACACAAATAAAGATGGTGAAATGTGGTAGGGATACAGCACACTTTAAAGGGATATGGCAAGTTTTGCAAACAAACTTAACTATGACAGTGTCACCAAAAAAAAGCTTAAAGAATTTTAAGGAGAAATATTTTCCAAAATAAGAAAACAGTGGCACCACCTTACTCTATAGTAAAGATCCCATACTGGAGTGTTACCCTCAGTTTGAGAATCACTTTTAAAATGCTGTAGACACACTATGACAACTTAGAGAAGATTGGGCACAGTATTGAAGGGACTCCAAACCATACCATACTTTTTCCTGTCCTCTGTTTCCAAGGGGAGCAGGCCATCTTTAAATACTTAAAATGTTGAGGCACCTGGGTGGCACAGTCAGTTAAGCAACCAGCTCTTGATTTTGGCTCACATAGTTATCTCAGGGTTGTGAGATCAAGCCCCCGTCGGGCTCCAAGCTCAGCATGAGCCTGCATAAGACTCTCTCTCCCTTGGGCACCTGAGTGACTCAGTTGTTAAATGTCTGCCTTCAGCTCAAATCATGATCCCAGGGTCCTGGGATCGAGCCCCACATCGGGAAGTGGGAAGCCTGCTTCTCCCTCTCCCACTCCCCTTGCTTGTGTTCCCTCTCTCTCTGTGTCTCTCTGTGTCAAATAAATAAATCAAATCTTCCTGAACCCATGAAGCAAATAGTATATTATATGTTAATTAAAAAAAAAAACAAATTTGAAAAAAAAAGTACTGTCCCTCTCCCTCTGCCTTCCCCCCTCCTCAAAGAAATAAATAAAATAGAGGGATTAGTCTTTTTTTTTAAGAGTTTATTTATTTATCTGACAGAGAGAGATCACAAGTACGCAGAGAGGCAGGCGGAGAGAGAAGGGGAAGCAGGTTCCCCACTGAGCAGAGAGCCTGATTCAGGGCTCCATCCCAGGACCCTGGGATCATGACCGGAGCCGAAGGTAGAGGCTTTAACCACTGAGCCACCCAGGTACCCCGGGATTAGTCTTTGTTTAAATTGGCTCTGACCTGAAGTTCTTAAACTGGGGTCAGTGCTTATAGACAAACATAGTTTTAGGCAAACTTTTTGTTGTTGCATTGTTTAAAGATAAATACAGTTCCTTGAAGAACTGGATAAAAGCCGTATCACTGGGGTTATTCAAGCATGGGATGCATGGTCATGTGTTATGTGAATTTATGAGAATCAAATGAGTAGTTGGAATAGTTCAGATTCAAGGTTCTTTTCAATACAAAGTTTCTATGATTCCCCAATAATTCTTTTGAGCTACATAAGTACAAGCAAGTGTGGAAATTAATGGAAGACAAATTTCAGCTCAAGATAAGTAAGAACTTCCTAAGAATTATGGTTGTACAATGATCTGGTATGTTCTCTCAATAGTAAGCCTCATTCCCTACGAGAGGAAATGTCAAGGTGTATTCACTGTTTAAGATCATTTGTAGGTCCCCTGAATGCTATTAAAATCGGAATATTCTGCCTGGCATTAGACCCATTCTGGAAGACCTGCTCTATCAATCTGTATTTATGTCTGTTCCCCAACTCAGGGTTTCTACAGTAGAAAAATTAGTATTTCTCTGACTGTTTACATAGTTTCCACCATTATAACTCTGATTATAGCATTCTCCTGAAGAGGAATACCTTCTTTTTTTTTTCTTTCTGTGCAAATCTTATACATTTGTCAAAAACAGTTCAAATTTCATTGACACCCTCCCTGACTGATATCATCTTTCTGCTTTTTTTTTTTCCTCTGCAGAATGTTACCTGCTTCATAAATCTCTCCAAGACAAAATCAATTGTTTCTAATACGTTCCTATGTGTTTATCCTCCATTCTCAGTCTGTGGTCTGAACCAGATCTTCATACAAGATCTTATAACCGTCAGAGCACCTGTAGCACAATTTGACACTGAACCGATATTTGGGAAATGCTTGTTGTTGCTCTTGAGTGTCCTAGGAGTCTAATGATATCCATTCTCTGAATGATCTCAGGAATATCATTGTTACTTAATCTTTTACAGCCATCTTTTATTAGTTATCTATTGCTGGGTAACAAATTGCTTCAAAACTTAGGAACTAAAAACACAGTTATTGGGGCACCTGGGTGGCTCAGTGGGTTAAAGCCTCTGCCTTCCGCCCAGGTCATGATCCCAGGGTCCTGGGATTGAGCCCTGCATTGGTTTCTCTGCTCAGCGGGGAGCCTGCTTCCCTACCTCTTTCTCTGCCTGCCTCTCTGCCTACTTGTGATCTCTTGTCTTTCAAATAAATAAATTAAAACAAAACACAAAACCGCAGTTATTTATAGAACATAACTTCTGAAGTTCAGGATTCGAAAGTGATTTAGCTGGGTGGTTCTGGCTTTGAGTCATACATGAGGTTTCAGTTAAGGTAATGGTTAGGGCTGCAGTTAGCTGAGGGCTTGACTTGGGGTGAAGGATCTACTCACAAGGTAACTCACTGAAATGATATTGTCTGAATGCCTGAATATCTTGCAGGCTGTGGGCAGGAGGTCCCTTATATCTTGCTTGGGTGTCCTCATGGTGTGGCAGAAGTTGTTTTAACTTTTATGAACTAGTCTCAGAACATATGCTATTACTTCTTCTGCCTATTAATTACATAACAACCCTAATTGCGACAGAGAATTACACAAGGGTGAAAATATTGGGAGGTAGAGATCATTGAGGGCCATCTTAGAGGCTTGCCAACACACACTCTTATTAAATGTTTTATATGATCAAATTTATGAAGTGATTTTTTATTATGTGTGCTTCGTAAAACTGTAGAATAATAACAGGAACAAAAAAAGATGGAGCTATCTTAGTGATTTTCCTTTCAATTTGATATATTTTTAAGATTTTATTGAATTAATCAAATTTCCTTATATTTTGATGATTTAATGGAAACTGGAAAAATTGGAAAAAATAAAGAAAATTGAATAAAGAAAAGAATAAAGAGTTAATGAGATTTCTTCAAATTTCTTTCTGTATTTTCAATGTGAAGTACACTGTTATTGAAAACAGCAAAAATTTAAGAGTTTAGATTTAATTAAGACAGATGAGATGATTTTGATCAGTGTTAGATAACTGAATGTACTTACCTGATGATAGTTGTAAAAGTCAAATATTTTTCTAGAATCTTGAGATATTTTTTTCATCATCAATGAAAAAGTACTTTTTAAGAAAATAATTTTTGAAGACTTATTTATTTATTACACACACACGAACACACACACACACACACACACACACACACAGAGCATGGAGGGAGAGTCAGTAGGAGAGGGAGAGAGAGAATATAAAGCAGATTCCCCACCAAGCACGGAGCCCAATGTGGGGATAGATCCCAAGTTCCTGAGATCATGACCTGAGTTGAAATCAATAGTCAGACATTTAACACACTGAGCCATCCAGGTGCCCCAAGAAAATAATTTTAAATAATGAATGAGGATAAAAATAATGAAAACTGTAAATCTTGCTTTAAAACATGTAATCAAATTTCAAATGTTTTCTGAACTAAAATATTTTGGTTATATAAAATTATAAGTTGATAATAGTCTTAGCATTATTGACTTTCATAAACTTTATCTAACATAGACCCTCTTGAATCTAAATTTCTCTCCATTGCAAGTCTTTATTGATGAATGTCCAAATCTTTCCTTTCATGTAAGTTGATCATCCTAAAGATGCTTACTTTACTCCAAATCCTACTTCACTTGTTCTCTAATACTACTTATACAGATATCATTTTCTATATATCTGTTCTCTTTTATATTTTTGTGTGTAATATTTCATCTTCCTACCTAGAATGCCATCTCCTGGAGATGGGCAGTTCTGCTCCTCACACCTAACTGTGCCTAGTCATGTCAGGTTTCCACAAATGGTTTTTGAAATGAAATGTCCTTGCTTTACTCCAGATTTTACCCAAAATGTAGAGTTGTATGCATGTCCTTGTAAGCTTATTTATGAAGTTTCCTTTGTACATATAAGTGAGTTTAGTTAAATTGCTGCTTCTGTTATACAATTAATCCCTTATTGACCTTTCTTTCTTTTTTTTTTTTTTTTTTTGGTAATAGGATATTTCTATAACCATCAGTGATACTCTACTGTGCAGTTTTTATACAATAATATTAATATATAATTCTAGCTGGAAATGCTTCCTGAACCATCAAAAATATATTAAATTGTATTCAGCTTGCTGTAGTATTATGCAATTATATTTTTTACCTTTAATGGAAAATCTATGTATAATAATTGAGTATCCCTTTATCCTTCTTCAGAAAACCCTATCCAGACTTGTATTTGTGAACTATCTTCATTTCTTAGTCCTTGTGCTTCAGAAGGACTTCACTCTTGGCTGGTAGAGGATAGTTTCTAGGCTCAGACCAATGAGATTATCATTTGGTAATCCAGTTAAGTGATAGTCATCATACAATCATACTGTCAAAATCAGTAAGAAAGAAATTGTGTCTAAAAAGTATTCTTAGTTTTCCCTTATGAGATTTTATGTGGAAAGAATACAAGGTGAATTTACTCTCATATCTTTACAGCAATAAGAGAAATGCCCATCTTAGAAACAAGCCAACATAAATAATTGAGCCAAGAGAGAAAGAAACTGGGTTTTCTTATCATTTGAACCCCTGGTTTTGGTTTCATGCAGAAATCAAATACCAAATTTTCCTACTGCTCAAGATGGCAGCATATTACCTATGTACAAATGGCTAAATAATTGTAATATTTCTATTATTCATATTTGTAATCTGATAAATGCCTCCCCTTGGTGTTTTGATGGCTTTGTCTATCTTTTACAGAACCTCTTAGCTAAACAGGTCAAACTCCATACCTGTTAGTTTTTTTCTATCTGACTTAACCTATCAGATAATTATCAATCCCTGATATGGTCTAGTTGTGGTCATTTTCTAAAAATCCATTGGTGGTTTCAAATACTTAGTAGCATTTAAGGACATTTTCTTCCTACACTACTATCTCATAGTAACTTGACTGAACTCTAGAAATGAAGATGTGACTTTTATCTGGGATAGGCCTAGGAATTATCTATCTATGATCAATACGCAGTTGGTTTTTTTTTCTTTTTTTCCATTTTATTTATTTTTTCAGCGTAACAGTATTCATTGTTTTTGCACAACACCCAGTGCTCCAGGCAAAACGTGCCCTCCCCATTACCCACCACCTGTTCCCCCAACCTCCCACCCCTGACCCTTCAAAACCCTCAGGTTGTTTTTCAGAGTCCATAGTCTCTTATGGTTCGCCTCCCCTTCCAAATTTTTTTTTTTTTAAATAAACATATAATGTATTTTTATCCCCAGGGGTACAGGTCTGTGAATCGCCAGGTTTACACACTTCACAGCACTCACGATAGCACATACCCTCCCCAATGTCCATAGCCCCCTCCCCCTCTCCCAATCCCACCTCCCCCCAGCAACCCCCAGTTTGTTTTGTGAGATTAAGAGTCATTTATGGTTTGTCTCCCTCCCAATCCCATCTTGTTTCATTTATTCTTCTCCGCAGTTGGTTTTTGGCAAAGAGATCTATGAACCTAGATCATTATAGTGCATTCAGCTCTGTATCACATTCAGCATCAGGTCAAGCCAACTCATTCTTTACTCCATATATTTTTATATTTACTTTGTCTTACATTTAACTTGCATTTAACTTGCATGAGGTCAAAACACACATAATATATTAGGGTTCTCCAAAGAAACAGAAGGAATAAGATGTATTATATACATAAAGAGAGATTTATTTTAATGAATTATCTCATGCAATTGCTGAGGCTGGCAAGTCAGAGCCTACTGACAGAATACTCCAGCCAAATTGACATAAAAATTAACTATCACAGACTTGATAATAAGACCATGAAAACTTTAACATGAAATTTGTAGAACATGGTTTGTTTCATATTAGCTTGCCTTCTTTGATATCCTTAATCTCTGCTTATATTTATTTGCATTTTTAATTATTTGATAATTAAGTTTGCTATTGACCCTTGTCAGTAAACTGTCTCCCTATAGTAAATTGCAAAGGTCATATTATGTTATCACTTCTATCAAATCAACTCTGGGTTTAGTGTTCAACATATGTTTCTCTTGCCCAAATAAATTCCTGAAGTAACATCACAGAGATAACACAAATACACAGGATTCTGCCCTAAAATTTCCACAAAGGGTTTAGAGTCTTAATAGGTCATTGGCTAAGACCTGATGAAATTTTAAAAGGACAAAATCTTAGGTCTAAAGAATATCTTATCTTAGTTTTATAGTTTACACTTCTTAAAGAATTCACAATCATTTGAGTTTTTAACTTTTTCATAAATCTAATTTCACTACTATTCACTACTATTTCAACCTACTATAAATACTGTATTAAAAATAAGTAGAGTGAATTTAACATTTCCCATGTAATGATTTTCTGGGTTCATTACCTTTTACTAGAGCAGAACTTTGATGTAACAGATAGGTGTAAACATCTAAACATCTAATATCAAGACCTCCTGGAGAAATGACTGCTTTCCTGGTGATAAACAGGTTTATCCAACTTTTATCAAAGTTCAAGGTATAGTTCAAGACCTCAAAGAATATTGGAACTTCCAACCTTATGGAGGTGAATTTCCTGCTCTTTAACTATCTTTTAATTTGTCTTCCTTTAATGCAATCTTTATTATATCTTCAATTGCATGATCTTATGCTTTAGAACAGTTTGGAAGAAAGTTTCTAGGAAATAAGTCTACCTGCTATACTGAATAACGGTATTTCCTCAGTCATATCACATCTGTGATGCCACTTAACACCTGCACCATACTTACACTGGCGAATTGCTGTTGCCTGTTCTGTGACTTAATGGCACAGAATATACAGCATATGTTGGTAATTCTTTTGTAATATGTTTGAAAATGTGCATACAAATGAATCCTCTTCAGGTGCAAGAGCATGAATTTATAGTCCAATTAACAGTTTGAGCTCACACCTGCTTTAAATACCACATAGGCTGTGTTTTAATTACAAGGTATGCAGTGAGACCACCGAAAGTCTCTATTCCATATGTAGTCTAAAGAACGGGAGCAGAATCCAATTCCAAGTTTTGAGCCTTGTTTTCAAGGCCCATGCATTTTACATTTAAGAGATAAATATACTTCTTATAGACAACTCAAATACCCAAGGAATTAAAAAATAAAACACCATGTATTTTAAATAACAGAAGAAAAAATGAAGATGGGCTAAATGATTGAATACTTTTTATTGAGGTAAAATTTATTGAGGTATATTACATTGTACTAGTTTCAGGTGTTCAACATAATAATTCAATATTTGTATACACTCCAGAGTGATTACATACAATAAATCCAGTTATCATCCATCACTGCATAGTCCTCTCCCTTCAACATTTCACCTATGCCCCATCCCTTTCTCCTCTGGTAACCACCAATCAGTTCTCCACATATATCAGTTTGTTTTGTTTGTTCTTTTGTTGTTTGTTTTTAGAGTACACATACAAGTGAAATTATATGGTATTTGTCTTTCTCTGACTGTCTTATTTCATTTGGCATAGCAAGGTCTATCATGTTGTTACAAATGGCAAAATTATATCCTTTATTATAGCTGATTAGTATTTCATTGGGCAGGGAGTGTGTGAGTGTGTGTATGTGTGTTGTATCACATCTTCTTTACCTTTTCATCCATCAGTGGACACTTAGGTTGTTTCTGTATTTTGGCAATTGTAAATAATGCTGCAGTGAACATCAGAGTGCAAATATCTTTTCAAATTAATGTGGTTTTTTTTTTCAGATAAATAACTAGAAGTGAAATAACTAGATCTTATAGAAATTCTATTTTTAATTCTTTGAGGAACCACCATTCTGTTTTCCATAGTGGCTCTACCAGTTTACATTCCGATGAAGAGTGTATTAGGGTTCCCTTTAATTTTGATTGATTAAAAATAGAATTCAATACCTAGGAAGAATTAGCTTCATACTTTTGACTTAATAAATTTCTGGAATCTGTACTTCTTATTTTTATAGTTCAACATTTCTGACCTAGCTTATAGAAATAGTTCCATAACTAGCTTTGTAAATATCCTCCCTCATATCCACCAGCAGTGTGTACATTATTGCTACATATCCTTACCAACACTAAAATCAACAGACTTTAAATCTTTGTCAACCTTTCAATTATATTAACATGGTCTTAATTGACATGTCTCTAATTCTGATATGGTATTCATATGATGATTGGCCATTCTTTTTTCCACTTTTATGACATGCTTTCTGCCTGTTTGTTCACATGCCCTTTGCTCCTTTTAAATGGAGTTGTCATCTTATTGATTTGAAGAAATGTTTTATGCTTTACATACCAAATTATTTTGTGGTTATGTTAATTGAAATAGTTTCTCCCAGGTTCTACCTCATCATTTAATTATCTCTGTAGTCTTTTCATGAATAACAAAACTTAATTTTAATGTAGCAAATTTATTAATATTTTCTTTCACATACAATTAATTTTCCATCATACACCAATATTTTATATAAACTATTGTCTTAACCCAAAGTCCTAGAGCTATTATTTTATTTCCTTCTAAAAATTGCAGAACATTTCTTCTCATTTGTTCATCTCTTGTTCTATCTGGAATTTATTTATTGGTTTGGTGTGAGGCAGAAAACCAATTTCATTTTTTCTCTCAAATAAGTATTATCTCAGTATTAGTAAATAATAATAAATAAATAGTATCCCATTTTTATTGCATTTATTGCTCTTTTCCTGTCACTTTTGTTGTACTACAAGTTTCCATGTAGAAGGTATATGTATATAAATACATATATGTATTTATGTACATATTTGTATATAAATATAAAATCAGAACCTGCTACCAGGTTCTGATCTAATGGTCTCCATCCCTGTACCAAGACCACACTGCATTTATTAATAGAGTTTTATTAAAAATAGTTTTGACAACTGACAGAACAAGTTTCCACACCTTATTATTTTTCAAGAGAAACATGGATATTTTTGATATTTTGTCTTAATATATCTATTTTAGGGTCAGCTTCTCAAATTATTAAACATGTATGTTACTTTTTGTTTTTTTTTAAATTAGAGCTGAATGACATCTATATATAAATGTGGATACTTGAATTTTATGACCATTTCTTTTTTTTGTTAATAATTTTTTAACAATGCTTTTCAAAGTGTCTCTGTAAAAGTCTTAAATATCCTTTGTAATATTTATTCCTGTGTTCCTTTATGTTGTTTTGCTGATATGTTATTTTATTTTTAGGATTTTATTTATTTATTTATTTATTTGAGAGAGAGAGCAGAGAGGGAGAGTGAGAGGGTGAAGCAGATTGCCCACTGAGCAGAGCGCTCACGCAGGAATCCATCCCAGGACCCTGATATCATGACCTGAACTAAAGATAGACACCTAACTGACTGAGCCACCCAGATACCCATTGTTGATATTTTAAGTTGTGTCATTTGTTGTTATTTTAGTAGACCATATTATTATTTGAAAATACTTGTGTAATTATTTCAAAATAAATACAATGAGCTTAATTCTAGAGTTGACCTCTAGAATATAATGGAACATAAACCAAAAAAAAAACATACTTGAGTTCTAAGCTAGTGAGATTTTGAGTCATTTGTTGTTGCATTGTTTTCTAATTCTTTTTTCTCAACCTTCTTTTCTTTATTATATTTCTCTACTGCCCAGTGCATTTTTTAGACTTTTTTTTTTTAATTGTCAAGTAGAATTGAGCTGAATTGGAGGGCCAAGTATGATTGCCAGAGCTAACACTTTTTTTCACCTCTGAGAACCAGTTTTCATTTCCTTGATGATATCATATCAGAATATTTCAATCTGAAATAGTTATATTCACTGATGCTTTGTCTTTTTTGAATATCGACGAGTTGATTTTGTATAATCATTTTATATAAAACTCTTTTGCTTAAGTTTCTAAGTCTAATCATTTTTTTTTGCAATTTTAATTTATTTTATTTATTTTTTTCAGTGTAACAGTATTCATTCTTTTTGCACAACACCCAGTGCTCCATGAAAAACGTGCCCTCCCCATTACCCACCACCTGTTCCCCCAACCTCCCACCCCTGACCCTTCAAAACCCTCAGGTTGCCCCAACCTCCCACCCCTGACCCTTCAAAACCCTCAGGTTGTTTTTCAGAGTACATAGTCTCTTATGGTTCGCCTCCCCTCCCCAATGTCCATAGCCCACTCCCCCTCTCCCAATCCCACCTCCCCCCAGCAACCCCCAGCTTAGTGAAATAAGTCAATCAGAGAAAGACAACTATCATATGATCTCCCTGATATGAGGACATGGAGAAGCAACATGGGGGGGTAGGGGGATAGGAGAAGAGTAAATGAAACAAGATGGGATTGGGAGGGAGACAAACCATAAATGACTCTTAATCTCTAATCATTTTTTGTATTTAAAAAATTCTATGTTGACAAATGTATATAATTAATAATAGTATTGTGTTTTTTCCAAATCTTTTTGTTACTAATCTAGTATTTACTTTTCTTGTTGACTCGCATTGAGCCCTTTAATACAATGTTAAGCAGAAAAAGTAACAGTGAACTTCCATAACAGTTCCTGATTTTAAAAGAAATATTTCCTATGTTTCTGTATTAGTAAATGTATTTGCTATATGTTTTTTCCAGATTCTCCATATCAGGCTAATAATATTTCCATCAGTAATAGTGAATACATGCTAACCTTCTATACCAGTGCTACCTTAAAATACATAATACATTGGTCTAAATAAGATAGTTTTAATCTCTCAAATAACTATTGAATGACAATTTGGCATCTTTAACACATCTCAGATGACTCGAGTTGTTATTTCCAGCCATTTTGTTTGTCTTGTTTTCCTCACCAAATTTTATTTTAAAAAATTTCAATTTAAACAAAAGTTGAAAAAATACTATGAACTCTGTCAACATACATATATACTCTTCACCTATGGTCAATAAATGGGAATATTTTCCTGACTTTTATATATATATTTACATATGTCATATACATATATGTATATAAATGTGTACACATTTATATGTGTGTGTGTGTACACATTTATATACATATATGTGATCTCTAAATATAAATACTCTTCTGTACTACATACTCCTACTACATGTACTACTATGTAGTACTATGTACTACATGTACTACTATGTACTGCATACTCCTATATATGTATTATTCATACTATGTGTATTATTGTTTATTATTATAAATTAATACATACATATCAATCCACGCTAATCACAAAACAATTTTAATGGAACTAAAATATTCCTAAAATTATGCATTTATCTTCATCAGAATATACCATAAAGACAGTAAAGAAAAAAAAAATCACTAAAGGAGAAACAATAATATTAAAGCACATAACATCAAAAGATTAGCACCCAGAATATCTGTAAAACTGTTTTAAATAAAGGAAGACAAACTGCAGCCCCTAAAATAAGCAACATCAACAAAAATAAAAGGCATTTCATAAAAGAGATAGTTTGAATGGCTAAGCAAATGAAAACATATCAATTATATTATGAGAGAAATACAACATAAGATTCATATTGATTTCATGTATCATCCATCAGATGAACCGAAATAAAACTAAGGTATGCCAGTGTTGATGAAAATGTAGAGCAATATAGAAAATTGTATATGAACACATATGCTGGTGTAACTGTAAATTGGCAAAATCAGTGTTCAAAATCGTTCCCCATTATTTAGTAAATATGAATAAACACAAAGACTGAAAATTTGCCCTCATAGAAGTGATCCCTAGAGAAATAGTTGCATATGTGCATCAGGAGACATACTGAAGGATAGCCAATGAAACATTGT
Source organism: Meles meles (assembly GCF_922984935.1). NCBI lineage: Eukaryota > Metazoa > Chordata > Mammalia > Carnivora > Mustelidae > Meles > Meles meles. The sequence continues at coordinate 60,576,682 of NC_060072.1, forward strand.
TTTGGAAGAGCAAAAAACTGGAAAAAAGAAACAACCCTAAAATCTCTCAGCTGGCAAAAAGATAAAGGCATAGTGAACATAAGGATGAAAATATATAGTGGAACACTATGTAATAGTGAAAATGAATCGGAGTCAAGATGGCGGGGAAGTAGGAGGAGGCACCATTTCAACCTGTACCCTAAAGTGAGCTGATTACCTACCAAAGAACTCCGACCACCCATGAAATCAGCCTGAGATCAGAATTATACACGTCTGGATCTCTACTGGAGCAGAAGACGCCAGTGGCAGGTAAAGCAGACTGGGAGCGTCGGACTGATATCGGAAGATAAACAAAAGGGGGAGGGAGCCACCAGAGGTGACCAATTGGAAAGTAACACCCCAACATGAGAGTGCTCTGCGTCTGGGGACCAGCATTAACTTGGAGTCTGGTTGAAAGCACTCAAAAAACAAACAGCAAAGGATCGCGGGGGGTAATAGTGGGAACCTGGGCGGTTAGGGTCAGGGACCTAAGTCCCCAGACCCAGGACAGCCTCCCCTGGCGCGGAGCCAGAGAGAGTGCGGCGGAGAAATCAGGTCTCCGTCCCTGAGCCGCCAGTGCACCTGAACGCCAGCGCGCCGAGAACGAGTGGGGTCTGGCTCCCCTGAGGGGCTGGGAGCCTGGCCAGACGGCAATCCTGAAATGCGCACGTCCCACACCCTCCCTTGGGATAGGTGCTCATAGGCGCTAGCCTGGAGCTCTGTTAGCCAGAAAAACCAGACATTCCCAGCCCGGGACAGCGGGAAAATCTCAGTGTGCGATCTCTGCTCGGAACCTCTCTGGCGGTCTGGAGCTACCTAGACAGCCACCGCTGCCCTGGTTTTGGGTACAACGAGGAGCTCCTGCATCCCCAGGGCCAGTGACGCAGAACCGACTCTGCCAGCAGCTTTTGCAAAACAGTCTGAGGCTTCTCTCTGAGAGGGAGGTTGGGGTGCTGTTTGCTCTCCTCTAAACCTCCAAAAACCATCAAAAGCTGTCAAGGCGAGAGAAAGCAGATGAAAGAACATAAAAACCCCCAGAGAACAAAAGGCTGAAAAAAACAGTTTCCTGAAAAAAAAAAAGAGCTCATCCCCTTGAGGGGAGTGGGAGGACCTAACTCAGGGAACATCATTGTCTGAAAACCCACGTGGCAGGTCCCTCCCCCAGAAAACCAACAAGGAAGGAAGGAAAAAAAAAAAAAAAAAAGACTACAAGAGAACAACCACCACTACTTCATAAATACAACTTTTATTTTTAACTCTTTACCAATATTCTGGTTCTTTTTTTTTATACATACAGATAATTTTTTAACCTATTTACCATCACACCGAGATGTCCAGTACATCAAATTCTTTAATAACCTTCTAACCTGAACTTTTTGATACATACACCCGTGTTTTTCTTTTGTTTTTCTATTTTTTAATTCTTTTTTAATTTTAACTTTGTTTAGTCTAGTTTATTCTTTTTTAATTTTTATTTTCTACTATACATATAGAGTTAAACTTCAAGGTAATCCCTTTTCCCCAATCAATGCTACCCCTATAGGCAAACCAGTTTCTAATCCCCCTGTAACTTAGGAAAGTTGAGTCCCTTAACAAAAACATCAAGATACCTTCAGGAAGAATCAAAATAACCTTCCTAACCCACACTGAGAATCTATAACCATTCTCCCAATTTTTCCTTCTGTCAGTGTTTCTGTGAATTTGTGTTTGTCCTGATAATATATAAATCTTATACTTGGGGTTCTTTCTGATGAGGTTCTTCCCTTTTTTTTGCTTATATATACATATTTTTTTCTCTTGTCATATACTTTTATCACTCTTTTTGTCTGTCTGTTTTTGTTTGTATACTCCACAAATCTTACCTTGTGGCCCATTTGGGCTGAGCCTTCTCTTTTATCTTCCCTTTTTTTCCTATCTCTCTCTCTCTTTTTTTTTTTCCTTTTTTCTTTCCCCTTTTTTTTTTCTTTCTTCTTCTCTATTTCTTTTTCTTTTCTTTTTTCTCTCATTTGGGTGGGGAATCCTGATTGCACAGAAGCGTTCCAGGGTGCACATTGACTGCACCACAATCGATAAGTCCAGCTGCATCTGTTCAGTCATCTCTTACCAAAATGACTAGGAGGATGAATACCCAACAGAAGAAAAATACAGAGGATGGGCCTTGTGCAACAGAGCTAATGGCTATCGACATAGACAATATGTCAGAAAAGGAATTCAGACTAACAATTATCCAGGCAATAGTTAGGTTGGAGAAAGCCATGGATGACCAAACAGAATTGATTAGGGCAGAACTGAAAGCCACCAGGGATGATGTTCACAATGTTAGGGCAGAACTGAAAGCCACCAGGGATGATGTTCAAAATGCTCTCAATGAGTTCCAATCCAATCTAAATTCTCTAAAAGCTAGGGTAACTGAGACAGAAGATAGAATTAGTGATCTGGAGGACAAACAGATAGAGAGAAAGGATGAGGAGGAAGCCTGGAACAAACAGCTCAGAAGCCACGAAAACAGAATCAGGGAAATAAACGATGCCATGAAACATTCCAACGTCAGAATTATTGGAATCCCTGAAGGGGAAGAAAAAGAAAGAAGTCTAGAAGATATAGTGGAAGAAGTTGTCTATGAAAATTTTCCCAATCTCACGAATGGAAACAACGTTCATGTACTAGAGGCAGAAAGATTTCCTCCCAAGATTTTAGATTCTTGAAAGTCCTCACGGCACCTTATAGTTAGAATGGGGAATTATGTTTCAAGAGAGACCCTCTTAGCAGCTAGGACAAAGAAGCTTCTTACATACAGAGGAAAGCCCATTAGAATAACGTCAGACCTTTCCACAGAGACCTGGCAAGCCAGGAAGGGCTGGCAAAATATATTCAGCGTACTAAATGAGAAGAACATGCAACCAAGAATACTCTATCCAGCAAGACTGACATTTAAAATGGATGGAGAGACATTTCTGCAAAGAAGACATCCAGATGGCCAACAGACACATGAAAAAGTGCTCCACGTCACTCAGCATCAGGGAAATACAGATCAAAACCACAATGAGATATCACCTCACACCAGTCAGAATGGCTAAAATTAACAAGTCAGGAAATGACAGATGCTGGCGAGGATGTGGAGAAAGGGGAACCCTCCTCCACTGTTGGTGGGAATGCAAGCTGGTGCAACCACTCTGGAAAACAGCATGGAGGTTCCTCAAAATGTTGAAAATAGAACTACCCTATGACCCAGCAATTGCACTACTGGGTATTTACCCTAAAGATACAAACATAGTGATCCGAAGGGGCACGTGTACCCGAATGTTTATAGCAGCAATGTCTACAATAGCCAGACTATGGAAAGAACCTAGATGTCCATCAACAGATGAATGGATAAAGAAGATGTGGTATATATACACAACGGAATACTATGCAGCCATCAAAAGAAATGAAATCATGCCATTTGCGACGACGTGGATGGAACTAGAGCGTATCATGCTTAGTGAAATAAGTCAATCGGAGAAAGACAACTATCATATGATCTCCCTGATATGAGGACATGGAGAAGCAACATGGGGGGGTAGGGGGATAGGAGAAGAGTAAATGAAACAAGATGGGATTGGGAGGGAGACAAACCATAAATGACTCTTAATCTCACAAAACAAACTGGGGGTTGCTGGGGGGAGGTGGGATTGGGAGAGGGGGAGCGGGCTATGGACATTGGGGAGGGGAGGCGAACCATAAGAGACTATGTACTCTGAAAAACAACCTGAGGGTTTTGAAGGGTCAGGGGTGGGAGGTTGGGGCAACCTGAGGGTTTTGAAGGGTCAGGGGTGGGAGGTTGGGGGAACAGGTGGTGGGTAATGGGGAGGGCACGTTTTGCATGGAGCACTGGGTGTTGTGCAAAAAGAATGAATACTGTTACACTGAAAAAATAAATAAAATGAAAAAAAAAAAAAAGAACCTGAAAAAAAAAAAAAATGGATGGAGAGATAAAGAGTTTCCAAGACCGGCAAGGCTTAAAAGACTATGCAACCACCAAGCTGACACTGCAGGAAATATTAGGGGGGGGTCCTATAAAAGAGAAAAAATCCTAAGAATATCATTGAACAGAAATATAGAAACAATCTATAGACAGAAAGACTTCAAAGGCAACACGATGTCAATAAAAACCTATCTCTCAATAATCACTCTCAATGTGAATGGCCTAAATGCGCCCATAAAACGACACAGGGTTGCAGATTGGATAAAACGACAGGACCCATCCATATGTTGTCTACAAGAGACCCATTTTGAACCTAAGGATACACCCAGACTGAAAGTGAAGGGATGGAGAAGCATCTTTCATGCCAATGGGCCTCAAAAGAAGGCCAGGGTAGCGATTCTCATATCAGATAAATTAGATTTTAAACTAAAGACTGTAGTCAGAGATACAGAAGGACACTACATAATTCTTAAAGGGACTATCCGCCAAGACGATCTAACAATTGTGAATATCTATGCCCCCAATATGGGAGCACCCAATTACATAAGAAAACTATTAATCAAGATAAAGTCATATTGATATGAATACAATAATAGTAGGAGATCTTAATACGCCTCTCTCAGAAATAGATCACCGAAGCAGAAAATTAATAAAGAAATAAGAGCATTGAATGAAACATTGGACCAGATGGACCTCATAGACATATACAGAACATTCCACCCTAAAACAACAGAATACTCATTCTTCTCAAGTGCACATGGAACCTTCTCCAGAATAGACCACATACTGGGTCTCAAAGCAGGACTCAACCGATACCAAAAGACTGACATTATTCCCTGCATATTCTCCGATCACAATGCTTTGAAACTGGAGCTCAATCACAAGGAAAAGTTCAGAAGGAACTCAAACACCTGGAAGCTAAAGACCACCTTGCTTAAGAATGCTTGGATCCACCAGGAGATCAAAGATGAACTTAAACAATTCATGGAAACCAATGAGAATGAAGACACCTCGGTCCAAAACCTATGGGATACAGCAAAGGCGGTTCTAAGGCGGAAATACATAGCCATCCAAGCCTCCCTCAAAAACATTGAAAAATCCAGAATACACCAGCTGTCTCTAAACCTTAAAGAACTGGAGAATCAACAACAAATCAAACCAACTCCACATGCAAGAAGGGAAATAATCAAGATTAGAGCAGAGATCAATGAGGTAGAAACAAGAGATACAGTAGAATGTATCAATGAAACTAGAAGCTGGTTTTTTGAAAGAATCAATAAGATCAATAAACCATTGGCCAGACTAATCCAAAAGAAAAGAGAGAAAGCCCAAATTAATAAAATTATGAATGAAAAGGGAGAGATCACAACTAACACCAAGGAAATAGAAACAATCATCAGAAATTATTACCAACAGTTATATGCCAATAAGCTAAGCAACCTAGATGAAATGGATGCATTCCTGGAAAGCTACAAACTCCCAAAATTGAACCAGGAAGAAATTGACAACCTGAATAGACCAATATCTAGTAATGAGATTGAAGCAGTGATCAAAAACCTCCCAAAAAACAAGAGCCCAGGACCTGACGGATTCCCTGGGGAATTCTACCAAACTTTCAAAGAAGAAATAACACCAATTCTCCTGAAGCTGTTCCAAAAAATTGAAGCAGAAGGAAAACCTCCAGACTCTTTTTATGAAGCCAGCATTACCCTGATCCCAAAACCAGGCAAAGACCCTACCAAAAAAGGAGAATTTCAGACCAATATCACTGATGAATATGGATGCAAAGATTCTCAACAAGATCCTAGCAAACAGGATCCAGCAGCACATTAAAAAGATTATCCACCATGACCAGGTGGGATTCATCCCTGGGTTGCAAGGTTGGTTCAACATTCGCAAATCAATCAGTGTGATAGAACACATCAATAAGAGAAGAGAGAAGAACCACATGGTCCTCTCAATTGATGCAGAAAAAGCATTTGACAAAATCCAGCATCCGTTCCTGATGAAAACGCTTCAAAGTATAGGGATAGAGGGAACATTCCTGAACTTCATAAAGTCTATCTATGAAAGACCCACAGCAAATATTACCTCAATGGGAAAAAGCTTGCAGCCTTCCCGTTGAGATCAGGAACACGACAAGGATGCCCACTCTCACCACTCTTGTTCAACATAGTATTAGAAGTTCTAGCAACGGCAATCAGACAACAAAGAGAAATAAAAGGTATCCAAATTGGCAAGGAAGAGGTCAAACTCTCTCTCTCACAGATGACATGATTCTTTATATGGAAAACCCCAAAGACTCCACCCCCAAACTACTAGAACTCATACAGCAATTCAGTAATGTGGCAGGATACAAAGTCAATATACAATAATCAGTGGCTTTCTTATACACTAACAATGAAAATACAGAAAGGGAAATTAGAGAATCGATTCCATTTACTATAGCACCAAGAACCATAAGATACCTGGGCATAAACCTAACCAAAGAAGTAAAGGACCTGTACTTGAGGAACTACAGAACACTCATGAAAGAAATTGAAGAAGAGACAAAAAGATGGAAGACCGTTCCATGCTCTTGGATTGGAAGAATTAACATTGTTAAAATGTCTATACTGCCTAGAGCAATCTATACTTTTAATGCCATTCCGATCAAAATTCCACCGATATTTTTCGAAGAGCTGGAGCAAATAATCCTAAAATTTGTATGGAGTCAGAAGAGACCCCGAATTGCTAAGGAAATGTTGAAAAACAAAAACAAAACTGGCGGCATCACGTTACCCAATTTCAAGCTTTACTACAAAGCTGTGATCACCAAGACAGCGTGGTACTGGCATAAAAACAGACACATAGACCAGTGGAACAGAGTGAAGAGCCCAGATATGGACCCTCAACTCTATGGTCAAATAATCTTCGACAAAACAGGAAAAAATATTCAATGGAAAAAAGACAGTCTCTTCAATAAATGGTGCTGGGAAAACTGGGCAACGATATGTAGAAGAATGAAACTCGACCATTCCCTTACACCGTACACAAAGATAAACTCGAAATGGATAAAAGACCTCAACGTGAGACAGGAATCTATCAGAATCCTAGAGGAGAACATAGGCAGTAACCTCTTCGATATCAGTCACAGCAACTTCTTTCAAGATATGTCTCCAAAGGCTAAGGAAACAAAAGCAAAAATGAACTTTTGGGACTTCATCAAGATCAAAAGCTTCTGCATAGCAAAGGAAACAGTCAACAAAACAAAGAGGCAACCCACGGAATGGGAGAAGATATTTGCAAATGACAGTACAGACAAAAGGTTGATATCCAGGATCTATAAAGAACTTCTCAAACTCAACACACACAAAACAGATAATCATATCAAAAAATGGGCAGAAGATATGAACAGACACTTCTCCAACGAAGACATACAAATGGCTATCAGACACATGAAAAAATGTTCATCATCACTAGCCATCAGGGAGATTCAAATTAAAACAACATTGAGATACCACCTGACACCAGTTAGAATGGCCAAAATTAGCAAGACAGGAAACAACGTGTGTTGGAGAGGATGTGGAGAAAGAGGAACCCTCTTACACTGTTGGTGGGAATGCAAGTTAGTGCAGCCACTTTGGAGAACAGTGTGGAGATTCCTGAAGAAATTAAAAATAGAGCTTCCCTATGACCCTGCAATTGCACTGCTGGGTATTTACCCCAAAGATACAGATGTAGTGAAAAGAAGGGCCATTTGTACCCCAATGTTTATTGCAGCAATGGCTACGGTCGCCAAACTGTGGAAAGAACCAAGATGCCCTTCAACGGATGAATGGATAAGGAAGATGTGGTCCATATACACAATGGAGTATGATGCCTCCATCAGAAAGGATGAATACCCAACTTTTGTAGCAACATGGACGGGACTGGAAGAAATTATGCTGAGCGAAATAAGTCAAGCAGAGAGAGTCAAGTATCATATGATCTCATTTATTTGTGGAGCATAACAAATAACATGGAGGACATGGGGAGATGGAGAGGAGAGGGAGTTGAGGGAAATTGGAAGGGGAGATGAACCATGAGAGACTATGGACTCTGAAAAACAACCAGAGGGTTATGAAGGGGTGGCGGGGGAGGTGGGGGGGTGGGGTGGGAGGTTGAGGAACCAGGTGGTGGGTAATAGGGAGGGCACGTACTGCATGGAGCACTGGGTGTGATGCCAAAACAATGAACACTGTTATGCTGTAAATAAACAAATAAAAATAAATAAATAAAATACCCAAATGTAAAAAAAAAAAAAAATGAATCATTTATAACTATATGCATCAACATAGATTTTTCCTCTAAAACAGTGTTAAATACAATTTTAAAAATGCCATTTGAATCTATTCAGTATTATTTCAGTCACACAAAACTTTTTTTTTTAATTCAGAGACTTTAAAATATATTGAAAAATAATTCACTATCTATGGGAAAACTATAAGAGAAACAAAGAACAATTAACATAAAATTCAGAATATTACTTTGTGAGTAAGGACTGCAGTCTGGAAGAAGCTCAGCGCAGGTTTAAAAGTTATTAATACTCTATTTTTAAGCTATACATTATATGTTATACATGTATATATGCATATACCTATAATTACAAAATCATTATATAAAAAATCTTTCCGAAATGTTATAAAATGTTTATATATGTTATTTCTTCTCTCTTGGTTGAAATAAATTTAAAATTTTTAAAAATATAACTTTTGGCAGATTAGGTAATTTTTTCCACTGTATGCTATATGTGACAATTTTTTATAAGTTACATTTTTGTAAATACTAATGGCTGATATATCAGTAAAGAAGTTTTGTGTATTCCAAAAAAAAGTTAAATTGGATAAATCAAGAAATGGTGTTGACACAAATTTTAGAAATTGATTTGGTCTTTTCACACTTGACTGTTCTGGGAAGAATTACATGTGGTTATACATATAAGATTGAGGACTTACCGGTCTGTGAGAGCCAGGGTTTGCAGTTCAAACTTAAAAGGCATTATTCAGTGTCTACGACCAGAAGTTAGACACTATATGTTAGCATTCACAAGTAAAAATATGATTGTGAGGTAAATATTATTTCTAATTTACAATTTGGGACAATGAATCTAAGACATTAAATTACCAGTTGAAGGTTAAATTACAGGTAGTAAAATCAGAATTTCAACCTCTGGCTCCCTATCTTTATCCAGTTCTCTGACATTGTGTCATTTTATTCAAGGATAGGTGTGTTGAAGATGAACTTCTGGAAAGAATTTCATCTTTGGCTTTGAAGTAATCTCTTATTTCTGTTTATCATATTGATAATTCTTTTATCACAAGGTTCATCAAAATTTGCCCTTAAACTTTTCATTCCTTCAAAAAATAATGAAATACTAGTTTAAAATAATACTAGTTATATAGCTAATTGTTCTTAGCACATCCCAGCCCCCCTTTCTCACAGGCTTCAGTGAAGAGACCAAAATAAAGATAAAAATAATAATAAAGGAAAAGTCATATTATAAAGAAAAGTAAAATTTATATTCAGCACTTTGGGAGCATCTGAGAAGATTGAAAAATTAATTGATGTTTTAAACATTCTTATCTTTTACTTCAAAATTTTACAATGAAAGATTAGTGAATCTTAACAAAGATCTGTGTTTCAAAGTTACATAAAATTTAAAACTTGAAAATGAACTATAGAAAATATAAATAAGGGTAGGAAAATAAGATAAAGCCAGAAATGAGGGTAGAAACCAAAATTTACATGATATACTAAGTTCAGTAGTGTTCCATCAAAATTCATGTCCACGAGGCTGCTATGAATTCACTAGGAATCTGTGAATGTGACGTTACTTGGAAATAGCATCTTTGCAGATGTAATTTTGGAATTATGATCTTTGCAGATGTAGTGAGGTTAAAATGAGATGATACTAAATAGGGGTGGAGTGGGCAGCTAAATCCAATATAACTAGTACCCTTATAAGAAGAGGGAAATTTGAACATAGAGACAAGAGTCATATGGGAGAAGGCTGTGTGCAGATGGAGACAGGTTCAGGTAATGGAGGCTACAAATCAAGAAAAGCCAAAAATTATCAACAACCACCAGAAGCTAAAAGAGACTTCACAGAAAATGTGGCATTGATTTTAGATTTCTAGTTTCTAGAACTGTGAGAAAATAAATGTTTTAAGCCTCCTAGTTTGCATAATTTGTTTTGGCCTCTCTAGGAAACTAATGCATAAGACATTCAGTCTTGTATACGTATTGTACATATGCATACATATAATAAATACAACAATATATTAATATATGTATATATTATACATACATACAATAATGCATATAATATATGACATATATCTTACATATGTGATTATATGCATATTATATACATATAAGATTCATAAAGAATTTTCAATAAATTCAAGGCAAATGAAGCTAAATGGAGAAATTCATTCAGAAACAAGCTTGTCTTTGCTTTCTAGTAAGGGCACCAGCCTACATAAATGACAATACTGTATCTAATTTTTCGTCTAATTTCTTTGTCTTAGAGACACAAGTTTTTGCTTAACTAAAGTTAGTAGTACATTATGGTGTACCTTTCTGGAAAAGGTAGGCTATTTGCCTTTATTTCTGCCTGCCATCCATGCTATTCTTTCCCTATTCATTGGAAATTCTAATTCTGACAGGGAGTTAGAGATGTTTAGGAGTAAGAGGACAGAGAATGGGGATGTCAGGGTAAATGCAGTGTGTAGAGGTTGAGGAGGGAAAGGCAAGGAATTTGTGATATAAGAGGATACAAATGTTGAGTGGTACAGTTTTAACAACAACAACAAAAAGTGCCCAAGGATAGGAAAGGAGTTTGACCCGTAGCTCAAAGAGGTCCTCAAGGATCCAAGATTTTTCTGTTCTGGCCTAGATATTTTATTAGATATTTTACTGTTGCTTCACTCTAAGGCAGTTACCTTTGTGATTAAAGATGGCCACTAATAGTAAATAGAGCTATATATTCTTTTGTTCATGCCCAGAAGAAGAGAGTTCTTGAGGGCCAGAAAGCCTAGTGGGTCTTAAGGATATCATTGAGCTGTACCGAATGCAGGGATTTATTGGGGAAATGTGAGGGGATAATTGAAGGAATATTAGAACCAGTAAATAGGGCACCTTTGGAGACTAAACTACCTCCAGAATCCGAGTTATGTGAGATAATACATTTCTTTACAGATTAATAACTTTGGAGTCAGTAGTTTTGTTACTTTCAGCTAAAAGCATGCCGCACACAATTTGTGTGCTCCACACAATGTGTAAGTGGCAGATACAGAGATCCAAGCCCAGGCCTTTTTGATTCTTACACATTAGTTTTAACCACTAAGCTATATTGTTGATAAACTGTGATTTGACAAGAACAAGAATATGGAGCAGTGATGGGGACTAAGGAGTACATTTGTGATGAGCATTTGGTGTTGTATGCAAGTGTTGAGTCACTATATTGTACTTCTGAAACTAATATTACACTGTATGTTAACTAACTAGAATTTAAATAAAGACTTAAAAAAAAGAATATAGAGCAGAAAACAGTCCAAACTAAGACTTTAAGATATTCTAAAAGAAGAATCCATAGCTATTTATTTGGATGAAATATTCATGTTTTTTTTTAAGATTTTATTTATTTGACACAGAGAAAGAGATCACAAGCAGGCAGAGAGGCAGGCAGAGAGAGAGGAGGAAGCAGGCTCCCTGCTGAGCAGAGAGCCCAGGATGTGGGGCTTGATCCCAGGACCCTGAGATCATGACCTGAGCCTAAGGCAGAGGCTTTAACCCACTGAGCCACCCAGGCGCCCCTATATTCATGTTTAAATAGCATTTCCCTGAGCTTTGGGAAAAGGGAACATGAGTTATATCTAAAATTAATTTTTTTTAAATGGGCTATGTAGGGCGCCTGGGTGACTCAGTTGATTAAGCGACTGCCTTCGGCTCAGGTCATGATCCTGGAGTCCCGGGATCAAGTTCCACATCGGGCTCCCTGCTTGGCAGGGAATCTGCTTCTCCCGCTGACCCCTCTCCTCTCATGCTCTTTCTCTCTCAAATAAATAAATAAAGTCTTTAAAAAAAAAATAGTGCCATGTATATTGACAGTTTCTCTTCAAATTATAAGAATAAACACACAAATCTTACAATTATCCGTGTAGGAAAATCAGCAAATATTTATATTCAGCCATACAACAAATTAGAATGGACTGTCCTTTAACCTCCCTCCCCTCCAAATTATGGCAATTTTAAAAGTAACTCAATCACCTAAACTAATTTACTTTTTAAGCCATCTTCAGGTAAAATTACTGCAATCTGTTGCTTGGACCTCAGATAATATGAGAAGCTCCCCAAAGATGTGAAATAATCTAATCCTTGGTTAGCATGAGAGAATCTTCCCAGTTGGAACATGTAGTTGTCTGGCAACCGGCTAATGGCGATGATGATCAGTAAATTAGTATATTGGCCAATATGTTCAAAGTCTAATCATCTTTCTATTTAACTGACAGCTGATATCCTCATCTAAGGTGATTAATACATTAAAACAGATTTTTGTGTGTGTTTTGCTGTTGCTTTTTGTTTTGTTTTGTTTTAGCCTGACAAAGTACTAATCACTGCAAGACATTAACTGTTGTTCATGTAGAGAGACCCGAGTACTCTGACCTTTTTCTTTCATCTGGAAATATGTCATCTAACTTGTTTTCCCAATAATTCTAGTTATCAAAGCCAAAATCTGGGAATCATCCTAAATTCCTTACTCTCCCATATAATCCAAATTCTCCTTGTGCTTTGTTTTTTTTTTGGTTTTAAATTTTTGACCTTTCTTATTTCTCACGTCTGTCTCTCTTTCTCCCTAGTTATTTGCCTATACTTAAATTCTCCTCAAAATAAACAGCATCCAAACTAGTCTCCCAGTGTCCAGATTAACTTTTCTCCTTCCCCTTTCTTCCATAATTATAACATGAATATCAGATGTCACCCTCCTGTTCCACGTGCTTCGGTGTCTTCATGTATCTACCCATCAAAATAAGAAATTCAAGATTCTCTTTGCTTCATTCCCATTAAAGGGTAGAGAGATAAAGTAACTGCTGACAATTATTTTACAGGCTTTGTTATGGTGTTGTCTCTCTTAGAAAATCTGATCTCATGGAGAGGATTCTCTCTCTGCCCACTTGGCTAGTCCAGGGAATAAGACCAAAGGTGACTTTCATGTGAGATAGTACTAAAGTAGGTAAGTTAGACCACATTTACCTTGAGATTCATTCTCAAGAAGCTCTCTCTCTCCCTCCCTCCTTGCTCCCTCCTCACCATTTCTTATCACCAGTGTGGAAAGACACTGATGGGGTTTTAGGTTAAAACTTAAGTTGGAAGCTGCCAAGGAGGAATTTTGATCAACACTATTACTGTAGGTTTCTCAGGTAGACATCTAATACAAAACCATGAAATTATTCCAACAACCTAAAAACCAAGAGTGTTAGGTTGGTTCCAGAGATAAAGATTTTATGGTAATAAAGTTGAAAATTTGCTGAGTGTGAAGGTATTTTTTGCAAAAACATCTAGAGAAGTGACAGTGGCAAAGCTGAATCCTAGGGTATGGAATTTTTGATCCCTGGCCAAAGAGCATTACTTACTATGCTAACTGGACTAACATTTGAAATAGGAAAAGAAGATCTTGAGTCCATTGTTGTTAAGTCTTTTATATTCTTAAAGCTACCTCCCCATTCTCTCTACTTCCCCTTCTCTCCCTAACTTTTCCACCCTCTGAATTTCTGCCATGTCTTTGGAAATATCATTCCTTTTCTTATATATGCTGCAAGCCACTAGTAAATTTCTAATCTTTAGTAACTCCATAGTCTAATTACTATGTTCTATTATCTTTGTTTTTCCAAAATCTAGTGCAGGCCCTGAAATTTAGTGCACTCACTGTATTGAAAACATAGGCCTTGGGATGCCTGCATGGCTCAGGTGGTCAAGTGTCTGCCTTCAGCTCATGTCCTGATTCCAGAGTTCTAGAATCAAGGGTCACAACAGGCTCTCTGTGCAGCAGGGAGCCTGTTTCTCCCTCTCCTTCTGCAGCTTCCCCTGCTTGTGCTCTCTCTCTCTCTCTCTCTGTCAAATAAGTAAATAAAATATTTAAAAAAAAATAGTTCTCAGAACCAGAAAGGCTAGATTTGAATATTGGCTTTTTGCTACTCTTATTGTGGAAAAAAAAATTTCTAAGCTGAATTTCCTCATATTTATTTGTTCACTAATTTACTCTCTTTTTAGCCATTCATTCATTTACCAAATATATTGAAAACATTATTTTCGAGCTATTCTGATCAGATGCTAAAACAGATTAATAAACAAACCAAAGTTACACAGCACATTAGAAGGTGATAAATTCTTCGAAAAAATGAAGATTAGAGAAAGGGCTAATAGGAGTCTTGGTGGGTAGCAGACTACAATCTTAAACAAATTGGTTAAGTTAGTCTCATTAACAAGATGATATGCAAAGATTTGAAGGAGGTATAGATATCTAGGGAAGAATATTCCAGGTACAGGGAACAACTCATGAAATGTCCCTAAGGCAGGATTTTCCTGGCAAGTGAACAGGAAACTGAGAACACCATTGTAGCTAGAGCAGAGTATGTGAAGGGCTGAGGTCTGAAAGAAAATGGAACTTGATTGTAAAGGGCTTTGAAAGGGCCATTAAAGAGGTTTGGGCCTTTATTATGAGCGAAAGAAAGGACCATTAGAAGAGTTGGGGCAGAGGACGGAGAGAAAACATTTTATGTTTCAAAAGAATCACTCTGGTTGTTGCACAGAAGCAGGAAACTGGAATAGACATTTGTAGTATTCTAGGGGAGAGATGATGTTGATTGGAATGTATCATGTTTGGGGAGGGCAAAAACTGATCAGATTCTAAATACTTTATACAGTATTATAAAGGTAGATCTCAGCAGATCTGTGATAATAAGTGGATCCGTGGATATTTTAGGAGGGTGTCAAATTCATAAGTCCTGAATTCAGCATGGAAGTCAGGGCTTAAACAATTAATTTAGAAGTTGTCAGAAAGTGGATAGTAGCTAAAGCCATGAAACTTCATGAGATTACTACAAAAATGAGTGCTAGTGGAGAAAATAAAGTCCATGACCAAGGGAGCATGTTAATATTCAGGGCTCAGGAGGATAAGAAAGAAATAGCAAAGAATATCGGGCAAAGCCTAAGGTGCTTAAAAGAATCATAAATGTGTGGTATATTAGAAGCTGAATAAATTGTTTCAAGGAAGAGGGAGTCAACACTGCTATATGCTATTGATAAGCTAGGTAAGATAAAAAGTAATTAACCATCAGGTACAGCAGTATGAAAATTCTTCTTGACCTTGATAAGAGCAACTTTTGTGGAATGGTGAGGGAGAGGTGAAGTAAGGGATGGTGAGGGTAAAGTATTAATCAGACATGGTTCATAACAGATAGAAAACTTAGTACATACATGTAAACTTTTTCAAATTTGTATACTATTGTGAAAGAGAGCAAAGAAAAAGATATGTAGTAGGAAGCGGATATGGGTTGCACATACACACACACAGAGACAATAATGTCCTTGAATAGCTGAAAGGCGTTAGTATATAATGTTCTCTCCTCAATATGTTTAGGAAAAATCCATCCACCATTGTAAGAGGAAAAGTAAATTGCTTGGATTCAGAATAGGTAGGTGTGTCTGTGTAATCAAAAGTAATCATCTATATTAATTTTCTATTGCTGCTAGCAAATAACCATAAACTAACTGCTTGAATGACACATGCTTACTGTCTCAGTTTTCATGGGTCAGAAGTCCAGATATGGTTTATCTGTGTCCAGTGCTTCGACTCTCACCACTGCAATCAAGATGTCAATCAGGTTTGTGGTTTTACCTAAGACTTGAGATCTGCTTCCCAGCTCATATGTTGTTGGCAGAATTCATTTCCTTAAGCTTCACCTCTCCCTCACCATTCCACAAAACTCATGACACCTTGCTTATTTAAAGCTAGCTCCAGAGATATCCTCTGTTGCTTCGAATCTGTGTCTTTAGGGAAGGCCTCTGCCCTCTCTGAGTTGTCTTGAGTAAGTCAGTCCCACCTGGGATACTCTCCCATTTGATTAACTGAAATCAGGTGATTAGAGACATTAATTACATCTGCAGAATCCTTTTATCTTTGCTATATAATGTGAATGACATCCCATTCCCTTCCCATATTTTACTGGTTGAAAGCAGGTTATACGTTATGCCCACATTCAAGCAGAATGGTCTTCTACTGCAGTGTAATTCATTGAGGGTCACCTCATGGTAGATCTACTGCATCTTCTAACTGACCCATTTTTTTTTTTCTTCTCTGCGGCATATAGGAACCAAAGTCAGCAACTAAGACTGAACTTTGGGGAGGTATTAAAAGTCTGAGAAAAAGGAAAAGATTAGAAATAGTCACATGAAGGAGGAAGGGGGACAGGGCCTGGATACTGTATACTGCTAAGCCCACTTGAGATTGGCCATGAATTTGATAGTAACATAGTCAGCATTATTTTGTGTTTTCCTTCAGTTATGTTAGGCTGTGTGAGTTTTGTGATGGAGTAGGCAGAGAGCTGAATTTTAATTCATGAAAATACAGCAAAATGGAAGGATGTCAGGTAGTTGATAATAGAGGTTTAGATTGTCCGTCAAAAATGAATTGATTTTGTATCCTCTGAAATGCATTAAATAGTGCTTTCCCTTAAGTATTTATTTTAAAATATTGAGTTTAAATTAATGTACTTGAATCTAGGATAGTACTGTAAGTCCTGTGAATATTTATTATGCATTTGATACATGTAATAATCATCAGTTTCTTAACCTGTTGAGGAAAATGTAAAGGCATGTCAGATATGACTTAAAGTCAAATTACAAATTACATTTGTAATACTTATTTATATCATTGCATATTAAACACACTTCAGTATTTAATGGCTTCCCATAATAAAGCACAGTTTTTCCTTCATCTTTTTCTAATCTCAGAATAGTTTTTAAGTGCAAAAATAGTGAATATGAATATAATTAAAACACCCCTCCAAAAAACCCCTACATATATATTTAGTCACTTTTATAAAGTTGATGGTAAGGCCTGCCTCTGTATTTTATATTCTAACTCAAATAAGATATTGTTACACCCAGTCCGAGCCTGATGTGAAGCTTGATCTCACATCCCTGAGATCATGACCTGAGTTGAAATCAAGAGTCAGACGCTTAACTGATAGAGCCACCTAGGTGCAATGAGATATACATTTTTTATCAGTTTGATAAGGCATAAAATGGTTTATAATAGTCACACAAATTCCTTAATATTGCAAATGTGGGTATAGATTCATGAAACTTTTATGAGGGCTATCTGGATATATTTGTTAATACATTTCAATCTAGAAATTCCAATTCTAGGGATAATTTAGTGATATAAAATAAAACACTGTGTGTCATAACACAAAATTTTTTTTTAAGATTTTATTGATTTATTTATCAGAGAGCAAAAACAAGCAAGGGGAGTGGCAGGCAGAGAGAGAGAGAGAAGCAGACTCCCCACCAAGCAGGGAGCCTGATGTGGGACTTGCTACCAGGACTGAGCCAAAGACAGCCACTTAACCAACTGAGCCACCCAGGCATCCTATCATAACACAAAATTATAATTGCCTCACTAGAAACAAAAAAAGAATTATTTAATGTGTTATATATACATAAATACATTAAATACATATAAATATATATGTATACATATATATGTATATATGTATGTATGTTGTCATGTTATATAACTGTTATTAAGAATATAGTCAATCCAAGAGTACATGAGCAATATGGTAGAATAGGAGTCTGCTGTTTTTCTCCCCCAAATACTAATTTTGATAAACACTCACAGATCAGAACAATTTTGTGGAAGTCTAGGAGTTCAGCTGAACTTCTAGCATATCAGTGGAACAACAACAACAAGAGAAAAATTAAAAAGGGTAAAAGAAGTGTTTCACTTTACTCACATCACTCCTCCCTCAAGAGGACAGCTCAGGACCAAGGGAGACCCTCTAGGCCTGTTATTTCTCCTTCAATGGAAAGTGAGAACATGTGAGTGAGTGCGTGGATTTCCCAGCTTTATGGGAAGCTGCCGAAGAGGGTACTTCTTTCTTGCTTCATCCAGAGCACTGGGTGAGCTGCCTGACTGAGGAGTACAGAGGTCCATGGAAAACATGAGTCGGGACTTAGAACATCTCAAAGAAACATGGATCCCACCAAACACTTTGTGGACTGTATCAGAAAGTCAACCCAGGAGCCACTGGGAATGCCTCATATGTGGATCTCCCTGAGTGGCCTTTGGGCACCCCCAACATTCTGTGTGCCTCATACATACACACACATCCAATCTGTGGCTGGCTTCCTGTGCATGCCCTCTAGAGGAGTGAATGTTAGACTTTGCAGATAGCAAGTGAGCATGAATAGAGAGCCAGCCTAACTCTGCAGAAGTGAGAGAAAGTACCCAAATGTGAGCATTCAGTGCTGTTCTAGAAAGAGCGAATGAGATGTCAGCACCCAGCTAGGCTTTTCAGGATCTAGAGAAAGCACACAATTTTAAGAATTTACCCCACCCTTGCCCCTAGAGGGAACAGGAATGTAAAGCAAGTATATCCATAGAAAAGATCTGAGAAAGATCTCAAAATCCTTTAGATGGTTGACAGAAGTATTTCTTTTTAAAAGGCAAAAACTAGACTAGATTAGAAGAGGTAGTCTAGTCTAAGTAGACTAGACTAGAAGAGGCAGATAGCAATGAGGACTTTAAGGGAATATAAGAAAGCAATGAAACATAACACCATCACCACTACTGACAAAAAACACAGTATTTTTTTTTTTTTGCACCAACCCCAGTGGATCTGCAATGTGCCTGATAAAGAATTTAAAACAGTTGTTGAAGGAAGCTCAGTGAGCTACAAGATAGCACAGAGAAATAAATGAAATCAAGAAAATAATATATAAACAAAATGAGAAGTATATCAGACAGATATCATTAAGAAGGAACCAATCAGATATTCTGAAGATGAAGAGTACAATGAAGGAAATGAAAAAAAAAAAATGCAATAGGGAGCACTGGTGGGAGACTCGAGCAAGGAGAAGAGAAAATCTGCAAATTTGAACACAGTCATTTGAAATGATCCAGTCAAAGCAAAAAAAAAATAAATAAATAAAAAGAGTGAAGAAATCCTATGTGAATTGTGGAAATGACTAAATGAAACTATTTACACACTACAGTTGTCTCAGAAGAGAAGAGAGGGAAAATGGAAAAGAAAGTCTAAAAAAAAATAATGGCTGAGGACTTTCCAAATCTGGGGAGAGACTGGGATAAGTTTATGCCCCTAGTCCCCAGATTTAGGCAAAGAGATCTATTCCAAGATATATCATAATAAAAATGTTGAAAACCAAGGATAAAGAGAGTTTTAAAAGCAGGAAGATGAAAAAGAATCCTTGTATACAAGAAAATCCTACAGGGGTATCAGTAAACTTAGCAGAAATCATTCCAACCAGGAAAGAGTGGAATGATATATTCAGAACGCTGAAAAGAAAAAAAGAAACCTGCCAACCAAGAATATTTTATCTGACAAATCTCTCCTACAGAAAAGAAACAGAAACATTTTCCAAAATGAACAAAAATTGAGGGAGTTCATCACCACTAGATTTGTCTTACAAAGAGATGCTCAAAAATTCCTCAGGCTGAAATGAAAGGGTGATAATTAGTAAGATGAAAATATATGAAAAGAGTAAAATACCTGGTAAAAGTAAATATATAGTCAAATTCAGAATGCTGTAATACTGTAATAAAGTAGAAAACTTAATCTTTTAACTATAGAATAAAGGTTAATGACAAAAGTATTAAAAATAACTAGAGATACATAATTTGTTAATAGATGTCATCTAATGATTTCAACATGTTTCAGCAACTTTGCTGGTCCAGAACATGAAAATACATCTCTAAAAATCAAATAGCCACTGAGAAGATAACACACTGGTTGGTAGCTATATTGTTTAACCTCTTTGCTTTGACTTCTTTATCTGTATGTTGTGAATCATCATAGTAGACCAACCAGGAATAATTTTGTGGATTTTCTGGAATCATTAAAGGAGAGAGTGTGTGTGTGTGTGTGTGTGTGTGTGTGTGTGTGTGTGTGTGTCTTGAGTTTCCCTATCCTCTTGTCCTTGATTTGGCTATAGTGAAGGAACCAACTGACTAGAGGCATGCTCAGTTTCTTCTGCTTGCTCCAATATGTCAATTTCATTTTTGTTCTTTTAATTATATTTCTTCTACTAGAGTCCTACAACTGCAAGTTAGAAAGGTGAAAGCTTAATAAACACTTAACCACTCTGTTAAAATCTAATATATAATTTTAAGCTATGCTGGGCTTAGTCTTTGCTGGTTCAAAAAAAAAAAGAAAAAGAAAAGGAGGAGGAAGAGCAAATCAATTTTGCTTTCTAACACTGTGAAGATGATTTTCAGTAGTACTTAAGAACTAAAGGGGGATAAGTGATTGATAAGGTAATTAAATGATAAAAAGTATTAGGCAAGGATGCAGAAAAAGTACAAATGAGGAAAATGATCAAGTATGCTTGATCTAAAAAAATTATAGTTTCAAATCATATAAATTATAATTCTTAGAGCAGAAAAGAAATCTGTTCCTGGCCTATAATTTTTTTCTAATGCCTTTTTTTTTTTTTAAAGCAATCACTGTGGATATGCTTTCTCTTCCTCTTTTTCTTTCCTTCACATTAGTGTCAGGATTTTTAAACAAGGCAATTACTTCATCATCCATGTCATTTTTTTCCTGTTAGTTTTATGCCTTTTGTTCAGAAATCAAAAAAAATTAAAAATCTCAATAATTATCAATTTCCTTATTTTTCTTAGTCCTTGTGATTATGACAAGTATCATGCAAATCAACCACATTAACCTGGGACAATGTGTAATTTCATATATTAGACAAAAATTAATAGTTGTTGTAGATTGTGGGCATTAGGATAGCATCTCATATCTAGATAGGTTCAAGACTTTGCAATTAGAATACTCTGTATTACAGAGTCTTATGCTTAATCACTGATATCAAATTAACAGTTTGGGAAATGTAAATCTTTCAGGTTATTAGAGTATTAATTTAGCAAGTTGCTTTTCTGGAAACAACAATTTGGACATTACCCAATAGAGTTCAAGTATTAATGTAATTACAAAACACAGAGTTAACCTTCAGTAATGATATTAGTGGCATGTGAATACATTGAACCTTTCTATGTCCTTATTTTTCTCCTATTCTTATTTAAATCCCATCTCTCCTCACTTTCAGCTCATAGTTCTGGTTTTTTCTTTTCTTTTGCTTTTTATCCCCAGTTTTCTTTTTATTTTTTAAAAGATTTTATTTATTTATTTGACAGAGATCACAACTAGGCAGAGAGGCAGGCATAGAGAGAGAGGGGGGAGCAGGCTCCCTGCTGAGCAGAGAGCCCGATGTGGGGCTCGATCCCAGGACCCTGAGATCATGACCTGAGCCGAAGGCAGAGGCTTAATCCACTGAGCCACCCAGGCGCCCCAATCCCCAGTTTTCTTAATAAATAAATGGTTATTGCTTATCCCTCTGCATCATGTCATTCTGTACTTTCCTGGGGAAGAAAGATTCACTTAAATATCTGCCTGGAGAAATCCAACCCAAACAACCGATCACAAATAGCACTCTGAGCAGGCCATCTCTAGACCTTAGACAAAGGATGAGTTTAGGCAATGACTGGATACAAAGATGAGGAAATGCTTAAAAGTTTATATGTAACAATATCTGATTTGAGTTAGAATATAAAGTACAGTGGCAGGCCTTACCATCAACTTTATAAAAGTGACTAAATATATTTGGAATTTTTAAGGGGGAGATTGTTTTATATTCATATTCACTATTTCTGCATTTCAAAACTATTTTTTCAGGGGTTCAGAATTTCAGTGCTTCAGTTTGGAAACCTTATCCTTACTACCATGTGGAGAATGGCTTGGTTAGGGATGGGATCTGGACTAAGGGATAATTCAAGAAATACACTGTGGTCTTGAATTGGGCCATACTGCAGACATTAAAATATTGTTCTCAAAATATGTCCAGTGCCATGTATGCTAGTTATTTGTATATTACCTTTATGACCTTGTGATACTGGAACTGGGGTCTATAAAATATATTTTTAGATTCTCTTACCAGTTAACTTCTTGTTAAGTTATAGATGGAAAAAATTTAAACAGTAAGAAATTGCAAAAGGACTTCCTTTCTTTTTTCATTTTCTTCCACTGTTGTTGCAACAGCAAAGTCAGGCCTATCTTTCAGTTTCTTTTGGCACTTCCTGTCCCAGCTATGAGGTATGTGGAGATCTGAGAGATAGCCATCCAGAAGCTTCTTTCTTGAGCAACTAGGTATTTTCCTTTGGTTCACCTAGACTTTAGGTAGTTGCAGTATCTTACAGTTACTAATAATTGAATTATCTCAGGATCCCTTAAAAAAATCCATCTTTAGGGATGCCTGGGTGGCTCATTTGGTTAAGCATCTGCCTTTGGCTCAGGTCCTGATCCCAGTGTCCTGGGATCAATTCCTGCATTGGGCTCCCTGCTCAGTGAAGAGCCTGCTTCTCCCTTTGCCTGCTGTTCCCCCGGCTTGTGGACTCTCTCTTGCTCTCTCTCTCTCTCTCTGTCTGACAAATAAATAAAATCTTAAAAAAATCTTTAAATATCTGTGCAACCAATAACCAATATAATATCCACCACTTACAATGGCTAATGTAATTACTAGTTTCCAGGCTATTGATTACTCATTCTTGTAATTTTTGCTTTCTATCCCTTCAGTTTTGGAATCCAATTGTTTTAGATATTGCTTTAGAATCACTGGATTGAGGTGATTGATCTAATTTCTCAAGGGGGAGTTTCTTAATTATACGTAATTGAGACAGAGAGAACTTGGTCTTAAATTCAAGGGTATTTCTGGTGAATTTCTTCAATTTCCACCTAATGGTAAAAGTTAATGAAAAAGCAACTAAACAATGGGTACATGGGATAGGCAAGGGGACAATGAACTTGTAAGTTACAACTATAGTCTTGGGGCAAGTTACAAAAATATAGTGACAAACTGCCACTTTGTGATTTGATTATTGTGTGCATACTTATAAACACTGGTGAAAGTTTTCCTTTCTTCTTCATTTCTCCTGTTATTTTATATATAAGGATTTTTGTTGGTAACCTTTAAATTTAGTATTCAGGTAGTAACCTATATTCAGGTAGATTATGTTTAAATGAAAATTGAATTAAGAGCATTCCAGAGAGGATACACTGGATATAGTTACTGGTGGACTTTGCATCTAAAATTTTTTAAAAGATGGTTAAAATTGCTTTATATAAATTAAGAATTGTACCTTATTAGGAAAAAGCATTCAGTTGTTACCACTATTCCATGAAACTTAAATATGCTTAGAAAGAAGTATATTTAGAATGTATATTAGTAGATGTATATTTAGGATGTATACGTAGTGAAGAAGGATGCTGAGTAAACCAAGGGGTGGATTGTGGTGACTATTTTTCTCTCAGCAGCAAAACTACCTTACTGTATTCTCTTCTGTTTGTTAGGACTGGAGAAGACAAACCTCCTGACTTCTGAATTTCTACTATATTCCATTAGTGGGAAGCATTAGAAGGAGATTTATTAGCACATAGGTCTGATAAGAAACCCCCATTTTGTTTATAGTTATTATTACCACTACTTCACGAACAAAGATTATCTCCATTCCCAACTGCTGGAAGGAAGCACCATATACACTGCTCCTCCTAAGAGGTCCAAATACCAACAAACCTCTTGGGAGGATTGGGTTCCTCTCAGCTGTCTACACTTCAGTTGTGTTGTGGTCCCTTCTTTGAGCTCATAGGTTCTAGGCCAAACTTATTATCTTTGGTTCCCTCAGTCATAGGAAGGGCAGCTACTTCCTAGAGTGACTAGTACCTGTATTTCCTCAGGATCTTGAAAGTTTCTAACATTTGGCTAACTAGTTCTCTGTTTGCAATACCTAGCATGGTTTCTATTTTGTCTTATTAGAATGCAACTGATGCAGATGGAAAAAGATCCTCCCCCCACAAAAAAATTACTTCAAATATAATATACAAAGGTATGTGCCTGTATGATTCACTGTAAATACATAAAAATATGCCTTTTTTAGAGAATTATTTAAAGATTTATTTAAAGATCTTATTTATTGTTAAAGATTTATTTATTTTTAAAGATTTATTTATTTAAAGATTTATTTAAAGAGGGAGAGAGAAAGAGAGAGAGAACATGTGCAGGGGGAGGGGCAAAAAGGGAGAGAGAGAAATCTTCAAGCAGACTCCCCACTTCTTGGGGGGAGGCTGTCACAGGGTGCGACCCTGAAATTGTGAACTGAGCCAAAATCCAGAGCTCGCCCCTCATTGACTGAGCCACCCAGGAGCACCCCAAATATGTATTTTTAAAATATTATATCTGAATAGTGACATTTAGGATGATTTTTATTATTTTATTTCCCAATATTTTCTAAGTTTTTACATAAGACAGTCAGGATAAAATTTAAATGGTGGCAATGTCATATTAGATGTTAGGGAGCAAAGTATTCCCTGTTTCTGGGACCTAGACATGATAGATCATTATTTCACAAAATATATTCTATGGATCACTGGTACTGGAATCATCTTGGATGCCAGACCCAGTGTCTTTGGATTAGTGCTAAGAATCTGAATTTTAGCAGGGTTCCAGGTGATTCTTTTTTTTTTTTTTTTCCCTTTTTATTTATTTATTTTTTTTTCAGCGTAACAGTATTCATTCTTTTTGCACAACACCCAGTGCTCCATGCAAAACGTGCCCTCCCCATCACCCACCACCTGTTCCCCCAACCTCCCACCCCTGACCCTTCAAAACCCTCAGGTTGTTTTTCAGAGTCCATAGTCTCTTATGGTTCGCCTCCCCTCCCCAATGTCCATAGCCCGCACCCCCTCTCCCAATCCCACCTCCCCCCAGCAACCCCCAGTTTGTTTTGTGAGATTAAGAGTCATTTATGGTTTGTCTCCCTCCCAATCCCATCTTGTTTCATTTATTCTTCTCCTATCCCCCTACCCCCCCATGTTGCTTCTCCATGTCCTCATATCAGGGAGATCATATGATAGTTGTCTTTCTCCGATTGACTTATTTCACTAAGCATGATACGCTCTAGTTCCATCCACGTCGTCGCAAATGGCAAGATTTCATTTCTTTTGATGGCTGCATAGTATTCCATTGTGTATATATACCACATCTTCTTGATCCATTCATCTGTTGATGGACATCTAGGTTCTTTCCATAGTCTGGCTATTGTAGACATTGCTGCTATAAACATTCGGGTACACGTGCCCCTTCGGATCACTATGTTTGTATCTTTAGGGTAAATACCCAGTAGTGCAATTGCTGGGTCATAGGGTAGTTCTATTTTCAACATTTTGAGGAACCTCCATGCTGTTTTCCACAGTGGTTGCACCAGCTTGCATTCCCACCAACAGTGGAGGAGGGTTCCCCTTTCTCCACATCCTCGCCAGCATCTGTCATTTCCTGACTTGTTAATTTTAGCCATTCTGACTGGTGTGAGGTGATATCTCATTGTGGTTTTGATTTGTATTTCCCTGATGCCGAGTGACGTGGAGCACTTTTTCATGTGTCTGTTGGCCATCTGGATGTCTTCTTTGCAGAAATGTCTGTTCATGTCCTCTGCCCATTTCTTGATTGGATTGTTTGTTCTTTGGGTGTTGAGTTTGCTAAGTTCCTTATAGATTTTGGATACTAGCCCTTTATCTGATATGTCGTTTGCAAATATCTTCTCCCATTCTGTCAGCTGTCTTTTGGTTTTGTTAACTGTTTCCTTTGCTGTGCAAAAGCTTTTGATCTTGATGAAATCCCAATAGTTCATTTTCGCCCTTGCTTCCCTTGCCTTTGCCGTTGTTCCTAGGAAGATGTTGCTGCGGCTGAGGTCGAAGAGGTTGCTGCCTGCGTTCTCCTCAAGGATTTTGATGGATTCCTTTCTCACATTGAGGTCCTTCATCCATTTGGAGTCTATTTTCGTGTGTGGTGTAAGGAAGTAGTCCAATTTCATTTTTCTGCATGTGGCTGTCCAATTTTCCCAGCACCATTTATTGAAGAGGCTGTCTTTTTTCCATTGGACATTCTTTCCTGCTTTGTCGAAGATTAGTTGACCATAGAGTTGAGGGTCGATTTCTGGGCTCTCTATTCTGTTCCACTGGTCTATGTGTCTGTTTTTGTGCCAGTACCATGCTGTCTTGATGATGACAGCTTTGTAATAGAGCTTGAAGTCCGGAATTGTGATGCCACCAACTTTGACTTTGTTCTTCAATATTCCTTTGGCTATTCGAGGTCTTTTCTGGTTCCATATAAATTCCAGGTGATTCTTAAACATATATTGACTTTGAGATCAGCCTCCCAAGGGTTATTTCCTCCTAAGCAAACAGTTATCCTCACTAGACACATCTAACTGTGGACCTGATATCGTAAGGAAAAAAACAGTACAGTAGTACAGTAAGTGTATTACCTCCATTTAAACCCTCTTTATTGGATGCCCCTCGCCTCCTCCATAGAACCTACTCTGCAATACACACGTCACACAGACTGTTTCTGTACAAGACACGGTTCTTTAATTCCATCATGCATTTTAGTTCCGATGGTGAATCATTTACATGCTAAGAGACAGTGTGTTTATTTTCATTAATGATTGTGTTATTATAAATACAAAATAAATAAAATAAGACTGTAAAATGATTTGCTTGTTTTTTTTTTTTTAATGAAGTTGAGTATTCGAAGAAAGCTACAAAAGTTGAGTGGCTCAGAGTTTGCTACCAAGTCAGGAATGGGAAGAGCATCCAAAAAAAAGTAGAGAGAGGAATACTAAAATATAAAATGATATTGAAGTTTGCTTAATAATTCCCTTTGAATTCCTGTTCTATGATAAAAAACAAACTTGATATTGTAGAGCATATATATGACTGTTTATGGAAAAAAAAACATGATATGAAGTTCAAATGGTGGATTACAGTAGAAAAGTTCTGGGTTCTTATGTCAGAATGTTAGAGAACAAATGTATCTTCTTTAAGATTCACTTTTTCCAGTTAATTGACCAAATACATATATAGACCAGAAAGCATTGAATAGGTTTCATAATATTTTCAAAATGGTTTCAGTATCGATCAAAATACCTTGGGACAACTTTAGGGGCTTTTTGTCTGACTTTGGATCCAGGTTAAATCAAGAAATCAGTTTTGCCTGATCAGGCATAGAATAGAGGTAGTATCATACTCTAACAAATATTTTACTCTAGCTTAAAATATCAGAAGTAAATCGCATGATGATTGGAAGACAAGCAAGCAAGCACTGTGGGGCTTTTGATTTATCTATCCTGTTTCAAGAATGGAAATCTGGCATCCTAAAGCAGCAAGTGTTCTTACAGATCAACTTTCAGCTTAACACAGATTAAATCTTTGATTCCTTATGAAACAACAGTGTTTTAGAATTTTCATTGCCAGGCATTTCAATACCTCATAATGCACTTTACACATTTTTCAGAAAATTGGAAGATTTAACTTTAATTCCTAATCTTTTAAAAATTATATTCTGAGACCATTTAATATTTAAATGTTATATAAGTGTTTTCAGAATTAAAAATTAATAGAATATTGTTGATTTTGGTCAATTTGCTGGCACTGTTGTACAATTAACATTGGAATTTTGGATTAGAGAGACTCTAAGAAAGGGTCAGGGATTTTCTAATCAAGATACATAGGTCTAGGTAAAAAAAAAGTCAAAAAATAATTTGAAAGCATACTCAAAGAAATATAATAATTAGGAAATTCCTGCTAGTGTTATGTATATTTTAGAAACTTAGTGAATTACTTTTGATTTTTGTTTTTGAAATTGGTTTATACTATTCATCAAAATGGAACTTTGTAAAAAGTGTTTAATATCATCAGATATTATCATCCGATGGATATTATCATGGATATAATATCTGATGGATATTATCCGGTGGATAATATCACTGTGAAGAGTGGTGTAAGGATGCCTGGGGACATATGATTAGGGGAGAGGAGGAGACATGGGAAGCAAAACTCTCCTTTAAAGAAGCTGAAGATAGATAAGGGTGGGCAACAATAATGATTTTTTAAAGACAGAGAAACACTGATGAAAAAGTATCAACTCTACAACAAATAATTAAAATCTGAATAAAAGCAGGTAAGAATGTAGTAAAAATGGAGCTTCAATTCAAATCTATTCACATATAAATTTTACTAAGACTGACTATATATATAAAATAAGTTGAATAATCAGTAAAGGGTTTTCTTAAGAATATTTGAAACTCAACTGTAATAGCTGGTAAATGCTTTGTAATTGTGCTGAATATATGATTATCAACCACACTGATGTTTATATTTTATTCCAAAATATTCCTAATTTAAATTGAATATAACATTATTTCATCCAGTGTTATATCAACTGAAAATATCCATTTACTTTCTAGCTATGATAGGACAATGAAAATGCATGTAGAAATACCCTGATGTCCTGAAAACTCATACAGTTGTTTGAAAATAACAAAAATAATAGATGAATTTACATTTTGAATGTTTTGAGTTGCTTTTGTGTTCAATGTATTTTGCTGTAGTCTGAGTATAAAATTGACAATTTCAGTGTAATTCATACTAATTTTCTGTTGACTAAATTATATTGAGCAAAGCATATCATTTCCAAATATGCTTCTGAACATCAGATACTGTAGTATTTTTTTACTGGTTCCTAGTTTTTGTGTATTTAATTATATATAAACAAAGCAATTTCTCTATAATGTGGAAAAAGTAATATAATTTAATTATCAATAAATTTACTCCAAATTATACAATCAAATAAGTATTGTTCCTTTCAAAACTTAGTGAGGAATGCATGAAGAAAAGAGTTAGGGCTTATTGTTTGCAGTTATTACCATAATCTAGCTAGGGTTTCAAATACCATTCTGAGTTCTGGAATTATTTTTAAGGTTTAAAATATATTTTAAGTATAAGTAATAATGAAATATCTTTATGCTTTAACCATGGCTTTGGTTTTCAGAAACTGAATATCATTACTATCTGAACCTGAAAAAGCAATAGTTAATGAAGGTGGTAGTAATTTACAAAAACAATGCATGACTGTAGGATTATGAGTATTAGTCACTAAACTTTAAATTTATCTGAAAAGACATAAAATTGTTTTGAGATACGATTGCATACAATAAGATACATTTATTAAAAACAATTTGCTATTTTATTGATGAATCTTACCAGGTATTTAAATATGTTAATTGCTGAATTGTTATTAATCCAAAGGGAGATTAGCTATTTAATATCTTAATTTTGGTTTCAAGATATTACAGCTGGATCTCACCATGGTGAATCAAGTTTTGGAATAAACATTTGATGAGTGCAGACTAAAAATCCAATTCACTCTTCCTTTGCCAACCCATCATCTCAGCACAGGGTGTTGCCTCAAGAAGAGAAGGCATCATTTTCTATTTTTTTTTTTTTTTATGTCGCTATCCAGGGTAGCTGTAGTTCTGTTGCCACCATAGACAATCACTACTTTTTTTTTTCTCCCCATACACTTTGTATTCTGTTATCCCTATTAGCAATTAAATAAATAAAACATACACTAAATTAATATTAATTTAGAGTATTTATTATAATCAGAGTAATTAATATAGAGAGTATTTATTATATTTAGATATAATATATAGTTATTATTAGTTACTCTAAATATAGTAACTAATATATACTTATATATTAGTTACTCTAAATATAATAAATAAATATATATATGATAACAGGCTGACTAAGGGATTTCTATTTTTCAAGATTTCCTTTTCATATTGCTATATTTTATTCCATTATTATATTGCTATTTTTGATAGGGATCAGTTCCAAGTATGAGAGTAATATATGATAGTAACATAGATTTTATAATTATTTGGGCATGGAAAGTATATGGAAACCAGTGCTTGCCAGGTGGGAGAGGGGTACTGTGTTTCATTCCTTCTTTTCCCATTTTGCCATATCTTCACAAATTAGTATTCAAATTAGAAGTTCAGAATATGTGAGATATTTTCTGTTGTGACTAATAGCACGACTTCCGACAATGTGTGACTTTGGAACAATAGATACTCTAAAAATTTTTCTGTACTGCAAAGGGAGCCTAACAATGTCTTAAGGAAATTGGACTTCAAAACCCTTCATAACCTGTTGTTGAATCCTTCCTCTGCCTCCTTGGGTGAGCTGCTGTAGGACCTGTGTTTCCTCTTTTATGGAAATAAAATACTTATTTCTAACCTTCATGATAGTTTTTACTGTTAAATAGGAGAGCATCACTCACATTGAAGATTTTCAATCAATGTTATTTCATATCTCCCATAGGAGGGACTCAAAAGGACCATCTTAAGGAAAATTTGCTGTCACCCACTGTTTCTGGTAGTTCAAAAATATTAACTGGGCACCTACTACATTTCAGGCACTGTCCTGGGGACCAGTTACCTCAGTGAATGACTAGATAAGTCCTTACCTCTGTGGGGCTTATATTTTAGAAGAGGAGACAGATAAATATTTGTTTTCCATAAACAATCCTACATCTACAGAGAAAAGTAAAAACATATAAGT
This sequence comes from Meles meles, assembly GCF_922984935.1. Lineage (NCBI taxonomy): Eukaryota > Metazoa > Chordata > Mammalia > Carnivora > Mustelidae > Meles > Meles meles. The sequence goes on from NC_060072.1 coordinate 60,607,450, forward strand.
GGCATATATACTGAGAGGGAGAAGGTGAACATTTAAATAAAGTAGATCAGAGACTTCCTGAGAAGAAAAGTTTTAAGGAAATACCTAAAGAATTACATCTGAAAGCGGTTGAAATAAGCCATGAAAACAAGTAAGGAACCACTATTTCTTTTTTTTTTTTATTTAATCCCCTATGTTTATTTATTTATTTATTTTTTTCAGCGTAACAGTATTCATTCTTTTTGCACAACACCCAGTGCTCCATGCAAAACGTGCCCTCCCCATCACCCACCACCTGTTCCCCCAACCTCCCACCCCTGGGTGATGAATAGTTGGATATATGACAGGCTCATGGTTGAGAGGTCAGAGAAGCAATCATAAAGAACACATGCAAACATGGTAGAAAAAGAGAGTCATCAAAAGGAAGGAAAAGCGGCACCTGCATTATTGCAAATGTTTCTTCAACTTTCTTTTTCTTTACTAATCTGGACTTTGGTTCCTAGGAACCACTATTTCAAGCAGAGGAAACAACAAATATGAAGGTTCTAGAGGTAGCATATTAGCAAATTTGATTATCACCAAGAAAGCCAGTATGACTGGGCCAGGGTGAGGAAAGGTGAGGGCGACAAGCAGTAGGGTCAAAATTGACAGAAAACATTGCAGACCTTCAAAGATCATTGTAAGGACTTTAGCTTTTACTCCACTAACGTGAAATTACCAGACTTCAGAGAATAGGAGTAGAAGCTTGGTTCACTGCATAGAATATGTGCCTTGCTATCTTGTAAAGTCCAGATTAGTAAAGAAAAAGAAAGTTGAAGAAACATTTGCAATAATGCAGGTGCCGCTTTTCCTTCCTTTTGATGACTCTCTTTTTCTACCATGTTTGCATGTGTTCTTTATGATTGCTTCTCTGACCTCTCAACCATGAGCCTGTCATATATCCAACTATTCATCGGGTCTCAAACTAATAGACTGAAAGTCCCCTTGCTGCCATAGTTCTTATAACTCTGCAAGACACTCTAAGTGAGAGCTGAACTTGGAGCAGGCTGCAACTTCAGTTATATCCCTACATTTTGTTTTCCTCCTCAACTTCTCCAACAAACTCATACTGGTACAGTAGGGTTGTAGGAACGCATGTATAGGGTAAGCATGTGCTTGGAAAACAGTCCCACTAATTCAGGCTAGACAGGATCCCTTCTTATACCCAGATTGTGAGATTGGGGATGCTAGTTAGTCCCTGGCAAGTAAGGATGACAGAGCTAACGATAACCCATCTTTCCAGCCATAGTGGAATATACCAATCACACCTTGGGAAACAGTACACGAGATAATGCACTGCCTCTTTAGGACTTCAGAGTGCAAACCCATTATTCAGATTCAATTCCACTATTAGATCATCTGAATTTGTGATGTTCTAGTGGATTTTGTATAGGCAGTGGTAGTTAATAGTGTAGATTTTGAGTCCAGACAGCCTGGATCTAAATACGTTCCATTTAAACATATCACTGTAGTATTAGGCAAGTTATTTAATCCTATGTCTTTGTTTCTTCATATGTAAAATGAATATGAGTGTCTGCATCATATGTTAATATGTATTTAATTAATTACTACATATTATATATTATATACACAGTTTTGAAGTGTCTACCAGACAGCATATGTTCAGTAGAGCTTAGCTCTTATTATATGGGTAAATAGTTAATTTTCCGAAACTCCATTTTCTTATTGACAAAATAAAAATACTAATATCTACTTTGCTGTGAGTTTTAAATTAAATACATTAATGTAGGTAAAATTTAAAATGTTGGTTAATTCAGGTAAAAGTGCCTAGAACACATTTGATATAGGTGAAGACTCAGAGCTATGTCTCTCTCTCAGTGTTCTGAGGTTAAGTAATTTTCCCTTGAACCCAGTTTCCATTTTATGGAGTAGATAAAGAGTGGCAGAGTGACAAATAACCATTATAGGGAATTTGAACTGACTTCCCAAAGGGTTCAGAAATAATTAGAAAAAAATATTTTTAAACTGAATATGAATAAGACATATTTAAATTAGCATGTGTAAATTCCTTCCATCTAATCTGTAAGACAGGCATTTAAAAAGAATTGTAATAACAGGTAGTTATAACTCTAAAGTTTTGCTCCCCCTAATTGTAACATGCAAACTTTGACTTCCCTGTTTAAACAATACTTAAAGTATTTATGGTAAATTTCTAAATGTAAACATTCCTTGTGCTTTTTATTTTTATTTTACACAATATAATAGTGATGTTCTTTAACAATTCAACCGTGTAACTTGGTTTACATCTTTGGAAGTGTGAATTTCTATTAGCATGTTCCTTGAAACATGAATAAAAAGATATGTAACAGTTGTAGGCTAGCAGAATTTTGATTCTTTTTTATTCCTCCCTATCTTCATGGTGCCATATGAGTTTCATTTCCAATTGCAAGAATCTTACTAATATTAAGACTATATGCTTAATACCTAGCAAAATGTCTTTTCCCAGTCATCTTCATTTGTTGTTGTTTGGTTAAATGCTTTAGGTCTGCTTATACTTTAACACTCTGCAAGAGACATAGTAAATCTATATGTGATAACTTCCAGGCTGAAGCATGCAGACTGCATCAATAAAAGGATGTTGTGTCATCTGTAAATTAGGCAACAATTGGCCTCAGCCATAACTCATTTAAGTATAGCTTTTTGTCATTCTCTTTGATACTAAAGGATGTTCATATGCTTATAATTGACAGAAAGGATTAATTTGTGCTGATTATAGTGCAATAAGCAAAGCAATGAATAGATTCTGATTTTTTTTTTTAATTGGACTATTGGACTTAGCTTGGTCACAAATACAGGGAATTGCTGAGATTACAAAATTCCCTCTGAAAGAAGAGAATTATTTCTTTGAGCTCCACTAAATTTCCTAAAGTGTTCATTGAGGAAGAATTATACATCATTTAAATAAGGCAGTCTTTGGGCACCTGGGTGGCTCAGTGGGTTAAAACCTCTGCCTTCGGCTCAGGTAATGATTCCAGGGTCCTGGGATCGAGCCCCGCATTGGGCTCTCTGCTCGGCGGGGAGCCTGCTTCCCCCTCTCTCTCTGCCTGCGTCTCTGCCTACTTGTGTGTCTTTAAAAATAAATAAATAAATAAATGAGGCCGTCTTTCTAAATAAATAATAAATTCGTTTGTTATATCACACACAACCCTGGAAGTTACAAAGATTGTGCTATTACTGAAAGGACCATATTAATTTTATTTTGTTTTTATTGTTATTTCCACCAAACTTCTACCTGAAATTTATATTAATGACCAAGTGTAGTTTCTAGGAGCTATTGTCTGTAAAGCTGAAAAGGTGTTTTGAAATGTATGTGAAAAAACAAACAAACAGGGGGCTTTCCTTTACTCCTAGCAAGCTTGAAGAAAAAGAAAGGTCAAGACTCAATAGAAAGACTGCTGGAATTTGTGTTATTGAGGCTGTAGTTTGTACTGTGGGAAAGAATATTGTCCAGTGCAAAAAGCATTTGAATAGTCAGAGACAGGGAATTGAGGTATCCCTTCTGCTCTGCCATCCTTTAGCCATGTGAGGAGTTTACCAAACTCAGGTTCAGTTTTCTCTTCTGTAAGATGCCCTGCCTACCTTCAGAACATCCTCTGATTCTTTAATACCATAAATCAAAGTAAAGTAAAAATTTTAGAGGAGAGAAAATTGCCTCTATTCAATGATTAAAATATAGCACTTCCCATATAAGTATTTTATTTTTTTTCTATCCAGTGATAATCCTTTTTTCTTGCAAAAGCTTCCCGAAGATAGTGACTGATTGGGTGTAAATATTCTATTAGTTTAAGAAATTTCAGAAACATATAACAAAGTAGGACACAAGTACATATGGGAACACAAAACTCCCAAAATAAAATATATATTTCACCCCTAAACCAGGAAAAGAATTAATTTTTGAGTTCAAAATACCCTTCAAACCCACCTGATTAATGTAAAGCATATTTTGTAGCACAGTATCAAGACTATAGCAAAATTTTTATTACAAATTGATTGGAAGCTAGAAATATATTTACAAAAATGTACTTAAAATTCCTTACCATATCTCATTTGAGTAGACAAGGAATCACATAATGAACTGGACTACAGAAATTATTTGTGTTATCTTTACATTTGTAGGTAAAGTTAAGACTACATGTAAAATATTACTATGTCTAGAATATTCTTTAAAAATAATGCTCTTCATAAAAATCACCTCATTGTTCACCCTGAATTCAAACAAGTGGATTTATAATAGAGTATAATTACCCAATAAATAAAATTATTTCATAAAAACTTAAGAGGAAACTGCAACATAATAGAAAATCAACTGAGTTAAAGCTTTTTATTTTGAGGAAAAGAAAATTGTTTAGACTTATAGGACAAGAATATGGAATTTATTACTTTTAACCATCAACAGTAGCAGCTATTTTCTTCTAATTAATATGTAGAAATTTTTCATTAGACACTATAGGGTCTATTGTTAAGGAAATTTCATTGCATTTATTATCCTAAACATATTAAGGGGGGGAAATAAATATATTTCATTAAAATTTTTGACAATGAAAATGTTTTTAATCAGAAAATCCTGTTAATCGTAATCCTCAAATTCCTAAAAAACTCTAGTAACATGAAAAAAGTAATACATTGCAGGGAGTAGTTCTGGCTTTCATTATAGATATTTTGTCTCTCTTTTTCTCACACTATCCTCAATTTCCACAAAAGTTTCTACCACAGGATACCTATTTATTTAATGCTATTTGTGAACATTTAGCAATATTGCTGTTATATCCAGGGCTCAATAAATATTTGTGGAGAGAAGCAGTAAATGAAAACTAGGATTTGGGGGCACCTGGGTTGATCAGTCAGTTAAGTGGCTGGCGTTAGGCTCCGGTTATGATCCCAGCTTCCTGGGATCCATTTCCACATCAGGCTCCCTGCTGTGTGGTTTCTCCCACTCACCCTGCTTCTGTGCGCTCTCTGTCTCTCTGTCTCTCTCTTTTTCTCAAATAAAAAATAAAATAAAATCTTAAAAAAAGAAAACTAGAATTTTATATTATTTATAAGTATAGGTTCAATTCTGTCTTATACGTACTAAAATAAAAACCTCTGAGGTATCCCAGATTTGATATTCTCTGGGTTTTACATCTCTAGTTTTAAGAATTTACTTTCCAAAATGTTTGTGATTTTAAGTATTTCCAGTTTTATTTTAAGAAGACACACCCTCCAGTAGTTTGTCATACAGATCTTGAAATGCTCTCACCTTCATCTCAATTACAATCATCATTATTCTTTTTAACATCAGGAGTCTTTTGGTTCTTCTGCAGTTACTCAGGCAAAGAATCAAATAGTATGCAATATTGGGTTTGGGATCCATTTTATACACATAAATCGGATTTGTGTATATATCCTAAAGATATATTTATTTATTTACTTATATTCATAATGATATATATATTCATAAAGATAAATCAATCTATCTATCTATTTTCCTAGTTCATTCAATGCTATTTCACATCCTTGTTCTCTGAAAGGAAAGACAGTCTTATAAATATAAAAGATAAATCAATAAACAGCAAGTGCTATGTAAAACAGTCAACTAACAGACTGAGCAAATGTGTGCCTATTTAGTGCTGTCATTTTACGATAATAAATACTGGTCATTGATATACAAGGAATCATACACTTTTAATGACTTAGCTGCAGGTAGAGTGCAAATTAGAAGCTTTTGAAAGATTCATTAACCATTTGACCTATTAAGTAACTTTTAGTTCACTGAAGAAACTACTATAAGTTGAGAAGGGTTTTGATTACATGAAGAGCTCTCTCTCTATATATATATGTATATATACATATATATATATATAATATATCTTTTGAGAAACAGATCTACATCACTTAAGTCTTTATTATTTGAACTAGAATGCTATTCTTGAAAGGTGCAACTTTAGCTGCATTAAGTCCACAAAAATCCTCGAATAGTTACTTATATAGATTCTTTAGACTCTAACGCAAGCTCACAATAGAGTCAGAGCCTGAACCTGACTGAGAATACCTAATATCCTGAGAATTCCCTTCCCTTCCATTCTTATTCCTAAATCCCATGTCCTATGATCTGTTTTGGTCGTCCTCAATCCTTCAAAGCAAAGAAATCCAATTGACATAATAAAATCAGAAAGAGCTGGAATCTATTTATTATTCTCTAATCACTTGCCATGTGACTTTGTACAGCTACTAAATTTGTCTAAACTTAATTTCTTCACGAATAAAGACTGATGTTTATTTCCTAGTATAGTTTTGAATCTTTAACTCTATACAGTGCATGGCACATAATAGACACTGAATAAATGTTGTGGACCTTTCCATCATGCTACATTTTCATACTCGCTTCCTTTGTGATATTTACTGTACTGCACTGTATTATTATATAATTATGTAACTGTATTTTTTGTTATAATGTTGTTTGTAACTAAATATGTGTTTTGTAACTAAATATGTGTTGTGTAACTAAATATGTGTTGTGTAACTAAATATGTTGTTTGTAACTAAATATCTTAACATCTTTGACTTCTCAATGTTTAGGAATAGCATAAATAGCTAGTATCTCTCTCTATATATGTATCTCTTTCCTCTCTCTACGCATACACACACACACACACACACACACGTGTGTGTGTGTGTGTTGTTATTGTTTAATGGATAAATGATAGCAATTGATTGGCAACTACAGAAATTAAAGCTTCTCGTGGAGCAATTAAACCATTTAATTAAATAGTGTATTAGAAACATGCTTGACATAATAATTAATCAAAAAAAGGTTTAGCTATATTATTATTATAAAATGATCTCTGATAAAGTTCTAAGGGAAGCTCAGTGTGGATTACATTTGTGGATTGAATAAGAAATTACAAGATGGTTAACATATAATCTGAGTCCTTAAGAAGTAAAGATTTACCAGATCCTATTGCATGTACCTAGATAAAAACATCATATTTTTTAAGCATATGTAATTCCAAGTGGCACATAGTAGGCATCTATCTGTGCAACTAATATTTAACACATTGAAAGTAATAAAATATAGATGGGATTAAACTAGGAGACATCCTGCCACTGGATGGTAAATATGCTTCCTAACTTAGAATAACGTATTAAATCAAAATACTTAAACTATGAGATAGAGAATCTAAAATAGCATACTTTCAAGGTTAATTTTCAGTTTCATTCTCTTAAACAAGTAATTCCTTAGTTCTGGTAGCCTTTCAAAAATCATATCAAGGTACCATCAAATATGCTATCACTAACTTTCTTCAACATGCAAACAAACTCTCAAAACTGATGAGACAACCTAAGAAATTTTTATGGTACTAAAGCATGGGTGTATACTCTGTGAGATGTGAAAGAAAGCTGTCCTTATTATGTCCTAAAACAGACTGGAAAGGATTTACCCTACTACTGATTAGTGAGAAATGGTAAAGGTTATTAAAATGTGTGGATAAGTAAAAAAAAAAAATGTTGTACTTGTTTCTATGAAATTTTGATACAAGGGAAAGTCATCAACAGAGTAACTCTATCAAATGGACTGTTGTTTAATCCTCAGTCATTAAAAAAACAACAGTGATGACCACTAACACAACAAACAAAGAGCAAGTAAAACAGCTTCTGGCCTATCCATTGGAAAATATTTTAGTGGAAAATTTTATCCAAAATTTAATTATTAAGAACTCAGAAACACTCTTCCCTATCAACAGTACCCTGATCACAAGGGGGGATTTTTCAAAGACCTCAAAAGATCTAGATTTGGGAAAGGTACTTCCTGAGATTCTGATATTCAGTTGTAAATGCTATACTCAAGAAAAATCGTATCTCTGGTTCCTTTAAATTAAAAAAATCTGTGATATTAAGGGAAAAAAGAAAAATGAAATGGCAGTTGGCCGTGCCTTAATGATTTAACTTGGCATCTGGTCAAATGACCTGGGCAAATGTTCTTTTGAAAAATGTCATAGAATTTTTATTAATGATGAATATTTAAGGTCTCAAACCATACTCATCTTAAAGAAGACTACTTTAGCAATCTAAGTTCTGTCAAAACTGGATTTTGAATGACTTGACCCTCATAATAATTGAACTAGTTCTGCATGCAAATGTAGTCTAAATCACCTTTCTGTCAAGCATCCAGATTCTTTTGTTGAATATGAACAAAACATGTACCAAAAATTAAAGTCTGTAAACATTTATATCTTCAGGAAATGGAGTTGCCGTTCACTTTCATATTACAATGCTGAATTTTGTGGACTTAAACTTTTTAAAACTGTTTTCATAGACTGTATAATTTTTATAAAAATACTTATTGTCCTAATACCAGGGAAAAAATTAACATAAAATGTTGGGAGTGAGAAGACTGAATCTTTTTGGTCTTCAAGTGAATAAACAAACTTACAATGACAACAACAATAATCATTCATTTTTAAGATACTTTTATTTAAAGTGATCATGTGTCATATTACGGGCATTTCTTTAGTCTCTTTTTTTTTTTTTTTAAAGATTTTATTTATTTGTTTGTCAGAGAGAGAAAGAGCGGGAGGGGGATGAAGGGGAGCAGCAGTCAGAGGGAGAGCAGAGCCAGACATGGGGCTCGATCCCACGACCCTGGAATCATGACCTGAGCCAGAAGCAGACGCTTAACCAACTGAGCCACCCAAGTGTCCCTCTATAGTGTCTCTTAGGAATTTTCTCATCTACAGCTTCTATGTGAAACTATATAAGACAGTGGCACAACATCCTGGAGCTAGTAAATGATAGAACCAGAATTGAGCAGAGTGATTTTTGATATCAAGTTTAAAAATTCATCATAGTAATTTAAGTTCTGGAATGTGAGAAAACAAGATGCAAATAATCCCAGTGCTTCTACTTATTAGCAGTAAAACTTCCTGAATCTTGACTCCATTGTGCCACAGTTTTCTTATCTATATAATATGGATAATATCTGTCCCATAGAGTCCTATAAGATTTGTATCTGTGTAATTATAAACTATTTTTATTTAAGTACAACCTCTTTTCAAGTTTTTATTTAATTTTCTAGTTAGTTAAGATACAGTGTAATATTAGTTTCAGGTGTAGAATTCCGTGACTCATCACATACATACAACTTCCAGTGCTCATCACAAGTGCCCTCCTTAATACCATCACCTGTTTAACCCAGCCCCCCACCTACCTCCCATCCAGAAACCCTCAGTTTGTCCTCTATAGTTAGGAGTATATTTAGGGTTTGCCTCCCTCTCTTTTTTTCCTCATGTACATTTGTTTTGTTTCTTAAATTCCACCTCTGAGTGAAATCGTATGGTATTTGTCTTTCTCCAACCAACTTATTTTACTTAGAATAATATACTCTAGCTTCATTCACATTGTTCCAGATGGAAAGATTTCATCTTTTTATGGTTGAATAATATTCCATTATATTAGAATTATAGAAAGACCCCAATGTCCTATGACTGATGAATAAAGAAGATTTTGTTATTTTAGCTATTGTTGAAAATGCTGCTGTGTATATCAGGGTGCATGTGTCCCTTGAAATCAGTATTTTTGTATCCTGTGGGTAAATACCTAGTAATGCAGTTGCTGGGTTGTAGGGTAGTTCTAATTTTAATTTCTTGAGGAACCAAGAAATTGTCAGATATATCATTTGCAATATCTTCTCCCATTCTGAGAGTTGCCTTTTCGTTTTATTATTTCCTTCACTGTGTAGAAGGTTCTTATCTTGATGAATCCCCAGTTGTTCATTTTTGATTTTGTTTCCCTTACTTCAAGAGACATAATTAGTAAGAAGTTGCTACATCTGATATCAAGGAGGTTGCTGCCTATGTTATCCCATAAGATTTTTTTTTATTAACATATAATGTATTATTTGTTTCAGGGGTACAGGTCTGTGAATCATCAGTCTTACACAATTTACAGCACTTACCATAGCACATACCCTCCCTAATGTCCATCACCCAGCCACCCATCCCTCCAACCCCTCTCCCCTCCAGAAACCCTCAGTTTATTTCCTGAGATTACGAGTCTCTTAAGATTTGTCTCCCTCTCTGGTTTCACCTTCTTTCATTTTTCCCTCCCTTCCCCTATGATCCTTCGCCTTGTTTTTCAGATTCCTCATATCAGTGAGGTCATATGATGATTGTCTTTCTCTGACTTATTTCACTTAGCATAATGCCCTCTAGTTCCATCCACGTTATTGTAAATGTCAAGATTTCGGGTTTTTTGATGGCTGCATAGTATTCCATTATATATATATATATATATATATATATATATATATATATAAAATGTATACCACATCTTATTGTAAATGTGTACCACATCAATTGTAATGTGATATATATATATGTATATATAATGTATACCACATCTTCTTTACCCATTCATCTGTTTTGATGGTTTCCTGTTTCACATTTAGATCTTTCATCCATTTTGAATTTATTTTTGTGTCTGGTATAAGAAAGTGGTCCAGTTTCATTTCATTCTTTGGCATATTGCTCTCCAGTTTTTCCAACACAATTTGTTGAAGAGATATTCTTTTTCCCATTGGATATTCTTTCCTGCTATAAGTTCCTGTCAGAGATTAATTGACCATATAGTTGTGGGTCCATCTCTAGTTTCCTATTCTGTTCCATTGATCTTGGTGTCTTTTTATTCCAATACCATACTATCTTGATGATCACAACTTTGTTATATAGCTTGAATTCTGGAATTGTGATGCTTCCAGCTTTGCTTTTCTTTTTCATATTGCTTTGACTATTCAGGGTCTTTTTTGGTTCCATACAGATTTTAGGATTGTTTGTTTTAGCTCTGTGAAAAATGATGGTGATATTTTGATAGGGATCACATTAAATGTTGAGATCTTGACTAGTATAGACATTTTACCAATATTTGTTTTTTCAATCCCTGAGCATGGAATGTTTTTTCCATTTCTTTGCATCATCTTCAATTTTTCGTAAGTGTCTTACAGTTTTCAGAGTTCAGATATTCTACCAGCTTGATTAGGTTTATTCCTAGGTATTTTATTGGGTTTTGGTGCGATTGTAAATGTGATTGATTCCTTGATTTCTCTTCCTTTTTTTTTTAAGATTTTTTTTTATGTACTCTGAAAAACAACCTGAGGGTTTTGAAGGGTCAGGGGTGGGAGGTTGGGGCAACCTGAGGGTTTTGAAGGGTCAGGGGTGGGAGGTTGGGGGAACAGGTGGTGGGTAATGGGGAGGGCACGTTTTGCATGGAGCACTGGGTGTTGTGCAAAAAGAATGAATACTGTTACACTGAAAAAATAAATAAAATGAAAAAAAAAGTTGATAAACAGCTAAAAAAAAAAAGATTTTTTTTTTGTTTATTTTGAAAGAGAGAGAAAGAAAGAACACAAGCAATAGGGGCAGAAGGAGTGAGAGAGAGAATTGCAGCAGAATCTACACCAAACATGGAGACTGACAGAGGCCTCTATCCTGTGACCTTGAGATCATGACCTGAGCTGAAACCAAGAGTCAGATGCCCAACTGACTGCACCATCCAGGCACCCATCTATTTCTTTCTGATGTTTCATTATTGGTGTATAGAAATGTCACACATTTCTGTACCTTGATTTTGTATCTAGTGAATTTTTTTTTTATTTTATTTATTTGACAGACAGAAATCACAAGCAGGCAGAGAGGCAGGCAGAGAGAGAGGAGGAAGCAGGCTCCCTGCGGAGCAGAGAGCCTGATGCAGGGCTCGATCCCAGGACCCTGAGATCATGACCTGAGCCGAAGGCAGAGGCTTTAACCCACTGAGCCACCCAGGCACCCCTGTATCTAGTGAATTTTTTGAATTTGTGTATCACTTCTAGCAATTTTTTCATAGAATCTTTCTGGTTTTCTATATAGAGTATCATGTCATCTGTGAAGAATAAAAGTTTGACTTCTTCCTTGCTGATGTGGATGCTTTAATCTCTTTGTGTTGTCTGATTACTGTGGCTAGTAATTCTAGTACCACGTTAAATACCAATGGTAAGAGTGGACATCCATGTCATTCCTGACCATAGAGGAAAAACTGTCAGATTTTTCCCCGTTGAGGAAGATATTAGCTGTGAGTCCTTTGTATATAACCTTTATGATGTTGTGCTATGTTCCCTCTAAATCTACTTTGTTGAGGGTTTTTAAGAAGAATGGATGTTATATGATGCCAAATGCTTTTTCTGTATCTATTGAGAGGATCATATGGTTCTTATCCTTTCTTCTATTAATGTGGTATATCATGTTGATTTATTTGCAAATATGCTGTTTGATTTAATTTGTTACTATTTTGTTGAGAAATTTTACATCCATGTTCATCAGGTATATTGGCCTGTAATTATCTTTTTTAGTGGGGTCTTTGGTTTTAGGAATCAAGGAATGCTAGCCTTATAGAATGAGATTGGAAGTTTTTCTTCAATTTCTATTTTTTTTGAAACAGTTTTGAAAAGAATAGGTGTTAATTCTTCTATAAATGTTTGGTAGAATTTACCTGGGAAGCCATATGGTCCTGTACTTTTGTTTTTTGGGCTATTTTTGATTATTGATTCCATTTCTTTTCTGGTTATCAGTGTGTTCAAATTTTCAATTTCTTCCTGTTTCAGTTTTGGTAGTTTATATGTTTTTTTTAAAAGATTTTATTTATTTATTTGACAGATAGAGATCACAAGTAGGCAGAGAAGCAGGCAGAGAGAAAGGAGGAAGCAGGCTCCCTGCTGAGCAGAGAGCCCGATGTGGGGCTTGATCCCAGGATCCTGGCTGGGATCATGACCTGAGCCGACGGCAGAGGCTTTAACCCACTGAGCCACCCAGATGCCCCAAGTTTATATGTTTCTAAGAATTTATCCATATCTTCCAGATTGCTCATTTTGTTGGCATAAAATTTTCATAACATTCTCTTTTTTTTCTTTTTTTTTTTAATTTTATTTATTTGACAGAGAGAGATCACAAGTAGGCAGAGAGGCAGGCAGAGAGGCAGGCAGAGAGAGAGGAGGAAGCAGGCTCCCTCCCGAGTAGAGAGCCCGATGTGGGGCTCGATCCCAGGACTCAGGGATCATGACCTGAGCCAAAGGCAGAGGGTTAACCCACTGAGCCACCCAGGCACCCCAACATTCTCTTATAATTGTATTTCTGTGGTGTTGGTTGTAATCTTTCTTCTCTCTTCACCATGGGAATTCAGTAACTCCATAAAGCATAATGCATTCATATGATAGGAGTCCCAGAAGAAGAAGAAAGGAAAAAGGGAACAGAAATTTTATTTGAGGAAACTATAGCTGAAAAATTCCCTAATCTGGGGAAGGAACAGACACCCAAATCCAGGAGGCACAGAGAATTCTCATCAAAATTAACAAAAACAGGCCAACACAAGACATATCATAGTAGAATTTGCAAAATATAGAGATAAGGGAAAAAAATCCTGAAAGCAGCAAGGAAGAAGTCCCTAACTAAAGGAAAACAAATAAAGTTAACAGCAGATTTCTTCACAGAAACTTGGCAGTCCAGAAGAGTTTGGAATGATAGGGGAAACTGTGGCCAAGAACACTCGATGGAGCAAGGTTGTCATTCAGAATAGAAGACAAGATAAAGACTTTCCCAGAAAAACAAAAACTAAAAGAGTTTGTGACCACCAAACAAGCCCTGCAATAGATATAAAAGGAGACTCTTTAAGTGAAAAATGCCAAAAGTGACAAAGACTAGAAAGGAACAGAAAAAATCTTCGGAAACAGCAACTTAGCAAGTAAAATAATTCCCTAAGCCTACACTTGTGATCCAATATTTTTCTTTCCCTCTTCTTTTCAACTCCACTTTTTTCCATAATTTTACCTTCTATATCACTTACTAGTTCCTCTACACTTCCATCCTTGTGGTCATTACATCCAGTTGGGTTCACATCTCAGAGCATTTTTTGTTTCAGACTGACTAGTTTTTAGATCTTTTATCTCTGTGGTAAGGAACTCCCTGGTGTGTTCTTTTTCTCAAGCCCGGCTGGTATCCTTATGATTATTGTTTTAAATCCTGGGTCAGGCATATGACTTAATCTGTTTTGATAAATCCCTGGCATGACCCTTTCTCGTTCTTTCTTTGGGATGAATTCCTCTGTCTTGGCATTTTTGTCTGGTCTCTGTCTTCTTTGCATGTTAGGGAAGTCTATTATGTATCCTGCCCCTAAGAGTTACGGCTTTTTTAAGAAGAGGTCGTATAGAGTCCAGGGCTTCACACTTCAGCATGTGTTTCTGGTGTATGCTGTGTGCACTCTGTTGCTGTGTTTTTGGCTGTTCTTCCCTCAAGTCATCCTTTTCAGAGTTTCTCCTTGCCTGAAGTGGGGAGTGTTTGGACCTTTGTTAGAGTGTGGCAAGTTTTAACTAGGTATACTCTGGTTTGCTTGTTAAAAGAGACCTGATGCTATTTCCACTAGAGCTGAAGCTTTGTAGCACTCTGTGGTCAGTGGATGTTGTGTGAGCAGGCAGTCTATGCTGGTTTTCTGGGCAAGGGCCTGCTGTTCTAGTTCTCAGGCACACTTGCCCTAGTAAAGAAGCGCCTACATGGCATGGGGGTAAGGGGTCCTACTGTAAGCAGTTTAGGCCTCCACTGTTGGTGCTGTGGTGCTTCCTGAAATACGTTTATGCTGAGGAGCAGGGGAAGAACATGGTGTGAGTCCTCTCCCTCATCCCCATAGAGGGGAGTTTGCAACTGCCATTGTCCAGGAAGCCCTCTCAGAAGTAGGACCAATGTCCCCTTGTGTGTCCCCGACATCCCTTAGATCCCTGCCTTTACCCTGTGTCTGGACAATCTGCCTGCCTGGCATCACAATGCACCTTTGTTTTATCCTAGGCATGCTGACTGAGTTTTTAAACTCCAAACATTAGGGACCTAGCATGTCAGGGAACCAACAATGCACAAACTCAGACTGGGCTTCTGGGGGAGGGTCTCACCATGTTGGGGCTGGTTTAGGGTTGTCCTAGAAGGGCTGTCATACCAACACACAGGAGCTTGGAGTTTGGAATAAAGCTCAGCAAAGGCCTTTGTCCACATTAGCTGCCTTTGGCAGGTGTCTCTGTGCCCATGCTAATGCATAGGGGAGCATAATGGCACCCACCAACTCTTTTGTCTCCAGAGATGCTATGCCACCCCTCTCATGCACTCCAGGAAGGGGGAAACATCTCTTCCTTTGTGTCCCAGGGGATCCCCAGATCACATCATCTGCTGCTGGGCTTCTGCCCTCCTTTTCCACAGGAGCACTGCAGTGCCAGCTGGGCTCAACACCAGCCATAGCAGAGACCTCTAAAACTCCAGTCTTTGGGCTCTGCTTGTTGTAAAACTCAAGATGATCAGCTCTCTTGTTTTCCCAGTCAAAGGCTTTGTTTTTCTTATGTGAGCACCTGTGAGCTTCTCTCTCTTTCTCTGTCTCTTTTCCTCTACCCCTCTCTCTCTCTTCTGTCTGTGATCAGGACTCCCTCCCCTCTGTACCACACACAATCCTTTTCTCCCCTAAAGTGGGTGTTCAGAATGATTTCCATTTCTTCAGCTGTGCTCAAGAAATGAGGCAAATCTAGGTTTCTCCAACAACTCTGTCATATTCCCAACCTCCTTCCTGTAAGAATTAGATGAGAAGATACATATGATGCTCTTAGAAGACTGTGGCACATATCACTCAGTGCTTTATTTTTTTTAGCATTACTATTATTAACATTATTATTACATCATTATTTATTACTTTATTTCCTTTTAGCAACTATTTTTGTTTACTTTTTTTGGTCACTTTCAGTTTCTTTTTCTGTTTATTTTCCTCTTTTTATTATTTATTTATTTATTTATTTATTTTTAAAGATTTTATTTATCTGTTTGACAGACAGAGATCACAAATAGGCACAGAGGCAGGCAGGGAGAGAGGGGGAAGCAGGCTCCCCGCTGAGCAGAGTGCCCCTATTTTCCTCTTTTTAAAAAAATTAAGGATGCCTGGGTGGCTCAGTCAGTTAAGCATCTGCCTTTGCCTCAGGTCATGATCACAGGGTCCTGGTATGAAGCCCCTCATAGGGCTCCCTGCTTAGCAGGAAGCCTGCTTCTCCTTCTTCAACTCCCCCTGCTTATGTTCCCTCTCTGTGTCTCTCTCTGTCAAATAAATAAATAAAATCTTTAAAAAAATTAATTCCAGTATAGTTGCCATACAGTGTTACATTAGTTTCCGGTGTATAATATAGTCATTCAACAATTCTATACATTGCTCAGTGCTCATCATGAGATGTGTACTCTTAAACCCCTTCACCTATTTCACCCATCCCTCCCCCCCACCTCCCTTCTGGTAACCATCAGTTCTCTATAGTTAGGAGTCTGTTTTTTGGTTTGTCTCTTTTTCCCTCCTTTGTTCATTTGTTTTGTTTCTTAAATTCCACATATGAGTGAAAACCTATGGTATTGTCTCTCTAACTGACTTATTTCACTTAGCATTATACTCTCTAGATCCATCCATTTTGTGCCAAATGGCACGATTTCATTCTTCTTTTATGCCTGAATAATATTCATATTCAGCCATACATACATGCATGTGTATATCTATATATTGCACTTCCCTCATCCATTTATCTATTGAGGGACGTTCAGGCTGCTTCCATAATTTGACTATTGTAAATAATGCTGCAATAAACTGAGGTGCATATATCTTTTCAAATTTAATGTTTTTTTATTCTTTGGGTAAAAACCCAGTAGAAGAATTACTGGATCATATGGTATTTCTGTTTTTAACCTTTTGAGGAACTTCTGTACTATTTTCCACAGTGACTACATCAGTTTGCATTTCCACCAACAGCTCATGAGTGTTCCTAGCAACTATTTTCAGTTACTATGAAATTGTTAAATTTCATTTAACAATTGTTAACAATGTTACAATGAAATTGTAACAATTTCATGAAGTTGTTAAATTTTATAAATTATAAGGATATAACAAATAACTTGGAATTTATCATAGGTTAGTATAATTTCAGAAGGTAAAATTCTGGTATGCCAGAAATTAGGGAATTTCTGGTATGCTAGAAATTAGGGAATTCCTGCCACCATAATATGTAATTAGGAAATAATCAGGAATATATTCCTAACAATATTACTGCATGCTTAGTCTAAATAACAATAACAATCACAACAACAATAATAATAATAAAATACATGGAATTAAAATGTAAAAGTAAAACAAGTACATGTACCCCAAATTTGGGTTGATTCTACATATATTATATGAAAGAGTGGGTCAAGGAGAAAAAGAGGAAAAAAAATGCAAAGCTATTGAATGCTTGCATATGTCCAATTCTTTTTTTTTTTTAGGTGTTAAAAATATTTTTTAATTAATTAATTTATTTTTTCAGCGTAACAGTATTCATTGTTTTTGCACAACCCCAGTGCTCCAAGCAATATGTGCCCTCCCTATTACCCACCACCTGGTTCCCCCAACCTCCCACCCCTGCCCCTCCAAAACCCTCAGGTTGTTTTTCAGAGTCCACATATGTCCAATTCTATGTTGCTCATACTCAGCCTACCTTTCCAGGCTTATCTCATCTGTGTTCTTTCTCTTCATTCAGTTTCCCATACTATGTATTGCTCCCATGACACAGACTTTTCACACAATTCTCTCTTTTTTCAAATGTTCCTTTTGAACTTCTTCACTTGGTTAACACAAAATTACCGTTTAGATCACAACTGAATCATCAATGACTTGTTTTTAGAAAAGCCTTTTCTGACAGAGCAAGATCTATACTATAGGCTCTGAAATCAAGTGCCTCTCTTTCAAAATGATCATTATAGTTGCAACTTTATATTTATTTGTGCTTTCTGATTATTGTCTGACTCTCCTCTTGATTGAATTAATAATAGCTAATTTGTATTAAATATTCTCTAGGAAGTATATGTTGTTTAATATGTTTTATATACACTAACTAATTAAACTTCTTCTAGTAACCTAAACAGTGAGTTCATTGTTAATACCATTGTACAGAAAATATCAAGTACATTCTCCAAGGTCACAAACTGGTAAGACAGGATTCAAATCCAGGCTTTACATTCAGAGTACATTCTTTTAATCATTTTATTTGTTGCCTCTTAGGAGCTGCAAAAGGATTGATGTTACCACTATTGTATCCTTGAGAATGAGCACAGTGATTGAATGCAAATTGGTAGAACCTCATTAAAAGATATTTTGGCATTATCTATCAAAATGTAAAATGTACTTACATTTTGAACCAGCAATTCTATTTCTAGGGCTATCTTGCACACAAATGGTCCATGTGCTCAAAATACAGGTAGAAGGATATACATTGCTTTACTGTATGTAGTAGTAATATGCTGAGGCAATGGCATGGCAGAGTCAGTCAGAAAACTGAATAAATACATCACAATGTATCCATATGAGTAAATACTTTATGGCCATATAAAAATTAGAGCTATATTCCTGACATAAAATGTACCCAATATGTAAAGCTAAACAAATAAGTGAGGAACAAAACAGTATATAAAAACTTATTACCATTTTTAAGGTATATATATGCGTGTATATATATGAGTATATCTGGAAAGATACAGGAAATTGTTAATAGTGATTTCCTTTAAGAAGGAGAATAGAACCATTAGGGTAAGTATTACAGTCACTATTTCTCAATGCCCATTATATTGTATTGTTTTCTTTTTCTAATCACATATATTGCTTTTTTTAATTTCAAAAATAGTAGCTAGTGGGTTAGGGCATATAATAACTCAACGAGGATGTGTCAAAGAAAAATTATAAGGCAAGGACACAATCTCTTTAAACATGTATATCATTTCTCATCAAGGATTATCTACTAGAAATGGAAAAAAATAGTTGAAAACTTTAAGGCTCTCTGCATAAACAGTGAGAAAGGGGGGAAGCCAGCTTTTTAGTGTACATTTAAGAAAAATCTAGGGATGCCTAGGTGACTCTGTCAGTTAAGCATCTGTCTTTGACTCAGGTCATGATCCCAGGGTCCTGGGATTGAATCCCACATTGGGCTTCTTGCCCAGTGGGGAGCCTACTTCTCCCTCAGCCTGCCACTACACCTGCTCGCTCTCGCTCTCGCTCTCTCTCTCTCTCTCTCTCTGACAAATAAATAAATAAAATATTTTTTAAAAATCTGGGGGTAGCCACTTTCACATAAAAATTGGGTAATGGGGGCGCCTGGTGGCTCAGTGGATTAAACCGCTGCCTTCCGCTCAGGTCATGATCTCAGGGTCCTGAGATCGAGCCCCGTGTCAGGCTCTCTGCTCTGCAGGGAGCCTGCTTCCTCCTCTCTCTCTGCCTGCCTCTACCTACTTGTGATCTCTCTCTCTGTCAAATAAATAAAATTAAATTAAAAAAGAAATTGGGTAATGACTCATCTTCAGGAAGATTTTTTTTTTTTCTTTAGCAAAGCACATTCAAGGGCATTTGGGGAAGTAACTATGAGCAACCCAACTCCCACACCCTTAGCCTCAAGTCAAAGACACAAAAAAATGAAGGTAGAGCTGAATTTTATTCAAAATAAATTAAATAAATCTTGGGTTTTCTTGGATAGCTTTTTGTGAGGGGACTATAAGTAAATGAAGAGTGTCCAGGGCAAAAGAGGTCCCAGAGTAACAAATCAGATTGTGCAATGATTATTACTAAGTACAGTGAGAGTCAACATTTAATTTTTAGTTGTTTCCTTTTTCTCCAAACGATTTGGAGAAAGATCGTTTTCTCCACATAAATTAACCTACACAAAAGGTGTTTTGGAATAGTAAAAATAAAATAAAGTTGTGGTCAGGTGAATATAAATTATAGAACCAAGAAGGATGGTTAAGCACATCTGGCTGCAGGTTAAGAAAAGCAGGCTGCAGAGCAGACTAACAACAGAAAATTACCTCTTTTTTTTTCCTTTTTTTCTCATACAACTGAAATTCCTTAAACATACTGAAAGGCTTCTAAAATTCCCAAAGTGTAGTAAGAGGGCATTGAGGCATTTAAAAATATTTTAAAATATGATATATCTTATAAAGGTGAAGGATTAAGACTTACATTTGGAGAGCTCAGAAAAAGTGCTACCAAAGTAAAAGAATGTTTACTTTTTAAATTTTATTTTAAGTTCTAAAATAAAATGCCAAAATTTTATCTTCTAAAATCTAAATCTATCATAAATTTGTTAAACTGTGTGCAATAGTTTGGTCATGAGATATACTAAAACCAAAATAAAGAAAATTTTAATATTTATATTAATATTGTGAAATATAAATTATAGACAGACTAGATTTATAGTCAAACATTTTTCCCAGCATCTTTCTCACTGGGCAGTCCTCACAGTGGTGCATCTGTTGATTTCAACATCATTCTTAAGTACAGGTCGAGGCTACACATCCATCCAACTTTCCACTTTCATTGAAATAACTTTTATATTATCTGAATTTTTTAGTTCAGCTTAAGTTTTCATTTGCTGAATCTTAGACTTTGATGGTGGAGTGATATAAGTGGGTAAATTTGGATTTAATTAGGAAAAGACAAATAATTGAATATAAACGTCTTTAATTGTTCACAGTGGGTAATTTCCAGTGTAGGTAACTCTAGAATATTATCTCCTGGACATTATATGTGAGAAGATTAATCTGGCAAATCACCACACACAGAAGCATGATAACAATAACAACAAAATCATAGTATTAAATCATATTAAATAATATTAAATAATACTAAGAGCTTATTCTAATTTTGGCTCAAGAGTTATCTGCATCCCTGAATTATTTTGCTTTTTATTATTTGAGATAGTATTTTTCTACTCTCACTTCCTAAAAAGTTTTTTTCAATTTTGTTTTTCTCTATTCCTGTGAAGTCAGTTTTTCCTATTTGCTTATTTTTAAGCTTCTATTATTTTTTTCAATTTTTATTTTTTATATTTGATCAGAGAATCTAAGTTTGGAGGAAAATTTTATAATATTTATGCCAATATATAATTTTTTGAAGTTTTTATTTAAATTCCAGTTAGTTAACATACAGTGTAATATTAGTTTCAGATGCACTGTATAGTGATTCAGCAATTCCACTGATGGTTGTTAAGTTTGAACCATTATTTTCTCCTCTCCTCCCTACATTTTAGGTATATGCTTTTTATTTTATATCTCTTTTTTTCTTGTATTCCTTGGCTCAGTTTTAGAGAAATATTCATTTTTACTGCTTGTGTTTCCTGCCTTTATACTGTCACTTTTGGTCTCTCATTTCCACTCAAAAGTCCCTTTTACTATTTCGTGCAGGTCTGGGTTAGTGGTCAAAAACTCTTTTAATTTTTGTTTGTCTGGGAAATTCTTTATCTCTCCTTCTATTATGAAAGATACCCTTTCTGGATAGAGTATTTTTGACTGAGTATTTTTGACTGAAGATTTTTCCCATTTAGAACTTTGAGTATATCACGTCACTCACTTCTTGCTTGCCAACTTTCTGCAGAAAAATTTCCAACTAGGCCTATGGGTTTCCTTTTGCAAGTTAATGACTTCTTTGGTCTTGCTGCTTTTAAGAGTTTTTTCTTTATCACTTTATTTTGTAAATTTAATTACAGTGTGTCTTGGTATTGGCCTGGCTTTGTTGATTTTGATGGGAGTTTCTGTGCCTCCTGGAACTGGATGTCTGTTTCCTTCCCGAGATTAGGAAAATTTTCAGCTATTATTCCTTCAAGTAAATTTTCTGCCCCCTTTTCTCTCTCTTCTCCTTCTGGGACTACTATAAGAGGAATGTTATTACATTTGATGGAGTCACTGAGTTCCCTAAGTCTATTCCTGTGTTGCATAATTCTTTCTCTCTCTTGTTCAGCTTCAATGCTTCCCATTACTTTGTCTTCTAGGTCATTAATTTCTTCCTCTGCTATTCCATTCTATTGTTCATTGCGTGAAGCATGTTTATAATCTGATTTATTGCACTCTTAAACTTTGATTGATTCTTTTTTTCTTTTTTATCTCTGTGGTAAGAATCTCAGTGATGTCTTCTATTCTTTACTCAGCCCAGTGAGTATCCTTATGTTTGTTGGTTTAAATTCTCCATCAGACATCTTCCTTATTTCTATTTTGCTTAGATCTGTGGATGTGGATCTTGTTCTTTCATTTGGTATAAATTCTTCTGTCTTCACATTTTATCTAAGTCTCTGCTTTTTTCTCCATGTTAGAAAAGCCAGTTATGTCTCCTGCTCCTGAGTGTAATGGCCTTATGAAGAAGAGGTCATGTAATATCCAGGGCCTGTGCTTCACAGAGTGTCTCCACTTTGTGTTGCATGTACTCTGCTGTTATGTTCTGACTGCTCTATCCTTCAGGGTGGTTGTCTGCAGAGGTTCTCCTTGACTGCTGTGGACAATGTTTGGTCCCTGGCATGAATACGGTGAGTTTTAACTTTATGTGCTCTTGTCTGCTTGTGATGTAAGAACTGTCACCACCTCTGCTGGAACTGAGGCCCTGTAAAAATCTGATCAGAGGACTTGGTGTGGGCAGGGTTTTCTGCTGATCTTCTTGGGAGGGGCCCACCATTCTGGTATTGGGGCAAGGGTAACTGAGAAGGGAATTCCACCAGCAAGTTAGGCAGTCACTGTTGGCACTGCACTGCTTCCCATAGGTGGCTCTGTGTTTATGCTGAAGGATAGGGAAATGATATGGTGCCAGCCAGCTTCTTTGTTCCCAGAGTGGTGTCTCCATAAATGCTGCCTCTCAGGGATATACTCTGAGAAGAGGAAATAATCTCTCTCAGGTGTGTGCCTTAGGTGTTTTTCAGATAATTGTTAACACTCTGTCTTCCCCTAGGTTATTTGTCCTGCCTTCTGCCTAGGGGCAGTGCAGTGCCCTCCACACTATCCCAGCCAAGCCCACTGACAAATCCCCCATTTCAAGTCCCACTCATGAAACTCCAAGAATAAGTGCTACATGATTCCACTTGTATGAGGTATAAGAGATTGCAATTTTACCAATCTCTGCCTTTTAATAAGAGTTTAATCCATTTACACTTAAAGTACCTACTAATACAGAAGGACTTTCTACTTTTATTTTCTACTTAAATATATATATTCTTTGGCCTTTTCCCCCTCTTGCCTCCATTACTGGCCTTCTTTTTTGTTTAATTGATTTTAGCTAGAATGCCAATTTAATCCCCTCTCATTCCATTTTCTCCATGTTTTTGTTGTTATTTTCCTAGTGTTTATTCTGTTGATCACAATAAATATTTTAAATTTATAACAATATAGTTTGAATTAGTATCAACTTCAATATCACAAAAACACCTTTCTGTATAGTTCCTTCCCATTGTATTTTAATTGTCACAGTTACATCTTTTTAAATCATGTACTGATTAGGGGTAACTGGGCGGCTCAGTCAGATAAGTGTCTGCCTTTGGCTCAGGTCATGATCCCAGGGTGCTGGGATCAAGCCCCACATCAGGATCTCTGTCCCTCTGCCTGCCACTCCTCATGCTTGTTCACTCTCTCTCTCTGTCAAATAAATAAAATCTTTTAAAAAAAATAAATCATGTGCTGATTAACTTAGATTATAGTGATCATTTTATGCATTTTTTCTTTTACATCATAAAAATGTACAAACCCCAAACATAATAATACTTATTTTATTATATCATAAAATAAATAGTTTTATTTATCTTTGTATATACCTTTACTATTATTCTTTTTTTCTTTGCATGACTTTGAGCTACTATATAACGTCCTTTCATTTCTGTCCAAAAGCCAACCTTTAGCATATTTTATAGGGTAGTGGGTCTACTACTTCAGCTTTTGTTTAGTTGATGTTTTAATTTACCCTTAACTTTTAAAAGGATAGTTTTGCTAAACATAGAATTCCTAACTGGTGGTAATTTTTTCCCTTTAGCATTTTTTTTAAAGATTTATTTATTTGAAAGAGAGAGAGAGCGAGAGAGCATGCAGATGGAGGGGCAGAGGGAGAGATCTCCATCCAGACTCCCCACTGAAAAGGGAGCCTGCTATGGGGCTTGGTCCTAGGACCCTGAGATCATGACTTGAGTAGAAATTAAGATTCAGATGCCTAACTCACTGAGTCACTCAGTGCCCCTCCTTTTAGCACTTTAAAAATGCCACCCTCCCTTTCTGGCCTATAGGTTTCTGAGGAGAAATCAAAGTTAATATTATTGAGAATGGTTTTTAATTGTGGTAAAAATCATAAAGTTTATTATCTAAATTTTAAGGTCAACAAAAGATCAAGCCCAGGAATGGACCTGTGGACCTCAGTTTTTTTCTGGATATTAATTTTCTTTGTAACTCTGAGGGGAAAGATAGTTTCTTAGAGGTGAGTATTAGTCCATGTGGTGGAAAGAAATGTTTTTGTTTGAAGGCAGAGGAACACAGGGAATTCCATTTCATTTCCTTGGTGTTAAAAACAACAAACATCAATCACACACAAATAATAATAATAATAATAAATGAACAACAAAAAAAAACCCTCTACAAATAAAACTCCTATAGTCATTATCTTTTTTTTTTTAAGTTTACTATATAGTAATGTTATTCTATGCACATTGTTGGGCAACAGATCTCTAGAAATTTTCGTCTTGCAAAACTGAAATTTTGGGGGCACCTGGGTGGCTCAGTAGGTTAAACCTCTGCCTTTGGCTCAGGTAATGATCTCAGGGTCCTGGGATCGAGCCCCACATTGGGCTCTACTCAGCAGGGAGCCTGCTTCCTCCTCTCTCTCTGCCTGCCTTTCTGCCTACTGAAATTTTGTACCCATTGAACACTGACTCCATTCTTACCACTTTCTTGAAGACTCTGCGTTTGTTTTTTTTTTCTTTTTTACAGAGAGAGAGAGAGATTACAAGTAGGCAGAGCAGCAGCCAGAGAGGGGAGGAAGCAGGCTTCCTGCCAAGCAGAGAGCCCGATATGGGGCTTGATCCCAGGACCCTGAGATCATGACCTGAGCTGAAGGCAGAGGCTTAACCCACTGAGCCATCCAGGCGCCCCTCTTACCACTTTCTTGTCCCTGAAAACCACAATAATACTTTCTAAGAATTTGATTATTTTAGATACCTAATGTAAGTGGAATCAGTAGCACTTGCCTTTTTATGGCTTTGCCCATCTTGCATATCTTTTTTTTTAAGGTTTTATTTAAATTCCAGTTAGTTAGCATTCAGTGTAATATTACTTTCAAGTGTACAATATAGTCATTCAATACTTCCATACAACACCTGGTGCTCATCATTTTGCATATCTTTAAGATTAATTTATATTGTAGCATACGACAGGATTTTCTTTTTTAAGACTGAATAAGGGGCACCTGGGTTGCTCAGTGGGTTAGGCCTCTGCCTTTGGCTTGGGTCATGATCCCAGAGTCCTGGGATTGAGTCCCACATCAGGCTCTCTGCTCAGCGGGGAGCCTGCTTCCTCCTCTCTCTCTCTCTCTCTCTCTGCTTGCCTCTCTGCCTACTTGTGATCTCTCTCTGTCAAATAAATAAAATCTTTAAAAAAAATGAAGACTGAATAATATTCCATATATATATATATATATATATATATATATATACACACAACATTTTCTTTAACCATTCATCCATAGATGGACATTTAGTTTGCTTCCACCTCTTGGCTATTGTGAGTAATGCTGGAGTGAACATGAGTATGCAAATCTCTCTTCAAGATCCTATTTTCAAGGCTTTTGTCTATTTATCTAAGGGGTGGAATTGCAAGATCATATGGTATTCCTATGTTTAATTTTTTTAAGGAACCTCCATACTGTTTTTCATGATAGCAGCATCATTTTACAATCTCACCAAGAGTGCACAAGGGATCCAATTTCTTTACATCTCCCTTGTTATTGTTTTGTGTATTTTTGTTTGTTCTGGGGGATTCCTTTGGTTATGTTTTTGTATTGTTTTGATAAAGAAATCCTAAGAGGTGTGAGGTGATATTTTATTGTGATTGGATTTGCATTTCTCTGATTGATGACTAGTGATGTTGAGCATCTTTTCATATATCTTTTGGCCATTCATGTATCTCCTTTGTAGAAATATCTATTCAAGTTCTTTGCCACTTTTTAATCCACAAGGTTGTTTCGTTGTTGTTGTTGTTGTTGTTATATTATTATTTTTGATGTTGACTTGTAAGAGTTCTTATATGGTCTGAATATTAATCTCTTACAAGATATATGGTTTGTAAAAATAAAAAAGGTTACTTTTTTTTTACTCTGGGATTGTTTCCTTTGGTATGCAGATGTTTTTTTTTTTTGATGCAATATCATTTGCTGATATGTACTTTGGTTGTTTTTGCCTTTGGTGTCATATATATAAGAAATTATTGCCAAATGAAATGTCATAAATGTTTCCCCCCTATATTTTATTAAGGAGTTTTACAGTTGCAGATGTTTAATCCATTTTGAAATAACTTATGTATAGGGTGTAAGGTAAATGTCAAGCTATTTTTTTTTATGTTATGTTAGTCACCATACAATACATCATTAGTTTTTGATGTAGTGTTCCATGATTCATTGTTTATGTATAATACTCAGTGCTCCATGCAATCCATGCCCTCCTTAATACCCATCATCTGGCTCACCCTTCTAAAACTCTCAGTTTGTTTCCCAGATTCCATAGTCTCTTATGGTTCATCTCCCACTCCGAATTCTCCCCCTTCATTTTTCCTTTCCTTCTCCTAATGTCCTCTATGCTATTCCTTATGTTACACAAATAAATGAAACCATACGATAATTGACTTTCTCTGTTTGACTTATTTCACTTAGGATACTCTCCTCCAGTCTCATCCATGTTGATGCAAAAGTTGGGTATTCATCCTTTCTGATGGCTGAGTAATATTTCATTGTGTATATGGACTACATCTTCTTTATCCATTCGTCTGCTGAAGCGTTTCTTGACTCTTTCCACAGTTTCTTTTGCTTTGGATATCCAGTTTTCCCAATATCATTTGTTGAAGAAACTGTCATTTCCTCATTATGTACCCTTGACACCCTTGTTCAAGATCATTTCACCATCTACACAAAGGTTTATTCCTGGACTCTTTATTCTATTCCATTGGACTATATGTCTGGCTTCCTACTAATACTTAGGGCTTTGATTACTTCCATTCCTAGTTTGTTGAGTGTTTTTGTTATTCGTTTTCATTGTAGTAAAATACATATAATGTAAAATTTACTATCTTAACCATTTGGGCGTATATAGTTGAGTGGTATTAAAGACATTCATATTGCTGTGCAATCATTAACACCTATCCATCTCCAGAACTCTTTTCATCTTGCAAGATTGAAATTCTATATCCATTAATCAATAACTCCCCCCCAACTTCTCCCTCCCTGGGCCCCTGGAAATCAACATTGTACTTTCTGTCTCTATGATTTTTTACTTCTCTATGTAACTCATACAAGTGGAGTAATACAATACTCACTTCTTGTGACAGGCTTATTTCACTTAGCATAATGTACTAAACGTTTACTCATTTTGTAGCATATGTCATAGTTCCCTTCCTTTTCAAAGTTGATTAAGATGGACTTACTTTTGTCCTTTTGCTATTTGTTTATAAATTTGTTGACTTATAACTTTATTGTTCATTTTTTACATTTCTGTCCTCTTTTTGTGTTTAGTTGATTTTTTATAGTAAAATATTTCTATTATTTTCTCATTTCCTATTGTGTATATTCTATAAGTATTTTTTGTGTTACCATGGAGGTTGCATCTAATATCCTAATATTATAGCACACTAATTGAGATTTATACAAGTTGAACTTTATTAACATATAAAAACTCTGCTCCTTTACATCTCTGTCTCCATTTCTTTCAGTTGATGAAACAAAATTATATTTTTATATATTGTTATTTCCAAACAGAAACTAATAATGTTAAAGTTCATCAGTCTCTTAAATTATGTTGAAAGAAAACGTGGAGGGGCCCTTGGGTGGCTCAGTCATTAGGCTTCTGCCTTTGGCTAAGGTCATGATCCCAGGGTCCTGGGATACAACCCATCAGGCTCCCTGCTCAGAAGGAAACCTGGTTCTCCCTCTCCCACTCCCCCTGCTTGTGTTCCCTCTCTCACTGTGTCTTTCTCTTTCAAATAAATAAATAAAATCTTCAAAAAAAAAAGAAAATGTGAAGTTACAAGACAAAATTACAGTAATATTGGCCTTTAGACTAATAATTTTTAAATTGTATAAGTTTCTTAAACCATATAGAAAACAGTTATATTTAACTCATACAATATCTGAGACTTTTTTTTTCCCGTAAGAATAGGCCATACTCTCTTGTATGTCATGCTTCAGTTTTTTTATGTCAGATATTTGAATATTATAATGTGGTAAATTTTGAAATTAGATTCCTTCACTCTTCAGGGTTTGTTGTTGTAGGTTATTGCTATTTGTAGTACTTTTCTAAACTAGTTTTGTGAACATTGAATTCTTTGTTGTGTGTTCCCTCTGAAGTCTCTAATCCTTAGAATAGTGGTTCGTTGGTGTTTTGATAGAGATTTCCTTAAATTAAAAAATCAAAAAATAAATAAAATCAAATAATAAATAAGTCAAAAAATAAATAAAAGAAAGTACTTTCCCAGTATTTTCAGATTGTCTTATGTTGAAACATAAATAAATAAATGTCAAAAAATAAATAAATCAAAGAAAGTACTCTCCCAGTATTTTCAGATTGTCTCATGTTGAAACACCCCTTCAATGCTTAGCCAGGACATTTAAAACTTGAACTTAGCTTTTACTTCACACTTACACAGAGTCTAAATGTTAGCCAGAGGTAAAAGCTTAGTTTTACAAGTCAGACCTTGTATCTAGCCCTAGGATTGCACATGGCCTTGTAGATTTCTTGATAAGCTCAGAGACTTTTCAAAGTTCTTATTCCCCCCATATATCTCCTTTCCCAGTCTATTCAGTCTATACATTACTTGTCCCAACTCTTATCCCTTGTCATAGATAGCTGCACCTAGTATGTTTCAACTTAAGTTCTTTTGACAAATATCACTTGAGAATTCAGGTCATGCCTAGAAAGATCCAAAGTGGGTGAAACAAAAGCAAGACCTTGAGCCACCCCTCTGTGGAGCTACCCAACAAGTCAAAACACTCCAATTCATTGAGAATGACATCTGTATTGTTCCCTGGGGTACCAGCAATCTTCAAGAGGAATGTGACTATCTTCATAGCTACTGTTATGCTGGGTATGAATAGATTCTATAAAAAGGTGACTTCAATATTTTTCATCAACATAATTATTGCTGATTAGAACGACAGTTTTAGAATTCTCTACTCTTCTACTTTCACTGACATCAACACCAATCACTTTTTTCTGATAATTTCTTCTAGAAATTATAAAGTTCTTTTTACTTTATACTTTTGAATAAAAATAATTGAAATATTCAAAATATCTGGGATACTATATTGAAAAAATTCTGTGAATTGTCCATGGACTCTAGATAAGAGAGCAGTACAGTGTATCAATATTCAGTTCATCAGTGTTCAGTATTATGAACCAAGTGGTCTTGTTGTTGGCCTTGAGTTTTAGGACTGAGAGAAGATATAAAATGCTTTAATATATATATTTTTTATAATACTACTATGTATTTTTTAAAAATAAAGTTTTTGTATTTAGAAGTAATTTTATTAAATATGTATAAGTTAATTAAATTATATTTTATTAAAAATTGAAGTTTTTTATAAATAATAAATCCCCTTTTCTGTCTTATTTAATGTGATTTTTCCCTGAAATTCTACTTTGTGTGCAGTGTTGTCTCGTTGCCTTTTTTCCTATTGTTTGCCTTTGCCTAATACATTCCAACCTATCCTTTATGTTTTACTATTCAAGAGTTACTATTTGAGATGTATCATGATAAATAAGATAATGTAATATTTTTAAACTACATTAATAATTTTTGCCTTTATGTGGAGGTGTTTGAAGTATTTACAGTTAATTTCACAATCAAATGTGCTTTTTGTTTATAAAGTTTCTAGGTTCTTTCAAATTTTAAAATGGAATATGTGTATCTTATTTTGTGGATATTATAGTGTAGTGCTTCCTAAACTTATTTGTTTATTTTTACATCAGGGATCATAGAAAATAAATGTGATTATCATTTGGAATTGAATGCACAAGACCATTCCTAGCCTTTGCCAGTTCAGTCTTTACTGAACTCTCTAAGGATAAAGGAGACCTCTATTTTGTTTCTCCTGTAACCTGTTAAGAAGAAATTCATATATGACAGTGCATTCTCACAGTCTGGAAGTTCTGTTGAATTGAGCTTTTACTGCCATTACCCAGAACCATTCTTATGGCAAGAGCATGGCAATCTTATTTTGGAGAATATGACTTTTTCCCTACTCCAAGTACATAATTTTAGGTGGGATTTGCACACCTTTCCTGGGGTTGTAGACATGTGACATAGGCTAAACTAATTAGGGTATTCTATTACATCCACCACAGTGGTTGGATGAGACAAATGATCATTCTAAGACAATGAATAATCATGATTAATAACTCCTACAGACAACACCAAAAAAAAATCTCTCTTCTCTAGGTTTGATAGGGTCAGATTCATATTTGGGCCATGTGCAGTGATCTCGCTGACATTTTACTGTGTGGCACACGTGCTGACATACAGAAGAATAAGAGTCAATTGGTGGATCCTGGGGATGTTGTTTTACTCCTGAATTAAGCTATTGGTCAGCCACGCAATTGTAAGAGCCAATTAATTCCTTAGCTGATGAAGTGATTTGCGACACAAACAATTTATTGTTCTAATAATGGTTAATATTTCTTCTTAACATTTTCAACATGTGTTTATTGTCAATATCAAGAGTTAAGAAATAACATATATCTTGTGTGAAACACACTATATGATTGCAAAAAAATAAGACATCTTACATTCAAAACCAGTATATTGACTGGTCATTTCTGGGTGGTAGGATTATAACTATTAAATCTTCATATTACTTTGTGATACCTATTTCTTCTCTATTAAAAAAAATTATGTGTTCACAATTTACTTTAGAAAATAATGGCGCATATTCTCCTTCTAAGAGGCAAAGAGGAAATTTCAGGCCCAACTACAGCTCTTATAACATTCTATGTCTGATCATTCCCAATACTCTTGTCTTTCTTGTCTACATAATTTAGAACTTTCAATAATCACATAATATGTAACCTTAATATTCTCACCCTGTGCATCATGCCTTGTTCCTGCTTTGAAGAACAAGTCTCTTCCAACAAAGCTACTTGTCTTCTTCTTCCTTTCATAGTAACTTTTTCTTATCTCCCTGGCTGAAGTACTTAAGGATCAGATTTTTCCATTACCCAACCAATGCTCCAGTCATATGTGTAATTCCAAAATATTTTGACTTAATCCACTTCTTTTATTCTCCACTCTGACAATTCTAATAAAAAAAAGTCACATTTATACTGGACTACTGAAGTAGCTATACAACTGGGAAACATTGTCACTCTATTACCTCACAGATGCAAAGAGATCCTATAAAGCACCTGCTTAAAATTCTCCAGTGCCTTTCTATAGTACTTAGAATAAGCTCCAAATTCTAGTTTATGAAGCCCTATGTGATCTGACTTTGTCCTACTCTTTGTATTACTTTGGTTTATTCCCCTATTCCTTCCCACCCTCTAACTCCCCCATCATTTAGCTCTACTCAAACAGGCCTCTTCCTTTCTATCTTAAGCCTTTGGACAAGTTACACATTTTTCCCAGAAGAGTCTTTCCTCTGGTATTTAAATGTTGGCTCCTTCTTGTCAGTCAGAACACAGATGAAATGGTAATGTCTACAGAGAAGCTCTCTCTACTCATTTAATTTCATATGTCTCTGAAGCTGAAATTTATTATTCAGAATAACATCCTTTAGCATTGGATGGTTTCTTACCTATTTGTTTATTTAGCTGGTTGTTCCATTATTTCCCAGACTATAATGTAACTTTCCTCATCTGTTTTGGCCTTCAGTGTATTCTCAGTACCTAGAACAGTACCTAGATCATGGTTTGTTACATAAATTATTAAATGAAAGACTGAATAAATGAATAGATGAATATTCCATGAGAAAATTTTCATAATTTCTATGCTAGAATTGCTTTCTCCTTCTTTATTGTCACATGGCCTCTAAGTATTACTGGTATGATGAGATTTGTACATATCTTTCTCCTCTATTATATACCAAGCAATTTGGTATAAATGAGTGTTTTTTTCCCATCTTTGTACTTTCCAAGTAAGTACCTTTCACAGTGCCTTAGCTTCTTAGACATAATGGCCATTCATAAATGTTTTTCTAATTGAATTATGTTGCTTTACAAAATCTTAAGAGTCTTTCATGAGCATTTCTATTTTCTCTTGGAAATTCTTGTGTGTCCTTAGGCCAAAATTAATTGCTGCTTCTTCTCTGTTTCCATTGTGGTCAGAATATGCTAAGTGTTTTCAACAATATGATTTATATTGTAGACATTTTATCAACATATTTATTTCCACAGCTAGAACAAGAGGATGTTAGCATTATATCTTAAATATAACAGGACCTTTGGGATATGGACACTGAGGAGGGTTATGTGCTACGGTGCGTGCTGTGAAGTGTGTATGTCTGATGATTCACATACCTGTACCCCTGGGTTAGTAATACATTATATGTTAATTAAAAAAATAAAAAATAAAAAAAAGGAAAAAATATAACAGGACTAATAAATATCACTGATAATGAATTAAAATAATATTTAGTTATTTGTGAATTCCCATAAAAATATGAGGAGTTACCAGAGCAGAACATGACACCTATGAGGATTGAGCAGTATTTTCAGTTAGTCATTGTAGCCAAAGGTAATCATTCCTATTTCCAAAGAGGCCTTAACTACCATAGATCCACTACTCAGTCAGTTGTAAGCAATTGGCCTTGAGAAAACAAAGTTGAAGTTATTTAGATACATTTTATCTAGCAAAGTCATGAAATTCTATGACAATCAAGGATAGCCCATAGTTTAGTTTTTGGGGTAAGGAGATGATACAACTCTTATTTACTCTTTTCTATTTTGCAAAAGTAATCTATTTTAAAAAGATCATATCCGGGTTTAGATGGGGGTGTCAAGAATGTTTACAGTAACAAAAATAATAATCTTTTTAGAGAAAGAAACTTATTCAAGATGTACAGGAATTATAATTTAATTAATTTCTAATAGGATTTTGTCTTACTCTGACAGAACTTGAACATATATCATTAGACAAAAACATCCAACACAGAAGAATATTTATCAAAAATAAAGGAACTTCCTAAGCAACGAATATTCACACCTTGGATAATTTTTTGAAGAAACATATCTTGACCAAAACCATGTATAATATATTTGAAAGAATAGGAATTGTGCCATGAGAGATGGAGTTATACTTGGAGGAAACCAAATGCTCTTTGACGCCCCCATGTAAACATGAACGCAGTTTGTTTTTAATAGATTTATTTTACCAGACAGTGCAGTCTCTGGGAATATAGTAGTGACCCAGACATGATATGTCGTAGCTTTTAGAAACTTTCCATTATAGTGGTAATGTGGAGGTTCAGCATGTACAATAGAGTAACCATTTTTCTTTAAGCACTTTGTATTTTATATTCCTTATAAGGTGGAACAGACAGAATTGCAGAATAGCAAACTTGTCACTGAAACAAGAATAGCAGAGGAGAGCAGAGGCCATCCTTCCTCTGAAAATCTTCAGCCTAAGAATTTTGTAGCCCTTTAGCCTTGACCTCATTGCTCAGAACAGTCCAACAAGGGAAGATCTAGAGTCTCCAAGGGATAGATGGATGACCAGTAGAATCTAGAAGATAAGTAGTCCTCCAGAATACTAGCAGTACACCCCGACTTTGGTGGGAGGTGGGGGAATCACATTCAGATTCTTCTACCATGATGCCATCCTTAGAGACACTAGATTATTCAAAATATTGACTGGCCTACAGTCAAAACATCTGGGGAAATGTCTTCAAATATTTGAGCAAAAAAATATACTTGTGGAGAGCAAACCATTCCTGAGAGTTTAAAAATATTATCCTATCCATGTTTGATTCTGAAGCTTCTTTGGGACATAATTATGATGATTTTTATCTTAAATCTTTTTTCTTCCTATGGACATAGTGGTACCATCTTAGTGGTGGTGAGCACTTTTGCCAAGAGGCCACATTTAATCCCCTATGTTATCCATTTTTTACATCATTACTCAGTTCATGTGAAGGCTCCATTTTAGCAGACATTCAGGAATTGAATGATCTTTATTCTTCTTCATGGTATATCACTTTCTGAGTCAAGTATTTAAACTTCTGCTTGTCAATTTAACAAGAAAAAAAGGGGGGGAGGCAGAGCTTTATCAACTGGGTCCTGGAAGAGTGCTTTGATCAGGGAAATGGAACAATTCTCCAATCTCAGAATTACAGAATTTGCCTACAACAATTTACTGTTTTACTAGACCCCCTCAGATACTGACCTTGCTATAACCACTTACTTCCCCAGAAATACATTAGTACTTGGGAAGGCTAAACAGTAAGATACATCATAGTGGGCTAAGGAGCAAGACAGTGTTTTCTCTGACTGATGCTAAAGTGCAGATGTTGATACTGGTAGGGCTTCAGGATGGTGTGACTTTTAAGGTATATTTGAGAGAAATACTGTGTAATTTTCTTTCCAGCACAAAAACCATTTGTCATTGCCAAAACTGGGAGAAATATTGTACCATCTCTGTTAAAAAAAATAAAATTCAGCTGAGTAAATTTTAAAGATATTACTGGCTTTATTCAACAATTTATGAAGCTAATTACCATCCCATCTAGCTGAAAGGAAGGAGCTCTAAGGAGCTGTACAAAACAGAAAACTATTATAGGCAGAAGAGAGTGGGAACAAGGGAGTTATACTAGCAAAAAGTGAATTGATTGTGGCAAAGTCACTTTCCTTTAGGGTATGGGAGGAGCCTATTTGGCAGATTACCTACCTAATCCTGAGTAGGTGATTCCTGACTGACTGGTTTAAGATTTGATTTCTGGGAGAGGCCAAAACTGTAATTAAGTCTTGGTTTGGTGATGTGGCGCTTAGCAGTAAGGAGTCCACTTTGGCCCCCATGTCTTGTTTTTAACAAGTTTTTTGATGGGGTGAAAACCATCAATATTGTGACCTTACAAATTTTTTCTTTATTCATGAGGATCCATTTTATCCTCTCTCTTCCTGATATGCCTACTCTACATACACAGTACATCTTATCTCTCTCCCAGAAATAATTTTTAGACAAAAATATGTTTATACGGTCACTAAAGATTGAACTTCTACTGGCATTGTGGTTAATGTCAAAACACATCTATAATCATATTTATTTGTCTATTTATTTATTTATTTATGCCATTAATTCTTCTGTGGACTTTCAGCTATGTTTATTCTGTATTTGTTTGTTTTTCATTCCTGCATTGCTGTGGGTAAGAATTTCTTATTTTAGTCTATACTCTCAACCCAGTGGGAAGAAATTCAAAAAGACTTAGCAAATTATTACTGAATAGTGTTTGTCCTGTGATAATTATTACTGAGAAAAATAGTGGTATAGAGGTCATTTCAAATGGGACAGAGAGGCCTGTCCTCAGAACATACCTCATTTAAAAAGTCAACACTTCTCTGCCAGTAAGGTAGGCTACACACTGACTTCCTCCTACTAAGAAAGAAAGAAAAACAAAAAGAAAGATAGAAAGGGACTGTGTAAATCTGCTATGAGTTCCAAGAGTTCAATGGATTCATTGGTATCTATGTATTACTTCTAGTGAATCTGTTTTGTTTTGTTATGAAATCTCAGGTTCCCCCTAAATAAAATAAAAATAAATAAAAATAAAATAAATATAAATAAAATAAAAATGCCCCCTAAGAAAGAAAGAAAGATAGATAGATAGGCAGGTATATAGGTAGATAAGGGGTACCTGGCTGGCTCAGTCAGAAGAGCATAATATTCTTGGTCTCAGGGTTATAAGTTTGGGTCCCGAGCTGGGTGCAGAGATTACTTAAAAATAAAATCTTAATAAAATAAAATCTTAAAAAAAGAGAAATATTTAAGATATCAGCCCTTAAAATTTTAATATGAATTAGTATTTCATACTATTTATAGTCATTTTTTCCCTCCTGTAGCAAGATTACACTAATGATTATTTTACTACATTGTTAGATGTGGGATGAGAGATAGCCAAGGTAATAACTCTGAAAGTTTATATTCTTAGACCCACCCCCCCAAAAAATAGGCACATGTCAAATTTTAGAAACTGCTATGTAAGGTTGTTTATTTTTTACTAAGATGGAATATCTTACTACATTATGTGCTGGCACTTTGTAAAGCATCTAGGTAGGCTACTCTGTCCGTTGAGGGTCAGAGTAAATAATGATGCAAAAAATGATACTGGCCCTCTGTAAGTAACCACTATGTTGAATTCTCTGTGGTAAGAGACATGGTATCACTAGTGCCTTAAATTTGAACTTCTTGGTGTATTATAAATTGGAAATCATAGTCATCTGAATGTTTATGATAACTAGAAAGTAGATAATATGAAAACCTGCAAGTGGAAACTTTAAAT
Source organism: Meles meles (assembly GCF_922984935.1). Classification (NCBI taxonomy): domain Eukaryota; kingdom Metazoa; phylum Chordata; class Mammalia; order Carnivora; family Mustelidae; genus Meles; species Meles meles. The sequence continues at coordinate 60,644,047 of NC_060072.1, forward strand.
ATTGCATATTTCATTGGATGGTTCTTTCCCCATGTTGCAAATATCAATTATTAAATACTAGCAACATTATTTAAGTAGTCAGTTTTAATCATAATTATTTTACATGTGTACTTATACCACCATAATGAAAGCTCCCAATGTGTTTTACAGACTATACACAGCTTTATTAATGAAATGTATGTATCTCCAGTAAAAGCACATTTTTATCCAAGATAATTGTAAAATGCAATAGTCATTGATTATGTTAATAGACAAGAGAAAGAGCATGAATAAATAAAAGCCATAGATATCCTCCAAACCTAATTTTAAAGACTATTTTAAATTTTCTTCTTCTACCAAACCTTTATAAGGGCTGCTTAGTAATAAAATTGACTGATTGCCATGTCATTCTCCCTTCCTTCTGTTAACTCACCTACTGGTGGAAATGCTAACAAGCATGTGAATAGCCAATGGGGAGGTAGAAGAGGAAAAGGGAAGAGAAGGTGGAACAGAGGTAATCCACCACCTAGATAATCAGCTCATCAATAACAGAGTTGACTGAAAGGTAACACTTCAGTAAGTACTGTAATAAACTCAGTGATCAGTATTCTCAGTGGCTTGGTGGCAGGAAAGAGAACTACTATCATTACGACTATAGGGAAGTCCATGATTTTTACAGAATTTATACTGCAAAAAGGATATCAGTCTTCAATGCAAAAAAAAAAAAAATCTGCATTTTTTTGAACTGAAGGGTTTAGAGCATCTCTAAAATGCCTTTTCTTATGTTACATAAAGGCTCCAAGTTGACCAGACAGCTTAAGGGGCACACATGAATCATCATGATGCTATAGCTACTTATAAAATCCACCAATCACAGAATCCAAGAGGCACAGTATGTGACAATGTGGATTGTTTTGATCTTCTCCAAATTATGTTTTCCTTAACTGCCTGAAGTTACAGATTATTTCCTTGGAGACAGGGGGAAGCTTGTGAGAAGATGGATAGTTGGGTATAATGATGGCACTGTGGCCTGATAAAGCTGCGCATCTATCTGTAATAATTTTGCTTGGGTCCACAGTTTATCACAGTTATTTTTAACATCACTCCTAATCGAGGATCGTGTCTTTAGTTTTGTTTTGTTTTCCTTGCTCCATCACAAAGTTCTAGAAGGAGTTTGAGAAGTAATCCAAGTAAGGAAGTAGGAAAGAAGGAGGGAGTAAGGAAGAGTTTGTTGTTCATCCAAGTAAGGAAGTGTTGGTTGTTCAATGGCAGGAAATAGAAGCAATGGCTGTCTTCTACCTTGGTCTCTTTCAATCTATTTATCTCCTATAATCATTTTATACATATCTGCCAGAAAACCCTCCAATAACAATCAAATGAAATTCCTCCTTGTTTAGAAATTTTACCTTCCTAGGTCACTAAAGATTTACTGTATTTCTTCAATGTTCTCAATGAGATTAAGTCTCCAATTTTTTCTTTGTAAGAGTCAATTATTCTCTCACCAATTTTAGGCAGTTCTACTGTCCAAGGGCCATCTTTGCAAAACAGTATTTTGACTTTTTAGATCTAGAGTCTTACCAATGCCAGAGCATTAATTCTCCTCTTTCAGAATGTTGAACATTGGCAAATAAGTTAGTGACTTCAGCTCGAGATATATACTTAATATCACATATTTGTATTGGGTATATTAAAACTCCTGCATTTGTCACTCCTAATTGGGTCCTAAGCAGAAAAAAAGCAGTTCACAGCATGCCCTCTGTGAGCTGTCATAAACAGAAATATGAAGCAATGCCAAATTCTCTAAGGCTTGACAGCCGATGATTAGGATGTTTTAATTTAGTGGACATATTCTTCTGACATCTAAATGGGTGAGTGCCATAAGTAATCTATTTTTTGCACACATTCAAATTTAGACTGAACAAAAATTAGCTTAAAGTAGCAGTTTAAAGAAACAGAGTCATCAGAGGAGTTGACTTTAGGATAGCATTGAATTTAGAAGTATATTGACAGGATAAAATAGTTAAATCGCAACTGAAATAATTAAAATAGATTTTACACATTTTCTTTATCAAACATTCATAATATTAAGGGAATAAATGGAGAAGAATGTTCTATTTTAGAAAGATTTCTGTATTTGTTTCTTTTTTTTTCCCCCTCTTCTTCTGTGATCTGCCTTTTAACACAGTTACTTGCAGCTCTATAGAATAAATCCAGTATGCTAGGAAACATGAATGGGAAGATTTCATGTAACCTCTTTTGACTTGGAGGGAGACAGTATTTAATGGATAGTGGGAAAACCTGCTTAAACATGCTTCACATTAGACTGCTGGATACTTAGGATATTTTAATTAGTATATTTTATTATTTGTAAAACAGTAGACTTTAAAAATCATCTTGCTACCTAAAACTTTTTTTTTTCTGGGATAACCCTGGATATAAAACACCAGAATATATAGCTTTATTCCTCTTCCATGATTCATAAGAAGAATAAATTGACTTAGCTAATGAGGAAAATAATTCTCATCAGCATTTGAATTTGAATTTATAAATTACCTTTTTCTTGATAAAATTTATCTTAGGAGGAAACAATTTAAGAGAATGAGAAGTCTTCTACCTCCATGACTATTAGAAGACTGCATGTTTGGATAATTGGGACAAAATAAAAAAACTCCATTTATTTTAATGGGCATCAGTTTGCTTGATGAGAGCCAACAATAATTCATATGTATAATCTTTCTACTTTAAGCTGAATTGGCTGGAATAGTTAGCAATAACAGTTGTTTTAATTATTTTTGGGAGGAGGGGATAGTAATAAAAATTTTTATCAGTATATTTGAAATAACATGAGTAGAATGAAGTGGAACAGTTGATCTAAGCATAGAAATTTGCATATGGAATCATGTGTATCACGTAATGACCCTAGCACTGAATCTAATAGTTATTACTCTTTTCCAAAGCTTTTCTGACTTTCCTGGTCTTTTTTTCTCTAACCACACAGGTTTGTTTTGTTGTTATTGTTTTGTGCTTATTTTGTTTGGTTTTTGTTAAAAATAGAGAGGAATAAAATTGACTAAAAGAATATAGAATATTAGAGAAAAGATAAGGAATACACAAATAGGTAATTTTTGATGGACTTTAGATAGTACAGAATTGTACATACATAATATTGAAGGGTATAAGAAGTATAAGCCACTGACTAGACCAAACCCGGTATACCCCATTTATTTCTAGTTAAGATGATTTAAGGGATACCAGGAAAATAGGAGTGTATTCACAGAGGGGTTCCCAAATTTCTTTAATGAAGTATTAGTCTTGTCATATATTGAAATAGTTATTTCTTGGCCTGCCTTTTGATTTCTTTCAGAGTGAGTTCTGCCAAATTATATGGATAAATGTTATTATGAAATGTTTTACATTCACAAATGCTAAGATAATCATTATGGAAATACAATAAAAATAACCCTATTTTTATATTTTAAAGTTTTATATATATAAAACTTTACCATCAACAACGCACCAATGAGACTAGCTAGATTATGCTACAGTAGCAATGTCTAAAATTGCAAGTCTTATTTCTTGTTCGTTATACATATTTACTGTGGACAAGCTAGAGATTTTGCTCTGTATTGTAGCATTCAGGAATTTAGGTTGACTGAAGCTTCATCTCAATGTTATTCTACAATCTCCACAGCAATAATAATAATTTTTTTAAAAATAGTGTATTCTGCATTGACATTGAAATTATCCATCCAGAAATGACCATCATTTAATACTTCACATTTAATTGGCTAAAGCAAGTCATGTGGTCACATCTAACCACAAAGGATGTGGGAAAATAAAACTCTACTAATTGGGTGCATTTACAAGTCATTGTACAGGAGCATGCTCAGAAATATACCTTGAATGCACTGAAGCCTACTATACCCAAGGAAGTAATTATTTTTCTTCATACCTCACAGATTTATTTATTTATTCATGCATGTGTTCTACATACAGTATTGGGTACATTTACTTGCAAGTCTCCTTTCTCTTGAAAGAGATCAAGAGACGACGTGGATGGAACTAGAGCGTATCATGCTTAGTGAAATAAGTCAATCGGAGAAAGACAACTATCATATGATCTCCCTGATATGAGGACATGGAGAAGCAACATGGGGGGGTAGGGGGATAGGAGAAGAATAAATGAAACAAGATGGGATTGGGAGGGAGACAAACCATAAATGACTCTTAATCTCACAAAACAAACTGGGGGTTGCTGGGGGGAGGTGGGATTGGGAGAGGGGGAGCGGGCTATGGACATTGGGGAGGGGAGGTGAACCATAAGAGACTATGGACTCTGAAAAACAACCTGAGGGTTTTGAAGGGTCAGGGGTGGGAGGTTGGGGCAACCTGAGGGTTTTGAAGGGTCAGGGGTGGGAGGTTGGGGGAACAGGTGGTGGGTAATGGGGAGGGCACGTTTTGCATGGAGCACTGGGTGTTGTGCAAAAAGAATGAATACTGTTACGCTGAAAAAATAAATAAAATGGAAAAAAAAAGTGAAAAAAAAAAAAAGAGACAGACCAAGGGACACAGATGTGTATATAATAAGAGACTTTTTAAAATCAGTTAAATGGGAACTAAAAGGCTAGAAATTGTAATCAGTACCTTAGTGTTCATTTACCTTTCCTTACTTTATTTATTGAAGTGTCCCCAGTTTACTGTGATGGAACAGTATTTAACTGCCATGATGATCATTTTTCTAATATTTACCATTGTCAATGAGTGTCACTGCTGGTCTGATGGTAGGCTGTGAAGTTAAGTTTCTTAGGAATTGAGATTAACCATAATCAAATGAAGATTTTTGGAATAAGGGTCTCTTTATTTATTCAGTTGTAGTAAGTAAATAATAACTTAACCTAATTTAGCTAGCTATCCTACCAATTATAGATCCACTCCCTCACCTTGATGAATGTGTGAAGTAAATAGTAGCATATTAGTGGAGCCGAATTTTTTTGTTTCTCATATGTGCATTTATATTTCAGTTTTCCTCTCTAAAGCTCTCAATACATGATAGGTGAGCTTTGAAAAATATCATGTACACATGGACATATCTATCAGTTTTTTCATTTGAGAAATGCTTTTACTCTTCTCAATTCTTGTTTTTGTAAGAATTTTACCTTTTTTCCATGGGCTCTTAAAATTTGGCTTTAGCAAGTCATTCTCAAATTGGATTCACTAACATATCTGCGCATTTGAGCTCCAGGTAATTTATGGGTTCTTACTTTGCTTAATTTTTAACAACTTTTTAAAAATATGATTAACCAGAAACTCATATCAACCAAAATCAGTGGAGGATGTTTCCCTAGTATAGCTGTATGTTCTGAAATTCATACTGAATTAGTTTCATATGTTCCTGACTTCCTCCTTTCAAATTTCCTGTGTAATATTGAGTTTAATTCCTAATGTTCTCACAATGTATCATTGATGATGTGATTGTGAGTAATCTCTGTATTGTATACAAATCTATGTGTGTTCATTACCAGACATGCCTTTGTTAACAACAACAAAAACCAATAAAACAAAGTGTTTTATTCAGCGTTCTTAGTTATAAGCAAAAGGAGAAAAAACAATATTTTTAAACAATAAGAGAATTTGGATTCAGAAAATCAGCCAAAAGCTGACAAACCAAGGTTGGAAATTGGCAGAAGGCAAAGGAGCTCTGGACAGTGAACAGCAGGAATCCCCTAAAGGGCATACATCAGATACCATATGGTTTGCATACCATCCAGACTGCTGCTGGAAACCTGACCTCCAAGTGTTCCCTCTGCAGCTAGCACAAGATCCCACTTTTAAGGGCTTCTGATTGACTGAGATCAAGTCACATGTCCAACTCCGGGCTGTCTCTGAGTGGAAAAGCGAAGTGGGTGGAAATGGGAAGGAAAATGAGTGGAAAGGGGAAGAGTCTGCCTTGTTTGCTCCAACAAACTAACAGCTTATAGGAGTTTGCGGTGGGAAGTTGAACCTCAGCAATTTCCATTCAAATAAGAATACACAAATTATGAAATTCCTACAAAGGAAGTATCGGTATAGCAGTAACAATAGGAAGGAGTGGGGTGGGATGTAGAACTAGGGATGTAAAAAAAAAAAATTAAAAAGCAAAGTGTACACTTCTCAGACATACTCATGAACATATAATTTGTAAAAGTGTTACCTGCTAACATTTTTTCTAATTCTTAAAGAACTACTGAGGAAAATAGAACTGTTTTATTTTTCAGATTAGTCTGATTTTGTTTTAAAATGTATTTTGTATGAAACTATACATTTATTATTATTATTTTTTATTCTTTAAGCACCCATGACAGGTCTCAGTTGCCAGAGTAGATTGTCCAGGAGACTAGTAGATCTAATTTGTACCACAATGACTTATAAGAAATTTACCAAAATGAAATAGAATACTTATGCCTATATATCATGACCCTGAGGGATTCACAAAAGACTAGTAAAGAATGTTGATCCTTTCAAACTGATGCTTTTCTTGGTATCTTCTGGTTTTATACATTATTTCTCTTATCTAGGAAATTTCTGCATCAATATTACTTGGAGGATGGCATGTTTGTATAAATGCAGAGTTGGAGCACCTTCTAGAACCACCGAGTCTGATTTTGGGATGATGAAACTAGAAATACACATATTCAATAAACATCTCAAATATATTCAAACATTTAAGAACATGTGTATTAGAAATTGTTCTCAGTAGCACAAACATGGTTAATTTAAGTTGGATCAAGTTTCATAAATAAGAAAAAAGAACGGGAGGCTCAAGATGAATTTGAAAAGGAAAAGATCGGGGAATTACCTATATTTTTGAAATCTTAATCTCTAATATGTGATCACTGTTATGTTCCAGAAACCAAGATATTTGGGCTGCTGCATCAAAAGTTTTTAGGTGCTTACAAATGTTTTTTACAATAAAAGTGGGATTTTCTCTGTGGGCCAAAGTCATCTCCCATTTTTTCCAAGTAAATAATACCAAATTTACTAGAGATTTATGAGAATCGTGACCCAAGTCTTTAAAATAAGATTTCCTTGTGTGTGATTTTTTTAAAGTATTGCTAAAGGAAAAGTTATTTTGAATAAAAGAGATACTGTGAAGGAAAGGGAAGTTACCGACCCTCCTTTAGACAGCTTCTGGCTTTAGAGTGTTCTAGCAAACTGTATTGAAATGAATGGAAGCAATTATAAAAGGAAGCTGCTGACCTTTCTGAAAAGGCTGCCAATCCATAATACCTCCTGCAATGCTCATCCCCTTTATTCGTGCTTAACAAACCTTGTCACCCTTGTCGCAGTGCCTCAGAACCCCTTGTTAACTTTTCCCCTTCTGTTGTCTTTAGGGTATCTGCAGCACGTCTGTCTGCCGAAATACTTCTCAATTGCCAATTAAAGGAAGTTTAGGAATGAGTACCTAGGGATGAATTAACCTAGCACGTTAACCTGGGGGAAGAGTGGGTTAGGGATATAAAGGCTCATCATCACAGTCCTACATATTTACCTACTCTTCTGATATACTTGAGAAAAGGTATTTCTTATATATTTGCTCAAAAGTCTGGAAGCATTGTGATTCAGTTTTGCAGGGTGTAAACAATTTGAAAAGCAAACACCAGAATCTTCAAAAGGCTTCTCTCCCACCATTGTGTTCGTTTTCCCTCAAGTGAAAAAATGCTAATATTTAAGCACTGCTTTGCAGAAACACTTAACAGGTACCTGTAGGTAGTACAAAACAATTCCTCAAGGAGGGTCTTATCCAGAATATCTTCTTGCTTTATAATGCCGCCTTAACACATAAGCCCCTGGATCATCCCTGTTTGGATTAACAATCATTTGAATGATTATTAAGCAGAATTCTCAAGAATTGAATAGTTCTGTCTCTCAGATAAGAAAAAAAAAATCCACATTTAAATTATCCGATATTTGAACATCTTATCAAGTTTTTATTTATTCATTTATTCATTTTTAAAAAAATTTCCGTTGGTTTGTGTTTCTGATTTTCTGAACGCATACCAGTTAATTTTCTTGAAGGGACCCTTTAGAAAATTATTTAGAAAATTATTTAGAAAATGAGCCCTTAGTACCTATCGCTGAATGACTAGTTAGCCTGCTTGCAGTAGGAGAGTAGAGAAATGAGATGGGAGAATTAAAAGTATGCAGGGCATTTGATCCTGAGGTACTCTTATTTTTCATAAATATCATGAATTACTGCTAATATTCTTGGCAACATATATAACCTTATTTATATTTATAAAGGTTGGGGAAAAGGAGAGAAATAGCATAAAATGGGCCTTAACTATTAAGTGCTAAGCCATTTCTGTGTATGTAATTTAACATCTCAGCAGCTCTGTGATGTTATTCTTAATTCTAATTTTTAGATGAGAAACCTGAAATAGATATAGATGAAGTTATTTGTCTAAAGCCATTTAGCTAGTGAGAGGCAGCAGAGAAATTCAAATTCAGATAGAATTTCCTAATTCAAATAGAATTCTCTCTGGATCCAGAGTCAAAGTTGCATTTCTCTCTCCATATTTTACCATGCTCCTTATAAAGAAATGTTACCAGATCAATAGGTACCAAATATCAAGTAAAAACAAACAAAAATGCAAAATCAGAGATCCCTGGTTATGTTACTTCTAACTAGATGATTCAAATGGACACTGGAGTCTATAAAAAATTAATTAGTAAAAACATGTCTTTCTACAAGTTTTATCAGTATCATCTGAAAAGAGTTTGTTTCTTGAGGTTCACCCAATTTCACATGGGACTGGAAAGATAATGTCATCCAGGTGAAGAAAAGTGAAGATGTAACAAATGAATACAAAGTGTCTATAGATATCACTTAATCCAAATTCCAGTTCTAAAGATGATGTCACTGAGACATAATGCAACTTGCCCATGTTATATAGGAATTACAGCAAACATACCACATTGCATGCCTTTACTTTTTTTTTTATGTGAATGGATGTGTTAGCCTAAATTATTTTTGTTTCTTCATATTGACCCTTGTTAATACATTAATGTAAGAATCAGTATTTCCACTTTCTCTGAGTTTTCTGTGAAAATTTAAAAACAGGGCCATATTGGACGCCTGGGTGGCTCAGTGGGTTAAAGTCTCTCCTTTTGGCTTGGGTCATGATTCCAGGGTCCTGGGATCGAGCCCCGCATCGGGCTCTCTGCTCAGCAGGGAGCCTGCGTCCTCCTCTCCTCTCTGCCTGCTTGTGATCTCTGTCTGTCAAATAAATAAATAAAATATTAAAATATTAAATAAAATATTAAAATATTAAAAAAAACAGAGCCATATTAGTACTTACAATAAACTTGCCCCATTGTCATAACGCTTCCCTTCTCCCAGATTTCCAAAGCTTGATATCTTCATATGAGACTGATCTAATGATGACTGAGTTCCTAGGGAAGCCTCAATAGTACAGCACCCCTTCCTCAAAGGAAAGCACTTTTCACCAATAAGGACTCCAATGGAAGGACTTGCAGGTCCATCAGAAGCTAGAGGGTGCTAGTACCTTGTTTTAAAGAAAAAAAAAAAAAGGAAGTCTTTTTTTTTTTTTTTTCTCCCCCACTTCTTACCCTCTGTAGTGTCACTTGCAGCCTCCTGCACCAACATTTCATGAGGCCTCCTCAAAATGCTATCAGCATGCTGGGGATTTGTATTGCAAATGCTTTCATTAGTACATCTTCACATTCGAATATTTCACAGTGTTTCTTCTCTCTTTAAGTTAGATCCACTGTCAAGGTTACTCACAAAAGAAAAAGTGCTACCCGATTTAAAGTACAATGTATTAAAATATGGTTTTATTTAACTTAAAGTTTAAGTTCTTATTATTGTTAGTAAGAATGCAGTCATTTGGAAAAGTGCCTAATGTTGGGTCAGGTGGAATACAACTATATGTGTGTGTGTGTGTGTGTGTGTGTGTGTGTGTGCATGTACACACACACACTGCATATGCATATATATGCATACATACATATACATATATATTTTTTTCCAGTTTCTTTGTGAACCTTAAGCTGTTGCAAACATGCAAAGCATCAAAGAATAGCCTTCTTTAACTTTACACTCATGAGCAATATTCCTTTTACCCTTTCTTGGTTAGCAACCCCATTCCCATTGTTGGACAATATCTTAGAACAGAGTAATACTTCCTCATTTCGCCCCGCGTTGCTTCTGATGAGATCCCTGAGGGTTATAGAGGGAAACATCGGAGCTGAGATTCATGATAAAGTCAACCAGGTTAAAAAGAATAAGAGGCAGCCACAATGCCAGACACTAGAGAAGTGAGATGGAATCTTCTCCCTAATTCTTTCCTCTCCCCAATGCTCAATGGATCCTAGTAGTCAGAGGAGAACTGAGCTCATATTACATCATTTTCCTTTCCAGTTTTGTAAGAGCCTTTCAGAAGAAAAGATATGTTTGAGCAAATGGTGTCCCCAACCTAATTCTAATTGCTTAGCCTGCTCTCAACAATCTGATTTTATATAGTGAAAAAAGTCTGGTATAAATTTATTCCTGAGGTTCTTTGTGGAACTTTAATATATTTCATATTTATGGAATAGGTCATAATTTCTTTTCCCACATCTTGAACTTTGATCTCATCCTCAGCTAAACAAGTACCTTATGAAGAAGAAAAAAAAGTTGGTTTACGCACTATAGTAATTAAGAACTAAAAGGACACTTTCCCAGCTATTGCTTTTGAAGTCAAGTTTAGTTAGTGGCAAAGTGCCAATTTTCAATTAGAAATAAGATTTTATTTAAAAAGCATAATGTGTTTTCTTATGCCAATAATTCATTTTTAGCATTTTGTAAAAATCTTTTTCTACCAACAGGGGCCCAAACCATCAATTATTAAAGGTTAAGTCTTTTGACTATGGTATATCATTCTGCATTTGTTCAGCTTCTGTTCGTTCAGCATTCATTAGGCTGAAACAAAAGTCTTTCCCTTATTTCTCCTGAATGCTTCAAGGAAATTTTAGCTAAGAAATATGTCCTATTTTTGTTTCATCTCTAAAAAAATTATTATAAATACACATGCACTATGCTTAAGTTTTGAAATTGTAGCTGAAGGAGATAGGTACTAGTGTTAATTCAAGCCAACTTGATAGTAATTTAACCTTTTTCTTCTCTTATCTCTTCTTATAATAATAAAGATGTGGTCACCTAACCTGGACTTATACAGAAGCCCTTGCTCTTACTTACCAGAAGATCGTATTAGAGAAAGCCTAGGAGTGACTTATTAGCCCGATGGGAATTGGCCTTGATTTTGGCTCAAAACAGAGCAAAAGTACTTGAAAGATGTGCCTGTACCTGCATACTGTGCCCAAGAAGTACTAAATACAATGGATGCTTTCTCTATCTTTCCATAAAAATATTGTTTTTGTTTTTGTCTTAGGATGATGGGCCAAATGCAGTAGAATTAATATTTACATGATTTTCCATTAAAGGAAAAATAAAAGAGAGAGAGAAAGAAAATATTTTCGTTTCTTTCCTTCTGTCATCTCCCCTCCCATGGTTTTTGGCTTCTTTCTGGGTCAGTAATAGTCAATGCTAACAAAGTTGGTCCAACTTCAGGTTCTCATTATAAGGTAATTAACTTGGCATCACAGCAGCTCTTGGCAGTTATGGCTTTTGACTTAGAGATAGCTAAAAAAACTGGGCAGAGCTTTAATTCACTGCCAACGTAATTGTGTGTGTGTAAAACCAAAATTTAACAGTACATTTTTATCCTCCTCAGAAATGTTTGACTAGTGATAATTACAATGATAGACATTTGAATTGTGGGTCCAGGTGGGGAATTAGGAGGAGGCTTAGTATCTAAGCATGAGTCTTAAGAGCAGGCTATTTAACATTTCTTATTATAAGTTAGATATATTAAGATCTCTTCAAAGAAAAAGAGTTTTCTTCCCTGTTATTGCTTTAAATAGATTGGGTAATCTGAACTCATATATTAGGAAATTGGTCTTCTTCTTCCAAGCCAAATTATTTGAAAGACATTAAACTTTTAATTATCTAGGGAATTTTAGGAATGAAGGAGGAAAAAGAAGAAAGTAGATGAGGGGAGCAGATCACCAAAAATATCATTCTTATTTTGTCTACTGAGGTAGCAGAACTTTAGCCCTATTTAAATGCAACTCTTGGCTTATCCCTTATCTGCAGCCATCCAGCTGATCACAGCTAGAGAAAAAGAACAACCATTTTGGCTTATTTCACTTAACATTCATTACCGTTAAATTTTGGCAGGGCCTTAGTGTTAACTGGCATTTCTATTACATTTTATTTGTCCAATTAATAGTCAGAAGTGACTTCTGCAAATTTCCTTTTCTTTTCTCAAACCTTTAATGCCTCCTTTTCCTTATTCACTTGCAATGATAAATTTACTTTCTATGACACTCAGAAAACAGATGCAATCAGCAGTCAGCTGATTTCCACGAGTCCAACCATCACCCACTTGTGTCATTGCCTTCATATTTGACTTATCCCCTCTTGGTTTGGATGGACAAGACATCCTTCAGTCTAGGGACCACCCCTTCTCTTGTGTTCTGGATCCATCTCCTTCACCTGTTCAAGAACATACTCCAGGAAATCTACCTTCTTTTTATTTAATTATCAATTTTATCTAATTAATCATCCCTACCAGCATACAAATCGGCTGTAATTTCTCCCATTACAATAAATTTTTAAAAGTGATAAAAGACCCATCTCTTTCTATTCTTCATTTTCATTTCTTTGTATTAACAGGAAATCTTCTTGAGTAAGTGGTCTAAATTCTAGTTCCTCTCTTCCAATGGACTAATTAGTATACTCCAATAAAGCTTTTCTCTCAACACAAGCTGCTCTTGTCAAGGGCAGTTAATTTTGACCTCTCAGCAGCAGGTGACAGAACTGATCTTCATTTCTTTGCAATGTTGTCTTCACTGGTATTTAAGAAACCACACCACCCTTCTGAATTTCTTCTTACCCTACTTACCATTCTGTTCCCTTACCAGTCTCCTTTGCTTGTGACTGCTTATCTCCAGGACTTCTTCACACTGGTGTGCTATCGGTTTAAATCTTTGGACCTGTTCACTCTCTACACTCACACACTCCATGACCTCATTCATCCTCTTACACTGAATCCCAATTATATGCTGAAACTCCTAAATTTAGCTCTTTGTCCTGTATCATCTTTCTGCATTCTAGGAAGTCATTAGCCTACATGATAATCAGTGGGCTATCAATAGATATCAAAATTACAATTCAGATCCCCCCACCATTGTCTCCCACCACATGCACATTTATCTGCTTTCTAGCAAACTTCCTCAATCAGTAACTAGGAATTCAATATTTCTAGTTGCCCAAGCCAAGAAATCTTGGCACAAGTCTTGACTCCTTTCTGTTTCTCAATACCCGCATTCAATCCATCAACAAATCCTCCAGTTCTATCTGCAAATATATCCAGAATCCCATCACTTTTTCTTCCTTTACTGTATTACCCTAGTCCAAGGTTCTATCATGTATTTTCCTGAATCATTTCATTAGCTTTTTTAGCTGGTATCTTTGCTTGTGCTCTCTTCCTATCCTAAAGTTAGAAGTCATATAATTCTTTAAAGCAAAACAAAACAAAAACATGTAGGTTAGATCATGGTGTTTCTTTTACCACAATAATCCAGCCATTCCCTATGCCTCTCACAGTAAAAGCCCTAGTTCTCTCAGGGGTTTCAAAGGCTAGATCCAAATTGGCACTTTCCTGACTTCATCACCTAACTTCCTCCCTACACAGATCACTTTAAAACAGCTCTTCTTACCTCCTTACTGTTTTTCTGAGTCCAGCCTTGCTTTCCTCTCAGGGATTTCTCACCTGCTTTTTCCTCACTTTCTAATGTCCCTGCCTCCTACAGAAGAGTCAAGCTCCTGACAAAAAACCGATATGTGAATTTGGAGGCCTGGCCACAGCAGTTGCAAAGCCTTTCTGCTGGCTTTGCATGGGGAGAGCTGCCCTCCCTGCACCAGCCTTGGTGCATGGCTAGTGCTTATAGACTGTGGAGGGACATGCAATCAAGGACTCAGGCCCCTCTGGCCAGCTGTGCTCTTACACATACTTGTTGCCCTAGCCCAGCCACCTTCATTCCCTGGTGTCCTTCTCTTGGGTCTTCAGGTCAAGGTCTTTAGTTCAGTCCTTACTGGGGGAAAGTGAACCTTGCAGACACTTTTTCAACTTTAAATCAGTGTTCAATGTTTTTTCACTCCTAACCTTCATCTCCCTTGCCCCAGCTTTCAGGTCCATAAAACTTCACGGGCCTGCATTTTTATGGACCTGAAAGCTGGGACAAGGGAGACGGAGGCCAGGAGTGAAAACTTTGGTGGGACTCCCTCGACAGTGAGAGGACTCTCACATTTGTATCAACCTACCTGGCATTCAGCCAACGTGTCTTCCCATGGGGAAAATGAAACAGGGGAGCTGGAGTTTTCTCTGGTTTTTATCCCTTGATTATACTAGTGTAGTAAGTGACTAAAGACTTGATTGTTCCTTTCATTATTGGCTTCTTGATATAATCCACTGTTCTAAACCTGGCAGTTCGGATCTCTCCAGCTCAGCTAAGTTTCTGACACCTATTAACTGAATGGCTGAATTCCTTGTTCAAATCTCTCTCTTCTTAATATAGCTTTCACTGACTAAGGCATTTAAAATAATTATTCCCTCCCAAAATTTCCTGTATTTCTCCTTTGCTTTGTTTTTCTCCATGGTATTTCTCCTCATCTAACATACTATATATTTTATGCATTTACTTTTTTGCTGTCAATTTCTTCCCATTTAGTGTAAGATTTCTGAAGCCAGAGTTTTACTTTTTGAACCCTGTGTATCTTCAATTTCTAGAAAAGTACATGGCATATAGGAAGTGCTCACTAACAACAAAACAACAAGTTGTTGAATAAACTGTCTTGAAGGGCCAAGAGAAAAGCTGTGTGCAGAATGAAACTATGCTTCATTCTCTGCCTACCAATGGTTGGAAAAACCTGACCTCTTTCATCACCCTTTAGCCCACTTAGGGGCTATTAACCATGCTTGGAATATAAGATAACTGAGTCCCTAAGGCCTTTTACGTACTGTCTTGGGAGGCCCACTGGATTTTAATTTACTGAAAATATATGGAAAAATTATGAAAAATTAATTTACTGAAAATCTCAGAGTTTGTACCAGTTAGAAGTGGCTATATGAGGTGGTTTTGCAGTCTCTTAAACTGATGAGTTGAGATGAACTCTGAATATCAAGTTTGCTTTAAGGCAATTGTCCTATCGTAAAATCATAATGCTACATCTTGAGAAAGGGGGGTATAGGTATAATTGTTTCGATAACCTAATTTGGCAACAGAAAATTTCTCAAATGATAATTACTTTTTAAAAAGGCATTTCCATTAGGTGTATAACTTTTAAATCCCTAGGTATACCTATATTAAAAACAGCTATTGAATGACACCAAAATTTAAGACAAATTCAATCACAGATCATTATCTCTTTAAGTGTATATGTTCACATCTCTTTGTAAAGTATGTTAATTTCATTTAATTTTTTCCATACTATATAGTTTTCTGCTCAAGAATTTTCAACAACTTCCCAATCATACCTTTGAATAAAATGGTTAATAGTCACTCTCGTTGGAGAAAATATATTCCCTCACTTTGGATACCTATGGAGTTTGAAGACTTTTGTATCTATCCGAATTATAAGGCCATTTGTGTTCTGTCTGGGATAGAAACAATACACTTCTATTTCTGTGGTAGGAACTTCCTACATTATTTATACTTAAAATTAATTTAGTTAACCATTTATTGAAAAGTACTTATTGAGTATTAATTATCTTCTGTGTGATTTGATAGGCACCAATGGTGAAAAATACAAAGCCCAATGGAAGAGACAGATGAAATAACTAATTTAATTTCAGATGTTATGATTTTAAAACATGTAATAATAGGTAATAGGAACATACAGTGTTATGATGAAAGTGAAACAGTGTATGGGTTCCTAGAGTTAATATAGCATTGACAGGAAGATCAATATTTAATATCTAAATACAAATGTGTATATATTTAGACAGAGACAGAGAAACAGAGAAAGAACAAGATGTTATAGATGGATGGTCAGCAAGAGCTTTGTGTATATGTGATATTGCCACAGGCCCATGTGCAAAGCAGGAGTAAATCATATGAAAGAATGAGACATGACAAGATTTTATTTGGATGAAAGTATTCCATATAAGAAAAACTTTTTAAAAAAAGAATAAAAAGGAAGAAACTGTAAAAACCCAAGTTGGAGAGGGAAGAGCATAATATATTTAAGAAAAATTAATTTACCATGACTGAAGATTGGTGAAAACAAAAGGAATAGTAGGCGTTGAAGTATGTCTTACCTGGACAGAGATAAAGCGGGAGAAAAGGTTAAAGAGATAGCAAAGAAAAATCATATAGAAGCTTATCATTTTGTAGAAGAATTTGAAATGTATTTATTCATTCTTTCATTCCTTCATTTACCTATCTACTTATTAATTATTTATTCTAAATGTAATAGAAAACCATTGAAAAAATTTAAGAAAGAGAGTGATACAATTGTATTTATTCTGGTTGCTATATGGAGATAGAATTTGACAGGATGAAAATGGAAGAAGGAAGACTAGTTAATATTCCTGTATTCCAGAAAAGAAATGATGGGACTTAAAAAAGGGTATATGTAGTAGAGGTAATGAGAAATGGTTAGAGTCAGGATATATATTACTACCACGGTTGATAGGAATTACTGATACATTTTTGGTGAGGTCTAAGGATAAAAATAGGAAAATAGAATCATCTCTAAGTTTTTGCTCTATGGAAGATTCATAAGTTCTGCTTTAGTTCTGTTAAGCTTGAGATAGATATCACACATCCATCTCCTGGTGAAGGAAGGTAAGGGGCTGAATATGCAAATGTGTATCTCAAGGAAAGAGTTGGAATTGGATAAAGAATTTTTTGAGTTATCAGTCTTTCAAGTGACATTAAGGAGGTTATAACTGGGTGAAATTACTGGGCAGAGACTGTGGAATGAATTCCAGGACTAACCCGTGGGGTCATTCAGATAGAGGAAGGGAAGAGGTGGAAAATCCAGTGAAGGAGGCTAAGTGAAGAACACAACAACATAAAAGAAAATCTAGAAGCGTGATCTCCTCAAGGGCAAGTGAAGACAGTACTTCAAGAAAAGAGAAGTCATGGCTACCAAATATAATTGAGTAATAATATAAGGCAGAGTTGAATGTTTGTTTTAAAACTAGTATGTTTATAATCAATAATTTAATCAGTTTGGGACAAAAACTACCTGTATTTTTGTATGTATCATTTGATAGTGATTTAGAATAGAAATATGTTTTCTGGAAATGTAAAACCAGTTTTTGCCACAATGTTAACTAATTTCCATCACTCATCATCTCTCATAGATCCATATTCTGAAGGAAATTGGGATTTTGTATAAAATAAATAATAATACCCCCAAATAAAATCATCTATACTGTCATCTTTTTCTCAAATGTGTTAGAAACCCAGAACTTCCCAAGTCTAGAGAAACTTGACTTTTAGATAAACAAACAACAGCAATAAGACAGTACACAAAAGAATGCCATCTCTGCAAAGAAATATAGACAGGAAAGCAATGCAGACAATCTAATAAATTAGTTTTGCATACAAAGGAAATTTTTGTATCTACAAGAGCTTATTGTTTCAGTCCAAGGTAAAGCTCAGGCTTGCCATTTAGCATGAGGTTCAGTTGTTATATTGAGAGTGGTGATGTTTGGTGCAAATCTTGAAATGGTAATGTTAAAATACACAGTAGAAACAAATGAATGTGGCTAAGTTACAACAGGAAAACAATTGGACGTTTAAGAGTTAGGACTTTTTTTTTTTTTCAGTTTACTATAATAAGGTAACAAGCTAAATCTTTGGTCTGGGTCTAGATGAGCCCTCTGGATATTTTCATATTCCTTATGTTCATAGCAGACACTTAGACCCTCTCAACAGAGTTCTCCTTCCACTTTCAGGAGACTGCAGTAGGAAAGTAGTCAGCTTTAGACTCCAGCTTTCTGCAGTTACAAATTATTGCAGAATGAGTCTAGAAAATGTCAGGCCAGGCATTCCGCTCTGGGCTCTCACTCTGCACTCTTTCGGAGTTTGTACCACCAACTTTCAGAGCTTACTTCTTCATGCCAAGAATTTCCTAATGTTGAAATTTCCAGATGAACCACGTGTGGCTTCCCTTGCCAGAAAGTTGTATATTCGAACAACTAAGGAATATCTCAGAATTTGAGTTTGTTTTGTCATTTGCTCCTTGAATTGGACTCTACATTATGTGAATACATTCTTTATGCATTTCATTTTCCATTTTCAAAAAACCATCCTGTGAAATAATCAATTCAATAATTATTTTATTATGGCAGTAAAGCTGAAAAAACATGGGGATATTTGCTAACTGTAAGCAGGATGTCCTTTGGTTTCTTTTTTATTTCTCTCTTTTTTTTAATCCTATATCTATCTTTGCAAAGAAATATTTCCAGTTTAGGGTAGGGGAATGACTTAGGTTAATTTCTTGCAGACCATTTTCTCCTCTTTTCCCCATATATCAATCCTAAATTAATACACTAGGTGCTCTGCAGCCAGCGTGGTTGCACATTGATCTTGGCCAGCTTGTTTACAGTGTTTTGGCAAGTTGCTGATGTACTTCTCCCTGGGGATAGAGCAGGGGTTAATTGCTGTTAAACTCTCAGTGCCAAGTAATGGTTCAGCCTCTCTGCTACATTAAAGATGACACTAATAAGGAAAGAGTGCAGTGGATTGCTCTATGTTGAAAATTGGACTTCTGGTGACAGAAACTTGGAGCAGAGCTGATGTAATAGGAAGACCATAATGTAATTATAACTGCTGAACATGTGTCATACCAAGTTAAATGATACATTAATGAATCAAAACAGGTGATGAAGTGTTGCTCTTTCAGTGGATAGAGGTGCTTTCAAGGTTAGATTGCCATTAATTTAATAATCTATAATACAGATATTCTTCAAATCACAAATGAAATCAACCTTAATGCTTTCATACAGCATTGCTTCTTGAGTTTCAAATAGATAAGATAAAAGAAACAAAGCAAAAGTGAGCAGAGTTCAATGCAACTCATTCTGTGTTTAATTTTATAAGAAAGGGTTTTACAGTGTAAGGTGAGTGGTTGCCCAAGGCCTTCTTCTTGTCCTGATAGACCACTTGATCATTCTAATCCACAGCTAGCTACCCAGTAACTCATGAGGGAGCATAAACCTTTAGAAGCCAACAACTACTTCTTTTCAAAAGGCCATGATGTGTTATCTATGCATAATATTTTAATGTGGCTTACCTTAAAGTCACAATAGGTAGGCTGTAATAAGATCCCTTAAACCTTCCAATTTATTTTGGTATAATTTATTTCTTTATTTTTCTATGGATTTGTAAAGGATTCATTTGCACTTTCTTATGAATTTTTTAAATTAATTTAAAACTTTATAAGCACTAATAGATTACTTATTATCCATGATTTTAAAATCTTCTATCTTAATTCTTTTTCAGTAATACCACTATCATTATTCCTAATTTGTTTAGAGCTGTTAGGACACTAATAACACAGAATTTTTATTTGCACTTGACATTCAGGGTCTCAAACAAGGATATATTTTGAAAAAAAAGTAATTTCATCTTCCTTTTTAAAGATTCTGGAAATTCATTATGTTAGTCTATCAGACCCTATGTTATGTAAGAAGAAATTTATCAACTATCCTAAAGGTTGGATCTACTTTATGTTGATTTCCTTTTGAATGCACAATTTAATTTCAATTTTACCATTTATTATCTTCTTTAAGTGACATTTATTATTGTTTGATGACATTTTACTAATGATTGAAATCAACTACAGAGATTTGTGGTTGGTTCTTTTCCCCAAAGCAGTATTGTCGTGAGAAGCTAGAAAATAAATGGATGAATTTAAAAATAATAATGTCATACCTGTCTTTTAAAATTTGTTCTTACACTAGAGTGCCAATGTTAATTTAATATTTGTGTGTATTCTCCAGAGAATTAAGCAAATTTAGATATTAAAGAACAGCATAATATGCCAACCCCAAATTGTTATATTGATTATTTTGGGCTATAGGCATTTAAAAAAAATAAATGGAGAACATTTCTCTGAACACCCCCTCATCTATCCATAAATAGATCCTTTAAAAATAACTCAATTGTTTTATCATCCAGGGAAGACCAACTCTTATCACAGGAGAAGAGATAAAAGTGGACACCACATTCAGACAGATTTTGTCACAAACTATCATAACTCCCATCTATTCTTGTAAGGGCCTATTCATATTTCCTAAAAATTAATTACTCTCCCAAGAAGTCTCCCACTTAAACCTGAATTCTATGCCGCCTCAGAGAGTTGCTCATTTTTTCCCCCGAGTATCTGTCATATATCCATAAGGTACACATATTAGTAGACTTTTGTTTGTTTTTCTCTTGCTCATCTATCTTTTACTATAGGATCTTGGCTAATAGGAACTCAAAGAGGTAAAGGAAAAATTTAATCACATATAGTATCACCAGTTTTATTATATTTGCTGATATTAACAATAAATACTATTATTTGTAACAAAATCTATTACTAAGATAAATGTGGTTTTATTTTTGTTTGTTTTGATCATTTTAATCATTTAAATACAAAGCTAGTTAGCCTTAAACTGTCATAGGAACACAGAATTTTAAAAGCAAACAAAAACATAAACCCAATTTTATTTTCATATAGGCATTACATATTGTCTTCTTAACCCTCTCCTACCAGGGCAGAGAAAACATTTCCCTAAGACAGGGAAATATAAGAATAGGGAGGGATCAACTGGGAAGAGAGAATAGAGATGACATTGGGCATCCAAAATGAACTTGCTATATATCTACAACTCAGAAGTCAAGTTCTTCTAGTGTCATCAAATAGAGTTTGGAATGATCCAGGTAGCTGTGAGTAGTGATCAAAGCCTGGGGGCACCTTCAACAGATAGGTACCTGGATATGTCTCACTACAAGGGAAGGAGAGTTGCTTTCTAGAAATCAGAGAAAAGCCAATAATGTCAAATGATAAAGAAAGGAAGTAATATATTGGCTACAAATTCCTGCTGACTTGAAAAACACATGTATTAGTGTCTGACAAGAGGGAAATAGTGGCAAAAGCTACTTTTGAGATGTAGTGAGAAGAACCAAGTATGAATTTCACTTGTTAGAGAAAAATGTAGAGTTGAGAGGACATTATAATATTAAAGAAGAAGGAAACGTGACTTTGTTTAGATGTAGACCAGAAAGAACATTAAAAGTTAAAAAGAGGTGGGGCGCCTGGGTGGCTCAGTAGGTTAAAGCCTCTGCCTTCAGCTCAGGTCCCTGGATCCCAGGGTCCTGGGATCGAGCCCTGCATCAGGCTCTCCGCTCAGCAGGGAACCTGCTTCCCTTCCTCTCTCTGTGCCTGCCTCTGCCTACTTGTGATCTCTGTCTGTCAAATAAAATAAATAAAATCTTAAAAAAAAAAAGTTAAAGAGGAAGGGATGGAGATATAGGGCAAGAGAAAGACATAATTACTGGAGGCAAGTGGCAGTGAATGGTAGTGATCATAATCCAAAGAAAATGGTATAAGGTTGACTTTTATACCCAAGAAAGCTAATTTGTCCATGAAAATTAAAAGGAATGGTAGATGTAGAAGGTGTAGACTGAGATTTTCTACCTTGTCGACCTTTATTCTTTACTTATTTGTTTGCTTTTCTGTGAAATAAGAGATGAGCGCTGCTGTGTGAGATGTTGAAAGATACGGAACAAGGGACTGAGGAAACTGGTAAAATAGTTGAAACAGCTGCTAGAATTTTGTGAGAAGTGCTGAAACGGGGACTTAGAGAAAGTTTACTACAGCATCCAGGGAGTGACTGTACTTTCATTTCAGAGGACAGGTAAAAGCTTTTTCAGAACCAGCATGCCACATAGCTCCAAGAAAGTCAATGCAAATTTGATTGGTTTCACCCTTTTCATTTTTTTAACTCAATTTCACATTTTTTTTTCCTATTCATTTATTATTTGGTCTGGAAAAAATGATTCCTTGCTACTCATGCATTTCAAGAACAATGAATGAATGTACACATGAAGATCAGAGGAGCTAAAACAAATCAAGTGCAAGTATTTCTACGCTGTTTAAGATCTAGTTGAAGCCAACATGTAGATTTATATAAGTGGGGCCTTAACTTATAAAGATCACTCCAAATAAATTGGTAGATACAATAATTCACTGAAAATTGTTCCTGAGTTATTGCATGCTACTGCTGACCACAAAGAAAAACAAAAAAACCAAAAACTTCAAGTCAGCAACTTGTGGTTAATGTCTCCTTGCTTTATGTTCCTCTATTTAATTTTTTTTTTCTGGATGGCACTCAGAGTGATACTAAGCTTTTATGATTTTTTCCAGATGATTCATGTCTTCTGTTTATCAAACAATTTATTGTTATTTCATATTATTGTTTAAATAGGAATAATTTGAAATATGCTTGAGAAAGGATGTGTGTGTTTTACTAATAAGAACAGCAGCACAAACTGAACTGGTCAGTTACTATCTCTTTTTATTTATATAGCACCTTGCCTCAAGTGTTTTGATTACTTATGTACTAAGGTCCTAGCTATAAGTCTCTGTTCCTTACTTTGCATTGTATAATCCAGCTTTGTTTTTTGATGATCCTTGTGATGAGAAACATTATATGGAATATGTTATTAGCCAAGAGAATTTTTTAAAACTGGTTGGAACTCTATGCTAAAAATTTGCAATGACTTTCTTTGATGAGCACTGACATAATGATAGAGATTCTACTAAAAAAGTATTTCATAATTAAGGAAGTTATAATTTGCTAACAGGGCTCACAACAGCTGCCTGTGGAATAAGACAATATGCTTTTCCTCTCCCTACTGGGCCTAATTCCCCAGTAACCTTATTGAAAATGTGCATGGGCTACAAAACTAAAGATTAACTGTCCAGGGACCTGCTTCCTGGAGCTTATTTGAAGATTAAATCAAATGGCAGGCAATATATATTTGGTAATACGGCTTTGTTGCAGTCTTTTCCCATGTAGTGGTAAGTGTAATAGAAGGAGATGACACTTTATAGCTGTTTAAAAAAAAGCTATAGATTTTTCTAAATGTGAAATAGTTTTGTTCTCATGCTGAAATCAAAATGAATAATTTATTTCTTCATAACCAAAAGCATCTTCTGCTTTTTGAACACATAATAAGAATCTCTAATTACAAATTATACATAATTACAATTGTTCAGCCTTTTAAAAGGTGATTATTATCCATTATCTATTTATTTCATAACAAATGCCACTGAAGGTGTGAAAGATGCATTTAAAATGCCATCTGAGATATTGCAACATTTTAATTAATAGGAGGCAGTTCAAATATATATTTAAAAACATAGCTTTTAAGCCACGCATTAGTAAATGGATTTCTACTTAACAAATCAGAGAAAAATGGATGAAGATGTTCTGCTTTTAAAAATACTATATTTAGCATGCCTATGCAGAGACTCTGAAGTGTGATTTGTCCTCATAGCAGACATCTGAAGAACAAGTGACATTCTTACAAAAATCCATATTGGTGATGTATTTAATTACAGAGCTGATTGAAATTGACAGCTTTAGTGACCTGCGTTTGCACTTGTGGTGATTGATGTATGCTTCAACTCTGGTTACTTTTAAACCAATTCACATATTGCTCAATACTATAATATCATCCTGTCAAATTGCAAACTCCATTTTTACAAGTGTGGGGACTGGAGAAAGTGCATGTTTAATTAAAGTGAGATAGAGATGAATTGTTTAAAAACACCTATACAACTGTTAAACTGAGACCACTGTTATTTGAAAGCAGACGAGAAAATTCAATACACTTACTCAGGCATTTATGTTCCTAGAGTCATCTTTACTCTGAGAAAATATATTCCTGGCTGCCTTTGATGATTAAGAAAGAGGTCTCAGAAACTTAGGCTGCTGTCTCTAAAGCTCTGTTTTCTTAAATATGATGTCAGCCTTTAGAAATAATAAGTAAAAATGAATGAATGAATGAATGAATGAATGAATGAATGAATGAATGAGTCGTAGAGCAAGGAGGGGCCTTAATGCTCTTGTAACCACAATCCTGTTTTTCCTGCTTGTGTTTTTGTTACTTAGGCTAGATAGCTGCTACCCAGAGAGGTAATTTGTTTGCATAGGAGTACAGTATTGTTTTCAGTGTCTAAAACTGAGGGTAAAATGCACATTTTTTCATTCTTAGTTCAATGTACTTTTATACTACAAAGATTTCCCCCCTCCAGACATCTTTTACTCCTTGATCCCTTTTTGGGTGTGGACATATTAAAAGTATAGCCTTTATTGCCAAATGATCTACTTTGGTTTAGGCACTTCCAGTGACATCTTTAATTATCATTAATAAGATATATATATATATATATGTTAAATTAAAATAGACTTCTTCACTGTCAGAGTGATAATGAACTGATCTCTCTTCGATCTCTCAAGGGAGGTTGTTGCATGTCCACTTGTTAAGAATAAACACCTACAAAATTTGGATGGTTTATACATATATGTAGAAAGATGGCTGAGTAGAATGATCTTCCAGTCTTCTTCCCAGATATAGACATTTATGTAAGAATTAAATTAATCATTTCAGTGATACATAGTAGTTTTTGACACTGTAAGGTTCGCTGCTGATTTTTAAAATATACTTCTCTCAGAAAATATTTAAAAGTATATATAAATCCAAAAGGACAGAAAAAATAGGTAAACATGTCAGAAGTTGATAGATACCAGCAATTTTTTTGAAGATTAAAAAATAAGTCAAAACAATTGAACCAAACAATGTAATAAAATGGCTTAAATCATCATCCCCATCATTACTCAGGATAATTCAGTTCCATCCCCAATATTTCTTGGTTTCCTTAAGAAACCAAGGGGTTTCTTGGAGGGATGCCTGGCTTGGTGCAGATGGTTGAGCCTACAATTCTTGGTTTCAGCTCAGGTCATGATCTCGTGGTCATGGGATTGAACCCATATCAGGCTCTGTGCTCAGCAGGGAGTCTGTTTAAGATTCTCTCTCCCTCTTCCTCTGTCCCTCCAGCTTATGTACTCTTTCTCTGAAAATAAGTAAATCTTAATTCTTATCCCTATCACCTCAGAATTTCTACTTCCTATTTAATTCTTCATGTAGCAACTCATCTTCAACAGTATTCCAGTTTATTCCATTTATTGACCTGTTTTCATTTTCATTTTCTAAACTATTATGGAATTATATGACTGCATGACATGGAAAATGGCAGGAGACAACTAAAAATTAAATATTAGGCATTGTGCATATTTTAACCACCCATACCAGATTTGACTATGTTTCTACTGAGACTCTATTTTTCACCTTATTTTGAGGGTCCACTCCCTATTTCTGCTAAGACCTTTTTTCATTTTGTCCTCTTCACTATTGACTCTCCTATTTTTTTTCTATACTAGAATGCCATAAAAACAAGAATTCAAGATACGATTTATGTAAAACATAAATCATTGTCTGATTACTTATCAAAAAGTAATTCAAAGATAAATCCCATTAAAATGATAAACTGGACAAAACTATCAATTCTCATCTTTTCCTCAAATTTCCCCCACTTCTCTCAGAAAATATTTAAGTAGAGTACATATAAATCCAAAGAAAAAATAGGTAAACAGTCAGAAGTTGATAGACACCAGCAACTTTTTAGAAGATTAAAAAAAAAAAAAGAAGTCAAAACAATTGAACCAAAGAACGTAAAAATGATAGACACCAGCAGGAGCCATGCAGATTTAATTCATGGGTCTCTAAAAGAGTTTAAGAAATGAAGGCATCAGGTTCTATGGAAGGTAGATGGATAGGTAGATAGTCAAGCATGGTCTCATTTATAGAATAAAGAATTTTAATAAGGAAAGAACTTAATAGAGGTTATTAGTTTCTTACACAGTTATTGGAAGGGCTGGTGAAACAAATTCTAGATGTGGCCCTGCAGGAAGGATAATAAAGAATGCAAACTCCAAGGGCATTGTCTGTGAGGTGGCTGTGAAGTTATGAGCTCAAGAGCATACCCACATTGCTTCTTGCAATCCTGCCACAACTACTTCTTTGTATTTAGGAAGCTGGAGAATAGACAATGGGATACTGCTACACAGAATTCCCTTTTTCTACAACCATTCACGTCAAGGGAAACTACCAAGGATACCAGAAGAATGGCCACTACCTCACTTCTACCTTCCAAACCACACACCTCTAATTTATGTAGCTGGATTCATATAGTGAACCTTAGGAGGAGGGTGTGATGAAATTAGGTAGTCAGTCGACACTGTCTCCTTCAGTAGGGTTGAGGCATAGAATTAAAGACAGATTGAAAACATGGTAGATTTTAGGGGATCATTAAAATCACAAATTTTCCCTCTTCACTGTAGGTGGCCAGGTGATTACCCACTGTATACTCAAACAAGAGAAGATACGTTTGTTTTTCTGGAGTGTTAAAGGATATTTGAGGTCAGTGGGCGCCATGAATACCAACAGTCAGACACTGTACTGAAAAGAGAGGAATCCAGTCTAGTGGATAGTGAGATTCCCAACCTCCTCCTACAAACAAAAAAAGAAAGAATAAATCATGCATAAGATTAAAAATGATAAGAATCTGGGTTGCATCAGACTCTCAAATTAACCCTGCAGGTTTGGTGACAGTGGTACATTGACAGAAAGTAATTTTCAATATAAATTTCTATAAATGATCACTCAGGTGTGAGGTTAACATAAAGATATTTTGGGGGTGCCTGTTTGACTAAGTTGCTTGAGCAACTGACTCTTGATTTTGGCTTGGGTCATGATCCTAAGGTTATATCAAGTCCCACATTGGGCTGCAGGGAGTTGGCTTGGGATTCTTTCCCTCTGCTTCTCCTCCCAGTCCCTCTGCCTCTCTCTCTCAAATAAATAAATAAAATTTTTTATAAAGGTATTTATACATAAATATATAAAATACATATAAAAATATATATAATGTATTTTATAAAAGGTATTTTCAGACATGATGAATTTTAAAAGTCTACCTCTTATAACCTTTTCTCAGCAAATAACTGGAGAATGAGTTCCAACAAAATAAAGGATCAATCCAAGGAATACAAAGATATGGAACTCAGAAAACAGGAGGGATATGAAATGAACAGTTGAGAAGTACTCTAAGAGCTTTCCAAGAGTTCTAGCTAGCCTGAAGAGCAATGAGGTCAGATGAGAACAGAAAGATTAAACACCCCTGTTGTATCAGAAAGCAGGCAAGCAAGCAAGTAAGAAAGAGAAGAAAAGAAAGGGAGAGAGTGAGAGGAAGGGAGGAAATAAAGGGAAAGTGATGGGAGGAAATAAAAGGAAAATGATAAATTACCTGATGTTCTAATCTATCCTACAATATTGGGATAAATTAATCAGAGGTATATAGGAAATACATGGAAAATATGAGTAGGTTTTTAATTTCATGGAAAACTAAATGCACTATATATGTATACATTATGGCTGGCCAGTATTAAAATTTTTGATTACATAAAGTGTAAATAGTGATTGAAAAAAATAGTTTCTTTTTTAATATTGAGAAGATCAAGGTGATGCTGGCCTCATAAAATGAGTTTGGAAGTTTTCCTTCCATTTCTATTTTTTGGAACAGTTTCAGGCAAATAGGAATTAGTTCTTCTTTAAATGTTTGGTAGAATTCCCCTGGGAAGCCGTCTGGCCCTGGGCTTTTGTTTGTTTGGAGATTTTTGATGACAGTTTCAATCTCCTTACTGGTTATGGGCCTGTTCAGGTTTTCTATTTCTTCCTGGTTCAGTTGTGGTAGTTTATATGTCTCTAGGAATGCATCCATTTCTTCCAGATTGTCAAATTTGTTGGCATAGAGTTGCTCATAGTATGTTCTTATAATTGTCTGTATTTCTTTGGTGTTAGTTGTGATCTCTCCTCTTTCATTCATGATTTTATTTATTTGGGTCCTTTCTCTTTTCTTTTTGATGATCTGGCCAGGGGTTTATCAATCTTATTGATTCTTTCAAAGAACCAGCTCCTAGTTTCATTGATTTTTTTCTATTTTTTTTTTTTGTTGTTGTTGTTGTTTCTATTTCATTGATTTCTGCTCTGATCTTTATGATTTCTCTTCTCCTGCTTGGTTTAGGATTTCTTTCTTGTTCTTTCTCCAGCTCCTTTAGGTGTAGGGTTAGGTTGTGTACTTGAGACCTTTCTTGTTTCTTGAGAAAGGCTTGTGAGAAGATTTAGGGAAGAGAGCTATGTACATACTCATGTAGATATGAAGTTATTAAATTCTGTATTCATTTGGATATGATTTTAAAACATCTGGGATTATAATTTATAAGAAAAAAGATAGCTGTGTTATGTAGATATATGAAGCAATACAAACAGTAAAGACTAAATTGAAGAGTATTCTATCCTAGGAGGAGGCTGTGGTAAGGAAGTGTGGTAGAAGAGTGTTTTGTTGCAACTTTTTAAAGTAGTTGAGTTTTAAAACATAAAAGCATTACTTAGGTTACATTTTAATTAACAAATTCATTAAATTCATTAAAGAACAGCTGTACAATAAAGAAATGTTTATTGGAGATAATGAAACATAAAATCCACTCAGTGATAATCACTAAAAACAAGCTGGTAAGTATTCTAAAGCTTCTTGTACACCAGTATGTGACATCGATACATATATTTCTCTATTTTATTCATAACATGTCCACATGTCATTTAATAAATAAATTTCAAAAATGTATTTTGGATATTGCAAAGTATTATATGGAAATATATAGTTGTCCTTTTACACTTAGGTTATTTCTATTTCTAATCGCAAGGGAGAAATCATAATTTCTTTATAAAACATTTTCAAAATAATACATAATTAAATTTTCTTCATACATAACAGTTTTTATAGCTTCTATTAATAAATTTTTAAAAACTTTTTATTAAGATAATTTTGGGGGCAGTTTTAGGTTCACAGCAAAATTGAGGAGAAGGTATAGAGATTTCCCATACTCCCACTACCCATGCACATGTTATAGTCTCCCGTTTTATCCACACACATATCCAGAGGGATACATGTGTTACAGTTGATCAACCTCCACTGACACATCATAATCACCCAAAGTACAAAGTTTTCTTTAGGGTCATTCTTAGTGTTATACAGTCAATGGCTTTGGACATGTATAATGACATGCAGCCATCATTTTAACAATCCCCACCCCCCCCAAAAATGGACTAAATAACAAACACCTCACCAAAGAAGATATGCAGAGGGAAAATAAGCATATTAAAAATGATACACATTATATATTATCGGGGAAAAGCAAATTAAAGCAATGAGATACCATTACTATTTGAATGGTTAAAATTCAGAACACCTGACACCACCAAATATTGATGAAGTTATGGAACAATAGAAACTTGCATTCATTCCTGATGGGAACACCAAATGAAACTGCCACTTTGGAAGACAGTTTTATGGTTTCTTATAATATTAAACATAAACTTGCTGTACAAATCAACAACCAGCGTTTTTTGTTGTACAGAAGGCTTTGATCTTAATGAAGTCCACCTTACTTACCATGTCTTTCATAGATCATCTCTTTGTTGTTCTAGCTAAAAAGTTACTGTCATACCCAAAGTCATCTAGGTTTTCTTGCCCATATTCTAGGAATTTATAGTTCTGTCCTTTAAATTTGAGTCTGATTTGAGTTAATATTTATGAAAGGTAGAAAGTTTCCATCCAAATTAAATTTTTCACATATGGATGTCCAACTTTCTAGCACCATTTGTTAAAATGTCTGTTTTTGCTTCATTTTATTACATTTGCTCTTTTTAAAAGACCAGTGACTGTGTTTATGTGGGTCTATTTTGGGACTCTGTTTCACTCCACTGATCTGTTTACTCCTTCACCAATACCACAGTCTCCTTTATTGTAGTTTCATACTATTTCTTGAAGTATAGTAATGCCAGTACTCCAACTTTGTTCTTTTTCTTCAATATTGTGTTAGTTATTCTGAGTATTTTGCCTCTCCATGCAAATTTTAGAATTAATTTTCCAGTATCTACAAAATAATTTGCTGATATTTTGATTGAGATTGCATTGAATTTATAGACCAGTATGGGAAGAACTATCATCTTGACAATATTGAATCTTCCTTTTCATGGACATGGAATGTCTCCATTTTTTTATTTTATTTTTTTTTATTTTATTCATTGGAATTTTGTAGTTCTCCTCATACAGATTTCGTACATATTCTGTTAGCTTTATACCTGAATGTTTAATTTTTTGGTGATACTATTATGAATGGTATTAAGTTTAAATTTCAAATTCCATTTGTACATTGTTACTCTATAGGAAAGCAATTGACTTTTGTATATTAACCTTGTATGGTGCAACCTTGCTATAATTGCTTATTAGTTCTGGGAGTTGTTTTGTTTTGTTTTTGTTTGTTTGTTTTTCCCATCAGTTATTCAGGGTTTGCTAAATACATAATCATGTCATCTGCAAACAAAGTTTTATTTCTTTCTTCCCAATTTGTGTACCGTTTATTTCCTGTTCTTACATTATTGCATTTAGCTAGAATTTCCTGTATGATGTAAAAAGTGAGTTGTGGAAGGGACATCTTTGTCTTATATCTAATGCTAGTTGCAAAGTTTTGAGTTTCTCACCAATTTTTATGATTTTAGCTGTAGATTTTTTTTTTTTGGAGATATTTATCAAGTTGAGAAAGTTCCTCTCTATTTCTAGTATTGAGAGTTTTTACCATGAACAGATACTGGATTTTGTCAAATGGTTTTTCTGTCTATATGTGTCAATATTATCATGTAATTTTTCTTTTTTAGTTTCTGATGTGATGGATTACATTAACAGAATTTCAAATATTAATGCAGGTTTGTGAGCCTAGGATAAATTCTATTTGGTTGTGGTAATACAATTCTTTTTATACATTATTGGATTTGATTTTCTACTATTTTGTTGAGTATTATTATGTTTATGTTCATGCAATATATTCCTCTGTAATTTTCTTTCTTTATGTTTTGGTACTAGAATAATGCTGGCCTTATAGTCCCTCTGCTTCTATACTCTAAAAGAGATTATAGAGCATTATTATAACTTATTCCTTAAATATTTGGTAAAAAGAACTCACCCAACTGGGCCTGGTGCTTTCTGTTTGGGAAGATTATTACACTGATTTTTTTTAATAAGCCTTAATTAACACAGGTCTATTCAGATTGTCTATTTTTCTTCTGTAAGTTTTGAATATTCTCTCTTTTAAGAAATTGGTCTATTTCATCTCTAAGTTATCAAATTTATAGAAATAGAGATATTCATAATATTCCATTATTATCTCTTTTATGTCTGTACCGTATACAGTGGCATCTTCTCTTTCATGCTGACATTATCAGTGGTGTCCTCTCTTTTTCTTAATTTGCTAGGGACTTACTAATTTTATTGATCTTTTGATGGAATCAGTTTTTAGTTTCACTGATTTTTTTTTTCTATTTCTTGTTTTCAATTGTATAGATTATTGCTCTAATTCTTATTGTTTATTTTCTTCTTCTTACTTTGGATTCAATTTTTTTTCAACTTTCCAAAGGCAGGAACTTAGATGACTAATTTTAGATGTTTGTTTTTTCTAATATATGTATCCAATACATGTATTTTCCAATATATGTATTCACCGCTATATATTTCTTCCCAAGCTCTGCTTCCACCGCTTCTGACAAATTTCAATAAGTTATAGTTTCATTTTCACTTAGTTCAAAATATTTTAAATTTCTCTTGGGATTTCTCCTTTGATCCATATGTTATCTGGAAGCATGTTTAATTTCCACATATTTTATGATTTTCCAGTTATCTTTATGTTATTGATTTCTTTTTGAATTCCACTGTGGTCAGGGAGCAGACATATAATTTTTATTCTTTTAGATTCATTAAGATGTTTTATGGTCCAGAATATGATCTGTCTTGGTGAATGTTCCATGATTGCTTGAGAAAACTGTATTCTGCTGAAGCAGTCTATACATATCCAAGATATCTCATTGACTGATGGTGGTGTTGAGTTCAGCAACATACATACTGATTTTTCTGCTAGCTATCTGTCCCTTTCTGACAGAAGGATGCTAAAGTCTTCAATTATAATAGTGAGTTAATCTATTTTATCTTTACATTTCTATTACTTTTGCCTCACATAATTTAATGCTGTATTATTAGGTGTAGATGTGTTAGGGATTGTTATGTCTTCTCAGACAGTTGACCCCTTATCATTCTATAATGTCCATCTTTATCCCCGATAATATCCCTTGTTTTTAAGGATACTTTATGTGAAATTAATATAGCTACTCATGCTTCTTTTTGATTACTGTTAGCATGGAATATCTTTCTCCGTTTACTTTTTTTTTTTCCTCCGTTTACTTTTGATCCATATATATCTTTATATTTAAAGTGGGTATCTTATAGATGCCATAGATAGTTGGGTCTTGTTTTTTGATACACTCTGATCATCTCTGTCTTTCAATTGGTGCATTTAGATCATTGATGATCTTTGATACAGCTGGATTAATATCTACCACATTTATTACTGTTTTCTACTTGTTGTTCTGTTCTTTGTTCTTATTTTTATCTTCCATACCTGTTATTCTGTTGCAATTTTAATTTAGATTTTATATGATTTCAATTGTGATTTAACTTTATGACTCCTTTTTCTCTCCTTTATTATTTTATCTGTTATTTTTAAAAAAAGTTATTTTAGTGATTGCTCTAGAGTTTACAACATACATAATAAATCGAAATCCGCTTTCACATAACACTATATCACTTCATGACTAGTGTGGCTACCTCTCATAATAAAATAATCCTAATGCATCCATTTCATCTCTTGTTTCATGCTGTATCTTATTTCACTTTATATAAGCATATAAATATATATGACATATGCCTAAGCAAAAAATCAAATACCCTGCTGTTATTACTTTGAACAAACTGTTGTCTGTTAGGTCAATTAAAAATAAAGTTAAAAGTTTTTATTTAACCTTCACTTATTCCTTTTCTGTGGTCATCTTTTCTTTATGTAGAGCACAGGTTCTATCCTGTATATTTTACTTCTTTCTCAAGAACTTCTCTTAACTTTCCTTGCAAGGCATGTCTCTTGGCAACAAATTTCTTCAATTTTTGTTTGTTCAAGAAAGTCTTTATTTCCCCTTCATGTTTGAAAATTTTTACAGGGTAGAGAAATCTAGGTTGGGAGGTTTGTTTTTCTCTTTCAACACTTCAGATTTTTCGCTCCATTCTCTTCCTGCTTGCACAGTTTCAGAGGGAAATCAGATCTAAACCTTATTTCAGAATGTTTTCTTTATTTTTTTCTTTTCTGTAGTTTGAAAATAATATGTACAGGTTTAGGTGTTTTTGTATTTTTTTCTGTTTTGACATTTATCCTGTTTCATGTTTTCTGAACTTTCTGTATTTCTGTATTTAATTTGGGGAAATTCTCAGTCGTTATTGTTTCAAATATTTCTTCTGTTCTTTTCTGTCTTTCTTCTTCTCTGATATGCCCATACATGTGCATTATACCTTTTGCGGTTGTTCCAAACTCCTAGGATATTCTGTTCCTTTTTTTTTTTCTTCAGTCTTTGTTCTCTTTACTTCTTGGTTTTCAAGGATTCTGTTGATATATCCTGTAGCTCAGAAATTCTTTCCTTAGCTGTGTCCAGACCATTAAAGGCATTCTTCCCTTCTATTTCAGTGTTTTCTCTCTAGCATTTCTTTTTTTGGTTCTTTCTTGGGATTTCCACATCTCTGCTTACATAGCCCATCTTTTCTTGCATGCTACTTTATCTTTGAGTCCTTACCATATTAATCATAGTTGTTTTAAATCCCATCTGATGATCCCAATATCCCTGCCATGTCTGGTTCAGATGTTTACTCTTTTTCTTCTAATTGTGTTTTTTGCCTTTCGGTATGTATTTTAATTTTTTTTTTTCTTGGTAGTTCAACATGATGTACTGAGCGCAAAGAACTGCTGTAAATGGACTTTTCGTGATGTGCTGTGAAGTGTGGGGGAAGAAAAACCATTCTATAATCCTAAGATTAGGTCTCAATCTTTTGTGAGCCTATGCCTCTGGACCCAGAACGTTAGAAGGGTTTTTTCCAGTTTTTCTCCCCCATTAGGTGAGGCAGCATGGATAGAGGGGACTGGAGTTGGGCATTTTCCTCCTCTAGGACATTTAGCTGCTGGTAATACCCCAGCAAGTTAGGGTCTAGTTAAGCAGTTTCCCCTAATGACAAGTCTTGTTAAGAACAAAGTGCTTTAATTTATTTGGAAATGTTTCTTTTTCTGTTTTCTCTGCTAGAAACATAAGAGCATCCCCCCCCCCCCCCGATATTTAATGTAGGGGCCTGCTATGATCCTGGAAGTAAATCTTATAATATTCTGGGGACAACCCCCTTCTGACTGGATCCCCTTGAAATTTTTTAATTCTTATTACATTTGTCCACCCTGAGCCTCGTATAATTCAACTCAATTACAGTTTGGATTTTCCTACCTGACATTGGTTCCTGGGATAGTATCTGCTTGTGCAGCTCTATTCTGGTAAGCTGTGACTCCCTATATTCATTCGCCTCTCTCTCCAATCATGGGGGTAATGGTTTGTCCTGTGTCTCTTCTCTATTCCAGATCCAAGAACAGTTGTTTTTCCATTTATTCAGTTTTTTACTTGTTAAGATGGAGTGGCAGTGTCTAAGCTACTTGTAGAACCAGAAACTGGACTTTCATGATAGTTTAACATAGCCAACATTTAACATCTAACATAACCAACCCATCTGAATTTATTTCCTCAAATGTGAGGTGCAGCACTGACTTCACTCATTTACAAGTAATTAAGTAATATTCCATAAAGATTATTGAATAGTTCACATCTCCCTTCTACTTTATAATTCTTTCCTTATAAAATAAATATTTGCATATTTTCAGGTATGATTCTACCTATAGTGAGAGTTTTATTTTTGCTTTCGTCTTCAGTCTGTCTTATTTATCTATCTCTGTATTTCTAATTTGTTTATTTATTCATTTAATTTTGCCTTATAATCTAACAACTCTAGTAAAATGTTGAAATGGTAACAGTGGCATGCATGAAGTTTTCGCAGTTTCAGAGTATAAATTTACAAGAGTTTACTATAAATGAGATACGTGTTAGAGAATTTCATAAAAATAATATTTCAAATTAATAAAATGTTCTATTATCCCTGCCTTGCTATGAATATTTATTATGGATACATGTTAATTTCTTCATTGGCTTTTACCACCAATTAAAATGATCATGATGTTTTCCCTTTTTTTGTTATCATAGCAAATTTTACTGTTTTTCAGTTGTTAAGCCAACCTTATATTCTTAGGATAACTTGGTCTTGTTATATTTAAGCTTTTTTAAAATATATCACTAGATTAATAGCTAATATTGTAGTCATTAGTTTGAAATTTTCTTTTTCATAATGTCATTATCAGTTAGTATCAAGATCATGCTGGCTTCATAAAATGGTTTTCAAAATTTTTTTTTTCTTTTACCTTTCTCTGAAAAAGCTTGTGACTTTGGTGTGATTTCTTAATTAAATGTTTGGAAGAATGCACTGGTGATCAACTGTATCTGGAGATTACATCAATGGAAATTTTTAAAATTACTCATTTAGTTTCTTTACTATTCTGTTATATTACCATTCAGGTGTCTTCTTTTTTCAGAACTCTCACTTGTTTTTAGTAGAAATTCACATATTTTATCTAAATTTTAAAATTCATTAAATAAATACGTTTTATAAAATCATCTTATCCATTTAATGTCTATAAGATTTATATTGATACTCCTTTGTGATATCCATTTATGATATTATATATTTGTTCCTCATTTGCCTTTTGTCTCTCATTTTCTTTTTGGTTGGTCTTGAGAAAAATGCGTTGCGTTAGGTTTATTAGCTTCTTAAAAAGTCAACTATTTATTGATTTTCTCTATTTTGTTTGTCCCAATTTGTTTGTATATTATCTTATGTTCATTATTTCTATCCACTTTATTTAGCTTAGATTGCAATCCTAATTTTTTGAAAGTTGTTTATTTTAATCTATATTAATTAAAACATTTTCTAATATGGTTATTAAAGGCTATTAGTTCCTTTAGAAGCACTGGTATAATTGCATCTCACATTTTTATATGCCATATTGCTGTTAAATTTACTTCAAAAAGTTAATTCTGTTTTGATTTCTTTTTGACCCATGAATTATTAGTTCATATTCTTAATTTCCAAACATTCAGGATCCTTCTATTTTTCATTTAATTATTAATTTCTAGGTTAACTTTAATATGGGTAATATACATTATTTTATTATTTTAGTCCTTTGTTGTATATGGTATGTTTCAGCAAATTTTGTCACTGTGCTTATATTTGGAAAGATAATTTTTTTTTCTTTTCTTTGCTTTTTTTGGGGGGGGGTTGCTGTTTACCAATACCAACTTTTTACAGTGTTGCTCAAATTTTCAATATTTTTGTCTGCTTTTTCTTTTTTTGTCAGTGCCAAAAAATAGGTATGTTAAAATCTCTGATATCTTTAATTATGGGTTTGTCTATTTTTCCTTTTGGGCTTTTTTTTTTCTTAATAAATTGAGGCTATATTATTAGATATTCCACAGTTTTAGAAATTTTCATACATTTTTGTGCTTTGTTATTTTTCCTATAATAAAATTTCCTTCTTAATTTGTAGTAATCCTCCCATCCATAAAGTCTACTTTGTGAAATAGAAGTTTTGTTATTTGATTCTCTTTTATTTAGTATGTATATTGTAAACAATTTTTCTATTATTTTATTTTCTTGTTCTTTATTTTTTTAAGGAATCTCTATTATAAAAACACAATTGATTTTGATATTTTTATTTAGTATGATAAACTTTGTCTTTTTTTTTAAGATTTTATTTGTTTATTTGACAGAGAGAGATCACAAGTAGGCAGAGAGGCAGGCAGAGACAGAGGGGGAAGTAGACTCCCTGCTGAGCAGAGAGTCCCATGTGGGGCTCAATCCCAGGACCCTTAGATCATGACCTGAGCTGAAGGCAGGGGCTTAACCCACTGAGCCACACAGATGCCCCAATTGGATTGTTTTATTTATTTTATTTTTTCTTTAAATTTACTATCTTATTATTGGCTCTCTTTTTCCCAGTCTTTCTGAATTTCTTATTGTCTCCTTTCTTGTTTCTGTAGAATTAGGTACTTTAAGTTGCTATTTCTTTTCTATTGCCTTGCTAGTTATCAATTCTCTAAACATATTTTAAGATTAGCCTGGATAATATGACATTTATCCCTGGCCTTTTGATGTTTAATACTTTTATATTTTTACTAATTTTAATAAAACTCATAGATTGTAGAGCACTTTAACTTTGTTTATTCCCACCATTAAATTATTTTCTAGTGCTCTTATGCATTTTAATTCACGTGGGTATTTTATTTTTCTCTAAGGTCAATATCCTTTAAAATTTATCCATGTGGGTCCATAGAATTGAGGGTCCTAGAGGAGAACATAGGCAGTAACCTCTTCGATATCAGCCACAGCAACTTCTTTCAAGATATGTCTCCAAAGGCCAAGGAAACAAAAGCGAAAATGAACTTTTGGGACTTCATCAAGATCAAAAGCTTCTGCACAGCAAAGGAAACACTCAACAAAACAAAAAGGCAACCCACGGAATGGGAGAAGATATTTGCAAATGACAGTACAGACAAAAGGTTGATATCCAGGATCTATAAAGAACTTCTCAAACTCAACACACACAAAACAGATAATCATATCAAAAAATGGGCAGAAGATATGAACAGACACTTCTCCAACGAAGACATACAAATGGCTATCAGACACATGAAAAAATGTTCATCATCACTAGCCATCAGGGAGATTCAAATTAAAACCACATTGAGGTACCACCTGACACCAGTTAGAATGGCCAAAATTAGCAAGACAGGAAACAACGTGTGTTGGAGAGGATGTGGAGAAAGGGGAACCCTCTTACATTGTTGGTGGGAATGCAAGTTAGTGCAGCCACTTTGGAGAACAGTGTGGAGATTCCTGAAGAAATTAAGAATAGAGCTTCCCTATGACCCTGCAATTGCACTGCTGGGTATTTACCCCAAAGATACAGATGTAGTGAAAAGAAAGACCATCTGTACCCCAATGTTTATTGCAACAACGGCTACGGTCGCCAAACTGTGGAAAGAACCAAGATGCCCTTCAACGGATGAATGGATAAGGAAGATGTGGTCCATATACACAATGGAGTATGATGCCTCCATCAGAAAGGATGAATACCCAACTTTTGTAGCAACATGGACGGGACTGGAAGAAATTATGCTGAGCAAAATAAGTCAAGCAGAGAGAGTCAAGTATCATATGGTCTCACTTATTTGTGGAGCATAACAAATAACATGGAGGACGTGGGGAGATGGAGAGGAGAGGGAGTTGAGGGAAACTGGAAGGGGAGATGAACCATGAGAGACTATGGACTCTGAAAAACAACCAGAGGGTTTTGAAGGGGCAGGGGAGTGGGAGGTTGAGGAACCAGGTGGTGGGTAATAGGGAGGGCACGTACTGCATGGAGTACTGAGTGTGATGCCAAAACAATGAACACTGTTATGCTGTAAATAAACAAATAAAAAAAAATGGACAGAAGATATGAACAGACACTTCTCCAACGAAGACATACAAATGGCTATGAGACACCTGAAAAAATGCTCATCATCACTAGCCATCAGGGAGATTCAAAGTAAAACCTCATTGAGATATCACCATACACCAGTTAGAATGGCCAAAATTAGCAAGACAGGAAACAACATGTGTTGGAGAGGTTGTGGAGAAAGGGGAACCCTCTTCCACTGTTGGTGGGAATGCAAGTTGGTGCAGCCACTTTGGAGAACAGTGTGGAGATTCCTCAAGTAATTAAAAATAGAGCTTCCCTATGACCCTGCAATTTCACTATTGGGTATTTACCCCCAAAATACAGATCTAGTGAAAAGAAGAGCTATCTGTACCCCAGTGTTTATAGCAGCAATGGCTATGGTCACCAAACTGTGGAAAGAACCAAGATGCCCTTCAATGGATGAATGGATAAGGAAGATGTGGTACATATACATGATGGAGTATTATGCCTCCATCAGAAAGGATGAATACCCAACTTTTGTAGCAACATGGACGGGACCGGAAGAGATTATGCTGAGCGAAATAAGTCAAGCAGAGAGAGTCAAGTATCATATGGTTTCACTTATTTGTACAGCATAACAAAGAACATGGAGGACATGGGGTGATGGAGAGGAGAAGGGAGTTGTGGGAAATTGGAAGGGGAGATGAACCATGAGAGACTATGGACTCTGAAAAACAACCTGAGGGTTTTGAAGGGGTGGGGGGGGTGGGAGGTTGGGGAACCAGGTGGAGGGTAATAGAGAGCGCACGTATTGCATGGAGCACTGGGTGTGGTGCAAAAACAATGAGTATTGTTACACTGAAAATAAATAAATAAATAAAACAAAACAACAACAACAAAAATTTATCCATGTGAGTACACTTTCTATTATGCTTTATTCTTTATAACATCTACTGAATTATTAATAGAATCCTTTTAAGATTTTTATACTTGTCTTTGATTTTCAAAAAATATACTTTAATTTTATGAGGTATGATTTTGTTATCTTACTTGGAGACTATTGAGATTTTTGAATTTGTGGCTTGGTATCTGTTATCAAACAACAATTCACAGGCATTGGAACTCAAATGACATTGGGTGGTGACTCTTGAGAGAAAGTATTATTTGAGATAAGCCCTATAACTATCCTACCTATGGTCTAGAGACATTATAAGATATGGTACCCAGAAATAGACCCCAAGCAAAATCCAGTCATCTCCCTGTATGAGAAGTCAGAATTCAGAATTTAGAATGAGTCTTTTCTGCCTCATTTTATAGGGCTGAATACCATAAAAGCAAAAGCTGCACAGAGAGTGTTACAGGGACATGAAGTTTTTCCTTGAACTTTAACCTGAGTAGTTATCAGCACATGCATGTAAAGAAACTGCTGAAGTTCACAAAGAGGAATAAATGGAACAATCTTCACATAAGGCCAGGAATTACTTGTGTTCTCATAGTCAGGTTGTAAAAACCTGCTTATTCACAGAGTATCCAGTGAAGGTCTGAGAAATACCTGGTCTCAGTAATAGGGAGTGGTAAAGATTAGCCTTAGACTAGAAGTTATCCTGAATCTGCTTAATAAAGTTTAAAAGCATGCTTCAAAGATCAAACTGTTCAAATAAATTCACTCTGTGCAAGAATAAAGCCCAAAGTATTTAAAGAAATTTTTTTAAAAATTTGAGGTGGATTTAAAGAAACCTATGACTTGGGGCACCTGGGTGGCTCAGTGGGTTAAGCCTCTGCCTTCATCTCAGGTCCGCTCAGCAGGGAGCCTGCATCCCCCTCTCTCTCTGCCTGCCTCTCTGCCTATCTGTGATCTGTCTATCAAATAAATAAACAAATCTTTAAAGAAACCCATGACTCGAAAAAGTAATAACACAATGATTGACATCTATTCAGAAATTATCAGACAAAAAAAAAAGAAAAGAAAAAGAGAAAGAAACATTGTCTGTAATGTGGGGGAAAAAATCAATCCCTAGAAACATATTCAAAACACACATACGATAAAATTAGTAGGTAAGTATGTTAAAACAGCTATTTTATATCTACTGCATATGTATTAAATATACTCTATATAAATATACTGTATAATAGTATACTAAGAACATACTATATTATAGTATATTAAGCTATTTTATAATTATTCCATATGCTCAGAAAGAATGAAATTTAAGATATAAGAAATACAGATTTCAACAAAAATATTTTTGAGAATTCAAAAAATATGATGTTATTAAAGACAGATAAGTTAATAATCTAACCACTCAATTAAATTTCTTTCTGTATAAACCAGGATCCTGATCACATCTTTCAGTTTATACTCATGTCTAACATCTGTCTTCAGTATTCTTTCCCAATTCAATCACTTATATAATGGCTACTTAGAACTGTTATGATGCCTTCCCTTAATACATTAATAGGCATATAGCAGAGATAGACTTTCCAGTAGAGAATTGCCATTAGAGGTAATAATTGTTATAAGCTATGCATAATACACTCTTGTAGTATGAAAGAGGGCCATCTTGAGTAAGTCACAGGAAGCTTCACAGAGGGTACCATGTTTTAGTGGAACACTTAGGAATAAATTAGTCACCCAAAGTAAAATTATGGAAGGGGTGGTTAAAGAAATCTATGCAAAGGTTCAAGGTAGGCAGGAGAAAGTAAGAAAAGTTTTAAAGTTTATTTATTTATTTGAGAGAGAGAGAAAAAAGAGAGAGAGAAAGAGAGAATGAGCCAGGTGAACTCTCCACTGAGCATGGAACCACACATGGTGCTGATTACAGGACCCTGAGACCATGACCTGAGCCAAAATCAAGAGTAACTCATGGAAACACCCAGGTGCCCCAGGAGTAAGAGGAGTTTTAGA
The DNA here is from genome assembly GCF_922984935.1 of Meles meles. NCBI lineage: Eukaryota > Metazoa > Chordata > Mammalia > Carnivora > Mustelidae > Meles > Meles meles. Next base: position 60,685,753 of record NC_060072.1, read on the forward strand.
AATTGTTAGTACTTCAGTGTGATTGAACTTCAAGAGATCCTGAAGATCTGTGGCAAGATATGGGGACTGACAAAATTGGAAAAGAAAAATGATTTTCTATTACTCTAGAGAAACTAAAGATTTCTGTGTCACAATGGAAATAAAAAATCTTAGGCAAAGACATGACATAGTTAGACTTTTATTTTAAAAAACCATTCTGGAATAAATGTGAAGAACATATTATCTAGCAGTATACAGGGAGAAAGGAATAATTGTATAAAAAATGAAGTTACATGGGACTTAAATATTTAATTTACAATGCCTTAAGTTCTCACTGGCTGAATGTCTAGAAAATTACCTGTTGTATATCATTGAGTGGGTATTTATGAGAGTTTTCTAAGGTATAGTTTTTTTATATTCCTCACTCGGGTTTTGTCCTGCATCTATTCCTAACAGTTAATATATCTTTGCTTACCATGTGTTGAGGTGGTTTTCCATGGTATGAAAGAAGTGTATAATCCCTTCTTTATAATGAATGTTTAGTCAGTGGCATTCAGTAAAAAATGAGTTTGGCTATGCTTGGTGTTTGAACTTATTAGTAAAATTTCTAGTATTTGCAAAACATCATCATTTCCCCAAGATTTCCCACTGGCACGTGGGCAACTGAGTTATGATAGAAGAGTCATGATAGATTTTTATCATTAACAAATTTCTAGTCCTAGAACTAACCCTTCTTGAGAAGAGGTCCTCAGGTTGATTCTAGGTCCCAGTCATAATCCCAGACTTAAGACATCAGAAAGTATAAAAAGTATATATATGTATACACACACACACACACACACATATATATATGTTATATAGGTTATAGACATTATATATATGTATATAGGTTATATAAAATATAATTATAAAAACATGTATTTATGTATAAATGTAAATAAATGTATAAATAAATACAAATAAATTATAAAGGAATTTAGAATATATATAAAAATAAAATTATAAACAATTATACATAAAAATAAAAATACATAGGTCAACATATGTTTTAATAATTCATTAAAATATGCAAATATATATTCTATATAGAATGTGTAAAAATACATTTCAAATATTTTATTTCATGTTTCATCTATAAGTTTTCCTCTAAGACCATTTTCTATCTGCCTAAATAACATTCTTTTGTTTTTCTTTATTAATGGTTTGCTGATAGTAAATACTTTCAGCTATTATTTGTATGAAGAAGCCTGTATTTCCCTTTCACTCTTTAAAGATAATTTCACCCATAAATGTGTTCTAGACTGGCAGTTATTTTCTTTCGATACTTTATATATATTTCTAGGGTTTTCTGGATCCATTGTAAATATTGAAAAATCAGGTATTTGCGAATTGCTATTTTAAGAGTGACTTTTTCCCCTTCTGGATACTTTTTATATATTTTTACTGTTTGGGGGATGGTTTCTGTAATTTCACTATGTAGATAATAGATTTTTTAAAGTTATATTATAATTTTTTGAACCTTTTAACACTGGATTGGTATACATTATCCATTTTGGAAAATGGTCCATAGTTATCTCTTCAATTATGATCTCTGTCCTTTTCTCTTTCTACTATTCTTTTGAAATTTTGCCTAAATACATTATGCCTTCTTTCTCTATTCTCTAGCACATATTCACACTCTTAGTAGGTTCCATTTCTTTCTCTTCACACTTAATTACAAACATTTGAATTTTGTCTTTAACCTTGTCCAACCTTTGTTAATGCTTCAATTCTTAATTTTAACTTTTGTATTTGTTATAAAATCTTTCTTTTTTTTTAATTGCCTATGTCAAATTTACACTTTGCTAGCTTATGCTCACATTCCCACACTTGGCTCTTGTTTCTTTGTATATAATAAATAGTCTGGTTCCTTTCAAGTATTCTGTTTATTTTTTCTGGTTTGGTCACTCAATAATTTGTCTCCTCAAATGTCTGCTATACAATCACTTATTTTACAACTTCTCTGAACATCTGAGAAAAAAAAAAAAAAAAGCCGAACATGAATGCTTAATTCTTCTCTCCTATACCTTTGTGAACCTTATCCTCCAGGTCATCTCTATTCTATTAAACCAATAATCTGTCCTTCTAACCACTAAATATCTGAGATGTCATTCTTTTTTCTTTCCTTTTTCATCCCACACATCTATTAAAGTAAAAAAAATTAATCTAACTAATGCAAAAAATATTGATAAGAATAATCTTAATTCAGAATCTAATATGAAGTCATTGAGCAAAAGTATGATTTAATCTGTACTTAAGAGCTTGAATTTGATCTCAGTTTAAGAAATAATAGTTAATATTAAAAAGAAAGTAGACTCAGTAAGGAGTTGTTTTAGTAACATGCATAAGGAATAATATGGATCTCAATTAGAACAGCATCTAGTACTAAGTGTAGAAATACAATGTAGATGATGGCGGTAGGATTTAGTTTGCTTGATGACTAATTAGATTATGAAGAATGAGAAATAAGATATTTAATGTTTCAGATGTGAGAGACTTAGAGAATGGCAGTATTGTTAAAACCAACAAGAAAATTATACAATAAAGTAAATGTTTTTTGAGGGTGTGGGGGAAGAGGACATCTGGGAAATAATTCTGAGTTCGTGTTTTAAATACTAAATTTTAACTATAAGAAATCAGGAACAACAATTTGGGACTTAGAAATGGAATTTGCCTAGAGATAAAGGTGTTGGTGTCCACAGAATTAAAAAAACATAATAATTCCATGGGTTTCAACAGACAGTTTGAGTATGTTTCAAAAATTTAGAAGACAAAAAAATTCCCCAGTGACATCTGAGCAAAAGAAATGAGAGAAGAATAAGAAAAATGATATTATTATCCTGTAAGTGGGAGAAATAGGGTTTCAAAAATTAGAATGTCAGTTGGCATAGGGAAGTTGATTATTGTGAAAACTGAAAATCGTCTTTGCTTGTGACAGTTGGGAATTCTTGATGTGAGAGTAGCCGAGTTGTATTTTGATAAAATTTTCATATTTCAAGTGGTTAAAATTAACATAAGGACAATTTTTTTTTAATCTTAGACCAAGGAAATGATTTTCTCCATGGTTGCCATCACAAACACCATGGTGGGGTTCTGTTATTGAATTGTGTCCTACAAAATTCATGCTAAAGCCTTAACTCCCATTATGGTCACTGCAGATGTAATGCATTGAGATAAGGTCATATTGGGGTAAGATAGGCCCCTAATCTGACTGTTGTTTGTTTTAAAAGGGAAATTTGGACACAGGCACACAGGGACACCACCATGAGACAATGAAGCCAGATATCAGGGTGATGTTTCTTTAAGTCAAGGGACATCAGTGATTGCCTGCAAACCACCAGAAGTTCAAGGAGATGCATAGAATTGATCCTTCCTCACAGCTCTTAGAAGGAATCAATTTAGCCAACACCGTGATCTTGGGTTTTTAGGCTCCAAAACTATAAGATAATAAATTTCTGTTGTTTAAATCACCCAGTTTCTCATACTTTGTTATGAGAATCTTAGCAAAGAGATACAGATTCCAATGCTATAGAAATTGTGCTGAAAACTGATACCTAAAAATTGAGTAGTGACTGTCTTTCTTTCTGATCTTCAAGTTTGTTTTGATCTCCTTAATCCCTGTAATTTGCTTCCAATCTCCTATGACACACCACCTTACTTTGAAAATACTATTACTACTTGAGAGGAAAAAGAGAATACTGAAACTAACTCTCACAGTGCTCCAAACTTTCTATTTCCAAGCATATAGCTATGAAGACTTGGGTCTACCTCCTTCCTCTCAAATTGGAATGGAATGAAAAACAAGCCTCGGGGTGTGTGGGTGGCTCAGTCTGATAAGCATCTGACTCTTGATTTCTGCTCAGGTCCTGATCTCAGGGTGCAGAGATGGAGCTCTGTGTCAGGCTCCATACTGAGCTTGGAGCCTGCTTAAAATTCTGTTTCTCTCTCCCTCTATCTCCCCCCACACTCCGGGCATACTCTCCTCTCTCTCAAAACAAAACAAAACAAAAACAAGAATAAGATCCTCTTGTATCTAGGCCTCATTATAATCACCCCTGAGTGTTTTGTTTTTCATTTATACCTTCCCACTTCCTTGGTACTGTGTAGCTACTGCATTTTTTTTCCTTCATTTTGAAAATTTCCAAAATTTCCTACTTTAAACTATTGCTCTTTCATTCACATATCTGTCTATAGTTACCACAGTATCTAAAGTTTTCTATATGTGTTCAAAACTTTAGAGAAATTTGGGTAAGTTTCTACTTTTTTTTTTTTTAAAGATTTTATTTATTTATTTGACAGAGAGAGATCACAGGTAGATAGAGAGGCAGGCAGAGAGAGAGAAAGGGAAGCAGGCTCCCCGCTGAGCAGAGAGCCCGATGTGGGACTCGATCCCAGGACCTGAGATCATGACCTGAGCCGAAGGCAGCAGCTTAACCCACTGAGCCACCCAGGCGCCCAAGTTTCTACTTTTTTTTTTTTCTCATTTTATTTATTTTTTCAGTGTAACAGTATTCATTCTTTTTGCACAACACCCAGTGCTCCATGCAAAACGTGCCCTCCCCATTACCCACCACCTGTTCCCCCAACCTCCCACCCCTGACCCTTCAAAACCCTCAGGTTGCCCCAACCTCCCACCCCTGACCCTTCAAAACCCTCAGGTTGTTTTTCAGAGTCCATAGTCTCTTATGGTTTGCCTCCCCTCCCCAGATGCTGGCGAGGATGTGGAGAAAGGGGAACCCTCCTCCACTGTTGGTGGGAATGCAAGCTGGTGCAACCACTCTGGAAAACAGCATGGAGGTTCCTCAAAATGTTGAAAATAGAACTACCCTATGACCCAGCAATTGCACTACTGGGTATTTACCCTAAAGATACAAACATAGTGATCCGAAGGGGCACGTGTACCCGAATGTTTATAGCAGCAATGTCTACAATAGCCAGACTATGGAAAGAACCTAGATGTCCATCAACAGATGAATGGATAAAGAAGATGTGGTATATATACACAATGGAATACTCTACTTTTTTTCTCTCATTTCTCATTGCATCTTCAAGTACTTCAACTACTGTAAGTGTATTTTTAAAAAATCACTTGTGACTTTCTTCCTACCTCTTTTGCTGGCCTCGCTTTTTTAAACTAACTTGCCTTTTATCATTTATTTATAAGTGTTGCTACCTCCCAGAGTTCTTTTTAGGCTACATCATCTACTTTTAAATCTTTACAGATAAATGCTTCATTTGTTGAGCTCCATGTCTATAGAACATATATACATCAGTATTATCTCAGGAAAAATCTTAGTATATCCCAAATTGAAACCATTATCTAACTTGAAGAAATTTTCCACCTTCCCATTTTTTTCTGTCTTGGTTAATTGTACTCTCAACTCAATTTTTCCATCTTTGATTCCTCTCATTTCCTCACTTCCCGTATCTTACTGGTCACCAAATTTTAGAATATCTCTCTTAATAATGACTACCTTCCTTGCCTAGTTTCTAATACAATAGTTTCAATTATGGCGTATGCTGTCTCTCACTTGAACTTTTTTCATGGCATTCTCCCCATTTTAACTGTCTCCTATCTCTGCTCTAAACCTGTGTACATAGCTGCCTTTTTCTGTGTTCTTAAAATTTTCTACATGATCCTAACTCTTACTGAAACATGCATTTTGATCCCTCATCTGCATTAATTCAAAACTTATGGGCAGTCATAGAGCAGGGAGCAGTGAAACAAAGACAATTTAATCACAACTACTGTCAAAGAATTTATAGTCTAGTAAGGAAGAGAGACAACAGAGATTCATAAACACAAGACTATGAATTCTGGAGCATAGTACTTGTATTAAAAGGTCAGAAATGCAGGTTCCTAAGTATGACCTCATCTGCATTTGACAGATGAGATAAGAAAGAACATTTATTGTATTATGCCACTGAAATCTTAGGGTTTGTTTGCTACAGTAGCAAGTAGTACCCTAAAAATACATGTTGGGTCATTTATTTGGGAGAGGAAGTTTTTCTTTAGGAAGAGAGAATGTGTAAAAGCCTTCCTGTGTGATGTAATACATTATCTTCAATGTAAGGAAATACATGGACAAAAATGTCAGGAGAGGATATTTCTGGCAGAAAACTATGTGTTTATAAAAAATTAAATAATATTTGACTTAGAGAATCACAATAGTTTGGTAAGGTTACAGTGAGTGTTACAGTAAAAAGAGGAGGTATGGTTGGACAAGAAGCCAGATTATACAGGGCTTAGAATTGTGAGCTACAAAGATAGGGATAGAGAGAAATATAGAAAAAAATTAGAAAAAGAGTATATTAAAAATAATAACATTTAAACAAAGAATATTTTAGAACAATAGCTAGACAGTAAATGGGCCATTTACTAAGTAATTTGGGTGCAGGCTATAGATTTTAGAAACCACAATTTATTCTTTTTTTTTTCCATTTTATTTATTTTTTCAGCGTAACTGTATTCATTGTTTTTGCACAACACCCAGTGCTCCATGCAAAACGTGTCCTCCCCATTACCCACCACCTGTTCCCCCAACCTCCCACCCCTGACCCTTCAAAACCCTCAGGTTGTTTTTCAGAGTCCATAGTCTCTTATGGTTCGCCTCCCCTTCCAAATTTTTTTTTTTAATAAACATATAATGTATTTTTATCCCCAGGGGTACAAGTCTGTGAATCGCCAGGTTTACACACTTCACAGCACTCACGATAGCACATACCCTCCCCAGTGTCCATAGCCCCCTCCCCCTTTCCCAATCCCACCTCCCCCCAGCAACCCCCAGTTTGTTTTGTGAGATTAAGAGTCATTTATGGTTTGTTCTTAAGTAGGTACCTGTTATATACCAAATCCTGAGCAGTAAGACTTAACGCTGGTCAGCCACAACATAGAAAACTGGTTGAATCAAATCTTCCATCCATACTGTACTATTTGGCCAAATACCTTCCTTAACATTGACCATTGGGACTAACCTTGTTTGTCATCCCTAGATTCATCAGTCAGCTGACTATAATTCTAGTAGCATTTTCATAGTGATCTCTACATCTTTCCAGCTCAGACTGAATATTCCTTGAGTATTCTGTTTATTTTTTTGCCTTTTGGAGATATCTTACTTCCCCTAAGTTTCTTGTGTTTAAGGAGTCATGGGGGAGGAAAGAAACGGTAACAAAACCTAATTAATGCATATTTTCTAAGTAAATAAAAAATTTTGTAATAGATGAAGATAAGTCACTGTTAGAGATATGTAAGTAGATCAGCTCAAAGAGAGGTGTCCTCTCTTTATACACCAAAAACTTGTTGAGACAACAGTCTATTTTTAGGCTACAAACATGCCAGCTGTATCAATTGTATTGGTTGTAGATGAGAGAGCTTTTAAGTGAATTTATCTCACCTGGTGTTTCTATATGCAGTTTTTTGGTTCTGCATTAAATGAATAGTTGGATGGCTGGGGTCCTGGCAACTCATTTGTGGAAGTAACAGATCTTATGAAATAATGGCTTTAATTGTCACCTACCATAATGTAATTATAATGACTTAAATCTGTGCTAATCTTCCTCACTAGTTCAGAAGCAGAACTGTGTTTCATTCATCTTTATATCTCAAATACCTTACTCTATGTCATGGTAAGCACTCTGTAATCAATTATTAAGTACAGGAATGATTAAATGAGTGAATACTGTGTATTTGATTAGTGGTTCTTATCAATAAATTCCATTCATGATGCAGGTATTATTGTTTAAACAGTCCTGATCCAAACTGCAGGCTACAATGATAAGATCATAGGTCTTCATGAAAAAAAGAATTGTAGTGGTCAGCACTCCAAATCCTCCCACCCTACCATTTTTTTTTAAGCTAAGAATTCTGAGTTTAGCATGAACACTAACCATTCCAGAATCCCTTAGGGCCTTTTTTCTGTGTGTTTAAAATTTCCCTGACACCAGAAAAACAACAGTTGAATGATGACCAGATGGCAGGAGAGCTGTGGTAATTTGGCTGGAAGTAAGATGAGCATTGAAGCATAATGAGCAAATTAGAGATTTAAATCTTTTCTATGAGCAGATCAACCTAATGGGGTGAACGAGATCACCCAATGGCTTTTTATTAAGTTTATTTATTTCCTTTTAAAAACAGTTACTGATTCATAGGTATTATGATTTGGGGGAGATGTGACTGATGGATTAAATGGAAATATTTTTCAGATATTATGTTCTTAGAGTTACCCAGGATGAATCCTTCCTAATCTTAGTGTATGAGGGAAGGAATGATATCACTGAGGTGCGTAGCTAAAACCTTGGAAACAATCTTGTACTCTCTATTCCGGAGAGTAAAAGAGGATGAAAATCCTCCAATTGTTCCTTACCTTGTCATCTTTTTAAGGATTATAGGATCAAGGGAGTTTTCATGTCTTGAGACATAATTCTGGTCTTAAAAAATTCTGAAAAGACTCTCTGATGTTAGAGATAATTGCCACAATCAGGTTTTATAAGAATTGATGGGAAATCTGTAAGCACCTGAGGCTTTTCCCAGGTTTGTGTCTTAGATTTGGGGTCTCACTATTAATGATATTATGTTGTCCAACTGATTGACTTAATGGAGGGAGTGAATTGAAAGCCAATGTGTTATAGCATAGAAAAAACATGTTTACTAGATTCAAAAACATTTTGAAAATATTAAATACCTTTAGTTTGTCTTTCTGAATTGCTGGAATAGTTTAATTTGGCTTGTGTTTTGCTTGCCTCTTTTGCAGTTTGCTAGTGTGTGTGTGTGTGTGTGTGTGTGTATACATATATATATGTATGTATATATATGTATATATATACACATTCACAGTACACATACACACATATATATGTGTGTGTGTAAATATATATAAATTAATCGATATCTGAGGTGTTAGAAATGGGAATACTATGTAGGCCATGATTATTAATATGGAAAGGAGACTGTATTTCAAATTCCATGTGCAATGTGGAGATTACAGTCTTCCTTTTAATTAAATGAACAATGGAACCAATTAGAATGATAGATCTATTTATTTAATTTACATTCTAAAAATATGACATAATTGAACATTTTGAAAACTAGAGCCTAATTTCACTTTATTGTGTTCTATCAATAATTGTTATTACTAAAGTACTAAACTCATGATAGTAACAATACACTATTTAAAGATAATGAATGTTTGGATTACATTGGATATACATGCAAATCTCAAAATTTTCTTTAGTTTCAGTCTGTATATGTATCTGCTCAAATGTTTGAGCTGATGATTTTTTTATTTGAGGACTTAGACATATGTATTGATTCAAGAAGTAAAATGGTTACCTTATTTAGATACAAAAGTACTGATCAAATTTACTGAGATATGAGAGAAGATTATGCATTAGATTGATTTCCTTCTTGTGTCCTAATACCTCTTTTCCTGTTGGGAAATTTGTGCTCTTTGAATTATGTAGGTCTAGTGAAATGATTACAATATCTACCGGGTATAATACCAACTGGATCACTGAGAAAAGTATGAGACCCCACATTGTCTAGTCATGAGACACCTAACATTACCAAATAAATCTTTCATACAATTTGCTATAAATATATTTAAAGAAAGAAGTCTATCTCTGGAATATAAGAACTATGTAGCCTATAGTTTCTGAGATCCATCTTAGTGTCTCATAGGCAGAATGTGTTCAAAAACAAAGTTAAAGAGAGAAAGGCAGTTTAAAAAGTGAAAGTGAACTTGGGCAAGCAGTCTCCAGAGAGAGAAACAGACAGAGACCGAGACAGAATGACCAATGTTATTACTTAGATTTCCAGATCACCATTTTATAAAGTCATTGGCATCCCTTGAGCTTCCATCTGTTAAACCAATTTCATTTTTGCGTAAGCTTGTTGAGTAAGAAGATTTCCTTGGTAATCCACCCTGATTAATGCACTAACTTAATGGTAAAATGTGAAAAATAAAGATTAATCAGTTAAAGGGAACTGCAAACTATATACTCTACAGTTTATCCGGATGACCATTAAGTAGAAAAATTATGAATTCCTGATAGATGTAAGTATTTTAATTGGAAGTAGTCAACAGTGAAACTAAATTTTCCTAAACTCCTTTAAAAGAGATAGATTCAAGAGAGTTGCAATCAAAATGTCAAAATGGCTTTGACTTTTATTACCAAAGATCTTTTATTTTGAAGGAAACACAAAAGATAAGAACAGTGAAGTAGTACAATGTCTATAAAATTTATTTTCCACTTCTGCTGCTACCTCAATAAAGTTAAGAAAGGGCAATACAGTAACCTCGAAATAGCTTAGAATGTAATTTGGTGGTAGATGTTGAAAATATACTGTACTATTATTGATGACTCTAGATCATCTAGTGAAGACTGAGCAAGATTTGGGGTTTATCTGATGAAGGTTGGGACTAGCAGGCAACCACAAATATCTATTTGCATTCTTTGATTGTATAAGGAGCAGGACCCTTGATTCACCTATTCATTCAATAAATATTTACTGAGTGGTAATCTATGTTAAGCACTAGGGATAAATGAACAAGGCAGAGATTTTTCCTTTCCTCAAAGATCTAACAACACAACAAAGACATGTAAACTGGATAATAATTTAATATCACATAATATAAGCTATGATGGGACGAATAATGGAAGATGTAAATCACATATAAGTACATCTAATCCTGATTTAGAGATTCAATGTAAGCTTTCTGGAGAAATGGCTGCCAACACTGATTCCAGAAAGACAAGTAGAAATTAGACAGGAATAAAGTCAAGGGAGTGCTACAGATAGAGATGAAACAATACACAAAATCTAGAAGATAATAAACCTTATGCTTTATACAAAAATTAACTCAAAGCAAATCAGAGGCTTAAATGTAAATTGTAATGCTATAAAACTTTTAGAAATAAACATAGGAGAAAATATTCAGGCAAGTAATTTTTAGACTTAACACCAAGAGCATGTTTCACAAAAAGGAAAACAGGTAAGTTGCACTTCATCAAAATTAAAAACTTTTGCTCTGTAAAAGATCCTCTTAAGGACAGGAAAATACAAGTCACAAAGTAGGAAAAAAAATTGCAAACCATATATTTGACAAAAGATTAGTGTCTATAATATATAAAGAGCTCTCAAAACTGAACCAGTTATCCCAAAAATCCATTTAGTAAATTAACAAAAGACACGAAGAAACATATCACCATAGAGGATATAAGAATGGCAGATGAACACATGAAAAAATATTCAGTATATTAGCTATTAGGTAAATGCAAATTAAAATCACAATGAGATATCACTGCATACCTTTTAAAGTGGCTAAAATAAGAAAAAAATAGTGACAATTCCAGATCCTGATGAGGATAGAGAGGAACTGGACTTATATTTTGCTGTTTGAGATATAAAATGGTTCAAACACTCTGCAAAATCAGCTTGGTAATTTCTTAATAAACTATGCGTATAATTACCACACAATCCAGCAATGCACTTCTAAGATTTATCATGAAGACATATTTACGCAGAATTCTGTACATGAAATTTTATAACAGCTTTATTCATTTTAGACCAAACTGAAAACAATTCAGATGTCCTTGACGGATGAGTAGTTAAACAAATTTTGGTGCATTTACACCACAGAATATCATTCATCAAAAAGGAATAAATACACATAACAATCTGGTTGAATTTCCAGAGAATAATGTTGAATAAAAAGAAATTCCAAAAGTTGCATATTGTTTGATTTCATATATATAACATTTTTTAAGCGATAAAATTATAGAAATTTAGAACAGGATGGTAGTTGCCAGAGGTTAAGGAGGGGTTGAAGCTGTGAGGGAAATGAGTATGATTGCAAAAGGGCAACATAAGGGAATCTTGTACTGATGGAAATGTCCTGTATCTTGACTATGTATATTAATGTAAATATACCAGTTATGATACTGTACCAGAGATTTGTAAGACATTATCATTAGGGGGAAATGGGAAAAGGGTACATGGCATTTCTCTGTATTATAGCTTATAAATCCTTATAGGTCCACAACTCTTTTAAAATAACAAAACAAAATTAGTCAGAAATTTCATTAAGACATGATGTATTATGTTATCAACATGGGCAAAGTATATGTTTGAACCTGAGTGACTGAATCTCTGTGTGGATCTGTTGTCTGTTACATGGAGAAGTTTTCTTTCCCATATTCCTATCACAGATATGAAGATGGCTCTGTGAGATACTTACGAAGACTTGTGAATAGTTTTGATTTATTAGATTATATAATTTTTACAGTAAAAGTCAATAAAGTAAAAACATTGGGATGGGAAATTAATTGTATGCTAAAATGACCACATTTCAAAAGATTCCATAAAAAAATCAGGTTTCTGTTTTGTTTTGTTTTGGCTGATCAGTGACTTTTAAGTGAAAAAAAATTTGAAAGAATGTTATATGGTTACAAGGCAAGGCATTTAGTGCAATTTGTGTCAAAAAGTACAAGTGGAAGTCAAAAACTTCAAATTTAAATAATGAAACACAAAATGCATGTTCTAAGTTGTCAACTGACAACTCTTCAGGTAGATGACATGTGCACTGTAGGTATAAAATCACATTTTATTTTTAGACAATTGCAGTCTGCTTACTGATTATTTGAGAAGTTGAAAATCATTTATCTTTTATTATTTTATACAACTTTTTATTTCTGGGCCAGGACAAAGTAACTTAGATAAAAAATCGACTAAAGCTAACAGCTAGAAAGGAGCCAGAAATAATAATAACTACTCATTGTGTATAAAAACTTAATTCTAGTGGCTATCTACTAGATTTTCAAAATGTATGATATTTATATTGGACAGATTTCAGAATCAGTACTTTGTATTATTCTCATCATTATATTTATGTTTGGGGGTTTTCTGATACCAGATAAGGGGTTGTTTAACAAGAACCTCGTCCTGGAGAATAGTACCAATAAGGTGAGGAAGCAAGAGAAAAAAAATGTCATATTCTTCAGATTTTTATTTCTCAGATGATGCTATAATAGGTAGCTTTTTTGGCATGAGTTCAGTGGGGGGGGAGTGGCATATCTATCTTGTGTCCTTCTTTTCCCAACATACCTTAACACATATATTTTAACTGTTCCATTGATAAGTTCAGTAAATAAAAATGAGTTCTAAAGAGTTAAATTTTAATAATATTGTACAATGCAACAGAACATACAGAAGCTTATTTTTGTTAGCTGAAAGGAAATTTTTTCTAATCAGATGATGACGAAAACTTCAGTGTCTTTTATGAAAATTTTCAAACTACTACAAAATACCATGAGTTGTTGTGTTTTTTATTTTTTTTTCTTTCATTTACCAAAATAGCAGGTTATTTATCTGGAGTTTAGGGGCCACAGAAGAAATCTCAAAAGAAAAAAGAAAAAGAAAATAAAAAAACACCTTGAGATGGTATAAAACATAAATATATTGTTGCTGCTAACTAAACAGTGAGAGGTTGTTTATAATAAAAATGATAGATCAGAAAGTAATGAAAATGATCAGCTATATAAAATTCTCAGTGACTTCTAATCAGAAAATAAAGAATTTTTTAAAAATGAATATAAAACAGAAAAAGCAAAGTGAAGACTTAAAAGGGAAGAAAAATTTTGCTCCATCTAAGGAACCACCATATGAATTTTATAGCAGCCCTTAATGGAATACTAAAGGATTTCTATTTGGAGGTTCACAAGCATGCCACATGAATCCCCCAGTGACTGAATTTATAGCCCTGTGGTTTTCAAATTTGGCTTGAATTGTGCTTTGTGCTTGCTAGGTTAGTGCTGCATTAAATTCTAGCTAAAAGTATCTTTTCTACTTCACATTGTTTGTATAAAATGCATTTCCTTCTTTTTGATGGTTAATGTCTATTTTTAAGTTGAATATTTATAATACATTTGGGAATATTTATCACTTTAATAAAAAAATATGTTTAGGTATTAGATGTACATACACGAAATTCCTTTTGTGATCTTTTTCCGACTATAATGCTACCCTTAGGCTCTCGGTTAGACTTTATTTCAAAATGATGTTTAATGCTATTGCTTCATGGTCATTACTATTGTTTTGTCACTCATCTTTCTCACCTTTTTTCCCTTTTACTGTCATCTATTGTTATATATTGTATGTACTATTACATTCATAACAGAGAAAAAAGATTGGGTAGTTAGATTTGGACACTATTTCAGAGAACATTGCCCAAAATCAAGCTTTTTCATTTTTTAAAAAAGATTTATTTATTTTTTTTTTATTTGAGAGATTGGGGAAAGGGGCAGAGGGAGAGTATCTTTAGGCAGACTCCCCACAGAGCATGGAGCCTTATGTGGGCCTGGATCTCCCCACTCATGAGATTATGACCTGAGCCAAATCCAAGAGTCAAACCCTTAACCAACTGACTCACCCAGGCACCCCAAGCTCTTTATATATAAAAAGGAAAAATCTGAACTCTTCCTTTAAAGAATCAGAAACTGTTAGCTGATTTGTGTCTTGGATGGTAATGAAAATCAACTGTTTAACATTTTAGAATTTTCTTTATACATTGACCTCATAAATATGCACTTCCTATTTATGTTTACCCATCTCATAAACTGTTATCTTCAGAAATAAAATAATATTACATATATAAGAAGCTGAATATCACTTATGAGGTCTGGATGTTTAAAACCATAAGTATAGTCCTGGGGTTGTCTTCTTTCATTTATTTTATTTTATTTTATGTTTTAAATTTTATTTATTTATTTATTTTTATTGTGTTATGTTGTCTTCAATCAGTCAATCAATGTAACATACTGTTGTTCTAAAAACTTATATGTGGAAGTGGATAGATGAATCAGAAGGCTCTTGCTGATAACTGCTAGCAGATATAGGAGTGACAGTGAAGGCAGAAAAAAATAGATTTGTTTCAGAAATAGTTAAGAAACAGTGAGACTTGGTGTTTAGTTGGACTTGGTTTACAAGTTGAGAAGACTTAGTTTTCTGACTTGAGAATTGAAAATTAATTTATTGCAATTAAGCCAAAACAACAACAACAAAACTATGAGAACAAATGGGAGAATTTTTTTTTTTTTTCATCCTGCAAGCTGGATGCCACACTTTTCAGTTAACAGACTCAGTTCATGGACAACAGACAAGTATATTTGTCTTGGTGTCTGACCAGAACAGCCTTAGCCGTTCTTGCAATCACAGAGGAAATAATTGTTGTTAATGGTACCACTGCAAAGAACCAATAGCTATGTTTTTATGCCCCCGGCTGCTTATGGATTGAACTGACAGTACCTTGCCTCACCTCTGACCAACATGAACTTTGGCCTTCTTTCCTGGGTCTTTTCTATCGCCACTGAGGTACAAGACACTATAGGAGCCATTTGAGACACACGTATACAACTCAGAAATGTAAGATTTGGATTCTTCAGAGAAAAACTTTGACCATTTGAAAACAAAAGTAAGTAGATACATTGTTCTCTCCCCCAAGTTTATTTCATTTTAGAAATGAAAGGTGTTGTCTCTTTAAATACATCCTGTGAGACAGGAAATTAGCTACTAACAAATTCGGTAGATCATATCATAACTGACTCCCTGTGCTGGCCAACTTTTCTTTTTAAATCATTCCCCTTTCTCCATATTCCTCATTCCTTGGAATTGATCCTTGATATTCAAGCAATGGTCAAGCAAACATTATTTAAAATCTTCATCAACTGGAATGATAAAATACATTAATTACACTTTTACATACCACAAATAATAGTGCATATTTATTGTCTTACCCCAGGCTGTATTAATTTCCTTGCTCTCTTTCAAAATATGCTCCACAGGGACCATTGATCATCTTAAATTCCACGGAGCTTCATGCTTATCCACAATATTTATTCCATAATGCTATTTGTATCTGGTAAACAGGACATGTCTTATATGCCCTAGTAAAGATGTGCCAGAAAGAGAAATAAGTATGCACCAAGATTAACAGAGTGGGCCACTGCAAAATCATAGCTTCTCTCAAGAGTGTTAGGAAGGGCACTTATGAAGACATTCACACAGTAGATGGAACTATAGTACCTTTGGTCATTTACTTCATTTGGAGGGAGAGGTAACCTATATAGGTATGAATATATACCCGGGCTGTGGTCAATGGCTTCATTGGTTAAAGTGTCCTTAAATGAAGTTGGTTAAAGAAAATGGCACATGGAAGGACCTATGGGATCCAGGGAAGTGGGATGAGAACATAAAGATAGATTTTGATGAAGCTGGGAACTTTAAACACTTAAAATTTCACCAAGTCTTTACTAGTGGAAGTTGTCATCTTATCCCAGCCTAAGGAGTTTCCTTCTTCCTTCCCTAAAGTAACTATAATGATTTCTCATGATCTAGTTGCCTCAAAAAGCACTTGTGATCCTCTTCAGGACATAGCCTCACCTCCTTTTCCTGCTTCTCTTGTATTTTTCTCATGATTAGACTGAGTTAAGGGTTTTGGTTAGGAAGTCCACCCAGAAGTAAGGAGTGATTCTCATCAAATCTTACCAACGTGGCTTCTTGCTTATCTATTTATTTAATGTATCTATTTATTAAAATTTAGTTTTGGTTAAAATTCTGTACCATCTTATTTATATTTTGTTCAAGTCATTCTGATTTCGGCCATTGGGAGGTCTTTCATTTGGTTCCTCCATCCTTTTAATGTAACTAATCATTGTGAATTAATTTTCTTCTATTTTTTTTCTAGGAGATTTTACATTTTACATTTAAATCAGTGACCAACTTTGAGTTAAATTTTTGGTGAAAATGTAAGTATCTATATCTATATTCGTTTTTTTGGTATATTAATGTGCAAATAGTTCAGTCCCATTTGTTGAAATTACTGTCCTTTCTGCATTGAATTTTTTTTGCTTTCTTGTCAATAATCAGGTGACTAGATAAGTGTGGGTCTCTGTGCAGAGTCTGTATATATTGATCTATGAATCTATTTCACAGTTACCATGCTGTCTTGATTACTGTAGCTTTATAATAAGTCCTGAAGTTGGATAGTGTCAGTCTTTGAACTCTATTTTTTTTTCTTATTCACCATTGTGTTGTCTCTTTTGTATCTATTGTCTTTCTATATTAACTTTAGAATCAGTTTGTCAATATGTACTAAATCACTTACTAGGATATTGATTGGGATTGCATTGGATTTATAAGGGATTAAGTTGTTAAGAATCAGCACCTTAACAATATTGAATGTTCTGATTCATAAACATAAAAATATTTCTATACATTAGATTTTGTTTTTATTTTGGTTTGTTTTGCTTTGTTTTGTTTACAAATTTTTTTAGTCTTTTGCATATGTAATGGGTTTGTTTCTCTTTTGAGTTCTTACAAGGTTTTTTCTGTGACTCTGGCTTTTTGTACTTTTTTTTAAAGCTTTATTTATTTATTTATTTGACAGAGAGAGAGAGAGAGAGAGAGAGATCACAAGTAGGCAGAGAGGCAAGCAGAGAGAGAGGTGGAAGCAGGCTCCCCACTGAGTAGAGAGCCCGATGCGGGGCTTGATCCTAGGACCCGGCGACCATGACCTGAGCCCAAGACAGAGGCTTAACCACTGAGCCACCAGGCGCCCCAGCTTTTGCACTTTAAATATGATATACTTAGGTGTAGATTTCTTGGTATTTATTCTGGTTGGTGGGTTTAAAGCTTCTAGGATGTGTGATTTGACATCTGTTATTAACTTTTCAAAACTCTTGGCCATTACTACTTGAAAAAAAAAATTGTTGCTTTCTCCTTCTTCCCCCCTTCTTGTGTTCTACTTATGTGTATATTACACCTTTTGAAATGGTCCCACAATTCTTGGATGACCTGGGGAGATTTGTTTGTTTGTTTTAATTATCCTTTCTTTATTCTGTTTGTATTTCAGTTTAGAGTGTTTCTACTGACATATTTTCAAACTCCATGATTCATTCCTTATCCCTGTCAGGTGTACTAATAAATCTAAAAAAGACATTCTTAAATTCAGTTACAATGTTTTGATTTCTCATGTTACTTTTTGCTTCTTTCTTAGAATTTCATTTCTTTGTTTACATTAGACCTCTTACATGTTCACTACTTTTTCCAGATTTCAGTATTGTATGTATTTTTAATATCCTATATGATACTTTCAACATTCTCATCATATCCGAGTCTAGCTGTAGTGCTTATGCTGTTCTCACAGACTGTGCTTTTTTTGCCTTTTGACATGCCTTGTAATTTTTGTTGAAAGCCAAAAGTGTTTTGAGTAATGGGAACTTAGGCAAATGGTATGTTATATAAGGACTTGTACTAAAATAGGCATTGATTATGTTTAATATTTGTTGTAACTATATGTGCTAGAAACTTAAACATCCTGTTTTTTTTTTTTTTGTTTTTGTCACCCTGTTGGTTTGGGCTTCCATAACTTCTCCTTAGAGTGTCTGTCTAGCAAGTCTTTCAGCAATAATCCACTATTATTATTATTCTGGAGTCCTAGTTTTGTTTCATTAAGATCTGGGGGAAGGGAGCATAGTCCATAATCTTATAATTAAAACTCATTGTTTAGTAAGACTATGCCTCATGTTTCTCTAGCATTTTTTTTCCTCCTCTGCTTCCTACTCCCTTCACTGGCTGCATTCTTCCAAAAGAATTTTCTTGAAGCCTTAACTTCTGTTGACTATACCACCTGCTCCCCACCTTCTACCCTCCTACATACATACCCTTTTGGTGAGACAAGAAAGCTGAAAATGGCTGGTGTGGATGTAATGCCTCACTCCCAGGTGGGATAAGGATCTGGCAATGTCTTTTCTCCTGGAAATTAAAGCTTTATTATGAAAAATACTGTGAGCATATTTCATAATATTTAGTCTTTTGCCCCTGACAGAACTATGAATAATCTCCACCAGGAGAACCTGGTGGGGTTCCTGAAAGCAAAGCACTAGAAAGTATGGATTCCCATCAAAGATTGTGCCTCTCTCTTCAAGATTTTCTCACTCTCAAACTAGTCTACAATCAGATTCCATCAATTATTCATAATTGCCCTTTAAGTATTCCTACCAGTTAATGGCTTAGTAGTTTCTGCTCCATATAAGCAAATCCTAGCTATGTCTGCCAGAATGTGCCTGTCTTTCTTGATTTTATGGTGATGTTTTATCCTGAAAGCTGTTTTTTGGTATGTGCAAGAAAAATCATTGATTTTCAGTTTGCCCATATTTTTGTTGTGGGTGCAAGAGTGACAAATCCCAGGCTTTTTACATATTCTTAAATGGGGAGAAAGTAAATATTTTATGCTTGTAGGTCATGTGATTTCTGTCATAACTACTCAACTCTGCTGTGGTAATACAAAAGCAACCATAGATAATATATAAATTGGGTATGAACAGGTTCAAATAGAACTGTACTTACAAAAAAGTTTTATGTGCTATACTTCACTGACCATGATTTTATAACTATACTCAGATTCAAGACACAGCAGGATCTGAAGAATGAAATTCAAAGTGAAACCTGTGAGAAGGAGTGATAAACCACAAGATATTTGCATTGTCAAGCCAATTTACACAGAATACTTGGGAATATGTGTAGAAGTGGATTTTATGATTGTGGGATCAAGGTAGAAGGATATATAAAGTTGAATCAGACGAGACTTATTGGTATTAGGCCCCTAAAATAGATATTCTGGATTCAGTGTTTTAGCTTGATGGGCTAAGAATTTCTTTATCAGTTTGCTTGATCAGTTGGCTGAAATATGGACCCAACAGTAGTCTACACTAGATGAAGTTGAAATCGCAAAATTCCTTTATGTATTGCAGAGGAAGGTATCAACAGATTAAAGAAGTTTGGAATTCTAAAAAGGAATATCAAGTAATATTTGATCACCCATTTTTAGAGGGGCAGACCATTTACCATTGGTACCATAAATAAATTTATGAGCTCCAGTTCACAGACCTAGAATCCCTTTAATATAAGAGAGGCTAGGTATCTTTGAGGAAGCCTCTTGCAACTCTTCCAAAAATGTATATGGTTAATCATCTTCTCATTCATTCCTAAAGGACCTGCAACCTGACTAGATTATAGAAGAAAAAATAATCAGGATTCTTAAGGATTACTGGACATTGATTCTATAGAACCAAAGCATCACTGTGGCCTATTATCAGAGTAGGAGTATATGGAAGTTATGTGATAAATGAAGTTTTGTTGGTGATAGTGCTTTGTTTTTATCAATGAAGTTTTCCTTAAGGTCTGTGTCACAGTGGTCTATTATATATCTGTGCATTTTCATACTCACCTACATTCATACTCACCTATTTTCATACTCACCTACATCCCTTGGAAGGTTGAATGAGCTGGATGAATTTACTACTCCCAGGCAAAGGGTCTGAACAGCATCATTAAGTCATTGTTGTTGAGTTTGATGTCTTATCCTGTGAGCAGGGTATTACTTTGGGGAAAGTGTGAACAGTGGCCAGTTCTCTAGAATGCCCTTACATCTTCTCTGCTGTTAGACTTCTATCATCGGCATTTTTACTTCCATCTAGTGTGAAATTTTAAGTGCATCTACCCAATTTGTCATCAACAGCACATAGGAATAATAAATTTGTATTTATGAAATGCAGTTGTATTACACATATGAGCCAACCAGATAGAAAATAATATTAGTGTTAGTAAATGAATTTTAATCAAAGAGGTCTCATGGATTTAAAATGTAATAGCATTACTTTTCAACTAGTGTAAATATCTCAAAGCATAGCACAAGTATTTTCTTGATATTGTAAAGATATCAAATTCATTTTAAGATGATAATTTTTACATCAATCATAGCATAATCAGAAGTGTATGAATCTGTCTATACTGATAGATATAAATATATTTGTCAGTGCTAAAAACATTTTTCAAAACTGAGTACATTATTTAATTCAAAGTTAAAGGGCTTATACAAAAGTTCAAATAATTTTAGTGGATTAGGTGTCATTATGTGAACATCTTTGTCAGCAATTACTGGCTATAAAGTATGAAAACAAGTACAATTTGTCTAAAATAGACATTTTTTTTCCTTTGAAAGATAATGTGAATGTTTCTTTAGTTGTCCTCTTTCATAAAGAACTAGAAATTACGACCAGCTAGAAGAGTGTCAAAAACTTACCTTCATTTTTCCCAAACTATAGCTTAATTGAGCATTAACATCAAATAAACAGTCTTTACCTTTAACACGAATGCACCCAAAAGACAGTTTCTATTCATTTTGTATGATTAAAACTACATTAGGAATATAAATGTATTAATTTATAGATACAGATACTAATTGCTTAAATATTGAGTTCAAAACCAGGCACTAATATGTGTGGAATAATTGGTTCTTGCTGTAGAATGAAACCATAATAAAGAACTTGAAAGTGCTGTCACATTTCACATAACTAGTAAAATCTCAGAATATTTGAAAAATATTCTGAAAGAAAATGTCTTGGGGCTTTCTTAATGAGAATGAATGTGGTTTGAAAAGATCAAATAATATTCACATATGTCAAATACAGGTTTTAATAACAGTTAGAGATAATGAATAAAATTAAAGTAGGTCAATTTAAGTCATTTATTTTCCAAAAGGAGTTACACATCATAATAACTACTTGTTAAGATATAATTAAAAGCAAAAAATAGTATTTACTAAAGCTCAGTTACTCAATATAAAAAAATCAACATGAATTATGTATTATCATCTTTTAATTTTCATGTTCGTCTTTTTATTAGCATATCAACATTTTGTAGTTAATAGTCATGTAAATATGATAATGTAATAATAATTGAGATAATAATGAAAGTCATGAAAACAGTGCCTTAACTTTGGCACTGATATTTTAGCAGTCTGATTTTATTGTGACTGAGGAAAAAAAATCAGATGCTTTCCATCATAGATAAAACTTTTCTGGAAAAACGTATCTTTTCTTTCTTTCTTTTTTTTTAAGATCTATTTATTTATTTTAAAGAGAGAGAAAGTGCGTGTGAGCTGGGGTAGGGGTTGCAGAGGCAGAGGGAGGGAAAGAATCCTCAAACAGACTTCCTGGTGAGTGTGGAGCCCAACATGGGACTCCATACCAGGACCCTGAGATCATGACCTTAGCCAAAATCAAGAGTCAAATGCTTAACCGACTGAGCCACCCAAGCGCCCCAATACATATCTTACCTTTGAAAACAAGTAACTCCAAAAAAACTAAAAATATTCCTTGGATTCATCAAATATAATACTAAATACATGTGTATTTTAGGATAGAGATTGTCTAGTTCAGATTAAAAAAATACTAAATATAAATCATCATCTTCACATATTCATAAATTAAGTAACATAGGGCTATAATCCTTTCTGTGGCCAAATGTAATTTTTTAAAAAGATTTTATTTATTTATTTGACAGACAGAGATCACAAGTAGGCAGAGAGGCAGGCAGAGAGAGAGAGAGGAGGAAGTGGGCTCCCCGCTGAGCAGAGAGCCCTATGCAGGGCTCGATTCCAGGACCCTGCGATCATAACATGGGCCAAAGGCAGAGGCTTAACTCACTGAGCCACCCAGGCGCTCCCCAAATGTAATCTTTATAAAGAAGACTCTAGTTCTGAACATATCAGGTCATGACTTCAAAGATACTGTTCTTGTTAGAGATTACAACCTGCTTAATAACAGTCTATCATAAATTCAGTATAAATACCTAATTTTCTTTAAAAATCAGACACCAAGAAACTGTTTCTTCAGAAATTTTTATTTAATTTCTGAAATCCAATGAGTATACTCTCTGGAATACTTTCTATGCAGATTGTTTATAGGCACCCATTTTAAAGAAATTCTGCATGGTCAATGCACATTCTAAAAGTTATTCTTATAATTTCTTGGTTTTTGAAGGAAATGAGAGGAGTGTGAATGATAATCAACAGAGGAATTAGCAATTTGAGTCAGGAAGGCAGGAATCATCATCATTGCTCATAAACACAGGAGATGAGAATATTTTTCTTAAAAATATTAAAAATATAATCTACATTATTGGCAGATTTCAAAGAATAATTCGCTTATTACTTTTATTTTAAAATAAGTTATTATAATTTCTTTTTTATTATGTGGCATTTACAAAATACCTAACCAATGAAATCTGTTTCAAGCCTAAAAATAGAAAGATTTATCTAAATCTCACTCTAGTATTTCAGAATTTATGATTGATTAGAGTTTATTTGGTCTAATTGAATTATATAAACATGGTTATGAATAAAATGTGGTGTTGAGGAAAAAAACACATACATTGTACAACATGAATATGAAAGTAAACACTAACTTTCTCCTAAAAAGTTCTTCCAGCAAGTTCACCTGGTAAATTATCACCCATGTTTTAAGCCTCAAATAACATTTACCTCTTGAAGTTGATTCCCGTTATACCAAACGTTAGAAACATACACCTTTACTATTTTTTTTCATACCTACACCTTATTAAGTACCATAGATTTACTATCCTTAAAAAAACTATTTTGTTGAATAATTAGTACAATAAATGTATAACTCATAATAACACAGCTCAGAAAATATTTTCAAAGTAAGCACACTCAAGAAACTACCCTTTCAGGTCAAGGGAAAAAAATTAACATTACCAGAACCTAAAATTTTTCTTCATTACCCTTCCTAATCAACACCCTTTCCCTTCTCCACAAAGGTAGCTGCTAGTTTAAATTTTTCACATTTATTTCCTTTTTGTTTTTTAAGATTTGACATACAGAGTACAAGCAGGAGGAGCAGCAGGGAGAGGGAGAAGCCAGGCTCCCACACAGCATAGAGCCCCATGTGGAGCTTGATCTGAGGACCCTGGCTGGGATCATGACCTGAGCAGAAGGTTGACACTTAAGCAACTGAACCACCCAGGCACCCCTCACATATATTTTCTTTCTTTCTTTCTTTTCTTTCCTTCTTTCTTCTTTTTCTCTCTTTTTCTTTCTCTCCCTCCCTCCCTTTCTTTCGTTGCTCCTTCCTTCCTTCCTTCCTTCCTTCCTTCCATTCTTTCTATCTTCTTTTTATAAAGGGTATATATAAAATAAAATTTTTAATGAATATTTTTTGTGCCTGGCCATGTTTTGTCAACAATATATATGTGAGATACATTTTTTTGCACACTTTTATTTCCATTGCTATTTATCACTCCATTTCATAGATATACCAAAACTTACATACGCATTATATTCTTACTAAACATTTGGATGGTTTTAAATTTTTGGATATTATGTTTAGTGCTGCTAAAATTCTCATACATGTCTGTTCCTGTTCATGAACTCTGTCAATGTACAGCTAAGAATGAAATTTCTGAATCATAGGATATGCATAGGTTCCAATTTAGTAGGCAATGCCAAAAAATTTTAAATTGGGTATGTGAATTTACAATAATACAGACAATTCTATGACAACTCTACATCCTTGCCAACACTTGCTAGTGGATCTATAATGGTATCAAACGGATGTGGTTTTAATTTATAAATTGCTGACTACTAGGATATTGAGCACATTGTTCTATGCTTGGCCATTTATAGACCCATTTTGTAAAGTGCTTTTTGGGTTTTGCCCTTTTTTCCTATTTGGCAATCTCTATTTTTCTTAAGTTACAAAAATTCCTTTATAAATTCTGAATACATGGCCTTGTGCCTTTGATATGTTGCAAATATATTCTCCAACCCTGTTAGCTTTCTTTTTATTCTCTCATATTTGAATTTTGTCAGGGAAAAAAAGATTAAAAATTTTGATGTATTTCAAATTATCAGTGTCTTTTTTGTCATAGTAGTATGTTTTGTGCCTTGTTAAGAAGTTATCATCCAAGGGCATGAGCCAATGGGTGGCTCATTCAGTTAAGCATCTGCCTTCGGCTCAGGTCATGAGATCAAGTCCTCATGTCCTGGGATCAAGTCCCACATTGGGCTCCCTGCTCAGTAGAGAGTCTGCTTATCCCTCTCTCTGCCCCTCCTCCTCACCCTCCTCTTTCTCTCTCTCTCAAATAAATAAATAAAATAAAATAAAAAAGAAATTATCATCCATTCTAATATCCTTAACATATTTTATGTTCTATTCTATAAGATATATTGCTTTGCTTTTTGTATATATTTCTTTAATGCAGATAAAATTGATTTCTATATATATGTAATATGGTTTAGTCAAGTTTCTTTATTTTTCTTCCATACTAATATGCAATAGTATATAGTATATAGTATAGAGATAGTATACTTTCTTAGAAGTATACTATCTCTATATACACATAGGTCTGTTACTGGACTATTTATTTCAATGCATTAATTTATTTGTCTATCCTTGACTCATACAAGAATGTTTTAATAATTATGGTTTTTAAATAATTCATCTTACCTAGTAATATGTTCTTCTGTGTAATGCTTTTAGATATGTTATCTAGTAAATATTTCTTTTTTTTTTAAGATTTTTATTTATTTATTTGACAGAGAGAGATCACAAGTAGGCAGAGAGGCAGGCAGAGAGAGTGAGAGGGAAGCAGGCTCCCTGCAGAGCAGAGAGCCCAATGTGGGACTCGATCCCAGGACCCTGAGATCATGACCTGAGCCGAAGGCAGCGGCTTAAACCACTGAGCCACCCAGGCGCCCAAATATTTCTTCTTTTTAAGAATCTTATTTTGCTTTATTTTCCTTATTCACTATCTCTTGCAGAGCAGAAGTTTTTAGTTTTTTTTTTTTTTTATTTTTATTTATTTATTTGACAGACAGAAATCACAAGTAGGCAGAGAGAGGTGGAAGCAAGCTCCCTGCTGAGCAGAGAGCCCCATGTGGGGCTCGATTCCAGGACCCTGAGATCATGACCTGAGTTGAAGGCAGAGGCTTTAACCCACTGAGCCACCCAGATGCCCCAAGTTTTTAGTTTTAAGTAAGTTCAAGTTTATCAATTATTTCTTTCATGGATTGTGTTTTTGGTGTTGTATCTAAAAAGTTATTGCCACACCCAAAGTCAGCTAGGATTTCTCTTCTGTTATCTTCTAGAAATTTCATAGTTTGGTGTTTTAAATTTAGAGTGTGATCTATTTTGAATTAATTTTTCTGAACAGTATAAGTGGACTTTATCTAGATTAGTATTTTTGTGTGTGGATATGTAGTTGGTCCAGCATCATTTGTTGAAAAATCTATCTTTGCTCCATTGTATTACCTTTGCTACTTTGTCAAAGATCAGCTGACTACTTATGGTGATCTATTTCTAAGCACTTGAGCCAGTGATATTTTAGTTAATAAATAAGCAGTGTGAGAAAGAAGGTACTGAAAAGTTCCAAATTTTTGGTGATAGGACAGTGGAAGCTTTTACATGACAGAAGTTGAAGAACTTTTTGTTTCATTGGTGTGAGTTGCATTAGCCATGAATAGCAGTAGTGTGTTTATTAGACCAGCTGGTGAGTCTAACTCTCTGACTGTGTTGGAGATTTGTGGAATATCCTTCTCTGAATTTATTCTTAAACTACCTGGAATGGATTCTGTTGCAAGTATAAAAACTGATTTAGTATTTGGTATCAGATTGAGGCAACAGAAAACGTGAATCTGTCAGTAAAATTGTATCTTATAATATAAAAAGATGGGATTCAAGCAGCCCCAGTGGTCAGAGGCAAAATCAGTAATAGAATTAGTGCCTTTGATCAACAGTAATAAAATGCCCATTGAAGGCAAAGCTTTAAAGCACTTGGTAGCTACTGGAACTAAACAGTATAATGGTAATAAAGAATTAGAATACTGTGGGATAGCATCCTGGCTTCTAACTGCATGGCAAACATAAATAAAAATTCAAAATCCTTAGCTCAATATGTGTTCAAAGATTTAGAAGAAAATAATTTGTTTATCTTTTACAGGGTCTAATAAAATAAGACTCAGAATTTGGTTTTATGCAGGGCACCTGGGTGGCTCAGTCTGTTAAGCAATTGTGTTTGGCTCAGGTCCTTATCTCGGGGTCCTGGGATCGAGCCCCACATCGGGCTCTGTTCTCCACCAGGAACCTGCTTCTCCCTCTCATTCTACCTGCCACTCCCCCTGCTTGTGCTCTATCTCCCTCCCTGTCAAATAAATAAAATAAAACTTAAAACAATATTTGGTTTTATGCTTTTCCAAACATGACAATAATTTTTGTTCAGAAGTTAGAGTCATTTATATATGACAATTAAAGCATAGCTTTGAAAACATTAGGGCACTATATTGGTAGGGAAAAGTATTCGGTGTTTAGATGGTTTAAGAAACCTGAAAAAACCTGATGTTTTATTTATCAGCCCTGTGTAGATAACAGGAAGAGATAAAGTTGAAAACTGTAAGTATTGCATTAATTTTCATTAAGTAATGAAATATAAGATATTATAATAAGAAGGGTCAAATCGAGATTCAAGAGGTCCTCTCTTTTTAGAAAACCAGTTTTCTCACTTCCTGAAGAAATCAGGGACATTAATGCAATTATTCAGGTTTGGACAAACTTTTAGCACACCCTCATGATACTTAGAGGCATCATGTGGTGTTAAGAATATAGTTGCTGTAGACAGTTACCCTAGATCAAATCCTAAGCCTGCTATGTACTAGGTGGATTTTCTAGAAGAGATTATTTTTTATTGTTTGTGACTACATTTCCTTATCAGTAAATGCAAATAAAAGTACTATCTACCTGCTAGAGCTATTGTAAAGATGAAATGAGAGAATAATTACAAAGTCTTGAACAAAATCTGAAATAATTTGTATGTTGAGATTAAAAAAAAAAAATTAAAAAGAACACATTTGACCAGACTAGAGTCCAGGTGGATCTTGAAAAATGATAGTGTTTTACTGCAAGTTAAATCACTTGGTGAATTCAGTTGTTTTTTGTTTTGCTTTATCTTTTGTTTTGTTTTGTTTTATTTTGTTTGCTGTGCCAGATATGGCCATGTAACTAGAGGAAGCAGAAAAAAGGAAAAAAACCAACAACAAAAGCCTCTGATACCTATTATTCAGCTCTCAAGCTGTCAAGGGCTTTTCCTCTGTGTATCAAAAAAGCAGAAAAGGTAAAAGAGCCATTGTCTTTTACCTGACAGGCACAGCAATACACTTTCATTGTCATGAAAGGTCTGTATCATTTTTGAGTTCTATATCAAAATCTTCATTGTATGGGTCTTGTCATATGTTCATGTAACAGGATGAAACTGGTTCATTAAATTGATGCTGAGATGATAATATCACTAGGTAATCACTAGGTATTGCACCTAGTGCAATAGAAGGTATCCCATATTTCTTGCAAAAATCAAATGCTTATGTGGTGAAAGATAAAATGAATGAAAATAAATCATACCTAAATCATATACCTCCTTGATAAAATTCATTTTAAAGTAAAAGACACATTTCACATACTTGCTTTAAATCTATTCCAAACAGGTATACCTGGATTTTCTTATGATTATTTTTTGTTTTGTTCATTTTAACCAATCAGATAGTCTCTGTTTCTTACTGTTATAAACTAACTTATTTATATTGTTGGAAAAATGGAAATAATATGTTTTATTCTTGACATAATTTCTTTATATTTTATAGTATATTATAATATCTGGTATTTTATTTCTGTAATTTTATATTATAATAATTTCTTATATTTTTAAACATTTTTCTCTATAGCTATTGATTAACTTTCCTTTGTTCATTGTTTGTTTTTTTTTTTTTTTTTTTTTTTTTCCCTCATTTTATTTTTTTCAGCGTAACAGTATTCATTCTTTTTGCACAACACCCAGTGCTCCATGCAAAACGTGCCCTCTCCATTACCCACCACCTGTTCCCCCAACCTCCCACCCCTGACCCTTCAAAACCCTCAGGTTGCCCCAACCTCCCACCCCTGACCCTTCAAAACCCTCAGGTTGTTTTTCAGAGTCCATAGTCTCTTATGGTTCGCTTCCCCTCCCCAATGTCCATAGCCCGCTCCCCCTCCCCCAATCCCACCTCCCCGCAGCAACCCCCAGTTTGTTTTGTGAGATTAAGAGTCATTTATGGTTTGTCTCCCTCCCAATCCCATCTTGTTTCATTTATTCTTCTCCTATCTCCTACCCCCCCATGTTGCTTCTCCATGTCCTCATATCAGGGAGATCATATGATAGTTGTCTTTCTCCGATTGACTTATTTCACTAAGCATGATACGCTCTAGTTCCATCCACGTCGTCGCAAATGGCAAGATTTCATTTCTTTTGATGGCTGCATAGTATTCCATTGTGTATATATACCACATCTTCTTGATCCATTCATCTGTTGATGGACATCTAGGTTCTTTCCATAGTCTGGCTATTGTAGACATTGCTGCTATAAACATTCGGGTACACGTGCCCCTTCGGATCACTATGTTTGTATCTTTAGGGTAAATACCCAGTAGTGCAATTGCTGGGTCATAGGGTAGTTCTATTTTCAACATTTTGAGGAACCTCCATGCTGTTTTCCAGAGTGGTTGCACCAGCTTGCATTCCCACCAACAGTGGAGGAGGGTTCCCCTTTCTCCACATCCTCTCCAGCATCTGTCATTTCCTGACTTGTTAATTTTAGCCATTCTGACTGGTGTGAGGTGATATCTCATTGTGGTTTTGATTTGTATTTCCCTGATGGCGAGTGACGTGGAGCACTTTTTCATGTGTCTGTTGGCCATCTGGATGTCTTCTTTGCAGAAATGTCTGTTCATGTCCTCTGCCCATTTCTTGATTGGATTGTTTGTTCTTTGGGTGTTGAGTTTGCTAAGTTCCTTATAGATTTTGGATACTAGCCCTTTATCTGATATGTCGTTTGCAAATATCTTCTCCCATTCTGTCAGTTGTCTTTTGGTTTTGTTAACTGTTTCCTTTGCTGTGCAAAAGCTTTTGATCTTGATGAAATCCCAACAGTTCATTTTTGCCCTTGCTTCCCTTGCCTTTGCCGTTGTTCCTAGGAAGATGTTGCTACGGCTGAGGTCGAAGAGGTTGCTGCCTGCATTCTCCTCAAGGATTTGGATAGATTCCTTTCTCACATTGAGGTCCTTCATCCATTTGGAGTCTATTTTCGTGTGTGGTGTAAGGAAGTGGTCCAATTTCATTTTTCTGCATGTGGCTGTCCAATTTTCCCAGCACCATTTATTGCTGGGAAAATTGGACAGCCACATGTTCATTGTTTTAACTTGTGATTTGAAAGGCACTGAACATATTGTCCAGGAATCCCTTTGTACTATTGTTGCAAAGAATAGATCCTATAGTTTCACTCTTCCTTCAATAGAGCTGACACTGTCTATTGAATGCAATGGTACATTGCACACTGCTGCTAGATCTGCAACCACTGTGTTCCTCTGAAAATACCTGCTACTTCTCCAACATCTGTGACCCGCACTGGGATGAATTTTTTATGATCTGTACTGCTTCACATAAAAATTGAGAGCAAGTTTATATAATTAATACATTTTAGAACCATACTTTAGATTTGAAGGACGTGATTTTACCTTCTGTGATGGAATAAGAGTTCTGCTTCTAAAGATGGTAATTGCTCCAAACGTGGGAGAGAGGTTGAGAGGTTCCATTGCTGGGTGGCAAAAATCAACCAAAGTATATTATTGAGAAAGGGGAAAAAAAGGTGTTATGACATATTAAAAAAAACTCATTTCCAACAGAATTTCATGTCTCTTATTTATGTGAATATCAGATTCTGAGCTCTTGACATACTTTCCTTTTGTTTTATCTTTCATGATTTCATATAGAAGTTCTGTAATTCATGGAATAAATATTAAAGTGAGCTACAAACAATATAAATCTCTACACAATGGTGGAGAAGGGAATATAATAGAGAAAGAATTTTTAAAAAACACTTAATTTTCATCATCTAGCAAGTAAGGATATTTGGCTAATGCTATGTATCTATTTCTACAATTAATCCTGAGTCAATTGCTGCTGTTTATAGGGATAAAAAAGGATTTGTGTTAATTTCCTCAGTGGTCACCAAAAGAGATTCTAGATCTTGAAAATTAGAAAAATGTATAACACATCTTAAGAAATGTTTAGGGGTGCCTGGGTGGCTCAGTGGGTTAAAGCCTCTGCCTTGGGCTCAGGTCACGATCCCAGGGTCCTGGGATTGAGCCCCACATCGGGCTCTCTGCTCCGCGGGGAGCCTGCTTCCTCCTCTCTCTCTGCCTGCCTCTCTGCCTGGTTGTGATTTCTCTCTGTCAAATAAATAAAATATTAAAAAAAAAAAAAAGAAATGTTTAGGTTACCATAAAATGCTGTTTAAATGTTTTTTCTCTATTACTTGAAGAAGAGGAAGAAATAAAAATCTCTGCAGGGACACCTGGGTAGCTCAATCAGTTAAACGTCCAACTCTTGATTTTGACTTTTGTCATGATCCCGGAGTCATGGGATTGACAATGCTGGGCTCCATGCAGAGTGGGAAGTTTGCTGGAGGTCTCTCTCTCCCTCTCCCTCTGCTCCTCCCTTCCCTCTTTCTTTCTTTCTCTCAGATAAATAAATCTTTAAAAAAATAAATTAAAAAAAAAATAGAAAGCTCTAGAGAGACAAAGGCAAGAAAAGGTAAGGAAATAAGAATATCTGTTTAATAATATAAAGGGGTTAAATTCCCAAGCACGATGAAAATCAAGGATATTCACAAGTTGTAAAAGTGCATGGTTATACCTTCACTGAATAATAGTGAATAAAATAATTTGATCAACACAAATAAGGTAAAATAAAGAAATGTTTATGTGTTTATTACTATTTTAAAATTATAACAATATAAAACATTAAATAGGGCATGGACATCTATCCTATATTGATAAAATGTAAATCCACAAAATTACATTGTAGTATGGCCCTCAGTGTTTTCATTTTGGATAGGAATATATCTTCATATTCTTATTGAAAGCATTTATTGTCAGGTGACTCAACTCTTGCTACTTCACCTCTGATCTTGCCTTTATATCGGCTTCCTCATTTGGGACACCTGTTAGCATCCTTCAGCACATCAGCTGACTGAAGACCGATACCGCTTTAACATTTCATCAAAATTTATAATCTTTCTTTCTCCATTGTAGTCAGTTACTTCCAAATCTACATCTCACTTTCTTACCTCATGTTCCTTTGAAGTTTACATTTTTCTCCATTGCACTCATCATTGTATTATGTTTTAGGTATTAAATAGGAATAATATTATCCTGATAATGATAATGATAATGATAATAATGCTGTAGAATGAATTGATGAAGGTTATAATAGAGGCAACATGAAGGGATGAGATCAAACAATAATAATGAAGGCTTATCTTTAAAGGGAAAGAAGATATCTTTGGTTCTGAAATAATATATCATGGAAAATTTTGCTTATTTTTTTGATAGGTCCTGCCCTATATTTTCCTCTATATTTCCCTTCTTATTGTCTTCTTCCTTCACGTGTTGTTATAGCTGAGTAACTTAACTAAATACTAACTTATTTTCTACTTGTCCCTACTACCAAGTTTGGAACTTAAAAGACTGAGCAAATAATTAATAAATTAATTGAGAGGGAGAAGGAGTGGGGAGGCAGAGGGAGAGGGACAAGCAGACTCCTTGCTGAGTGTGGAGTCTAATGACCAGAGCCACTCAGACACCCCAAGACTGAGTAATTTTTAAGTGACTTCTTTTCTCACCGTAGATTGAAAACAACTTGTAGTATAGCTCCAACTTCTTTTGTGCCCTAAGGTCTTAAAAATTGGTTCAATTCACAAGGGATGCACAATAATAAACTTCAAGTCATTGGTTGTGAAACCATTACTGATATTAATTGCATTATAATTTCAAGTTCTGTGGTGCTTCAAAGCAAGAACTGTCTTGGTTCATTGATTATAGAGGCTTGTAAAATGATCTTAATTGGACTTGATTATTTCTTAGCCTTCCTCCTTCTCACATAAACAGTGAACATTTTTGTATAGTGGGTTACTTCTGCATATCACTAACATTTTCAATTACATATTGATACATATTGCTTGCATCCTTTGAGTTTAACTCTATTACCAAGCCCTGGGAGATTGTTCTCTAGCTTTCTACAGAAAGATCACTGGGGCCTCTAGTTGTACTTCTCTGAGATTAACTAGGTATCTAAAATATTTTTCGTGTCTGTAATGTGTATGCTCTCCTCCCATTATGATACCCCAGATTTTATTTAATTGCATAGCCATGGGCATGATGAGAAAGAAACTCTCTTTGAAAAGCACATCTGCTTTTAAATAAGGAAAATGTCTTATTCTTGGCATTTTTCTCTAGCATTTTCAATCTCTAGGGTGGAATATCACCAATTTTAGAAGAGAACCCTAAAGAGAGAGCATGCTTATGCATATGGTATTCAATGTGACATTAACAGGTGCAACATTGCTTTAAAGAGTGCAGTTAGGCATTTTTAAAGTCATGTGAAAATGTTTAGGGAATTTGAATCCATTTGATTTAAGCTAAAGGATGGTTTCAACTGGGTTATTCTTCCACATTCAAAACATTTTGTACGTGTATCTTTTTCCTTCTGTTAATGATATAAAAATAGACCATTAATATCATTGTCTATATAAACACATGACATCAGTTTATATCATTTTTGAAGAACATAAGATTGGGATATATAAAAGATACCTGGAAGCCTGCTTACCACAAACTTGTTATGGCTGGAATTCAAATCCTCTAAGTTGTCTTCATAAAAATGTTGGTATAATAACTCTGAAAAAAAGCAAGAAGGGCTTTTGTTTTCTTTTGCCTAGCTAAAGTTATAAAATATTAGTTAAAGGCACAATCTTGGTTTCCCTTCTTTTTTTTTTAACTTCTAATACTTTATTTATACAAAACCAGAATTTATTTTACTTTAACTTTCCTAGCTTTAAAGAACCTAACTTATTGATAATATTTCAATATAACTTTTTTAGGTTATCTCATTTTCAAATTATATTATCACTAAGTTTGACATCTTCTTGTGATCTAGTGATGAACAAATTTTTTGTTTTAATTACAGTTGACCCTAGAATAGCACCGGTTTAAATGTGCAGGTCCTCGTAGAAGTGTATATTTTATAGTACTGAACTATAAATGTATTTCTCTTCCTTATAATTTTCTTGTTTTTTACGATTTTATTATTTGACAGAGAGAAACAGCAAGAAGAAGAGTAGGAGAAGGAGAAGCAGGCTCCCTACTGAGCAGGGAGCCTGACCCCAGGATCCTGGGATCATGACCTGAGCCTAAGGCAGACGCATAATGACTGAGCCACCCAGAAGCCCCCTTTACGATTTTCTGAAGTTATTTTCTGTGGTTTACTTTATTGTAAAAATACACTGTATGATGCAAAATACACATTATTTGACCATTTATGTTATTAGTAAGGGTCTGGTCAACAGTAGGCTATTAGTAGTTAAGTTTTGGGGTGATTTTCTAGTGCTAGTCTTGACCGACTCATGTTTTCATTCAGTCATTTTATACTTCATGCTTATTATTTGTAGGTAGTCACTCTGGGAATCACTGGAACTTCCAAGACTGATCAGATCAAGACTGATCTAATATTCTAGAATATTAAATGGCTTAAAGTTTCACACAAAAAAATCAAGTATTTTAATATATAGTTATAAACATGAAGTAGAAAGCAAAGAATGTCAAAGAAGGAATATAAACTATTATATGAGCTGAATAAGAAAATAGACATATATTTATTTTAAAACCTAAATATAACTGTAATAATGCTATAATTGTCAGCAGTTTGAACATAAAATGATATCCATTTTGTTTGCTCATTACAATATATATAAATATATAATATATATTAAATATATTAATCCCGAATTTCAACTAGAAGACAAATGCTGAGTATCAGAGAGCCAATAGATTGCAATAGATTGGGTCACTAATTTTTCTACCTCCAGTGTTACTTCCTCAGTGGTTATTATGTTGGTTATAGACTGTGCCATATGCTTTACTAATATTATTTCGTGTAAGCCTCTAAAATAATTCTAGAGATCAGTACTGATATCTCACATTTATCAATTAGGATGATGAGTTAGGGGGTACAATACTAGATCTCTTATGTAGGATGAGAATGTATTACAACTAAGCTGTAAAATGTGACAAGTATTTAAACTGTCTGTAACTCTGATCTTGCTTCTGTAAAAGTGGTAAAATATATGTACTTATCTCATATTTGGGGAGGGAATTAATTATGTTAATATATTGAAAATGCCTGAAAGGAAGTTGGCCTGTGTCAAGCAGTATATAAGCCTTTGCTCTTATTACACTAGCCCAGTGAGCTGCAAAACCAGAACATCAACAGAGATATACGTGGTTATTTCAATTATTCTGCAAGAAACAGAATTCTTAGGGAGGTATATAAAATCTGGTTATAAAAGAAGCATCCATGTTCCACCAGGAAAATCAAGAAATATTTTGCCAAATGTTTTTTTTTTCCCTGCATTTATTAAAATGATCTTATAGTTTTTATCCTTTAATTTGTTAATGAGATGATTTTCTTTGATTGGTTTGTAAGGTTAAGTGCATCTTGAATTCCTAAGATCCTGAGATTCAGCCTAATTTAATGAAAATATAGCATTATTTTTTCATATTGCTATATTCAAATTGTTAGTGTCCATCAACTCTGTTATTCCATGAAAATTAATTTTCTTTATTTTATGGCTGCTATCTGCATCTTCTGTTTGTCATTGTTATCCTGCAGTTTCTCTTTGGTGTATCTAGGTAGACTTTTTCTTATTTTTTTCCTCCCTCTCATCTTTTTTCTCTTTTTCCTTCTCTCCCTTTCTCTACCTTTCACCTTGCTTGGGATTCATTGGAATTCTTTAGTGTGTCAGTCAGGGTCTTTAATAAGCTTTGTAGGCCTATCACAGGAGTGAATATGAGTTTACTTCTAATTTATCCTAACATGAGAATCCTTTGGAGTCCTAATTTAATGGAGGAAGTGTTTCTTATTACTTTCCCTTGACATTTTCAGCCTTTTGTACCTCTGGTCATCATTAAATTTAAGAACTTATTAGTATGGGTTGCAAATGCTTTCAAGGCAAAAAAGACTACAGTATTCTACTTATTCTTCTAAGTTTTTGTCTTCAACTAGATGTTGGTTTAGTAATTTCTTACTATTACAGGTGCACCTAAATAATTTTCAGAATATTTAAAATATTTTATCTACCATTGTTAATCATTTTTATTATAAGACCTTACTGCTACATATTACCAGAAAAAAGAAACATCATTTAAGCTAGTGTTATTTGTTACTGAGCAGTGTATCCTCAGAACACCTGTTGTTCACCAAATACATGTTGTCAACTATTTTTTATACAGCTATCGTGTACCAGGCACTGTTTTAGATATGCAGGATATTTCAGTGAGCAGAATAAATATCCCTGTGCTCCTGGAGTTTGCATTCTAGCTTACTTTCTATATTTTAAAAACTAAACTCTCTAATCTACCTTCCTATATTAGGAAGGTAGATTAATCTTTGGGGAAACACATTGACTAAAAAACATTAGCACTTATTTCCAAGCGCTACTTGGAAAATTGCAAGTGAAAATAGATTTTCTACCTATTGTCTTTTTTTTTTTTTTTCAGTTTTGT
Organism: Meles meles; assembly: GCF_922984935.1. NCBI lineage: Eukaryota > Metazoa > Chordata > Mammalia > Carnivora > Mustelidae > Meles > Meles meles. The sequence continues at coordinate 60,722,326 of NC_060072.1, forward strand.
GTGAATATTATTAGACAACCACATGAGGGCTCCAAGCTGCTCTCATTCATAGTTTAATTAAATAGGTTAATTTAGCTTGCAGAGTGGTTTTTACTTTTAGGCTATTAAAACAATTTGATTAAATAGTTTAGTTTTGCTTTCTTTTAAGATCTGATATTTTCCTAAATCCAAGCTCTTCTGAACCTATACAGTATCTTTTTGTCTTGTCTCTTTTCTGGAGGTCTGCCAGGGTATTTGCTATTGAGTTACAATTAAATATTTTAATTTTTTGTTTATTTTAGTGTTCTCTACATCTGCTTTTTATTAGTCCTTTTTCTCTGCCTTGTTTGTATTTTTTTTCTTTCCTTGACAACAACATTTTAAAATTGTTATTTGTTGTTGCTGTTTGACCAGGCTAGTGCTTTCTATTTGTCCTTGTTTCTTTTTCACTGCAATTGATTTTTAACCACCCAAAGATAAACTGTGACTTCCAGCTGCTCTGTGACTCTAGTTGTTGCAATTCCTTCTTCCAAATGGCTGAGTGAGCAGAAGATGACTCAAATCATGAGCAGGAAGCAAATGATTTCTTCCCTCATGAATCTTTGACTCAGCATTTGGCAAATTCTACAGATGTTGAGGTATTTCCAATTGTCTCATTCTTCTGCTTTCCCTAGATTGCTCCAGCATTTATGATCTATCAGAACTTCATAGAAAGTCTCATCTTTTTTTGCTGCTCATCAATATGATCAAAGTGGGAAAAGCTGATGTATGTTTTAGGGGATAGTTGAGTTGCCAAGGTGGAAGAAAAATATCACTCAAGATAATTTTATTTTCTAATTTAAACATTATCAGAGGACATACCATTTACAACAAACATTTTAAAAGAATTATTTAATAGAGATTTGACTGCTGTTTTTTTTTTTTATTACCTAAAGCAACATAATACAGGAAAACTATAATTTACTCCAGCATCAGGAACTTCATGCTTCTTCCAAAATATGTGTTCAGTCAGAACATTAAAGGAAGCCTCAGTTTTACTTTTCATGATGGTGTAATTTTTTTTTTTTTTTACAACTGATTTATACTATCAGATCTTATTTTGGTCATATATGGAATGAAAGGTTTAAAGTAGATGACTTCTATGATCCCTTAGAAGTATCTTTGCATATGTATTTTATTATTGTCAAATTTACTGTCTTTTTCTTACAAATACAGTCTTATGAACTTTATTACATGTATAAGTTTGCATACCTATCATCATAACCAGGACACAGAACAGTTTTCTTCTACTCCAAAAACTCCTTGTTCTACCTCTTACAGATAAATGCTTTACCCTTCCCAGTTCCTGGCAATCACTAATCTGCTCTCTATCCCTATAGATTTGTCTTCTTGAGAATGTCACATAAATTGAGTCATACAGCATGTAACCTTTTAAAGATTGGTTTCTCTCACTCAACATAATGCCCTTGAAATTCACTCAAGTTGTCATGTGCACAGATAGTATGTTCACATTTATTTTCTGAGTAGTATTCCACTATCTGGATTAACCACAGTTTGTTCATTTATTCACCCACTAAAGGGTATTTGGGCTGTTTCAGTTTGGGAAAATTATGAATGGAATTTTTTATTAACACTCATGTACATGAGTTTTTAAAATAAATTTCCATTTCTGTAGGGCAGATTGCCAGAACAGAAATGCTGAAGTGTATGTTATGTATATTTAACCTTATAATAAACTTATAATAAACTGCCAAATCACTTTCTAGAGTAGCTGTCTAATTTTACAAATATACCAGCAATGTGAGAGTGATATAGCCACTTTGAAGTCTCAGCAGCATTTGGTACTAAAGAATTTCTAAAATTATCTATTCTAGTATGTACTGGTATTATATCATGGTTTTAATCATATTTTCCTAATGGCTAAAGTGTTGATCATCTTCTTTTTTCTTGTCACCTGTATATCCTTCTTAGTAAAATGTTGGCTCATGTCACTTGTCCATTTTCTAATTGGATTATTTGCCTTTTTATGGATGAGTTTTTCTAAAGTTATTTTTATACTAGGGATATAAATACTTTCTTAGACATGTGACTTGCTAATATTTTATTCAGACTGATACCTTTTTTATTAAGACTTTTAATAGCAGCTTTAGGTTCACAACAAAATGTATAGAAAGTTACAGATTTCCCATACACTGTCTCCAATATACATACCCTTGCTCATCATCAGTACTCCCCACCAGGGATATATTTGTTACAATTGATGAACCTATACTGACACATAGTAATTATTCAAAGTCCACAATCTACATGAGAATTTACTGTTAGTGTTTTACATTCTGTGGTTTTGCACATATGTGTAATGACATGAATCCATCATTTTAGTATCATACAGAGTATTTTCACTACCTTAAAATCCTTTGTGCTAGGCTATTTATATTTTCGTCCTCCCCAACTCATGAAAACTACAGAGCTTTTCTTAACTTTTTACTGTCTTGATAGCTTTGCCTTTTCCAGAATGTCATATAGTTGGAAATATACAGCATGTGGATTTTTCACATTGGCTTATTTCACTTAGTAAGATGCATTTAAGTCTCCTCCATGTCTTCTCATAGTTTGATAGTTTATTTCTTTTTACTGCTGTGTAATATTCCATTGCCTCAATGTATAAGTTTATTTATCCATTCACCCACTAAAGGACATCTTATTTAGCAATTATGAATAAAGCTGTTATAAATATCCATGTGCAGGTCTTTGTGTGGACATAAGTTTTCCTTTTGGGGGGCTAATATCAAGTAGCCTGATAGCTGGATTATATGGTAAGAATATGCTTAGTTCTATGATAAATTGAATCCACTAAATGGTCTTCCAAAATAACTATCCCACTTTGCATTTCCACTGACAATGAAGGAGAGTTCCTTTTGCTCCATATCCTTGCCAGTGTTCACTGTTGTCATATTCCAAATTTTGACCATGGCAATAGATTTGTAGTGACATCTCATTGTTACTTCATTTTCATTTGTGTTTGCTTGATGATAAATGATGTGGAACATCTTTTCATATGCTTATTTGCTATCTGCATACCTCCTTTGGCCAAGAGTCTGTAAAAATCTTCAGCCTGGGGGCACCTGGCTGCCTCACTCAGTTAAGTATCTGCCTTTGGCTCAGGTCATGATCCCAGGGTCCTGGGTCAAGCCTCACTTCAGACTCCCTACTTAGCTGGGAGCCTGCTTCTCCCTCTCCCTCTGCTGCTCTCTCACAAATCTTTGGCCTGTTTTTCAATGGGTTGTTTGTTTTCTTATTGTTGAGCTTATAGAGGAGTACTTAGCATATTTTGAATAACAGTATTTTATCAGATGTGTCTTTGGCAAATATTTTCTCTTAGTCTTTCAGAGGTTTGCTAATTCTCTTGCCATTGTCTTTCACAGAAAGTCTGGCTTATCAATCATTTCTTTCATGAATCATGACTTTAATGTTGTATATAAAAAGTCATCACCATACACAAGTCAACTAGAATTTTTCCTATGTTATCTTCTAGGACTTTTACAGTTTTGCATTTTACACACAGGTGTGTGATTCATTTCAGTTAATTTTTTAAAAAAGATTTATTTATTTATTTGAGAGAGAGAGAAAGAGACAGAGCGAGAGAGAGGGTGAGCAAGCAGGGGAAAGGGCAGAGGGAAGGAGAGAGAATCTCCAGCCTCAGACATGGGACTCAGTTCCACAACCCTGAGATCATTACCTCCTGAAATCAAGTGTTGGATGCTTAACAGACTGAGCCACTCAGGCGTCCAACTTTCAGTTAATTTTTATGAAGAATATAAGATCTGTGTTTAGATTTTTTGTTTGTTTTACATGTAGATGATCAGTTGTTCCAGCACCATTTGTTAAAATGTCTGTCTTTGCTCCATTGTATTATTACCTTTGCTAGTTTGTCAAAGATCAAGTGAGTATATTTATATGAGTCTATTTCTGGGCTCTATATTCTGCTTTATTGATCTATTCATCTGTTCTTTGCTGATGCCGTTTTATCTTGGTCATTATAGCTTCATAGTAACTCTTGAGTTGAGCAGTTGTCAGAACTCCAACTTTGTTATCTTTCAATATTATGTTGGCTATTCTGTGTCTTTTGTTTCTTGACGTAAACTTGATATCCATAAAATAACTTGTTAATATTTTGATTGGGATTGCATTGAATCTATACAGCAGATTGGGATGAACTGACCTCTTAACAATACTGAGTTTTCCTATCCTGGAACATGGAATCTTCTTTAATTTCATTCATCAGAGTTTTTTAGTTTGCCTCATATAGATCTTGTATGTATTTTGTTATATTTATCCCTAAGTATTTCACTTATTTGAGTTTAATGTAAATGGTATTATATTTTTTATTTATTATATTTTATTTATTTATTATATTTATTATTTATTATATTTTTAGTTTCAAATTCAACACATTCATTGCCAGCATATAGGAAAGTAATTGAGTTTTGTACATTAACCTTGTATCCTGTAACATTGTTATAATATCTTATTAGCTCTGGGAATTATTTTTTTTTTATTCTTTCAGATTTCTACGTATGTAGACAATCATGTCATCTGAGAACAGATAGTTGTACTTCTTTCTTTCCGATCTGTGTACTTTTTATTTCCTTTTTCTTGTTTGATCACATTAGTTAGAACTTCCAGTATGTTATTGAAAGGAATGGTAACTGAGCACATACTTGCCTTGTACTTGATCTTAGTTGGAAAACCTCAGATTTCTTGCCATTAAGTTTGATGTCAGTTGTAGGTTTTAATGATCATATGATTTTTCTTTTTAGTCAACTGATGTGATGAATTACATTAATTGATCTTGCATTAACTTGATTTTTAAAATTATTTTAACTTTTTTTCAGAACATTTGTTTAATTTTGATGAAATTTTTGTATAAACTTCCTTTTATGGATTGTGAATTTGATATCATACCCAAGAACTCTTCACTTAACCACAGGTCATAAAGATTTCCTGTTATGTATTCTTCTGGAAGTTTTATAGTTTTGTGTTTTATATTTAGACCTATGGCCTTTTTGAGTTTGTTTTTAAATTGGATTTGAGGCTGAAGTTGTTTTGTTTTTTAAAATTTTATTTTATTTATGTTTGGATGTGTTACTGCTTCAAAACAATTTGTTGAAAAGAATTTCTGTTTTCCTTTTCATTTATATCATTGCCAAATATTAATTGGTCATATTTGTGTGGATCTATTTCTGTTCTGTTTTATTGGACTTTCTATTCTGTTTTACTGATCTATATATCTATTCTTTCACTGATGCCAGAATATCTTGATTAGGGCCACTTTATCATAAGTTTAAAAATTGGGTAATATTTTTTCCTCCAGTGTTATCTTTCTTTTTCATAATGCTACTTAAATGAGTATAGCTCCTTTGTATCCTTAAAATGTTAATATTCCATAAATTATAGATTTACTTTATTTACTAAGCATGTTCTTCTTTGTGTTTTTCTTAATTTTACTTATTAAAGAAAATGTCTTTATCTCTTGAACTTAAATGCCAAAAAAATAGTAGTCTTACCATAAAAAAGAACAAATTCAAAAATTCTCAGTATAATAGATCTCAAAATCTTTTCAAAAAAGATTAATATCTGTTAAGTTTCCATAAGTATAAATTTTACAAAACATTAATAGCATTTAATTTGGGAGATGGTCTACCTCTGGGTAAGTATGAATGCATACAACTCAATTTTTAGATGTAAATTAACATTTTTTTAACTTGCCCTATACTAAACTCATATATTTTGCTTTTTTTTTCTTTTTTGCTTTTAATTTATTCCTTAAAAAGAAGCAAACAACAACAACAAAATGAGGGGGCCCTGGGTAGCACAGTCAGTGGAGTGTCAGACTCTCAATTTCTGCTCGGGTTGTCATAATATTAGGATCTGTGATTGAGGCCGAGCACTCAATGCAGTCTTGAGATTCTCTCTCCCTCTCCATTTGCTCCTCCTGCTTGTGCGCTCTCTCTCTCTCTCTCTCTCTCAAAATAAATAAATAAATCTTAAAATAAAAAAAAAACCAAGGTTATAGCTTAATGATAAAAAAAAAAAAAAGGAAAGAAAGTGTCAATCTCTTGCTCACAGATGGGTAATTCTGAAACTCTAAGGTCTGCCGGTCCAAATCTTTCTCTATTCTAATACCTTGGAATGGATTCATCTTGTGGTAAAATGCATTTGAGCAGTGAGTAATGACTGAAGGTAAAGAAATTCTCTAGACTTTCTGTGGGAGGCCGTGATAAGGCTTGAGACGAGGACCAAACCAGGCCCTGACTTGTGTCTCCTTTAAAGTCCAAATAGCCTAACAAAAGGTTTAGGATGGAAAAGTTGAGTAGCACTGAGAAAGGGTCTGTGCTATGTGTTGTGCATTTGCCTACGCGATTTCCCACACGTTTACTTGTTAGATGAGAGCAATTTGGTTGGGGTCATATATTCATAACTGGTTCTTGCTGTTCCAGCACAGCTTATGAATCACTCTCAGGTTTGTTGTTACTTCTTGTATGTTTTGAGTTACTTTGGAGTCAGTGCAGCTGGTTAAGGTATCTAAAGACAGAGACCACTGGCCTTGGAGAGTCTGCATTTAGACCGTGAGAAGTAGATAATGGGAAGGTCTGGAGGGTTTTTTGTGCATGTAGTAAATTCTTTTGTAATCAGTTAAAAGTAGTTATTGTTGGCTATATAATGCCTTGCTGCCTTGAATAAACTCAGCATTGGTGGAAATCATCCCCTATGCTCCTCCTGCCCCCATCTCTTTGTCTCTTTAATTTCTTTTCACCATCCTCTTACCCTCGCGCTTCCTGGTCGATTTGTCACACGGGCCATGGCAACTTTCCATCCACAGTTCTGATATTTCTTGTGCTCCTTCTTCCTTGGCTTCTCAATCTTTACTTTGTCCAAGTACATTTTTATTTCTATCTTACTTCATTTTTTAAATTAAAAAAAATTATTGAGATATATTTCATATACAACATTGTGTATGCAAGTTTAAGGTGTACAACATACTGATTTCAGGGGCGCCTGGGTGGCTCAGTGGTTTAAGCCGCTGCCTTTGGCTCAGATCATGATCTCAGGGTCCTGAGATCAAGTCCCGCATCAGGCTCTCTGCTCGGCAGGGAGCCTGCTTCCCTCTCACTCTCTCTGCCTGCCTCTCTGCCTACTTGTGATCTCTCTCTGTCAAATAAATAAAAACCTTAAAAAAAAAAAACATACTGATTTCATACATTTACAATGCAATTTAATTGCCATTGTAACATTAGCTAATATCTCTATTATGTCACATACTTATCATTTCTTCAAGTTCTTAGAACAATTAAGATCTATTAGCAAGTTTAATGTTTAACACACCTTTGTTGTCTATAATCACTATACTGTGTACTACATCTCCAAGTCTTATCTATTAGTTATAAGTATGTATCCTTAAACAACATTTTCCCCATTCTCCCATTCCCAAGTCCCTGGTAACCAATATTTTATTTTGTTTTCACAAGTTTTGTTTTTTTTGTTGTTGTTGTTGGGGTTTCCTTAATTTTGTTTTGTTTAACTTTAAATTCCATGTATAAGAGGTATCACATAGTATTTGTCTTTCACTGTTTGACTTAATCTCAGCATGGTGTCCTCAAGGTCCACCCGTTTTGTTGCAAATAACAGAATTCACTTTTTTCTCATGGCTGAATACTATTCCATTGTATATAAGCACTGTATTTTCTTTAGCCACTCATCCATTGACAGACATTTAGGTTGTTTCCATATCTTGGCTACTGTGAATAATGCTGCCATAAACATATAATGCAGATATTTCTTTTGGATATATACCCAGAAAAAAATTTCTGTATTGTAAGGTAGTTCTACTTTTAACTTTTTGAGCAACCTCCATAATTCCTGGTGGCTGAACCAGTTTAGAATCCTATCAACAGTGCACAAGGGTTTCCTTTTCTCAGCAACACTTGTTATATTTTGTCTTTTTGATGACAGTCATACTTACAAGTGAGAGATGGTATCTCATTGTGGTTTTGATTTACATTTCCCTGATGATTCATGATGTTGAACATCTTTTCATGTGTCTATTAGTCATTAGCATGTCTTCTTGGAAAGTGCCTATTTTTTTCCTCTTCCTATTTTTTAGTCAAATTGTTTTGGTTTGTTTTGAGTTATGTGAGTTCTTTATACGTTTTGGATATTAACTTTTATGCAATATATGGTTTACAAATATTTTCTTGCATCCTATATATTGCTTATTAATTTTATTTATTGTCTCTTTTGAAGAAGTTAATTTTTATATAATCCCACTTGTTGATTTTTGTTGCTGTCATTTGTGCCTTTGGTGTTGCATTAAAAAAAAAATCATTGCTAAGACCAATGTTAAGGAACTTCTTCCTTAGGTTTTCTTCTAGTTTTATGGGTTTGGGTCTTAAGTTGTTGATCTCTTTCAAGTTAATTTTTTGTGAGTGGTATAAGTTAGGGGTCTGATTTCTTTTTTTCTTTTCTTTTCTTTTTTCTTTTTTTTTTTTTTTTTTGCATGTGGTTGGCCAGTTTCCCCAACACCATTTGTTGAATAAACTGTCCTTTCCCCCTGGAAATTCCTGGCTCTCTTATAAAATATTAGTTGACCATATATATGGGGTTATTTCTGGGCTATCACCATATTTTACTATTTATTCTTTTATTTACATACATTTTTGAATATCATCATATGCTGTTTACTCTGATAAATGAAAGAGTGTTTTTAAAAACAATTTTGATGTTTACTTTTTTCCCCAATATCATCTTGACTGTGTCAACTTAGTACTTAAATGCATGCCTGAAAGTTCTCACCTTACTGCTTTGATCAACCCACATCTGTGAGAATGATCTCAAATTTAGTTTTATAATGTCATACAACTTTTCTTCTAAAGTCTAGTTTTACATTTTTGGCTGTCATCTAAATTTGAATGTTTCAGGAGCTACTCAAATCAACTTTTCTGCATTAAAATCTCCTGTTCATCCAAATTAGTATGTTCCCCCATCTTATCTTTCTCTGGTATGCCATAATTCTCAAAGTCTCAAAACCTCAGCAAACATCTCTTCCATCTTTCTTCTTCACTGCATTCCATGAATTTCCAAGTATGGTTGATTCAGAATATGCAATGCCTTGTTATCTATCTTCTTTTTTTTTTTTTTTTAAGCACCACTCACACTCTTTGGTTTAAGACTTGGTTAAAACAAACAAACAAACAAAAACAGGATTTATGCTGGGAATAAATTACACAATTATCATATTTCAATATTCAGGATAAATGTGACACAGCATATTTACTGGAATAAATACTAAAATTCATTTAGGGAAATACAGAAATCCAATGTCCATATGAGTAATGAGCTGTAGTGGAGTTTATCTGGAAGAGATGTCTGGCTCATTACCTGTAAGGACAGTCAATAGAAGATATTTATGTTACAGATGAATTTGGTTGCATTTGAAATGCTGAATCAGGAAAGGGTTTATTGGATGCTCAGACCTACTGAGCATACTTTGGACATCTCAGATATTTGTGATATGAAGTTGGTGACTGATATGTTTTTATTGATCCAATTAAGTTTAGGGTAATATATATATATATATATATATATATATATATATATATTTACTTCCAGGTAACTCACTGCTATCTGAAAGAAGATTAATGTAGTAGTTAGATTATTAACATACAAGCAAACAGTTGGTTTGGAAATGGTCTATTGTAAAGGTAAAGCAAACTTAGCAATAGAATGTATACATATATTTAAGCCTAAAAGCTCTGTAGAAAAATCATTTATTCAGAAAGCATTATCTGGTACCATCTGAGTGGAAGATTCTGTGCTAATTTTTGGTGACATAGAAAGCAGAATTGAAATGTTGGGAATTTAAAATAAAATGCTGGAGTGAGTCAGCTAACCAGACAATTATTACATAGTGTGATGGTGTTCTATCTGCATTGAATACTGAAGAGGGGCTTCTAAGAGTACTGGAGAAACAAAAGCCTCTGAAAAACAGGGATTGCAATTTTTGTTAGACAAATGAAGATGTTGACTGCCAAAATGGAACTGGCCTGCTAGGTAGAAAAAAGAGTGAAGTAAGAGAGACTTTAGAGGGTACCGCATCATTTCCTTACAAGGTGCGGTATTTGAAACTTAACAGAAGTACTGTCTTTGTCTTTTTGTGTCTATCTACATGTCAATCTCTTGGGTACCTCAAATAATAATTCAACATATGAAATACACTAACCCTTTCCGGTCAACAATTTAGTCTATGCACACTAGGACAATGAATAGATGTTAACTATTGAATGGGGAGGCAGAGTTATTCTGGGAAAAAGAAACACTGTAAATATCTGGAAGAACAGTGTTTTGCAAATAAATTCTGAAGCATAGGGTAAGCATAGAGATATAATGAAGACATAAGGAGCATGTTGAAGTGTTTGCATAGGTCACTGTCAAATTTTGCATTACCTTGAAGAGTTATATGACTAGAGTTATATTTTAGAAGGAGCAAAAAGGATTACATGCTTAACGCTAGGAATGTGAGATGGAGCATGGCATTTTCGAAGAACTACAAATAGCTAGATTGTAGCTACTATAGCTAGATTGTCTGAGAGCTTATACTATGGATAGAGGTTGAGAGTGAACAGAAGGCAAAGTCTACCTGGTGAAGTGTCTGTCTGTACATGTTATGCTAACAAATTTGGAACTATTAAAATTTTTCAAGCAAAAAAAACCAAAGTTTCTAAACATTCTGGGCTGCATTCACTATTAATGTATAGTTATTTCTTTATTGGTAATAAGTCACTCAATTATAATTTCTGCTAGAATCTGGTAGAATTAATCTAATGAATATTATTTTTATGAATTATACTCATTGAAGAAATCTATATAAATATATTAACTATTTTAAAAGATAATATTAATTATTATAGATTTGAATACAACTTTCTAACTTACACCCTTTTAAAGGAAACATTTAACTTAATACTAACAAGGAAGTTGGTAGGTTAATACTTTAACACTGTTTTACAGATATAAAAATTGTGATTATTTTAAATAATATACTCATTATTACAAAGTTAGTATGTGATACTGTTAGATCCAATCTGTGCCCCTGTATTCTAAAGAGCTTACTGTATTCTAAAAGTGCTCTGATATTTTGGTTTTAGTGACTTGAGATATAAAATAAAGCATCTGGACTAATTTCTACCAAAGCAAAAGATTAGTTTATCTGGTAGAATCAAATCAAACTTAGTTATTCTGAAGGTTTTATAGGCCTCTGAATACTTTTGATAAACTTTGACCTTGGCTATATTTTTATTCAAATAGGATATTTGAAAGTACACAAGTACAGTATTCCACATTAATGAGAAAAGAATTTACTGTGGTGTTCAAAAAACCTTGCACATGAACTATTTTGTTTTCTTATTTGTGATAATATTTATATATCTAAATATTGTACTTTCTGAAGCCAAAATACTTTCCTTGAATATTAAAAACCTTTTATAGTACATATACAGGGAAAATATATAGACACTTTTTGATGTTTCTTTGTGAGAGTTATATGGGCATGTGTGCATGCATGTGTATGTGTGCGTGATTTTCAAATTTCAAGCATTGTTGGTTTTCCTATTTATTTTAATTCAATTTCTAATTTTAAAAAATTTCAATTCCACCACTTCTGTTGCTTTGAAAACAACTTTATTGGTTTTCAAGGGGAGCATTTCTGTCTCTCAGACTGACTGATTTCAAAAACTATATTTAAAACAGTAATGTTTTTAATAATTTTGCTATTCATTAATGCTCTAGAAATTTCATTTGCTATTTATTAGGGGATCTTGTGTACCTGTTCCTTTGAATAGTGTGCATGCAACAGACAGACCAAGAACCTATGCTGTGTGAACAGTGTGTTTACCGTGTGTATTCTTGGACTTCCATTATCTAAGGCTTTTTGCCAGAATGTGACTGTAGCATCCAATTTAGAGAACTACTTCACGCCTGCCATTTCTCCCATTATTTCTGTTTAAGTTGGCAGATGAGAATATTCTCTTTGGATATTTTCATTCAGCAACTTTGGATGCATGCAGATCTCAAATTACCATCTGTTTTATCAACAATTAGCACTGAGTGAATCTGAGCAGCAGTTTTTTGCACCTGACACATAAGGCCATTTTTTCTATTACTAAGTTAAAGTCATACTTCAGTCTGGTCAAAGTTTTCAATAATATTGATGTTATTCAAATTGGATGTATTATTTTCCCCAAATATTCCATTGACTCTGAGGAATAATAATTTGGAAATGATCCAATTTCTTCAACTCAGCAACAAATAATATAAAGTGTATTAGACATATATACTACATTTAAGAGTACAAAATATACTACCACATTAATCATATCCCAAATGACAATCTAACCTTGTTAAAAAGATGAATCAATAATAAAGAATACCAAATAAAAAGTGGTATAATAAACAGTAAGGAGTTAACTTACTCAGATAAATAAATGTTAATGTTAAATATAATTTTTATACTACCTTCCAATAATAATGTTAATAGATGAGTAGCTAATTATTTGACTCTAAAAAGCCATGAAGTAATTATCAATCTAGTCAATATTATATGCAAAAATAGATTTAAAATGTCAGGATAGTTCATTAAGGAGATGCTGAGGGTAGTGAAAATAAGCCTACAAATAGCAGATGGAAGATTTTCAAAGGAAGGGAAAGCAAATACATGTTCTCCAAGGTTAATGAGAGAGAAATTTCAAAAAATTATATGGAGTATTGGGTAGATCATTTTTTTAGGGTAGATCATTTTAACAAATATTATATCCTATAGTCTCTATTCCAGACCAAAGGTACATAAAAGAATAGATCAGATATATAAGGTATATAAGATATATAAGGTAATCTATATGAAAGCTCACACTACCATATTTGCCTTAGAGTCAACATATGAAGTATATGAATTTTCTTCTTTCTTCCTACCACCCAAATTTTTTCCCCAAAGATTTATTCCTTCATTTTGAGAGAAAGCAGGAGCAGAGGGAGGGGCAGAGGGAGAGAATCTCAAACAGAGTCCCTGCAGAGGGCAGAGCCCAACACAGGGTGGATACCATGAGGATGAGATCATGACCTGAGCTGAAATCAAGAGTTAGATTCTCAACTGGCTGGGCCACCCAGGCACCCCAAACTCACTATTTTTACTATAATTTTAAATGCTTTTAAAAAAGTAGAAGAGATGACATGGAGAGAAATTTTAATACATATGTAATATTGCCAGAGGTCTCAAATCTCTAGATATGCATATAACTAATATAATGCAATTAACATATGCAATCAAAATCAAAGATATGAAGCTAAAAGTTTAAACAAATTTGGTTTATTGCCTATCACTTGTCACATGTATAATAAAAACAATCAGTAAATACATAGAGAAATTTAAGAAAATGTATAACCATTTGCTATTTTATTCTTTTAAGAAAATTGAAAATAATATTCTTTTAAATGATATATTTTTATGAAGCACATTTATATACAATAATGAAAAATATTTGAGTAATGAGTTAAAATGTTTGCATCTAAGAACATAAAATCTGAGCTCAATATCAAAATATCAGTTAAAACTGCATTGATACATCTCACAAGATATTTATGATAGGTAAATTAAACCAAAGTGGACTTTTAGTGTCTGGGCTTCAGTGACTGGGAGGACAAGAATATAAGAGTTGGGGCAGAAGATTTTACCAAATTATTATTCCTTGTGAATTTCAATATATCTTATAATGTTTCTAAATTAAAGATTAAAAAATATACAAATGAAAAGAACACTTCCAGAATGATGAAATGAGGACCTTGAAAAACTAAACTACTATAAAAGCAAAGAGAACACTTGAAAAAATTATCAAAATCAACTTTTTCAGAACCTTGAATTTAATCAAATTTCAGCAATTTGAGGAGCTATTATTTAAATAGGAACATCTGAATATTGGCAAAAATAGCAAACTTCGTGGCATTTTTAACTTGCTGCATTCCTATACCCTCTCCTCTGCAACATGGTGACCTTCAAAACCAGCAGCACTGTAACCTTGGTAGTTGTGAAAAGTAGCATTCTAACAACTATTAGAGAGGGCAGAAGGATTTATAATACACCCAAGGCCCTATACCTAAAGATTGTCACTGTTGGACTTATCTAGCAGCTCCTTAGAATAGGGGCATTTATAGGATTTGTCTTTGTTTGGCCTGATTCTGTGCTCAAACAGTAATAATCCTATCACCATGGCTTTGAGTAAAACAATCAGTGGTGATCATTTAACTTCAAAAATGCTTGAGACACTGATACAAGTCGGGGCAAACAAGATAGTCAAAACCTAGGAAAATGTGGGAAATATCTATAGAGAGCTTTGAAAAGTTCCTACATGTTGCTGGGAGTCTAGAAGGTCACAATTATGATCAAGGCTTTATATATGCCCAGAAAAGTCTCAAGAAGATTCAAAAATATCATTTTGTTTTGCTTTGAGACTCTTTACAAAGAGGAAGTGAAAGCTCAGGCATATTGGTAAACTTGGAAAATTAAACATAGGCCCCAACAGGAACAACTGGGTGGCTCCGTCGGTTAAATATCAGACTCTTGATTTTGGCTCAGGTCATGATCTCAGGGTTGTGAGATGGAGCCCCAGTTACTCTGTGCTCAGTGGGGAAGCTGCTTCTCCCCCTGCCCCTCCCTGCACTTGCACTCTCTCTGTCTCTCTCAAATTAAAAAAAAAAAAAAAAAAAAAAAAAAGATATGCCCCAACATACACATAAAGCTAAACAGTAAAGAGTGGGAGATATAGTGGGGCACCTGGGTGGCTCAGTGGGTTAAGGCCTCTGCCTTCAGCTCAGGTCATGATCCCAGGGTCCTTGGATTGAGCCCCGCATTGGGCTCTCTGCTCAGCGGGGAGCCTGCTTCCCTTCCTCTCTCTCTGTTTGCCTCTCTGATACTTATGATCCCTGTTTAAAAAAAAAAAAAAAAAGAGAGTGGGAGATACAGTGATTCAGAGCATTTAAGGATTTAAGGATATCTTGTCTAATCATCAGCTGCCCATTAAGCTAATAAAGAAAAGACTTCAGTGACCACAATACAACAGAGAATACAGACTCTAGAGAAATACTCCAGGAAAGTTACTAAACAAACAGCAATGATGTCAACAACAATGAAAACCAGCAACAGCAACAATCCTAGGTAATAGCAGAGGAATCTGATTCTCACAGTTGCCACATTATATAATTTAAAATGTCCACTTTTCAAAAATAATTATCACACACACACCCACACCCACACCCCGCCCCCCCTACACACACACCAGAAAATAATGCTTACACGAAGACAGGAAGAAAAAGATACCTTTCTGGAAGAAGCATAGATGTTGCACTTACAAAACAGAGACTTTAAGTCAGCTATTATAAATATGTTCAAAGACCTAAAGAAACTATGTCCAAAGAATTAAAAGAAAGTATGAGACTGATGCCTCACCACAAAGAGAATATCAAAAAAATATATAAGGTTGCTGTTTTACATAACTACACATATAAAGTCAGGAATTAAAAAGTACAATGAAAAGAAAAAAAAAGACTAGGACATGCAGCAGCAGATTTGAGTTTATATAAAAAGAAGATAGACAAATTGGAATTACTCAGTATAAGGAACAGAAAGAAGAATAAAGAAAAATGAACAGAAACTCAGAGATCTGTGAGATGCCATCAAACATACTAACATCTGCATAATGAAAATCTCTGAAGACATAGAAAAGAGTAGAAAGAAAATTTGAAGAAATAACAGAAATTGTCTCAAAGTTGATTATAAACATTAAGGTACATATGCAAGAACTAGATAAATATTAATCAAACTGTTGGAATTAAATAGAAAGACAGAATCTTAAAAGTAGCAAAAGTAAAATTAGTTATCGCTTACAAAGGAACCCCAACAATGTAAGATCAGATTTCTCATCATAAACAACAGAAATCAGAAGGCAATAGGACAACAAAAACAAAGTGCTAGAAGAAAATTATAGTCCAAAAAGAATTCTTTATCCAGAAAGGTACTCCTTCAAAAATTAAGGAGGAATTAGAACAGTTCCAGATAACTAAAAGCTGAGAGAATTTAGTTTCCCATGGTTCTGGAGATTGGAAGACCAAGATCAAAGTACTGGCAAAGATGGTTTCTGGTGAGGATCTCTCCCTAATTTTTAGATAATTACCTTCTCACTGTGTCCTCACACAGCATTTTCATACACTTTTGGTGTCTCTTCATCTTTGTATAAGGACCTCAGTTCTATAATGGATTTGAACCCCAATCCTGTTACCTCATTTAATCTTAAACCTCTGTAAGGACCTGTCTCCACATACAGACACATTTGAGCTTAGGGCTTCAACCTATCGATATTAGGATACAACTCAGTCCATAACAGAGAGTGTTAGATCATGGGAAAGATAATCTTGCTTAGATTCTTTGGAACTTTGAAAGATGTACATTGCCTGCCTATCTGTCTATCTACCTATCTATCTGTGTACAAGTCAAAACTTGGGTAAAAATTTCCTATCAGTAACACATAGCTAGCTAAGCATTGATGCAGAGTAAAAAACAGACATAGGAGGGACTCCTGGGTGGCTTAGTTGGTTAAGTGTCGACTCTTGATTTTGGCTCAGGTCATGATCTCAGGGTCCTGGGATGCAGCCCCACAACTGGGCTTCACACTCAGCAGGGAGTCTGTTCGAGGAATCTCTTTTCCTCTCCATCTGACCATCCTCCCATTTGCATTCTTTTCCTCTCTAATAAATAAATAAATCTTTAAAAAGAAGACACAAGAGCCTTGAAATTTTCTGCTGTCTTAACCCTTTGCAAGCTTGCATTATTAATATTCTAATGTAGTCAGGCACCAAAGTTGAGAACTGTTGTCTCACAATTCCAGCCTACCAGTCATTCTTATTGAGCAATATGAATCATGGAAGTGATGTCAGCATCCTGGTGGCATTAAGACACCCTTTCTTTTTGTCCCCATTTTTATTTTTCATTTTTTTAAAGATTTTATTTTCTTACTTGAGAGAAAGAGAAAAAGAGAGAGCAGGATCATGGGGGTGGGGGCAGGAGGAGAGAGAGAAGCAGACTCTCCACTGAGTAGGGAGCCTGACCCAGGGCTTGATCCCAGGATCCTGAGATCATGACCTGAGTGGAAGGCAGCAGCTTAAGCAACTGAGTGACCCAGGCACCCCTTGTCCCCATTTTTAACAACTAAAATTTAACATCCATTAAAGAACAAAAGTACCTCTGTGGGAGTTGTGGAACCTCACACCATAAGTCAGAGGACCTAGGAGGAACATCATCCATCTTTTTGTCAGATAGTAGGCAGACCTTGGTGCAGACTGTGGAAATGACAAGAGACTATGAACTGGCTTGAGCCCCTCTTGGACATGGCTGAGGAGCACCTAGAAATTCTAATTTAGATAGACACACACAGATGGGAGCTGCATGGTAACCATAAAGCAGAACTCTTAGTATACTCTCAAAAGTTAACAGAATTAGAACAAATAATCACAGAAGATCACCAAGTCACAAAGGTACACAGCAAGAGATAAAAAAAGGAAAATGGATCTACAAAACAATCAGAAAGTGATTAATAAGATGGCATGGTAAGTCTCTACATATCACTAATTACTCTAAATGTAAATAGATTGAATTCTCCAATGAAAAGGCACAGAATAGCTGAATTCAAAATAAAATTCAAAATAAAGTTCCAAAATATTTTGATTTAAAAATAAATATAATAATAATAATAATAATAATAATAATAATAATAATAATAATAAAAAGACACAGCTACATGCTGCCTAAAAGAGATTCTCTTCAGCTTTAAGGAAACATAGGCTCAAAGTAAAGGGATGGAAAGAGGTATTTTGTGCAAATAAAAACCAAAAGGAAGTGAGAGTAGCTAAACATATCAGACAAATGGATTTTCAGTTAAAAATGATAAAGAAACAAAGAAGGTCATTATATAATGATAAAAGAGTCACTTCCTCAAGAAGATATAATAATTTTAAGTGTATTTACACTCCACATTAGAGCACCTAATTTTTTAGCAAACCTTAACAGATTTGCAGGAAGAAATAGACAACAATACAATAACAGTAGGGGACTTCAATACTCCATATTCAGCAATGGATAAATCATTCAAGCAGAAAATAAATGTTGAACTAGAACCATACTTTGGACCAAAGGACAAAATAGACATATACATAGCATTTCATCCAGCAGCAGCAAGTTATGTATTTTTCTCAAGTGCATGGGAAACATTCTCAGGGACAGATCATATGATAGGTCACGAAGCACACCTTGGTAAATTTAAGAACACTGAATTATACCAAATATCATTTCCCACTACAGTATTATAAAACTAGGTGTCAGTAAGATAAAAAAAAAAAGGTATAAACATGTTGAAACTAAACAACACACTGAACATTAGTGGAGCAAAGAAGAAACTAAAAGGAAAATAAAAATATTTCAAGGGGAATATAGAAATATCTCAAAACAAATCAAAATGGAAATATGACATACCAAAACCTATGGGATGCTGTAAAAGTAATTCTAAGAGGGAATTTTGAAGAGATAAACATATATAACCAGGTGATGGATATTAAGGAAGGCACATGTTGGGATGAACACTGGATGTTATATACAACTACTGAATCATTAAACACTACAACTAAAACTTATGTACTATATGCTGGCTAACTGAACATAACAAATAAATAAATAAACAAACAAACTAAGTATCAAACAACAAACTTCATACCTCAAGGAACTTGAAAAAGAAGAACAAACCAAGCCCAAAGTTAGCAGAAGAGACATAACAAAGATCACAGTGGAAATAAGTGGATGCAGATGAAAAAAAACAATTAGAAAAGATAAATGAAGCTGAGAGATTTTTTTTGAAAGGAGAAACAAAATTGACAAATTTTATTTAGACTAAGTAAAAAAAAAACAAAAGACTCAAATAAATAAGATCTGAGATGAAAGAGAAGGCATTACAGCTATGATCACAGAATTACAAAGGATCAAAAGAGATTAACCAGTTATATATGAAAAAAATTTGATAATCTGGAATGAATCAGTAAATTCCTAAAAACATGCAATCTACCAAAACTGAATCATGAAGAAATAGAAAATCTGAGCAGACCAAGGATGAATAAGGAGATTGAATCAATAATCAGAACTTCACAGCACACAAAGGTCCAGAACCAGGTGGTTTCGCTATTGATTCTACTAATCATGTAAAGGATTAATGTGACTCCTTCATAAACTCTTCCAAAAAATTGAAGAGGAGGGAACACTCTGAAACTCATCTTATGAGGCTGGCATTACCCTGATACAAAGCCACATAAGGTCACCACAAGAAAAGAAAACTATAAACCAATATCCTTGATGAATATAGATGCAAAAATTCTCAATAAAATATAAGCAAACCAAATTCAACAACACATTAAAGTTCTTACATCATGTTCAAGTGGGATTTATTCCTGGTATGCAAGGATGGTTCAACATAAAAGAATCAATTATGTGATATACTACATTCATTGTATGAAAGATAATACACACTAGCTAATGAGATATTTGAAAAACAAAGAAGATAGTCTCATTTACAATAGCATCAAAAACAAAACACTTATGAGTAAATTAAGCGAGAAATTGAAATGTCTCTGCAATGAAAACTATGAGATTGATAAAAGAAATGGAAGAAGACACAAATAGAAAGATATCCTGTGTTCATGGGTTAGCAGAATTAATATTAAACCATATATTATCCGAAATGATATAGCAATTCAATGCAATCAGTATCAAAATTCAGATGACATTTTTCACAGAAATAGAAAAAGAAATCCTAAAATATATGGTACAACAAAGAACTCAAAGATCCAAAGCATTCTTGAGAAAGAAAAACAAAGCTGAGGGAATCACACTTCATGATTTTAAGCCTCACTACAGTTATAGTAATTAAAATGGTATAATACTGGCATAAAAATTCACACATAGACCAAAGGAACAGAATTGAAACCTGGAAATAACCGCCCAAATGTATGGTCAACTAATATTTGACAATGGCTCCAAGAGTACTCAGTGGAGAAAGAATAGTCTCTTTAATAAATGGTGTTGGGAAAACTGTATAAACACATGTAGAAAAATGGAATTGGACCCATATCTTACACCAGTCACACAAATTAGCTTGAAATCAATTAAAGACTGAAATATAAGACCTATAACGGTAAAACTCCTGGAAGAAAAAATAGGGGAAAAGCTCTTTGACATCATTCTTTGAAACTCTTTTTTTTTGTAGGGAGGAGGTGGAATATGACACCAAAGAGTTTGCTTTTGCAACAAAAGCAAAAAGTAGTGCATGGGACTGCATCATACTTAAAACTTCTTCACTACAAAAGAAGTAATCAACAAAATGAAAGGCAACATATTAAATAGGAGAAAATATTCACAAACTATATGTGAGATATAGGTTATCTCAAAATATTTAAAGAACTCTTGCAACTCGACAATAATAAAACAATCTAACTTAAAAATGAGCACAGGAACAAATAACATTTTCCTGAAGAAGACAACCAAATGGCCAATAGGTACATGAAAAGATGTTCAACATCACTAATTACCAGGGAAATGCAAATCAAAACCACAAGGTATCACCTCACACTTGTGAAAATGGCTGTCATCAAAAAGACAAAGGATAACAAATATCAGCAAGAATGTGGAGGAAAGGAAACCATTTGCACTTTTGGTGGGAATGTAAATTGGTTCAGCCACTACTGAAAACAGTATGGACGTTCCTCAAAAAATTAAAAATAGAACTGCCATATATTCCAATAATCCCACTTTTGTCACATCCAAAGGAAATAACAGAATATTGAAAAGACAGCTGCATCACTGTGTACATTGCAGTATTATTTACAATAGCCAAGATCCAGAAACAACCTAAGTGTCCATGATGGATTACTGGATAAAAAAGATATGGTATCTGTATACAATAGAATATTATTCAGCCATGAGGAAAAAAGGCAATCTTGCCATTTGCAACAACATGGATGGACTTTGAACCCTTCATGCTGAGTAAAATAATCCAGACAGAGAAAGACAAATATTGTATTATATCATATATTTCTGGAATTTTAAAAGCCAAATGCCCAGAAACAGAGAGTAGAATCATGTTACCAGAGGCTAGGGAGTGGGAGAGCTTCGTAGAGAATAGTCAAAGGGTACAAACTTGCAGTTAGAAGAGAAATACATTCAGGAGATCTAATGCACAGCACGATGATTAGAGTAAACAATACTGTATTATAGGGACACTTGGGTGGCTGTTGGTTAAGGGGCTGCCTTCAACTCAGGTCATTATCCGAGGGTCCTGGGACTGAGTCCCACATTGGACTCCTTGCTTGTCGGGGACCCTGCTTCTCTCCCTGCCACTCTGCCTGCTTGTGCGCACTTTCCATCTCTCTCTTCAAAAAAAAAAATAAATAAAAAATAAATATATATATATATTTCAAAGGTGCTAAAAAATTCAATCTTAAATGTTCTTACCACAGAAATGATAAATGTGTGACATGATGGGGGTGCTAGCTAACACTATGGTGGTAATCATATTATAATACATCAACGTATCAAATGGACACATTGGACATCCTAAACTTAGACAATGTTAAATGTCAATTAGTATCTCAATTTTGTTGAATAAGTGAGATTATATATATAAAACACCTAAAACAAAGGAGACTTGGATTATGATTGAAATGTAGTGACACTTTTTGAGAATGTGTCTGTGTTCATAAATATTTTTGTTCACATAATTTCCATTAAATCAATGTTTCTTAAAATGTCAAGAACTCATAGAATGCCAGAGAATATATTTGCTGGCTTTCATGATTAAGAAACACTTGTATTAAAATCTAATGGTTTTTATTTTGAGTTTAAACCCAAAACAAACTCTCGCTAAGATATGGAGTTACAATAGGTTACAATTTGAACATCCTCACAATCCATGGTATTTTAACTTCTCATGAAGAACCTGTACACCATAGAAAACATGTCCAGGGGCTCCTGGGTGGCTCAGTGGATTAAGCCGCTGCCTTCGGCTCAGGTCATGATCTCAGGGTCCTGGGATGGAGCCCCGCACTGGGCTCTCTGCTCTGCAGGGAGCCTGCTTCCTCCTCTCTCTCTGCCTGCCTCTCTGCCTACTTGTGATCTCTCTCTCTGTCAAATAAATAAAATAAAATCTTAAAAAAAGAAAAAGAAAACATGTCCATATACCTTCTAGGTTGATAATGTCAAGGAAGGTATTTCTCGGAAATTTATAATTTAAATAAGTAGTCAAGTCTCCAGATATAAATAAGAATGGTCTAAGGAGTAAAAGAGGCTTCAAATAAAAGAAAGAATGAGGGGAAAAAAAAGAAAGAAACTGAAGTACAGGATCATAGCAAGAAAAATAGAGGAAGCAGTACCTACAGAAATTCTCTGAGCTCTTGGAACACCTCGTGTACTAATAAGCTGAGCAGTTAGTGAAAACACTGAATAGGAATATAAAAGGAAATATTCTAAGCATCCTTGCTTCTCTATTCATCATAGAGATTATTATTTATTGGAGGCTAACTGGTTCTCCACAAAATTAGTTTGTTGAAATTTTCACATAATTCATGTTTTCATAAAAATCCATTGAAATTTTAATAGTGCAAGTCTTTAGGTTTTCAAATAAAATAATCCCCATGTTGATATTTTTTTATTTCTTGGGTAAATCAAACTTTGCTTATTAACATTCAACATATCAATTATCAATTTAACAAGCCAATCTCATACCTATCATGATTTATAATCATTGCTCCTTTCTTGCACATAGTCCTAGACAGTGTCTCTTTTGCCTATCCGCTAAGAGTTCTTAAATTCTCTAAAACTCCCCTGGTGCAACTTTTTAAAGCGCATCTCCTCATTCCTTCTGCAGTTTCCATGTCTTGTTGATTTCTTTTCCTCATTTACCTCTGACTTACACTGGCATTACTAATTGCCTCAGGGCCATATCCATGGAAGAATGTCTGTGTGTATGAAATGAACATTTATATATCTTCTTTTCTTTATATGAACTGATTAAGGGAGGCCATTTTTTTTTCTTTGTGACAGTGAAACTTGACCTGATGGCCTATTATCAGTAGGTCAGATTTACTTGAGAACTTTAATTAGAGGATAGAATCAGTGACTTTGGTGTTTGGAAGAAAGTTAATTTTTCAAATAAACTAAGAAATGTATATTTCATTTCAGAGAAGTAGTGCCTTTTGCACTATTGCACTGAATAATAGTAAATAAGATAATATCTGAGTTTTTTTGTTTCATATTATTTATCAAAAATAAGAGATTCTCTAAGTATAATCATAAAAGACTTAGCAAAGTATGACAGAAGTTAACACAGAATTGTTTCTGTATAAAAATCACATTATAAATTTTTATAAAAAATGAACAATTGAATCTTTATTATCATATATGTATTGTTGCTATGTTTAGTGGATATCACTCACATGTGTTCAATTTAGCCCAGGCAATATTTGGGGAAGATTTTTGCCCTTCCAGATACTTATTAAAAGAGAAACATGAAAAATGATGCAGAACTAAGACATAAAGGTAGCAACTTCACAAAGAGGAATGAATCATTGCACATTCAACAATGGATCTCATCAAAATTGTTCTTAGCATCACATACTTTACATTCAATGGTCAATCTATGAACAAACTAGTGACTGAGATATGGGTTCCCCATCTCATTTATCACAGCAGAACTATATCTTTCGCATTTCAAGAAAATTACAGAAAATAAAACTGCAATAAAACCAAAAAGCTGGAAACAGAGATGACACCCATGACAACATTAAAAAAAGGATACTGAAGATGTGCAGCCATCCGCTCAACTTACAATTAATGCTGCACAAGATGGATGTCTGACTTTTCCTGGTGCAATTTCTGACTGAACCTCAAACAGAACCCAATGGGAATGCACCAGAGTCATGAAAAAAATGCTCACCAAAATGGGTTTTATTATTAATTATAACCAATGCATATATCACCTATATATGCATTTCCCTGCAGCTCAATTTAATACAGTGAAAATATGTAAATATATAACATTTGTTCATCTAAACCATCACTGAGATGAATCTGTGATTTAGATCTGGGCTAATACAATGCATTTCTCCCAAGGTGCTTATTCTTGGCTATAATCATTTCTCATCTGGGGCATTTCAACAAGGTAGACTTGTCCTGAAGTAGCTATTCAAACTAGAAACTTCTCATCACATGTTTGTATATATATACAAACATGTGATCAGAATACACACACACACACACACACACACACACACACACACACACACACACACATAGAAAAGAGGCAGGTAGGAACAAGCTGAAGGAAGCGTATCTTTAATGCTCTAAAAACTAGGCTAACTTACGCTCTTGCAAATCTTTACAATTTACGCTCTTGCAAAACCAGTGGTCTTCAAATGGAGATAAATATGCGCCTGTGATCATGAAAAGAAAAATTTCAGGATTTCTATTCATATTTTACCTTGTACTTCCTCAACTTACATTTTTATACAAAATATATTAATATTGTATAAAATATAACTTTTTAATTAGTACTAATCCATATATTGCCAGGACATACCCAGTTATTTTTCATATCCAATTATGTGGGATTTATCACACTACCAGTTGCTGTGTATCTGACACCACTCACAGCAGGCAGATTGCAGAAAGATTTCCTTCCAAGAAAAATAGTCATCGTCAACAAGTTGTATTGGAACAATCAATATGGATTCACAAATCAGTGGATATGTGCTTCTCACTGACAAGGTGATAGTGAGTCTGATTTGATTTGTCATTGCTGATTTTTGAAGGCCTAGTTTCTAAATTTGTAGTGGAAGCTTAAATTCCAACCTAAGAGATT
Organism: Meles meles; assembly: GCF_922984935.1. Classification (NCBI taxonomy): domain Eukaryota; kingdom Metazoa; phylum Chordata; class Mammalia; order Carnivora; family Mustelidae; genus Meles; species Meles meles. The sequence goes on from NC_060072.1 coordinate 60,747,354, forward strand.
CAAATTATGTTATTAATGGTAATGATGCGGTGAAAGAAAACTTTTTTTTGTCTGCTTATTTTGAATAAATCAGTATAAAGTATTAAAGGAGAGAAAAATCCTGGAATGAGATCTCTGGTTCCTGTGACTATTAATTTGTGTTCAGAAAGCATATATCTTAGAAATAAACACCTATCACTCATTTGGAAAATATATATAAAATAAAATTCGTGAAACTTCTACAAAATTTAACACTTAACAAAAGATATATTTAGCAGACATATTGCTGAAAAATGTTAACTTAAAAATATTACAGCTTTTCGTGGTTTCTATTTTTACCTTAGAAATCAAAATATACTTTACTTAAAAAAGAACTTGTAGTAGGAAAATAAGTAGGATAGGAGGGATGTTGGAGTAAACTCTGCCAATAAAATATAAAAAGATATGAATGTTGCAGATATCCTCTTCCAGACTGTGTTTTGCTTGTTTACTCCCTTAATGGTGTCTTTTAATTAACAAAAGTTCTTAATTTTAATATAACCTAATTTATCCTTTTTTTTCTTCTGGTATAAACACTCTGTGCATTGTTTAATTTTTTTTTCACATGTCCCAAGGTCTTAAGTAGTTTTCCCTTGGGCTTTACTGTGGAAATGTAATGCTTTATAATTCACAGTTAGTTATAAAAATTATCTGGAATACCTTTCCTGCATAATTTGAGGTAAGGGTCAAGATTCGTTATTTTAATGGATGGACATGGCCCTGTTATTGAAAATACCATTCTTTTAAATCTTCTGTGCAGTTCCAATTTAGGTAGGATCAAGACAACTTATTTCTACAATTAAATAGTAAACTTAAGAAGAGCATGACAGTGTTTTATAACTTCTCTCTAAGTACGTCAACACTGATCAATGGCAAAAGACATCAGAAGATAGGTGGTGTCATAGTATATATTGTTTAGTACATTAGTATCTTTTTAATTACTTATTATTTTCAGAAGTAAAAAATCCATTTCTGCTCTGAAACCACGTGTTATTATTCCCCCTGATTAAGATGATATTTAGAATAATTCTTATATTACAATAACTAAAAAAATTTCATCCTTTGAGTTTTTTCCCCTTGTTGCTGGGCATCTATTAAATTACTTAAGCATTGATAATACTAAGTATGTTCACAGAGCCTAACACATAGTAGATTGTAAATAAGTACCTTTGCATAAATAAATAAAAATCTCACTTTTTAGATACTGCACTCATAAGTGAGAGAAAGCTAATGTGTCAAAATCAAAGGATAGGATAAAAGGAATATTTCTTAATTTCTAAGAGGTATGTGTTAATTTACTTTATTGCAAGCTTATATGTTTCTGTGTATGCACATATGTATGTTTGTATATATTCTGCTGTAGAATCCCTTCATGTCTATTGATTCATAAGGAAAAGTTACCACAAAAAAGTTAACCTCTCTACAGGTTAGGGATATACTTTAATGTGTTTTTATGGCACAAAAATATGTCACTTTTCCTGAAAGACACTCTCATAACAAGAATTGACAACTCTAAATGCTATATAGCCATTCGCTGGGATGTTTCCTCCTTGCAAAAGTCTTACCACGATAAGGTCTGAGAACATTCCTAATGTATAGCAAAACTGTCTACCAAAATTTACAGTGCTACTTTAAAAATACATCAGTGAAAAAAATCTAATAAGGATATAATGCAGCAGAAATCCATTCATTCATTCATTCATTCATTCATTCAAGCACAGGGTTAGGATCTGAGAGTGAAACAATGATAAATAATTCTGATGTGCTTCCTGCTCTGATATATCACTCTTACATGGTAAGGAAACCAATTTAGGTTTCTGGGTGACAGGTGAGTGGAAGGTAAATTCAGAGGTCAGGGACACTAGAGAGATGCATTTTAGTTGGAGTTCCTGCCTTCAGGATAGAGATTATTTTCTCTCTGTCTCTCTGTCTCTGTCTCTTTCTCAAGCATAATTCCTTTTCTTTAGCTCAAGTTGAGAGTTGAGCCTGTACTTACGGTGAATGCATACAAACACTAACAAAGTACATCTAGAAGTCTTTTTATTCAGCTTGTTGAATATGCATTGCTAAAACTCAGGTACCATATAGAATAAAATATAATATACTTGATATATGGCCCTTCATACTCAAGGTATCCCAAAGCACTTTACAGAGCAATGACTTAGATAATGTAGTGCAGTGATTGTGTTGGCAAACTTGACTGTCATTACTAACTCAGCAATAGATCACACTATAGCCTTGAACATTATAACCTGTTTGAGTGAAAGAAGCAAAGTTAGCTAAAATTTTAAGAATTATACCCTGATAGATTTTTAAAATGACTTCCTGTATTGTTATTTTTCTTCTAAGTCTGATGTTTTATTTAAACAACACATGATTCCTTTTTCCAAGATTTTATCCATCGGGTGGCACTGGCATCTGGGCCACAATTTTTATTAGACTATACATTCAAGGAAGAATAACCTGAAATTTAGAAATCAGAATCCAGTTCAAGTTTTATAGATTTAAATCTGTTTTTCAATAAATTTTTCTGTGTCCCACAGATAAAGCTGGGAGAAGTAGTTTTTGTGTGTGTGCTTATTTGTTTGTTTTTTTTCTGTGAGGGAAGGCATCAAGTACTGAAAAATATGCCTCTTACAATAATTTATTTTATTGCTATCTGTGATATACAGTCCTATGAATTTCACATATTTTACTTTCAATCCTCATAAGAGCCCTATGAAATATATACATTATTACCTTCATCTTGCTTGTGAAGAAACAGGTGCAGAGATATTAGGGAACTCATTCAAGGTCATACTGTTAATAAATAGGAAAGAAGTCTTTAAACCTAACTCTGTCTTGCTCCAAAGTGTTTGATTCTTTCCCTACATGAAGCAGTCTATGAAGTGTAAAGACAAGGAATGTGTTGATTCTGCTTCACTCAAAATTGAAATTGGAAAGTAGTTTGACAGTAATGCAAATGTATATAGGCTAAGATTATACCTCAAATATAGAGCATAAAACACTAACAAAGATGATGTTGTAGTAACAAATGAAACTATCTTGAAGTTTCAAAATAATTTCAGATAATTCCAATATTAAAGGCTACTTGTAGGCTAATAGTAAAAGTAAACCTCTCGTACTGGATGTTCATCAATGTAAAGTCAGGGCCAAAGTCTAATTGTTCTCTCACATAAATTATTTGACTTTATATAACATTTGGACATGAAAATAAATTATGTACTCAAATATCCATTGTCTATTAGATATGAAATCCTAAGCTAGGGATTGTGAAATTACAAATATGGACTAGATATGGATACAGTTCTCAGTATCTAGAACTCAAGAATCTTATTAACATGTAAAACTTACATTTTAATGTATTTGTGCGTAAGATTCAGAATGTGGTAATTAATAAAATGAAAGAACAAAGGAAGAAGTACTGGAATAACAAAAGCTGAAAGAGTTTGAACGGAAAGTTCAAGGAAGACTTGAATTGCACAGATAATATACATTATGCTATTTCTCTCCCCAATGTTTCCTCCACTCTGTTTCATCTATTTATTGATGACATCATTGTATATTCAGACATTCATCCAAGAAATCTACGCTTTCCCTTTGGTGTTTCTTCTTCTTCTTCGTACAGTTCATCCAGCATGGAAGCTGACAGTTCTAGCTGGTAAATGTGTATTTCTTCTCAACCAGATTTGCCCTCTTTTCTTCATTCTCATGATAGTCCAGACTTCCTTTACATCTCATTTAGATTATCCCCAAAGGCTATCTGCATCTGGCTTTGCCAGATTTCAGTCTTCTCTTCACACAGTAGTTAAAGGTCCCTTTCATAACACAGATATCACTCTGTCAACTCCATGCCTAAATTCTCATCTTAGTCCTCAGTTTAACTGACGCTTCTTAATTTATTCTACTGGGGTCATTTTTTGGTGGTAGCTGCTTATTTCTCATGTAATTCCCCCACTTCCCACCCTGTCTACTAACCTCCATTCATGTACGGACTTCAAATTCTTAGAACACACTCTGATTCCCAGTATTCAGACCCCTACAACAAACTGTTCCAAGTGCTTGGAATGTTCCCACGGCACATACTAATGTTTTAGATTACAGCTGAGCATTCACTTCCCCCAGACTCACACTCACTGAGCATTATAGAAAACCGCATATGTGCTTCTTTGGGTACCTTCACCAGATTTTCTCTAATGGCACTTTTCACCACTGATTGTAACCACCCTCCATATACCTCAGTAAGCAGACTTTAAGCACCGTAAGAACAATATCTGGCAAATATTAGTAAAATGAATTAACAAATGTATTTATTTTTCTATCTCTCCCCAAGATTGTAATTTAACGAGTTAAAATTCAGCTACACGAAAATTAACCAGTCAGCACTGCTTTGCAAAATTTTATAATGGATTGAAGATGAGAAAGTTCGCCACATACCCTCTCAAGGTCCATCTTGCTCTCTAGAATACAAGCTCACTTGCATAGTATGGTGGATTAGAACAAAGATGTCATGTCGTAATTCCCAGGACTTGTGGATACTTACCTTACATGGCAAAAGAAGCTTTACAGATGTGATTAAGGATTTTGAAATGGACAGATTATCCTGGACTATCCAATGGCTCACTGAAATCACAAAGGTTCTTAGACAAGGTGTGCAGCAGGATCAAAGCATGAATGGGAGATGTGCCATGAGGGAGGCAGTTGAGATACTGGTATGAGAAAGAATCCATGAGTCAAGGAATGTAGGCTACCTTCAGAACCTGAAACAGGCAGGAAGCAGACTCCCCTCAGAGCTCCAGAAGAAACCAGCCCTGCTGATACTTTGACTTCAGTCCATTGATTTTGGACGTATGACTTCCAGAAATTTAAGAGAGTGCATTTGGGTTATTTTAAGCAATGAAATTTGTGGTACTTTGTTACAGCAGCCATAGAAAACAAATACATAGAGTGACAGTCATGTAGTAGGAAAGTAATGCATATTTACTAGATGAATGAAGGAAAACCCTAAGGGCAATGATGCTGAAGGTGTAACTGAAAACACAGCAAAAACACAAAATCAGGAGCCCCTGTTTCTGGAAATGTTGCTCTGAAATAATTTTAAGAAGAAAACACAGATGGAAACAAAAATACCTGAAGAATTGGAACGTGCAGAATAGAAGCATTGCTTCTTAAAGTGTAGTATGTACGACAAACACCTAAAAGTCTGGGTGGCCACTCCCAGATTTCAGATTTAGTAGTTCTGGGATGGAGTTTGAAATGTCCCATTTTTAACAAGTTCCAGGTAAAGCAGCTGCTGTTGGTCCATGGGCCACACTTTGAGAACCATTAGATTAGAGAAATATCTATTATTTTTGATTCTCCTGTTTTTGTCATCAACTAATTTTAATAGCTGGTCCGTTTCACATTTTCAAACATCTTCTATTGGCTTTTACATTTTACTTATTTACCAAATATTTAAAAAAAATTTGCATCCTCAAATGCAGTAGCTTTCATTTTATATGTGAAAGAGTTATATTTATTTTAAGTTGAAGAATTAGTTAAATTGCATTATGTTTCGGGGCACCTGGGTTGCTCAGTGGGTTAAAGCCTCTGCCTTCGGCTCAGGTCATGATCCTAGGGTCCTGGGATCGAGCCCCACATCAGGCTCTCTGCTCTGCAGGGAGCCTGCTTCCTCCTCTCTCTCTGCCTGCCTCTCTGCCTAGTTGTGATTTCTCTCTGTCAAATAAATTTAAAAAAAAATTGCATTATGTTTCATGAGATAATTATTTTTATAAAGGGAGGCTTTGTGAATATAGGAAACTACTAAAGACCCCAAAATCTTCAATCTGATTTCTTAAATATTGAAGAATAGAGACATTTGGAGGAATCATGGAAAAAAATTTAACTTTAAAAAAGTAATAATGTTGAATAAGTCAGACACCCAGAGTATATAAGCTGTGATGCCATTTCTGTCACATTCAAAAGGCAGAAGAAATTAGGGACAGGTAGTAACTGGGAAGGAGCTCAAAGGTAACTGTGGGATTGATGTTAATGTTTCTATTGGTTGATTTGGTTGCGTGTACACGTATTAAACTGTACACTTGATACGTGTGTACTTTTATACATGTATTTTGTTTTAATTTAAAACACTTATTTAAAAAAAAAACCTGAAAGAATTATTTCACATGTGTTTGCTACAGGTGTTTTCTTGTGATTGGGTCTTTTTATGTATTCCTTGAAATAATTTTTCTGTTGGCAAAGTGATTCAGATCTACTTTAGATAGATACTGTGACATAACTATTTCCTGAGATTACTGTCTAGCACAAGTAATTTTTATTTTTTTAAAGATTTTATTTATTTTTTTTAAAGATTTATTTATTTATTTGACAGACAGAGATTACAAGGAGGCAGAGAGGCAGGCAGAGAGGGAGGAGGAAGCAGGCTCGTCGCCTAGCAGAGAGCCTGATGCGGGGCTCCATCCCAGGACCCTGGGATCATGACCTGAGCCGAAGGCAAAGGCTTTAAACCGCTGAGCCACCCAGGCGCCCCTAAAGATTTGATTTATTTATTTGACAGAGAGAGGTCTTAAGTAGGCATAGAGGCAGGCAGAGATAGAGGGGGAAGCAGGCTCCCCAAAGAGCAGAGAGCCCGATGAGGGCCTTGATCCCAGACCCTGAGATCATGACCTGAGCCGAAGGCAGAAACTTAACCCACTGAGCCACCCAGGCGCCCTAGCACAAGTAATTTTTAGAAAGTGTAAAAGTCTTTTGCTTTCCAACACTTTTAACAAGAATTTATTGGATTTTTAACATTTTTGTCTACAGGACTCTTTTTTATTTTATTTTATTTGACAGAAATCACAAGCAGGCAGAGAGGCAGGCAGAGAGAGAGGAGGAAGAAGCAGACTCCCTGCGGAGCAGAGAGCCCGATGCGGGGCTCGATCCCAGGACCCTGAGATCATGACCTGAGCCGAAGGCAGAGGCTTTAACCCACTGAGCCACCCAGGCGCCCCTTGTCTACAGGACTCTTATAAGCACATCACATGTGTACACAAAACAATTTATATGAGCTCTTTTATGTAAAGAATTATATATCACTCTGTTAATACATAGAAGGTAAAATACAAGAGTGCAAACAAACAAAAAAACTCAAAGTTGTTTTTTTGTTGTTGTTTTTAAAATTATTTTATAATATGATGAAATTGAAAACTCATTATTGTGTTTATCTTACTTTTTCATTCATCCTTTTCCTTCCCTTGCCTATAATCTATTCCAGGAACATTGTGTCATAGTTAGTTGCATTATAAAGAGGTGAAATAATTGGTTATTCAGTCAGTGATTCTACTGGATTAAAAGCAAGACAGGTTGGTAATGATCCAGCCAAAGTGAATAAAAAGAGAACAGGTAAGCACATATGGTACAACATCTGCTTTCAAACTTAGAAAATATCTTCTCTAATCCCTGAAGCTTTCTTGGCTTTTCTTCTTAATTCTCTTTCTTTGCAGAAAGCACTGTGAAAACATATCCTGACTATTTTTTACATTTATTATAATTTTTCCAAATATTAAATCACTACAATTTCCATTTCACAGTTTCTGATCCTATCACAAAAGCTTCTGAATACTGAAGCAAATAGATTTAGAATAGTTAAACATAATACTGAATCTGAATCTCAAAAATCTTTCTCTTCTTTAAATGTGTTCAGTCTGTTTCATTCTTTATCTTTTATGATAGAAAGTATTTTTGATTTTTTAAAAGCCTGTCAATACATTGTGGGAATTTTGTATAAATAAATGTATTATATATTTTACTTGTATTATTCTTTATCTTCACCAAAGATAGCTGAATGTACCCAGGCACCATTCTGAACACCATGGTGCTTTGAAAATACATTTTAATCTTTTCTTTCCTTTCTACAATGACTTTAATTTGCTATTCTCTTCAATAGCTGAATGAGAAAAATTAGTTTTAAAATGCATTGTTTTGGCTCTTGATAATTCAGGATTTCTGATAATTCAGAAATTCAGTTTAATTTATAAAAAGTATTTTCCTGCTTATTGGGTAAAAGTTCTATAAGAAGAACTTAGAAAGGATCTTCCAATTGTATGAATATTCACTATTTAGTTATTGAAAAATAATTAAACAGTATTTACTTGTTCAAGTTTCTAACATCAACTGATGACTTTTCACAATAATTTTGCTACATTCCTGCAAATCTATTCTACCTTTTACTGAGCACCTACTGTACCATGAATTTTTCTGACATCCATCTCATGGACCCTCAAAACTATCTTGTGAGGCATCATCCCCCCTACACAGACTAGAAAGTGAGCCTGAGAGCTGATGATATGTGTTCGAGGTCATAGAGCTGGTAAAGAGGAGGCTGGCTCTTCATTCCAAACTTGGCCTTTTTTTTTTTTTTCCCCTTTTTATTAATTTTTTCAGCGTAACAGTATTCATTCTTTTTACACAACACCCAGTGCTCCATGCAAAACGTGCCCTCCCCATTACCCACCACCTGTTCCCCCAACCTCCCACCCCTGACCCTTCAAAACCCTCAGGTTGTTTTTCAGAGTCCATAGTCTCTTATGGTTCGCCTCCCCTCCCCAATGTCCATAGCCCGCTCCCCCTCTCCCAATCCCACCTCCCCCCAGCAACCCCCAGTTTGTTTTGTGAGATTCCATAACGTGTGAGCCCCTGAGTCTAAGTTAGTTCATCTGTATCATAATGCTAATGAATTTTAATGTATTCCCTCCTATTTGCATTAAGTAAGGATTCATATACAAATTCTAAATTCTATATGGAGTGAGGAATATTGTATTCATTTTTAGAATCAGTGTAACAGGGTGCCTGGATGGCTCAGTCCGTTAAGCGTCTGCCTTCGACTCAGGTCATGATCCCAGGGTCCCAGGATGGAGCCCCATGTCAGGCTCCTTGCTCAGGCAGTCTGCTTCTCTCTCTCTCCCCTACTCCTGCTTTCTCTCACTATCTCTGTCTCTCTCTCCCCCTAATAAGTAAATAAAATCTTAACCAAAAAAAAAAAAAAATCAGTGTAACAGCCATTCCCTTAGTGACAACACTGGGAAGGTATTGCCAATAAGAAAACTCAGAAAAACATGATTAAGGCCAGTGATGGGATGGCTTTTGGAAGGCTGAAAATACTGTGGTAAAGTTTTCTTACTTCTAATGATTAAGATGAATCTGAACAATGCACTAATTCACTTAAGCCACTAATTTTACAGTTAGAAAATTTCTTCTTTAGTATTCTAAATGTTGATATTTAGAAAGAAGTTGTTTATGTTTCTTCTCTCTAAAGCAGAACAAAATTGATATGCTTAATCTACTTCAATGTTCTTAAATAATTCAATAGTTTCACCTTCTTTTATATTATGACCTCACATAACCACTAATAAGCTTATAAAGTACATTTCTTACATCTTTATTTTTATGTAGATTAGCTTTTGAACTTCTGAAGGGTTTATATTTCTTTGCTACTGATGATCAGCCATTTCTTGATGCATAATAGTTCTTAAGTGATAAAAGTGTAACCATTAGCTTCCTTTTACTTGTACATATAATTGGTTCATTGTAACCATGAGTTATGATCAACAAGTGATCTGAGAATTACTCAACAAGTGTTCATGTTATTATTAACCAGCCATTTTATATTGTTAGCATCTGCTTCAGTATTATCCTCAGATTATTCTAATCTGACCTATTGTCTTTTAGATAAAGATCCTCAGTAAAAATGTATACATCCAGCATTGGAATAACAGCAGAAGGAAGAAGAATCTATTCAGAGCGAAATACAATGTTAAGTGAATTTGGTATTATAGTACCAGGTGATACAATGCTATTGTACTGTATTCCACACTCACAAAAAAAAAAAAAAAATCAATGACTCCTCAAGTGCATTTACTAAAGAGAAAACAGGATGAGAAAGAGAAAGGAGATGAATGGAAATAATCAGCTCTCTTCTGGCAGGCAGGATTCCTGCTAAGCAGACTCCTTAGGGAGAGAGAATATCATTTTCCTGCCTGTCCAGGACTAAAGCTGCTAAGGAACAGAAATGCATGGCTTTCTTAGGAACTGTCACTTTTGTGGAGGGAAGGATTTAGGGGACTTATCCAACAGCCTGGAATACTGTATAATAGAAGCATCATTTTTTTTTTTTTTTTAATAGCAGTGGCCTAACCGTATTCTCTTCCAGTATTGCCCGTAGTGGCTTTCAGCATCCCTTAGACAAAAAGAATTTGTTAGTGCGGAGTGAAGGGATAGCGTTTCTTTTTTGCCTAATGTGACTTTGTCTTCCCTCAAGCATTTCTTGAGTGACCTTAAAACAACTTCTCCCCCAGTGTGAATGGGATTCATTAGTCATGGGTTCAAATATTGTTCAAATATATCACAAGTATATATACATAATAATCCTAGTTTTGTGGTTGTTTGTTTTATATGGTTCTGTTTGTATTAGGAGCAAAATCCATTACAGAAAGTTAAAATGACTGCCTATCTAAAGAAGTATTCCAGAGGTTGCATTTTGAATCAGGTTCAAAAATTGCATTGCCTGAGCACAGTAGGGGCCAAAGTACACAAGCTGGTTTTTCTAATCTCTTCTTGGGAAAATCGTAACTCTAACTATTAAATATGATGCTATCTCTCTAAATCTTATAAAAGCTTATAATTTGCCCTCTACATAAGTATGCATTTTAACTAATTATTTAAGTATGAATTTATTACGAACACAAATGGTCCTGATTGACATTTAAATAGGCCTGTCCTTGTGTAGTAGAGCAATATATTTACAAGTTTCCTCTCACAGACACTTAGCATCTTCTTCAAATTAACAAATAACATGGGTCTACCTCAGTAGCTAGATGGTGAAGGTAGATGGAGATGGGTTATACATCAGTGTATAGCTTTAAAATTCTAAGCACAGAAGTTTATATATGTGTGTGTGCATAGACACACATATGTATATCTATATATATATAAATATGCATATATATGAACACATTGTATTTTTTGTCTCTTTTTTCAAAATTAAGTTTTCAGCTCTTCGCATGTTCTAAGATTAGAATCTTCTTTTTTTCTTTCCATGCAGTTGGTGGCTACTCAGAAAAGTCTTTAGAACCAGCTCTACCTATGTAGTCAGTCCAAAGTTGATATATGTGATTCACGATGGACAGCAAAGTTTTCTGACTCAGCCTGAGATTAAGAGATTGAAATGTTAAGTAGATTACCCTTGACTCCTTATCTTTACCATGAAGATCATAATGGAAGAAAAATATAACTAGACTACAATTGCAAAAAGTATTACTTTTACCAATTGTTAACAATTTATAAGTTATTTAGTCACCGACTCTTAAACTGCTAAATCTCTTTTCCTGTCTTGCTTTTTTTTTTTTTTCCCTTCTTCTTTCCATTCAAATGAACTCGGGCACTCTATTGAATGCATTCAAATCTTTCCTACCTTCTTTGGTCCTTAGAAGCTTCTATCAGAATTGTCCTAGGACTTTGAGTCTCTTGCTAGGTAAATATCCTAGCCACTGACCACCCTTTCACTACTTAGGTATTTATATATAAGACCTCTTGAGTTTCTATGTAATTCTTATTAATATCATTACCTTTTAATTGGTTGGTTGGGCTCCTTCCCTATGAATGGTTTTTGATGTTAGCAGAAAGAAATACACTCCTAAATAATTCCTCCCCTGGCATTTAATGCCACGCAATTGAATTGTTATTAAAACTTGCATGATCTAAGAAATAACTTTTGATCCAGGTTAGTTTGGTTTAAAACCAATGACATAAGTATAAAAAAATCTGTTATAACTTTTCTGATTTTTACAGCCACTTTCTTTCTGTTATAAAATTAAATTAAAAAGAAAAAGCTTCTATAGAAAGACTGATACAAGCATACCTTTCCTTTTATAAGAGCAACTAATTTTATGCATTTAAAAATGTATGTATTTACTCGAGTATGAAATGCAAGAGACAAAGAGAAAGAGAAAACTTATAGTGATGATATTTATTGATAAAAATTTTCAACATATTCAGTTAATATTGGCTGATAAATATGATAGAGAGTACTTGTTCAAATTTGTGACATCATTGTACATTAACTGTCTCACATAATTCTGCAATGTATTATTTGCTACTGGAAAGACATAAAACAGATTATCACTTCTTTGTTTCATATTGATATAATCATGCCTGGATTGTGAAATTAAGTTTTTATTTTAAATTCTTTTCCCATAAATACTAGACTTGAATAATTATCTCATTTATAGAGAGAAACCTAGCCTGAATTTGTTTGAAAAATGATCATATGTATTTTTAAGAGAAATGCATCAGTGCTACGTATTTATTGTTTTTCTTTCATTTGTTTTCATATGGTCTGACAAGAGCTTCTCTTAGGATAACAGGAGATGGCTAATACCAGCCAGTGCAGAGATAATACGCCTTGTGAAATAAAAAATCAATGTGATATGTCTACATTTTCTATTTTTAATAGAGCTGGGTTTTTTTCTTTTATTTTTTCCCAATAAATGATACTTTTGCAGTCCATTGGTGGGACAGAGAGGTGAAACTGGATCTTTGAAGACCTCTGTTGTCACCTCTATCATTATTCTGCTCCAGTGACAACACGGAGCGTACTGTCAACGTCCTCCAGGTAATACCCTTATTACATGTGTCATTAGAGGATGTTTGCCATATCTGCTTTAACACCACAGACATTTTAAGTAGGTTATTCCATCACTTTGCCATTTTGATTATGACAACAAAATGACACCATATTGAAATGGATTTTGGAAAGAAAGGCTAACTGTCCAAAGAGGTCCATGCTCATTCTAATTAAAATTGGCTTAGGTGGCACAACCTTCATAATTCAGTGTATGACTATGAAGGATATGCATGTTGAAAACCTTCTTTGCTCATTAGTGCTCTTTCTGTCAGACACTACTACCTGCTCTTTTCTTAATGAATGCTAAGCCATCTCTTCAGAAGATTGCACTGCTTCCCTGAACTGAAGGAACTGTCTTATTTCCTCCCAAGTTCGTCAGGAGTAAAATCGGGGAGTCACCTCTTTGACATTTCTCAACCTCTGTACTTATTTATCTCTTTGAGACCCTGCGCTCCAGAGATATCACTGTCTTAATTAAGAAGAAGGATGTGACCATGGTAAATTGACTGATTTCATTGATTAAGGACTAGCTGTACAAGTAACATTGATTTTAACAGTGGGTCTACATAAATGTAATTGTTCGAACATGGGGCTGCATAATTATGGTGATGTACGAGAATAGTTGGTTTGTCCTTTTCAACCTTCACTAACATTCTTTTGCATGATAATGTACCTTGTGCAATTAGCAGAAATTTTAAATGTTACAAAATGTCTTTTGTGAAGACATGAAGTAATAATTATATTCTAATTTAATTCAACAACATCATACAGTTTTTCTTTTTCTTTCTTTTCATCTTTCTTCTTTTTGTACACATAAGATCATGCATATGGTAATGTGAATATGGCCTTTTACTTTCCAATACCCACAGTCAGTCCATACAAATATATACAAATATCCCATTTTTATTTCAAAATATATATACTACATATGTTTCAAAACTCAATAACATTCACTATTAAATTCATTTTTTAATTTCCATACCAGGGCTTAGTCCAAAGAAAGTACATATTATCATCCTATATATTTATGGAAAACTATGTAAAAGTCACTGAATTCATCAAAGATAGATGATTATTAAATTATTTGTTAAATTGTTCTTTAAGAGAACAAACATATATAAATCACAATGACTATTCTTTTTTATTTACCACTACTATTTTAAATGAGGAGTCAAAAATAAAGTTTTCCAGGGCTTCACTGTAGGAGCCTTACCCAGTAAGAACTAGATTTCCAAGTAGATAAGGTTTAGTGTACAATCAAGTACTTTGATAGTTAATGAAATTAAATTCTAACCTGTATATAGTGAAATTGAAAAAAAATAAGGAGAAAATAGTCACAAATTTACCTAGATAAAAAAATACTGGTTAGTGAATCAAGAGCATTGGATTTTTGTCCTAAACCTGCCACTAATTAGTTCTGTGACCTTTTGTAGCTGTGTACCATACATAATAAAAAGTAGATTATAAAATAATGCAAAGGCTCATCCTTCACGTGGGTTTGTCTCTTTTATCCACTGGTAAGCCAACTAAAAGAAGAATTTTATAAACTATTGGAAAAAATATTTGGTGTCCAGCTTCACTGTGGTTATATGTTTGCTTGTTTATTGATTGGTTGGTTTTTAGATGGTCAGTATTTGCAGCCTGGACTAGGATGGAAGGTTAATAACTAAACTGACAGTAGTACTATGATCCCCATATACCATGAATATCCAAAGCCTTGCTATGCAGTCACATGATCATCTTTTTATAACCTGAACTCTCTTCTGCTACCTTGCACATGCATGTAATGGGGATAATAAATTTCAAATGCCGTCTGATGGTATTTCCTTATCAATGAAACAATTTCTCTTCCTACATCTCATCCTTCATGGAAGTTAAGTCTAGCACTTTTCTCTTCTACCTCCTGCTTCAGAGAGAACAATGTATAATGCTACCCAATAGCTATAGGAAGTAGAAGGTTGGTAGTATATGGGAAGAATATGGGAGATAGAACTTTTTAATGCAAGCACTCTACCATGAATGTTCTTACCTCCTTTTACTGGGCCAGAATCCCTGAGTAGTGTGTGTGTGTGTGTGTGTGTGTGTGTGTGTGTGTGTGTGTGTTGGGGAGGAGGGGATGTAATCTGACAGAATGTGGTAAAAGCCAGAAGCAAGATGGTTTTGTTGGGATCCTCGTTTGGAATACTGAGGGAAGGATGATCTGCAGATGGCTCCGTGCTAACTCCGGGTAGCTGCACTGTGGTAAAAAGTAATACCGTAGCATCTTAGAGAGAATCAACACTGTCACCTTCCATGAAAGATAGAACAGAAACCTCTGTGATATGGGAGTGCTACAGGGAAATAAACTGTAAAAATTAAAAGCAAGTAAATCTAAGATGGGTCCACTGTGGCAAGGGGCAAAACAGCTCTGCCACATAGGCCACTTGTGTTCAGCCCAGACACAGCCCGAAAAAAGAAAGTTGTGGAATAGATGCTTCTGTAAAAGCCAAGGGGAGGCTACTAAAGCAAGGAAATGCCACTGCACCTTGATTCAAGAGAACAAGCCACACATGGATCAGCTGCATCTTAGAAGGTATCAGTACAAAGAACCAGAGATCAGTCTAGAAATGACCCTCTACCACAGAGAAAGCAGAAGTTCAGAGAAGAGAATAGGAACAATACGGGGACTTGAGACTCCCTTCCCCTTAATGATGAGTCTACATAAATCCAAAGTATCTGGATACTTTCTCAGAGGAATTTATCTAAAAGAGACTATTAAAACTTGAGAGAAAAGGGAAACAGAGAGGTTAAATTAAAAGGTATTTCTTTATTCCCAAATTCCACCAACAACTGACTACAAGATGGGTCTACTAAGTTAAAGCATGGAATTTATACAAAATAAAGTCACATTTTCTTTAATGTGAGCAAAGTGTGTTCAAATTGTGCTCACTAAATTTCTTTTGGTTTGCTACAAGGCATGGCCATTTCCACTTGGCCATGGTTTTATTTCGTTATGTTTATTTTAAATTCAAATCAGTAAAGAGACCTTCCTATTGGGTGGAGAGCTTGAGTGGGAAGAAGAGTGCTATTTGCCAAAAGCCTACTATGTTTCATGTTCTATCCTGAGTGCTTGAGCTACATGGGCTCATTTGGTCTTTTCCAAGATTGGATTCATGCACTTCAATATTAATGATGAGGAAACACATCCCAAGATTTGTTGGGAATGTGGGAATATAACCCTACAGAATATTAATTTCTTTAATGTGCATATGTACATACACATATCCCTATCCTTTTTTCTAAAGAGATAATTCAATTATACTTATGCGGAGAAACTCATAAAACCTATTCAGAAACATGTTCCTCTCATACTCTAGAGATATGTAATCACTTTCACTAAGCCTGGAGTCAGAAAAGGAGATCACAGCAAAAATTTACTCTTGAAATAAGGATAATGTTTTTTGCTTGTCAGGCAGGGGAAAACACACACACACAGAATAGGAAAGAAGGGTAAGACCTCAAATATCAAGGGAACACGTGAGTGCTGTGAAGTGTGTAAACCTGGCGATTCACAGACCTGTACCCCTGGGGATAAAAATACATTATATGTTTATTAAAAAAAAAAATTTGGAAGGGGAGGCGAACCATAAGAGACTATGGACTCTGAAAAACAACCTGAGGGTTTTGAAGGGTCAGGGGTGGGAGGTTGGGGGAACAGGTGGTGGGTAATGGGGAGGGCACGTTTTGCATGGAACACTGGGTGTTGTGCAAAAAGAATGAATACTGTTACGCTGAAAAAATAAATAAAATGGAAAAAAAAATATCAAGGGAAGTTTGGAAACTTGCAAGTTTGGAAACATTGTAACATCAATGCAAAATTGCAGTGGCAAGATTTGCAGCTGGCCAGTCTTTGGAGTCAAATTATGAATGACTAATACTTTATTGGAAGGACTGAGATTTCATCCCAAAGGCAGTGAAAGCTCTGAAGGTTTTAAAGCAGGAGTGTGACTTAAAACTGCATTTAAGGGGCCCCTGGGTGGCTCAGTGGGTTAAAGCCTCTGCCTTTGGCTCAGGTCATAATCCCAGATTCCTGGGATAGAGCCCCGCACTGGGCTCTCTGCTCCGCAGGGAGCCTGCTTCCTCCTCTCTCTCTGCCTGCCTCTCTGCCTAGTTGTGATTTCTCTCTGTCAAATAAATAAAATATTTTAAAAACAAACAAACAAACAAGCAAAAAACTGCATTTAAAATACCCCTACCGTCAGTGAAGAGTTTAATACAGAAAGAAGGGACTAAGAAACAGCAACTTCACTTGGAAGACTTATGCAAAAACTCCTAGAGAGAAACAATGTCTATGTGAAATAATGCAGTAACAGGTGAAAGAAAAGGTAGAATATATTGGAGAGATAGGAGAAATTCTCATCATCAGGTGAGAACTCGCCTTTTGTACCAAACTTCATGGGGATAAGGGAAGTAATTAACATGGGAGCAACTGTAGAAACAGTTTGTAGGTCCTTGGTACTCCCTTGATTATGCTTGGGCTCTCCTAAGACCGGGAATCTATGAAATTTTGATAATCTTGGCTGTCATTTGATCTGTGGTTCATAGCTATTTAATAAGGTCAAATACAATTTTTAATTTCTTCATAAGATCAAATGTGTGTGAAGCCATAGTCAGGACATTTTGTTTCATTCTATTCTTTTTTTAATTTCTTATTTCTGCAGATAGAAAAAAAATTAATACATATTTCATAACTTTGGAGCATTTATAATATATAAAAATTATGTTTAGGTACACATAATTTTAAATATTTTATATTTACTAATGTTATTGTTTTATGGATTACTAAATGGAATTATTTAGTTGAATTTAATCATTTTCTTCCTCATTTATACTAAGTAAAAATTATTATGTATATATGTTTACTTCATTTGTTGCAATTGATTTTGGACAGTTCTGTTTCTTTTTTTTTTTTTTTAAAGATTTTATTTATTTGACAGAGATCACAAGCAGGCAGAGAGGCAGGCAGAGAGAGAGAGAGGAGGAAGCAGGCTCCCTGCCAAGCAGAGAGCCTGATGCGGGGCTCGATCCCAGGACCCTGAGATCATGACCTGAGCCGAAGGCAGAGGCTTTAGCCCACTGAGCCACCCAGGCGCCCCAGTTCTGTTTCTTAATAATAGTAACAGGTGATATTTATCAGTAACTTCCTATGTATTAGGAATGACACTAAGTATTCCACATGGATTTTCTCATTTAATCCTCACAACCACACAGTGAGGTAAGTGCTATCATAAGAAAACTGATTCAAGAAGTTTTCCCTAGGTCACATCACTCATAAGTGGTAGCCAACACGATTCAGATTCAAACAATTAGACTCTAAGTCCTCTGGTAGAGGTAGATTAATTTGCCTGGCAGTTCCTGGATGTAGTAGTTGCTTAATAAATACCTGTTGCACTAATAAGCAAGCAAATTTTGTCTGTCTTGAAGTAAATTTCAAACTTACATTCATAGATTTGGAATGACCTTATCTTAGAACAAGGGGTGGACATGGGAACATAATCAGGGAATTAACATGAGTAGATTTGCTTTATAAGAGGCAAAGTCTGGTTCCAAAAAGGAAAATCCATAAGAGAAGGGTAAGACTAGAAGCAGCAAATCTAGTTAAGTGCTATTTCAGTAACCTAATGAGAGCTCCCAAAACAAACATGGGTAGAAAGGGTGAAGAAAAAATGAATTTTGTACACATTAGGGAAGAATTAACAGAAGTTTGTGAGTAATATGGTTTTATGGAGTAGGAAGAGAAGTATACTATTTACACGGTATTATGCAAAGTTATCTAAAATACACAATTGCTTTCCTTTAGTGATATTTATGGGGTCATGCCTCATAATTTTCATGACTCATAGAATTTGTGGTAACAGTTTTAAAATTTACATATAAGGAGAGGAAATGTCATATTGAAGAACTACAAAGTGAGAAAAAGGAGCTATTGGAAAAGAAGGCTTAGAATTTAGGTGTGTAATATTTGAGTGCTAAGATATCCTAATATTTCTCTGACCTATTTGAACTCAGCCGATATCTGTGTTCTTTCCTAGTCAGGTAAACAAGTATTGCCTGAGAGTCTATTGTGTTTATTGAGCCATTTTTAAAAAGTAAAAGTAAAAAGTAAATTATTTAATAATTAGCCTATTTAATAGGTGACAGGTGTTATACCAAACACTACCTAGTTAGCTACTTTAGTTAGTTACTAGTTTAGTTAAATTTATTGATGATTGGAGATATATTGCCTACATCTCCAATCATCAGAAAATTTATATGGGCAGAAAAAGATCATGCAAACTCAAATTCTCTGCAAATTCAAAAAGAGTAAAATTAAACAACATGGGTTATTGTTTAAAAAGACAGGCCTCAGGAGGAAAACTAAGTTTGGATTGAATTTATGTAGTTATTGTGACCATTCTGCACCAGACCTTTCCCTAGTCACTGCAAAGGATTATAAAGAGAAGGAAAACTGTCTGCTTTTATGATGCTTACAGCCTCTCTGAGGAATGTTTAAAAGTTGAAATAAAAAACAAACAAAAAACCAGAAGAGAGTATCTCAAAAGAGAAAATGGTATTCGTAGAAGAATCCTCAGGAAACCAACATAGTGGGAGTGGAGAGCCATGCTGGAAAGTAGTGGAAGATGA
Organism: Meles meles; assembly: GCF_922984935.1. Taxonomy (NCBI): domain Eukaryota; kingdom Metazoa; phylum Chordata; class Mammalia; order Carnivora; family Mustelidae; genus Meles; species Meles meles. The sequence continues at coordinate 60,766,696 of NC_060072.1, forward strand.
TTATGGATAAATAAAATGGGACCATTTTTTTGTGAGCTGTTGGGTGGCATATCAGGTTCTTGGGAAAACTCATCTTTGTATAGCCCACATAAAATGGGATTGAGTTCTTCTTTTTTTTTTTTTAATAAAACAATTCTTTGAAACAAAGTTGCAATCAAAGAAACATCAGACCGACTTGAGAAGTCTGAAGTAATATAGAGCTTTACTTTAGTGTTCCTTGAAGAAACAGAAGCTATACAGAGTGTCAGATAATCTTGTAACATTTTAGAGGTCTCTTCCTCTTTTCTATGCCCCTGTCTCTTCATAGTCACCCCCACTCTCCACCCCATGGTATCCCAGTTCTGCACACTGCTCACTCAGTCCATCACGCAGGCATGATAGGTCCTAATAAAAACCTGTGCAGTCTGCACAAGGGCCTTCTTAATCCTTTCTTAGATCCTTCACTCCACCCCCAGAATGAGCAGCCCTTCTAGAATTCTGCTGAATAAAAATGTTCATCCCAATACATCATTCTCAGAGAAGAATGATTGCTATTCCAACACAACTATTTCACAATTCATTCAAACTAAGTGGATAGAAAAAAATAATTTTAATTAAAACAGGAAATTGCATGCCTACATAGATGTATTCTTGTAATTTGTTGTTGTTATTACTGTCATTTTTGTATGCTTGTTTTACTAGCAACCCACTGTTTTTCCTACGTTTTTCTCCTCCTATGTTGAGCATTCATCTTTTTTGTTGCCCTTGAGAAGTCTTTGCTTGCATTAACCAGGTAGTCTACTAAAATTTGTTCTAGAAGACACTGTAATTGTTCTGGGAGTTAAGGCCACCTCAGTTGCTTTTCGGGAATTGGCCACATTATGCCCTTTTACAATGCAATGGCCACACTTGTGAAGAAGGCAACATCTTGGGTGATTCAGCCCTGTTACTCTGTTACTATGCTTGTTCCCCAGTCTACCCCAGACAGAAACAACAGCAGCCATCTGGAAGAGAGTATTTTTTCCCAGTCTTGCTAATGGAACTAGAACCAAGCGTGTTCCACATCAATTTCAATAGGGGAAGGTTTGGCTATATCAATTCCAATCAGAAAAGTCCTGAAAAATAATAGGTTGTGCATTTTTTTAAGTGCTTGTCTAAAGGAATAACACATACTGATACAATTTTTACACAGTAAATTGCACAGTAAAGAGTCTGCCTATAGATATTCCCTATAGAACTGTGATTAATAAATGTGGAAGAACTAAGGGAAATAAAAACTCACTTTTAGAGTACCACAAGTATTGCTGCAGGCAAGCTCCACTAGTAAACACTAATATTAGTGGGTGAAAGTTTAAAGAGAGACAGGATATTTGTCCAGTCTTAAAGTTTCCCCCCAAATTATTTATTAATTACTTGAGTTATTTAACATATATAAATATATATTTATTAATATATTTCTATTATTTAATAATATATAATATATATAATTTATATACGAATATATAAATTATATAATATGTAAAATATATTTCATATTATACAAATGTATATATTTACATATTTAAAAATATATTTATTTTATATTTTAAATTTTAAAGATAAATATATTTATATTTCTAAAAACATAAATCTATATAAATTTATATAAATATATATTTTATATTTATAATACATAATATTAATATATAAATGCATTTTATATATAAAATATATTAACTATATAAATATATAACATATATTTTATTTATTTATTATGTAATTTATATAGATATGTATGTATGATAATTTATATATAAATATATATATTTATAATATATGTCATTTATGTGTGTGTGTATTCCTTCCCCGAGAAGTGAAAATAAGTGAAGCTTAATTTTTCTTTCCTTGAGGGTGGGCTACACATTGGAGTCACTCATTTGGTAGAGTATGGAAAGGAAAAAAGAGTAACTTTACACTGGAGAAACCTGGTAGACACCCTCTTAAACAAGAGGTTACCATTAAAATCCCCAGTAATGAGACATACTACTATCATGCACCCCAAATTTGCTGTGATGGGAAGGAAACAACATCTCTATGGTGTTTATCCTCAAAATCTATAACCTCATTCGAATGAAGAGAAAATATCAAGCAAATCCATATTGATGGACATTCTACAAAATATCTAACTAGAACTTTTCCAAAGCATAAAGGATATGAAAACAAGCTTTCTCCATGACTATCTGTCACAGATTCTGAAAGACTAGGAACACAGGGCAATTAGATACAATAGGTATCTTGGATTAGATCATCAAAATTAGTGTAAACTTTGGCCAATCTAAACAATGTCTGCATTTAGTTGTAGTGTTGTACCATTGTTAATTTCTTAGTTTTGCTAAATCACTGCCATTATCATGATAATGCAGGATATTAACATTAGATTTAGATAGGTGTCATGTATTTGGAGACTTTCTGTACTATCTTTACAACATTTCTGGGAGTCTAAAAGTCTTTTAAAATAAAAATTAAAAGCAAAATTTAAATGAAAATATATACAAAATTACCTGTCCCCCAATTTTTTGTAAACTCCAGATTGCTTTATGTCTAAAATTTCATATTCACGTGAGCTGTAAAACTCTCTCTTTTCTCTTCATGCACTTTTCCTCATCTCATGACACTCTGTTTTCAGCCTCCTTTCCCTGCTGTCATTTCTTCAGAACCTGTCAGAAAAAAATAAAAATAAAACAAAATAAAACAAAAACACAGGCTTAACAGTTGACTTTCTGTGTCATGCAAAGTTCACTGGAGCTATTCAAACCTTGAATCTTAAACTGAGTCTTGGTTAATTTGTCTCCAAATACTGATAGGTAAGGTCTTTCTAAGTGGGGAATGGGGGTAGGATGGGGAATGAGATTAGATTTACCTTTTTTTTTTTTTTCCATTTTATTTATTTTTTCAGCGTAACAGTATTCATTCTTTTTGCACAACACCCAGTGCTCCATGCAAAACGTGCCCTCCCCATTACCCACCACCTGTTCCCCCAACCTCCCACCCCTGACCCTTCAAAACCCTCAGGTTGTTTTTCAGAGTCCATAGTCTCTTATGGTTCGCCTCCCCTCCCCAATGTCCATAGCCCGCTCCCCCTCTCCCAATCCCACCTCCCCCCAGCAACCCCCAGTTTGTTTTGTGAGATTAAGAGTCATTTACCTTCTTCTGTTCACTTTCTAACTTTAGGATCTTCCATGAAGGGTTTTAGAAAACTTTTAATGATGGAGTCACAATATCTGGGCTCTAATTCTTACTCTTTTTTTTTTTTTTTTTTGCTGACTCTCTCATCACAGAAAACTCATTTGACCTTTGTAGACTGAATTTCTTCAACTACAAACCTGAAGATATTTTGTTTCTGCTCCTCCCAGAGCAATTCAAATATATGAATTCAATATTCACATATTTGAATATCTCGAGTCTTCCACTTTTCATCTCTACCAGCATTCACCCTATCATTTCTTTTCTGATCCACCATTATATCCTCTAAACTGACTGATCAGTCCCCACACTGGCTATATCCAGTCCATTTCTCATCTGTGATATAAACAGCCTGTCTAAAACCCAAATTGAATCATTCCAACCTTCTAATTCAGACCTTCAAAGTCCCCCCATGGCTTGTGAGATGAAGACATTTTTTTTTTTCCAAGTTTCATTTTAGGTGAAGACCTACAAGCTCGAACTTCTTTGTACTTCTCTAGGCCTGACATGTCATGCTACTCCATATGCCATCTGAACTCTACAGGGCATTTTCTCCACCTCCCCTACTCACCTAGACACTTTCCCCTGAGGCAATGCTGAGGTGGTGCTCTTTCCCCCTGGTTACCTCTGGTCTTGACTTTTCCCTCCATACCTCAGCCCAGGTCACCTCGTCATGAAAGACCCCCTCCAGCTTCTCTTTTATCACAGTATAAATGTACTGCTATGTGCATCTGTTCTTCAGCATGCAGTTCGGTAGAAATTACACATGTATTTTTGTGGCTAATTAATGCCAATAAGTGACTCCAGATGAAGTATACATCTAAGCTTTCTGAGAATTAGAGCATTTCTATTTTGGCTTAATCAGTATTTCATAAAGTGCTTGGCACATGTCGGTATTTAAAAAAAAATTTGTTGAATGAAATATTATTAAAAATATTTGCCAGTGTGGATTACTGTATAAATGGGTGTACTACCACCACATTACTACAAAACAGTGTCTTTTTTTTTTTTTTTTTTCAAAACAGTATCTTTGATCTGGGCAACCATGATATTTTAGAATTTAAGGATGACTTAGGTTCAAAATGGAAACTTTGAGATTATTGGAAGAAAGTTACTGTGTTCTGGTCAGTTTGGGATTGAAAATATGTTGTAGTATCTTTGACTATTCTTTTTCTGTACTATGATCCTAATTTCAAAACATTTCATAACCCTTGTCCCCATTAGCAGTGACTCCCTAGTCCTCCCTACCTTCTCTTCCCCCTGCCCTAGAACCACTAATCTACCTACTTTGTGGATTCACTTCTCTGGACATTTCATATAATGTGGCTTTTTGTGTCTGGCTTCTATCACTCAGTATAAAGTTTTCAAGGTTTATCAACATTATGACATGTATCAGTATTTCATTCCTTTTTATAGCCAAATAATATTCCATCATATGGCTATGCTATTTTTGTGTATTCATTTGTCAACTGATGGACATTTTTTGAGTTAGTTATTTCCATTTTTTGACTATTATGAAGGCTGCCATGAACATTTATATACATGATTTGGTTGGATATGACATTTTAGTATTCATACTGTCCTTCTGAGTCTGATTTGGGCCTCCTAAATACTTTGTGAGATAAGGCAAGTCTTGCTATTTCCATTTTATAGGTAAGGAAACAGGATTTAAGATGTAATTGCCCAGTACATGCTACAGTCAGCGTTCAAATCCAGTTCTATTTTTTCTTTTTTGACATGAATCATTAGTATGTTTTTAAAATACATTTTTCATTTTTTAATCATTTTTCATTATTCTTGGTAGTTACAGTTATGCTCTATAAAGCCTGCACAAACCCTGAATTAACAAATATCTAGCCATTGCGCCTAGGAGAGGTAGAGGATGAGATTCCTTAGAGCCTCTGGTCACAGAATTCTCATCAACTGATCAATATATAAGCCTGCTTTGCATGTGTTTCTGTTTAAAGAAACTTGAATAATATCGTTTATTCATTAACATTGAACTCATGACCAATAGCACTATAATTCACACCTGAATGAAGCTTTATCCAATATATATGTTGTCTCTGTGAGGCAAATTCCAGCCTTTTTGTATTTAGGAACATTAGACAACACTTCAACACTATGTATGTATGCTCAGGTGACATTTTTTTCCCTTCATTTTTTAAAATTTAAATTCAATTAATTAACATATAAGGTATTATAAGTTTCAGATGTAGAAGTCAATGTGATTCATCAGTCTTTTTTTTTTTTTAGATTTTATTTACTTATTTGACAGGCAGAGATCACAAGTAGGCAGAGAGGCAGGCAGAGAGAGAAGGGGAAGCAGGCTCCCTGCTGAGCAGAGAGCTGGATGAGGGGCTTGATCCCAGAGCCCCGAGATCATGACCTGAGCCAAAGGCAAAGGCTTTAACCCACTGAGCCACCCAGGCGCCCCCATCAGTCTTGTATAACACCCAGTGCTCATTACATCACCTGCCTTCCTTAATGTCCATCACCCAGTGACCCCATCCCTCCACACTGCCCCCCAGCCCCAAGCAACCTTCGGTTTGTTTCCTATGATTAAGAATCTCTTACGGTTTTTCTCCCTTTCTGATTTTTGTTTTATTTTTTCCTCTCTTTCCCTATGATCCTGTGTTTTGTTTCTTAAATTCCACATATGAGTGAGATCATATAATAATTGTCCTTCTCTGATTGAATTATTTTGCTTAGCATAGTAACAGGTGACATTTTAAATAACTAAATTACATAACAACAACACAAAAATGTGAAAAACATGGCATGAAATAAACGGCAAAATGGATACAGTTTTACAGTATGAGAGCTGAACTGAGCTGAAACAAGAAGGCAGAGTGTTGCTTTGTTCGACCTCCACTGAGAACATGCACGTCAGGCAGCTCGCATTCCTTCCCACTCTGCTCATGTGCACGGATGACTGCGCTGCTAGTATTGATTTGGGCTTTACAAATACATTTTAGCAAGTAGGTGAATTCACAAATATGGAATCAGAGAAAAATGAAGATAGCCTTTATATGTTGCTTCAAGGTGATCTAGAGGTCATTTCTCTTATATTTTGTTCTTTAAAAATTGATGTTGCACTATAGACTGAAAAAGTTTAAAAATTGTCTTCTTTATCAGAAATAATCCACCAAATCCATTCTGAAGAGTAATCTGCTTTCTGAAATGTGTGACTATCTCTATCAGATTTCTACCTTTTCTAACACAGAATTAAATAAAGATTATCCTTAGCAAAATATGTTAATAAAGGTATTATATTACCATATAATTATAGAGTACACAATAATTTCTGAAGTACAGCTCAAACATTTCTTTAAAAAGCTTTTATTAATTATCTTCAGATGGTTCCAAATAAGTATATGTTCAAAGTTGACATACTTCCACTTGTTCTTGCCATTGCTGATGTTGAAATCTGTCAGAAACATGGGTATATTAAGGATGGCTGCGGCAAAGCCACATCCAGGAGCATCTCTGGGAGTCAGGAAGGAGCTAATGTGAAAATACTGCCTTCTTCCCAAACTGGAGTCATAAATGGCTTATGTGTAACATACATTGTATTATATACATACGTATTATATGTGATATGTGTAATACACACACTGTACAATGTAAATCCTAATTCACTAACATTTTTCTATACTACCTCTTATGATTGATGTAGCATAGTAATTTTTAAGACAAAAGAGAACTACAAAATTTCTTCATGCAATTCAAAATGGGCCCGTTTAGCATTTTTTTCTTTAAAAAAAGTCCATTTTAACAGAGATTTCTAAACCAGTAGTGGAGATAAAGGAACAAAACAATTGCATCAGGTTAGCAAACATTTCTTCTATTAATTGAATTTTGCATCCAAATGATAAAAGAGATAAAATGTGTGTTTCAGAAAACAAGAATAACATTGCTTATTAGGATGTATTTGAGTGAGGACACGTATATGTAATACTTGAAATAAGAAAGGCGTCATAACGGAGGTTAATACCAGAAATTTGGTATTACAGTTAATACCAGAAATTTGGTATTACAGGGCAATAGGTCCAGATCATAAATACATGGCCAATAATATAATTTGATCAGACATTCTACATTGTGTTTATATTCATTGCACTGATAATACCACTAAAGACCTTATACAATTGGACAGCGTCATGAGTTTGCACAGAGACGAGTAGGAACACTTTAGCATCTAAGCCAAGGTAACATAATGTGAACTTTTTCCACTTCTACTTGCACTATCTTTTCCTGACCTACACAGTTTCTCTGGATCTTGGTGACTATGCAAAGGAATTGATTTTACCAGGACTTCTAATGTCTCCAGCCTTCTATTCACTTAAGTCAGTGTTTCATTTTGACATTTACAGGTAAGAGTGGGAGATTAGATAAGAAATAGAGTAGGGAGAAGATATGAAATAGTTTTGCATTTGTTTATTGTTCTTGGAACTTCCTTATAATAATCTATGTCTCCTTACTTTTACATTTGCCAAATTCTCTCTCTCTCTCGTGTGTGTGTGCACACACACGTTCCTTTCAATCTAGATTCCTTGCCATCTACAATGATGACAAGAAGATGAGAAATTACTTGACACTAATGTCTGCTAGAATTCTTTTGTCTTATAGACTTAAAGCTGTTTGTGGTAAGTTCTTAGTACAGTGTTTAGCTGACTGTATATGCTAAGTAAATGTTAATGGGGGGAATAACAAATTGAAGACAACTAGTGGAATCTGTAACTATGTATCTTCGCTGGCAGAGCAGATCTAGCAAGGTGACTTTTCACACACTTGAATCGACCTGCCTCATTTGTTGTTAAAGAATAGCTATCTATCTGCTAATGTCTAAATGAGAAGCTGAGTCTGCAAGTCAGAGCACTACATTTATATTGACTTTTTGATGTTTGTAAGTAGCTGTGTTTATATGCCTCCATAGTATTAGTACCGCATGCAGATACACCAGAAAGGGTTCACTTTTGCTCATGTAGATCATAGCTAAAACAGATATACAGGCAGCCCATAAACATACTTAAAGTGACAAAATTAATGGCATAAGAGTCACAGATCTGGAAAATCACAGAAGTCAAAACTCAATGAAGACATGAACAAAATTACTCCTATAACAGAAAATATTTTTTTTTTAGAAAACCATAAAATATAGATGTTTCTAAGTGATGAGAGAACAAAAGTGAATTTCAGAATTGTGCATGTAGAGATTTATGCAGTAAGTAAATAAGTAATATTTAAATGTGTTTGTATCTAGTCAAATGCTTATTGATTAAAGGCATTTCAGACCCCTGGCTGCAAATCAAATGTAATGAACATAATCAGTAATGGCTGTGAGGATTGAGCAAATAGTCTCTCATCTGCTTACATGGGCAGAATCTTAGTCATAAATCGAATTAGTTTCTTCTATGGTGGAAACGTTTTATTTTTTGTTAAAGTTAATGTCATCCTAATACTTGCACTTAAAATCCAAAATTATTTGTATTAGGTATTTGAGAATCGTACAAAAATCAAAGACAATTAAAAAATAATATATTGCACAGACAGGCAGAAGAAGACAAAGACAGAGGTTAGGAGAGATTAGGTGTATGGTGTCTATAGAAGTGATATAGCGAAAGCTTTAGATTCTCCACATGTGAAATTAAGCAATGGAACGGAATTAGAACTCAATATGTTGCTTTTCTCAAAAATGCTGGAAGAATGACTTCTTGTCTCTAAATTACCCTATTTAATCTAATATTCCCCTCCTTTTGCTGTAATACCCCTCTCACCATTTCACACAAGAAGTCACTAAATGTTTAGAATCAAAATAAGAGCTATTTCCAAGATTTTGGATGATGTCTTCAAGGTGGCAATTCAAACTATAAAGTGTGCTGGTCACTGTGTCCCATCATCAACTTACTATTTTTGTGTACATTAACAAAACAAACAACTCTTGCCAATACTAATAACTGATTCACCGTAGCACAAGAGTTACTGAAGTTTATTGTAATACCCTCTGTGGTAAAGAACATTATAATAGATGTCTCTTCATATTTTTTTGAAGATTTTATTTATTTATTTGACAGACAGAGATTTCAAGTAGGCAGAGAGGCAGGCAGAGAGAGAGAGAGGAAGAAGCAGGCTCCCTGCTGAGCAGAGAACCCGATGGGATGCGGGGCTCGATCCCAGGCCCTGGGATCATGACCTGAGCCCAAGGCAAAGGCTTTAACCCACTGAGCCACCCAGGCACCCCGATGTCTCTTCATATTAAGAGGCTTATGATATATGTTTCATAATACTATGCTTTTCAAAAAGATTTTATTTATTTATCTCAGAGACAGAGAGAGAGAGAGAGAGCAAGCATGAGCAGGGAAAGGGGAAAGAGGTTGAGAGAGAAGCAGAGTCCCTCCTGAGCAGGACCTCAGGATCATGATCTGAGGCCAAAGGCAGATGCTTAACCAATTGAGCCACCCAGATGCCCTAATACTATGCTTTTATATCTGTCTCCTCCACTAATTTCATGAGTTACCTGAAGATTTTATCATTTATTCCCAATCTAACTCAACATCTCATACACAGAAAGTGCTCAGTAGATATTTGTTGAAGGAATGAAAGTGATTAATGAAATTCACATTTAAATTTACTATAGATTCATTAAAAAAACTATTTGTATGTATGTTTTATTCAATTAAAGAACAGGAAATCAAAGGTGAAATTTACAATGCCTTTTCAGTGCTATTTCATTTATATCAGCTTTTTAAGAAAGTGCTCATTTTTTCTTAAGCATAATATTCTACATTTTTATGCAGTTTAGAAATTTATTATTCAACTATGAAGTCTTTTGAGTGCATTACTATTGAAAAAGCTATCAAATATTTACTACATATGTAAGTAAGAAAGTTGAATCCTCTTATTCTTACACTGAATACATGCAAAATCACCACACTAACGACAACAACAGCAAAAACCTTGAATATCAAAGTTCAGTTGTAAGGTTCCATGTAAGATTACAGAATATTTATTAGAAATGGGAAAGTAACATTAGATAAAAATCACAGTTGTCCATATTTTTTTAATTTCACTGCTACATAATGCCATGATTTATGACACTTGTTTCTCATTATTATAGCAATGAGTCTTATTATAATAATACTTTAAGAAAAGAAGATTTCAAAACCTTTTAAAAAGTGATAATCTGTTAGATCTTTTCTAAAACATTCTGTGATTCTTCTCTTGTAACTCACTAGGTTCATGTTGAATGCCTTATACACGCAGACCTAAAAACACACAAAATTGTTAAACTCTAGCAAATAAAACTTTCAATTTTTAATGGGCTCTAACGCAATCTTATGTAGATTAGGAAAAGCTTGAAAAATATAATTTTGAAGTAATCTCATTCAGAAGCTAATACCTATCTGAATTTTTGAAAAAAAAACCACAGTATTTTACTTAATACAATAATGACCTTTTTCTAGTAATTTGCAATATGTATTATTCCTTTAGGGGAATATCATCATGCATCCTGGTAAGATGAGATTTCCTATGTAAATGCTACCCTTTTAAGGTCAAAAGCTATACTGAGTTAATGATGGCAAATGAAAAATGGTCAGGTGTTCAATATAAACAACAATGAAAATCCAGAGCTTTGTGATAATCCTGTAATATATTTTAAAGCAGTTATAGCTATTTTAATATACCTATATATGTATGTCCACTTACAAACATAGCTATGTAGATATATATACACAAATACACTAATTTCTTCAGCACAGCACACAATTATGCTATTATTTTAAATATCAATTTGAGCCTTAATCTATACTAACAAAGTTAGTAAGACCCTTATAAATATTATTAGTATTGTACATTCAATATTTTCCTTCAAGCATTAGCCAGGTATCTGTTTTAATATCCCAGGCTAAGGTTCACAACGGACCACACATCTATACAACAAAAATTATTCACTGTAAAAGTCACCCTTGAAAGAAAAAGAGATTGAATCTTTTAAATAGTTCTCTTTGTTTACAATCAAAGAATTTAGCAGCCATTATTCATAATCTTTCCCTTCTCTCATTTAACAAGATGATACAATCTAAAAAGAAACTAAATGCAACCATATTATATTTTATTATTATTATTATTTATATTTTGGGCAAAATTAGCTTTTCTAGGTCAAGATATTTTAAGAGTAAAAAAAACTGAAATAGAAAAACAGAACTTGTTCAGAGCAAATTTAAGAACAGCCTTTACCCAAAAAACTGTCAAATGGCACTGGTAACTATAGTAATTTTTTCTATAATTTGATGTAATCTTGACCCCTGTCACATGTTAATACAGCATGAAGAGTAGTGGGTAAGAAAACATGCTTATTAATGAATTGAAGATATAACATGACATTGGTTTTTTTCCTTTGAAATATCTTAATATTGGAATTAGCAGAGCCTAGACAATTTCAATATATAATTATGTCTGTCCATATCTTGCTAGTTAGTGCTGTGATTAAGAGACATTTAATTTTTAATGATGCCATAGATGGCAGGTTGATTTTTTGAGTCAGGTATAACAAGGATAACTCTGGACATGACTCTGTAACGTGAATTGTAATTTGTCGGCTAAGAAATCTTCTGCTGGAGACTTTTAGCGGAAAGATAAACCAGAGTTAAGGTGGGGGCAATTGCTTGGCTGATTATCTCTACTATTTTAATGACTGTACTGGTTAAAATACGTGCAACAGAAGTAAGGTAAATGCAGTTTTTTTTTCCATTTTATTTATTTTTTCAGCGTAACAGTATTCATTGTTTTTGCACAACACCCAGTGCTCCATGCAAAATGTGCCCTCCCCATTACCCACCACCTGTTCCCCTAACCTCCCACCCCTGACCCTTCAAAACCCTCAGGTTGTTTTTCAGAGTCCATAGTCTCTTATGGTTCACCTCCCCTTCCAATTTTTTTTTTTTAATAAACATATAATGTATTTTTATCCCCAGGGGTACAGGTCTGTGAATCGCCAGGTTTACACACTTCACAGCACTCACGATAGCACATACCCTCCCCAATGTCCATAGCCCCCTCCCCCTCTCCCAATCCCACCTCCCCCCAGCAACCCACAGTTTGTTTTGTGAGATTAAGAGTCATTTATGGTTTGTCTCCCTCCCAATCCCATCTTGTTTCATTTATTCTTCTCCTATCCCCCTAAACCCCCATGTTGCTTCTCCATGTCCTCATATCAGGGAGATCATATGATAGTTGTCTTTCTCCGATTGACTTATTTCACTAAGCATGATACGCTCTAGTTCCATCCATGTCGTCGCAAATGGCATGATTTCATTTCTTTTGATGGCTGCATAGTATTCCATTGTGTATATATACCACTTCTTCTTTATCTATTCATCTGTTGATGGACATCTAGGTTCTTTCCATAGTTTGGCTATTGTAGACATTGCTGCTATAAACATTCGGGTACACGTGCCCCTTCGGATCACTATGTCTGTATCGTTAGGGTAAATACCCAGTAGTGCGATTGCTGGGTCATAGGGTAGTTCTATTTTCAACATTTTGAGGAACCTCCATGCTGTTTTCCAGAGTGGTTGCACCAGCTTGCATTCCCACCAACAGTGGAGGAGGGTTCCCCTTTCTCCACATCCTCGCCAGCATCTGTCATTTCCTGACTTGTTAATTTTAGCCATTCTGACTGGTGTGAGGTGATATCTCATTGTGGTTTTGATTTGTATTTCCCTGATGCCGAGTGACGTGGAGCACTTTTTCATGTGTCTGTTGGCCATCTGGATGTCTTCTTTGCAGAAATGTCTGTTCATGTCCTCTGCCCATTTCTTGATTGGATTGTTTGTTCTTTGGGTGTTGAGTTTGCTAAGTTCCTTATAGATTTTGGATACTAGCCCTTTGTCTGACATGTCGTTTGCAAATATCTTCTCCCATTCTGTCAGTTGTCTTTTGGTTTTGTTAACTGTTTCCTTTGCTGTGCAAAAGCTTTTGATCTTGATGAAATCCCAATAGTTCATTTTTGCCCTTGCTTCCCTTGCCTTTGCCGTTGTTCCTAGGAAGATGTTGCTACGGCTGAGGTCGAAGAGGTTGCTGCCTGCATTCTCCTCAAGGATTTTGATGGATTCTCTTCGACAAAGCAGGAAAGAATGTCCAATGGAAAAAAGACAGCCTCTTCAATAAATGGCGCTGGGAAAATTGGACAGCCACATGCAGAAAAATGAAATTGGACCGCTTCCTTACACCACACACGAAAATAGACTCCAAATGGATGAAGGACCATGTTTCCAAGGTGCTACTACCAAATGTGCAACTTGCCAGCAAGAGCAATCAATGCTGATTCCCACAACTGTTCTCTTTGACGACCTGTCTCACCACTGGTAGAACATGGACTAAACTGGAGCCCTTCCATCCTTGAACTGGTCGCGGGCTGGGTGAGCTCGGAGCGCGGCTAGAGGCTGGGGATATGGGAGTGATTGGGTGCTGTCCTCTGGGGGTGCACTGAGGAGTGGGGCCCCAGGCTCACGGCTCCTCCCGCCGGAGACTAGGAGGCCGCCATTTTCATTCCCGTCCTCCGGAACAGGTAAATGCAGTTTTTAAAGTCTGTGTTGACAAATCAATGCCATGACATACCTCACTCTGTTCTTTATTGTGTTTCCCATTTTGCATCTCCCCAACAAGTACACACACACACACTCATAAAATTACTAACAATGATGTGTGCTGCTAATTTCCTCTTTTCCAGTTCCATTAATAAGAGCCACAAGGTAAGGTTTTGCAGAGAGGAATAGGATAATTTCTTTGTTTGTGGAAAGAAAGACAGCATCCTCTGCTGGGAAGCACTTCGAGGGTAGTTCCCTCTTTCCTTTCATTGTGATTTTTCTGAGCTATAATTTAGATGTAGGGTGTTCTACACGAAGCCTTGCCAAATTTCAAGTCTCCCAGTGTCACAGTACAGGGGAACTAAAAATTTACATGCAAATTCAAACTTTTCCTTGGGATGCATTAAAGGAAAACACAGAATGTTACAAGGTAGGGTCTCCTGTGTATACTGTGCTTAGAACCTAACTTGTCTTTTTCTCCTCAGTTCCTCCAAGTCCACTGCAATCTCTCTCAAGAGAATCTTTCTGGGGACCACCTCAGCACTTCAACCCACCTTTAGAAACATCTTAATCTCCTCATTAGAAACATCTTAATCTCCTTACAGGAAATGTTTTCCCTCTGTTTCTTTTGAGAGAATTCCAGTAGTTCTTCAGGATATAGCGAGCATCCTTTCATGTTCTCCTTAGGCACTCTAGCCTAGTGCAGAGAAGGAACATGGGTGCACCAATTCCCAATGAGTCCTTCACCAGTAAATGTGACTTACTTATAAAAAGCAAAACAAAGCAAAGCAAAACACCTTCTCCCTTTTAGTAGCACACATTTTCCTTGGAGAAAAAAAAAGCATTATAATCCTGAATGAAGTGAATAATTGTCTCCTCTTCTTTTTTGTGAGCTGTAAACCCCTTCCCCATTATGAGAGAGAGAAATATTTGGCTCCCTTTTGCACTTTCTGAGACATGCTGCATTATTCACAGCCAATGCTTGTCACTGCGATACCTAGAAACAAAGTTACTGGTTCTGATTAGATTATTCTGATTTTTAAAAACTACTTTTAAGAACAGAATGCTAGGCTTAAAAAAAAAAAAAGATTTCTACCATTGGCAGTTGAGTTGTGTTAAGCGTCCAGCCTCTGAGTGAAACTGGCTGAATTTGAAGCCACTTACTCTATTGCTTTAGACAATCTGCCTAATCTTTATAGCCTCTTTCTTCTTCTGTTAAAAATATTACCTAACTGTTCTATGCAACTAATGAATCATTGAACATTATTTCAAAAACTAAAAAAAAAAAAAAAATTCCTACCCCATATAAAAAGTTTGAAAAATTTAATGAATATATAAAAATATATATTATATGTGTATATGTAGAAATGCATGTGTGTATGTGTGTATAGACACATAGGTGTGTAAAGAGAAGAAGCAGAAGAGCAAGAGAATAGTGCCTGCATACAGTAATGCTATTATCAAAGGCCTGGATGAAGGATAGAGTGATTGTACAATGTAGTCCAAAATTTACATGACCCTGCAAAAGATTTATAACCTTCAATAAATCATTATGAGGCTTAATTACATTCAGGTCTTTGAATCTGGGAAGTAATGTGAACAAGTAAATCAAAAAAAGTTTTCTGGTTCTCTGTTTCCACCAAACTTTGCCCACCTTTCTGATCAGTGTAAACTTTTTCCACCAGAATATTGTTGAGCAATGAATCACTTAAACAGTAATATACTGTCAGTTCAGCCCAGCTAGGAATTTTTTCACTACCATAATTTATAAGAGTTTTATTCTTAAATAGGATACCATGATGGTTGAATTACTATCAGTTCTATTTTTTTGTAATTCTTTGATTAAAAATGAAGATTTTCAAGTTCAGCCAAGAGTAATGGACACTATTTAAACTGAAAAATTTACCAAAACAATAATATATATTTATACAGATGTGTGGGTGTGTGTGTGTAATAAAGCTGGTCACTATTCTAATAGTTCAGTGATTAATCACTATTGAGATTATGATAGCCATAACAAAAAAAATGCTTATGCTGAACATGTTTGAGAATATGTACAAATTCTGTCCAATTTTGGATGGTTACTTGACAAATCATACAAGTTGGCTTTTCCATGTCACAATATCAATATCACATTTATAGATATACTTTACCTGTTTTTTATAGTAGCAAGGAGTATATGACTTGCAAAAAACTAAATAAATATGTTTATCATCCCACTTGAAATTTTGTGCTGTCTTCTACAAAATGTGAAAGTGTATTTGGAGCATGCATATACAACTAGCTTAAACAGGTTTTATCATTTGAACCAAGCAATAGTCCTTTTTGAGCAAAATTTACTAAAGGTAAAAAGAAATATCACATCAGAGAAGGAACTTGACAATTTATAAATATTTTTGTGAATGGGTGAGCATATGACCCAGGAACACTCAAGGTACTCTAATAAGAGTCTCATGCTCTACCGACTGAGCTAGCCGGGCACCTAAGGTACTCTAATAAGATAAATACGAAGGGTGAGAGCTATTCAAAGCAGAAGGCTCACAATGAAGCACTCAGAGACCAAGCCTCCAATAACAAGTTTCCTCTTTTCATCAGAGATCTAGTGTCAAGATGGTTAAGTCATATATTTCTTTGTCATTATAATTATAAAACGTTGTTGTTCCCAGTTAATTAAACTTAAAAATAATTTCAAAAACTTTTTACCCCCTGTTACCTATTTGGGTAATATTTTTACCCCAAATAACTATTTAGGGACAGATTTATGAAACAAGATGGGATTGGGAGGGAGACAAACCATAAATGACTCTTAATCTCACAAAACAAACTGGGGGTTGCTGGGGGGAGGTGGGATTGGGAGAGGGGGAGCGGGCAGATTTGTAATTCAAAAATTAAGTATTTTTTCCTGTTTTTTTTTTTTTCAGATTTGGAAATACCTTGCATGCTAAAATTGTCAAGCATTTAAAATTATAGAAAAAATTTGAGAGGTCTTGTGCTTCTTTTCACTATTTTCAATATTTTCAATAATTTCATATTTCAATAATTTCAATATTTCAATATTTTCACTATTCATCACAATATTCATTAATATTGTGTCCTTATACTTCTTGTACTTCTTAATAGCATATGTATCAATGCCATGATTCCATACTTCTATACATCAGAAGTAATGTACTATATTCATCATTTCTGTGTGAGTAGAGCCTCTGTTTTTACATTCTTCCTACTTTATTCAGTAGAAGTATTTGGTTATATGCCATCCTTTCCCACTTTTATTCTATGTAACTTGCATGACTAAGACCTCAATCATGCGTGCTGCTAAAGCATATGTCAAAAAGTCCAGTAGCTTCTACTAAACACCTACTATACCTTAAAAATAACAGAGGATATAAAAATAATATTACTTTGCCAAATATTATTAAGTTACTACTTTGTTCCAAGCATTTGGAAATCTGGGTTATAAGAGTGAAATATGAAACATTCTCTCAGAGAGGTCACAGTTTAGCAGATAAATACTCTCTCTATCCATGCATACATCCGTATGTGTATGATAAATATATAGTGTGCGTATATGTAATACAGGAACACACCAATAACAGCTACATTGTACAATTACTATGCATCAATGAAAATGACTTGATCTTCATTATCTCATGGCATCCTTACAGTATTCCTGTGAGGGTGATATATTTTCGTCTACATTTTGATGATGAAAAAAGTAGCAGGCACACAGGCTTGTTAGAAACTTCCTAAAGTTCACGCAGGTGAATGAGGACTCAAATGTAAGCAGAGGGTCAAAAAGGTCTGTCTAACCCCAGAACACCGTGTCCATAGTCACTTCAGTCAATCAGTCAAGTTTGATTTTCTCTTTTTGTGTGCAAGTGTGATGTGAAAAGTCGGTGCCGTGACAGTGTCATGGGGTTGGTGGAATAGAAGAAGACCCGTGATGAGGGAAGAGGAAGAGGAAAGATTGAGAAATCCCCAAATAGAGATAATATGAGATCTTTGGAAGTTGAAGTCTGAATAAGATTTGTTAGGATAAAAAGGAGAGTAGAAAAAGAACAGGGTATTTTGGATAATGACGAATGAAACGAGCAGAGATAATTAGAGTGGGTGGGAGAGAAGGAGTGAGAGGTAAAGTTGGAAATTTATACTGAGACCAGAGTTTAAAGAGCTTTGAATTCATACTTTCTGTTTCTACTTGATCCTGTAGGCCTCAGGGAGTTCTTGAAATTTTGCAAATGGAGGAATGACTTAATTGCCTACATTTTAGAGAAAGAGTTCTGGTTACAATAGAGTGGACAGATTAGAGTAAATAAGAGGAGGAGGAATGGGCCAGTTATACTAGTCAAGTGAAATGTGATAGAGATCTAAATTAGAGCTTTGTCAGTAGGAATGGATAAAAGGGAGTGTGAGCAATATTTCAGTAACAAAAGTGTTAGGACCTCGTGATGAATTAAACATGGGAGATGAGTAAAACTGACTCTGATATTTCTGATTCAGGCTGAATGATGTTGCAATTAACAGATATAGAAAATAAAGAATGGGATAATTTCAGGAGGGAAATAATGAAATAATTGATATGCATATATGGCATAGTGAAGGAGATAATCAGAACAAATAAATAACATATATTAGCACTTACTACATTGGTTGGTCCATGCTGTAAATGGTGAATGAATCTCTGCCAGTCGGTTTAGAACTCTTTCAGGGCTTTTCTTTGTCCCTTTTGACAAAGGGACAACTCAAATACAATATCTAAAAAAACTAAACTGAGAGAAAATTTAGACCTCTACTGAACTGCTTCAAAAATGTACTAATGAGGCATTTAATTACATGTCACAAGACAACTTTTTTCTGTTCTTTCAATCTCAAAAGTCTTAACTGTCATCTCTTTCCCCCATATTCTCCTCAAAGTAACTTCTAAAAGTGGTTTTCTTTGTGTTTTCCTGGCCCAATTCCTTTTCCTCCTTTTCTCCCAGGCTTCCTATTCTATTCTGTCCAAAATGAGATGTGTTATGTTTATGTGTTATTATAATAAATCAGTCATTTTCCCTGATTTATTTTAGCTCCATAGTCATACTAATTAAGCAAATCAAAACAATTCAGATGGGAAAGATTCTGCATATTTATATGTGACAAATGTTTTTGCTCTTGTCACCCATTTCTCCTAGCAAAGTCTGCTCATTCCCCTCTGTCATGGGCATATTTAAATTCTATCCAAAGTCTCTCTTTCTCTTCTCCAACTAACGTGGTTCCTCTGAGAGAACCCAGACAGTGCTTTCATTCCCGCCTGTGTGCATCCAGAGACATAGTGTCTAGCAATATTTCAAATGCTCTGGAATTTGGAACTTTTAGTGGAATCAAAACCAGAAATGATAGAATTCAATTCCCACTTATTTGAGACTCTATAGGATAAGAAAGCTGATGTTTGAGCCAAAGTCTTTCCTCATGGTGTCAAACCTCAATAAAACTGAAAGACACATAGAATACCTCTGTTGACTCTAGACTTCCAAAAAAAGGGCACTAAAATAATCTGGTGATAAAGAAAAACCAAATTTATTGCTTACTGTGGCAAAGAAAACCATTATCTAAACAGAATCTTTTTTTTTCCATTTTATTTATTTTTTCAGCGTAACAGTATTCATTCTTTTTGCACAACACCCAGTGCTCCATGCAAAATGTGCCCTCCCCATTACCCACCACCTGTTCCCCCAACCTCCCACCCCTGACCCTTCAAAACCCTCAGGTTGCCCCAACCTCCCACCCCTGACCCTTCAAAACCCTCAGGTTGTTTTTCAGAGTCCATAGTCTCTTATGGTACGCCTCCCCTCCCCAATGTCCATAGCCCGCTCCCCCTCTCCCAATCCCACCTCCCCCCAGCAACCCCCAGTTTGTTTTGTGAGATTAAGAGTCATTTATGGTTTGTCTCCCTCCCAATCCTATCTGGTTTCATTTATTCTTGTCTCTGAATTCAGAGGTCAGTGATAGGTGGAATATTTATAAGATTCTGAGACTAGTTTTCTTTTTTTTTTTTAATTTTTTATTTATTTCTTTTTTTAAATAAACATATAATGTATTTATCCCCAGGGGTAGAGGTCTGGGAATCATCAGGTTTACACACTTTACAGCACTCACCATAGCACATACCTTCCCCAATGTCTGTAACCCCCCTCCCCCCTTCCAAACCCCCCTTCCCCCAGCAACCCTCAGTTTGTTCTGTGAGATTAAGAGTCACTTATGGTTTGTCTCCCTCCCAATCCCATCTCGTTTCATTTATTCTTCTCCTATCCCCCTAACCCCCCATGTTGCATCTCCACATCCTCATATCAGGGAGATCATATGATAGTTTTTTCTCCGATTGACTTATTTCACTAAGCATGATACCCTATAGTTCCATCCACGTCGTCGCAAATGGCAAGATTTCATTTCTTTTGATGGCTGCATAGTATTCCATTGTGTATATATACCACATTTTCTTTATCCATTCATCTGTTGGTGGACATCTAGGTTCTTTCCATAGTTTGGCTATTGTAGACATTGCTGCTATAAACATTTGGGTGCAGGTGCCCCTTCGGATCGAGACTAGTTTTCAATGGAGGCATCTGGCTGGAATGAGGCAAACTTTGTGATACAATAGTTTAGGTCTGATAGACACAACAGGGGCAGAGTTTGAAAAAGATGGCTTATTTAATAAAATCAGTTGAGCAATGTATTATGATAAGGACAGTATTGTTCTGAGGGTTAGTTGAGTAGTCTGTTTTCCACATAGATAGATATTCAGTAAGTTCCTGGGGAAAAGAAAAATATTTGAATTATTTGCAGCTGAGTTTTATAAGCCAAATTCTAAAGATGTTCCCCAAGAATCTTGTCCCATAATATTCAATTAAACATTAATCTAAGTACTTCCGTGAAGGGACTTTGAAGATATAAACAAATTTATGAACATTAAAATAGAGAGGGGTAGATTATCCAGCTGTGCAGAGTATAATGGCATGAGCCCTTAAAAACATAAATTTTTTCTGCTAGAGTCAGATATGGTAGAATAAGAGAAAGGATAGATGAAGCCAAAGGGGGTAGAGGCGGGGGTCAAAGAAATTTAAATAATGAGAACAACTTGACGCACCATTGCTGGCTTTCAAGACCGGGGAAGAAAGGAGTGCATAAACCATGTAATGTGAGCTTCCCCTGGAAGCTGAGAAAGGTCCAACAAGGAAATGATGGGGACCTCAGTCTTACAGCTATATGGTACTGAATTCTAACAACCTGAATAAGCTGAAATGCATTCTACCCTAAAGTGTCCAGAAAGCAATGGGATCCCATGGAGACTTTGATTCAACTTTATCAAACTCTAAAGAGAAACCAGTTGAGACATAGCATACCTGGATCTGTGACCCACAGAACTGTGAGATAATAAATGTGTGTTATGTTAAGCCACAGACTGTGGTAATTGGTTACAGCAGCAACAGAATCTAATACTGTGGGGAAAAAATGATCTAGAGTAGTAAACCTGTGTCAATGCACACTGCAGAGTGTCAGATAATTATATAAGAAGCCTTAGTATAAAAAGTCAAATAATTGTATAAAAAGCCTTAGTTCTCAATTAACTTTGTGGCTGCCAGGTGGTTTCCTTTCAGCTCTCCCCTTTAAACCCCAAAATCCTGGCATCGCCCCAGTTTTTAACTAAATTTATCCTATGCATTCTGAAGTCTACAAGGCAATAAGAGTTAATGCTACACTTAGCAATGAAAATTAAACAGGGGCTGCTTCTTCAGCTAAAACTCTGAGGACCTCATAATTAAGTGTGAGGAATTCTTTTATTTCCTGAACAAAGAACATTGCTTGTTAGAGATCTGACTTCAAGAGATGGAAACTTAATCTGTATTGGTAACCTCCAGTTTCCCCAATCCACCCTGATATCTTGATTATGTACTGTTTGGGCTCAGTTTCTTTTTATCACTTATCTCTTTATCACTTTATCACTTTATCCTCTGTCCTTAAATGTTTTTCCTAATGCTGAGAATTCAGAATTCTCTTGGGTTTGAAATGACAATTAATTTTTTCCCTCAGCTTTTGGCTATAATCGCTGCCATATTGATTGGATTCAGGAGTAACTGAGCTTCCACATTACTGCCCACCGTTGCAAAGAGCCACCCACAGGAACCAACCAGACCTGAACACACACATGGAATATTTTCCTGATGGCATATTGTTATGCATTCAACATATATTTACTATAATAGCTAGCTACCTCTCAAATTGCATATCCAATCTATGGCTGCCAGGCATTTTGTCCCCAAAACAAGGACATGTAATAACTTCAAATATGCAAAATTTATTTCTAATGTGAAATTTCAGACACTTGCTTTATCTACACCATTTTTATGCCTCTAAGGTTTATTACCTCTCACATGTCAGTAGGATGTTCTATTAACAGCTCAAAAATTTTCCCCATCTCTAATACAGGACTTTCTAAGAATTTCTCCATTTTTGTAATGGGGCATGTAGCTTCTACTAATTTCAGGGCATAAATTCTCTTTTCTTTTTTCAGATTTTTTTAAAAACTTATTTCACACACACACACACACACACACACACACACACACACACACACAGGGAGAGAAGGAATACAAGCAGGAGGAGTGGGAGAGGGAGAAGCAGGCTTCCTGCTGAGCAGGGAGCCCCATGCTGGGCTCAATCCCAGGACCCAGGGATCACAACCTGAGCCCAAGGTAGAAGCTTAATGACTGAGCCACCCGGCACGCCTGGAACAGCAGTTTTCAAAGCTGCTTACTTTCTGTCTTACTGAGGCATCCCAGTATCCAGTGGAAATTATCTCTCCTAAGAAACAAGGGAAAAATCCCCGAGTAAGTCCACTCCTGCTTCCACTGAGATCCCTTTCCTTTTTAGAGATTACCACAAATTCTTAGAGAATAGGAGGTAGAAAAAAGAAATAGAAGCTTGCAAATTAAAGCACTTTACTACACTCCTTCAATTTGTGAATTCATAATGCTTTATATCTATTACATCCCATAGTCTCTAAAATAATAATTCTATTAACAGAGTGGTATAGACAATTTCTATATGACTTGCATTGTTTCAGAGACAATCAAAACTCTTGTCAACACCTACTTTCTAAAAACATAATCCAAGAACTGTTTAAAATGAAATTGTACCCTTAACTAATCATGTATTTTTGACCAGTGTCATGATGTAAATTAAAATTTACTCCCCCTATGTAATCCACACGTAGTAGTTCATCTCAGCATTGTATTAAATTCAAAAGAAATACTAGACACCAATTTATCCATCTACCCACCCACTTCCACATAGAAATGGAAAGAAATTGAAATACATATCATCTCATGACAAAACAAACAGACAAAACTTTAAATCCACCCTGGTACCTTGGCTCAAATTATAGTCTTTACTCAAATAATAGTTTCATTTAAACGTTGAGGATAGCTGCTCAAAATTCCTCTCCCACCCCTCTCTTTCCTTCTCTTTCTTTCTCTCTTGTTCTCCTTTTCCTTAACTCTATTCTATTCTGTTTTATTCTCTCATTTATTTCTTCTTTTCATTCTCTCCTGAAGGTATATCATTCTTTCATATAAATGGTGAAAAATAATATCTAACCAATAATACTACTCTAAGGATTATATAAAACCATGATTAAAATACCCCTGAAACTCTGCCCATTATTTAGTAACAATTACATAAATTTTATCTACCATTAGTAGTACAGATATGTACATAATCACTTATTTTATTGTTTTATAGATTTTCTACATTTATTTATTTGAGAGAGAGAAATTGAGTGAGTGGCAGGAGGAGCAGAGGGGGAGGGAGAGGAAGAGAGAACCTCAAACAGACTCTGCTCTCAGTGTGGGGCTCAATCCCACAACCCTGAGATCATGACTTGAGCCAAAACCAAGAGTTGGACACTTAAACAACTGAACCACCCAGGCACTTATTTTTAAAACTGTATAGTTTATAATTCAATTAATTTACATTTTAATTGAATGTCCTTACATGATAGAGTAAGAAAAGTATAATTAATAGCTTTAAGGAAAGAATAATATTCAAATATATCTAAATATTTTAGTTAAAAGGGTAAGATTGATTTTTTTTTCTACCAGTCTACAATACTAACTTTATATCTACCATGCAGTAAGTGCTATGTTGGATACTGTATATAGATGAAAAACAGATTAGTACCTGCCCACACAGAGCTTATGGTATATTCGGTAAAAAATGATAAAAAATTAGCAAATAAGTGCAAACTACTAAGGAAGAAATAGAAGTAGTTCTATGATAGGGAATATGAACTTAGAATGTTGACAGAAGGCCTTCTAAGGAGAAGGGTTAAAACTGAGGGATCTGAAGGATCGGGGGTGGGAGGTTGGGGGAACAGGTGGTGGGTAATAGGGAGGGCACGTATTGCATGGAGCACTGGGTGTTGTGCAAAAACAATGAATACTGTTACGCTGAAAAAAATAAATAAATTAATATGCTCTTTATCAAGGAAAAAAAAACTGAGAAGGAAAAAGGTAGAAAGAGCAAGTCATATCAAAAATGAAGGATCACATTAGCATAATAAAAAGATCTTAGAATTAAATTGTTTCATATTTTCTAAGGGTTAATAAGATACAATTTATTATATTTGAAGTTATAGGATAAACCAACTACATTCAATATAATGCCATTAGATATTTTGCTTTTTTATAAAATTGAACTATTATTCATAACTTGCATTCATATAGCACCTTTAGTTGCCAAACTCTAAATTTGTTTTATAGCACTACTATATATCTCAATATTACTGTGCTATGTATACAGCATAGAGTATTGCTCTATACTAACCATATAGCATTATGTAACATATGGTATTATATTCTACATGTGTAGACATATCACTATTAGTAATTACTATTTAGTAGTAATTGAACAGTAAACGTTTTCCTCAAACTTACGGAGATTTACCATTACTCATGGCAAGTGGTGAGATAAGATAAGTGCTCTATTAAATAAGATTTCTTATCCTTTACTCTAATACTTCATGTATAAAGTTACTTTTCCTTCAGAATGAATAACTTGCCAAAAGTTGTTTTATTCCTGGAACTCACAGTTTTTCTGTTCCTCTAGATAGCTTGAGATCAGCGAATAGTGGTTCATAAAATACACAACATTTGGAAATTTCTATTTGAGACATTTCTAGCCATTTCTTCAAGAAGCAACAGCCAGCATTTGATTAGATTTAACAATAAGAAAACTTACAGGTTTTTAAATTGATAATGTTGTCCTAAACAGGAAATTATAAAGGTTTTGGTTATATTTATCCTGACACAAATATTATCTCTTTTTAACTTCAAATAAACTTTAAAAAATTGACTTGCATATAATATCCTTTTCTCTAAATATTTTTAGATCAACTGTCTTAACTATTTTGCAGAGTAAGACAACAGTTCAGAAAGTCTCTGGGTACTTAAGATAACAGTTTGTTTCTGTCACCCTTTTATCGTTGTAAAAATCTATTCTTTCTTCCGTTAATGATCTCATCCAATTTC
Organism: Meles meles; assembly: GCF_922984935.1. NCBI lineage: Eukaryota > Metazoa > Chordata > Mammalia > Carnivora > Mustelidae > Meles > Meles meles. The sequence goes on from NC_060072.1 coordinate 60,792,053, forward strand.
CAGCTAAACCCCTCTTTCCTCTTCTCTAACTAGTTTGATTTAAAAGTAACAGATACAGATTCTTTGGCTGCCAAATATTAAAAGAATGAAACCAGATATTTAAATCCTAATTACATAATATTTTACTTGTTTGGGGATAGCAGAAATATTTGTTACCCAAGTTTTCTTTTCTTTGAAAAACCAGGTAGGATAAACCACATGTCTAAAATACAAATTCTTATATTTCTGTGAAAATGCAGCTGTAGATGTCATCATGAGTAGGGACTTTTTACAGTGTCATAAAAATTCAGTGTCATTATAAATTTATGCTGCTGAAAATGTCGACATTTATGGCCACTTCTACAAGGACATATTTTAAAATGATACTAAAACTTGATGCAGCAACTTTTATTTAGTTAAAAAGTAAGATTATAGAACAAAAACATTTACTCTAATTTTTGAAACTATCAATATGGATGATTAATTTTTAAAATTCTCAAATCATATCATGGTTTGATGGGTACTTAAAAATCAAATCACTCAAAATTAAAAAGCAGGAAAGCATGTTCATGTATTATTCAAATTAACAGTTAATTGCTGCATATAATTAATATTCATTTACAATGCATTTAATACAGACTTTTAATACCTGATAAAATTATTAATGATGCAAGCATACGATGATGCTTATTTAAGAATTATAGATAATCTTGGATTTTTATCTGCAATCTATTTTCACTCATTTTGTATCCTATGGCAAGCATAGTTACTATCTTGATTAATAAATAAGGAAAAATCATTTAAAAAATCATAAAAGGATTGTCCAAATCGACCAATTCATAAGGAAGAATTTTCACTTTTTAGCAATAGAAGATCCTTTGCAATGAGGAAGAGTAGCCTCATTAAATGGTCTGATTTTGGCAACTGCAGAAGAACCAGAGAAATTTCACCTTCAAACCCATTTCTAAATCAAAAAAGCTCCTTTGGAATTAGTAGGCATATTCTAACAATGCTAGCAGTAAGTGGAAAGTGTTGGCAAAGACTTTCAAAGTTCACTCAGAATTTCTTTCTTTTTCCCATCACTAGGCGACTTGATACCCACCAGGAGGCTCAGCCTTATCCAGGAAAAAAGATCCTGTCTTTTAGAATTAAGGAAACTGAGAGCTCTAGTTCAACCCTCAGAGACAGGCTTGCTGCCCCTTTGGCTCAGACACCATGCTACAGTTTCGTGTATGAGATATTGCTATGTAAGCACTTTTTGAGGTCAAAGGCTCACATTTAACTAAGTATGGTATCTGGGTAATTTTACATTCCAAAGTTTCTATCTTGAAAATGAGCTTTTGTAAAAAGTGTAAGTGATGCTGGACAGGATGCCTGGGTCACAAACTGATAAAATGCTATAAATGTTACTGATATATTTTTACATGATTTGCTATGTATCCTCATATTTGAATGTGATCAGAGGTGATCTGTCAAATAAGTACCTTGACTATCTGGAAAAGATAAAGACTTCAAGTTGAAGGATAACTTCTGAGAGCTTATAGAGTTGCTCAGACTTGCAGTAACTAATTGCCACATCGCTAATAAAAAAAAAAAAATCAGGAACTACTACTTCCACTAAGATGAAATAGATATACTTTTATTTATGTCTATTACTAAGTCACTAAAAACCCAAGACATTATACAGGCACACCTCACTTTATTGTACTTTGCTTTACTGTGTTTCAGGGATATTACATTTTTTCTATAAACTGAAGGTTTGTGGCAACCCTGTGTTGAGCAAGTTGATTGATGCCATTTTTCCCCCACAGCACTTTCTCATTCCATGTCTCTCTGTCACATTTTGGTAATTCTCACAATATTTAAAACTTTTTTCTTTCTTATATTTGTTAGGGTGATCTGTAATCAATGATTACAACTTACTGAAATCTTAGATGATGGTTAACATTTTTTTTAGCAATAAAAAATTTTTAATTAAGGTATGTACCCTGTTTTTTTTGCACCTTGTTTTTTTAGACATAATACTATTACACACTTAGTAGACAATAATATAGTGTAAACATAACTTTTATAACACTGGGAAAATAACTTGATTTGCTTTATTGTAATATGGTGGTCTGAAATCCAAGCCGTAATATCTCGAAGATGTGCCTGCATATAAAATAAAAATAAGATTCTAAATGTGGAGTGAAGAAAGCAGATTGGCTAGGGACTTTAGGACACAAAATACAAGATGGTGTTGAGTTTCCTGAGTTTTCTTTTTACCCCAAATACCCTATACGTGGGTTCGGTGAAGTTGCCAGCCTAGATAAAAAAACCAAAACCAAAACCAAACTTCTAATAAAAGCCTGCTTTCTCTAACCAAAGGACTAGAGAAGCAGCAGCCTAGTAAGAGAAAAATTTTAAACAGCAGTTACTCTGTTCTTGCCACAGGGGGAAAAAATGAAGTCCATCCTTACTCATGACAACACACAGGCCAAGTGGGATCCTCAGAGATTGGAAGAGCATCCTGATCCCCATGCTAGGTGATTCCAGAGAAGGTCTAGTTAGAAGCCAGGACATTTATCTCCACTGAGTGGTAATGAAGTACCCTTTTCTACCTACAGCATCAGTGGAGATCGTGTGGGAAGCCTCCACCCCCATTCACGGTAATGGAACATCCCTGCATTGCTCTGGATGGTATCAGAAAAGTCCTAGTAAAGAGTTGAGAATTGAAAATGAGGGTTCAGATGAAAACTTGTACCCAAGTGTTAGAGCAGCACTACTCACAATAACAAGAAAGAAAACAACCCAAATGCCCATCAATTAATGAATGGAGAAACAACATAGCCATACAACGGAATACTATTTAGCTGTAAAGAGGCGTGAAGTGCCGACGCACACCATGACATGTATGCACCTTAAAAACATCACACTAATCAAAAGAAGCCAGACAAAATATTCACATATAGTTTGATTCCATTTAAATTAAGTATTCAGCATAGAAAAGTCTGACAGAAAGCAAATTAATGGTTGGCAACAGCTATGGTGGGGGAGGTGGAGGATGACAGACTCCTGAATGGGCATGGGATTTCCCTTTAAGGTGATAAAAATAGGGGCACCTGGGGGGCTCAGCTGGTTAAAGCCTCTGCCTTCAGCTCAGGTCATGATCCTAGGGTCCTGGGATTGAGCCCCGCATCGGGCTCTCCACTCAGCGAGGAGCCTGCTTCCCTTCCTCTCTCTCTGCCTGCCTCTCTGCCTACTTGTGATCTCTGTCTGTCAAATAAATAAATAAAATCTTTAAAAAAGAAAATAAAAAATTAAAAAAAAAAAACAATTAAATTGGTAACATAAAGACCAGTGTAAGCAGTAAACTTTCTCTTATAATTAGTCTCTTTTCTTCATTTAGAACACTTTTTGTGTATTACTTGACAATTTAACATAGAGAGCCTGTTTGCATTTTTATAAAATTACTGTATTTTTACTAACTTGACTTTTATTAACTTTGTTTCATATAAGGAAATTATTAAGATATTATATCTTTTGTTTTCTTACTAAGTAACTAGCTTGAGATTTTAGGGCATAGGTCACAGCTCTTTAGCCTACTGCAACTTGGTCTAGTGCACTGATTATCTCTTATCAAATGTTCATACTGGGAGAGCCACCTAACTTCTCTATGTGCTAATTTTCTCATCTAGAAAACATGAGAGGTCATACTATGTCCCTCAGAGGATTTCACAAAGATTATAACAAGGTTATATGACCAAGACATAGTATAAACATAGCAAACTAATAATAATTATTGTATTAACTGGTGAAGAGTATCTAAACAGGCACTTATAAATGTGCAAATTAGCTGATACTATGTTTATTTTTCATTTTTTAAATTTTTTTAATTTCTTTCAGCATTCCAGAATTCATTGTTTATGCACCACACCCAGTGCTCCATGCAGTATGTTTATTTTTATCATTTTATACTGAATGTGAGAAAGTATGATCAATGAAGATTAAAACCTCTCCCAGTTTCACTTTTACCTCACTGACATTTAAAACTTCTGCATTCATCGAATTCCTAGTTTCCTATTGGAACTTTTAACTACTTTAGATTTTTACTTTTAAAACATATATAGAGAAAATCTTTCCATTATTTTTAAATTCTAAACTTTTTACAATCATTGTACAACCTAAAGATTTATGTTACAGTGAGTCAACTGATGAGATTAAGAAGGATGGTCACTTGAAATTATCCCATTTAGAGAAATAATTATTATCCGATTATTGCAGTTATGATTAAAACTAATGCCTTATTATTGGAACTCCTATTTTTTCATTAATATTTCATCCTTTATTTTTAAACTGGACATTATCCTGATAGGAACATTACTCCAGATTTAACAGGGGATGAGATTTGTAGAGTAACTGGATATGCCAAAGAACAAATTATGCTAATTTGTGTCCACAATATCATGCAGACCAGACCTAGAAACCTACAACCTCTGTTGTTTCTGTTAAATGCAAGAGGCTGTGGCCATATGTGTAATTATGTAGGATTGCCACAAAAGCATTCCCTAACATCAACATGAATGACAGTCTGCAACACTTATCTCAGAGCTGTCATTACCTGAAACAGGTATTTTTCTCATCAGAACTTGGTAGCTACATGTAACAGGAGTTGCCAAGCAGAGATTTTTATATCTGTTAAAATTACTTAAAACATTTTACCAGAATTTATAGTAAATGTACTTAATAGATCACAGTTACCTTACCCATGCCTAGGTCTAAAATAAGTCAAAGAGTCTTACTGGAATTGACCAGAAATTCAAAAAGCATATATATTGTCTCTCTTCTTTCTAATAGTTCATAGGTTCTACTTCTAGCAATGGTGAGCGACCTGTTCTATACCAGTCTTCCAATAGCATTTCCACAGAAGATAATAAAATTTATTAAATTGAATGTGTGTATATTATATAAAATATGTATGCTATACTATCTATATTTGCACTTAAATATAGTGCAAATGAGTGTATGCATATATGTTTATGTATATGTGTGTGTGTATGCAAGTACATGTTTGAAATTTACATATATTTATTTAAGGGCATCAGAGAGAGCTGTCTGGGTGGCAGTGATTGGCAGCCAATATAAAATTATAGAAATAAGGGACACCCAATAGGAGAGCCATACATTGGCACCACTTGTTCTATAATGGTTTTTGCTGATTCAAATTTGTAATCAAGAGATTGAGAAGCTTTTGACAGTTTCATAAGGATAGAGATGCAAAAACTGGAGTCCAAGATTCACCAAGGAGTGAGACCCTGATAAATTCTATGGACTTGAGATTGGGATTCTAAAGGCCTATTTTGTAAGAGGAAGGTAAACAGGGTTTAGACTTGTCCTCACAAGGACTGAAGCCAGTTTTTGTATCAGCTCAGTATCTGACTAGATAAAGGAGATGTGCTCCCAATTTAACCTCCTACCAAAATCAAAACATGATCTTCTGTCAAGATAGTTTAATCCAGAGCTTTATATGGTCCCTAAACATTTTCATTCTCAAAGGCTACTATTCAGTTAAATAAAATTTAACTAATAAAATACATACTAAGTAATAATTAATAAAAATTAAAATAAATAAAATAAAAAATTAACCAGGCATACACAAAATTAGGAGTAAAAAGAAACAATACATCAAAAGACTGAAATTACTGAAGACATTTAAATAAAAATGTGATTACTGTGTTAAGACACTGGAGAAGTTTTGCAGATGATTCAAACAATAAAAAATGAAATTTCTATGAAAAATACAATAACTGAAATTTAGAACTCAATGAATGGGTTTAATCGCCATTAAGAGAGGATTAGTAATTAGAACAAAATATTCAGATTGAAGCATGAAGGGACAAGAGAATGTATAATACAAAAAAGAATGTAAAAGACATACTTTGTGAAGAGATCTAAAATTTTAAGTCTCAGAAGCAAAGTATTCAAAGAAATAAGGCCCCAAATTTTGCAAAATGCTGAAATATATCAAACACAGATTGAAACTCTAAGAAGCTGAAGCACACCACATGAAGACACAAAACACAAAACTGGTATTTAAAAAGCTGCATAGAGCTGCATAGGGATGATTTTGAAAGCCACCAAGCATAAGAAATTCTATTGGCTCTATATTAGCATCAGTGATAATAGATGAGTTCTCAAAAGAAACAGTTAAAATCAAGCAACACCAGAATTTTATCTGAAAAATAATGATGCTGGGAAAAAAACAAACAAACAATGTATAATTCTGTACCAAACAAAATGCTCTTACATGAAGGCAGAAATATATTTCTGGAAACAAATGTGTTATTTAGGGGCTTTTTCCTCCCTTAGCCTGGCTAAAACATCCTGCATATTAACAACTATAGATCAAAAGCAGCCTACATGTTTGTGCTGATCAAAAATGTAAAAATAGCTTATTCACTGGAAAATTGAAATAACAAATGCTCTAACCTTCATCCTTAAAGCATGCCATGAAATGGTGCTATCAGACATATGCCTTGGTTGAATCTCCATTCTTGAAGTCTTTGATTCATCATGAAGTATTTTCCCTCTCTACCTGTCTAGGGCCTCACTGTTTCAGATTAAAGCCCCATTACTAAAGGGACAGCGAGTTTTTCCTCCAGTTCTCCACCCGGAGCCTCCTTGTATAACCACATTCTGCTTTCCTAACTAGTTTGGAATACTTAAAGGGTGAGAGGAAAAACAAGAACAAAAATGGAGAAATGACAAGGGCAAAGGAAAAGCTGTTTTACTTGAATGGTGCCATGTAAGGTTTTTTTTTTTTTAATTTCTTTTCAGCGTAACAGCATTCATTGTTTTTGCACCACACCCATGCTCCATGCAATATGTGCCCTCCCTAATACCCACCACCTTGTTCACCCAACCTCCCACCCCCCGCCCCTTCAAGACCCTCAGGTTGTTTTTCAGAGTACATAGTCTCTCATGGTTCACCTCCCCTTCCAATTTCCCTCAACTCTCTTGTCCTCTCCATCTCCCCATGTCCTCCATGTTATTTGTTATGCTCCAGAAATAAGTGAAACCCTATGATAATTGACTCTCTCTGCTTGACTTATTTCACTCAGCATAATCTCTTCCAGTCCCGTCCATGTTGCTACAAAAGTTGGGTATTCATCCTTTCTGATGGAGGCATAATACTCCATAGTGTATATGGACCACATCTTCCTTATCCATTCGTCCGTTGAAGGGCATCTTGGCAGTACAGACAAAAGGTTGATATCCAGGATCTATAAAGAACTCCTCAAACTTAACACATACAAAACAGATAATCATATCAAAAAATGGGCAGAAGATATGAACAGAAACTTCTCCAATGAAGACATACAAATGGCTATCCAACACATGAAAAAATGTTCATCATCACTAGCCATCAGGGACATTCAAATTAAAACCACATTGAGATACCACCTTACACCAGTTAGAATGGCCAAAATCAGCAAGACAGGAAACAACATGTGTTGGAGATGATGAGGAGAAAGGGGAACCCTCTTCCACTGTTGGTGGGAATGCAAGTTGGTGCAGCCACTTTGGAGAACAGTGTGGAGATTCCTCAAGAATTAAAAATAGAGCTTCCCTATGACCCTGCAGTTGAACTACTGGATATTTACCCCAAAGATACAGATGTAGTGAAAAGAAGGGCCATCTGTACCTCAATGTTTATAGCAGCAATGGCCACGGTCACCAAACTGTGGAAAGAACCATGTAAGCTCATTCTGTTTCTCTGAACCTGGCTGAAGTTTAAATCTGACTCTTCTGCAAAAGAAGGGTTCTCTTACAGATTCTCTGAGGTTTGGTGATACCCTCTCCTCTGAAGACCTTTTGCAGAAGAGCTAATGACTCCTTTACCATCCTCTAGAACTTCTCTTTCAGTGTCTTCTACGTCTTTTTACCCTCTGGGTAGTCCTTTAAGAATGAATTCAAGATGATTCTAAGTCACCACTCCCCTTCATGTGGCCCACATCTGATTCATGGGAATCCCCTGCACCCTCATTCCAGCAAATTCAGAGTGCAGCTCTATATTACTGTAGAGGTAGTCTCTTGACATCACCACTATGAGAGTTAATCTGTTTCTAGATTTCTCAGGCAAAAGGCAGACCCTAGTCTACTATGCGCCCCAAATATAGAGTAGGATACTTCCTGGAAGCATCACGTTCCATCAGCCTGGGTGAAGGTTTCGGATCACTTTTTCTTAAAGGATATCCTACACACACACATACACACACACACACACACACACACACACACACACACACACACAATTCTTTTTTTCTCAATATTCTGACCCCTCGTCCAGTCCTTAATATGGTTAAGGGTTTCAAGTGTTGTGCAATTTCATGTGAAAATTGGTAAATGCTTATTTCTTTACTGCCCGGTTTAGAACTTAAGTGTTCTGTTTCCATTCCTTTTGATTTTGATATCCTATTTTTACTGTCTCTTTCTCTATATTTTCTGAATGGTTGGATGAATACTTATTTTAATTTTGATGCAACTTTTTTTTTTTTAAGATTTTATTTACTTATTTGACAGACAGAGATCACAGGTAGGCAGAGAGGCAGCCAGAGAGAGAGGAAGGGAAGCAGACTCCCCGCTGAGCAGAGAGCCCATGCGGGGCTGATCCCAAGACGCTGGGATCATGACCTGAGCCAAAGGCAGAAGCCTTAACCCACTGAGCTACCCAGGTGCCCCTTGATGGACTTTTTGAACACTTGCTTTCAATATTAAATGTAGATAATTTACTATATTTAAATTCTTCCACCATGCAATACAATGAAAGTAATTAAATTTAAATATGAGAAGATGATTATTTTAAGACTCAGGAAAGAGAGTTATGGCTTTCAATTTCACTTACTTCCAAAATAAATATCATTCCTATTCCAAAATAAGAGTCAAGAAACAGTGAAAATGGCTGGAAAGAAAAATTGAATTCAGGTCTGATGAAAGATCACAGAAATGTTGTCAGAGACTTTACTTGAGAGACAAAGGAAGAAGGAGTTTGGCAAAGTAGGATTCTCCAGACATGTATCCCTGCTTGTGATCTTACCCAAAGGAAAGCTATTTGGAATTTTGTCTATCATTACTGTCAAGTAATTGTGACATAGTAAAGTGCAGCTTTGAGTATAGTAAACCTATTTTACACATCAGTGCATTAAAGAGCATACCTCTATAAAATATGATTGTCATGGTTGTCATCATATCAGTGAAAAAAAGTGGAGAAAGCCATAAAGGAAAGTTTACTGAGCATGTCATAAGGGGGAAGGGGAAAACCTTTCATAAACTGAAGACATATCCTAGAGCAACAAATTCAAGCCTTACCTTGTGATCATTTCACGAACTCACTTTACACAATTCTGTTTACACCAAGCAGTCTGAAGGTAACAAATGAACATCACGAGAAGTCCCTGCAATTTTGAGGCGTATCTACTAACATTCATAACCATAAGAGAGCTTTGTAGTCTGGGAGAATCCTGAGTGGCTGATAAAATAATGATTTGTGCATTTACTGCATTTACTCTTAAAAGCTAGAAACTGAATGTCACTATAGTATATACTCACTGAAGTTTGTACTTTTAGAATATGATTCCCTTTTCTTCTGAATCCTCTACTTACAGCCCAACATTTCTCTGAAGGAATGAGAGGTATATGGAACATTTGACATTAAGAAGGTTCTCTTGTAATTTTCAGGTCATATGCATTGTCTTCGGTGTGTATTATGAATTTATTTCAAATGGGTAAAGATACTTTGCATAATGAGGCAAAGCTTTTAAGCCAGATGGCTTTGTGTATAAGGCTATTGTTCTATTTTTTGAAAGCTTAGCTCTGTCTTAGTTACATAAAATGCAAGATTTAGAAGCATGTAAACCAATAATAGTTATTCAATCTAAGCTGTAAGGGTAACTTACTATGGGCACTGGAGGTTGAGATGGGATATTGTATTTGCATATATACAGTATATGGAAAATTATTCTACCATTTTATGGAGCTGCAATCATATTTAGTTTAATGTCTTTTAAGTCCCATAAAACGATATTAGGAAATTTTGCTATTTGGATGGTGAGCAATCAAAGCTGTGGTGTTAACTCATCATAACACTACTAGTTTGACTCTTCAGGCTTCATTAAATTGGGGATATAAATATGCCAGACCAACCCAATGAAATTAGAATACTCCTATTTCGGGGTTTAGAGTAGGCTGAATGAGCTTGGTACCTTTTTTATATTTGTGGTTAGATGCCGCACTTGCCTATCTATGACCACTTCAACAAGAATCAAGATTAACATCTATCAGTAATCCTTAACTTTATACCATGACTCTTTTGAGGATATTGTAAAACAGGGATGCCCCAAATCATTTCCTTCATCAATCTCCTCATCCTTTTTCTCTTGTGCACCTAACATGAGCCCAAAATGTGTTTTGTAGCTACTCCAAGTAATAACATTTCAGAGCTGAACTATGGCAACACTGTGGGGAATTTTGAAACAGCCTAGGAATAATAATAGGACAAATCGTCTAATTCTTCTCATCTGTATTTTGCCAACTGAATATTTGAAATTTGTCTCTGTCTGTGCCACCTGTATTGGAACTTGCTAATTAGTTTTCACAATGAGGAATCATGATCAACAATGAAATTTAAAATATTTAAATGATTTAGACCTAAAGATCAGAAACAAAGTAAATTGTTTTTTATAATTTTTAATGGATTTAGAAAACATTCAATCCTGGGGAGAATAATGTTATCTAAATAGACTATATCACTATTGTATTCTGGGATATCTGTATAATTTTTAATTTTCTATATCTACTTATGATAAGGAAAGCCAAAACTAACTTTGGAATCATAATTCTTCCTTATTTTTTTTTAAATTATCTCGATATATAGTGAATTCAGACTACTGTCTTATCTTGTTCCAATAGGGAAGTCTCTCAGAGCCAACTATATGACTTACACGTGACCCTTGTGTATTTAAAACTAAGAGCATTAGAACTTCTTGATTGTCACAGGCATCTGTGGAAAGCATCTCCATCTTTGAAGGAGAGAGTTGAACATGAAAGGCAAATCCTTATTCATTGCTGAGGACAGGGAATGGAATACATACAATTCCTGCATCCAAAATTGGAATCTATGCATTAAAAAAAAAGCAAACATAAATGCAACTAAGTTTATATTGTAATACCATATATTGTCTCATAGTAACATTTATTGCTATAATTTTTATTGAGAAGGTGTTCAGTTTTAAGTTAAAGTACTTTGGCAGCCTGACGAAAAACCTAACCAACATTTATAACATTATTCAATGAAAAACTTGTATTCTGAGTTCTACATAATAAATTTATAAATGTTCTACATAATAAATTTATAAATGTCCATTTAAGGATAATAAAAGGATGATTTATAAATTGGTGATATTCTAAAACTCATTCAATGAATGGGCATTGTAATCTTGAGTGAACTCAGTATATTGTCTTTCTACCCTTAAAATATTCCCAATCATCTATGAGTCCACAGTCAAGCTGTATATCAAGGATGTTGATCAATGTCATTGAATAAAAGCTATTTAGTGGAATTTTAAAAATATATTTCTCATTCCCTACAAATATTTTGAGTTTGTTTCAAAGTAGCTATAATTAAGAAAAATGGCCACCAAATGAGAAAAAACTATCAAATAATTTGTAGAAAACTAACAGTAATTAAAATTTATGAACAAAAATGCAGGTTAATTTAATTCACTGAAAAATGTTAATAACTTGTGAATTATTTTAAATTGTGATACAAATTTCAGCTTGCATGTTTCAGAGTAAGATTTGCTATCTTATTGCTGCTTCAGTATTTCAACTAAAAGTTATTTCAGTATAAATGATTCAAAGTTGTATGCAATTACTGAGAACTGAAAATAGACAATTACTACTATAACTTAACATCAGCTTGGACTTTTCACCAGATTATTTCTTTTATAGGTAAGTACACCTAAAGCATATTGTCACCTCTTTCTTTAGTATATAGGGAGCTCAAAACCATATATTGATAGAAAATGTATCTCACCCTTATTTGCTTAGTAGGTAACATTGTTAGAAGACTCCTTTCACAGCTCAGATCCATTATGTCTTGGAATGTCAATTGAAAGTTGTTTGCTTGGTTTCCAGTAGAGAGTTAGTTATTGTGTATCTGCCTGCACTATTCTCATTGTGAGTGACAATCATAGACTATTCTGCTGAATACCACCCCTGTCATTTGTTGGCGTTTGCTACTTGATGATTTTGTCTTTTTTCACTTTACTCTTTACAAGTAGATAGAAAAATGGAGTAATTCACCAGAAGAAATACAAAGTTAACTCAGCTTTCAAAACCCTGCATGCTGTCATTTTCTATAGTTAAGATTTTTACCGGAAGCATTGAATGTCTCACCCTGACATGAGACTGCAGTAATTAATCATTAAATAGTGATTGAGGCAGTGGACCCCAGAAGATATCTCCATACACTACCATATGCTGGAGCCAGCTGCAAGCTAGTGCTTAGAGAGAAGCAGCACAGAGGAGAACAGCGCCTGACAGTTCCCTGCTGTGAAGTCCAAGAACAGCCTGCTTCTAACTAAGGGCCAAAAACAGAACGCTTGCTTGCGTTGACCTTCATTACCTGACACTGTTTAAAAGATAAAATGTCAGTGTTAATGTAGCGGAAGTTTAAACATTTAATCACATTTTAATGAGTATACCAGCATTTTTCCAAACTTTAACATTTCTCATTTTCCTTAATTCTTTTTTTCCTTAATAACAACAAGTCACTTTGGTAACGTATATCTATTCTCAAAAAAAGAAAATTTTAAATCAGCTACTCACTAGAAAACCAAATACAACAAATCTAGTATATTTAATTTTCTTTTCTTTTAATTTTTTTAAAAGATTTTATTTATTTACTTGATAGAGATCACAAGTAGGCAGAGAGGCAGGCGGAGAGAGAGGAGGAAGCAGGCTCCCTGCTGAGCAGAGAGACCGATGCGGGGCTCCATCCCAGGACCCTGGGATCATGACCTTAGCCAAAGGCAGAGGCTTCAACCCACTGAGCCACCCAGGCGCCCCTAATTTCCTTTAAATTAAGGAATAACTAGAGGGTAACATGGATGTTGTCTTAAGTATCTAAAGGACTACTATATGGAAATGGAAGTAAAACTCTTATCTGTTTCTCCTTGGGCAATTAATAGAACTCATGATTGAAAGGTATTCAAAGGTGTATTTGAACTCGTTTTTTTTTTTTTTTTTTTTAAAGATTTTATTTATTTATTTGACAGAGAGAGATCACAAGTAGGCAGAGAGGCAGGCAGAGAGAGTGAGAGGGAAGCAGGCTCCCTGCCGAGCAGAGAGCCCGATGCGGGACTCGATCCCAGGACCCTGAGATCATGACCCGAGCCGAAGGCAGCGGCTTAAACCACTGAGCCACCCAGGCGCCCCTTGAACTCGGTTTAACAGAGAATTTATTAACAGAATTGTCTAAGAATGCCACAGCCTGTCATGCAGCACCTGCTTCCCATCAAGTATGGGGACTCACATTTGATAGAAACATAGTTAGGATGTAGTAGGGATCCCTAGAATGAGTGGGATGGTAGATCACAGGATCCTGTCAAGAATTTTCAATTCAGATTTATAAGCATTATTAACCAATACTATATACTTAATATTCTTTTACTTTATTGATTTCTACAGTTTTAAGAAAAAAAAAACAACCTTTCTTGCTTAGTAAGTATCGAGGGTAACACTTGTTTGCAATAGATATTTATTGTTTGTTCTGAAATAAAAATAAAACTTTGCTCTGCTTGCATTAGATCAATTTTATAAATTTAATAGATAAATTGTATTTATTCTTACAATATGTGTATATAACCAACAGTCATAGTTTTTCCTTTGAACACAATCCCATTGGAGTTGATTACCAAATTTATACCTAGAGAAAACTTTCTTCTTTTTGTTCCTAGAGAAAACTTTCTAATTAGGTTTTTTATTGTAACTTTGGGTAATATTTTTTAAAAATGTGAATATAAATCTTAAGCTAAGAAAGCTTACAAAAAAGTGTATGATTCAGAACTTTTGTCTTTAGGTATTATTTTATCCCGATTACATAAATGAAAAACCCACATATCAGAATGGTTAACTAACAATACCCAAAGTAGTCAATAGAATGTCAGAATATAGAACTGAATTTGAACATAAGTTTTTCACGGACATCAGTTTTTCAGGTTCTCCTACTAAATATTTTAATGATTGTCATATAGAGATCAGGCTTTGCTCTTTTAAGATAAGATCACATACACAGATGAGGGATAAGGGGTTTACTAGATAAAAAAAGAAAAGAGAAAGAGAGGGTTTTTAATAAGTTAGATTAGAAAAAAATTCTTGGTTTACACCTTTCTGTTTCATATAGAATTTTTGGGGGGGTTTCTTTCTTTGTCTACTCAGTACTATACCAGAAATGTGAGTAGAATGAAAAAAGATAAATTACTGTATTTTATAACTCTATGTACATGAGAAGCCGTGTTTCCTCCATGGATGACATTGCTTGACATTTACTGTTACTCTTTTTTTTTTCTTTTAAGATTTATTTATTTTAGAGAGAGAGAATACACAAGCATGTGCACACACATAAGCTGGGGGAGAGTAGGGGGAGAGAATCTCAAGCAGACTCCTGCTGAGCATGGAGCCCTACATGGGGTTCACTCTCAGTACTCATGAGATCTTCATCTGAGCTGAAACCCAGAGTCAGCCCCCGTACTTTTTACTAGTATGTGTATATGCATTTGGTACCTCACTCTTGCATGTGGGAACGTAATTATTTCAAGCAAGGAGTGAAGGATTAGGTGATGGGGATATTTGAGGTTCTTTGAGTTGCTGAAATTTGCTAGTTTAACTTTTTGTTGAGTGAAATGAAAATTCAATTCAAGGATGGTTCACAAATGGAAATTATCTGATAAGATACAAGCACAAGCTTTTCACCAGTTAAAGGTTCTAGTCCTGATAACCTTTATTAGTTTTTTTTTCTTTTTATTAAGAATTCAAATAGGTTAATTCCCCGTGCACAATTTTAGGTCTCCTCTCTGTTTGAGATACTAGAGCTGGGTGTCTCCTACTTTTGCTTTTTAAAATAACAGTTGCTTATTTGAGGACTATAGTTAGTTTAGTAGTTCCTGATGTCTGTCTTTATGTATAACATCTGTCCCACTCTATGTGGGCAAGTATCTCCAGTTCCCTTGTGATTTTCCTCCAGAATTCTATATTAATCCCCAACACCAAAGAACAGCAACAAAAAAAGAATATTTCTAAAGACAGATTTCCTGGTGCAAAATTGTCTTAAAATTGTTCTTAAATTGATCCAGATTTACATTTCATTTTTATGCATTTGATTTTCGGTTACTTTTTTGGTCATATAACCTTGAAATATGAATATTTTTAACAGCATATTGGAAAAAAATTCTCCTAAATTAGTGGTAACTACTAATATATATTTTTCATGAGGAATTAATGCTTTGTCAAGATTAAGAGTGGTAAAATTACTTGATTTAGAACTAAAACTCTTACCATTCTAAACAAATTTTCCTTGAAGTTAGAGTTGTCAGTAGCAATGTTTATTTTCTTAAAATTGTTTTTGGTTTGTTTATTAATAACATACATTAAAAGTATATGTGGATATATAGGTAAAAAACAAAAAAGCAAAAAATATAACTCTCAGAAGTTCTCTTCTTTTAGAAAATGTAGTTTGAGTGATATTGAGCTAATTTGGAGGATCATGTATTAATTGGTGTTATAAAAGAGGCAATATATGAGGGGAAAACACAGTAGGCTTCTTGCTCCTGTACTAACTCATTTGGCAAACTCTTGAAACGGTTATAGAAAATGTACATTTTACGAACATTGACTAATACATAGGGCCTGAAGTGGGCTTATGCCGCTAGTAGACACACAAACACAAGCTCTTTTGAATGACATAAATTTAAGTAAATACCAATAATTTTTTATCTCCAATGGAATGAAATAAAAGCTACTTGAGAGATACTGTACATCTATCTAACTTAATTTCATGTGAAGAGCAGCTTTTTAGAAAACACTGTATGTCTTTTGGAGTATAAATATGAAGCAATCAAAATCACTTTTAATTAAATCTCTTTTTCAGTTCACTAAGGAATACTGAGAGAATGCCAAACTATATTAATGTACTTCATTATGACTTTTACTATATTTTACAACTTGAAAAATTTTCATTTTTATGGTACCATCAGCCTGCTACTTAATAGAAAATGTTTTATTGACATTTATGTTCTTTACCTAATGATGTGTATTTAAATGATGGCTCCCATCTTCATTAGAAGTGACTGTTGAAAGAGTAATAAGAGAATAGGGAAACCTGTCTCATTTTAATTGTACAAACTGAGAATCTAACCTTGGGCTAAATATTTTACCAATTTGGCTACAGGGTTTAATTAGAAATAACATGGAACTCCAACATTATATGATTTTTTATTATGATTTATTATTTTATTACCATATATATACATATTCTATTTTCTATTCTTTAAAATAAATGTACTCATTAATTATTTTATGTGTGATTTTTTATCCAAATTCCTTAATGCTGTCACTGATCATCAGAAAAATATCAGACTGGAGATCATAGAATCCATATCAAAGATACAATACACTAATATGCCCAGTGTTGATGAGCTTATACAAGTGTAAGTCATTTAGACTCGACAATGATACTCACAAAAATTCTGATCCTCCAAACAATTGGTTAATTGGAATTTTTATTTGCACCAATCAGGCTAGTAAGAAAATGTTTTACTCCAATCATCATTTTGTTCCTTGTCAATTTATAATTTGTGATACAGTTGTAAATTGTACACATGGCATAGGTTAAGTTACTTTTCAGGTGAAGAATAATCTACCCTTTTACTGAAAATATTGACTTAGATAATTTAATATACTGACAAGGAAACAAATAATATTTACTTCTAAAAACTGACTACTTAAACTCATTTCATCTTATTGAAGAAGTTTATTAGTTTTCCCTGCATAATTCCAAATTGGAATCCATATTATTTCTTCCAATATAATTATGACTTTATTATTCTCTTCTGGACTACATATCTCCCTTGTATATAATGCCATTGTTGCATTAATATATTGCCTTGTAATTATTTGTTTTTGTTTTTGGGTGTTTTTTTTTGTGGTGGCCTACTTCAAGATAGCCTCATTGGTCCTCACCTCCTGTGTAACCCAGTCCTCTATCAAATCATGGTAATTCCTGTGTGACAAAATGAATATAAAGTAAAAGATGGCATTTGATTTCCTAGGCCGGTTCATAAAAGCCAAAGCAGCTTCTGCACTGTTTTCTTGAATTACTTGCTTTGGAAGAAACCAACTATCATGCCATGAGGAAATGCAAGCAGCCTGATAGAGAAGTCTAGGTGGAGAGAAACTAAAGCTCCCAGACAATAGCCATCACCAATTCTTCAAGCCATGGGAGTGGGCCCTGTTAGTCACCTTAGCCAACACCTAACTGATCTCATGAGACATCCCATGTCAAAATCACCTAGGGTAGCCATTCCTGATTTACTGAAGCACAGAAACTTAATATGTGTACATGAGTATTGCTATTTTAAATCATCATATTTTTGGAGTTAAGTGTTAAACAGTTACATATAACTTACGCAATGTTTTACTCTCTATAGTAAGTTTCTTGGATATATAATTATTTTCTTGGATATGTGATTGTTTTTCCTCCATCTATATAGCAACACTTAGCACAGAACTTGTCACAATTAATGTTGGTTGAATTCAAATGAACAAATTTAAATGTGATCCTTCTGTGGATGTCATTGTCTGAAAGGAGCTTAAAAAGCATGAACATCTATTATTCAAATATTGGAAAAATGGAATGCTCCACTGGGCCAAAAAAACACAATATATTATTTTAGTCAAATATAATATTAAATAACTTGATGCAGCAAGGCAAGTCATCTAGTCACTCTGAGTGAACTTGGCTAACATCCCAGCAATCTGAGACAGAAATGTTCACTCAAAATTAGATATTTCTTAAGAATCATCTCAAATCTTTAAATGGTCAAGGAATTTAACTTGTAATACCAACACTTTAGCTTCTTTAGTTTCATGTGTTTTTCCTATATTCTCTAACTCAGTTGTGGATGGATCTCAACTTTACAGGTGCAATAACAGAAACAGAACTACACACACTCAGTCCAAGAAAGAAAAACAAAACAAAACAAAACAGTTTGCTAAGATCACTTTAGTTCTGTCTAATGTGGTGCTTGAATATACAAGATCAAATCCTAGGCTTATTAAAGTGTCTCAATTTATCAGAATTGATTATAGAGATAAACAATTCATTATGGATCAAAAGAAAAACAAAAGAATTTTGCTAGGTTTAGGTAGAAACAATTTGAAAAAACAAACCAAAAACAGAAACAAAAAAAAAAAAAAAGAAGAAAAGTGAACCACTACCAGGATTAAACTTAGCATCTGAACATTATATAGAAAATTTTTGAAAAGGCTTTATTAATAAACTAATGAAAAATATATGGGATTTAATACATGAATACATAATATATCACATATATTTTTATAAATTATGTAAATTACACAAAAATTCATCTTTAATATTGTTTGGCTCTCAACAGATCATTTTGTTGTCTTTCTAAATGCTTGTGTTATAAAATGATTCTGAGTATCTTTAAAAAGAGATCCTTACACTTCAGTGAATTCTACTAAGATATATGTCAGTGTCCTGATGCTCTGGCAAGAACAAGCCCAGATTAGGTACAAATATAATCAATGGTGTAACATGGAGCAACCTATTTGAGTCAACTTTACATAAATTTGCCATTGATTTGCAGATTTACTAATTAAAGTTTTTCATTTTGAGCATGTCTGAAGCCTTTTTTACAAATTAAATTTGGTCCATTTGATAGTATAATTTGATTATTTCAAGATCAATATAAATAGGAATAAAGTAATAAAGTAATGGTTTCTGTGAAGGAGCAATTTGCTTAATGTCTGTACAGTAAGAAAGACCACAAGGGCAATGCTATAAAAGCAAAACAACTCACCAATTCGTTTTATTGACTATAAGTAGATGTGATCATGGTAAGACAGAGAATAAAAATAAAAATAAAGAAATTAATTAAATTTGTAAAAAGGAAAAGCAGACTCAGAACATAATCCATATTAGGAAAAGTTCCTAACACTCTAAAACCAGCTTTTATCTTTGCTATTTTCAAAGATGCCATCATCTTTCTTGCCTTTTCTCAGCCATCATAAAGAATGATAAATCGTCTGAAAGATGTTCTTTGAAATTGAATATAAATGAAATCTTTTCTTTTGGTCTTTTTATTGTTCAGGTGACAATATACAAACTCACCTGTGAACAACTTGGCCAATTAAGGAATTAACTCATATCTCTGAGACATTTTCCCCCTCAAGTATATTTTGATTTAAAAAAGAATAATCTTTGTGCTTTGTACTGTCTTATTCTTTGGAATAGATAAATATAGGCCTAAAGTCATGTTGGTTTTTTTTTCTTTTTTTCCTTTCTCACTCATATTTTTATTTTTAGGACCTTTTTTGTTCCTTATTTTCTTGGTCAGGGATATAGCTGAACCCATTATTTGATATCTTTGATGATTTCTTTGTGAAAGCCACTAGTTGTCTGCTCTAATTAACTTATTCAGCTACCTTCAACTTCAATGCTATGTTTATTTATTTTATAATTGTTGTGTTTTTTTTTTATTTAGTATCTGTCACTTTCCTATTATAATGTCAAATACATGAGACAAGAAATCTTGTCCCAAAGCTTACCACAGTGTCAACCTCACAGTAGGAGCTTGAGAAATATTTGTGGAGTAAATGAATTCATTAATAGACAGTGAGGTTGACAAAAAACAATTTAAAATATATAGTAGTACAATGATTAATGTTAGAGTACTGGCAATACTAAAATCTCCAGAATGGCTGACAGTGGTACAAGCCATCATGTATAATGTTTGATATTTACATCCTTGCCAAACTGTTCATCAGAAACTCAGCTCATATCAAGAACACAAAAGTGACTTTCAGGAGCTAGTATAATTTTGGGTAGTCTCAGCCCAGAGGCGTTTCCTATTGGTCCTTTCATCCAAGTTAACCCCTTGGAAAAGGGTGTAGATGTAACGCTTTGACAGTAAATATAACAGACTGGGCTGCCCTTGTTTTATTTATTTTCCAGGTATATAGTTGAAATTTATCTATCAGATGAGAATTATCATCTGATCTCATTTTTTTAAATAGAGAACTGAGGTCTCCAGGGTCCATAAGAAAGCAAGTGACCATCCAGGAGCTTGAATGTGCTCTTGTTGAATCCCAGTGCTGCATACGGTATTGAGCAGTGGTTTTTTACTTGAATATAAGAGATATTAAAGATGTCTGAGAAAAGTGTACATATTGTTTTCATACAAACCATGTAGCTTTGAAAAAAAGTATCAAAGATTTATAGGAAATAGTGATTTGTTTAGAGATATAAAGTATTTTTATACATTTGAGAGAGGATAGAAGAAAGCAGAAGACATTTGTCACAAAACAAAATGTAGTAAATTATTTTAACATAATGAAAAAAATTATTATATTTTAAAATAAAATGAAATAAATAAAAATGCAGATATTTTATTTGAACTTATTAATTTATTAAGGAATTATAAACCTATTTCTAAGATGTATGTTTAATATGTCCTCATATTGCCCTTTAAATATAACAAGTTAAGATATGAATACTTTTGTTCACAAATATGAAACATATTTTGTTTGCAATATGGAGTAACATTAAGATAAATGAAAAATACACTTTTTCCTGTCTTTTTCTTTTTCTCAGTCCTGATCCTAAATTCTTCCTTTCTGGTATTTTGAAGATAAGAATAACACAATTAATAATATAATATACAAAATATAAGAAACCTACTGTGCAAATCCATATATAACATATTTGTGTAGGTAGGATTAAACATCTGTAGGTTTAGTCAAGAATGTAAGCTAAGGGGCGCCTGGGTGGCTCAGTGGATTAAGCCGCTGCCTTCGGCTCAGGTCATGATCTCAGGGTCCTGGAATCGAGCCCCGCAACGGGCTCTCTGCTCCGCGGGGAGCCTGCTTCCTCCTCTCTCTCTGCCTGCCTCTCTGCCTACTTGTGATCTCTCTCTCTGTCAAATAAATAAATAAAATCTTTAAAAAAAAAGAAAAAGAATGTAAGCTAAGAGTAGTACTTAATAGTTAAAATATCTCTCCTCAATATCTCTTATGAGTGATTAAAAAACAGAAACTTAATCTTATTTTGGAATTTAAAAGTAAAATACAACACTTTTTAAGTATTTAAGTTTTTTTTTAAAGATTATTTATTCGAGTGAGAGAGAGAAAGAGAGAGCGTGAGTGGGGTAGGGGTGCAGAGGGAGAAGCAGACTCACTGTTGAGCAGGGAGCCCAATGCAGGGCTCAATCCTGGGATCCCAAGATCATGAACTGAGCAGAAGGCAGCCACTTAATCATCTGAGCCACCAAGGCACCCCAAGCATTTAAGTTTTTATTTACGTGTAATTTTACTTATATAATCTCAAAATAACCTAAAATCTCTAAAACTCTTGAGAATTCATAAAATGGGCCTCTCAGCTTTTTGAGAAACTGGCAAATATTGGAGAAAGTATATTCAGTCAGGAAGTTGCTTTCCAGTATCTTCAAATCAAAACACACAAAACATCATTTTTTCCCCATTGAGACAAAAGTCAAAGCAATCCTCTCAGTCTCAAAAACATATAATGGGGCTACAAACTAACAGTCACAGCAAATGAACAATGAGAGGTACCTACTAACAAGAATTTAATAAACATGTGTTAGTTCATTTAGCAAACTTTCCAATCACTGAGGTTTCAGAGTCACAGTTCTTAAGTTAAAAGACTGTGAATACAATGAGAGAAACCTGCAGGCATAGAATGGGGCAAATGATTATCATGTTGGGGTCCAGAGAGGGGATTCTCACCATGTATGCTTAATATCATCAACATCTTTTCCCTTTTATCCACCCTCTACCCATTCCACACACCCTCTAAGATAGGAAAGACAAAATTGCCGAGGTTTGGGATTGTAATAAAATGACTGACAGTAGATATTAGAAGAGGCACAATACTCCCTAATTGGGCTAACTAAGACAGTGTTGAATATGTGACTACTTGGAGGTCTCCTGTAGGATTAGGAATGTAGGACAGGGAAGAGATGATATAAAAGGGGTAAAGTAATAGAATAAGAATAGGACATCTGGATTGAAGGGAAATTTATTTGTAGCAAAAAGAAGAACCTTCCGGGGAATTTCTGAAGTCAAGAGGCTCAGTGATAATAGGTGATTACAAATCTGTTCTAGTGAACAATTAACAAGAGCACCTAAAATATCTGAAAGAGATTTAAAATGAAAATACTAGAATTCTTATTGCTTTTGGGCTCCTTCGAATATAACATTGTTCCTAGGCATGACTAAATGGATCACTGCTTTGTTAAGCAATAGACAAATAGCAAAACTATCACAATTACTCAGGAAATACTGAAAGAGGTCCTGTTTTGGAAAGAGAGATGATGAATTTAGTCTTGATATTTGAATTTGGGAACCCTTTCAAATATCAAAGAGGAGATTTCATGTATGCTAAATATACTGGCCTGGAGCTTGGAAGAGGTGTCTGGAGGGAGGGGCAACAAACAGATTTACCAATAAAACTTTGGGCCAAGAGAAAACCTTTCCCAAACCCACCTCATGGTAGCAATGCACAATCTTTACAAAATTGATATGTAACAAGAAATACTTCACTGTTTCCCGAATTATGCTTGTGCTATGGTTATCCATAATCATTATATACAAACTTCAATTAAGGCCTGTGATATGAAACAACCTTTAGAAAATGAAGAAGTGATAAATTTCATAAGCAAAGTTAAAAAAAAAAAAAGGACAGAGCCGTGGAATTTGATACAAAAACTATACACTGAGAATTGAAGAAAAATAAATTTAAAACAAAAAGTAATCATGGCAGTCTAAGGTTCTAATTATCCTCAAAAATCTTTAGGATAAAACTACACCCTAGACTTTCCACAACGTATCGGACTAAATACAGAAATTGTTTCATTTTTTAAAAAGGATTAATAGAAAATTCACAAATATGTGAAAATTGTACAGCATACTCCTGAACAACCAATGGGTCAAGGAAGAAATCAAAAGAGAAATCAAAAAAATATGTTGAAACAAATGAAAATAAAAACACAACACTGCCTAAGTATATAAAATGCAGCAAAAAGGGAAAAAAAGGAAGTGTATAGCAATGAACACCTACATTATAAAAGAAGCACAGGGGCTCTTGGGTGGCTCAGTGGGTTAAAGCCTCTGCCTTCGGCTCAGGTCATGATCCTGGGATCCTGGGATCGAGCCCCACATCGGGCTCTCTGCTCAGTGGCGAGCCTGCTTCCCTCTCTCTCTCTGCCTGCATCTCTGCCTACTTGTGATCTCTGTCTGTCAAATAAATGGATAAAATCTTTAAAAAAAAAAATCTATAAAAAAAAGAAGAACAATCTTGAATAAATGACATAGATTTATACCTTAAGGAACAAGAAGAACAAAATAGGCCTTGTTAGCAGAGCAAGGAAGTAACAAACATTAGATCAGAAAAAATTAAATGGAATATAGAAAAACAACAGAAACAATAAATGAAACTAAAATTTGGGAAGTTTTTTGAAAGGATAAGCAAAAGATAAACAAGCCCTTAGCTACAGTAAGAAAAGTAGAAGATTCAGATAAAAGCAGAAGTAAAAGAGGAAGCATTATAATGGGTATCTCAGAAAAAAAAGACTAACTGTAAAAAACTACATGGTAATAAATTGTGGTAACCTAGAAGAAATGGGTAAGTTCCGAGAAAAATACAACCTACCAAGAATGAATTATGAAGAAATAGAGCACTTGAACAGAACGTAATGAATCAGATTTGAATCAGTAAATCAAACACCTTCTAACAACAACAAAAGCCCGGGACCAGATGGCTTCACTGGTGAAATCTCTCAGACGTCTAAAGAAATATTAACTACAATCCTTATTAAACTCTTCCAAAAAATAAAAGAGAAAACATTTCCACATCATACACTATACACAAAGATCAGCTTAAAGTGAATTAAATATTTAAATGTAAGAGTTTAAACTGTAAAACTCCTAGAAGAAAACAAGAGGGAATAGTTTCTTGGCAATGATTTCTTGGATATGACACCAAAAGCCCAAGCAACAAAAGCAAAATTTTATAGATGGGACTATGTCAAATTTAAAAGGCTTCTGCACAACAAAGGAAACCATCAATAGGGTATAAAGCCACCTACAGAAGGAGAAAATGTTTGTAAACCATGTAACTGATAAAGCATTAATATCCAAATTATATTAGGAGTATATAAACAAAAAACACTAATAATTTAAAAATGGGAAAAAAACCTTGAATAGACATTTATCCAAAAAAAATACAAATGGCTAACATGTATATGAAAAGATGCTCTACATCACTAGTCATCAGGGAAATGCAAATCAAAACCATGATGAGAGATCATATTATACCTGTTAGGATGGCTATTATCAAAAAACAAAAGGCAAAGTGTCAGTGACGATGTGGAGAAATTAGAACCCTTGTACACTGTTGGTGAGAATGCGTAACGGTAGAGCTGCTATGGAAAACAGCATGGTGGTTTATTAAAAAATTAAAAATAAAGTTTACCAAATGATCCATCAATCTCGCTTCTTGTTCTGTATCCAAAAGAACTGAAATCAGGATCTCAAAGAGATCCGTGAACTACCGTGTTCATTGCAACATTATTCACAATAGACAAGATACGGATAAAACCTAAATGTCTATTGACAGATAAAAGAATAAAGAAAATGTGATATTTACATAGATGATAGGTTTTGATAGATATCTGTGTCTATATATAATGGAAGATAGTAGGGCCTGTCTCGTATATATAAAATGGAAGACATTATTCTAAGGGAAATAAGCCAGCCATAGAAGGACTGATACTGCATGATTCTCTTATATGAAGTGCCTAGTATAGTCAATCTTGTAGAAAAAGGCAGGTGTTTACCAGGCCCTGGGTGGGGGTTGGGGAGGATGGAGAGTTGCAGTTCAACGGATATTAAAATTTCACTTATACAAGATGAGTAATTCTAGAAATCTGCTGCACAGCATTGTGCCTATAACCATAGTGTATTTTTAAGAGAGTAGATCTCATGCCATGTGTTTTTATCACACTAAAAATATAAAAATAAATTCATGAAAAGGAGGGAAACACAAACTAGATACAAGGGAGAGACTTAGAAAGACACCGAGAAGTCAAAGTGTGAGCCCAGTGAAAGTGTGTGACCTGGAAAGAAACAACTGCTCCTGGTGAAAGCCGGGATTGTAAGGCGCAAGAACAGTCAAGAAAGGCAACAGAAGTTGCCAATCAATTAATTAAAATATTATTTCGTTAACATCAACTGTAACTTTCTAAGTCTTCCAGCTCTGGAAGGGAGCTCTTGCTTCCAAGAATCTCAGGGGCTAGAATACTGACTGGTAGGTAATTCTTGGATGCAAGGATTAATGGATGAACACGCACACAGATATAAAGAGAGATAGAAGCTAAATTCCTTCACTCTTGCTGTAGATTACTGTGAAATGCGTTCAAGTAGTGGAAGGGTCCATATTCGAAAAACACCAGCAGAAAGAAGACATCCTATGAGGAAAAGCATACGAAAACCACATTAGTATATTGTCTTAAATAGGACATATATTGCTGGTGGCTCATAATTCACTATTGAATAAGAGATTGGCCTACTGAAAGCTACAACTGAACTATAAACTCTGGCAATGGTGAGGGAGCCATTGACTAAACCCATCCTCTCAAATGGCTGTTGCTGATTTGTGAATTGAGCTGCTGTCTATGTTCAAGCCGCGTTTGATTTCTTTTCTTATTGTGTCTGCATTCTGCTGAAGACATAGGTGCCAGTGGAGAATTGATCATATATTCTGATACATAACATTGAAACTTTTATTTTTTTAATTAAAATTCAAGTAGCTAAAAGTGGATACAGCAGACAGTTGGAGAGCCTATTTGGCAGAAGCTATGTTGGAAGAAAAAAAAGAGAGAAACAATTTCTTTACATGACTGCTTTGGATCTCTCTTCTCTCAGCCCTTCCTGGTGCATAAAGTGTAACTTTACCCCAAATGCATACTATTTGGAAACAGAAAAAGCTTTTTTTGTTGAAGGGTACAATGGAAAATGCATAATTCAACTTCTCAATTTGGATGACTTTGGTAATCTGCATTCATCTGTTTAAAGAGAGATGTCTTTGGAGACTTCCTATTTTTACATAAAAATTACACTCAGCATCTCCCAGCCTCTTTTGTTCACTAAAATTAGATTTGCTCACTTACACAATTCAGAGGGCCTAATTTGTTCAGAGGGAAGTTACATGCTATTTACAGCATGCCCTCTTCTCACCTACCTCCTTCAAAAATTACATATATATGTATGAACTGCGGGCCCCCCCCCCATCAGTGTACATGCTCTCGTAATTCATGGAGTGCACTCCTGTGAGTGAAAGGCCACCTCTCTATTACAAACCAGAAAAGAAAACTTGGCAAAAAAAAAAAAAAAAAAAAAAAGGAAGGTTTGCGAGTGCCAAGGGATTTTGTGAGAGTAATTACCCTGGCCCTCAATATTAATGAGCAGTTAGGGAACCAGCCATGAAGCAGACCACTGAACCTCCAGCTTCAACAGTTCTAGTCCTGTGGCTGCCAATCCTGGAGTTCTAGCTCTACACACAGCTGAAAAGCTCAGAGGTTGCTGTGGTTATTATGGCTATAATTCAGTCTCCTTTCCATTGGATGTGCAACCCCACTCTAATTTGGAAAAGTATCAGCAGAGTAGTCCCAGAGAAAAGAGTACCCTGGTGTGACGGCAAAGGGTCTTATCGTGAGACAATGAAAAATCAAGAGCACATAAACATTTAAGTATATTTTTTTCAAGGGATGAGTATAATACTTCTGTGATCTCTAGCCTTTAAACAAATGCATCGTATGGTAAAATGAAAAGAGCAAGAGATTTAAAGTCATACATATATCCATCTTTGTTCACAAGGTGTGTGAATGTGAGCAATCTAGTTAAACCCTTCTAAGCCTCAGTTGTCTAATTATGGAATAGGATGATAGTATGGACCCCGTAGCATTTCTGAAAGTCCCATTGTCAAACTAGCAAGGCTACCTTCATGGATATGATCTCTGCAAGAACAGAGGGCCCTGTGCTCAGAAAGGCCCACTTTAAATTTTTTTAATGAAGCCCCTTATTTTCATTTTGTACTGGGCCCCACAAGCCCTATAGTTTGTCCTGCAAATTAAGAAATCATCTGGCCCAGTGATTGCCATATGTTATACGCTCAGTATATATTAGTCTTCTCTTCATCCTCCTTCACTTAAACATGCAGGGTCAAGGCAGTCAGTATCTCCAACTTCATACTGGCTTCCCACATACCCTTAGGCCTACTAGAGAGAAGCTCATTTAATTTTAGTGGCTACCTTTTCCCACTATATCTTTGGGGTCATATAGCTACACATTACGACAGTGTCCTAGTTCCACGCACCCCCTCTCACTTATCTGTAAAGTACCTCTTATAAAGCCTTACAGAATCATCACTGGATCTTTTTTCATGGTAGGGTACTTTAATTATTGGATTGAAACGAAAAGTAGTGGAAATGGTCATGGTGCATTCAAATGTAGTTTGGTTTCAGTGTTCAGTTCAAATCTACTTCTTGGCTCTGGCTTATTTGTCCAGTCTAGGCTTCAGAAGTCTGAATCACAGAATGTCCACTTAATGTCAGTTCTAGCCCCTATGAACTGTGTGATTAGTGATATAGTTGGATTAATATTTACCAAAGTCTTCACTGGTTTTTAACTGATGCCCTTGTTCTTTTTCCCTAGTTTTGTGTACTGCTATTTTTCTGCCACTCGTTTTAATTGAGCACTTTTTTCTGATTCTATTTTCTCGCCTTTCTTAGCATATCAGTTATACTTTTATTATTTTACTGTTTTTAGCGGTAGCCCTAGAATTTGCAATATACATGTATAGCTAGGTGATCCATGTCCACTTCCAACAAATACTATATCACTTCACAGGTGGTATGAGTACATTATGATAACAAAATAATCCGAATTCCATCTTCCCATACTTTGTATCATTTGCTGTCATTGATTTTACTCAGATATACATAGCATAATATATTCATTTATTATATAAGTATATACATATTTGAATATATTGCTATTATTATTGTGAAAAAACTTATGTTAGATTAAGAATAAGAAATATAAGCTTTAATTTTACCTTCACTCATTCCTTCTTTGATGCTCTTGTGTTTTTTATGTAAATATGAGTTTCTGACCTATATTATTCTCCTTCTCTCTAAAAAACTTCTTTTAACATTTCTTTCAAGGCAAACCTACCAGAAACAAATTTCCTCAATTTTTGTTTGAGAAATTCTTGATTCCTTCCTCACTTTAAAAGGATAATTTCACAGGGTACAGAATTCTAGATTGGTGGATTTTTCTTCCTCAACATTTTTTTTTTAAGATTTTTGTTTATTTATTTGACAGATAAAGATCACAAGTAGGCAGAGAGGCAGGCAGAGAGGGGTGGGGGAAGCAGGCTCCCCGCTGAGCAGAGAGCCCAATGTGGGGCTCGATCCCAGGACCCTGGGATCATGACCTGAGCTGAAGGCAGAAACTTAACCCACTGAGCCACACAAACTCCCCTCTTCCTCAACATTTTAAATATTTAACTCCATATTTAAATATTTTTGTCTTGGTTGCATGGTCTCTGAGGGAATATCAGATATAATTTTAACCTCTGTTCCTCTGTAAATTAGGTGTTTTTATCCTCTGGCTTCTCCTGGGAGTTTTTCTTTATCTTTGATTTTCTTTCACTTGAAAATGATTTGCCTAGCTATAATGGGTTTGTTTGTTTGACATTTTTCACTGTTGGTGTTCTTTGAGTTTCCAAATCTGTGATGTGGTGTCTGATATTAATTTGGTGAAAATCTCAGTCATTATTGTTCAAATATTTTTTTTCTGTTCCTTTCTTTTCTTTCTAGTACTCCCATTTATATGAATGTTATATCATTTAGAGTCTTCCCACATTTCTTGGACATTCCATTCTGTTTTTATGATTCTTTGTTCTCTTTCCTCTCTGGTTTTTGAGAATTCTAATGATATATTCTCTAACTCAGAGATTCTTACCTAAGGTGTACATAAGGTCCAGTACCAATAATTCTATCAAAGGCATTCTTCATTTCTGTTACAGTGCGTGTATGTGTGTTTTAAAGATTTATTTATTTATTTAGGAGAGAAAAAGAGGAGGGGGAGGGGCAGAGGTAGAGAGAGAGCATGACATGGAGCTTGATCCCAGGACGTTGAGGTCATGACCTGAGCTGAAATAAAAAATCAGAACTTTAACCAACTGTGCCACTCAGGAGCCCCTCTATTACAATGCTTTTTATCTCTAGCATGTCCTTTTGGTTCTTTCTTAGGATTTCCATGTCTCCACTTACATTGTCCATCCATTCTTGTATACCATCTACCTTATCCACAGAGACCTTTAATGTATTAACCACAATTGTTCTTAAATTCCTGGCCTGATAATTTCAACATGCCTGCCACATGTGGTTCTGGTGTTCATTCTGTCTCTTCAAACTGTGTTTTTTGCCTTTTTGGTATGCCTTAATTTTTTTTTAAGAGACTAAACATGGGGAAGGGGAGACATTCTATAGGCCATTAGGTCTCAGTCTTTTAGTGAGCTTATGCCACAGGGCTGTGAAACTTAGAAATGGTTTTGTTTTGTTTTGTTTCCCACTATTTCTCCTCCATTAGGTGAGACAGTATGGCTAGAGGGGGGTAGAGTTGGATATTTACCTTCCTCCAAGTCAGTTATGTTTTGAATTATCCCAGCAGGTTAGGCTCTGGTTAACTAGTTTCCCCTGAGGACAGGCCTTAGTAAGAACACAGTGCTCTAGTATGTTTCAAGATGGGTCTTTTCCTCTCCCCTTGTAATGGAGCCAAGGAAATTCTTTTCTGACATTTACTACGGGAATCTGGAAAGACTCCTGGAAGTAAATACCACAGTATTGTGGGGATCCCATTAGGACTGGGTTTCCTAGTATTTTAACTCTCAGAGTTGTCTACTCCAGCGTTTTGTTGATTACTGTGCAGATTCCCAGGCCCCACACTGGCTCCGTCAGCAGGATTTGTGGTTTCTACTACAGATAGAATCTCTGCTTATGTAGCCACTATTCTTTCTATTCATGTATTTATTTCTGCAGTCTTTGGGGCAGAGATTTGCCCCATATCCTACTCTCTCTTAAGGCTCCAAGAGGATTTGTCAATTTTTCAGTCTGTTTGACTTGTTACTTGTTGTTAGGATAGAGTGGTGCCTTCAAAACTCATTATATACAGGATCAGAAATGTGAATTTGCTTCATTTCTTTTTATTGAAGAATTATATTCCATTGTATGAAAATACCATTATGTTTATCCTATCGTTGGTTGGTGAACATTTAGTTTGTTTCCATGTTGGGTTATTATTAATAATGCTCTATGAGCATACCTATACAACTTTTTGTGCAGACGTATATTTTCATTTCTTGAGAATATACCTAGAAGTAGAATTGTTGGGTGTGAGGGACTGTTTTCCAAGTGTAATGCACCATTTTATATTATCACCAGCACTATATAAGGGTTCCAGTTTCCACACATAAGTGCCAACACTTGTTATTATCTGTCTTCTTCATTTATAGCCATTCTGGTGCACATGAAATGTGTATCTATCTATCTATCTATCTATCTATCTATCTATATAGACATATAATTTAATATCTAATATCCAATATCTAATATCCAATATCTAATGATGTTCAGCATCTTACCATGTGCCTATTATATATTTATATATTTTCTTTGGATAAAATTATATTCAATCCTTTGCCCATTTTTTAGTAAGGTGGTTTGTATTTTTGTTATTGAGTTATAAGTAGTCTTTTTAAATTCTCGATGCAGTGTCTTATCAAACATACAATATACAAATATGTTTTCCTATTCTATAGATTATATTTTTACTTTCTTGATAGTGTCTTCTGCAACACAAATATTCTTCATTTTGATGAAGTCCAATTTATTTATTTTTCTTTTGTTGCTTTGACTTGAATGTCATATCTAAGAAATGGCTTCCTAATTAAAGAGTACTAAATTTACACCTGTTTTTTCTTCTGAAAGTTTTATAGTTAGCTCTTGCATTTAGGTTTTTTACC
The DNA here is from genome assembly GCF_922984935.1 of Meles meles. Classification (NCBI taxonomy): domain Eukaryota; kingdom Metazoa; phylum Chordata; class Mammalia; order Carnivora; family Mustelidae; genus Meles; species Meles meles. The sequence continues at coordinate 60,823,476 of NC_060072.1, forward strand.
TACTTTAGTTAATTTTTGTAGATATTTAGAGGAATATTCAACTTCAGTCTTTTGTATGTGAGGATATACAACTGACTCAGAACTATTTCTAGAAAAGACGATTGTTTCCCCCATTGAATCATGGCACCTTTGTAGAAAATCAATTAACTATTAATTAAATAACTGTGAAAGCTTCTATCTGGCCTCTCAATTATATCATTAATGTATATGTCAGTAAGTATGGCAGTACCACACTGTATTCATTATTGTAGTTTGTGGTATGTTTGGAAATAAGGAAATATGAGTCCTCATTTTCTGTTTTTCTTTTAACATCATTTTAGTTATTATGAGTCCCTTGGATTCCCTTACAAATTTCAGGATAATCTTCTCAGTTTGGGCCAAACAAACAAAACCAAGAACAACAATTTTGATGAGAATTGTTTTGAATTTGTTCAAAATTTTGAAAGTATTGTCATAATAACAAGTCTTCTAAGCAATGAATATAAGGCATCTTTGCCTTTATTTAGGTATTCTTTAAATACTTTCAACAATGTTTTAGTTTTCTGAGTATAAGTTTTTCCCTTCCTTTGTAAGTTTACTACTAAGTATTTGTTCTTTGGAATCTATTGTATATGGTATTATTATCTTGGTTGTATTTTCAGATTGTTCATTGAAAATGTATAGAATTACAATTGATTTTTCTATATCAATCTTTTACTCTATAATAGTGTTGAACTTGTTTTTTATTCTAAAAAATTTTAGTAGACTCTTGAGGATTTTCCATATCTATTTCCTGTCATATGCAAATAGAAGGAGCCTTACTTCTTCTTTTCCAATCTGAAAGTCTTTATTTGTTTTTATATCCATCCTATTGAAGTAGTGAAAGTGGGCATCCATACCTTGTTCCTAATCACTACTAAGTATGATGTTAGCTGTGAGTTTTTCATTGATATTCTTTATGACATTGAAGGAATTTGTTGAGTGTTTTATCATTAAGGGAGGTCAAATTTTGTTAAGTTCTTGTTCTGCTTCTTTTGAGTTAGTTGTGGATTTTGTCCTTTAGTCTTTTGTTACGGTATATTATATTAACTGATCTTGGGAAGTTAAATAAACCTTGAATTTCTGTCAATCCCATAAGGTCATGATATATATAATCCTTTTTATAAGGTGAAGGGATTCAGTTTGGTAATACTTTGTTGAGGTTTTTAATGTTTTGATTTATAAGAGATTTTGACTAGTCTCTCTCTCTTTTTGTTTTTGCTATCAGGGTAATATGGATTGAGATTGAGTTCAAAAGTAAGTGTTCCAGCATGCCTGGGTGGCTCAGTGGGTTAGAGCCTCTGCCTTCGGCTGGGGTCATGATCCCGGGTCCTGGGATCGAGCCCCACATCGGGCTCTCTGTTCAGCGGGGAGCCTGCTTCCTCCTCCATCTCTGCCTGCCTCTCTGCCTACTTGTCTGTCAAATAAGTAAATAAAATCTAAAAAAAAAAAAAAAAAGTAAGTGTTCCTCCCATACCGATTTCTTGGAAAAATTTGTAAAGAGTTACTATTAGTTCTTTAAATAATTGATAGAATTCACCAATGAAGCCATCTGGGCCTGGGATTCTCTTTGTGTGTTTTTTTTTTAAATTACTAATTTAATCTTTTTAATTGTTACGAGTCTGTTTAATTTTCTATTTCCTCTTGAGTCAGTTTAGGTTATTTATGTTTTTCTAAGAATTTGTCCTAGTCATCTAAATTATTTGATTTGTCAAGTGTTCATAGTACTCTCTTATAACTCAATGTATTTCTGTAAGGTTGTTATCAATATCTCCTTTTTCGTTCTTGTTTTTATAAATTTGAGGCTTCTTCCTTCTTTTTTTAATTCTTACTCAATCTAAAGTTTTGTCAAATTAGTTGATCTTTCAAAAGAACTCATTTTTATTTCATTGATTTTTCTCTATTTTTCTATTTTCTACTTCACTGTTTTTTATTGTAATCAGAGTTAAGTTGTTATCAGCTTAAAATACACTCTTATAACTATAAGGTATTTTATGTAAGCCTCATGATAACCCCAAAGAAAAACTTATAGTAGATTCACAAAAGTCAAATAGAAAGGAACCAACAATGCTAAATATATATGCACCCAACATCAGAGCACCTAGACATATTAAGCAAATACTAAGAAATCTGAAGGAAGAAATAGAAAATAATGCAATAATATTTGGAGCTTCAATACCTCACTTTCAACAATAGATAGATCATCTGGATGAAAAATCCATAGGGAAATATTGACTTGAACTATATTCTAAACCAAATGGACCTAATAGACATATATAGAACATTCCATCCAACACCAGCATTCTTCTCAAACACATATAAAACATCCTTCAGGATACAACCTGAGGGTTTTGAAGGGTCAGGGGTGGGAGGTTGGGGGAACAGGTGGTGGGTAATGGGGAGGGCACGTTTTGCATGGAGCACTGGGTGTTGTGCAAAAAGAATGAATACTGTTACGCTGAAAAAATAAATAAAATGGAAAAAAAAAAAAAACATCCTTCAGGATAGATCATATGTTAGATAATAAAACAAGTCTTAACAAATTTAAGAAGAATGCAATTGTATCAAGCATCTCTTCTAAACATAATAGTGTAAAACTAGGCATCAATTACTGGAGGAAAACTGGAAAATTCACAAATACATGCAATTTAAACAACACACTCCTGAATAACCCATTGCTTAAAGAAAAGAATCAAACGAGGAATCAATTGTATCTTGAAACATTAAAAAAAATTGTGAACACAACATACTAAACCTATAAGATACAACTAAAGCAGTTCTAAGAGAGATGTTTATAGCAATAAATACCGACATTAAGGAGGAAAAAAATCTCAAATAAGAAACTTAACCTAAAATATGCAAACTACCAAGACTGAGTCATGAATTAAAACAGGCAAATAATGGGTAGGGAGGTTGAATCAGTCCGGAAGGCCAAGATCCTAATGGTTTTCCTGGTGAATTCTATCACATATTTGAAGAAAACAAATACCAATCCTTCTTAAATTCTTCCAGAAAATTGAAGTGATTGAAGTAGAATGAATACTTCCAACCTCATTTTATGAGGTCAGAATTATCCTGCCAAACAATGACACCACAAGAAAGAAAAGTTTAGGCCAATAATTCCAATGAACATAGATGCAAAAGTCCTAAACAAAATACTATCAAACTAAATTCAACAGGACATTGAAATGATCATACACCATAATCAAATGGGATTTATCCCTGGAATGCAAGGAGTTTTCAACATACACAAATCAATAAATGTGGCACACCACATTAACAGAATGAAGGATAAACCTCATATAATCATCTCAATAGATACAGCAAAGGCATTAGACAAAATTCAAATCATTTCATTTTAAAAACTCTCAACAAATTGGGTATATAAGGAATGTATCTCAACTTAATAAAGGCTGTGTATGACAAGCATACAGCTAACATTGTAACATTGCCTGCCATGCCTAGAGTTGAACATCTGTCCCAGAAGTGAGGGCTGTGTCTATGAAGTGGGCCCCCAAATTTTTGGTCTTTGCAAGGAATTTAGCCATTGGAACTTGGAACTGGTATGAAAAAGAAATGCCTTCTTGCTTGTCCCTCTGCCAAAAATCATATACCATGACTAGGAGTTGAGGAGAGAAAAAGTCATCTTTTAGGGCATAACCAACCAGATTTGTGCATCTAGGCACTGAGATGGAGAGGGGGAGGGAGGGAGCAGGTTGCAGCTCTAATGCTACAGACTTTCAGTTCCACCAAGATTTGGTAGATTTTTTTTATCCACTTCCTACATGGCTTTAATAAAACTTCCAGAGGCTTTAAGTGGTTGAATTTGTAAAATATAGTTTTCAGGATTTATGGTTGTTTTCTGGGGAGCCATTTTGTAAGAGTCATCAAACTGCTGTTCTAAAAATCCTTGCTGTTTTTTGTACTGAATTTGGATAAATTTGGGAAAGAACTTAAAATGACTCTTCAGGACCTCAATGTGAGAAAGGAATCCATCAAAATCCTTGATGAGAACACAGGCAGCAACCTCTTTGACCTCAGCTGCAGCAACATCTTCCTAGACACATCACCAAAGGCAAGGGAAGCAGAGACAAAAATGAACTATTGGGATTTCATCAAGATCAAAAGCTTTTGCACAGCAAAGGAAACAGTTAACAAAACCAAAAGACAACTGACAGAATGGGAGAAGATATTTGCAAACGACATATCAGATAAAGGGCTAGTGTCCAAAATCTATAAGGAACTTAGCAAACTCAACACCCAAAGAACAAACAAACCAATCAAGAAATGGGCAGAGGACATGAACAGACATTTCTGCAAAGAAGACATCCAGATGGCCAACAGACACATGAAAAAGTGCTCCACATCACTCAGCATAGGGAAATACAAATCAAAACCACAATGAGATATCACCTCACACCAGTCAGAATGGCTAAAATTAACAAGTCAGGAAATGACAGATGCTGGCGAGGCTGAGGAAAAAGGGGAACCCTCCTACACTGTTGGTGAGAATGCAAGCTGGTGCAACCACTCTGGAAAACAGCATGGAGGTTCCTCAAAATGTTGAAAATAGAACTACCCTATGACCCAGCAATTGCACTACTGGGTATTTACCCTAAAGATACAAACGTAGTGATCCGAAGGGGCACATGCACCCAAATGTTTATAGCAGCAATGTCTACAATAGCCAAACTATGGAAAGAACCTAGATGTCCATCAACAGATGAATGGATAAAGAAGTGGTATATATACACAATGGAATACTATGCAGCCACCAAAAGAAATGAAATCTTGCCATTTGCAACGACGTGGATGGAACCAGAGGGTATCATGCTTAGTGAAATAAGTCAATCAGAGAGAGACAACTATCATATGATCTCCCTGATATGAGGACGTGGAGATGCAATATGGGGGGTTAGGGGGATAGGAGAAGAAGAAATGAAACAAGATGGGATTGGGAGGGAGACAAACCATAAGTGACTCTTAATCTCACAAAACAAACTGAGGGTTGCTGGGGGGAGGGGGGTTAGGAGAGGAGGAGGGGGGTTATAGACATTGGGGAGGGTATGTGCTATGGAGAGTGCTGTGAAGTATGTAAACCTGGCGATTCACAGACCTGTACCCCTGGGGATAAAAATACATTATATGTTTATAAAAAAATAAGAAATAAATAAAAAATTTTTAAATATGACACTTCAACTTCCAAAATTGCTATTAAAATTAAGGTGGTTCCAGATATTCAATCATAGAACATTTATTGCACAGTGTAGGACCAATAGAAGAGAAACTAGTAGAGAGGAAATAGGTCTGTTATTTTAGATGCATCTGTGTAGGCTGAGACAATTCAAATTGTGCCTGTTTTTATTCAATGACATTGAATAATTATGATAATAATGATGTGAAAAATGGCCAAGTTTATTTTAGAGACCACTTTAAAAGATTTTTATTTCTTTATTTATTTGAGAGAGAGAGAGAGAGAACATGAGAGGAGAGAGGTCAGCAGGAGAAGCAGACTCCCTGCTGAGCAGGGAACCTGATGTGGTACTCCATCCCAGGACTCCAGGATCACTACCTGAGCTGAAGGCTGTTGCTTAACCAACTGAGCCACCCAGGCGCCCCTAGAGACCACTTTAGATTAGACAAAGAAAAATATGGGAATGGAATTTAGAGATCAAAGAGGTATAAATACTTTATATATTACTAAGTGTTATCAGTAGATAAACTTTAGAATTAAGTTATAAATTTTATGCTCTACCACCAAATTCAGGTTAAAGTTTTTTGATCTTCCCCTATTTAACCCAAGTATTTTGACCTGCATAGGAGTCAGTTATGTTCTATATGCCCCAAAAGTTGAACGAACAACTAACGTTTAAAAACATTGTATTTGTAAATGATGCTCAAATCAAGTACTTTTCAAATGAAAATACCCTATGTCAGATCAAATTTTTTAATGGATGACTTATCATGTGTCTGTGTTTACATCTTGCCAAAAAATATACATAAAAATAAGCACAGCTAACCGCTGTTCTCGGACATGTACGAGTTGGAGTGAGGAGGGTATGTCAAAACACAAATTCTACAACAATTGTACATCTATTTCTGCCTACACGGTGTGATTCTTTTTCAATAAAGAATGTTTGAACAACTTTCACTGGTGGCGTGCTGTTGCTCTCTGTTCAAAGATTAATTAAAACATGTTCCAATAAAAACCTCCAGCATGAATACATGGAACCAGAGCATGTTCTGTGTGCCGCACCTTCTTATGTGATAAGCCATACTTTCCTTCCATGGATGCACATTGCTTATGTTTTTAGAACTATTAAGCTGGGATAATTATGGAACAATCTAGACAATGTTCAATAGCCCATGCAGATGCCTGACAGGGCATGTTGTCTCTTAATTAGGAATCTGAATGCCTAATGCTTGTATATTAACTGAAATAATTGAATAGATGTTTTACATTTCTTTCACTTTTACAGACTTCAAAGCCAGACCAGTTAGAATTATGTGTTTTAAAAAAAGAAAAAAAAATTTATTATCTGTTACCTAGGAACTAAAGATATTATATTTGGGAGATATTTTTTAATATTTTTGTTTGCATTTTTTAGCCTGATATTCAATTTAACATTTTACAGATTCTGTTACATCCCATATCACCTTCCTATTAACTAATGGAAATCAAAGTGAAATATTTCGCTTTTTTTTCTAAATACCTATTCTAATTATGTTATATAAGCACTGTGCTTTTGATAAGAAGTATGTCACTAATATAGTATAAATATATGTATTGCTTATATTTAAAATGCTTGATAACATGATTATTCACAACTACTAAAACAAAAGCTGTTTTTAAACCTAACAGATTGCTCTCTATTAGGAATACACCATAATGACCTATTTCCATAAACATTTTTAGTAAGAGATATCTTGATGTGCAAAACCCGCAGACATTTTATGGAAATTGGACAATATTGTGCAGAAGTACATCAGAGCCATATTGTTTTTGCTTAATATTCTGAGAGGTGGATTATTTTTTCCTGATATATGATGCAAAATAAAGGACCCTATATAGCACTGAATATGAGCCTTTGTATGTTTCAATATATTTCTCCCTCTGTTTTGCTCCTGCACCTGGTTTATTTGCAAGACTTTATGCATAAAACACAAAAGGTATTATTTGGAAACTATGTGCTGTGTGTGCTCTCACATGCACAATCAGATTAATGTTGATTATGTACAAAAAGAAGAATTGCCTTCATGGGCTCAAAGACTCTTAAGAGATATAAGTTTGGGTAAAAAATACTTAATAATCAATATGGCCTATATTATTTAGCTCAATTTTTTTGGAGAAAAATACGGAGCTTGTCTTACACCTGAGAGTTGTGGGATTTAGAAATGTTGAATGTCAAACAAATATATGCATATCAGCTTTTCTCCTAAACAATACGAATTATTCTACATTAGATTAATGTGATAGTCATGCAAAGCATAGGGAATAGATGCTGCTTGGAGAAACAAAGCTATAATTCAGAAGAAGATGAACTCTCCTTGCAAGAAAAGAGTTGAAAATCATAAACTATCCTAATTTTGTTTATAATTCAGAAATGCAGACACTCTTTCCATTTTTAAGCAGCCATTCAGCATCTCCTGTTTTTTTTTTTTTTTGCATTTTATTTTGCCATTTTAAAGTCAGAGGACCCATATTAATATATTAGATTGATTTAAATAATATATCAGCTCTTCTCTTGTCATTTTTGTTGGAATGTATATGATAAATAATGCATATATTGGCCCATATTGGATAGGAAAAGATATATACTGTAATGAAACAACAGCAAAATTGTTAATAGAACAGGAAATGCTCAATGCCCAACAGTCCTTCCCTTTAAACAACAGCAACAACAACAAAATTGAGTCATATTAATGTATTCAACAGTGCCTTGGTGACACATCACATGCCATCTGTCATTACATGCTTATTGTGTTGCTGAAATAGAATTATGAGGTTTGTTGACAATTACTGCAGAACAGAGTATGTCACATTCTTCTTCTTCTTTTGGGGGTGGAAGGTTGTATTTCATTTCCATTTAGTCTACAGACAGGTTAAAGGAAAAAAAAACATATGAGTCATATTGCAATTGAACTAAGAAATCACAGTCTGTGACTTGTTAGATACACACCTAGAAATGGAAATATTCTCTTCTTTGATTTCTTGTTCTTCCTTTCACTATCTTCTTTTTGATGGATTTAATTTTATTTATACCAATTTAGGAAAATATATTTTTAATTCAAAATACCCTTTGTTACCAAGCAATAAATCCTTTTGGAATGGAAATTTACAGAAAGAATTATTTACAGGAATCAACTGTAATTACATATAATTCATGCTGCAGCTGCTTATAATTGTAGTTTTCCCCAGGACCTTTCCCTACTTATAACCACTGGAGAATTGCTTCTTTGCAAATGGTTAATCGGAATAATAATTTTTCTATAACTAGATGCAATGGCATTAAATGATTAGTGAGAAACCTTTTTTTCCTACAATCAGATGAAAATATAAACTTGGCTTGACAGCAAAAATTTGATAAATACCTACTATGTGTAGAAAATTGAAAAAGGTGATGCAAGTTAGGATGCAGGATAAATAGAAATCATAGTCTCTGCCTTAGAAGCATTTAAAATCTTGCCAAAGGATTAAAACCATAATCACGCATGAAAACCGTGTAAACATATTTGTAATGGAGAATATTGAGCAAGTGCAAAATAAAGAATTACCGTTTTCTTATCTTCCTAAGTACAAGACCCATATCTTTTACAGAAAGGTGAAAGTTAAAAACATCTTCACATAGACTTGTCTATGAGACAAATGAAATCCTGCATCTTTCCTATATGTTGCTGGAGTTCCAAAGACCATGTGATTGAGTTAAAATACATGAAATTTGGAATGAATCAGAATGGAGTTCAATATTCGGAACTAGAACTTTGTGACTGAACAAATTATTTAACTTATTTGGGACAAATTATTTAAGATTTCTGAGGTTTCTCCTAGTTAAAAATAAGAATAAATACCTATCTCTTGATTTTTGCAAAGATTCATCCAGATACTGTACATAAAAGCCCAACCTGTAGCACACCCAGACGATAACAGGTTATTATGATGGCAGAATTCCATAAGTAGCTCTGCGGATAGAAATTTGTTGCCTTCTGGGCACTAGAGTCTTTTATTATGACCATAATCATAGGATTAATATTGTCTATTTATATGCAATAACTAGGAGCGTCCTTCATCGAGTAAGTTAGTAGGGGAAAATAGTAATTCTGAAGAGGGATTGAATCCATAGTGTACAATTAAATCTATATATACACTAATACATATAATATATTTGCTTTTATGTAACAAACATAAAAGATGATTCAAAAGAATCTAAAAGACATTCATAGTTTTCTGTCCCCGGGAAAATGGTACTTTCCTTTAGAATCTATTCAGACTAGGCTATCTCCTGTGTGTCTATGTAGCGAATTCTTATGGTTCTGAATGGAGATTAAGTGTACTGAGCCTCTCAATGAACTACACCTCCTGGAGTTCACATCCTATGTAGTCCTTGCCTCTCTGTCTACAGGCTAGCCCTGGGACTCATACTGAACAAAGAATGCAATGAAGTGACTCTGTGAGACTTCCAAGGGTAGCACTTTAAAAAAAAAAAAAAGCCTTCCACTAGGGTCTAAAGAAAACCTATAGCTCTGTGAGTGGCCAGACAACCACATAAGAAGTCCACCTAGTTTAAGACAATTAAGGATGTCCTAGATTCAGCAATGATTGTCAAGGAGAGACGTTTACACCTGCCTTGTGCTTGGGTTGGGCTTATGAAGGTTCTGCCCTTCCCGGAAATGGATGCTGGAGACTTTTCTGATGGGCCACAAGGTCAAGACTCCATGAATGTTATATGACCAGTAAGAGTCAGGAGACAATAAGAAACCAGCAGATCTGTCAAGAGACTTAGAAGCTCACTGTGTTTATGGAGAATTTATGACTCATTCAGTGGTAAACCTTGTTTCTTCACCTGCCTCCTACCATTTCCTCGCTTCTCTTTTCTTACTCATCTTTATTTCTCTGACTTGTTCCCTCCAGTACAATGCTAATATGCACACTTGGGCCACAGGTTCTATTTTTAGAGAAGCCAGGTAGGGCGACCAGGAAAGGGAAACTATACAATACTCACATTGACATGTGCAAGGACAGACTAGAGTGAAACCACCGAAATCTCAGGCATTACATGACTTTCAAAACTTCTTTTGGAAACTGTATATCATCCAAAATGTTTCAGAAGTCTCAAGTTTACAAAGTTTAAGTGCTTGGTTATGGAGTAGCCACCTGGACTCACTTCCAATTGCCTGATGTAACTATTGTCTGCTCTGGGTTAGATTGGCAATGTAACAGGGAAAATGCTTTTTTTTTTTTGGTACATGTGTTAAATTTAGACCCTCCTTTTATTTTCAAGATGAATTCCAATGTAAATGTCCGTTGCATTAAAACCACGCAGGTTCTCATATGAAAACCACTTGCTGTAAATACTATGAGTACCTACTACCTATATATTAGAGGGAATGAGATATCACATAAGAGAGGTCACTCTCTTCTGTAAATGTAAACATTTTATAAGGCAGGAAAAGTGCTGCTACAGAATCTGTACTTCAGCATATCTAAGACCAGGGCTGGAGAATTAGCTGCAAGTGCTTAGGGCTTAGAAAGTGCTGAAGGGACGAAAGGCCAATGTGTTGGCTCCAGGTTAGTTCTTATGATCAACTATTCTTTTTATCTTCCCATAAGACCACCTCTCTCATTTGTTGCAGAGGAAGAGAGGGATAAGAGGAGGGGGCCAAGAAGGAGTTCGAATGTGATTTCAAATAAGAAATAGAATTCCTCAGTGATGGCCCTGTAGCAAAGAGAAAAGGCACATTAGCTTAAGCAGACTGGGAAGAGCAGCAAGGGTGGGCATTAGACTTATTCACATAATTTAAAGCATTAAAAGTAAATCAAGACAATGGCCTATTCAGTGTTTAGACCTGTACGATTTCTGGCCCCTTTCCACACATTTTTCTTTTGTTTATCTCCTGAGAGATGCCCACATGTGTACAATACAAAGAACTGAGTCATAAAAGCAGAGGCCTGTTAGCCTCCCTGAGGACCAATTAATGGTGCTCCGAATCTTGTGGGCAGGCAGATAAAAAGGATAGAGAGAGCGAAGGGGAAGAGCTTGAATACTCAACTAGAGTAGGGCAGGATTTTTTTTTTTTTTTTTCAGATGTTGGAAGGGACTTCTTTAGCTATTCTTATCTAACTTCTTTGGGGTTTGTGGGTGTTTTTTCTTTCTTATTTTTTTCCCTCTCTCAACTGCTTCTGTAGTCCCCCTAGTTGTAATGTGAACAGAGAGAAAAGTAGTACTTCAAAATATCAACGAGGCTTTCATCCGAACTGATGACAGCACGAGCCTGGTTGAAAAAAAAAAATTTTTTTTAAAGGGCCATTTAGAATGTTTCTGTTCCTCTTTTCATATATTGGCAGTTTTATTGATAGGTGCTTGAGTTTGTATTACCATTTGTATCTCCAAGCTGGATATTACTGTGAATGCAAGGAGCTTTGTAGTTCAACCTTTAACTCCAATCTCACCCCCTACGAGTCCACAGGCCTTTGAACAGCCACGGAGTGGCACTTTGAAATCAGGAGTTGAAAGTGTTTGACATGGAAAGGGGAGCTTGAAAGTCTTGCTCTTTGAACCTTTTCTTTTCAAAGTCCCACAGAAAGTACAGGCAGGACAATAGTGGGCAGGCTGGGGGCTCTTTGGGTGAAGAGGGGCTATGTGGTAATGAGGGTTTAAGTGTTTCCCTAGCTCAGTCCTACTCTGTTTCCTGTGTGTGAGGGAATTAAAGCTGCCTTAAGATAACGCAGTCGCCTTTTGGTGGCAGTAGTTGGATTTTTTTTTTTTTTAACATGTTAATTCATTGCTAAATGACATTATGAGAAAAATCCAGCCAGCCAGTGAAAAGTAGAAAGTGGACATCAGAATTCCCTCTTGGCTAGCCAAGTTGGAAGTACAGTGTTGCAGAACTCCCCACCAATGAGGCAGAGGTGATTTCTGAAGTTAATCTACCGAAGGGAAAATGTGCTGCTGAGCATTGCTGGGAAAGGGATGTGGTCATTACTGTGGCATTTCCTCTGCTTAACCAAGAAGCAAATTAAATTCTAAATCCACCATTTATTTTAAAAAACAAATTTAGATCATTGATGAGTATGGTAAGGTAAGATTACAGCTTAACTTTTGGGAAATTTAGCTCTGTGTCAACAGAATGAAAAGGTGAAGTTGCAAGCCAAATAACTTATGTGTATTTTCTATTTTATTAACCATGCTTTGGGTGTAAAGACACTTCCGATGCACTACCAGCAAAGCAGTTTTTTAAATGTTTTCCATTACGGATGCATCCAGTCCTTCTGAAGTCCATCTTTTGACCCAGTTTGTACCTCCTCTCTACAAAGTCCATGGTGATGGAATGCAGGAAGCAAAACAGGTCACAAGGCAAAGTGAATGACATTGAATCGAATGCTTTCAAAATAATGACTTACAAATACTTTGGTGGCTAAAAAATTAGTCACATCATATAGAAATGTAAACAAATTATTAACACTTATAACATTTTATATCAGTCTTAAAACTGATAAAGGAAAAGTAGTCAGAATATTTATTAATAAGCACCTACTGTAAGACACACGTAATACTTTACAATCTGTTTTACAGATGTTTTCCCATTAATCTTTTCTATAAGCCATAGATGGACATGGTTATCCTTATTTTACATGTGATCTAGAGATTTATAAAGGTTAAGTAGCTAAAACATGATCATAAGTCTCAAAAGTAATGAAATGAAATTTATATCCAATCATTCCGATGACCAAATCCATGTCTTTTTAACTGTGTGGCTCATGAGCTTAAGGAATTTATTCATAAGAAAGACATAGCTAGAGTGAAAGAAAGGATCAGTACGCATCTAAATCATTTCTTATAACAATGGCAATAATATGATGATATTACTGAAATGCTTTCTTTAATAAACAGAAATTAAGGCATATTTAGGTTAATTTTAAGGACTGGGGAGTCAACAACATATCCCAGATCAGAAGTGTGAATACTTTCCAAACATTCTGATTAACCAATAATGACATGCCATTCAAATGTTGAGAATGAGTGATGTGCACAACCTCTGGAAATAACTGCCTAAATTCCTTATAAAATACATTTTACCCCTGAATCATCTCTACAATGATTATCAACTGAAAAGCGAATTTTTATCTGAGCACGACATCCTGTTGTGGTCAGATCCTGGAGTCATTTCTCCCATGTTTGTGGCCAGTTCCCGAAGGATGGAAAAAAAAAAAAATTGGATGGGGATATCAGAACTCTCTAGGTTGCTACGGCTTATTGATTGGATAAAGAGTTCTTTTTTTTTCCTTGAGCTTTGAAATTCAGAAACACATTTATTTCCTATCATGAAATGGTGATTTGTTGGCATAACTAACATTCACTATACTGTGACTACATAATGCTGATTAAAAATAATGACCGTTCCCCTAATGATCATAGATCCTTGTGAAATTCCTTCTGGCACTACAATGTTTTATTCCCTCCACAGGTTTCTTAGATAACTAATTTGTGGCTCTGTGTTTTCTATTTTCTGACCCATTTGAAATGAAAATACTTTGTTATAGTAAAATATTTTTATTATTTAGTTTTAGTACAAATATTTACAAACTTGTATAACAAATACATCACAGCATGCTTACATATACATACATACGCCAGTACATTAAGTTAGCAGGAGTCCTGGAGATAGACTTTCTGAGCACTGGGTCTTGGTTCAGACATTTCTTAACTATGCATCTTTGGGCAGGTACCTTAAGCTCTCTGTGCCTCTCTTTACTTGATAGCAATATGGCAATAATTAATATAACAAATTCGTAGGGAAGTTGTGCGGATAAAAAAGAAAACAAAAATCATGCCAATAAAAGTTTGCTACTATTGTTATTAAGGTAACATGTCTGTATTAGGCACTCTAGTGACCTAGTCACCATATATGAAAGAAGCTTGAATGTAGTTATAAATAACATGAATAACTATCTTACATCTCCATTTTCTTTTTTGTTCTGGGACCACTGAATAATTGTAATTATACTATGTTTAATCCATTATTGTTATTATTATCTTTGTAACTGCCTATGAAACCAAATCATTAAGACAAAAAGTTTAAATAGCCCAAGGGCAATTATGCAGGTTTAATAATGTTAGAATGCAGGTTTTCTTGTTAACTTTTATTTTACTACAATACTGATGAAAAGAAAAACAAGCAAATATTCATTCAATCCATCCTGGGATAGGTAAGTAATACTTCAAGAAGTCCCTAGGTTAGTATTCTGCTTTGCAACATACATTTAAATGTGTATGTGTGTGTGTGTGCACATGTGTGTCTTCATTCAATATAATCAACTTTAGATTAGCAATATTGAAGCCTATCTGCAAAAAAAAAAAAGAAAAAAAAATCAAGTTTTTCTTTCCTTCCTGAATGGTGGAATTTTTATCATGATGTGTTAAAGTGGAGGAGCAAGTTTAAAAAACAGAGGAATGAAAACTGCAATAAGTCCATGCGGGTGAAAGGTTATGTTAAAATATCTCCTAGGGAAATGTTTTTGAAAATTAACTAAAAATGAGTATGCCTCTCTTTATAAAAAGGTTAATTTAGTTTATTCAAAATCCTACAAGAGTAATGATGATATATTGTTTCTTTTATTTGTCATTAAATCTTAACAATATGAAACTGTGTTGACAGTGGTAATTCTTTACACATGATTCCCTTGTCTAGATTCTAGTTACAAATGGATTAAACAGTCACTATTCAATCAAAATTTCTTCCTAAGATCATCTTGTTATTTTTATACAACTTCAAATCACTTACTTTATAAATACTCCATTCTGAAAGAGATTGGAAAGTATTTGACACTTTAACATGTTTCAGTTAGAAAAGGCACAATCTTCCTTTATCATTTTCTTTTACCATTCTCCTATTACTGAGGAGTTTCATACTTTACCTAAATTTAAATACTAATTCTATAACCTGGTATATTTTGCACCTATAGAAATAGATGTAGATACAAATATTAATATAGATATTGACATACAAAGTTGTTATTAAACAAGCACTTTTGATTCTAGAATATTTGCCTGTTCTTGACCTTGTGAACTACTCAACTGATAAATGTTTCTTCCTGATGTTTCATTTTAACACTGTAGCTTTTAAATAAACAATAATCTTAACAAACCCATCAGCCATCTTTGTAGCAAAAATTAAGATGTGTATTTTTTATACACCGAAGGATTAAATGTTACTTAGAAAACAGCACGCAAATTTACACGACATGTAAATTTTCTTCCCCCATATTTGTTTTTGACAGTAAGAAAAATGTAAATAACTAATGAATTAATTAAACTCCATCTGCCAGACTTAATCTTTTCAGAGGGACTTGGTAGGTGTGTCTGAGTTTGACTCTCACTATGTTTGTTTTTTCATAGGTAATATGAAGTTCCCTAAAATTATCTTTCAGAAATTACTTTGGAGATTTATGAAACAAAGCAGTCATGGTTTGTTCAACACGATTCCCAGGTTTTCAAAATGGTATCCTTCAGACCAAGTTTTAAAAATTATCACATACTGCTACCCATGAAGCTTCATTTAAAAACAAACAGGATGCGTGGGTGGCTCAGTTGTTAAGCTTTTGCCTTCAGCTCAGGTCATGAACCCCGGGTCCTGGGATCAAGCCCCACATCGGACTCCCTGCTTGGCGGGAAGCCTCCTTCCCTCTCCCCCTGCTTGTTTTCCCTCTCTCTCTGTCAAAAACATAAAATCTTTTTTAAAAAAAATAAAAAATAAAAACAAACAAAAACAAAATACCTCCCTGACTCATCCTTGTGGTTTCTGATTTTTTGTTTTGTTTTGTTTCTGATTTTTTATACCTTGAATATAGCCAACGAATCTGTATAGCTAACCATCTCTTTAAGATTTCAAGGTTCCTAGGTTAAATAAACACAAGCCTAAAACTTTTCTAAAACATTAATATTGAGTATACATGATAAATTATTTTAAGCAAAAAACTAAAGAGAATATAATCAAGTTTCCATCAAGAATTACCCACCTTTCTACCTTCCTGCTTTACTGGCCGATTCTTAGGCTGGAAACTAAACTGAGAGAGACAGCAAACCAAACTGGGTAACTCTTTCTCAAAAGAATTCATTTTTATTATAAACTAAAGTAAATAATCTTATTAGAAAGAGTTGAAAGACACCCCCTTACCCCCCACCCAGGAACTCTCAGGTTTTATAAATGAAGTGAAATGGATGAGCTGCTAAATGAATATTTTAAGTATATTGATGGCTAAACCCATTGATACACTCTTTTATTTCTTTGTTACTGTTGTTGCTGTCATATAGATTAGCTCTTCATGACAGCCAACATCACCGTGCACCAGCAACTGCGCGGGATCATAACCTAAAAGATTAACAGCAAGGTTTCTGAAGGTAGATTTCTTCGTTTCAAATCCTGCCTCTACCTCAGAATTGCTCTGTGACTTTGAGAAAGTTTAACCATGGATTTCTAGTTTAAATTATAGTATAATATCTATCATAGAGTGATAATGAGGATCTTCTGTGATAACTACAGGAAGTTTGTATCTCATTGTCTGGCAATTCAAAATAATTCAGTAAATGTTAGCTTTTACAATTACTATTATCATTATTACAAAAAAAGTTAAATTGAAGAAGCCTCAAACAAAACTGAAGTACCTTCTACGACACTACTGAATAATACATTCATTCTTGCACTGAAAAATTATTGCCTTCATAAGATCCTATCTTCTCTGTTGTCCCAAGAGTATTATTACACTAGATTTTCATTATAATTTTTAAAAATAGTTTGTTTTTTCACATTTAAATTTTTTAAATCAAAACTGCATACTACAAACTTAAAGAATCACCTTTGCAAAGAGCAGCAGTCTTCTACTCTTTTTACGTGCTAATTTCACAATTTCTGGAGGGAATAATTTTCAATTTTGGGCAGTCCTTATATGGTAGAGCGGTGTGAGACAATAACAATGACTGTGCAAGGTGAAACTATTCAGTCATCTTAATCAATGGGAAAATGATCATTGTTCTGTGACCTTTGAAACGGTCAAAACATCAAAGGTTCTTACTGTTAGGTGTAAGCCTATAAGAAAACGCAAAAAAAACCCCTTATTTTATAATATTTATATAAAACTTATATATATTTATATAAAACTTATAATTATATATTTATAGAAAACTTATATTAGCCTATATCATTGTAATTTAGAACATTGGAAACACTGAAAATATAATTTCTTTTTTAAAAAACTCATTGAGCGTAGTTTAGTTGATTTTCTTGTTGTAAACTGTGTGAGTGAACACCTTTTTTAATGCCTTTCTGACTGTCATCTTCCCTTCTAAACTTGGCTTAGAACATTTCACTCTTTTTTCTTTTTTTTTAAATTTTTATTTATTTTTTTTTCAGTGTAACAGTATTTATTGTTTTTGCACCACACCCAGTGCTCCATGCAATGCGTGCCCTCCCTGTTACCCACCACCTGGTTCCCCCACCTCCCACCCCCGCCCCTTCAAAACCCTCAGGTTCTTTTTCAGAGTCCATAGTCTCTCATGGTTCACCTCCCCTTCCAATTTCCCTCAACTTCCTTCTCCTCCCCATCTCCCAATGTCCTCCATGTTATTTGTTATGCTCCACAAATAAGTGAAACCATATGATACTTGACTCTCTCTGCTTGACTTATTTCACTCAGCATAATCTCTTCCAGTCCCGTCCATGTTGCCACAAAAGTTGGGTATTCATCCTTTCTGATGGAGGCATAATACTCCATCGTGTACACAGACCACATCTTCCTTATCCATTCATCCACTGAAGGTCATCTTGGTTCTTTCCACAGTTTGGCGACCATGGCCATTGCTGCTATAAACATTGGGGTACAGATGGCCCTTCTTTTCACTACATCTGTATCTTTGGGGTAAATACCCAGTAGTGCAATTGCAGGGCCATAGGGAAGCTCTATTTTTAATTAAGATTTATTTATTTATTTATTTTAAAGAGAGAGGATTCACGCAAGTGGGGGTAGGGACAGAAGGAGAGGCAGAGAGTCCTCATGCATACTCCCTGCTGAGTGCAGAGCCCTATGCAGGCCTTGTTCCCAGGACCCTGTGATCAGGATCTGAGCTGAGACCAAGAGTTGGCCGCTTAACTGACTGAGCCACCCAGGCGCCCCAACATTTCCCCCTTATACTCTGAGTATTGTGAAATATCTTCAAGTGTTTCTTTAATGTGACATGTTTACCAGCATTGCTTTCTCTCGTTCATTCTTTTCTTCACAATCACTTTCCTCATTAATGTCAATAAATTCTCATCTGCTAAGTTCCTGTGGCAACATATCTAAAGTCTCTCACACGACAGAAGTGTCAATGTTCTCATTCTCTATTTTTTCTGTGATCTATTTACGGGTTTTGTTTTGTTTTGTTTTCTGAGAGAGAGAGGGCACTGTGGGAGGCAGTTAGGGAGAGGGACGAAGGGAGACAGAGAATCTGATGTAGGCTCCAAGCCCAGCATGAAGCCCGAGGCTGGGCACAGTCTCACCACCCTGAGATCATGACCTGAGCTGAAATCAAGAGTCAGATGCTTAACCACCTGAGCTGCCCAGGCGCCCCAACCCATTTATTTTGGATTCAAAGTTCATCTCCAGCTTTATCACTTTCCATTTATTTGTGCATTTTCATCTTTGCTAGCCAGTTACCTTTCTGTTTATTCATTCTTGTAAAATGTCACGTTGGTTTATTATTGGAAGACAAGGAGGCAGTACAACCACACACTTGTTTGTGTGTGCATAAGCTGAATTAACAGGTATGCCATGACCAATCACCACCAGGGTTTGAAAGTTGTGATATGATTGACCACTTACCATGATGCATATCTGTTATTTACATAACTGTGAACTGAAGAGCCAGCAGTAAAGTTTTCACATTATGCAGTTACTCATAGTCAGTATACCATAGTAACTGAAATTTGAACCCCATCTTGGGGGAACTGGTGTCATTTAAACTGTAGTTACTGAAATGTGTGCATATTGGAAACCTGCAAAGTAAGGACTCTCTGAACTTTGAACAGATCCTTTTGGCACTCACTTCCACGTATCTGAATAACATGGTTATAATTGTATTTTTTGTGGTTCGATCCTCCACTATGGAAGAGGCTGATTTAACCTTCTGATACCACCAACTTCACTGTGGTTTCCTTGCATGTCCACGCATGAGTATGTACACACACAAACATCTTCTGTCCCTTCATTCTCCCATTAAACAATATCATAATGTTGGTTTTGTCAGTTAGATTAGACTAGATTATGCTGCAGTCACAAGCAAGCTCCAAATCTCTGGCTTAATCAAAAAAGTTTAATTTTCATACTTTTGGGCTCTAGGAAAGACCAATGCTGGTCCAGGAAACTCTCCAGGACCTGTGGCATGAAGGCAGTGTGTCAACCCTTAACGGCTGACGGAGGCTCCATAATTCAGTATTGGTATCCTTTGGGAATTACATCCTCTTTAGTCAGTTCATCAGGGAAGGAGAGTTCTGATTGGACCACACAGGCAATCCAAGCCTTCAAACCAGAAGTGACATTGATAACTTATATCCACAGCTCACTGGGAAGAAGGACTAGTAGTCAGTGTTCACATTATTTGAACTATGTAAGTAACATTCTTCCCAGAGAAAAGCAGTGTGCTAGAAGTACATTTTCTGTCCTAGCTGTTTCCCCTCTTTGGAATTAAAAATTCTGTTTTCCCCGTATTTTCCCCCATATTTTCTAGATATTTTCACTGACTCAATGCTTACCACCTTTCAATTGTCTCTATCTCAGTACATTCATATTTGGCATTTATTCTCAAAACCTCTTCATTTGTGAAATCTCTCCTGGAGATGTCTGAACCGCTTAAATCTGTATGGAGTCTGCCTTACACCTGTGGAGAATTCCCATGTTAATACATCCCAACTCCTTCATCTTCCATATTAGTGTTTTAATTTCTCTCTTTTTTTGTGCCTTAGTTTTCTGTGTTCTGTGTTTTTACTCCTTGTTTATTGTCTCACTTAGGTGACATAATTTCTTCACTTGCTCTCAGAGAAAGAAAACCTGGGAAATAATGTATGGTTGTTTTTGGTTTTCTTTTAAGATTTTATTTATTTATTTGAGAGAGCGTGCACGTGCTCAAGTTCCAGCATGGGGAGGGGCAGAGAGACAAGCAGATTGTGCTGAGCTCAGAGCCCAATGCAGAGCTTGATCACACAATCTGGACCCCGAGACCATGACCTGAGCTAAAATCAAGACCCTGACACTTAACAAATTGAGCAACCCAAGTGCCCCAGTTTTTGAGAACTAAATGTTTGAAATGTCACAATCCTACCTCATGTTTGAATGAGATTTTTACCTGATAGAATTCAGGAGTAGAAGCCATTTTTCTTCATAGTTGTGAAGTCATCACTCTAAATTGCGTTGCTTATGTTCTTGCGGTTCAGTAGTCACTATGCTTTGATGTGAGGATTTTTGGCTCTCTCTCTCTAGAGGTCCATAGCATCTCTTTGGTCCCAGTGTTTTCAAATTCTGCAATTTCCTTGCAATTATCCAATTTTCAACCACTGTTCTGTGACTTTAGTGGGACTTTTTAATTTGGAAACTTCAAATTTTTTTATTCTACTAAAATTTTTACATTTCTCATTAATTTCCTCCCCTCTCATATTTTTTATATCTTTCTCTGGAACTGCATTATGAAATACTGGATGCTTTTACTAGTTCTCTTTTTTTTCTTCCAATTTTTCTTTCTCTGATTTAACTTTAAATTCTGGGACACGTAATGTCTTCTCCCAAATCTCATATTGTATTTTTCTCATCTGCTATCATGTTTTTAGTTTTCAAAAGCCCTTTTCCTCCTGATGTTCACTTTAAATGTGTATAATATTAACTTTGAGTTATCTGATGATATTAAAGTTTTTAAAAATCATGTCCTTGTGTAGTAATTTCTCCCTACATGTTAATTCTTTCTCTTTCTTAGAGATGTCTTCGAGTGTTTTGTGATCTTTGCATCTCTCTCTAAAGATTATTGAAAACTATGAGAATGTAGGATAATGGTTTTGATTGTGGACTTTTTGCTTGATAACGAGGCCCATCATTTCTTCAGGGAAAGACATTGGTGTTGTTGTTAGCTTTAGAACTTTTCTTGTAGCAGGACATATTCTACAAGGGAACATCCTCAGATCTGCTGCCTGGAGAATAAAAATCTGGTGGCTGGCATAGGGAGAGCCAAGTGGGTAAAATACGGTCTCAATATTTAGTGTGTAAATATTATTTTAGTCATCTTATTTTCTATTTGGGACTCATTCATGTGTCTCATCTGCTCTCCACTGATTATCCTTCTGTTTCACTCTGTTTAGTGATTAAGCCTCTGGTATTCCAAGTGAGGAAGGAGACTGGAGAATCTCACTTTTCAAACAGACTCCAAGAAATCCTCTTTTTAACTGTATTTTCACCTCTACTTCCAGTGGTGTTTAGTGCTACCAATATTTAACCCTGTATCCATTCTGTGATGTAAGTCAGGTCAGTTCTCTCAGCTTAGAAATCATCTGTCTTGGTTCTGTTAAGTAATTACCTGCAAACATTTGTTTTCATCAAAAATTTTACTTTTTTGTTACATTTCTCATATTGTTCTTATTCCCAATTCCCAAAGCTGTTGTGGCTTTTGTGTTATAGGTATATAAATGGAGTCCTGGCTCAAGGCTGTTTCACAGTGGTTCCAATTACTCTGCAGAAAGACTTTTTCATCTTTCTTCCAGTCCTGTATATTTATTTGTGTTTGATCTTTTGAGCAATTGCCATTATTTTAGGAAGGGTCAAATAGAAACTACTTAGTCTTCTCTATCCTGGCCAGACAGTAAATCAGGAACAAAATTATGCATATCCTGAATAATTAACAGAGAGTAACACCTTCCTTAAAGTCTTAAATATGGAGGGTGATGAGTTTCATTATAGTCGCATTTACCTCATTTATAGGGACTCTCCCAAAAACAAAAAAATAAGCAACCAAAAAAAACAACATAAATACAGATGAACCATGACCATCACATAACTAAGTCATAATCCCAATTTCAGCTGTTGAGCTGAAAATATTAAATTTACTAGAACAATTTAACACAGCCTATGTCAATTTGTAGGTTAGTATCCACCTGGTGAATGTTATTTTTAACACTCATTTAGAGAGATCAGTACTGGATACCTCAGTTGCTTAAGTATCAACTCTTGATTTCAGCTCAGGTCTTGATCTCAGGGTCATGAGATCAAGCCCCATGTCAGGGTCCACACTCAACATGGAATCTGCTTGAGATTCTCTCTCCCTCTTCTTCTGCCCCTCCCCCTGCTCCTGTGTTCTTTCTCTCTAAAATAAATAAATCTTAAAAAAAAAATTAAGATCAGTACTACTTCATGTTTACATGGAAGGGATAGTAGTACACATTCACATTTTTGCCCTGAACTACATAAATATCCTATTTTCCTTGAAAATGTAGCTCAAAGGGACTTTTATTATTTTGCTATTTTTAGAACGTCTCACTGGCTCCCAATAGTGATAATACTATACTAATTTTGCCAACATGATGTGGTAAGTTTCTTGGATGTCATAGAAAGACACATATGTGCCAAATAGTGGGTGATAAACCTTACAAAATTTTGCCTAAGTAGTACAACACATATGAGTCCTGGGATTTGGTGCATGCTGGGACATATCCTCTACAGAATAAAGCAAGTTTCACACCTTACAGCTCCTTCAATAATCAAGAAACACATTGTTTACTACTCCTCTTGGACATCAGATCAGTATGTAACATATTTGTGAATTCTGCTCTGTCACTTGATCATGTGACTGGCAGCTCATTCTTCACTGAAATCTGATCTCCTACTTGGAAAATAGTGCTAGAGATGTATGTGGTAGATAATATTCATCTATGTATTATATATTTTATATATATTACAGCACAGTCCCTTAATGTGTAGAAAAAGACCACTCCTACTGCAGTAAAGAACTAATCACTATGTAAAAACCATCTTCCAACACACTTTGGTCCCTTGTAGAGATTAGATACATGAGACATAATTTGGTGCTAGAATCACAATTGTTCATTATTAGCTATGTATTTTAATATTTACCAAGTTTGAGGAGGATAGTAGAAGTCCATATGATGATGGAAATTTATTTATTTGTTTTTGTTTTTGTTTTTAATTTTATTTTTTCAGTGTTCCAGAATTCATTGTTTATGCACGACACCCAGTGCTCCATGCAATATGTGCCCTCCTTTATACCCACCACCAGGCTCTCCCAATCCCCCACCCCTTCCCCTCCAAAACCCTCAGTTTGTTTCTCAGAATCTGCAGTCTCTCATGCTTTGTCTCTCTCTCTCCAATTTCCCCCAACTCACTTCTCTCCATCTCCCAGTGTCTTCCGTGTTATCCCTTATGCTCCACAAGTAAGTGAAACCACATAATTGACTC
The DNA here is from genome assembly GCF_922984935.1 of Meles meles. Taxonomy (NCBI): domain Eukaryota; kingdom Metazoa; phylum Chordata; class Mammalia; order Carnivora; family Mustelidae; genus Meles; species Meles meles. Next base: position 60,847,192 of record NC_060072.1, read on the forward strand.
TCTCTGCTTGACTTATTTCACTCAGCATAATCTCCTCCAGTCTTGTCCATGTTGATACAAAAGTTGGGTATTCATCCTTTATGATGGAGGCATAATACTCCATTGTATATATGGACCATATCTTCTTAATCCATTCGTCCATTGAAGGGCATCTTGGCTCTTTCCACAATCTGGTGACTATGGTCATTGCTGCTATGAACATTGGGGTACAGATGGCCTTCTTTTCACTACATCTGTATCTTTGGGGTAAATACCCAGTAGTGCAATTGCAGGTTCATAGGGTAACTCTATTTTTAATTTTTTAAGGAATCTCCACACTATTTTCCAAAGTGGCTTCACCAGCTTGCATTCCCACCAACAGTGTAAGAGGGTTCCCCTTTCTCCACATCCTCTCCAACACTTGTTGTTTACTGTCTTGTGAATTTTGGCCATTCTAACTGGTGTAAGTGGTATCTCAATGTGGTTTTGATTTGAATCTTCCTGATAGCTAATGATGATGAACATTTTTTCATCTGTCTGTTAGCCATTTGTGTGTTTTCTTTGGAGAAATGTCTGTTCATGTCTTCTGCCCATTTTTTGATGTGATTATCTGTTTTTTGAGTGTTGAGTTTAAGGAGTTCTTTATAGATCTTGGATATCAGCCCTTTTTCTGTAGTGTCATTTACGAATATCTTCTCCCATTCCGTGGGTTGCCTCTTTGTTTTATTGACTGGCAAATGTACAATTTAGGTCTGCATTAATTAGTCCAGAGTGGGAAAGATTGCTTCTCTCAACTCACAGCTATTGCTTCTTGGTCTGTTCCCTATGAGTAGGTGAAGGAGGTGAAAATATTTGGTTGTTGATCCATGCACGGATCTGTTCGATAGAATGAATCAAGCTGAAATTAGATTTCTATCACAGTTATATGCAGAAATTATCCTGGTGGGAAGAGCTTCAAGCTGTATGTTTGGTTATCAAGTTTGAATTGAGGGACAATAATATCAGGGGAAAATATACAGAGATGTTGAATAGTAGCCAGAAGTTCAACTACTTTGTTGTGAAGATTGTCAAATGAAGATGAAGACATTTAGAGAAGAGGCATGTAGACAGACTTAGGGGAGGGGCACAGAAGTGTATGAATCTTTATGATTCATGTAAATGCCCATCAGAAAACATCCACCTTGGAGATCATATTCAACAATGTTACTACTCATCACCCTTCAATCACACATTCTTGGTTCCGGTGTCTTTCTCTTTCGTAATTCTCTCTCTCTCTCTTTCTTTCTTTCTTCTTCTTCTTTTTTTTTTTTTTTGTGAATTTTATTTTCTAATGGCTTCCTTAGGATAGTTGCATTAAAATTACATTTTTGACACCCTTATTATCTGTAAAAACCCCTAGTGATTGATACTACCTGGGTAGATAATTCTATATTCTATATTTTCTATAATTTTCCTTTAGAAATTTTAAGTTTTGTTTTCTGAGTTTCAATGTTGCTGTTGAAAATCTAATGCCATTTTTTTTTGCTTTTTCTTTGCACATGACCAACTCTATTCATTTGTTCTTCTCTATATATGCTTTTTTTTTTTTGAATATTTTATTTATTTGACAGAGAGAAATCACAACTAGGCAGAGAGGCAGGCAGAGAGAGAGGAGGAAGCAGGCTCCCTGCAGAGCAGAGACCCCGATGTGGGGCTCGATCCCAGGACCCTGGGATCATGACCTGAGCCGAAGGCAGAGGCTTTAACCCACTGAGCCACCCAGGTGCCCCTCTATATATGCTTTTAAAATCTTTTCTTTAATCTTGGTGTTCTCAATTGTAAAGTGATGCACATTTTTAAAATTTTATTTATCACTTCAGATGTTCAGTGACAACTTTTAATCCAGAAATTTTGACCACTACTTCTAGAGGTTTTTAAATATTTTCTAAAATATCTTTAAAAAACTTTATCCTACTCATTTTCTTTATTCTCCTCTTCTGGAATTGTATTAATTTAGCACTGCTGTTCCTGTAATATCTTTGAGTTTTCTATGTTCTTTTCTCCTATTTTCAACTCTTTGTATTTTCATTTTTCTTTGTGAGGATTTACTAATTTGTAATTGAAATTCATTATTTAATTTATTATTTTGATAATTGTTTAATATACTGGGATTCTTTTGTACTCAATTTTTCTCTTTAAATTACATCTTATATACTTTTAAGGAAATTAATAATTATTTTTGGAATTTTTATTTTATTTGTGACTTAGCTCTATTTCTTTCAAGTTTCTATGTTTTCTTTATTTTTTGGCATTATTTTGGCTATCATATTTATTCATATTTAAGGGAGACACATTAAGCAGCATTGGGGCTCTGTTGTAATTTTTGTGCATTTCTTATGTATTATTAAAGGAATCCTTGTAGGAACCAAGACTGGAAAGGCCACCAAGGGTTTTACTTTAACTGGTCCCCCATTTCAATAATGTGCCTTATCCATCTGCTGAAGAAACTGCTGCCCCCAAATTCCAGGGCAGGTTTGCTTCAATTTTTTCAGTAAGTAAATGTACACTTCCAGCTTGAGTAGAATATTAGAATATTAGTAGTCATCTGAAATGGAAACACGGGGTCAAGGATATGAGTGCCTGTCTTTTTATTATACAGTCTTTCATCCAATCCATCTGTTTTTAGCACCCTTTCAGTCTCTGCCTTTAGAGGTATTTGGTACTCCAAACGTCAGCATTAAAGCAATCAGAATGACAGTGTCCCGAATACAGAAATTAAAAGGAAGAAAAAGTAGGCAAGCAATATTTTCTTTGTGGAATTCTGCCCAGTGTGATTTTTTTTTCTATTTGTGAATTATATAGATAACTGATAGTTAAATACATAGAAAACAGAGGGAAATAGGTAGATAGATATAGATAGATGATATGGGTAATTAAAATAACTCTTGCATAATTGAGTGACACTACAGTTAGACTTTTTGAATAGGGAAAATGCTACAGCAGCCATTAGTAAACAAAAAGGAGTTTAAATGCATAAATATACTATCAAAAATAAAATTTTTAAAGCTGTCCTTTTTTTATATTTATAAATCTTTATTTCTTTGATTATTATTATTTTTTTCCCATTTTATCTATTTTTTTCAGCATAACAGTATTCATTGTTTTTGCACAACACCCAGTGCTCCATGCAAAACGTGCCCTCCCTATTACCCACCACCTGTTCCCCCAACCTCCCACCCCTGACCCTTCAAAACCCTCAGGTTGTTTTTCAGAGTCCATAGTCTCTTATGGTTCGCTTCCCCTCCCCAATGTCCATAGCCCCCTCCCCCTCTCCCAATCCCACCTCCCCCCAGCAATCCCCAGTTTGTTTTGTGAGATTAAGAGTCATTTATGGTTTGTCTCCCTCCCAATCCCATCTTGTATCATTTTTTTGAAAAAATTAAGATGAAATACTATAGAACATAAAAAGAATGAGAGTACGATCAACATTTGCTTGTATTCTCATGGCACTTGGCTAAGGAGATATTCTTGACCATTAAAAAATGTTAGAAACACACTGAAGTAGAGGTTTATTTTATTAGAAAAGTTATGTGGACCCCATCCTCATGGCATGTATATTTTTTCATTCTTATTTCCTTCATTTAACTTGATCTTTTGGATTTAGGGGATTTAAATATCTGCCTAGAGTAAATACACAAAGCTTTCCTTCTTCCAGACATAAATTCTAATCAAGAAAAGCAATAGGTTATCATAAAATTACGGATCTTTTAAATGAATGACACCATTGTGATAATAATATGGTTTTTTGCATATTATTCTCATTTTTGCATGTTAAGAAACTGAGGCCTTGGAGGAGGGAAATGACAGAAGGTCATACATCATATAGGAGAGCTTTTGTTACCCTGTGTACTCTTCTATCCAGTGTGCCACAGTATCTCTAAAATATTATTTTATATCCAATTATTGTTGTTTATTGGGTAGATTAATATATTTCCTAGACAAATGATTCTATCTAAAGGCTTCACATAAGCATCTTAAATGTTATTAATATTCTTTCATTGTCTTTCAACAGATGTTTACTGAGTATTATGTGTGTTTGCACTATGTTAGGAATATCACTAGTAGGCAAAAAATGTCAATTGAATACTCCCTTAATATTTGAATTATTTTTTTAGTAAGAAACAAGGAGGTATGCTGCTAAGAATTTTTAAAAATTGAATTTCTGCCTCCACCTTCTTGTTCCGCATAAGAGCATCCAAGGACTCCAGCTTCCTCCACTCATGAGAAATTTATTACCATGCAGCCCAGTCAGAGTAATGTAAATGCTATAATCAAAAACATATTTCACAAGGAATGCATTAATCACAATAGGTTAAATAACAAAAGTTTTAATATTTAATATGTTTTCCTAGAACAATGGAAAAGTTCAGCACCAAGACAAGACTCTAGGTGACATAAGGGAACCACAGCAACATCTTATGCCCCCTGGAGAGAGCCCTGTGCCAGACCCTCCCTTTGTTCCTCAGAAGCACCACAGGGAATAACAATATCAAATATCCAATACAAGTAGAGTTTTCAAGGGCCACAAAAATGTCAGTGCAGCATGTCTTTACATGGTCTCTATAGAAAGCACATATTTAACACAATCCCAGTACAAATTAATGTGTAAAATATTCCTCCTTCCACAGTGAGACTTGTATTACATAGGGAAGAAGAGAATGCCTCAAGTAAACAACTAGATTGTAACTTTAAAGAGGTAGTCAAGTGTGGGACAAAATAGCTCCATCATCAGCTTCTTAGGATTCGTATTCAGGACACACAAAAAACATGAAAGCTGGGCTCATTTCTGATGCTCATACTTTATTTAGGATTCACTTCACAAATGCAATTTTAAAACTAGAATGTATTGGTTCAGTTCGAAAAAAAAGAAAAACCACATTCATTTCATTGATCCCCTATCTGCGTGAACATTTTGCCAGATGCTGTATGGAAAAGATGAACAAGGAACAACCATTGCATTAAAGGTGCTTGTATTCCATTAGGGGAACAAACACAATATAATTTTAATATAATCCAGCAAGTAGAATATTAACTAAAACATAAAAGGAAAACAGGTAAAGAACACCTAAACCAATCTATGTAATTTAGTTAGGAAAAGGACTTCTGGAATAGGTACCCCCTAAGTTCAATGTTCGAGATGAAAAAGTCAAGTAAAGAAAGTAGATAGAACAGTTGAAGCAGAAGCAAAATACAGTGTATCATACAACAAGGAAACTTGCAAGTATATTGGTAATTCTTCTACAGGTGGGAGAGAGTTGTAGTCTAATGAATAAAAGCTCAGGAAATAAAACCTGGAAAAACTTGCATCTGTATGCCATGCAGAACTCCTCCCATTATAATTAAATCTTACTGAAGAAACAAAGCTGAAGATAATTTTTAGTTGTTCTTAAGGTTGTTTCAGATCATAATACCAGGTTAGACTGCTTACATAGAAGTGAAAAACTATTGTATTTAGCAGGGTCTTTGAAAATAGCTCATAGTATAGTAATAAAAAATCTTTCCTTTTGTACTTTCTCCTATATTTTTATACATTTAAAATAGAGTACCTTTAATGAACTTTAATGTATTTTTTACAACCTAATAATATTTATTTTATAAATTCATATGATATATGCAAAATATTTTGCTTTGTATATCTATTTAGTGTCGAACTTGGTTTTACATAGTACATCATTTTTAATGTATATTTTTAACATTTATTTCAGTTTCCTAGATACAACTCCTAATTTAACTCATAGGGTATATACCTCTATATCTGAAATGTAAATATTCTTGTTACTTCTTCACCAAGATGACTTTAGGGGCAGTTAAGTGGATGAATGAATCTCTTACCTTGTCACCATATTCGTTCTCACAACATCCAATAGGGATCTTCTACTTCAACAATATTAAATACAACCAATATGCGCTGAGACCCTCTTCTAATCACTTAACTCATCATAACTCATGCAGTCCTCACCACAGCTCCAGGAGATAGGTGTTATTATTTCTTCATTTTAAAAATAGAGAATCTGAGTCACATTGAGGTTAGTGTGCCCAAGTTCACATCAATAGTAACACAACAGTCTGCTCAAACCTTTGGATTTCAAAAACTGAGTTATGTATGGTGCTTCTGAGCATCCAGCATAATTTTATGAAGATAATAACCAACGCAGAATAAAAAAGAGTTTATGTAAGTATTTTCTAATTCACTTCCAGCACCATTTGGGGGCCGTACTTAATAGATTGGTTTTATTTTTGGCCCTCGTTAAATACCCAGAAGGATTCTGAGAACTAATTACTATTTATCAAGAAAATAACATCAACTTGCCTTGTATTCAAGGACCAAACAATGGGATCACTTTCTAGATGTTTTTCACGCATTCAGAAGAGGTGAAGGCAAGCAGAATGACTGCAATGGGTTGTGTGGGAAGGACATATTTTTATTTCAGTTACACTCTCCTAAGTATGAGATTTCCATTCAGAGGACTCTAGCGAGGCCATGAATTTAACCAAGGGTATAGCAGTGGTTCATTTCTATAACAGAGGAGAAAACATAAGTCAATACAGCCCAAAAGACCAGCATTTTAAAATGAGTAATGGTAGCTGATGAATCAATTGTGCCTATTACCATGTTATAGTAATAAGAGAGGAAAAGGATACTTAGAGTTGAAGGGCAGTAAATATGGAACAAATAAACTAAAATGGTATAACAAAGAACACAATCAACCTATGGGATATACTACGATGGAATGTAATATCATTGAATAATGTGGATGGATTCCTCAAACATTCAGGCAATTTTATGACCATAGGCTACATTTGTCTTCATATAAGTTAAAAAGATGGTAATCAAATCTCATGCTCCTGGAAGGAAAATGATTGCCTATTAGACATTATTTTTGGATAATGTTTTTATTTGTTTTCTTCTGAATTATAAGATGGTGTAGGGAGGATATTAAATTGCTCTTTATTCTTTGGTGTTTTTTTGTTTGTCCCACTAGGTGGCATTTATATTACTTTATATTACTCATATTACTTTATATCACAGTTATTTGTGCACATATCCAAATGTTTTAAATCCTTAAATTGTTAACTCCTTATTGGGAGGAGCTACACCTATTCAACCTCTGTTTTCCAAAAAGCTGATAAAGGGATTTACATATGATAAGGATCAGGAACTATACGCTCTGTGCTCTTCTCTTTTCGGGAAAGAGTGAGCCACTGGAAAGACTCGAGGGATAATTTTAACATTCTTCGGAAATGTTGCTTAGAAAAAGGGAAGAGTGAGGTGCCTGGGTACCTCATTTGGTTAAGCACCCAACTCTTGGTTTAGACTGAGGTCATGATCTCAGGGTTGTGGGATCAAGCCAGAGGCTCTACTCTTCAGGCTCAGTGCAAAGTCCACTTGAGATTCTCTCTCTCTCCCTCTCCCTTTGCCCCTCCCTGCTCTCGTATGCCTGCATTCTCTCTCTCCCTCTAAAATAAAAAAATAAATCTTTTTAAAAAAAGGGAATAGTTCTTCCATCTATATTTAGTTATAAGTAACTTGGTTAATGGAATGTATTTTGTGGTTTTAATTTTTCATTGATTTCATTATTTTTTTCCTGAGATATAGAGTAGAATGGAATAGATACAATTTTAACTTACAGAAGAGAAAACTGAGCACTAAGAATGGCATCACCCTCCCTATCTAACTGTTGAAGGTAAATCCAAGAATCTAAGAGGCCAAACCTCCTAATTTCTACCCTGTAGTCTTCCTGTGTATCACTCTTGTATCCTCAGAAATGTATTTAATCCCCAGAACTGAAGTATTTTACCAAGTCAAGTAAATGGAGTCGCAAGGCAAATCTTGACTTCTCTCATCAAACTTTCAGTGGTATGCTTCCTATTTTACTAGTATAAATTCTGCTTGGACATTTAGACACAAATTTTGGAGAAAAAGATGTGAGGAGACACCAGTAATACTAGTAAGAGTGGCCTGGTTGTGTAATATTAAAATGATTTGGTTGTATAATCTAGAATTAGAAAACCCTTTAAAGACACATTTGAAAAATGCTCCCTGCATATGTGCATGTACAAATAAATAGTAAGAATCTGCAAGATCACTGAGAAAAAAACTACTCGTTTCTCTATGGACCACGGAAGCATGTGTCTTTAATTCTCTAGAGAAGCAGACTAGTTAGGAAGCAATGATTACCTAACCACTTGCTGAAAAGCAAACTTTATAACCTGTTGCCATATATAACAGCTTGCCTAGAATACTTTATTGACGTTTCAAATTTAAAATGACCCAAACTGTTGAAATTTCATCCCAAGCAAGTGTATATTTTCAGTTGCTCAGACTGAAAATCCTGAAAACCCTGGCTTTTCATTCTCTCACACTCTGCATAAAATCGACTAGCAAATTCGTGCAGTTCCTTTTTCAAAATTAGTCTGGGATCTGACCTCACCTGCACTTGGACAAGCTGCCAGCCTAGCCTCAAACCCACCAGCTACCACCAGCACCACCACAATAGCCTCCTAACTAGCCTTCTCATTCGTCCCATGAAAGCATGCAGAATTATCCCTTTATATCAAAAATAAGATCATATGAATCCTCTGATCTAGACCAACACTTGGCTTCCCATCTCATTTATAATAAAATCCAAAGACAATATTTCTCAGGGCCCTACGTGATCTGAACTCTGGTTCCCTTTCCAACTTTATTTCCTATCCCACATTCCCTCTCTCACTTTGACCCAGGCATGTTGCTTTCCCAGCATGCTCACTTTTAATGCTCTTCTGCTAGATAGTCAAAACCTGCATATTTTATTCTGATCAACCACCACCTCCTCAGAGAAGTCTTGCGTGATTATCTCTAACCACAGGAGGAACCCCCGTTGCAGTGATGCCGTTCATTAGTACTGACATTATGTTTTATATTGATTTGTTCCTTGTCTAAGGTCCTTACCAGAATGCAAGATCCATGAGCACAGGGACTTTATCCACTGTAATATCCCTAATACTAAGAATAATTACTGTCACGCAGTAAGTAATCTGTATATATATTGGGTGAATTAATGAACATTATATTTATTTATATTTATGTAAAAGATGTTTAAACAATGAATACATTGCTTGCTAAACTGAGTTCAGTCAATTGGAATGCATGCACATACATACAAATGTACTCCTAATTTGTTAATGTTTAATTAGATAAGTGGCAGTTTAATTGGAAGGAGAAAGCAATATAACAAGGTAATGATAAGACAGAGAGATGTAAATGAGTAAGTAAGAGAAGAGAAACTCAAAGAGAATCTGAAAGGAAAGAAGACAAATGAAAATAAGGTGAATCGTTAGACTACACCTCAGAAGAAGACATTGTATATTTGGAGCAGACGAGTAAATCAAGAGAGAAATTTGTGAAGACAGGAGATGGCTATATTTGATGAAGAGTGTGTATTGGGTTGTATCGATGGACCACACAGAACAGGTAGGCAGCCTGGACTGCACAACCCCAGTTACAATCACTTCAGAGTGATTTTCTCGGAGCCCTCTGCCTCCCCAAGACACCCTTCCTGGAACAAATGAGAGCAGGATTGCTAGCAGTGTTAAATGACTCTGGCTCCTTTTCTCCCCCCAGATTCTTAACAATGATGGTTTCTCAGCTCTGTAAGTCAAATCATGACATCTCTTTAAACTCATACATATTATTTCCCTGGTGCCAGAAGTTGATGTGTCATGGAAAGATGGCCTACAGCTATGCCTTATAAAGCTGAGAAAAATAAAGTACGCGATGTTCCTCCTGTTGTCAGGCATTCTCCTTATAACTAAACCATGCTGTCCCCCTTCATTCTGTTTGTTCTGACAAGTTTGCATGTCAGGCCATCTATTTCCTTTCAGAGTGCTCTGTTGATAAAGTGCTTGGTCATACTAAAAGTCCTGGAGAGCTCATCAGGGCAAGATTTTCACTGAACCAGCTGCTTATAAAATTTTTCATGGCAAGTCAGCAAAGTATAAGTGTGCAGCCATTGCCCGAGTGCGGCTGGAATGAATTGGCCAGGCAGTTGTTTTGTGGGCTGTTTGTAACCTACACTAAATCAAATATGTTCAGTGCTTCAATATATTTATAAAGTTATCTCTTGAATCCTAAGGAGAACTCTGAAAATGTTTCCCCCTCCTTTTTTGCTATTTAGAAAGTGATTATCATAACTAAATTCTGCTTTTTTGAACTTTATTGACTCTTGATGTTATGAAGACACACCTCCAGGAAAGTGTTTTTCCATGCAATATAGGAAGAGATGAAAAACTGTGATTACCTAAAGATGCTGTGTGGTTTGCTATACTCACTTCTGAATATCAGACTGACTACTCATGATTAGCAAAATTAGCAAAATCACCATGGTTTTAGGCCACAGATCTCTGATTGCTTGCAGAAACTCAAACCTGAAAATGATACTCCTTGGATATAAAGATTCTATAATGTAACAACCCTATGTATATCTCTGTCTTGTTTTCTTGCATAGTGTGGAATGCCCTACATTAAACCAAGAAAAGTGGAAGCCAGTTATAAAAAAAAAAAAAAAAGTTAGTGAAAAGTAAAATATTTTAGGTCAGTACAGCACAAAAACAAATAGAGACCTGGAGATTATTTGATGAATTTCACTATTGTAGGTGACATAGGAAACTAATGAGGTTAAACCATCTCAATTTGTATTCGGTTTACCCAATTATGAATGGTTCATAATTAAACTTTTGTCCCAAAATTATTTACATAATTTGGCTTCAGAAAACTAGACTAAAATGGATTTACATGTACACTAACTGAATCCTTAAGATAATTTTTAGATTAAAACTCATTAACAGTTAAGTGGTCATACACTTTAAACATCTAAGGTTATGCAGATTAATAAATGAAAATTTTGACATTTTCCATGGAATTGTAAGAAGATAATTAGATTGCCCAATCGAGTCAATCTTCCATTAAAAAAGAGAAATTAACCTGGAAATGTTTTTCTTGCAAAAAAAAAATTCTTTTAAAACAAGGAAAATATTTATACTGGCTGCTCAACCTAATCCAAAAATAACAATTAAAATCCATCTAACACTTCATTGTGGGTTATTCCTATCCATTCTTTGGGAAAATGGGGGGGGGAACCCTTAAAACAAGAACATATATGTTCCTTAAAATTGCTAGAATAAATACAGAGCACTCATTTGAGTTTAAGACATCTAAAAAACATCCCCTCAATGTTTCTTCTCCTAACTAATGAAACTTTCATGGGAATCATAGGGATTAGTGAGAAATTCACAAGCTGTACACTCAGCAAGATATAATTAATACATCTCAGAGGTTATATACTGTTGGCATTCCAGTATTAGGAGTTTTTTTTTTTAATCATTTCTTTTTCTAAAACAGATTACTATGCATGTCTAAAATTAGATGGTAATTAGATAATAGTAATACATAAACCAATAGTGCACTTGTAGGAAAAGCATTAAATTTAATAACGTCCACTGCAACTGAAGAGAAGTATCAGATCTAATTTCCTATGAGATCCAGACCATTTAATCTTTGGTAGTGAGAAGAAAACTCCACTCATTCATTCATTTATTCATTTTTCTCAGTAAATATTTCTACTATCAGATGGCCTGAATTTACCCCATGACAATATGTGATTTTGAACCCGTCACTTAACATCTCTGATCCTCTGTTTTTTAAACAGTAAAAAAAAAAAAAAAAAAAAAAAAAAAGGACATAATGATAGCAATGATTTCATAGGATTGTTTTTAGGGTTAAATGAGTTAATTCATGTCAAACCATTAGCAGAGCTCCTGACATTTTGAAAACATGTAATAGTTATTATGACATTTTAGAAATTATATTTTCGTGTTCCCGAAACTCCAACAGACACTGAAGCTATAAATAATAAAGACATAGTTTCTACCATTGTGTAGATTAAAAGCTAGTGGTTTTAAGATATGAAAATAGCTAAATAAACCCACACACTTACAAAATTGTGATATGGTTGAGTGATACAGAGAGATGGGAGCCTCTGTGAGAGCTTTAAGAGGGAATCTGTCATAGTAAGAATGAATAGAGTTGTTTTTGTTTTTATTTTTGTCTTGTTTTGTTCTGTTTTTAACAACCAAAAGAAGAGATAAACAAAGCACATTTAACAATAGAAGCATATTTAGTTTAAAAAGGTCCTAGGGTAATTGTCATTATTGCAAAAACAGCATCTACAAGTGTGGGAAAGTTTCCATTTTTCTGTTCATGGAGGGAGATATTTGAACTACGGCTAATAGGGAAGCATGAAAACAATCCCTCTCCATGAAGAAATGATCAGCATAAGAGGTGCATGCAGGCACAGACACATGGCATTTAAATAAAAGGCCCAGAAGCTGCAGCATATGCAACCTTTCCCGTGAATATTAAGGAAAATTCAGCCTTCCATGGAAGCCAAATTATCCACACTCAGGACAAGTCTAAGTTGAGCATAGCACAGTGGGCTTGGTGAACAGGAGAGGCCGAAACCCTCAGGATCTACAACAGATGACAACCAGTCTTTTCAGTGGTCTTTGGAAAGGCAAACTTGGAAGAGTCCTTGGGCTCCCCGTGTTCCTCTGAAGAGAAGCAAGACATAGCATTTCACCAATTTTACACACATTGTTGATGCCCCCAAATTAGGAAAAGAATTGGATAAGGTGCTCAGGGGCTAGTAGCTGGGAGGATAAAAACAACAGGGCGTACAGGCGTGGGCCTCAGATTCTCTCTGAACTGTTCGCTTAGCCAGTATTTTGGACTTTTTGAAAATAAATATTCCCTAACGCACTTGCTAAATACATAGTTTTCCAGATACCTATCCTTAAGATTTTAATTCACTGGACTCATAGTGGGACCATTTTAAAAACATCCCAGTTAAATCTTACCCAAAGAAAATTTTAGGGAGAACTGAAGTTAACCACACTGGTTATGGTTAGTCAAAACAAAACAAAAGAGCAAGAGGGAGAAAGACTGGTGTCTAAGGTCAGGGAATGTATCACTTACACATGATTTAATAAATACATTTAAGTTGAAAAGCATAAACTTCTTGTTCACAATGTGGATTGCCTCTCTCTCAACAAATTGTCTTGTTTATTCATAAAGTCATAAGTTCAAGAACTCCAAGACATTCTTCTAGAGATACCACTACAGGGCAGATGTAGCATTAAAAGTGTGGTAAATAGAATGAACATTATTCTTATAAATTTCTGTCTGAAGTGCTTTCCCCCAATTTCTTAAATAAATAATGTTAGGGGTGTCTGGGTGCTAAGTCAGTTAAGCATCTGCCTTCAACCTCAGATCATGATCCCAGGGTCCTGGGATCGAGCCCCATATCAGGCTCCCTGCTCAGAGGAGAGTTTGCTTCTCCCTCTCCCTCTGTCTCTCCCCTCTGCTAGTGCTCTCTCTCTCACAAATAAATAAATAAAATCTGAAAAATAAATAAATAAATAATGTTATACACTGAGTAGACGGGTGTAAGTATTTTTTATTTATACCATTTATACATATAATATATGTCAATCGATGTTCGCTCATATTTTTCAGGTATGCTGTGTATTTTGCTCCATCTTAGCAATGTTTATTCCAGTTATTCCAGCCTATAACTTTGAGTTGGTTCAGCCACCTTACATCTTTCCTTTCTTCACACCTACAACTGAGAATCCTAGAGACTGGTCAGTATTGCCAAGCCTGAAGGAACTGTACACTTGCAACTCAGAAGTTAGGAAATGTCATCCCTTAAATAACCTCCTATGACTTTCAGTTCCTTGGTGCATTAATACTCTTTTCTTAAATTGAAAATCCTAAAATTCTATGGGAGAATATTTCCGGAGTTTTGTAAGATTTAGAATCTGTGACTCCCTATCAAGACAGGTTGATTTATGCTATTAAATTGTCCCAAACATCTTAAAAACTCACGTCTGTAGCTTCAGAGACAAACTTTACAGTAATATATGTGTAAAGTGTATGTTCCCATTTTTGTCTTCCATTTCAGGTTGTACACTGTTGCTTCCATACAGCCCTGGGTCCACTAGACCCAACCATACACTGTGATGTTTCTGTTTTTAAGATGATTTAACTTTTAAATCATTGCTATTTTTCTAAAATCTGCATAGGAAAAGTAGATGTGAAGGAAGCAAGAAAATAAAATCCACCTTTCTCACAATGTTTTAGCATTTTCATTTCCATATCTCTTCAAAGAGCTTGGCCTAATTTGGGTTAGGTTTCCATCTCAACAGGTCTGCCCACCTATGCTAATTCAACTTTGCCTTAAGTAGCATAGATATCAAAAGTATCTCCTGCTGCTTAAGTATATTGCACTCTTCATTAAGGAGTGAGGGAATATGTACAGGGTAATGAGAACCCATGTGAGTTTCACAACCGTCACGAAAATCACTTGTTTTTCCATGGCTGTTCCTTGTATGCCAATTTCAAAGCCCCTGCCAACGCACTTCTCTCTCTTTCTCTGTCTCAATTCTTTGACAAAAACTTCTCTCTTAATGTGATGGCAGTGCATTTAAATGCTAAATAAGAGTATCTGTATATTAATTAAATGTAATCCTAATAACTTTAGCTTGGAAAAATGTTTGCCACTCATTGTGCAACCTATTTGCTGATGAAAACTACAGGATAAAAGAAACCACTCCTTTCTTACTCTAAGCAGTTCTGTTCCACGGATTTATGCAAGTATGTAGGAACTTGAGAGTTATCGCAACTACCCTCATGTAGCAAACATATTTTGAAATCTACAAAAATAAGTTAAATGACAGTTCTGGTCGTGTTTGCTTTTTAGGTGGTCTAGTATAAACCTAAATGAAATTAAAGCCTGATATTTTACTTATACATGCATCTCTAAAAAACTAGTTCTTATTTCTACTGTTATATCCCCTGTACCTGTTATACTTCTTAGGAGAAGGAAGGAATGGAGGCATTCCAGAGATAGACAAGAATTACTTATCCTGCTAGAGGAGACTCTAGGGTCTACCATAACTCAATGAAATACCAGATAGACAATGGGCCAGTGGCCAATATTTTCCCTTTACCCTCCTAAAGAATGAAGAGGTATGGGTCAACCTGACTACCTCCATAGGGATGGGACAGATACATCAGATTTTCTTTCCTGCAAGGTATCTTAATTTTGGTACCCACAATTGGCCTAGCCTCAGATTTACATAGAAATCTCACTAAAAATAAGAATATGGAGCTTCTTCTCAGGCATTCTAAATCTTAATATTTTTGCTGGAACCCACAAACTTATAGTTACTATAGAACACTGGTGTCAGAAAAAGAAACTGAACAGAGGTTATTTATTTAGAGGTTTGGACAAGAAATCACATTTTAGTATCCTCACCTGTTGTTCTCACAGTTACATTATACTGAATATATTCTATGAAACACAATGCTAAGAAAGCATCTCATCAAACCACAAACTCTTTACACTGTAACCTTTGATAAACGGTGACACATTCAGCATTTCCATTGTACATCTGTGTCCATCTCCACACAGAAATTTGGAGGAAAGATTTAGTCCTCCTCAAACACTACACCAGGTATTATGTATATCTGTGTGTTTGTGTATTCCCATTATTCAATCAGATTTACAGCAAAATAATTTCAACAAATTCTAAACCATTTGTCTTTGAGGAAATCAAACATGTCACATAAAATATACAGTCTATTGTTTACTAATTAGGTTTTTATGTTAAAAAAAACTCATCAGGGGGGCACCTGGGTGGCACAGTGGGTTAAAGCCTCTGCCTTAGGCTCAGGTCATGATCTCAGGGTCCTGGGATCGAGCCCCACATCAGGCTGTCTGCTCAGCAGGAAGCCTGCTTCCCCTTCTCTCTCTGCCTGCCTCTCTGACTATTTGTGATCTCTATCTGATAAATAAATAAAATCCTTAAAAAAAAAAAAACTCATCAGGAATTATAGCACAACTTGGTTTAACTAAATTTGTTGTATGTGATTCTTATCCTTTAGAATCCATATATATGTACATATATTATATTTATTTAGAATATATATAGATTTGTTTAGGATATATATGCATACATATATATCATGTAGAGTTATTTAGAAAATACATTCACATAGGAAAAAAAATACTGCATATGTGAACATTTTTCAAATTCCATTTTGTATACATTTTTCGTATGTCCTACTTCACTAAAACAAACTTCTTTAGCATTAGTATGCCATCTAGCTTTTTAATGGTTTGTAAAACACTTTAAGACTACTTTGAATATAATGGAAGGTGCTGGAACCTAGGTAGGGCTCTAACACAGAACTTTCCATACAGAAAGAAAAAAAAAAAAAAGTAAAGGGTGTGATTTGCTTGCCAATTTCCTCATTATGTGAGAACCAGAGTGTTAAATCCTAAGCTAAAGTTGGTCTGAATGAGAAACACTGACACATTCGCTGTTTTCTTGCTTCTTCAGTGTCTGGCAGCATCAAGACAGTGAGATTCCCTGATTTAAGTTCTGCTCAATTGCGTCCTTGCTCACAAAAGCAGAACACATCCAACTCAAGCGTTATTATTATTTTTTTAATCATTCTTTTTATAAGTAATTCAAGTTTTCATTTTGTACTCTCTTTAAAGGAGCAAAACAAAATAAGCAAAAAACCAAAACACACAAAACCCCAGAAAGAAACCTAAAACTTCGCAGCATACCTTCGTACCACTTAGGAACAGCAGCGCTATCACATTGCTGCTGCCACCTAGTGGCTTCCTGGTGAAAAGTCTCTGCTGCTTTGGGAGGAAAAAACTGCGCGGGGCTTTTCAAACCACTAAGGGGTCGGCGTTGATTCTCCTCCTGTATTTAGTCTCCTTCTCACCAGAAACATGCTTTAGCAAACAGAAGAAAAATATGTCCCATTCAAAAGAATTATAAGTCCTTCATCAACAAAGAACAGGAAAGCTGATAAATTACAATGAATGTGTTGGGGAAATAACACTGACTCCTCTCTACATTACATATACACACCTCCCAAACCCCCCTTTTTTGTGTGATTTAAGATTTCCTATTGCTATTTCAGGTAGTAGATATACTGGCTTCCACAGAGTAAAAAAAAAAAAATGAGGGGAAGAAAGGAATGGATGAAAAGAATGATGACAAGTTAGAGATAAGCTGAGTTTTGTCTGGCAATTAGTTGCTTACTAGGTCTTAAAAGTGATGATTATGGTTATTGTATTTGTTGTGGACTTTCCCCTCTGGTCTTCTGTTTCTACTCTCTCTATCGTTCAGAGAAGAATTAATATTCCTAGGAATGCCAGTCATTCATCAAGAAGGCAAATGAGCCAACATCCTTCGAAATGATTAGACAAAATAAGAACATCCCTACTCTTCTTCCCAAGTAATTTGATGTGAGGATTAATTTATTAACTGATTTTCTGAAGGAATGAGTGACCACTAAGTTAAAATAGAATGGGCGTCTGGACAGAGGGGAACAGAAGTGTCATAGGCAATATAAAAGCAGAGGACCCAGTGCATGTTATATACTAAGGCAAAATGACTGAAAAGTTTACCAGAATCGCTAAAAGTATATTGACCACTTTCAACCTCTCATTGCAAAATTTGGCTGTAATTGTCAGCTATTCATGTTGCAAATATCCCCAAGTATCACACTACACATGGAGTTTGTATGGCCATGAGGTCTTTGTCGTGGACAATAAGGTGTTAGTAGGGACACACAGACACTATACATTTTAAACATTAATGCAAAGATAGAATATGATAATGATAGAATGGTAATTCAATCAATGCTTGATGTTAAACAATAAGGATACAATAGTGAGACTAGAAATCACTCCAAGTCTTTAAACAGAGGGAATTTCATGCCAGGGATTATCATACAAAGGATAACATACATGAGAATCTCCAACCTCAAAATTTGCAATTGCAAGAAGCTGCTACCACTCCTATTCTTGATCATCCAAGGAAAGAGTCAATGTTGAAGAAGCCAGAGCCACCCAAAGAAGCTGATTCATGAAGGGCCTGTGTAGTCAGAGAGCTGTCGGGAAGATGTAACTATTGCTATAGAAGCAGAGAGAAAAACCCTAGTGGCTCCTTTCTACTTGCTCCACCTACCCCCCCCCACCCCCCCCCCCCCAAGTCTTACAACAAAGCCTTCAACTGACTGAAAAAAAAAGTTAAAAGCCAGGTAACATGAGAACCTGAAACGCTACCTGGGATGATCAGCACCTAATATAGGATAGAGACAAGAAAGACAAAGGAAGGAATTTAAGGTCAAAACAAGTCAAGAACTGGCATAAGGACAGTATGAAGCTGAAGAATGAGAGGGCTGTCAGAGCAGCATAACCCAAGCCATGAAGAAAGAATAAAGTGGGAAGAGGAGCCAACAACATGAGGCTGGACGAGCAGGACAGACTCAATGGGACAAGCAGGAGACAATGAGGAGAAGACTAGATGATTGGAAAAGAGTGTGGCTTGTCTAGACAAATTTGGAGAGTCAGAAAGCCTTGACGACTAGAATAAGAAGTTTGAAATCAGTCCATAGACCAGCACTTCCCAAACACTGCTACAGAGGATGCTAGTTCTGGAAGATGCTGAAAGATAGTGCTTGTATAAAGGGTGTCATCATCAAAAGAGTTTGGGAAATTTCAGGGTTTTAGAGTCTTTTCTATTTGATTTTACATTTGTTTTGTTTGTTTGTGATGCATCTCAAGCGCCCAGTGTTTTGCCACAGGCACTCTGAAAAAACCACTGAAGAATTTGGAAATCCTGGCACTTAATACACACTTAACCCACTGAATGAGGAATGAGATGTTTATAAAGCAACTAATCCCCAAAGACTGAAGTAAGGTAAAATACTATTACAGTAAGTTATAGTGATTCAGATTTCAAGTAATTCAGTTTATGATCTATTAGCTGGAACTGTGCTATCAATTGAAAAAGTGTTTCTTAAAAAATAATCAGGTATTAATGGATTTAACATAATTTGATCTGAAAGAAAGAAAGATGATAATTACAAATAAGTTTTATTTATTCATTAAGGCACAAATGGCAAAGCCTCTTACTAAGTCGGGAGTTTTAGCTGCCAAAATATTTGTAACAAAATTTAAGATTATTCTAAATGAAATTGCTACCTAATCCAGAAATTGTTCTAGTTATGGAGACCTCTGTTTAGAAGGTCAAAGTGAATCTTAATAAAAACTTTTAAAACTACTGAAACCTGGGTGGCTCAGTGGGTTAGGCCACTGCCTTCGGCTCAGGTCATGATCTCGGGGTCCTGGGATCGAGTCCCGCGTTGGGCTCTCTGCTCGGCAGGGAGCCTGCTTCCCTCTCTCTCTCTCTGCCTGCCTTTCTGTCTGCTTGTGGTCTCTTTCTGTCAAATAAATAAATAAAAAATCTTAAAAAAAAACAAAACTACTGAAACAAACCCAATAGTCTACAGATATCCAGTAATGGTAGGAGAGAGTTAATATCAGGCTTCTGGCCAGTTCCTTCCCTTCTTGGGCCCTTGAAGCGTCAAGAGGAAGCATGACTTTGGACAAACCTCCCTGAAAACATTATTCATAGAGCGCACGAGTGAAAAAACAGGAATTCTTGCCCATAAAATGTTTCAGAAGGATATACCTGATGGGTCTGAATTGTCTGCAATTTATGGGTTTTTTTTTTAAGATTTTATTTATTTATTTGACAGAGAGAGATCATAAGTAGGCAGAGAGGCAGGCAGAAAGAGTGAGAGGGAAGCAGGCTCCCTGCAGAGCAGAGAGCCGGATGTGACTCTCGATCCAGGACCCTGAGATCATGACCTGAGCCGAAGGCAGCAGCTTAAACCACTGAGTCACCCAGGCGCCCCTGCAATTTGTGGTTTATGGAGCATAGAAGGCTAGAGAATGGGGAGTAGTCACATGAACTATGTAATTAATAGAATACAAAACAAGGGTTTTCCAAAACTAGCATGACTAACTTTTATGATCAATATTCCTGCATGTATTACTCATAATCCTCATATTTTAATCCCAAATGGAAACGTGAATCAATGTGGGAGAATACAGCAAAAAGGAGCTGCATTTGACAATTTGAGTTCCTCCAGGGAAAAAATGTTCTGCTCTTCACCTAGACCCTCTGAATCAGTTAGATCTTGTTGCTGGTTAAGAGCCAGGGTCTTTTCCTTAGTCTGATTTGACAATGTAGCTGTTTTGTAGTAACATAGATGGGAGAGTTGGTGTGATGAGCTTATAGACCTATGCATTATAATGACCTACACCTTCTAAAAAAGAAATAGAGGGGTTGAAAACGTAGTATTTGTCACTGGGATAGTTACTTGTGTATTCTTGGTATGGAGTGGCAAAGACCTTTAGTCAAACTACAGGGGAAAGTCTTAACAATGGAATTTGGGGTAATAGATTTAGATTTGGGGAAATTGAGTAAGTGAATAAAGAATACAAGTAGAAAGTTAATAAAGGCATACTATTCCCTGGTTGCTGATAGCAGTCCTGGTAAAAATCTAGACATGTGTAAGAAGACACTAGAACAGAGGAAGGAGAAGTAAGACTTTTTTTTCTTGATTTAATAAAGACATTGTAGTCAATCACAATCCAGGTGAACTGAAATTCCAGAGATTATGCTGTTAAGACTGAGACACTTTGTATAGAAATACAAGCACAAAGCTGACAAATTCCTACTAGCATGAATTCTCAGAGTAAATGATCAGAGAGCAAATCACTAATTTTATATGCAGCTGAATGAAAGGAGCTTTTTGGGTTATGGCTGATCCCTAAGTGGCTGAAAACCTCTGTGGAAAGACACTTTCAGATGGTTTGATAGCTAAAGTGTTGCAATGGGTTAAGGTGAATTTCTGCAGCTTACACCGAGAAGTAATTTCCGTATACTCTCTTTGACCAACAAATGGAATACTATTTTCTGAACAGTGAATAGGGGAAAGCAATCCAGGTTTTGTCTATGATGATCAGAAAGATACACCATTTAATTTAATGCCATTTACACAGACTATGATAGATACAAAAGCATGTAATTAATTACTCTCTTGGAGTGGGTGATAGAGAGGCAAGGGTAAAAATATATTCAGAAGACAAGAGATCTGCTAGATCAGTGACCACGAATGGGGCTAACGAATGGGAAGAAAAGACTTGTGCTACCCAAAAAGAAGGTAGCACTCTGAGGGAAAAAGAGAGAAAGAAAGAAGGAAAGGAAGGAAGGAAGCAAGGAAGGAAGGAAGAGAAAGAAAGAGGAAGGAAGGAAGGAAAGAAGACGGAAGAAGAGAGTGAGTGGAAATGTGATTAGGGAGAATATTAGGTATTCCATGATCGTATCACGGTCAGTGGAATGGATATTGTGTGTGAGGGAGGGATTCTGCGTTTGTCACACTCGCAGAAAATTGACTGAGTCAGCCCTTCCCCCTCTTTGAATCGGACCTGATAAAATGGAACCTTTGGAATTGCCCAAGCACCTTTTGGATTTAACTGTTAAGCAATATAGAATTCTGGGGTGTCATAACTCTGATAAAAGAAACAATAGTAGGTGGAGTAGAGTGAGTATTCTTAACTCCCTTAAGATAGCCCATCTGGCCAGCATATAAGGCAGATATTCATGGATACCAAGAGTGCCTTATCAGGGATTATGTAAAGTGCTCCTCTTTATTTATTTAGCCATGACCAATATGGGAAATACTACATAAAAAGTAGTAGAAGAACAATAGTCCACAAGGGATTGGAACACCATATTAGAGTTAGCTAAAGGCTTCTTTTCTACATTCATTTTGAAGTCCAGCCTGACACGATCTGTGTTAGAAAGAATGATGGTCATTCTTTGGGTAAATACCCAGTAGTACAATTGCTGAATCAAATGATAATTCTACTTTTGATTTTTTGAGGAACCTTCATTCTGTTTTCCCCAGTGGCTGCACCAGTTTGCATTCCCACCAATAGTGTATGAAGGTTCTTTTTTCTCCACATCTTCACCAACCCCAGTTGTTTCTTATGGTTTTGGTTTTAGCCGTTCTACCAGGTACGTAGTGCTATCTCATTGTGGTTCCAATTTACATTTCCCTGTCAATGAGTGATGCTGAGAATCTTTTCATGCGTCTGTTGGCCATTTGGATGTCTTCTTTGGAGAAAAGTCAGTTTCTGTCTTTTGGGGGTTTATTTTGGGGGGGATGTTGAGTTGTATAAGTTCTTTATATATTTTGGATATTCACTCATGTGTGGAATTTAAGAAACAAAACAAACAAGAGAGGAAAAAAAAAGAGACAAACTAAAAAACAGACTCTCAACTGCAGAAAACAAACTTGTAGTTACCAGAGGAGAGGTTGGTGAGGGGATGATTGAAATAGGTGAAGGGGATTAAGAGTACACTTACCTTGATGAGCACTGATGGAATATATGGAATTGTTGAATCACTATATTGTACATCTGAAACTACTGTAGCACTGTATATTAACTATACTGGAATTAAAATAAAATAATAATAAAATAAAGAATGATTGTCAATATACCTATATAATGTGACAAAGTTTGAACTGGATAACCATTAAGAATAGCTTACTGTACTGCATTCATAATATCATAACTGCTCCTCAGAAGAAGCATTGCAAGAGAAGTTAAGGACTCTTGTCTTAAGTGATGTGTATAGCCCGACCGACTATTCCAGATCAAATTCAAGACCTGTTCCTTTCTGAGAAATTTTAACAAATTATGTGGGATCAAACAGCAAGGGACAGTTCTCAAACTTCGAGAAATCAATGATTATTTCTTACCCTGCTACTGAAGTAAGTGAGCCCTAGTTGAACTCTTTTTTTTTTTTTAAGTTTTTTTTTCTTTTTTTAAAGATTTTATTTATTTGACAGACAGAGATCACAAGGAGGCAGAGAGGCAGAGAGAGAGAGAGAGAAGGAAGCAGGCTCCCTGCTGAGCAGAGAGCCCGATGCGGGGCTGGATCCCAGGACTCTGGGATCATGACCTGAGTCGAAAGCAGAGGCTTTAACTCACTGAGCCACCCAGGCGCCCCCCTAGTTGAACTCTTTATAGAAATCACATTACCCAACTAGGAATACTGCTGAATCCTATTAACTAAGAAGTCCAAAGCTCTTCAAAGGTCTTGGATTGCACTTGGGTGTGTTTAAAGGGGATATTTTCACTGACAGAAAAAATAGATTCTCTGCTTTGTGCGCAGAGAAATACTAAAAAATAATAAATGTGCACTGTTCAGAGCTGAGAGGAAATACGAACTACTTTTAATACACTGTAGTCCGTGAATTGGCACTATCATCCAAGCAAGTACAGGGACAATTTAGGGTAATTTGGTAAAATTGAATGACTCAATAGCACAGGAGCCCTGGATGTGTCCCTCTGGCTCCACTTTACCTGTCTGTGTCATGCTACCTCTCATGACCCATTCCAAGTAGTGAAATTAGACCCTTTGGTAGGAGAGCTTCTCGACTGTGAACTGAGTAATGTCTGGTAGTACATCCCGTTTACCTGCACAGGGTTGTTTTCTGCAGTATTCAGTGGTAGAATTGAATTTGGTGTAGGGAATATTTAGACCATGCCCTTAGCTCAGAGGATGGTGGTGTGGAGGTCCCCGTACAGAATCTTTCAATAGGTTTGCCGGTCATAGGGTCTGAAACAAAAGCTTGGGATGGACTGATTGATCATTCTTTTGACACACTGTGACATTTCTTAAGCAAAAAGTTAAATACTCTGGGTATAATATATTAAGAAAAAACTACCAATTCCTCATTCTACAAACATGTACAGAGGTTAGAAAAGTAAAATACATAAAGAATCAAAGGCCATTGTTACTTAAATGTGGGGCTGAAGAGAACAGTATTATATAGAGATTGCAGGCCCGACGTGTGATCACACACCCATGCATTTTAAGGGCTGCAAACGAATATCTGATTTTTCCTTTTTTTTTCCCACAAGTCATATAGTAAATAGATGGCACTAACAAAGTCAAATATTAATAACCAAGAACTACAGATCCTCAAATCCCCTTTCCCCTAACCAGCAAAACCCATAGAAATTTACACTGACCAAAGTAAATAGAACAGAAAAGTCAAACCACTTAAATGGTTGACATTTAGGGATGGAGCCAGGCACTCGCTTGCTTTCATCCTTCTGAATCACCAGTGTTATAACATCAACAGAAAATAAGTGATATTATAGCCATGGTGTAAAAGTTAGTGCGAAGGTCCAATGAGCACTAATTTAATTAATACCTGCTGGTGATTGACATAATTTTGAATTTCACATTTGCAAAAGAGAACGATTTTACTTTGCACATCATAGCTGTTTTTTTTTTTCTTTTTTTTCTAAATAGGGAGGAGCCGTTTTCAGAAAATAGCCATGGCCACAGTGCTTACGACCAAAATTAACTGTGAACTGAACTTATTAGTTGCAATGGGCATGATTGATTCAGAACATAGAATATGTTTTATTAAATTTGCTCTTCTCTGTTTCTCTGATAGTGTATCCTTTTGGAATATAATTTTAAAATCTATCTTTTTGAGAAATTACTTCCCTGATCCAGGGCACATAGAAGTTTTACCTTATTAAATTGTTGTATTATATACCAAAGCCGGTAGTTTTTTGGTGAGTGCTGGTGATAGAGGATTATGGCCAAGTACACCATGAATATTGCCTTTCAGTGTCTGGCTTTCACCTTGTAGTATACTCTGTGAGAGTGCTTAATAGAGAGAACAAGGAAAACTGTGATTTCTTCCTTAGTAGACAACCCTACGCACAATGATGGTTGTGGTAGTGTGGGTAATGAGGAATTCTAGAAAAAAGCAAAATGAATAGCGCTAACTAGTCAGGATTGTGTCTATAGAAAAAGAAGAGGCCCTTCATCAGTTGAAGCTCTTCTAGTAGTAGCAGGTAATCTCAACTCCAAGTATAACTGGTAAAGTCCTTTGTTTTGGACACAACTTACTGTTCTCCCTTGCTCGTTGACTATGCCTTTTCGATGTATTCTTAGTTGGCCCGAGAAAAGAGGACTTTTCACAGAGGCTCTACAGAAAGCATATCACCTAACCCTCTGAGACTTGTGGAATTCCACCTATTAATCTCTCAATGAGGAATGAAAAATGTGTGGGAAGCCATTTATCGTGGACTCACTGGTTACCACTTATAAAAACCCTGACATGTAACAGAAATCTTAAATGTGGAAAGAATTCATTTTTTTTTATAAAGATTTTATTTATTTATTTGACAGAGATCACAAGCAGGCAGAGACGCAGGCAGAGAGAGTGAGAGGGAAGCAGGCTCTCTGCCAAGCAGAGAGCCTGCTGCGGGACTCGATCCCAGGACCCTGAGATCATGACCCGAGCCGAAGGCAGTGGCTTAAACCACTGAGCCACCCAGGCGCCCCAAGAATTCATTTTTATACGTGGTTTATTAGAATGATTAAAAAATATTTGACTCCATTATCATCTTATATGAAAAGCTTTAGGCAGTGAACATGGTTTTAAAGTTTTCTATGTGTTGTCTACATCAAAATACGTAGAGAATTATATAAGGGTTATAGTCTGTAGATCTAAGATTATCATCGTTATGTCATCATCATCGTAAAAGAAGAGAAGAAATAGGGAAGAAGGGAAGGGAAGCTGCAGGAGGAGAATAGAAGACAGAACAAGAACAGTAAAAACAATTAAAAGCATATTATGTGCAATTAAAAGCATATTATGTATTTCATACATATCCTGCCTTGTTTTTGTTTTGGTTCTTACAGCAATGCTATGAGTACTTGTAGTATGAGTACTTGTAGATGAGGGAAGTGAGATTTAAAGCAATGAAGAAACTTGCCAAATTCCATTAATAATTATGTGCATTTGACTTCCGAGTTTACTCAAATCGCTCGCATCCTTCCCAGAGTTATAAGCAACTCTCATGGAGAGCAGCAAGTGATTCGAGTTCAGAAACAAGAATCCTACATGGACCTGAAGAATTTTTCTGAGAAAGGAAACAAGAGTCAAGTACAGACACTTCTCAAATCACATTCAGACACAGTTTAAAGTAAATTAAAATCCACAGAGAACAAAACAAAACAGTCCCATAAAATATTTGGAGCAACTTTGCTAAGAAATTGTTTCTTAGGGAAACCACTGAATCTGAAGGCCCTTCTTTCTTCCCTCCCACACACATTCCTCCATCACCCAAAACCTACCCCAAGACAATCCTAGAAATACTAGGAACTTAAAAACTAAAAACTCTCATGGAAAGGATTATGTATCTCTTTTGTGTTTCGCCTCTTTAATGTAACAGTAAAAAACTTGAAGACTATAAAGGACATTTGGCTTTTGTGAAGGTGCAAATAGAAAAATGACTAGTTTTACCAATAATATATCTCAATCAAAAAGAAAATGTTTAAAAATAAGTAAATATGGTCAAGTAAGAGTGCCACGTTTATTTGGAAGCCTTTCTCCTAGGATCCTTCAATAAATGTTTGACTAAAGTATGCCCTTGAAAACACACAGGCAACTTCCACTAAAGTCACAAATTATGCATACACATTTCTAGGACCAAATTTGGCCCAATGCTTAATTAGTGTCTGGCTGTGATTACATCTGTGGTTTTGAATTTCAAATCTAAATTTTCAGTGTTGCAACAAAACTTGTAAAGCTTCCTTTAATTTCTGTAGGGGAAAACAATATCAGAGTACTTTTGTATTTCAGTTAGACTGAGAAAATATTTTTCCTTGATCTGAAAGCAATTCCTCTCAAATGCAAAAAGGAGGAAAAAGTGATTTAAATAAATACTGAAATACTGTAAATAAATAAACATTGGCCTCTTGAGTTTAACTTCTGAATGCCAAGAGATTTTTAAGTGACATCATTCTGGGCAACGAGTATTGCTTTTCCCTCTCTGTTATCTGAGAAATAAAAAGCATCTATCGTTTTCTTTTTTTTTTTCCCATTTTATTTATTTTTTCAGCGTAACAGTATTCATTGTTTTTGCACAACACCCAGTGCTCCATGCAAAACGTGCCCTCCACATTACCCACCACCTGTTCCCCCAACCTCCCACCCCTGACCCTTCAAAACCCTCAGGTTGTTTTTCAGAGTCCATAGTCTCTTATGGTTCGCCTCCCCTTCCAAATTTTTTTTTTTAATAAACATATAATGTATTTTTATCCCCAGGGGTACAGGTCTGTGAATCGCCAGGTTTACACACTTCACAGCACTCACGATAGCACTTACCCTCCCCAATGTCCATAGCCCCCTCCCCCTCTCCCAATCCCACCTCCCCCCAGCAACCCCCAGTTTGTTTTGTGAGATTAAGAGTCATTTATGGTTTGTCTCCCTCCCAATCCCATCTTGTTTCATTTATTCTTCTCCTATCCCCCTACCCCCCCATGTTGCTTCTCCATGTCCTCATATCAGGGAGATCATATGATAGTTGTCTTTCTCCGATTGACTTATTTCACTAAGCATGATACGCTCTAGTTCCATCCACGTCGTCGCAAATGGCATGATTTCATTTCTTTTGATGGCTGCATAGTATTCCATTGTGTATATATACCACTTCTTCTTTATCCATTCATCTGTTGATGGACATCTAGGTTCTTTCCATAGTTTGGCTATTATAGACATTGCTGCTATAAACATTCGGGTACACGTGCCCCTTCGGATCACTATGTTTGTATCTTTAGGGTAAATACCCAGTAGTGCAATTGCTGGGTCATAGGGTAGTTCTATTTTCAACTTTTTGAGGAACCTCCATGCTGTTTTCCAGAGTGGTTGCACCAGCTTGCATTCCCACCAACAGTGGAGGAGGGTTCCCCTTTCTCCACATCCTTGCCAGCATCTGTCATTTCCTGACTTGTTAATTTTAGCCATCCTGACTGGTGTGAGGTGATATCTCATTGTGGCTTTGATTTGTATTTCCCTGATGCCGAGTGACGTGGAGCACTTTTTCATGTGTCTGTTGGCCATCTGGATGTCTTCTTTGCAGAAATGTCTGTTCATGTCCTCTGCCCATTTCTTGATTGGATTGTTTGTTCTTTGGGTGTTGAGTTTGCTAAGTTCCTTATAGATTTTGGATACTAGCCCTTTATCTGATATGTCGTTTGCAAATATCTTCTCCCATTCTGTCAGTTGTCTTTTGGTTTTGTTAACTGTTTCCTTTGCTGTGCAAAAGCTTTTGATCTTGATGAAATCCCAACAGTTCATTTTTGCCCTTGCTTCCCTTGCCTTTGCCGTTGTTCCTAGGAAGATGTTGCTACGGCTGAGGTCGAAGAGGTTGCTGCCTGCATTCTCCTCAAGGATTTTGATGGATTCCTTTCTCACATTGAGGTCCTTCATCCATTTGGAGTCTATTTTCGTGTGTGGTGTAAGGAAGTGGTCCAATTTCATTTTTCTGCATGTGGCTGTCCAATTTTCCCAGCACCATTTATTGAAGAGGCTCTCTTTTTTCCATTGGACATTCTTTCCTGCTTTGTCGAAGATTAGTTGACCATAGAGTTGAGGGTTGATTTCTGGGCTCTCTATTCTGTTCCACTGATCTACGTGTCTGTTTTCTTTTTTTCTTTCTGTATTTCTTCCCCCTACTTCGTTGATCATTCACAGGTGCTTAGCTAGTAAATACAATTCAACTCTTGAGAGTGATTAAACACATCTTTCCGCGTTGCCCTTACTACCCTTTTTCAGTTGTATCTCACCCATCAGTTTTAAAGCTGGGTTGAGACTGTCTCTCTTTGGAAGGGGTATATGACCGCTAAAGAGTATTTAGATTATTGCAGATTTCGCCATGGTTCATCATTTGTTCTTGGATTTTCAGTTGCAAAGTCTTACTTCATACTGAGCTTGAACTTGCTGAAAAGCAAGAAATCCAAGCTGTAAAAATTTCCCTAAGTACTCCTTTTAGGTTTGAGTTTTATGTCATTATTCTCCACAGTTGAACTAAGTCACTATCTATAACATGAGATGACTTGATTATAATGTATACTTAAAATTGGAAAACTTTATGTGACATGACTGAACTTTAAAGTCTGGGGCTTTCATATGAATGGCCTCTGAAAATAGAAATTTAGAACTGACATGTCTTTTGATTGTCTAATGTTCAGTTCATTTTTTTTTTAGTGAACAATAGCTGGGAACAATTTACTGTGATCACAATTAGCTATTCCATATTTCTTAATTTTAAATATTGGCTCTTATGACTTGGCACCCCAAGTGTTTTTACTGATATTTAATGTTTAAAAGTGTTCTTAAAGCATCTCATCAAGGCTGCCTTCATAGTCCAAGACAGTGTTCCTACAATGCTGCAGAAGCTGACTGGAAAGAGAAAAGTTCTTTCAACTGGTTTTTACTAATTTCAAAGTAAGGATACATTCTCTTTGGCTTCATTGTATCCAGTTCTTGCATAACAATTTTTTCTTGACATGTCACGTATTTCTTAGGAACTAGAGTTAGCCTTCTGTACGTACAAGTATCTCTGGAGTCTGAGTAGCTTTGTGTCAATTACTGATAGTTGGGGAACTGGTTGTTAGGTAAATTTCAGATATTAACTAAGACCCAAAGTAACAAGTAAAGTATTCCCAGTGAGTTAAAGGAGTGGGGAAAAGACTTTGTACTCAATTACCTGCTCTGAATAATCCAAGGTCATAAGATACTTCAAATGTCCTGTGGTCCCAGATTGTATTATGGAAATTAAAATGTATTATTTGTTTCAAACATTATAACATTTTCAATGAAAACAAAATGTATTTTTCCTATAATTCAGTATTGAATTTTATAAACAGCAGGCAAATCTTTCCAATATTCTGTAATTTATGGTGTAGAATTCGTGTGACATGATCAAGAGCTATAACTTAACTGAACATATATTATTTCTAAGTTAATATGACTGAAAATCAGTATGTCTGAATTCTGTTACAAAGAAGAACCAGGAAAAAATAATTGCTTCCATTAGAACAGTCCAAAACCTTTTTATAGACTATAATCAGTGATATGATTTACTTCTGAAGTGCCACTCTGGGACAAAGAACATTGATAAAAATTCTATTCTTCATTGGAATGGGTGATGCTACCGCCCCATCGTCAATATGTGCTGCTGTCATCTTATTCACGGAATTATCCACACTCTTCCTACAGCTTTCATTCATAACCAAAGCACTAGCTTTTGCAAATGAGGAAAGTGGCCGCATGTACCCATGCCTGACCCTCACACACGAATGTGCACACTTCACATATCTTGTGTAATTAGTATACTCAAGTCTTCAATATCAAGACGAGCTAGAGAACATATTGATCCACAATGAAATCAGGATAGAAATGTAAAAAAAAAATTATAGTAGATCAGTAGAAATTATTCTATTTGTAGCTAAATCAAATTCAGAAGTTTGATTAGAGTCATTAAGAAATATTAGTATTGTTAAAGTGGTCTAAAATTACATTGTAGTGTTAGTTAAATTAAGAAATATTAGTATTGTTATTAAATGATAAAAAGCAGATATTTTTTGGAAAGTAGATTTAGAGTCTGAATATCTCATAAGGAATAAACTTCATTGTTTATTTCTTTAAGGTGTAGGTAACTTCCCATGTGTAGCTTTCAAAGTTTTTTTTATATAATTTTTGAAAAAATTTTTATATCATTTGGGGCTTTTTTGTGCATTAAAGTAGGGCAAATTGAGATCAGTTTCCGCTAAAATATCCATTTTGCAGAGGTGCTCATTTCCGCTTCAAGGTCTTAAAAATTCATGCAACACCAACAAGCATTTACCAAGTACATATTATTTGTCGTGCACTCTGTTAGGTATTGGGCTCCAAACTTAAAACATATTTTTCCTTGTCTTTTTTTTAAGTGAACTTGATTTATTATTATTATTTTTTTATTTTTATAAACATATAATGTATTATTGGCCCCAGGGGTACAGGTCTGTGAATCGCCAGGTTTACACACTTCACAGCACTCACCATAGCACATACCCTCCCCATTGTATTTTCCTTGTCTTTAAGGAGCTTATGATATGATTGGGAAATAATGCGTCATTACCACAGAACGTGAAAAGTAGAATTCTAAAATCACAGGTTTCAATGGAAGCATACGGATAGTGTTGAGAGTTATGGGAAGTTTCTGGTAGGGTATGACAGGGTTCATAATGGTCGAAGATGCCAGCATCAGCAGTGACATCACTTGTGTGTATATAGATGAGACCAAAAAGAATATGTGCTGGAAACTCTCTCTGCTTTACAGCCTACCTCAAGGCTGTACTTCAAGAAAGCCAACCTATACCTGATTGTAAAGTTTCCTACTGGCTTATAATTCCCTAGAAATCCATATAAAGTAACACTGTCTGCAGGTGGACCTAACTGTATCTTTAGAGCATTTATTCTTCCCACCTTAATCTGATGTTCCTGTTCATCTTACATATCAATGTCACCAGGCTGTATTACTGTTATTCCTTGTTCAAACATGTCCAGTCTTATAGATTTGTACAGGAATTAATGTAGCTTTGTTTATCCGAATCATTGTAGTTAGTCTCTGAGTAAGTAAGTATAGATATATGATAGAGATGCATTCATGATAGGATAGGTGGCTTTTCCCAATGGAAAAATCATGCAAATAAAGATTCTGCATTAGTGTTATCATTTGGGGAAAAAATATCTCCGATTTTTACCTTATAGTTATTTCCAGATTTTTAAATGCATTAACTATAGGAAAAAGTTCTCAGAATGTTGTTAATATATTTAAATAAAGCAAAGTACACCATGAAAATACCTTAATTTGCCTCTCCTTATTAGTATATAAGCACAGCATTGCTTTATTAAGCAGCTTTATGAAGATACATTATATTTTACTTAGCAAAAAAAATTCACTTGTTGTAAAGGTACAATTAAATGGAGTTTAGTACATTTATGAAATTATGAAACTAACACTACAATGTAACTTTATACCACTTTCATCATCCCCAAAAGATCTCTTATACCCATTTTAAGTCACATCCTGTTCTTACTCAACATTACTTTTTATCTTTAAAAGAATTACAGTAAAATGTCATAAGTGATCTTCCACTTCCAGACTTTGTTCTAAAATTTCATTTATATTCATGTATTTGAAACTGGAAGTAAGCATACTCATATGTTTACCAGGAACTATATTATTTAAAGTCCAGTCTAAGCAGCAGTAATAAAATAATCCAAAGTAAAATATCTTAACAAGGAAAAAAAGTTTTTATTGCTCTCTTGGGTAACAGGGACGTGGTCCAAGCTTCTAGAAGAGTTCTGTCGTCTGCCACACACAGTCTTCATCTCTTGAGTTCGAGGCCAAAGCTCCAGTTTCTTCATCTTACTAGCCAAATGGGAAGAGGGAGAAACTAGCTAGAAAAGTTGCATGTTGATCTCTTACAGGACAAGACCTGAAAATTACACACATCATTTCCATTAAAGGAATGTGGGACAAGACACTGGGTCACAGTGTCTACCTAAAGCGGGAGTCTCTGTTTTTAGAGATGAGAAAGCAGAAAATAATGCATAGCTAGTCATTTTTTCCACAGCGTCCTGTGCATTTAACCACAGATTTTAAAATGGAAAGATTTATCTTTGTCTTCTCCATGGTATCTTTCTCAGGTGCTTAATAAAATTTATTTTAATTAAATTTAAAAGCTAAGGGAAGATGTTTATGTCCATTTTATTCATTCAAGATAGGAATAGAAGCATGCCTCAATTCTGTTTAACTATGAGTAATAAAAACTTAGAAGCTTGACAAAGTCAATCCACAGAGAATCAAAGAAAGGAAGTAAAATAGAAGAGAAACTGGCTCCAAAAAATCTCCATACCAACTATCAGATAGGAATATCTGTTTAGGAAGTTGGACATTTTAGCAAATGCTTTTGAGATGATGATGAGAATTAAAAGTATACCTTCACAATTTGCATCAGCAGCATTGTTCCAAATCAGTTATATACTTCGTTATAATCATTGCCTATGCTGATAAAGATGGTTAGTTCTAAGCACTTTGGAAAAGAAAGTAGTTTTATTCTAATTTTCAGAAGTAAGTTGAAAATGGAAATAATGTTATAAATCATATAACTCAAACTCATCATTTAAAAAAATTCAATCTTTACTAACAGATAGAGTGTGATATGCCTAAAGATATATTTACAGTTCTTTCACTCAACTAGTATTCACTAAACATTTATTAAGAGACAGATAATATTCTCAATTCTAGGATTGCGAGATTGAGTAAAGCAGACAAAGTCCCTATTCTTGAGATATATATATATATATATATATATATATATATATATATATATATTTAAATGAGAGTAGGCAGAAAATAACCGAGAAATAATTCACAGGGGAGTAATAAAAATAAATCAATTTGATTATGTATTATTTAGAGGTTTGTAGGAATTAAAGTATAGTGGTATGATGGTTGCCTTCTTCAAGTCATCAAAGAATTTTGAGGAGATGGTATTTTAATCTAAGATTTAGTTATGGGAAATTCAGGTAGAAGAGCTAATTGCAGAGGTTCTGAGGCCAAAACAAGCTGAATATACTTAAGGAAGAGAAAGGTCAGTAGGGGTAAAGTAGAGTTTTAGGAGGAAGAACAGAATTAGATGATATAGGAAGCTCAGGTCAGATAGGGCTTTGTAAGGCAAGGAAATTATTTGTTTCATTCTACATGCAGAACATAGTCTTTATGGTTTTAGCAAGACAGTGAGATGATCTAATTTAATAAGATAATTTTGCTTTCTATGGTGAATAACTCAAGGTTGGGGTAGTGAAGGCAACCAGGGATAATGGTACAGTGTTCTGGATGAAAATATGGACTTGGGAAAATGTAGTAGTTTTGGAGGAGGAAAAATATGATCAGGTATAGAATATATTTTGGAGAGTAAAATGAACAAAGTTTGAAAATGGGGGTGGCTCAGTCGGTTAAGGGTCTGCCTTCGGCACACTGGGGTTACCTGCTTAGCAGGGAGTCTCTTTTTCCCTCTCCTTCTGTCCCTCCCCTCTGCTCATTTTCTCTCTATCTCTATCTCTCTCTATCCCTATCTCTATTTCCATCTCAAATAAATAAAAGCTTTAAAAAAAAAAAGAAAATGGGTTCGAGATATTGAGACAGAAGTTAAGGGAAAAGAATCAAGAGTAAGTTTTTAAGGTTTGTAGTATGATCATTATAAAACTGAAAATTTCTTTTTGTTTGTTTTTATAGAATCTTTAGCACAGAAAGAATAAGATTTCAAATTGAGGATTGAAAGTTCACACAAGCCAAGTAAAATTTGAGACATACTTTAGATATCTACAAAATGATATCAGAATAGGGCTTGGTGTAGAGTCTGGAGATAGGAGGAGCAATCAGCCTGACAATACAGATTTAGAAGTCATTGGTATGCAGATGTCATCAAAGCCATGGCTGATGAGGTCCTTCTGGAGTGTGTGTAGACAGAGAAAACAAAAAGGCCCAATTCAGATAAAACTTTGGGAGTTCTAACATTTATAGTTCTGTTGGATCACAGCCAGGATCCTAGCCAGTGTGACTGAGGTCATGTCAGATCTTGTGAGAAAACTCCAGGAGATGGAGGGCAAGAGTCTTCCTGGGCGGACGCCTGGAGTAAACATGGGAGGATCCTGGAATGCTTTCAGGTCATCCTTTATTATTTTTTTTAAAGATTTTATTTATTTATTTGACAGAGAGAGAGAGAGAGCACAAGTAGGCAGAGAGGCAGGCAG
Organism: Meles meles; assembly: GCF_922984935.1. Taxonomy (NCBI): domain Eukaryota; kingdom Metazoa; phylum Chordata; class Mammalia; order Carnivora; family Mustelidae; genus Meles; species Meles meles. Next base: position 60,881,879 of record NC_060072.1, read on the forward strand.
TGGGGGAGGGCGGGTAGCAGGCTCCCTGGTGAGCAGAAACCCCCCCCACCCCCCCACTGCAGGGCTCAAACCCAGGACCCCAAACCCCTGAGATCATGACCTGAGCGGAAGGCAGAGGCTTAGCCACTGAACACCCAGGCGCCCTTAAGGTCCTCCTTTAGATGGATCTGATAAGTGTGGAGAATCCTTAACTTGCTCTTATCTTTTAAAACTAAGAGATAATCGTTGTTCACTTGTCACACTTGATTCCCTGCCTGTAGCCCACTTCCCCCCAGCACATAGCTCACATCTCACACACAGTTCACGTCCTGCCCGTAAATCTATATCCTGTTTGTAACCAGATCTTGTGTAAAGTATGAAAGCACTGATTGTAAGAAATAAAGTCATCTACTGATCATCAGTCGGTAGTCCCCCCATCATTTCAGCTCTGATCACCAGGATCCCCACCTCGCGAAGGTGACATATGTCAACTAGAAAAGAAGGATCTTATGAAAGATTCCATCAAAGGTTCCAACATAAGTAGGAGGAATTTTAGTCTCTCAAAAATTAATAAGTTTTGTCCAAAAATTACCAAGTAGAAATATTAACAAAACTTAGATGATAATTCTTGGGCAGTTAATCAGCTTGATGATGATACTTAGATCCTTTCAGTGATTTGCTGTCTCTTATTCTTAGGTTACCAGTCAATTCCATGATATTAAGTCAGTCAGCCATGGTACAAACATTGAAATGTTCATTCTCATGGCGCACTGTGACAAAGTACAATTTGCTGTTAGGTGGATTCACTTTTAATGTTATCAATTGAAGTTTCATGAAATTTTTTTGCTCAGATTCTCTTTCTCTCAAAGGGAGAATAATGATTATGTGACAAGATTTCCAAAACATTGAGCACTGCAATCTTCTTTCAAAGTCACATTTAAACTTGTGTCACAATCATTGGGAAACTTCTTGGTAGAAAGGCATAATTTCATTATTGGACATTTAGGCAATACTCCTTTCTAGGACCATGTATAGTAAATACACAGTGAAGAATCTTTTTCGGATACCACCAGCACATATCATGTTTTGTAGCCACAAGTACTGTGGCTATAAATGGTGCTTTAATAATGTTATTAATATAAGTATAATTATAATGTGTGTACTATTACAATAAATGCATACATTGAGTAATTTAAAGTCCACATTATTTATATGATTATGTGATCTCAAAAAGCAAATTTCTTGTCTTCTATCTTCACTTTGTGTTAGTCTTAGCACCATTCATAAATATTTTAATTTTTCTTTTTCTTTCTGAAATGCATTATAGAAAAATGACCCTCCACCTCTGAAGTTAGGAGTGACAAGTTACTTGCTTTGACCCATGAAATCCAAGTGTAACTTGAGTCACTTGAAGAAGAATACATAAGCAGCAGAGTGTGATTTGTCAACTAGCCCTTCTCTGCTACACGGGAAAAGGGTGACTATAACACTTATCGGTGGAAAACTAAAAGCTTTTCCTCTATGATCAATATCAGACCAGGATGTCCACTCTACTTCTGTTAAATATAGTAGTACAAGTTTTAGCTGGAGCAATTCATCAAGAAACAGAAATAAAAGGTGGCTAAATCAGAGAAATAGAAATAAAATTTCCCCTCTCTATTTGCAGATGTCAAGATCTTATATATAGAAAGTGCTAAAGATTCTATAAAAACTAACAAACAAAAACTATTAGACCAAATAAATGAATTCTGTAAAATTGAAGGATACAAAAATCTGCGTACGAATATCAGTTGTGTTTCTATATACTGACAATAAACTAACTGAAAGAAAAATTAGGAAAACAATCCCATTTATAATAGCATCAAAAATTACTTATAAATAAACTTAATGAAGGAGGTGAAAGACATAAAAACTACAAAACATCAATGAAAGAAATGTAAAAATAAATGAATAATTGGAAAGATAGTCCATGGACTGAAAGACCTAATATTGCTAAAACGTTCATACGACCCAAAGTAATCAACAGATTCAATGCAATCCCTAACAAAATGAAGATGTGAATATATATATGAATATATATGAAATAGATATGTATAAATAGAATATATATTTATATATATGAAATATGTATGAACATATAGAATATATATATTCACATGTATGAATATATATATAAATAATATTCAGCCATGTAAAAGAATGAAATTGTGCCATTTGCAACAACACATGGCAGTTGATGGCAACATGAATGGAGTCAGAGTATAATGCTAAGCAATATAAGTCAGTCAGAAAAAGACAACTATTATATGATTTCATTCATATGAGGAATTTAAGAAACAAAATAGATGAACAAATCAAAAAAGGAATAGACAAACCAAGAAACAAACTCCTAACCATAGAGAACAAATAGATGGTTACCAGACAGGGGAGGTTGGGGGTGAATAAAATAGGTGAGGGGGTTAAAAGTACTATTATCATGATGAGCACCAAGTAGTATATAAAATTGTTAAATCACTATATTGTACACCTGAAACAAATACAACACTCTATGTTTGCTATTACTGGAATTAAAATGAAAAAGTTAAAGAAATACAACCAACAATTAAACACAGTGTAAACATTACCAAAATACAATATAAAGTCTTAAAAATAATTTTAGACTTGCAAAGAGAGGAAATGGAAAATGTGAACTTTTTCTCGTTTTTGGATGAGAAAAAACTATAAAATGTGCTTATCCCCATACACTGGGAAGAAACTAAGAAATATATTTTAAAAAGGGAAAACAAAGAAACAAACAAACTCAGTGACATTTTTTTACAGAAGTAGAAAAAAACAAATTAATTTGGAACCACAGAAGAGGACAAACAACCAAATTAACCCCAAAGAAAGAAGAACAAAGCTGGAGGCATCACAATTCTTGATTTAAAAATTATATTGCAGGGCTATTGCAATCAAAACAGTATGGTAATAGCATAACAATAGTCATATGGACCAGTGGAATGCCAAAGGTAGCCCAGAGATAAGCCCACACAAATATGGTCAATTACACCTTCATCAAAGGTGCAAAAATACACACTGGAAAAAGGCTAGTTTCTTCAACAACTGGTGTTAAATAAACTAGGTATCTACATGCAAAAGAATGAAACTGGACCTTTATTTTACACCTTTCACAAACATCAACTCAAAGTGGATTAAAGATTTGGACACCTAAAACTTAACATTTAAATGCATGAAAATTAAAGGACAGAAACTATAAAACTCCTAAAAGAAAACATAGGAGAAAGGTTTCATGACATTGCTTTTGGCAATGATTTGCAGATTTGACACCCAAAGCACAGGCAATAAAAACAAAAATAATTAAGTGGGACTACTAGAAAGCTTCTGCAAACTAGAAACTAGAAAGCTTCCGCAAAGGGAGCTACCAGTGGAATGAAAAGGCAACTCACAGAATGGGACAAAATGTTTACAAATCATATATCTGATAAGGGCCTAATCAAGAAAATATGTAAGGAACTCCTACAACTCAATGACAAAGAAATCATAGTTGATTAAAAAATGGACCAAGAGGGTTCCTGGGTGGCCCAGTCAGTTAAGTGTCTGCGTTGCCTCAGATCATGATTCCAGGGTTTGGGGATCAAGCTCTGGGTCAGGCTCCCTGCTCAGCAGGAAGCCTGCTTCTTCCTATCTGTCTACAGCTCCCCCTGCTTGTGCTCTCTTGCTTTCTCTCTCTGTCGAATAAATAAATAAAATCTTAAAAATAAAATAAACTGCATTTAGAAAAATGGACTAAGAATTTAGACATTTCTCAAAAGAAGACAAAATAAAGGCAACAGATATATGAAACTAATCATCAGGGAAATTCCAATCAAAACAATAATAGTATATCACCTTACACCTATCAGAATAATTATTATCAAGAAAACAAAATACAAATGTTGGTGAGGATGTGGAGAACCTTGAACACTACACCGTTGGCGGAAATGCACCATGTTATAGCCTCTATGGAAAACGTTATGGAGGTTCCTTAAAAGAGTAAAAATGGAATTTGTCATATAATCCACAGTCCCACTACTGGATATTTATCTAAAAGAATTGAAATCAGGATCTCAAAGAGATATTAGTACTGAGATCCCCACTATAGCTGAGGATAATTCAGTACGAGTTCCCTTTATGATGTTAACTATTTTGGTTTATGGTTTATAACCTTTCTTAGACCCTAGAAAATACAGTAGTTTACTCCACACACTTGTCCCTTTGTCCCCTCTGGGGACGTCTACCTCCTATGGATAGTCCCCCTGGAGGGCGTCAAAGACAAGTATTTCAGGTCAAATATTGTCCTTTTGCCTGACTGCATCTGGTTCTAGGGAAACGTTCAGACAGCTTCTGCCTTAATACTATGGGAAAGCACAGGTTAATCCCTCTGCTGTCAGAGAAACTGAACAACCAGTTTCTCATGCCTCAAATTTCTTGAGTGTGAGTCAGACACTGTCCACTGCGTCTACCAAACTGCAGGGGATGCATTAAGGTAAGTAGTCTCCTTAAAGTTTCAATTCAGCTGCGGAGTGAGAAGCACCACGGTCCCTCTTCTACAGACAGCATCCTCCAAAGAAATCCCTATCTAATCAAAACGCTACCAATTTTATTCCCTCATTGTGAACGAGGAAGCTGAGTTAGACATCCACTTCTCTAAACCTCCTTCTGCACGATTGTCTCTCACCTCACTCTGGGATGCTGACATCAATCATTCTGTGGCCCCCGTAGGATATTAGGCTACAATAAGTTGATTTTAACATATGATAACACATACTTCATTTTTCACTTTTTGTTATCCTTTTTTTCTTCATTCAGATGACTACTTTGATCAGATTCTGTTCAAATCCCTAAAAAATTTCATGAACTTTACATTCAAAGATTAAAAAAAATGGTGTTTTTTAAATTGATTTGTGCATCATTACAAGATAAATTGAAAACAATTTTAAATTTCACTTTATTCTTTTGGGTTGCAGGCCACAAAACAACATGGAATTAACCAGGGTTTTATTATGCCTAATCTTGCGGATAAATGGCATAATCAGCTTTCCTTTTAAGTGCAAATCAAATAATCATAGATTAAGAATTTTATAGCCAGAAAAGATCATAGAGAGACTCTACACTAACCAATTCACTTTATCTTTGACTTAAGGGAAAAGACCTACAATTTTTAAATTACTTACTCAACATTACATAGCTGATTAATATTAGAATCTAAATTTCCTTAAAACTTTTCCATTGCATCCTGGTGTTTGATATTTGTACAGAACTAACAAGTGTTTCTCAATAATTATTAAAAAGTGTTAAATATTGTAATTTAATGACAGCTTTCATAAGAGGACCATTTAAAAGTAAGTAATACTCAAGTACATTGAAAATATCAGTAATTAGACTCACTGCAAAACAATTGTAATCTCCATTTTGTGGGGTAGGTTTCCCTTTCCTTAATTAATGCCCTTGATAGTTTTGGCCAGGTACCACATTTATTTGGCAGGATAAAATTCCTCTCACTTCCCCATGTTATGTTTCTTTTCCCCTAGTTTAGTAAATAAATTAGTGTTATTAGAGTTGGTGAATTTTGAAAGGTGTCTAGATGGGAATTTCCATCATGATTCTCCTGGCCTCTCTGACTCTTAGACCTCTACATTCACTCCAGGGCAAGAAGGGAGAAATGAGAAAACGCAGGATCAGGTCTGCCACTGTGTTTCCATTAACCTGAGTGGTCCCTTCACAACCTCGGAAGTGCAAAGAGTGAATGATGGCCCAAGTGGGGCAGGACAGATCGATTCCGTAATTTTTACTCACTGTTTCTCCGCAGCCCTAACTGGCTATTGATTGGATGAGCTGGAGATGGGTAGTGCCTCTGGGACCTTAGAACGACTGAGAGAAAATTCCCTCCCTCCATGCAGCAACACCTCCAGGCTCTTATAGCCATTCACTTTCCAGAGGAGAGTAAAACAAAACTTAACAATGAAGTCATCTGAAGAGAAATAAATTTCATTCTCCAACAGGAAAGTGAACTTACTTTAGTGCTTATTCAACTCTCAGATTCCAATTACATATTTATGCCAATAAACAAACAAACACTCAAACATTTTATAGAGGTTCATAAAGTTGCAAAGTGGGTGAGGGTTTTTAACATCATTTCATCTAAAAAACTGAAGCCAACAGATACATTTGCCGCAGTGCTTGGAGTCATTGGGAGTAAACTTGGTTTTCTAATTCCCAGTCTAGAAACCTCTATTCTCAGAAAAAGTATTCTCTCTCCTAACACTGCCACAGAGAGAAAAACTCAGTTCTGGCTTGGATCTTGTTATGCCATCTTAGGTCACCTAAAACTAATGCAGCCACCTATTCCCAGTGTGAGGATCTATCCAACTTCATGGATGCCAGACGAGAGAAATGAAAAAAACCTAAGATTACTGACACTGCTAGACCAATGTACTAAGTCTTCAGCTGCCCTCCCTACAGAACCTCTGCTTGCCACAGTTAGAAATATCCATAAGGTTTGGGGCGCCTGGGTGGCTCAGTGGATTAAGCCGCTGCCTTCGGCTCAGGTCATGATCTCAGGGTCCTGGGATGGAGCCCTGCGTCGGGCTCTCTGCTCCACAGGGAGCCTGCTTCCTCCTCTCTCTCTGCCTGCCTCTCTGCCTACTTGTGATCTCTCTCTCTGTCAAATAAATAAAATTAAATTAAAAAAAAAGAATTATCTATAAGGTTTAAGACCTTTTAAGTCAAGATTACTTCTCTTTTCAGCTTAAATAGTACTAATTTAAAGAATTCTTCTCCCCAACCTTATGCTTTCTTCTTTTCCTCCAGTGGAAGAGCCATCCATGTAGGCTCCTGTAAGGAATGGAGAGCATCATGGGGTTCAGCTGAAGGAAAAGAATAGACTTTGCTGTAGCTGCTTGAGAAATGTAAACTAGTTATGAACCTGGCGTGCTCAGTTAATGTCTACTGCTGAAATGGAAGGGATCTCTGCTGATGCAGACACATGGGAAATCTTCAGGGATGAGATTCTTTAGAAATGGAAATGCTAGAGAGATTTGTTCAATGGCATTACAAGTTTGCAATGGAGAATAACATGGAGGTCGCTAGGATTTCAGTAAGTATTTCTAGGTTAGTGATTCTGAACCACAGGTGGTTTTGTGCCCTGGGAGCATGTCCCACCAGGGGACATCTATCCACATTTGGGTATGTTTTGGGTTAGTAAAACTTGAGAGAGGTACTGTTCGTATCTAGCGGGTAGAGAACAGGGCTCCTGCTAAACATTCTCTAATGCATAGAACTGTCCCATGCAACAAATTATACTGTCAAACATCTAATAATTCTTAGATTGAGAAATCCTCTTCTAGATCCCCTGTGTTCAAATGGATTTCAAAATCCTATCATTTTCAAAGAGTATCTTGTATTCCACCCAAAAGAAGAATAGTTCAGACAGAGAGGATGGTCAGGCAAAGGAATTTTTGGGGTTTTTGGTTTTTGGCAAGATCTTTTAATGTTTAATTTTACTACAGCATAATGTAGATCATAAGACTGTCAGAAAAGCCTGTAAGAGAGGTCACTGAAAGATTGAAGGTCATGATTAGAACTCAAGGATGGTGAGTTGTCTCTTGGAAATTTAATAACATTGCATTTGTTCTTTGATTTTTATGGTAAATGGGAATATTACCATCCTTGATCCTCTTGCAAATTTATGGGTCATGCTACTCTTTCTGCCCAAATGTCTGTGAGCACATAGGGTGTAGCATTTAATTTCTGGCTGGTGACTTCCCAGCTCTCCTTTTACCCAGATACCCTGACAAGTGACATTCTACATAGTGGAGTTTCTGTTCCCATAATGGATGCAACTTGAGTGTCTTTATTTCAAGGTACTGAGATGTTGAATTTTGTGTTATTTCAACCGATCCTAGGTTTATTATGAGAAATAATAAATGGGCTATTTTGAGTTGCAAATGCAACCCAGTGAAATTAACGATGAAGTTGGAAAGTTAATTTAAATTGAAGCCTTAACAATCTCTTTAACAAGAATAAGAAAATTGTCTATTTTACCCCCATTGTACATCAAGTAATTTGTCTGCTTTCATTTCCCAGATAGTTATTGATCACCAACTATACAATTGATAAAATGCTAGGTACTAACAATTGAGAGTTTGTCTGGTTTATTCACTGTTATCAACTAAGCTTCTACTGCATTGGTCAGCATATACAAGGCTTCAGTGAATATTTGCTGAATAAATAAGTGGCTACAAGTTTTAACAACCTAAATTCAGGGAACTGTGAGCTTGTGGGGCCGAGAGGATCCTTTCCTCCCAATCAGTATTATCTCCATCATCTAGATGGAGTGTGTGTGTGTGTGTGTGTGTGTGTGTGTGTGTGTGTGTGTGCGAGCGCTTTTAGAGTGCAGCAGTGTTAATAAATAAAGACTATTTCTTCAATACATTTCTATTTGAGAGAGTAAGAGAAGCCCCAAGAGAGTCATTCCTCAAACTGGGAGTGCCTCTTCATTAATTTGGAGATATCCACACTCTCACATCTGAAAGTTTCTTAACCGATGGATGAATGAGTACCTAACGCTGTTGGGCTGGAGAAAAGTGCGGGAGTGAGATGATAGATTTGAGAGAGGGGATTCCAATGCTGCAGACCACCTTTGGAGCTACAGTGGCAAGCAGGCACTTCAATAGATAGCTGTCCTGTCCATGCTAACCACCCCCAAAATGTCATTTACTAAATTTGGAAAAAACTAATCTCAATGGCAGTGCATGTTTGCATGTGTGTGTGTGTGTGTGTATGTGTGTGTGTATTTGCATGCACATAGGGGTGTTGATTAAAACCCATCTGGAGTCTCTTGACAGGGAATTAGACGGACGAATCCTATCTCACTTGAGTCTCTCTTAAGTACTATCAAATGTTTCTCATGTGGATACTCACTCATAAAGGGTTGCTATTATTTGTCAATGTAGGAAGAGAAGAGGAAGTTTTGTTTTGTTCTGTTTTTTAAAGAGCATTAAATTAAATATTAAAATAAATTTTAAAACAGTTTTATCCGGGTCTTAAGAACTGGAAGTTTGGGGCGCCTGGGTGGCTCAGTTGGTTAAACAACTGCCTTCAGCTCAGGGCATGATCCCGGAGTCTGCAATCGAGTCCAGCATTGGGCTCCTGCCCCATGGGCTCCCTTCTCCCTCTGATCTTCTCCCGTCCCATACTCTCTCTCTCTCTCAAATAAATAAAGAAAATCTTAAAAAAAAAAAAAAAGAACTGGAAGTTTGCTCTTATAACAGTTGAAATTAATGGCAAGTTACAGAAATGAACAGAGTTTTAGAGGATGCTCCTAACCAAGTGAAAAAGGGAGAAGTGTTGAGTGGATGTCAGTTATTGGGAAAATTATGTCTCACTCCAGTAAGCTGAGAATCCTAAATAAATCCCTCTCAAAGAAAAAGATAGTCCTTGCCGATGAGATGCTTACATCTAGTAGGGTGAAAAAGACAAAAATGTCAGCGTGACATGAGAGCAGGGCTATGGGGAACGCACTAGCAGCAGGGGAGCTCAGAGTATTTACACTTAGACTGGGGAGAAACAGGAAGATTTCCCGAGAAGACAGCATGGTGAGAACTAAAGTTTTAAGGATGAGTAAGAGTTAGCCAGGCAAAGAATGTGGGGAAGTACATTCAGGGCAGTTAAACAGCATGACTTAAAGCATAGAGCTGTGAAACAGCATGTCGTGTGAGGAAAACAGCAAGCCATTTGATTCCAAGTGCATAAAGTAAGAGGCAAGACATGGCAGGAGAGAAGGTGAGAGAGTTAGATAGGTCATGAGAGCTAGACAGTGCAGTATAGTAAAATGTGAGGATTTTATAGGCAACAAGTTTCCACTGAAAGGTTCTAAAGCAAGCAGGTCACATGATCAGGTCACATCTGAGACAGAATATTAATGGTAATTTCTTGGAGAATGGATTGGAAGGTAAAGGCAGCAGAGAAGCACTCATTATTAAGGCCCATTATTACACAAGGAAAGTCTAAACCAAAGGAATGACAGCATGGCTTGAGGAAAGATTATAGATCTATAAACAATTTAGTAGACAAACTTATTAGATCTTGAGATTTTGAAGTTGAGGTAAAGAAAAGGAAGAATTTGATATTGTAGCCCAAATATAGTATTGTTTTTTACATTGTGTTTGGATAATGTTCTATCAGAAGTAGGTCATACAGAGACAGGGACAATTTAACAGGGAAGAACAAGGGAGGGGCGCCTGGGTGGCTCAGTGGGTTGGGGCCTCTGCCTTCGTCTTCTCAGGTCATGATGTCAGGGTCCTGGATGGAGCCCCGCATCAGGCTCTCTGCTCAGCGAGGAGCCTTCTTCCTCCTCTTTCCCTGCCTGCCTCTCTGACAATTTGTAATCTCTGTCTATCAAATAAATAAAATAGTTAAAAAAAAAACAAAACAAAACAGGGAAGGACAAGCTCATGCCAAGTTTGAGATAGTTTTAAAGATATCCAGCAGAGTGTGTAAACCTGGCGATTCACAGACCTGTATCCCTGGGGATAAAAATACATTATATGTTTATTAAAAAAAAAAATTGGAAGGGGAGGCGAACCATAAGAGACTATGGACTCTGAAAAACAACCTGAGGGTTTTGAAGGGGTGGGGGTGGGAGGTTGGGGGAACCAGGTGGTGGGTAATAGGGAGGGCACGTATTGCATGGAGCACTGGTGTTGTGCAAAAACAATGAATACTGTTATGCTGAAAAAAAATAAATTAAAATATCAAAAAAATGAATTAAAAAAAATGAAATCAGAACTCCATAAAAAAAAAAAAGATATCCAGCAGGTAGTCGGATCTATAAGCTGAACTACAGATGTTGGCACTAGAAATACACAAATAGGAGTCATAAATATTGGTTGGTAATGAAAACTATGAAAGTGGGAATGTCTTCAAGGGGTGTATGTGGAGTGAGAATGACCATGGGTCAATGTTGAGAGACGTTAAAGAGGAGACCCATAGATGACTGAGAAAGACAAGTCAAAAAGAGAGAAAATGATTTCCTAAATACAAATAAAAGAATGGTGGTATTATCACTGTTCTAATAGATCAAGAAAGATTTTTTTTTTTTATTTCCACTGGCTTTATAATTAGAAAGTCATTGGTTACTGTGACAAACAGCTTCAGTGGACTGACAGAGAGTGTATTTGAAGAAACATGCTGGTAAAGGGAAAAGAGTGTTAAGATGATAATAAGGGGATTTAAGTTTCAAGTAAGTCTCTTTTTAATTGCTTTTTTCTTTGGTGGGGACAGGGGGTTGCTTAGAGACATTATACACATTTAAAAGCTCAGGAGAAAGCCAAGAAAAATCCTAGAGGACATGTAAGAAATAAAAAACAGGAGTCTGAGTCACTATCGACTCTCGAGAGGAGAAGTATACCATCTTCTCAGAAGGACAGGTATTGTGAGAGCTAATAATTCGTGTTTGCAGATTCACATTTCCCCATAATCTAGAGGTTTGACTGTAGAGGGTAAGCTTGGGGTAGTCAAGGGGTTTTGAAGATAAAGGGATAGTTGTTGAAAGAAGTGGAAACAGAAGTTGATTGAGAAGACAAAAAATTGTCCAAAGATCAAAGGAACTAACTGAGGTTGAATATAATTTCGTGGCTTTATGAATGTTTAAACTGTGGCAGTTCTCTAGCAAAGTTGAGCATGTGCATTAGAGTAAAGAAGATCAGAAGGAAGATTAATTCAGGGTTGTAATTTTGTCCGTTAGGTGTCTGGACAGGTAAAGGTGCAAGGAATTAAGGGCATTGGTGAAACAGTAGTTGAAATGGTCAATAATAGAATCCATGCCACGGAGGAAGGATGGCAAATATTGGAAAGTTGAGCTCAGCTGAGACGGGGGGTGGGGTCAAGAACTGATTGTTTCCATAAAAGCTGTTGGGTAGGGGTAATAAGGATAAGACTGAGAACTATCTAGAAAGTTGTAGCTCAAGTATGACATATCTTTGCTTGCACTTCAGACGGGAACAAATTTTAGTTTAATTTCAATGGATGGCAGTAGCTGTAATAAGTTGTGTATTTTTGTACCCATATTACAACAACATAAGGATTTGAAGAGTTTATTTTTTTATTTCTCTTTGGATTTTTATTTTATTTTATTATATTTTTCAGTGTTCCAAGATGGATTTGAAGAGTTTAAATCATTTGTCTAACTTGAAATAACCAGTAGACAACAGCTGTGTTTGATTCTCAGTCTTTCTGACTCCAAAGCCTCTGTACTTTGAGCATGTTGTTCTCCACTCTCCGGTTTTGCAAATACTGAAATCAAGGTGTGCACCTTTCTTCTATAAGTCTGTACTGTTTTAATCTGTAAAATAATCAATACTGTTCTGACAACTGGTTGTTTAGATTACTACATTTTCTTTTGTATGTAATTGTTGATGTTCGTGCTTGGTTCCTTTGTATCCGAGTCTTCGCTTTGGGAACACCCTCATAGATGTTAGTGTCAGTTTTATTCTGGAGATAGACAGCTCAAAAACTTTTTGCTCGTGACACTGTTAAACACATCAATGAGGTTTATCTTGGTTTCAGAATTATATGTGATTATAAGATAGTAAGATGGTAAAAGAAAGTTGTTTTCCTTCAAATTATGCAATATGGAGATATTTTATCTATATTTTGCCAAAAATTATATTTAACTGGGTTCCCAAATGGTTTCCTTGTAGAATAGATACTGGGTATTTATAAATTCACAGAGATCTGTTAATGAGTCCTTCCAACTATCCAGTTAATTAGAATGCCCCTCAGCTTAATAATGTGGGGCTAGATGAGAATCTTTTTACTCCTGAAGGTGAGGAAACTAGGTTTCCTCAATGTCGATATTAATATCAATACTAGAATTCACATTCAGTTTAACTAATTTTTTTTTAAAGTCATTCCTTTTGCCTGATTTACAATTACTTGGATCATAGTTTCCCAAATTTATAAGTATACTTGCATTTTTGTAATTGAATTTCAGAATTTCCTTTAAAAAATAGGAGTATTTTTTTTTTTTACATTTTTAGTAGTATAAATACATTTTTATTTTCTCACAAGGTTAAATTTGGTTTTGTTTGTGACATTCTATTATGTCCTGGTGATTTTTTAAAATTAACATATAATGTATTATTTGTTCCAGGGGTACAGGTCTGTGATTCATCAGTCTTACACAATTCACAGCACTCCCCATATCACATACCCTCCCCAATGTCCATCACCCAGCCACCCCTCCCTTTGACCCCCCCTCCCCTCCAGCAACCCTCATTCGTTTCCTGAGATTAAGAGTCTCTTATGGTTTCTCTCCCTCTCTGGTTTCATCCTGGTGATTTTTATAGCATTTACTTCATACTGACATGTCTGTTTTTAGCTAACTTTAGTGTCGATATCCTAGTAAAAATAACCCATCATAAAAATGTTCTGAAACCAGTTATTAATATTATTTGTTTGCAGAGAACTTTCAGTCAGAACACACTCCCTAATTTAAATAAGCTCCTTTATTTTATAAATTAAATTGTTTATAAAAAGAAAATGCAAAAATATGGTTAAACCTTTAAGTATTAGGTCATTAAAAATCCATTCTTGCCTTCCTGCCCATAACTACATCTTTTTTTCAGATCTGTCACCCATTTCATTTAAGCACTTAGCTCTCTTCTAATGAATGAATTGGCATTTCATATTACCTTATTATCCTATAAAACAAAATGCATACTCAATAACATTAACGGTAATTTCTCATAAAGACACATTATCGATCCGGGTGCTACCTGTAAGCATTGAAAATTGCAGCCTGCACACAGAGCCTTTCACATCTGGGCCTGAAGAATTAAAGAAAAATTAAATTTGACAGCAGTAAATTCACAGGCACAATATAGGCCCCAATTTATATGCAAAATGAAATGCTTTATGAAAATTTCTTCTATATTCTCACGGAGATTTGGGAAAAAGATTTCACTAGATGCTTCTTTCTTTAATATCCCTCTACTTAAATATTATACTGAAGTCACTGCAGACTTTATACTTTATACTTTGATGTATAAATAATCAAGTTAAATTATGTGCAGCAAGGAGACTAGTGCTCTGCCATTCTTATTTTACAAAGTAATTTCTACCCTAGAGGGTCAAATTTCCCTGACAAATTCTTAATTACTATGTTGCAACAGAAGCAGAATCTATTTGTGCATAAATCCTGGGCATTCCCATGTGGCAAGTAACTAATATTATCAACCATTTCACTTGGCCTGTTCACTGAACTCCATAATTAGATAATACTTTTGATGATGGTACATTTGAAGTCTTAATCCATTTAATTTTTTATGAGTTTTTTTTATTTTAATAGGGATATGTTAGTGACCACTACCTATTTAAAAATCATTAAAATTCTGTCCACAGCAGTAATAAAGATTAAAGATTACTAATATGGCATTCATAACCTTGCTGGTTTTCCAGAAATCCAGGGCTTAAGGTAAATGTTAAAGGTCATTTAATATGTTAGTCACTAATTATAATCCTGGGTAATAGGTTCCTTTTCTAATTATCATGGTATAAAAGTTCTATTGTTTGGGTCTATGCTTCTGATTTTTATATTTAGCTTTTTTGGGGATGAGTAATCCAGGAATTAAGCTCCTGAACATTGATGAAAGTAGGTAATGCTTGATGATTAACTGGATAAAAGCTTATATTTGAATGCTGTATGATATTTTGCCTTGAAGTTACTTACCGAAGATGCGGCATCCTTTTTCTAGCACGAGGTTCAGGGAAAAGGTCACTGCAAGATTAATGCACCCATATTTTAATATCAAACTATGACAAAATTGATAACAGCCTTTTGGTACTCCTGCCAAAACATTAAGAAGAAAGCTTGAACAACCTGAAACATGAGGAAAACATTTTTTAAAAAGTGAACTAGGTTTTGCCCATCTTTAACCTAATAATAATAGTGCAGAATTATCCAATTCACATGACAATAAATTGTTCACTCTCATTTCAATGCACACACACACGCACATGCATACACATGCATCCCAGAATCTAGAGTAGCCGCCTGAAAGACAATCACTAGCTGCTTTGTCAAGTAATATTCGAGAATCATCATGAGCTAAAACCAGGATGGACTAATAAAAACCCATCAGATTTTAGAAAGCAATAACTTTTTACAAAACCCTGATTGTCTTGACATTTTCCCTTACTTGTACATTTACTTGAGCATACCTGGTTTGAAATTATTACACAGGTTCTACTTACATAATGTGTTCATTTTGAGTTATTGCATTATGCGTATATATCTTGCCCTCTTTTTGGAAATAATTTGCATTACCAACCTCTTCAGTCTTATTCATATGTTCTCAGTCTTTGCATTTGTTCTGGCAGAAAATTTTTAGACAATTCACTAACATATTGGATGTTTCTTGGGTGGTTAGAACTTCTGAAAAGCCTTAGGAATATTTTATAAAAACTCTATCAGGAGATATATTTGCTTAATTAATTTATAATTGTGTATTGAGCACTTGCTATATTCTAGACACATAAAGATCTCTGCTATCATGAAACTTATTCTACTGATGTGACATACGCAATAGACTATATATATATAGAATACATATACACAGATATATATATATCTAAAATATTAAAATCTAAATATTTAATATCTAAAATATTAAAAGAAATAAATAAATATATATATAAAGAAAGAAATATATATATATATAAAGAAATATATATATATTTCATGTATAGAGAGACATATATCATTTGTCAAAAGGTAAAAAAGTACTAGGAGAAAAAGTAAAACACATGTAGAAGATAGGGATTAATGATTAGTGATGATTAGGAAAAAAGATTCTATTTTAATTTGAATAATATTAGAAGGTCATCAAGAAAGTAACCTTTGGCCAGAGACTAATAGAAGGGACTCAGGTATATCAGATATCCTGGGAAGAGCCAGCAACAAGTCAAAGGGCTCTGAGGCAGGAGTAAACCTGTTTTGTTAGAAAAACAGCCTGAAAATGACTGTGGTTGGAAGGAAGTGAATAAAGTAGGATTTCTATTTAAAACTATTAGAGGGCGCCTGGGTGGCTCGGTGGGTTGGGCCGCTGCCTTCGGCTCGGGTCATGATCTCGGGATCCTGGAATCGAGTCCCGCATCGGGCTCTCTGCTAGGCGGAGAGCCTGCTTCCCTTCCTCTCTGCCTGCCTCTCTTGTGATTTCTCTCTGTCAAATAAATAAAATCTTAAAAAAAAAAAAAAAGTATTAGAGTCAGGTAATAGAATCTTGAGACTCTAGTAGAAACTTTGACTTTTTTTCCTGTGTAGATGAAGGCCATTTGAGTATTTAAATAAGAAGCAACGTAAGTCTACTTGACCGGGAACCCCAGCTTCTGGATTGAAAATCTGCTAAAGGAAATACAAAGCAGAGCAGGAACATTGGTTAAGGAGCTTCAGAAATGCATTCAGTCGAAAGGTGGTAGCAGATTGGATCAGAGGATTCTTCCAGATGTTGAGAGTCAAATTCTGTATGCTTAGAAATTAGAGCAAAGGAACATGGTAACTGATGAGATATGGACTGTGAGGAGAGCAAGCAGTCAATAACGACTCTAATATTGGCCTTTAACAATATGGCTTTCATTTATAACCCAACAAAAGTATTTCCAGTATATTGTGAAGTCTGATGTCTAAATGAAATACATATAAGGGAAAATGGGTATAAAAGAATCAGAGATATAAAATACAAGCCACTCTATGAAAGTTTTGCTGCTAAGGGTAACCAGAAGAATGAGGTGGAAGCTAGAGGGACAGAGAGGTTGAGGAAGTTTCCTTTTTAACCTGGAAGAAATTGGAGCACATGTATATGGCTTATGCTCACTGGAATGATCCCATTCAGAGGTAAAATTCATGGTCACTTGATTTAATGGTTATGAATTTAAAGTGAGACAGTGAACCATGTCCAGATTCAGAGGGTCTGGTATAATTCAGGTGGCAAGTACACTTTAACTATGATTAGAGGCTAGCCAGGAGAGCGTGACCAATTGAGGGGGGGGGGGCAAGGAAGCTGTCAGTGTTTGCACACAGAAGATCTAATGTGGGAATGTAGAATTTAGACAGGGTTAGGAGAATAGGAAGGGTAGGAAGACGCATATACATAGTGTCATAATTACCTGTGATAGATGTTCCCTTATAGTCGAGGGAATAGAACATACGAATGCATAGTTTAATGATCCTTTGTAGCAGGAAGGTTGTTTTAGAAGCGGGCGAGTAATAGGACTGGGGAAATTATGGAAACTCACCCAACGGGGGGTGGAAGCACAGTGGTGAACACTAAAAGGAAGGGAAAATGGAAAACGACTACAAGTGTCAGAGCATTAGAACAGACCACCCAGAGAGGGAAAGGCTACGTTTTATGTTTTTTCAATTAATATTATGACATTAACGCAAAGCCAAACTTTGCGTTTGATGTCACAGGTCAGGTTTTACACAGGGCTGGTTCTCTGTGTGTGACATGTATCATGGCCCAGGCCCCAGTTTCAGAATGGCCTCGTAGTTAGTGTAATTCTCTGCTATGCCAGTCTTGAGACTTATAACAGTTTTTGTACAAGGGTGTTTTGTGGTATCCTGCAGAGGGCAAGATCAAGTCCCCAACCCAAAATCGACGCAGATATTGAAACTGATGATGCCACACATGCACCAAGAGGGTACGAAAAGCTCTGTTACTCACATAATAATGTTGTGGTGGTTGTTTGTTTGTTTGTTTGTTAGTTTTTTTTTTTTTTTAAAGATTTTATTTATTTATTATTTCACAGCGAGAGAGATCACAAGTAGGCAGAGAGGCAGGCAGAGAGAGAGAGGAGGAAGCAGGCTCCCCGCGGAGCAGAGAGCCCGATGCGGGGCTCAATCCCAGGACCCTGAGATCATGACCTGAGCCGAAGGCAGCGGCTTAATCCACTGAGCCACCCAGGCGCCCCTGTTTGTTAGTTTTTGAGAACAGGATAGCTTCCCAGGCAGGTCCAAAATGGCTTGAATCATGAAAATGGATGAATGAAGGGCAAATGGCGTGGTTAGTTTTTATTGTGATTAGGAGACAAGCTGGTTGGGGCGCTTGGGTGGCTCAGTCAGCCAAGTGTCTGCCTTCAGCTCAGGTCATGAGCCCAGAGTCCTGGGATCTGGTTGAGCCCAGTATGGGTTCCCTGCTCAACGTGGAGCCTGCCTCTCTCTCTCATTCCCTCTGCTCCTCCCCCCATCCCTTCCCCGCCCCACCATGCTCCTGCTCTCTCACACACGTGCGCGCTTTCTCTCTCTCCCAAATAAATAAATAAAATATTAAAAAGAAAGAAAGAAAGAAAGAGAAAGAAAAGGAGACAGACTTGTATGAGAATCTTCACAGCATAGTGAGTTTGCTTGACTTTCACTTTCCCATCTGGTGCCTTGGGAAAGAGTGCAAGCTTTCTTATTGGCTTTTCTTACTATGGGGCTTGAAAGACATCAGCGATCAATTATACGTAATGCAGTCAGTCTCTATTAAAAGAGGTGTTCAGGATTCTATCTTGCACTGACCTGCACTGACCCCACAAATTATGTGGCCAGTCCTGGTTTTATAGAAGCAGATTTCTGAGGCAAAGATTTTTTTTTTTTTTTTTAAGGATTCACTACTGTGAAGGAAAGGGGGAAACAAGATGGGGCAGGAGGGATCAGACTGCCTCAGATGTCCAACAAAGCTGTTCCCCATCAGCATTCCCTGTGTGGGGCAAGTAGACCTGCTTTTATTTCCTCATGTGCTCGTTTACAGAGGTGGAATGGCACACCCTTCAGAGCCAGTGGGCAAATGCTTCTCTGAAGGGGGATCTGGGCAGGTTCGTCCACACCTACCAGAGCTGGGCAACTATTACACTACCTCTGTAGTTGTCACAGGTTTTGAATACAAATCAAAATATTTGATTATATTTCATGACTTGAATATAAATCGGTCTGTAATAAAGGCCTTAGAGGCACCCATATTAATAGGGTGTAAGATTGTTGTCAAAGAAGAAGCATTCCAACTTCACCTCCATCCTTTGTTAAACATATAACTTACCAGATATGGAATGTTCAGCTTCTTTCAGTGTTCGCTTTTCTGAAGTGCAGAGAATAATAATACAAATAAATGGCGTTTTGAGGAATAAAAAATGTGAAGTAACTGTTGAAGAATGATGGTTAAGGTACATATTAGTTGTTATTTTCACAAGACCTTCAAAGTATAAACCTCATGACCTATCTCCAGGCTGCTCAAAATTCTGTTCTTTGGTAGTGGAAGAGTTTTATCATTTGAATTGATTCAGCAAATTGCACTTTATTTTGCCTTTTTTATTAATAACTTTTAAAGAGCAAATTACGCTTATGCTAAAACTTCTTTGCTTATTGTTAAAAAAGAAACAGGCCCAAATGGAGTCCCTTGTGCTAAGCCCAGGTCACCAATCTGAGACTTAATATCCAACTTAACTAAGTTTCAACCTTTCCCTGGGGAAGAATTTTAACCAGTCAATCTGGAATTACCTGGTCAGCACTAGTGAGGTCACCTGCCTGAAAGACTACCTATTCCTCCCCCTAACCCGCAGTCCCCTAAAGGAAGGTGACTTCGCCACAAACAATCCACTCTGTTATTAACTTCCTTGCCATACCCCCTTCTGCCAATAAGCTTTCCATTTTGTACACCCCCTTAGTGCTCCTTTATATCTGCTAATTGAAATGCTGCCTTTTTCATGAATCATTGAATAAAGACAATAAAATTTTAAAAATTTACTCAGTTGAATTTTGTTTTTTAAGGCCACTAGTAGTACATATTTAGTATATCTACTTTATTTAACAAACTCAACTGAGATTATGCATAGACAATCACCAACAGGAAAAAAAAATAAAGTTTTAAATCAGAGTGTATTTCTTTTTATCTTTTTTTTAATAAAAATTTTATTTTGGGGGATGCCTGGATGGCTCAGTAGGTTGGGGCCTCTGCCTTCAGCTTGGGTTGTGATCCCGGGGTCCTGGGATCGAGACCCGCATCGGGCTCTCTGCTTGGCAGGGAGCATGCTTCCCTTCCTCTCTCTTTGCCTGACTTTCTGCCTACTTGTGATCTCTTGTCTGTCAAATAAATAAACAAAATCTTTAAATTTTTTTTATTTTTTATTAACATAGTCTGTATTATTTACTTCAAGGATACAGGTCTGTGAGTCATCAGTCTTACACAATTCACAGCACTCACCATATCACATACCTTCCCCAACGTCCATCACCCAGCCACTCCCTCCCACCCCCCAGCAACCCTTAGTTTGTTTCCTGAGATTAAGAGAGTGTTTTTTAGTGTTTTCAAAAAGGGTTTTTGATGTCTTATATAAAGTATCAAGGTTTTATTTGTTTTCTCAAATTGTATTGAAAGAATACTTCTGTTTAAATTCTGTTTCTTCTTTTTATACTGCCACTTATGGGCTTTTGAGGGGTTTTTTGAAGATGAATCCTTGTGTATTTGACATTTTCCACAGCTCTGAATTTCTTATACTCTAATGACAAATAAAAATATAAAGAAAGTTTGAATCTTCACCTAGGTCACCAAGGACAAATTATGGTTCCAATTTAGTTAGGGCTCTACCTCAACTGCATACAGACTAGTCTTCAGTTCATACTTAAAACACTTATTTTAAGTGAATAGAAAATGAAATAAACAAGTCCCAAGTCTGAATGATAAAACCCTGAAATTTGCCCCCAATACTCTTGTAAACTGGGTTGTGTAATCTCATGATATTTCTGGAGGTTTAAAAAGAAAAATCCATTGCATCATAATATTGTGTATATTTCTTTCAGGTTCTCTTTTTTTTTTTTTTTAATTGAAGTCTTAAGATAGGGTTGAATGTTTAAAATTAAAATGTTTCATCACTTCAAATTCTGTGGCTGTTCCTTTTCTTATATGGTTCAGTGTCATGCAGGCAAACCCTGTCCCAATTACAGAGAAACAGATTTGTCATTCCTGGTCTCTGAAATAGCTTGATACATAATTGGAGATAGAAAGTGTATATATTTGTATTTATGTGGGATTGGAAATGCTAAGTAGAACTGTACTCACACTTTTGATAGGGATCTTTAATAGGAAAATGATCATTTTAGAACCTGATCCCTGAGCCTATTTCTCCATTGTCTATTTGTTTATTGTAAAACTTATTTAAGAAAACAAGCAAATATTTAGCTCCCTGACATTTTGAAATAAGCTAAGATCTTACTTGGGTATTCAACACCACAGTGCAGGAATATTGAAAATGTCTAGGAAAAAAATTACCATTTTTCTCAATTCCTCCTTCTTTTCTCCCCTCTGTTACATTGTGTTAGGTATAGATGTCCTATTTAATCCCAGGCTGAGAAGTGTAAAATGTCATACTATTAAATTAAAATGGTAGAAAGTGTGCCCTTCCTGAGTGCCCATCCTTCTGACAAAGCCCTGCACCAAACATGAATTTTTAAATGAAAGAAATAGTTGATACTTTTATATGACCTTCCTTATGCCTAAAAATCTATACCCTTTCTTATGCCTAAAAATCTATACCTTGACAAAAAGAGAGAGAGAAAGAGAATGAGAACCATTAAGAATGTAGGCAAAAAGGTAACTTAGAAAGTATAATTGTATTTGATTCATTTGATACTCAAAGAAAAGTTGGCCCTATTATCAATGTTCTTAACTTGATACTTACTCTACTCCTTCATAGCTGTTAAAAAGATTAAAAGTCATGATCACAGCACTTGAAAAGAACAATGCAAGTTCATTTTGGCTGATCTGATATCTTAAAATAGACTATCATAAAAATCACTCCAGAAAGATGAGAATCTATTTTTAAATGTTTCTGGAAAAAAAAAAAAAGCAGTCTATCTTCCTCAGTTTATCTGTCCTGACCAAGAAGAAAAAGGCTGCCTAATTCTAAATCTTATTTTTAATTCTGTTATTTAATCTCATAGTTCTATGCTGGATCTTAGTGAAAATACGAACTTACTACTCTCAAACTCTTACTTTCTTTCGGTTTCTCCTCTTTCTCTTGTGTGCTTACTCAAAGCATGATCCTTGCACAACTGACATCAAAACACCTCATTTGTTTGTTAACATGCAGATTTCTACAGGTCAGAATATTTGGAAGTATAACAGAAAACCAACCTTTTGAATTTTTTTTTACAAATAGTTAATGATCTAATATTTTTTAATGCTTAGAGCCATTTTGTACTGATTACTCATAAATTTGACCTAACCCTTTCATTATCATAATTATAATCTTACCATAAATTCTCATCAAATTATTCACCTCCTTAAACAATTCATCATATTTTGACGGTACCAAACATCTTAGACTTAGAATTTTGTTATAATTGGTCAAAATAGTCATTCTGCTCCATTGGATCTATAAAGTCATTCAACAGATCCAACATATATCTGTTGAGAACTTTTTCCAGTGTTCTATACAGCAATAAAACAAATAAACAATAATCCATCCCCTTGTGCAACTTACTTCCTAAGAAGGAAGGGCACAGGCAATAAATAAATAAATAAATAAATAAATGTAAGACGAGAATAAGTACTAAGGAGAGTGACAGTGCTAGAAGGGGGTTGCAATTTTTTGCCTAGGGAACATTTTTTTTCACTTTTTTAAAAAGATTTTTTTTAATATTTTATTTATTTTGAGAGACAGCAGAAGCGAGCGAAATCACAGAAGGAGAGGAAAAAGCAGATTGGATGCTCAGTGGAGAGCCCAGTGCAGAGATGATCCCAAGACCCTGAGATCAGGACCTGAGCTGAAAGCAAACACTTAACTGACTGAGCCACCCAGGCACCCAGTCACATTTTTGGTAAATGAAAAAAATTCAAGCAAGAAGAGGTGAAGGAGTGAACCAAACGGTTGTCTGAGAAAGGAGCACCCACAACAGCAAAAGAACAATGACAATGGCTCTCTGATAGATGTACGATGCCCAGTGTGCTGGAATAATAACAAAGGAGCTGAGATTGGAGAGAAGTAAGCAAAAGAAATGTAGACGTCCTTGGAAAGACCTTGGAGATCCAGACTGGCTAGGGCCTTGTGTGAAGGACAGAGCCATTGGTGAGTTGTAAGCAGATAATGACCTAGTTTCATCAAATTTGAAAGAATTCGTCTCTCTGCTCTATGTAGAACAGATTGCAGAAAGAGCAAGGACACAAGTAGGGGAAACCAGACAGAAATTACTGCAATAATACCAGGGAGGAATGGCGATGGCTTGGGCAAGGGTTACAGTGTGATTCTGAATATATTTTATAGATTCAGTAGTATATTCTGATTATTTCTATATGGAGAATGAGAAATAAGAGTCGTGTTTCCTCCAAGGTACTTTTGGCCTCGATAACTTTTGGCCTGAAAACTTGGAAGGGTTTGCATTTAGTCAAAGAACACTACAGGTGGAACCAGTTTGAAGAGATCAAAAGATCCATTTCCAACATGTTAAGTCTAGGAATTCTATGAGACATTCAGGTGGAAAAACCAAATATCCAGATAGAAATAGGGGTCTTCCAGACAAAGGAAAAGTTCAGACTGGATCATAAAGAGGAATTTTAAATAAAGATTTTTTTTTTATTTATTTATTTGACAGAGAGAGATCACAAGTAGGCAGAGAGGCAAGCAGAGAGAGAGGAGGAAGCAGGCTCCCCGTGGAGCAGAGAGCCCGACGCGGGGCTCGATCCCAGAACCCTGAGATCATGACCCGAGCCGAAGGCAGCGACCTAATCCACTGAGCCACCCAGGCGCCCCATAAAGAGGAATTTTAAATCATCAGACTGGATTAAGTCAAGAATAGAAAGACAGAAGTAGCCCAAGGAAAGTCTCTGGAGAAATCCGTTTCAGAATTCTGGTGCCAAAGCAAGGAGTGAGGGCCCTCACCCACTGTTTTAAATATTATTTGAATATGAATATACACACACATGTGTGTCTATATAGTTTATATATATATTTATATAAAGTATATGTATATATGTTTGTATATATAATATTTTTATATATATAATTAGGATTACATGTCAACATATTTACAGCAACTTATATCTTATTTATTTTCCCTTAACTCGGTTGAATTTTTCTATTTTTGTAACAATCAAATGCAACTAGTACAAAACTAAGCAAACATTTTCTGCTACAGACCACTTTCTCCCAACTTGTGTGACACTATTAATAACAGCATTGTAATATTTCAAAAAGCATAATTTTCTGAGGACTGCTTAATTGGAATAAAATAAACCAAAATCCGTTAGTGGATCCTCAAAATATATAGGGATTTTAATGTATGTCAATAACGTGGACAAAATAATTACTTGTATCAACAATGCAATATGTTAATTCTACTTAAAAATGTAGTAACTTACCATCTTTAAAACTATTCCCATCCAAGTGGTTAAAACACATTTTAAGAAGCAAAGTACGAACTCTTAGTTATCCAAAATTCTCAGCTGTACAGAATAAAATACTTTCAAGTATTATCCTGACCCAGACTGCAGATTAAAATTTGCTAGTAACTTAAATAATAAAATTTAATTCAAATATTCACGGACACGTTCACATTTATTATTTCAACTCTTTAATTTTCCTCTGTGTGCATGTATTAATTAATTAATGTGCTGGCCTTCCCGTGTGATGACTTGCTTAGAAAAGTAGAATTATTAATAAAGAATATTTCTCTTGCTTTAGCATATTTAGGGCAAAGACCAAATGCTTGAAATATTTAAACTTATTTTAGCTCATGACAAGCCTAAAAAGAGCAGGAAATGTGTCCCAGATACACTATATAAGATAAAAATTGAGAAAGCAGGGACACAAAACCTGGGCAAGAAAGAAAAAATGCACACACACACAAAAATAATTTTTAAAAGTCTGGTTCCTTTTAACACTGGGATAACTAAAGAGAAAAAACATCCTCTTCCCTCCTTCTTCTCCTCCTCATGATGATTAGTTGAGTAGAATTAAAACTTCAGAATAAACATCAGGACATACAACCACTTGAAGAAAGGAAAAATTCTGTCTTAATTTAAAAACCGTTACTGTAATCCAAAAGAATCACATCTTTTGTTAAAAAATACATAAGCAAAAAAAACACAAAAAAACCATAAGCAAAATGTTTAGGGGGAAAAACCATACTTTAATAGTCTATAATGAACCACTGATTTCTACATATTACCCTCATGAATTGAAATAATCCTTATTTGAAAAAGTGGTTTGAGGAAACTATATCTTCTGTTGTTCAAAATCTTAACTCTGTAAGAACATTCTTCTCCCTACAGATATGAACTAGGTCAGTTATCCATTAGACGTTGTAGGCACAGTAGGTCAAAGAAAATGTTATAATATAATGTGAATATGTTATTATACCAACCCCATTATAAAATAGAATTTTGAGTATGTGTTTAATGGAAGAAGGGGTCCACAAAGGCAAAAGTTCTTAAGGCCCATGGTTTTCCTAAGGTGACCTTGAACTCTGAATTGAACCATACAAACCAATCCCCATATTTATGCTATTGCCAGATGGGGAGAAATTTCCTCCTCCCTTTTGCTGAAAGTAAAGCTAGTTCCCTTTACCTTTTAGTTTCTAAGGTAAACAAAAGGAGGGGAAAGATTTTGAAATCATATTACTTATATTTCTTCTCATTTAAAAAGATTTCATTCTGCTTTTGAAAGGCTTTTTGGTCAATAGATGCATGTCTACTACCTTGAAAATTGCAGAAACAGAGAAATGTGTCCCTTCTGTGAAGATTATATTGCTCAGAAGCAATGTGGAATCCACAAAGATCAGGTGCTTCATATGTGATATCTCAATTGTGGTGATTTTAAGTGTGTAAGTTTTAGCAATTTCCATTAACATCTCTATTCCATCTTTCGCCAGTATGTTAAAAAAAAATGTCATGTTGTGTAACAGAGTTGTTATGATATTTAACTGGTAACCCTTAATTCGAAGAGGCTTTTCCTTCAATATCCCCACAGCAGAAAATGTCTCAGCTATTCACCGAACAGCTCAGAACAAAAGCTCTTACTTAGCCTGATCCATGAACACTTTCTCTCATACCCCATATTTAAACCACCATCAACTTCATTATCTTGACTTGTCTAGCCAACAATATGTTTCTTCTAGACCATTATTATTAGCCTTCAAATAGTTCCCTCATTGTTAACGGTTTTTATTCTATAATCTGTATGCTACATAGTTGCCAGAGTTATTTTTTTAGAGTGAAATCAAATCATAAGTCACCAATGCTTCTAACAGAATATACAATATCACTAGTAAGTTATAGGCTTCAAAATATTCCATGATATGGCCTTTATCTCTCTGACTTCATATCCTAATGCTCTAGCTACAGTGGGTCTTTTAGACTTTTATTTAAATTTTTTTCTTTTAGAAAAGTTTTAGAAGTGCAGAAAAGGTGTGAAAATATCTAGACAGTTCCCATGTATTTTATACCCATTTCCTCTATTACTCACATTTTACATCAGTGTGGAATATTTGTCACAATTAATGAGCCAATACTGATAATATTACTATTAAATTCCATAATAAGATGTCCTTAATTCTTTACTTAACGTTCTTTTTTTTTTTTTCCCACTCCAGATTATCATCTGGGATGCTACATTGTATTTAGTTGTTATATTCCATTAGGTACCTTCTGGTATGATAGTTTCTTAGACTTACATGATTATGGTGGATTTGAGGATTATTGGTAAGGTATATTGTTGTACTGAAATTTTTCTGATACTTTTCTCATGAAAACTGGAGTTAGGGATTTTAAGGCCACAGAGGGATCTTTTTACAACCCCTCCCCCCCATGAAAGTAAAACTAAACTGATTTTATTTATTTTTTAAGATTTTATTTATTTATTGGTCAGAGAAAGAGACAGAGAGAGCACAAGCAGCGGGACCAGCAGACAGAGGGAGAAGCAGGCTCCCGGCTGAGCAAGGAGCTGGATGTGGGTCTAGATCCCAAGACCCTGGGATCACAACCTGAGCCAAACATAGCTGCTTAACCTAACTGACTGAATCATCCAGGTGTCCTTTTTTTTTTCCCCCTAAACTGATTTTCTGGTAATACTTATGGCCAGTGCTTTATAACTTGAAACAGCAACATTATTACTATTATCAACATGTCAGCAACTGTGTGTGTGCACATGGTAAAAACAAAACAAAACAAAACACAGAGGTAGCATGTGATTCTTATATCACAATTCATCAAGGGCACATGTATCAACACAATTAATCACTGTTGATAGTACCATTAATCACCTTGCTAAGGTCATATTGGTCAGTTTCCCCACTGCAATCTTACATTCCCCCTATTTCCATACTGCACTCTTGGAAAGGAAATCATAATGTACATCCCACACTGAAAAGGTAAGTAGTTATGCTCTACTTCTTTGAGTATGGAGATCCACATAAATGACTTGGAATTCTTTTCACCCAGTATTTGTCTATTCTCATTCACTCATCCATCCATAATAGTATAGATTTATGGATATTTATATTTCAGGTTGTAATTCTGAATCATTTTATTATGTTGCTTATATAGTTCCATCTTTGATGATTGGAGGCTCTTTGGTTGAGGCTCATGTCCCTTTGATCCATTCCATTTTTTTTTATAATTAAAAAAATGGTTTTTGTTAGCATATGTGTAACTTCTGGTGCTATAAGATGTTCCAGGCTCATATTATGTATTCCCTGCTCCACTCAGAGAATCAGCCATTTCTTCAAGAAGCCCATAGTACTCCAATACCATCCTCCAGTAAGAGTTCTATGGAGTTCTTGGAGGATGGTATTGGAAACCAAGATCTGGGTACTAGGTATGTTCATTGTTACCAGAGTGTCATTGTTTCTTTGCCTTCTCAACTGACAGAACAGTGCAATCTATGAACATGCTAACTCGTGTTTGTACATTTATCTCTACCTATTTCTCTATGTATCTCTATATAAATATTAAATGAGTTGATACTGTGTCTTCAACTCTAGTATTCTTTGGTGATTCCAGTCTTCTTCCCTTGCTTTTCTGTTAATTGCCATCTCAATAGTGAAAGTGGGATCAACCATACATCTTTCATTAACTTAATTGTTTGATTCCAGTATACATGTATAGTACTTCCAGAATTGTTACTCCATACCCCCATGAGAAACAACTTTATCAACTAAAGTGCTATATCCAGTTCATTTTGCCTTTACTTCTATAGGCTATATTTGTTTCCAAAGTTACTTATCAGCACCCTTTTTCTCCAACACTTTCACAGAGGTTATTTCATATATTTTAAAAATATTTTATCACAGTCCACATTCCATCCTGACATCCAACTCCTAAATGATTTTTTTTAATTTGCATACATTAAGATTCACTCCTTGTGCTGTAAAGTTAGGTGGGTTTTGATAAATGCATTGTGCTCTATCTGTACCATTATAGTCACATACAGAATACTTTCACCATCCTAAATTTCCTGTGCTTTACCTATTCAATCCATTCTTCTCCCCAAATTCCTGGCAACCACCTATCTGTTTCCCATCCCTATGTTTTTGTTTCTGCTTGAATTTCATCCTTGTTTTGTTTATCTTGGTAGTTCATTTATTTTTATTGCTAAATAATATGCCATTGTACAAATGTACCATAGTTTACCCATTTGCTGATGTATCCATTTATTTATTGTAAGACCTCTTGATTGTTTCCACTTTGGGGCCATTATGAGCAAAGTCTCTATAAACATTCACATACAGGTTTTGGATGGAAATTAAGTTTTCAGTTCAATTGAGTAAAGTATACCCAGTGAGCACCGGGTCATATGATAAGACTTGGTTTAGTTTTGCAAGAAACTGCCAAGTAGTTTGCTAAAGTAGCTGTATCATTTTTCATTCCCACCAACTATGAAATTCCCACCAGAAATAAAAGTTCTTATTATTCCACATCTCATGACTATTTGTTTTTGCCAGTGTTTGGGATTTTAACCATTGAAATAAGTGTGTTATAATATTTCATTTTATATTAATTTACTTTTTTTTTCCTGATGACAAATAATGTTAAGTATCTTGTCACATGTTTATTTACTATCTTTATTTCTTCTTTGTTGAGGTGTCTGTTTAGATCTCTTGTCCATTTTTTAATTGTCGCTTATTATTGTTGAGTTTGGAGGGTTTTTTGTGTATTTGTATTCTAGTTCTTTATTAGATATGTGTTTAGCAAAGATTTTTTTTCCCCAGTCTGTAGTTTGGGGTTTTTTCAATATTTTAACAGCATTCTCCACATTTTAAGAGACATTTTATTTTATTTGTTATTATTATGTTCAGTTAGCCAACATATAGTACATCATTTGTTTCAGATGTAGTGTTCAGTGTTTCCTTAGTTGTGATAACACCCAGTGCTCATCACAACACACGCTCTCCTTAATACCCATCACCCCATCCCCCCAACCGCCTCCCTTCTGAAACCCTCTGTTTGTTTCCCAGAGTCCAGAGTCTCTCATGGTTTTTCTCCCTCTCTGATTTCTCAGCCATGAGAAAGGATGAGACATTTTATTTTTAAAATCCAACTGAACTATTCATTTTTATTTTTACTTTTTTTCAAAGATTTTATTCATTTATTTGACAGACAGAGATCACAAGTAGGCAGAAAAGCAGGCAGAGAGAGGAGGAAGCAGGCTCCCTGCTGAGCAGAGAGCCTGATGCAGGGC
This sequence comes from Meles meles, assembly GCF_922984935.1. Lineage (NCBI taxonomy): Eukaryota > Metazoa > Chordata > Mammalia > Carnivora > Mustelidae > Meles > Meles meles. Next base: position 60,911,603 of record NC_060072.1, read on the forward strand.
TCAATCCCAGGACCCTGAGATCCTGACCTGAGCCTAAGGCAGAGGCTTTAACCCACTGAGCCACCCAGGCGCCCCTGAACTATTCATTTTTAATTCAATAATTGTGCTGGGTCACGTGGGTGGCTCAGTTGGTTAAGCATCTGCCTTCAGCCCAAGTCATGATCCCAGGGTTCTGGGATTGAGCTCAGCACCAGTCTTCTTGCTCAGCAGCGAGCCTGCTTCTCCCTCCTCCTCTGCTCCTTCCCACTGCTTGTGCCTGTGCTGTATCTCAAACAAATAAATAAAATCTTAAAAAAAAATAATTGTACTTTTTGTATTGTATCAAAAACAACATGAAAGCCGCAGTCACCGTTTTCCTATGTCTTCTGGAAGTTTTATAATTTTGCATTTTATATTTCTATGATGTATTTTGTATTAAATTTGTATAAGTGGTAAGGTCTGTGCCTAGGTTCAGAGTTGTTGTTATTCTGTTGTATATTGACATCCAGTTGCTCCAGCACCATTTTTGGAAAGACTAGACATTCTCAACTGAATTGCCTTAGCAACCTTAAAAAAATTAGTTCATTATATTTGTGTTCCTTATCTAGGCTCTCTACTCTATTCCATTGATCTATGTGTCTATTCTTTTACCAACACACAATCTTTTGTTTATGGTAGCTTTATAGTAAATTTTAAAAAACGGATTATGTGGGGCGCCTGGGTGGCTCAGCGGGTTAAAGCCTCTGCCTTCAGCTCAGGTCATGATCCCAGGGTCCTGGGATCGAGCCCCGCATCGGGCTCTCTGCTTGGCTGGGAGCCTGCTTCCTCCTCTCTCTCTCCCTGCCTGCCTCTCTGCCTACTTGTAATCTCTATCTGTCAAATAAATAAATCTTTAAAAAAAAAAACAAAAAAGGATTATGTGAGCCCTCCAACTTGGTTCTTCATTTACAGTACTTTGTTGACTATTCTAAACTCTTTACCATTCCATATTATTTTAAAATTAGTGTTTTTACACTACAAAATAATTTATTGGGAGCTTAATTAGAATTGCATTGAATTTATAGATGTAGTCAGGAGGAATTGACGTCTTAATATTGATACCACCAGTCTAAGTCTATAAAAATGGAATACCTTTTCATTTATTTAGATCTTCTTGGATTTCTTTTATCAGAGCTTTGGTTTTTTGTTTTGTTTTGTTTTGTTTGAGTTTCAGCATAGAATTCCTGTTTATATTTTGTTAGATTTACATCTAAGTAGTTGTTCTGTGAGGCTCAGAGACTAGGGTTTTACTATAAATGTTATTTTTAAAATTTCATAGCCCACTTACCCATTGGTTATATATATAAAAGCAGTTGACTTTAATATATTGTTCTTGCGTTATGTACTAACCTTGCTATATAATTTCTTACCTTTTCCAGGGGTTTATTAATTTTAGTAGATTCTTTGATTTTTCTAATATATACATCTGGTGCTATGAATTCCCTTTAAGCATTGTTTCAAGGGGTTTTTTTGTGCATCTCAAATATTTTGATAAATGGTATTTTTGTTTTAAATTAGTTAGCTCAAAATGATTTTTTGAAATTTCTCTTGAGACTTCATTTTCCGATGGGTAATTTATGGAAGTGTATTGCTAATTTCCAAACACTTGGGGATTATCGTGACTTTCTTTCAGCTAATTGATTTGTAGTTCAATTCTATTGTGCTCCAAGAGCGACATTTTATATATATATATATATATATATAATATGTATATATGCTTAATTTGTATAAGTGTATTTTATGTCCTAGAATAGGTCTATCTTGGTTAATATTTTAAATTAGCCTGAAGATTATATAGTCTTCTATTATTAAATGTAGTGTTCTGTAAATATTAATTATAACAGATTTATTGATAGATCTGTTAAGGACATCTATAGTCCTCTGATTTCTGCCTGAATGATTTATCAATTACTAAGAGAGAGGTGTTGAAGTTCCCAACAATGATAGTGGATTTCATGATCTCCTTTAATTTGCATGAGTTTTGCCTCATAATTTTGACATTCTTTTGTTTAGGTGCATTCATATTTAAGGTTGTTATATCTTCTTGGAAAGTTGACCCCTTCATCATTAGGTAGTGAGTCCCTTCACTCCCCAAGAATCTTCGTTGTTCTGAAGTCTGAAATTAGTAAAGCTACCCTGGCTTTCTATTGATTAATGTTAATGTAGCATATTTCTCTTTATCCCTTTACTTTTAACCTGAGTCTTTATATTTAAGGTGTTTTTTTAAGCCTAACATATTGGGTCTTTTTTTTAAAAGATTTTATTTATTTATTTGATAGAGAGAGAGGAAACACAAGCAGGGGAGTGGGAGAGGGAGAAGCAGGCTTCCAACTGAGTGGAGAGCCTGATGTGGGACTTGATCCCAGGACACAAGGATCATAACCTGAGCCAAAGGCAGACACTTAACGACTGAGCCACTCAGGTGCCCCTTGTCTTTTTTTTCTTTTTAATCCAGTCTGACAATATCTTTATTTTCATTGGTGTATTTAGACCATTCACATTAATAATGATTATTGACATGTCTGAATACGTGTTTAACATGCTTTTTTACTATTTTATAATCATTTGTTCTTTGGTTCTTTTTCCCACTAATTTTCTGCCTTTTTTGGCTTTAATTGAAACTTTTATATTATTTAATCTGCTCTTCGACTAGAAGAGTTACAGGGTATTTCTTTGTACATTATACTTCTTTGAAAAGTGTTACTCCCTGTGCAGCTGCAAATCGGGGTATAGCTTTTGACTCTTCCCAAAATTTAACTAGTATTGGCTGGGAGATTTGCCCACAATGTAAACAATTGGTTAACACATATTCTGTATGTTATCTGTGTATTATGTAATATATTCTTACAATAAAATAAGCTAGAAAAAAGGAAGAAGAAAAGGAAGAAAAAAAATACATTTACAGTACTGTAATGTATTTATTGAAAAAAATCCACATATACGTGGACCCATGCAGCTCAAACCCATGTTGTTTGTGAATTCAGCTGCATAGAATTCAAATATCAAGAGTATGTCAATCACACTTTCCTCCTTTGTAATCATCCCTCAACCCCAAATCTCACAAACCCATGGGCTTTTACTTTGGATTCTAAGTGTACTCAAGAGTATTACCCCCAGTGAAAAAAGAATGCTCTCTAACGTCAGCTTCCAAATAGATAAGATGGAATGGGGGCAGTTATCTATACAGTACATTTCAGTTGTGAAAGTTACTTTTCTATGATTCCTTCGGTTCTTTATTTAAGTCTCCAATATGGAAAATATTTCATCTAAATATATGATAACCCTCAAGCTAAACATTGTATTTAAATATACCTCCACATGCTTTTAATGTGAAATTATTGTCAAGTAAAAAGTATGGAAAAAATGAGATAGAAAATATATTTACTGAAATATTTACAAACTTCAAAAAACACATCCCAGATTTTTAATTGCACATCTTCTGATTTTTATTGACTACATTTTTAAAAATGAAATATCTTTCTTCTTTTCTTTTGGTTAAATAATATAGGAAGACAGATCATTAGAAGAAAATCAGAAAATATTGAATGTATAAAAACTGAAAGTACTTTTATAAATCTAGAATATTTCTATAAGTATATACGTATATATTGATACATCTATGTATATATATATACCTTATAAACATCTGTACCATAAATTCACTTATACATTCATATATGCATGTATGCATGAATATATTCATATGTATGTATATATGTTATATATACATATATTATAAAATAGATATTACAAAAACTGAATCATACTGTTTTTCCACTGGTCTCCTTAATGATATTTGAACATCTTCTATGATTGTAACTATAGGCTCCACATCATCATTTCTAAGGGCTACATGGTATTTTGCTAAGTGGACATACTGTTTCTTTTTACATAGTCCCCTGTAGTTCAGTATTTAGGTTTTAGATGGTTGTTTACTATTAAAAAAAAAATCTCTGTGGTGAATATTTTAGTAATTGTATATTCTATAGCCATATGATTATTTCCTCAGCATAGACTGTAAGATGTAGAGTTTTTGGATCTCATGGTATGTTCATTTTTAATACTTAAAGATGGTACCAATATTACTCAAAGGTACAGATTATTCAATTTCAATTGTACTCAATTTATTGTGAAAATATACATTTATTAAAACTTGTTGGATTTTTTTGTTTATTTGTTTATTTGTTTAAAGGTTTTATTTATTTATTTGACAGACAGAGATCATAAGTAGGCAGAGGCAGGCAGAGAGAGAGAGAGAGGGAAGCAGGATCCCCGCTGAGCAGAGAGCCCGATGCAGGGCTCGATCCCAGAACCCTGAGATCATGACCTGAGCCGGAGGCAGAGGCTTTAACTCACTGAGCCACCCAGGCACCCCATTATTTGTTTATTTTTAAGTTTTTATTTAAATTCTAGTAAAAATTGTTCAATTTAAAAATTTCTCAATTTGAATTTTCAACCTAATGTGAACATAGAAACCTATTTTGTAGAAAATAATAAACTTTAGAATCCTAATTTTTAAAAAGTATATAAATAGCCAAAATCCCAAATAGCACTTATAAAATACATTTGACCTTATATCAAGCTATAAAGAGTGACATCCTATAGGACCTCTCAAACACTGCATTTGCCACAACAGTGTCACTTTGGCTGCTGAATTGTCCTCTCTGCTCACTAGCTCAGTGGTTTTCCATCTCACAGCCTGGCAGCAAAGCCTATCAACCTTAGGTCTCAGTAAAGTTTTAGCTTGCTAACTCTCATAGGTCTTCTGGATTATTCTAATAGCCATAAAAATTAAGTCTAAAAATGTCACAATCTACAATATTTACACGTTTTGTTTCTACAATATTTACGTTTTGTTTCTCTTAAACTTACTCTATTTAAAATGGACAGATGTATTCTTATTCTCATTAAACCATCATTTAAGTATTAGAAAAATTATTTTTCATTTGGGAATAATTATTTTCTAGATGATGTAAATGCAAAGATTCTCAAATTCCTAAGACAAAAAAAATTTTAAAAGGCGACATTTCGGATGTAAACCTGAATCTTGCAATACCTGAAAATATGAAATGTTAAAAAAATGATTGTTAAAAAAAACTTTTCTGACATCAAGGACTTTTAATAAGCAATAACATTTTTTCTAATTGAATTCCTTTTCTAAAACTTCAACATCTTGAAACATAAAAAAACAGGACTACACTTTATAAAGGTTACATTTGTTTTCACATCTGGAAAGAATTAAATCAATAGGCATATTTGGAAGAACAAAAATTGGATACTATATTCCACTGGGTGAAGAAAAAGGAGATACCGCAAGGTAAAAGTAGATGTTAACAGACTAATGATCATTTTTTAATAACAGAGGGACCTTTCCGTGGAAAAAAAAAAAACCAATATATTTTTTTCATTGCTGTCTTCTCTTTCAGCTAACCTTTGAATGAGAGAAACTTCTGCTGATGTCAAATGACCACAAGGATATTAACAACTGGACTTGGAGCCTGTCGGCCGCTGTTGGGTATGTCTCCTTCACCAAGCTGGCTTTCTTCACTACTGCCACTGACCTTGCAAACAGCTCCGACAAAGGTCGGAATGGATTCATTGATCAGCTAGACCAAGCATATGACAGTCTGTGCCTTAATTGAATCCCAAAAGGGGGCAGACTGGGTTTTTATTACAGAGGCCAGCCGATAGCACTCATTAAAAGCTCCACAGACTGTGTGGTTTACTAATTAGTTTATTATACAGACACCTTGACGATGGGCAAAGTTGTCATTTTGCCCTTTATCGCACAGGGGATGTTGTTAAAAGTTTAATCAGCTAACACTGACCAAGTTAGCTTGGCAGGCTGTGGATGGTCATTACTGAGGTCACCCCTGCTGTAGCAATTCTGACAGGGTCACAGCATGAACTTACAATAAAGAGAGTGTTACATAAGGTAAGAGCACACCTGAAAGGGACCCCAGAAAAGAGATGTGCTCTGCGGGGAGTAGGAAACAGATGGGCTGTTAGGACAAGTGAATCCTTTTAAAGTTTATCTTTGCCTGCCCTGTTTAACATATGCTTTCTGAAAAAGATGGGGCATACAACAATCACTTTGATATGTTCATCAGAAATAAGATCGGTAACAGGTTTTTTGGGCCAAATATAGGGGTACCTGATTAAAAATTATTTTCCCGCGTTTTACCCAAGCTTTTCGTAGTTCCAGGGGAGTAAGCAAGATATTTTATACTGTTTAAACCTGCCCTCCTTGTAACAGAAAAACATTTTAAGAAGGTATTTTATAGACTAGCATTATTATTATTTCTGCTCAGAAAATCATTTCGAGCCCTGCCCAATTCTATAAAATTCCAAAATTTACCAATTTTGTCTCATTTCTTTCAAAGGGTCTAATCATTCTAATGGGTTGACTTCTAGAGTGTATAACATCTAAGGAAATTTTTCTTTGTGTGTCTAAGCAATATTATACAGTGAGTGAAGTATACATAATTCCACTTTATACATTTGCTAAAGACTCAGTAGGTGAATATAATATATGTCTGGTTACAAGTTATTGATAAATTCAAAATATAGGAAATGCATGAATAAATGTATAAAATAATCTCTTTATGTCCATTTTTGACTGCCATAATTATCCTATTCTGTGTTCTCAGTAGAATTGCTCATGGAGTCAATCTAATTCAATTGTTAAGATAGCCCCCATAATATTTTCAAACCACAATTTTGACTTTCTGTACACAGCCTTCATGGGATCGTACTTTGCAAAGTGGTTATTTATGCATTTTTATAGTGAATTTCAGCACTATGGGTGATCTACACCAATGCAGATAACCAGTTTAGGAAGTAGTATTTTCATGTTCTCTGTCTTTTCCTAGGAAAGTCAAATCTCTAGAGATCTGCATGAAACTGAATCTTAGACCCAGTTTATATACTATACAAATTGTCCTATCCAGACCTGATCCTCTGAAGTTAAAGCTTTTATCTGCGTATACTCTTATTTTTTTTTCAGCATCAGTTATATCTACAACATTATCTGAAGTCTTCATGATAGTAAATCCATATTGCTAAACAAGATAAGAATGGGTTCAAACTACACGTTTATTTTTGATACAACAAACTTCTATTTTGACTATGTCATAAGAAATAATGGGTAACACTGGAAGACATCTACCCTGGAGATTATGATATAATTTAATAGATGTGTGATCACATTGAAGGAGGCTTTATGAAGAGAAATGCAGAAAATATTCTATATTGCATTCAAACTGCAGAAAGAATTTTAGTAAGCACTGTGTATTATCCAGGTTGGAACTGATCCAGGAATCTAGGTCTAGTATTTAGGTTAACTATAGGGTTTGTAAAAAGGAGGCATCTTCAGGGATTCACACTTCTTGGTAGTCCCAAGGAAGCTTCCCACAGAGACAGATTGCTCTGTCAAGCCCACACAGGCAAATGCTTCATCATTAACTCACTTTGGAACAAAACATAAACTGTTTTAACAGTGGAATTAAATGAATCCTATTATTGTGTATGTTTCCCCCCAGAGGCCATGAAAGAAACTGATAAACTTTTAGGAAGAAATCTGAAACCTCATCTTTTCAAGCATCTGAACAACAGCACGTTAGTTTTCGATACTTCTAAGACTTTATGCTGTATAAAAGTTTGATAAATTTAACTATTAAAGATAAAAGCTTTTGTACATCACAAGACTACTTAAGGAAAGTGAAAAGTCACATTCTAGACCGTGAAAAGATATTTGCAATACACAAAAACTTACAAAGGCTCAATATCAATTATGTATGAAAAATGCCTATAAGTCATCAAGGTAAGGAAAAACACAAGTGGAAGAGTGAACAGAAGGCAACGAAAATGCATTTGGTAGAAGCAGGAAGACATGGGACCAAATACATACACACATATATATGCGCACACGCACACACACACACATATATATAAAACTGTATCTATATGTATATACACATACACACATATATGTAAAATTGTATTTATTTATATATATACACACACATTACACATATGAAATATCTTCAGACATTTATAATCAGGGAACTACAAGTGAAGACAATAATGACATGCCCCGGGGCACCTGGGTGGCTCAGTGGATTAAGCCTCTGCCTTCAGCTCAGGTCATGATCCCAGGGTCCTGGGATCGAGCCCCACATCGGGCTTTCTGCTCGGCGGAGAGCCTGCTTCCTCCTCTCTCTCTGCCCACCTGTGATCTCTCTCTCTCTCTGTCAAATAAATTTTAAAAAAATTTAAAAAAATAATAATAATGACATGCCCCATTTTATATACATTTTGATTGGCAAAAAATTTAACTTCTGATAACACCAAAGGTAAAAGAAAATACGGATAAATATAATCTTATATATTAATAATACCTTTGAAAATAGCTTGGCATTATATAGAATTGAACATTCACATTCCCTTCAAACCAGCAACCATTCTCCTAGGTACAAATCACATGGAACTTTTAACACATGTTCCTTAGGAGACATGCACGAATGAGATTGTTCCCATCCTGAACTGGTACATCTATGGGCACTTGTTTATTACATTATCAATCAATTAATCAATCCACAGATATACAAATAAAAGTAGACTATATATAGATAATGTTATAGATGTGAGAGGAAATAAGAATCTTGTTTAATACGTATATCTGTAGAACAATAAAAAATAGAGAATATCAAGAATAAAGAAAAAATGTACAAACCCACAATGAAGAAGAAATTGAGAATTAAATCATGAAGAGATAGATACATGTTGGAGTTTCCTGGATGGGGGATAAGGAGCTTTGATCTTGGTAACCTAGACAGTCGGTTTTTATTTCCACTCAGAGACAGGCGATAAATCCTTGGGCCTCGGTGAGACAAGGAGTAAGAGTGAATACTGCTGTATAAATCTATTACCTTCAAAGTGCTACGCCCTCCGTGAAAGGATGAACCAATAGCTCAGAGAGATGCTAAAGAGAAGTCTAAGCCTGAATTCTGGGTGAGAAAAGAAAATATTTCCCTGAAAAACTTAACCACTATCCTGATTCTCAAGACAGTTTAGAGTCTCCGTTATCTATATATTCTGCCAATCCTCATGTCAAAAATAAACATTTTTTAAAAAGGAATAAATATTTCACCATGATTGAAAGACTTTTGACACTGCACAGAATATAAAGTGATTAAAACCACAACTTGATTCTACCTATCAGGATAACTTTTAAAATACATAAATATGGGGACACCTGGGTGGCTCAGGCAGTTAAACATCTGCCTTTGGCTCAGGTCATGATGCTGGGGTCCTGGGATGGAGCCCTGTATGGGGAATCCTTATTCAGTGGGGAGCCTGCTTCCCCTCCCTCTGCCACTATCCCCTGCTTGTTTTCTCCCACTCTGTCCTGTCAAATAAATAAGATCCTTGAAAAAATGAATAAATAAATAAATATGTAACTATGATTGAAATAAATAGAAACATTTAAAAATATATACAAACTTGGGGCACCTGGGTGACTCAGTGGGTTAAGCCTCTGCCTTCTGCCCAGGTCATGATCTCAGCGTCCTGGGATTGAGTCCCGCATCAGGCTCTCTACTCAGCAGGGAGCCTGCTCCCCTTCCTCTCTTTCTGGCTGCCTCTCTGCCTACTTGTGATCTTTCTCTCTCTGTCAAATAAATAAAATATTTAAAATAAAAATTAAAATAAAAATATATACAAACTATTACTAAAAGACAAAATACAACAAAATCAATGTGGAGAGACAAAGAAAAATAGCTAAAACTATTCATATGAGTAATATCAATACTTAAAATTTTAAAATATCAATATATATGAAAACGCAATTAAACAAATGAACTGACATAGTTAAAGAAGAAAGGATTTCAAGAAATATTAATAGGAAAAATAGTTTCAACAGATACTAAACTGTGGTTCCAAATACTGAAAATGAGATCATGAGATCATGCAGTATGTGAAGTAATAAGGGACGTTTGAAGAATCAGTTAAAAAAAATGAAAATATGGGGTGCCTGGGTGGCTCAGTGGATTAAGCCGCTGCCTTCGGCTCAGGTCATGATCTCAGGGTCCTGGGATCGAGCCCCGCGTCGGGCTCTCTGCTCCGCAGGGAGCCTGCTTCCTCCTCTCTCTCTGCCTACTTGTGATCTCTCTCTCTGTCAAATAAATAAAATAAAATCTTTAAAAAAAAATGAAAATATAAACAGAATTCCAGAGAGAAAAAAGATGAAGTATTTTGTCTATTCAGATGTTCTTAATTTTTTTTAATGTTTATGACAATAAAACTCATTTTAGAGAACAAAACAATTTTAGGTTTCTGACCCACACAAGCAGACCTAATGTGTTATATTTTATTTCTTTGTCTAATGTTTATCTGTCACATAGAACGTGAGTAAGAGCTGACATTTTTGTGTTTTGTTCACTTTTTTCCATTTTTTATTTAAAAGAACATGACACAAAGTAGACAATAAATATTTCAATAATGAATGAAAGAAGGCAAACAATAATAATGAAAAAAAGGAAATATAGAGGTAAATTGAGAATTTTGTGCCTAGCTAAATTATCATTTTAAGGAAAGCAAAATAATGATATTTTCAGATAAATAGAGACTGAATTATACTCACTTTTTTCCAGAGAATTTTGTTGAATATATTTTAGGAAGAAATAAATTATGTAACAGAAGCAATGTGAGCAACTAGTTGGTTAACATGGAAAACATTTAGGTAAATCAATGCCATAGGTTATGTAAAGTAATATTAATAATTGATTTATACAAACAAAGTAGAAATGAATTAGTAGCACTGATATTATACATCAGGAATTAATTATAAGGGTCAAAAAAGTTCTAAACTCCTTGCTTTTTTCAGGATAATTTTAAAGATTGTGTCTCATATTAGACATTATTAAGTAAATGAACACATCACACCCTTAAATGTAGTTGATAAAATAACAAAACTAGAAGCTACAATTTCCAAATTAGTAGAAAGAAAAAAAGAGGGGAAGATGGTAAGTAACATGTGATCATTCCAACAGAAAACAAAAACAGAGGAAATAAAACAATACAAAATAGAAAGCACATAATACACTTAAAACAAGTCCACATACACTAGTCATCATTCTAAATAAAAATAAACTAAATTTATAATTCAAAAATAAAAGTAAATAAAATTGTGAACGAAGAAGATTCCAAATGTTAGTTCCCCAACAAAAAGATTGAAAACAATCAGGAACTGGTTGAAATTACAGGAATTTGCACAGAAGTCAAAGGCTCATAGAGAACTAGTAAACGCTCAATCAAGAAATGTCACATTCCAACAGCAGGAAATTTCACCGTGCATTTACTCATTGTTATTTTACTCCCTTTCTGCAAAGGATGGAGCTATAAAGAAGTAGAGATTTTTGCATGGAATCCAGCCAATCTAATTTATAAGAATTGTTAAAATTCTTCAAGTGGAGGAAAGATGATACCAAATGAATATTTGGATCTACAAAATGAATGAAAAACACCAAAAAGTTAATACTGAGTACACACAAAATATAATAATTATCTCTTAGAGTCAGATGTAGGTGTCTAAGAAGACCTGACTGGAAGGACAAATCATTGGTAGAAATGGTGGGACCTCAGTGGAGTTATCAGAGCATTCGTGCAGTTGGGTGACTTAGCACAGGCAGACAGAAGAATGTTAGCATGCTGTCAGTGAACGGACATTAATGTACTTGCATCATTGTATCCCTGCATAGGGTGTCCAATTCTGAACAGGATAAAGACATGTTCCACTCTACACAAAATAGTCTGTCATAAGATACTGGAGCCCAATTGTGATGAGGATGAGAATCACACAAGATGGTGCTTAGTGTGGGAAATCTAAGCCCAGGAGAGTTGGGGGGACTCCCACATATCTGAAGTGGGTTGAAGGGCTGATTAGGACTGATTAGAGTGAGACAGATGTATTGAAACCTCCTTTTCCACATAATTTAGGAACTTCTTTCACAACAACTCATTTACCCTTCTAACAACCTAAGGTAGGCAGAAATTCCAGTCTGGAATATGAAAATTGAAGTTTAGTAAGTCAATTTGAATTATCCTTCTATTAATTTAACCTGTTGATAATTTTCTTTTTTTGTATGACCTCATGGTATTTGTGACAAGAAAGTGCTTTATACAAAAATTGGCATTACCCCAATGGATAAAATCAATTTAGTCTAGTATACTTTGAGCACAAAAACACTACCATTTCTTCTATCTCCAGTAAGAGAGAAAAAATATTTCCTCATCCCTCTTAGGATCCCTGACTGGGTCTTAAAATTAAACTGAAAGAGACAGATTAATAGAAGAAAAGCATGAAAATTTTATTAAATTTGTACATGCACATGGGAGCTTTCACAAGAGAATGAAGACTGAAAGGAAGGACTAGAGCAGGAAGATTTTATACTTCTTCAAGAAAGAAACAATACATTTGTCCTCACAAAGGGAAGACAAAGGGATTTAGGCTACAGGATGTATATGGCAAAGAACTAGGAAAATAAGGGTTAATTTAATGAGATTTGTACAGAGGGAAGGGGGGTATAACTTTCACATAGGAATTTTATGAGTTCTTTCAGAGAAGAAAGCAAGGGGGTAGAGGTCAGGTAGTGATGTTCCTGATTCTGCCATTTAAAAAAAATTCCTTCAGCTTAAGATATTTAAGATATCAAGTTGCTCTATTTTGGGGTAGTATGTCCTGAAGTGACTCAAAGAACACAGGAAAACAGTTTACTTACTAGGTTACCAGTTTATTATAAGAAGATACAACTTAGGTACAGTCAGATGGAAGGAATGCATAATATAAGGTATAAGGGAAGGAGGGGAAATGAACAGAGCCTCTACGCCATCTGCAGGCATGCCACCCTCCCAGCAATCCCATATCTTCACCAGACTGGAAGCTCTGGGAAACCTATACATAATGGAGTTTTTATGGAGCCCTTATTCTATAGGCACGATTGATTAAATCATTGACTATTGATTAATTCAAACTCCAGCCCCCATCTCTTCCCCATTGGTCAGGGGGTAAGACTGAAAATTCCAACTCTCTTATCGCGTGATTGGTTTTTCTGATAACCAGCATCCATCCCATTGGTTATCTAGGGACTTTCCAAAAATCATGCCATTGACATAAACTCAGCTGTGGATGAAAGGGGCTTGATAAGTAAAACAAAGGCATTCCTGAAATGGAGCTATTTCAGGAATGGAGGACAGAAGACCAAACACTGTAATAAAAGATGTTCCCATAGCTGTTGTTATTGAGGAAATGAGAAGGGTTTTCAGAGCTCTGCCAGGAACAGAGACAAAAGACCGAATATCTACATATAGATATATATAGATATACACACACATATGCATATATACATATGTATATATATACACGCATTTATGTATATATACACATACATACATACATATATATACACATACATACATATATATAAATATATATATAAATATCAGTGTCATATATCACCTGCTTTTCTATCTCATACTAACTTCTCAATTCTTCTTAACATTTTAAGTAGGCACCAAGTTAATTCCACTTTTTATATATTTTTATTATAAAAATGAAATAAGCATTGATTTATTAATTATTTTGATTAATATTTGCAACTATATGTGTTAAATATTATAAAATATTTATTGTAATTATTATTATAATAGTGTGATTAATAAGAAATATATATTTGCCCTTTGACTCTATTCCTGTCACAAAGCTCTTAAAACTCTTGGAATTTCCTAAGTAATGGAAAGGATAAATGTATCTTTTATTATGTTACTGAAGTGACTTAAAAATCACCTCAAGAGGGGGAACTGGTTGCCAGTGGAACCAACCATGTAATTAGAGGGTTTGAACTTTCATTCCCACCTCCCCTCCACACACACCTCTGAGAGGGCGAGAGGTGCTAGAGATTAAGTGCAATCACCCAAGGCCAATAATTTAATTAACCATGCCAGTGTAATGAAGCCTCCTTAAGAACCCAAAAGGACAAGGTTCAGAGAGGTTCTGGGTGGTGAATACATCGAGATTTGGGGAGAATGGTGCACTCAGACAACATGGAAGCTCCTTGCCCTTTCCCCATAGCTTGCCTTAAGCATCTCTTCCATCTGGCTCCTCCTGAGTTATATCCCTTTGTAATAAACTGGTAATCTAGCAAGTAGACTGTTTCTCTGAGTTCTGTGAGCTGCTCTGGACAGGTAAACCCAAGGAAGAGGTTGTCGGAACCAATCCCTAGTTGGTCAATTAGAAGCCCAGGTGACAACTGAAGTGTTGAGGTGAGGAGAAGTGTGTAGATGAGGGGAGTGAAACAGTCTTGTAGGATTGAGACCTTAACCTGGGGATTTGGTGCTATCTCCAGGTAGATAATTTCACAATTTAGTTGAACAGCAGGATAACCAGCTGACGTTAGAGTATTGCTTGTTGGTGAGGTGAAACCACCCATGCACACACATTAGAATTGGGGATGCAGAATTCTTTAGTTATTTATGACTATTATTTATTATATTATATTATTATATTATAAACAGATATGCAATATATTCATATATTTTATTTTCATAACTTAATATAAATCAGTTTACATATAAAATTAATATTTTATAACATTTCATGCTTGTGAATTTGTATAGTATGTCATTTCTAATATATTTGTAACATATCTGTATGTATATCTTTGTAATGGTCTGATCAAGTAATATGTATAAATCAACAAATACGCATATTTGAGGTTTTGCCATTTCTGATAATAGATTTTGTATATAAAGACAAACTCAAAATGGATAAAAGACCTCAACGTGAGACAGGAATCCATCAGAATCCTAGAACAGAACATAGGTGGTAACCTCTTCGATATCAGCCACAGCAACTTCTTTCAAGATATGTCTCCAAAGGAAAAGGAAACAAAAGCGAAAATGAACTTTTGGGACTTCATCAAGATCAAAAGCTTCTGCATAGCAAAGGAAACAGTCAACAAGACAAAAAGGCAACCCACAGAATGGGAGAAGATATTTGCAAATGACAATACAGACCAAAGGTTGTTATCCAGGATCTATAAAGAACTCCTCAAACTCAGCACACACAAAACAGATAATCATATCAAAAAATGGGCAGAAGAGGGTGCCTGGGTGGCTCAGTGGGTTAAGCCACTGCCTTCGGCTCAGGTCATGATCTCAGGGTCCTGGGATCGAGTCCCGCATCAGGCTCTCTGCTCAACGGAGAGCCTGCTTCCCTTCCTCTCTCTCTGCCTGCCTCTCTTGTGATTTCTCTCTGTCAAATAAATAAATAAAATCTTTAAAAAAAATGGGCAGAAGATATGAACAGACACTTATCCAATGAAGACATACAAATGGCTGTCAGACACATGAAAAAATGCTCATCATCACTAGCCATCAGGGAGATTCAAATTAAAACCTCATTGAGATATCACCTTACACCAGTTAGAATGGCCAAAATTAGCAAGACAGACAGGAAACAACGTGTGTTGGAGAGGATGTGGAGAAAGGGGAACCCTCTTACACTGTTGGTGGGAATGCAAGTTGGTGCAGCCACTTTGGAGAACAGTGTGGAGATTCCTCAAGAAATTAAAAATAGAGCTTCCCTATGACCCTGCAATTGCACTACTAGTTATTTACCCCAAAGATACAGATGTAGTGAAAAGAATGGCCATCTGTACCCCAATGTTTATAGCAGCAGCAATGGCCATGGTCGCCAAACTGTGGAAAGAACCAAGATGCCCTTCAAAGGATGAATGGATAAGGAAGCTGTGGTCCATACACAGGATGGAGTATTATGCCGCCATCAGAAAGATGAATACCCAACTTTTGTGGCAACATGGACAGGACTGGAAGAGATTATGCTGAGTGAAATAAGTCAAGCAGAGAGAGTCAAGTATCATATGGTTTCACTCATTTGTGGAGCATAACAAATAGCATGGAGGACATGTGGAGATGGAGAGGAGAAGGGAGTTGAGGGAAATTGGAAGGGGAGATGAACCATGAGAGACTATGGACTCTGAAAAACAACCTGAAGGTTTTTGAAGGGGCAGGGGGTGGGAGGTTGGGGAACCAGGTGGTGGGTAATAGGGAGGGCACATATTGCATGGAGCACTGGGTGTGGTGCAAAAACAATGAATACTGTTACGCTGAAAAGAAATTTTAAAAAAGTGAAAAAAATAGATTTTGTGTATTATATCATTATTCTTCCCTTTGTGCCACCCATTTTAAGCATAAAGAATAGATATCATTGAATTTATTCCTTTTTTAAGAGTCTAATCAACTATAATTTGTTTATTAATAATTTTTTATAACAGATGGATCAAGTAAAACTATTCTTTAGGGAGAAAAACCCTGAAATTGAGTATTACAATAAATAATAACAAAGATAAATATTTTCTTTTAACTTAGATGTTAATCAGTTTTTATTGAAATGTTATTTAAAAGCTTTTAATTTTGAGTACTTTTATAATTTGAGTAGATTATTTTTGACTATTGAGTAATACAGTATCCTTAAATAACTATGAGAATTGTCTTTACTACTTATATGTCTCAATAATTCTCTTTTGATATCTGACATTCAGAAAAAATATTTCTGGATTTCCAGCTGCTTTTTTGAAATTGCTTTATTTTTTTCCAAGACAAATATATTATTTATTTCATTCAGCTGACAGTATAAGGAAGGAAAAATTTTTTCTCTACCTTTCTAAGTTCTTTTGGCTGGTCTACTAATTAAATAGACATAAGAGATTAACAGGGAAAAAAATTTAATTTTGTACGTATGGGAGCCCCACAAAGACATGAGAGGCTCAAAGACTGTCAGGCAATTGAGGTTTATATTTCACGCAGAGCTAAGGAGAAGGGGGTGGGGCTGGGGCTTCTAAAGGAAAGAAGACAATTCACATGAATATGGGCAGAGAATGTTTGGTAAACACGTATTTGTCATGCCTTGCAGAAACAATAGGAGAAAGAGAGGAATTTGATCATGCAGACACTTCTGAACTTCCCCCAGCTTACCATACCTAGCCTATACTCTTCCTAGTTATCTCTGGTGACAACTCTCTTCCTTGACCAGCCTTCTAAATTCTTAGAGGCAATTAAGGAGAAGGTAAAAAGCTATCCCTGAGTTCTTTGGTCCTGATTGTCTTCAGCTCAAAAGTAATTCACATGTCATTTTGGGGAAGAATCATTCTAAACAATAATAGGGGTTTGATTCATTAAGTCATTGATTCATTAATTGATTAAAAATATTTTATGTGTTATTAGTGTCAAGGTTAGCATTCATCAGTTTACTGTAATTCATTCACAGTAAGTGTTTTAGGCATTCGTTTTGTATGGCAGAAATGTTTTCCTGACTTAGATAATGAAGAATCTCTAAGGGTGGTAGAAATGGGGTGGAAGTCAATGAGAGGAACCTGTGATAAGAAAGAGGAAGAATGTTCCAGGAAATTTGGCAGAAATATAGATGTAGTATATTATGTTGGAAAGTACAAGCTAAGAAAGAAATGGAAAATTACAGGGCACCTGGGTGGTACAGTTGGTTAGGTGTCTGACTCTTCGTTTCCACTCAGGTTGTGTCTTGGGGGTGGTAAGATCGATCCCTGCGTGGGGTTCTGCATTCAGTATGGAGTCTGGTTGGGATTCTCTCTCCCTCTCCCTCTGTGCCTCCTCTTCTCTCTCTCTTTCTGTCTAGAATAAATAAGTGAATCTAAAAAAAAGGAAGAAAGAAATAGAGAATAATAAAACTGAAAAAAAGTGGCTAGAATAAATGGGAGAAATTTGGCACATAAGTACAAAAATAATTATTGAAAATTTTTAGACTTGAAGACATTAGACAAAATATTTGCTTCAAACATCTCTTCAAATTCTAAGAATGTCACCTAACACACTATCGATAATAACATGGCAGATGGATGGTGAAAATAAAGCAATATTCTGTAGTTTTTCAACATCCAAAAAAAAAGTAATTAGAAATTGTAATTGAATCTACATAATACCTAATAATAATCTCAACAAAAGGTATAAAATTTAAACACATTTCTCTGTCCTTTAGGACCCTAGATAGTGTAAATTTACAAATATTCATTTTATTAATCTATAACCTACATGCACTTTTATCAAAAACCTATAGTGGCTTCTTTTAAATGTGATGAAAGAGGGTGCCTGGGTGGCTCAGTGGGTTAAAGCCTCTGTCTTCGGCTCAGGTCATGATCTCAGGGTCCTGGGATTGAGCCCTGCATCGGGCTGTCTGCTCAGCAGGGAGCCTGCTTCCTCCTCTCTCTACCTGCCTGCCTGCCTACCTGTGATCTCTGTGTGTCAAATAAATAAAATCTTTAAAATAAATAAATAAATAAATGTGATGAAAGGATCAATTCAGAAGAATATATCAATGTAATGTCACCAAAAATAACCCCCAGAGAAAACCAAAAACAACAACAAAGTTTGGGAAAGGAGAGAGATGTGAATTGCTACACTTTGGTAATGCAACATAATGCTATCTAACCAATGCTGTGATGCTGTCAAAATAAGAGACAAATCAGTGAGACTGAAAAGAGAGATCAGTAATGGAACATATCTTGCACAAGAACTTAATATAAGGAAAAAATGGTGTTTTTATATTGGTTAAAAAAATGGGATTTCTCCCCCCAAATTATTTTGCAGTGTTAATTTTAAATTTGGTGAAAAAAGAATATTAGATAATTTCTTAGCTCCAGATCCCCATATTAACTTCAAATGTATTAACTATCTAACTATAAAGAAAATAAACCTTAAAGTTACTAGAAAAATATAGGTAAAGGCTCTTGCTTTTGGAAAATTGTTCATCAACCATAGCCAATATTTAACAACTGTGACCAATATTCATCAACCATAAACAATATTCCCAAGTGTTGCTAGATCTGAGAAACACACACAAACGCATACACAATTTTTCCAGGTAGAAGAAAATTAACACAATGGCAAAGGGGAAAATAACCTGCCACGCCCAAGAAAGACAGTTACCACCTGTGATAAAACACTATTATAAAAATAGGATCAAAAAATTTCTTCAAGGAAATCAAAATACATCCCAGTCATTGTTTCCCAGTCATTGCACAAAGAACTATAAATAACCAATAAACAAATAACGTGATGTTTTACTTTACAAGTTATCTAAAAAATGACAATGGAATATCATTTTGCCCCAATGTTTTAAAAATTTACAAAATTTAATAATATTCATAACAATGGTGAAATTCTTAACCAAATTGCTTACTAGTTTGAGTATAGAACTAAATGATTTCTCTGGAAGGCATTTTGTCAACATTCATTAAAAGCATTAAATGTGAGTGGATTTTTTTCTTTTTAATTTATTTGACAGAGATCACAAGTAGGCAGAGAGGCAGAGAGAGAGAGGGGGAAGCAGGCACCCCACTGAGCAGGGAGCCCAATGCGGGGCTCCATCCCAGGACCCCGGGATCATGACCTGAGCCGAAGGCAGTGGCTTTAACCCACTGAGCCACCCAGGCACCCCAATGTGAGTGGATTTTTAACCTAGTAACTTCTCATTTAGTGAATTTTCTTTAGACATTAATTGGATAGGGGCACCTGAGTGGCTCAGTGTGTTAAGCCTTTGCCTCAGGTCTTGATCTCAGGGTCCTGGGATGGAGCCCTGCATCTGGCTCTCTGCTCAGCAGGGAGCCTGCTTCCTCCTCTCTCTCTGACTGCCTCTCTGCCTACTTGTGATCTCTCTCAGTCTGTCAAATAAATAAACAAAATCTTTAAAAAAAAAAAAGACATGAATTGGACAAATGAACAACTATGTAAGTAGAAGATATGTTTTTTAAACTTTTTTTTTCCTTCTTTCTTTTTTTTTTTTTTAGAGAAGGAGTTAAGGAGGGACAGAGAGAGAGAATCTTTTTTATTTTATTTATTTATTTGACAGAGAGAGAGAGAGATCATAAGTAGGCAGAGAGGCAGGCAGAGGGGGAGGGGGAAGCAGGCTCCCCGCCGAGCAGGGAGCCTGATGTGGGGCTCGATCCCAGGACCCTGAGATCATGACCTGAGCCAAAGGCAGAGGCTTAACCCACTGAGCCACCCAGGCGCCCCAGTAAAAGATATTTTTAGTGCTGTTTATCATACCAAAAATTGAAATTATCTTAATACTCAGCTAGAATTAAATAAAATGTCAAAGATATGTATTAATTAATTACTTTCTGGTTCACCCGTAATATGGACTATGATGTAGCCACTGGGAAAAAAAAGTTAAGAGAAATACATAACATGGATGTTGTTTGCATAATATTTTAAGTAAAAAAAGATACAAACATGAGTTGTATAATTTTCTAAAAACCATTTATTCCCTTTTTAAGTCTTTCTCAGAAAGCATTTTGTTTAAGCATAGCATTTCTCAAGAAGCATTTTGTTTAACATATAAGTAAACAACACTTGAAACTGCAAATATATGTGAATTAGAGGAAATTTTACCATCGAATGTTTCATATAAAATCACATTTTGATACTCAACTAACCATATTTACAACAAATTTTTATTCTAGATTATATATTTCATTAAAGTTGTTTATAAAGTATAGTTCATTAAAAATCAATGAACACTTTGAAAGCCTCCGAGTTCATGCTAAATGAGTATATTTTAAATAAAAAAATTATTATACCTGGCATACAAGGGAAATCACTTCAGCTAAATTTATAAATCTTTTTATTTTAGGCACCTGCTACGTTTTCTATGGCCTTTGTGTTTATGGAGACAATGAGGGAGGTGTCCTGCAAACATCTTACTGAACTGTGATGTTTTGACATCTAACAATCTAATTTGAGTTGGCCCTATAGGTATTTACATGAGGATATTTACAGGCAAAACCAACTACTGCAGGAAATGATCTGGATAACTCAGTGGGTGGGCGTTCGTCCATATGGCTTAGAAATGAAACCATTCCCTGAGCTGGCCTTTATGAACATAAAGTCTCGCTAACTATAGTTCTTCTACAATTATAAAAGAAATGCTAATGATATATCTTTTCTATTGTGCCTATTTACAAATAATTTAAAGCTTCAAGAATCATATAAAGCTGAAATACAATAGTATAGAAAATAAAAGTCCATTGCTCTTTTTCATTTTTGTTAATACATGTTTAATAATTAAAGCAGCATGTCTTTAAATCAAATTCATTACTTGCAACCAAGCTTAGTTCTACTTAATTTTGATATTAATAATATTTATTTTTCTTGTTTTATAAGAAATAATTTCTTCCTCTGTGCTTTTGCTGTGCCTTTTATTATCACACTTAACCATTTCACTGACACTAGAGTTTAACCACCTTAAGGGTAGGGATTGTCTTCTTCATAGCTCCGACTTAGCTTTGGTTACCAGCTGTTTCCAGATTCATGGCTTTCATTATGTGTGTATGGAATAAAATACACCTGGCTATGAATATAAATACTAAAAGTCATATGAAGCACCAGTCAATGATTCAAAATAAAAACAAGATTAACCATAAAAAGATACTCTTGCTCTTACAAGAATATGCTATTTCAATGAAATTTGGAATATTATTCTTTGGAAGTTAAGAGTTTAAATTATTTTGGAATTATACACAAATAATGGAAGCCAAAGAGGTAAAAGTTCTTTATATATGGTTTTGTTTTTAGTGATCTTTAAAAAATGACAGGGATAATTTAGCTCTACCAAATCAAAATTAAAATGTTAAATTGGGCTGAAAATAATAAAGAGTAAGTTTTATCTGAGATTGTTATTTTTTAATGATTTGGTTATTTTTAAAATGAGGAGTAATTCAGAATAACAAATATCTGGATACATTATAAGAACCACCCTTATAAAATAACTTTATTGCTAAATTCTTAACATTACCAGAATACCATATTTATATTTCTGAAGTTACAATCTGTGTGAAAAAGAAAATATTGTTTAAAATCTGGTATTTTGGGCTCATAATTTGGTTAGAATGCGGAGAAACTTGGTAGAAAATAGAACAGATGCCATTTGCGACGACATGTATGGAACTAGAGCGTATCATGCTTAGTGAAATAAGTCAATCGGAGAAAGACAACTATCATATGATCTCCCTGATATGAGGACATGGAGAAGCAACATGGGGGCGTAGGGGGATAGGAGAAGAATAAATGAAACAAGATGGGATTGGGAGGGAGACAAACCATAAATGACTCTTAATCTCACAAAACAAACTGGGGGTTGCTGGGGGGAGGTGGGATTGGGAGAGGGGGAGCGGGCTATGGACATTGGGGAGGGGAGGCGAACCATAAGAGACTATGGACTCTGAAAAACAACCTGAGGGTTTTGAAGGGTCAGGGGTGGGAGGTTGGGGGAACAGGTGGTGGGTAATGGGGAGGGCACGTTTTGCATGGAGCACTGGGTGTTGTGCAAAAAGAATGAATACTGTTATGCTGAAAAAATAAAATGGAAAAAAAAAAGAAAATAGAACAGTTAGATTTCACTCTATGATAAATATATTTTAGTTTAAGAAGTCGCAGATTTTATAGAAAGATCAATATGATTAGAAGGATCGCTATTAAAATCCCAACGAAGGCTTCTTTTGACTTTCTTTAACTTATTTACCTATTCCTATGGTAAGTTTGACCATCTGTAAAAAGGGAAAAATAAATAGCAAGGTTTATAGGGTAATTATGACAATTAAGTAATAAAATATTTGAAATATGCCTAGCAAAGGACTTGTGCCTAACAGTTTGTTCCCCTTTTGGAACATCACTTTTAAAGATAATGGAACAGGAGTGCCTGGTGGCTCTGTGGGTTGAAGCCTCTGCCTTCAGCTCAGGTCATAATCCCAGAGTCCTGGGATGGAGCCCCGCGTTGGACTCTCTGCTCAGTGAGGAGCCTGCTTCCACCTCTCTCTCTCTCTGCCTGCCTCTCTGCCTACTTGTGATCTCTGCCTGTCAAATAAATAAATAAAATCTTAAAAAAGAAAAATAAAAAAAAAGATAATGGAACAAATAAGTAGCAAAAATCTGAACATTTTAAGAGCTTACTACCTCAGTTTTTATAAATATATAAAATAAATTAGTTTATTAAAATGTTTGCATTTTTAAGATTTTGCTTGGTCATGAAATATAAATTTAATTCTGTTGAATTATGCTGCATGTTAATATTAGTCTCCTTAGTAAGAAGGAAGAATCTGAAAACAAGTTTTACCTAGAGAGAGTACAAATACTATCAGAAAAGTTGGGGCCATTTAATTACAATAAGATTATTATAAACAGATGGGAATAAACCAAAATAAGTCGATCGAGACCACAAACCAAAATAATTGTTAACTCCATACTTAAGCAACTGGCTCTAATATCATTTTTAAAGTTCATTTATTTATTTGCTTTGTTCTAAGGTACTTCAAAAGAAAATATGACAGTTCAACTGGAGTATAAAAAAATCACACAAAATCAATTAATTGGAAGATAAGTTGTGAAAAAATGTGAAGAGGATTTTCTATATATAATGTAGCAAATATATGTGGACACAGTCATATCCATACGCCGTTGGCAAAACAATTATGCAATATTTTTCAAAATTGCAAATGTATATAACAAATATCTCTTAATTTTTGAAACAGGAGAAACATATAAAGAGAATAGGTTAATGATCTTCCATGTACATTTCACTTAGATTTGATAATTATAAACTTTTGGCTATCCCACCCCCTGACCAGTTTCTTCTCTCTTTACTCAATACGCTTAAGAAAATATTTAGTGATATTGTTTTGTATGTACCTAGAAAATATAAAGACATGACCTAGAGTTAGACAAAGTTTTCTTAAATAAGATACCGAAGCACAACTCATAAAAATAATAAAAATTTCAAAATTGGGACTTCATTAAACTTAAACAAACAAAAGTCCTGTTTAAAAAAAAAGACATAAACATGATCCACAGACTGCGAGAAAATATTTGTAAATCACATATCTTATGAAAGACTTATATCAAGAATATACAAAGAACTCTCTATACTCAACAGTAAGAATAATAATAATAACAATGCAACTAGAAAATGAGAAGAGACATGAACAGACATTTTACCAAAGAGAATATATGAAAGATAAATAAGCATATAAAAAAAAGTCCGACATCATTAGTGATCTAGGAAATTCATATTAAATCTACAGTGAAATAGCACTACACATCAGTTAGAATTGCTAAAATAAAAAATAATAAACCAAGTGATGGTGAGGATGTGGAGAAGCTGGATCTCTCTGACATTACTGGAACAGCCACTCTGAAAAACAGTTTTACTGTTTCTTTTAAAGTTAAATGTGGGGGCACCTGGATGACTCAGTGGGTTAAAACCTCTGCCTTCGGCTCAGGTCATGATCCTAGGGTCCTGGGATCAAGTCCCGCACGGGGCTCTCTGCTCAGCAGGGAGCCTGCTTCCTCCTCTCTCTCTGCCTGCCTTTCTGCCTACTTGTGATCTCTCTGTCAAATAAATAAATAAAATCTTTAAAAAAAATAAGCTTGGAAAAATGAAAACTTAATCTTTACTCAAAAACCTGTACATATATATTCATAGAAATTTATTTGTAATTGCCAAAAACTGGAAATAATAAACATCTTTCAATGGGCAAATGGATAAACTGTAGTACATCCATACAATGAATATTGATACAAACATCAACTTGGATGAATCTGATGACTTGTGTTAAAAATGCCAAACTGAAGGTATTACATACCATAGAACTATTTATCTGATATTCTCAAAATGAAAATATTATAGTGATAAGAGATCAGTGCTAGGGTTTAGGGTTGGAAGAAGAGTGTGACCTTGTAGGGGTAGTATCAGAGAACATGTTTCTGGTGATGGAAGAATTCTACATTCTGATTTCTGTGGTAGTTATATAAACCTCTTATGTGTGATAAAGTTTCATGGAACTATACGTTAATTGATATAAAAATTGTGAAATATGGCTCCACTTCTGGTGGCAGGGTCTCAAGAAGGGGCAGCAGGCACCATGTCTGGCCACAAAGGTGGAAGAGCCCTTGAAGCAGCCCCAGAAGGAGACCAGTGAGATGGATGAGGAAAGAGGACATTCAAGCTGAAATAGAAAAGAAGCAGAAGAAACTCAAAAGAGCTAAAATTGAAGTCTGTGGGGAAGGGCCCCTGGGAATTAAGAAACTGTCAAAAAGTATGCTGTTTCTCCTACCTGAGGCAATGGTGATTCTTAATTCCATTTCTGTTTGAACATCTGGATTCCCTGCCATAACATCTGTTACCACTTATTGCTAGAATAAAGAGTTCTCTTGGAGTCTCTTGAACATTTAAGAATAAACTTTGGTAAAAAAAAAAAAAAAATATAAGCTGTGAAAAATGAATAAGACCTCTTGTTTTATAAATAATATTGTATCAGGCTCAACATCTGGTTTTGATAATGTTCTCTGATTCTCTACAATGGTAACCATTGGGAGAAGCTGGGTGAAGTGTACTCAGAAACTCACTGTATTATCATTACAACTTCTGTGAGTCTTAAATCATTTTTTAAAAAGTATTTAAATGCATAAAAAATTAAATATTTAAAAAATACATAACCATGATTTTATTATGATACCTAAGATATGTAGAAATGATTCCTTAATATCATCACCAGTCAAAGTTTAAATTTCCCTAAAGGTCTCATATTATTTTACATAATTTCCCATAATTGGGAATTAAATACTGTCCACTCACTTAGTTGATATTTCTGTTAATCTCCTTTTAACCTATACATTCTCTTTTCCTTTTTCTTATATTTATAATTTATTAGTTGAACAAACTAGGGGGCTAGTCCTGTAGCATATCCTACTGACACTCATGTTGAGGGTATTTTTTTTTCTTCTTCCTTATTGTTTTTTATTTTAATCCCAGTATAGAATGTCAAGTGTATTCTTGTGGTGCCATTAAATATATCTTCTGTCCATATTTCCGGTGATCTTCTGGTTATAGCTAGAGGGCTGATCTGCCTCAGCTTCAGTTTTTGACAAGAAGATTTCCTAAGTGTTTATGTATTAAGATTCACATACACAGCTTCTCATTGGACGTTGTTAGTTACTATTGATAATCATTGCCCTGATCCGTTATTTCTTTAATGATTATGAAATAGTGAAATTTAAATGCTCTCGTTTCTTTTGCATGTAGTAACTGCAGTAATAGAAACAAATTGCCTATAATCCACTATTTGCTTTCTTTGAGGTATAGTTCAATAAGAAAATAAAGAGTATTTGTTTTTCCTTCCTTCTGCTAACTTTGAGCTAAGATTGTTCTTCTTTTTCTGGTTCCTAGAAATATAAAGTTAGGTTGTATATTTGAGATGTTTTGTTGTCTCTTAAAGTAGGCATTTATCACTATAAACTTCCTTCCTAGACTGCTTATACCGCATCTTGTAAGTTTAGGTATATTATGTTTCCATTTTCATTTATTTCATGATATTATTTGATTTCCCTTTTGATTTCTTCTTTGACTCATTGCTTGTTTAGTAGTGTATTGTCTCATTTCCACATATTTGTGAATTTTTTAGTTTTCCTCCTCTTACTGATTTCTACTTTCACATACCATTGTGCTCAGAGAAGATACTTGGTATGATTTCAATCTTTTTAAATTTTCTAAGACTTGTTTTGTGACCTAACATACCTATCCTGGAGAATGTCCCATGTGCACTTGAAAAGAATGTGTATTCTGCTGCTGTTAGATGGAATGTTCTATATATATCTGTTAGGTCCATTTGGTTTAAAGTATAGTTCAAGTCCGATATTTCTCATTAATTTTCTTGTCTGGATGATCTATAATTGTTGAAAGTGAGGTATTGAAATCACCTACTAGCATTGTGTTGTTATCTGTTTCTCTCTTTAGATCTGGTTAGTATTTGCTTTAATATATTTGGGTGTTCTGACTTTGGGGTGCAGGATAATAAACACTTCCCTTCTTCTCTACCAGTTTTCAAAATAGTAATTTTTTTTTCCTCTAGCATCCTTTAAACTCGACCAAAAGCAGTTTTAGTATTTAAGTATCATTACAGATATATTAGTTTTAACATATCCGAGGTGTGTGAATTCCTTTTAGTTATCATTCTTATTGATGGTTAAATTGCCCAGTCTTTGACTAATGATAACTTCATCAGGTTAACTTTAATTCTCTTTGCCACATTCCAAAAAGTCTTGGAAACCGTGTTTGTCACTATAACACGATCTTGAAACTCATTTCATATTTATCTCCTGCCAAATATGGTATCAAATATTTTTTTCATTTTTCTATTTTTTATAGTTAGAAATGACATTGAGAGACCACCATCTGGGCACCTGAGTTGTTTGTTGCTGTGGTACTTTTCAGAATCTATCTAAAAAATATAGAAGAGATTAGAAAAGATTATATGTCTTGAATGTATAGACCTGATATTTCCAATTCAAATCTAAGATGAAAGTTTTTTTAACAGAAATTTTTTTTACTGTTTAAATCTCCTTTTTCTTATGCTAGAATTATTGCTTCTGAATTGCATTAACATATTTTTTTCACATATGTATGTGTTTATAGGCATATATATGTATCAGAATAATAATTCCAATGTTATTACTAATAATATGAAGATTAAAGGCAGTTTAAGTATTTTGGTAGTTTCATTTTGTTCTTAAGAGATATTTTACAAGGAATAAATGGTCACTTACTTGTTTTAGAGTCACTTGAAATAACGTTTCTTTGTACGTTATAACAACAAGTAGAAATACTGCAACCTTATTTGTCTTATAATGCTTTAGATTTTAAGGCTTTTATAAATTTAGATTTGTCTTATAAATATCTTAACGTCTCTATAGCAACAAAGTCAAATCTATAAATTAAGGCATATTTAGAGACGTCTAGATTGTGCCCCCGTCTCTTTGCTCCTTTTCTATCACACAGGAAACATCCTTTTTTTTCTTTTAGTTTAGCCATTTATCTTTCTAGAGTCACCAAACACATATATTTGTATGTGTCTCCTGTAGGTAACGCATGTATATCACAGCATATACTTTCCCCATCTTTCTTTTTTCTTAATTATATTGCCTGAAGATACCTCCATTACATTACATAGAAAAATATTCTTTATTCTTTCTGGTAGCTGCAATTTACTTCATTGGTAAATGTACCATCATTACTAAGTCTCCTATAAACGAATATTTCAGTTGTTTCCAGATTTGTGTTTGTTCAGTTATGAATATTATAAAAGTTGTAGCTACCAAAATTTATGTGCAGACATTTTTTCCCCAAATTTTTGGTAGCATATTTTTGGGATGGAATTCTAGATATGGAATTTTGAATAAAAGAAAAAGTTACATGGGGAACCTGGGTAGTTCAGTCAATTAAACATTCAACTCTTGATTTCAGCACAGGTCTTGATCTCAGGATCAGGTCATGAAATTGAGCACTGGTAAAGGTCTGCATACTCAATACAGAGTCTGCTTGAGATTTTCTCTCTCCCTCTTCCTCTGCTCGCCCCACCTCCCCCACTCTCTCACTCAATTTCTAAAATAAATAAATAAATAAAATATTAAAAAAAGAAAGAAAAAGAAAAAGTCAATGTAATTTTGCTAAATACTGCCAAGTTCTCTCAATGATATTATATAATTGTACACAAAAATCTTAAATTTCCTGATTTTTCATCAAAGCTATGTGTTGCCAAAAAAAAAAAAAAATGAGATTTTTTGCCAGTCTGAGAGTTGAGAAACATTTTGGCATTTAGTTTAATTTTATTATGTTGTGAGGAGATGTCTCTTTTCAGATGCCTGAAGCCTGATGAGGAAGAAGAGGAAGAGGAGGTTGCCTGTGATAGTCTACCTGGGTCTCTTGCCCATTTTGCTATAGGGTTGTCAGCAATGGTCCTCAATATTTGTACACTCTATAATTTGGAATACTGAATTTTTGTATTTAACATAAATTATAATATTTCCTTAATTGGATATTGGTCATTTTTCATTCATTTATGGGGTTTTTATCAAGCAAATGCTTAATACAGTTAAATTTATCAACCATTCCCTTTATTGCTTCTAGATTTTTAATCTAGGACTGTTTATTTAACCCTGATTCTTGTATAGTTCCATGTTTTTTAAACCTAAATCTCTGATTATTCAGAAGTATGCCTCATGATCATCATGTGTAACAAATCTAATTTGACCTTTTTTACATTCATCTAGCATAGTTTTCCAACATCAGTTCTTTAGAAGTCCAGTTTTTCCTATAGATTCAAGATGATTTTTTTAACCTTATGCTAAATTTCCATATGAACTTGGATATTTCTGCATTTTCTATTCTGTTCCACTGGTCTTTCTATTCATGAACTGATATCATACTGTCATCATAAGTTGGAATAGGCCCCTTTTTGCTCTTCTAATTGAGATTTTTTTTGGTCTATTTTTGATTCTTTTTCTTCCAAATGAATTTCATAATCAACATCTCTTGCTCAAAATAAAAAGGCATAACATTTGACTGAATACCATTAATATCAATTATGGGAAATTGCAATTTGAATTGTTTCTATCCTTTGACCCAGCAGCTTACCTATGAATTCTGGAGTACTATTCATGCATGTTCACAAACAGGTGTGTTCAAGACTACTTATTATAAGAATAATTGTAAGAGGAAAAATAGAAACAACTTAAATATTAAAAGGAAGAATCATTGAATAAGTATTGGTACATCAATAGGTTACTATGCATCATTAATGTAATTAAGAAGATTTTATGAACTTATAAAGAAGTATGATATAACATATATGCTTATATGTGATATACAGTTAAAATGTATAAGTGGATCCCTTTATATAAAGAAAAAATTTAAATCATATACATATATAACAGAGATTATGAAAGAAAATGGTTACATGATTGGTGACTTTTAAATATTTTAAATTAAATTAAGATAATTTACTTTTTCTTGAATCATGTTTTGTTTCTCTATTTCATTATTTCCATGAACACACCAGCATATTATATATCCCTTCTTAGAAAAAAAATGCTCTACTTCATATTCCTGTGTAGTTTCATTGTCTTCTCATAGCCTCTTCCCATTTTCTGCAAAATTTCTTTGAAGAGTTACATCTATTCACTGTACTTTTAGTCTCACTTTCTCTTGAATCAAAGCAAACTGAGATTATTTCTCCAAAACTTTAGGACATCAGTGATCTCTATGTTAGTACACAAAATGATCCATTATTATGCTTGATCTCTCAGGAGCCTTTAAAGCAACCAATCACTTCTGTCTTTAAATAGTTTCTGCATTTAGCTTCTAGACACCAGACATTCCCGTTTTTCTTTCTACCTCACTTTCTTCCTATTGTCTTTAGCTGAATTATCCTTCAATTTCCAGTTTGCAGATGTTGTAATGTCCTAAATTCTTTCCTGAGACCCTTTCTTTTCTCTAACTACACTAGTTTCTAAGTGAACTAGTACAGTGTTTTTTTTTTCTTTTTAATTACCATCCATATAATAATGACTTCTAAGATGTCTCTAATTCTAAGCCATGACTGAGCCAAATCTAGTAAACCACCATACTATTTAAGTTCTCTATTTGGTGGTCTAATAACCAACTGAAACTTTGTATATCCAAAATGTATTTCACCCTGCATTCTCTCTACTAACCCTCATCCTATTAAATAGCATATTATTCACTCAGTTACTCGGGCCAAAAAGTGAGCTATAATTTTACTACTAATTTTTATCTCACACCTCATACTTTGTCTAATAAAGAACTTCTTAGAAGTCCTTAAATTTTTTTTAGAGTTGATGTCAGCAAAATTGGCAGAGAAGGCATCTCTAGAAGCTTATCCTTCCACAGGAACATCAAAAAATCATGTACAGATTCATCTGCAAATACTGGGAGAGTTTCTATTTGTTTGTTTACTTTATTTTTTCTTCCTTTCTTTCCATTCTTTTCTTTTTTTTTCTGTGCCCTCTTTTCCCTCCTCCCCCTCCTCCTTCTTCTCTTTCTCCTTCTCCTTCTCCCTCTCCCTCCACCAACCCCTTAGCACTCAAGGAAACAAACAATTCCAGCCTACAGAAACCAGGAAAAGTAAATCTTAACGAGGGTGAGGAACCCATTTTCCAGGTTTACCATATTATAATATTCAAACTGTCCAAGATTCAACAAAATACTAACTAAGTATACAAAGAAATAAGTACGGACTATTCATAGAAGAAATTAATGCAAACTTCCCCTGAATAAGCACAAACTTTGGACTTACTAGATAATAACTTTATTTTAAGATTATTCATTTGAGAGAGAGAGTAGAGGGAGGAGCAAAAGGAGAGGTAGAGCAAATCCTCAAGCAGCCTCCCCACTGAGAGCAGAGTCTGATGCAGGGCTTAATCCCGAAACCTGAGATCATGATCTGAGCTGAAATCAAGAGTCAGCCACCTGGCTGAGCCACCCAGGTGCCCCTGCTAGACAATAAATTTAAACCAACTATTTTAATTATGCTCAAAGAACTGAAGAAAATATGGACAAAATGCTAAAGAAAACCAGGGTAACAATATATGAACAAATAGAGAATGTCAATAAAGAGAGAAATATTATATAAAGTTTGCCCCCTACCTTATACCATACGCAAAAACTAGTTAAAAAGGGATCAACAATCTACATTAGATAACCAAAGGGGGTAAGATGCTTAGAAAACATAGGGAGTAAATCATGACCTTCAATTTGACAGTGGACTCTTAGAAATGACACCAAAATAACAAATAACAAAAGAAAAAAATAGATAAACTGGACTTCTTAAAATTAAAAATGTTTTATACCAATGGACATTATTAAGAAAATGAAAAGATAGCCTATATAATGAGAGAAAATATTTGTAAATCATATATCTGAATATGGTCTAGTATCTATAATATATAAAGAACTCTTACATCTGAAAAACTGACAGGCAAGCACCCAATTAAAAATGGACCAAGGTTTTGAATAGACATTTATCCATGAATACATATAGATGGCCAAAAGTACATGAAATGTTGCTCAACATCATCACTAATTAGGAAACTGCAAATAAAAACCATACATAAAATGGGTCCCACTGCACACCCACCAGATGGCTATAACTGAAACAAAACTACTCCATAATGTAACAAATTTTGGCAAGGACATGGAAAAATTGATGATGGTAGCAATGTGAAATGGTTCCACCATGAGGAAATATTTTGGGATTCCTCAGAGAGTTAAATATGTAATTACCCTATGACTCTGATATTCCACTCCTAGGTATAGATCCAAAAGAATTGAAAACAGATAAACAAGTACATTTATGTATGTGCATGTTCATAGCAGCAGTATTTATAATAACCAAAAGATGGAAACAACTTAAATGTCTTTCAACAGATAGCCAGATAAACATTATTGGATATCCGTAATGAAAATACTACTTAACCACTAAAACCAAACCAAAACAAACCAAAACAAACAAACAAACACTGAAGTACTGGTACATGCAACAACATAGGTAGACTTCTAATTCATTATACTGAGTGAAAGTAGCCACGCACAACAGAGCACCTGTTGTATTACTCCATTTTTATGAAATACATATATTAGGCATGTATAGATGAATCCATGAGACAGAATGCAGATTAGAGGCTGCCAGTGTCTGGGATGGGGAGAGAATTGGGAGCTTGTGCTCAATAGGTACAGAGTTTCCTTTTGGGATGATGAAAATGTTTTGGGACCAGATAAAGGGGACAGTTCTGTAACATGGTGAATGTACTAAATGATGCTGAACTGTTCACTTTAAAATGGTTAATTTTAGGGGCATCTGGGTGCCTCAGTGGGTTGAGGCCTCTGCCTTCAGCTTGGGTTGTGGTCCCAGGGTCCTGGGGTCCTGGGGTCCTGGGATCAGGCCCCACATTGGGCTCTCAGCTCAGCAGGGAGCCTGCTTCCCTTCCTCTCTCTCTCTCCCTGCCTCTCTGCCTGCTTGTGATCTCTCTCTGTCAAATAAATAAATACAATCTTCAAAAAAAAAAAAAAGGTTAATTTTACATTCTGTCAATTTTACCTCAATAAAGTTTAAAGAAAACATTAAGAATGATAAAATGTATATTTTGATAAAATAAAATAATAAAATGTATTATTTATCATACATAAAATGTATATTTAAAGATCTACTTCTTATCAACCCCAAAATTATCCATCCAGGCGCTGTCTTACCTAGACCACTGCTACCTCACCTATACTTCTAATACCCCTAGTACTCTTAACTACTTTCAGTCTTACCTGACTATAGTGCATTCACAGAGCTATGAGTCATCCTTTTAAAATATAAATCTGCTTATGGCATTCACCAGCAACCCACAACAAATAGTTTGTCCATATTCATAAAATAAAATCTGAAGTCCAGGTTTCATCTGTTATTCATCTACCTTTCTTTCTCTCTTGACCACCCAGTTTGAGTAGGTACACTGACCTGCGATCATGATTCTTTGAACAGAAGGAGGCAACCCCTGCTCAGGATCTCTGTATCAATGTTTTCTCTTACTGGTAGCATTTTCCCACAGACATCTGCATGTGCTTCCACTTTATCTCGGTCTCTTTCCAGTTGTCATCTCTCAAAAGGGCTATTAATTAGCACCCCTCGCTCTATTTTTTTACTCTAGTGTTTTTGTCATAGTGCTTACTTCATCTATCATTATATATTTGTTTTTCATTTATTTCAGTCCCCTCTAAGTTTTAAGGTCTTAAGTGTAAGGATTTTGTCTGGTTGTGGTTTTTGTATCTTCCGTGCATAGAAGAGTGTCTAGCCCAGAGAAGTTAATCAACAAATATTTGCAGTTGTTAAATTAATAACAGTATGTAGTATCAATGAAAATTTTGTAGTCATAAAAAGTCTAGAAGGAAGAGCATTGTGATTTATAAAAGAAATCCTAAACTAGACCCCTACTTCTTTTGGTTATTCAACCAATCTCTCTGAATTTCAAATTTTAAAATGGAAATGAAAGTCTTACATTTTTCCTTTCAGCTCTAAATGTAAATGTTTTCTAGGAAGATTTAATACCTCTCATCATATATTAATAGTCAATCCTTTTTAGTGTAAGAAAACTGATTACATGTCCTCTCTAGGTTATTTGAATCTATATATTATTGTGTTTCTTTTTTCTTTCCTCACTTTACTTTTTTTAAAGGGTTTGCATTTATGATGTCAAAGGAAGTTGATATAACTATAAAATAGTAACAATCTGAATTTTTACCTTTAAGAATTTAAGGAAAAATTCAATATACATTATAAAAAGAAAAAGACAAACATAAATAAAGACAATTTTCCTCATTGTTCTTGAAAAGTCTCATCTGATGACACATGTTTAGGCCCACCTGTGTTGGTCATGGAAATGCTGACTCAAACCCCTGTTAGTTCTGCCAGTAGGGTGAAATAAGGAGGTTGCCTGGGTGATAAAAACCTTCATGATCTATCAACTCTTGTGTGTCCCCCAGAGTCATTTGTTTCAGCCACTCTTCAACACTGTAAGGAAAAAGAACTCATTTGAGGAAATCTTACACATGAAGAAAAATCTCGTGGAATGTTCTGCAATTGCCCATTTCGCACCCAACTGTGGTGAGTAGAGCTGGATATGCTATAAAATCAGGTGCTCTGCTTTCTGACAGAAACTTCCATGAAAAAGAAAAGTAACTGATGAAAGCCAGGGGATGTGTGTATGTGCACTGGTGAGCAGCTGAGGTTTCATCTCCTTTTCAGTGACTGTAGCGTGAAGGACAACAGGGGAGCCAGCCACAAACCTGAACTCCCTCTGCTCCTTTCCAGAAACTGAAGAAAGCTTCAAAGAGAATGAAAGTGACTGAATATCCCACAGAAGAGTATTGTATATTCTTGTTTTGGGTCACAGCCATGGTTCGCATTATAAAGTAAAAACCTTCTAATCTAACATTTATGAATGTCTTAGTCTTCCATTATCCATTGAGAAGTTGTGAAAAATCTGTATATATGTTAGGAGTAATTATAAGCTATGGATCAATTTATATTATCTTTTGAAATCCAAGATGTAATAACCAAATCTTTAATTGCTACTTCTCAGCTTTATTCTTCCCCTTTCACTACATTTGAATGTTGTTCACCTCATAATTGTACACAGTGAATGCATAATGACTATCACTCAAAGAAGTTACTTGCACTACCTGGAGATTGAGGTGCCAAGGAATTGTTTCCTTAAAAACATTATGTTATTGGGGCACACGGGTGACTCAGTTGCTTAAGCATCTTCCTTCAGCTCAGATTGTGATCCCAGGGTCCGGAATTGGGCTCCCTGCTCAGTGGGGAGCCATCTTCTCCCTCTGCCCCTCCCCCTCACTTGTACATGCCTTCTCTCTCTCTCAAATAAGTTAATAAAATCTTTAAAAAAAAAACCCTTTATGCTATTATCAGTAAATTAGCAGTTCTAATCCATTCATGGAGTTTGTTAAGTGAACACATTCCAAATAATAAATAGCATTAAGTAAATTATGGAGTTTTCAAAAAAACTAGCTAAAATTTTTAAATTCCCTATTTGATAAAATATAATGAAATATTTCCTTCACATTACTCTAGATATAGCTTCTGAGATTCACAGAGCTTATGACTATGCCAGTACAAGTTAAGAGTTCTCATCACAATTATTTTTCTAGCTTAAATCTGTCCAATGTAAATAAAAAGCTTCCAGACTATTTTGGCTATTTAAACACAGTAACTGTTTCTTTTTCTCTTGAGCATGCAACTACTAGAAACAATCTTCAATGTTTTGGACATCTTACCTGCCCAACCTCCCACTCTGTCCTATCCCCATCTCTGCCTTCACTGTTTTCACTTCTAACATAATAAGAGTCTGTCATCTAAACATAGCAAAAGCTACATAGGTCAACTGTTTATGGCTCAGTGTTCCAAAGTCATGTTTTGATATTCACATTTTTCTGGAGCAAACATCAATACATATTTCCAGAAAGTGTCTCCTGCAACTTTGTTATAGGTAGAAGAGATTTGTTTCTTTCTTTTTGTAATGCAATCACCAGTGAGAAGACAGGATGTATTACTTTGCCAAAATGCCCATTCTATGCCTTTGTTTCTGGACATGGCTTTTTTATGTCACATGTGAATTAAGACTGATAGACATTTAATGGCCTAATTAATAAAGGCTTTCATGTTACCATTCAATTATGTTAGCATAAATGATGGAGCCAAAAAAATATTTACATAGTAACAAAATCCTAGGTTAGCAAACAATAAGAAAATTCAGAGAAACATAATATCTTAGATTAGGGATACGACTAAGTTGGATAATTCTAAAAGGACTGGCACTTCAGATTTTATTCAGATGGCCCAGTACAGGCCCAACAGAAGCATTCAACACACTTGAGTTTCTTCATCCATGCTGCTTCTGGACTAGCAAGTTGGGGCCGAAATTGCTTAACCTAGAAGCATCATCATCTCGTACCTTAAAACTGCACCACATCCCCAGATGCTTACTCCAATTTTTCAGCTAAACCAGAGGATAGGACGAGATTGCAGATGAGCTTGCTTTTACAGTTGCATTCTCTCCTGTGATCATTAAATGTGTTTTATCTTTAATGTGCTAAAATGCTCCAGTACCACAAGGGAGTCCTAACTCTAGACTTAACCTGTTACATCTAAGAAATCCTATAGAATTGTACATTAAGGCCTCTTGCAAGATTTGGTTTTCAATGTTATTTTCCAAGAGATATTCCAAAGTTTTATTGGCGGAAATCCAGAACATTTCTTAACCTTTCAGGAAGGCTGTGAACTTCTATATTGAGAAATTTCAATTGTCACTAATACAATCAAGGTTTTCCTATGTCTAACTTTAAGTTCTATAACCCAAGTCAAATATGGAAAACTTTGAGATGATCCAGAAAAAAAGAATAGAAATTGAGAATAGGAAATATCCCTAATGATGACTACTACTTGGAAAAATTGAAATACTCCTGTCTTTTTGTGTGTGTGTGTGTGTTTTTTTTTTTAATACTCCTGTTTTGGGTTTTTTGTTTCTTTGTTTGTTTGTTTGTTTGTTTTAAACATTTTATTTATTTGACAGAGAGAGATCACAAGTAGGCAGAGAGGCAGGCAGAGGGGGAAGCAGGCTCCCCGCTGAGCAGAGAGCCTGATGCGGCTAGATCCCAGGACCCTGGGATCACGACCTGAGCAGAAGGCAGAGGCTTAACCCACTGAGCCACCCAGGTGCCCCAATACTCCTGTTTTTAATGAAAAGGATCTGGATGGTAACTGTCTCCCTTTCATAGAGAGTAAGAATTAATTAAACTAAACTGTGAGGAATAATTTAGAGTTTAAGACTACTAAAGATATGATTTATAGGGTGGTTTAGACTAACCCAGATACTGAAATTAATCAACAGTACATTTCATGAGCACGGTAGTTATCCTTATAGTTTCAGTGAGTAGCACAATGACTGTAGCATCATAGTTATTTATTTATTTATTTATTTATTTTGTAAAGATTTTTATTTACTGTAAAGATTATTTGGCAGAGAGAGATCAGGAGTAGGTAGAGAGAGGGGGGAAAGCAGGCTCCCTGCTGAGCAGAGAGCCTGATGCGGGGCTCGATCCCAGGACCCTGAGATCATGATCTGAGCGGAAGGCAGAGGCTTAACCCACTGAGCCACCCAGGTGCCCCCAACATAGTTATTTAAATAATATCTGTTGACTACAGAAATGAAAGAAAAAACTGAGATAGATTATTATTAGTACTCTGTTTCCCAGAAGAAGAGATTCCTTTCTCTGTAATAAATGTCTGCGCTTACCTTATTGTCAGTAGCAACCTGCATTTTGAATTCACTCTATCAAGAACAAGACTACTTTAGGGGTGCCTGGATGGCTCAGTCGGTTAAGTATCTGCCTTTGGCTCAGGTCGTGACCTCAGGGTCCTGGTATCCAGCCTCATGTGAGGCTCCCTACTCAGCGAAGAGTCTGCTTCTCCCTCTTCCACTCTTCCCCCGCTCATGCTCTCATCTCTCTCTCTGAAATAAATAAATAAAATCTTAAAAAAAAAAAAAAAGACAACTTAAAAGCAAGATAAGGAAGCAATCATTCTAACCGGCTGATTACAGGAACCACTTGACTTCTTGGGATCCTGAAATTGCCATGTCTGGTTTTCTATTCTGTTTCTTTTTTCTATTACTGCCTGGCTTGTTTTCTGTGGTTGTTGTTTTGTTTTGCTTTGTTTTTAATTTGTGTGTGTATGTGTGTTTTTCTTGCTGGTTGTCGGTTTATTTGTGTTTTCGTTTTTTTTTTTTTCTTTAAAGATTTTTATTTATTTGACAGCGAGAGACACAGCAAGAGAGGGAACACAAGCAGGGGGAGCTGCAGAGAGAAAGGGAGAAGCAGGCTTCCCACTGAGCAGGGATCCGGATATGGGGCTCGATCCCAGGACTCTGGGATCATGACCTGAGCTAAAGGCAAACGCTTAACGACTGAGCCACCCAGGTGCCCCTGTGTTTTCATTTTTGTTTCTGTGCTCGGCTTCCTCTGAATAATGAAGTCTGACTTGTGTCACTCTGCTTCTGTTCTCCTATGTCCTTTGGCTTAGACTTCTCCAACCTAGCATTGTATAGTATACTCTGAGCACATACATGCCTAATTTATATATTAAGAATCTACATTGGTGGCACCTGGGTGGCTCAGTGGGTTAAGCCGCTGCCTTCGGCTCAGTTCATGATCTCAGGGTCCTGGGATCGAGTCCAGTATCGGGCTCTCTGCTCAGCAGGGAGCCTGCTTCCCTCTCTCTCTCTCTCTCTCTCTCTCTCTGCCTGCCTGTCTATCTACTTGTGATCTCTCCCTGTCAAATAAATAAATAAAAATCTTAAAAAAAAAAAAAAAAGAATCTACATTGGCCTGAGCCATTTCTTCCCACAAACGAAACCTTTGAACTGGATGATGACTGTGTCCTGTCAAAATAGGACTAAATCCTCTCTGTGTTATCTGGGTTCACTTGATGGCCCAGGTTCTGAAGTAACCCAGCACTTGGACAGAAAGTAACCATATATTCTTTAAGATACGGGAATAGAAG
The DNA here is from genome assembly GCF_922984935.1 of Meles meles. Taxonomy (NCBI): domain Eukaryota; kingdom Metazoa; phylum Chordata; class Mammalia; order Carnivora; family Mustelidae; genus Meles; species Meles meles. The sequence goes on from NC_060072.1 coordinate 60,950,695, forward strand.
TAGACCTCTGGATTTGATGCTATCCTAGAATTCTCCAGCACTCTCCGTTGGACTTCCTGAACAAGTATTTGATTCTGATAATAATTTTCAGAGTTGACCTTAAGTTCTCAATGGCAAGCCATTCTAAAATTGGCTTATATGTACATATGTATGATTCATCCCATATAAGTTGTTAAAAAGTATTGATCTTTAGAATATATTCAAATTTTTAATATAATTTCATTTTCAGGATAATACAATTAATTCAATGGTAAAAAGACATTGAGCCTACTAGGGTTTATACATATCCTAAGCTTTATTCAATGAAGGAGTGGCACTTACCCCATCATACATGGAGTTATGAACTACTATGTTAGGAATTAAGGGTATTAGATGTGGTCAATTACCTCATATCTATACCTCTCACCTTACTCTGTGTATTAATTTCTTATTGCCACTATTACTACAAATTTAGTGACTTAAAACCATGTAAATTTATTGTCTTATAATTCTGGAGATAATTATTCCAAAATGGGTGTCACTGAGCTAAAATCAAGATGTTTATGGGGCTCTGTTCCTTTTATAGTTTCTAGAAAAACATATGTGTCCTTCCCCTCTCCAGATTCTAGGCTGCCTGCATTCCTTGGCTGATGTCCCCCTTCCATGTTCAAGGCTAGCAACAGTGGATTGAGTCTTCATAGCACATCATTCTAAAGTTGCTTCTTTCCTGCAACTTCTCTAACTCTTGTGCCTAACTCTTCCATAGTTAAAGGAAATTGGTAATTATATTGGGTCTACCCAAATAATCCAGGATAGTCTCTTTATTTTAAAGTCAACTGATTAACAGCCTTAATTCCATCTGCAATCTTAATTCCTTCTAGCCATGAAATATAACATATTCATGGGTTCTAGGGATTTGGATATAAACATCTTTAGGGTGGGAAGAGGGCACTTTTCTATCGGCCATACTCTGCTTTGCTTTTCAGTCAACCATATTTCTAAATTTCCTTTTACAACTATTTCAAGCTAGTTTCTGCTACTAGTTCATACTGAGAGGATATTGGGGTTTAGAAAGAAGAGGGAATCAGATATTCCTTTGCTTGGACAGCAACCAATCTTTTTCCTCTTATTCCATGTTAATTAGGGTTCTCAGCAATTCTAGTATCTTTGTTAAAAAATCGCTTTTGTTAAATTTCATCTATTTAAAATTCCAAATTGTTTCTATATTCCTGACTGAACTTTGATTCATGGAGTTCTTCATACATGGGTGGTCCTAGGAAATAGACCTCAAAGATGAGAGAGTGGAAATGAGTTGCTTACCCATTAGAAACTGAATATAGCAATAATATTCTTGCAAACAGAAAATCAGGTAACAAGTACACATGGCCTTCAGTGACATAATTATTACATGTATTATCATATGTGTTAGCTTTGGAAGAAGTTATGATTGAAGGAAAAGCTTTGGAAATTCAAGCAGCTGTTGTATCTTTCAGGTGTGCTGATAATGACGACCAGATAGCAAGATTCTTTGCTATCTTACTGGGATAAAGTTTAGTAAAACTACATAATAAACTCAAGGACTTAAAATTGACATTCAAAGCAAGGATAGAAAACCAGAGTGCTTATGCATGGGTAGAGTGAGCAACTTACTTGAGACTTGAATTCATAACCTGACCAATTACTCATATTAAGATTAAGGCATTAACTGGAAAGGAAGGGAACCCTAAGATTTGGGATGGCAAATTTTGATCACATTTATATAAATATGAGAACACTGAGTTCCAAACCTTCACCTGTAGGGTTTCTAGCAAGGAGATCCCTATTCTCCTCAGGATTCATCCCCAAATCTCATCGCTTCTGATCCAGAGACTGGGACTACATCATGTCTAGGAAGATCTTTTTTTTTTTTTTTTTTTTAAGATTTTATTTATTTATTTGACAGATAGAGATCACAAGTAGGGAGAGAGGCAGGCAGAGAGAGAGGAGGAAGCAGGCTCCCTGCCAAGCAGAGAGCCCGATGCGGGGCTCGATCCCAGGACCCTGGGATCATGACCTGAGCGAAAGGCAGAGGCTTTAACCCACTGAGCCACCCAGGCGCCCCTCTAGGAAGATCTTTTAAAATAACTTAGATGACAAAACAATTGAAAAATCTTGTTAATTTTTATCAGCAGACATGTAAGAAGTATGTACAGAAATGAATTCTAAAAACTGATTTAAGAAGCATCAGGCCAATAAAATAAATGTCATGGAAATGAAAAGTACAACATAAGTAATATAGTCAATAATAAACATTGTGTGGTGACATCTGGTGACTACATTTATTGTGATGAGCACTAGGTAACATATAGAATTGTTGAATCACTATATCATACATTAGAAATTAGTATAACATTGTATGTCAACTATACTTCAATAAAACATTTTTTAAAAAGAAATTTCAGGCTGTATCCATAAGAATGTGCTTATCAGACATTTTGCATTTAATAAGCTTAGTAAAGTAAAATGGCCCTAACAGTCTGAATAAAATTTGAGTTCAGTGTAACCTATACTTAATTAGGTCAAAATCCCAGAACTTCCCTCTAATTATGTGGAGAAAAGAATTGAAAGACTAAGAAGATAGGAATGTTGTTTGGATTTCTACTTCTTACCTTTTCATCCTGTCCCACCATCACCTCCTGTTGACTCTGCCAACAAGAGGTCCAGGGGATTCTCTCTCACAAATGCATTGAGAAGCAGTTAATTTGGGGGTACAGCAATTTACAAAAGAATTATTTAATCTATTTTATGAGAAAAAAATTCAGAGTCTGGTTAATAGAAACCTGATTTGGATAACTTCAGCTGGAAGTAATTACCTGTTACCCATTTTCCAGGCTTAAACCAATTCGTTCTTCGTTGAGACACAACTCTCCATGGGTCTTTCATTTTTTTTTTTTTTTCTGGCAAGTCTTTGATCAGAGGTATAAACAACTTTTTGTCTTGGACTATCTTAACAAAGATATTTATATAACAAACTACCGTGGAAGATAGAGATAGTACCTCCTTCTAGGGCAGAGGACAGATTTGGTTTTTGTCAGGTAATAAAGATAATGTCTTATTCTAGGGCAAAGTCAGGCAGATTGGTTTGTAATCTGTTATAGAAGAGTGGGTTTTCTTAAACTTGGTGTTCTTTACCTGAGATGTTAACCACTGCATGCATAGCATCTACCTGGGCCAGTGCACATGACCTTGTGGAAATTGTGGGCATCAGAACCTATGCAAACATGAAACTTGTTACCTACTGGGCTTCGAGCAATAACATCTTTTGTCTTTGACTCAGGAGTCTCTTGTCTTTTGCTAGCATCCATGAAACTGTGATAGGTTAGCTTGTTAGCTTGCAAACAGGATACAATTGTAGATTTCTCACAGTTCTTGATAACCCGAAGCTCTATGATTGAAATGGAGACTCGTTTCCCTAAGTGAAAGGGTATATATGCTAAATACTATAATGTTTTCCTCCAATTCTTATAGACCACCGCCAAGGGCTTATAGTTATGAGGTGATAAATGGCATTTTGTTCCAGGTGGGTCTCACACTACCTGTAGATTCTCAAACTACCCTGTTTATTTTTCCTATCCTTGAAGGTTTCCTTGGGATGGGCATGGCAACTTACAGAATCTCCACAGTGGTTCCCTGACCTGGCAATCAGGCTATGGATAACAAGAAAAACTAAGGGTAAACTCTTAGCATGGAACCTCATTATCAAACAGTCATCTAAATGTACCACATTTCTAAGAGAACTTCAGAAGTTAGTACCACAAAAAAAGGCTTAAAAGACAAAGGAGTGGCGATTCTTATCACATCACCATTTAAGCTGCTGTTCAAAGGTACAAAAGCCAAATCAACCTCTGACAATGATTAAAGATTAACATAACCTTAAATCAGGAGGTGACTGATTTATTGGAGCAATTTAATTTCTCCATACCTTCCACAAGTACTTTTAAAAGCCAAATATTAAGCAGGGTCAGAAAAAGTTTGTGTTCAACTAGCAGGATCAACACTGTACCTTCAGTGGCTTACTTACTGTTTTACCAGAATCCCTGTTCTCTGACATAATGTTATCTGAATGTACCTGAGTTTACATCTATTATGGGTTGAATTGTGTCTCCCAAAAAGATGTGTTGAAGTTCTAACCCCCAGTACCTGAGAATGTGACCTTATTTGGAAAGGTTCATTATAGATGTCATTAGTTAAGACGAGATCTTACTGAAGTCGAGTGGGCCCCTGATCCATGATGACTGGCGCCCTCCTAAGAGGACGGCCACAGGAAGATACAAGACACAGGGAGCATGCCACGTGAGGATAAAGCTGGGATTTGATGCCTCTACAAGCCCAGGAATGTCAAGGATGGCTGCCCATCACCAGAAGGTAGGAGAGCAGCACAGAACATTCTTCCTCAGAAACTTCAAAAAGAAACAACCCTGCTGACACCTTGACTTGTAGCCTCCAGTACTGTGGAAAAAATACATTCTTGTTGTTTTAAGTCACTTAGTTTGTGGCACTTTGTTATGGCTGCCCAGGACACTAAAACACTCACAGAATTTCACACTGCTTTACTGTATGAAGGACTCATGCTGATCAGATCTGGTAAGCAGGAATAACAAGTACTACTGGGTGCTTTAACAAGACACTTGTATAACAGAATTTGTCAATAAAGTCTGGAAAAATTCAATGATGGTCACATTGATGACGCTTCTAGTGAAGCATCCTGAATAAGATGGGCCTTGAAAGTTGACTGAAACTGAAAATGTTGCAACAAAAAAACAAAAACAAAAACAGAATTTACCCAACGATTGGACAAAACGTGAATAACAACAAGAGAGAGAAAATAATTTGTTTTATTTTTACAAGGGTGTATTTAAAAAAACAATAGAGTTGTTACCATACATTAGTTTTATTTCTTCAACCACATAATGAGATTGTATTCCTCTAAGATCTGGACTATTCCTTCCTCTTTAATAATAAACAGTATTTAACATAGGCTTGGTGTTCATGCATTCAACAAGTACTTGAATGTTTCTAGGTTTTATCATATGCACTTAAGTAATTAATACTGATTAAAGAGCTGTTTTATACTATTCAGGTCCAAAGAAGTTGAAATTTTATAAAACGATTGCAAAATGTATGTCATAAAGCATGGTATTTCTATAAAAGAACTGATTGAATGACCAGGTAAAATATTGAAAGTCACCATCAAATCTAAATAGTTTTATTGGAGAAGAGTTTGTAGGTCTGAGTGTTGGGCTCAGAACTAAACAGAATAATTAACCAAGCAGGGTGTCTTCGCCTCTTCCAGCCCGAAAGCAGCGATTTGATTTAAAATCCTCTGTAGGTATGTAATGGGTCACTCTTTATCTGACTCTCCAGTGGGAAAAGAGAAAGCAGGTTGCAAAGAACAGGTTGAACTCTGACCCTGAAACACCACTGGACTGATTAGGAACAGAAATTGTTTCCTTTGAGAGAAGAAAGGAGTTGTTCCTTCTTTTGGTGTCCTCATTGTAACTTTCCTGGAGCAAAGCTAGATCAAACTTTAGGAAATCAATAACTCTGTGATTCTATTATTTAAATTCCAATTATAAAGGTAGAAGAGATGAGGTGGAGAAATGTCATTCCCTGCCCAAGGCTGTCTTAGAAACCCCTGTCACAGGTAGAATTGGAACACAGGCCTCCTTCCCAGTATTAAGAGTCACACTCCTATCTGACATATTCTCTTACTTACCTAAAACAGCTCTTTTTCATATTTAAATAATACATATATTTGAAAGGGTAAAAGCTACTGGTTTATAATCTCATTTTCTGTGTCTTATAAGCCAGACCGCTCCCCAGAGTCTCGTAAATGATGAGAGAAATTCTTCAAATCATGATACTGTGAATTTAACGTCATCTAAAAGAAGGATTCTTTTTTTTTTTTTCTTTTAAGATTTATTTTTTTGACAGATAGAGATTACAAGTAGGCAGAGAGGCAGGCAGAGAGAGAGAGAGGAGGAAGCAGGCTCCCAGCCAAGCAGAGAGCCCGATGCGGGGCTCGATCCCAGGACCCTGGGATCATGACCTGAGCCGAATGCAGAGGCTTTAACCCGCTGAGCCACCCAGGTGCCCCTAAAAGAAGGATTCTTTATGCTAAAAGCAGGTGTGCCGGTGTGAATTGAAGCTGTCCCATATTGAAGAGCCATATATTTCACAGTTAGGCTCTACACACAGAAATAAACAGCCATATGGCAAACAAACTTACTTTTTACTGCTTCATTTTATTTGTTTCAAAATAGTGCAATGCCACAAATCCAGAATATTAACAACACTCCATCTGGAAAAATGTAAGTTTTGGAGCCCCGAACCAGCACGTTAGCTTCCCTACAAAACTTTGGAACCTCAGTTGACTCCAGACTTGGAACGTCTTTATGTCAACCCAGCACGTCTTCTGAGTGTTATGCTAGTGGCTCAGATAAAAAAGTGTATAAAGTGGGAAAAATTTAGAATTCTAGAAATATTTTTAAAAGTTGACACCTTTATAGACTGTGCTATACTCTATAAAGGGAAGTCATAGTCTAATGTCTAATAGACTCTGTTACAATCTTTATTAAAAAAGTTTTATAAATTTAGCTAACTTTATATGCCCCTATTTTACAAATGAGAAAAAAGAATATACAGAGTGTTCTGTGGATATATCTGTTCCGCATTCAGAATCCTAGCTATTTAGATGAGAAATGAGTGAGAGATGCTTTCCTTCTTGGTTCAACAAAAATTTTATTTAGATTTATGAGGATTTTCTAGGCAAAATATAAGAGATGAAAATGAACAGAGCATGAGTTCTGATTTCAAGGGACTTTACTAAACATAAATATCTATCTTAGATTGCAAAGGATCTGAAGTTCTGTTAGGTATATGCTTTATTTGATGAGATGTTAAAGGCGTTAATTGGAAATGATCTCTTTTTGACCATTTGGAAGGTGCAGAATTTGTATGGTGGAATCAGGAAAATCAAGAAAAACCAAAAGAAATTCAGGGTTATATGTTAATGGAAAGCCCTAGCATATTGGCTTATTTTCTGTTTTTGTTTTCCTTTAAACCATATTTAAGACATTTAACTGTAAAGTATTATCATAACCTGCTTAAACACATACACAGTTTACTGAACATTTGTAAGTTGAATGCACATTAAAGAATCACTTAATGTAGGTTAAAAGAATAGAACATTAGTAGTGGTGTAAAAACTCCTCATACATCACTTTGTCTGTATTTATTTATTATTTATTATTTATTTTTATTATGTCCAGTTAGCCATTATATAATACATCATTAGTTTCTGATGTAGTGTTCAATGATTCATTAGTTGCGTATTATTTATTTTAAAAAGAGAGAGAGTGATAGTGAGCAGTGGGAGGGGCACAGGGAGAGGAAGAGGCAGAGAATCGCAAGCTGATTCCACACTGAGCTTGAAGTCAGAGGCAGGGCTCATCTTATGACCATGAGATCACAACCTGAGCCAAAACCGAGAGTCAGACGCTTAACTGACTGAGGCACCCAGGTGCCCCTGTTGTTTGTTTTTAATTTTAATTCCAGTATAGTTAACATAAAATGTTACATTAGTTTCAGGTGTACAGTGTAGTCACTCGACAATTCTATACATCATCCAGTGCTCATCACAAGTGCACTCCTTAATCCCCATCATCTATTTCACCCATCCCCAGGCCTCTCCCCTCTGTTAACCTTCATTTGTTCTTTATAGTTAAGAGTCTGTTTCTTGATTTGCCTGTCTTTTTATTCCTTTTTCTCACTTTTTTCTTTCTTAAATTCCACATATGAGTGAAGTCATATAATATTTGTCTTTATCTGATTGATTTCGCTTAGCTTTATATACTCTCTAGCTAGATCCATATCATTGCAAATGGCAAGATTTCATTCTTTTTACGGCTCAGTAATATTCCACTGTGTGTATATATATAGCACCTCTTCTGTCAATGGACATGTGGGCTGTTTCCATAATCTGGCCATTGTAAATAACGCTGCTAGTGCATGTATCCCTTTGAATTAGCGTTTTTGTATTTTGGGGGTAAATACTCAGTAATGCAATTACTGGACAATAGTTCTATTTTTAATTTTTGAGGAAATTCCATACTGCTTTTCGCAGCAGTGGCATCAGTTTGCATTCCCACTAACAGTGTAAGAGGGTTCCTTTTTCTCCACATCCGCATCAACATCTGTTGTTTCTTGTGTTTTTATTTTAACCGTTCTGTAGGTGTGAGGTGATATATCATTGTGGTTTTGATTTGCATTTCCCTGATGAAGAATGATTTGAGAATTCTTTCATGTGTCTGTTGATCACCTGCACGTCTTTGGAGAAATGTCTGTTCATGTCTTCCTGTTTTTTGATTGGATTATTTGGTTTTTTGGTGTTCAGTTTTACCAGTTCTTAATATATTTGGGATACTAACTCTTTATTGGATATGTCATTTGCAAATATCTTCCCCCAGTTAATAGGCTGCCTTCTAGTTTTGTTGATTGCTTCCTTCACTGTGCAGAACCTTTTTATTTTGATGTAGTCCCAATAGTTTATTTTTTGTTTTGTTTCCCTTACTTCAAGAGACATATCTAGAAAAATGTTCCTATGGCCAATGTCAGAGACATTACTGGCTGTGCTCTCAGGAGTCTTATGGCTTCTGGTCTAAATTTAGGTCTTTTATCCATTTTTATTTTTGTGTATGGTATAAGAAGGTGATTCAATTTCATTCTTTTACATGTGGCTGTCCAGCTTTCCTAATACCATTTGTTGAAGACACTGTCTTTTTCCCATTGGATATCCTTTTCTGTGTTGTTGAAGATTAATTGACCATATAATTGTGGGTTTATTTCTAGATTTTATATTCTGTTCCATTTGCCCAATGTGTCTATTTTTGTGCCAGTACCATACTGTTTTGATTACTACAGTTTTGTAATATAACTTGAGGTCTGGAATTGTGGTACCTCTAACATTGCCTTGCTTTTTCAAAATTGCTTTGGCTATACATGGTCTTTTGTGATTCCATACAAATTTTAGGATTGTTCTGTGAAAAATGTTGTTGGTATTTTTTTAATCACTTTTTTTAACACTTCTTATTTGAAATACTTAAACTAGATGGGAATGTCTAAAGATATTAGAAGCAAATACCCAGATCCAGTCTCAGTTTTCCTCAGAATTTTCCTTTATTGAAAATATAAAATTTTTAAAAAATCCTAAGTTTGAAGAACTTTATTTTGATCTTTGATAAGCAGACCAAATGAAACACAAACAGAACAGGTAACTAGCTATTAAGTAATAAGTCAAAGTATGGAATGTTGTTGGATACTAACTCCAAGGATATAAAGAAATAAAATATATCTATCACAGAAATATCAGCAACATTTTCAACAAACATGAAAGGATTGTGTGGTCTAAAAAACAAACAAAACAAAAAACAAACAAAAAAAAACTCTAAAAGCTTAAAAGGCAAAATTCACACATACTGCTACACATGATCTCAAAACAGAGCAATGAAGCCAGCATTACATTTTGGAAGTGATAAAAATGTCATGAAGTTTAAATGAATATGTGGGAAAATCACAACTTAAAACCAGTTTTTCTAACTTTAAATCATGTCCTCTGTTTCCTGTCTTATACATTCACTTTTCCTTGAAGTGAAAAATATCAGACATTTCTACTTATCCAAAACCATAAAATGTGTAGATTCTTGTCCAATAATAAGATGTTTTTTCCAAAGGAAAACACAGTTTATTGAAATTACTTAATTTCCTACTAAGACTCAGTGGTAAATCTGAAGGCCAAAGGAAAAAAAAAGCAAATATTATATTTTGATGTCAGTTATAAATTATATATATCCTGAACTTACTGCAACTAAAGTCATAATATATTTTTTTAACAACAAGCTAAGTGGTAGGCCCCTGATGATGCACAAATGTATTTCCGTGAACATAGCATCGTTCCAAATGTCCAGTTTTTAAGCTATATTCTTCTGTCTAGCAGTAGAATGATATTTGGGCTAAACACAATTTATAAAAAGAAAAAGGTTGTAAAGAAGAAGTGAAGATAGCAGGAAACTTCTTCCATAAGAGTTACTTGCCTAAACTAGTTCTAAAGGAAAAGCAGATACTCATTGGGAAGATCTGTTGTGTTTAAGAGAGAAAGCAAGGGCATTCCAGACTGAATGCATAACACTGACCAATAAAGACAGCATGCAGTAGTTTGGTGAATCCAGGATCCCCAAGGAAATTTACTTTGTTATGTTATATGAGATGTGAGGAAGGGAGAGGTGGCTAAATGGCTGTGGCCAATCAGATGAAGGCAGATTCTGAGAAGGAGAGCCTAATAAGCCCAAGGTAATTAGCACTTAACCTATATTTAATGGGGAACTGTTGGTGTATGTTGAGTAAGAAGTAATATGATTAGAACTTCATTTAGAAAGTTTGCTCTGGTAGTGAGAGGTCTCTGAGACTGAAGAAATAAAAGGCAGTTACATGTCGTCATAGTTCCATAGAAATAACAAGAGTTGTATTGGGAGGACGTTGAAGAAATGCATTTCTTCAAGAAGCACAGAAAATTAAGTTCAGTTTGCTAATACTAAAGAGGCTACACGGGAGAAAAATAATACAGACAATCAACTACCAAGGCCCAAATTATCTAGAACTATAATTCTGTCCTTAAAGCTTCTGTTAATTGGTGTCTCATTTGAAAGGAACCATTTGCATAAGAGGCTGGGTAATTGGCTACAGAGATAGGTGAAGGCAAACCCAATGGCAGTACAGAACTATAAAAGAATGTCATAATTACTGAAATACAGTAGTTAGCTTTATTAGTGAACATAAACCTGAACTGAAGAATAATGGACTTTAATAGAACAACCAAGCTGGAAAAAAAGACAAGGATGTGCGAAAGCCCAGGAACACATAGAACTTTTCCCTGAACAATGGTGTCCTCTTTCACTATATCCAAGGGAAAACATATGTCACTAATATCTCTCAATATTTATATCTCCCAACTTTGGTATAAGGGAGAAGGACTGCTCCAACTCACTGGACCCCGTTAAGACCCAGGGGAGGGAATTGGCCCAGGCACATAGGAGCCAAAGAGCATTTGCTGCATAAGTGAAGAGACTGAGTCCAGGAAGAATGTGAGGGAAGGGACTCAGCTGCAGACACTCAGTCCCCTGGATGTCTAATACAAAAGAAAACTATAATCGTGAGACCTAGTTTGTAACATTGACCAAAGAGCAGGCAACAATAAATTAACATTTGAGTGTTTACTGTGTGCCCCATGTTTTGTGAGATTTTTAGATCTCTCATCTCGTTTGATTTTAGCAGTGGAAGTTATCGCATTCTTACTTTAGAGATGAAAAACTAAGATATGGAGGGGTTAAATAACTTGTCCAAAGTCACATGAACTCTGAAACCAGAATTTTATTTATTTTTTTATTTTATTTATTTGAGAGAGAGAGAGAGCACGAGAGTGGAGAGGTTAGAGGTAGAACAGACTCCCTGCGGAGAAGGGAGCCCAAGTCAGGACTCGATCCCGGGACTCCAAGATCATGACCTGAGCCGAAGGTAGTTGCTTAACCAACTGAGCAACCCAGGTGCCCCTGAAACCAGGATTTTATTTATTTAATTTTTTTATAAACATATAATGTATTATTAGCCCCAGGGGTACAGGTCTGTGAATCTCCAGGTTTATACACCTCACAGCACTCACCATATCACATATCCTCCCCAATGTCCGTAACCCCACCACCCTCTCCCTCCCCCTCCCCCTGGTCACTCTCAGTTTGTTTTGTGACAGTAGGAATCTCTTATGGAAACCAGGATTTTAAACCATAGAGGTAAAGGTGTGAATTAGAAGCAAAGATATAAGCATTTTGATATCCTGAGAAGGATGTTTTCATCATGATTTTCTATAATATTTGATCCTTGGTACCATACTATAATCTAGATAGATAAGCTTACCTAGGTCTTGAACAACTGAAAAGAGGGAGCATTTGAACTGTTTTTGGGAAAAAGAGAGAAAGACAAAGAGAGAGAAACAAACTATAAGAGATTCTTAAGGATAGAGAACAGAGAGTTGATGGAGGGAGGAGGGGGGAGGCGGGCTAGGTGGGTGAGGGTATTAAGGAGAGTGCTTGTTATGATGAGCATTGGAAAGCATATGTAAGTGATGAATCACTAAATTTTACTCCTGAAGCCAATATTATGCTGCATGTTAACTGACTAGAATTTAAATAAAACATTAAAAGAAAAAAAATGAAATGCTTTTAGTAATTCGGGATTTGAAACACTTTGAAATATAAAACTAAAATTTTAATGAAAATAACACACTTTAAAAATAATAGGTAAAAAGGAATAAATCTAATGGATCTAACTTACTTTGTGGAAAAACAAATTTTTTTTTATCATGAAAATGAACAAAAATTTCCCAAAATAAAGAGCCAACTTCAGATGTCAAGTCTATCCCCATTACTTTGCCAGTTTGTCTCTTTCCCTCAAAATCACATGCATGGCACAATGACGAAGAAATAAAGGCATTTACGGGGCACCTGGGTGGCTCAGTGGGTTAAAGCCTCTGCCTTCGGCTCAGGTCATGATCCCAGGGTCTTGGGATCGAGCCCCACATCGGGCTCTCTGCTCAGCAGGGAGCCTGCTTCCTCCTCTCTCTCTGCCTGCCTCTCTGCCTACTTGTGATTTCTCTCTGTCAAATAAATAATAAAAATTTAAAAAAAAGAAATAAAGGCATTTACAAGTACAGGAAATCTCCATCCACCCTATATGTTAAGGAAAAGGAAACTATTAAAAACCTCTGATAGAAAGGAATTTCAGACAAATACACAGAAGATGGACAAGATTAAGGAGGAATATCCATCATAGGTGCACAAATGATCTTTCTCTTTTCCGAAAGGAAACAAATATACCTAAACCACACTAATTCCCTGGGTTTGAAGAGCTGGTGAACTGTGGAGAGGTGTGTCAGGACTGGATTGTACATGTCAAAGTGACTTTGTCAGAATGAATGCAGAAAAAGTAAAAAGTAAGAAATAATAACTGGATGAATGAAGATAACTATTAAAGTATCTAAAATTCAAAATTATAAAACCAGTCTTGTAATATGAATGAAGACTAAAAAACCATGATTGAATGAATTTTAATATTGGGAGGATGACTTGGTATTAGATATATGCTTTATCATTTGAATATGCCAAATAAGTAATCCTTATGGTCACCTTATAGATACCAAAAGTCGTTTTAAGAAATATGTTTTTCCTAAGAAAAAGCTTGTAAGGATAAAGGTATTTAAGTAAATGCACACATATATACAAACACATGAGCACAATGTATACAGTGAGCATAGCATAGAAACGGCTGCTTACACCATCTGTGAACAATTGATAATTCTCAGTAGATGTTTATACACTGCAAAACAACAGAAAAACAGAAAAAGCATGATGTCTATAGCAGAACTACCCATAAATTGAATTAAAATTTCACCAACTTTGAAGATTTAATAGTTAAACAACTCTTGAAAAATCACTTACAGAATGATTTCGACACAATATTTGGAAAAAGTTTACACATCTTTAGAAGAAAGCAAAATCATAGGGCCTCTCTGTAATAAGATCAGTAACCCAGGAAAATAGAATGTGCTGAAAAGAAAGAAAAGGTTTAAAATTTAGTTAAGAAAGATGAGAGACCTATTTAGCTATTGCTGCTGTCACATTTGTTCTGACCTCGTAGACACATCATTACATCATATAGTTATGATTTTCTCTTTTCTCTATAGTTAATAACTTTACTCCCATTATTCCTTTTCCTGGTCATTTTCATCCCTGACCTTAGATGGGCTCTCAAGTTATACTTTACATTGCCTATTCTACTAATATTATAAAGCTTTAAATTTTTCTTTTTACAACTCCTGATGCAGATTTCAATTCTGCTATTGTATTTTTTTGCTTGTTGCAATCTTGCTTTACCTCATCCAGATCCTTTTTCATCTCAGCATTTGCCTCATTTATCTTTATAAATCATGTAGCTGGAGGAGAGTCTGTGTCTTCCTACTCACTTTAAGGGTGTCAAACACATAAGAAATTTCTTCTAGATCTTGCAGTAGATATTTTCAAAGGAATGTTCTTCCTCTGATTCTTCTAGATGCTGACAACTTTGGCAAAGCTTTACCAGGCCTGTATTTTTGTTGGTTGACAGGCAAGTTTTTTTTTTCTGCACAGTATTAGCCAATATGCATGATGTATGATTTGCCTTGTTGTCTTTTGACCTTTAATGTCATTGATCCTACAATATTCAGAATATATTATACCATAATACCACTTCTTTCAAAGACTTTTTTTCCCCCACAATTGCAGTCTCCAGGAATACAGAAAAAATGGTGGCATGGGCCAGCATTCTGCCTACCTTTCAGATTAATATTTTAATTACAAAGAAGTTTAAACTAGGTCTATATCAAAGAATTTCAATGGAAGTTTTTCTTTTTCCTCCAAATTATAGTATAAGCCAATTCCAGATACACTAAATCAGAACCATCAGGAGATGTGGAGAGCAGGAAAGTATAGATATTTTTTCTAACCTCAGCAACATTAGTCCTGACTTTTGATAAAGGACTGCCTAATATAAAGAGAGCTATCTGATTTTCCCGTTAATACAGGCCCTGATTCACAACCAACCAACCAACCAACTAACAACAATAACAAAAACCCACAATGGACCCACAATGGAATTAACAATAAGAGATATACATTTCTTTCTACATGATTTTGTGTTTCATGAGAACCCAAGAAATTATAGCCTGTCAAAGTCAAAGGTAATTTTTCTCTTTGGTTCCATTTTTCTAAGTAGGGATTCCTAACTACATTTTGATGTCACATTGTCTATAAATCTTAGTATGAAGGATGATTGTGAGTTTCTGTCTTTTTAAACTCATAAGTGGTTTTCATAAAAGTTGGAAAGACTGTATCAAGGGCTTCCAGATAAATAACATTTTGAACCAGAATTCCTGAAAGTTATTTTTTTTTAAAGATTTTATTTATTTGACAGAGAGAAACCACAAGAGAGGCAGGCAGAGAGAGAGGAAGGGAAGCAGGCCCTCTGCTGAGCAGAGAGCCCGACGCAGGACTCGATCCCAGGACCCCGAGATCATGACCTGAGCCGAATGCAGCGGCCCAACCCACAGAGCCACCCAGGCGTCCCCTGAAAGTTATTTTTAATGGTCCTTAGAACTATGTTGTAGTTATTCAGAAAACTCCCCCTGAAGCAGCATATACTTTGATTTATGTAATAAAAAGGATTTTATGTCCATCTAAGTGCTGTTTCACACTCTCCCAAACTGTACATTTTTATGAGCTTAAGCATTTTTTTTTTTTTTTACATAAGCATATGCCACTTGCTTTGCTATACATGCTTTTCACATAAGGGTATGCCACTTGCTTTAATGTCAATGCCATTACAAGGTAATAATCACAAATTCTTTCTTTCCTTATTTCTAATTAAAGCATTAAAACATATTGGCTGTGGTGCAAGCTCTTCGATTCTCCAACATATACCTGGGATTGTCTCATTGGATATTTTCAGGTAAGAAGCACAAATGCTAACCAAAATGCAAAATTTCTTTCATTTCCTGCCAAAATGTAAGTTCTCTTTTTGCCAAAGTAGGAAAAAAGCACATTATACAGGATATGCCTCTCTGGTTGTTAGCTGTTCTGCCAGTTTCATGTGAGCACCATAGAGCTATGACAGCAGATGGACTCCCCAAGTTAGCACTTGGAATCAAAGGTGTTTTGAGAACTGTGACACTAAGCACAATCCCTTAATGAGAGATTATAAAGATGAGAGAAAGAATAACCTATCAAATTCTGCAACTGAACAGTGGCTTTGAATCCATCAGCAAGTTTTTTGTTTGGAGTGTGTGTGTGTGTGTGTGTGTGTGTGTGTGTGTTTTATGGGTGTTTCTGATACAGGACTTGGGATGAAAAGATGACTTTAAGCCTGCTTCTCAAATCCAATGGTCAATCTTTAGATATCATCTTGTCAGCATCTGGCACAGTTGATTACTCTACCTTCTAAAAAATGTTCTTCACAGGGGCGTCTGGGTGGCTCAGTGGTTTAACCTTCTGCCTTCGGCTCAGGTCATGATCTCAGGGTCCTAGGATCGAGCCCCACATCCAGCTCTCTGCTCGGCATGGAGCCTGCTTCCTTCTCACTCCTCCTGCCTCTCTTCCTGCTTGTGATCTGTGTCTGTCAAAGAAATAAATAAAATCTTTAAAAAAAAATGTTTTTCACATTTATATGAACTATACTTGAAGGGTTCTTTTGTTTTCTTACCTAATTGTTACTTTTTAGTATTCTTTCTGGAATTTTCTCATCTTCAGAAGTTCTAAATTGTAGAATGCCCTGGGACCTTCAAGATCTCTCCCCACCCCCCACCAGGTGATACCATTTAGCCCCATGATTTTAAAAGCCATTTCTATGCTGATAGCTTCAAAATTTAAATATTTAGTTCAAACATCTTATATGAACTACAGATTTGATTGTTTTTAATATTTAAAGATGCTTCCTTGGTGGCCTGTTCAGCATTTCAAAAATATGAGTGCAAAATTTCTACTTTCTATAATTTGATTTACCACTTTGTTCTTCATATAAAAAAATGGTATCATAGTTCCTCTTCCACCCATGAAGGTATATCTTGTGGGATTTGCATTCCCATTGTAAACATCTAGAAAATGTGTCAAATTATATGAAGTGACTGTTCTGAGACACTGAAGAAGAGATAGTGAATTAAATGGATGCAGGGACTCCTTTCACAATGGATATATTTATATTATATATATATATATATTCATCACATTATTCACTTTAAATAGCTTGCAGTTTGGTCAATTATGCCTCAATAAAGCTGAAGGGTAAAGAAGGGGAGAGAGCGAGAGAGCACGATAATAACAGTAGCATAGAAGCTAGCATCAAAAATGGCCCTCAAGAATTCTTTCCATCTTGTACTCACATCCTGATGCACTTTCCTCTCCAACAGAATAAGAATGACCTAGGGAAACAAAGTGATTTTGTAGAAGTCATGGGTTGTGACTTCTAAGCTTAGATTGACAAGAAATTGTGATTTCTACCTTGCTGTCTTTTGGAAAACTTTCCATGAGGGAAGCGAGATGAAAAGACATGAAGATAATCAAGGAGGCTGTGCAGGGCTCCATGTGATGAGAGCTGAAATCTCCCGCTCATAGCCATGTGGGTTGGACACTCAGTCCTAGCTGAGCTTCCAGATAATTGTAGCCTGAAGCAACATGTTGACTGTAACCTCATGAAGGACTTTGATCTGAAACCACCCCCAAAAGACTGTTACTTGGTTCCTGATCTCCCCCAAAAGCCATATGAAAGAATACATCTTTATGGCTTAAACTGCTGTATTTGGAAGCATTAGCTTTCTCGGCGATAAATAACTAATAGGGCTCTAGGAACCCAGATGCTAGATGCTGGGGCAACAAATAACCGCGATGGGGAGGATTTTAGAATCAGACAGTGAGCAGAAGCCGGAAGGAGTCTGATGAGAGAAAGCGAGAGACTGAAATGCCTGCCTGGAAGGCTGGGGGACTCTGAAGAGGCTGCCAGCAGGGCCTTAAAGGCGAGTGAGGAAATGATTTTAGAGACCAGAGGAATGGAAACACCAACGATTTAGTCGCAGGAAGTTTAGCAGCACAGTCATCGGAAGTAACATGTAAACAAGAAAATGTGCTAACTAGGTTACCTGGGCAGTCAAACTAAGGAAACTTCCAGGCAGAGCGCTGGTGCCCCATGGTTCCTTACTGCTGCTTATGTGAAGTTTGATGCACGGACCAAGTTCCCAAACCATACCCCGGTGCAGATGCGAGCTTGGTCTAGAGCAGTTCTGCCCTAGAGTGCTTCGTTCCTTGCCACTTTAAATACAGTTAATATACAAAATACCATACACACATATTGGCGCCATTTCTCAACCAGTCCGCTCCTGTTTATTGTATTTGTTGGAACTTCCCAGAATGCTTTGCAGCTCAGTCTTCACCGACGGTGTCCGAATTTGTCTTCTACGTTTTTCTCCTAGTGTATGACTCTATGAGAAAGAGAGGGATTGATAAGAAAGTAAGCTAATTTGAGTCTTGTTGCCTCAACAATCTGCAAGACTAGAGCAAAAGTGGCCCCCTTTCTTCACGGTTTGAGAACTTAAGTTTCTGAACAGGAGGACAAAGAGAATGGGCATGGTTATAGGGCCCTCCAGGCTTTCTTTTTTTTTTTTTTTTTTTTTTTTAAAGATTTTATTTATTTATTTGACAGACAGAGATCACAAGTAAGTAGAGAGGCAGGCAGAGAGAGAGAGGAGGAAGCAGGCTCCCCGCTGAGCAGAGAGCCTGATGTGGGGCTTGATCCCAGGACCCTGGGATCATGACCTGAGCCGAAGGCAGAGGCTTTAACCCACTGAGCCACCCAGGCGCCCCCCTCCAGGCTTTCAATGGGGCAAAGCATGAGTGACCCTGGAGCCGCACGATTCCTCCCGCTGAGATGCCCTTGCATTTAGCACGTCCGAAAAGAAGTTACGAAAAGTTCAGCTCCTCTTGTTAGATGAGGATCCGTTAAAGAAACCGCAAGTGTCTAGCCAACGGACAAGAAAACCTAAGGAAGAGGGAGAGCTACGGCAGTTATCTCCAGACATTTTAAGAGAGGTCGTTTGCCAGCAGGATATAATTTGGCCCATTTGTCTATAAACCTAGAACTAGAGTTCCTCTTTAAAAATACAAGGGAGGTGTCTTTCTACTCGAGAACTGTAGGATAGAATAATTTGCTTATGGAATGACTTACCAACTCAGTTCATGAGTTCTTCATCACCGTCGGAGAAGAGATTCGTGGGGCCAGGAGTCATTTGTACCAAATGATTTGTAATTCCTTCCTAATCCCGAGATTCTGTGCTTTGCTTTTCCTAATCGTTTGTTATTTGAGAAAGGAAAACAGAGATTTCAGTGTTGTAGGAATTAAAAATTAATTCCTTAGTTTAAATTAATTTCAATTAATTAAAAAATTAAAATGGCTGGGACACCTGGGTGGCTCAGTACGTTAAGTCTCTGCGTTCTGCTCAGGTCATATTCTCAGAGTCCTCGGTCCAGGCCCTCATCAGGATCCCTGCTCAGAGGGAAGCCTGATTCTCACTCTCCCTCTGCCACTCCCCTCAGCTTGTGCTCACTTGCTCCCTTGCTCTCTCTCTCTGTCAAATAAATAAATAAAATCCTTAAAATTGATTTAAAAATAAAAAAATGGAATGGTAAATTTTCAAAACACACATCATCATTTTTAAAACAGCTGCATTAAAACCAATGGAAAATTTGGAACTTTTTTTTTCCCTGTGTAAATTGGCAAAGCAACTGAAATAATATTGGATATTAATTCAACTTCTTAATTTTCTTTTTCTTTTATATTTTGGAAAAAGTAAAAATATTAGATACATAAGTAGGCTGTTTCCTAAGAGCTGACATTCACCATTAACATAAAAAATATTTAATAATGATTATGATACAGGTACCGAAATATCAGAAAAAAAATAAACAGTTGGTAAATGATGGATTAAGCTGTACCAGTATCTTCTTAGAAACCAAATGCGTTTATATTCATCTATTTATTCACTGGGGAAAATAAAAACAACAAAACTCTGTTAGATGCTGAGGTTATAAAAAAATACATTTAGTTCTATTCTCAGGATCTCATGGTCTAGAGGACAGATAAATCTTTAAAACGTAAATTCAAAAGAGTTAGATAAGGAAATAAAAACAAGATAAAGAATAATATGGTGTTTTAGGGGTGAGGACTTATTCCTACCTCCTCCCCCTTGGCAGGGGAGACCTAGTAACTGTTTTTCTTTAGAGCTTCATTAAGTCCTTTCTTGGAAAGAAGAGGCAACTATCTTACTTGATTGGTGAGATTAGTTGCATTAGAGATTGGGGGGTGTAGCTTCCACCCTCCTCTGGGATCCAATCTGTCTGTAGAGACCATGTGTTCTGCTCTATACTGGAGAGATCTTGGAGGATCACACACAGCCTGTGAAAATTTCACTATCAGGAAGTCCACGTATTGGAAGCAACATGCAAGAGTCCAATATCTATCATTAACAAAATCGATATCTATCTTTTTTTTTTCTTTTTCAAACTGTCCCCTTCATATACAAGTTTTGTTTTTTGTTTTTTTTGGGGGGGGTTTTCCCCAGCCTTACCGAGGTATAATTGCTGTCTAACTGTTAGGGATTACGTAGAGGATGCTCTCAGATTCTTGCCACACCACCGTCTCCATAGGTATTTCACAGCGTGAGTGCTTTTTGCAAGGCTGGCAGGAGAATATCTCACACTCTGCTCATACAGCATAACAATCATCACTGTCTCATCACCTTTGACGTATTACTTAACTTCATCACATTAATGACCCTACTATCGTATTCACAGGTACCACCAACCTTTAGAAGAGAGATCAAACAGTGCACCAGGGGCAGGGAATCTTGGGGACCATCTTCTAATTCTCCCTACCATCCTTCCTCATTTCCTATGTGGCTTTCGTATTAGAGATTTCAGAAAATATGTTTTTCTCTTAAATATCTGACTTCTTTAATTTGGCCAATAGCGATCTTACTATAAGGATACTTGATGTTTTTCCTATCTCCAGGGGGGGAAAAGATAAAATTTTAAAGATATTATTTCTTTATATTATTATGCTTTTTGTGTTTGTGAGGAAATCTTTCCAGTTACTATTAGAATCCTGCATTATCTAAGAACTGAATATCAGAAACAGCATGTATTGCTAAGGTATTTGCTTATCACTTACTCATACATGCTCATGTATACTGTTTGTAAAAAAAAGGGTGGGGGAGTTCTAAAGAAATGGTCCAGAAAGTATTTTTCCACAGGAATAAAATGTGTATATTTGTGACCCAGCGAGGGGAGCCATACTCCCCTCGTTATCTTGAGTTCAGTTACTGTCGTTATCTTGAGTTCTTATGATGCAAATATAATTTCTGATACCATATTACATATAAATTAGAACAAAAACTGTATATTTATAGGCAATGCTTGCTTTTACCAGCAATTCTGTTCACTACTTTGCATTTTCTAAACCAAAATTTGTGTTGACTGAAATGTTCTATTTGAGTCAAACATAGAATCCAAAAATTTTGATTTTTCCCCCTTCTGTTCGGAAAAATTAGAAATGTCCTCTTAGCTTTGGTTAGGTTAAAATTTCAAATTTAGTAGTAAAATAAATTGTATTTTTAAAAAAATTTATTTGTTTATATTCTTGAGCTAAGTGATACAGGACTATTTTACACTAAGTATATACATGCTCTGAATTTTTCTCTGGGCAGATACTCAAATATAACTTCAGACTAGTACTCTCTGGACTGCTGAAAAAATATCAAAATCATAGAAAGTTAAAATTAGACACAAGTATTGAAGGGTCTACCTCACCACTTAGAGCCTGCTATGTACCAGATAAGAATATAAGTATAAAAATTAATACAATAAACGTGACTGACAAATCACCATTGTATTATTATCAAAGAAGGAAATGAGAAACAATAATTTCAGGTAGATTTATGTGAACAATGTATCAGGATGTATCTGTAGTCGTTGGACAGACAGAAGAGTGCAGAATTCAGACACCAACACTTTCTCTTTCCTGTTGATATATCCACCTTACCTAATAAAGTACATTTATTGAACATTAAAAATGATGGCTGCTGTATAAAAACATTATATTTATTACTTCATTTAATCCTCACAACATTAGTACAATTTCCATTGCACTCACATGGAAACAAAGGCACAGTATTCAGGATCATGTTTTAACAGTAGATCTGGAATTTAAACTCACATAAACACACTTTTCACAATGTGTTATAAGGGTTGGCTTTTCAGAGTCAAAGCCGTGTCCAAAGTAAGAGGCATTTCCAATACAATCTTACTAAGAGAGAGAAAATAAATAAAAATAAATAAAATGAATAAGTGCCTCTTGGTTTCAGCTCAGGTCATGATCTCAGAGTCCTGAGATTGAGTCCCGCGACAGAACACCCCTGCTCACGTGCGAGAACACACACGTGTGCTCTCACCCTCTCTCTCTCTCTTTCTCTCTCTCTAAAATAAATAATCTATTAAAAACAATTTCCCTATCTGAATCCCTAATAGTGAGGGATTAGGTTTGAGGTTTTTGAAATTTTTGAATCTGTAACAGTATCTTGTGAAGCTTTTGGTGGATTGTTTATTTTGGGGGGGTATCTTATGAAGTTTCAAAGAATCAAGATTTCCAAGTTCATTTCCAAAAATTCCTATTTAACATGGATATTAATCATATTAATAACCTATGCATTAATATGATATTCTTATTACTTGAGTTAATGTCAAAACGTACTTGTGATGAATAAATTAAATTTAGATTTCACTTAAATTATGATCTATAAATTGTTTTGATTCTCCATTTGTTTTACCATTTAATGCTATATTCTTCAATACAAATTCTATAAGTTATCAAATATGAAATCTTTTGACATCTTAGCTTTCCACTTCACTGCCTTTCTTTTCTATTTTTATTTTTTTACTTAGAAGACTCTATGCTGGATCAGAGGTAGACAGCTACCTTTGCTTTCTGATTGAATCTGACATCTACCCATGAAAAAGTGCAGGGAATTCAGTTTGGGCAATTACTAACACAGCTTCCTCCACAATATCTGGAACTGAAGTATCTTCCAAACCGGCTTGAACTCCCGAAATTGTTTGACTTACACTTCCCTTGTGGCCCTTTGTCCAGACTTGTAGATTGTTACCCCATGCATGTGCAGCTTAACATTCAAAGACTCAACATTGCCCTTATTCAAATACTGAAACTTTTTCTGGGAAGCTCCTATTTTTCCAGTCCTCTTCCTCTAATTCCAGTGTCCTAAGCCTTCTAAACCTCCACTCATTCACCTCAATTTAGCAAGACTTTTGGGACTCCCTTTGGGAATCTCTTCCTACTCTGAAAATAGTTATATTATTATTTTGTTCATTTTAAATTTGTCTGTGGTGGAAGGGTAAGCATATGGTCCTGGTTATTCCATTAAGAGCAAAAAAGGAAGTTTCTCACTTGTATTATTTTTTTAAATTGAGATAATATTTACCACAGTAAAATTTTCTCTTTTTGGATTTTGGTGTACACTTCTGGAAATTTTGACAAATGCATCCTGTCTTGTAATGACCATTATAATCAGGGTATAGAAAGGTTCTATCAGGGGCGCCTGGGTGGCTCAGTGGGTTAAACCTCTGCCTTCGGCTCAGGTCATGATTTCAGGGTCCTGGGATCGAGCCCCACATCGGGCTCTCTGCTCCGTGGAGAGCCTGCTTCCTCCGCTCTGTCTGCCTGCCTCTCTGCCTACTTGTGATCTCTGTCTGTCAAATAAATAAATAAAATCTTTAAAAAAAAAAAAAGGTTCTATCACCTCTCCAAGTTCCTCTTTGGATATCTAAATTGATGTTTTTTTACTAGTTTTTGATAAAATTTGTTCATTATGCCTTGAATATTTTTTCCTATTCTCTCTTGTTTAATTATTTGATACTTGAATAATATGAATGTTAGAAATTTGATATTGTCTTACAAGTCTCAAAAACAGTTTTCCTCTTTTCCCATTATTTTACTCATTGTATTCATATGTATTAATCAGGCTTCAAGTCACTAAGTGTTTCTTTTGCTGTGTTCAATCTAATGCTAAGGCCATCAGATTAGTTTTCCAATGCAATTTATGATTTTTTTCCAGAATTCATCATGGTGGTTTTATAGGTATCCATTTTTCTATTGAAATTTCCTGTCTCTTCTTCTTTTTTGTCTATCTTGTCACCTAGCTTATCTAATATAGTCCTTCATATAAAATAGTTATTTAAAAGTCTTATTGATTCTAGTATTAGGATCGTGTGAAAATATGCATTAATTTTTTTTCCTTTTATCTATAGTAATTTCTTTGTCTTGGATTTTTTTTTCTTTTTTTTTTTTAAGATTTTATTTACTTACTTGACAGAGAGAGATCACAAGTAGGCAGAGAGGCAAGCAGAGAGCGTGAGAGGGAAGCAGGCTCCCTGCCAAGCAGAGAGCCCGATGCGGGACTCGATCCCAGGACCCTGAGATCATGACCCGAGCCGAAGGCAGCGGCTTAAACCACTGAGCCACCCAGGCGCCCCTGGATTTTTTTTTTCTTTGATTGGCATTGTGGATAACATATTTTAGAATCTGGGTTATATTATCTTTTCTTAAATAGCTCTGAGTTTTGACCAGGCAGTTCATTTACTGGAAGTTTGTATTGATCTTACGGAGACATTTTAAAATTTGTATCCATGTGTCTGTTTCAAATTTTCCCTTTGTCTATGGCACAGACCTGATTCTTAGTGTATAGCCCTTGGCCTTGCTGGCATCTCAACTAAATAGTCTTCTCCCACATAAATCTATCCTGGTTGGAAGGAGTTCCAATGTCTCCCTTGGAATTCTCTGTTCCATTTTCACATTCCCAGGAGAGGTTCATGATATGCCTCAGAATCTCATCCTGTAGATGTGTAGTTTGGAGTTCAGCCAAGGACTGGGCTAACTCCAATGCAATTGTTTCCTGGGCTTCTTCTCTTTGCCTCTTTCTTTTCTAGGCCCCTGCTTTTCACAAATTTAGCCATTTTAACTGCGTCAAACTCCATTCTCTCTGTCTTCTCTTCAGGGACACTTCCCTTTTCTGTATGGCTCCATTTACTTGCTTTGCAGTTTTAAAAATGATCCAACAAATATATTCATGAAGAGCTAGATTTCACCGCAGGAAAGATAGTTAACCTATCAAATACCATTTTCTTCATCTGTTTAATGACATATTTGGACACTAAGTGTTCTAAATTTCCTATTAATTTTAAAATAGTTTTGTTGTGGGGCACCTGGGTGGCTCAGTCGGTTAAGCATCCAAATCTTGATCTCAGCTCAGTCTTGATCTCAGGGTCAGGAATTCAGGTCCCACACTGGGTGTGAAATCTACTTTAAAAAATAGTTTTCTCTATAAGCCCAGTCATTTTCCTTTATTCAACTAACTTCACACAAGTTTTTGACATATATCTTAGGCCAGTTGTTCATAACCATACGCCAAATAAAAATCAATTCAATTATAAATTATTTCATTCCCTCAATTGAAGGACTCCTTAAAGAATGGATTTTTCTCCTCAGATTCATCATTTTTGAGTAAATAATATGTGTCTTCATAATTTAAGATAGATACTATTAAGGGTTTATATTTAATCATGTTGATAATATATGATCATTTTTAACTTAAAATTCAAACATACAAAAAATAAATGTTCAAAACAATAATGTTTTAACATTATTGTTAAAATACTGTTAAAATAATTTTTAACATTATCGTTAAAAACGATAGCTTTTATCGTTAAAAACGTAGCTTTAATTGCTACGTTGCTTATTCACTTAGACCTTAAAAGGTTTAAATAAAAATATAAACTTAAATATTATAAGCTATTGGCACTGGAAGTAATTCTTGGTACCATCTAGTCTAACCTCTTGATTACAATATGAATTATGTTAGAGGAAAGAAGCCAAAAAACCAGGAAATTGGGTGATTTGCATAAGGTCTCACAAGTAAGTAATGACAAAACTGGGATTCACATTAAGCCTCTTTAAGGCATGCTACAATCCTTTCCTTTATGCTTTAAACCATATCTAATATTTATTTCTTTATTTTCCTTTTTTTTGTTTTTTTTTGTTTTTTTTTTTTTTAGAAAAAACGTACATGTAGGATGATAATGGCTTTCTCCACAGTGGGTGAGTGGAAGTTTTTCATTTATTGGACCAAGTTTAGTTTTAAAATGTCATTATGTAAATGAATGTTTATTTTATTTTTTTTTTAAATTTTTTTTTTAATTTATTTATTTGACAGAGAGAAATCACAAGTAGGCAGAGAGGCAGGCAGAGAGAGAGGAGGAAGCAGGCTCCCCGCCAAGCAGAGAGCCCGATATGGGACTCGATCCCAGGACCCTGAGATCATGACCCGGGCCGAAGGCAGAGGCTTTAACCCACTGAGCCACCCAGGCGCCCAATGAATGTTTAAATTTAAATGGATTTTTTTTCATATTATCTGATCAATATAGAGTAGAATAGTATTTTGCTTCCCAGGAAGCTGAGTATACTTGGATGATGATGTACTTATGGGCAATTGAAACTGCGTGTATTCTGATACCCCTCTGCCATATATTTGAAGAATTGATAAACATTAAGTTCAAGCTTGTATGCTATTTACTACTTAAGTTTATCTTGGATTTTGAACATGATTCTAGTATGTTATAAGCTTCTTGAAACTTGAATATGCTTTTTAGAATATTGTCATTCTCTCCTAATATTTTGATTTTGAAGAATTGATATAGCATATATTCTGTATTTTATAGAAAGTATTGGTTAAAATATTGAAAAGGCAGGTATTTATTTTCAAAACTGCATTATAGGGAAACACGGACAAGATAAGAAAAACAAATAAGGACACTGGAGGAATTCAAAGTTGCTGATGGGCAGCAAAAACAAACATTAAATACACCTTAACTCCCAAACTGATAAACATAAAATCCCACATGAAGACCTATGTATCTCAGTTCCTATTAACTGACATAATATTTTCCTTTAGTGTGTGTGTGCACCAAAATTCAAGGAAAACAGAGTTTGAAGAATCAAAGCAAGCATCAGAACTAGACGCAGATATGGCAGAGAGTCTGGATTTATCAAACAAGAAATTTAAATTGATATATTAAGAGCTTTAATGGAAGAAGTAGACAATATGCAAGAACAGATGGTAATGAGAGCAAGAGAGATGACAATCTCTCTGAAAAGAGAATTAAAAAACACTAGAGATCAAAAACACTATAACAAAAATGAAGAGTATCTTTGATAAGTTCATAGTAGACTAGAGAGCTAAGGAAAGAATTAGTGACCTTGATGACGCATCAATGAAGACTAGCAAACTGAAATCCAGAGGGGGAAATGGGGAAGAAAATTGAACAGAATAATGAAGAGCCATGTGCCAATTGCAAAAGATGTGACATACGTGTAGTAGAAATAATAGAAGAAAGAGTAGAGACAAACTGAAGAAATAATGACTGAGAATTTTTTTAAATTTAGTTACAGACACTGAACTGCAGATCCAGGAAACTCACAGACTATGATGCAGGATATATATATATATACATATATATATATATATACACACACACACACACTTACATACACATATATACACACACAGTATATCATACTCAAACTTCAGAAAATAAAAGACAAAAAGAAAACTTGGAGGAAAACAGAAGAAAAGAAAAAAAATTACCTGGAGATGAACAAGGGTGAGAATTGCATAGGACTTCCCTTGGGAAACCATGCAAACCAGACAATGAAGTAAAATATTTAAAGTGTTTAATGCTAAAATCCTCAAGCTAGAATTCAGTAGCCAATAAAATTTTTCCTTTATAAATAAAGACAAACAAATATAAACAAATAAAATTTTCTCAGTCAAACCAAAACTGGGCAAATTTTTTCCAAGAGAACTGTCTTAAAGAAATGTTAAAAGAAGCACTTCAAAGAAAAGGAAATTATGTAGGTCAAAAACTTGAATCTACACTTGGAAAGAAAGAATAGAAAAAGAATAAATGAAGATTCGGGGCACCTGGGTGGCTCAGTGGATTAAGCCACTGCCTTCGGCTCAAGTCATGATCTCAGGGTCCTGGGATCGAGCCCCGCATCAGGCTCTCTGCTCCACGGGGAGCCTGCTTCCTCCTCTCTCTCTCTCTGCCTGCCTCTCTGCCTACTTGTGATCTCTCTCTCTGTCAAATAAATAAATAAATAAATAATCTTAAGAAAAAAAAAGAATAAATGAAGATTTAAAAAAATCTTTTATTTTTACAAAAAAAATTATTTGTGATGTTTAAAAAATATATTTATTTTTCCTCTTCTTAACTGATTTAATGGGTAAGTACAAAATAATAGCAGCAATGTATCTGCTGATGACAGGTTATGGATAAAAGAACGGAATTACAGTAGTGTTAAAGGGATGAGGAGAGAGAGTAAAGTGGTATAGTGTTATTTGAATTATATTAGTTGTAAAAATATATTTCAAGACTTATGTCAACCAATAAATTTCAAATATAGGGAAATTGTTATGCTAAAGAGGAGAGCACATGAGATTATATAAAATGCTCAATCAAACCAGAAACAGAAGATAAAAAAAGAGAAACAAGAACAGTAAATAGAAAGAAATATTTGTGAAATAAGAAAATGAATTAAAGCAAGAAAACAGTTACATATTCTGAATTTAATTGTGTATAAGTTGTTTTCTAATAGGAATTTTCACAGAAGATATAATTCAACCTAGATAAGACTGAGCTAATGAATGCGAAAGAAACAAATTAAACTTCTGCCAGACATTGATGGGTTGCAAATTTGTTTAATTTCTAAGGAAAGAGATCCAGGTGTCATTGTGAACAGCTCAATAAAGATGTCAACTTAATATTCAACAATAGCTGAACATGATGTTTATTTGAATTATGAAAAGTGAAAAGTGCATGGAACATAAGAAAATAAAATTGTATAAAGAGATCAACCAATTAGCAATTGTGTTTATTGTTAGATATTTCCTCTTCAAGATATTTAATCAATTCTGCATTCATTAAATATATATATTGAGATCCTACTTATATAACTGGAGGAAATGATCAGAAATATTCCATAGAAAAAGTAATTTTTGACCCTCATTTGAATAGTTAGCAACAGATGCCAAACAGGCAATGGTATTAAAAGCACTCAGGAAAAAAGAACAGCATCAGGAAAACCTTGGAGATTTAAAACAAACTTGTATTTGGAAGACAGCATGTAGCTCAGTAAAGTTTCTCTTTGTGTTACCCAAGAGTTGATGCAGTCAGATAACAGAATTCTCAAGTGTCGTGGAAGAGAGGATTTGGAATTTCATAATAATACAAATAAAAATAGCATTTTAATACACGCATGCACGTGTATGTGTATGCATATCACATAGCTTCCTGAGGACTCTATGAAGTGTTTTTATGAGAATGAGAAAGCCAAGAAATAAAAAAAGTAATTTGCTCAATGTCCAGAATAGTTGATAATAACTAGTATGGCAGGAATCGAACCCAGCATGTTTAACTTTCAAGCATGACACTTAAGTAGATATCAACAAGGCAACTTAGTTTTATGCATTGAGCAAGAATTTCTAGTGCACATAGCCTTGTTTTAATAGCTTGAAGGAAAGTCCCTCTGACTCACTAGTAGATTCTTTCCTACGAAGCATACTTATTCTTCACTCCTCTATATTTATTTTTATATGTCTTTATCTGTCTCTATGTCTTTTGAGTGATGGGACATTTTTTATTTAATCTTCTAGATTTACCAATCATTTTTAGCCATTCTTTCTAATTTCTGCATTTAAGTTTGTGTATTTCCCTCTAAGCCTTGCTTTAGTCACATACCACAAGCTTTCTTACCATTTAGCTCAAAATACTTTTTATTGTTAATTGCATTTTTAAATCACTGGCTTATATGGGAAAGCATTTCATATCTGGCTATGATAGGTGGACTTTAAAGGTTTTTAAAACTGATTTCTAGTTGTATTTTACTCTAATTGAAAAGATACTCTGCATGATATCAATCACCTAAAATTTGTTGAGATTTGTTTTATGGTTAAAAAATGATCTTTTGGGGGGCTCTTGGGTGGCCCAGTCAATTAAGTGTCCAGCTCTTGATTTTGGCTGGGGTCATGATCTCAGAGTAATAAGATCGAGCCCTGCCTCAGGCTCCATGCTGGAGCCTGCTTAAGATTCTCTTTCCCTCTTCTGCTCGTCCGTCCCCACCCCCATTCACTCTTGCAGGCACACTCGCTCTTTCTCTTTGAAAAAAAAAAAAAAAAAAAGGAAATATTTTTTATAAAAGCTGTATGTGCTCTATAATTACAAACTGTATAGTTCTGGTATTCTGAGCATGAAAATTATGTCAGGTTTGGTAGTCATATTGTTAAAATATTCCACATCCTTACTAATTTCTTTGTACACTGGATTGATCAAGTACTGACAAAGTTGTGTTGAGATTTCTCACTATCTGGATTGGTTTCTTGGTCAATTAAAACTCTGTTACTATTTCTATTAAATATCTTTGTTCATCTCTAGTAAAACTTTTTCACCAATTTTTATTTTCTTTTACTTTCTTGATTTTTTTTAAGAATATGTTTTTAGAGCAGTTATAGGGTCACAGCAAAATTTAGGGGAAGGTACAGAGATTTTTTCATATAGTCCCTGTCCCCACACATGCAAAGCCTTCCCCATTACCAACATCTCCCTCCAGACCACTACATTAATTATAATTGATGAACCTATATTGACACATCATAATCAAAGTCCAAGATTTACCTTAAGGTTATAAATCTTGGTGTTGCAAATCCGAAGGATTTGGATTTTTTCACTTTAACATAGTAAATGCTTTAGTATTTGCATGATACCTCTTCTTCCTTCTTTTACTTCAGTTTCCCGAATCTTTATACTTATACATGTATTATAAAAAGCATACAGTGAAATTTTGTTACTATTTTGAAATCACTATCTTTTAGATAGGTAATTTGATCAATTTCCGTATAATATAATTACTCATACATTTGGGTTTAAAGAGACTATCTTACTGTTGTTTATTATTGTTCTTGCCTATTCTATCTTCGTAATTTCCTCCTTTTCTCATTTTCACTACACTCCTTGGAGTCATCATTTTTAGTATTCCAGAGGGACATTAGTCTTCAGGATGTTAATTTATAGAAACAAAGTTGTGCCCAGAGATTATAAACATACATGATATGTTGGAAGAAATTGTATATAAAATAAAGTCATCTAAAGCAATGGAAAAAGAAGGTAAAGAGAAAAAACAAGTTAAGGACACCTGGGTGGCTCAGGTCATGATCCTGGGGCCCTGGGATCAAGTCCTGGGTTGCCAGGTTCCCTGCTCAGCAAGAGCCTCCTTCTCCCTTTCTCTCTCCCTGTCCCTCCCCCTGCTCTGCTCTTTCTGTCACTCTCTCAAATAAATAAATTAATTAAATCTTCAAAAAAAAAAAAAAGCAGACAAGGATCTGTTAGATAAAAGAGCATTTATTAAGCATGTGGTAATATAATAAGGTAAACAAAATAACAAGAGCTCTAAAAAGGTATAAATAAAATGTGGGAAAACAGAGTAATTAACCCACTGAGCCACCCAGGCGCCCTGAAAACAGAGTAATTAATATGTGGCCAAAACATAATCACTGAAGTAAAAATGTAAGGTCTTAGGAATCAGTCTTCATGTTTTTCTGGGAACTGAGAGAAAATGCTGTAGTAAGTGTATAGAAAGTACAAACTGATCATTTAACTTAATTTATTTCCTGGAATTCCAGATGTTGGTAAGTTGCACATAACTGGCTGCCTCTAGTCCAGCTCAACAGCTGACAAGAAGTACTGAATAGAAAGGAAGTTCCCAATTCCTGATCATTGGGTCTCCACCTCCCAAGCAAAAGCTAGTCTTTCGAAAGGCAGATAATCACAATCCTTGCCATGTTAAAAACTCATGAAAAGTGACATAATTTTTTTTAAATCTATAGCTTCCCTAAAGAAAAGATTTATCTTCTAACGAAGATGGAAAACAATCATTGCATAATAAGGAGAAAAAATAGTAACTCGTAAAAATAGATGTGTCTATAGACAGTAGGGTCCAAGTTGTGGTATTTTCTGCTGAATTCAGGTTATTTCTTCCTTTATCCTTGCATAGCACAGGTTTGAATTATTGCTAACTCATTAACGATCTCTTATGGGAAATACTGACATGTCTATCTCATTTAGCAAATTTCTAGAAAGAATGAATGCTGCTTTACTTCTTTATTTCTTTTATTTTTCATCCTAATCATCTTTGTTGTGCTCATCATTGTAAACATTGTCTTTAATAAATTTGGTTTGAATGCATTGGGCTCACCTGATAATTATTGCTTAGTTTAAAAAAAATAATAAATGTCGGGTACAATGGATAATAAGAAACATATGGAATTATAAAAACTTTAATCCTTTCTCCCTAATTGTCAAAACAGTTTTCTATTTTAAGTCAATTTTCATTTATCATCAGATAAATGAATCTAGGTTGGAATTAGTAGTTCTTTAAAATGCTGTTAATGAATATGAGTGATAGTATGTTCAAATTTAAACTAAAAGTCATGCTACATTGAGACCTGGGGAGCTTTAGATTTCAGGGTAGAGTTTTAATAGAAATGGAGGATTGGCTTTTTATTTATTATCGATTTGGAACCATAACATTAAGATGTGTCTATATTTGTAAAAGAAAACAAAACATCACTATTTTCACAACACTGATTTTAGAAGTGTTTATATCTTGCTATATTTTTCATGTTCTATATACGCATATATATAGATGTATGTACATACCTTAAATACATTTATACACGTTTTACATGTCTTTATGATTGTGATAATATTGAAAATAGTGCACCTAACCGTGTTCACAGTAACTCTATGTCAACTCTCATTAGAAATCTTATACCTAATTTCAAGAAACAGGTTTCTCATGGGACCAAAGTTCTACAACGCCCAGAGACCACAGCTCCCATGTGCACCAGTGCAGCCTGGATGATGCAAGGTCTTATGGGATGACAGGTCTTAAAGTCTTATCAATAATGTAAGCAGAGGCCAATGGTGAGAATCTCAATGATCTATGAGAGCTTGAGAGAAGTCACTCACTTAGAAATGGACTTCTGTCTCTCACCTTTGTGGTGGTGGTGTTTTTAGTTGTGGTTTTCAGCTGCTATTTTCATTGGAGGTTAAAGCAAGATAAACAGTGCAGTACATGACAGTCAGCGTAACTGGCAGAATCTTCTGCATTGTATTTGTTTAAAAATATTTTTAAAATAATGTACTAGAGAGAGAATTTAGAAATCATAGTAGTAAACGCATAACACTTATCATAAGCCAGATATTGTAGTAAAAGCTTTAAATACATTGTCTCTGATCTTCAAAATGTATCTAGTAGGTGTAGTATTATCCTCCCTAGAGTGACAGAGATTATGAATCTTGTTTGTACACTAAGAATTCTGTATTCCATTAATTAACGTCTCTGTGCTCAGTAAGTTAGAACTTTTGTTCATTGGGAAAATGAAGTATCCCAAAACTCTTAGGTCTAAAAGGTATTCTTAAATAAAAAACTAGGGTTTCAATGCTAGGGGGAAGAAAATGGATGAAAAATCACTCTGAATTTGTTAGCACTATGTTAGGAAAAGGAAATAAAGAAGCAATGCAAGGTAAACTCTAGGGCAAGTTAGAAGTTTTTTAACCAAATGGATAAAGACAATTGAAAATATCCCTGTTGTCCAATACAGTGACTTTGCTTATCCAATTATTTAAAAAAATCTTTTAGTAGTTCCATATCTAGGAAGCTTCCAGATATTTTAAAAATGATACCAACGGAGTAGAAAATAGTAAATTAAGACATACATATACTTTTTTGTTTTAATCAAGATTAGATCTAGAGAACATAATTTTATAAATTCTTATTTAATTATAGCCTAAGATTAGTAGTTTATTTACCTAGTCTTTCTTTTGAAAAAGTTTTCTAAAGGTTTCAGTTCACATTGAAAATAATTGATTGTAATTCAAATGATAAATATGGATGAAAAAGGTTGGAAATAGCTATGCCAACTTAACTATTGGTTAAAATCAATAATTTTTTCTAATTTTTAAGATTATCAGGCAAAAATTTAGAGGTTGTTTTTTTCTATAATCTACTTCTTTCCTTGGCCTTTCATTTCAAATACAGTCAGAATGGCCCTTGTTCTAAATACTCCTTTTTTTCCATGCAGCATATGCATCTTCCATATAAGAGCTATGTAGCAATATTGCCCTTTTCTTTTAAAAAAATTTTATTTATTTAGTTTTACAGAGGGAGAGAGAGAGAGAGCGAGCACACACACAGGCAGAAGTGGGGCAAAGGGAGAGGAAGAGAGAGTCTTAAGCAGAGTCCATGCTGAGCACAAAGACTGACTCTGGAGAATTTGTCTCATGACACTGAGATCATGACCTGAGCTGAAGCCAGAAGCGGGTAGCTTAACCAAATGCACCACCCAAGAACCCAATATTGTCCTTTCTTATGAAACAATTTATTAAAAGAAATCACCATCTGGGTGTGATGCAGGCATTCAAATGCCAAGGTTGTTCCAATTAGTATTTAGTATTCCACTTGAGGAAGCTTGTCCCATCTTTTGCAGGTCTGTAAATTAGTAATGATCAAGGAAACAATGAACAATGAGCTAAAGATGCCTACAGAAAATTGGGTAGGTAGGTCAGAGGTTATAAGTAAAGAACTCCGGATGGGAGGGATGGGTGGCTGGGTGATGGATACTGGGGAAGGTATGTGCTATGGTGAGAGCTATGAATTGTTTAAAACTGATGAGTCATAGACCTGTACCCCTGAAACAAATAATACATTTTATGTGAAAGAAAGGAAGGAAGGAAGAGGGAAAGAACGGAAGGAAAAGAGAAAGAGAAAGGAAGAGAAGAAGAGAGGAAAGAATGAAGAGGGAGAGAAAGAAAGGAAGGACCCTCAGGTACAAACCTGCACGTGTTCACGTGTTAAAAATGAACTAATTAAACATCACAAGATGGAAAATATGACCCATTTTGAGAAAGAATTGTCCGAAGTTGGGCTTTGTAGTCTTTATACCAAAGGTACAGAAGTTTGATTTTAAATTAAATTCATAAAATTTAAGACTGTCCTAAAATATCTTCCCCCCTCCCATTTCTTCTATTATTTTCTTGCTTCATTCTCTTCTTATTTCTTCCTCTCTCCTTTTTATATTTGTTTCCTTTCCTACTTATTTTCTCTTTTCTATCCCTCTTTTCTTCCTGTCTTTTCCTGCCTCTTATCTCAGAATGGGGTCTCCAAGCATGGCAGTAATATTTTGCCTTCTAAAAAATCAGGGATATGTAAATAGGCTTTTCAGACCCAAAGAATATAAAACAAGCAATTTACACACACACACGTGTGCGTGCGCGCACACACACACACACACACACACAATTCACTTACTGGCATCACTATGCAAAGAAAACATTTGGACTATTTCTAAGAGGAAAAAAATTAAATACTAGGCTACTGCTTTTCCTGGCAAAACGAACTATCACAAATTGTGTAGCATACTTACTAACCAGAAAATATATCTTACTCTGACTTTTGGGCATAAGGGAGAACTGCTCCTTTTTGAAGTTAGCTGTGGCCAAATGACTTGCTTTGGTCTATAAAATGTGAGTAGAAGTGACATGTGTCACTTTTGAACAAAAGCCTGAAAACAAAAGTGATTCGCCCCATTCTCTCCTCCCTGCTGCGGCCATCCTAGAAGTGTGTTTCCAGATGGAGCAACTGTCAGTCTGGGAACCTGCGTGCCTGCGATGAGTACAAACCTCCTTGTTAACCTGAAATGGACATGGAGTGAAGAGCGAGAAATAAAATTTAGTTTTGTTAAGCCTCAGATTTTCGAGTAGTTTTCTGTTACACAAACCAGACCTATTTTTGAAATATTTCTGAAGCTAAAAATGTATCTACAGTGGGAAATCCTAGAGGTGCTCTGGAAAGAATCATTCCAAGTAATAATGTATGCCAATATTAGATATGACCAACAATCAAAGCAGAATGACCAACATTTATTTGAAAACAAATACCCAACATTTATTTGAAAAGAATCTTTTTTCTTTTTTTCTGTCTGAATCATATTTGATCATGTTGGGAAGAATTGACATTTTAACAATATTGAGTCTTCTTCTCCATGTATATGGAATATCTCCCCCATTTAAATATTATTTTATTTCTTTTATTGAATCTAATTTTCCTTATATAGTTCTTATACATGTTTTGTTATATTTAACCCTTAGTGTGAGTTTTTGTTTGACTAGGAGCTGGCTGTGTTACTTTTACCGTAGCTATAGGTGTCATAGGCTAAATTTTTCCCTAGTAACTTGTTTTTTGTCTCGCCTGCTATCTTTGGTTGTCCCTAGAGACTTTTTCTTAGACAAGATCTGACATCAGCAGTTCTTTCAGTTGTAATCCCTTATTATTATATAGAGCACTATTGATGTGGTAATAATTTGTGAGGAGGGCGGAAGGAAGGGTTGTATAGTCCCACAATTGGTTCTCATTCTCTTAGAGAGCCTTTGTACCTACCTTGTCTGGGAACTTCATAAAGACAGAGGCCAGCTATTTTCTTCCCCATGTGAGATTCTAGAACATGCTGACATTGTTGTCCTTTTTGCCCAGGATAGGTTCTGGTAAAACTCCAATTGGTTTATTCTAGTAAAATACTTTTCCTTGAGAACAGAATGTTCTCAGTTTTTGAAAAGACTAGCTCTTTTTCAAAATGGCTAACCTGAAATGGTCAGTAATCTATTCTCCAGTTGTATCCAATCTCTCCTTTAGCCTACATTACTAAGTATTAATTTATTATTTTAAAGGAACTTAATAAATTATTTCTACATTTTAAGGATATTTGGTTTTATTTGCTGTCAATATTTTTTTATTATCATATCCATTATTTGTTTATAACACTGAGTGCTCATCACAACCTGTGTCCTCCTTAATACCTATCATCTGGCTACCCCATCCCTTGGCCCCCCTTCCCTTTCAAACCCTTGGTTTGCTTCTTGGAGTCCATAGTCTCTCGTGGTTCACGTCCTCCTCTGATTCCTCCCCCTTCATTTTTTCCTTTCTTCTCCTAATATCTTCTATGCTATTCCTTATGTTCCACAAATAAGTGAAACTATGTGATAACTGGCTTTCTCTGCTTGACTTATTTCACTTTACATAATCTCCTCCAGTCCCATCCATGTTGATGCAAAAGTTGGGTATTCATCCTTTCTGATGGCTGAGTAATATTCTCTTGTATATATAGACCACATCTTCTTTATCCATTCATCTGTTAAAGGGCATCTTGACTATTTCCACAGTTTGGCTATTGTGGACATTCCTGCTATGAACACTGGGGTGTACATGGCCCTTCTTTTCACTACATCTCTATCTTTGGGGTAATGCAATTGCAGGGTCACAGGGTAGCTCTATTTTTAATTTCTTGAGGAATCTCCACATTGTTTTCCAAAGTGGTTGTATCAACTTCGAGTCTCACTAACAGTGTAAGAGGGTTCCTCTTTATCCACAACCTCTCCAACATTTGTTATTTCTTGCTCTGTCAATTTTTCCATTCTAACTGGTATAAGGTGGTATCTTAATGTGGTTTTGATCTGAATTTCCCTGATGGCTAATGATGATGAACATTTTCTCATACGTCTGATAGCCATTTGTATGGCTTCTTTGAGAAGTGTCTGTTCATGTCTTCTGCCCATTTTTTGGACTGGATTATTTGTTTTTTGGGTGTTGAGTTTGAGAAGTTCTTAATAGATCTTGGATATCAGCCCTTTGTCTGTAGTGTCATTTGTAAATATCTTCTCCCATTCTGTGGATTGCCTCTTTCTTTTGTTGACTCTTTCCTTGGCTGTGCAAAAACTTTTTATCTCTCTGATTGATTTATTTCACTTAGCATAATACACTCTAGTTCTATTCACAACATTGCAAATGGCAAATTTTCATTTTTGCTGTCTATGTAATAGTCCATTTTATATGGACTATATATATATTCTGTATATATATTCTATATATATTATATATTCTATATAGAGAGAAAATATTATATATTCTATATATATATTCTGTATCCATCTTCTTTATCTTCTTTATGCATTCATCTGTCGATGGACATCTGGATGCTGTAAATATTTTTATTAGTCTGGTCATATGATTATTTTTCTTTAAGGACATGGAGAAGCAACATGGGGGGGTAGGGGGATAGGAGAAGAATAAATGAAACAAGATGGGATTGGGAGGGAGACAAACCATAAATGACTCTTAATCTCACAAAACAAACTGGGGGTTGCTGGGGGGAGGTGGGATTGGGAGAGGGGGAGCGGGCTATGGACATTGGGGAGGGGAGGCGAACCATAAGAGACTATGGACTCTGAAAAACAACCTGAGGGTTTTGAAGGGTCAGGGGTGGGAGGTTGGGGGAACAGGTGGTGGGTAATGGGGAGGGCACGTTTTGCATGGAGCACTGGGTGTTGTGCAAAAAGAATGAATACTGTTACGCTGAAAAAATAAATAAAATGAAAAAAAAAAAAGTATAAATCTTTCTGGGTGACCACAAAGAAACAACAAAAACAATGAATTAATAACCACATTCTGATATAAATAGTGCTGAGTACATTAGGACAGCAAGTTATAGAATGAGAGAAAATATTTGCAAGCTGTGTATCTAATAAGAGGTTAATATCCAAGACATATAAAGAACCAATACAACTCAATGGAAAAGATCTGATTAAAAAATAAAGGATATGAACAGACATTTTTCCAAAGAAGACATTTAGCAAAGTAAGGATGAACTAGATTTTCCACACAGGTGATGTTTGTCACCACTTTCGGTCTTAAATTTTACCGTAAATATGGAGCTTCTAGTAAAATTGGTACACTACAGTATTTCATATTGTTGCTTTCTTTTATTGTCCCTTTTGCTCAAATTACTTCTTTTAAAAATAAATGTTTATCAAGTACCTAATATATTTTAAAAATACATTATTTTAAATAAGCAAAATCTTCTCCCCCAGAGTTTATTCCATTCAAAAATATTAACTTTCCTCACTCCTCAAATTTGGGGTCAATATCATCTAGAAATCCTTATTAGAACCAAGAGAATTTTCCCTATGGGTCACTTTCAGTGCCCATATATGCATATTTGCACTTAACATTTTTTCCTTATATTAAAAAATGAACAATGACAAACAGTTCTCCCATTTCTCCCAAACCCCACTCCCACCTCTGGCAATCTTTAATATGTAACACATTATGTTGCCCTTATCTGCTTGTAAGTCTGTTTCTCTCATTTTACTATAGGCCTATATCAAGTCAAAGACCATCACTTTCTTGAATTTGTATTTCCACAAAAAGCCTATAGCTCTGATGAAGTAAATAGTCATAAACGTTTGAATATTTGACATGAAAGTAGCTTATTTGATTAATATATAAATTGTGCTAAAATTTTTCAACCATATTTTTTTCACTCAAATTCAGGAAATTGTACTCTAGCAAATTTTCTCAGGAAATTTAATTAAATATTTGCTTCTTACTAGAATTATGACTAGACTTGTGATGGGTGTGCTGAAAGGAATAATGTACAATGACCTTTATGGGATTAATATAAAGTATCAAGAAAACACAGAATTTAATCTATTGAAATAAGTTCAAGAGATAGTTTTACAGTCTCCTGTTGGAAACAAGAACTGCTATTATTTCTCTGTTTATATAGGTATTTTCTACATAGTAAATTTCTTACATATCTATTTCATAGAGAATATTTTTATTTAGTTGTATTTGCCAAGACAAAAATTCTAATCAAATTACAGAACTCAATCATTTTTAATATAGAAATAGCAAATTATATAGCATAGAAAACATTTCCTTAAAAATTTATGGATATCATAATTTCATAAAATGTATATAGAAATTATGATCACTTTCTCTATTGAATACAATTAACTCTATTTAGTTTTCAGGCATTTCTATCGAGGAAACTTAAGATAGCCAAATTGCTAACAATTAAGAGTTAATTGCTTCAGGGGTTTTCAATGCCAACATGTTTATAAACAAACTCAAAACAAGTTCATACACAAGCAAAAATATATATATACACCTGTACAAAAGCAGACAACATAATAATGGAGACCAAAGTTGTAGGATTGATATTACCCAACTTCAAAACTTACCGCGAAACTATGATAATCCACATAGTATTGGCAAAAAAAAAAAAAGAAAGAAAGAAAAAAGAAAAGAAGAGAAACAAATAAATCAATGGAACAGAATAGAGTTAAAAAATAAAACCATGTAAATATGGTCACTTGAGCTGTGACAAAACAGTAAAAAAAAAAAAAATACAGTGCAACAAAGACAGTCTTTCCAACAAATGATGCTGGAATAACTTGACATATACTTGCAAAAAATTAATTTAGACATAGACATTACCCTCTTCATAAATTTTGTCTAAAAGTGGATCAGAAATGTAAATATAAGATGCAAAACTATAAAACTTCTAGAAGATAACATAGACGAAACATAGATGAGCATGGGTAAGGCCAAGACTTTTTAGGTACAACACTGAAGATATGTTCCGTAAAAGACACAATGAATAGGGGCACCTGGGTGGCCCAGTGGGTTAAAGCCTCTGCCTTCGGCTCAGGT
The DNA here is from genome assembly GCF_922984935.1 of Meles meles. Taxonomy (NCBI): domain Eukaryota; kingdom Metazoa; phylum Chordata; class Mammalia; order Carnivora; family Mustelidae; genus Meles; species Meles meles. The sequence goes on from NC_060072.1 coordinate 60,991,120, forward strand.
CATGATCCCAGGGTCCTGGGATCAAGCCCGGCATCAGGCTCTCTGCTCAGTAGGGGGCCTGCTTCCCTTCCCCTCTCTCTGCCTGCCTGTCTGCCTACTTGTGATCTCTGTCTGTCAAATAAAAAAAAAAAAAAAAGACACAATGAATAAACTGAATTTTATTATAATTTAAAACTTCTGGGCACCTGGTTGGCTCAGGCAGTTAAGCATCTGCCTTCAGCTCAGGGCATTATCCTGGGATGGAGCCCTGTGTCCGACTCCCTGCTCAGTGGAGAGTCAACTTCACCCTCTCTTTCTGCCCCTCCCCGACGTGTGTGCTCTTTTTCTCTCCTTCTCTAGTGCCCATTCTAGCTTTCTCTCTCTTTCAAATAAATAAATAAATAAAATTCTTTTAAAAAGTAGAAACTTCTGTTCTGCTAAAGACAATGTTAATAGAACGAGAAGACACACCACAGACTGGGAGAAAACATTTGCAAAAACCACATCTGATGAAAGGGCTATTATACAAAACAAGCAAAGACACAAAGAAATGGAAAAATGTTCCATGCTCCTGGATTGGAAGAATAAATATTGTGAAAATGTCTATGCTACCTAAAGCAATCTACACATTTAATGCAATCCCTATCAAAATACCATCCATTTTTTTCAAAGAAATGGAACAAATAATCCTAAAATTTATATGGAACCAGAAAAGTCCTCGAATAGCCAAAGGAATATTGAAAAAGAAAGCCAAAGTTGGTGGCATCACAATTCTGGACTTCAAGCTCTATTACAAAGCTGTCATCATCAAGACAGCATGGTACTGGCACAAAAACAGACACATAGATCAGTGGAACAGAAGAGAGAGCCCAGAAATAGACCCTCAACTCTATGGTCAACTAATCTTCGACAAAGCAGGAAAGAATGTCCCATGGAAAAAAGACAGCCTCTTCAATAAATGGTGCTGGGAAAATTGGACAGCCACATGCAGAAAAATGAAATTGGACCACTTCCTTACACCACACACGAAAATAGACTCAAAATGGATGAAGGACCTCAATGTGAGAAAGGAATCCATCAAAATCCTTGAGGAGAACGCAGGCAGCAACCTCTTCGACCTCAGCCGCAGCAACATCTTCCTAGGAACAACGGCAAAGGCAAGGGAAGCAAGGGCAAAAATGAACTATTGGGATTTCATCAAGATCAAAAGCTTTTGCACAGCAAAGGAAAAACAGTTAACAAGCAAAGAATTCTTAAAACTTAACAATAAGAACACCAAAAACCTGATTTAAAAATGAGCCAAAGTTCTTAAGAGACACCTAACCAAACAAGATATACAGGTGGCAATAATCATATGAAAAAAATGTTCCGCATTCTGTCATCAGGGAGATGTAAATTAAAACAATGAGCTATAACCATACAATTATCAGAATGGTCAAAACTCAGAACACAGACAACATCAAATGCTGATGAGGATGTGGAGTGAAAGGAACTCTCACTCCTTGCCAGTGGGAATGCAAAATAGTATAAATACTATGGAGGACAAACTAAATATTATCTTGCATGAGATCCAGCAGCTGTACTCCTCTGTAGTTACCCAAAGGAGTTGGAAACTGTTGTTCACACAAAAACCTGCACACAAATGTTTACAGCAACTTTACTCATAATTGCCAAAATTTGAAGACAATCAAGATGTCTTTCAGTAGGTGAATGGATAAATAAACTGTGGTACATGCAGATAATGGAATATCATTCAGTCCCCAAAAGAAAAGAACTACCAAGCCATGAAAAGACATGGAGGAAACTTAAATGCCTAACAATAAGTGAAAGAAGTCAATCTGAAAAGGCTACATACTGTATGATTCCAACCATATGAAATTCAGGAAAAGGCAAAACTATGGAGTCAATAAAGATATCAGCAGTTTGGGGCACCTGGGTGGCTCAGTGGGTTAAAACCTCTGCCTTTGGCTTAGGTCATGATCCCAGAGTCCTGGGATCGAGCCCCGCATCGGGCTCTCTGCTCAGCAGGGAGCCTGCTTCCCCCTCTCTCTGTCTCTGCCTGCCTCTCTGCCTATCTATGTCTGTCAAATAAATAAATAAAATCTTTAAAAAAAATTTTTGAAAATATCAGCAGTTTCACAAGGATGGCAAGGGGAGATGAATAGGCAGAGTACAGAGGAGTTTTAGGGCAGCAAAAATCCTCTGTATGACATTATAATAATGGATATATGACATATCAAATCTGTAGAACGTACAACACCGAGTTGAGCCCTAAGGTAAACTCTGGACTTTATGTGATTGTGATGTGTCAGTATAGGCTCATCTTTGGTCAGAAAATGTACCATTCTAGTGAACTCATGAGAATGGGAAATTATACATGTATTGGGGCAGAAAGATATGAGAAACTTCTGCACCTTCCTCTCAATTTTGTTGTTAACATAAAACTGCTCTACAAAAATGAAGCTTAAAAAACACCACATAAATAATAATTTGAACCTATTGACCAAGTCTCAGGTATTTATAGTTATGTTTATTTGTATGAAATCCACGTATAAATTATTGAAATTGAAATTTCTAGTTTTAATTTATATCAAAGTTCATGAAAGAAAAGGATAGTTACCTCTTGAAAGTTATTCATAATATTAAGGAAAATTAAGACAATAGTTTGTAATGCTATGTAACATTACTTGTTTTTCTTCTCCTCCAGTAATAAGTATGATAACTTGAGGTACATATTAGCTTATGTAAAAAATGAATTTTTGGTCTCAAGTATCATAAAAGTCAAATTAATTGAATATGCCTCCATTACATTTTTGAGACTCTAATATTTAATTTTAAATTAAAATTAAAATTTGCTAAAGAAATATTCCAAGAAAATTACTGGTTTAATTTCTACTTATCTGTTAAATATATCACAAAAGAAACATTGTAAAATAAATAAATTCCTAAATTTCCAGCCTGATGTATAAGTCTGGTTTTGTTTCTATAATTCTATTTACCCCTGTAACTGATTAGAATTCTACTTTTTAATGTCTTATAGTTATGCAATTAGATTAATGCAATTAGCTTTTTACTTTCAATGTTTCGTTTCTACTTTTGTACTTCAGCTATCCGTATTTTTTCCAATTTACTGTAAGGTGACATAGTACATTCAGGTCCTGACATATTTTACACTAGACAGATAAGTCAACTTGATTTAAAATCATTCACATAAAACATACTAAGATCATCTATCTGAGCCCAAGTTTTAAATAAGGGTTTCACTACCACAAAAAAATAATGGAATATATAACACAAAATCCTGTGAAGTGTGTGAAGGGGTGTTTGCCCAAAATGGAACAGAATATGCAAGAAGTTGTTTCCTTAACAAATAAATGCTCCATTTTTCATTAATAAAATATTTTAGGTAATACAAAATTCATTTTTAAGAACCTGTTTTTCTATAAATGTGATACACTGTATAATAGAGCCCATAAATTACAAAAAAAAGTCCTCAGATTTTGGCCAAAAGAATAATCTTTATTATTAAAATAGGTTTATAGTGTAATTTAAATCTTTGATGTCTTGCTTGGAAATGAACATGTTTCATGAATATTTCAAATGAGTGAGGATGTCAGTTGCTGATGCTGCATCGCTTCCAGCCACTCAATATTAAACAGAAAGAGAATAATCCACTCAATATTACATTCACCTTTTAATAGATGATTCGGATTCTTCACATCTTTAGGAGAAAAGATTATAGTTTGGGTTATAGGGTGTTGTCATGTATTGGTAAAATTACTGTTGTATTTTCACAAATTCTATTGAATTTACTTATTAAATAGCAATAAGGAATAGTGAGTTGCAACGATCTTATGAAAAGATACAATGTGGGTATGTAATTCTTGATTTTATTCTTTTAGCACAAAGGTTTTCTTTGTTATTTATTTATATCTATTGGTCTACTATCTATTTTAGTGTATGCATATTTTGTGTTAGCCTAACATTTTATTAAAAAAAATATTATGCAATGGCTTAATTTGTAAAAAAAGAAAATTCAACTGTTTTTTCTAATATTTTCAGCATTTAACATATCTATTGCTTATTTAATATTCTCCAATTATGAGTTTTCTTCAAATACAGGATTCAAATCTCACCTACAAGAAGTTGAATGAGCCCAGTCATTGAAGACCTCTAAAGGGAACCATTATCTCATGGGAACGGCAATAAAAATTTCTAAGTGAAATCCCAGGCAGATTTTGGCAATAAGAATTTTAGAACACATCCTTAAGGAACTTGTCAAGGTCTACTTTTCAACTTTCCAAATTTTCCCAAGAGCTATTTTGCTATACTTCTGCTGAATGTGCTGTTAGTTAAAGCATATAGGGTACAGTAATGTTTGTTTTGTTTTTGTTGTTGTTGTTGTCGTTAGCCCATTGAGAAAATATTGGTAATGTCCTGAAGGACAAACATGAAAAAACTAGATGTGATTTCATTTGGGGTTTAAGCTATGTTTTAAGAAATGATTTTGAGGAAATGAAAGACCATGTCTATGTTAACAGTACAGTCAAATTTTGAGGAGGCAATGTTCAAAATAAATAATCTTTAAAAGAAAGAAAAACAAAGACATAAAATTTTAATAACTCTTAAGCTCAACCTACAGAACAACTCAATAGCAATGAAAAATACTCAAAAATATCGAGTACCTTATTCAAAACAAAAATTGATCTATAAGGATGTGTTATAATTCAAGTCAATTTCAGTGAATTTTTTATGTAAATTGACAAGAAAACTTATATTTTTATATTGGAGAGCAAACAACCAAAAGTAACTAAGGCACTTCTGAAAATAAGTAAAATAGATTAGCACTGACCTTTCAAAATCAAGCTTAGTTAATAGAGCATGTTATAGGTATGACAATAGACAAATCAGAGAACAGAAAAGAGAAAGAAAATCCTGACCCATAAATATATAGACATTTTACTTATGTCACAGCTCTCATAGCATTTCAGTGTAGGACATTAAGGAGTACCAATATCTGGTGCTGAAACAGTTATTCCCAACATAGGAAAAAATGAAATTTTGTTTCCACTGCACACCAGGCACTAACAGCAACCCACATAGGTTAAATACAAATCAATCATTTGATTTTTAAATCTAAAAACATAAATCCTCTAGAAGACAATAAAAAATAATAGTCTTTATGACCTTCTGAAACTTTAAAGTAAATCTTTAATAAATTTATTTTAAAATTCAGGTTTCTGTCAGGTGAAATGTACTTTAAAGAAAGGAAGATAAAAAGTGAGAGACTGAAAAGTTATCAATGACTGTAACTTAAAAAATAATATCTAGAATACATAAAGAACTCCCTCAAATCAATAATAGAAGGCCAACAACCCAAAAGAAAAAAAAAAGAGTAAACACAAAAACACGTTCTTTTTTTTTTCTTTTTCAAGTTCTTATTTACATTTCAGATAATTAGTATACAGTGTAATACTAGTTTCAGGTGTAGAATTTAGTAATTCATCACTTACATACAACAACGAGTGCTCATCACAGGTGCCCTGCTTATTACTCATCACCGGTTTAGCCTGCCCACGTCCCCTTCAGTAACCCTCAGTTTGTTCTCTATAGTTAAGAATATGTTTTCTGGCTTGTCTCTCTCTTTTTAAAATAATAAATAAAATGCAAATAACCAAGAGCCAGTATTTATAATGAAAATAAAAACTTAAATCTCAATGAAATACCATTTTGCATCTATTAGATTGACAAACATTTTACATAAATATTCAACAATACCATCTATCAGTGAAATATGAAGCATCTGTACCTTCATATGCTACTGGCTGAAGTGTAAATTATAAATGATGTTGGTAATCAATTAGGTTTTCCTAATACAAGCTATATGTATATATATTTACAACCTAGGAATTCTTCCATGCTCTAGAAAAACACTTATATTTGTGTGCAAGGAATATCCATGAGAACATTACTTGTGATAGAAAAAAAAGTAGCAGTCTAAACATCCATCAACAGAAGAAAGGATAAAGAAATGATGGAGTAGTCACAGTATGAAACACTATATAGAAGTAAAATTGAATGAATTACAGTTATACATGTTGTATCAGTTTTAGTTCAATTAAGGAGGAGAAATTATACAGTGTTTGAACAATGAAAGTTAATATAAATAATTTTTAACTTTAATAGTAAATTGGGAAAAAAAACCCACAAAAGATTGTTTAGGAAGATGTAAGGAGAACTTTAAAGAACATAGAAATAGACATTAGGAGAGCCAGTATTCTTTTTTTTTTTTTTTTAAAGATTTTATTTATTTATTTGACAGAGAGAGAGATCACAAGTAGGCAGAGAGGCAGGCAGAGAGAGAGGAGGAAGCAGGCTTCCTGCAGAGCAGAGAGCCCGATGTGGGGCTCGATCCCAGGACCCTGAGATCATGACCTGAGCCGAAGGCAGCGGCTTAATCCAGTGAGCCACCCAGGCGCCCCGAGAGCCAGTATTCTTCAGGCTAAGATGGTGTTCCCCATAAAATCATGCACACACACACACACACAGACACACACACATACACACACTCCACCTTGAAGAGATACCCAGTGTAGGAATGTTAAAATACTTCACAATTAGAAACATGCTATATGGCTAACAACTATAAAATTGGTACAAAAATTATAAGATTCTAAATGAACTTTTAAAAGTAAACTATATTTCATGATATTAAAAATATGTTCAGGGGTGCCTCGGTGGTTCAGTCAGTTAAGGGTCTGACTTTGGCTAGAGTCATGATCCCAGGGTGCTGGGATCCAGCCCTGCATTGGGCCCCTTGCTCAGTGGGGACCCTGCTTCTCCCTCTCCTTCTGCCTCTCCCCCCACTCATTCTCTCTCTCTCTCAAATAAATAAAAATTTTAAAAAATATGTTCAGAATATATTTCTAATTTGAAAATAATAATAATAAGAAGATACAGTATGGTCTCATTTATTTTTATCAAAACATAAGTAATTACATATCAAAACCTCAGAAAATGCATTGCATCCATGAATTTCAACTCTTTTCTTCTTGGAAAAGTGATAGTAAAGTGGCTAAAATTGGTAAGCAAAACAAAACTAACTAAAGCTAAAAACACAGTATATACCATTGAAATATTAATGTTCAAAATTGTGAACAGAATAAAGTGTTCCAGTTCAATGAAAACAAAAAGGCAACTGGAAAATGTTTATAATCCTAAATGGTCTATGATCATAGAGAAATTGCTCAAGCTCTGTTAAGACTGGTTTAGGGCATGAATTATGTCTTGTGCAGATCCAATTTTCTTTCACTGAAACTCATGTTTTAAATTGTTTAAATAGTCTGAGAATATTACATGTCACAGGGAAAAATTTAATTTTCAATTTTACATTCTTTAACCATACATAGTATAAAAGAATTGTTCCTTTACATTGCATAGGTTCAAATTGAATGTGAAAAATAAGTTTCACAGATACATAAAGGAAGTTAATCAAACACATATCTTCTCTTTTCTTATCAACTGTGTCTCAAACAAAAAGTTAATGAGAAAGTTGTTTATAAAGAAATTTCAGCTATCAAATTGAAACGGAATGACACAATTAAAATAGCACCACTTTGCAACCCCGGAATAGTAGATCTACCTAGCAGTAACCAAGAGCTGGCTAATATCATTAGATGAAAAGCTAATAAATGCGAACTTTATAATGGATGGATTAAACTGACAAAACTTTAACCACGTGCTTGATTTTATTATTATAAAAAGAAAAATAATGAGATATTTTGTGCTTCCTGGTGTGTCCCAATTTGGAAGTACAGAATGCCATCTTTCAAAATTTTTTACCCAAATACAGAACATGAATTTAATCACGTGTCTGGATCTGACTTCCAGTTTATGGGAACTATAGATGAAAGAAACACATTGAAGGACACCAGGAAGATGCAATTAGTAAAAATCAGAACGTGGAAACTCCATAGAACAAGTGATTTGTGTTTTTTAAGAAATTGATGAAAAAATTTACAAGGTGGAATAAAGATCCTCGATATTGAAAGAGCTTTGAGAGCAATAAAAACAAAATGCATATTGATTTTTGACCAGATTCTAATTCAAGCAAGGAAGAAAAAATGGATGAGAGAATTGAGAAATACAAACACACACTGATTGCTGGTAATAATTGTAAATTTGATAATATAATTAAAAATTATAAAAGTTTGTTGAGATAAATGTGTTGGTTATATTAAAAAAAAGTCTTCCTTATTTAGAGATATATTTGAAAAAAATTATAGTAAACTTATTTGAAACTTGGAGTTCTAAATAATGTCAAAGGAAGAAAAAGGGCTACAGTTAGGTGAAACCTGACTAGCCACATGCTAAAAATTAGAGAAGTTGGATAGTGAGTATGAGGACATATGAAACTTTTCTGTTTGGGTTTATGTGTGGAATTCTCCATAAAAGTTAGTTATTAAGATCTTGAAACATTTCAACTAACAGGTGATAGCAAGTGGAAATGAATGCTATAACATTAAGTATTAACAATTGACAAAGTGTAAAACACCAGCAATACTTTGTTAAATACAAAAAAAAAAAAAAAACTTAAAGGATCTCATCTGCTGTTTCGGTGAGATATATGTTCAGGTCACCCCTTCTCAGTGCAGTTTGTACATTGTTAAGAGTAAGGTCTCTTCCAAACACTGACACATAGAGATTTATATATCTTCCAGAGAAAACAGAATTACAATTATTTATCTCCTAATTTTCAGTTATCACTTTCTACATAGTACAAAAGTCTTTCAATATTTGCAAATAGAATATAAAGGGGCAATGGAGCAGAGAATAGTTTATATCATGACTTTTCTTCATGAATGTATTCTCTGATGACAACAGTGATATCAAAGAATTTTGGTATAATTTTTAAAGTTTCTGGAAAAAACAAAATCAGCAGCAATGACTTTTGCCCCTTATTTATACATCATGGTATTTACAAATGTATGAATACATGACATTTGTATATGAACTAGAGATACTATATACAACAAAGTTTTATTAAAAATGAGATAGGGGCACCTGGGTGGCACAGTTGATTAAGTCATTTGGCTCAGGTCATGATCTCAGGGTCCTGGGATCGAGCCCAGCATCAGACTCCATACACAGTATGGAGTCGGCTTGGATTCTCTGTCCCTCTTCCTTTGCCCCTCTCTCTTCTTTAAATAAAATAAATAAGTCCTTAAAAACAAGGTAATATACTCTACATATGAACAAATGTTTATGTGCACATGTAGGGGTGTGTGTGCATATGTGTGTCTTCACTTGTGAATGCTGTTTGCAATGCAAACAGATTGAGGTCACTTTTTTAATCTCAAAAAGGGAGGTATATATGTTAGACATTATTGACTCTCTTTTTCATAAACTTAAGAAAATGCCAGCATTCTTCCAAATAATTTTCCCCATACTTCATTGACTATGATTTATTAAAAGATTTTATTTATTAAAAGATTTATTAAAAGTAACAATAAACGGTCTACAAAAGCATACTAGTAACTTCTCTGATAACATATCCAAAGATAATCTTCATGTTTATCAAATATAATGCCTATATATGATTTTGTTAAATAATAAAAAATTGTCAGTTTCTGTTGACCTATACAGACCAGTGCTAAAAACAAAAACAAAAACAAAACAAAACAAAAACCCCGAAAACCTAAAGACCAGCGCTTGAGGATATTCTGGCAATCCGACACAATAAAATAGACGTTTTAATATGCTGGTGAATTCAGTTTGCTATTATTTTGTTGAGAATGTTGCATCCATGTGCGTAAGGAACATGATTTCTTCTAGTGTCTATCGGGCTTTATTAGGAGGCCATCCTGGCCTGTGGAATCAATTAGGGATTGTTTCCTTCTCTTCACGTTTTTGAAAAAGTTTGAGAAGAATTGGTGTCAGTTTCCTAATGTTTAGTAGAATTCACCAGAGAAGCAATCAGGTCTATGACTTTTCTTTTTTGAGAGATTCACTAGGACCTGACCTTTTTTTCTAAAGCAGCTGTACCATTTACATTACAACCAACACTATGAGGTTCCAATATCTCCACATCCTCATCAACATGTGTAATTGGTTTTGTGTATAGTCATTCTAGTGGCTACACAGTAGTATAATCTTATAGTTTTGATTGCTTTTTCTCTGATAACTGATGACTAATTATGATTGGTACCTTTTAATGTCTTTAATGTTCATTTGGTGGTTGTTGTTTGAAGAATGCCTATTCATATCTTTTGCCTACTTTTCATGGTTTTTTGTTTGTTTTGTTTTCTATTGTTTTCTTTTTGTTTTCCATTTACTGTTGAATTGTGAGGGTTTTTCACAATTTTTGGATACTAAATCCTTATCAGTCATATGATCTTAAAATATTTCCTCCCATTCCATGGGTTGTTTTTTCACTTTCTTGATAGTGTGTTTCAAAGCACAAAAGTTTTTTTATTTTAATTTTGATGAAGTCCAATGTATTGATTTTCTTCAGTGAATTAATTTTTAAATTTTTATGTAATTTGTGCTTTTTTATTTTAATTTATTTTATTTATTTATGAAATTATGTAATTTAATTTTATTTTTATTTTATTTTAATTTGTGCTATATTATCTATAGAAGAAGGCCTTGCTTAACCCAAGTTCATGAATATTTATGTTTAGATGTTCTCAGAATTTTGTAATTTTAACTCTTACATTTAGTTGATAATTCATTTTGAGTTAACTTATTTTTCAGATGTGAATGAATTGTCCAACTTCATTATTTGCATAAAGATACCCCATTGCCCCAGACCACTTGTGGAAAAGACTATTCCTTCCTCCACTGAATTTTCTCGGTGTCTTTGTTGAAAATCAATTGACCATAAATTCAAGATTTATTTCTGAACTCATTCTATCCCACTGATCTATATCTATCCTTCTACCAGTACCTCACTGTTTTGATTACTGCATATACTTGCTCTAAATTTTTTAATTTGGAAGTAAATAAATCTTGTACTTTTTCCTTCATTTTAAAGATTGTTTTGGCTTTTCTGTGTCTCTTGATTTCCATATGCATTTTAGGATCAACTTCTGCTTTTCTACAAGTTGGCATTTTGATAAGGATTATGTGTAATCTATGGCAACATAAACTTTCTTTAAAGTCAACAGTGTTTTCACATTTTCAGTGTATAAGTTTTACAATTTGTATCAGTTTTCTGTGGCTCCCAAGAAAATTACTATAAATTTAATGGCTTAAATAAAGAGAAATTTACTTTCTCACACTTCTGGAAGCTAGAAGTCTGATATACAAGTTGTCCAGAGAGTCACATTCCCCCCAAAAGCTATAAAGGTGATTCCACACTTTGCCTCTACTCTTACTTTGAGTGGCTCTTGGCACTCCTTAGCATTCCTAAGCTTACAGCTACACCACTCCATTCTCTACTTCTCTCTCTATATCACCACTTCCTCTTTTGTCTGTATCTTCTCCTCATCTCTCTGATAAGGAACAATTGCCATTATATTTTGAGGCCATGTGTGTAATCCAGGATGATTCCATACCAAGATCCATAATTTACTTATACTGACAAAGATTCTCAATAAATAAGGAAATATTCACAGATTCCAGGAACTTGAACATCGACACATATTTTTTTTAGGGCCACCAGTCAACCCACTACACCCTCATTATGTTAAATATATTCCTAATTTATTCATTTAGATGCTATTGTACATAGAATTATTTATTTAATTTTGCTTTTGGATTGTCCACTGCTAGTTCATAGAAATATAATTGGTTTTTATATATTGATACCATATCTTGCAACCTGGCTCACCAAGTTTATTAGTTACAGCAAGTTTTTAATTAGTTATAATAGTTTTTAGTGGATTTTTAAAAAATGATTTTACTTATTTGAGAGAGACAGAGTATGAGAAAGAGCAAAAGCACTGGGGAAGAGCAGAGGGAGAGGGAGAACTCGGTGCCACTGAACTCAGTGGGGAGTTCAGTGTAGACTCCACCCCACGACCCAAGATCCTGACCTGACCAGAAGGCAGATGCTTAACTGACTGAGCCACCAGGTGCCCCAGTTTTTAGTGGATTTTTAAAGGATTTTCTGTATTCAAGATTATGTAATCTACAAATTCAGATAGTTTTAATTCTTCTTTTCCAATCTGGTTGCCTTTCTTCCTGTTTCTTTTCTTAATTATTTGTGTATTTATTCAGATGAATGCCCTGTTTACAGCTTCCAATACAATAATGACCAGAAGTGGTAAGAGCACACAATCTTATCTTATTCCTGATCTTAAGAAGCAAGCATTATTTCTTTTATTGTCGAGTGTAATACTAAATGTGAGATTTTTATAGATGTATCAGGTTGATAAAGAAAAACAAATACTGATTTATTGGGATAAATGAATGATAAAGAAATATCAAATTCCCTTATATTCCTAGTTTGTTGTGTGTTTATCATGGAAACTTGTTGTATTTTGTCAAGTGCTTTTTCTGCATCTATTTATATAACCACGTATTTTTCTCCTTTATTCTATGGAAAGGATATACTACCTTGATGTTAATATTTTAAACCAAACTTGCATTCCTGACATAAATCCTACTTGGTTCTTGGTGTATAACTCTTTTTATATACTGTATATAAATAAAGACCTGGGTTTGGTCTACTTTTTCTTTAGTGAATATTTTTGAATCTAAATTCATAAGAGAGATTAGTCTTCAAATATTTTTGGCTGATTTTGGCAACAGGGAAATCCTTGCTTGATAGAATGAATTGGAAGTGTTACATTCTATTTAATTTTAAAAGAATTTGTGAATATTAGTATTAATTTATTTTTAGATTTTTGGCAGAATTCATCAGTGAAGAAATTTGGGTTCAGACTTTTTTATGGGGAGTTTTTAAAATAATAATTGTTCTCCTGTTATAGGTCTTTGCAGATTTTTTATTTCTTTTTTTCCTGGTTAAATAGTTTTTCTTTTTTTTTCTAGGAATCTGCTCATATTATCCACATCTAATTTTTTGGCATATAGTTGCTCATACTATTCCACTATAATCACCTTTCTATTTCTGGAAGATCAGTAACATTATCCCTTCTTTCATTCTTGACTTTAGTCATTTGGGTTTTCACCCCCCCTGCCACACACACACACACTCCTTTTTTTGATCAATGTACCTGAAGATTTGTCAGTCTAGTTATACTTTTCAAAAAACAAACTTGTGGTTTCATTGATTTTTCTCTATTGCTTTTCTGTTTTCTGAGTCATTAATTTCTAGTCTAATCTTTATTATTTCCTTCCTTCTGCTTTGAGTTTAGTTTGCTACTCTTTTTCCAATGGGTTAAGGTAGAAGTTTAGGTTCTTGATTTAAGATCTTTCTCTAAGCACTGTTTTTATCTATATCTTATAAGTTTTGATATGTTGTATCTTCATTTTCCTTCATTTCAAAATTGTTTCTAGTTTCCTTTATGATTCTTTTTTTCACTCACTAACCACTTAGGAATCTGTAGTTTATTTTCTATCTTTTTGTAAATTCCTCAAATTTCTTTTTGTTATTTATTTCTAATTTACTTTCATTGGGGATACGGAACAAACTTTGTATGATTTCAGCCTTTTAAATTTGTTGAGGTTTGTTTTATGATCAAGCATATGATTATCTCAGGGAATGTTTTATATATACTTGAAAATAATGAGTATTCTACTATTTGCAGGTTAAGTGTTCTATAGATGCCTGTTAGGTCTAGGTAATTTATAAAATTCTCTTCTTTATTTCTAATGACATCTTTTTGCATCAATTCTATTGGAATTATAATAGTTGGATACTATTAATATATAGTATCCAACTTTAATTTGTAGTATGTTTTCTTTTTAGTCCATCCATGCAAATTTTAAAATTTTCTGTTTTTCTTTTTCTACTCATTTCAACATCTAGATCATCTTGGTTTCAGTTCCAATTGATTCTTCTTTTCCCCTGACCAAATCATATTTCTGCTTCTCTGCACATGTAACAATTTTTTTAATTTTATGCTAAATACTGTATAGCTCACATTTTTAGTGGTCTACTGTATTTGTTTGTTTGTTTAAAATCGTGCTTTTTGTTTTGAGGAGTGGTTAGCTTACTGGCAGATTATTGCTTTTTTTGTTTGTTTGTTTTGCAGCATATTTTTAATTTCTGTTAGAATGACTCCTAAAGCATGAGTTTTCAGGGATGTCTACTCAGTGCCTAAGGCCTTCAGCAGAGTCTCTTTTCTGGCTGGTCCAAATCATGTCCCTCAGCACTGTGTGATCTCAAATATCTCTGCTTCATTCATTAATCTTTGCAACACTTCTCTGGCAAGTCTTATGAAGTCTTGCCCTGTGCATTCTCAGCTTAGTATTCTTCCTAATGGGCTTTATGCAGATCTCTGTAAACTCTCTTTTGCATTCCCTTCCCTCCTACACCCTTTCCCTCAAACTCTAGCTGCCTCTGCAGTCACAAAAAATAGGATCTCTGTCTCCTCTACCCCACCACTGTGATCCTGAGCTCTCACTGCTGTGATGCAGAAAATGCCACTAACCAGAGACTCTAGTCAATTGTGGGGGTGATCTCAGCTGTCTCCCTTGTCTCAGGAAGTACAATCCTATGTTGCTTGTTATCCAAACTCGGACAGAAGTTGTGTATATTTGGTCCAGTTTTACAGCTTTCAGTGTGAGGAAGATTGCCTAGCAAATAACTATTCTTTTATGATCAAGGACAAAAGTCAACTCATATTTTATTATTCTGGAGAAAACATATTTTTGGGGAAAAAAGGTATTTAAAAAAATAACTTCCCTAACTTTATTTAGGCTTTTTAATTATTATTATTTTTTTAAAGATTTTATTTATTTATTTGACAGAGAGAGATCACAAGTAGACAGAGAGGCAGGCAGAGAGAGGGGGAAGCAGGCTCCCTGCTGAGCAGAGAGCCAATGCGGGACTCGATCCCAGGACCCTGAGATCATGACCTGAGCCGAAGGCAGCGGCTTAACCCACTGAGCCACCCAGGCGCCCCTAGGCTTTTTAATTATTAAATTTTTATTATTTCCCCTTTCTCAAATGTCCCTCCCCTCATTTTAGACATCGAGATCCAATTTTTTAAAACTTTAAAAGACATTTCAGAAATGCATTATATGCAATAATATGAGACTGATTTAAGTATTTGTGGTTACTTGTTTCTGTTTTAGGTTTTGCTCTTATACATTATGAACAATGAATCTCTAGGATAATGATTTTAAGGTAATGGGCCATTTTCTTGAGATTAATTCATAATTTCTGAAGGTACAAATCAAATTTGATACTTGATACTTTACCAATGGAAACAAATTGAAGTATCTTAAAGTCATTTTAATGCCAATAATTAAAGACTCAGAATATTTCAGTGACCTAGCTGTTGATGTGGGATGAGCATAAACAACAAGTTATTGATTTAGCTTAAATTAATTAAGACAAATGCTGTTTCAGTTCTATATAGAGATAAAGACAATTCCATGAATTTATTTTAATCCAAAGAATTTGATTTTAAAACATACTATTAATACAGGAAAATGTGAAGGATCTTTAGGTTAAAATCTGCATTTAAAAGTCATTTTGATTGATTTTTCAGTTTGCCCCTTAAGAAGTCACAAACCAAAGGAGGGGATTATTATCACAAATTATTTGAATCTATTAATGGCGGAACATTATTATTTTTACTCTTCACAGTGTAACCTCAGGACTGTGTCCCAGTTGGAACTCTTTGCTTCATAAAAGGTGGTAAGTGAATGATGGGGAAAGTTGGTTATGTTAACTAAAGTATTCACTGCTGCCACCGAGGCCATTTTCTCCTTTGGATAGTAGGTAGATTGTAGTCCCTTATAATTACTCGTGTTGTATACCAAAGAATCTGAGTACGGTTTCTTGTATAGCCCAAATAAAATGAAGTTATTTCCTGAAACCACGTTGCTCTGTTTACTTGGCCCTGATTCTTCTTAATAATTGCTTCCAACACTGGATAATGTATTTTTAGTTGTTTTTTTTTTTTCCTGCCAGCATTTCAGTAGCTATGCATTTGTACATTTTCATAACACCTTATTTTTTTCAAATGACATTATGTGTTTGTACATAAATTCTTCTCTTTTCCCTTGTCGTGTCTGCTAATCTTTTTGCTGTTGTTGCTGCATTTGGCACTGCAAGTTCAATTTAACTTATGAAAATCAAGCTGTCTATTCTGCTTCATTCATCATCATCAACCAAAATCATTCTGGAATCAAAACTTGTTTTCTATTATCTTGTTATTTTTTGGTGATGATATATGGAAGGGAAAGTAGACAGTGGCAGAGCACAGGATTGAACTGTAGTTTATAGCAAACATCTGCCTCTGCATAGTAACCTTGTGGGATTTGTGCAGACTCTTATCTACAAAAATCAAAATTCAGAGAGAAGCCTTTTCTGCCAAATGTTCTTTAGATGCAGAAATCAGTATATGGGTCATCAAAAGAAAATCCAAATGTCAAATACACTCAGATTACTCATAGATAATTATAAGAAAAACTAAAATACCAAGTATATCCTAAGTGTAATGAATAATTTAAATTGAATTTAGAAATTTCTACCTTTATATTTTAAAGTAACAGAAACAATTTAATAGATAGATCATGGTGTATTTTTAAATGTTTGCAGGGACAATCGAAAGAAGAGTGGTTCAATTTTGTTAGTAACTTGGGAGAGGGTAAACAGCTCACTCTTCTAGTACAAATAAGCAGGAAAGTGTTCTTAATCAGATTAAGATCCAATAATGAATGCAAAGTAGGCAGTATCTTTCCCTCTGTGATTGTAAAAGAAAATACGTAGTTGATACTTGTCTTCCATAGATTTAGAAGATTGTAAATGGAAATTACTCGGAATCATTATCCTTTTATCATGCAGTTTTACCTCCATATTAACATGTAATGATTTTAACTATTGTACATTATGTCAGTGGTATGAATGTTACATTTTAAAGCAAGCTTATAAAGCCTAAGTATTATAATTAATTCATTATCTGGGAAGGTTTATGAAAGTTATTTAATTTGGTCATTCATTTACTTAAGACTTTCAGCTTTTAAAGCTCTTAATCACCTGATAAAATGAGAATGCATGTATTTAGAAGTGATGTACCAGTGAAATTATAACAATTGTGAGCAAAAAATACATTATGGGTCACATAAAATGAAGGAACAGGTCAAAATTTTCTTATAATCTTAATATTGATGATCATTCATTTTTGGTATTGTTTCAACCACAAAATTTTTCTGAATACCATAATTTTAGTTTTACCGTATATACTTTATATATAAATAGCTTCCAATTCATGATTCACTGATTCTGCTGTTTGGATGACACCTCTCTATTCAGCTAAGTCCTTTTATTTCACTTGTAAAAGTCCAAACACTTGATGTTGGAGGGCCCCTTAGAGGTCCTATAGTCCAACTTCTGATCTTGTGCAGAAAAACCACCTAAAACATTCCAGAGATGTGGTCAATCAATTTGGAACCTCTCATGAAAGAGAAAGCCATTTCCTCACAAGCAATGCGTTCTTGTTGGGACTACTTCCTCATATTGAACCAAAATTCTACTACTCATTCATTTAGATTTTTCTTTGGAGTTAAACTCAGAAAAAAATTTAATTCTACAATCATACCACACTCTTTACATATTTAGGAATATCCATCATATCGAGAGCCTTTAAAATATCAGATGAAAAATTTCCATTTCCTTCTACTGTTGTTCCATCAACATGGTTTTCAGACCCCTATCTATCGTGCTTTCCCATTTCCTATCATATCATAATTATATTTCTTAATATATCTATTAAAATGTAATTTTCAGGAGTATGTGCAGTTTTCAAAATGTGATAGGCCTATACCAAAACTTGCCTTTTTTTTTTAAACAAATATTTTATTTTCTTTAAGTCAACTTCAGACTACAATAACATTTCACAACTATATTATACTGCTGGCTCATGTTAAACACACACTTACAAAAGGCAGCTATTTTGTTCATTCATCAATGTGATAAATATTTAAAGGTACCTACTACTATTTTTAGTTCTGGTTGGAAGCTGTGTTAGGTGCCAGGAAGATACAAATAAGATATGGATTTCAATATAGTTGGTGAAACAGATGAATTCATATCAAGCTCAATCAAATAAAAACTGCATGCAATTGGACCACCAGGGAAGATTATTTAATACATTCTGAGAATCAGAAGGTTTTCTAGGAGGTGCTGTATAAGCTACATCCTGAAGAATAAGTAGGAGGTAAGTGAAGCAGAAAGCACAAAGACACAAAATAACATAATGATTCTTTGGAAAAGTGAGTACCAAGACATTAAGCTTATTAAATAAAAGGCAACGCTTAGGCAATAAAATCTTCAATTCTAGATTAAGGTGTCCTTTCCCATGGTCACATTTGTCAAAGTTTAACCCATTCTTACTTTACTCTTTGATTATAAAGTTAACTTAAAAGAAAAAAAAAGTACAAAGAAGGACTTCTAATACAAGATGGTATATTGCCTACAAATGCACCTCTCTTATCCCTCCAGAAAATTACTATAATGAATATAAAGGAATAAAAACACTTAAATCCAAATCAATGAACAATGTAAGAGTGGGAGTGTATACAATAGATTTCAGTATGCTTCTGGAGGAGGAAAAGTAAAGAGAAAAAAGGAATTTGAAAGAGCTGGATAAAAGTAACTACACAGCCTAAAGGGAATTACTAACAAGAAGAAACAAACGTGACTCCTCCCCCTCATGCCCCCCCCAAAAAAACCCACGGGGGGAAAAAAAATCTGAAGTTTGTTACTTCATACTTACTGTGATAAATAAATAAGTTTGTTACTTATTATCATACTTACTATGACAGAGTCCAGAAAAGACATGGGATTGAAAATAGAGGGATTAAGATTAAATCTGTATATGAAAGATAGTACAACTCTTTTTTCCCCACTCGTCTTCTTAGGCAGAAGTTCTGAAGTTTCTTTTCTAGATAAGCTTAAGAGTAAGAGAACATACTTCTCTGTTTGAAAAGCCTCTAAAGATTATCCAAGGCCTTACTCAATTATGTTAAAGCAAATCTCTTTAACATGCCACACCCACATACATAAACACCCAACCTTTAAACATAGCTAAGGAATATGTGATATTTAAGAAAAACCTCCAATATGAAGTAGAGAGATCACTAAACAAACAGAAAATGCAATTTTATAGGAGGATGAAACTACGTGGACTACTAAAAGGAAAAAAAAAAAAGTATATCTTTGGATATAAGGATGGGGTAAGATATTGCATCCAGAATAGAACATCCAGAATCAGGGAACAATAACAAGCTCTTGGAAATGTAATCTATGACTGATGAAATGGCAAAAAAAAATTAAAAAAAAAAGAAAAGGTTTGGAATTATTTTAATGAACGAGGGAACCAATGAATTCTCTGAGAAATTAGAATAAAAAGCACAAAATTATGAAAGAAAAGATAGCAGAGCAGAATATTAATCCAAATATTCTAACACCACAGCATTAGGAACTCCTACTAAGTGAAAACAGCAAAATGTAGGAGAGAAAATTATCAGAGAAGTAATACAACTTGAGGTCTCAGAATTAAAAGGCACATATTTATTTATTTTTATTTATTTAATTTTTTTATTTTTATTTTTAAGTAATTTCTGCACCCATCATGTACTCGAACTCATAATCCCAAGACCAAGATTTGCATCTTGTACTGACTGACCAACCAGGCACCCAGAAATACACACATCTGTAGAGAGAAGGATTACAACAAGAATACAGGAAACTTCAAAACAAAATAAAATGAATTTCAACACTATTGTGAAATTTAGTACACGAATAAGTGAAAATATCTTAAATGTTTCTACATACATCACCTAAGAGTAATAACAGTCATACTTAACTTTGAACTTCTCAATGTAGATTGTCAAGAGTCAATTCTATGTCCACGTCCAAAAATAAGCCTCAGATGATAACATTGAGCAGATCTAGGGGAGCAAGAGAACCTTGAATTTCTAGTTTGGAGCAAAAGAACCTTGAATTTTTAGACAGAAGAACTTGAAATACAAAAATAGAATAGATAAGTATAAGGAGACCTTTCAAAAGGGTTGGTAATAATGAAGAATTAGACAATTAATTCAGAAAAGAAAGGAAGGTAACTATGGTTTCAAGGAGAAACATAAACCTATACCATAAAGAAATGTAGTTGTATTATATCCTCTGGCTCTTCAGAGGACAACATTTACATGATCACAATCAAGTTATCACTGATGAGTGACTCAACTAGAAACAGGAGTATTAACGTTTATGAAGAATGAGGGGAAAGGGATGGTATAAGAAAATACAATTTTCTCATAACTGAATCGGGAACAATTCACTGAAGCTCATCTTGATTACCAGCTTTACTTCTCACATTGTCCTCAACAAAATAGCAATTGTGTGTTGTTCTTATTTTTGTCCATAAAAAGTAGGAGGCACAAGGAGGATAAGTTAAGAGAAAGATAGGGAAATTCCTAGGTAATATATTTATCAGCAGAATAGACGCTTCCAACCTGTAATAAATTTTAATGTCGCCAATCTGGACTTGAATTCAGCTGCATATTTGTTTCCATGTTTTGGGCATTCTAGTATATTATCATGCATACTATGTCAATTATACTGAACTGGAAACTGTCATTTTCCATCAAGTCAGAAGAGAGAGCATATGTCTTCTCTATTATTCTTGAAATGAAATTATTTTACAACCAGATCATTTCAGAAATAAAAAAAATATTATTTTGCACATTTGTGGACATTTTTGTTGTTATTTTCATTTTGTTAGATGTCTGAGAAGACTTGTTTTGATCAACGATGTAGGAAGTAATTATGACAGTCTTAGACACGTATTTTATTTTCCTTTTAGCTATTATCTCAGGTCAGTTTAAATCCACACATGCACACTACTTTCACAATGGTCTCTATTGACTTCAACGAATCACTCTCTACTGATGCCCCCTGTGAGATAGAAAAAAAGAACCCTGTAGCACATCACCACCATTGATCCATGGTTTTAAGGGCTTTAGCCACTAATTTCCTCCCACCAATGGAGAGTCCCATTGCTCAGTGTGTTTAGACTGTTATGGCTGCCCACTGTGACTTCAGTTCTTAATCTGCCTGAAAGTGTCAAAAGTCACACGCTGCTGTTTGGAGAGAGAGCAATTTTTTTAAAACCTGCTACTGGGAGTGATGCTTTTCTTAGTACTAAGATGCCCATGATAATGGAGAGAGCTCTGAAATACGTGTGTTCCGTTCACTGTTGAATAAATAACCACTATGGTTCATCTACATAAGTCATAACAATGCATTTTCACTAAATGTAAACTCCAGCCTAGGAGTTTTTTAGTTTATGCTTATAAAATTTACATGATGATCCTCTGTCACCACTATTTAAATACAGGTCCAAAATTTTAGTGCCATTAACAAAGGAAATAACTTTGGTATTTTTAATATTTAAGTCTTAAGGCTCTACGTAACTACTGATTTGTATTATCCACACAAAGTGAACTTATGAATAGTTTCTCTCATTAATGGTGTATTTGATTTCATACAAAAAGATCAGTTGTATTAAATAGCATAACATATATCAAGATATTTAACCTCACCATTAATCAAATAAGTAAAAATTGAAACATCAATGACTTACTATTTTTTACTCTCTAAATTAGAAATATTGAAAAATTAATACTACTTAATAGTGAAAACAGTTCTAAATCAGTTCATTCATTTTGGAAAGCAATTTGTCAATAGGAATTTAAAACTATTAAAATGTTTATTCCTTTTGATGCATTAATCCCACCTTTGGGAATCTATCAAATGATACTAACTTAAAATATGTAAATAAAAATATAAAAATGTAAAAAATGTCTGTTTCAGCATTATTTCTAATTGGTAAAATTTGTCTCACAATATGGAGAGGATTGTTATGATACAACCACATTAGTGATATTACATAGACATTAATTTATTTTAATAATGAGAAGGGAAATATTTATGTACAATGTTTAGACCAACAGTCCAATCTTGAACATTCCTCCTATCAGTTGAACTTAGAAGCTAAAAGTGATCAGGCATAGTTGGATTAAAAACCAGAATGCTTTTTATATATGTGGTATTTTTATTAGTAGAACTCATCTGGATAAAAGTGACAGATTCAAATCAACTAGCTTATGATACAATTGTTAAATTTTAGAATTGATCATAGGAAAAAAAATCAAACCTCTTAGGAGCAAAATTCATGATAACATGGGGGAACAGAAAGATTATAGCCAGGACCCCAGAGCTTCCAATGTTTCCATCTCTGATCTTGCTTTCCCTCTGAATGTTGGCTTCACTCACTCCTTCTACAGACACAATTCGATACACAGTAGGGTTCCTGGCCCCAATATTTTTGTGGTAGCTTATGAATATGCCTACATCCACAAAGGAAAGGGCTTTTGCTAGGGAAAGTCTCTAACTGGCTTAACTTGTGTGTTGGACCTATGAGGGGTGCAATTCTAACTCCTTTCTTCCTCTAAGGAGAAGGGAGTAGATACATGTCCATTAAGGGAATCACAGTATCCAAGATGCTACCTCAGTATGTGCCTCCTGGAATACAATTCAAATAATGTGAAGAATAAAGAAGAAGGAAAAAAAAAAAACTGGGAAAGAACGATATCAAAATGTTTATGGTATGGGATTATGGCTCTTAAAATTAAGCATAAATCAAATAACAACAACAAAATAAACACAACCTCTCTATGTGTTATTTTCCATATTTTCTACAGTGAACATACATTTAGTAGTAGTAGTAGCACTAGTAGTAGTAGTAGTAGTAGTAATAATAGCTCCATAGATGTTTCACTGAGGACTGGGGAGGAGCACTTAAAATAAAAGCATAATAATGTAAATAGGTGAATGTTAGAAAAAAGGCAAAATACGAATCAGTACTAAAATATGAGTTGCTTGGTGGCCATCCAAGAAATGGCATGCCAGTTCAAGGCGTTTCTATACCCAATAACTATATAGCAATAAAAATTTTCTGACCAATTTAATTAATGATCCAGCTGCAAGTGAAGGAAGGAAGTTACATACGACATAAATTTCAGAGAAACACAAAAATCTCATTTCACATTTTTACAAATGCAGATAAGAGTGTATTGATTATGAATCAATACTGGCATAAGCTTGCATTTTTGGAAAATGAAATAAAACAGAGTGACACATAAATCAGATTCATTCTTCCAATTTATGTGACCTAACTTAGGAACCCTGAAAATAATCTTGTCTGCACGAAAAATTGTTATAGAAACTCTTCTTTGGACTTGGTTTGGCAAATCCAACTTAATACACCACAAGAAGCCAGAAATTCCGAAGAGGCTATTCTACATAGTAAAGTTTATGACAACTTCTTTTCAGATCTGGGAGATGTGCCCATTCTCTTGAAACATGGTCATCCAGTGTAGCAAAGGTTAAGATTTTTATAAGGTGGTTTTTCTGATGGTTAAAGTTTATGGCTGTAAGTCTAAATTACAAATCACTTATCTCCTCATATTGAAATATTAAGACCTTTTACTTAAATGTCAAGAAAAACCAATGAAAATGATATGTCACACACTTTTCTCAGTGCATTTTGAACCTCAGTTAAGTTCTCTAAATAATAGAAAAGTATTCATTTATATTAATAAATTATTATTTATGTAGTCATTTATTTAGCTCTGGCTTTACAAATTAAATTCCCATGAAAGGCAGGTATGCTTTTTCTTGACACTTTTCCACCAAGACCTATGTGTTTACTTGAAGATTGGGACAGTTATGGTGACATTTTTTTTTTTTTTTTGTATACCCCAGAGTTGGTGGTAGGTCTAATGCCATCCTTTCTACTGAAAATGAGAAAATCACCACTCAGTGGGAACTTTGGAGGTCTGTGAAATGGAGAAAAATGTATATCTTACATGAACAATTATTCCCCAAACTTATATATTAGAACAAATTTGTCTTATTAGAATATAAAATAGTTGGTAGAAAAATCTACCTATGTCTTCACCCTGTTTTTTGTAACAGACAAGAGAACATAGCCACCTTGGAGTCATTGTGATGGACAAATAGAGAAGAAATGAAGCTAAAAGCCAACTTTGGAAATAAATCTATAAGCCCAGGTGCCTTAAAATTGATCATGATTAGCCACAAAAACCCTTTCTTCCTTATTTCACAATTTTCTCCATGAATAAGATACAAGCAGAGAAAGAGCAAAACAATATCTGAATAATCATGGCCCTAGTAATGTCCCTCCTCTTACAGAATCTATCTCTTACCTCCAGAGACTAAGGACTGGAAAAGAGCCAGTATCTTAGAATCACACAGCAGGCAAACTCAAGGAGTCTATTTAAACAACTCTTCAGATTGAAGCCTAATACTACTAGTCTATTAGCCTCTCATTGTGGTGCTTCTGTGATATTGATATAAATTGAACATGAGGTTATTCCTAAGTTAGAAGTCTCCTGTAGTTCAAACCCTGAACTTTAAAGGTGCACATGGGTCAGGAGTAGCTGCAGTCATCTGAGTCATGCAAGAGATTCCTGTGCTGCAGTGGGCACGGCCACTGGAAAAGATGCTTCTTGCATATTGGAATAACATACATCTTGAACCAATTTTAAAGTGTTTAGATCACCTTGCTTAACACTGAATAAAACATATCCAATGAGTAGGTTGAATAGAATTATGTATTTGAATTACTGAGATCCACAATAGGTTCTTACATAGTAAACTCTCCACTCCCCTGTGGATGTACTGAATCTTTCTATATATTTATGTCACCAGGAGAGAATCTGTCCAGAAACATTTGAAATCACAGGACTAAGGACTTGTCGAAATACAGTAAGATATTGTGCACTTGACAGGATAACATGATGAATTCCCATTGGGATTTTGTGGTTATTTAGAATGTGTTGCTGGCATTGTTTTGACTTTTTCTCTGGTGATTTTCTTAATTTAGATAACATTTACTTTAAAAAAATTAAAAAAAATAAAAAAATAAATAGTCAGCTGAACACATTATCCTTATTTTCTATGCATCAAATCTTAAATAATACAATGTTTATAAAGTTATGATTAGAATTTAAACATTCCTTGATTTGTTTTATGTTCTCTTTTCCTTCAATACTGATTATTGACTAGGACTCCAAGGAGTTAGTTAGAGGATAAAATTAATCACTTTTTAATGAATGTAATAACTTTCTTCCTGTTTTACCTTTGGCACAATAATAAAGTCCATTCTTCACACAAATGACGAAAGAATTCCTTTAAAAGTCTAAAACAGATCAAATCGTCAAAACCCCTCCTGTAGTATCTCCTCCTCTTCAGAGTAAAAAGCAAAGAGTTGACAGGACCTATGAAACTCTAGTCTCCCTAGTCCTATCACTGTCTCACCTCCTTTTAATTTCATGTCCTACTACTATTCTATCTTTCTCTTACTCTACTTCGGAGTCTATGGCTACCTCATCATTGTGATAAATGCTGGAAATACTCCAGTCTCATGATTTTTGCTGTATCCCCTGCCTAGCATATTCTTCCTTTGGGCATTTACAGCTTCCCTTAGATCTTGGCTTAAGTATCAGTTTGTCAACTAGACTTACCCCAAGAAAATTATTTAAAATGGCAATCCTCCACAATGTCTCACTTATTACCCAATTGTGGTGTTTTTGCTTATCTGACATACAACAGGTCTTAGGCTGGATTTTTTCCAGTTGTGGATACTGAGAAAAACATTTGACCGTATAGAGTAGTTTCTTAGGAAAGTGGTCCTAGAAAGCACCGGTAGAGGAATATAGAGGTGAAACAGGGAAGGGAAGGACATCGATGCAGGATGCATTACGGAGCAGATTACTGCTGTGGTTAAGTAGGGCTCAATTGCCATGGGAGCATCTGGGCAGCTATAAAGAAAATACATAGGTTGTCTTACACAAGCTGTGAGACAACTGGAGTATTTAACTGTCAATTCATTTATGGCAGTTCCTTCTCTCTGCAAGCATATGCAGAATATGTCCAGGCAGCCATAGAAAGCCCTGAGGCAATTTGTTGAATGTGTTTGCAGTAAGAAACCATTAGATCTGAGCACACAGAAAACACACTTGCTATCAATATTGTCAGCTACACCAAACCTTTTGCACAATTCAGATCTACTCATTGCCCACATTAAGTTCATTCACTTTTATCTATCACTGATTCTTTAAGGTGATGGTTACTGCAATATTGTGATTTATAAGAAATATACACTTGGTCATTTAGGTAGCCAAAATATATTTCTCATACATATTTGGTTTTTGTCTTATGTTTCTGGCTCAAAGTTCCTAAAACCCGGGGAATTTCCTGGGACAAGGACGATTAAGAGATCCTTTGTTATGTTGATGAATGTGACTCTTGGATCCCACCCAAGGGCAGGAAGCTAGTTGCCTGAAGGATCAAATTTGTGATTAGAGGATTGGAAGTTCGAGTTCCAGCCATCCCCCAGGCCTACTTCTTCCCAAGAGGTGCTGGAAGTTGAATCAGTCTGTGGCCAGTGATTTAGTCGATCCAGACTAGGTTTTGAGGCTCCCATAAAAATCCAAGAGGAGTGGAACCAGATCGCTGTTTCTGAATTGGCGAAAATGTGGTTATGCAGGGAGAGTGGTGTACCTAAAGAAGGCATAGAAGTTCCATACCCTTTCTCCATACTTTGCTCCATGTATCTTTTCATCTGGCTATTTAACATACCCTCTAATAAACTGGTAAACATTAAGTAAGTGTTTCCCTGAGTTCTGCATGCTGTTCCAGCAAATTAACTGAACTTAAGGAGAAGGTTGTTGGACCTGCTAGCCTATAGTTGACTGGTCAGAAGCACAGGTAGCAGTTAGTGCGGAACGTAACAGCTGGCATCTGAAGTGGAGGTGGGAGGTAGTCTTATAGGACTGAACCTATAACCTGTGGAGTCTGATGTTGTCTCTGGGCAAATAGCGCCAGAATTGCTTTAAATTCTTCAACACCCTGCTGGTGTCCCAGAATTGCTTAGTGTTATGCGGGTGGAGGGATTCCCCACACACATTGGAATTTGGGTACAGAAACCCTAAAAGAGTTAGTCATAATTTCTAAATAAACAAATAAAATGTTAAAACAGGAGTGTAACTGGAAAAAGTTGTAGATCCCTCCTGTTGCTATTGTGTTTCAGGATTTCTTTTCCTTTCATGCCCATGGTTCTTAGTCAGGCTGCTTTGAAAAATGAAGACAAGACAAAGAGTGGTGGGCAGCAAAGCAAAGCTAATTGAACGACAGTACAAAGCTCCTGAAGAGGGAGGGGACCCGAGAGGGTTGTTACTGGAATTTCTAAGTCTAGGGTTTTTATGAGATTTTTGGTGGGCTGTTTTAATCTAATTAACCCTCCATGCACCTGTCACCCAATCAGGTTTTTGTCCACATCTTCATCTACCTATCAGGTAGTTGTTTATGTGGGAAAGGGTGGGGGGCTCTTTTCAAAGTGGTGTAGAATAACAAGATGGGGTCTTTTTCCTTTTAAGAGTAGTTTCCTCTTAGGACTGGGCCCCTCACCCCTGCCTGCCTTTCTTCTGACTATCCTCCATTGGTTGGTTTTCCAGCAGTAATTTGGTTGTTTGAAAAGTGGGTTAAACGAGGTCCTCATTCCTGAAGGGACTGAGCTCCTGTTACCATGTCTCTCTCTGATTTTGACTGTTTCATTTTCCCTTACAAAGCTATTGCCAAGCCAAGAACACCAAGGGGCATCTGGGTGAATTCAATGAGTTCAAAACAAATTGATCCCTGTACCAATTAGGTAGAAACAATCTTATATCCTCATGATAATAAAAATACCTCCCTTCTTTTACTATCAAGTTTTCTGGCAGGAGAACCCCAAACAGAAGCCAGTCTTTATAACCTCATGTTATTAATAGAAGTATTTCCTATTCCCCAAGAACCAAAATATTCCATTATATGGATCCTGAATATGTACAGGCTGGGAAGCACATATTCTGTAACTGGAACAGAAGGAAGAATTGTGGGAGTGGTCATTCCTTCCTTCAGCACTTGGTTTCTGGGTTTATGCAGTGTAGCTAACAGGGACACAGAGCCTTATAAAAGGCTTATACACACATACATAGGATGTAATCTTCAAGCTGATGCCTTAACTGTGCCCATAAACGGTCATTTTAGAGTTCTATTTGTTAACTTGTGACTTTGTGTAATCAACTACAGATATTTTTGAAATTATTTTATGTGTAAATTATTTTGGTTTAGTAGTATTAACATGATGCAGTTTTGCCCTCAATAAATTAAATCTTTTTTCCCCCCTAACGGGGTTTCATTTTCCTCCCATATGACAGAAAAAGATTGACTGGCTGATTTATAAGAACTTTTCTAGTTCTCATTGATTCTCCTCCTTATCCAGAGAGGCAAAGATCTAGTTCTGCATTATGTGGTATTTGTACTATGGAGAAAATACATATTCATTGCACTTGACCTCATGTTGCCCACTGTGTGCTAATGTTATGTACCCAGATGCTATTTTCTCATTGTGACATATCTCCTTAATTTATATCTACTTGAAATGTCTTGGTGTGCACTTTTGAAACAAATCCTTAAAATTATAGGGGCATTAGATCCCAGAAAGACATTTTGAAGCTAATGAAATCCAACAAACTAAAGATGGTAAGCTAATTCTGTAAATAAGTGAACATACCAGTAATTGGTAATAGCCATATTTGGTTACTTTCTATATTTTCTCTAAGATATTGACTGGTGAAGAAAACTTAAGTTACATAATTCATACCATTGTTTAAACATCGAATAAGATAATTTTCTGAACCCCTATCAACACTAAAAACAACCTAACATGATTCTGTAATTTCAGTCTTAATTGGAGAGCTAGAAACCCTATTCTCTGGATGAATTTTACCCTGCTATTCCAGGTTATCTGATTGCATTTTTGAAGTGGTAAAAACTGTCAAGAATTGGGCATATCCTTATACTTACAGACAGATGAAATACTCTTACTGATGAACACAGGAACCCACTATGAATAATTTATTATCAGAATTAATAGCATATCTAACTTTTCCCAATAGGTGGGCCCAGCATTTTACTGTTAATTAGTGGCAAGAATTACAAGGCCAGTGACCTCCTAGCTATGATAATCTTATCAGCTTAAAAAAAAAAAAAAAAGATTGTTACCCAAACCTTCAAGAGACAATATTACTTCATGTAGTTGGATTAAAAGTTAGGTTATAGAGAGTGGACTAGGAAGCAGAAAATAAATTGCTTAGAAGTAAGAATGAAAAGCTGAGGTTATAGTTTACTACTAGGATTTTTGTAACTGATGTTCTATATTTATTTATTCATTCAACACATATTTATTGAGTTTTGGAAAGTGCCAAGCATCCTTCTAGAGATTGGAAATATGATAGTAGTCAAATAACAATCCCTGCCACAATGCATCTTGAGGTCTGAGAGTGTCTTACAGGAAGGTTTTTTTTATTTGTTTTTTTTTGTTGTTGTTTTTTTTAAGTGTAGTGTTAGCGAAGTATACAGTGTGGGAGAGAGAGTGATAAAGACGATAAAAATAAACAAAATAGGAAGAAGTACAGTAAATAGGGTTGGGAGTGTTTGCAATTTTTTAAAAGGGGAGTCATATAGGGCACATTGAAGTGATATAAATAAAGGTTTGAGGATGTGAAACCATAAGCTATGGAATCATGTGGATATATGGAGAAAGCGTGATCCCAACCACAAGAAAAGGATGTGCAACAGTTCTATCATGAAAGCATGCCCGGCAAGTTCAGGAATATTAAAGAAGACAAGTGCTATGAAGGTGATTAAGCAAGGGATTGAATCATAGGAACCAAGGTCAGAAAGCCTTCAGGGGAGCAGATCATGTGAAGTCTTCAAGTTCATTATCTACTCAAAGTGAAGTGGGAAACTGTTGGTGGGCTTTGAGCAAACAAGTGTCATGATCAAATGTTAACACAAGAACTACCATTGCTGTGTTCATAGTAGAAAAAGGCGGCTTGGGTGACAGTAGTAGGTTTAGTTAGGAATCTAGTAAAAACCTATGAAAGAGATATTGGTCCAAAGGTAGACTGTCAACAAGGTAGAGAAGAGAGGTTCTATTCATTAGGCATTTTGAAAATAGGAGGAGATGGATTTTTTTGTGTGTGGAATGATGAAGTTCTTATTTAGTGATATTAGAAAGAATAGGCTTTGGAGGTTATATAAAAGGTTTGATGTGATATTCAAAATCTGAGGTGCTTACCTGTAAATCAGGTGGAAATACTGAGTAGACAGTTGACTATAGACATTAGACATTGATCTAAAGTCCATAAGAGTGATAAGCTTAGAGATACAACTTCAAGTGCTGGAATACTAAAATAACCAATGAGTAGAGGAAAAAAAGCTGCAGTAAAATAAGAATTTTAAAGTTGTCACAAAATAGGCTTTTCTTTTAAATTATAGTCTTTATATTAAAAAACATCACTTGATCTCACAGTCAATAGCTAAGCCAATAAACTAGCAATTCATCTCCTAGCTATTAGTTAATAATTTAGTCAGCTTCAGCTATCACAATAATTCAACTATCACTTAATAATTCAGAGAAATTTCAAGATGAGTTTTTTTTTATGCTTTCAGTTCACCCTTAGGGTAAATAATCTATACAACATGCATATAATAATCAGGAAGGAGCAAACACACTTTTGAATCTCTGATGAAAGCTACCAAGGATATATGTTACTAAGAACATCACATCACTGGGCTCAGGTTCATTACATTCCATGTTAATGTGCAATAATATGTAAATGCATTGCTTCTATGATATGTTTTTCCTCAATCGAGCTCACAGGTATAATAAACAGAAAAACAAATTTAATATTTTTCTAAGAGTAAGAGTGACATGTATGAAATTTTGCAGGTCTTTGAAATTTATTGTAGTCACAAGGGGGAAAGTCAGGTTCCCAGAGGGAAATAGATGGCATACTCTAAGTGGGTAATTTAAGGAACAGTTTAATAAAGGGGCAAAAGGGAAGCAAGATTTAGAGGGGTAACTTGATAAATGTCATAAAACCAGTAAGTCGATCATTGCCACTAATACTTAACTCTTTCTGACTACACAGTTTGCAGATTTAGCATGATATCACACTCTTAATACCTATCTTCACTGTTAAAATAGACACATCAAGGGGAAAAAATTCAAATCTCAAAATATTTCAACAGACTGGTTCAAGTACATAAAGTTTCAAAGACTAATGTTTTAGAGCAGAAAATGTAATATTGTTTCTATTAGAAGAGAATAATGAATGTCAGGGTGTGCATAGAATTTAATGCAATTAAAATTACTCATAAGAAAGTTGTGTAAAATACTTCAAATTTTTCCTTTTATGGGAAAAAGAAACTTTATTATAAAATATTATGTAAGTACTTACTTAGGGGGATCAATAATTAATCATGAACTGGGATAATGGTTAATGGGGGTGTCTTAAATACTGGTGCCAGAAAATTTGTACACATGAGTGCTTGTGGTCGTTGTGTTTAGTTTACTTCCTCAGGCCTTCATGCCTTTGTCCCTTGCTTTCTGTTTCCATTATCATAATTCGTCCTTATTTCTTACCCAGACCCATGCCACCTCTCTGAGTTGAATCACAAAATAGATCAGGTTTCTACTTACATTATCCCTATAGCATCTAGAGATTAAGAAACTCCAACCCACAGGAAACTTCTGGGGTTAATGATTCTTCTAATCTCATGACCAGCTAAATCCATCATGCTTCACACCACCATTAGATTTTTCACCATCCAATATAAAAAAACCATCCATGCATTTATCTTGTACTAAGTTGTTATTTGTATCATGTTTTGAGATTTCCTTTCCCTTATCAAACTTATAAGTTTTCACCACCACCAAAACCATAGTTAGGAAAACTCTAGAAGAACCAAAATGGGCATTCTCCCTCCAGTATTGATTTAGTAATAAAATTATTTCAAAATGGTCACCAGTACTATGCCTAAATTAGTACATGCTCATAAGACTAAATTTGTAAAGATTAGACTTGAATTTTAAGTCTATTGGATTAATTGGATAAACCCAACGAATAGTTAAAATAATAGTGGTTTCCAGTTAACATCATAAAATAGAAACACTGCATGCCCCCTTGGGGCAATCAAGTGAGGCAGAAACATGCTGTCCACTCATGCTGTCACTGCTGAGATCAACTAGCAGAAGCACTGTCTTTCGACCTTCCACCCCAGGTATCTTGGGGACCCCAAGTATGCTGAAATGCAGTTTACTCCTTATTGCTCCTTTACTGCGTGCTAAACATTGATGGACAGATTATTGTGAAGAAGCTCTCTACATAAACAGCAGGCTTTCCTCACCTTACGGGTAAAGGCATGAGGTGAGTTGTAAATCACAGGATTATATTTCAATGAATGCAGCTTTTGTATGTGTTTCTTGTATCTTGACAAAATGAAAAAGACTTGAGACAGATTTGTAAACTTACCTCTAACATAAGTTGCCTTTGGACAACTCCAAAGCCCAACTTTTGCACTGTACCCTCAAAAATACTCATACTAAAAAAAAAAAAAAAAAAATACTCATACTATATGCCATTTCAGCTTTTTCCTTGCATGTCCTATAGCCATTCTTACTATGATTGGAAACTAGGTCTTTCCTTAAGACAGTTCTCCCATTGAGTTCCCCATCAAGTGAAAGCTGTTTAATCTCTCAATCACCATATCTTCTGACACACGGCCTGTGCTAGATATTGACAAAAGACCTATCTTTTCAAAGTCATCATTCCAAACTATTTATTTTACTTATATTTCACCTTTAAATAACACCTCATCCATAACAATAATGTTGAACCTTAGAAAGAAATCAAAAGCTCCCCCCATTTAATTTTGAAACTAGCAATCAGGAGATCTGTCAACAAAATTTACTACTTGAGATCTAAAATAACAAATGTCAAAAGGAAATTAGATAAAATTCATCATCCATTCCCAATAAAAACTCCAAAAGGTAGAGAGTTTTGTTTAAGTAGTACACATTTTAGAGCACTATCTAAATATCTAGTACAAGGTAGGGTTACCTACAATTATTACAGAGCTTTGTTTTGGAAACACCAGAAAATAAGCTAAAAATAAAAATATTTAAAGAGGTACGAATATTAGAATAGAAAAATCTTCTTCAATGAAGCAATAATTTATCAAAAAGAGCAAAACTCTAGTTTTATATAAGATTAGAATTTGGCTAATGGTGGAATTCATTAATCTTGCCGAATACAAGAAATATTCAAATCCAGTAAATTTTTCAAAATTAAATAAATATGAAATGTAAAACATTCTATTCATAAAGGCTTCAAAAACAAAGCTGAACTGCTCATAAATAAATGGAACAATAAAATACAAGAACCTATTAAAAATTATGCATTTTATTGAAGGATGTAAGCAAGAACTGAAAAATTAAAAAAGCATACCATATTCTTGGGCAGAAATACTTCTTATGAAAATGCCAACATTACTAAAACCCATATATAAATATTTACTTATTTCAATAAGAATTCCAAAAAAATTTTGATATTCAGAATTTCAAGGTTCTTCAGTTTACAAAAAAAGACAAATGACAGAGAAAATTCAAAGCAAGGACAATAAACAGAAAATGGAGAATGGTAGAAATACAGATTTGGTTTTCCTAATCATTCATTAGCTAATCATTCATTACATTCAAATGGTGAAATCATTCATTTCCTAATCATTCATTAGATTCAAATGATGAATCCACTGTAACCTTAAGTGCATTATTAACATAAGTTAGAGAAACAGATAATTAGGACCAGATAATCAGTCCAGCTCCATTTTCCTTATAAATTTTTAAAAGATGCAATATATATAAGTGTATATACATACATACTTAAACACATGTGTATTCTGAACATTATATACTAGTATAATGTTTCAGAAGAGATATGTGCACCTATACACATATAAAGTGTGTTGTGTGTGCGTATACATGTAAACAAACACACAAAGCCCCAATACACAAAGAATATAAACCACCAACTGTGTTAAGCTGCATTTATTGGTGGCTTATTTTAGAATCACACACATATACATAAACACATATGTACATACATACCCTCAGAAGGACATACATTTTTAACTTTTCATGTTTACAAAATACACATCTTAACATTTTTTAAACTTTTAAAAAGATTTATTTATTTATTTGTGTGAGAGAACATGAGTGTGAGTGGTGGGAGGGACAGAGGAAGAGAGAGAAAAGACTCTCCGCTGAGCAGAGGCCCAATGCAGGGGCTCACTCCCAGGACCCTGAGATCATAACCTGAGCAGAAATCAAAAGCTGAATGCTTAACGGACGGGGCCACCCAGGCATTCCACAAAATATTCCTATGTATTTGATGTTTCGTAAGTTTTCATATTTTAATAGACCTTGATTTTAGAGTACATTTAGGTTTACAGAAAATTTATCAGAAAGTACAAAAATTCCCCATATACTCCTCTTACACGATTCCTCAGGCATTTTTTTCCCTATAATTAACATTTTGCATTAATGCGATGTATTTGTTAGAAGGAATGAACCAATATTGATAAATTATTAACTAA
Source organism: Meles meles (assembly GCF_922984935.1). NCBI lineage: Eukaryota > Metazoa > Chordata > Mammalia > Carnivora > Mustelidae > Meles > Meles meles. Next base: position 61,025,813 of record NC_060072.1, read on the forward strand.
AGTCCTTAATTAGGGTTCACTCTTTGTGTTGTACAGCTCTATGGGTTTGAAAAAAGCATGTCAGGTGTGTACCACTACAGTATCTTCAAGAACAGTTTCACCGCCATAAACATCTGTGCCCACTTGTTAACTTTCTCTCTCCACAAGCCACTGGTGACCTCTATTCTTTTTATTACACGTTTAGTTTTGCCTGTTCTAGAATATCATATAGTTGAAATCTACAGTGTGTAGCCTTTTCAGACTGACTTCTTTGATTTACTAATATGTTTTTTAGTGGTTTACTCTTCATTTAAAAAAAAACTTTTGAATAATATTCTGTTGTATGGATGTACCACAGTTTAGTTACCCATTCACCTATTGGATGACAAAACAATTGCTTCCAGTTTTGGGCAATTATGACTAAAATTGTTACGAACATTCCCATGCAGGTTTTTGTGTCACTAAACATTTTCAATCCAAGGAGAAGGGTTGGGTAAATAACTAAGGAGAAGGGTTGCTGAATCAGGTGATAAGCAAATGTTTAGCTTTGTAAGAAACTGTTCAAGGGGGTTTACCATTTTACATTCCCACCAGAAAAGGATAAGAGCTCTTGTTGCTCCAGATCTGAACTAGCATTTGATATCCTCAGTATTCTGGATTTTAAGATATCTAATAGATGTGGAGAAGTATCTCCACAGATTTTAATTTGCAGTTCTCGAGTGATACAGGGTAAGCATCTTTTCATATGTTTACTTGTCATCTGTTTATTTTTGATGAGGTGTCGGTTCCGATCTTTTGCCCATTTTTAAGGGTTTTTTTGTTTTCTTATTGTTGAGATTTAAGAGGTTTTTAGATATTTTGGAAAAAGACCTGTATCTCATATGTATTTTGCTAATGTCCTCCATTATATGGCTTACTTATTATCTTAACAATGACTTCTCCAAGGGTGCCTGGGTGGCTCAGTTGGTTGTGTCTGTCTTAAGCTCAGGTCATGATCACAGACAGGGTCCTGGGATCGAGTCCCACATCAGAGTCCCTGCTCTGCTCAGCAGGAGCCTGCTTCTCCCTCTGCCAGCAGCTCTGCCTGTGCGTGCTCTCTCTCTCTCTCTGTCAAATAAATAAAATCTTTAAAAGAAAAAAAAAACCTTAAAACAAAATAAAACAAAAAACAAAACAATGACTTCTCCAGAACAGAAGTTTTTGTTGTAAAAAGAAAATAAAATACAATAAAATTATAATGAGTCCAATTTACCAACTTTCTCTTTCATGTGTTATGAAAGAACTAAACCCAAACTCAGTTAAATTTTCTCTTATATTATTTTCTAGAAGTGTTACAATTTACATTATACATTAAGAACTATAGCTATTTCCTGTGAAAGATGTAAGGTCTCTGTCAAAATTCATTGTGTGTGTGTGTGTGTGTGTGTGTGTGTATGTGTGTGTATGTTGGTGCCCATTTGTTCCAACACCATTTGTTGAAAAGATGATCCTTTTCCATTGAATTGCCTTTGGCCCTTTGTCAAGGGCTAGTTGATTATTTCTGTGTGAGTCTATTTCTGTGCTTTTTATTCTGTTTCATTGATCAACATAGTTCTTCTTTTTCCATTACCACACTGTCTTAATTATTGTAGATTTATAGTAAATGTTTAGTTCAGATAGCATCACTCATCTGACTTTGTTCTTTTTCATCAGTATTGTGTTTTTATTCTGGGTCTTTTGACTCTCTGTATAAACTCTAGAATCCATTGTCCGTATTCAAAAAATAATTTGCTAAGATTTTGATTTGTGTTGCTTGGAACCTATGTATCAAATTGGGAAGAACTGACATCTTAACAACATTGAGTCTTTGTATCCATTGACATGGAATCTTTCCATTTACTTATATTTTCTTTAGTTTTTAAAATTAGAGTTTTACAGTTGTCTTCATATAGGTCTTTTTTTTTCCATTTTATTTATTTTTTTCAGTGTAACATTATTCATTCTTTTTGCACAACACCCAGTGCTCCATGCAAAACGTGCCCTCCCCATTACCCACCACCTGTTCCCCCAACCTCCCACCCCTGACCCTTCAAAACCCTCAGGTTGCCCCAGCCTCCCACCCCTGACCCTTCAAAACCCTCAGGTTGTTTTTCAGAGTCCATAGTCTCTTATGGTTCGCCTCCCCTCCCCAATGTCCATAGCCCGCTCCCCCTCTCCCAATCCCACCTCCCCCCAGCAACCCCCAGTTTATTTGTGAGATTAAGAGTCATTTATGGTTTGTCTCCTTCCCAATCCCATCTTGTTTCATTTATTCTTCTCCTATCCCCCTAACCCCCCATGTTGCTTCTCCATGTCCTCATATCAGGGAGATCATATGATAGTTGTCTTTCTCCGATTGACTTATTTCACTAAGCATGATACGCTCTAGTTCCATCCACGTCGTCGCAAATGGCATGATTTCATTTCTTTTGATGGCTGCATAGTATTCCATTGTGTATATATACCACATCTTCTTTATCCATTCATCTGTTGATGGACATCTAGGTTCTTTCCATAGTCTGGCTATTGTAGACATTGCTGCTATAAACATTCGGGTACACGTGCCCCTTCGGATCACTATGTTTGTATCTTTAGGGTAAATACCCAGTAGTGCAATTGCTGGGTCATAGGGTAGTTCTATTTTCAACATTTTGAGGAACCTCCATGCTGTTTTCCAGAGTGGTTGCACCAGCTTGCATTCCCACCAACAGTGGAGGAGGGTTCCCCTTTCTCCACATCCTCTCCAGCATCTGTCATTTCCTGACTTGTTAATTTTAGCCATTCTGACTGGTGTGAGGTGATATCTCATTGTGGTTTTGATTTGTATTTCCCTGATGCCGAGTGACGTGGAGCACTTTTTCATGTGTCTGTTGGCCATCTGGATGTCTTCTTTGCAGAAATGTCTGTTCATGTCCTCTGCCCATTTCTTGATTGGATTGTTTGTTCTTTGGGTGTTGAGTTTGCTAAGTTCCTTATAGATTTTGGATACTAGCCCTTTATCTGATATGTCGTTTGCAAATATCTTCTCCCATTCTGTCAGTTGTCTTTTGGTTTTGTTAACTGTTTCCTTTGCTGTGCAAAAGCTTTTGATCTTGATGAAATCCCAATAGTTCATTTTTGCCCTTGCTTCCCTTGCCTTTGCCGTTGTTCCTAGGAAGATGTTGCTGCGGCTGAGGTCGAAGAGGTTGCTGCCTGCGTTCTCCTCAAGGATTTTGATGGATTCCTTTCTCACATTGAGGTCCTTCATCCATTTGGAGTCTATTTTCGTGTGTGGTGTAAGGAAGTGGTCCAATTTCATTTTTCTGCATGTGGCTGTCCAATTTTCCCAGCACCATTTATTGAAGAGGCTGTCTTTTTTCCATTGGACATTCTTTCCTGCTTTGTCGAAGATTAGTTGACCATAGAGTTGAGGGTCGATTTCTGGGCTCTCTATTCTGTTCCACTGATCTATGTGTCTGTTTTTGTGCCAGTACCATGCTGTCTTGATGATGACAGCTTTGTAATAGAGCTTGAAGTCCGGAATTGTGATGCCACCAACTTTGGCTTTGTTCTTCAATGTTCCTTTGGCTATTCGAGGTCTTTTCTGGTTCCATATAAATTTTAGGATTATTTGTTCCATTTCTTTGAAAAAAATGGATGGTATTTTGATAGGGATTGCATTAAATGTGTAGATTGCTTTAGGTAGCATAGACATTTTCACAATATTTATTCTTCCAATCCAGGAGCATGGAACATTTTTCCATTTTTTTGTGTCTTCCTCAATTTCTTTCATGAGTACTTTATAATTTTCTGTGTATAGATTCTTAGCCTATTTGTTTAGGTTATTCCTAGGTATCTTATAGTTTTGTGTGAAATTGTAAATGGGATTGACTCCTTAATTTCTCTTTCTTCTGTCTTGTTGTTGGTGTACAGAAATGCAACTGATTTCTGTGCATTGATTTTATATCCTGACACTTTACTGAATTCCTGTACAAGTTCTAGCAGTTTTGGAGTGGAGTCTTTTGGGTTTTCCACATATAGTATCATATCATCTGCGAAGAGTGATAGTTTGACTTCTTCTTTACTGATTTGGATGCCTTTAATTTATTTTTGTTGTCTGATTGCTGAGGCTAGGACTTCTAGTACTATGTTGAATAGCAGTGGTGATAATGGACATCCCTGCCGTGTTCCTGACCTTAACAGAAAAGCTTTCAGTTTTTCTCCATTGAGAATGATATTTGCGGTGGGTTTTTCATAGATGGCTTTGATAATATTGAGGTATGTGCCCTCTATCCCCACACTTTGAAGAGTTTTGATCAGGAAGGGATGCTGTACTTTGTCAAATGCTTTTTCAGCATCTATTGAGAGTATCATATGGTTCTTGTTCTTTCTTTTATTAATGTGTTCTATCACATTGATTGATTTGCGGATGTTGAACCAACCCTGCAGCCCTGGAATAAATCCCACTTGATCGTGGTGAATAATCCTTTTAATGTACTGTTGAATCCTATTGGCTAGTATTTTGGCGAGAATTTTTGCATCTGTGTTCATCAAGGATATTGGTCTGTAGTTCTCTTTTTTGGTGGGATCCTTGTCTGGTTTTGGGATCAAGGTGATGCTGGCCTCATAAAATGAGTTTGGAAGTTTTCCTTCCGTTTCTATTTTTTGGAACAGTTTCAGGAGAATAGGAATTAGTTCTTCTTTAAATGTTTGGTAGAATTCCCCTGGGAAGCCGTCTGGCCCTGGGCTTTTGTTTGTTTGGAGATTTTTGATGACTGTTTCAATCTCCTTACTGGTTATGGGCCTGTTCAGGTTTTCTATTTCTTCCTGGTTCAGTTGTGGTAGTTTATATGTCTCTAGGAATGCATCCATTTCTTCCAGATTGTCCAATTTGTTGGCGTAGAGTTGCTCATAGTATGTTCTTATAATTGTCTGTATTTCTTTGGTGTTAGTTGTGATCTCTCCTCTTTCATTCATGATTTTATTGATTTGGGTCCTTTCTCTTTTCTTTTTGATGAGTCTGGCCAGGGGTTTATCAATCTTATTGATTCTTTCAAAGAACCAGCTCCTAGTTTCATTGATTTTTTCTATTGTTTTTTTGGTTTCTATTTCATTGATTTCTGCTCTGATCTTTATGATTTCTCTTCTCCTGCTGGGTTTAGGGTTTCTTTCTTGTTCTTTCTCCAGCTGCTTTACGTGTAGGGTTAGGTTGTGTACTTGAGACCTTTCTTGTTTCTTGAGAAAGGCTTGTACCGCTATATATTTTCCTCTCAGGACTGCCTTTGCTGTGTCCCACACATTTTGAACTGTTGTGTTTTCATTATCATTTGTTTCCATGAATTTTTTCAATTCTTCTTTAATTTCCTGGTTAACCCATTCATTCTTTAGAAGGATGCTGTTTAGTCTCCATGTATTTGCGTTCTTTCCAGCTTTCCTCTTGTGATTGAGTTCTAGCTTCAGAGCATTGTGGTCTGAAAATATGCAGGGAATAATCCTAATCTTTTGATACCGGTTGAGACCTGATTTGTGACCCAGGATGTGATCTATTCTGGAGAAGGTTCCATGTGCACTAGAGAAGAATGTGTATTCTGTTGCTTTGAGATGAAATGTTCTGAATATATCTGTGATGTCCATCTGGTCCAGTGTGTCATTTAAGGCCTTTATTTCCTTGTTGATCTTTTGCTTGGATGATCTGTCCATTTCAGTGAGGGGAGTGTTAAAGTCCCCTACTATTATTGTATTATTATTGATGTGTTTCTTTGATTTTGTTATTAATTGGTTGATATAGTTGGCTGCTCCCACGTTAGGGGCATAGATATTTAAAATTGTTAGATCTTCTTGTTGGACAGACCCTTTGAGTAGGATATAGTGTCCTTCCTCATCTCTTATTATAGTCTTTGGCTTAAAATCTAATTGATCTGATATAAGGATTGCCACCCCAGCTTTCTTCTGATGCCCATTAGCATGGTAAATTGTTTTCCACCCCCTCACTTTAAATCTGGAGGTGTCTTCGCGTCTAAAATGAGTTTCTTGTAGGCAACATACTGATGGGTTTTGTTTTTTTATCCATTCTGATACCCTGTGTCTTTTGATTGGGGCATTTAGCCCATTAACATTCAGGGTAACTATTGAGAGATATGAATTTAGTGCCATTATTAGCCTGTAAGGTGACTGTTACTGTATATTGTCTCTGTACCTTTCTGATCTACTACTTTTAGGCTCTCTCTTTGCTTAGAGGACCCCTTTCAATATTTCCTGTAGAGCTGGTTTGGTGTTTGCAAATTCTTTCAGTTTTTGTTTGTCCTGGAAGCTTTTTATCTCTCCTTCTATTTTCAATGATAGCCTAGCTGGATAGAGTATTCTTGGCTGCATGTTTTTCTCGTTGAGTGCTCTGAATATATCATGCCAGCTCTTTCTGGCCTGCCAGGTCTCTGTGGATAAGTCTGCCGCCAATCTAATATTTTTACCATTGTATGTTACAGACTTCTTTTCTCGGGCTGCTTTCAGGATTTTCTCTTTGTCACTAAGACTTGTCAATTTTACTATTAGGTGACGGGGTGTGGACCTATTCTTGTTGACTTTGAGGGGGGTTCTCTGCATCTCCTGGATTTTGATGCTTGTTCCCTTTGCCATATTAGGGAAATTCTCTCCAATGATTCTCTCCAATAGACCTTCTGCTCCCCTCTATGTTTCTTCTTCTTCTGGAATCCCAATTATTCTAATGTTGTTTCGTCTTATGGTGTCACTTATCTCTCGAATTCTCCCCTCATGGTCCAGTAGCTGTTTGTCCCTCTTTTGCTCGGCTTCCTTATTCTCTGTCATTTGGTCTTCTATATCACTAATTCTTTCTTCTGCCTCATTTATCCTAGCAGTGAGAGCCTCCATTTTTGATTGCACCTCATTAATAGCTTTTTTGATTTCAACTTGGTTAGATTTTAGTTCTTTAATTTCTCCAGAAAGGGCTTTAATATCTCCAGAGAGGGTTTCTCTAATATCTTCCATGCCTTTTTCGAGCCCGGCTAGAATGTTCAGAATCGTCATTCTGAACTCTTGATCTGACATATTACCAATGTCTGTGTTGATTAGGTCCCTAGCCTTCGGTACTGTCTCTTGTTCTTTTGTTTGTGGTGATTTTTTCCGCCTTGTCATTTTGTCCAGATAAGAGGATATGAAGGAGCAAATAAACTACTAAAAGGGTGGCAAAGACCCCGGAAAAATGCGCTGTAACCAAATCAGAAGAGACCCCAAATTGTGGGGGGGAGAAAGGGGATAAAAACAGCTTCTGAAAAAAAAAAGAAAAAAAAAAAAAGAAAGAAAGAAAAAAATTTAAAAAATAAAACAAATAAAAAAATATAAAAAAGAAAGAAAAAATATATATATTTAGATGAACTAGTCAAAAAATGTTAAAAAAGAAAAGGGTAAAAGTTTTAAAAAATTTAGCAGAAGAAGAAAAAAGAAAAAAGAAAAAAAAAATTGAAAAAAGAAAAAAAAAATTGAAGTAGCCGCAAGACTAAAGAATCATGGGGAGAAAGCCATGAGTTCCATGCTTTGCTTTCTCCTCCTCTGGAATTGCTCTGCTGTCTTAGGAATTGAATCTGCTTTCTCCTTGATAGATGAACTTCGTCCTGGCTGGATATTTTGTTGATCTTCTGGGGGAGGGGCCTGTTGTAGTGACTCTCAAGCGTCTTTGCCCGAGGCGGGATTGCACCGCCCTTACCGGCGGCCGGACTAAGTAATCGGCTCGGGTTCGCTTTTGGGAGCTTCTGTTCCCTGAATGCTTTCCGTAGAGTTCCGGAGGACGGGAATGAAAATGGCGGCCTCCCAGTCTCCGGCCCGGAGGAGCCGAGAGCCTGGGGCCCCACTCCTCAGTGTGCCCCCAGAGGACAGCACCCAATCACTCCCGTATCCCCAGCCTCTAGCCGCGCTCCGAGCTCACCCAGCCCGCGACCAGTTCAAGGTAACCCCGAGCTGAGAGTTTAGTCCTCGGCTCTGTCTCTCCAGCCGGCTTCTCCGTTCTAAAACCTGCGAGCTCTCCGACACTCCGACACCCCCGATCCTTCTGTGACCCTGCGGGGCCTGGGGCCACGCTGGCCCCGCGTGGGCTTCACCCCAGTTTAGCCCCTGGAGCAATGTCCCTCAGTGGAACAGACTTTTAAAAGTCCTGATTTTGTGCTCCGTTCCTCCGCCGCTTGCCGGGAGCCGGCCCCTCCCCCCGCAGTCTATCTTCCCGTCGTTTTAGATTCACTTCTCCGCCAGTCCTACCTTTCAGAAAGTGGTTGATTTTCTGTTTCTAGAGTTGCTTTTCTTCTTCTCTTCACTCTCCCGTTGGATTTGTAGGTGTTTGCAATGTTTAGATAAGCTATCGAGCTGATCTCCTGCTACCTGATGTAGTCTCAGGCTGCTACTTCTCCGCCATCTTGACTCCTCCCTTCATATAGGTCTTATATGTATTTTGTTAGAATTAAAATTAAGTATCTCATTTTGTGTGTGTGCCAATGTAAAGTTGTTGTTTTTTTTTTTTAATTTCAAATTCCACTTGTTTGTTGTTGGTTTATAAGAAACTAATTGACCTTATGTACTGCAACATTGGTATAAATAGTGACTAATTTCCGGATATCTCATGTTGAACTTTTAGGATTTTCTACACAGACAACCATGCCATCTTCATGCAAAGGCAGCTTTGGTTCTTTCTGTCTAAGTTATATTCATTTTCTTGTATTTTACTTCATTTTCTTATCTTCATGCTAGGATTTTTAGTATGGAGATAAATAGAAGTGCTGAGAATAGACTCTTTGCCTTACCATTTTTCTTACCATTAAGTATGGTATTACCTTAAATATTATAAATATTCTTTTATATTTGTGGAAGTTCCACTCTATTCCTAGTTTTCTGAGAGATTTTACTGTGAAATGCTAATAGATTTGGGCAAATACTTTTTCTGCATCTATTAATGAATTTTTTTCTCTTTAGCCTATTGATGTGATGAAATATTACTTGATTTTCAACTATTAAACCAGCTTTGCATGTTCAGATTGTATCCAAGTTGGTTGTTGGATATCATTGTCTTTACACATTGTTGAATTCAACTTAGTAATATCTTCTTGATTATTCTTGCATTTATATTCACAAAAGATTTTTTATTCCAGTATAATTACATTAGTTTCAGGTGTATAATATGATTCAATAATTCTATGCATTTCTCAGTGCTCATCAAGAGATATTAATCTATAATTATAATTTATAATAAAATCTGTAAAAGATTTTTAGAGAATTCATTTATTTATTTGACAAGTATTTGGTAGAATTCACCAAGAAAATTATTTGTGCATAGTGCCTTCTTTTTGTGGAACATTACTAGTTATTGATTCAATTTATTTGATGCATATAGGGTTGTTTCTCCTTGTCTGAATTTTAGCAGGCTGCATTTTTCAAGAAATTGGTCCATTTCATTGGTCCATTGGACCAAGAATTGGTCCATTATTAAATTTGTGAGCATAACGTTATTCATATTATTATGTTTTTTTTGTTCCTGGAATCAGTAGTGTTAGCTCCTCTTAACTTTTATGATTTTAGATAGTTTGCATATTCTCTCTTTTTTTCATGGAGCATAGTTAGAAGTTCACCAATTTTATTGATTTTGTTATTGCTTTCAGTTTTGTTGATTTTCTCTATTAATTTCTTGGTATCAATTTCATTGGTCTCTGCCCTCATTATTATAATTTATTTTCTTTTGCTTATGTGGGATTTAATTTGCTTGTCTTTTTTCGATATTCTAGAGTAGAAACTTAGACTATAGATCTTAGATCTTATTTTTCTAATATAGCTTTAAGTCTATAAATTTCCCTCTAAGCACAGCTTTTGTTAGATCAAACAAATATGGTAAATCATATTTTTATCTTCATTTAATCTGAAATACTTTTAAATTTACCTTGAGTTCTCTTCTTTAATCCATATGTTATTTAAATAAAAGTGTGTTGTTTAATCTCCAAGAATTTTAGAATTTGTCACCTCCTCGCTATCTGTAATTAATTTCTAGTTTAATTCCATTGTGTTCTGAAAGCACATGTTGTATCATTTCTGTACTTTAATTTTGTTAAGGTGTGTTTTATGGCCTATGATCTATCTTGGTGAATGTTTCATGTGCACTTGAAAAGGGTAGGCATTTTATACTTGTTGGAAGAAGTACTTTATAAAGGTCTATTAGACTTTTATAGGTCTATTAGACCAAGTGATTAATGGTATTGTTCAGTTCAACTATATAACCTTACTCATTTTTACCTGCTGGATCAGTCCATTTCTTATGGAGAGGTGTTAGAGATTCTACCTGTGATAATAGATTTCTCTATTTCTCCTTGCGGTCTATCAGTTTTTGCCTCATATGTTTTGATCCTCTTGCTAGATGCATATAAATTAAGGATTGCTATTTGCTCTTAAAGAATTGACTTATTTACTGATATATAATACTCCTATTTCTTTTCATTTTCCTTGTTCTGAAGTCTGATTTGTCTAAAATTAATATAGCTACTCTAGTTTATTTATTATTATTATTATTATTATTATTATTATTATTATTATTAGTGTAGGATAGTATATCTCTCAAAATCTGTTTAGTTTTAATCTCTCCATCTTTATATCTAAACGACATTTTCTGTAAACAATATGTAGTTGAACCTAGTTTTATTGAGTAAAAAGCACAGCACCAACACTAGCTGCCTAACGTGCTGACACCAAGTCTCACCCCCTTGCACTCTGCTGGTACTGCATTTTTATTGTCCATTGTGACAATCTCCATCTTTTAGTTGGTGTATTTAAACCAGGCACATTTAGTGTGATTATTGATATATTTGGATTAATATCTACCATGTTTCTCCTTGTTTTATATTTGTTATACTTGTTTTTTCTTTCTTTTTTTATTGAGGTAAAATTCATATAACAAAATTAACCCTTAATTATTTCAAGCTATGAAGGAAGTAAATTCCACAGGACAAATATACTTATTTGTGTTTATTTTTTAACAGATATATAACAAAATTCTAAAAAAGATATACACTAATATTTAATAATATTTTCTTAAATAAATACACATGAGTGTCATTGATTTGCCAAATAAGGGGACTATCATAAGTGCTGAGAATAGAAAGACAGATGGAGGTACTTGATATTGAACCTTGAAGACCACGGTTAAAAAAAATAGTTTATTCAAAGTACAAGAAGCCATTGGAAATTTAAAGCAAGTGAGGGGCATGGCCCAATTTCTGTTCTTAAGAAGGATTTCTCAGACTTTTATGTAGAGAATATGTAACAGAATATGTGCTTTTGAAAAAAGGAAGTACAAAAAGTGCTAAAAGTTAGGCGGCTACATGATAGCCTAGATGAGAGATTAAGGTGGTGTGGATATAAATTGGTGTGGATATAAATTCACAAATGCACAATAGCTAATATGGCAGAATAGAAGGAGGACCCCAGGCTTGCCTTGTCAATCAAACACAGCGAGATAGCTTTCAAATCATTCTGAACACCCAAGAAATCAACTTGAGGACTGACAGAACAAACTTCATGACTAGACAGAGAGAAGAGGCCACATTGAAGAAGGTGGGAAATGCAGAGATGTGGTTTGGGGGAGAAATGGATCACAGATGATGTGGAGGGGAGGGATCCCTGATCATGGAGAAAGGTAAGAAATTCAGAAATTCAGAAAATATTTGAGATAACTCAATCAGCTTCAATGTTGATAGTTCAGGAAAAAGATGAAACTAAGACAGTAACTATTAACTGGGATAAATTTATTTATTAAAACTCCTTAAGAAATTATCTTAACATATAAAATAATAACAATAAATTAACAAAAAACTCAAAAAATCAAGAAAGATTAAAAAAATCAGTGATTTAGTCAAGATAAGTATATAAATATGTAAGTAAATAAATACAGGAAATGATTCTCAAGTAAAAAGAAAAAAAACTTCAAAATATCAAACAATTCAATAAAGAAACAAGTTAATTCACAAAAAGACAAACTTGGAAGTGAATAATGAGAGGGGAAATTAAGACAATTATGAGAAAACAATTTATAAGTGTACTTACATTTTGAATTTAATTTGAATAGAAATTTGTATTTACAAATTAAATCGACTTGAACACTATAGCAAAATAAATTACGTATTTAACTCAGAAATGAGAAAAATACTGGACTGTTTAATTATCGCAAAGTAGGTAAGCAGCTCACATGTACTGAAAACCTCCAGCTAACATTATGTTAAAACTCACATTAAACATTGATCATTTTCAACTTAAAAAATATTGACTAGCAAAAGTCATGGCTATTGTCAACAACAAAGGAAAATTAATGAAATTCATGCAGAGTGCATTTAAGCCTGACAGTGCAGAGGTTGAGTGTTTCTTTGTCCCTGTACAGATCTGTATGCCTAATAAAGTTATCTATAAATAACTCTCTGGAATGAAAAACTTAGGCAACGTTATTATAATAGTGGAAACCAAAGATGTCAAAACACTTGAATGTGGTATTAACTTTGGGTCAGAACTGTTTTTCTTATAAAATCTTTTAAAATTGAAGATTACAATAGCCTTCACGCTTACATGTTCTAAATAGTTTTCTTCATCTAGAAATTTTATGACAGTGTATCTGTCATAAAAGAAGGGAACCACAGGTGCACATTTGGCAACAAATAATGGAATATTTCTTATCAATAATGTAATTTGATTAGTGTTTGTAGACATGTTTTAATAGTTTAATAGTTTCTTTTTGTTTAAGATTTTATTTATTTGACAGAGAGAGAGAGAGAAATCACAGGTAGGCAGAGAGGCAGAGAGAGAGGGGGAAGCAGGTTTCCCGTTGAGCAGAGAGCAGATGCGGGACACAATCTCAGGACCCTGCGATGATGACCTGAGCCAAAGGCAGAGGCTTAACCCACTGAGCCACCCAGGCACCCCTAGTTTAACAGTTTCTTACCAGATATCAAATCACTTCCACAGCAGTAAAAAGAGGTTTCAGGGTTTTTTTTGGTTTTGTTTTGATTTTGTTTTGTTTTTGCTTGAGGAATCTGAGTAGGTATACAGACTTGTCCTATATTTTACTTTCGCATTTGTCTTTGAACTTCTATTCAGATGATTATAAATTTTTTCTTGCAATTGCCAGCAATATCCTCATTTCAATTGAGATTTTCCACTTTCGCTTGCTTAAAGACTAGTACACAGGGGTGTGTGTGTTTATCCCACACATAAAGGGACTTTTTCATTTCTGAAATGCGTGAACTGTCTTCTAAGTGTTTTGTACAATTAGTAAGTGAGCTGCTTGTATTTCACTTTCCCATGGATTTCATAGACTGATTTTTGCTTTAGGCTTATATAAACAAGACATTATGCCAAAAATTTTAAAGAAATGTATTCCCTTGGGAGTATTCTGTTGCCAGGCAAGCTCTTTCATATCCCTGTTCCTCAGTTTTCCCCATATATCATGTACAGAAATTGTATCTAACTTTTTAAATTTTCTTTGAGAATCAGCACATTCACATATGTCAAATATTACTGACCTATGATAAGCAAGCCAAGTAGTGGCTAATATTTTTCCTTAGGTAACCAATGCCTTAGTGTCTATCAGAAACACAGGGGAAAAAAAAAATACTCTCCAAAAAAACTTTTAAAAAATTAAAGCTAATTGATTTCTGAAATTTGTTATCACTCTAAAGTATTTCCTTTGACGTTCTTTTGAACATGTAAGTGAAATTTAGATGAGTATCTTTATTTTTTACCAACATATCATAAAGTTGCTTCAGGTTTCATTATATCCTTCAGTCCTATAAATTGCTACTGCCTCTTGTTTTGATTACAAATATCATATTTAAATATTTAGCTGAGATTTTTAGCAACCTCCAAGGCTCACCAATATAAGTTTCAAACAATCAGACTCTGACATTCAAGATATTCCATAGCTCTGACTCATTTATCTTTCTATTCAGTTTCCTAACAGGCAACCCAATCTTCTTGCTTCTCTCCATTTACACATCAACTTATATGATTCCTGCAACCTCAGATAGACCGCCCTTACTTTCAAGTTTGTAGGCTGGAAATTCTCATGAAAATACTAACTCCACTCTATATACAAATAAGTCCTGATCTGAAGTTTGTCCGATATTTCATCACTAGTAAATACATACACATGGGGTTACCTTCAACCCTGCTCCAAACTTGTTGGTGGCTGTAGATAGGCTTACGGCTCCATCTGATACGTGAAGCAGATGAAAGTTTATGATCATAAAGTTTTCACACTAGCCCCGTTCCAGTGTCACCTTGGAAACATCTGATCTTGGGTGAAATAATGAGATGATAATGGGGAAAGCTCTTGTATAATAAGCCAAAAACAAAACAAATATAGGGTTACTCACAGACAGAATATGAATCATAGAAAAATGAGTACATAGCCACATCATTATTAGATGTCATGGGAAAGGATTTTACAGTTATATCAACATTTAATAATAAGTCTAGAATTTGAGTCAGAAACTTTTTAAACCAAATTTTCACACTCTCACTGAGTGGTCCCGGTTCCAGGTAAAATGAAAGCACATGCTATTTTTTTCTTCCTCACTCAAAACAACTATACAATCTGTACAGTATGCTTACCTTCACTACCTGAGGACTCTGCAAACAAAATAGCAACAAGCAGTTTGGGGACGAATACTAGAATCCAATGTGCCACCACATCTGTGCTGAGTTTACCATTATTTTCCCTTTCTGGGCATCTCCCAGCCTAAAGTCAACCCCACAGTACATAACAATGGGCAAAGAGAAATAGACAGGAATGCCTTATCTTGAAAAGTAAGAAAATGAACTGCTAAGACTCAGAGAGAGTGAGAGGGAAGTCCCATTTTGGGGACTATATACAATCCAAAGTTACTCAGTTTATAAAAAAAAAACTGTGAAACTACAAAGTCACATGAGAAATAATGTCAATAGAGGTCAATGACAAGATGACATGACCAGAATTATCTGGTAAAGACATAAAAGCAACTGTCATAAAATTCCTTGATAAATGACTGTGAACATTCTCAAAGCAGGTATTAAAAACAGAAAATATCAGCAGAGGCATAAGAAAAAACCAAATAGAAGTTTTAGAACTGAAATATATAATAACTGAAATAAAAGTAGTCACTGAATGTGCTCAATAGCAGAAGTGAAGTAACAGAGCAAAGAGTCTGCAAACATAGATAGATTAATAGAAATTATTCAGTATGAACAATAGGAAGGAAAAAAGACAAAAAGAAGTACACAGAGTCTCAAAGACCTTTGAGAAGTCTAACCCAGAAGTCTAACAGTGTGACTACTGTCCAGAAAGCAGAGATTATGATTGCAGTTCAGAAAAATTATTCAAAGAAATAATGGCATAAAATTTCTCTAGTTTGACAAAATACATAAACCTATAGATTTAAGAGGCTGAGCAGCTCCAAAGAGAATAAACCTAAAGAAACCCGTTCCCAGTTACATTACAATCAAACTGCTGAAATCTAAAGACAATAGAAAAAAGAAAGAAAAACCCATAAAAGTAGCAAAAGAAAAAGCACAAACCTGTAGAACAATTAAAATTACTGTATATGTTCCAAAGAGCTAGAACAATATAATTTTTGAAGTTTTTCTTTTAATTCCAGTTAGTTAATATACTGTGTTGCATGAGTTTCAGGTGTATATCATAGTAACTCAGCACTTCCGTACATCACCCAGTGCTCCTCGCAAGTTCACTCCTTAATCCCCATCACCTAGTTCACCCGTTCCCCCAACCTACCTCCCCTGTGACAGCCATCAGTTTGTTCTCTACAGTTAGGAGTCTATTTCTGACTTTGACTTTGTCTCTCGCTCTCACTTTCATCCTTTGTTTTGTTTCTTAATTTCCACATGTGGGTGAAATAATATGGTATTTGTCTTTCTCTGACTGATTTATTTCACTTACCATTATACTCTCTAGTCTCATCCATGTGTTTGCAAATGGTGAGATTTCATTCTTTTTATGAGTGAATAATATTCCATTGTATATATAAATATACCACATCTTCTTTATCCATTCGTGAATCAAAGGACCCTTGGGTGGCTTCCATATCTTGACTATTGTAGATAATGCTGCTATAAACATCGGGGTGCATGTATCATTTCAAATCTGTATTTTTGTATCCTTTGGGTAAATACCTAGTAGTGCAATTGCTGGGTCATAGGGTAGTTCCATTGTTTAACTTTCTGAGGAACCTCCATACTGTTTTCCAGAGTGGCTGCACCAGTTTGCAGTCCCACCAACAAGGAAGCACAGTATTTTTTAAGTCTTGAAACAAGAATTATACATCTAGAATTCTATACCAGGGAAAATATTCTTCAGGTGTAAAGAGGAAATCAATAAATTCTCAAAGGAAAGAAAACTAGGAGAATTCATAGGCAGCAGACTTGCTCTAGAATTTAAAAAAAAAAAAATGCTTGAGGAAGATCTTTGGAAACAAGGAAATGATACCAGAGAAAACAGAAAACATCAGGAATAAAGAAAGAGTTACAGAAATGATAAATATCTAGGTAAATATAATAGGCTTTTCTTCTCTCATGTTGAGCTCTTTAAATTTTGTGTGATGATGGGGCGCCTGGGTGGCTCAGTGGGTTAAGCCGCTGCCTTCGGCTCAGGTCATGATCTCAGGGTCCTGGGATCGAGTCCCGCATCGGGCTCTCTGCTCAGCAGGGAGCCTGCTTCCCTCTCTCTCTCTGTCTCTGCCTGCCTCTCTATCTACTTGTGATCTCTCTCTGTCAAATAAATAAAAAAATTTAAAAAAAAAATTTTGTGTGATGATTGAAAATGAACTACATTGCCATATTGACTTTTCAATGTATGTAGTTGTAATATATAAAAGAAGTATAACATTAATAAGAGAGCCTACATGGTAGTCAGATTTCCACATCCAAATTGCAGTAATAAAATACTGTTCCTGGGGCGCCTGGGTGGCTCAGTGGTTTAAGCCGCTGCCTTCGGCTCAGGTCATGATCTCAGGGTCCTGGGATGGAGTCCTACATCAGGGTCTCTGCTTGGCAGGGAGCCTGCTTCCCTCTCACTCTCTCTGCCTGCCTCTCTGCCTACTTATGATCTCTCTCTGTCAAATAAATAAATAAAATCTTTAAAATAATAATAATAATAATAATAAAATACTGTTCCTAAACAGCCTTTTAAAATGTAACTATGTATTTTGTAATCCTTAAAACAGAGATTTTGTTAAATTCAACATGATAAATCAAAAAAGAAATTTTAGAATATTCAAATCAGTCAAAAGATACAGAAAGCAGGAAAGGTGAAAATGGAGAATAAAAATGGAACAAACAGAAGGCAAATAATAAAATGGTAGACCTAATTTCAAACATATCAGTAATATTCAGCACACACATGGTCTAAACACAACTATTAAAAGACAGATTATCAGAATGGATTAAAAAGAGAATGACCCGAATATATAGTGTCCATAAGAATCTCACTTCAAAGATAACAATATGATTAGGTTAAAAGTAAAATAATAGAAAAGGATATGCAATGCAAACATTAATCATGGGAAAACTGACTCATCAAACAAAGGAGTCTTCAGAGCAAATAATTTTCTAGAGATAAGTAGATTGTATAATGAATGAGGGGTTAATTTGCTAAAATATAACAATCTTAAATATGTATTCAACTAATAGAATTTCAAAATAAATGAAGCAAAAACTGGCAAAGCTGAAAGGAGAAATAGATAAATCTATAACTATAGTTGGATATTTCTTCTCTCAGTAATAGAATTGGTAGAAAGAAAAATCAGCAAGCTTACCAAGATGTGAACAACACTATCAACGGACTGGATCAAATTGACATTGATAGAACACTCAACAACACCAGATTACACATTCTTTTCAAGTACATGTGGAAAATTCAAACTGATAGACTTTATCCTTGGTACTGAAACAAACCTCAACACAATTAAAAGACTTGAAATCATACAAAAATATGCTCTTGGAGCATATTAGAATTACACTGAAAATAAGTAAGAGAAAGACAAGAAAATGCCCAATCATTTGAAAATTCATTAATAGTTATAAAAAGGTCTCAGAGCAAATTAGAAATCATGTTTAACAGAGTAAAAATGAAAATGCAATGTACCAAAATGTATACAATACAACTAGAGAAGTACTCAGAGAGAAGTTATAGAATTAAAGGGTTGTACTATACTATAAAATTACACTTTAAGAAACTAGAAATAAAGGATCATTTATAATCAGTCCAGGGCACCTGGGTGGCTCAGTTGGTTAAGCAACTGCCTTCAGCTCAGGTCATGATCCCAGAGTCCTGGGATCGAGTCCCACATCGGGCTCCCAGCTCCATGCTGTGTCTGCTTCTCCCTCTGACCTCCCCTCTCGTGCTCTCTCTTACTCTGTCTGTCTTCTCTCTCTCAAAATAAATAAATAAAAATCTTTTTAAAACGTAAATAAATAAATAAATAAAATCAGTCCAGAAGAAAGGAAATAATAGAGAAGAGAGCAGAAATCAATAAAATTGAAAACAGGGGGGAAAATTAAAATTTAAAGTTAATTCTTTGAAAAGACCAATGAAACTAATAAACCTCTAGTGGTATTAATAAAGAAAAAAAAAAGAACAAATGATTAATATCAAGAATGAGAGAGGGAATATCACTACAGATCCTGACATAATGTTATTAAAAAGAAAACAAAGATATTACTACAAACCCCACAAAAAATTATTGGAAAGATAAGAAGGAAATATTACAAACAACTCTAGGTACATAAATTTGCCAAATTAGATAAAATGGACTGGTTCATCAAAAATTACAAACTACTAACATTCACCGAAGATGCAGGTTTTCCGAATATCTTTATAACTATTAAATAAATTGAATTCGTAACTAAAATCTTCTGCAGAGAAATCTCCAAGCACATGCGCTTTTACTGTTGAATTCTACTAAACATTTGAAAAATAAATAGCACCAACTCGATAGCATCTCTTCAGAAACAGGTGAAGAGGAAACACGTCCCAACTCACTTACAAGGCTAGAATTACCCTGATTCCTAAACCATACAAAGGCGGTATAAAAACAAAGAAAAAAGAAACAAAAACGGCAGGCCAATTTCTCTCATGAACAGAGGAGCACACACCCTCAACAAAACATCATCAAATTAAATCCAGCAACACAGAAAAAGAATATTACACCATGACCAAGTGGAGTGTATCCCAGGAATGTAAGACTGATTGAATATTCAAAAATAAATCAATATAATCCATCTAAAGAAGAAAGGAATGCATGATTACTTCAACAGATGCAGAAAAGCATTTCACAAAATACAATTTCAGTTCTTGTTATAACTTTGTTAAATTAACATTTGTTAAGTGGCACATAGAGTGCCAGATGGAGAGTCGAGGTTCAAAAAAAGACGGCAAGAGAAATTGAAACAGCAGTTTATGACTCACAAGTCCTGAAGGAAGTACATGGTACTCCTGGAGGAGCCAGCCAGACAGGGAGGGCAGGGCTCAGTGCAAGCAGAGGGAGAGACAGGACCCGGGCCCGGGCCTTTATTAGGGTCCATCGGTGGAATGCTTTGGGCTTCCACAGCTAAGGCTAAATTAGACAATACAAACTAAAAAGAGTGGGGATTTGATAAGCACCATGGGGTTTTGACTAAGCGGCACACAAAGGTCGGGTTCTGTGAGGTGAAGACTATTGATAACAAGGGTATTAGGAACTTTCACTTCTGACGCTACAGGATGTTATCTAGGGCATGTGCCTGGAGGAGGGAGTTAGTGTCAGTTCAAGGCCCCCACTGGCCACACATAAAATGGAAGCCAAGGCAGAAATCCCATGGAGTAGCTTAGTTAAACTCTCAACATTCCTTGATGAGAATTTTTAGCAAATCTGCAGTAGAAGGGCACTCTCAACCTATGAAGTCCATTGTATAAACCCACAGCCAACACAGTAAATGCCGAATTGAGTGATAGCTTTTGTTCTAATATCCGGAACACAAGGAAATACCCTCTCACTACTTTTACTCAATAGTCATCATTATCATGATACAGTGTTCAATGACTTATTTATAATTTATTTTCTCCAATATTAAATACAGCTGACCTTCAAAAAACATAGGGGTTGGGGCACTGATTGCCAATGTAGTCAAAAATTCATGTATGAATTTTGACTTTCCCAAAACTTAACTACTAATAGCTTACTCTTGCTTGGAAGCCTTACCGATAACACATACAAATAACACATTTGTATGTGATATGTGTTATATGTTGTATTCTTAACAATAAAGAAACTAGAGAAAAGAAGATATTAAAAAGATCATAAGGAAAACACATTTACAGTACTGTACCGTGCTTATTGAAAAAAGTCCATGTACAAATGGACCTGTGCTTTTCAAACCTGTGTTGTTCGAGGGTCAACTATAAGTCCCTCTTTCTTCACATTTGTATTGAAGGCTGAGGAAATAACACAGATTATTGGAACTCTATCAGGAGGAGAGTGAGAAACTGTGAGACTAATCTTTCTCCTAATCCTCCTAATCTTTCATATTTAAAGTCTACCTGTCTTTCAAGGTTGTCCCAATGCCACATCCATCACGATCTCCTACATCAAAGACGTCTTCAACCACCTTAAGAACCACACTGTAACTGTTTTTATATTTTTCTCCTTTCTTAAAATAAATTTTTCTCATAGACATGGTTGTGGACATTTACATTCTCTCAGTCTTGCTATTTTAAGTATTTCAAAGGCTAAGGCAGTGCCAATCATCTCTACTGCTTAAAATAAGCATAAAGACTACAATGAACAAGCCTTCAAAGTTTATTTAATGATCAATAAATGAATGCATCTAAGACCTTTCTCTAACTTGTCCTCAAAAATATGTTTCACTTATAGAATTTAACCTCTTGTACTTCTTGCCTGTATCCTTTTCATGATGACTTTTACCTGGAATTCTTAGCCAAAGATGCATTTCAACCAATTAAAATAACTGGCTTATTCTTCAAAAGCTATTTTTTCTATGATAATGCTCTACTTTCACTTGTCAATAAAATAGCTTCTTTTTTTTCCCCTTCCACCTGTCTTTCTAAACAATTTAAGCATAAGTTCCTTAAAGACAGGCACCATAGTATGTGGGGAGGCTGTGCATGTTTATCGTTACAGAAAAGCTGACAGTAAATTCCTTAAAATCTCTTTAACTGGGTTTTCAGCATAAAAATGAGTGTTTTCAACCTTCTATTTCTTGTTGTTCTACTTAGGTTTAGTCATTGAACTTAAAGGACCACCTATTTGTTAGATTGAATAACGTGGTAGCATAAATTATTCATTTTAAGAGATACTGTCTTCTATTCTTTGTTTCTCAAATATGGTTTTTGCTCTAAGTATATCCTATACTGACATAGAAAAGAAAATAAATCTTTTTCCCATACATTCTAAAATTCCTCTACTAATATAAGAGCATCTGTGCCATGAAAGTGAATAGGTAAAAGCATAATTTAATCCATCTAAAAAAATGTATCCTGATAAAATAATTAAATTTTCTAAGCTTTTTCTTTTGCTGCCTCATGGGGGAGACAAATTCTTAGCAATAAAGAATAATAATTGTTTGATGGAAGTCACATTGGATACTCCTACATATAAAATAAATGGATTGATCGTGTGTTGTCTGGTTATTTGCTATGCAACAAAATTACTTTTTCTGGATAAATGGGACTTTCAGGGAAATTATTTTTAAGACTTTCCTAAAGTTTCTATAGATACTGCAGAAATCCTGATGTCCTTCCTATACTATATAACCTGAATTTTGAAAAATCATGCTGATTTTATTAAAAGTTACTCTCTCCTTTTTTTTTTCACATATGAGAACTAAAACTAAATCCCATAGGCTTCAACTCAAACTGGAGTCTATAAGACTATTCAAAATTCAAAGTTGCATTCTGAACAGATTGCACCAGCTAGTTGATGAAACTTGAGCTAATTACACTAATGTTGACAAATGTACTGGCACAAAAACAAATGTCACATTTTTCAAAAAATTACACCTCTTCAAAAGATGCTAAATAGATTCAGTGATTTGTGGGTGTAACTGAGCTATTTGTGCAAAAACAGTTTTGAAAAATTCTGATTTGAAGTATAAAAAGTATAAGTACAGTATGAGTGCTTATATGCTATTTTCAAATGCATTTTAATAAAATATTTGAATTTTTGGAACAATAAAGAAATTGCTATATTTGTTGCTGGAATATTATCTCTAAGTTATTTTAAATTTTAGATCATATACAAAAAATAAATTTTTCTCTTAAGGAATGCCTTTATGTATTTTAAATTGAGTTGGTATGGATATCTGAATTGAGAATGCAATTTTTAGAGATTTGAGTCTATATACTATTCTAGGAATAGTTTTTGTTTTTTTTTTTAATTCAGCCACAAATACATTTTCTATTACTTGGCACAATAGCTACTATGTGCTGAAAGTTTTATGCTAAACGTCATGCTTAAAGTTTTAAGTAAATGATCTAATTTGATCTTTTCAGTATTCCTGCAAGGGAGAAGTTATCAAAATGACATATTTGAGAATCAGAGAAATTAGGTAACTCAGTCTACTTAATGGAACCAGAATTTGATCCAAGGTCTCCCCAATTCTCAAGTTTGTACTCTTCTTATTTTTCCAAAGGGGGTCTCAAATGGAAAGTTTTTATTTGAGTATTATGCATTCAAAATTATCAGTTTTCTCCTATTTCACATTTGAGAAAACATTCCAATGATATTTCCAGAATATGTCAGTGATTCTTTTAGAGTTGGGATTTGTCTTTCATTTGTTGTTTTGAACTGTCCCAAATCACTGTTGTGCCATCTTAGAAGAGGCCCATCTGTGGTAGATATGCTTACTATGGTAATCAGTCTTGTCTGATTCCTTAACATTTTTTAATTGAAAAATTAAAATGAACTAGAAACACTGATGATGGAAATCAAGCTTGTGATTAAAAAATAAAAAATGACTTTAAATTATAGAAGCTTTGTTAGTCATCGACTTAAATTCTGGGGATAAGAGCAGTCTTATTGACAAAAATTGTTCTTAGCCAGCAACAGAAGGGTAAGATTCAAGATTATCATTAGCCCTTGTGATCAGGGTTCAAAATGATCATTCTGGGAGTTACACTTAGAAACAACCAAAGTCACCAAAGTGTCATACTGGAGTCACTAATGCATATGATTATTTGATGTTTATTTTTTTTTAAGTTTTATTTATTTATTTATTTGACAGTCAGAGATTACAAGTAGGCAGAGAGGCAGGCAGAGAGAGAAGGAAGCAGGCTCCCCACTGAGCAGAGAGCCCGATGTGGGGCTCGATCCCAGGACCCTGGGATCATGATCTGAGCCGAAGGCAGAGGCTTTAACCCACTGAGCCACCCAGGTGCCCCTATTTGATGTTTAAATAGCATCTATCAAACAATACTAAAGGTATAAAGGAATATCCAGTTTTTAAGGTTGATATAAAAGTAGCAAAACTTTTTTATTTTTCTATCACCTGTTATGAGCCAATTAAAATTCATTTCATATTTATTAAAATTGATCTTTATTAGATCTTCCTCTTCTCTCTGGTTTGCTTGGATAGTCTGATTTGCTGATGCCTTATGATTTACAACCTGACTCTCTAACTCCTAATTTAATTTAAAATTTGTCTGTTCTTTCCAACCTACGTTAGGTTCTTGTCCTCCAGACTTTTGTCTTTCTAGAACTTCTGATCTTCGCTAGTTTGAAGGAGATGTGAGGCTTCTCAAATATTCCTCAGCATGCTTATCTATCCACAACTTCTCCAGGTTTTAGTCCTTCAGCGACTAGTAGTATTAAGCTGAAACATTTTTCTGGTTGCCAGGCATACAAACCATCATTCATATCTAAAGTAATATTATTGAGATTAGAGTAATCTGAATCCATAAAATAGTTGAAAAAATATTTTGGTTTATTTAAGATCAGTACTAACAGTCTCAAAAGTTTATCAATTTGGTTTTACTTTGAAGTCTTCACTTGGGCCTTAAATTTAAAACATTAAGTTTTTATAAAAAATTCAAAGAAGTTTGAGATTTAACAAATTGAGATTATTTCTATTTTTCTTCATGATACAAGCCTTGCTTAAAGATCACTAATTTATAGTTATTCATCATACTTATGTGTGTTTGCACTTTAGTAACTGATTTTACAAGAGGACAAATGTCTACACCAATGAGGCACTTGGGTGGCAACTTTTTTTTTCTCTGTTGGTCTTCACATCCAATTATAAGAAAAAAATATTATCTTTGTTCATTGGATGCATGTTTTAATTCTAAATTGTATTATCATTTTAATTAAAATCTGGTATCACTTTATAAATTAATTTTCTTTTTAAAATGATCTAATATTAAGCCATTTTGCATGACAACTTAACATAGTGCAAGAAGTAAAGGTCTAGACAAAAGAAAAACCACATTCAAATTTAAGAAAGTGACCCTTGAGGCACTAGATTTCAAGATAATTATTTGACCTTTGCCATGTTCTAATGACTTGTCTAAAAACAGTAGTCCCTGACTAAAATTCAAATATGTAAAATCTTCGCAAACTAAAACTTGCAGTAAGTGTATGAAGAACTAAAGTTCTTAATTAGCAGTATACAAATTTCATAGAATGCTAATGGAAAAACTACTGAAGTGAAGAATTTTGTTTCCACATAAACAAATATAGAAGGAAAAACTCATGATTGATAGGAATTCAGATGTATCTCTATGGGATACCTTGCATTTCATAGCTGTTTCATCAGTTTAGCATTAGCCATATCCTTTGTCTTTGTTCTTTATTATTTCTCTGAGTTTGGTGTAGGTTTTTTGAATAAAGTCACATTAAGTTTGTGTGGAGGTAAATGTGGAGATAGAGGGAGATCATGGTATAATTGAATATTTTTAAAGCAGAGAAAATGTCAAAAACTTACCAAACAAATAAATCACTTTGGACCAAAGACAATGATTTTCTGTAAAAAGAAATAATGACATTTTAATTTTATTTTTATTTTTTATTATGTTCAGTTAGCCAACGTGTAATGACTTTCAAGATCATTTAGGATGTTTCACTGTCGGGTGGATGTATTACAGAATTAATTCAATTAAAGACAGATTAACATTCCTATCTATAACTCTGATTTCACATCTATATGAAAAGTGAAAGATCTACTCATCCAGATGTTTTCAAGTATTTGTTATCATGTACCTGGATGAGTAAGATTTCTTCTGGTTATTGCCATTGTTGCTTTTACTTTTCTTCGAATATTACAGCATACTACAGATATAACCTAGATATCAATCAGAGTACATGAAAATCATTGTTGTCTTTACTGGATCTCAAAAATCTTTAGCCTATTGATTTGTACAAATGAAGATACCAAATGAATACTTAGATAAATAGATTGATAAAAGCATCATAAATATTGTTATTTATTAAATTTCATTATATAAAACATGGTAAGCTTAAAAAAAGAAAAAAAACTCTAGAAGTTTATTACCATAAGCTCAGAAGAGTGGCATTGGCTCTACTTTTGAGCTATATATTTTATGATTAAATATAGGTCATGCATATCATTTGTTATAAGATTTCTTCTATCCTTAAGCTTGAATTTTGATGACCTACATAGCTAACCATATATATTATTTTTAAAAAATATTATTAGAAATAGCATCTTTATATATTTCTTCAATAGTTCAGATGGAATTGACCCTCTGCAGAAGTCTTTCTTCCAATTTTTACCCTTGCTAAATTTGATTTTATGATACAGAATACTAAACAGGTGGTTTTGGTTTTGGCTTTTTGTATGTTTTCTTTTTTATTTTATTTTATTTTTTTTTAAGATTTTATTTATCTATTTGACAGACAGAGATCACAAGTAGGCAGAGAGGCAGGCAGAGAGAGAGAGGAGGAAGTAGGCTCCCTGCTGAGCAGAGAGCCCGATGCGGGACTCGATCCCAGGACTCTGGGATCATGACCTGAGCCGAAGGCAGAGGCTTTAACCCACTGAGCCACCCAGGTGCCCCTGTTTTCTTTTTTAATTTTAAAAATAGACCTTTCACTTCTGTTTGTACATCTACTGCTCTTCTGGTTGTTTAAATCAGAATAAAAGAGACTGTAATAAAATACCTTAGAATTCCTTCTGACATTTATTAATCCAACTACTGTTTAGTGAGTACATACATTAGCTGATAGGGAAAAAAATACTTTTTATCCCAATAGATATTGTTAAGATTATGTTAGAAATTTGAGATCAGATCTTGCTTAAGAAGTATTCCTATAGTTTTAAGGATATGGAAGTGTGGGAATCTTCTTTTAAAAAAAATTAATTTAATTTATAAAAAATTCATTTGGGTAAAGTACCCGAGTTATAAGTTACCTATTTCAAACTATTCATTTTAAATGCAGATTCAGTAAGCAGGCCACCTCCAAAGTCTATCCATTGCTTGGAAAGAAACTGCAGTGATAGTGAAAATAATAAAACCAACCGTGAAACAGTTAAATTTTTGGTAGCATCTAGTCATAACATGCAGGGAATTAATGAACCATTCCAGTAACTGTTTATTTTATATATTTGAAAAATAATAAATACTACCTTAATTTTAAAGAGTCAAGATATTGGGAAAATAAATGAAGAACTCAGAATTTAAGGTATATTTTATTCAAATAGACCAATCACATAGGAATAAGACTCCCCCCCAGATTACTGGACCCATTTTTATGTTTCTGAAATCTATAGTATGATATAGATTCAGAAAAAGTTCAGAGGAGACTCTCACCCTTTTAAGAGTAGTCATACTGGTCTACATTTTTGAGTTTGCTATCCTTAATTAGCAGAGCTGTCCAAACTGTTTTGATATAAATCTCTAGAGAAAAATAGAACGTAAACTCTTTCTCCTATTGTTAATGCTTGTTTTATAGATGATGAAGTACGAAATGATTGATCATGGACCATAATGATGGATAAGGACAATTTCTGGAAAGGTCAAACCTATTAAATAAATCTTAGAATATATTTAAAAACATCATATCTGCCTCACTGGAGCATGGTAACTCTTTTCGATGACAGGTGGCCTTCACATCAGAGGAGTAACAGCAGTGGCAAACAATAGACACTCATACTTCACTAAAAGAGTGGTGGAGAAAGAAGTGAGGATCGTGAAATTACTATTGCTAAAGTAAGAGGTTATCCTGAATAGAACAAAATAAATAAAGACCTTGACTACAGCTGCACAATCCTTGAACATTCTAATGAAAAGCAATGCAAAACAAACAAAACAAAACAGATAAACGAACAACAATAAATAATCTTTTCAAACACCCAGGTATTTGTATACATGGTAACATACAAATATTTGACCTGCTCTGTACACACACACACACACACACACACACACACACACACACACACTAGATTCTTTAAAAAAAAAGAAAACTCAACCTTCCTATCAAGCACACATTTTTTCTATGATGTATTCAAAGGCTTTATTTCTGCCAGCTCAGGAAGTTAGAATACATTTCACTGAGATTTAACAGAATTATAGAAGCATATAGCTGGAAGGAACATTGGCACTCATCTTGTAAACACAATGCATATTTCCTTAAATCTTATTTTCGTGCATCATAAAACTAATTAGCCATCCCACCCATCTTCATTTATAACTTAAGAGGTATGATTTCCTTATCTTTAAATTATTTGTGATAGAGTATAAGTGTGTAGTGTTAAAAACAAGATAACAGTTCCCAAATGGAGTCACTTATACTAAGACCTACATCAGCAAACCAAAACTGAATGACGGTTTTAGCCTCTCCAGAAATGAAATCTTAAACTGGCCAATCAGGAATCATCCGGTCAAGACGAGTGAGGTAATTTGCCTGATAGAAACTGAGGTCTCCTGAAGGAAAGTGACCTTCCCACAACAAATCTACTTTTTGCTAGTATAACTTCCTTGTTCCCACTCCCTTCTATCTATGAAGGAATTTCATTGTGTACACCTTCTTCAAGCTTCTTTCTGCTAGATGGGATGCTGCCTAATTCACAAATCATTAACTAAATCCAATAAGATCTTTAAAGTTTACTGAGTTGAATTTTGTTTTTTAACAGTGGTTTTCCATTGCATGCATTCCTCAGGCTAATATTAATGTAGTTAGCGATTCTTTTTACTCTCAAATCTCCGAATTCCATCTTTTTGGTAGTTGTTTGAATAGGCTAAGAATTTTCTTGTTGCCATATTTTGTGGTTGCTCTTTTTTTGCCTAAAATTTCTTATTCAAACTTAATATCACTGAAATATTTTCTGTGATTCTGTGTAACTTTACCCAAGCATCATCTCTTTCATGAAGCCTTTCTAGCCTTTTCCAGATAGTGTTGTGTTCTCCCTTAGATTCTCACAATATTCTTTCATGCATACCTCCTTTATTGGATTGTGTTAGAACACCCTAAATCCTTCTCCAATGTGTTTCTCTTATATTCTCACACTATTTCCACAACCTCCTGCTTGGATTTGATTAATTTGTTAAAACAGCTCACAGAATTCAGAGAAACACTTATATTTTCCAGTTTATTAAAGGGTACAATAAAGGATACAGATAAAAGAGCCAGATGAAAAGATGGGGAGAGCGAGGTCTGGGAGGTTCCTGAGCTCAGGAGTTTCTGTCCATGAGGTGTTGGGATGCATCACCCTGCTTGTATGCATCAACCTGGAAGCTCTTCCAACTCTATACTATCGGGATTTTTAAGGAAGCTACATCACATAGGCATGATCGATTATTACTCCATTTTTAGCCATCCCCCCTTCTCAAAAGAAGAGGGGGAAACTTGAAAATCCCAACTTTCTAATCTTGGCTTATTCTTACCAGAGAGCAACCCTCATTCAGGAGCCCTCCAGGAGCATACCTGTAGCCACCGCAACCAAAAATGCTTCTAGTTTTCTTACCATTTTGAAAGTTACAAAGGTTTTAAAAGTTGAGAGTCAGGGACTGAAGAAAGACCAAATACATATTTATTATAAATCACAATACCAAGAAGATTCAACACATTACCACAATTACTTCTTTAATATCTATCCTTTCAACCAGGCTCTTAGACCCTCAAGATCTGTTGCAATGGAAAAATAATTTGTTTATCTGTAAAAACTAAAATGGCAACTAATATATGATATGCCTTAAGTTTATAGCTGAATGTGTGAATGACTTAGAGGAACTTGCATAGAAAATATTGTCACAGGAAGCTATAATAATCACATACATATTGCCATCACAACCACGGATACACAAATGTGTTACTTATTAGTTACTTATATTAGCTTCCTAAAGCTGCTGCAACAAATTACCAGATAGTCAGTGGGTTAAAGAACCCACAATCCTTTTCTTATAGTTCTGAAAATCATAAGCCTAAAATCAGTTTCACTGGCTAAAGTCAAGGTGCCAGTAGGGCTGGTTCGTTCTAGAGAATCCATTACCTGGCCCTTTCCAGCTTCTAGTAGCCGCTTCCATTCCTCGTCTCATGGCACCTTTCGCCATGTTCAAGGTACATCATGTTGTTCTGATATTTCTATTGACACATCTCCTTCTCCTCTGACCCTGATTTTTTTGTATCCCTCTTATAAGAACTCTTGTGATTGGGCCTACCCAAATAATCCAGGATAATTTTCCTTCGCAAGATCTTAATGTAATCACATATGCAAAATCCTTCTAACCACAGAAGGTAACATGACTAAGTTTGGGGAACTGAAAAATGGACATATTTGAGGGCCATTATCCAGCCACCACTAAAACTCAGTTGAATTCTCACAGAGAGTTGTGTGAAGTTTGGTTTAGTTTTCTTAATGACATACCATCACCATTATATGAATGTGATTTAGCAGAGTGATATCCGTTGCAGAAAAGAAATGCCTTCCTCTACAATAGAGTTTTTCAAACATTTTTCTTGGGGGAGTCACCATGGGAAGTAGCAGGGATGGGAACCCATGACAACAGAACCTATTTTCAAAATGTTTGGGGAAAAGCTTCTGTATCTCAAACAACTAGAAATAAACTCCTTAGTTGGGAGTGGCATGGAGGTTGCAGGGTCTGCAGTGTGGCTTCCATCTACCTCCGCAGTGGACTTTGAGGTGTGTCTGTGGAGCCTTGGGGTATGAAGAATTCAGTTTGAAGAATGCTACCCTCTTCCCCCATGTTTTGAAATGGCTTCTACCATGTCCTTTGATTTTGTTTCCTTATAATTCCAATGATAACTACTTTAAGGTGACCTTTTTTTAAGGTTTTATTTATTTCAAGGGGGGAGCAAGGGGGTAGAGGCAGAAGGAGAAAGGGAATTTCAAACAGACCCCATGTTGAGCATGGAGCCAGTATGGGGCTCTATCTCACAACCTTGAGATCATGACTTGAGCTAAAGTCAAGAGTCGGGTGCTTAAGCAATTGAGACTACGAGGCACCACTAAGCTGATCTTTATTTGTTTAGTATTTTAACCTAATGTGTTAGAAAACTTGTTAGAAACTGAACCTAGAACACTTCCGTGATTTTTTTCAAAATAAGAGAAAATGTAATTCATGAATATCAATTATGAATCCATTGAATCAACTTTTCTACACTTTGAATTTATTTCATTGTGTTAGTCCATTTTGTCTATAACAAGGAGATTTGAATAAACCAAGCCTTAATGAGAATTTTACTCACCAAACACAGAGCAGTAAGTATTAGGTATTAGGCATTAGATGAGTATTAAGTATTAATGACTATTAGGTATTAATCTGATTTTTCTACAGATGAGTATTAGGTATTAATATATAGATGTAGATTAATGTATATTAATGTATATATAATATAATGTAGATACAGTATTAGGTATTAATTTTTCAAATATTGATTTTTTTCAAATATAGAAACTGACTTCAAGAGTTTAAGTATTTCTTAAACACATTCAACATCCCAGTGAGTAATTTAAGAAAGGATTCATGTTTAATGGTAGTCCTCCCACTAAAACAGTTTTCTCATCTTTATATATGTTTGAGATTTTGAAGTGCATATAAAGGATCTCTATCTTTTCTCCCTCTCTCTAATATATTATATTTGTGTTTTAAAATCATCAACATTCTTAAGTCTCTTTTTTCTTGAAAACAGTTCTGTCAAGTATGTAGGGCAAGTGCTATTGTCCCCATTTACAGATATAAAAATCTCATTTCCAGGAAGTCAAATATTTTCTCACTAGGCAATTATGATTAATTCCTTCTTGTTTATAATAATGCTGTCTTAAAGAAGCTATTACTGTTAAGAAGCACTAAGAAAAATTCTGTCTGAAGAGGCAGTATAGAATCAATCTTTTAAAGTAGTTTTACCAATTTAACTATATGGTCCAGATGGCTTAATATCCATAGCTGCTTTGACAGATAGATGTTGATGTCAAAACACATTATTTAGAAAATCTGTATTTCTGACTATAGGCAATTGTTTTCATACTCACAACCAATTAGACAGTTTTAATATAAAGCACTGGAGATGGTTAGCAACTGAATTAAGACCAAAATATTTACTGCAGTTAAAGGATAAATTTTATGATTTTTAAAGAAATGTTTAACCAATGTGAATGAAAAGCAAGAAAACAAAATGTAAGGAATGGAATGATAACAAATATTGATTTTAACTAATTTGTTAAGAGTGATTTTGATAATTTTGCATCTGGGAAATAAGATATCATAGTTGTCCATTCAAGAAAAAATAGTGGCCTAAAATTTTGGTAAAGACAAAGTCAGTGTGTGCAGAGAAAAGAAGGGATGGGTGCAGAGTTCAATCTGACAAGACTTGTCTGATTGCATATGATGATGAATCAAGAAAGAGGAGTAAATGAAAGATGATTCCAAGATTTCAAGAATAAGAAATTTGGAGAATGATTTAAAATTAATAAAGGACATCAGAAAAATGGGCATAAATAGAATGAAAGACAAATGAGCTCAGTTAGAACATCCACGTTTCAGAAATCAGTGTGATATCTAGGTAAAAATATCTTGCAACTGCCAATCTGAGGGTGGATTTCAAAAAAATAAGTCTTTCGTTGGAGATGTAAGCTACGAAATAGCTACACTGGTATAGTAGAGGCATCTGTAATTACAAATAAGATTGGCAAGGAAGATATTGTAGGAAAGAGGAGAGTGTCCTAAGGCCAGAGCCTTGTAAAATACACACATTTATGTTATAGGCATATTTACTTATTACTGTTTCTCTATCTCTCACACACTAGAAAAGTTCTAGAATTTTTTTTTATAAGATTTATTCATTCACTTTAGAGAGAGAGAGAGAGCAGGCGGAGGGACAGAGGAAAAGAGAGAATCCTGAAGCAGACTCCCTGCTGAGCATGCAGCCCCACATGGGGCTCGATCCCAGGATCCTGAGATCATGACCTGAGCCAATGAACAGTGAATTATCAGAGCCACACAATTACCCAAGGACTTGTGCTATATGGGTAATCTATCCTACTACTACCAATGGTAACCTGGGTAAACTACAATGCAAGGCATGCCACGTATGAGGGTCTAATTTCGTCCTCACTTAGAGGTCTGACTTTCATCAAAGACCTGAGCAATCCAGATGTAGAACCCCATGTTAATGATCAAGTTTCCAAAACCACTTTTGGTATCAATTTCAATATCCACTAGGCATCACCAGTGTAGAGAACCCACTCAGACAAAGAGACCTCAGTGAATGTGTTCCATAAATAGTGTGTGTGTGTTTAATTAAAGATGCTCAGATACTTCACCATCAGGGCATGGTCACTTTCCCTGGACTGAAACACTGAAGGGTAACAACATAAAACAAAAGTACCAAAACAAAACAAAAGTACCCATTATTCACGCTGAAATTAGAACTTTTCTACGAAGGATATGAGAATATCGGAGCAGATCTCGTGTGTGCAACAGTCTTTGTCATCTCTTAAAGGTACACAACCTGTAGGTGCCTCTCACAAAGGCACCAGGGAAAAATATTTATGGTGGAGTATCATCATTTTTTATAAAGCTCTTTGG
Organism: Meles meles; assembly: GCF_922984935.1. Taxonomy (NCBI): domain Eukaryota; kingdom Metazoa; phylum Chordata; class Mammalia; order Carnivora; family Mustelidae; genus Meles; species Meles meles. The sequence goes on from NC_060072.1 coordinate 61,058,865, forward strand.
TGGTTTTCCCACTGTAAGCTGAAGATGGACATAGTGCTTCTTGCCATTTAATTGGGCTCTTAATTTCAGTGTGAATAATGGACTCCCAAAGCTGTAGAAGCTGGGTGATAATGTTACTAATGTTCAGAGACAAGTTACCACAAAGTGGTTTTCAAAGTATTTTAACCACAGGATCTGTAGCAGTAGTAGCTAATTAATTATGTAATCTTTGCATAAAAAGAGGTTAGTGGCTATTATGATGTTGATTGAATTATATAGTTAGGAAAAAAACTGTCTGGAAATTACAGAGTATCACTGAGTTCCAGACCTAAGCCAGTTTATATACCTAGAGTTCCTTATTTGTAGAGAAAGGCTAGTTTACTTTGAATAAAAAACCTGCAATGGAGGTTTAAGTGTATACTCTGAATCTTTCTCCAAGCCATTATCAGAGAAACTTGAGGCTATATACAAGGGTATTTCTATTTATACTGCTGAAAGAGAAATACCTAGAACCTGTGGGTGTTATTAAAAACTCACTCTGAAATAGCATTAATTCCTGTGGAACCAAAACATAACCAGGATTCAACCTTCATTATGTTTGCTTATGGATATCAGGCGACAGATAAAATCATATCTCAAGTCGAATTCACAGTGGATCCAAGAGCTATTTCTCTAGGATCCAAAAGTACAGCTAAAGTAAAAATATTTGGCAACTGGCAGAATGCTTGCATTTGTCCCTGATCTGTGTGATAGCTATATTTGTAGGAAGAATCAGGACAAATGAAGAATAATTTCCTGAAAGTTGACTCTCTCCCACCACTACAATAAGGATCAAAAGCACATCAAATTGACATAGTCCCTGATGTGTAATATATACATATTGCCTCAGCAGATTCTTATTATTGTTATTTTTTAAATTTCCAAGTAGTTACAACAATCAGAAGTAGTTTGTCTTTACCTAACAGGGACAGATGTATGCCTCTAATGTCTTAAATCAAGGATAGGTCGAATCTACTGCATTCTGTCATAGTATGACCTACAATACTTGTTGGTGCCCATAAAATATCATTCTTGAACATTACTTGATGGCATTATTCTACTTTATGAGCCGGATGTAATAAGCACTCTAGATGCCACAGTAACATGACACGTACTTATCCTTAAAGGGTGAGAGAAGGTAAGTGTACATGCCATATGCATTTAAAGGGTAAGGAAAAAAAACCTATCTGCACAAGTTTGAGGTTTGGCACATCAGTGAAGTTTTAGGAATCCAGTGGTCTTAGAATGTCAAGTTTCTTTTCTAAAGTCGTGACAGCTTGCAGCATCTTGCACTATTCGCCATGAAGAAAGGGGCACGACAAATAGTGAGTCCGTTCAAGTTGGTGTCTGCCGTGCTGATCCACTTACCCAGTGATCAATAAATCTTTTGGTTTTAACTGGGCCCGTGAAAACTGGCACTATTGTCATTATGGATCTCATGTTAACCACTGTGAGAAGTGCGTGCTGTGGTTAGATGCTGTCCATGGAAGGAGAGATATAGGAGGCATACCTAAATATAATATGTAGGATGAATAATCACCAGTGAGAAAAAAGAATTTTTGTTTTAATCTAAAGAGATCTGGGTACTCTCTGTTATGCATAGCTATCAAAGCAACACTGGAATAATACAACAGGTTTTGAGGCCTTAGTTACAAGCTGAAATGCTCTGCCAGGTAGCAGATGCATTGAAAGAGAGACTACTCATAGGAACTGCGGACATCGTATGTCCAGGAATCAACACACGGTTATTATACTGGTTGAAGTAATGTTTCCTTATTACTAGGGGATGGTGGGGTCCTGGCTAAGCAGTGGGAAGCAGGAGTGTCTTGAGCCTAGTGAATTTACTGGAGTGCCTCTTAGAGTGCTCAGGTTCATTGATAATAGTGTATGGAAAAGCAGGATAACCCAATAAAAGCAGAATAACTTAAGACCCAATTTTTATTGGATGAGTCAATCAGATAAACCATTAGATAGGGCAATCCTAGCAGCTCATAGAGGATAAGGAGAATATGAAATAGGTAGTGGTAAAAAAAAATTTATAATTTTTTATTTTGGCTTCATCACCAGAAAGAGTCAGTGACTACAGAAATTATGTTTCTTATTATTTGCTTCCATTTCATGCTAACTAGTATGAAAAATAATGATGACAGTAATATTATCATTTAGGTTCTAGATAAGAATAAAGTGGTCTAATACCATCCCATGATATTGAGTCTGATGGAAGTTTATGCTTCCTTTATATTGCAAATGAGAATTTCTTCATTTGAGCAAATATCAAGAATAAATATTATTGGCAACAGAAATAATTTGTGTTGGTAATGTGCCACCTTTGCCCATCCTAACCCATGAATTTTCTTCCCTTTCAGTACACCACATGCTTGACACCATGGGTTCCCTACCAGTTTGCTATTAGTTAAATCTGTCAAGTGGCAGGCATGAATGTCTGATTGAAGGATAGGGATTTGAAGGATAGGGAAACAGAGTTCTGGGTATTCTTTCTGTCAGCACTGCACCTGTGATTCTCATGATTATAGCTCCCCAAAGTGTTGGCCCTTCTTCAGGCTCCAGTTCCCTTGGACTCCAGCAACACTATTTCTCCCTGCTTTTCTCAGCAATGTGGGTCATAATCACCTTTTTTTCTGTTTTTGGTCTCTAGATGCCTCTAAAATCTTTCTTTATCTTTGTAAGCAGTCACCTCCCTAATTCTCCTTAATTTTAGTCATCTGATTGGTTTTTATGTCATGCCAGTGCCTTGAATGAAACACTTTCCTCTGATCACTTCCATTCCTCCACTATGGTTTATGTGTTTACTCTATACAATCCCAAGGCTGGCCCTCTGAAAACCCCTATTATCACTCTCAGTGCACAGTTTTGTCATTGTCTGTTTTGTTGTTTGTATTTTACATAAGACATAGAAAGAAATCTGAGGCTTTTTCTTTCCTTTTCAAAATTACATATCTGCAGGCTAGGAGAGTGTGTGGCATATAGCAAGTATGAAGAGATTACCGTTAAGTGAATAAATTAATGAATGAACATTCACAGACTCCCAAGTCCTTAAGGCATTAAAAGGTGGATTAAAATTTTGACCTCTTGAGAAATGCAAGGAAGAAAAACATTTCAAAGGGAAAGTGGTAAATGAAAAAAAAAAAAAGTCAAAGAGAGAACAAAATAATGACATGATTATGTAGATATCTCAGTTAAAGCGAGATCAAAAGAATCAGTGCAAAAGCAAGGGAGATAAAGAAGAAGACCATAACTATTTCAGTAATGAGGTGGTGGTGGAAGGCAGCTTGCAGCCATCAACGAAGTAAGTTGGGCTGGAGAAAAAGAAATAACAAAGTACAAAACTTTTATAATAATTTTGGTAGGGAAATACAAGAAAATGATAAGATAATAAATTCAGGGTTATCAAAGTCAAAAGTTTTATGTAGGGGAAGGAAAGAGAGGTAAGATAGCAGGAAGATAACTTGGGAGATTTGAAGTAACTGACTGAAAGTAGCAGGAGGTTTGTCTCCCCCTCCAGTTTCCCCCAACTCACTTCTCCTCTCCATTTCCCAATGTGGAGGAGGAGACAAACCATGAGGGACTTTGGGCTCTGAAAGAAAAACTGAGGGTTTTGGAGGGGCAGGAGGGGCGGGGGGGGGAGGGTTTGGGTGAACCTGGCGGTGGGTATTGCATGAAGCACTGGGTGTGGTGCATAAACAATGAATTCTGTAACATTGAAAAGAAATAAGAAAAAAAAAAGTAGCAGGAAGTTAAAAAGTCAAATGATGTCAAATAACTGCCTAGTGTGGCAACTAATGACCCCCCCCAAAAAATAGGGATACCTGGGTTGCTCAGTTGGTTAAGCATTTGTCATGATCTCAGGGTCCTGGGATCAAGTCCTGCATGCGGGGGGGGGGTCCCTTCTCACCAGGAAGTCTGCTTCTCCCTCTACTCCTCCCCAGTGCTTGTAAAATCTCTTTCTCTCTCTCACTCTCCCTCCTCACTCTCTCTCCAATAAATAAATATATCTTTTTTAAAAAGAGGTTTATGGCTGAACAAATGGGAATTGTTGAACATCTGAAAATTGTAATGAGAATAAAGAAAATGCTCATCATAACCAAGTGAGAGGAAAAGAACATGAGATTAAAACAAATAATATCTCTTCTACTACTAGATATCAGGAAGGATGCAAGATAAATCAGCAATTATTTACCTTAAGTTTTTATTCACTAAAATCACACTGAAATTAACAATTGTGGGAGAAACAGGACATAGAACTAAACAAGATTTCCTAAGCCTAAGTTAGAAATTGACACATAGCCTTCTTCAGATGTAATTTCTCTTGACCTAAAGTTGGTTTGTAAACTCCAAAAAGATCAGGGCTACTAAATTTCCAGAGATGTGGAGTTGCTTTGAAGAGTTCTCCAGGGGAGTTTCTATTTTATTGTACAAAACTCATGAGTGTTTCCTAAATCGACCTATGTTCAAGGGTCATTTTAGTACTCCACTTTTTTATTTTCTTGGTGATCTTCACAGTTACTTGGTCGGTATATATTTGGTTTGGTAGTTAATATTAGTACTTGGAGTCTTGCTGCTTTAAGCTTATTTAGTATAATAAGATCTAGTTATAATAAGTTTAGCATAGAATCTTTGTGGAGAAATCTCCATTAAAATTCAATTCTGATGAAAAATTTATTTGGTCATTCAAAGCAGACCCAACAAAGATGACAATTTTTCTCCAGTCTCTTCGCTTTTTTTGTTTATAATATTTTTGCCTACATTATTTAGTTCAACTCAATTTTAAATTCAAAATTATGAAAGTCCATCATAGCTATTGATTTCATGACATTCAACAATGTAATGAAAGAAGATTGTAATCAAGAGTTTATTATTCTATCTTGAATCTCAGTACAATTTTTTTTTAAAGATTTTATTTATTTATTTGACAGAGAGAGATCACAAGTAGGCAGAGAGGCAAGCAGAGAGAGTGAGAGGGAAGCAGGCTCCCTGCCAAGCAGAGAGCCCGATGCGGAACTCGATCCCAGGACCCTGAGATCATGACCTGAGCCGAAGGCAGTGGCCTAAACCACTGAGCCACCCAGGCGCCCCTCAGTACAATTTTTTAACTAGTGATATAACGTGATATAGGGTTGCTCTGAAAACTGGTTGAAGAAGAAAAAATATTGACATTATTGAAGTTATAAAGTATTGAAGGCAATTAAGCCAAGGTATCAAAAGAAGTATCAAATTTGGTATTATAGTGTTTTTGAGTAATAATATATAGAACTGTAAGTACATTTATTAAATACCTACCAAATACCAGCAATTAAACTATGCACTTTGGGTAACTCATATAATACTTCCAGAGAACTACAAATAATTGCCCCACGACCAATGCACAATAATGCTGGATGTCTTAATGGCAGTTGTATTCATCTGATCCAAAGTTGGTAGAACTTGGGTGGGGTCACCTATATATTTGTGACCAGCTGGCTAGTAGACTATGGTCGGCTGGTCAAAGATGACCTCAGCTGAGATGCTTCATCTCAAGTCTTTGTAGTCTATCTCCTTTACTGGGTCTGTTATATGGCAAAAGTCAAGGTCTGAGGAAGAGGTTTCTTGAGCCTCACTTAGAAATTGGTGAACTCTTATATTCCCCATATCTATTGACCAAACACAAGTCACAAATCCACTACAGATATAACAGGTAGAGAAGTAGACTTCACCATTGATTGAAGGAGCTGAAAAGTCACATTGCAAAGAGTACTTAAATAAAAACTGTTAATTAGGGTTAGTGCAAATAACCTATCACAATATCTTTTAGGTAAATATCAGAGTTAGATATCAACCTTAATTAGTCTGACCCTAATATCAATGTGATTCTCTCTCAATGCCAATAATGAATTAGTAAAGAGGAAAACTGTAAACCAGGATCTGAACTATGTATAATATGAGAGTAATCTAGATGTCGATGAACTACAGTATTGGGTATTGGGAAAGGTGGTATAATGAAATGATGTGGACTTCAATAGAGAAGACAAAAATCTGACCTCTCTCTATCGGTTACAGGAATATATGGGGAAAAAAAAAAAAAGCCACATTTCCCTTAAATGCTTTTTGGGAAATGAACAAGGTCCAGAGAAAAACAAGTTTCTGTGAAAGAAAGAAAATGCAATATAAATACTAAGTATTTGGTAGTGACATTTTGTTCTCAGTCTAAAAACACAATAGAGCTTGTAGAGAGGTTGGTAATGGAAATGTGCTGAGAGTAAGGAAGAGTAAAGGAAATGTAAGTATTATATTCAGGCAATATATAAGTTATAAAGTTGTCTTCCTACAAGGCAGTATGTCTGAATATAAACATATCATTAAAATGAAATAGTGGTTTCTGTTGATTAAACAAATTCATCCTCTCCCAAAGTCCCATTAAAATACTGGTAGGAAGTATCTAAAAGGACATAATAACTAAAGAACAAAATGAATGGGACAAGAGGTATGACTGACAAAATTCTTAGGCAAATAAATTCAAAGCAGTCCAAAATAACTGATTTAGCAGTCAAAGAAAGCCAAGAATGAATTTCATCCCTGAGTTGAACACCAGAAATGTGATCACATAGAGTCAGAAATAGTTCAACTGAAAAAAAGCAGGCAGAGGAGAACTGGAAAAATACCATGGTTCTTGAACTCTACTTAAAGTGATATAGTATTATTGAAAAATATATTGTGATTGTTAAAGATGTATACTATAATCCCCCCAAAGCAATCAACAATAAAACAAAAATTATAGCAAATAAGCCAACAACAAAAAAATAAAATGGAGCCCTAAAAAATTTTCTATTAATACAAAAGATAGGAAAAAAGAAGAAGAAACAAAGAAGAGATGGGATATATTCAGAAGTAATGGCAAGCTGATAGATACAAATCCAATCATATGCATAACAACATTAAATGTAAACAGAATAAACACAGGAATAAAAAAAATCATCAGGTTAGATTTTTTTTAAAAGCAAGACTAGATTAGGTCCCTGAAATATATTTTAAAATAAAAATATAGGTAAATTAAAAATAAAGAAGGGTAAAAGGTATATTATGCTAATATTAATCAAAAGAAGGTTGGAGAGGGCATATTAACATCAGGTGAGTATATTTTAGAGCACAAAATATTACCAGGGTTACAAAGTGTCATTTCATAATGATTGAGGTCAATTTAAGAAAGCATAAAAATCCTAGACATTTATGCACCTAATAACAGAGCTCAAATTGAAGCAAAAACTCAAGAGAACCAAAGGAGGAAATAGACAACTCCATAGTTACAACCAGAGAAATTAACACTTTTCTACCAGTAATTAATAGAATAAGTAGACAGAAAGTCAGTAAGGATATCGAAGATTCTGATATCACTACCAACCAATTAGCTTTATATCTTTTATAAGGTATTCCAACCAATAGAATTAGGAAACATTATTTTCAGTTACACATAAACCATTGGCCAAGACCATATTCTGGGCCATAAAATACCAATAACGTTAAATAGTTTCAAATCATGCATTGTATATTCTTTAAACTGTATATTCTCTAATCTTGGAATTAAATTAGAAGTCAAGAACTGAAAGATATCTGGAAACACCCCCCCAAATAATTGCCATCTAAATAACACATTTCTAAAGAGCACACAGATCAAACAAATAATCAAAAATGATAGCTGTAACTTGAATAAAAATGAAAACACACTGTAAGAAAAGTTATGAGAGGCAGCTACAGCAGTATTTAGAGGAAATTTATAGCAACACACATTAGAAGAAAGTTGTCAAATCAATATTAGTTTCCGTTACAGGTCGGGAACGCCAGTGGATGGTCCCAGACTCCTTGGCAGTTGTGGTGGGCATTGTTCAGAACACACAGGGCAGGCTATTTCGGCACTGTAACAGCATTGGACTTCAAGGGCAACCCAACAGCCTTGGCAATATACCATCCCAGTGAGGCATGATGGTGGCCACTCTTTTTATGCACCCGATCTGCTGTATCTCTGAAAGAGTCAGTTGCTAGGGCTTTACACAAACTCGGCCATTTGCCTTCCGATTGCCAGGGGGTGTTGCCTTATGAGCCAGGATGTGGAAGATTGTGAGAACAACCTCAGGAGTTTCCACGTGAACCCAAATGTCTTTCTACACATCCTCATCCCTAATCCCCTGGTCAAGGGCTGATTCATGATGATTAATCCCTTGGCTTCCCATTGTCCAGGCCAGAGGGTTAATCCACTTAGAACACTCAGCTGTCAGTACAAATGGTTAATAGCGGGGGCTCACTAAGTGATCACCAGTCAAACTCCTCTGGCTGACGCAGTTTATTCCTGTTTCCGTCCACATGGTGTCAGTACTGAGTTGAAGAGAAGCTACAGTCCATGTGGGCAAATTGACCAGACTGGTTGGATCTGTCAGGCTTCAGTGGGAATGCCGCCTGCTCCCTGTCTATAGACCTCAGGGGCTGCCAGAGAAATAGGAGTAGAGTCCTACTCTACTCCTGGGAGATATACACAATTTACAGGACCTAGCGACCTCCACATTTCTAGACAAAGGTTGCTCCAAATAGACGTGCCTCTTAGCCATTTGGCAGAATATGGACCGTGTTCTCCACTCACCCTTCATAAGCAAGGAAGTTCTCACCATAATGTACTGTTCTTTTATGAAAGGCTCTACCTAGAGGAGAACTGGGTATACCATGAGGAGCTGCAGCTCTATGAGAGCAGAAGGGGTTTTTGCCCTCCTTCCAGAGCTAGAACCAAAATCTAAAGGACACGCTCTCCTTTTGTTGTCTCTGTCACAGTGCCCAACCCACACCTCCTAGAGTCACAGACACATCTAATTCAAATACTAGCCCTGCTTGGGAGATGCTCATAGCTTTTCTCTGCCTCCCCAGGACTTTCACCTTCTCAAAGGTGCTTGGTGTTCTAATTCCCAGTGCCACATGTGCCCTTTTTTACCAGAGTATAAAGGATGGAGGGGTTGCACCAGGAAGGGGATAAAAGTCCTTCCAAACCCCAAAATCCCTATAAAGGCTTGTACCTCTTTCACATTCTTAGGGGTTGAATAGATCTGTACCTGACCGATCAGGTACAGCTTCTGGGACAAGACAGGTCTTACGAGACAAAATGACTCCTGAAGACTTGAGCATGGTGCCTGGGCTTTGAATTTTCTGTTGGCTCACTGCCTATGTTCTCCCTCACAAATGTCCCAGCAAAGCCTGCAAGGTGTCCTGCAACAGAGACAAATCTTCACATGTTAGCAGCATATCATCAATGCAATGGGCCCATTGTACTGATGTGGGGAAGGACAATGGAGAGATCTCAGGCTACCATCGCATGGCGTATGGTGGGGCTATCCAGGTCACCTTGGGGAAGACCTTGAAAGGTCCATTGTTGCCTCTCCCATGTGAAGGCAAATTGATCTTGTGAGTCAGGTGCCATAGGTTTTCTGAAAAAGACCTTTGCTAAGTCCACACAGCTTAGTACACTCCTAGGACTCTGGCCAAGGTATCCAAGATGGCAGCAATGCTGGGCACAGCTGTGTGGGGGGAGGATGCTCCCTTGTTCAGTTCTCAGCTGTGCACTGTCATCTGCCACAAGGCTTATTCCCAGGCCATACAGGGATATGGAAAGCACTCTGAAAACCCACTTGGGGGAGTTCTTGCATAGTTTGTCCTATCTCCTTCTGCCCCCAGGGAATTTATATTGTTTGACAGTTATCACCCCTCGTGGGAGCGGTGGACTTACCAGTTCCCATCTGGCATTTTTCTCAGATTAACAGGGAGGTGGAATTTACCCAACAGAGGTTTGCAATTTGACCCACAAGGCACAATAGGCACACATGTGCATACACTGCAATACGGACAAAACGTCAATGTACAATACGTATATCTGTTATTGTAGAGAGAAAAATTCACATTCTCATGAGAAAGAATACCTAATTTGCAGTGTCAGAGAGAACTTCCTGACTGTAAGTGTTTGCCCTCCGTAACTAGCAATGGCACTGAGAGGAGCAGGAACCTCCTGAGGGTTACCCTGTTTTAGAGTACATTCAGATTTGGTGTTAAGCAGAGAAGTCACTCTTTGTTTATTTCTGGAGAACCAGTGCATAGTGAGCTTGATGTGAGGGTTCTGATCACCTCCAACAGCCTTTACCTGGAGGCAATCTTGATCTGCATCCTGTATGCAAGGCGTGGGAGGCACCATCCCTAATAGTACCGTATCCCTGAGACCTCTGCTGGCAGGTGGGGCATCAGGAATGATAGAAGAAGATGGTACAGGTCCGAACAATTGTTCTGGTTTTAAGACTTTGCACAAGCCAACCAACACAGTCTACCTATTCAAACGGAATCCTTGAAGCAATGCAGTCAAAACACATTGGCTTCTGGATTATTTTAACCAGAAACTTTCGAACCAACTGGGATAGCCTTTTTACCTTTTCTAGCTCCCTCTCTGTCTCAGGTCTTTTCCACAGCCCATACTCATTCCTGAGAATTGTCAGTCTTCCTCAGGTCAGCAACGGGTTTCCCAACATCATAAATGTCTTCTTCCATGACTGGGATCAGCAGGGATAATCAGCATCCCCCATGGGTGCTGGGGTGGACTGGAGAATCCTAGTGTTCATTGCTGCAGTGAAGGTAGCTCAATTAGGGCGTTCAAAGACAGGGTTGTATAGGGCCTGTATCATTCCCAACTCCCTAAGAATTTGTTGTACCTCCTCTATAGATTTCCAGGGTCCTGTATGCCCAGGAAATCCCCTCACAGGACCAAGCCTCCCCGCAGGCTAGAATAAGCCAGTGTGTAAGGCATGAGTACCTTGAACCTCCCAGCACCATGTAGGCACTAGTGGAGGGCTAAGTGTGTGTGATGTTGCTCATTTCCTCTGCCTCTTGTCTGGTCGGAGAAATGCCAATATTTCTTCCTCCTTCCACCCCCCACCCCCATATTCCCTTAGCTGCACTAACCACGCCTGGATACTTTCCCTGGCCTTTTGCTGGAATTTCACAGCTGTATCAATAAGCTCAGTGGGAGTATATTCTCTCATAGTGAATGTTTCCTGAATTGGAGCTGCCCTGCTGGCTGGGGTTGCTTTGCTTTTGCTTTCCTTTGTCTGGGGTCGGATGGCAGGAGGCTTTCATCCGCCTCACTGTCAATCAGCACAACACTCCTCTTCACCCTCCTCATCCTCCCAGGATTTCTACCTCTTAGCGTCCTATCAGGCTTTGTCACAAGCATTCAGGTCTTCATTTGCATCAGCCTGCACCCCTAGCTCTGCAAAAGAGCACGCTGAGGTCTCCAACTGATTATCCTGCTCTCCCACCTTGTCTGTCTCCCTGAAGCTAGCAGAGCAGCAGCTTTGACCTCGGCTCTTCTTCCAACTTTCTAACCTGAGCTTCAGCTTCTAGCTGGACATTGGTGGCCAGCCGAACTGCCTACAGTAGAGGCCAGTTCACTGTGGCAGCCATTTGCTTTCCTTCTCTGCCACCTTGCTCTCTACACAGTTCTTTAAACAAGTACTTTAAAGCAGCTGGCAGTCCACAGGCTTCTGATCTGTGGGAACTTCTCCCCACCGAGAAACTGTTGGCCAATGCAGGATTTCCCCCAATGGATGCCTCTTTCCCAAGGCCCATTTCTTTGGTCTCCTGGCTGGCTTACTAACTGTTGGTTCACAAACTAGCCCCAGAGAGACTGAAGAAAGGCAGATCGCTCCAGACTGGTAGGAGCCAGGTTTAATGAGCAAAGGAGCTCACTTAGGAGCTTGTCTTGGGCAGCTGCAAGATGAGTAGATCTCCACAGCTGCCCACCAGAACCTTAAAAGCTTATATAGATGCCTTAACTGGGTGCAGTCATTTATATCGTCCAGACACATATCTCAACAGCACATTACTGTCTCAGGTTACATCGTTGGGGAAACTTCTAGTGCATTGAAGGCAAGAGGAGCACACATTTCAAGAACAGGGGAGTAGGTAAGGAGTCTTTGATTGCCTGGGTTGTGCTTGAGAGTTAGCAGGTGGCCATATGCTCTCAAGGACTTCCTCCAGAAAAAAGAGTACAAAGTTTCAGTTATGTAGGGTGAATAAGTTCTGGAGATTTAATATACAGCATGGTGACAATAATTAATACAATATTAACTATACAGATAATGTGCTTAAATGTGTGGAGAGAAACACTTCAGTAGGATTTGGGGATAAATTATAAACTTCCTACAGTGATAGATACTCAGTATTAAGAAAACCATATGGAGTATAACCTTCTAAAATACACAAAGTTGTACAGGAATTAAATGTAACCCAGTGTATTGCATAGCCCAACTGTGAATAATGTTCACCTTTTCAGAATACAAATAGTATTATCTATTTAACAAAAACAACTATGGATATAATAATACTGGGAAAATAGAGAAAGATGTGTATGATGGAGGGGAAATAGAAAATCTTCAGTAGGAAGTGAATATTAATAATATTCATATGAATATTATTATACATATGAAATGAATGAATACATATGAAATGAATGAATACATATGAAAAATAATAACAGGAAAAAATAAAATAATTATGTTACTTAAAAGTATAAGATACTAACAAAATACAGGAATAAAATGTTGGTATAAAAGGCCTCCTTTGAGGAGCAGAGATTTGGGGTTGTTGAGGTGTAAAGAAGTTTCTTTTTTTTTTAATTTCTATTATATATATTATAAAAGTATTTGACTTTTAAGAGTACGTGTAAAGTTTGATGTGATGAAGTATAAAATTAAAATTAAAGAATTAAAATAGGAAAAGTCTAGCTGTGCATAATGTAGTGACTAAAACGAAGAGCATTTATAGTTTAATGTTAATTGTAAAATAATCTTTAATAGTTTTGAAGGAAAAATAATTTTGAGGTTTACTCTGAGAGTATAAAGTTACTAAATTATTAAAATGGAAATATTAGTACTTGACTTATTAGGTTTTCCTCATAAGATGACAATTTCTTTAAAGTCTCTCTCTCTCTGTCTCTTTTTCTTCCTGCCTCTACTCTAACCTCTGACTTCTTCACAAGGAGTGTTTAACTTGAATTCTCAGAAATGTCCACATGTAACACAAAAAGAGACTACCGATCTCTTTGCCACTAGGCAACTGTCAGTTTTCACTAAGTCCAATTATCATTGAGTATCACTGTAAGTTAATTTGTTATCTGATTCGTTTCACTGCATTTTCAGACCTGTTTTACTTGCTCTTATGACAGATGTATTTCCGCCATTTTAGCTGCTGAAGTGCAGAAGGCACTTGATTATTGAGGAACAATAACTCAGCTACACAGCAGCACCATCTTTTGGCCTTCCAAGGAAAATGATCCAAACTTGTCAATTATGAAGTCTGTATTTCTGGTATGTTTACTACACCAATCACCTTTACAGTATAATTTAAGAAACTGGTTTCAAAAGGAATGAGAGCAATTTTGCATGAAAGAAGATATCCACAAAAAAAGATCTTTTGAAAAAACAATTATATTTTATTCATTTAACAAAAATTAAAGTTTTATGTTAGAAACAGGTTACCTTTGAAATTGTTACTGTCTTCATTACTACTTATAAATTCAGTATGCATTAACTTTGTATGATTCTTTAATATTGAAATTTTTAAATTACTTGATATTTCTGACTTCTGAGAGGACTTTCTGCAATATACTTATTTGTTGGAGTACAAAAACCAAGCTACTGTTTCTTCCACTTATCTTTAGAGTAGTGATATATTTCATCCCAAATATTCATGATTTTAATATATATTTATCAAACATTCCTATCTTTTCAAATCTCATTTCAAGTGTTTCCTGAAGAAAATTTTCAGAAAGTACAAATCCTATGAAAACTAGATTTTAAGTCAATGTAAATAATAACACACTTGCTGCGTCTTAGAATATAATTTTATTCTGTCATTACTAATTTAGTTACAGAAATTAAATATATGAAATAAACAGAATGCAGCATCAAAAAAATGTAAGTTTTATTCTGATCCTAAAAAAGGACTAGCTGAGAGAGGTAATTCAATCTCTATTCTATATAAAGAGAAATATATTGGAATATTGATCTAAATAATTGCCTTTGTAACTCACTTAGATGTATGTGGTATATTTTTTACAATGTTAATTTTGCACTATGATTTCTTTCATTTAACCAAATAAAAACTTGTGGCATTTACATTTTTTATAATTACATGTTCCCGCTATAATCTTTTAGTTTTTTATAATCCTATTATACATAAATGTGTAAGCTTTTAAAAAATGCTTATCTCTACATTCCTTAAAAATACTTTTCTACAGTCTTTCTCATTAAAACCAATCTTATATATAGGCTTAAAATATTTATTCATAACTCCTTTTCTCCTTATCCAATACTACTGTGTCATTTAGACCACTGACTTGGATCATATTCAGAAATTAAAAACATTAAATAATCCACTGTATTTTCCAAGTTATCGAGATTTAGATCTAGGTCTGTGCTGGTTACTATAACAGCCACTGACTGTATGTAACTGTTTAAATCTTTTTTTAATTAAAATTACTTTGTCAGTCACAGTAACCACATTTTAAATGTTTAATAGCTACAAGTGGCTAGTGGCTTGGACATTGAAAATAAAGAATATTTCTGTCATCACAGAAGTACTAATGGACAGCACTCATAATTATTTATACATGAAATAATATTACCTAAGAAGTAAGTAGAAACCTAATGGTATGCCAGATTCTCAACAACAAGTTGAAGTAAATAAGTCCCATAAACCTTTATATGGTTATTTTCAAAATAATAGTAAGCACTCAATAACAATTAGGCATGAGAGATTTCAGCAATTGAAGTCATTAAGACAAATTTTATGCTACTTTTTATAGAAGTATTTCTATAAATACTCTGAAGATTTTTTAAAAATCAGATATTTCTGATATTTTAAAATACAAATATTTTATATACTGATATTTTAAAAAACATATTTCTGATAAAAAATACATTTTCCTTTATTAACTTGTGAGAGTTATATAAACATTTCAAGTCAAATAAATAGTATTTAAAAGAAATTTGCTAGGGCCAAAAAAAAAAAAAAACAAAAACCCAAACAAACCCTGTAAATAACTCTACATGTTTATTCACAAAACATCTCGGTCAAACTCTAGGCAAAAGAAGGGGGGAAATCAAACAATGAAACTGTTGATTGTGTTACTTGGTGGGAAGAAACTTAAGGCATCTTGATTTTTTTTGGGTATTTTATATTTTTGTTTACTACATATAGTTAAGAGGTTGAGGATTGGTTATTCTAAATGACATATAAATTCTAAATTATTGATGTATGAATTTAATATATTTAAGGTTTTTGTCTTCCTTTGCGTAGTTGGATTTATACACTCAGCTTCTGCCGGCATGTTTAGATTCTTTTGATTTCCTGTATTCTGTCTCTTCTTTGCATAAATGGTATACGTGGGGTACGGTAGCAAGAGCTGATTGCTTATCCAGTCTAGAGATGTTACCACTTCCTATGAACAGAGAGGTGTACATGGCAGCCATATTTGTGCTAAATGACAGCATCATACTCCATCAGTTGTCCTGGGGCTATACCACCTATATACACTAAACACAAGGTCTATCAAACGGTCTCTCTTAGAATTAGAAAATCAATTCAGAGAGCTAGCCATCCCCTGTGTCTGGCTAGAACCCTGGAACATGAACTTTGGTAAACTGAACTTGAAATAAAAATTCTAGTTCCTGATACAAATGATAAAACAGTCAAATAAAGATTAATAAAGACAATATACTAAGTTCTTAAAACTAATTCATTATCTTAGGCTGCATTAGTCCATGTAATCTCAGCTCTGCTGTAATTGCAAATGGCCCTGCAACCTCAGTGCCTTTCAGCAACTTTTCAGGATCAAGATTATATCCATTTAATGTCAGCCACAGTTCTTCACATTCTCTGTAGAGTGAGATCAAGACTGTAGTTGCTAGCGTGAACGTGACAGTCACACTGTAGCAGGACAAGTATCATCAAAACCATATGATTCCCCTTATTTCTTCTGCACAAAAGAAACACATGCAACCTCCACTCACTTCAGGGGATAAATGAGGTCATATTTCCAAGACAGATAACAATGGAGTGAAAAAAAAAAAAAAGCGATTCACTTTTCAGATCAAGACCAGTAGGCAGAAGTGAAAATATATTTAGAATTTACCTCAAGTCTCTTTCTAAGACCTGATACATGCTTATTCTTGGATCACTGAAGTTTGCCTAAGGCAGGTACCAGAAAAAAATTCCTATGTTGTAAAAATATACGTTTTGGGGGGCACCTGGGTGGCTCAGTGGGTTAATCCTCTCCCTTCAGCTCAGGTCATGATCTCAGGGTCCTGGGATCAAGCCCTGCATCAGGCTCTCTGCTCAGGAGGGAGCCTGCTTCCCCCCTCCCCCTCTCTCTCAGCCTGCCTCTCTACCTACTTGTGATCTCTCTCTGTCAAATAAATAGAAAAAAATCTTTAAAAATATGCATTTTTCACTTTTTCTTTATTATGGTTAAATATATATAACATATAATTTACCATTTCAACCCTTTTTAAGTGTACAGTTCAGTGGCATTAGACACACTCACATTGTAGTTCAACCATCACCACCAACCACCTCCAGAACTTCTCCATCTTCAACTAAAACTCTGTACCCATTAAATGCTAACTCCCCACACTTCCTTCCACTTACCCTGGTAGACTCCATTCACTTTCTGTCTCAACAAATTTGACTACTCTAGGTACCAAATTTAAGTGAATTGTAATTTGTCATTTTGTAACTGGCTTCTTTCACTTAGCATAATGTCTTCAAGGTTTGTCCATGTTGTAGTATATTTCAGAATAACCTTCCTTTTTGTAGTTGAATACTATTCCATTACATGTATGTCTACATTTTTTAAAAGATTTTACTTATTTATCTATTTATTTGAAAGAGAGTGAGAGAGCAGGGGTGTGGAGACAAAGGAAGAGAATCCCAAGCAGACTCTGCACTGTGCATAGAGACTGCTGGCAACCATGTTGAAAATAATTTGACCAAAAAAACCCACCAAAAACAAAAACAAAAACAAAAAAGAAAGAAAATAATTTGATCATATATGCAAGGCTTAATTCTGGTACGTTATTAAATTCTGTTTATCTATATGCCTGTCTTTATGCCAATATCACATAGTTTCTATTAGTCTGGCTTTGTACTAAGTTTTTGAACCAAGAAATATGAGACCTCCAACTTTTTCTTTTCAAGATAGTTTCAACTATTTGGAGATCCCATATGAACTAAAGGATGGAGTTTTCTATTTCTGCATACATGCTGAGATTTTGATGGGGATTGCATTAAATCTGTATATTGTTTTGGACAGTGATGATTCCTTAATATTAAGGTGAACATGCATGCCATTCCATTTATTTGTACCTTTAATTTCTTTTAACAAAGTTTCACTTTTGGATGTATGATTCTTTTGTATCCTTGGCTAAGGTTGTTTTATTATTTTGTATCACGCAACTTTGCTGAATTCATTTGTTAGTTCTAACAAGAATGGGTGTTTTTGTTTGTTTGGGTGAGTGAGTGTGTGTGTGTCTGTGTGTGTGTAACTTTAGGATTTTCTACATATAACACTCTATTATCTACAACCAGATAAAATTGTACTTCGTTTGAAGTTTGAAACATTTTATTTCTTTTTCTCGCCTAACTTCTCTGACTGGAATTTTCAGTACTGTGTTGAATAAAAGAGGAAAAAGCAGACATTTCTGTCTTATTTCTAAACTTAGAGGAAAGGAGTTCGGGTTTTCATTATTGAGTGTGATGTTAACTGTGGGTTTATCATACATAGCCCTTATTATGTGGAAATATTTTCTTTCCATTCCTAGTTTGTTGAATGTTTTTTTATCATGAAAATATATTACATTTTGTAGAATGCTTTACTGCATCAATCAAAATTATCATTTGTTTTTTGTCCTTTATTCTATGAATACAGTGTATTATATTGATTGATTTTCATATGCTGACTTATCCTATCATTACAAGAGTAAATCCAACATGTCATGATAAAAGTTTTTTTTTGTTTGTTTGTTTTTGGGGTTTTTAAAAATTATTTATTTATTTTTTATTTTTTTATAAACATGCAATGTATTTTTATCTCCAGGGGTACAGGTCTGTGAATCCCCAGGTTTACACACTTCACAGCACTCACCATAGCACATACCCTCTCCAATATCCATAACCCCACTCCCCCTCTCCCAACCCCCCCTCTGCCCAGCAACCTTCAGTTTGTTTTGTGAGATTGAGAGCCACTTATGGTTTGTCTCCCTCCCAATTCCATTCGTTTCATTTATTCTTCTCCTACCCTCCTAACCCCCCATGTTGCATCTCCATGTCCTCATATCAGGGAGATCATATGATAGTTGTCTCTCTCCGATTGACTTATTTCACTAAGCATGATACCCTCTAGTTCCATCCACGTCGTCGCAAATGGCAAGATTTCATTTCTTTTGGTGGCTGCATAGTATTCCATTGTGTATATATACCACTTCTTCTTTATCCATTCATCTGTTGATGGACATCTAGGTTCTTTCCATAGTTTGGCTATTGTAGACATTGCTGCTATAAATATTCAGGTGCACGTGCCCCTTCGGATCAGAACGTTTGTATCTTTAGGGTAAATACCCAGTAGTGCAATTGCTGGGTCATAGGGTAGTTCTATTTTCAACATTTTGAGGAACCTCCATGTTGTTTTCCAGAGTGGTTGCACTAGCTTGCATTCCCACCAACAGTGTAGGAATGTTCCCCTTTCTCCGCGTTCCTTGCCAGCATCTGTCATTTCCTGACTTGTTAATTTTAGCCATTCTGACTGGTGTGAGGTGATATCTCATTGTGGTTTTGACTTGTATTTCCCTGATGCAGAGTGACGTGGAGCACTTTTTCATGTGTCTCTTGGCCATCTGGATGTCTTCTTTGCAGAAATGTCTGTTCATGTCTTCTGCCCATTTCTGGATTGGATTATTTGTCCTTTGGGTGTTGAGTTTGCTAAGTTCCTTATAGATTTTGGACACTAGCCCTTTATCTGATATGTCGTTTGCAAATATCTTCTCAAATTCTCTCAGTTGTTTTTTTGGTTTTGTTAACTGTTTCCTTTGCTGTGCAAAAGATTTAGACGTTGATGAAATCCCAATACTTGGGGCGCCTGGGTGGCTCAGTGGGTTAAAGCCTCTGCCTTTCGCTCAGGTCATGATTCCAGGGTCCTGGGATCGAGCCCCGCATCGGGCTCTCTGCTTGGCAGGGAGCCTGCTTCCTCCTCTCTCTCTCTCTGCCTGCCTCTCTCCCTACTTGTGATCTCTATCTGTCAAATAAATAAATAAAATCTTTAAAAAAAAAGAAATCCCAATATTTCATTTTTGCCCCTGCTTCCCTTGCCTTTGGCAATGTTCCTAAGAAGATGTTGCTGCAGCTGAGGTCGAAGAGGTTGCTGCCTATGTTCTCCTCAAGGATTTTGATGGATTCCTTTCTCACATTGAGGTCCTTCATTCATTTTGAGTCTATTTTCGTGTGTGGTGTAAGGAAGTGGTCCAATTTCATTTTTCTGCATGTGGCTGTCCAATTTTCCAAGCACCATTTGTTGAAGAGGCTGTCTTTTTTCCACTGGACATTCTTTCCTGCTTTGTTGAAGATTAGTTGATCATAGAGTTGACGGTCTATTTCTGGGCTCTCTATTCTGTTCCATTGATCTATGTGTCTTTTTTTGTGAAAGTACCATGCTGTCTTGATGACGACAGCTTTGTAATAGAGCTTGAAGTCCGAAATTGTGATGCCACCAACTTTGGCTTTCTTTTTCAATATTCCTTTGGCTATTCGAGGTCTTTTCTGGTTCCATATAAATTTTAGGATTACTTGTTCCATTTCTTTGAAAAAAAATGGATGGAATTTTGATAGGGATCACATTAAATGTGTAGATTGCTTTAGATAGCATAGACATTTTCACAATATTTTTTCTTCCAATCCAGGAGCATGGAACATTTTTCCATTTCTTTGTGTCTTCCTCAATTTCTTTCATGAGTACCTTATAGTTTTCTGCATATAGATTCTTAGCCTATTTGTTTAGGTTATTCCTAGGTATCTTATAGTTTTGTGTGAAATTGTAAATGGGATTGACTCCTTAATTTCTCTTTCTTCTGTCTTGTTGTTGGTGTACAGAAATACAACTGATTTCTGTGCATTGATTTTATATCCTGACACTTTACTGAATTCCTGTACAAGTTCTAGCAGTTTTGGAGTGGAGTCTTTTGGGTTTTCCACATATAGTATCATATCATCTGCGAAGAGTGATAGTTTGACTTCTTCTTTACCAATTTGGATGCCTTTAATTTCTTTTTGTTGTCTGATTGCTGAGGCTAGGACTTCTAGTACTATGTTGAATAGCAGTGGTGATAATGGACATCCCTGCCGTGTTCCTGACCTTAGCAGAAAAGCTTTCAGTTTTTCTCTATTGAGAATGATATTTGTGGTTGGTTTTTCATAGATGGCTTTGATAATATTGAGGTATGTGCCCTCTATCCCTACACTTTGAAGAGTTTTGATCAGGAAGGTATGCTGTACTTTGTCAAATGCTTTTTCAGCATCTATTGAGAGTATCATATGGTTCTTGTTCTTTCTTTTATTAATGTGTTCTATCACATTGATTGATTTGCAGATGTTGAACCAACCTCGCAGCCCTGGAATAAATCCCACTTGGTTGTGGTGAATAATTCTTTTAATGTACTGTTGAATCCTATTGGCTAGCATTTTGGTGAGAATTTTCACATCTGTGTTCATCAAGGATATTGGTCTGTAGTTCTCTTTTTTGATCGGATCCTTGTCTGGTTTGGGGATCAAGGTGATGCTGGCCTCATAGAATGAGTTTGGAAGTTTTCCTTCCATTTCTATTTTTTGGAACAGTTTCAGGAGAATAGGAATGAGTTCTTCTTTAAATGTTTGGTAGAATTCCCCTGGGAAGCTGTCTGGCCCTGGGCTTTTGTTTGTTTGGAGATTTTTGATGACTGTTTCAATCTCCTTACTGGTTATGGGTCTGTTCAGGTTTTCTATTTCTTCCTGGTTCAGTTGTGGTAGTTTACATGTCTCTAAGAATGCATCCATTTCTTCCAGATTGTCAAATTTGTTGGCGTAGAGTTGCTCATAGTATGTTCTTATAATTGTCTGTATTTCTTTGGTGTTAGTTGTGATCTCTCCTCTTTCATTCATGATTTTATTTATTTGGGTCCTTTCTCTTTTTTTTTGGTAAGTCTGGCCAGGGGTTTATCAATCTTATTAATTCTTTCAAAGAACCAGCTCCTAGTTTCGTTGACTTCTTCTATTGTTTTTTGGTTTCTATTTCATTGATTTCTGCTCTGATCTTTATGATTTCTCTTCTCCTGCTGGGTTTAGGGTTTCTTTCTTATTCTTTCTCCAGCTCCTTTAGGTGTAGGGTTAGGCTGTGTACTTGAGACCTTTCTTATTTCTTGAGAAAGGCATGTACTGCTATATATTTTCCTCTCAGGACTGCCTTTGCTGTGTCCCACAGATTTTGAACCATTGTTTTCATTATCATTTGTTTCCATGAATTTTTTCGATTCTTCTTTAATTTCCTGGTTGACCCATTCATTCTTTAGAAGGATGCTGTTTAGTCTCCATGTATTTGGATTCTTTCCAAATTTCCTCTTGTGATTGAGTTCCACCTTCAGAGCATTGTGGTCTGAAAATATGTAGGGAATGATCCCAATATTTTGATACCGGTTGAGACCTGATTTAGGACCCAAGATGTGATCTATTCTGGAGAAGGTTCCATGTGCACTAGAGAAGAATGTGTATTCTGTTGCTTTGGGATGAAATGTTCTGAATAGATCTGTGATGTCCATCTGGTCCAGTGTGTCATTTAAGGCCTTTATTTCCTTGTTGATCTTTTGCTTGGATGACCTGTCCATTTCAGTGAGGGGAGTGTTAAAGTCCCCTACTATTATTGTATTATTATTGATGTGTTTCTTTGATTTTCTTATTAATTGGTTTATATAGTTGGTTGCTCCCACGTTAGGGGCATAGATTTTAAAATTGTTAGATCTTCTTGTTGGACAGACCCTTTGAGTATGATATAGTGTCCTTCCTCATCTCTTATTATAGTCTTTGGCTTAAAGTCTTATTGATCTGATATAAAGATTGCCACCCCAGCTTTCTTCTGATGCCCATTAGCATGGTAAATTGTTTTCCACCCCCTCACTTTAAATCTGGAGGTGTCTTCGCGTCTAAAATGAGTTTCTTGTAGGCAACATATAGATAGGTTTTGTTTTTTTATCCATTCTGATACCCTGTGTCTTTTCTTTGGGGTATTTAGCCCATTTACATTCAGGGTAAGTATTGAGAGATATGAATTTAGTGCCATTATATTGCCTGTAAGGTGACTGTTACTGTATATTGTCTCTGTACCTTTCTGATCTACTACTTTTAGGCTCTCTCTTTGCTTAGAGGACCCCTTTCAATATTTCCTGTAGAGCTGGTTGGTGTTTGCAAATTCTTTCAGTTTTTGTTTGTCCTGGAAGCTTTTTATCTCTCCTTCTATTTTCAATGATAGCCTAGCTGGATAGAGTATTCTTGGCTGCACGTTTTTCTCGTTTAGTGCTCTGACTATATCATGCCAGTTTTTTCTGGCCTGCCAGGTCTCTGTGGATAAGTCTGCTGCCAATCTACTATTTTTACCATTGTATGTTACAGACTTCTTTTCCCGGGCTGCTTTCAGGATTTTCTCTTTGTCACTTAGACTTGTAAATTTTACTATTATGTGATGGGGTGTGGACCTATTCTTGTTGATTTTGAGGAGGGTTCTCTGCACCTCCTGGATTTTGATGCTTGTTCCCTTTGCCATATTAGGGAAATTCTCTCCAATAATTCTCCCTAATATAACTTCTGCTCCCCTCTCTCTTTCTTCTGGAATCCCAATTATTCTAATGTTGTTTTGTCTTATGGTGTCACTTATCTCTTGAATTCTCCTCTCATGGTCCAGTGGCTGTTTGTCCCTCTTTTGCTCAGCTTCTTTATTCTCTGTCATTTGTCTTCTATATCACTAATTCTTTCTTCTGCCTCATTTATCCTAGCAGTGAGAGCCTCCATTTTTGATTGCACCTCATTAATAGCTTTTCTAATTTCAACTTGGTTAGATTTTAGTTCTTTTATTTCTCCAGAAAGGGCTTTTATATCTCCAGAGAGGGTTTCTCTAATATCTTCCATGCCTTTTTTGGGTCCAGTTAGGACCTTGAGAATCCTCATTCTGAACTCTAGCTCTGACATATTACCAATGTCTGCATTGATTAGGTCCCTAGCCTTCGGTACTGCCTCTTGTTCTTTTTTTTGTGGTGAATTTTTCCGCCTTGTCATTTTGTCCAGATAGGAGTATATAAAGGAGCAAGTAAAATACTAAATGTGTGGCAAAGACCCCAGGAAAATGCACTTTCACCAAATCAGAAGAGACCCCAAATTGTGGGAGGGAGAAAGGGGATAAAAAGAGGTTCAGGAAAAAAAAAGAAAAAATTAAAAAAAGAAATCAAATAAAGAAAAAATGTAAAAAAGAATATATACATATATATATATATATATATATATATATATATATATATATGTTAGATAAACTAGTTAAAAATGTTAAAAAATAAAAGGGTAAAAGTTAAAAAAAATTAGCAGAAGAAGAAAAAAAAGTTGAAAAAAAATTAAATTAACTGCAAGACTAAAGAATCATAGGGAGAAAGCCAAGAGTTCCATGCTTTGCTTTCTCTTCCTCTGGAAGAGACACTGCTGTCCTTGGTATTGAACTTGCTCTCCTTGGTAGGTGAACGTCGTCCTGGCTGGATTTCTTGTTGATCTTCTGGGGGAGGGGCCTTTTGTAGTGATTCTCAAGTGTCTTTGCCCGAAGCAGAATTGCACCGCCTTTACCAGGGGCCAGGCTAAGTAATCCGCTTGGGTTCACTTTTGGGAGCTTTTGTTCTCTGAAAGTTTTCTGTAGAGTTCCGGGGGACAGGAATGAATGAAAATGGCGGCCTCCCAGTCTCCAGCCTGGCGGATCCGAGAGCCTGGGGCCCCACTCCTCAGTGTGCTCCCAAAGAACAGTGCCCAATCACTCCTGTATTCCTGGCCTCTGGCCTTGCTCTGAGCTCACCCAGCCTGTGACTGGTTCAAGGTAACCCTGAGCTGAGAGCTCACTCCTCAGCTGTCTCTCTGTATCTGGCTTCCCTGTTCTAATACCTGCAAGCTCTGCGACACTCCGACACCCCTGATCCTTCTGTGACCCTGTGGGACCTGGGGCCATGCTGACTCCACGTGGGCTTCACCCCAGTTTAGCCTCTGGAGCAATATCCCTCAGTGGAACAGACTTTTAAAAAGTCCTGATTTTGTGCTCTGTTGCTCCGCCGCTTGCCAGGAGCCGGCCCCTCCCCCCATGGTCTATCTTCCCATCGCTTTGGATTCACTTCTCCGCCAGTCCTACCTTTCAGAAAGTGGTTGATTTTCTGTTTCTAGAATTGCTGTTCTTCTCTTCGATCTCCCGTTGCATTTGTAGGTGTTTGCAATGTTTAGATAAGCTATCGAGCTGATCTCCTGCTACCTGATGTAGTCTCAGCCTGCTACTTCTCCACCATCTTGACTCCTCCCTGATATAAGTATTTTTGCCTATGCTATTGGATTTGGTTTGCTAATATTTTTTGAAGATATATTTTTTTAAGATTTATTTATTTATTTTAGAGAGTGGGGGAGGAGCAGAAGGAGAGAATCTTCAACTAGACTCGCCGCCGAGCACAGAACTCTATGTGAGGCTTAGTCTCAGAACCCATGAGATCATGACCTGAACTGAGCTGAAAAATCAACGCTCAACTGACTGAGCTACCCAGGCACCCCAAGGCTACATTTATTTTTAATTCAACAGCAACCAGACACAAAAGAACACATAAAAATGTAACTTTTTCCATATAGCAAATGTCTTTTAAAGGAAATATTAAGTCCTGAAATATACCTGTGGTGGGGATAATAGATAATATCTTGCTTTCTTTAGATAATATCTTGCTTTCTTCTAATCTGCTCTCCTCACTGAAACCAGAACATTTTATCTAAAATGTGAGTCTTGTCATAGCACTCTCTGTGGTGTATTGATTATAAAAATATCTCCACTTTTCTTCAATGTCCCTGTATTTGCACCTTTGGAATGTGAAATTATAGCTTCTCCTATCAAAGAAGAGTCTATTTCTTTACCTCTTGAATCTTAGCTGATCTTGTGAGCTGCTCTGGCCAACAGGCTATAGAAGTGATAACAAGCCAATTCTGAATTCATGTCTCAAAAGAGCTGCCTCTTTCTGTTTTTTCTCTTGAGACCTCTGCCTGTGACATGGGCCAGCCTACTAGAGGATAACAGATGTGGAGCATAGCTGAATCAAAGCCCCAGACAAGTCAGGGAGTCTCGACAAGATCAGCATAATTGACTCTCAACTCATGACCAAGAACAATAACAAAAAGATGCATGACCAGGAACAATAACAACAACAACAACAAAAAACACCAGTCCCTTAGTCTAGATTAAATTACTGACCCGTAGAATCTTGAGATAAAGTCATTGTTTTAAGCTACTAAGTTTTAGAGTGATTTCTTAGAAAGTGTTAGCTAATTAATTGATTCTCCTACTTAAACTTTTTCAATAGCTTTCCATTATTCTTAGGGGAAAGTGTAAATCACTTAAAATAGCCTAACATATAGCAAAGAATAGATAAAATACATTTAGATGAATAATTAATGAGTTTAGTATAAGCTGCTTTTGTTATCTTTAAAATATAATATAGCACATTAGCACATTCAGGAAGATGAAAATGAGAATGAAAAGAATAACTATTTCTTAATTGTGCATAGATAATTCTAAGAATATTATATAGGATTATCAAGAAATAAAAAAAGTATTTCTCCTTTGTATTCAATGACTGGAGATAAAATAGCTTAACCTAAGTAATGCCATGCTGTCTAGGATGCTATCTTATTAATACAGAGGATTTATCTGTGGAAAATAGGATAAACTCATTGTTATATAAGGTAGGTGGGTCTTCAGTTACAACTACTGCCACGCATATAAAGCTATCCTTGTGACTTTTTGAATTTTCACAGAGTTCCTGGATCAACTGTTTGGCTGATAACATTTTAAATTCCTATGAACCAGAACTTAGAAAAAATTTTTGAGTCAAATCAACCTCTGCCAAAAAGTGTTGATGGACCTCTTTTATATACTTGGCAGATAGTGTTTAAAAATAAAAACCAAGTGATTAGTGTTACTATTTTTACATAACTAACAAAGTAGTAGATGTAAATTCTATTTTCCTGTTAATAAAGTACTGTTGAGCCTTACTTGGTAATTTGGCCAATGAACAAATTTTGTTCAAGCAACTGATTTAAATATTTAAGGCAACTGATGTAGTATAATGTCAGTAAAGTTAAAAATGAAAATAGGATTAAAACTGAACATTTTGTTATTCTTCCTTCTGTTTGCTAGTCTCAGTTAATCGATTCATCATGTTAAAAGTCCAGTTAACTTTCTTAATTCTTAATTTTCTTTTTTTTAAAGATTATATTTATTTATTCCACAGAGAGAAAGAGAGATCACAAGTAAGCAGAGAGGCAGGCAGAGAGAGAGGGGGGAGCAGGCTTCCCACTGAGCAGTGAGCCCAATGTGGGGCTCAGTCCCAGGACCCCAAGATCATGACCAGAGCCAAAGATAGAGTCCTAACCCACTGAGCCACCCAGGCACCCCTGTTTTCAGTCATTCCTTATTTTCAATCACCAGATAAATTTAATTATGCCTTTTATATATTTCTTTGAAATCTAGCCTTTATTTTTTTTTTGAAATCTAGCCTTTAACCTCTATCATCATTGTAATTTCCTTAATTTGAGTCATATTTCCCTACTTGAGACTGAATTCTCACTGTAAATTCAAACCAATAACATCAAGTTCGGTGTCAATTATATTTCCCATGTCTATTCCTACTCAGTCTCACAGATGTCTATTTCATACGCCTGTTTGCTTTAAAATCATCCCCATCTTCACTCCTGACACATGACTTTGCCACCTTCTACCTTAAGAAAATAAAAATAATTAAAAGACAACTTCTGCACACTTCTTCCATCTCACCACCCCACCTGCTAACTCTGACTAATGTATTTTTTCTCCTGTTACTGTGTGTGTCAGTTTCATGGGCTGCTATAACAAAATTCCACAAATTCTCTATCCTAAGTAACATAATTTTACTCTCTCATAGTTGTGGAGATTGAAAGTCTGAGGTCAGGATGTCCTGTTCCTTGGTCCAGTTCTTTAGGAAGACTATGAGGGAGAATCATTTCCATGATTCTCTCCTGACTTCTAGGGGTTTCCTGGCAATTTTCGTTATTTTTTTACTTATAGATGTGTCAGCCCCATATCTGCCTTCATCTTTACATGACATTATCCCTGTGTATTTGTCCCTAAATGTTCCATTTTTATAAAAATACAGTTAATATTGGGTTAAGGCCCACCCTAATGACCTCATCTTGACTTGATCATCTGAAAAGACATAATTTTGAAATAAGGTCATAGTTACAGGTACTCAGGGTTAGGACTACATCTTTTGGAGAGATACAGTTCAACTAATACATTATCTATGCTCCTATCTAAAACTAAACTCTCTCTCTATGAACTTGATCTTAACCCCACTCACCTATTTAAGTACCTCACTTTCTTCAGCAAATTTTTCTGTTCATATTCAAGATTTCCTTTTCTAATATATTGCCATAATTATATAAACATGTCATAACATTGGATACTCTTAAAAATTACTCTTTAGACTTATTATTTCAGCCCTACATGTAGATAGCTTAGAAGTTGTCACTCCTACCTCAACAACAAGAAAAATGGTGGGCAAACTGAAAGTAAATGACAAAACAGTGAAATGCTTAAAAGGTAATTTTGATGAATTGCTTGAGACTAAGGGTGAACAAGCGTAAGAGTGAGAAATTCCTAGAGATTTCAATACTAGACCCCAGACTTTCATGAGTATTATATGAAGGAAACCCATCAGTCTCTCAAGATAAAGCAGTGAGAATGTTCCTTCATGGCTTTTGTAGGACAGCAGAATATTTATTGTTAAATGTGCTTAGAAGTTTCTAAAAAATTCCTACTCTCCAGGGAAAAACAGTTGATGAGAACTTTGTTCTATATCAGCAGAAGTTCATTCCTCCTACTCCAGGACCCTTTAGCAACTCCGTCTCACTTGAGAGAGGAAAAAACAAAAAACAAACAAACAAACAAAACACAGTCAAAATGAATTGGAGCCTCATGGAAATAGATAAAAACACTGCAGCCCAACAAGGGATACTGGACGAGGGGGGAAAAAAAAACCTTGTACCGCTGCAGGAACAGTTGTGAAAGTCACAGCCCTGAGACACAGACCACTAAACAGATTTAATAGGAAAATTGTAGAATAATAACCCTTCCCCACACATTACCATCACTCCCACAGGGATCTAATATATTAACAATGGATTACAGCTGGAGGTGTTGCAAGACACAATATCTCAAGTTGAATAGGAATACAAATAAAAAAGAGAGGAATTAAAAAAATTAAGAACACTATAGAAATTCAGAGTTTCTGTCATCTAGAGCTATATCAAATGTAAAACACAGTCTAACTCTTAGCCATATTAGTATATATCCTCACACTAAAGGCTTATTTACCTCAGTTCCCATAACCTAGTACAACACCTTTAGTTTGACATATAGATATGCCAAAAGAAAAGAAAGAAAATAAAGCAGTCTGCAAGATGAAGTCATGTCAGAACCAGACTCAGATATGACACAGTTATCCGAAATTACCAGACAGGCAATTTAACATAGCTATGATTAATAAGTGAGCTAATGGAAAAATCAGACAACATGCAAGATAAATGAGTAAAATAAACAGGGAGATGGAAGCTCTAAGAAAAAATAAAAAGTAAATGTTGAAAATCAAAAGCACTGTATCAAAAATGAAGAATGCCTTTGATAACACATCAATAAATCCAATAAAGCTGAGGAAAGAATCAGTAAAAAAATATGCAAAATTTAAATACATAGACAAAAAATAATAAAAATAACAAACAGAAGTATAACAGAATATTATCCAATAGCTAAGGGTCAATTTCAATGGATGATATATACACAATTGGAATACCAAAAGAAGAAGAAATAAAGACTGGAGAAGAAGAAATATTTGAAGTAACAATATTTGAGAACTTTCCAAAATTCATGACTGACAGCAAACCACAGATTCAGCTCAGAGAACATCAAGTAAAATAAATAAAAAACAAACAAACTCCCCAAACTCTACCCATATTATATTCAAACAACAGAAATTCAGAGACAAAGAAAACAATTTTTTAAAAAGCTATAGGCTTTAAAAAAATACTTACAGAATAACATGGATATAATTACAGTGACAGTATTGTCAGAAACCATTAAAAAAGAGTAGAATAACACATTTAAAGTGTTGAAGGAAAGCAAAAGTCAACCTAGAATTCTATATCCAGCGAAAGTATCATTTAAAAGTGAAAAAGAAATACTTTCTCAGATAAACATTAATTAAAGAAATTCACCACCAGCCGACTTGCCTTGCATAAAATGTTAAAAGTTCTTTAGACAGAGAAAATAAATACTATACAAGAAGAAATTTGGATCTACATAAACAAAGGAAGAGTTGCAGAGAATAAATAAATGAAAATATAAAAATTTTGATTTATTTTACTCTTAACCTGATCTAAAAGATATATGTTTAGAGGTAGTAATAATATAATGGGTGATTGTAATCACTTATGTCTAAATGAAATAATTAACAGAAACTTTACAAGGAATGGGAAGGAGTTGATTGAAAGATAACTGCCCTCCTTGTGAAACCATATAATGTTGTTTGAAGTATAATTTAAGGTAGGCTTAAATTATTTAATTATGTGTATGCTAAACTCTAGAACAAGAATTATGAAAATTATAAAAATAAGTATAATTGATACTCTAAAAGAAGAGATCAAATTGAATCATATAAAATGCCCAATTAGGGGAACCTGCATGGCTCAGTTGATTAACTGTCTGTTTCTTGGTTTTGGCTCAGGATCCTGGGATCAAGTCCTGTCTCTGACTGTGAGTTCAGTGGGGAGTTGCTGGAAGATTCTCTCCCTCTGCCCCTGCCCCCACTTGCATTCTCTTTCTCTTATCCTTCTCTCTCTCTAATAAATAAATCTTTTAAAAAATTTTTAAATAAAATGCCTAATTAAAATAAAAGAAGGTAAAAAAGAAAACAGGGGAAAAAGAGAACAAATGCATAAAAGTAAAAACCAGTTAAACAGGGTAGATATTAAAAAGGTATATTAATAATCATTTTAAATTTGAACACTCTAAATATATCAATTAAAAGATATTGTCAGAGTAGATTTTTTTTAAAAAATGACATGTTTTCTATAAGAAATGCATTTAAATGTAAAGACTTGTAGGTTACAAGTAAAAGGATGGAAAGAAACCTTCAATATTAACACTAAATTGAAAGAAAACTAATGTAGCTATAATATTTCAGACAAAGCAGTTTCAGATCAAGGAAAACCAACAGGAATAAAGAAAGGTATTACATAATAATGAAGGGGTTATTATGACCCAGGAATCACACTACTGGGTATTTACCCCAAAGATACAAATGTAGTGATCCAAAGAGGCATGTACACTCGAATGTTTTTAGCAGCAATGTCCACAATAGCCAACTATGGAAAGAACCGAGATGTCCATCAACAGATGAATGGTTAAAGAAGATGTGGGGTATATATATACAATAGAATACTATGCAGCCATCAAGAGAAATGAAATCTTGCCATTTGCAATGACATGGATGGAACTAGAGGGTATCATGCAAAGCGAAATAAGTCAATCAGAGAAAGATAATTACATGATCTCTCTGATATGAGGAATTTGAGAGGAAGGTGGGGAGTCATGGGGGGTAGGGAGGGAAAAAATGAAGCAAGAAGAAACCAGAGAGGGAGACAAACCATAAGAGACTCTTAATCTCACAAACAAACTGAGGGTTGTTGGGGGGAGGGGGATGGAAGTGGCTGGGTGATGGACATTGGGAAGGGTATGTGCTATAGTGAGTTCTGTGAAATGTGTAAGCCTGTTGATTCACAGACCCGTACCCCTGGGGCAAATAATACATTATATGTTAATAAAAAATAATAATAAAGAGGTCAATTCAATAATAACACAAAAGAATCCTAAATGTGCATTCCCTAAATAGAGCATAAAAACACATGAGGCAAAAACTGATAGAAGTAAAAGGAGAAAAAGACAAATCCACTAGTAGAGTTGGAGATATCAACAACACTCTGTAACTGATAAATCAAAGAGATAAAAAATCAGTATGAATATAGATCACCTGAACTATATTTTCAATCAGCTGTATACAACTGACAATTCAAGAGTTCTCCAACAAACCAAAAGCAGAATACATTTTCCCAAACCACATAGAATGTTCACCAAGATAGACAATATGCTGGCCATAAAGCCCACCAATTGAAATCATACAAAGTATAAGCTTAGAGCACAATGAAATTAAAAAAGAAATCAATGTATGAATTGAAATTAAAATTATAATACAATTTATCAGAAGTTTTACGATGCAGCAGAAGCAGTGTTGAGAGGGAAATTTATTTAAAAATATGAAAGATCTACAATCAATAACCTAAGTTTCTACCTTAGGAAAGTGGAGGGAAAAAAGGTCAATATAAGATGAAAGCAAGTATAAAAGAAATAATAAAAATTAGGACAGAAATAAATGAAACTGAAATAAGCCAAAAAGAAAAAATATATGTATTAATGAAATTTAAAGCTGATAATTGAAAATATTGATAAAACTAATAAACTTCTAGTCAGGCTAACCAAGGGGAAAAAAACAGAAGATACAAATGACCACTATCAGAAACAGATGATGGGTTATCACAATTGATCCCATGCAATTGCTAATATTAAAAAATATCAATAACTATATATCCACAAATTTGACAATCAAGTTCTTAAAAGACACAAGGTTTCAAAATTCACACAGAAGAAAGAGACAATCAGAATAGCTCTACGACTATTAAATAATTTAACCAATAACCAATATTGGTTCAAAATACTAAAAAAAAAAAAAGTGTAGCATTCAGGCCAATTGATTTCACTGGGAAATTCTAACAAAGAAATATGGCAAATTTTCCATGTTTTCCAGAAAATATAAGTAAAAAGAATACTTTTTAAGTCATTTTATAAGGCCAACCCAACATTAATATTACAACCAGATAAAGACATTTCAAGATAGGAAAGCTATGGATATCAAAGTTATCAAAAACAGGAAAGTCTGAGAAATTGTCACAACGGAAAGGAGCCTAAAGAGACTTGATAGCTAAATATAATATTGTATTTTCAGTGGGATCCTGGAACTGAAAAAAATGTAATTAAGGAATCTATAGATATTAGTTAATAATAATGTATCAATATTGGCTTATCATGACAAACATACAATACTGATGTAGAATATTAATAGAAGAAACTGGGTATGGGGTATACAGAAACTCTCTGTACTATAAATCTAACACTATTTTAAATTAAAAAGTGTAGTTTAAAAAAGACTCCATATCTATTTCCTCCTCTGACACTACTTTTTGACATTCTTCAAGAGTGGTCTTTGCTCACTGTTTCCAGTTACTTATTCTTTTCTTTCTTACATCTACTCCAATCAAGTTTTTGCACTCTCCCTTTGTTAGAATATCCCTTATGGGCATATGGACACTGTTGAGTCTTATTGCACAGTCTGATGGTCAAGTGTCATAATTCATGATTGACCAATCATCAGTATTTGACATCCATTATAATTCTGTGCTTTTTTTTTCCTTTCTTTTCTTTTTCCTTTTCTTTTTTTTTTTTTTAATTCTGTCCTTCTTGAAAGATTTTCTTTATCTACCTGGGAAAGCACACTCATCTAATTGTCATACTACCTTACTGATTGTTGCTTCTTGGTCTCCTTTGTTGATTCCTCTTATCACTCTAGTTTGTTAAATTTGAAATAACTCAGGCCTCTGTTTGTGGACTTCGTGTTTGTTTATACTCACCTCTTTGGTAATGTTAGGTTTCATGACACATTTCAAATTTAACATGTCACAAAATGGACCTTTATTTCCTCTTCCCTTACTACATTTCTGAAGGCATTCTTGTTTAATTGATAGCAACGCCTTCCTTCTTGTTGCTCAAGCCAAAAAACCTGTAGCATCTTTAATTATTCTCAATCTCTCATACTCCAAACTCATTCATAGAGAATTCTGTTGAGTTTACCTCCCAATTACACCGGTTAATCAACCATGATATAGAAACAACCTAAATGATTTTCAACAAATGAATGGATAAAGAAGAACAATGAAATATTATTCAGCTGTAAGAAAAATCCAGGAAATCATGTCACTTGCAACAAAAAGATGGACCTTAAAGGCTTAATGTTAAATGATAAGTCAGACAGAGAAAGACAAATACTCTATGACATGCTATCACTTATATGTGGAATCTTAAAAAGCTGAACTCACAGAAACAGAGTAGAATAGTAATTACCACGGACAGGGAGATAGTAGAAGAAATAGGGAAGTGTTGACCAAAATGTACAAACTTCCAGCTAGAATATGAATTAATTCTGGAGAGCCAAGGCACAGAATTATGATTATATTAATAATGTGTTATATACTTGAAATTCTTAAGAGTAAATGTTATACAATAAAAAAGTAATGTTAGATGATGCAATTGACTTATTAGCTAGCACTCAGTTGGTAATCATTTTGTAATATATGAGGGTATCAAATCCACACTTACACATTAAATGTATACAATGTTATATGTCAATTATATATCAACAAATTTAGGGGTAAAGAAAGAAATATGGCAAATATTCCTTTATCTAGAAAGCAACTGTCAGAAGTGGAAAATTAATGAAGTTATCAAACTAAGAACAGCACTAAGAATGTTCAACTAGCAATTTTGAGTAGAGTATAACTAGTTCCCAAGTGAGGAAGAATGTTGGCTGCAACTAAAATGTCATATTCATAGACATACTAAATTAGCTAGCAAATCCAAGAAAATTGACAACATAGGTAAAACATAAAAATTTGTACATGAATGGTCACAGATTATTCATAGTAGCCAAAAGGTGGAAACAACACACACATTGCCATCAGCTAATGGGAATGGAAAAACCAAAATGGTATATACATACAATGGAATGTTATTTAGTCACAGAAAAGGAATAAAGGGTAAAACTTAAAAACATTATGCTGAGTAAAGCAAGCTCATGAAAAGTTGATGACTCCAATTATATGACATGTTCAGAACAGGTAAATCCATAGGGACTGAAAGTAAATTAGTGGTTGCCTATGGCTTGGAAGATTGGGGAGAAATGGGAAGCAACTGTTAATGACTAAGATTTCTTTTTAGGTGATGAAAATGTTATAAAACTAAGCAGTGGTGATAGTTGTACAACTTTGTCAATATGCTAAAACAAACCATTGCATTGTACACTTGAATAGGATAAATTTTATGGTATATGAATTGTATCTCTAGAGTTATTACTGTTTTTGAATATAAAGAAAAGAGTGACGTGAATGCTTAAACTAGAGATTTAAAGGTCACTGAATTTCATTTTGTTACTTTTATGGCATGTTAACTATATTTATTTTATACATGCATAAATCACTAATAGGCCTAATAGATGCTAAATAAATATTTGTTGAACAAACGAACTTGCTTTGATATAGATTCTTTTTAAATTTTTTTTAAAGATTTTTTTATTTATTTACTTGACAGAAAGAGATCACAAGTAGGCAGAAAGGCAGGCAGAGAGAGAGGGGGAAGCAGGCCCCCTGCTGAGCAGAGAGCCCGATGTGGGGCTCGATTCCAGGACCCCGAGATCATGACCCAAGCGGAAGGCAGCGGCCCAACCCACTGAGCCACCCAGGCGCCCCAGCTTTGATATAGATTCTTAAACATGGAATTTCTCTTTTTCTTCTTGTAATTTAAATGACATTGAATTCCACCTTGAAGCAAAATTATTTAATCAGTAGATTCATGTAGATACAGTCACAGAATACATTACTTCTCAGTTCTATCGTTAACTTACTTCCTTGTTGGTTTGGAGAAGTATCCCTTTTATAGATTAGTTTCCTTGCCAAAGTTTTATTTCAATGATGCTGCTCTTGACACTGCTTTAAGTGAAAATGTTACTATACTACTTCATAGATATTCAGAACCTTTCAGGTTTTGGATAAAGAGGTCTGATTGAAAATCAGATACAGACACATATGGAGAATTCTAAGTTCCCAGT
Organism: Meles meles; assembly: GCF_922984935.1. NCBI lineage: Eukaryota > Metazoa > Chordata > Mammalia > Carnivora > Mustelidae > Meles > Meles meles. The sequence goes on from NC_060072.1 coordinate 61,094,321, forward strand.
TGCCTTGAAGTTAACTGGAGTGGGCACTTGATTATTATGAAGGCTAGAATTGGATTGAAGAATCATACTTAAAGGTGTAATAGAGCTCAGAAAGTGCCAGACCTTAGAAGTACCTGGCCCTTGATTGTAGCAGCTGGAAGTGATTTAACAAGCACTCGAGGTGACAGAATCAAATGCTTTATATGATGAATAGGCTGTTTCAATATAGCAAATTATTTTGCTCTTTAAAAATCAGAATTAAATAGTTTACGTTTTGTGGGGAAAAAAAAGAAGCTCCAACAGAAGGACACAGTCATCTACATAACAAATGGGACTGACCTCAAATCACAAACATATTAACATATTTTTCTTTGGCCCACTACACACAATTAATGCTCTGTATTGACTATACGCTCCTTATTAACTAAAGGAAATTATACCTCAGTGATTATTTCTTAAAGCATTTGTGAAGACTGTCCTTTAGAGAAGTAATATTGAGTGGCTTGCATTTTAAAGCGGGTTGATTTAGAACTTCCAGATGCATTAAAAAAGTTATCATTTTATTTAGTGTACTAATATATCAATTTATACCATTCTGTAGTTCAGAGACTAACCTGGGTTATGCCTTTCTTTATATCTCTCTCTCTCCTTCCTTCCTTCCTTCTTTCCTTCCTTCCTCTTCCTCCTTCTCTTGTTCCTCCTCTCTTTCTCTTTCTCCTCCTCTTGCTTTCTCTCTTGTTTGTTTTCTTTCTTTCCTATTTATTGAACATTAACATTTATTTAACATTTATATTTACATTAACATTTATTTATTTAACATTTATTGAACTAATGACAAAGTCCTGGGAATACAGTAGAGAAAAAGAGAATCCTTGCTCTTAAAATATATATATATATTCACACCAGCAAATTTAAATGGAAAACTTCCTACTATGAAAATGTCTGTCTTTTTGAACTATGTACTGCTGCCCAAATAGCGTTTTTTACTTGAAAATTTTACTAAACTCTGAGCATTAGTATTTCTTGACTTGACTAGTTTTATGCCATTTGAGTTGCTGCTCTGATACCTTCTTTCGCATGTTCTAAAATAATAAATTATTAAAGGCCTCAAACTAATTTCCTTTGTGTGTGTTTTTTAAGAAGATATAGTCATATAAATGGTAAACTGAACAATATGTAATTTAGATCAATAGAATTAGCTTTTATTTTACTGAGTTATGAAATGTTCTATCTTAATAACATTTCTTTGCTTTTATTGTCAAAACTACCAAAATCAATACAACTGAACACACACAAATTTTGGAAAATCAATTTTTATTAAACATTTCATAGAATAATACTTTTAATAAAGACCCATATGGGTATATTTGAAATGACAAGATTAAGTTGCCCAAATAATTAAGTTAATCTGAGGCTGTAAAATTAAAAATTAAAGCAATTGTCCAGGAAAATTAGTTGATCATAAACAAAACAACAAAATTCAGCAGCAACAATGGTTTTTAAAATTGGGGTTGTGCAGAATTTTTGTTCGATTATTCTATTCTACTATTGACCCTGATTAAATTAATTAAATTTACATGAACATTTAACCTATAAAGGAAGTGATAACTTTATTCTTTATCTGGAGTTCCAGTTTGGCTCTGTATATGTTTTCTTAATTTTTATTTTGATTATTTAATTCCTTAACTTAGGCATTGAAGAACTAAGTATGAATTTTTTTTTACTTGGAATCGTTGATTTTATAACACATAACCTCAAACTTATTATATGTAAATGCGTTTTTATTAAGTTAGTGTATGCTCTAAAAATAATGATGAATATTCATGGGAAATAGAAAAAAACTTTAAATAATTATAATGACTGATTACTCATTTACCACAAATATTTTTATCATGTAATTTACATAACTCTGCATAATCTCTACAACTACTTGCATATATACCTTCCTTACTCAATTTTAAACTGAGTGAAGTATCGAATTCCATATATCTCTTTAACCTTATCATTTCAACCAGTTAATTGAACAACATAAATATTCAAAAATATATCTGTGTAATAAATAGATAAATTACTAAAATTTAAAACAGAGTTTGTAGAGATAATTATTAAATACTATGATAGTTAAAAATAAATTATTTTTGAAAAATAATTTTAGATTTAGACTACATCTAATAAAGTTTTGTCAATGACTTCCACTCATAACACTGAAAACCTTAAACATGTTTTTTGTAATATAATTTTTTTGTTTTTTGTAATATAATTTTATGTTACTAAATTTAAACTTTAGCTATAAGTTTTGTATAAGAAGCTTAAAATTTTAAAGTCAAATTTAATATCTCCATTATAATGACTTCCTAACTTTTCAATATAATTCTTCATAAGTAAAGGGATAATTGCTGTCTGCTTTATGATCTTACTTAGCACATATTAAATTGTCTTGTATATTAGGTCCAATTTAATGACAATTCATTATAGTTATAGAGTCCACCAATCTATGCTTTTATTTTTTTTTTAAGATTTTATTTATTTGACAATTCATTATAGTTATAGAGTCCACCAATCTATGCTTTTATTTTTTTTTTAAGATTTTATTTATTTGAGAGAGAGAGCACAAGTGCGATGGAAGGGAAAGACAGAGGGAGAAGCAGACTCCTCACTGAGCAGAAAGCCCACTGTGAGGCTCTGTCCCAGGACCTGGAGTTCATGACCTGAGCCAAAGGCAAATGCATAACTAACTGAGACAGCCAGTTGCCTCATCTACCAGTCTATGTTTTTATACCGTTCATTAGAAGAGTACTATACCCTGGGTGGCTACACTCATTCTGACTTTGTTTTCAAAATTATCCTAACTATTCTCAATAGCATACTTAGATAAATGCAATACATTTGATGTATGTTGAAATTATACTTAATATATGATATAATTATGAAAGCATCAACATTTTTATAAACATCCAGGCCTCTAACATAAGAGCAATATAGTACCTTTTTCCATTTCCCAAGACTTCTCATGTATCTCTAAATGTGAGCATATGCTTTTTCATTGTTTCCATTAATTTTTATTTTATTTTCATTTTATTGTATTTTTATATTTATTTTATTAAAGTTATTTCATGTTCTGTTACTTGGTTTAAATTGTTACTGCTAAGGCTTTCACCATTATACTTTTTCTCTGATTATTTTGATATTTTATAGAGAAACTACTGAATTTTTATATTTTCCTCTCACCAAATTACCCCATTAGCATATTTCTGTTGATTTTCTTAAGTGTCTTAAATAATTATATTTGTATTAATGAAATTTTTCCCCTTTCCTTGGAGTATCTACAGCTATTATTTCTCTTTCACATATTTAATTGTCTAAATCAATGATAAAGAAGAACTGTAAGAGCACTCCAATGGAATTTAAGGGCTAACTTGCTTCAAGCTTAGTACTCTTTGTTTGCTAACTGGAGTCCCTTGGTCTATAACAGAACTAGTTTATTTTCCTTTGAGATTTCACTGGTGTTGAAGAATAAAGAGCCAAATTTTCTCAGAAGATAAGGCCTAACTACATTTGAAAACACCTGCTGCTGATGCCAGCAAGTCTGTTCAGCGTCACACCTGTCTGAGCACCTGCTTCTCCAGCAGGTAGCTGGGCTCCCCACCCCCCTTTCCAATGTCTTCCCCCGTAAACACTCCGGGTTCACCTGGACCGGGAGTACAGTCTTTGGGATGTTAGTCCAGCATCTTCCCATGTTGCCCACTTCCTGAATAAAGCAAACTTTCCTTTCCCATTGTGACTTGTCTCTCAAATACTGATTTTCCAGTGATGAGGTGCCGAACTTGAGTTTGGATCCGAATCTCTGCCCAGTAACATCGCCATTTTAATCATTAGAAGAGGTCTCATTTAATCTTTAATTGTCTTAAAAATAAAATTTCAAGATTGCTTTACAGACACCAGATCATTATAATATATATTGAATAGTACCATAGACCAAACTATGAGGAATAGTCTTTTTCCTCTGAGATGTAATTATGCTGTTTGTTCAGGCCCCACTGATTTTATTGGCTAAATATATTAATCATTACAATAGCTTGATAAGCAATATTAGACAATCAAAAAAAATCAAAGACAAAATAGGAGATATTGCTAAATGCTTGTCTAATACCTATCCTCTCTTGTTTTGTTAGCAGAATCCCCATTTGGGAGAATGGTATTATACATGATTATAGACACTTGCCTCCCCAGACACATTTACAAGTACAAAAATCCACTGTTTTATATCCTGATAAAAAGCTAGAGACTCAGTTGACATGTATTTTATTTACCCTTTGCTCATGCTCCTATTTTTCAAAATGTAAGACATGGATGTAGTGGCCAGTACTTCATTAGACATATTTTTAGAAGCATAAAGAAGATTGCCATGTATTAGTTAGCAGACCAGGTGGAGCAAGGAACTGGAGGAAGGTGGTTAAAAGGTACAAACGTTAGCTATAAGTTAAATAAGTACTAGGGATGTAATGTACAATATGATAATTATAGTTAACCCTGCGGTATGATGACAGAAAAATTGTTAAAAGAGCAAAGTCTGAGTTCTAATCATAGGGAAAATTTTTTGTTTCTCTTCTTCTTTCCTTTCTTTTTATTGGCTCAATATGAGATCATGGTTGTTAGTCGAAATGATTGTGGTCATCATTTCACAATATATGTAAATCAGACCATCATGCTGTATGCCTTAAATGGACACAGTGATATATGCCAACTATTTCTCAATAAAACTGGGGAAAAATGCTTTAAAGAGTTAAAAAAAAAAAGTTAGCAGATCAGAAAGATGGAAAATGTCTAGATCCTCTCAGCATTGAAAGCGCAGCATGAACTGATTTCAGGAACCCCTTATTACCATGAAATTGGTTACTTGTTTATGTTACCCAAGTCAGGTTTCCTCCACATAGACTCAAATGTAACTCTGTCTACAATATGTAGAATTTTGTAGAATATGTCTACAAAGCTTAAACGAATAGATTCATTATAGTAAAATTAAGCAACATACAAAGTAGTCTTTACAGGTTTTTCATTGTATTAGTTTATAGCTCATATCTTTTCTTTAAGCGGTTAGACAGTTGGTTCCCAAATGTCTAGCTTTTGGCATCACAGACTCCATTACTTACCATTTAGAACAATCATATTCCTCAGTCTCTGCCACAGGCATTATTGATGCTACAAAAAGAAAAAAAAGAAAGACTATACTTTAGAATCCTCCTGCATCTAGGCCTCTGTTTCTATACAAGAGAGGGCATTTTATTTTTTTTATTTTTGCTGAGAGAATAGTATCTCTTATTTCTTTCTTCCTTTCTTTTCTTTTCTTACTCATTCAGAAGGAAGTACTTTCTCCTGATTAGAAACACAAAAGAAGACTTCTCTTTTTCCATAAATTTTATTGTTCTATGCACCAAAATATATTGCCATATTAACTCCATGTATCCAAAACACCTCAATAATGTCAACTACACCTTGTACTTAACTTCAAAGAAAACCATTTAGATCAGAAGGTCCATATCCTCTTACATGGGATCTAGTGTTTAAAAGTTCAGTATTGCTGATTTTCTCAAATCATATCCCTTTGCCTTTTTGCTCTTCAACTGAAATGAAAATAACAGAAAAATTGTCCTTTGGATGTTTCTTCTGTCTCCAGTGAGTGTTCAGATGTGAGTAAAATCTGAAATGTTTTATGAGCTATAAGAAATAAACTCTTTAACTTGAAATAATGGTTGAATTTTTTATTTAATGAAGAAATGAGCATTAAAAATCTTTTTAAATGTGCAGTCTAAAAGGATAAAATGTAGAAAAATACCCATTTTTATAATAAACTAAAATTAAGGATTACAAAAAATCAATTATCTATTAAAAGGTTTAAAAAATACTCTAATCACTGTAATAAAAGCAAAGTTCATTAATTTATATTGCTGAACATCTGTTCCTAGTTATAATAAATTTGGAGTGGTTGTAGAGTGTGGTTTTACTTTTAGATCATCTAGAATTAGGTGCTTCAAAAAATTTCAAGCAAATTAAACTTGATACATACCAGCCTTAGAAAAAAATTGCATTTTGTATTATTTGTACTGTCAAAAATAGATGTTATTTAAGGATGATATCAACATTTAGAATAATTGAAATAAAGTTGACATATACTACAATGTGTGATAGTAGAGTCCATGAAATATTTTACAATATCATATCTACTTGTATATAAGCTTTCCAATTTTGCAAGTTTTATTTCCCATGAACCATATATTAGCTGAATTTGACACATTGGATTCTGCATAATCCTCCAAAGTACTATGGAATACAAATCTAAGTGTATGTTTTAAACTACATGTAAAATATTTCTATATTTAAACAAATTTCTTTAAATCACATTAAAGAAGAAAGGCATGCTAACAGTGTGCTAGCACTGTTCCAGGTGCTGGGGATTCAGTAGTGAGCAAAACTTTTCTCATATTAGTATGCAGTCTAATAAGCAAATTGCATTCTAAAATAAAGAGCCAAACAAAAATTTGATTTGAGCACATTGGATCCAGCTGGTCACATCTCTTGGTTTTGCTCATCCTACTCTACTTAGATTTAATTCTTTTTTTTTCTCATTTTTCTATCTAGTGGCACATACTCAACTTTTAAATCCGAGTTCAAATTTCACTTCTTTGAAGCTTTCTTGTATACTACTCCCACTGCTTCACCCCTGTGTAAAATTAATTACTTCTCAGTTCTGATAATAGCAGTGATACACACACACACACACACACACACACGAGATATATATACATATATACACACACAAATATATAATTGCATATCTATAATATACATTTTGCTTTGTTATTAATCCCATGTTTGAATGTGAGATTTTTAATAGGCGTCTTACCTTATTTGTTTAAATGGCTTCTGTACTTAATGCAATGCTGGCTACATACAGTTATTTTTTTTAAAAAGGATTATATGATGAATGGAACAATTTTGGGATGTCTTCATAGATAACACAAAGGACAAATGGTTCAGTGAGGAACTAATGTTTGATTAGTTGCTGCCATAACAAATTGCCACAGTCCTGTCTTAAAACATTGCAAATTTATTATTTTATAGCTCTATTGGTTAGAAATCTGACATGAGTGCCACTGGGCTAAAACCAAGACAAGGCTGCATTTCTTTCTGTAAACTTTAGGTAACCTGGTCTCTTCCAGCAGCTAGAGGCCGCCTGTGTTCCTCGACATGTGGTCCCTTTCCTCCTCCTTCAAAGATAACAAGGTCTCATGTCTCTGACCTTTCTCTCTCTGACCATAGCCAAGACTTCTTTGCTTTTAAGAATTTGAGTGATAGGATTGAGCACACCGAGATAATCCAGAATAATCTCCCCATCTCAAGGTCTTCAGCTTTAACCATATCTGCAAAATCACTTTTGCAATGGAAGGTAAAATATTCACAAGTTCCTGGAATTAGGATGTGGACATCTTTGTTGGGTGGGGGAAGGAGAGCATTTTTCACCTAAGACAGATAAATGTATACCTATGACTTGGCTTGTGTGTTGTAGTGAGTGCTAATAATATATAAAAACAAGGATGGCCAGTAACAAAGTAAATCGTAACAACCAAGTTAAGACATTATAGGAATGCATCTAGGGAAGACATCTTCTTCACAGTTGATGAAGAACTGAATAAGTAAATAAATAACTGAATATAGTCAAGGTAAGTTAAATAAAAAAATAAACAAGCGGGGTGCCTGGTGGCTCAATCGGTTATGCATGGGACTCTTGATTTCAGCTCAGGTCCCCATCTGAATCTCAGGATCATGAGATTGAGTCCCAAGTCAAGCTCCCTGTTGAGTGTGGAGCCTGCTTAGGATTCTCTGTCTGTCTGTCTGATCTTTCCCTCTGCCTCTCCCTGCCCCAGTGCACACACACGCTCACTCCCTTTATGTAAAAAAAAAAAAAAAAAAAGGAAACAAGAAAAAGTTTTGGCAGACTAAATACAAGCCTAAAAGCCACCAAAGCCAAAACCAAAGTGTTTTCATAGAAGGTGAGCTTCAGAATTATAACTCTCAGTTGAGAAGCAGCTATATGAGGGCGAGTTCATAAGTCTGTTTTTGCCATCTAACTTCAGTTGCCAGATATTTTATAAGTTTTGAATGTACTGAAAAGAAAAAAATAGATCTTTTGCAATTTCCCCAAAGAGGTCAAAGCACTGTTAGGGCATTTGTCCTGAGACGTGGGCTGTGATTTCACCGGCTCAGTTTGTCTCATCACTTTTGCTTACATTCCCATGAGCCACCCACAGTCATTCCTCACCCTCTTGATAAACACATCCGTCAAATACTACTACTTGTCAATGACATCAATTTAATTTTATTGGAGATAAGGTCAGAAGCAAATATCTAATAGACTACTATCCTCTAAATCAGATCTAAAAATACCCACATTTGTTGTTGTCGCCACCATTTCTTTGAAGGAAAGGGGTGGGGGGAAGAAAATTTACTCTTGTAAATGTCAGCAAGGAACTAAAGAATGGATAAAAGGAGAGCAGTGAACACTCCAAGAGTTTTGATTTAAAAGAAATGTTAAGCAATTTTGAATTTCTAGTCTTATTTAAGTTGAAAGATGTTCCTATGATTTTGGTTTATTCATTTGACTTTTCAAGGTATGAAAATGTCATTCAGACAATGTTTGTCTCCATAAGCATATAAAGTATACGTAACTTCACAAATCAAATAATCAGTTCATTTGTGTAAAATACAGTTACAAACCCGTGTTTCATTATAGGAGCAGAGTTATGTTACTCTCTTTATGTCATTTTGAAATATAATCAGACAATTTCAGGGCAACATTGTGTTTTAGAAATTATCTCATTTAAGCATAGTTTTAAAGATGAGCAACTTGGATGGGATTTAGTAATTTGCCCAAGGTCACATAGCTAATTGGTGGCAAAATAGAAGGTTAAACTCAGCTTAAATGTCAATACTCTTCCTCACAACAAAGTTTACCTTCAGAATTTCTCCTTTTTTCTACCAATGTCAACATTTGCCTTCATGGTGTTCTGTAATTTACATGTATTTTCACACCTAATTAATGGAAATGGGCCAGAATGCTATCATCAGATAACATCTGCCTTAATGATACTTGCATCTAATCCCTGCAGGGGCAGGGATTCAAGGAGAGAAAATAGTTCACATGGGATGAACTGTTAAGAATAGATTGCAATGAACCCGAATGTTTATGGAAGCAATGTCCACAATAGCCAAACTATGGAAAGAACCTAGATGTCCATCAACAGATGAATGGATAAAGAAGATGTGGTATATATATACAATGGAATACTACACAGCCATCAAAAGAAATGAAATCTTGCCATTTGCGATGACGTGGATGGAACTAGAGGGTATTATGCTTAGCAAAGTGAGTCAGTCGGAGAAAGACAACTATCATATGATCTCCCTGATATGAGGAAGTGGAGATGTAACATGGGGGACTCGGGGGGGGGGGGGTGTAGAAAAAGAAAAAATGAAAGAAGATGGGATCAAGAGGGAGATAAACCATAAAAGACTCAATCTCAAAAAACAGACTGAGGGTTGCTGGGGGGAGTGGGGATGGGATGGGGTGGTGAGGATATGGACATTGGGGAGGGTATGTGCTATGATGAGTACTGTGAAATGTGTAAACCTGGCGAGTCACAGACCTGTACCCCTGGGGATAAAAACACATTATATGTTTATTTAAAAATTAAAAAATAAAAAAAGAATAGACTGCAGTAGGACACTTGGTTGGCTCCATTAGTTAAGGGTCTGCCTTTAGCTCAGGTCATGATCCCGGGGTCCTGGGATTGAGTCCTGCACAGGGCTCCCTGCTCAGCAGGGAGTCTGCTTCTCCCTCCGCCTCTGCCCCTCCTCCCACCTTGTGCTCTCTCTCTAATAAATAAATTTTTAAAAATTAAAAAATAAAAGAATGGATTGTAGTGATAGAGGTGAGAGATGAAAGTAAATCTGTCTAGGGAAGTATCAATGTAGAAGCAGAGAAGATGGTTCTAAATTAGTTAAAACTGGTAGGAGATGATGGTGGAATAAGAATGGAGAAAGAAGGAAGAAGGAGGGAACACAGATAATTTCCAAATTGCTGGGTTAGTCAGTAGAAATACAATATTATTCACTAAGATAGGAAATATTAGAGGAAGATCAAAGCATTAATCAGCTTTTGATAGGTTATGAGGCAATAACAATTTCTCAATTTTAGTAAGAAAAATTTAGTTTTTTCTTCATGACTAGAGATGCAGAAATATATATATTGAAATTTTATATATATAATTTCAAATAGGACCTGATGCAAAGCAAAATTCCAATAAATGTCAGCTAATATTATTCCTATTACTATCTCAACCTGATGAAAAAGAAACTGAAGGGTAAGAAGCTTAAATAACTGTCCAAGATCATATACAAAGTTATGGATAGAGACAGAATTTGATGCCAATTTTATGGAGGGCAGATTCAATTCATAATCATTACATTAAAATTTTTCTGCTTTTCTTCCACCTTTCAGTGCATGTGGACTGTAGGGCTCCTATGTACTGACATTTTATGACCGACATATTGTTGGTGACAAGCATGGATGCCTGCATATAGCATTACTTCTGAAGCAACCCAGGAATATATAAATACTTGATAGAGTATCAAACAGAACAGAACAAAATTGTTATCTGTGGAGAAGGGAAAGATATTTTAAGGAGTAGCCTGAACAATTAAATTTGCACTGAAATAAAATAAATTTGGACTACTACCACCAATCAAATATAAAAATCTACTTCAAATAGTTCAATGACTTCATGAACTCAGATTAGGAAAGAACTATTTGTTTGTTTACTTACCTATTTATTTATTTAATTATTCCAGCTTTATTGAGATATAATTGATATATAACAAGGTTAAGGTAGATGTGATGATTTGATACATATATATGTTGCAAAATATTTACCACAATAAGATTGATTAAAACATTCTTCTCTCACATAATTATTATTTTGTTGTGATTATGGAAAGAACACTTAAAATCTCGTTGTGACTTTCAAGTATACAATGCAATGTGTTTAAGTGTGGTCACCACGTTATTTATGGAACTTCTTTCTCTTACATCTGAGTTTGTGCCCTTTGCTAAGTATCTCTCCTTTGCTAAGTTTCCTCCACTCCCTAGCACCTAGTAACCATCAATACACTCTCTGTTTCCATGACTTTGACATTTTAGATTCCATATATAAGCAATAACATACAGTATTTTTCTTTGCCTGATGTATTTCACTTAACGTAATGCCCTAATGTTTTATCCACATTTTTCCAAATGGCAGGATTTCCTTCTCTAATAGCTAAACAACACTCCATTGTAAATATATACACATACACACTACACACACACACACACACACACACACACACACCATATTTTCTTTATCTGTCAATGGACATTTATTTCCATATATTGGCTGTTGTGGATAATGCTGAACCAAACACAGGAGTGCATATATCTCTTCAAGAACCTGATTTCTCTCCCTTTGCATATATACCCAGAAGTGAGATTGCTAAATTAGATGGCAGTTTTATTTTTAATTATGCTGGAAGTTCTATACTGTTCTCCAATACTAATTTGTATTGCCACCTATAGTTCCCTTTACCCCACATCCTTGCCAGCACTTGTTATTTCCTCTTCCTTTGATACTAAGCATCCTAACAGATATGAGGTGGTATCTCATTATGGTTTTGATTTGCATTTCTTTGATGATTAGTAGTGTTGAGCACCTTTTTGTATACTTGTTGGCCATTTGTACGTCTTCTTTGGGAAAATGTCTATTCATGTCCTTTACCGATTTTTGAATTTAATTATTTGCTCTTTGGCTATTGAGTTGTATGTATTCCTTCTGTATTTGGCATGCTAACTTCTTATCAGAAGTACGGTTTTCTATATTTCTTCTAATTCCATATGTTGCCTTTTCATTTTGTTGGTTAGACTTTTTGCTGTGCAGATGCCTTTTTGTTTGATGTAGTGACATTTGATTTTTGCTTTTGTTGTTTGTGCTTTTGGCGTCGTTTCCAAAAAATCATTGCTTAGATATTATCAAGGAGCATTTTCCTTATGTTTTCCTCTAGGAGTTTTATGGTTTCAGATCTTATGTTTGATTTAATCCATTTTGAGTTCATTTTTGTGGGTAGTATAAGATAGGGGTCCAATTTCATTCTTTTACATGTGAATACCCAGTTTTCCCAACCCTATTTATTGAAAAGACTCTCCCTTCCACAATGAGTATTCTTGGCTCCTTTATCAAATATTAGTTCACCATTCATACAAAGGTTTATTTCTGAGCTCTCAATTCCATTCTATTGATGTATGTGTCTGGTTTTATGCCAGTACCATACTTTTTCCATTATTACAGATCTGTAATGTAGTTGGAAGTTAGGAAACACAATGCCTCCAATTTGCTTCTTTCTCAAGATTGCTTTGGCTATTCAAGGTCTTTTGTTTCCATATGAATTTTAAGATTTTTTTTCTGTTCTTGTGAAAAATACTATTGGAATTTTGATAAGGATTGCACTGTATCTATAGATGTCTTTGAGTAGTATGGATATTTTAAAAGTATTAACTTCTAATCATGAACACTGAATATCTTTCCATTTACTTGTGCCTTTTTTAATTCCTTTCATCAATGGTCTCTACATTTGTACAGGTGTTTTACTTTCTTGGTTTCATTTATTCCTCAGTATTTTATTGGTTTAGATGCTATGGAGTTGTTTTATTTCTTTTTCAGAGAGTTCATTGTTGGTGGATAGAAAAGCAACTGATTTTTGTATGTTGATTTTGAATTCTGAAATATTTCTTTTTTTTTAATGTAAAGACTTGTAGTTACAAGTAAAAGATGGACAGGTTTTACGTGGAATGGTTAGGATTTTCTATATATAATATAGTGTCTTCAGAAAACAGAAATTTTACTTCTTCCTTTCCAATTTTGATGGCTTTATATCTTCTTGCTTGATTGTTCTAGCTGTAATTTCCACCATGACGTGGAAGTAGTTGTAAGAGCAGGTACCCTTGTCTTGTTCTTGATTTTAGATGACAGTTTCAATGTTTCACCATTAAGTATAATGACAGCTGTAGGTCTACCATATATGACCTTTATTATATTGACATACATTCTTTCTATACCCAATTTTTTGAGAGTTTTCAGTATGAAAGGATGCTATGTTTGTCAAATTCTTTTCTGTATCGATAGAGATGATCACAAAATTTTTGTTTTTCTTTCTATTTATACGATGTATCGCATTTATTGATTTGTATGTGTTGAACTATCCTTGAATTCTAAAAGTAAATCCCCTTTAATCATGGTGAATGATCCCCTTAATGAATTCAGTTTGCTAGTGTTGAGAATTTTTTTCATTTATTTTCATCCAGGGTATTGGTTTATAGCTTTTCTTGTTTTGTCTTTCTTATTGTGTCTTTATCTGGGTTTGTGTCTTTATCAGGGTAATACTGGCCTTGTAAAAAACTTTTGGAGTATTCTCTCTTCTTTAACTTTTTTAAAGAGTTTGAGGATTGGCATTGATTCTCCTTTAATTATTTAGTGGAATTCACCTGCGAAGGCATCTAGTCCTGGGCTTGTCTTTGTTGGAAAGTTTTTTGTTTTGTTTTGTTCCGTTTAAAAGATTTATTTATTCATTGTTAGAGACAGAGAGAGAAAGAGAAAGAGCACGCGTATGTGTGCAAGTGGGGCAGGTGGGGAGAGAAGTGGGACAGTAGAAGAAGAGGAAGAGAGAATCTTAAGCAGACTCAACACTGAGTACAGAGCCTGATGTGGACTCTATCAAAGGACCCTGAGGTCATAACCTGAGCCAAAACCTAGAGTCAGTCACTCAACTGACTGTACCACCCAGGCACCCATTAGGAGGTTTTTTATTATGGATTCAATTTTCTTCCTAGTACTGGTCTGTTCAGATTTTCTGTTTTTTCATATTTTTGTCTTGGTAGGTTGTGCACCTCTAGGAATTTATCCACTTCTCCCATGTTGTCTAATTTTTTGGTGTATAATTCTTTTTATTTTTGTGAAATTATGTAATTTATCCTCTTTCATTTATGATTTTATTTATTTAAGTCTTCTTGATTTTTTCCTTGGTAAGTCTAGGTAAAGATTTGTCAATTTTGTTTGTTTTTTCAACAATCCTATTCTTAATTTCACTGATCTTTTATAACCTTCAGGTTTCTAGTTCATTGATTTCTGCTCTGATATTTGTTATCTCCTTCCTTCTGCTAATTTTGGACTTAGTTTGTTCTTATTTTTCTAGTCGCTTGAGGTATAAAGGTAGATTGTTTAGTTGAGATCTTTCTTTTTTAAATGTAGGCCTTTATGACAGTAAACTCCCCTTTTATCTTTTCTTTTGCTTCATTCCCTAAATTCTGATAAGTTCTTTCTCTATTTTCCTTTTTTTCAAAGTATATTTTTTTTAAACTGGCTAGCTTGCTTTATTTATTTATTTATTTATTTATTTATTTATTTATTAACACATAATGTATTGTTTCTTTCAGGGCTACAGGTCTGTGAATCATCAGGCTTACACATTTCACAGCACTCACCATAGCATACACTCTCCCCAATGTCCATCACCCAGCCACCCATCCCTCCCACCCCCCACCTCCAGGAACCCTCAATCTGTTTTCTGAGATTAAGAATCTCTTATGGTTTGTCTCCCTCTCTGGTTTCTTCTTGTTTCATTTTTTCCTCTCTTCCCCTATGATCCTCTGATTCTTTCTCAAATTCCACATACCAGTGAAATCATATGATAATTTTTTTCTCTGATTTACTTATTTCGCTCAACATAATACCCTCTAGTTCCATCCACATCATTGCAAGTGGCAAGATTTCATTTTTTGCTGGCTGAGTAAAATTCCATTGTATATATATACCACATCTTCTTTATCCATTCATCTGTTGATGTACATCTAGGTTCTTTCCATAGTTTGGCTATTGTAGACATTGCTGCTATGAACATTCAGGTGCACATGCCCCTTCAGATCACTACATTTGTATCTTTATGGTAAATACCAAGTAGTGGTATTGCTGGATCATTTTCAAGGTATTTTCAAAATTTTTCTTTTTGATTTCATCTTTGATTCATTTGCTCAGCAGCATGCTATTGGACCCTTACCTGACTGAGCCATCCAGGTACCCTTTCACTCAAAAACTTTTAGATAAACTTACAAATGAGATATGTAGAATAAACATGGTGAGAAGCTGACATAGTCTATATGAATGTAAAATTCAGTATTTTTTATCATACTTTAAAACCTTTATAGTTAAAATAAACTCTACCATATTACCAAAAAAAAAATATATTTTAGCCTGGTTCTTGAATTCTCATATGTTTCTTACTTTAAAAAGTAACACTTACACTGTTGGTGGGAATGCAAGTTGGTGCAGCCACTTTGGAGAACAGTGTGGAGATTCCTCAAGAAATTAAAAATAGAGCTTCCCTATGACCCTACAATTGCACTACTGGGTATTTACCCCAAAGATACAGATGCAGTGAAAAGAAGGGCCATCTGTACCCCAATGTTTATTGCAGCAATGGCCACGGTCACCAAACTGTGGAAAGAACCAAGATGCCCTTCAACAGATGAATGGATAAGGAAGATGTGGTCCGTATACACGATGGAGTATTATGCCTCCATCAGAAAGGATGAATACCCAACTTTTGTAGCAACATGGACGGGACTGGAAGAGATTATGCTGAGTGAAATAAGTCAAGCAGAGGGAGTCAAGTATCATATGGTTTCACTTATTTGTGGAGCATAACAAATAACATGGAGGGCATGGGGAGATGGAGAGGAGAAGGAAGTTGAGGGAAATTGGAAGGGGAGGTGAACCATGAGAGATTATGGACTCTGAAAAAGAACCTGAGGGTTGAAGGGGCGGGGTGTGGGAGGTTGGGGGAACCAGGTGGTGGGTAATAGGGAGGGCACATATTACATGGAGCACTGGGTGTCGTGCAAAAACAAAAAATACTGTTACGCTGAAAATATAAATAAATTAAAAAAAAAAGATTTGGGAAGTGTGAAAAAAAAAGTAATACTTACTGAACTTGTCAGATATATTATTTCTAAGTGCCCCTTTAACTATTCCCATGATTCTCTTACTGATCATGTGAAACAGCCTATCAAAAAGACAAATAATGATTCTTGCTGAAGCAAAAGGGACTTTATGACATCACACTTTGAAAAGCCAACAAATCTGTAATCTTACCTAGTTTGGCAGTTGTAAAAGGCATTTCAAAAATTAACTATAGCTACTATGACTTTAAGAAGGTTGGCATATGACTAGGGAAACAAATCTTAAAACCTCTTCTCTAAGGAATGTACTCTAAAAGATTTTATTCTTAATTCATAAATACTGTCACCCTTTCCTTCATATTTGATACAGATTATTAAAAGCATTCCATTTTATTTCATTCTAAAATGAAATATCTCATGTTATATGTATAGAGTTAGCTATTATTCATTATATTATATGAAATAAACTTTGCTTCTAATTTCTGGAGTTCAATATCTTTGTGTTTTTATTGTGCTATATAAATTAAAATACTTGATTTTCATTTTTTTATCAGTAATAATGTTCAGGTATAAGATTTCAATGAGAATTCAGTTTTATTGATACTTCTTGGTTAAGTGAATTGTATTTATGCAATAAGTATATTTACTTCAGCTATACATGCCTTTCTTTTAGTTATTCTGAACCTATTTATCATAGTCCAACTCTCAAAAATGCAATTTATGTAATAAAAATATTTTTGAAACTGAAAATGATTTTTTTTACTATTGGCATTTCTGTTTTTAATAGTAGAAACACTAATCTTTTGCAAATGGATTCAGACATTGGTGACAGCATCCAACAGAGAAGAAATATCACTTTCAAGTTAGCTCAGTAGATTTGTAACTGGACTAAAATCTTATGATTATATTGTGGGGGAAAAAGTAGTTTTCTGGTACTGACTTATGGAATATTAACTTTTAGTAACTGACTAATTGTTTGCTCTCCCAATTTGTGATTTACATTTTCAGCATCTTAACAGTGTCTTTGCAAAGCAGAAACATTGGCTTTAATAAAATCAAGTGCATCCATTTTGCCTTTCATGGATTGTGTTTTTGATAATGTATCTAAAATTCTATCACTAACTCCAAAGTCACATAGATTTTCTCCTACCTGTTTGCTTGTAGAAGTTTTGTTGCTTTTCATTTTACATTAGGCCTATTTTGAGTTACCTAATTTTGGAAGAATATGAATTGTGTCTAAGTTCAATTTTTCAGCAGATAGGTATCCAATTTTTCCAGCATCATTTGTTGAAAATAATATCATTTTTCCATTGAATTACCTTTGAATTTTTTTTGTCAAGAAATACATTAAGAATCTTTGCTTAGGTCTGTTTTGGGCTCTGTCTTCTATTTCACTGGTCCATGCACCTGTGCTTTCACTAATGCCATGCTGTCTGGATTACTGCAGCTTTAAAATAAGTCTACAAATCAGTTAATGTGAGTCCTCCAACTTTGTTCCCCTTCATCAATATTTTATTGACCATTCTAGGCACTTTGCCTTTCCATTTACAACATTTTAGAGTCAGTTTGTCATTACCTAACTTATATCTCCTGGTATTTTGACTAAAAATCTGTTGAATATAGCTCAAGTTGGGAAGAATTCACATCCTAACTATTTCATGTTGTACAAGCTATGAACATAAATTATCTCTTCATTTATTTAAGTCTTTGATTTCTTTCATCTGTAGTATCTACCTACAACACTTGTATATATTTTGCTCTATTTAATCCTAAGTATTCAGAGGAAGTTATTATAATGACATTTTTAAAAACTCCAAATTCCAATTATTCATTTCTGATATAGGAAAGCTGTTGACTTGTGTCGGTTGACCTTGTATCTTGCCAACTTGCTGTTCTTACTTATTTATTCTAGAAGGCTTTTGAAGATTCTTTGAGGTTTTCTACATAGATAATCATGTCATCTCTGAATAAATACATTTTAACTTTTTCCTTTCTGATTTTTTTGGAAAGATTAGAAATCTTAAGCAAAACATTTTAAGATTGTCTTATTTTACAAGCTAAAACTACCAGTATAGTGTTAATATGGATTTTTCTCTGTAATTTCTCTATTTCATTGAATTCTGGTCATTTTTATTTATTTTTAAATATTTTATTTATTTGAGAGAGAGTGAACGAGTGCATGTGCAGGCATGCGAGGAGGACGAGGGGAGAAACGGAAGGGGGGCGGCATGCAGGAGAGAGTTGAGACTACCCTGAGACAGAGCCAAATGCAGAACTCCATACCCTGACCCTGACATCAGGACCTGAGCTGAGGTCAAGAGTCAGAACCAAATGACTGAGCAAGCCAGGTGGCCGAATTTTTGTCATTTTTAAAATTATGATTTCTTTTCTCTACTCACTTAATATTTAATTCATTTTTCTTTATTTGGACTCTCAGGGTGAGAGCATAGATCATAGATTTTTGTTGTTTTTTTTAATAATTTAACACAATATATTTCTTTCTTTCTTCTTTTTTTTTTTTTTTTTTTGAGAAAGAGAGAGCAAGTGAGCTGAGGGGGGAGACAGAGGGAGAGAGAGCAAGAGAATCTTAATGAGGTTCCATGCCCAGCACAGAGCTCCACCCATGGTTCCATCTCACAGCTCTGAGATCGTGAATTGAGCCAAAATCAAGAGTTGGATGCTTAACCAACCAACTGAGTTACCCAGGTATCCCTTATGCAATATAGTGCTATCTAGGGACTATGTTAACTGTATCCACAAGCTTTGATATGTTGTATTTTCCTCTTTTCATTCAGTTCAAAATGTTTTCTAATTTTCTCTGTGAATTTTTTGCTTTAGTCTACTATTTTTAGAGTGATCTAAAAATATTTTTTTAGAAAAAATTTTTTTTCTAAATATTTCTAAATATTTCTAAAAATATTTTTTTAGAAAAAAACATTTTTTCAAATGTTTGATGATTCTTCCTGACATTTTTTTAAAAAAATGATTTATAACTAATTTTGTTATGGTCAAAAAACACACCTTGAAGATTTCAATCTTTTTGAATTTATTAAGACTATTCTTTCTTTTTATTATTAGGATTCCAAAAATAAATTTTATTAAGACTTTTCTTATGACCTAGAATATTGTCTATCTTAGTAAATGAGTGATGTACACTTTAAAAAAGTATATATTCTGGAGCACCTGGGTGGCACAATCAGTTAAGCATCTGACTCTTGGTTTACATTCAGGTTGTGATGTCAGGGTTGAGAGATCGAACCCCACCTCAGGCACTGTGCTCAGTGGGAAGTCTGCTCGAGATTCTCTTGCTCCCTCTTCTTCTTGCCCCTCTCTCTTGCACTCTAAGTAAAAAAATAAATATTTTTTTAAATAAAAAATTATATATTCTGTTAGAACAACAGAATGGTTAATGGCAAAATTTCTGGAAGTGAGTGCTTGGTTTTGCATCTGCACTTTACTGCTTTCTAATATAAAATCATTTAAAAAATTACTTAACTTCACTGTAAGTGAGTTTTCCTATTTTTGAGATGGAAATAAAATGAAGATACCTACCTTATAGTATGGTTCTAAAAATTAATTTTTTTCATTCATATAAACATTTTGGTCCTTTTCTACACACCATATATGTTTGCTGCCATTATTCGTATTATGTTATATGACATTTACCTTTGTCATTATCATCTGCAGCAGGAACAATTATATCAAATAAACTTGAAAAACATTGAGAAACAACAGCTTATATGTGCACAGAAAGTGAGAAGTATATAAGGTCATGAACAAGGGAAGTGGGTGACTGGAAAAGACATCAGAACATAATTTCAAAGGTAATCATTTTTCACACTATACTTCCCCTATAGCCAATCTCCTCCACATAAAGTTACATAGAACTCCACGATACACACACACACACACACGTGCAAATATATATATATATAATATATATATATATGTGTGTGTGTGTGTGTATATATATAAAGAGAGAGAGAGATTTTCTTATGATTCCCAAATCCACAACTTTTAGCCAAACCTCTTTGAACTCCAACTGTCTTAAGCTACTGTTCGCTGTAAAGATATTATTTAGATCTCTCAAAGGCTCTTCAAGCTCCACATATCTATACCTAAACTCATAAACTTTGCCCTGAAATTGTTATCCTCCAGTTTGTTAGAGTATTGAGCCACTCATCTTCTTGCATAGGCCAATATCCCTCATTATTAATATATCCGAAAGTCCCATTAATTTTTCCTTTTAAATATTGTTGATTTAAGTATTGTTACATTTGCACATTTTTCTTTTTCCTTATTATTATTTCCTTATCATTATTTTATCATTTTTATTGATATTATATTATTATATTATTATTTCCTTATCATTATTTTATCATTTCCTTATCATTATTTTAGATCAAGAAATCATTGCTCACATGGACAATTATGGACTTTTAACCAATCTGTCATTCATTCTCAATGCTTCCAATTCCATACCTATATTTCAGGCAAAGTAGTCATTACAAACTGCAAAGCTGACCATATTACCCCGTAACCATCTACATTATTTAAAAATTGTTTGGCTTTCAATTTCTTTGAAAGATCTTGGTCTGTTTCCCAGTCATGTTTTTTATCATGCTTTCTCCTTTTTTCACATCTCAATCACACATGGCTTCTGCACTCAGTCGATGTTTTCTACTCCTAGCCAAAGTACCTTTGCACACAATTTCCTGTGCCTGGACTCTGCCCTACTTTTCTTCAAATTAGTAAATTCTACTGATTAATCAGACTTTAGTCAAATGGTACTCCCTCGGGGAGACTTTCCTGATTATATTTATCTGTCTATGTTCACTTCCATTGTTTCTATAAAATGCAGAAGTTTAAAAAAAATGCATGTGATCTTGTGATTAATGTCTGTTTCCTCATATATTTTTAAATGCAAGTGAGCAAAGACAGTGTTATTGTTAACTGCCATATCACCAGTAACTTGCAAATGTCTGATCATAATAGGCATAAAGTCATGTTCTTAATATCTAAAAAAAAAAGGAATAAAATTCCATTTGAGAGTGACATAACTTAGAAGAATCAAGTGTATTTAAAAGGAAAATAAGCAAAAATTTTAGCATTGCAAGACTATTAGTAAGAAGAGCAAGGTTCTTGTCATATAATTTTATCTTTGAATTGATATTTTTTACTATAAACACAAATTCCATTTCCTTAATGAAAACTAAAATCATTATAGAACCCTAGAGAAAGAAAGAGAAAGAAGAAACAAAGAAATAAAGAAGCAAAGGAAGGAAGGAAGGAAGGAAGGAAGGAAATGAAAATATTGAGTTTTGGCCTGACTTTTGCCAAAGAAATCATACAATAAAGTTGCACACAACACACGTACTGAAAATAAGCTCTTCTGGAATATAATTCTTCTCTTAGGACTAGTTTCCCATTAACCTGTAACAAATCACTTCAAATAATTAAATCTATTTTCTTTGTTGGAGTTCCACCAGAAGCAAAGCCAGAAACACGAATTTGATAGTAAGATCATTCGGGAGATAAAACCACAGAACATCTGTGGGAAAAGCAGAAGCGAGGCTGGGGGAGTCTGGGAGTCAGTTCAGAATCTGTACTTCAAAATTATCTCCCACAAATTAAGGGACCTGTGGTATTTATTCAATGATTTCCTTCAGTCATTGGTGGATGGTTACTCCTGAGGTGGATGTTAATTCCCAATACTTCTCTGTCTGGCACGTGGACAAAGTGAGTCTAATCATAAGGAAACTTGAATAATTGGAAGATAGACCAGAATGTACTGCCCTGGGAAAGCCCAAAATGATATGGATGGGATATCAAAACTGTCTGCTGCAGACTACTCCTTGTACTCATTCATGTCCTATAACAATATATTCTTACAGCTCCCATACCACTCATTCAACATGAACTCATCTATGGCCGGCACTTCTATTGTCTAAGTTTATTATTGCCCAGTGGAGTAACTCAGTCTCCAGTTTCCAAGAGGGACAACCATTGGTTATGATGCCTTTTCAAGCTGCTGTTGCTGCAATTGCCCATTATTGGGCATGCACAAAGAAACCATAGTAGATTCTCTGATTTCCAGATATATACTTACTGGTCCTCATTATGTAACATCAACCCTATCTCCTATGATAATACAAGTCATTTTCCCTAGTATGCCAGGGGAGTATCACTATCTTTGCCTGTCTGTCTCCTGTGAAGCACTTACTGTATCACTTGACAGATGCCTGTTTATGGTCTAAGAACCGAGTTGCATGCCAGAAGTGGGATCCTGAACGATATAGGTCTCTGCTGCAGAGAACATGGTCTGCAGAGAACAAGAACCTAGGAGACTCTGCTGCTAAATTCTTAGACTTCTCTTTGGGAAAAAAAAAAAAAAATCAGAAATGAAATTTGTATGCTCATTTTATTGCTCTTGCTCTGTTTTCTACTCTATACTAGTGGTCTTCAGAGTCATTAAATGTGTTACTAATGTCCCCAATATCCTAAGAGGCCCACCTAGCACTGTGTATCTTTCTTAGAAATAAGAGTTATAATAAACAACAACTTTTCTTTATCTTAGACGGGATATGCTAGATCATTGTACCTCTATAATATTCACTAATAAGGAAATCCCCTGTATTTCTGCAGGGTTTATTTTATACCCTACAGTACTTTGCTGTAGTTCTTTCCATTCCTTGCTTCCTGAATATGATCTTTAAAAGGTCATCGGTGAAAGAGAAAATTCAAGGTTTGATAGAGTATCCAGATGATCAAGTTTACTTTGAACTATATTGTAACAAAGAACAAGAAAATAATTATAGCTATAGCATAAAACAATGAAGGTGTATTGCTGTCCATTCCGAAGGAATACAAATTGTTTTGCTCCTCTTCCTTCTTAGGAATGAAAAGAACAATTCACCAAATCAATAGCTACATGAAAATGCTAGAGGCTTTGTTGATTTGTTCTAGTACCAAATCCATATTCAGCATATCAGCTGAGAGTGGGGCTATCCCTTGGTTAGCTTAAGACTGTCTTCTACCACTTGCAAATCTTCAGAATTTTTGGTGAAACAAACAGCAGTATGACAAGACTACCACACCCGTCTTCAAGAATGCTCTAATCACTGCCATTCAACTTGAGATATCCATTGCTTCTGATTTTCTATGTGGGTCACAGATGTGTGTGTGGCCTTCCTTACAGTGAAATCTTGACTCTTACTCCACAGCTAGCCAGTGTGAGGATTCTGTCAGCTGCTAAGTGTGTTTATCTTAATGACAAACCCGTGACTAGAAAAATGATCAGTGATTGGTTCTCATACCCTTTGGATCCACTGTGAAGCAAATTTAAGGCAAAAATACATTTATCATCTGACCTGTGTGTTCCCTGCCTCTAATGGAGGGTCATAATGGTGTTTTATCTTCCTCAGTACTGCTTCCATTCCTAATATATCTATTAGTCCTTGGAAGATACATTGCAAATCAGAAAACTAGATTGTGATTTTCCACTGTGGTAACTGACATTAGCATTCTGCTCATCAATTGTTTATTGTTTCTGATATTTAGTCAAATAATGACCTCATTGGCTGCCCATCTCCTTACCCCTAATAACATAATGGTTTATTCACCCTCATCACATATTCCTATGTATTGATGGCCTCCTGCTGGCTATTCCAATCTTGCTGCTCATTATAGTAATTGCATACAACTTGCTGTTGACAATTACATGCTGCTATCCGGCTTCTGGTTCTCTTGAATCCAATCATCTCCATTGATGGTATAGTTTAAATTTCTGTATCTGCCTGCAATGACCTCTTTTGAGGTCTTTTTCTTCCCACAAAGCCATCCTAACCAACTACCCTTCTATGACCACATTTAATTCACTTCTTTGTCATAAATTTTTCTCAGATCCCCCAGCCAGAATTGGTTGCACTTATGTTTTTCCCATTTTTACTTTGCACTGGATTATCATATCTTCTCAGGGTCTGTATTAGAGGCAGTGTGTGTTTCACTGTAGTATAAGATCCTTTAGTACAGAAACTTTGTCAAGTTTATCAATTTATACCCTGAAGTCTTCTTCCTACAGCTCTTCCTCCTTTTAAGAATGGTTGAAGTCATCTGAATAAAATTAATGCGTGATTTGAGAAAATATGAAGTGTATAGTACAAAGATTCTTGATGTTTATATGTTTCAATAATTAATATTTGATTAATTTGTAAATACTAGAAATTGAGCAATAAGAACATTTCAGAGTTGTGATTCTTTAGATCTATTTAAGGCAGGGACTAAGGTATATTCTATAAAAATGTATTTTCTATGCATGAGAATCTCATCCCTAAAGAATGACAAGTAGAATGGAAATTTATTCATTTTAATGAAACAATTGATATGTCTTACACAAAAACCCTTCTGCATCTAGTGTATTACATTTTCCAGTGACTAATTTAAATAAAGTAACATGGATAAAGTCCTTGTAATGGTCAGTTTATATATATATACATATACATAAATGTATCTATGTATATCTTGAAATGATTAGAGGAAGAACATAACAATAGTGATTTCTTTACATTAGCAATTCTGTCCTAGTTTATTTTATCTGAAGATCTCCAAGGCTTTACAAACATTAACATCTCCCTCTTATCCAGTGAGATAAGTATCATTATCCAAGTTTTATAGTGAAGTGATGGAGGCACAAAGAGATTAAATGATTTCCTCAAGGTTACCGCCAGTTATGACAAAGAAAAGGATAGAAGTTAGATTTATGAATCTCAGTCTTATGCTTTAACTATCCTTGGGCTCTGTGTATTTGTCACCAAAGACATCCAGATAAAAAACATTGAGAACACAGTAAACAAAGACCATATAGGTAAAAGCCAAATATTTGGATAATCAACATCAAATTGATTAAATAGGTAAAAGCATTAAATACAAATCTGGAAAGCTAACTTTATTATGAAGAAGGTGATCCATAGTTTGTAATTAAAATTAAGCTGGATGAGATTTTATTACTTTATATGCCAGTCAATTTGTATGTAAGAGTATAGGACTATGCTTCAAGAAAAGCCTAAAAATATGTATGTTTCTATATTTATATCATTTGAAACTTGTTAGTGTGGTTTATGGTAATCTATACACCTAATAACTATATTTGGGTAATTTCTTTGTGATTTGTTTTTAACAATCTATCATGTCAAATAAAAAGATTAAATTACTTTCTAAGTGACCTCTATGTGAAGTAAGAATTGTATTGTGAAAGCAGAACAGAATTTTTTCTTTTGTTCTGGTAAGTCAGGCAAAAGAATTATCATTGTACAGATTACCTAAGTATTCATAAATCAATACCTGTAATATGTATTCATTTATCTACTGATTGTTTATAAGAAATAACATTGATCTCAGGTAACCATTACAAAGTTCTAGGCATTCTTTTTGTTGAAACTGTATTTCTGTGCCTCTTGAAGACAATGCAGTTACTTTGGTTTTAATATGCAAGAATCTGAGTGTATGCTTGTGATAGATATTTTTTTAAAAGATAGAAAAAAGTTTGTTTCTACTCCCTGCAACTCTTCTCTTTGATCTCTCAAGAGAGGAAATGTAGTATATTTGAAATTCACAAGTCCCATGTTTTTGTGATTCAATCATTCCTCCTACTGAAATTTTTGACAAATTGTTTTTAAATAAATTGCTCTTGGGAGTGGGGAGGGCATTATTTAAACATATAATGTATTATTAGCCCCAGGGGTACAGGTCTGTGAATCGCCAGGTTTACACACTTCACAGCACTCACCATAGCACATATCCTCCCCAATGTCCATAACCCCCTCCCCCTCTCCCAACCCCACCTCCCCCCAGCAACCCCCAGTTTCTTTTGTGAGATTAAGAGTCATTTATGGTTTGTCTCCCTCCCAATCCCATCTTGTTTCATTTATTCTTCTCCTATGCCCCTAACCCCCCATGTTGCATCTCCATGTCCTCCTATCAGGGAGATCATATGATAGCTGTCTTTCTTGGGGAGGGCATTATTATTCAATGACCTTCAAAAACTCAACAGAGAATAATATTTACATAATGTAACCTCATTGCTGATCAGGGTTTAGTCCAATGATTTGATCAAGTAAGTGGACGTTCTCTTCATCCCTTGACTAGAGGACACATACACTGATGCCTTCCTCTACTTATTCTACCTCTCAAACTCCTGCTCCACCTCAAGATAAGGTAGATTCTACCTATTTTCTTTTTTAAAGATTATTTATTTGCTTGTTTGAGAGAGTGACTGAGAGAGATCACACAAGCAGGAGCAGGAGAGCAGCGGAGGAAGAGGTAGAAGCAGACTCCTTATTGAGCAGGAATTCTAAAGTGGGGCTCAGTCCTAGGACTCTGGGATCAGGACGTGAGAAAAAAGCAGACGCTTAACTCACTGAGCCACCCAGGCACCCCTGGAGTTCTGCCTGTTCTCTTAAACCTTACTTGATTGCTTTAGAACATGCTCTCCATTAAAACATATTGCACTATTATCTATCTGTCTCTCCAATAGACTATAAATTTCCTTATTTCAAGTATGGTGTCCTTTTCATATCTCTACAGGCATACCTAGGAGACATCACCTATTCAGTTCCAGATTACAATGAAGTGAGTATCGCAAACAAGCAAGTCAAATAATTTTCTTCTCCTGTGCAGAGTAGTTATGTTTACACTATACTATACTGTAGTCTAGTAAAAGTTCAATAGCATTACGTCCAAAAAAATATGTATTATAAAGGAAATACTTTATAGCTAAAAATTACTAACCATCATCTGAACTTTCAACAAGACATAATCTTGTTGCTGGTGGAGGGTGTCCCTCCATGTTGATGGCTACTGATCAGGGTGGTGGTTGCTGAAGGCCGGGGTGTCTGTGACAATTTCTTAAAATAAGACAACAATGAAGTTGACTCTTCTTTTCATGAGTGAATTCTCTGTACAGGTGATGCTGTACATTTCATGCACAGTAGAACTCTCGAAATGGGAGGCAATTCTCTCAAACTCTGCTGCTGTTTTATCAGCTCAGTTTATGGACTATTCTAAACCCTTTCAAAAATCCTTTCAACAATTTTCACAGCACCTTCACCAGGAGTAGATTCCAACTCAACAAACCACTTTCTTTGCTCATCCATAAGAAGCAACTCCTCATTGTTTAAGTTTTATCGTGAGATTGCAACCAATCAAATATAATAATGAAAATTTTGAAAAATGTGACACAGAGACTCAAAGCGAGCCAAGGCTGTTGGAAAAATGGTGTCAGTTGATTTGCTTCACACAGGGTTGCTACAAACTTTCAATATGTAAAAATGCAGTATCTGAGATGCACAATAGAGCAAAGCACAATAAAACAAAATATGGCTGTATAATTATCACATACAAATCCATAAGTGCTACAACTACTAAGTGTTATTCTAAGTTTGCAGAAATGAAAAACAGTCTCTTCCCTTAGGGAGATAGAGATCTCAAAGTTTAGCAGAGAAGACGGACGAGAAAAATATTTAAACAACAATATAATAAGCACAAATAGATGTTATTATTTGAAACCATACCCTAAGGGAGACAAGGAAAGCTTCCTAGAGTAGGTGATGCCTAAATTTGGTGTTAAGGAAGAATTAGTCATGAACCAAGCAGAGGATGAGTGGAGGGGAACAGTCCAAACAGATGGGACAGCATGAAAGACCACTTTGGGTTATAAACTAGTAAAGGCAGATACAGAACTTAAATTTTGAGATTAGGAACAGAAAAGTTGAGATTGAAACAGAAGTCACAGATACCAGACCATGGAAAGGATCTTAACCTGGGCATACATATTTCCATATTTCCACATTTCCACATTCCATACAATATTCCATATTTCCACATATTTCCATCTACCAGGTTTTTGCCAGTTGTGCTGACACAACTAGAAATAGCATTCCCCTTAACTCATATGTGTCCCACTTTGGACAGTAAATTCTAAGGTCACTGTAACTTAAGACTATCTCCTAATTTTTTTTTTTTATTGCAAATAGTAAGGAGCATTTGAAAGATGTTTATAAATACTGATAAGGGCAATAAACCATTTAGAAAGACTAATCCAGCACCTGGCTAGAAGATGACATCCAAGGGAGTGAGATTAAGGCCATAAAAACTAGTACAGAGCCCCCAAAATAAGCCAAGTGAGAAATGATACGGACCTGCGTGGTAGTGATGGTAAACGGGGTCGCAGGGAAGAAATCATTTCAAGAAGTGTTTAGGAAGTAAAATAACCATCAAGTTTGAATGATGGAGAAAAACAAGGAGGAAACCATTAAGATACTGTGATTCAGAAGAATAAAGGCAACTAAGTGAAGGCGTAGAAATGGAGAAAACTCTAGGATGTGTGCTTTGATGATGGAATAGCATAAAATGGATCGTAACGTGTGTGGCAATAATTGTAAGGTAACTGGCAAAGTTTCTTAGACACAAATATCAGGCAATGTTAATGTAAGCACTGAAAAGAGTGATCCTAGAAAGAAGCATGGAATAATCAGGAGCCTGTTTAGACAGGACAGATGTGGGGCATTGGGACAGGCTGCCCAGTTCTGCAATAGCGTCCTGATGTGAGCTGCCCTGTGAGTCAGGCGTCAGAGCCAGCAAATCTGAGCAGGAATCTGGTAAACAATTCATTATTGAGGCTAAAGATTGATAGCAAGATAAATGAGCTGATGATACAATAGGTAATCGACTAAAGCACAGGTAGAAACAAAATAACAAAATCGAGGACTCCCTGCTGGGACCGGGAACAATGAAGAGAGCATCTGTGAATAAAACTGACAAATAGATGATTGCGAAGCTGTTCCTGACCACAGAAGCTGGAAAAATGACAAGGAAAAAAGCAGGCAGAGGTAAAACAAAATAAATGAGTGCTCGCTCACTGGGGTTCAATTTCATTCAAATAAATGGGGCGCCTGTGTGGCTCAGTCGATGAAGCCTCCAACTCTTGACTTCCGCTCGGGTCATGACCTCCCCTCATGAATCAGGGTCATGATCTCAGTGTCCTGAAATCCAGACCCCTGTCAGGCTCTCCACTCAGCGGGGAGTCTGCTGGAGATTCTCTTTCTCCCTTTGTTCCTCCAACATGTTCTGAATAAATGAATAAGTAAATAAATAAATCTTTTAAAAAAAATTTACCCAAAAAAGTAAACCGTCAAGTGCCAAACTTAACAGATGAGCTTGTGAATTCACAGGCAGCGACATTCGCGAGCAGTCGAAGTAGAGGCTGAGGGTTTTGCTAGAGCCGCTGTCACTTCATTTTTTTTTAATAATTGTGTTTTTTTAAGATTTTATTTATTTGACAGACAGAAATCACAAGCAGGCAGAGAGGCAGGCAGAGAGAGAGAGAGTAGGAAGCAGGCTCCCCGCTGAGTAGAGAGCCCGATGCAGGACTCAATCCCAGGACCCCGAGACCATGACCTGAGCCGAAGGCAGAGGCTTTAACCCACTGAGCCACCCAGGCGTCCCCATTTCATTTTTTTTTTTTTTACATGCAATGAGAGCAAGAGAAAAGTAAAATTTCAAAATGAGATGACAAAATAAGTGTTGTTTGCTATGTGATCAGGTCTTTATGTTTTATAAGATAGCCAGAATATTCTCTTTTATTTTATGTAGTCATCTGTAAGAACGTAAACAGTTCTACATATTATCAAATGTGACTGAATTTCTTCAATGAAATAAATTATGCCAATAAAAATTCATCTTCTGGAAGAATATTTTATCTTATAGATATTCTTCTGAATTTTTTCTTCAACAACCCTCATATATTTCAGAAACTTGGTATTCTGCTCCTCACCTAAAAATCCTCACTTCAAGGTGATGTGTTCTATTGAATTGCAGTCACAGGTAATAGCACGGAGGAAATTAAGAGCTAAAAGCTATCATGACAGTAAGTATCAAGTAAGTAAGTAAGGTTCAAAAATTACTGAATAGTAGTTGGAAATTTAAAGTAAGAACAACTTTCAAAGTGATATCTGGATGTTAGATCAAGCTAGTATGTCTAATCTTAGATATCTGCTTAAAAGTAGGATGTTTTGTCACTGTTAATTTATTAATTTAAAATATTTATTAATTTATTATAAATTAATTTATTAATTTAAAATTATTGGTTAGACATTTATTAATTTGAAGTTATAATTTGTCTAAAAAATTGTATATTTTATGTCATACCCTACTGAATGCTGTATTAATGAAACCTACTCTCTTATTAACCAGTCACTACATTAAAACAAACAAAACAAAATGCAAAATGATCTTTTCTGTCATATTTGCAGTCAGTCATCTATTTCCAAAATAACTCTCTATGGATCTGTAGTCAGGAAAGATCATACACAATGAATTGATAGATTAAGGAACAATAAAGAATAAGTATCAGCATAATCTATAAACGGTCAAAATAATTAGTGTTTGCAAAAGTACTTACTTTAAAATTGGGCTAATAAGATTTAAGCAAATTAAGTTCCTATATAAGTCTGAGTTTTTATAAGTAACATAACTAATATGCCATTAAGGCCCATTGTTAGTTTCACGGGAAATTATCTTCTCATTGCATCTGTCCAGGCTGAATACAATTCATTTTATCGTCCCTCATAACTCACTTCTTCTGGTTTTATGGAAGTGTATGTAGTAGTTTCACCTCTGGCTCTACCCTGTGCTCCACTACATCACAAACTCATTTAATGGTGATATTAATGATTTTAGAAATCACTACAAATGGTTGGCAGCATCATTGTCCTTAACGTCTCAAGGGAACCATACAAGTGTGTTTTATCAGCTTGAGGCTGAGGTATTTGATGAAGTAATAACAAACTCGCTCCGAATTGTCTTTCATTACCCTTTATCTCTCCTAGAGAGAATATAACTTATTCAAATTATAATGGCCTCTGTTATCAATGAGCTTTACTATTTATTTACCTGCATCCAGACATGCAAATGCACATGCATTCTGGTTTTTCAACCTACCTGTAATGAAATTTCTTCACTATCAGAATCATGCACAATCACAAATTACAAACTAGTTTCTAGTATAATTTGCTTAGCATTAAAAAAAAAACTACTCATTCTTTTAATATACTATCTTGATTAAAGGAGTAAAATCCAATCATTAGGGTTGAAATACAATATATGATAAACAACTTTTAAAATAAGATCACATTTCAATTAGGAAGTAGTTTTGTTTTTCTCTTAAGCAACATATGAAGTGAAATTGTGCTGAAGCTAACTTAGGTTAAGCAGAGAATTACTAAAGACAGGGACTCCTGCTCAGCACAGATATCTAGGCATCTACTTTTTATTTTAGCTTAGTTATCTTTATTTATGGCAGTAGTCCTTATATTTGTATAAGCTGGGGAATTTCAAAGCATTTTCATACTCCCTATTAGTTACAACCCCTTAAGGGCTGGTAAAGTAGGGTAAAAAGTTACAATTATGTGTAATTGACAGAGAGAGGAGATCCAGCAAAGTGCTCTGATAGCCTGTAAAGAGAATCAAGGGAAGAGTGTTCCCTGGGCCATTCCTCTGCCTTGTCTGCTTTTGACCTTGAGAATAACTCTGTCTTCCTTGCTTCCTTGTCTCTTAACGTATGTTAACAAACGATGCAAAAAAAAAAAAAATCTTACAATGAAGTTAATGATGATTCATTCTTACAATGAATATTTATTGACTACTGGCTTCTTGCCACACCTGTTCTAGATATGGACGATGATACAGACAAAAATTTCTACCTTCACTGTGTTCTGTTAAAGGTAATGTGTATAAGCACTATGGAAAAAATAGAAAAATCATGTAAGGTAGAAGGAGACTGCGAGGGATTGCTTTTAATTTTAAAAAGTGTAATGGAATAGGCCTCAATGACATAGTAATAGACTAGAAAGAGATGAGGTAGTAAAACTACCTTATAGAAAAAAATGAAGCATTTGTAACAATAACTTCCAATGGCTTACCATTTTCTATTTTGTGAAATGTTCTTGATATACCATTAGATTCAATCCTCCCAATAACCCTAAGAAGTAAGCAGGACAATGGTGACTATCCCCATCTTGCAGATGAGAAAACACATTTGAAGAAATTAAATGTCACAAGCATCCCCTGTATTGATTTTCCCCTCCCAGACCATATTTTAACCCTTTCATTTAATACTCCACAGGCCAATGCATTAGCTTCATTTGAGATTCTTTCAAGCAAATGAAAGTCCCTAAAATTAAAGTGCTAATATTATAGCGGTCAATGACATCCACAAAGGTAGAATCATATCTGTTCTATTCACTAATGATGTCATTTCATTAAGCGCATTAGTGCCCAGTTCCACTGGACTTCCTGATTCTCAAATACCCAATATGTCATATTTGTTGTTTTGTTAATTGTTTACATATTTGTTATATAACAACATATTTGTTGTTTTAACAAATATAACAATATTTGTTAACATATTTGTTAATTGTTTTCTGCTTTCTCTGATTAGAAGCAGTTAAGTACTTGCCCACATAATCTCTTTTTCTATCTTTCCATTATGACATCAGATATTCTTTAAAGTTTTTGTTTTCTCACATTTTCAGATGGTGGGCCCTATTTTGTCATTTGGGTCTTAACTTTGTCATCCCATTCAGATTATTTATTGTCAATCTACTCCCAACTAGTGTGTGAACTGTCTGTGAGCAGAAACATTGGCACCGTGATCACAGTGGTGTTTTAAATTCTCACAACTTGGGGTGCCTGGGTGACTCAGTGGGTTGGACCTCTGCCTTCGGCTCAGGTCGTGATCTCAGGGATTGAGCCCCGCATCAGGCTCTCTGCTCAGCAGGGAGTCTGCTTCCCCCTTCTCTCTGCCTGCCTCTCTGCCTACTTGTGATCTCTGTCTGTCAAATAAGTAAATAAAATCTTTAAAAAAAAATTCTCAGAACTTTACAAAACACATTGTAAGCACCTTGTATTTGTTGTTCTAGTGAATAAATATTGGCTTCCAAGTCATCTCACAATTCCAAATATGTACTAAGCATCAGCAACTACGGAAAGTATTTGGAACTAATAAAAGTAATATGCATTATATCAAGTTCTTTTCTTAGCATTGAATTATTTAAATACCCTTACTATTATCATTTTCAGATCAGAAAAGTAAAGCAGAGAGGGTGGGTCTACCAACCAATAACTCTCAGAAGCAAGATTTGGGTACACAGTCTTAACCATTCTGCTCTATGAAATTTTGGGACACAATCCCAAAAGATTATGACTATTTCCTGTGAATTATTATGATTATACTTAGTATAATATTACCTTTGAAAGATTATGAATATTTCCAACACACTGACAAGTCTAGGGAGTGCCATTTGCATGATTGTTACATGAACATACAAAATAATGTGAATAAATTCCCTTGGGTTGGGAAGGGAAGATCATTGTTTTATTCAGAGTACTTTGAATAGCTCATATTTTTCTCCCTAGTTCTATTGTCTTCTGCTCTTTCTGACCAGTGAGTAGTTAAATAGTTGCCCACATATTCTATCATTTTTCTATTCACCACTAGAAGAAATGTAAATAAAAGTGTAAATATTTCAAAAAGAACACCTTAGTTCTACAATGTTCATACATAAATATACATTGGAAAGCTTAGATGTGTACCTGGAGGAAGGAGGCATTCCCATCAAAATATCAACGGAAGAGAAAACTAGAAAAATTTCTAAGATATGCATTTGTCTACATTGTAAAATTAATAAGGAGAAACTTATTTCAACATCATAAATATTAGTTATCAGAGAAATTGGATATTACGTTGCAGGGGGAAGATTTATGCAAGACTTTTCCACATACTATAAAAGGTGAGACTTTCTTCTTTGCCTTAAAGTGAAAGAAAAAACAAGATCAAGAAAGCCACATGAGGATATAGACAACTGTGTGAAGTCTGAACCTTGCACCCACGATACAGTGTTGGGGAAATAGCAGAAGTGAGTAGTGATCTTTTAGTGATCTCTATTAGTTATTCCAAGTGTATTCTGAAGAGCCCATAAGTAGGATATTAATGTTACACGAAACAAGACTTCTATGGCAGATACATTTTTAAGATGCTTGATGAAAGTCAATTAAGTGTTATTTCTGAAAAACTTCTTGGAACTTTTAATGCATCAATGTGACTTCCAAGTATTCAAAAGTCAGTTATGGGTTGCAGAGTTTCTCAAATTAACTTGAATTCAAAATCACATTTTCATAAAAAGGAATGATGTGCCTTAGAGTTTACTTGGGATTGCTAATTATTCTGATTAGTAATGATAGGAAAAGCAAATTATCTCAGGTCATTCACCAGTTGATAATGTAAAAAGAGTAGCTAATGTGGTTGCAATGGGTAGAAGATAAAGGGAAAGCACTTACTTAACAAGATTTTGGTGTAATTATATTGGTAGTTCCTACAGATAAGATTCTCTGTATTCAAATACAGTTTCAATTATATTGCTATCATCTTAGGGAAAAAAGAAAAAAACCTTTATAGTAAGTTAAGCTGTAGTTGAAGATTTTATGATTATTTCTAGGTATGTATTTAAAAGGGGTCTTATAGGCGCCTGGGTGGCTCAGTCGGCTAAGTGTCTGTCTTCTGCTCAGGTCCTAATCTCAGGGTCCTGGGATTGAGCCCTGCAGAGGGCTCCCTGCTTAGTGGGGAGCCTGCTTCTTCTCCTTTTGCCCCTCCCCACTGCTTGCGCACTCTCTCTTGTGCACCCTCTCTCTCTCTCTCTCTCAAATATAGACCATATATATATATATATATATATGTATACATATATCAAATATAGACCATCTATATCTATCTATATGTGTGTGTGTGTGTATAATCTTAAACTAAACAAACAAAAGAGGTCTTATTGTACCTAGATAGGTGTATTTCTTTCAATCCTGTTTTGAAATAATAGCTGTTTGTATGTAACATTAATTTAAAAGATTTGTAAAAAAGTCATTAATGCCTGCAAAAAGGATGTGTAGTCTAAGTACTATTTTTCAACATAGGAATTTAGCTTTTTAGACCTGTTATCATTCTAAGAATATATATCATTTTATCATGTAGCAGCTTTTCTTAAATGTAGGTATGGATCTCTAGAAAGAAGCATCTGAAATTCTAATTTTGCATACTCAGTCTATAAGGGAGTAGAAGATGTCAGACTAAAATTTCTTAGGTAGGTCTCTTCCTTTCTCTAGGATTTATGACAATAAAATACTAAGGAGAAAAGTATAACATCTACCTCATAGAATTTTTTGGAGTCTTAGAAAGAAAGAGGATGATACGGAATAAATGAAAGATCAAATGACAAATACAGTAAATAAAAGATCAAATAAATGAAAGATCAAATGAGAACATGGTTACCTCTTACTTTCCACATGGTTCACAAGCAAGTCCCCAGGCTTCCTTAAGCTAATGTCCAGAGGAACTATATTAAGGGATCTCTTACCTTAGAATACTGGGTGTGACCTCAAAAGTGATTAAAAGTCAATGACAATGCCTAGCAGAATATTAGAGCAG
The DNA here is from genome assembly GCF_922984935.1 of Meles meles. Lineage (NCBI taxonomy): Eukaryota > Metazoa > Chordata > Mammalia > Carnivora > Mustelidae > Meles > Meles meles. The sequence goes on from NC_060072.1 coordinate 61,129,924, forward strand.
TTTAAGACAGAAGGAAAAACGTGGTGAAAGCACAGGGAAGCCATAGAACTTGACCAGGTAGTTAATACATAGTGTTTGGTGAAATTTTTGGAGCACTTAAATAGGAAATGAACTTCTTATTTAGGAATTTGCAAAATACTTTGCGTTGAAGTAAAACACAAAGAATGTATATATCATTAGTTTGCAGTAAAATTAATCATCATCAAGAGAACACAGCCACATAATCAACAAGTAGGTAAACATATAGAGCATTATTGATGCCAGGGAACACCCACCACCCCCCTTGAATCCCTTGAACAACTCTCTTCATTCCAAAAGAAACATTATAGTTTTGTTTGTTTTTTCCCCCCTCCTTTTGGGCCTTACCTGAACGGAATCCCATAATATGTACTCAATATAAAGAGATTCTCCCATGTTATGCAATCATATAGTGACTGTTTTATTTGGACAATTAATAAAAATGATTACAATTTGTTATTGCAGATCATAGAAAATAATTCTATAAGTTACCCTAATATTAAGATAAACTTCCATTTGAATAAACCAATGACTTTTTTTTTCTTTATTTCAAATATGGTACTGATGAACAAAGAACTATCCTGAACACTTTATGCAAAGTTATAAAAATTGAAATCAGTATCACAGAACATAGGAATTTTTTCATGCATATAGGAGCATAACTATAATGTAAAAGGAATGATTTTCATGTATGGCCCATAGGATTCCTTTGCTTCTTGGCTGTTCGATGATGGAAACTTTTGAAAATCTGGAGATCACCTACATAGATCACTCACTTGAAAGCTTTCCGTATTTACATACACAACTTTTTGCATTTAATTTCAGAGCATCAGACCACCTGAGGGATTTTGCAAATCTACAGTGTTCAGATGAAGAATATTAACTTTAAAGTCATACTTTCGCAAACATTTGTTTTTGTTTTTCGGGGGGGGGGTGGGGGCAGAGGGAAAGAGACAACCCCAAGCAGGCTCCATGCCCAGAGCGTGGGGTTTGATCTTACAACCCTGAGATCATGACCAGAACCAAAATCCAGAGTCAGAGCTTAACCATCTGAGCCACCAGGCACTCCTACAAACATTAAAAACAAACAAACAAACAAACAAACCAATATACAACAACCAAAAAACCCCCACAGAGAACTATTGTTTAGAACAATAGTCTCCTTCTTTTGTAGAGAAGAAAATCATGGAGGTTTTTTTCATAACATGTTTTAAAACATAGGAAGTGGGCAGAGCATTTGCCTTTCTGGGGTGATTGAAAATAGGCCACCAAAGCTTAATTAGCCTTGCCTTTGATTAGTCTCAGATATATTCTTTTGTTCTACTCTAGTCCAGATATAGTATATTGGGAATCTCTCTCTCTCTCTCATACTCTTCTAATATGTAATTTTTGAAAAGTCTTCAGAAATTCTTAGGTTTTTCTCATTTTATCACTGGATCATTTTTGTGAAAACAGTGTCAGCCGGGGTCCAGTTATAGCTAATAGAAAGTGCTCTAGCTATTTCATGCAAAAAGTTACTTAAAAGGAATACAGTGCTATCAGATCAGTGTTTGGGCACCCTTGAATAATTCAAGAATCACACCATAGAAATGACCACTAAACGGCCCATGACAAAAATCAAGAAATGAAAGACGGACACTGCTCCCCTAAATTGTGATCATGATCACAAAATGTGAGCTGAAATCTGAAGATGCCAGAACGACCACTTCACTTGTTGGTTTGGGGAATGTAGCGCCTGCTGTGATGCAAGCATGAAGAGGTTCCAGGCTTTGCTCTACCAGCCCTATTCATGGTGGGGCCCTTCTCTCCACTTAGATTAGCTCCGAATTCAAGACTTACCTGAGCACACGTGATCGGTACAACCTAAATTACACCCAGAATGCCTGCTACAAGTACGTAAGAAAGACCACAAGGGAATAGAACCCATGCCGAGCAAGCTTATTTACCTTTCATGCTGCAGATATCTCACGGCATTCAAACGGGGCTTCGACTATGAAGATGTGATTATCACAACAGCAATAAATCTCCAAAATGAAGTTGCTTTAAAGGCATTTATTTTAAAGATTGCACTGTTTTTAAGTATTGGGGTTATTATGTAACAGCAAATAAAGAAAGGATATAGAACTGACACTATGTGACTGAATCCTATACGGTGAATAACAGACATTGCTCGCAATATCTTACTATACTGAAATTATTTTTGCATTAAATATTGTTTGAAATAAGAGAGGCTGAAATTGGCTCAGGCTTACCTTTTTTTTGTTTGTTTGTTGCTCTTTAAAATGTGTGTGTGTGTGTCCTTCTTGTGGAGGAATTTTTCACTAAAGTAACATTTTTTGTAACAAAATTTGATATGCACATTCGGGTGTCTAGAGAGACAAGAAAATAGCAAAATATTCTTTACTTTTTCTGTATTTAGTTAAACTTTTTCCTTACACAAGTTAGGAGTATTGTATTGTAAATGCTATATACATTTTTTAAAAGTTTGTCTCTATAATGCTCTATAATAGTGATGTCACATATGTATTCCCTCAAAGCAGATGTCCTATTTTTAACATATAAAAACAAGAGATCAGAATTAAATATACGTATATATGTTTCTCTGAACTTCTGGGTAGCTGAGCTAAGTGTCAATCTGCTTTTTTAACTCCAAAGAAGGAAACTCATATTAGGGTTCTCTGTAATTATGCATAATAAAAGTAATTTTGGTTAAAATCAGTAGTTCAAAAAGTCTTTGTAGCCCAGCATGATACAATACGGGAAAAGTAAGTTAGCTATTCAGGCAGTCATCGTATCTCAATTGTAAGGTGTCAGATTCATCCTTATATTCTCAGTTCGTTACAACTACGATGCTTCTCTCTCTGCCTCTGCCGCTCTTGCTCTCTTTCTCTCTCTCTGACTCTCATGAATAAACAAATAAAATCTTAAAAAAAAACTAAAAGAAAAACTCTTTGGTATGTTAATACAAAATGTTTTAGGACATTTCCTTATCAAAGTGACCTCTATCCATTTAAGCCTTGTTAATAGGTGATAATGCTATTTGGTGGATGACCTCACTTAAAATTGAATTCCACCCAAAAACTAGGAAAAGATTCCATCTTATACAGCCCGAAACTACACGTGGAAAACCTTTGTTAAAGATAGATTACAGACAATAATATAACACACACAGAAAAAAAATGTGGAGGTGTAATAGAAGTTATATGTGTCTAGATTCTCAATTAGAAAAAAAATACGCTCGACATTTGTCACGATTGTGTCTTCGTCTGCACTCCTGCTCCTCTCCAGCTCTGACTTCTAGGGATCCCACGGCCTTGAGCAGGAGGTACCACAGAAAAAGGGCTCTGGCCAGCCAGGCTTGCAGCTGTGTGCCCTTGCTCCCACCACTGCCCATTTCTGGCAGGTCTCAACTTGAGAATCTTTGGGGTGTGGGTGTGTGTGTGTGGGTGTGTGTGTGTGTGTTGTGGGAGAGTCAGAAAGCAGCGGACACTCTTTCTTCCCAGTGTCATTGCAATTTTTCTCAATTGCTCCCTATGGCTCTCAAGCAATAGCAGGAACCCCTACGGGAAGAAATGACAGAAGCCAGGTTGAAAAGCAGCCTTTCTAGTGCTGTTGTCCCCGGGGCCAATCACAGCATTTGGAAGCATCAGAACGGCTATTTATGCTTAAATAAAGAAATTCTACCTTCAAAGCTTTTGTAAGGATTACGTAACTGCATATAACATATGTAGAAATGGCAAGCCCCAAGGTCCTCAGAAAGTGGATTCTCCAACCACCTCAGTGCCTTCCTGCAGGGCCAGATCTCACAGGACTGTGTTTGTTCGCCCCCTAGTGGCAGACACCCGCACTCACATTTGCCTGAATTGCTCCTACCACTCTTCTTTCTTGCGACTGTGTGCCCAGAAGGTCAAAAGGTAAGATAATATTATGTCCAAATCGGATACTTTGGAAAACCCACTGCAGACCTTATTCAAACAAAAAGAATACAAATACTAAATGGAATACTCCCCCTAAAAAAGACTATTAAAATGAGAAAATAAGCAGCGTAATTACAGAGAAGGAAGAACACGTGCTGCTTGCCCAGCCTGAATATAATTTTTGGTTCTGCTTGTCACAATTACAAGTTAAGTAGCATTATGTTGCTCATGCTTAATTTACTTCGGAGCTACTTAAAAGGACCAACTCTTAGTGTGTTTGTTGTTTGTTTGTTTGTTTTGTTTTGTTTTGTTTTGTTTTGTTTTGTTTTTTTGGAGACGCATCTGTTGACGTTGCCTCCGTCTTGTAGCCAAACTACAGAAGTTGATGATTACAGCATCAATCCTCTACTTAGAAATAAGACTGCGAAAAAAAAAGAAAAAAGAAAAAGAGAAAGAAAGAAAAAGAAATAAGACTGCCTTTAAAGAAACATTTGTTTCTATATTGCAAAAATCTCCTGTAATTTCAAATATTGCAAACCAGTTTGGATATATATATATATATATATAATATATATATATATTATATATAGCCAGATTTACTTCTTTTAGTGTGTGGTTTTTGTTTTGTTTTGTTTTGTTGGTCAAATGTTAAGGGATAGCCACAGGGGAACTTCTTTGTTCTTAGTGCATATTAAATTAACAGTGTGTTGTCTAGATATCCATTCCCGTATGCTCTTATTTTTATTTTTACAAACGCCATAAAAACAAAATTTAAAATTGTTCTAGTGGATGCAAATGAACTTGTGACGTCAAAGTCGGATTCTGTTAGGGAGAGTACATTTTTACCTGACATCTTTTTGAGAGATGATGAGATTTTTCTAACAGCTTTCATATCTATATTCAAATCTCTCTTTTTTAAGAGATTTTATTTATTTGTCAGAGAGAGATAGAGCAAGAGCACACAAGCAGAGGGAGAAGCAGCTTCCTCACGGAGTAAAGAGCCCGATGTGGGACTTGATCCCAGGACCCTGGGATCATGACCTGAGCTAAAGATAGACCAACTGAGCCAGCCAGGTGTCTGTATATTTGAGTATCTTTTAAACGCTGTGAAAAACTCATATTGACTAATTGATTTAATGTTTATTAAATAAAGTTTTCCTAAGAAACATTTTCTAGGAGAGACTTCATGTTGAAATTAAAGAATTAGTTATTTAGTGGTGACTTTATTCCCATTTTCCACTTTTTTAACTCGGCTTATCTTCATCTGTTGTCTTTTACAGATAAGAAACATTCAGGTCAGCAACATCAATAGGTTTTGTTACCAAAAGAAACCCCAGATGTTATCATCACCTGTTCTGTCAGTTTAATTAGAAATATTGAAATGTGCTCTATCCCTGTTGAGCTTCAGACTCTAGAAAATAGCTTGTTTTCCAAGTTCTTCAAATTCTTATGCAGTTACTACTTTGAAAAATGTATCACTTTTCACATTTTAATGGGACCAGAGAAGAAGCGAAATGTAGGTATTTTTGTTTTCAGACAAACAATCCAGGATGTTTTAGAAAGCAGTGATCACATTTAACATTGATTTTAATCCCATGATCATGGTATTGTAATAGAGGCACAAGCCCCATTTTTTGCCAGCAAAATAGGATAATAAGCTCTCACTATGTTACAAAATTAAATGGACTGAAAAATTACAGGTGGTTTATTTAAAGACCAAATTTTTTATTCCAAGACCAAATGATTTGTTTTCTTTCATAAGTAATGCTGCCCGGCAGTGACTCTACATAGTTTTAGGAACCCAAACCAATGCCATTGTTGGGTCCATTATCAAAGGAATGAGACTGAGACAAGGTGAAAGTTATGCAAAGCTTTATTCTATGCCAAGCATTAGAAAAGAAGTCAGATTGACCAGCCAGGGCTGTCTCCGAAGAGAGCGACCACCCCCAGGTTACAGACTCAATAATCGACTGACCGGTCAGAGCTGCCTCTAAAGAGAGCGACCCCTCCCCATCTTACAGGCTCAAGAACTGACTGACTGGTCAGGGCCGCCTCTAAAGAGAGTGACCCTTCCCAGCCTCACAGACTAACTTTTATAGAGCAAAAGTCTGGCCACACATAGGTGGCCAATGAGATTGTAACATTGCATAGTCATGTTAGGCCACACGCAGGTGGCCAACTGAATTACAATTTACCCTATAGTAGCTGTTTGAACTAACCTATTACTCTGGTCAGAATTGGCCCTCAAGTTTGGTGCCCAAAAGGTGTGGTTTACATTCTTTGGTGGTTAGGGAGATAGTATGTGTGCTTTTTACTGATTGGATGTCTCCACCTGGCCTGACTCATCCTTGTAGTCTGGGCTCTGTTATTAGGAACTGGCCGATCCTATTTTACTGGTTTCCCAGACTTGCTTCTAAGTAAGTTTCTCTGGGGATGAGGGGCAGGGGGCAGGGTCAGTTTAAGTTTTACTGCACAAACAAGAAAATGGCTTTTAACCAAAATGGAGTCGCTCTGGCTAAATGGGCCCTTACACCATCTTTTCCTCTTGAGTGAGGGACTTCCAAGATCCCCTGGGCATCATCATTTCATTCAACTGGAAAAGGGGGCATGCATCAGACCTGGGACTGGTCCAGCATTTCCACTAGAAATGAGCCAGACCTCAGTCCCATAGCCACAACTACCTGTGGAGGAGAAACTGGGAAATACAGGCTAGTTATGTGCTTGTGAAGAAATGTATCTATATTATGAATAGCTACTACCATTCCCTGCAAAGCCTGACTGTCAATAATCAAGTATCCATCCATATGCTCCTTCCTACATATGGAACAAGCTGAGACTCCTTTCTCAGGGGAAGATCTGAAGTCCTGTGTAGCTCAAAGTCTAAGATCACTTGGTGATGTGTGGATTCTCCATCATGCTCAGAAGCAGATCCTATGGCCAATACCTTGAAAAGACCAGTTGTCTTCTATTCCAGCATGGAGTAATCGGGCCTCTGATCATTGAGATCTCTGAGGAAAGTTGCTTAATTACACCTGAGTTCACTGTCTGGTAGAAATTCACAGAGACCCCAGCTCTTGTGGCTGATGGGCTCTTTGTCGTCTTTTCTCTTCTTAGCCACACCCGGACAAGGTATCACTCAGATTTTGCAGCCTGATTCTGATTTATAGAAATTAGGAAGCCTGAATAGGTTTTAAGACTTGAACAAACTAAAAGTGTTTTAGAACATAGTGGTGGTTTCCTTGGTACAACTAGTGGGTTTTTTTCTAAAATTTTAATTATATTTTCATTCTATTTGTATCAGTAACACAGGAAAAAAAGTCTTCCCAGATAGTTTCCAACTCTTATTGTTTGGGTTTCTCTTCAGCGTACCTGTTCAAATTAATAGAAGCTACCCAGCAACATTGAGTTCATCTAAAGAATAGGTGTACATGGGAGGGCATACTTTCTATTAATGAATTGTTGAGAATATAAATATATATGTATATACATATATATGAATGATTTCTTCATTGTATTTCTAATTCTCAGCTATATTTTGAATTAGTGAAGTTGAAAATAGAAAACTTTTGAATAATTTAAGTGTTATATAAAAAGTTCAGTTCAAGGGCACCTGGGTGACTCAGTCGGTTAAGTGTCTGCCTTCAGCTCAGATCATGATCTCCAGGTCCTGGGATCGAGCCCCGTGTTGATCTTCCTGCTCAGCAGGAGTCTGCTGCTCTTGCTCTCTCTCCCTCTGCCCCTCCCCACCGCTCCTTCTCTCTCTCAAATAAATAAATAAAATCGTTAAAAAAAATGCTCAGTTCAAATAAGCAAAGAATCATGCATACACATGCATATGCAGAATAACTGTTTTATAGGTATTTAATTATGTGCATTTACTCAAGATTGTAGAACATCTGATTAATATTCTCTCTACTTACAGTTATATCTTGCTCACTGGCCATAAGTATTTCACTCTCTGGACCTGTGTGCACATGTGTAAATCTAGATCAAGCTGGAGAAGACCAGCACATTTCATTTCAAATATTCTCTAGTTTTCTGTTGCTGTCTTATATTGGAAAACAAGTAATTTAATGGAATGAAGTCACCGAAGCTACAAGAGTGAAAAATAACCCACTAGTAAATAAGGAAAAGACTATCAAATAAGGGAAGAATAAGTTGGAAAGCTTTGGTAGGCTTGGATACTAGATACAATAAATGTTAAGTTAAGAGATAATTAGCAATATGATATTTATGATACAATAAAATCCTGGCGTGGGCACAAAAATAGAGGGTCACAGACAGAGGCTTTGAACTGCATTTTTCTATACCTTGCTACTGAAACAATCATAACTGTTATACAAGGGTAATAAATCTGCCACAAAAATCTAATACTTCATAATGTCATCTAATGAAATCAGACTGATACTGATTAATTTAAAATGTTTATTATTATTATAAGCAAAGTCTGTGAGGTAGAGAAAGATACCAAGAATTGGGAAAAACAGTTTGCAGGTGTGTCATAGGAGGAGAATAATGAAACCTTGCATATAAAATTAAAAGTCAAAAGTGGTTCTAAGTGCACCCATGTTCATAGTAGCATTAGTCAGTCACAAGAGCCAAGAGCTGGTAGCAACTTGGATGTCCACTGGCAGATGAATGGATAAAGAAAATATGGTAAATGTGTGCAATAGAATATTATTCAGACTTTTAAAAAAGAAGAAAATCCTGCCAGATGCTTCAACATGGATGCACCTGGAGGATATTATGCTAAGTGTAATAAGCTAGTGCCCCTAAAATAGATACTGTATTATTTCACTTACACGAGGTATCAAAACTAGTCAGACTTCTAGAAACAGAAAGTAGAATGGTAGTTGCCAAGAGCTGGGGAAGGGGGAGATGGGGAGTTGTTATTCAATGGGTACTGAGTTTTAGGTTTACAAGATGAAAAATTTCTAAAGATGTGTTGAACAATGTGAACCCAGTTAACACTACTGAACAGTACTCTTAAAATAGTTAAGATGTAAATTTTATGTTATTTGTATGTAGTATTTTTTACTACAATTTTCTAAAAAATGGATGGAGGGGAGAATGGAGATAGATTATGTAATGGTTTGGGGGTTTTCTTTTGGGGAGATAAAAACATTTTGGAAATAGATAGACGTGATGGTTGCACAACATGGAGGAGAATGTACATTTGTAATGGCTAAATTTATATTCTGTGACTATCACCTCAACAAAAAATTTTTTTTTAAAGTGACTATGAAGTTTATGCAAAGTAGTTGTGAAATTCACACATACTTAAGACGGATTGCGGTCCAGGCAAAATATAATAGCTTCACACATGCTATAACCATTTAATCATCACTCACTTAAGGTGTAGGTGCTATTATGATCTATATTTTACAAAAGATGAAAACGAAACTATTTTCCAAGAGCTGGTAGCTCATAGGTCATTCCACTGAGGACTGAAGTTAAACCATCTTCACTAATAGCCTATCCTCTCTCTTCTTGAGAAAGAGACAGAGTGTAGCTGGTCTCCAGAGATGCTTCATTTACTGAAGGAATTCTTGTTCCCAATTCAGCCCACGTGACTTCTAATTATAAATCACACGTTTATTTAAACAGTTCGAATGCGTCTCTGTTCTTTGCAACCAAATGACCCCTACCGAGATCTCAAATGGCTGATACAGATAGGGGGCCCTTGTGATCAGAACAGAAGTCCAGTGTCAGGGTCAGAGGATCAGCAAAGGAAAGCTGATACTGAGTAAAAACATGAGAGAAATGGGACCTGGGGAGAACAGGCTGGTCAGAATCCGTTTGCTGCAGCTCAAAGAGGAGAAAGTTGTAGTAGATTGAAATTAAGGTTAGCCTGATAGTCAGATTTAAATCTCAGAAATTCTAGATGGAACTCTCACTACCTATATATAGTCCCTAGAAACTAGATTAGAAGAATTTTGCCTTCAGCTGCACGTGCAAAAGTGATCATACTGTTCATATGGGAAACTATTGTTTTGGCAATGCTATTTTCTTTCTGTTTTATTAGTTACAGGTTCATGATCTGTCATCCTGTTGAAAAGGTGAGGTCTTGGAGTTAGATTGGTTCGAGTCTAATTTGCCACATTCTAGTCAAACCATTTAGATATGTCACTGAGTAGCAGTCACTTCATGTGTGGAATGGAGATAAAAATACTTCCCTTGACACATGTGGAGAAGAATAAAATGGAAAACATGTAAATTAACTACCCCCATGCCTCATTGGCGATTCCAAGTGTTCACTATTATGTTACTATAACTATGATTACTACTGCATATGTAAAATACCTCACCACATAGAAAACTTCCTAAAATAACACTCCCTGTGAAAGCGAGTGCCATTTTTCCCCCAACATATACTTATTTTAAATAAGACTCCTGATGGAAAAGGTTCACAGTGATTGATTTTTCAGGAACTCTGAATTTTAGCCTTAAAGTGCTTCTGGACCACTGTAAACTTAATTTAAATATTTCAGGTTTACTGAGACTTAGAGTCATTAATGCTCCTCATTAATATCCCAAACATAATCCTACTGATTTTGCTTTTACTTCAGACCGAGTTTCCTTTTATGCACTTGCTGTTTCTTTTGTCACTTTAAACCGTTAGTTGTAACACTCAGGGGGGCATCTCTGTGTTCTTACAACTTTGCAATTAGCTCTTAGCTCTCCCCTAATTGCTGCGCCAGCACACTTCTCTCTCTCCTCCAAAGACACCCTAACTCTTTCCCCTACGATGCGTTTCTTCACCACAGGCTAAAAGTACCAGTATCTCCTTTTCTAGGGGTAGGAAAACTGCTCTCTGACCGCACGTTCTTACTCTTTTCTCTGCCTAGTGGCTGATGTTATAAATATTGGGCTTTTGGTTCTCCAAATCTTGGTCCTTCATAACCAAAGCCACATTTTGTAATCCTGAAAGAACTTTCCTGGCTCAAGAAAAGCAGAAGCATATGAAACATTGTTTTAAAAACTCTTGCCTCGGAGTCAAGATGGCGGGGAAGTAGGAGGCAGCTTCGTTTCAACCTGTACCCTAAAGTGAGCTGATTACCTACCAAAGAACTCCGATCACCCATGAAATCAGCCTGAGATCAGAATTATACACGTCTGGATCTCTGCAGGAGCAGAAGATGCCAAAAGGGGGAGGGAGCCACCAGAGGCAACCGATTGGAAAGTAGTACCCCAATACGAGAGTGCCCTGTGTCTGGGGACCAGCATTAACTTGGAGTCTGGTTGAAAGCACTTAAAAAACAAAGAGCAAAGGATCGCGGGGGGCGGAAATAGTGGGAATCTGGGCGGTTAGGGTCAGGGACCTAAGTCCCCGGACCCAGGACAGCCTCCCCTGGCGCTGAGCCAGATAGAGTGTGGCGGACAAACCAGTTCTTGGTCCCTGAGCCGCCAGTGCGCCTGAGCCACAGGTACTCCCGAGAACGAGTGGGGCCCGGCTCCCGTGAGGGACTGAGAGCCTCGCCAGACGGTGTTCCTGAAACACGCGCGCCCTACACCCTCCCTGAGAGAGGTGCAGGCAGGCATTAGCCTGGCGCTCGTAAACCTGCGCCGAGGGAGAGGTGCTCACAGGCACTAGCCAGGAGCTCTTGGACCGGGAAAAACCAGGCACTCCCAGCCTGGGCCAGAGGGAAAATCTCAGTGTGCGATCGCTGCTTGGATCCTCTCTGGCGGTCTGGAGCTACCCAGACAGCCGCCACTGCCCTGGTTTTGGGTACAAGGCGGAGCTCCTGCATCCCCAGGGACCATGACTTGGAACCTACTCTGCCAGCAGCTCTGCGGAGCATTCTGAGGCTTCTCTCTGAGAGGGAGGTCGGGGTGCAGTTTGCTCTCCTCTAAACCTCCAAAAACCATCAAAAGCTGTCAAGGCGAGAGAAAACAGATGAACAAACATAACCAGAGAACAAAAGCCTGAAAAAAACGGTTTCCTGAGAGCCCACCCCCTTGAGGGGGGCGGGAGGACTTAACTCAGGAAACATCGTTGACTGAAAACACGTGGCAGGTCCCTCCCCCAGAAAATCAACCAGGAAGGAAGGAAAAAAAAAAAAAAAAAAAGACAACAAGAGAACAACCACCACTACTTCAGAGATAAAATTTTTATTTTTAACTCGTTACCACTATTCTGGTTCATTTTTTTTATACATATAGATAATTTGTCCAGTACATCAAATTCCTTAATAATCTTCTAACCTGAACTTTTTGATACATACACCCACGTCTTTCTTTTGCTTTTCTATTTTTTTTAATTTTTTTAAATTTTAGTTTAGTCTAGTTTATTCTTTTTTAATTTTTATTTTCTAATATACATATAGAGTTAAACTTCAAGGTAATCCCCTTTTCCCAATCAATGCTACCCCTATAGGTAAACCAATTTTTAATCCTCCTTTATCTTAGCAAAGTTGAATCCTTTAACAAAGACAGCAAGATACATACAGGAAGAATCAAAGTAACCTTCCTCACCCACACCAAGAATTTATAACCACCCTCCCATCTTTTCCTTCTGCCAGTGTTTCTGTGTATTTCTGTTTGTCCTGATGTTATATAAATCTTATACTTGGGCGGTTTTTTTGACGAGGTTCTTCCTTTTTTTTTTGCTTTTATATATATATATTTTTTTCTCTTGTCATATACTATTATCAGTCTTTTTGTTTGTCTGTTTTTGTTTGTATACTTCATAAAACTTACCTTGGGGCCCATTTGGGCTGAGCCTTCCTTTTATCTTCCCCCCCTTTTTTTCCTGTCTCTCTTTCTCTCTCTCTCTCTCTTTTTTTCTTTTTCTTTTTCTTTTCTTTTTTCTCTCATTTGGGTGGGGAATCCTGATTGCACAGAAGCATTCCAGGGTGCACCTTGACTGCACCACAGTCAATACTTCCAGCTATATCTGTTCAATCATCTCTCACCAAAATGACTAGGAGAAGGAATACTCAACTGAAGAAACATACAGAGGATGGACCTTCTGCAACAGAGCTAATGGCTATCGACATAGACAATATGTTGGAAAAGGAATTCAGGCTAACAAAATCCAGGCAATATCTAGGTTGGAGAAAGCCATGGATGACCAAATGGAATTGATTAGGGCAGAACTGAAAGCCACCAGGGATGATGTTCAAAATGTTCTCAATGAGTTCAATCTAATCTAAATTCTCTAAAAGGTAGGGTAACTGAGACAGAAGAATTAGTGATCTGGAGGACAAACAGATAGAGAGAAAGGATCAGGTGAAAGCCTGGAACAAACAGCTCAGAAGCCACGAAAACAGAATCAGGGAAATAAATGATGCCATGAAATGTTCCAATGTCAGAATTATTGGAATCCCTGAAGGGAGGAGAAAGAAAGAAGTCTAGAAGATATAATGGAACAAGTTGTCTATGAAAATTTTCCCAATCTCACGAGTGGAAACAGGGTTCATGTACTAGAGGCAGAACGGTTTCCCCCCTAGATTTTAGATTCTCGAAAGTCCTCGCAACACCTGATAGTTAGAATGAAGAATTATAATTGTAGGCAGACTCTCTTGAAAGCAGCTAGGACAAAGAAGCTCCTTACATACAGAGGAAAGCCCATTAGAATAACGTCAGACCTGTCCACAGAGACATGGCAAGCCAGGAAGGGCTGGCAAAATATATTCAGGGCACTAAATGAGAAGAACATGCAGCCAAAAATACTTTAGCCAGCAAGACTGACATTCAAAATGGATGGAGAGATAAAGAGTTTCCAAGACCGGCAAGGCTTAAAAGACTATGCAACCACCAAGCTGACACTGCAGGAAATATTAAGGAGGGTTCTATAAAAGAGGGAAAAAACCTAAGAATATCATTGAACAGAAATATAGAGACAATCTACAGACAGAAAGACTTCAAAGGTAACACGATGTCAATAAAAACGTATCTATCAATAATCACTCTCAATGTGAATGGCCTAAATGTACCCATAAAACGACACAGGGTTGCAGATTGGATAAAATGACAGGACCCATCCATATGTTGTCTACAAGAGACCCATTTTGAACCTAAAGATACACCCAGACTGAAAGTGAAGGGATGGAAAAGCATCTTTCATGCCAATGGGCCTCAAAAGAAGGCCGGGATAGCGATTCTCATATCAGATAAATTAGATTTTAAACTAAAGACTGTAGTCAAAGATACAGAAGGACACTACATAATTCTTAAAGGAACTATCCACCAAGATGATCTAACAATTGTAAATATCTATGCTCCCAATATGGGAGCAGCCAATTACAGAAGAAAACTATTAATCAAGATAAAGAGTCATATTGTTATGAATACATTAATAGTAGGAGATCTTAACATGCCTCTCTGACAGATCATCGAAGCAGAAAATCAATAAAGCAGAAAATCAATAAAGAATTAAGAGCATTGAATGAAACATTGGACCAGATGGACGTCATAGATATATACAGAACATTCCACCCTAAAACAACAGAATACTCATTCTTCTCAAGTGCACATGGAACTTTCTCCAGAATAGACCACATACTCGGTCACAAAGCAGGACTCAACTGATACCAAAAGACTGACATTATTCCCTGCATATTCTCAGAGCACAATGCTTTGAAACTGGAGCTCAATCTCAAGGAAAAGTTCGGAAGGAACTCAAACACCTGGAAGCTAAAGACCACCTTGCTTAAGAATGCTTGGATCAACCAGGAGATCAAAGAAGAACTTAAACAATTCATGGAAACCAATGAGAATGAAGACGCTTCAGTCCAAAACCTATGGGATACAGCAAAGGCGGTTCTAAGGGGGAAATACATAGCCATCCAAGCCTTCCTCAACAAAAATTGAAAAATTCAGAATACACCAGCTGTCTCTACACCTTAAAGAACTGGAGAATCAACAACAAATCAAACCAACTCCACACACAAGAAGGGAAATAATCAAGATTAGAGCAGAGATCAATGAAGTAGAAACCAGGGATACAGCAGAATGTATCAATGAAACTAGAAGCTGGTTTTTTGAAAGAATCAAAAAGATCGATAAACCATTGGCCACACTACTCCAAAAGAAAAGAGAGAAAGCCCAAATTAATAAAATTATGAATGAAAAGGGAGAGATCACAACTAACACCAAGGAAATAGAAATAATCATCAGAAATTATTACCAACAGTTATATGCCAATAAGCTAAGCAACCTAGATGAAATGGATGCATTCCTGGAAAACTATAAACTCCCAAAATTGAACCAGGAAGAAATTGACAACCTGAATAGACCGATATCTAGTAACGAGATTGAAGCAGTGATCAAAAACCTCCCAAAAAACAAGAGCCCAGGACCTGATGGATTCCCTGGGGAATTCTACCAAACTTTCAAAGAAGAAATAACACCAATTCTCCTGAAGCTGTTTCAAAAAATTGAAGCAGAAGGAAAACTTCCAGACTCTTTTTATGAAGCCAGGCAAAGACCCTACCAAAAAGGAGAATTTCAGACCAGTATCACTGATGAATATGGATGTTAAGATTCTCAACAAGATCCCAGCAAACAGAATCCAACAGCACATTAAAAAGATTATCCACCATGACCAGGTGGGATTCATCCCTGGGTTACAAGGGTGGTTCAACATTCGCAAATCAATCAATGTGATAGAGCAAATCAATAAGAGAAGAGAGAAGAACCACATGGTCCTCTCAATTGATGCAGAAAAAGCATTTGACAAAATCCAGCATCCGTTCCTGATGAAAACGCTTCAAAGTATAGGGATAGAGGGAACATTCCTGAACTTCATAAAAATCTATCTATGAAAGACCCACAGCAAATTCATCCTCAATGGGAAAAAGCTTGCAGCCTTCCCGTTGAGATCAGGAACACGACAAGGATGCCCACTCTCACCACTCTTGGTCAACATAGTATTAGAAGTCCTAGCAACGGCAATCAGACAACAAAGAGAAATAAAAGGTATCCAAATTGGCAAAGAAGAAGTCAAACTCTCTTCACAGATGACATGATTCTTTATATGGAAAACCCCAAAGACTCCATCCCCAAACTACTAGAACTCATACAGCAATTCAGTAACGTGGCAGGATACAAAGTCAATGTACAGAAATCGGTGGCTTTCTTATACACTAACAATGAAAATACAGAAAGGGAAATTAGAGAATCAATTCCATTTACTATAGCACCAAGAACCATAAGATACCTGGGAATAAACCTAACCAAAGAGGTAAAGGATCTGTACTCGAGGAACTACAGAACACTCATGAAAGAAATTGAAGAAGACACAAAAAGATGGAAGACCATTCCATGTTCTTGGATCAGAAGAATAAACATTGTTAAAATGTCTATACTGCCTAGAGCAATCTATACTTTTAATGCCATTCCAATCAAAATTCCACCAGTATTTTTCAAAGAGCTGGAGCAAATAATCCTAAAATTTGTATGGAATCAGAAGAGACCCCGAATTGCTAAGGAAATGTTGAAAAACAAAAACAAAACTGGTGGCATCACGTTACCTGATTTCAAGCTTTACTACAAAGTTGTGATCACCAAGACAGCATAGTACTGGCATAAAAACAGACACATAGACCAGTGGAACAGAGTAGAGAGCCCAGATATGGACCCTCAACTCTATGGTCAAATAATCTTCGACAAAACAGGAAAATATATACAGTGGAAAAAAGACAGTCTCTTCAATAAATGGTGCTGGGAAAACTGGACAGCTATATGTAGAAGAATGAAACTTGACCATTCTCTTACACCATACACAAAGATAAACTCGAAATGGATTAAAGACCTCAACGTGAGACAAGAATCCATCAGAATCCTAGAGGAGAACATAGGCAGTAAGCTCTTCAATATCAGCCACAGCAACTTCTTTCAAGATATGTCTCCAAAGGCAAAGGAAACAAAAGCGAAAATGAACTTTTGGGACCTCATCAAGAGCAAAAGCTTCTGCACAGCAAAGGAAACAGTCAACCAAACAAAAAGGCAACCCACGGAATGGGAGAAGATATTTGTAAATGACAGTACAGACAAAAGGTTGATATCCAGGATCTATAAAGAACTCCTCAAACTCAATACACACAAAACAGATAATCATATCAAAACATGGGCAGAAGATATGAACAGACACTTCTCCAATGAAGACATACAAATGGCTATCAGACTCATGAAAAAATGCTCATCATCACTAGCCATCAAGGAGATTCAAATTAAAACCACATTGAGATATCACCATACACCAGTTAGAATGGCCAAAATTAGCAAGACAGGAAACAACATGTGTTGGAGAGGATGTGGAGAAAGGGGAACCCTCTTCCACTGTTGGTGGGAATGCAAGTTGGTGCAGCCACTTTGGAGAACAGTGTGGAGATTCCTCAAGAAATTAAAAATAGAGCTTTCCTATGACCCTACAATTGCACTACTGGGTATTTACCCCAAAGATACAGATGTAGTGAAAAGAAAAGCCATCTGTACCCCAATGTTTATTGCAGCAATGGCCACGGTCGCCAAACTGTGGAAAGAACCAAGATGCCCTTCAACAGATGAATGGATAAGGAAGATGTGGTCCGTATACACGATGGAGTATTATGCCTCCATCAGAAAGGATGAATACCCAACTTTTGTAGCAACATGGACGGGACTGGAAGAGATTATGCTGAGTGAAATAAGTCAAGCAGAGTGAGTCAAGTATCATATGGTTTCACTTATTTGTGGAGAATAACAAAGAACATGGAGGACATGGGGAGATGGAGAGAAGGGAGTTGAGGGAAATTGGAAGGGGAGATGAACCATGAGAGACTATGGACTCTGAAAAACAACCTCAGGGTTTTGAAGGGGCTGGGGGGTGGGAGGTTGGGGAACCAGGTTGTGGGTAATAGGGAGGGCCCGCATTGCATGGAGCTCTGGGTGTGGTGCAAAAACAATGAGTACTGTTAACGCTGAAAAGAAATTTTAAAAAAGTGAAAAAAAAAAACAAAACTCTTGCCTCTGTTATAAAGGGATAAAATCTGTGTATATGTGAGTGGGGTGTCTATGTATTATTCATATATGAATATGTTCTAAATGGTATTTGTCTGGGGGCACCTGGATGGGTCAGTCATTAAGTGTCTGCCTTTGGCTCAGGTCATGATCCCAAGGTTGTGGGATCGATCCCTGCATCAAGTCCCACACTAGGCTCTCCCCTCAGTGGGGAGCCTACTTCTCCCTCTCCCTCTGCCTGCTGCTCCCCCTAGTTGTGCTCGCTTTCTGTCAAATGAATGAATAAAATCTTAAAAAATAAATAAATAAATTGTATTTGTCTGCCATTAATATAATATCCTGAGTTCTTTAATACTGCAAATATCCTATTCCTTTTTCCACCCTTTTAACTCATAACCTATGTCTTTTTTTTTTTTTTTTTTTTTTAATGTGGAGATATTTTTGTTTCATTTTGTTTTGCTTTGTTTTTTTCCCCCAAGATATAGCTGGGTCTTACTTTTTTTTTTTTTAAGATTTTATTTATTTATTTGACAGAGAGAGAGATCATATGTAGGCAGAAAGGCAGGCAGAGAGAGAGGAGGAAGCAGGCTCCCTGCTGAGCAGAGAGCCTGAAGCAAGGCTCGATCCCAGGACCCTGGGATCATGACCTGAGCTGAAGGCAGAGGCTTTAACCCACTGAGCCACCCAGGCACCCCTGGGTCTTACTTTTTTATGCAATCTGACGATCTTTGCCTTTAACTAAAGTATTTAATTAAAACTTAATGTAATTATATGTGTAAATTTATACTACCTCGCTATTTATTTTCTATTTGTTTCATCCATTCTTTCTCTTTTTTTCTCTTTTTCTGTCTTTAGAAGAACTAGTATTTTTTATGATTCCATTTTGTCTGTTTCTTTTGTTATTATATTGATTGGTCTAGGGTTATAATGTACACCTCTAACTGAATATATCCACCTTCCTACGCTTTTATATCAAAAGTGTAACATACGGATTTCACATCAGTATAGTTCCATTTCTCTTCTCCTGGCTTTTGCGATACTGTTGTTATACATTTTAATGTTGCATGTATTATAAACCCAAGATCCCACTGCTATTATTTCCATTTTATGAATTACCTTTTAAAGAAATTCAAATAATAAAAAAGTCTTTAGCCATATAGTTCTTTCCCATATTTTTTACTCCTTGTGAAGATCCACATTTCCACCTGATATTATTTTCCTTCTGATTGACAGGTGTGCTCATTGTTTTATGTCTGACAGACTTCATTTTATCTTCTTTTGTAAAATTTATTTTTGCTGAATATAGAATTCTATGTTGGCAATGTATTTTTTTATTTTTTCTTTCAATATCTTAAAGATGTTGCTTTAATTTCTTCTTGCTTATGCTATTTCCAGTGAGAAATCTGTCATCTTTTTCTGATTTCTGTAAGTAATATGTTTTATTTTGTTTTTTCTTCTGGCTTCTTTTTAAGATTCTCCACTGAGAGGGGAGCCCAGTATGGGACTTGATGCAAGGATCGATCCCATGACCCTAGGATCATGACTTAACACTCGGGGCACCTGGGTGGCACTGTCAGTTGAACTTCCAGTTCTTGGTTTTGGCTTAGGTCATCATCTTAGGGTCATGGGATCAAGCCCCGTGTAGAACTCTGTCTGCACTGAGCATAAAGTCTGCTTGAGATTTTCTCTCCCTCTCCCTTTTCAAAAGATTCAAAAATCTTTTGAAAAAAAGACTATCATTCACTTGGAGCAATTTGATTATGTACTTTGGTGTAATTTTCTTTAGGCTTCTGTGCTTAAGATTTATTGAGCTTCTTGGAAAACATGAATTTATATATTTTATCAAATTTAGAAAATTTGCAGTCATTATTTCTTGAGGTTTTTTTTTTTTTTTTTTCTTGCCTCCCTGTTCTCTACTTTCTTCTGGGGATCACCATTATGCATATATTAGGCTTCTTGAAGTTGTCCAAAGTTCACTTTTTCACTTTAACCTCTTAATTGTTTTCTCCTGAGTGTTTCATTTTGGAAAGTTTCTATAGTTATGTCTTCAAGTTCTCTAATTCTTTTCTCCTTCAATGTCATCTGCTGTCAGTTACACTCAGTGTATTTGTCATGTCAGAAGTTATACTTGGGTCTTTTTATTATTTCCTCTATGTCTCTTGTTAACTATTTTAACGTAACTGCTTTTATATCCCTTTTCACCAAATCTAACATATATGTCAGTTCTCAGTTAGTTTTGATTGTTTATTTTCCTTTTTACGGGTTATATTTTCCTGAATCTTTGCATGCTTCATCATGTTTAATTGGATGCCAGACATTTTGGATTTTACCTTGCTGGGTGCTGGATGGTTTTTTTTTATTCTTACAAATATTCTCACATTTCATGCTGGTATGCTGTTTGATCTTTTTTACTCAGAAATAGTTTGATCTTGGGGCGCCTGGGTGGCTCAGTGGATTAAGCCGCTGCCTTCGGCTCAGGTCATGATCCCAGGGTCCTGGGATCGAGCCCCACATCGGGCTCTCTGCTCAGCAGGGAGCCTGCTTCCCTTCCTCTCTCTCTGCCTGCCTCTCCACCTACTTGTGATCTCTGTCTGTCAAATAAATAAATAAAATCTTTAAAAAAAAAAAATAAAAAAAAAAAGAAATAGTTTGATCTTTTTGTGTCTTATCTTTTATGTTTGTTTGGCAAAACTAGAGCAGTATTTAGTTTAAGGTGAATTCCTCACTACTCCTAAGGTAACACCTATCTCCAAACTTTATCCAAGTCCTATGAGTTATGAGATTTTTCTAGTCTGGCTGGTGGGAATAAGCACGATTCCTGGCCCTATGTGATCACCATGTACTCTTTAAGACTTTCATATGTTTCTATCCTCTCTATGAACAGTTTCCCCAATCAGTGCTCTGCTGATTATCTCCAGAGACCTTTAAAGAGTTCTCTTGTGCAGCTCTCTCTTTCCTATTCTCTGTCTTGTGAATGCTAAATGATTTTATTTTCCCTTTTGGTAATGGCCAATGATGAACATATTTTCAAATGTTTATTTTCTCTTGGTATAGCCTCTCTGTGAAATGTCTGTCTATACCTTTTGCCCATTTTCTAATTAGGTATTTGGTTTCTTAATGTTGACATTTAAGAATTCTTTATATAGTATAGTTTAAAGGATTTTTTTTTTGTCAGATATGTGACTTGCAAATATATCATTTTGTCTTTTCATTCTTCTAACAGGATTTTTACAGAACAAAACTTTTTTACTTTTACTGAGATCCAATTTATTGGAGTTCCCTTTTATGGATTGTTTGTTTGATAACAAGTCCAAAACTCTTTGCCTAGTAATAGGTCCCAAAGATTTTCTCCTAATTCTTTTTTTTTTTTTTTTTAGAAAATTTAGTGTTTTTTATTGTATATTTAAGTTCATGGTTTGTTGTTGTCTTTTTTTTTTTTTGTCTTGTTTTTGTTTTTTAGTAGGCTCCATGCCTAGCATGGAGCCCAACATGGGGCTTAAACTCAGGACCCTGAGAGCAAGACCTGAGCTGAGATCAAGAATCAGACCCTCAATTGACTGAGCCACCCAGGCACCCCCATGGTTCATTGTGAGTTAATTTTTATAAGGTGTGAGGCTTATGCTCTGTTCTTTTTTTCTTATGGATGCCCCCTTCCTCCAGCATAGTTTGTTGAAAAGGCTCTTTCCTCCATTGAATTGCTTTTGCATTTTTGTCAAAAACCAATTGGACATATGATATGGGCCTATTCTGAGCTCTCTGTTGGAATGCATTGACCTCTATGTCTCTCTCTGCCAATAGCACATTGTCTTCATCACTCTAGCTATCTAGGAAGCCTCAACTCCAGGGAGAGTCACTCTTCCCACTTTATTCCTCTTTCTCAAAATTGTTTTGGCTATTGTAGAGCCTCTATTTCATATAAATTTACAAAAAACCTTCCTGTGACTACCAAAACAAAAACAAAAACAAAAACAAAAAACTTGCTTAAGTTTTGATAGAAGCTTTTAGGCTATTGACCAATAAAAGAGCATGGACATTTTTCCTATGTTCAGTCTTCCATGCATAATCGCTTCTCAGCCTTTTGGCAAAGATCAAGTGTAGTCTTCCAATGCATAAATATATCATTTACTACTTTTAATACTTTTTTCCACAGACATAAATTTAATCTATCAAATAAACATCATCATTGAAATGCATCGTAGTTCAGTCATATAGATTTTCAATCCATTTGTTACCTTGCCAAAGAAAATCTTCAGAAATACCAACCTATCATTTTAGCATCTTGTTTAAAACCCATAAATGCATCTCTACTTTTGTCTCCATGAAAGAGTTAAAAAATCCTTGAAAATCTGTGAATCCCTACCTGTATCAACAAATACATTAATTGCTTTAGCTTGGTAGCATTATAATTTTTTTTTTTAGAATTTATTTATTTATTTGACAGAGAGAGGTCACAAGTAGGCAGAGAGGCAGGCAGAGAGAGAGGGGGAAGCAGGCTCCCTGCTGAGCAGAGAGCCTGATGCGGGGCTCGACCCCAGGACCCTGAGATCATGACCTGAGCTGAAGGCAAAGGCTTAACCCACTGAGCCACCCAGGCACCCCGGTAGCATTATAATTTTTATGAGCATTTTCTTGTCATACACAAATAGTACTGAATACTGGAATTTTCTTTGAAGGTAATTTCTACATTTTTTTTTATCAATAAACATTTCTTACAAGCAAGCTGGTATGGGAAAAATATACAGGATTACCCTCATAATATGTTATCATATTATTGTATCTCTATCTCGAATGCTCTACTGATATTCAGAAATCATATATCGTTGGTATAATTTAATAACATTAACATATATATATAACCATATAAATGGAAGTGCTAATTATAATTTGTTACAGAAGACATAACAAAATTTTACACTATTCTAACTCATTTTTTAAGTTATTATAAAAACATAAAAGTACTTTGGAAAAAAATCTGACATATCCTTGAATATAATTTTTAATTTGTTTATGTGAAAATGTATTAATAGCTATTGTATGTATTCATTAGTGATATACATAGAGTAACTTAATGAAATGTGAGAAAAAGGCAAAAAATAACAAGATTTGTAAAATAGATTTATTACATGGTTAGCTCTAAAGGTTCTTAAGGAGAAGATGTAGATGAAAAACATTTCATTGTCATGAAACTTTTTTACACATGCTCAGAATATTTTATTAGGTTCAAGTTTAGTATGGTAGGTTAACAACAGTCGAGATATATGTTTTGATTAAAGCAAAGAACATTATTCATCAAAGTTTTAAAAGTCCAGTATTTTTCACATTATTCCAAAAAGATAAAGAACTACATTAATGGCTGCTTTTACATATAGATTATTTACAATTAGATTACAGATAAAAAATGCCTTCTACTGCTGAACATACACACACACACACGTGTGTGTGTGTGTGTGTGTGTGTGTGCACTTTAAGTCTTCTAGTATATACTGTGTTAGGACATTCCATTGAAAAGGAATAAGGAACAGGATGGTTTGGGATGAAAATTCTTTGTAAGTTTTTATTAAATTTTGTATAAAGTCTGTTTTGAACACTGGCAGAAGAAAACATTGCCCTCATGTTTCAAGACCAACTACTGAGAAATGCAATGAGGCTAATATTAATAGTTTGAAATTCACAAGCAACATTATCCATCATGCTGGAGTAAATAGGTTTCAGATCTAAACTTGAATTATGATTTGATTACAGTAATTGGGTTGCCCTCATCTTAAAATGGTGGGTTTTTTCCACAGAAATGAGGAATGATCTGTGCATCAGAAAGAGATGTCCATATCCATATCCACACATGTACATGTACACATACACATACACATATACATATACCAAGAGATAGGATCAAAAGAAGCAATTTCTTTTTATGGAGGATAATTACACAAAATAAGTGTGCGATCATCTTTTCTTTTATGCCTTTACAATATGAAATTAGCCCCTAAATCTGATGTATTTGGATTTTACCACTCTATTCCCTCAGAATCTTTATGTTATTTTAAATAAACTTAATTTAAATAAACAGTCACATGGAAAGTGCATACAGTGTAAAAGCATACAGCTTGATGAATTTGCAGAAATGAAACCATAATGTAACCAGCACCAAGATAAAAAAACGAACTGATGATCTAAACCCTCAAAGCTCCTTCTATTGTCTTCCAGCTACATCACCCAAGTGCACACACTCTCCGCACTCTCCGCACCCACAACAGCATATAATGTGTCTAATATATGTGCACACTCTTGTACTATGGTTTTGTCCATTCAAGTTCTGTTTGTGAGATTCCTCCATGTCACTGCTTCATGTTGTTGTGGGTAAATGTGGTTTATTTGTCGTTATTACATTACACTATTCCATTGAATGGACAGACCAGAAGTTATACATTCTAGTTCATTTGAACATTGGAAATGTTTCCAGGTTTGTGGCTATGGAGAATACTGCTGCTCTGAGCATTCGTCATCATGACTATTTGGGCATGGACACGATTCAAATCAATATTCAGTAATGGCAAGAGGAGGGACCATTCCTTTCATGAAGTCTTCATCAAATATATGTTTCTGTTTTGTAGGAGCTCTTGCTAAGAATTTCCTTTCAGGTTAAGGGAGTACCTTGCTATTCCTGATTTGTTAAAAGTTTTTTTTTGTGGGTGTTTTTTGGGGACAGTATACTGTAGAAAGTACACTGAATTTTGTCAACTATCTCTTCTGTAACTATCAAGTTGATTGAATGAGTTTTGTCCCTTTTAAAATGTGGTGAATTGTGTGGATTATTTTTTTCTAACGTTAAACCAAACTTTCAACCCTAAAATAAACTTTAGTTTGTTAGATTTTCATATGCGTATATGTGTATATGTACATATACATAGTAAATTTTAAGTAAGCATTCATATAGTGTTCATAAACATACATTTATAGACTTCAAATATATGCATATATATTTCTAAATTCTATTGGTATTCTTTGTTGAGATTTTTTTTTTTTTTCATTTACTTTGCTCAGTAACTTTTGTCAGTAATTGTCTCCTTTTAAATTCCTTTGTCAGGCTTAATTGAACCCAGAAACTTCGAAAGTGTTCCTTCCTGTTTGTGTGACTAAGTTATTTCAAGAGTCATATCAACATTCCATTTGATTTAACTTTTTTCCAATTTCTACCACATTTCTTTCATTGATCTCTCAATTATTTATTGGCATTTTGTTTCCTTTCTGAGAAATAGAGAATTTTCTGATTATCGTTTAGATGAATTTCACTATAATCAGAGACCATGCCTTCAGTAATTAAATCATTTAATTTTAATAACAGTGCATGGTTAACTTGAGGAAGTACTATATATGCAATGGAAAAGAATCCACATACTATCTATATGTCTAACAGGTTGTATTTCTTAATTATAATAAAATCTTCTGTGTATTTTCTCTCTTTTTTTTTTTTTTGCTTAATGTAGTCTTCCATTAGGATTATGCATTTGTCTGTCTCTTTGTTTTCTGTCAACTTTTGACAGATTCTTCATATTTTGAAACATATTTTGAAATACAACACTTTAAGTCCTTCTTGCCTTGAGTTCATTTTGTGGGTTGTTTGGCTTTCTTCTGATTAGTGTTTGCATGCTTTGTTGCTTTCCATCCTGTAAGAATCACTCTGTGTCCTTACATTTAAAAATATCTCTTATAACCAGGCTATAGTTGTCTTTTGTTTAGGAAGTCTGGCTATCTATGTCTTCTACTTTTGGTTCAGTTACATAAAAACATACATATTGATGTATTTGGGTTTTTAAATACATCAAAAATTTTGTGGCATTTAATTCATTTGTCTTATGATTTTATCTCCCTTTTCTTCCCTTCTATGTGTAAATCAAAAATTGTTATTATTTAGGGGTGCCTGGGGACTCAGTCAGTTAAACATCTGCTTTTGGTTCAGGTCATGATCTCAGGGTCCTGGGATCGAGCCCACATTGGGTTCCCTGCTCAGCAAGGAGCCTGCTTCTCCCTCTCCCTCTGCCTGCCGCTCCCCCTGTTTGTGCTCTCTCTCTCTCACTGTCAAATAAATAAATAAAATCTTTTAAAATTTTTTTATTATTTAGATTTACCTTGCTAGTTTTCTAATTTATCTTTTACTCCCTGTTTAGTAGTCACTACGTATTTTAAAAATATTTTATATTTGACACTTCATAGTCTAATATAAATATTTTATTTCATTTTTTTCTTTTTTAAGATTTTATTTATGTATTTGAGAGGCAGAGAGTGAGGGAGCAAGAGAGAAAACATGAGCGAGGGAGCGGCAGGCAGAGGGAGAACCAGGTTCCCCTCTGAGCAGGGAGCCTGACATAGAGCTCAATCCCAGGACCCTGGGATCATGACTTGAGCCCAAGGCAGCTGCTTAACCAACTCAGCCATCCAGGCACTATTTTTTCCACTCTCTCAGCAATACTAGACCCTAGGAAACTTCAACTTTATTTACCATTTTTTAATCACATTTCATGGAGATTTAAAATTCGTAAGACATTATGTTGTTTTGTAAATCGGTATTCAATTAATATTCATTTGTATATGCCCTTATATGTGCCCTTTCTGGGGGCTCTCATTCCTTCTTGTGTAGCTCTGTTTTCTGCTAGAAAGTCCTTTTGCCGGAAGAACTTCGCTTCATATTTCTTTTGTTACAGATCATCTAGTGACAATTTGTCTCAATTTTTGTTTTTCTAAACTTGTGAACTACCCCTCAGTTTTTAATTGTCCACAAACGATTTCATCTTTGCTTTTGAAAAATATTTTCACTGGATATAGGTGATTGCTAAGGTGAGAATTAATTGCTTCCAGCACTTTGTAGATTTAATTCAATTTCCTCCAGCTCTCATCACACCCATGGAAAGGTCAGCCATCAGCTTCCTTGTTACTTTGAAGGAAATGTGATTTTGTTTCTCTGCCTGCTTTTATTTTTTGTTATTTTTGATTTTCAGTGCTCATACTGGGATATACCTAGGTAGAGTTACCATTATATTCATACTGAAGGAGTATTTATGTACTTCTTGAATATGTCTTAACTAATCTTTCCAATAATGTATTGTTCTAATTTTGTTCGAATCCTAATGGTTCCGGTATTGATTTTTTCCTTGTATTCTATGCCCTCTACTTCTGGACTTCATCAACAGTAATGTTTTTAAGTCTATTTCTACAACACTTTTTTTTTCAATGTTCATAATTTTTCCACTATACAAATGTTCAAAAATTTTCTATTGTCATATCATTTAGTTCTCTAATCTTATATTATACTGTATCTACTTTAGTATTAGATGCTTCTAGTCACTTTGCTTAAATCTATCTAGCTATTATCTATCTATCTATCTATCTATATGATATATCTATATCAGCATTTACATAGATGTTCAAAATTTATATTTTCTGTTTCCTTTGGTTTTTGTTCTTATGATCCTGTTTTTTGGCATGTTTTTTAACCTCTCATAAAATTCCAGACACTTTGTTTCTAAAATACTATAGAGGCTTGTATAATATTTTCATGTCTTATTTTCTGTATCTTGGAAAGTTCTCTCCTTCATTTCACAGATCAGATAGAGAAGAGGCTGATCATCTTACTCTTACCAGAGATTATAATAAATCAAGGCTGGGCTGAAGTTTAGTAAGGCTGAGTCCACCTCTGATTTATACAGCTTCCCAGGTTTCTGTTTTGTTTTTGCTTTTACTTTTAAATAAAAATAGTATGTATTCTGTGGGGTTTTCCTGTAGCAGTAAAACCTCTAATCTCTATCCTCATGAGAACGGTAACAGTCTCGTACATTCTTCAAAATTCTTCTGCAAAACCTTAGACCTGTGCTCCATGCAACCTCAGCATTTGGTAAATGTACTGAAGGAAATTAGCTATGAGCTATGTATATGAGTCTCTAAATTTCCATCCATAATTCCTCTGTTTTCCCCCATCCTTTCTCAGTAACCCTCCTCTGGGCTTTGCGGTAGACTTTGAGCTGCCCCAAATGCCTAGCCTAGTAGATGCCCTGGGGGTTTCGAGTGTTCAGGAAGCCATCCTTTATCTCTGAGTTTTTCTCCCTTCAGAATTCTCTCTCTGGTTCTTTTTGTTCCAGGAACTGTCTACTTCCTTCAAACAGATGGGTTTTTTCCCTGTGTTTTATCTGTCAGATATATTTTATTCATTTTTATTTCATTTATTTAATTACAGGTATTTGATTTCTCTTTCTCTATATTAGACGAGGATGCTGATCCACCAAGAACTAATCTAGCTCCAATAGAACTGAAATCCTTATCATAGTAATTATAAATTCATGTGTAACAATGTATAAAGTTAATCATTTTCTTGAATCTTCTCCTGGAAACGCATGCTCTTTTCTAGATGTTTAGTTGTGTTTTGAACTTTCATCTGTTCAATTAATAGAATATCGTTATTGTCTTACCTAGTCACTATTTGTCTAGACTCAACCACATTTACAAAATATCTGAGGCATGACTGTCCCTCTTGGCCTTTCCTTCTGGGATGATTTTTCTTTTTTTCTTTTTTTTTTTTTTAAGATTTTATTTATTTATTTGACAGACAGAGATCACAAGTAGGCAGAGAGGCAGGCAGAGAGAGAGGGGGAAGCAGGCTCCCTGTAGGGCAGAGAGCCTGATGTGGGGCTCGATCCCAGGACCCTGAGATCATAACCTGAGCAGAAGGCAGAGGCTTAACCCGCTGAGCCACCGAGGCACCCCTAGGGGGATGATTTTTCTTTGGATGGTAAATGTTAATTATAACTAAGTAGGTTTTCTGCGGTGTAACTGCAGAGTTTCTAGGTGTTACTCTGTTCAAATTTGAAATCTAAATAAGAAATAGACAATTGTAAAGACGATTAATTAATACAAATTCCCAAAGTTAGGTTGGAACAAAAATAAGTTGTGTTCAAAATTAAGTACAACATTGTGTCTTTGGTCTGAGAGATTTGGTGTTAGTTTCTAACTCTGAGACCCCGTGAATTTAGAAGTCTACTTTCTTCTTATCTCTTTGTGAAACCAAAGCTAATGATGCTGCTCTTTAAAGTACAGCCCAATCCATGTTAATAGAGTGCAGATTATTATGGAAGCTATAATAATCACGGAGAAATTGATAATGACTTGAATCAGTGTCTGGCTTGTTAATTGTAAAAGCTGTTACTATAAAAAGAAATTATTTAACAACTACACTTAACTAGTTATGAAGTTTTATTAGAAATAGAGATTAATGGTTCCTATGGTGTCTAGTGCAAGATATAAAACATCATTGTGTTTAAAGTAAAACTGTGATATTCAGATGTTGATAATCTACAACCAGGTAAAGATTTGGAAACCATAATGTTTCACTTTTCTTTCGTGTTTCATATATTTAAATGATTTTATTAACAAGAATATAGTGAAAGAAGCTTTGTGACTAATAAAACTGAATATTCAAACATTATCCTCTCCAACAGATAAGATTTACTGAAAGAAATTATATCTCAATTCTACCAGCTCAAACATTTTAGAATCTCCTTCAATATAGAATAAATTTGATATTTTTTATTACATATAAAGCTTAAAATTGAAGTCTTTCAGGACAACCAACTCAGTGACAAAACTTCTCCTTTTAGTTTAGCTTTTTGATAGTAGACCCTTTCAGGAAAATATATTCCAGTAAAGAAAGGTAAGTGAGGACATAAGAAACATGTGTGGACTGGTTTTTGTTTGCTCTATATTACATGAAGTCCTTTAGATATACTCTCTGATTTAATGCCCCAATTCGATGAAATAGACATTGTTATTTTTATTTTCAAGATGTGACAACTGACAAAGAAAGGTATTGAGCAGCTGGTAAGGGTGAAGCTCTAATTTGAAAAGAGGTGTGTCTAAATTTTTCTACCCGCGAAGCATTAAATGTAAACGTAACAGAGACAAATAGAAGGGGGGCGGTTTCAAAGAACACAAAGAGAATGAGGGCCTCAAAATAGCTTCATTACCTTCACAACTCTGGTGAGGCACATCCCTGGATTCCAGAAATCCAATAATCCTTTTTTCTTTCTCCATATATGTATATATATATATAATTTTACTTAGACGTAACCATCAGGAATGAACTAAGAGAACTGGAATGGAGAAAGAAAGAGAAAAACAGACACAAAGAGAAAGAAGAGAAAAACAGACACAAAGAGAAAGAAGAGAAAAACAGACACAAAGAGAAAGAAGAGGAAGTGTGTGTGCTTTGAGTATATTTGGTGAAGTTTACATGACTATGACTGTCACCCCAGTTAATACCAAGACTTAACTTTAATCCTTCTCAGGGACTTTGCATCCTGTAATTAGATAAGCTCCAGCAGGTTGACACAGGAAGGCAATACAGAAAGCATTTGAGGCTGTGGTAAGGATTATTGACTTTATTTTAAGTTATGGCTAATTTACCTTTTGCTTTTGTGAAAACTTTTGTGATCTACCCAAGGAAAAAACAATAAAGAAAAGAAAAGAGGACATAAAGAAAATGGATAAAGGAGGGGGGTAGAATAAGAAATTACAGGAAAAAAGAAAGGAAACCAAAAGAAGAGAAAACTTACAGTCCCAAGGCACTTTTATACCGCTGGTATGTCTGGGACAAAGAGCAAACTTTTCCACCTCACTGTTTTATATGGAAGTTTCTAGCTGAAACTATGGAGACATTCGTGATAATGGATGATGAAGAGTTTGCTTCATCAGAGCAGGATTAAATCAGTCTCCAATATAATATAAAAGAAACAGGAGATAATATTATAAAGCTGGAATTCATGTTTTGAGAGAGAAAAACATTTTGGATGAAATCAGAAAGGTTAGTCAGGGCTGGGGACTTCTGCAATATTTAGAACTTCATGGAGATGAGCAAAAGTAGGTGGATTTTTAACATATTTGACTCTGACATGCTATATACATTCTTTTATTTCAGAATGTGTTCGCCAACTTATTTGAGAAATTTTAGTAAAGATAGTAAAAATTGCTCTTCAATGCTTTGTAGACTCCAAACTGATGACTCTTTTGAATGTTACTTGATGCTGAAATGAATCCCAAGACCACGTATCCCTACCCCAGCAGCAAAAATGTTACGTCAGCTTCCGCTGTATGTGCCCTGCTGACCGCGAATTCGGTACTCATTTTCTCAGTCCTTCCTCCTCTCTGCTATAGGTGACATGATTCCTTCTTGCAAGCTTAGGTATATCCATGGGTAGCCCCAACTGTGACCTCAGTCAATAGGAATTTAAGAGACAGCCAAGGTTTCTTATTACCATCTGAGAGAACCACACATGCATGCAATCAGTTCTTTATCTAAAATGTGCAGTTGCTTATGTAACTCACTATGTCTTTCTCCTTGTGCAGCTAATGACTTTTAGGTCAAGATACTCTTCTAAGGAACTAGGGATGTTAGTCCTAGTATGTTAGGTCCTAGTATGTGTGAAACCATAAACTAGAAAACATCCTTACAATAGCTACCACAGAAGTACTTTTTGCAAATAGTATGTATAAAATATTTTAATTAAAACCTAGTGGATGTATAGATTAAATGACTTCTAGGGCATCTGTTCTATTTTTAATTCCAAGCTCTCAATTCCTCAAGAAATATATATTCCACTAATAATAAAGCCACTCTTATTTCAAGACTACAGTTAAATTGTCGGTTGATAAAGTTTATTTTGTGGGAACCACACTAGGTGTTCATCTCTTTTATGGTTGTGTTCCGTGAGTACTTTTATAAAAGTATTTCACTTGATCTAAGAGTCTTACACCTTGAATTTTACTATATAAGTTTGTGGTCCCTGTTTCAGTTTGAAAGGGTGAAAGAACATTTTGGTGCTCTTTGGTGCCTAGGAAGGGAAAAGTTTTACTCTAAATACCAGAGAATTATTATTCCTGAGTGGAGACAGTGAACCCATGTGCCCATAGCTTGTCATCCTCACTTGTCATACTGGTGAGTCCTTTCTCCTAATCTCCATATAAGATTATGGAGGATTCTAGTATATATATATACTAGAATCCATATATATATTAGAATCCTCCATAATATATATATAGTATATATACACTATACACACACACACATATATATATATTTATTTATATATAAATATATATATAATCCTCCCAGGATAGATAAATAGATAGATAGAGATAGAGATAGAGATAGAGATAGAGATAGAGATAGAGATAGAGATAGATATCCTGGAAGGAATCTAGTAGTAGCAGCTAACACATTTTACGTTTTTCCTGGTAATTCAACAGTAACATAGGAGGGACCTAGAATTTTTCATTTGTCCTTATGTCTGGATATATCAAAATGAAACTATCTTTGTAAGGAGCTTTCTTGCAAACACCATCACCTTTAACTACATATAATACAATTGTATGTTCACCATTATGGCATTATACTACTACAGAGTGAGAGAAAAAGCATTTTATCAACATTTAAAACTGCTGAAAAACAGCTGACTCTGGTGCACCAACAGAAAGCCAAGAATAAAGAGTATGACAACCCAAATACTAAAATCCCTTACTCTCAGATAGCTGGTTCGACCATTCAAAACATACTCTCATTATTGTCCTCCTTAATCCCCAGAACTCCTGTGAGATATAGGGGGAAAAAATGTCATAAAAATGGTGACTTTTCCAACGTGAAAAATTCTAAAGGCCAGCTGTCCAGTATTGTGCTTTCAGTTAATACTACTACACCATACACTTAAATGCTTGTTAAAAGACCGGGGCTCCGGGGTGGCTCAGTTCATTATGCATCCCACTCTTGATTTCAGCTCAAGTCATGATCTCAGGGATGTGAGATCCAGCCCAGAATGGGGTTCCACACTGGACACGGAGCCTGCTTAAGATTCTATCTCTTCTCCCTTTGCCCCTCATTAACCCACCCCCACTTTTCACTCACACTCTCTCTCAAAACAAAGCAAAAAGAAAAACAAAAACAGAAAAAACCCAACCACCTAAAAATGTTTAAAATGTATGAAAAGTGCTTAAATGTACAGTGGCAAAGGTAAGAAAGTGTCATGCGGAAAATTATCTTCACACAATAGTAACCTCCAAGTACAAGTATGCTACCAGACAAACTACCCCAGACATGAGGGAACAGAAAGGCTCACAGAACAAATTGAATGACTTGAGCTAATTTAGAGCACACAGCTCAAAACAAAGCAAGAGAGATGGGTGCTTAACTGGCCAAGGATATAATGCAATTAAATCGAAAGGACACTACCTGATTCTTGGGGTTTGCAATGTTCGTGGTGTGAGGATGGTATGAACACGAGGACAAAAACAGGTCTGAATGTGCCTTGCAAGGGCAGAGGACTCATGGGGCCACGATGGCAGTCATCAAATGTTGGCTGAATTAAGACTGCAAGAATATTGAATGTCTCATGTATATTTAGCATGTCATGAATATTTAGTGCCCCTCGTGCCTCATGTATATTTAGTGCCTTGTGAATATTAGTTAGGTATTTCTGCTTTCCATATTCAGATATATGATCCACTTTATCTTTCTAACATGCACCACAGTTTAATACATAGGTTACTCTATTCATTTTCCTTTCTTCTGTAGCAGAATGAATTTTCTTGAAATATAGAAAATGAATTTCACCATAAGAAAAAAAATCTCCTAAGGACCAAATGTAGAAGATGCTGAAAAAACAAAGAAATAATGGACAAGCAAAGATACTATCATACTTTTGATAGTCCTGGAGATGGTATAATTTGGAAAGTAATTTGGCAAGAGGTATCAAACACCTTAAAACATTGCAATTATTTGACATTTTTTCCTATTCTCGAATGTTATTTTATTTACATAATAATTCTATGAAAAAATATGTGTGTAATAGCACATATAATAGTAACATAATATGTGCATAATAACACATATAAGGTGTGTAATAAATGTATAATATAACACATAATATAACAAAATTGAAAAAGCATAAATATGTAACTGTAGAACATTCATTAAATAAGTGTCATACCTATAAAATAAAATGACAAAATGAAGGTGATTATATGAAAAAAGTATAATCGCATTCATGGTTAAAAACATGAAGTAAAATTTTATAAATAACTTTGTGGAATTCATTAAGTGTATAACACTGAAATAGATAATATTTATACTAAGTATGCACACCTGTAAAATTAACATATATATTAATTGAATAACTAGTTGAATACCTTAAAATTTCCTATGGGTCCCATTAAATGAAAATAATTTGTACAATGAATCTTGAAATACTAAGTATTTCATGGCAAAAAGATATAAATATTATTTCAAAAGACAGTTTTATGTGTGTACCTCTTTGTGTCTTAAAGGAGTTAAAGAAACATAATTTCCCTGTGTATTATTTCTCCTTCTTTCCAATTTCAGTAGAAATTTAAAACATGAAAAACATAAAAAACATTTTAAGGACTAAATACACTACAAGGTGTGTATTTAGTCCTTAAAATAGGCCAATGAAATTAAGAGTACCCCAGAGGGAGTAAGAACTCTTACCCAAAAGTCAGCTTGGACGAGGCATTGAAGAAAATGTGATCCTTATTTTTTTTTAATCTTTATATTTTCAAAAATTAGAGTGCAACGAATAAAATGCTGCCTATAATTCAGACCCAGGTGAAAAGAATGGGTCTTATGGAAAAAAAAAGAAAACATTTTCTTCATAGTTTTAAATATATGTCCATGTGAAAACATATCATTTAAATTTCAAAAGTAATTTTTGACATAAATTTACCTTTTGTGATCAAGTGGAATATAACAACATATAATGGTACAAGAAAAT
This sequence comes from Meles meles, assembly GCF_922984935.1. Taxonomy (NCBI): domain Eukaryota; kingdom Metazoa; phylum Chordata; class Mammalia; order Carnivora; family Mustelidae; genus Meles; species Meles meles. The sequence goes on from NC_060072.1 coordinate 61,164,623, forward strand.
TAGAATTCATTCCTCCTTTTCACATAAAAACATAACTGAAATAATTTAAAGATTTAAAGAAAACATTATAGAAATGTAAACTCTTCTACATTTTGATATAGTTTTGACTATTCTAAATTTGAAAATTTAGACAAAATCATTGGATGTATAACTTTCACAGAACAGAACAAATATGTGGGAAAAGGGAATATACATATATTTTTTGGTCTTCTCAAAATTTAGTAATAATTAAAGAATTATGTCAGAAGAAATGAATAATGCAAAGTTATCTAAAGCATTCTGCTGTGTTTTTAATTTGATTTGATTTTTTAATAAAATGTACTAAGTCAACACAGTGCCATGCACATAGACAGAAAAAAAAACAGATTTTTCATGCATTAAATGAAAATAATTTTAAATTAAAATTTTAAATGAAAATAATTTGTACAATGAATCTTGAAATACTAAGTATTTCATGGCAAAAAGATATAAATATTATTTCAAAAGACAGTTTTATGTGTGTACCTCTTTGTGTCTTAAAGGAGTTAAAGAAACATAATTAACCATGTTAACACTCTTGGCTGGTTTTCTTCCTGCCTGTTGAAATGCTCATTTCTTAGTCTCCATAGAGCAGGGTGGCTTTACGTCCTGACCAGCCTGGGTCAGAACCCATTAATGCCCATCACCTCACTGTATTTATTACTAGTGTCACTCTCAGAAGGACGCAGTTTGGAGAAGATATCCTGTGGTGACACTCTTAGTTACTTCCTCCTCAGCCCATGAGTGTTCCTAAGGCTTCTTGTAGTGTGCCTTCTTTTCTTCTCACTACATTCAAGCCTCTGGGCCTTAACATCCCTTCATAAGATTTTGAGTTTCTTCGCTGTGCATCGGACTCTTCAGACTACAGTCTTATAGCGATTTGTATCTGGAACCCCAAAATGTTGTGTTCGTCTGCCTGCATGGATATTCCAGAGGCATCATAAACTCAAAACCCCAAACTGCATATATTCTTTTTCTTCCTACTGCACTTCCTTATGTCTGTGGAAAGCGTCACAATCCACCTCAAATCCACCTCATCTCGGGCCTCCCTATCTTTTTTGTCATATAAGCAACCATCGATCCTGTCAATTCTGCCTTCCCTGTAGTTCCCCAATTTGCTGTTTCACTTTTTTTTTAAAGATTTTTTATTTATTTGAGTGAGAGAGACAGCAAGCATTAGCAGGGGGGAGGGGCAGCGGGAGAGGGAGAAACTGACTCCCCACTGAGCGTGGAGCCCCATGTGGGGCTCTATCCCAAGACCCTGAGATCGTGCCTCAAGCCAAAGGCAGATGTGCCCCTGCTTCACTTTTTAGACAATATCACAGCAGTTGAACATATGGGCAGGTGAGTCAGAGAGATGTGGACTGGAATCCTTGTCTTACCAGTTACTAATTATACAAAGTATTTAATTACTGAGTTGAGGTTTTTTCTTTTGTCTATATAAGGATAGTAATAGTTCCCACCTACCTTATTAGGTAGTTTTAAAATTTAAGTGAGAAAATGCTTAGAAAGCACTTTTTATGGCACATAATAGTTCAGTAAATATTAGCTATAGCTTTTAATATTGTTTTAATTATTATGAGTGCAACCCACTACCATCTCGGGACTAGATCCCTACAACCACTTCTGATTTCACACTTCTCTTCACATTGTCCTTCTTTATCCTGCAGGTAGAATAATATTTTAAATACACACATGTGTGCCCATCATGCTCCTTCTCAGTGGCTGCCCACCATGTTCAGTGTAAATACCAAACCTTTTATCGTGATGCCTCCACCATTCCTGACCTGTCTCCTGCTTACCATGCCAGCTTTCTTGACTCCCCCTTTAACAAAAAGGTTTTTCAAGCTTCAGTGTGCCTAAGAAGTACTAAAAAATATATATATTAAGGCTAATTCCTAGGGGCACCTGGGTGGCTCAGTGTGTTAAGGCCTCTGCCTTCAGCTCAGGTCATGATCTCGGGGTCCTGGGATCGAGCCCTGCATCAGGCTCTCTGCTCAGCAGGGAGCCTGCTTCCCTTCCTCTCTCTCTGCCTGCCTCTCTGCCTGCTTGTGATCTCTGTCTGTCAAGTAAATGAATAAAATCTTAAAAAAAAAAAAGACTAATTCCTAGGATATGCCCACAGATTTTAATTTAATAAATCCAGAAGGGGGCCCAGAACTCTGCATTTTGTTAAGTTTTTATTTAATTTCCAGTTAGTTAACAGAGAGCAGTGTCAGCTTCTGGTGTACACACAGCAATTCAACCCTTCCAAACACAGGATTCTGCATTTTGAATTAACTCCATCCACTCACAGCAAACACCCTCTCCCCAGGAGATTCTGCTATAGGGAACACACCCTTGGAAATCTTGGTTTATTGTTGTCTTAAACTCCAAATGCCTTCATCAGCATTTTTGCCTACCTGCCTCTTATTTTTTACTTTCACTTTAGCAGTTACTGTCTTTCGAGGAAGCAGTAAGTTGAGTTTCTTTTATTACAATTCTGTGCAGAAAAGCAAATTCCTAATATCAATTTGGTATCCTACACAGGTTTTTGTATTGAGAAGATAATTCATTAAGTAAAGTTGCTACTTTTCTCAGTCTATATTAATCCATTGTTACCTTAATGTTTCCATTTCTCATGGGTTTGGTTGGTCAGCCTGAGCAACACTTTCCTGAAAGCTGAATCCTCCAAGGCAAGTGACATAATTAATATTTACAAACAAAGTGTAGCTCCTTACATTGAATATATCTTGTGGAGTATCGCCTAGACACGGAACAGAAAGGAAACACATCTCTCTTACATTTGGCTTATTTTTGACAACATCTGGGATGAAGCAGGACCATTTCCTCTCCACATCCAGTGGCTTTGTAACTTTAATACAACAATGTCATTTCCATTTACAGCACTACTCAACCATTTAAGACATAGAGCTCATGAGAATAAATTTTACCAATTGTTATTTTCCCCTTTACAAGAGTAATCCTTCCTGTGCACTTGATTTTATTTAATTTTTACTTTTTTGATCTGTGTTCATTTTCCCTCAGGTCATAAGTAATTTGACAGCCAGGTGTGTGTGCATGTGTGCTAGAGAGAGAGAGAACTTGTGTGTGATTTATTTTTTTTAAACGCTTCCCAGTAAAATCTCTAAGATTTTGCTTTTATTCTCCCCACATTTGATGGATATAAACATGAAGATAAGAATCATGATAGGCTGTTGAATAGTTTATCTGTTTGTAGTTTAGCTTCAAATATATGACTCTAAAATTCAGAATAGATACATCACTTGGTATAGTTCAGATAATTGATTCATAAGTCAGCTACATCAGGCAGGTTTTGATGGTATCTTTATAAATAGGCCGGAGCTTTCAAATGCCTGATGGTATCTCTCATGCTGACATGAAAGGCATTTAGAGGTTGGAATATGCTACCGGTACAACTTGTATTCTAGATACAGTTCATGAGGTCTATTAACTTCCTATCGTACAAGGAACAAAATATCACTGAAACTAATAAATTTAATGGTGATACAAGAAATGCTTTTATAACTGTGTTTTACGGGAGCAGAATGAGATAATGACTTTTATATTAGATACTTAGAAGTAAAAACACAAGCAATTTTAATGTTAAAAATAAAAGCAAAAGTAATAACAAAAGAAGAGGATTAAAAAAGTCCAGAGACACAGCCGCTGATGCATACTGTCAAGATGGTTTCCTATCGGTTTGTGAGTTAGACTGAGCCTGCCTTTGCCAAGTTCATACACTCAGTCTGTCTTCATAATTCCAGACACATGCGTGCATCTTTTATCCTAAAACTGGGTAAAGGATTAGGAGTTTCTGCAATGAGATATTTATCAAACAACTATAAACATAAAAGTTTCCAGGCTAATTTGTGACGACGTGGATGGAACTAGAGCGTACCATGCTTAGTGAAATAAGTCAATTGGAGAAAGACATCTATCATATGATCTCCCTGATATGAGGACGTGGAGATGCAACATGGGGGGTTGGGGGGTAGGAGAAGAATAAATGAAACAAGATGGGATTGGGAGGGAGACAAACCATAAGTGACTCTTAATCTCACAAAACAAACTGAGGGTTGCTGGGGGGAGGGGGGTTGGGAAAGGGGGAGGGGGTTATGGACATTGGGGAGGATATGTGCTATGGTGAGTGCTGTGAAATGTGTAAACCTGGCGATTCACAGACCTGTACCCCTGGGGATAAAAATACATTATATGTTTATAAAAAAATAAAAAATAAATTAAAAATTTTTTAAAAATTTAAAGAAATGTTTCCGGGCTAGAAGAAGTATATGAAACATTCGTTGGTAATTCTAAGCAGGTCTCCCACACGCTATAAATTTCTTTATATTTTTCACTGTTACTGAGGCCAAGCAGTCCGTTCCCCACACTGTGCCATCATCTTCCCTCTGACTGCTGTCCTATTCTGACTTTCTAGTCAGAATTTTTTTCACTGGGCTTGCAATACTTGCTCTAGGTGCAGCTCTCCACCCCCACACACACTGTACTCTAAAAATAGGCACCCAACCCCTGTCATCCTAGAAGATATCTATGATCCTTTGAAGGAAATTAGAATGTATCACTTCAAAATATGTCCCTTTGGCAAATTATTTTTAATTCAGGGCACTTAAGAAACAGGCGAAAGGACAGTCAGGCCTTCCTTTTTCTGTCAAAAAAGTTCCTTAGCAGATACAATCTAAAAGTCCACAACAGGAAACACACTGGGGAGAATCCCTTCCAGTGTCTCCAACGTGCAAGGTGCTATTTTCAGAAGGAGAAACTCTCGGAGCATAAACCACGAAATTACATGAGGGGCTGGGAGCAGGTCTTCAGGTGCTCAGTGTTCCAGGAGACCTTCCACTGGAGGACGGAGCTGTAGCGGCACCTGGCGTCCCACATGGAGAAGAAAGACGCCCGACAAGTGTTCCTCTGGCCCCCAGCAGTTCACGAAGGAGGCCTTGCAGAGCCCCAGGATCAAGCTTCACCGAGCTGCCAAGCCCCAGGTCTGCCCCGCCCCTCACCCACCTACCCTCCCCCCGCCCGGCGCCAAGTGCTTCGTGTCCCAAGGGAGCTGCGGCTGCTGGAGGCTTTTGAGCTTCCTGTGGAGAAGCTGTTCGTGCGCGCAAGGAATGGGGGCACCAGCCTGGAACAGAGACAGCCTGCACAGGAAGGAGAGGCCGTCTGCGTGTGAATTCTGCAGCCATTGCCTTTACCCGGGAGGCTGATCTCAATCTGCACCTGCGCACGCACATGGGCAAGAAGGCCTTCCAGGGCCACCTCTATGGCAAGACCCTCTGTGCCCAAGCCAACCTGGACAAGCACAACCATACCCATACGGATCAGGCCTTTCGGGTGTGAGTTCTGCAAGCAGCCCTTCCCCTAAGAGTTCCGGCTGAAGTCGGTGGCCAGCAGCCACCAAGAGGGTCGGCCCCACTTCTGTCAGCAGCTGGGTGTACACATAGGAGGGCCCAAGGCGGTGCAGAAGTCCAAGTGCACCGAGTGGGGCTATAGGCAGGTGCACCTGCGGAGTTGTGTGGATATTCGCAACCAGATGGAGAACTACAGCTCACGGGGCAGCACAAGCCCTGGAACCAGCTCGCTGAGGACTGTATAAAATGATGGTGGCGATACTCCAGCCGTCTGGAGAGCTGGAGCTGTACTCCGCCAAGGTCATCCTTGAGTCCCTGCCCAGGACGGCCTGGCCTCACAGTTCTCAGGTCAGAGATAGTGCGGTGGTGGAGAGCTTTGCAAGCCTAGGCGGCAGGCGACCCTCGTTCATCACCTCTAGCCTCCGATAATACTGCAACACAGGGGCCCTCCACCCCACCACAGCCTGCATGGCCCCAGACCCCAATAAACCACACCGCTTTGGACTGGGTGTGTGTGTGTGGCGGGGGGGACGACGACGACAGTGTTGTTGTTCCACGAATGCTTCTCTGGTGATCTTCGCGTCTTTGCTCAAAAGATCTGCTCAAAAATTCCAGGCCGCTCATTTAAAATAGCTCAGAATCTTTCTCCCCTGCCATTCCTGCCACATGCCTGTCCTTTTTGGTGAACTAACTTTTCTCTGTAGTCCTTATGGATTCATCTTTATCCAACATCCTGTCTAATTACATATTTTGTTTATCACTGTGTCTTCCCACTGAAATATAAGCTTTATGAAGGTATGGAGTTTTATGTTGTGTTTGCTGCTCTCGCTCCAAAGCTTAGAACAAAGCCTGGCTCATAACAGATTATTGATCAACATTACTTTATTTGTTTTTAAAGTGAAGATATGTGTAGGTTTCACACAGACTAGGACCTAAGGGTTCACCAGTTTCTAGACGAGTACCTTGACATAAAGGTCATTAGCTGCACAAGGAGAAAGACATAGTGAGTTACATAAGCAACTGCACATTTTTTTTAAGATTTTATTTTTTGAGAGAGTTCACAATCAAGGGTAGGAGATGATCCCCAAATGGGGCTCTCTCTATCCCAGGAACCTGGGATCAGGACCTGAGTGAAGGCAGATGCTACACCGACTGAGCCACCCAGGGACCCCAGTAACTGCAAATTTTAGATAAAGAACAGATTCCATGCATGAGCAGTTCTCTCACATAGTAATACAAAACTCTGGTATTCTCTTAAATTCCTATTTGATTGAGGTCATAGCTGGGGTTACCATGGATATACCTGCAAGAAGGAATCGTGCCATCTGTAGTATAGAAGAGGGAGGATTGAGAAAATAGGCACCATGACATCTGACATCTGGTATCAAAGACCTCGGTGTCGTCAGAAACACTTACAACTGATGGAGTCGCTGCTGCTGGCGACGAGCCTTCTGGAGGTCCATTTCAACACCGGATTACTTAGAAAGAGTCACCAGTTTAGAATCCACAAAACACTGAAAAGTGATTTATACTAAAATCTCTCACATAAGTGCCTGCATAGAAAATGCATTCAAATTTCATTCCGTGAGTGTGTTATGGGCTCCAACTCTGTGCCAGGCACTGTGGTTAAGTCTTAGTGAAGTGGTAGTGAACAGGACACACAAGTAATCCACGTTCTTGGAGCTTGAAGTCATGTGATGTGGGAGTATTCATCTCATTAAGACTGAATATTCCTTCTGTTGTTTATAATAATTGCATATTCTTATTATTGTTTATAAAGTTACATTTATGTTTACGAAAAATGGCAAATTGGTTTCCAGATTGCTTGGAAAGGACCACAAGGGACGTTTCCAAAATGATGGAAATGCTCTTAATCATGATTTGATGGCAGTTACACAGATGAATACATTTGTTAAAATTTACAGAACCAGGGCACCTGGGTGGCTCAATGGTTAAAGCCTCTGCCTTCAGCTCAGGTCATGGTCCCAGGGTCCTGGGATCGAGCCCCACATCAGGCTCTCTGCCCTACAGGGAGCCTGCTTCCTCCTCTCTCTCTGCCTGTCTCCTCTGCCTACATGTGATCTCTGTCTGTCAAATAAATAAATAAAAATCTTAAAAATATATTTTAAAATTCACAGAACCATGTACTTAAAATATAGGCATTTTATTGTATGTATATTATCTTGATCAAAGATACAAATAGTACATATTCTTTATTTTTTTCCAAATTATAAATATAACACGTTCTTGTGGAAAATTGGAAGAAGAAAATCCATCTGTAAAATAGAAAATCTATGTGATTAATAAGCTTTGGGATTTGACTTAGATTAAAAAATAAAGATCAATAAGATCTTAATAATAAGGGCAAAATGTGTTGAGGTTTTTGTAATTCATATATAATCCATATAATCCCTAAATTTTGACTGTAAATCAGTCCAATAAACTTTTCCAACATTTGTAAATTTAAAATAATCTCTAGGGGCGCTTGGGTGGCTAACTTGGTTAAGCATCTGCCTTCAGCTGAGGTCACAATCCCAGGGTCCTGGGATAGAACCTGCTCAGTGGGGAGCCTGCTTCTCCTTCTCCCTCTGCCTCCTTCTCCCCCTGCTTGTACTCTCTCACATGCTCTCTCTCTGTTAAATAAATAAATAAAATCTAAAAAAAATAAAAATAATAATCTTTGTCTTTTAATTGCAAAAGTGATTAATGTTCACTTACAGGAAATTTGGAAAACACAAAGAGATAGGCATCCAAGAGCTTATAATCATTTGGTGTATTCCTTTGTAACCCTTTTTCTGCGATACATTTGTACATAAAGTCATACCTACCTGTACTTTTGTATCTTGCTTTTATTTTTATTACCGAAACATAGGCATCTCCCTGTATAATTCAAAACCATTTGGAGAAATGATTTAACATGTGTCTAGAATTTCCAGTAGTATTGAGGGAGGAAGTGGAAAGAGATGTTTAGAGCCAGCTACATTTATTCGTGAATTCCAGCTCAGGCAATAACTGGCCTTTGATCTAGATTAATCTTTTTAATTCTGTTCAGGTGTGTAAAAGATGTAAGCCATGCAAAATAAGATAACAATATCTTCTTTGCAGTGCACTTCCTATCTTCTTATAAAATATGTTTACACCATCTAGCACTGTGCTACATACCTAGCAAATACTCAAAAATGATTATATAGTCCACATAACTATTTTTTCTGTCATAACTAGCTTAACCACATTCTTAGACAATAATGTTACCTAAATTTTTTCTCTGCTCTAACAAAGTCTACATGAAATAGTTTGTTTTTTCTGATTATTCACAGCCTAGATTTCTACAAGTATCACTTTAGTCATTGATAATAAATATCACATATATCATTCTATGCATATAATTAGACCTACCACAATTGCTTTTATATTATAGCCTTCTAGTTCCTAAATTCTTAATTTCAATTATTCTCTATTTATTAGAACTGAAACTTTGATAATTTTTAAATAACACTAACTGTGAATATTTTTCCAGAATGCTTGCATATCTGAAAATATCTTTCTTTTGCCTTCACATTTTAACTAGAATTCAGCTGTCTTTTTAACTAGAATTTTGCCAGTTACCCTCAAAACTCTTTAGATTTTTTACTTTTCTTAAGTAACTTGTTTATATAATTACAAAGAAATTTAAGTCAGCTGAGTTTTTTCAATTAATTTTTACATGCTTCTACTTTCTGAGAGACTAGTATATGTATCTTTTTCTTAAAACACACTGAATCATATTTGAGATGTAGAATTTTATCTGCTTGTACTACCAGGATGGGGATTATTGCTTCTGTGGATTTCTAAGTTTATATTCCAGGAATAAGTATTATCTACTGTAATGACTATTATCTTAATTATATTCTTCACATCTATAATATTATATTATATGCTTTTTAATACATTCATTTATTTGTCCTTCTTCATGTTCTTAAAAATCTTCTCTTGTTTTACATCAACGCCATTTAAATGATGTTCTGAAATGCCAATTCAACTCTTCCCTACGAAAAATGCAGAACTTAAAGTCTGCTCTAGACTTTCTATTCTAATTCTATTCTAATTTTCATTTTTAAAATTATTTTTAGATATATACTTTTTCCTTTCCAATTAATATTGCTATGTTTTTGTCTTAAGGAACATTTTCAAAAGCCCGTTATTTTTAATGTATATGTGTGGTGGGGGGATTTATCTGTTTGTTTGATGTCTCTTGATCTCTAAAAAAAGAATGATGCTCTGTGGTCTGATTTGCCAACATATGGTGCACCTGTCTTCTCCTTATCTTATTCACCCTTCCAATCATTATTTTGGGAAGGGAATGGTGTAGCTCGCTCTCTCGAGTCTCAACTCCAGAAGTCTGGCTATTGTGCCCATCTCAGCATAATTTCTATACATTATCAGGATTGATTTAGTTGGCCATGAGGGGTGGTTCCCAAACTTGCCATCATCATATGTAGTGAATAATAGGACACAAATTATTTTGTTTTGTTTTCCTTTTAAACAAATACAACACGCGAACCATAGTAAATCAAATCTCTGAGCCTCTGCCCTAACATTTCCAGCAACCAAATCTCTACTTCTCTCTGTGTTTGCCTTTCCCAATAAACACTGTCCTGGCCAAGAAGCAGTTTGCCACTCCCACTTTTCTTACTCTTCTACCTGTGAATGTTTAAAGGAAGAGAAGGTGTTGGTAGTGGTAGTGAGAGAAATTAAGGCATGTAGCTATTTCAGAGAACCATGTTCATGGAAGGAAGAGAAGGATGGCCAGTTTTCCAATTATGCAAAGCTGTGTATAAGCTTTCTTTTTTTTTTTTTTAAGATTTTATCTATTTATTTGACAGAGAGAGATCACAAGTAGACAGAGAGGCAGGCAGAGAGAGAGAGAGGGAAGCAGGCTCACTGCCGAGCAGAGAGCCCAATGCGGGGCTCGATCCCAGGACCCTGAGATCATGACCTGAGCCGAAGGCAGCGGCTTAACCCACTGAGCCACCCAGGCGCCCTGTGTATAAGCTTTCTTAAGGAAAGGGCAGTATATTGTAGCTATCTGTACCAGGCAAATTATGCATTTTCAGTAAAGAAGGTAGCACAAACATAAACTATGATTTTTCTCTCATTTCAGTTCTCAGTTCACTTAGTGAAACACTGAGTTTCTGCTAACTTCTGTTATATGAAATTTCAATGCTATTATAAACTGTCATTATTCAAATTAAAATTAGAATTTCAATAGAAAATTGGGAAGTGGCAGATTCAGTCATCCTAACTAGTCAATGTCTCAGTGAAATTCTCACGATGAAAAAATATATGCTGATGTGTACAAATTAAAGTTTTTTCATAGCTATTCCTTACTAGTGGTTCTCTAAAGGTAAAATAAAATTACTAAAGCTATGTTGTTTTATATTTTCCTTATAGGGGAAATTCAATTTGCTTAAAGATTCAATAAAAGAACATAATCAAAGTTCTGCACTTATCTTCCATCATTTTCCCTCAACAACCTCTGGTGAGTGTCCTCTCAAGATAATTGACACAGCCACAGATGTTAAAGGAAAAAAGTAATATAAGCATTTGCTGTTCTATTCCCGATTCTTAGAAGACTGAGTGTCACAAACTAACATATTTATTTCAACAACACAAAATGTGGTGGGAGAAAATATGTATTTTCAAAATATCTTTTTTTCATTTTATATGTAGTTTCTAAGTTGGCATGTTAGTCACTGTTATAAATAAGATACCCAAAGAACATATATTTTGTTTTTGGTAAAAAATTCTTCCTCTGTGAACTTTCCTCCTAGTTCAATTTTCTAATACTTTATAGATGTCCACTAATTCTTCTTCAAATTCTAATGTTTGCCGAGACAAATGGGAACATTATCTCATAGTATCTGTTGTATTTCTGTTTCTTCTGAACAGTTCAATTTCATTTTTGTCTCATGCCCACTTATTTTAACTATAATGCTAAACTGATAAGCAGCTAATCATTTTATATAGCTACAAACCAATTCTTTTAACACTTATATGCACCCAGTCATTCCCCATTTTATAATTGCACTATATTTTTTCCTGTTCTAAAGGGATCCATCCTAGAATCTGTCCCCAATTTTATAATTTTGAATGCAGCATTTCTCACATATGTTAATCCTCCTTTTTAAAATTTTTCTGCTATTTCCATTATTTCTTTACCATTATTTCACTTGATATTTTGTATTCTTTTGACTGAACGGGTTATTGGATTAAATAGTAACATACTTACATATACATATGATATACATGTATAGTAGTCTATCTATAGACATATACAGAAACAGACACATGCGTTAGTCTTACTCTATAAATATGTTAAACTTTAAAAAATATTTTATTAAAAAATGCATTGTAGGGGCGCCTGGGTGGCTCAGTGGGTTAAGCCGCTGCCTTCAGCTCAGGTCATGATCTCAGGGTCCTGAGATCGAGTTCCGCATCGGGCTCTCTGCTCAGCAGCGAGCCTGCTTCCCTCTCTCTCTCTCTGCCTGCCTCTCTGTCTACTTGTGATCTCTCTCTGTCAAATAAATAAATAAAATCTTTTAAAAAATGCATTGTAATTTAGAATGATCAAATTCCATAATTTTTTAACTACTTCTTAGCAGGTTTTGCTCAAAACCACTCTTATTGTGGAGAATATTGCATAAGTAAAACATAGACTTCTTTTTGTCTAGGCCTTAAAATTTTCTGATAAAATCAACCAACTGGTTATTTTTTAAATGATTGTTGTTTGAATGAATTAAACCTTCTACCTCCAATTCAACCCAAGAATTTTAACCCCCAAATGTGTTTATGTGTAGAACCATACTCAAATTATGCAAAACTGAATAATTTATTACCTTGAAAGTAAATTATCTGGAAAAAATACCAGTGTAATTTTATATGTATTTGAATGTTTCCAAGTGTCTAGTTATTAAGTAGTCATCTTTGGTCCTATAAAATGGTCTGAATACTAGGGCGGTAACTCACAGTCATGCTCTCATATCATGGCAAGTAATTTGATCTCTTACTCGTCTTCAGTGTTCTGTTTTTGGGGGTTTTTTTCTTAATTTTTTAAGCTTAGTGGTTCCAGGATTACTAAATGTTGGTGAAAATCCACATTGCAACAGCACTTTACAGTCTGCTAATTTCCTCCTTAGAGGAATTTAGGTTTCCATTAGTAAAAGTAAACTTAAATTGTATCTTTATCCAAAAGAAAGAAAAACAATCTGTTTGGTATACATTTGAAAATTACGATGACCTTCTTCTTTGATTTGAAATAATACATTGTCATTATAAAGTATATTTCCAATTTATAGTATGTCTTTTTTTTTCTTTTGCAATTTAAAATACTTTCAATAATTTGGGCTTTGCGTGATTCCCCCAGAATTGTAGAGTATGACTGATAACTGCCTTTAGAATCCCTAATAGCTAAATTACAATTATTATGCAAAGTCCTACAATAGACAGTTATATGGATTATTAAATGACTTTGCCTTTTTTGCAAACTATAATCATTTTCCTTTATTAGCTGAAGGATTTCATAATTTAAGGAAGATGAGAAACCTATAAGTCACGCTTTCAAATAAGGAACATGGATATTGCAAACATTAAATTCCCCCATAAAAATGTTAAGGCATCATTAAACTAGGTTCAGATTAATACAATTCAGTCAACTCTAGATAGATATCTCCCATAATAAGCTGAAACAATACCTAGTGATCTAAGATGTAAAATATTTTACTACAGCCAATTTATAAACCTATAAAACATACAGGTATCATTCAACCCCTTTATTAATAGTGCATGCCTTGTATTAAATCAAAACCATTTTAAAGACCCCTCCCTTTTGGCATTCCCTTCCTCTGCTGTTGCCCCTCATTATGTGTTATCTCACTGAAGCTCATCCAAAGTGAATGACAGCATCCTTTTACAAGAAGCAGCATAGGCAATTCCCAGCCTAGTGATACAGCTTAACTATCTCCAAGATTTATAGGCACACTTGCTATCCTCAACCTACAATATTCTATGGTCTAATGTTGATGTATTTGTTTCTCTGTACGCAGATGTGGTTTTCTCACTTTGGAAAACTGTAATTTATTATTTTTTAAGTTTTGCAAGTTGCTTTACTTGTGAATTACATTCCCAAGAAAAAAACTAACAGTGGAAAACTTCAGATTCTGGACTGTTTTGAAGCTGTTTGGAAGAATCCTTTTTCACCATTTTTCCCCCAAGAAGAAAGCCAAATATTTTGTATTATCTGAATTACCAAAAGTTTTAATAAGTTGTCTGTTCTGCTGATCCATTATTGTGTAACAACCTGAAAGCAATGGTTTAACAAAGCCCAAACAATGACGATATTAATTATTCTCACAAATCTGCAGTTGGACCAGGTTTCTGTGGGCTAACTCATCTCTGCTCTATTCGGCATCAACTAGTCCAAGGTTAGAGGCTAGAATCACCTGAAGATTTGCTCATATGCTGGGTGGCTGTGTGGTTACTAATCCCAGGTGGTATCTCCAGTCAGGTGCCTTTAGGGCAGCCTGATTCAGACTTGTTGACTCATGGCTCCCAAAGCTGAGTCCCAGGGAGGCACAGGTGGGACAGCTGAGAACAGATGACACGGGAACAGATGGGAGCTCTAGCACCTTTCCCAACCTGGTCTCCTAAGTCCTATCCATTACTTCCACCTTATTCTGTTTGTTAAAAGACAGTCAACAAGGGTGATCCATAATCATGGAGAGGGGAATTAGACTTAACCTGTTGATAGGAGAAGTGTCAAAAAAATGTGTGAACATGTTTTAAAATTGTCACAGCATAAATGGGGAAATTAATCCAGCACTTTTAAGTTTCACTCTGGAAAATAATCAAGTGTGCATTTCTAAAGTTCCTTCACAGAAACCACACTTAAAATGTAAATTTTTTTAATGTAAAACTGTTTTTTTCCCAGATGGAGGTAAATTGAAAAGTAAAATTGTAATATGATAGTTTAATATGCATATATATAGTAAAATGGTTACCAAAATCAAACTGCAATCGAGTTAATTAACACATCACCTCACATAGTTATCTTTTGTGTGCCTGTGTGTATGTATGAGAATATCTGTCTGCATTACTATGTTCCATTGACTCATAACAAGACGTGTCATCCAAGTCATCCTGACAAAAAAATCAAGGTACAATAAATGAAATTTTAAAATATATACAAATATTAGTATCCTTAACAGAGGAATTTTAAACTCTGACTCATCACAGACACATATGCATGGATTAAGTTATTAAAGAATTTTCATACCATTTTGACATTAGAGTTCTTGCATATAACATTAATTAATTAATTAATAATTGTGTGTTTTTTACACAAAATCATCCTAAAAGAATCTTTCTTAAACTGGGAAAAAAATTTTAAAGAATAAAGACCAAATCTCTAAAACTGAGATTATCCAAAAGAATAAGGAGAAAAAAATAAAACAAAAACATTAAGGTATAAAGGTTAAATCGGTATGTATATATTGACATATATACTTATATATATAAAGTCATTGAATATTGAAGCTATAAAAGATTAACAAAATCCCTGTAAATAATTGACCAAAAATATTGTATCACTGAATTTGCTAAAATAACATTACACAATAAAAACTTTATTTCTCGGGGCACCTGGGTGGGTCAATCATTAAGTGTCTGACTTTGACTCAGATCATGATTCCAGGGTCCTGGGATTGAGCGCTGCATCAGGCTCCCTGATCAGCGGGAAGCCTGCTTCTCCCTCTCCATCTCCCTGCTTGTGTTCCCATTCTCGCTGTGTCTCTCTCTGTCAAATAAATAAATAAAATCTTTGAAAAAAAAAGCTTATTTCTCATTGACATAGCAATCTAATCTGAATGTTCCAAAATGATAGAAAGCTTTCCTAAGCTTGAGATATTAGTGCCAGCCATAAGAGGACTGGGCCTCGTTACATGGAGGTTACCAAGAAATTCATTGTCCCATTTGCCAGAGCTTCAAGGTGTATACTTGGTTATCTACCCTTTGTATGTTAGAAAAGGTGGCACATGGTACAGATTTCTATGCAGCCATCAGTGGTTTTGCCAGTTGGTCTGAGATCGGTATAAAGTAAAAGTGGAAGACAGTGACAAGAAAAATTAGAGAAAAATTATATGAATGGATCTCCTAGAGAGGGCATAAAATAGACATATATTTGTGTATCATGCTACTGCCCATCAGAGAGCATCCACCGATGAGAACTCACTTTGCAACCAAGTGGACAGAATGACCTGTCCTGCAGATATCAACCTGCCTCTTTTCTTGGCCATCCTTGCGCTTACAAAGGGATCCAGGATAATAGTGGTCACAGTGGCATTCCACAGATGGAAGAGATGCCTGGGCTTATAATATGGGCTTTGCCTCAATCACAGCTGATTGAGCACATTACTTCTAAGTTTCCAACCAGCCAGTGTTAGAAACAGAGCCTCTACCCTGGACATAGTATCACTTCTTTGGGGCCGAGTGAGTGGATAACAGGAACCTAGTTAAATGCCGGTACCCTGATTCTACTCTTCCAGGATTCTATCACCTGCACTGATACGGAGGAGCAGAGTTCGACGGCAAAGTCCCCACTGCCAATTCTGACCTGTAGGCACAGCCACTGTGAAGCTTCTCAAAGTTGTCTGTGCCTCCTCACTCCCTTAGTAAAGGAAATGCCTCTGAATTGTCCCAAGCAGCACAGCAAGATGGCAGGTTCTTGGGTCAACCTACACCATATCAATTCTAACTTCCCTACCTTTATGAATGTCCTGAACTATTTTGTATCTACCACATGATGTCTTATTATTTCCACTACGTTTACTCTAGTGTATCCAGGTCAGGCTCCTGAGGAACAGTTAAGCTACATGGATGACCTCTAGGTATCACTCCTACAATGCGGAATCATGACTCATGGTGAGTAACGCCACGTCAATGAATTCTCCCCTTCGCAGCTGAATCTTCTGTACCACCCTCTACTCAAGATCCTCTTCCACCTTGGCCCCCAGGGTCCTGCCAATACATGTTAACCAACATATGTACCATTGCTTGTGCTCCCAGTTTAACTTCTTGGAGACCTAACCTTAATTTATCAGTGATTTGGCTGAAGTTAGGTCTAGGACCATGACTTGAAGTGGAGCAAGGCCAATGGTGGTGGTACTGAAGTGGAGGGAGTCAACGGTTGGTTTCTGAAGGAAACTGTACTCAAAGAAATCTGAGAAGGCCCAAATGTCTGTCTAATACGGTGTTTCTTTCAGGGCGATAAGGTCTTCAAGGTAATATATTTAGCAAACGGCATTTATTTTTTCTTTCCCTGTGATGTATGGATCTCTATGTGAATTAAAATCAACTGCTCTTTTTCATATGAAAAGCTGTATAAGTTAATTTCTCTATGACAATTTCCCTTCTTAGCAAAGAATACGAGGAGAGGCAGAATTTTTTATCATCAGACCAAATACAGACTATATTTACAGGCAAGGAATTTAAATCTTTAAGGCCTAAGGTACAGGTAAAAGTAGTATGAGTAATAAGTAATATCCAGACGTAAGCAATATCAAGAACTCACTGAATTCCTGTAAAGGCATTTTCAAAATTAAATTCATGCATTTCTACTAAATTGTGAACATCTACAAATTTATAAATTCAGCACTATAACACATTAACTGTATGAAATATAATTAC
The DNA here is from genome assembly GCF_922984935.1 of Meles meles. NCBI lineage: Eukaryota > Metazoa > Chordata > Mammalia > Carnivora > Mustelidae > Meles > Meles meles. Next base: position 61,181,728 of record NC_060072.1, read on the forward strand.
ATACTTCATTCAAAAGAAATAAATAAAATAAAGGGTAACTGAGGCCTCTGGAATGGTAGTTTAATAACATTATCAAGCAGAGTTTATTTGGCAAGGCAAATCGGATAGCAATGCATCAATAAGTTATAGCGAGTGCTATTCTGTGTAATAGAGAAAGAGGTTTCGTGTGAAGCAGAGTGTACAGATACAAACAACTAAAAAGGCAACTGTGTATCTGAAAACAAAGCTGTGGCTTATGTTCAGCCATTTCACTTCTCTAAGAGAATTATTTTTTAAAAAACTGCATACAAAGGGTAAATTTCATTATCGTGTGAATATTTGAAACTCTCTGATATAATAAATCCCCTAGGATTACACGTCTGCTAAACAGATTTCCGTCTCTTTCCGAATACATTATTGATCAATTTAGCCATTGATTTAGATCCACTGGGTCTTCTCTTTTCTTTGAGTTTGAAGTTTGTCAGGATGTCCTTGATAATTCTGAAAAACATCGTTTCTACCTCCAGAGACTGCTCTGCTGCAGACAATTCACAGAACTGGCATCGGTTATCCAACGCCAGCTTCTGCCCTTCCTCCCAGCCAACCTCTCGTACATGACAGAGATCTTGCTTGTTACCAATCAAAAGCACGGCTGATTCCACAGCTCTGAAATACAGAACACAACTCTGGCAAGATTATTTTGCATCTTTTTTTTTCTCATTAAGTGTATATCAAAATGAATTATGGATTATATATATATAATATATATATTGTGTGTGTGTGTGCACGCGCACACATGCGTTTGTGTTCCTTACAGTCTTATGTATGTCTATGACACATAAGCCCACTTACTTGCAAAAATTATTTTAGATAGAATGTAGCATGTGACACAGAAGCAGCACATATATATATATACACATTATATAAGCTGCACTTATATAAACCTATTCTTGAATTATGGGTCTGTTTACTAATAAAGCATGATTGTTACTCTTCCCACTTTCAATTTTCCTATATGTAAAACAATGGTAAAATAACACTCGTTACACAGAATTCTCATAGAGATTAAATTGAATGATGGATGTAAACATACCTAGCACAGTGACAGGCAACAAAAGGTGCTTACCAAGTATTATTTTTCATTTCCTTATCAATTGAAAGAGAAGGACTAAGTAATGTCTCTTTGCTGAATAGTTACTATAATTTAACAATTTAGACAGTAAATTACTGTTACTGTAAATTTAACAATTTTCCAGAGAAAATACTACTCAATACTCACTGCTGTTTGTGCTTTGTTAATATCCATTATACCATACTCTAGAGAAAAATGTTATGATCGCAGGACCTTGTACAATTTTCTATTTATTTAAGCAATATATTTCTTTGTTAAGATAACATCTTCAGCAAATATCAATGTATTCTCCTTGGTTATAGTGACACATTTCTAAAACAGAATTTCATTTGAAGTCTATAGAAAGACAACTGGTCTCAAATGCCATGGAACTCTGCCAAGTTATCCACTTGAGGGGAAGTATGGACAAATGCAGTCTTCAACTCTATCTGAAGAGGTACTGTCTTTATATTCTGCTCAAAGCTGGTTTCATTCACATGATGGTGTGAGTGGTGAGGGAAAAAAAAGCACAGTATGTAGACTTTTCAGAGTATTAATATCTTTTTCTGTGTAATTCAGAAAATTATTGTAAAGGATTAATGGGAAAGAGTAAGTGAAATATTTTGAAGACTGAGTCACAAATATCAGATGCAATTAAAAAAAAAGTAACATATTTTGCTATTCTAGTCTATCTACAAACTGAGAACCAGAAATGCTGAAAAATACTTAGTATATTAATAAAATTGCCTGGAAAATATCAAGTATAGGTGTTTTCACTTTTATGTTTTTGATTATTCTTAAGTGAATCTTTTGATTTGGAGGAATAGCAAAAGAAGTTTATTACTATAACTTATCTAAGTCATGCTACTTAAATATGAGGTATTTAATGCTTAAAACAATGGAGTTCAAAAAAAATCTGTAATATTAAAGGAAATCAGAGCTGTGAGGTACCTTGGTAAAATCACATCCTTTTCTTCTACCATGTTTCTATCAGTTTTATAATCAGAAAAATTAGTTCTAAAGATTAAAGTGGTTTTCCTAAGGTCAATCAGATATAAACAAGAATGTATGCTGATTGACTCCAGGGAAATACCCTTGATCAATTATTATCCATGTTTTCTTGATAGGGGGCATTAAAATAGATATAAAACACATATACACATTTTCAGAACTGACACTGTGTTTCTTGATTCTCAGATTAGAATGTTATTTCAGACTCTCAGGGTAAATCTGATCCAGAGCACAAAGAATCTTTTGTAGCAACATCTTGAACAAACATCAATGTTTTAAATGCAAAAGGCTAAAACAAAAAACAAGGAAAGCTAAGTGGGAAATTCATATGGTTAAACTTACACCTACTAATACAAGAAGGGTTTAAAAGACAGTTCTGTCTTCCTTCAAGCTACTTGTGTCAAAACAATTACATTGGGAAATCACTGATCAGCTCTTTATTTTAGGAGGTGAAAGAGAAAAATGTATTCTCATACTTAGAAATTGTAATGGTTTGACTCTTCAGCCTATTTTGCTTTGATAGATTGAACAACCCAATGACTAGGAATTGGATGCCAAATGTAATAAATTTGGATTTATTTAGTATCCTTAACATTTCTGTGGGAATGAAAAGAAAAGGTTGCAAAGTGAACTGTCTTGTATACAGAGGACCAGGGTTTTGCAAGTGAGTGTCATGTTAACAATAGAATCTGTCTTGTAAAATAGCCATTTACTCAGAGCCAGTAACTGTTTATGTCAGCCGGGATATAAAGTATTCTCATCTTATTCCTTTTACTACATGTGTAACTCCTGTGGAATGGAAGGTGAATTGTTCAGGGCTGTTAAATTTTGTAATTGGAAGGCTGTATTAAACTCTTCCTAATGATGCTTATAGCTATACGATGATTTACTCAAAAGAAAGGAGAGAGGAATGAAGAATATCTTACCTTTTACAATGACTAGATTGTGGCTCCCGAATTCTGTAGATCAGTGCTTTTGCAAAAGCAAATGAGGACCTGTCACTGATGTCATACACAATAACAAACCCATCTGCCCAGTGTAGCTCACTTGTGAGGGAAAATTTTGCTTTCTGTGGCTGAAAACAAATCAAGCACATTGAAACTGGTAGTACAGTTCACCTGCATTTTATACCTTAGACAATTAATTAATGGAAAGCCCATTTCACCTAAAAGAGACATTAAATAAGTCAAAGACTGATGATATTTTCTAAAATGTAGTTTCCTTGGTTCTCTCTTCCTTATCACTCTTTCTTTAATTAAAGGTGATTAAATGCTTAAAATAAAGAGAAAGTATAATAAAGTTTTATTATCTATCTCATTTGCAACTTTTCTTTAAGAAAATATCTTAAATTTTTTAAAAGCTGGATAAGCTGTAATAATTGCCCTTTGAATTAATATTCACATATTTGTTTTGAAAAGAGAAAATATTTTCCATCCATATTAGTAAATGGGTTATCTATTGATTTTTGATACTAGATTTAAATCAGAGAAAAAAAATACTGATAAGGTTTAGCTAAGAACATTTAAGGTATTTAAGATATTTTACATAAATAAATGAATCTATGTCCTGGAGTTGTTTTATTTATTTTTTATATATTTTTTAAAGATTTTATTTATTTATTTGACAGAGACACAGCGAGAGAGAGAACATGAGCAGGGGGTGGGAGAGGGAGAAGCAGGCATCCCGCTGAGCAGGGAGCCTGATGCAGGGTTAGATTCCAGGACCCTGGGACCAGGACCTGAGCCTAAGGCAGATGCTCCTGTGGGAGCCTGAAGCCCAGGACCATGGGATTATGACCTGAGCCGAAGGGTTATGACCTTAACCAACTGAGCCACCCAAGCGCCCCTAAATTATTAACTTCTAATAGCTATCCTGTGAAATCCTAGAAATATAAATGCAGTCTGATATTGCTATTTTAAAGATATTTGTCCTATGGTAATTTTTGTCATAACTTTACAGAGAAGCTAGATAATGGAAATTATAATATTAAAAATAATCTCTCAAAACTTTAATTAAAATTGAGAATAAATTTCAGTTTTAAGACTGGCAACTTTATTTTCATTTACTCTTCTCCAATCTTCTTCAAATCATGATTGAAAAAATAAAATAAAAGCATATTTTGTTTTACTTACTTGAGAACAAGGATCGTATATTTCTAGATTCAGTTGCTTCCCTTCCAAATACAAATGCTTGCTATAGATAGATTCTGCAAAATATGCATATATTTGTTGCAGTATGGAAATACTCCAGAATAAAAAAAAAAAGAACTCATATTTGAATCACAGTCTTGCAAATGCAATTGGTTATCTTCTAATAGAATAGTACAGTGGCTTTTTAAAAAATGTTAGTGGTCAAATACATGTATTTGTTTTATTTGTTCATATATATGTGTATATAGTGTGTGTGTGTGTGTGTTTCTTACAAATAAACTTCACCACCATATCTATTCAACTACATGCTATTGTGCTTATATACTTATCTCCCATCCTATAACTATGAATGAGTTATCTGTGTTTCTATCTAAGGTCAATGCATTCATTATACACTAGTTACCAATTACTCTGATCTACTGAAAGACATGACACCACCAATTTTACCTCTTTCTTCTGCATGATAAATTTTTCTTTACTACATCATTATTAACAGCTGAATTTCTAACAACAATCCTTTAAAATACCCCTGCCCCGTGTCTGATTTCTCTCCCCCAAGTTCTTTCAGTTATTCCAATCAGGCTTTAGCTCCAATAACCTAACTAAAACTGTTCTTATCAAAGTTATGGTTTTAGATTCAATGGGTAATTCTGTATCTTGATCTTACTTGTCCTACTAGCATTAATACAGTCAATCACTCTCGCTTCCTTAAAAGGTTTCCTTCACATGGTTTTCAAAGCAACATATTCCCCTGTTTTGTTTTGTTTTGTTTTGTTTCTTTATTCTTTGTTGCTCAGTATTAATCTTTTTTATTTTTTCCCAACATATCCTCTCCCTCTTCAAACATGGGTCCAGTTTATGGATCTCTTCTCTGTCTAGACTCTCTTGCTAATCTCATTCAGAGTTTTATAGAACAATTTTTGCTAAAGAACCCAATTTATATCTGTAGCCTAGACCACTTCCTTGAACTTCAGATGCAAACAACTCCTGCAACTGCACATCTCCCTTTAAACATCGAACAGACATCTCAACCTGAAACACTCAAAAATGAATCTCAGATCTCCCTAAAGAGACTCTATCTTCCACAGTTGTCCATTTCATTAAATGACATACCCATAACTCCAGCTGATCGGGTTAAAAGCTTTAAGTCACCCTTGATCCTGTCTTTCTCTTGCCTTCCAATTTATCCTATTAAAAATTCCTTTATATCCTGTCTTTAAAGTATATTTTGAATTTATCTGTTCTCATCATCTCTATTGTTAGAAGATCATTATATTTTGTTTAAATTATTACAAAACCTCCTATTTCATCTCTCTGCTTTACCCCTCTCCTAATTCCCTTCTCATGTTTACTCTATTCTCAACATGGGAGTAAAAGGGAACCTTGTACCCAAATCATATCTCTTGTCTGATCAAATCTTTCCGAATGGCTCCCCATCTCACTTGGATAAAGCAAAGTCTTTAAAATGGCTAAGAATGGCCCTCATTGTCTAGTCCCCCATGACTTCTCTGGCTATTTCCCTCAAATTCTTTGCACCTAAGCTACACCATCCTCCATACCATTCCTCAACTTTTTCAGAAATTTCCTGCCTCAGAGTTTTGATAATTGTTTCTCCTGCCTGCAATGTAATCCCCCAGATATCTTCATGGCTCAGTTTTCACCACCTTTATGTCTCTGTCCAAATGTCACCCTCTCAGAGAAGTCTACCCTAACTACCCAATTTTAAATGGCCACATACCATACTCGTGCCATTCCCCCATGCTGTTTTCTTTTTCTTCATAGCATTTATGATCATGTGATTTAACTTAATTTTTTAAATTGACCCTCCCTTCTGGAATGTAAATCTTATGGAGACTTAGATAATTATCTTTTTTGTTCACTGCTATAGCTTCTCTATCTAGAAGAGTATCTGGGACATGGTAGGTGCTCAGTAAATATTTGTTAAATGAACAAAGGACTACCTTTCTGTATGTAACTTTTCCTCTGGGGTTTAATTTAAGACCTACATCCCTCCAAAATGGTACACTGACAAAAATCATGCCCTACTCTGGCAATGTAACCCATAGTTTAAAAGATGTAACAAGCATTTGGGAAACTAACTTCAGGGGGTTAGGGATGAATATTAAAATCCTTCTAGGTTACATTTAATAAAATCTGTTATAGTTTCATTAAACCTTAAAGTACATTTTCAGACAGTTCCTTCTAACTTCTTAGGTTTACTACTGACTGTGAACCATAAAAGTCCTTCTAGAAATTTAAAAACATCTACTCTCAACTCAAAAACTGCCAGCAGGGGTCCTAAACTCTTAACTTTTTAGAATGTTATTATTTTTCCCTTCTGGTCTTCACTTACAAGATGAAGTCATTTTTTCTATCTTGTCCTCATGCAAGGATAACCTTTTGCTCATTTGCTTATCTTTTCAAAATGTCTCTAAGTCTTATTTTTTTAATGAAAATGTACCAGCCAAAATTGTATACACTTCATTTGTTTTCATAACTATATCTTATAAAAGATTAATGGGACGTTTTTGTTGTTGCTGCTGTTATTTTTGGGTGTGGTTTTATTTATGTTATATTTTGCTTTGTTTTATTGTTCTGGAACATTTTTTCATGCCTGACTCGTATTTTGTGTGTGTGTGTGTATATATATATATATATTTTTTTTTTTTTAAGATTTTATTTACTTATTTGACAGAGAGAGAGATCATAAGTAGGCAGAGAGGCAGGCAGAGAGGCAGGCAGAGGGGGAGGGGGAAGCAGGCTCCCTGCTGAGCAGAGATTCCTTATGTGGGGCTCTATCCCAGGACCCTGAGATCATGATCTGAGCTGAAGGCAGAGACTTTAACCCACTGAGCCACTCAGGAGCCCCAATTTTGTGTTATATTGACTGAAGTTTTTGACCTGAGAAATGAAACAATTGGAATTTCTCTTTCTATGTATTTCTTTTTTAATCAGTTTCCAAGCACTTTCCCTAAAATATTCACAATGTTTTATTACTGAAAGAGTATCTTAGATACATGTAGAAAGCAATACAATACTTTAAAGTTACTTTTAAAATTCTCTAGAAATGTTATCTCATGAATGGAGGCAATAAAAATATTTTTTAGTGGAGGGAATTATTTCTCATGGAAAAATATACTTGCAATGATAACTTCCTATTACTCGAGGAATTATTGAAAAAAAAATCAAAATCATTCTCCTTTTTCCCAACTCTTTTTTTTAAAGACTTTATTTCTTTGTTTGACTCAGAGAGAGAGATCACAAGTAGGCAGAGAGGCAGGCAGAGAGAGAGGGGGAAGCAGGCTCCCTGCTGCGCAGAGACCCCCACCCACGCGGGGCTCAATCCCGGGACCCTCAGATCATGACCTGAGCTGAAGGCAGAGGCTTAACCCACTAAGCCACCCAGGCGTCCCATCCCTTTTTCCCAATTCTCATGTTTGTTTATTTTTAATAAATCTGTTTAATTGTTTAAAACGCAAAAACACTTTTCCGTCATGCCTTAAGTCAGGTGAGATATTAGTACCGTTATATTGATTAATTGCTAACCCAAAAATATACTCAAACTCTGGCAAAATTCCTCACATTTTATTAATGCCCCACTGTGGTATTTCCCATATGTCATGCTAATTCTGATCAAAATAAATTTAGAGCAGAGTTAGTAAAATGATTCTCAGATTATATTAAGGTGTTCTGGCACCTGTTTTGAATTTCTCTGAAACTTAGATAAGCCACCTAGATAATTATGATATGATCTTTAATCAAAGCATAATTTTCCTGTTATTTTCACACAGTTTTACAATTAAAATAAGCTTTATTTTGTAGTTCTAGTACTTTTATAATTAATTTGTCCTTATCTTTCAACAGATGTTTATTTAATTTAATTCAGAACTGTTTTATAGTTTACAAAATTATTCATACTCACATGCATTACAATATTGGGGGAGGGGAATCTCAGTTTCAATGTTCTTCTAATTCTAGCCTGACACAGTCTTTCTAATCCATCTCACTTAACATCAAGTTGGGTGAATTCTATCATATAAGGACATTCAGTTCAAGTACCTATTTTGGCATTTCCAATCAGAACCTGTATAAATAGTTGCATAAAAGTGCAACAATGGAAAATTCTATCAAAATGCTTCAGTGATCTTAATTGTGGTTTAATTAAAATGCTGACATTTTAAAGGTGAAAAAAAGTCTCAAGTGGTAACTTACCAAAATTAGAGGCATATTCTCCAATGAATCGCTTGGTAAGAAACCTTACTGTAAGGGCTGCAAAACAAACATGCTGAACTTAGGTTTTTTTTTTTTTTTTCCTGTTTTAGGACACAGACAACTTAGCTATGTACATAAGGTTTTATCTTTCAGCTCAAAAATTACCAAGCATTAATGCAGTCCTTAAAGCTTTATTAAATTCTAGTCTAAATAATAGTCAGCAAGATTTTCACTGTACAACCATAAAGATTAAAAGACTAGAAAGAAACTGATCTGCCTATTCAAAACACTATGTCATTAATTGATGAATGTGAACAGGTAAAGCAGCTTACTTTATGTAACAGAAAGTTACATGATGGATCCCAAAATGAAATCCAGTGAAATAAAAAAAAAAATTCCATGGCTTCCAAAGTCAGGACACCTGTTGCTCAGTCCCCAGGCATCTATAAAGCCAGGCCCATCCTTAGTTTTTTCACTCTAATAATGTTGCATTTAAAAAAATAATTCAAGCCACTAGACAACAGTAAATGCCTGGGGGGCTCAGTTTGTTAAGCAACCGACTTCAACTCAGGTCATGATCTCGGGCTCCTGGGATCGAGCCCTGAGCTGGGCTCCACACTCAGCAGAGTCTGCTTGTCCCTTTCCTTCTCCCTCTGCTCATGCTCTCTCTTTAATTAATTAATTAATTAAAAATCTTTTTAAAAATCCACAGGTCTATATGAACTTTCCTCTTAGTCTCAGAGCAGAGGAGTCAGTTCAAGACCATTGTTTGGCTACTAGTGGATATGAGGGCCAGTGTGGTGGAGTGACAGTAGGACAGTGATGGAGGAATTTACTATTATTCCTGTGAATTTTTAAAAAGTATAAATTAACACATATCTTTCTCAAACTGTCTATAAATTCTATATATAGTTAATTGTGTTATTTACTCATAAAAATGAAAACTCCTAATGAAAAGTAATATGCATAATTATACAGCTGTATCTATCTATTAGGTCAATATGGTTCTCTCTCTTTCTCCACTCTGAACCATGCCATAGGAAACAACACCACTCACCAGATTTGCCTGTTCCTTCACCACCCAAGACAGCAAGTTTCACATCATTCATCTTGTCTTTCTGCTCCTGTCTTCTGGAGCTATACAGACTTGAGTCCAGCATGTGCTTTTAAAAATACTTTATATTAATGCTGCTATCATTTCTCTAAGGCCAACTCCGCCCCATAGTCTTATCATCCAATAATAACTTTAAAAAATGTTTTCCTGGAGTCCTTTTAAACATATTTCACTAAGAAAAAAAAAACAAAACACTGCACTTACTGTTTAGACTTAAAGTTTTCTTAAGTCAATAGTTAAGAATTTCTAGACTAGGGGCGCCTGGGTGGCTCAGTGGATTAAGCCGCTGCCTTCGGCTCAGGTCATGATCTCAGGGTCCTGGGATCGAGCCCCTCATCAGGCTCTCTGCTCCACAGGGAGCCTGCTTCCTTCTCTCTCTGCCTGCCTCTCTGCCTGCTTGTGATCTCTCTCTCCGTCAAATAAATAAATAAAATCTTTAAAAAAAAAAAAAAAATTTCTAGACTAAACTAAGAAAGCTTAGCTCCCAATCCTCTATTTTTATGTACACAGAATCTTCCTTTCCTTAGACTGTAGAAAAATGATTTCATTAAGAAAGCTTTTAGATGATGAGTATACATTCCTGTAAATCTACTTAGATTGGATCAGTTTTGATATTTCTATTAATATGTGAGACTACAGTTTCTTGGGCTTCTTCTGTGAAAGACAAGGGGAATAAGTTAACTCAGTCATGAAAATAAATGAGAGGAGGAAAAGGATGGCTACCTCAAATGTGTTAGTTTAGGGTTGACAACAGGGCACACAAATATCCAGCCCATGTTTTTGGGCTCATGTGAGTCATGTGAGGCTCTGAATGAGATATATGGACACAAAGGGTTTTACATTGTCTTTCCTGATAAACAATCCCTCTCTCTTTTTTAAGTTTTATGCCAATAGACAACAGTGACTTTTCTGAGAAAAAAAAATAATAAACCAAGCAGCTTCATTTTGCTTAAAAAGCAATAAACAGGGGCGCCTGGATGGCTCAGTGGGTTGAGCCGCTGCCTTCGGCTCGGGTCATGATCTCGGGGTCCTGGGATCGAGTCCCGCATCGGGCTATCTGCTTGGCGGGGAGCCTGCTTCCCTCTCTCTCTCTCTCTGCCTGCCTCTCTGCCTACTTGTGATCTCTCTCTTTCTTGCTGTCAAATAAATAAATAAAATCTTTTTAAAAAAAAAAGCAATAAACAGAAACCTACATTTCCTTCTAGAGTACTTAATAATTAGGAAGAAAAGAAATTCAAAAAAAAAGAATAAGATTTGGAAGGGGTATTATATACTTTACTCCAGCTATGACCTAAAGAGGTAAATTTAATATGCAAAATGATGGGTCTTTCATACTTTTAACCACTTTTCCCTACTACAAATCCCTGTATTACTTTCTTCCCTTTCTCTTTTCCCATTTGTATATGTATAAATCGGATGGTTGAGAAAAAACTACAATAACAAATACAAGAATTCAATCTCATCTACTCAATTTTGAGGCCCCAGTAAAGGAGTTCCATTTCTAAGCTGGATTGATCACAGGTATAACATGATTTTTTAAAGTGCATTTATTTAACAAATGTTGAGTAACTGCCACTTTTTATTGAAGCTATGTTGGGTTTCAAAGGTCAATAATTATAAAGAACTTTTTTGGCCTTAATGAAGCTACGTATACTACAATGAATAATTAAACAATTATAATTACAATAAACATGATCATGGCTAAAATAGGGCTCTAACCAAAGGCTAGGGAAAACTGGGAAGTGGATGGCAAGGACTTCAAAAAGTAGATAAAGCTTGAAACATAAGCAGAAGTTTGAAACCCAACAGAAGAAAGAAAGAGTGATTGGGGATTATGGAGGTGTATCTATACCAAAAGAAGAAATATATTCTGTAAAGAAAAAAAAAAAGGCAAGAGAATGTATGGCAAATTGTGCGATCAACAAACTAACAGCTAAAACAAAATTTTCCTTTCATTACAAAGTATAAAAAATTTTTTTAAATGAGCTATGTTCTCTTTAACTCATGCACCTATATTAAAAGTAACAAGTAATTATTTTTTATTTAAAAATTAAAGGTTTACCAGGGCACCTGGATGGCTCAGTAGGTTAAGCGTTTGCCTTTGGCTCAGGTCATGGTCCCAGGGTTCTGGGATCAAATCCCCCATCCAGCTCCCTGCTTAGAGGGAAGCCTGCTTCTCCCTCTCCTTCTACACCTTCCCCCTGCTCATGCTCTCTCTCTCTTTCTCTCTCAAAAACATAAATAAAATCTCTTTTTTTAAAAAAGAAGTTTACCAGATGATTTATTATACTATGGAACTGGATGTTTCCCCCTCTATTTGGAGAAATTCTATTCTCTTCTTCTTAAGAAAGTTCTGATGACTGCCTTTAGGAAGTTTAGTGTATCTACTGATAGGAAGGAAAAACTTAACTTCATAGTATGCATGATATTGAAAACACTATATAGATGGTTATCAAAATACCTCCATTCTTACACCATATCCTCCTCCTCCCCACTTCTACTGAATTCCAAAAATAATCTGATTTAAAAAGCAGCCTACTGTTGGAGGAGAGTGAAGTTATAAACCAGAATAGAGAGAATATAACTATGCACATACTTTTCTAAGAAACAGAGTGTTTATAAAGTGTGCTAAAATATTAATGTTCTGATAGACATATTACTTATACTACCTAGAATCCTCTCACTTTTCCCTAAATATATATTTATTCACAACCAAAACAAAATTAGTTTATTACTTTATTCATTTATTGAATGAAAAAAATTATTGACTGTCTAATATGGACTTGACTTATTTTTAGTGTTAAAAATGTATTCATGAACAAAGTACTTGTAGATTCTGGTCATAGGAGATGGACATTAAAATTAAAAAATAAACAACTAATTACACATCAGGTGTTAATTAATTCTATAATATTAATGTTTAATTTTTGTTTTTCCGAGTTCAGGTTAACCAGTCCTTCTAAGCTAATCTCATTTCCCTATAATTTCTGTTAGAATAGATGCAGAGTTTCTCCACCAATTGTTTTAGATTCAGAAGGGTGGATTAAATAAAATCTCTAAGGAAAGAGAATATCTTTCTTCCATTCTACTACTCTAGAACCTTGAAAAGATGGGCTACTTCCCACCTCATTTTCTGTTTCTATCATAATCTAAACAAGACATGAATGGTGCACATGTACAAATAGTAAACAAATACATATAAATACAATGTTATTTATTAATATAGATTCCCAGGGCCTAAGTATATTAGCAAATCAAATCCAGAAATGTCATTTGAAGAGCCAATTGTCATGAACTAGTAGAATGACAAGTTGATTGAACAATAAGAAGTTTGGTAGAATTTTCCAATACATTGCACCAAGATAAAAGAGAAAAACTATATGAATAACACACAACTTACAGCATTTTATGGAATTTAACAGCCACCTAAAGTAAACAAACAAAGAGAGAGGCCTGGATGGCTCAGTCAGTTAAGCATCCAACTCTATTTTTTTTTTTTTTTACTTACTTATTTTGAGAGAACTCCCATGTGGGGCAGGGGGCAGCAGAGGGAGAGGGACAGACTCTCAAGCAAACTAAGATTCTCCCACATAAGGCTCAACATGGGGCTTGATCCCACAACCCTGGGATCATGACCCTGGGATCATGACCTGAACTGAAAACAAGAGCTGGTTGTTTAACAGACTGCGCCACCCAGGAGCCCCAAGAGTCAGCCTCTTGATTTTGTCTTGGTCATGATCTCAGGGTTGAGGGATACAGTCCCATGGCAGGCTCCCACTCAGCATAGAATCTGCTTGTCCTTCTCCCTCTATTCCTCCTCCACTCCCCAACAAATCATACATGCTTTCTCTTTCTCTCAAATAAATAAATAATGAATAAAATCTTAAAAAAGTAAATTAAAAAAAACCAAAATATTTTGTAATCCAGATACAAGGGATTTCTTAACTTTATTAAGGTTATATATATTTTTAAAATCAAATATTAGAAAAATAACAAATACCTATAGAATTATTACTCTTAATATTCCTCTAGAAAAAAAGTATTTTATCTGTTAATTTTAGTATAGAACGGGTAGTCCTATTCAACACAATGAGGGGAAGAAATAGCACATATGAAAAAGGGAAGACAAATTGTTATGATTTACAAATGGCATTTTTTCCTTAACTATATTATCTATATTGTTAGCATACATAAGACCATTCAGTAAGATGGCCAGGTAAAAGATAAACATAAAAACAGTAGTTCCAAATGATAAAAATAACAACTAACACATGTTTAACCCAGTGTATAACAAGTAGTTTTTAAAATGCTTTCCAAAAAAAATTAAAAAAATAAAATAAAATAAAATGCTTTCCAAGGGGGCACCTGGGTGGCTCAGTTGTTAAACGTCTGCCTTTGTTCAGGTCAGGATCCCAGAGTCTTGGGATCGAGCCCCACATTGGGCTCCCTGCTTGGCGGGAAGCCTGCTTCTCCCTCTCCCACTCTCTCTGCTGCGTTCTCTCTCTCGCTGTGTCTTTCTCTGTCAAATAAATAAATAAAAACTTAAAAAATAACAAACCCACTTTCCAGGTATACTGCATTTAATCCTCTGAGAAACTTCAAGTAGGTACGTTATTAACTTCTAATATAATAGAATCCTAATCCTTTTCACAAAGAAAGGAAAAAAAGAAATAAAAAGAATAAAACCAAAAAAGAATATATAATATTTCTATGACAAATTCTCTGTTCATTGAAGTTTATGAAATAAGATTTGAATACATGGACAAGCAAATATGAAGATCCAATATTGTAATGATTTCCAAATTAATCTAAAAGTAAAATGCAATGAAAATTAAAATCCCAACAAAGATGTTTCAATTGAATGTAGAAAGCTTATTTGGGAAACGAAAATATGCAAGAGTAATTGAGATATTTTTAGGCAAGAGAGTGACACAATACCTTTCCTGAACTAAATAATACTAAAAAATAAATACTATTTTATTAGAATGGGATTGATATGCTCATTAATAGAATAGATTTTTGAGTACAGAAACTGAGTTTATTATGAATATAACATTTTTGATGCATGTTATTTTTAAATTGTGCAAATGCTATTAGAAAAAAATCATGTAATAAGTTATGTGTGTACCTCATACCATGCAGAAAAATAAGTTATGAATATTAAAAATCTTAGTCTGAAAGTTAAGCTAAGAAAAGTTACATAATCTTTGACATATATATCAGATAATCTTTCAAATACGTGTAGGGAGGGAACAGTCTTCTTAAAAAAAATATACAAATACATAATGAAACATATATACCAAAGAACCTATCTAATAACTTCATAATTGATCTTTAAGTGTTGGTTATGTTCGTTCCATGGGACGACTGACCAAGTTGTGTGAATTCGTAGATTTATTAATTGCAAAGTAAGTATCTAGATACAAATAGATTCTTTTAATCAGAATTGAGGGTTTTTTTTTTCATCTGAAATTATATACCATGTTACTGAAGGAAATAAAGTTCTAGCAGGAAACAAACGTTTTTAAAATGGAACTACTTCTGGATACTTTTATGTGATAATATGGAAATTTTTCAGGAAAGAGTAGCTTTTTTTTTTAAAGAAGAAAATGGTATTCTTCTAATCTCACAAAGCACATGTTTTCAAACAGCTAACAGATTTAAACTACATTTAGAGTGTTCAGGTGTTTCCACATTATGTTGGGGTTAGGTAAGCAATCCAGGGGGAAAATTTACAGAAAAAAAGAACATTTGATTGCTAAGCTCTATCTGTCTTCTGTTCCAAAAGCACTCTATGCCTTGTATCATGACATAAATAGCACAGATAGCATTCTCAGCCAGAGATTAGAAGCAATTTCTCTGCAATCACAAATCCTCCAAATCTCTTGCAAAGAAATTATTCAGACCCAGACATTTACCTAACCAAATGCTGAAGCTATTGCAATTGCTACGAAACCTCGATTAGTATTAATAGTGGCTAGAATACACAAATTTCTATTCAATATATTTTTGGCTATAGTATATGTATCTTAGAACTAATAATTGCTTAGTTCATCAATTTATATTCTAGCAGTTTGCTCAATACATTTGCCCACATAGATTTCTTTTTGGTATATGTGATTCCTTTTTGATGGATTGGCTATTTATCTGAACTTGTATGTGAAACAGATTGCATGCAACAAAATTACTCTCACATTATTTGGTCTGGGAAGACTATTTTTAGAGTCTCTACCTATTTATGGTTATAGTTCTTGGCTTATAGCCTCTCAAGTGTCTTTGCTTAAAATTTAACAAATCAGTCTGAATACTGAACACCAACCTAGTCTACAAACTGCAACTAATTTGGGTTTACCTCTTCTCTTTCCTCTCCTCCCCGTCATGCTCCAGCTCCCTTCCTCTTGGTGTGAATGTGTCTCTCTCTCTTCCTTTATTTTTGACTGGTTTTAGGAGTTTTCAGATGCTCTTCTCTATCAGCAGTGTTCTAAAACTTCACACCCTTATTTTCTGGGACATGTCATTGTTTTCATTCATTGTACTGTCATTCCTTTGGCCTTCTCAATCTAGAGATTCCTGCTTCTCAGTTCGAGGAATTGTTCTTGTATCATTCCTTTAACAATTTATTCAGTTCTGTCTTATGTGTTCTTCCCAGTTGAAGCTGACGTTAATCAGATTTTGAAATTAGAAGATTGATTCGTAATGAATGCTATCTTCTCTTCTACAGACCTGTTCTATATCTTTACCTTCTCCTTGATAGCTTATTACAAAGATTATACCTTGAGTATACATATAAAATATATATACACGCACACAATTTTTAAGAGTGCTTTCTTATTTGCAGCTATTATATTGAAATATTGTACACATTAATTTCAATTTAAAGAAAAATATAAAGTTTGATACATTCTTCGGTCGAACTTGAATATATCATCCCTATCATAATTAACTTCATGTTTATGAACCAGTATTTTTCTGTTACACTGCAATACATAACAAATACATGATTTTTACTATAGGTATACTGTGTGTGTGTGAATTTCAATTAAACAAGGTAAAGAGGCTTATATCTTTCCCAAACAATTCAAAAACTCAGTTGACATCATTAATAGAATTGACCTATGACAGTTATGCCTTTATAATTCTAATCACTTTTAAAACAAGTTTTGAAAGATAATCTTTCATTTCAGTATCATAGTCTAAAGAAAAATTTTATTCAATATGTAATGTTTGTAATTAACTAAATTACATGGACCTGTTTTTTTTTT
Organism: Meles meles; assembly: GCF_922984935.1. Classification (NCBI taxonomy): domain Eukaryota; kingdom Metazoa; phylum Chordata; class Mammalia; order Carnivora; family Mustelidae; genus Meles; species Meles meles. Next base: position 61,198,567 of record NC_060072.1, read on the forward strand.
AAAGAAAAATAATGAATACATCACCAATTTACAAAGGTTTTCAAAGCATGTATGGGACTAAATAATTGAATGCCTCTGCTAATTTTTGTCAGCGTGTATACTTATAATTGCAATTATCTTTTCAAGGTAAATTTATTTTACTCTTTTAAATTATTTCTTGAAGTGTTTATTGTTTCATAATGTTTTAGTTTCCTGCTACGTTTATAATAGTTGAAACATGATAGCTAATAGTAATTACAGCTCAACCATCCGCCCTCTTTCTCTTTTCTAAAAATGTCTGTCAGTTTTTCTGCAGACACTGGTAATTTTCGTCGAAGCTACTTTAGTTTTTGTCAGAAGTTTGCAAGTAAACTAAAATTTTAGTTAGCTCTTAGCTCTCTCTTAATCACTTGAAGTTGGTCAGTAGAACAAAGTGACTATGGTCTTCAAAAACAGTCATCCTCTGTAATGCAGCTGCTCTAACAGGAAGCTTGAGTGAGCAACACATGGTTTACTTCACCAAGTGCACATTCTACAGAAATAGGACTTTGAAAGGCTGAGAGAGGCAGATGTGAGAAGGATACGTTACTCTTATTTTCTAAACTCCTTTCATTACCCTTTAGAAATAAATATTCCAAAATTAAATTTCCAGAATTCAAGCTGAATCCTACAATTAAATGGAATTGAATGAATAAAAAGTATGATTCCTCTGAAAGACTGTTATAAATAGACCTCAAAATATGTAATGGTTCAAACAGAAGAAAAGTGTATTTCCTGCTCACATAAAATACTAAATATGTGTTCCTGATCAGTGAAACAGCTCTCATCCAACATCTTCAATGCCTGGCTTCCAAACATCCTGCCCCTGGGGGAAGTGGAAAGGGAAAGAGCATGACAAATCATGTGTGGGAGGTTTGGGGGGACTAGCCTGGAATAGGTGCGCCTCGCTTCTGTTCACATAAACTTGAATCATAAATGAAACATCAGCTGTTTGCCTCCTCTTGGGCCTCACATGTGCTTGCCTTTGGACTCAAAATTATGCCATCATTTCTGGTTCTTGGGCCTTTGGGCTTGAACTGGAACTACACCATTGATTCTCCTAGATCTCCAGCTCACTGACTATAGATCCTAGGACTTCTCAGCCTCCATAGTCATATAAGTCAATTTCTTATAATGTCTATATTATTTGTACATTATTTGTGTATCTATATAGATTTCTTTATACATATTATATTATATATTATTTTATGTAACTATATATTATATATTATCTTTATATAATATACATTATATCACACATTACTTATATAATGTATAATTATATATTATATATTTGTATACATATACATAATGTATATATGTATATATACATATTTCTTTTTTTTTTTAAGATTTTATTTATTTATTTGACAGAGAGAGAGATCACAAGTAGACAGAGAGGCAGGCAGAGAGAGAGGAGGAAGCAGGCTCCCTGCAGAGCAGAGAGCCCGATGCGGGGCTCGATCCCAGGACCCTGAGATCATGACCTGAGCCGAAGGCAGCGGCTTAATCCACTGAGCCACCCAGGCACCCCTATATACATATTTCTTGATAGATAGATAGATGGATGGGTATCAGGTCCTATTGGTTCTATTGCTGTGGAGAACCCTAATGTAATTTCCAAGAATTAATTTTATTTTCTCTAGTAGCATATTTCAAAATGTAATTTGCTCAGGGTTACATAAAGCATAAACAGTGAAGCGGGTGGGCCTAAAGCCTGCAGTCTTTCCACTGTAACACACCACCACCCACCACAGATCTCTCCTTTTCCTGTTCATCTGTTCTTATGTGAAGCAGCATTTATCTTTTTCAACTTTTTTTGGTAAGATTTTGACACCTGTTCTCTAGCCTCAATGATGTTATTCCAACAGATTTATGATACGTGTTTACATGTGACTTTTTTTTTCTTACCTCATCTCATTGGTTATTTTTTCAAAAAGTTGTGTCATTAGAGCACTGTCTCTTTAAATTCATAAACATAAAGCCATGGTTAATTTTTAAGATATCCTTCTATTTTCTTCCTCATTTGAAGTAAATGTAATTTTTTTTTTCAGTTTTGCTTTATACCAATTATTTTCTTCTATGGCTTTTACTACTGTGAGACCACGACTTCCTCACATTTTTTCTGATTATGTATTACCAAAAAAAGCTATGTCCTACATTAGTTTGCTATGGCTGCATAACAGATTACCAGAAACTGATGACTTAAAGCAACACATATTTATCTCAGAACTTCAACAGATCAGATCCAGGAAGCACTGTTCAACTGGATTTTCTGATTTAGGATGTCACCAGACTGCCATCCGGGTGCATCTGGGGCTGTGATCTCCTCTGTAGCCCTGCTGGTAAAAGAGCTACTTCCAGTCTCCCTGCAGTTAGAGAACTCTGATTCCTCTGTTTGGTGGTGGTGCGGGTAGTGGTGGTGGTCGTCAGCCAGGGCCTCTCGGTTCTTGGATGCCCCCCATGATTCCTTGTCACTTGGCTTTGTCCATATGCCCTTGCAGATAGATAGATAGATGATAGATACTGATCTAGTGTTTGTGTGTATCTTATGTATATTTATCTTGTAACATAATTCTAGGACTGATATTTTATCATCTTTGCCATAGTCTAGTAGTTAGAAGCAAATCGTAGGCCCTGCTTGCACTTATATAAGATGGGACTCACTGGGGATCACTGCAGCGTATATCAGTCATGTGCCCTAAATTTCTATTTGATGCTTGTTCTGAACAAAGTATATCCTTGTTTTCTTTCTTCATAGATGCAAAAATTGATGGTGGTGATTAGATCATATTTCACATTACTAGATAAGCAGGTATGGACAATTAAACTATTGTTTAATTCTGAGTCAGTATTCTCTGTATAATATCATTAACCAGTTTTGTCTTGGAATTTTTATCCTAAGAAAATGAATTAATAAGTGTTTGAAATAATAAGCATCATTTCAAATAAGCATTTGAAAAGTGAAGTATTTTTATTTGTGCTATTTCACTGGGGTCAGAAAGCAAGCCACACTGGCTGTGAGTGCTTCAGACAGTGAGATAAGCATATACTATCTTTCTTCTTTATTCCCACTGCTAAATCATCTACTTTGAAAATAAAAGAGCAGAGTTGCCTTCATTTCAAAAGATCAAGAAATACACATTGAGTCCCTATTATGGGTAAATAAGAAAGGAAAATGAATAAAATCATCCATCCTTTGCCCTTGAAAAGTTTTCATTTTAGAGAGGAAGATTTAATATCTATATATCAAGTACAAATTGAGGTAAGCACAGGGTGCCATGGGTGGCCAGATAAGAGAAACCTAGCTACATTCTACAGGGCAGGTGTAATAGGCAGAATAATGGCCCCTTAAGATGTCAGGTTTTAGTTAATCTGGAACCTTGGTAAATGTTAAATTATATAGAAAAAAAGCATTTGCAAATGTAATTAAGTTAAGAATCTTGAGATGAGGAGATTATCCTTGATTATTAGAGTGGGTCCTAAGTGGGACCGCAAGCTTCCTTGTAAGAAGGAGGCAGAGAAGTATTTGACACAAGAGAGAAGACAATGTAACCACAGAGATGAAAACCAGAGTGATGTAGCCACAAGCCAAAGAATGCTGGCAGCCACCAGAAGCTGGAAGAAGCAAGGAATGGCTTCTCCCCTAGAGATTCTGGGGGAGCAGGACCCTGCTGACACATTGATTTCAACCCACTGAAACAAATTTTGGGCTTCTGATCTCAGGAACTATAAAAGATATTTGTATGTGGTTTTATACTACAACCTTTGTGGTAATTTTTTACAGAAGCCATTGGAAACTAGTAGAAGAGAAGGTTACAGACAGAGAGATCAGCTTTTTAACAGTCATGAAGGTAGAAAGTGGGTGATAGTACTGGGCACTGAAGTAACTCTACATTACTTGAAAGCAAAAAAATGAGCAGAAATGGTGGGAAGTGGGGCTCATTCACAAGCCAAGTGAAATTATGGTGGCCTTATATGGCATGCTAAGCACTGCATCCTATAGGACATCAATAGTTATCAAGAATTTTTAAGTAGGAGAGATGTCTGGCTGGCTCAGTCCATAGAGCATGGGACTTTTGATATCGGGGTTCTAAATTCAAGCCCCACTTTGGGTGTACAGATTACTTAAAAATAAATAATCTTGGGACATCTGGGTGACTCAGTCAGTTGGGCATCTGCCTTTGGCTCAGGTCACCATCCCAGGGTCCTGGGATCAAGTCCCATATTGGGCTCCTTGTTCAGCAGAGAGCCTGATTCTCACTCTGCCTGCTATTCTCCCTGCTTGTACTCTCTCTCTCTGACAAATAAATAAATAAAATCTTTAAAAATAAAAAATCTTAAAAAAAAGAATTTTAAAGTAGGACGTAATGCATTATTATTAAATGTTCCATTCTGGAAAGTAATATAAAATATGGTTTGGAAGTAGAAAAACAAAGGAGCTAGCAATAGCTGTTCCAAGGCTATTTTGAACTCACAAAGGGTCTGAATCAGAGTGGCAATGAGATCAAGGGAATATTGTTTGAGAAATACTTAGCCAATGAAAGTTTTAAAATCAGCAGGATTTGGTGATTATTTGTCTGGGGAGGTGGTATGAGAAAAAGAATAAACCTAAAGATGGGTACCAAGTTGGGACTTCATATGATTAAATCGACAGTGGTGTCATTACCGGAGTATTTACTGTTGTTTAATTTCACTATGAGAAGCAGGTGGAAGAAGCAAATGCTTACAGTTTTGGACATGTTAGGTTTGAAACATCATGGGGGTGTCTAGTAATGAGCTGACTCTACAAGTCTAACATGAGGAAAAACTTCAGAACCGAGGGGAAAGACAGTTCATCTTATCAAAACACTTTCAGTGCAGAGTGAAGCTTGTTTTTATAACAGGGATTGCAAATTATTATGTGATTTTCTGGAAAACACACACACACACACACAGACACACACACACACTTTGATCTCTAGAGAAGAGGGAAGTTATTTACATAAACTTCTCCACATTTGGTTTTCTAGATGGTTTCTTAAGCCAAAATGCCTTAGATATTTTGGAAATTCTAAAAAAAAAAAAAAAACCACTAGATAAAATATTTCTGCTTATTTTAACAACCATAAATAAGCCTTATAGTCCGTATTTGTCCCAGTTCGTAGGCATGCTATCTGAGGCTCAGAGGGGATTTTAAGTATGTAACCCAGAGAAATACTCTTAGTAAGTAGAACCTAGAATTTAAGCTACAGTTTCTTTGATACATAATTACAATGTTTTTTCCTCTGTAACTTGCTGTCTCTTGGTTTTAATATACCTCTTTGCAAAGCTAAAGGATTCGTATTTCTAGCATTTTTTGAAGCTGATTTTTAAAATCAGCTTCTAGTATCATATAAAAACCTGAGAATGTTACAGAAATTAATTTTCAAAACAAATTACAGTCCTATAAATATATAGCATGCATGAAATATACAGTAGGTGTCCCAAATGTCATGTATTAATTGTTGACTGACAATTTTGATTGCAATCAAACCAAGACAAATTACTAAATTTTAGTTTTAATAGATGATGAGATGTATAAAGTCCAAGTATTTTTATAACTTATAGTACAAAGAAATCTTCTGTCTCTGATAGACTTGTTCTTGGGTTTGTTTGTTTGTTTTTTTAATCTAAGCAAAGACTTGGTCTCTGTCACTCTACTAATTAAATACTTCCCGGGGTGCCTGGGTGGCTCAGTGGATTAAAGCCTCTGCCTTTGGCTCTGGTCATGATCCCAGAGTCCTGGGATCGAACCCCACATCAGGCTCTCTGCTCAGTAGGGAGTCTGCTTCCTCCTCTCTCCGCCCACCTCTCTGCCTACTTGTGATCTCTCTCTCTCTCTGTGTCAAATAAATAAAACCTTTAAAACATAAATAAATAAATTCTTCCCAAAGGAACTCCAGCCAAAAACAGAAACCTCCCCATTAGAATATGAAGTAGAATTTCCTTTTGCAAATCTCTTTAATTTGTGGTCTTTATTCTTACACTTGTTTTTCTTACTCAGTGGTGACAATATTTAGCTATGTTTTTCCCTAGTTGCAAAGGGAACTATATTTTGCCAGGAATCTTTGAAAATACAATCACAAAAAGTATACTTGATTAAGGAACCATGTTGACAATTTTCTTCCTCAAGACTGATTTTTTTTTTTTTTTCATATCACCAATGTCTTGGTTGGTTTTTTGCCCTATATAGACACATATTTAAAAACCATTTCCAAAAAAAAAAAAAAAAAAAGACTAGAAAAAAAAAAAAAAAAAACATTTCCACCACTAGCTTGGTTCCTAGGAACTTGGATTTGTTTCTACTATGCACCAGATGTGAAGTTATAATAATGACCATTTGGGGAATTCAAGTCGACCATTGGGCTCCTCTGGACTTTAGGACTAGACAAGCCGGCTCCTCAGGTACTCATCTTTGGAGTTGGGCTCCACATGTCCACCTCCATCCCAACCCAGCATACCCTTCAGTCTGGGTATGCTGTATTCTTTAGTGATCACTGATATCAAGTAAGCTTTAATACATCAATCAAGACATGCTGAAACTGAACAGAATTAATATATACAAGCATACCTCAGAGATATTATAGGCTGGGTTAGTTCCAGACCATCACAATGAAGCAAATATCATAACAAAGTGAATCAAAGTCATTTTTCTTTGGGAAAGATTTTATTTATTTACTTGAGAGAGAGCATCAGTGTGGAGAGGGACAGAGGCAGAGGAAGAAGCAGACTCCTTGCTGAGCAAGGTGCCCCACGTGGGGCTCGATCCCAGGATCTCTGATCATGACCTGGGCTGAAGGCAGACACTTAACCAACTAAAGCCCCCAGGTGTCCTAAATAAAAGTCATTTTTGGTTTCTCAGTATATTTTAAAGTTTTGTTTACACTACACTGTAGTCTATCAAGTGTGCAATAGCATATCTTAAAAAATGTGCATACTTTAATTAAAAAATACTTATTGCTGAAAATGTCAACCATCATTGGAGCTTTCAATGGTCATAATCAGTGATCACAGATCACTATAATAAATATCATAATAACAATAAGATTTGAAGAGGCACCTGGGTGGCTCAGTGGGTTAAGCTCTGCTTTCGGCTTAGGTCGTGATCTCAGGGTCCTGGGATCAAGCCCCACATCGGGCTCTCTGCTCAGTAAAGAGCCTGCTTCCCTCTCTCTCTCTGCCTTCTGCTCTGCTTACTTGTGATCTCTCTCTCTCTCTGTCAAATAAATAAATAAAATCTTTAAAAAAAAAAACAATAAGATTTGAAATACTGTGAGAATCACCAAAATTTAATACAGATACAAAGTGAGCAAATGTTGTTAGGAAAATGGCGCCAATGGACTTGCTTGGGGCAAGGTTGCCACAAAGCTTCAATTTTAAAAAAAATGCATTATCTGTGAAGTATAATAAAATGAGGCATGTCCAAAGAAACAAAAAATGGTGAAAAATGTCTGAGACAACTATATATAGTAATAACTTTGGGAATGATAAATGGTAATGAAAATGAATGAGAAATTCTGAAACACATTTATGAAAATTTTTTTTTCACATTTATGAAAATTTGTTTGCAAAAACAGAATAGGTTAAGGACAATGAAAACTTTTCAGGTCTATCATATTGGGGTGCTAACTGCCTTATTAACATCAGTACGGAAACTGATTAGAAAAGATAATTTTAGTTTCAGGATCTATTACATTGGAGATTAAGCTGATTATCTTTAAAAGAATTATCAAATTTTTTTTTTGAAGGTGTTGTAGCAAGTTTTTATTTTCTTTTATGTAACTATTTACACATGCTGAACATTTCTTTGTTTCATAAGTTTTAGTTTCTCATTTTTTTTTTGACTCTTTTTTTTTTATTTTTTTATTTTTTTTTAATTTTTATTTTTTTTAATTTAATTAATTAATTTATTTTTATTTGCTTATTTACAGCATAACAGTGTTCATTGTTTTGGCATCACACCCAGTGCTCCATGCAGTACGTGCCCTCCCTATTACCCACCACCTGGTTCCTCAACCTCCCACCCCACCCCACCCCCTCCCACCGCCCCTTCATAACCCTCTGGTTGTTTTTCAGAGTCCATAGTCTCTCATGGTTCATCTCCCCTTCCAGTTTCCCTCAACTCCCTCTCCTCTCCATCTCCCCATGTCCTCCATGTTATTTGTTATGCTCCACAAATAAGTGAGACCATATGATACTTGACTCTCTCTGCTTGACTTATTTCGCTCAGCATAATTTCTTCCAGTCCTGTCCATGTTGCTACAAAAGTTGGGTATTCGTCCTTTCTGATGGAGGCATAATACTCCATTGTGTATATGGACCACATCTTCCTTATCCATTCATCCGTTGAAGGGCATCTTGGTTCTTTCCACTAACTATCAAATTTTTAAGAAGAAATATATTACCTAGAATCTCAATGATATTACTCAGTTTCAGAAAGCGGAAAATAAGAGTATCTGGATATGAAAAATATGAATATGAACTAGTATCTTAGATAGTCCATATGGAGAGATGACCCGTGTTTCAATCTTCTAAAGATATGTTTATTTTAAAACTTTCTGATATAACAATCCCCCTTATAGTGCCCATATAACCCTTAGTTATCCCATAATGTCCTGTCCCAGTTTGTACAGCTTGTTACGTGTTGTTAGCGGCGAGAACTTCTAAGCTCCTCACATAATAGAGAGCTATGTTTGATCTGGGGGGTGGGGAGGAATGTGGTAGTTAGAAATCTACATAGCACACTGGTTGAAATGGACCAGGTAATTATTATTATACTTAATTTACAGATGGTAAGCAGACTCAGAGGTATTAAATAATTGGCTCATGATTTTACATAAAAAAAAATTGGCAAATATATGCTTTAAATAAATCTTGGCATCAATTTTACATGCTAGACTTTCTTAGAAGAGTAAAAGCAAGTTTATGGAATTTCCAGTATTTTTTTAAACTGGAATACACTTATTTTCAGATAGTTGTCATCTTGTAAGACACTAATCAAGAACTAAAATACATTTAAGTATTAGGTAACACAAATGCATGAAATGGATTTTATGTCTAAAACCCATTTAAAGGTGTTCAAATACAAAGTTAGAAAAAGCAAGCTAATATTCTCTGGCAGGACTTGTCCCCCAAATCACCAGTTTTTAAAACCCTCTTACACGTGATTAAATTTTGGATTATCTTGCAAATTTTCCAATTTTTAATGTGATGTAAAACATAACTTGATTATGACTTTCAATAATTTTGAATACACCTAAACATAAGAAATCAAGATTTATGTCCTTAAACTATTGGTTCAAATCCAGGACTAAAATATCTCACAGAGAAAACCAAAAAAGAGAAGGAATACATTACCAAAAATAAAGTTGAAAATAAATTATAAGACAAGCTAAAAATAAAACATATGGGAACAAAACAAATATACTTATCCTGAAAGGAATCCAATTGGAGAGCTGCAACCCTTACTAAATATTGTTAGGTAAAAATATAAACTTTTGCAAACCCTGTATCATTCAAACCTCGCAATACTGGTATCAATAACAGTTCTTTTTCCTAATCCTTAAAATTACATGTTATTATTATTATCAGTTTCTATAGTCAAAGTGACTTTTTAAAAGATTTATTCTCATAATACAAATGTTCAGGGGAACATGGGTGGCTCAGTCCATTAAACATCTAACTCTTGATTTCAGCTCAGGTCATGATCTCAGAGTTGTGAGATAGATCTGTGTCAGGTTCCAGGCTCAGCATGAAGTCTGCTTGAGATTCTCTCTCTCCCTCTGCCCCTACCCCCTGCCAAATGAATGAATGAATAAATAAATAAATAAATAAATAAAATATTAAAAACAAATACAAATGTTCACCATTGCCTCTTGTATTTCAAATCCTCCCTATAGAATAATTTCCTTCTACTGAAGTTACATGCTTATAAGTTCCCATGCTTTTTTTGAATGTACCCCCTCATACAATTATTTTTTAAAATTTTTTTTTCAAAAACACAACAACAAAGAAATAAGAAGCAACTGCTGCCGTTGTATTGGGTGCTGTGGTGAAGTTCTTTAGAAATATGTGAGTCATTGAACACAGAAACCTGATGTTGTCCTCTGTTTTCACTCACTATTGAAGTCAAAAAGTTCATTAAAGTACTGGGAATAGGGGCACCTGGGTGGCTCAGTTGGTTAAGCATCTGAGTTCAGCTCAGGTCATAGTCTCAGAGTACTGGGATGGAGCCCTGCATTGGCCTGTCCCTCTCCCTCTGCTCCTCCCCCTACTCATTCTCTCTGTCACACAAATAAATAAAATCCTTTTTTTTTTTTAAAGTACTGAGAATAAAGTAGATATTAGATTTATTCATTAAGGCATTCACTTTTGGAGTGAATGTGGTGAAATTTTCTTTTGCAAAAACACAGAAGTCTAATACTCAACTTGTTTCATCTTCATTTTTATTCATTCCCCCAGTTGTTATTATCATCATTGTTAACATCATCAAAAATATGACTATTGGGGTATCTTGATGGCTCAATTGGTTAAGTGTATGACTTTGGCTCAGGTCATGATATCAGGATCCTGGGATTGAGTTCCGAGTGGGACTCCCCACTCAGCTTGGAGTCTGCTTGCTCTCCTCTCTCTGCCCCTCCCCACCCTTCTTGGATGCACACGATCTCTCTCTCTCTCCCAATTAAATAAATAAAATCTTCAAAAAAAGAGAACTACTACTCTCAAAATCTCTGTGGCTGAATTTAAATTTTAAAAAAGCATTTCAATGCTCTTTCATGTATGATAATTTAGACTAATGTCAGATAAAAAATTTAGGATAATTAATTTTAGTCTCTGATTTAAATTCTAGTTTGCGATAATTTATCAGTTTAAAAGTATAATCCTTAAATAGCCTCCATGCAGTTTCAAAAAGGTTAAAATCTGGACTCATGAAATTAATTGCTCTTCCCTTTTTCCCTTAATCATTTTTAACCAGATCCAAATAAACAATTTAAATCTATTTGTGAAGAGATAATTATGCCAATTAAATTCATTTGACAGTGTTCTCAAAAACTTAGAGCTCAGAAAATTAGTCTTTCCAAATCTTTGTAATTTCCAACTATGTAGATTTTTCATGGAAAGTAACTTAGGAATAACTTAGTTATTTTGAAGGATTTGTAGGTATTAAAAGAACACTATGGGCTTAACATTAGGAATAGATCCTATATATGTTCTGTGATTTTTACCATCTAATTTATAGTAAATAATCTTGAGTAATCTAACTTCATTTTTAAAGGACGAGTAGACTAAAAGTCCTTGGTTTTTAATAGTAGACTATGTCTTTAATTCCCCACCCAAGCTTGGTGGGAGAGCCAAAGAACATGAGCAAATTCCAGAATCCATTGTTCCAAATACTAACTTTTTTTTTTTTTTAACATATCTATATTTCTTCACACCTTACCCTTTCTGCTGCTTATTTCATATCAGGCTTCCCACTTCCTCTGTCCAGAATCCTGCTTACCTTTTTTTAAACACTTCTGTCTCTGCTGTTGGCTCTGGTATATGTAATTTCTGACCTAATTTTCACCCTCTTGCCCACAGTTCATCTCTCTTCAAAATTTGCTCATACTTAAGTAAATTTAGCAAGTCTCCTAGTTCTCCTTAATGTGGTTTCGTGACTGCAGACCACCATATTAAAACCAAAACCTCCCTCAGCTTTAAGTCTGATAGAGTCAGGTTTTTGACATTTTTTAAGTCCTCTATTTCACATATCAATGAGACTTGGAAAACAAATTAAAAACATTACTGTCGACATCAGCCTCGGCCCTCTCACCGGCTGTAGAAAATGGTGAAAGAAACCACTTACTATGATGTTTTGGGGGTCAAACCCAATGCCACTCAAGAAGAACTGAAAAAGGCCTACAGGAAACTGGCCTTGAAGTACCACCCTGATAAGAATCCAAATGAAGTAGAGAAGTTTAAACAGATTTCTCAAGCTTATGAAGTACTCTCTGATGCAAAGAAAAGGGAATTATATGACAAAGGAGGTGAACAGGAAATTAAAGAAGGTGGAGCTGGTGGTGGTTTTGGCTCCCCCAGGGACATCTTTGATATGTTTTTTGGAGGAGGAGGAAGAATGCAGAGAGAAAGGAGAGGTAAAAATGTTGTGCATCAGCTCTCAGTAACCTTAGAAGATTTATATAATGGTGCAACAAGAAAACTAGCTCTGCAAAAGAATGTGATTTGCGATAAATGTGAAGGCCGAGGCGGTAAGAAAGGAGCAGTTGAGTGTTGTCCCAATTGCCGAGGTACTGGAATGCAAATAAGAATTCATCAGATAGGACCTGGCGTGGTTCAGCAAATTCAGTCTGTGTGCATGGAGTGCCAGGGCCATGGGGAACGGATCAGTTCTAAAGATAGATGTAAAAGCTGCAATGGAAAGAAGATAGGTCGAGAGAAGAAGATTCTAGAAGTTCATATTGACAAAGGCATGAAAGATGGCCAGAAGATAACATTCCATGGTGAAGGAGACCAAGAACCAGGACTGGAACCAGGAGATATTATCATTGTTTTAGATCAGAAGGACCATGCTGTTTTTACTCGGCGAGGAGAAGACCTTTTCATGTGTATGGACATGCAGCTGGTTGAAGCACTGTGCGGTTTTCAAAAGCCAATATCTACTCTTGACAACCAAACCATCGTCATCACCTCTCATCCAGGTCAAATTGTCAAGCATGGAGCTATCAAGTGTGTGCTAAATGAAGGCATGCCAATTTATCGTAGACCATATGAGAAGGGTGGCCTCATCATTGAATTTAAGGTAAACTTTCCTGAGAATGGCTTTCTGTCTCCTGATAAACTCTCTTTGCTGGAAAAACTCCTACCTAGAGGAAGGAAGTAGAAGAGACTGATGAAATGGACCAGGTAGAACTGGTGGACTTTGATCCAAATCAGGAAAGACGGCACCATTACAATGGGGAAGCATATGAGGATGATGAACATCATCCCAGGGGTGGTGTTCAGTGTCAGACCTCTTAATGGGGCCAATGAATAACACTGCTGGCATTTTATGTGCAGTAGTGAATGAGTGAAGGACTATAATCATAGTTCACTACTTGCTATTGTTTTTCTTTTAATATCCAACTATACTCGTGTTTTAAAAGTTAAATGAAGAATAAACTCAAATATAAAAGCTCTGACTTTGCCCTGTATGTATGATGACTTCAGTGTGGAAGATAAGTTTAATATTTGTAAAAACTGCTTAAAAAAAAAAAATCTCCCCCAGCATTTGTTAGGCCATACCTTATAATTAATTTCAGTTCTATGTATATATGAAACAGCTCAGACTGAAATGCTAGGTGTATGTATTGACTTCAGTGTACGACCCTTAATTGTTAAGCTATGAAGTTAAAACTTGTATTTAATTGGCAATCAGACAAAGAATTTGTAGAGAAGTGTTGATCTATAGTTATGTTAAGTGGGATTCATTGTGATGCCTCTGCATTTATTGCCTCAACTGTTATTTGAAGATGGCATGCTATGTAATTTGGCCTGTGGTATCAGTGATAGAAAGGATACCTCTTTAAAGAAGGGGTTTATCATATGCTGCTGCTTGAGGGCTTGCACTTGTAGAATTGCATTCCCTTCTGTGCCATCTTTTTTTGTCCCTTTTTTTAAATATATATATATATCAGTCCTGGTTATACTTTTTTTCCTTCTCTTTGGACCATGATAAGCTTCAGGTAGTGGCTTCGGGAGCAGGGTAACTTAGAGTGAAGAGACATTTACGTGGAGAAGTTTGCATGTATGAGATAGGAAGGTTTTTTTTTTTTTTAAAGTATGTTACAGGCTTATTTTAAATAACGCTCTGAAGTAACTGTAATTTAATGTTGGTAGTATAGCAAATTATGATGAATAGCTTTAATTGTATGTTTAAAAGTCATGTTCACAAGCTTAAATCTGGTTATCAGAATTAAGCAATTGGAATGTATGAATGTCTCCTTAATATACTGATTACAAAGCAAAACAAAACAAAAACAAAACCAAAAACAAAACATTACTGTCATTTTAAATCAACAATTCACCTCTTCTAGAGAAAGCATCTGATCTGTGGGTGGTAAATGTCCTGTTAAGGTGTTTACAGAGTATATGCTGATAAAGTTGACTTTTTTTTTTTTTTTTTTTTAACAGCAGGGCAGTCTCAACCGTCCTCCATGTGATAAATTGACCCCCGAGACAATAGAAGATCCAACAAAAAATTGTAGTGGTTAGAAGTTTGAACTCCAAATTCTCAACATCTGCCACCATCACCATATAAATTTGGAAAATTTTCTTAATCTTTCTGGGTGGCAGTGTTTTTATCCATAAAGTAGGTATAATTATAGTGACTCTGTCAAGCTGATGATGGAGAAATAAGTAAGTTAATGCATAAACACACAGTAAATGCCCCCTCATTACGATTTCACTCTTCCTTTTCAGATTAGGAACTTTACCATTCTCCAAATCTCCAGTTTCTATGGAACGCTGAGAGATTATTCCTGTCCTTCTTTCTTTTAGCAAAGGGGGAAAATGTGTTGTATCAAAACCCACAATTACAAGCAAACAAATATTCACTCTGGGTTTTCTGGATTCGGAACATTTCTGTAGAATTTACTTACACATTAAAATTAGCAGGTAACACATCTGTATTATCTGTCCCGGGTGACATGAAGTATAGTAAGTGCAACTTTTACTGCTTTATTATGATGAAGGCTCTTTCAACCTCTGTGCAACAGAGTTACAATCTCAAGCCAAGATTATACCTGGAAAGATGATTTCCTCTTAATGAGTGGTCTTAACACACCAGTGCCCCTGACTGAGCTCCTTGAAGACTTGTTAAACCACAGCTTCCAGGGCCACAACGAAACCTACTAAATAAGAATTTCTGTGGGGATCTGCCTCAAGAAATGGCATTTAACATGTACCTTAAGTAATCTTGAAGCAGATTGCAGTTGGTTACAATGTGATTGGAAACACTTTTCAACTTGAGTCATAACTAAAGGTCCAAGTAAAGGAGATGCATACAGAGGCCTAATGAACTTCTTCATCCAGTCAATCTAATGTAATCAGAGACCAGGTCACCCCTCATATATTCTACCAATTTTCAAAGTAATGCCTGTCCAAGTATATTCCATGGCCACTGCCGTAGAAGATGATACATCTCGTTGGAGGAACATGATGTTCCTCGGTTGTATTTCATAGAGTGAGCATGAAGTTTAAGCCATGCACTATGGAATGGTGAGCCATTTTGCATATGTGGCATGTCTGAGGAACTGAAAACTAATACTTTTTGATGTAGCAAATTGAGGAGAAGGATTTATACTAGATAATGTAAAGATAGGCATGGAGCAGGCCATGGAATAACTTGTAGGTTAAAGCAAAGATTTCAATTGTATTTTGAGAGCGAGGGGAAGCCTTTATTGGTGACCACTTTTGCCCCTGTGTAGAGAATGTGTTACAGGAGGCAAGAGCAGAAACAGAAAGATGAGACAGGTTAACAGAGCAATCTGTGCAAGGAAGAACAATGGTAATTTAAATGAAGCAACAGAAATGGAAAGAAGAGTTTGGATTCAAGATGTATGATGAGAGAATAAGCAAGAGTTTGGAAATAAGTTGAAAGTAATGAAAAAAGGTAACGGAAGAAATCAACATCCTTTAACGATTTTGAATTGGGAGAAACAGGATGTATGATTTATGGTACCGGTACTAAGATTCAAAAAAAAAAAAAAAAAAAGTTGGTGGGATCTGGGAACAACTTAGAAGATATGAAGAATCAAGAACTTCATCTCTTAAAGTTCAGGATGTTAGATATGAGTCAGCTTCTCAGAGGACATGTCTGGATAAATATGTATATTTTGAATCGGCAGCTTAAAAATGGAGGACGAATATAAAAGGAAACATTTCTGCCAATCCATAGAGATTTGAACTGCCTGAGAAACAACGATCACCACTTTTCTAGTTTATGTACTGTTTCTTGTAAAATTTCATTTGAAAGGAGAGTTTTCTTTCTAAGAATGCTTTTGCTATAACACCAGCAGGGTCAGCATAATCTGGAATCCTGTTAGAAATATAGAATTGCAGGCCCCATGCCTGACTTACTAAATTAGCATCTATATTTTTAACAAAATACCTAGGACACTCATATGCACACAGAAGTACAAGATAACACCACGCTAGTTTATGGAATGGTGGGGAAGAGGAAAAAGAATTAAGGGGAGACAGTACTACCACTATACATGTGGAGCTGGGGCCTCTGACCTGGCCTCCAGTGTTTTAAAACAATTCTAATCAAACTTTAATTTGCTTCTCTTGCTGCTACACACAGTTATGCAAAAGGATTCACCAACCATTACCATGAGAAAGATGCATAGTTTTCATGGAGGTCTAGAATAATATTTTCATCATCTACATATTGTCAATACCTATCTATGATTTTTATGTAAATGCCAGTATATGGCATCTCAAGGGGAAACTGAAGGCAAGTGACCAAATTCAGAGCAATTTTTCATCTAGAACTGTAAACTGTGTAACTAAGGATATCCTAGAGATTAATTCAGTCCTTTAAGCTAGCAGGTATTTTAAAGGTGACTTTTGGGAGGCAAACCGAAAAATAGACTCTTAACTACAGGGAACAAAAGGTTGCTGGAGGGTAGATGGGCAGAGATATGGGTTAAATGGGTGATGGGGATTAATGATGATCATTATAAAGTCTATACCCAAAACTGATATTACACTGTATGTTAACTAATTGGAATTTAAATAAAAACTTGAAAAAAATAAATAAATAAAATAAAGGAAGCACTCTTGGAAGAATTTACTCAGTTCATTGTTTCATGTTAGAAATTTATATCACTTTAATTCCAGACCACTTTTTTTTCTCTCAACTGTTCTTTTAAACTTCCACGGTTCATGAAGTCCATACAAGGTCCATATGCTTTGTCGCTGTGTAACATCATCCTCTCTAAATTACTCTTTTTATTATTCTTTAATATTATAATGTAATTTGACTTCTACAATTACGTCTTTTTAGTTAAAACTTCTTCTTTTTTAACCAAAAGCTACTCTTTATTTTAAAACTAAATGACCATTTTGTGTGTGTGAATCGTTAATAGAAATACATCAAAATAAGTCACAGATTAATTAAACTTTTTAAAAGTTTTTATTCATAAATAAGTGTTGCAGCTATACCCATAGGCACAGGTTGTACCACCAACCAAAAATTTGGTTTGGATGCTGAGACCAATAGCACACACCCAGGGGTTCTAAGAAGGTTCATTGCTCACATACTGAGGCTTTCTGGGAAGAGCAGTGAGGCTTCCAGGAGGATCCAAAATGGCTTAGGTTATTTAAAAAAAAAAAAAAAGAAAAAAAAAAGGACATTCTCTGGACTTTTTTTAAGATTACAGGGTGGAGCTGGGGTGAAGGTTCCAGGGCACATGGAGAGGGCTGATAGTATTCAAACTGCTGGTACCAAATGTGGAAACCCTTAGGCTTTTTTTCTCAACTTGCCCAAATGTGTGGTAGAAGGAGGAGGGGGAATGGTATGGTGTTATAGCTCTCAGCAGTAAAACATTAAAAATGGAGTCAGAGTCTTATTACAATAAGAAATATGCATTTTTATCTTTAAATATTTAGAAGCATTGATAAAAGATAAGGAAAGAATAATTTTGAGAAATTTGAAATGTAGACATCATGCATTTTCCAACAGTTGAACTAACTGCAGTCAATAACTATAAAGGGACTTGAAGAAATTTTCAGCATAGAGGCAGGTATAATAGTCTCTTTATTATTCCAATTTCTCCCCCATTATCTTTTACAAGATGCAATCTGTTTCTCACAGTTCAAGATGTTTCTCACATAGAAGTTTTATAATTTTAAACATTCTAAAGAACATGCAAATATTTTATATTAGCTTAAACAGTTTAATCTGTATTTTATTATTTTAAATTACATTAAACATTTTCCATATTGTTAATAACTCTATCCTTTTAGCTAAACTTATTTACAAATTTGACATTCACATTAAAGTAAAATGGTTAAAAATCCATGAAAAAATGTTCTAGAATTCTTGAGGTTTTTTGCAATTAAGAAATATGTTCTGTGACTTGACTTCTTAATATTGACTTACCTTCTGACCTAAAGAAGCCTTCACTATATCAGCAGAAGTTTATGCTAAAACCTCAGCATTTCCAAAATAATGAGAAAATAGAGGTTGAAAAGTTCTGAATCTACTCATGACTTTACTGTTTCTACTTTTAGAATAGGGCTGACCTTTCTCAGGCATAGGTTTTGAAGGAAACATTCACATGACTTTTGGGAACTTTAAAAAATTAGGAACTTTACCCTTGAGTTTGATATGATTGATGTCCACACATTTTTCACTTTATAGCCATGGAGAATGGCTATGATAAAATTTGATGTTATTTTGATAATTTGATGCTAAAAACTCTGAAGAATGTTCTTTTCTAAAAATAGCACAAAATGTCTATTATGGAAATATGAGACTGGTTAATCAAATCCTGGTTACCTAGAAATTATCATTTCTATTACATATTTGTTTTGTGGATGTGTCCTCTCTTCTAAAATGTTGAGACAAAAACGTATGTGAAAGAACAGTGTTTTATCTGTGTAAACTGGCATGTGTTGAAAGAACATTGTGAAGCTGGAATTCACATTTCTTCTTTTAAAGAAGAGCAAGAATATATCTGCTGTTTAAATCTTAGTACTCATCAGGCCCAGTTCAGAATTTACTTTGTCCTTCATATTTACCCTGGTCTATCCAGATACATTTAATCTTTCCTCTACTTAAAGATTTCAACAACAACAAAAAACCACAACCAAGCTCACAGATACAGAGAATAGACTGGTGGTTGCCAGAAGCACAGAGTGGGAGGTATGCAAAATGGGTGAAGGGTGTCAAAAGGTATAAACTTACTAGTTATAAAATAACTAAGTCATGGAGATGTAATATACATGATGGTGACTACAGTTAATAATACTATAGGCATTTTTGAAGGCCACTAAGAAAACAGATCTGAAAAGCCTTCACCACAAGAAGAAAAATGTGTAACTATTTATGGGGACAGATGTTACCTAGACTTACTGAGGTGATCATTTCACAGTATACACAAATATCAAATATTTTGCTGTATACCTAAAACTAATATAATTTTATATGTTACTTATATTTCAAAAAAAAAAAAGACTTCACAGTTTATCCTTCATTTACAACATTTAAACACACTCTGCCTTGATTACTGCTTTGAATATATTTAACTCTACTGAAGCTTTTACTACAAAAATTTGGTCCTGGATTAAAGATCCATATATATAAATGGAATTACAGTCCTTACAAGATTAGAAAGCTCTCAATGCAGGTTCAGGAAAGCAAAGTATAGAATCATTGTAGTGATTGGTTCCAATTCCTCAGATGAAACTGAGCCACTATTACTAGTGAGAATGAGTCATGTTTGAAAACCAGAAGCTACCACTGATGCAGTGCTTAGTTTCCTTATATGAGAATGTTGGTACACTGGAAATTTTTAAATGCCAGCTTGATAGAGACACGACACCAAGTATTCAATCTATGTAAATATGCAGGTTTCAGTCACCTCATGAGCAGAGGATTTCTTGTCTAGCCTAGAGACTGATGGAAGGTAATCCTCAATCATAAGCACTAAATAAAACAATTTTATTTTTACTTATTAAAACCTTGATTGGAAAAAAGATAATTTATTGTCAATCATTTTAATTCACAGTTTTTTTTCATGTATTTTAGTGGTGATGAAATGCTTTGCCACCAGAAGATTAGATACATAACTGCTTATACATAGCCATACATAATTGTTTATGAGATTCTTATCTTCAACTTTTCGATCCATTTTGAAATTTGATAGTTTGAGGTATTTATTTACATGTTTCTCCTTAATAATTAATAATTCTACTAACTGTTATTAATTGATTTTGAATTTATTTATCTTATTATATATAAAATGAATGATTTCTCAAATGGTTTAATATAACCTTCATTATTTATCAACTAACTTTGTGTGAGGCAAAATAAATGAATATTATTTCAATTGCTAGGGACAGAATTCCTTTTAATACAGAACTTTCTCTCTCTCTTTTTTTTTAATTTTTAATTTTAAGTAAACTGCAGGCCACCCATGGGGCTCAAACCATGACCCTGAGATCAAGAATTATATACTCTACCATCTGAGCCAGGCAAGCACCCCCAGAACTTTCTTTAAGGAGAAATATTTTGACAATTGCTAATGGATGGAAGATGGGGCAAGATGTATTTGCTCTGAAGATGTAAACTAAAAAAGGGGAGCAGAATTCCTAAAGAGGGTAGTGACAAAAGACAGAAAGGAGAATGTCAAATAACAGAACAAGTCCCAGGTGAAATATTAGGATAGTTTGCCTGGTGGCAGAAGGACTTTGAAGAATGGAGATTTCTGGGGCGCCTGGGTGGCTCAGTGGGTTAAAACCTCTGCCTTCAGCTCAGGTCATGATCCCGGGGTCCTGGGATCGAGCCCCACATCGGGTTCTCTGCTCCGCGGGGAGCCTGCTTCCTCCTCTCTCTCTGCCTGCCTCTCTGCCTGCCCCTCTGCCTAATTGTGATTTCTCTCTGTCAAATAAATAAAGTATTTTAAAAAAAAAGAATGGAGATTTCTCCCTCTTTTATTCAACAAATATTTATTGAATGCTTATGGCAAAGACATTAATGTGAGTAATGTAGATATTAGGTGACAAAGCTCTTATATATTTTACTTTTTGGTGGAGGGAAAGACAAAAAATACAAAGTCAACAGAATAAATAAAAATTTCTAAGGCCAATATTTAGAAAATAAAATGCTAAACAAGATAATGACAGAAGGTGCTTCATATGGAAAGTGAGATGGGATGGATAGTTAAGAAAGACATTTTAAAATATTTCTATTGCTGTCACACAAAAATTCTATCATACTCAAACTTGTATATTCTGCTACAAAATCTAATATTCAAGCAACAAGGATGACTTCCCTCAATAGGCTAATATGGAGTACACAAAAAGGAAGCAGAGACAGGAATTCTGAGGCTGAAGTGATTATGACACATAAGCCACTGGAACTGAGAGGCCAGCAAAGGACTCACAGCTAGACAGTAGTGAGAAGAGGGATGACCCCAGCTGGAATGTAACTTATATTTACATACATACTTTGTATTCTACCTCATTTATCTTTCACCTGTTCTCATAAGGATACAGAACTCTATTCATTTAAGTACTGTTATAATTGATTGATAATAGGTTTCAGTTATTTGACTTCTTTTGAAGCATTTGTTTTTTTATATTAAAATAACTTACCATTTTTTTAAAGATTTGTTTTTTATTTTAGAGAGAGAGAGTGTGTGCAAGTGGTGGGGAGGGGAAGAAGGAGAGAGAGAAGACTCCATGTTCAGCATGGAGCCCAATGCAGACTTGATCTCACAGCCCTGAGATCATGACCTGAGCTGTAACCAAGAGTTGGATGCTTAACCAACTATGCCACCCAAGCACCCCTTTTAAGATTTAAAATGAATTTGAATGACAACATATAAAATATTACATTTCAATGTCCTGTGATCTTATGAGTTATAACATGATATTGTTTTCAAAGTTCTTTTAAAATCTATGTGAATGTGAGAAGGTATTAATAAGAATAATTATAAGCTCAATGCCTAGGAAGCTAAGGGTAATTAAATGGGCCAGATGGCAGAAATTAATAAGTTCTCCTTATAACCAAATCCATATTAATTTAAGCTTGTCCACAGCTGAAATATAATTGTGAGAACAAGAAGCTACTAGTATGGAACTTCTTAAAAGGAGCCATGCTGCCTATCACTACCCCAAAATAACCCATAGATGAAGAAAAGAAGTATACAGAAAACAAATACCTACAATTGTGCTTATTCTGCTTAAAATATAATTGCTCTTAGCAAACACACTGCCACACAAA
The DNA here is from genome assembly GCF_922984935.1 of Meles meles. Lineage (NCBI taxonomy): Eukaryota > Metazoa > Chordata > Mammalia > Carnivora > Mustelidae > Meles > Meles meles. The sequence continues at coordinate 61,220,600 of NC_060072.1, forward strand.
CATTCATTCTTTTAAATGTTCACTGAATAGTTTCATTCTACTGTTCACATGAAACAGAAAGATCGGGGGTGTCAGAATGTCACAGAGCTTGCAGGTATTAGAACGGGAAGTCGGCTACAGAGACAGAGCCGAGGACTGAGCTCTCAGCTCGGGGTTACCTTGAACCGGTGACAGGCTGGGTGAGCTCGGAGCACGGCTGGAGACCGGGGATATGGGAGTGATTAGGTGCTGTTCTCTGGGAGCACACTGAGGAGTGGGGCCCCGGGCTCTCCGCTCCTCCGGGCCGGAGGCTGGTAGGCCGCCATTTTCATTCCTGTCCTCCGGAACTCTCCGAAAAGCATTCAGGGAACAAAAGCTCCCGAAAGCAAACCCGAGATGATTACTTAGTCGGCCCCTGGTAAAAGCGGTGCAATTCCACCTCTGGCAAAGACACTTGAGAGTCACTACAACAGGCCCTTCCCCCAGAAGATCACCAAAAAATCCAGCCAGGACGAAGTTCATCTACCAAGGAAAGCAGGTTCAATACCTAGGACAGCAGCAGAATTCCAGAGGAAGAGAAAGCAAAGCACGGAACTCATGGCTTTCTCCCCATGATTTTTTAGTCTTGCGGTTAATTTAATTTTCCTTTTTTTTCAATTTTTTTCTTTCTTTTTTCTTCTGCTAAATTTTTCTAAACTTTTACCCTTTTCTTTTTTAACGTTTTTAAACTAGTTTATCTAATATATATATATTTTTTTCTTTTTCATATTTTTTATTTGTTTTCTTTTTTTAATTTTTTTCTTTTTTTTTTTTCAGGACCTCTTTTTACCCCCTTTCTCCCCCCCACAGTTTGCGGTCTCTTCTGATTTGGTTAAAGCGCATTTTTCTGGGGGTCTTTGCCACCTTTTTTGTATTTTACTTGCTCCTTAATGTACTCTTATCTGGACAAAATGACAAGGTGGAAAAATTCACCACAAAAAAAAGAAGAAGAGGTAGTACTGAAGGCTAGGGACTTAATCAATACAGACATTGGTAATATGTCAGATTTAGAGTTCAGAATGATGATTCTGAAGGTACTAGCCAGGCTCGAAAAAGGCTTGGAAGATATTAGAGAAACCCTCTCTGGAGATATAAAAGCCCTTTCTGGAGAAATAAAAGAACTAAAATCTAACCACGTTGAAATAAAAAAAGCTATTAATGAGGTGCAATCAAAAATGGAGGCTCTCACTGCTAGGATAAATGAGGCAGGAGAAAGAATTAGTGATATAAAAGACCAAATGACAGAGAATAAAGAAGCTGAGCAAAAGAGGGACAAACAGCCACTGGACCACAAGGGGAGAGAGATAAGTGACACCATAAGACAAAACAACATTAGAATAATTGGGATTCCAGAAGAAGAAGAGAGAGGGGAGCAGAATGTATATTGGAGAGAATTATTGAAGAGAATTTCCCTAATATGGCAAAGGAAGAAGCATCAAAATCCAGGAGGTGCAGAGAACCCCCCTCAAAATCAACAAGAATAGGTCCACACACCGTCACCTAATACTAAAATTTACAAGTCTTAGTGACAAAGAGAAAATCCTGAAAGCAGCCCGGGAAAAGAAGTCTGTAACATACAATGGTAAAAATAGTAGATTGGCAGCAGACTTATCCACAGAGACCTGGCAGGCCAGAAAGAGCTGGCATGATATATTCAGAGCAATAAATGAGAAAAACATGCAGCCAAGAATACTCTATCCAGCTAGGCTATCATTGAAAACAGAAGGAGAGATAAAAGCTTCCAGGACAAACAAAAACTGAAAGAATTTGCAAACACCAAACCAGCTCTACAGGAAATATTGAAAGGGGTCCTCTAAGCAAAGAGAGAGCCTAAAAGTAGTAGATCAGAAAGGTACAGAGACAATATATAGTAACAGTCACCTTACAGGCAATATAATGGCACTAAATTCATATCTCTCAATAGTTACCCTGAATGTTAATGGGCTAAATGCCCCAATCAAAAGACACAGGGTATCAGAATGGATAAAAAAAACAAAACCCATCTATATGTTGCCTACAAGAAACTCATTTTAGACCCGAAGACACCTCCAGATTTAAAGTGAGGGAGTGGAAAACAATTTACCATGCTAATGGACATCAGAAGAAAGCTGGGGTGGCAATCCTTATATCAGATCAATTAGATTTTATGGCAAATACTATAATAAGTGATGAGGAAGGACACTATATCATATTCCAAGGGTCTGTCCAACAAGAAGATCTAACAATTTTAAATATCTATGCCCCTAACGTGGGAGCAGCCAACTATATCAACCAATTAATAACAAAATCAAAGAAACACATCAATAATAATACAATAATAGTAGGGGACTTTAACACTCCCCTCACTGAAATGGACAGATCATCCAAGCAAAAGATCAACAAGGAAATAAAGGCCTTAAATGACACACTGGACCAGATGGACATCACAGATATATTCAGAACATTTCATCCCAAAGCAACAGAATACACATTCTTCTCTAGTGCACATGGAACATTCTCCAGAATAGATCATATCCTGGGTCACAAATCAGGTCTCAACCGGTATCAAAAGATTAGGATCATTCCCTGCATATTTTCAGACCACAATGCTCTGAAGCTAGAACTCAATCACAAGAGCAAATTTGGAAAGAATCCAAATACATGGAGACTAAACAGCATTCTTCTAAAGAATGAATGGGTCAACCAGGAAATTAAAGAAGAATTGAAAAAATTCATGGAAACAAATGATAATGAAAACACAACAGTTCAAAATCTGTGGGACACAGCAAAGGCAGTCCTGAGAGGAAAATATATAGCGGTACAAGCCTTTCTCAAGAAACAAGAAAGGTTTCAAGTACACAACTTAACCCTACACCTAAAGGAGCTGGAGAAAGAACAAGAAAGAAACCCTAAACCCAACAGGAGAAGAGAAATCATAAAGATCAGAGCAGAAATCAAAGAAATAGAAACCAAAAAAACAATAAAACAAGTCAAGGAAACTAGGAGCTAGTTCTTTGAAAGAATTAATAAGATTGATAAACCCCTGGCCAGACTTACCAAAAAGAAAAGAGAAAGGACCCAAATAAATAAAATCATGAATGAAAGAGGAGAGATCACAACTAACACCAAAGAAATACAGACAATTATAAGAACATACTATGAGCAACTAACTCTACGCCAACAAATTTGACAATCTGGAAGAAATGGATGCACTCCTAGAGACATATAAACTACCACAATGGAACCAGGAAGAAATAGAAAACCTGAACAGGCCCATAACCAGTAAGGAGATTGAAACAGTCATCAAAAATCTCCAAACAAACAAAAGCCCAGGGCCAGACCGCTTCCCAGGGGAATTCTACCAAACATTTAAAGAAGAACTAATTCCTATTCTCCTGAAACTGTTCCAAAAAATAGAAATAGAAGGAAAACTTCCAAACTCATTTTATGAGGCCAGCATCACCTTGGTTTTGATCCCAAAACTAGACAAAGATCCCACCAAAAAAGAGAACTACATACCTATATCCTTGATGAACACAGATGCAAGAATTCTCACCAAAATACAAGCCAATAGGATTCAACATTACATTAAAAGTATTATTCACCACGACCAAGTGGGATTTATTCCAGGGCTGCAAGGTTGGTTCAACATCCACAAATCAATCAATGTGATACAATACATTAATAAAAGAAAGCACAAGAACCATATGATACTCTCAATAGATGCTGAAAAAGCATTTGACAAAGTACAGCATCCCTTCCTGATCAAAACTCTTCAAAGTGTAGGGATAGAGGGCACATACCTCAATATTATCAAAGCCATCTATGAAAAACCCACCGCAAATATCATTCTCAATGGAGAAAAACTGAAAGCTTTTCTGCTAAGGTCAGGAACACGGCAGGGATGTCCATTATCACCACTGCTATTCAACATAGTACTTGAAGTCCTAGCCTCAGCAATCAGACAACAAAAAGAAATTAAAGGCATCCAAATCAGGAAAGAAAAAGTGAAACAATCACTCTTCACAGATGATATGATACTATATGTGGAAAACCCAAAAGACTCCACTCCAAAACTGCTAGAACTTGTACAGGAATTCAGTAAAGTGTCAGGATATAAAATCAATGCACAGAAATCAGCTGCATTTCTGTACACCAACAACAAGACAGAAGAAAGAGAAATTAAGGAGTCAATCCCATTTACAATTGCACCCAAAACTATAAGATACCTAGGAATAAACCTAACCAAAGAGGCTAAGAATCTCTATGCAGAAAACTGTAAAGTACTCATGAAAGAAATTGAGGAAGACACAAAGAAATGGAAAAATGTTCCATGCTCCTGGATTGGAAAAAAAAAATATTGTGAAAATGTCTATGCTACCTAAAGCAATCTACACATTTATTGCAATTCCTATCAAAATACCATCCATTTTTTTCAAAGAAATGGAACAAGTAATCCTAAAATTTATATGGAACCAGAAAAGACCTCGAATAGCCAAAGGAATATTGAAAAAGAAAGCCAAAGTTGGTGCCATCACAATTCCGGACTTCAAGCTCTATTACAAAGCTGTCGTCATCAAGACAGCATGGTAGTGGCACAAAAACAGACACATAGATCAATGGAACAGAATAGAGAGCCCAGAAATAGACCCTCAACTCTATGGTCAACTAATCTTTGACAAAGCAGGAAAGAATGTCCAATGGAAAAAAGACAGCCTCTTCAATAAATGGTGCTAGGAAAATTGGATAACCACATGCAGAAAAATGAAACTGGACCACTTCCTTACACCACACATGAAAATAGACTCAAAATGGATGAAAGACCTCAATGTGAGAAAGGAATCCATCAAAATCCTTGAGGAGAACGCAGGCAGCAATCTCTTCGACCTCAGCCCCAGCAACATCTTCCTAGGAACATCACCAAAGGCAAGGGAAGCAAGGGCAAAAATGAACTATTGGGATTTCATCGAGATCAAAAGCTTTTGCATAGCAAAGGAAACAGTTAACAAAACCAAAAGACAACTGACAGAATGGGAGAAGATATTTGCAAATGACATATCAGATAAAGGGCTAGTGTCCAAAATCTATAAGGAACTTAGCAAACTCAACACCCAAAGAACAAACAATCCAATCAAGAAATGGGCAGAGGACATGAACAGACATTTCTGCAAAGAAGACATCCAGATGGCCAACAGACACATGAAAAAGTGCTCCACATCACTCGGCATCAGAGAAATACAAATCAAAACCACAATGAGATATCACCTCACACCAGTCAGAATGGCTAAAATTAACAAGTCAGGAAATGAGAGATGCTGGCGAGGATGCAGAGAAAGGGGAACCCTCCTACACTGTTGGTGGGAATACAAGCTGGTGCAACCACTCTGGAAAACAGCATGGAGGTTCCTCAAAAAGTTGAAAAGAGAACTACCCTATGAACCCAACAATTGCACTACTGGGTATTTACCCTAAAGATACAAATGCAGTGATCCAAAGGGGCACGTGCACCCAAATGTTTATAGCAGCAATGTCTACAATAGCCAAACTATGGAAAGAACCTAGGTGTCCATCAACAGATGAATGGATAAAAATGATGTGGTCTATATACACAATGGAATACTATGCAGCCATCAAAAGAAATGAAATCTTGCCATTTGCGACGACGTGGATGGAACTAGAGGGTATCATGCTTAGTGAAATAAGTCAATTGGAGAAAGACAACTATCACATGATCTCCCTGATACGAGGACATGGAGATGCAACATGGGGAGTAAGGGGGATAGGAGAAGAATAAATGAAAAAAGATGGGATTGGGAGGGAGACAAACCATAAGTGACTCTTAATCCCACAAAACAAACTGAGGGTTGCTGGGAGAGAGGTGGTTGGGAGAAGGGGAGGAGAGTGGACATTGCGGAGGGTATGTGCTATGGTGAGTGATGTGAAGTGTGTAAACCTGGCGATTCACAGACCTGTACCCCTGGGTATAAAAATACATTATATGTTTATAAAAAAAAAGAAATAAATAAAAAAATTTTTTAAAAAGATAAAAAAATATCAAAAATAATTCTCTATGTGTTTCTTATATTCCTTAGGAAAGTATTTGACTCTGGAGTAAAATGTAATGAAAAAACTTATTGATAAAACAGTGTAGATATGTTCATGATTGTAACTGTGGAGCACTGAAAGGAAGGCAAAAGACAAAAATTTTCTAGATTTGAGTTTTCCTTATTTCTAGCCATTTTGACTTTTGCAGTACATTATGATGACAATTATATTGATCATTTCTTATTTTAATTTTTAAATTATTTTTCTCCCATCTCTGATGATGTGACTAGGTTATGAAAAAAATATAGAAGTTCAGGTTCTGGCTGTGAAAAATTGACTTGAGTGAAGATACAGATTTTTTTAATCTCTATTTCTCTATTCTGATGACCAAGAGGTTTTGTAAAGAAAATCCCAAATCATTGTTATAAATTCAGGAAGCATATCAAGTACACATTGGAACATTTCTAATTAGACATGAGGCATGACCTGCCAAATAGAAGGAAGCATCTTGGATAAAGTTGTAACTTTTTTCAGTGGGTAAGCAGTATCCTCAGAAAGTAGTATTTGGAAACCTATAAAAATATCTGTGATTCAAAAGGTAAATGTTTGATAGTTTATTATCTGATTTTATAGTATTATTTAAAAATTAATAATGTGGGGTGCCTGAGTGGCTCAGTGGGTTTAGCCTCTGCCTTTGGCTCAAGTCATGATCTCAGGGTCCTGGGATTGAGCCCTGCATCAGGCTCTCTGCTCAGCAGGGAGCCTGCTTCTGCCTCTCTTTCTGCCTGCCTCTCTGCCTACTTGTGATCTCTCTCTCTGTATCAAATAAATAAATAAAATCTTTAAAAAAATTAATAATGTAATAAAATTTCCAAACCATGATGAGAAACTAATAATCAACAACTTAATCAAGTATAAAATACTAGATTTACATTTAATTTAGAACATAGGAGAGAATTGTGGACATACTAGTCGATGCAGTAAAATAGGAAAAATTACACATTTATAAATTTTGAATAATTGTATAATTTATGAGTTATAATTGCTATGAAAGTAAAAACAACATAAAATTATTTCCAGATGTTATGGTCATATTTTGAGAAACCTAAGAAACAAAATGAAAACAAATTATCTTACAAATGGTCAATATGTTAAGAAAAATATCCAATTACCAGTAGAAATGCTGAAAGTAAAATATGTCATTCAGAAAATAGCAGTGTATTATGAACTACTTAGGAATAAACACAGAAGACCTATTCAATTTTATTGTAAGATGATGTTTAAAAATTTCAAGTGGAGTGCTTTATATGTTTACTGTAAGGATTCAATATTGAAATAAGTCTCTCTAAACACACACACATATACACACATGGGCACACACACACACAAACAGCCCTTGCTTTGTGTGGTTCTGATATGCAAAAATTTCAGTGGCTACAATTTAGTTAAATAACACCAGTCTCCCGAACAGCACAATTCAAATATGATTTTCCATTTTATATTAGCGCTTCGGTCTATACATCACTATGTGAAAAACAGATGCACATCACCATCAAATCAAAGAAGTTTTAAAAACATGGTGAGGGCATCTCACTCTTGGTTTCAGCTCAGGTTATGATCTCAGGTCAAGAGATCAAACCCTATGTAGGGCTCCACACTCAGCACAGAGTCTACTTAACTCTCTCTCCCCTCAAATAAATAAATTAGTTTTTAAAAATAAATAAATAAGATTTTTAAATTTAAAAAGTTGTTTGAATTAATTTAAAAAACTTAATAAACATAATATGGTTGGTAGATGGCCTGGCACATAGTAAATGCTCAATACATGGTAACAATTATAAATAATTTAGAATGGGAAATAATACTCTCTTGTCCCCAGATACGTGATTGTTCATAATCAGATGTAGTTTGCAGCTGTGTTCTTAAACTGCAACAAAGTTTGGAAATATTTAAAATATAAAATCTCATTAGTAAGAAACAGACTCAGTGGATGTTAAAAGTTACATTAAAAGTTAAAAAGTTAAAAGTTAAAAGTTAGTAAGTAACATCCTCCTTAATAATACTTAGAAAACCTTGTGGTACTCTTGACTACCCTTTTCCTTGGCTCGAAACTTATTTCTCCAACTTGGGCAAGATCATCCATCCATTCATTCATCTAACATTTATTCAGTGAATCCAAAATCACAGTGTCCCGTGTGGATGATAGGAGCTGGTTTGTCTGAACTAGCCTCTTAATCATGAATGTCCATCAAAATAACCCAATAACCAGATTCTCTCTTACTCTTCATCTGTGCTGCCTGCCTGCCTGCCTGCCTTCCTCCCTCCCTTCCTTCCTTCTTTCCTGCCTTCCTGACTCCTTGCCTCCCTTCCTTCTCACCTCTTTTTCTCCAAACCTTCCCTGGTGAAGAACAGGGCTTGATAACATCATGTCTACCTTCTTTTAGAATATAACCTACAAACTGAATTTTCCCAGAATGACTGAACTAGAAATTGGGATCACATATTTGATAAATTAAATGATGTTGAGGTTTTTCTGATTAAATTTAGAACCCGTGAACAGTTTATCACAATCCAATACAAATCTTTATCCCTTCCTTTTTCCTTTCCTCCAGTTGCACACACCCTGTGCAAATTTGCCATTTCCCTTGTTCATTCTATCCCTCTTTTATGTAGCTCTTTAAAATGTTACATTTTATACCCAATATTGTTCACACTCTACAAGGTTTTTATCACTTAGATAAAAGCAATCTACTTGATGCACAGCTGGTTTCCAGTATGATCTAATTGCTTTTGTGATATGTCTCAGACACCTAATGCCACACAGAGCATTGCTGAGCTTTTTCACATAAGTAAATTAAATTACTTGCAGATTAACTTGTTTTATAACATGTATCTGGAAAACGTTTCAGCTCATTTAGTGAAATGTCTAACATTAAATTCCATTGAAAATGTGCCTGCATTCACTAGACAGTCCACTGTGTATCTTATATCTCTGATTTATTTTGGTTTCTTATCATTTATTTCTAAACCATAATTTCGTTTATAAATATTGATGTTATTTGTTCATATCAAGTTTTATGGCCTCATGTTAATGGGGTTTTTTAAAATTTTCAATTCCAATATACTAATCAAAGTTTATAATTAAAGAAGTTTAGCTGAAGTGCATTTTTGTTTGGTTTACATGATTATTTTACTGTTATTAAAATAAGCCATATCGCTTCAAGCCCATAAACCTAGATTTCTGAAAATTAGAAAACTGGTTTTAAATTTACATCCCTACACCATTTTTGTGGGATCAAATTTTGTCATCTTGCTTTAGATTATGCTTATTTTAACTATTAAATTAAAAGATTGCAAGTTGAATACCATATGTTTATTAAATGTTTGCATAGTTTTATATGTAAGTGAACACTTTTTGGTTTTATTTTATGAGGTATTTGGGGTAAAAAATACATTGGGAAAGAGTATCACAGAAAACAAAACACATAACAGCTCCACTAAAAGTTTAACATCATTACCTTCATCTTTCATTTTAGAAATTGAGATTTTGGTAAAAAATAATCATGTTTACTACACCCATTACTTTGTATTATCTTAGTCTAATGAAATATCAAGCAGAATCCTGGGCTGGATACAACTAGTAGCAGAAAGACATTTTACAGACAAAATAAAATAAAACCACTAAAAAGCACTTATTCCTAATTATTTAAGAATCAAGAACCTGACATTTACAGAAACTTTAAAATTGTGATGTATGAATATTATCTTTCACCCCAGTATAAGTAGGCAGGTATTTTACATGATTATTCAATCCCATCAATGCATGTATATAAAATGCTTGCCTACAATTTACAAAAAGGAGGAACTACTTACGGTAACTGCCTATTTTTTGTATTTTCAGCATAAAATCACTAAACAAGCTTTTAAAGCTCTAAGATGTATAAAAATGCCTGTACTATGTGTAACAATAGAATAAATTAGATACTAATGAGTATTGGAAGCAATCAAATAGTCTAGGGGACTAAAATGGAAATATAATGACAAAGATGGATTAAGAATATTGATGAGAAAGAAGCACAATTAAAATTAGATAATAAAAGCAAACTGCCATAGGTCTAACCAAGTAGATGTGTCACTTGAAAAAAAAATTCAATAAGGTGTAATCACCATGAAATGGCATAAAATATATGTGTTACATTTGTGCACAAATGAATTTAAAGATATTTGGGCAAAGTTTAGAAACATTGAAACACTGAATATATATGCAAATGTAGTCATGATTGGAAGAATTCAAACCTCATTACAAGGTAAGCATTTACCTAACTTTGTCCGTGAGGCCCCTTTCCAGTTTGCTGCATGGACCATGGCATAGAGTCCAGACTGAAAGGAGTGGTCTTACTGGTCTGAGAAGGCAACAAGGTAGAAATCACAGCCACCAGGAGATTTAGAAATTGGAAAGTAAAATCTTGAGGCAAAAGGACCAAAAGTTTGGTATTTGGGGACAGCAGTAAGTAAGTGTATTTGAAACATCCCTGAAATTTCAAGAGCCATGTGGACCTCAGTTGCTGGACCTCAGCAAGTGATCGGGAGCTAAAGGGAAACCAGCCAGGCTGTCCACCTGCAGCCTGTCAGAGGCTCTTGTTTCCTGTAGACCTCAGTCATATGTGGACCTTAAGGGAGGTTGTCAAGAGGTCATTATTGAAAGGTTTTCTAATAGGGGACATATTCTCAGCAGAAAGAACAGCGTCATTGATAGACATTGAGTGATGGAAGTGGGATATTATAAGTGTCTTTCTGGAGGACATGCATTATCCTTTAAAAGAAAACTGCAAGAATATTTCTAACACTAAAATATTCCTAACAATCTGAAAATGTCTACACACACACACACACACACACACACACACACACACACACAGAGTTACCTTTAACCACCTGCTAAAATTGGAGGGTACCACTAATTGCCAGGAAGTTCATCAAGAGGATGTGACTGGCTGGTTGACCAGTGAGCTGAGCCCAGCGACTGAAGGCTCCTCACCCACTACTTGTCCTTAGAGAGTGGCTTCTGCTTGCCTCCCCCACTCCCAGAAGCTGCCCCAAGGACAAATCCTTGACATAGTGATGTGGTGTTGAAAGCATCTGGCCAGTACATGTGACTAAACCCAGGTAAGGCCTCTATATAAACTTTTGAGATTTGGCAGGTGGGTGTTGAGACCTATTCATCTTGCTGCTGCCCAAGACAAATCTCATTAAGTAAGTTCCTTTGCTCATTAAACCTGCTCCCTGCCAATCTGGAGGGCCTTCCTTTTCCTCGTGTCTCTCCCTGCCCTCCAGATGAGAAACCAGCTCACATTTCACCCAGGAAGCTTCCAAGAGGGTTGTGAACCAACACCAAGGCAATCGAGTAAGACTTCTTCTATTCCTTACTCTTCCATTCCCCAGTTCTTTCTGACTCTGCTTGGACTCTATCATGAAAAATCCCACTGCCTTATGACCTCCACACAGGAGAGGATTCATATGAGCTCTCCAGGCAACAGACCAGCTGAGCTATTAGCCAACAGCCTGGCTAAGCTGTTAGCCAACAGCCAGCATCAGTGGCCAGCCATGTAAGTCCTTTGCTATCCAGCCCATCCATCCATCCTCAAATGACTGAAGCCCCCACTACCCTCGCACTATGACCCCTGAGCTACTTCAAATAAAAATTATATGGAAAAGTCATGCCCAAATTCCTGACATGCAAACTCACAGGCAAAAGTAAATTCTTTTTTAATCACTTATTCTGTGGTAATTTTAATATGTCAATAGTAATTAAAACAAGAAAAGTTCTGATCATTTGGATTATTCAGGAAATATTCACTTTCATGGAAGCTGGACTTAGACTTCGGATTTGCTTTGGCCAGAGAAAAATTCTTGAAATGGGCATGTACAGTGGACCTTGCTCTCTCGCATTCTTGCTATTGTGAGTAGAAGAAACTTGTGACCCTTAATACATGGGTGAAGAATGAACACAGGAAGTGCAGAATAGAGCCTGGTTAGCAGCATGAAGTCAAGCCCAGGCAGACTTATAGCCCGACACCCAGCTATCTAGCTAAGCCAAGACCAGCAGAACTCTTTCAATCGAGCTGCAGATACTAAGCATGTATTATGCAGGTATTATGGCACTGAGATTTGATAACTGCTGTGCCACAATTTTATAACAAAGCTGACTGATAACAGCAGCTTACTGTGGGAACAATATTAGGCATTATTTAGGATGGAAGTAAAAATCAGAGATAGAAACTATGGTTCAGCTAAAATAATGAACAACCCAATTTGTACAGCACAACAGTGGTGATGAAGAATATGGGATTTGGGGATGTACCTGAAATAGTTGTGGTTACATCTAGAAAAATGGTCATTTCTTTTTTTGAAACAGAATAGGAAAAAAAGCAGTGGCTCCAGAGTGCAAAACAGCTATATAAGAAGGCTAGTTTTCTAGGTTACAGACTGTAGAGTGCACAGGATCACCATACATTTTAAACCCAGCAGGTATGGACTTTAAAATTTATGGAAAGAAGGGGGGCTGGGGTAAGGAACCCTGGGTTAAGCATCCTACTCTTGGTTTGGGATCAGAGCCTGATCACAGGGTCCTGAGATGAGCCTTGGGTCTGGTGGATGTGAAGACTGCTTAAGATTCTCTCTCCCTCTCCTTTAGCCCTTCCCCACCCCCCCCCCCCATACCCCAACCTGCTTGCGTGTGCATGTGCATGAACACTTTCTCTCAAAGAAGTAAATCTTAAGTTTAAAATTTTTTAAATCTTTTAAATTTCTAAAAATCTTTAAATTTAAAAAATTTGTGGAAAGCAAAATAAGCTGAAGGCTATCCCTAGTGACTTCACCTACATGTCACACGGAGTTTTTAACCATCTCCTCTTCCCAGTGGAAAAGCATACAAACATAGAGCAAGGCACCATTCACATTCCAACTTCCCTTCCCTTCCCATCCTCTCCCTTACTGATCTGATCTGATCTTAGTCAAGCCACCAAGAAGATAAGAAACATACGCTACACTCTATTCTATTTTGTAAAGTCAGGATGTAGCCTGCCTAGCTATGCTCTGCAACAAGTAGTTGAACATATAATTATCCAGCACTGCAGTTTTAAAATTTAATATATATTAAATTAAAATAAATAATCATAACTGCATTGTCTTCACTTTCATTAACGGATCGCAATTTTGTTCTTTGAAAGGATGATTTGGCTTTAAGAATAGTTCTGAGAGAACAATTTGAATTTTTCTTCTTAAACAGGTCTCAAGTTTTCCTTCTCTTAAATAGGAATGATGATCGGGATGACCCACTTATAAATGTTAGTGTTCAGCTTTCATTTGCAAGAGCTCACAGAGAGCTGCACTGTGACTAATCAAAACTCACTTATACCACTGAATATGCTGATTGTTTACCTTGATTTTACATTTCAGTTTATCATAGTAATGCTGCATAAATAGCATGTATAAACTTTAGGACCTCTTATGTTAACAAGGAATACAAGATATTGATTTGGTTTTGTTGAAATACATAGATTCTGCCTAACATGTCTTATTCCAGCACAAAATTCTTACTACCCAACTTCCTTTTAGCCACATTTTTGGGTCTGATTGTCAGAAAAAATACACATGGAAGAAATTTAGTACAAATTCAGTCCCATCCTCAGGCTGCCTTTAAAATATATTTGGATCAATATGAAAAAAAAAATCACACACAAAAAAAGAAAGAAATGGTCCTATGATGACAGGTTGATTTCAGAATGTGTGAATATTTACTATTGTGAAAGCTTGTGAACATTTAATTAAGTTGCCTTATCTTTTGTCTTAAATTCTTAAAAAGACAACCATATTAATCCAGCCTAATAATCGCTTCAGAATTTTAAAAGTCTATTGATTTTTTTTTCTTCTAAAATCTCTTCAATACGATCTGTCCCTACAGAATTCTATAAAAGGGCAAAAGATGTCTTTGCAGCCTTGGCGCTGTCAGACATTTGGCAGTTTAATGACTCATTGTACTTATAAATGTTCCGATTAAGCTCTTTTATTTTAATTCTGTAATTTAATTTATATCATTACATTTCACACAGAACTTTCTCATTTCTGCTACCTGATTCACACATCATTAAATGTCTTCTTATGCAGTTGATAGTCTCCCATAAACATCAAGTATGTTTTCTCTACTTGGCCTTTGATAATGTTTTGTAATCGATCTCTTCGAAATGGACAGAAGTGATTTTTCACATGTCATATATCTGTAACATGGTGTGTGAAATCATTCATCTTAAAATCAAACTTCAATTGCACTTATGCTGATAGCAAGAAATAACTACTGCTAAAGACTAATGCTAAAAATTAATTATGTCCCTTGGATTTAGGTCTGCCCAGATCTTGGAAATGTTACTATTGAAGCAGTTCTTTGCTTACTAGAGTATTACTTTCCCACAGCATAGCTTGAAACTTTAGATCAGATGATGTACAATGGAGTATAAAAAAAATACATATAATTTTACACTGAAGCATAAACTGTAATAGATACGAAATTCTAATGGAAGTTTTCAAACCAAAATCTAATCTTCCAAAAGGTAATTATGAGAACTGTTTCTAGGATTCTTGACTCCCCTCATCCACTTTGAGAGTATAAAATAGTCAAGTGGAAGCATCGCAAGGAAATTTTCTGTGATGAAGACTTGTGCCTCCCTCTGAGCTTCTGGCTTGTCAAAGAGGAGATGTGAGGCCTCTCTCCCTCCTAACCACAGAAGGCCTCTCTGGTAGGGCTCAGATATAAGTTCCCTGAGATTTGCAGACATGGGAGACCAAAGTCTGACTAATGTCTGATAAAGTCAAAGCCACCTTTAAACTGGGTTAAGACTCCTACGTGGAAAATCTAGAGACCAAGGAGAAAGCTCATAGACGGTCTGGGGGCATATCTAAGGAGTACCATCACCATGAGATAGGTTTGCACTCACAATTTTCAGACATGAGTTGCACAGATGTTTTCTAGAGATGAGTGTCTCATATAACCGGGAACCACTAAGAAGCTGGAGGTATAATTCCTGATATCCTGGGAATCAGAAATGGTTATCCATGAGGGAAGGTCAAGGGGGAGAGATAACAAAAATCCCCCAAAGAGCCCTGGAGAGAGTTGGCTTTAACCAGCTGCCTTGCATGGGAAGCTGGAAAGGATCCACAAATAGAGATTATCCAATTAAATCTCCTCCCTCCCTCTATCTTGAATATAATTGAAGGCAAAATATAAGGTAGCTGTGGGAAATCTGGAATAACTCTGAGGCAAGAAGAACAAACCTCAAGCCAATTTTGAGGTTTTTAATTTTGTAAAGAACTTGAAATTCCAACTACTAAATTAAGACAGCATTTGAAAACTAAATGTCTTGAAAGACTTACCTATAAGCAAACAGAAAAACCAGGGGACCAACCAAAACTTTCATATAGGGCCAGGGAATTTTTACCCCAATTTAGTGCATTTTAAAGGGATGATGGCGAACAAGAGGCAGTACCGAAGGCTGGGGACCTAATCAATACAGACATTGGTAATATGTCAGATCTAGAGTTCAGAATGACGATTCTGAAGGTTCTAGCCAGGCTCGAAAAGGCATGGAAGATATTAGAGAAACCCTCTCTGGAGATATAAAAGCCCTTTCTGGAGAAATAAAAGACTAAAATCTAACCAAGTTGAAATCAAAAAAGCTATTAATGAGGTGCAATCAAAAATGGAGGCTCTCACTGCTAGGTTAAAGGGATGATGGCTGACCAAAAAAAAAAGTTATTATATCATGAATTTTGTGATTGAAAATGTATTGTACCTTATTAAAAATAATAACATTTTATGTTTTTAAAATATGATACTAAAATTAATTAATTGCTGACATTACAAGATTTCCAAAATTATATTAGTTGAAATTTATTTTAATAAATGTCAGGGTTTGGACTTAACTGGAGTTTCAATTCAGAATAAATAATATTAACTGGCTGTTTCTAAATACTTTTTTTCAACAAGTGTTAAAAGAACATCTTCCATGTTTATCCAGGGGGAGGCAGTCTGTTGGTTTTGAACAGTCAAATGCTCAAATTAATACAAACTCACATTTCTAGTTTACCTATGTACAATGAAAGAGGTAATTATTATCTCCAATATCAGAAGAGAAAAAAATCAATGCTTAGAAAGTTTAGTTTCCCAAATCACACCACCGGCAAAGCCAGAAGTATAAACTGGTATCCTTGACTCCAAAGGCTGCACTCTTTCCTCCACATTTTATGGTGAGCCAGAATAATTCATAACATACCTGCATATTTTTCTAATGGATTTAATTAAAACCAAATCAAGTTATCAATATATTACTGAAATAAGTCACTTTATGAAAGTCTTGATAAAACAAAACAAAAACACTAAAATCTCTCAGAGCATACCAAATTTGGTGGTTTGAAAAAAATAAAACAAAGCTTTTATTTGCATGGTTTGTTAGCAAACTAGGAAAATTCTGAAGCTAATTTGTCTTAAAATATTTACAAGAGATTGAAAGCATCCATTCACTCACATTTGCATTCATCAGGCGTTTGTTGGGCCCACCCTGGGGGGAATTGCTTTGTAAGCCTGGGAGATTAATCCCTGAACAAGACAATGTTTCTATTCTCATGCAGTTTACATTGAAATAAAGGCAGCAAACAAACAAGTTTTAGGTGGTATTAAATTTACTAAAAGGCTTCCGTGTGATCGGCATTTCCCAAACACAAAATAATTTTAAAATCTGTTTTGAAGCAGATATTTATATTAAGATTGAAACACAAGTGCTTATTCATTGGCTAAATACATGGCGTACTGAATGAGAGACGTACCTTCCTATTATTACTAGATACAAAAATATCCTTTAATGCCTTCAGCAGCAATATCTTAAAACACCACAAGATGGTGACATTACTCTATAAGAACAAGTGTTCGGGTCAAATAGTATAAATATTTTTTCAGTTTTCTAAAGCAAAGTTGAAGTTTTCAGGGTTTTTTTTTTTTTTTTACTGTCTTGAAAATAAAGATGGGATTTATAATTGTTGAAATCATATCAAAGAGTGATTTCCCAAATTAATATTTTAAAAATCTATGAGATATTTTAAAACAGCAGTATGAATAATACATCAACCAGAGCTTTGGCAAACACTGAAGTTTTGCTTTTAAATTCTTGACCTAAAGTTACCATGGCTCACCTGTTATGTTTACACACAACATTTTTTTTCTTGTGGAGTTTCGCTACTTGGACTTCCCCTTGGTTGTCCTTGAGAACAAATTGTAAAATGGTTATATGTCAAAATCACTTAAAATATCTTGATATCAAAAAGGTTGCACTGATGGTTTCTAATTACACTAAATAGATGACTTATTTGGGGCTGATATTTATAAGTTTCAAAAGCTAAGAAGTTGTACTAGCAAAACACTCTGAAATAATTACACGTCTTCCCTCTACATCAGATTTTGTTTTGCCTATTTATCTGATTGTCTGTTATCAATTCTTCATCCTATTCATTACTTATATTCTCGAGAGAATCCCTTCCCAGTGTAGTCCTAGATTAAGATCTAACAATGAGAGCCTCTCATTTGAGATTTGAAAGACAGAAGAAAAAGAAAAGCCCTTATTTTGCAATGGCATTTGCAAACAGAGAGGCAAGCACATGGGAGGTATGTGCATTTCCATAGGAAAATGAATCCCTATAAATCCTCCATCTCAGTGTTCTAGGCGCCTGGGATGGGCAGGTTTTCCTGGTATCTTTCAAGTTGATAACATCTAAGTGAGTTTCTGCAAATTACCTATTTGAGGTTGTAGGCAACAATGTAGACAGCGTTGACTACAATGTAACTTTTGTAATCTCTGGCAGCATTCTTTCTGACCTTTACTCCCCAGTCCATTTCTTTTTTTTTTTTTTTTTTAAGATTTTATTTATGTATTTAACAGAGAGAGAGAGATCACAAGTAGGCAGAGAGGCTTGGCAGAGAGGGGTAAGCAGGCTCCCCACTGAGCAGAGAGCCTGACGCGGGGCTAGATCCCAGAACCCTGAGATCATGACCCGAGCTGAAGGCAGACGCTTAACCCACTGAGCCACCCAGGTGCTCCATCCCCAGTCCATTTCAACAGATGTGTAAACCTCGAACCCCCATATAAAAACCACTATTTCGGGGCGCCTGGGTGGCTCAGTGGGTTAAAGCCTCTGTCTTTGGCTCAGGTCATGGTCCCAGGGTCTTCAGATCGAGCCCCGCATCGGGCTCTCTGCTCAGCAGGCAGCCCGCTTTCCTTCCTCTCTCTCTGCCTGCCTCTCTGCCTACTCTCTCTGCTGAATAAATAAAAATCTTTTTAAAAAAAAAAACAAACAAACCACTATTTCTTGGAAGAGAGAGTGGCATCTGCTTTCCTGACATGGCCCACACTGATACACTTCTATAAATTCTGAAGGAATAAAATGAGAAGAGTGTTAGGTCCGTAATCAAGGGAGCAAGACTGATACAAAGCAAAGGTCAAGCAAAGCTTTATTTTGCACCAAGCAGGAAGAATCAAACCTACCGGCCGGGGCCATCTCTTATAAAGAGGTGACCCCTCTCTGCCTTACAGACTAGCTTTTAAGGGCAAAGGCCATGGGTTGGGCCTGGCCACGCACAGGTGGCCAATGAGATTATAACACACAGAGAAAGATGCACAATCATGTTAGGTCACACATAAGTGACCAGTTGAATTACAATCAATTTACCCTAGTAGATATTTGAACTAGCCTATCATCTTGGTCGGAATTGGTGCCCAAAAGGCACCCAAAAGGTGGGGCCCATACTCCTTGGTAACTAGGGAGACAGTATGTACACCCCCCCCCCCCACCGATCGGATGTCTCCACCTGGTCTGACCCACCCTTGTATTTGGGCTTTGTTACTGGTTTGGACGGGTTTCCAGGACTGGGGGGGGGGGGGGGGGGGGGCAGGGACTGTTTAAGTTTTACTGCATAAACAACAAAGTCATTGTTTAACCAGCTGGAATCACTCTGGCTAAATAGACCCTTACAAACAGCTCATGGGAAAGTGTGTATCTATGTTTGTACCAACCTTGTACATAAGGTGACATAACAACCTCAGAAATACAGTTAAAATAATCACAACAAACCCTCCCATTCAGAAAGACGAAAAGGAGGCACAGAGCAGTAACTAACTGATCCATAGCAATTGTGAATTTCTGCGGGCAAATTTTGCCAAGAGAGAGTATCTGGAAGATAAAGAATGTTCCTTAGAATCTTGTTATGCTTGCTTTCTAGGAGTGGCTCCCCAATCCTTGTCCTTTTGACTTCACCCTCCGGGTTATCCCTTTCTTTTTCTTTTTTTCTCTTCAGCCACTTCTTAACCAGTAGAAATTTAGGAAACTTCAAGTCAACATCTTGAAGAGCCTCGCTCTGAATTCAGGCTGGTGGCCCTTTGGCAGTGTGATGCTCTCCAGCACCTTATTGGCCTTTTGTCAATTTTATTCAAATTAATTAAATGTTGCTAAAGTTCCAATAGCAATGTCTACAATTATGTTCAAGATAAGGCTTTGTCTAAAGTTAACTAGCTTTCTTGGCAGAGCCAAACTTAGTCTTTTTGTTCTGAACCACTTTCTGCCGTGAACACATTTGCTAGGACTAAAGAGGAAAATGACCTAGAGCAGGCCCAGGCCAGGAGGTCCCAGAAGATGGAAAGTTACTAACAATAAGCTAGCAATAACTTAAGGCCTATTGGGAGCAAGAGGTAACCAGCCGCTTCTGCTTCTGTAAACAGGCGTCCCCACCACAGGCTTCCTACATGACTGTTCCCACCAAAATCAGCTCCTACACCTCCTGTTTAAACCCACCTACAAGTAGTCAGCATGGCCCTGGGAACCTGACTGCCCACAGTCCCCTATAAAAGCCCTATAACCCCGTTGCCCGGGGCCTAGAACTTGGAGCATGAGCTCATCTGAGTCTGCCGGTATAAAATAAATCTGAGTTCTCCTACTTCTCTCTCACAGGTCTGATTATTTTTCCACACTAGGATCACCGTGATCCATTTAGAGTTTTTACTATAAAGGGCTTTTGAACAAAACTTGGGTAGAATTTTGCTTGTAGGTTGAGTTTTAGTCATTCTTTGTTATTCAGAGCATTTCTAAATGCATCTTTTTCTGTCTGAATAACAGAAGTTGTATCTTTCAGCACTGCAAGGATATCTCTAATAAACTGCATTTTTGAACTGACTCTGAAATATGAAAATACAGTTGATTTTTATATTGTCTGGTATCAGAAGCTGCTATACTCTTGTATGATGTATAATAGTCTTCCTTAGAGTCTATACACAAAGACATATTGTTTCTAAATATTGACAATATTATTTTTGTTCAATCCTTTGAATCCTTTTTTTAATTCTTTGGTTTGTTTTGCTTCATTTCACTCACTGGGATGTTCAATACAATGTTGAATGGAAATGAAATATCCTTTATTCATTCCCAATGTTAGAGAGAAAACTCTCAATGTGATGAGGGAGCAGAAGGCCAAGGACACAGCACAAGCTAACACCTCAAGACCACCACGTAACAATCTCCCACACTGCCGCACTCCCAGGTGGGATATGTGTGACATTCCTCAGGCACTCCTGGCTGTCCTAAAGCTAATGTAAGGAAAAACATACATTATTAAACATACTCTATTAGTTTAAAATATAACATCCTCTATTAACTAATAGAGATCATAGCCCAAAGACAAAAGTCTTCAACTTACAAAATGTCTTAGTGATTTACAAGAAAAAAGCATTCTTTTTAGTAACCTGACTTCCAATCAGAGAGGGAGACAAAATAAATGACAATCTTGACTCCAGGAAATAAAACCGAAAGTTGTGGAAAGGGAGGTCGGTGAGGGATGGGGTAACTGGGTATAGGCATGAAAGAAGGTACGTGATATGATGAGCACTGGATGAGATACTCAACTAATGTATCATTGAACATGATATCAAAAACTACTGATGTACTATACCTTGACTAACTGATTTTAAATTAAATAAAAAACAAAAACAAAAAACGATAACCTGACTTCCAGAAGGAAACTCCCAACCACCTTAATGTTAATGCCTTAGTAGAGGGAAAAACAACCTTAACTTGACAATAGCAAGGCCTCCAATATCTTGTAGGTCCTCTTTAGCATACAAAAATTTTTTTGAAAACCTCCCTTTTTCTTTACCCCCAACTCTAATAAAGTATATCATCACTCACCCCTCACAACCCAGGTATAGCAGCTCTTTTTGCCCACAAGTCCTGTCCTGTGTTTAATAAAACCACCATTTTGCATCAAAGATGTCTCAAGAATACTGTCTTGGCCCACAGCATTGGACCCCACCCAACTAAGCTTCACTTACATTCAAAACTACATCAAATGTTTCACCACTGAATGTGAGGGTGGCCAAAACTTATCACATACATTTTATATTAAAGAACTCTCTGCTCCTACTTTACTAATAAGTTTTTATCATTGATAGATACGGAATTTCCTCAAATGCTTTTTCTGACTCTATTCAAATAATTAAATGATTTTTTTCTTTATTCTATTAATGTAGTGAATTACATTATTTGGTCAAAGAATGTAAAAAAAAAACCCTTGAATTCGCAATATTACTTTCTCATGACATATGCTTTTTTATACATGGCTTGATTGGATTTTTAATATTTTTCTAGGATACCTGCATTTATATTCTTAAGTAAAAATTGGCATGTAATGATCCTTTCTTGAAAACTCCTTGTCAGGTTTTTTACTAGTTAGTTAAAAAAGTTTAAAAGCTTTCTTTCTTTTTCTATTCTCTGGGAAGTTTACCGCCCCCCTTACAAACTTTCAGTGAAATTCACTAGGAAACACTGGGTTATTGTATTTGAAGACCTTAAATTACAGTTTCATTTTCTGAATAGTTTTTAAATGGTTGAGATTTTCTCATCTCTTATTTGTACTTTTTAAGTTCTTTAACAAAATGTGTCCATTTCATCTAAATTTTCAAATATTTTAAACTAAACTTGTTCATAAAGTTATCTTAATACCTCTTGATATATGAACTGTACCCATGGTGATATTTCCTTTTATCTTCTTTATATTAAGTTATTTTCTCCTTTTTTTGTTCAGTTTAACTAGAGATTTATTCCTTCAAGGTTTTTCTATGAGCCAACCTTTGTCTTATTTGATACTTACTAGTATATGTAATTATCTATTTCATTAATTTAATACATTAATAATTTAATTTACTCCCTTAATTTTACTAATATATCCTCTCATCTTTATTACTTTCCTCCAGTTTTCTGTGATATGCTAATTTTCTTTGATATGTTGTTTATTTTTCAGTTTCTGGAGTTGGATTTTTAGATTATTGATCTTCATTATTTCTTTTCCTTTTTTTTTCTCCAAATGTACTTATTTTAGCTTTATATTTCTGGAAGAAAGAAGTATGAGAAAATGACAGTTGTAAAAGATAAAGAGTGATGGACTATGCAATAATGTGAAAAGGTTTTTATCCCTATAAAAACTCTCTATTGGATTTGATATTTAAAGCCAAATTGCTGTGGATTTAGATACAATTTTTTTCAAATTTTTATTTAAATTACAGTTAGCTAACATATAGTGCGATATTGATTTCAGGAGTAGAAATCAGTGGTTCATCACTTACATACAACATCCAGGGCTCATCATAAAAAGTGCCCTCCTTAACACCCTCAACTCATCTAGCCCATCCCCTACCAACTACACTCCATCAACCTTCAGTTTGATCTCTATCATTAAGAGTCTCTTATGGTCTGTTTCCATCTCTCCTTTTTTTCCCCTTCCCATATGTTCACCTGTTTTGTTTCTTAAATTCCACGTATGAGTGAAATCATATGATATTTATCTTTCTCTAACTGACTTATTTCACCTAGCATCATATACCCTTGTTCCATCTATGTCATTACAAATGGCAAGATTTCATTCTTGTCGATGGCTGAGTAAGTACACACACACACACACACACACATCTTCTTTATCCATTCATCAGTCATTGAACAATTGTGATTTTGTCCTAGTTTGGCTATTGTTGATAATGCTGCTATAAACATCAGGGTGCCTATACTCCTCTGATCTATAGTTCTGTATTCTTTGTTTAAATACCTCATAGTGCAAATGCTGAATCATAGGGTAGTTTTATTTTTAACTTTTTGAGGAAACTTCATACTGTTTTCCAGAGTGGCTGCACTAGTTTGCATTCCCACCAAAAGTATAAGGGGGTTCTGCTTTCTCTGCCTCCTCACCTACACCTGTTGTTTTTTGTGTTGTTAATTTTAGCCGTTCTGACAGGTGTGAGGTGGTATCTCATCATGTCAGATACACTTTAATGAGATAACTAACTCCACAAATGCGTCCTTCTTTATTCTTTTTTTAAGTATTTATTTATTTATTTGAGAATGAGAAAGCTCAAGTGGATGGAGGGGCAGAGGGAGAGAAAGAAAGAAAATCCCAAGCAGACTCCCTTCTGAGCATGGAGCCTGACATGGGGTTCTATTCCACAACCCATGAATGAGATCGTGACCTGAGCTGAAATCATGAGTTAGACACTTAAACAAAGGAGCCACCCAGGAGCCCCTACATCTTTCTTTATACTTAAAATGACTCCTTTGATAGCAACTTGGCTTCAGCTATTAAATGGAAAATTCTCTAAAGTTATCGGTGATAGTCTAGGAAAATCCTTCTGCTTGTTAATGTTTATTATCATGTTCTACTTTATTTGCACTAACTTGTTTGACATAAATTTGTAATACAGAAGAGAAAATCACACAACTTTCTTTCTTTTTTTTTTTAAGATTTTATTTATTTATTTGACAAAGAGAGAGAGACCACGAGAGAGGGAATTCAAGCAGGGGGAGTGGGAGAGAGAGAAGCAGGCATCCCGCTGAGCAGGGAGCCCAATGCAGAGCTCGATCCCAGGACCCTAGGATCATGACCTGAGCCAAAGGCAGATGATTAATGACTGAGCCACCCAGGTGCCCCCAACACAATTTTCTATGCAAGTTGAAAATATACCCGATAAAATATTTCTAAGTATGTTCAGACTCTTTTGAGTCAAACCTTTCAATTCTATGAATAAATAAAATAATCAAATTATCTGTAATATTTTATGTGTAAAAATGTGCATTTGGACTCTATATTAATAAAACTTTCTAAACATGTTAGAGCTGAGAGTGCAATAACATTTATAGTAACAGTAAATCTAGAAGAATATTTAATGACATGTAAAAATTTCATGATAATCCATTAAAAGAAATAGCAGGCTGTAGAATCAAGGTATTCAAAAGCACAAGAGAGAATGATAGCCCAAAATATCAGCAGTTAGAAGCTGGATTCATTCCAGATAAATAATTGAAGTTTTTGAAAAGATTTCTTTTAAATGTCTAGAGTCTTTAGAAAGCTAAATAAAGGAACTGCTTCCCCAAAGTTGAAAAGGCATAAATGATACCAAGAAAATGGGTATGAAAAAGTAAATAAATTGAAAATCTGACAAGTCAAAATGCTATCTCTAAAAGAAAACTGTCCAATAGAAGAGAGCTGGACATAGGCAGAAACTTGGAGAAATACAGATAATGAGGAATTTCTATAGAATCCGGTACTGAGGGACAAGTAAATGTAAAAAGTACAAAAGAGAATGAGGAGACTTGAAAGATAAATTGATAGGCACCACCTCTAATAGAAATCTAAAAAACATGAATGAATTGTGGAGAATCACTTCAGAAAACAAGAGCTGAGTGAAAGGCCTGAGTCCCGAGAGAATGTTTGCATTCTGAGTTCCAAGCAGGATAAATAAAATAAATTCTTACCTAGTTAGATTATATATTGAAACTGCAAATTATCAGGAATTAAAGACAAATAATTATAAATGTAAATGGAGAGGAAATTCAGATCACCAAAAAAGATCATGTTAGAGCTGATTAGAGACAATTAGACTTATAATATACTTACTATCAACAATAATAAATGCCAAATGACATTGGCCTAATATGCTGAAGGAAAATAACATTCAACTAAAATTTTTATTTCCAGCTGCATTATTACTTAAGAATACCAGTGTGGGGGCTGGCTGGTAGTCAGTGGACTACTCTTGATCTCTAACATGGAACTCTTGATCTCGGGATTGTGAGGTCAAGTTCCATATTGTGTATAGAACATACTTAAAAAAATAAATTTCTAAAAATAAAAATATGAGTAAAATCAAGATAATTTCAGACGTAAAAAGAATGAGAGGGGGCGCCTGGGTGGCTCAGTGGGTTAAAGCCTCTGCCTCCATATCGGGTCATGATCCCAGCGTCCTGGGATTGAATCCCACATTGGGCTCTCTGCTCCTCAGAGAGCCTGCTTCCTCCTCTCTCTCCCTGCCTGCCTCTCTGCCTACTTGTGATCTCTCTCTGTCAAATAAATAAACAAAAGTCTTTAATAAAAATTAAAAAAAAAAGAATGAGACTTATATACTTGAACAGGAAGAAAATTGAGCCCGGATGTGAGGAGCGATTGTATGAAAAATATAATGAAAAATGGTAGAATGATTTGTGAGACATATGGTATACAACTGGTGAGCAAAAAAAAATGACAAAGATTCTAAAACAATAGCAGCAAGATCGGGATTATTCAGAGTGGTTAAGACAATTAACTTTCTTGTCTTTTGAAGAGATAATGTTGCATAATTTTTACACTGTGTTAGAAAAAATTAGGGATGCATATTACATATTTAAAGGTAACTGTTGTAAGAAGAGTTATATGTTCTATTACTTCTAAAACAACAGAGGCATGAGGAAGAGACAGAGAATATATTATCTGTCCACCCAGGTGCATAAAACAAAAGGGAGTAAGGAATTAAAAATAAAAGATAAAAAATAAAACTGGTAAATATAAGACACAAAATAAATCCCATAGCATATATACTCATGATAAATATAAACTAGTTACAGCCACTTATTAAATAAGGAAACCCAGGGGCACCTGGGTGGCTCAGTGGGTTAAAGCCTCTGCCTTCGGCTTGGGTCATGATCCCAGGGTCCTGGGATCGAGCCCCACATCGGGCTCTCTGCTCCGCAGGGAGCCTGCTTCCTCCTCTCTCTCTGCCTGCCTCTCTGCCTAGTTGTGATTTCTCTCTGTCAAATAAATAAAATATTTAAAAAAAAAAAATAAGGAAACCCAAACATAACTATGTTTAATCTGCTAACAAGATGAATGTTAAAGATATATCTCATCTCATAGAAAATTTAAAAAATAAAAAGACAAGAATATATTAAGCAAAAAAACTTTCAGAAAAATGCTTTTCAAAATAGAGCCAATGAAATAACATTAAAAACAGGTGAATTTGGAAAACGGATCTATTAAAAATAAAAAGAAATAAACCTGAATTTAAGGTAAAAATGTAGAGAAGCAGATGGACATGTACATAACAACAAAAGGCATAATTCAACAAAAATTATGTTAGGCTTACCAGTGCTCACAGACATCTTATTATCCCGTCCTTCTAGATGTATGGAAACTTGGAACTTTCATTTCCTTTGCAGGGAGGTGGTCCTATGTGAGTAATTCTAGGTAATAGAATGAGAGGAGAAAAGATGTGCATCCCTTAGCTGCTGAAGCAATGGACAGTCCATACATGATTTCTCCAGTCTGGTTCTTCTCCTGCCACAAAGACTGAGGCTGTCTGTTCTTGATCAGAGGTTGCCAATAGAAATATACTGTGACTCACATAGATGGTTAAAAATATTTTTTTAGCCAATTTTTTAAAAAAAAAGTAATATGAAACCAATAAAATTAATTTAAATAGCATATCTTATTTAACCCAAATATATCCAAAATAATGCCATTTCAACATGTAATCAATATAAAAATTATTATTATTATTTTTAAAGTTTTTAAAAATTTATTTGACAGAGGTCACAAGTAGACAGAGGCCAACAGAGAGAGAGAGGGAGAATCAGGCTTCCTGCTGAGCAGGAAGTCTGATGCGGGGCTCAATCCCAGGATCCTGAGACCATGACCTGAGCCGAAGGCAGATGCTTAGCCATCTGAGCCACCCAGGTGCCTCTCAATATAAAAATTATTAATAAAATGTCTGGCATTCTTTCAGTGAAATTCAGAGTACTTTATGCTTATAGCATATTTCTGTTCAGGTTGCCACATATCAAGTGCTCAATAACTAATATGAGTCCTACTATATTGGACACCATAGTTTTACAGAGTGGACTTGCCATGTGGAGCTCACATCACTTGGGGTTGCCAGGTTAACTTACAGATGACAATTTCCCCAAGGAATCGAGTAGATTTACAATGGATTTTGTATGAAAAAGAAAGAAATCTTTGCTGCCACCGAAAATTTTAATCTTTAAACTGAATCATATTCCACATATCACAAAGATACAAAGAAAACAACAATCCTGATTTTCTAAGCACACAAAAATATAGCTTTGAAATATATGAAGCAAAAACTGACATAATTCCAAGAATAACTCATAAAAAATTTGATCATTCAAGGAGGCTTTTATGCATGTCTATGAAAAAGTTATAGACAGTAGCTCAAAATTTAATAAGATTACAGAGGTTTGAATTAACAAAGTTATTCTAACGAACATCTACAAATGGAACCTATATCTAACAACAGATATTATTTTTTTAAGCATACATGAAGCATTTTCTTTATAACTTTCATGTGCTACTCTTGAAAGAACTATCAATAAAGCTAAAAAATTGACATCATACAGACTATTTACTCTCACCATAATGTGAATATGTTGTGGCACAAAACTGAAAAGAGATAAAACTCTTAGGGGTTTAAAAACTCAAATATAGGCATATTCCTCAATGACTCACAAAGAACAATAGGTTCTTCTTGATAATAGGTTTCCAAAATCTTAAGAATTGTAGGCAACAGAAATAATGCATGTCAATGAATATAGAATGCAGCTAAGTAGTTTTTAGTGAAAATTTTACAATCTTAAATTCATCAATTTAATAAGTAACTGAAAGAAACTGTTAAGCAGTCAACTGTTAACTGAAAAGTTATTTCAGTTAATAAGTAACTGAAAGAAATTGTTAAGTAAGATTATTTACAATCTTAAATTCATCAATTTAATAAGTAACTGAAAGAAACTGTTAAGCAGAGTTAACTCAAGAAGGTTGGAAGAGAACAGAGACCTATCTTAAAAAAGTGGAAGAATATTAAAAACAAATAGCATAAATTAATTTTGAAAAACAGAAGGAAATAGTTCTTAAAAATTAAAAAAAAAACAATTATTTGAAACCTCTAGTAAAACAGATAAAGAAAAAAGTGATGGCACAAATAAATTATATTACAAATAGGGAAGGAAAATTAAGTATATAGGGAAGTTTTTTTCATAATAAGGAAAAATTTAAGTTTTAATAGGAGAATTTTAAAGGCTCTGTAATACTTGCCTGGTAGAATTGCTTAGCACTAAATAGCAGAACCAAATGAGACATAAAGGAAAATTATATCAGTTACCATGTGTGGAGTATGCAGGGTAATTATTATTGCAACTGACATATCCCTGCTTGTTTAATGTGTATAAGCATATTACCTCATACATAGGTGTGTAAAACTGCCCTGTGTTTCTTCTGTGTGACAATTTCTCTATTCATTACAAGTCTATATTTGAGTGGTTTTAATTTTATAACATAAATTCAAAGTGCTATTATACATAGAATTTTTATTCAAAATATTTTTAAACCACTTCCTATAATATTTAAAGCTGACCAGATGCAAAGTAAGTATGTTAAATAAGTGAAACTTTATTTCTTTTAATCCTAAAATGAATCATAATTATATGGAAGACTGGGAAGGAATGTGGAAAATCCTTCTTGTAAAAGAATTTTGATTTTCTTGATATTGATTTGTTTGTAAGGGATTGGGAGGAAAAGTTGAGTCTAAAATGGGAAACCCACACTTTTCAAAAGCTCAATTGGCCCTGAACTCAAAACAGTTTAATATATCAGAGATATTTTCCCACTGATGGAAAAATAGGCTAGTCTGTGAAAATGCTGGCACTATATAAAGTTTTTGCTCTAGGCAGATGTTCTACACACTATCTAGTATGGAATAAACATAAGGAATTAGCATTTCTATGGTAAATGAGTATCACGCAATCCCCATGGCATGCCATGAAGTAAATTCACAACACAGAGTTTAAGTTATTTTGATGGATGGACTAGATATGGAAGCACAACATGATGGAATTACAAGTTTCTTCCTTTAGTTATCAGTTCTTAACAAGACTGATAACAAGTTGATTTATTAATTTCAGCCAGGCAGAAGATAGAGTGGGAGGATATTGGAAAAAAGAATTGTCAGGATTTCAAGTTATCAGATACAGATACTTATGAATAAACCAAGATCTCCTCAAGTACATAATATATAGAAAAAAGGATAGCTATCTAAATGTGGAAAGGGACTTGCTGTTTACCACAAAGACAAAGATGCATAATGTCTTTTAATCAATATGTAAAGTGTTACAGATATAAATGTCATGATTATTTTCAATTCAATTCAACAAACATTTATTAAGAAACTATTACCTGCCAGGCATTGTGAAAGGTCCTGGGGACACACAGATACAGAGTTAGACTAAAGGCTGCAAAAAGCTCTTGGCTGAGTAAGGAAGAGATACAAGTAAACCAATAAAATCTGACGATTTAAAGGGATAGCATAAATTGAAATATGTACATACAATCACTATAGAATTAAAAAAAAAATCTTACTTAGGAGTCAGGAAGCCTTTCTGGATGAGATGACATCAGATCTGAGTTCTGGAGACAGAGGAAAGAGCCTGTGTCTTTGCAGGGGATAAAGTGTTATTAGGTTAGTGATTGTGGGCAAAGTGGTGTCCCACCTGGTGGGTCATGGCTGTTCAGGACTTGGTGCTGACATTTTGACTGTAATCCTGGATAACAGAACAACTTATCTCAGCTTTGGTCAACTTATCTGTAAAGAAAGGATTTTGCAATACTAACTTTTAAAATAGTCAAGAGCTTTAGAAATATGTATATAAAAGACAATAAAAAACTAATAGCAATAATAACAATAAATTAATTATCATAATTCACTGAGTGCTTAATATAGTAAAAACTAAAATGAACACTTTTCATACATAATCATGTTTAATTTTGAGCACAATCCTGTGATCCATTTTATTATCCTCATAATAGTGTATAAATTAAGGCCTAGAAAAATTAGGCAATCTCTAATTGTATAGTATTACATTTCAACATCACCAGCTGAAATTCCATTAGGGATGGAACACTTACAGGAGACTATACCTGCAGAATTTAGCACAGTTCTTTGCTCAACAAATATTTGTTAAATTAATAAGTGTTTGGAAAGAGCCAGGCATGTTGTATCCCAAAAGTCACACTCTTAAATTACAAAGTAAGTAAATATTTTGGAAAAATAGCTATTCACAAGAACTGTCCATTTTTAATTCAGGTGGTCATTTTTTGTTGTTATTGTTATTGAGTTGTATTAGTTTTTAACATATAAATAAAAATCACCAACGGTCATCATTTAAATATTCTGGAACACAATTTTATAAAGGAGTTTCCAATTTCATGCAACAAATGTTTAAAACCTCTAGTCATGCTCACTGTTTTTCATACAGCAATTTTAGTATTATATCTAAAGTAATATTTAACATTTAAACTACATTCCCAACATGTCATATTTACCTGCTTTAGTTTTCTTCTAGTGTATTTTCAGTTAGTAATATTTTCTAAAACATTGTTTCTCTGTGATAAACACACCAGTGTCTAAGTTGAAGAAATCACTATCAATATACCTCAAATTTCAAAATATGACTTTCACTATTTAAAAAAAAAATCTCCTTTTGTAAACAATAATTTTTGTATGTTTGCTTTTAAAGTACGCATCTCCCTACTGTATTTTTTTAATTTAAGAAAGAAAAAAAGTTGTTTGTATTCGGGTTGCAAGAAAGGTAATATATATATCAGACTCCAACTCATAAAGGCAACACACAGGGCAGTTACTTTTTAGCATCTGTTTGTTATACAGCTCAGTACACCCTCAAGTCATACCTTTCCTAAACACTGAACACAAGAAACACTGTTCATATTAAATTGAGCTGCACGAATACAGAAGTCATGAATTTAAGTCATTATTGGTATTCAGAGAAAATGGTAGTATTCCAGCCTTTAAATGTGAAACTCCACTTTATTCCTAAAAACTGAAGTTATTAAGTTGTAAATCAGAACCATGTCAGGGTTCCAACCTATTCCTGATTTTCAAACCACTTGAAGGTATTTCAGAAATACTGTTCTACATTTCCTCTCCCCTCAAGTTTACTTTAACAAGACACTGAAAGCCTTTCAGATGATTTGTTTTTCATTTTCTTATTTTTATAAACACGCAGAATAAAATATGTAGCAGGTGCTAGAATATGCACCTGACCTAGTATATGTGAATCGATGGATTCACGAACTACCATCAAACACCGTGGTGCAGCGACAGCTCCAGGGCAAAGGATGCCTTTTTAATGAAGATACCTAATTTAAACATTTTTTCCTCTACCTCCTATTCTTACCATGCTTTTTGCTGCATTGGAACTGGAATAGAACAGGATCCTATGAGCTGTATTTATTTTTAAAAAATCATATGTGTCTAGAAAATATGAACATTAGAACCATTGCTTACATTGTTAACCCCAACTGTAATGTTCTCTTCTTTCCTCTTTCCTATCTGAATTGAGTTAAGTGCTCAGTTCGGTGTGGGAATATTGAAAACACTGGTTTTTTTTTTTAAGATCATAGAAAGCTGAGTTTGGATTGCTTCTTTTTTAGATGCTTGCAATAAGTGTGATGCAACCTTCCCCTTCCTTCCATTTCTGACATGTAGATGTGATTCTGAAACATTCTGCACCAGAGTGGTGAGGGTGAGATTGTAGAACAGTGCAACAAGACAGGTGTCAATCTCCTTAAAACTTCTCTGCGCACAGCCAACCAAGAAATGAACTTTTCTTGTGCTTCGTCCATGAATATGTCCAGTCTGTATGTCTGTACAGCAACTGAAATTAGATTCTAACTAGCATGCTTATATGTCATATATACATTACACAGATACATACAATCTAAAGAACTAGTCTTACACTTAATAGGAAGAGATTGCAGTATTCTCATTAAAGTCACAAATAAAACAAGAATGTACCCAATTACCATTTTTGTTCATTGTTGCAATAATAACCACCACTGTAATTGTGTGAAAGCAATATATGCAAGGCATAAAAAATTGAAGAGAGAAAATAAAATTATATTTACTTGCCATTATATGGTTGAAATGGGTAAATTCAAGACAATAAATTAGAAATGTAGTACAAGATAAAATATATCTTAGTTTAAAAAGAGAAACATCAACAAAAAAGGCATTTATTATGGGTTAAGTAGTATTTAATATGCTGTATATCTAATAACAATTTGATATTTTTAATCATGAAATTTAACTTAAAATTATAATTTTTTATGTTGTGTTTTCTTAATAAACAATATGTAAACAGGGTTCTTGCAAATTTATGTTATTAAAAGTTGATTTTAAGTCTTGAGTTATTTGGGTTTCATGAAGGAGACATCAGTTGTCCTCATTCTTGGTGACAGTTGATAAAGTGAAGCATTACACTCAATCAATATCACTCTTATTCTTTACCAGTGGGAATTAGGAGAATTTCAAGAAATGTTTGGTTGAATTTTCTGGAAATCTAATAGATATGCTGAGAGTTTCCACATAAATATTCTAGCTGGAATATTTTAAGGGAAGAAAAAATTTGGCTCATAGAACCTTTGGCTTAAGTTATAGTTTATTATAAAGAAATGAAAGACTAAAGTTATTATTTTTATATAAAAATTATACAGAACCTAAAACATAGTAATATATTTCTCATACTGAAATAACACATACCAAATTTTTGCTTACTCATTTCTTACAAAAAGTTTTATTGGGCTTATTTTGATGATAACGAGGTACTTATGAAAATCCAAGCTAGCTATGAGAATATATGATTTAGCTTTTACAATCTCCTACTTGCTTTGGCTTCTGTCCATTTGTGGTATTTTATTGCAAATAAAATGATAATTGCAATCGATGTCATTGAAATAGCAATAATTAATAAAAGTACATCTTACTTGGTTTTTGATAGAAAGTTATTTGTTTTTGTTTTATATAGCTAAAACTAATTCAGCTTCACACAGATTTCTGAAGATCAGTTGTTTACATTTTCAGTGATGGGATAATTTACATGGGGAACAAGTATGCTTAGATAATATAAATTGTAAAATTCTATGGCAGGTGATTTAAGATTCATGCTCTCCTCTCCTCCTCAATCCAACCCTTCAGCCAGTTCTATATTATTACTATCTATCAGTTAAATGTTCCTTTCTTTGTTCATTCCCATATTTACTACACATGTATACAATGGAGTATTAAAGTATTACTCTAATTTGTTTACTGCACTAACTATAAATCCGAGCTAATCTCCATAAAACACTTTGCTCATTATATTACTTGTTCCAAAATTTTCAATGTCTTCTTATCATCCATGGGATAAAGTCTACATTTTCATCTTGGTATTTAAAGCTCATTTCATTCTGGCTCTAAACTACTTTCTAGCATTATCTTTTATTACTCTCCAACACGAGCCCTTAGTTGTACCCAAAACAACAAAAGGGATTTAAGGCTCTAAGATAACTTTTGCTAAGAAAGTTCAACACTAAACAAGTAAAAAAAAGAATCATATAGTACTGAATGCTTTGTAGAAAATCAAGTAGGGTGACAAAATAAAGAATGAATCAGTGTCAGTGGGAAATATTAGATAGGATGTTGCTGGTGCTTCACTCTCAGACTATGATATTTGAGCTAAAAGCTGAATAATAAGTAATTAATCATATGAAATTCTGAGAAAAAATAGGTTTCAAGTCTTAGGAACAACAAATAAAGACCCCTAGGTAGAAACCAGGCACATGTCCAAAGCAGCATGGTCAAGAAACCAAAAGAAGGCCGGTGTGCCCGAAGCAGAATGAGCAAGAAAGAAGGATCCACAAGGACATGGATCATGACAACATTATAGGCTATGTTGAGGAATTTAGGTTGTATTCCAAGTCTGTTCATAATCTGCTAAAGATTTTATGCAAGAGAGTGGTATGATCTGATTCATATATTTTCAAAAAGTATCTTGATTATCAAGGATGGAACTGAGGGGGAAAAAAAGAAGCAAAAATACTGATAGTCCAAACACGAGGTTGCATTGGTCTGGCTTTAGAAGTAATTAGTGGAAATGTATAGGAATGGAGGATTTGGAGTTAATTATTGAAATAGGGCCGAAATACTTGCTAATGTATTAGGTTGCGGAGTTAGAGAAGAATCAAGGATGGCTTTTGGATTTTTTTCTGAAGCAACTGGGTACAATTTACTTAGATGAGGAGTCTGAGAAAAAAGAAGATCATTTACTCATTCAATAGATATTTTGAAAATTACTATGAATTATTGCTTTAAATACTGGAATTCTAATGACTAAACAAAATACATCCTAGTAGAAGAGAGAAAGAAAATGAACAAAATACAACATTAGTGATAACTCTGATACATAGACTCAAAATAGAGTACAACATGATGCTTTTTAGTTGGGAAGTCAGAAGAGGTTTTGAGTGAGGAAATGACACCAAAGCTAAGCTGAATAGCAGAGAAGTCACTGGAAAGATCATTCTAGGCACACCAAACAGTGATACAACTTCTAAGGTGAAAATGACCTTGATGTGTTTGAGAAATGGAAAAGCAAGTGTACATAGAGCATGGCCTACAAAATGGTAGTTTTGTGACATGAAAAGTGAAGGCCAGATTCTGTACAGTCTTGCAACCAGGGTAATTTTGAAGGTAATGTATGGGATGACTAAGAATTCTGTGTACTGGCATCTAAATAACTCAAGCACTCACTACCAGGGAACAGAAAAGATATGGTTTACTACTACAGAAATCATAGTGAGACACAAAAGCGCTTCAGTCAGTATCCTTGCATATGAAGGCACAGACAACAACATACAGTAATTTAATCCTCAAATTACTTGATGCCATATTAAATCATTTTCTTTGGTACTATCCTTTCATAGAGAACCAGAATATGCTCATGAGGTTCACCTTCTTTAGAGAAAAATTGAATTATTCACTGGAATGCAATCTTAAATTTCCTTGCCCCCTGGGTCATCTGGGTAACACAGTCAGTTCAGTGTCTGACTCTTGATTTTGGCTCAGGTCATGATCTCAAGTTGTTAGATCAAGCCCCACATTGGGCTCTGTGCTCAGCATAGTAACCGCTTAAGACTTTCCCTCTCCCTCTGCCTTTCTCCTCTGCACTTGTATTCTCTCTCTTTCTCTCCAAAATAAATAAATAAATCTTTTTTTAAAAAAAAGAAATAAAACTCTTTCCCGGCCCCAAATGCTTAAATCCACTTCTGCTAGTGACAAACATCGATTGAGAAAGTTGAGTTCCAGAGCACAACACTCGAAGAAATGATTTATTGAGTGTTTGTGAACACTCAAGTGATCCTCCTACATTATTCAGGTGGAGTAATAAAGGAAAATTAGGAGCTCTTTATGAGGAATTGTAAGTGTATCTTGAAGCAACCTTGACTACATTAATTATTGTGGGTGGAAAATTAGGTTTGCAACATATAGGGTATCTCTACAAACTGAGGAAGCTCAGACTGGAAGCAGTTGATCTTAAGCCAGATGATAGAAATTATGGGAAAGAAAGAGAAGTGAGAAGAACTGCACTGTGTTATAGCAGAAAACATCTTGAATTTGAGTAAGAAGACTTAAAGCTTTAGGTCTGGCACTGCCATCTTATAGCTATGTGACTTTGGTGTAAGGCCCTGAATTGATGTCTCTTTATAGGAGTCTCTAAATTCAGTAACTCATCTGTAAAAGGTGTGCATATATGTATGCATGCGTGTGTATGTGTGTGTGTGTGTGTACACATACACATATGATTGAACTTGGATTCCTGGTGTCAGCTACTGCATATAAACAGGATGGAAGTTGTCACTGTCATCCTTACAAATAAAAGCTCGGCGAAGTGAAAATCAATCACTTCTCTTGCTTCCATCAGAGAACTAAGGTTGCAGGGCAAACTGCCACACTGAAATCTGGAGGGACAGATCAGATCAATCTAGAGAGTCAGTCACCACCTACATATGTCGAACAGAAGCCACTGTAATCATAAACTTGCAGGAATACTTTCATGGTAAGTGTTACAAAGTACTGGAGATTAAGTGAAGTCTAATTTAGGAGTGAGAAAATCCTGGGAGCTGGAATCGTGGGGAGAGAGAATAACTACAAACCAGATTATTAGGATGCCTGGGTGACTCAGTCAGTTAAGTGGCTGCCTTTTGTTCAGGTCATGATCCCAGGGTTCTGGGATTGAGCCCCACATCGGGCTTCCTGCTCAGCAGGGAATCTGCTTCTCCCCCTCCCTCTGCCTCTGCCTCTCTCCCTGGCTTACTCTCTTATCTTTCTTTCTCTATCTCTCAAATAAATTAATAAAATCTAAACAGAGAAACAAACAACAACAACAAAACTTCCATTTATCACTATGAAAGTCTAAGAAAGATTTCCTGATGGTTCTGGCAGGAGGAGGGGAATAACAACCACTGCAAAATATGTTCAGAACCTTCTCTTTAATGAAAGCCTGCTTTGAAGGGAAAATACCTGTACCAGAGCCTTTTTTTCCAGAATGGGGAAGGGCATTCCTCTTAACTTGTTCTCATCTGGGTTTGCTGTCTCACATACAGGAGGAAAAAATTCAACAGAATTCAAGCCTTCAGGAATATAGATTGAAAAGACTACAGCCAGGAAATGAGGTAGGGACAGGAGAGGGGGAAAAAAAAAGTTATACAACTGGAGAAATACTGAGGTCAGAACCCACATACATGGACCCACAGAAACACAGATTAAACTGAAGGTTAAATATTGTAAAAAGGGATAAGAATGAACAAAACAGACCCAAAAATATAAGAAGTGTGGGACATTATCAAATGTTGTAATACACATGTAATTAGATTTACAGAAGAGAAGCAAGAGAAAATGGAGTTGAAGAAGGACTTGAAGTAATGGTGGTTGAGAATTTTCCAAAATGAATGGCAGACATCAAATCACAAATAGAGGAAACTCAGAAACCACCACCAAGATTGAGAAAAAAAAAATTAACCACATCCTATTTATCCTGCAGAAATCAGAGAAATAGTCTTGAAAGTAAGGAACATCTTACCTACAGAGGTACAAGGATAAGAATTTCAGTGGACTTCCATCCGAAGCGATGCCAAGGAAAGTGGAGAATCTTCTTAGCTGAAATGCACATTGTCACAAATTTGCATAAGATACGAAAATGTGAAATAAATTTATAACTGAATACAATGACAATTTAGACACAATATGTATTATTCAAGCAACTGTAAGCTTGATTTTGGAACATTTTAATGAAGTTTTATTTTAAGATGTCAGAAAGACTTAGTCTGAATGATTTTTTTTTTAATTCTATTTATTCATTTGACAGAGAGAGAAATCACAAGTAGGCAGAGAGGTAGGCGGGGGTGGTGGGGAGAGGGGAAGCAGACTCCCTGCTGAGCAGAAAGCTTGATGCCTCCGATCCAAGGACCCTGAGACCATGACCCGAGCTGAAGGCAGAGGCTTAACCCACTGAGCCACCCAGGTGCCCCAGTCTGAATGACTTTTGATTCTCTGCTTGAAAAGTTGGACATGTAACAGGAACATTAATATATTAATATTAATGGTATAGAGTGTATAGTAATATAGTTTATAGTAATATATTAATTCATATTAATATAGTCACACTGGATATTCATTTTGGATTAGAATTTTTCATAGATGTTTCCCTAAAACTCATAAAATTTATGAAACTGTCAGAATGAATTTCTTATTTTTGTACTGTCTGAATAATGTACTCTCTCACAACATAGTTTATATGGACAAAATAAGTACATTTTGATAAAGACTATTACAGTCAAATAATCTATTTTGGAAATTTCCAGAGTATTTGAAGGTAAAATAAAAAAACATTGGTTTAAAATACAAAGATCAATAAGTTTTATTTATGGTCCAGCAGTTAGAGAAATACATTAACTTAGATATTCTTTTCTGTCTTAACTGCCTTAGTAAACTTTCTTCAGAATAGCAAATTCTGTTCTGTCCCTGTAAAATCTACCATTTCAAACTGTTCATTTGCCTCTCATTTTCTGGCACCACAGTGCATAATTTCTTTCTCCTTTCCCTTACAATTCTGACAGGCACACTAGGATTCTTGTTCAAGATCAAGAATAAAAGGCTAACAAACACCATTATATTGTCAGAGCCCATACAAAAGAATGCAAAAGGCATTGAGCTTGTGAATGATGGAAATGCCAATGGGATTTTTGTCTATTACCCAGGATTCTCAAGAAGAAGTATCAAATATTGTTTGCCCTTCAAAACTGTTTTCTCTTTTGGGAGAAAAATAAACTATGTAAATAAAGAAGTAGAAGAGTTTGATCTTCATTAGTAAATACAATGGACAATTTTATTTTCAACTATATTGAAGAAATTTAACAATGCTATTGAATAGTTAGATTTCTGACTAGACACTAGGTAATTTTAGAAATGTGTATTTGTTGTTGTTGTTGTTGTTTGCTTGCTTTTACAATGAACAATGCTCTCTCTGCCGGGTAGAGGTGTCTTTACACAAAGTTAAAATAAAATATACTTTACAACTGAAAAGATTTTTAGAATAGTAATTAGGCACACAAAACCACACATACTAATAAAAGTATAGCAATGACAAAACAGGTAGTAATTTCCCTAATCTGAGAGTCAAATACTTTGGTAAAAAATGTGCATTTTTCAAATGTATTGGATATTACCAAATTCACACCAAGTTGTACTGGTTATATTGCTATTATCATGGTTTAGAAATGTTTGTTTCTCCACACCCCTCCAAAGGCTGGTATTAGCAAATATTTTCATTTTGTCATTCTATTATGTGTAAAATAGCATCTTTTTATTTTATGCATTTTCCCAAATATTATAAATAATAAGGTTGAGTATTAATGTATATGATCCTTGCTCACTAAGATCTTCTGTTACATATTTTGCTCATTTTTCTATTCTGTTGATTCCTCCCTAATAATTTAGAAATATTAGTTACTAGTTCTTTGTCAAGTATTTGTTGTGATTATTTTCTCCCAGTCTGTGTTTTTTAATTAACTTTTGTTATATCTTTTATAAAACCATGCATTAACATAGACAATTTTTACAAATTTTCACATTTTATGACACTGAGTCTTATTTAAGAACAACTTCACTACTACAAGGTAATGTGTTTTCTTCTAAAAATGTAAAGCTTAGTTTTTATCATTTAGCTCTTTTGCCCATCAGGAATTTTTTCTATGTTTGCAGTAATGTAGGATTTTAACTTTCTTTTTTCCACATAGAAAATCAGTACTCTCTGCACCGTTGAAGAATCTATCCTTTCTGCTGATCTGAAATGCTTCCCAGTTCATGAAATTAAAGTTCCATTTGTCTGTGAATCTGTCTCTCAGGTTTCATTAATTAAACTGTCCTAGCAAAGCTTTTCCCAATACCAGTCCCCCTGAATGAATATAGCATTATAGTATACCTTGATGTCTGGAAGCCAAATGGTTCCCCAAATGCTGGATCTATTTCATTTGCCCATCACTACCACTCTCCATCCTTCCCCATTCTCTTCTATGGTTTCATGCAAGGGAGTATTGTTTTTTTGTTTTGTTTTGTTTTGCTTTGTTTTGTTTTTCACTTAAAGACTTATTGATTAAAACAGTTTTAAGCTTACAAAAAAATTTAGGAGGTTGTACACAAAGAGTTCCCATATATTCTCCTTCCCTGTGCACAATTCACCTATTATTAATGTTTTGCATTGGCTTGGTATCTTTTTTATAATTAATGAATCCAGTCTTAATACATTATTATTAACTAAATTCCATAGTTTGCCTTAAGGTTCACTGTTTGTGTTGTAAAAAGTTCTTTGGGTTTTGACATGTATAATTTCATATATCCACCATTACAGGATCATACAGAATAGTTTCATTGTTCTAAAAATTCCTTGAGATTCACCTGTTCATCCCTCTCCAGACCCTTGAGGCCCTGGAAACCACTGATTTTTACTGTCTCTACAGTTTTCCCTTTTTCAGAGCTGGAATCATGTAATAGCTATTACAGACTGGCTTCTATTATTTAGTAATATGCAATGAAGTTTCATATTTTTTTGTGTGGCTTTCTAGCTCATTTTTTTTGTTGTCATTGAATGATACTGCATTGTACAGATGTAAGACAGTATGTTTATTTTGTCACCTTTTGAAGGATATTTTGGTTTAGGTCAGTTATAAATAAAACTACTCTAAAGATTGTCTTGATGAAGTCCCAAAAGTTCATTTTCACTTTTTCCCTTGCCTTTGGAGACTCGTCTTGAAAGAAGTTGCTGTGGTGGATGTCAAAGAGTAGTTATTGCCTATGTTCTCCTTTAGGATTTTGATGGATTCCTGTCTTACATTGAGGACTTTCATCCATTTAGAGTTTATGGTGTAAGAGAATAGTCCAGTTTCTTTCTTCTCTATATAGCCATTCAATTTTCCCAGCACCATTTATAGAGAAAAAGCTTCCACATAGCAAAGAAAACAGTCAACAAAACAAAGAGGCAACCCACAGAATGGGAGAAGATATTTGCAAATGACACTACAGAAAAAGGGCCCACAATCTATAAAGACCTTCTCAAACTCAACACCCAAAAAACAGATAGTGAAAAAATGAGTGGAAGACATGAGTAAACACTTTTCTACAGAAGACATACAAATGGCTAACAGACACATGAAAAAGTGTTCATCATCATTAGCCATCACGGAAATTCAAATCAAAACCAGATTGAGATACCTTACACCAGTTAGAATGGCAAAAATTGACAAGGCAAGAAACAACAAATGTTGGAGAAGTTGTGGAGCAAGAAGAACCCTCTTACACTGTGGGTGGGAATGCAAATTGGTGCAGCCACTTTAGAAAACAGTGTGGAGGTTCCTCAAAAAATTAAAATATAACTACTTTATGACCCAGCAATTGCACTACTCAGTATTTACCCCAAAGATACAGATGTAGTAAAAAGAGGGGCCATCTGTACCCCAATGTTCATATCAGCAATGGCGACAGTTGACAAACTGTGGAAAGAGCCAAGATGCCCTTCAACAGATGAATGGATAAAGAAGATATGGTCCATATATACAATGGCCATATGCCATATGCAATAGGGCCATTGAGGCATATACATACATGGAGGCATATACAATATGCCTCCATCAGGAAGGATGAATACCCAACTTTTGTATCAACATGGATGGGACTGGAGGAGATTGTGCTGATGAAATAAGTCAAGCAGAGACGGTCAGTTATCATACGGTTTCACTTAATTGTGGAAAATAAGAAATAGCATGGAGGACATTAGGAGAAGGGAAAAATGAAGTGGGAGAATGAACCATGAGAGACTGTGGACTCCAGAAAATGAACCATCAGAGGGGGGAGATGAACCATGAGAGACTATAGACTCCGGGAAACAAATGGAGAGTTTTAGAAGGGAGGGGGGTGGGGGGTGGGTGAGCCTGGTGATGGGTATTAGGGAGGTCAGAGAGTGCATGGAGCACTGGGTGATATGTGCAAACAATGAATCATGGAACACTACATCAAAAACTAGTGATGTACTAACATAACAATAAAAATATTAAAAAATTACAAGACTGATAAAGAAAAGCTTGACAGATAAGATATTCATGTGAAAAAACTGCTGTTTTTCCTTTATTAAAGAACATTGGTAACCAAATTAAATAAGTATTTTCCTTTAAAAAAAAAAAATATTGTTGTGCAGGTTTTTGTGTAGACATAGTTGTCGACTCAATTGAGTAAATACCTAGCAGAGTAATTACTGGATCACTCAGTAACATTATGTTTACCTTTGTAAGAAATTGCCACAAAAGGGGCACCTAGTTGGCTCAGTGGGTTAAGCCTCTGCCTTCGGCTCAGGTTAGGATCTTGGGATCCTGGAATTGAGCCCCACATCAGGCTTTCTGCTTAGCAGGGACCCTGCTTCTCCCTCTCTCTCTGCCTGCCTCTCTGCCTACTTGTGATCTCTGTCAAGTAAATAAATAACATCTTAAAAAAAAAAAAAAGAAAGAAAGAAATTGCCACAAAAGGACAAGGAGAAAGAGGAGGAAAATGGGTAAGAGGAGGAGGGGAGCGTGAAACTGCTAAAGTGTTTTTGAAAGCAAACTGTACCATTTTACACTCCTAATGTAATGCAATGTCTGTATTCCTTCAAATATTGAGTATTTTCAGGTTTTATGGGGAGTTTGCTTCTTTGCTGAATTTTTGCCATTCTACTGAATATGTGACATTATGGTATCTTGTTGGTTTTAACTTACAATTCTTTAATGACATAATTTTGAGCATCTTTTCATGTGCTTATAAATCATCTGTAAATCTTTGAAGAGGTATCTTTTCAGATTCTTGACCATTTTTAATTGTTTTCTGATTGTAGAGTCTGAGAAGTTCTGTGTATATTTTGGATACCAGTTCTCTAATGGCTCTGGATTTTGCAAATATTTCTCCCAGTCTGTAGCTTGTTTCTCATTCTCTTATCAGTGTCCTTCAAAGAGCAGAATTTTTTTAGCTTTTTTAACTTAACCAATGTTTTTTTGTGTGGCTAGTGGTTCTAGTGTTGTATTGAAGAAATCATCACCACACCCAAGGTCACCTAGATTTTTTTTTCTGTTATTTCCTAGAAGTTTTATGGTTCTGCATTTTACATTGGGTCTGTGATCTATTTTGAGTAATTTTTTTGTTAAGGGCATAAGATCTTTGTCTACCTCCTTTTTTTTTTTTTTCATTAAACATTCTCACCTTTTCAATTTTTTTTTTAACAATTAGTTCTTTGAAGTTCTAGTAAATTTCTCCTTCAAAATGGTCTGGTTCTGGTGTCTTTGGGGGATGAGTAGTTTATCTTGATTAATAATTATAATTTTTAGTGCTTAGAGTATTTTAAAGATCTCTATTTTTTCTTAAAGAATTTTGATTATTGGGCACCTGGATGGCTCAGACAGTTAAACATCTGCTTTCAGCTCAGGTCATGATTCTGGAGTCCTGGAATTGAGTCCTGCATCCAGCTCCCTGCTCAGCAGGGGTCTGTTTCTTCCTCTCTTTCTGTGTGCTCTGTCTTTCAAGTAAATAAATAAAATCTTAAAAAAAAAAAGAATTTTGATTATTGGTGTTATTTTAGTAAATAATCCATTGCATAAAAATTTTCAAATTTATTGACATAAGCTTTTTCACTATATATATATTATGATACATATTTAATTTCTATTATATCTCCAGTTATTTCTGGTTTTTGTTTCACATTTGAATGAAGTCTTTTGTTATTGTTTTATTTTCCTGATAAATGTCACTAAAGATTTTTTATTTTATTATCCTTCCTAAAAACTAGCTCTGGTTTTATGATCCTCACATGTATATTGTAGGATTCACTATTTTTATTTTTATTTTATTAATTTCTGCTCTTATCTTTATTGTGTTCATTCTCCTTTTCTTTTGGCTACATTCCTGTCCTTGTAAGTTTCCTGTGTTAGATTCTGAGCTAAAAATTGGAATTTTTCTTGATTAAAGAAAAATTTTTCTTGATTAAAAGTACAATATTCCAAAATCTTGTCATATCTTTTTTTTTTTAATTTATTTGTCAGAGAGAGAGAGAGCACAGGCAGACAGAGTGGCAGGCAGAGACAGAGAGAAGCAGCCTCCCCGCCGAGCATGGAGCCCGATGTGGGACTCGATCCCAGGACGCTGGGACCATGACCTGAGCCAAAGGCAGCCGCTTAACCAACTGAGCCACCCAGGCATCCCTTGTCATATCTTTTAAAATCAATGCATTCAGTTCTTTTTTGTAAAGTCCATTGATTCTTTTCCCTCTCAAAGGCATGGATTTTCTTTTCAGGGCATTTGAAACTTTTGCAACCTATAGTAATTTTTTTACTATGTTAGTTATTATTGCATGTCTCACTTAACTGCATTATATCAAT
Source organism: Meles meles (assembly GCF_922984935.1). Classification (NCBI taxonomy): domain Eukaryota; kingdom Metazoa; phylum Chordata; class Mammalia; order Carnivora; family Mustelidae; genus Meles; species Meles meles. Next base: position 61,264,872 of record NC_060072.1, read on the forward strand.
GAGGTCTCTATAATATTTATTGTTTTAAATTTCTATAGACATAATTGTGAATGGCTCATTTTTTTGTAAGTATATTTGCACACAAAAATAAATGTATTTTTTCGATATTGGGCTTCAGAGATTACCATTTTTCTGTTAGATAAGCCCATCTTAAATCTTCATTTTAAAGGAGATTATTTCTTAATCTCCTTTATGACTTTATTTTCTTTAGAACTGTATTAAAATCTCTCCATTGAGTCACTATTTAAGAATTTCTCTATTAATTTTTCAGATTTGCTTTATAAATGTTAAAGCCATGTTATTGGATGTATGCAAGTTCAATTATTCTACATCTTTGTGGATTCTCACTTCATTACTAAATTGTATTCCTATCTCTCATCTTTTTTATCTGGCATTATTATTGTAACATCAAATTTGGGGGCACTAATATTTTTCTTTTCATCCTCCTCCCCACACCTTGGGTTCTTCATGCTCAATAATGTTCTGTAACAGTTCTTTCTGTAAAAGCCTGTGAGTTGAAACTTTGTTTAATGTTTTATGACACAAATGTCTTTATTGTTTCCACTCACAGACAATAGCTTGGCTACCATAAAATGCTAGACTGTCTAAGTTTCTCAGAACTTAAGACAATATCCTGGAAGAGTATTCTGGTATTTATTGTTGTTAACGAGAAGAAACCTTTTAATCTAGTTATCGTACTTTTGTAGGTACGTTATTTTCCTCTCACATATTTTAACATTTTCATTTCACCTTTAGTATTTTATAATTCACTTTGATTCTCTGAGTATGGTTTCATATTATGTTGATTGGCTTAGTACACAGAGTAGATACTTGATTTGGTGATTCATAAATTCCTTCAATTCTGGAGGATTCTAAATTGCTGTCCATTCATATATTTCTTTTTCTCCTTTTCCTCCATTTTTTTTTTCTTCTGCAATTCTTTTTTTTTTTTTCCGTGTAACAGTATTCATTGTTTTTGCACCACACCCAGTGCTCCATGCAGTACGTGCCCTTTCTATTACCCACCACCTGGTTCCTCAACCTCCCACCCCCCACCCACGCCCCTTCAAAACCCTCTGGTTGTTTTTCAGAGTCCATAGTCTCTCATGGTTCATCTCCCCTTCCAGTTTCCCTCAACTCCCTTCTCCTCTCCATCTCCCCATGTCCTCCATGTTCTTTGTTATGCTCCACAAATAAGTTTAGTGCACCAGTGCTCAGAATATTCACAGTATTTTGTGGAAGAATTATATGTCTCTACTACACTATAATTGGGCTAATCCATATGACTTGACCATTGAAATTCAAGTGGGAGTGGTATGAGCCACCTACTATGCAGATACATTAAGATAATAATGACATAGTTGCATCATATCCCTCCCATTGCCCATAACATGCTTTCTAAATAAGAACTACACATTTGTGGAGTGCCTGGGTGGCTCAGTGGGTTAAAGCCTCTGCCTTCAGCTCGGGTCATGATCCAAGGGTCCAGGGATCAAGCCCCACATGGGGCTCTCTGCTCAGCAGGGAGCCTGCTTCCTCCTCCCTCTGCCTGCCTCTCTGCCTACTTGTGATCTCTGCCTGTCAAATGGATAAAATCTTAAAAAAAAAAACACTACACATTTTTTATTTTTATTACTAATACATTTCAGTCCTTTTTACTTAGCTTTGTCTTAGTAGAATATGACATAAAAACCTATGAAACAAACTTTAAAAATTCTCAGTCTGTCCTCTTTTAAATCTTCTTCTATTTATATTTTTCTCTTTTTTCTCTGGTAGTGTTTCTCAAAAATTACTGATCTAACGTATCAGTGAAAATTTCTATAAGAAAGTGATGGTTTATTCCAGAGGATTTAACTGAAGCGTATTTAATGGATCAGCTATTTTCAGAAGTGAAGTTATGCCTAAGAAACTAATAATGAATGGTGAAGAACGCAGTGAGAAGTAATCGTGGACACTGTTACTCTCCAAGCCCTGAAGAAAACTAGCAGGACTAGTACCTGCTGAGGCAGCGTCAGAAGGTAAGGTCTCCTGGAACTATAAGCAAACACACAAAGAAATGCAGATATTGTCAGACTGTGTTGGGGCTTAGCAAGAATACAGAAAATTTTCCCCACTGTGTCTACCCTAATTATTCCCTGTGTCTAGTCCCAACTAGATGTCAAAATGGAGGAACTCCAGATGATGCAGCCTATAGCAGACAGTCTCTAAGAGCACAGAGTAAGGTGCAAAATGGCAGAGAATAGATTTAGGTTTGGAAGAAGAGGAAAACAAAGAATAGTCGGAACACTTCTAAGACTTACTTATTTGAGAGTTAGAGGGAGAGCACACAGAGCAAAGAGGCAGAGGGAGAGAAAATATTAAGCAAACTCTGTGCTGAGTGTGGAGCTAGATCCGACCACCCTGAAATCATGTCCTTGACATCACGACCTAAGCTGAAATCAATGTGACTGTGCCACCCAGGCATGCCAGTTAGGCCACTTAAACCACTGATTTCTCTGTTTGACCAAGTGTAGTAAAGAAGTTGTGAATGAAACAGCAATAAACATGTATTCAACCCTCAGGTTACTATGTCATAGGTTAAGAATGGCATCGAAACCAAAACAAAACATTTTCTATTCTTGATTTGTGATTAACTTTTGGTACAAGCATTGAAAAAACAAAGAGATCGACAATTCACGGATTTGAATTTTTAATTAGGTTTAGGGCAGCGGTGAAGAATTACTCAATAAAATATAAAAACATTTAAAAATAGTTGTCATATCTATTGACACTTTCATTTTTTAAATTAAGTAACTTTTAGGTTATAGGAAAAGAAGCTGGATATGCACAATTTAACTGCTATTAAGAGAAGAGTGATTAGGGGTGCCTGGATGGCTCAGTTTGTTAGGCGACCAGCTCTTGATTTCAGCTCAGGTCATGATCACAGGGTCCTGGGATTGAGCCCCCATCAGGCTTTGCACTCAGTGGAAATTCTCTCTCTCCCTTTCCCTCAGCCCCTCCCCCAGCTCTCTCTCCTCCCTCTCTCTTTCTCTCTAAAATAAATAAATAATTTTTTTTTTAATAAAAAGAAGAAGAGTGAGTAGACTTCCAATTTGGCTATTAGAGAATAGTTTGTATAAAAATAACCTGTCTGGGACACCTGGGTGGCTCAGTCAGTTAAGAGGCTGCTTTTGGCTCAGGTCCTGATCCCAGGGTCCTTGAGTCACGTCCTGCATTGGGTTCCTTGCTCAGTGGGGAGCCTGCTTCTCCCTCTGCCTGCTGCTCCCCCTGCTTGTGCACTTGCTCTCTCTCCCTCTCTCTCAGATAAGTCAATCATCAATCAATCAATCAAATCTTTAAAATAAATAAATAAATATAACCTGTCTGCCAAAACAACTATCAAAGCAATGCAAGGAGCCCCTGGTCGGCTAAGTCAGTTAAGCCCCTACTTTGGACTCAGGTCATGATCCCAGGGTCCTGGAATTGAGCCCCTTATCCTGCTCCCTGCTCAGTGGAAAGTCTGCTTCTCCCTCTGCCTCTGCCACTCCCCCTGTTCATGCTCTCTCTCTCTCAAATAAATAAATAAAATTGTTTTCTAAAAAGTAATTTAAAATACATGAAACACCTATTTGAATGTTTTATATATCAGCAATAGTCAGAGAGATCAGCAACAGAGTCAGAACTTGAGGCCTGTGATCCTTGAGAGAAGGGAAATGCATGGACATGATTTCCATCGTCACCTTTGCTTCTAATTTTGCCAATTGTCAGTGAAGAACAATAGAATATGAACAGAAAACTCCCCTCACACAGAGCTGAAGAAGGGGATATGAAATCTAGGATCTCTAAGGGGCTAGAAATTAAGGGGAAGGAAATGCAGAAATGTGAAGTCAAAATTTGCATGAAATTTGTTTTTGACAGTTTGAATGTCAAAACTGCTCAAAGGAAGGGCATGTCTCAACACACACACACACACACACACACACACACACACACACACACCAGAAAGCAGAGCTGGGATGCTAAAGACCTGAACAGAAGTTTTTAACAGATTTATAGTTCTGGGAAGACAGAACTCAGAGTTCAAGAGACCTGATAAAGACAAGTTATCAGGCTTTCAGCTGAGATTCCTAAGGTTTATGGATGGGAGTAAGGAAAGTTGAAGTGCATTAGCCGTCACATAGCCGAAAACCTATTCTTGACAATAATGAAGTCATCTTCATCTAATAATTATATGGTCTTAAAATATTCCCACAGACAGCTTATTGTTTGCCAGAAATAAAAGCGGTAATTCTACAGTGGAAAAATCAGACCCGGGTGAAATGAGCAAAATAAATATCACCAATGAGGAACAAATGGAAAATATGCGCCCCTGAGATGTAATATTCTGAGAAAAACACAGTCTTATATATGTAATTTTTCACCCAAGAATACATTACCTGAATCAAATCAGAAAAAAAAAAATTTAAAAACCATTCTCTCAATAAAAGGTGAGGGAGCTATATTCTTAAATGTCACAAAAGGCAAAATAAGACTGCAGAAATGTTCCATATTTTTAAAAATCTGAAGTGGCAAGATGACTAAATGGAGTTTCTGAACTAGACTAGTACGGTACTAGAGGGGAACAAAGGCTTTAGTGACATTATGGGTGAATGGAAAAAATTGGAGTAGGAATGGTAGCTTAAATGAAAGTACTTCAAATGATGGTAAATTGACCACATTTGGTAACTGTACTTTGATTAGGTAATATCTATATTTTTTAAAGAATTTATTTATTTATTAGAGAGAGAGAGTATGGAAGAGCACAAGTAGGGATAGAGCCAGGTAAAGGCAGAGGGAGAACCAGACTCCCCAATGTGCAGTGACCCGGATGCAGTGCAGGGCTCAACCCCAGGACCCTGGGATCATGACCTGAGCCAGACAGATGCTTAACCAACTGAGCCACCCAGGCACCCCAATAATATCTCTACTCTTAAGAAATAGACATTGGAGCATTCAGGGGCAAAGGACTATGATGCACCCAATCTACTTTAAACAGTTCAATAAAAAACTTTGTATATATTGAAGAGAGTACACGTGCATCAAATAATTTAAAATGAAATAAAATAAAATATTAATAAGTTTTACTGGAAAAAGGGATATAGATGTTCCTTTAATTAATGCTTATAACTTTTCTATAAATTTGAAATCACTTCTAAGAAGCTTCCAAAAATCAAATACAGTAATCTCACCAAAACACTGAACAGAAAAAATATATGTTCTTCTGTTAGGTACAGAAAAGTCATTAGATAAAAGAGCACCCATTCAGGATAAAATTGTCAATACAATAGCAATAGAAAGGAACCTGCTTAATCTGATTAATAGTATTTACAAAACGCCTACATCTTAAATCATACTCGAAGGTAAAAATGTACTTCTCTCTTAGGTCAGAACCAGGCAAAGATATTCATTATTATTATTTCTATCTCGATTTGTACCAGAAGTCCTACTCAAGAAAATAAGGAGAGGAAAAGTATGCACAAGGACTGAAAATTTTTTTTTACAAATCTAGTACCCAGATCTTGCTTTGAAAAAACTACTCTCCATTTAAAAGACTAAGGTTCTCTGAAGAAAGGACTGATTCTAGATCTCCAGAATGCAAAAGTAAGCTTGGTATATCTTTTTAGCCAAGAAGAAAATATTCAAAGACTAATGATGTCAGGATACATGGAAGTCGAAACTGACTGGAAGGAACCTGCCTTACAAAATGTGGGGCCTAATTTTAGTATCTAAATGAATAATTAACTTAATGGCTGATAGATAACACACTGAATTAAAACAAACACACATAAATCCACAGTAATATTAAAAAGAAAAGGAGGAAGGCAAAAATGTTGAGTTAAGAAGAATGTACTAAAAAATAACAGAATCAGAAAATTACAATTTTTTCTATCTGCTAATGTAGTTTTAATGATTCTAACAAGAATAATCAATACAACCTAAAACAATTTGTGACATGTTGGATAAAAGTATATTTATGAGATCTCAGAGTATCACTCCACAGATGATTTATTAACTACAAAGGAGAAATGTGTTTTTACAATGGAAAGATGTGTGTGTTACTCTTGGCATTGCCAATAGCAGAAAGACCCAACATTATATACCTCCAGCTATAATGTAATAAGAAGTGCCCAACATCACCCATACCATGGTCTTGTCAAAAATATTGGACCTACGTCAAGTCATAAACATACTTACTAATACAAAATGTGGGTTGTCCTGCAAGACAAAAGGGCTGGACTCTTCAAAGAATCAAATATGGAGAATGGCAGAAAATTCTAGGACTTCTGCAGATTGTGAGAAGTTGAAGGGACATAACCAATGATAATGCATCAATATTGATTGAATCCTCAATGGGATAAAACAAATTCATAACAGACACTTTTGCTATAACTAAAGAAACTTTACTTATTGCATCATGGCTGAATTCATACTAATTTCTAAAATGTAATATATTGTGGCTGGATAGGAAAATGTCCTTGTCGTAGATGATTCATGCTGAAGTAGTTAGGAGCAAAATGTCTTGATGTTTGCTGCATTCACTTAGAGAGAGAAGGGAAAATGGAGCAGGTAGATAGCATATTAGTAATTGGTCAGTGTTAGAGATGGGTACACAGGTGTTCACTTTACTGTTCACTCAACTTTCCTGAGCATTTGAAATTTTTCAAAATAAAAGACAAATTTTTAAAAAGTTAAAAGCAGACCTCTAAATTGAAGCATGTTTTTGTCTTTGAAAGCTGATTTCTCATTTAAATGAATTTGACACAGGTCCAAACTAATTATCAAAGCATGAGCTTTTTGAAGGATACCATTAATTGAAATTCAGAGCTCTGATACTAACTATCCAGAGTGAAGTGGCTATATTATAAACAACTTGCTTTTTTCACAGGGCCTGATCCATATTATTTCAAGTGTTTTCTTTTTTGATTGAAAACATCAAGGTTTTATTTAATTGTATAAATTATGCCCTTGGCTTTAAAAACTCAACAAAATAGATGCAAAAAATTAATTACAATATTGTCAGAATCAACCATTAAGCAGCAGGATACAAGCATCATAAAATTAGCATTTTCATCTAATCACGCTAGTGTCATCTGCTAATTTCAAATAGACCGCATACACAGACGTTATTTTTCAAAGCATCCTTACACAAAACCTTAATTCATTTTGAGCCTTGTAACAACATTTGGAATCAGTCAAAGTTCTGAAGGAGATGATCCTTACTTCTCAAAAAGAAATTAGGAGAATTATGGTTTATTAATTTTGAATTCGAACAAGGGAATGCTATGCAAAATGATGGGGTTTTTTTTTTTTTGCCTTAGTTCTTATGACTGGCAATGCTTCCAAAGACTAAGTTATCTCAATTGCTCAAAATAACACTGATTTAGTGAAATATTGTCAGAAAATATTTTTCTTTCTTCTTATTCTATTCTCATAGGCATTAAATGTTTTTGTTATACTAAGAAATGTGTGCAGGGTGAGGGTAAAGGCTAAATTTTCCTGACAGTCTCTCAAATATTCCTTTCCCTAATATGCAGCCTACAAATAAGGTTCATCACTTTTGGGCATTTATAACTTCAATCACTTTATTAGATGCTTAATAAACATCTGCTATTAAAAATAAATTCTATACATGAAATACTTTTCTCAATAGACTGCACCTCCTTCTCTTAACCTCCTCATGGGCAAAATTGTTCTTGATTGGATTATGATTTCTTCAGTGTCTTCTTCAATAAAGACGTACTGAAAGCCTACTACAGTTCAGATTCTATGATAGCTTCTGGATTTACAAAAATCATTAAGGCATGTTCTCTGCCCTTTAGAGGATCTTAAATCTAGGGAGGACAAACATTTGAAAACTGATCATAAAAACAAAATCTTATGATAGCAATAAAGTAATTATCTGCAAAGAGCCATAAGACCAAAATAATTGCTGATGATATGTTGATCCTTATCACAAATGGTTGATTTCTCCACTTTTAAACAAGAAGAGAAATGATAATTATCAAGGCAAGAGCAGATACACCTCTTAAAATTTATGGCTCTTAATTATTAGAGATAAATCAATGTTTGTTGTTAAAGATAAATAGTTGGTACTGAGGACAGTTGAGGAGAAATTAAGGATCTAGAAAAAAATTATAGCAATCCATTAATTAATCATTTACACTTATCTCAATTAATCTTAGTTCCTGTTTTTGTCAGACTATTAAAAGGAATTTATGTTGAAAATTGTGTTTGAAACTTCTGAGTTCCTTCAGTTCTTAAATTTGTTAAAAATTCAATTCTTTTTCTATTTTATTTAATCCTACCAGTATTACTATACTAGTAAAGTCAGGTAAAGAAGAGATTTATGATCATAAAAACTGCTTAGGACCTGTGAAAATGTCTAGTATTCTCCCTATCATATGGACCTACTTCTGATAGAATGAAAGCTGTGACTGTAAACTCTGATATGGACTAGATACTTGGAGGAGTATATTTAAAGTCTTAGGTTAAAAGAAAACTTGGGGGGCTCACATCCTGGGTTGTAGGAGAGAGTTCTCTTGTCATTACAAAATTTTATGCATTTGAGGAAAGAATATCAATCATGGTTATTAATGATTCTATGGGACTAAGGTGCTCAATTTCTGCCATTTCTTCTACTATATTTTTTCCTTGTATTAGAGAGTGAGTTGTCCATATTCATCTGAGGACCATCTTCACCTTTGGAATTCCATCGCCACCCACCACCTCAGAGACTTTAATTATAGCAGGTTAAAACTGCCCCCCAAATACTGATCATAGCCAAATCTCTAGCTCAGAACGTTTTTCAAGAACCAAGACCCATGAGTCCATCCTTCCTATTTGACATTTCTAATTCTATATCCTAAAGTCACCCAAATTCAAGTAATCATTTTGAGCAAGAATTATGAATTCCAAGCAACAGAAGCTGACTCTAGGACATTTAAATGTCCAATATAATTTTTTGAAAGGACCAGAAAACTTGAATTGATACTGAAGAGCTAAGAATAGTTACCAAAACTGTGGTTCCTGAATGCTTCCTCTGCTCCCAACTGAGCACTAGACACCAAGCAACATTTTTGCACTCAGCAATTGATCTCGCAGTTTCTACCCTCCCATAATGACTACTATTATTACTATTCAATACTACTGCTGCAAACAATGTTGCTATTACCAGCAATAGCAGTACTACTGCTCAAGAGAGGGAAGAGAAACAGGGAGAGACATCAACCCCAGCACAGATTGCTTGTGTCACCAGCTTGTCACCACCAAAATTAAAGCCCACTGCAAGAAATCACTGAAGCAAAGATCATATGCCAGCCTGTGTCTGCTCCATTTGAAACTGGGAAAGTTTCTGGTCCAATGTCTACAGTGTAGTTCATTATCTTCCCTCTTTCTTTTCACCCTATTTTTTATTTCTCTAAATGATATCACCAACCAGTCAACTCACTTAAACTACAAACTTGAATTTCATATTTGACTCCTCACTTCCCTATTTTCAATCATTCCTGGTCCTATATATCAATTTATCTATTAGATCTAGCTTCTTTTTACTGTCTTAATTCAGGTCCTCATAATTTCTCATTTGCATCATTGCAACAACTTATTAGCTTCTCTGCCTGCCTCCAGTCATTGCTCTGTGATCCATTTCCCAAATGATCAGAATGCTCTTTCTAAAATGAAAATCTTCCCAAGTGTCTCACATGCTCTAATCTTCAGTTTCTCTACTAGCCTTCAAGACAGACTAAAGTAACTCAGATGTCTATATTCAAAGCCATTGCTATCTGGTTCCTTTTCGTCTCCCATGTTACTAAAGTAGTTCATCCAAATCACTACCGCCACCATCATTACCATTATCATCATCATTACCACTACAACCATGAATTAGTTCAAAGGCTATGGAAGTATATATAGCTCCATTACCATTACGGATGTAACTACAGCAAAACAGTGTGAAGCTAGATTTAGATTTTCTTTAATGGCAAAATTAAACATAATAACAAAAATGGATGCATAATTATTTGTTTGTTTTCGCTTCCACATTTTACATTTTATTTTTTACTTATTTTTTCAAATTGAGATATAATTGAAATTTAACATTATATTAGTTCAGGTGTACAACATAACCATTCAATACTTGTAAGCATTGTGAAATGATCACCATATTAACTCCAGTTTCTCAAAGTTAGGTAGTGACTGAAGAAGCCTCAAGCAATGAATTGTAAAATTCAGAAAAGAAGAATTCCTATTTGCTTTAATGGAGAGGAGTTGCTATATGCTTTCCATTTTATTTGTTTTACTTTTAGTAAGAAATTACGAATAAAAAACCAAATGATCTAGCATCTGACATTAAGGAATACAAACTTGAAACAAACCTTTGTTGTGAAATATGAGGACTCAGGATTGTGAATGATTTTGTTGTATAGAGAACAAATTAAAAGTTTGGTGTCAAACATCTAAAATTTGTGGAGTTTCAGATTTATCACTTATCAGGAATCTTAGAACATTACCTTTCTCAGAGCCTCAGCTATCAAAAAGTTACATAGCAATGCCTGTCTCCAAGAATAAGATAAGATTGTGAAAGCATGAAGTATAGTGGTAGACTAAGAGTTAGCTTCCCTGTTTTCTCTGTATGTAGAGACACTAAAATTTAATGTGAATATAATAACTTCATAGTAATAGTAATCAATATTATCGAGCATTTCCTATGTGTCATTAATCTAAAAGGTTTTTTTTTGTTACCTTCTGTTTTTTAAAGGATTTTATTTATTTATTTGACAGGCAGAGATCAAAAGTAGGCAGAGAGGCAGGCAGAGAGAGAGGTGGAAGCAGGCTCCCTGATGAGCAGAGAGCCCGATGCGGGGCTCGATCCCAGGACCCTGGGATCATGACCTGAGCCAAAGGCAGAGGCTTAATCTAAACATTAAATTACTGTTAATTAATTAAACATTTAGCCACCTAAACTCCCTAATCTAACAGTTTTTTATGCATATAATCTAATTTAATCCCCACAACAACATTCTGAAGGCTGACTCAAGGAAAGAACTAACTGTAAAGGATATTTAAAAGTATAAGTTTACATTATTTTCTTATGTGTAACTATGAAATGATACACTAATTTTAGAAAGCTAATTATGTTCAGTAAAATTAATCTCCAGTTCATACGTAAATACACTTCCATTTGTAATATGGTGGAAATATCCATATACTTTTAAGGTGCTGTTCTCGTAAAGTGAGCTCATGTTGATGGCAAATGGTTTTCTCCCACCCAGAATCTAGGCCAAAAGGGGAAAAATCTCTTTGTAGTCTTATTTTGCAGACAGATTTTGTTTGTTTTTTTTTTCTTATAGTCCCTTTCACTGGATGAGAGTTTAAAGATCTTAGTTTTATGTAGTGGTCCCAGTTTCAAATCCACTCCTTGTTCAAAATTAAGAATCAAGACTCTTTGATTACTAAAAGGGATCAACAACATAACTGACATAATTAACAGGCTAGGCTTATGATTCTGCTTTCCAAGTTTTTCCTTTCCTTTTCTCTACTGCCATGTTTTTTTTTCTTTTTCCTCCTTCCTCCTTTCTTTTCTCCCCCCCCCTCCCTCATCTTTCTTTTTTTGTCAGTTGAGTTTACTTTGCTGTGAGAACAGCAATACAATGAAAATATATGTATTTGGTTTTATCTACTATTTACAGTTAGGATATCACATCTGGGCTATTGCTGAAAACAGAATAGAATATTAGTTTTTAAAAATACATTTTACTGAGACCAGAACAGAAAAATAGGGCATTAGCAAGAGATAAAACCAGAATTAGTATCATTTATTTATTTGCAGTGTACTTGTTTTTTCTAATTTCTTTACTTGTTTATAGATTGTCAATATTTTTACAACTACTCCCCTGAAAGCAAGTAGATACACAGACATACAGAAGAGCATATGTATCAAAAGCTTACAGTTATTAATAATAAAATAAACTCATCCATGAAAATGGCACCCAAGAAGTAAAAATTACCAACATCTTGAACATAAAACATTTAGAAACTCTATTTAATTCCCATTCCATGTATATGCATATATACATATGCATTTATATATATGTATATATACAACTCCCATTCCGTGTGTGTGTGTGTATGGAATTAAATTATTACTATTGTTTTATACTATCCCTATACACTGCTGTCCATGTGTAATGGCTCCATGGTCTGTATCCCCTATGGTACTGCTTCTATTTTGTATTCTTTCTTCCTTTTTAAGAGTATTGTCTTACCTCCTCACATTACTCTTAGTTTTTGAGTGTCGAACACTGTATATAAACTCTATAAAAATATTATTTTCTGTATGGTGCCATCATCCTTTTTCATGAGCCCTGAATTCTAATTTTGGTCCTTACAGCCTTGTGAGCTTTTTGAAAGATTTTTAGTTTCTCAGCTGTCTGGGAGCAGTGTCCTCAAATGTCCATGCTATTTTTTTTGTTTGTTTCACTCTTCTCTTTAAATTTTTACTTACATTTCTTCATCTTCAAACATTTTATTTATTATTTTATTTTTCAGTTTTTCTAACCAGCTTCTCTAGGGATGGTTCAATAATTACTTCTTTTGCCATTATCAGAATTTAATTACTTCTAAGATAAATGATGTAAGTATATTTACTGAGAAGTCAGCATAGAAATATTCAGGTCGGAGGTCAGATCATCTGCCCCGGTGAATATCGTACTATGATCTCAATGCCTGTGCCCCCCCCAAAATGTGTATGTTGAAATCCTAACCCCCAGCATGACAGTGTTAGGAGGTGAAATCTTGGTGATTCGGTCATGAGGGTGGAGTCTTCATAAATGAGATTAGTGCCTTTCAAAAACAGACCTCAGTGAGATCCCTTGCCCCTTTGCCATATGAGATAGTTGAAAGGGATTATCTATGGACCACGAAGTGGGCTTTCATTAGACATTGAATCTCCTGGCAACTTGATCTTGGATTTCTCAGCTCCAGGACTGTGAAGATTTCTATTGTTTATATGCTCCCCAGTCTATGACATTTTATTATAGCAGCTTCAATGGACTAAAGATAGCAAGGAAGCTTTGAAAAGAAAAAAATGGCTTTGAACAGTTGTGTGACATCCTCTGTAGATAATAAAAAAAGAAAGTAAGAGAGAAAACGAGAAAGCTAGTTAGAAATTGTCTGAGGGGCGCCTGGGTGGCTCAGTGGGTTAAAGCCTCTGCCTTTGGCTCTGGTCATGATCTCAGGGTCCTGGGATCAAGCCCTGCATCAGGCTCTCTGCTCATCGGGGAGCCTGTTTCCCCCTCTCTCTCTGTCTGCCTCTCTGCCTACTTGTGATCTCTGTCAAATAAACAAATAAAATATTAAAAAAAAAAAAAGAAATTGTCTGAAAAACTGTCTGGACTCACAAACTGTGTTGTTTTAGAGAGGATCAGAATTTCATATATCAGATATCTCCCTAATAATTTTCTTGCCTTGAAATACATGTGATATGCTAAATTTAATCAACCTTTATTCATTGCTGCCCTATACAAATTACCATAAAAAAAACGAATAGGGTTTAGTCGTACCCTTGCAGAAGTTCACAATCCAGTGTGTAATTTTGTGTACGTGCACATCTGCTACACACTTAAGTATGGGGTAGGAAAAACATACAAAGACTGTATTTAATTTTAATACAAGGCATATTGGTATAAATCTTAAAAGGGAACTACAAAGCACAAGTTCTTTTTTTTTTTTAAAGATTTTATTTATTTATTTGACAGACAGAAATCACAAGTAGGCAGAGAGGCAGGCAGAGAGAGAGGAAGGGAAGCAGGCTCCCTGCTGAGCAGAGAGCCCGATGCGGGGCTCGATCCCAGGAACCTGAGATCATGACCTGAGTCGAAGGCAGAGGCTTAACCCACTGAGCCACCCAGGCGCCCCCAAAGCACAAGTTCTTAAGAAAAAAAAGGAGAATTCAACTGGCACCGAAGGGATACTGTGGAGATTCCTGGGAGTACTACTTTAATGGTCTGAGTAGGATAGACAACGATGACAAATATTAGGAGCACATTCCAGACACACATGAAGAGCCTTAGCAAAAGTCTTCAAGGAATGACACATGACAGCTATGTGACACTGGACTAAAGTGCATCACTAATGATAAGGTTAGATTAAGAAGATTTATCAGAGAGCTCTAGCTATTTGAGGATTAAAAGCCATAATGACACAGAAAATTTCATTCATCAGAAATTCCTATAGACAATTTTCACAATATAATCATAAAAATACAACAACTACATTACACAGAGGGGTTCTAGCGATTTCTCTTCATGGGGAAAAATGGAAGATCAGAAGTCGTCACCAGGTCCTTGGCTGGTTTTAGACTAACCAAGTGCATCTGACAATGAGGAGGACATATTTTAAAAACAGATAGGATCCTGAGGTCAAAGAGCTCACAATAATAGTATAGACCTATGCCCTATCTTCCCCTATTTATGAATTACTCTAAATACTTTCAGCAGTTTTTCCGTTTATCCCCTCTGTATTTCTAAACTGAATATATAATTAACAATTTTAGATATTACCTTTTGACTCCTTCTCCTGTGGATGAAATTAACTTCATATAGACATACCTTGCTCTCTCATCAATGAATATAGTTTTAGGGGCTCTTGGGTGGCTCAGTCCATTAACTCTCTGCCTTTGGCTCAGATCATGATTTTGGAGTCCTGGAATTGAGCCCCAGATCAGGCTCCCTGGAGCCTGCTTTTCCCTCTCCCTCTGCTGTTCCCCCCGGCTTGTGCTCTTTCTCTGTCAAATAAATAAATAAAATCTTTTAAAAATGGATATAAATTTATCCAAATTTTAGTGTTAGTAAGGTTGAGCACACACCAAGCAAACTTGTTTCCTCTGATTATTCATACTCATCAAATAACTATTATTTTTTTCTTTCTTCCTGTTTCAAACTGGATAGATTGCTCTCAAGGTATGTTGCATATCTATAATCCTGAGCTTTTTTATTGTTCTTTTATGTTGAACTGTTTGCTATTTCTTACTATTTTTCTCTTTCTTTACTTCTTCCCTTATATTAGTACCTTCATAACTATTTGCCTAAATGGAGGAAAGGTACATATCTGAGTCCTTGAATACCTGCATCTTTATTCTAAATTAGAGTTCAGTAATCATTTGGCTGGGTCTATTATTCTAGGTGGATATTTAGAATTTTAAAAACTTTATTCTATTGTTTCTTAATGTCTTGTAAGTTTTAGGTTTTTATGTCATTCTTTTTATTTTTATATAAATTGTCTTCCTTTCTTTAAGTTTTTATCATGTCCACATCAATCTCTAGTGTTACATATATGTTTTTTGCATTGGTAAAATATTTGTCTAATCCAGTTCACTGGTTAGTTGGAGAGCCTTTTAAAATGAAAGTCTCAGTAGTGCTTGGATGTTGCGGTTGGTAAAGCAACGAGCACTTGGTTTTGGCTCAGGTCTGGATCTCATGTGTTGTGGGATCAAGCCCCACATCTACATTCAGCATGCAGTGTCCTTAAGACTCTCTTTGTCTCCCTTTGAGACTCCCCCTGCACACAGTGCACACCCTCTCTCTCTAAAATAAATCAATCTCTTTATTTTTTTTTAAAGATTTTATTTATTTATTTGACAGAGCGAGATCCCAAATAGACAGAGAGGCAGGCAGAAAGAGAGAGAAGGAAGCAGGCTCCTGCTGGGCAAAGAGCCCGATGTGGGACTCGATGTCAGGACCCTGAGATCATGACCTGAGCCGAAGGCAGCGGCTTAACCCACTGAACCACCCAGGCGCCCTAAATCAATCTCTTTATGAAATAAAATGAAATGAATGTCTCATGTTTCATATTCTTCATGTAAGGATTTTTTCCTTTATTTTATTTTTTTGGAGAACTTTTTCCTGTAATTTTTTTTCTATTATCTTTTTGGGAAATTTTAAAAATCAGAAAATATATTTTTCTTCTCTCTCTCTCTTTCTCTCTGTGTGTGTCTGTGAACATGTGTATTTATGTGTGTATCCCTGTTCTTTAATCTTTTCTAATTTCCAGAAGTTATCTTTGTCATTAGCTTTTCAGTCTTCTACTGGATGTTTTCTTTATGCTATCACAATTTATTTCTGAGGCCCTTTTTGGTCTTCTTCTCTGATTCTTTCTTGCCAATATTACCCTGATAGCAAAAAGTATATAAAAAAATGTTCAACACCATATTCATCAAGGAAATGCAAATTAAAACAACAATGAAATACCACTACACATCTACTAGAATGGCTAGATTCTAGAACACGGATACCACCAAATGCTGGTGAGGATGTGGAGCAACAGAACTCTCAATTACTGGCAGAAATGCAAAATGGAGGGCACCTAGGTGGCTCATTAGGTTAACCATCTGCCTTCAGCTCAGGTCATGACCCCAAGGTCTGGGATCAAGCCCCACATTGGGCTCCCTGCTCAGCTGGAGCCTGCTTCTCCCTCTCCCTCTGCCCCTCCCCCTGGTTGTGATATCTCTCTCTCTCTCTCTCTCTGTCAAATAAATAAATAAAATCTTAAAAAAAAAAAGAAATGCAAAATGGTACAGCAACTTTGGAAGACAAAAACTAAACACACTCTGCCCACAAAATATAACAATTGCACTATTTGGTATTTATTGAAAGCAACTGCAAACTTAGGTCCACAAAAAAACTGGCACACAAAGGTTTATAGCAGCTTTCTTCATAATTGCCAAAACTTGGAAGAAGCCCAAAAGCCCTTCAGTAGGTGAATGGACAAATAAATGGTGACACATATAGACAATGGAATATAATTCACTAAAAAAAAAAAAAAAAGAGCTGTCATACCAAGAAAAGAGATGAAAGAAACTTAAATGCATATTACTAAGTGAAAGAAGCCAGTATGAAATGACAACATATAGTATGATTGCGACTATATGGCACTCTAGAAAAGACAAGAAACTATAGACAATAAAAAGATTAGTGTTTGGCATAAGGAAAATGGGTAGGGGATGGATGAATAAGCAGAGTACAGAGGATTTTTAGGACAATGAAAATACTCGGTATAATGTTGTAATGATGGATATATGTTTTCATGTATTTATCCAAACTCATAGAATGCCCAACACCATGAGTGTTGGACTACAGACTTTGGATGATTCTGGTGTTTCAATGTAGATTCACCCTTGGTAACAAATATACCACTCTGGTGGAGAATGTTAATGATGGAGAAAGTTATGCATATGCGGAGACAGGGGGTGTATGGGAAATCTGCAGATCATCCTTTCAATTTTGTTGTCAACCTAAAACTACATAAAAAAGTATGGGGCGCCTGGGTGGCTCAGTGGGATAAAGGCTGGGGCGCCTGGGTGGCTCAGTGGGTTAAAAGCTCTGCCTTTGGCTCAGGTTGTGATCCCAGGGTCCTGGGATCGAGTCCCGCATCAAGCTCTCTGCTCAGCGGGGAGCCTGCTTCCTCCTCTCTCTCTCTGCCTACTTGTGATCTCTGTCTGTCAAATGAATAAATAAAATCTTAAAAAAAAAAAAGTAAAGTTTAAGACAAAAAAGGAGGGAGGGACGAGGGAGGAACTAAAAAGTTGATTGGAGGAATTCATTAAGAAAGACATGTCCCCTCAGATTTAATTTAGAATTAGAAAATGGAGAGATCAGTTTCATGAGGTCCTTTCTCCAAGGTAGATTGTATTGAGAGGAGGATTCTTTGATTTATTGTCTAGGAGAGTGGGAATAGGAAGGCATGGACATGTATCCAGCTATCTTTCCTCAGGAAGCAGAGATGTGAATAAGGGGTAAAGGAATCGATCATTTCTTTGCCAATTCCATCATATCTGAGTGCTTGATGTATATGAGTCCATGAGTATTTACCATTCAATTTTTCCATAGAAAGAATTTTGTCTTTCTATCAATTGGGACAGTAAGTAGGGTGGGGAAGAGAAAGGAAAAGAGTAAGAGATAGAATAATTTCTGCATAAGACAAAGATCTCCTGGCTTATATCAAATAATCATTCATCAATTTTACCATATTCTTCCCTTTAGAGTTCTAATTCCCTGAAAACCCTCTACTATCCCTTAAGTAATATTCTTTTTTAAAATCCCCCTCCTGCTTATACCACATGCTTCTTCTCAAAACAATTTCAGAAAAAAAAATATTTTTAACTCTTCTCTCAAACATTTTTTGTTTTTGTTTTTTTGTTCTTTTTACTTCGCTGATGTCTCTTAGCTTTTTGATTGTCATCACATCTTCTTTCCTAAGTCTGGTGACAACAGATTTCATGACAAATGTCACCTGCACTGGACTATAATGGCTGTCTGAAAGACTGGAGGAAGAGGGGATTTAAGGCCAATTCCAGCTTAATAGAAATGAGTTCTGGGGCTGATTAGAGATGTTTGCAGGAACTAAAAGAATGAGGAGTCTGGTGCAAATGCTGTGTTTGCTGATACTGATCTAAACCGTTCACACAGACCACAAACTATTTTCAGTTTAACCTTTTACTGTTTCTATTACCCATATGCGATGCTGACTCATTTACATAATTAACAACAACTTTAGCAAAAAGTGTGAAGACATGATACTAATTTTATCTACAAGACAATTTCATCATGCATGAAACATGGGACAAGACCTCACTTACCAGGTCCATAGAATATTTGTGAAAATCAAATGAGAGAATAGGCATAAAAACACCTTGAAAATTTCCATCTTGGTAAATTATTAAATTTTTTAAGGCAAAAGACACGTTATTAATCTTCCTTTTCACTAGGCAGTACCTAAAACAAAGCTTTGCACAAGATAGATGTAAAATCAATGTTTTTTTTTAATTGAGTTGTGTCACTCACTTGCTCTACGAAATTCTTCCCTGATTATTTTGACCTGGAGAAAGACAGAGAGAAAGAGTTTATGTGTATGAAGGAGCAATGGAGTGTTATAACTATAGCAGGCCAAAGTCAATAAATTATCATTTTGAAAAGTCACACATAATTGATAATGGAGTTCAGCATATCTCTTTTGCAATATACCATCCTTAGGGGAAAGGAATTGTGTCTCATCCTATCTAGCAAATTATGTAGTAGAATGTCCAGTACTATAGACACGAGATAAATAATAATTAATGCTGGTCAATCAGCCTGATGAAATGTTCCCTAAATAGCATCCCATCAGACTATAAAATATGACTTGTTCTAAAGTCAAAAGTAAAGGCTGCTAGTTCGTTAATCCCCTCCACATTTCTTTTTCATCTTGGGATAAATGGTTTTCAGGACCATTAACCTATTTGGCAGAGTTCCACTTTGTTATTTGCCAGCTTCTATATTTGGATTTTTGCAAAATCATACTCATTCTATCAAGTTTATAGCATTTCTACCAGAATGCTTACTTTAGGACTTCCAATCTTAAGAATGATAAAAACAACTTTCTAACTCACCGTTTCATTGAAGAGCATAAAACTCATGGGCACGTAAACGAAATATGACTATATTGCCTAATTCTTTCTTGCTCAAATCTGCTCCACTTTCTGACTCTTCAAATTGCTCAGAATGAATCACAATTTATTTATTCATTCAAACAAGGCAGGTTCTAGTAATTCTCATATTTTGCTTCTCCTTGACTACCATATTCAGTCATGTACTGAGAGTACTCGATTTGACCTTCTGAATGCCTTTGACTCTATTCTCAGTTCCACCCTCGCACAACAAGCTCTCTATTCATTTTCTTCGCTGCGCAGCCTGGCGTTGGGATTGGTGACTCTGATTGCCAGCTGGGCTGCTCTTTCCACAATAGCTTTGCAGTTCTTGGAGGAGACGTTGTGAGCAATCTCTGCACAGTAAGATTTGTTGCACATCAGCAGCACTTCAAGCGCCTTGACATTGTGCACTAGGAACTTCCTGAAGCCACTGGGCAACATGTGCTTTGTCTTCTTGTTGCTCCCGTTACCAATGTTGGGCATCAAGATCTGGCCCTTGAATCTTCTGCGCACCCTATTGTCAATGCCGCTCGGCTTCCGCCAGTTGCGCTTAATTTTGACATATCGGTCTGACTGGTGCCGGATGAACTTCTTGGTCCTCTTTTTAATGATCTTGGGCTTCACCAAAGGTCTGAGGGCAGCCATGATGCCCAGTAACAGATGGCTGCCACCTCCGCAGGCAGCGCCGAGGAAGCGAGGGGGCTCAGGTCATTATGATTTTAGGAGACAGTAGCCATAACATCTTAACGGCCTTCTCTCCCTTTCCTCTCTTCACGTTACTGGCAATGCTGCACCAAACTTTGTTTTCAAAAATTAGTATCCCATTCTTATTTAAGAACCTCTGACAAATGATCACTGCTCACCGTATAAACAATACATATCTGCATAAGTCTGGGTCTAACCTTTTTTACAAACAATACCAAACCTCTCTTTTCTCCTTTCACAAAAGCCATTGTCCCTGCCATAAGGAACTTTTCAGCATCTCTCTCTTTTACACTGCTATTCCTTGGCCCAGAGCTCTCTCCTTTCCTGAACTGTCTTTCCTTTCCCCTGTTCACTGTGGAACATCTTCATTAATCCCTAAGAAGTTTGAAACCAGCAGTTGTTAAGCAGACACAGTGTACAGATGTCATTCATCTGGATGGAACAAGTTCAAAAACAAAACTAAATTGAAATGCCTTTTGATATGCTTTTACCCTCTTTCCCCACCATTCCTGAGTATCTTCCTCTATCCTGATCCAACATTACCTGACAAGATTCTGTATGGTTCTGCTTCTGTATAATAAATAATAGCCTTCATAACATATGATAGCTATATTAAATTACCATACAACAATGTTCTGCACACAATAATGGGGAGGATTATTAGTGTAAGGGCCTATTTAGCCAGGCAATTCCATCTGGTTAAACAGTGATTTTGTTGTTTATGCAGTAAAACTTAAACTGACCCTACCCACCCCCCAAGGGAACTTACTTAAAAGCAAGTCGGGGAAACCAGTCCCAGGTAACAAAGCCCAAATACAAGGGCAGGTCAGGCCAGGTGGATCCAATCAGTGGGGTGCGCATACTGTCTCCCTAGCTACCAAGGAGTGTGGATCCTGCCTTTTGGGTGCCAATTCTGACCAAGATGATAGGCTAGTTCAAATGTCTACTAGGGTAAATTGTAATTCAATTGGCCACCCGTGTGTGATCTAGCATGACTGTGCAGCTTTCTCTGTGTGTTACAATCTCCTTGGCCACCTGTGTGTGGCCAGGCCCAACCACATGGCCTTTGCTCTATAAAAGTTAGTCTGTAAGGCAGGGAAAGGTTGCCTTCTCTGTAAGAGGTGACCCCGAACAGTCGGTTTGATTCTTGATGCTTGGCACAAAATAAAGTGTTGCTTGACATTCTCTTTGTATCAATCTCGCTTCTTTGCTTACAGACCCAACAATTAGACATGATAGAGTAATTAGAAATGATCATATGGTTATTATTATTATTGTTATTATTAAACATTTGTCCATAAATATAGCTTAATAAAAATTTTCACAATTTAGACGAACAAACACTCCTGGTTTTCCTGTACTGTTCTTATTCTAGTAGTGAAAGTCCTGCATCCAGGGAAATCTCTCAGTACCAGGCAAACCAGAACAGTTTTTAACCTACCAATATCCCCAAACAGAATCAATCATTTCCACCTCCAGGGTCTTTTTGTACAGTATGCACACTTACTCTTATAGAACTTTATACATTTTTTGCATTGCATAACATTTGTCTGTTTGTTTCCCCAATTTCAGATTGCTTATGGATTTTTTGTGCCCTTAATTCCCAAAGCAGCACCCTAATTTTAGGGAAAACATAACTAAATGAACTCCAAAGAAGAATTCAAATGCCAAATTATGACCAATTGCCCTGGAAAAATACATATTTGTTGAATTAATATTTACTTTTTATGAGAGGATTTCAGCAAATAATTTGTAGACAGAATGGAGGAAGTAGAAAATTACTTGGGTAAGTGTTCCTGCTGTGATATGGATGAATAATCCTGAATGGACCTAAAACCAGCATAGTTGTTGCCCAAAATTTAGACTCCAGGCCCTAATGCATTAAACTGATCCTCCCTGTAGAAGCCATATGTAAATTCTTCTTTGTTTCCTCTGTATTATATGTTAATTTAATTTTTGTTTTTACTGTGAAAAAACTATCTTAGCTCTTTACAGGATCTATACAAATTGGCAGATGCTTTTCCATTACTGATGACCTAAGTGCATTAGGTCTGTGGTCAGATAGATTACTTGGAGAAAAAAAATTATATATTTATAACTCGTATATGTCAGGAGTATTTTTTAGAAAATACTGTAAAAGATGAATCTATAAAATTCAGACTGCCAAAATTTGTAATACTAATATAATGCAGCTATACAGAAGCTGGGAGGCACAGTCATCTTTTTCTACCAAACAGTCTGAGGGTAAAGCAATTTCCATACATTTTTCTAAGAGCAAGAAAGTACAGGAGTCAACACAGTGGGTTCTGGACATAACTCTCTCATGAATGTGAATTTGAAGACTAACAAGCTATGTAACCTTTGGAAATGTATCTATCATCTCTATGGTTCAGTTCACTCAGATGTGAAAAAGGAAAAACATTTAATTATCTGGATTTCTGTGAACTAAATATCACTGATTAAGCAGATAGCACCATAAATAACATGATAAATTCTAGTAGTTACTATTATCACGTTATTTGAATTTGTATTTCTAGTAGTTGAATAGGTGTTTATAACTAAAAAGTCGCAAAATATGTACTGCATTTGTTTACCTGTATGTTTCAAATATTCATTTTTTTTTAAAGATTTTATTTATTTATTTGACAGAGAGAGAGTGAGAGAGGGGAACATAAGCAGAGGAAGTGGGAGAGGGAGAAACAGTCTTCCTGCCGAGCAAGAAGCCCGATGTGGAGCCCGATCCCAGCATGCTGGGATCATGACCTGAACTGAAGGCAGATGCTTAATGACTGAGTCACCCAGGTGTACCCCTGTTCCAAATATCTAAATCATTAATGGCATTATTTAAATATTGTCAGATCTTAAATAGCCAGTTCAGATTCTAAGGAAATTGTTAGTTGTTTCCAATTTTATTCATTAGAATGAATTAAATACTAGGGAATGAGGAGGACTGAGAATGCTAGAAAATAAAATGATGTCTAAGGGCATTTAAATTTAGTTTTGATCTTGGTTTTGAACTTATTCCATCCAAAAACAAGTTAGGTGTTTCAAATTTTTATTCATTAGAATGGATAAAAATAACAGTGATGACTGTCGTAACATGTATCATATTACAAACTAAAGGATACATGGTTGAGATAGAGGAAGAGCAAGATATAACTTCCTTGATAAAGATTGAATTGGTGCACACAGCTTCTGTGTAGAGCCCAACATTCTTCCTTATATATACTTCATTCCAGAATTCACTTATTCTACCAAACCGCAGGCCTCATCCTCATAGGGACAAAGCCCATACCAATTTGGTTATCCTGTGACAGGGAAAGCAGATCACATTGTCTTCTCTGCACCCACAGGGGATGGAGTTAATAACTCACTGTTATTCCCTTGGCAGGAGGGAGTGAGAAGGTGTAGAAAAGATGAAGGTGTCCCATCTGAGCTTTTCCCTCTTGGAAGTGGAATGGAAATTTTCTCCACTTATACAGATAAAATTAATTAGTGGGGGAATAAGTGTTTGTCTCTAATAATGTCTATGATATTATTTTTATGATAGTTGACTCAAAAAGGATGTTATATAATTAAAAGAAGTCACTAAACCAACAAAATAGCAATATGATCACTTACTTGCACTGTTATATAATCCTAGTTATGCAACAAATAGGAAAAGAGGAAATTGACATACAAACATGATTTGAAGCTCCTTTAATACAAAAAAATCTGTGCTTGCTACCACCTTAAGAAAGTCACATATCTTTAAGTTTGTCCAAAAAATAATAGCAGTTTAGATAGCCTATAGTCCTGTTTTGCTCCCAGGCCAAAATACATCAATCCAAAGCATGCTGTTTAGGGAATTCGAAGAAACAGTCTGAAAAATTCTATCATCTTGTCAAAGAAGAGATAGGAGATGGTGGGGGCGGGGATGGATGAGAGGAGAGAGAGGTTGCTCTTGAAGAGGGATAAAAAAGCACTTCCCTCTGTGCACTATGGGTTTCTTCTAAGTGCTGACATAGGCAAACACTCCAGGGACCAGGGGAAATTGGCGATCTAGTAAAATACGGTCTTTAGCTAAAGGTCGAATGAAATTGTACTGGAAACCTTGGGGATACTTTAAAGTGGGAGCTGAAGACAGGGGCTGCTCATTAGAGCTTGTGTTTAAGTACCAGTTTCACTTTATCAGGGAAATTGTTCATTTGTGTGAAAATTTGACCTCTGTCAGTTTGCCAGGCAGGCTGGGCTCAGGGGGTAAGCCCAAGCTCACGCGTGCTTGCAGAAGTTAAAGCTACCTGGGGACTACTTTCAAAGGACACTGCCAAGGTTAGCGGACCCAACATCTGACCTTCCTCTTCTTTCTTTCCATTTATATCTGTTCGTAAAGTTCAGATACTTCTTCCGCCCCCCCCCCAAAGAAAGCGCTTCAAATGCAATAAAGTGATAAAAGATTCCAAAGGGATGTAGCTATAAAAAGAGAAGGTGAAATAAAAATGTTTCGCTTAGGAAGGCTGGTTATTTAGGGAAATATAATGCAGATAGCTAATAACAATCACCCTACTTCTTAACCTAGATTAGATTTAGCTTTAAAACTTTATGGCGCTACTACCTTTTAACCAGAGCCAAGTATTATTACTATCACATAATGAAGGAAAAGAGGACAGAGGCTTTTTCACAGGATGTTTGTTATCCAGAGAAGCTAATAATTCAGAATTCTTTAAATACTCCAATATGTGGACCTTTCTCACACATCCAAATAAATTAAGCTACCCAGGAAAGGGAATGATAGGCCATGATTTAATGGTATGCCTATGTAATGATGAGAGTATCACTGAATTTTAAAAATCGGTGTTAAACAGACCTGTACCCCTGGGGCTGATAATACATTATATGTCAATAAAAAAAATTAAAAAATTAAAAACGAACAAAAAATATCGGTGTTAAGTACCTAATACATGCCACGATTTTTTTTTCTTTTGTATCTCTATATGCAACTATTTTGCTTTTGAATATATCTACTTGCTAATTATCGGTCTCCTTGACCTACTGCCAGTGCTTTCAGAAGGAATGGATTTTGTCTTATGAACTTCTGTATTCCCAACATCGAGAACAGCACCTGGCATATTTTTTTGTACTATTTCTACATAGTACCTCTTTGAACTATTTTACTCTTTCTTTAATGCATAAATACGCATGACAGATATGCCCATGTATATTTTCTCCTATAATCATTTTAACAACCCTGTGAAGTTGTTATTTAAAAAATAGTAATGTTGCTGTTTACTTTCACAGCTAATGAGTGGTAATGTGGTAACTATGACTTGTAATTGCGTGGACTTCTCCCTTGTCACAATAGATTTTATTTTTATTTGTAATACAGAAAGTATTTTGATTTATATTGTTGGCATAGAGCTCTGCACAATTTTCCTAGCGTAATTAAAATTACTATAGTCAAGCACTTAACCAGGAGCTTTGCACACATTGCTTCATATATGCGTGGAAAGGTAAAGCTATTATTAGCTTGAACCATAAGAAATTTTTGATACCTCATTATTTTTAACTTGCATAAGTAGCAATTTCATGGGGTTTAGCCTGATATTAATTCCACTTACAGAGGGTACGTGTTATCCCCTGTAACAGGTTTAGAGAAATTAAATAAACTGTACGAAGCCCTATATTGGTACATAATAAATTTAAGAGCTGAATTTGTATTTAATTACAAATGCCACTTTCCTTTTCTTGCTTCTAAAAAAAGGGCTTTAGAGTGGAACCTCAGCAGGATAAACATGACACAGTATTTCAGATATTCTCTTTTAAAACAAACATGGAATTAAATGGAGTAAAATGCAAAATTACACAGAAGCCTTAAGAAAACAAGAGACTCTGGAGACATTTCACACAATGTGGGATCAGTTCGCTGTTAGCAGTACTCTACTGGAAAATGGTAGGAAGCAGAACACACTCAATCCCAGAGCCCCCTTCCTTATCACTACCTTAGAGTAAATGCCTATGCTGAGATTAGCAGTTGATCAATACAACTGTATAATCTGTTGAGGATGAGAAAAAGGTTATTTTCTTTGAAGGGAAAAAATCAATCTCTTATAAATGCCATAAATATGCAATAATTTGCTTCAGAGATTCAGTGTTAAAGTAAATCTTAATATATTGGCTAATAGTTCAAAATGAATATGGATGGATGTAGGATATACGTAGCTTAAATGTACTTTTTTTGGAAAATTAAGAAAAATATTTTGTCCCTTTTTAAATTATGTTCTATATACCATTACTTTTTAAGCTTTTATTCAAATTCCCGTTAGTTAACATACAGTGTAATTTTAGTTTCAGGTGTGTAATATAGTGATTCAACACTTCTACAGAATTCATCACAAGTGCACTCTTTAATGACAACCACCAATACAATCCATCTCCCACTCACCTCCCCTCTGGTAACCATTAGTTTGTTCTCTATAGTTATGAGTCTGTTGTCTCATTCTTGGTTTATTGGTTTGCTTCATTCTCTCTTTTTCCCTTTGCTCCTTTGTTTTGTTTCTTAAATTCCACATATGAGGGAAATCATATAATATTTGTCTTTCTCTGACTTATTTCATTTAGCATAATATATTCTAGCTCCATCCATCTTACTGCAAATGGCAAGATTTCATTCTCTTTTTTAAAGATCTATTTATTTGAGAGAGAGAGAAAGAGAGAGAAGGGAAGGGCAAAGGGAGAGGGAGGGAGATCCCATGCGGGACTTGATCTCAAAACTCTGAGATCACAAATGGCCAGAACCAAGAGTAAGATGCTCAACCCACTGCACAACACAGGTGCCCCAAGATTTCATTCTTTTTCTCTTTTTTTTAATATTTTATTTATTTGACAGTGAGAAATCACAACTAGGCAGAGAGGCAGGCAGAGAGAAAGGAGGAAGCAGGCTCCCTGTGGAGCAGAGAGCCCGATGTGGGGCTCGATCCCAGGACCCTGGCATCACGACCTGAGCCGAAGGGTGAGGCCTTAACCCACTGAGCTACCCAGGCGCCCCAAGATTTCATTCTTTTATATGCCTCTGCATTCTTCTTTCCTTCTTAATATTAAAAATTATAGTTGCGGGGTGCCTGCTTCCTCCTCTTTCTCTGCCTACTTCTGATCTCTGTCTGTCAAATAAATAAATAAGATCTTTAAAAAAATTATAGTTGCTACATTTTTATTATGTTAAAATCATTAAAATGAAAGACAGTATTTCTGAAAACTTTTATTATCTTGAAGGCAATATTTAATTTCTGGTTGTAATTTAGAAACTTATGAAATCTCCAAATACTTTTGAATTTCTATGTAGGCAGAAAATGAAAAAGATTCAAAGATACAAAGTATTCAAAGATTCAAAAAAGAGACTACTACAGGTAAATAGTACAGTGACCCAGGTGTTATTTAGATATGTAATTATCTCAATAGACTTTCAATGAAATACTTTCCTTTTCAATTAGAATTCTAAGTGGGATCACATAAATTATTTAAGGAACTGATTATTTCAGTTATAGTCATAACATACAGCTTTCTGAGCTGCCTTGCTTTCCTAAAATAACATGTATTCTCTACAAATGTAAAAACATAAAAGCAACTTTGACTTTTTTTTTTTTTTGCCTTGAATTCTCATTCAGTGAGCAAAAAGACTGTGTTGAAGAAAATGAAATGGGGATATAATTTTATGTTTAGTTCATTTTTCTTCTACTACTCAAACTCCTAGTTACCTATTAATAAAGCAATTGGAATCAAAATTACCATGTAGAACTCTCATTTCACACTAGCACTTAGTTAGCTTTCCAGGGTATTTTATCAAGAAGTAATAAGGAGAGCAGAAATGGTGTTTGTTTTTAAATACTGTATAGTGAGATTAGGGGTAACTTCTATAATCCTCAAAATGGAAAGACAGGAGGGTTAATTTTTTCCTTAAGGAGATGGAGAAGTTAAAGTCAGAACATGGAGACTTGAAAGAGGTAAGCAGCACTAACAAAAATGCAGTGTCTCTATGACAGCCAGCTGGAGCTAATTGTATTAGTTATGGTAATAGTGCCCTCCAGAGGAATTTTGCAGGAATTTGAAAGGCATAGGGAAAATTAAAGGCTGTGAAAATGATGAATTTAAATACACACTTATAAAGTGAATTACCATATTAATCTTACCTAGATAATTAATACATACTTTAGTTTAAATTTAGTGCTGAGAGTCAATACTATATCCATCACTACAAATATCAACAAGCATAACTTATTATTTTAGGCCATTTGTGAATTCTTACTTACATATTATATTCTTAGTATATTCTAAAATATGTGATGTTGTTTTAAAGTAAATTTAGTTCAAGGAAACAGTAAAGGACTGGAATTAATGCATTCAAATTTGTGAATTCATTATTACTTTTTCTTCATTGTATTTCTTTCTGTAAGTTTCTAGAAATTAGTGCAAATAGAGCTATAGTCTTGTATTAATATCACTGAAATGAGGTAAAATTATAAACAATCACCATCAATCATTAGACGGAAATAATATGGGAGAGCTCAAAATACCAGTCTATAAATAGCAAGTTCCAATTAACACCACAAAATGTTCAGTTAAAATAGGTTAAAACAGCTAAAATGGGTAATAAATACATGAAATGAAAAATAAGAAGCCTCCTTATATTTGTCATTTAAATATTTGTACTTTCTTAATTTTAGAGAATGCATAGTGATTATTTCACACGATGATTTTTTGTCATTATCATCAACATTGCTTTTGTCATTTCATTACGCTAAGCATAAGCACCGAGGCAAATGCTGGGAAAAGGGAATTCATATTTAATGACTTCACTGCTTTTTACCTCAGTCACCATTGCCAGCCACAACCATAATGATTTTCTGCATTTGAAGTCTTGGAGAGAAAAACAAAATACCAGAAAGCAAGTTCCTCTCAGTAATTTACTAACATAATTGTAAAGAGAGTGAAATTTTTCTTTTAAAATTTAATACCAGAAACCAAAAAAGGAACATAACAATAAGACCAAAGAATGAAGACAACAAACACAAAAACAGCAACAAATAGAGTAGACATTAATCCAACTATACCAACAATCACATTGAATATCAGTGGTCTAAATTCACCAGTTAAAAGACAAAAATCATTAAAGCAGGTCAAAAAACAAGGCCCAACTATATATTGTCTAAAGAAACCCACTTTAAAGACTGACTGATTGATTTTAGAGAAAGAGTGCACTGGAGTGGTGGGGAAGGGCAGAGGGTGAAGGAGGGAAGATGCAGACTCTTTGGGGAGCAGGAAGCCTGAAGCCGGGCTCTATTTGACATTATGACCTGAGCCGAAACCAAGAGTCCATCATTCAACTGACTGAGATATCCAGTTACCCCAAGAAAGCCACTTTAAATGTAGAGACACAGGGAGATGAGGGGGTGCCTGAGTGGCTCAGTTGCTTAAGTGTCCACCTTTGGCCTTAGGTCATGGTCTTAGGGTCCTGGGATCCAGTCCCACATTGGGCTCCTTGCTCACCGGGGAGCTTGCTTCTCCTTCTCCCTCTGCCTGCCACTCCCCCTGCTTGTGCTCTCTCTCTAAAATCTTTTAAAAACGGGGGGGGGGGGGGGGGGGGTGGCCATGTGGCTCAGTGGTTTAAGCCTCTGCCTTCAGCTCAGGTCATGATCTCAGGGTCCTGGGATGGAGCCCCGTGTAGAGCTCTCTGCTCAGCAGGGAGCCTGCTTCCCCCTCTCCCTCTGCCTGTCTCTCTGCCTACTTGTGATCTCTCTCTCTCTCTGTTAAGCAAATAAATAATCTTAAAAAAAAAGACACAGAAAGATTAAAAGTAAATAGGCATGTAATGACACTACATTATATATGCATATGTGTGTGTGTCATTGGCTTCTTTGTCAAACCCTGCTCAAACACTGTATAAGTTACTATAAATTACAATAATTCTAGAGACCTGGAAGGTTAAGTTTTACTTAAATTCTTCTTACTCTCTAATTATCTTAGCCAGTCTTGTTCTTTGCCTTTCTAAATGAATTATAGAAAAACTTATCAAGTTTCATGAAAAAACATGTTGAGATTTTAAGTAAGAATTATATTCACTTAGTAGTTTAATTGAATAACATTTCTATCTTTAAGATATTGAGTGTTTATATCCATGACAGTGGTAACTCTCTAGTTACTTATGCTTTGTTTTATATTCTTGAAATAGTAATTGTTTTCTCTCTAAAGATTCCATCTTTTGTTAATATTTGTTCAGAGGCATACTGTTGTTTCCATGTTATCGTACACCATATCTGTCATTAAGTTAAATTTTTAATTGTGAATTACAAATATTGGAATACTGGGTTTTTGTTGTTGTTTGTTTGTTTGTTTGTTTGGGTTTTTTGTTGTTGTTGTTTTTACTATTTATTCCAAAGCCAGAAAGTTTTCTGAATTCTCTCATTTATTCTTTTTTTTTTTTTAAGATTTTATTTATTTGACAGAGAGAAATCACAAGTGAGGCAGGCAGAGAGAGAGGAAGGGAAGCAGGCTCTCTGCTGAGCAGAGAGCCCGATGCGGGACTCGATTCCAGGATCCTGAGATCATGACCTGAGCCGAAGGCAGCGGCTTAACCCACTGAGCCACCCAGGCGCCCCTCTCTCATTTATTCTAATAGTTTGTGAAATCTCTTGGGTTTTCTTTTTTCTTTCTTTTTTTTTTTTTTAAAGATTTTATTTATCAAAGAGAGATCATGAGTAGGCAGAGAGAGAGAGGAAGGGAAGTAGGCTGCCTGCTGACCAGAGAGCCCGATGCGCAGCTCGATCCCAGGACCCTAGAATCATGACCTGAGCTGAAGGCAGAGGCTTCACCCACTGAGCCACCCAGGCGCCCCTCTCTTGGGTTTTCTTTTCTTTTCTTTTCTTTTTTTTAGCTTCAGTTTTTTATTTATTTTTTATTTTTTTTATAAACATATAATGTATTTTTATCCCCAGGGGTACAGGTCTGTGATTCGCCAGGTTTACACACTTCACAACACTCACCATAGCACATACCCTCCCCAATGTCCATAATCCCACTCCCCCTCTCCCAAACCCCCTCCCCCCAGCAACCTCCAGTTTGTTTTGTGAGATTAAGAGTCACTTATGGTTTGTCTCCCTCCCAATCCCATCTTGTTTCATTTATTCTTCTCCTTGCCCCCAACCCCGCATGTTGCATCTCCACGTCCTCATATCAGGGAGATCATATGATAGTTGTCTTTCTCTGACTGACTTATTTCACTAAGCATGATACCCTCTAGTTCCATCCACGTTGTCACAAATGGCAAGATTTCATTTCTTTTGATGGCTGCATAGTATTCCATTGTGTATATAGACCACATCTTCTTTATCCATTCATCTGTTGATGGACACCTAGGTTCTTTCCATAGTTTGGCTATTGTAGACATTGCTGCTATAAACATTTGGGTGCACGTGCCCCTTCGGATCACTACGTTTGTATCTTTAGGGTAAATACCCAGTAGTGCAATTGCTAGGTCATAGGGTAGTTCTATTTTCAACATTTTTTTTTAAAGATTTTATTTATTTATTTGACGGAGAGAGATCACAAGTAGGCAGAGAGGCAGGCAGAGAGAGAGGAAGGGAAGCAGGCTCCCTGCTGAGCAGAGAGCCTGACATGGGGCTCGATCCCAGGACCCTGGGATCACGACCTGAGCCAAAGGCAGAGGCTTTAACCCACTGAGCCACCAGGCGCCCCTATTTTCAACATTTTGAGGAACCTCAATAAAGGGCTAGTGTCCAAAATCTATAAGGAACTTAGCCAACTCAACTCTCTTGGGTTTTCTATACAGACTATTACATCATCAAAATATAATAACAACTATTCTTTCTAATAATCATTATTTTAAAATCCCATTGTGCTAGCTTGGACCTCTTAATGCAATGTTGAATACAAGTGGTGTTGGTAGTTCTTATTTTATTTCTTATGAAAACAAAATTATTTTAAAACTTCATATTTCATTGCAAATGATATCTTGTATTTCGTTAGACACTCTTAATTAAGATGAAGCCCCATCTATTTCATGCTTACTAAGACTTTTTACTTTAAATAGTATAAAAAGTTAATTTAAAAAATATTCTGCCTATAGGGTGTCTGGGTGGCTCGGTAATTAAGTATCTGCCTTCAGCTCAGGTCATGGAACCAGGTTCCTGGGATTGAGCCCCACATCCGGTGCCCTGCTCAGTGGGAGGCCTGCTTCTCCCTCTCCAACTCCCCTGCTCATGCTCCTTGTCTTGCTCTCTCTCTCTGTCAAATAAAAAAATAAGATCTTTTAAAAAATATTCTACCTATAATGAGATAATCATATGCTTTTCCTCTAATATATAAAGAAATCTTAATAGATTTCCAGTGGTAAGATAGTTCTAGATTAAAATCAATTTAGTTATGAGGCGTTATTTCATTTTGATAAGTATCTGTTTGCTGTTTTTTGGTTTTTTTTTTTAAGATCTTATTTATTTGAGGGGCACCTGGGTGGCTCAGTGGGTTAAGCCGCTGCCTTCGGCTCAGGTCATGATCTCAGGGTCCTGGGATCGAGCCCCACATTGGGTTCTCTACTCAGCAGGGAGCCTGCATCCCCCTCTCTCTCTGCCTGCCTCTCTACTTGTGATCTCTCTCTCTCTCTCTCTCTCTCTCTGTCAAATAAATAAATAAAACCTTTAAAAAAAAAAAGATCTTATTTATTTGAGAGAAAGAGAGACAGACAGGGAAGGGTCAGAGAGAAAAGGAATCTCAAGCAGACTGAGCATGGAGGCTGATGTAGGACTCGATCTCAAACCCTGAGATCATGACCTGAGCCAAAATCAAGAACTGGTCACCTAACCCAGTGAGCCACCCAGGTGCGCCTCATAAACGTCTGTTTGCTTTTTAAATTACTGTTTGAGAATTACCGTTCCTATGTTCAAAAATAAACTTGGGTTATAATTTTTCCTTTCCTTATCTGTTTTCCTACTTTGATGGGATTGGGGGTTTTTGGGTATCTAGGTTATATTAAAATCATAAAAGAATAAGTTTTCCATTCTTTCAAAAAGTTTACAATGAATTATCTGTTTCTTCAAGGTTTTGTATATCTTGTATTAATGCATTAAGATAAACATAGTAAAAAATAACTTATACTTTATGTTGGAGGCATGTCCATTGTTTTCATGACTATTGTTCTAACATTGTATATCCTTCTACTGCTTGTCTGCTTTAGCAATTTTTCAAGAGTTGGATTAAAACCTCAAGATACTATGATAGCTTTTTAAATATTTCAATTGTTTTAATTTTTGCTCTGTAAATCTTGAAGTTATATTGTTAAGTGTTTTCAGGTTCAAGATTTTTATGTTTCTATTGAATTTCTGTATCTCATATATAGACTATCTTTACTCACTAATTGTTTGGCCTTTAGTCTATTTTTCTTATACTAATACAGATATCATAGTTTTCTTTTGCTAAGTGTTTGCCTGATATATCTTTTTATATTATTTACCTTACATCCTCTTCTTTGTTTTCTTAATGTTTCCATATTTCACATTTTTCATTTTTTTATATAATGTACTTATTTATTATTTATTTTCCCTCTCCCATTAGAAATTTAATTTCATGAGGGCAGGAATATTTCTATGTTTGATTAAATGATGTGCTGAAACATCTAGAACAATGCCTGGCACGTAATAAGATCTCAAAAGATATTAAAACAAAGATATTAGTTGATATGAAAAACAAAGATATTAGTTCAATGAGTATCATGATGTCTTTCATAAATTACGCTTAATTGGATACCTTTATATTTTAGTCTAAACCAGAGTCTCTGTCTTTTAACTTGAAAGTTTCTTTCTTTTCATTTTAATTATGAAAATATTTGGATTTATTTCTACATTGTACTTCTTGCTTTCCATACTTCAAAGCTATTTACCATGCTTTTTAATACAGTCTTGTTTTTCTTAACCCACTTTCTTTTTTTATTTTATCTGATTTTTCTTTATTCCCCTTTACTGGTTTCATAGTTATACATATTATTTTGTATTAAGGATTGTGAGGAAAGGTTTTTCCATGTGTAGGCCACTTAACAATGAATCTTAGACCTTGCTAACCTCTTGGGTGGGGGATTTCTGCAGTGCGCTGTGTGTTGTATCTGCCTCCATATTATCTGAGGTATAGATCTCAGATCTTGATTTCTCACAAGGAGACATTTTTCTTTACCTAACAGGGAAAAATTCTGGTTTTCTTTTCTTCCAAAACTGGTGGTCAGAGAATGTGTAATACCTCTTTCACTTATTGGAAAGTTCCTTGCAGGTTCAAAATTCATTATAAGAGTCTTTTAAAACTCATCCCCCCAAAGTAATCACAGGGTTAGCTTATGCTCTTAAACCTAGTTTCTGTCCCCTGTCCATATGTGCCTCTGGAGGTTTCTTGTCTTTTGTAATAAATCAGATGAGCAATTCATATAATTCAGCACTTCGAATTGTTTGTAGAGATAAGGGATGATTTTTGCATTAGTTTAAATGGCAAGTTTATGGAAATAGCTTTGTTGCTGTAAATTACTACATTAATAATACTTGGTGTGAGTTGCTGTTTATTGTTGTTTGAGAGAGAGAGAGAGAGAGAGAGAACCCACATCCATAAGAAGGTGGTCAGGGGTCAGAAGGAGAGAGAGAATCCCAAGTAGGCTCCATGCTCAGAGTCTGATATGAGGCTCAATCCAAGGACCCTGAGATCATGACCTGAGCCAAAATTAAGAGTTGGACACTCAGCCCACACGTCACCCAGGCACCCCAGCATAGTGAGTTTTAATGGAAAGTGAGGAAGCTGTTCAAACGTATATAGCACCATAACAGCAGGAATTCTAAAGTAGAAGTGCATAGAATATCACCAGTATTTACAGAAATGCTCTAGAGTTTTGTATATTCACAAGGTGTATATTGGGAATTCAAGCTAATTTCACTTATCAAGACTAATTATAGATCTATAAAGTGATATATACGCCTCCAACCAATGCTGCTGAATCAGTGAGTGTTTCATAATATCTACAGGGGGAAAAATTATTATTATTAACTAGACCTATAAGAGGGAAGAGCCCCAGTGCATTGTTAACAAAGACAGAGTTTTAGGAATTTTTCTTGATAATTATTCGTACTTAGCAACAGAATTCAAATAATTTGAAAATGCTATTACTACTTTTTTAGAGCAAGATTTCAGTGTATTTTCAGAATAGATTTTTCTAATTGAATTTTTAATTAAATAAAAAAGGAAAAATAGCACTCTACCCTAATGTAATCCCATTTCTAATTACCAATATTGAAATAATGTGAAGTTACCATGTAGATATAACAAACTCACAGTGTACCAACTTTCAAGTGATTTTTAGGAATTACCAGTAATATCTACTATTATGTTTTAACAAAAATAGATAAGATTCACTAATTAAATATATGAGATTTTATCACATTTTGTCCCTGTGTGGAATCTGGGATAAATGTTTTAGTTAGTTCTAATGAGGCTCAGATTTTATACACACACATACACACATAAATTTTTTAATAACATAACAATATATTAGTATTGTGAAGGATGTAAATAACCATTAACCCTTTAATTTTTATATACTTAATGGATGAACAAACTAAGATTAGAAGTTTAAGAAATTTGCCACAAATTACAAAATAATTACAACAAAGCTGAGCTACCCATTAGGTCACCTAATTCTAGATGGAAGCTTTTTTCACTAAGACCGTTGGTTCTCAAAATATCATCTATAAGCATGCATGCCTTACACCTTCGAGGAGGACTATGAGGTCAAATAATTTCATAAAAATATAAAGCTTATTCTCCTTTCTCACTTTGTTCAAATTTGCACTAATGGTGCAAAAGCAATTGTGGATGAAACTGATCACAAACCAGAAAAATGGAACTAAATTGTTCTAGTTGTTATTGTGTTCTTCACTGGCCCAAAGGGACAGGAAAAAAAAAAGAAGTAAGATTCATTAAGAATGAATAGAGTAAAAAAAACATTTTTTATAAAATCTGATGAAGCCCTATAATCATCCTTTGTATGGCATCCCAAACTTTAAATACCACTAAAATACTAAAAATACTTCAAATACTACTACTACTACTAAAAAGTTATTTTAACATTTTGTGTAAGAATTCACATAAAGCATGCTTGTTACATGTTAAAATATAAGATTATCATGGAGGAAAGGAAAATGTGCAATGCTTGAATTGAAAAATGAACTATACATTTCTATAGAACACCATTTTATTTTTTTTAAAGATAATTTATTTATTTGACAGAGAGAGAGATCACAAGTAGGCAGAGAGGCAGGCAGAGAGAGAGGAGGAAGCAGGCTCCCTGCGGAGCAGAGAGCCTGATGCCAGGCTCGATCCCAGGACCCCGAGATCATGACCTGAGCTGAAGGCAGCGGCTTAATCGACTGAGCCACCCAGGTGCCCCTAAAGAACACCATTTTAACTTATAGGAATGAGTGACAGAAATTATGGCTATTCAACTTGGGTATTGAATTTTTTTTTTTAAGATTTATTCATTTATTTATTTATTTGAGAGACAGAAAGCGAGAGGCAGGGAGAGGAAGAGAGAGTATCCTCAAGCCAACTCTCCATTGAGTGTGAAGCCCTACATGGGGCTCCATTCCAGAACTCTGAGATCATGATCTGAGCTGAAATCAAGTCTGACGCTTAACTGACTGAGCCACCCAGGTGCCCCTTTGAATATCTGGTGTCCTTAAAAAAGAAGTATACTTGTCATTTCAAGAAAAACAATTACTTATTGCAAAAAAACCCAAAAACCAAAAAAAACTTAATCTTTGAAGAAAAATCTGAATTCTGGAAAAACTGTACCCACCACTCTGAACCCTATGTTGCCAATACTTCAACGGTTTGTGGTGATATAAACAGATATGACTTGGTTTTGCATATTCTATAATGAAACATGCCAATATCTGGAACAGAAGCATAACTCAGTAAATCAGTACTTTCCAAATAAACAATGCTTGGTGTTATAAAACCATGCATGAGTAAAAGATCCATTGCAAGATAAAACCATGTATTTTAATGTAGCAGTGTGTGAAAGGTTTGTTAACAGAATTTCAGATTCCACACTACACGAACACAATGAATGTTACTATTTAATGAGTTATGGTATAGTATCAAAGAAAAATATCCACACTGATTTGAAAAGAGTAGTAAAATAATTCTCCCTTTTCCAACTTGATATCTGAATGAGGGCAGATTCAAAACAATACCATAACACACTGAATGCAGAAAAGTTTTTCAGAAACTATCTGCTCTTATTAAACCAGACACTAACAGGTTTTGTAAAAATCTCTTAAAAAATACCACTTCTCTCTCTCTTTTTTGGATACTATAGTTATTTTTTCATTAAAATGTGCTATTTATTTGTCATACAATAGCTTATTATTTACAAATGATACCATGCCAATAAAAGGATTATGAGACTACTCATAATTTGCTAGCAAATTGAACCATCTAAAAGAAATTAATAAATTCCTAGAAACATAAGACTAGTAATGTTCCTAGAAACATTACCAAGACTGATTCAGGAAGAAATGGAAATCTGAATAACCCAATTACCACTAAAGAGATTGGATCAGTAATCAAAAATCCCCCCCCCAAAATAATCCACTACCAGATGGCTTCACAGATGAATTCTACCAAACATTTAAAGAAGAATTAACACCAATCCTTCTCAAACTCTTCCAAAAACAGAAGAAAAAGGAACATTCCCAAATTCACTTTATGAGGCCAGTATTATCCTGATACCAAAGCCAGACAAGGCACCACAGAAAAGTAAATTATAGGCCAATATCCATGATAAACACAGATGCAAAAAAATCATCAACAGAGTATTAGCAAATCAAATTCAACAGTACACTGAAAGGATCATACACTATAATCAAGTGGGAGTTAATCCAAGGAGGCAAAGTGATTCAACACTCACAAATCAATCAAAGTGATATATCACATTAACAAAATGAAGGATGAACTAATATGATCATCTCAATAGTTGCAGGAAAAAAAACATTTGACAAAATTTAACATTCGTTCATCATAAAAAGAGGGGAGCCCCCTTACACTGTTGGTGGGAATGTAAGTTGGTGCAGCCACTTTGGAAAACAGTGTGGAGATTCCTTAAGAAATGAGAAATAGAGCTACCCTAAGACCCTGCAATTGCACTACTGGGTATTTACCCCAAAGATACAGATGTAGCAAAAAGAAGGGCCATCTGTACCCCAATGTTCATAGCAGCAATGGCCACTGGGTGTGGGGCATAAACAATGAATCTTGGAACACTGAAAAAAAAATAAAATTAAATGTAAAATAATAACAATAAAATAATAAGCAAAAAAAAAAAAAAGAAAGAAAGAAAAGAAAAAAGAAAGAAAAAGATTCCCACTCTCACCACTTTCATTCAACATAGTCCAAGAAGTCCTACCCAGAGTACTTAAGCAAGAAAAAGAAACAAAAGGCATTCAAATTGGAAAGAAAGATGTAAAGTTGTCTCTATTTGCAGGTGACATGATATTATACATACAGAAAACCTTAAAGATACTACATAAAAAATTAGAACTTAAAAAAAATATAGTAAATTTTCAGGAGGCAAAAATCAAGATGCAAAAATCAGTTGTGTTTCTATACAATAACAACAAACCATCAGAAGAAACATGAAGAGAAATCCATTTACAATAACAAAAATATATATAAAATAAAATACTTAGGAATAAATATAACCAAAGAGGTGAACAATCTGTACAAGGAAAATTATAAGAAGAATTAATATTGTTAGAGTCCATACTATTCAATGTGATCTACAGATTACATAGAATCTCTATAAAATTCCAATGGCATTTTTCACAGAAATAGAACACACGATCCTAAAATTTGTATGGAATCACTAAAGACCCTGAATATCTAACATGATTTTAAAAAGAAAAAAGCCTGAGGTATCACACTTGCTGTATTCAAATAATATTACAAAGCTAGAGTAATGAAAACAGTATGGTATTAGCATAAAAACATACACAGAGATCAATGAAACAGAATGGAGAGCCAGAAAGAAATCCATACATATATGGTCAATTCATTTATAATAAATGAGTCAAGAATATACAATGGAGAAAGGATAGTCCCTTCAATGAATGATGCTGAGAAAACTCAAAAGCCACATGCAGGGGCGCCTGGGTGGCTCAGTGGGTTAAAGCCTCTGCCTTCGGCTCGGGTCATGATCTCAGGGTCCTGGGATCGAGCCCCGCATCGGGCTCTCTGCTCTGCGGGGAGCCTGCTTCCTCCTCTCTCTCTGCCTGCCTCTCTGCCTAGTTGTGATTTCTCTCTGTCAAATAAATAAAATATTAAAAAAAAAAAAAAAGCCACATGCAAATAAATGAAACTGAACCACTATCTTACACCATACACAAAATCAACTCAAAATGGACAAAATACCTGAAACCATAAAACTCCTAGAAGAAAACAAAGGAGAAAATCTCCTAGACATTAGTCTTGCCAATGATTGTTTGGATTTGACGCCAAAAGCAAAGGCAACAGAAGCAAAAATAAACAAGTGGAATTGCATCAAAGTAAAAGCTTTCTCCCCAGTTAGAATAACCATCAACATCAACAGAAGAGGAAAAAGTATTTGCAAATCATATATTTGATAATGGGTTAATATCTAAAATGAACAAAGAATTCATACAACACAATAATAAAAAAAATCTGATTTAAAAATGGCCAATGAAGTTGAATAAAAATCCTCCCACAGACACACAAAGAGCCAACAGACATGCAAAGATGGACATGAAAAGGTACTCAACATCACTAATTATTGGGGAAATGCAAATCAAAACTACAATGAGATGTCACCTCATACTTGTTAGAATGTCTATCACCAAAGAACAAGAAATTAATCTTAACGAGGATGTTGAGAAAAGCGATCCCTCATGCACTGTTGGTAGGAATGCATATTGGTGCAGCCACTAAGGAAAACAGTATGGAGTTTCTTCAAAATCCCAAAAACCATATGATTCAGCAATCCCACTTCTGAGTATATATCCAAAGAAAATGAAAATGGGATCTTGAAGAGGTATCTGCACTCACATTTTGGGTCCAAGAAACGGAAACAACCTAAGTGTCCATCAGTGGATGAATAGATAAAGAAAATATGGTATTTATATACAGTGGAATATGAGAAAGGACACCCTGCCATTTACAACAAGATGGATGGAACTTGAGGGCATTATGCTAAGTGAAGTAAGTCAGACAGAGAAAGACAAATACTGTATGGTCTCACTTATATGTGGAATTTTAAAAAGCTAAATTAATAGAAACAGAGATTAAAATGGGAGTTCCTAGGGGCTGGGGACTAGGGAAAGAGGGAGATAATGGTCAAAATTACAAACTTCCAGTTATGGGCCACTTGGGTATCTCAGTTGGTTAAGCATCTACCTTTGGCTCAAGTCGTGATCTCAGGGTCCTGGGATAGAGGCCCATGTTAGCCTCCCTGCTCAGCAGGGAGTCTGCCTCTCCCTCTACCACTGCCCCTACCCTCCACTCGTGTTCTCCCTCTCTCAAATAAATAAATAAAATTTTAAAAAAAATTCTATATTACATATTTGAAAGTTGCTAACCAAGTAGATCTTAAATGTGTTCAACATAAAAAATATACAGTAATTAGGAGGCATGATGTAGGTGTTAAATGCTATGAAGGCTATCATTTCACAATACATAGGTGTGTTAAACCAATATGATGTATATCTTAAGGTGATTTTTTTTTTTTTAGCTCTCCTCAATTTCTTTCTTTTTATTTTATTTATTTGACAGAGAGAAATCACAACTAGGCAGAGAGGCAGGCAGAGAGAGAGGAGGAAGCAGGCTCCCTGCTGAGCAGAGAGCCCGATGCGGGGCTCGATCCCAGGACCCTGGGATCATGACCTGAGCCGAAAGCAGAGGCTTTAACCCACTGAGCCACCCAGGCGCCCCTGATGTATATCTTAAACAGGCACAATGTTAGATGTTAATTATGTATCAATAAAGCTGGAAAAAATACACAGAAAAAAAATATATATATATTTCAAATGTTTCTCAATTTTAATTTCCAATATGGTAAAACCTAAAAGGTATAACTCAAATGAGCAGAAGCTACTCAGCAATTTTTATCATTTAAAAGAGAAAAGATTCTTGGGATGCCTGGGTGTCTCAGTCGTTTGATGTCTGCCTTCAGCTCAGGTCATCATCCCATGGTCCTGGGATTGAGCCTTGCATCAGGCTCCCTGCTTGGCAGGAAGCCTGCTTCGCCCTCTTCCACTCCCCCCTGCTTGTGTTCCCTTTCTCTCTGTCTCTCTCTCTGTCAAATAAATAAATAAATAATCTTTTAAAAAATTAAAAAAATATATTCTTTTTTTATTGTGTTATGTTAGTCACCATACAGTACATCATTAGTTTTTGATGTAGTATTCCATGACTAACATAACACATTATAAACAAACAAATAAATGATTCTTGAGGCCAGAAAGTTTTTAGAATTGTTTCATTAGACTTAACTCTATTTCTAATGAGACCAGCCAATCTAGTAATCTTTTTATAGAGAAGTGAATAAGAACTACAACATATACCTTTAATCCCAACTCTGCTAAACCATCAATGAAAACTTTAAGATTTCATATGGGTGACAGAAAAAGAGTTACAATTTCAAACCATAATCAAGTTTCTAAGAGAAGTTTATAAAAGACCTCGTATAGCCTTGTCCTCTCTATGTAGGTCTTGGGAGCTAATGAAAGAGGGAGGATTTAACAACTAAATTATTACCAGTAACTGTTTAGTTGTATAAATTAAATGTGTCAAAGAAAGTGTTAACGGAAGAGATTGGAGAAAATGATTTTGATAGTTGCCATGCCAGTCACTCAAGGTGCTCAAACAAAGCATGGGAACATGTAATTTTAGTTGAAGCAACTGATAAGATAAAATCAAGGGTGAACAAAAATCCTTTCACAGTGTTGTAGTGAATCATTAAACATGTAATAAGCTTCTAAGCTCACCCCATTTGCATCTCTAATGGAGACAGAAATAAAATTTAAAATAAATTTAAAATAGAGAAGAAAATATATGGTGAGTCAAACTAACATACAGTGTGTTGTGAAATGCTTAATCACAGAAATACCTGAACAATTACAAAAATTATTAGTTCATAAATAAGAGTTTAATGTCCATAAGTAAAATTTTCTTCAGTGTGCATTTAAAAAAAAAAAAAATCTGGGATAGTTGTTCTGGTTAACAGTTGTTGAGAGAGTAGTCAGTGTCAAGATAATAAAGTCTTTATAATGGAGCCATCATGTTGGATTGTTTCATTTTTTACTTTATGAAACTAGCTTTCATTTTTAATGCATATGCCCATTTCATATGGTTCAGCACTTTGAAACAGAATTTCAAATTCAGAAATTCTAAACCTAATAGTGGGGTTGATACTGAATCTGCCATTTTAACCATATTTAAAGGACACTCAAATTCATAAATGTATTAAACATTCTGAGTATATTAATGTGCTGGATATTCCTACAAATAACAGATATATTTAAAAGATTATGACTGAATCCCTGCATTCAACAGTTAACGTTAAAAAAAAAAGTTACTGTTCAGTGGGAGAGAAAAAAGTGACAATTATAGCTCAAGGTACTGTGTGATAATAACTATGAGACACAAAGGCTCTATTACAAGAGTTTAGTATAAAAATAATGATAGAAGAATATTAGCTGTCAAAGTGGTCTTTGTAAACTAAAGATATAGAATCAAG
This sequence comes from Meles meles, assembly GCF_922984935.1. Classification (NCBI taxonomy): domain Eukaryota; kingdom Metazoa; phylum Chordata; class Mammalia; order Carnivora; family Mustelidae; genus Meles; species Meles meles. Next base: position 61,307,876 of record NC_060072.1, read on the forward strand.
CAAAATAAATTTATCTGCCAAAGAAAATGTGTGGGAAAAAATACTTTTTTCCCCAAATTTTATAATATATAACAAACTAGAAAACTTCCAGTCAATAGAGATAACAAGATACTCAAAAGTTAATAACAAAGCCTAATAAAATAAAATATAATAAAACCAAAGAGAATTTTGGTATAACTGACTCTGGTCAAACCCTTAGTAGATAGACATTTTAGATTATAATATGTTAGGCAGTATAACAAAGTGGAATTTTGGAAGTTTTTAGTGGATTGATAAAAAGGCATAATAAAAAAGTGAATTTCGTAGGCACAAAGTTTGCATTGCTTTTAGTGGAATTTGGGGCTTATCTGATACCTGATTTCTGGGTCTCTGAGAAGCACCTTTCTCCAAGTGGTATTTCTAAGTCTAGGTACTTATTTTCTCTGATATCTTACATTATCTTTCTACAGTGATTTTAAAGTAAATTAAAGTGTTAACCAAATCAGGAAAGTATTAGGATTCTCACTCATTGTTTGATGAGACACATCTTTAGTGCTGCTATAATGCTATAATTTGCTTGGAGCTGTAAAGAATAACCAAGGAGAAGAGAGAGTCCTGTTCTCAGGGCAATTACAGTACATTTGTAACAATAAACATTAATTTTAAAAACAACTCAGAAATAATGCATGACAATATAGAGTTTTTAAAAAGTATGCATCATAGATAATGCATAATATTAATGGCATCTGGGAACGAAAAAAAAGCACAATCCCCTTTTCTAATTTAGCAAGCTAGATTATTATAAAAGATTCCTTTTCGAGTCAAAGATTTGGATGAGATTCTCTGATTTTTCTGTGTGTAGTAAGGCAAGTCCTGTATTTATTCTGGCCCTCAACTTTTCAACTATAAATGGGATGTATTTTCATTTGCCCAGCCTCTTTTTAAAAAGATGTATTTATTTATTTATTTATTTGAGAGAGAGAGCGAGCAAGTGCAAGTGCAAAGGGGAGAGGAGGAGGGAGACACTCTCAAGCCGACTTTGTGCTGAACGTGGAGCCCAATGTGGGACTTGATCTCATGACCCTGAGATCAGGGCCTGAGTGGAACCAAGAGTTGGACGATTCACGCACTACACCACCCAGGCACCCGTGCCCAGCCTTTTTAACAGAATTTTTGCGAGGGCCAAATGATAAAGCATGTGAACTGAATAGTACAATTAGAGACTAAATGGGCATCTGTATTTTAAGATATTTAATTTAGAGGCGTGTGGTCCAAAAAGTTAGGGAAATACCTTGGAAAAAGGAAAAAGATATTATATATTATATATATATAATTATATAATATATTATATTATATATTATATTCTATAATATCCAGTTCAATGGGAGTATTTCTTACTCAACAACCATGCTGCTTTATTCTTTATGTTTTATTACCTCTTATTTTCAATGATTTCCCATTTTAACTCAAAGTTAACATCTGCATTTTACATTTTTGATGTTTGTGTAATATAACTAAGTACTGAAAAGAAGCCTACTTTATAGGGAAGAATTTACTTTACTTTCAATATTATATGAAAATTGTTAAGGTAGGCCTGAATACTTCTGTAGCATTCTCTTACATCATTGCTATATAAAGCAGCGTCCAATTCAGTAATTTACCATAAACAATATGACTGTCATGCAGATTGGAATTCTCTGATGGTCAAAACTAGAACATCCTCTCCCCACAGGTTGACTTACATAGAAGCTCAAATTATAATCAATTGTTTGCTTTGCAGAGTCTGAAGCAGAAAAACAGGAATTTCATAACTTGAACGTTTAATGGCAATAGACTAAGACGATGAGACTCATTTATTATTATGTTGGAGGTCATCTATCCCAGAATTTCCCAAATCATATTATAACGGGTTGATGAAGAAAGATGATATGCTGTGTAAAACAATGTGGACTCAACAAATTCTGGAAATTTGCTTTCTCACTGTAAGACTTCTTACAGCTTTTCATACTACAGTGTTCGTTCTTGATGTCTCAGAGGGAAATCTAATAAGCCTTCTTTCCAAATAGTTTTTTTTTTTTTTAATTTAGCAGAGGTATGGGAGCTGAATATCTGATTTCTCCCAGAACTAGAGATCCAAGAAACCCAGGCTTAGTCTATGTAATTATAATATCAAAAGGCTCCAGTTTCTCCTCCTAAGATGTGTGGACCTCTTTTTTGTGGCATGCCAAACATGTATGGAGAAGAGGAGGGAGCCAAGACCATCAGAATCAATGAGATTCAAATTAGTGAGAAGTGGTAGGAAACAGAAAGTAATACCTCTAAATATATGTCCCTCAGAATTTAATGAATCAAGGAGATAGAGCTTTTAAATAATACAACCAACATAAATATATGTTTATGTTTTTATAGTTATCTGGAGAGAGAAGGACATAGTGTAGATGCAAAACTTTGTACAGTATAATGAAATAAGCGTTGCTTAGAAAGAAAAGAGAGGAGGGGAGGGGAGGGCAAACCTAGGGAGGGGAGAAGAGATGAGACTAACTTCCTGGATTGTAAACTACGGAAGTGGTACCTGAGAGTTGCTAAGGGTTCCTGAGAATAGTATAGACACAGAACCAGAAATGACACAGGAAGAAAGACCAAATCCAGATGATAGTACTGAATTCTTCGATCAAGCAGTGTCTGAGGTCAACTATATCTCTTAATTTTTAAATTATGCAAACTTGTAAATTCTCTCTCTCTTACCCTCCTTCCTCTCCTAAGCCAACTGGCAACAAAAATAGGTTTTACTGATTCACTTGTGTGAAGTCTGGATAGGTTTCCTCAACTTTGATTTCACAGCTGACTTGTGTATGTTTCCATTGCTGACCAATCACCCTTAAAATCATCATATTCTTTACATATGTCAAGGTCAAGTATTATACATAAAGACAATACTTTGGGGCATGTCTTGTTCCTATCCTCTGTCTCTTTGAGGTGACTTAACTCTGTTCTCACCCATTATGTACTGATTTTAAATTTATTTCTCCAGAGAATTGTTTTATTCATAAGTTCTCATTTGTTTTTCATCTGTACTACTTGCAGGCATAATTGTGAACTCACTGAAAAAGCTCCAACCACCTTCTTTCATGTAAATCTCTCTGATCTAATGGGGTGCTTTTTGTTATTAGGACTCTAGCATATATTCTCTGTATCCTAAGCACACAAAACAGTATCCAACACATTGTAGGCTTGAAGGATTTTTGGATTTCTTCCTAGACAGGGTAATTAATCTGCAATTTTCTCTTGCTGGGACTTTCACCGTGCTTGAACTGCACATGTGCTGAAAAATTTGGTCTGCCTCTGTCTCTCTCAATCCTTGCCAAGAAAAGATGTTGTTAAGGTGACTGAGATTTTTAGGAAATAAATATGATACAATTGTTAATGATTACATAGTATTGTGTTTTTTAACCTATTCATGGTAATTTCCTATTGAATACGAAGACTTACTTTCAAAACATGAATATCTAATGGTGAAATTTAATTGAAGAGAGTTTGAGACTATCAACACTTTTTGTCAACTTAAATTATATCAGTTTCCATCTTTCCCTTAAAATGGCTATTATTCTTGTTCATCTTTTTCTCCTACTTCCACTATAAGTATTTTCATCTTCTTTATAGGTCTTCTAGGCCTTCAATAATGAATAACTTCATCTCTAAATAAACTCTATTCTGTTGAGACTGTTTGGAGCAAAGTATTATATATACTGTTTCCTGGATTAGAAAGAAATGGAAGCCAAGATCAGTTAGTGACATCTGCCATGGGAAGGAGAAGTTGTGCATATACAATAAATTTGCTCCTCCAAATTTAGCCAAATGTTTGTATGAAATCATTACGATTATTTGACCAGACTGTGTATCTATAACCTTCAGGTGACCGGAATTAGAAATTAAAACAGGGATTAAAAATTTGTTTAGTCTCCAGGGGTGCCTGGGTGGCTCAGTAGGTTAAGCCTCTGACTCTTGGTTTCAGCTCAGGTCATGATCTCAGGGTCCTGGGATAACCTCCAAGCACCCTGCACAGGGCTACCTGCTCAGTGGGGGGATCTGCTTATCTCCCTCTCTCTCTGCTCCTGCCCCTGTTCATCTCTCCCTCTTTCTCACTGAAATGAACAGATAAGTCTTTAAAAAGTAAAACCTTAGAAATACAAATATTTCTTTAAAAATCTTTTAATTGAAGTGAAAATACTGTTTCTTGGAGATGACAAATGTGGGATGCCCTGGACTTAAATCTGAACTCTAGCTAATGACAAGTTTAACTAACTTAATGTAGTCAGAATTAGTCAGGAAACAAAGGCAGATTATCTCATGTTTCATGGCAAACAAAATGTATATGCATTAATTAGCCTTAGAATATGTTATTAACTAGCACTTCTAAGGCTTAGCACATCCTTAACTGTGTTAATGATAGTGTTCCCTATTTCTATGTAGTATTACTAGATATAGGAAGCAGAACAACTTTGTTATTTAGTTTTATCGAGGGAAAAAAGTAAAATTGACAAATTTATTGCTAATATAGCAGTCAAAAAAATCTTTCACTTATTCTGCATTTTCCACATATCGGTGTCTTCTTTAACTTTAATCCACCATTGGGTGAGGTGGGCAATATCATATTTTCTTGAAAGAAGCATGGATTTCTTATGAGACATGATATTTCTCACTACTAAGTCTGACTTCTGGCACAATCACAATGAACTGCTTCTTGATTTTTAGAGAAGCATCTAATTTTCCAGAAGGTGGCGCTCTAGCATAGTTGGGAACCCGGGTTTGCTTCCATCTGAAACAGCAGAGATGCTTTCATTAACATTCAAGTTAACCAAAATTCTGGAATTTTGGAATTGTGTATTCAAACCAAATAAATGCCTTACTGTCTTTCATTTGATAGTTTTTCTAGATCTAAGTATTTTTCTATGTCTCTGACCTGACTTTTTGTCTGGGAAAACTAGCAACACATCAGTATAGATATTGCAGCACTAAAATAAGAGACAAAAATATAATTGAATATGTTAGAAAAGTAGGCCAGTTTTATAGAAGAGTATACCAGCTTCTGTTCTGGCTTTCAATAAAGTTCACTTATAAATGTATTTGAATAACATTTGATGCCACAGAATTATTATATGCACAACACATGCAAAATCAGATAATTATGGAAATTTATAATTTCCCAGCCATTATTAAAGATACAGTTGAAATTATAAAAAAACCTTGGTTTGTAATAAGCATATAGAAAAGCTGAAAAGGGGGTGCCTGGGTGGCTCAGTGGGTTAAGCTGCTGCCTTCGGCTCAGGTCATGATCTCAGAGTCCTGGGATAGAGCCCTGCATCGGGCTCTCTGCTCAGCAGGGAGCCTGCTTCCCTCTCTCTCTCTGCCTGCTTCTCTATCTACTTGTGATCTCTCTCTGTCAAATAAATAAATAAAATCTTTAAAGAAAGAAAAGCTGAAAAAGAAGTAGAGAGTAAGAAGAGATATAAAAAGAATTTCTTTATAGAAGAAAGTATTCCATTAATTCTTGAATTTTCTATGCAAAGTTCTTAGAAATCTTTGCCTAGTGAAATGGTATGTGGCATTATGGAAGAAATATAGTTTGACTACAGTAATCTGATCTGTTTGCTATGAGGAACAAATTGGGAACTTTTGTCATCCTGCTGAGATTGAAAATACTTCCAGCACATCTATTTATTTCTATTGGCAATAAGAATTTACTCAGTGGTCCAAGTCAAACTATATTTAGAATGTCAAAGTTCATTTACACTGTCAACTAATAATTTTCTGAAATAATAGGGAGTTTTAGTCATAATCATTTATGTACTGAGAGCTATGTATCTGAGTATGGTTTTTCACCAGTTGTTACATTACACAAACCACAAAGGCATCTCTTATATAACTGTAAGTATAGTGCAGGTTGCCTAAAGCATGTTTCAAACACATCATGTAAAATGTATTTAGTGCAGCAATTCTATCACAAATGTTTTGAGTGTCACTCTTACTTTTGCAGAACTTTAAGTTGCTTCATAGTTTAAAATACTTGTTGAGGTCAAGAACAGATATCAGATTTACATACTTGAATACTTATACTGTTATATTAAATCTGTTTTTCTTGAAATTTGCAACAAACATGCTTTATCCAAAACATTTAATCCAAAATCAATTTAACCCAAAAATGGATTCTTCAAAAGTAATCATCCTTTTGTCTTGGTTAAATTATAACTTTTCTGCAGCCTCAGTTCACAATGGATTATAGAAATATACATACCACACCAATTTATAGGGATTTGTGAGGATGTTTGCAAATTAAACCAGTAATTTATCTTAAGGGAAAAAGACTCAGTATACCAAGATTGCATGTGACACTTTGGCAACATTAGTGTCTCTACTATAATCCATCCCTGAATGTTATAAACTCCTCAATTAATTTAAAAATATATAAATTAAATTTATTTTTCTTTAAATTTGTTGTAAAATAGAGTTTAGAGTTGTTCCCAGTATGAAGAAACTCTTTCAAATATTAACATTTGGAATTAAGTAGACTCAAATCAGTGTTTCCAGTTCTCAGGCAAATATCAACCAAGACAGGATGTCAAAAAAAAAAAAAAAAGTAAGTAAAAGTTAACCTGTCTATGGGACTTTCAGCTCTGGCTGAAATGAATAATGTTTATCAGATTTATAATTCTGCTGCAAATAACTACAAAACTGGACAAAATTGGAAAACAGAGAACTCAGGGTTGTGATCAATGAGAGAAAGAAAACATGGAAAATGAGCTCCAAGTTCATCCTGGCCTTCAGCTAGGGATCACTTTCCAATATAAGAAGTGGCACTCAGACACAGAACAACAATCTCCCAGAGGACAAGAAATAAAGATTGGAGTTCTGCGCCATAAAAGTACCTGTTATTTGCAGGGAAGTGTTCCAGAAAGAAGGCAGCTGGTCAGAGAACTCCACAAATCTAGGTAAGAGTCATCTTGCGTCTTTGTGCAAATTGTAAGCTGTGTATGCATAGAGTCTCCACATGCTGTTCTGTAGATCTGTAAACCCAACTGAGATCTGGGCTTGGCAGTACTAGAATATATCATAGACCTCACCAGCCAGAAGGGAAAGACTGTGTAGAACATCCTAGCAATGAAGAACTGCCTGGGCTTCATGCAGCACTAGTCTATCCCTATATTGTAATCAAGCTCAAAACGATCAAGTTGAAACTCTAGTAGTAAGCTCCCTTGCCCACCATAGCAAAATTAAAGACTCTTCACAGTCTTCTGAATCCAGAAGGTGTGAGAAATCAAGGGTGATAGAATTTAGGATAGTAATTGCATTTGGGAAGAGAGATGGGATTGTTATGGAAAGGGTCTGATGCAACTTTCCCTGGGATGATGGAAATGTCCTGTATTTTGACAGAGCTCTGAGTTAGGTCTATGGATTCTTCCAAACATCAAACTGTGCACTCAAGATCTATACATTTCATTGTATGTAAATTATTTCTCCAAAAAAAGAGAGATTACATTCAAACAAGATAACAGAAAAAAGGGGGGCTGCATTTTAAAAAGTTGTGTTAAATTTTTTTATGGAATGGGAGAGGAATGTCCTTCAATTAATTTTGGCTCCAAAGGGCAACAAAATAAAGTAATATATGTCAATCTTTTAAAACTTTTTTAAGCAAATGTATGTGGTTAGTAGAAATAATACAATAAAGGTATGGAAATACCAAAAGACACATAAGCAAGATCAAGATCTATTGACAAAAAATTCTTAAAATAAATGTATCAGTGCTTATTATGTTCAAAAGGCAAGAAAATATGAAGAAAATGCAAGACAGTAAAAATGCATATATAAACATTATAACGCAGAAAGTAATAAATGCCTCAAAATTGTTGAGATAAAGAACAATGCAATTCTAGAAGAACAAGAGGTGTTAAGAAGGGTTTACAGTAAAAATGCATATATAAACATTATAACGCAGAAAGTAATAAATGCCCCAAAATTGTTGAGATAAAGAACAATGCAATTCTAGAAGAACAAGAGGTGTTAAGAAGGGTTTTATCTGGAAATTAAATCCAAAAGGGAAAAAACAGACTCAAAAGAAACCTACCACATCCTGTTGCCAGCGACACTGTACATTGTAGCTGTAGCGCAAGGACATCCTCTAAGCCCTAAAAGTATTCATGTATTTCCCAAATGCCCAAAATATAATTCCAGTATGATTATCACTATCCCTTATGTTCAAATTCTAATTATCTAAGGTAAGGTAAAATACAACCGTTGGTAAATGACGTCAGCCCAAACCAATCTGGCAACTTCAGCTAATTTCCTTTCACTTTCAAAAGAACAATTAGCTCAATAGTTTCTTCTGATCTCCACACCTTGGGCTTCATATTTTAGCTTTGCTTTCACCCTGGAAACTCTATTAGCCGTAAGACACTGAGAATTTTCTCAGGTTCCAAAGAGACCAACTTCAGCAAGAGAAAAAAAAATGCATATGGCCCCTGGGTCTTGGATTTGAGAAACACAGTTTTGGGATAAAGGAGGAATATATAATCAGTTTTGTTTTTATTTTTCTTAAAAATGTAGAAAAATTTACTCATGATGTGTTATGCAAAAAAAAGTCTGAATTCCTTTTCTTTTTTTTTTTTTTAATATTTTATTTATTTGACAGAGAGAAATCACAACTAGGCAGAGAGGCAGGCAGAGAGAGAGGAGGAAGCAGGCTCCCTGCGGAGCAGAGAGTCTGATGTGGGGCTCGATCCCAGGACCCTGGGATCATGACCCGAGCCGAAGGCAGAGGCTTTAACCCACTGAGCCACCCAGGTGCCCCTGAATTCCTTTTCAATAATCAATACTGTGTTTCTTTTTGTGCACTATGTACTCTGAATATTAATTTTACACACAATTAATGATCTAAGAAAGCTCTCAGTTGTTATTAAGCTTTAATTTATTTTTTTTCAGAATGGAAATTAGAATTAACTAGATATTACAATTAATTTAATGATTACTGGCATAATATTCAATGGAAAATTTTTTATGATAAATATTCTCTGAAAATAATTATTGGAGAACAATTAAATTTTTATTCTAAATTTGTGGAATATAAATATTTGTATTATTCCTTTTTTTTAAGAGTACATTTCTTTTTTTTTTTTTTAAGATTTGTTTATTTATTTGACAGTAGGCAGAGAGGCAGGCAAAGAGAGAGAGGAGGAAGCAGACTCCCTGCTAAGCAGAGAGCCCGATGCGGGGCTCGATCCCAGGACCCTGAGATCATGACCTGAGCTGAAGGCAGAGGCTTTAACCCACTGAGCCACCCAGGTGCCCCAAATACTTGTATTATTCTTATTTTGAAGATATACCCAGCCAGGAATAGTCAGTTTTGACTTAATTTTTGTGAGTAATGCAAGTAAAATTTTAAGAAAAATAATCATTTGAATTTGTGTGTACTATAGTAGTTACTGTAGTTTTAATTTAAACGCTGCAACAAAGATACCCAAAATACAGCAGTGTAAACAGGATAGCATTTTCTCTTTTGTGTTTTTTCTGTCTTCTTTATATCTGAGGTAAGGATAAGAACAAACAATTCAGGGCCACCTGGGTGGCTCAGTCAGTTAAGCATCCAACTCTTGGTTTTGATCTCAAATGAGGTAATGATCTGAGGGTCATTTGACTGAGACCTACGTTGAGCTCCATGTTTAGTGGGGAGTCTGCCTAAGATTCTCTCTCTACCTCCCTCTCCCTCTGCCCTTTTCCCGCCCCCACCAATAAAATAAATAAAATCTTTAAAAAAATAAAAAGTAGCAATTCAGCTTACCATCCTCAGCACAAGGTATCCCTATCCAAGGTGGCTACTCTATTCACCACCATCCCCCAGGAGTATACTTGTGTGGGTGGGGAGAAAGGGATGGGGAAGAGCAGATAGGAGGTTGTATACATGATCCTTTCAAGGGCACAACTGGAAGAATCACACATCACTTCTTTTCACACTTCACTGAGGGGAACTAGTAACTCGCCCACATCTCTCTGAAAGGGGAACTGGGAAATGTGGCCTTTCAGGGGGTGGCCATTACTCTAAGGAGGGAAAAGGATATGACTTGCAGCCTGCCACCAAATTTCCTGCCGCCAAATTTCCACATGTCTGCTCCCTCTACACCCATGTACACATCCGATGTTATAAAGTCTCATTCCAAAAACAGAAGAGTACAGTGTTGGAGGTACAGTGGTAAGCATAGGTAACTGCCTTCTAAAACCATGAAGAATAGGAAAAGCACAACTTTCATTTTTCAAAGCGATCGTCAAATCCTATTGGATAGGAATTTCAAACATTCCCTTGTCTGGCAGTAAAATTATTAGGATAAATCCTGATTATATTTTCTGGGAGGAATTCTTTCACCCCTTGTCATTCATGGTTCCTGGTGTTTGTTTTTTGTTTGTTTGTTTGTTTGTTTTTTTACTATGGGTATTTTTTTACTGTGGGATATTTATCCACTATTTCTCTTGCCATTGGGACTGGTTTTCGTGACCAACCTGATTTACATTCATCGTCCTGGTGTAATATTGAATGAATGAATTTGTTGTCCTACATGTGTCCCTTTCACTCTCAAAAGTATTCGATGACCCTATAATCACCTCCTCACAGGAGAACTAGATGCTAGCCCATCAGAGACTGCATCCGTTCTGTGGGCTCTATCCTGCAAAGCCGCCTAGGGAGGCTTCTGAAGTTGCTTTAAAGGTCAAACACACACCGTCTTTTACAAATCAATACAATCCCTAAAAAACTTAGTATGCTTTTGGTCTGGTTACTGACCGTCAGATCCACAAGCAAATAACCATCACCAAAGATCTAATCTAGACAAGGTTTTTGTGCTTGCAGACTATCTTCCTAGGTTTCTTTGCTCAGCACGTTTCTGCTTCCTTTCAATTTAACAGTGTCTACTTTGAAACTATCTGAAAATATTAGTTTAGATAGGAAAGCATCACTTCTAATCCAACCTTTGAAACTGGAATGGACCCCAATTAACTGAGAAGTTTTAATGGGGGCACTGGAGGCCTATTTATACTGATAAAGCCGCTTCTTTAAAACCACCTCTTATAACTAGCCCAAGTGCAGTTTGTCATAGAACTTTGCACAAGAAACAGCAAACATGTCTAAACAGACTGTGTTTTTTCAATGATCTGAGTTTTTCCAAACAGTTCACGGAAGTTACATGTTCTTTCAGCAAGTAGTCTACCTTTTTTAAGGATGACGAGTGACAGTTTTACCCAATGTTGTATAATGGTGTCACTGGGATCACTTGCATTCCAGCCTGCAGTATCTGTGCTCTTGCCTCCCACTACCTGTTAGACCCAGGCTTTTTCTTCTTCTTCTTCTTCTTTTTTTTTTTTAATATGGTAGAGTTCCACTTCTACTAACCAAGTTATGTTTTACTTAAGATTAAGATGCCACTAAAAAGAGACTAGCATTCTAAAGATTTTATTTACTTATTTGAGAGAGAGAGTGAGAGAGAGAGCAAAACAAGGGGGAAAGGGAGAAGCAGGCTCCTTGCAGAGCAGGGAGCCCCACGTGGGGCTCAATCCCAGGACCCTGAGATCATGACCTGAGCCCAAGGCAGATGCTTAACCCACTGAGCCACCCAGGCACCCCCCAGCATTCTAAATCAGATAGATGCATGTCTCATAAAATAATGCAGAGCAATTTACCATTCTCAAGGTGTAACTTCTATCTCTGGTCAGGGAAGTGGTTCAGCTTTCGCCTTCACACCGAGATCAGTAAGAGGGGAAGGGTGCCAGAACACTGCATGCTGTATCATTTTATGGACAAAACTCAGAAGTAGCAAATCTAACATCTGTTTAAATTCCATTATCTAGAACTTAGACACATAGTCATACCTTTCAGTAAGGGAGAAAGGCAGTCTGTAATGGGATAGATATATGACCGGTCAAAACCACATTATGGAAAGGGATAAAGAACAGATATGGGGCAACAACTTACAGTCTGACATGCTCCTGTGTTAGTCAAAAACAACTTAAAGCAGGAAAGAAAAACATAATTCAGAGAATACAGTACTTTCAAAAAATGATGAAAGAAAGAGCCAAAGCAGTGGGCTCTACACTGGAAAAGAATACTCTAGAGCAGACACATCCAGGAACTGAAGCCACCACTGGAACTACTGAGTACAAACATTCCACTTTAAAGGCAAACCCAGAAACAGAAAACTGGGAATTAGCTGTCACCATTACTGTTGCCACAGCTGCCTCCCAACGCCCAGGAAGAGAGGAATGGACGGTGGAGTGTTGCTTTGGAAACCATGATCTTGCTTGGCAGTAGAAAAGAAAATCCAAAGCAACACAAACATTCCTTGCTTCCACCTTTTAAAATGTGTTCCAATACATCTTATTGGTAGAACCCAGTTCTCATCCTGACTCCGGGGAAGTGTAACTTTAAGCTTTTCAGAATTTGCAAGCAGACATGTACAGAAGGAAAAAGGTTGGAATGGTGTTCAGTGAACCAATCTACAGCATTCACCAGTGCTACTAATGCACAATGGGCTCCCCAGGAGAGCAGGTATCATTGAGATACTGTTTTATTTCAACTGAATACCCTTTAATGAATTTTTCATTTGTGTTTACTCTTTAGTAATTGAATAATCCTATAAAAAATGCTTGGATTAATTTCACCAAGAATGTCAAAAATACGTTTGTAAAAGGTTTGGAAATATCAATATCAATTTCTTGCTCCTTTATTCTAGACTTTAAACAAATACTTTTTTCTTTTAAAGATTTTATTTACTTACTCGACACAGAGAGAGATCACAAGTAGGCAGAGAGGCAGGTAGAGAGAGAGGGGGAAGCAGGCTCCCCGATGAGCAGAGAGCCCAATGTGGGGCTCGATCCCAGGACCCTGAGATCATGACCTGAGTCAAAAGCAGAGGCTTAACCCACTGAGCCAACCAGGTGCCCTTAAACAAATACTATTTTTGAACATCTGAAAGTTCTGTCTTTATAAAGACTTCATACTCTATTGAAACACTTTTCCTTACCCCCCAGGTTAAAGTGAATGAAAGAACAAACAATTTGCTTTTCATATAGCAGCAATGCAACTAACATTTAATTTCAAATGACTTGATCAGGACATTTCTTGGTCCCATTTCTTGGTCCCATTTCTTGGTTGGTTTCCTAGTATTTGAAGTAGGGATATACAAATAATTTTATCAGATCTGCAGCTGCCTTCACTTGTTTTTCAATGAGGTACTAACTGTGTTCAAATCACCCTACAAGGTAGGGCTGGAAAAGGAAATGTAAGCTCCATGACAGCGAGAACCTTGCCAGTTTATCAGACTACACCCAGAACCAAGCAGTGCTATGCACCTATTAGATACTCTATCAGAATTCTTGACTTAATAAGTGAGGTCCTATTTTCAAAAGAATTTATGCAAATAATATTAAGAGAAATGAGGGGTAGGGAAATTGCTGAACGTTTATGAAACATGCATGTTGCCAGTCTCGAGACTGTGAATTATAATGCTCTGTATGAACATTTCAAGATTACTCTTAAATTCATCTTGTTGTTAAAGCCTAGGTTGAAGAATCTTTCCCAGGTTTGAGGCAAGACTACAAACTGACTAGCAAGAGACACTTACAGAAACTATCCTGGAATGTGTTTTCTAAAACTTAAGGCATTTAAAAAAATAAACAATTAAAATTAAATTATTTTTAACAAATAAATTAGATTTACTGTAAAGTGGAAGGAAATAAACATATATAGAAAAAGAAGTTTATATGTACTTGGATATTAATTTCTTAATGCCATGAGCAGGAAAGTTTTAGGAGTCTATCCACCAAGACACTTAAAACTCTTGTTTCCAACACTTTTAACCATGCATTTTGCAATAAAAAGCATAGGTAAGATAACCTAAAGTAATATTAACACAATACACAGGAAATGGAAGAAACCGACACTGTAAAGATACCTTTTTCCCAAAAGACTTGGGATTTCAGCATTACATCTTAAATGCTTTGTTTTAAATGCTTTGTCATTTTGTCTTAAATGCTTTGCCTGAAAAATGAGTATACTTCTCGGTAAGAGACAAAGTTTTGTCTGTTTAAGTAGTAGGAATAGAACAAAACCATGAGAAATTAACTTATAGAAATAGCACAATTGTCCACCTGATTTTATTTTTAATTAAAAGTTCTATTGAAATAGGTAAGCATACATATTAAGTAAGGAAATAAATGGTATTGAAGGGCATATTTTTAAAGAAAACAGTACAAGGTACATTTCAGTACCTGTTCTCGTTAAATAATAGCTATCAAATCGTGCTAACCTTAATCTTTCCGTTCCTCCAAGATTAGATTGTTCCTTTTCAAAACAGTTCAACTCCTCAGCTTCTCCTCAAATGTACACAAGTGGACTATAACATAGGATAAGAGATCTGTAGGTCCAAAAATGCCCAATGTTTCAAGAGAGTATTTTCTTAAAAATTAGTGGCCCATTTTAGGAATTAATGTAAAAAGATAATGAATGTTTAGCATAAATGTATTAAGGAAAGATCATTACATGTAAAGCGATTTTTAAACCCTTCTACCTCTCCAGAGTCTCAAAGTTAAGATCAAAATCTAGGTTATGATTAAAATATAAAGGTGCAACCATTTTCACTTTCCATTTCCAGGAGAAGCTTCCACTTTTTCTTAATCTCTCACACCTGTGTTGCTCTGTAAGGAAAGGAGTAGGAGGGAAGGATGTACATTTTGAAACTTTGATATTATAAATACCTTTTCATAAACAGCACTGAGAGTGAATTAAATTCACAATTTTCTGTTCTCCATCCTTCCATCCAAGAAATCCAGCCTTTAAAAAACAAAACAAAACAGGGGCGCCTGGGTGGCTCAGTGGGTTAGGCCTCTGCCTTCAGCTCAGGTCATGATCTCAGGGTGGTCCTGGGATGGAGCCCCGCATCAACAGGGAGCCTGCTTCCCTTCCTCTCTCTCTGCCTGCCTCTCTGCCTACTTGTGATCTCTGTCTGTCAAATAAATAAATAAAATCTTTAAAAAAAAACTAATATAAAATTGAAAGAGAGGAAAAGAACAAGAAAACGTGAGGATCCTATGATTATATTTTGGTAACAAAAAAATTGACCCAACATATTTTTGGTTGCTAAAACTTTCTCCAATAAAGGAAGCATGCTTCTGGCTGAACATAGTTCTTGGATTGAATTAGACAATTTTATGGACTGCCACAAAATTTCCACTCATTGCTCATTTCAACAGCAATATACCAAAATGAGAGCAACAAAATACCTACACCTATTTTCTTGTTAGCCTTCTAAATATTCTGTTTTATTTCTGTTTTCTTGAAATATGATTAGATAATAAGAAATATTTTAAAAATCAAAATTTACTATGGTCCTGTGGTTGAGAAAACAAAATTGACATTTTGCTAAACTTGGGAAAAAAAAGGAACATATTAAATAAAGAAAATAACTTGGTAGTCAAACTCACAGAATGGCTAGAATAGCATTTTCAAGGGTTCGCTTCTGCTTCTGCGAATTGAAACCACTTGTTCCTGTCCCCATCCACTCCCACATAGTAATATGAGCAAAACACAGCGTAGAACTATGCTCACCTTACCTACTTTTTTCAAAGGCATATTTTTGTTTGCATGTTGCTGTTTGGCACAAATTCTGTTTAGCACGGAGAAGTTAATTCATTGTTAAGTTGTGTGCTTAAATCCTGTATTCATTATGTAAACTCCTTTTTTCCATATAGCCTTCCAGGGTTTGATGAAAAATAGATTCCTAAACAAGCCAAACCTGCCAAACAGGAAGAAAAGCTTTCAGTGGAATCATAATGTTCCCTTGAAATAGAAGTGTTTTAGCTTGTACGAGCTTATTTCACTCTTGAAAAGAAATGAGATCATGTTTCATTTCAGGAAGATTTATGCTTCAGGTAAGACATTGAAACAAGTAAACTTCCTGTACTTAACAAATACATAGAAGAGTATTTGAATTCAAATGTACTGTTAGGCAAAGTAGCTCCTTAACGATCTTGTAAAACTTAAATGGTAGAGGAGTTTAAAATCTGAGTAAATTTGTAAATATTCTCTGATAAACTTATTATCCCTTGATTATCCCTTTTCTCCCTTTCTCCCTCTTTCCCTCCCTCTCTTCTGCGGATCCTGTAGATATCATATCCTTTATGTCATCTCCTAACTTCTCACTTTTATGTCCGTCAGAGTCTTGAGCCAATTTCAGTCATGTCTGTTGGTAGATTTTTTTCTTTGTGGCATTTTCTTTAGTATCTTGAAGCTGGTGCTAACAGTCTACAGACTGCATGCTGATGGTGACTCCAAACGGATTTTCTTGTTAAAGAAAGGGTGCATATTCTTAACATATAGGCTTCAAACTGACTGGAATCCCTGCTGGAGAAAAGCAGCTGTTTTCTTTCTGTTTTGTCACTCCAGACTGGGCTCCGAACTGGCAGCTCACTGAAGGCTAATGGCGTGTCCCAATCACCCCCTTACTTGCTTACCTGGCAAATAAATCGATTTCTGGTATTATTTCTGGTATTTTTGGTATTAAAGATAGAACTTATATGCCTTACTTTAAAAAAGCAATTATAGTACGTAACTTGTGTATATAGTGTCAAACATTTAAAATACTTTATCTAATGTCTCACTGTATATCAGATAACAGCAGAGAGGTTAAAGAACACATGTCACTTACGTTATGAATAACGTCACCCAGGTCATTTTAATCAAGGTTTTCTTGTTCCAGCTCAAGGGCTCTTTCCATGACATGCTACTCCATACATGTCTACTTGCTATCTGGGCCACGCAGAAAGAAAGTCTATGGATTGAGCACAGGAAATAGTACCAGGACTAGGCTGGCAAACAAGATGGCTGCAGCCAGCTTCTATGCAAAAGGATCACATTAAGCGGATGTGTTTACTGATTCATTCAGTGAACAAGCTTATTTGTTGTTACTGTCAGCCTCCAGGCCATGATTTCACTTTTTTTTTCCTCTCTGAGCTGGGATAATTTTCGCCGTGAGGAAGCCCTCTTCAAGTAAGCAAACAGCACAGTATAATTCTCTAGGAGCTTAGAAAGAAAAAGTGTTACAGTAGTCATTTCCTGTCTAGAAATATATTGGGTTGGATGTCTAATTAAATTATTAGTTTCTTTTCCAAATTTATGATCCGATGGAATGATATAGAGACAACCATAGCAAAAAATGAATCCTTGTAATTAGGCATAAATCTATTTCTTATCAGCTCTTACCAATAGTCCTTTAATGATATGATTTGTACATTTTTAAGTTATTTACTTTTCTGTTGGATGGGGTATTTTCAAGAATTGTTTTCTGCTACAAGAATAAGGATGATGTGTATCTTTGAACGTCTAACTTAACACAAACATGATTCTTTTCTTGACAACTTTATTTTATATTTCTAAATATTTTCTTTTTTATTGTGATTTTTTGCTTCTTGAGTTATTTAGAAATGTTTTGAAGTTGAGTATTTGTGAGTTGTTTTGTAAATTATCTTCTTTTTATTGATATTTAGCTATATACTGGGGTCAGAAAGAATAGTCTGTGTAATGCTGACTTTGAATTATGTTAAAAGTCACAGATTATATGGTCAATTTCCATAAGCAACACTTGTCCTTGAAAAGAATGTAATTTGCCCTAATTGAATATTTTCTACATATGTTCCATTACATCAAGCTTGTCATTTTTTTTCAACTCTTCTGCATGCCTAATGATATTTTATCTAATTGATCTATAAATCTTGTGAGATTTCTATTAATCCTTTCATTATGAAAGTGGATTTGTCAGTTTCTCTTGTAGCATTATTATGTGTAATGGCAGGAATTCTGAAGGAATTGCTTTCAGTACATACATATCTCAGATACCTAGAAGGCGAATTCAGTCTTTTGGTTCTAAAGTGCTTCTTTTCTCCTCTAGACATATTTTTTTTTTTTTTTTTTTGCAGATAGATCTGTTTGGACTGTGTAACATAATGAAACCAGTTTTGTATTGTTACTGTTTGCTTGGGATATGTTTCCCTGTCCTTTTCATTTTAAGCAATCCTTATCCTTGCATATCTAGTATGTCTCCATACACCTCAGATGGGCTTTTTCTTTTTTAATACAATGTCACAATCTAGAGATTTTACAAAATATAGTCATACTATTTACATTTATATGCTTCTGATACACACCTTTTCATTTTTACCGCTTTAGAGAAGGCTTGTATTTGTATGATTTTCTCTATTTTCCTGACATCATTGGACCTTCTTCCAAATTGATCAAGGATTATAGTTGTTGTTACCGCTTTCATTTTTTTCTCTCTCTCTGTTGTAGAAAGATACACCCTCTGTTATCTTAGTGGTTACATCTAAAAATTAAGCATGCATTCCTGAAACATCTACAATTATCTGTATCTGTACTTCTTCCTGGAAATACAAAGAACTTTTAAAATCTGAATCACCCAACCCTGACTTACATTGTCTTGTGGTCTAGTATTTAATTATATCTAGTTTATTTGATCTCCAAATTCACAATTATTGTTGTTTGTACAACCAATGATAGTTTAGAATTATCCACATATTTACTACAATTTTACTCACCGTTCTTTATAAAAACATGTTTTCATCTTGTTCTACTTCTTGAAAGACAGTTTTGCTGAATATTGATTGACTTACGTTCCTCATCTGATTTTTTCACCGTCATTGTTGGCTTCCTCCTTTGTTGTGATATTTTTGCTTCGGTTGCATTGTGATTATTTTCTTATAATTGTGCATCTTTGAATAGGAGTGATTTTTTTTCTGAGACAGCTCCTTCTTGAAAGACTGTGAATGAAGGAAGCCAGAAAAATTAGCTATGTGAGCACCCAGCCTGGATTCAGATCTATTGTTCAGAACATTTTTTCATCAACACTCTACCTTTGGGTAAACATTCTCCAAGAGAGAAAG
The DNA here is from genome assembly GCF_922984935.1 of Meles meles. Taxonomy (NCBI): domain Eukaryota; kingdom Metazoa; phylum Chordata; class Mammalia; order Carnivora; family Mustelidae; genus Meles; species Meles meles. The sequence continues at coordinate 61,326,839 of NC_060072.1, forward strand.
ACACCTACCTGGCTCACATTGAAGGCCGCGATGGATGGTCAGATGGGCCACGACAAGGTATTTGTCCAGCTAATTTAAACCAGTGTCACCACTTCCGTTCTCCTCTACCTTTTGAGACTAATAGCCTGTCCTCTAAAACCATGCATGGGCTGTCTGCATACTTGATTGCTCAGCAACCCGGTTCTTCAATTATTTGGAGAATGCTCTTTCTTAGAGCCTTCCTGATGATGTTCCTCACAGTATTGAAATAATTCTATAAGATCGGATTTGTTATTCATTGTGTGTATGTGTGCACATGTGTGCATGTCCACACGCTTGCATATACACACGCATGGCTAAGTATTCAAAGTTTAAGAAAATGTTTATCCAGAGAAATCAGCAATACGTGTATTTTCTGTTATCTGTACTCTGATCAGTTATGCTCTGATTGAATCCCCTCAGATGTGCCCTATTTTCTGTTCCCAATGAGCTTTTAATTTATCCAAATCTAAGGAACTAAAAATAGTTCCACACACTCATACCTAGTTTCAAATTATCTGAATACATTATTACACACACATACGGGCAGGCACACATGCACACACACACACACTCAAACACAGACATCCTCAGAAAAAAACTGCTGTCAGGAGGTTTTTGATCTTTTTTTCAAAACTTACAGTGATTTTATCCAAGAACACTGCATGCTCTTTGATGTAATTCACCATTATTAGCCACCCCCTACAACTACTACTTTATAGCTCATTATTTTCACTTGGTTGGAGTTTCAGAATTGAAGAAGAGGAAAAAAAACCCTTATTTTTGTAACATGCATATAACATTCAAAATCACTTTCTTAGATCATTCTCAGGATTTTCAGCACCATAAAAGGAAGACCATGGTCTTATCTCTACTCAAGGTCATATCTCCATTGTCTACCACAGTGACTGGAATAGAATAGGTATTCAATATAATTTCATTTTATGAATAAGAAGACATAAACACTGATTGCCTCAAAGGGAAGAACTCACACAACACGGGCGTAATTCTTTTTCCAATCTTTGAAACAGAACAGGATAGAGGCCTTCGCTATGCCTTTCCAACAACTTACTTTAATTTTCCTTTTTACTAAGGGTTCATGTATCTGACCTTTTTGGTGGTAAAGCAATCCACCTTAGTAAACTGTCATTTCATTTTTTGTGTTAATTTTTGTGAACTCATGTCAATTTCCAGTTACTTTGCCAACCACATAGCTTTGCTATTTCAAATTATTTTTAAACCTTTAGAGTTATCAAACAGTTTTCTATTGCCAAATATAACAGATGAAGTATACATATACTATTCCTTAAAATCACAAAACCATAAGTAGTGTACAAAATTTTTAAAAAGACTAAAAATCTTCCTGATATGTATTTTTAAAGTACGGTACTTGGTTTACTAATCTTTATACAGTACCATGTAATTATTTTTGTTACCTCATGTTTAAGTTTATGTTACTACCAATCAACAATTTCTTACAATACTAGTTGTCCAAAAGATGATATCAAAATCACTGACATCGAGAGTGGGTTGTTGAGTTGATCTCTTAAAAATAATAATCCTTTTTTCTAATTGTTAAGGGTTGATTCTAACTCTTCCATTTCCTAACTATATAAACTCTTAAAAATGCTTACATGCTCTGTGCCTCAATTTCTTCTGAAGTGAAGATATTGATAATGCCTATTCAATGGACCATCACGAAACTTAAGTTTTGTATTAGGATTAAATGAGTTAAAAGCAGGAAGCACTTAGGGTAATGCTTTGCATATCCTTGGTAATCACTCAACAGATGTTTGCAATGGTTGTAATTATTAAATATATTTTTTTCCTCCGAAGGAGCAGTTTCCAGAAAATATTCTGACAGACAATCTTTCAGAAAATATTAATGAGTGTGGCTAGAAAGGGTATGGCCATGTCTGGGTATTCATTCTCCTGTTAACAGAACATAGAGTTAGGCTTATGGTCTAGTCTGGACTAATCCTTGTACTTCCCTCTCTGCCTACTACTGAACCCTGTGTTTAACCCAAAAAAATGTGCATATGATCTAAGCCAGTTCAGTCAGATTCCTGCTCTAAATTTTCAAGCTGATGTCATTTACTATGCAGGAAAAACACATTTCCCAAAAGTCTCTACCCATATTTCCCATCCTGAAGAAAAGGTCCATTTTGATGTAGAAAGTACAGAAGCCAATGTATTTAGAGAAAAAGAACTTCAAGACAGAGAAAGAGAGGCTTAGTTGTGACAGTGTTCATGTTCTTAGTTCACATCATATTCCCTATTGCATTTTCTGCCACTGGTGACCAAGAGGCCTGACCAAAACAAAAGTGCTCTCAAAAAAGTATCTTGAGTAAAGTAGTTTTAAAATGCTATAAACTGTAGCCCTTTCTTGACATTTTACGAGCACAGTAAAATTTCTATGTATTTCTACATTAAAACAAACAAACAAAAACATGCTTACCTTAGTGTGAGTAAGCATTTCTCAAACATATTTGAGCATTTTTCCTGACAACTTCTCGTAACAAATGACAAACTCGTGTTTCACAGCACAATCTAATGTTTCACAGTGGTTTGAGAACCACTGACACGGGATTCTCACGATTCCACATTTTCATCCTTTATTCCCTATAAAACTGACTTTACAATTGTAATCCATATTTAATGGTATCAACATTTTTTTATCCAGGTGATTAACTGTGTCTGCCCAGTTACATCTATTAAGCAACCCAGTAGTTCTTTCATATCTAACTTAAACTAGAACTGAAACATGCTAAGGTTGATTCATGCATTTTCTTTATAGTTTCTTTGATGCATACGTCTATAACTGTTTAGTTAGTATACTTTCAATTATTGCATCTTTAAAATGTGTATTATTTTTCATACGTAATCCCTACGTATTCCATCCTTTTCTTTACCAAAAGTGCCTTATGATCAGCTTATCAGTTTTCCCAAATAATGGTATTGAATTAAATATATAAATTCTTCCAAAGTTTATATTTTTTTAATTTCACATCTTCTCATCTTGAAATATGATGCCTCCACATTTTTAAGGATTTAACATATACTCCATACATTAGCATATCGTTACAAATAATAATAATCTCCTCCTTTCTAATGGTTATACATTCATTTATCTTATTGCATTGGCTATATTTCTAAAATAATTGACAGAAGAAATAATTTTCTTATTCTTGATCTGAAGGAGAAATTTCATAGCGTTTCTTCATTAAATAAAATTTGGTTGTTAATGTGTGTAAATTATTTTTTATCTGTTTAATTATTTTTTTCATTTGTAGTTCACCATTTAAAAAAATCATAAACATGAGAGTATCAACTCCAAAAATTATTTTTCTGCTATGATTTATTGATGAACTATTTGTTAAGAGATTCAACCTTGGGCAGATTAAAAAAGAAAAATTATAAAATGTGAACATAAAATTTTCATTAATAAATTGTGTTGGTTGCAAATTCCCAGAAGCATCTGTTAATTCACTTTTTAAAAAGTGAACACACACACATACACAGACTCTTATTTGATACACAAATGCCCATGTCTATTATAACTTCTTTAGAAATTGCAATAAAATGCTCTTGATGCTTTTTTCTCTATTGTTTTCTAATATTAGACACTAATATTTACTATCTTATTTAATTTTGTGTGCTTGTGTGTGTTTGTCTGTGTGCATATGGTATGTGTATGTTTGAGTAACATATTTGGCAACACTTTTTTTTTTTTTAATTTTTATTTATTTATTTGACAGAGAGAGAGATCACAAGTAGGCAGAGAGGCAGGCAGAGAGAAAGGAGGAAGCAGGCTCCCCGCGGAGCAGAGAGCCCGACGCGGGGCTCGATCCTGGGTGGCTCAGTGGATTGGGCCACTGCCTTCGGCTCGGGTCATGGTCTCGGGGTCCTTGGCAACACTTTTAACTTTGCTTTGATGCTTTTTAAGTTTCTGTTGCAAAATTACACAATTGAGAATATATATATTCTCAATTTTTTTTTTTTTAAGATTTATTTATTTGGCAGAGAGTTCACAAGTTGCAGAGAGGCAGGCAGAGAGAGAAGGAGAAGCAGGCTCCCTGCTGTGCAGAGAGCCTGATGCGGGGCTCGATCCCAGGACCCTGAGAGCATGACCTGAGCCAAAGGCAGAGGCTTAACCTACTGAGCCACCCAGGTGCCCCAAGAATATATTTTGAATGATTTTTATCCAATTAGCTACTTATATTTACTGTCATGAGAGATGTAATTAATGCTATCTGAGTCACTCTGTTTTCTATTCTTAACACATATTTTTAATTTCCTATTTCCCCAGTGATTATAATGTAAATGTCATCAAATTTTGATTCTTCTAGCGTTCTAGAAATTATACATGCCATTTGTCTTCAACTAATAAGACTCTATAATACATAACAATTTTACATATAGGTTAAGAATATATATGAACTTATTTTCCCCCCGACTTTATTTATTTAATTAATTGATTATTTATTTATTTATTTATTTAGAGTGTGAGTTGGGGGGCAGGGGCAGTGAGAGAATGAGAGAACCTCAAGCACAAAACTCAACATGGAACTTGATCTCATGACTCTGATACCATGACCTGAGCAGAAACCAAGTCAGTCGCTCAATCAACTGAGCCACTCTGGCACCCCTGAACTTATTTGTTCTTAATCATCAGTAAGAAAATAGCATAATATAATCCCCTTTCTTCTTATAAAACAGAAAATTTACTATGCCTTTCAGTTTTAGCTGAAAGGCCATGATTTTCATCTAGTTTATTAATATCAAATAATTTTTGAAGTTATATTTAAAATTGTTTATAGTAATTATTAAGTCTAAAGTCAATATTAACCAATTTTTAAAACTTACTCATAGTTCCCTATTCTTGAATTCTTACTTTGATTAAAATATTGTCAACCAATCCACCTTTTCCATTAGAAGGGTACAAAGATTTCTGAGCACATACTTACATGCAAATATGTTTTAGCTGGTCTCACAAAATGGAAAAGTGAACATTCAAAACTATGTAACTATATAGCTATTGTTCCCTTGTCTTAAAGGTGAAGTCTATGTATAAGCTCAATTTTTCTTTCTTTTTTCCTCCCTCTTTCCACATCACCTCCTCCTCCCTCTTCTTTTTAAAGGTAAATACTTTATTTTTGAAATTTAATAAGTATACATATTTTTCTTAATTTTTTCTGGTTGGGTGTATATGTATCATGTACATATGTGGGTTTGATATGCATATTCAGAGCTTTACTCAGCCCACTTTGATTTACTTTTACAATCTTTAACATTACCTTTCTATTCTTTCATTTTGTTTTTTAGAATTTCAGTATGATGTTAGATGTGCTTTCTCTGTTGCAATTGAAATAACACTTCCCAATCATTTCTACCATTAGCTCCTTTTCCTTTGTATTCAAATTTCATTTTCTGCTGTGCCAATTCTGCTTTTATTTATTTATTTTGAAACATTTAATTAATTTGTTTACTTGACAGAGAAAGAAAGAAAGACAGAGCATGATCTGGGGGAGAGGCAGAGGGAAAGGGAGACACAGATGCAGGAAGCTATCCGAGGACCCTGAGATCATGACCTGAGACGAAGGCAGACCCTTAACTGACTGAGCCACCCAGGCACCCCCAATTTTGCTTTTAATGACTATTTTTAAATGTGTGACTAAATTTTTAGTTTCTTAACATTTCAACAGCTCATTAAGCTCCATTTTTATTAACATCTCCCTTTTATCCAATTTCTTCTATATTTTTATCCTGTATTTTATTACTATATTATCTTATACTTTATTTTTACATCATATTTAATCAAACACATGGTTCCTTAATTTTATTAAAAAAAAACATATAGTTTGGGGCACCTGGGTGGCTCAGTCAGTTAAGCGTCTGACATTGGCTCAGGTCATGATCTCAGGGTCCTGAGATGAGCCCCACATTGGGCTCGCTGCTCAATGGAAAGTTGGCTTATCCCCCTCTTTCCCTTTCTGCTCCTTCCCCTGCTTGTGCTCTCTCTTTCACATAAGTAAATAAAAGCTTTAAAATATATCTATAGCTTAAGTTTTTTTTTATTTATTTTTTTATTTATTTATTTTATTTATTTTATTTGTTATTTATTTATTTTTTATATTTATTTATTTTATTTATTTTTATTTATTTAGGTATACTATCGCATATATTTTTCAAAAGTAATTTTTCCTTTGTGTCTTGATTGTCAAAGTCATCTTACTTCTTACAAAATATTTTCACAACTCCTGTGTTGATTTTTTTTTTTCTCAATTACTCCTCTTTCAGGAATGAAGGTTTTCTCCACTGATGACTCATAATGTCTGTGGCTGCTCCTGATTCATTTCATTTTTACCTGGTTGCTGTTAGAACACGTTTCTTAGTTTTTCAGCTAGACGAACAGTAAATGTGAGCAGACTTAGTTTAATTACTGAACACTAACTGTCCGTTTATCTAGATTCTGAACTTCATCTCTCTTGCTTTTGTTATCTGGTTGACCACTTGGAGAAGATAGACATATTTCTAGGTAGTTCTAATCGATATATAGTCCTTTTGCCAAAAATAGTCTACGTTTGCAGTTTCTCATGACACTTTCTCATCTCCCATTCCCAGATGTAGTAAACCAAATGCTTAGCCACTGTAGACTCCGGATATTTGCAATAATGTAAAATTTAATCTTAGAAAGCATGTAAAATGAGAGTTGATACAGCAGCTCTGGCTACAGATATCTTTTTTTGGGTTAGGAGGAAAGCTGATCAGACTCTAGATCCAAATTAAGCAGTAGCAGGGAAATGAGTCATCTCCTTACCATTTTTCAGGCTGGCAGATTTATTCTCCTTCAGATAACAAAGCAAGTGTTAGCCATTTTCCCCCCTTCTATTTCAGTTTGATCTACTTTGACTCGTGTATAGTGAAAACTGGGGTGATCAAATGAATGGTTGTCAGTTTTTATGGCTGGTAATGTCATAGTCATACTATGAATATATATTGTTTGGTTTTTAAATTTATTTTAAAAGATATTATTTATTAATTTGAGAGAGAGAGTGGGAGAGAGCATGAGAGGGGAGAGTGTCAGAGGGAAGAGCAGACTCCCCGTGGAGCTGGAGCCCTATGAGGGACTCAAGCCCAGGACTCTGGGATCATGACCTGAGCCGAAGGCAGTCCCTTAACCAACTCAGCCACCCAGGTGCCCAGGTTTTTAAATTTTTTTTAAATGTAAGATTAATTTTTTAAATCACGTACTACCAACCACATGCCATTCTAAAGAAAATGACTGAACTGATTTTGAAAACCCCATTTTTTTTAAAGAATTTATTTATTTATTTATTTGATAGACAAGAGATCACAAGTAGGCAGAGAGGCAGACAGAGAGAGAGAGGAGGAAGCAGGCTCCCTGTTAATCAGAGAGCCTGATGTGGGGCTCGATCCCAGGACCCTGGGAACATGACCCGAGCCGAAGGCAGAGGCTTTAACCCACTGAGCCACCCAGGCTCCCCGAAAACCCCAATTTTTAAAATTACCATTATTCTAAGATTAGGAAACTGAACTCATTTACTAAACTCATGGTCTATGAACCAATATTTATTTTGGTAATTTATAAGCTTTTCAGGATGTTTTAAAATTTTCTGATTCTGCCTTACTGTTTATTTTTTTCATCTAACCTTTACATACTGTTAAATAAATAACATTCAACCAAGTAAATTTTAAAGATCTAATTAGCTTTATTAAACAATTCATTAATCAGTCAGCATCCTGTCTAGCAAATAGAGGGCACTCTGAGGAGTTGTATGCAATGGAAGGTTTTTATAAAAGGAGGATGGGACAAGAAAATGAAAGAAAAGGATTGTTTCAAGCAAGGCTGCTTGCCTTGGGGGAGAGGCTAGGGGTCTTATGCAGATGACCTAATCTTCTTTTTGGGGTTGGGGGAAATGGAGAGGTCTCTAAGCAGACTCATTGGTGGTGATTGAAAAAATCGTGACTGATAGTTAATACTGAATTTCTGGAGGAGATTGAAACTGTAATTATATTAAGTATTAAGCCCTAGTTTGGAAACTAGATCTAAGTGACATCATTTTGGGCTTATTGTTTTCTTTTAAATAATACTATTTCACTCAATTCTTATCCTATGTTGATTTTTAAATGCATTCTTATTGTTGTAGATCCTATGTAGTGAATAGTATTATATATGCCTTTTAGAGGTATATTTTAAGTAGAACACACATATTTTAAAGGAAGGCCTTGTGGTGTATGGGTTGGTACAATAAACATGTCTGTAGAAGCATTAAAATTACCACTGTATTTATATTATTATGTTTTTCTCCTACACTTTTTTTTTTTTTTTTTTGAGGGAGAGAAAAGCACATGTGCATGGGGGGAAGGGGGTGGTATGGCAGGTCAGAGGGAGAGGGAGAGATTCTTAAGATCTGAAGCAGACTCCACACCCAGCATGGAGCCCCACCTGTGGTTTGACCTCAGGACCCTGAGATCATGACCTGAGTCGAAATCAAGATTGGACACTTAACTGACTGAGCCACTCAAGTGCCCCGTACACTTGGCTTTTTAAAATTTCTAGGATCTCTCTCTAAATCATAGTCAAATCAAACTCATCATAGCAATAGCTCAAAGATTCAGCTGAAATCTAGATTTCTTAAGAATTCAGATTATGTGCTAACGATTATGTTAATATTAATATCATTAAGTACATACCCCTTTATACCTGTAATATCTTGAACATTTATTTATTGATTGATTTTTAAAGATTTTTATCTATTTGACAGAGAGAGAGAGACAAGCAGGAGGAGTGGTAGACAGATGGAGGGGGAGAAACAGGCTTCCAGCTGAGCAGGGAGTCCAAAGTGGGACTCGATCCCAGGACCCTAAGATCATGACCTAACCTGAAGGCACATGCTTAAATGACTGAGCCATTGAGGTGCCCCTATTTTGAATATCTAATTCACCTATAAATCTGAATGTATTTGGTGAAAAATGTGGACATGTTTCTAGCTACTAGAACAGTATTGAATACCATGTGGCATGTGTGTCTCTGCTCCCACTTCTGCATCCAGGCAGATGGTGGTAATGGGGCATTATTGCTCCCTCAGCTTTGCTCAGCCACACAATTCTTCTCAAACTGTGTCCTGGAAAGCTACTACCATATAATGAGATTTCATTTGTGTGATAAAGCTATTTATTGCTTTAGTTTCAGATGCATATTAGAGTTCCCCCAAAAGAAAAGTTTGGTATTGGCTTGCTTCTGCTACTTATTTCAGATATTTACAGAAAAGGTAAACTTTTGCATGTATGGAAAATTTTACTAAGCTATGTTAGTATAGTTAACAATGAAGCTTAAACTAGATGGAAATAAATATGATCAATATTTATTTAAATAAAATATCAATTTTTATATTTATTTAAAAATGCCTAGATTCATGTTTTTAAAAAAGGTAAAATAGATAAAAATTTATATATTGGAGGATATGGTAGAAAAGCAATTTGCTTTAGTTTCATGAAATTATGTTTAGCCCCTGGAATTGTCTTATTATATTTTTCCCAAGGAAATATTTAAGGGTTAAGTTCCTAGGTAATAATAAAACAAAGTAGTCCAAATGATTTTGGATCAGGATACGATGAAATTAAGCTTAGTTATATAACTATTTGTGGTTTTACTCTAATTCTAGACAGTTTGAAATGCCAGAGAGCAATCTATTGCTGGTACTTTATAATGTAAATGCATGATGTTTCATAAATAAATTCCTCTTTTTTTTTAAGATTTTATTTATTTATTTGACAGACAGAGATCACAAGTAGGCAGAGAGGCAGGAAGAGAGGCGGGGGGGGGGGGAGCAGGCTCCCCGCTGAGCAGAGAGCCCAATGCGGGGCTCGATCCCAGGACCCTGGGATCATGACCCGAGCCGAAGGCAGAGGCCCAACCCACTGAGCCACCCAGGCACCCCATAAATAAATTCCTTTTAAAGAATAGTCTCATATTCTAAAAATGTGACTTGATATGCCTGAAATTGATTACTATAAACATACTAATATATTATTATTTAAACAATTTCAAGATACTTAAACAGCTAATTTTAAAAACAAGATCAGAATTAACTAGTGCTTTGTATTCTGTGCTCCCTCAATGTAAGAAGAGTGACAGAAATTCCAAGTTGCAAAATATAGAGGGAAGCACTTTTTTCCGGATGAGGGTTAATCTATACAAGATGTGTTGTTGAAGTCTTTAGCCTTCCTTTACTTCCTTTTCCTAAAGGGAAACCTCGCTCTCCCCAGAAGCTGCTCCTCTGTAGCCTTCTGTGGAAGCTATTCATTCTCCCATGCCCACTTACCAAGCAACAGGAGGCAAGGCCGATGTCCATCCAGATTGCTTACAGGTCCTTCATTTCTAAAATTTTATTCTTTTTTTTAAAAAAGACATTTATTTTTGAGAGAGAGAGAACATGGGGATGGGTGGGTAGGGTTAGGGCAGAGGGAGAGGAAGAGAGGAATGTGTGGCTTCTCACTGAGTGCAGAGCCTGAGGGCCCTTCATGGGGCTCCATCTCGCAACACTGAGATCATGACCTGAGCCAAAACCAAGAGTCGGCGGCTCAACAGACTGTACCACCCAGGTGCCCCTCTAACACTTTATTCTTAAACAACAATTCATACGTAAACTTTACTCTTCAGAATCCCATGACATTTTGTTCTATTGCCTACATCCTTCCTACTTACTAACATCCACGGACCTTGTTTCTCCACATCTATTAGGGACTTCTTCATTAGCTTTAATCTCTGTATCAGAAAGCACAATATGCTTGGCTGCCTTTCGTGTGTGTGTGATGCTAGCAGCCACCAATGCTCGATGCCAAGTTTTTATAATTCATGACTTGTTGTAAACTATTGATAACCCAATTTATCATTCTTTCTTCATTTATTAGCTGCAATATTTCTACAAAGAGAAATTTCACCTTAGTTATATAGGAATCATTTCATATTAAAAAAGACAAAAACGTTTTATGATGTACTTCATTAACTCTGTGTTCTAAAAAGGCAATTAGTTGTATGTGTATATGTGGCCATTATGAAGGTATGTATTTAATAACACATGGTATATTTTCATCCATTTCGGTTATTACACTTTTTGGCCAATGAGCTTTTTCAAGTTGGCTCTCATTTCCTACTGGTGCACACTTACATCCTCTGAAAGCTTCCTTACTAACTACACTAATCGGATCTCTTAAATTCAACTTATACATTATTTTCTTTACATTATTACATCAGAAATGAACTGGTCCCCCAAGTAGCCCTGCTTTTAATGAGTAGTATTTCAATATCACAGCCTAGATATTAGTGATGCTCACTGCTATTTAGATGGGCATTTTTTTCTAGGCCTTTCCAAGGAAGAATGCTAGAGATAGGTAGATAGAGATGAGAAAAAGAGAGAATCTTTTTTTTTTTTTTTAAACTTCATGAGTTCACCCTGATGCTTCCAGTTCTGATTCTATACTAGAGAGAACTCATTCTCAAGGGCACAGGGGATCCTAGAATATTCATTGGTTTTATCCAGCATTACACACTTTTCATTCTCTTATTTTTTGTTAAGATATACTCAAAGGAGGGGCACCTGGGTGGCTCAGTGGATTAAGCCGCTGCCTTCGGCCTTGGGCTCAGGTCATGATCTCAGGGTCCTGGGATCAAGCCCCGCATCGGGCTCTCTGCTCCGCAGGGAGCCTGCTTCCTCCTCTCTCTCTGCCTGCCTCTCTGCTGACTTGTGATCTCTCTCTCTGTCAAATGAATAAATAAAAAAATCTTAAAAAAAAAAAAAAGATATACTCAAAGGAATTGAGTGAATTACTGCTTCAACTGCTTTATCATGTTTAAATAAAAATTTAACAATACTTAGAAATCAAAACATGCTTGAAACCAGGTCTCAGTGTCTTGCTAGAAATTGCCTCTGATGCATTGCACATTTTTTTTTACAAGATTTTATTTATTTATTTATTTGAAATGGAAGGAGAGCACAGAGGGAGAGAGGGAGAAGCAGATTTCCCACTGAGCAGAGAGCCCAATGTGGGTCTCAGTCCCAGGACCCTGAGGTCACAACCCAAGCTGAAGGCAGATGCTTAACCCACCGTGCCACCCAGGCACCTTTGTATCTCATGTTCTAAACAAAAACATACCCATATGTAAATCTTAAATATGTTATTCATGAATTTACTTCTGCTTTTTCTAAGGCAAAATAAGCTTAGCAGTATTCTACATAAACTGCCCCAAAACAAAATGGAGTCCATGTCTATTACAATTCTCATATTGTATAGTAGTATAAATTTTTGTCTACAAATTACTTGAAAGAGCTGTGTTTTGTCATTTTTGTATCCTAAGTGTTTTGCACAGTGCCTGAGACACAACAATATACTTAAAAAAGAGGTATTGAATAAATACATGTGCAAAGAGTAAATGCAGTTGATCTTTGAACAGCATGGGTTTGAACTGTATGATTATATACAGATCTTTTCAATAAAGAAAATTTTTTCGAGATTTGTGACAATTTGGAAAAATTTACATTTGAACTGTACAGCCTAGAAACAATGAAAAAATAAGAAAAAGTTAGGTATATTATGAATGCATAAAATGTATATAGAATGTAGATACAGGTATTTTTATTACTACCATAAAATATACACAAATCTATTATAAAATGTTAAAATTTATCAAAATCTACACACATACTTGCAGACCAGACATGGTTCTATTCAGTTGAGAGGAATGTAAACAAATGGAAACATGCAGTATTAAATCATAATTGCTTAAAATGAACTGTAGTACATACTACATTACTGTGATAATTTCATAGCGACTTTCTGTTGTTATTGTGGTAAGCTCAAGTGTTGCAAATATCCACTTAAAATGTCACGTGATGGGGGCGCCTGGGTGGCTCAGTGGGTTAAAGCCTCTTTCTTCGGCTCAGGTCATGATCCCAGGGTCCTGGGATTGAGCCCCACATCGGGCTCTCTGCTCCGCAGGGAGCCTGCTTCCTCCTCTCTCTCTGCCTGCCTCTCTGCCTAGTTGTGATTTCTGTCTGTCAAATAAATAAAATTAAAAAAAAAAAAAAGTCACGTGATGCTAGTCATTTCCACGTGAGCAATTTCTCTCTCTAGTAAACCGCATATTGCAGCAAAAAGTGGTTTCTTGAGGTTCTCGAGTATTTTTCACCATGTTTAGTATAATATTGTCAGCCTTGAATAACATCATGGGATCCATACAAAGTGTCACTAGCGATGCTGGAAGTTTGCCCACGAAGCAGAGAAAAGTCCTGACGTTACAAAAAAACGTTGAATGCCTTCATAAGTACTGTAGATGGAGGTCTGTAACTGCAGTTGCCCATCATTTAGAAATAAATGAAGCCAGCAAAAAAACTATTGTAAATAAAGGAAAAGGAAATTCATGAATCGATGAGGGCAGCCACACTAGCAGGCCTAAAAACCTTGCACTTGTTGTGAAATATCTTTTTTATCCCATCGAAAATGCAGCTTTTATGTGGGTGCAGGTTTGCTAAAAGAAATCCACACTTATATGCCTAATATAGGCAATATATACAACTGAGCCTATCATGACTCAAAAAGCAAAGTCATTATATGACAACTGGGAGGATCTAAAGCTAGAGAATTTAATGTCAGCAAAGGATGGTTTGATAATTTTAGAAAGAAGTTTGTCTTTAAAAAATGTCAAGATAACAAGAGAAGCAGCTTCTGTTGATTAAGAGGGAGCAGTCCCCAGATGGCATTAAGAAAATCACTGAGGAGAAAAGATATCTGCCTGGACTGGCTTTTTTTTTTTTAAATACTTTTTTAAAAAATTTTATTTATGTATTTGACAGATAGAGATCACAAGTAGGGAGAGAGGCAGGCATAGAGAAAGAGAGAGAGAGGAGGAAGCAGGCTCCCTGCCAAGCAGAGAGCCCGATGCGGGGCTCAATCCCAGGACCCTGGGATCATGACCTGAGCGAAAGGCAGAGGCTTTAGCCTACTGAGCCACCCAGGCGCCCCTGGACTGGCTTTTAATGCAGATTAAGGTGTCCTATTCTGGGGAAAAAAATACTACGAAGGACATTTATTAGTAGGGAAGAGAAGCAAGCCCCAGGATTTAAGGCAGGAAGGGCTGGCAGGCTGACACTACTATTTTGTGCAAATGTAGAACTGCCCTTATCTATTAAGCTTCTAACCCGAAGCTTTGAAGAGAAAAGACAAACACTAATTACCTATCTTTTGCTGGTATGACAAGAAGGGCTGGACAAAAAGAACCCTTTTTTTCTGGATTAGTACCATTGAAGCTTTGACCCTGAAGTCAGGAAGTACCTAAAGTTCTACTGATATTGGACAATGCTTCTGGCCATCCAGAACCCCATGAACTCAACACGAAGGGCATCAAAGTGGTCTACTTGCCCCCAAACAAAAAGTCGCTATAATCAGAGAATAATAAGGATCTTTAAGGCTCATTACACATAGTACATATGGAAAGGATTGTCAGCACTATGGAAGAGAACATTAATAGATAGAAAGCATGAAAATCTGGAAGGATTACAACATTAAAGATTCCGTTGCTGTTATAGAAAAAGCCATGAAAACCATGATTCCCAAAGCAGTAAGTCCCTGCTGGAGAAAACTGTGTCCAGATGTTGTGCAAGAGTTCAGAGGATTTATGACAGAACCAATCAAGGAAATCATAGCCTTGTGGATATGGTAAAAAAAAAAAAATGAAAAAATTTTTTAAAAAAGGTGTAGGATGAAGGGTTTCGAGATACCGATTTTGGAGAAATTCAAAAGCTAAGCAAAGGAATTAAAAGAAGACATCTTGATGGAGATAAGTGCTTCCAAACCAGTGCTGTATGATGAGGAAGAAAATATAGAAGCAAAAAACAAATTAACATTAGATAATCTAGCTAATGAAGGGTTCCAATTATTCAAGTCTACTTTTGACTTCTTTTATGACATGGGCCCTTCTATAATACATCTGCTGGAAGTAAAGCAAATGATAAAGAAGGATTGGTACTGTATAGAAACATTTTTTAGAGACATGAAAAAGCAAAAAAAGTCAGAAATTACTGTGTATTTTTGTAAAATTACACCAAGTGTGCCTGAATCTCCTGCCTCTGCTTCCACCTCCTCCACCTGTTCCCTCTGCCATGCTTGAGGTGGCAAAACCAACTCTTCTCCTTCCCTTCTTCCTCAGCTTCTCAATGTGAAGACGATGACGATGAAGACCTTTATGATGATCTACTTCCACTTAATGGATAATATGTAATCATCATGCCATATAGTTAACAAACTTATCTGTTGTGTGTGTCTTTGTGTGGAAATCTAATAACTATATGGCAAGACTATATGAGACATTTTTGTGTCATTAAGTATTCATTATGTAGAACATTGTGTATAAGACTTGTATGAAAGTGGTTAACCTGTCCTTACATAGGCATAGTGTGAGTGATATTTAACATAAAATAATCATGTGTTAGTTTTCTTACCATTTTATAACTTTGCTTACTTTGCTTTAAAAAAATCACGTTACCATACAGTAAGTCTCTCTCGTAAGTGGAGAAAGTGGGTATCAGCCTATCATCACAGGTAAATGGTTTTTTAAAAATGTAACAATGGGGGCACCTGGGTGGCTCAGTGGGTTAAGCTGCTGCCTTTGGCTCAGGTCATGATCTCAGGGTCCTGGGATCGAGTCCCGCATCGGCCTCTCTGCTTGGCAGGGAACTCGCTTCCCTCTCTCTCTCTCTCTCTCTCTGCCTGCCTCTCTGCCTACTTGTGGTCTCTCTCTGTCAAATAAATAAATAAAATCTAAAAAAAAAAAAAAATGTAACAATGGAGGCGCCTGGGTGGTTTAGTCAGTTAAGTGTCTCATTTATTTATTTATTTTGACTCAGGTCATGATCCCATGGGTCATGGGACATTGGGCTCTGGGCTCAGCATGGAGTCTGCTAGAGATTTTCTCCCTCTACCCCTCCCCCAATTCCCATGCCTGCATGCACTTTCTCTCCCTAACTCTCTCTCAAACAAATGAATGACTTTTTTTAAAGAAGTAACAATGAAAAAATAACAATGTTTCCTATACTGTATTATGACTATGAATACAATGTTGTAGGCTATAAAAATTTTATAATGACTCATTCATCAGTGTATAGGCTAGGTTACCATGAAGCAATTGTTTGATTACACTAAGCTATCATAAAGCCGTCATATTGCTGCATTTTTGTTATCAATCATTATACCTGTAATAAATATGAATTTGTTTTTCACATTATCTTTTATTTTTGATGTCTAGTCTTAGTAATATATATAACACTTATAGTGCTTTATATTACATAAGACAATATTGATGTAAGTTGTGACAGATAATTCATTTTTTAAACAAATGACCTAAACTTTTTGTATCAATAAATACAGTACAGTATGTGAATGTATTTTTCTCTTCCTTATGATTTTCTTTTTTTTTAAGATTTTATTATTTATTTATTTGACAGAGAGAGATCACAAGTAGGCAGAGAGGCAGGCAGAGAGAGAGAGAGGGAAGCAGGCTCCCTGCTGAGCAGAGAGCCAGATGTGGGACTCGATCCCAGGACCCTGAGATCATGACCTGAGCCGAAGACAGCAGCTTAACCCACTGAGCCACTCAGGCGTCCCTCCTTATGATTTTCTTGATAATGGTATGTGTTAATTGACCACTTACATTACTGACAAGGCTTCCAGTCAACACTAGGCTATTCATAGATATTTGGGGGGAATCAAAAGTTACATGTGGATTTCTGACTGCAGAAGGGGTCAGCATCCCTAACCACTGCATTGTTCAAGCGTCAGCTGTAGATGAGTTCATTTATTTAAGCCAATATCTTCCCAAAATTAGAATAAATAAGAAATTCAGATTTTTCATTTATAAGAAGCTTAGGCAGTCTAATGAGAAGAGAGGCTTCTATTGGATTAAACTTGTATTAAAAAAATGTCAATTGTTCATGTAAAAAGGTACCTAGTAGTGGCTTTTGGAGATTAATATTTTCCCCAAGCATCTCTTGCCTTCACTTAGGTGAAAATATGTCAGGACTCATGAAAATAATAATAATAATACATTTACCTCATTATCACCCAATTCCAAATTAGACATAATGTAAATTTTATATATATATATGTATATGTATATACATATATATATATGGTCTTCTCTATGTTCATACAGAAAATTGAGCTGAGAAAGTTCAGATTTATGTCTAGCTAAAATATAGGTGTCTCTGCATCTGCATGATATGTATAATTGGTTCGGCAATGAAGAAAGATGGGAATTTCAGATGATCCTTCCAGCCCAGAGTTTTCTTAGGAACCAGGTTAATTCCTTCCCTCCACCTTACTGACTATACAAATGGTTTAACTTGATTAGACTTTGACATGTCTTATGTTGGCATGATCTTTATCTTCTTTGACATTTATATATATTTAAAAACTGGTAAGTTTTCAATGCCTAAAATTTGCTATCTGATATAAAATCATTTTTCTTCAGTCTTGTAATATATTTCTCTCACCCTCTTTTCATATCTCTCCTGCAGACATACTAATTCAATAGTATAGCCAGGACTTTTTGAACCAAGAACAGACACCTTCAGACATTTTCTTTGTTCCTTTGTAAAACAAACATTTTTGTTCCCATTTTGAACACTGGAGCTATTTGGATGATATCTACACCTTTGTAGATTTAGAAAATGGAAGCAGCTGGCAAGTGCTCCCCTTTCTCTGATAGGTGCCTAAATTCTGTTTGTACTTCCTCCTTGAGCCAGATGAGTAATTAGCCCTCAATAAAAAACTGATCTCTGAAAAGCTGAACTGAATGGAAGGTTACAAACAACTGCAGTAAAGTAAGTTGTCATTATTAACAAACATCTTTTAAATATCCCATTTGAATTTAGCTGAACATAACAACAAAGAATAAAGGACTGTTTTTGTTCTGTCTGCTGTACTTTTAGTATCTGATTTTCTGATCAGTTTAGGAAGCAGCTTGCACTTTGCATATTGTATTGATCTTTTATTGCTACTGTAACAATTGATTACAAACTTCATGCCTCAAACAAAATAATTTGTCATACAATTCTGTTGGTCGGAAATACAACACCGGTCTCATTGTGCTAAAATCAAAGTGTTGGAAAGGCTGTGTTCCTTTCCAGAGACTTTTAGGGGAAAATCTGTTTCGTTGTCCTTTCTATCTTCTAAAGGCTCTTTGAATTCCTTGGCTTATGGCCCCTCTTCTTCCATGTTCAAAGCCAGCAAAAGCAGATTGAGTCTCTCAGATCACATCACTCTGACCACCTCTACTGCCCCGTCTTGCATTTTTAAAGATCGTTGTGATTATGCTGATCCCACTCAGGTATCTCCTAATTTTAAGGTCAGCTGATTAGAAAACCTAATCCCTCTGCAACTTTTAATTCCTCTTTGCCACATAACCTAACATATGCACAGGTTTCATGTAGTAAGACATGGACATATTTGGGAGGGGAGTATTATTCTGCCTATTACACATTTCTTTCTTTGATTCTGGAGAATCTTACTTAAGTCAGGAATCAATAGCCTTGTCTTCTCAATTATGTTGTAATCACTTTTAATCGGTAGATACAGTTCTGCCTCAAAGTCAAGGCATATGACTTTCAATTATTTTATTCATTACTTCATAATGCAGAGTGTACACACTTGCCAGCTGGTACTAAATAATGTTTCTATTTGTTTATAAACTAAGAAATAATTTAGCTTCTAGATTGTGATAGTAAGGATGGGATTTAAAATTATTAGAAATTCCTTAAAATTACCAAATTTAATATTGAAAAAGTGAATCTGAAAGAAGTTTTGTTTTTATTACATTTTCAATATAGATAAGAATTTCTCATTCTCCTTTATCTCATGATAATGAGATTTTTCAGGGACGCCTCTAACCCATTTCAAGTTTTAGTACTCTGAGAAATGCTTGAAAAAGTACAGTTATTAATAAAAACTTAAAAGTTTTCAACTCTTTTCAGTAGAGATTCTTTGAGTTGAGTTAGTACTGTGTTGCAGTGCCTAAATTCAGGCATCCTCTAGACATATTAGTATGCCATGATCACCAAATGTCTCTCTTTAATCCTTGCTTAAAACAAATCTGTAAACACAAAATTGGAGACCTTGGGTAAGCTAATTCACCTTTCTGTGTTTCAGTTTTCTCATTTGTTAAGTGGCAATAATAATGTCAAATGTTGAGATGAGAAATAAATGTGCTAATACCTCTAAGCATGTACATGTATATACAGTAGTAGCACAGAGTTGGTTTCAAAAATAGTAAGTATCACTATTATTATTAACAACAACAAATGCTACAGCCTAAAGGAATCTTTAACTTCAGGATCAGACTAGTGATACTTTTAAAGACCTCCTTTACTGGCTCTACAAAATTAAAAAATAATTTTAAAAAGCCCAAATAGTTCTTTGAAGCCACAAAATATTATGTCACTTCATCTTTGTTATGTATAAAGAAAAAAATCAGATTTTTTCACTTTTTGAAATTTTTGGTTTTTTTTTTAATAATTTTATTCTTTTTTATCATGGTAAGTATACTCTTTAATCCCTATCCTCTATTTCTCCGAAATCCCCACTGGAGTCCCTTCAGTAACTTTTGGTTTGTTCTCTATAGTTAAGAATCTGTTTCTTAGTTTATCTCTCTCTCTCGATATATATATATATATATATATATATTCCACCCCCCGCCCCTGTTATTTGTTTTGTTTCTTCCACATAAGAGTGAAATCATGTGGTATTTGTCTTTCTCTGACTGACTTATTTTGCTTAGCATTATGTTCCCTAGGTTTATCCATATTGTTACAAATAGTATTCCTACGTGTGTGTGTGTGTGTGTGTAGATAGATGATAGATAGATAGATAGATAGATAGATAGATAGATATCACCTTTTCTTTATCTATTCCCCTACTGATTGATACTTGGGCTGCTTCCATATCTTGGCAATTGTAAATAATGTAATGATGCAATCAACATAGGGGATGCACTTATCCCTCTGAATTAGTGTTACTTGTATTTTGGGGGTAAATATCCAGTAGTTCATTTACTGGATCATAGGGTGGTTCTATTTTTAACCTTGTGAGAAATCTCCATACTGTTTTCCACAGTGGTGTACCAGTTTGCATTCCCACCAACACTGCAAGAGGGTTTTTTTTTTCCTCCATGTCTTTGCCAATATGTGTTTCTTGTGGTTTTGATTTTAGCCATTCTGACAGGTGCAAGGTGATAACCTCATTGTAGTTTTGAGTTGCATTTCCCTGGTGATGAGTGATCTTAAGCCTCTTTTCATGTGTCTGTTATCTATTTGTATGTCTTCTTTGGAGAAATGTCTCTTTGTGTCTTCTGTCCTTTTTTAAATTGGATTATTTGTTTTTTGACTGTTGAGTTGTATCAGTTCTTTATATATTTTGGTACTAACCCTTTATCATATAGGTCATTTGCAAAGATCTTCTCCCATTCAGTAGGTTACCTTTTATTTTTATTGACTGTTCCCTTCATTGTGCAGAAACATTTTATTTTATCATTGTCCTAATAATTTATTTTTGCTTTTGTTTCCCATTGCCTCAGAAGACATATCTAGAAAAATGTTGCTATAGCCGATGTCAGAGAGATTACTGTCTGTGCTCTCTTCAAGAATTTTTATGGTTTTAGGTCTCACATTTAGGTCTTTAATATACTTTGAGTTTATGTTTGTGTATGATAAAGGAAAGTGGTCCAATTTTATTATTTTTGCATGTGGCTGTCTGGTTTTCCCAACACCATTTGTTGAAGATACGGTCTTTTTCCCATTGAATAGTCATTCTTCCTTTGTCAAAGATTAATTGGCCATATAATTGTGGGTTTATTTCTAGGTTTGCTGTTCTATTCCATTGATCTATGTGTCCATTTTTATGTCAGACTGTACTCTTTTAATTACTACTGCTTTGTAATATAACTTAAAGTCTGGAATTGTGATACTTCCAGCTTTGTTTTTCTTTTCAAGATTGTTTTGGCTATTCAAGGTCTTTTGTGGTTCCATACAAATTTTAGGATTTTTTTTCTAGTTCCTTGAAGAATGTTACTAGTATTTTGATAGGAATTAAATTAAATGTGTAGATTGCTTTGGGTAGTATAGACCATTTTTAATAATATTTTATTTATTTATTTGAGAGAGACAAAGACAGTGAGAGAGAGCATGAGTAGGAAGGAGAGGGAGAAGCAAGCTCCCCACTGAGCAGGGAGCTTGACACAGGTCTTGATCCCAAGACCCCAGATCATGACCTGAGCCAAAGGCAACTGCCTAACTGGGTGAGCCATCCAGGTGCTCCATTTTAGACCTTTTAACAGTATTTGTTCGTCCAATCCATGAGCATTTAATGTCTTTCCATTTCTTTGTGTCATCTGGAATTCCTTTCATCAGTGTCTTACAGTTTTCAGGGCACAGATCTTTCACCTCTTTAGTCAACTTTGTTCCTAGATATTTTGTTGGTTTTGTTGCAATTTTAAGTTGGATTATTTTCTTGATTTCACTTTTTGCTCCTTCATTATTAGTGTATAGGAATGCAACAGATTTCTGTACATTAATTTTTGTATCCTGTGAATTTACTGAATCCATTTATCAGTTCCAGTAGTTTTTTGGTGGAGTCATTAGGGT
Source organism: Meles meles (assembly GCF_922984935.1). NCBI lineage: Eukaryota > Metazoa > Chordata > Mammalia > Carnivora > Mustelidae > Meles > Meles meles. The sequence goes on from NC_060072.1 coordinate 61,348,570, forward strand.
TTTCTATATATAGTATCACATAATCTGCAAATAGTGAGAGTTTTACCTTTTCCTTACAAATTTGGATGCCTTTTTTTTCTCTACGTTATAGTCTAATTGCTGTACCTAGAACTCCCAGTGCTATGGCAAATAAAAATGTTGAGAGTGGATATCCTTAACTTGTTCTTGACCTCAGGAGGAAAGCTCTCAGTTTTTCCCTATTGAGTATGCTGTTGGCTGTGGGTTTTTCATAGAAGGCCTTTATCTTGTTGAGGTCTATTCCTTCCAGACCTACTTTGCAAAGGGTTTTTATCATTAATGGATGTTGTACTTTGTCTAATGTTTTTTCTGCATCTACTAAAATGATCATGTGGTTTTTATTCTTTCTCTTATTAATGTGACATATCGCATTGAATGTTTTGTGAATATTGAACCACACTGTATCCTGGGAATAAATTCCATTTGGTCATGGCATATGGTTTTTTTAATGTATTGTTGAACTTGCTTTGGTAATATTTTGTTAAGGATATTTGCATCTATATTTATAAGAAATATTGGTCTGTTGTTCTCTTTTTAAAAAAAAAGATTTATTTAAGAAAAAGAGAGAACACAAGCAGGGGGAGGGATACAGGGTGAGGGAGAGAAAATCCTCACACTGACTCCCCACTGAGTATGAAACACATCACAGGGCATGATCCCAGGACCTTGAAATCATGACCTGAACTGAAATCAAGAATCGGACACTTAACAGACTGAGCCACCCAGGTGCCTCTGTAGTTCTCTTTTTTGTTGTTGTCTTTATCTGGGTAATACTGGTCTCAAAGAATGAATATGGAAGTTTTCATTCCTCTTGTATTTTTTGGAATAGTTTGAGAGGAACAGGTATTAACTCTTCTTTAAAGGTTTGGTAGAATTCACCGTGAAGCCATCTGGTCTAGGATTTTTGTTTTTTGGGAGTTCTTTGATTACTGATTCAATTTCATTGCTGGTAATTGGTCTATTAAATTTTCTATTTCTTCCTACTTTAGTTTTGGTAGGTTATGTTTCTAGGAGTTTATCCATTTCTTCTAAGTTGTCTAGTTTGTTGGCACAAAGGTTTTCATAACATTCTCTTAAAACTATATTCTGTAATGTTGGTTGTTCTTTCTCCTCTTTCATTAGTGATTTTATTTATTTGGGTACTCTCTCTTTTTTGTTTTTTGGAGAGTCTTGTGAGAGGCTTATCAATTTTGGTGATTTTCCATTTTGCTGGGTTTGGGTTTTACTTGTCAATTTATTAAAATCGTCTTAATGTAGCCAAATTTCCCCTATTTAAGGTAAGACAGAGCAGGCTGGGCTAAGAAAGATAGGATATTAACTCTGGTTGTCAGAATTAAAGTCACATCTACTGACAAATCCTGAGTTTCATGACAGAGTCTGATAAGGAAGTCTCATTTTTGTTTTAATATTTATTTATTACTATTATTTATTTATTTTTATTTTTTTATTATTTATTATTTTTTATTATCATGTTTAGTATTTATTAATTTTAGAGAGAGAGAGCAAGAACATGGGGGGGGGGAGACCCAGAGGGTGAGGGAGAGAGAATCTCAAGTAGGCTCCATGCCCAGTGTGGAGCCCAACTTAAGGCTCTATCCCATAGTCCCAAGATCATGACCTGAGCCAAAACCAAGAATTAGAAGCTTAACTGACTGCACCATCCAGGTGTCCTGAGTTTCATTTGTTTTAATGAACCATACATTCATTATTAACATGAAGATTAAAAAATGGCAATTCCTGAAAAAGAGTGTGGCTAGATAATGTGACCTATGAATTAGAATAGTTTGGAATAACATTTTATAGATTGATTTTTGGGTTAACACTTTATTCTATATACTTCTTAGTTACAGCTCTTGAAAGTCTTTCCCAAATCTATAGTGTAATTCTTGACTGCATTGAACTGAAATTTTTGGCCAAATCTATCACTTCAATTTCTTGAGTAAAGCAGTATAATAAATCTAATTCATTTATTTCTTAGGTGATTATGAGCTTTATATAAATCTTACTGCCAACAGAATAATAATCAACTGCCATTGCAAAATATTGATAATTATATTTGATAGTGAGCCACTATTATAATTATCCCCCTTTTTTAGTCTTTAACACACAAACATATATTTGTTAAGGGAATTAATAAATTCATAAAAATGACACAAATACTTTTCAATTTCATTCTCTTATAATTCAATTATAATTTTTAAAAATTTTTTAAGGATTATTTATTTATTTATTTATTTGACAGAGAGGGATCACAAGTAGGCAGAGAGGCAAACAGAGAGAGAGAGGAGGAAGCAGGCTTTCTGCCGAGCAGAGAGCCCAATGCAGAACTCGATCCCAGGACCCTGAGATCATGACCTGAGCTGAAGGCAGAGGCTTAACCCACTGAGTCACCCAGGTGCCCCTATAATTTTTTAACTTATTAATTCATCAGTTCAACAAATACAAATGCACAGTTACTATGAGTAAAGCAAAATACTAGGTACTGAGCTATAAGTGAGAAAGATTAACATGGTCTAATGATATAATGGAAAAGTGAAATCTTACATATATAGTGTCTATTGAAGTTGTCCTGAGGCAGCAGGAAAACCACTAAAAAGCTATATCCAGAAGAGATACTTGCTTAATTTCTAAATACATCACTATAATATAAGAAAAAAAAATGGATTACAGAACACAGGAATGGATGCAGAAAGTATAGAAGCAGTTTCAGAGACAACACCATATTCCACATAAGGAATAAAACCTTTAGACTAGCACCATGACAGCAGCAGACAGAAGATTTTCTATAGGAACTGGTAGTTTATTTGATATAGGAGAATCAAGATGAGGTAAGATTCAAAGATGAAACTCTGGCTTCTGGTCTGAGCAAATGAGTGGATGTCATTTTCTGTTACAGAAAAATGGAATAGGAGCAGGTTCTTGGGTGAACTATGATACAAGTTTTGGACTTTCAAAGAGGGGACATTGAGAAGGTAATAATAAGAACAGTCTAGGTTGGAGTCATTAACATGTAAATCAAGCCGCAGGAAGTAAGAAATAACTTACAAGGAGAGAAAAGAAGCTCTGGCAAGAGTCAGGTGGAAAATGAGTAATAGGCAAAGGAGTTTTTGATAAAGAATAAACAAAGAAGGACTTAGAGAGTACAGCATCACAGAGAGTCAAAGTAAGAAAGCAAAAAAACTTAAAATGAGAAGTATGGTGAATGAAATCAAGTATTGTAGAGAGATAAAGTAAAATAGAAACTGATGAATATCGGGGTGCCTGGGTGGCTCAATAGGTTAAGTGTCTGGTTTCCGCTCAGGTCATGATCCCAGGGTCCTGTGATGGAGCCCCAGAAAGGGTTCCCTGCTGAGTGAGGAGCTTGCTTCTCTCTCTCTCCCTCTGCCTGCATCTTCCTTCTCTCTCTCTTTCTCTCTCTCTCTCTTTCTGTCAAATAAATAAATAAAATATTTAAGTTAAAAAAAAAGACACTGATGAGTGTCAACTGAATTTACTGACATGAATCTCATTGGTGAACTTACTGAAAGTCATTTTGGAGAAGTAGTGAAAGAAGTTTACAATTATTTAAAGAGTTTTGGGAAGAGGATGAGAGGGTCTAGCCAACCTACAAGATAATTGGTTATGCAAAGGAGAAAAAAGTTAAGACTATGTTTAGGAATGAGTAACCGCTGATCAAGAAAAGACTTTAGCTAATAGAAGACTTTAACTTGCTAGCATACTTACAGATGATTGAATACAGAGGGAGATGATAAGTGGAGGAAAGCGGATCTTCAGTAGGAAAATTAGTTTCAAAGGGAAATATTGAGTTTTGAATGATTCATGAAATTCCTGTCATAATTCAGGTAGACTTATTTTTCTCTTATAGGAGTTTAGCAAATGTAAAGTCAATACTCCTCCAAGAGACTTTAATGTTGTGAGCCTGATGGAGTTTTAGATTATCCATGAATCTTTTCATTTGCTAAGGAGAAGCTTCAAAACTATTGTTTATATGTATTCATCATATTTATTTTTTGCAAGTTCTTTATTTCTAATTAATTGAAGAATTTTTTGTTTCTTTTCATGTTTTCTCTAGGAAAATTCCTCTCCTCTTTTATAGTATCATCAGGTAGACATCTGAGCAGAATCAACACTCTCAATTACATAAAATAAACAATGGCATATTATAGGAAAACAGATCTAAATACCAGTGAAACACATCAAGAGCCGCATGAGCACCAAGAATTTCACTCTGTAAATCAGTTCCTTTTCCCTAGCCAAGTCGGTCTGGGGTTTGATCAGCTAGTAGATGAGATCAGTAATAAAATTCCACTCTGTCAGACTGAAATGGAAGAAAACACTGTTTTTGTACCCAGTGCACCAAGCGGGAACTCAAGAAAGCATTCATTAGATGAAACACACCAAACACTTTTGAATGAATTCACTTCTAAAAGCTCAGAACTCTCTTGTCACCAGGTTAGGAAAATACCGGTAATTGGTTTTAGGAGCTCTGTGCTACCAAAACTTGAAAACACGAACAAAGCAACCTCTTGGGGAAACCGCATAGGAAAATATCATGGAGCTGATGATTACAGGTTCAATATTTCAGTTTCATCATCTACTAGTCTGGATAAAATTAATTCACAGAGAGAATTAGAAAATGAAAATCACAACTACCACATAGGATTTGAAAGCAGCATCCCTTCTATGTATCCATCCTTCTCAACTGACTTCACGTCAAAAGAAGAGAATAACAGATATAGAAATATGGACATTGTGGAACGTTCTCTGATGCCTTTTGAAGGGTCTTCTTTACCCAGGACCTGGGAAAATACATGGCCAAAGAATAGAAAGGTATGTATCATATATGTTGACCTAAAAAAAAAAAAAAAGAATCTGAAAGAATCATTCAGTAATGCATTGGATTAATTTGGTGATGAGGGTCACTCATCTTGAACAGGAAAATGTATTACTATTATTTGTGGAAAAATAATTTATTATTCACAAATTTTGCATTCCTAAATTAAGGACTTTTTTCTGAAGAAAGAAAAAAATTTTATATCATTTTTAAAGTTCCAATTTGGTTACAACTAAATAAAATGTTATATAGCACTTACATTTTATTGGATAAAAATATCATAATTGGAGGCTTTGAAGAAAGTACTTTTGAGTCTTATTGTGTTATTATGCACATACAGAAACATACATACATCTCATAGATTTATATTTTGAGTCATACTGTCATAAATTAAAACTTTATGTCATTATGGTAGGAAAAATGTCCTTTTCCCCAGAGTCTCCTAAATTATACTGTTGGCAGGCATCTTCTACTGGGATTATTCCAAGAGTAGGAAATTATGCAATCATTGTGCAATTCATCCTTATGGTTTCATCAGCAGTTCTCCAATCACTTAAGTCACCATAGCGTTTTTTGTATAATAGTTGAGTATTTCTCTGCTTACACTGAGTCTAGACACAAGTGAAACTGAAAGTAAACAGGAGGGGGGGGGAGAAAAGAAAAGAAAAAGAAACATTATTGCAGCTACAATTTGCAGGGTGAAGCAAAAGGATTCCTCATTTATTCAATAACTATCATATTCTTAAAATAAACATGATATACTAGGCATAATGAACGAAAAGAAAAGACATGATACTTGATTTCAGAAATAGCATATTGCTCAAATTAACTTGTCAACAAATAATGTCAACAGAGTAAAATAACAGAGAGAATGAGTCCATAGGAGAAGAAATACCTAATTCTGTCTGAAGCATATGCAGAGGAGGTAGCAACTCAACTCATCTGAATTAAAAGTGATTTTAGAGACATCTATTTCTAATCAGGGCAGAATAACAAGCACTAAACTCCTGATTTCAGGCACTGAACACAAGGCAGTAACAGGACCTGACCCTAGAAGGCAAACATCAATGTGTTGATGATCATCCTCGTTTCTGCTTTGGGGCAGGATAGTAGAGCCCCATTTGAGCAGCAGTATCACTTGAGAAGGCAGAACCTGTATTCCAGAGCAGAATACATTTCCAGCTATGCAAGGAGTGGGAGTCAGAAATTTGCATGGCAGTTGCTGTAGATTTTTGGTCAAGCGATTGTGTTCACTACACACAAGTGTAAGTTACACAGTGCTGAAGTTCTAACCTAGCAAGAGAAGACACTGAGCTGAGTACTTCAGGCATTCAATTGAGATTACCCAAAGCTATCCCGTAAGGGTATAAAACAACAACTCTAGAGTGAATGCTGCACCTACCAAAATAGAAGTACCCTAACAAAAAATAAAATAAAGGCTGAAGAGATCAAAAGATCTAACTGCCTACCAGAGAAAAATTATATACTTTGAAAACAGGACAACACAATTTACAATGTGTCATCTATATTGAACATGTAAATAATAATAAGTGCACAGATATGTAACAAAGCAAGAAATTTTTGCCCCAAGTCAAGAAAATAATCCAGTGATTTTACAAAGAGACTCTGACACAGTCCATATGTTGAAATGAACAGATTGAGACTTTAAGGTGGTTATAAAAGAATGTTGAACCAGATGAAGTAAAAGATGGACATAATGAGTAGACTAATGAAGAATCTCAAGAGAAAGTTAGAAACTACAAAAAATAAAATAAAATAAAGACTATGAAAATCTAGTACTGAAAATATAATACCTGAAATGAAAAATCACCCAGTGATGACAGATCGAAAAAGTTCAACAATTCCCAAAGAGAATAAATACAAAGACAGCCAGATGTAAGACAAATCATATTCAAACATCTGTGAACAAAATGTAAAGAGAAAATCATAAAAGAGAGCAGCAAGGGAAAACAGATTTCACACAGTGGAACAACAATCTGAATTAAAGCAAGTTTCTATCAGAAACAATAGAAGCCAAAAAAAAAAAAAAAAAAAAAAAGAAACAATAGAAGCCAGACAACAATGGAGTGACATTTTAAAAGATATATATCTATACCTATATTTTATATATATGTGTGTGTGTGTGTGTGTGTATCTGTATGTAGACACATACACATATCTGTATGTAGATACACACACATATCTACATACTTTTGTATCCATTGAGTATACATTTCAAAACTTAAAATGAAATAGATACATAAACAAATGTTGAGAGAAATTAGTCAGCTAACATGCACACAGAAATACTAAAGTGTTTTGGATGCAAGCAAAATGATACCAGATGGAATCTAGAAATGAACAAAGTGGGATGCCTGGATGGCTTAGTCAGTTAAGTGTCTGCCTTTGGCTCAGATCATGATCCCAGAGTCCTGAGATCAAGTCCTGCATCGGGCTCCTCGCTCAGTGGGGAGCCTGCTTCTCCCTCAGCCTGGTCTGCCTGTCATTCCCCCTGCTTGTATACTCTCTCTCTGACAAATAAAATCTTAAAAAAAAGAAAAAAGAAATGAACAAAGAGCATTACAAACGGTAAATATATTAGTAACTATGAAAACCGACTTTTAAATTAATTTTTGATAGTTGTTTAAACCAAAACAATAGCATTTTATTGAGTTATTTTACATATATGTCAATAGATGAAAAATATATGACAAGAACAGTATAAAGGATGGAAGGGGTAAATGTTATTTGCTTTTGTGAATTTTTACATTATAAATGCAGTGGTACAGTATTAACTCTAAGTACACTGTGATATGTTAAGGATGCCTATTGTCATTTATAAGCTAAGACAGCCACTGGAAAAATAATACTGAGAAGGAAAACCAAAAATCCAACAAAGGAATTACATGAAATGAGAAAAAGCAAACAAACAAAAAAAAAAAAAAAAACAGGGAAGGAAAAATAGAAGGATAAAATAGAATAGAAACAAATAGAAACAAAAATGAGTACGGCAGTCTCAAATCCAACAATATCCATAAGTATACTAAATATAAATAGAATAAACATTTCAAGTAAAAAGGGGAAATTGACAAACTAGGTAAAAAAAGAAAGATTTAACTGATGAGGGAGCAGGAGGCTGGCTGAGGACAAAGCAAAAGCGGGCACCTTGCACCTCCTTCTCCACCCGCTCCCCTCAGTAATATGTGTAACATTCCTCAGGCACCCCTGACCACCATAAGTAGAGAAACAAATAGTTAACTTGCAGAGATCAAGACAGGAATCTCCCAACTATCTTGATGTTAATGGCTTGCCAAAAAGGCACCTTGTAGGCCCTCTTTAGCATATGAAAGCTCCGTTGAAAACTCCCTTCCCCCTCACCTTTCCCCAACCACAGGGTACATAACCCCCCATCCCTCACAACCCGGGGCAGCAGCTCTTTCTGCCCAAGGGTCCTGTCCCCGTGCTTTAATAAACCACCATTTTGCACCAAAGATGTCTCAAGAATTCCTTCTTGGTCATCGGCTCCGGACCTAACCCCACCGAACTTCACCTAGGTTCTAGAACTTCATCATAACTACTATCTACAAGAGACAAACTCAAGAAAGACAAAAATAAGTTGAAAATAAAAGAAATAAAAAGGTATAATATTGAATCAGCAAACAAAAAGCTGATTATTAACAGCAGAAGAAGTACAGTTCAAAGCAGAGTATTATTAGTATTAGTATTATTACCATTTCATAATGACGACAGGGTCAATCAGGAAGATACAATAAATTTAAACATGTTATGTACCTAATAATAGCTTCAATACACACAAAGCAAAAATTACTTCTTTTAAAGTTAATCATACACCCACTTCTGACTGAGCCATTTATGGACTTATTCATAAATAAAACACAGGTCCATACAAATATTCGTATATGAAAATTAATAGTTTTCTTTATAAAAACTACTAACTGCCCAAATATCCATCCATAGGAAGATGGATAAACAAACTGTGAAATCGGCATCAATAGAATAGTACTCACTGGCAATAAAAAATGAACTACTGATGTGTGATAACACAGATAAATTTAAAAACATATATCATTTAAGTGAAAGAAACCAGAAAGAAAGGGCACATATACTTCTCTATGATGTTAGCCATCTGAATAACCGTAGTTACCAAATGGATGTACAGTTTGACAGAAGGACGTTTGAGGGCACTTTCTAATGTGATGGAGATGTTCTGTATTTTTATTGTGATATTGATAGTATGGTTGTCTACATTCCTCAAACTTAAATTACATATTTAAGATTTATACATTTTCTATATACATTACTTCACTTAAAAAATCCAAAAAATAAAAATAAAAAACAGAATGAATTGAAAGGACGCAGGATGACATGCCCCAAATTGTGCCTCTTTGGCATAAAGATTATTTTAAGTTAAAAGTAATAAATACCCAGCAAATACTGGAAAAACTTCCTCGGTAACTGCTTGAATTTAGGTAGGAAAGGAGACCCTGTTACAGGAAGGGAGCTAATAACAGAGACTCTCCTTTATTACCTAAGGAATTTACCCACATAATAGAGCAAGCTTTCTTTTCAAACATCTTTCCCCTTCTTGCTAATGGCTTTCCTCCCCTTTGTGTCCTGGGCCCCTTCCCCCTCTCCCTAGCTCTAATAAGCTTCCAGTTGCCTCATTGTTTTTGTAATCTCCTGTCTGTGTGGAGTCCCCATACACAGGCCTGTGAAATTTGATTTTCTCCTGTTAGTCTGTCTCCTGTCAATCTGATTCTAAATCCAGCTAGAAGGACCGTAGGGCAAAGGAAGGCCTTCCTTCCTGACAGAATTTTTAAAACAAAATTAAAATTGTAGATTGTATTAATGTTTTCTCCACACCAAACTATATTAATTTAACAGTTTTGTTTTAAGCTGACAGGTTATTCTCTTCAGCTAGTCGAAGTACCTCAAGGCAGTAATAAGACTCTGGCCTCCTTCTGTGACAAAGTAAAAAAGTGAGTGTTGCTATTTCATTAAACTTTGAAATTTGTCTATTTTAATAAATTTGTCTATTTTAATTTAACATCACTGAACTGATTAATTTTGAATCTAAAATGTTAAAGGTTTTTTTAGAATTTTTAACATAATGAAAAATATAAATTTGTGACAAATTAGTTCATTAACTTCTGGGGCATTGTTTTTGTTGTTTTTAGTCAAATAATTTTATTCTCTTAAAAATTCAGTTAAAGCTAAATGTTTCATAATTTCAGACCTGCCCTTGCTATTTGTTGATTATTTAGTTTGCAGTGAATTAATTTCTTATTTAATGACATAACTGATTGACTTCTTTGGTTATGTCACAAAATAGCATAGATTTATCCTTCTTACCTGGGATATACTAGTTTAAAAGGTGAGAGTGCTCTCCTCTTAATAATTTAATCTTACCTTGAATGAACTGCCAAAATAAATGAGCAAGTGCATGGGTGTTTGTCCATTGAAAAACAATCTGTTCACTAGGGAATATTATAAAAACATCACTGATCCTCTTTTCCTCATTTAAAATGAACTTATAATTATAGATGCCTTTTTTTAAGACCAATTTCTCATTTGCAGTTAAAATTTATATAATACCATCTCTTCTATTGCTAAGGTTCCTTAATGTTTTGAAAAATTAATGCATTTACATTTTGTTGTCTTTCTATGTATAGCTGTTTAAAAAATAATACATATACATATAAATGAACTATAACTTATTTATCAGCTATAGCAGCTTGCTACTAAATGATCATTTGGGATTAATCATTAATTTAAAAGGCTATTTGAAAGCCTAATAAATAGTCCATGTATGAGAGATATTTAAATGTAGAACAAACAGAAAAGCAAGGTCTCTGCCTTAAAAAACTTGTAACCCTATTGGAAGAATTGAAAGGCAAACAGATAAAAAACAAAAAATGAAAAACAAAACCAAGGAATTCAAATCCATGAAAATATTTAATTTTTAATTAATGTCTCACTCTTGTTCACAGAAAAAAACTAAAATGACTCTTTGGACTCCTAAATTAGAATCTTTAAAGTTATCAATATTGATTCTTTAAAGAATAAACTACTCACTGTCCCAAACTGACAAGCATTGCCAGGAATTTGACACTTTAAATATAAGATGTGATCATTTCTACCCTCTAAGCATGAGAAATAGCTCTCTTAATATCACAAGATATCACTCAGTATAAATCCATTGACAAAACACTTATTATGCTTTTTCCCATTAATTTTTTTAACACAATGTAATATTTTTAGATGAAATCTTCTTGTGAATGCAGTAGTGATAAAAAGTGTTTTATGTAATGATTTGTCAGTAGCTCATAGTGCATTTCCTGAATTCTTAAATGTAATTTTTCTCAATGGTTCCTTTCAAAGTAACCATGAAAATTAAAACAGACAACCAAACAATAATAAACTTTATAGAGTAGTGAAAGGAAAATATAGGTTAATATTCACACACACTTATCTTCGTTTTCAATAGCTTTCTTTGATGTATACTCATATATAAAATAATTAAATTTATAGATGCAATAAATATTTTGTAAACAAACACACTATTCATTCAACAGCAACTATTTTTGGAGGATCTATGTACTAGGTTATGTCCAAGGCTCTTTATTCAGAAGATCAAACTGAGTTTGAAAGCCAAATTTCCTAAAAGGGGCACAACAGAATGGATTTATGTATCCGGTTTCATCAGTTTTGTTTTTGTTTCTTTTGTCTAGTATTTAAATAACCATACATATAAGTGTTATTAATATTCCTGTTATACACCCTTTAAAGAAGCTGTCTAATTTGTTGGATTTGGTTTCTTGTTGTGACATATTTTTAAGCTCCATCTTTCAAGGAATATGTCATATTTTTGCAAAAACAATACAATACAATGGCATAGCATATTAAAAGTTTTGAACACAGTAGACACTCCACAAAGTTTTAGGAGAGAATAGGTCATTAATGTGCATTTTAAATTTAATTTCCCCAAACAGTAGAATACTTAAATCATGTATGCATAGAGTAGTATCCTATCACATGGTGAATGCCTAATCAAAAAGCCCCTCAACCAGAACTGGAGTCTAGACCTTTACCTTAGGTGTAACAAAGGAGAGTGGCCCATATCTTTATCCTAAACAATGGGTTCTCAACCTGGAGTTTCAGAGTAGCAGCAGTAATGGCTGATGTAAAGATTCCTCCAGAGATCTATTGAATCAGCAAGGATGAGGATGGGACTCAGAAAATAAGGATCCTGATGCATGCCATGCATTTTTTCATTTGTCAGGCCCCTCAAGGAGGGGATGTTTCTGTGCAATTTAAAGGCATAGAGATTAAGCTACTTTAGTGAACAGGACACTACTTTAATGCTACACAAATAGAATGAATGCCAAGGATGTAATTCATATTGATACATTACATAGAATGCATAGTATACCTTCTATACACAGAACGTATAACTTTCTCTGTGGGAATAGCACTACAAAATTTAGATGTCTGCATAATTAATAACAATAACAACCCCCCATGATTTCATGTTCATCATCAAAGGTATTTTAAACATCTTAGTTGCAAATAATTTTATGTTATATTCTATGTGTGGGCAATAACATGGATCAACAAGGATTCAACTATAATACTATATAATGATAATTATACATCATATGGGTGGATATATGCTTCTACAAAAATCTTTTGCATGCTTTTTCACTTTTAATCCTTGCAATAAACCTTTGAAGTAGATATAAATATACTCCTTTGTACAAATAAAGAAACTGGTCAAATAACTTGCCTCCAACATGAAACTACTAAATGGAAGAGTCAGGATTCAAGTTCAAGGCTTCTGGCTCCAAGGATAAACTATTTTGCAATTCTCTGACTCATCTGAGCAATAAAGAATTGTTCAGTGTGTACAAATGACTTTTGGGCTAAATTGCTTAAGTAAAACCCAGAGATTTGTGTAAAATCCAAAAATTTACAGCCAAGAATGGTATTTACCAATTGGGCACAAGATAATTTATTTTTAAAAAATCCTTAAGTCAAAATGAGTGACTTCTAGCTTGAGAACGTTATCAAAAACCAAGGGCAGGCATTCAGGCTTCTGAAGTAATGTCAATGAAGAAAGTAATCATTGTTCAGAGTGAATTTTCATTCCTAATGAATGACAATGTATTCTTAATTGCTTCAAATGAGATGCTCCTGGGGAAATCTAAAGAATGGTCCTTTACAGTTGTTTTGGTATAATTGCAATCTTTACCAATCTGGCCTTGCTAACAGCACTACAGCACAAATCAACTGCTGATTGTTTTCATATTTTAAATCTTCTATAGCAATACTGTGCATAAAGTTTCTTATAATCGTCTCCTAAGTATTATTTTCCATATATTTTTCAGAATCAGAGAAACATACCATGCAGCTGACATTAATTCCAACTCTGGGAAGATCTGGAGCATGACTACAGCATTTCCCTATCAGCTTTTTTCTAATACTAAGTTTAATATAAGTATTTGTATTGATAACTCAACGCAAGTACTTCATTTGATGCCATATGGTAAGCAACCTTGCAAATAAGTATAAAAATGCCCATAAAGCTGGTATAGGCTGCATAGCCTTGAGTCCACAGACTGAAAGCATTAAAAGAAGCATTATTAAATGCTAATATTTTGCCCTGAAGTAGAGTTAAGAGGAAAACAGCTGGAAACCTTTTGTTAACATTTTTTTAGCTATTGTTTTTAAGGACCCTCTGCACATAGCTCACACCCCAGGACACTTTACTTTCCTGCTATAAAACAGTTGATGGCAAGTATAACAAACTTTTAACATATTAAAAACGAAACCTAAATTTCAAAAAGATTATAGATAAAGCATATGAATGAATATGAATGAATATATATGAAAATGGAAATATTACCCATTAGAAACAACTATGTCATTCAAATGTGAATAAATTATGACATAAAACAGGCACCAATACATAGTCTTTATTCCCACTGTACAAACTATAGGAGCCTTATGCATAATGAGCAGATAGATCCTTTGAATCAATCTCTGGGGATGGATCCTGGAATCTGGAAAATGCATGTTATCAAACTCATCAGATGATTCTTATTTTTATTACAGTTTTAGAATCTCTTTAAAGTTGTTTAATATTTTATTTCACTGTTATTGTCAACTATTTTGTAAAACAATAATAGTTCTTCAAACATTAGCTGCTACTAAGTGAGTTTCTGCATATGAATTGTTTTTTCTTGACAAATAATGATCCAACAAATATTTTCTTTCATCCATTGTTATTAATATAATTACTATTTTGCTTTTTTTCTTTCTTGCTCTAGTCAAGATTCTGAGTTAGTACAGATGGCCACAACCATAACAAAGTTATGCTGGAATATTTAGTTAGGACCATCTGGTTTGAAACTAACAAAAACCAACTCCTCCTGCCTTAAGAAGAAAAAACATTCTTAAGGAATATAGAAATTTCTTACAGAATTTAAGAGTAAGAATTCAGCAGATTCAGGAATGTACTAAAGGCACAGATGAATAAGCAGTCCAAAATTCCTGTATGTATCTCACCTCATCTCTTCTATATTACTGCTTCTCAGATTTCCCTTGTTTTCTGCTGACTCATTTCCCTTGCTTTTCCAGAACACATGGAAAGCCAAGCTCTCAAGCTTAAATGCTATTTGGCCAGCTACCTAAAGAAAAGTCAATCTCTTTATTAGATCTAATTCCAAATTTCTAAAAGCAGGATTCTGATTGCCCAGCCAAAATCAGTGGTGTTAAACCCTGAGCCAATCACAGTCTGTGTCATCTTGGCCTCAGTTGCTGGAGAACAGCGAATAACTGTGAACTAGGGAGACCACTTCTCTTCTTCCAGTGTACAATATTTAATTTCCAGCATCTCTCTCTCTCTCTCTGGATATTCTTTTATTGAATGTGGCAAGTTGGAGGTCATACTTTTACAAGAAGTTTCAGGAAAGTGATTAGGTCATTGTGTCAGTGTTAGAGATGTATAGTAGTAAAGAGGATATCTGTACTCTCAGTGATATTAAAAATATTTGTAAGAAGGAGGAAGGGGAAGTGGAGTAAGGAGTTAAGTGTAGAGGAAGAAGGAGGAGGAAGCAGAGGAGAAAGGACACATTCATGAAAACCCAAAGCAGCATACGCCACTGTTGGGAGGAAAACCTTTCCTCTATCCACTTGTATTTGAAGGGGGGTGGAAGTGGTGGCTGTGATTTAGCTGACAATAGACAGATTAGTAGGAGAAAATGCAAAGTTATCGACATATGCATGCAGGGATTACTTGCTGAATACCCAGAGGTAAAGGTTTATATACCAATTTAAAGTAAAAGTGTATGTTTGTGTACAGCGTGTGTCATTTGGAGTTTTAGTAGGAAAAGAGGAACTATATATATGTATTTCTGCTAGTGGGTAGGCAGTCTGTCTCCTTCCTGGAATTTGCAGGAAATTCCCTCAGAAGAAAGTTAATGGAAGCTGTACTTTAGGGAGTCTCTGCTTTAGTCAGACAAAGTTCAGATAAGATTTCAAATGTTTTCACTTTGAAATAATCTATATGCCAAAACTGTAATCCTTTCACGCTTATTAAGTGTTTTACTAGTAAATACAGATGTGCTATAAAGAACAAAATAGTGTATCTTAAGAGTATATCAAGAATGACTTCAATAAAAGGTAGAAGCTGTTCCTAGAAACTTAGAGAATAATGAAACCTAGATAAATAAAGAGGAGGAGATATAAGGCATTTTTACCCAAAGAGAATACTGTTTCCTGAAGAGTGAAGAAATGGAATCCTTTAGAGAAGTAGGTGTTTTGAGCAAAGAATTCTGTGTTCCATAATCTTCAATTAACACTTCAATGAAGATGATTCCCTTGTCCTTATTTCCAAGTACAGAATTACTCTAGAGTGTCTTTCCTTTCAGATTTAAATGATTCATGGTTAGAACTGTATTAGGAGGTCATTTATGACCTGAAGTCAGTTTGCAAAGATTAAAGAGTGATTGAGAATGATTTGCAGAAGTTATCTACTTTTTAAAGAAGTCTGGCAGTAATGGGAAGGCTAAAAAAATAACTATCTTAATGGAATGAAATGGATGAAGAGAAATTTTATGAGAAGATTAAACAAACAGACATTTTAAAGATTTTATTTATTTATTTGACAGAGAGAGATCATAAGTAGGCAGAGAGGCAGGCAAGAGAGAGTGAGAGGGAAGCAGGCTCCCTGCCAAGCAGAGAACCCGATGTGGGACTCGATCCCAGGACCCTGAGATCATGACCTGAGCCGAAGGCAGCGGCTTAAACCACTGAGCCACCCAGGCGCCCCTAAACAAACAGACATTTTAAGAAAAAACAAAACCATGTAGTAGTGGAGGATATTAGATATATAAAATAGGGGATTTAATTGATGGAAATGGAAGTTAGTACAGGAAAAATAAGAGATTAAGAAGTAAGAGATAGCAAAAAGCAATGATACTTATATCTTAAAAGGAAGGTAAAGAGGTAGAGGGTGATGTGCAAAAAATTAAATTTAATACACAGGGTACTTAATGAAAGAATCTCAAATGGGCATTCTCCTCTTCAATACGATAGGCAATAGGGTCAACAGATTGAGAAGGACTGCAGGAAGTGAAAGAGTGAAAGAAATTAGGAAAAGTATTGTATTAGCTGCCAAAGTGATGGTACAAGTATAAAGCCTACTTAAACGAAGCCAGGAGTACTTGTTGGCTCACACTATGCAAGAGAAGTTTAATTTACAGCTACCTAATGGCTGACTTCAAGGACAAAGATGATAATTTGAGGTTTAGATAGGTCTAATTTAAATAATGAAACAGTCAAAGTGTAACATGAAACAAATAGTAGGAGATAAGTAATAGTAGAAATAGATCATGGAGTCTACCACATAGAGTGGAGAGAAAATAGTGGTGAAATAATGAATTCCTGCATGCCCCGTATAGCACAGGGGATGCAGTCTGGAAACAGGAGAGCCAAATTAATTAAAATGAACTGGTGTCTCTGGAGATATTTTCCTGCATCATATACAGCAATATTCTCCCCTCCTTGTCAGAGTCCTTAGAGTCATGATTTTCATATTTTTCCATATTTTCTTCTAGATTCCATCATAGCATTTCAATCATTATTTCCAAGCAACAGTGTTTAAGATACTCTCTATCATGTTAAAGCATTTCCACAATCTCTAATTCCATGATGATCTTTACCATTTGTTTCTCTGATCGTTTCTTAGAAAATACCTTGATCTACCATGAAACCCACATTTAAAATCCAGCATTATCCACCTGCCCCCCAACTTTTTTGTGGCTGGTCCAGCTATTTCAGTTGCACTACATTTTGTTAGCCAGTTTGTGTCAAAAACCTTTTCCTCCAAACAAAAAGCTATGGAAGAAAAAGAAGCTACAGCAAAGTAAACACATAATTGCAAACTAAACACAACTCAGATGAATACAATTGTTTGCAGTATGCTGTTCAAATTCCCACTGGTTAGGGGTCATTAGTACAGTCTGTTTGCAATTGCTTCATTGATTGAGAACATGAGATCACCCTCAAAGCATAGATATATATATATAGATAGATAGATAGATATAGATAGATATATAGATATATAGATATGTGTGTGTATATAAATAATTTTTAACTATTATCATTTATGGTAATAAATGAGCCCTGTACTATTTGTCATTTATAATTAGGAAAATATTTCATAGGCAAATATAACTATAACAAGTCAGTATGGTTCTGACCACTATTAAATGACATGTATATGTAAGAGTTTAGTGGGGAGATTATGGAACATAAAGACAAAGGACTTTACCTATAGTATGTTTACATCTTGAGCTCCAGAGAAGGTGGAGGAAAATAACACATGTTCATCAAAATTATTATAAGGCTGTCCACGATGGAAACTTGAGTGATTCCCACATGGAAAGGGAAGAACAGTAAGTTGTAGAGACTTAGAATCAGTAAGAATACAGGTTTTGGAATCTGATAGGTTAGACACTCCCCGCCTCTCCTAAGTCTCTATGAGTAACCACAGTAGAATAATTTTTTTTTAAGATTTTATTTATTTATTTGAGAGAGAGATAGGGAGAAAGAGAGAGAATATACATGAGTGGGGGAGGGGCAGTGGGACAAGCAGACTCCCCGCTGAGCAAGGAGCCCAATGCAGGGCTTGATCTCAGGACCCAAGAGATCACCAGCTGAGCTGAAGTCAGACCCTTAACGGATTGAGCCACCCAGCTTCCCTCACAGTAGAATACTTTCTATGCAAAGCCACAACGTATTAAGGTTTTAACATAAGGAATATAATACCTAGGTCTGTCAGTAATGTGAAGACACACTGATTAAAGAAAATGCAAACAACTGTTTTTCAAAAGTATCTCCAAATTTAACCAGACTAATAAAAGAGATGCATCTCATTTTCATACCTCTTGATGGAGCTAGACGGTTACAATAGTTCAAAATGTATGTATCTTTTTTTTTTTTTTGGTGCTCAAAACGTTTTCTCAGCCAATATATGATAAGCTATTATTAACTTTTTTATTATTCATCTTTGTTTTTAGCTAATTATCTTGTCAAAGACCTAATTGCAGAGATTCTACGTTGTACAAATGACCAGTTATTCCCCAAAGATCATCTTCTAAGTATATGTGGCTATGAAGAATTTTTGCAGAAGTAAGTATCTTATTAAGGTAAAATTTGATCATTGTTATAACCTATGCTAAGGCACACTTCATTTTTTCCTTTTAAACATACTTTGTACAAACACTATACTCTTATAACCAACATAATTACATCAACTTTGTCCTTTTTAAGGTGAATTCAAAATTTTATAACTCATAGCGATAGTTTCATTCTTGGTTTTATTTTGTATTTTGTGTATTTTTGGCAACTTTTTTTTTTTAAAGATTTTATTTATTTGACAGAAAGAGATCACAAGTAGGCAGAGAGGCAGGCAGAGAGAGAGGAGGAAGCAGGCTCCCTGCGGAGCAGAGAGCCGCATGCGGGGCTCGATCCCAGGACCCTGAGATCATGACCTGAGCCGAAGGCAGCGGCTTAATCCACTGAGCCACCCAGGCACCCCTTGGCAACATGTTTTTAAGTGACCTGTGACCTGGAGGGTGATATTCTCAGGACATGGAAATTTCAATTTCGAAACCAAGAAAGTCCTGGGCCAAACAAGTCACTGTAATAAAGCTTATTAGAACTGATCACAATTTTTAAGAAGTAACAAATTATTTTGCAGTGAGTAATTTTTGATTTGAAATAACATTAGTATGCTGATTAAATACTGATTTTTAAAAATCACAGAGGGTTTGAGTATAAGCATTATAACATTTTCATAAAAGAGTAACCTTCATTTCTTTAGTCAGGCAGCTCTTATAACAATTAAAGTCTGTTCTTATGTAGGTCAATTGCAAATACTTATTTGATAGAAAACTCACCTTCTCTTATTGTATCATAATTATGACTATTCTGAAATTCATTAAAGATCAACCTTGAAAATATAATACAATTTTAAGAAAGGAGATATTTCTCTGCTTGTACTGTAGTTATTCTAGATAGTGAAGTAATGAGCTAAAGTAGTCAATAAAGTGGATTGTCATTTACATTTTTCCTTTGTGTTTCCACAAGTGTCTAAAGAATGACAGTAGTCTCATGGAAGTAAAAGTGTATTTCTTTTCAGATACTCATTGTCACTGTCATTATTATTCCATCATAAATGTACATGAAAATTTGATGAATTTAACAGTATTATCAGCAAATCCAGACCTTCACTGTGCAATGTTAACTGCAAGTGGCTTTTAAGACTATTTCCTTTTTTGTAATCCCAGTTATAACAAAATAATAATAAAGATTTATATGAAATCACAGATGCTTTGTTGTACTGAACTCACAGATACTCCCCTTCTCTCTTACCTGTTTGAACCTATTAACATACCCAATGACTAGGCTGCTACCTTCTTCTAACATATGGTTTTTGAGAGTATTTCCAAAGAGCAAGGAGAAATACTTGAGAAATGTAACCTTATACTGAATACTCATTAAAATTCATCCTCTGAAATTATGTCTCCAAATGTACAGCTGGACTTCAGCTAATGACAAACATTACATACAAAGAATAAGAAGCATTATCAAATCTATGTATCTAGTGTTATCAGTAGGAAGCATCATCCCATAAGCAAAAGTGTTAAAGAGACAGAAATTTGTAAGAGTATAATGTGAAGAAATTTATAATGGACCTTGTCTTACTTGCTGTTTCAAATGTGTAAGTCATCCATACTTAGCTCAATTGTTGAAATGTATATCTCATTTTGCTCTTTTTTCTTGTTAATATGAACATAATAGATTTCTAAAATATTTTATAGTAATTTATTTCTAACAAAATATCATTTACCTGGGTTTTTATTAAGATAGTAAAGTTACAAGTATTAGTATAAATTAATTATAGTCATTTTTCCCTACTGGAATTTGAAAGACATGTATATGTCAGGGATTTACTTACTATTTAAGATTAACATCCTACCTGTTTGGTATGATTTTTTAAAATAAGCAAAAAATTCACTATTATTCTTTCTAACATCTAAATCATTTAGATTTTTTTGTTTGTTTGTTTATTCTCTTGCAACTGTCTAAAAATATATGTCCTAGGGGCCCCTGGGTGACTCAGCTGGTTAAGCGGCTGACTCTTGATTTTGCCTCAGGTCATGATCTCAGAGTTGTGAGATAGAGCCCTACATTGGGCTCCACACTGGGTGTGAAGCCTGCTTAAAATTCTCTCTCCCTCTCCTCTGTCCATCCTCCCCCACTCTCTCTCTCTCAAAAAAAAAAAAAAAAGATAGTAATAATAACAATAATAATAATAAAAAGCAAAAATGTCCTTAAATACTTGGAAATCTTTATAATGTTCTCGGGAGGGAACACAGGTAACACATAATGAAGTTAATAATGTAATAGGTAATAATTTAGACTCTAACAGTTGTAGTACTACAAGTACTACACTTCATCTGGAGTATTTGACTAGCTTTGATTGTAATAATAATAACCATTTAGCAAATGCTCATTATTTGGTTACCTCATATTGGGTAGACTCCTAAGTCTTATGACATTATCAGTATGATAGATACTGTAATTATCCCTGTTTTACAGACAGGAATTCTGAGGCTTTGCTTAAGATCACACAGCTAGGAAGGTGGGAGAATAAAGCTGAATTCAAACCTGGGTTTGGCTGCTTGCCCTGGGTATGCACTACAAAACAACAGTGCAAAAGTTCTTGAAGGATATACAAGAAATAGCAAATAGGTTCTTCATGCTGGAGTACTGGTGAAAAATATATGCAGTTTCTTTAGTCTGCAGGAATGGGGTACAGAGATTATTAGTCAACTCCTATTGAAAACCACACACATATAAAACATTAGGCTGATCATTGAGAATACAAAGATAAGTTATATATAATCTTTGCCCTCTCCCTCGCCTAAAAATTCATAAAGCCTTGTAATCACTTCTTTTAATGTCCTATCCTGTGGGCAGTATTAGCATTATTATATACGTAATGCTTGTGGATCACAGAGGGACTGACGGCAAGAATACGGAAAAAGTGCAAAGAAAAGTCAATAATAAACTTGTACTTAAAGTATAAATACTGAGGAAAAAAAACCAGTACTATGTGATAAAATGTTAATGGCCTTAAAATATATAAAATACACTTAAATTTTGTTTTTAATAAAAATAATTATCAAGGAAAACCAGGCTAGGAATGTGAATAGCATGGGGAAGCCTGGGTGGTTCTGTCAGTTAAGTGTCTGCCTTCAGCTCAGGTCATGATCCCACGGTCCTGGGATCCAGCCCCACATCAGGCTCCCTGCTCAGCGGGAAGCCTGCTTCTCCCTCCTCCTCTGCTACTGCCCCTACTTGTGCTCTCTCTCTCTCTGTGTCAAATAAGTGAATAAAATCTTAAAAAAAAAAAAAAAAAGAATGTGAATAGCATGAATAGAAATTCAATGGACAAGAAATTATTTAAAGAATTTAATCTAATAAAATCCAATTAAAACAATGAGATAACACTTTTTCCCATCAGATTCTTAAAATGCTTATGATGAAATTCAGTTAGAAATGGACAATATGTAAACATCTGCTAGAAATATAAACTGATACAGCACTAACTGAAGATAATTTTGTCAAGCATATTAAAGTTCTGTAAAAATGTGTCTAAAACTGATAGATCATCTGTGTTTCAGCAATTCTGCTTCAGTGAATATTTCTAAGTAATAATCATAATAATACAAAAAGACTTAGTTATAAAGGATATTTACCATAACATAATTTCTAGTATTAGCAACATAACAGGAACAAAAACTGGGAAAAAAACTAAATCTCCAGTAGTGCTCCAGAATAGAGGTAAGATAGGTCATGAACATAATTTTATTATAATATGACAGAATTTATAAATTATTAAAAATACAGAATCATGTCTCGGAATAAAACATGCATCATAGTTTCTAAGGATGAAAATATATCTTTTCAAATCATGGTTAAATATATTAATTTTTGTTAAAACAGTATATTTCTATTCGGAAAATAAGAAGAAATCACTTGAGAGGTAGAGTGAGAGAGTGAGTGCATGGGCATGCAGAAGCATGAGCCCATGGGGGAGGGGCAGCAGGAGAGGGAGAGGTAGAATCCCCGCTGAGCAGGGAAACCTAACCAAAACGGGGCCTCTATCCAGAGACTCCGGGATCAGGGATCATGACCTCAGCTGAAGGCAGACACTCAACTGACTGAACCATTTAGGCGCCCTAAGAAGAAATCTTATATACTAAAATGTTAAAGTAGTTACTTCCACCTTGAAAAGGAACTATAATACAAATGATATTTATTTGGTTCATTTTCAATTTATAAAACTCCTGTGATTAAACCTGCCTTTTTTGTTATCAAGAGATTAAGGAAATAAGTAATTTCTCATGGAGATGAAAATAATAACAGTAAAACAACAGCAAAATCTATTTCACTTATTAAAAGTTTTTTATGGACTAGAATTTTCACATGTAGTACCATTCATTCTCATATAAGAGAAGCATGATTATTTCCATTTTACAGATGGGAAAATTGAGGCTAAGAGAAAATGATGGCTTCCTAAAAGTTATAAAATTTGGAAGCAGCAAAATCAGGATAGCACAGGTTTATCTGGCTCTGAGGCCCAAATCTTTCTAATATATAACAAAGACTCCTCCATAATAAAGGGCCACTTGAAAATAAAAACTGTAGGGATAATGTTTCATTGGGGATAATGACCATGTACTTGGGCTGATAAACATGGTGTATAACTGAGCATATAGCATTTAGGTCAAACACAAGGAAAACATTACTTGTAGAACACTCATTTTCTGACATATTTAAATTTTAAAAAATCTTTAACCAGAAAACTTTTAGAAGTGATTTGACTAAAGCAAAGGGAAATTATAATCATTAAAGGTGGGCTTGTTAAATATCTGATTCGGTAAAAATTTCCGTTTCGGAATTTTGAGACTCTTTAAGCAAATAAATATTATCAAAACAAATTCTGCCCACTATTGATAATGCTACTCTATCACTTGCTTTGGAAAAATGAGTTTAACTTCCTTTAACTTCAATTTCTTCATCCTTTAAAAAAATTATTTATTTATTTTTTAAGAGTTTACTTTTCTATTTGAGAGAGAATGAGAGAGAGAGAGCACAGGAAGGGGGGAGGGTCAGAGGGAAAAGCAGACAACACGCTGAGCAGGCAGCTGGATGTGGGGCTGCATCCCAGGACTCTGAGATCATGACCTGAACTAAAGGCAGATACCCAACTAACCATCCACGTGTCCCCCCAGATTTATTTTTAATGTACCGTTCTTCTTTACAAATGAACTGTAGGATTATATTTTAGTAATCTTTAATTCCAAATGTAGAAATATTACTAAGCCTTTACTAATCTTTTCAGGGTATATGGATTCCTTGAGCTCCTGTAAAGTGTAGGTCTAAGAAAATTAAAAATATTATGTGGTTGTTCAGATACAGTGAACTTAAAAGTAGAGAAACATTCTCTCTCCCCCGTCCCAGCAAAAAACCACTATTATTTTTGTGGGATGATGTAGAAATATTTTTTTTTCATTTTAAGTTCTTATGTTATCAGAACTATGCTTTTCAATTTGTTCTGCATTATGAAAATAGAGAAAAATTATATTTAGTTGCTACTTTTGCAATTTCTCATCTATTTTAGACTAGATAAAGGAAAATCCTTAAAATGTAAACTCCTTGGTTTCTTCCAGTCGGTGTATTTGTCTGTCAAAATAGTCACAATAAATAACTAACTACCTCATGAACCAAGTATTGAGGAAGTAGCTAAGACATTTTGTTGTTGCAATTAAAATGTCAATGATATGAATGCTTTCTCATAACTTTGTTAATAGTATATTTATGATGCTCTAGTCCTCCTGCATTTTGCTATTTCATTGAACTCACCTGTCTTTAGAGGCCCAGGGTTATTATTAACCTAATAATTTAGAATCTATGAAAAGAATTTATACGCTTTTCCAAAACATTACAGTGAACAAAACTGAAATTAATCAACAAAGCAATTAAGATGCTATGTATATTTTGTAACCTATTGTAAAATTAAGGAAGATGACTTTCTTAGGAAGTCCAAATCCCTTTTTTATAAGTCAACTATATTATTATGGCAACTCATTTATAACATTCATCCTAATTTAGCGTTACAAACTTTTTTCTGTAAATTAAAATATTCCATTTTCTCTTTTGCCCCCTCTCTCCCCCTTTCTCCCTTTCTCTCTCTCTCTACTACTCTTGTTCTGGCCCTTCCTCTCCCTGTTCAGTGTTTCCATAAATATAGGAACTCACTTTAATAGCATGTCTCCATAACTATTCTCAAAAATGAGTAGGTTCCTGACCTCTTACACCCAGATATCATGTATTTACCAGATATGTCAATTATATCAAATAGTTTCATTAGCTACAGTATTCTCCTCCAAAACTGCTTTCTTTATGCATGGTTTTAAATAATATATTATGAACAAAGAAAAAATTAAATAATTAGGACAGAAAGTATCAATTTTCTCATTGGCTCAAGATAGCTTAATACAAAATGGTCCACACTATAAAGTATGGAATACAAAAACTGCAAATTAGAATCTGAATAAATTAGAGAAGTAATAGAAGAATAAAAGGTATCTTGTACATTCAAAAAATATTAACATCTTCCATCATGTTCCTGGTCTGTAGACCCTAAATTAAGTATCACAGCAGGAAATGTCCTTGGTAATTTAGTTTACCCTTTTCCCATGAGCTTATCCAGTAGACAGACTCCATTAGGCTAATACAATGGTAGGCTTAAGGACAAGGACTTACTACTACCTCTTTTCTTACCTGTTAGATGTAGTACAGATATAGACCCCAAACTGTGAGGGATGCCTGGGTGGCTCGGTCGTTTAAGTGCCTGCCTTTGGCTCAGGTCATGATCCCAGGGTCTTGGGATCGAGTCCAGCATCAGGCTCCTTGCTGGGTGGGGAAGCCTGCTTCTCTTTCTGCCTGACGCTACCCCTGCTTGTGTTCTCATTCTCTCTCTGGCAAATAAAATCTTAAAAAACAACAACAACAACAACAAAAAACCAAATTGTGCCTGGGTGTGCTGTCCTTCCAGGGAGTAACAAGACTTGTACCTTCACCTATTCTTGTAACCATCTCACATGAGATTTTTCTTTGTAAATATATTTATAATATATGAAATACAATGTTACTTCACAACTGTACCCCTTCTAGCTCAGCATTTACTAGGAGTGCAGGTTTTTCTGTTTCTTATTCTTAACCTATGTAATTTAAGTAATATCTTCCCTCAAAAGTCTTATGTGTTTTACGTTCTAATTCAGCTTAAAAACAATGTTTCTTAGGTGCTGTGTCAAACAATAAAATTTACTGCACTTAAAAGCTTTTTGTTGAATAAATCATGACTGCACTGTCAGTAGCAAACCACAAGTGATGCATAAGAAGAAACCAAAAAGTCTTTCTTGATAATTTTGCTTGGGTCAATTGTTTACGGTTATGACCAGGTGTTATATCTTTGATTTAAAGGAAATAATGAAACTAAACTGTTTTTTATTATTTAAATTGACTTTCGTCAAGGAATGCTAGAACCCAGAGTGCTAAAAAATATAAAAAGAAAAAAGAAAAACAAAACCTACTGTAATTAAAAATCTTACTTTGAAATTGTCATATATATTCTTAAATCTAAATTTAAAAGGCAGTATCTTTCTCTTTATTCATCAGCAGCATTGACTAATTTGATCTTGCTATCTATTTGGGAGTCCCTTTTCTCTCTTCTGACCTTCCCTAGTAAAGAAAATGCTGAATAACCTTTGATTAGAGTGAGAAAGTCCTCTTTGAAAATTAAATCTAATTAGAATTTTAAAATAATCTTTTTTTTAAAAAAAACACTAATTGGGGCGCCTGGGTGGCTCAGTGGGTTAAAGCCTCTGCCTTAGGCTCGGGTCATGATCCCAGGGTCCTGGGATCTAGCCCCCTATTGGGGGCTGTTCTCTGCTCAGCAGGGAACCTGCTTTCTCCTCTCTCTTTGCCTGCCTCTTTGTCTACTTGTGATCTCTGTCTGTTAAATAAGTAAATAAAATCTTTAAAAAAAAAATTAAGGATTCAGGGACACCTGGGTGGCTCAGTTGGTTAAGCAGCTGCCTTGGCTCATGATCCTAGCATCCTGGGATCAAGTCCCATATCGGTCTCCTTGCTCGGCAGGGAGCCTGCTTCTCCCTCTGCCTCGGCCTGCCTCTCTGCCTATTTGTGATCTTTCTCTCTCTGTCTCTCTCTCTCTGACAAATAAATAAATAAAATCTTTAAAAAAAAATTAAGGATTCCATTTTGCAAGCTTGAACAAACGATTATTTTCAGCACACATGGAACAGGCCAAGATTATCAATATTATAATCAACTCTTTTTGGCTTTTTAGACTTAATTTCATCAAATAAATAGCTGAAGGTATTTTTCTCTTTTACGTAACTTCACTCTTACCCTTAGAAATCACAAAATCATGTCAGAGAATTAGAAAAAAAAAATGTCATAACTTCTAGAACTCTCACATATAATAATAGAAGTTGCGTTCTAGTAATAAATCATTCATTAAAAGTATCTCGAGTTTCTCCAAATCAGTTATTAGATCTCCTTCAGAGTACTTTACCTAACATTTAAAAATTAATTTTGGCTTCTATCTTTAGTAGTTATCTAAAATAACAATAATACACATTTGGTTTCAACCAATAATTCTATACTAGAACAAATGTCCTAATATGTGAATACTCTATATAACTACATTTGAAAGCAATTTCCCAAAGAAAGAGCTTGTATTAAATAAAGGTTGTTTGCTATTAAAAGCTACAGATAAGAATTACAGCATATTTCAGAACGACGTTTTCTAAAAAGCTTTGTCATGTTTATACACGCATCATTAACCAAGAGACTTGAGTCTTTTTATCAAGTTTTTATAAAAGTGTTTATAAAAGTTTTATCAAGTTTTTATAAAAATAAAAACCTGTTGGGGCGTCTGGGTGGCTCAGTGGGTTAAAGCCTCTGCATTCGGCTCAGGTCATGATCCCAAGGTCCTGGGATTGAGCCCCACATCGGGGGGGTCTCTGCTCAGCAGGGAGCCTGCTTCCTCCTCTCTCTCTGCTTGCCTCTCTGCCTACCTGTGATCTCTGTCTGTCAAATAAATTAATAAAATCTTTAAAAAAAAATAATAAAAAAAAATAAAAACCTGTTGCATGATTTTTCCAAGAAGACAAAACAAATCAGAACTAAACAGGTATATAATTAAATTTCATTATATCTAAAACTATAATAATCAATATGCAGCTATGAAGTTATTTTTATAACTCAAAAACATTTACTCCTAAAAGCTAAGAAATAAAAATCACACTCTTACCCTCCACCAATTCTGAATCAAATTAAGTTCTATTTTTCTTAAAGTAAAGGAATTAGCTAGAGAATATGTGAATTGTGTAGTATTTCAAATAAGCCAGTATTATCTTATGAGGCCTACATGCATTATTTTACATTGAGTTCTTAAATGTTTTGTACTAATAAAATCTAAGAATGTTTATCCTCTGGAGGTTTGTGAGAAAAATAATGAAACCTTGAAATGGGATAAGATCTGTATTTTTTTTTCTTCAGTTGGTGATTGTATTACAAACTTTGCACACCATACCTCCAAAATAACTCCCTGGAATTTAGTGCACATTTTTGCAAAGGACACAAAGTTCCAAATACACTGATAGGTTTCCTCCTTACTTACTTTTTATCTTCTTTAACTTTTTAAAATTTACATTGTTGTGCAGTTATTTGTCTTTTGTGAATGCATAGCTTTAAAGAAGGCATTATAAACTTGAAAGTTGTTATAAAACATTTCCTCTAGATTTAAAAAGGAATTTTAAAAAGTATGTACTATATATATAAAGAAATACAACCACATTCAAGTGAAGAGGCATGAGAGATAGTTGCCCTTTTACAAGCTGGAGGGAATTCTTAAGGAAAAAAATGGGGCATCTGAAAAGAAAGGTTTCGAGCTCTTAGGTGCAGTTCTCTCTCAAATTGTAGCTACTGGTATCAATTTATGTCCCATACAGAGTCCCTATTCAAAACCATGACCCCTGTCTACTAACCACCCTCGCTGTGAGCCCTAGTGTTAGAATTTAACCTATGCTTGTCTCTAAATCATGAAGTTCAACCTGTCCTACTTATGGTTTCCCTGAAAGCAAAATAACAATAAAATTGAGGAGCACTGATTGAGGAAAACAATGTACCACTGATCTTTATCTACGCTGAGTAGCAACAAGTAACACTTTAAGCATAAATCCAGGGTGTTTTCATTAGTTACAAAACTTACTAAAATTAAGGATCATGATATAATTAACATCATCAACATTTTTAAGTGTCAAATACAAAAGGAATAGGTGTGTGTACAGAATACACATACATAAGTATTTGAAAAATATTCTCTAGAGGGCTACAGTACTATTAATATTTTAACATTTTCTTATATTCACTTTACATCTCTTAGTCAACCTAAGTATTAACAGGCAGCTTAATTGTTGAATTTCCTTAAAGAAGTATCTTTAATAGCTCTCAGCAATCCTGGCTTTCAATAAAATCAAATGGACATACTTTTTTTTTTCTATATAGGACCATAATATTTCAAAATGCATCTCTGTGAGTACTTCTTACATTTAAGAATGGAGAATATTTAAACCTAATTAGGTTAGCTTATTAAAAAAGGATATGTATTTATTCCAATAATAGAATAATGTTTGTAAATGTGAGTTACAAGGAGTGCCTAGCCTGATGGGAATCAATATTTGTAGGTCCAACATTACTTAGGATGTCTTTTTTTGCCCATAAGATAAATCTGAAGTACTTACATACCATTTTTTGGTGTTAAGGTCATTAATCTCTTTATACAAACATACTGCTATAGAAATACTTTAAAATAATGTGAGCTACTTATGAATAGGAAATAGGAGTAATTATGTGCAAGGATTCAGCTCTTTGGTGTTTATCTTAAATGGCAGGTATACTCATAACAGTTCCCAAGATAGTAGCTAACAACACATAGCTGGAATCAAAGATTTGCTGAGGGAATAAATAAATGGATGTGCAGAATTTTGATTTACTAGTATATATGAAGAAAAAACCTAAACTTTTCATTGTATCATAAAGATTCAGTTCATTTAACAGTCTAAGATTTTTTTACATATGGTTAAACAAAACTACTAAGAACCCATATTTGAAATGTTACCAGATTCAGAAAAACATCTGCTGTGTATAATCTGAAGTAGATAATTCCAATATTCACAATATAAGCATAGTAATACCTAATGTGGCCTTTTCTCTTAGTGCTCAAATCGTATTCTCCTATATTATCCATCTTAGCAGTGATTTTTTTGTTTTTGTTTTGGTATGGTAGGCTTTCTTCCTATCTTTTCTGATACCTAGAGTCAACAAACACTGATTTTTCCTTAGTCCATTTACTCATTAAATTCTGTATATCAACCTTCTTTCTATTCTTTAATGCTTTGTTTTCTTTTTCTCTCTTCTCTTTCATCTCGTTCTGTCCAATGGAAATGTAATGTGGGCCACATAATTATTTTAAGTTTTCTACTAGCCACTTTAAAAAACATATAAAAAGAAACAATAGAAATAAGTTTTTTAAAAGATTTTATTTAGTTATTTGACACAGAGAGAGAGAGAGATTACAAATAGACAGAGAGACAGGCAGAGAGAGGGGGGAAGCAGGCTTCCCGCTGAGCAGAGAGCCCGATGCAGGACTCGATCCCAGAACCCTGAGATCATGACCCGAACCGAAGGCAGAGGCTTTAACCTACTGAGCCACCCAGGTGTCCCTGATAGAAATAAATTTTAATATAATATTTTATTTATTTAACTCAAATATTTTATTTAACCAAAACAGTATCATTTCAACATGTAATCAAAATTTTTAAAATATTGATATGTTTTTTAAAAAATTGGTATGTTTTATATTCCCTTTCTGTGCTAAATCTTCAAAATTCAGTATGTATTTTATGCTTCGAGCACATCTTAATTCAGACTAGTGACATTTTAAGTGTTCAATAGCCACATGAGTCTAATGTTACTATATTAGATAGTATAGCCCCAGATCATCATAAGCAAATTGACCAAAATGGTGGTCTTGCCAAGCAGAGTGATGGCAGAGTGGTGAATAGTAGTTTATAGCTCTTAGAAAGCATTATGGTTATTGGAGACACTGTAACATCAGACATTTCATCTTAAGTGACAATTCTAGCACAGTAATAGTTTTTGTTACTGCTAACATACATAAACATGACTTAGTATTTTAAATATGATATCTGAAAAAATGAGGTACTAAGTACAATCTCAAAATAACATGTTCTGTAACATAAATTAACTTATCCATAGAAGTCTCCTTAATACATGTAAAACATTCCGTACTAATGTTTTATTCCACTAAAAAGAGTAGCTAAAAGCACAGTACACAGGAAGCTGCTGAGGGTGACACAGTATTGTACACACTGACCAGTGACCATTCACCAACATACATTTTTTTCTCAACTCAGACTCAGGCTCTGTCTTGAAAATGCTTACTGCAGAATTCCACAATTTTGTGCATTTTGCTCTTGCCTCTGTATTTAGAAGCAACAAAGGTTTCTTACATTCTCTTCCATCCAAACTCAGGCTTTTCTGAAAGCCAACTCTTTTATCTACTATGATATTTCTTTATAGTTCTTAAAGATTCTTTGAATATTTTATTTTAAATTCTTAAAATTTTTTATTGTATTTAAATTCAATTAATTAAATTATGGTGCATTATTAGTTTCAGTGGTAGAGTTCAGTGATTAATCAGTTGCATATAGCACCTAGTGCTCATTACATCAAATGTCCCCCTTAATGTCCATCACCCAGTTACCTTATCCCCTCACCCATCTCCCCTCCAGCAACCTTCAGTTTGCTTCCTATAATGAAGAGTCTCTTATGGTTTGTCTGCCTCTCTAATTTTGTCTTATTTTATTTTTCCCTCCCTTCCCTTATGATCCTCTGTTTAGTTTCTTAAATTCTGCATAAGTGAAATCATATGATAATTATCTTTCTCTGATTGACTTATTTCTCTTAGCATAATACTCTCTAGTTCCATCCATGCCTTTGCAAATGGTAAGATTTCATTTTTTGATGGCTGAGTAATATTCATATATATATACATACATACATACCACATCTTCCTTTTACATTCATCTGTTGATGGACATCTGGGTTCTTTCCATTGTTTGGCTATTGTGGACATTGCTGCTATAAACATTGGGGTGCAGGTGCCCCTTCAGATCACTACCTTTGTATCTTTGGGGTAAGTACCTAGTGGTGCAATTGCTGGGTCATAGGGTAGTTCTATTTTCAACATTTTGAGGAACCTCCATGTTGTTTTCCAGAGTGGTTGCACTAGCTTGCATCTCCACCAACAGTGTAAGATGGTTCCCCTTTCTCCATACCTTGCCAACATTTGTCTGTCCCTGATTTGATAATTTTAGCCATTCTGACCAGTGTGAAGTAGTATCTCATTATGGTTTTGATTTATAGTTCCCTGATGTGAGTGATGTTGAGCATTTTTTCATGTGTCTGTTGGCCATTTGGATGTCTTCTTTGGAGAAATGTCTGTTCATATCTTCTGCTCATTTCTTGACTGGATTATTTATTTTTTAGATTTGAATTTGATAAGTTTTTTATAGATCTTAGATACTGCCCTTTATCTGATAAGATATTTGCAAATATCTCTCCCATTCTGTTGGTTATCTTTTGGTTTTGTCAATTGCTTCCTTCGTTGTGCAAAAGCATTTTATCTTGATGAAGTCAGAATAGCTCATTTTTGCTTTTGTTTCCTTGCTTTTGGAGACACATCTAGCAAGAAGTTGTTTTAAAACTGTGCTGATGTTTTTATTCAGATTTGTATATCTTTGTCCATGTGTGTTCTGGTTACGGACCTGTATTGGTTTGAGTAGTGTCTTCCAACACTTTTTCCCAGGAGACCTGTTATTTTTAGCCCACAATTTGCAAAACACCCCACTGCCCCCTTATATAAAAAGAAACTTGTGGGAAAAAAAGAAACACATGTATCACATTATACCAGGAATGCCTGAATCTATAAATAAATTTTAAGTGTGCTATTTTTACTCCAAATATTTATGTTCTAGTGTCTGGTCTTATTTTGTCAAACCTAGCATCCTTATTTGCAAAATGGGAGATCTGGGCCAGAACTGTTCTTCCTTTCCAGTTTTTGAGATCTTTCTTCATGCAAAATCATACATGATACCTCTATTATTAGAATTATAATTAGATATCCTCAGGACTGGATTAATATATTAATTAATATGCAAATCTACCCACAGCCCACCAAAATTCTCATGAAACGGCAGGAAAAAATATTACTAAAAAACTCCTGGTAAAACAAAGAGTGACAGCATGGGGAGGACAAAACAATTGCAAAGGGACTGTGGAGGTCCTAGATAAAATATCAAAAGATATTTAAAATAGGAAGGTTTTGGGACATTCATTTGACAGCTTTATAAAAAACAAGACAATATCCTAAGGAATGATGAGCTTTCAAAATTAGCTCAAGGAGACAAGTATAAAGCAGTATAAAAGTAGTATAAAAGAATAAAAGTATAAAATATAAATAAAATAAAAGTATGTAGTATAAAAGAAAACAATGAGCAGTGTGGGGTGAAAAGTTAGTTTTTGCAAATTGCACCAAACCTTCAGAGAACAGAGATTTTCCAATTATATAAACTGTTCCAGGACAGAGAAAAGGTATATGAAGTTTACAAGGCTGGCCTAATTGTGATGCCTAAAACAAATAAAAGTAATAAAATTTTAAAATTATAAGCCTATCTAAATTTTGAAAAATGCAAAAAAAAAAACCTTAAAAAACTGTAAATTAAATCTGCTAGTGGGACAATCTACACAAAAATGTAAATATAATTATACATTAGGAAAATCAGTGTAATTAATATATTAACACATTCAAGAGAAAAATGATCTTCTCAATTTGATGCACCAGATACAGAAAACCTATCTGATAAAATGTGAAACATTTATAATTTTTTAAAATCATTAACAAAATAAAACATGAAAAATACACAGCAGGAATACACAGCAAATATCATATCCAACTGTTAATCATTTAAGGGATTTCCTATAAAAGTAAGAAAATGAAAGGGATGTCTATTACCATTATTACTATTCAGGAGGGTTCTAGACAACAGTCAGCAAAAATATTGGGAAGCAATAGATAAAACAGTAATTGTTTTAAAAGAATATAATTTTCTACTTAGAAAATCCAAAATAATCAACTGAAAAACATTAGATATTACAGCAGGATTCGACAAACTAAGTCAACACATAAAACCAATGAATAAATACCATGAAAAAAAGCTTTGACTTATAATAGAACAGAATCTATAAAATATCTTGCAAAAAACATAATATGTGTAATGATGACCTGAAAGAAAACTAACACTTTACTCAAGGGCATAAAAGAGAATTAGGGTGCATGTAAAAATATACTTATCCTTGAAAAGAAGATTCAATATTATAAAAATACCAATTCTTCTTACTTAATCCCATAAATTAAATATAAGTCAACATTATATTAGCATTTTCTCTTTAACAGTGGCACACTGATTCTAAAATTGTACTGGAAGAGAAACTGTGCAAAAATAGATAATATAGTTTATTTTAAATAGTGACTTTCATTTCCACACTTCAAAATATGCTAGAAAATAAAATAACTGAAGCAATTTGGTATTGGCACAGGAACAAATGTATAGATTAATGGAATATTTAGAGTCCAGAAACAGATCGGATATTTATGAAAACTAGTCATGTGATAAATGTAATAGGTCAAAAATCAGAAGATGTCCTCATTAAAGATGTTCCAGAAAATTGCCACTGTGTTGGAAAAATGTCTAAAATTGGAACTATACATCACTCTTTACTCAACAAATGCATTCCAGATAGATTGTATATAAGGACGTAAGTATAAAGAACAAAAAAGAAAGTGTTGCTATGAAAAAAATTAAGTTAAATTCTTTATAGATAACTGATAAAGAGGAATCATTAAAAACTATTACTGCTGAATTAAATGTGGAAGAAACAACTTTAAAAGATTAGAGCAATAATTATAAAAATCTAAACCAATTCTTTATTCAGGTTGTTCTTCAAGTCCAAGTACATGTTCTTTATAAAGAAGGTGGAATAAGAAGTTAGAGATAATTACTTATAGGTTTGGCTTATGTCAGAAAGAAGCCTTAAAATTATAATCAACAGACCCTGCATCTTATAGCAAAGGCTTTCTTTACTCTGATATCAACACTTAGGTGACTGAGAATCTATTTAGACATTTTTAGTTAAAAACAAAATTTCTAAGATGTCTTTTTTATAATTCCCATCTCTAACTTTGTTTTATTTACACTTTTCTTGATCTCATCAGTTAAGTGATAAGAGAATATGGAACTAAAATTCAAAATGATCTGTAATTGGGCAGCTGGAGGGCAATGGGAGAGAAATGAACTGAAGTTCATTTCATGAAATTCATGCTTTAAGGCTTATTTGAGAGTGTGATATACACAGTGATTAAATTGAGGTTACCATGGAAAAGACTTAAGATACATGTTATTTAAAAATTGGGTAACCACTGGAAGATTAACAAAAATATTTATGTCTCCCAAGACTCTAAAGATAAAGAAGAGACTCAAAGAAGATTCAAACAATCTCAACAAATGAAGGAAAATAGTAAAAAAATTATAGTTAATATAAAGCAACGACAACATAGCAGAAGGCATTGCTATGAGAGAGATGGTTTAAATTTTCTGATTATAAAGCAGTCTCAGAAAAATGAGTTAAAATACATTTAGCTATAGGCTAGAGATATAGGTAAAATAAAATGATTTCATTTTTAACAGAAATATATATGTACTTGGCCACTTATTTTGGCTTACAAAAGAAGTGCCATACACTCTGAATAATGGTTATTCTAGAAAAGGGAAAGAGGAGAATTTTTCTTCTCTGTTTTGTTTTTTACAGTTTAATACAATTCAAATGTTTTCCATGAGAGTACATTCTCATAAAGTAACTTTTAAAAAAATGGGGAGATGAGTTATAGGGGAAAAAAGAGACGTGCAAAATCTGATAATTACCCAAAATCTGATAATTACTCAGATCTTGCCACATACACACACATACACAGAGTGAGGCAAAGATAAGGGAAGACTTAGATCCTACTTTTAGAAAGGGGTAGAATAGGCAGATTTAGTAAATGAAAATATAGGCTGTCCAGTTAAATGTGAATTTTATAAAAACCCCCACTTTTAAAAATATATATCAAATATTATATGACACATATACCCACACTAAAAAAATAATTCACTATTATCTGAAATTCATATTTACTGGCCATCAAATTTATCTCAAAGCCCTAGTAAGGGGTATATATACAGGTGGGTGAAATAAAATAGTTCCAGAAAGCTGTAACCATATCTGAGGCTGAAGTCACCAGACTGGGGTCCATTGTCTAGACTTCAACACACTGACGAAAGGAAACTTTGACAGCAGGTGGGCCACTACTCTTAAGCTGGTTCCCAGAATAGGAAGAGGAAAACAGAACTCTAAGCATGGAAAGAGGAGTTGGGGGTGGGGGATGAAAGGAGAGGAACTTGAATTCAAGTGAGAGTATGGAGAATGCCTTTGGGGCAAAACTTGGGTGATGAGGAAGGCAGGAACTCAAGAATACATATGCCATGCCTTGTATTTAGACTAGCAGTAGAAATAAGTCAAGAAGCAATCAAAGCTCATGGAGAGCACTGGGACAGTAATCTAACAGGAGGAAGGGACATAGGGTGTAGAACACATGTTGTGAATACTATCACCATTTTGACAAGTGTTTTCTTAAAAAAATAACAATTGTCAAAATAAGAATATTTATAGAAAATTTAGTAGCTATCAACAGAGTAATGCTTTATTTTTCTGCCATTTTTGAGAATAAGTGTTCTCAAATATTTAGTGACTTTTCCAGATAAGTGAATATATCATCCTAATGGCCTCAAATGTTTTAACATATAAGGTTTTTTTTTTTTTAAATTCTGAAACCCTTCATATATTTAACTAAGATCCTTAAACAAAGTACATTAACAAATACATCCTTTTGAATGACTCTTATAGAGGGAGAGAGAAGGAAATAAGGAAGGAGGGAGAGAGGGAGGGAGGGAGGGAGGGAGAAAAATTATGCCATTAGTAGTATCTGAAATACGCAGCGATATTTTTTCAATTTAATCTGCTCACCAAATAATGTAGATTATTAATAATATCAATTCTAAAAAATATATATTGAGTTTCAGAGAGTTTAACTGGTGTGCCTGTCATGGAGCTAGTAAATCTGTCTCTAAAGCTTATGACATGTCCACCTCACTGCTTCACATATACTTTGTTGCATCAGTTAGACCTCCCAGAAGCATGTTGAGATGACTGGATAAAACTAACTCTGAATATGTAATATATTCTTTATTATAATTTATGTCCATACTAAAGCTACCTAATCATTTTCTAACTTGGTGCACTTGAAAAATAATTGTAATATTTTAATAACTGTAGTATTTTAAAATTGTCACTTAAAAATTAATATGAGGATTATTTTAAATAAATATAAGAAAGTAAGGCTATATATAAAACTTTTACCAGACTAAGTTTCAAAAAAAAAAAAGAAAGAAACAAAGACACAAAGTCAGAGAGGAAAACATACAGTTGGGGGATTATGGGCAGAAATGACTATTCATTTTTTTTTCTCCTTTAGTGATTACTCTTTGGGGAGCCACAAAATATTTCAGAAGGATAAATCTGTTATTCAACTTAATCTGCAGAAAAATGGGGGAGTTCCAGGAAAATTATCTCGAAAGGTAAGATTTTCTTAGCATCGGTTTCAATTTCCAAGCTGATCATTTTAAGGACAACATTCCTATCTTTATGGATTGTTGCCAATTTGGAATTACATAGCTTAATGAATACATGTTCATTTGAGTATATTTACTGAAACATAATGAAATATTTATCTAAATGCCTGTTAACAATTTGGACTGAAGCAATTACATGAACACATTACTGTAACCTTAGTATAATAGCAAATCAATTGGTCTCTTGGAAAAATCATTTATGAGAAACTTATTAAAGCTATTACATTCATGCTATCCATGAAGCCACTAGGAAGTGAACAGAATAAAAAATGTGAAGGGGAAACCCTTGAAGAAAGAAAAATAACACAACTCTCGTTCTATTTGAAGAGTTTATGTCGGTGTCAACCCAATTTAAATCAGGGCAGATTAATATTTATAATATATATAATAAAACCACCTCAAAAGGGATTACTGTGCTTTAATGACATAATTTCATGCTGTTAGATATGAATTTTATTCCCCATGTCTTGAGTTATTTCAAAACAAAATTGCACAGTATGCAATGAACTTTGACATTTTGGCAGCTTTATCTGTAGAATCTTCCAATTACCTGCTTTAAGCAAAAATCCCATCATCCTGTCATTTACATCAGATAACAGATTTCCAGTACATGACTCTTTTTTTTCCCCCCTAGTCTGAGGTGTTTCATCATAAAAAGTGTCAGGTGGTGCATTAGGTTGCAATATATTTATGTGGAATATAACATAATGAGGCCAAAAGAGAGTTGTTTAGAAAAGTCTTTTGGAACTGGTACTCAACTCAGCCAGTGTTGACAGCTGCAGGGTATGCATCTGAAATTTCCACAGAGAAACATTATAAAGTACAACTAATACTCTCAATATTAATATACTCTAAGGGTCTTCAAATTGTCCTCAATGTTTTGAAAAAGCTGAAATCATCACGTTTCATTTCAACATGGGGGAAGAAGAGAAAACATATGATTACAACTTCTATTCTCCTTGAGAACTTTCATGTTCTAAAAAAATTACTTATCTCATTGGTAGTAATTCACAAATCACTAATATCAGTTTCATGTAAATTAAGGTTTGTACTTAAATCCACTTAACACCACTACTAAGATACAATGTGTACTGACATTTATTTTATGTCTGGAAATTAACATTTCTATTATATTTAATCTTCACAATAATTCTATGTGGCGAATACTATTAAAAATAACAAAAGTGAATCACAAGGAGCTCCCTAACTTTCCCCAGATCATATTCATGGGACTAGTAAGCAAGCAAAGGAGCTTGGGTTTGAACCCAGTCATTCTCCATAACCAATACTTTGTTATCAGTTTATATGACAAGTTGGGATTTAGATGTGACTGAATGCAGAAGGTTCAGATGTGACTTTCAGCACAACTGGTAAAAATACTAGCGCATGCGCTCTCTTTCTCTCTCTAATCCTTTTGTTCTTTTGTTAGTTTTTTGATAGAGAGAGAGTAGGGGAGGGGCAGAAGGAGAGGAAGAGAGAGAATTCTTAAATACGCTCCATTCCCTGCACTGAGTCTGATGTGGGGCTTGATCTCAAGACCCTGAGATCATGACCTGAGCTGAAATCAAGAGTCAGGCATTTAATTGGCTGAGCCCCTTGTTTTGTTTTCCAAAGCTATTCCACTTACCCCAAAGTCTGGGACATCATAGGTATTTACATGCATTAACTCACAACAGCTCAAGAGAAAAAAAAAAGATAATTACTATTATTTTCCTTTTTTAAATGAAAGTACTAAGAATTCAAAAGAGTAACTGAATGGCCCAAAGTCTCACAGTTAGTAAATACGGAGATGGGATTTAAGCAGAGCTAGTCTGATGACAGAGCTCACTATACCATAATGCCAGCCAATTAAGTATCTCTGGGGTATTGTCATATGTTGTTGGGACAAGCATGTAGTCATTTCTGGGTGTAAAGTATATAATTGTCACTAGAAATGCCTGCTTTTCAATGTGTCATTTGTATCATAGCAGGAATTAAGTTACATGGCTGCCTTTTTATGCTTCAACTCACAAACTTTACTTCCTACAGTGAATATCACATCTCTTGGCTAATTCAACAATTTACAGGTAAAGAATATAAATGCTGTTTCTCATCCATAACTTTTCCTAGCACAAACGCCTTATTTAAAAATAGATAATATGCTTGATGACACAGAGGTTTATATATTCTCCATTCACTCAAAATATTAATTATGTAACTGCGGTGTACTAGGCCCTACTCTACTTTTGGAATACTGAACAAAATCAACACGGCCTTCTAAGGGTTTAGTGTCCAGGAGATTTAACCAGCTCTGACTTTCAATTAAAGAGTAGTCCGAGTAAAGACAAAACACAGACAAGCAGAAAGGCATTCTATGTCTCCATCTCCCCAAATCCTGGCTCTTGAAGGACTTTTTTCAGCATCATATTTCCAAAGAGAAAATACTATATTTTATTAAAATCTGTAATTATTTGCTTTCAGATACCATGCTTAGTACGTTACAGATATAATCTAAAAATAATTAATTCAACAAATATTTATTAAATATTTTTACATGCCATATTTAGTACTTGCCTTTGAGGATCTTATATGTGAAGGAATAGGTTAGTAAACCTATTTAAAATTCAGAATTATGACTTAGAAAACATATACACACAGATTGATACCTATTTGTTCATTGAGCAAATTATAATTGAGCACCTACTATATACAAGGCACTCTTCTAAACACTGGAGATACAGAGACAAACAAGACATGTCATTACTTATTCTAGAATGCAGAGTTCTCATCCTAGTAAAGAAGACATGCAATAAACAAATATACATTTAAAAGTCTCATAGATTGGGTGGCTCAGTTGGTTGAGTATCTGACTCTTGGTTTTGGCTCAGGCCGTGATCTCATGGGTCATCGGATCAAGCCCCACAAAGGGCTCTACCTTCAGCCAGCA
Organism: Meles meles; assembly: GCF_922984935.1. Taxonomy (NCBI): domain Eukaryota; kingdom Metazoa; phylum Chordata; class Mammalia; order Carnivora; family Mustelidae; genus Meles; species Meles meles. The sequence continues at coordinate 61,388,969 of NC_060072.1, forward strand.
GCGTGCTTGAAGATTTTCTCCCTTTGTCTCTTCCCCCACTCATGCACGTGCTCACAGTCATTCTCTCTCTCTAAAGTAAAATAAAATAATTTTTTTTAAAGTCTGATAGAGATATGTGCTTTGAAAGAAAAGAATTATGTTTTTAAAGCCTAGGGTAGGAACACCTGATACAGATGAATATGAAGGGCTAGTTGTAATGATTACTTTTATGTATAAATCCTACAGCATATAGACCCAGTTTTCACCTTAAAAAAATAAAGAGTGTTAAATTTACTGATTTGGCAACTTGTTTAAAAACAGATTCTGGATTGATACTGCCAAATTCAAACATCTGCTCTTGGACACATGCTTATATTCACCCTAGTTTTCTGGTTAAGAAAAATGTGAATAATAATACATACCTAATATGATTATTATTAGAACTTAATTGAAAAATATAAGTGAAGAGCTTTAGTCAGTGCCTGTGCCTAATCAGAACTACATAAGTATCAATTATTGATGTCATAAAATTAAGGTGTTGGATTAGATGGTATGTTAGCCTTTTACTATTAAAAACTTTCTATGGTAAGGAGATACTGATTCTATTGTTTAATGTAGTGTCAAAATTCTCTATGATTTTCATAATTTATCTGTATAAAAACATTTATAAACAATTATATTCCTTTTCAGTAAAATTACATAAATGGCTTACAATATTTCTTCTATATAATACTAGGAACATAATGATGATTATTATTCCGTTAAATTTCTTGACACCTTTCTTGCCTTACACTCGAAATGTGAGAGAGTTCTCTAATTGTACAAGTATACTGCAAAGCTCAATTCATATCAGATGCCTTTCCTATTTTAAACTTGTTTGTGTTATGCTGAAATATGGTCATTTAATTCTTGTTCCATGAGATTATTCATAAAATATGTTGATATGTTGACAAGTCCTTAGAAATCTTTCTAGATTTCAAAATTTACAGTCCCCATCCTCATTAGATGTGTATAACTGAGTCTTTTATAAAAAGATTTTTCTCTTTATCTCTCTCAAATTTGACAAGGATTGCCAACATTGTTGATATTAATCATAAAAACCAAGATTTCATTCTAGCTCAAGGAAACATTCACAGAACACATACAGCAGTAGATTTCTGCAGGAAAAAGGCAAAAAGAGACACCTTAACTTTTTCCTTAAGATGAAGGAATGGCCTTCAGCTTTGGAGAAAAGTAAAGTGTACAATATATTCCATGAACAACTGCTTAAACCTGTTCTCCAGACTTTTGTGTTCCTTTAAATAAAAATACTTTTCTTATAAGTGACAATATGACAAAGGCCAATTTCTCCCCCAAAAGCATCTCTGGAAGCCAAGTAAAGTGGCTTTAAAATGAATATGATTATGCTATACAGAAAGATGCAAATAAGTCATTATTTATATGCTTGCTTTGGTTTTAACTTCAGAAAAAGTTTTCTTTTCTTCTTCTCAAAGTGTTTTTTTTTTTTTTGTAGCATGTATTCAACATACTGTATTATAGAGATGGCCTTATTCTCTCCATGTAACAGCTTCTTTACTCTTCCTCACAAAACCACCCATTAAAAATATTAATATACCGGGGCACCTGGGTGGCTCAGTGGGTTAAAGCCTCTGCCTTCGGCTCAGGTCATGATCTCAGAGTCCTGGGATCGAGCCCCGCATCAGGCTCTCTGCTCAGCAGGGAGCCTGCTTCCTTTCCCTCTCTCTGCCTGCCTCTCTGCCTACTTGTGATCTCTCTCTGTCAAATAAATAAAAAATCTTTAAAAAAATATTAATATACCTTTGACCTTAGGCCATATCAAGGTCTTCCTTCTGATGTTTTCTGTCAGGAGCTCTAATAGGCAGTTTTAAAAATAGATCATATATTAACATACAAGATTACATGCACTCCAGGTATTTAGGGACTCATTTAGCTTTCAAACAAACTAGTGCCATTATAAGGGAGTATATCGCATTCTCCCTTGCAGACTTGCATAGGATTTTCACGAGCGCCTGTTGCAGAACTGCTAATTGAGGAGTTATGGGGCATGTGTGTGCGTGTATGCATGTGTGTTTGTGTGTTTATGCATATGGACCACAGAACTGATATTTTACAATGAGTAGTTTCTGCTCATCTTGGGAGAAAACACAGGCCCCCTGATAGCTCCTCTTACACTAATATTTGGGAGGCAAGATGTGGTAAAGTTGAAAAATGGAGTACATTCTGAGTCTGCCAGCCGATGTGACAAGCTATCAAGTCTCACACTGCCATGAGTCCACAGCCTGAATGTAAAGAAACTGTGCATGTATGTGAGAGAACTAGTGTCTGCAAAATTGCCTTCCTGCTAGGAGAACCTAATGTCTGACCTTGGTGATGCCAGAATGTTTTTCAATCATCCTTGAGGTTATCCTCAACCAAAGCTCAGTTTTCTGCTTCACTTTTTTAAAAGAATGCTTACAGTTAAGAAGTGTCTTGTAATGTCTTTAAAACAAAGTATTAAAATGGTCAATGAGGGTTATCAAAAGAGGTGAATGAAATGACAGCAAGAAGTTACAGACCTATTTTTATCTGGTACTCATTCCTATTCACTCTATAAATATTAATATATTCTGCTGTCTACAGCATGAAGATGACCACAGTCAGTTTTATCTGAACCAACTTCTAGAATTTATGCATATTTGGAAAGTATCCAGGTAAGATATTTTATTTTGTTCCAAGACTACTTTCTGACTGAGTTCTCAAGTGCCAAATCACAATATTTTTCAGTTGATTGTAAAAACTGTCCTTTCACTAGTACCATGGAAGCTATTATACTTTTAATAGATATCTCCCTTTGGCAAATTTTGTTAATAATTATCTATTCTTCACAGCTATTCAGATACATTTGAAGAGCTGCTAACACCTTCCAGAACAATCTAACATTCATTTTAAAATCTCTCTGTACCAGTTATTACATTTTTCAAGGGTTTTTTTTTTCTTATTCATTTTTGTGAATTTGAGTGTGCATGTGTCACTAAGCTTTTTGTATAACTGAATTTCCATACTTTGAAAGTCAAAACCTCCTGCTTTAAATTTCTTTCATGAACTCCCTGAAAATAATTGGTGTATCATAAACAGAGGAGTATGAATTCAAATTGGAAAACTCAAATGACAGTCAATGAACATATCCTAATTGATTGTGATATCTAAATGTACGCATGTATTATTGAAAAGAATAGACCCATCAGAAAGCTAAACTGGGAGAAGATATCATGCCACACTATGGGTTTATCTGGAATTAAAGTTGTTCTGAGTTAAATTAGTGAAAAATGGGGTATGGGAGGTATGTATCATTAATTTCAGAAGCAAACCTGATATAAAATATGAGTTAAAATTGTTTTTAGTAACCATTCATAATAGCTATCATCCCTTAATGGAGTTACTGTACATTTTGCATATATTACCTCATCTAATTCTCCCTACAACCCTATGATAAGACACAGAATTTATTTCAAAATCAAAGAAACTAAAGTTCTAGAAGATTAAATACCTTGCCTAAGGCCACTCAGTTCATCAGTGGTAGGACCAAAATTAGGTCTGCGTGAAACCTGCAAAGACCAACTGTCTGAAATTTGCAAAGAACATATATTTTCCTATGAAACTACTGTCTTTCCATATGGGTCTCTCTTTATTTCCCCCAAAATATTTGTCTTCAACAATAAAATCATAGAATAGGTAGTAATAGGGAGGACTTTCAATATAACCTAACTCAAATTTTTATTTTATAGCTAATTACATGGATTAGGTATGGGCTTTCATCAAAATGACATATTAAGAAAGGCTGTAGATTCCTTATTCCAAAATAAATTTATCAAAAAAAAAAAAAAACAACCTGTAGAGAGATATCAAATCTGACACGTTCTTTAAAAAGTGAGAAATCCTTGGGAGACAAAGGATTGCTTTGAACTGGTTTGGTGGAGGGTTGTGACTTACATGTAGACAGCTGCTGCCTGAGACACAGAGAAACAAGGGAAGGGTAGGAAAAGAAGGTGAGAGCAAGGTAGTTTTTTTTCCTTCTGTTTCTGCCTCACTCACCCTGCCATTATCCAGCCCTTCACAGAAGACTGGTGACCTTGACCATTGCGCAGTCCAGGTGTTCACAGGGTTAAATTAGGGCAAAGCAAAAGCTCTGCTACAGTGAAGACTAGAGAAAACCTGACAGGGACAGACTAGCCTCAGAATCTAAGTGCCTTCTCTTCAACCCTAGGGCAGTGCAGCTTATCCTTTGGTAAAGAAACTAAAACACAGAGAATTTCAAAAATTTGTCAACCATCATACAGATAATTTATGCTCTAGCTAGGACTAAAACCAAATGTCTAATTCTCATTAAGTGCTTATTCTACTTTAATTGTATATAGTATACATAATTTTATAAGTCTATATAAAATATTTATAAATAATGCATATATTTACATATAAAGTTGCATGCAAAATATATTTTTATTTTATATATAGTATTTTGTATTATTGATATATATATTATTTTATATGTATGGCATTATATATGTATATGTGTGTGTGTGTGTGTGCATGTGTATGTATTCATTCATCCACTGATGAACATTTAGGTTGTTTGTCATGGCCATTGTGAATTATGTGGCAATGAACTTGGGAGTGCAGGATGATAGCATAGTTCTACTTTTTTTTTTTTTAATTTTCTAAGGAAACTTCATACTGTTTTCCAAAGCAGTTGTACCAATTTACATTCCCAACAGTACACTACGGTTCCCTTTTCTCCACAGCCTTGACAAGAGTCTTTTTGATAACAGCCATTCTAACAGGTGTGAGGTGGTATCTCATTATGGTTTTGATTCACATTTCCCCAACAATTAGTGATACTGTTCATGTGCTTGTTATTCAGATGCTTCTTGACCATTTGTATATATATTTTAGGAGAAATGTCTACTCAACTCCTCTGTCCATTTTTTTAAATTGGACTGATTTTTCACTGTTGAGTTTAACATTTTAGATATCAATCTCTTATCAGATATATGGTTTGCAAATACTTCCTCCCATAACCTAGGTTGACTTTTTATTTTGTTCATTCATTCCTTTGCTGTGCTGAGCAAAGTTTAAGGTTTAAGATAAGGGTGCCATTTCATTCTTTTGCATGAGAATATCGACTTATCGCAACACTATTTATTGAAAAGAATATCCTTTCCCCACTGATTATTCTTGGATCCTTGTCAAATAATACTTGACCGTAGATGTGTAGGTTTATTTCTGGCTTCTCAAGTCTGTTCGATTGGTGTATGTGACTGTTTTTTATATCAGTATCATAATGCTTTTGATTTCCAAAGCTTTGTAAAATAGTTTGAAATCAGGAAGTGTGATCACTCTGGATTTGTTCTTTCTCAAGATTGCTTTGGCTATTCAGGGTATTTTGAGCTTCCTTATAAATTTTAGGATTGTTTTCATTATTTATGTGAAAAATGACACTGGAATTTTGATAAAATTATATTGAATGGGGTGCCTGGTGGGCTCAATCAGTAGACTCTTGATCTCAGGTTCATGAGTTCAAGCCCCATGTTAGACACAGCACTTACTTAAAATATATAATCTATATATAGGTGGTTCTGAGTAGTATGGATATTTTAACAATATTAACTCTTCTGATCTAAAACCTTGAAAACCTTTCTATTTATGTGTTTTCTTCAATTTCTTTCATCAGTGTCTTATAGTTTTCAGTGTATAGATCTTTCACTTCCTTATTACTATTTTTTATGCTATTGTAAGTGGGATTTTTTCTTAATTTTTCAAAACTTTCACTGTCATGTATAGAAATCCAACTGATTTGTATATATTTGTCTTGCATCCTGAAACTTTACAGAATTCATTTATTAGTTCTAAGAGTATTTGGGTGGAGTCCTCAGGATTTTCTACATATCAGATCATACCATCATGAAACAGACAAAATTTTACTTTTCCCTTCCAGTTTGAATGCCTTTTATTTCATTTTCTTGTCTGATTACTCTAAGACTTCTAGTACCAAGCTGAATAGGAGTGGTGAGCATGGGAACCCTTACTTTGTTCCTGATTTTAGAGGAAGTACTTCCAACATCTCACCATTAAGTATGATGTAGCTGTGGGTTGTCATACATGAACATTATTATGTTGAGATATGTTTTTCTATACCTAATTTGTTGAAAGTTTTTCTGAGAGAATGTAACTTTTTTCAAATGCTTTGCTGCTTCTATTGAGATAATCAGTGATTTGTTTCATTTTATTCATGTGCCTTATCACATTTATTGACTTGTGTAGTTAAATCATTCTTACATCCCAAGGATAAATTTTCTCGGTCATGGTGTATATGATCCTTTTAATGTGTTGTTGAATTTGGTTTGCAAGTATTTTGTTGGAAATTTTTGCATCTATAATCATCAGGGATATTGGCCTGTAGTTTTATTTTTTTGTAGTGCCCTTCTCTGGCTCTGGTATCAGGGTAATTCTGGCTTCATATAATGAGTTTGGGAGTGTCCCCATCTCTTCAAGTTTTTGGAAGAGTTTGAGAAGGCATTAATTTGTCTTTAAAAATTTGGTAGGATTTATCAATGAAGCCATCTGCCCCTGAATTTTTCTTTGTTGGAAGGTTTTTGATTACCAGTTTAATCTTCTTATTGGTTTATTCAGATTTTCTACTTCCTTCTGATTCAGTCTTGGTGGGTATTATTTTCTAGGAATTTATCCAGTATTCTAGGTTGTCTAATTTTTTGTCATGTAATTGTTCATAGTAGTCCCTTTTGCTCCTTCTTTGTTTCTTATAACAGCTTTTTAAAAGATTTTATTTATTTATTAGTGAGAGAGATGGAGAGAGAGAGCAGTCTGGGGAGGGGCAGAGGAAGAGGGATAAGCTGACTCCCACTGAGCAGGAAGCCAAACTAAAGGCTTGATCCCGGGATCCTGGGTTCATGATCTGAGCCAAACATAGACACTTAACGTACTGAGCCACTCAGGCAGCCCCTGTAACAGCTTTTAAATTAAAGTCTGTTTTGTGTAAGATAGGTATAGCTACCTCTGCTCTTTTTTGGTCTCCATATGCATGAAGTACCTTTCTCCATCCCTTCACTGTGAATGTGTGTGTCCTTGAAGCTAAAGGGAGTCTCTTGCAGGCAGGATATATATAGGTGTGTCTTTATCCACTCACCACTCCAATTGAACTTGGATGCCCAAATCTCTCCCCAGGTTTGGGAAGTTCAAAAGCCATTATCTTTATATAAGCTCTCTGTTCCTTTCTCATTTTCTTCTCCTTCTGGGACTATAATGACATGTACATCATTTCTTTTTATAGTGTTCCATGAATCCCATAGGTCTTTTTAATTCCTTTTTTTCCCCTTTTGTTCCTCTGCTTAGGTAATTTCAAATAATCTGTCTTTGAGCTTACTGATTTTTTCTTTTTCTTGGTCCCTTCTTCTGCCAGGACCTTCTGCCCTTCTTCTGCTTCTTTTTTGAATTCTTCAGTTCAACTACTGTATTCTTTAGCTCCAAAACTTCTGGTTCTTTTATATGTTTTTTATACCTTTGCTGAATTTCTCATTTTGTTCTTATATTGTGTTGTTGATTTCAATAAATTGTCTTTCTGTGTTTCCTTATACTTCTGAGTTTCTTCAGAACAATTATTTTAAATTTTTTTGTCAGGCCATTCATGTATCTCCACTTCTTTGAGGTCAGTTGCTAGAAGTTTACTCTGTTTACTCTGTTCCTTCAGAATACTATTTTGGAGTCCTATTTCCCCGATTCTTTGTGATCTCTAGAGCCTTGCAGAGGTGTCTGTGCATGGGAAGAAGCTGTCACATATTCCAGACTTTATGGGCTGATCTCAGTGCAGGACCTTCACCTGCAGGTGAGGCACATTGGAGCATGCTATGGCCCTGGGTCTAGTAGTGCAGGGCACCAAGTACAGAGCCATGTGGAAGAACCAGATCTGGTGAGTGTAATGTCCCCTTGGGTCAGCCCATTGGGACCCACAACATTAACTGTGTGGCCCTAGAAGTGCTGTGGGGGATCTGCAGTGGCTGCACGTGCTGTTGGCATGTGGTGGCCACTAGAGCTGGTGTCATGCACACACACACACACACACACACACACACACACACACACACACACACAGTTGCAGGGACCAGCTGCAGGTGCCTATGTAGTGGCAGTGGTTGGTGGCAGACATACAGATAGTGGGGGGAGGACAGGGCTGGCAGCAAGGACTAGGACTAACTGAAGGTGCACTGGCACTGTGGAGACCGGGCTGTTGGCATGCACTCCTCTGGCTGCAGACCTTCGTCCTGTGCATAGCAGTGGAGGTTGTTATGGGAGTCAGGCTGGTTAGATGCAGGTATACAGCTGGAGGGGCTGGTTGCAAGCAAGCCCACTGTGTGAGTTAGTGACAGGAAACAGGGACAGAACCAGGCCCACAAGCAGCTATGGGGGCCCTGCCTGCTGATGTGCATTCTTGTGACTGCAGTGTCTCCCTAAGACATGTGCACAGCAGTGAAGACATTAGTCAGGCCAAAGGCTTGGAGGTGCACAGCTTGGGAACCAGCTACAGGTAAGCCCTGGAGTGGCAGTGGGGTGAGGAAGGAGTGGAGAGGGACTCAAGCAGCTGCTGTTTGTGAATGTGAATACCTGTGTATATGAGGGAAATAGGGAAATCTGCAGGGATTCTGCAGCCTCTCTGTTGGTTGTTGGTTTCTTCAGTGGTAAAAGTTACTGGGCCCTCTGCAGAGCAGGTCACTGGGAACCATTGTAACTCCCACCGTGTGACTGATGGTGGTAGCCCCAGCCCTTCTTCCTTGTTCCTAGCTGTCTTTATGCATCTCAGCCTTGCTGGGCTCTGGGTGGAGTAAAACCAATGCAGGTCCTTCTTGTAGTAGACCAAAGGGCTGGGAAAGCTGCTGGTTCACCACTCTCCCTTTCCCAGCATTCTCTTGGCAGTGAAAAATGCTGGCCTGCAGGATGGGATGTGGCAGGTAAAATGAAACTGCCCTCCCTTCCCTTTTTGTGTGGTTATTCTCAGCTTTTGCTGTTGTTGTTGTTCTACAGTGTTGTGTAAGTTTCTTGGAAGGACTCCTAAGCTCTCCCAGAGCTGTTTCTGTTCATGGATAGTTGTCTTACTGTGGGAAGACAGAGGCTGGGTTCTCCTACTTTGCCATCTTGGTGACCTCCAAGACTGCTTTCTGGAATACAAGGCTCTTCTGCCTGCCTTCCTCAGCCCACTTTACGGTGTCATTAAAAGATCAAACACTAGATGGCAGGAGCTTTGTTTTCAGTTTTCCTCTTCCCTGACCTGACTTCCATTTAGAAGTTGGGCAAATCACATACCTTCGTTAGTTTTTAGGAGTTTTTCTATAAAATAAATATAATATTTAATAGCAAGGTGCTGAACTAGGTATATATTCTTGGTGGTCTTTTAAGTTTGAAGGTCAGATTTTATATAAAAACCTTTCCTCCAATAACCAAAATTTTTCACTATTCTTTTCCTATACCTCTACTTTTACATAGTCTATGAATTTTGTCTTTGAACTATAAGATGTAATGCAACTAAACTGATGACTTAACAAAGGCTGAGAAGGTAGCTATTGTAAAATATATTGGTGTGTGTTTGTGTTGTATCATTTGTTCAATTCAATTCAGGAGTTTTTGGGACAAATAGGAAGGGAAAGTCATAATGTTTAGGAAAATAATTTTGATAAGTGAACTCAGAAGAACCTCTACTAATCTCACATCTATTCCACTGAAGCAAAGATAAAGTTGGAGCAATAAGAGAAGCTCAGGAAAGAAAAACACAGAGGTTTGAAGCCAAAGACAACTTTATGTATTATAAATATATGTCATTAATTCTGAAAGGGATTCTCTTCAAGATTTTGCATATTTAACAATTCTTGATTTTAGTATTTCTCATTATCTGCTCATGAATCCTTTTGTAATTTATATTTTGAATAAAGAGTAGTTTGATACAATGAACAGTCTTTGAGAGGTTTGGTTAATTTGTCATGAGTTTTTTTTTTTTTTGGAGTTCTAAAGTTTTCAAATATGTTTGTAGCTTATCAAGTTACAGAAAGTTTATAAACATTCGTCTGAAATGGTTTTTAAAATTATGTCAGCAGCAATTCTTTTTTAACCATGTCTGCTATAGAATCATGGAAAAACAGAATTTATGATAAATATGCTAAAGTTTATATAAGCTTTCCTACCCACTTTTAAACAAAGTTGTTTTTTTTTTCTTTCCAGACAGTGCCTCTCAACAGTAATAAAAAAATATGACTTCCATCTGAAATGCCTATTGAAAACCCAGGTATTAACTTATGTTACTTCACCTGTCAATTCAAGAAGCATCTATTAATCATATACTCTTTTTCTAAAACTTTGCAGTTTTCTGAAGATACAAAGATGAATAAAGTAGGTCTCTACTTGAGCAGCTTTCATTCTATCAAGGCAAAAAACACAAGTAAATAGATGTGTGTTAATAAAGTGTCACGGGTACTGTGAAAGACCTATGCGTATATAGGCTGTGGAAGAAAGTTATCAATTTTACCTATTTGACCTGGATGTTGAAAAATGAGTATGCCAGCTAGAGAAGCGGCTCGTGAAGGAAGGTGGGGGGTGGGGATAACTTTCAGCATAGAACACCATGAATAGAAGCAGTTAGAAAACAGCCTGCTGTGATTTGAAAACTGTATGAAATTTGGAATGGCTACAATTAGGGTTAAAGGCCTGTAAAGAGACCAGATGAAAGGGGCAAGCAGGGGCCATTATATAGGATCTTAAGGACACTTTATGGACAATTTAATGATTTTCTAATTTATCAGCTGATGACATAAAACCATTATGCAAGCCAGTAGAATGACAGATGGGTGATTAGAGGAGCATTTCATTAGCCCAAAAAGATGATGAGGGTATTGACAAAAACTTTACAACAGGGGTAGGTAGGAGGGAACAAATTCAAAATAGGTAAAAATATGCAACTTATATGATTTGGTGAAAGACTATGTGTAAAACAAAAGAAGAGAATGTCTAGAATACCTCCACATTCCTGGCTGCTAATTGACTGCATGGAGACATCAGTTCACTAAAATAGCAAAGAGAGGAGAAGCTAGCTTGACAGGGAAAAATGATGGATTTAGTCTAAGACTACTGAGATTTGGTCACCAAATTGGCATCCAAGTTGTGGTCACCCTTAGGCAGATCATTTCTTATAACTTAATCTTCCACAGATAAAACAACCTATGATTATAGAAAATTGTGTAAGACAGTGGGTTTTTTTTTAAAGAATTATTTATTTATTTGAGAGAGAGAGAGAGAACAGGGGGAGGGGCTGAAAGAGAAGGGAGAGAGAATTCCAAGCTAACATCCAAGCTCAGCACAGAGCTCAACACAGGGCTAGATTCCAAAACCCTGAGATCATAACCTGAGCTGAAACCAAGAGTCAGACAGTCAACCGGCTGCACTACCTCGTGCCCCAAGACAGTGTTTTTAAAACGAGTGAGGATTTCTTTATCCATTAAATAATTGACTCCTGATATATATGAAAAGATAAAGAACCTAGGTGCCTATTCTTAGTATTAACAGTAAAAGGTTCAGAAAATAATAAATAATATTTCTTGATGAAGATACCAAACTTATGTGAATTCCACATAAATATTCAAATACACGAGTGATGACACACAACTCATATACCCTTCCAAAGTGTAATCCTCTCATTCTAACAGGATTTTTCTTCCTTGAGCTGAGCTTAAATATGGAAGTTCAAAATGTGAAATGTGAAAAAAAGCTCACAGATTGATTTAAGTCTCATAAAAGTGTTATAATTAGTACTTTTTTCAGCTTTATTTTTCACCTTTGTATAGAATTTGAAATTTACCAGGTACTCAATGCAAATGAAGACTTCATTCCTAGATCATTTGTGTCACTTGATTATATGTAAATATATTTTTGAGGTTATAGTAAGCTACTTATGAGTGAATTGTAATTACCTAAATGTCTTGGTACTGCTCATGTATCGCAAATGCCATTTTACACACACACACACACACACACACACACAAATTGTTGAGAATCTGTAAAGTTCTTAATTTCCACGAGGTCTGATCATCTTACTCATATATGAAGCCTCTAATATTTCCACTTTAAAAGAATCCATTGATTATTTTAAATTTTTCCAGTATGGCCTAAAAATTGGCAAAACATCAAATGATTACCGTCTTTACATTAACACAGGCAAATAGCTATCATCACCCACATCTGAATTATCTTATAAATAGGCCACAGTGTCTGAGATTTTCCCAGATGAACTCCTTCCAAAACAATGAGATTTTTAAATGTGATTCTTCCTATGAGGTATCACTGGTAAATATTTGAAAAGTGAGGACAGACTGTGATATGACTGATTCACAATTTTGTGCTTCCTATTTATTTTAAAATTGCATTAGGTAGCATTTCATCAATGTTGAAAACAGTACCAATTTGAAAAATATTCTTTTTAATCTTCCACACTTGAATTATTAAATGTAATTTTTTAAAAAATAGCAAACATGCAGGCTTAATAAATATGACATGAATATTATTGAGTAATATGGATAATTTAAATTTTCAAATATTTTATTTCCTCAGCCATGGTCATTTAACATATTTTAGACTTGACTTACTTCAGATTGGGCATTCTGACTATTATGTTTGCTAAATAGATAGTTTTGTAAGTTTACATAGAACTTTTCCTTTGAACATCTTCTTCCTCTCACCTATTCCACTAATATCCAGAAAGATAAAGAATATTTTCTATATTCATTCTATATTCTGCATTCATCTCTAATATTTCAGAGAAATTGAAAATGGAAGAAAGAGAAAGAATTTTACCCCTAAGATATTAGTCAGTGCTTGCTTAATGCAAATTAGTGAACTATTTACTCACTGGAATCAAGAGAAATGGAAATCAGAACCATACTCTGGTGTTGCTGATGATCTAGTTGGAAAGACAGCATATTCACATGAATAATGTACACAGAATGGTATACATATACAGCAAAGCAGTGTATGCAAAGCATAGATTTTAATCTATGTGCAAGAATCAACTTCTGATTCAAAGTGCTTCTTCCTAGTAGCCTGTAATGCACTGTCTCTAAAATTATTATTACAAGGTCAAATAGCCCTTTAGAGAAAGTTAGGAATCCCTCCCACTGATGACAAACTTATACTAGAATCTAGTAACTGGTGAACTAACTGTAAACTAGATGGAAGTCGATTGAGAAAAATCTACTCATGTTTCAAAACATGGTTTGGCTTCATGAAATATCTTCTTGGTCTACAAAGAGCTACAAACCTCCAAACACTTTACCATCTAGCTCATGACTCAGAGAGTGTACCAACTAGATAACCAGAATGGCATCTCTATTATTCAGGTATAAGTAACTCAATGAGTAAGGAATAATAATAATTACCTCACAGCTTCCTCTCCCTGAGACCAAAATCTAATTGTATTCAGGCTCTAGACAGGGGCTAAAATTTCCATATACAAGTAGAAATAAAAGGGGCACAAAGGGATCTTATATATTTAGCTTTATTAGAACTGAAGCTCTTTTAGCAACAAGCAGATCTATTACTGGATATTTAGATGTTCAATTCAAACATAGTTTAAACAGAGTGGCAGTAGAGACAGAATTTAGGAGCAGAGATTCCAGTCAGGTATCTGGATGACAGCCTTCCACCACTATGGAAGTTTTTATTCAACTTTCCTAGCATTTGTATTATTCATCACTAGAGTGATTATAATAAAATAAAATATAATGATATTTTTAAAAATTAATAAAAAGTGGATGTAATGTGTTTAATATAATATAAAGTGTTCAAGTAAAGATAAGTATAAGTGTTATTTTGTTGCTATGAAAGTTACTATTTTTAACACTATTACTAATGTAGAGGACTGTACAGGATCCAGAAGAAAAATGTCACAAAACCGATTTGCATTCACAATAGAATATAAGAAGAGGTAGGAAAGGACCAAAAAATCACAAGAAAAAAAAATAGAATAAAACGAATAGGTAACAAGGACACAGTTAAAGGTTACAAAAGAAGTCAAGGAGATGAAGGAGATAAAGTCAGGTCACAGGGATAATAAAACACAACTGCAGAATTGGAACCTGCCTTAGCAGAAATAAAGGGCATACTGAAACTACTAAAAGTCAAACCTATTATGTATAGAATGCTTCTCAGACTTAAAGAAGAAAAAAAAAAGTGAAACTAGATCTTCAATAAGGAAGATAATCACTAGCCAACATAATTCGCATTCCAAGTGAGATGGAAAGCACTGAAGGTTTCCATCAAAGGAATGATATGATCTCACATTTTATTTGGGATTTATGCAGTGAATTAAATAATACATAAAGAATATATAATTATATATACAAATTAAAGAATAATATTAGAACAGGCATTCTTATTAAACAGTAACTTTAGCAGCAAAATATTGCCAGTATCATAGGATCTGACCATGTGCCATGTTAGATCTCTTTTCGTCTACCTAAGAGGTAATCTTCAGAGAAAAGTGTTTTGTAGCTTTTCTTTTCACCACTTCACCTTTTCCCATTTCACCATCAAAGGATATCTATCAATTCGTTAGCAATATAAAGTTTAGGTTTCCTTTTTAATGTCTACCTAAATGGAATCAAATTATGTGTAGTTTTTGAGCCATGTATCTTTCACTCATTGTTTTTCAGATTATCCACCTTGTTCCATGTGGTTTTGATTTGTTTCCACTGTTGTATGGTACTCAATTAGCTCAAAGGACCTCTATTTATTTATTTATATATTCTACTGTTGATATATTCATGAACTAATATCAAGAATTTGTCTGTTACTTAGGGTAACAGACCCTTTTCTAATAGGGACACATATATCTCATAACATATGAGAGTTCCCATTGCCCCATTTTCTCACCAAGGTATGATACATTCCAACCTTTAAAATTTTTGCCTAAGTAAGGTATATATTTTGATCACATTTCAGTTTTAATTTTCACTTTTCTAATAATGAATAAATTCATTATTCTTTATTTAAAATATCAAACTGTCATCTTTTTATTTCTGAAATATTTATTTTTTAAATTATGTTCAATTAGCCAATATATACTACATCATTAGTTTTTGATGTAGTGTTCAATGATTATTTGTGTATAACACCCAGTGCTCATCACAACAGGTGCCTTCCTTAATACCTATCACCCAGTTACCCCACCCCCCACCCTTCTGTAACCGTTTGTTCCCCAGTGTCCAGAGTCTCTAATGGTCTGTCTCCCTCTCTGATTTCTTCCCATTCAGTTTTTCCCTCCCTTCCCTATGGCCCTCTGCACTATTCCTTATGTTCCACATATGAGTAAAACCATATGATAACTGTTTTTCTCTGCTTAACTTATTTCACTTTGCATAAGCTCCTCCAGTTCTACCTATGTCAATGCAAATGGTAGGTGTTCATTCTTTCTGATGGCTGAGTAATATTCCATTGTATATACAAACCACATGTTCTTTATCTATTCATCTGTTGAAGGATGTCTCGGCTCCTTCCACAGTTTGGCTATTGTGGACATTGCTGCTATGAACACTGGGTTGCATGTGCCCCTTCTTTTCACTACATTTGTATCTTTGGGGTAAATATCTAGTAGTGCAATTGCTGGGTCATGGGGTAGCTCTATTTTTTACATTTTAAGGAAACTCCATACTGTTTTCTAGAGTGGCTGTACCAGCCTGCATTCCCACCAACAGTGTAAGAGTGTTTCCCTTTCTCCACATCTTCACCAACCTTTGTTGTTTCCTGTCTTGTTAATTTTTGACATTCTAATGGGTGTAAGGTGATATCTCATTGTGGTTTTGATTTATATTTCCCTGATGACTAGTAATAAGCATTTTTTCACGTGTCTGTTAGCCATTTTTATGTATTCTTTGGAGAAGTATCTCATATCTTCTGCCCATTTCTTGACTGGATTATTTGTTTTTTGGGTATTGAGTTTGATAAACTGTCATCTTTTATGATATATAGATATAGATATAGATATAGATATAGATATAGATGTAGATAGATAGATATACACAGTCAAACTTTTCATCCATTTTATACATTACCTTAACTTTTTCAAATAGATTGATGGGAACTACTTACATATTTACTCATCATTTGATTATGTGTATTGCAAATATTTCCTTTTAGCTGGTGGCCTGTCTTTCCACTTTCATTATGACTTATATTTATTAAATCAACTATCTAGAAGTTTAATCTACATAAAGTAAAACACACTCATGTTAACCATATAGTTTGACTAGTTTTGCAAATGCAAATGCCTATGTAACAACCACAGACATCAAGATATAAAATATTTGCATTGCACCAAAAGTGCCCAACTGCTTTTTTGCAGAAAATACCTTCCATCCTAGATACCATGCAACCCAAGATTTACTTTCTCTGTATATGGATTTTCTTTGCCTTGATCTCCAAGAGTATTTTATTAGAAGTGATAAAAATAGGACTCTTGCTTTGTTGTTAATCTTAAGAAGAATGTTACAGTCCTTTACCATTGAGTATGAAGTTATGTGGAGTTTACGTATTTTTGGCATGAAGTTAGTCACCCTTTACTAGGTTGAAAAAGTTTCCTTCCATTCCTCATTTGCTAGGAGTTTATATTGCAGATGGGTAATAAATTTTGTCAAATACCTTTTCTGTATTAATACAAACTGGTATAAGATTTTTCTCATTTTTTCCTTCCAAATATTAAAAATATTTTTGCACTATTGGGATAAAGAAAACTTTGTGAAAATTTAAAACCCTTTCCAGGTATTTCTGGCTTCAATTGGCTAATATTTTGTTAAGGGTATTTGCATTTTTATCAACGAGACACATCAGTCTGTATTTTTATTTTGCCTTAATGTTGTAGTTTGATTTTGATGTTGGAGTAGTGCAGGACTTACAAGTTGAGAGGTATTCCCTTTCAGTATATTCTGAAAGAATTTGAGTAGATTTGATTTGATTTTGTCCTTAAATGTTTGATAAAATTTACCGATGAAATCATCTTTTTGGATTTTTCCTTGTGGCAATGGTATTATCAATTAATTATCAATATTAAATATCAATAATTATCAATTATCAATTAATTATCAATTATGACATAAAACTATTCAAATTTTACAGCCATCAACTTCCCTCTAAAGTTTAGTGGCATCCAACAAATTTTGATATGCTGGCCATTATCTCTTTAAATATTTCTACCCCATTCTTCTCTCTAGAACTACAACTGCATATGTGACTGACAGCTCTTAGATGTCATATGTTAGTTTTTCTCCCCACTGTTTTTTCCCTTCATATTTCAGTTAGGATAATTTCTCTTGACCGATCTACAATGTCACTGATAATTTTCCTAGCTATTTTCAATTTGCTGATGTGCCCACTGAAGGAGTTCAGCTCTAATATCACATATATTTTTATATTTCTATCATTTAAATTTGCTTTGCCGTAGTTTCCATCTCTGTGTTGAAGTTCCCCCTTCTGATCATGTATGTTGTCCATACTTTCTACGAGACCCTGTAACATGTTAATTATAGTTATTTTAAAGTCCTTGTCTCATTATTCCAACAAATATACAGATTTGTCAATTGTTTCATCTACTAACAATGGGTTATTGTAACTTGCTTTTTTATACAAATTGTAATTTTTGATTGAACGCTAAATATCACATGGAGAATAGTAGAGAGTGAGGTAAATTGAATTCACACCTGGAAATGGGCAATGTTCTTCTTTATTTATGCTATTACTACACACTAATGATATAATCTATTCAAGATTGTGCTTTGTGTTTCATTGTTGCTATCATTACCATAGGGCACTTCACATTTCATATTCCGTAAAATAGTGGTTAGCCACTATTACCTGTACTTACAGCGGGGCTTGTGCTGCCAGAATTCCTTACTCAGTATTCTTGCTTCACTTTGATCTTTCAGCAGCCCCTGCTCACCTATGCCACAGAGATAGTCCCCCTCAATACTCTTGTCTCTCCCCCAGCACTACTCTGCTCTTTGTTTATTACTCAAAATTGACTCATCCTCTGTAGTAAGGTAAAGGGAGGTCTGTGTTGTAATGATCAGTCACAGTCATAGGCAGACTGTGTTCTAGAGTCTCAAGACTGGAACTTTCTGAGAATCCCTGCTCCTCCACATGGCAGCCAAACTGTGCCTTATATCTGTAGTTACTCTTATACAGAAGATGATTTTCTGACACTGGTACCTGGCTTCTGATTGGCATCCATGCAGGATCCTTGACTTAAGACAGAGTATCCTTCCCCTTCTCCATGGGCCAAAGGTTTTTGCTTTGACCTTTCCCTCACTGGCAAAGGATCGTCTGCTATATCTACCTCTCACCCACAGGGAGACTGCTTTGCTTTCTCTCCCTTTCCCCACAAAGTAAGATTTGTTTGCTGAGGATCAGGGTGACAGAGAGTGTTCTGCCCCTCTGAGTATTATAATTTTCCTAGTATCATCAACCAGCAGCATAATGCTTTTGCTTCTTGTTAGAGAAGGCTCCACAGAAGTGGACAGGACTTTGTGCCTGTCTCCCAGAAACAGGTGATCATCTGGTACATACTAGACCACTAACTGTACCTTCATTTTCCTGAACAATATTTTCCCTGAACAACTGGTACGCATCCATAGAAAACAGCTTAAATAATTATTGTAAACTCTCATTATGTTTTAGACTTCCAGATATTCCAACTCGCCAGGCTGGTTCATACCTGGCCCTTTAAGAACTTATTATAATTTTAGTTAATTTATTCTTACCCTCTTGTATAGTGGTCACTTCTTTCTCCTGCACTCTGCTAAAGGTCAAAGACTTTATATGCTCCATCTCTCTTGGGAGGGGCCTATCATTCTTTGGAATCTAGTATATTTGGTCACTTGTGACCTCAAATCTCTAATGAAGTCAGGAAAAAATATGATTCTGTATATTATCTGCCTTTTTTTCATTGCAAAGGTGTGACCAAATATCTATATTTTAAGCTGAAATGGAACTCCGAAGAATATTTTTAAAAGATTTTATTTTTGGGGCACCTGGGTGGCTCAGTGGGTTAAAGCCTCTGCTTTTGTCTCGGGTCATGATCCCGGGGTCCTGGGATAGAGCCCCGCATCAGGCGCTCTGCTCAGCAGGAGGCCTGCTTCTCTTCCTCCCTCTCTCTGCCTGCCTCTCTGCCTACGTGTGATCTCTGTCTGTCAAATAAAAAAATAAAATCTTAAAAAATAAATAAATAAAATAAATAAAAGATTTTATTTTCAAGTAATCTCTACACCCAACATGGGTCTCAAGCCCACAACCCTGAGATCAAGAGTCACATGCTTTACTGACTGAGCCAGCCAGGCACCCCTCCAAAGACTATTTTTAATCTTTGAGGAACAAACAATTTATAATAGCAATAACTAGTTCATCTGGAACAAAAATAATTCTAACTTCTCAATTTGTCTCCAAACTCATTAACTGAATTTGGAAATTTTCAGTGTGTGAATATAAATAGAAATTCATTAAGGTTTATATAAAACTTGGAAAATGGCAAGCTCTTACATGGCTGTTCCTTTGGTCTTCATCACAGCTAAATAACAGTGGGGAGGGACGGATATGTTGTTTTGTTTTGTTTTGTCTTCCAGAAAAATGCAGAGGAGAAAAGTTGTCACCAATCTTCTCTAATGTTCAAAATACTTTTAGGATATGCTTAATATCTAAAGTATTAAAATGCTGCTCCTCGGAGTTTATGATACATCAAGTATTTCCTAAGACAGACTTGGAATACAGCATATAAAATAAGAAAAGTGCATTATTGTCAGTTTATACTAACCCAAAGGGTCACAAAGATTAGAGGTAGTCCGGTTCAAATCCTATATGATGCAAAATCTCTCAACATTCCTGACTGTCTGCATACCCTTAATGTGGAGGAACTCTCTACTGACAGGATAGTCTCTCAAATTTTGAACAAATACTTTTTACAAAGATTTTCCTCATACTGAGTCAAAATAAGTGTTAATAAGTTTGCAACCATTTGCTCTAATTTGTCATTCCAGAGCTGCTTATAGTAAATGTAATCACCTTTTCACTTAAACAGACTTCAAATACGTGGAAATAGTCATCAAGTTTCCTTTTCTTCTTTTTCTTCCAAGCTAAAGATTCCTAGTACCATCAACTACCTTAACTTTATGTCCATTAAACTATAGTCTTCTGGCTCAGGACTCAGCATTGTGTGCTCCATCTGTGACCTCAAACTCCCTTCTCCATCAACCTAAATATTAGGTGTTCTAAAATGTTACATACCAAGCATTCAATTTTTCTTTCCTCCACAGTCTCTAATTAAACAGTCATATCCAAATTCTTGGCCAGGTGTCACCTCTATGAAAACTATGCTCAAAATATCACTTGAAATCAGGTACTAATGCATGTTTCATAGTTACAGAATCTCTCGTATGGTGCATCAGCTATCATATGATTTGTAAATTTTAGGCTGATTATTCTCCTACGATGTTGTGTGTGTGTGCATGTGTGCGCACATGTACACACACACACACACACACACACACACATCCCTATGTGTATGTATTAAGGGAAACTCCATGGTTTTGGAGTTTAGAAAATGTTTCCATACAGCAGTTTTGCATTTGCTTCTGTCTGGATCCAAAATAGTCACTACATCCTGGCACAATTTTTTGACATAAATCCGTACCTCACAGTTAAACATATGATTTTTCAGGTATTCATTTTCCTCACTCAAAGCTCCTGGAATGAGAGTCTTCCTCAAAAGCTCCCTTGATCATTAGGGACTGTTTTTCTTCTCCCACCTTTTACAGGTGACAGTCTATCCAGTGTCAGGGGCTTATTCTGAGATTTCAGCTCTACATCTGCCTTTCCCATCTTCCTCTTACTGGTTTAGGTCTAAAATCTCAGCATTTGTCCCACTGTGAGCAGTAAATACCACTCTCTAAGTCTGAGGGCCTAAATCTAATCTGATATTTCCCTCAGGCCATTTAGCATCAATGTTAAAGACACTTCTCTGGCTTTAAGGTTCGTCATTAAATTTCTGTCACCCAGAAATTTATCCTATCTTTGTTTTGGGCTAAGTCATATACTTACACATTTTTCTTATAGTTCAACTAGCGTTTATATGAGCATGTGTTCTGTGTGTGTGTGTGTGTGTGTGTGTGTGTGTGTTTTCTCAATTCAACAGTTGGCAGAGCTAGAATCGCATTGCATTTCCCAATAGCTGAAGGATGTGTGTGCTTGGTTGTCACTGTGGAAGGTCAAACTCTTCGTATCAAAAACCACATGCATCATAACCTCATCAAAAAATCTTCCCAATATTTGTTGCCATAATTAATGGGACCCTATCTTCTTAGTTTCCCAAGCATAAAACTTTAGAGTCATTTAAATCCAAACTTTCTGTTGGTCCACACATCTAATTAATCATCAAGTTAATTCTACATTGGAACATTTCATTTAACATATTCTAGCAATCTCAGCAATTCAGGAATTTAATGAATATGATATTTATCTTTCAGAATTTGAGGAAGATTAAATAAGATAAATAGATCAGATATGAAGCACTTTAAGACTAGAGTTAAGAGAGTGTAAATTAGCTACTGACTGACCCAAGTCAACTCTGCATTTGCATTTTAATGAGTAATATTTTAAAGATTTCCACAAATTCATATCACACATCTACTTCGAATGTATAAATGAAAATGAAACATAGCACCTAATACATGCCCTTCTCATAGTTTTTATTATCTTTTGGTTTTTATTTTATTGGTTATGTGGAGATGTACAGTATCTGATTTCTCATATAAACTGAAAAATTCGTGTGAATGAATAAAAATCGAAAATGAATTAATTAGCCAAAATGTAACCTTTATTCTCTGCCAGGCACTTTTTCATATTTTATCTTATTTAACCATTATAGCAACCCTGTAATTAATTATTATTGTTCCAATTTTACAGAGAGAAAACTTACATCCCCAAAAGTTAAATAATTGATAATAGTTACAGGTACAAATGGAGCAGAACCAGGATTTTAACACAGATAACCTTACTGTAAAGCTGAAAACAAAGTCCACTACACTGTTTGGAATGAGTATATTAATATACCAATAGTTGGGTTGCTCTTCTTTGGGAAACTCTTAATTTGTCAAGCCCAGTCTCAAATGTGGTACCCAGAACTAAACTCCCGTTCAGATTATACACATGGAAAATGTGGTGGGGATTAACTTTATAGTTATGAAGAGTATATGGCTTTCAGTTTAATTTAATAATGAAGTAGATCTCTGTCAGGCATGTGACAGTGTTGACTCAAATTGAGTTCACACACAAATAAAATGACTGACTTTTTATTCATAAATGTTTCTTCTCCATGTTATGACCGAGTAGTTGTGGTTTCTTCACCTGGAAAAGACTTCAGATGTATTCCAATTAAATTGCATCTTCTTATTTTTCATCCATAGCAAAATATAGATGATATTATTGAAGAAGTGAAAAATATATGCAGTGTTCTGGGGTGTGTGGAGACCAAACAAATTACAGATGCTGTAAATGAACTAAATCTAATTCTTCAGAGAAAAACAGAGGTAAATACACTCATTTATTGGACAGTAATTCTTTAAAACCTGAGTTCAATAATTAATTAAGGAGAGTGAAAGAAAAAAAGAAGAGTGAAAGAATTTTGAATAAGTACTGTGTGTCTGGGTGTACGTGTGTGCACATATGCATTTCAATCATTTGGGGCTAATGGAAACTTGATTCTATTATACCAAAAGGATTTAATTAAATTAAAAGAAATTTCTTACACATTTGAAGTTTGTAACTGCGATATATCTTCCAAGTGAGATTGAAGTTAATCCTACCATCCTACCAAGAGGAATATGCTTATATAATAACATTTATAGGCAAGTGTTTATATAGACTATTAATGGCTCTCATGTGCACCAGGATATGCAGGGGTAAGTATCCATGCTTACATGGACAAGCACACATATAGGAAAGAAAAGACCAAATTTTGTGCTATCTTTTGTTGAATTTGCAATGTCCATTGCTTATATGATCCCATCTCATCAAATAACACCCTTTTTTCTACTGTTTAAAAAGTAAGTATTATGTGACTTTTTTAAAATCTCAGAAATCTGACATAGAATTACATGTGTAATTATTGCCCAAGAAAAAGGTTAGGAAATCTGGTCACAATAAATCCATTCAATCTTGTTATTAGTTTAGCAAATGATGAAGCAGAAAGATATGATGATGATAAACTACTTGATAGTGCATTGCAATAATAAAAGTTTCATTTATTTATTATTTCATTTTTATTTTAATTCATCCTCATATCAATGCCATAAAGTTGTTATTTTAATGTTAATTTTATTATTAAAATCTGATGCTTGGAATGCTTGTGTACAGAGGATTAATAAGTGGCAAAACAGAGATTTGAACTCAGGCCTCTTTCTCAATATATCTGAAACTTCACAGCAGAAAGTGACTACATGCATTCTTTATCTGCATGGAAAGGAACAGCACAGACTACCTTGAATATGCCAACGTTCTTCGGTAAAATTGGAACAATAATAATTAATTATAGGTTGCTATAATGATTAAATAAGATAAAATAAGAAAAGGTGCCTGACAGCCTCTTCCTCTATACATGAAATTCATTACAGAGAGTGATACATGGAAAGGAACAGCACAAGCTACCTTTAATATGCCAGCCTTGAAATTTCAAAAAGATTGATTTAGAAAGTGGACAATTGTATTAGTATATATAAATCGTCATCATTGTTCCAAATAGATGACTATGGAAAAAAATCAGTAATTTCTTAATGTTGGATTTTGTATGTCTTATTTTAATTAGCACTTGTTTTGTAATTAGAGAGCAATAATGAATATAGAAATTTAGATACCTTATTTGCATTACATAGTGACAGTGATGATTCAGGAGTAGTGGAATCATCCTCCCAAAAGATTTTCCAGATTATTAAAACATCCATTGAAAGCTAAAATCCCAAAGCAAAGAAGAAATCAAAATTTAAACAATATAATGAACAAATATAAAAAGTTTATGTCATGAAATTAATAACTGTCTATTACATTTTTCTTTTTTTTAAAATATTTTATTTATTTGACAGAGAGAAATCACAACTAGGCAGAGAGCAGGCAGAGAGAGAGGAGGAAGCAGGCTCCCCGCGGAGCAGAGAGCCTGATGTGGGGCTCGATCCCAGGACCCGAGCCGAAGGCAGAGGCCTTAACCCACTGAGCCACCCAGGCGCCCCTATAACATTTTTCTTAATGGGAAAATATCTACTCATATCTTCCAATTATAGAAGAAAACGAAATAACTACATAGTCTCTAAAGCTGTTTTTATATGTACATATTAATATCCATGTTCTTCTCAAATGATAACAACGTAAAAAATTCGAAGTGATCACATTTATTCTGGTCATATTTTTTATTCTGTGTCAGAGTGGGAAAATTATACATAGTCTTGAAAACCCTATCATCAGTATGTTGTGAATATAAGTATTTTGATGAACTCAAAAACTTAAGAATTTTATGATACTAAGAAGAGCTTTCCAATAGCTAAAGTTAAGTCAGGATACAAGGTAGTGAGAGTTAACCTTCAACAAGCAACTAGTTTCTCTTAGATGATCACATTTGGGAGACATTATAAAACACAGAGTTGAGGGTCATGCAAGTATGATTTGAACTCGGTGAGTTTTTAGCTGAACATCCTTAGGAAAATTAATTCATATCTTTGAGTTTCAGCTTTTCTCATTGCATGCATGCATGCATACATAAAAAAATAAATAGATAGATACATAGATAGATAACAGAATTTGCAGGGTTTCTATGAGCATTACAAATAATGTTAATAAAGGTCCAGATGATAGCGCTTCTTGCATGAGTTATATTAATTACTGGAGGTAGTGGGGACACTGCTGGTGGTAGTTTTTGAGACTCCTCCCCATATAGCCAACATGAAGGTTTTAATTTGCACAAGCACCACTTCGGTCCTCATTTTCTCACAATCACTGATTATAGCAAGCTTCATAACAGATATGAGCCTTTGCCAGAAGAGGAGACCACATGCATGAATGTGAACACATGACTTTCTGTCTGTTAAGATCACTTGGTTGTGCTTCAATTTTATGTCCAGCTCTCAGTGAATCAGTACGCTGAATCAGTACGAACAACAGATCAAAGAATGAGGGAAATTTAATTTTAGGATAAAGCACTTTAATGCTATTAAAATATTACTAGATACAAAAAGTTTTATCTTTAAAACATTCATTTTTCTGAAACTCCCTAAAAGAACAAAAATAACAATTTTCTCAGAAATATCAAGCCTTCAGTATAGCTGAAGCCAAAAGAATCCTTTAAAGAGAAATTGAGTATTTCCTAGGAAAGCTATGAACAATTATAATTCTCAAAAAAAAGCTCATATTCACATTTCACATCTTTTATATACATATGAGCACTAAATTATTGTGATTATTGACACATAAAAATAGAGTTGACAATCACAAGTTTTATTTCATATATGTCAATGGCAAAAAATAGTTTAATACCCCTTAATAAGCAGATTCTTATTTTGAGCACACTTTAAAAGTTCACTTATTCTGTATCACCCTCATTTAAACGTTTTATTCTTCTCTTTCTCTAACCTAACCATGAACCCACCTTTATAAGAATGTTGATACAAATAGTAAGTACATTTTCCAGAATTTGCTTAGTAACCAACTGCAGTTAACAATGCCAAAGTATCTCAGTGTGTCTACCCACCACAAACTAAGATTAAAGAAATACTGAGAAAAGTGAATCTTCTGCCAACAAACTCAAATTTGAGAAACTTTCTTTTCCCTTGGCTGAATTTTTTGGTCAACTTGCAAGAGACTATTTCCTGCCATACAGAGAAGTAATTAGGTATTTATTAAATGGAAGTTTTGGCAAGATGATGAATTATATCACAAGTGCAGTTATACTCTTGTTCATGCTCTCAGCATTGGAAACAATTTTCCATCCTTCAAAATTTTATTCCAGAATCTCACATAATATATTTCCATTACATGTTCACACAATAAATGAAACACAAAGTGAAAAATATGGTCTTACACATTGTGCTGTAGGTGGATGTCATGGTGATTTTAAAATACAAGTTTATATTTCTGAATAAATTGAATCTTAGTTAAGTCAGGCTAACATCTTTAATAGTCTCACCCACATGGATGGGGTGAAGATCTTATGTATTGTTATTAAGTCTAGTGGTTGAAACCATGCTCCAGTGAAATATTATACCTAAAAGTAATGCTTCTGGAAAGGTTCACGTGAAGAATGCTTTTAAGTCGAAAAGCCATATATGCATATTAAATTACATTTTAAACATGATAGAAGTGTTTTCTCTCTAAAGTAATATTGTAGCAAGTTCTCTGTTACAAGAAAACAATTATTCCCTTGAGAAATCGGGCTTTCATATATTAAAAACAAACTTGTGAACCCAAATTTCAAAAAATTTAGCATTAATTAAAGTGGATCATATTAGAAAATGTGTTTGCTTTTGGACTGAAACCTTATTTTTAGTGAATCTTATATATTTTTCATGATAATGAATTTACCATCAGCAAATTCTAAACCACTGAAATAATTCTAGGCCTCCAACAAATATAAATGCAAGTAAACAAACAAGCAAATAAATAAATAAAACCATACTAATGGATGTGAACTAAAATGACAACAAAAAATAAAATTTCAGATTTTTTTTTTTTTTTTTTTTTTAGCTTTGGGCTGCAGTGAAAAGAGGGCTGGATGGAAGGGGGCAAAATTATACAGACTCATGATATAGTTTCATTTCTTTATTTATTTTTATGGGATTTTTAAAAAACGGATAGTAAAACACTTGTGACCATATCATAAATTAAAAAAAAAAATAGGGGCGCCTGGGTGGCTCGGTGGGTTGATCTCCCGGTCCTGGGATTGAGACCCGCGTCTGGCTCTCTGCTCAGCGGGGAGCCTGCTTCCCCCCCCCTCTCTGCCTGCGATTTACTATCCGTTTTTTTAAAATCCCCTAAAAATAAATAAAGAAATGAAACTATATCACGAGTCTGTATAATTTTGCCCCCTTCCATCCAGCCCTCTTTTCACTGCAGCCCAAAGCTAACAACTGAATAACTGCTAATAAGAAGGACACATTAAGCAGATAATTAAAATGCACTTTTTTCAAAAAATCATTCACTGCCGTGGAAGGGGAACTGAGGTTAGTCAATATATATAGAACTGTTCTAACAACACTAAATAGGCATAACTTATTTTAAATTTTTCAGTCAAAAAATCCAGATTGTTTATTAAAACATTCAGAAGGCTTTTCTTTCATCTTACAATTTAGCTTCCTTCTATTTATTATCAGTTTGATTGTTTTGTGAATTTATTTTCTTAAATAACAATTGTATCTTCACATTTATTTTTCTTTTCAGAATTTTCATGAAAATTCAGAGACTTCAGCAAAAGGTAAAATATACATGTACCCACATTAAAAAAAAAGTTATAGAACCCAAGATAATTCATTTTCAATTTTTCATCCAAATATCAAGGTAACACAGAAATATTTTAGAAATGCTTTGCTAAAACTCTTTTTACTGATGGAAGTGATTATTCTGCAAGTGAATAAAAATCCACTCTCTAAACTTGTAGCCTGACATTTTTAAGAAATGGGAAAAGTCAAGAGATCTATAAAAATGAAAGGAATACTGAAAATATTCTTAAAACCATTCCAAGAAACTATGAAATTTTATTTAGCTAATTATATTTTAACGTAAGAGAGTCAGAAAAGTAGTAGATGTCTTTCTTCAAAGTCACTAATTTCAGATTTAAAGTCAAACTCTATTTGAAAGACCAATCTAGCATAATATGTAGGAGGATTAGGTTCTGGAATAATTAGAGTTCACAGAGGCTCTGAGCCTATAAAACTGCAAGCCACAGGAGGACTTTGCCTCTACAGAAAATAGTGGGTGAGTGACAGTGTGGTGTAGAGCAAGGGACCCAACTTTTGGAATCTGGTTAATTTCATTTTTTTAAAAAAAATTTTTTATTTTTATTTTTTATTTTATTTTATTTGACAGAGAGAGATCATAGGTAGGCAGAGAAGCAGGCAGAGAGAGAGGAGGAAGCAGGCACCCCACTGAGCAAAGAGCCCGATGTGGGGCTCGATCCCAGGACCCTGAGATCACAACCTAAGCTGAAGGCAGAGGCTTAACCCACTGAGCCACCCAGGCGCCCCAGGAATCTGGTTAATTTCAACTCTTCCATTTTTTGACTGTCACCTTAGAGAACTAATTCTTTGATCCTAAGCTTCCCTGATATGCACAGAAGACATGCTAGCATTTAATGTGCAGGGTGTGGTCAGAGTAGTTCCTGTTTGCAAAAGCAAATGGTATTTGGCATATTAACACTCTGAGTAGCTTCAAGGAAACTCACTCACAGATGTTCAACTCACACTCCAGGTGTAGAATTCATAGTGAAGTGCAAAAGATAACCTCAACCTGCCCTCCACCCTTAGTCATTTTTAGGAGAAAGTTATGGGCAGAGGTGGTATCTTCTCAACTCTAATTTCCACCACTCAAAAGAAGACACAATTACATGTCAAGAACTCCCCCACTTCATCACAGAATTAAATGGGATGGCAGAGAGCATGGAAAACAAACAAACTAACTAATAGTATAAAAATCCCTATTCCAGACATTCATTAAACTCCAGAACATCATAAAGGGAAGGAAAAGATAGATACCTGGTAACAGTATCACTAACAGAGCCCAAGTGATAAATAATCAGTCAAATTGGAGGTATGTTTATATGGAATTGTACCTCTCTTCATTTCTTTTAGGAATGCTGGAATAAAAATCCCTTCAGCCCATACCCTTCAGGGGTTGAGGTATAAGATCCCACAAAACTGTGTAGGAATGTTCCCAAAGGTTTATATTCATGCTAAATCATAACAGATTCTAATTAATATATTTTAATCAAGTATATATAGTCAGTGTTTCTCAATTTTATGATACTATAACTCTTTCTCCAGAGTAAAATCAGGTGTGACAAACATTATAACTCCGTATTTTACCACCAAGCCCCATATATTGAGTCTCTAGAACATTTCACATAGTTCTGGTAGTAAAGCATAATGCAAAAGCACACATCTCTATACTATCTCAAAAAAGCAAATTATAACCAAGAACTGTATTTCTGCACAAGAAGTCAAGAACAAGAGTTTAAATATCCAAAAAATGAAGATTTCCCAAAATATATGCTGGGGCTTGAATTAATAAGATCTCTGGCCCAACCTTATGATTTATTTTAGATGTGTATTCATTTGCACAAGATTGGAAATTATTAACTAGAAGTTTGCACTTCCTGCTTCAGAGTACCAAACAGCACAATATGGGAACTGGGAATTATGTTTCTATAAATTTATAATTCCCTGACTCTGTTGTTCAGGAGAATCCCTGTTGGTAGGCCTCTAGAGTTGGATGAGTCCTCTTTTTAAAAACGATTTTTACGCTACTTTACTCTTGTTTTATTAATTGCTACTGTTGATTTCTCAGAGAATTTAAATTAGAGCTCTTTCATGCTGCTTGTTCTCTCCGACTTTTTTAACAAAGGACACCACTTTAAGCAAAATTTGGCCATCTTATAAGTTTTGTACAATTTTATGAATAACTAAATGAATAATAGCATGTGTTGAACAACAACAACAAAAATGTTTAATTGTGGACAGACCTATTGAGGGGCAGGATGTGGGAAGAATCTTCATGCTGAAAAGTCCTGTTTTTTGAGTAGCCAAACTGCTATTGGAACAGGGCAGACTAACAGAGGAAAAAAACTGGCTCTTTGTATTATTTTCTTTGGAAAACAACTAGAAACTACAAGCAATTTATACTTCAGAAACAACTTGATGGGGCACTTGGGTGGCCACCGTGGATGGCTCTTAAGTGCCTGCCTACCTGAGGTAATGATCCTGGGATCCTGGGATCAGGACCCTCATCAGGCTCCCTGCTCAGCGGGAAGCCTGCTTCTCCCTCTCTGACTCCCCCTGCTTGTGTTCCTTCTCTCACTGTGTCTCTCTCTGTTAAACACAAATAAAATCTAAAAACAAAAAACAAACAAAAAGAAACAACTTGATGAGGAAGTGCATGTGTTTGAAAAAACAGTACTACCGCCTGACTTGGCTTGGCAAGCATCAAATCACATCAAATCACAGACGTTTTTAAGAAGGATATTTCTAAAGATCTGCTTACTGATTCTCTCAACGACTCCTCCCTCAGCTGCCTGCAGGTTCGGTCACAGGGTTCCTCTCCGAGTAGTTGCGGGTGCCCAAAGCAGACCCGGAAGTGCACAGTGCTGCCGCCACTGTGGGCGGGGCCGTGTGCCACAGGGGTGTCTGGGATTCCCATCTGGGACACAGAACAAGGTCCTGATCAACATGTGGGCGGGGCCGTGTGCCGCAGGGGTGTCTGGGACCACATCTGGGATGGATGAGGACAACGTCCTGATCAACATGTGGAAGCAGAACCTGGAGTCTGGAGAAGAACTGGGCTCCCAAGCTGGACCACTACAAAGGCAAGACCGCGCAGCCCATCTTCCTTATCAGGTACGCCCAGTACCACATGGATGCCTCCTCTCAAGAGGGTTTCACTACCGACTCCACTAGGTGGCAGAAGGGCTGAGCTAATGGGTGTCCGACTTGCGAGCTTGGCGTTGAGGCCTAATAAAACCGAGCGTTCCTCCAAGACCGAGGCAACAGAAACCACGACATCATCTGCAAACACGTGTCAGGGGCCTGCAAAGTTAGCACAGACTTGCGGAGGGAAGGTGCCCCCATCTAGCCTAAGGAGTCCAAGTCTCAGTGGAAGCCAGAGACTGAAGATATTAGGAAGACAGAGCCCGAAGGGAGGTGTCTTCCCAAACCATCCACCCGCAGACGCCAGGCAGCAGAACAGTTTGAGAGAACAGTTGAGAAACAAGCAGTGTTTCGCAACCTGGTGTGTCTGGTGCCACGCTTCCTCCACAGGGCTGGCTCTGCCATTCCCTGTACAGCCGCTGCATTATCTGCTTGGTGGTCCCGCCCACTGGCCATGTAACGCTCAGTACTCTCGGGGACACAGGGTTCAGGCCTCCTGACAAGATCTTCTGCTCCAGAGGGGGGCCTCGAGGCTCTGCTCTTCTCCGCCCTGTGCCCAGGTCATTGGGTGCCACTATGGGTCCTCTCCACAGGCTAAGCTGTGGTTCTGTGCCATTTCTCCAAAACGAAGTGGCTAAAAAGCAGAAATATCTAAAATGTGGCATTTCAGCATGTTCTTCTGGCCCAGGATGGGAAAGGATGATTTTCAGATCAGATCAGCCTGATTTCTTTCTCAGGGTTTTCTGCTTTACACATGTCTACCAGAATGAACCCGTAGGATTTAAGGCCTGTTTCCAGGTCTGGACGAAGCCTGACAGAGGCTGTGTGAGGACGACAGATGGATGCACACCAAGTGGTCTTTGACCGTGACCACAGCTAGCTGTGCCAACCCTCCGGAGACTCCCTCAGCCAAGGCCGTCAGGAATGAGGGACTATGAGGAGGGCAGCAGAGCTTCCATTCACAGCTTATTTCACTTCGTACCGTCTTTTCATTTCCTAAACCCTTTAATCGCTTAAATATTTGTCAAAGATATTCCTAATCTGGCTTAAAAAATAATAATGTTTGAGCTTTTGTATTTGAGCTTACTCATTTAACTTTGGAAACACTACTACAGTGGAATATTGAAAACAATCACGGGGCGCCTGTGTGGCTCAATGTGTTAGGCCTCTGCCTTCAGCTCAGGTCATGACCCCAGAGTCCTGGGATGGAGCCCCGCATCGGGCCCTCTGCTCAGCAGGGAGCCTGCTTCCCCCTCCCCCTCTGCCTGCTTTCTGCCTACTTGTGATTTCTCTGTCAAAAAAAAAAAAAAAAAGATCTTAAAAAAAAAGCAATCAAGTCATTAGCATATTAATGTATGTGCATATTAATGTATACAAAATGTCAGTAATGAGAATTATTCACTGGCTCCATTAAGAGGTCCGACACTGAGGTCCACCCATGGGATAAGGTTCCTCATCCTCATAAGGTTCTCCATTGTAATGCGTCATCTTTCCTAATTTTGATTTCTAAGCTCATAACCTGTACTACCTGGTCCATTGCATCAGTCTTTTCTTCCGTACTCTCAGTTTTTCCAGGAAAGAGAGTTTATTGGGAAAACAAAAGCCAGGAAAATTTACCTTAAATTCAGTGGTTAGTCTTTTCATGTGGTTTAGGATAAATTGGTATGCCTTTATCTAGTACACACTTGGAACTATTAGCCCCTTGTCCTTAGTCTTTTTTTTTTTTTTTCATTTTTCTTCCTTTGTGACAAGTCACTTTTATGAATAATCAATAAACCTCTCTTAAATAACTAATAGTGAAAGTTAAGTAAAGCTTTGATTTTGAAGAGATTTAGTAAGCATCTTAAGTCTTTCATTTCAGGCTTATTTCAGATCCCAGCCAGGTAGTATTACTGTTCTCTTTTCACAGCAGGGCAATGTATATGATTAGTGTTAAGTTAATGGTTAACATCATAGCACAGTCAAATGTATTATGATTAATTTTTAGATGGGATTTGTTTGAAGTACTTACAAGTCATGTAGAAAACCTGTTCGTTGTCTGAAAATTAATTCTAAAGAAATGATAAACTAGAACAAAAAATATTGCAAATAATAGAATGCCAAATTAATAATCCAAAACTCTGATTTATGATTAAAGTCCAGGCTTCCAAGATTTCTGGAATTGAAGATATGAAAGCTTATTGATTATCTACACTACTATCAGCTAATTTAGGCTGCATACAGAGGCACAGATGGCTAATTGGCTTCAGTTGGTGGATGGTCATTTTAATTAAATTTTATTTAAAATTTATCATAAGAAATTTCAAAGCTATAATTGGTGGCTTATATAAGTATGGTCCTTCAAAGATGACCTGATTTCTATCTCCCCCCTCCCTTAGGCTTGATAGAGAAAGTGACAAGTGAACTATCCAGGTCAATCTACCAGCTTATCAATGCCTATTGCTACAGCTTTTATGCAGATTTCCAGCCTCTAAATGTACCTGATGAGATTTCCTATGCAAATCCTGGGCTCCATTCCCACCTTAGCTTCACAGTGTATGCAGTTCACAACATTCCAGAGATTTGGGTGCACAGGTAAGTGGTGAGTTTTTCATAAAAAGGTGACTTTTTACTTGGTTTCTAATTAGAGTTTAATTTGTTCTTATTTGCAGGAGCAAATATTCCATAAAAATTTTGAAATTTAACCATTTTAGATTTATCTTAAAACCATTTTTAAGAACTTCATTCCCAAATGCACATTCCATTTCCCTCAGTCTTTTACCATTCTCCATATTAAAAATTGCTGCATATTGCCAGTATATCATTAGGGAAACAGAGACTGCTCATTCTATTTAGTGATTGTCCTAATTTTTTTAACATTTGAGTTTAAATGACTAATGCTAATTAATAGAACTGACACAGAGAGAGATATCACACACACAGGGAGTAGTCACTCTGATATCTACAAAGTTATGAGTGGTAGATATTTTGTGAAATTAGTACCTTGTTAAAGGGAGAATTAGCCAAGTTATTTGAGTTACAATGGAAATTAACCACAAGTATGCATGGAGGAGCATTGCTAGATTTTAGGTCAGCTCTATTACATAGTATTTTTTAAATAACATCATTAGACTAATATTATAACCACTATTTTAATTCTTTATAGATTAAATCTATAAGAAAATGTGGATTAAATCAATTAAAGTTAATAAAAGAATAGTAATTTATAAATGGATTTACTGTACCCACTGTATTTCTCACCTCAAAGACAAGCTGAAACCATTTCAGTAAAAAAGAGAAAAAAATTGCTGTATGTATTTTTGCAAGTAACTGACCTGTACACCTGTTATAAAGTTAATTGGAAAGAAAAATTTACCTTTGTATGTAAAAAATATTATCTACTTATGTACACATATGCATATTTCTTTAAATCCATGGGATGAGGGGTCCCTGGGTAGTTCAGTTGGTCAAGTGTCTGCCTTCTGCTCAGGTCATGATCTCAGAGTCCTGGGATTCAGCCCTGTGTCTGGCTGTGGCTCAGTAAGGGGTCTGCTTACCCCTCTCTGCTCCCACCCCCCCGTTTGTGCATGTGTGAGCCCTCTCTGTCAGATAAATAAATAAAATCTTTAAAAATCAATCAATCACTTAGTCCATGAGATGAGTATGTAAAAAACACTATCTACCTACCTACACATACACATATTTCTTTAACCCATAGGATGATCTTTTATGTCTTTTCTTTATTTTATGAAAATTTAAAGACCTGATGTATAATATCAAAAACTGCTATTCTGATGGTTTCTTGCAATATTTAATCATTAGTAAATACTTACTAATTTTAATTAACATGGAAAAGCTATGTAGCCAGATAAATATGGAAAAAACTATATGTGCAAGCCTGCATGTATATATGGTGTGGCAGTGTTGTTTATTTTTTTCCATTTTTTTCTATCCTCTGGTTCACTTATTTCTGCTATAATATTTATGATTTTCTTCCTTCTTTTAACTTTGGACTTAGTTTGTTTCTTTTTTTCTAGTTCCTTCAATATATAGTTAGGTTGTTCATTTTTTATACTTCTTATAATAGAAGAATTGACAACTATCAACTTCTTTCTTAGTACTGCTTTTGCTGCATCTCAAGTTTTGGTATGGTGTGTGTTCATTTTCATTTGTATCAATATATTTTCTAATTTCCCATTTAATTTCTGGTTCGACCCAGTGATTGTTCAAAAGTGTTCATTTCTATAAATTTGTTAATTTTCCTGTTTTCTTTCTCCTATTGATTTCTAGTTTTATCCCATTGAAGTCAGAAAATACATATGGTTTGGTTTCAGCCTTTTCAGATTTGTTAAGACTTGTTTTGTGACCTAACACATGATCTGTGCTAGAGAATAGTTCCATGTGTTCTAGAGAAGAATGTGTATTCTCCTGCTATTGGATGGGATGTTCTGTATTTATCTGTTAGGTTCAGTCTTGTTGTTGTATTCATTATTAAAAGTGGGCTGTTGAAATCTACTACTATTGTGTTGTTATTTTTTCCTTCAGTTCTGTCAATGTTTGCTTAATATTTTTGCTCCAGTTTGGGGTGCCATATGTATTTACAATTGTATCCTCTTGACAAATTCACCCTTTTTATCATCATATAATATCCATCTTTATCTCTTGTGATTTTTTTTTTTTGACTTAAGGTCTATCATGTCTTACATATGTAAGGCAAGCTCTACTGTCTTTTGATTGCCATTTGCATGGAACATCTTCTTCTGTCCTTTCACTTTCAGCATATGTGTCCTTAAATCTAAAGTGAGTCTCTTATAGGCAGCATGTAATTGGATCTTGTTTTTTTTATCCATTCAGCTATGCTATGTCTTTTGATTCTGGAGTTTAATCCATTTGCATTTAAGGTAACTAATGATAGGAAAGGACTTAACTATTGCAATTTCTTCCACTGTTTTCTATTCTTTTCCTCTCTTGCTGTCTTCTTTTGCATTTTGTTGATTATTTGTAATGACATACTTTTTTTAATTTTATTTTTTATTTTTTTTAAAGATTTTATTTATTTATTTGACAGAGAGAGATCACAAGTAGGCAGAGAGGCAGGCAGAGAGAGAAAGGAGGAAGCAGGCTCTCTGCGGAGCAGAAAGCCCGACGTGGGGCTCGATCCCAGGACCCCAGGATTATGACCTGAGCCAAAGGCAGAGGCTTTAACCCACTGAGCCACCCAGGAGCCCCTGTAATGACATACTTTGATTCCTTTATTTTCTTTTGTGTGTCTTCTATAGTAGTCATTTTCTTTGTGGTGACCATAGGCCTTATATAAAGCATCTTATATTTTTAAAACACTCTTTGTTAAGCAGATAACAACTTCAGACACTTAAAAAAACTCTATTCTTTTTCCTCCCCTTACCACACTTTATGTTATTGATATCACAAATTACATCATTTTGTTTTACATATTTTTATAATTATAGCTTTTTAATACTTTGCCATTTACTTTCTATACCACAGTTAAGAGTGGTTCATGCACCATTACTAAAGTATTTTACTGTATTCTGTATTTGTCTACATATTTACTTTGATCAGTGTCCTTTGTACTTTTGTATGCTTTTTTGCTTCTCTCTAGCTAGCATCTTTTTATTTCAACTTTTAAGACCACTGTTAGCCATTCCTGTAAGTCAGGTCTCGTGGTGATGAAATTCCTCAGGTTTTGTTTCTCTGGGAAAGTATTTCTTTGTCCTTTATTTTTGAAGGACACTTTTGCCAGAGCGAATATTCTTGACTAGCAATTTTGTCTTTTGGAACTTTGAATATATCATCCCACTCCCTTCTGGCCTGTAAGGGTTCTTTCTGCTGAGCAATCTGCTGATGAACTTACGAGGTCTCTCTTTTATGTGGTGGATCACTTTCTTCTAGCTGCTTTCAAAATTCTTTGTCTTTGACTTTTGATAAGTTGATTATAATGTGTTTTAGTGTGCTCGTCTTTAGGCTTATCTTAGATTGGTTTGTGGAGCTTGAATCTGGGTGTCCCATTTCCTTACATACAGTTGAGAATTTCCCATCTATTATTTCTTTAGATAAGCTTTCCACCTCTTTTTCTTCTCCTCCTGGGACTCATATAATGCGTGTATTTGTCTGGTGGATGGTGTCCTGGAAGTCCCCTAAGCTTTCTTTGCTCTGCTTAATTCTTCTTTCTTTTTGTTCCTTTGATTGGATAACTTCAAATGACCTGTCTTTAAGTTCACTAATTCTTTCTTCTGCTTGATCAGGTCTACTCTTGAACCTTTATAAAGACTTTTTTTGAATTCAGTTATATGCTTCAGTTCCAAAATTTCTGTTTGATTCTTTTTAATATTTTTTGTCTCTTTGTTTGTAATCTCGTTTTGTTCATGCATCATTTTCCTGGCTTGTTGAGCATTTTTTTGATGATTATTTTGAATTCTTCATCAGGTAATTCATATACTTTGATTTATTTAACATTGGTTTCTGGAGATTTATTTTAAGATTTTATTTATTTATTTGACAGACAGAGCTCTCAAGTAGGCAGAGAGGCAAGCAGAGAGAGAGGAGGAAGCAGGCTCCCTGCTGAGCAGAGAGCCCGATGTGGGGCTCAATCCCAGGACCCTGGGATCATGACCTGAGCCAAAGGCAGAGGCTTTAACCCACTGAGCCACCCAGGCGCCCCTCTGGAGATTTATTTTATTGCTTTTGTTGAGCCATATTTCCCTCTTTCTTTGTATCCCTAGTTACTTTGTACTGGAGTCTGTGCATCTGAAAAAATATAGACTTTATAGATTAGTTTCATACAGAGAAAGCATGTCACCAGTCAGCACAACTAGAAACTCTGGGGCCATTCAAACCTTTTCTCTTCTCTGGATTTGTGTGTGTAAATTCCTGATTAGAGAGGTTTTGCTTCTTACGTCAGGAGCTCATAATTTCTTGTTCCCCCTTGTATCTATCTATGGCTCTTCAAGTTTGTTGGTGCTACTGTAAGCTCACTAGCTGTTTTTGTTTGTTGATTATTTTAGGATTTTATCAATTTATTTGAGAGAGAGAGAGAGAAAGAGAGAGAGAATGAGCAAGGGAGGGACAGAGGGAGAAGTAGACTCCCCACTGAACAGGGAGCCTGATGGGGGATCATGACCTGAGCTGAAGGCCAACTTAACCGACTTAACACTGATCTTAACTGACTGAGCCAGCTGGGAGCCCTATCCCCAGCTGTTTTTGGTTCTCAGCTGTTCCGTGGTATCCTGAGTATGCCAGGTCCCATCCATGCTATGAATTAGGTAAGACAGAAACCAGTCCTTCAGGCTGCCACCCAAAAAGCTAGAACATTGGACACACACTCTGACTCTTTTTCTCCCCAAGTAAATGCCAGAAGTTGAATACTTTTTCCTGTTCATTGTGCACTGAGATGCGAAATTTTCTTCCTGTTCATTTTGCGCTGAGAATCCAGAAGTTGGGTTTTTGTTGTTGTTGTTGTTCATTTGCACTGAGTTAAGGATTTT
Source organism: Meles meles (assembly GCF_922984935.1). Classification (NCBI taxonomy): domain Eukaryota; kingdom Metazoa; phylum Chordata; class Mammalia; order Carnivora; family Mustelidae; genus Meles; species Meles meles. Next base: position 61,427,184 of record NC_060072.1, read on the forward strand.
TTTTCCTGTTCATTTTGCACTGAGATAGCACAGTGGCAAGTGAATTTGTTCTAGTTCAAACTATTGGTTTTGTTCTCAGAGGACCCCATTGGCAACCATTCCATTCAGCATTTATATTTAGGCAGGGCTAGCTTCTGTCCTTTTAGTCCCTTGGATAACCTCTTAAAAAGTCTGAATACTAGACATATGTTCCAGTCTTCTTTTTCCCACCCCAGGGAAAAGCTGGGAGTTGGGAGTTTTCTCCTGATCATACTGCACTCTGTCAGGGAAGGAGTTCTGGAAAAGGAGTGCCACAAATTCTCCTGCTGATTTCTGTGTGGCTCATTTGCACTTGTCTAGAGTGCAAGAGCTTCTTGTTTCTGAATTCCTCACAAAGGGAATTGATCTGTGTATGGCTGAATTGGTACTTCCGTGGTGGAAGGAGAGTCTGGGGCTTTCTGCTGTACCATCTTGCAGATGTCACCCAACATAAATTTTTAAAGTAATTTTTAAAGCATACTTTATATAAGCAGATATAGCTTTATCATTAGACTTTTAACTGTAAAAGTTATTGACCCATATAGAAAACTGGTCTCTTTATAACTTTCAGCTTATTGAATCAATTTTTTTTTTTTTAAGCTATAAAGCATTTTCTTTTTCCTGTTGGCTTACATATGCTGGAAAGAAGTTGTGCCAAGTGAGAAGCTACAGAAATATTCCAGTCAAAAAATTGTTTTTTCTCCTGGTCAACTGGAATGAAACGTAAGTTTAATCTTTATTTTGGCAATATCATTTATCTAATAAAGATCAAGGATTCCTTTTTTTTTTTTTTTAAAGTGGAAGGTGTGATTTTTTTTTTAAATATCGCCAGCTGGTGTGATTCAGTGATGTGACAAATATGCTCATACTAATAGATAACTGACCATATAGTTCAGCAGATTAAAAGTCCATTTAGAAATCTAGACAAGCGTCCAATCCACACTACCAAACTGATCAAAGAGGGGAATTGAAAAAAAAGAATAATTAATCATTCACAGACTGTGGATATAAGAGATACCCGCTATTTGGGGTTGAGAGAAGTAGATTCTAGGCATAAAAATGAAGAAAAAATTGCCCAATAACATGTAATCTCTACTTTCCCATTAAAGCCAATTATAAATTTATTTAAACAGTCAATTTTTTTGATAATAATTTTCTATGCATGTGTAATTTAACATCTGATTTTGGTTGATTGGTTCCTACTTTCTCGTTTTATAGAGATTTATTAAATCAAAAAGAAAAAAAGTACCTTCTTGAGACAGTTCATTCCTTCTTGCTCTCCTCTGTCTCCTCCCTCCTCCTCAAGTCCTTACTTTACTCAGAATCTCGGGGTGTTCATAGGCCCCATCTATGGCTATTTCATGATTACTTCCACTTTTCCTTGCTGTTCCTATGACACTACTCCACTAGCTTTCATCTTTTCTGTGGGGTCACCAGTGCTGCACTGATATCCGGTTTTCTTCCCACCTCAAACAGAAGAAAACTAATTTACGTCTCATCAGCACTTTACCAGATCTGGCTTTCTTGGAAGATGAATTGACTCCCCAATATTGGGCTTTTTCACTGGGAGATATGTGCTAAAATTTCTGGGACGCAGGATGGTGTTAGATGGCAGCACTTATCCTAATCTTAATGTTACCACAATCAATGACATGTGGCCTTCAATTTTTACATACTCCATAATTCCTTCTATACAAAAGCAATTCCTCCTTCCACTAGGACTATGACAACATTTATCTTCCCTTCCTTGATTAGGTTCTTAATTCCTTTGACCAAAGACCTGATCTTCAATGACAAAATCCTCTTCTATTGCACAGAATGAGTTCTGCTTGTAAAATTCATCAGTGGTTCCCCAATTCTCATAAGCTAAAATACAAATCCTGTGGTTTGGTCCCTATCCTGCACCTTATCTCTGAAGTTAGCCCCACTCCATGGCCCTGCACCCAGTCATTCTGTATCTGATCTGTTTACCCTAACTGTAATCTGAGATATCATGCCTCTGCTAAGGGTCCTCCATCTGTCAAGAGCCCATCATGGGACCACCTAATTATCTTTCAAAGTACTCTTTCGCCTTCTCTGCAAACTTTTTTTTGTAGCATTAGAAATAATTGGCCACTTCTCTTTTGTTGGTTGATGTGAATCTCAGTCTACTCTCTTATGGTCCCTTACTGCATGTGTTTGCTTATATTTCTGTTCGCTTTTGCCAGATGACACAAAGATCTTTTGTTTTTGTTTTTGTCATTTTATTTTCTTTTTAAAATTTTTCATTCTGGCCATAGCAGCATTAGTAGTATCTGGTAGAGTAAGAATGCAGTTTGTGTTCTTGGGCAAATGAATAAATTTCATGGAATAAGTGATCCTTTAAAAATGTTATTAATCAGGGGTGCCTGGGTGGCTCAGTGGGGTAAGCCGCTGCCTTCGGCTCAGGTCATGATCTCGGGGTCCTGGGATCGAGTGCCGCATTGGGCTCTCTGCTCAGCAGGGAGCCTGCTTCCCTCTCTCTTTCTCTCTCTGCCTGCCTCTCTATCTACTTGTGATCTCTCTCTGTCAAATAAATAAATAAAATCTTTAAAAATAATAATAATAAAAATGTTATTAATCAGCTCGATGACTAAAATTATTCTTTTGACTTAATTAAAACTTACTCTTAGCTATTTAAAAAAATCAGACTAATTTTCAACTGATAGATATGTGCTATTATTTAATTCAAGAAAAAACCTACTAAATCTAAAGTCGGTTTTTAAAAGATCTCCACCCCCCAAAAATCTCTAAATAAATCAAAAGTCATTAGTGTTCTTGGAATAACTATACTATTTTTAATAGTTTAATAGTTTAATAACTACATAATACTTTTCTTCTGCTCCTTCAGGTCTGTACATGTGTTATCTTTACTGTGAATTTTTTACTTCCCTCAGTAGAGTTAGTGAACTCAACCTAGAATTATTTTCATTTTATTTCATTTCCATTAGAAAGAGTTATTTACTATTTTTCTAGGAGACTGTAGCACTCTTTTATTAACATGTATCTATTACACTATAATTGATTATACATTTCATTACTAGAGTCTATACTTAAGGATTAAAATTTTGTTGTTTAAAAATATATGACATAGATTTTGACTACATATTTCAATCATCATAATATACCCCCAAATATATTTTCTCATCTTAACAACAAAAATATGAAACAGGTATTGTCATCCTTTTTTAAAAATCAGAATATTGAGGCTTCTGAAGCTTAATTAACTTTCCCTAGGTCTCACAACGAGTAAATGACAGAACTAGTGCTCAGACCTACTCTTACTCCAAAGCTGATGTTTTTACTGTGATTTCTATACTCTTTCTTAAAACATATAAAATCCTTGGCAGAGTATTTATATTCTATAAGAAGTTCTTGCATCTTAACTTAAAAAAAAAAATCTACTCCATTCTCTTATCAGCAGCCACCCCATTTTTATCCTCTGATTTGGGGCAAAATCCTTCCAGAGAGTTGTATATATTCACTTTCTTCAGTTGTTTTTGTTGTTGTTGTTGTTCTGTGCTCTAAAATATGCTTGAATTAGGCTTTCATCACCTCTGCTTCACCGAAATTGCCCATTAGAGTCACTAGTTACCTGCGTAGTTAAATCTAATGTTGGTTTCTCAGTCTTCATCTTGCATGATCTATTTAGGAGCATTTGGCACTGTTGATTTCACCCTCTATCTTGAAATATGCTCTCGACTTGGCTGCCTTATTCTTTTTGCTTTCCTTCTCCTCTACTGGACATTCCTTCTCCTCTACTGGACATTCCTTCTCTATTTTCTTTTTTTCTCCCAGACTGATCATGGTCTTAGCACTTACGCCTCTTTTCTGTTGTATTTATTTTGCTCCTTTAGCTTTCTCTTATCGTCACATGGCTTTAAATGCCATCTATATGCGAGCTTCTCCAAAAAATTATATCACCAACCCAGGCGTCAGTCACAAACTCCACACTTATGCATTCAACATGTCTAAAACAATACTCCTAACCTTACATTCCAAACTTGTTTCCATGGATAAGCACCCTGAACGATACTTTTCAGTTCCAATTGTTCAAGTCACATATTTATTCTGAATAACCTCTTAGACCCCATGTCCAGTAAATCCTACAGGCTCTCCCTTCAAAATATTTCCAGACTATTACTTCTCATCACTTTCATTAGTCTAGTCCCCCATTCTCTCTCCCCTGAATTACCATATTGCTATATAATGTTCTCCCTTCTTCTCTTGTATCTCTATAGTCCTTCTCACACAGTGGCTAAAGTGACTTCTTTTAAAATGTAAGCCAGGCTATGTTATTATTCTGTTTAAAAATCCTGAAATGGCTCCCTGTTTCACATCACAGAAATCCTTATAATGGTTTATTGCTATACATCAGTATTAAAAGGAAAGTTCTAAACATATGACTTAATTAAATCTCACATTTTCACTATGAAAAACTCACACTGATCTTAGGAAAACTATCTAATATAGAAAAAGAAAACATTTCAGAAAAATTTTAATGTTTATTCATTTTTCAACTGCAAAGTAAGGCAAATATATGGTTAAAACTTGAGGTCTATGCCAGCTGCTTGCATAAAAAGAAGCAATTCACTTATTGATTTGTCCCTTAAGTTTTTTCCTTCTTTTTTTTTGGTCTAAAAGTTCATTCCTTTGATTTTTTGATACCTATGTAGAATTAAAAAAAAAAAAGATTTTCCAGCGAGTGTGAGATTATTCTGGCTTTAAAAATCCATCTGTGTTCAAGAAATTAATTAATAACTATTTAGAAAGCATGTGTTCTAACCCTAGAAGAATTTATTTTTATTAATAAAAATGACAAAATGGAGATTGACAGTAACCATTCACTGTAACTTATTAAATTTTTGTCATTCTTGATATGAAAGCTCACTAATAAGTGAAGTTTATACTTGAAGAAGCCAGACTCAATGAGAAAAAGAACACTCTAGGTTATGTGAGGAATAAAGTGAAATTATAGCTTCCATTCTAGCACAGAAATATGAAAACCGAATAGAAAATCAATTATAAGTGAAGGAGAGAACATTCAAGAAATTATTATGCATTCCACAAGATCATCAACATTTTATGTTGAGTTTCAGAGCTTATTCCTGGCTGAGAAGTATGTCTACATTATCTTCAGTGGATATTTTGAGTATGAAAGATACGAAGGAAAATAAAAACTTTTGAATATCTAAATGTAAAACAAATTAATTTTTTAATAGTCTAAACTTTGCTAATCTTGAAAAAATAGATTTTCTTTACCATAGTCTTCCCTTTATTTCCCTTCCCTACTTTTAACTAGAATTAAATTTCATCTGTCTACAATGGCTAATATAAATTACTACATTATTGATTGAAAAATGAATGTATTGTTGATGTGTTGCCACCATTTGCCACCTATTGTCTTATACAATGCTTGATCCATTATGTTGATAGGGAAAAAATGAGGCTTACTTGTCATAGGGCCAATATTTGAATGTAAATATACCCAGATCCAAGCTTCTGACTTGTCCTCTCTGCACAGCTTACATATTGACATCTCAGAGTTATTATCAATCAATTATATCTTGCCTTAAACTGCACATATTACCCCAACCCAATTTCCTCCTTATTTTATACTTCTGTATCAGTTAAAGTTATCTACTATAACATAATCTAGAAGGCTAGAATTCATCTTTAATTTTTCATTGTCCTATCCACTAATGCGCTATTAGTCAAATATTAGTTATTCATCTTACCTCTAAAATAGGCCTTCTGTCTTCCCTCTTGTTAGATGCTTTATTGCTACCCTGGATCTGGGGCTCTTTATCACAGGGAAGAGCATATTGAGGAAATGGGTGTGTACTTCCTCAAAATCAGTATGGTCACTAGGCTGAATTGATGCCTCATTATTTCTTAGGCTGGATACTGCCCAACCACTAAAAGAGGGTCACCAATGTCTTATTTGACACCTTATGTAAGGACTTCTCCCTGATATCCAGATCAGGCAGCCAACTCCTACTATGAGAAAATTACCTGAGGCCTCAGTCAGCACCTTCCAGTTGCACATTGGCTTAGGTCATCATCAGTCCTCCACTAATTACTTACTGCTTAAATAATTTGATGTCAAAATTCAACTGGGAATCACAAGGCCAGTGGATTCTGTTTATACTCCTCATACCTAATACCATCAGCTATCATACAATATAAGCTGTCCCATTTGCTCTTCCAGTCACTTTTTTTTCTTTTTCCCATCCCTTGATGAATCAGTTCCCATAAGTTCACTTATCATCTGCTAACCTCTGCTCAATTTTTCCATTTCTTCCTTGTATTTTCATTTTCTAGCAAGCATATTGCCCCATCTAAGCTTCTTCATGCCTTTGATTTCCTTGTCACATAAATAGATCTCTCCTAAATGCCATACATGTCTTGGTATTCTTATTATAGAATCTGATCATTTCTGTATAACTGAGATGACTCCAAAAAGGAAAGAAAGGTACCCTTCTCCCTGTCCTCCATTAGACCTCAGATCACACTCCCAACTTTCTGTCAAAGCTTTTTCTTATGTCACCCAGGTGTATCCCTCCTAGTCTTTATAGTATCATTTGTAACCTTCTAGACATTCTCTTTTATATATTGATGGATTCAGTATCTGAATTCAAATTTTTCTCACTGTGAACCATCCTGTGTTTATCCTTGGCCACTTTTTTTTGCCCAATATCTACAATCCATCCAGGGTCTGTATTTGGAGTTCCTCTACCTTGACGTATCCAGAAATTGGTATGTCCATTACATTTTAGCAATCATCCCCCCATGCCTAGGGACCTCATCATTACCCAGAATGGTTCAAATTTAAAATAGTAAACAACTCTCTATACTTTTAGCTGTCTTGTTCAAATATTCCCTTTTGCCATTAAGGAAAAGCTCAAATTCCCTTGCCTGGCCTACAGAGTTCTTAAGCATTCTGGCAACTACCTACCTTTTTTCATAACATCCTCTGTAACTTTCCTAATGAACTTGATCACATTCCTCGTTCTATCCATAAAGAGCTACTCACCATTTCTCATACTTAATCTCTCCATGCATAAATGACCTTATCTATGTACTTTTCTCTTCTTGGAGTATTCTTTTCTGAATCTCCATCTAATTATAGCCAACTTACTCTTTAAGACCCATTTCAAGTTATTTCCTTCCTTCCCTCATTCCCTAAGACGATGTTAGTCATTCTTTCCTCTGTGTTTACAAAGAGTAAATTCATAAGTCACTATAAATTTTAAAAATAAGCTTACATATCAAAATTATAATTAAAGCAATCCCCATTGATTGAATAACCAATCTCATTACTGTATCTATTTCTCCCATATTTCCATTTTTACATGATCAAACACAAAAGTTCAAAAGGATCCCTCAATTCAAAAAGTTGGTTATATCACATACCATTATGTTAAAAAATATCTATGAAAATATCATGGTAACTGGGTAGATAATCTACTTTTTTCTTTTATTTTAAGGATCAATTTTCCTCTTGAAATAAAGTCACTTCCAAGGGAATCCATGCTCACTATAAGATTGTTTGGGATTCTCTATGCAACCAGTAATGCCAATTTATTGGCTTGGACTTGTATCCCATTGTTTCCGAAAGAGTAAGTATATCATTTGTTCTTAATAAAGCTCTCATATCAATAAAAACCCCTTGGAAATGACTATTTTGCAGTATATCAAATAATGAAAAAAAGAAGAAGACATTTTATTCCAAAACTGAGGTAGTTCAATATAAATCTTGACTATTGAAAGTGGAATTGAAAAGCAAAAATGTAGAAGTGGCTTTAGAAAGAGGCCTCATGCTCAACTTGTCAACTGGGTCATTTATAATAAAAAATATTGGCATGACCAATTTCAATTGCTTTTCCTTCTCTGACCAGCCAGTTTCACTGGCATTAGTAATTCAGAATGACTTAGATCAATACTGTCATTTAGAAACAATGTGAGTCATGAATTCTGGCTGAAGTAAAATCATACAGTGTAACTGGTCTGCTGATCTTTATTGCCAAGAAGAAAATATTTGGTAGCTTTAAGATGAAATTTTTTAGGAAAGTAAACCAACTATGAGTTCAGATAGTCTGTCAGAACTAATGGCCATTGCAAAATTAACTGTTGACTTAACCATAAGGATTTGGAACGATTAATACTGAGAATATTTGATAAAGTCAGTAACATGGTTTTCTGTGCTATTAAAGAAAGAATATTTCATATAAATCAGCTTAGTTATTTTTCACATGGCAGGACTTGCTTTATAATTGAATTTGGGTATTAAGGAGGGCACATATAGCATTGGAGCACTGGGTGTGGTGCAGAAACAATCTTGGAACACTGAAAAGATAAAATTAAAAAAAAATAAAAATAAAATGCAAAAAAACCCAGGACCTTCAAAAATTAGAATATATATTGTTACTTTAATATTGTTATAAAGAATGTTTATAACATATAAAATATAATATAAATAATATAAAATAATAAAAAATGTTAAGAAAATTCATCTGTTTTTGTTCCCAAATTTAGTCATTATAAATAAATTATAATCAAAACATTTGTGATAAATCTTTAAGATCATCTTTGTTGGATTAATTCTGACCTGGTGTGTGTGTGTGTTGCTCTATTGCTTGTTTTCATGTACCCATTTCCACATGTATATTTCTTGTTGACAGTAATATATTTATCTTTGTAATAGCTATCATCTAACATTGTACCTCTTATAATAGATAATCAGTGGAGGTTTGTTTGTTAAATTGAACTAGAAAAAAAAACCAACCCTAGAGGAGATTTAGAATAAAGTAAAATTTCAAAAGTCTATAAGAAATTCTTTAATCCTGCACAGCCTGGCTGGTTCAATCAGCAGAGCATGTGACTTTTTTTTTTTTTTTAAGATTTATTTATTTATTTGAGAGAGAGGGAGAGAGAAAACATGTGAGCAGGGGGGACTGACAGAGGGAGAGAGAATCTCAAGCAGACTCCTCACTGAGCATGGAGGCCAAGGTGGGGCTCTATCTGATGACCATGAGATTATGACCTGAGCTGAAATCAAGAGTTGGATGCTTAACTGACTGAGCCATCCAGGTACCCCAAGCAGGTGACTCTTGATCCCAGAGTTGGTAGGTTCAAGCCCCATGTTGGGGGTAAAGATTACTTTAAAATTAAAATTTAAAAAAGGAACAGTTTAGCCCTAAAAGGAATGCCTACTGCTGTTAGCAGATATTTCAAAAATCTGATTTGTGGGTGAAGGACTTTGATTACTTTCTCACTAGGAGCAGCTCTGCAAAGTGCCCTTCCTTCTCTTGAGTGAGTTTCTCTAAAGTTTCAACTCCTGTATTTGTAACATCTAGCATGTTTGTAGAATAAAAATTCTAGCTATTTTCTGAAAAATTTCAGTTCATTTTATTCCCTTCTATCATCTAATATATTACTTTGCACAAAACATGCAATCAATAAACATTAAATATGTAAGAAGTTTGGAGTATATCTGTCTTTCAGATGAGACTGGGTGCATTCAAGGTGGTATGGCCATAGCCTATATCTGTCTTTCAGACTAATCTTCAAGACTTTTTTTTCTAGATAGTTATGATAGTAAAAACACGGCCTCCATGTTCTTTTGTCATATATCACTTACTATTAGTAAACATTTTTATGTGAGTGCTCATCTTTAGTAATGCCATCTGGGACTGATAGTAGGTGGTGTTTTCCTAAGGGAAAGAGATTGAAATTGTGGATGATGAGACAGCATATCAGAAAACAAAACTTACTTCAAAGAGCACTTTGATAAGCATTTGTAAATATATTTCCAAAAGATCATTTCTCATAAAAACCAGAAAATCTGCTTCTCTCCTGGGCTAAACAATTCAAAAAAATCCAGATCTTTTCAAGACATCAAAAATCCATCATGTAGGGCAATTAGGGAATGTGATAACTCCCACTGTGTTCATTGTTCTGAGTGACAGAGATTCTAACCCAATTTATTTGATGCAGATATTTCACAGCAAGTAAGTCACTTAATTTCATTTCCTTCATGGAATGATCCTTGTCCATAAACATTTTGTATTAAATCTGTCATTTATTACAGTTTGACTTGCCCATACCTAGCCATTTGAAGTTGTCACAAACACTTATATCCTTATTTTTTCCAGCCGACACACAACCTGAAAATATGCCAAATTAAAGGCTTCCTATCCCTTTGTCGTTTCCAAAGTGGTTTTCAGAAGAACCACGGGTGATTAAACTCAAATATATCATTATGGCTGCATCAGGAATGTCTACAAATAAAAATAAACTTCAATGTTTTAAAGCACACAAATTCACATTCAGGTCTATAAAAAACATCCAAAGTACAAAGGTAAAAGTTTGCCCACAGAAGTTTTATAATCCTCTCTTTTGCAGATAGAACTTCCATTGCATTTATATTCACAATGCCTCTGCACTGCAATACAAAAAGGTTTTTCTCATCTCCACACTTTCTGTGAGCTACCTTCCCTACTTAAATTCAAAACTAGTGTGGAGTTATTTAGGGTTTCTAAATTGTGGTAAACTCTTTCAATACAAAAGTCTTCAACATTGAACAATAGATTGATTCCCCTGGGGAGATTTTAAAATAATCCCATACCCAAGTGTTCCCAAATATTCTGATTTAAGTGATCTGCAGTGGGGTCCAGGTATCAGTATTCTCAAAGCTCTCTGGGAGTGTTAAAGACCAGAAAAATTAGAATCTTTTCAGATTTTCAGAAGAGACCCAAAACAAATCTTAATTTCAAAACAACTTGACTCCTCAGATTGTTGCCTATGTAGCCAACCCTGATCCCACTGTATCTTACTATTTCAGATATATCCTCCAAATCAAATATAAAAAAAAGTTGTGGGTGAGAATTCCTTATTGTCTACGCTTCCTAACAAGAGACCCACAGAGTGAAAATAGTACAAATACCTCATTTACAGATGAAGATCTCTATGATAAAGGAAGGTTAAGAGACTTTTCTATAAGTCACCAGACTAGAATAGAACAAGAACCAGAATGTAAGTTTGATTTCTCTCTACGTGTGTTACTACCTTAATCTGCCACCTTTCCTGCCCTTAGGTATCACACCTTGCTCCACGAATGCATTGTGACAATCTCAACAACATACAAGAAGCTTCTGCCTCAACTTTGCCTGCACTCTACTCTTGGGCATGAAACCTATTAGACCTATGATCAGTAGAATCCCAAAGAGTTTTGTAATATCAGATCTTATGGACATGCTGGCTGCCTGTATCTGGAGTCTTTTTTACTCTTGGGTCCAGAATGCCAAGCCATGATGCACATAACATCTTATAACTAAAAGTGACAATAAGTATTTTATTCATATCCTTTATTTCATAGCTATAGGACCAGGGGCCCAGAGAGGGTAAATCAGCCCATCTGTTATGGTGCCACAGATTTGGGGTTGGCTTTTCTAGGTATAGGAATTTAAACAATATTGAAATCAAACAGATCCTTAAGGATATTCCAGAACCAGTATTTTGAAATGTTACATTTAGCAGTGTGTCCCTTTTTCTAATGGCATCTAATTCAAAATCTCAGAGTATAAGAGTGATGACCGGTTTATGTGTTTTGTTGGGTGAGGAATGGGAGAAGGGGAGAATTTAAAATCCTGGCATCCAACCTATTTGCTGTCTCCTTACCACCTTTCTAAAGTGCACCTCCAACCATCAAGCCATATGAAAACAAACAGAAAACTCCTTTGAAAACCACTGATTTTATCCAAGAAGATCAAAGAAGTTAAACTTAGACTACATGATGAAGATAGGATACAGATGTTCTGATATAGTCTGGTGTTTTTTTCCTTCACAAAGGAAACTATTTCCCATTTCCTCTGTTCATTATGTAGTTGTTTATTTAATTTTAAATTGATTTAATAAACCTTCTAACCGTAGTAATATAAAAACTACTGGTCCCCACTGGCCTGTGTATTAGAAGTTTCCATTTTCATCTTCTTCCTGAGATCACCATCTTAGATGTGTTCTCTTCACATCTTAATTCCATTAATCATCTTCATCATCACCGTATTTTCTATTTACAGAAGTCTTTGGGAATTTATTAGATATTACAGACATTAATATATTAGAATATATTAGATATTAGAAATATCTGTTTGTAGAGATGTTTGCAGTATCTCAAACAATGTTTAAGTACAATCCATTACCAGAAAGTAAATTAGCTGGGGCACCTGCATGGCTCAGTTGTTAAGGGTCTGCCTTCGGCTCAGGTCATGATCTCAGGGTCCTAGGATTGAGCCCCACATTGGGCTCCCTGCTCAGCGGAGTCTGCTTCCCCCCTCCAACTCCCCCTGCTTGTGTTCCTTCTCTCATTGTGTCTCTCTCTGTCAAATAAATAAATAAAATCTTGGGGCACCTGGGTGGCTCAGTGGGTTAAGCCTCTGCCTTCGGCTCAGGTCATGGTCTCAGGGTCCTGGGATTGAGTCCTGCATCGGGCTCCCTACTCAGCAGGGAGCCTACTTCCTCCTCTCTCTCTGCCTGCCTCTCTGCCTACTTGTGATCTCTCTCTCTCTGTCAAATAAATAAATAAAATATTAAAATAAATAAGTAAATAAAATCTTAAAAAAAAAAGTAAATTAGCTAATATTAAGCATACAGAGAGCCCCAAGAATGGTGCCAAACATCCTTTTCCTCCTGAATTGCCTTGAAGTATATGTTATATAAGCCTCACTTGGACAGCTAGGAGTTTAGTCTCAGTATTCTCTATTGCTCATTAACTCTCTCCATTCACATACTTGACTCAGGTGTTTTGACTTCGTTCTGCACAGTATGCCTCAGGGTTTAAGGCCATGGCAACTGTTAATCCAGACTTCATCCAAGGAGAGTAATGACACATACTGACAGTTATTCTTGAGTCCCTTCATCCACTGTAGGAATTAGCTTAGATCACTTAGATTTTCAAAATGAAGTATGGTCAAGACATATAAGTATAGGAAGGTCATAAGTATGATTCATCATACAACTTAGATATGAAGAAAAATGCAATAAATAAATCACACTTTTCCTCATGAGCTCCCACCCTGTAACTATTAAGGAGAAAAAACTTCACATCAATGACAAAATATTAGTCAACTCAGTAATTTAAATAGTTGTTTTAGAAATATAAAAACATTCTTTTGGATAAAAACATTCAGTCACTCAGATAGCTTCCTGACACCCTGATTCTCTAAGAGAGCGTCTGGATTTACAGAATCAGAAAGGAACAGATGCTTTGGCCTGGGGTCTTCTGATAGCCAAAACAAATGATGCTTAGGCTGGTGACTGCTTGTTACAGCTAGGTTAGCTCATGATTGGGGCTCTTCTAGCCTGGCTAGGGCTTACTGGCATCCTCTGAATGACTTGGGCTCTCTTAGGTACTATAAAGCCATCTGAGGTTTAATTGTGACTCCCAATTAACATCAGCTTGGGTTGTTCAATCAGATGCCCTTACCACAGAAACCCCTTATCCCCACCACATGACCCCTTTTGGGGGACTGCTTATCTAGATATTTTACTTATTTCTACATCTCATCCCTTCTATACAGAAACCAAAGAAGGCCTAATAAAGCTAAACTCGAGAGCTCCTTCTCTCTGTTTGCCATGTGGTCCCCACTTAAAGGTCATGACACAAGTATACACAGAAGTGGCCCAAAATGTGATTTTCCTCCAGGATTTGAAGCACGGAGTGCTACAGGAGTACCCTCCGCCTTGAGCTGTGCTCATTTATCTAACACTTTTCTATGTTTGCTTTCCAAAGGCAAAAAGGGGAGAAATTGGGACACCTATGTCTGTCATACTAATTCTGTTTTCTCTTTCTCTATCTTCCGTTTCCCATAATCTCAAATTACCAGAAAGTGGTGGCGATCCCCACCCAATATGCACATCCTCATTCTTCATTCCTGTTAACCCTTAACCATGAACAGAATATTTTCTATAAATACTATGGGGAATATTAACATTTAAGTCCTCCAAGTTTGGTGTTAGATGTGCTCCTTCTTCCTCTTGCATTCTGCCTGAAGCTAATGCAGAGCTTTTCCCATGCAGATGGATGCTTAAAACCATTTGGGGGAAGATTATATACTCTATAATGAAAAATAAATTAATAATTTTCTAATCTTTATGGCATTAAACTGACTCTTAGTTTGCTAATACCATCCCCTCTGGATTGTTATACCAAAAAACAAGGTTCACCAGCTGAAGGAGGTATGGAACAAAGGGAAAACGAAAATTCATAATTCATTCTGCTGGAAGAATAATCCTGGGTCTTATAAAAATATCTGTCCAATAATATTTACAAATTATACTACCTTGGGCAGATACTTTCTAATAATATCTTTAGACATGGAAAATAAGCAAGCCCCAGAAAGCTAAAGGGTTTTTTTTAGAGGGTTGTGGTTTTTTTAAGATTTTATTTACTTATTTGGCAGACAAGTAGGCAGAGAGGCAGGCAGAGACAGAGGAGGAAGCAGGCTCCCCACTGAGCGGAGAGCCCGACACGGGGCTTGATGTGGGGCTTGATGAGGGGCTTGATCCCAGGCCCCTGGGATCATGACCTGAGCTGAAGGCAGAGGCTTTAACCCACTGAGCCATCCAGGTGCCCCCTGAAAGCTAACGGTTTAAAGAGAACTTTATTTGTTAGATTTTTTCTTCCTATTTTTCATAGAGTCTATTAAAGGGAATAATAGGATTTGATAGTTTTTTTTGTTTGTTTGTTTTTAGTTTGAAGTCTTTATTTAAATAGCAGTTAACATAGAGTATAATGTTAGCTTCAGGAGTAGAATTTACTGATTTATCACTTAACAGACAATGCCCAGTGCTCATCACAGCAAGTGCACTCCTTAGTCCATATCACCCATTTAACCCATCCACCACCTACCTCCCCTCAGCAACCCTCAGTTTGTTCTCTATAGTTAAGACTCTTTTATGGTTTGCCTCTTTCTCTTTCTTCCCCCCATGTTCATCTGTTTTGTTTCTTAAATTCCACATATGAGTGAAATCATGTGGTAGTTGTCTTTTCTTGACTGAATTATTTCAGTTAGCATAATACTCTCTTAACTCCATCCACATTGTTGCAAATGGCAAGATTTCATTCTTTTTTATGGTTGGGTAATATTCCATTGTGTGTATATATTTATCTACATATTTGTGTGTGTGTGTGTGTGTGTGTGTCTGTGTGTCTGTGTGTATCTCACCGCTTCTTTATTCATGGGTGTTTGGGTTCTTTTCATAATTTGGCTACTATTGGTAATGCTGCTGTAAACATCAGGGTGCAGGTATCTCTTTGAATCAGTATCTTTGTACCTTTTGTGTAAATACCTAGTAGTGTGATTCCTGGATTGTAGGGTCATTCTATTTTTAACTTTTGAGGGAACTCCATACCGTTTTCCAGAGTGGCTGCACCAGTTTGCCTGCCTTCCTATCAACAGTGTAAGAATTTCCCCCTTTCTCCACATCCTTGCCAACATCTGTCCTTAGAAAAATATCTATTCATGTCTTCTACCCATTTCTTTTTTTTTTAATTTTTATTTATTTTATTTATCTATTTATAAAAATTCTTCTATTGACATATAATGTATTACTTGCCACAGGGGTACAGGTCTGTGAATCGTCAGGCTTGCACACTTCACAGCACTTCTTCCCATTTCTTAACTGGATTATTTGTTTTTGTGTGTCGAGTTTGATAAGCTCTTTATAGATTTTGGATACAAACCCTTTGTTAGATAGATCATTTGCAAAAATCATCTCCCATTCCATAGGCTGCCTTTTAGTTTTGTTGATTGTTTCCTTCACCATGCAGAAGCTTTTTATCTTGATGAAGTCTCAGTAGATGATTTTTGCCGTTGTTTCCCTTTGTTTGCCTCTGGTGATGTGTCTAGTGAGAAGCTGACATGGCCAAGATCAAAGAGGTTGCTGCCTGTGTTCTCCCCTAGGATTTTTATGGTTTCAAGTCTCACATTTAGATCTTTCATTCATTTTGAATTCATTCTTGTGTATGGTGTAAGAAATGGTCCAGTTTCTTCTGCATGTTGCTGTCCAGTTTTCCCAACAACATTTGTTGAAGAGACTGTATTTTTGCCATTGGAAATTCCTGCTTCTTTGTCAAGATTAGCTGACCATATAGTTGTGGGTCCATTTCTGGATTTTTATTCTGTTCCATACAAATTTTAGGATTGTTTGTTCTAGCTTGTGAAAAATGCTGGTAGTGTTGATAGGGATGGCATTAAATATGTAGATTGCTTTGGGTATTATAAACATTTTAGCAATATTTGTTCTTCCAATCCAATCCATGAGCATGAAATGCTTTTCCATTTCTTTGTCATCTTCAGTTTCTTTCATAAGTGTTTTGTAGTTTTCAGAGTACAGATCATTTGTCTTTTTGGTTAGATTTATTCCTAGATATCTTATGGGTTTTGGTACAATTGTAAATGAGATTGATTCCATAATTTTTCTTTCACTGCTTCATTTTTGGTGTATAAAAATGCAACTGATTTCTGTACATTGATTTTGTATCCTATAATTTTAATGAATTTGTATGTCGTTTCTAGCAATTTTTTTTGGTGGAGTATTCCAGGTTTTCTACTTAGAGTATCATATCTTCTGCAAATTTTAACTTCTTCCTTGCCAATTTGGATGATTTTTTTAAAGATTTTATTTATTTAATTGACAGAGAAAAAGAGATCACAAGTAGGCAGAGAGGCAGGCAGAGAGAGGGGGGAAGCAGGCTCCCCGCAGAGCAGAGAGCCCGATGCGGGACCCGATCCCAGGACCTGAGATCATGACCCAAGCTGAAGGCAGAGGCCTAACCCACTGAGCCACCCAGGCGCCCCAATTAGGATGATTTTTATTTCTCTTTGTTGTCTGATTGCTGATGCTCAGACTTTCATTACTGTGCCAAGCAACAGTGGTGAGAGTGGACATGCCTGTCTTATTCCTGACTACAGAGGAAAGCTCTCAGTTTTTCCCCATTGAGGATGATATTAATGGTGGGTCTTTTGTTTGTGGCCTTTATGATATTGAGGCATGTTTCTTCTATCCCTAGTTTGTGGAGGGTTTTTATCAAGATCAGATGCTGTACTTTGTCAAATGCGGTTTTTTTGGTATCTGTTGAGAGGATCATATGGCTCTTATCCTTTTTTTTTTTTTTATTAAAGTGCAATATCAGATTAATTTATTTAGATATATTGACTCGCCCTGCAACCCAGAAATAAATCCTACTTGATTGTGGTGAATAATTTTTTTAATGTACTATTGGATTCAGTTCACTAGTATCATCCATCTTGAGAATTTTTGCATCCATGTTCATCAGGGATATTGGCCTAGAGTTCTCCTTTTTAACAGGGTCTTTGTCTGGTTTCGAAATCAGGGTAATGTTGACCTCATAGAATGACTTTGGAAGTTTTCCTTCCAATTGTATTTTTTGAAATAGTTTGAGAATAGGTATTAACTCTTCTTTAAATGTTTGTTAGAATTGCCCAGTGAAGCCATTTGGCCCTGGCCTTTTGTTTTTGGGGAGATTTTTGATTACTGATTCAATTTATTTGCTGGTTATTGGCCTTTCCAACTTTTCTATTTCTTCCTGGTTTAGTTTTGGTGATTTATATGTTTCTAGGAATTTATCCATTTCTTCCAGATTGCCCTATTTGTTGACATCTAAATTTCATAATATTCTGGTTGTGTTTCTGTGGTGTTGGTTGTGATCTCTCCTCTCTCATTTGTGACTTTATTTATTTATGTCCTCCCCCCCCCTTTTTATTTTTGATAAGTCTTTCTAGGAACCAGTTTATCAGTTTTATTAATTTTTTCAAAGAACCAGCTCCTGGCTTCATTGATCTGTTCTACTGATTTTGTTTGCTTCTATATCATTTATTTCTGTTCTAATGTTTATTAATTCCCTTCTTCTGCTAGCTTTAGGCTTCATTTGTTGTTCTTTTGTTAACTCCTTTAGATATAAGATTAGGTTATATTTGAGATGTTTCTTGCTTCTTGAGATAGGCCTGTATTGCTATATACTTTCCTCTTAGGACCACTTTTGCTGCATCCCAAAGGTTTCAGACTATTGTGCTTTCATTTTCATCCGTTTCCATGTATTTTTAAATTTCTTCTTTAATTTCCTGGTTGACTCATTCATTCTTTAGTAGGATGTTCTTTAACTTCCATATATTTATGGTCTTTCCAAATTTTTTCTTGTGGTTGACTGCAAGTTTCATAACCTTGTGGCTGGAAAATATGCATGGTATTATCTCAATCTTTTTGTTCTTCTTGAGGCCTGATTTGTGACCCAGTATTTGATCTTTTCTGGTGAATGTTCCATGTGCTCTTGAAAGAATGTGTATTCTGCTGCTTTAGGATGAAATGTTCTGAATATATCTGTTAAGTCTTTCTGGTGAGTGTGTCATTCAAAACCATGGTTTCCTTGTTGATTTTATGTTTAGATGATCTGTCCATTGATGTAAGTGGGGTGTTAAAGTCCCCTACTATTATTGTATTATTATCAGTGCGTTCCATTATGTTTGTTATTAATTGTTTTATGTATTTGGTTCCTCCCAATTTGGGGGCAAAAATATTTGCAATTGTTAAATCTCCTTGTTGGATAGAACCCTTTATTTTGATACAGTACCCTTCTTCATCTTTTGTTACAGTCTTTGGTTTAAAATCTAGTCTGTCTCATATAAGTATTTGCTACTCTGGTCTTCTTTTTATTTTCATTTGCATGATAAAATATTTCCCCATCCCCTTAATTTCAATCTTCAGGTGTGTTTAGGTCTAAAATGAGTTTCTTGTAAACAACATATAAATGCGTCTTGTTATCCATTCTGACAGCCTATGTCTTTTGATGGAGCATTTAGTTCGTATACATTCAGAGTAATTATTGATAAATATCAATTTAGTGCCATTTTATTGCTTATTTTATTGTTTCTGGAGATCGTCTTTATTCCTTTTTAGTCTTTTTCTCACTCAAAGAGTCCCCTTTAATATTTCTTGCAGGACTGGGTTGGTAGACACAAACTCCTTTAGCTTTTGTTTATCTAGGAAACTCTTTATGTCTCCTTCTGTTCTGAATGACAGTGCTGCAGATAGAGTATTCTTGGTTGCAGATTTTTCCCATTCAGTATATTGAATATATCATGCCACTTTTTTCTGGCCTACCAAATTTCTGTGGATAGATCTGCCGCTAACTTTATTTCTCTTCACTTGTAAGTTAGGGAATTCTTTTGTCTTGCTGCTTTTAGGATATTTTCCTTATCTCTATATTTCGCTAATTCAACCACAATATGTCTTGTTGTTGTCCTGCTTTTGTTGATTTTGATGAGAGTTCTCTGTGCTTCCTGGATTTGGAAGTCTGTTTCCTTCCCCAGATTGAGAAAGTTTTCAGTTATAGTTTCCTCAAATAAACCTTCTTCCCCCCTTTCTCTCTTCTTCCTCTTCTGGGACTCCTATGATATGAATGTTAATAAATTTTATGGACTTACTGATTTCTCTAAATCTAAACCAGCCATGTCATGGTTCTCTAAAACTCCAGTCTTTGAGCACTGCTGGTGGCAAATAGGAAAATCAGCCCTCTTATTTTCCCCATCAATGGCTTTGGGGAATTGTTTTCCTTGTGCAATTCCCTGTGTGCTCCTCTTTCTCTCATCTCTGTCTGTGACCAGGACTCCCAACCCTCCACACATTTCCATAGCTCCTACCTTCCATGATGTGGCCTCCTCTCTCCCTCTAGTTGTGTAGTTTGTTCTGTAAGTCCTCAGATTGATTTCTTGGATAGTCAGAATGATTTGATATTTATCTAGCTGTGTTTGAAGAACAAGGCAAGCCTAGGATCCTCCTACTACTCTGCCATCTTAGCTCCTAACCCCCTTTATAGAGTTTTCAGTA
Organism: Meles meles; assembly: GCF_922984935.1. Taxonomy (NCBI): domain Eukaryota; kingdom Metazoa; phylum Chordata; class Mammalia; order Carnivora; family Mustelidae; genus Meles; species Meles meles. The sequence continues at coordinate 61,447,128 of NC_060072.1, forward strand.
ATGCTCACTTAATGTCTTAAAGTTGTTTATAAACTTTAATTTTTGTTGTCTTGCTTACATTTTTACTTTAGTATATTAAAGTCAAGGACTGTCCTCAGTGGTCATTGGAACATTTTACCAATAATCTAATTTATACATACAGTCAAGTATAGATTCTCTTTTAATCCCTGTGAGGATCTGTGGATTCTGATGTTACTGAAGCTCTTAAAACCATCCATGAATTCTTGCTGTCTAAAATCTTCCTGTATGCATCCTCATTTACAATGGTATTTTACAACCTATTTTTAAACTTCAGACTATGAATAATCTTTCTATTTAGAAGCACTTCCTCTCTGAAGTCCCACAACTATTTTGATTCTGCAGATCATATGCTAATTTAAATATTTTCTTTCTATAAATTTAGAGGTCATACTTTTAATGAAGCTCAGGAAATTTAGTCACTTAATGGAGTAAGCTTTTTCTGAAGAGTCAATATCTTTGTAGACTTGAGGCCCTCATAACTCCAAGAGTATAAATCTAAGATTCTTAGTCCCATCTTATAATCAATGTTGTTGGATACTAAGAATAAATTCTGCCTGTCAGAATCTATTGTGGAAATAATTTTTTCATGTGGAAATAAATGTAGCTATCTGTGAACATAGCCATTCATGTCATATATTAGAATTAACTACTAATCAGTATCTAGGCTTGTGGAATATTGTATTTCTATTCTAGCTACCGAATAAAGTCACTGAAATAGCTGGTTATTTTTACATTCCAAAAGAAAGCAGTTATAGATAATAATAACTTCCCTCTTGAAGTGACTCCTGTGTGTCTGTATCTATTGTCTTTTGTAGCAAATCCATTCTTGGGTCTATGCTATTCAGCATGACATTAGAGAATGAGCCTCCCATAGAAATGATAGCTCCAGGAGTGTGGGATATAAGCCTGCCATCTTCAGTGATCCTGCAGGTAAGTGTCAGGCTATGAAGTTAAAGTATACATGGCAAAAAAGAAAAAAAGTATATATATATATATATATATATACACTCACACAGCAAGTATTAGTTGATAAGTAGCTTCTCAGTTACAGAAACAATTTTCTTCTAGGATCACACTTTTTAATTGTCTTCTCTTCCTCCAATTGGCTGGGATTTGTAAAGCCTCTAGTTCTTTTATTTTGTATTCAGTGGTCTCAAAGCACTTTCCTCCCAGCTTATATAATAGCAGTTTCAAGCCATTCTCTGTCAAACATGATCATGAAGGAAAGAAATGGAGTGTTGCCATTAGTATATTCATATGTAGATTCATTTTTCTCTCTGTTGTCAGTCATTGATATATATTATTAACTTGGTACCTTACACCTACCTCTGCATTGTGTCATGTTCCCTTAAAATCCTTCAATTGTACATTTCCTATATGACTAGCAATTAGGTCAGTAGTGGAGGAGAAACCACAGACAAAATCCATTCAACATACTTTCTTAACTCTTAAGACCCCTCTTCTTTCTGTGATTTGTAATCATGAATAAAAGGTGGCTAATGATTCCAGGCTTTGTTCCTTTCTGCTGAAAGCTCCTTAGGAGTTCATCATTGTAAATGATCATATTGATCAGATACAGGAAGCATGGCCATTCCCATTTGTGGAGATGCAGGGAATATGGAATTTCCATCTCTATAGGGAAAAACTGGGAAGTGCTATCAGGGCAGCACTCTCTACAACTGGTTTCTCAACCTCAACACTAATGAAATTTTGGACCAGATAACTCTTTGTTGTGGGGGCTGTCTAATGCATTGTGGGATATTTAGCAGCATCTTTGGCTTCTACCTACTAGGTGCCAGTAACACCTGCCTAGTTCTGACAATCAAAAAATGCTTCTAGATATTGTCAGATGTCCTCTAGATATAAAATTGCCCTCAGTTGAGTAGAAGCTATTCTAGATAAAGCTAGTGGAGTCTCTAAGATTTTAAGTTTCCATGTTTGGGGTGAGGGACAAAGTTTAGCAAGACGTTGAAACTGGAAGAGAAAAATATTACTAATAAAAATGTGACTTTTACTGCGAAGGAGGAAGTCCTCACCAAACCTTAATCAAAGATCAACTTCTAATTCATAGATGTGATGATGAAAAAGAGTGTTTGTTCAGGTTCAGTCTTGGCACAACATCATAGATACTCAACATATAATGGCTTATTATTTAGCAGATGTTCCACTGTAACATGATGACTACCTTTCTTTAAGAGGACAAATGCAGGAGCACCTGGGTGGCTCAGGTTGTTAAGTGTTTGACTGTTGACATCAGCTCAGGTCATGATTTCAGGGTTGTAAGATCAAGCTCCAAGTTGGGCTCAGCATGCTCAGCATGGAGTCTGCCTGAGATTCTCTCTCTCCCTCTGCCCCTTTCCCCATTCATGATTAATCAATCAATCAATCAATCAATAAAATCTTTTTAAAAATGCATTTTTTAACAGACTATTGCTTGCGAGATACAAACTACCTCAGGCTGATGAGACTCTTCCAAGTCTGACCATTGACTGAGCTTTGAGGATATAAAGTCATGATTCAAGGGGTCTTTAGCAGCAATAGTGGGAATAGAAAAAGTAAGAGAGACTATCAGATGATTCTTCTCAAATGAGAGGAATAACTCTTTTAGAACTCAGATCCTGGCAAATGGAATCTGAGGATTAGTTTCAAGTATTCAATAGCAGCATAGATTTCCTACTAAACATCTGGAGCTATAGCCAAATTTATCTTCCAGAAAAAATTTATCTTACACAAAAATGTAAATCATTCAACAGTTTGCAAAAGTTAAATAATCTAATTTTTACAAAATAATTTCAAATGGTATAGACATAAAAAGAAACTTCTCAGGATATTTTTAATTGATGATAAAATATACAGAATAAAATAGGAGTTGTTAAAGTTAAAAACCTTACTATCCAATATCGCTCTAATTATATACAGCTAAATTTAGAGCAGAATCTTTCAGCCTAAAGATTATAGTGAGGAAATTAGCAAATTCTGTAACCAGTGTTTGAGTTAAGGAGTCAAAATGTGTATCAGGGAAAGACATGTGTATCAGGGAAAGGCTCTGAGTTAGCAAATCTGGATTATAGTTTTAGCTCTTAAACAGAAAACTTTATGACTTTTAACAAGTCACCAAGCATATTTTCACTTCTCTACAATGAAGGATTACACTATGCCTATCCACCTTCTTTCAGATCTGTACTTTTCTGATTGTCTTTATTAGATAGTTACTGCCCCATGGTAGCTACCCTAGTGTGAGAAGGGATATGATATGTCACAGAACCTCAATCCTCTAAGACCCTCACTTTTTTCTTTTTAGGTTTTATGGCTTAAGGGCCAACCAGAAGTTGTGGATGGAGTGAAGTAGATCTGAATTTAGAAATGGACAAAGTTGTGCCTGGGTGGCTCAGTGGGTTATAGCCTCTGCCTTCGGTTCAGGTCGTGTTCTCATGGTCCTGGGATAGAGCCCCACATTGGGCTCTCTGCTCAACAGGGAGCCTGCTTCCCCCTCTCTCTCTGCCTGCCTGTCTGCCTACTTGTGATCTCTCTCATCCTGTCAAATAAATAAATAAAATCTTAAAAAAAAAAAAGAAAAAGAAAAGAAATGGACAAAGATTGGGACAGCTGAGTGGCTCAGTCAGTTAAGTGTTCGCCTTCAGGTCAGGTCATGATCCCGGGGTCCTGGGATCGAGCCCCACATCCAGCCCAGCACTGGGTTCATTGCTCAGTGGGGAGCCTCCTTCTCCCTCTCCCTCTACCTGTCATTCCTCCTTCCTTGTGCTCTCTCTCTCTCTCTGTCAAATAAAATCTTAGAAAAGAAAAGAAATAGAGACAGATTATTGCACGATTTCATTAACCTGGATCTCCCTCAACTTCTTACCTCTCTCTGTGTATAATCTAGTAGCATGGTTCTATCACAATTTAAGAACTAAAAGCAGAGTTTTAGTCAATGTTGCTCTTGTTCTGTTCTATATTCCTCTACTTCCCCACCTCCTCTTTCATGTCTAAATTCACTATATCCTGGCTTATTTGTTATTCTTGGTTGCTCTATCCAGTGGTGGTTTTAGTTCTCTTCATACTAGCTCTCTGCAACTTTTGGCACTCTCTTTCCCATTAAAGAACACTTTTCTCCTCTCCTTTCTCTGTTTCCTTCCCAGTCTCCCCTTCTGCTAGTCCTTCCTGTTGACAGTTCTCAAAGGTTCCATCTGCTGCCCATTGCTATTCTCAGTATATGTACTCTCCCTGGGAGAATTTCTTTAAAAAACTTTGTTACTTTGTTGAGATAGAATTCACATACCCTATAACCTTCCCGTTTAAAGTGTGCAATTAATTGCTTTGGGATTTTTTCTTTTTTCAAAGAGAAATACAATTACCACCAACATCAATTTTAGAGCATTTTCTTTACTTCTAATAGAAATCCTATGTCTTTTAGCTATCACTTCCTACTCTCCCATTTTCTCCAACTCTAAGAAACTGCTAATCTACTTTCTGTCTCTATAGATTCACCTATTCTGCATATTTCATATAGATCAAATCATATAATACTTGGTCATTTGTGACTGGCTTCTTTCACTTAGGATAATGTTTCAAAGTTCATCTGCATTACAGCATATATCAGTATTCATTCCTTTTCTATTGTTAAATAATATTATATTGAATGGATATACTATACTTTATCTGTTCATTAGTTCATACGCATTGACATTGTTTCCACTTTTTGGCTATTGAGAATGGCATTGCTGTGAACATTTGTGTACAGGTTTGTGTGGGAACATGTTTTCATTTATCTAGGAGATATCTATATCATCTATATCTATATTTATATCTATATCTATATCATGTATATATCTAAGCACTAGAATTGCTAGATCTCATTCATTTCTAAGGTTTTATTCACAATATCTATCCAGGTTTACTTCTGAACCACCCAGGCGCCCCATCTAGTTCAGATTCTTTCACACTACACACTTCAGACAAATATAGCCACATGAAGCTCCCACCTGGATATTCTACAGACAGCTTCAAAGAAAATATATCCCAAACTGAGCTTACCTTTCTCTCCAAATTGCTCTCACCTCCTGATTTATTTATGTCTGTTCATGCCCCTACATACACCTACTTATTTCACTTGCCTCATGCTTCTTTATCCCTACTCATGTTCGGTCTGTACTCTATCCTGCCAATTATCTCCCATATGTTCCTCAAGTGTAACCCTTTCAATTTGCCACACCTGCCCTAGTTCAGAAATTCCCTCCTAGGTCACAATAGTTTAGCTGGGTTTTTTTTTAACCTTTAGTTTTGTCATTCTATAATCCAAAATCCATAAGTTTAATCCTTCTAAAACTTAAATCTGAACCTGCCAACTCCTCTATTTACACTCTTCAATAACTCAGCACTACCTAGAGAATTAAGGTCACGCTCTACAGCATGCCTCCTCTCCCATTGTTTCTCTTGCCACTCCTTGTCTGACACTTCAAGCTCCAGTAACTTTGAAAATGTTGTAGTTTCTGACATGCACTGTCCTGATTTTACCTTATGTGCATTTACAAATACTGTTTCCTGCTTGCAGTATGCCCTCCCTCTTCCTTTCACTGTCTACTACCTACCCCTCCTCTCTGATTTTGTTTGTGTAATTAATGTTCACTTTTAGGATCCACAGGCCCTCCTCTAGGAATCTCTTCCATATGCTCTCCTCTCTTTCCAACCCAAGCAGTGTTAAGTGACCTTCCTCTGCATTCACACAATAACCAGTAAGATTTTTATCAACACATGCACCACTTTATACTTCTTTCTCACTGACTTTTTACCCATTGACTTCTTAAAATCCCATTTTTTAAAATATTTTATTTATTTGCAGAGAGAAATCACAAGTAGGCAGAGAGGCAGGGAGAGAGAGAGGAGGAAGCAGGCTCCCTGCATAGCAGAGAGCCCGATGTGGGGCTCGATCCCAGGACCCTGGGATCATGACCTGAGCTGAAGACAGAGGCTTTAACCCACTGAGCCACCCAGGCACCCCCCCATTGACTTCTTTATTACTGAAGGCATTGGGTGTTTTATCCCTAACTTTCTAGCATAGTACCTGAAATACAGTATTTATAAAATCAATGCTATGTGTCGATACATCTGATCACTATAATAACCCAGCCTACAGATATTTCTAAACTTAGCATTTTATTGCAATTATTGGAATCCAGATTCTAGAGTGTTTGGCTCTTCCTTTTATTTAAGTGGCCTTCCTCTTAAACCAGTTCTTACTCACCCAGAGTATTTTACTTTACCTAACACTGTATTAGATGCTTAGTATCCATTATTAACAACGTTAGGGGGAGGCAACAGTCTTACTGATACCAAGTGTTCAGAACGCAGCATATTTTGCATCCTAATATAGCAGATGTTTTTTGATTTTGGGGTTTTTTCCCCATTATTCCAGAACTGCCTTATGGATCCCTCTTTTACAGTTTCTTCCTTAAGACTCACTACAATTGCCATCTAGTTGGTAAGCATCCTTCCTTCCCTTGAACTACCATAGTACTTATGGTCTAACATTCATGTGCCTTATAATATCCAAAATACATCTACAGTCCAGGGGGGTGTTCTTTGACAAGATGATAGAGTCATGGGAGCCCATGCTGGGCCCATGGGCCTCTGGGCATGGTTGTGGGTCCTGGACACTGGGGACATTCACAGCCACTTTCTCAAAGAATTCCAAGTCATGAAGTCACAGTACGAACCATGGTGGTCAAGTGTGAATGGAGAAGGATGAGAGGAAGTGAAGTAGGAGGCATAAATGGAACATAAGAATTCAATATTCAGATGTATAAGGAGGTATGAATTAGAGGGTTGGATAATCAGGTCTGAATGTTTTCTTGCATCTCAAAGAAAAGAGCCTCATAATTTTTTGTTGCTGTTGTTCTTGAAATCAGGAGTCTATCCTCAATGCTTGAGGCAGGAATGTAATAAATAGGTGTTATGACAGATGCAATGGAGACATTCGAGAAGATCTCCTTGAACATTCCATTAAAAATACTTTTGAGACCAAAGCAGGCTTGGTTAGTTACAATGATTGTCATTGTAACTAACCAAGCCTGCTTAGTCATTATAACTAACCAAGCCAGAGTCACATTTTTGCCATTACCGACTTGAAGCAGAGCTTTTGGATGCTTTGTATATGTACTTACCATACTTTATATATATTTGTTAATATATACATTTTTCTCCTTAATTAGACTTTAAGTTCTTTGAAAGCGATACTCTTTATATTTTCCATAATGCATGTTACACAAAAAAAATTCTAGAGCAAATATAATAACATTTACTTTGTGGGAACTTCACTTCCATGAAAAATTAGAACAAAAGGCATTTGGGAGAAATTCCAGTATTTTCTATCACTGGACCAGGAATCAGTAATTTTAGCCTCATAACATATGACATAATGCAGTCAGTGTAGGGCCTCATTCATATATCAGAAATGAAAAATTCATAAGTGAAATATATCAAAGAATTTATTATATATTTGTGCACAGGAATACTTGTTTTTTCTCATCCAATAGCTTTAGTTTCCTCGTGTACCCTGCTCTTAAAACCAACATAAAGTTGAACTAGCTCATCGAATACTATTTTTAGTATTTTTGTTTCATGTGTTTAAAGTATTTGGGCACACAAAGAATAACATAACCTGCCAATACTTCTCTCTAGGGGACAAAAACTAAGCTTTCTGTCAAGAGGGAAAATTTATTATAACATTGCTTTTCTATGACTCAATTCTTTTATCATATTGGAGTATTAAGTGGTACAGTATAACAAAAATTATACCAAAAACAAATGTGACAACAAATTTTGGAGATTATAAAATTGCTAAAACTTTTTTCTAGCAAATAACCCAAATAGAGTCAACTGTATTTCAAGCTTTAACTCACACAGTGTACCTTATAATGTTTCTCAATTTCCTCTAAGATCCCAAACTAACATAGTTCAGCAGAGAAAAATAATTTTAGGTATTTTAATATGAAAAAATGTATCATAACTTTAAACACACATATAGGGCACTAAAATAACTAGCTCATTTACTTAGTTTGAAATTGTATATTTTGTTAACTTTTTTTTATTTACTAGAATCAGATCATCGCTGAAACATGGTTTAATGGAAAGCACATTCTGCCAAAAAATAAAAAGAAGCCTGAATTCTAGCCCTGTCTATAAATCTGAACTACAGAGCAAGAAAAAAGAATGTTGTATTTGGTTATTCATTTAAACAAATCTTCACCAGAAATTCATGTCTTCAAATTTGTTCACAGCCCTGTAGATTTCCTGAAGTATAAACCAACATAGAGTAACTCTTTATTTTCTCAGGTATTTACATGAGGAAAGTATAAGTACCATCTATAATTTTTATCATTTAATTATATAATGACATTTTAGTACTGAACTGTAAAAAGGATATAATTTCAGCATTAAACAAAAATAAAACTTTTAAATTTATGAAATTTCATATATTGCTATTTTTATCATCTTCCCTCAGACAACATTACAGATTACTAATTTATACCATTTATGTAAATAATTAAAGATTTGCCGAACACTATATATATTTAAATACCAAGTCCAAACCCTAATGATTCTTTTTTTTTTTAAGCGATTTTACTTATTTATGTTAGAGAGAGATGGAAAGCACACAAGTAGGGGGAGGGGCAAAAGGGAGATGAAGAGAGATAATCTTAAGCAGACTGTGCTGAGCACAAGCCTGATGTGGGGCTTGATCCCACATCCATTAGCCAAAATCAAGAGTTGGATGCTTAACTGAGTGAGCCACCCAGGTGCCCCAACCCTAATGATTCTTTTAAAAATTATTTTTACGTAAAAAAGAGCACAGAAAACAGGAATTTTCCCTTAGCTTCTACAAACCTTAGATAGAGAATATTAAGTTAATAATGCATTTTGAGGCATTCAATACATGGCAAATCATTTCTTTATTTCAGATTGATTTTCCAGCTACTGAGTGGGAGTATATGAAACTTGGTTCTGAAGAGAATAGAAATAATCTTGAAGAACCACCAAAAGAGTGTTTAAAACACATTGCCAGACTTTCACAGAAACAGTCTCCTTTACTGTAAGTGACCCAGGTCCTGTGAGTAAATTTTGCCTACTGTTTTTACACCACCAATTATACTGGAAGTTACATCTTTTGGTTGTTCAATTAATGTTTAGCAACTAAATTGGTAATTTTGTGTGTTTTTTTAAAGATTTGTTTTTCCATTGCTTTTAACAATGTAGGTTTGACTTTAGTCAAAGGACAAATAAAAAGATTGGAAATCATTCTGTTCAGTACAATAAAGCAGAGACTGATTAGATATAATCAGCATTTAACAGTGATAAACCATTGCTCAACTATCCGTCAACAGAGTAAAAAGTTGTCTTAGTAAGTAGAAAAAAGGAAAATTTAATTTTCATGGCAGATTTAAAAAGAATAGATATAAATAATCTTTAATAGCACTAAGTTAGTGACTAAGGAGTACTTAAATTTTGTCAAACAGTAATTCTCTGAAGAATAAAATAAAATCCCAGGAAGAGCCATAAAAGAACTAGCAATATTGGTACTTTCTACTTGGTAATATCTAATCCATAGGTGATTGTACTCATTAATAGCATGCAAAAGCATAAAACTAAGAAAGTAACTTTTATGTGTATACTGTGAAAAGATATAAAACATGATAATGCCTTTTTTTCCAAGAATAAGAAATTGTATAAATACATTGAATAAGAGAGTCATGTGATCTAAAAAATCTCTTTGAGTGGGCCCTTGGACTGTAAGTTGAAGAATGGATTAGAGAGAAAGTAAGAATGGAAGCAATACAGCAAGAAGGTTGATGCAATTTTTTAAAGCAAGAGGTCATGGTGGCTAACACTAGGGTAATGGCACTGGACATTGGTAGAAATGTCTGGATTTGGGAGCCCTATTCTGGAAATTGAGAAGGCATGATTTGATGATTAATAGTAACTAGGGGATAGGCCAACTGAGAAAGCAAAAAACCAAGTTAGGTCAATGGAGAATCCAAAGTTTTGAAATTATTGAATAGGCAGATGTTCAAAGTAATTTTCTGGAAAAGTAGTAAGTTTGGGCCATTTCAGACTGAGGCATTGAGTGTGATCAAGAGTTCTGTTTTGGGTAATCTTATTAGTGCCCTTATCTCTAATTTCACCTTGTAATACTCTTTTCCTCATTCACTTCAAGAAGTGACATCAGTCTCCTTTATATAGTTCAAATGTGCTGGTCCCTCTCCCATCTCAATGTCTTTTCATCTGGTGTTCCCTCTACCTGAAATACTCCTTCAGTTCTTCACATGACTGAATCTCTCATGCTATAGGTCAGGTCTTCACTGAATTGTGATCTTCTTAGAGAAATATTCTCTGACTACCCTATCTAATGAAGTTCTCTTTACTCTCTGTCTTATTACCTTTTATTATTATACTTAACACAGTCTATTATCATCCTGTCTGTTAATGTGTTTTTCTTGTCTTACTCGTAAATTTGTAAGAATTGGGAGAGCAAGGAACCCCTCTATCTTGTTTTCACTCTATTTCCAGTACTGTACACTGTGCTGATAAATAATACATGTAAAATAAATGTTGTAATGAATAAAGTTTCTTCATATAATATCTGATATAAAAAGTTGCCTTAAGGGATGTAAATGATGGACTATTCTTGTAGTCTTCATGATACATTTTGATAATCCATCGTTGTACTAGACTGATGTCAGCTAAGTGAAACATCTTTTCTACTACTTACTCAAAAATATAAAACATTACATATAACAAGTGTGTCAAATATCAGACTAACATATTTGTAATGGTTTCTTTTAAAATATGAAAAAGGTGCCATGCTTTGAAATTTTAAGTGTATTCAAACAAAAAAGATCAAAAGCAACAGATAATGACAGTAACTTCCTTTAATTAGGAGTTTGTTTTTAAGTTTACTTCAGTGAATCCCAACTTGTTTTATACCTCAGTTTCTATTTAAATGAATAATGTGTACATAAAATAAGCAATATTTTCCTCTGTTTCACTTACTCAAATATAATTATTAAGCTCGGTGCAGTAGAATTTCATTCTGGATTGTGAAATTGATGGAGAACAGCCTTCAGTGTGATAAAATTTGTGTAAGAATCAGATTAACTTCAAAAAAAGAATCAGATTAACTTGTTTCAAAATACTATATTTTGTCATTTATATAGTGATTATTATTTCTTCTTACAAATTTATCAAATGTAAGCAGAGTCAGGAAATTCAGACTAAGTGAATTTCAATGAAAATGTACCAATAATATTTGCAAATATTTAAAAAATATACTTGATGACAGATAAGAGTGTTTCTAATATGAGGAAGGTTCCAGAAGGAAAGATTGAAAAACATTTGTTTTGAAAGAAATTAATGCTTCCACTTCTAGCTATGAAAGGCACCTATTACTAGACTAATTCTCCTGGCTTAAAAGATATGAGACAAGAAAAATACATTTGAAACAAATGCTTTCAGAAATTGGACAGGGCTTGAGGTGAGCTCATGAATAAAGTGGTTTTTAGCCTGAAGGCACTTTCTACATCATGGCTCTGGGAGGTATATTCAAAGAAGTGGTCTTGCTGAGATTAAAAAAAAAAAAAAAAGTGGGCAGAGATCAGAGTTTAATGATGCTGAAGCAGCTGGAATTTCTAGAGCATAATAGTAGAGAAGGAAAGGAGCTACAGAAATACATAACTGAGTACTTAACTACTCATGAGCAGGTAGAGATTTTGTAAGCCTCCAAAAGAGCTACCACAGGGAGATGTGGTTGCACAATACTGGAAGACATAGAAATATTGACCAATAAGAATAAAAAATGCTCCCAGAACATTCCAAGCGTTCAACAAAGAAATCAGCAAGATGCATATTAAGAGTAAGTGTTTTCTAGCCCAAGATTAAAGACTATGCTAGGCCCAACCTAAGATACAAAAACAAGTTTCAAAAGGCTAAAGCTGATCTGCTAGTGCTTAAACTGCCTACATAAAAAAAAAAAAAAAAAAAAAAAGAAATATTTAACACCCAGAAGATGGCAAAATTCAGGCAATGTAACATTTTAAATATTTAACATACAATCAATAATTGTTAGAGATAGAAAGACTCAGGAATATATAACCATAGCCTGGGATAGGAGGAAACAGTTAACAGAGACAAATCCAAATATTTTTAAACAAGCAGCTAATGATTTCAATACAACTATTATAAAGACATCTATAGATGTTAAAATATATATATATTTTTTATTTTATATATTTTATATATTATATATTTTATTTATATATATACATATATTTTAGTGAATAAACAAAGTCTCAGTAAATAAAATCGGAAACTTAAAAGCTGAAAAACGCAGCATGTGGGGCACCTGAGTGGCTCATTTGGTTAGGCCTCTGTCTTCAGCTCAGGTCATTCCTGGGGTCCTGGAATTGAGCCCTGCAACAGGCTCCCTACTCAGTGGAGAGCCTGCTTCTCCCTCTCCCTCTGCCTGCCACACTGCTTAGCTATGCTCTCTCTCTACTCTCTGTCAAATAAATAAAGTCTTTTAAAAAAAACACACACATACAATATCTAAATTTTCTGAAAATAACTGAAAAGCTTAATAGATTACATAATAAAGAAACAATGAGCTTGAAGAAAGGGCAATAGAAAATTAGCCATGTTGAAGTACAGAAAAAAATACTGAAAGATCCTTGTAACTGTCAGACAATACTGATGATATGTGTATTGGACATACAGGAGTGGAAAGAAAAAAATAAAATAAATAAAATAAATTAAGTGATAATAGTCAAAATAGTCAAAATTTTACAAATTTGTTTTAACTTCAACCCACAGATATAAGAAACTTAGCAACTCCCAAACAAGCATTCAGATATACCCACATATCCATATTATAGTTAAATTTCTAAAAATAAAACATAAAGATAAAAATTCTTAAACCATCAGAGAAAATAAATTCCTACAGGGGAACAACTATTATATTAACTATAGATTTCTCACCAGAAATAATGGGAGCCAAAAGACAGTAGAATATTATCTTACGTCTAGAAAGGGAAAAAGAAAATCTGTCAACTTAAAATTCTATAACCAGTAAAATTATATTTCAAAAATTAAGGTGGAATGAAAATATTTTCAATTAAACATAGCTGAGGGGCGCCTGGGTGGCTCAGTGGGTTAAAACCTCTGCCTTCAGCTCAGGTCATGATCCCAGGGTCCTGGGATCAAGCCCCACATCTGGCTCTCTGCTCAGCAGGGAGCCTGCTTCCTCCTCTCTCTCCCTGCCTGCCTCTCTGACTAGTTGCAATCTCTGTCTATCAAAGAAATAAATAAAATCTTTTGAAAAAAAAAAAAAACATAGCTGAATTTGTTTATGATCAGCTTATCTATACTGTAAGAAAAAATTTTTTTTAAAATTTAATTTATTTATTTGAGAGAGACGGAGAGAGTGAGGGAGAAAAAGCATTAGCAGAGGGAGAAGCATATTCCCTGCTCCCTGCTCCCTGCTCAGCAGCGGGAGTGTCACGCGGGCTCTATCCTGGATCATGACCTGAGCTGAAGGCATACAGTTAACCCACTGAGTCACCCAAATGCCCCATGTACTGTAAGAAATCTTAAAGGAGGGGTGCCTGAGTGGCTCAGTTGCCTAAGCATCTGCTTTCAGTCAGGTCTGATCCCAGGGTTCTGGGATTAAGCCTGACATTGGGCTCCCTGCTCAACAGGGAGCCTGCTCAGTCTCCCTCTCTCTCTGCAGCTTCCCCTGCTTGTGCTCTCTCTATCTGTGTCTGTCAAATAAATAAATAAAATCTTTTAAAAAAAAGAAGTCTTAAAGGAAATATTACTAGCTGAAAGAAAAGGATAAGTAGAAGAAAGCTCAGTATATAAGAATAAATGAAAGGCCTTGCAAAGGAAAAATAGGGAAATAAAATGACTTTTACTTACACATTTAACAATTTCTTAAAAAGCAATTAACTGTATAAGACAAAAATAATTACAACATACTAGGGGGCTTGTAATATATAAAAATAAAGTGCATAACCACTATAATAAGAATGAAAAATGGAAGGCAGTATAATATTAGTTCATTGTTGGCTATGATATGCTAAGAGATAATACTGCATTCTCTAGAGAACTACACCACCCAAATTTTAAGTGCACATTTACAGGCCAAGAAGAAGACAAAAATGAAATACAAGAAAATAATTCAAAAGATGACAGGTTAAAAAGAGAAAAAGGACAAAGAAATGGTTTGAAAACAATGATGACAAACTAATAACAATATGGTTGAGTTAAACCAATTATATCTGAAGAAAAAAATTATATTCATATTTTGTTAAATATAAATGGGAGAAAAACTCTAATTAAAAGTTAGAAATTGTCACCTACCTTACAAAAGCAATATGTTACTTTATGCTACTTACAGACCTATATTTTAAATATGAGGATTCAGGGTGCCTGGGTGGCTCGGTGGGTTAAGCCTCTGCCTTCTGCTCAGGTCATGAGCTCAGGGTCCTGGGATGGAGCTCCTTGTCAGGCTCCCTGCTCAGCGGGGAGCCTCCTTCCCTCCTCCCCCCGCACTTGCCTCTCTGCCTACTTGTGATCTCTGTCTGTCAAATAAATAAATAAAATCTTTTAAAAATAAGTAAATATAAGGATTCAGCTATATTAAAACTTTACAAATGGAAAAAGACATATAAGAAAAATTATATCATCTTGATGGATCTGGTGAAAAAAAATTGACAAAATTTAACACTCATTCCTAATAAAAACATAAAACTAGGAATAGAATAGGCTTTCTCAACCTTAAAATCCTGAGTTAAATCTAGATCGGAAAAATCTAGAGTTAGCATCATATTAAATGGTACAAGAATGAATGTTTTCCCCCTACAACTGGAAAGCAAAGCTATCTATCTAAATATTTCTCCTCAATGTGGTTTTGGAAGTCCTAGCCAGTGTAATATAGTAAGAAAAAGAAATTAAATGTGTTGAACTGGGTAAGAAGGAAACAAAACTTCCTCTATTTTTCAGATGATATAATTATGTAAGATCATAGTATTTGGGATCAAAGTGCAAAATGCAGTTGTATTTCAGTGAAAAACAAAATAAATTCTGTTTTAAAACTCAACATACAGGGGCACCTGGGTGACTCAGTCAGTTAAGTGTCCCACTCTTGATTTCAGCTCAAGTCATGATTTCAGGGTCATGAGATCAAGTCCCATGATGGGCTCCCCACTCAGCAAGGAATTTGCTTGTCTCCCTCTTCCTTGGCCCCTCACCCTACTCTCTCTGTCTCTCTCTCAAATAAATAAATAAATCTTTAGGAAATTGGGGAGGATATGTGCAATGTTGAGTGCTGTTATTGTATAAAACTGATGATTCACAGACCTGTACCCCTGAAGCAAATAATACATTATATGCTAATAATAAAAAATAAAATATAAAATTCAATCAACAATATCAAAACCTCTACATTGAAATGACAAAACTTTGCTAAGAGGAATTAAAGAAAACCTCACTAAATGGAAGGTTATGTCATGTCATTGATTAGAATACTCTCTCTTGTTAAGATGGTAATTCTAATTCTCTGAAATTAGTCATATAGATGCCACTATGTACCTATTAGAATGGGTAATATCTTAAAATGGGCAAAACCAAGTGTTAGCAACAACGTGGTACAACTGGCACTGTCATACTCTGCACTTAATAGTGTAAAATTCTACAACCACTTCAGATAGTATTTTGACAGTATCTTCAAAAGGTAGACAAATACCTGACATAAAACCCAGTCATTTCCCTCCCAGGAACTTCCTAGGAGAAATGAAAGAAATACATCCTTACAAATACCTGCATACAAATGTTTATAGCAGTTTTATTCATCATATCCCCAAACTGGGGTGTATCCATACAAAGGAATACTACTCATTGGTTAAAATGTATGGACTACTGGGGCGCCTGGGTGGCTCAGTGCGTTAAGCCGCTGCCTTCGGCTCAGGTCATGATCTCAGCAGGGTCCTGGGATCAAGTCCCACATCGGGCTCTCTGCTCAGCGGCGAGCCTGCTTCCCTCTCTCCCTCTCTCTCTGCCTGCCTCTCTGTCTACTTGTGGTCTCTCTCTGTCAAATAAATAAATTAAAAAAAAAAATGTATGGACTACTGATATACTCAACAATATGGATAATTTTAAAACATAGTGAGTGAAAGAAGCTATAAATGAAAGTATTTACTCTATGATTTCATTTATGTGAAGTTCTAAAATATTTAATATTAACCCAGGGTGAAAAAAATCCTGCCAGTTCTTACCTCTGTTTTTGTAAAACATATTAAAAGGAGTGTGATTTTTTATTCAGTGTATGAACTTGTTAAAATTTATTGAACTGAATGTGTGCATTCTTTTGATGTAAATTATGTTTCACTAAAAGAAAGTAAAAGAAAAGTACCTTGTTCAATATTGGGGAGAAAGGAATTTAATCAGAACAAGATAATTTGTTTTAGTCATAATTTGATAATAATTTTGTAATGGAATTTTTCTTCTGAGGACTCTATGGTAGGGAAGGTAGTGACAAAATGGGACAGGAGCCCAAGCTCCTGTCTTCAAAAATCTCTGTAATCCAACCCTTTCATTTTGTAAATGATGATGGCTTTTAAAAATGTATAGAAATATTAACCTTTAAAATATTTTAATATTTCTTACTATCCTTCTTGGAAGTTTTAGCTAATTTAAGCTGAGCAACGCTGTCAGTTTGGAGGAGACAGTGTTCAAAAGCTGTCATTGTCATGTGAGAAATGCTGTCCTCCAGTTGAACTGTGGTTCTGAATGCTTCTGCTGGAGTGTGAGCAAAACATGATAAACTGTCAGCAAGTCAATGGCCCTAGTCCTAGATTTCGACCTCCTGTTTGGAACCATTCTCCAGGGGGAAACAGTTGGGCATTTAAAGAAATCCTATTCACTGGCATTTTAACTCCAAACTTCCAGTTAAATATGAGAATTTAAAGTCCCAATCCAGGCATGAATTGAAATCTTTGTTTTTGAAATTTTGTGCAGGGTTTTCTGAACTCTCATGAAACTTGTTTTGAGATGAAGGACTAACGTCTTTAAAATATGCCATGTCTTCACAGGCACACTTGGGTCTAAATTAATTTAGAAAGTAAGAGAGTAAAATTTCTATTACCTCTGTTCTAAGTAGTACATGTGGCAGGATTCAGATAAAACTTGCTCTGCCCTAAAGGAGACAGAGATTTTGTTAACCATTCTGTAAAAGAATGAAATTAGTAGAAAATAAGCTAATAAAAGAATCTATTAGATTGTCCCAAGAAGATAAAGGACTTGTTTTTCAAAGTAAACTAAAATGAAATTCAATGAACTGAGTAAGATTTTGTACTCTAACATTTGTTAGTGTAGCAAACTCCAATAAATTATAGTTTCCAATCTGGTTTTGCAGACTCTCTGAGGAAAAGAGAAGATACTTATGGTTTTATCGCTTCTACTGCAATAATGAAAACTGCTCCCTTCCTTTGGTCCTGGGTAGTGCCCCTGGATGGGATGAAAGAACTGTTTCAGAAATGCATACCATTTTGAGAAGATGGAAATTTTCTCACCCTTTGGAGGCACTTGGACTTCTGACTGCTAGGTAAGAATTGCATAACAAGCATGATATTACTGATGAGAAAAATTTGGAGAAAAAAAATAGGACTCTATAATTAATTCAATAGCTATTCTGGTTGTTCCCAATTTCAATAGCTATAGATAATAAATTTAGATAAATGTAAACTATGAATATAAATTTTAAACATATCTAAGCTATAATTGTGTCTTCTGTACTAAACTGGAAGGATAATTAATGGCCATAGTTTCTTAAATGAAGAGTTTAGTTACTCTTACAGAAATAATAAAACAAATTAGGGAAAAATAAAATTCTCTACTCTTTACCCCTCTCAAAAGAAGTAAGTCCTTAATAATTGGACCATATCTTTTATACAAAATGTCCCATTTATAGTAAGTGTACAATTAATATGCCATGATAACAGTAGGAATAAAAGGGAAAAATTTATTCCTTATATATTCTCCAGACCTTCTCACAGAATAAAATGCGTTGGAATGCAGTTGGGGGTGGAGTAATGATGTCTTCTCATAGATAGGGAGAAACATGTGGGATAAGTGTAGAAGCTGGCTTTGGTTTGGGGAAACTGCTCTTCCTTGGCTTCTATTTTATATTAAAAGCCAAGAAGAGCTATTTTAAAACTGCCTTGATAAGCATCAGTTCACTGATGGCATGAAGAAGTCTGCAGTCTCTAGAAGCAGAAGAATTGCGGAGCCCAGTTCTATTCTGAATTCTCTCTCAAGGTCCTAACAGAAGGGGAATGTGAGAGAAAGTGACACAAAGGACTTTTCAAACTGATTTACTTAGGTTTATGTTAAAATTAGTGTACTTTCCAAAAGTTCTGGAATAGAAAAGGAGGTGAATGTTTTTGTTTTCTACCACAGTGAAATACCATTTCACACTCACTAGGATGGCTATAATCAAAAAGACAAATAATATTAAGTGTGGCCAGGATGTGGAGAAATTGGAAAACTCACACATTGCTGGTGGGAATGTAAAATGGTGCGACCACTTTTGGAAGTAATTTTCAGTTCCTTAGATATAAAATATTGACTGTATGACCCAATAATTCCACTCTTAAGTGTATACCCAGGATAAAATGCATAGTCAATCAAAAACTCATACATGAATATCCAGAGAAGCAATATTTATAATAGCCAAAAAGGAAAAACAACTCAAAAGACCATCAACTAATGAATGGACAAATAAAATGTGGTCTGTCCATACAATGTAATATTATTCAATAATAAAAAGAAATGAGTAATAATACATGTTACAACATGAGTAAACCTTGAAAACATTATGCTGAATGAAAGAAGTCAGTCACAAAAGATTGTATGATTCCATTTACAAGATATATCCAAAATTGGCAAAACTACAGATGCAAAAGTGGATTAGTGATTGCCTAGGTCTTGGGAAGTTTGGGGAAACGGAGTTGATTGCTAAAGGATAGGAAGTTTCTTTTTTTGGTTATAGTTACACAACTCTGGGAACATGTTCAAAACCACTGAATTGTACACTTTAAGTGAATTGTACAGAATTTGAATTGTGTCTCAGTAAAGCTATTAAATTTTTAAAAGAACATTTAGAAAGGTAAAAATAGAAATATGAATCTCTATAATATCTCTAAAGCCTAATTTTCTCACCAGATGATATAATATCTTTCTGGTTTCTAAAGCATAAACTGGCTTCATGGAGGGGAATTATTATAGCTTTACTATGATATACCTTGGTCTATTTAAAAGACATTAAATGTGTCAACTAATACCTTTTATAAAGTTTATGGAATATTTCTTGGAAAAGTCTTCTTTTTGAATACCCAAGTTTTTAAACATTATAAAAGTTTTAGTCTTCTTTTTTTCAGAGGTATATAAGTTGTTGCTCTGACATAACAAGAATCTGGAATTCCCAGCAAACATATTGCATTGTATATTAAATGCATGTACCAGAAACATGCGGACCATACATGGATATACTTTCAATCAACATAAGCAGTAGGAATTTACTCAAGGGGTAAATCAGTAATGAGGCAAACCTTAATACATGTGCAAATGTACAATTGACAACAGATTATTTTAGATCCAAGTGTCCTTCGAATATTAAAAATGAGCTAGGAGACTGTTCCTGCAGCAGCATGTGAAAGATGTATCTTGTACTTTCTATCTTGTACTTTCCTTATAGAAGTGGCTTCATATCACATCTCATGAGTTTAGCATTGCACAGCCAAGGACCATGCTGAACATCATACCAAAGATCATGAGATCAGCAATTCCAATACCAACAGATTCCAGCTTAACGCTGATTATGGTCTCAATTTTACCAGTACAATGTCTGTGTCCGAGAAGCTCCTTCAGTCGTATGGGTTGGACCTGTTCAGAACTTTTGTTTCACAACACTGAAATGTTGTTGAGTGAAAAGCACGAGAGTCCTGTTTCCCTTTTCCCTATCTGTAGGGTAATAGTTACAATAAGCCTCTACATATGTGGTCCAAGCCTATCGTATAGCTACACCCTTGCCTATAAAAACAAATACTCCAGTGGTTACTTCAGCAGCAGATTTCACCAGTAGGCAGGTGAAAAAGCCAAGCATACACTAAAATTGCCTCATGGCTTCCTAACACCTGAAGAATCCCATGGCTGTTATCAGGGCTCCTGCTCCAACCAGCACACAAGAGCCCCAGGTAGATATACGGCGATGACTCATCCTCTGATAATAAATCCTTCACGGTGCCTCCAAACCGAAACCATGGTCCAAAAGCAATGACGGCTGACCCGGTCAGCCAAAAGAGCAGGTTGAAGCCAAGCAGTAGGTACTTTTTGCACCTCGGACACTGCAGAGGAGTCCCATGGAGCTCACCGCTCTAGTGGGATCCTGAGTCCCCAACCCCACACTCCTGCTGAGAGTTGTGGCAGCCTCTTACAAAAATGTTTGTCAGAATAAAGCCTATAGGGGCGCCTGGGTGGCTCAGTGGGTTGAAGCCTCTGCCTGCGGCTCAGGTCATGATCCCGGAGTTCCGGGATCGAGCCCCGCGTGATCGAGCCCCGCATCGGGCTCTCTGCTCAGCGGGGGGTCTGCTTCCTCCTCTCTCTCTGCCTTTCTCTCTGCCTACTTGTCATCTCTCTGTCAAATAAATAAATAAAATCTTTAAAAAAAAAAGAGAGAGAGAGAGAATAAAGCCTATAATACTGCTTAGTTTTCTTGCTTGTAAAATGAAAGGACTTGCTGGACGGACTTCAGTATTCTCTGATCCCTGATAAATAAGCATAATTCTGTTTATAGCGAGCCTTCTCTACCTAAATAGATGCCAAAAATCTATTTGACACAGTGTTTTAAATATAAAGATAAAATTATTACTTAGTGCCCCTTAGTACTATCTAATTTTAATAGTCACAATAACCCTATGAAGCAAATACTATTATTATTCCAATTGTACCTGTGAGGAAGCTGAGGCTTACAGAGATTAAGTTGCCCAATAGAACGCTAGTAAATTGAGGATCTCAGGTTAAATCAGAGATTTAGAGCTTGAAATCTTAACTGCTATGCTTACAGCCTTTCTACATAAATACTCTAGACTATTTACATACTAAATATGTAAATAAAACTAGCTTAATATGGTCTTATTATAGTAAATAGCAGTACTTAACTATCTTATCATGCTTCGGTGTTTCTACTTCACTGTGTAATTTCTTTTTTTCTGAAGAATCAGATTTTTAGAAATTATAGGGACTGCTTTCAAAGTAGAGTGCTGTTTATTATGCATCATTTAGGAAATTTAGCAGAAATTTGATTTATTTGAACATTGGACAGTTCCTTATCATGCACCAAAGAAGGTCACTGGGAAGGTTAAAATATTTCTGTTGCACTCATTCTATGACTCCCACTCTCTTTAACTGAACTACTAAAAAACTTGAGGACAAGCTGTTTCCAGAAATGAACCTTTCAACTTCTCTAAATTCAAAAGCTGACTTTTCTAGAACAAACAGTTTGTGCTTGTTAAGTGAGTTGTCAGAGTGAGGTCTTCAGAGATCTGTATTTTTTCTCCTTTGAATAGTCTATTTTTCCAATGGTTTAACCTCTTGAGAACTAGTGTGCTCCGTTTCTAGCTCAGAGAATTTTTAATATTGCTGTTTATTTAATCCAGTCCAAAGATTCACCACCTCCTTTTGGTTTATTTTTAGCAAGAGACATGTTGAGATTTAATTTACCTAGTGTGGGGCACGGGGTGTTAATATTTCCACTACTGAGTGCCAGCAGTGTGCTCACCGGGTACTGATATTTCCATTAGAGAAGGCAGTGCTGTCAGAATACCAGAGACCAAGGGCTAAGGTCTGTGGTTCTTGGCAGATGGTTGCTATTTTCTTGAACTCTGATGCACAGGCATAACTTCAACTGCTAATAGCAAGCAGAAATCACCCAAGGAATTAAAAGACAGTTCAAGGAAAGTATTCATTTAAAAATAGCAACTCTGAACTGGCATCAGAGCATTACATCAGAAGCTTAAATAAAAATTTGACAAGGTACTAGAACTTGCCATCCCACGTGATGTAAAATTATTATTTTGTGGGAAGAAGAACAGTGCTTAATAGGTGGTGCCTTAGCATCCAAAATCAGTTTCCTAAAAAATGTTTCATAAACATGTTTGCATGAAACCACTGTATCTTTTATTATAAAGATCAATTTACACTAAAGGCATTCTTGACTAGCATTTTAAATAGGTAGCATGGAATATTGAAGAGACAGTTGATAACTTCTACATTAAACTAAATAATTAAGTGATGGATGATGGTGTGTCTTTCCCATTTATATATTGAGCACAAATATGTATATGTGGAAATTGGCATGCAATGAATCAAAGAGACTGAATAATAAGTCATAGTGACCATCTCTAAAAAGCAATTTAGAGAAAAAGACTAATGCTAAAGATCACCCCACAATATACTCCATACTATAACCAAAATACTAAGTGCTCTATGTGCCCAAAGGAGAGAGGAACAGATTCTTTCTGAGAAGGTAAGGAAATCTTCACAAAGGAATTGAATTCTGAATTGAAATATTCGTAGTAATTTCCTGAGTGGAGAAGAAAGGAAATGGCATTTTAAGAAGAACGACTAGCATGTGCATGGTTATAGAGGTTCAGAGAATATTGAGTAATTTAATACCATATTAGAAGGGAACTGTACCATGACAAGACTAGAAAGACAGGTCAGCTTAAGATGTTTTAGGTATCATGAGCCAGGTAGTTACTGTGGACTCATTTCTGCAGCCCATGGAATTTTGTTAAGAATGGGAGTCGTACAGTCAGATTTATGGTATACAAGAATAATGCTGACATCAATGTGAAGGATGAACTAAAGAAAGAAAATGAGAACAAGGATATTAGATAGATGTCAGGTATTGAAATAGTCTATTTGAAAAATGGTCTGGGCCTGAAAAATAGTAGAGATCCACAGAGCAGATCTGAGAAACATTTCAGAGAAAAGTGAAAAAAAGAGAAGAGAAATTGAAGACTTGGAGCTTTCCCTTTTGGGTAAATGATAGAAAACTATAGGGTTAATCAAGACAAGGGTGATAGAAGAAAGAGAAAATTTGGGTGGTGTAAGGTAGAGAGTTTTGTTTTGGAATATTGAATAATTAAAACCCTGTGGGATATCTAGAAGGAGATGACCAGTATGTGGTTGTATATTCAGACCTGACGCCTAGTAGAGAAATGAAAGGTTAAAAAATAATATGTGAATTATTGGCTTGAAGGCAGTAACTGAAGCCATAGAAGTAGCTGTACTGTGTGTGAATGTGTAAGGAAATATAGAAAGGAGCAAAATATGGAATCCTGGAGAGTAGCAACATTTTAAAAGCAATAGAAAGCAAACAAAGCCAGGAAAGGCAATCGGAAGAGTGACCAAGTGGTTGGAGGAGATGGAGAAAGGAGTGGTAATTTAAAATTCATAAAAAAAGGTTTTCCAAAGGGGCACCTGGATGGCTCAGTCGGTCAAGCATTGGACACTTAGTTTCAGCTCAGGTCCTGATCTCAGAGGCCTGAGATGGAGCCCTGTTTTGGGCTCTGTGCTGAGTGTGGAATCTGCTTGAGATTTTCTCTCTCTCTTCCCTTCCCCCTGTGCTCTCTCACTTTCTCTCTCTCTCTCTCTCTCTCTCTCTCTCTTAAATAAATAAATAAGCTCTTTAAAAAGGGTTTTCAAAGGTTTTGGAGAGGTTTTAAGTAGAATTCAGTCTAAAAACAAATCAACGGATTGAGAATAGAGCAGTCACTGATGGCATTCATGAGACAATTGTAATACTGCAGTAAAGCCGGATACCATACTTCAAGATCTTAAAGAGGAAATAGCAAGAAATAAGTAAATTATGACTCTTGAAATAGAATTGATGGTAAAGGCTTTGAGGTTTGGGGTTGGTATGCTTGTTCAAATAAAAAACCTTGAAGCATGTTTACAAATTGACATGAGGGACAATACACGAAGGGAAGATCAGAAAGTAGAGGGACGGTGAAGTGGCACAGTGAGAGGGTATTAACAGCCAATAGCCTGGAACAAAAGTACGGAAGGGAATTTTATTCAAGGAATGGAAGAGAGTAACTTCTTCATCTCAGGTGGGAGGCAAGGAAAGATTTGAATACAATTATAGATTAGTATGAATATGGAAGAGAAAAATGTGGAAGTTTCAATATTGTCTATGAAGGAAGAGTTAATACTCTTCTGATATACTGAGAATGAGAAATGTAGAACAGCATAAACCCAAAGGTTATATCTTGTCTGTGTGCACTTTTAGAGAGTTTCTGGGGTTGCTTCCAAATTTCACAGTTGACAGACAGCACAAGTTTTGAGATCAGACATATCTGACTCTGTCACTTATTACTTGAATGACCTTGGGCATACTTCCTTATCTATAAAGAGGGGGTAATAACATCCTGTGCCTTATAGGGTAAAGTTCTTATGCAAGTATTCAATAAAATTCTACCAATCATCTTTATCATTATTATCCTTTTCATCATAATTATATTAAGAGTTTAGAGTTTTCAGATTCTTTCAATGCCAAACTATAGAAATGGATAAATTCTTGAGAATAATTTCATTTCAACTAAGCTTAAGTAAGTTAAACTTACTTGTTGTAATTTATATGATAAATATTTCACAATTGAATAATGATATAGCTTGCAAAGCACTTTCATAATATGTTATATGGTTTGTTCTATAAGACAACCTCTTTAATATTATTGCCAACATTTACAGTTTCCCCCATTTTGCTGTCCCCATTTTACAGATGGAGTAATTGAAGCCCAGTTTGCCTATTCATTTACTCTATGGCTATTTATTGATGGCTTACTCATATAAGGCACTTCATTTGGCACTAAAGCTGGCATAATGCACAAATTTGCATCTTTTAAAGATCACTCTGGCTTCTGAGTAAGCATAAATTTGGTGAGAGAAGCAGAAGTAAATGAGGGAACAGTCAGGAAGCTACAGAAGTAGTCTAAGTGTCAGAGGGTAGGAAGTCAGCCTTAGAAGTATGGTAGTGGTGATGAAATAAAATGAATAGAATCAGAACATTTAAAAGTGACAGGATTGAATAAGGAAGGGCAGTAAAAAAGGAAGGTATCAAGGATTACTTCTAGGTTTCTGTATAATGCAAGTAAATGGAAAATAGAAACATTCACTAAGATAGGCACTCTGGGTAACAAGTAGATGTTAGTAGAAGAACCCTGACATTTAGGTTAGGACAGGTTGGCTTTGATGTGTGGTTGAGATGGCTGGTGATGGTTCAAGGAAGAAATCTAAGCTAGAGATCCCAATTTGGAAATCATCCACAGAAAGATGGGAATTAAGTTAAGGACATAGATAAATTTGCTTAGAGAGAAAGCGTGAGATAGGAAAAGAAGACCCTTAATATTTAAACCCAAAATCCCTTATTCTTTTTCATAACTCCATGCTGCTTTTGCATGTAATGTTGAATCCATCCAAACACAAAATTTCTGTGGCACCTGGGTGGCTCAGTTGTTTAGGCATCTGCCTTCGGTTCAGGTCATGATCCCAGGGCCCTGAGATTGAGTATCTCATTGGGCTCCCTGCTCAGCAGGGAGTCTGCTTTTCTCTCTCCTTCTGCCCTTTCCCATGCTCATGCCCCTCTCCCTCAAATAAATAAAATCTTAAAAAAAAAAAATTCTACATAATGCCTCCAGTATACCACTTGCTTTATGTAGTGCCTTTCTAAGCTTGTCTGTATATAAAATCAAAGTGTAATCATATAGAAAAACAAAACCAATAACTACTCTTTAATTATAAATAAGTCTAATTAATACCATAAATAATAGAGTTAATTCTCAATTTCTATATGTAGATCCATGGGCTATCCATCAAGAAATATCTCTGCACAGTTCCTTATGTCTCTTTGGATCATTCTTATTCCTACCTGGGTTATGACTGGGGCAATGTCCTAGTCCAATTAGACAAATTATATTACTCACTATTATGTCTCTATTCATCATTTAGAATGCCATAAAATAAATAATATGTTCAAGCTGATCTAGTGGACTTCATATAAGTCTACATGATCAAAAAGGAAAAGACCTTCCTAGAAGTACTATAGAGAGCCTGTTGGCCTCATATTCTGGATATTTGAATTTTAGTTTCAGTGCCAGCAACAGAT
This sequence comes from Meles meles, assembly GCF_922984935.1. Taxonomy (NCBI): domain Eukaryota; kingdom Metazoa; phylum Chordata; class Mammalia; order Carnivora; family Mustelidae; genus Meles; species Meles meles. The sequence continues at coordinate 61,473,424 of NC_060072.1, forward strand.
GGCCTTGGGCAAACAGCTCAAATTCTCTTTTCATTTTTTCATCTGTATAATCAGGAGATTGATCCAGGTCTCCAAGTTTCCTTGAGTTCTAATATTCTGTAATCATGTGAAAATCCTTGAAGGAACATGAATTATTCAGTGGGTAGAGGTTTACAATCATCTTAAAGGATCCTTATTCTCCACTTTCCCTAGAAAAAATTTCTTCTGTCATATCTGATCATTTTTAGTACTAGAAAAATAGCAAATATATTCGTATTGACATTTTTCTTCCAAGTTGATGCTGAGTGTGTCATCAGACTCAAAACCTGCTGGAGAAAATGTTCTGCACTTCTGATAGTTTTCTAATTCTAACCTGACATTGGGGCTTTTAACTATGAATAGCCTCATGGCATTCTGCATGAATTCGTACTGTGTATTCCAAAGTCTGACATTTCTCTTACACTTAAATTTGATCTCAGATTTCTTTACTTTTCATTTTACCCAAAGTTCCTTTTTTTTTAAGGTTGACATTTGTTACATTGCATTTGGCTTTTACCCATCACTTGAAAAGTTTTTTCAGTAAGATATTGACCCTGTATCATTTTTCAGACTAGACAAAGAAGAACAAAAGAGAAAAACAATGATAGGGGGAGAAAATAAGAAAGGAATAAAAATGACAAAATAACAAGTCAAGTGGAAGAAGTTGAAAGATGTATTTTTCTGTTGAAATTTCACTTCATGGTGCCACTGCTCCTGTTGAAAGTTGTCTGGATCCTTGGTGATCCCTTTGAGAGGAGCTGTAAATGACTGAGGGGAAAGAAGAGAAATGATGCCCTCCCATATCTGAGTGTGGGTCATGTGACTTCAAAGCCAATTTGTCATTCAGGGAAAAGATAAGTTGATGTGCTGCTGTCTTCAAAACAGACTACAAGTGCTGATTCATTAACTTATGGCCCCACGACAATAACACATGCCAAAACTACATTCTCAAAACTCAGTTTGTAGTCCCCAGTGCTTATAGGGGTGTTGTAAGCACCCCAAGATGCTTATAGGGGTGTTGTAAGGTCAAGACTATTTCCATAATAACTTTAATATGTCACTTGCCTCTGTTACATGTATTCACTTATGGGTGTAGAGTGTTTTCAGACATGCGGTGTTTCAACAGATTTAACACAGAAACAGATAGGGGAATCTAGCTGTCTTCTGTTAAGCCAAACATTATAGATAGTTGCAAAAATCTGAAACACTCTCTAAATATTTTCTTTGTTTTTGAAAGTATAGCTCTTTTTCATAGGAGTATATTGTTTGTGTTAACATGTGGAGGGATAATTGTTATTATCTTAAATGAATTAATAAATATATCTTAAATATCTTGGGTTTGTTTCTAATATGGCAATTCTTGATAGATGTAACTCAGCATAAACAAAAATTCTTTGGATTCTTCCATAATTTTTAAGAGTGTTAAAGGGTCTTGAAACCAAAAACAGGAGAACCTCTATTGCACAGCAACCTAAACACTGGGCAGTTTCTACTTCTACATTCAGCTAAAGAGTTACCTAAATACTTGATACTCTTCCTTTTCTGCCCAGGTAAGTATTACCATTTCATCTTAGTCCTCTGCTTGACCATGATTTTGTGTTTACACAGTGGGCAAAATACAGAGTTGTATTTCACTAAAGTTCCTTTGAAAATGTTTGTCTTGAAGTTGCTTTCATTTTGCTTAATTTTTTCACTTTCAGTTTTTTAGCCACATGTCTTACATTCATTTTATTAACTTTTACAATTCTAGTCTTTGAGAAGTAGTTTTTTTCTTTGTGTCTAAATGAACTCATTAGACAATAGACTATGTACAATTTTTAAATATTTCCTTAACAGTTATTGTACAGAGTTATATTTATCTTAGCTGCGGAATTATGTCCTTTTACAGATGCCAAAGACACAACTGTTAGCCCAGTTGAGAGGAAAACAAGGCCTGAATAGGTAGAATCATTGTTCCTGAAACTCATATAAAACTGAATAGTAAGCCAGTCTGATATTTTGCTTTTGACCAAATTTCGTTTTGCTCTCTATTCAGACATGCTTGGAAAGTAAATTAAATAACCTAAAGTTACTTAAATGGATGGTTAAAAAATGATAAGCTTAAAGAAGTGATTATTTCACATGAACTCTTGTTACACTTAGTTTTAAAAATTCTTAATAAATGGAAATCCTCACCTTACATGATCTTCTCTCCAAGTCATAGAATTTTACTCACCTTGTATCTTTTTAATATCTCAAATCCAATAGATTGCCATTTACTGCATTGTAAATTATTTATTTTCTGAATGAGTATAAGAAAGTTTCTTACAAACTCAAGTAAATGAGGACCTTGTTAAAATCAGCCTAATAAATTTTCTAATGATAGCTTCATTTCTTCTGCAGTCTCAAGGTAGAAGGCCCCTGCCTCTAGTAATCAGAACTACCAAGGTTAGCAGAATCACTGGTTTATTTTTGGCAGGAATTACGTGTATTTTTCAAGAAAGTCAGGTCATTGGAAAGTACAATAACCTGACTTGTGGAAAATTCAAAATACTTTGCAGTTCTTCTGTCACATATGACATTTCGGTATGTAAATATCACATGACATCCAGAAAATATGGGTAGCCCTCACCGTATTGAGGAATGTGTTACTGAGCATGAAATGCCAATAACTATGCCCCAAGAGATGTTTAAACAATTTCAGACAACATCACAGGGAAGAAATGCCAAGATTGGTAGAATATATTCGTCCATTGATCTTTGCCTGAGGTCAGGGACCTGAAAGGGTATTAAGCAGAAATTCTCTAGAGGCAGAGATCCCTATATGGACCTATTATGCTAAAAGAATATTTTAAGTCAACCAAAAAAATATAATACTTCTTCTTTTACACAGTGATGCTTATTCTTAAAGGAACATATGATTTGGAGCTTTTTTCTAGTGCTGGTACTGAACTTATACTTACTCATATATATTCATAATTAGTTAAATGAGCCTTACTTTTTTTAATATTTATTTGATAGAGAGAAATCACAACTAGGCAGAGAAGCAGGCAGAGAGAGAGGAGGAAGCAAGCTCCCCGCGGAGCAGAGAGCCCGACGTGGGGCTCGATCCCAGGAGCCTGGGATCATGACCTGAGCCGAAGGCAGCGCTTTAACCAACCGAGCCACCCAGGCGCCCCTAAATGAGCCTTACTTTTAAAAAATCATTATATTTTAGTAACCAATGAAACTTTCATATAGAAAGTTTGAAAAACTTTAAAAATTCAGCTTAAAAAAGAAAACTAAAATTATCCATGAAATTTCCATTCAAGTATTTTGTATTAATATTTTTAATGTTCTCATCTTTTTGTTAAGCTTATGGAGAAATAGGCACATTTTTAAATGGTATTATACTGCATATACTTTTCATTATATTTTAATGTCACTAAATATACTTTTAATATTTTTAGACTACATGTATTCTATTATATGGTCATAGCTTATTTAACTTTTATTTTAGACATTCATGTTATTTACAATTACATATAACCTCACACATATCTCTGATTATCTTCTTAGGATAAATTCCCAAAAGTAAATCATTAGATCAAAGAATAATCAAATTTTAAAGATTTTTAAAAATACATGTTGCTATATATTGCCATAATGTATGAAGGGACACATTTCCCAGGAGCTTCAGTAACACTTCCAACGTCTCTCTAAATGTGGCCAACTCTTCCTAAAATAATCGAATGAAAGTTATATTTGGATATGCTTTACTGTTGTTAGGCCTTAGTCACATCCCAGGATGTCATGTGGTTAGTCTCTTAGCAATTTCTCTTCCAATTTCTTCCTAAACTTCATGTAAGAGTAGTGAATAAAAAGATCTATTCCTTTCCATTAACGTGAAAAATGTTCTTCCCAACATTTCCACATATTAATGTAAATATATAATTTTTCTTTTGGGCTGTGTAGATATAACTAGTGTCTGTTCTATTCCTGAAGAAGTCTGAAAAAAAATACATCCTTCTTTTTCATTACCTTCAGATTTGTTTTTCTTTCACCCTTTTGACTGAGAGGAAACAAATTTTAAAAACCTGGGACTTACATAAGTGGTATTTTGGGTTATATCTATTGCTACCGATGTAAATTATCTCAGAGCACAGCAAGAAATAAAATGGGCCCAATAGTATGATTTTTTTCTGATTATTATCATCATGACCAATGCATTTTTATTAATGATCCAATATGTATGGAGCATGGGGCTAAATCCTAAGAATTAAAAAAAAAAGAAGAGGATTAAACAATTCTTATCTTCAGTTGATTTATTCACTAGTTGAGGAACGATGACACATATGTAAAAAAAAGATAAATTCTAATAAACATAACATATCTTAATTGCCCAGTGGAGTCAGCCAGTCAACACCCTTGGAGTTCAGAAAAGTGATTATTAAAGTTTGGGATAGTCACCTTTAAGAGGATTTGAACCACATTTTGAAGGAGGACTGGATCTTTAACAAGAAAAGAAAAGCTGTTCCACAAAGGAGAGAATGCACATGACATTTTCAGAGTAAAATAACCAGTGAGCCAAAGCAGTTTAGTCAGTATTACAGTAGGAGGAAAATCTGATGTTCATCTAGCCTTGGCTATCTAGATAAGCAGTATGGGCCTAAGAGAGGTAAATTGGAAATAGAAACCCATTTAATGTTTTATGAGAAATGAATTTAGAAATAACTTAGGGAATTTATAAGGTATTACTACAAAAAAATGTTAGTACCGGCATGAGATAATTATGGCTTCAACTAGCTAGTTACAGAAGAAACTGAAAACAAGCATAATGCTAGAGTACCATTAGGACAAAAAAAGCCAACCGAACTTGGCAACTGATTAGATACAAAGAGAAAAGACTACAAGGAATTTATTATTCAGCAGTGCTTGCGTCAGGGATTCATAATGAATGAGCCTGCCTTCAACCAAGTACATAATATAGAATCCCACTGAGAAGACTGTGATAAACTCTACAGGGGGCTACCAAGGAGCTGGAACACCTTCCCCGGTAAACTGGTCCTTGAGTTTTGACTTGAAAGTTGAATCAAATTTTGCCAGATTGGAAAGGGTGGAAAATTCAATGAAGAGGGCAAAAGAGAGGGAAAACATGACTCAAAATTTTAGACCTGCGTGACTGGAGAAAGATAGTAACACAGACCACAAGAGAAAAGTCTAGCAGTAGAAATGTTTTAGGTGGAAAGAGAATTCAGTTTAGACATTCTGCAAACTTACATGTAGAGCACATTTACCAATCTGGAGACTGCTGGGACACACCCATGAACAAAACAGGCAATAATTTTCTGCTTTCATGGAGTTTACATTCTAGTATTTGGAAATAAATACATAATTAGAGGTATAGTGTTCACCAAAGTGTTCTATTTTATTGTGATGTTTGTTTCTTTTTTTCTTTCTCTATTGTCATTCATATCCATAAGGTAAAATAAGTACAAAAGAAAGCATGGGTGACTCCTATCTGACTTAACTCATCACTTAGGCAGCAAAATGTTCCAGTAACTATTCCCTCTAAGACTTCAAACTGTCCTCAAACTGTCCTTGATCTCTACAGGCTTCAGACAAATGGTTTAGTAATTGAGAGCAATAAATTAGAATCAATCACATTTAGTTAGGAGAAAGTAGTCTCAGTGTGCTAAAACAAGCTGACCTTCTTCTAGCTTTGCATTTTTATTGCACCCTTTCTGCTCTCTACCTGCGCTTGATGCTATGCTGGGATATTCTGACCTTAGCAGTACTTCAGGAGATGTGTGTGGACTGCAGTTCTTGCTGGGTCTTACTGCTAGATTGTTCGAAGGGAGAAAATTATTGGAAAAGTATTTGGTCAGAAATAAGGGTTTCGAGTACATAATCATGCAAGTGAAATTTTTGTTGCAATTAAAATGCTCAGTTTGATTTAAGGAAAATATGTAAAACATTACCTTTAAGCATTACATTTCAAACTGCTAAGGACAGTTGAGAAATACTAAGTAATACCAGTTTTCCTTGACACTGTAACTGCATAGTATTCATTTCACCCTTGAGTAACTTGATATACTGAAGAGACTGGACATTAAAGACTCTAAAGTTTCCTAACCTCCTTAATATTAAGAGCCAATCTTCAGAGTTCTCACTTGATTGGTTGAAAGCATTCAGTTTGTTTCCATGCAAAAGGATTTTTGACTTTTGTTTGTTTATTTTTGCCTTGCTTTTCAACCAGTTTCAGTTACTATAAATAGTTCCTTCAAGTTTAAAATTAGGCATATCATTTTTTTTTCTGAAAACTTATTTAAAATTAATTGTTCTTACCAAAGCCCAGTTATAGCTAATCCTGTTAAAGCATTATGTCAAAAGCATGTCAAAACGGTGTGGTGCCAAAAGTTATCTCTAGGCACTTGCCAGGATCTTGGAGATAACTGTATTTAATTCTTCTGGTAGAAGCAAGATGATGGAGCCGGACGAGCCCATTTGAGGATTAATTGTTTTGAGGGTAGATATTCAGATGCTAAATACTTGCATGAATTTAGTTCAGTAACAAATATTTATTGAGTGTTTAATGGGTGCTAAACCTTTGGACATTTGCAGTCCAAAAATGAATAAGGCACAGTTACCTCAAAGCCTTCATATCCTGGTGAGAGTTAGTCTTATTAAAGTATTTTTGTTTATTAAATTTCTGGTTTCTCATTATGATCTGGCCAAAACTCATTTAAATATATTATATACCATTTTTTAATCATATAAACCATCAGGTCTCTAGCTGGTAATAATTTACTTAACAAATGCATGGCTAGATGATAAGCAAAGATTTTCATATACTTTAGAAAGATTTTAGATATCCTATGATCCTTTATAGACAAGGAAGCTGGCAGTTTCTGACTTAAACCCAAGTTTCCAAAATCTAGTTGAAAAGGCTGTTTATTGCATTCCACCTGAGAGTATAGAATATGGAAAAATAATAAGTTGGTGCTAGTAATCATCTTAATTGATTTTAAGATTATGATTTTATCTTAGGTGCTGGGGTAGAATTCATTCTCTCTTCTCCCTGACATTTTTCATAGATTACTCCATACCATTAATAGCTAATAAATACATTTACTTTGTGTTAGTTTTCCAGATCAAGAAATTCGTAAAGTGGCTGTTCAGCAATTAGACAACCTCTTGAATGATGAACTACTGGAATATCTCCCACAGCTAGTTCAGGTAAGAACAGCAGAGTTTCCAAAGGATTCTAGGATTTTAACTAATAATCCTCTAAAAAGAGTTTCCAATAAGTCAACACTAGACTATACAAAGTGGTATTGTAATTTGGCAAGCCAGAGACTAAATTATAGCTCGTGTGTCAACATAGGTAACATAGACATTCTTTAGCCCAAACTGATAGTTACAGAAATAATCTGTAAGAGCCAAAGAGGACATCAAAAAATATATATATATTATTTAGAGTTGGGGCAAAATATAGAAATAATGGTGATGAAATCTTTCCATCTAACTATATAGAACAATTAAAAATAAAATGAATGTTACTTAGAAAATAGTCTTTCCTAGGCAGCTCCTCAAAATATATGGGTTTCTTGCCTTTCTCTTAGACCATTCTAACATTGATTATAAATCTATCAAAGTGGTTTTATAAGATAATACCTGAATTCTGCCAACAGATACTGCATTTTAGCCACAACATTAAATATCCCAATGTTGGAGTTATTTTAGGAAATAATATGGCCACATAAATGAAATATAGAAATATGAGCAAAGTCTGATTTCGTGTTAATATTTTGAAATAGAAACAACCATATATCTTGCAAATGACCATGTAAATGATTGAATATTCAAATTACAAATAATATTGTTTCCCAAGTTGACTATGTGATGAGGGCTGAATAGGTAGTTCTAATACAGCGACCTTTATGCTTTTCGGTTTTTGTTTTGTTTTTTGACTCTGATGTTTTCTTATCTGAAAGGTCAGATTGTAATTACAAGCTATCTTAAATGCCAAGTGACTTAGTTTTTGAACATTTAAGACAGAGAACTTTTTTTTTTTTAAGATTTTATTTATTTGAGAGAGAGCACAATTGGGGTAGAGGGGGAAGGAGCAGAGGGAGAAGCAGACTCCCCGCTGAGCACAGAACCTGATGTGGGGCTTGATCCCAGGACCCTGAGATCATAACTTGAGCTGAAGTCAGACACTTAACTGCTTAACCAACTGAGCTACCCCAGTGCCCCTAGGACAGAGAACTTTGAGACTAATGGGGGAAACCTCTGTCAATGACTAGAATACCACATTGCTTTGCACATGGAATATGCACTTCTCTGAAGGACTCCTAAAGCGAAAGCTGGTTTTGAAATAGCTATACCATATAGTTACTTATACAGATTTTACAGTTGTGGTTTTTCTATACTTTTCAGGTTAGTATCGTACAAATAAAAATTAATCAAACTTTAGGAACACTTCATCTCATGATTCATGAGTATTGGCAGCATGCTCTATCTAACCTAAACCAAAAAAAGTAAGTTTTTACAAAATTTTATGTATACTAAACCCATTTGAAAATGGCAGTCAGAATACATAAGCAATACACTCGCCACCAGGAATATCACTGAGAGCCATATACCTGCAAATCCAAATTCATATGACAAGGCGCACACAGAACCCAACATAGCAAATACACAGAAGTAAAATTAGGAAGTGCAGCAATGACTCCCTAATTAAAAATGAAGATAATAAAATGTTTTGGGATGGAAAAAGAATGACTGGAAAATAAAACTGGGAAGAATTTTCAAAACATTTATGACAGAATTTGCCCCATGCTCTCCCCTAACTTCAAAACTTTAAGCACATAAAACCTTTTGAAACACAAAAAATTCTACCCTACTGATTATTTTTTTGAAGTATGTTATTTTGTTATGTATTATATTGTTAGAATTATGCAGGATATATTAAAGAAATAAGACAGGACTCTAAGTCCATAACAAAAATATAACATGTTGTTCATAGCCAGAAAATAATTTAGACCCGGACCCAGAGGTTACAGCAAACTGCAGGTCAACACTCTGTGGGTGGGTTCCAAGAACACTTCATTAATACTGCAGTGTGCACCAGAAATATTGCCAGCCTCCTAGATGGTGAAGTAGGAGTGAGGGGGAAATTTACCAGTGCACAGAGTGATACAGGGAGTCTGGAAACAAGTGAAGCAATTTAAAAGCAACAAGTATTTATTCAAGAGGAAACAATGGGGAAATCTAAAAGGAAAGCTAAAAAGACAAGCATGGAAATAAATTCTAAGATATTTCTTTCTTGCTCATGTGCTCATGTGATATGTTATTAGGGCATCAACACAACTTACCACCTGTTCAGCCAGTATTAACAAGTAAGTAAAAGCAAGCCATGGCTGCAGTTTAAGAGAACATACATTACGGTCTTTATACATTCAGACAGCACTAAGAGTTTATGCAAATTTGCTGAAGTCATCTTTGGCACCTTAGGAATTCATAAACTTTCCCATCCTTGAGTCTGGTCAGCATATTGAAGTATTTCTTCAGGTGTGTATGTGAATGTGTTTTGTGCCCACTTTTGTCTGCTGTCTGTAAGGTGGTATAAAACCTGGCTTGAACTCTGTGGGGGCGGGGGGAGGGGGCTGTGTGTGACTTAAATGGCTGTTGAGCAACTAAAGATAGAAGCTTTGCGTCTTAAACAGGGAAGGAAATTTTTATGAAGAGAGCCTGTTTTTCATTTTCAAATACATTCAGATTTCTGGAAGAATGATGGGGCCCAGGTACTCCCTGTGGACAGGGAAGCCCCTGCAGGGTACCTAATCTGAATTAGGCTCATAAGGATATTAGGGGCTGCCATTACTGCCCGTATTTTCCACCAGGTTGGGTTTCCTAGAAAATCATAAGGAGCTCACAATAGGGATGAGGGAAAAGATTTGGAGAGGTGTCGACTTGGGTGGCACCACTCAGCTCTGAAATCTCTAAAGTTTCAGGTTCTGCAGGATAATACTGATGTATCAATCGGTGATTTCAGTTAAGGCTTTGAATGTACATTAATTTCATTCCCCTAAGAGAAGAAGTCTCTACTACTGAATAATGCCATTTTTATATCTAGGACACTAATCATACTATGTATTTTTGTGTGTGCCAGGATTCTCCTTCTAGGCTGGTTGAACTCCACCAACCCTCTGCTCTTATTTATTATCCTGTGATACTAAAGCATAAATGAGAAAGAGACTTCACAAATCCAAACTGTGATATGTGTGCTATGTTACACACCAGCTAATAAGGTTATCTTTAAAATTAATCAACTATAATCAAATATCCAATATAAATTTAACATTCTGTTAAAATGTTGATGCTGTTTTTCCTTTGCCTTTTCATAAACCTCTTTAGGTCTTTTATATTCTGCTAGAATTTTGTTACTGAGAAGTGTAAATTAATTCTATCTCTTACTTCAGGCAGTCAAGTTTGAATGGAACCTTGAAAGTCCTCTGGTACAACTCCTATTGCACCGTTCATTGCAAAGCATCCAAATTGCCCATCGTCTTTACTGGTAAGATAAACTAAAATAGGATAGGATGCCTTTTTTATTGTCAACTTCTCTCTGTGGGACAGCGTTAGAAGAAGTAGAAGATTTCTTACCTTGTCATTGATACAAACCTCCACTTAAAGTTCAGCCAAATTCGAGTCTTCATCAAGCTTTTTTAATTTATGAGTGCAATTTAACTGTCATCATCCTCGAAATCTTCCCTTTATAGTGTTGCTGCTGTTTAAATCCAATCTGAATTTTAAAGCTGGATATCTTTCCTATAGTTTTATTTTTTTCTTTAAGAGAGAATGAGGGAACACACATACATATGTATGGCAGACAACATCTACTAGCTTCAGTTGCTAGTAAAGCACTTTAATTAATAGAAAAAGTCACTCTCGTTTTTTAATATGTTTTTCTGCTTCAAGAATTGTTACTCATGTTGACATTATTCTGCCCATGAAAATAACTCAAGCATTTCATAGCAAAGTAGAGATACAAGGAATTGTTAGGCACCAATGTTTATCCTGATGTTCGTTTTCATTTCAAATGTTTAATATGAAAAGCAGAACATTGTCCTCTACTATGTCAGTATAGGGAGGCATCAGACACGTGACTAGCCCTGGGCCCTTCACTGAATGGACTCTTTTATCGAGTCTTGAATGAAGTCTTATTCTCCCCAGTTTTTCAGTCCCTTACTACCTTGCTGAGGAAACTTAAGTGGATACACTTGATGGTCTTTTGTTCTCACAGTAAAACTAGGATCAAGTTACCAGGGCCCAGCTGTGCACTTGCAGGCTTGTGACAGAAGGGGGCAGAAGAGGGCTGCTTCAACAGTCAATCAGACTTGATGCCAAAACAGAGCTGGCAGGGCTTTAGAGCAACTCTGGGAGATTGACCCAATCAGGTATTAGGCAATCGATATCACTGGTGAAGTCAAAACTGGATTGGAGAGAAAATATGAGCAGAAGTCAGGGACTAATCTAAATCAGGAATTAGGGCCCAAAGAACAAGCTGTTGCATCAGTGTTTGCTGGTACTGAATGACTTAAGGCAATGGTATTTTTGGCACTGCAAGGCCTTTCTTTCCAAGGTGGCAATAGTATTAAAGGACCAAATCCTACGAGCTTTAAGATGCCACTCATAAAATTGAAATGATGCCAAATCTCCCCATTCATTTTCTGAGCGCTCTGTCCTAAACTTTTCTTACCTAGATTTTGGGGTAGATTTCTCAAATCAAGGACTGCTCTAAATGAAGCGAAATAATGTGGAAAATTTTGCATCATATGATCGAAGTCACACATGTCTCTCTCATCCTTTCTTTCTTCTTCTTTTTTTTTTTGAAAGAGAACTTTTTATTACTTTTATGTACAGAATATTCAACAGTGTCCACTCAGCCCAGTTGGGTGGGCAGTTTTTAGTTTTTGTCTTTTCCAGTTGGCGATATAAGCCACTGACTTTGGATCCAGGACATTGCTTCCCAGTGGCAGCGGATCTCATCGTATCTGTCATTGTAATTGGTCCTGATGGCTGCTACCAGCTTAGCCAGAGCTCCTTTGTCTCCCAAGTTAATCTGTGTGAAGGCAACAGTGGTACGGGTCTTCCTGTGGACCAAAGGCCCCAGCCTGGCCTCCCTCTCATCCTTTCTCCTAAATCATCCTTTCTTCCGATGCCTGAAGTTCTATCATCAGTGAGTCAATACTTTAGGTTAAGTATTGTTCCCTCCTAGAATTTTTTTTCTAATGTGGAAATATATATATGTATTTAGAACATACCGCTCATGATGAATTAGATAATCATTTGTTCATTTATGAATGAACTAGTATCTTGAGATACTAGACCCTGTTGAACTATGAAGGATAAAAGAGAATAGTCCTTGCTTAAACAAGGTGACAGGGTAACAACACGACAGCTAGCAGCCGGGCAACAGGGAAGATCCCCTGGCTAGATGAAGGAGAAAACTGACAACAAATCCTGTCCACTTTATGGTGATCCATTCCAAATACAACTACAAGATAGAGAGGCAAGGCTGGCCATCAAGTCAATAAAAAAGCCTAAACATGCACTCCCATTCTGCCAGAGTTAAATACTGATGAAGGCATACAAATGAATACACAGAGGAGGTAAATGCTCTCTCTACTTTGAGATCTGAAACACTCCCTGAAGAAAGAGTAAAGAGCTGTACTTCAGGGAGTTATCACGGTGTAATAGAGCATGCATGATACAGGATCAATAGAAGGTTTTAAAGCCTCTCCTTTACCTTTTAGAATCATTATATTGCTACTGACTAACCTTTTACCTTCACAATATAATGAATAATAAATTATTGCTTCACTCTTTTATAAAGGAAAGATATGTCTTGTTGTCATTTAATATTGATCTCTTATAATCATCTTTCACTTTACTGTTCTCAGAAAAGTATACACAGGATAAAATCTCTACAATAAGCAATTCACTAAGCTAACAATAGCTATTCTCTACCTCAACCAACCTGAGAAAAAGTGATGGATATTTTTAAGAAAGTTTACATTTTATGCGATAATCTGTAAAATCCGTTAGCATAGTTTTCTAGTTGAGGCACAATATAGGAAGAGCTGGGGGTTTTGTTTGTTTGTTTGTTTTATTTCTATTCTATGGGATAAAGGTTTTATATAGTTCTTTTCATAAAAAGATCTTTAAAAACAGAATATAATTTTAAATTAATTTTCATATATCATTTGTGTTATTTCTTTTATTAAATATATGAAAATAGAATCTCATAATCTCATACAAAGTTCTACCTCAAATCAATACAAAAGCCAGTAACAAAGCTCCACCTTAAATTTATCCCTCATTTAAATTATGTCCTCTTCAAATTTTTCTATCTTGTTTAAAAAAAAATAGTTATGAAAGTGATCATTTTGTGCATATATATTGACCTCAAATGTTGGTACTTGCGCCAGATCTGGCATTTGGGAACTGAACTTTCTAATCCACTCTCTAGCAATTTTTCATTACAACAGCGACATGCAATTCTATCACTGCTTCCTTAGATAGTAATCTGGTGTTCCTATAATAATATCACTCTTTCTCTGTCGTAGTTCATGGTGGAGATTTGGGTTAAGGTCTTGAAAAACAGCTTTATACTGTTAAATTTTCATTTTTTCTCAATCAGACTACAGGTTTACTTTAGCCAACAAAATATATGGTCAACAAAAAGGAATCTATTCTTCCTTAATATGACCTTAATATCAGTAATTATCTTTGTCTTCTAATAATAATTGAATTTGATCTCCAAAACAAATAGATAATAAATACTCATAGAGTTATAGGATTTGGGAGTCAAATGGCTTATAAATGCTATACCTCTTTTTTTCTCACCCAGAAAGGGATATCAACAAATTAAGTGACTCATCCAGTTACAATCATCTAGCTAGTTGAAGAATTGAGTTTAAAATATTTTTTTAAAGAATTGAGTTTAAAATATTTTTTTTTTTCATGATATCTCATGCCCACTTCAGGTCTCTTTCCAATTCACCACCCACTTCTAAGAAAAGTACAACTTGAAGAATTCACAGAATGTTTGTTTGTTTTTTTATCAATGATTAGGGACTCATTCAAGTACACTAAAGTGGTGACTTTTCCTTAACTTGAATGCAAAACTGAAGAAAAAACAATATCCCAAATTGAGATCTTTATATCTAATACTCAAAGTTTTTGCCATTAGGTGTCGGCATAACCCACAACTGCTGTCAATTATAATGTTAATAAATAGGCACTTGGAGGAAGCTCCAAAAAATTATATAATTAATTGAAGGAATTTTGAAGGGAACAGTAGGGTTTTTCCCAGAAGTTTTCTTTTGTAGTTCCTCATTCATACCTAAAACACTAAATTTCTTCACTTAGTTTTATTATTAAACTACAAGTGATAAGAAAACAATTCCTGAGTAATTTACTTAGTAAACTCATTTTGTACTTACCTTTCAGTACTTATTATCTAAAACCAAGACTTTATATTATATAAAACCAAGACTCAGTTTTCTCTAAAACACTATTTAATTAAGCCAGCAATATGCTAATGAAATTCAAGTCAACCCATTTCATCAAGTTAAATGAGTTAGAAAATAAATTCGTGTAGTCCAGACCAGAACTTGGCAATAATAAAATGTAAGCAAAATCCATCTTTAGTTTCCTTCTAAGTAAAAATACCCAGTAAGCAATTGGATATAGAATCCTAAAGTGCAGGAGAAAAATCTGGACTGGTAACAGAATGGGAATGTATCTGCATATTGATGGTACTTGCCAAACTTGCATCTTACGGTTCAGTCATCCCCCGAATTTGGAGTTCTCACCCAGATTCCTTGTACCTTGATCCAGATTTTAAAAAAAGAGGACCAGAACATCATGTCAAAAATATTTTCAGGAGCCAAGTCTAGAAGGAGCATATAACCTCTTTTGCCTGCATTCCATAGGTCAAAAGTCAGTAACAAGACTCCACCTACATTCAAAGGAAAATAGGAAAGCAGACCAGTATATATGTCTATATCCAGAGGCAAAACGCTGTTTGATCTGGTAAATCCAGAGCACTGTCTGCCACAGAGGTAAAGCAATGTATAGGACTGAAGAAATCTGACCATCAAGCTGTAGAGAAAGAGGACATGGAAGGAAAACCAGTACTCACTCTTAAATATATTAATTGGCTTTCTTTTCAAAAGCTAAGATTGATCTCAATAGACAAAAAAAGACAATTGCCTATCCACTGGAATAGACTCATCATTTTGGCAGACATCTTTTAAAAATGTCTTTTGTCCAATTATCCTGTTAGTATTTCTAAGAGATTTAACCAATGGGTATATTTTTAAACCATTTTACCTAGATGGCTCATTATTAACTTATTTATGTAGCTATGGTGGACAACTGGTATCTTGGCCCAAGGGGTCCCAAACTAAATTAAATATCGCTATCCTCTCCCTTTCATTCAATCCTTGCTCTCACTATATCCAAACCTCCTTTTTTATATGCAGTATCCTGGTTAACAGCTACTACCAAGATATCCAACACAGAAAATCTGGGAGGCATTTATTCCTACCAACAACCTTCCCCATTCAATCAGCCCTTAAAACTTGGCTATTGTTTTTTATAAATATGCCTTAAATTTCTCCCTTTTCTATTTCTGTCCACTAAGGTGGATAACACCTTAGTTCAAGTCTTCAGTATTACCTACTTGCATGATTACAACAGCTTTCTAATTGTTTCTTGTTTTTGTTTTAGTTTTTTTTTTTCCATTCCCATTCTTACCTACCTTGGGCCCATCCATCCTCCACACTGTTCTTGGTATAATCTTTAGGTAATACAATTTGATCCCTAACTCATAAAGTAGGTTCTAGTTTCAATGTAACCCACAGCTGGCTAGCATAATTCCATAATTCCAATCAGCTTTTTCTTGCTGATAGAGTTAAAAATTTTTAGATGTTGAAAAAAAAAAAATCTGTTCTTCCTTAATATGGCCTTGCAATAGATTTTCATGATTTCAACTCTGCCTGCTTCCCACATCCATTTTGTATGACTTTCTACATCCAAACAATATCTTTTGTATTCTCAAGTAGTTATTCAAATTTCCAAGCTCTTTCAAGCCTTTGTGGCTTTGTACATGGTATTTCTCTCTGCCTGAAATTCAGTTGCCCTGTTTGCCCAGAATCCTTTGAGACCCAGCTCAAATTTTTATCATCTTTGAAGATGTCTCAGCCCTTATACACACTGCCGATACAATTTTTAGCAGAGTACATACTTTGTTTACTTCACCATTTACCTTTTCTTTAAGATAGCTTGGGCCACAAATAACAAAAATGTTGATTTAACTGGCTTAAACAATATGAAAAGTTAATAATCTCACATAACACAAAGCTCATTAGTAGAGCGGTTCCAGAGTTTTTTATAGCAGCAGCTCACTGATTTTGTCATACACCCAGTTTCTTTGTGTCTTTTTTGCTCTGTCATCCTGTGTGTTTATTTGTTCTTAGTCCACTTCACATCACGGTTATAAGGAAACTGGCACAGGTTAATACCACGTCCATACATGACACCAGGCAGCAAAAGAAAAGGGGCTGATCCTTCTTCAACAAGAAAAATTTTCCTCTGAACTTCATAACAGTTAATTTCTTTCATCATTTGCCGGAATTTGGTCACATACTATCCTGAGACAATCACTTGACCAGATGGCCATCAGGTGAATTGATTTACCTAATTGGTTTAGAATATTCAGAATATACCCCTAAACTGTTCATCTTCCCTGAAGATTTTGCTATCTGGACAAAATCTGATTCTTTCTTCAGTTGTGAAGGGGAGACTAGATTTAGTTTAGATAAAACCCTATGTTCCCTCTCCCGATTGTGAGGCCCTATTTTAATCATACATCCCTAACACAGAATATTGCACACAGCACATGTAATTGGTATTCAATAAGTACCTATTGAATGAATTAAAATAATAATTATACCACATACATTTATGCTGCCTCCAGGCTAACTTATCTTGACTACTGTACTTAAAACAGCAGAGAGTCAAGTCATATCATACTAAAGTCATTATATTTAGTATATAAGTTCCCATTGGTACTCTCATAATCACTTTTGCTCTTTTTAAAAAATAGAATTCCTTACCTCTCTGTAATCGGGGCAAGTTGAGTTAATGACTTACAAATAAATATGATCCTCTGGAATAAAGTTTTTGAAAAGCTATGGGTTTTTGTTTTTTTTTTTTAAGCTTTCGGTTGTTAACCATGATTGTGTCTATAGTGTGAGGTGCTTTTTATTGACTTAACTACGCTGTTTCTTAAAACCCTGAGTAAAAATAAAAGCCTATGGGGGCACCTGGGTGGCTCAGTCAGTTAAGTGTCTGCCTTTAGCTCAGGTCGTGATCTCAGGGAACTGAGATTGAGCCCCACATGGGGCTCCCTGCTCAGTGGGGAGCCTGCTTCTCCTTCTCCCTCTACGCCCCCCCTTCCCCTGCTTGTTCTCTCTCTCTCTCAAATAAATAAATAAAATCTTTTAAAAAATTTAATAAAAGGCTGTACCTAATGATTTGACAAGAAGTGTTTAATGGGGAAATCTTAAGTTAGTAAGCGGCTACTTACTGTCTTTTAAAATACAATTTTCTATGTTACAATTATGATTTGGGGGGAATTACTGAGCAGTTTCTGATTTTTGCTGGCTCCTATACTGTTTTTTGTTGTTGTTGTCATTCGGTTGATGGTTTGTTTTTTGTTTTGGACTGTGAAGATTGGTAGTTTTTTGTTATTTTGTTTTTTTATCAGCTGTTGAGTAAGTCCTTTATTTTCAGGTTCAACTTTACTTTCTGTGTTTACTCATCAAAAGATCCTTCTTTGAAAAGGTTGAATAGAGGTTTTTCTTGCTTTCTTCCAACTCAATTTTCTATTTCATTTGTTATTACTATAGTTACAAGAGAAAGAACGTTACTTTGGTGTTCCTTGTCTAAAGAACTTCGTATGTGTGGCTTTTTGCAGCAAAATCCGGACTTGGATATTTCAATCAAATACTTGTCATGTTTAATAACTTAGAATTCTTATTTTTGTTTTGGCATGTATGATTCTGTTTTGACCAATGACAAGTAAACAGCTTGCACAAATAATGCTCATCTTCTCTGGATCTGACAGTCTGCCTGAAACACTGACCGCTCTTGGCAGATATACCACATAAACTGTATCTTACTTGGGTTTAGTGATCTGAAATTGTTAAAGGAAGGAATCCTAATGCACATGTCACTTTTCTTTTTAAATTAGGGCACTGTGTACTTATGTTTCCTAGGGTGTTATAAATGTCCTTAATTTACCAAAAGGGTGGAACTTCTATTATTTTCTTCCAAGTAAAATTTACTGTCACTCTTAGAGAGGCTGCTGCTCAATAAATTGTTGACATAAATTGATTGATTATTCTGAAAATCTCACAAGACTTAAATCTAGAGCTCCAGTAACTAAACATTGTGAGGGTAACTGCACAAGTGGACCAATGGACTTCAGTGAGTGGACGCAGGGAAGTGCATAAGTATATTAAGAAAAGAGAGACTATTATGTTAGTCATCCATTCTTTGATACATCCTGTTTCCTAAGATTTTATTGAGTGCCTATTATATACCTAATTTATAGCTTTTTTGCAAAAGAGATGGAAGATATAAACAAATGATAATAAACATGGTTTAAGTGATTTTTTTTTTAAAGCTTCCTGGCTATTTTAGGCAGTTACCACAGATGTCAGAGTCTATTTTTCAACACTGTTGTCTCAACAAATTAATTTTAAACATTCCATTCAGTGATTTTCAAATCCTCTTTGATCGGATTATAAGCCCAATTCAGTGTATTTCTCCATTATTAAAATTGTTGTGTCAGTTGTCCAGAGAACTGCTACCAGGATCAAGGAACTTCAGGAACAGAATTGGGGATCAGATAGTGACTTGACTCATCTTAAAATATCTCACTATTCTTTCTCTGCTATAAAGACCATAATGCTAGGTTTATCAACTCCAGTATGGCTGTGACTTAAAGAGCATTACTAAGAATTCTAACCATCTAACTGTCTTCAATACTTTTTTGTCCTTACAAGTAGAAATGATGTAGTTAATCCTAGATACTATGCTAGTCATTTTTTCATGTATTCTCAACAACTTCATTATCTCCATTTTTCAGGTGAAGAAATTAGTACTTAAAGAGGCTAAGTATGTAATGCTATTAAGTAGAACAGCCAAAATTTGACTCTGTGCCCTTTCCACTATGACCTTCTACCCACTCACATATAATGAAGGATATAACAAAGAACAATAGAAAACAGAATAATGTAATAGTAAGAGAATAGGATTTGGGGGAAAACATACTTAAGTAGTAATTCCACCTCAGGTGTATATTAACTGTATGGTCTTTGAAAAATTACTTAACCTCCTGATTTTTTTCATAATCTGTGAAGGAAATGTAATTATGCCTGACAGAATTATTGTTAAAATAAATTGAGATCATGCTTATCGAGGTCTTTAATATATATTTAGTATATCAAAGGATATATATGTTTAATCATTTAGTATCCCCAAAATTCCAGCTCACAAATTAATAATTATATAGAATTCAGGTCTTGGATTCTTGATATTTGACTCCTCATTCCTATAATTGTTCTTTCTTTGTTTTATTGCAATTAAAATTTAAAATAAAACTTTAATATCAGACTCTGAAATGGGTGGAAGTGGGAGCACAAAAGTCACTGTATAAACTAGTTTAGAGACTTCTTGAGCAAAGTATCTTGAAACACTCTAAGTGTCAGAAAAAGTTGGGAATATGTGCATCATTTAGTATCAGAGAAATATAACAGACAAAGGAATCTAGCAACTTTCACAGATTGCCTGTTGATACATGTTTTCTATCTCACTCACATCACTCACTTGTCTCTTAGCATAGCTCAGAAGAAGAAAATATGAGTAAAAATTTTCATTGGTCCTTTGGTTATTTTATAGGATTAGGTTATGAACTACAAATGAAAAAGTATACTCTTGCAAGAAGTTGAGAACTTAAAAGGCAAAGAATTTAAAGAACCCCTTTTAGACCCATGTATTCTGAAGTATGTTTCAAGTAAAAAATGTTCTTGTTGAAAAATGTAAATAACTTCAACTGAGTGGACACATTTAAAATAAAGCTTATGAGAAGGGATGTGGGTGGGGAACCAGTGAAACAGGTGAAGAGGAATAAGAATACACTTACTATGAGCATTGAGTATGATGTATAGAATTGTTGAATCATTATATTGTCCACCTGAAACTAATAGAACACTGTGTGTTAACTATACTAAATATATACTAAATATATAACTAAAATTAAAAACTTAAGTAAATAAACCCTTTATAACAGGAAAAGAATGGATTCTGTCTTGCTAAATCTACCACACTAAGAAAGCATTAGAGACCATCTAAGATAGGAACTTCCTGAAACATCTCATGAACTAGGGAAGAAAATGTGACTGGTGGTTATCTTGGATTTTTCCATTATTAAGGCCATATTTTTAAATCTTAAACTGTTTATTCCTTTGGTCTTAAATATTTATATTAAATCTTATAACTAAACATGTGACTGAAGTGAGATAATTTGTTCTTGAGGTATAATGAATGATAAACATGCCATTTAAACAGGATTCACTTCCATGGTCACAGTTAGCAATTCCTTCCCATTGGACAATTGATTAATGACAAGGGATGATTGCACATTTCTCTTTTCTCTTTCCTCTACCCAGGATACTTAGCAATGATTATCTTGAAGAAGTCACTTGTTGTTTTTGTACATACATTAAAGTTAGGACCAGTTGTGCTCCAACCTCTGGATAACAGTGTCCTACCAGTTTTGGTATTTTACATTACAGAGACTAGTGATACCAGCTATGAACATCAAGCTTTTTGATTCTGGATAACTGACTTAAACTTTCTGAGCCTCCGTTTCCTCATCTGTAAAACAAGAATAAAATACTTAACCAAAAGTACTTAGCATGAGACCTGACACCTATAACTACTCTGTACATATACATTGAATAAATCAATAATTGGAAAAATTGAAATTTTTTTGAGAGTGAAGTGACAAAATTATGCAATAGGCCTTGTATAACCCCTAGCCTTAATAAATATTTCTTTTTATCTTTCTTCTTTTTATTTTTTAATCAAATGATGACATTTCATTTGTTGAAGGATAGTTTAAGAACGTTTTAATTAGCACTCCCCAACTGAAGTATGTTTTCAGACAAGCAGACATAAATCTGTAATTCTGTGATCTAAATCATGCACATTTCATCTAAGTGTAAATAGGAAAACCATGTAAGTGGGAAAAGTTCTGGGACACACTTGTATTTCTCACCATCCCACATCTTGCCACCATTCTGGATGGTTTCATTTCTAAATGGATAATTCAGGTAAAAAATGCCTCAAGCGCCCTTCACATCCGATTTTACCAATAAATTTTATCTCCTTCACACTTCTACAACCACTTTCCATGACTACATATTAAGTCTTTTCATCACTAGGGATGGCTGTTCATCCAAAGTTTTAAACTCAGAAATCTAATGTAGTATCCCTTTCATTTTTTGACTTTACAGTACATACTAAATCTAGAGTTCACTGCCAATAGAAATTCAACTCCTGATGTCAGCCTTTCTTCAGGCTCATCCAGCTACTCATACTGTGACTTACTTTCCTAGTGATTTTTTAAACTATTTATTTACATATCTGAGTTAATTTCTTCCATCTCCCTTTGTATCTACCAAGTCACTTATGAAATGTCTCAGGAGTCAATACTCCTCTCTCCATCTCCACTAAACCCTTAACTCAAGACATTATGATTTCCTGATGAATACTGCTGTTATTTATTATTTCATCTACCCAATTCAATAATTCTCACTGATGCTCATAAGACAAAGATAAGGGGTACCTGGGTGGCTCAGGATGCTCATAAGATAAAGATAATGCTCATAAGATAAAGAAAAGGGGTGCCTTGGTTAAGCATCTGCCTTCAGCTCAGGTCATGATCTCAGGGTCCTGGGACGGAGCCGTGCTTCATGTTCCATGCTCAGTGGGGAGTCTGCTTTCCCCACTCTCTCTGCCCCTTCCCCCCAACTCATGCTCTCTCACTCCCTCTCTCTCTAATAAATTAATAAGATCTTTTTTAAAAAGTGGGAATGCCTGGGTGGCTCAGTCGGTTAAGCATCTGCCTTCAGCTCAGGTCATGATTCCAAAGTCCCGGAACTGAGTCCCACATCAGGCTACTTGTTCAGTGGAGAAGCTGTTTCTCCCTCTCCCTCTGCCTGCTTGTGCTCTTCCTCTCTCTCCCTCTGAAAAATAAATAAAACCTTTTTAAAAATCTTTAAGAAATAAAAATAAATACAAAATTAAAAAAGATAAAGATCAAATTCATTACTCTTATTCTATATAAAATATCCAACAGAACAAATTTTATTTTATTATCAGTGTCAGAAAACTTATGTTTCTATGTGTTTGGAACTTGTGGTTCCAAAGCAACCAGTTTGGGTTTTTTGTTTTTTGCTTGTTTCTTTGTTTACCTTATTAACAAATAATGTATTATTTGCTTCACGGGTACGGTCTGTGAGTCATCAGTCTTATACAATTCACAGCACTTACCATAGCACATACCCTCCCCAATGTCCACAACCCAGCCACCCTATCCCTTCCCAACCACTCCCAACCACCCTCAGTTTGTTTCCTGAGATTAAGAGTTTGTTTTTAACATATGAAAGAGTTGGCTTTCTTAACTTACAGGGTGACAGCTCACAGTTTAGGATCTATTTCACTGTGCCTGAATGCAAATCCTGCTTATGCTATTTATTAGGTGTCTGACTTTCCACAAGGTACTTAGCTTCTATAAGACCAATTTTTGCCAGTCATTAAAATGAGGATAATAATAACATTTACTTTTGCAGGATCATTGTGAGAATTAATGTAATGTGATAAGATTTGGGACCATAGAGTTGGACAGCCTTGTGACATAAAGAATCTAACCAGGTATCAGGCTTGCATCTGCAAGTTGTGGTCCTAGCTCATAGGAAGAATTTATTTATTAAACAGTTATTATTAAGCACCTTCCTTGATAAAAAAAAAATCAGGTTGTGGTATTCAGGGATACAGCAGTGGATAAAACAGAAAAAATCCCTACCCTTCCTTATATAGCTTTTAAGATAAATAAGATATATACTTATAAGATATTGATAAATGCTGGGGAGAAAAATGAAACAATTAGGAGATATAAGGAAAACAAGGGTTGGGGAAGAATAATTTTAAGATAGAGTAGCAAGGAAAGACTTTATTAAAAAGGTAGCCTTCGAAAAAAGACCTCAGTGAAGTAATAGAATGGATGGTTAGGCGTCTAAGGAAGAGAATACGAGGAAGAGGAAACAGCATATGCAAAGGCATTGAGGTGCATGTTTGGGGTACTAGAGAGAAACCAGTGTCGCTTTCTGAGGCTGCAATGAGGCCAGTGTAGCTAGATTAACCTGAGCAAAGGGGAAAACAATAGGAAATGAAGTCAGAGGGGAAGGCGGAAAGGTGAGGACAGGTTATATAAAAGTTTCTATGCCATTACTAGGATATTGGCTTTAATTTAAGTAAAATGGGAAGTCCTTAGAGGGTTCTGGGAAGATAAAAGACATGATTTGGTTTACATTTTAACAGAATCACTCTGACTGTTGTGTTAAGGATTGATTGAAGAAGGGCGGTGGCAGGAACAAGAAAATCAGGAGGCTAATGCAACAATTCAGATAAAAGACTGTAGTGGCTCAGATCAGGGTACAGCAGTAGAAGGAGTGAAAAATCATTAAATTCTGGGTTTATTTATAAAAGTAAAGTAAACAAAATTTTCTGATAGATTGGCTGAGGGTCATGAGAGAAACAATTAAATAATGATTACTACGATTGTTGCCTGAATAACTGAAAGAACAGATTTTCAGGAGGGCAGGTTCTAAGGGCGGGAAAAAGATATCAAGAGATCAGTTTGGACCTATTGAAATCTGAAATAACTACTGAATATCTTTATCTCGACTACAGATGAATCAATGCATATCAATGCAAAGATGAGGTTTAAAGGCGTAAGAGTAGGGGATATCATGGGAGAATGAGAAGAGATAGAAAGGCAAAGAAGTCCAAATATGTGGTGGTCAAGCCAACATTTAAAAGCCGACAAGAGAAAGCAGAAACAAAATAAGACTAAAAAGAAGGAGTCAGAGATGTAAAAGATGAATGAAGTAAGTACTGAATCCTATAAGACTAAAGAAAGTATAAAAGTAAAAGTGATATGATCGACTGTGTCCAGTGCTGCTCATAGGTCAAGTAACTTTGAGATCTGACTAGCCCCATGAAGATCACTGAAGGTCATTGAAAAAACAGTTTCAGTGAATGGAGGCGAAAGCCTGGTAGGATTAGACTCAAGACTTCGAAATATCAGAGATAGTAACTTTTGGAGTTATGTTGAGAGATAAGTGTTAGTAGCTGAAGGAGCTGAGGATTAAAATCTCGAGAGGAGTTGTTTTATTTTGTTTATTCTTCTGTTTTGCTTAGGATGGGAGAAATAACAGCTTTTTTATATGCTGGTGGGAAAAGAGGGTGATGTTGATAAGACAAGAGAAAGTGGAGAAATTTCTCATGCAAAGGAGTTGAGTAATAAGAGGAATTGGGATCTATGGCACAAGAGGATTGGCACGCAGAGTTCATACATAGTAACAAGAAGAAATGAAAAATAGATGGGAATATGTATGTGAGTAGACAGAATGATAGTTGCTTTTGTAGTGAAGGAAACAAAATCATTTTTTGAATGGGGCAGAAAGTGTTAGTTTGAGAACAGTGGGCTCAGTTGAAATTACTGCTTATAAATTTAAAGTAGGGACAACTAGAAAGATGTGTGGTTTTTTCCTTGCCCAAGAAATAGAGGGAGTGCTGGATTTAACCAAAAAATGTTGCTTACCATAGCACATCATGAAACTAGGGAGGCAAGAGAATTGAAGGTATATGCAAAATACAGACAATATAATGATTTATAACTTAGAATAATAAGCCATGAAACTTGACTTGTGTAAGGACAGAAGTGAAGGCATAAATTGGATTGACGAGAGTAAAAGAATTGATGAATTATAGAGGTCCATATAGACAAAAAGATGCAAGCATTGGGATAACTAAAGTCAGAGAACTAGAAAAATAGGAGGTGGTGGTTGGAGGGTAAGACGCCTGAAATTGAAATTAAAGAAAGCTTGCAAACACTGATAATAATGAAGTCTAGTATTTAATAGGAGATTGACTGATAGTAGAGATAAAATCATCAAAGAAAAGAGATTAAGAGAATTAAGTCCAGGATACTGAAATACTCATCTACATGGATAGTGAAATCACTAAAAATTGTGATGTAAGTGATGTTGAGGGAGTGACCAGTGATCTGATAACTAAAATCTTTATAATTAGGGCAAGAATGTATGTGAATCAGAATTTCTCTTAAGTTTAGTGGTTACAGAGCCAGAAGGAAAGTCCGTGACATATTTTAAGATCCAGAGAAAAATAAAATTTATTTGAGTGACACAGCAGCACGCAGGAGGATAGGGAGCTCGGAGGGCAGGAATGGGGTTGGGAGGCAGGTATGAGGGGGATGTAGCAGAATGTCACTGTCAGTCTGAAAAATTATCTAATTTCTTCTGTGAATCTGAGGAACATGGGTTGAAAGATTCCCTCCGTTGGAAACCATTGACCTAGAAATTGCAAACCAGGTCTCAACTGGTCAGCATCCCACCAGAAACCAGTCTCGTGGCTAGGAAACCTAATCAAGCAGAGAAAGCAACACAAAAATTGCTAGAAAGGTAGTTCCAAGATTGTTTCGGATATCATGTTTGCTTTTTTGATGACAAAGCATCTTAATTTTTTAATTATAAATATGTTCAAACATCTGTAAAAATAGAGACAATAGTAGTACTGTGACCAAATACCCCCTTGCACACATACTGCCACCAAATTTTAACAATTATCAAGATTTTGGTGTATTTGAGAAAGTGTCATTTATTCCTTAGATTTATAATAAGGTATAGAAATATTTGAGAGAATTAAACTGTGGTAATTATTATTACATTTGTATATAATAAAACCTTAGGTTTTTTGGTTTTTTTTTTTAATATTTAAGAGAATTTGGTCTTTGGAATAACAAAAGACCAAAAATTAACCAAGTCATCAAATAGGCTTGTGATTTTAAATTGAAAGGGTACTGCATTTATAAGTCATGGAATAATTGAGTAAACAATGTATCATATGTATAATACTTACAGTATTATGTGTCAGATATAATAAAAAAGTTCTCCCTGTGAAGACAGATCACTGAGTAACTTAAAAAGAAAATTGAGTATACTAAATTTATAAATGAAGTTCAAATGTTTAGCATATTAGATTTCTAACTGGGAAGATAGTAATCAAAGACCTTGCCTCCCTGAAAGCCATTGTTAAAATTTGATACCTTTATAAAGGGTATAAGATATGTAAATTAAACTTAAATGTTTAAGAAAGTTTTATGTTTTGGGGACACCTGGGTGGGCTCAGTTGGTTAAGCAGCTGCCTTCGGCTCAGGTCATGATCTCAGCGTTCTGGGATTGAGTCCCACATGGGCTCCTTGCTCAGCAGGGAGCCTGCTTCTCCCTCTGCCTGCCACTCATTCTGCCTGTGCTCGCTCTCTCTGTCAAATAAATAAATAAAATCTTAAAAAAAAAAAGAAAGTTTGTGTTTCTAAATTTGTAAGTTAATAAAGAAAATATTAATTTTTAAAGCCAAAATAATTTTTGGAAAATATTTTCTAGACTCAAAGCTATTTAAAAACACCAGAAGACGGATAGTGTTAAGAACAGTGGTTGGGACATAGTAAACATTCATTAAATGTTATTACTTCCCTTTGGCTGCTTACATACTTGAGGTCAAAAATTTAGCTGACCTCTAACACAACCTTGTAGTATGAATTCTGAATACTTACCTCTCTCTTGGGTTCATCTTTCCCCATCTATACCCTCCCTTTGCATCATTTTCCATATTTAATTTAAATATTTTTTGCATTGTATACATAAATAACAAATAGAAAACCATATAAACCCTTCATTTTTGGCCCCTCACTTGCTTTTTCAACCTCTTTTTTTATTTTTTACTCAATGCACTCATGGTCATACCATACCAACATATCTGCTAGTACCTGGTGATATCCTGACTTTCACATTTTCCTGCTATCTAAAGATGCTAAAATAGTCTTAGCATCTCTCGATACAATATCTTCTATAAATCTTCTCCATTTTTTGCTAGAGCCAGTTAAGCATTCCCCTGGATTGCCAGACTTCTTGTTTATATTGTTTATCAAATTGTTTGGGAATTAATTGTTTAAAAATTTGTTCTCTTGCCTAACCTCCTAACCTCCTTAAATTCTCCTACAATGATTTCTTTGAATGATTTCGGTCAAGGCTTTGTAAATATACAATTTCCCCAAAATGCTTAGTTGGCTTATTCATTCATTTAATTACTCATTTTCAAAAATACTGTGCTTGGACCTACTTATTTTAATAACTATATGCAACAAACTCAAAATTTGAGTAATAGAAGTCCAAGATTTTCCAATGATACAGCAAAGAACAAACCAGTGGAGCAGATGATAGAAGCACAATAAAAGTAGAACAGTGTGCTAGTACAAGTGCCGAGCACAGCAATGCAGCATGTTCTACTTAAACCCCTGAATAAACTGTTCTTTAAGCTTTGTTTTCTTTTAAGCTCTTAGTTCTAGCGATGCATTTTATTATTCAAATGAAGCTGTAAAATGCAAAACTTTAAATAAACAACATTTTAATTCAGTAGTGGGACTGAATTTTAGTTCCCATTAAGGAGAAAAAAAAAATTTGACCAAGTATCAGCAACATTTAAGATCTGTACTCTATTAGGGGCACCTGGGTGGCTCAGTGGGTTAAAGCCTCTGTCTTTGGCTTGGGTATGATCTCAGGGTCCTGGGATGGAACCCCATATCAGGCTCCCTGCTGAGCCTGCTTCCTCCTCTCTCTCCGTCTGCCTGCCTCTGTGCATACTTGTGATCTCTGTCAAATAAATAATAAAATCTTTAAAAAAAAAAAGATCTGTACTCTTTTAAAGACATTAGATTGGTGTTCAATGTGTATTTTTACGTAACATATATTAAATGAAAGCTATGTTGAAATGAATGGTCACTGTTACTTTGTTTCAGCTGATAGTATTAACCCCCAAATTATGAGAAATAACTAGTCATCTCACTCAGATATTTATTTATTTATTAAAGATTTATTTATTTATTCATTTTAGAGATAGCACCGGCAGGAGGGGCAGAGGGAGAGGGAGAGAGAATCTGAAGACTCCGCCTGAGCATGGAGCCTGATAAAAGGATTGATTTCACCCTCAGATCAGAGCCTGAGCCAAAGCCAAGAGTTGGATGCTTCACCCACTGAGCCACCCAGGCACTCCCTCACTCAGAGATATTTGATGATACTAAATGAATTGTGGCGTACTGTAAAATATGCAGTGGACCGGTGCAATGCCTGGGTGACTCAGTCAAGTGCCTGCCTTCAGCTTGGGTCATGATCCCATCGAGTCCCGCATCCGGCTCCCTGCTCAGCGGAAAGCCTGCTTCTCCCTCTCCCACTCCCCCTGCTTGTGTTCCCTCTCTCGCTGTGTCTCTCTCTGTCAAATAAATAAATCAAAATATGTAACTAGAAATTCTATTCCTGATCTCTTCCCATTCTTTAATAATTATACATGCTATCTCTAATCATTTAGACATAAGAAAGATCCATGGATTTCCTTAGTATGAGCTGGTAAAGTTTTTAATGGAAAACATTTTAGAATGGAATGACCTTTTTCCTCACCATCCAAAAGCTGTTTATTTACACAGTTGCCACTTCAGCATTCTCAGCTCATGAAGCGTTACATAACTATGCAAATATTCACTTCGGGCCTGACTCCTATTCATAATTCTCTTGGTATCAAATGTATTTCATTTGCTAAGGAACAAATATTAGTTTTATTCTTGTCCATCAGAGACTATCAAAGCACTGTTCTCTTACAAAATGAATATGTAAATGAATCAATGAATAGAAAATCTCCCATTCCAGTTAAATCTATACCATTCTCCAAACAGTAGGACCCATCTTCTCTCTATAACATTACGTTTGACCTTCAATCCCCCTTCCTGGAATGACCTCCTGAGTCATAATCTTCACCAGTTCCATCACTAGCATGAAGTCTTACTTGAACAACTTCAATCTCAAGAATTTCTAGCTCTGCCCAAGTCTTATACCACGTTGTATTTATGAGTTAGTTGGTACAGTAGTCTCCTCTTATCTGTGGAGGGTATGTTTGTTCCAAAATCCCTAGTGGATGCTTGAAACTGCAGACAGTACCAAAGCCTATATATGCTGTTTTTTCTCTAGATACACATACCTATGATAAAGTTTAATTTATAAATTAGGCACAGTAAGAGATTAACAATAATAACTGATAATAAAGTAGAACAATTCTAATGATATACTATGGTAAAAGTTACATGAGTATGGTCTCTCCCTCTCTCTCAAAATATCTATACTGTATATACTGTATATACTGTATTATATACTGTACTCACCCTTCTTTTGGTGATAATGTGAGATGGTAAAATGCCTGTGTGGTTAAATGAAGTAAGGTGAATGATGTTGGCATTGTGATGCGCTGTAAAGCTATTACTGACCTGCTGACCATACATCAGGAGGATCATCTGCTGGACTGTGGCTGTCCACAAGTAATGGAAGCCATGGAAGATGAGACTGCAGATAAGGGGGGGACAACTACATGTGAGTTTCAGTCTTGTATGTAGGCTTGCATCTAATGAATTCTCAGACTTAATACATGTAACAAATGCTCTTATCATACTGAGGTTGGGTTGTGGTTCAGATATTTTCTAGCTGTATAAACTTAAATTCTCTGAACATCAGTTTGTGCAGGGTAGAACGGGGTAGTGATGACTAGGTTCTGCATACAAGAGTCTGTGAGCGGTGGTGGTGCCATTGGTGCAGCTGAGAACAGTGACAAATATGACAATATCAACAACAATGACTTTTTCTCTTTCGTTGTTTTCTTTCTGTGTGTGTGAACTAATTTGATCCTTTATTCAACACAATCTGAATGTTTTTATTTGTTGTTTTTATTAAAAATATTCCTCTGAGTCCATTTGTTTCAGTCAAAACCCAATTAATTCATTCAAATTATGTTCTAAATTTGATATCTTCATGAGTATACTCTAGCACATTGGATTTTTAAAAATAATTTTAGTACATTTGTGACAAAATAATCATTATCCATAATTAAAACTGAGACTACCAAAAAATGATTCATGAAACACAATGGAAAGTCCAGAAATATGCCCAGTTATCTTCAAGAATTTAGATGTTAAAAAATTTCAAATCAGTGGAGGAAGGATAGATTAATAAATAGCGCTTAAATAATCAACTTGGGAGGAGACCTGGATACATAGCTCACAGAAATGTATCAAATATATCCTTGGCATTTCACCTTGGCTCTGTGATACATTTGATTTCAACTGTATCAAAGACTTACAAAGAGAGAGAGAAACAGATCATAAAAATACTAGAGAAATAAAAGATGGGAGAATTTATTTTATAAATAGGAAAAAACTTTAACAGACCAAGTGTTTTATATATAAAGTTTTTTTTTTAGTGGCAAAGAACTAATTTCTTTAATGAATATGGGACCCCTAACAAATCCAGAAAAATGGTTAAAAGATATTGATAAGTAATTAAATAAAAATAAATATATTGATCCTTAATCACATGAATTGGTGTTCAACCTGAGTCATGATAATAGAAATTAAAGTACAAACATATACCACTTTAACCTATCAGATTGGCAACAATAAAAACAAAAAATTTGGTGGCATATCACTGGTGAAAGTGTGGGCAAACAGACTCCCAGGTACAGGTGGAAGTTTAAATCTTATGACCTGTGTGAGGGTTTATTTATCAACATACTTTACATTTTTAAATTCACTTACCCATTAACAAAATCATTCTGCTTTTAGCTACTTATTACAAATATAGTAGGGCATGTGAAAATGATGTATGTAAATTCACTATAGCTTTTGTTGTAGAAAACAATCAGAAATAAATACTCATCAACAGAGAACTGGTGAAGGTCTTGTTACACCTATAAAAATAAAATTCTGTATGCTTTAGAAAGAACTCTATATACTGACTTAAAACTGTCTCAAGATGTATTCCATTTTAAAAGCAATGCGTGGTTTTTGTGTGTAATATGTCACTATTCTTATTGATAAAATAAGAAATATGTATTTATCTACTTTTCCTTGATAGCAAATGCATGGAAAATCTTTGTAAGGATAAAAAAAGAAACTAGTAGCAATGGTTTTGTATGGGGGGGTGGTGAGAAATTGGCACAGGGAAAGGAGGAGAAACTTCATTTTCAGTATACTCCTATTTATAGCTTTCGGACATTGTAACATAGATGCAATATCTATTCAAAAAGTAAAAGAAGTAGATAATTTTTTAAACCTTTAATTAGTCATGCTTTAGGGCAACAGACTATATAATCTCCTTATATCTTTTTTTATAAAAAAAAAACATAGTTTAGTCACTGCCAATCCATTTAATTACTTTATCATATAGAAGGGATAAACTTGAAGATGATCTCACCAGATAACTTCTGTTTGCCTCTCCAGAACCACTCTCTTTCTTCACCCTGCTCCCTGCCCAGGGAAGCTGACCTACATGGATAGCATACAGAGTTTCTTTTGGTGTGATTGGATACAGTCAGTGGGTAGCCTCAGCAGGAGATTACAAGGAAAGAAGAAAGTGCAGTGGGGATGTATTACCTAGGGGGGTATTCCCTGTCTTGGGTTCTTAAAGCTCTCTCTTCCTCGGTCTTCACTGCTCCTTTCAGTTATGAACACTCTCCTGAGATTCCATAATTCTCCCATACCTCAGGCCTAAGAGGATTAACAAATCCATTGCTCCTGTCCCCAGATTAGTACCTATGCAGCGTGGTTTCCCTCCACCCCACCTGTGTCTTTAACAGTCTCATTAAATCTTCCCCAAATTATTTAAATTGGCATCATTTCCTATTTAGACTCTGACTTTTAAGTAAAGGAAGTAGGTTGTGTCGTTGCTTTTGTTGTTTTTCTGTAACTAATATAGGAAGGAGCAAAAAGAATGTGTTTCATCACTGGCCTGAACCATGTTCAAGACTATCATGGTTAGAGAGTTATTGATTAACATTAAAATAAAATATATGTTAGAGTATTCAAAACAAAGTGCACTCTACCTAGTCTACTGGTTTTCAAAGCTTTCTTTTTTGTTCTTTTTAAAATTTTTTACTATTAGATGTTTTTACTATTTAATAGTAAACCTACTGTAGACTAGCAAGTAGAAAGAGTTCAATGAAATTCCTTCATTTAGTAGGGATGAAAAACATACTGATACCTCCTTCTAGGCAGAAACTGCTCCGTGGTATTTCACCTTGGCTCAGTGATTAAATACAGACATTGAACTACATATTCTAGTAACCATTCCATTATTAATATAAAGATAGTCGTTGGTACCCTCACTTGATCCATGTGTCAGGTCATCATTTTTCACTTATGACTACATGACGTCATGAAAGAAGATAGTAATTGACAGTGGCACTTTTCACTTATGGTTAGTCAAGTAGCTTTATGTTATTTTGAATGGCAAAGGCATTGAAATACTTTATAATAATATAAGAAGTAACCACGAAGAATTTTTGTGTAGACATATATTCAGTGGCAGTTTTGTGACAGAACACTTAAGAAAAAGTTGTCAAATATAAAAGTGAGTTATGCATTTTCGATAACAGAATATGAGTTCCAAAATTGCAGCCTGTCCTATAATGTCTAGTAGTAGGCTACTTGGCAGATATTCTCTGAAAACACACACACACAGATACACACACCCCTCATTTCATATGCCTCTTCAGGATAAAGGTAATAAATTTTAACAGTAGGAAAAATATATTTTTTAAATGTACCGTGGGGAGAGTATTTTGAAAATGTTATATTTGGATATCTTTTCATAGCAAAGTCGATTGGATGCCAAAATTTATGTAAGAATTTTATGTTAGAATTTTAGAATTTATGTAAGCATTATTTGCAAAATTTCTCATACCTGTATACTTTTAAAACTTGGGGACAGAAAATTCTAACCTGTTACAAAATCTTCTAAATAAAAAATTTAAAGGTATAAAAATGCAACAACTTCCACTAGTTTGTAAGAACAACTAGTAACTATCAGGTAATATTAGAATTTCTTACAAAATGTTTGCTTAGCTATTAAATAGTAACATTAAAAATTACTATTACTATTACTATTATTATTAAAAATACATCAATGACAGTATAGACTCTGTTGCATTTTCCCTCTTGGATCTCTGTATCTTTGTGAAGATCTTTCACAGCAATGAAGCCAAAGAAACCAAATTTATAAACCAGACTTCTGTATCGTAAAATGATAAACTAAGGTCTTAAATATATTGCAGAATATTCAATAATATAATTCTTACTGAGAAATATTAATAATAATGATGAGATTGAACAAAAAATGCACTTTTCAAATGCACATTCCAAAAAATTGAATTTTAATTATTTTTAAATATTAGTTATTTTTTCTTTCTTTTTAAAGTTTTTCCTTTCTGTGTGTTTTATAATACAATTAGTCTGAAGGAATATGCATCTAACTCTTGAGCAAACCATATATGTCTGAGAGTTGCTCCACAATTTTTTCCTCTGAGAAGTATGTGATGAAAAGTTACATGACCTGAGCTTTTTTTTTTTTTTTAAGATTTTATTTATTTATTTGTCAGAGAGAGAGAGAGCACAAGTAGGGGGAGCAGCAGGCAGAGGGAGAAGCAGGCTCCTCTCTGAGCAAAGAGCCTGATGTGGGACTCAATCCCAGGACCCTGGGATTATGACTTGATCATGACGTGAGCTGAAGGCAGAAGCTTAACCAGCTGAGCCACCCAGGTGTACTGACATGCCCTTTTAATAACTGACTTGCAGGTCTTGAATGTCAGGGGTAAGCCTTAGGTTCAACATTAAAGTTCAAGGAAACAGTCTCATTTTGAGGTTAATGGCAATACTAAACACACTGGAAAGTGCTTGTAGGAATTTTCTTATAGGTGTTGATTCTGAATAGTAATTTTGAAGCAACAAAGAGAGACCCTCCATCAGCTTTGTTTTGTTCTTTTTAATTAAAATAAGAGAAAGAGGAAGTAATTTGCTATTGAATAATTTGTGTAAGTGAACACAGCTCAATTAGCTTTTAAATGTAAGTTTTAATTAGTGTTCTGACTCAGTGCCTAATTTGAATGTTGTCAGTTATCTGCGGTTTAGAGCATTCCATGCCAAAGTTTACTCCTGCTTGTTAGGAAGAGCCAAGAGTTGGCTTAATTCCAGCTCACTGCTGCTACTTGTAGCTTTATGTGATCTAAGAAAACTATTGCATATTTATGTGATACATGTACTCTTTTCAAAATGGAATTTTTCTCCTAATTTCTTCCATTAAGTACAAATTAGTAATATATATTCATTCATTCATTCATTTAGTTAATTAATTCAGCAAATATTTAATGAATGCCTACTATATATTAAGCACTGTCCTATGTGTTGGAAATGTAGCAGTAAGCAAAGTAAAAACTCTGTGCCCTCAGGGAGCTTACCTGCTGTTGGAAGTGACAAATAATAAACAAGATGAATAAAGTGTATAAAATATTCCATTGTAATAAATACTAAAAAAAAAAAAATACGGGGAACCATTTTAGGGGAAGAAAGTATAATTATAAGCAGGGTGTCCAGGAAAGTCCTCTCTGAGAAAGCGGCATCTGAGTAAAGACACTGGAGGGAGCCAGGCCTGAAAATATTAAGTGAAGAACATTCTATACTGAGAAAACAGAGTGCCAAGATATCAAAGTATGATAGCATGTTAGGAAAGTGAAAAAAACCAGTGTGGTGCTGCTAGTGGTGGTTGTATGGTCATTTACACAAGGAGAGGAAACAGATCATACAGGACCATACAGGTTTTTGTAAGGTAGATGAGTATGTGAAGGAGAATAGAATCCATTAACAGATCACGTTGCCTGCTGTTTTGTAAATAGTATTTTAAGGGGGCAAGAGCAAAAGCAGATATGTCATGTATTCTAGGAGGCTAATGCAGTAATCAAGTGAGAAATGATATTATGTTATACGAAGGTGGTAGCAGTGAGATGGTAAGATTATATTCTATTTTTGAATTTTAGAATTCAGAAAATTTTACAATTTTCTATTCTAAATGTGAAGGTAGAGCTGACAACTTACTGTTGAATTGAATGTAAGATGTATTCATTATCTAATGCTCACAACAAATCACCCCAAAATCTTAGTGGCATAAAATCCACATTATTTATTGTCTTACTGTTCCCGTGCATGAGGAATTCAGGCATGGCGTACCTGGTTCCTCTGCTTCAGGGTTTCTGACTCAAGAGGCTGTCATCAAGGTAACCTGGGATCCACAGTCACCTGAAGATTCAACTGCAGCAGGATTTACTTCCAAATTCACTCAAAGTGATTATTGACAGAATTCAGTTCCTTGTCAGGAAGCCTTTTTTTTTTTTTTTAAATATTTTATGTATTTGACAGAGAGAAATCACAACTAGGCAGAGAGGCAGGCAGAGAGAGAGGAGGAAGCAGGCTCCCCACGGAACAGAGAGCCCGATGCGGGGCTCAATCCCAGGACTCTGGGATCATGACCTGAGCCGAAGGCAGAGGCTTTAACCCACTGAGCCACCCAGGCGCCCCGTCGGGAAGCCTTCTTTATCAGAACAATCTTGCGAGAAAAGCCAGAGAAAATACCAGCAAGATGAAAGTCAGTCTTTTATAACATAATCACAGAAGAGACATACCATCACCTTTGTCATATTCCTTGGGTTAAAAGCAAGTCCCTAGATTCAACCCATCTCAGTGGAGGGGATTCCACAAGAGCATGAGGCAGGGATCACTGGGAGTCATGTCAAAAGATGCTTCCCACCTGAGATGAGAAGGAAAAAGAAGAGCTAGGAAGACTCTCATGTAAATAACAATGAATAGAATCATCTTATTTGATAAAGTCTCTTTGGTATTTAACTTTCCATTTTTCTTCCTTGAATTGCAGAATTTGAGTTGCAATAGGTTTTAAGTTCCAAATGTCTTTTAAAAGACTTTTTGCCTCCATTCATAATTCACTGACATTTGCTTTATGCCATTTCTTCACCATTCTGGAGTGCCCAGAAGCAACCAGACATATTGATTACGGTTTAAAATGTGCCCATTATTGGGTTACAGGGCAGTAACACACAGAGTCCTTGCCCTTAAGAAGAACTCAGGAAGAGCAGTTGTTTACTAGCTAGTTTAACGAGAGATTTGAATAAACTAGACATAAGCTTAGGAATAAATTTTCAAAAGGTTAAAGGATTTGTCCGAGGCCATGCTGCTAGTAAGTGGCAGAGCTGGATTTGAGATGTGTCTATCCTATTTTATAGTCCATCCTCTTTACACAACAGCTTTTAGTGTCGAAGAATTATGTATTCTTGAGAGACAAAACCAATACCCTTGAAACCATCAAAAAGTGGTTACTTGCAAAGCATTTTAATTTAAAATGAGAATGAAACCTAAACCTAGAAAAATAAGCAATCTCCAGGATGAACTGGAAAAGAAATTGGCTGGAAGGAGATAGGACCAAAATGGAGCTGTGAAGACTGGGTAGGATAATGATATGCATATAATATTGTACTTTGGGGTTTGTGCATAGGAAATTATTAGATAAATGTGAATATAAGATATCAGCAGAGAATGGTTGCATGCTTTTGCTTGAGTCTGCAGAGTTACACATTACCTCTTTTTTTCTAAATTTCTTTTATTTATGACAGTAACTGAGAAAGTTGAAAAATGAATATGCATACAATATATACCTGCATAATCCCTTCAATACAGAAAAATAATTTAACAATCCTTTTTTAGTGACTATTGGGAAATTATTCTGTTATGTAGACTTCTAATAATACAGCCCATTTTTCAGGGCTACTAGCATTGGCATCAGTTCTGTGTGAACCTGTTTCTACCTGTCTAAACCATACCACTGATTTTGGAAGATGTATGTATGTTCATACTGTTCCAAAAACCTTCCCTGAGGTTTTATGTTGCAACTCCCCAGCAAGTATATGTTCCAAAACTCTACTGTTTTGAAATGTAATCATCTGTGTTGATTTAAAAACTTTTCAATCTCTACAAAATAAGAATCAGGTGCTCTGTGTTTTTTGTTTCTTTTCAAATGAAAAACCACAACTTTTATTCTAGACTGTCTTTTAATCAGCATGAATCTAGTAATACTCATGGGAGAGTTAGCTGCCAATTTAGGGGCTTTCTATTCATAGTAAATATGGAAAGTGATGAAGTAGATTGTGTATATGGATCGAGAGTTGTGTTAATTGTATTTATAATGAGTTAAACCTAATCAGAAAATTAACATTATTTAATTAGAATCTAAACATTATATAATATGACATTTTTGCCAAAAAAATTATTTTTTCATAATCTTTCCTTTTTAATGTTAACAGTTAATTTGACATCAATCTTTAAAAGATAAAATTTAAACATCTGAAATGTTATAGTTTAGCTCTTCCTATTTTTATTTACTACCGTCATCATATCCACCATTACTTAGCTTACTTTTATAGACATGAAAGGATGAGAAAATTTTAGGGATAGATCTTCCAATTGTTTTTAATTTCCAAGAGTGTACTGAACATTTTAATGTATAACATATTTTAAGGAATGAAAGAAATATCAATATGAATCAGTAGCTATCCAGACATACTGGATATAGAGAAACTGAATTTAGAGAAAAATATTTCCATATCCCAAACAATTTGCCTATATGATGAGCTGTGGAGCATATCAAGAAGAATAAGTAGATTGTGTGATTAGCCTTGTTACACTTAATTCTTACCACTGTACCTGGGACCTTGTAGTTGCTTATAATATATATTATATAAATGATAAACTAATCTTTCAAGTAGGTCAGTGACATAAGTGCTCAGTAGCTATAGTGGACAGAATTCTGAGATGACCCCCAATGACCCTCCATCCTTGTGAGATCTGCCTTTCAGTGGGGAGAACTTGTGAATATGATGAACCAACAATCTCAGTGAGCTCGGAAGTGAATTTTCCCCCAGAGCCTCCAGATGAGTACCCAGTCTGGCCAATTCCTTGATTTTAGCCTTATGATACCCTGAGCAGACTACCCAACCATGCTGTGCTTGGGCTGTTGACCTACAGAACTGTGAGCTCATAAAGGGCTGTTGCTTTAAGCCACTAATTTTGTAGCCTCTCAGTTCTCATCCTCGTTAAAAATCTAAGAAAAAAATTATTGGGAAAAGAGAGTTTTAAGAAACCCTCATCCATTTTTAAAAACTGCATAGCTGTTCCTCAGATCATCTCCCAATATTATAATACAGATCCCCATAAATAATTGCATATAAAAGAGCAGATGTTTGGCACAGATCAGTCCATTATGAGTTGTTGCGGCTTCTCACCTAATTCTAAGGCATTTAGAAAAAGGAAAAGAGACTGGCCTGTATGAAGAACCAATTAATAGTGTTGTCTGCATTAGGAACCAGTTATTTTGGTTAAAAACTTAATACAACAAAATCCTCAAGGATATGTACCAGGAGAGAAAGATTAATTTCTACTGTTTACATATAGATTCCTGTGAATGTGTAGACTTCTTTACTTCTTTATATGATATACTTAGTGTTTTTCTATTATGAACAATCAAATTCTAATTTTCCTATTTGGATTCTATATTGGAAACACATTAGTTATATTGAGATTCATATCTAGTCTGTTGAGTGTTTAACCTGTGCCTAAATTGAACTCTTTAATAAAATATACTCAATATAACAAAGTCTATGCTGTATAAAGAATCACTTCTATTATGCTACCATCAAATGCTATACTGAAGCTCTCTGAACTGAAGGCTGGCAAGGGAGGGTTTCATTTCCTTTCATGAATTTTTGTACACTGGTCTGTTTATTTGGTTAGCATAGCACAGTGGTTAAGAGCAATAACCCTAGATTCAGGTAAATGTGAATCTGATTCTGACACTGAGTAGTTGTGTGATTGTAGAAATGTTTCTTAACCTCTCTGAAACTTAATTACCTAATATGCAAAACAGTATGATTAAAAATATTGCCTCATAAGATGTTAAATAGGATTGAGATCATGATTATAAAGCACTTAGCACAATGCCTAGGGTAATTAAACCACTCAATATATCTTAGTCTTAGCTATTATTTTTGTTGTTTTTAGTATCAAAATTAGAAAATATAGATAAGCAAAAACAATTTTTTTAAAAGATTTTATTTATTTATTTGACAGAGAGAGATCACAAGTGGACAGAGAGGCAGGCAGAGAGAGAGGGGAAAGCAGGCTCCCTGCCGAGCAGAGAGCCCGATGCAGGACTCGATCCCAGGACCCTGAGATCATGACCTGAGCCGTAGGCAGCGGCTTAACCCACTGAGCCACCCAGGTGCCCAGCAAAAACAATTTTTTAAAAATTTCACTACTTCTGTTATTCAAGTTTAGCCCCGGTTAAGGGAAGCAATATTGTCTAGTGGTTAGGCACACAGACCCTGCATGTTAATTACCAGGGGAGAATCTCAGATTTCCTACTCACTATTTAGATCACTTTGAAAAAAATTCAACTTTTGGGATCTGAATTTCTTCAGCTGTAATGTAGAGAGTAGTAATAGTACTTACTCTGCAGGTTTAATGTAAACATCAGATTAGTTAATATATGTAAATACTTAGAACAGATCCTATAATTCCATTGTGATATATATACGTTAGCCTTAAGTAAATCCTGCTGATGAACATTCTTCTAAACTGTGTGTTTATGTGCATGTATGTGTATAATCTGTATATTATATATAATACATTTATATATATATTATATACATTATATAATACATTTGTATATTATATATATAATACAAAAGTGTATTAAATTATAGATACTGTGTTGTACATAGCTTTATAAAAAAATTTACCTTGAACATCTTTCCAAAAAGTACTTGTACTTTCAAGTATCATTTTTACAACTGACCTATATTCTATTGTTAATTAATATCACTACTTATTATAATATCATGATTTATTATCATATAATTAGCTAATCCTTATTATTGGATATTCAGATTGTTTCCATTGTTTTCCTATTACATTTATATTAAGATTTTTATTATTGATTATATATTGATTATATTGAGATTGTGGTTAAATTCTTGCATAGGTCCTTTGTTATTTCTTTGGACTATTTTCTTTTTGTTTGTTTCAAGTTTTTATTTAAGGTCTAGTTAGTTAACATATAGTATAATATTAGTTTCAGGAGTGGAATTTAATGATTCATCACTTACATATAACACCCAGTGTTCATCACAAGTGCCCTCTTTAATACCCATCACCCATTTAGCCCATCCCCCACCCACCTCCTTCCATCAACCCTCAGTTTGTTCCCTGTAGTTAATGGTCTCTTATGGCTTGCCTCCCTCTCTCTTTTTTTTCTTCCTTCCCTTATGTTCCTCTGTTTTGTTTCTTAAAGTCCACGTCTGAGTGAAATCATACAGTATTTGTCTTTCTCTGACTTATTTAATGTAGCATAACGTACTTTGGCTCCATCCATGTCGTTGCAAATGGCAAGATTTCATTCTTTTTGTTGGATGAGTAATATTCCATTGTATGTATATACACCACATCTTCTTTATGCATTCATCAGTCAGTGGACATGTGGGCTCTTTCCATAACTTGGCTATTGTTGATAATGCTGCTTTAAACATCAGGGTGCATGTGCCCCTTCAAATCAGTGTTTTTGTATCTTTGGACTGTTTTCTAAGAGTGGAATTGCTGGAGCGGAGAATGTAAATGTTTATGATTTTTTTGATCTACATTGCTTTCCCTTAAGGTTGTAGAGACTTACACTTCTACTGACATGCACAAGAGTAGTTGTTTCCTATACCATCACCCACACTTGCTCTCCAACTGGATTTGATAATAATGTCCAATTGTTGGGTTAATTTAATTACAAATGAGGTTGGACATGGCTTTCTGTTAATTTTTCTTTAGTATTTCTTAAGGGAATAGTATACTTATTTTAAAAGTTTTATTGTATAGGGCGCCTGGGTGGCTCAATGGGTTAAAGCCTCTGCCTTCGGCTCAGGTCATGATCTCAGGGTCCTGGGATCCAGCCCTGCATTGGGCTCTCTGCTCAGCGGGAAGCCTGCTTCCTCCTCACTCTCTGCCTGCCTCTCTGCCTACTTGTGATCTCTGTCCGTCAAGTAAATAAATAAAATCTTTTAAAAAAAGTTTTATTGTATAATATGCATTACAAAGAATTCTATTTCTCAGTATAGCCACCAGTAAATGTATTATTAGTTTACTAGTACTGCTGCAACAAATTAATACCAACTTAGTTCTGGACATCAAAAATCAGAAAATGAGTCTTATGCTAAAATCAAGGTATTCGCAGAGCTGCATTCTTTCTGGAGATTCCAGAGGGGAAAAAACTACTTCCTTACTTTTCTCAGCTTCTAGCGGCTCCCTGCATTCTTAGGCTCATAGGCCCCTTCCACCAGGGCATCACTGTGCTCTTTGCTTCCATCACAACTCCTTCTGTTCACTCTGACCCTCTAGCTCCCTCTTATGTGGAAACTGTGTTACATTGGATCCACCCAAATAATCCAGGATATGCTCCACCTCAAAATCTTTACTTAATCGTATCTGTAAGTCTCTTTTATCATATAAAGTAATATGGGGATTAGGAAATGGATATAGTGGGCGCAAAGGGGTGCATTACTTGGCTTACCACAACAAGTTACCTTCATTTCTTCCTAGTGTAGTCATTGTTTTAACCATGATATATTAGCTAATTCTTTAAAAAGGCTGAAGAGATTCAACTCTAATATTAAACTTCATATATAGTCTACAGAATATTGGATACTATTTAAATTAAAACACAACCGTTTTTGCAAAGGATAGATAATGCACTTTGGAGCACCATACACACACACACACACACGAAATGTGATTTTTTCCCTTATGTGGATTTTATTTTCATATTATAGCTGATATTAGGATAAACTATAGTGAAATAATGTAAGAAGTCCTTGTTCCTCTCATTTCCTGATGCTTTCATTATCTTGACTACCTTGGTTCAGGCCTATTTTTATAGATCACTGACAGAGGATAAGCCAAAAGACATTGATGATTCTGAAATCTGGGCCAATGCCCATGGGAAAACTGAATGAGACAACTGCATATTTTTAACATGTGAGAAAGTCCAAAAACTAAGGCCAAGTTTACAAGAGAAGAAGTTTTAAGTGTGGACCCTCTGGTTTTATTCCAAGTAATGTCAGTTTACAACTTTGCAAGTTGGATTTCTGGCTTAGGAATTTCTTCTCGCTGATTAAATTGGCCTCATTTCAACACATAATATTGGCTGCTTTCTAAAGACCATATTGCTTACCAACAATATAATCTATTCTCTGTATTACTAATAAAACTAAATTGTCCAGCATTTTCAGTGGTTTGGAAAAGCTTTTTTTTAATGCTGTCATTTATGAAATGTAGCGTTCATTTGGCATACTATTACTGCTTACACCAGAATACCACAGCCTTTATCAGTGTGTTTAAAACTATAGGTTTTTTGTAAGCATAGGAAAATTCAGCAGTTGATGAGGATATATTTGATTTTGACTCTAATTATTATTAATAATCACTATCATCAGCATTGATTGCTGTGATCTAATTTCTATCATTCTTTTAGAGTCATAAATTTGCTTGAGCTATTCATTGTCATGGTATACTGCACATACTCAAATTTTATAGCATACAGAATAGTTTCTCTCACCATATAATTTTCAAGCATACTTATGGTAGAACATGCCAATTTTCAATGACATATCTAAGGGAAATTAAATATAAAGACAGCAAGAAACCAAAACATTA
Organism: Meles meles; assembly: GCF_922984935.1. Classification (NCBI taxonomy): domain Eukaryota; kingdom Metazoa; phylum Chordata; class Mammalia; order Carnivora; family Mustelidae; genus Meles; species Meles meles. Next base: position 61,516,589 of record NC_060072.1, read on the forward strand.
TCTCCCCTTGACAGTGATAGCTCAGCAATTGAATAAAATTCTGCAGATAGAAATGGTTAGCCACCTCTCCCCCTTTCCTCGTCAGTGTCTCAATCCAACTTTTTCCTGTCACAGACAAACGGGGCATAGCAACATGGAAGATTCCTGTTAAATGTTTAAATGAGGGGAAGAATGTTCACTATTTAATCACCAGTGGATTGCACCGGTGAATATGTGTTGATTATGTTTCTGATGGAGGTGTTCATAATTTCAGTGGAATTTAATGAACACAGGTCATGTAATAGTTTTTATTCTAGATTGCAAGCTAAAGCAATTAAGATGGTGTTTGTTTTATGGTATCACAGAAGGATAGAATGTGTAAATGGAAGAAACCTTGTATGTCCGCATGACCTTTCTCTCATTCTGCAAGTGAGGAAACTCACCCTCAGAAACTCAGTGTCTCCTTGCTCCAAACCCCTTTGTGTTAGCTCTAAATGAGTTTATTGATGACCTCAGAGTGGGAAATAGGCAAATCTACAAAGATCATAAACACTCTTTGCTTCTCCACCCTCTTCATTCCTTTTTATCTTTCTTCTTCCCAGACCACTTGCAGGTTTTCAGTGCTTCCCCTCTTCATTTCAAGGTCAGTGTAAGCTCTGATCTAAGACTTTCAGACGTCCCTGTGTACTTGATCCCATTATTACCTTCCCCAGAATTATTTATATTACCAAACCATAAACTGTTGAATGATGAATTGTCTGGCATTAGTGAATGAATTAGGTGGTGAAACTTGAAAATTGGCTGGCTCTTAAGTGTGAAGGTGGCCCCATATGCCCTTTCGTAATGTTATATTTAAAAGAGAGACAGAGTTGATCTCAGACAGCTAGAGTGCTTTAGTGCTGTCAATGTCCCACAAACATTTTATTTTTAATATATAAATTTTATTTTTAATTATTTTCATTAACTAGATATGAAAAGGGAACATAAAACAGACCTAAAACTATAAATGGCAATACAACAAACACCGACACATGCATCAAGTTTAAGACATATCAAAATATGAGTTTTGACATACTGTATGACCTATCCCATTCACATCCATTTAATCTTTCAAAAAGAATGACTTTTAAGTTACTTATTGAAATTCATTTCTGTGATTTTACCACTCACCTTTATATCCTTAAATATTTATTATTTAGTTTTATGTGTTTTAAACACTCTGTAAATGGAATCATTGTGTGTGCCCTCTGCAAATTACTTTTTTGGTAAAATATTATGATCTTGGAATTTATGTGTGTTTGTAATTCTAGTTTATTAAATTTTACTACTCCATAGTACTCTAGTGTATAAATGTATCACAATTATTTATTCTGCTTTGGATACCAGGAATATTTATTTAAATACTGATACATTTAAGGATATGTGGGTGGCTCAGTTGGTTAAGCAGCCTCTTGGTTTCAGCTCAGGTCATGATATAAGGGTTGTGGGATTAAGCCCCACAATGGGCTCTGCACTCAGCAGGGAGTCTGCTTGAAGATTCTCTACCTCTCCTTCTACCTTACCCCAACTCATGCATGCACACGCTCTCTTTCTAAAATAAATAAATCTTAAAAAATAAATAAATACTGATACATTTAGATTTATTTTTATCATCTTATTTTGTGCTTTTCAGTTACCTTTCTCTTCCAGGGTTTTTGCTCCTTTTTCCCTTTCTTCTAATGATTTATTTATTCCATTATTTCTCCTTTACTAGTTTGACCTTTTAAAGCTCTTTCTAATCTTATAATAACTGCACTAGAAATTACGTTTATAGTTATCAGAATATAAGATTGAAAAATAAGAAACTTCGTTCATTTAGTCATCCATTCAGTGCCCTTAGAATATCTCAGTAAAACACACAAATGAAAGCCCCACCCTATTGCAACTACATTTTGATTCTGTGAAAATTTACATCTTAGTGACTTCAGCACACTTTATCTCTGAACAGCTTGCCACCCAGCTTATATAGTATTGCTGTTATGCATAATAGCTCTATTTTGTTTTATGTTTAATTCTATAATATATTTTTATTATTTGTATGTTTAGTGAATATTTGTGTATATATTTTCCACTTTCTTTGTTCATTACTCCTTGCATCTTAGGCTTCTCATCTGGAGTCACTTTCCTTCAATCTAAAGGGCATTCTTTGTGGAGATGGGTTGATGCAAACTCTGGCCACTATAATCTAAAATAACTTTAATTCACCTTCATTTTTGAAAGACATATTGTTGTATATTCATACAGTTCTAAGTTGACAATTACTTTCTTACAGCAGTTTGACAATATTCTACTCTTTCTTGACTTCAACTGTGGTTATTGAGAAATCGTTCATCATTTTAGTTATTTCTTTGCTATTATTTGTTTTTCTGGCTATTTTTAAGTACTTTTCTTTGTTACTATGATGAGTGTAGATGTTGACTTGTTATTGTTTATCCTGCTTAGAACTTTGGCCTTCTGACTTTAAGGATTAAAGTTTTTCATCAGTTCTGGAAATGTCTCAACTTTTATCCCTTTGAACATTGCTTTTCCTCCATTCTTTCTCTACTCTCCTCCTGAAATCCAATTAAATATATATTACATTCTATTTTATTTATCTTTTTTTTTGTTTTTTCATATTTTTAAACATTTTTTTTATCTCCCTGGACTAGATTTAGATAGTTTTTTCAGATCTACCCTCCTGTTCATTAATTCTCTCTTCAGCTATTTCTGATGTTTTGCAGTTTGTGTGTGTGGGTAGAAAGAAAGTTTTAAATATTTATATTTTTTTAAAGATTTTATTTATTTATTTGACAGACAGAGATCACAAGCAGGCAGAGAGGCAGGCAGAGAACTAAGCAGAGAGCCAGACACGGGGCTCGATCCCAGAATGCTGGAATCATGACCTGAGCTGAAAGCAGAGGCTTTAACCCACTGAGCCACCCAGGTGCCCTTTAAATGTATATTAATCACATTTTTATTTCTGAAAGTTATTTTTATTATTTAACTTACTATAGTGTCTCCTGTTCATTTTTAAATTCTTTCTTTGAATTCTTTAAACATGTGAAATATAAATATTTTTGTTGCTTGCTTGATAATTATAACAGGTAAAATCTATATGGGTCTTATTCTTCCATCTTTCATTGCTGCTTGTTATGATTCATGGTTCTATGTTTTTTTTTTTTATAAAATTTGAGTATTTGATTAAGAGTTTATATGTTCTGGAAACATATTTGTGGGAATTCTTATCAGTTGGTATGAGGCCTGCCTCAGTAGAAGGTAGATTCCTTCAAACAGGATTTGAGTTTCCTTCTGCCAAGTGGCTGAGGCTCTTTCAATCAGAATGATATTAACTAAGTTATTTGCTTAAAGATTTTTTTTTTTTTTTTTTTTTTTTTTTATCACTGGTGTACTACATGTGTGAAATATAAACCCAGGTAGGAGCTAGAAGAATTCCCCCACTCAATACCAAAGTTTCAAGAAGTTTATTTTCCCTGTGCTTTGGAAGTTGTCTAGCAGATTTTAGTTGACTCTTAACTAAAAACCTAGCCCTTTGGGCTCTAAGATTTTTGGGTAAATCTCTTATTAAGTTTCCTGTTCTTAAGGCACAGTCCTTGTTTCTTATCCCCCATGTGAAAAACAAAGCTACAAGTCACTGGAGTTCAACAAATGTAAGCCAGAATCTGTCTTCAGAGTCTTGTTTACCTCTCCACATTGCTGCCTTTTCTTAATTTTTTCGTTACCTGAGAAATCGTTACTTCCCCCCTGGCTCATCGATGCATTTAATGCATTTAAAAATAAATATTTTAAATTATAATCTAATATTTGTTTTTATCTGCAGGAAATTTGGTTAGAACATTTAAACTTGTGCTGCTGGAAACATAAGTCAGTAATCAATTTAAAATATATTTTCAAAACTGTTGTAAGAAGTAATAGCACATTATGACTCGTTGCTTAGTGTGTCTCTCCAGTGTTTAACACAGTGTCTTGATTTTAGTAATCTTTCAAAAAATCATATATGTACACATATACACACTAATAGCATGAGACAGGCATTGTTTATTTATTTATTAAGTGGCAAGCACTGTAATAAGTTTCACATGGATTAGCTCATGTAATCCTCACCACAACTCTATGTTCTTTTTTTTTTTTTTTTTAAGATTTTGTTTATTTATTTGACAGAGATCACAAGTAGGCAGAGAGGCAGGCAGAGAGAGAAGTGGAAGCAGGCTCCCCGCCTAGTAGAGAGCCCAACGCAGGGCTCAATCCCAGGACCCTGGAATCATAACCTGAGCCGAAGGCAGAGGCTTTAACCCACTGAGACACCCAGGCACGCCATCTGTATGTTCTCTTAAAGAAAACTCACATTCTGTAGAATGATCATTTACTAAAGGAATAAGGATTATGTGGGAAAAGTGTTGAAACTGACTATTCAAAATTTCTATCAACATTGCTATTAGAGCACTAGCCAAAATAATAGTAAATCTTAAAAAAAATCCTATTAATAAATACCGAAATAATTTTTAAAGATGTTAAATTTCTAATAAAAAATAATAAAGTAAATATAAAATTTGAATTTAAAAATGTAAGATAAAGTACCTAGATGGACTCTCATATTAGAATATTTTACAAGAATAGGCTTGTGGCTATTTCAAGCCAAGAGGACTTAGATACTACTAAAAACTACTAGAACACTGCTGTTTTTCCTCCATGGATTATTGTGTTTAACTCTTTTACTATACTTTGTATTTAGCTACTTTTTCTTAGTGGCTCATAACACATAACATTAACATGCTGGAAAAAAAAAGTGCTTATAAACCAGTGTGACTTCTGCGTTATACTAACATCATTCCCCATATGTTAATCTGACATGAGCTAATTCATGTTAAAGAAACATGTGCTATTGTAGAACAGACTATGCTAATATCCTCATCTTCCAGATAAGGAAAATGAGACTTAAATCCTGAAGTAAATTGCCCAGAGTTATTCAGCTAATAAGTACGGAACCTGGGATTTGAGCAGTATGATTCCAGACAGTCCTCACTACTATGTGTCTTCTTTGATATAATAGACCTAAAGAAATGAAGGCCCACCTGAGTTCGGATAAAGTATGTTAAGACTGAGGCTACATGGGAGCTTGCTATGTACTGTCTTTTAGACTTTTAAAATTCACATAGAATCAGATTGAAAAATTATCTTGGATGTATCAATTTTTCTAAAATGTTGATTTTTAATTGCTTTAACCTTGGGTTAACATCTTGAAAAAAAAATCACCATGTCAGAGTTGTGAAAATACTCCAGGATTAAATAACATAAAATAGTGCACTATTTCCATTGCTTACTTTGGTTTAGTCTACATCAGCAGGGTAAGAGAAAGGGCATACACATTCGTTTAGTTGTTTATTCATTTATCAAGACTTTACTGAGTACTTCCTAGTTGCTGGATTGCATCAGTGAACAAAACAGATTATATTTTAGAAGGAAAAAAGAAAACATACAAATAAATGTATAATGTCAAGTGGTAAAAAGCACTCTTAAGACAAGCAGAGTAGTGTTCAGCATGCTGCTGGTAGGAATAGTAAAATATTCCACAAATCTCTGAATGAAGTGAAGGGCAGGGGCTATCCACTTGAATGTCTGGAAAAAACCCTTTAGGATTGAGGGCTGGGTTATGTGGTACACCAGAAAAGGCCAGGTGGTGAACTAGAATGAGCCATGGGTTTAGAAGTGAGGCCATAGTGGTAAGTAGGGATCAGATTATCATAAGCCATAGCAAGAGTTTTAGATTATATTATGAATGAAATAGAAATTCTTTTTTAAACGTATTTTGAATGAGGAATGATATGAACTCATTCACAGTTTAAAAGTCTCATAGCTGTTGCATGATGAATAGATTTTGTATGTGTCTATGTGCAAGTGGGGAATGTAAGGATGAAAATAGAGTAGTTCAAGTAGTCCAAATTTGGAGTAAAGTAATAGTGATGAAACTGGTATAAAACAGTCAGATTCAGGATATGCACTAAAGGTAGAAACAACATAGATTTCTCATGGGAACATGAAACCATGCAAAATTCCCATCAACAACCAAAGAAGAAGAAATAGCGAGCTTAATGAATTTAAAGAAAAAGGAGGGGGATGTCAATAAAAATTGGAATAAGGGGGCACCTGGGTTGCTCAGTGGGTTAAGGCCTCTGCCTTCGGCTCAGGTCATGATCCTAGGATCCGGGATGGAGCCCCGCATCGGGCTCTCGGCTCAGCGGGGAGCCTGCTTCTCCCTCTCTCTCTGCCTGCCTCTCTGCCTACTTGTGATCTCTGTCTGTCAAATAAATAAATAAAATTTTTTAAAAAATTAGAATAAGGTCCTTAACCATTGTCACATTTCATTTTGAAACATTCAGATTTCTGCTTTCAAACACAAACATCTTCGGGGTTGGTATTAGCATATTGGTTTCAAGGTTTTTAAATTTGTAGACCCCCTTTAAAAACCAAAATCTTATACCATACCACAATATGTAAAATACATTGAATTTATTCATGTAGGTGTTCTACAAAAATCCAACATTTATAGTGAATTTCTTCAGTTAAGTAATAAGATTATTTTAAAGAATATAAAAAAAACTTAGTGCCTTCATGAGACTTAAACCTTTGTTGAATGGGATGATAATCGAATGGATGGATGAATTTATTTAGGGAAGCTTAAAAGTTTCAAGAACTAACACATGGGAAAAAGTCAATAACAAACCACTTTACTTCAGCATAGGAAGGAGAAAGCTCTGTTTAGTTGACTCCAGGGTCAGATAATCACCATTACCCTTCCCTAACCTTCATCTGCTGCAAACTTAACTCAATCACACATGAATAAAGTATTAACATTTGACACAGATAGAATTAATAACCTATGCTTTTACTTTGTATGTTCCTAATTTAATAGAACTAGTAGGATAATGCAAAATCACAGTTCTTAACACACAATCAGTAGGATTCTTTATTTTCACCTTTCATTGTTATTTTTACTGAGCTCACTTTTGGAACTTACCATGTTTTAGAAGAACAAGTACTGAATGACCTTACTTTTGTCATTCATAGTGTACTATTTTTGAAATGCTGTAAGATAGGAATCCACGTACAAATGACTTGATATTATTACTGATTGTCCATTTAATCATTGATTATAAATTCACAAATTGAGTCAAGTTATAAGCTGGCAAACAGCTTTCAAATATACAGGCACTGTTCTCCTACTCTTAGAATTGTTCTGGGTATAGTTGTCTGGATTCTGTTGGAAATCCAATGCACAGAATACTGACTTCCAAAACCAAGAAGCAAGGGGATGAAACAATAATATTTTTTCATTTCAAAATGTTATACTTGATTGGCTTCCTTATTGATTCTTTTTTTTTTCCCTTTTTATTAATTTTTTCAGCGTAACAGTATTCATTCTTTTTGCACAACACCCAGTGCTCCATGCAAAACGTGCCCCCCCATCACCCACCACCTGTTCCCCCAACCTCCCACCCCTGACCCTTCAAAACCCTCAGGTTGTTTTTCAGAGTCCATAGTCTCTTATGGTTCGCCTCCCCTCCCCAATGTCCATAGCCCCTCCCCCTCTCCCAATCCCAGTCAATTCCTTATTGATTCTTGAATGCTCTTCCCAGACATAGCCTTTAAAATATTTTTTGAACTAAAATTTCATTTAGAGTTAATTTCTCAGAAATTTTTCAGCTATGTCAAGCAAAGTAGACCTGAATCAGGAACCAGTGTAAGACAAGATTTACCTGACCAGCCGTCTGATAAATATCTCACTTTTGATAAATAAGGTCCTTCCCTGGGAATCTAGAGAACAGGCTCCTCACTTTCCATGATCAAATGTTTGGGCTGTCACCCTCTTACAAGGATCACTGCCTCTTTTCTTATAAATCTTTCTACCAGGCTCCACTCACTACTTCACAACTGCCAATTATGCTTCCTTCTTGCTTTCAGAAATACCTCATCTTTGAATGCATGGGCCTATTCTTTTTAAACACTTCAAAGGAAATTCCTGGACTTCTTTATGTTTGGTTTTTCAATTGATCTGACTGACACGGTTTCCTTAAGTTCAGTTTAGGGTCACAACACTCCAGAGAACAAATAGTTATTGTGACATCTTCTCCCCTTACTACCTATAAATAATACATCATCATTAATTGTTGTATCTTATAGTCTTTGAGCAGTAGCATTCTTTGTTTAAAAACCAATTTCTGACCATTTATGATTCAGAATTTTTTTTCTAAGATTGAGTTTAATAAAAAAAAAAAAGAATGTAAATGCTGCTATGGATTACTTTCTAAAAAATATTTTAATCTCACCCCTTACTGGCAGTGAACAAAAAGGTATGTGCTTAATGACCAGAAAATGAGTCAGGGTATTGATGTGAAACTGAGTGACTTAATTTCATGTCAGAAGTGAATAATGCACAAGATAAACCAATAACTGAAATGTATCTTAGAGAAAATTAAAAAACTCAAAATGGTCTTATTTCTCTGAAATTATAACATCATAAGCCTTGTAATCTACTTTTTGTAGCAAAAGGGTCTGTAGAAATTTTTGAATATGTTCTTTGATCATGCACACAGGTTATTTCAATCAACTACTCAGATAAAGCATCTGTATTGTATTTCCAAATATTTTTTTCCCAGTCAGAGTTAAATGTGCTTCAGTTGTAAATGTGACTAGCAGCTCCTCAGGCCCATCAGTCCCTAAACTGTTGCTCCTAATTTGGAGCTGCCTGAGAGGCCCATTTCTGATGAGCTCTTACCTGCAAAGTAGTTTTTAACTTCTTTGATGTTAATGCACTGAAGCTTTTGACTCTGCATAAAATTGAAATGATCATTTCTTATGGGAAATAAGAGCAACCCCCATGAAGTGGGAAACAGGAATGTTTCCTTAGAAATACTTTCATAAACTAGGCAATTAATGGCAGTAAATTGCTTACTTCAACTATGACCTCTCCAAAGACACGACATGCTCAAATTATACTGGACTTTTAATCATATTTCAAAATATAGTTGAAGTTTATTTAAACTAGCTGTTAACTGTATTACTCTGACTTTTATCCTATGGATGCTCACTTCATATTTAGCATTTTAGCTCCTTTAAACATTTCCTAACAACCCCTCTTTCCCAAATTTTCTCCATATTATTCTTTCTCTCCATCATTCCTTCCTCTCCACATTGAGTTTCTTATATTATCTTCTGATCTTTCAAGGTATTTTTCTCTTTAAGATGCATTCGTGCTTCATTCACCTATAGAGTTTCTTTAAAAAAAAAAAAAAAACAACTTATTTGACAAACTAGTCATTATAGTATTGGATAACAGCACTTCCTAGCTACCTTCCCTATGTGCTTAAACATTTTTAAGTGAGGAAAAACAGGGGCCTCTGGGTGACTCAATCAGTTAAGTGTCTGCTTCTTGATTTTGGCTCAGGTCATGATCTCAGGGTCCTGGGATCGAGCCCCACATCGGGCTCCATGGGCAGTGCAGAATCTGCTTGGGATTCTCTCTCTGTCACCTTCTGCCTCTACCTCGACTGAACCTCTCTCTCTCTCTAATAAATAAATAAATAAATCTTTAAAAAAATATTTAGGGAAAAGCAAAGAGTGGCCACATACTCCTTTTTTTTTCTTTCATTTAGGCTTTATGAGACTTGGTACTATCAACCTTATTAGAAGATTTGGAGCCCAGTATAAAGTTGACCTGAGGATTAACGCCCAGCATGCTTGCTTTCTTCATCACATCTAGCAATTGCATTTCATCTTTTAACCCACTCATCTTTCTGTTTCTGATCATAGAAGGAACTGGACTTCCAATTTAGGCATAAGAGGATAAAAAGATTTGGAAAATTATTGTTTATAATTGGGAGATTATTAATTATAGAATGAGCATGAGTAAAGATAGGTGGCTGGCATGGGGGCAGTTAAGGTCATAATAGGCATAGATCCAGATCCACATTTGGTTTGGGAGTTAGTCAAGGCCAGGGTTATTTGGCAAAGTCGCTGGTTGGTAGAATGAGTGTTAAAATCAGTGCATTAGGTCAAGGTAGGAAGATGCAGGGAGCAGGGTCTTTGTCACTTGGTCAGAGAGCTGTCAGGTGGAGAGACCTTCTGATAACTTAGAAGTGTGTATCTTAGAAATGTCTTTCAGGAGCCACAGTACCACGCAGTTAGGGCTTAGTGGTCAAAAGTAAACTTTCAAGGACCGGATGTGCTGTTCCAGTCATGGAGAGTCACAGTGCACTTCAAGATGTTTAAGGCTCTGAAAAATCCTGTGCTTTAGAACAGTTTTGTTTATGTGGCTTTTCCCGGAACTATCTGACCTGTTGACATTCCTCAAATGAACACTCTGGAAGCTTAAGCCTTGGATGCATCCATACTACCTCCTGTCTTAGCCTCATATTCAACCACCAAGTTCTGTAAGTCCCAGGGATTCTTTCCTCAAAGAATCTCTTGCCGGTCTTCCTTCCTTCCTGCTGCCACTTGTGTTCAGGTTAGTTAGGAGTGAGGAGAGATAGACATAGCTCACATCGATAGGAGTATGTGTGGTTTGAAAAATCAAATTTGACATTATAATATCTGATCGTTCATCAAAATAGTTTACTTGATTTCAAAGTTGCCAAAGAGTACTAAAGGAATGAGATTGGTTTTGTGTATCAGAAGAGAGAATAGGTTTTAAGAAGTCAAGAAACACCAATTTGGACCTTTATGAGGCCTCAGGCATTTTAATAAAAGACTTAGTCTAAATTGTTTCTCTGCCCTTCCATGTACCATAGTCGCTCTCAGCAATGCAATTATCTGAAAAAGAATAAATGAAAACTTGTTCTCATCTCGAGAAGCTATAAATATGCACCGGAAACCAAAAGACTGCTACAGGAAAACCAGTTTCCTGACGTCGGGCAAGATAATTACTCTCTATGGAACTTACTCTCCTCATTTGCAAAATGAGTGCACAGGATTTGATCAGTCTCTACTTATATAAATTTAACATCTCTTCCCTACTCAAAAATCTGGAATGCATGTATTACTCTCCCTAATTCTAGCTATATAGAACAAATCCCATCTCTTGGCTAGGTATTTAAGATCTTTCATAATCTATCCCAAATCTGTCTTCTTAACTCTTTTTCCACTAGTCCCCTCAGTAAACTCGCTCTTGTCAGATTTTTCAGGTCATTATTGCCTGAATTATCCTTACTTATTCCTATCACAGAGTCTTTGCTTATGACAGTCTCATTTTTGGAAACTTCCTACCACTTCTTTTCCAGCTCATACTCATCTATGAGGTCTTACTTTTTATTAGGATTTAATGTACATCCGACCTTTCATAATCATTCTGAACAACAGCAGTTTCCTCCTAATTAATTTTCTGTTACAAAAATTTTTAGACCATTATTTGATTCTCAAAATGTTAAGACCTTGTGTGTTTAAGTATATCCTACTTCCCACATCAAAGTTGTATGCGCCTTTGAGGCTAGGAACTCTTGTACTTCAATGGTTTTCTCACAGTGCCTAACGATACATACCCGTGGTCAGTAATTAATATTTATGAACATTTGGGTATTAATTATTCATGCAAGATCTAGAAATCCACAAAGAAGGTGTATTTATATCAAATTCAAAGCTGCCTCCAAAACCTCAAAATGGCTTCCCCTGAGAAAGCTGCGAGAAATGTGATTCTATTATTTTAGATGAGACAATGCTACTTCCTCACTAACTTACTCAAAATAGAAACTAATTCAGTTTTTCTTTATTTTCAAACTTGAAAGGACACTTAGCATTTCGTAATTCAAAAAAATAAGTTCAAATATATAAAAACTTGAAAAGAAGAAATGGATTAAGCTGTCATTAATTTAGTTCAAGTGGTTATATTAACATTTTTAAAATTATTTTGTTTTTGCCTAAAGTATCTTTTTCTTCTTCCTCTTTTTTTTTAAAAAAGATTTTATTTCTTTATTTGACAGAGAGACACAGCAAGAGAGGTAACACAAGCAGGAGGAGCAGGAGAGGGAGAAGCAGGCTTCCTGCTGAGCAGTACCTTGGGATCATGACCTGAGCTGAAGGCAGACACTTAACAAATGAGCCACCCAAGTACCCCTAAAATATTTTTCTTTTAAAATTTATCTACATCTTAGGAATGAAACATCTATGGACACTTTAATTGTATTTTTTGGACTCTAGCTTTGTGTCTTAAGATGTTCTATGGGATGCCTGGGTCAGTGGTTATGGGTCTGCATTGGGCTCAGGTCATGATCTCAGTGTCCTGGGATTGAGACCCTAGTCAGGCTCCCTCCTCAGTGGGGAGTCAGCTCCTCCCTCTGTCCCTCCCCCCAACTTGTGCTCTCTGTTCTCTCTCTCAAATAAAAAATATTAAGTAAAATCTTTTCTAGTAATTTTTAAAAATTAAAAAAAAGATATTATTTTGCTAGCTGTACTTAGCAGTTTAAAGCTCCACATTCCAGTTGATTTATATAACATCTGAAAATTATCTAGCATATTCATTTATGTATTTGTTGAGCATTCATTCTCTCCCTCTATAATGTATACTATGTGGCCACAAGAATTTTGGTCATCAGATCACCATGGTGTCTTGATCACTGCTATATTGCCATATTAACAGGTCTATGTAATTAGCTGGAATTTATCTTTTGATTTTTTTAATGATTTTTAAAAATTCTTTATTTAAATTTTAGTTAACATACAGTGAAATATTGGTTTCAGGAGTAGAATTCAGTGATTCATCACTGATAACACCCATTGTTCATTACAAGTGCCCTCCTTAGTACCCATCACCCATTAAGCCCATCCACATCCACCTCCCTCAATCCATGCTCAGTTTATTCTCTATCATTGAGAGTCTTTATGGTTTGTTTCCCTCTTTTTCCCCTTCCCATATGTTCATCTTTTTTGTTTCTAACATTTTAAGAATGAATGAAATTATACAATCTTTGTCTTTCTCTGACTGACTTATTTCACTTAGTGTGATACACTCTAGCCCCATCCACATAATTTTAAATGGCAAGATTTCTTCTTTTTTGATTGCTAAGTAATATTCCATTGTGTGTGTGTGTGTGTGCGTGCGTGCATGTATCATGATAATATAATTATATATAATATATAGATGAATGGATGAAGATGATGTGGCATATGTACACATATATACATTTGTATACATATATCATACCATATACATAAATATATACATATATACATATACCACATCTTCTTCATCCATCCATCAGTTAATGCACATTTGAGTTTCCTCCATAGTTTTGTTATTTACACCCTGATGCTGTAAACATCAGGGTGTATGTACCTATTTGAATGTGTATTTTTGTATCCTTTGGGTAAACACCTAGTAGTGCAATTGCAGGATCAGAGGGTAGTTCTATTTTCAACTTTTTTTTCTTAAGTAGGTTCCACACTCAGCATGGAGCCTAATGTGGGCCTTGAACTTACGACTCTGACATCAAGACCTGAGCTGAGATCAAGAGTCAGACACATAACCGGCTGAGCCACTCAGGTGCCCCTATATTTAACTTTTTGAGGAAACTTTGTACTGTTTTCCAGAGTGGATGCACCAGTTTACATTCCCATCAATAGGGCAAGAGGGTTCCCTTTTCTCCACATCCTCACCAACACCTTTTGTTTCTTGTGTTGTTTATTTTAGCCATTTTGACAGGTGTGAGGTGCTGTCTCATCATGGTTTTCATTTGTATTCTCTGAAGATGAGTGATGTTGAGCATCTTCTCATGTGTCTATTAGCCATCTGGATGTCTTCTTTGGAAAAGTGTCTAGTCACATCTTCTGCCCATTTCTTAACTGGATCATTTGTTTTTGGGGTGTTGAGTTTGATAAGTTCTTTATAGATTCTGGATACTAATCTTTTATCAGAGATGTCATTTACAAATATCTTCTCCCATTCCATTTTAAAGAAAATATTTATTTGACACAGAGAGAGACAGCCAGAGAGGGAACACATGCAGGGGGAGTGGGAGAGGGAGAAGCAGGCTTCCTGCAGAAGCCTGGGCTTGATCCCAGGACCTTGGGATCATGACCTGAGCCAAAGGCAGACACTTAACAACTGAGTCACCCAGGCGCCCCTCATGGACTGCCTTTTAGTTTTGTTGAGAATCTCTTTTTTTGAAAAAATAAATACTTGGATAAACAAGAACAAGTCACTCTTACTCTTTTGGCCTGAGCCATTGCATCTCTAAATATAGAAAAGTTTATCTATTCTGGTAGGTTTTAAATATGTGCTTCTTCAAACCACAATGTTGCCTTTGAGCTATCTTGATGTTTGAAAGAGAATAAAACCAACAGTGGTCTAGTGCTTATCTCACTCTCAATTGGGAAAACCTTTTTTTTTTTTTAAATCTGTTTTTCTAGTGGGGGGGGAGTAGGAGAAAGAAGATGGTTCTAAATAAGATTTTGTCCAAAAATGTATACTGTTTTTACAATAAAAAAAAGAACTTCTAAATAACATTGTTTCCATAAATCTATAGTCTCCACTCCTATTTTATAGCTTATCTTTCTGGGACATTTTCTATTGGGCAAACACTGAAAGAAAAAATTATTCTCTCCCCTACACAAACTCTAACATAGAAGTGATTAACATGTGTCTTATGAAAAAACAAAATGCTGTGGTATTTCTGGGCCAGTCTAGACATTTATATGGTATTGAAGTTTACAATGTTGATTTCCATCTTATTCTTATGACTGCTACTCCTTTGCTGCTCAACCAATTCAAACTAAATATTGAAAACAACAAGCCCAGCCCTATGGGTCAAGTATAAATGATAACCCTAGAGCAACTATTCAGTATTTGTTGAGAAACTAAGAAAACTGCTCAAGTATATGCAGGCTTATCAGTAATACTAATGATCACTTTAGAACGTCTGGGAATCAGTTCCATTTTTGTTCTGACTTTGGTGCCTTGACTTCAACTATTGCTGTTACTATCGTTGCACATTTGTTTGGTATGTTATTATAGTGGTTGTTTTGCCAGTTCTTTTGACAGTGACATGAAACAAACTGAAGATACTGAACTTAAATTACCTTGAAGCCAGACTTGTCTTGAATGGTGGAGAAAGCTCCGTTAGCTTAAGAAGTTAGTTACTTTTAATAAACTGAGCATGTTGTCTAAATACCATTACCTTTAACTTAGCAGTTTTTCTGATTGAGAAAACTGTAGGTTTTCCATTCAGTCATGTTTTGGAAAACATTTTTTTTAAATGAGTCATATTTTAATGAAAAATATTTATGAAATGTAAAGAAATAGGTAGAATTCCAGCTGTATATATATATCTAAGAATAGCTAGAACAACTACTATTATTTTTGACAGAACATGTATTATTTTGTTCATAATTAATGTTAATAATTTTCAAATTCTGAATAAAAATAAATGTCATTTTCTTAAAAATGTGAATAGTAAACTACTTGGTTTTTTTTTATGTGTGTCAGGAAAAAAAAAAGAAAATTGCTAACCAATTTATTCTAAAGCAATTTCAATTATCTGCCCTTTGAACACCATCCTCCAACCTCCACTGATGATTTCAGAGACAAAGAAAGAGTCTCATTAAAATAAGGTTCCTGAAACTTTTCTTAAAGGATGATTATGAAGGATGAGTCTCATAAAGGACTAAATGATTTGGTGGTTCAAAATGAAAAAGTATTGTTTCTAAAGAGGACCTAAAACAAAAATAACAATTAAAATAAAAACCACCCATGGATTGTTATAAGCTATTTTAACTCTGATAGATATACCTTTAACTGCTCACATCTTACATAAGACTAAATTTCAGGGTCTGACTCTTTTTGAACCAATATTACTGGTAGCAGACAATCTAAACATCTTACAAACAAGCTTTTGGAAATCCTTTGGAAATAAATGCTCTGATTACTTACCTAAATAGATATAATCTCCCCACACAGACATGCTCCCTTATAGACACACATCACTTTTTTCTTTCATTTGTAATTTTTTCCCCTCTGATAGAAAAGAGCTTATATTCAAATTACCTAACGTAACTTTGCCAATGATGGGCTTTCCATCTGACCATCCTCAGCTAAATCTGTTTAACTAAGGAATTATTTTTGCATAGTAAAAATTGCTCCAATATTTTGTCCCCAAGATCTGACCTCTGAAGTAGCAATATGATGGAGCATCTCTAGTAATCTCTTGGAATGTTTCAAAATTTTCAAATAATTAATGTGTAGGTTAATAACTATATTTTAAATATGTGCATACACACGTGTAGTATTAAATTTTTTGGACAGTGGAGGAAATAGCATGTAAAAATATAATTTAATAGGATTCTATAATTCCAGAATAATTAGCAACTTACTTTAGGTTCATATCCTGAAATTTTTATCAAGAAATGAAAGAAACAAATTTTGGGAAAACCAGGTTTATTCACTTAATGGTCACTTCATTTATTCAACAAAATTGACTGGTTACTCTTATCACAATCAGAAACTCTGTTAGTCCACAAAAGTATAAAGTCATAGACTTGCCCTAAAGGAATTTAAAGTCAAATAGGGAAGTGAATAAAACAAAAACAAAACAGGGGCACCTGGGTGGCTCAGTGGGTTAAGCCTCTGCCTTCGGCTCAGGTCATGATCTCAGGGTCCTGGGATCGAGCCCCACATCGGGCTCTCTGGTTGGCAGGCAGCCTGCTTTCCCCTCTCTCTCTGCCTGCCTCTCTGCCTACTTGTGATCTCTCTCTCTGTCAAATAAATAAATAAAATCTTTTTTAAAAAAAGCAAAACAAAGTAATTAAAGCAAAATTTAAAAAAAAATGAAACAAAATAGAACAAGTGTTAAACGAATAATGGATACAAGGAAGACCTTCAACTCTTACAGGGGGAATCCTGCACACCTGCCCAGGAAAGATTTTTTTGGAAAAGGTGTTAATTAAGCTGAACATTAAGAGATAAACAGGTGTTGGCATATTGAAATATAATTTCAGACCCAGAGGATGAGATGATGCAAAAGTATTGTAGCCTGAGAAGGCAGAGAAGATTCACGTTATTATAAGTAATACTTTATGTTTGAAATGTGAGCACATGAACAGGACTTTAAGAAGCAAAGACGTTAAATCATGAGTGCCCTTTAAGTGACACTAGTACTTTATATTTTATCCTGAAGGCTACCTGGATTTTAATCACAAGAACAGGACTTCATTTGACTAAGTAAAGGGGATTAATTTGAAGATGAAAACATTTTTAAATGCAGGTGGTAGAAAAGTCAAGTACCAGAAGATTCCAGTAATACCTTGAAGAAATTAAGGCCTCAATTAAATTCTGTCAGTGAGAGCAGAGAGAAGAAATTAGATCTGAGAGCTATTTAGACGGTGAATGTATTAAGTCATGGTAACAAATCTGATGTGGCTAAGAGTGAGAAAAGAATCCCAGACAACTGTTTCATTTTTAGTTAGGGTGATGGAAGGCTGGTGATTCTCTTCATGAAGGTAATTCAGGTGAAAAAGAAGGTGTTGGGGGAAATGATAATGAAATTAGTCATGTTAAGGTTGAAATGCCTTAGGAAAATTTAAGAGTGATATCTTATAGACAGATGAATGTGTAGGTCTGGACCACACACACACACACACACACACACACACACACACACACACACACAAAAGAGTTCTAGGGTGGAAACTACATCAGTCAACTAAAGGCTGCCACAACAGAATACCTCAAACTGGGTGACCAAAATAATAAACATTAATTTTCTCATAGTTCTTTAGCCTGGAAGTTTAAAATCAAGGTCCCAGTAGCATTGTTTTCTGTTGAGACCTCTCTTCCTGGCTTGCAGACAGCTGTCCTCTTACTGGGTCCTCACATGACCTTTTTTCTCTGTGTACATGCTTTTTGGTCTCTCCTCCTCTTTTTTTTTTTATATATTTTATTTATTTGACAGAGAGAAATCACAACTAGGCAGAGAGGAAGGCAGAGAGAGAGGAGGAAGCAGCTCCCCGCTGAGCAGAGAGCCCGATGTGGGGCTCGATCCCAGGACCCTGGGATCATGACCTGAGCCTAAGGCAGAGGCTTTAACCCACTGAG
The DNA here is from genome assembly GCF_922984935.1 of Meles meles. Lineage (NCBI taxonomy): Eukaryota > Metazoa > Chordata > Mammalia > Carnivora > Mustelidae > Meles > Meles meles. The sequence goes on from NC_060072.1 coordinate 61,534,677, forward strand.
CCACCCAGGCGCCCCTCCTCCTCTTCTTATATGGGGCACCAGTTCTGTTGGGTTAGGTCCCCACCCTTATAACCTCATTTAATCTTAATTACCTCCTTGAAGGTCTATCTCCAAATACAGTTACACTGGGGGTTAGAGCTTTAACATTTGAATTTTAGGAGACACAACTCCAACCATAACAGAAACATAGATTTCATGACAGGACAGACATTATCATCATTTTACAAATGGAGAGACTGAAGTTGGCCAGTGATCTGCTAAGTTACTTAGGCAGGGATCTAGAGAGTGTTGGAAATGGAATGTGTCTTCTTTTGTCAAGCATATGATCTAATGGACAGGACTGTTATCCCTGCCTGGCAAGTTCCATCTGCGCAAGAACAACGACCACATCATCGCATAAATCAACAGAGAATTAGCTGGGTAGGTTGTGGAGGCCTTATAGAACGCTACTAAGTCTTTATTGAATTTCCAAAAGCAATAGGATTAAACGGTGCTAGCCAACCTCATGCAATTTCATGACAGTGAGCAAGAATGTCCCAGAAATTTTCTCAGGACATCAAACACAGCTCCAAATCTTATGGATAACATCCCAGGGAACCTTTAATATCCTCACAGAATAAACCACGCTATTTGTGACTCAAGAATGAAGGGTGAAGCAGCTGCCCCAGCTGTGATTTGAAACTGAGGTTCCAGGGAAAGTAGGCATTTCAAAGCTAGCTTTGCCTGACACCTATAAACCTGCTCCTCCGGCTGTGTTCAAACACATGAATTGTTCACCGCACAATATGATGATGATCCGGCCTTCACCAGAGGGCTATACAAGAACAAAAGGCTGAGGGGTGAAGAGGATCTTTATTATTAGGTTGCTATTCTTATGAAACATTCATATAGCAAAGGAATTGCCTTGCTGTTAAAAGAAATTTTGTTAAGGAAACTTTATGAAAAAGATGCTTATACTGCCTTTAAAGCAACTATATATGTATTCAGAAAAAAAGAAGAAAAAAGCTGAGTTGGGAACTCAGTTCAGAACCATATTTTCAAAAAGAAATGGAAAATGTAGGCATCTATTGGGCTAATTTAAAATTCCAGGAGCATGGATTTCAGCATTCATTGTATGTCAAGCAGAATTTGTTTTATTATAGCACATGTGCTGATGTTAGTGACTCTCCACTTGTCTTTTACCACAACTTGAAATCATTTGGAACCACAGCCCAATTAAGGTGGGTAGCTCAAGGCACATCTGTTGTGTGTACACAATTCATCCGGATTCTTAGATCCCCAAATGCAGTTAGGGTGTTACTTTCAATTCTGCAACTTTTCCTTCTACTCTTCTAGTCCCACCCAGCACTATCACTAGTCTAAGGAAACCACAGGAGGCCAGATCCTTAGAAATTATAGTATTGGCCTCGCTTTCTTAAGTGGGGAAGGATGGAGAAGAGGTGGGTCAGGTGTATGATTTGACTTTGCTCACATGTAATTTGAGCCTCCATATTCTGTTCTTTTTGTAGGCTAAGCAAAAGAAAGAAAAATATTCCTGCTTATAGAGAAAACTATACTTAGGTTAATAAGCTTTTCTTTAAAAGTTTAAAAAAATCTAAAAATGGAAAGGAAAATGTTATTAGATATTTTGGTTATTGGGCAGAGAGGTATAGATAGGAGGACAAAATGAAATGAGGCACTTCGGAAAGAAAGGAGGCTATCTGGAGAGCATGAGACTTCTGAGGGCTAGAAAACAGGAAGCCAGAGAAAGAGATTAAAGACAAGCACTGTAGGAAAGTATCAAGAAAGGATCTCTAGAACGTATATTAGTTTCAGGCTAAGTCTTTAGGATGTTAGGGTATCAGGAGGTGGTAGAGCATGATGGTAAAGAACCAGGACTTTGGAGTCAGATGAACTTGAATTTGAATCCCTGTTTGGATGACTGTGCAAGTTACTTGATCTCTATAAACTATAATATTCTTGTCTGTGAGATGCAAGGAGTCAGTACCTGGAGCAAGTATGAGGATTACCTAACACAGCTATGTGGACTGCTTAGGAAATGCCTGGCATAGAGTAAATGTTTGATAAATTCATCAGGGATTAAAATTATAGAGTCCTATAGCTGGCAGGTTGCTTGCTGAACCTCATCAATTCCCACTTTTACAGACTAGAAAAGTAAAGGGCCAAAGTATTAAGTTTCTTGCCAGAGGTAATGCGAGCAGAAAATTGTCTTCCAAATCATGTTTTAATGGTTGTTAGGACACTATGTTAGTGAGCTCAAGTTGCAATAAAAAAAAGTAACTTACACTATGTGCCTTAAACAACAGGAATTTATTTCTTATGGTTCTGGAGGCTGAAAAATCCAAGATCAAGATGCTAGCCAATTCCATTTTTCCAGGAGGGCCCTCTTTCCAGCTTATAGCTGGATGCTAGACACCTTTTCACTGTGTCCTCATGTGGCAGAAAAAGCAGACCGCTCCAGTCTCTTCTTCTTCTTTTAAGGTCATCAATCCTGTAAGTGGGCCCCACTCTCAGGACTTCATCTAAGCCTAATCATCTCCCAAAGCCCCCCCACCACCACCAAATATCACCACATTGGGTGCTAGGGCTTCAATATATAAATGTAGGGGTGAGGGGACATAAACGTTCAGTCCATAACAGACACACAATATGGTGCTATGGAAAAGCCTGGAGCAGTGGTTTAGGGGCTCTGGAGTTTAGTCATAAGACCCAAGGCAAGTCCCTTCATCTTTCAGTTTTTTCACCCAGTAAATGTGAGGGGTGGGAGATATTATCCGGAAATGTTATTCAGCCCCATGCTCAAGTAATTCTCTGAGAATATGGGTATAATGTCCAGTGAGAGATAGTGGGTTTGACCAGGGTAAGAAGGACAAGGACTAATTGGGAGCTCAGGAGAATAGGACAAGAAGTGAGAGCAGAGTTAGGTGGAGTTTTCAGCAAAAAGCAACAGGAGCACAAAAATTGTCAGGAATCAGGAAAAGCAGAAACCAGAATGTGAAAAAAGAGAGATGCAATTGAGGAGGGTCTCATAGGTCCCTATATCTTCCAAAGTGTGTCCAGGGCTACAATTCCAGCCCTTTTGTTTTGTTTTAGTGCTTAATAAGCACATATGGAGTATAATGGTGGGAGCTGAGATCACTAAGAGTAATTCACAGCTTGGTGCCTAACTTAGAAGAGTGATTTGAATAAAATATCTTAAAAGCAGCTAAGTGTATGTTGGAATTGGAGGACAGAGTTGCTGCTTTTAAATCACATTATTCATTATATTTAACACGTAAACATATGAATGAATACATGTGAGATCAGCAAGATGAGTAGAAAGGGCTCTGATTCCTTGTTACAGATTCAGGAATCTCTTCAGAGGAACTTACCCGCTCAACATAGATTTCAGGTTTGTTTTTGGTTTTGTTTTTGTTTTTCCCTTCATAGCTCCCAGCTGAGGCTAAGAAGGCATCACTGCTGTATAACAGTAATCCTGATGACAAATGTTTACACAAACTGGGTACCATCTATGGCTTATTTTCCCTCAGAAAAAATGCCATTTAAATTTATGATTAAACATGTGACTGGTCACATCTGTTAAAGATTTTATTTAACTGGAATGATAAACTATCAATTATAATAGTAACTGCAGACCTACATAGCCACATATATGCAGTGTTAATAACCTACTACTGAAGAAACAAGTTTGACTTCTTGAAAACAATTCTGTGTGTGGCAATAATTGCCCACAAATAAAGTCAAAATGAGCACTGTTTTATAGAAATGTCAAGGGAATAAAGAGAGATGAAGAAAAATCTCAGCCCACCTTCTTCAGAGTTTTGAGGTAAAATCCCTTCAGTTCATATTCTGCATTTTGAGGCCTTTTTTCCCATGCAATGTAATCAGTGCATTTCCTGAAGCTGTATTTCTTCTTATACTGACTTAGATTTCTAACGGTCTTACCTAGTTCTCTTTTAACTGGCTGAGCTTGGCAGTCTCCAATAAAAGTTTTTTATTATTTTTAAAATACTACCTCTACCCTTTCACATTCCCTAATTAAAACCAGAGTAGATTCCACAGTTTCCTGCTCACTTTTGGATCAAAAACTCCTACTAGTTTTGTCCATTTTAAAACTTCATTTTCGTCTCCAGTTTGACAAACACCTCCTCCCTGTTCTCCAGCACCAGCCAAGTTTTGGTTTGGGAACTTGCAGCGGGTAGAGAATATGATCTGATATTTCACTCCTCTTCTCTCTCTTTTCTGGTTCTTCCTTCTCTTGACTTGAGAATAGAGAGAAAAGAAAGAAATTTGACCTCCACACTTGGACAAACAATTGCAATCCTCTGTCTGAGGGCTCTGATTTTCCATCAAGGCTCTGTGTGGTTTCACTGTGAGAACTGGCTACTTCATGTGGCTGAGTTCTTTGGGCAGTCTTGCCGGAGCTTCCCATTGGGAGATCTGGCCTTGAATCAACCCCTTTCCACACAAGGAGTGGATCACATATAATTACTTTCCATTTATCTATATTTGAACCCTGAAAAACTTGTACATACTTGCTTTCCAAGCAGTGGAGGCACAGGAGTGTGGACTGCTCCTTTCCTATCTTGTCTCTCCATCCTGCCCTGACATTTTCTTCCTGTTCACATAAGCCCAGGGGAAATCAAACCCTCTTTCAGAACAGAAATCTAACCTGGGAATGAGGCAACAATCTCCATTTCTGGCACACAGCTGAATAAATGGCTCTCCTTGGGCTTTCTCCTCTTTGGACTTTGCAGAGAGAACGGGGCATAGCGGAACGAGTCTATTCCTCACTAGGCTAATGACTCATGACTCTCAAACATGTTGATATGGGTACTTCCTTTTTCAAAGCCATTGGTCCCCTGCCTCTTCAGCCATTCCAGTCTTCCAGCTGTTAGCATTAAATTGGAGCTCTTAGTTTCCCAGAGCAGCTACATGTACTGCTTCCCTCACTGCCCTAAGCCATCAGGCCCTTTGTCCTGTTCTGTGTTAGATAAGCCCTGAAAGAAATCTTGCCCTTGCCCCATTGCAGTCATTAGTACAATATTTTTCATCAGAAAGAATCTCCTACTAGATACTCAAACACTTGGCTAGACAAAGCAACAGATGGTACATGGGTCTATTCACACTTTTAAATGGGTCAAAAAGTATGTTAGTAGTAATAAAACAACAAAATATCAGCAGTATAACAGAATATACATGCCCAAATGAGCCAGATCAAATCATTTTTTAAATCCTTTGGGGGCTTTTTATGACCCATAAAAGAAAACCATTTTTATTACTTTTATAGTTTTATTAAATCTGAAATAGTATACTCAATTTGATCACTCATCTAATTCACCAGACTTGGCTCCAGATGACTTTTGTTTATTTTCAGTAATTAGATATGCCCCAAAATAGCCTCTGAGCTAACACTGTGGAAGTTTAAAAAATATGCTGCATATTCTAAAGGCAATACAAACAAATAAATAAAAACAAAAACAAAGAAAATGGGAAAAGAAAGAATATGAAAATAGGATATTCATAAGTTTTTACTCTAAGTAAGCAAATAAGTGGCTTTAAGCCAAAGTTTCTGTGGCTTGCAACAACACAGATTTATTTCTCACTCGTTAAGTACATAGTCTGAGGATTTTCTGTAAGTTCTGTTTGGCGCCACTGGACTCCACAGCAAGGCTTAGCTCTGGTTTACATTGTCTTGTTACTCTGTGACTGGAGGAACAGTCTTCCAGCTGGAACATACTGTTTTCACTGCAGAAACCAGGAGTACAAGCTGCCAAACCAATCCATAACAGCACATTTAAAGCATCTGCACAGACATGGGCATACATTTCATCAGTCACATCCTATTGGCCAAAGCGAGTCACATGACCATCCCTGACACTGGGAGAGAAGTAGACTCCGCCTATGGCAAGGAACTGGAAGTCACAAAACAAGGAGTGTAGATATATGATTTCCTTCTGAGGGGAAAGCATAGAGTTGGAAACAATAATCAGATCTACCACATAGTGTCAGCACAATGGGAATGTCATTAGTATGAATATATAACATTTCAAAGAGAACACTTTTGAAGTGGTAATAAGTATTAAGTATATAAATTATATTATGGGGATACAATTAAGTCAGTTATGTACCTTATGGGTCCCTCTCACATATTTAAGTGTTTTAAAAATATACGATCTCTACAGTATGGATGTCATTACTTTATGAATTTATTTCCTTTTAATAGTATTATATTTAAGAATTTTTGCAAAATAGGGGCACCTGGGTGACTCAGTGGGTTGGACCTCTGCCTTCGCTCAGGTCACGATCTCAGGGTCCCGGGACTGAGCCAGCAGGGAGCCTCTGCTCAGCAGGGAGCCTGCTTCCCCTTCTTTCTGCCTGCTGCTCTGTCTACTTGTGATCTCTCTCTCTATCAAATAGATAAAATCTTTAAAAAAAAGAATTTTTACAAAATAGTGTATTGAGAGATACTGCAAAATAACTGTTGATTGGAAATTACATTTCTGTAAACCTGGCCAATATCATGCTCTTTATATGCGAAATTCAACAGAAGCTTAGTGTTATACTTCAGAAAAAGCAAATTAGTAATCTAAGAATAAACTCATCTTAGGAAATGATTATCTTTGCCAGGACTATAAAATGTACCAAGTTCCTGGGGTGTCTGGATGGCTCAGTTGGTTAAACATCTGACTCTTGGTTTCAGCTCAGGTCATGATCTCGAGGTCATGAGATCAAGCCCCACGAAGGCTCTGTGCTGAGCATGAAACCTGCTTAGGATTCTCTCTCTCCATCTCCTTCCCTCCCCTACCCCCACTTGTGCCCATGCTCTCTCTCTAAATAAATAAATAAATAAATAAATAAATAAATAAATAAATGCATTAAGTTCCTCGGTTTGGAAAATATTAAATAAATATCTTAAACACTAAGCAGTAAAATAAAGTTGTAAAGGCTAAAGAGACATGCTTTTTACCTCTTTTTTTTTTTTCAAAGTGGAGACATCAAAACGTAAGCTAAGATTAAGAGTCAGATGCTTAACTGACTGAGCCACCCAGGCACTCCACATTTTTTTTTTACTTCTTAATTACACTATTAAAATCTTAAAATCAGTAATTTCATATCAAGTATTAATATCAGCCTTTATATGTCCCAGAGTTTTAAATACATTTGAAGAAGTGACATTCTAGAATCTAGAGCGGATTCTAGAATGTTCACCAAAACCTGGTCTACTGAGCTGCACACCTTGCCTTCTATCAACACACATGAGAGGAAATGGGAAGGGGAGTTCCTGGAATGACCTGAAATCACTCATCTTCATTGCGTACCTCAGTACTTGTCGGCTATAAGATTTTGTTTCTCCTTTTCAATCACAGGAAATACTCAAGTGGGTCAGAATTTAAGGCAGCCCATAAGGTGTGGGATAGTGTGCTACTGAGAACTACAATTAGACCTTCACTGAAGAGAGTCAGGAGTCAAGGAGGGCGGGGATGGTGTGATGATTCTATTTTTGTCCTGTTGGTAGCCTGAGAATTGAGCACTATGTACTTCTTCAGAGGCTCTATCAAGTCACTCTCTGCGGGATCAGAAGCAGCCATGTGCAAGAAGAAATAGACAATCTCAATACCCAAGGAAAATCTCCCTATCATAATAGCTGGGGTTTCTGGCTTAGGTTCACTGTGATCCCCTTAATTCAGTCAAATACCTTCATAACATCTTCTTATAACTGTGCTGTTACCTTCTCATTCTTGCTTCTGTTTCTCATCCTTAACACTGTCAAAACCTTTAATCACCTGGATTTTATGCATTTATCCTCATTTTAACATTGTCATGACTTTATAGTACAGAATCATATCAAACTGAATTATATCCCTGGATCTAACAGATATTAGGATAAACAAGTCTCTGGCATTTTAAGGTTTACCTCACAGCTTATATGCAGTCACATTTCATGCACCTTAAAAGTCTGATCTTTCACCACCAAATCTTGATATTTCTCAGTCCCTTGGCCTTAACTTTGAAAATGGAAAAAAAAAAAATTTGACATACGCAATGCTGCTTTTCTTTGGTGACAATGTCTTTTGAAAAAGGTTTCTGTGATGTTCAAGAGAGAGTGGCCTGCTGTTTGCTAATCTTACACACAGAGGTAATGGATACAAACTACTGCATTAGGGGTTTAGTCCTTTCTTATGTAAAAGTCATGGATGCAGAACTGCGTAACCCTCTACCTCAAACTGTATAGTCCAACTTTCTTTACAGTTGTTTAAAATGAAAGGACACATTAATTTTTCTTGACTGTGCCTGAGGACACAGGGATGGACTATTTGACCTCTCACAGTCATCTCCTACCTCTACCACTCCATGATTTCAGTTCTGCAATGTGTAAAGACAAACTCTTCATTAGTCGGGTAGAAAGCCATAGAGCTTGAGCTGGATCTCACCAGGAGAACATATGATCTTAGCAGGGATTTAAGATTGGAATGAGGCATATTCTACAAGGAAAATAATCACAGTGAATACACTGAATTTTCTTTGCTTTCGTATTTTTTTATAACACAGTCATATTCTCTCTGCAAATCTCCCCTGCTCTGTTTTATTTTGAGCAAGGAATAGAATTGAGTTTTTCTCCTTGAAAAAATCAAACACATTTCTAACAAAAAATATTAAGAGTATAATGAATACAAATTATATAATTCTGACAGTTCCCTTGACCCCCCCCACTTCAAAATGTATCTTTTAAAAAAATTATTTTAGTAAAAAGTTGACTTCATCTGTACAAAACAACTTTCCCTTTTATCATGTATACAGCAGTCAGGAGGTTACAGAGTTACATTTACATACAAGAACTGCTTAAAAATATTTTTAAAATAAGTGACTCAGTATTCCAAGTGTATGAAAATGCTGACAGGCATTGATAGAGATATAGAAATACTCTGTCAACTGTCTATCTCACTAAAACCCAAGTACACTATAAAATAGTATATTACCAATGTCCCCAAAATACAGAGAGAATCTAAGAGATATACAATTTCACATGAAATGTCTTAAAGTTTTACATGTGGATGCTTGCATTTGCAACTTTCCAATTCTCACTCACACAACACTTATCTTAGAACTTCTAAATAATGACAGGTTTCATATATTACATCTGACATTTCAAAATCTCATCATAGGGTAAGCATAGGAAAACTTCATTGTCTGTTATTATTTTTACATCGAAAATAAGCAGGTATCAGTGGATTACATTTTCTCATCAATACGTCTTTAATCCCTTGAGGTTTTTTTAATGCTTTCCAGAGGTAAATAGGAACTGTTACTCCACTTAAAAGCAAGACCTCACCTTAAAAAAAAAAAAGTAGACACAATTTTTGATTTTTTTTTAACTTTTTAACTTAACTTTTCTAAATATGTAGAAACAGAGAACAGAGAACAAGGGAAAATAATGTGTTATGGTCTCTGTAACATAATACAGAAGCAGAGATCCAAAATTAAGAATGCAGAATGAGGGGTGCCTGGGTGGCTCAGTGGGTTAAGCCTCTGCCTTTGGCTCAGGTTATGATCTCAGGGTCCTGGGATTGAGCCCCGCATCAGGCTCTCTGTTTGGCAGGGAGCCTGCTTCCCCCTCTTTCTCTGCCTGCCTCTCTGCCTACTTGTGATCTCTCAGTGTAAAAGAAATAAAATCTTAAAAAAAAAAGAATGCAGAATGAAATTCATCTATATACTTTTCAACTGTTCTGCATTTAATCCTTTTTTTAGTATTCCTTAACATTTTATTGAATGTTGATTTTTCAGAGAAGGACAAGACTAGGGACCAGTTAAGATTAAAAGTATCAATCAAAGAGAGGGTAACATTCAAAGGAATGAGCTTTGCTTTTTTTAAAATTCTATTTCAGTGGTTTAGGGCATAACAGAAAGTAAAGTTTGAGCATATTGGAATTAGTTTCAAGGCAATAGAAATTGTCACATAGCAGACAGAGTAATAAAATATTTGTTACTGCTCCATTATCTAGCATAGTGTTTTCACTTTTTAAAGTGCTGTGCCTCCCATGTTCATGACATGAGCAGACAACCAGGCAGTGACAGAAGTTAGCTGGGGAGGCCACAAAATACAGATGAACTAATGTTGGCTGACTGGCATATACATTGTGCTAAGCCCTTTTGAATGCATTAGCTCATTCTGTGTTCTGTATAGTTCTACAGAGTCAGCATTATTACTTTATTTTATAGATAAAGAAACAAAATCTCAACCTAATTAAGTAACTGGGCTAAATTTCTTGCAAGTTGGAGGACTGAGATTTGAATACCTGAAAACAAAAACCATGTTCTTGCTTTTACATTGTCTTCCTCCAAGTAATCAAGGGGTACTGGAAGAAAGAGAAATATGGGGGCTCCTGGGTGGCTCAGTGGGTTAAAGCCTCTGCCTTCGGCTCGGGTCATGATCCCAGGGTCCTGGGATCGAGCCCCACATCGGGCTCTCTGCTCCGCGGGGAGCCTGCTTCCTCCTCTCTCTCTGCCTGCCTCTCTGCCTAGTTGTGATTTCTCTCTGTCGATAAATAAAATATTTAAAAAAAAAAAGAAAGAGAAATATGTAGGTATGTGACAGTGTGGGAAATATTGTCTTTTGAAGAAAAGTAGAAAAAGGTAAGGTTGATGTTTGAGTTCCACTATAGTATGGTCACTTATAAACACTACTTCTAAAACTTTGTCCTTATTTGAGTAAGAAGTCAAAATATGTTCTTAAGTATTTGTTACAGAATTAAGAAGCCTGAAAAAAGAAAAAGTGCATTGTCGATTAAAATGAGAAAAAGCAGGTCTCTTATTGATTCTTCACTCTAGGAATCTCATTAGCTATCAGATAGAATTTGATGACTGCCAACGAATAAACAACATTTCCCCCCAATAACAGGCTGTTAAACTGCCCAAAGCCACCAAATACAGATTAGTCTGAAATGCACTGATTGTTCTTGCTGGAGGTGGTTAAAAAATCAGCTATAGATACAAGAATTCTTTTTCTCTCTTTCCTTCAGGCTGCTAAAGGATGCACAGAATGAAACTTATTTTAAAAGCTGGTATCAGAAGCTGTTGGCTGCTCTCCAATTCTGTTCAGGAAAAGCCTTGAGTGATGAGCTTTCCAAGGAGAAGAAACTTATTAAAATTCTGGGAGGCATTGGGGAAAAAGTCAAGTCTGCCAGTGACCCTCAAAGACAGGTTTGTTGAGAAATTAATCTTCATGTAGTGTTTCCTTTAATCTTTAGTTCAATTAAATTTTAATTTCATAGCTTAGAAAGCAAATTCGTTGTCAATATTCAGTTATAAGACCCCTAGCTCAATTAGTTTAATCAAGATTTTTTTCAATTTACAATCTGAAAGTTAATGATAATGTCTACCACGAGGACATGATTTTTAAGATTTTTTTATTTATTTGTGAGAAAGAGAGAGCAAAAGTGGTGGTGGGAGGAGCAGAAGGGGAAGGTGAGGGAGAGAATTTCCAGTGTACTCTCCACTGAGTGCAGAGCCCAGCATGGGGCTCGATCTCATGACCCTGAAATCATAACTTCAGCCAAAACCGTGACTTGGATGCCTAACTGACTGAGCCGCCCAGATACCCCAATGTAGTTTTTTTGACCTAAGTAGCCATGTAGCATATGGAAAGTACCTGACAAGAAGAAATCAACTTAAAGGCAGCTTATCTAAAAAGGCCAAATGAAGTAATTTCCTCAAAAGGGCAGCACAACTCGGGGTGTGGGGGGCGCCTGGGTGGCTCAGTGGGTTAAGCCTCTGCCTTTGGCCTTTGGTCATGATCTCAGGGTCCTGGAATCGAGCCCCGCATCAGGCTCTCTGCTCAGCAGGGAGCCTGCTTCCCCTGCTCCCCTGCCTGCCTGCTTGTGATCTCTCTCTCTGTCAAATAAATAAGTGAAATCTTAAAAAAAAAAAAATGCCCAAAGGGGACATTTTAGGGGACCCTGTCCAAGGTACAAAATCAAGGTAAAGATTTTTCTAATACTGTAATAATCAAAATAAAGACTTTTGGGGCAAAACAAATAAAATTAATTAAATTAAATCAATAGTGATGTGGATAGTAAAACTTTTATACTAAGATCCATGAATAATAGTCAAAATATTGTGCCTTTTTCATCACTGATTATAATAATGGACCTGGCTATTCTTTTTCTTGATCTGACTGAAGAATAGTTGTTCTTTTTAATTATCTGCATCACTAGTTTCCCTCACTGATAAAGACCATTAAGTAGGTTCTCTTATGTTCAACATTCTAGATTCAGGAAGAGAGTGGGCAACCATTCATTGTATTAATAACATCATGCAATAACAAGTATTTATGGACTGGGAGTTAAGGATGGAAAGATGACTAAAACATGAAGTTTGTCCTCAAAGGGAGCACATAGTTTCTCTCCACCCACTATCTAAAATCAAAATAAGTTTTCAGCAAAATAATATAAAAACGCTGACAGGTAAAGTGTCCCAGAATTCTTTCCCAGCCCAGTATTTTTCTTGCTGGAAGTCACTCATTTGATAGAAGTGCCAGAGCTATCGCCCTTCACCTATACAGGAATACATAGTAAATAAAAAGCATAAGCATGAAATTTATTCTCAAATGGGAAACATAGAAACTCTTGATTGACAGAAAAAATTCAAGATATGTAACATGATGAGCAATGAAAAAGAAACCAAACTTCTATAATTTCTTCATAGTACTGCAGATTATTTTCTTTTTTTTTTTTAAAGATTTTATTTATTTATTTGACAGAGAGATCACAAGTAGGCAGAGAGGCAGGCAGAGAGAGAGAGAGGAAGGAAGCAGGCTCCCCACTGAGCAGAGAGCCTGATGCAGGGCTTGATCCCAAGGCCCCGAGATCATGACCTGAGCCAAAGGCAGAGGTTTAACTCACTGAGCCACCCAGGTGCCCCAGGGACAGACATTTTTAAAAAATCCTGGTGTGCATTGTCAAACTGCTTTCTAAAATAGTCTCACCAATTTATACTCCCCTCAACCATGTGGGAAAATGTCCGTTCACACATGGCTTTGAGAATCCTGAGCATGTGATAAAAAACAATGTTATTTTGAAATGAATATCTTTTACTGCTACAAAGCGTCCATATTTTTCTGTCAATTGGTCATTTGTATTTTTTTTTCCTTTTTTTTTTTCCATTTTATTTATTTTTTCAGCGTAACAGTATTCATTCTTTTTGCACAACACCCAGTGCTCCATGCAAAACGTGCATCTGGTGCAGATTATTTTCTAATGATAGAAAAAAAATGAAAGCAAGTAAATAAACTGGTTTAAAATTTGTGAAATTTATGTAAAATTTAGTTTAGTCTTTATTTCTTAGATTTCAAAATTCCTCACATATTTGAGATGCATGCTATATAGTTAAATAAGTCTGATGCCTTTTTTGACCATTTGCATTAAGTTCCAAAGTGCTATTGATATTCTTTCAAATAAATATATTTTGCTCACCTAGACTGTTTTTGTGATAACCCTTCTTCACATAAAAATAAGAAAATAAAAATAGAGATGAAAGAAGCATCTATAATTTTGCATAATTCAAGTTAGTTAGCTATTTTTTCTATTTCGTTTTAAAATGTACTAATTAGTGTTGTATGGAAGTGTTGAATCACTATATTGTACACCTGAAACTAATATTATGCTGTATGTTAATTCACTGGGATTTAAATAAAAACTTAAAAAAAGACCTTTTTAATAGATACTTTATAATTCTGCAAACCTACTTATAAATTTATGTCTGCTTATTCTGATAAAGGCTAGAGTTTTTAATATATTAAAATTGCCTCCCTAATTATTTTTCCTCAGATTCCTAGAAGTTATTTCTTTATATATTGTTTTTCTTTGCTGTTTACTATTAAAGCATGTCATCTCATAAAAAATAAAATAAATAAAAAGTACTAATTAAACTAACTGTGTGAAAGAAGACACTTAAAGACAGTAGAGATTCCACTCCATGGTATTCCTCAAGGGAATCCATGTATAGATAAGACAAAGGAGGACAGACAGAAAGAGTGCCATAGTGGAATTTGCCTCATTTTCCACCTTGCTCTTCTGGATTCTGGGAGCAGTAGTTTCTGTTATTTGCCAATGACCCAGGAGTAAAAGCTAAGAAACTCCTGGGAGTTAATTAAACATTATAAATCTGAGGGCACTTGAGTGGCTCAGTTGGTTGGGCGACTGCCTTGGGCTCAGGTCATGATCCTGAAGTCCAGGGATCAAGTCCCGCATTGGGGTCCCTGCTGGGTAGGGAGTCTGCTTCTTCCTCTGACCTTCCCCTTCTCGTTCTCTCTCTCTCTCTCTCATTCTCTCCCTTTCGTAAATAAATATAATCTTAGATAAAAACAAAAAAAGAATAAAAAACCCCAGAACATTATTAATCTGATACTTTCATTTTTAGAAATGGACTCAGAGAGTTTCTGAAAGTGGACTAAAAGAAGCTTTTATATTTTGAATTATTGTTTTTCCCCCTTTTTGGTTAGGGAATATGCAGTTTTAAAGGTGTTATTTGTGGCTTTATATCTTCCACAGGTACAGAGAACTATGGAAGGAATGAGGCAAGTATCAGGAATATACTTATTAGCATTTAATAAGTCATTTGTTCAAATATATTACTATTTCTGACAGTTATCATTTTTTGCCATTATTGCTCTTAAGACATGTGAATTTTTTTTTCTAAAATGTACTATCACTATTAAGTATAAGTCTTGAGGGTTACAAACCAAGATTCCAGGAAATTATCAGAATTGGATCATGTTAACAATTACTTAAAGCAAGTTCTATAAGATGGTGGGCCACAGGTCAAAGCCAACCCATGATGTTTTGTTTGAACAGAATAGTTCTTTGTTTTGATTTTTTTTCCATTTTATTTATTTTTTCAGCGTAACAGTATTCATTGTTTTTGCACAACACCCAGTGCTCCATGCAAAATGTGCCCTCCCTATTACCCACCACCCGTTCCCCCAACCTCCCACCCCTGACCCTTCAAAACCCGCAGGTTGTTTTTCAGAGTCCATAGTCTCTTATGGTTCACCTCCCCTTCCAATTTTTTTTTTTTATAAACATATAATGTATTTTTATCCCCAGGGGTACAGGTCTGTGAATCGCCAGGTTTACACACTTCACAGCACTCACCATAGCACATACCCTCCCCAATGTCCATAACCCCCTCCCCCTCTCCCAATCCCACCTCCCCCCAGCAACCCCCAGTTTGTTTTCTGAGATTAAGAGTCATTTATGGTTTGTCTTTAATTGAATTTAAAATCCTGTAGAAAAGGCATGAACTCTTTAGTTCCCCATTCCCCTCCCCCATCCCCTATTGTCTTTAGCCCTCTGCTTCCTTATATTTGGCTGCCTCATCTACCTGACCCCAGAGCATCCAAGTGTGCAACCCCTGAATTAAAGAGGTTCTTTAATCAATAGAAGAAAATTGTAACTTGAAAGAAAGTCAAATTCTTAACAGTTTCTAAGATGCTTTTTCAACTGATTTTTTCACAGGAGGTACTAAAGAAAGAGATTGGCAGACTAGAAGAATTCTTTCAGTGTATAAAGACCTGTCACCTTCCTCTGAACCCTGCCCTGTGTGTAAAGGGTATTGATCGTGATGTAAGTCAGTTTATTCAGTAGATAAGTTGAGTATTTTTGTTTTGTATTGTTTACCTCACCCTGTGTTTTTGAAATGGCAAAAAACAATTTGTAAATTGTCATTGCAAAAATTTTAAG
Source organism: Meles meles (assembly GCF_922984935.1). Classification (NCBI taxonomy): domain Eukaryota; kingdom Metazoa; phylum Chordata; class Mammalia; order Carnivora; family Mustelidae; genus Meles; species Meles meles. Next base: position 61,550,417 of record NC_060072.1, read on the forward strand.
AAAAAGTAATCGAATCCCATCCAAGCTAAGTGTTGCATTTGATGCACTGTGTAAGGTTAAGATCGCACTGGCCTCATCACATGATTTGTTGGTCTAGAAATATACTATCGGTTCAGTAAAAATAAATAAATAAATAAAGATACTGCTCACTAAATTGATTTCTCAATTTATTCAAAATGGTTGATTTGCTGACCTTACGCAGGCTGGCTTTAATTTCATGCTTATTTAGTTTATGTGCATAGCCATGCCTAGTACACTAGGATATTATTAGCTACAACACGTCAGATTTTATTTAATTTAAAATTCATTGACTTATGTGTCAGTGTACCATATAATATATTTTGTGACTTAACTTATGCCTGGAGTGACCTTCCTGGTATCAGAAACAATTTCTTTCTCTTGCTCAGGCTGTGTCAGTCACACTTCTCTAACTTAGAATCATTCTTTCTCCTTTTATCTCCATTAACTTTATTAGCCTCCTTCTCAAGGGCCCAAAAGTAGAAAGCACTAATAGAGGCAGGATTGGTAAGTGAGACTTAGAGGTGAAGAGGTTAAACTATCACACATGTACAATAAATGTTACTTGACTGACATCATAATACAATCAAGAAAACAAATCCAGTAATTAGGAGAAAAACTAGACCATTGTTAGTATGAATATAAAAAGTTTTGCTAAAAAGTTGGTATTGTTTCCTTTACAACTTTGCTGCCTCACAGACACCTGAGAAACTTTCCTAATATGCTACGCAAGCATATTTTTGAGAAATAACAAAATAAGGCATCAAATTCCACAGACTGTGATATGTCTATCTGGGCTAAAATCCAAATCATTGCTAATCTTTAAAAATGTGTAACTTTTTAATCATTAGCAATATCCACTGATTAATATTGCAAATACAGGGAAATGCAGCATTTCAAAGACGTAGTGTCTTAAAGTACAAAGAACAGTATGATTCATTGAGTCTAGATGGTGATTTTTTTGGTTTCTGTTTTCTTGGTTTACTGTTGTTTAAGGAGTAGAACAATTTTCTGTTAAAATTCCATATGAGTCTTGGTTTTGGTAGGCCTTGGAAGTATGGGTTATCAGCTCTAACTGTGCTGTGCATGCCTGTGTGAAATGGTCAAGCAGAGGATTGCCACCCCTAGCACAGTAGCTGAGCCACACTCCTTTCCTATATCTACCTGCAAACAGTAATACTTTCCCTGAGTCTGGAAAGTATGCCAAGTAAAGCTCTTCCTTTGCTCCATTTGCTGTGGCCAGCTGTGCCTGGCACAATGCTGGGCACCTGTGTGTAGAGCAATAAACAGGGCAGATGTGGCCAGGTGACACTCCCTCCTGGGGAACATTTTAGTCCATCCTACAGTCCTGCAGAACAAGGAAGTCTAAAGGAACATACATCACATCTGAAGATGTGGTGAATGTGGCAAAGTTTCAATCAGAGCCTGCATCAGAGGATCCATTCTGGAAAGAGCCTCTAAGAGTGTAATGAATATGATAAGACATTTAGAGGCACTCCTCAGTCAATGGTTCATTTGAGAATCTACTAAGTGGGGAAGCCCTATGAATGCAGCAAGCATGGGAAGACTTGTTATCCCTACTCCCATCTCATTCAATATCAGAGATTCCATAATTAGGGAAAAAAACCTTATAAATGTGCTTTATGCATAAAAACCTTCACTCAGATTTCCCTACTCATTGACCCTCAAATAACTCATCCTCAGGAGAAGACATAAATTTCATGAGTGTAGGAAGCTTTCATTCAGAGTAAAATCCTTTTCTAAAATCAAGTATTTCACATTAATGAGAAACATTACAGACAACATGAGTGTGGGCAAGCTCTCTGTTCCAACAGAAACCATTTTGACCACCAGAGAATCCATACTGGGAAGAAGCCCTGAGAGTATAACAAACATAGTAAGCTCTTCAGTCAGGGTAGATGTCGTATTTGACATCAGAGCCTCCATACTGGGCAACAAGCACAATAAATGCAGGCAGCAAGGAAAGGCTTCAATCAGAACTCTCAACTTGTTGGCTGTGAGCAAATTCAGACCAGAGAAAAACATTTGGAATGCAGTGTGGCAAGTACTCAGTCAGAGTAAATGTCTTGTTTTATGTCACCCGACTTCACACAAGCAAAAAACCCCATAAGTATGCAGTCAGGACTCACATTTTGTTATATAACAGAGAATTCACGCTAGTGAAAAATCCTATGAATGTGATAAGTATGGGAAGGTCTTTGGTGATAGCATCAACTTTACAATGTCAGAGAACCTATCTGGGGAGAAACTTCATAAATGCAATGATTGTGGGAAAGCCATTAGTGATAGTTCACAGTTTATCAGGCATCAGAGAATTCACACTAGAGAGAAGCCTTATGAATGTATGAGTATGGGAAAGCCTACAGTCAATATTCTATTTTAATCACCATCTGTAAACTACACTGGGGAGATGCACTCAGGGTGATCTACTTTTTAACACATGGCTCTCCAAGACAGAGGACAAAGATCTTAACTTTGAGTTAAGCTTTCTTTCAAAGAATTTTCACCCTGTTTCTCCTTGGAACCACTAATTACAATGAACCATTTCTTATTTCCCTTTCCCGCACTAGGGAATTGACCATTTGGGAAAGTGGTTGTAACAAAATGTAATCCTTCCCCACTCCTGCGAAAGTAAGGACCACACACTTCCTTTACTAATAGGTTTCTTTCCTTTTTTTAAACTATTTTAAATCTATGTCATTAGTGTGTGCTTCTCAAGAACAAGGTCATATCTTTCTCTGTTCCAGCTCTTCCTATATTCTTTTCTCTATTCTAGTTTTTTTATCTCACCGTTTACATAAAATTATCTTCCATGACTCCAACTCATTCTTTCCCATCTCCTGGTTGTGGCCCTTGCCATCCACTTTTAACATCTAATCTAAGTTCTCATTGTTTGCTTTTCCCTACCTAGAAAGCCTTTTTAAAAACATTTTTGCTAATCCAAGTTCCACAGTCTTCAAATCCACCTCATCTCTGAAAGACTTCTCTTCTTTAAGTGCTTCTTCATCCAACTGCGATAAATGGCCTTGTAAATTATTTTCAGCTTAATGCATGTGTGTTCATACCAACTTTCTGTAGGCTCTTAGGGAGTAGATATAGTCCCTCTGATATCACATAGATAATGGTTTGTGCATACTAGTTGTCAAATGTAAAATGTTTTTTACATGAGTCTCAAAAAGTATACTGCATGTAAAAACCAAAGTATAAAACAATGAAGGTAAAATAGCTCCAAGTGATGTAATTAAGAAGAAGGGCTAAGCCTTGTCTTCATCCTCCCTTTGCGCTTTTTCTCTTCCCTGGAATTGGGATGCCTCAGAGAGACCCCCAAGAACTGGATGAGCACAGTTTGAAAACCACTGATCTAGACTCATTTCTGGACTCATACAGGATTTCCTAATTCAATACTGTGACAGAAGGTCATATGTTCCCTGATTGACTGATTCTCCAAGCAAGAATTCATTACTTAATAAGCAGCCTCATCAATCAAATTGATTCAGTAAGTTAGGGTTTCTGTTTCTTAGAGGTTAGGTTAGATTTGTGTTCATAGGTTAAGTTAAAAATATATATCCTTTCCTCTCTGTTCATACTGATTTCGGACTTCTCAAAAAATAATGACATTAACTGATCCTTCAACAGGTATTGATGTCATATTTTACTAAGTTGATAAATTGAAACCATCAAGTTCTTTTTCTTTATTTAGTATTGATTTAACTCTTCACTGTCAACATGAAGTCTCTAATAGCCTAAAGACATACAACCTTTTAACACTCAATTAGATGTAAGAACATAAAAGGAAAATAAGCAACAAGTAAATTATGATGGAAAGTAGTCAATATAAAGCTGAAAATGGAAATGCAAATTGTAACTGAAAGAAAAGGAAGGAGGAAATATATGTTGTACTGTTATTTATAAAGGTAAGAAAATACTCATTAACTAAAAGAGAAAAAGAATGCATTATTATTTTTGAAGTACCTAATTAGTGTCAGGAGCTGCACTGTAGAAGGTCTTTTATATCTATTAGACCATATATCTCAAAGTTACAGAGTTCAAATTTGAACTCAGTCTTTCTTAACCCTAAAACCATATTTCCTTAAAGAATTCTGCAGGGAAGAAATAATTAAAAGGAAATATATTTTTGAATAGCAATTTTAGATATTAATCAACTACATAAACACAATGTCTACATACTACTTAGTTTATTTAAACCTCCAACATATCACCCCTCTTCAGTGAGAAAAAGAGTAGTTAAAGATTTACAAACTGCCAAGAAGCTAGATTTTCAGTTTCTAAGTAAAGGCTTTGGTTAGTAGACCAAAGTTGTTCTATTGTTGTTTTTAATAAATATGTTTCTTTGTTCCAAAGTATAAAAATTATACATATGTGTTATATTTTCTTACATAACAAATTATGCAAGAAGCCCACAATTTCAGGGAAAGTGCTCCTTTTGGTTTATTTTGCTCATGATTTTTCTCTTCTCTTTCTGTAGGCATGCTCGTATTTCACATCTCATGCTTTGCCATTGAAGATTACTTTCATCAATGCTAACCCAATGGGCAAAAACATCAGTGTCATTTTTAAGGTACAAAAACATCAAATTGATTTCACAGGTAGAATTATTGATTTATTTCTTGCAAAAAGAAATTATTATAGTTACTTTCCTCTGATGACAACATAGAGGATTCCAGTTATTTTTGATCCTGCATTTTTACAGAATTATAGCACATGTCAATGATTAACAATAAATCAATCATTACTGGCTCAAGCTAGTGAACCTTCAGTGCAAAACTTAAGAAGATATGTTTCAGTAAGTGAAATTATACACTTTTGAGTGGCACAGGAAGTGAAATGTGTGGTGAAACCCTAGTGAGAGAGTTTTCTTTGATTTAGATACTAAATTAAAAATTCAAATGATATGTTAATGTAACATAAAATTCTATTCTGCAGGTACTTGCTTATTTGAATAATTTGGATTATTTTCTTCTTTTCAAATAAATAGAGGCCAAATTGGTCTTTATCATGAATCCCATAGGAAAGTAGAGTAAAATGTAGTAAAAGAGTTTGGGGTAAGTTGGAAAGAGGGACCAAATAAGAAGCTATGAGTGAAAAGGAAGACTTTGGAGCCATTTGGTTAATTTAACCAAGTGTTCAGCCAAACCAGACAACTAGGTCTCAGAGTAAATTATTTGGTGGATTTTGACTATTTTTGAGGATAATTTTCAGCTCACCCATACTGTGGCTTTGACTTGTGTAACTTCAAGCATTGATGGTCATGAAAAACTGCATTTTGGGTGAAGGAAAAAAATACCACAAAATTGCATCTCAGAATATTTTTTCAGCATATAATTTAGAAAGCATTTTCAAAATCAAACTTCTTAGTTTAAAAGCAGAAAACTGTCCTTCCCCTTTGGACATGTTCCATTTCCTTTACCTATGCTAGAAAAATCTCTCCTTAGTCATTTATTATGATCAAAGGCTATTTATTGTGAACACTTTTTAACCACCTTCATAATATGAGAATTCAATGATTTAAAGTCTGATGAATCTTATGTGTGCCATTTATATTCCTAGTCAAGAAGCTCTTGGTATTCCAACTCTATAACAGTATGTACATTTATGGCATACCAAGTAATGTTTTAGTTAGAAAGAAATCTCTCTTGGCTGAGAGATTTGAATAAACATTCATCAAGCCTCTCTTCACTAGATTTTGAATCTAAGACATCACACGTGGATGATAAATTGAAAGATTATTATCAGCGAACAACTTTCCAAGCAACTTCTAATTTGAAGGCTGAAGCTTCTGTAATCATTTAAAGGAAAGTTCTTATTTTCTTTGATCCTCTCTCAGAAACACAAGTTGTTCTTAATACTAACAAAACAACTGTAACCATCCTAAGTTTGGCTGGAAATGTATCGGAGGAAAGAAATGATATATACCATATTTAAAGGCCTTTAATGGAACTGAAAGAGAAATCCAGAGTCTCTAATTTTGTTTTTAACAGGCCGGAGATGATCTTCGTCAGGATATGCTTGTTCTGCAGATTATTCAAGTGATAGACAATATTTGGCTGCAGGAAGGCCTGGATATGCAAATGATCATTTATAGATGCCTATCCACAGGGAAAGGTCAAGGTCAGTATAGATTAAAAAGTGATTTGACTTATATTATTTATATTAAACATTCACTGGTAACATGACACCAAACTTTCCACAGCCTTCATTTTAGACTATAAATTTTAAAGTCAAAAGAACTATACAACGTCATTCTTTTTTCTTAAAAATAATTATTTTCAAAAGTAGGAGAAGAATAAATGAAACAAGATGGGATTGGGAGGGAGACAAACCATAAATGACTCTTAATCTCACAAAACAAACTGGGGGTTGCTGGGGGGAGGTGGGATTGAGAGAGGGGGAGCGGGCTATGGACATTGGGGAGGGGAGGCGAACCATAAGAGACTATGGACTCTGAAAAACAACCTGAGGGTTTTGAAGGGTCAGGGGTGGGAGGTTGGGGGAACAGGTGGTGGGTGATGGGGAGGGCACGTTTTGCATGGAGCACTGGGTGTTGTGCAAAAAGAATGAATACTGTTATGCTGAAAAAATTAATAAAAAGGGAAAAAAAAAAAGTGGGTAAGTCAAAGTAATTTAGGATGTCAAAGAATGTATTGTCTTTTTTGATATTAATTAGGATTTTGACAATCCAAATGTTAACTGTGGTGTCCTTTTGTGTGTTTTTTGTATTTTATTTCTCTTTTTTTAAAAATAATAACAGAAGAGCTTATTCGTTCAAAAAATTCAATTTGTTGCCTATTAACACAAAATTTACAAAGTTGCAAATGCTTGAATGAGTTATGATCTAAATACATTATAAATCTGCATTTTATTTCTAAAAGACTTTTTTTTTAAGATTTTATTTATTTATTTATTTGTCAGACAGATCACAAGTAGGCAGAGGCAGGCGTGGGGGGTTGGGTGGGGAAGCAGGCTCCCCACTGAGCAGAGAGTCCTATGCCAGCTCTATCCCGGGACCCTGGGATCATGACCTGAGCTGAAGGCAGAGGCTTTAACCCGCTGAGCCACCCAGGTGCCCCTCTAAAAGACTTATAAATAAATCATTATTTCAGTAGTCAAAGATGACCAAACATGCAAATTTTGAACATACTTATTTTCCTTTATAAAAGCCAAGATGGTAATGTGGAAATATAATTACATTTAATACACATTTTCAATGAAAGTAACGTCAGTGGGCCACCCAAATTACTACCATCACAAGTAAAATTTAGCATTTAATTGCAATCATGCTAAATTGAAGAAATAATTCCCAAGATACCTTATAATCTTTTTTGAATGTGATCACTGCCACTTAGAATTTCATTCAACTACTTGGTAGGATAGCAAATACAACTGCATAAACAAAAGGATAAAAAATCATAGAACTAGGGGCACCTGGGTGGCTCAGTCATTAAACATCTGCCTTCAGCTCGGGTCATGATCCTGGGGTCCTGGGATCAAGCCCCACATCAGACTCTCTGCTCAGCGGGAGGCTTGTTTCTCTTTCTCCCACTCCCCTGCTTGTGTTCCCTCTCTCTCTGTGTCTCTCTCTGTCACATAAATAAATAAAATCTTAAAAAGGAAAAAAATGGTAGAACTAGGAAACAGACGTAGAACCATGTAGTTGTTGTGAATTGAACTCCAATTTAACCCTAACAGAAAAACTATCACTGTCTGCCCCCCAGTACCTGAGGTCCCACCACAAAGCTCAGCACCCCAGCCAAATGTTTGGAAGCACTCCATGTTGGCTTAACTTGCAACCTAATAAATACTTCCAGTTGACTCTATAACAAGTCATACTACCCAATTATTTTGATTTTGATAATAGAGCTCTTGCTTTCATGACAAGTATCCACCCCTGAACCCTTTCCAAAGCTCTAGTTCCTTAGAGTATCATTGATACTGTGAGAGTGTTATTCCTTGCATTTACTCTCCTTTTTCTTACATATAGTGACCTAATTCTTTTAAATCCTAATGTATTGAAAGAGTAAGAATAAAGCTAGATGAGCCAAACTGAACTTTTTGATGTCACATAGATTACCTTTTCTTCAGAAATTGAATATATCACGGATCTCAGTGAAATTCTTCAATTACATGTACTCATTTCCAGTTTAAAATTATAGAATTTAGTAGAGTCTAAATCTTTTAAAGTTAATAAAATGACTCTGCAAAAAATGAATGTAGACTTGCCCAAAGTTGCAGGTGTCAAAAAACAAATTATTAATCCCTCCTATCTACCAATAATCATCTATAGTTGTTAGGATTTGAAAGGACATTATACTGGCAAAATACTTTTTCAAGAAAAATAGGGATCATTAAAGCAAACATCATGTTTAGGAGGTCAGGTTCCATTTTTAATATGCTTCCAAGACTTATTGACTATCTGTTTTTTTCGAGAAATATCGCAGGGCGCCTGGGTGGCTCAGTTGTTGAGAGACTGCCTTCAGCTCAGGTCATGATCCCAGAGTTCTGGGATCGAGTTCTGCATCAAGCTTCCTGCTCAGCGGGGAGTCTGCTTCTCCCTCTGACCTTCCCCCTCTCGTGCTCTCTCTCTCAATCTCTCTCTTTCTCAAATAAATTAATTAAATCTTAAAATATATATATAAAAAACAAAGTAAGATAAGGAATACTAAAATGAGCTAAACAGAGTTGCTGCCCATAAAGGATAGTACATTCCAGGCCAGAAGTTTGCATGGCTTTATCAACATTATTGTTGATTATAATTCTCATGGCTACTTTGTATATGATGTCCTAGGAGCTTTGGGGAGACTGTCAGGGCAAATAAAAATTGTTTAAGATTTATTTTATTACTGGCTCTTCAAATTTGATGGTCATTAAAATTACTTAGGGAAATCCAGAGCTTAGGCTCCAACCAGGTACTAAATCAGGTTTTCTACTTAGGCATTGAAGAGGGGAGGGAATTCTCAAGTCTCTGTGACCAGAAAAAAGCTGCTCCAGTGTTTCTTATGCACCCCATTTTGAGAGCCACTGCCTTATATGATACCACTTTTAAAAGTTTTGTCCCTAAGAACCCTGCTATTTAAAATGTGGCCATGGTCCAGCAGTGTTGACATCACCTGGGAGCTTGTTAAAAATGCAAAATCTCAGGCCTTACCCCCACCCTAAAGAATTAGAACCTGCATTTTAACAAGATCCCCAAGTGATACATATATGCACTAAAATTGGAGTAACTTTGCATTAGAGGACTACAAGAATAGAACTACACATATTACTCAATGCACACAGAATTGTTATAAGTACTAAAAGGTGTGTCATACATACTAGTTTAAAAGGTATAAAATATAATTTATGGTTTTAATTGATACACAAAATTTAGCCACCATGATTATTATAAATTCGGTGCAAGGTTTTCAGAGTAGTCAGCAATGTAAGTGTTATGATAAATGGCTTGGGATTTAGCAAAGATTAGTTTCCTAAAGACAAATGTGATCTTGAAAGTAACTGACATTGCTAGAGCACAGTATCTAAATGGTGCTAATAATGTAAATCTTAATTTTGGTCACGGTCCGATGTGAGGCAGTGAAGCACAAAGGAGCCAGATAGGAGGTGATTTCCCTTTGCAAGTATAAAGTGGAGGAACTAGAAGACTGAAGAGGGAAATGTTCAGGATTAGGAAGAAAGAATCCCCTCCTTCTAAAGCAATAACATTACTACTACATGCAAATGCTTTACATTTGCTATCTCAGTGAATACACATGAGAAAATCTGCACAAGAGCCAAATACTGTTGGCTATAATATTAAGGATACGCCCAAGATTTACTTCTAGAGTGTTAAGTTAGTTAGTGCCTTCCTTCCTTCCTTCCTTCCTCTCTTTCTTTCCTTCTCTCTCTCTACAAGATATTTCTGCAACCATTCAGTATTCCGTTCCCATTCCCTATGTCCCCATGTTTCCCATCCAGCAATGCAGAGGCCTAAAGGTCACAACTGGGCTTTTAACTATTAAGCGAGATTAAGGCTGCAACCAGTTACTACTTGGCAAATCCTGTACAGAGAAGTGTTTCATTTACGAAGACAATTTGTTTGTTCGTTGTTTAATTCAAATGTTTTTAAGATAGATCATGAAACATTTTAAAAATTCAACCATGTCTCTTTTCACATAGTTTTATTTGGGACTTTGGTCCCTTAGGACATTTGAGTTTTCAGCTCTTGAATTGCCAAAATTGTGGAAATCAGGAAATCTAGACTTTTATTTCTTTCAATGATTTTATTTATAGAACTGTATATTACAGGTTGTTTTGTGCACATTAGTTCTGGGACAGTTTTAAATATGGGTCTAAATTGTTCTTCTGTGTGGGGAAAAAAAATCAGAAGATCTGAAAATATTTGCATTATAATAACCTTAGGAACACAATGAAAGAAAGGAACGCAGTCTTTGATGGATACATGGTCAGTGGGGCAAGGGTTCTACTGAAGTTCAATCAACATATGCTTCTTCTTTAAAAAATTATTACCGTAGTTTCTCTTTAATGTTGACTGAAAAGGAAGGAGCAGGTGGTTCTCCACATGTTTACTGCAGTTATTTTGTTCACTCCTAGAAAAGGGACATTTAAGGGTGAAGATTTTATTAACGTGAATATTGATTTTTATAATATATTTGACATATTTGTTATAGAGATTGTATTTGGTTCTCTTTCATCATAATTATGCTTGTCATACAAATTTGAATGTCCTCCCTTAAACTGTAAATGAATGCACAAATTGTATGTTAATTAACCCACTACCTCACTGACTCAGTGGGAGCTCTTTGAGACCATTTAGACTGGCTCTCTACTGTAGTTCAAGAAAAAACAGTAAAGCTTCTTCTGATAGATCTGATCCAAACACTATAAGCAGCCTCATTGCTCCCCAGGATTCAGAAAAATTAGAAAGAAGGCCATCTAGATAGGCTCCTTCAGAAAAGAAGTTTTGCCAAGAAAAGGGTAACCCACATTAGTGCTGATTATTGTTGCTGCATAGATCAAGATGTGTTTCCTAAGTATTCCTCATCCTGTGACGTAGGAATACTTCTATAACCTCTTTTTTATCCACCAGGATTGGTGCAGATGGTACCTGATGCCATAACCCTAGCAAAGATTCATCGCCATTCTGGGCTGATTGGACCTTTGAAGGAAAATACAATCAAGAAGTGGTTCAGCCAGCACAACCATTTAAAGGAAGATTATGAAAAGGTTTGTCCTCCTGCAGTTAATTTTAAATAAGGTGATAAATCAGAATATGCTCTGGATCATTAGCTATTGTGGTTGATGAAAAAGTAAATTAAGTACACCTTGAGTGTACTCAGTCATTAGCTTAGTAATAATAACCCAGTTTAAATGGTATATTAACTAGATAAAATTTCTGTATTTGGTTTTAATTCTTACAGCTATCTCTGCTGAGATGCTCCTTGAAATTACTCTTTCAAGTTACCTCTGCATGCTTGTACACAATCTCCCATTTCTATAAATCCCCCTCCTTCCTTTGCAATGCATTTCTTCTGCTGAGCTCTACCTTTTTAAGCCTTGTTCTTTCAATGTTTGCAGAAGGCATAGTAGAGTTTTGTTGTTTTTTTTTTTTTTAATATCTCAGAACTTTACAAAATGTAGTGTTTTATTTAACTGCAAACATTTTTTCCCACTTAACTTCATGCTGGCATCTGGTCTGCAGTGTACAGTTTTGCAGGTTCTGCCCTATACCGGAGCTCCCAGCCAATGGGATGAGTTGGTTAAAGCCAGGCTTTGTTCCACTTGCCAGGGCATGAACTGGTACAACAGGATGTACCCAGAGGCAGAGGCAACTTTATACTAATTCACACAAAGAAAGAATATGGTCTAACATTGAATTTTTTTGGAACTGTCCAGAGCACTGAAATTCCTTCATCCTAGGAAGTGCCTCACTCCTGAGCAAACTGGGATGATTGGTCACCCTACTTAGCACAGGCCATGATAGAGAGACCCAAGAGTTCATCTATTCAGGCTTCTGTGAGATTGGAGTAGAACAAAATACAGGCCTTTGGAGGTCAAATAACAAAGATAAGATGACATTATCTTGAAATCTATTTTTTCACCATTCCCAAAATTATAACTTGAGTTTGGCACAAATCTCTGGGATTATAATTAGAGATGTTTTCACACACATTTGCTCTTCACAACTACCATGTACAGGCATCTTTTATTATCATCATTTTATAAGTGAAAATTATCTAGATAGACAAATTAAATGACTTGTTCAGGATCTTGGGATATCCAGAACTAAGACATGAACTAGGTTCAGTGACACAGATTTCCACTCTAGCATGTCAGCCACACCATTCTAGGAGACCGATTACCATGGCCCAACCAATCACTCATGGTTACACCTTGGTTAAAAAGTTGCATCTTTGACAAAAATGATGTATACCCAGGAGACCATTTTGAAAATAAAGAGTAGTTTTGGCAAGAAACCTCTGTTTCTAGAAGAAACAGAAGCCACAATTGACTCAGTGATTATCTACTTCCACCCACAAAGACATTAACTGATATAGACTGTACCAAACCATTTTTGGACAAGTAGATGACCTATGTGTAAGGATGTACATAATATATTACATAAATCTCAATATGGCTTTATCCATGTTAAAAATTCAAATATTCAAAATTGATATTTTAAATTTCTCTGGGGATAGGCAATATTGAGCCATATTATTTCTTTTTTTACCTTGAAAAAAATCATTCAATATTGCATATTTGAGATACCAAAAAAACCCACACCAGGAATCCTCTTCAATAAACTATGAAAATTAGAACCAACTGAGTAAAAGGGGTATTTTGCACAATTTCAATGAAAACATTCATTAGGCCAAAGAAGAAGTTGCTTCATGTTCTTCTGTAGCATATCCAGAACCAGTCATTTAATCATAATCTTCTCTCAACTGAGATGTAGAAGTAGTTCTTAATTATGTAATATTGCTTTTTATGATAGTTTTTACCACTAACTCTGATGCTAACACATTTGCTCATTTTGTGTGTTTATTATCTTTGTGTTATTGTTTTTCAACTGATTAGGCCTTGAGGAACTTTTTCTATTCCTGTGCTGGCTGGTGTGTGGTAACGTTCATCCTGGGAGTCTGTGACCGGCATAATGACAATATCATGCTGACAAAGTCAGGCCACATGTTTCATATTGACTTTGGAAAATTCCTAGGTCATGCACAAACATTTGGAGGGATAAAAAGGTCAGTGTCCAAATAATGTTTTTTAGAGTAATTAAGCAATGTCCTAGAGTGATGTATAACATGTAATGGCATAGGAATCCAGTAAATGACTGACTCCCATCTCTCACATCCCCCCAAATGACACAAACATGTTTATATATCTAATAAGATTGAAGGAAATATTTTTTCCATAGATTGTTAATGGAATAAATTAGGTTTCCTCAAATTGTTAGTGAACTTTTCCCATGAGACCTTAATCCTATTCTAGGCTGAATTGTCTGAAATATAATATTTTCATTTTTTATAAATCTTGAATAGACGTCAAAATATAATATTTTCATTTTTTTATAAACCTTGAATGGACAATGAGGCATGAATTCATGGTCTCAATACATGTGGTATATTACCCATAGCAATCCCCACCCCGGTGTACATATCATAAAACTAGGACATTTCCTACACTGAGATCACCTTGAAGCATTCCAAAAATACCTAGTGAGTAACTACCATTCAAGGCTCTGAAGCTATAACTGTAAACAAGGCAGACACAAACCCTGATCTCTTTCTAGTAGAGATGACACACATTAAACAAGTTAACATGCAAAGAAATGATATGAGGAAAGGAGGAGTTTGTTAATAAGAAACTAAAGCAAGGAAATGGAATAGAGAGTTACTGGAGCAGAGATGCTATTTTAAAGAGGCCTCTAGGAAGAGATGGGACACAACTGTGTAATTAATGATTCACCTTGTGGAAATCTGTGAAAATAGTATTCTAAGAAGAGAGAGCACCAAAAACAACAGTCATGCACATGGAAATAAGCCTGGTGTGTTCCAATGACAAGAAGGCCTAGGGCCTAGAGGTGAATGGAGAGGGGCAGATAATAGGAGGTAAAGGTGAATATTTCAGTGGAGGTCAGATCATGTGGGTCACTAAGGACATGGTAAGGAGGTTGGCTTTTATTTTAGGTTCAGGGACAAGCAGTTGATGGATTTCAGTGGATTTCAAAACTCTTTCCTGCTGTCCTGTGAAGTAATAAGACAAGATAGGAGTCTACTACAATGATTAGGGCAAGACCTTAATGGAAAGGAAGTGATAAAAACTGACAGATTGAGAATATATTTTGGAGTCAGAGTCATAGGACCTGCTAATCACTTGGACACTCGGCATGATTAATGGACTGGGGGAGGAGCTTAGCAGGTAGGAGAAGAAAGGAAAACACTCAAGGATGACTCCTGGATTTTTGGTCTTAATAAATAATTTTATCATTTACTGAACCCAAAAAGAACTGATGGATGAGTAAGTTTTTGTTTTCTTTTATTTGTACTGGGGCAAGGAAACTCAAAGTTTAAGACTAAAAGTCCCTTGCTTTAAAAAGATACTTCACCTGAAAGTAGAAATGGAATCAAACCATTCTCAAGTGTAATCAGTCACTTTTAGCTAAAAGCAGCTCCTCCATAGAAGAAATAATGTCTTCTACAAGAGAGCATGATGAACTTTCATTAGATGACCATTATCTGGTATTAAAATGCCAGCATAAACTACATAATATGATTTTTCCTATTTTGTAGAGACATACAAATGGAATCACTTCACTTGTTATTCTTTCCAGTACACTGCCTTCTATACTGACTACATTGAGAAAATTCACCACATCTGCATTCATTCCTTAAAAATCTACTCAGGATTGTCTGTGTGCTGAGGACTGTAATAAACCTTGAGGACACAAAGTGTAATAGTCCACATTTACCACCTCAATGGGGTTTGATCTTTCTTAGAATACTAAAAGACAAAAACATGAATAATCACTGTAAAATGTAGAGAGGGCAAATAGAGAGTTGTACTTTTTAGTTTGTACTTTTAGAACATCCATAGAGGCAGGATACCTAGTTTATGAAGACAAATGTTAACTAACATATGAGCATAGACACAATTTACTCATGTAACGTGTTTTCTCTAAAATCCACTCTTTCCCAGAAATTTAAAGATTAGATTACAATTTTGACATCTTTATTTGTTTATTTTGCTGTATGGTCCACTGAAAATTTGGGTTAACCCTTACTTATTCATTTAACCAGCAATAGTGTTGACCATAGTGGTGGTTAAAAATATATATATATATATAAATATTTCATTCCTACAGAAAAAGTTGAGGGAGACATATAAAGTAAAGAACAAGTTACTAGGGTGCCTGAGTGACTCAGTGGGTTAAAGCCTTTGCCTTCGGCTCGGGTCATGGTCTCGGGGTCCTGGGATGGAGCCCCACATCGGGCTTTCTGCTCAGCAGGGAGCCTGGTTAACGCCCGCCCACCCCCACCTGCCTCTCTGCCTACTTGTGATCTCTGTCAGTCAAATAAGTAAAATCTTAAAAAAAAAAAAAAAAGCAAGTTACTGAACAATATGGTAAGTGCTATAATGGAGATATGTCCCAGGGTCTATAGAAAAGGTAGAGCCAAATTTGTTTGTTTATTAATATTACAACAGCTGCTGCTGCTTCTACATTTGACAATTTTTTGACATATAATATTATATTAGTTTCAGGTGTACAGCATAGTGATTCAGCAATTCTATATATTACAAAATACCATAAATGTCACCATCTGTCACCACACAGTTATTACAGTGTTATCATATAATAGGGACATATATATACACACATATATAATATATATATTCCCCATGCTGTACATTTTATCCCTCTGACCTATTTATTTTATAACTGGAAGCTTGTACCTATAAATCCCTTTCATCTATTTTGCTATCTCCTACTGCCTTCACTTCTGGCAACTACCAGTTCTGGATATTTATGAGTTTATCTCTGTTTTTTGGTTTTTTTGTTTATTTGTTTTGTTTTGTTTTATTTTTCAGATTCCACTTACATAAGTGAAATCATATGATATTTGTCTTTCTCTGTCTAATTTATTTCACCTAGCATGATACCTTATGGATCCATTCATGTTGTCATGATAGCAAGACTTCTTTCTTTTTTATGGCCGAGTAATATTCCATTGTGTATGTATGCCACATCTTTATCCACTCATCTGTTGATGGACATAAGCGTAAGGGTGCATATATTTTTTCAAATTAATCTTTTCATTTTCTTCATGTAAATACTCAGAAGTGGAATTACTGGATTGTATGGTACTTCTTTGTTTTTAATTTTTTGAGGAACCTTCATGCTGCTTTCCATAGTGACTGGACCAATTTACATTCCCACCAACTGCACAAGAGTTTTGTTTTCTCCATATCCTCACCAACATTTGTTATTTCTTGCTTTTTGATACTAGTCTTTCTAACAGCTGTAAAGTGATATCTCATTGTGGTTTTGATTTGCATTTCCCTGATCATCTGTGATATGCAGCATCTTTACATATATCTGTTGGCTGTTTGTATGTGTTATTTGGAAAAATGTCTATTCAGGTCCTCTTATGGCAATTTTAAATCTCTTTTTGTGCAATGTCTGAGGTGCATGAAAATGTACCCAGGACAGATCCTCACTGATAGTAGGTTCTTAATATTGCTTATCAGGTAATAAACCATTCATAGGGAAGCCCTCAATCATTCAATAATTATTGATTGGATGAACAAAAATGAAGTTAACACTGTCTTCTTTTGAGATTATTGATTATTGTTCACCAGTTAAGGGGGCCAGCTGCAGCACAATGATCCATTTGGATTATTATTTGCAAGATTTTATCTCCACCAGTGGCTATGTAAGACTCATTAGCAATGTCCCCTTGGATTTCTGTCTTGAAACTGTTACTTCTGAATTTGTATTCTAACAATTTTCTTCCAAGTCTCTTTTGGCTGTGTCAAGAGTTCATTTGAATGCTGTTTCATAAGACAGCTGACTACTTCTGTCCTAGGACCATTGGTTGTTCTTATTGGTTGCTAGGTTGACAATAGGCTTCTTATAAATCAAACTTCTATATCCCCCATGACACATGAACATTCTTATTTTTACTACCTTTTTTACATTATAGACCTGATCTTTATCTATTTCTTTAGCGATTTTAATTTTTTATTTGACCGGGAGAGACACAGCAAGAGAGGGAGCACAAGCATGGGGAATCAGAGAGGGAGAAGCAGGCTTCCTGCTGAGCAGGGAGCCAAATGTGGGGCTCGATCCCAGGATCCCAGGATCATGACCTGAGTTGAAGGTAGATGCTTAACGACTGAACCACCCAGGCATCCCAGACCTGATCTTTAGAGAAAAGTCTAGCTTTACCTAACTTCTTTTTTTTTTTTTTAAGATTTTATTTATTTATTTGACAGAGAGATCACAAACAGGCAGAGAGGCAGGCAGAGAGAGAGAAGCAGGCTTTCCGCTGGGCAGAGACCCCAATGTGGGGCTCGATCCCAGGACCCTGAGATCATGACCCAGGCTAAAGACAGAGGTTTGACCCACTGAGCCACCCAAGCACCCCTCACCTAACTTCTTTTAAACACCCACTAGACATATTAATAACCTGTCCATAATGTACAAAGTCAGGCATGTAAACTAGAACTATCCTACTCTCTAACAGTCCAGCAAGACCATATAATGCTCTAGTAATAACCAGTAATAACCAGGATCATACTCCTTAACATAATTACATGTATCCCAGAAAGTACATGTATCCCAGACACATGTGCTTCTACTACTATCTACTCCTTAAACACAGGGAGGAGGAAAGTATTTGTAGGACTTTTTAGGTTTACAAAGGATTACTGACACATATCAAGTAATTTCACTTCAAAATCCACTTGCCTTGATCATTGCTCAATTGCACATAAAGAGTCGTAGTTTAAAGTTGGGGATGGTTTATGGGTTGGCAAAAAGAAATCACGTACACACATAAGATCCTCTCTAATGTAGATAAAACCTTCAGCCAAGGTTACAGAACTTAATAATGGAAATTAACAGACCAACAGAGCAGAAACAGTTGTGTATCTGGGGATAGATTTTCCTTTGATCTTTGGTTTCTTTAAAAGGAAGAATAATGAGGTGATGTTTTCCTTACAAGCAGGATCTTGAGAAAGAAACTGATTTCTTGTTGGGCCATTGCCCTTTAACACTCATGTTTACATCACCATTCCGGAACATCTCACACTAAAACATTTATGTAATTCTGTTTAGAAAATGCTCATAGACATTGGCTCTCCTGACTCTTGGATTATATCAAGTTAGCCCAGCAACACTTTCATTTGGAATTCTTACCCAGGTGTCCCTGAACCATTCCCCTGAATTCATTTTACCAGAAATCTGGAAAGCCTGTGCTTAGACCAGATTGGAGCCTCCTGTAGACTTTCTAGCTTGAAGAGAGAAGAAGAAATGTCATCTCAGCTATGAATATGAAGGATTTCAAATCCTGTATATAAACAAAAAATCCTTCCTTAATGGTTTTAATTATGAGATTAGATAAAGAGGATTTACGCCAGTGGGTTAAATCACAGGGCGATTCAGCCCTAGTATCCCGTAATGATTCTGGGGGAAATTTGGTTAATCCTTACAATGGAAACAATGAAGAATTTCACCAACTTTCTGAAGTTTCTGTCTGGTTTTTCTTTTGAAATAATTGCTTCATTATTATCTTCTTTATTTTCTCTCACAAAAATTCAAATTAAAGTGGTTAAAAAATTATGCATCCACACACATTTGCGCTCAAATTTCCCTTGTAACAGTGATTTCTACATTGCAATTTTTTCATTACATGAAAGATATCATTGTAATAAACTGCAAATTTCAACTCAGTAATTTTTTGATGGTGACTTTCTCGTATAGAGGAGGAAAATTTAAGGAAGGCCTTTTATTGGTGATGTTTATTGTTCTTCTAATTCATTGTTTCATATTTGTATTTTTCCAAACTATATTTTCACAATCCGTGTGGTCTTTCACTTCAGTAATACTAGACTTGCGTGAAGTCTTTAATTTTAAAGGTTGTATGAGTGGTGGTTAAGCTCAGATACTCTGGAGATACACTGTATGATTTTTTTCTTTAATTCCATACTACAATGTACTAATGATGTGACCTTGAACAAGTGTCTTCTCTGTGATTCAATGTAGTTTTACTGATACTTGTGAAGTGCTTAGAAGAGTGTCTAGCATTGAGTAAGGCTCAAGAAATGTTCTAATTAACTGTAGTGTAAGTACTTCAAATGAAGTGACAAGAAATGAGACTGCATTTCTAGGTGATTATTGTGTCTTTATGTTTAAAATTATTTGAATATCTTATTTTGGTACTTTTTTAAAAGTATGTGCTCTGAAACACATGAGTTGAACTTTTTAGTCCTTAAAGTTCTCTGGCTTTGAGGCTTCTTAACTGACAGATTGCGCTGCAATCTTTTTTACTACATTGCAGTATTCTTCAGGTTTATTTAGACTATAAGGTATTTCACCAAGTCATTCTTGACTTCTGATATAATTTCAGGCAGAAGCAGAAGTGTCCTTGACCTGGATCAAGCTAGCTTGGTTTTTTCACCAGTGACAGGGGCTAGCTTGCAAGAGCATATTGTCTGTATTCCTTCTCAGCTCCATGTTCAGCGACATCACTTTGGTAGCCTGAAATCAGCCATAGTGAAAGTATACACACCATGAAAACTGCAGAATGTCACAAATAAGCGCTTTCTTTTTTTCTTAAAAAAAAAAAAAAAAGTGAGTTAAATATATGCCACCATATCAGAGGACATGAATCCATTTAAAACAGATAATCAATCATTCCAGAACACAAACAAAATAAAATTCCAACTCTTTTTTCCTATTCAAATATTTACATGAAGATAAATAAAATATTATGTATCTATCTTCTTATAGCATGGTTTATGCACTTCAAACTTTATCTCGATAGATCACCTATCACCAAATATAATTCATCCCAGAATTTTCATCCTAATATTAGTCATAAAAATTCCCTGTATCTATAATCATCTTGACATTATCTTCAATAGTTACCACTGATTTAAAATTCTTTTGTTTAATTTCTAATTTGAGAATTATAATGTTTATATTCTAAATTTCCTTAATTTAAAATCATTCTTGGGAAAAACAAACAAACAAACAAACTCCCTTAGCAGATTAAAAGATTTTTTTGTCTTACTCCAATCATTCTGGTTTTATGTAATATTCATTGTAATTCAAGTGCTATATAGGCATTAATGATCACTTACATGCTTTAATTACTATCTTAGTGTTCTCTAAAATTAGGTGAGTCTCATTGGTCTGTTATTCACACAAATGTTTATTAATAAACATTGTGGGTTTTTTTTACTGAGAGCAGTATCTGAAAAAAGCACATTTTCCAGTACTTCTCCAACTGTGAGTGCCTTAAGGGTATCTTTGTATCTTAAGCATCTAGCAAGTTCCTGACACTTAGCAGAAGCTCAATTTTGGTTGATTGAAGGATCACTACAAAAATGTCTTAAAATTTACCTCTCTTGACCTAAGAAAGTACAATTTTTCTGAAGATCAAATTAAGAACCTGCCATATTCTGTTATCCTAACTATAAATTTACCAAGGGATTTTTACTTAATGGTCAGTTTATGTGTGGGAGTTGGGAATGAGACTCAAAATTTGAACCATTACCTTACACCCATTAATATGGATAATATTAAAAAGCAGAAAACAAGTCTTGGTGAAAATGAGAAGAAACTGTACCTCCTGTACAATGTTAGTGGAAATGTAAAATGATCCCGCTGCTATGGGACACAGTATGGCCTCAAAAAATACTGTGTTTCTCAAAAATTTATAAAAAATTACCATAAGATCCAGCAATTCTACTGAAAAGAATTAAAAGCAGGGTCTCAAAGAGGTCTTTGTACACTCATGTTTATAGCAGCATTATTCACAGTAACTGAAATGGGGAAGCAACCCAAGGGTTTATCAACAGATGAATGGGTAAGAGGAACATGGCATATACATTTAATATAATATTATTCAGCCTTAAAAGGAAAGAAATTCTAGGGGCGCCTGGGTGGCTCAGTGGGTTAAGCCGCTGCCTTCGGCTCAGGTCATGATCTCAGGGTCCTGGGATCGAGTCCCGCATCGGGCTCTCTGCTCAGCGGGGAGCCTGCTTCCTTCTCTCTCTCTCTGCCTGCCTCTCTGCCTACTTGTGATCTCTCTCTGTCAAATAAACAAATAAAATCTTAAAAAAAAAAAAAGGAAAGAAATTCTAACACATACAACAACATGGATGAACCTTGAGGACATGTTAAGTGAAATAAACCAGTCACAAAAAGACAAATACTGCATGATTTCACTTACATGAGGTACTTAGGGTAATCACATTCATAGAAACAAAAAGCAAAATAGTGGTGGCCAGCTGCTGGGTGGAGGGGGGAAATGTGGAGTTATTGTTTAATGGGTATAGTGTTTCAGTTTTATAAGATGAAAAGAACAATGCAGATGGATGATGACAGTAGTTGCACAATGTCATGAACATATTTAATACCACTGAACTATACACTTAAAAATTGTTGAGATGATAAATTTTATGTAATGTGGATTCAACCACAATGAAATAACTGAAACAAAATTGGTACACTATAAGTTTCACAAAGGCTTCCACCAGTCACAAAGCCAGTCCCAGGCAAACTATACCTAACATCTGAATAGTGCTTTGATGTTCAAAGTACTCTCACATAGACTTATTTCCAGAAAAAGTTTGTTCTGTCATTTTCATCTACTGACTATTATTTCTCCTTCTCCCATCCCCCTTATCATTCCACTGGGTTTTTTATTGTCTGGTTTCTTCTGAATAACTTTTTATATTTACCTCCCTCCCAATATATGTAGAAAACAGTTCCTCCAATTAAAACAAACAAACAAAAAAACCCATGAATTTTCTTCAAAGAGAGACTTGTAAGTTTTTAAATGAGAAGAGAGAGGGATGATAAGAAAGGATGAAGTGTAGGAGAAAGAGGGAATAAAAGGAACAAAATGAGAGAGGGAAGAAGGGAGAGAAAACAAAATAGTGGGAGGATTCTGCCTTCTGGCACTCAATAAGTCTGTCCTCCATTGTGAACAAAGTATGATTGACATAGAAGACATGCATGCTCTCCTCAACTGGCCTGTGGTATGTGCCTGTCAGTATAAGCATATGATAGTACTGAGTCTGAATCTAGTTTTTAAAGAAATTTAAAGAAAGACCGCACATGTCTCCTAAACATGAACCTAGTGTAAGAACTTCATCTAGTGTTCCATTAAAGACAGAGTACCTGCTTCCATACAGAGTTTTAACTCATGGTGTTAAACTTAGTAAGAGATAAAATGTCCATTTCAAGCATGATTCATAAATTTTGATCATGCAAATAGTAACTTTGTGGGCTATTTAAATGTTTGCAGAGGTAACCTGGACTATTCTCGATTTTTATTTCCAACTTGATTTGAAAGCCTAATCTTATTTAAAATGTGATGGCACAATCCAATTTCACACAAGCATTATGGCATTGATAATCTTTTCCTCATAGCTAGACTAGCATCTGTTCCAAGCATACATTGAAATTTCATGCAAAGCATAACTATACACTTATTCTTGAACTCAAACTCAAGGGAGGCAACATGAGATTTCAGAGGAGCTGACCTGATCAGTCTCTTCTTGTCCTCATAAAATCCTGACCTACTATAAACTCACACCCAAAATATCAGACTTAAGAAAGTACGACTGATCATTTTGAAGAGGTAGCTGTTTTAACTACTCTTTTCAAATAAGAGAGATAATGTATCTGAGCCTGACAGGAACTCCAGAGTCAGCATCTAACATTTCTAAGCAATTTAAGATCAGGGACCTCTCAGAGTCTAACTGTGGACCCACAGTGCATCCACAAGAGGCTAGACAAGGAGAAGAAGAAACAAACATATTTTATACTTAACAGATTATTGGTGAGAGTCCCCTTAGGTCATAATTGCTGAGAGCTTGGAGATCTCATGGTGTGTTAAATGTTCTTTTTGTAATGTACATGCACCCTTATATTTTCTCTATATTGCACTTTCCTGTGCTGTCTAATTATACAAGGTTCTATCCTATCCAATGGAGATTCCAAATTTGCCTTCTCAATTAACTCATGGATATTAGACAAGAGACTTGGGTTGTTTCTGTTGGACAGCAAAATGTGTTCTCTGAAATGTAAGTCGTTTGTGATACCAGAAAAGTATAGGCTTACACATTCCCAGTGTACTCCGTCTGCATTCATTTATTGGTACGCTAATAGCACCATTCACTATGATGGGAGTCTACAATTTTTTTTTCCTTTTTATTTTTTTTATTTTTTTATTATTTTTTTTTTCATTTTATTTATTTTTTCAGTGTAACAGTATTCATTCTTTTTGCACAACACCCAGTGCTCCATGCAAAACGTGCCCTCCCCATTACCCACCACCTGTTCCCCCAACCTCCCACCCCTGACCCTTCAAAACCCTCAGGTTGCCCCAACCTCCCATCCCTGACCCTTCAAAACCCTCAGGTTGTTTTTCAGAGTCCATAGTCTCTTATGGTTTGCCTCCCCTCCCCAATGTCCATAGCCCGCTCCCCCTCTCCCAATCCCACCTCCCCCCAGCAACCCCCAGTTTGTTTTGTGAGATTAAGAGTCATTTATGGTTTGTCTCCCTCCCAAATGGAATACTATGCAGCCATCAAAAGAAATGAAATCATGCCATTTGCGACGACGTGGATGGAACTAGAGCGTATCATGCTTAGTGAAATAAGTCAATCGGAGAAAGACAACTATCATATGATCTCCCTGATATGAGTCTACAATTTTTTAAATCTCTAAGACAATATATTTTAATGTTACTATGATATTTCATGGGAGCAAAACCATCTGAAATTCATGAAATCAATAATAATAGTTTCAATAATAAAAATAAAATGTACCTCATTCCTGATTCCCACATTTCAATTCAGGGTACAAATACATATTCAAACACTTGAGTCTAAAGTTTAAGACTAAAATTTATGTCCATTTACTGACATTCTCAGTTGCTCAAGTAAATAGTAGATGAACTATAGTATAAAAAGAAGAAATATGTATGTCCACAGAGCCCATGAATCCTTCATAGAGTTCTCTATATTTCCATTTCATTCTCCAGATCCCCTGCCTCCATCAGCAGCATTGAAATAGGTAGCTTTTCTCACATTGCTCTGGATTATCACTGGGAGTGGCAAAAAGTAAGCACTCCTTAGTGTGATCATCTGGTATAGGGGATCAGATTCTCAAGGAACTAGTCAAAATTACCCTTTTAAGCTTCATAAATACTTGGTATGCATTACCTAATTAATCCTCATAGAAACTCTTTGAGGTAGCTGCTGTTATTTTCTCTAATTTACAGATCGAGAACTAAGAGAGAAGTTTTGGTGGTTATAACTTGTCCAAAATCATGAGCAGTTGGTGGTAGGACCCTTGGGAAGATGCCCTGTGGGAAACTGATACTCCCATTTCTCAATAATCCTAGCACACTCTGTTTTCTTTCCAGTATTGGGACAGATGGCTGTTTCTTTAGTTAGTAACAGATGACATAGTTATCCTGCATTTATGGCCATGATATATATTAAATTTATATCTTTAACAACTACAATCAAATATGTTGCACACAATATGTTCTCACTATACTGTGAGAAGCATTCACAAACTAAGACCACGTGTTAAAGTAACAGGGCCACTCTCTCATCCACAGACAATGTCCTCTCTTAGAGGTGAAAAGACAGGAACAATTGTCATTCTCTTTTAAGTTTTTTTACATTTTAAAAAGAGTCATCTAATAGGAATAGCTAAATGTTTATGGGATGTGACTCTAGTTTTCAAAGCCCACCAGCGACCGTTTTATTGAACTTTGGGTGACCAAAGACCACCCGAGCTGTTGGGATGTGGTCCAGGGCTATTATCTAGACTGTATAAATCACATTGGAGGAAGTTACTTCTGTGCATAATGGTGTCCTTAAATAGCTTATGTGTTCCATACTTTAAAATTGAACATCATTCATTTTTAAAATATGCACATATTTGCTCAAGGAATAGATCAATAAGTGGAAGACCACTCACTTTAAGGATACAACATCTCACTTATTTCAGAGGGCATCCATTACAATTAGGATGCTTGGTCCATTTTCCTTAAAAATATATTTCAGAATAGGGCAATCCCCACTGGGAGGGCTAGTGATACTGAGAAGATTTCAGGAGGAAGTATAACAATAGCAGGACTTTGAAGAAAGGATGAGAACTTAAATTCGTGGGGAAAAGGAAAAAAAAGAGCCTATATTTAATAGTCTGAGTGCTGTGAATAAAAGTGTGAAGGCAGAAGATAAACATGTGCCATAACCCACTCATCTTTTTCTGTTCTACACCATAGCAGCCAAGGGCTGCTATAGACCACCGCGACTACAGGCAAACATTATCCCCATTTTCAAATAGGCTGTCCTCACAGCCCAGCAATCCCACAATGCTTCTGCGTCCATTTCTCTATTTCATGCTCCACAAGGAGCATCTCTGCTTCCCACCCTGCCTGTTCTTGCTCTGTCTCTCAAATAAATAAATAAAATCTTAAAAAAAAAAAAAGCTACTATGAACAGTCATGTATATGCTTTTGTGGGAATATAAATTTTCATTTCTCTGAGACAAGTTTTCAAAAGTATAATTATTGGGTTGTATGGTAGATGTGATGTGAGAAACAAAGGCAAAAGAAAAATTAAATTTCCGTTCTACTTACCGCCCATTGACAAGTCCTTGAAACAGGCAAAGTGACATTCCTCTAGAAACTCAGCTGCCTTGATGTTAATACTTTGCTACAGGCAAAACACAATCTTAGCTTAACATTTATCCCAATCCCCCAGGATCCTGTAAGTCTACTTTAACATAAAAAAATTCTTTGGAAATTTCCTTTATCTCTACCCCCAATATGCATGTTGGCAATCATCCCCCCAGTATATGGCCCAATGATATACATCTGAAGGGCTTCATGACTAGGGTCTTCCTAGACAGTAATAAATGACCTTTTCGTACCAAAACCAACCCTCTCAAGGCACTGGAAACCCTGTTTCCAAAGTTCTTTAGACACTTAAACTATCCTGAAGCCTCCTCCCAACTTGAAAATATATGATCGGCCATTCCGGCTCTTTCTGCCCATAGGTTCTGACCCTGTGCTTTACTAAAACCGTCTTTTTGCACCAAAGACATCTCAAGAATTCTTTCTTTTGTACATCAGTTACACGTTGTGTTCTTGTTTAAGAAACTACGAAGTTGTCTTCCCAAATAGTAGCTATAACATTTTACATTTCCACCATCAGTGTGTGAGTGATCCAGTTTCTCTCCATATCCTTGCCAGCATTTGGTATTGTCATTCACTTTTTATGTTAGCCATTCTGATAGATATGTAGTGATATCTCATTGTGGTTTTAATTTGCATTCCCCTAATAGCTGATGTTGAACATTCTTTCATGTGCTAATTTATCATCTGCATATCCACTTCTGTTGTCCTTTCATGTCTTTTGCCAATTTTCTAATTGTGTTGTTTGATTTTCTTTTACAGTTAAATTTTGAGACTTCTTTATAGATTATAGGTATCACTCCTCTGCTGGCTATGTGGTCTGCAAAAATGGTCTCCCAGTCTGTAACTTGTCTTTTTATTCTCTTAAAAACTCTCTGCATAGCCCTAGATCCCAAAGATTTTCTTCTACATTTTCTCTGAAAGTTTTATAGTTTTGTATTTTACATTTAAGTCTGTAATCCACTTAAAGTTAACTTTTTTATTAAATATGAGGTTTCTGTCTTTTTGCCTATGAATGTCTAGTTGCTCCAGTATCATCTGATCAAAAGCCTATATCCTTTCTCCATTGGATTGCCTCCACACCTTCACCAAAAATCAGTTGGGCATATTTGTGCGAGTTCATTTCTGTTATTTATACTATTCAAATGACCTACGTGTCTAACCCTCTAATGCAGGATAGTCAGAAGAAAGGCAGGCAGGGAAAAGAAGCTCCCGCACTAAGAAGAAACCACCCTTAAAAGGATTTTACACCACCCTGGAAGGAGCCCTCCACCTTTTCACACATGATAGGTAGATGACAAAAACCTGATTGGATGACAGGCGCTCGGAGAGTTAATCGGATCAAAACAGCCCTCCAACCAGCCCATTAAAAACCCCTAGACTTAGGAACTCCAGTGGCCGCCCTCTCATGTCCTCTCCCTCTTGGGGAGCTTTGTACTATCACTCAGTAACTATGACTCAGTAAACTTGCTTTGCTGCCTGCCACTCTTCCTGTGGTCTACCTTTTCATTCTTCAAAGCAGTGTGACCAAGAACTGAAAGAAATCCTGTAACGCCTCACCAATTCCTTACTCACAGACACGGGACTGAGGTCCCTCATTACAACTTGGTGAGAATGGAGTTTTAGGATCCCCTTGGAACCTTCACTGGTGTGGTGGGGAAAATGGAGTTATACATATTTTCTTTTCCTGCATGATTTGGCTGGAGTAGAGTGGTTATTGTCTAAACATTGTCTGTCTCTTAGGCTACCCCTTTCCTGGGCCTTCGGCTAGAAAGAGCAGGCTTTTCTTGGCAATTTTTTTTGTCTGCATCCACTAGCATCTCCAGATTACCAGCTTCTTGAGCTCTATGTTTGGAATATACATGGCAAAAAGAACTCTCAGAGAATTCACCACCATATTGTTTCTCGTGTCCTGAGATCCTTAGATAATCAAAGTAGAAATTTAACTCACAAAATTTTACCTCCAGGCTAGATCTTTTCTTTATGGTCTGGAAATAAGGATCACAATACTTTATTATCATCTGCTCCTGTCTGTCTCAAAGATACCTCAAAGGTAACTCATTTAAAGCTGAACCCACTCTGAATGTTGCACTATATCTTCTCGACATAGAAGCCAAAAATTTAAACCTGTTCCTAACACTCTTCTCCTATTCATTTTGAACCGTATGAAGTCCTCCTGTTTTTGACTGAAACTTTTTTTTGTCTACCCACTTCTCTGTATCTGCATGCCACAGTCCTAATCTGAACTATGCTCATATCTAATCAAAATCTTCTGCAAAGTCTCTTGTCTGATCTACTTACATACATCTTCCCTGTTCCAAATTCTTTTTTTTTTTTTTTACTATTTTTTTTATTTATTTTTTCAGCATAACAGTATTCATTCTTTTTGCACAACACCCAGTGCTCCATGCAAAACGTGCCCTCCCCATTACCCACCACCTGTTCCCCCAATCTCCCACCCCTGACCCTTCAAAACCCTCAGGTTGTTTTTCAGAGTCCATAGTCTCTTATGGTTTGCCTCCCCTCCCCAATGTCCATAGCCCGCTCCCCCTCTCCCAATCCCACCTCCCCCCAGCAACCCCCAGTTTGTTTTGTGAGATTAAGAGTCATTTATGGTTTGTCTCCCTCCCAATCCCATCTTGTTTCATTGATTCTTCTCCTATCCCCCTACCCCCCCATGTTGCTTCTCCATGTCCTCATATCAGGGAGATCATATGATAGTTGTCTTTCTCCGATTGACTTATTTCACTAAGCATGATACGCTCTAGTTCCATCCACGTCATAGCAAATGGCAAGATTTCATTTCTTTTGATGGCTTACTGGCACAAAAACAGACACATAGATCAGTGGAACAGAATAGAGAGCCCAGAAATCGACCCTCAACTCTATGGCCAACTCATCTTCGACAAAGCAGGAAAGAATGTCCAATGGAAAAAAGACAGCCTCTTCAATAAATGGTGCTGGGAAAATTGGACAGCCACATGCAGAAAAATGAAATTGGACCACTTCCTTACACCACACACGAAAATAGACTCCAAATGGATGAAGGACCTCAATGTGAGAAAGGAATCCATCAAAATCCTTGAGGAGAATGCAGGCAGCAACCTCTTCGACCTCAGCCGCAGCAACATCTTCCTAGGAACAACGGCAAAGGCAAGGGAAGCAAGGGCAAAAATGAACTATTGGGATTTCATCAAGATCAAAAGCTTTTGCACAGCAAAGGAAACAGTTAACAAAACCAAAAGACAGCTGACAGAATGGGAGAAGATATTTGCAAACGACATATCAGATAAAGGGCTAGTATCCAAAATCTATAAGGAACTTAGCAAACTCAACACCCAAAGAACAAACAATCCAATCAAGAAATGGGCAGAGGACATGAACAGACATTTCTGCAAAGAAGACATCCAGATGGCCAACAGACACATGAAAAAGTGCTCCACGTCACTCGGCATCAGGGAAATACAAATCAAAACCACAATGAGATATCACCTCACACCAGTCAGAATGGCTAAAATTAACAAGTCAGGAAATGACAGATGCTGGAGAGGATGTGGAGAAAGGGGAACCCTCCTCCACTGTTGGTGGGAATGCAAGCTGGTCCAACCACTCTGGAAAACAGCATGGAGGTTCCCCAAATTCTTTTCCATGTTCAGCTGGAAGGACCTTTTCAAAACACTTTGATTATTATCAATACATTTTTTTATTGCTTGTAGGATATTAAAATCTTCAATCTCACCTATAAGCCTTACACATATCTATTGTAGATGCTCAATAAATATTTGTTGATAAATAACTATAGTAACATTTTGGGTCCATTCATCCCTGGCTAGATTAAAGTGACCTAATGGAGAGACATATCCTGAAAACTTAAGCACCCTCAGTGCAATGGCAATATATACATTTTTAATGATGATGATCTTAGTGTTCTAGTGAGTTTATCCAAGGAGATTACATTGACAGAATGGTTCAAGGGGAAGTTTATGCATAAGTAATAACAAACAGCAAATTATTAATTGTCCTGCTATTTCCCATATCAAATGAATTTGTCTCCTTAATAATCAGTATTTGTTTGCAACAGAAATATCCTTAAATTTCTCAAGTATATATGCATTTTTAAAGTACTTCTCACTTATATTGGACATCTAGAAAATATTCTTAGCATTTTTACAGAATAATACGTTCAGAGAAGGGCTAATTATAAGTTAATAAAAAGATTAACTTTGACAAAAAATGACAGGATTATAATAAAATAAGATTGTTCAAATGGCCTTCCTACATAAATGTTAAATTATCCTACTTCTTCACTGCATGAGCTATGTATATTTGCTGTTGCATCCATTGCAGAATACTGTCAAAATATTGTTTGAGGCATTAAGAGTAAATAAAGGAAAGATAAAATAGTGCCTCTCCCCTTGAAAATCATATAGGTCATTTGAGGGGGAAATCATAAGACAACTAGAGACTATAAAGAATGAAATAGATTAGCTGTAGGGCTAAATTAAAAGAGAAGGCAAAGTAAGAGAGAAATCAGCAAAGGATAGGTAAATTAGAGAAGACTTACTAGAAGAACAGTTAGGGCTTTAGGTGGGAGACACAGAGAAAGAGAGAGAAAAATGCAGAAGCAGGAAACAATACAGGTAAAAGGTAGAGAAGCAGAACACGTAGGGCTTAGGCAAATAATAGTAAAACCACAAATCTGGAAATAGAGTAGGATAGTCAAAACAAGAAATTTCTGGTAAATTTGACAAGCTATAAGTGAGAGGTTGTCAGGATATGAATCAGAATGCAGTAACAGTATGGACTCTAAGAGATCAAATAGTTTCTAATCTCCTTTCTTGCCACAACCAATTTATATTTCAGATTTGTAAGTATTGCTTAAACTTCAGACACAGTCTCCAATACATTAATTTTGCGACCTTGGATTAGGTTCGCATTTGAGTGAACTGATAAAGCACATTCCAGCTACGACTCTTATAGCTTGTATGGTTGGGATAGGATTCTGTTTCGCATGTGCAGCCTCTTCCATTTACAGAAAGAATTTTAGTCTAAGTCATTTTAAAAATTGGCCAGAAGTGAGTCCTGTGAGTCATATAGAAAAAAATTTAGCATTTTATTTTGTTGGACCCACTGAAAATTTAGATTATGAAAATACTTAAACACAGCCAGGATTGGGTCCTTTAATATTACTATTAGTTATAGTTAGTTTACTATTAGTTTATATTTCCTCCAATTTAGAAATGTTCTTTTATGTATTTGATTTTCTGCTGTGGTGTTTCTTCATCTGATTTATAAAGGTGCTTACCATGGAAGGAGGAAATATGTTATCACATGAACTCGAGCATAATTACAACAACTTTCCAAGAAAAATCCATTTGACCAAGCATATGGAAGAAAAAAGAATCTCTCTCACATTAGAAAAGAAAATTTCAGGAAGTTATATAATTTAAGACTCTCTTAAAATTATTTCAAAAGTTCAATTGCTACCAAATTCAAAGGTCCACTTAAGGGTTTATGCACACAAAGAGTTTACATGGAGTTGCTGAGAGTAAATTAAACTTTGAAGGAAGGATGGACATTTAAGCATTTTTAAAGAGAGAGGGAGATTTAGTTATGACAAGATTCAGCTCTGAGAACCCATATATTTTTATTAGTTGGAGGACGAATAAGTATTTAACATTTGTTGAAGGTTCACTATGGTCAGACTATGTGTTCTAATACTTTTATAGGCTTTAACACACTTAATCTGCTCACAAGTCCTAAGAGTCAAGTGCCCTTGTCTCTATTTTACAGAGGAGGAAGTTAAGACATGGAAAGGACAAGTAAGTTGCCCAGGATCACAGAAGTAGTAAGTGCTAGAACATGATTGAACACCTGGCTGACAAGGGCTACAGTCTGTGCCCTCTGCATAGTGCTTTTAATCAGAGCAGTTCCCAAGTGTGTAGCCTCTCCATGTGTCAGGCCTTCTTGTACATTTTTTTTAGTAATCTTCACAGGAATTCTAAGAGCTGGGTATTACTCACCGACCTCAGAGATGAGGAATTGAGATTCGGGAGGTCCAGGATTAGAACCCCTGCTCTATCTCCTGTTTTCAATAGCTCTGTTTCCAGTTTGGCTAAAATACAGGGCTGTAAAGTAAATTCATAGCATATAAATTGGATAACTCAATGAAGGCCAAAAATAAAAGGATATGAGGCAAACATTTTAAAATTAGACTTGATTCTTAAGACACATTCCTCAGTATCTAGGTGCTCAGTATATTTTATTGAATGAAAGAATGACTGAATGATTGAATATAAAGAATGACTGAATGATTGAATATATTATTACACCAGCTTCCCCTCTGGACAGTCAATGGTATCATGCATCACTAAAATAAATAAAATAATCACAACCAAACATTATTTATTTTCTTTCTTTCTTAAAATACTTGCCTGTAATCAGATTCTACTGATCCAGATCACCTACAGAATGCCTGGGTTGTAGCTTTCCAATTTGAATATCCACAATTCTAAGAGGTCTATCAAGTTAGCAAGATTTTCCACTGTATTATATTTTTATTCAAATGCTAAGCATCCAACAATACAGAACATAATCATTCTTTATTTTTTTTTAAAAAGCAGCTTTCTCAGTACTCCATGACTTTTTTCAATTATTGCTTAGACTAACCTCAATTATATTTAGGCTGCTAGGCTCAAATTTTAAAATGTTTTATTTCAATTCACTCCAAAATCTTTACTTTTAAAAACAATGTTTTACCCAAAACTGTATTCCCATCTCAAATGTTTCTAGAGGACTTTCAGTCAAATCAGTATCAGCATGGTTTGTCTCATCATTGTTCTTCACATCACAGAGAAGTGTTTCCAAACCTTCCTCTGCTAATCTCTTAGAAATGCTTTTGTTTCATCTTGAGTCTCTTCATGTCTCAAAGAACATGAGAAAGAAATGACAAAAATAGAGAAAACAGGATCATTGCTCTGGTCCTTTGTTTTCCTGTTTCTTCAACTGTGGGACTACAGGAGGCAATATTATTAACCTACGAATTCACATTTGTTTGTTCATATTTCCTTCTTTCTGATCAGTATTTTTATTGAGCCTAGTGTGAAATGAAAAAACAGCCTTCTTTTATTTCCCTTACAAAGTATATGACAGTGAATTTAACTTTGTTTATTCATAAATTGCCTTCTAAAAGAATTTGTCATTATATATCTTAGATATTATCTGAAACCTTTTCCCTACAGAGTCAATAACTTCTAAGAAAAAAAAAAGAAAACTTAAAACTTAAAAACAACAACATAAGGTCAAATATATGGTCTGTTCTCTTATTTTAAAATTTAGCAACAATTTAGCAATATAGTTTCTGTAAAATTGCCTTTGTTATTAATTGGCCTTAGATTAATTTTTTTTTAAGATTTTATTTTTTATTTGTCAGAGAGAGAGAGAGGGAGAGAGGGATCACAGGCAGACAGAGTGGCAGGCAGAGTCAGAGGGAGAGTCCCGCTGAGCAAGGAGCCCGATGTGGGACTCCATCCCAGGATGCTGGGATCATGACCTGAGCCGAAGGCAGCTGCTTAACCAACTGAGCCACCCAGGCGTCCCGGCCTTAGGTTAATTTTAATGGATAATATTTCCATCACATATAACTCAGAAATAAATATTTGAGACCATATGAATCTATGCAAAATAAACTGTTTTTCCTTCTCTGTTGAAGCCCAGCTAAGCTATTCAAAGCCTACAATTAGCAAGTTTCTCCTGCTATTCCATAAAGGAGATGGATCCAGTCGTTAGAGCTGATAGAAAATAACATAAAAAATTCAAATGAAAATAAGTTGCTGTTACTGCCTAATTGAGCTCTACCTACCATTTGTCCTCCTGCTTATGGTTGCTATTGTTTTTGGTTTGTAGGGACCGAGCGCCTTTTATTTTCACTTCAGAGATGGAGTACTTTATTACAGAGGGTGGGAAAAACCCACAGCATTTCCAAGATTTTGTGGAGCTTTGCTGTCAAGCTTATAATATTGTCAGAAGGCACAGTCAACTGCTCTTGAACCTGTTAGAAATGGTAAGTCCCTTGGGGAAACAACAAAAATAATAAGCTTCATTTATGTCTCTCTTTCAGTAGTCTATTTTTGCTAATGGCTTGGCATTCCCCAAAGAGTTATTCAAACCAGAAAGGAATGAACAAACTAAAAGTACCATTGTATAACTTATAAACACATTTCTTAATAATTCATTCCATTAGTTCACAGTTATTTTCTCAAACATTTCTATTCACAATAAAATTGATGTATTGAGAGGTTATCTCAGTATATTTTGATTAAAGATTATGGACAGTAATTTAGAATATTCTATCAATTATATTGTGCTTAAGGAGTTTTCTAAAGTACTTTAAAGAATACTAGATTAAGGACAGTAATTTAGAATATTCTATTAGTTGTATTGTGCTTAAGGATTTTTCAAAGGTACTTAAAAAAATTCTGTCTCATTTACACATTATAGCAATCCAATGACGTAGACCAGGCAAGGATTTTTCTTGGCTCCCCTCCCAATCTCTGCCTTTTTCCAGATTAAGAAACTGGGGGTCAAAGATATAAGACAACTTCCTAGCAACTCAACTGTATTTAGTGGTACACATTGGGTCTACTGAGTCATGTTCCTATATGAAAATTTAAGTTTAATTCCACTGCCCAATGTTAAAGAGATAAAGACTAGATATACATGGTGAGAAGAGAGGGATCTGATAGAAATATCTTCTAGGAGAAGGATGTGGGGATTCCTTTAGGCACATACACACTAGGAAGTATTGCAAAATATAGGAGAGAAACACACCTTTGATAAATCAGTATGGTGTTTGGAGTGAAAGCAATCATAAAAAATAGCTGGTTTAGAACCTTCAGATAACAATAATTCTACTAGATGCTTTTAAGGGCACAGATTTCTTAATTCTAATAAGATCATGTTTCTCATCTATCAAATGAAGATAACAGCATCTACCTTGTAGAACTGATGAATAAGTAACCTAATAGTGAATGTTTTGCAAGAACATTATACTAAGTGTTTTATGTGTATTAATTGATTTATATTTCATAATAACCCTTTTGGATAATTAATATAAAGCATTTAGCGCAGTGACTGTCATGTTGTAGGGTTCAGTTAATTTATTATATGAGATCCTTATTAATCCAAAAGAGCAGAGTCACATAGAGTATCCCCTACTCATGTGTGGTTATTTAAATTTAAATAATTAGTATTGACTAAACTTTAAAATTCAGCTCCTCAATCTCACTAGCTGCATTTCAAGTGTTCAATAGCCACACATGGCTAGTGATACCATATTGGACAACACAGATATAAAACATTGCCAACATTGCAGAAAAGTTCTATTGGGTAGTGCTGAATAAATGTTGACCTTTTTGCAATGAAGATATGACTGGATCCTTGTTTTAACTTTCAAACAACATAGGCACCTTACAAAATATTATAAACATGTCATCTATCATGTGTAAAGACACTTTGGTTTCTTTATGTGTGAACTAGACATATAAAGTTTTGCTCATCTCCAGAATTTTCAAGTTGGCTCTTCTAATAATAGCCAGTGATTCATACTGGTAGATTTGCATTCTATCTCCAAACTCTATTAAGCCATATTGCAATCATAAGATGGTTTATGGCTCATAATCTGTTTTCATACCACAAAGGAAACTTTTCAAGGTCTATCTCTGTGAACTTGACTCCACTTACATATAAATATTTAGGTAGTATCATTCTAATATTCTCTGAGGCTCTAACAGGCTCTAAATCATGAATCCATGAGTTCATGAGTATTTACTGTATGCCAAAACTGTGAGGATACATTAAAATATGAGACCTAGGCAGCCTTAAAATTTTCAATATGATAAGGAAGATAAAATACATGTATACAATAAATGAGGTATCTAGCATTTTTAAATGTCTATAATGTTATAAATAACTACATACAAGTAGTAAGTACCATACTCTAACAACTACTTGAACCAGCCACAGATATTTTAAAAATAAACCCAAATTAGAAAAGCACAAATACAGATCATGCTGTTTCTCAGGTGACACTACAAGTATGCTGAATAACAAAAGTGAGCATGCCAAAATAATGTGAAAAGACAGCTGTTTGAAAAACTTGATTGAAAAATCTATTGGTGGGCCTTTTTCTCTTGTTTAATAAACTTTTCTACCTATCTAAAAAGAAAACTTCTAGCATATGTGTCATAATATATAAAATAGTTACTGAAGTAAAGAGTTTAGGGGCACCTGGCTGGCTCAGTCCAGTTAAGCATCCAACTCTTGATTTCAGCTCAGGTCATGATCTCAGGGTTGTGAGATCAAGTCCTAAGTGGGCTCCATGCTGAGTGGGAAGCCCGCTTAAGATTCTCTGTCCCTCTCTTCTTCCCTTACTTACACCCGTGCACACTCTCTCTAAAAAAACAAACAAAAAACTATAATGTAAACAGTTCATGTAAGGTTTTTTTTCATTTAAAAGAAGTAGATGCTGTTTTAATCAAGTATCTGAAGTAATTTTTCATAAAATAATATTAAAATCAAATGTTGAAGGTTTCTGTTACATCATACACCCAAAATAACAATCTTCCTATGTTCTAATTATTCAAGTCTTGACTTCTAGGCTAAGGAGTAAATTTTGGCAGTAAAGAGCACTAATTCAGATTAAGCAAATAATCTTAGATTTAGACTCATAGAAATTGAAACAAACCAGAAGCAATGTGAATCAATTAGACCAATGAATAAATACATATGAAACAACAGTATGTTATTCCCTCTGTGTCTGATCTTTTACCTTTCCAGTCTCTGCTTCCGAGGTTTCTTTCTTATGGGATTCTGTTGATAACCAAAGCATCAGTAAAGGTTTCAGGACATTTTCTCTGGCATAGCTTCCTATGAAATAAAAACTGAATTTAAATTTGTGAAGGATTACTTTCTGCCCATATGGGTAATCAATATTTCCCTCAATTTGCTCTCAAATGTTGTATTAACTTCTTTTAAAAGAACTCAATCTACTACTCCATGACCAAGTTACAACTTGAGAAATAATTGACATGGGTCATAAATTCTATCTTCTGTGAATGGTCAGTATCCAGGATTATGAGTCACAAGTGTTCGGTGAGTCTAGTATGGGGTTAATGGCTCATCCCTTGTTGAGAGCAGCATATTTCCAGATATCCACAGTCCTTTTTATTTACTCCTGGGAGAAGCAGGGGAAAAAATAATCCATGAAATTCCCATCTTGCTTAAAAGCAAAACATCTGTAGGAGACCCAAGAGTGTTGCTGGCTGAATTCACTAACATAAAAGCCTGTATTTCATCAGCTTTTCTCTCATTAAAAAATCAATATCAGCTATTATGGAAGGCTCCCAAAGAACATAGGGACCATTCACCCAGTTTAAAATGTTTATCACACCCATTATTATATCAGATATTTCCCAGAAGAAATCTTTCTAACTGTTCTATGTGGTGGCAAAGAGTGTCTGCTTCCCTAAGCATAACTATCAAAATAGCTTTGGACTTAGTAGGAGGAGAACAGAAGCTGAAAATTTACAAGTGTTCCTGTTCCAAAACAAGATGGGATTGGAAGAGAGACAAACCATAAGAGACTCTTAATCTCACAAAACAAACTGAGGGCTGCTGGGGGGTAAGGAGGTAAGGAGAGGATGGTTGGGTTATGGACATTGGGGAGGATATGTGCTATGGTGAGTGCTGTGAAGTGTGTAAGCCTGATGATTCACAGACCTGTACCCCTGGGGCAAATAATACATTATATGTTAATAAAAATATTTTTTTAAAAAAGGAACTTATCTCTTTATCACCTGTATCTGTTCATTACCTATACTAGTCTAGCCACTGTTTCCTTTTCTTATTGTTCCAATTAAAGTAATTACCCTAGGCTAAGAGGTACTGGGACCACATCTCTGTGAGTCAGAGAACTGACATGACTAAGTGGACCCCAGAATGAAGTTGTCCTTACTCTGATGACAGGGTCACAATACTCAAAGTCTCCTCTCTCAACAGAGGCAAAATTTGCACTTGTTACCTTTAATCAACCACATAACAAGGAGAGAACTGGGTTCATCTACTTTGAAGCCGTCTGCACTTCGTAGTCGGTGTATAATGGGGGTGCGGGGAGAAGAAGTAGTAAGCATAGAGTGTACTTCCCAAGAAAATGTTTGATGGAGTTATAAGCAAGCAGGTGTGAATTCTGAGTATCCAGAGAAACCAGAAAGCAAAGCAATTCAGGCCTAGGTAAGTAGCCTCTTCTTAGCAAATTGACCCTCAGAGTCTGGTAAAGGGGAAACTTTCACAATAAGAACACAGATGTCTCCAGAATGCTAAGTACAAAACTGAAAAGATAAAGCCTAATCTAGACTGTAGTTGCTGCTGGGAATATACCTCTCTATGGTTGATTTTAAATTTAAAAGCCAGGGTTGAACTTGCTACTTCTAGGCTTTTAGTACCTTATAAGGCCAGACATTTTTTTCATTCATTCATTCATTCATTCACTCACTCATTCATGCATGCATACATGTATTACTTCACAGACATTAAGTTCTATTTGCAAGGCTCTGTGCTTGGCAATATTAAAAATTTAACATCGAATAACTCATTTCTTGTCCTCAAAGGACTTCAGAGTGAATGTGATAAACATATAAGTGAACAAAACAGTACTTGAAAGAGGTGCGAAGGAGATTGCATTACTGTGCAAAGAAAGCAGTAATTAAATCTTATCAAGAAAATCTGTGGTGCTTCAAGAAGAAAGACTTATTTAAGCTGCACTTTCAAAAGGAAATTCAATAGATAAGGAGGGAAAGGAAAGGAATCTTGGTTGAGAGAAGAATATAAGTATGTGTGGAAGCTCAAAGAGCATGGGCGTGACATGTGTTGGAAATAGAGGTAATCAAATGTACTAGTCTGTGGTACAAAGGAGACCTAGATAGCAATTGATGAAATGACAGATAACAGATTATAAAGGGCATTTATGACCAGAATGGGGATTTTGGACTTTGATATATAGACACCTGAGAACCTCGAAGTTTCTTTGCTTTTAGTGAAGAGAGTACTATCATCTATCTTGGACTTAAAACAGACAACTCAGAAGTTATGTAAGTAGAAAGAGAGGGATAAGAGAACTAGAAAAAGGCTATTCAAGTTATCTAAGCAAATGAAGATAAGGAGCTGAGTGAGGATAGTAATTCCAGTGCGAAAGGGAATGAATACAAGAGACTATTGAGGTGGTTTTTGTAGAATAATGTATCTGACATTGGGAGTCAGGAAGAAGAGAGAATCAAAGAGGATATGAAGTTCTTGGTTGTTGGACAATCGTGGCAGTTTAAATGGTGGTGTGAAACAGGAAAAAAGAAATAGGAAAACAGGAAAAAGTCTATGGGAGAAGAGAATTTGCTCAAAATTAGGTATCATGAATTTTGATCATCCATGAGGAGTAGCAG
Source organism: Meles meles (assembly GCF_922984935.1). Taxonomy (NCBI): domain Eukaryota; kingdom Metazoa; phylum Chordata; class Mammalia; order Carnivora; family Mustelidae; genus Meles; species Meles meles. The sequence continues at coordinate 61,589,916 of NC_060072.1, forward strand.
TTAACAACTTTCCAGGACTACCTGATCCATTTCATGGTTTAATTACCATCTATATGTTAACGACTCCCAAATCTGTATTTACAGCGATATGCTTTAGATTCTACCCAGCGCTCCAAATATATCCAATTTATCACCCAGCTCGACTTCCTACTTATCTTTAAAATCCAATAATTTATCTTTTTTCTTTGTTCCTAAACATTCTCCTACTTTAGTCTTTTATTTGGCCTCACTTTAATACACTTTCCATAAATAACAATGATGATCTTTTAAAAACACAGTTCAATTATTTTCATGCCCATTTAAAAATACAAAAAGAGCTGTCTTGCCTTTAGGATAAAGTATGAAACTTTTATATTGCTAAAAGATCCTATCCTACTTACCTCTTTAGCCCATCTCTTGATATCTTATGTTCTAGAAGCTCTTTTGGAATTCTCTTTGTGAACTAATGAAAGAGATGTCTTGCTCTCCTGGATACATCTGTATATGCTGTTGCCTCGGCCTGGGTGGGGACAGTAGGAAAGGAAAACAGTTTCAAATCCATTTTTTTTCTCGCTTAAACTTCACCAAGTCAATCACAATTCACCCATCCTTCCTAAACATATTTTCACTTTACCCTTTATTTTCAGCATTAATAGCATTGTTCTTAACTTCCCACTACAGTGAGAGTGCCTCTATTCCTGAGCAGGAAATAGTTTTTCATCTTCGTCCTAAAGGTACTGTTGACATTCTCATCCTTCTCCGCCTCCTCCTCATGCTCTTCCTCTTTCTTCTTCTTTTTCAAAGTTTAAATTTCAGAAAGATCTTTTTCTCAAAACACATTTTCTTTATTTTTCCTATAATTAAAAAAGAGTATTATCCCTTCAGTCTACATTATAATATAAACACAGTATGTTTCCAAAGGTTGGCAGGAAAAAAATATATCTGAGACTTTGTATAATTCTATCTTTACTTCTTTGCTTTAATAATTTTAAAAAAGATTTTATTTATTTATTTTTTTGAGAGAGAGAGAGAGAGAGCATGAGAGGGGAGAGGTCAGAGGGAGAAGCAGACTCCCCGCCAAGCAGGAAGCCCGATGTGGGACTCCATCCCGGGACTCCAGGATCATGACCTGAGCCGAAGGCAGTTGCTTAACCAACTGAGTCACCTAGGTGCCCTCCTTTAATAATTTTTAACAAATGGAATCACCACTTAACTAGGAAAAATTGTGTTCTTACAGTATGAGTCACATAGTCATGAAAGAATGTAAGATTCTTTCATGAAACAGAGGAATGAGTTGTACACTCTACTTATACACCATTTGATCTGGACACCTCACTTACACTTTTTGGGGGATTAAGTTTTTCTTCTTTAAAATGGGTATTACAATGTAATTTTTGTGTAATAATTTATAAGAATAAGCTTTTTCTTATTCATTAGCCATTTGATTGACATAGGACATGTTAGGTCTACTTTTAAAAAGGAAGTGGAGATTCAAAGAGCTTAAGAGACTTTTTTCATAATTATTCAGATTTTACATAGTAGGTCCAGAAATTCTGACACTAGAATCCTAATTATTCTACTGTCCAGTGCTGAATATGCCTTTTCTACAAGAAGACAAGGTGAGGATAATCTTACTATCATTCTTACTTCACTGGTTTATGGTGAAGATCAAATTAAATTATTAATCTGCAAGCACTTTGACAACTTTATTGGTTCTTCTTATTACTGTTTTGTTGCTTCTGTTAGCAAACACAAGGAGTTAAAAAACATGAATTATATCCATTAATGTTTACAAACTGAAAGACATTGTTATGTTAAGTTTAAGTTTATATGTATTTGTAGAATTAACCAAGTAGGCTTAACCAAACTTAACTAAGTAAGATTTGATTTACATTTATTCTGAATTTTTTGCTTTGGTTTTGTTTGCTTTGCTAAGATGCTACATGCAGGATTGCCTGAGCTGAGTGGAATCCAAGACCTGAAATACGTGTATAATAATCTTCGTCCACAAGACACAGACCTGGAAGCAACAAGTCATTTTACCAAGTAAGATTAGCTGTGAATGTATGAGTGTGCATATACTCATGGGCACAGATACAGGTTTCACATTTGAGATGATTTCAGAGTGACAATCATTGGTATAAAGCTGTCATATCTAGAACCAGCCCGTGTCTTCTTTCCCAGGGGATGGAAAGGGAGAAATGTGAATGTGGAGCGGAAGGCCTTAGTCAGTGTTTCTGTGGCATGCTATCGTTTGCTACCCAGCCTCTTCATCTAAAACACAGTCAATAAGAGGTCACTAAAAAGAGGAAGGCTGACATAAATAAATTGGTAGTTCTATTTGAACTATGTCCAGGAATACAATCTAGGAAAAGAGACTTAGGATGAGATATGGACTTGCTACTTACATCTCTAAGACAATACAAATACTGGAATATTTGGTAACTATCTTATATTTTTAATCTATTTTTTATTAATCAAGTCTCTGAAAACACTAATGCACATCAAAGTAAGAGTCTGGGCAGAATACAGTGAATATTTATTGGACTCAAAATCATTGTCAAAAAGGTGGTACGTTTGATAATAGAATATTCCTTTGAACTTCAATCTTTGAATGGATAGCATAATTGCTAGCAAATTTTAGGTACTCAATAAGTGTTAGCCACAATTATTATCATAGTAAATAGTTTAAGAGAAATACAGTGTTCTTTCCTGTAACTTCTTAATATTGAATCTTATTTGAGTCTATTTTTAATTGCTCTTACTTTTAACCAGAAATTTATTAATACAAATTATATTCTTTTTAATGGATGTATGCTTTGTCCTTCTGAGGAAAACAGTATTTACACTAAAATCTTTCCCACCCAATTATTACTTTTTCTCCCCCCACCCTTCCAGAATGTGTAGTGAGGACTCTCTATTACAATGAAATAATGAGAATTAATTGGGACATCCTACATACTTGATGAATTTCACTTTTGCAAAGAATCTCTGTTTTGTGAACTCTAATTGATAAGCTGCAATTGTGAGTGAATAGAAGCAATATGGCATAATTATAGAATACTAGAACTGGAAGTGCCCTTATTTATTCTGACTATAAATATGCAAATGAGGAAACAGATTCAAAGAATTAAAGGTCTTGCCCACAATTAAAGTAGTAGTAAGAAACCGAGCTAGGATTAGGACCCACTGCTAGGACTTTAATCCCCTGGTCTAGGGTTTTTCAACATTCAATACTGGAAACTGTAAGATATCATTAAGGAACACCAGGCAGACCCCTTGCCAAAAATATACCTTCCTGCTACCTAATTTGTTTCTGAAATTCTACCATTAGAGACTCTTTAGTGGAGTCTGGTAGGTTTTTTGATTCTTTAAAAATGCCTTTAATGGTAAAAGTTATCTCTGAAAGAAGGATTTGTTTATGTCCACTTAGAAAGCTACATGTATTAGTTAACAATCATCTGTGGCCAAAGACATTACCTTGAAGATTTTTTTAAGTATTTCAGATCCTTTGTTTTATGGATAAGGAACTCTCAGGTTGCCTCAACTAATAGGGACGGAGGATTTGGGTGAGAAATTCCAGGGAAAGACTGACAACCTGCCTCGGGAAGAGTAGAAGGTCTTCAGTCCCAGAGCCAGGAAGGTCCTTTGGAGTTCAAGACAGCTGGCTATGGGATCTCATCAGCAGGCTTTCACTCTAGCTGCTCACCCCCAATCCAGCTAACTCCATCCTAAGTTCACATGGTACCAAAAATAGCCCCCTCAGTCTATTCCATTAGGATCTGAGTGGGATGCCTTTCTTTAAAGTGAGCTGCTGCACAACAGGCACAATGATTGATGTGTCAGTGGGAGCAGGTGGGGAGATAGAGGAGGAACATAGAGAGGTCCAGAAAAGGTAAAGCCTGGAAACTTGTGATTAGGCTGAAGCCTGTGTTTGATGTGTCATTGTTTAGATGATTTACAAATAGTCCCTACTACCATTTAAAGCAAAGAAAAAAAAAAAAGAGAAAAAACCATATATTGGAGGAAGAAAAACTCTTTCAGTCCCTGGCCACAGGAAAAATGTAGATAGGCTTTATCTGTCTGCCAGAGTTCCAACCCTCCACATTTTCTGACTTCAACTGATACATCCAGATCTGTAGAGAGCAGAATATGGATGATTTAGATATGGATGAGCCTGCCTACATTGACTTATCTCCTCTTCTTATTCAAGATATTGTGAACTAATACAGGAAGTAGATCTTAAGCCACTAATCTCCTGGCAGTGAGCTAGACCTCATTATCCTGCCTGCATATCTCTGCCAGGCCAATTTTCTCACTTTCAGATGTTATATAGTATGTTCTGTTAATTAAACTTCTTTCTATAACTTTATGGTAAAAAACTTGTTCTCCATTGCAGACTTTAAAAGCATCTAGTCAACTAAATGAGGGCACATCATTTCTCTGTTCAATAATTGTCTTTGACTCATCATTTCCTACCTCTTACTTTTCAGAAACTTATGATCTGATTGTCTTTATCAAGGTTTATCCACCCCACCTCCATAATTCCCAAATGAGTCCTCTTCTGTGTAGGTAACTTTCTCAGTATACATTCATTCTTCTTTTGTCTGTTTAATGAATCAGAAGGGCTTCCAAGAAATCATAAAATTACTGGAATAGAGAGGGGAGTCTGATCTAACTTTCAGTTCCACCTATCCCTTGAGATGCTAGACCATTTGTACCTCATCCATGAAACCTTCTCAGATTATTGTAGTAGTGACTAGTCTTTTCTTCTAACAATTCTATGGAACATGTACTATTTCCTGTTATACTTAATTTATTAGTAAATTACATGCTGTCTAGTATATCACCCCAATATACTGGTTGGTTATACCAGTTTCTTCCAAGTAAAACAGGGGATATATTCCCATTTTTCCACTTTCAAAAATATCTGAATGTGAAACAAGTTTTATTCCCCTTAAGATAGATTTAAAAGTTTAACAGAAAATGCAATGCAAACATCAAACATTAAGTGTATAAAAGTTATATAACAATGGTTAACATTTAACATGGTACTTCTTATGTGTCAGGCCCTGTTCTAAGTGCTTTTTATATGGTAACTTGTTTAATCATCAAAACAAATCTGTGAGATAATATCATTTTAATGTGTATTTTTAGATTAGGACATTGAGACCCCAGAGAGGTTAAGTAATTTGCCAAAGGATATAGCCAGCTGTAGATAGAACCACAATATGTACCCAGAGGGTTATGCACCAGTGAGTGGGGTCTTAAATTCTATGCTTTGTGATCAAAACCATCTCTCTCATATGCAGGCTCTTGGGATAGGCTGGTTTATAATTCAGACATAGTTTTCTAAAGTATCTTTAGAGCCCAGTCTGGCTACAGTTTGAACAAAGTAGATCTTTTCTCAGGCAATAATCCTCATATCCTGAATATCCCTAGCATTGATGGAAGACAGATGTCCCTTCCCAGTACTGTTATCTCTGTGCCATTTTGGGGCTTAATGTAGAGCACGAAATCAGCCATAATACCTGTCTTGCTAAAATGTAACACAGAGGCTGCTGAGGGTGAGGGAAGGTTTCAGAGAAGGACATAGGCCTGCGGGACCACTCTGCTATTGGAAAGCCACAGGGAGTTGCCTTCCCTGAAGCCTCCTTAGCCCAAACAGCCTCATGGTGGTCTGGGGGATGTATGCATTGTCCCTTAGGCTGTGTTTAGTAGAACTCATAGAACAGGCAGATTAGCATACCGTATCTTTCCTGTAAATAGCTCCTTCTAATTCCCGCTAAAACCCCCTTGTCACATATCACGTGCTTGAGAAACTGTGATAAGGATTTGTGATTATCCTGAAAGACCAATAAAGAGCAAAGGGTCTTGCCTTGGAGCATTGACCGCTTTGCTTTCTGCTCTCTTTCACAGCAAAGTTTGGAATAATCTTTCATCTGTTGGTACAGGGATTGCTGGCCATTCCTGGCATGCCATCACCAGGTGCCCCTGGAGGTTTGGCTTAAGATCTGCTATAATTGCTGCCCTGGGGGACCACAATGGGATAATTTGACTAATGACTCAAAAACTGTCACTCTCTTTCCTTTTTCTGTTTTGGCCCTTTACCAGATGCCTTGAACCTCTCTCTGTTTTTCCCTTGTCTGCTCAGAGAAAGGAGATTTCTCTCACCGAAGCATGAGACTCACTCTCCCTTTAACTTCTAAGAGCCTGTTTCAGTAATATATTTTATCTTATAATCTCAATCACACACCTTTATTTTTAGATATGATTTAATGTGTTTTGAGTTTGCCTTTCCACCTCTTCTCTAAATTCCTTAGTTAGCAAATGTAAATCAAGTGTTGAGGATCTTTTCTATCACACACCCGGGTGAAGAACCTGTTACAGAGATTCAGGAAACCTCAATTAACCATGACTGTGATTCTTAACCATTTTTAAAAATTACTTAAAATTTTTACAACTGATTGTAGAATATGTCTTTTGTCAAAACTTAATGTATAGAGTGACTTTATAAAAGAAGCCTGAATAATTAAAAACAAGAGTGGAACTTCAAATGGCATAATCCACATGATTAAAATAAATGTTAGAAATTATGTGCACTTGTTTACTTTTCTATGTAAATAATATTGTTATCTTAAGCTGTGTTCTCTGACATCACATGGATTTCAGAACTTACGGAGGTACTTGAAGTATAGACGTCAGTGCACATAATTTACTAAAAGAGAAATGAAGTTATGTAATGGATTTAGCATTAATGTTGGTACTTCAGCGAGTGGTATTAACTTTTTAATATACTTATGAGTGCTCCTGTATACTTAAAGTTCTTGTTTTCTTTTTTCTGACGGGCTAAAAATGCTTTATGCCACTGTTTATTCTGTTGTTACTACTAAGGCAGAAATAAAAATAAGATAAGAAAATCTGCCCTCCACCACCAGCACCACCAAGCTCACAGATCTGGGTCATGAATGAGGACTAAGTCATCTGAGACACAGCATGTGTGGCTCCTTAAGTACCCTAGTCCCAACTGCAGTATTAGCATTAAGAGGCTGCCCTCTTGACATTGTTTGAGACTTGAAAGAAAGAAATGGCTTTTCCTACCTCTCCAAGAGAGTACTCAATTTTTGAACAATATAGGATCCTACCTTATTCTTGGGTATTCACAGTCAGGTTTAAGAACTGATCATGAGAGTTTCCGAAGACACTGTACTCCACATGGCATTAAAAATTGTATTACAATTAATGGTATTTAGAGGAAAATGAGAATAAGAATAAAATTGGTTTACTGGCCACAAAGGTTTTTCAGAGGAATGCCAACTCCTCTCTCTGCTTCCCTTACTTTTTTCTACTCACCTTATAGCTGAGTGCTGTTGAACAGGATCAAGAAAGTCTCAGGACTCTGTTCCTGAAATTGATACTCTCATGTAATATCTCTGCAGAGCCCACTGCTAGGCAACAAAGGCAACGATCCATTAAAATGCTGTCCGAATGGGTTATTTTAGAATTTTCAATCACTTTCAAACCACGGGTTAGCTGTCCTTAGAAACAGATAACCTATTTCACAGACCAGACTGGGATCATTAAGCACAAACTTCCCTGCCTATGTCCCTTCCCAAATACAAATCATGTTTGTATTTCTGCTCCAAAAATGTGAGAGGAAATTTTCCATGTATTCCCAGATATTCCATTTGGCCACCACACAGATTCTTTGGTTTAGTAAGTGTAAGATCTCCTGCCCTTCAGCTAAAACTGAAGACAACTTGAAGCAAAACACAAAACACCAAACTAAGAAAAGAAAAAAATTGCATTAGTGAGGTATTTTGGTAGCAAGAACCAGAGATTCTATCCGATATCCTTAGAGGAAAGGGTATATATATGGACTCGGACTATAACCTAACAAAGCTCAGAAACCTATGGGACCTGGCTAGTTTCTGGTGGAAACAAAGACCTTCTACTCTGTTTATTCTACCGCTTTGCTCATTGGCCAGTATTCGCCAGTCTAAATTCTGGAGCGAGACAGTCTAATTGACTTAACTAGTTGCATTTGTCCCAAATGGACAGGATCCTTCACATGAAGCCATCGTGGATTCTGTTGCCCATCCTTACATCTATCACGGACCACCGCTTGACAAAGAACAGCTTAGAGTTTATTTTCTGAACTTTGAGCTTTAGAGAGAACAATCTTAGTTATGAGGGCCACTCATAAATGCAGAGGATCCATGATGACTATCCCAACAAGAACAACTATAATGCCACTGGAAATGTTGGTGCATTTGGAAAGAGTGCTCCTGGACTCCTCTTAACAGAGCCAGTCTGTGAGCCACCTACAGTGTGCAGACACAATGCCAGAAACTTTCAGTGTTTCTGTCATTCCTCCTTAGTTATTTTTCATGGCTAAGGGGTGAGATGAGACTCTTTGTGCTCATATGTCTCAAAACACATTTCAGTGGCCTTTTGTCTGCTTCTCTTCAAAACTGAGAAAGAAAATATGGGTCAGGGATGCAGATCCCTGGATTCTTTGATCATTAAATTTTCTCTATGCTATTTGAGTACTTTGTACATTGTTATCTCATGGATTATTGTAATCCCACAAATGTGGGTCAAAGTTTTCCTTTGCCTTAGGTGAACCACTAATACCCACAGAAATAAATGCTCACAAGTAAAACAAACAAACAAAACTATAGAACCTGGAGGAATTAACAATTATGATGTCCAACTTTCCCTAAATTAGGAAAGCAAATTTCAAAGAGAAATGCAAATTCAAACATATGGAAGTTTCCTTTTCATTGTGAAAGTCTCCCATTAAAAAAAAAAAAATATATATATATATATATATATATATATATATATATATATAAATCTGAACTAAATTGACTTTATAAACTACTTCTTAAACTGCAGGTATAATACCTTTTACAATACTGTATATCCTAAGTTGCATGACCCAGTCACACGCATTATGATGTTGGATAGCTTGGCGGCTTTTCTAAATTTCTGCAATAGGAGAGTCTCTGTTTTGAGATTATATATGGTACACTGAGAATTTGCCCTATTTACCTAAATATCAAGTCATGATACACCTTAGCTATTAGCTTTTTAAAAAAGATAATTTAACTCTTCGGGAGACTATCAGTCTAAAGGTTAAGAGCATTTGGAAAGTTCAATGTACCCACCAACAGTGCCTGAAGTCATTAGTTACAAAAGATGAATAGTCCAGATGGCGCTATTTCACAACAGCTGCTAACCCCACAACGGAGACCTCCGTCAGCCTATCCTCACTGGTGTTCCTGACCCTGTGAGTTACACACAACTAGACTAAAGTCATTTCTTATTTTTAAATATTTTTTCACGTTTTAAAGATTTTTATTACCTTAATTATAGCACCATTTATCACTATTGATTTTTCTATATTATTGCAAGTTAAGATTTATTTTCCTGCTTTGTGTAAGATTTCATTTTAATACCATCAATAAAATAAGCTGGCTTGGGGGGCGTTCAGTGGGAATAGAAACCTGGAATATCATTTCACTGGCCTAATACTCACACATAATAAGACCAGTCCATCAAATTTTTCTAGTCCCTTTCTTCCATTTGCTCCGATTTGGTTGGTTTTTCTAAGTAGCCTCCTTAAGAATGTAAAAGAATTACTTATTAATAGTCAAGACCATGGAGCCTAGAATTCTTGTTTGTATGCAGAGTTAGGTGCTTGTGATGACATTTACGTAAGGCTCGCTGACCTTGTAGGTAAACTTTGAAGGCTTCATACTTTAGCTTGGAAAACAGCAGTTCTTTTTCATTTTTTGTTTTTTGGTGTTTTGTTTTTTATTTTGTTTGTTTGTTTGTTTGTTGTAAGCCAAGTTCTAAACAATGAAGAAAGAGAAAAAAAAGAAAAAGAAGAAAGAAAGATAAACCTAAAGCTGCCTCTTGTTTTAACCAATACCTAATTTCTCTTTTCTGGATTTCAAGAGTTTACCACAAGTCATTTTCCAAAACACCATAAATCTGCCTGTTTGTTTTCTTTTGTATCCCTCTATCTGTAGTTTGCTACCTTTGGGGCTCATATATATTCATTTCTTTATTTATTTGATAGTAAGCTTTCTGAAATAATATTTTCATTATATTATTCTATTTCTAATTACTTTTCATATGTTATCTAATTCAATTCTACCAATAGTCCTGGGGGATCAGCATGGTTTAGTCGTCACCTATATTTTATAGATGAAACAACCGAGTCTCCTGGAAGCTAATTGACTTTCTTGAGATCACAGGCAGAACTAATAAATGAGTTCAATATAGAGCAAAATTGATTTCTTGCATAATACATGCTCTTTCCAGGACCTTAAGTGAAATCACATGGTAATTTTTCACATGGTAAAAAATTCTACATGCGAAACTCCTAATGCTCTGATAATCTCAGAAAAATGTAGATGTTTTTTAACTTAATGTCTTCAGGTTAGGTGAAAGAATATGGTAAGAAAATATCCAAATATCTAAATGTTTAACAAGAAAATACCTAATGCTTATAACCATGTATCTCAAATTAGGGTACCAGGACATCAAAACCAGAAGGATTAACATGATATATTCTTTCATAGTATCTATTTTATTTAAAAAGTTAGAACATGATGTTGGCTAACTGAACATTAAAAAAAAAAGTTAGAACATGAAGTTTAAATTTTTGTGTTTGCTCATGTATATACATGCACAGCCAAGGCCATCATCTCTTCTTCATGTCAGACAATCCTGAATTTTGAAAAATAAAAATGCACAGAGAGGAAATTTTTTTGTTATTATATGTCAAGGATGCATCAGCAATGATTATTCACTGAATTCACTTCATAATGGTATTGGTTTTTTGGTTAAAAAATATGGGTTTGAATACTTATTGTTCCAGTATAAACTTAGAACAAAGGAGGAATTATCTTGGTAGCACACTTTACAGGCTTAAGTATGAGAAAGTGTTGGGCAGATATTTCAGAGATTACAAATTCAACATTGAACTATTATTTTTCTTCATGGAGTAAAAGAAATTGTGACAAAGTTATATTAAGTCATTGTTCCCTCTGAATTGTAAAAGTGACTCACAAAGCTGGACACTCCATCACTAACTCCAATATAAAAAGAAAAAAAAAGTAGTGTGTTTATCACACATGCCAAAATCAATACAACGAAAATGAAGTTTGGAGGTTAGATGAAGAAATTCGTTCATGGGGAGTATGAGTCACTTGAAACTCTTCTATATATATATGATAAAATTACAGAGTCAGTGGTAAAATAAGAATCTTCTTCTTTTTTTTTTTTTTAAAGATTTTTATTTATTTATGACAGAGAGAGATCACAAGTAGGCAGAGAGGCAGGCGGAGAGAGTGAGAGGGAAGCAGGCTCCCCGCCGAGCAGAGAGCCCTATGCGGGACTCGATTCCAGGACCCTGAGATCATGACCTGAGCCGAAGGCAGCGGCTTAAACCACTGAGCCACACAGGCGCCCAAAATAAGAATGTTCTTATGCAAATTCCTTCACAGATAAAGTCTTTTGAGAAATACTTCCCTCAGACTATTAAAGAGACTGACTAGTAAACCAGGTATTCTATCAAACCACAAAATGTTATAAACAACTTCAGCAATAGAAATAATGCTCTTGAAATTTCCATCCTGTTGCCTCAGAAACTTTCTCGCCTGCCGTTCCACCTCTCCTCAGTGGTTATTCTGATGTGGATTACAAAGCAGTGAAAAATTTTTGCCCCTTACAATCACATATTAATATAAATGCGAGTTCAAAAAATATTACAACATTTAATCTGAGGAAGGAAAAAAAACCCACTATTGTTCTCTGTCTGTATGTTGAACCTGATGTGGAAGAGCAGACCTCCTGGATTCAACCCAGTTTTCCAAGATTGATAAATTCAATTGCTCATTCACACATACACATAGCTAGGAAATCTGTTAGTAGCAGTTGTTTCTAATGATAAGCAATTTAAAATATTTATGTCACAAAAACAATGAATACTGTTACGCTGAAAAAATAAATAAATAAAAAAATTTTTGTCATATGAAAAGGTGAATATGTTATGAAGCAGAATAAATTTTATACACATTTTGAAGATAGGATCTAAGGCTTAAGATTTTGTGGTTACTGTATAACCCTTTGGACTATGTTCCCTAACTATAAAAAATACTGTTAAATGTTTTCCTAAGGGTTGTTTTTATTTATTTTAGTGCCTTTATTCCTCCTAAGAGTTGCATGTTAAATCTATTTGTTGGCTAAGTCAAAGTTGAAAGACTCTTTATTTGTTATAAATAATTTACAATGAGAGCAAAGAGTTGGAATCAGATAAACATGAGCTGAAATTCTCGGTTACTACCTCTCAACGTTACCTTTAGTATTCATTTAATCTTTTTTGTTTTTTGTTTTTTTGGTTTTTTTAAATCTATTGCTGAAACAATTCTTTGCTTTCCTATAAGGATGAAAAGATTAACATAAGGCATTCAGTGCAGTCCTTGCCAAAGGATATATTCTCCCTGAGGGCAGAAATCTGATTTCTGTCTACCTCTATGTTCCAGCACATAGAACAGTGCCTGGCAGGGAGTTAGAAGTGTTTATCGGGATGATCTGGAGGTTTTCTCTAAGAAATTCAAGATCTGGGTCTTTCCAACTGCTGCTCTGAACCTGTAATATGAGGATACTCCAAAATATAATCCTGCTGATGCTGCCATTAAACAAAATAAATCATAGGACTACCATCTGCATAAATCAGATCCTTGCAGAGGCCTGAAACCCACTACTCTCAGTCCCCGGTCCCAAATTGGGTTATATTTAACAGCGCTATTTTATCTGACCTGTTAAATCTGTCACACATGAGATAGGAGATGGATTTAGGTGAAAGTCTACCCTAAACTATAGGCTTATCAGAAAAGTTCATCCTTCACCTCGACTGTTGGACTATATAAGAGTAAGGCATGGACATAGCTGAGATTTTGTGAAGGTGAGTACATGGGAACTTAGGCCTTGGGGTTCACAGCTGATCTTCATGAGAAGTGAGTACATGCTGTCACCCTGGAGTTTCCAGTTCAACACATGAAATATGTTCAGTAAATATTCGTTAAATGAGTGAATGAATGGGTGAGTCTCCATAAATCATGATTAACATTGTACTCATACTACTATTATTATCTTCATTCTTTAAACTATGAATGAGAAAAGAAATTAATGTTTTATACTACACAATAAACCCATAAATTCATAATGTCAAAGAGTATCTTTAGAAACATGAACACTGTGGAAATGAATAATGATCAGTGTCATATTTTAACTTTCTTAGCAAATTTTGGCTTAAATCGGTGTATATTAATGGAAAATTTGGGAATTTATTTTAAAGAGTCTAATACCAGAACATGATAAATGGGTTTGAAGCTTTATAAAATTGAGGAGAAAATTATTAAACATTATTGAACTACATTTGTTAAAACTGAGGACATGGCAGATCAGTCTTAAAAAAGCATTGCATGATAACTTTGATAGATGCGAACTCAGAAAAGTAGTATTTAATTATATTCAACATCTATTCCTCTTAGAAAATTTTAGTTAGCTCAAATAGAAGGAAACTTAAACATCATACTTTTAAAAGTGGAAGATTATAAGCATTTCCATTAATGTCAGGAAAAAAGATAATAATGCCTTTATATGGATAAGTAAACCCCTATGTTTAAGTTTTATGTTGTTATTTTCCATTTGAATAAGACAACAAATAAAATAATCCTAGAGAATTAAAAAAAATGGAATAAATAGAATTCAGTAAAGTAAGTAGTTACAAGGTAAAAAGTCAAGACTCTGTAGTAAAAAAGATTAAAGGGGAAACTTTATATGATCACCTCAAAAGATATAGAAAAATAGTAGTTTTTTCTCAAAATAAATAATAGTTTATATTAGATTATATACAATAATATGTAATATATGTAATAGTTTATATTAAATAATAGAAAAATAGTAGTTTGTTTCTCAAAAACTCCAGAAATAGAAAGGAATGTCCTTAGCTAAAACTGAACAGAAAACATTATACTTAATGGCAAAGCATTGAAAACTTCTTTGTAGTCAGGAGCAAAACAAAAATGCTTGCTATCACCCCATTGGTTTAACATTGATCTTAGCAGTGCAAAGAAAACAAAAATGCTATCATTTTTGCAGACTGCATAACTATGTCCATACAAATTTCAAAAGATTATATGGAATTATTGTTAAAATCAATAAGAGTTTGAAATCTACTTACATTTTATCAAATATTAGTTAAAAGTTTAGGAAAAGATAACATTTACAATTTGCCATTGACATAAATGTTTTTAATTGGAGAATAAATCTAACAAAAGATATGCAAAACTTTCAGAGGGAAAAAATCTAAACTCGTAAAGAGAGATGTAGAACAAGATTTAACTAGATGAAGAAATCAACCATACTTACTGGGTACATGTCTTAATATTGTAAAGATGTTAAATCTCTCCATATTGATTTATACTTTCAATGCAATACCACTTAAAACCCTACACATTTATCTTTTGTATGGGTGAGCTTGATAAGCTGATTCTATGGGAGAATATATTTGCAAATGACATATCAGATAAATGGTTAGATCTATAAAGAACTTATCTATAAAGAACTTATCAAACTCAACACCCAAAAAACCAAATAATCCAGTTAAGAAATGGGCAGAAGACATGAATAGACACTTTTCCAAAGCAAACATCCAGATGTCTAACAGACACATGAAAGCGTGTGCTCAGTATTACTCATCATCAGGGAAATACAAATCAAAACCACAAGATACCACCTCACACCTGTCAGAATGGCAGGAAACAACAGATGTTGGTGAGGATGCAGAGAAAGGAGAATCCTCTTGCACTGTTGGTGGGAAAGCAAATTGGTGCAGCCACTCTGGAAGACAGTATGGAGGTTCCTCAAAAAGTTAAAAATAGGGTGCCTGGGTGGCTCAGTTGGTTAAGCAACTGCCTTCAGCTCAGGTCATGATCCTGGGGTTCCGGAATCAAGTCCCACATAGGGCTTCCAGCTTGGCGGGGAGTCTGCTTCTCCCTCTGACCTCTCACCTCTCATGCTCTCTCTCGTTCTCTCTCTCTCTCTCTCTCAAATAAGACCTTTAAAAATAAATAAATAGATAAAATAAGATTTAAAAATAAAATGTTAAGGCGCACCTGGGTGGCTCAGTGGGTTAAAGCCTCTGCCTTCGGCTTGGGCCTCCTGGGATTGAGCCCCGCATTGGGCTCTCTGCTTGGCAGGGAGCCTACTCCCCCCCCCCCCCCGCCTGCCTCTCTGCCTACTTGTGATCTCTGTCTGTCAAATAAATAAATAAAATCTTTTTAAAAAGAAAATAAAGAAATAAAAAGTAATAAAGAAAGTTAAAATTAGAACAACCCTATGACCCAGCAATTGGACTACCAAGTATTAATCCAAAGGATACAGAAATGCTAATTCAAAGTGGCACAGGCACCCCATTGTTTATATCAGCACTATTAACAATACCCAAATTATAGAAAGAGCCCAAATGTACATGAATGGATAAAGAAGATGTGGCATGTATGGCTGTATGTGTGTGTGTGTGTGTGTGTGTGTGTGTGTGTATTCAAAAAGAATGAAATCTTGCCATTTGGCACAATGTAGATGGAACTAGAGTGTATTATGCTAAACAAAATAGGTCAGAAAGACAAATATATAATTTTAATCATGTGGAGTTTAAGAAACAAAAAAAATAAAATAAGATAAAAACAAAGGGGGTGGCAAACCATAAGAGACACTTAGGAAACAAACAGACTTGCTAGAGAGATGTTGGGTATGGAGATGGGCTAAATGGGGAATGAGCATTAAGGAGGGCATTGGTTGGGAGCATTTGATGAGCACTGGGGGTTATATGTAAGTGATGAATCACTAAATTCCATTCCTGACACCAACACCACACTATATGTTAACTAATTTGAATTTAAATAAAATAATAAAAATAGAATATATTTGGGAGATTAGAGGGCCTAAAATAATGAAAAAAATACCTAAAGAAGAAAAAGATAAAAGAGCTTGTGGATTTCAAGACTTATTATAAGTTCCAATTTTTGAGTAAGTGTAGTGTTGACACAAAAATGGACAAATGACAAGTGAAACATAGTGAAGAGGCCAGAAGCAGGCCTAGGCATATACAGAGAGGCTTAGTATTGGACAAAATTGAATCCGTAACAAAAGAATAGTCTTTGCACTAAAAAAATTGGTTAGATTTATGACTGTACATCTATACTTTCAGATATTGTGTGGTCATTTCAAAAATAGGTCTCAGTCTGTGTTCTGAATAGAAAGATTGTTCATTCAACAGATATTTTGGGGCCACTTACTATGCACCATGTACTATAAAATTTTTCTTCCAAAATGTATTGCTAAGTTAAAATAGGAGATTAAAACACTGTAAGTTGTGATTTTTTGATTCCTGTCTTTTTTACTTCTATCTCACACAACATCACAGTCCTTACAAAATGGTGCTCTTTTTGTCTGTCTAATTCCATTCTTCCTTTCCTCATGTATCAGCCATTCTTTGCCCTCTGCCAAATGCCAGTCACCCATCTACCTCTGAGTTTCTAGACTAGCTGTTGTTTCTGCTTCGAATGTCCTCCATCAGAAATCCCCATGGCCTACACTCTTGACAAATCAAGTCTGTGTCAAATCATTCAACTCTCTTTTCAGTGAAATGACCCATTGCAACACCATTACCTACTTTTTATTCCCTCTCTACAATTTCTATCTTAGTGTTCTTTATAGCATATATTACTTTCTCAAATCCTTTATTTTTAAGTATTTATTTCACTATTGTCTGAATTTCGCATTTTATAAACTCTATAAAGGAAATTTCTGTTACTCGTTGCTATATCCCAATACTAGAATAGCACCCGGCATGTAGTAGGAGTAAAGATACTGTATATATATATATGTCCCTATCTATTTGTTTGCACAAATGTAAAAGAAAGCTAAAAAAAATAATAGCAAATTGAAAAAAAATCAAATTGTTTCTTGTGGTTATTTCTGGGGGAGAGTGGTACTGGAGGAAGGATGAAGGGAACCTTTCCCATTTTACTTCACATTTTACTGTGTTGCTTGAATTATATTTTATCACAAGTCAAGTTTTTTTTAATGTTCCTGAATCTCTTCCAAGTAAAACAAACATATCAAATAGGGTAACAAAACTCAAAAACTGTGGGCAATATCTACAACAAAACTGGGCAAGAAAGTATTCCCAAGAACCTTAAAATATAAGCAGGTAGGACAAACCATTCATTTATAAAATCTGTGTATCAGCATGTCATGGGAAGAAGCTAAAGAAGCAGTAGATCATCTGATTGACCTGAGAACAGGATCCAAAGACCCTACAGGTACTCATTGGAAAGCTGAGCAGACCAATCTCATAATAGCAGCTAAAACTGGGAAGAATTTTTACACATTCCAATTTACTAGGATGGGCAAGGGTTTCTGTGGCAGATCTGAAAATGTCAGAGAGCTTTATGAGTTTTCAAAGGTAACTGGAGCTTCCTTTCAGGAAAAAGTCCTACACTAAAAAGAAACTGCTAGATGTATATTCCAAGATGAGACAAGAAAGATCATAGGAGAAAAGGAAAACCAAAGTCCAGAAAAAATTGGGGGCAAGGGGTTAAGGAAAAGAATCATATCTCAGAAAATATGAAATGACATTTTTTATCACTGTTATAACAAGAGAAAAGGGAGCTTCAGACCCTCAAAAGTCTTCTACTTCTTCCTGAAATTTCAGGAGTGCAAATTTCATATTAAAATAATCAAGGAAATGGATCATGTTCGTCATACAAAATTATAATGAGAAATAAAGAAATAAGACGTAAAACAAAATCCCTACAATGAAGTATGCCAGAAAGACATTCCCACCAAAGGAAGAAATTGTATCTTTATATTTCAAATTGAGATAAAAGAAATCAAGGCAACGATAAAGACATGAAAGAAAAATATATATCACAATTAGAAAAACTCAGAAATGAGGTGATGGAACCCACGAAAGAAAGAAAAATAAAAGAAAGCATAATTCTTTAAATTTCATTTTTCTGCTTTTATTTAATACCAGTTAGTAAAATACATGGGATAATAGTTGTAGGTCATAGAGTGTAATGTTAGTTAATTTACAGTGAATCAACACTTCCATACAATACATGGTGCCCATCACAAGTGCACACCTTAATCCACATCACTTATTTAACCCATCCCCCATCCATCTCCCTTCTGGTAATTGTCAGATTGTTCTCTATAGTTAAGACTGTTTCTTGGAATGCCTCTCTCTCTTTTCCCCTTTGCTTGTTTCTTAAATTCTACATATGAGTGAAATTGTATGGCATTTATCATTCTCTGACTGACATTTTTCCTAACTTAATAGCTCCATCTGTCATTGCAATTGACAAGATTTCATTCTTTTTTTATGGCTGAATAATACTCTGTTGTATATACCACATTCATTAGTTAATGGACATTTGGACTCTTTCCATAATTTGGTGATTGTAGATTAAGTTGCTATAAACACTGAGATGCATGTATCATTTTCAGTTAGTATTTTTGTATTCTTTGGGTAAATACGCAGTAGTGTAATTTCTGGGCCATAGGGTAGTTCTATTTTTAACTATTTAAAGAGCTTCCATACTGTTTTCCACAGTGGCTGCACCAGTTTGCATTCCCACCAACAGTGCAAGAGGATTCCCCTTTCTCCACAACCTCCCTAACGCCTATTGTTAGGCGTTGTGTTGTTGATTTTAGACATTCTGACAGATGGGAGGTGATATTTCTCTCTAATTTTGGTTTGCATTCCCTTAGTCATCAGTGATGTTGAGCATCTTTCCATGTGTCTATTGGCCAAATGTACGCATTCTTTGAAAAATGTCTATTCATGTCTTCTGTCCATTTTTAAACCGGGTTATTTGGATTTGGGGTGTTGCAAATATTTTCTCCCATTTCATAGGTTGCCTTATACTTTTACTGATTATTTGCTTCGCTGTGCAGAAGATTTTTATTTTGATGAAGTCCAAATAGTTTATTTTTGCTTTTGTTTCCCTCACCTCAAGAGACAGATTTAGAAAGAAGTTGCTATAGCCAGTGTTGGAGAAGTTACTGCCGGTGTTTTTTTCCAGGATTTTTATGATGTCAGGTCTCACATTTAGGCCTTTGATCCATTTTGAGTTTATTTTTGTGTATAGTGTAAGAAAGTGGTCCAGTTTCATTCTTTTGCATGTTGCTGTTCAGTCTTCCCAACATGTGTTGAAGCGACTTTTTCCCTTCGGATATTCTTTCCTGCTTCGTCAAAGATTAATTGGCCATATAGTTGTGGGTTCATTTCTGGGAAAAGAAAACAATTTTAAAAGCAAACCAGAAGGAACACAGAATAAACATGACAATATAACAGATGCCTCCAGAGAAAAAGAGGAACAAAAGGAGGACTTTTAAATAAAAGCAATGAAAAGCCAGCATATATATACATAATGACATTTCCTGAAAAAGAAAACCAAAGTAATGTATTAAAATGGTATCACAACTAAATTATTTATTTAGTATTTTTTAAATTTTATTTACTTATTTTAGAGAGACAGAGACAGTGCAGGGTTGGGAGGGGACAGAGGGAGAGGGAGAAAGAGAATCTCAAGCAAGCTCCATGCTGCCCAAAGCAGGGCTCGACCTTAGGACCCTGAGCCAAAATTAAGACTCAGATGTTTAACTGACAGAGCCACCCAGATGGCCCTTTATTTAGTACTTTAATAAATACTAGGATCATAATTACATTTTCTGAAGTCAAAAAGCTTAAAATTACATTAAAACACATTGAATATTTGGCAAAATTACCTAGAATAACCATCATGAAACATATTTTAGAAACCTATTGGATTTGAAGAAAAAGAAACTTTCTTCAAGCATCCAGGTAAAAAGACTAAATTATTTATAAGAGAAAGAAGTTCAGTATGTTATCAGTTTGGGATACTAATCCTTTTTTTTTTTTTTTTAAGATTTTGTTTATTTGTTATCCTGGGACTCCCGGATCATGATCTGAGTCAAAGACAGTCGCTTAACCAACTGAGCCACCCAGGCGCCCTGGGATACTAATTCTTTATTCCAAAAGAAAATGGAATGATGTTTTAATGGCACTCAAAAAAGGAAATGTAAGGGCTGCCTGGGTAGTTCAGTCAGTTAAACATCTGCCCTCAGCTCAGGTTATGATCTCAGGGTCCTGGGACAGGACCCATGTCAGGCTCCCTGCTCAGCAGGGAGTCTGCTTGTCCCTCCAATCCCACCTCCCACCCTCCCCACCCCTGGCCGCTTGTGCTCTCACTCTCAAATAAATAAATAAAATCTTTTTTTAAAGAAAAGAGAGAAATATGAGTCAAGGATGATGTATCCAGTCAAAATGATTTTCAAATCAGTCCATAAACTATTGTCAACACCCAAAATTCAGAAACATATTTCTTTGAGCAATTTCTGAGGAATTTACTAGAGAATGAGCTTCACATCGTCAAAATGACAAAGATGCAGACATAGTGCCTGGTAGAAAATTTAAGATTCAATGTTAGAAGAGAGACTATGTAGTAGGTACAGTACAGATATTATACAATGTAGAGACAATAGCTCTATAAAAAATGGAAGTGGAAAAGGATGCACATATGAAGAACAGAATAAGGACACCATTTGCTTTATAATATTAACTAGGATCAAAAGGACAACATTGCAAATCAGATACTGAAGAAGAAGGTACAGAGGGGATAAAGAACATCATATGAAGTCATTTATATCATTAGAACATAATTGCAAACCTCAAATACAAGAAATAAAAAAGACTTTAAAAACCAGAAACACATCAAAACCAAACCAAAGAGAAATAAAATAAAAAAGCTATAAAAGTTAAACCATATATTTTAAAATATTTAAATATGGGGATGAGAAGGAATAATACAGAGATTACAAGGATAGCTGCTCAGTTTCTTGGAATATACATTGTTCTATAGTTTTAGCTTCTGGAATTATTTAAATACTTTAAATGATTATAAACTAAAATTAAATTTTAAATGAGTCATTTCTAAAAACAGAAAACAAGCCTAAAATAAGGTAAAATACAAAATTACAATTAGTTTTCTATTTCACCACGTGGGTTTCTTTTATATCTGCTAACAATTCAAGATGTGGACTTGGGGTTTCTAAAAATAACGTTTAATAGTTGGGCTCCGAATAAACAGACATGGTTCTTGAGTTTTTCCTCCACATTTAACAAACACAAGAAAAGAAATCTTATATGAAATGAGTCAACTCAGGGAAATGTTACTCACTATCTTTTCTTTTTCATTTCCTTAGGAAAATAAAGGAAAGTCTGGAGTGCTTCCCTGTTAAGTTAAATAACTTGATCCATACACTTGCACAAATGACAGCCGTAAACCCTGCTAAATCTACTTCACCGACTTTGCCCCAGGAATCCTGTATGCTGAGTGTAACCAGGTCAATTCAAAGAGCGACAATTTTAGGGTTCAGCAAGAAAACTAGTAATGTAAGTCTCAACTCTGTTATTTTGACTTAAGTATCATTTGACTTCATCTCAGACTTCCCTTCACTATGCTACACATCCTTCCTTATATCATAATTTTTTTTTACTATGCAAATGAAAAATCAGTGACAGTTTGAGCAGAAGTGCCATTAAAAGAGAATGTTCTAAGGAGAAATCATAACAACCAGAGCTATTAGTAGCGAACCATCAGAGAACAGTTCCTGCCCTGTGGTAGACTATAAATCAAGAGCTAATTAAAATGTCCACATGAAAAAAAAGAGCAGAAATTAGGCAGTCTGTTCCCAGCACATAAGATTATGATATTTTTGTATACTGTATTTATAGGTAATTTTGCCTTTACAAATTGCATCTCTTAGCTCTTGCGATGGCTTTTTGCAGAAAGGTTCTTGCTTTGTTTAGCTCACATGAAACCAGATTTTAAAGTGTATCACAGGTTGATAATGCCACCTTTTGATTTTTGTCTGTTTTCTGCAGCTGTATCTAATCCGGGTGACACACAGTAACAATGAAACAAGCCTGACAGAAAAATCATTTGACCAGTTTTCAAAACTTCACAGCCAACTTCAGAAGCAGTTTGCGTCATTGACTCTCCCAGAGTAAGGCACTGTCCTCCCCAGTGTTTTGCCTGCAGTACTTGTCCTTGAACATGAGGAAAAATTATGGTTATGGGGTTTTCTATTTGTGAGCAACACAGCATTCTGACTCCAATGCCATTGAACCTATCCCAGCAGAGTCTATATTGCTCCCAGAGTAAAGAACCTTTGTCTCATAAAACAGAACAAGGTTTGCAATTTCTCTGTTTGCTTCAAGCCATTGATTTTGTAGACAGAAAAATCTAGAAGCGATTTAATTTTTCATCAGTTATCAGGAAAATTGTTTTATTTGCCTGTTTTTAATAAAATTGAAACTGAAAATGCAGAACTAAATGGATATATCTACTCCTTCAACAAATAACTACAGTAAAAAGCGCTGATATATTTATTTCCTGTACCAGAAAACAATTCATTAATATCAGTTAGTATATAAGTAAAATTTACTAATACCAACTCACTTTGTTGTGAATTATTAACTTTGACTTGGATTATCTAAATTTAATTTGTTGTTATGTTCGTTGTCAAACAATCTTGGAAACCATTGCTTTTGTTCATATTATAATTTTAAAAATACTAAACATAAACACATTAAAAATATAATTGAAAATTACTTCTGTTCAAACAAACCTGCTAAATTCATCACTTAGAACTAACCAAATTTAGGTCACAGACTTCATTCAGTGTATACCAAAGCAGTTATCTTGACTTTAAAAAGATTTAACTTGTCAGAGATTCTCTTGGCACTTAGGGTAAATCAAATGTTATTTTGTCTTTATACTGAGATTTTTGTTAAGTAAATGGTCCTTTAACAATGTGAATGTCCATATCTGGCCTGACATACTTTTTTTTTTAAATTAACATATAATGTATTAGTTGTTGCAGGGGTGCAGTTCTATGAGTCATCAGTCTTACACACTTCACAGCACTCACCATAGCACAGACCCTCCCCAATGTCCATTATCCAGCCACCGCATCCCTCCCACCCAGTCTCCCCTCCAGCAACCCTCAGTTTGTTTCCTGAGATTAAGAGCCTCTTATGGTTTGATCTGACATACTTTTTACATGTGGATTTTTGCTAGGCTTTCAGGATTTAATCCCTTTCTAAAACATACCTCTAAGCAAAGTTATCAATGGATGGAGAGATACTGTGCAATACTGAAGAGCGAAGTACTTTGTGTTTATGAAAAACAGTGCTTGCAGATGTCACAGAAATTTTGAAATACAGATGCTTTAAGCATCAGGAGGTGAACAAATTAAGAGCATGTTCAAGAGACTGAGAGGGAAGGAATGTTATTATGAAAGCTTAAAAGCAGCACCAGCTTTAAGAATTACCAAAAAACATCTGATAGAATAACAGAAAAGGTGCTAGCAAACAAAAGTGCAAAGTTTGATGGCAAATATCAAATTCAGCATCAGTGGTTGCCATTGTATGATTACTAAATAATAAAATAAATAAAATCTACTAATTAGTGATTTTATTGTATTTTTTTAAAAAGACATCATTTATTTATTTGACAGACAGAAATCACAAGTAGGCAGAGAGGCAGGCAGAGAGAGAGGAAAGGAAATAGGCTCCCTGCTGAGCAGAGACCTGGATGTAGGGCTCTATCCCAGGACCCTGGGATCATGACCTCAGCTGAAAGCAGAGGCTTTAACCCACTGAGCCACCCAGGCGCCCCTAGTTAGTGATTTTTAAAAAATGTTGGTTATTGTTAAGTGACTGCCCTTTTTGGTTTCAAAAACTACTCTGTTTTATACTTTTATCTGTGTACTACATATTAGGACAATGTAAGACCTTAAAAGTGTTAATAATCTCTCTCCATATGCCTCTTCTCAATTTTCAGCTTAGGATCATGCTTTGCTCAACAACTACTGCCTGGTATTTAAATTGATTTTAAAACCATTCCAGCAATGTGTATATGTGTGCATGTGTGTGGTGGGGTGGGGAGCATATAGTTCCTGTATGCCCTTGGCAATATTTGTATATTGACAATCCCAAAGGAGCTAAGGCTTCCACTGATGCATATAAATGAAGGATGAAAGTAAGATTTCGTCTGACTCCTGAATTTACTCAGAGAAGCCCTACAAGAATTATGTAAACCTGATCTGAAGAGTATGATCAGAAAGTTAGAGTCATAAAGAATAAAATTTAAATTAGTGGTAGTATATAATAGTGGTCTTCAAAGAAGACTGTTCATACTTCTGGGTACCTTCCAAGAATACACAGGCATGGAAATCTTCTGTAAAATTAATGGTCTTCTCTAAAATTAACCTGCTTAAAAAGGGCAGACTTCCTTTCCCTTTCTGCTTTCAACATTGCTCTTCTCCTAGCCATCCAGAATCTCCCAACCATCCAGAATTCCTAGAGAGGAAAAAATCTTTGAGAATGAAATAAAAGGCAAACCAAAACATTAGTTCAATATCAATATTGAAAAAAAGGAATTATTCTAATAATCGAATATCAAATCTCTTTGCAAATCAAGAGTTTCCTAATCTTTGGCCTGAACAAAACGGGGGCAGGACATGATGTCACTGTCAGATGAAAGATCATGAAAAATCATTCTCACAAAATGATTGCTATATTATATGTGGCATACAACTCAAAAACATTTCAACAATTGAATGACATTACTATGGCTAAATTTCTCAATTCTCTTGTGCTTAATTATATACAAGACTTTTAGTACATACCTCTGTAAAAACATAAACAAAGGAATAGAACTGATGTTGAACTCCATTTTCTTTTAACAATAAGGAAAATTCATCTACAGATATAAAAATTAATATTTAAAACCTGCCCAATCCATCTGTTTATCAAATGCATTTCTGATTTGGTTAATTGTTTATCAATGTTGTAATAATCAAATGTGAATGAAAAATGTTAGTACTTTACATGTTAGAACTGCAGGAGAACTTTTTTTTTTTTAAGATTTATTTATTTGACAGAGAGAGATCACGAGTAAGCAGAGAGGCAGGCAGAGAGAGAGGAGGAAGCAGGCTCCCCGCTGAGCAGAGAGCCCGATGTGGGGCTCGATCCCAGGACCCTGAGATCATGACCTGAGCTGAAGGCAGAGGCTTAACCCACTGAGCCACCCAGGTGCCCCAACAGGAGAACTTTTTAAAAATAAAATATCAATTATTTAAATACACAAACATTATTTTGGTCTTCCTTAATATTTCTAACAAGAAGCAGTGAATGGAATGGCCTGCAGTTGATACCTGCATACTTCTGTGTTTGCTGACAGCCTTTCACTATCCCTCCTGCTCCTTACCCTAGGAAAATATCTGTACCAAAGAAGCAGAAGTGTGAAGGAGGCAGCAAGCAGCAAGACACAGTCAGGGGAAGCTGCTGGGGGTAGTTGCAAAAAAGATGTATTTAGCCAGCAAAATATTTTACCAAATGCTAACCATTAACAGGTCATTCCGCTTAGTAATTGGTCTTAATCACATCTAACCCATCAAGATGAATCATTGGATACTGCAGAGGGAATTCTGCAAGTTAGACTCTTAAGGAAAGTGATACTTTGCCCCAAAAGACTAAGACCAGATGGAAACATATGTCACTTGGTAAATTGCTTAATTTAGTTAGTGTAGAAATATCTCTAGCAAACCCAAAACAAACGATACAATCTGACCTTTTTCAAAAATTATGAATCATTAATTTTAGAAAATATTTATTAAGCGTCCATATATATTTAAAGGACAAAATGTGTGGTCTTCTATAAACACAGCAAGAAAGAACATATATATTAATATGTTAAATTAAATTAAATTAATATGTTAAATTAAATTAGTATTACTATTAATGAAAGTTAAAATAGCACAAGTGACCACAACCATGTTAATGAAACCCTCAGGTTAATGATGTGTTTCATTTTATAAAAAAATATTTTCATTGGCCCTTCAGTCTGATGCTGTAAATTCATAAACAACCTAAGAAGCAAATTTTCAAACTAATGAAGATTACTTTTTTTTTTTAAAACAGGTTTCCTCATTGGTGGCACTTACCTTTTACAAATTCAGACCACAAAAGGTTCAGAGATCTAAATCGTTACATGGAACAGATATTAAATGGATCATATGAAGTTGCAAATGTATGTTACAATTTACCTTTATATTTTTTATAAAAATTTCCACTATTTTATGTATTATTACTAGAAATCTTTATAAATATACTTAATGATAACATTTTTGTACTCATATTCATTCAACAAATGTGCATGCCCCAAATGTATGAAATTCCTGAACAGAAAACTGAAACAGCAAAAAAGATATATAGCACCTTGACCTCAAATAATGAAATAATATGTGATTAGTGGACTATCAAGTCTAGGAAGTGCCCTAGATTTGGGGGGATTAAGAATTATTTATGACTGTAATAGTAAAAAGGATTCAAAGAGAGCATCTGATCTTAATCTTTTAACAACAGGTAGGATTTTTTTAAATGTATTATTTGTTTCAGGGGTACACGTCTGTGATTCATCAGTCTTTTATAATGCCCAGTACTCATTACAACACATACCCTCCCCAATGTCCATCACCCAGTTACCCCATCCCTCCACACTGCCCCCCTCCCCCCTGCCCCACCCCAAGCAACCTTCAGTTTGGTTCCTATGATTAAGAGTCTCTTACGATTTGTCTCCCTCTCTGGTTTGTCTCCCTCTCTGGTTTTGTCTTGTTTCATTTTTTCCTCTCTTCCCCTATGATCCTCTGCCTTATTTCTTAAATTCCTCATGAGTGAGGTCATAGGGTTTTAAAAAGAGTTGGCCTACGGAAGTATTTCAAATAGAACCAAACAATATAGGAAAGGTCCTAAGTGAAATAAGAAGAAGGGATATCGTTAGATTCTATTGCTCCTGTGATAAATTACGACAAATTTGGAAGTTTAAAACAACACAGGTCTATTTTTTTTTTTTCAGTTCTGAAAGTCAGAATCCTGAAAATGGGCCTCAAGAGACAAAACTGAATCTTTCTGGAGATAGGGGGAAAAATTCACTTCCTTGACTTTTCAGTTTCTAGAGATTTCCTGCATCCCTTGGCTTGTGCCTTTCTAGCAATCGTACATTCTGACGTCTGCTTCTGTCATCACATCTCCTTCTCAGACTCTTAGTCTGACTCTCCTTGTGTTTACATGGGACCCACCTGAATAATCCAGGATAATCTCACCATTTCAAGATTGTTAATTTAATTTTATCTGTGAAGCCCCTTTTGCCATGTAAGGTAGTACATCTTCACAGGTCCTGGGGATTAGAATGCAAACATCTTTGGAGGGCCATTATTCTATCACAGAGATCCATGAAAAAGTGCAAGAACACAATTCAGTAGGATGTCCGCATTTTTGAGAGGTATCTGTGAAAGGAAGACTAAAACCAGCAAGCAAGTCAGGGCCAGGTTGTCAAGAGCTAGAGCTAATCCTTGGAGGGTAGTGAGAATCCAAAAACAATAAAAAGAATAACAAATATGAGAAGAATATTCTTCCAAATACATATTGACCTTTTTTCTCAACAACCTATTATTCCATCCTAGCCCTCTTTACTGAACTGGAACTACATTCTTTTCAATTTTTGATTTTTCAATTTTGGATTTTTAGCTTTTAAAATTGTATACATGTATACATGTATAACATGTATCCAGAAAAGTCTACAAAAGATTTGGTAGAATTGACACCACCCTGCCGGTGCCCAGCTGAGGTTTCAGCCAGCAGCTAGCATCAACATCACAGTATTTTGAGTGGATGACCCCAGCTCCAATCACCAAATGACTGTTTATTAGAGACCTCAAGCCAGAATACCATAGGTGAGCTGAGCCAAACGCCAGAACTGGGAGATGACAAAATGATTGTTTTAACCAGCAACGCAGGAATCGACTGCATCTAAGATATGTGGATTTTCATTGTTATCTAGCATTCTGTTACATGAAGGTATTGCAATTAATAGGTTCCTCTCTACATAGACATTTGGAATGTCTCCAAGTTGGGGTTATTACAAATAATGCTATTATGAACATTTCTTTTACTTGTATGTCTCTTCATGCATCCGGGTTGGTGATTCACCTAGGACAGAATTTCTGGATCTTAGGATATGGTTATCTTAAACATTATAGGCTCCTTCTTGCGGTGAATAAGTGTTCCCATTTTCCACAACCTTGTCTGTATCGGGTATTGCCAGTCTTTCTAATTTTAGCCATTCTGGTGAGTGAGCATTTCGTTGCATTTTAGTCTGTATTTTCCTAACTACTAATGCGATGGAACATCTTTTCATGTGTTTGGACCTTTGGATATCCTCTTTGGTGAAGTGCCAGTTTATGCCTCTTGCCCTTTTACTATTAAATTATATGACATTCTTTTACTGATTTATAGTATTTTTCGTACATTGTGGATAGAAGTCCTTTGTTAATTAAATATATTGTAATGATTTTCTTTCACTCTATCTTTTGTCTCCTTGTTCTTTTTATTATGTCTTCTGATAAATAGAAAGTCTTCATTTTAATATAGTAGTAAAATGTATTGTATTTTCTTACATGATTAGAACATGCCCTACCTCGATGTCATAAAGGGAGTTTCCTATATTATCTTCAGGAAGTTTGTTGTTTTGCCTTTCCCATTTAAACCTACAATCTGCCTAGAGTAGACTTTAGTGCATGGTGTGAAATAAGAGTCACCTTATTTTTTTTTCCATGTAGATTTTGAATTGTTCCAATACTATTCAAAAGGCTTTCCTTTTCTTGTTATTCTGCTGTGCCATCTTTATGATAATTTAAATATCCATCTACGTATATGTCTACTTCAGACTCTTATGTTCTATGCCACTGATCTCTTTATCTACCCTTGTGCTAACTGTCTTAATTACTGTAGCTTTATAATAAGTCTTGAAATATATTGGAGTAACTTCTCCTATTTTATACTTATTCTTAAGCAGTATTTTGGCCCTTCTTGGACTTTTGCATTTTCATGTAAATTTTTCTTTTTTTTTTTTTTAAGATTTTATTGATCTAAGAGAAAGAGAATGAGTGGGCAGGGGGGAGGACTGGGGAAAGGAGAGAGAAGCAGACTCTTTGCTGAATAGGGGGTCTGATGCGGGGCTCCATTCCAGAGATCATGGACCAGAGATCATGACCTGAGCCAAAGGCAGATGCTTAACCGACTGAGCCTCCCAGGCACCCCAAAATTTTAATTTTTTTTGGTCAATTCCATGCAGAAGCCAACTGGGATTTTAGTTGAAAATGCATCTTAATATATTCTAATCCACGATCATGTACCTATTTAAATCTTTAAAAAAAAGTTTTACTCAATAACATTGTTATATGCATAAAGATCTTAAAATAATTATTTTACTTGATATCTTATTTTACCTTTTTAAAATTCTGTTTTGTTTTTTTTTGCCAGTATATAGATATAACTCATTTTGTATATTGACCGTTTTCTCAATAATCTTACTAACTTCACTTTTAATTCTAATAACTTATTTGTACTTTTTTAATATTCCACTTACATCATATTGTCTGCAAATAACAGGTTTGTTTTTTTTTCTTTCTGATATTTATATTTTATATTAATTTTTCTGGCTATTTTGATTGTGTAGGGCCTCCAAGTGGTGATGGTAGAAATGCTCGTGTTATTTCTGGATTCAGGGAAGAAGTTTCTCATTAAGTACACAGGTTTTGTAGGTACCCTTTATTATTTTAAGAAAGTTTCCTTATGTTATAAAAAAATTTTTTTTGACAGTAAGGAAAATGGAATTTATCTAGTTTTTTTTTTCTGATTCTATTGGGCTGATCAATGATCACCAGAAAGGAAGGGAAGCAGGCTCCCTGCTGAGCAGAGAGCCCAATGCGGGGCTAGATCCCAGAACCCTGGGATCATGACCTGAGCCAAAGGCAGAAGCTTTAACCCGCTGAGCCACCCAGGTGCCCGTGATTTAACATTTTCTTTAGCATTTGTTTTCAGCTTTGCTAATGACAAAGATATTCTACCTTATAATGGCCTTCCCAGGTTAGAATGGAGAATATCCTGGCCTCATAATATTAGTTGCAAAGACTTCTTGCTTTTCTTCTTTTCTCTGAGAGAGTTTGTATAAAATTGGTTTTATTTCTTTAATTTGTAAAGCCATGTAGGTCCGGAGATTCAATTTATTTAAGAGTTATAGGACAAATTCACATTTTCTATTTCTTGCTGGGTCTAAGTTATAGTTCTCTAGGAATTTGTGTTTATTTATTGGCATAAAATTATTCAGAGCATCTTCTCCCAATCTTTTTAACACTCACAGGATCTGAAAAGATGTCTACTCTTCTGTTCCTCACTATGTCATTTCCTAGTCAGTCTTGCCAGAGGGTTTTGAATTTTACCAATCTTTGCAAAGAATGAAATGTGGGATTTATTGACTCTATTATTTTTCTATTTCATTTATGTTTGACCTTTATTATTTCCTTTCTTCTGCTTCCTTTGGTTATAATTTGCTGTTCTATTTATTACATTCTCAGATAGTTACTTGTTTATTTTCAACCTATCCTCAGTTACACATTTAAAATTCTAAATCCCCCCTCCTAATCAAGATTTAATCCACCCCACAAGTTTTTACATACAGTATTGTATCTTTGTTATTATTCTCTTAAAATAGTTATAAATGTTTACTATGATTTTTCCTGTGACTGTGGATTAACTCTATCTAACCCAGCTGAATCTTATATGTTATACTAATAATATATATCTACATCTGTATCCGATAAACTTAGTAAGTATTATGTTGTTTTACACAATCAATATCTGTTTAATATTACCCACATATCTCATTTCCACTGTCATAACTGACTTTATATCTGAAGCTGCTTTCCCACTATCTGAAGAATACCATTATTTTTTAAAATATGAATTTGCTACTAGAAAAAATTTCTAAATTTGTATTTATCTGAAAAGTTTTTGTCTTCATTCTCAAAGGATATTTTGGCTGACTATACTATTTGGATAGCAATGATTTTATTTTAAAATCTTTAAAGCTATTGGTTCATTGTCTTTTAGCATCCATTGATTCTGTTTAAAACCCACCTATTACATTTGCTTCATCTTTGAAACTGTTTTTTTCTTTATTCTTTATCTGCTATTAATATTTCTCTTTTTACTGTTGGTTTTCACAGTTTTATTTTATTTTTTTTTAAGATTTTACTTATTTATTTGACAGACAGAGATCACGAGTTGGCAGAGAGGCAGGCAGAGAGAGGGGGATGGGAAGCAGGCTCCTCACGGATCAGAGAGCCAGATGCAGGCTAGATCCCAGAACCCTCAGATCATGACCTGAGCCGAAAGCAGAGGCTTAACCCACTGAGCCACCCAGGCACCCCACACAGTTTTATTTTAATTGCTCAGATATAAGTTTGTTTTTATTTATCATGCTTGTTAGCACTTCCTAAATTTGCTCCCTGATGTCTTTCATCAGTTTTGGAAATTTCTGTCATTACTGCTTGAAATATTGTTAATATTTTTTCCTCTCTCCGTTTTTTCTGAAGGTGTAATCAAATATAAGTTAATCCTTTTCACTGTATTCTCTATGTCTCATGCCTCTACTCTTGTATTTTTTTATCCTTTTGTTCTCCATAACTTATTCTCAGTAGTTTCTTCTGACTTACCTTCTGAGTTATTTATTCTCTACTTATCTGTGTTTAGTATACTGTTAAATCCATCCTTTGAGCTCTTAATTTCAGTTATGTTATTTTTCAGTCTTAGAATTTCCTTTTTTTCAGTTTCTTCTTTGCTGAAAATTTGTCCTTTTTATGGTTTCTTTGAAAATAATAAGCTTAAGTATTTTTAGATTTCTTCCTTTATTTTTAAGTATTTTAAGATTTCTTCCTTTATTTATTTGAGAGAGAGAGCAAGCGAGCAGGGGAAGGGGCAGAGGGAGAGAGAAGGGGGGAGAATTTCAAGCAGGCTCTCTGCTTAGTGGGGAGCCCAATGCAGGGCTTGATCCCAGGACTCTGAGACCATAACCTGAGCTGAAATCAAAGTGGAACATTCTACCAGCTGAGCCACCCAGGAGCCCCTAACCATAGGTCTTTTTAAATCTTTCTAAAAACTTCAATATTGTGGCTCATTGCATGTATATTTCTATTGTCTAGTGTTTCTACTAGTCTTTTATCATTCAGTCTTGTTCCTTTGTAAGCCTAGTTATTTTCCTTTTTATTGTGGCCAGATATTATACTGCAAGATCTTTTGTAGAAATAATTGGAGGCCTATGTACTAGAGAACTGTAATATCTGAGGACAGTCTAGGAATGCTGAAATTCAATTGCAGGGATTCGGATTTTTCAAAACCAAACTGTAGCTTTTATGAGGGCTTATTTCTGGCTCATCTTTTTCCTTAGATGTGAATTTGATTCTAAATCCAAAATAAGACAGATTCAGCAAGAGCTTCCTTGGCAGCTCTGGATTCTATTTCCTCTCCTATTATCTCTGCAAAGTAAGTACTGCTCAACCTTTCAGCCCTTCCACAGTTCGAACCTATATCAATAAACACCCACAGTAAAAAAGTAGTGCCAAAACCCTTTCACATCTCCAAATCCTTGCCCCAGACCCTAGCCTGGTAATTCTTTACTATCTTATTAGCTCTCTGATGTTTTCAAGCAAAGTTTAAAAAACAAATTGTAGGGGCGCCTGGGTGGCTCAGTGGGTTAAGCCTCTGCCTTCGGCTCAGGTCATGATCTCAGGGTCCTGGGATCGAGCCCCACATCAGTCTCTCTGCTCAGCAGGGAGCCTGCTTCCCCCTCTCTCTCTGCTTGCCTCTCTATCTACTTGTGATCTCTCTATATATATCAAATAAATAAAATCTTTAAAAAAAAAGAAGCTTATACTCTATTTGGGTGACAAAGAACATATTAAAAAAAAACCAAATTGTAATAATCCAATTATCCTCAGCAGGAGGTTCGCACTAAGTGACTTAATCTATCATTATCAAAAATAGGAGTCTAGGGGGCACCTGGGTGGCTCAGTGGGTTAAGGCCTCTGCCTTTGGCTCAGGTCATGATCCCAGAGTCCTGGGATCGAGCCCCGTATTGGGCTCTCTCTCTGCCTGCCTCTCTGCCTACTTCTGATCTCTGTCTGCCAAATAAATAAATAAAATCTTAAAAAAAATAATCTGGCCTCAGTTTATACCTTCAGTTTCATCCACTGCTGCCATCCCTGTTGAACTTGGTGTTCAGCCACACCAAACACATCTTTAAAAAAAAAAAAAAATAGGAGTCTAGAACTGCAATCCTTACCCATACTACCCTCAGCTTTCAGAGCTATTTGCCATTCTGCTCGTCACCCCCATCCTATGCTCAAATATGCCTTTTCTCTCAAAGGGAACCATTTCAGAGGGTCTAGGTCTAATGACACTTCCCAGAAAAAATATTTAAGGAGTTCTTGGTGAGGTGTTTGGTATACTCACCAGGGATTGTCAGAATAGCCTGGAAAATTGAAGAGAAATATCAGACCCCAATACTGCTCCCCTCGTTCACATGAGTCAAAAACAGCATTTGTAAGATCTCCCTACCCTATTCACACACATATATGTATATAAGCAATACACACATACCGATGTTACAACTCCTTATGAATGTTCAAGGCAGCACTAGTTCTCTTTATCATTAGGTGTTCATATCACTATCTGCATGAAAGGTTTCTATGAGACAAATGCTAAGTTTCAGAGGAAAGTACCAAGCTAACAGAATCCTCCAGAGTTCTTGGACAGACACAGGGCCCTTTAGGGATCATCTAGAACACTATCCCTAAGGGTACAGGGTGCACACCTGTTACGGTTTTTTGCCTTTTCGGTCAAAGATGGAAACCATTTATGGAATATTCTTAAGTAATCCCCATATCTGGAGTCACTTTGATGTCACCAGTGGGAGCCCATTTCTAATATTAATCATTCTAGCCAACAAGCTACCATATTTATTTTATAAATCTAATCTCTGACATTCAATATGCTAATTAATAAAATGCCCATTGTTGGAGTTGTGAGTGAATGACAGAAGCACTTAAACTGACTGCTGCTAGTATGGGTTTCCCAATTAAAATATTGTGAACCCTGTCTTTTCTCTTCCCCCACCCAGGTGCCCACTTGGCGCAGGCTTGTTTCAGACATAAACAGGCCATTTCTGAACTCTGCAGTCTTAATTAAATGCCAGCAGCACTTGGGTTATACCATGTGTATGATACATAATATCATGCTTTACACATAGATACATATTTTCAGCTTCAGTAAATCGCAGGCATTGTAATAGGAGGGCTAGACTAGATCCCACACTGGGATTTAAAAGGTCAAAGAATCCTGTTTCACTTAGTTGTTACTTCAAAAACCTTTCTTCTCCACTTGGAGCTTAGGAAATTCATTAGAGGAGACCAGTCATGGCTTAAATTTTTAAAAATTACATGCTATGTAGCAGAGTAAATCAGTGTATATCAAGGAAACCTTACCGAAATTTAAAAATATAATATGTTAATGAATGTATTAAAAATTCTGTCTCAACTGTAGGTTTGCTGATTTAGGATGTTAGCTTACTGCTGTACCTCCTAATTGAGTAATATTGTGGTTTGATGAAAATCAGACCCACTTAAAAGAAGAAAATCCCACAATTCAGACCAGAAGGGTCCAATGGCTATTAGAAAACAACCCCAAATTGTCAATAATGACTATGTTTGATTCCACATAGTCAGGAGCAAGAGATGAGATTTTCAAATCCCTATTACCAGTTTCTAAGACTAGTGGTTCTCAGAGCACAGTTTCTGGACTGTGCTAGGAATTTACTTGGGAACTTATAAGAATGCAAATTTTGGGCCCCATCCTAGGCAAACTAAATAGAAATTTTGGCCATTGGTTATTATTTTAACTTTATTTTAAATAATCTCTATACCCAGCATGGAGCTCAAATTCATGACCCTGAGATTAAGAGTCACATGTTCTACCAACTGAGTGTGCCAGGGGCCCAGAATCAGACATTTTGGAGATGAGGCCCAGCAGTCTGTGTTTCTAACAAGCTGTCTGGGATGTTCTGATGCACCCTATTGTTTGAGAAAAATTACTCTTGCCATAGATATCTTTCTCTTTTTTCCCAGTTTGGGTATGGTCAGACATTTGGCCTTCAATATAGTAGATACTCAGGTGTCCTACTGTATTACTGGCTTTTAGCAAATATGGACTCAAGAAAGTTGTGCTACGATACGATTTCCAGGCTAGTAGACTCAGCTGGAGATACTATTTTGTATCAAAGGACAAGTGGCTGAGCACTTATGTAGGTACACTTAATTCCAAGTGAGTTAGAGAAGACATCCCAGAGAGTAGGACATTCAAGTTGTTTTTAAAGGGCAAATAGGCGTTAGTAAATAGAAACTGGGAGAAAGTTACACTAGATAGAGGGAATCCTAAACACACATCCATTATGGTTATATGCTCTTCTCTTGTTTTGAAGCTTAAAGAATTCAATGACTATATTCATTCAGTTATTACCCATTTATAGCACAGTTACAAACCCATCAATAGTCAATAAATATTTTAAACGAATAATAACAGAATCATTAGTATATATTAACCATAGATTTATATTGCTTTTCAAAACCTAAAAGATTGAAAGTTTACATCTGAAAAGTACTTAGCAGCAATCTCTTATTTATTCTTATATCCTACAAGTTTGCATTTTTTAAAGAAATTATCTCATGCTTCCAAAACATGTCATTCATTTATGTTTTACACAGAAACTACTAAACTAATAAGTAATAAATCTTTTAAAATTTGTAGAAAAAATAGATGGCCGATGAGGGGCTCCCAGGCAAGGTGAACTCTCCCATCCCCTCCCTTGCCCACACTTAGTTTTTCCTCTCGATCAAACACATAATAAAGAGAATGTTTAGAGGGACACCTGAGTGGCTCAGTTGGTTAAGCATCTGCCTTTGGCTCAGATCATGATCCCAGGGTCCTGGGTTCAAGTTCCACATGGGGCTCATTGCTCAGCAGGGAGTTTGCTTCTACCTCTGCCTCCGCCTGCTGCTCCCCCTGCTTGTGTGTGCTCTCTCTCTCTCTCTGATAAATAAATAAAATCTCAAGAAAAAAAAGAGAATGTTTGGAATCTGAAAAAATAAAGATAATAAATAAATATGCAAACAAACAAATTTGTAAAAAAATTAAAAATTTGGATGATGTTACAAAATAAAAATTAATGTAATTTTGGTATTTTTCCTCACCCCAGCATATAATCTCCCATGAGCCCCATGACAGGGACCTCTGGCTTGCTAGAGAATAAAGTTGAGTCCTACTAGCTGCTAACTTAGAGACAGATTCTACTGAGTACCTGGTACAGAGCCTAGGAATACTGCCTGGCCATGCTTCTAAAGGATGAGCATTAATAGTGCACTGAGTCATAACTGCGGTCTTCAGAAGGACCACTCAGACACATTTTTAATATGTTTGTTATGAACAAAGAGAAAGAAATAAACAATATGTGTTCATCATGGGAATAGAACTATGTAATGAGGAAACTGAAAACAAAGATGTAAAATAATTGTTGAAAACAATATTAAGCAGTAGTAAAACAATACTATAATAAATGGTTATGTGTAGAGGGGTGCCTGGGTGGCTCAGATGGTTAAGCATCTGTCTTCGGCTCGGGTCATGATCTCCAGGTCCTGGGATGGAGCCCCATGTCGGGCTTTCTGCTCAGCGGGGAGTCTGCTTCTCCCTCTACCTCTCCTCCTGCTTGTGCTTTCTGTCTGTCTCCGTATCTCTCTCAAATGAATATAAATAAATAAATAAATAAATAATAAAATGGTTATGTGTAGATACATTGCAAATGAATGAATTTAAACTATTGTCCATGCATACTCAGTATAAATTGTATCCTATCTTTTAAATATATTTGGTTTTATGTCTTAATCAGTGAGTAATGGGAAATGAGATATAACTGAAGCTTCTGCCCCATAGGATTTAGGCACCTTAATTTATTACATTGGATTTCAAGTGTTTTTTTGTATATTTAAGAATATAGAATGTTGAAATCTTTTTAAGTAAACTTTATGCCCAACATGGGACTTGAACTCGGGGTCACATGCTCTACCGAGCCAGCCACGTGCCCCTTTTTAACGGGTTGACATATTAATCTTCCTTACTTATTCTGCCATTCTCTGAAGTCCATGTCCATTACCTATGCTATAGTCCAAGGGTCTTATGGGTATGGCAGCTGTCTATAAGGGAAATGCTGAGGGGATAGTGGATGGAATGATATGTATGCTGAAGGCTGCCTCTCTGATTATACTAAAGCTGTTTTAAGGGCTATGCCTTTGCAGAATAATTGGCAAAATACCTAGTAACCACGGCGGATGCCAGCCTTTAGCTTATTTAGGCAGAGACAAGTAAGTGTACAGTGGAGAGACCTTCTGATTTCTGACCCTAACGTGAATAAGGAAAATATTGAGATCTGTTTTCATGTGGCAGCAGGCTTTCATTAGGGAACTCTTAAATGGATCTGTTCACAGGATAAGTTCATTTGGAAGTGCTAGCAGAGGACTGTTATGAGGGAGGAAAGCAGAGGAGTCGGACATAACAAGTAGGGAACACTTGCACAAGTACAGCTTAAACAGCAAGGCTTAGTGAGTATTGTTGCCCATCACAATTGTTGCTGCATACACACAGATGAGTGAAACCTCCAGACACGGAGCTCACAGGATTCATCACATTCACCTCTGCTAATGTGCCAACTAAAGTACTCCTGTAGATACCCTAGGAAGAGATGTTTTATTTTGTTTTGTGTTGTTTTTAATCTCTGTCGGTCAGTATTTAGAAATAGGAAAGCTGAAGAAATTTCAGACACTACACTCTTTTTTTCTTGGAGGAGTTAAGGTCTAAGAGTTGAAGAAGGAAAAAAAAAACAACAGAAGAAAAAGGAAGAGGTATTTATATCATCAAATATGAGACACTATTGTAAAATCACAGATCCTAGAAATGCTCCAAGTGAGAATGTGTCAGCCAACTTCTAACACTGGGCTTCTAAAAAGGGGAATTCCATTTGTCTTTTACAAAAGGAAGCCCACATTATAGGTGTGCCTTCTCCCAAAGTAAGAGTCCCCTTATAATTTAATTGAATTTTGCACAATGAGTGGAGTACATTCCTGAGATGTAAGTCCTATATCTATTTATTAGTTGTCACTTCTATATTACAAAATAAATAAAGTACTGCTATATTAATAAAATTCAAGTCAACAAAAATTAAATGTGGGTGCTAGTGTAATAGGGGCCACTTTGGAAAACTACTGTATCAGTCATTCAACAAATGTTTATTGATTGCCTGTGCTGTATACTGTCTGGCCAGGGAGGGGGCCAAAATAGCAGCTAGTGATCAATTTTTTTTAACAATTTGAGGAGGTTTTAAAAAGTATGTTGTGAGGTCCCATCCTTAGAAATGCTAATTCTCTAGGTAAAGAGTGACATTTAGGTATCCGTATAATTTTTTATTAACATAAGTGATTTAGATGCACAGCCAGATTTGAGAAATTCTATTTTAGAAAGTCGAAAGCTAAATCAGATGTGGGCACTGCCCTAAGGAGTGTACTGTCCTTGTCAATAGTCTGTCTATGTAGATAGGTGCCAGTGGCCCCATAAAGACTTTCATAACTTCGTACATTGGCTTTCCCCCCTTATTTCTAAGGAACTTTGTGGGACTTGATTCAATTACTCATTATATGGATTACACGGTAATAGAACAATAATAATTTGACAGTGATATCATCAGATGCTGATTAGCATTAATAAGCAGTGTGACCTGCCTAATCACCCAAGTTCTTTGTGTGTAATGCATAATATGGTCAGTTTTCAATGATCTTCAAATGGATTAATCATGGTGAATACTTTATGTGTCTCCATATGTTGGCAGACACTTCCTTGATTCAGTTTTTTTATATACTGGAAATGAAAACTTATTTTAAGATTAACTAAATAAAGGTGCCCTGGTGGCTCAGTCAGTTAGCATCTGCCTTTGGCTCAGGTCATGATCCTGGGATCAAGTCCCGCATCAGGCTCCCGCTCAACAGGGAGCCTGCTTCTCCCTCTCCCTCTGCCACCTCCTCTGCTTTTGCTCTCTGTCAAATAAATAGGTAAAATCTTTTAAATAATTAACTAAATAAAACATTACTGACCTAAAAATCACATAAATTATTTCAAAGCAAAGGGATTTTTTTTAGATTTTTTAAAGATTTTGTATTATTGATACAGTTTTCCCCTGTAAACATAGTTATGTACATAGTTATCTACATAAACACCAAAATCTATAAAGTCATGAATGTAACATGAGCATTTTAATTATTTTAAGTGATGTGAATGACTTAGGGGAAATTTTTATACATGCACAAGTTTCCTTTCCTCTTCTTAAATAAGAGGTTTAAAGTAAATTCATATTCGTGCTGAATTTTCCTGGGATAGAATAATTCCCATCCCTGGCTCCAGAAAAATCCATATAAAAATATTTTTCTTTTTTTCTTAAGGATTTTATTTACTTGAGAGAGAGAGAGAGAGAGAGCATGAGGTGGGGAGGGTCAGAGGGAGAAGCTGACTCCCTTCTGAGCAGGGAGCCTGATGCAGGATTAGATCCCCCGGACTCCAGAATTAGAATTATGACCTGAGCTGAAGGCAGTCGCTTAACCAACTGAGCCACCCAGGTGGCCAAAAATATTTTTCTTCTTGGGGCGCCTGGATGATTAACCAGCTGGTTAAGCATCCGACTCTTGGTTTTGGTCGTGGTATCAGAGTCGAGATCTCAGGATTGTGATATCGAGCCGCACATGAGGCTCTGTGCTCAGCGCAGAGTTGGCTTAGGACTCTCCCTCCTCTGCTCCTCCCCACTGCTTGTGCTCTCTGTCTCTCTCTCTCATTCTCTCTTTCAAATAAATAAATAAATATAAAAACAAAATACTTTTCTCCTTTCACAGCTGCTTGTCATATGGCAGTGTAGGAAAAGCAAATACTCTTACTATGCCTAGACGCTGAAACTCATATTCTTTTTTAGTTACATTAGCACATTTATTACTAATATATGTTTAGTATATTTATTTGTAACTGTTTAAAATATTTTATATCACGGCACATAACTTTGTCAAGATTTTTTAATTCGTATTGAGCATGTATAACATTACTATGTATTACACTCTAAATTAAGAGCTTTGGAGAGATTCAATTAATACCATATAAACTTTTTTCTCAATGCACTCATCACCATTATAAACGCATACATTCATGAACATAAAGAAATGTATGGCCATGAATGGGAAAAGGGTGGGGGGAGGAAGTAGAAGATACAGCTTGAATATAAAACGGGACAACTTTATCTTGTTAAAATCAACTGTCATGGTCCCTTCTAGGATCATTCCCAATTCTAAGCACTCTTGCTTTTTGTCCAGGAAATGAGATAAAAAGTGTGTTTTAAAGTCCAGTGGTGGGACAGATGTCTTTGGGGCTTTAGTCTAATGACATAAGAGCAACTAAGATAGAGGGATGCTTCTAAATCTCTGAGACCGTGTCTCTCTGTCTATCTGCCTGTCTGTCTCTCACTCTCACACACACACACGTATAATCTGTTGATAAAAGAAAATAGGCATAAATGAAGACTATAATTACATACTTCCTCAATATCTTTTCTAATGAGATTGGAAGCATCAGTTTAGACATCCTAGTCCTGTATCTACCTGGGATTTTTTTGTTTGTTTGTTTAGTTTTACTTTCTTCTCTCAGGCTAATAGAAACTTTTTTTCCTTTCATTGTAATTTCATTCCTCAAACAAATGATAGTTGTGATAAAAGGAATTGTTTTTGCTTTAAATTTTGCTCTGTTTTGGTGGGATTGTGTTGCCAACTGAGATCTTAATAAAGAACATATAAACATAAAGTTATAGCAAATGAGGGGTGCCTGAGTGGCTCAGTGGGTTAAAGCCTCTTCCTTTGGCTCAGGTTATGATCTCGGGGTCCTTGGATCGAACCCCACATCAGGGTCTCTGCTCCGTGGGGAGCCTGCTTCCTCCTCTCTCTCTGCCTGCCTCTCTGCCTACTTGTGATCTCCATCTGTCAAATAAATAAAATCTTAAAAAAAAAAAAAAGTTACAGCAAATGATGGCAGTACCTAAAATCACCTGTATCTACATTTTACTTCAGCTGAGATACCAGCTGTTGTTTTTTAAAATGTTAAAGCCATATTAATTGTAATTTCTAGCTCTTCACAGGATTGCTGTTCATTTCTGAAAGCCTCTTAAAATAAGGAATAGTATCACTTATGGTTTAAGCAATGTTATTTTTTTAAGCAGAAATCAAATGTCAAAATAAATCCAAATGGGTAAATCCTATCTTAATAGTGAACATATGTTTCTTGTTCCCCACTTGCTAAACCCAGATGTTAATTACTACATTTGTCACTACATTGCTCTTTTCCTTTTTGGAGCCGGCTGAGATTACGCTGCAGGCAGGATAAATGTCACATGTGTACCATCAGTAAAACCAAGATTATTTTTCAGAGTCTAGTGAAGTACTGATGACATTTTAGAATCAGAATTATAAAAGATTCTTTAGAAGTTCACCATTCTTCACAGTGTCATTCTTCTATGTAACTCCAGTACAAATACAGTGTGTTGAACTACATTAAAGACTGGACATTCTGACAAGCTGCTTTATGAAAAAGGCAATAAAACACAATTACTATTCAACTGTGATTTAAAACTCTTATGGGAATTCATTTTTTTTTTTTTTTGGGAATTCATTTTTAAATTCACATTTTTTATAGCCTTTCACAGTGTTTGAGATAGATTTAACTTACTGTTTTAACTCACTGAAACTAAATCTTGCAGCCAATTCTAAATGTTGGCTGGCCAGTTAATAAATGGGAATTCTTAATGTGTTATTTTAAAGTGAGAAAAAATTGATCTCAGTGTTATATTACATTACTTCTGATCTTTGCAAATACTATAAGTCTCGGTAGTCTTTGAGAGCAAGAGTATGTTCATATGATATAGGAAAAACACTGAAGTTTTCAGCAACTCTTTTAATATAACTGATAAACAACATATTAATAAGGTTTCTGAATTTAGCAAAAAATAGGCTGATGCAGACTTTAATTTTAAAATTTTTCAATTGGCTTTCAAATTTGCTCTGTGTTGACTGCATTTGTAACTTTAAAGTACATTAGACATTTTAAAACCATTATTAGATAAACATCTGCTCTAGAAATATATATAATAATCTCCTAAAGCATTCAATATAGCCTAATCCATTTACTAGAACCATTGATATATCAAAGACCAGTAACTTTAGAGTCCCTGAACAAATCCCAAACTTTTATTAATTTATTCACTAAATATATAATGTTCCATATAGGAAGGATGTTCCAGATATTTAACAAGCATTAGGGCACAGGCACTGATGGGTCAAGATAAGTGGGAATCACTAACCCACTATTATGGCCATACAAGCTAGTATTGGTTAAGTATTTGCTGTGATGGAGAAAACTATAGGAGGTCAGTAGAGAGTGGGGGCAAACAGGAGCTTAAAGATTTTATTTATTTTTTTTATTATTTATTTGGCAGAGAGAGAGATCACAAGTAGGCGGAGAGGAAGGCAGAGGGAGAGAGAGGAGGAAGCAGGCTCCCCGCTGAGAACCCGATGCGGAGCTCGATCCCAGGACCCTGGGATCATGACCTGAGCCGAAGGCAGAGGCTTTAACCCACTGAGCCACCCAGGTGCCCCCAAACAGGAGTTTAGATCAAAGTATACTAAGTTTGAGTTCCATATGAAATTTCTAATTAGAGATGTCAAGTGGAAAATTGAATGTTTTGAGCTGAGGGAAAAAGAGAGGCTAGAAATAAAAATATTGGAGTTGTCAGCAAATAATTGGTTTTCAAAGCCTTGATATTGGATGAGATTATTTAAGGTGAAACATGAATATAAAAGAGAAGAGATTTGAGGGCTAGACCATGCAAGATATCAATTTTAAAGTTGAGAGGATGGGAGAGAATCAACAAAAGAGGCTGAGAAAAAGCAACCTGTTGGAGACCAGAAGCATCTTATGCCTAGAATTGAAGAGAAAAACACATTTTAAAGAAGGAAAAATTGGCCATTTCAAATACTACTGATAGGGCAAAATTTGGGAATTGGCCACTGGACTTAGTGAAATGGATATCATTAGTGAATCTAATAAGAACAGTTTGATGGAAGTGTTAGGAACAAAACCTTGATTAGAATAGGTTCAAAAGAAAATATGAAAAGAGGAATTTGGGATAGAAAGTAGAGAATTATCCTTGAAGAAGCTTTGCTCTAAGGATGAACAGGAAAAAGATAGTGTGAAGGGAAATGTAGGTCAGGAATTTTGTTTATTGAACTAAGTCATAGCATGTATGTATGCTGCTAGGAATATCCACTGAAGAAGCAAAAATTGATAATGAGAGAAATGAGAACTTAGCCAGAGACCAAAGTGTTGACCTTGAGTAGAGAGCAGAGCGTGGATCTAGTGCCCAAATTAGTCTCAGATTAAAGCACAGATAGTCCATCCATGTAATACAGGAAAGGACAGAAGTGAGGTAAGATAACAGATGTGTTGGTGGAAGCCTATAAAAATTCTTTTACATTTTTTCTATCAATAAGGAGACAGCCTTGAGAAGACCGAAAGAGAGGGAAAGTGTGTGGGCATGTTGGGGAGCAAGGATAAGTTATTAAATAGACCTATAGATGAATAGAGGAATAAATGGACTACTGACACATATAGCTTGCCAGAAAATCTTGAAAACCAACTTGAGGGTAGTGGGCATGAGGTGATAGTAAGACCAGTAAAGTGTGGTTGAGTGCTTTTCTCCAGGAACATTCAGCAGGCCTGCTGCAGTTGCAGAGTTGGCAGAGAATAACCCAGGTTGGGTTACTGACAAATATATAATAAAATAAAAGGAGCGAGGGCCAAACAAGTTGAAAGAAATATGCAATGGAATTATTAGTATTAACCATGAGATCCAAATTGTCCAAGAAGGAACATGAGAATATGAAATGAGTAAGGCCAGTGAAAAGGTTTTAGAGTCAACAGATTGTTTGAGTTGTATAACTAGAGGGAATGAGCTAGAAAGGAAGAGATGGTGATAGTAGACTAAGCAGCTAGAAATCAAGGTAATGGAGGAGCTTTCTTCACTGATCAAGATCAAGGGAACAGGAGTGA
This sequence comes from Meles meles, assembly GCF_922984935.1. Taxonomy (NCBI): domain Eukaryota; kingdom Metazoa; phylum Chordata; class Mammalia; order Carnivora; family Mustelidae; genus Meles; species Meles meles. Next base: position 61,634,260 of record NC_060072.1, read on the forward strand.
GTGACTGAGCGGGATGCTGAACAAAATCAATGGATGAGAGGAGTTCAAAAATAAAGAAGGTAACCACAGGAAGGATAATTTATGTGAATATTAAAATAAGTATAAATTATGACAAGTACTATTGAAGACAATACAATGTTCCAAGGTGGAAAATGTTCAAGGAATGAAGGTCAGTGACCTAAAGATCAGTAGACAAGTGCAACAGAAAGTGAGGAGGGCAGGATAGTCAGCAGACATGATTTTCAAAGCAGAGTATTTTTATAAAAGAAGAACAAAGGGAGGTTAGAAGGCCAAGGAGATGCAAAGAGGAGCCCTACCTCACAACCAGGTTTGGGATTATAAATGGAATGGGAAAGAACACAAATGCCATTTTAGAGATTTAGTGGGAAATCAAAATGGAATGCTCAGAAAATACAATATATTGAGCATATGAGGAATTTTACTGGTGATATTCTCCTAAACGGGCTGCTGTTTTTTTTTTCCTTTCCTCCACAATGCTACACTGTCATCTTTCTAAAAGTGTCTAATTGTGATGCTTTTCTGCTTAAAATTCATCAATAGTTCACAGTAGTTTCAAGCTTGTGTAGCGTTACCATGTTCTAGGACTCCTACAGAATTCTCTCTACCCACATCTCCTACCTGTCCCCATATGCATTCTTCATATCTATAGGCCATTGGGAGTAGTAACATAGGTGGTCCTGGGCTTATTGACTACTTTCTACCACTCTTTGTTTGGGGGCTTTTTTTTTTTTTTTTTTGGTACTAGTTTTTTGTTTTGTTTTTTTTTTAAGATTTTATTTATTTATTTGACAGAGAGAAATCACAAGTAGGCAGAGAGGCAGGCAGAGAGAGAAGAAGGGAAGCAGGCTCCCCGCTGAGCAGAGAGCTGGATGCGCCCGATCCCAGGACATGGCTGAGCTGAAGGCAGCGGCTTAACCCACTGAGCCACCCAGGTGCCCCTTTTGGTACTAGTTCCAATCAGTGAATCACTTATGCTATCTAGTATTCAGTTTTCCCACTTCTGGAATAAAGTAATTAAATTCAGAAGATTTTTGTTGGTTTTTATTTTAACCTGGGAAACGATTACCTTTTGAAGGATTAAGCGGGAAAACAACATTCCTTGTAACGTAAGAATCTCCTAAGTGTATTGAAGGACATTTAGGATAAGTGGCCTTGCCCATTAATTGTCAGTTGTATCCTCTGAGACAACCAAAAGTGTGCTCACACATTTTCTAGACACTTCATATTGTAGGGTAGTGAGATAAAATGCAGGCCATCCAGTTAAATTTGAATTTGAGGGGCGCCTGGGTGGCTCAGTGGATTAAGCCGCTGCCTTCGGCTCAGGTCATGATCTCAGGGTCCTGGGATCGAGCCCCACATCGGGCTCTCTGCTCCGCAGGGAGCCTGCTTCCTCCTCTCTTTCTGCCTGCCTCTCTGCCTACTTGTGATCTCTCTCTCTGTCAAATAAATAAATAAAATCTTTAAAAAAAAAATTTGAATTTGAGATAAATATTTTTTTAGAATAAGTATGTTGTTTATGTACCATATGTGGGTGTGGTGCATAAACAATGTATTTTGGAACACTGAAAAAATAAAATAATATTTTTTAAAGAAAAAGGAAAATAATACACATACATATAAAATACAATGAAAGGAAAAAAATAGAATAAGTATGTTGCAAATACTGCATGGACATCCTCTCTTTTTATTTGCTATGACTGCCAGCCCTACATATGGGCAATACTGTTAAGCAGGATTATACTTGCAGTTCATGTAAAAATGGCACCTGTGAAGTGGCTCAGTATACAACTTACAGAGCTAAATATAGCCACATTGCTCAGGAGTCAATACAAACCCAGTTGAGAACATTGATCTAAGTTATCAGTAAGAACAATTGTAGCTACTGACATTTCTATAACTCAAACTACCCAGTGGTGCAATGTGCTAAAAAGCAGAAGGAGGCATGCCCATGAGTAAAGTCAAGTCAGAGAAAATTTTAAAATCAATTATTTTAAGATCCAGCAACATTACTTTTCCTATCCTCTTCATCTCTTTCATTGATTTCTGCCTCCCTTGACACTGAATCATGTTTCTCCTCAAGAATGAAAACAATCTTGTTACAATAAGGAATTAGTATTTAGTATGTCACCCACACCCAGAATTACAAATGAGGATTTCAGGGATATGACAGTGTAAACACAAGGGAATAATTAGCTAGTGGTGACATTTCAGATACTAATTGGGAAGATATTCTGCCTCCTATTGAAGTTTAATAACCGTTGGGTGGTGAGTCCAAAATGTCGCCAGAGAAGAATAATTGACAAGTTGTCAAAAGGCCAAAGAAGGTCAAATTTTCTTCAACAAATTCTGCACAGTCTTAAGTTTGTCTTCAAGCTTTCAAAATAAGAAAACTTGGTTTGGTCAGCATCCTGAATATGGATACATTTCTTGAGGATTGAGTCTTATTAAGCAAGCTCACAAGAGATCAATACATAGAGATCAAAATTGGTAATTAACTAATTTACGATGTATAAAATTGCTACTTAGATAAGAATATTTGTATTAGAAAACCAATGTATTCTATATCTAAAGAGAGATCTCAGTTCTGGTTAAGAAATATCTATTGAGCAAAAATACTATATTAGGTATGCGTGAATAAATGACACTCCCTCTTGATATCTTATTAACAACTAGAGGAATAGGAAAGAAAACATGGTGGATAGGAGTGGAAAGGATTCATAATGGAATGTGTAGGAAGATAAGGAGGTGAGAGAGCATAACACACTTGAGGAAATAAATATAATTCAGCCATAGTTAAGCATAAAATACCTGGAGGAGAAATGCTGAGAGATGAAGAGGGAAAATGAGCATTATCCCAATCAAGAAAGGTCATACAAGCCTTGTGAAGCAGTTGACCTATTTCTTAAGAGCAATGGGGAGCCACTGCCAGATTTTAAGCAGTTAACTGTTAGATTTTTACTTTGAAAGATCAGTTTGACAATTAAATGGAGAATAGATTGAATCAAAGGGTAACAGGATAAGCCTTAGAGAAACAGTCTGCTGTAATTTGGGTGAGAAGTAATGACGCTGGAAGTCAGAAGCATACCTGAAAGGAAGAAAATGGATGGTTGCGATATTTAAGAATTAAAGTCAGTAAGACTTAGCAATAAATATTATGTGTAGGGTAAGGGAGAACAGAGAGTCTAAAAAGATACACCTTATTTTGAGTCTGGACATGAGAAGAAGTAGTGATTTGAGGGCAAAGAAAATGCATTTACTGGTGCACTTTTCAGTTTTAATTGTCTCCAATAGTCAAGGAAGCCAACAAATAGGTATTTTGAAATAGCAGGCTGAGGCTCAGGAGATAGATCTGGGATTAAGTTTAAGATTTGTACATCATTACAGAAGCCACCAAAAGGGATAACATCACCCAGAAAGAATGGGTCAGTAATTAGAGGGACAGCCTGGAAATGAGGAACACTAGAACTTATATTATAAGCAAAAGAAAAGGAGCCAGAGGAAAAAAGTTCAAAAAGAGAGAGAGAGAGAGAGAGAGAGAGATGGTGGGACAGATAGAAGCAAAACTGGGAGAACTTAGTATCATAAAAGCAAATGAAAGAGAGTTTCTCACTAAAAATGGAACAGCTATATAAAGGCCAAGAAAATCCCTATTGGATTTGGAGGGGGAAAAAAGACACTTGAAAAGAAAAAGTTGTTAAAAATAATGGTAAGAGGGGCGCCTGGGTGGCTCAGTGGGTTAAGCCTCTGCCTTCAACTCAGGTCATGATCTCAGGGTCCTGGGATGGAGCCCTGCAATGGGCTCTCTGCTCAGCGGGGAGCCTGCTTCCCCCTCTCTCTGCCTGCCTCTCTGCCTACTTGTGATCTCTCTCTTTCTGTCAAATAAATAAATAAAATCTTAAAAAAAATAATGGTAAGAACATTTTTGGACGACAGTTAGTGGCAGAAAACTGAGCGTTATAAATCATAGAGTAGAAATTGAAGAAGTTGAAGCCATATGAATGCAGGCAACTTAAGTTTTGTCAAAGAGGTGGGAAATAACACAGGGTTTGAAAAGGCATTCGTGACAAGTTATTGTTCATGTGTGAGTACACTTTGTGTGGTTTGACTCTTCTGTTTGCTAGTTGTTAATGAAGAGACTACTTTATGTTGGTGAGAAAGAAAGGAAGAAGGTAAATCTACTAAGTATAGACTGAGATATTCCACAAGGTTCCTGAGAAGGAAGGACTAGAGTCCCGATCATAGATGTAGGGATCACCACTGGGTGCTGTGTTAGTTAGCTTGGGCTTCCTTAACAAAGTACCACACACTGGGTGATTTAAACAACAGAAATACATTGTCTCCCATTTTTGGAATCTGAAGGTCTGAAATCAAGGTGTCCACAAGGTTGGTTCCTTCCAATATGGGATTGTGATATTTGTGACAGGAAAAATCATTCCATGCCTCTCTCCTTGACTTACAAAAGATCATCTTTGGCCTGTGTCTCTTCACATCATGTCTTTCCTACACGAATGTTTGTGTCTCAACTTCCCCTTTTTATAAAGACACCAGTCACATTGGATTAGGGGTCCATCCTCCCATCACAGGGGTCCCACCTGTGAATAGGAGCAATAAATAAATATAAGAAATGAAGAAACATTATACTTTGTCTTATTTTTCAGAGTGATTGTGTGCTTAATTTTTTCCTCTCTGAGCCTGTACAACAAACAATTGAAGAATCATCACTTGTGAACCTAGGCAAGTAATGTCATCAGTATTATTATGTACAATTTTTGAGTTTCTATATAATTGTGCAAAAAATATCACAACAATATTATTTTCAACTTTCAAATTACAATTTCTTTCAAGAATAAGCTTTAAGGGTCTTTTCTAACTATTTCCAAAGCTTTTTAACCCCTTAGAAAATGTTCAAGTTAAATCGAACCAACGTATTTTTGTCCAATTACAACAACTACATGATGTCACACTATTAACTCATTTCAGTTAATTGTGCTTTGAGGTGGAATTGCATTTCAGAGACAGAGTTCCTGTTTTCCCCCTGCAGGTAAGTCTTCCAGTTTACTCAACAGCTTAGGAAGCAACAAAAATAATTAGGCAATAATAATGATTATGAATTATCTCGCAGTTTCACTCTTATCTTTTAAAGCTCAGTAATTACTCTGCCTCCCTCATGAAGTCTTCTTTTTATTATCTGGATCCCAAACTAGCCCAGCACAGTTATCCACCCTGTTCTCTATCAAATGTGTGTTAACTCTAATTAACTTTTCTAGTATTTCTCCTAGATTGGAAGGGACTCTCTCTGAAATGTCCCATCAGTTTTAAGCATTCATAATAAAATTCCGTTGCCAGTAGTTATCCAATACCGAGACTAGTTTTTATCTCATGCAAGATTTGCAATCCTGTAATTTGCTAGATCTCTCCCCCATTTCCTTTGCAACTCCAAGTCTTTATTTTATCCATATCCTCCTTCTGATTCTTTGCCTTTAAGATGAGGCCCATCGGCTTATTGCCTCTGCTCGTTGTATCTGCCACTGTGGTTTCCTACCCTTAGGTGCATAGTTCTATCCAATCAGATCAAGTTGAATAGTGTAATCGCTTATTAAGTTGTATATTTATGTGTGTGTCTGCCTCCTCTTCTGTTAAACTGAAGTAATTTTAAACTGACGACTCACTTCCCCATTATGCATTGCTCTGCACTCACGAGCTCCAAATTAATATAGGATGATTGTACCTCTCTCATTCCCCTATATTTTACTCATTTGGTATTACTCTCTAAGATACTTTGCTTATATAGCCAAACCATAAACATTAATAAGTAAATAAGGTCATTTCTTATAATTTATAGCATGTGTCTAAAGAAGAACGATATCCACAAAAAATATTCCTTTTTATTGTCATAGAACACAAATATTTAACAAATGCCTTCTTTCTAAAAATACTTGGGATATTTTTTTAAAGCTGGGGGTATTTTTTATCATTAACATTTATAAACTTGAATTAATCAGATTAAAAAAATAAGGTTACTGATTTCTTGAGTTGTCAGACATTCTAAAAAGTAATAGGTTGACCTTTATTCTGTCATCAAAGTCCTTAAAGAAAATTGATTCTCTATGTACTGAAAAATTAAATTGTGGATCACTCTCAATTTTTTAGTTTTGTGATATTATTATTTCTTTGTAAAGTATTTGAAATTCATAAGCACACACAAAATTAGGATTGTTATTGTAAAAAATAAAATGGTTGTGTGAATTTTTTTTCTCCTTCACTTATTGCTTACTACAGCATACAATATTCAAGACTTGTTTTGGCAGAATGATGGTGGACAAAAGATTTGTTTCTCAATATCTGGTTGCATATGAAATATAGACTATTGTTTTAAAACAATAGAACACATCTTCTAAACAGAATATGCAAATCACCACGACAAACAAGGATGAGCAGGACATTAGTCCTCCTTGTATTTAAATTATTTTCTTTTCCAAACTTCCAAGTTCTTCATACTTTTGTCAAGTTCATAAACAATAAAGAACATTATTTATTTTAAGCACTATTTTTTGTCAGTTAGTTGAAACTTTCTGCTTCTGTTGTTAAATGATTAGAGGAAAAAATTATTCAAGTGTGTTAAAATATTGGTTGACATAGGATGACCTTAAGCAAAAATCTCAGACTTTACCATATTTACTACTTCTACTAACAAATTGAGTAGATTCTGGATAACTATGTATCTAAGCACATGACTTGCAAAGATAATATTAGTAATAATTTTTAATCCTGGATCTGAGAGATATTAATATTCTTCTGCCTTTACTCACCAACTAAACATGCTTTGGTAGAACAATATAAGTATAACTTTTTAAACTGCCAATCCAATCATCATTCCTCTGTACTTCATACCTTCCCTTGGTTTCCCTTTGCCGTTAGGTAGGCCAAAGTCATGGGCTTGTGACCACTGCAGTGACACTAAGCACAGTGCTCAGAAAGGTCCCACATTTGGTTTAATACTCAGCTGTCTCTGTCTTGAAATTCTTAATAATTTTTGTAAAAGGAATCCCATATTTTCATTTTCATATCACCGAGCCTCTGAAATTATGTAGCTACCCCTGCCCTTAGGATAAAGACCAAAATCTTCATGATGGCATCCCCCAATTTCCCTTTCCAGCCTTAATAGCAGGCCCTTCCCTATCTTGATTCTTGTGTTTTTCCAGTTCCTCAACTGAAACAAGCACCTCAACACCTAACAGATGCACCTTTCTCTGCCTGGACCACTTGACCCTATTCTACCTTCTCCTATATATATATATATATATTTTTTTTTAATCCTTCAGCTCTCATCTTACTTGTCTTTGCTATATAGTCCTAAGTGTTTTTTCTTCAAAATTATTGCAATGATGTTTATGGCTCACGTGTGTCTTTGTAGACTAGAAATCCATGAAGACATAATCTATGTCCATATTGCTCATCATTGTATCCCCAGGGCTTAACACGGTGTCTAGATTCTCCACCAATAATTACTGAATAAATTATTGACTATAGAAAGAACAATGGAAGACACATTTACATTCTTTACCATGGTGGCTTGTCATGGTAGCTTTTGTCCATAAATAGGACAAAAGAGAAGAAATTAAAACCCCAAATCGTGCTACTACTCCCACACTTACCACTTCCTGTAGCAATGTCCTGGCACGATGAATTTACTGCCTCCCCACCACTAGAGTTCTCTTGAAGTATCACCTAGAAAAAAATCTTCTACAGATTATCACATTAAATATTATCGACCCAACCACACTCAACCAAAGCACTACTCAGAAAGTTGCTGGATTTTATTTTGCATATTCTTTAATTCTCTACTAATGATCCTCTATAGTCCTTCCAAATAATATAGGTCCCATGGCAAATAGTATCTCCATTAAAATATAAAATTATTGGGGTGCCTGAGTGGCTCTGTCTTCAGGTCGGGTTGTGATCTCGGGGTCCCGGGATCGAGCCCCACATCAGGCTCTCTGCTCAGCAGGGAGTCTGCTTCCCTCTCTCTCTCTGCCTGCCTCTCTGCCTATTTGTGATCTCTGTCTGTCAAATAAATAAATAAATAAAAATAAAATCTTAAAAAACATATATATATATAAAACTATCCATTCTCCACCAGTACACAACACCAACATGCAAAAGATAGATTTTGGCCAAGGTATGGAGACAATAACATAGGTAATAGAGTAGAAAATGATTGAAGACAGCAGTTGTCAAGGTGAAGAGTAGAATTAATGAGCATGTTTAGATGCCATTGATAATTACAAATGGTTACAAACAGGAGCTTTTAATTGTTACCTCACATCAGTACCTCCAATTGGAGATGCTAATTTAAAAGGGAACTTAAAGCCACAGTCTCCATGGCAGAGTCTCTCTGGTCAATGTTACCTTTACTTGCTCTAGCAGAGCCCAGATCAATTATCTGTGGGTAGAAGTATGGTACCAGGTTTTTGATGTCAATTTTAATGATACAGAAGGGGCGGGCTAGGACTACTTATAAATACTTATTTTAAGTTGTTTCTGAAAGTAAAAAGCTTTAAAATATCATGCATTTTACTATATTACATGATGCCATATCATATTTTTCCAATTAGAAAATTATTTTAGACATTTACCTGTGGCTGATGTGGGCAGGAAAAGATGAAAAGAAGATGAGAGGAGAGTTTCTCTAATTACTTCCTTTCTAATAGCTGGGTATCAAAAATATCACTAAAATCTAACAAGTCAGACAATAAAAAAATCTTAACATATGTAATATTAGTGTTAGAGAAACATTAAGATCATACACTGAATATAATTGGGTGGTAGATGAAAGAAAAGTATAAAAGATTATGCACACTAATTTTATCTCTATTAGGTAACAAATATTGTCCAAAAAATAAAAGTCTAAGAATACTAAATAAAAGTAACCACCAGAACAAAAGGAAAAGCGTTTCTAAGTATCACAAGTACATAAAAATAAAAACGAATTCCTTAGCTAAAGACTTCCTTTAAAAATCGTAAAAACAAAAATGTTATATTTCTTTAATAACATAAAACAGGAAGAACAGAGAAAATAGGTGGCATTTAGGCCAAGAAGCATTGAATTAAACAAGAATGCAAGTTTCAACTATAAGTACAATTCTCAATAAAGATATGTTATACATAAATAATGCTATATATTATATATATCAATTATATGACAGCAACATATATAAAAGAGAAATTATGGAACATTCAAGGAAAAATATATAATAGACTGGTAATAGGATATTCTAATTCACTTCTTCTGATTTATGAAAGACTGAAAAAAATAAGTAGATACATCAAAAACTAAGTAGTAAAATTAATGAGGCAAAATTTATTAATTTATATCAAATTCTCTATCCTGAAAATCATGAAAATAGAGTATATATTAGGTCATAAAGAAAATTTCAATTAATCCTAAAAAGTAGAAATAGTACAGATACATTTCTAGTCATGAGAAAGTAAAGTGAGAAATTAATTTTAAAAAATTCAGAAAAGTAAAAGATACTTGTTTGGAGATTTTTTAAAAATAAGCTCTTTTGAACAACTCTTGGGCCAAAAGGACTTAAAAAACAAAGTTGCAGAATTTCTTTTTTTTTAAAATTTAATTTAATTTTATTTTTTCAGTGTGACAAAATTCATTATTTATGCACCACACCCAGTGCTCCATGCAATACCAGAATTTCTAAAGAATAGCTTTACATCTCAGAAACCATAGGAGAAAGATAAAGTAATGCTCAATAATTGGAATAAGACCATAAAACAAAGGAATAAAAAAAAAGAAGGACGGAAGAAAGAAAAAGGGATGAAGAAAGAGATTAATGAGTTAGAACACAGAAAAAAGAATAAATAAATTCGGAAGCTAAAAGAATACAAAGTAGAAAAGCCAGTAATTAAACTAATTAATTAGAAGTTAAACTAATCAAAAGAATGGAAGGCAAATGCAAATATATAAAATACAAAAGGAGAATCAAGAAGTAACCATAGAAAAAGATGAAACTGAAGAACAGTAAGAGACTAGTTTGCTCAAGCATACAAGACTAAACTTGTAAATCTATCTGAAATAGTGTTCCAGGAAAACAATTTATTCGCCCTGGGAAAGATCTAGTTTGATAGAGAAGAAAATGCTTCAAAAAGTGATGTTTAGAACAGTACCAAGTTCAGATGATTTCCAGAGGTAGTCTACAAAATCCTTAACAAATAGATAATTCCACTGTTATTCAAACAATTCCAAAGTAGAGAAAAGTAAGGAAATTTTTCCATATTATTTTTATGAAGCACATAAAGTATTTATGCCAGTAGCTTCAAGGATATAAGAATAAAAAACTGACACTCACTTTGGAGTATCAGTGGAAAATTCTAAGTGAAATACTTGTCAAAATAATCCATCAGCACACTAAAGAAATATAATTCGCCAGGACCAGAAATGCAGGAATGGTTCAGTATTGGTAATATACAGTATTGATGTTATCATCTTAAAAGATTTAAGGAGTTTAAGAAACAAGGCAGAGGATCATAGGGGAAGAGAGGAAAAAAATGAAACAAGATGAAACCAGAGATGGAGACAAACCATAACAGACTCTTAATCATATTAAACAAACAGGGTTGCTGGATGGGAGAGGGGAGAGGGATGGGGTAACTGGGTGGTGGATATTGGGGAGGGTGTCTGTTGTAATGAGCATTGGTTATTATATAAGACTGATGAAGCACAGACCTGTAACCCTAAACCAAATAATATATGTTAATTAATTGAATTTAAGTTTAAAAAATAAAAATATAAATAAATAAATTTAAAAGATTTACAGAGAAAATCATATGGTTGTCTCTATAGACCCTGAAAAGGAACTTGATAAATTTCAATAAACTCTCTTGACAAAGCACTCAAATAAAAACAAATGGTTAATGCTTTAACATGAGAAAGTGTATCTATCTTGGCTCTCCAAAGCCCACATCAGGCATGACAGGGAAACAGTAGAAAAGCGCTTCCACTGAAATATAAAATAAGACACTATGCCCATGATCATCACAATAACCAATAGGTGGCTCACTCTTTCACCTCCTTCATGTTTTTGCTCAAAATTTACTTTCTCAATGAGAAGTACTCTGATTATCCCATCTCCAGTTGCAAACTGACCCTTATTCTGCTAGTCCTCAGTGCCTTCATCATGTTCTGGGTTTTTTTCCTTATCATTTATTATATTCAGATTATCATAAATTTCATTTATTTATTGTGTGTTTTGCTTTTTTATATCTCCCTCACCACTATAGAAATACAAAGAGAGGAATTTTGTCTAATCTGTTCCAAGGGCCTAGAGCAGTGCCTTGTCCATAAAATGTCAGTAAAAATTTGTGAAATGACTGTATGAAATTGAAAAAAATTTAAAAACAAATTTTGGCAAAAAGAAGACAAAACAAACAATGTCTACCAATAATATGATCCTATACCTAGAAAAAAAAAAGAATCAACTAAGAATCTATCACAAATGATGAAGACTCATTAAAGGTATCAGGGACCAAATATAGATATATAGCTATCTATTGCATTTAAGAATATGCAATAGAATATAGATAAAAGAATAAAGGTAGAAGAAAGATCCCATTTGCAATAACAGTGGGGAAAATACCCAGGAATAATTTTTTTTTAAAGATTTTATTTATTTATTTGACAGAGATCACAAGTAGGCAGAGGCAGGCAGAGAGAGAGAGAGAGAGGAGGAAGCAGGCTCTCTGCTGAACAGAGAGCCTGATGCGGGGCTCAATCCCAGGACCCTGGGATCATGACCTGAACTGAAGGCAGAAGCTTAACACACTGAGCCACCCAGGCGCCCCTACCCAGGAATAAATTGAACAGGAAGTGCGCAAGATCAAATGAAGAAAACTTTTAAACATTACTTGGGAATTTCAAAAATGCCTTGAACAAATGAAAAGACATAGCGTGTTCTTACACAGGAAGATTCTACATCATAAAAATGTCATATATTTCTGATTTAATTTTGAAAATATTTTTTAAAATATTAATGGATTTATTTTTAACTAGATAAGTTAATTCTTCAGTTCATAAACAAAAATTAACAAATAAAGGCCAAGAAAATTTAACAAACGCAAAGGGGTAAGACTAGTCCTACCATATCTAACACTCATTACAAAGCCTCAATAATTGAAACAGTGTGGTGTTGGCCCAAAAAGGATGAATAAGTAGAACATTATAGAATGTCCATAAATAGAGTCAAATACATTCAAGGATTTAATATGTAGTCAGACCACTATGGGAAAATTCAGTAGTGTTGAGATAGCATATTTCACACCGTGTGCTAGGATAAATACCAAATGGATGAGAGACTAAATGTAAATAACAAAGCCATATATATGACAAAGAAAACATAGAAGAAAAATCCTTTATAACCTGAGGATGACCTAGTATAGTTATGACTAAAAATCCAGAAGCCATGAAAATTTTGCAGGATATAAGAAACTATAGCAAAGTTTTAAAAAATTCAAAGATAAATGATAAAATGGGTGAAATATTTGCAATTTATTACAAACAGTTGGTTATCTAATAATAACCACCTCCTAGAAATTGGTAAGAAAAAGGCCTACAACAAACAGAATAATGTGTAAAGAATTTGAAAAGAAAATATGGACAAAAAATACAGAGGCTCATAAACAAAAGAAAGGATCCTCAAATTCACTCATTATAAAAATGCAAATTAAAATTACACTGATACCATTTTTAACTCATCAGATTGGCAAAAATCCAAAAATTTAATTAATAAGCTTGGTTACAAATCAGCAGGCCTCATACACTGCTGGTGGTAATGCAAATTGGTACAACCTCCATGGAAAGTGATTTGGCAGCATTTATCAAAATTACAAATGCTAATATTCTTCGGCCACCAATTCTGTTGTTGGAAATTTATCATATATTTGTGCACAGGTATACAAAATGCCATGCATACAAAGATGTTTTTGCGGCATGGTTTGTAACAGCTGGAAAACATTGGAGACAACCCACATGACCATCAGTGGGGAACTGGTTAAATGAATTATGGCATTTCACATAATGGAATAATACGCAGCTATACTTAAAAAAACAAAGAAGCTTTGACTGAATGTAAAAATTTCTCCAAGATCTTTGTGTAGAATAATAAATGTGCTATTCCATTTGTGGAAAAGCGGGGAGGGGGGCAATAAAAGTACTTCTTCATTTTTGCTTATATGGAGAAACTGTGAAAGGGTGTGTGTCCCTCTGGAGAGATATATGGGAAGCTAAGTAAATAATGGTGGGGAAATTGGGTGAATAGGTGTTAGGAATGGGTGGAAGATGTTTTATTGTATACTTTTAAAGTAAATTCTTATTTTTTTAGTTATATGAATATATTATCATCTGAAAAAATATTTTGAAATGTTGCTTTTTTAACAGTAATGGACACTTTGTGCATAATAAGGGCTGTATTAGCTCCTAACCTGTCATGCGTTCAAACATTTCAACATAATCATCTGAGGATTGATAATCTTTTAATAGCTCTTAAGATTATTATAAATGGTTGGATTAAGCATAACAGATTCTCCAGACTAATTTGAAGCAGAAAATCAAAATATTGCAGCCTTTTTTTGTTCATATGAAACTATTCTCAAAATTTTCCCTCTCTGGTTTCTTCATTTAAACTCTTTCCCTCAGATTATTGCCCCTTCTTTGCCCCTTTACAGCAAGTTGTTTAAGAACATAGACTTTAGAGATCATTTAACGCTTCATGGTTTATTGTCTGCATGACCTTTGACCAAATGCCTTTGTTTCCTCATGTGTAAAACAGAAGTAACACAAACTTTATGGATTTGCTATGAGGATTGAGTTAGTTCATATACATAAAGCTCTTATCCCAATGTCTGGCATACAGTAAGAGTTCTAGAAATATTAAGTACCTCTACTATTACTATATGGAATACTAAAACTTCCTGGTGGCCTGAATTTTCACTGAATTCTGAACTCGGCCGTGTATTGATGGATACTGGCTACTATTCTTACACTGGAGTTTCAGAGTGGAATATCACTTCAGTCAGTTCAAGTAACAGTTATATGGTTACTATTTAGATACTCAATCATAAATTTAATACTAATTTCTTACCTTCAAACTGAAACTCCTCTGATTAAACACATTGAGTTTCTATGTAGTAATCTTTTCACTTTATTCAAAAATAATGTTCTTTGTGCATCAAAAAGTCATCAGCATTTTTAACATTCTCACACCAAAAATCCAATTACGTTTTTTTTACTATGAAAGCAATTCACCTCAGTACTATACTCAGAATTATCTCATAGTATCTCTAACTCACACTGTCTCAAATAAAAATATTATCAAATAAAAATATTTAAAGGAAGAATATTTTTATTATTTTATGTGATTACCATTTCAATTGTAAGAACAATGCCAATTTTAATTATCTCAATGTCAATAACCCACATGAACAATAACATTAATTAATATGACCCATGTACAATGTGTAAATTACTCTTACAAACATGTAAAAATCTTTGGAAAAGGAAACATATTAGTCAGGTTTAATTATCAAAGATTATTTTTTTTTTTCCATTTTATTTATTTTTTCAGCGTAACAGTATTCATTCTTTTTGCACAACACCCAGTGCTCCATGCAAAACGTGCCCTCCCCATTACCCACCACCTGTTCCCCCAACCTCCCACCCCTGACCCTTCAAAACCCTCAGGTTGTTTTTCAGAGTCCATAGTCTCTTATGGTTCGCCTCCCCTCCCCAATGATTAAAGAGTTTTAGAGAGCTTGAGGCTGACTCTTAGAAAACAATGTTGACCGCGATGAGCCCACAGTAGCACATTGCCAAATTTCTTGTTATTAATAAACTTCTAACTTCCCTCAGAGAATATACAACCAGAATAACCAATAGAAATACCAGAAAAACTATAAATTATGCTTAATTTTTGGGCTGCAAACCAGAAATTTTTAATTAAAAAGCCAAAGCCTTCATTTTAAAGCTGGAATGATACAACTTGAAAAACATAGGACTACTTTTGTTATTAAAGAAATGTTTAGTGTGACATTATGGAGCTGGCACTGATTTATATACCCCTTGGGGATATAGGAAAAAAGTATGCCTTGAGGGAGAGTATAATCCACTAAGCAAACTGAGGCATGTAAGATAATAATTACAATACAAATATTAAGTGATAAGGGCTGAGCTAGGGGAGTTCAAAGGGAGGTAACCGCAGAAGCTATTTTGCATTTTAATTAGGCCTTTTAGCCAAAAATGGTGGAAGAGGTCATTTCAAATACAGAGAATAATATGAGCAATGCCTGAAAGGAAATAGCAGAGCATGTTTGTAGAATTGAACGTACAGACTACAGCATGGAATAGTAGCAGCAGGAAATAAGAAACAGAAAGATTCAATAAGAAGCAGTAACGTAAGCCGGAGAAATTCAGCGTTTTTCTTCATAAGCACTGGAAAGCTATGAACCGTACTTTGATCAAAAGAGTAATTTTAGGAAGTTGCTGTAGGAAGAATATACCAGTAATTGTGTCCAAATAGATTTGGGTTTTAGGAGAGGAGAAGAGAATGTTCTAGTAATTTAGACAAGAGATTCTTATGCTTCTGAACAAGGAGCTATGGAAACGCACAGGATAAAATGAATGCAAATATATGGAGAAGACTATTACTAATTGCAAACATTTATGGAGAGATTACATTGTGAGAACTTTTGAATTTCTCAGCTGATCATCTAAACTATCCTGAAGTAGGTAACTATTATCTCCATTTTAAGGAAGTCAATTAACTTAGTCATAAGTTAGTCATACACACAGAACAGTCTTAAGTATAGTTCTGGCACCTGAACCCCAGGCTCACTGACTTTTAAAGCCAACACCTCATGCTCTCTAATACTTGAACTTATTGAATGAATGTTGAGAAAATGGGAGCCAAAAATGACACTAGGTTTTCAATCTTAAATAATTGGGAAAAATAATCAATCAAAACAAAAAATCAATCAAAAACACAAAATATGAGGAGAAAGGGTTCGTTCGGGTTGATTAGACACAAATCCCATCTTTAACCAACTCAGTTTCTTAAAGAGTATTGTGTTTTTTGCATGATCAGAAGAATGTTTCTTTTGCAGATTATTCATTGGGTCCATTTTAGTCTTTAATGTTTAATTTATCCCGCAATGAACCACTTCCAGTTTAACCCACCAAAATTCTATTGCTTTATCAGGTGAGAAGTTTCCTGACAAGACGCCTAAGGTGCAGTTAGTGATATCACATGAGGATACGAAGCTGACCATCCTAGTGAAACACATGAAGAACATTGTAAGTTTATTATTTCTAATAAGAAACATGCAAACTTACATTTAGAAATCACTTTCCTCCTTCCGGCAATTAATGTCAATATTAGTAAGAAGAATGGGGCCAGCCACCAAGTTTAAGTGAGGAACAGTGGGCCAATTACAATGTTCTGCCTCAGTATGATGGCAATCTCTGGGGTAAAGACTATAAAATATTTTACAGGCGAAGTCCTAGGATGAAAATTAGACTTTACTCACAATGAAGTGTCAGGCCAAATCTAGTGAAAAAGGTTTGAAAGTGCAGGAATAGCTAGAGTATTAAGCTCCAAAGGGAAAAAGCTAGGTCCCAAGAATTTTCATCTATCTCATCCTGCTGAGCTTCGTGGAAGTAATATCTCTTTGAATAATGCTGGCACTTCCTCTGTAAAGCCAGTAACTGTTAGGCTTTCCCCCCAAATGCCCACTGAGTGCATTGAGTTTATACCACCAGAACAGCTATTATGTTCAGATGTAATTACTCAAAGAGATATCTTTCCCCTCAAAAAATAATAATGGTTTTGAAGACAAGACCCCATCTTTGTATCCCAGAACTTAGAACAACAATGGTAGTTAGCTTCTAAAGAAAACTAAAAGCTGTTCCATGATACCCCATTCCTCTCCGAAGATGGGTCAAGTCAGAGGCATGGAGAGCAATTGGAGCATTGTCATTAAGAGAGGGAGCTTTCTGAGTCACGGTGTAACTGATTAATGGTCCCGTCTGTGTGCAGTATACAGAAAGGGCTAACCCTACGCTCTACTTCTCCAGTCTTTCTTTAATCTACTCAGACAGGTTCTCCATATGGTAAAACTCCCCGGGGGGACTGATCGTTACAGAGAAAGTCAGCGGCACTATTTTGGCGCCCTCCCTTATGTATATAAGTGTCTTATGATGTGCTTGGAAAAACTTAAAAGACCAAACTCTTTTCATTGTGATGTGCATCTGGAACATACTAGAATTTAATAAATATCTGTTCAGCGAACAAATAGTTGGCATAACTTGCAGGGGTTACATCCTTTACAAACAGTAGTAGCCGGATATCCAAGGGTGCTTGTTTGTAACTCTGTGGTGTTCATAATCTGCAATTTTTGTAATAGCTGGGAAAATATTATTAGATATGTTTTTGTAGACGTTTTACTCATTAAAATAATTATTTTCAATTGCTTTTGGTAAGATAATCATCTTAAATGAGAATAGTAGTTGTTTAAGAAATTCTTAGTCTGGGAAATGATTCAATTAGATATTATTTATGGCTATCTGCGTGTTCATAGACTTTAAGCATCTGAATAAGTATATATGATAAAGTAATAGAATGTTAAGAAATAGTGTTAATCAAGTTAACAGAACTTATATTTGTATATGATAGATAATTATTAATTGAAAAGGGTGCTGGGGTGGCTCAGTGGGTTAAAGCCTCTGCTTTCGGCTCAGGTCATGATCCCAGCGTCCTGGGATCGAGTCCCACATCAGGCTCTCTGCTCAGCGGGGAGCCTGCTTCCCCCTCTCTCTCTACCTGCCTCTCTGCCTACTTGTGATCTCCGTCTGTCAAATAAATAAATAAAATCTTTGAAAAAAAATAAAATCTTTAAAAAAACTATTAATTGAAAAAAGTCCTCTTGGAAATTACATATTTATTCCAGTAATGTCAATGCTCAAAACCATTTTAGAACATGCCTGTTGATGTAGCTTTTAGATCTGGCACATAAACCACACAGTAAACTTGGTGATATTACTCAACAGTCATACCCAATAGTTGATCAAAAGTGATATTAACCAATTTGGTCATCCATTTTATTCACCAGATAAAATCCCCAAATTACTTTTGATGGTTTTCAAAAACGCATTTTGTAGTGAGGTGAAGTGGCACTAACAGGAAGAATATTCAAAACAAATGTGATGCAGGCATTGCGGGGAGGGGGTGAGTAAGAGCAGAAATGTAAGATGTAGATCCATTGATGGGTAAGTGGCAAATGACAAGGTGAATCCTACCAAAAGTAAAAAAACAAAAACAAAAACACGTAGGGCACCTAGAGCCGCTCCATTGCCAATGTCCTCTGAAAGAAAGTTTCCAATAATGAAGTGGTACTTCTTGCAGTCTGCCTTCTCAGTCTAAAGGCAGTTCCTCTGTTTCCCCCGAATCTTAGCATTGCCCTGGAATTCATTGCTACACCTCTTCTCTTTTCTATTTCTAGCCCTGTGGCTTTAAATAGCACTTACATGTCTTTCTCTTCCATATTTATAACACCAGCTTGGAATTCGCCCTAAAATCCAGAGGCGTATGTATAACTGATTACTCAACAACTCTAGTAGACATTGAATAGGCATCACGAACTTAAGATACACCAAATCAAACGTCTGGTTATTGCCCCCTACACCTGCTTCTTTTGCAATCTTTCTCATGTCAGGAAATAACACCTTCATCCTACTATTTGCTCAAGTTAAAGTCCTTAGAGTCGTTTTTGACATCTCTCACAAACTACAACCAATTTATCAGCATGTCCTGCCGGCTCTGCCTTCACAATAAATCCAGCATGCCACGACTTTGCCCCTTTACTGCTACCACAACTACCATCACTGGTTTGAGCCACCATCATCCCCCACCAGAATCGGTGCTGCCATCCTTTAACAGATCTCCCTGCTTCTGCCTGTATTTCTTTTTAATCTCTTCCTAACCTATGACCAGAAAATTCCTTTGAGAGTAAGTCAGATCTTGTTGCTCTTTTCTCATATCCTTCTGAGGGCGAGACTTCACATCACTTCATCTGAAAGCCATAGTACTTATTAATGATCGAGGAGCCCTACCAGTCTGGCCTCTGTGACCTCTCTGACTTCATCTCCACGGACTCCCTCAATCGCTCCACTCCAGCCTCAGTGACTTCCTTCCTGCTGCCTAAATATGACAGGCACGTTTCTGCCCCAGGACACTGGTACCTGTTATTCACTTTATCTGGAATGTTCTTCCTCAGGCTTATGGCTCCATCTCACATGTCCTGAGGGACTCTGTCCTACTGCCACCTTTTCAGTGAGGCCCTTTCTGACTCTCACATGTAAAACTGCAAAACCACACTTGCTGCCACTTCCAAACTTCCTTTCCTTCTTTACTTTCTCCACTGCCCTTATCACTGCTATAACCCAAGGAGTGAAAATAGTGTCAAGTACATAGTAGGTACTCAATGAATACTTTGTTGAATAAAAGAATGCCAAATTATTTCTGATGTGAACAACTAAGAATTAGGATCTTGTTCACCTTGCAAAAATCATCACAACAAAGTTCTCATACCTTGATTTTTTTCACAGCTTCCTTTAGATGACTATTTTATTTCTTCTGCTTAACTGAAGACAGAGACAACATAATATAAATGACAGAAAATTTTATCTATAAATTCTCCACATACTGTCTTTGCTCATTTCAAGTTTTAATTAATTGTTATTTATTTTTTGAGCCTTTAGGATTTTCACATGCCTAAGTAATCAGACTAAAGAAGTTGTGCTTCATTTTATTTTAATGTTAAAATGAATTATTCCGCCTGCAGTTCTGTTCTATTTAATATTAAGTGTGATGAAAAGAATTGTTTATCTTATATTGAATCTTTGAAGCTTTGCTCTAAGAATTACCTCCCTCCTGTGACTTCACAAGCTAAAACAAAATTGCTAAAATTTTCCCCTTTTAAAGCCTAAAATGATTTATTCTAGTGAACAGAGACTGACAAAGTAATGCAGTTGTTTAGAAGCTTGACCAAAATCTTATAAAATAAAATTTCAGTTTATATAACAAGGAAACATAAAAATAATTTAGATTGGAAAAAAATTTTTTAAATCTTTCTAGCATTTTCCCTGTAGTCCACTATAAAATGTCTCTTCCTCTGACATCTGCATGTCTCTCTACGCATGGCAGTGTCTACAATGTCTCTCCTGGTCTCATGGATTCCCCTCATCTATGTCACTTTCACACTATTTTCTTTAACCTGCCCCAGAATATGTGCATTCTTGAAGGCTCTAAAAGTAATCAGAAAGGATTCCAGACTCTTTCTTTTTTTTTTTTTAAAGATTTTATTTATTTATTTGACAGACAGATCAGAAGTAGGCAGAGAGGCAGGCAGAGAGGGGAGGGGGAGAAGCAGGCTCCCTGTGGAGCAGAGAGCCCGATGCGGGACTCGATCCCAGGACCCTGAGATCATGACCTGAGCCGAAGGCAGTGGCTTAACCCACTGAGCCACCCAGGCGCCCTCCAGACTCTTTCTGATATTGAATATGCTCACACGGTCAGAGATTTACACTGTAACAAAATAATATGATTTCAAGTGAGGAACAAGGGAAACAGCTCACACCTCAAATGGAGTGCTGTTTAATCCCTTTATTAGACACAAAATAGAAAAGAATAGTTGCTATATGAAAATTAACAGAAGATAAGGAAATAATAAGTGCTGGCGAGAATGTGGAGAAAAGAGAACCCTTGTGCACTTTCCCACAACAATGTAATGTAAATTGTTGGGAATGTAAATTGGTGCAACTACTGGAAAACAGTGTGAAAGTTCCTCAAAAAATTAAAACTAAAAATGCCATATGATCTAATAATTTCACTACTGAGTATTTACCCAAGAAGATGAAAACACTAATTTGAAAGGATATATGTACTCCTATATTTATAGAAGCATTATTAATAATAGCCAAGATATGGAAGCAACTCATGTGTCCATTGACTAATGGATGGATAAGGAAGATGTGATGTGTGTGTGTGTAGATATATACATATATATAGACATTTACACACAATATACACACAATAGAACATTACTCAGCCATTAGAAAGAATGATATCTTGCCAGTTGTGACAAAATGGATGGACCAAGAGGGTATAATGCTAAGTGATATAAGTCAGATAGAGAAAGAGAAATACCATATGATTTTACTTATATGTGGAATCTAAAAAACAAAACAAATGAATAAACAAGCAAAAGCACAAATAGATCTATAAATATAGAGAACAAAAATGGCATTGTTGCCAGGGTGGGGGGAGTTACAGGAATGAGCAAATGGATGAAGGGAAGTGGGAGAGACAGGATTCCAATTATGGACTGAGTAATTCATGGAGATAAAAGGTATAGCATAGGGAATATAGCCAATGGTAATGTAATAGCATTCCATGGTGACAGATGGTAGTTACACTTGTGGTAATCTTAGTATAACATATAGACTTGTTGAATCACTATGTTGTATCATGTTACTAATGTAACATTGCAAGTCACCTATACTTCAATTAAAAGAGGACTTATGTAGCCTTATTATCTAATAAGCCACTTGTATAGTAATTAATTAAAAGGTCTATTTCATTTGCTATGAATATTCATGGTATTAGATCTTCCAGCTCTAGCCTCAGAAGGGAAGAAGCAGCAGAAATTATGGGGCTTGTTTCATTCTGTGAGAAGACAAATGTATCTAGAGACAATACTGCGGTAAAAACTTGATGTCATTATTTATGGCCCTAAACTTGTCTTCTGACCCCATCAAGTTCTACAGCAGTAAAAGAACTGGTTTCAAAAAGGATAAAACTTAGTTCTTATTTATTTTCTCCCTCCTCTCCTCACTTTCTCCTTCTATTTTCTTTTCCTTTATTTTTCTTTTCACTTTTCTTTCCAACTATTATTAGCCCAAATTTAGCTGTAGGACAGAATATAAAAATACAAAAATACAAAAGATTTAAATATGTCCCTTTTATGGTTGGATTTGCTTAAACATTTGGGGTGATAGACATTGGGTACTAGATTTTAAAATACACACACGAACTTGAATGCACTGAAAAAAAATTTTTTAAAGAAAATGAATAGGAGAGAAAGAAGTAGACTCAAATACATCAGTAAGAACCCCAGGCTAACCACACACACACACATTTCCTTACATTTTAGTTTCTACTTGAGAATTTTCTTACAATTTTAATGTGTATGTGTAGCTTGTAGGTTCTTACTTTTAAAATATACATTCTGTGGGGTGCCTGGGTGTCTCAGACATTAAGCATCTGCTTTTGGCTCAGGTCATGATCCCAGGGTGCTGGGATGGAGCCCTGCATCAGGCTCCCTGCTTGGCAGGAAGCCTGCTTCTCCCTCTCCCACTCCCCCTGCTTGTGTTCTCTCACTGTGTCTCTCTTTGTCAAATAAATAAATAAAATCTTTAAACAGATTTAATAAAAACCTTTAAAAAAGATTTTAAAGATAAAATTTTAAAGATAAAATTTGATAAAATAAAAAAAATCTTTAAAAATATATATGTATATATGCATATATATGTGTGTGTGTGTATATATATAGTGATTTTGATTCTGTAACTGTGTTTTTTCTGTTTGTTTGTTTGTTTGTTTTTAAGAGTAAGATGTACATGAGCCAGGGTTGTAGTGGGGAGAGCAGAGGGGCAGGGAGAGAGAGAATCCCAAGCAGGCTCCGTGCCCAGCATAGAGCCCGATGTGGGACTCCATCCCATGACCCAGAGATCATGATCTGAACCAAAATCTGGACACTTAACCAACTGAGCCATCCGGATGCCTGTAGGTTGGTATTTCTACATCTGTGTTTTACAGGGATCTCTTATTCTCATAGATCCCTCTATTCTTCCACATCTAAACTTGTTTTCTTCTCTCCTGCTCCCAAATATGTGCATTCCAGAAGGCTCTTTGACACAAGGGGTCCATGCACCACACTTTGAGAAACATTTCTCAAGTGGTTAATTACCCTACATACAACACTCTGCATACAATACAATGTGAGTTCTGTACATGGCACTAAGCACATTACAGTGCCTGTTGGAGAGAACACTTGGATTTAGTAAAGTTAACAAAAGAGTGTTGGGATGGGCACCTGGGTGGCTCAGTTGGTTAAGTGGTTGACTCTGGATTTTGGCTCAGATCATGATCTTATGGTTGTGAAATCAAGCTCCTTGTGGGGCTCCACACTCAGCACAGAGTCTGCTTGAGATTCTCTCTCCCTCTGCCTCCCACCCCGCCCTGCACTGCTCACACACGAGCTCTCTCTGTCTCTCTCTAAATTAAAAAAAAAAAAAAAGTTGGGAGAGGGTGCCTGGGTGGCCCAGTTGGTGGAGCAGCTAACTCAGTCTCAGCTCAGGTCCTGATCTCAGGGTGGTGAGATGGAGCCCTGCATTGGGCTCCATGCTCAGCATGGAATCTGCTCAAGTTTCTTTCTCCCTCTCCCTCTGCCCCTCTCACCCAAGCTCACTCTCTCTCTAAAATAAATAAATAAATCTTAAAAAAAAAAAAAAAAGGAGGGCTGTGAAAATAAAGCAGAGATGATGGCAATGCTCAACATGTAAAAATAACAATGCTCTGTGTATACTTTAAAAAGTAACTTGGCCAAGTCCTCTATCCCAATTATTCAATTTTTTTAATTTAGAGTTTTAAAAGAAATTTGGCATTGTTCCATCCTAGATGCACTTCAATCTAAATAAACACCAATTTCTTGATAAAAAGCAATTTTCTAATAATAATGATTCCATCAATTGTATCTGGCTTATATTTCACTAATAAAAAATTATTCTTCTAGAGTCAGCCCATTACGAGATTGATCTCCCATGTCAAAGAATATGCTGCAGAGCAGTGGACAGTGAAGAGTAGCCAGCCCAGATATAAATATTTCATTGTTTCATGATTTTTTTTTACCAAGGAAACACCCTCAAAGACTACCAATTATTTCTTAATTAAAAAAACCATAAACTGTTCTTAAACCTATGATAAATCATATGCTAATGATAAATGATCTCTTTCCAACATCACTATCTTTAGCTAGTCCTTCCTTTGTGAACTTTACTATTCTCAGGATAGCACTCTTTCTGAGGCTTCCTTAGTGCTCATAAATTTAAACTAGTTAATGTACATAGTGGCTTAATGATGCTGGCTTCACCTTTTGCCCTTAAGTGTGAAGATTTTTCCTGTAGTCAGGGCTTTAACTCTTCAAACTGATTGCCTAAAAAAATTCCTTTCAGTCTTATGACTTCAAAGATTATGTGAATTACTCCTAAATTTATATCTCTACTTTAAATATTTCTCTGAACTCAATTTACATATGTTCAACTGGCTGATGGGCATGTACATTCTGATATCTTGCCATCTCTTTAAACTCAATAGTTCTAAATTATACTTCTCTACTTTTCTAAAATCAACTCTCATTCTTGCCTATTTATTTCAAAAAATTGTTGCACTGACCTCAAGTAACCCCTCATCAAAACTTCTCTATATTTTCCATATTTAACCTATTCCAATATTCCTCTGTATAATAATCAGCAAACACTTATAGTTTTCTGTTACTTTTATTACTGCCCAAATCCCATTCTATATTCTCTGTTAATTTATCTGTGGATTATTTTGATTGATTTTTATGATATTCCTGTCATTGTTTTCTACTTTCTTTAATCCATTGTGTGTTAAAATATCTTAAAATATCATTTTTAACATATCAATAAAAATGCTAATAGAATCTTTGTAAAACTCAAATTCCTCAGCCTAATATTTAAGGTACTGCACAATATAGCCACACCTACCTTTATAATCACCCTCCCCAATACAAAATTTATATTCTAGATGGCTCATTCACTGTTTACCAAACACACTCTACTCCTTCTAGCAAACTGTAGCATACTTTTACTTACGCTCTATTTACCTTTTACATCCAAGTCACTTCCAGGCTGAACTCAAACCTCTCATCCTTTCTGAAGCTCCTGGGTCACTCTTGATTCTGGCGATCATTCTCTCCTTTGGCCTCCTATTATACTTAACTGTTTACGCCATCCATTTGATATTCACTGTCTTATCTCAGCTCTTGAAACTTTTATCATTTTGGTTCAGTCTGTAGTTTCAACTGTTTTGAAAATATACTGATTATAAAAATTGTGGGAAATATGTTTTGTATACTCTGCATTGCTTAGCTTAATACTCTGCCCTTAATATAGTGTGTTAAATAAGTGAATATTTATTTAAATATACATTACTGTGAAAAAAATAGCCACAATGCAAAGCAGTTTAATTTGAACTATGTTTACAAATGCATAGTTTTTCTCTGTGAATTTTGCTGTCTATAATACACGATGCTAAACCGAGAATGACAAATATTTGACCTTCACATCTGTCTCACTTGAAAATAAAGTGATTTCTTGCTGAGGATTATTTCTCTAAATATTCAACAACAGACACTTACCATATCTCCAGCTGACAACCATCAATGTACAGGTCACCACATGATGCAAATTTTATCTAATCACTCTCTGTTCTTTACTGACAGGCTTATACCCTAATTGCTATTCTTTATCCAGATCTCCCTCAAGTCGACATTTTAACCCACACAAACAAACAAGAAAAGCATAAGCTTTGGCCCTGACATTGGTCCTCTTAATCCTGTTCCTTCCTGGCTTTTCTGAAATCAACTTGGGAGTCATATTAGCATCATAGTTGCAAAAGACATCCCTCACTCAACAACAAAAATTTGGCAACCATTCACAGACAAAAGTATTTTTTTGGAAGCTATGGGACCTAACTCCATATACCAAGGAATCTAGGAGGACTCTCACCCACGCATGTACCAGATAATAGATACACAGATCTCGTTCCCAGCTGAGAACAGTAAAGTGGCTCAGGAACTGGTTCCAGCCCCTCTTAGCCAAGGTCAGTGAGTTCCTGGAAAGCACTGTCTTTAACAGTCATCCACAGATGAAAGAGCCTTTGTGGAAGGTCAGGTTTGCAAAGGAGAAGTCTCATCACACTTTTGTAGAAAAAAACATGCGCTTGAACACTTTGAAGTGGACAGTTAGTAAAGACTGGAGGTGGTGACAACTGCTTCAAATTTGAAAACAACAGTGAATGTAAAACTTAAAGTAACATGAAAAATCAAGGTAACATGACACCACCAAAGGATCACAATCATCTTTCACTAACCAAATTCAAAGATGTGAAGATATGTGATTTGCTTGATAGAAAGAATTCAAACAGCTTTTCAAAGGAAATTCAATAAGCTACAGAAAGCACAGAAAGACAATTCAACAAAATCAGGAAAATAATAAATGAAAAAAAATGAGACATTAATCAGAGAGATAGATTTTTTTTTTTAAAAGCAGACAGAAATTTGGGAGCTGATCAATATCATAAATGAAAGGGAAAAATGCAAGAGAGACCATCACCAGCAGAATGGATCAAGCAGAAGAAGAATCTGTGAGACAGAGTACAGGAATTTTGAAATTATCTAGTAAGTGGAGAACAAAAAGGATGAAGAAAAATAAAAAAGAAATGAAAAATACTGAAGAAAACCTATGTGATCTTAGGATACCTTAACGAGAACTCTGAATTATTGGAGTTCCAGAAGAAGAAAGGGAGAAGGGACAGAAAGCACATTAAAAGAAATAATTATTGGATACTTTCCAAACTTGGAGGAGATTTGGATATCTAAGTTCATGAAGCTCATATTCCCCAAACAAGCTCTACTTAAAAAGATCCTCTTCAAAATACACTATAATGAAATGGTAAAAAAATCAAAGACAAAGAGAGACTCTTGAAAGCAGTAAGAGGAAAAAACCTTGGCCCCTCCCTTAGGTTATTTCTCAGCAAAAACCTTATAGGTCGGGGTGGGGGGGTGATATTCAAGGTACTGAACAAAAATAAATGCCAATCAAGAATACTTTACCTGGCAAAGCTACCCCTCAGAAATGAAGGAGGGATAAAGATTTTTCTAGATAAATAAATGCTAAAGAGGTTCATTACCACTAGACCCACCTTATAAGAAATGCTGAAAGGAATTTTTCAAGCTGAAATGAAAGGATACTGATAGGTAACATAAATGCATGTGAAAATATACAACCCGTGGCAAAAATAAGTGTGGAAAGTCAGAGTACTCAAATAGTATAATATGGTTGAGTGTTAAACACTCAGCTCCAATATAAAGGTTAAAGGACAAGAGTATTAAAAATCACTGTTTTTGCAGCATGCCTAGGTTGCTCAGTTAGTTAGGTGTCATGATTCCAGGGTGCTGGGATGGAGTCCCATGTCAGGCTCCTTTCTCAGCAGGAAGTCTGTTTCTCTCTCTCCTTCTGGCCCTTTATTTAGATACATTTTATTTATTTATTTGACAGAGAGAGAGAGAGACAGAGAGATCACAAGTGGGCAGAGAAGCAGATAGAGGGAGAGGGAGAAGCAGGCACCCCACTGAGCAGAGAGCCCCTTGTGAGGCTTGATCCCAGGACCCTGGGATAATTACCTTAGCTGAAGGCAGATGCTTGACCAATTGAGCCACCCAGGCACCCCTAAATAAAAATCTTAAAAAAAAATAAAATAAGTAAATAAATAACTGTAGCTACAATAATTTGTTATGAATAAACAGTATAAAAAGGGGGTTAATTGTGACTTCAATAAGAAAAGATGAAGGAATACAAGATAGAGTTTTTGTATGTGATTGAAATAAATTTATCAGCATAACTAGATTATAAGTTTTTGGTTTTTTTTAAGATTTATTTATTTGATGCAGGGAGGGGCAGAGAGAGAGGGAGTTTCTCTTAAGCAGAGTCCCCCCTGAGCTGGACAGAGAGCTCTGTCCCACCACCCTGAGGTCATAGCCTGAGCTGAAACCAAGAGTCAGACTCCCAGTCGACTGCACCACCCAAGTACCCCTATACCTAAGATGTTTTATGTAAACCCCATGGTAACCACAAAGCAAAAGCTGCAGTGAATTCACAAAGGATAAGGGGAAGTGAAATCAAAATACAGCACTAAAAAAATTATCAAAAACTTCACAAAAGAAGGCAGGAAGAAAGGAAGAAAAGGACAAGGGAACTAAAAAAAAACAGCTAGAAAACAATAAGATGACATTGGTGAAGTCCTTCGCTATCAATATTTACTCTACATGTAAATGGATTGAATTCTCAATCAAAAGGCATAGAGTGACTGGATAGATCAAAAAAAAAAAAAGCATGACCCAATTATATGCTGCCTATAAAACATCATTTCACCTCATTTTTTTCTTCTATAGCCTTACTGATTTTCTATATGCCAGTTCATGATTCATTAAGACAGGGGTGTTAAAATCTTTAACTATAATTGTGAATTTGTTTTATGTTATATGAACATTTAAGATTATTATGTCCTCTTGATTAATTGGCCCCTTTATCATTATAAAATGAACTTCTTTATTCATGGTAGTATTTTTTGCTGTCAAATATATTTTGTCAGATATTTATATAATTTTCCAGTTTTTGTTTGATTCATGTTAGCATGGTATATATTTTATATCCTTTTACTTTTAATCTTTCATCTCTTTACATTTAAAGTATATTTGATATAGATAGATAATATATACATAGATGATAAATGATAGATTAGATAGCTAGATAATAGATAGATAGATTGATGATAGACAGGTTACATAGATAGATAGATAGACAGACAGACAGATGGCCATACTATAGGTTGTACCTAGCAATCTCTTGGTCATGGATATATTGAACCTATAATCACATACAGCTTTTTAGAGTTTTCCCAAGTGCTATTCCTACGCCAAGTATTTCTTATCCTGGATTTGAAGAATGAGTTTTTCAGACCCAAAAGAACTTGACATGAGTCTACTGTATCTAACCTTGTTAGATATGGTTCATCGTTCCAACTCTTCCCATCTCAGTCCTAATTATATGATCAAGCATATTGGCTGTAACACTCAGATTATTGACAGCTATACATCACGTATCTGTATCTTTATTTAAATCATGATAAAAATGTTTAGTAGGGAAGAAGGCAAGTATTGGCGGTATATAAGTAGAAAACTCATACTTCACCTCTGAATTACTAGTTTCTGGGTTTTTTGCAAACAAATCTCTAATACTATCAAGTATAAAAACACCATAAATCTAATCTTTCAGTATTTCATTTGTTCTTCACAATTCTCAATAATCATTAAAATAATGTAGTATGTCTCTTATTTATACAGTTTTCTTAGCATTTGGGGATAGAAGATAAGAGAGGATTTGAAATCACTTAGAGTGGTTCAGTGCAGTTGCAAAAAAAGGTTTAATTGCACTTAACTCATAAACAGTTCTTCAGGTTTTCTATCGAGTAGATTGTAAAAAAAATAAATGAGGTTTAAAACTTTACTTTGTACATGTTATTAAGATTGAGAAATAGAAAAGCTTGTCAAATTTCACAAGACAATTCAGTAGCAAAATCTGGAGCTCTAATGAAAACTCTGGATTTTTAGAAGTAATTCAATTCCTATGTATTGAGTCAGAAAATAAGAATTTAATCTATTAGACGGTGACTTCTATCTAGTTGTTAACTGTTTCAAGTTGAGGATTGAAAATTTTTAATATGTTTATAATAAGATGATCATGCCCATGAGTTTATTTCTTTGAAAGTAGAAATGGCTTCAGCAACTCTTTTGTGACCTCTCATAGATCATCCAAAGTGTTAAACACATGGTGGTGTGATTTTTGAATTGATTGTTTTAAAAAAATAGTTACTGAAAATCACCTATTATTGACAAGAATTCAATTAAAGACATAATTGGTGTGAAATGAAGGAGAAGACCATCCTAATTTAATTCATGAGGACCTGAAATCATCCCATTCTGTATTAACAAACACACACAGAAAGGTTGGAAAGATCATTCCACCATTTCTTTAACTGCAGCACTGAGCAAACTATATATCACAGGCATTTTTCTTGTACTTATGTACTTTTATTGTACATTTTCATTTTATAAAAAGACCCTCTTTGTGGTAGCTAGCTTGAGTTTTAGAATTGCAGTTTCGCAGGCACATAGACGAGGAAAACACTTTTTTATGGTTATTTTGTTTCTGGCATAGACTTCAAGTTTTGATAGCACTATCATATTTTAATCATTGGCTGTTGATTTCTACCAAAGCCTATCTTATGATTGGAAACATTTAAGTTAAAAAAAAAAAAAACTTGATGGGGAATTCTCATAAATTATTCATCAAAAAGGTAAGAACCCATTAAATACAATTAAGCTTTGAATTAATCTACAGAAGTTATTTTTAAATCATCTATCTTCATCACATTTCTGATAAAACTTGATCTAGAAATTCTCTTAATTTGAATCTGGTGGTTTCCTTTGCATTCTTTGTAGAGCGTCAATAAAAGGTAGTGGTTAAGAGCACAAGTTATAATAAAACCCTTTCAATAAAATAAAGACAATAATACTGACTCAAGTGTTATTTTAAGAGAGTGCTTTGAATAGATACTCATTATGTGATAGCTATTATTATTACTACTGTATATGAAAAATTAGTATCTTCCTCATAAACTCATGAAAATACTAAAGGGTTGTTGGCCTACCCTGCAATGTGAAATGGTTTTATTTACTTTATAAACAGTTTACATTGTGCTTTGTTATTATAGCAACATACTACTGCTTAATCTTCTTTTCTTAATTTTGGATAAATTTGCCATTTTTTCAATATAGTTTTATTCATTGACCACGAAAACGACAGAAGTCGTTTCATTGAAATGCTATGTGCAATGTGGGGCAAGAAAGGAAGGCAGATATTAGCATATTTAATTATTTATACACCTAAAACAATACCATTAAGAAGTCAGCACTGTGAATAACGGTTTAGTAGGATACATATATGCATTTTAATTTGTATACCCAAAACAATAACCAAAGTAAGACTCTCCTATATTTCACTCTTAGTTGAAAAAGAAGTGCCTGCATCGGTAATGTTAAGAATATGATAAGGTCTTCATTTCCAACCCTTTCAGTTAGAGGGACTCTTCCTAAACTTGAAAAAATTTTTCTAAAAATCTGATAGATTTAAAAAGTAGAAAACAAATTTTAAACTACTATAAATTCGGTTCGTGCTTTTAAAATATTAAAATTGTGTAATCAAAAGCACTTACGTATATTTGAAAAAATATAGCACGTATGTATGAGACATATTTATTTCCTCTGTAGGGAATGCTTGGTGCAAACATGGATCCAGCACCTTGCCTCCAACCAAAAGTCACCAGCGGCACGTCTCTAATTAAATTGAATGTACCTGTTTTTGTTTCTTTCATGTTCTCCACAAAAGGGGCGCACAGAGGGGGGAGCTGCATAAGGTTGACCAAAGGTACGGGAACAAAAAAATGACCTTAGTTCACACTCTACCATCTATTAGGCCCCCAAGAAATTGTCACATTATTGCTAGCTCCTAGAAGGAGATTTAAATAGCCTGTTATACTTATTGTTAAGAAGACTTTTTTTTTTTTAAAGGAATTTAGTGGAGACAGTCCAGAGAGGTGGGGAGGACTATCACAGAAGACTGGACAAGGTGTCAGGAAAGGAGAACAGCAATTAGAAACCAGGTCTTCAGGAAGGAGGACGGCCCCTAAGGATTCATTCTGAGACTAATTACAAGCAATTACGTTACAAACCCAGCCTAGCTCCAGTTGCAAGCAGAAAGGGCTCAAGAAAGGAAGTAAGCATCTAATTGTTTAGTATCAGAGAGATGAGATAAAATCAAAGTTTTAGAAGTGGACTATTGAGATGTCAGACATAACAAGCCAACCTCAACACAAATACCCTGATCAGCCATGAAACTCAACAAAGTGCATGTGAAGATCTGTTCTATCCGTGGAGAGATGCTGTCAGACAGCAAGTGCTCAGGGTAAACGCCCAGGGCAGACTTCAGGAACAGACTCCAAGACACATCCACTTTCACCTTAGGAAGTTAAGAACACTTCTGCTTTTTATATTGCATTATAAATAACGATTCAACAAATAACTATGGAGTGCTTTCAAAGAGCGAGATGCTATAAATACATAGCTCATCCATTCAGTCATTTGGTAACTATTTACTTAGTATTCACTGTATTCCAAGCACTGCATCAGGAACAGGATTTCTAGGAAAGAAAGGAATGCTGTGAAAGAAAGGCAGGACTAGGAAAGGAAAGAAAAGAATAAGGTAAAAGGAAGTCCAGTCTCAAGGGACGATTTTTAATTTTTCCTTGGAGATCCAGAGACTCACTGAAAGATTAGGACGAAGGAATTGAAGGTGGGGGTAGGATCACAGGGCAGTGAGTCACCAAAGGAGCCCAGAGGAAATGTGAGGGGAGGGAAGTGGGAAACATCAAGACATGGATTTTCCTTTTAAATTATTTCTAGGCTCATAAGGGAGCTAGCATAGGTAAAACTTCTAAAAATATAAAAAAGGGGAAATATTTTTAACAGAAAACCTAGGGTATATAGAATTCAGAGTAAGGATGAGTAACAAAAATGAAGTATGGATGACTTCACGTCGTCTTCTGAGCACAGTAAAAATGTTAGCCAGAATTCTAGAAGAAAGTAGTAGTGCTGTTTGACTGTGAATAAGAAAACCCTCTGGGTAACACAAGGAAACTTCTCATTGTTTAGACTGAGCATCAGAGGAAGAACTCAGTAGCTCCAAGCTGTACTGACTCCGCAGGTCAAAGTGTTAAATCTTTGTGAAGGTCTAAAACGCAACCAGAGTAAAAATCTTAGGTTAAGACATTTAGACAAGTACAGGTTATTTAATCACTTTAAAGTTAAATTTAATTCACATGAAAAAAAGGGCAAAGGATGATATGAGAAGTATTGACAAGAAGACAGTTTTTTTATAATAAGCTGTGATCTTTAAGAAACAAGATATGGTAAAAGTAAGAAAGAAAAAACTAACATTGATGAGACAGCTGCTTTGGAAAAAGCAAAACAAAACAAAAAGAGAATCTCTGAAAAAGCTAACAAATCAATGTCTGCATTGAAAGCTATTAAGGACAGACTAAGCCACTGCTGCTCAGATCTAATGCACCCCTGATTTTGAATTGAAACCTGCGATGCTCTATTATTCTAAAAACGCCAGGATATTCAAGGACCTCGTCAAGGACATCAACTTGGAAACAGAAACCTAAAACTTTAGTTGCTAAATGCTTGGTGAAGGCTGGTATGCAAAATGTCTTTCTCCATCTGTGATTGGAAGTTTATTCTTTAGGCAGTGGGGAAAGTGACATGATCAAAGCAGCTTTATAGGAAGATTAAGTACAACAGTGACCTATGGAATGAAGGAAGGAAAGAAGGGGGAAGACGAGGGCATAAGAAGTTATTAAAATCCAGTTGCACCAAGTTAGGAAAAGAAGATCTGTGGTGGCAGATGAACTGGGGCAAACAGGATATTGATCTCGGTACACACTTGGATTTGAAAATCAGTGACAAGGGAGACACCAGAAAAAGCAAATAGTATGACTTTAATATAGTTTGAACATCTTGGAAAAATTTGTTATGGAGTGGTAAGGAAGGCTAGAAGAGAGATTTTGTTTATTTTATATAAGGGTGCCAAGAAGATATTCAGGTGGAAATAATCACAGGTCACTAGGCTGAGATTCAAAGGTTGAACTGGAGATTCTTTATTTGGGAGTCACCAAAATGGTTCTCAGTTGGGATTAATTTTTTCCCCCAAATGACAATTAGCAACGTATGGAGACATTTTTGGTTGTCACGACTGGGAAGATGTCGCTATTGTAATCTGGTGGATAGAAGCCTGTGATGCTGTTGAAATATTCGCATTGTGTAGAACGGCCCCGTACAGCAAAAGATTCTGTGGCACCAAATGTTGATAGTGCCAAGGTTAAGAAACTTTGTTTATAAATGTCATAGTACCTTAGGGGTATCTTGTCCAATCAGTGTATAGAGTGTATTTATGTTTAATTTACAGAAAATAAAAATAGTATCAAACATTAAGCCTTACTCTATTTCACATGTTGTCCTCACATTACAGGGTTCATTTAATCTTTTGAATGCAGTCAGGCATATGCCCTTTATCCTCCTTTACAGGTTAGGAAACAGATCCACT
The DNA here is from genome assembly GCF_922984935.1 of Meles meles. NCBI lineage: Eukaryota > Metazoa > Chordata > Mammalia > Carnivora > Mustelidae > Meles > Meles meles. Next base: position 61,668,485 of record NC_060072.1, read on the forward strand.
GCAAAGTTAGGATACCTGCCAAAAGCCACATAGCTGGCAAATTTGGGGGCCCAGATTGCAATAAAAGTCCACTTTCAGAACCATGATTCTAACCACTAAGCTGGAGCATATAATAATGGCAGACAAGAGAGAATTACACAGAGCAAAACATTACACTCCCTTCATCCTTCTCTCCAAGCCAAACTAAACCAAACCAAACCAAACAAAAGCACTCTCTCAAATATTAATAGCAATGTCTTTCTTCGACACTGAGATTCCATTAGGCCATTGATACACTTGAGACACTGAGCATTTTGCCCTGGAGGAGGGTTTCAGGTGGGGCAGGAGAACTTGAACTCTATCTATAGCAGCAGTTTTGACAATCTTAGCATTTTGACATATGATGTGTCCAGATGTACTGTACCTAATTTGTGTAATTTGTACTGTACCTAATTGTGTACCTAATCATCATATTTTCTTACTTTCCACTATGCTTTTTTGAGTGCTAAAGAAAGATACAAAATTAAAACTAGTCACAATTGGGGGTGTCACTGGATGTTCACATGTAAATGTCACTGTGATTCAGAAGACTGAAATGTATTTCTTGAAAATTACCAATTTAATGGTTAGAATATAGTCAACAAAATAAACATTAAATTCCTCAAATTTGACATTTAAATCCTCCTTTTTAAATATAAATTACACAAACATTTATCTTTTTTTTTTAAAGGTTTTATTTATTTGACACGGAAATAGAGATCACAAGTAGGCAGAGCAGCAGGCAGAGGGAAAGGGAGAAGCAGGCTTTCTGCCAAGCAGGGAGCCTGATACGAGGCCTGATCCCAGGACTCCGGGACCATGACCCAAACCAAAGGCAGCCGCCAAACTGACTGAGCCACCCAGGCACCACATAAACATTTATCTTTTTATCAAACTAGATATTCAGAGTTTTAGTATGATTTGCTCTCTCTTTGGTCAAGATGCCAAGGGTGAAACACATTTCTTTGAAGTACTGTGGCTTTCAGATTTTTGAAACAGCGGACTTATTCCTCAAATGAATATTAAGAAATTAAAATATCCACTGGTGCCTGGGTGGCTCAGTTGGTTAAGCATCTGCCTTTAGCTCAGGTCATGATCCCAGGATCCAGAGATCCAGCTGAGTCAAGCTCTCTGCTCCTTCTATGCCCATGCCCAGCTCGTGCTCTCTCTCTGTCAAATAAATAAATAAAATCTTTCAAAAAAGAAAGAAAGAAAAATATCCATAATAAGGAAAGGTGGAAAAGAAAGTGAGAAGTTCTGAAGCCAGAATGGAGAAGCTGGGATGCGAGGTATTTGGGGGACCAGTTAGGACAAGCTGGGGAGAGGGCCTCCAAAGATCTAGCCATTTGACCTCTACCCATCAGGCAGCATTTTAGGCAACTTTGGAAGCTCCATAGAACATAGTTTGAGAAGGATTATCCAATATATTTTAGGGTAATTTAGATAACAAAATTATCATAACTACCTTAAAATCTTATATTAAAGTTACAAGTCTCTTCATCTGATATTCTAATTAAATTTTGCCTAAATGTGATATTACCTAATATACATATACATATCATTAAATGCTACATTTTATTTTATGTGTTAAACTTGCATCTTTTTATTTGTAAGTGGTGGACGGTATCCTGAGGCACTTAAATCCTGCCTCTGCCTGTGGCTTATATTCATCTTTTGACCATTTCTGTCAAAAATGCAAATGTACTTTTTACTATAAAAAACTAAAGTAAATTATATTTAATAGGCTTTTAAATATAGTTCTCTGACACAACACTTAATTTAACATGGACAATTTTACTCTTTTACACTGTGCTTTGGGAATATTTTTGAGCGATGATGTATTTCTTTTGATTGTTCTCTTATTTTCTGATAAACAGTACTGTAATAAATTTTGATCCTGCCTTTGGTCTCGATATTTAGTAGCTATGTATTTGTTTTCTTTGATAGCAACTTGCATTAATATTTATAACCATTTTCCTTTGCAGCATCTCCCAGATGGCTCTGCGCCCAGTGCACATGTTGAATTTTATCTTTTACCATATCCCAGTGAAGTTCGTAGGAGGAAAACAAAATCTGTTCCAAAATGTACCGACCCCACTTATAATGAAATTGTGAGTATGATTCATCTCTTGTCCAGTCGCTTTGTATTTTTCTTACCATTTTTTAGTTTAACAACCAAATATGGAAAATTTGCAGTAATTGGCAGCATTATTCCGTGAAGGGAAGACATTTTGCAAAATGGCCACTATGTGCTGATCACTGTTCTACATGCTATGGGAACTGGAAAATACAGATTCTGCTTTCAAAGCGCTTATGAACCAATTTTCAAATTGTGGCGTGCCTCCAGCAAGAGCCCAAGATGGCTTTTTTTTCTCCCTAACATTATCCCTGACTTCATCTTATTTTCTCTAACCTTATTTTCTTTTACCTGGTCTTCCTTACTGAATAATTTTATCATAGTCTATTCTGTGTATAACAATAAACTTCATAAAATCTCCTTAGAAAAACAAAAGAAAATAAACAAGTACAAAGCACAAATTAAATTAACGTATATACAATTCTCTAATTCATTTGTATTTCACAATTTAAATATCCAATCCCATACTCCTTTCTAAGGCATACACTATATTTATTCTCTTGATTCCATCTCTTCCCATTTCTTCTTTACCTTGCTCGGATGATTATTTGTTTACCGTTCTTAAGGCTGTCTCATCCACTGGATCCTTAGGTCAGAAATCATGAAAAAAAAAAAAAAAAAAAAAAAAAAAAAACAACTCCTCAACTCAGCCTTTCTAAAACATCGTATTTTCTTTCCTTCCCTATCACACCCAAACTTTTGCAAAACTTGGGACGCCTAAGTGGTCCAATTGGTTAAACTCACTTCTCCGGGGGTGGAGCCTGGCATGGGGCTCTCTGCTCAGTGGGGAGCCTGCTTCTCCTTCTCCTCCCCGCTTGCTCTTGATCTCTGTCACTATCTCTGTCTCTCTGTCTCAAATAAACAAATAAAAAATCTTAAAAAAAAAAGTTTTTGCAAAAGTGACTCACATTTCCTGCTCTCACTTCATTGCTTCCTTTTCATCCTTCAATCCTTTGCAGTCTGGATTCTGAACCTCCTTGATGCCGCTTTCTTAGAATGACACCCGTGACTGCTAATGGCTTAATCTAATGAGCCCTCTACTCTCCTGAACAGTTACACAGCTGCGTTGCTGGGTGCCCCCTCTTTTTGACACCTCCTTTTTGCTCGAGTCTTATCTTCTCTTAAAGCTCCCTTCCATCTTCTCTGACCACTCACTCAATTGCCTTCATTGCCATTCTTCTCCTGAAAAATATTGTTGTTTGCTGGAGTTCCACAATCTATCCTTTTCCTCATGATATATAGTCTCTCAAAATTACCTCAGATTGGGGCGCCTGGGTGGCTCAGTGGGTTAAAGCCTCTGCCTTCAGCTCAGGTCATGATCCCAGCGTCCTGGGATCGAGCCCCGCATCGGGCTCTCTGCTCGGTAGGGAGCCTGCTTCCTCCTCTCTCTCTGCCTGCCTCTCTGCCTACTTGTGATCTCTGTCTGTCAAATAAATAAACAAAATCTTAAAAAAAAAATTACCTCAGATTTCATTTTACACCTCTACGTAGGTTGCATCTGAATTTATTCCTCCAACCCTGGCTTCTGTCCTAACCTTCTGTCCTGCACTTCTGAGTGTTACTGAAGAGAGATCCATCAGAATGTCTCCTAGACACTTTTAAACCAGGCTTCCCTCCTCTACTTGCCATCTCAAAAGATGTGTTCTAAAGACACCACCCTCTCTCTCACTCATTTTTCCAACTAATTGCCGAGTTTTGTCAGCTTAACACTTTGTCACATGTGCAGCCACCTGCCTCTTGAATCCATCACCTCTGTCTGCCCCATCGCTGCTTCTTTGATGTCCCTGTGACTTTGGCTATTACACAATATCCTTCGATCTGCCTCTTGTGTTTCTCAGTTGAACAATTCATATTTCTATCTAAGATGTCTTTCAAAAACCAATCATATTTATTTCTCTACTATTTAATTTTTTTTCCAAAGACTCCTCACTGCCTACTGGATAATGTACAGAATACTAAATGTGACAATGATAATCCCTTAAAATGTGACCCAGTAACTTTCCTGAGTTGTCTCTTGGCTCATACCATCTTCATATACTTTAAAAAAAATTGTTTTGAGATCCTTGTAGAGTCATATGCAGTTGGAAGCAATAATACACAGAGAATTCAAATAACCTTTAGCTACTTTCCCTCAATGGTAACATCTTGTTTGACTACAGTACAATATCACAACCTGGAAATTGACATTGGTGCAATTCACTGGCCTTAATGAGATTTCATTAGTTTTACATGTGTTCCCATGTATTTGGTTCTATGCATTATTTATTTTAATTCTTGTTAGTTCTGTGCATTTATATCATGTGAGTAGATTCGTGTGACCATCACCACACTCTTGGTACAGAAGAGTTCCATCACAAGGATACCTGGTGCTACCCTTTCATAGCCACAGACACTTCCCTCCCTCTAATGCCCACTCCATCCCCAATCACTGGCAACTAGTAATCTGTTCTCCATCTTTATAATTTTGTCATTTCCAGTGTTATATAAATGGAATCATACAGTGTGTAACATTTTGAGATTGGCTTTTTTCACTCACCATAACTCCCTAGCAATCCATCCAAGAAAGTGCCTGTATCAATAGCTTGTTTTTTTCCACTGCTGAATTGTAGTCATGGTATGGAAGTCTGACATTTTCTTTAACTGTTCACCTATTAAAGGGCATCTGGGTTATTTCTGGCTTGGGCTATTACAAACAAAGCTGTTGTGAACAGTGATGTATAGATTTTTGTGTAAACATAAGTTATAATTTCTCTAATATAAATGCTCAAGATGTAATTACTGGACTATACGGCAGTTTTATAAAAAAAAAAAATTGCCATACTCTTTTTCTATACCAATTTACCTCCCACCAGCAATGTATCTATTTTCTCTAAATCTTTGCCATTCGTTATTATTTAGTATTTGTTATTTTTGTTATTATTTTATATTCTTTGTTATTTGTTATTATTTGTAACAAATTTGTTATTATTACAATTATTTAGTTCTTTTGACAGGTATAGACTGATACCTCATTGTGGTTTTAATTTGCATTTAGTAATGCATTTACTAATGCATTTACTAATAACTAATGATCCTGAACTTCTGGTCATGTATTTTTTTACCTTCCTCTTTGTTGAAATGTCTCTTCATGTCTTTGCTCATTTGCTAATTGGATAGTTTGCATTTTTACTGCTGAGTTTTGAGAGTTCTTTGTATGTTATGGACAGTAGTCCTTTGTCAGATAAGTGGTTTACATACTTTCCACCTATCTGTAGCTTGTCTTTTCATCCTCTTCTCAGGGTATTTCAAATTAAAAGTTTTTAATTTTGATTTTGTATAATCTGTCAATTTTTATTTTACTTTTGTAGACTACAAGTCTAAGAACTCTTCACCCTACACTATAGTTTATTTTTACTTTTATAGACTACAAGTCTAAGAACTCTTCACCCTACACTAAGTAGGTACACACGTAGGTACATCTAAAGATTTTCTCTTGCATTTTTTCTAAATGTTTTATAGTTTTACAATTTTATATTTAAGCCCATTATCCATTTTGAGTTAATTTTTTAATAAAATGTGAAGTTTAGGTTGGAGTTCACTTTTTTTTTTAACCTGTGAATGCCAATTACTACAGAACTATTTATTGAAAAAGCAATGCAATGAATGTCTCTAGTACCTTTGTCAAAAATAAGTCAAGGGGGCACCTGGTGGTTCAGTGGGTAGGGGCCTCTGCCTTCAGCTGGGGTTGTGATCCCAGGGTCCTGGGATCCAGCCCCGCATTGGGATCCCTGCTCGGCGAGGAGCCTTCTTCCCCCTCTCTCTCTGCCTGCCTCTCTACCTCCTTGTGATCTCAGTCTGTCCAATAAATAAATAAAATCTTTAAAAAAAAAAAGAAAAGTCAGGAATATTTGTGTCATCATGACCTTTTATTTCCTCACACCTAATCATATTCTCAAGTCACATAAGACAGCTTATCATCCCCTAATAGTCCCTATGACCTCTGAGATGGAACTCATGCCCTTCACCCTTTCTGCTCTCTGTGCCAACTTTAAAGCTTACCTCAGATGTGGACTTTGTGAACCACTCTTTCCTCCTCAACTCTTACATCTCACTAAACCATCTTTTACTTAGTCCTACGTGCTTTTTTCTTCTAGTAAATTATAAATTTCTTGAGGATGAGGAAAATACCTTATCTTAGTATCTTTAAAACTTAGTTGTTTCTAAAAAGATGTGTGAATTAAATATTTGGGGTAGTTTTATAAGTAATGCTTCATATGCATATGTAAAAATGTAAAATTAGGGCACCTGGGTGGCTCAGCTGGTTAAGCAACTGCCTTTGGCTCAGGTCATGATCTCAGAGTACTGGGATCAAGTCCCACATCAGGCTCCCTGCCCAGCAGGGAGTCTGCTTCTCCCTTTGACCCTCCCCTCTCATGCTCTCTCTCGTTCTCTCTCTCTCAAATAAATAAATAAAATCTTTAAAAAAATGTAAAATTATATATATATATTTACACATATAATTTAATAAAGAAAGATATTTTGACATTTTTTTATTTTCATGATGTCACTAGCTAGAGATATACCCTCCCAGTGGTATATCATTAGCTTCCATATGTTTTGAGTACAAGACACCCTACATCAATATCAAGAAATTTCTCCAGACTTAATGTTGTGCTTCATCATTTGTAATCTCAGGATGGTCCTAATGATGAAAAGCCACTAACAAATTCAAGAGTTTAAGTAAACTGGTATTTTATTTATTTCAGGCTATATGTGTTATTTTTTAAAAATTAGCAAATACACATGCTTGGAGATTATTTTATAATGCTTATTGTATCCATAAGTTTTCTAACAACTTGCAGTAATTCTAGCTCCTCCAGCATTCATGGGTAATTGATCAGAAATCACTGCAATACTTTCTTCATCAACCAACACATGTAGCTTGGACACACACAGTTTATACTTTGAACACTTTTAAAAATTGCTTCAAAAACAATAGTCCATAGTCCATGCCTATTACACTTCAATTTATACATAACCCAAATGAGTGGAAATGTGAGTTAATATGCAGATAAGTGACTATTTTTAGTAGTAATTATCATCATATAAACAAGTTTGGTGGGAAGCTGGTTGAATTTAGAAAGCCATGAGAAAAAAAGACAACAATATTTTCATTTTTCTCCCAATAATTTCTGGATCCCTATCAATACAACAAGAATCTCTATTTATAAGAAATGCGAGGATATAGGTTTCATCTCTATGCCAAATCCCTCAATTATTCCAGAGCACCCTCACCAACAATGTATATGTGTTTTCACATGACATCCTCCTTATTTTTTCACTTCTCCCCGGCTTTGCTTCCTGAGCACTGCTGTCCCAGCCACTCGGTATGACTGGGATTTCTCAAACTGCCAAAGCAGTTCAATGTTCTGGGAAGTAGTAGAGAATGACCTCACTCTTCTTTTTATATAAATCTCTTAAAGGAATACAAAGGACATATCACATTGCATCACCAATGTCTTACGAAGCTTTTCATGAGAATAATTCTTTCCATTTTTATTCAGAGCTCTCTCTCTCTCCGTAATACCCAGACTGAGAAAGGCTGAGAGTCAGGGACACTGCCAAGGGTTCCTTTCATATCCACTCTTCAGATGCTAAACTTTTTTTGATACAGAGCCAAGCTTGTCTATTTGACACTTCCCAGAGTGATTCCCAACAGACTTTGTCAGCAGTCTCCCTGAAAACGCCTGTCATATACAAATCCCTGTTGTAGACATGACTGGGCTGCAGGGGTGGAGTGGCAGTAGGAATGCTCACAACACTGCCTAGGGCTTGTAAGAAGCAGAGCGGGGACTCTTGCTCTTCCCACTCTATTATCTTTGGCATCTGGTTAAAAACCATCATTTTTTTTCAATGATTCTTTAGAAATTCAGATTCTACTTTATACCAGAATTATATTGTTAAGGTCCACATATTTTTGACATTGTATCCCTTTCTTAAGTATTATTCTATTATAAAATAAAAAGAAAAAATTAGAAAAGACATTAGAACAGGAGCATTCTATGTGTTTGACATACCTTATAGCATCTTGCAGAATGTGCATGATTATCTAAGAGCACAAGTGTATGGTGTATTCAGTAAGCCATAGCCAACGTTATCTGTATCATTCTCCCATTTGATATCCATAACATGAGGAAAATTCTACTTGTAAGTGAAGACATTGAGATCCTGATGCCAAACATTTCAATCAGGGTCAAGCAACTAGTTTTCAAGTCCAGCACTGCCAGAGTCCAAAACCCATTTTGACCCCACTGAGTTATGCTGTTGTCCTTCCCTCTCTCCACCCACAGAGTTCTCCCATTCTCACTTATTCTGAACTCTCCTTTTCATTATCCTGCCTCCTCACTTTCCTTCCCCCCAACACTAGACATGTTTCAGTTTCCATGTATTGTTCTTCCACTGACGTCTAAATACACTGTAGAATTATTTACTATACCCTCATGTCAAATAACATGCAGTGAGTGCTTGTATACAAGTTACCCTAAACAAAGTTTTTCCGTTTGATGTAATAATTTCAAACCTACAAATTCAGTATTTGTCAGAAGGCATTGAAGACTTGGTGCATGCCTATGGGTAAAAAGCATTTTGAAGTGAAATTGAGAAAGCTGTGCATTTTGGTTCTAGTCATGTGAAAAAAGAATACGTTTTGAAATATTTGGTAAAAAAGTCTCAAAGAATATAATCATTTGTGCATTTTGTTAGCATTACCCACTAAGTATTCATTACACAATAAGAAAAGAGTGCTTTTCTTTCCTTTCTTATTTATGTCTAAGTTTTCATTTAAATTCCAGTTAGTTGGGCACCTGGGTGGCTCAGTGGGTTAAAGCCTCTGCCTTCAGCTCAGGTCATGATCTCAGGGTCCTGGGATCAAGCCCCACATCAGGCTCTATGCTCAGCAGGGAGCTGAGCCCCCCCACCCCCTGCCTCTGCCTGCCTCTCTGCCTACTTGTGATCTCTGTCAAATAAATAAATAAAATCTTTTAAAATAAATAAATAAATAAATAAATAATTTCCAGTTAGTTAACTTACAAAGTAGTATTAGCTCCAGGTATACAATACAGTGATTCAATACTTTTATACATCACCCGGTGCTCATCACAAGTAGGAGTACTAATCTTTTTTAACAGTGTTATGGATTCAGTAAAGCAATTAAAATGGATATATATCACCTATGATGTGCAATAATTACATGTTTAAAATACTTCAGTTACTTCTAAGAAAATAATTTTTGCATAATGAAGCACAGGGAAAGAAATCTATAAGTTAATATAACCTCTGGAGTTCAAATGTTTATATTTTAACCAGAAAGGCAATTAATTCTTCAAGTAATTTCTTGAGAATTTGAGCTTTCTAAATACCAGAGAGATTCAACTCTGTGTGGAACTGTTTCCTCCAGTCAACTAATGCAAAATACCAAGAAACAGCTGTTCTTTGTGTATTTGATGGATTTTTTTGGTATAATTTATTAACGTTCAGTATGTACCAGGCTTTGTAGTAAGGCTTACATTCATTATCTCACTTATTCTTCCCCACAATGCTAAAAGGCAAATATTATTATCACCACTATGTAAATGAGAAAACATATAGTTGACAATAGATTGAAATAAATATAAATTAAGCGTCATAGAAATTTATATCTTTAGAGCTTATTTATATGATTTACAGTTCTTAAACCAGACTTTCACAAAACACTAAGACCTAGAGTTATACCATTTTTCTACTTCATGCACAGTAACACTTTGAGGGCCCCTTCATCTATTTGCTTTGTAAAATAAATGACTTTGTCTGCTGAAAGTGTTGTGGGGAGGAAAATGGAGGACAGTTTAGACAGTTCAAAATAGCCGCTGTAGAGAAAAGGAAAAGGAACTTACTCTGAAGTCTTGGAAAGATAAGAGTCCAAGAGGAGACAGGGCTCACAGAGTCCACACTGGGCATCCCACTGCTATTAAAGAAGATGAATTAAAGTGGTAGGGTTTTGAGATTTTTAAGGTAGCCCTTAAAATCCTTTACTATCCCAGGGGTACTCAATAAATGAAATGGAATAATTTCAATCCCTAGTCCTAAGAAACTTAAAAGATAATCTCGTGTCTGGAATGAGAGTAGGATTCTAGAAGAGGAGGGAGCCAGGAGCTGTCACATGAAGCAGGATAAACTGGATTAACATAGTATATTGCATCTCATGTCCCTTGACTGAACTGTTATTTACTTCATAAGTAAGTCATTGTTCAGAAGAGCTCTCAGATTGATCTTGAATGGCATTCCACTGGTAACGTTGTGGGTTCCTAAATGGTAGACAAATGCAATGCAGTGGGTCAGAAAGCATATCCATACACACTGAGGAGACCTCCAAACTGACTCAAAGGGCTTCCCTCTCAAGTTATTCCTCTGCTTCTTTTTTGCATATATAGAGAACACTGCTTTCTGTCTTGTAGCGTGGCTATAAAAAGCAAGCAAGTTTGTAGCAGCATATGAAACTCCTCTTTTATATGTGTTTTAAGGAGTTTCCCTGGCAACCATGTTGGATTTATACACAGCTCTCCTCTCCCTTCATGATGGGAAACTAATTTCTTGATAGTACTACACTTTTGAAGATTCTTTACTACTGTAGGCACTTGATGGTAATGCCCATGACTTACTTCCTTTATATTATAGAACACAGCTAAACAGATCCCTTTTTAAAAACCAGTTACATGACTAGCAATGAAAAAGAGCAAGACACAAAACTGTACGTACAGCAAAATTACAGTTCAGATTCTTACAAAGTAATTATATATGTAAAACAAAAAGCACACTGAAATGTTAACTATAATTATCTCCCAGTGGTGGAAATATAGATTTTCCTTTCTTTTTTGTTTCATACATATTTTATTTAATAAGCATGTGTTTTCATAATTAAAAATTAAACCATTTTAAATAAATTAAAGTAAGCATAGAATGAATTCTTCATATGTAAATAGAAATACTGTTATACTGCACTAAATTAACACAAGGAAATCACAGAGATTGGTCTGCTCTCCTCATTAGTCTTCAGCAAAGAAAGATAGTGTTCAAGACCCCATGTTGCACAATAAATCCAAGGACAGTTAAAAGATGATAGGTACTTAAATTTCTTCTTAGAGAATAATTTACGGTCATATTAAATTTGGGATGGATAATTATTAATGGAATCAGAATAAGTTCTAAGCTTCTTAGAGAAATATTCTGTCATTAAACTCCATTATGTTAGCAGACTCTAGCTTTCCAGAATTAGAGTTCAACATGAAAGATTCTACATTAACCTATCTATTCCAAGCTAAATGATATTAACAGCTAAATATTTTTATTAAAAGTAATATTTTTAAAGGTGCATTTAAGCATATCTGATTTATACTTTAATTATTCTCTCTGTTTTCAGGTGGTGTATGATGAAGTCACAGAGCTCCGAGGACATGTCTTAATGCTTATTGTGAAGAGCAAAACCGTATTTGTGGGAGCAATTAACATCCAACTTTATAGTGTCCCTCTCAATGAAGAAAAATGGTACCCACTAGGAAACTGCATAATTTGACCATTTCTATCAACCAATGCATTATTCATTAACTACTTGTATCTTTTTCCACTTCTAAGCCTCTCTAACACAAGAGCAGGACATTTTTGTTTTCAAAGATAGCTTAGTGTACCAAGGACACAAGAAAAAGAAATAAGAATAGTCTTTTATAGTTATATATTCTCTACTTGTGTTTCATTATTTTCTTAGAATCTTTTCTCCTTAATAAAGTACAAATTTATTGTGTAAAATTCAATATGTAAAATAATAACAGAACATTTAATTTTGATATATCTCTTAAATCAAATATGTGTTCACATTTTTAAATTGTGTACCTATGGTTATAGCAACACTGCTAATGTGGTTTCCAAGAAATACAGCAATAAGTAAATTTCATCAGTTACTTCAAGATCTAAGTATATCTGTAACAAATTTTTGAACTCAAATTAAATATATATACCTGCATACTGACTTACACTCCTATTTATTGAGGGAATTAATAAGCTCTAGCTTTTCTATCAGAAAAAAACAGGGGACAATGCCTAAATTTTTTAAAAGATTTTATTTATTTATTTGACAGAGAGAGAAAGACCACAAGTAGGCCGAGAGGCATGCAGAGAGAGAGGGGGAAGCAGGCTCCCTGCTGAACAGAGAGCCCCATGTGGGGCTCAATCCCTGAGATCATGAACTGAGCCAAAGGCAGAGGCTAACACCACTGAGCCACCCAGGCACCCCCCCGAAAATTCTTAAATCAAATTTTTGGAAGAACCTTCTTTGTAGTATCTTACCCTTTTCAATATCAATCAATTAATCACCACTGGATTTCACCCAACTAAAGGAATGATCACATTTTAAATTTCATTACCTCTTAACTCTAAGATGTTACAGTTAAACTCTCCCCTCTGATCAAAACCTCTTCTCTTTGCACATCAAGAATTTCTTTTATTTCTGAAGCTACTTTCATACCCTTCATGATCTGAGTAGACAATCTTACAGATTTCCACCTGCAAAGTAGGTACAACTCAAAGCACTGTGCCATATTCTTTAAGAGAATCAAATAGAAGTTCTTTTTTAGTGTCTTCCATTTAAATTACTAAGAAAAAAAAATGTTAAACTCTTGCTTTTTTTCAATGTTTCACTGTGAATGAATAAAAAAGTAATTTAAGCTCTTCTATATGGTCATCTACATAATGATGTAAACATGTAAGGGACTGTAAATTTATTCATTGAAAATATTTGAGTGCCAGCCTACAACAAGCAGAGAGACAGTGCAGACAACTGCACGGAAGGGAAAACAAACTTGCCAATCACAAGAAAAAATCTGGGTAAAACCACAAATACATGAAGGTTAAATAAAAGCCTACCTAGACAATCAATGAGTCGAATAGGAGACAAAAGAAAAAATTTTTTTAAATACATAGAAATAAATGAAAGTGAAAACATAGTGGTCTGAAACCTTTGGGATGCAGCAAAAGTGGTTCTAAGAGAGAAGTTTATAGCAACAGAGCATTACCTCAAGAAGCAAGAAAAATCTCAAGTAAAAACCTAACCTTACACCTAAAGGAGTTACAAAAAGAATAACAAAAATCTAAAACCAGCAGAAGAAAATAATAGACTAGAGCAAAAGTGATATAAAAATTAAAACAAAAGAGCGGATCAGTGAAACCAGGAAATGCTTCTTTGAAAAAAAATTGAGAAAACTGATAAACCTCTAGTCAAACTTATGAATAAAAAAAGAGAAAGGACTCAAATAAATCACAAATGATAAAGGAGAAATAACAACAAACACCACAGAAATGCAAATCATTAAAAGATTAAAAGATAATTTTATGAAAAACAATATACCAACAAATTGGACAACCTAGAAGAAATGGATAAATTCCTAGAAATACATAAACTACCAAAACTGAAACAAAAAGAAATAAAAAATTTGAACAGATGACCAGCCAAGTAATTACATCAGTAATCAAAATAACTCCCAATAAACAAAAGTCCTGGACCAGATGGCTTCACAGATGAATTCTACTGAACGTTTAAAGAGGTGTTAATACCTATTCTTCTCAAAATATTCCAAAAAATTGAAAAAGAAGGAAAACTCAAATTCATTCTCTGAGGCCAGGATTACTCTGATTCCAAAACCAGATAAAGACAGCACTAAAAAGGAGAACTACAAGACAGTATCCCTCATGAACATAGATGTAAAAATTCTCAACAAAATACTAGCAAACAAATCCAACAATACATTTAAATTTTTTTAAAGATTTTATTTATTTATTTGACAGAGATTACAAGTAGGCAGAGAGGCAGGCAGAGAGATAGAGGAGGAAGGAGTCTCGCGGGGCTCAATGCAGGGCTCGATCCCAGGACCCTGGGATCATGACCTGAGCCGAAGGCAGAGGCTTTAACCCACTGAGCCACCCAGGCACCCCCAACAATACATTTTAAAAAGTCATTCACCATGATCAAGTGGGATTTATTCCTGGGTTGCAAGGGTGGTTCAATATGTGCAAATCAATAAGCATGATAATCACATCAATAAGAGAAAGTATAAGAATCATATGATCATTTCAACAGATGCAGATAAAGCTTTTGACAAAGTACAACATCCATTCAGAATAAAACCCTCAACAAAGTTTAGAGGGAACATAAAAGGCCATCTATGAAAACCTTACAGCTCCATCGTCCTCAATGGGGAAAAGCTGAGAACATTCCCCTAAGGTCAGGAACAAGACAAGGACGTCCACCCTCACCATTTTACCTCAACATAGTACTGGAAGTCCTCATCACAGCAATCAGACAACAAAAAAAGATAAAAGGCATCTAAATCAGAAGAAGTAAAACTTTGACTATTCGCAGGTGACATGATTCTCTATGTAGAAAACCTATAAGACTCCACCTAAGAACTGCTAGAACTGATCAATGAATTCAATAAAGTAACAGGTTACAAAATCAACATACAGAAATCTGTTCCAAAACTGTACAGCAATAATGAAGCAGCGAAAGAGAAATTAAGAAAACAATCCCCCTTGCCATTGCACCAAAAATAATAAGATATGTAGGAGTAATTCTAACCAAAGAGGTGAAAGACCTGTACTCTAAAAGGTATAAAAAACTGATGAAAGAAATTAAAGATGGCACAAAGAAATGGAAAAATATTCCATGCTCATGGATTAGAAGAACAAATATTGTTAAAATATCTATACTACCAAAAGCAATCTACATGTTCAATCCAATCCCTATCAAAATACCACTAGCATATTTCACAGAGCTAGAATAAACAGTCCTAAAATTTGTATGGAGCCACAAAAGATTCCAAATAGCCAAAGCAATCCTGAAAAAGAAAAGCAGGATTTTTCAATCCTGAAAAAGAAACTTTTCCTGAAAAAGAAAAAGTTAAAGGCATCACAATTTCAGACTTCAAGTGATATTACAAAGCCATAGTAATTAAAACAATATGGCATTGACAAAAAATCAATAGAACAGAATAGAAAACTCAGAAATAAACCCACGTCTTTATGGTCAACAAATCTTTGACAAGCAGGAAAGAATATCCAATGGGAAAAGGACATTCTCTTCAACAAATGGTGTTGGGAAAACTGGACAGCTATATATGGAAGAATGAAATGATCACTTTCTTAAACCATACACAAAAATAAATCCAAAATTGGTTAAAAACCTAAATATGAGACCTGAAACCATAAAAATCCTAGAAAAGAACTCGGGCAGTATTTGACATCAGCCATAGCAACTTCTTTGTAAATCTGTTTCCTAAGGCAGGGGAAACAAAAGCAAAAATAAACTGCTAGGATTATACCAAAAGCTTCTGCACAGTGAAGGACACAATCAATGAAACTAAAAAGCAACCTACAGAACAGGAGAAGGTATTTGCAAATGACATATCTGACAAAGGGTCAGTACCCAAAATATATAAAGAACTTGTAAAACTCAACACTCCCAAAACAATCCAGTTAAAAATTGGGCAGAAAACATGAACAGACATTTCTCTAAAGACATACAGATGGCCAACCGACACATGAAAAGATGTTCATCATCATTCATCATCAGGGAAATGCAAATCACAACTATAATGAGAGATCACCTCCCCCCTATCAGAATGGCTAAAATCAACAACACAAAAAACAACAGATGTTGGTGAGGATGTGAAGAAAAAGGAACACTCATGCACTATTGGTGGAAATGCAAACTTGTATAACCATTGTGGAAACCAGTATGGTGGTTCTTTGAAAAGTTAAAAATAGAACTACCCTGTGATCCAGCAACTGCACTACCAGGTATTCACCCAAAGAATACGAAAACACTAATTCAAAGGGATACATTTACCTCTATGTTTATTGCAGCATTGTTTACATTAATAGCCAAGATATGGAAACAATTGTCCATCAATTGATGAATGAATAAAAAAGATTATTTATATATATATATATATATATATATATATATACATATATATATATATATAGAGAGAGAGAGAGAGAGAATGAAATATTATTCAGCCATAAAAAAGAATGAAATCTTTCCAAAGCTAGAGAATGGCATGGATGGGGCTAGAGAGTATAATGCTAAGTGAAGTCAGTCAATCAGAGAAAGACAAATACCATATCATTTCACTCATATGTGGAATTTAGGAAGCAAAACAAACAAGCAAAGGGGAAAAAAGAGAAAGAAACAAATACAGAAACAGACTATTAATTATAGAGAACAAAGGAGGAGGGTGATGGAGGGGGGAGTGGCTTAAACAGGTCATGGGGATTTAGGAGTGCACTTGTGATAAGCACTGGATGATGCTTGTTGGAATTGTTGAATCACTATACTGTACTGCTGAAACTAATATAATACTGTATATTAGCTAACTGGATTTTAAAAAAAAACTTAAAGAAAATATTTGAGTGTCTGATATGAGTTAATATGATCCCCTTTAAAAAGCATGATCATGTTAGTCAAGTAAGTCATCACTTCTGGGCAATCACTGTTTTCAAGTCCCTTCACTCTCCCTTTCTGCCAGACAATGACTATAAGCTCTTCTCTCTGCTGAAGCCTAGCAACTTCTACCCCAATCCTTTCTTTCAGCTGATGTTTCCTACTTCACTTAGAAATTAGAATTAGTCAAAAGACCTCTACAGAGTCCACTATGTCATCGAGCAGATCCTATGTCCTACCTTCCTACCATAGGAAAACTACCTATGCTCCTGCACAAAACCAACCTCTCAACTTTTACAAGTGATCCCAACCCGTCCCACCTGTTCACAAATGTTACTGGAATTCTCTCCTCAAAAACATCTTTCTTTATTTGCTACTGGGGAGATTTCCCTTCAGCATAAAATAATGATGTGCATGGTTACATAGTGTTACAACCATTATAAAATATATATATATATCAGCACCCTCCTTCCTCTTTTAAATACTTATCCATTTGTAGCAAAACTCTTCAAAAACAGTTCCCTTTACTTGGTCTCTGGTTTCTCTGCTCGCACTTTTCCTCAGACCCATTCCAAGAAGGTATTTGCCCTGAACACTTCACCAGAACTACTTCTATCAAAGTCTCTACTGACTTTCACACAGCTAAATCCAAAGGTCAATTTTCAGCTCTAATCTGGCCTTACATGTTGCAGTATTTGACACAATCAGTAATTCTATCTTCCACAGTATTCCTTCTTCACTTGGCTTCCAGGACACCCACACCCTCTTGTGCTTCTTTTCTATAACATTGGTCACTGCTTGTCAGTTTTCTCTGCAGGAGCATCATCTTCTCCACAACCTCCAATGTTGGTGTGACCCGGAGCTCTCTCCTGGGTCCTCTTCTCCATCAACCTTCACTCTCTAATGATCTCATTTATTATCATGGCTTTAACTAACATCTGTTTGCTGGTGATCCCCAGTTTTTAAACTCTAGCCCAGATCCCCTCCCAAATTCTAGAGTTCTGTATCTAACTGCCTACTCAATATTCTCCTTGAGTATCTAATATCTAGTATCTCAAACTCAGCATGTCCAAAACTAGACTCTTGAACTTTCCCCCCAAACCTGTTTTAAAGAGCAAAAAACTTGAAGTAATCTTTGATACCCTCTCTTTCTATGAATAAAATTCAGTCCATCAGAAACTCCTGCTGGCTCTATCTTAATAAAACATATACCCCAAAGCCAACCACTTACCAACTCTCCATCTGTCACTGTTCTGGTTCAAGCTACCACTGTCATCTTTATCCCGGATTACTACAATCGCCTTCTTCTAAATAGTGTTCTTGTTTCTATGTTTACCCTGTTCTCTTTTTAGTCTATTCTCAACACAGAGGCTAGAAGGATCATGTCATTCATCTCCTCAAAAGTCTCCAAGAGCTGCTAATCTCAGAGTAAAAGCCCAAACCTTTAACATAACCTAAAAGGCCCTATGTTTTCCAACCTCCCATCAGCTATGCCTCTGATTTTAACTCCCATTACATCCGCCTATGTTCACAGCACTCAAGTAACATTGGCCTCCTTTCTGCTCCCTGAACACTCCAGGCATGCTTACACTCTGGATTCTATATCAGATAGCTCCTTCTTTCCAAAAGGTGCTCTTGTCCCATAAATCCACTTGCCTAACGCTCTTGCCTCTTTCAGTCTTGATCAAATGTTTCCAGCTCTGTCCGGCCTATACTGACCACTCTTTGTAATACTGTAAACTGCCCTATCCCAAGATAATAGTCCCTCTACTTTTCTTCTTATGCACTTACCATCTTTGGACATTCTATACAATTTATTTCTTTTATTTATTATTTGTGGTTTGTCTCCTTTCACTAAAAACTAAATCCCAAGACTGTAAAGAAGCTTTGTTCACTGACAGTACAGCCTTAGACCCAGGCAGGACAATCCTTGTCCCAGTGCCCTCACCGTAGAGAAAGTTGATTCCTCCAGCTGTCTTAGCCACACCCAGAAACCTCATTCTAGACCACATTCCCAGTACCAGGACCCCAGAACCCCCTGTCCCAACAGCCTTTGCAGGCTTCTTCTAAGAGCCCATTCCTCTAAAATGATACTTCATCACTACTGTGAGCAAAGCATAGGCCCTAGTGGTGGCCAAAGGGAGGCTGCCAGCAGGGTATATGAATGCAGCTGGAATGTGCCAGCTAGAGTGTCCACGGACATGCATAAGGCATCCACAGCAAAGACACACCAGGGCAGGAAGAAACAAATGGGGCACACAGAGGTTCCTGTCATGGCTGGTGCGACAAATCAACCAGGAAACATGAGGGTAAGAGGATGGTGAAAAGAAGTTAAAGAGACAAAGAGATGGGGGCAGGAGGGACACTGAGGAGGATGTGCAACAGTGCCGAGTTTATTCAGGGCAGCGAGGCATTATATAGCCAACAGAAATAATTACAAAGAAGTGTCCATCATTAGCTAATTATGAAAGAATTTGTTACATATGCATGAAACCCTCCAGACTTCCCCATTAACCACTTCTCAAGGTCTAAATGCAGATCTTCCAAGGCCAGTGGTCTTTGTCTTCAGATAATAATTACAAAGAAGTAACAACAAACCTGAGAGTGTTCTTTGAGCTGTGCTGGAACAGCAAGGACCAGTTAAGAATATATGACCCCACCCAATTTGCTCTCATCTAACTAGTAAACGTGTGGGAAGTCAGGTAGGCGAGCGCACAACACATAGCACAGACCCTTTCTCAGTGCAACTCAACTTTTCCGTCCTAATAAGCCTTTTGTTAGGCTATTCAGACTTTAAAAGAGACACAAGTCAGGGCCTGGTTTGGTCCTCGTCTCAAGCCTTATCGTGGCCTCCCACAGGTTCCTGGGAAAGGAGCAAGCCATTTTTAGGCCACTATAACCTGATGACAATCTCAAAGAAGTTCAAGAATTCTAAACTGAAACCTATCTTTGCAGGTGTTTATAAAGGTGCATTTGTCACAATAAGAGAACAAAGCATATTATATTTAGCAGCTTGTTAGTTTTATCTATAATCTTCAGATTTAGGCAGATGGTATGTCATTTTAATGGATCGCATCCTGTCTCCCCAAAATTCGTATGTTGGATTCCTAACTGCCACCACAGAATGTGACCTTATTTGGAACAGGGTCACTGCAGATGCAATTAGTTAAGATGAGGTCACACTAGAGTAGGGTAGGCCCCTAACCAAATATGACTGCTATTTTTATAAAAGTGGCAAATTTGGACACAGACTCAGAGATAGAAAGACCACCACATGAACATGAAGATAAAGATTGGGGTGAGGCATCTGCAAACCAAGGAACTCCAAAGATTGCCAGCAAACTCCCCAAAGCTAGGAGAGAAGCACTGAACAAATTGTTAGGAGGAATCAATCCTGTCAAGTCCTTAACTTCAGACTTCCTATCTCCAGGACAGTGAGACAAAAAAAAAAAAAAAAAAATCTTTTGTTTAAGTCACTTGGTTTGTGGTCCTTTGTTATAGCAGCTGTAACTAACTAATACATTGGGTCTTCATCCGTTTTCCTGTTTCAGCCCCACAAATACCTGGTACATAGTTGATGCCCAGTAAATATTTGTGAATTATTGCCACAATAAATGACTGAATGACCCACCAGAGAACAAGAAAACCAAAATCGCTAATATTAATTTTCATTCATACAATGTTTTAAAGCTCCTTTAGTCTTTTTTATAAATGTACTTTATTTGTTCCCTACAAGAAATCTAATGAGATGGGGAAGGGAGGAATTATTATATCCTTAGAGAATAATGACATTCAAATGTCTCATCATAGCATCATCTTCTCATTCAAATGAAATTTTAATTGGAATGTGTGCATGTGTGTGTATGTGTGTGTGTGTGTGAGAGAGAGAGAGAGAGGGAGAGAAAGAGGTAATTTTTTTAGTGGAGGAGGAGCAGAGGGAGAGGGAGACTCATAAGCAGGCTCCACATCCAGTGTGGAGCCCAACATGGGGCTTGATCTCACAACTCTGAGATCATGACCTGAGCCAAAATCAAGGAGCCACTCAGGAGCCCCAAGAAACGTATTTTTAAGTTAAGTGGATGTGAGGGACCCAAAACATTCGACAATTAGCCACCCTCTGAACCCCCTCCCAAATTGTCCATCCTGATCTTAAAAATTCCTGAGAAATTCCTGATCTTAGAAATTTCCACAGAAAAGTAAGACATCTCAAAATACACAAGCTAAAAGAACTGGAAGATTGGGAGTGCCTGGGTGGCTCAGTGGGTTAAGCATCTGCCTTCAGCTTGGGTGGGATTGAGCCCCGTGTTAAGGATCCCTGCTCAACAGGAGTCTGCTTCTCCCTTGCCCTCTGTCCCTCCGAATCCCACCTCAAACTCACTCCCTCTCTCTCTCAAATAAATAAAAATAAAATCTTAAAAAAAAAAAAAAAAAGAATCTGAAGATCACAGACACAATGTAGCTACTGGTAACAGTTAAGTAGTTGTGGTACCAGAGACCCACTTCCAGCAAACATAGTTCAAGGTCAGGATTTGATTCCCAGAAGGAATGGATTTTTGGGAGAGCCCCACTATTTACATATTATCCAGGCCAAAAGTGAAGACTTGATAGCACTTGGAAGAAATGCTAACGACTAAAGCAATTGCTCAGCAATCTCAGCCCTATATTGCAACACACATGTCACAAATTAAGATATATTTTTCTGAGCCAGGATCTTGTGTGTTTTGAAAATATTTTATTTGAACTGATTAAACCTAACTAAAGCTTTTTCTTCAGAAAGAATGTTGAGGCCAACACTTCAACATTAACACAGAAGTTTCAGTGGATCAAGACAGCCTGCTTAGACTTTAGGCTTTGGTAAGTGTGGGCCATGTGAATTTATTAATTATGGTAGTTTATAATGGCTTATAGTACACCAAATGACTGGTTTTTATCATTAAAGGGATGTAGCATTAAACCTTAGGCATTCATGAATACAGACCACAGAAAATTTAGTCCCTGGAACAAAATAGACTCTAAGGAAAGACAACTCTTTTTTTATTTTCTTAAATAAGATTTTCAAGCATTAGGTGATAAAAGAACACTGGCAGAGTGCCTGGGTGGCTCAGTCAGTTAAGCATCCAACTCTTCATTTCAGCTCAGGTCATGATCTCAGGGTGTGAGATCAAGCCCACTGGGAGTCTGCTTCTTTCTCCCTTCTCTCTCTCTCCATCTCCTCTCTGCAGCCCACCCACCCGCTACTCTTGTGCTACTCCTTCTCATCACTCTCTCTCTAATAAATAAATAAATCTAAAAAGAGAGAGAGAGAGAGAACATTGGCTGCTTTTTTAAATGGATTTATTAACGAGATCTCGAAATACTAGGGCAGAAATTTGAACAGTGGCTGAATTCAAAATATGCTACAAATTTTAGTGGAGTTGTATTTTAAAATTCCTAGCTACAGACAGGAGCTTACCTACTATACTAACTTCCCCAAATTGTGTTCTTCTGTGTGTGTGTGTGTGTGTGTGTGTGTGCTATTCTGAAAGTACATAGGGTGATAGAGCAATGGAGTAGACAGAACCAAACTTGAATTCATGTGGCATGCCCATTAGATCGCCATTACTTCAACAAAACAGTTTCAAGCAGCCTCTGCATTTGATCATTAAAGAGATGCTCATTATTGGACCTCAGAGGTTCAAACCATGGCTGCAGTCATAAAAGGAATGTTGATTGTGTTAATATTTAAATCAAAAGGACTAGGGACTCTTTTTTATAAAGAGACTATGCCCTCTTCCTAGGCTGACGTCAAAAAATAACTGACTGAGGTTATTCAATGCTCCAAAATTGAGAAAGCAATTTAAAGGTCTGTATCTGTCAGCCCATGGCTCTGAGATTCTGATTTTCCCTAGGAGCCAAGAAGAAATTGGAGTAGCTTAAATAGGTGCCTTCTTTCTTACCATCAGAACAAGGTAATAGAAGAAGGAAAATAAAATAGAGGATGTCAAACTGTGTAGTAATGAGAAAGATATTTCCTTAAAAGAAATATTGAGATCTTAAAACATAGGCTGGGCAGACATGAAGGAGACATCAGATGTTAAGCGCTGGGAGAAAGAACTACAAAGTTAAAAAGGTGATAACACTCAAGTCTAACTTCTCTGAAGGAAGGTGATAGAAAAGGGCAATATATTTCAGTTGTTACCAGTTCAGAAAGGAAGACTGGTACCTAAAAAAAATCAATCAGATCAAAAGAGGAAACGCCTTGGAGAGCAGATATAATGACATCCTGGAGAGAACTAAGGTCAGATTTTTTTTTTTTTTAAAGATTCCTCTTAAAGCAGCAGCATTTTGTAAGAACAACTGGCAAACCATCTCTTAAAAACTAGGACAGAGCCCTAAAGTGGTTAAGAAAATCTGGTCAGATTTGAGAAGGAAACCCCAGGAAGATAGGGGCAAATGACTCCAAGAATTATTATGTGACATTCAGAGGAATAGAATTATTGCCAATGGGATGGCATATTTGGAAAACATATTTGGAAAATTTATGGAGCTGGTATTCTAAAAAAAAGATTAAACAAAGGGAACACTTACTAAAAGGAAGTCAGACAAGATGATTAGGTCAAGTCTTGATCTGGAGTACATGTTGGTCTAATAGGAATAGTACCTTTTAGGTGGGACTGTCCTACTCAAGAGGGTCATGATAGTCAAAACTTGGAACATGTTTGTGACAAACATGGAAACTCACTGATTTCATCTTTCTCAAGGCAAAACTCTGAAAGTAGAAAGTAAGAAAATAAATGTCTGAGCCAGAGGGCAAAGACAAAGGGAAAAAGGGACTGGCGACCAGGAAACAATGTTGTCCCTCTGTGAGCTAGAGAAGTAGAGAAGCCAGAATAAGAGGCTGAATACAAAGTTACAAACCCAGCTGAAACAATCTGAAAAGAATAAGAATACAGAAATAATAAAAGAAAATAAAATACCAAAGACTTTAACTGAAGAAAATACTATTCAACACTTGTAAAATTTAAACCTGAGGAGAGTTTTTTCAAGATCAGATGCAAAAACACTAATCATCACTAGACTTCTATTACTTCTATTGTTCATAGACATCAGCCACAGCTTCAGGTAAGGGATCTGCCTCCAGGGATTCTCCAACTGAAACAAACATGGTGATGGGGGTGAAGATATTCCCTAGGACAGGAGCCAAGTGGAAGAGCTCCCAGTAAACAAGGTTGAGACAGGTTGAACAGTAGTATTAGATCGTATCCCAAAGTATGAAATAGCTATCCATGAGTTTATATTGATATGAATGACTGCATGAATAAACGGTAAAAAAAAAAAAAGAGAGAGAGAGAGAGGACAAATCTCCCATGCAGAAGAATTCCAAATAATTTATGCAGATATTCTGCCTTCTAGAATGTGAAACTACCCATTCTTTAGGTATGGGTTGAGCATAGTGACTTCTTCCTAAAGAATGTATGGGGGGGGGGAAGGGTAGTAGTTTCTGATGGAGAAACTTAACAAACACTAACTCAGTCAGATAATGAAGATCAATACCAACAGTGAAAAATCATGGTGACAGTATACACATTTGGTAAGATTTGATTAAAATGACCTCTGAGGTCTTCCTTCCAAAAATTCATAGCCTCAGTCTACTCATGAGAAAAACATCAGTCAGACTCAACTGACAGACATTCTACCAAATACTTGACTAGTAATTTTCAAAACTGTCAAGTTCATCAAAAACAAAGAATGCCTGACAAACTGTCACAGCCAAGAGGAGCATCCAGAGACATGACTTGTAAATGTAATGTACATCCTAGATGGGCCTCTGCAACGGAAAAATGACGTTAGGTAAAAACTAAGGAAAATTGAATGAAGAATGAACTTTAGTTAATAATAGTGGATCAGTATTGGCTCATTCATCACAATGAATATACTATACTAATATAAGATGTTAATAATATTGGTGGAGAGTGACATCAGTGAAAGTGAGGGAATAGGGAACTCCTAAGGACCATCACTCCACAAAAAAACAAACAAACAAACAGAAAACAGGAGGAAAAAACCCTGGCAAACACTGTGAAAATCAACTTTATTGGAATTATGGAAACAAATCAAAGACTACTGAAAAAAGAAAAAAAAGATGCCTAATCGAGAGAAAACAAGTGAATTTTGATAACAGTTTTGTAGCATTTAAATTACCCTAGTTCCACCCCCAATCCCCATCTTAGTGGCCCCATTAAAGACAATAGCTCACATCCCAGGTATAGATTACTAATATGGGAGGAAGCAGAATAGGTCTTACTCTAAAGAACTGTGGTTGTTTTGAGCTATCTAGTGTTTCCTGAAGAACTGGCTCAAAGGGCTTGTCTTTATTTCACCTACCTTAGAACTCTCCCAGTGCTGAGGTGGCTGCCCAGGTAACATTTGTTGAAAACATTCAAGAGCAAATGTGTTAACACTGCTGTGATGGACAAGGGATAACAATGGGGCACACAATAGACCAACTGAAATGGTCTAGAAAGAAAGGGTAGGGAATGAGATGATTTGGAGAATGAGAGCATTGAAAAGCTTTCACATGTCTGTGGGAATCAGTAAGACCCACACATGCTCAGGCCAGGAGCTTGTTCCAATAAGACCTGTGAATGCGCAAAGCTCTCATCCCTGGCTGAGCTTCCGGCTCTAGGCAACAAGAAGTGAAAGCTAAGAAAAAGCTGCAAAATCCTGGCTGAGTGTTGAAGGCACCCTCCAACATAAACACAGAGCCCATATATACAAAGACTGGATTTTTAAATTAAAAAAAAAAAAATTGGATTCAATAGTTCGAGGAAATTTCTGTCAAATCACTAGTGGACCACCAAGTAAACAGAACAGGGACTTTAGGGAACAGACACAATAAAGAATACAAACTACTAAAGACTAGTCCAGAAAATTCACTAAACAAATAGCTACTATAATAAAAAGCAGCAACAAACTTCAAAGAAAAGGAGAAGTCTGGTTTCCAGAGTTGTCACATTATAACACTCAAAATGTCCAAACTTCAGCAAAAAATTATAAGGCATACAAATAAACAGGAAAGTATGTGCTATACATGGGGCGGGGGGCAGTTAGAAATTAATAGAAATCGTCCCTGAGAAATCCTAGTCACTGGAGTTAGAAGACAAAGACTTTAAAAAACTTTTAAAATATGCTCAAAGAGCTATCACATACAACGAACTAAAGGAAACCATAAGAATACCAAATAAAGAAACCATAAGAAACCAAATAAAGAATGTCAATAAAGAAATAATATGAAACAGACACCGGGAATTGGCAGAGTTCGGCTTTGAAAAAAATATAAATATATCTTCAGACATTGTTGCCTTTGCCTTTGCTTTTGCCTGAGTTTCTTTCTTAGTTAATGTCTTTGTTCACTAACTCCTGTGGTGAGAAAGGGGAAACAAACTAACATTTGTTGAAGATCTATATGCATGAGGCACTCTGTCAATAGTGCACGATTTACTCTTCACAGTAAGATAAGCAATGGTATCTCCATTTAAAAAAAAAAAAGAAAAGAAAAAGAAATCTCAAAAAAGTCAAGAAATATTTTTGAACCCAGTAGTCAAACCCAGTTCTAGCTTAAAATCAAAGTCCATGCAGTTTCTACTATAGCTCTCTGCCGGAAGATGAAGGGACTCGCCCACAGCACTACCAGGTTCCTTTTCTAGCAAACAGCACAGGGTAAGGAGTTGGGTGGGGAGCACTTTGGATCCCAAGGAAGAATAGAAGTGATGGGAAAATTTTTTTATCCAAAGTCTACCTTCAGGAGATAATATCTAAAAGATAATCAGATTCCTGATGTTGTCAAACTTAATATCTATTTAGCATCTTCTTTTGATAATTATGCTTAAAAAAAAAAAAAAAACCACCTGTCTCTCAGTCTCAACCTGTATTATGAGAAATGTCCCCTCCACCTCCACATTAGCCTAACCTCCTGTGCCTCCCAGAAACCAGTGGACAGTGGTATTTGTGAGAACAACAACCATACCTTCAATACTGTCCTCTATAGAACATCACATTAACGACGTTACTCTTAAAGATGTTACTTCTTCTTAAGAAGAAACACACATACAATTGTTCTATAATAGATTTCTATTCACCAGGAAGCTCCCCACTGATAATTCCTTGGAAAGTTGGAGAATCTAAGAATACATCTTTGCCATTTTACCAGTTTAACAGTTTACTAAGCTGAGGTGATTTAAAAGAAGAACATTTTTGAGAGAAAAGCCTTGCTCATCTATTGGAAACCAGCTGGAACCCAACCTCCATACACACAGCATCAAAATTACTCAGGCGGGACAGGAACTGAGAGAAACTCTAGCAGCACTAGCTGTTCCCACCCCCCGGAGCCCTGGAGCTGCAGCCCCACACACCCCTGCCTTCCTTAAGGAAACCGTGAGTGCTGGACCTCCATCTCTGACACCCTGAAGACAAAAGACCTACGCCCTGGGGAAGCCCACAGAACTGAGTGTGATTCATCTTTTATTGTCAAGACTCTTCTCACTGCCGAGTAACTCACTACCAGCCCACAAGAAAGAGATTTGTCCCTCTCTGGGTAGAAGTGCTCAAACTCCAAAGCTTGCTGCCGGGGCGTGCTGCCTGCTGACATGCATTTCAGGCCTGCCCTGGCTCTGATTCACATCTACTCACCCATCAGGACACACAAGTGCAGAGGAAGCTTACCTAGCAAAAATTCTGATGGATCTTTTTTTAGATTTTCAATTACAAATGTGATCAGAGATGCCCCCCTCCCCAAAAATCATTCGATGCAGGAGAAAATTAATCCTAGAGAAACTTTAGGGGAGTAATCAGGGTAACATCTCCTGTTGGAAAAAGCTAATGCAAACATGATGATAATAGTGACAACAGCTAATATGTATGCGCACTCATGTTTCAGGCACGGTCTCAAATTCTTTACATACATTTGTCAATATAATCCTTGTTACAATCATTATTATCTTGATTCCCCTGATGTGAAAACTGAAAAGCAAAAAAAAAAAAAAAGAGTTAAGTAATTTGCCCAAGGCCCCTCAGCTAGTAGGTAGCAGAGGCTATGAACCTAAGAAATCAAGTGCCAGAATTCATCCTCTTAATCACTGAGCTATATTCCATTTCAATTATATTTACATTTTTTATCCTTATTATGCATCAGACACAGTAGCAGTTAACATTTTATATATATATTATTTCAGTTGATCTTTATCATAAATCTGGTAGGCATTACTTATCCTCATTTTCTAAAAATCTCACTCATGGGGAGGGGATGGCAGAGTGAGCAAAATAGGGGGAGGGAATTAAAAGGTACAAACTTCTAATTATAAAATAAATAAGATAATATAGAGCATAGGAAACATAGTTAATAATATTGTAACAACTTTGGTGACAGATCACCAAGGTGATCACTTGTCAATGTTGAGTCACTACATTGTACACCCGAACTTAATATAATATTGTATGTCAACTACACTTCAATAGAAATAATACCTAAAAAAAAATTAAAATAAAGAGATCAGACTGGTTTGGTACACACACACATACAAAAATCTAATTCATGTTCTCAGCAAGATCTAGAAGATACTGTCTTAGCTAAGATACTGTCTTAGCTCAGGCTGCTAGAATAAAATACCACAGACTGAATGACTTAAAAAACAGACATTTGTTCCTCACAGTTCTAGAGACTGGGAAGTCCACAGTCAGGGTGCCAATAGATTTGGTTCCTGATGAGAGCTCTCCTCCAGGCTTGCAGACTACGACCTTCTCATTATAAACTTATATGGTGAAAAGAAATGCTCTTGTGACCCTTTCTCCTCCTATAAGAGCACAAATCCCCTCATGGAGGCTCTGACCTTATGACCTCATCTAAACTTAATTACCTCCCAAAAGCCCACCTCCTAATAAGATCACAGTGGGGACTAAGGCTTCAGCAGACGAATTTTGGGAGGGACACAAACATTCAGTTTGATATGATAACATATCAAATCAATGAGTAGAAATAAGCTTCCTTAAAACAAGATCAATATAAAAATAAAGTGTTTTGGGAAATAACATTTTTCAAAAGTTATCTTACATCTGATCACTACATTTCCACAATTACTAAACTTACACATACAACAAGATTATTTGGTTCAGAAACCCCACTTTTAAAATGAAGTAAGTTGGCAATGAGAGGTAAAGGGCTCTACCAAGACTTCGATATATTATTTTGAACACATTTCTTAACCTCTTTAATTTTTAGTGTCTTTATCTGAAAAAATCTTCTGGGATTGCCATGAAGATTAAGCTGTTAATGCATATGAAACACTTAGCACAATGCTTGGAATATTGTTGGTACATAATATATTTCTTTATCACTACTATTATCATTATCATGATTATCACTGGTAGCAGACATGGTCTCCTGATGTTCAATTGAGTATTCTTTTCACATTATCATTGAACAATTTAAGCATTTTTCTAAAATGTCACAAAATACTAATGTTTATATTGTCAGTCAAACATTCCTTTACATGAGCTCCTTCACTTGATCAAATCAGGAAACTTTCACTTGGGGAAATCACTTAAGAAAAACACAGGTTGTAGTTATATATAGGATCAAACTAAATACTGTGTGTGAAAACATTTTGTAAGCTGCTAAGTGCTATCCAAATAAAATATTGTATTGTCTTAGTGGACTGGATCCACAATAGACGAGGAGGGCTAGAAAGAAATGCATATCAGAAAATGACATAATAATTATCATGTCCTTTTTGTGGCGTAAGAGATGGTGTGCGAGTCAGCATAATGGAAAGGGCCTGAAACCAAGAAGAGCAGAAGCGAGGCCAGCTCTCCAGAGCTCTACCCACCCCTAGGGTAGGCACCAGCCCCATGGGGTTACTTCAATTTAAATTAAAGCAAAACTACAAGTTCATTTCCTCAGCGATACTAGCCATGTCACCAGTGGTGAATAATCATGAGCAGCTGGTGGTTCCCTTACTGGACAGAGGAGCATGGAATGGTTCTATCTCGGCAGACAATCCTGTGAGATGGCATGCTCTAGAGAAATAAAGGAGATTTAAAGGAAAGGAGATTTGAATTTTTTTCAAAATACAAAAAAGAATAAAAAAGGGGCACCTGGGTGGCTCAGATGGTTAAGAGTCTGCCTTCCCCTCAGGTCATGATCTCACTATCCTGGGATCAAGCCCCACGTCAGGCTCCTTGCTCAGCGCGGAGCCTGCTTCTCCCTCTCTCTACTGCTCCCTCTACTTGTGCTCTCTTGCTCTCTGTCAAATAATTATTTTTTTTAAATCTCAAAAAAGAATCAAAGATATTATTTGATATCATGGTGTATCATGATTTATAGCTTTGGAGTTTTGATATCATTTACATATTTTACTTCAGACAACTGTTTTGCATGACTGTCTTTTAATGAGAAAATATAACTGTCACCTTGTTCTAACTTAGTTCTCAACACCTCTATTATGAACTGCCTCTCCTGCAACAATCCTCTTCTAGCCCCCAGGCTCAATTGTCATTGTTCATCTAGCCAAAAACTTTCTTGAATTAAGTTAGGCTTCTGATTGATTGTTTCTTTGCTTTTGCTCATGATGCTGTGTGCTAGCTCCCTCATTTGTCACTGGATCATTTAACATATTATCTCTCATCATGTAAGTTTTAGTATAGAGTTTAGAATCAAGTCAAATACCTTGAAAAAGAGAGAACTAATATAAATTCTGAGTAAACCAACTATATAAAAAATAAATTTGTAGCATTTAATATATGTTTAACATTCCATATGCCAGAGGCTAATTACTATTCCTACAATGCATCACACTTGAAGGATAAAAGAAAATCAGAATATTTGTTTTCATTCGTTGACATGTTATTTCTGACTCTGCCTCTCTTACAGAGCAGAACCCAGGGAAGCAAGTCACACTGAGGACTATGACCTCTCGAAGGTGACTTCATGGGGAAGAATCAGAGAAAGACATGCATTGAATTCATTCTTTTCTCTCTCTTCAATCCCCCGTTAGCCTTCTCTTCACAGCCTTTGCATTTCTAAGTAGTTCTCCGATTATGCTATTGAACTGGTTTGAGGACCATACTTAGAAAGCCTTGGATTTGAATAAACTGAAGAGCTTTTTAAAATCCCAATGCTCAAGCAAATGCCACACCAATTTTACCAGAATCTCTGCAAATATTTTTTTCATGTTCTAAATGACACCTGTGTGCAAATAAGTTGAAAACCGCTGGTCTAGACTAAGAACAAAAATAATTATTTGGGTATTTTAAATAGATTCTATTTTTTTTTTTTTTAGATTTTATTTATTTATTTGACAGAGAGAGAGATCACAAGTAGGCAGAGAGGCAGGCAGAGAGAGAGGAGGAAGCAGGCTCCCCACGGAGCAGAGAGCCCGATGCGGGGCTCGATCCCAGGACCCTGAGATCATGACCTGAGCCGAAGGCAGCGGCTTAATCCACTGAGCCACCCAGGTGCCCCTGGGTATTTTAAATAGACCTAAAAAAGTCAAGCACAAGTCTAGCCTTTGCTTTGGTTTAAATATCCATAATTTACTAGCTTCGGAATAAAACATGTAATATATGAGTGTGTGTGTGCACATGTATGTGTGTTTGTATTTGTGGTATATGTGTATATTTGTGTGTGCATAAATTAGTTTTAATAGACCTCCCAAAGAGATTAGTTAAAATTTAAAAAACTCTAATGAGGGGGCAACCCTGTCGGGATCCCTCTCACTCTTGAGAGCTTTTCCTATATATATCTTCACTTAATAAACTTCTATTACTTTAAAAACAAAACCAAAAACAAAAACAGGGGCGCCTGGGTGGTTCAGTGGTTGAGCGTCCACCTTCGGTTCAGGCCATGATCCCAGGGTCCTGGGATCAAATGCCAAGTCCAGCATTGGGCTCCCTGCTCATCAGGGAGTCTGCTTCTCCCTCTCCCTCTGCCCTTCCCCCTGCTTGTACTCTGTCTCTCTGAAATAAATAAATAAAATCTTAAAAAAAAAAAAAAATCTAGCGAGGAATCTCTATTTTGAATCATTCCAAAGTTACGGGCTTCAAATATCCCTGCCTGTATATACACGATAGAGTATGTCAATTAGCTTAAGGGATATTAGAAATAGTGTTCCTTGGTTAAAGGAATGGTGTTCAGTGTATGTGGACGGGTTGTAAACATTGCACAGCAGCTCCCTGCAAGTTTCTGTCAAGTTCAGCTCCCCACAAAGTCTAGAATAATGCTCTGTGCTCACCACTCCACTCAGTCTTGTGTCCTCCAATTTAGGGAACTTTATATCCCCTGATCTGATTAGAGGATTAGTGGATCTTACTGTCAGAACATATATTGTCACAGCCCAGTCAGGAAAACCTTCTCTGTACCATCGATGCAGGTTACTGGTGAGAACGCCCAAAAGAGAGCTGAGACTATATTATTTTCTTAGAGTCTTTTTCAACTTTTTTGAAACCTAATTGAAAATCAATAAACCTCACGTTGCAAGAGTACAATTTGAGCAGTTTGACACATATACACCTTTATTAAAGCATCACCACAATCAAGAAAATGTTTCCATCACTTCCAATAGTTTCCTTATAATTCCTTTTAATCCAGCCTGACTTCCATCCTGAACCCTCTTCACTGATTTGTCACTATAGTTTGCACTTTCTGTAATTGTAAATAATTAGAACCACACAATATGTACTTATTTTGCCCATATTTTTATTCATCATGATTTTGAGGTTCATCGATATTTATGCATGTTGCAATAGTTTAGTCCTTTTTATCTTTTTATGGTATTAAATAGTATTCCATTATATGGATATAACACTATCCACTCACCTGTTTATCTATCCACTCACCTGTTAATGGGCAGTTGGGTAGTTCCCAGTTTGTGGCTATTACAAATAAAACTGCTATTGATAGTCATACATATAAAGTATAGTGCAGACAGGGCACCTGGGTGGCTCAGTTGGTTAAGCATCTGCTTTCAGCTCAGGTCATGATCCTGGGGTCCTGGGATGGAGTCCCGCATCAGGCTTCCTGCTGAGCAGGGAGCCTGCTTCTCCCTTTGCATCTCTCTCTCTCTCTGTCTCTCATAAATAAATAAATAAAATCTTAAAAAGTATATAAATAAAGTATTATACAGACATAAGTTTTCATTTCTCTTGGGTAAATATCTAGGAGTCATGTGTTAGGTATATGGGAAATATATGGGGAATATCTGAGTCATATGAACATATGTGTTCCATTTTTTAAGAAACTACCCAACTGTTTTCAAAGTGATTGTACCATTTTACATTCCAATCAGCAAAGAGTAAAAATTTCAGTTTCTACCTCCTTCCCAACCTCTGTATGGCCCCTTTTGTTCTATTTTAACCATTCTATTGGTAAATCATTTTACTTTTAATTTGTATTTCCCTAATAACTCATGATTTTTTATACACTTATTGGGCACTTATATATTTTCCTTTTGGAAGCGCATATTCAAATATTTTGCTCATTTTCACTGAGCTGTCTTATTGACTTGTGAGTATTCTTTATAGAGTGTATATACAGGTCTCTTCATAGATATGTTAAAAATACTCTCCATCTGTAGATTGCCTTTTCATTTTCATATTTCATAAAGCAAAATTTCTTTTTTAAATGAAGTGCATTACCATCTCTTTTATATATGACAATGCTTTAATGTTCCAACAAACCTTCACCTACCCCAAAGTTACAAAGATATTCTGCTTTCTTCTAAAAGTTTTATAGTTTTTGTTTTTATTTCATACTTTGACATTTAGATCTATAATCCATTTTTAGTTAATTTTTGCATTATGTGTGGTATAATCAAAACATTTAATTTTTTTCCAGACTGCCCTCGATCAGTAACCCAGATTCTGGCATTTATTGTATACCTTAGGCAGCTCAATGTTTCTGGGGCTGTTTCATCACCAATAAAATACAGGATTGCTAAAAGGATTTAGGTTAATTATGTTTAACATTCGGCACGTGCTAGGTACTGCTAACTGCGGATATGCATCACGTTTGAAAAGTAATCGCACTGGGGGAAGAACAGGAAAGATGACTGAAAGTGTGAAAGTTAAATTGTATATACATGGGAATTAGAAAGAAGGCACTGGTTGCTGAAACTGTGGAGGTTTGTATGGCATTTAACTTCAACTCTCTCCCCACTACTGCCAGGTGTTGAGCTGGTGTCTTACACAAGACACACAGATTCCAATTTCTCCTAAATTGAAATCCCACTTTAATCCACCCCTTTGATGTGTGAAACTGAAATCTCTAGAGGCTGGGGAAAATGTTTGCTCTGATTATACAGAGAGCTCAAACTTATGGCCTAAGAATCTAAACCGCATCATAAGAATCCTTTGTTGGTACAAATATGGCCAGAGGGTTATTACTTTGAAATAAATGCAATTTAATAAATGTTTATGTAGCACCAAGATTATGGAATCCTAATAACTCCTGAAAAATGAAACTCATATGTTCTCCCAATAAAATGTTCATTGTTCAATCTCATAAGGGCTTCGATGAGAGTGATTCCATTTTTTCTACATCAGTCCACAGCATGAGCTTCTTACCATTGTGGTTCCCAAACATCCCTTGAAATCTGCATAAAGATTTTAATGGCAACCCTTGGAGGCACTCTCTTGGGTGCATTGTCTGAATTCCTCAAAATCACCATACACTCCCCATACCCAAAATGAAAATAAAGACTTCTTTTTTATAACTACAGGGAGCTTCTCCACACTTCTTTCAGAGATAGGGCAACTTGACTCCTCAGCAACCAGCATCAGTGGCCTCCGGTAGCCACCATCACCCAAACAAAAGTCAGAGGAAGTCTAAATGGGGAGATTGTGCTCTTTATGTATTCTGAGGCTCTAAACACCCACAAGCAGAAAAAAAGAGAGAAAAGGTCAAAATCAACAACATAACAAAACTTTCCTGTCACACTGATCCCTACAAGGTAATGCATATTACAGAAGAAGAAGCCAGGTTTTTGTCAATGCCCACCAGCTAAAGATCACCAGGAACATACAAAGTTGGGTTTATTGATCGTTGCAATAAGGAGGGGGGGCCACAAACAGGGAACCATGGAGCATCTCAGTAAAAGGATGTTGAAAAGCACTTATGATTGGATTTAGACATGTGTTAAATGATTGGGTGGGGGAAGGGTGTGTTTCAAGGATGTAGGACTGCATTGGACTTGTTAAGACTAGGGAGCAATTCTATAATTGGAATAAATCTTATCCATAAGATAAAATAATGAATCAAGGCAAAAGGTATAATTGGTAAAGAATCTACAGTCTAGGGTGCCTGGGTAGCTCAGTTGGTTAAGCGTCTGCCTTCGGCTCAGATCATGATCTCAGGGTCCTGGGATCAAGTCCCACCTTGGGCTCTCTGCTCACTGGGTAGTCTGCTTCTCTCTTTCTCTATGCCCCTCCTTCTCACTTGTTTTCTCTCTCACTCAAATAAATAAATAAAATCTTATAAGAAAATAAAAATTAAAAAAAAACAATCAACAGTCACTCGTGTTAGCCAAGATAGGAGAACATTTGGCATTTTTGTTTTTGGACAATATGCATGTGTTCAGTCATGGTCAGAGTGGTCTTGTCTAGTGTTGTTCTGTGAAGCAAATCATGTTCAACAGGACAGACACCATGGTCTAACTCCAAGTGTCAGGTCAGTTCCTAATGACAGGGCCCACCTGATAGTGCAATGTCAGTTCCTAGCTGTCATTTTGTCAGTTGTATGGAAATATACACCAAGGAACATGACCTAGTCTAAGAGATGGTGGATGGCTTCCCCAAAGGAACTGACATTTCAACTGAGAATTCAAAAGATCAAAGGTCTTCTGTTGCCACAGCCCAGGGGTTCATTTAGCCCTTCCTTCTATTTCTTTGTATTTCTTTCCACTCACCAAGCCTATTTTTTCCTGCAAGTAAATTATGCCTAGGGGAACCTGGGTGGCTCAATGGGTTAAGTGGCTGATCTTGATTTTGGATCAGATCACAGTCTCAGTGGATCCTCAGATGGAGCTCCGCCTTGGGCTCCATGCTCAGCATGGAGTCTGCTTGAGATTCTCTCCCTCTCCCTCCCCCCTCTGCTACTCCCCTCCCCATGCTATGTGTGCTCGCTCTCTCTCTCCAAAATAAATAAATAAACAAAATCTTTAAAAAAAAATCATGTTTAGACAGCGCGAATCAAAGCTGGTTTCTCACATCATTCCCAAACTTCCCTAAAACGAGAGAATTCCCTGGCTGTGGAGTTTCTATGGTAGTTTCTATTGTAAGAAAATTAATAGTAGTAGTAGTAGTCATAGCCATAGTAGTCATAGTACTAATACTCTAGTTCAATTCAAAAGGAAAGTAAATGCATACAAAAAGTGGGACCAAAGATGTTAAAAGATATTATTAAGATTACCAGACAAGAATAAAATGATCTAGTGTTTCCTTTCAAAAGTGCATTTCTGATGCAGAGTAGGATATCAAAAAATGAAAGATTTGCTCTTCAAAGTTAGTGAGCTGAATTTGGTTAGTACCTGAACAAAAGTGAGGGAAAAAATGTATATATCATTTTTTTCTACCTCATTTCAAATCTTGATAGTAAAAGAAATAGAAGTTTATCCTGCTGCAGAATTAGTGCACTTCTGCAAAAACTCATCTGATCAGAGTCTTTAAATCTCATGGAATTCCAGATCTTCAGAAGACTTTAGGAGTTTAAAAGGCTTAAGTCCTTGGGTCAATGGGCTGAACACCCCACCTGCTATTAGACTATACAATGAATGATTTAAATAAGATCTTTCTATTATCTGACAAAATAAGAGTATCCTTCTGAGAACTGGCTGTGCCGCACCACTGGGAAGAGGGCACCACACCCTTAACCCTAGAACAGCCATGAGGGACTATCTCATTAATGATATACTAAGACTTCTCTCACTGCTTATGACTTGGTGAATTCCAGTGGCATCTTTATTTTAAATATGTGGTTCTGAGGGTAAACCATAGTAGTAAAATAAAGTAGTTGGGTTATTTTGTATTTTTCTGGCCATCAAGAAAGAATGCATTAGCAAACATCTCAAAGTCATTTTTGTTATTTTAGTTATAAGTTCAGGTTTAATTTGTTGAAATTTGTTGAAATTAAATCTGAATTATGAGGATTCCCTAATTAGTCAAAAATTGTGCTGCATACTTTTGCCTCATTCGCATATAACAATGTCATAGAATAAGTATTAACATCCCTGGGGTTTTTCTGAAGAAAGGTTAATAAGGAACTATATTACTCCCGCATAGGACACTGAGTAAATCAAAGTGCTGCTGATGGTGAGAAGCTCAGCATATGAAACAGCACAGGAATCTCATCTCTGGCCAAAGACCATCTTCAAAGTACATTTAGCACAGATTCAAAAATAGTGTGAATTCAGAGATCCAAGCACAGAAGTCGACAGAGTAGATCTCTTTTACAGATAGGGAGATTGAACACCATTTGACTGCAAATCAATTTCATAGGCAGTCATAAAAATGTCTGTGTAATTACAGGATACCAAACCCAATGCCCAGCATCTAAGAACTAGCAGGGGCAGGAGCCAGGGGCTAATTACTGTCTAGGATGTAAAAGGGTACAAAGCACCTGGGAATCTAATTCCAGTTCACTACAACATGTAGCAGTGGGTGTCTAGAAGTTAAAACACTCTTAGGTTTCACAGTTCTTTTTACTGATAAATATTTGCCAACATATTTTGTATAATCAGACATATTTTAAGGGCTTGGAAGTTCTTCTCATTTAAAATGACACAAGCTAGTTGAAGAGCAGCCTCAGCAGCCAGCAGGGGAGCGGCAGGGTGAGGGGGTGCAGGAAAACTGGGCTACAAGAGGGCCACAGTGTCAGGACCCTCTGAACGGTTTTGCTTTCTTTTTTTCCACTGTTCTGTTTTGCCAGTTAAAGGGGAATTTGCTCAGTACTTCTGTTTTTGTAAGTAATTCTTTTGCTTTATGTTTTTTAAAAAAGAAAAAGGGTATAGACATTTGTTTTGGCTGTTTTATTAGGATGTATAGCTAACAAGATGTCAGGGATTTTAGTTGCTATCTGACGTACCACACATAAATAAACAGTGCAGCTGGCTCAAGGCTCTCGCCCATTTTGGAAAACAGAGGAACACGACGGTAGCCTGCAAAAGGAATCATATCCAATTAGGACAATAAAAATCAATCAGTAGTGTTCTCGGTAGTGCTACTGAGACTCTATCTTTACTAAGCCTATGGAAAAACTATGACCACATTGTTATATTCCTCTCATATATAAGAGAAAATATCTGAAGTTTCTATTCTACTTCTTACTGCCAAACATTGAGCACACAGATCACACTTCTCCTCCCTCAAAGTGCAGTGTGCTAAATTCGCCACCACCCTTCTGCTGCAGGAAGACTCTGGTTCCGGGGTACCGCTCAGATGGTGCTAGAGAAATAAACACACTGAGACAAGGTAATTCGGGGCATTGTATAAATCACCTCCACAAGCTGACAGCAACATTAAGTCGGCCCTGCAAAGAGTCAAGAAAGGAAGATCTTGGGCTCCCAGACCCTTTTTGGGCTGGAAGATGAGTCCCTGCTTATCCCTTCTCTTTGATTCCCATGCTTTATTTCTTTGTGGTAGTCATGACTACTCTTAATTGAAACAAAAGAGCAACAATCCATGTTAAGAAACGCTAAGACATGCCAAGTTTGTCTAATTTATCTTCCTAGCGATCCCAAACCACAATCCCACCTTCCACATGAGAACACATTTCTATACTACCACTGAGAGAAAATATGTGTCAATGAATAAAAGTTCCTTTACCTCTGACTGTCATGGGTAGAGCTATCTGGTATATCAATGTGTTTCTTTGGTAAATGCAAGTTCTAATGGTCAGCACAATCATCTTAATTTTCAGAATATTACCTTTGTTCATGCATAGAACTGGTAAAGTATATTGGCCAAGAAATTCATTTCCAGTTATTAAACCTTGACTTTCAACAACAAAACGTATCAGAGCCAATTCTGGCACCTGAATAATGAATGTGAATGTTTCATTCCATCTTGGACAAAAAGCTGAAATATAAAGGAAGATATCATCAAAGAATCATAGACACTATGTCTAGGGAGTAATGCATAGTATCTGTTCTCTTAATTTTTTCTTTTCAACACTTACTAATATTAATAGTTTATATTTTAGAGCACTTGAATTTTTCACACATCCATTGAGAAAGGAATATTGATGACAATAACAATAATTATTAGGTTTTCAGTATTGCTGGGCAATATGATAAGAACTTTAAGTAGATAATCTCATTTCAACTTAAAACAAACCCATCAGGGTTATTACTATTCACATTTACGGATGAGAAAACTGAGCTGGAAAGATGTTATGTAACTTCCTCAGGGTTTCACATACACAGCCATTAAGTGGCAGGGCAGGAATTCAAACAAATGGAGTCCAATTTCAGAGTGAAGCATTTCATCACTAGGCAATATGACTGCTAGGTTCAGGCATTTCCCTAACAAAGGAGTTAAATAACGTCATTTTTCTATACCAGCTCCTATTATGGGACAAGCTCCATAGACAGTTGCTGGTCTGAGAGCTAAGTGCTCCAAAGCCAGTCTTTGATCCTTCTTTTGAATAAGTGCTCATTTTAAAGTCCTAAGTGTTGAGTCATTTAGATCTTCAGCAAAATAATCATCCCAAAAAACAATCTCTTGCCAAATAAGAAATCCAAGTTATGTCACAATATAACCCAAATCATCCAATACTTAAGCATAATTTAATGGAATCAAGAAATTCACATCCAGATCAAATATATAGTCTACTTAGGTTCAGAGAGAAATAATATGTATCACTTTCATGTACAAAGGTACATGCTTGCTCCGAAAGTAGGTTTTGTTCTTCAAGTTACCTTTCCAGAAGCATTAAAGAATTTGTGACTAATTATATTTTCTGTTTTCTGGGTGACTCTGTGGTCACAAGCACACATTTACCATATAGTAATCCAGGATGTAGTCTATGCCCATGAAAATATTAAACCAATTGGCTCATCTGGTATAATGAATGTATTACCTTGCCTTAAGAAAAGAAATAATTCCACGGAGTGCAAGGGCAGATCTAAGAGTCAATTTTTTTATAGACACTTTAAAATGGCACAAAATTCTTATACTGATTTGTCTTCCTCCTCTAACCCTACTTCCCTATAAACTCTCTCTCTCTCACACACACACACATAAATCATACGTATCATATAAGAAAACCCTTTTAGTAAAGAAGAAGAAAGAAAGAAAGAGAGAGAAAGAAAGAAAGAAAAGAAAGAGACAGCGAGAGAAGGAAGGAAGGAAGGAAGGAAAAGAGAGGAAGGGAGGAAGAGAGGAAGGAGGAGGGAGAGAGGAGGACACCAAATCTGATGGTTACAAATAGTTTTCTCGAGCATGAGCAAAACTGAAAAATTACTTCCACACCTTATCCAAATGTGATCTTTTTCCTTCCAGACTCTCATTTCTTGTATTATACCACAATTACTTTAGTAACTAAGCCATCCTAGAATCCCCCTTGTCCAGCTACCTAGACTTTTGTTCCTGCTAGTCTTCCTCATGTACATCCTCCACTCCTTTTCTGATGCTATGGGCCTTCTTTGACTGGAATTCCTCATCCTCTAGCCATGAATCATTTCCTGACTCTATTTTGTATTTCTCATCTCTCTTGCATACACTGCTTTCTACCCAATCTGCAGAAATAATCTCCCTAAAGCTCAACTATGTTAGTGCTATCTCCCTGTTTAAGAGTTTTAATTTTGTTCATTTTCTACAGAAAAGACATTACCCAACACCTTATCATGCTTTTCACAATTTTCCATGACTATCTCCAACATAACTTTTTCATTTTACCACATCCTGTATTCCACCCATATTAAACTTCTGTATTTTTCCCTAGCATGTTTGAATTTAGTCTTCTCCAGGTTTTAGGGCTCATATTATTCCTTTTGCCTTCAATGACTTCATTCTCAATCTCTGCAAAAAAATTCTATTCATTCTCCAAGAACCATCTCCCAATTTGCCTGTTCCCCTACAATTCTTTTACTTTCCTTAAAATACTAATGACTCTATCATACTAGTTTTATTGTATCTTATCTCCCTCCAGGCCGGAGACTGGGAGGGCGCCATTTTCAATCCCGTCCTCCGGAACTCTATGGAAAGGGTTCAGGGAAAAAAAGCTCCCGAAAGCAAACCCGAGCGGATTACTTAGCCCAGCCCCTGGTAAGGGTGGTGCAATTCTGCCTCAGGCAAAGACACTTGAGAATAACTACAACAGGCCCCTCCCCCAGAAGAGAAACAAGAAATCCAGCCAGGACCAAGTTCACCTACCAAGGAGAGCAGGTTCAATACCAAGGACAGCAGCAGAATTCCAGTGGAAGAGAAAGCAAAGCACGGAACTCATGGCTTTCTCCCCATGATTCTTAATCTTGCAGTTAATTTATTTTTTTTCAATTTTTTTCCTTCTTCTGCTAAGTTTTTTTAACTTTTACCCCTTCTTTTTTAACGTTTTTAACTAGTTTATCTAATATATATTTTTCTTTTTTATATTTTTTCATTATTTGTTTTCTTTTTTTAATTTTTTCTTTTTTTTCTGAACATCTTTTTATCTCCTTTCTCCCCCCCCCCCCAATGATTTGGGGTCTCTTCTGATTTGGTTAAAGTGCATTTTCCTGGGGTCTTTGCCACCCTTTTAGTATTTTACTTGCTCCTTCATATACTCTTATCTGGACAAAATGACAATGCAGAAAAATTCACCACAAAAAAAAAAGAACAAGAGGCAGTACTGAAGGCTAGGGACCTAATCAATACAGACATTGGTAATATGTCAGATCTAGAGTTCAGAATGACGATTCTGAAGGTTCTAGCCGGGCTCAAAAAAGGCATGGAAGTTATTAGAGAAACCGTCTCTGGAGACATAAAAGCCCTTTCTGGAGAAATTAAAGAACTAAAATCTAACCAAGTTGAAATCAAAAAAGTTATTAATGAGGTGCAATCAAAAATGGAGGCTCTCACTGCTAGGATAAATGAGGCAGAAGAAAGAATTAGTGATATAGAAGACCAAATGACAGAGAATAAAGAAGCAGAACAAAAGAGGGACAAACAGCTATTGGACCACGAGGGGAGAATTTGAGAGATAAGTGACACTGTAAGACAAAACAACATTAGAATAATTGGGATTCCAGAAGAAGAAGAAAGAGAGAGGGGAGCAGAAGGTCTATTGGAGAGAATTATTGGAGAGAATTTCCCTAATATGGCAAAGGGAACAAGCATCAAAATCCAGGAAGTGCAGAGAATCCCCCTCAAAATCAACAAGAATAGGTCCACACCCCGTCACCTAATAGTAAAATTTACAAGTCTTAGTGACAAAGAGAAAATCCTGAAAGCA
Source organism: Meles meles (assembly GCF_922984935.1). Lineage (NCBI taxonomy): Eukaryota > Metazoa > Chordata > Mammalia > Carnivora > Mustelidae > Meles > Meles meles. The sequence continues at coordinate 61,710,596 of NC_060072.1, forward strand.
GCCTGGGAAAAGAAGTCTGTAACATACAATGGTAAAAATATTGGATTGGCAACAGACTTATCCACAGAGACCTGGCAGACCAGAAAGAGCTGGCATGATATATTCAGAGCACTAAATGAGAAAAACATGCAGCCAAGAATACTCTATCCAGCTAGGCTATCATTGAAAATAGAAGGAGAGATCAAAAGCTTCCAGGACAAACAAAAACTGAAAGAATTTGCAAACACCAAACCAGCTCTACAGGAAATATTGAAAGGGGTCCTCTAAGCAAAGAGAGAGCCTAAAAGTAGTAGATCAGAAAGGAACAGAGACAATGTACAGTAACAGTCACCTTACAGGCAATACAATGGCACTAAATTCATATCTTTCAATAGTTACCCTGAATGTTAATGGACTAAATGCCCCAATCAAAAGACACAGGGTATCAGATTGGATAAAAAAACAAAACTCATCTATATGTTGCCTACAAGAAACTCATTTTAGACTCGAAGACATCCCCAGATTTAAAGTGAGGGGGTGGAAAACAATTTACCATACTAATGGGCATCAGAAGAAAGCTGGCGTGGCAATTCTTATATCAGATCAATTAGAATTTAAGCCAAAGACTATAATAAGAGATGAGGAAGGACACTATATCCTACTCAAAATGTCTGTCCAACAAGAAGATCTAACAATTATAAATATCTATGCCCCTAACGTGGGAGCAGCTATTATATCAACCAATTAATAACAAAATCAAAGAAACACTTCAACAATAATACAATAATAGTAGGGGACTTTAACACTCCCCTCACTGAAGTGGACAGATCATCCAAGCAAAAGATCAACAAGGAAATAAAGGCCTTAAATGACCCACTGGACCAGATGGACATCATTGCGTATAACACTTTGGTCATCCTAAGCCTAATGCAAAGCCCTTGTCTTATGAATAACAAAGATGTCTCAAAAGTCTATGAATAAATAAATTTTAAGCTTTCCAACAAGAAGCCTAGTAGATGTTCAATAAAAATATATTAGGAGCTTACCATTTTTTTTAATTACACGAGTCTGCTGTCTCACATGGTCATCTGGAACACCAAAAATTTCTAGAATCACTAGTGTGTTAGCTTTGTTAGATGATGAGTTGTAACTGGGAGGTAACTGGATCCCACTGATAAGCTGCACAAAAATATTTGAATGCAAAAATTTAATGGGATATCAAACTGTGTTATCACATAATTTCAAAATAAAATATGTATTCCAAAAAAGTGACAGACTCTCAGTTCCCACAAAAAAATTAAAAATGGAATATAATGCACATTTTAAACCTTAACTCTTATCCTCTAGTGATGGTAGGTGAATCTAGGAATATGTCTACATTATTCCATTCTACCAGTATATAATTATGGTAAAATTCACATTGAGTTTTATAGTTCAACATATTTTTTATTTTTAAAGTCTTTATTATAGTTGTTATAAGGCATTGCTTAAAAGTATTATTATAATCATAGTCTACTGCAATTCAGGCTGAATTACTCTGCTAACATGAATTATATTGAAATTCATATTGTATGTAAATAGTCAAAAATTAGAAGTAATAGTAATACTACTTCTGAAATATAAGAAAGAAAAAGTGCATAATTTCCTATGATAGCATTTTTTGATGGTATAATTTATGTTTGGATAATTTGTGATAAAATCTTGTAATACCTATTATTGTCAATATTACCATAAGAAATGTGAATCTGACAAAATCAATGATTTCATATATATATTAGGGACTGGATATCAGAGGAACACAAAGTAATTAACGATAGTTTCATTTAACCTTGTATTGTCAAACTAGCTGTTGAAGCTAAGTTTTGTCTTACTTTAAGGTACAAAGTCAAAATGAAAAACACTATTTCAAGTGTGCTGATTTGTAAAACATACTGATATAAAAATTGAGGCATAATTTCAATGTCTGAAGATTATAAAAAAGAGGAACAAAATAAATAATTGTTTGAAAAAAAGAAAGGAGGAAAGAAAGAAGAAAGGAAGAGAAAAAAAAAGAAACAGAAAAAGTGTCAGTGTATTTTTCCTTTCCTATATCCACATATTATAACATTAGCTGGAAAACAGAGTGACTGTGCAAATATTTAACAACAACTATAGAATGGGCATTGATTAATCAGCCTAATTTAGACATCGAGGTAGTTAGAACATTGGCCATAATCAATAAATACACTGACACCAGAGCTTCCCAGCTGAGTATCTCCTCTGCAGGTAATAGACGCTTACCAATATGGAAAAGATTTGGCTTTGGTGCAACTCGTGTCAAAAAAAAAAAAAAATCTGACTAAAAAATAATAACAATTGAATATGCGACCTGAAAAAAAAACTTAGAGGCTATTATTCAAATTCTTTTTACACTCTGATTCACAGAGCCCTTCCAGGGGCCACCACAGAGATAGATGTCAAAAAGAAAACCCTTGGGCACTGGGTGGTTCAGTGGGTTGAAGCCTTTGCCTTTGGTTTGGGTCATTATCTCAGAGTCCTGGGATCGAGCCCTGCATCAGGCACCTTGCTCGGTGGGAAGCGTGCTTCCCCCACTCTCTCTGCCTGCCTCTCTGCCTCCTTGTGATCTCTGTCTGTCCAATGAATGAATGAAATCTCTAAAAGAAAAAAAAAAAGAAAGAAAGAAAAAAGAAAAAGAAAACCTTTGATGGTCAATGAGAGTACCTCTGGTTTCATCTATTGGCCTTATGCATAAGATTTTTGAACTTAGAAAATGGTTGCATCATTTTTATAAGTTTGAAAATGATTGACCTAATCCAAAACTCTCAATTTGCAGATGACAGAGATTAAATCAGAAATGTTGAAATGTCTTCATCAAGGACATAAAGCTAATGGCAAAACAAGATTTCTTGATTTCCAAAACATGTCTTCAACAATTTGTACAAGTTGTAATCAAAGCTCTCCAGGATGATCAAACCAAGAGAGAAGGACCACATGGATATCTATGGCAGCAGTTTCTTGGGAAAATCATTACTCCTGCCTATTTTATATCATGTCACTTACATCCCTATATGAGACCCTTCACAAACAAAGAGGTGGCATTTGTAAGCATCTGTGCATACTAGCTATCTTCCATGTTTGCTTTCTCAATAAAAGAGCACATCCATCCTCTTTACTATTCTCAAATTGAAAAAGAAATCATTCAACTAACTGACATACATTGAGCATATACTTTGTGTCAGGCACTGTGGAGAAGACTTGAACAAAATATGGTCCTTATCCTTCCAGAACCTTCAGACAAGAGAGGAAGACAAACCCAAGTAAATAAACAATTACAGGCATACTCATGTTATTGAGCTTTGTTTTCTTCTATTTTGCAGATATTGCAGTTTTTTACAAACTGAAGGCTTGTGGCAATTGTGCAATGAACAAGTCTATGGGCACCATTTTTCCAACAGCTGTGGTTCACTTCATGTTCCTCTCTCACGTTTTGGTAATTCTCACACTATTTCAGATTTTGTCATTATTATTATTATAGTTCTTATGGGGATCTGTGATCAGTGATCTTTGATGTTACTATTGTAATTATTTTGGGGAGTGCCACCAAGCATGTCCATGTAAGACAGCAAACTAATACATGTGTGTGTTCTGATGGCAGATGGGGCAGAAACAGCAAGAGAACTACAGTCAGAAGGAGAGCCTGAAGATGTGACTGAATTACTCCAATCTCATGATCAAACTTGAACAGATGAGGAGTTGCTGCTGATGAATATGAGCAAAGAAAGCAGTTTCTTGAACTGGAATCTACTCCGGTGAAAATGCTGTGACAATTTTTGAAATGACAGCAAAGGACTTAGAAGACTACATCGATGCAGTTGACCAAACAATACCACAGGCACCCCGACCCTGAGCAAGCGCCCCCCTGCTCAGTCAGCAGCCATCCACATCCAGGCAATACCCTCCACCAGTCAAAAGACTGTGAGCCCTGAAAGCTCAGACAATGGTTAGCATTTTTTAGTGACAAAGTATTAATTAAGGTATGTACATTATTTTTTTAGACATAATACCATTACACACTTAATAGACTATAGTATAAACGTAACTTTCATATGCTCTGGGAAACCAAAGAGTTCATTTGACTTGCTTTATTGTGATATTCACTTTCTTGTGGTGGTCTGGAACCAGACCTGCAATATCTCTGATGGAGGCCTGTGTAATACAGTGGTGTATTGCATGTGTACATACCTATAGGGGGTATGAAAAAACAAAACTATAAAAAGAAGCCTAACTAATTCAGTGTAGGGGGGAAAATTTCCCAAAAGAAGTGACCCTTAAGTCTTAAAAAATGGGTCTGAATCAATAGGCAGGTGAGGGATGGGAGAATGATCCAGTCAAAGGAAAAAGCATATGTAATGCATGGAGTTGTCATATGGTTATAGAGTAAGTGTAAGACTAGAAGTCATGAGAGATGGGCCTAGAGAATTAGACTAAGTCCTGACTAAGCAAGCAAGCAGGATGCCCAAAGAAACATTAAGTAGGCATGATGAGATTAGCATGGGTGCACAACGTCTCTGGACTACTTGTGGAAGATAATCAGGAGGACTGCGACAGGCTATGTGAAAAACCCTTAAGACTTATAATGTGATGGAATAATGTGATGCCAAGTAACAAATTCCTTAAAAAGGTGGGGAGGAGGGTGGAGAGTGGCAAATGGCATCAGACCAAGGGATTGGATAAGGAAGACTTTTCGAATCAATAAAATTTAGAGATGGGACACAGGAAGTGACAGATGTGGAACAGAGGAATGCTTCCCAATTTTCTAGCCTGAGTTAACTGACACAGTGAATTCAATGGAGTTCAATGACATTTAAAGAAAGTTAGATTGGATTAGGAAGGGATGTTCAGCCTTTAATATGATAAGGTTGACAGAGCAAGGTTTAAACAGGTAAGGATGTTAAGTAGGATATTTAAAATATGTCTTTACATTCCAGAAATGAAGTCAGATTAAAGATTTGAGCATTGTTGGCAGTTAAAACCATGAATGCATATAAAAGGACATAGGATAATGTTTAGTTTGAGATGAGGATTAAGAAAAAGCCTTAGTCTAATAGACACATGAAAAAAAAAGCTCCATATCACTCAGCATCAGGGAAGTAGAAATCAAAACCACAATGAGATATCACCTCATACTGATCAGAATGGGTAAGATTAACAAGACAGGAAACAAGAGATGTTGGCAAGGGTGTGGAGAAAGGGGAGCCCTCTTAATCTGTTGATGGGGATGCAACCTGGCACAGCCACTCTGGAAAACAGTATGGAGGGTCCTCAAAAAGTTAAAAATAGAGCCACCCTATGACTCAGAAATTGCACTACTGGGTATTTATCCAAAGGACACAAAAATAGTGATTTGAAGGGACACATGCACCCCAATGTTTATGGCAGACAAATACCATAAAATTTCATTCATGTGGAATTTAAGAAGCAAGACAGATGAACATAGGGGAAGGGAAGGAAAAACAAAATAAGATAAAAACAGAGAGGGTGGCAAACCTTAAGGACTCAACTCTGGGAAACAGGGTTGCTGGAGGGGAGGGAAGTGGAGGCTGGGGTAGCTGGGTGATGGGCAGTAAGAAGGGCATGAGGTGTGATGAGCCGTGGGTGTTATATGCAACTGATGAATCACTAAATTCTACCCCTGACACTAATAATATGCTATATGTTAACAAAACTGAATTGAAGTTAAAAATTTTTAAAAAAGAAAAAGCCTTAACAATACAAATACTTCAGAGGCAGGTAGAGTAAAGGAACCCACAAATCTGAGAGAGAAAGAATCACTTGGGAGGAAGAGAAAAAGAAGAGAGAGAAGGGAAAACCCCAGACACACAGCAAGGAGATTTGTGAGAAGTAGGAGCGGACCATACAAGTGACTGATTCATCCCATTTTCTCAGTAAAACAGCAACTACAACACTACATTTGGTGGCTAGAACAATGCAGCCTTTTGCATTTTTTCATTCACACAAAAAGGCAACAGGGAGACACTGGTTCAGATGTGGCAAGATGTTGAAATACTACCTACCTCACTACAGTGGCTGAAGAGATCAACAGAAATTTAAAGGCTCTAAAAGAAGTCAATGAAACGTAAAGTATTAATGTATACTTTCTAGCTTATATCATAACCAAAAAGTAAAAGAAAAAATTATTAATCTTTTAAATGTTTGTATTAAAAAAAAATCAAAAAGAGGGTGCCTTGATGTCTCAGTTAATTAAGCGTCTGCAACTTAAAGTATTAATGTATACTTTCTAGCTTATATCATAACCAAAAAGTAAAAGAAAAAATTATTAATCTTTTAAATGTTTGTATTAAAAAAAAATCAAAAAGAGGGTGCCTTGATGTCTCAGTCAATCAAGTGTCTGCCTATAGCTTGGGTCATGATCCCAGGGTCCTGAGATCAAGTCCCACATGAGGTTCTCTGCTCAGTGGGGAACCTGCTTCTCCCTCTGTGATCTCTCTCTCCCCCTCTTAAATAAATAATAAAAAAAAATTTTTTAAAGAATGTCAAAGTTATGATAATATTTGCAAAGCAAACTTAATGGAGAATATTTTGCTGGATCCTAGAAAGAGTACCAACTAACGGGTTTGGGGCTTCATCCAGGGCTGGAGACAAATTCTACCCTATATGCTCCTACTTTCAGAGTCACAAAATCCGGGGTGCATGAATGGCTCAGTCAGTTAACCAGCCCACTCTTGATTTTGGCTCAGGTCACAATCTCCATTTTGTGGGATGCAGCCCTGCGACAGGCTCTGTGCTCAGTATGGAGTGTACTTGTCCCTCTCCACCACCCCCTTCCTTGCACTCTATATCTCTCTCAAACAAATAAAATCTTTAGAAAAAAATTAGGGGCGCCTGGGTGGCTCAATGGGTTAAAGCCTCTGCCTTCGGCTCAGGTCATGATCCCAGGATCTTGGGATCGAGCCTTACATCAGGCTCTCTGCTCAGCGAGGAGCCTGCTTCCTCCTCTCTCTCTCTGGCTGCCTTTCTGCCTGTGATCTCTGTCTGTTAAATAAATAAATAAAATCTTTTTTAAAAAATTAGAAAAATCCCTAACAACCAAGTAAAAAGTCGGCTACCTACTTCCCTGGTACTATTTCCCACAGTGTCCAGGATCATTTCTGTCTCATTCAACTTTGCTCTACTCTCTTTACACATTAATCTCTGGAAAACAGCAACATCTCTTAAATCTCCTTTCTCAGCTGGGACAAAAAGGCTAGGGCCAGAAGTGGATGAAAGTGGTCCCCCAAGTCCTGTGCCATCAAGACACGAGAGGAAGGAGCCTCAAGAGGAAGGCTTCTGAAGGCCATGCTGTCTGGGTTGGAGCGTCTCAGGGCACCAGAGCAGGTAAGCCCCCACCAGACAGCACAGCCAGCAGCACTCCCTTCAACCAGAACTGCAGACCCAAAAATCCTCACTAGGGACAGCAATCCAAGTACTGAAATTCCAGAACAGAATCTGAAATGGTTCATGTGGTTCTAGGAGCAATGAGCTAAACCAAGAGATGGACCAAAGAGCCTTACCCACCCAATTTGTTGCAAACCACAGGACAGATACAATCTAAAATAGAATTGCTTGTAACTAAGTGGAGAGAAAAAGGTAAGGGCCTTTCAGAAGATTCAGGGACATTTAAAAGAAAAGGAAATAAATATAGCACTTGGGTTATAGAAGAATAAGAAAGTTTTCAAAAAGTCTATACTACTGGCAACAACAAATTTTAGATAACTATCTTTGCTCCCATAAAACCACATAGGATTCAAGAAGTAGGGGTGGGGTGGTGGGGAAGGGTAGCTGGTAAGGAAGCAGAATGAGGTAAATAAAAATTGGAAGAAAGAAACTGGTAATGCAGGAGAAAAATCCACATCTACATTAGAATCAGTAAAGAATAAAATCAAATACGGAGGAAAACCAAAGGCAGAAAAAAGAGTAATAGAGTTGACAGGAATTAGTAAATATGCAGGCAGATACTCAAGAAAAGCATATGGATGACTTTTGGTTTCTAAATACTAATCAAAGAATATTCAGAGACAAAGGGCAAAAATCTGGAGCTGTGAAAGTCTAATTCTAGAGATTAACAAAAAAGCAAAGAGCTCCTAAATAAAGCTGCATATCCACAGGAGTAACTAGTGGACTGAACTCAGACTTCTCTATTACAATACTAAATGCCTAAAGACAATGGAATAGCATAGACTTTGGAGAGGAGAAGCTTTCAGCCTCAGTATTTCTATTCACAAGCAGGTAATCATTCATGCAAAAAGTCAACAGAAAGATTTTTCAGGTATGGAGAGATACTGAAATACCACCCACCTATAATATCGAAAAAGATGAACAAATTTAAAGAATATTAAAGGAAATCAGTGGAACTCAAAATATTAATGCAGACTCTCTAGTTTATATAATAACAAAAAAAAGAGGAAAGTTTTTCATCTTACCCTTATTGTAAGTGTAACTGGATCAGTGTCTCTTGGTGTTTCATTTGGATCAAACTGTGTTTCAATATCTCTTAGGAAATGTGGTTTCAAAATATATCCAGAACCACCGTTATCCAAAAATTTCCCATTTTGAAGATCCATAGGCAGACCAGGGGTCTGGAAATTTAAGGCCACTGTCAGAAAAAAGTATTTTGATATTGTCAGGAAAGAAAGGGTACAACTAAAGAAGTACAGTTTGAAGATTTACTGAAACCGAATTAATGGCTTTTATATGTCCAAACATTTTAAGAACAAGCAACCTTAGCCAAATAATTTCAGATTTTTAAACATGTCATCCTGCCATGTATATATTAATGTATGAAGGTGAGTTTTATTTTTTTAATTATTTTATAGCTTTGAGTTAAAACCAAAATGATACACAGTATAGATTACAGAATAACAATGTGTAGGTCAGATGACATTCAGGAAGTATGGGAATAGAGAAAATCAGTACACTTCATGATGGAAGAAAAGACACTAAGTATATTCTAAATTTTCAGGTCCAAAGAGATACTGTTACCACTTGAAGAGAAAGTGAGAAACAAGCAGAATAATAATTGCTATTAAAATACAGAAGTCCTTCCTTAGATGGTAAATAGCCACTACAAGCAGTACTATCCTCCACTGCCCCTAAATCCCCCTCACCCACCAAACCTAACCCGACTCTCCACCTCCCTCCACAAACCTATGGGCCTTGCCACAATCCAGGAGCAGAGGGGTACACGGGTATCTTCTGACTGGGTGAGCACCCCTGCTAGAGCAGCTCATCAATTTGGAATAGGGAGAGTCTGGTAAAGACAAATAACAGAGCTACGTAATCTCATTCACTTTTCAATACTGTGAATGTGGAACCTGGTGTAAGTATAAAAGGTAGAGGTCCCTTGATTTAAAGAGGCCCTTAGCAAATCTTTCAAGCAAAGGATTTGATATTCACTGTCCTCTTACATCCATTTTGATGTCTTTTTTTTCCCCTTCCTACACTTCTTATGCCAACTCTTCATGAATTTAACCTCTGTGCCCCTAACCCTCACTTAGAGTTACCCTCTCTGACCCATTTAGGAATAACTTCTGCTCTTGAAACCAATGATTCATCATTATTGCCTGACCCCAAAACACCCAAGGCCAAAAAAACCTACTTGGGAAGCTCTTTTCATAAATCTTTCATTAATTCACGAAATGAACTTATTTTATCTTATTTTTCCAGAAACTCAATATTCTATATAACATACCCATCTGACAACCTATATTCCAAAATTCTTGAGGATTAAAATTAGAGGAGTCTGCTCTCATTGCCTTGGGATAAATTCTGGTAATGAACATCCTGGTGTGAAGAATAAACTCGTGGGCTAAAAAATATACATATTAGAACATTGTGAAAGATTTCAAATAAATAAACTGCTATGATTCTATATATTATATAATTCTACAATTGTTTCAGTACTTTTGATATGTATGTTCTAGCAAAAATATTTGCAATTCATGGACATCAAAATAAATCCATGTTTTTGTTTGACAGTGTAATTCATGGTTACTGAGAAGTTAATGATTTTTTTATTACACCATTTTATGTATACTAATCATTCACTTAAGGAAAAATGATTAAATAATATATTTGCTTTTTAAATCCAAATTAATCTCACTTTGACATAAGAATATATAAAATTCCCAAATAAAATGCATCCATTTTTTTAAAAAGATTATATTTATTTATTTGACAGAGAGAGACACAGCAAGAGAGGGAACACAAGCAGAGGGAGAGGGAGAAGCAGGCTTCCCACCAAGCAGGGAGCGAGAAGCAGGGCTTGATCCCAGTACCGTGGGATCATGACCTGAGCCAAAGGCAGATGCTTAACAACTGAGTCACCCAGGCACCTCTGCATCCATATTTTTAAAAGAGAAGTTGTATCTTTCTCAATTTTGTCTTTTTTTTTTTTTACTTTTATTTTCACATTAGGGCAGAATCACATGTAAGCCATATAAGACATATAATGCCATCCAAATGAACCCAGTTGAAGAGCCAACAGATTCTCAGGGTTGAAAAGAATGTTAAAGTTATTCAGTTCAGCTCCCAATCCTAACCACCAAAACATCTTCCCCCAAAATTGAAAAAAAACAGAGATTGAAGAAATCTTCAATCTCTGTTTCATCTCTCCATTGAAAGAGAACTTGCTTCCTCCCAGTACAGCAGTCCTCCAATTCTCCATGGTTTTGCTTCCAGTGGTCTTCGTTACCTACAGTCAACCAGGGTCCAAAGAAGATGATCCCACTTCTGACAAATCACAAGACATTTGCTAGCACCCTAACAATGCATCACAATGCATGTATCATTTACCTTATCTCATCTCATCTCATCACCTAGGCATTTTATCATCTCACATCATCACAAGAAGGGTGAGTACAGGACAATAAGATATTTTGAGAGAGAACACATTCACTTAAATTTTATTACAATATATTATTAAAATTGTTCTGTTTCATTATTAGTATTGTTGACAATAACTAATGTGCCTAACTTGTAAATTCAAATTTATCATAGATATATGTATATATAAAAAAACATATTATATATAGGGTTCAATACTCAACAGGGTTAGGCATCCACTAGGGGTCTTGGAATGTATCTCCCATGATAGGGGAGAACTATGGTAGTTCTGATTATTTTCAACTGTTTTCCTTACTGAGATAACGTCTATACTTATAATATGCACATACAGTTATAGTCCATTTGTTTCTCTAATTTTTTATGTTTCTATTTACCTATTTTTATAAGTTTCTATTTATGTATGTTCCATTTAAATCATTTGAGATTCAAGACTCTCTGTACCCTTTACCATTGGACACCCTTCAAATTTTTGAACTAGATTTCATGTTTCCCCAAGGCTTTTATTCTTTTACCAAGCAGATCCTGTTCCCAGAACTATTTCTGCTAATATGGTGACCAGTATTGGGAGAAATGATTATTGCCTATGGCCCACTACATTTGCTGGTCAAACTGGAATAGAATCAATGCCACCCTCATTCCACATACTATTCTTCAGGAAGCATTGTCAAGTAATAAATTATAATTACTGAGGTTAATATTTATAATTAATTTCATCAGCTCTCAATTTTAGAAGTTATACACGCCTGAGAGAAAGTTTATTTTGAAGCTACTCCTGTATAAAGGCACTCTGTGTGTCCAACTATAATGATTCTTCATCCTGCCCTAAGCAGGATATTTATCTTTTGGTGAGATGTGTACTCTTCTGGATCTTAATTTTTCCTATCTACAAAGTGATAAACACAATAAACACAAATGATCATCTTAACATAACATGATCTTGTTACTTCTGAAGTTGACATTTAGAAATTAAACATGCTATGTTATTATAAATGCAATGTATGGAGGCGCCTGGGTGGCTCAGTGGGTTAAAGCCCTCTGCTTTCGGCTCAGATCATGAGCCCAGGGTCCTGGGATCGAGCCCCGTATCGGGCTCTCTGCTCAGCAGGGAGCCTGCTTCCTCCCCTCTCTCTGTCAAATAAATAAATAAAATCTTTAAAATAAATAAATAAATGTAATGTATGTTCATTTTAGATAAATGAGAAAATCAAATTAGAAAAAATATGAACTAAAACTGTATATAATCTTGTCACTTAATTAATAACCAGTAACCTATTGGTATATATCTTTCCACTCTATTTTCATAGATATATTTGTATTTTTAATTGAATCATATTGTTTGTTCCCTTTTATAATTCTACTTTTTCACTTAAGAATAACATAAAAAATCATTCCATTTCAATAATATTCACCTACTACGTTATTTTTAAATGATTGAAAAGTATCCATGCATATAAAAAGTTGTTTCTTATTTTTATGTATTATAAAATTAGTTACATTTAAGTTTTTAATAATGATGGACATTCTGGGTGCTTGGGTGGCTCAGTCAGTTAAGCATCTGCCTTCAACTCATGTCATGATCCCAGGATCCTGGGATTGAAGTCCTGTGTTGGTCTCCCTGCTCCACAAGGAGTCTGCTTCTCCCTCTGGCCCTCCCCCCACTCGTTCTCTCTCTCCCCCAAATAAATAAAATCTTAAAAAAAATGTTTAAATGATGGACATTCTTAGAGTACACCTTTACCCACATCATTATTTAGAATTGAATTTTGGTGCAAGAAAAATGCTCTATAGTCTTTCCAAAGAAATGGTGATGCTACACCATTATGACTCTACTCAGAACTGCCAGTGCCTTTTCAAATTTTGAGCAAGTGTCTAATATAATGAGAGTGAGAGAATTATAACAACTTTTGCTGTGCCCAGAGGGCCTGGCCCCTTGAAAAACAACAAAAACTATCCAATAACTTGAAAGAATAGAGACTAGCAAAGTAAGTCATTCAAATTCAAACTTGGTTGGCAATACTAATGGTAAGAAATATATCTTATATCACACCCAACACACAACACACACACATAATTGTTTCATAAAATACTCTTATTGCATCTCTACTCTATTATTCTATTCTATTCCATTCTATTCTACTCCATTATTTCAGTGGTGGTTCAGACTTACTGAATTGATTTTTGGTCATAATCTATAGCTTAAACAACAAACAAGAAGGCCCTAAAATATCCAGAGGTCAGTTTTAAGAGAGGAGATGAAGTGTATACCTCAAAACCCTTGGGCGCCAGTGACCAACCCAAAAGAGGTTAACCAACAAATATATCAGAATCCACATTTCCAAACAGTCAACAGTTATTTTGAGTCTGTTTCAGATGCTGCTTTCCCTGCTGTGGTGGTTCTACACAGGATAGTAGATTGCATTTTTTAAGAAGGATTTGGAGAGTCACTTGGCTGCTGAGTTAACTGTCCATTCCTTTCTAAGTTGAGGTTATCCCCCACCATACACATCTGAGAAAAGTGTAGAGTCTGTTCCCATTCCCTATCCAAGGCCTTGTTGTATCTTTGGCTCTAGCAAACAGAATGGAATTCTCAGGTTCAGAATCAAGTTCAGAATCAGAAGACAGTAGAAAGAAGATGCAGAGACCAATGGTCCCACTGCGATGTGCAGGGACAGTGTGTACTCTGTATAACCATCTGGCAGCCTGGCCTGGATGCCATGTCCTTCTTCTCCCTCACCGTGGACATACAGCCTCTAGGTCTATTTAATTGTCTACCTTACGTGCCTGCGGAGTCTATATAGTTCACCATTGCTCCCTCCACCATGAGCTTCATCATCTCTTTACCACAGGGAGTCTCCCCTTTACATTGCTATCAAAGGCATCCTTCAGAAACACAGAGGGGATGGTGTGACTCCCGAGATTTCAATCCTGTATGCCTTTGATTCTAGGACAAAGTTCACATTTCTTGTGATTTCGCTCTGCCTAACTCTGCAGCCTTGTCACTCACCACTCTCCTTTCCAAACAGCTCACCAGGGCCCCGCCCACAAAAGTGTCCACAATGGACATCGTCAATCAAAATTTCATGACGTAAAAAAGTTAATTAAACAAGTTCTGTGAAATCACTTATTGTGACCTGGGGCATATAGCCTTTTATTTAACTACATTAAATATGTTGAAATTTCATGAGAATATAGTTTTCATAAATGTCATTGATCAATCATGACATCTTAGCAGTGAATAAGAGTAGTTTAAATACTACATCTGTTTGAATCATAAGAATTTACCTTTCAACTTTAAAAGTTTTCTGGCTTCTGACTCCCCAATAGAATTACTTTCATTAAATTGCTGATAGAGTCTTGAATATTGAAAGCTTCTAAACTTCTCAGCTTTGGTATAAATGACAAGATCAGATAGGGCCATAGCCACTTTTACCTTTGTGGTATAAAAATAAAATGCAGTAATTTCACATTTTTGTAATAAATAATTTGAAAAACTCCTTTTCCAATAAAGAAAATATGTTTTCAGATCAGTTACAAGTCTTTTCATAAGATTATCTCCTCAAAAACTAGTTGGTATGCATCAATGTAATTATTTTTCCTGATGATAGTATTTAATGTTAACATGAGACAGCATACATCTAAAATCCCAACTAACATAGTAAGTATTAAAGATGACAATTATGACTATTTCCTTTTTCCCAAAGATCCCATGAATTTTATAACTTGAAGACATTTAGTTATGAGTAAGTGTATGTCCAGTGTGATCTAAGATTTGGGAATAACTTCTGCTGTATGGTACACCTTTGTTCTTGTACATGCCAGCATCTAGACACTCTACCCTTCTGCTAGCTCCTTCTCAAGTTTTGTTTTGGGAAAACATTCCTTGCTCAAGCTCAGTCCATGGGCTTAAGTACTGATAATGTGGCTCAGACCTGGCTAATCAAGGCTTTGCATTTCCCTAGCAATAGCAGTTGACTCTGGGCTGTGCCCATAACTGGATTTTAGTTAATGCACAAAAACATTTGCTTGGTCATCTGAGAGATAGAAGGTCTTAAACTGGATTTGAATCTGAAAGCATACAAAGCTAAAGCTTTGCAAAGTCTTGCACCAATGTAGAGAAAGTGAATCCGAAGTTGGAGAAAAAAAGTTCTGTGGACTTTGCTTGAGACATTACGCCATGTTATTCCCAAAATCTGAACCACTTTCCCTGAACTTTTCATTGATGGGGGCCAATTAACTAAATCACATTTTATTTAAACCAGCTGAATTAGTTTAATGTCACTTGTAACTCAAGATACCTTCTTTCATCATGCTAATTTGTATATTTATAATACTACATATTATAATGGTGATTTTCTTATCTCTGACAGTATGGTCTCCTTCAGGGGAGAAATATTATGTTGTTTGTATTTTGTACATTACACAATGCCTAGTACATAAAAATGCCTAAGATTGGACCATTAACAAAACATTAAACACAACCAGAAGCACCTGGGTGGCTCAGGTGACTAGGTGTCTGACTCTTGATTTCAGCTCAGGTCATGATCTCATGGGTCATGGGAACGAGTGCCGGTCGGGCCCCACTCTCAGCAGGGACACTGCTGGAGAGTCTCTCCCTCCCTCTCCCACTGCCTCTTCCCCCACTTGTGCCCCACTGTCTCTTTCTCTCAAATAAATAAATAAATAAATCCAACACAGGAAAAGATATAACTTTAAAAACCAACACAGGAAAAGATATAACTTTAAAATTTTCTTTTTCCATGTTAATTTTTTCCAAACAAGTTTTAAATGATAGACTAGAATTTTTATAAGGAAGAAAAAGATTTTCCCTCCAAAAAAAAAAATTAATTCTCTAGTAAGAAAATACAACAACTTTTCAATCATTTGGAAGATTTTCACAAAGTATCATCTCACCCTCCTTCTCCTGAAAAGTGATAATCCAGCTATACTTATTGTGTCTGATTTCTCTTCTGAATTGTCTTCTAAAACAGCCAATGATTTCGATTGTTTGACTTCATCATCCACATCTTGATCTATCTCTTCATATTCCTCTACCTGACCATGTTTATCGGAACCTTTTCTTTCACGAGTTTCCATTAGGGATCCTATTTTCTTGTTTCTAACTAATATTTTGAATTTTAATACCTACAGAAATGATTTGAAAAAGAGAAACAATTACACATTTACAGGGACGTTTGAATTTGAACAGTCATTGAAAAGTCTTTTGTCATGTTTGCAGTTAGCCCACAGTAGTAAAATACGTAAGAACTCCATCTTTTTCCATACTCCTCTAATACCTTAATAGAAACCAGTGATAGTATAGTATTGACCAAAATTCACCCCAAAATAAGCCTGTTATGACTGGGGCTTACTGTGGCTCCATTTGTTTTACATCCCACAAATTCCTACTGTTTTAAAAAATTGGCATACATGAAAATTATATGTATGTGTGTATATATATATACACATGTATATTGTATATATTTGTATACACATATTGTATATATTTATGCATAATTATGTATAATGTATATTATTATATATTTATTTCTAATACATTATATAAATAACTCTTTTAAAAAAAAGAGTGGGGGAGGGAAACCTGCCGCCCAGATGCTAAGGAATTGGACAAGACTTTGTTAACAACATATATCTTTGCCTCTTTCTTTGCCTTTGCCTATAAAACATACCAAACTCCTGTGGCCTAGTATTAGCTGACTTGAAATATTGGACTTATGGGGTAAGACTCATAATAAAAACATGAGTTTTTAAACTATATCTCTATATATTCACTTTATCAACATACACTTACCTAGATGCTCACAGGAACATTTCCCAGGCAACACGTGACAAAGAGACACCTCTATACATCATCAAAACTAAGCATTTTCATTGATCTCTTCTTACCCAGTTTTATGGATCAATATAATAATGACATGCTTTGTCTTATTAACCTGGGCTTCTCAGACAAAAGGTTACCTCTGGTGAAGGTAGTTTGTCTGGAAAATCATCAAGCATATCAGAAAGCAAGGAATCTCCAAAAACACACTGCAAAATGTCTGCCATCACTTCTTGTTGGGGAGGGGAGCAGTGGTTTTCTAAAGAGAGCACCACGGGGTAGTCAGATGTCTAAAAAATTAACCATTGCTATGGTTATTGGTCAGAATGCCTCAATGATTTTAATGCAATTAACAGAAACAGTTCATCTATTTTAAAACTTACATTCCATGTTCTGTACTTTTGCAAAATAAATATTCTTTAAACTGAAAGTACTTTTGAGTTTGACATAACAGGGAACATTAAATCTGTATAAAAAGGAAGATTACTACGATTTATACTAGAAATATAGGAAACAACTGAAGCATCCAACAGTAGGTATTTGTTTAAATAAATTATACCACATCCATTTAAGGGAATGATATAAATCTGGTAAAATGGAGGTAGAGCTATATAGAAAGTTATCTATAATATAGTCTTACGAGAAAAAAAACAAGTTGCTAACAAGTAAAATTCTACATTTTAATGTTTTAAGCATATACATATTGCTTACCATGTATATTAATTTATTTAGATATTTTTAAATATGAAGGAAAAGCTTTAGCACAGATAAGTTAGAGGAGATGTTAATATTCCACTTTTTAAATCTCACCTTCTATATTCAAAACTCATGGCTTTATAATTAGAAACAAAAATAAAGATACAATAATAAAAAGAAACCATTAAGTAAAGATGGCCTTACAAAGATATTTTCTGCCTTTTGTCACCACTGTACATTTGAAATGTGCCTCAAATAGAGAAATAACATTTATTTTGGGGTCTCATTCAAAATTATTTTCTATATTTTGTTTCCTATATATTTATCAGGGCACAATTTTACCAACTTGTTAACAAGCTATGGACTTGCAAGGTCTGTTGCATTATCACAGACCTTTGAATAGGAGATACAAAATTATGCTTTTTAAATGTATTTTAGTTTCTTGTGGCTGCTATAACAATTGACCACAAACATGGTTGAAACAAGAGAAATTGATTCCTTCATAATTCTAGGGGCCAAATTTTTAAACTCAGGTTCACTGGCTAAAATCAAGGGAGCAGCAGACTCTAAGGGAAATCTATTCCTTGCCTCTTACAGCTTCTGGTGGTCCCCAACTTTCATTGGCTTGTGGCCATATCATTCCAATCTCTACCCCTCATCTTCATATTGTCTCCTCTTCTGTGTGGAATTGGGGCCCACCCAGCTAATCTAGGATAATCACCTCATCTCCAGATCTTTGATTTCATCCATTTGCAAAGACTCTTTCCAAATAAAGTAACATTTATAGGTTCCAGGAATTAGAGCCTTTGTGGGCCCTTATTCAGCCTACTACAATAACCTCATATATACTCACATATCTATATATATGCCCTAGTCTAATATAAAGAGAATGGTGTAAATTTTTTTTCCAAAGATAAAAGCTGATTTTGAGATTAGGCAAAGTAATGGCTTAGCAGGCAGATCTCTTAATTAGCCGCTGACACTCACCTGGGGAAACTTCTTTTTTTTTTTTTTTGTCTTCTGTGTCCTTGGCTCCACCTTCAGGGAGGGTCCTCTTGACTTTTACCCTCAACCACATTTAAAGTCGGTATTGAGGAGTTTGCTTTCCTTAATACCATGCTACTTTTGCAGCTCCCTTCTTGACCAAGGGTTGTTCTAAGCCTCATCTAAGAATCATACTTGTGTTTTATTTTGCCATGTTGTATTATGTTGTGTCTAAAAAGTTACACTCTTTATAAGCTTCCTTCTAATAAGTAACATGGGCCAGTAACTATATCCAATGTTCTTTCCTAGTCATAGTTACCAAGTCTATTTTATTTTATTCCTCTCTCTTCCCCAAATTAATGGTGACTATCTTGAGTAGAAAATTCAGCCTTCATAGAGGAAAACACAGGCAGGACCTCTGTGACTTCAGCTGCAGCAACTTCTTGCTAGACACGTCTCCAAAGGCAAAGGAAACAAAGGCAAAAATGACCAATGGGAACGTCCTCAAGATAAAAAGCTTTTGCACAACAAAGGAAAGAGTTGACAAGACCAAAAGACAACTGACAAAAGGGGAGAAGATATTTGTAAATGACATACCAGATAAAGGGCTAGTATCCAAAATCTATAAAGAGCTTAGCAAACTCAACACCCAAAGAACAAATAATCCAATCAAAAAATGGGCAGAAAACATGAACAGATATTCCTCCAAAGAAGACATCCAAATGGCCAACAGACACATGAAAAAGTGCTCAACATCACTTGGCACCAGGGAAATACATATCAAAACTGCAAAGAGTTATCACCTCACACCAGTCAGAATGGTTAAAATTAACCACTCAGGAAATGACAGATATTGGCGAGGATATGGAGAAAGGGGAACCCTCTTACTTTGTTGGTGGGAATGCAAGTTGGTGCACCCACTCTGGAAAACAGTATGGAGGTTGCTCAAAACATTGAAAATAGAGCTACGCTATGACTCAGCAATTGCATTCTTGGGTATTTACACCCAAGATACAAAGGTAGTGAAGTGATCCAAAGGAGCACTTGCACCCCGATGTTTATAACAGCAATGCCCATAGTAGCCGAAGTATGGAAAGAGTCCAGATGTCCATCACCAGATGAATGGATAAAGAAGATGTGGTATCTATAAACAATGGAATACTACTCAGTCATTAAAAAATGAAATATTGCTATTTGCAACGATGTGGATGGAACTAGAGGGTATTATGCTAAGCAAAATCAGTCAGAGAAAGATAATTATCATATGATCTTGCTGATATGTGCAATTTAAGAAATAAAACAGAGGATTAAAGAGGAAAAAAGGAAGAAAATAAAACAAGACAAAATCAGAGAGGGAGATAAACCATAAGAGACTCTTAAACAAACTAAGGGTTGCTGGAGGGGAGAAGGGTGAAGGGAATGGGATAATGGGATGATGGACATTAAGGAGGGCATGTGATGTAATGAGCACTTATAAAAAACTGAGGAATCAATGACCTCTACCTCTGAAACCAGTAATACATTATATGATAATTGAATTTAAATAATAAACAAATAAGAATATACACAGATATTATTCCACTTGTATAAAGTATAAAAACCAGAAAAATTAATGTGTGATATTAGAAGTCAAGACAGTTGCCAGCTCTTGTTTAGGAGTCAATGACTAGGAAAGGCATGAGAAAGGGCTCTGGCTGTTAGTTATGTGTATTCAATTTGTAGAAAGGTATCAACCTGTATGATGCTGATTTGTACATAAATATAATACACATTATATTTCAATAATAAGCTGTAAAAAATGAAAGGTGGAAGTGAAAAATAAATAAGTAATAAAATAATCTTGCTTAAAAAAAAAAGAAAGAAAATTCAACCTTTGAGCTAACCTTTGCTACAAAACTGAATCACTATGTTCACCTGAGAAGTCCCATTGAGTCTTTGTTGTTCAAAAACTTTTTTTTTCATTCCATCTCTTTCACTTTAAATCTTAGAAGCTGTAAGGGTTTTCACCCTTTCATGGCCTGTGAATTTCTCCCTCTCTCTGCCCGCCTCTCTGCCTACTTGTGATCTCTCTCTCTCTGTCAAATAAATAAATAAAATCTTTAAAAAAAAAAAACTTATTGAAGGGTTGCAGAGAAATGAGGAGAGGAGGGTTAAAGTTGACAACAGTGATTTAGGCTTGAACACAGGAGTTTCCAGTAACTGAGATGGGGAAGACCATGGGAAGAGCAGGGCTGAGAGAAAGAGGAATATCTGAAGCTCAGTTATAAACATGTTAAATATGCCAATTAAATATGCAAAAGGATGTATTGGACATACTTGTCTATGTTGGTATAGAGTTCAAGGGAGAGAAATAAATTTAGAAATCATCAGAAATAAGATGTTTAAGAGAATCAATTCCACATATCAATGCTTTATACTAAAATAGAAAATTTTCATATTTTACATGTATATTTTATAAATTTTTAGTATTTTATACTCTCACATAATAGAGCAGTCAATTTAAGTTTGTGATTATTAAGTTACATTTAAATTTATAGATAATATATCGACCTACTTAGGAGAACTTTAGGTTTATCAAATTTGTAAGTTTAATTTATTAGCTATACATTGTTTAAGTACTCAGTTAGATTTTGTTAAATCTCTTCAATGGCACTGCAACTGAAATACTTAAGAAATAAATCAAATATACTAACTTTACAAAAACAATTTAAAATGTCTGAAGGTGCTTAATTAGCCAAGTTTGTAAATAGAACCAAGTATTATTCTAAACTGACTGTTATAACCCATTCAATTAATAGACTAGGTTTTGTAGGCTGAATTTAGAAACTCTCAAAAGAGCTAGATCTTTGAATCTGTAACTTTAATAAAGCCAACAATAATTTTTTTAAAAATTGAGTAAACTTCTAAACATTCTCTGCTGTATGAATTGCTGTCATCATAGTCATAAAAACTAAAAAATCTAAGTAATACATTTTTGACAGGTTTTTGCTTTTTGAAAATAAAGTACTTGAATATTGGTAAAATATTTACTATTGTATAGACCAGTATTTCTCAAACTTTTTTTGGTTGTAACTCAAAGAAATGTATTTTACATTGTAAGACAATACACACACACACACACATATATCATTGTGTTACAATGTAAAATACATTTCTTATTGTGAGTTACAGCCAAAAAAGTATATACATATATACTTTTATATATACACAAATATATATATAATTTACATATATTATAATTAAACAAAATTTCCCTGAAACATTCATCTTACTACTTGAGATTAACTTTGATAAATCTACCTTTAAGTACATACTACATAGATCATAACACGTAATTTGAAATATCACTGATCTAAACTAAGGCCAAACATTATCAGATTTTGAAGCAAGTAAATTATACTGTGTTTAGATAACTATAATTTAACAAAGATACGCACGTACTAGGAATGCATATTTCTCTATTGCTTGGATAACAGTTTTAAACAGAAGCTTGCTGGTGAGTGTGTAACCGTGGTAAACAACAGGTTCATTTTGTGATCCATCCCAGCAGTCAATTTCCAGACAACGGCATCCTTTCACAAGGGCACTAGCAAAATTAAAACAAAATAAATTGTCATTTCTGGATCCTTAAAAACGTATGCCAGAGTGTCAAAATATCCCAAAGACTATTTGTGATTTTGCAACAAATGTATAACAGAATCCATCAGAAAGACAAGTAGCTGTGTTGAATTGAGCACACTTCTCTTCTTTTCTTTTCTTCTCTGTTTTCTGTGAGCACAGCCTGACCTGGAAGTAGTATGAGCCATCCCTAGTTCCATCACCACCAAGATGGAGCAGTGTGTTGTGCTATCGGCTCTGAACCCTTTAATTTCTCCGTATTCCTTACCCTCTCATTCCTACAAGGGTAGGAACTGAAATTCTAGTCTCATAAAAAATGTTAGGTATAATTCACGATCAGAAAACATGTATTGTGTTTTTATTAGAAAAAAAAAAAATGGGAATTCTAGGGATATAAGAAAATAAGTGGCGAGCAGACATAAGTGATGTCCTAAAATACAATCCTGGAAGAGAAACTGAATGAAAAGAGAGCTGACTTGAGACATCAGGATTTTAGAATCAACAGCCACATATCGGGAAGTAAATAGAAGAAGACCCCTGCTACACTCGAATATCTTTTTCCCAGAGAAGACCAAATTAACACTTGTTTTCCAAGTACATTGAGTTATCCCACTGTGTCTAGGCCAGTGGTATTCAGTCAGGACAATTTCACCTCCTAGGGGACATTGGGCAATGTCTGCAGACACTTTGGGTTGCCATAACTGGGAATAGAAAGGAAATTTGCAACTGGAATTTAGATCATAGAAGCCAGGGTTACTGCTCAACATTCTACTATGCATGGAACCAGCACCGCGCCCCGCCCCCCCCCCCCCCCAGCAAAGAACGATCTGACCTCCTATGTGAAGATTTGAAAAACCCTGCCCTAAGCCATAAAAGGAAAAGGGAGTGTGGTCCCAATACCAAGTACCTGAGAGAAAATCAGCAGTTCCTCCAAACAGAAGCAAGGGAGCCATATGAGAAAATAGAACTTTTAGATCTAGTACTTCTTGGGGGATCAAATTTAGTCAACTTTCTAAGGATATGACTCAAGCAATATTAAGGGACAAGTGTTAACTGAACAAAGATAAAACAATTATGACCCCAAAATCCAGGTGCTGAATTCAGAAAATAAAGAGATCTTATGCTCCTTTGGAAATAATATAGATGAAAGTTGGAGGGAACCCGAGGCGGCAGCATTAGAGGGGAAGGAAATCTTATCTATCCTGGAGGCTTCACCAAAACAATGCAAAATATAAAATAAAATAATTAAATATCTTTTGAGTTTTTTTGAGGTTTATTTGTTTTTTAAGACCATTTTTGTTTTATTTTTTTAAGTGTACATGGTTTTATTCAGGCATATAGTGATGCACTATAATGTAAAATTTCAGAGTTTTTTTATCTACTTATTTTTGTTTTGGAGGAATGACCTAGTGTGCTCTTCAAAGAAAATTTTCTTTACCCATTAATATTTCCATGGATGAATTAGGTGATGATCTAATTTACGTACAAGTCCTAAACTGGGTTATATCTGTAGAATTCAAAATGAATGTATTTCTCATCTTGTAGATTTATTTACATATTTAGATTTTAAATTGGAAAAGAAGCAATAACAATTTTTTATTAATTGCCATTAAAAAATATTTGCATTACTCTCCTCTTTGTTGATTGTCAAAGTAAATTATCTTGTCTTTTTTTGAACTGCTACAAAATATTGGTCCTCTGGGCTGTTACCAGAGAATAATCTTGAACGTTCTGCTTGGAAAACCAAAAAAAATACCAAAAACCAAACTGTGAAAGAAAACTTTCCATGAAGGAAAACCCAAATAATACTGGTTCTTGCTACTTCTCTAGATAGCTTTAATTATCCTTAGATCAAGCCAACCTTTACCAAATTGCTTATTTCCACTACATAGTTTGGTCCCTGGCAAAAATGACTTTGAGTGGATTTCACTGTGTCAAGCCAACTCCTTTTATTCAGGGGCACGTAAAAGAAAGTAATGTCTCTCCCAATGGTGTTAGGGAAACCACTTTCTACTATTTCACACTGTGTCACCTTTTTGGAAATGAATAATAGAAATTTCTCTGTCACTCAGTTAAAAAAATCCACTTAAATAAGTTTAAGAGGATTTTCATGGATTAAAATATTTAATGCTATAAGGTAGTTAATATTAGTCTTCCTCTTTTAGAGATGAGGAAGTTGAGACTCAAAGAGGTTGTAGCAGTCACATAATTAACAAAGGAGGGAAAGAGAGGAAAGATCAGCCCCAGAAACTTTGCATTAATCGATCAACATTACATTATTCTACCTCTCATGCATAGAGAATTTTTGAAAAACTTGCTTTCTAAAATTGTATCTTCCACAAGTGGGTGGAAGAAGTGTAATTAAATTTAAATACAATTAAATTAAATTAAAATTTAAATGTTAGCTGGGTGGAACATTTTATTCATTCAAAAGTAAATGTTTTTCTAATGCATTTCTAAATCAACCCAACTAAAATGCATATTTTCTCGTTTTTAAAAAAATTATGAGTAGAAATTTCTGTAGTGAAAGTATAGCTACGAATTGGGTTATCCTTATGGAATTCTCAATGGATACACTTCTGAGCTCATGGATTCATGTGTTTACACAAGATTCCAAATGGGCCAAGCCATGTTTATTTGTGAATTTGGTATTATCATGGAATTATGAGCTATCTTTTCCACCCATGATTTCCTTAATTAGTGTCAATCGGTCACATAGCTTTGATATATTGATCAATCTATATACTCCCAATTCTATTTTTCTAGTTTAGATATTTCTTCTAAGTCCCAGATATGTATACTTAACTGTCTGACCTAGCCCTTTGACAAAGAATTGGTATCTTAACTAAATGTGGAAACTATCACACTCTTGCTTCTGCCTCACACCCTAGAATGATCTCATCAGGTTTCACTATCTCTGTCAATAGCATCATCGTATGCTAAGTTATCAGGCCAAAAATCCTGATAGTATTCTCTTTCCTTATACCTCCCTTCAAATCACGTAGTAAGTCTTTTTGGCTCTGCCGCCTTAACATATTTCAAATTCAACCACTGATCTCAACCGCTCCCTCATGAGTTCATCATCTACATAAACATCAACAGCTGCATTGCTACAGTATCTTCTCCAGTCATCTTCTACCTCCAATCCTACACCATCAGTCTTTCCTGAACAGTAGAAAGTGATTTGAATTATGACATCATTTTAAGGAAAACCTCTCCAATGACTTCCTATTGAAACTGGAATAAAATCTAGTCTCCTTTCCATAGCCTCTAAGACCCTCATAAACTGACCCTATCTACTTCCTCAAACTCATCTCCTTTCATTCTCCATTTTTTTCCATACTTGGAAGCAAGCCATACTTGCTTTCTCTCATTTGAATATGCCTGAGCATTTATTATTTCTTCTACTTAGTGTGCCCTTCCCACCAAATATCTCTGAGGCTTCCTCTTGATCATCACTCACACTCACCTCTTGAGAAGTCTTTCTCAAGTAAAACCCTCCATGCCACCATTACTTTCTCTCACATTACCCTAGTTTACCCTCTCCATGAGACTCATCTGTCCCTGAAAATATCAATCTGCCTACCTGCTTCTGATGTCTATTTTCATGAACACATAAGCTCTGAATATCTTATTCACCAATGTATTCTCAGCTGACTGCCTAAGCTGACGCCTGGTATTGACAGTGTGATACACTGTAGAGTGCAAAATTAAAGGTGTAGCATAGATCACTTAATCTATGTAAATCATTTGACATATAAATCTATCTAATCTATAAGTGACAAAGTATATAATTTATCAATTTATGCATTGCCTTTACTTGTAGAATCATGTCTTAATGTCTGGGAAATAACGTTAACCATATTTTTAAAAATCTAAGATATTTTGGTGAAATAAGATAAGAACATTCTTCTTCATATGGTTTCCTATAAGAGGTACCCAAATTATTCAGGAAACCTCAGAGGGACAATAATCAGGGAAAGGAGGTCATCAACAAGCAGAACTTGAAGGAAAATGTATGATACTAAAACAGAATAATTATACAGCCACCCAAAGGTTGGCTTTCTAACATATTCACAAATCAAAATTTATTTTTCTTATATTTTTGTATAACATCCATAGCCTTCTTTTACTGTGAATTACCACTTACTGGAACTTCCAAGTGCTGTAAAATGTAACGGATATAAAAATCAAAATAAATACCTTATGTATCCCCAAAGGTCACTTGGTCCCAGTAACTGGTCAGATACCAAGTATGTATTATGTGAACTTGAAATAAAATAATCATTTAATGGATGATTCATATCTTGATAAACTTTTCCACAGTCAGTTTTAAATATTAGACATTCAGGTGAACCCATGTATCTTATAAAACCTTCAAATGACATCTGGTGTGCTCTTTTAACTAGAAAAAAATAAATTAAAGAGATGCAGAAAAATCATTAACTGTATAAAAATACATCACATTAACTATATAAAATATCTGTATAAATATCTGTGAAATAACTCTACAAATATCATTAACTGTATAAAAATTACATCTGTAGTACAGCATGTTTCTAAAACATTCATTTAGAATTAATATTGACACTATTTCTAATTTTTCTGTGAAAACAAATTTTTTCTAATGAATACCCCTAGTTCTTCTATATCAGCATTCAAGTAGAGAGTATATTATTTAATTCATCTCTGATTTTTTAATGTTTTAAAAATACATACGAGAAAATACACATATCATAGGCCAATGAATTTCCATAAGCTAAACATCTAGATAAGCAGCACCTACCTCAAAGAACAAAACATTGCAACATCCCAGAAGCCTGCCTTCTGCTAACTTTTCACTTTCTCCCTGCTAACTCAGGTGTATTCAGTGGTCTGACTTCTAAACACCTAGCTTAGTTTTCTCTGTTTTTTGTGCCTTAAAGGAATGAATTCACACAGTATGTATTTTTTGTGGCTGATTTATTCTGCTCAACATTGTTGCTATGATTTATTCTTATAGTTGCATATAGTTAGACATTGTTTATTCCCATTGTTGGGTAATATTCCATTGTGTGAGTACACCACAATTCTTTATCAGTTCTGTTCTTAAGGAGCAGCTAGATAATTTCCAGTTGGAGGCTATTACTAAGAATGCTGCTATAAAGAACCAGTACATGTATTTCATAGCAAATATGGACACATTTCTGTTGGGTATGTACTTATGAATGGAATTGCAGGATCATTCACATATTAGCATCTCTAGTAAACTGTCTCTGAACTTTTATACCAT
Source organism: Meles meles (assembly GCF_922984935.1). Classification (NCBI taxonomy): domain Eukaryota; kingdom Metazoa; phylum Chordata; class Mammalia; order Carnivora; family Mustelidae; genus Meles; species Meles meles. The sequence goes on from NC_060072.1 coordinate 61,737,883, forward strand.
TGACATATTATTACCAAAATTATGTATTTAAGCAAAACACTGACTCTGGAATCAGATAGTTTTGGTTAAATCTATTTACTTCTTACACATTAAGCATGTTACTTAACTTCTCCCTATCTTTGGAATGATGGTAATCATAGCTCCTATCCCTATATATTATTTACATAAATTAGCTCTATAAATGCTAGTTGTTATTATTATTTTATTGTTCATAATTCAGTTTGTCTCAAAATGACAGGTAGTGTGAACATTCATTTTAAACTAGAGAGTGATCCTTGGCAAAGAATTTTATTTCTGGGAGTTTATACTATAGAAATAGAGACTCAGACAAAGATTGATGTGCAAGAATGCTCACTCACGCTAGCATTATTTATAAAAGCAAAATAATTGGTGGAGAAAACAAATTAAGGCTCAAAATATGATACAGTACTAAACAGCAATTAAAAATAATGTATCAGAAAAAATATATAGTGACAAAAGTAAATGTTTATTACTTCATAAAAGTGAAAAAGCCAGCATTCAAAATGCTATTACAATTTTGGCTTAAAAAAATGAAAGCTAGAGGAGAATACATAAAATGTTTAGAGGCATGCAAACTCTGTTTGAAATACATGCAAATTTAGGAGTATGAGAGCATATGGGCAAATGCATCATGTTTGTAATAGTAAAGATTTGCATAAATTTCTTCTTTTTTCTGGAGCTGTGACTGCTTTATAGCTCTTTTGAACTACTGAATAATTAAGGTAATAACTTTGATAATGGGATAGGAGAAAAAAAACTCATTTTGTGCCCTTAAAAGCTACCAGATTGAGATGAGAGTTAATCTAACAGATATTTAAAAGCCTCATTTGGTACACATCGCATTCAAAAGTGGGATGAGATTGAGGAGCCAGCAGCATTTGAGACTACCCAATCATAATTCTAATTGGCCTTAACAAGTGATCAATAGCATGTAAATGAAACACAAGGTCTTGTGTGTGTGAAAGTATCTAAGGCTGAGGGAGGCTTAAACAATGAAATAGATGAATTATAGTTAAAATGAAAACACAGTTCCAAGATGTCACTGCCACCAACCCATTATCCTTTTCTATTTTTTAGATTTACCACCTGCAGGTAACTGTGCCAAAGTAAATTTTTTTTTTTTAATACTCACTACTACATCAGTGCTACTCAAAGAGCTTATCTGTGGACTGGTTGTTTCCAGCCAGCAGTTGCATAAAGAGCTTGAGCCAAAACATAAATCAATTCACTACTTCTTTAGATGAAGTTTTTGCTATTAAAAAAGCAAGTAGTCAGCTAAACTCATCAGCCATGCTTAGTGATATAGCTGTTTTACATCCTGGTGCAAGCTCATTCTCTTGTTGCAAACCTGCAAAAATTTTAATAGTGATCACACCAAACTCTTACTAGTACTGCATTGTCTTACCACTACAACTCTCCAAAATCTTTTCATGAAAATAAGTCATGGAGCCCAAATCCTAATTATAATCTGCAAGACAGTCGTGAGATCCGTCCAATACTTTTCTTCACTTGACCTCAGAAACTTCTCCCATTTTGTCACATCACGAATTCATTCTCATCATTTCAGTCTCAGCTTGAAGGTCACATCCTCAGAGTGGACCATTCTAAACACCCAGCCAGAACTAGTCTTCCTGGGTCTTTATTCTCTGTCACTCACAGTATAGAGCATTCTGTGGAATCAGGCTTTTATATATTTATTTATTGTCAATCTCCCTCATCTCCCCATCATTAACATAAGATCTAGTTTGCCTTATTCTTCATAAGACAGTATCTCCAGTCCCAGAAGCAGATTTGGTTGCCACAAATAAATATTTGAATAAGTCATGAATATACGACTCAACGAGGAAATTTTTGATTTTGTTAGAACCATATTATCATATATTAAACACTGGTACATTAACTAGTTTTCAAAGGCAGAACTTGAACTTTCATACTTCCCTTGTTAAATAAATATTCTGAGCTATTTTATTAATTTGTGTACAGCTAAACACTACTTTGATGGTTCTTCTACATAATTATGTGAATGTTTTATTACATTATATATTTATTATTTCATTTAAAGATAAGCATAAGTGGAAAAAATGTGAAGTGTTTTACCCATTAAAAAGTGGGACGAAGATCAAAAATTATATGACTCATCATTAGCTTTAACAGTAATTTAATTCAAACCAGATGACTAGGGACACCTGGGTGGCTCAGTCGGTTAACATCTGCCTTCAGTTCAGGTCATGATCCAGCCCCATGTCAGATTCCCTGCTCAGCGTGGAGTCTGCTTTTCCCACTCCCTCTACCTCTCCCCCCACTTGTATTCTCTCCCTCTCTCTCTCTCTCAAATAAATGAATCTTTTAAAAAATAAAATAAACCAGATGACTATATTCAAAAATGAAGGAAAAGTGAAAATTTTTTAATGTTTGTGATGTTATAGACAATTATGTATATAAACAATGAAGAAAGTAGTGATTTTATAATATTTTAGTTTTTTCCTAGAATAGTTTTCACTTAGCTTTAATACTTCTATATATTCTTCAATAGTATAATGTATAAATATAGAAGACTGACTATTACTTGGTGTTTAAGTTATTAATGAAAATGAAGACTCTTTCATCACAGTACATGTAACAGAATCTCATCTTGCTTTCCAGGCCTAAGCTCATCTCTGAACACTTAAGAGATATACCAAGGCAGTTTAAAAAAAAAAAAAAAAGGAAGCTGGTCAATGAAGTAGGAAAGAATGTATTTGTTTTTACAGTGCAATTTTCTAAAAGTACATATATAGTCTCTAAAATATAGAAATAAAATTGCCAATATTTCACATTATCCAAAATAAATTTGACCAATCCAAAAATTTCAATTTGATAACTGTAATTCATAAAAAAATACTTCACATATAGATATTTGAGAAAACTTTGAAATGTAAGCATACCTTCTTCAATAGGCTCATATTTTTGAATGATCTCAAAGGCAGTATTTCTGGTCATGTCAAGTGCATACTGTTCTTGTATCAAAAACTGAAGCAAGTTTTTCTCAAAAAGAAATTTCTGGTTTTCAGAATATGTGTTGAAAATCTCAATAATTTCTTCTCTGTGTGCCATAATTCGATAAATTGATCTAAATTCTTCTATGGTGATTCTTCCTTGCTTCAGCCTGTCATTAGCCTACTAAAAAAAAATGACTGCTGGGCTCACATTATGAATATAAAAAATACAGAAAATAAATAGATTAACGTATTTGCGTAATATACATAACAATTAATACTTGAAGGAAGATTAATCTTACATTGGATTCTTATCTCAAATAAAGTATATAAAACTACATTAAATGATGCCAAAGTTGGAAAAAGGTGAGTGGAAAATCACCACTTAAAACCCAGTGGCCATAGTGGGAATGGAAAAAGGTGTGGGAGATGATGAGGATTCTAGGTTGTTTTTCAATTACATGTTTCATTTTTCTCTTCCACTTTCCTTCAGTACCTTCTTACAGCTATGTGAGACGGTTTGTCATCCCATGCCGCTGATGTGCATAAACATCAGGGTAAATCAGAGATGTTCAAGGTCACTGTAAACTTCAGAAGCTGCAGGAGTGGTATTAGCACTACAGTAACTGCAGTAGCTACGTAGCATCTTGAGGAAGTGGAAGGTGCATAATCATTGAAGGACTTGGGGCAGGGACCAACAAGGTGGGTTCTGGTAAGAAAGAGAGTGGATTCACCTGGCTCTTCTAGAAAATTCATGTTTGAGCTTTATGAGATAGAAACAAGAAAGTGGGCTGAGTCCAGTTATTAAAAGCATCAGAAACACTGTGAGGTTCTGAGTAGGAAAACAGCTAGCAGAAATAAAGGTGTAGAATAACCAGTTGGGCATGACCAATTGGAAGCAATGGAGAACAGCAGGATGGAACAGAGAAGTGCAAACCATGTGGGAGGTAGTGAGTACAAGCTAAAGAACACGGATCAGTGAAGTTACGAACAGAGAAGTCACGAGGACTCAATGTATTAAAATGTTATAAGCATTGAGAGAAATCAGGAATGTCTAGAGTTGGGGAAGAGTTAAAAAACAAAACAAAACAAAAAACTAGTAGAATCACTTACAAATAGAAAGCTTTGGAGAGTAGGCAGTACACTTACAAGGACCTTTAATTTCAAATGAGGCTATTTACTTATATTTTAACTTTCTCATGACATCACAAACAGCTTGAGTACAAGGAACACGTGCTGAAGGACCATTATACTGTGGTAAAAATCTGACAATTTATAAACAGTTGGAGCTAACATTATATCCCTAGTCCCAAAGTATGTGGGATTTGGGACACATAAATTAAACTCTCTGAGCTTCCTACTCTTCATCTGAAAAATGGGATTTTTCACTCCCTATGTCATCAAGTTGCTGTGAGGACTGAAAATATACAATAAATGGTTGTTCTAGATATCAGTATATTGCTATGTCTTATTAAGTTCTGCTTCAAGTTCACATCATCCAGCCTATTGTCTCATCTTTTGCACTTTTGTCCATGAAATGAACCTCTAACGGTTCAACAGCAGAAGTTCAGTGGTAGACCAGGTGGTTGGATATGAGGGATCCAAGAGGCAGTCTGAGCTGGGAATCAAATATGAAGAGCATCAGGTTAATTCACAAGAGTATGAATCCATGTATATGGAGCAGCATGAGGAAGCAGGGACTGGAATGAAGCCCCAAGTGGGAATGAGATGAAGATAAGCTTGGGGGGAAAGCTGGGATCAGTTCTTGTCAAATTGGGCCCAGAGCTCATCCAACAATAATAGCACCTTAAAATTATATACGCTTAAATAATTCATATTATCAATTATCTGAGTAGACTAACAAGATTCAACTTACTATTTTTAAATTCTGGATTAAAGCCAATGTCATAGAATTAAATTTATTTTATTTTAGCCCCATCCCACTCATAATTTGTTATAAGATCTTTAACAAACCCATAAAAGTCAAGTGTGCCTGTAATTCCTGCCAATTTGGTTATACAAAACTGTGTAAATTAAAAATTACAGTCCTACTAAGTAGCAGTATAAAATAAAATACATTATCTGCTAAGTAATGAAAGTTTTATTACTCTCAAGCAAGGTTTAAACTTGGCCATCTGACTTGTTCTGTTTTGTTTTTCCCAAAAGATCAAAGTTGTCCTCTGATACTAGAAAAAGTTAGAGATGTAAAGTTCAAACAAAATTCCACAAATCCAAATAACTGCTCCTTGATCCAACACAAAGGAGTTAACAGTCAAACATTAATTCAATTACCAAAAAATAAAAACCATACCAAATAGGTGAAAATTATATTACTGAAGATGGAAAGTTTTCATTTTAGTGGAAAGAGAGAGGGAAAAGGAAAGCAACAGAAGTCAGTAATGAGGGAGCTTGGGTAACAAAATCAGCAGTAGGGGAAGCAGGAAAAAGGAAAGTGATGAGCAAGAAAGACTCAAATCTGAAGACTGACACGCATAATAGCAGCAAAACTGACAGAGTACCAATGTATTTATTTAATATTTCCCCTGTAGGAGAAAGCTGGAGCTCAGAACTCTTATGTCAGTTGTCCCCAGTCCCACAGGCAGGGTAGACCAGGATTTGAACTAACTCCAAAACCACACAGAGAAACATCAGGAAGAAAGACATGTCAGTACACCATCATGCATATTGACAGTATATAAGTAGAAATAAATTGTGTAAAATACAAATCTGATCCCATTAACCACCTGTTAAATTGCTCACTTATTTCTTTTTTGTCTTCAAGACAAAACCCGAACTGTATCGTGTTGGCATCCCAGGTCCTTCAAGATGTCTCTGATGGTGTCTGCTCTAATCCTTTTCTTTCCTGTACCTCACACTTTGAGTGCTCTGAATTAGTTACAGTATAAATACCAAACTATCTTGCTATTGTTTCTTCTGTCTGGAATACCCTTCTTTCACTTCCTAACCTACTAATTTTTACTAATTCTTGGAAAAGTATCCTCCTCTAGAAGTCTTCCCAAATATTCTTCTCTGTCTCCCCCAGGCCGCATCAGATAGCCCACCTCTGGGTTTTTATAAGACTCTGAATCTTCTTCTATCATTAAGTTTATTACCCTGGAATGAAAGCTCTTTTTTTTTTTTTTTCTAAATCCCTTCTAGAATGGCCTTGGACAGGAAGCTTGTCATTTGTTTCTTATATTCTTAGTACCTTAAAGAACAAAAGAATGCCTGACTGAAGGTATTAAGAACATGATCTATCACCTAAACAATTTTATGATTCTGGTGACATACGTGTATTAAATTGGATAAAGAGTTGATATATCCCTAAACCTAGGAAGAATAGGGAAAGATATTTTTAAATACAAATTACTAAAAATATGCAAAAATCTCAGGCCCCACTTCAGGGAATACAACAGGTTTTAGAAATGTTACATGTTAATCATTTACAAATATAGCATAAAATAAGAGCAGTGAAGCAATTTTTCTCTTGTTTAAAAAAAAATTCATGAAGTGGTTAGTCTCTACAAGGCATTACAAAAAGAACTTTACCAAACAACCCATTCAATGTTTACATATAATTTAAAAATATATGTCTTACCTTAAGACCGTGAACACCATGAAGGTAGGTATTTTATCCTTTTTATTCCCAATGCCTAGTACTGGACCTCCCCTAGCATAGGACATTAGTGACTATGTTTGAATGAATGATTGAAAACATAAGTATAAAAGAACATATTAGGGGCACCTGGGTGGCTCAGTGGGTTAAAGCCTCTGCCTTCGGCTCAGGTCATGATCCCAGGGTCCTGGGATCGAGCCCCACGTCCGGCTCTCTGCTCTGCAGGGAGCCTGCTTCCTCCTCTCTCTCTGCCTGCCTCTCTGCCTAGTTGTGATTTCTCTCTGTCAAATAAATAAAATATTTAAAAAATAATAAAAGAACATATTAAATTGATTCTATTGATATTCTGATAGTATGTTTTCAGAAAACAGAATTAAAGCTTTTTATGTTACCATTTTCCCTTGCTCAGGTTGCTAGTAAAAAGATAAGGTGTCACTTAAAATAAATGACCTCACAAGAAAGTTGAGCTATCAAAACACAGAATTCACTTTTAAATTAAGATGAGGTGTTTCAAATTTGTCTCCAAAATTACACTAAAAACAGAGTATTCAAAATATATCACAGGAAATGATATGACCTGCCACCTTTTCCCCCAAACTCTGACATACTAATTTAAACTGCTTAAAAACTCTATCTTCTGTCTCCCTTTCTTCCTAACTAAATATGTGAATCAGAAATAAAATTGGGTACTAAAGATGTAAAGGCAACACCTTATCAGTGCCTCTGTACACTCATATTCTAGAAAAGGAAAGCTGACATGAAAGTGTTACAATGGAAACTTTATACACAACAGGAAAAGGAAGTTGGGCAATTCTTCTTGGAGACAAAAGAGGATCTTTTTTTTTTTTTTTAAGATTTATTTATTTGACAAAGAGAAATCACAAGAGAGGCAGGCAGAGAGAGAGGAAGGGAAGCAGGCTCTCTGCTGAGCAGAGAGCCCGATGTGGGACTCGATCCCAGGACCCTGAGATCATGACCTGAGCTGAAGGCAGCGGCTTAACCCACTGAGCCACCCAGGCGCCCCCAAAAGAGGATCTTTATAGAAGAGGCAATCCTGAACTTTCATTGAGAAGAAAGAATGGTTGCCTGAAAGTGAGGAGGAAAAGGGTTATTCTAATAGTTGGGATCAGAGCAAATAAACACATGACAGCACAAAACCAGAGTGTGATTAAAGAAGATGTTAGTGAAGCTGCAGTGAGTGATAAGGGTGAAGTCAAAACTACATCCTCGGGGCCCTTGGATTTCACACTGAGGCTCTCAGACATCATTCTCAACCAGTGACTGATGAGTTATAATGAGGGAAGTCACATAGATTTTTTTTTTAGAAAAATCATTCTGGCAGCTATATACAAAGTAGGATTGAAAACAAGGAACCAATTTATAGGGCTTCAAATTTTAATGGACATATAAGTTACCAAGGGACTTGATAAAATGCAGAGTCAGCTTCAATATGTCTGATTCTGCATTTCTAACAAGCTCCCAGGGGATGCCAGAGATGCTAGTCTGAGGAGCGCACTTTGAGTAGATTGCCGTTGGAGACCAGTTGACTTTGTGTAGGAATAAAATAGACCTTAAAAGATTCGAAAATCTGATGTGGAGGTAAGGTAAGAGAAAGAGTCTGGGACTCTCTCGGGTTTCTGGCTTGGATAGCTGAGAGAATGGTGCTGCCATCACCAAGAAAAGAGAGAAAGACAGTTTAGAAAAGAAGGATGGTTTATTTTAAACACAATAAAGGTGAAGTATCTTCATCCAAGCCAAGACAGCCAGAAGACAACTGGTTGGGATGGGATGTGAGGACTGGTGTATTACAGGAGAAAACACAAGGATTTTGCAGGCAGCCAGACCCAGACATGAGTATCCACAGTAATATGACATAAACAAATTATATCAACATTCTTATCCTCAATATCTCTATGTGTAAAGAGAGACTAATAACAACTTCCTTGGATGTATGTTAAAATAACGTATGCAAAAACCTAACACAGCGCCTAGAATATGGCAGGTGATGAACAAATAGTAGCATACATGGCTTTGTTGTTCAGGATAGAAAATGTATGCTTTGTTCCCATTAAAGTGGTAATGAAAGTCTTTGAAAGGCAATAAGGTGGTGACTCAGAAAGCTCCAGAACTCACCTCCTCCCATGGACATAACCAAGTCTACAACTACATATGGGACAATTCCCTCTGCAGGAAATCCAAAAACTAGTTCATTGAAATAATGTGCCTACATATTGGGCAAAGGAGAAAAATATCTGTATCAAAATAGGGCAGAGAGGCTGAGACATAATCTGTCCACAAACGTGGACACAATCAGTCCACAAAATGGTGACGTGTAATTGGGAGAGAACCCACAACTCTCTGATTCTCCCTGAGGAGTGAGGGCTTTGGACCCAACTTCTAGTCCCCAGCTTTTAAGACTTCCACCTGAGAGGGAGGCTCCCAAAACACCCAGCTCTGAAAGCCAGCTGCGGCTTGTGTTGGCAAGATCCACAAAACTATAGTAAATAGTTCTTAACAGTTCACAAAGACTCATGGCGGCTATCCCTCCAGAGCCCACCACAGAGGTATCCGACTACCATGTAGTTTTTCCCTGAAAGAGGCCTATATGCTTATCTTAAAAGCTACAGCCTGAGAGTCATGCTTTGGATCTGACACAGGTGTAGGAACAGACTGCAATCTTCCTCCGAGACCAGGAAGGCCCGCAGGTACCATCTTCATGTTTTCTCTCCATCTCCCTCCAGATCACCAGTATCTCCCTGAAAAAAGCTTGTGCACACATCTGGCACCCAGCTTTTACAGCTGCCACTCAAGGGATGAAAATCCCTTGACAGCCTGGATCTGGCGGTCAGTAGGGTTTGTGCTCACAGGTTCAGCAGAACTGTGGCAAACAAAGAGAAAATCCTTGGCCAGTTGTCCCCCTGGAAACTGGTGCAGAGGGAGTTGATAGAGACACCCACTTCCAGTCTTTCTTTGAAAGAGGTGTATGTGTGTACTTTACAAGCTGCCACCTGGGGGATCGAACTTCTAATCAGCCCACATCTGGGCGCTGACTGGGATCCTCCCCTTTGGAACACTGATAGGTCTGGGCACTCCCTCAGTGACTGGGAGCCATTAAGCATAAAGTAGGCTGCTTGGACAAAGTTTGAGAGCCAAACAAAAACTAAAACTGAGCTGAGCAGTAAGTATCATCTTCTAAATGAGGCCACTCCTGTTAGAAGTGGTGTTCCATCTAATGCACAGAAGCTAACACAGAGAGTAAGAGAAGATGAAAAAACAGGAATATGTTCCAAACAAAAGAACAAAACAAATAGAAACAGACTTACATGAAACAGAGACTTACCTGATCAAGAATTCAAACAATGGTTCTAAACAATATGAAGATTACTCAAAAAAATTAAAAATAGAACTACCATATCATACAACAATTCCACTTCCTGATACTTATTCAAAGGAAATAAAATCACTATTTTGAAAAGGTATCTGTACCTCCATGTTTATTACAGCTTTATTTACAATGGCCAAGGCATGGAAACCTCCTAAATGTCTATCAATAGGTGAACTGAGAAAATATGAATAAGATATTATTCTGCCATACTAAAGAAGGAAATTCTATAATTTGTGACATCATGGATAAACCTTGAGGCCATTATGTCAAGTGAAATAAGTCAGAGAAAGACCAATACTATATGATCTCACTTCTATGTGGAATCTAAAAAAATTGAACTCATACATAACAGAGAACAGATTGATGATTGCCAGAGGCAGGGCTGATAGGGGTGGAAGAAATGGGTGAAGGTGGTCAAAAGGTACAAACTTCCAATTATAAGATAAATAGTTCAATATAGATATATTGATATATCTACATATTATGTAAGATATATATTATATAAGATATGTATTACATATGAGAGATATATATTATATATTAATTATATATTATATAAGATATATAGTCCAACTATAAGATAAATAATTCCAAATATAAGATAAACAAGTACTAGAGATGAAGTGTACATGATGGTTAACATGTAGCCATCTAACACTGATGTAACTAACACTGATGTAACATATATAATAATAAGTTCTGGGGATATAATGCACAGTCTGATAACTAAATTAGCAATACCACATTGTATATTTGAGTTATCTTAGAAGATAAGATAACCAGAGTTATCTTAAAAGTTCTAATATAAGAAAAATAAATTTGTACCTATGTGAACTGATGGCTATTTACTAAATTTATTGTGGGAATCATTTTTCAATATACACATATATCAAATCATCATGTCGTACACCTAAAACTAATATAATGTTGTATATCAGTTATATCTCAATAAAACTGGAGAAAAAAGAAAAGTTAATAAAATTGCTCAGAATAGTATATAAAGTAAAAAAAAAGAAGAGAAAATTAAGAACTCAACTTTAAGAGAAGAGCAAAAGAAAAAATGATGGCAGGACAGATGGAAAAGGAATGATCAGAAATTTTAAAAGAAAACTAGAAGAGAGTGATGTCTTAGAAGTCAGAATGGAGAGTAGTTTAAGAAAACAGGGATAAATAAAATGCAGAGAGAGCCTAACCATTGTATTTACCATTTTTAAAAAATTGAGGTTTTCAAGGTAGGTAAAAAGGCAAAATGTATTGCAATGAACCACTGGAGAAGTAGAGAAAGAAATGCGAAAGATTCTTTCAGTTTATCTGTTAAAAGAGAGAATGTAACACTTAGAAAAGGATATGGAGCTATTTGTTTTTGAGATTAAAAATAAGCTTAGACTGTGGAGGACCTACTAAAGTAAGAAATCATAAACTTAAGATGGAACCAAACAAAAATATAAGTGGCTGGGTTGACCCAGGTTGCAGACTTGTAGGGCAGAGGCGACAGAGATGTACTTTCCCTCCTCTCTCTACCTTTTAACTCTCAAACCACTCTACATTGTTGCCAGATTTATTCTAAAATTTGCACTATTTCCCTACTCAAAAATTTTCAATGGCTACCCATTGCCTATAAAAGTAAATACAAATTCCATAGCCTACCACTCGGGATTTTTGTCATCTGGCCATGCCTAGCATTTGCAGCCATTTCTCACCACTCCCTTCATGCATCGAACATGCCAGTCATGGTTCATTACCTTTTACTCCCCAAGCACTTCTCTCACTGTACTCTACACACACTGCTTATCATTCTTCAGGTACCAACAAGAATGCTACCTCTACAATGGCTTCTTTTAAGGAAGCCCACGTTTGGGTCTCTGTCTCCTCAGATTTCCTGTATGTATTGCCTAAGAAATTTATTATAATCTGCTTATAAAATAGTAATTTCTGCCTTTCTTTTCCTTCTGATGAGAGAAAGAGACCACTTTATTAATTTTTAACAATCCAAAATTTCTGACAGAATGCCATCTAAATCTACATACTACAGATTTAATAATGGCTATTAACTGCTTAGAGAATTTGAAAACTTAAGGTAAGCCCAATAATAACATGAATTTTTAAAATTAAGAAGGATGTTATTTCATACTCAACCACAATCAAGAAGGTAATCTCAGGCTAGCAATGTGTGTTGAAATGACACATGATATTTCCTATAAAATATCTTGCATGCTACAAATTAAAGACAATAATAAAGCAATAAAGATTTTTAATAGATTAAAAAATCTTAGGTAATTGCTCCTCAAGTCATGACTCAATAATTAATTTTGTAAAATGAAATTTAAGAATATTTTCCCAAGGTCATGAAGGTACATTGTCTTTACTTAAATTTCATGGTAAATATTTACCCAATAAGGAAATAAATTCACATCAGAATTTATGCCAGCTTCTTAAGAAATCAATAAATATAATGCAATTTTCTATATATTTTGAACAATCATGATTGTTATAGCTTCACCTAATATTTATTGAGAGCTTACTCTTTGCCAAGCCTGCTACTACACATTCACAAATATTTAATATTCAGCACAATCCTGCAAGGTTAACTAGATCAGTATCCCCATTCTGCAGATTATGACGTTTGCTCAGAGAAACTTCTGATTTGCCAAGTACTACACAGTTAAGATCTAGTGGAATAAAGAATCTCCATGCCTGTTGAGCTTGCCAATAACAACAGCCCTGAAACACTAGGAGATTTTGGTCACCAAAATGAGATTCATTATGATTCATTTTATTTTCTCTGGCTACAAGGTGTACCCATGAAGTGTAGAAAGATAAATATCAAAAGTTGAAGCAAAACAGTCCACTGTTTAAGCAGCTTAATTTCTAGCTATCCAGAAAATTTAGTTGGCCAATACACCTTCCCTTGCATTCTATTTAATTAACATTTTAATGCATATATGACAACTTAGCCTAAGGAAGCAAAGTATTGTTTATTAAAGGGCCCTTGGGGAATTACCTTAATAGATAAAAATTGCTGATACAGATCATCAGCCTTGTTTATAGGCAATTTGTGCTTTAAATTATTTGAGGTCATTTGAAAGAGGCTTTGGGAAATTTCTAAGCAACCTCTGCCCCTCTAATTTTTATAATTCGCGTTGTTTTCATAACCACTCCAAAAAGGTTTTGCTAAACAAAACAGACCTTCATTCCTGCCATGTCCAGATAATCATCAGTTTCAGTTAAGGAGGTATTTCTTTACTTGTTATAACTGCTGCACATTCTACATAATACTTGTAAATATGGCATGCATTTTCCTCAAGTGCATTTCAGGTGCCTATCTTTATTTTGCAGATAATTCAAAGCAACCTGATAATCACCGAATAAGATTTATCATATTTCACATTTGATACAGATTTAATACATTACTTCTATATTATATTAAATGTGAATTTTATTAAACTAGAAAGTACATAATTGTTTCTCCCTTTGAGTGACACCACTGGGGGGAAATTCTACATGTAAAGATCTTGCACAAAAACTTGTGTTCTTAGGTCTGGTATTAGACGTGAGTTGATTAAAGTTCTGATAGCTTATGGCAGCACATACTCCTTGCACTCACAAAAGCAAAAGCTGAAATTCTTGCCTTTTACTGCAAGCTCTTAAGAAATATATGTGTATATATATATATATTTCTTAAGAGCTTATATAAATATTTATATAAATATAAATATATATATTTGAACCTCCTCTTTGTGATTTATAAACATGGGGGCTAAATCTTACTGAGAGAAGTACATGATGGGGGGCTGCTCTCCATTGTCTCCTATGTCTCTGCAAGTTTCTGAGCAGAGGCACCAACAATTTCATCAGAACTAGCTTTTGAAGGACGTTTGTGTAATGAAAAGATAGTATCTCCTTCCATAGGAAAGAGCAGGTTTACTGGGCATGATAATAATGATAATGACACCCTCCTGGGCAAAGATCAGGCAGGCTTATGGCTCATAATAAAAGATGCGGTTTCCTTACGCTTGCAGTCCCTCTCTGGTAACACAATCCACCACATGTGCATGTGTGGATTGGCCCTCATCACATCACACTTTGGGAACTGAGGCTGGGAGAAATGGCATCAAAATGCTGATTCTCTTTCAATTGCTATTTTTGTGAGTAACAAGTTACTTTTCCTGAACCAGAAACGTGCCTCTGCGATCATCCATGAAATTATATCGGGCTAACTGGTTAGCTTGCCAGTAGATACCACAAGCTTCACACTTTGCAATAGTAGTAACGTTTCAACACAGATTGTGATCTGGGTAGTCACTTTCAAAAAACACTATCAGATTCAGGATTTCTATCTTCCTAACTATCTGGATTGGCCAATCTAGTATTCACCAAGAAATTTGCCATCTTCCTAATGCAAAACTCAACTGAACGCTTGACTTTTTCTCTTCTAGTTAATCTTTCCCTCCAACCTCTAGTGAAAGAATTGAGTCAGGTTCCCTCCCTACTGGTTCTTCTTCAAACAAAGAGAAATTTGGGCATGATTTTCTACTTTGATGTGAATAAAATGCCATTTTTCTCAAGATTACTCATTCATTCTATAAATTATTAAGATCAAATCCATTTACCATTTCATCAGTTGTATGATTTTGATCTAATCATATGACCAATCCTAATCTTATGTGAGCATTCCTATATTCAGCTAATAATGCTAAATAAATAATCTGGTATTATTTCAAATTTTATCACTAACTCATTTTGCCACCTACCTAAAGTCTCTCCTTCTTGATTATGAATATATTTAGCATAATTAATTGCTTTACTTCTTAAGAGACTAATTTTTCATATGTATTTTCTGCAGAAAGCATCCAAGTAGCTATTGACATTTCTCTATATTGAATCAAGTCCTTCCTAGGGTGGGGTACACAGGGAGCAGATATCATCTCACCTTGAAAATAGATTTCACATGAATATAATTGCATGGAATACTTAATTTTTCAAGTAATTTGTAAGTTTTGTCTACGTTAATTTTTCCACCTCTAAATTCATCCCGAATCATCGTCAAAAACCATGTATGATGCACAAAAACAGAAGTTAAGGAAATTCTCACAGAAAATCATTAAGTACTTAAAATGCCTAAATAAGTATTTGATTTCTCTTCAGTTTAACATTTTTATTTTAAGGGATAGACTATTTTGTGCTTAAGTGACAAGATAATTCTATGATATATAATATTTACAAGGAAACGAAGTAGGTACTATTCTGTAATAAAAATATGAAAGGGCATATATAACATAAAAAATTACAAGTAAAGAAAAAAAATTGAGAAATCAAGTTATTATTGTGGAAATATAGTCTGTTTCCTGAAGATGTAGACTTGGGGAACAGCTGGGCTTCAAGATCTCCCTGTCACTTGACCTGTCTCTCAGTTTCACTTCCCTTGTTTGAAAAGTGGACAGATTAATACTTAAGAAGATGGGGCATTAAATGAATTCTTAACGCATTATTGAACACAGTTTCTGCTACTGAGTGTTCAAAACATAGTTACCATGTCTGATATTAGTTAACATCAGTTAACTGCCCAGCTACACACAAGCTAAAAAAAAAAAAGCAACATTTTAAGCACCATCAAAAAAGAAATGCCATGCTGAGTGTGTATATTTGGTATGAATGAGAAAACTAAAACAAGCTTACTTATCATATACAGATAACCTACAAAAACTAGGACACTTCAATTTGAAAAACTAAGGTTAAGAATTAGTACGAACTTTATAAAATCATGAAAGGCATTGGTAAAAAATGTTCAAAAATCCGCTCAATTTCAGATTGTTAAAGCTAATGAAAGCCCTTAAATGTGATGGCTATGACTTAATATGGCAAAGCTCATGTTCTTATAAGAAAAAGGCAGGAAGCTAGGGAAGTTCAGAAAAGCTTAGGACGCATGGAAGGAAGCAGGTTATACTTAAATGAGAGGCTAAACTTCAGGACTCTTCAAAAAGAATGAGAGGGGAATCATATATAACATAAGGGGATAAATCAAGAGAAAGAAAAGAGGAACAGAAATGACTTCTGAGTGGATATTTGCTCTCCATATTTTCATGACCTGTTCTTCCGTTCCTCCTCACTTAGAAGTCTCTCCCCATTACGTGTTGTCACAGGTTCCAAAAATAGTTAACTCTGCCTTTTGTAGTAAAGGAATTTCTTGATATTCATCAGCTGTTGCCTCTGCCCCTTTTCTAGAGAGAAAGCAGAAAACACAGTGGTTTGTGCCCTTGTTTTTTTGGAGATAGCTTAAATCCCACAGAAACTGCATGCAAGGGGTGCTCCCTGCACGTCACTGCCCTTGAAAGTTTCTGGCTTCTTACTGTGTTCTGACCATCTTCAAGCCCTCAGTGTTTATAAAAGCAGCATCTTCTGCTCTTTGATATTTTTCTATCAATAGCCTTCATATCTTGTTTTTATTTTTACTATTTTGTCGGCCCCCCTGAAACTTTTCAGCATAATGTGCTTCCAGTGAGTTTGGGGCAACTATTCTGAGGGACTGAGGATAAATCAATGCCACTGTGGTCCCCGAAGATGCGAAGGGCTGCCAAACACGCTCTAGGAACTCCAGGCTTCTTCTCTAGATCCCTGGCAGCACATCATACACACAGAGACACACCACTTTTGAAGAAGGCTGTTCAGGAGGTTAAGTTCTTAAAATCTTCAAAATAGGTACAGCTGGTGCTGGGTACCACGCTGTCAGGTGACTGTCATGTTTTTCTTTGGGTCTGAACACCCATTGTGATATCATCAAAAGTTCCGCACTTCACAGAGAAAGCTTCTTTATGACTTCATCAGGAGACTCAGAGCTTGCCAGACAACCTGCTTTCATGGTTAGACATAGTAATCTTAAGCTTGAATGTTTAACACCTTGATGGGAAAGGTGTCTCATGGAATGTTTTCTCATCCTTTGAACACTCTTGATTTCAGAAGCTTTGCTTCTGCTGCAACCAAACATGTCACGTAGTACGCTGAGTAGGAAAGAGAAAGAAAGAATAATTCGCAGACTGTTAATACAGGCTCCTCCAGGGGAATTCGTTAATGCCTTTGATGATCTCTGTCTGCTTATCCGTGATGAAAAACTTATGCACCATCAAGGTGAGTGTGCAGGCCACCAGCACTGCCAAAAATATTCTGTACCACTCTGCATCGATGGAAATCCAGTACTCTTGTCTCACCACAACGTAGTGGGTGACTACCGATTTTTTGACTACCAAAGCAAACTTTCTTTCAAATTCGACCTGCTTCAAAACCAGCTAAAAGACATCCAAAGTCACGGTATCATTCGGAACGAGACAGAATACCTGAGAAATGTTGTTCTGTGTGCCTTAAAACTGTATGTGAACGATCACTATCCAACAGGAAATTGCAATGTGCTGAGAAAAAGCGTGAAAAATAAGGAGTTCTTGATTGCTTGCATTGAGGACCACAGCTATGAAACAAGAGATTGCTGGAATGGCCTTTGGAAATCGAAGTGGATTTTCCAAATAAATCCATTTTTAACCCAAGTAACAGGAAGAATTTTTGTGCAAGCTCACTTCTTCAGGGCTGTCAACCTTCATATTGAAATCTCCAAGGACCTGAAAGAAAGCTTGGAAGTAGTTAACCAAGCTCAACTGGCTTTAAATTTTGCAAGGCTTGTGGAAGAGCAAGAGAATATATTTCAAGCTGCAGTCTTAGAAGAATTACAGGAGTTATCAAACGAAGCCCTGAGAAAGATTCTACGAAGAGATCTTCCAGTGACTCGCACTCTTATTGACTGGCAACGGATACTCTCGGACTTGAATCTGGTGATGTATCCTAAATTGGGATACGTCATTTATTCAAGAAGTGTGTTATGCAACTGGATAATATAAAGGATTGCTCCTGGTAATCGTCTCCATCTGATTTAGTTGTGTTTCCGGGAGGGGTGCTGGGATTTTCCTAAAGTTGAGAAGCCACTAGAGGTGCTTATCACTTGAAAATGCAAGCTTAAGTTATAGAAAAGTGGAACAAATAATTTGACTCGGGGACTATTAACCAATCAGGCAAGAAAGGGGTGATGTAAATATGTTTTGTGGTAGCAACCATCATAAAGCCAGAGATGTTTATTAGAACCTAAAAGAATGTGGTACCCAGAAGTGTTATAAAGGTGGCCAAAGTTAAGGCTATGTGTGTGTGTGTGTCTGTCTCTCTGTCTGTCTGTGTAGGAATGACCTTTGACTTTCTTTGTAACTAGAGAAGGTATGCAAATGAAGTCACTCTGCAAATGATACCTCATATAATTCAGTTCAGTCCTACACCAACCCCAAGAGAGTGGGTTTCCGTGACGTTAGTGTTGGATATTCCGTGAAACCAACAGATATCCAAAACCTACCTCAGATGAAGGACTATTAGTAAACTTGGATACACCCTATGCCTGCCCGTGTCCTCCAAGAAGCAGGATTACTCAAATCCCTGGGTTTTTCTGATAACAAACATGGTCTTTGAAAAATCAACTCGAAAAGCCTAACCTCTCAAGCTTATATTAGTCAAATTCTTGTGAAGTCATCACCATCAGCATTTATAAGTGCTTATTTCATCCCAGACCCTGTGCTAAATGATTTGCACACAATTTTTCATGATTAGGCTGGCACTAGTAGTAACTCCATGTTACGTGAGATGAATCTAAGATTCAAGTTTTTCAATTCATCCAGGCACATAGTAAGTGACAAGTGTGTGTGACTCTGCTTTTAACCTCTAGAGTATGACCACTCTCCCTGAAGGCTTGTTTCATTAAGAGTTATGAACTCCACAATGATTTAGGCAACCATTTCCCCCAAACTGGAACCAGTGGATGGCTGTTTTTTAGCCAAGACAAATTACCTTTAGTCACCCTATCACTGTTCCCACCAAGGTCACTGACCACTTGCCTCCGGTCTCAGATTAGTCCAAATCTAAACCTCTCCAGTAAGATTGCAGTAGAGCAGTAGATAGGCCCGATCCCCTAATTCTGACTGGCAAAATACTCTGTATTTTGGATCCATGCTGTTGAGAAAAGATCTCACTCTACTTAGGAAACATTGGAGCAGATTAGAATTCCTGTCTCAAACCTTTCTACCTCAACTGGTGATTCTTAGAAAATCTAAGGAGATTTGCCCAGGGTGTATCTTTAAAAATACAATTTCCTGGGTGCCTGGGTGGCTCAGTGGGTTAAGCCTCTGCCTTCAGCTCCGGTCATGATCTCAGGGTCCTGGGATCAAGTCCCGTATCGGGCTCTCTGCTAGGCAGGGAGCCTGCTTCCTCCTCTCTCTCTCTCTCTCTCTCTGCCTACCTCTCGGCCTACTTGTGATCTCTCTCTGTCAAATAAATAAAATCTTTTAAAAAAAAATACAATTTCCCAGGACCCATCCTCAGATTCTGATTTAGTAGGTAAGAAATCTATATTTTATTTTATTTTTTTCCTTTTTTAAATTTATTTATTTATTCAGCATAACAGTATTCATTGTTTTTGCACAACACCCAGTGCTCCATGCAATACGTGCCCTCCCTATTACCCACCACTTGTTCCCCCAACCTCCCACCCCTGACCCTTCAAAACCCTCAGGTTGTTTTTCAGAGTCCATAGTCTCTTATGGTTCACCTCCCCTTCCAATTTTTTTTTTATAAACATATAATGTATTTTTATCCCCAGGGGTACAGGTCTGTGAATCGCCAGGTTTACAAACTTCACAGCACTCACGATAGCACATACCCTCCCCAATGTCCATAACCCCCTCCCCCCTCCCAACCCCACCTCCCCCCAGCAACCCCCAGTCTGCTCTGTGAGATTAAGAGTCATTTATGGTTTGTCTCCCTCCCAATCCCATCTTGTTTCATTTATTCTTCTCCTATCCCCCTAACCCCCCATGTTGCATCTCCATGTCCTCATATCAGGGAGATCATATGATAGTTGTCTTTCTCCAATTGACTTATTTCACTAAGCATGATACCCTCTAGTTCCATCCACGTTGTCGCAAATGGCAAGATGTCATTTCTTTTGATGGCTGCATAGTATTCCATTGTGTATATATACCTCATCTTCTTTATGTATTCATCTGTTGATGGACATCTAGGTTCTTTCCATAGTTTGGCTATTGTAGATACTGCTGCTATAAACATTCGGGTACACGTGCCCCTTTGGATCACTGCATTTATATCTTTAGGGTAAATACCCAGTAGTGCAATTGCTGGGTCATAGGGTAGTTCTATTTTCAACATTTTGAGGAACCTCCATGCTGTTTTCCAGAGTGGTTGCACCAGCTTGCATTCCCACCAACAGTGTAGGAGGATTCCTCTTTCTCCGCATCCTCGCCAGCATCTGTCATTTCCTGACTTGTTAATTTTAGCCATTCTGACTGGTGTGAGGTGATATCTCATTGTGGTTTTGATTTGTATTTCCCTGATGCCGAGTGACGTGGAGCACTTCTTCATGTGTCTGTTGGCCATCTGGATGTCTTCTTTGCAGAAATGTCTGTTCATGTCCTCTGCCCATTTCTTGATTGGATTGTTTGTTCTTTGGGGGTTGAGTTTGCTAAGTTCCTTATAGATTTTGGATACTAGCCCTTTATCTGATATGTCGTTTGCAAATATCTTCTCCCATTCTGTCAGTTGTTTTGTTAACTGTTTCCTTTGCTGTGCAAAAGCTTTTGATCTTGATGAAATCCCAATAGTTCATTTTTGCCCTTGCTTTCCTTGCCTTTGCCAATGTTCCTAGGAAGATGTTGTTGTGGCTGAGGTCGAAGAGGTTGCTGCCTGCATTCTCCTCAAGGATTTTGATGGATTCCTTTCTCACATTGAGGTCCTTAATCCATTTTGAGTCTATTTTCGTGTGTGGTGTAAGGAAATGGTCCAATTTCATTTTTCTGCATGTGGCTGTCCAATTTTCCCAGCACCATTTATTGAAGAGGCTGTTTCCATTGGACATCAGTGGAACAGAATAGAGAGCCCAGAAATAGACCCTCAACTCTATGGTCAACTAATCTTCGACAAAGCAAGAAATCTATATTTTAAACAATTATCAGAGATGACTCTGTTGCAAGGGATCACAGGGCCACATTTTAAGAAATATTGGTCCAATCATAAAATGACATTTTATGCTTTCTATTTACTCAATTAAAATCATTCCTCATAAAACTATTGCCAAGTGAAGGTCACGTCTACGGCTTCACTGGATTCACTACGCACAGACCCAGGACATGCCTTCATCTGTTACTTTAAAATATTAAGGGAAACCTTTCTAAAGAAAAGTACCAAAGACAGTTGCTCTCATTGTACTAAAACATACCCATCTGACAAATTATTTAGCAAAAATTTGAATTGATATTATGGTTATATATGTAACTGTTGATTTGCCAGAACATTCCAGAATAGGACTCAATGGTTTATGGAACAATCACAGAAGCATTTAGCTCCCACTGAAACATGGGGTTTTTAAAATAATAATTATTGATACATCTGGATATAAAAAGTCACATGTACAAATCATAGAAAATGCTTGAGATATAAAGCATTTTGGCCTATTTTTTCCCATGCAATTTTATGGAATTGTCTTAAGTATTGAGAATTTACAACACATATAAATTTTTATCCTGTTCTTTTTACATAAACTCCTATATCATAAATAGAGTTCCATGTCATTAAAATTCCTTGAGCACATAATTTTAATTATTTACATGATATTCATACTGTTTATGCACCATAACAAGACAACTATTTCTCTATTCATACATAATTTAAATTTTTAGCATTTTACTTCTGTTATGAATTGGGCTATAGTAAATATTTCTATGCATAAAGCTTTGCCCACATTGTAGATTATTTCCCTTAAGATAAATTTCCCAAAACTGCATATTGAAAAGATACAAACCCATTAATGACTTTAATACAGATTGCCAAATTGCTTTCCAGAAAGATTTAACAATTTATAACCCCTTCAGTAACATAAGAGAGTATGTAGCTCACCACAGTAATCTTGGCATTATTGAATATCAAATGTTTTCTTTGATAGGCAACAAACCTTAAAAGAATACAAAACAAATTAAAAAGGTGCTCATTAACCTATGCTATATCAAAAACTTTCTCACACTGATTTTATTTGGTAGTTATTTTCTTTGTATAGAGCTGGCATAGCCCAAAAAATCTACGACTCCTCCTCTCTGTACCTTTATCACAGAAACAGACACGCACATACACACACATCCCTTATACTTAAACCTACTCTAGCAATACACATATACACACACATGCCCAGGCATATACACATATATACCAAAAAAAAAAAATGCTTCAGTGCATCATTTTATAACATTCCAGTGTTTTCTCCTCCCCACCCCACTCCCAACTGGAATGTAAGCTCCATAAGAATGGAGACCTTGTCTATCTCAAGGATCTAGTCTGTTATTTGGTAGGTACTGAATGAATGAATGAATGAATGAAGTGCCTGGGTGACTCAGTGGGTTAAAGCCTTTGCCTTCGGCTCAGGTCATGATCCCAGGGTCCTGGAATCCAGCCCCACATTGGGCTCTCTGCTCAGCAGTGAGCCTGCTTCCCCTTCTCTCTCTGCCTGCCTCTCTGCCTACTTGTGATCTCTCTCTGTCAAATAAATAAATAAATCTTTAAAAAAACAAAAATAAAGACATGAAACATGGTAGGTTTAGTTGGCCTTAAAATTTTGTAAATCATCCCTACCTGCTGTCCCTCTAGGAACTGTGCATTCCTTTGCAGACTTCCCCAAGCTGATGTTGTGACACTTCAAAGACCATGGATTGCATTCTGAAACTACCACTGGATGCTTACCACTCTGATGAAAACTTTTGCTCTTTCCCACTCCAAATACAGATTTCTTTAACAAGTTTAAGAAAATCAAGTTCTCAAAAATCCTGTATTTCTTTCAATTTTACATAATCCTCTGTCAAAGATTTTTGTGCCCTTCCTCTTGGGGGTCTGGTCCAGAGGGCTACCCAATGGATACATGGGTTACATCTTGTTCTACTCAAGCAGAGATTCAGGAGGGGCATAGATTCTTCAACTCCACCCCTACTCCCCACTGTCCCAACCCTGTCAGACTGAGACCCTGCTGTTCTGGGACATGCCTTAGCCTCAGGCTTGCCTTGAGGCTAAAACAGGCTTCAGTTTTCCTTTTTTTTTTTTTTTTGAACTTTGATCACAGTACACAAAACCCAACTACTCCTTTCTACTTATCATTCAGATCTTCAATAATCAAATAGAGTTCCTACTGGGCTCTGCATATTTATGAAGATCTCATAGTTGATAATATTTTAGTGGATCAAGATAAAAAGTACTTTCAGGTCACTGCCACTCAACCAATTTTTGATTTATCTCACCTTCTCCTCAATCTCCACATCATTACACATCTCAGATTCTGACTCTTTTACTTGGATCATTTCAGCAGCTTCTTAGGATATAGTACTGTTGTTGTAAAGGAATGGGTTCCCAGTCTACTGCTTCCTCTACTCTAGTGAAACCTATCTCAACTCCATATCAGTCTCTGGTCTCCCTCCTGTTAAGCAACTTCGCCTCTTCTATTGACCCTTATAGCCTTCTTGATAAGCCTTTAAATTTCTCTATTCTACTTTAGCTCTACTTCTCCATCATTCTTTCATTTAGTGAACAGCTCTGTCCCTTTACTGAGAAGTTGCATGCTTTCAAAAAGAGTTTCTACAGCTTCCATTCTCTATACTTAAAAATATATTTATTTTCTTCTCCTTCTAAATAGTCTCCAAAGAAGTATATGTTCCTTTCTAAGACTAACTCTTTCACCTGTGGGCTTGATCCTAAATCCTTGATCTTTTGTCATCCAGGGTCTTGATTCTTCAGTTACCTTTTGGTCCTTAGTTCCTTACTCTCCCAAGCCCATCATGGCTCTTCTCCTCCACCAGCAAGCATACTCAGTTCCAACTAGCCTAAAAGTTTTTCCCCTATAAGTTTCTCAAGTCTTTTCACAGTGAAACTTTTCAAAAGATTATCCTATTCTTAATTTTTTTCTGGATCCTTACCACTTAAGAAATGGATTTAATTAAGAGACTGTTATGTTCTAGGCATTCTACCAGGAATTTCGTCTACCTCATTGATTTCCTTATAAGAATCATACAACTGGGAATTATTTTTTACAGCTTAGAAAACTAAGAATATTCTTACATAGCTTTGCCAAATTGACACAGCTGGTAAGGGACAGAACTGGGATTTCAAATCAGGTCTGTCACACTTCAAAAGTCCTGCTCTTTATACCGTATTATGCTGCCTTAACTCTGCACTTTCTGGCTTCCAGTCTAATAGTCTAAGAAAAAGCAATTCTCAAAGTTTTCAATATCATAATTGTTGATTCCAATTGCCTTTAGTCAGTTGTCATCATGGGAGCATGACTATTTCTTTATCCTGAAAAACATTTAATTTCTCAGTTATAACTGCATCTTAGTCTCGTCTTCCGGTAATTCCTTTCATCACTCTTCCTCCACTGTACCCTACATTCAAACACAGGCATTCTCCAAACCTTAGTGTTGCATTCTCTTCTTTTTACATTATCACCCTCAATCACCAAGGTCTCCAGCAACCACTCCATTCTTCATAATATTCATCACAATATTCATCAGGTAGGTACAACAGGACTGGAAAAAGTTCCAATAGTCACAACCCATGGCCTATCACAAGTAGATCCTTAAAACAGTATTTTTAATAGCATATGTGTCTTTTTCTTTTTCCCTCTTGGCTTTGAAATGTATTGCTTATTTTTGTCACTAAGCACTGTATTTATTCTAAGAGCAACCTTGACAACACTCGGCTAGAACGGCTTTGTATAAACACATCTCGCAGTTGGACTTTGACCTCCAAGAATATCCTATGTTGGCACTGCTCCTCCTCTGTCCATTCTCCCTGCCCCTCCCCTCCCACATGCATCCAACCCCAGTTTGCCTAGGGTCTATAAATGAAAATAAGACATCTACTAAATACTCATACAGATGATTCTAATCAAATTGACTTCGGGATTTATTTTCCAATATTACCTACAATCCTACCTTACAGTATCAAAATCAGTGTTTCCAGAGCTAAGCTTTTATTCTTCAGGCATCCTTAACTTCTTTCATATTTCCTAAGATTAAATTAGTCATTGCATCTTTTAATTTCTGTCCCTGCAAGTACTTTTCTTATTTATTCCCTCTCTCACCTTATCAATAATCTTTGTTACTTCTCACTTATCAAGTTTTCTAACAGGTCTGCCTTCATTTTTTTTCTTGTTTTAATCTCCAACCTATTCTATGAAGTTTTGCCAAATTAATTTTCATAAACCTCAACTGATTACTCACTGCTGTTACTCACAATCTTGATCAAACACTATTAAAAGATATCTATTAACTAGGGGATATATTTCAAATTTTCTGGCTTAGAGCTCCAACGTTCTCATGATCTAAGTGCCCCTTTCTCTTCCATGGACCTTATGTGACTAAAATGGACTTAACCACTTCTTCCAAAAACCCTCTCTTAGAAGCTTCACCACAGGTGCTCTCTACATTTCCTAAATGTGAACACCTTTTGTCTAATTCTGCTTTGGTACTTGTCTACTCTAATTTGAATATTAGATGTGTGTGTTTGTCCTGTTTCTCTTCATAGACTGAAGGGGAGATTTTTGTTTCTTTAATACACAATGTAGGGGAAATCTATGAAACTTTGGATCAGAATATCTAAGTTCAAGTCTTAAACCACTTACTACATTTGTGACATTAGGTAAGGTGAAAACATACGACTTCTTTGATACTCTATTGTTCTATTTGTTAAGTGAGGGTTGAATGCACACTCGGCATAATGTTTTATATATACTGTGTGAGCAATAAATAATTGGTGAATAAATAAATGTCCAAGAGAAGAAAGCTTCCATTGGTCTCTCAGGTTGGCCAGGACTTCACAACCAGCATTTCCCAAAGATAAGAGAAATTTCCTGAGAAAATATCCATCCCCCCAAATTCTCCACCTTTCAGGAATTGTAATTTATAAATGCATCTGAGTTGAAAGCATAGCCTTGGATTTTAAAAGTCTTTCATAGTGTTGGGCACATGATACAATTCCCACACTATATTTCCCTGATAATTCATTCTTGATGTTTTATTATATGCCATGTGGCCATAGGTACCTTAAGGAGACTCCAGGGATAAGATTTGTCTTCCAAATTTAATCAGTTTGTGCCCCAACAGAAAACAGATGACAGTACAAACTGGATTGTTCAAAGAAAATATAATGAAGAGATTACCCACAATAGAGGAGAGTAAAATAACATTAAGGCCATTCACATATTTAGGTCAAGGTTAGAGAGTGGCCACTAGAACCTGGGGGAAGGAGTCAATATAATCGACCACCAGAACAAGGGCTATAACCATCTGTGAAGGGACACTGCCAGTGTGAGGAAGCCCTCAGAAAGAGATGTCTAGGGAAAAGGGTCCTCAGAAAGAGAGGGAGGGCATAAGTGGTCTCCTTTTTTTCTCCAGCTTCTGTCAGAGCTCCCCATTGGCAAAACCAATCAAAAGCCAGAAGGCAAAGGACTCCGTTAATACAGTCCATGTATCAGCCTCCCAAGGTAGTAGCAGGTGGGGAAGGTAAAAAGGTAGATTTAGAGGGTTAGATGGAGGATACCAGGTACAATTCATTCACCTGAATGTGATTTCTGACACTTTACAGGGCTTTTATTTTAGTAAGATGAACATCTGGCATTTACTAAGTATATTTTGTCCTTTTGTTCATTTAGAAATGCCATTAGTTTAAATAAATAAATATATTTTATAGAGCTACATAAAAGATGTGTTTGGAAGGATTTCAAGTAATTTTTCTGAATATTTTAGTCCATTTTAACTGCCTTGAAAAGGACAACTTCTTCTAGGTTATAAATGCAGCAGCTTTCCGGAATTAACTTTATTGCATAAATATAATGCTTATCATACTGTTCTTATCTCCCTAGTCACTTTTTATTCTTAGTTTAGAATATGTAAAGTGCCCTCAATTTTGCAAGTCCCCATGTTCATGTTCCAAACTCATACAAATAAAAAAGACTTTAATGTGTGAATAGGATTTACTAATTGGACAGATTTATTTCTTTCCTTCATTAAGAATGTGATCTGTGACCCTAATAGCATGCAAATGCAGCCCTCAGTTCAGACACAGTCATAGCATGCGACTGAAGAAAGGGAAAATTCCATAAACATTATATGTATTTTTACCAGAGGTACCTGAACAGTATCATAGTGTTTTTCAATGAGTATCTCTCATGTTCACTTTAGTACTTGTTTCTACACCTCATTCTTGGATGAACAATCTTAATTCAACAGCTCAAATTCTTGTGGATTTATAAAAAATATAGGATTTATAAAATTTATAATCAGGGCTCTTTTGCAAAACTATTATCATAGCATAACAAATACCTAAAGTTTAAGAAAGGCCTATAGTATTTGCCTGGTATTAAATTAGCTATGTCTACACTGATAATCATATGTCAAACTGATTCTTCAGATTTCTAGAAATACTTGAGGAGTAGCCTAGTCTCCAATGCCAAGACCTCAAGAAACAGGAGAGGAAAATTTGGTGACAGTGGTTTTTTATAGTTATACATACCACTCAGTACATTTCGTTGGAACTAAAGTGACTCCTAGCACACATCTATTTACGAGGAATTTATGGAAAATTTGAGTTAACCTGCATTAACTTACTTAGCTGGGGCCAAGATAAACTTGTAACCCACTTGCCAACATTCAAGTCCCACTGTATTTGTTTTACCCAAGAAAACCTCACTTCAAACCCTTCAAAACCTGGTACAACGATCTGATCTTGCTACCAACCCACCCATAGATGAGTTCCAGCTTCCTCCCACCAGACTGCAGTCCCAAGAGCCTCCATTATGTTACTAGAAATTTATTTAACTTGCTCCCCAAATTCTTTTGCGAAATATTTTCACTAACATTGCTTCCCTTTTATCTTATTACTCAATTCCTTCTTTTAAATTAGTTTTCAAAAAATGGTTCTTTATAAATATGCCTTGAGGAAAAGGATTCTTATCTTATTTACTTTGGTGATCCCATTACTGAGTCTGAACATAATGAGAGTTTAGTAGATATTTGTTGAATGTGTAAATGAACGGTTAAATGGATAACTACACTGAAGGAAGAAAACAAACTCTTCTACTGTTTCCTTTACTTTCTCTTTTTGTTTTTTTCTTTTACTCTTTATTTATTTTATTACTTTTTTTTAAGTTTTCAATTCAAGTATAATTAACACCCAGTATTATATTAGTTTTAGGCATACAATGTAATGATTCAACAATTGCCTTACTAGTCCCTTTAAATAGATACTTTTCCACTAAACATTTTAATTTCCAAAGCATCAACAGGTGAATGTCAACTTGAGAATGCAAGCGCAAAAGATGTCCTAAGGGTTAAAGAGAACTGTCTGGGATTCCATGGACAAACAAGTTTGAAAATGCTATGTGTGCCTCTACTTGGATTCTCAAAGTACATTAATACGCTAAAGCTCTGAGATAGTACATCACTTAAATATATATATATTAAGTTGAGTGTTATCTTGAAGTCATCTGTGACTCTTCCATTCCCTGCTCCCACTCAGATCTCACTATCTGCAAGGTTTGTGAGTTTGACCTCCAAAAGAATATCTGCCCCCTCCCTCCATCACTGCTGCTATCACTCCAGTCCTTTCTCAAAGGAGCACAAGAGTCCTCCAAATTGATGTCCCTGTTTCCACTGTTAGTTTCTTAAATGCATTCCAGAAAAACAACCAAAATGAGCTTTAAAATGATAATAATAATAATAGTCTTCTACTTACTGAAGCATACCAACACATTTCTTAAAGTCCAGTCTTCAGTATATTGGCCTATCAGGTCTTGGGACCTCTGGCCCAAGGCTCACTCTCAAAACTACCAACCATGACTCTCCTTCTGCCTGACCACTCTTGCATAGGCTTCCTTCTAGGCCTTTTTTTTATACCAAGCCCTTTCCTATATGAGGGCCTGTGTACCTAACATTTCCTCTGCCTGAAAACTTATACCCTTAAGCTCTTCTTATCACCAGTTTCTCTTCATCCTTCAAACCTTAATTCAAACACCATCTTCCTTCCTTTTTTTTTTTTTAAATTAAACCACATTTGACACACAATGTTACGTTAGGTTCAGGTGTACGACAGAGTGATTCAACAAGTCTACACATCACATTATGCTCACCACAAGCCCAGCTACCACCTGTCACCATACAATGCTATTACAACATCCGCCACACCACCAATTGTATTTCCTTCAGAGCACTCTGAGCCATTTGAACTTTCAAAAATTCTGGTTTTCTATCCTGGAATGCGAATTTATGATGGCAGCAGCCTTATTTTTCTTGCTTCCTGGAATATCCTCAGAGTCTAAATAATGCCTGGCACATGATGGGAAATAAATAACTGCTGAAAAAAATATGTTTGTGCATGGGACCCTCTTTCAGGTAAAACTTACTACTATTCCACACAACACATTTTAGGAAAGTCAAGTGTAGGCTGCCAAGTTACTGTTTTACATAAGAGAGCCATGTAGAGCTACAGGCACCACACTTCATTGCCAGCTCAAGTCATCGTGAAAGATGAGTGGTAGTTAAGACTGAGGCTGAGAAATGGGCATGACTGTGTTCTGAACCAAGGCAGCCATGCCCCTCATGTGTCTGAGGTT
The DNA here is from genome assembly GCF_922984935.1 of Meles meles. Lineage (NCBI taxonomy): Eukaryota > Metazoa > Chordata > Mammalia > Carnivora > Mustelidae > Meles > Meles meles. Next base: position 61,767,612 of record NC_060072.1, read on the forward strand.
GAATTCCTAATGATAACTACAAAGTGAAACTGGGAAAGAAGTCCATCTCTGGTTTTGCCTTGGGGTGATTAAAAGGTGAGCTTGGCTTCATAGCTGCCCCTGGTACCGAGGCATCGCTCAGAAGAGAGCGACAAGGGCCAGCACTTGCACCCGGTGTAGGGTTCCAACTAGGAAACTGGAAAGTCAGAGTATTTCTTACCAGCTTGGAAGATTATGGAAGTCTGACCATAAAGATAGAGCCTGGCTTTCCTGTAACTTGCACAAAATTGTAACAATTATCTGTTTAATAAAACTGCTTTGCAGAGTACATAAATTACCTACGTCTCCAGTTTCGTGCATTCTGATCCTTAATATTATTCATTTCTATCTTGTTGCCTCACCTATTTCCTGATGGTGAAGAAAATTTGCAGAAAGAAGTTGCTGAACTATTCATTTTTAAATTTTTACTTATTATAGTTCAATGAGTATGTCAGAAAAAGCAAAACCACAAAGATAAAATCCATTTATCTTTAAGCAGAGTGTTGCATTCAGAGGAATTTAGCTGTAAAATTATTAGTGATGTTTTTCTGAGAAATGACAGTACAATAGAAAATGAGTTGACACTTTTCAAATAGATATTGGAGACGCTTGGTGCCCTTCCACACAATCACATGTATTCTCCGGATGCCCTGGAGTTTCTGGCACAAAGAACAGAGAGCGCAAGACTTGGTATTAGACAGCCAATTTACATCTACCCAAGATATGTGATTCTGGGGAATACAGTGCATTTCCACAGTTATTACCGTAGCAGTAGAAAGTATTATGTGCATCCCTATAGCCAAATTCAAAATATATACAATAACATTCAAAACCTATTACTAAAATGTGGCTCATATACACTGAAGGCAAAAGGTGTTTGGAAATACCACAGTTGAGAAAATATCTTATGGAGTCAGTAGAATGCAAGAGACTCCCTTCCAACCCATCTGCCATGGCCATCCACCTAAATCCACAGTTCAGAATGTATGTATACTATCTATCAAATAAAACTATTCCCCTCTTCTGCACTCCCACCCTATTAACCTTCTACTGGGAAAGCAACCTTGGAGAAGCTTCACATGATGCCAACAGTAAACTCTTTCCAAAGGTCTAACAACATGGGAATTTCTAAATCAAGATGAATTCATCCATCGTTGGTGAAACAAAACATAAATCATTGATTATAACGTTTTATAGCATTAGATTTATGACATATAGAATTTACTTTTCATCAATTTATTCTACAAGTCATTGTTCTAAAAACAGTACCGTACCAGGAACCGTGGAATTAGAAAGGTAACATGAGTGATGATCCCTGTTCTCCAAAATCTTGATGGTGCAATGCTGAGGAAACAAGAATAATTGTATGCCATATAATTAGTGTTCTTATAAGGAGCGATAGTTATTAGTATTTAATGATGAAATGTCAGGTTTTCCACCATTTGGAGATGATAATTTTAACAGAGTGTTATTAAGAAATTATACCTTTGCTCTTTGCTTCTATAGACCCAAGCAATAAAAATGAAAAAGTCATAATTTTTATGAGAAGAGATTTGAATTCTGGAATCCCTTGTCCTAGAATTAATGGATTTTTGTTGTTTTGGCTTTTTGTGGGTCTTTTGGGGGGGGGGGGTATTTGCTTTTTTTTTTTTCTGATTCAGAGCCAGGGAAAGTGAATTCAGTTGGCTTATCTCCGGGTGGCAGGAAATGGTGGGTTTTGTGTTTTGAAGGTAGAAACAAGTGAGGCTAACTGGCAGTCTGGCAGAAATATACTCTTGGGGCACCTGGGTGGCTCCGTGGGTTAAAGCCTCTGCCTTCAGCTCCGGTCATGATCCCAGGGTTCTGGGATGGAGCCCCCCATCAGGCTCTCTGTTTAACAGGAAGCCTGCTTCCCTTCCTCTCTCTCTGCCTGCCTCTCTGCCTACTTGTGATCTCTGTCAAATAAATAAATAAAAAAATCTTAAAAAAAAAAAAGAAATATACTCTAACACATGGCAAGAAGTGTCAGGAGCACTGATAGGGCTGCTTACACAAAGAAGAAATTACTCCAAGCTGCATCTATGTGATTGAAATAGGACATTCTACTTTTCCTGTATTCAGGTGTCAAGAATCCATTCCTATCCAGTTTATGAAAATAAAATAAGATCTAGTTTGTAAGAAATATGAATTTTAAAAGACCCTTCCAATGAATTAGTCTATGGTCTCCTGAACAGCTTGTTTTCTATTTTTCAGGCTTAGGAAAAGCAAGAATATTCCTTCATTCAGTTATATTTAGTAAGCCCATTCTTCATGCCAAGCCCTGTGTGAGGCACTAAAAACACAAAGAAAACAAGAAAAAAACACTAGAAAAAAAATAGGACATTTTTCCTGTGTCTGAGTAGGTCCCAGCTGAGTCAAAGATACTGCCGTATCAAGAACTAAGTACATAATAAGTAGAATCAAAAACAACGCACAGGGAGAGAAGAGATGAGAGTAGCAAGCTTTCCCTGGGGAAGGTAAGGAAGTCTCGTAGAGTGGATGCTGTCACCACACCAACCAGGGCACGTACTCCCCCAACCCCCACCTCCAGGTTGCTTCACTGAACTCTGCTCCAACCAAAAGTGCTTCCTCATCTGCTTCCCGCAGGAGTTGATTTCAAAAGGACTTCCCCAGTAAAAATGAGAAGCTATGACCACATGACAAAGGAAGTAATTGAGACTCAAAGTTTACCAGGAGTTTGCTAGACAAATGTGGTAACAAGATAGATTTTACCTAAACCCTGTGGTCCTAAAAAATAAAGACGGTTAATCCTCTCAACCTTTTGTTTTCCAAAGCCCCCACCCTGTTGCGTTCCAGAAAAGGGTTTACTGCAAAGAGCTACCTTTTCAGCTTGACTTAGAAAAAGCTCTTCCCCGGCACCAGTGTGATTCAGTCCGTTGAGCATCTGCCTTCAGCTGAGGTCATGATCCTGGAATTCCAGGATCAGACCCTCCGTCAGGATCGCCGTCCAGCCTCGAGTCTGCTTCTTCTTCTGCCCTTCCAAACACCCCCTGATACCTCCGCACTCATGCTCTCTTCCTCTCAAATAAATGGGTAAAATCTTTAAAAAGGAAAAAAAAGAACACTCTTCCTTCTCCTGACTCCCATAAGACTCTCAGACGACTCCCTTATTTACATATGACAAGGCCAAACATCAACCCTCAAAATTCTCATTTTTTTGTCTCATAAATGATCGGCTAAATTATTCTGTACCCCAAAGCCTTTGTGCTTTGTACCCCAAGTATTTGTACCCCAAAATAAACTTCACTTGTTCATCTGATGGCTCCTTTTTATTTCAAAAACCAATCCTAACTACAATTTACTGCACCTATAACTTTTCTATTCTTCTTTCTAAAATACAAGGCAAAACTACTTTGCAGAGACCTGAGCCTCAGACCTGGGGTGCTCTCCTTTGGCAATATTCTAAATGAAGTCCATCTTCCTACACAATCTGGATTTCTTGCCTTTGACAGTGAGATGACTGCAGGCACAAGACACATCATGAACAAAGGCACCAAAGTACCAAAGGACCTAGTATAGTCCAAGAGACACTGGGAATTTAGCTGTGGCAGGAATGTAGATTTGCCGTTGGGTCCAGCGTAGATGGCAATCTGCTAGGGTAGACTGAAGTGCCTTACACCAAGGATTAAGGATTAAGGATCACCAAGTAGGTGATCCTTAATATGAGAACCCCAAAGGCCTTTCTACAGTCTTTCTCGGAGGTAAAGAGTTCTGGCCACTAGCCAGGGGAGGAGAGATCCTGCAATGGACAAAAAGGCTCTAAAAGTTGTCATCAAGAGGGCATGTCTTCAAGAGAACAAGGTCTTCAGCTCACAAATCTTTAAAATCCTCAAAAGAATTTTGCGAAACTGTATACCCACCTGTACATTTATAAGTTACACTTACAATTTTTCATAAAAAGTTTAAACAGTTGCATATAATTTCAAACATATTGTAAATATTGACATTTTGAAATAAAATATTCATACCAAGTTTTTAAAAGTATCCAGTAGACTCTAAATACTCTGGATTTATCTAAAAAGTAAGTGAACAAACACTTGGCTGATTTTTTATAGTTCCTTTATCTTCTTGAACTTTTGCATTTCATTTCGGCAATATATTTTATACTAATGTAACATATTTTTATGCTAGAAAGGCTTTTACTCAAAGTCTTTTACATGAGAAAGTATAATACATCTTCGCTACAAAAATATGTATGTAATTTTTTCCTGTGCCCATGGAGTCTATAAGTCTTTTTAAATTTATTTTGTAAATAATTATTCAAAAAAATAAATATATTACAAATGAATGGTTATTAAAGATAAAAATAAAATTTATTGGAAATTCACCTCATAATGATATGGATCAAACTAATTCATTTCCAATTACTTTATGTATCTGTCAATGAATATTATTGTTACAGAGAAGGGTCAGCATAAAATCTATTTTTATTTTTATTTCATAAATATAAGCAATGAGCAAACAATCAGATAAGTAATATGAACGAGATAACTATGAACAATATTCTGCTAAGTTCTTCTGAATTTTATAGCAAAATCACACAATAATCTATTATTGTGGAGGCTGAGAAAATTAAGGCCATCCCACTTCAGGTTTAGCCTTAGCATAAGTGCAGCCATCTTAGCTCCGGCCCCCATCTCAGACCCCTGTGCCCAAGGGCTGAACTTTCCCCCACCCTGCTTTAGTAACCCCCCACCCTGTTTTGGTTTTAGGAAGCCCCACCCTGCTTTAGTTTCAGAGACCCCCCACCCTGCTTTGGTTCCAGGAATCCCCACCCTGCTTTAGTAACAGGAACCATAAATACCCCTGCCTTAACTAAGCTCGGGGTCCAAATCCCTAATCCACTGCGTCGAGTACACTTGGGCCCAAGCTTAAGCTTGTCGAATAAACCGTCCTGTGATTGCATCGGTGCTTGACACCTTGGTGGTCTCTCGGACGCGGAAACTCGGGCACAACATTATCAAAAAATGTTTTAATACTGTATCAATTCATAACTTGTCAGGTAGCCCTTCTGTTGTATTAAAAGCAAAGAATTAGAAACCAACTTATTTACTACGGCTTTATCATAGGCACTGACACTCTCAGTTTCTTGGAGGAGCACAAAGCCTTTACCAAGACTCATCCAATGACTAGGGTTACGTTGTAACTCCTTCACTTAAAGGTATTTTATTAATCCAATATACTCATGCAGGGTGAGGGAAAATGAAATATTAAATTTAATATATCTTTGTTAATGCAACAATCTTTTTCGACAATATAGTTTTATCTTCTCAAAGTCTGGGAGCTGCAGAGTTAACTCATTTAATTAGTGGAAAACGTCCAGCTTACAGCCTAATTAGCAAAGCAAACCCTCATTGTCAAACCAAACAACCAGATCAGAAAAAAATCAGACTTCAAGTTTTCACTTCCAATAAAAGTGTTATTACATTTTTAGAAATATAAAAAATATGTAAAATTACTTAGGAATCAGGTCTTGCAACACAGATTACTAAAATTAGCTATTAAGACTAAATTTTTTATACCTAATTTAATTTATCCATATTCTAATAAGCTGAAAGCATGATAATATGCCATTTTTATTTCTTAATTTGCAAGTCTGTTATATGTAAATTTGTGAGTTATTTATGAAATGAGGAATATGATTATCAGGTATAGCATCCCTTTGGTAAATGTGTACATTTGGGGGCGCCTGGGTGGCTCAGGGGGTTAAATCCTCTGCCTTCCGCTCAGGTCATGATCCCGGGGTCCTGGGATCGAGCCCCGCATCCGGCTCTCTGCTCCCCAGGGAGCCTGCTTCCTCCTCTCTCTCTGCCTGCCTCTCTGCCTACTTGAGATCTCTGTAAAATAAATAAAAAAATCTTAAAAAAAAATGTGTACATTTGGTGTAAAACTAAATAAAAACCATGTATAAAATATCATAAATCCAGAATCAAAATTTCTTAATTTATTTTATGAAAGAAATGATATGTACTGCTAAAAATTACTTAGTCCAAAAATTAGCATATGGTTGTATTTTTTGCTAATATAAGGCAGAATATATTAAATATTTTATAGATAAAAAAGATTAGACTGACTGAAATCAGAATAAATATTTTATGAAATGATCTGAGAAAATAAGTTTAACTACATTAGTAAATAATTAACTCCAGTCTAAAAGAAATCATTTAAAATGTACATTTACAGTTTTAACCCAGTAGCTTAAAAATTTTGATAAAGTCAAAATAATTTCCAGTTACATGTAAAAGAATCAACTGTCTAATTTTTAATCCTTTGGCGCTTCATTTCCAGCTCATGGCCTGGCTTGAGGATGACTACTGAAAAGACTTGATAGAATCAGCTACCTTCAAATGACAAACCTTGTTCTCAAGACACTCTCTTTCACCAACAATGTGTCCTTCCACACCACTCAAGGCAATAGAAGAAGCAAAGTTACTCCCGTTATCCCACTCTACAATGTACCTAAATTCAGAACCTGACAACACTCAACCAACACTCCAAAGTCCTTTTGCTTAGAGCCCTAGAACATTTTACTCCTGGGAAAATTGTGAGATTTGGGTGAAGTCTGTGCCTTTGTTTCACAAAGTGGGTGTATAGCTTTTATGAAAAGAAAGGTGGCAAAAGAGAATCTGCCTGAATATGCAAGAAGGTTCTCTTCAGATATGTTTTAAGAAAAAAATGTATGAAAATCAAGGATCTAGAAAATAATTACCCTAACTGTCTTCACAAACTCCCAAAGGTATTCATAGTCCATTTGGAAGACTGTCATCATAAGGCTATGCATCTAATAATGAGAGAATGAAAAAAAAAAAAACGCATGGGATATCTAGCAAAGTTTCTGTGTCTTTCTCTATGTCACAAAAGGTTTTTCATACTTGCTTCTTTATAACATTTCTATGAAGAACAGAAGTTGTCCACTTCATTAGGTCACAAACTAAAGAAAAAGAAAAAGTTGTAATTGAGGATCATTACTCCCAGCTATTTCAGGTGTGGAAAAAAAAAAAAAAAAGAGTCACCTTGCTCCCAGGTAAGTAGTGAACAATATATTCCATTGAGTTTGCCTTTTTTTGTTTTTTTGGTTGTTTTTTTTTTTGTTTTGTTTTGTTTTTTTTTTGGAGTAGGCTCCACTCCCAGCATGGAACCCAAAGCAGGACATGAACTCATGTCCTGAGATCAAGAACTAAACCAAGATCCGGAGTCAGACGCTCAATCAATTGAGAGACCCAAGCTTGAATTTGCCTCTTAGACAAGGATGGGCCAAGGTGGGTGGTAGAAGTGGGGTGATGGGGGATCTACGGGGACAGAACAGGGGGAACATCTTCCCTGTTCAGTCATTTGAAGTAACTTCAGGAAAGTAAACATTCCCCCTGTAGAGCTAAAAATCACTATAAGCAATATCTGTTTATTACTTAATATTTTTGATAGGAAAATAAAAGGAATTTTATTTAAAAATGCTTTAGGCTGATGTCTGCTTCCTGGGCTTCTGACTACTTCATGAACTGCCGTGCAAAGGAACCAATTAATTCATTTAGGGCCTACTAAGTAGAAGAAAGCTCCTCTTTGTCTAAGGATTTATCCAAATGAGGTGATACATACCATTATATTTTTTTAAATTGTTATATATATGAAACATATACATAAAATGAGTTTCATTTTTAAAGCCTAAATACTTATATATTCTTCATATTAATTATGATAAAAATTGGAAGAAAAACAAAGAAGGAAAGTCTTAAGAAAGCCTAGTAGGAAAACTGCTTGAGTGCTTTAATTTCCATTTTAAAAACTAATCTTGCAACATTTTATACAAAATCTTATAATTGGTTCCACAGTTAATTAAAATTTCATTAGTGAGCAGATATGAAAAGCACAGCTTATTTGAAGTATTTATTATTCCTTCTTGGATTGTTAATGAATTAAACCCTCAAATGCATCTGTATTAAAGTCACCTTCCTGCTCCTCTATCTACATTCTCGGAAAGTAATATGTTAAAACCAAGAGGGCTTCATATATTTTGTGCTATTATTTTTCCTGCCTAACTTGAGAATGTAAATTTATTCCATGGTACTTTCTGAAAAATTAACTACTGTTTCAGCTATCATAGTTTTTTTCCAGTCCAGTTACTTTAATAATTAAGATTCTACTTGAAGTTAACTTTCATTTAAGCATATTATAACTTTTGTCAACATTTTTCTCTTCATCAAAAGGTTGGTTTGAAGTCACGTCAACAACATTAACTGTTCTAATCTGTGTACTCTTCACGAAAGAAGATGCTATTCATCCTCTGGAGTTGGGTTTGCATTTCACAACCCATTTAAAACAGATTTAAAGGAAACCAATCACTGCTACCAATATCAGTGTTTTTGAAGATGCTTGGGATATTTCTTAATTCCAAATGTCCTACTATGAAACTGATTAAATTATCTGCAAAGTAAAATGCATATATACATACAGATAGTAAGTAATACTAGTAGTAGTAGTGAATATTATTAAGATCTGGTTCAGTATTCAGAAAACCATGAAAACCTTCCTTAAGGGCCTAAAATATTTCCCATTATGAAAATTTCTCACTTAATTTATCACAAGCCAATTAAAGAAAACTATCATAATTATGAACATTAAAGCAGACTAACTACTACAATATACATTTTTCTCATTGCTGTAACAAGGTGAATTGTTCCCACCTGAAGTGGGCGTAAGATGTTTTAATGAGGGGTATGAAGTTTTGGGAATTCTATTTTTCTACAACACACAGCTCAGTTATGGAAGTGTTCAATCCTAAATTCATTTAAGGGACAGATACAAAGGTCAGAAAAGAGAAGGCTCTAACCCCACTCAGCCTCTATATTGGGACAAACCACCTGAAATTACTGATATTTGACCATAGTGGAGGCACAGAATTGGCAAATCCATACACTTACGCCTATAAAGTCAATGTTCATTCTTAATCCAATTTTTCTGTGGTTTTAGACTGTGTTCTCCATAAAGAGGTTCTGTGGAAGTGTGTTGCTACTCAGGGAGAGTGACAGGAGCTAGCACCATGTGGGGAGGAAACTCTGGAGCTTGTCATTGATTCAACCAAACAAGACCTGTTCTTTATCTTTTTTATGTAATGGAAATCCCAGTAAACATTGTTCTGGAAGAAAGAGGTCCACATTTGTAAAAAAAAAAAAAAAAAAAATAGTGTTGAAAAATCATAGGTCAACTCCAGTATTACAAAAAAGAGAGTGACAGGATAGTATCACAAAAATACTGAGGTGATCTCATCCAACACATCAAGTTGTAAAGGACACTGAGGCCCTGAGAGATTAAGGGTCTTCCCCAGGGCCACAGTGCTTGCTGGTCAATGGCAAATACCCTACAGAACCCCTTATTTCAGTGCAAGTCCCACGTTCTCTTCAATGTAGCATTTGACAATATTTCTGCCTCATCATCGTAAGCGAGGTCTTTCATTCTCTCCAGTTCCCTCATCTATGATTTGTGTCCTCTGTTCTCCAGACATGTCATCACCCTCATTTCTTCTTCCAACATTCCAACTTCTCAAATTTCCTACCATTAAAAGTTACTCAGGTGCCATAGCATAAACCTGATTCTGACCAGTGTCTGATTTTGACCAGTGGGACCATGCCTCATTGGTTCTAGGCACTATAGCTCTATTTTTTAGTCCAGCACTGCGTAAATCCCTTTCTGGTGGAAATATAAGTGTCAGATGTGACTCTCCAGGCTGTCCCAAGTTTCTGTCACTTTAAGAATTAAAGAGGCAAGACTATGAAATGTTGCCTCAGAGCCAGGAGAAGAACACCATAATGAGAGTGAAATGGAGCACTCTGGGTGAGAAATGGGCTGCATCATCGTTACAAAGCTCTGTCAGAGGTCCTAGTGATCCTATAGAGCACAGTCAGCCTCTGCAGCTTGAAAGGTGGAACTAGCAGACCATTTTCTTAAAGGGAAAGAAACTCTCTTGCTGAGTCCTGGCAAGACAGCCCCTTTATGGGGAAAAAAAAAAGTCCCATCTTTAATAAGTGGACTACTCCCAGAATGGGGGGAAAACAGTTATAAAGTCCAATTTTAAAGTCAATGGGATATAGAGATGGGAGAAACCCTCTGACTACTCAAATTCATCTTTTGTATGAGTACAAACTTTGTAAGTCCTTAATAAATGTAAATCGAGGCTGGAAGAATGGAGGCAACTATTAGAAATCACCAAATAGGAATGACTTTGCATGTGACTGTGCAGCTACTGTAGAAAATTTGAGGTAGAATGTGTCTAAGTTTAAAATGAAAAATGGAGCCATCACAAGAAGTCTCCAAGCAAATAAATTTGCTCTAATAAAGGTAGAAGGTTATTTTAACAGGTGGAGAACCTGAACAATCTATCAATAAAGTTAAAGTACACTTAGCAATGTACAGCAGCATATACTTCAATAAGAAATTTAAATCAAATTACACACATTTTCCCTGTGATTTGATAGTGTGATAATAAATCTTTAAAATTTTAACTATGTGGATTTTATTTTGCCAGTTTGTGTGAAATTGTTAACTTTTTTTTCAGCCCCAAAAGTGTCCATGCCATTTGGGTGAATATGCTTGCCTATCCCGTTAATTGATATACTAAATCCTCCCATATACATGTGTCTGTTTCCACTTCTCTGTTTGTCTTTTCTTAAATCCTTGTCACATATTTTTACATATGTCACTTTGGGATATCGACATGACTCTTCTTTGTCAAAAAGTTTTGACCATTCTTACCTACTTATTTTCTTATAGGTTAACATCAGGATTTTTTGTCAAGTTACCCCTTGAAAAATTATTTTTTAATTTGATTGGGAGTCTGTGAAACCCATCATTGAGTTTGAGGAAAATTCAGTCATTCTGACATTTTTGAGCCCTTAGAATTTTCTAGACACTGTACTGAGGGCTTCACAAAAATTTGTGACTTTATATACTCACAAAAACCCTAAGAAGTATCACTATTGTTCCTAATTTATAAGTAGTGGAACTGAGCTCATGAAATTTAAGCAGTTCATAAGTGAAGAAGCCCGAATCCAAGCCTGTCAAGATCATTTTTCCTTATTTAATCTGTTGATATGAAATAAATGCAGTAGTATCAAACCATCCTTGTGGTTTTTTTTATACAAACTACTTATTCATGGTGAGTGTTTTCACCATGGTGGAGTATATGAATTTGTTAACATTTAATTTAGAATTTTCTGTCTAATGAAAAGTGAGTTTAGTTGGTAATTCTTTTGTGCACTATCTTTCTCAGGTTTTGGTATCACGTGTGATGCTTTATTAAATGACTTATTTATTGTATTAGACTGCCAGCAAGGAACAAATATCATTTGGCCAAATTAAGATAATTCCATGGGACATCTGGAGGCTCAGTCAGTAAAGCGTCTGTCTTCCGTCAGGTCATGATCCCAGGGTCTTGGTATCTAGCCCCACACCAGGCTTCTTGCTCAGTGGGGAGCCCGCTTCTCCCTCTGCCTGCTGCTCCCCTCTGCTTGTGCTCTCTTTCTCTGACAAATATATAAAATCTTAAAAGAAAAATGCAGGGGCACCTAGGTGCCTCCACATCCCCACTCACACACAAGTGTTCTCTTTTTCTCTCTCTCAAGAAAAAAAAAATATAGAGATATATATATATGTATATATACATATATATATAATGTGTATACATATATGTGTGTACATAAAATTCCAAAACCGATTAACAAAGTTACAATGTACAGACAGGTGAGCAGGAAGTAGGGGAGACACAAGCTCTACCACAGTATTTTAGGGCTGCTAACAAACCCGGATCTTGAAAAGAAACAGTCACCAGAACCTGGAATGAGAGCATAACCTGAAAAAAAATCACTTTGAGGAAACCTGAGATCTTCATTTGGGAGTCTCAAGCAGGAAGGTCCTCAGGAGGGCATCCAAGGGAATAAACCCTACAGCCTTCCTGTCTTCCCTCCCTCCTCTCTCCTGCTGGGTTTCCCCTGTGGCAGGACCTCATCCAAAAGCAGAGGTCGGGGAGTCTTTTGATGCATTCGCCTGGTGCGGAGGGCAGGGTGGAGAAGGAAAGTGTATCTGAGGCGCACACGAAGAACGTGCAGCACACACGGGTTTTCAGGGTTCTGGAGTGTTTATTGTAATGAGGTAGTCCTTGAAAATTTAAACGGATGATTTTCAGAGACTATTACTCTGGAGCCTAGATTTTTAAATAATTGGCCGTTTTAAAATTTCTTCCCTAATGACTACATTAGAAAGGTGTTCTACATCTTGAGTAAATATTAATACTTTTCCTTTAGAAAGTTATGCATGTCAGTGAAACATTTAAGTTGTATGCTTTAATAGGCATAAGATCCCTTATGATTTCTGTCTACTCTTCATTTATGGTTAATCCTCTCTCATTACAAACTGAGTTTCCCTGTTCCTTTTTAGATTTTCCATTGGCTTGGCTTATTGGGAGATGGAGAGGAGAAGTGAGTTGGGGGAAATTGGAGAGGAGACAAACCATGAGAGGCTGTGGACTCTGAGAAACAAATTGAGGGTTTTGGAGGGGAAGGAACTGGGGGGTTGAGTGAGCCTGGCCGTGGGTATTAAGGAGGGCAGTATTGCATGGAGCACTGGGTGTGGTGCATAAACAATGAATTTTGGAACACTGAAAAAAAGTAAAATTGAACACATACACATACACAAAGAAAAGTTTAATGTCCATTGAGATATCACATAAATGAAAAGCAAAAGCATCATTAAATTTTAATTTATGAATAGATAAGGAATAATAATAAGTGAATGAAGGAAAAAATTATAAGTAAGGAAGCTAAATTTTCCTGTAAAACAAAATTATTCTTAATTAAATTTAAAAATAACTTGAATAAGCTGTGGCTTATAACAGGTACACCTAAATCCAAAAATACTAGTAACTTAAAAATTAGGGTATAGCTCTTGCATTACTCCTTCATGACTAGAGCAGTTTACTATCATTTTATCTGCCTAGACATTCTAATGAAACAATAATTGACAGAAAGACAACAAAAGCCACAGTTAATCTCCTGTTAGGTGCCTACCTGGCAAAGATACTGAAACTTGATTGCTCAGGGATTGTTGCTCTAACAAATTACCATAAACTTAGTGCCTTAAAAAGACATACATTTATTATCCTGCAGTTCTAGAGATCAGAAGTCTAATATGGGTTGGAAGCAATGTATACTTTCTAGAGGATCTATGGAAGAATCTATCTCCTTGCCTTTCCCAGTTTCCAGAGTCTGCCTGCATGACTTGGGTCATGGCCCCATATCATAGGCTCTGTCATCAGATCCTCCTGTTTCCCTCTTCTAAGGACACTCGTGATTGCATTGGGCCCACCAAGATAATCCGGGATAATTTCTCCATTTTAAGGCTTGATCACATCTGCAAAGTCCTTTTTTGCATTGTAAGATAAAAGATACAGAGGTTTGGGGGATTAGGACACACACTGAGTCCCTAGAGTCCTTTTGTCCCATTCAAGATGGGAGATACTTGGGTATGGTAAAGAAAATAATCTAGTAAAAAGAAAAAAAATGATGATGCCTGAGGAAGAGGACACAATAGTAAAATTCTTAAGACGTGAAAGGAAATAGCATCCAAATATGCTTATTCCATTTTAGTAGTACTTGGCATATTTTAGGGGCTTGGTAAGTGTTTGCAAATACATGCAATTCTGAGGTCCAAGTATTTACTTGGAAGATGCCAAAAGACAGAAATTTGCACTATATTTGCAATATTCTTAGCAAAACTAAACAAAAACATAGTTAACCTAGCAGTAAGTTAAAACTACTGCTTCAAAATCTTATTAAGAGAGTGATATCAAAATAGTTGAACAACAATATAAACACATAAAAATGCATAAGATATTATCAAAATCATGTTTAAAAGAAAATACACTTCTCTGACTACATATGATACCATCCAAAGACTTGGGAAAGAAACAAATTAAACCAAATAAAGTTGGAAAGAGAAATGGTGCAACTAAGAGCAGAAACAAGCAAGCTTGGCAAAGGGGAGACAAAAATCAATAAAAATTAAGCACCCAAAACAATAATTAGCTGGGAAGAAGGGGTTAAAGCAACTGGCCTTCAGGTCATTCACTTCCTTCAGGAGGTGGGAAGACCTCCAGAGAAAAAGGCAGTTTGTCAGATGGACCTCCACGTAAATAGACTAGAAATATTTGTTAGGAAGGAGAGTACTTATTTCTGAAATGCCTTAAACCGGAATTCTCAGGCTAAAGCTCGCCTAGAGCAAATAGAATCCAAGATGTAAGAGGGGTGGTTCCTTGGATAATGCCTCCCAGGACATAAAATACAGCTGTTTCATAACTGAAACACTCTCGCAGTGGGCAGCGCTCCTGTCAAGCTCACACAGAGACCTCTCTATACCAGATCAGAAGGACATGGTTGAGGCGGGAAGAACCTTTCTCTGTTGCATCTGAACTTTTTCACTGCCTCTGTCCTTACTTTTATTTGGTGAAGCTTGTTACTAGGTAAGATTTCTGATTCAGATGAGTCTGGTTTTTCAACCCAGTTCTGTGCATTAGTAACTCATTAACCAACAGAAAAACCTAACATCGGTGATCAACCACTTCCAAAAAATTGCTCAATTCCAAAAAAATATTTAATAAATTCTATTTTTAAAAAATCATTTAAACTATGACAAATATTCTCAACTATAACACTCATTCAATGAGAAAGCAAAGTTACATGGAAAGCTATTTACAAAAAAAGAGTATTTCAAATGAACATTTCATTAAAGATCTACATTAATAAAATCAATAGAAAAAGCCATTACATAATGTGCATTCCATTGTTATAGATTCATTGTAAAACTTTGTAAAAATGTCAAAGGATAATACATAGATAACAATAACTGTCCAGAAATATTTAAAGTTAAAACATAGCCCAAACAATTCTGGGAAGCAAAAACTGTTTGGATTCTAAAAACCTAAAAAAGAAATACCACAGAAGGTTTATTAGGCCAATTGCAATTACAGAATGATATACAAGCATCCAAATATTATAAAAACTGCCAGTGATTTATCCTAGGATTTTAAACTGATGCAGCACAAAGAAAATAACCAACGTGACTCATCATATTAACAAGGGGGGAAAAAAAACCTAAAATCTTCTAAGCTTCTCAGTAAATGCCAAGAACACATTTGACAAAATGTAATATTTGTTCTAAATTTTAAAGCTAATAACTAAGTCAGTAACTAATGTCATTGGAAATTTCTTAACTGGCAATCAGATATGTCTATTTCAAGTCCTGTGTTTATATATTTAATACAAATCTATGGAGTCCTCCCTTTAAAAAAAATAACAATGAATGCCCACCCCTTAGTACTTCTACTTCTTATAAGTATAATACTTGCAATTCACGTATTAGTATTATTGGCAATTATTATTCAAGCAGGAAAGGAAATAGGGATTGCAAACATAAGAATGAAGATATAAATGAACTATATTTGCAGATGGCATGAATATGCATCTGGAAAGAAAAAAAAAGAAATTATTACTAGAGACAATAATCCAGCAAGGCTCCAGACTATAAGATAAATCCACCAAACTTAATTGCATCTCTTTATAAAAATGATACCTGACTAGAATAATTTAGAAACAGAATTAATTTCACTGATAATAGAGGTCAAGATATTGAAGTGCCAGAATATTCATTTAATTTAGGTCATAAGGGTTTGGAGGTTTTGAATATATAACAGAATAAGCCATCTATTAAAATTCTGGTTGGGAAAGTTAAACATAGAAAAGGTGTCAATAAGTCTACAGTTGTCATAGATAATCAATTATTGGTAATAATAAATAGCATTTATTGTTTACTATGTGGCAGTTATTATGAAAAAGTCTTTAGCTGCGTTTTCTGCTTAATCACTAATCCTATGGCTTAAATTCTAATCTCTTTACAGTCAAGGAAATTGAAGATAAGAGAAGTCAAGTATTCATCTACAGTCACTATGTGGTAAGTGACAAACACTGGACTCAAATGACCACACAGGATATACTTCACACAAATTAAACAATTGTCAGTGAACTTATTGAAAAGAACAGGCAAAAAGTAATGGCATATTTTTTCTCTTAAAGAAAGATTAAAAATAATAAAACTCCTTGTACTAGATTTTTAAAAGGCTTCAAGGTGATAATTACATATTTGTATTTTTTGAGGCCAGTTACAAGTAGTGTGTTTGATTAAAAATTAAAATATAAAAGTAATTTGTTAACATATAATTAGAAAATGGGTTTCTGCCAAGTATCTAAATTGCTCTGGGCACTGAGCCCAGTTCAGACCCATGTTGTCCATGACCCCCAACTGGCAGGTGCCCTGGGCCTCCCAGGTGTGCCTCAAGGGCAGGGCACAGGCAACAGAAGAGGACATGGCCTGGACCCCATTGGGAGCTGCTCTCTGCCGGACTCAGGACCTCACATAGCCTGGGCATGGCCAAGGAAGGAAGCCTCGAAAATACATTTCCAATTTCAGATCTCTACCACTTGAACCAGTGTATCTCACCAAAAACGATTAGTAATTCCCTGTGCTTTTTCCTTCTAGTCTTTTCTCTATTTTATTTTCTTTCCAGTCTTTAGACTCTTTCATTTTTTGTCTAAAAAACAGTTGTTATTCCCATGTATCCTGGTTCACGCTGATTTGATCCTGTTTTGTAATCTAATTTCTTATGCTTAAAGTGCTCATTTCAACTTCTTCTAAATCTCTTGATTTTTTTCAAAATTTTATTTGCTCTATCATTTTTCTAAGTTTTTATTTTAATTCCAGTTAGTTAACATACAGTGTTATGTTAGTTGCAGGTGTACAATATGGTGATTTAATAATTCCATACATCACACCATTACACTAGTTCTTTCTTTCGTTGTTTCAAAACAAACTGGACATCTGTTTGCAAAGCCAGAAGCAGAGATGGAGGGTAGCATCTGTTGTCAAAACTAGTGCTCGATCATTTTTAATTAAATACTTTTTGTATGTTGCTCTTGCCTGTTCCTAACCTTATCTTTGTGAACTTTCATCTCATTTGTTATAATGCTCTTAACAGTCTAACCGTCCAATATTAGTTATTTCTAACTTTGTGAAGTTGCAAATTATAATTCATGTATTTCAGTTTTTCAAAACGTTCCTTAGCGGGGCACCTGGGTGGCTCAGTGGATTAAGCCACTGCCTTCAGCTCGGGTCATGGTCTCAGGGTCCTGGGATCGAGCCCTGCATCAGGCTCTCTGCTCTGCGGGGAGCCTGCTTCCTCCTCTCTCTCTCTGCCTGCCTCTCTGCCTACTTGTGATCTCTCTCTCTGTCAAATAAATAAATAAAATCTTTGAAAAAAAAAAATGTTCCTTAGCTTTTGGTCGTAATGTATGTTCACAGTTGTTTTTCAGGATTCACAGTAGTTTTTTAAAATCTTTGTCACTTACTACGTAGTGTTTCTAACAATTCTTGATTTTTCTTCCTTTTATGATTTTAAGTATAAATATTTTTCCACTTACACAGGAACTTTCTTCCCCCTCATGTTGTATGTTCATGATGGCTGACAAAAGTTGTAGTTGAGAGCGTAGTTAAGAGTGGGAGGCCGTCCCTCCTAACAGGAAGAGCTACAGGCCCTTTCCCTATTCTTCCTCCCCTCCCTTGCCTCAACATGTAGCTCTCTGCTGCCATCCCCGCCTGCACCCCAATCCTTAATCTCTGGCAGCTCACAGCCAGGTGATAAAAATCCTCCCCATCCATACGTCACATTTACTGTCCTGTGACTGGTGAGACTTTCTTAATTTATCACCCATCATTTTCATGAGACACTATGTATTCTAAAATCCATGGTCACTAACATACACCACATTTCTGGCAAGGAATAGGCAAGGCATTAGACAGAGTTCAAATCGTTACAGGTGGAATCTTGGTAGAGGAACCAGCTGTTGTTGAACTTCTGGCCAGCATTCGCAGAGGACTATTAATATTCCTGAATGTGAGACCCTGCCTTTTTTTTTTTTTTAAGATTTTTATGTATTTGTCAGAGAGAGAAAGAGAGAGCATGAGCCAGGAGAGGGGCAGAGGGAGAAGCAGGCTCCCTGCTGAGCAAGGAGCCTGAGACAGGACTCTACCCCAGATCCGTGGCATCATGACTCGAGCTGAAGGCAGTCATTGAAACGACTTAGCCACCCCAGCATCCCTGAGGGCCTGCTTCTAACACTCCTTACCCATCATATTTTTTGTATTATTATAGAGATATAATAGGCATATAACATTGTATTAGTTTTTAGGTGTTTGATATAACAATTCTATATTTGCATATGTTGCAAAATGATCATCACAAGCCTAGTTAGCAGCCATCAAAACACGTAGTTAGAATTTTTCCCCCATGATGAAAACTTTTAAGATCTATTCTCTTACCATTTTCTATCTTTGGTTTTTCTACCTCTTTCTCCTCCTTAGCTCTAGGATTCTCCTCATTCCTGGCGCCACTCTCATCCTTCCCTTGTAATGGGGGACTCATTGATGCTGACTGGATATGAGGTTTCCCCTAAGAGAATTTAAATCGAGAGACAGTTAGTCTTTACTATTCTCACCTTTTATCACTAAAACCCCTACCCCCAGTTCCTTCTAAATTACCAGAATCCTAAAAGAAAGGGAAGCCTATTTAAACTCTTTGCTTTGAGTCCTGTATACAGGTAGCATCAACATCACTTTTCTGCTTCTTTGTCTTCTCAAGTTGAACAGGATGATATTCTGGACTGTTTACAATTCCAAAGGGTAACAAAATCAATATTCAGAACTCAGGTCTCAAAGTTGATTCTCCCAACATCAAGCTATTTTCCCCTCCTCTTTGTTCCTTTAGGAGGGCCCAACTAAATGGAAGTTTTCACCTTTGATGGAATTATCTGATATGGCATAACCTATATAAGACACTTAATGTTCTGGTTATTTATTGCTGTGTAACAAATTACCCCCAAAACTTAGAAGCTGAAAGCAATAACCAATTTATTATGTTTTATGATACTATGAGTCAGGGCTCTGGGCAGGATTCCACTGGTGATTCTCTGGCTCCATATGGCATTGACTGAGGTCATCTGTTGGTGTTCAGCTGTGCCACAGAGACTAATGCACTTTGTCTTAGAGTGAACGTCAGCAGACAGGGCTGGAAAGCTAACCTTAGCGGGGAATATCACCCAGAGCACCTACCTGTAACCTTTCCAGCATATCTGGGTAGTCAGAAGTCTTCCATGGTGGCTGAGGGCTCTCAAAGAAGGTTTTCAGAGAAAGGAAGTGAAAGCTGACTTTCTTCTTGGCCTTGGCTAGAACACGGTGAGGGTCACTTCTGCCTATTCTATTGCTCAAAGCAGCCAAAGGCCCAACTCAGATTCAAGTAGAGAGGAAATAGTTTTGTAGCTCTCCTACTATAGGGAGCATAATTGACCAAGGGGCCCAGGCATTGCACTTTGAAGTCCATATCTCCCACCAGTGATTGAGTATGTCAGACATAGTAAGTCAGACCTGTTCCTCAAATACATAAGACTCTTTCATCAGCCAGCTTTGGCCCAAGGGCTCCCCAGGAGCTCTGCTGAAAATTCCTTGGATACACAGCAGTCTAGGACACTTTCACTCTTCCCTTCCTCCCTTCTTCACTTAGTCAGGCTTGCACTGCTATCTGATGTCTTTCTAGCCTCTCCTGTCTCCATGCCCATTTTCTTTCACAAAGACATTGTCTCTAATAACATCCTGGCATATTTAATGTTTTCTTGGTTTCTAGTTCTCAAGAACTCCTGTTAACATAAAATTTTACCTCTCAGTAGGAAGAGGGTTAAGGAATGTGTGGCTATCTTCAATCACATCACTTCTTATTCCATGCTCTATCCTTGGAACCTTATTTTTTCCCCCAGTTTTCCTGTATAATTTATTTTTTAAAATTTTCTTACTATCTTATGTTGGTCACCATATAGTACATTATTAGTTTTTGATGCAGTGTTCCATGATTCATTGTTGGTGTATAACACCCAGTGCTCCATGCAATACGTGCCCTCTTTAATACTCACTAGCAGGCTCACACATTCCCCCCACCTCCTCCCCTTCTAAAACCCTCAGTTTGTTCCTCAGAGTCCATAGTCTTTCATGGTTTGTCTCCCTCTCTGATTCACCCTCTCCATTTTTCCCTTCCTTCTTCTAATGTCCTCCATGCTATTCCTTATGTTCAACATATAAATGAAACCATATGGTAATTGTCTTTCTCTCTTGACTTATTTCACTTCTCAAAGCACTGAATTTCACCCAGAGGACATAGTTACAGGCCTGCAGATGCTGCCCCACAGTCACCCCCAGCCACAGCTCTTTGAACCCCAGATAGACTCCCAATTCAGACAACCCAAGGCTAAGCTGAAGTGATCACAGTGTCTCTCTTAAGAATTAACAGTCAGTCAGTCAGCAATAAGGAGCTGGCTGCCCGAATGGTAGCCCCAGAAGCCAGAGTCAGCACTGTAACAAGCCCAAGCTTATGGAGGAGCCAAGACCAAAAGTTTTGTAGAAGTAGGTTTAGAGAGAAGAAAAAAGAACCCACATACAGAAAGAAGCAGATTCACAACCCTTAAGGCAAAATGATAGCGAGACATTCCAGAGATGTGTGATGGGTTTCCAGTTTCTGTGAGGCCCACGTGTGTACATTGTACAAAGGAGTTTTGGGAAAAGCCATTGAATTGTCCCCCCACCCCAAAATTCATATGTTGAAATTTTAAGCCCCAGTACCTCAGAATGTGACTTTATTTGCAAGTAGGGTCATTGCAGATATACTTGGGTAAGATGAGGTCATACTGAAGTAGGATAGGCTCTTGTTGCAATACATTGTGTCCTTACAAAAAGGCATATTTTGGACACACACACACACACACACACACACACACACACACACACAGAGGCGGAACACCACATGAAGGTAAAGTCAGAGATGGGAGTGATGTTTCTTCAGGCCAAGGAATACCAAAGACAGCCAAACTGCCAGTAGGTAGGGGAGATTCTGGAACAGATTCTCCCCTGCCTTCAGAAGAAACCAACTGTACCAACACCTGGATCTCAGCCTTCTGGCCTCCAACTGGGCGACAATAAATTCCTGTTGTTTAAACCATTCAGTTTTTGGCTGCCTGGCAAAGCAATATAAGTCCTATTACTCTCCAATAAAACCTGTTTCCATTTGAGCTAATTTGAGGAGTTTTCTGTTCCTTGCAAAGAAAAAAAAAAAAAGAAGAAGAAGAGGATATGCATCAAAAGGCCTGACTTCTATCCACTGTGCTCTGAACGAGTGAACACCCTCTGGCACAGCCAGGATTCTTCTCAGAAAACGATCCTGAATCTCCTCCAGGACAAAGAGAAATGAAGGAGCGAAGTTTAAGAGTTCTCTGCTAAAGAGTATGTCAAAAGAGTTTTAGCTCAAAAAACTTTAAAGGCAAATAAAACCAGAATTGTTCCTTGACAAAACAAACTACCAATTAAGCCACCTCAGCGTGCTGGCCTTGGGGTGAGGCTATTTCCTCCCATGCGTTCCAGGATAAACGATTACCCAGAAAAATGACAGAGGAACCACTCATTTTTATATGGGATCACCACTCATTGCCCAGTCAAAAAGCAGGGAATGGAGACCAAAAGAATTTTAATTTTGGAAAAGAAGATTAGTAGTCCTTTTCCGGCAATAACTAAACTAGCAAGATCATGCTGTCGGCACGTTAAACAAAAATTATCTTTGTGTCTCCCATAGCAGGCGTGGGCATCCAGCTCACCCAAAAGTGGCTCTAGAAGGTAAAAATATAAATTTAAAACAGGGAGGGGGCAGAAAGGGAACGAAAAGCAAGTAAAACATAACCAGGCATTAGCAACTCTAACTCCTCTGTCTGGGAGAAGTCATTAACCACCCTAAGTCCCACTGGAGTCTAATGACTCCAAATGAGTATCTATAAAAGCCACAAATTATCAAATATTGTCCCTGATTTACTAGGTGTGGAGTAGCCATATATAAAACCTGACTCTTCTATAAAATACTGGCCTGAGAATCCCAGACTTCCAAGCAAATTGCAGACCAGGGAGGAATAGACCACAAATCAATAAAACTATAATTTGGAGAAATTAGCAAATTGCTTTTTTTTTTTTTTTGGACAGATTACCTTTTCAAATATGGAATTCTCCAAAGTGCAGCTTTCATAGGAGAAAATTTTTTGCTTTGACTTCAAACATGCTAATTGAGTTTCAAAAGCTAAGCCTTCCTAGGCACAGACCTTTGTGACAGTGTTTAATACTGTGTTTGTTAAAGACCAGAGCTTTATAAAATGCATCACTTCCTCCAAACAATTCTAAGCCTTTGTTTTTCTTCCGGGAAGTAAAAAATGTTTGACTATGACTAGTCATGCAGGTATCTATAAATCTCAGGGACATTTCCTAAGAGTTGTGGCTTGCTGAATAGGGGCTTGTTTCTCCAAGGCTGAGTCCTCACTTCGCCACGTCGGCTGTTACTTCACAGAGACTTGCCGTCGTACGATTGGGTGTCCTCCTCAATGAACCTGGGATGTCTCTGATTTAGTCAAGTCTTCTTCACCGTCACTCAAACCACATTTCCTAGTTTTCTGTGTGTGGGTTTTGCAAATCTCTTGTCACATTTATCCCTAAGTATTTTAAGGTTTTTTTATGTTATCATGAATTCTATTTTTAATTTAATTTTTCAATTGTCTGTTGAGAGTACATAGAAATATTATGTACGTACATCTATTGACCTAGTAAACTACAGCTGTGCTCAATTCACTCAACTCATTCCAGCCATTCTTTGTTAAATTCCTTGGGATTTTCTTCATTAAAAAAAACATGTCACTTGAGAATAAATAATTTTGATTCTTTGTTTCCAGTCTTGAACCTTTTATTTCCTTTTCTTGCCTTATTGTCCTAGATAGGCCTTCTAGTACAATGTTGAATACAAATAATTAGAGCAGAAATCTTTGCCTCATTCCTTTCTTATGGGGATGGCATTCAGTCTTTCACAATTAAATATGATGTTAGCTGTAGGCTTTTCATATATATCCAATTGATCTTTCTAAAATAAAAATTAGATCAGGTTATTCATTTGACCAGTGTCCTCCAGTGGCTTCCCAAATCATTATAAGTAACTTGCTAAGTCCTTAAAATGGCCTGCATTAGGTGGCTTTCTGTTATCTCTTGGAACTCATACCCCATCACTCTTCCCCTATTTGCAGTCCTCCACCCCACATCCTTGCTTCAAAGGTTACAAGCTGCCCCCATCTCAGTACTTTTCACACTCATTCCTGCTGCCTGATGTCTCTCCCTTAGATAGGCATTCTGCTCTCTGCTCAAATTTCACTGCATTGGTGAGATCTTTCTTGGCCATGTTATATAAAATAGACAAGCCCTCCACCTTGTTTAAGTATTCCCTGCCCCCATCCTGCTGTATTTCCCTCCACAGAATTTATCACCAACCAATATATTATATACTTCTTTATTTACTTATATGTCCTTTCCTTCCATTATGTAAGATCCTTGAGGGCAAGAACTTTTTCTGTGACTTAACTGAGCAAATGGTTGTGTTTAGAAAGTATGTATGGAATGAAAACATTAATATCTGTTCTATGTTTGAGTGCCAATGAGGCTTACCCTACTAGCTACTATTTGATAGGGATGATGGGAAGTAAGATCATCATCATCAAAGAACCCAGAAAGTACCTAAAATATTATGTAACTTAAATATATCACAATCTGCTTAGTACTTTAATATTAGGATCTGGGTTTGGCAATTAAAACAGGGAATGAGACTAGATTCAGGTTATTATTACCCATGGCATGATTGTCATAACTGAACTCATGGAGGAGTTCTCAGTTGGACTCCTGGAGACGTATTTTTCTCAATTTAATAACCCAAGGAATACTGCCCCCACCTTTGTCAACCTCATATCTCTTTCTAGTTGACTATAGACAGTGTTTTTATTGAAACACAGTCAATTGAAAAGTTTAAATCAAATAAAGATTTTTGATGCTTTGATTCTCCCTGCAAAACTGTGTATGGCCCATGCTGGCAAATACTTGCCAATTTCTTTCGTCTTTTTTTCTTTTTTTTTTTAAGATTTATTTATTTATTTGATACAGAGAGAGTGAGAACAAGCAGGGGGAGCAGCAGGCAGAGGGAGAGAGAGAAGCAGGCCCCTATGGAGCACGGAGCCCGATGCGGGGCTCGATCCCAAGACCATGGGATCATGACCTGACCCAAAGGCAGATGCTTAACCAATTGAACCAACCAGACACCCCTGTTTAGTCTTTTGAACTTAGTACTCCAGTCACATCTGGATGAATCTGGAATGTACTTTATCTTATTTTTTTAAAGGTGATTTATTTTCCAAAATTACAATGCTACTAGTTTGTGAGTTCACTGAAGATGTCTTCTAAGCTCTGTTACTGATTTGTAGAGGATGATATGAAGACTCTCAAAACTTGGATAAAGAAAACAAAAATTGCTCTTGGAGGAACATGTGCAGATAAAGGGGTAATCTGTTAACTAGAAAAGCAAGAGAAAGGAAGGTTACACTGATTAGCATAATACCCTCTGCAGAAGAACCCCCCAGCTCAGTGACTGAATCATTTTGTTCCAGAGACAAATGTAATCCATTCTTTGTGGAAATGAATGCATTAAGCAATCTTAGACTGATGTCACTAAATATGGAATGTATGTTACTAAAACTTTCTAATTACAATGGTGTGCAAGAGAAAATAAACTAGCTAGAAAATGAAAATGATCTTGAACTATTGGGACCTCATCAAGATATAAAGCTTCTGCACAGCAAAGGAAATAATCAACAAAACAAAAGGCAGCCTATGGAATGACAGAAGGTATTTGCAAATGACATATCTGGTAAAGGGTTGGTATCCAAAATCTATAAAGAACTTATCAAACTGAACACCCCAAAAAACCAGTTCACCCAGTTAAGAAATGGGCGGAAAACATGAATAGAAGTTTTTCAAAAGAAAAAAAAAAAAAAGCCATCCAGATGGCTAACAGACACATGAGAAGATCCTCAACATCACTCATCACCAGGGAAACACAAATCAGAACTACAATGCAATACCATCTTATACTTGTCAGAATGGCTAAAATTAACAACACAAGAAACAACAGGTATTGGCAAGGATACAGAGAAACGGAATCATCTTGCACTCTTGGTGGGAATGCAAACTGGTGTGGTCACTCTGGAGAACAGTATGGAGGTTCCTCAAAATGTTAAAAAATAGAACTACCCTATGATCCAGCAATTGCACTACTACTTATTTATCCAACAGATACAAAAATACAGATTCAAAGGGATACATGCACCCCAATGTTTCCAGCAGCATATATATATAGTGGAATATTACTCAGTCATCAAAAAGGATGAAATCTTGCCATTTGCAATAGCATGGATGGAGCTAGAGTATGTTATACTAACTGAAATAAGTCAGTCAGAGAAAGACAAATACCATATGATCTCACTCATATGTGGAATTTCAGAAAGAAAACAGATGAACCTTATGGGGAGGGAGAAAAGAAAAAAAGGAGAGAAGCAAGCCATAAGAGACTCTTGGGAGACAAAGAATAAACTGAGGGTTGATGGAGGGAGGTGGATGGCGGATGGACTAGATGGGTGATGGGGATTAAAGAGGGTACTTGTTGTCATGAGTGCTGGGTATTGTATGTAAGTAATGAATCACTAAAACCAATACTGCACTGTATGTTAACTACATAAATTAAAATAATAAAAACAAAACAAAAAAATTGAAAGTGGTCTTGTCACACCCTTTTTCTTTCTTTCTTTCTTTCTTTTTTTTTTTCTTACATATAAATCTTACAAGGTTTTGCTGTCATGGTCATATCATGGAAGTCAAGGTCTAGGCAAGTATCACATACATCCCCATGGACATTCTAAACAAGGTTTAGAAAATCTCTTATTTCATTGCAATGTGCCAGCTTTATTTTAGATTTCAGGGGCTCATAAAAATGTGACATACTGTCATGTATGATGTCATTTAAATAACTTATAAGGCTATTTCCCTGGAAAACAGTGATCTGCTCATGATATGGCCACCGTCCTGGTAATGATTACTGAGTGTCTAAAGTCTCAGAGATAAAGGCCCTTTCTTTAAGAATGACTTCACAATCAATACATATGTTCAAAGTATTTAATTGGACATATTTTCCACTTAAAGCCTTTATTTAAAATAACCATTTATTAATTGCTCTTGATGGCCAGACTCTGTGGCTAGATTAATTTTTCCATTCTGCATTGTATATCAGGTGGTCGTAATTGTGTTTTATCTGCTGATGATATCAATAAATTACACAGTAAATCACCACAGCTATTCCCTTCCAGGAGAATGTAGTGTGTTCAACAGAAGCCATATATCCTTTATTATTTTTTTAAAACACTCAATTAGGAGATATCAATATTTAATTGATGTGTTGAATTCAGTGTATCATAAAAATCATGGACGTATAGCCCCAAAATGAAAACAACACTGAACACATGCTACCCTCATTTCACAAAGATTAAGAAAAAATACTATTTAGACATATATGAATAACAGCCCTCAGCATGATACTAAAACCATCCTAAGGGAATATTCTCCCACATTCCCTCAGGAGAAAATGTGTCTGAGAAAACTGACACATCACCTAATTATAAAACAATTCTTAGCTAGCTCTAGGCTCTAATTTTAATGCAAAATACAAACTTGAGTCACTTATGTATGATTGAAGATTTATTTCATGCTGATTTTATTTTAACGGAAATAATCCCCATAAAGAATGAAGATGCAGCCAAAAGAGCCTTTCAGAATAATTTGAAAATGGATATCTTGGTAGCAGGAAGAAAAAATATAATTTATGTGTAAACATCCTTTGAACGTTTCTGCATAATCAAACTTTTCTTTAGTAGGAAAAGTAATGCCCCAATAATAGCTGAACTGGCTGTTGAACATTATTTCTCTAAATGCAGAAGAAATAAGGATTGTCTTATATCTCAACCATAGACACTGACTTAGCTCTTGAATTTTTCATTTATTTATCGATTCTTATCCCTCTTTACCCATTCTACAATGTTGAGGTAGACAGTAAACTGTTGTATATGGAATATTAAGATATTTTAGGTTCTATATTTGGGAATGTTTAAGTTGGTTTTTTTCTTTCTTTCTTTCTTTCTTTTTTTTTTTGGATAGATAGAGATCACAAGTAGGCAGAGAGGCAGGCAGAGAGAGAGGAAGGGAAGCAGGCTCCCTGCTGAGCAGAGAGCCCAATGGGGGTCTCAATTGATCCTAGGACCCTGGGACCATGACCCAAGCCGAAGGCGGAGGCCTTAACCCACTGAGTCACCCAGGCGCCCCGGGAATGTTTATGTTTATTAAACAAAATTACTCTAGTAATCTTGATTACACCAAAGTTAAATTAAGTTCAAATTATGTCCTAAGTCTTAGAACATAGAACATAATGGGTAAAGACCAGTGTCTTAGATTCCATTTCTTAGGTTAGAGACCTTTATAGCCTGAGGATAGTAGTAACTCTTAGCATATATACTTTTCAGTCAATTTATGGAAAAAACTTAATTTGATTTTAAAACTTTGTAATCAGATTAGCTCCATCATCAGGTAGGTCTTTGACAATTCTTATTTATAAAGATTCATTCTCACCTACTATCATACAGACATACTGCTTTATCCTTGGTGCTTTGTTAGAATCTAGCATACTGAGTTTCTATGATCTATACTGATAATGGGAATTTGATTATAGAGATAAGGGAGAACAATATACCTATAGGACACTGCCCATCCTTATTGTGGCAGTTATTAAGCTAGTACTAGTTGATGTTAACCTCCACGCCTAATAAATTAAAGATATCTGGCAATCGGAACACCTGAAAGAGAACCAGAATCCTAATGTAACTTCATTTTTGTGTTAATACAAAGACTGAATTGCTAAAAATTAATCTAAAATTTTTCCATCCATTATTCATATCCAGTTAGTGTTCTGCTATATTTATGCCCAGAAGAAAGTGATTAATGCATGTGAAGCACCAAGGTCAAATTTATTTTGGGTACAACATAATGTACCTATGTATTTCAGACTACTGCCATGGCATGAATTCTTAATAATGTCATAACATTAACTTTATATTCAATCACAATTTAGAAATTATTAATGTTTATATCATATTAATATGTAGAACAAATAAGGGCTATGAGACCACAACAGCAACAAAGACCATCAACTAGTTATATTTCAAATACGATGTGGAAAAGAATGACTATATATTAGTTTTTAAAATATTTCAGGTACATATTAGCTTTTTCCGGTCTTAATAGCCTGGCCTAGGTGGGATAAAAAATCGCTTTCACTTTCATGTCTAATCCCCCTCTATTTTCAAGTAACCTCACGATAACACCGCTTTAGCTATCCATCCCTTTCAAATTAGTTATGCTTCATTGAATTTGGCTGCAATGAGAATCTCTACGGAATAAGTCCTGCATTTCTCAATGACCTCCCAAATAGAATAGAATATGTGATATCACTGAAAAGTTTCACTCTATCAACTTTCATGGGAGATTCAAGGGGGAGGAAACCCATGGCCACCAGAGGCTCCCTTAGTGTGGAGTACTGCACGGCACTGACCCTGGGCTTTGACTGCTCAAGCCTGTGCCCTGCATCCCCAACCATAAGTCCCACAACCCCTGTTGCTCAGCACCAATTCTGGCAGGGCTGCCCCAGGGACTGGGATAGAGACACACTTTCCTGAGTCAACAAACCCAGGGCCCAGACGAAAGTCCCCTCAGGCAGGCTGGTAATCAAGTACACAATAATTAAATAAAAAATCCTCAAATTCACATGACTTTAAAGCCCAAAAGTTTTTTGGTAGCAAAACAAAACGGACCTGAGTCATTTGGCTGGAAAACCTGACCCTGAGCTAGTGTGAGGCTATTTATAGACCTCATTTATCCCACTTGAGGTGAACATTCATATTTCTCTGCCAAAATATGAATCTGTTTTATTATAGGGAGCCCCAGGCCCTTGCTGGGACTGTTCGTAAAATACATATTTATACTGTCTCACTTTCTAAATTCTGATATTTAAAATACATCTGGTGCCTGCGGATTGGGATAAGGGATAGGAATACCATGTTTTCTAAAATTACGTGGACATGAATTTAAAACTTAATCTCCTGCTACTTACTAATTACGTGACCTTGGATAAATTACTTAACTTCCCTGTACCTGGGTCTTCAATTATACGAACGGGGACATCAAGGGCACCTGACCTGTTCTGTCGGAAGAGCATGAAACTCTTGATGTCGGGGTCATGATTTCAACACCCTAAGGGTGTAAAGACTACTTAAATAAATAAATAAATAAATACTACTTAAATAAATAAATAAACCCCTCTAAGGGTGTAGAGACTACTTAAATAAATAAAACTTTAAATATAGTAAACAAATAAGGATGTGGAAATCAACTAATGCGACAAATGTTTGATGGTACTGACCTGACTTGGGAATCACTTTTTATTTTTTTATTTTTTATTTCTTTAAAGATTTTATTTATTCATTTATTTGTCAGAGGGAATGAGCACAGACAGAGGCAGAGGGAGAAGCAGGCTCCCCGCTGAGCAAGGAGCCCGATGTGGGTCTCGATCCCAGGACACTGGGATCATAACCTGAGCCGAAGGCAGCTGCTCAACCAACTGAGCCACCCAGGTGTCCCAGGAATCATTTTTTAACCATTACTTTTCCCTAAAATTTCACTCCCTTCCATCTGCCCTGGCCTTCACCAAATATCAGAACTCAATGGCTTACTTGGAGACCTCTGCCTTTATAGCGTCCCAATGTTACTTATGCCTTCTCCTTTTGTCTAATTATTTGGAGTGTCTCATAGAGCTGAAGTGCAGCATTATCCTGAAAGCACGTGTTGGGGTGGGGGAGAGCACAGACTAGGAATTTCAAGTAAGATTCTATCACAGATAAAACAACAGATGTCAGGCAAAGAGAAGGGAAGTATGTACACGCTAGAGGCTGGAGACCGCCTCAACCCAACTTTTTAATGCCTTAAGACTACAAAATTACCCTCCTCCCATCGTCTTGATGCCACCAGGTTAAGAAGGTCTTTGTGACACTCAGGTGAGGGGAAGAATCCTGATGCTGTCGGACAGGAGAGAAAATACGTTAGCAAATGTCAAGAATATGTTTCCATAATTGTCCACAAAGACATTGAACATCTATAAAAACCAGAGTTTTTGTCCAAGGGAATCACACATTATAAATCTTTCTGGTATTTGAGATTTTAACCAGCTCTGTGAGCTATAAAGACTGATTTCTTTATCACACACTAATAGGAAGACATCAGATAAATTCTTCTCACATGTTAAACATGCTGAAAAGCATAGCATAAAATCAAAATCTGGGTGTTTGAAGAGACCTTAAAGATTAATCTAATTTCCTGATCATTTGACAGATGAAAAACTGAAGCCCAGAGAAGCTTTATAACTTGATTAAATTTCTCAGCTGGTAAAAGGCAGAGCTAGAAGGATTCAAATCCTTGCATCCATTAAGAAAATAATAAATAAATGACAGCCTCATGTCTCCAGTGGGGATATTTGTATTAAAAGTCAGTATTCTGAAACATTCAGTGGTACTGCTGGAGAAAGATCGTGGGGGGTAGCAGTTGGGAGGCTTCTGGAAGCAGCTCTGCCACTAGCTCAGGCAAAGCAAGACAGAATTAAGGCCTTCCCAGTTGGGAGACTCTAGGATGGTTCTTCTCCTTACACGAAAGAAATGTCATCTCCAAAGATAGAAACTAGCATGGACGTTAGGTCCTTTGAGAATCTGATCCAGTGGCTTTCAATATTAAGTTTAGTATTAATTAAAGAAGACTGATCTGATTGCTTAGGACCAGAATATGATGTATTTGAACACATGACCAAACAGTTCTAAATTATTAAGATGATATTTTCTCTGTTGGAAACTATCAGGGATTATAATTTGATGCCTACAACTTGTCTTCAGCTCCTTACGCCTGTTCAAAAGGAACCATGCTGAGCTTCTCTGTCAATGATTTCCAATCAGAGAAACCTTCTCTGCTCAGTATAAATAGGTGTTGAGAGCAAGGAAAGGGCATCACCATTTGTTGCAACACTTGACATTTAACGTGACTGTATAAGATACAGGCCCTTGGGAGGGAAAAGGCAGAGTTAGGAAGAAGAGAGACTCAAGAATACTCTATAAAATCCTACCTTCTTGCTTTTGTTTTATTTTTTTAAAAGATTTTATTTATTTATTTGACAGATATCACAAGTAGGCAGAGAGGCAGACAGAGAGAGAGGGAGAAGCAAGCTCCCCGCTGAGCAGAGAGCCCGATGTGGGGCTCGATCCCAGGACCCTGAGATCATGACCTGAGCCGAAGGCAGAGGCTTAACCCACTGAGCCACCCAGGCGCCCCTTGTTTTATATTTTTAAAATATTTAATGCTTCCTCGCTCTTTTGTTCTTGTTTATGTTAATTGGATTCTCCTCTCCCTGCTCCCCAGACTTGTTCTTCTTCTTGTTAAATTGACATGCTATGAATTTTTGAGATATTAATTCTCACCAGAAATCCTTCAATATTATTGAACTCCCTGTGTTTGCGGCTTTGGAATTAATATTTTCTCTCCACCTAGTACTTACTTCAAACCATGTAATATACTTTAGAACTTATGTTCACATTATCTTTTGGAGAAAGTACTCTTACCCCAGGGGACATGTACAGTGCAACAGCGGGCTTCCCTCAGAAAAGCCCTTATAAAACAAGAGGGGGTAATTATTTGAATTACAAAAGGACTTCTTTAAAAAGCTACTCCTTTGGTGCATTTAAGTGTTTATTTACTGATCCCTCAGACCACTTGTAAGGGAAGCAGCTGATGTAGCCACTGCCAGATGAAGGTCAATCATAAGATACAGGGCAGCAGGGGCACCCGGGTGGCTCAGTGGGTTAAAGCCTCTGCCTTTGGCTCAGGTCATGATCCCAGGGTGCTGGGATCAAGCCCCACACCGGGCTGTCTGCTCAGCGGGGAGCCTGCTTCCCGCCCCCTCCCGCCCCCGCCTGCCTCTCCGCCTGCTTGTGATTTCTGTCAAATGAATAAATAAAAATCTTAAAAAAAAAAAAAGATATAGGGCACCAGGTAATCAGTAGAAAACAGCTATTACATTGTCCTTAGTACTCATTGCATCATTTAGGCAAAACAAAATATCTTTTTCTAAGATATCATAGTACAATTAAATAATGAAAGTTATATCAGTGATAACTATAAAATAATCCTGCTATTTCTGGGTCACTAACATTATATATAAAGTGTCCTTTGTCGGCAAGATTTGGAAAACGACCCGTTAAAAAACCTATAGGATACTATGGTCTACTTTATACATTAAATTTACTGTTAATAATACTGTCAATTATCAGACAGAACTTAAAATTTTTTGAGAATAGTATAAAAAATATTGTTCTGTAAAGTGAATAATAATTATGATTACTTTTAAAGATGTGTTCTTTGTATCTTAAAGAATTAAGATACAAATTCTTATAAACAGCGAATTTGTTGTATCCCAGGGGTAGAAATATTTATCAGAAAACAGGTATGTTAAATAATATGTGTAGCATATGACTATATTATATTCTGAATTTTGGGAAAAGAAGCATCCTTGCAATTTGTGATTTGCCCATTCATATTAATAATCATTTATATTAGGTGAATGGCTTTGTAGTAATTCTTAGCGATCTTTCACATAGAGATCTCAGCCAAAGTTCCCTCCTTCTGCCTATCTTATTATTTCATTCAATTTTTAGAATACTGTGACCATCTTCATCTAGGTTATTAAAACCTCACTCATAACAGCCACCTTCTCAAAACAGCAAAGTACTTGCATAAATTTCTTGAAAGAATTCATTAAAACAATATGAGAGCACGCTACTATATTATAAATAAAAATGTCTAACTACCACACTTTCAGTTTCTAAATTATAATTTGAACAAAACCCATAAATGAGAAAGTCATGAGTTATTTTTAGTCGATAAGGAGTAATTGAGTTCATTGAAAAGAAGAGATTATTCAAGTGTAAGAATATTTTAAAATGTGGTTTAAAAGTCCTATCATAACTTGTATTGTAATTGTAATATTTATTTCCTTATAGTTCTGGTGCTCACCTGTATGGACAGGAAGCCCCTTGGTTCACTTCTTCCACGGGAATTGGTTGTCTATATGTCCTTGGAACTTTAACATAGGGATTCTTAACATGATGGTGTCATCCTGTTAAATCTATCAAAGGATAAATGGATAAATAAATGTGACAATCTCGTACAATGGAATATTAGTCATAGAAAGAAATGTACAGATCTTCACCAACTCACAATGGAATTTTGTCCTGATTAACCCATCATAAGTTGAAAACGTCATAGACCAAAATGTGTTTAACACACCTTAACCTACAGAGCATCATGGCTTAGCCTACCTTAACTTAAACGTGCTCAGAATAGATGTAATAGCCTACAGTTGGGAAAATCATCTAATACAAAGCCTATTTCATAAAAGAGTATTGAATAGGTCATGTAATTTATTGAATACTGTACTGAAAGGAAAAACCAGAATGCTTGTATGGTTGTGATCCCACAGCTGACTGGGAGGCGTGGTTCGCTGCTGCTGCCTATCATCACAAGAGAGTGTCACATTGCATATTGCCAGCCCGGGAAAAGATCCAAACTCAAAATTCAAAGTACAGCTTCTACTGAACAAATGCTGCTTCATGCTATCATAAGCTTGAAAAATTGTTAAGTTGGACCACCATTAAATCAGGTTGCTGTGTGTGATATATGCTACAACATGGACACACTTCAAAGATTGTGCTAAAGGAAAAAACCAGACATGAAAGACTACATATTACATGATTCCAGTTATATGAAATATCCAGACTAGGCAAATCCATAGAGACTGAAAGCAGATTAGTTGTTGCCAGGGACTAAGGCCAGGGGAGAATGAGGAGAGTGTACATAAGGGGTCTGGGGTCTCCTCTGGGTGTGATGAAATGTTTTGAAACTATTACTAGAGACAACGGTTGCACAATATTGCGGATGTACTAAATGACACTGAGTTGTATATGTTAACATGGTTCATTTTACGCGATGTGAATGTCAATCCAAAAACAAAACAAAACTGGGGAGCCTAGAGAGTTTGGTTGGTTAAACATCTGCCTTCAGCTCAGGTCATGATCCCAGGATCCTAGGATCCAGCCCCACCTTGGGGTCCCTGCTCAATAAGGAGACTTCTCTCTTTCCCTCTGCTTGTGCTTGCACTCTTTCTCTCTCTCTCTCTCTCTCTCTCTCTCTGTGTCAAATAAATAAATAAAATCTTAAAACAAACAAAAAAAAATTTCAATGACTTCACATAGCTCCTACAATAAAGATCTTGAATGTGGCCAGAAAGGCCCTCATGATTTGCCCCTTCTTATCTCAGGAATATTGTTACCGCCACTCTCATCCTCTTCTCCAGACCCAGGATACCCAGTCTGTTACTAGCTTCTAAAACACTAAATGCTCTTTTCTCAACACAGAGTACTTTCTCTCCTACTCTGCTTTCTCCCTTTACCAGGCTAACTCTTGCTCGACTTCAAGTCTTTAGGCACAGTGTCACTTCCTTTATATCGTTCTTGTACCCCACTCCTTGCAAGTAAGGATCACTGCTGTCCATCTTCATGGCCACATGACATCTTGTAGTACTTACTACAATGGTTATGTTTTCACTAAGTAGCTGGGTAGTTATGAGTTTACTATCTATCAGTCCTTCTAAATATATTCTCTACTGCGGCAGGATTCGTGTAGTATTCCCAGTATGTAGTGGGTACACAATAAATTCTTATTAAAGAAATGAATTAATTGAGAATCTCTTATGTCAACTGGATTAAGTATTTCTTTTGGTCTTGTTCATCATCTATTAAGCTATGAACTATGGCTAAAACAATAGATATTTTTCATACCTCTTTTTAAGGATTACAAATGACATTTATACAATATCCTATGCTACTCATGGTGCTAAGTGGTTTGCAGATATGATCAGATTTAATTCTCATAAAAACTTCATTATTGTTCATTACTATTGTAATAGTATTCCCATTCTGTTATTAATCCCATTTTAGAGATGAAGAAACTGAGAAGTTGCCCAGGTTACTGAAGCTACATGGATAGTGTGTGATTAATTCAAAATCCTATTTTTCTGAACTCATTTTCACCATGCCTAACAGTCTGCTGAAAAGCATATAAAGGGCTGGCATTGAACAAGACCTGAGTCATAGTGGTTCTTGGAATAACAGTAGTAAATCAGAGGGACATTGACGAGATCATGCTGAGTGTAGAACAGTAGTTTAAGAAGAAAACATGATTTAAGAATAGATGCTCTGGGTGGAAACCAGAATCATACAGCATTATGTGAATTTACTAAAATGAGAAACCATAGAAAATTCACTTTTAAAGTTACACAGGAGTGTAACTTTAAAACAGTACTCATTTTTAACTCCATTTCAATGCCTGCCCATTATATTTTAGCAATCAGAATTACTTTTTGCTAGAAAAGGATTGATCAGACATGCTTGGACTAGTTCAAATTCATATTTTTGTTTTACTAATCAGATCCCCTGGAGACTTGGTGGCTACTGTGGGTCTTTCAGTTGGTCTAAGAAACCTGTAAACCGATATAAGCTACGTCGACATTATAAGAGTAAGAACCCGGCTGCACTATCTCAGCAGGAGTCATCTGAGTAATGATTAGCACACAGCACTGAAAATACAGGCAGCAGGTATTGGCAACAGATAAAGCTGGAGGATTTGGGAGTGTACAAGACCCAGCATTTGAGTTTAGATAAGGAATTCAAAACACCAGCTTCTCTGCATCCCTGGTAGATTGTTTCCTTGCCATAGAAAGCTTTGATAGCAGACTGAAAAGTAGCAAGGATTTGCATGCAGAGACCATAACCAAATATCAAAATGGGGAGAAATGTTCCATTTTTATGTTTCTAGTAGAGGGACTGCTGCAGTGACCCAGTTCTCCAGGAACAGTAAAGTTAAGCCTTAAATATCCGAATTGATTGGGTCAGTCCCAACAAATGTGATTTTTATCCATCTATTATTCAAAAACCTAGAGTAAAAGTGAGAACTGCATAATTCTCAGAGTTATGAAGCTCATCAGATCTGAGGTGATGCTAGAGGTCATTTGAGAGATGGACCAAAAAATAGAGTTCAGACCTGAGTCACCAAGATGGGCCTTCTGAAATATAGACTGAGAAAAGAGAGCAGTGAGAGGACCATATGGTAAGATTTGGATAGATAAGACAATGTTTTAGCAGCTGGTGCGAATGAATAACATGTAGGCAAGGGAGATGCATTAGTTATCTATTCACAATAATGCTGCATAACAAATGATCCAAAACCCATAGCTGAAAACAATAGACATTTATTTAGTCACAAGACTGAATCCTCAGTCTAGGCTGGCAATTTTGGCTCAGCAATTCTGGCTGAGCTCCTTCACATATCTGGCAATCAGCCGCAAGTCACATGATAACTGAATAGCCTCAGTTGTAACTGAGCGGTTCTGAGCAGGGTCTCTTCTTCAGCAAGCTATGCTTGCTCCTGACAAAGACAGAGGGGCAAGAGAGAAAACAAAACCACACCCAGGCTTTTTAAGCCTCTATCAGCATCATCTCAGCTAATATGTCTGTATCCCATTGTCCAAAGCAAGTCCTCTGAAGAAACTCAAAATCAAGAGATAGTGAAATGGATTCTGCCCCTTTAGGAAGAGAAAATGCAAAGTCATAAGGCAAAGGGTGTCGTATCAGTTATCTACCACTCTATTAAAAACCACCCCAAAACTTAATAACATGAAACAATTACCATTTCCTTTGTTCACTATTGGGTTATTCTTCTGCAGATCTTTCCTGGGCTTAGTAAACAATTTAGCTGAGACTGCATCATCTAAGATGTCCTTACATCCATGCCTGACAGTTGGTGTTGGCATTGAGCTTTGTATTGTCAATAGGCTGAACCAGGATTTCTTATAGTGACTAGTTTACAACAGCAAGAGAGAGCAAGCCCCAATGGACAAGTGCTCTGTGTCGTGATTGCTAATGTCCCATTAACCATAGCACATACCATAGTCAAAGAAAATCACAGAGCTAAGTCCAGAGTCAGTACAGGAGATTATACAAAAGGGCATGAATACAGGGAGCTATGGTTATTGGGGACCATTAATGTAACAAACTTCTAGAGGTGTGGATAGGGGAAGGAATCAAAATAATGATGCCATCAGTGTAATCAAGCTACCACAGGAGAGATGTTGAAAGAAAAATTTAAGGAAAATTTATTATGACTACATTTCCCTTGGCATCCTCAAGAATAATCTTAAAAGCTTTCCTAAGGAAGTTTTGGTGAGTTTTGTTGTATAATATACTTTACTATCCCCTCAGTGTACATATTTTTCAACATTACTGACAGTAAAGATAGAAATACTTCTAATTATCCAGTTAGGAATAAATCCTGACTACAGGAAATATTTCCTCAATTGCAATTCATGTGGGACTGTCTATGAGTACCTTAGCTTTACATAGGTTACATAATGTTGACTTCAGAGATATATAAGTAAATATATATGCATATATATGTGTGTGTTATATGCATGTATATGTACATATATATATATGTAAGACTGGGATATACAATAAATTTTAGTTCTGAAAAATTACGGTTGCAAAAAGTTGAAAAATTAGTATCTTTATTAAAAAAAGGAGGGAAAATGACTGAATACTAGGCTGGCTGTTAGACTCATAGTAATTCATCTCATTTCAATGTGGCCTTTCTCTTTAGGATGGGTTCTTAGAAGCCATATCTCTGAAACATGATTCCACCCCACAGTTCATATTGATTCATATTAAGGAAGGACACCTGGTCTAAAATGGGTCAATCATCTTTACTAGTCTAGGAATATGAAATTTGAGAGCATGAAATTCAAACTAAGATTAGGAATTATTGGAGCTAAATCAAATTGACAGCAATACTCTTCCATCTGAAGTCCCTAGAGCCAGTCTGATTTCTACCAAACACATGTTTGGATTATGAGTTACCCCCACATCCAATAGTTTTCCAATATATTTCCCTTCCCCACCCTCTTTTTTTTAACTTAAGCTAAAAAAATTGATTTTCCACATGTAGTAGGTGCAGTAGTACGCTACCCCAGAATACCCTTCAGGACTGAGATACTTGTTCCTAGAGCTGGCAGGACCAAAACATCATATCATCATAAAATTACGTTTGGATAAAGGGAGCTGTCTTGTTCCTTTCCTGGGGGCAACCCCAGATGTGCCACCAGTTCTAGAGAAGACTAAATTAAGTACTTGGTAGCAATTTGATTTTATTGGATCTCTTAATTCTCAAAGAGGCAACAGGCCTTCTTGATCAAGATCAATACATATTCCAAATATGATCTGTCTTTCGTGGCTTCCAGGCATTGGCCAGTACCATTCTAAAAGGATTTAAAGAATATTTGATCCACTGACATGGGATTCCTCTTAACATTGCATTGGACTGAGGGACATGTTTTATAACAAAGTAAGTGTAGCAGTGGGTACACTCATGTCCATGGAATCCACTGGTCCCATTTCACATCACCAGAAGCTACCACGTTGCAAAGCAACAGGCATTTGATGGCACAGATGAGGCTTTGTCTTGAAGATGCCTATGAGGATGGAGCACCATCATTGAGGACACAGTATATGCCAGAAAGCAATGACTATTGCTTGGTTTTGAGCCCCTGTGGAATAAAATACATGAACCCCCAAACCAAGAGCAACAACAGTTAGAGGGCTCTGCTAATCACACTCCCAGACCACTTGGAGAATTGTATTTTCCACCCCTACATATCTGGACTCTGCCAGTGTAGAGATTCTGGTTCCAAGAGGATAAATACTTCCACCAGGAAACACAGTAAGCTTTGGCTATTACCCAGTCATTCCAGGACTCAGACACAAAGCTACAAGAGCCAAGAAAAGGACTCATCATACTGGTAGGGGTAAATGGCCCTGTGAATCAGTAGGAAGTAGCCATTCCTATACATGTAAATAAGAATACACTTGGCACTTGACTCTTTCTTGGTACTCCCTGCCAAATTTTGATGGTAAATGGACAAAAGCAATAGCTACATCCCTAGAAAAACATGATGACCACAGGCTTAGATGTCTTAGGGATAGTAAAGGAGGGTGATGATGAGTATCAGTTGCTCCCTTGATATCAGCAACAGTGGTAGGGGGTATAGGTACAGTTCTTTCTCACTAACCTTTGTCTTGTAAGTTCCCAGGAAGTGATAAAAAATCAG
Source organism: Meles meles (assembly GCF_922984935.1). Classification (NCBI taxonomy): domain Eukaryota; kingdom Metazoa; phylum Chordata; class Mammalia; order Carnivora; family Mustelidae; genus Meles; species Meles meles. Next base: position 61,807,108 of record NC_060072.1, read on the forward strand.
AATCCTGGAGGGTCTGTTCCTAAATGGGGTAAACTTACTTTAAGAAGCAAAAGGTTCTAAGCAACATATGTGTGAAGAATAGAAGATACAGAAAAGCCCTTCATGGGACAGCTGGGTGGCTTAGTCAAACATCTACCTTAAGTTCAAGTCATGATCCCAGGGCTCTAGGATCAAGTCCCACATTGGAGTCCTTGCTCAATGGGGAGACTGCTTTTCCCTCTGCCTCTCTGCCTGCCACTCCCCCTGCTTGTACCCTTTCTCTCTCTTTCTCTCTCTGGCAAATAAATAAATAAAATCAAAAGAAAGAAAGAGGGAGGGAGGGAGGAAGGGAGGAAGGAAGGAAGGAAGGAAGAAAGGGAGGAAGGAAAAAAGAGGGAGAGAAGGAGGGAGGAAGGGGGGGAAGGAAGGAAGGAAGAAATGCCCTTCATGACTGAGGCACTGGTTTCCTCAGCTGCCAGAAATGTTGGCTGCTGACACTTCAGAGCTGGTTCCCTCTCTGGGAACTACCTTCAGTCATGGGGAGCTACCTAATCCAAGTCCATGTTCCCTCCCTGGGTCTTCCCTCATCCAATACCTGCTCAGGGCAGGGATACATCCCAGTTCCAGATCTCTCTATGGGGTCATCCAAGACCTTTATTGCAATTGTATCGCAGGTCAGCTTTTCTCTCTGCCTATTCCTACCTTTAGGTGTTATCCTGAGTGAGAAAACATGCTTCAGTCAACTTTTTGCTCAGAAATACATCTCAGAATCTTTCTCTGGGAACTCAACCTAAAACACTCTAACTTCTCTAATATATTAACTTGTGTTAATATATTAACACAAATATGGCAGCTTATTTGGAAGAAGTATTATAACAAGCAAGCAGATGAGAGAGAGAGTGGTGCTCACAAAATCTTGTAAGTTGGACACTATCATTATCTATCTATATTTTATAGATGAGGACATAGGAAGCTCAGATAATATGAGAGATTTCTTTAAACTCATTCATGATGACTAAGTCTGACTCAAGAACCTGTATTTTATTACTGTATTACTCATAAATAGCCCGTTCCCCTTGTATGGCTCTTTGCTAGGCTGGAAATGAAAAAATAAAAATAATTCCCGCCATCCTCTCCCAGATGCTCTTCATGAACTGAGCTGATGCTTAAGCCAAGATAAGATGCTTTCTCTCATAACAACAATTCAGTCTCTAATGCCTATGTTATAAGTAATAGATAAAGCTCTATGAAAAGACTCTATTTGAGAAGTAGCTAAGTAGCCTATCATAGGCAACATCCTAAATATTGAGAAAACGTCTTTGTATGTGTACATCCATTGCATACCTGAGGATTGATGGACCAAAATGGCCTGGTAGAGATTCTGCTTCCAAATGATGAGTTTCTTACTGCATTATATGGAGTATTATCTTTTTTTATTTGCAATTTAATTTAATCTGTCAGGAAAGGTAGGAAGGAGGAAAAGAATATAGGAAGGAGAGAGTAAGAGAAGGAAGAAAGGAAAGAAACCAAGATGCTAATATTAATTATCCCTGGAGATAGAATTACAGGATTTTTATTTATCTTTCTTAAATTTTCTGCAATTAACATAGTACTACAGTAAAAATCAGAAAATAAAATGTAAGATCCTCTGATTTATTATGCTTTTCAAAAGGATGGAGGATATACCACTGGGAATGCACTGGGAATGTGTAGCTAGAGAAACAAGGCTGGATGGTATTTTGAGGTCCCAGGGAACCCTAAAATGGACTATTCAAATGTCACTCTAATACAGACTGTCCCCAATCAGAGAAAGAATAGATTATGGAAGAGTGGCTCAGTTTGCTTTGCTTTGTGAATGGTAGGCCAAATTGTGTACGTATGAATTTGCAGAACTTTATATATTCATGAACACAGATTGAAAGTCAGCAGGATCATGAACTCTTTTCCTCTTATCAGAAATAGCAAATGTGTCTAAAATATTCAACAAAGATTAAAAACTATTAATGACCAAGTTAATGCTGTTATTCTCTTAGAAGATAGGATTGGAAAGTCAATTTGTATGAAGGTCTTTACAAAGACTTTACAAAGAAAAAATAATGATGGGTTGTAATGCCTTACCATTTTCACTATAGAGCCTCTATCAGGTTTATTTCACTGAACTACATGCTCAAACAGTACATCTATTTGTGTTATTTTCTTTTTCCAACCTGTCATTGGGGTAACCCTATTTGATGAACTACTATTTAATTACCTTATCATGGGCTCTAGTAGTCATAGCCACAGCAAGATAATATGGGTAAAGAAATAGAGAACAAGTTTGTTTTTTATTTTTCTATCATCTCCAATTTATCCTTCCACAATGTACCTTAGAATATAGTTTTTTCTGTAATTCAGAAAAAGAATATTGGAAACAAGCTCCAGCCTGTCAAATAAAATTCTATATAACTAGATTGTCTGGCACTCGCTATTCTATTAAAATATTCTACACTTTGAGATGTCCTCATTTCTGAAGGGCAAATGAACCCAGCAGGTGACCGAGTGATTATGACTTCTGATTCGGAGCTCGTTTTTAAAAAACATGAACTGTTTAATGCCTGCTGATTGCCATCACTAACATTCCCTTGTTTTCAATACCCTCTTCCTCTTACTCACAAACTGAATCCTGCTCTGCATCCAGAGAGGCCACTTAAAGGGAATCCACAGCTAAGTTTCAAACCCCCAGATGGCAAGAAAACTTACTATAATATTAATTTTCCAGGACATATTTAGAATCCTCCATTTTCCTATTCCAGATGTAAATTTTAAGAAATGGTTTGAAGTAAAAGATTTTTAATAATAGAGTGAAATGAAAGGGAGCTGCTGTCAACAAGAGACTCCACTTCATCTAAAATACGTCCTATATGGGTGTCCTGAGGAAATGCTATGGCAGTGAAAGCAATTACTGTCCTATTCTGAAAAGTTATAAAAGCGAAGCCAAACAAAACAACAACAGCAAAACAGTTCACAAACAAATCAACTCCGCTGGCATAGCCTTCCTTATTAATACTTCTGGGATATTCCTGAAATTCTGAATATACTGTCTTTTGACTATAAAAGGAAATCCTGTATTTTATTAGCTCATAACATAACTACAAAAGATAAAAACAATAATGTTCCATTAGAAAATCTTCTACAGTGTTCAAATACTATGTACATACTCTTCCTTTATCTGATTAAGGTATAATAATACTTGGCAACAGCTCTTTGACAAGGGATGGAGGTGTTTATCTCAAATTGTAATCTCTTGGAGGATGTGGGTGTTAGCCCATCTTTAAAAAGACATTTTTACAGTAACTAGAAACTCAAGAACTTCCAATAATGCTACAAGGTTGTCTCTTCATCCACTGAATCCTCAAGTGCTTTATCACTTGTCATTTTGAAGATGATCATTAATCAGAACACTTTGCACTCAAACCAACTTGTAACCTATGGGCTTTTTACAAACATAACAAGCTACATCAATAAAATGCAGCTGTCGCAAAGTGAAATGAGGCTGTTCATCATAATATGAGTAGCAGTCTAAAACAGGAAGATAAAGATGACTACTATACCCAGTTGAAAATGCTGGCATCCTTTCTCTCTTCCTAAACTCAATTTGTTATCTAAAGTGTGAGTATTAGGTGTGGAGGGAAGAAACATACGATAGCCATTATTGAAAAACACAGAGATACATGCAAAAAATAGAATACATAGGTATATAGAAGTTAATGTGAGGACTATATGGAAAGGCTCAGTTTGTATCTATTCAGTGAATGCAATCTTAATTGGTTCTTTTTGATTGCTCATTCAGAAACCAACTATTGTAGAGCAATATTAGTTAGAACCCGTGGATAACAGTTCTTCTCCCTTCACACCAACCTGGAAACTGAACTTAGTACCTTGAAACATTGCAAGCCACCAGACATATATCCAGCTCTTCAATATACTAGCTATACACAAAAAGATTTCTTACTGAGATTTTGTGGGAACATGTGACAAAGGGGTTATATTACATACAGTATGGCCAAACTTCTATCATTCCCCCAAAAGTTCTCTCTCAGTGCATCAGTCTGTCTCTCCTCTCCAAGTCCAGCATTTCCAGCTAAACTCTAGAACTGAGACCCAAGTCCCCTTTTTATTTTATTTGTTTGTTTGTTTGTTTGTTTTTGCTGAACAATTGAAATATCTAACCCCCGCCCCCCCCCCCCAGCCTCATGTGCTTCTCCCATGTGGCAAGGTACCCACACCCTTGGAAGGCAGGGAAAATTGTAAACAATAAATATTTTCTCTTTTCACAGTCTTAAGGTTATGCAAATATCTCAAGGGCAGGACTGCTAAATCAACCTTAAAAAGGGGACTGGATTCAAAATGGGACCACCACTAGAAAAACAAAGAAGCTTCAGTCTTGCATCGGCTTCTCTCTGATCTCTAGTTTTTCCTTTCTTTCCTTGTAATCCTTCTTGTTATATAAAAAAGTAAAGGCTACAAGAGTTGAGGATCTTTGTTATGTAGATTGGTAGTTTTCAAGTCTAGCTATACATCAGTTCAATTTATTGACATGGATTTCTAAGCCTCAAATGTTATGATTTCAAGATCTGATAGGGCTTAAACATTTATATTTTTGAAAGCCCCTAATTGGCTTAAAGATTAAGCTCCTAAAACAAAGAGCACCTCCTTCCCTCTACCCCCCACCCAAAAAAATGGCAATGCAGATAAGACAGAAATGTATTTTATTCTCACTTAACAGTTCTAACATGAGCAACCCAGATAGGGAGAGTAGCTGGGCTCCACCTAAAGATTGTGTTTCCTTCCTTCTTGTTCATCCATACTACCAGCTTACAGTCAAGAAGTGTTTTACAAGCAATACCTAGAGTCTTGCCCTTGATTATTTGTCAAAGCAGGATCACTGACATATTCATTTTCTGGCTCTCGGGAAGGTCAACTCTTCCCGAGAAGAGTTCAAGTCAAACGATCTACTTACCAGCAAGTGGGGCAGAAGTGGCCCACACCACTTCTTCCCCCAAGCTCTTTGTGAGGACTTAATCATTTGACTGGGAAACATGTCTATAGCTGGACAGCCATGTACCCAGGAAGACACGGAGAACGTTTGAGGGAAACGTGGGCACTCTACCGTTCTCCAGAAGGATTTCTAATGCCCAAGCAGGCATAGAGAAAAGAAATGGTACCTTTCTACCTGTCTCCTTCAATTCACCTAATATCAGCTGTCACGTAGAGGAGGCACTCAACTTACAATCAGAGGACTCATGGGCAAGTCCAATTTCACCAACACTTGTGTGACCTCAAGCAGATTATTTCCTAAAAATATTATGTGCATAATGTTAAGTGATTTTTCTGGATCATTTCTTTTATCTTTACTATGTAAAGCAGATATTTTTAATCCTATTTTATTAAGAAACTGGGTAATTTTCCCACTTCGCACTGGTATATATTATCAAAGCTAGACTTCAAATTCAACATTATCTGAACCCAAAGCATATTATCTTTCCCCTCTGCTGTATTTGACCTTGCTGAGGCTTGTTTTCTTATAAATGAGATAAAATATGTATCTCAATGAGATGTTGCGAGGGTTAAATGGGCTAATTTAAAGGTGCTGTATAGACCTTAAATACCAACATAAATAGAAGTCATTATTTTCTTTTGTAGACACAGAAAATGAAACACATTTGCAGTGGTGGGTCTGTGTTTGGAATTCCATTCTGACAGAGGTGATAGATTTGCACTTATTCATTCACAGTCCCTGGTACTGTCTTCCATGATCAATAGCACCCATATATGAGATGACAGTACAGAGTTAACCTATAGCTGTGGAACTGAACAAAGCCAACTGGCCCACATGGGAATTGAATTAATGACCTGGAACTGATAAGCATCGTTCTCAGATGAACTGAAATAAGTAGACATTGACTATCATCATGAAGACATAGACTAAAGATAATAAGACTCAAAGAAGAGCAATATTTCTTCATCACTCTTGTGAGTTCATTCATTAAAGAGTTACAAATAACACCAGCTATCTTGTGAGGAAGTGTCCTGTTACCATAAACCAAATTAAAGTGAATTCCAGCACATTTCTTCATTTCAAATTCTAGTCATATTATTGCAAAGCCTATCTTCTCTTTTACAGAAGCTGAAAACTTCAGCTTATAGGTCATAAGTTGCAGAAAAGCAAAGAATAAGACCAGACACCAAATAAGGTTAAACACATACTCCCCGCCCATCATTCCTGCCTGACCTCTCCCCTCAAGCAAGCACAAATATTTGGGGAAAGAAGAAAATAAATACAAATCAAATTACACACTATTGCTGCCCAGTTGATTTTTTTGGTAACACTTTTAAGTATATAACTATATATGGGGATGGGTATTAACTTTTTTATAAAATGAAATTATTGTTTAAAATTAAGACAAGAAGTTGATCCAAAGGGTCCCAAAATTTCTGACAATTTCCAAAATAAATAATACCTCTCAACTCTTAGATTCTCCCTAACTGCTCTACTAGGAGCATTCAGGTTTTGGTCTCATGATTTCCTTGGTTTTCAGCTCTGTATTAAGTCATTTACCTCATAAATTTTTTTTCTGACCCCTTATGAAGAAAAACATCCTAAACTTTCCAGGAGGAAAAGGCTACCAAACATAAAATATACTTTCCATCTATTCCCACCCTGAACAGTGTGTTTTGCCAACAAGGCACTCATGCAATATATACCATATGAAGGGATATGGAGAGAAAACTAATTTTCCCTCAGTTCAAAGAATATTGACAGTCAAAAAAACAAAACAAACAAAAACCTCTGAAAATGAATCCACTATACTTATATATCAAGCTTTCTTATTTCACTTGAAAGATCTCTTATTTCAGATGACCTGATAACCAAATTAAGAAAAAATATTTTTTTAATGATAGAAGGCAAGTTTTGGAATTGGGGGAATCCAAATTTTCAAATTGAACAGAAGGTAAGTTGCTTTTTCACTATAACTGGATGGGAATCCTCTATGGCAGACTGAATATGGGAAATGAAAAGTCTTCCCTTTCTTACTGGAATAGAAACAGAGGACATCCAGAAATATCCATGAAAACCATGGATCTTGTCAGAGTGAGTAACACAATGGAATTTTTTGCTGAACCACACATAGTTAGGAAGATAGTCTATGTAGTGTCTGTTGTCCTAGCCACTGGTCTGCTTATTTCTGAATTCAGTTTTAAATGTTTAGATTAAACTGTGAAGCTAGGTGAGTCAAAAAAAAAAATTAAGAAATAAAGAATTGGCCAGCAATCACATTCTCTGACAAAGCAACTAAAGCACTTCAGTTAGTTATGGTCCTACTAAGCCTATTTAATGGCTAAACTGAGAAATTAGTGATTAAGTCTCCTTGAAAACATAATGGGCACCAAGGTTTTGGTGTTTAACTAGAGGTGTTCATCTTAAGAATATACAAATGCAGATTTTTCCATAATAATTACTAAGGCATTGGAAAATGTGTATAAATTTACAGATGTCTTCCGCTAAAGAACATTTTTCCTAGGATAGGAAAAAACTGATATGACCCAAGTTCTTCAATAAAGATTGGGTTCTTTAACATAGTTCATTTATGAAGAATCATAAAGCAGAAACCACTCTGGAAAACAGCATGGAGTTTCCTCAAAAAGTTGAAAATAGAGGTACCCTACAACCCAGCAATTACACTACTGGGTATTTACCCTAAAGATACAAATGTAGTGATCCAAAGTGGCACGTGCACCTGAATGTTTATAACAGCAATGTCCACAGTAGCCAAACTATGGAAAGAACCTAGATGTCCATCAACAGATGAATGGATAAAGAAGAGGTGATATATATATATATATATATATATATATATATATATACACACACACACACACAATGGAATACTATGCAGCCATCAAAAGAAATGAAATCTTGCCATTTGTGATGACTTGGGTGGAATTAGAGAGTATTATGCTTAACGAAATAAGTCAATTGGAGAAAGACAATTATCATATGATCTCCCTGATATGAGGACGTTGAGAGGCAACGTAAGGGGTTTGGGGGGTAGGAAAGTAATAAATGAAACAAGATGGGATCAGGAGGGAGACAAACCATAAGAGACTCTTAATCTCACAAAAACAAACTGAGGGTTGCTGGGGGGAGGAGGGTAGGGAGAGGGTGGTTGGGTTATGGACTTTGGGGAAAGTATGTGCTCTGGTGAGTGCTGTGAAGTGTGTAAACCTGGCAATTCACAGACCTGTACCCCTGGGGCTAATAATACATTATATGTTAATTTTTAAAAATTTTATTTAAAAAAAGAATCATAAAGCAGAAAGTTTGAGAACCAGCGTTCTTGGTTATTCCTGAAAGGTTTAGTAAAATATGTATAGAAACAGAAAAATGCACAGTTCCTAAAATTTAATGAATATTCTCAAAATAAGCACACTTGTGTAAACCTACCCACATCAAAAGGTACCATTTTTCCAACAGTACCATTTTTTTCAACAGCTTATGTTCACTTCATGTCTCTGTGTCACATTCTGGCAATTGCCAAAATGTTTTGAACTTTTCCATTATTATTTTATTTGTTTTGGTGATCTGTGTTCAGTGATTATGACTGACTAAAACCTCAGATGATCAGTGGCACTTTTAACAATCAAGTATTTTTAAGTAAAGTATGTACATTGTTTGTTTAGACATAATGGTATTGTACACTTAATAGGCTATAGTACAGTATAAACATAGCTTTTATATGCACTGGGAAACCAAAAAATTCATTAGACTCCCTTTACTGGAATATTTGCTTTGTTGCAGTAGTCTGGAACTGAACCCACAACATCTCCAAAGTATGATTCTATCTGGCTTGGTCAAAATTGCTTGCTATTATGGTTGTAAATTTCATTCATATTATTTAATGTAGCAGTAGCTCAGTCATTTCTATTGCTGTACAGCATTCTGTTATATGGTTATACCATAAATTTTTATCTATTCTACTACATTTTGTTTAGTTTTAAGTGTTTGTCTATTATAATTAGTGATACAATAAATATTCTTGTATATATTATATGGTAGTCAAATGTTCACATTTATCACGGTCTCAATGATAACATTCCCCCACATTCATATGTTGAAATTTTCATATCCACTGTGATAGTATTAGGAGTGGGGCCTTTGAGAGATCCTTAGGTCATACAGGTGGAGCCCTCACGGATGAGATTAGTGCCCTTATAAAAGAGATCCCACAGAACTCCCTTGGTCCTTCCCTATGTGAGGATGTAACAAACTGTCTGAGACCCAAAAAGGACCCTTACCCAAGCTGATCTCAGACTTTCAGACTCCAGAATTCTGAAAAATGAGTATCTGTTCTTTACAACCTGTGGTATTTTGTTAAACAATGTAAATGGACTAAGGTAACCTTTCAGTTGAGTATAGAGCTACAAATGGAATCATGAGGTCATGGGATATGATTATGTTCAATGTCATTAGCTACTACCAGTTTCGCAAAATGGTTTTACCAATTCACACTCCCATGAGCAATGTATGAGAATTCCAGTTGCTCTATATCTTGATCATTACTTGGTATTGTAAGTAATTTTTAGCCATCCTCTAGGTGTGATATGGCATCATAATGGGATTTTAAGTTGCATAACCCTAGCAACTAATAAGGTTGAGCATCTTTTTTATGTTCATAAGCCACTTAAATATTTACTTTTTGAAGACTTGTTCAAACATTTTGCCAATTTTTCTTTTTCTTATTACTGTGTTATTTTTATATATTGTGGATATTAGTCCTTTAATTGGATAGACATATTGCAAATACGTTCTCCACACTACACCTAGCCTTTTCATTCACCAAATGACATCTTTTGAGAAACAAAATTAAATATTAGCATAGTTCAATTTATCAGTCTTTTCTTTAGTAGCTGGCACTGCACACTAGTCCAGTTACACTGGACACTTGCTGTTCTCCAGTTATGCCAGACATCTTTACACTTCTTCACTTGCTACTTGCAGACACATATTCACATGGCTTACTCTCCTCAGGTCAAATGAGTCCCTGTCAGAGCACAGGTCTGGGCCTGGTCTTCCCTGGCTTATTTGCATAAAATAAGACACAATAACACTTACCTACCCTGACTTGCTCCCAGTATTTTCTACTTCCTGTCCTCTGCTTTATTTTCTTTTTATCATCCATAACTACATAGTATATTATTTATTTGTTTATTTTCTCTCTCCTCAACTCACACTACAATGTAACACTCCATATAAGGATAGGAAATCTGTCTGTTTTGATCAATCTTCTCTGCCCAGACTATCTACCATATAATAGGCATTAAAAAATATATGGTTTTTTTGCTGATTGAATGAAAAAATTGTGTCTAAGTATGAGTTTAGTTTTATCTTTCTCATGACTCTGTGCTTTTCTCTGAGTTCTCAAATCTTCAGGTCTGAAAATTGCCAACTATATGACTCTTAATTAACCTCTTCCCTGTTTTCTCTTCTGCATTATATACTAGACACTTCTTGGAGATTTTAGAGATCTATCTTTCACATCTTTCAACATCTCTTAAATATTTCCTAGCTATCGCACTAGATTACAAACTAGAAGATTTCCTCAGAATTATTGTCCAATTCGATGATTCTCTCTTTAGCCTTGTTTAGTCTACTGTTAATTCATCCATTAAGATTTTTATTTCAGCAACTATATTTTATATTCCTGTAATATTTATTTGGGTGATTTTCAATTTTCAATTTTTTTCTTCAATGCTGTGCTTCTGTTTTATGGAGAACCTTATTTCTCAAGATACAACTAAATATTTTAGGCATACTTATTTCAGAGATTTTCTTAGATAGCTCTTGTTCTTCTCAAGTATGAATACTCCCATTTGTTTTACCTGCTTACTCTATCTCATTGCATAATTTATAATGTTTTTCATATGCAGTGGGAAGTATTTACAGAAGCTCCATGTGTCCTGGATTACAGAGGTTTTCCTCATGAGTCAAATTTATAATTTCTTCTGCTAAAGTCCTTTAATATTCACTGGTTTCAGAACAGTTTTTGTGACACTCTTTTAGGTCCATATTTTTGTACCATTTGGGAGATGAATTTTGGCTTATCCACCAATGCACACCTTGAGCCAGAATGAGAGGATCTGGCCAGCTCTGCTATTTTAAAAGTAAAAGGCATTGTCCACCTCCAGCAGGGGGCTATACTGATGTTTCAAATAAAATCCTAATAGAAGTATGTCCTTTCTCTGGCATTTTCTTTTATGCATATATTTCTCTTGGAGATACTGTTGCAACCAGATAGAATGTATATGTATATTGTAATCTTGTGTCCAGGCCTAATATCTTATTCAAACAGTATTTTCACTGATGACTGGCTATCTAGATGGAAATATTCAACAGGTAGTTGAAAATAAGCAAGAGTGCTCAGAGAACAAGTCAAAGACACAGAAAAGTATTTATGTGACTCTCCACAATTAACAAAATATTTGAAATTATGTACTCTATTGACACCCAATAACATAACTACTGTTTACTTTGAAAATCAGAAGACAATGCAAGTTAACAAAGCAAAATTTCTTTAGTACTTTCTTGCACTAGAATTTCAATTTATTAACAGCCTGTTACATGTGGAACACTTTTCCACATTCATTAGTGTGACAATCATTCCTGAATAAAGTTAGAGCATCAGTGTATAAAAGAGAGGATCAACAAGTGAGAGAGTCAATACCCAAATAATCTATGTGAAGAATCATAAGTTTTTGGAAAAATCATTTACCATAGTAATGATATGTTATACTTCACATATGAAATTAATAATACTTAACTTCCCTATTTTGGCTGTCTATTTACAGGTAGTGATTGATTTGTTGTGATCCATTTCCTCTCCTGCCCAGTTCCTGTTGTGAATGATAGCATGCATTTATAAAACTATTGACAAGGAAGAGCAGATAACTATAGAAAGGTACAGAGTTGATCTGCTCTGTTAGGGTTCTGCATCTTGAGCTTGGCCTCATTAGCAGCTTAGACAACTTTTTTTTAAGAACAAAATTTATTATGTTGCAGCAGACAAGACAAGCTGTCAGCAGCACCTTAGCAGATTCTGATGGCTCTCCAGAGAGAGGTAATTCTGTCTGCATTATCCATAGTTGTGAAAACACCAGGGAGTTGATATCTAAGCCTGTTTCATTGGGGGGGGGGGGCATTTAAAGGGTGGAAACACTGGAAGCAATAAAACAAACAGCACAGGCCACCAATAGGATGTGGGAACAGGTCGATATTTCATAGCATAGATTTTTACGTCAGAATTACTGGAGCCATTCATCATTACAAATGTTTTCTTAATAACTTCCAGGAGGCAGAAAGGATTGGCGTTTCCTATACCTGAAACATAAATGAGAGTAAGAAGCAAGGTTGAATCAGGAATGTCTTCCTGTAAAGTGGGTCAGCCTTTACGTGAAGCTTTCAAAGATGTCTAATGAAACAGCTAAAATAAAGATGGAGTGTATGCAGATCAGCTGAGGTACCAAATACAAATTTTCTTGTTTTCCAGGCTCTTGCCAATATTAGCAGGAATATTTAAAGGATTCTTTGGTAAATCATTAGAATGATAATCCAGTTTTTCCTAAATTATCTGAGAATTTATTGTGAAACTGTATAATAACTAACTTCCTATGCAAGTTCTTTCCTTTATGTCTTACATGTTCTTTGGCTGAAGAAATAATAGATTAAAAGAATTAAAAAGTGGGCAAAACTCAGTAGTGGTTGTCATTCTGATAGCCTTTTTATAATGGGGCTCTATAATACCATAACAATGAACATTATGTGTTGTAATTGGGCCTCCAATGGTTATAAAAACCTTGGCTAGAATGTAGTTGTTATAGCCATTACATTTCTTATTCAAATAACTTCAAATTAAGCAACGCAGTGAACTGTGTTTGGACATGATGATTTATTTGCACCAACCCTCAATTTGATGATAATATTTTGTTAGTCATCTCACCACTCCCAAATACATTTTTATTTTCTTTGTTTTTCTTTCTTTTCTTCCCTTAGATGATCTCCTACAAATTTACCAAGTACAGTTTATCATACTCATGCATTCATTCACCTGGAATGCATTCACTGCCTACAGTCAACCAGCCACTCCACTCAGCGACAGAAACAAATGATCAACCAAAACAAAATCAGCCCTTTGTCTCAAAGATTACAGAGGAGCGGGGAGCAGGGAAGACAATCAAGTAATAGCACAAAAGTGAGAAACTAGTAATTGCTCAAAAAGAGAAAGACATGACAATATGAGAGCTTATAATAAGGAATTTGACAGATTCAGGTAGGGTTTTCCCAAGAAAGCGACTCTTGTGTTGGAAGGATGACTAAGAGTTAACCAGGTACAAAAAGGAAGACAGACAGACTTGTGTGCAAATGTCCTATATAGACTTTCTAATAACTGGTTATAGAGTTGCAAGAATGTAGATAAATTGGTCTTATTCCTGGGGCTAAATATGCTCCTAACTCTTACTAGTCAGAGAGGGTCAAATATTTTCAGGATCGAATTCAAGAGAAAGTATTTGTTTTGTCATCCAGTTCTTTTATTTCTTAATCATTTTGGCAGAAGAAAGAAAGAACAAAGTTCTAAGTTTACTCTAGTTAAATTAAAGGTCTCTTTCATCACCCAGGGCACAGATCCAGCACTTTTGCACATGCTAGCTACAGAGCTTGGTGCACATGAGTTTTCTCTTTATTTTTATTCTCTGCATTATGCTTAGTACCTAGATATAAATAAAGTGTGATGGGCTATTTTGGTTTGATGTGTGATTATGCTGTAGTTTGCATTTTATTTCTATAATTCATGAGCATTTACTGTAGAAGAGCATTTTAAAGTGAAATGTAGGGGAAAGTGATTGTTAAAGCTTAGTATAAAAATAAATGAATTTATTCCAAAAAAGCAAGTGAGAGTATTATTGTAAAAAAATTATCAATTCGAGCCATCTCAAACTGCTTTAGAAAACATTGGCTTTCATTTTACATCAGTGTGACATCTAAATGATAATTTTTACCCTGTCATTTGTCAATCAATACCTTAAATATGTATATTATAACTGAAGACCACCGAACACATATAGTCTATCTTGAGAAATATTAACAGCTAAATTCTTGAAAAATATGTTGACACAATATTCTTTGAAGAATAAATACTAGATAAGTGCAAATGAAGAAAAAGTTAGGTAATAATGCTGTGAATCCTATAAACAACAAAAATTTCTAGCATTCCTGTGTACGTGTGTGTGTGTGTGTGTGTGTGTCTGTGTGTGTGTGTGTGTGTGTGTGTATAAAGAGAGAGAGAGAGACTTACCATGCCACAAATATTAATTATAAAATTATAATTTGGGGAGGGACGCCTGGGTGGCTCAGTTGGTTAAGCCGCTGCCTTCAGCTCAGGTCATGATTCCACGGTCCTGGGATGGAGTCCTTCATCCGGCTCCTTGCTCAGCAGGGAGCCTGCTTATCTCTCCGCCTCTGCCTATCACTCTGCCTGCTTGTGCTCTCTCTCTCTCTCTGACAAATAAATAAATAAATAAAACATATTTTTTTTTAATTATAATTTGGGGAAAGTTAAGTGACTCAATATCTTCCTCCAGTTAGTCAATGGTTAACTTCTCATGTATCTATGTGTATTGACTACTAATTCAAACTGATCATATCAGAAAATAAAACTTAGTAAATGCTAAGAGTTTAAATAAACAGGAAATGTAAAGAAAGAACCAAAATGATACTTGAAAAATACTCTTTACCTATTACATAATTACATTTCATTCATTCTATCAACAAATTTCATTAAGCCTCTACTGCACTAACTACTGGAAGATCCTGATAAAGAACACAAAGCTCTTAACACAATGGTGTTTAACAATTTTTAGAATTGTACAATAACTGATAAGCTTTTTTTAGATCTCAAACTGAACCAAAAACACATGAAAGTTTTGGTGGTTCTCATTCCTCCCCTTTTCTAAACATGTCAACGCCTTTCTAACACATGACAATCCCTGACTGGGCTTGTGTAATAATAAAACAATGAATTTCATAAATGTAGCCTAGCCATAACCCTAGGGAATTTTATAATTCAATAGATATAGGTTAATAATAATTAAAAATTATATTTACATGGTGTTTTACAATTCAAAAATACTTCACACAAAACATCGCATTTATGTGTGCTGTTGTAGTAATGCATATAGATTACAAATTGATGAATGCTGATGAAGATCAACAGAATGAGAACTTCTAAGAGACACCCTGAAAAGCAAAGCATATATCCAACACAACTCAAAACCTGAGGAATGATAAGGCAAAGTCTCATCAGCATATGGTTCAACAGTATATCCGTACTAAAAGATGTTGGAAAAGAGACAGGATTTCGGGATACATTTAACTGACAGAAAGTATCCACTTAATAGGTTAAGATAAAGTAAATACAGGGAGGCATTCCAAGGACAAAGGCACAGACTTTTATAAGTTTTTGCAAAGGTTTACAACCATGTAGCTTGTCTCACTCTATATTACCTACAAAAATGCTGTTGGGATCAATACCAGATTCTATAAATGAACAAGATATAATTCATCCAGTATTTTCATCTTGCTTCTTTTATTTCAGATTTTTAAATCTTTTAAGTGCAGTTAAAACAAGCTGACAAGCAAAGTCTTCTAAACCTTCCTATAACTGATCTTATTTCTCAACATGTAATGTAAGACCTTTGAATATAGTAACTAACTTGAATAAGTGACCCCGCATCATTCCGATTATAAGAACAGGCCATCTGTTCATTGTCCTAGAAAGCTAAGCAATGCTCTGACTTAACTTTTTTACAACAGTGATTATTCACTTTGGCAAGCATCACATTTATTGTTTGTTTCATCATTATAAAGATTCTATTTTGGCATACAAATGTTGTATATTTTCTTCTTTGGCATTATATGAACATTCATTCCTCTTCATTCTATGGGAAATTTATTCAGTGCCAATTAAAAGAACAAACTGCAAGATGGTGATAGCTCTGTTACATCAGAAATCATACACAAACTAGAGTCTTCCTGCTATGAACGAGTTATAGAGAAAGTGCTTCAGTAAATTTTCTCTCTCAAATTTCAAATAATTGCTAGGTTAAATCCCATGAAATTGCCAATATTCAATTGTTTGACTTTAAAAAATGACAGATTCATATGGTTCTGCCTCATAAATGAGCCAGAGAGTCCACATACTTTTGTTCCTTAAAGTGAGCCAGATACCTGCACCCATGTTTACTGCAGTATTATTTACAACAGCCAAAGATAAAAAAGAAGTTTTGAGGTGCCTGGGTGGCTCAGTGGGTTAAAACCTCTGCCTTCGGCTCTGCTCATGATCCCAGAATCCTGGGATCGAGCCCCGCATCAGGCTCTCTGCGCAGCGGGGAGCATGCTTCTTCCTCTCTCTCTGCCTGCCTCTCTGCCTAATTGGGATCTCTGTCAAATAAATAAATAAAAATCTAAAAAAAAAAAGAAGTTTAATGTCCATCAGTGGGTGAATGGATAAAGGAAAAGTGGTGTATATAAAAGATGGAATATTAGTCAACCCCAAAAAAGAAGGAAATCCTGCCATTTGTGACAATATGGATTTGAGGACATGATGCTAAGTAAGGTAAGTCAGACAGAAAGACACACGCTGTTGATTCACTTGTATATGGAATCCAAAAAAGGCAAACTCATAAAAATGGAGAGTAGAATGGTGGTTGTCAGGGACTATAGGATTGGGAATTGGGGAGATATTTGTCAAATGATATAAATGTCCAGCTATGAAAGGAATAGTTCTAAAATAAATGATATATACATACCTACATAAATAAATAAAATGATCGTTTTGGGGATCTACCACACAACATGGTGACTATACTTAATATTGTATATTCAAAAGTTGCCCAGATAGTCCATCTTAAATGTTCTTACCATAACAGCAACAAAGAATGGTAATTATCTGAGGTAATGTGTTTACTAACCTTATTGTGGTAATCATTTTGCAATGCATACTTGTATCAAAACATCATATTTTGTACCTTAAACCTGCATAATGTTATATGTCAATTTTATCTCAAAAAAAGCCAACCCTGAGCCCTGAGCCTAGTGGGCATCAGTCACAGGAGTCTAGGCTGGCATCTCGCTTATGCAGAGCCAGAGGCCAGGGCTGGCTATAAGGGCAGATCCCAGGTACTGGGTGAGTAGGGAGTGAGAGGGACTCAGGCAGCTGGCACCTGGGAACACAAAAAGCAGTGGGGCAAACCAGTGAAATCTGTGGTAGTTGCACTGGTTGTTGGTTTCTCCAGTGGTGAAAGCTGCTGGGACCC
Organism: Meles meles; assembly: GCF_922984935.1. Lineage (NCBI taxonomy): Eukaryota > Metazoa > Chordata > Mammalia > Carnivora > Mustelidae > Meles > Meles meles. The sequence continues at coordinate 61,824,493 of NC_060072.1, forward strand.
CCTGCAGAGCAAGTCGCTGGGAACAACAGTCACTCTCACAATGTGTTTCTTACCAGCAGCCCCTGCCCTCCTTCCTTACCCCTTAGTCATCACTATATGTCTCAGCTTTGCCAGTCTCTGCCTGGGGTGAAAGTGAAGTGTGTAGTCCCCTGAAAGGCTGGGGTAGCCAATTTTTCACCTCATTTTCCCTCTCCTGGCCTGGAGAACTCTTTCTAAGGGAGCTGTTGGCATCAGGCAATGCAACCTGGAGAATGGAATGATGAAGACAAAATGAAGTTGTTCTTTCTCCCCTTCTTATGCTATTATTCTAGGGGTTTTTTTGTTCCACTGTGCTGCTAAAGTTATGTAAGCAGACTCCTGAACCCTCCTACAGCTGTTTTTGCTCATAGATAACTGTCTAATTGTCGATCTTTGTGGAAGGATGTTGATCTTTGCGGAAAGATCTTCTATTCTGAAATTTTGGTGACATCACTCCCTAATATTTCTATTCTAATGTAAATTCAATCACACAGAATTTAGATTGTAAGTGTTCTTGATTTAAATAAACTCTGTTTTAAGTCAGCTACTTTTATATAGAATTTTATGGTTTTTTGTCAGCTTCCTGGAATTGATCTCCAAATTCTTCATCCAGGGAAAATGAGAAGCTTTAAACATACTTTTTAGAGAATGTATGAATTATAAAAATTAACAGAAGAAAAAACTAACATAAGATATGTTTATTTATATTTAATTTCATGCTTAAGAAAATGAGCTATAAGTCTATGGTATTTAGAAGAGGCCTAAGTGGGGCACCTGGGTGTCTCATTTGTTAAGCGGCTGCCTTTGGCTCAGCTCATGACCCCAGGGTCCTGAGGTCAAGCCCCACACAGGCTCCCTGCTCAGCAGGAAGCCTGCTTCTCCTTCTCCCACTCCCCCTGCCTGTGTTCCTCTCTTGCTGTCTCTCTCTCTGTCAAATAAATAAATAAAATCTTTGGGAAAAAAATAGAAGAGGCGTAAGTGAGAACCTTTGTACAGAGATGGCTATCTCTGAGATCAGGATCTCTGTGAATTTAAGTTTCATTTTAACTAGGAAACAGTAAATAAGTACATTGAAGGGGACTTTACCCTTTTTCAAAAGGAAATATCTAAAAAACAACATGTAATGCACAGAGTTAGGTTGAAAATTGAAGAGTCCTTTTCTCAACAGAATTACTTAACTTACACATCAAGGAAATGCAGTAGAATCAGGAATCTAGACTTCGCCAAGGCTTCTTTGACAAAGTCTTTTTTAATACTCTTGTGAAAGAGATAGAGAAGAGATACTGAATGCTAATACAATTGGATGGATTTCAAATGAATTGAAAAGCCATTTCTTGAGGATACTGATTAATGAAATGATGTCACAGTCTGTGGGTTTTGCTTTCAGCCCTGTCTTGTTCAATGATTTTATCAATGACTTGAATGAAGACAGCAAATATATGTGTGTTATATTTGCAGATGATACAAAGCTGGGAAGGATAGGGAATAAGTTGGATGACAGTATGCCAGTATCATAAGCCAAAAAGATCTTGACAGTCTAGAGACACGGGCCAAACCTAACAAGATGGAATTTAATAAGGATAAATGTAAGGTCAATACAACAAGAAGAAGAAGAAAGAAAATATCCCTCCTATTAAAGTAGAGGCTGAGGGATCTGTGGCATAAGGGCAACAGGTGAAATGAGGGCTGAGGAATTTAGTTGAATCCACAGTAAGCTCACTATTAGTGAATAGTATGCATTGTATTAGGGACTTGCTCTTTAGACTAAAAAAGATGGAAAGTTTAAAAGAAAAATGGGAAGATGGAAAGTCATGGATGTGACACTTACTAGGGATTAAACTTACTTGCAAATTACTTAATTAAACTTACAAATTACTTAATTTCTCTAAACTGTAATTTCTTTGTATGTAAAATGAGAGTGATACTAGGAAAATTTTCAATGTGAAGTCTGCTATGTTGGTTTTTTAATGGAAATGCTGACCTTGAAGGGTTTTTTTTTTAAGATATTATTTATTTATTTGACAGAGAGAGCAAGATCACAAGTAGGCAAAGAGGCAGGCAGAGGGGGAGAGGGAAGTAGGCTCCACGCCGAGCAGAGCGCCCGATGCGGAGCTCGATCCCAGGACCCTGAGATCATGACCTGAGCTAAAGGCAGAGGCTTAACCCACTAAGCCACCCAGGCGCCCCTGACCTTGAATTTTTGAATCTTTAGTGATGACTGAGACTTTCCTTAAATAGATCATAGTCTTTTTTTTCTCATCTTTCAGTGGGAGGAGAAGTAGAGAAGAAGACATGAGGATGGAAATGAAAACAAGAGAAGAAAGAAATCTACCAATGTTCACCGAGTCACTATTTTGGTCCAGGTGCTACTATGTAAGGTACTCTAGGTTCATGTGCTCACTTAGTTAACATAATAAATGCAACAAAGTTGTCATCGTTTCCATTTAAGATATGAGAAGACTGAAGCTTAGAGGGAGTGCTTTTCCCAAAGTCAAAATGCAGAAATTCTCACAATTGGACTTTGAGCCCAGGTCTGGACTCCAAGATCAGACTCTCTCTGCCACCCCTATTCACCTCAAAACAAGGTCCTCAGTGATCACCTAATGACAAACATCCTTGACATTCTTTCATTCTGTTTAGACAGTCTGAAATTCAACTTAACACATGATTCTATTACCACATTTATATTAATGTTATCTGGTTGGTTCAATCTGTGAGAACTTATTTTAACACACTAAATTATGTCTATGACTCAACTTGCCTATATAAAGCAATTCAGTAGGCATGATGATATTCCTGATAGTCACCCATTTCTTTAATACTAACCCTTCCCATAACTAGTTCCAGAAAAACTTTCTTCCCCGGGCCTTTTGTTTTTAACAATTATGCAATGCTATGCATTTGTAGTTTACCACCTCTACTAAAGGAATTTAGAAAGAGACCATAGGGGAAAGATACGGATACAGGAAGAACATTCTGTGCCATCCACCGTCAAAGCACTGTGCCACCCGCACGCTGTCATTGTCCAAAACCCAAGTCAAACACCACATTTCTTGGGAACTCCTGCCTGACCATATCCCCTCCCCAGGGGAGATTTGATGTCTCATTCCTTTGCTCCATGTCTTTTCATACCTCTTATATAAGGTGCATTATACTGTATTGCAAATATTTGTTGATGTAACAGGATATTAAATGGTAAGTTTCAATGGCAGCACTGACACGATAGATGTTATATTCCAAAGGAAGTGCTAGGCCACTTACAGAATTTTTTAAATAGTTTATTAGGAACAATGCCTGAATCCCTCATCCACATAAAAAAATTTTTTTTATGAAAATGGAGATGGGGGGAGGATTTTCTGAGCTGTTGTTTCTAAGACTGTGCTTAGAGTCATGTCCTCCATAAGGAAGCCCTCAAACCTCTGCAGGGAGCATCGAGTCTGCTTTTAGAAGCTCAGCCTGTAAGCCCTAAGCTGCGAGGAGCACGATGGGCTGATATCAGAGCCCCACCCAGGATCAAGCAGTAGGAATGAGCTGACCAGCTGGTTACCTCAGAGCATTGGAGTATTGCTGCTTTGTACAGGGACCAGTGTGCAAACCAGCATTTGCTGAGGCAAGGCATTTTCCAACCTAGTACATTGACTTCTAAGTATATTCTGTGGAAAAGGCTTTTTTAAAAGTTGCCAATAACTACCCTCCACACTGAAAAATTCAGAGCATTCTTCTAAATCCTCAAATGACTCAACATCTCTAAATAACTTAGTGTATGTTTTTGTATTCAAACTTTCACCTTCCTTGTTTTCTGTGACCATTCAGTGAGGTACTGTGCAAAGATCATAAGCTTTGAAGTCAAACAGGCTCATGTTTGATTTAATACAATCAATAAGTATTTATGGAATGCACAAAATGTGCGGAGGACTAAACTAGGCTCTGGGGATCAATAGTAAACAAGGCAAACATGAAACAAGATGCCCTCACTCTGCTTAATATTTAACCCAGTCACACTATTTCCCAGCCATATTACCATAAGAAAATTATTAAATTGTCTGAGCATAAGCTTTCTCACCTATAAAAATAGAATGATATTACCTACTTCATGGGAAATATTATGGAGATTAAATGAAGCAAATTATGTAAATTGCCAATCAATCTCTTTCAGACACGTAATAGTCATTCAATAAATGAGCAAGCCTTTCACCATACCCTCCCTCTCCACCAGCGTGCCCATTACCCTGCATACTCTCATCTCTGATACTCCTTTTGCTCCACTCATTCTTTAATTATCTCCATCCTACTCTGGCAAGCAGGCATGAAATGCTTGCATTCCCCAAAGCTTTCCCAGCTCTGTCTTCTCTCATTCTTTACTTTCTCCCTCAGGGACCGTATTCAGTCTCTCGGTACCACCACTTCTATGTAATTGCTGCTTCAAGCTATGTCTTTAAATGTGATCTCTCTTTAGCTCTCTTCCCACATTTTCATGATGCCTCTATTTCACTGCCTCTAAAAATAAACTCGCCATACTCACTTGAAATCTACTTCAATGCTCATACCATTGATATAAATTAAAATCATTTAAAGATGATTTTATTAAACACTCATTATATACAAGATATTTGCCTGGAGCTAGAAACTGCTGTAACTGTCTGAGTTCAAAAAGACTCAAATAAATTTTTAAGATAGGGCCAGTATCCTTCACTCGCTGAACTCTCACTGATTTTGCTCAGAAATTCAGGAACCAATAAAGATTTGATCAACAAGGAATACTCGTATCTACAAAGCATTGTAACTTACACATATAGGTAATCAATGAATGCTTACTTACCCAAGTTCTATTTAAATTAATGGTATAAGCAGAAGAAGAAAGTATTAAAATACAAGGCATGCTGGGAATGTAACTAATCCAGGAGTATAGCTGAGCATATGGTTAGTAATATACACAAAAAGGTACATTAAGATCAATCTTAGAAGCAAAGACAAGTGCTCTGAAGTTTATCTAATAACGTCCAATAAATAAGGTTATCAAATCATTGATGTTTGTCCAATAAACCTAATATAATGGAAAACCACTAAAAGTTTTGGTTTGAGTGAAAAACACTATCACAGCTATTAATTTTTTTCTGTTGGCACCATGACCTTGAGAAACTATACGCAGGGAGATAACTAAAGAGCTATTGTTATGACAACATATATACAAAGATTTTCATGCAGATGTTTGCAGTGGGATTTTTCATTACAGCCAAAAAACAGAAACACCCAAATGTCCATAACTGGTCAATGGACAAACCAATTGTAGTACAACCACATGATGGAATAATACTCATCAGTAAATAAAATTAAACTGAACTGATATGTGCAACATGAATGAATCTCAAAAGTGTTCTGCTAAGTGCAAGTAACCTCAAATAAAAGTTTACATACTGAGGGGCACCTGGGTGGCTCAGTGGGTTAAAGCCTCTGCCTTCGGCTCAGGTCATGATCCCAGCGTCCTGGGATCGAGCCCCGCATCGGGCTCTCTGCTCAGCAGGGAGCCTGCTTCCTCCTCTCTCTCTCTGCCTGCTTCTCTGCCTACTTGTGATTTCTGTCTGTCAAATAAATAAATAAAATCTTTTAAAAAAAAAAGTTCACATACTGAATGATTCCATCTGTGTGACATAGATAAGGCAAAAATTTATTTTATAACTGGAAGTTTATGTTTATTACTTTCCTTCCTCTATTTTGCTTACCCCCAATCTCCCTCCCTTCTGGAAACCACCAGTTCTGGCTATTTATGGGTTTGTTTCTGGTTTGTTTGTTGGGTTGGTTGGTTGGTTGGTTGGCTGATTGGTTTGTTGTTTTGTTTTTCAGATCCCACATATAAGTGAATTTGTCTTTCCCTGTCTGATTTATTTTACCTACCATAATACCTTCTGGGTTCATTCACATTGTCACAAATGGCAAGATTTCATTCTTTTTCGTGGATAAGTAATACTCCATTGTGTATGTATGCCACATCTTTATCCATTCATCTATAGGTGGACACAAACATGGTGATGCATATATATTTTCAAATTAATATTTTCATTTTCTACATGTAAATACTTGGAAGTGGGATTACTGGATTATATGGTATTCTGTTTTTAATTTTTGTTTTTTGTTTTTTGGGGGTTTTCTTGTTTTTAATTTTTTGAGGAATCTCTATACCACCTTCCATAGTGGCTGCACTAATTTACATTTCTGCCAACAGTGCACAAGAGTTTCACTTTCTCCACATCCTCATCAACATTTGTCATTTCTTGTCTTTTTGATACTAGTTATTCTAACAACTATAAGGTGGTTATCTCCTCGTGGTTTTGATTTGCATTTCCCGGATGGTTAGTGATGCTTAATACCTTTTCATGTACGTGTTAAGCAATTGTATGCCTTCTTTGGAAAATATATATTTAGTTTCTCTGCCTATATTTTAATCAAATTATTTGTGTGGGGTTTTTGCTATTGAGTTGTATAATTCTCTTCATTTTTTGGTTTGCAATTATTTTCTTCCACGTCAAAGATTGCCCTTTTATTTTGTTGATTGTTTCTTTGGCTGTGCAAAAGTTTTCAGTTTGATGTAGTCCAGTTACTAATTTTTGCTTTTGTAGTTTGTGCCTTTGGTGTCATATCTGAAAAAACAAAACAAAACAAACAACAACAACAAAATGTTTCTAAGACCGATGTCAAGAAGCTTTTACCTATTTTCTTCTGGAAGTTTTACAGTTTCAGGTCTTACTTACATTTAGGTCTTCAATACAGTTGAGTTAATTTTTGTGAATAATGTAAGACAGAGGTCCAATATTCTTTTGCATGTGATTATCTAGTTTTCCCAACACTGTACTTTTTCCATTGAGTATACTTGGCTCTCTTGTCAAATATTAGTTCACCATATATGCAAGTTTATCCCCGGGCTCTTCATTCTGTTCCATCCATTTATGGTCTGTTTTGAAATCAGGAGGTGTGCTGCCTCCAGCTTCGCTCTTCTTTCTCAGGATTATTTGGCTACTGGGATTATTTGGCTATTTGTGGTTTCACACAAATTTTAGAATTGCTTTTTCTATTTTCTGCATAAAATGCCATTAGAATTTTGATAGGGATTGCACTGAATCTACAGATGGCTCTGAGTAGTATGGACATTTCAACAACATTCATTCTTCTGATCCATGAACACAGGATATCTTTCCATTTATTTGTTTTGTCTTTAACTTCTTTCATCAAAATCTTACAGATTTCAGTGTACAGATCTTTCACCTCCTTGGTTAAATTCATTCCTAAGTATTTTATTTTTTTTAATATTATTATAAATGAGAATGTTTTTATTTCTTCTTCAGTAACTAGAGAAAGAAGAACACACTAAGCCCAAAGTTAACAGAAGGAAGGAAATAACAAATATCAGAGCAGAAACAGATGAAATAGAAATAAGAAAACAGGGGCCCCTTGGTGGCTCAGTGGGTTAAGCCTCTGCTTTCAGCTCAGGTCATGATCCCAGGGTCCTGGGATCGAGTCCCACATCAGGCTCTCTGCTCAGGAGGGAGCCTGCCTCCTCCTCTCTCTCTGCCTGCCTCTCTGCCTGCTTGTGATCTGTCAAATAAATAAATAAAATCTTTTTTAAAAATTTTAAAAAAGAAATAAGAAAGCAATTAAAAAAGATCAGTGAAACTAACAGTTGGTTTTTTGAAAAGATAAAATTGACAAGCCTTTAGGTAGACTAAGAGACAAGACTCAAATAAAATCAGAAATGAAGAGGAGACATTACAACTGACACCCCAGAAATAGAAAGAATCATAAGATACTACTATGAACAGTTATATGCCAATAAATTGGACAACCTAGAAAAATGGATAAATTCCTGCAGATATACAACCTACCATGACTGAATTATGAAGAAATAGAATATGTGAACAGACCAATAACAAGTAATGAGATTGAAACAATAATCAAACACCTCCCAACAGAGAAAATACAGGGCCAGATGGCTTCACTGGTGAATTCTACCAAACATTTAAAGAATTTATATCAATATAGGGGTGCCTGGGTGGCTCAGTCATTAAGCAACTGTCTTCAGCTCAGGTCATGATCCTAGAGTCCTGGGATAGAGCCCCACATTGGGCTCCCTGCTCAGCAGGAAGCCTGCTTCTCCCTCTCCCACTCCTCTTGCTTATGTTCCTTCTCTTGTTGTATCTCTCTCTGCCAAATAAATAAAATCTTAAAAAAAAAAAAAAGAATGTGTACCAATCTATCTCAATCTCTTCCAAAAATTGAAGAGGCAGGAACACTCTCAAACTCATTTTACAAAGCCAGCATTACCCTGATGTCAACGATAGATAATGATACTATAAGAAAAGAAAACTATAGGCCAAAATACCTGATGAGTATAGATGCAAAAATTCTCAACAAAATATGGTAAGCCAAATTCAACAGTATATTGAAAAGATCATACACCATGAGCAAGTAGAATTTATGTGTGCAATATATGGTTCAATATACATAAATCAATAAATATAATATACCATATTGATAGAATGAAAGATAAAAATCATATGATCATTGCTGTAGATGAAAAAAAGAGCTTTTATGATAAGAACTCTCAACAAGTGAACATAGAAGGAATGTACCTCAACATCATGAAGACCATATTAACAAGACCACAGCTAACATCATTCCCAACAGTGAAAGCCTGTTGATCTTCTAAGATCAGGGACAATTCAAGGGTGCACATTCTTGCCACTCCTACTCAACATAGTACTAAAAATCCCAGCCAGAGCAAATAGACAAGAAAAAGAAACAAAAGGCATCCAACTCCCAAAAAAAGGAATAAAATTGTCTTTGTTTGCAGACAATGTGATCTTATATAGAGAATATTTCAAAGGCTTCACCAAGCCACGTCAGAACTGATCAAATTCAGTAAAGTTGCAAGATACAAAATCAACGTATAGGAATCAGCTGTATTTCTGTACAAGAACAAAATACCTGAAAAATAGAGGCAAATGTTTATTTTTACTTTTGCCATTGCATTTGAGATTCTGTCATGGTAGGACAATCAAATTAAAAAGTTTAATAAGTAGTGAGAAATATAAGATAGTAACTAAAAGGGAGGAAGGACTGGAAATCAGAAAGTTCTATCTAATATGCATAGAATTTACATTTGTATATGTAAAAGCAGATTAGAATACTACATAAATGTTGAAAAAGCAATGCTTTATAGTCTTCCACACGACAGTAGGATGGAGAACAGAAAACATCTGAAGGAGAGAGAATTTTAGGAAAGTGGCATTAACAATCTTTAGTGCTTCAGAGTAATCAAAAATTAAAAACCAAAAACACAATTAAATTTGGATTTCTGGCATCATTGGGTGACCTTAAATAGTATAATTTAAGTAAAATGGGAGTGGTAGAATTCAGATGCCAAGGGTTTAAAGGAGTGAGCTCTTGAGGACTTGAAAATAGTAGAAGGATTTTTGCAAAGATTGCCTAGAAGGTTATCCCTAGTAATCTTTGTTCTTGGCAAAGAAGAGAGGAGGCTGATAAAGTGATGGTAGGGAAATAGTTCAGAGCTTTCTGAATAATTCAGAGGGAGAATCAAACAATAAATATTTATTAAAGGCTAAAATATCAACATACAGTTTAGCCAAGGGTCATCAGGCCCTAGGATGTATTAGGTCATGATGTTCAAACTGATTTATAACAAAAGGCAATTAAATAATTTACAGTGAAAAGCACAACTGCTAAGCAGACTGGTCTTTGTATCGGCTGGGTGACATGTTATTGCCCCAGAGAAGAAACATTCTTAGGGAAACAAGTTTAAAATTACAAGGTACTTGTCCTCCCACCACCAAAAAATTTCTCCTCCATATCTTCCCTCTTTTTCATTGCCAATTATTTTTAATAGCCCAGACTTTATTAAAACTGGGATGCTTTTAAAAATGTACATTTATGGTTTTTTGATAAAACTAAATTAGGATTTCTAAGACTGAGACTCAGAAATCTCCATATGTTAACAGCTTCATTACTCCATCCAAATAATTTAACGCACATTAGAGAATCTTTTTGGTACAGTCTGTACCCACTCCTCACTTTATGCTTATTATTCTTTTCAGCATGACTTCTACCCCACTCTGTCCTCTTGCTGAAATATAAAATGACATCTTAATTTTCAGCTCCAATGGCATTATTCTCATTAACTGCCCTAAAACAGTGAATATTTTTGCCACTCTCTTTCTTGCAACTTTCCACTTCTTAGCTTCCAAGGTAGTGGTCCTTCCAGCTTCTCTTCCTCCTATTCACTTGACCTTTTTTTTTTTTTTTTCTTTATCCCCTTTCGCTTTTCTTAGCTGAATCCTTTTCCACTGCTTCGAGCCACCCATTTTAGAGGTCATTCCTTATTTTTTTTTCCTTTTTTTTTTTTTTTTTTTTTTTTTTTTTTTTTTTTTTTCTCATTTTATTTATTTTTTCAGCGTAACAGTATTCATTCTTTTTGCACAACACCCAGTGCTCCATGCAAAACGTGCCCTCTCCATTACCCACCACCTGTTCCCCCAACCTCCCACCCCTGACCCTTCAAAACCCTCAGGTTGCCCCAACCTCCCACCTAAGATTTCTTTTGGGATAATTTCATTCATTCCCATTTCTTTTTTCATTAACTCTATTTCTATAATTCCCCAATATTAATTTCCAATCCTGGCCTCATTTCTTAACTGTGTCATTAAAATCTGGTGCTCACCAAACAGATGCTTTTAGGCATTAAGTAAACTTGAGATAGGAGCAGCGAAAAAGGCTGTGAGTGGAACTACTCACATAAAGTCTGGGAAAGATTGGAACAGTGACCTGACAGAACTATCTATCTAAGATTGGGTATATACAAAACATACTGAGAACCAGGAGGCATCTGCACAGGAAACCTAAAACTATTGATTAAGTAGATTGATTCAGCCCAGAGATCCTAAAAGACTGAAGATAGTGTCAAGGTTAAGACAACTGGGGGTCATGAGAAAGGGGTTGTACAGGTGATTGCAGGCCTGCATAGACGCAAGAAGTAAGGCAAGAGCTTGGTCCAGAGCACAACGGGGAGCTACAAATGTATTGATCCAGGTGACTACAAAATGCCAGTGCCTGGTGCAGAGGCAGTCAGAAAGCAGTTAACCCATCCGCGGATGGGGAAGCTCAGTTAGATCACTCTGTCAGTTCATCTATAAAAACTAATAAAAGGAATCACGTAGAGGGATTGAAAGGTACAAACTTCCAGTTACAAAATAAACAAGTCATGGGGATATAATGTATAGCATAGGGAATTCAGGCAATAATATGGTAATAATTATGTATGGTGACAGAGGGTAACTAGACATACGGTGGTGATCATTTTGTAATGTACATAAATGTCAAATCACTGAGTTATACACCTGAAACTGATATGATGTTGTATGTCAACCATACCTCAATTAAAAGAAGAAAAACTGGGAGGGAATAAAAGAAATCACCTAGAGATTTTGGATTTAAAATGTGTTTAATCTGAGGTGGTCAGAACATTCCAAGATTATCCCAGAGAGCAATTTCTCTTCCTCCATTCCTTCCTTTTAAAATGTCTAATTATAAAACATTTTGAACAGAAAATATAATACATATGTAGCCGCCACAGGGATTAAGCAGATGTTAATAATTTGCTATAACTGCTTTGGATTGTTGCTTTTTTTAAGAGATAAATTAATGTACATACAGAACTAAAGACCCCACCACCGCCCCCCAAAAAGTTTGCTTTTCTCTGTTCCCCTGAGGGCATCACTCTGCTAAAATCAGAGTACGCAAGTCTCAAGCCAGTTTTCATTCCTTTACTACAGCACAAATACAATAAATCTAAAGACTTTAATTCAGCATTGGGTAAAGTTAAGAGAAAAATCTATGTCACAATGTTATTTGAGAGATACACTGGGTTGAACCAATACTGTTGAAATAAGTATTTTGAGGCATCAAGCATTGTACTGGCCATTACTGTCCTCAAGAAGAGAAGGAGGGACACCTGGGTGGCTCATTGGGTTAAGCCTCCCCTTCAGCTCAGGTCATGATCTCAGGGTCCTGGGATCGAGCCCCACATCGGGCTCTCTGCTTGGCGGGGAGCCTGCTTCCCACTCTCTCTGCCTACTTGTGATCTCTCTGTCAAATAAGTAAATCAAATCTTAAAAAAAAAAAAAGAAGAGAAGGAAACCATTATAAAATATTAAGATTCAACCCTCCACTGGAGCAAAATGAGTTATGAAAATAACTAAATGAGACAATGATATTACTGAAATCTAAAACTATATAAGGTTTTGCTTTTGTTTTCATTAAAGTAAATGCCTTCTTTTTAGTGTATACTGAGAAGAAAGAAGGTCCCAAGTTATTCAATATTTAATTACAGTTTTGGTCACTCATCAAAGAATGTGATCTTTCACCCCAGGCATGTGATAACTCCAAATCTTGGTTAAGAAGTTTTATTTCTCATACAAACAATGTATTTGTGATAAGAATTAAAATTTGGCCAGTTAAGTTATAAATGTCTTCACACACCTTGCAGTTATTAACCCAGCACTATATATATAAAGAGAGTTTCTCCTGCTCTTCAGAAAGTTTCAGCCTTCTTGGGTTTTGATTTATGGCAGACAGAAAAATTGTTTTCATTTTTTTACAAAGCAGGTGCAAGATACATTTGGATCAAGGACATTAGATAGATAATGGATAAATAGATGGTACATACATAGAGTGAAAGTGTATACTTAAAATTTTACATAAATAGTAACTTATTTTTAACATTTTATTTTAAGAGTTACTCTTATAGATACATGTAAGTCATTTCCTCCTTTTAATGGCTATATAGTAAAACACTGGAAAAATTAACTCTAGTTTATTTTCCATTCCCCTAATAAGGAAAATTTAGTTTCTTTCTACTGGTTCACTATTATTTATTTGTAATGAGTATTCTCGAACATAACTCATTGTAGATATATGTAAGAATTTTTTTTGAGACAGTTGAAATGAAAATGCTTGATCACAAAATGAAAGCATCTATCAAAAATAATAAAGAATTTTTTTATTCTATTTTTTAAATTTTTAAATTTTGAAAAATAGAGTAAGCCTTTTTTATTATTTTTGAAGTAATATGAAAAATCCAAGTAGATCTGATTAATGCAATGTCCTAGTGGAATTACACATTAAACTCAATTGAAAGAAACAATCCATATATTAAACTCAACTTGCAGGCAAATTTAACTTAGTGAATTGCAGAGAACAGAAGGTTGTCCACTTCAGGTCCCCATTCCCAGAGATTCTGATACAAACGACTTGTGGATGAGCCTGGAAATCTGCTTTTAAACAATTATCCCAGCTTAATCTGTTTTAGTTTGTCTTGAGAAAACCTGGTGTAAACTCTACTGCATACATAGTAAAGAAACAGTAAAGATTTTGGAGTAGAGAAATAAATTAATCAGAACTTTGTCTTAGAAAGGTTATTCTAGGACTAAGAGAAGGTAGATTGGACCAATAGAAAATTACTAAAAAGAAAAAAAAAATGCACTTGAAACTTAGTAAGGTTAAAAACAAGGTAACGGCTGGGACATCAGAAAAAAGACGATAGGAAAGACAGATACTGAAAAGTAAACTCCACAGGAGATGACAAAAGATTTGAGGTTGAATATAAAATACTTGGAAGAGTAAAGATGGGTCAGAAGTTAGCATTCCAATACCGTTTGGAACACTGCAGCACAGAATGTGTGAAAAGAGGGCAAATAACTTACTTGATTATGAATATGTAAGTATGAAGTACCGGAGAGAGCTTACAAGCAATTGGAAATATATGATTAAAGTCTGATAGAATCTAAAGAGGTCATTTTATGCGTCCTGTGCAATGAGATTTTAGTTGACACCATGGAAACCTACAAACCTGCCAAGAGGAAAAGACGAAAGTAGATGAGAAGAGCAGGAAAGAGAGGGGAAGAAGGGGAGGGAAAAGGAGAAAGGTGAGCCTTGGGGGAAATTGAAATGTGGAGGTTAGAAGAGAAAAAGCAATCAAGAAGCAAAGTGAGGCAAGAAATGGCTGGGTGCTGTATCTTGTGAATGTAAGACAGAGTTGCAAAAAAGAGGAAGTCATCGGTTGTATTAAATTATCTTAAGAGGTTACCCATTATAAGCCTGGAGAGAGGACCCTTGGTGGTCTTTCAGAGAGCGCTTTCAGTTGGCAGGATGACGATAGCTCCAGGCAGGGAGAAAAAAAAAAAAAGGTAAGAAATAAGAAAGTAGACATGATAAAATTATGAAGAATTTCAATAGTAATTGAGGGCACAAAAGCATGGAGGGAAAGGTGGGGTTCCGTTTTCAGAAGAAACAGGAGTTTAACGGTATGCTGAAGGGAAAGAGCAAGTGGAGTGAAAAAGTGTGAAGACAGAAAATAAAAAGCATATTCAGTGGAGCAAAGTCAGGGGAGGGTAAAGGGAATGCAGCACGCGTACAGTGTGAAGGGTTAGCCATGAAAAGGAGATACATTTCTTCTTCTGAAAGTGAAAGAACGACAGAAAAGCAATAGATGAAAGTCAAATTAGAATGTTGTCAGGGAGAAAATCAAGAGCATTCACATTTACTTAATCTATTCAGAAAAGTAGAAGGTGAAGCCACCTGCTTAGACTAGGGACAGAGGTTTTAACTATAGGCTTGCAGACAACTGAGTGGGAAATTGGAAATGTGTTGATGTTAGAAAGATATAAAAGTTTCAAACTTGTATTGCCTATAAGTCAATTACCTATACCTAATGGCATGACTGTACTGAGAAATACATTTGACTCTAAGAGCCAGAAAAAGAATATTAGTAATCTATGGCCACAAAACTGTAGTGGCTATCATGAGTTAGTTTTTATGGCTCACGTGTTTGGGTGTCAGCTGGCAGTTGGCTGATCTAAACTATCTTGGCTGGAACAACTGGGATGACATGGTTCTGTGTTCCATGTCTCTCATCCTCTAGCAGGAGGGCTCAAGTATGTTCCCATAGTGATGCCAGAAACACCAGAGAGCAAACCCCAACACACAAGCCCATCTCAAGCTTTGTGTTATGCCCCATTGGCCAAAGGAAGTCACATGGTTGAACCGACTGTCAAGTACTGGGACAAGTCACTCCACTCATGCTGGAGGGGCATAGCAAAGATGTGGATACAGGCAGGAATAAAGAACTGACTGCTGTCACTGAACTTCTGTCTAGTAAGTAAATAAAAAGATGATGTCACAGTAATCCCACACCTAAGGATGAAATATTTTGACATTTGCATCTTTAAAAGTAACATGTCGGAAAGGACCAGAGTAGGAACTTGCCACCAATCTCTGGTGCTGGCTATGTGAGTCCAGCATCTTATTTTTTGTTTTGTTTTGTTTTGTTTTTTAAAGATTTTATTTATTTATTTGACAGAGAGAAAGATCACAAGTGGGCAGAGAGGCAGGCAGAGAGAAAGGGGAAAGCAGGCTCCCCGCTGAGCAGAGAGCCTGACGTGGGCCTCAATCCCAGGACCCTGAGATCATGACCTGAGTCAAAGGCAGTGGCTTAACCCACTGAGCCACGAAGGTGCTCCGAGCACCTTGTTTTCTGAATGTGACCCAAGACCTAATTAGAAAATATAACTGGGAACACGTGGATGTCTCAGTGGGGTAGGCGTCACCTTCAGCTCAAGTCATGAACCCAGGGTCCTGGGATCGAGCACCATATCGGGCTCCCTGCTTGTGAGGAGGTCTGCTTCTCCTTCTCCCCACCCCCTGCTCATGCTCTCATTCTCTCTCTCAAATGAATAAATAATATCTTTAACTTAAAAAAAAATACAGTAGGATAGGAATGGCTCAAGGAAAGCCAAAGTTCTATGTTTCAAAGGGGAATGAAATAAATCTGAAAACAAGGGGGAAAAAAATAAAGTAAATAAAAATAACATATTGGGAGTAAGCTCCCAGCCAAGGTGCTTGGTGTGGTTAAACCAAAGATTTTCATTATTGCGTTATCATATTTTGGAAAATTATGAGTATTACACAATTGTCCCCAAATTACCATAGTTATTGTTATGAAGAAAAATAAAAGCAAATGAGAAAGTAACTAATTTAATAATTACAGTGCAATTACCAAAACATTTTGACATGGTCTGGATATTGTGTGTACTTGGTTGCATTGTGAAAAAAAAATTAAAACAAAACAAAATAATTTGGACAAACTAATATAAATTATGTTTTAAAGTCCATTCTAAATGCGAGACCTGTAAGTAATTTTCTTAAGAGAGCTTTGTAAAATGTTCTATAAATTATAATAGCTGTTATTAAAAATCTACTCAGCAAGCCTTTTGCCCTTACCAGTCTACACTGGGCCTTTTTGATGTCATGTCACTAGTGACCCTGCTATCTCCCCATTTTTAAATCCCATCACAAGCTTTTAACACATTTGATTTCTCACTCTCTAATATTTTCTCTCTTGGCTTTGGGGATACTATATTTTCTTGGTTTTCCTCCTACCTAACAAAGATTTCCTTCCCTCAGTCTCTCCTGTTGGTCTCTCTTCTCCCAATCTCTTAATACTGGAGGACCCCAAGGCTTAGTCCTTAGACCTCTCTCCTTTCAATCTACATTTACTTTCCAGGTAATTTTATCAGGTCCCCTCACTATGGGTCATAGGCTGATTTTTGTATCTCCAACTAAACCTCTCTTCCGAACTTGATTACTTTATTTAGCTGACCTCATAACATTTCTATTTGTGTATCTAATAGCCATTTCAAATTTTACATGTCCAAAATCAAACTCTAGCCTTTCCATCCAAACCTGCAGAATCCTCCCATCAGTTGATAGCAATTTCTTCCTTGCAGATGCTCTTGTCAAAACCTCAGAGTCACCCCGGATTTCTGGGTCTTTCTCTTTTACTTTTTCCTTTTTATGCATTCTATCAGAGAAACTTGTTGTCCTTACCTATAAAATATATCTGGAATCCTATGACTTTTCACCCTCTCCACTGTTAGCACTTGCTCCAGCCATCAACTTTGACCTGAATGGCTGCAGTAGTGTCCGTAGGTGTCTCTGTGTGTCCACACTTGCCATTCCACAACCTATTGCTGACAGCATGACCCTTTTCAAATCTAAGGTAGATTATCCCCTTCCTCTGCTCAAAATACCCCAATGGCTCCCTGAAGGCAAAAGCCTTAGTATCATTGACAGGTCTTTCCCCCACCTTTAATTCTTGGCTCAAATACTATCTCCGCCCAAAGCCTTGCTTAATATAAAATGGTACCCTATCTCCTCCCACATACACACACTCCCTTGCCCCTTCTCTGATGGATTTTTGCAGCACTTATCACTCTATAATGTATTACATAATCTGTTTGTTTATTATGTCTATTTCTTCCCCCATTAGAATGTAAGACACACAACAGCAGGGATTTTTGTGTCTCTGATTGATTTATACATCCCAGACACCTAGAACAGTGTGTGGCACGTAATGCGCCCCAATAAATATGAATTCAAGATATAGATTTATAAATAAATAAGTGAAAAAATTAGTTCAATCATTAAATGCATCTCACTCATATAGCAAGATGAGTATTTTGCTAAATAAATGCCATTAGAGAGTTTTCCATGCACATTTATTTTTATTCTTCTCCCTACATTTCTTCTCTTGGGATCTGCATCTCTTCATAGTAGGATGTTTTAAAATCTATCTATATTTAAAACTTTCCTTCATACATATATGTTTACGAAAAATACCTCCACTAAGTGTTTTTCCTCCTTTGCATATACAAGTGTCAGCTAAAACCTAGATAAAACACCTTCACTTCTGATATTTTTAAATACAATTTATGTAGGACATTTTCATACCAGACATTTTCATTATATTCATTCCAATGTGTGATTTGATACTTTTTTTTTAATTGGTGGAATCGTGTCAAGAAAGAGTTGTCTTTTCTAATAGTGACAACTGAACTGTCATCGCCATCCTTCTGTTTGCGAGCTGAAAGCAATAGACTCTTGCCACTTAATGAACTCCGCTTGGCAGGCAGAAGACCCACACGTCACACACTTCGGTGACTCTCCCCTGCAGCTCCCACATGTCCACATCCTTCCTCTTTCCTTGCCTTTCTAATATCTTGTCTGGTTCCACTTTCAGTAACGCCAATTGCTAGCTCTACACGCCATCAGTGCATGGACCACAACAGATTGGGCTACACGCCTCATTCCTAAATGTCAGGCTCCCACCTTGAAAACTCTGCAGGACCAGAAAGAATGGATTATGACGAATGCAGAGGAGCCTTAGAGTCGCTGATAGCCCATGAGGCAGCTGTCAGCAGCCCTTTATCATCCCAGATCCTTGTACCTCTTTTCTCTCTTTTTTCCCTTCTGATACCTTCTTTCATCCTCCTCACTGAGGAAGAAGGAATAAGTGAGTTCCACTCTTGACATTTTTTTAACCCAAATATATAGTCACTGACCAAAACCCTTTCCACTATCCTGTTCCCTGGTTCATTTCACCCTTACCTTTCTCACTTCGACCTCGGTAAATAATTACCTTAAAGACCTCTAATTCCCGGGGCACCTGGGTGGCTCAGTTGGTTGGGTGTCTGCTGTGGGCTTGGCTCATAATCCCGAATTCTGGGATGAGCCCTGCATTGGGCTCCCTGCTCACGGGGGAGTCTGCTTCTCCCTCTGCCCTTCACTCCACTCTTACGATCTCTCTTCTCACCCTCAAATAAATAAATAAAATCTTTTTTAAAAAGACATCTAATTCACATAAGAATTTATAATGCTTGCTAAAAGCACTTTTTTACATTTTTATAGACTACTTTTTTATATTAAGCCTATTTATATTAATCATCAGCATTCTCATCCATTGGAGGCAGATTTATTTGCTACATAAGGAGATCATTGAGGCCATGGCCAAAGTGACATATTTCCACATCACCTTTGCCACCCCCCCCCTTCATGCCTATCGTGCATCAAAAAAACAAAACAACAACAACAACAAAAATAAAAAATAAAAAATAAGAACAGTTGAAGGCAGAAGAGAATAAAGCAAGCATCTGATTTGGAAGATGAAGTCCTACATACAAGAAACAGCTTTGCTCCTTTTTAATGGATGACTGAAGGCAATCCGCCCCAGTCTCATTTCCTCCATACAAGATTATAACAATTACTTCCTGGAGAATGTATGACAATAAAGCTGACATCTCAAAAATAGGTCTGTAGAGTTTAAAATATTTTAAGAACACACATAATTATTACTGAAGATCCTAGAAATAATTAGTCTAACTGCTTAAAAGCATGGATTAAAAGAAAAGCCTAGAAAAAAAGTAAATGTCTTATTTATGAAAGACAAGTAAGTATAGGACTTAGTCGTAAGATCTAAGAATAATTGTATTGTAGCATATATATGAAGCTATACCATCCAAGGATATTTTAAGTTTAAATTTTAATCGTGAAATAATTCAAAAATAAAAAGTAGGGAAAATACTATAACAGTTACCATTTAACACACCACTAACACTAAACAGATGTTAACATTTTCCATTATGTGTTTTGGCTCTTTCCCCTTTTCCTAGATATAAAATATTACAAATAAAATTAAAGCCCTACCTCTCGTTTTTACTTCTTTTCCTCCTCACAACCACTTTCCCAAAATTGTTCTCTATCATTTTCATGTAAGTTCTGAGGACATTTACCTTTATAAAGAAAATGTATCACTGTTTGTGTATTTTAAAACCTTACGTACATACTAAACATCCTTTCAGAATTTTTCTTCTTTAAAATATGTTTCCGCAGTTAAATATTGGTACCTGCAGATCTAGTTTGATTGGTTCTATAATGTGATGTTAAAAACCAACCATATGTGACTCCTCATAAGGGTAAAGATTTCTCCATAAAAGCATAATTGCTGGATTTTAGCAGGCATCCATTTTCACATTTAGAGCTCCACTAGTAATACATAACCTCACCAGTAGGTGTCATCAGAATGATCAAGTTTTACTCACTAGGTAGGTTTGATAGGGTATGTCGTGACTTAACTTGTATTTCCCCGAATAGTAGCACTGTTAAGAATCTTTTCGAATTTTTGTTAGCAGTCACTTCTTCTGTGAATTACCTATCATGGCCTTTGCCTATTTTTCTATTGGGTTGGTCTTTTTATTGTTAATTTGTAGAAACTCTTTATATATTCTGGATGCTAATACTTTGATGATTATATGTATTACAAATTTCTTGTAGTTTTTATCTCCTCTTTTCACACTGAACATGGTATCTTTCAGAATTAATTATGTAGCCAAGTTTGTTAATATTTTCCTTATTATTTTGTGCTGTTGCATCATATATAAGATACCAAATCATATATATATATAAGACTTGATATAATTAAAATATTATTTTCTCATGTTTTCTTCTATTTTATTATATTACTTTTTAAACTTGGACTTTTATCCCACCTGGAATTCAATTTGTAAATATGTACAGGTACAAAATTTTTTCCCATGTCAATAATTGTCAAGTATCATTTAATAATCCATCCAGTTCTTCCCAAATTTTATTGCCATGCTCATCAAATAAATGAATTTGGTTCTAAATTTCCTTTCCTTTTCTTTTTTTAAATTAACGTATAATGTATTATTTGTTTGAAAGGTCCGGGTCTGTGATTCATCAGTCTTACACAATTCACAGTGCTCACCATAGCACATACCTTTTCTTTTCCATTGATTTGTCTATTCTGTGTTAAGCCCGACACATTTTATTCTTATGGATTTACAGAAATTTTAGTATCTGGTCAGGCAAATCTACCATTATTCTTCTTCAGGATTGTATTGACAGTTCTTGATCCTTTGCATTTCCACATAAATGTTTGGAATAGCTTGTCAAATCCCATTATAAAGAAACTGGTGACTTTTTATTAAAAGTGCATTGAATTTTACGGGCTTCCATTTATGAAATAAGTCATGGAAATAAATGTGCAACATAGGGAATATGGTCAGTGATATTGTAAGAGTGCTATATGGGGACAGATGGTAGCCGCACTTGCAGTGAACATAACATCTAACATACAGAGAGGTTCAATCACTATGTTGTACACCTGAAGCTAAGGTAACATTGCTATGTCAACTATACTCAAATAAAAAAACTAAAACAAACAAACTTGTTTTAAAAAAAAAAATTCCTAAATCAAGAAACAATAAGGGAATTGTTGCCAGTGTATTTTCACCTGTTGAGAAATACTAGTTAAAAAACCCACTACTATAGTCATGCCAGGATGTATTATACAATAATTTAAAATAAACATGGTGCACTTTTTTAAAAAGTGCATTGAATTTAGAGATTAATCTGGGATAAGTTTCCATCTTTATGATTTTGATCCTTCCCATCCACAAATCATGGTATCACAATCATGTTTTATCTTTCCGGTCATTTAAGTCTTCCTTTAATGAAGTTTTACAATTTTCTCTATAAAGTTTTTAATAATCTTTTAAAAGCTTCTTTTTCTGGAAATCTTACAGTTTTGTTTTCCATTACAAATGATATATAAAGCTTTTACAGTACATTGTCTAAGGAAGACAGCCTACCAAGTGATTAATATACAAGATTGGTATTGAACCAAAATGCTTGAGGTCAAATCCTGGCTTTGCCATTTACAAAGCGTATTACCTAAAGCAAGTCACTAAACTTCTGGAAGATAGTTCACTCATCCATAAAATGAAGAATTCTAATAATACCTGCCTCATAGGATTGTTATAACAATTACATAAAAGAAGAGAGAGAGAGAGACTTAGAACAGTGCCTGACACAAAGTAAATGCTTTGCAAATGTCAGTTTGACTCAGGATGGAGCAGGGCAAGCTGCATTAACAGGCAGCCTAAAATCTCGGCGACTGAAAGCAACAAAGTTTACTTCTTGTTTATGCTATATGTGTGACATCCATTGTGGGGGCAGGGGAAGGAGATTGCTCTGTTTCTCTATTTCATTCTCACCCCAGGAACCAAACTGATAGAGCAGCTATTACCTGGATGATTGCCACATGCTGGGAATAATAGAAAACGTTAGCAAGTCATGAACCAGCTCTTAAAGCTTTCACGTGGAAGTGACAGGTATCACTGGGCTTACATTTCATTGGTTATAATAAGTCATCTAATCAAACCTAACTTCAAGAGACAAGAAAATAAAGTCCTATCGTGTGCTATGACAGAATTGAAAATACTAGCATTAATGGCTATCATTATATGATAGTAATGGTTTTCATTACTCACTTGATCACACTTTATAAAAATTGAATTTAAAAAAATCATAATTTAAATTCTATCAACTTGCTAAACAATTGTTAAACTGGTTTTAATAGTTTGTGTGAAGCTTCTCTCTGATTTTCTTGGTAAATATTCCACTATCTACAAATGACAGTTCTGTGCTTTCTTTCCCAATGATTATATTTATCTCTGTGTTTCTGTTCACTTTTGTGTTGAGGTATGTTGCTACACTGGCTAGAACCTCCAATATAGTGTTAGAGAAATAATAAATCACAATAAAAATGTGTGTACTGGCATCCCATTTAATTTTTGTGAACTCAGTTATTGTGAATTATTTCATTTTTACATTAGTTGACATTTCCTCAATTACTAGTGAAGATGAGCTTTTTTGGTTTGTTTGGGTTTTCTTGGCCATGCAACTTCCCCTTTTGCACATTATCAATTTATACCTTTGGCTTATTTTTCTATTGAACTGTTTGTCTTTTCCTTATTAATATGTAAGAGTGTTTATATATTCAGATGCTAATCCTTTGTTAAATACATTAAAGATATCTTCTTACAGTTTATGACTTGTATATGACTTTTTTAAATGGTGTTTTATGGGGAACCTGGGTGGTTCAGTCAGTTAAATGTCTAACTTAGGTTCAGGTCATGATCCCAGGGTCCTGAGATTGAGCCCAGTGCCCTGCTCCCTGCTTAAGAGGGAGTCTGCTCTCCCTCTCCCTTTGCTGCTCCTACTGCTTGTGCTCTCTCTCACTCTCGGTCAAATAAATACATAAAATCTTTAAAAAAAAACAAATCAAATAAAAAATAAAATAAATGGCATCTTATGTCATACAGAAGTTTAATGCAGCCATAATTCTTTCCTTCATGTTTTGAGTCTTTATGTGGTCTTAAAGAAATCCTTACTATCATTTTATTTTCTCCTACATGGTTGTAATTCTTATTTTTCACATTTATTTCCTTCATCTACTTGAAATTGATCTGTGAGCTCTATATAGGGGGATCCTTGGGGAGGGAGGTAGAATCAAGAGAACAGCGATTCACTTCCAGCCAACATATCTGACCATTAAAAACATTTTGATGAAAATGTAGTTTTCATCAAAATGTTTTAATTAACATTACCTACATCTGTGTCCTGCAGAGCACAGTTTGGTAAATACTGAAATCAGTGAATTCTACCTCAAATGTCAAAAGGAAAGAAAGAAGCCAATCATTTAGTGCCCCCTAAGTGGAAATCACTGTGCTAGGTATGTTACCACAAGTCATTTCATCCTCAAAAAATAAAAACAAAAATGACAAAACAAAACAAAATTTTAAAAAATCCTCCAATCTCATTAATACTATTTTACAGATTTCTCAGATCATCTGGCTAATGATCTGTGAAAACAGAATCTCAGGCCAGATTTCTCTGACTTCCAAGTCCACTTCTTCCATCTTCATCCCACCACAAAATCCTCAAGTATTTTGAAAAGATGAAAGGATAGACTGACACATCGGATTTTAAGACAAAATTAGACACTGAAAAAGAGACATAGTGACTCTGGTAGAAGGTCTCTTGGCTTTTAAATACATAAGCAAGCTCTGTCTGTATAAATATAACCTAGGTTTTATAGCTATTTTTAAGTTAAAAATATTTACCAGTATTCAAGTCCTGCAGACCTGAGTTTAAACCTGTTATATCAAGCAAGCTATTTTCCAGCGTCAGTTCAAGGAGGATAACAACAGCCACGGCACAGGACTGTTGAGCAGATTACATGGGTTACATAGAAAAAGCATCCAGCACTCTGTCTGATACTGAATTGGCACTGAAATATTAGTTCCACGGAACCTCAACTGTGTTTGTTATATGGACCCACAAACCCACCACAAGGTCCCTATAACCTAAAAACTATGGGAAACTGTTGTCCTCTTGTTTTTTGTTTTTGTTTTGTTTTCTTTTTCTTTTGCTGTTGTTTCTTCTCCTCTACCTCTGCCTCAGGC
Source organism: Meles meles (assembly GCF_922984935.1). NCBI lineage: Eukaryota > Metazoa > Chordata > Mammalia > Carnivora > Mustelidae > Meles > Meles meles. The sequence goes on from NC_060072.1 coordinate 61,848,738, forward strand.
AGCACTTTGTTGATAATATTGGACCTACTGCATAAACAGGTATCCTGTTATTAATCATGACTAGGTTCAGCCCAGTGGAGTGAAATAACTCTCAGAAGGCCAAGTCAATGCTAGAATGAGTCACCAAAAAACTGAGGCTCTCTTCTTCCTTCCCTGCTGCTTTGTTCCCTGCAGTGGCCACAGCTGCCTTTAGGTTGTTAGGGGTTAGAAAGTTATTGAACAGTGGCTGAGACAGTGACCTCTAATATCTTGTCTTGTCCTCCTCAAGCATCCCAGAAATGAACAAAGTGGCATTCACAGGGAATTGGTTGGCTTATATCAGGACACACAAAGATGCCACGTTGATTCTGTCTTGGGTTCTACTACTCAAAACTGTGTCGTTCCTATCAAATTTTTTTCTTATTCTTTCTCTTTCTTTTCTCCTATTGGTTCTCCTTTGTTAAGTGTTTCTTCCCTCTATCTGGTATTTTCCTTCTCTTTGCTCTCTATTATGATAGCTACTGTCTGCACCCTATCCCCATCCTCCTCCTCTCCTCTTTCTTCCCCGTTCCATTCAAACATAATGATGATGATGGATAACAACAGTAATAAGCAGCGGTCTGCTGATTGCCCTACAAAAACATGGAGTACTTTCCGTTAGTAATCACAGGTGGCTTCCCAACTCCTGCCAGCCGGGTGGCTGGAATTGTTAGGCCACAGAGAGACAGGTGGGAGAGTGTGGGTGGTACCCAGCCAGCAGCCGACTTGAATCATTCTACTGCCAATCCTTCTGACAACGAAATGTCTAATGCAAGCAAATGCATTGTAGCTCATTAAGTCTGTTGCTAATGTACTTCAAGTTAATCACAAAACAGTTTTCAACGGAAAATTCCCGTATTTACTGTATGCAAGTAAAAAAAAAAAAAGGAAAGAAGGAAGGAAGAAAGAAAGAAAGAGAAAAAAACAAATGAGACTGACTTGATGTTTTAACTAAGACTGTGACATCATCTCTTGATTTTATGTCTGGCCAGCTTTTATTCTACAAATGAGTAGGCTTGTGCTTTTCAGATCAATGTTGTAACATACACATGTGCTAAAAATTATACTGGAAGGCCCAGGGAAGCTTGCATCTATCCAGACAAATTATCTGGTGGAGATATCCACTGTAGTTAATTCAAGACTGTAAGTTCTTATCTTTTCATATACGGCAATTTAAGAACTGACTCAAATGCATAATTATTTCAGACTCTTTGCTTAATTCTACCTATAATCTGGCTTTGGTTTTCTATTTTGTATTTACTCGATATTTTTATTTTAAAAAATCTTACTGTTCTTAACACATTTGTGTATTGTTTTGTGTAGCCACTCCAAATCTTTCGTAGAACACTGTGAGTTCAAACATAAATAAATGAAGAAATAAACTCTATCTTTATCCAAATATTTAAACCATGTCTTGCTCTCTATTCTGATTTCTAGCTTGTAGATTTTTTTTTTTCATTTTCACTTCCTCATTTTCAATTTGACCTCAGGCCTATAGACTAAATGTCGGTGTCCTCCCCACCGAAATTCCTATGTTGAAACTAAATCCCCCATGCAGTGGTATTTGGAGGTGGGACATTTGGGAGTTCATTTTGGCATGAGGATAGAGCCCTTATGATGGGATTAGTGTCCTTATAAAAGAAACTCCAGGGGTGCCTGGGTGGCTCAGTGGGTTAAGCCGCTGCCTTCGGCTCAGGTCATGATCTCAGGGTCCTGGGATCGAGTCCCATATCGGGTTCTCTGCTCAGCGGCGAGCCTGCTTCCCTTCCTCTCTCTCTCTGCCTCTCTGTCTACTTGTGATCTCTCTCTGTCAAATAAATAAATTTAAAAAAAAAAATCTTAAAAAAAAAAAAGAAACTCCAGAGAGCTTCCTCCCCGCTTGTACCATAGGAGAACACATAAACCAGGAAACAGGCCCTCACCAGACACCAAATCTGCCAGTGCTGTCGTCTTGAACTTTCCAGCCTCCAGAATTGTGAGAAATAAATGTTTCTTGTTTATAAGCCACCTAGTCAATGGTATTTTGTTACAGCAGCCCAAACAGACTAAGATACTTCATGAAGTGTTTGATTGAAAGATATGATTAGAAAACATACAAGCTTTGGGACACCTGGGTGGCTCAATCAGTTAAGCAGCCCACTCCTGACCTCAGCTCGGGTCTTGATCTCAGAATCATGAGATCAAGTACTGTGTCAGGCTCTGCACTTAGCAGGGAGTCTGCTTGATAGTCTCTCTCTCCTTCTCCTTCTGCCCCTTCCCCAGCCCATGTGCGCACACATGCATACTTTCATGCTCTCTCTCTAAATAAATTAGATCGCTTCCTCTCTTTCAAAATAAAAAAGAAAGAAAACACACAAGCTTCATTTTATCAGAGTTATGCAAACCACCTTAGCCTAAGACAAATGCAGAATAGATTTGGAAAAACATCAACACAAAGTAGATATTTACTGGCCATTATTCTAAGCTAAATATCTGGGAAATTCTGACTTAAAAGTATTTGTTTTGGGGTGCCTAGGTGCTCAGTGGGTTAAGCATCTGCCTTCAGCTCAGGTCATGATCTCAGGGTTCTGGAATGGAGCTCCACATCAGCCTCCCTGCTTAGCGAGGAGTCTGCTTCTCCCTCTCCCTCAACCCCTCCTCCTGCTCATGCTCTCTCTCTCAAATAAATAAATAAAATCTTTTTTAAAAATTACTTGTTTTGACATGAATTATCCAAATACAGTATTTCTAGAGGTATAGCTCGGGGTAGAGCATTTGGCTGCAGATACAGTATTTTAAGCTAAGTTAAGTTTAAAGGCATGAAAGAAGCATGCACTTTTTTTAATCTTACCTTTTATTAGTTCAAGGCTCCATTAATAAGTTCATCACAGGGAGAAAGTTTCCTCATAACCTATTGGGAATTTCTACTGTACACGGACCCTCTGATTTGGAAAATTCATCTGTATTCATGGGCTGAAGCAAAAACTGATTGCCTTGTGTCTTTCTCTTTTTCATTCTCGAGAGTTAGAGAGTCTTTTTCATCATGGAATCTCCAGCTCTGGCTCCCTGTGGCAGCATCTTTGTCATGGAGTAAGCCATGAGCTCTGTGGTCAGGTGGTCTAATTACAGTCCTAGCTCTGCCAGTTATAATCTGTACATATTAGGGCAGTCTGCTTAAACTCTATGTGCATCCGGTTTTTCATCAGTAAAACTGATAAAATAGCAACTCTTAGAAATTAACCAATATCTGCATATGGAAAACATTCAATAAACCATAAATAAATGGATGGGATAGTTAAATGTCTACGTAACTGCATAACATGATTCCTGAATTGTACGTGCATGTCTCTGAAATTCTTCGATACGGATGCCAGGGGGAAGTCTTAATTAGTGACTACGAGTTATCCCAGCTGGTATGATCAACTGCTTGACGTCACCTTCCCAGGTGACAGAGTGTCTGCATTATAAGAAACTAATCAGTGTCAAGAGCTGTCTTTCAAATTTAAGCCTGCTCCAACCATGGCAAGTATCCTAACAGTATCAGCTTTTTATTGCATTTCACAATCAATTGAGCTATATATATGGACAGTCTCCTCCCCCACCCCTGCCCTGGACCCCACACACAAGCAGAATTACAATATGGCCAAAAAATAAGATTTGCCATCAGATCCAGACTGAGGTTTCTGCTCTTCTGCTTATTAGTTACATGTCCTTGGGCAATTTAAACTCACTAAGCTTCAATTTTCCCTTGAAAAATGGGAATAATTCCTACTCTGAGAGCTAGTAAGTAGAAAAGTAAATGACACAATATATGTAAATCACTTAACCTAGTGCCTGACATATATGAAGCATTCATTAAGGAGTGGCTGTCATTATTGTTGTTGTTGTTATTATTATTTATTATTATTATTATTATTGCTTCACCCCAGATTCTGAGAAACTTTTCCTTAAGAGAGAGATATAACATTGGGTTACAAAATAATTTTATTTTAGTTAGAGGAAAAAATGTTCAGCAGTTTTAATCTTTGACAGAATTTCTGGTGTTGCAGTTGCCATCTGGGATGCACTAAAACCTAAAAAGCTGATAAATTCAAGATTGATTTGTACTGTGGATAAAGTCTCAAGGTACTAATTAGATAAGAGACTGCCATGATTTTTCCAGATGACTGTGTTAGAATGACTGGGTTTTTTTTTAGGTGGCATTATTATTAATAACAGTAATAATTATTAAGCCCGTTAATGTCTCATAATTACAAATGAAGCCTCCACTGAGTGCCACATCAAAAAAAATTTCTTTGCTTGTGGATTCAGTTTCTTTGTTCACCATCAGGCATAGTCCATAGATGTCAGTACTCATAATGATCCTTCTTTTCATGCACTTTTTGCTTTGAACAATTTCTTCCAGTACATTTGGCTGGAAGGTAATATGCCTGTATAGCATCTACTTCCTTCCATGTGCCTTAGAGGGAAGGGAAGGGAGAGGGAAAGGGAAAAGAAAAGGGAAAGGGGAAGGAAGAGAAGAGAAGAGAAGAAAAGGAGCCTACAAGGAGAGGACCTCACTACATTCAACCCGCAAAACAAGGAGGGGTAGAAGGTTACTAGCTGACTAATATCTTATAAAAGATTCATCTGCCTGAATGCGTTGAAGAAGGAGACGTTTGTCCTTTTAGGGAATCTAAGAGGCAATCTGAGGATAAGTCAAAAAAACATAACCATCTCCTCCAGAGGGAAATATCTGAATATAAAAGAGGCCAAGCTGGGCTTTAGAGAAATATATAAAGGAAATTTAATGTAATCAAGTCCACCTGGATATTTTCCAGGCTCAGTCCTATGTTACTGTGGTAGTGGTTTCATTAGTCATTTGTGTAGCTGCAAACTTGATACTCACTCAGAGTACATTTATTTTTTAAGCCAACCTACACTAGCTCCTTGTTTCACTTTGCAAAGTTTCTTTTGTTTTGTTTTGGTTTTTTAGTGCATTTCCAACTTCTGGTTTGAAGATTCAATCTCTGAGTAAAATTCTGGAAGACAGTTCAGATGCTTTGACAGAATAAAAGGGGGGGGTTCCTTTTATCTGGCATTGAAGTAGCCAAATATATTGGCATCCTGTTTTCAATGTGTAATAACTTCATTCAATAAGTCTTTCAACAAACATTTTCTGATTGCCTACTAGTGTCTTACGCATACCATTATTTATGAAACCAAGCATAACATGATCCCTACCCTACTATTCCAAGGCTAAAGACTTTCCTGAGAGTCTTGATACTTTCCGAAATGCATAATGTCTTCTGGCCAGCTACTTCAAACATTGTTCACCTGGTGCATGTTAAACAAACATTCAATCACTCTCTGTCACCCATACCCTGTTGGAATGAATAAAGCACAAGGAAAGGAATGACAGGAAGGGTTGTAGAAGCTGGGCCTCCAAAATGAGGATGAGAGAGAATGGAAGCACTGACATAGCTAATTCAGACAGACTCCCTTCCCTGTTAAATACCCACAGTGTCTGGAAGCTCTCCAGAGGCTTGAAAACTCTTGTCTTCAAAGTAGTCCAATAAAATCTTTCTCACTCAATGAATGGCAGGGAACATACAGAGGATGGTGAAGAAATAGGATTTCTTATGGCTTTGTTTTTCTCAGGGAAAAAAAGGTAGACACGCTACATCTTCTGTGACCCTCAAAGGATCTTCAAATTTTTTTATAAAACAACTTCAGTTACAAATAAACATTGCATTTGATAGCAGATTAGCAGTCTATGATTGATACTTTGATGGAAAACCATAACACTCATTAATAATGTACATAGTACTCAGTTCCTAAAACCATTTCCCTAATGGCATAAAGATTTCTCTTAAGCGATACTGTAGCTCTCATTATCATTATCTTTTGTGATCTTAATGAACATCAATGCCTACATATAGTGTGGTGGTATTGTAAAATGTTCTATGTACACTAGCGCCTAAATTGAGAGAAATGTTTAATTTGTGAGGTTCTAGTTATTACTCTGACATGGGTATTTAATAAATACCTAAAAAAGAGCTAACCTACAAAGCTCAGTCTTTGAGAATCAGAAATAGTTTATAGTTGTTTATTCCAAGTTAAGCATGAGCCTGATAAGATTATTGTAAAATATTAAATCTTTTATCTTCAAAGTAAAATACAAAAATTCTTGGGTAAATATCAGTTTATTAATTTGATTATATTTTCTCTGTGTTCCTGAGGTATTCTACTTCATCATAAAACATGTTTTATTTTTTCAAGACTGAAAAATTCATTTCTAAATAGTGCCAAGTTCAATGAAGGCAATGTTTATGCATTTACCCCATTTATACTGAGAATTTAACAACTTACAGTGACTTAGAAACATCATTCTAGGAGACACATGAAATTGTCTTCAGGATCAAGTAGGAAATCCTCAATTATGTTTACCCTTTTAGCCCAATGCATTTAACTAGCAGTTTGAACCCTTATTGACCCAAACTCAGTAGAGACTTATGTTTAAAAGTATCTATCTTATAAGCATAAGTTAGAAAAATGTAAGAAAGTCTAACCTCAAAATACCTGGTATATGTTTTTTTCCCTTCTTGGAAGCTGAATGTCTTATAGGTATATGACCAAAAAATGAATTTAAAGCAGCAGGTATTGAATTAGGACGATAGAAACTCTGAAATTATATGAAAAAATGTGAGCATGTGCATGTGTGTTATTTAGGAAGAGAGAAAGGACAAGAAACACATATATACTGAGAAGCTTCTGTATGTCGGGCCCTGTTCAAGACATTGGAATAGAGTGTGAAAAAGAGTGTTCCTGACCTCAAGTATCTTATATTCTCATTAAGAAATACAGCCAGTAGGGACCCCTGGGTGGCTCAATAGGTTAAGCAGCTGCCTTCCCCTCAGGTCATGGTGCCGGTATCCTAGGATCGAGTCCCACATCGGGCTCCTTGCTTGGTGGAGAGCTGGCTTCTCCCTCTGCCTCTGCCTTCCACTCTGCCTGCCTGTGCACTCTCTCTCTCTCTCTCTCTCTGACAAACAAATAAAAATAAAATCTTTTTAAAAAATTGAAAAGAAATACAGCCAGTAAAACATGTAAACAAATAAATAAATTTTAGAAACATACCCGAAATTTAGGATCTGGGATTTCTACAAATTACATTCAAAGTAAGAACTCAAAATCTGAGATGGGCAAAAACCAAAGACACAGACCATTATGAGTGTGGGCAAAGGAGATTGGCAACAGTTTTAGGACACAAAAGAATCAGCTTTTAGAATTATTAAATATACCCAGAGGGAAAAAAATGTATAATATGTCACCATGTTTCAAACATATATGATCATGATCAAAAAATGATCAAGGAAGAAGTAACAGAAATAGCCATGAAAAATTAAGGGAGAATTAATTAAAATTAATTAAAACAAAAAATTAAAAATAAGTTTTAATTTTAAAATTTAAATTTAAAAAATTAATATTAATTTTAATTAAAAATTTTAAACTTAAAAAATATTTTATTTTATTTATTTTAAACTTATTTTAAAATTTTTAAAAATAAAATTCAAAAAACAATTAAGGGAGAATCAACATTTAGAGATAAAACATAAATTGGGGGACACCTGGGTGGCTCAGTGGATTAAGCCTCTGCCTTCTGCTCAGGTCATGATCCCAGGGTCCTGGGATCGAGACCTGCATTGGGCTCCTTGCTCGGCAGGGAGTCTGCTTTTCTCTCTGCCTCTGCCTGCTTGTGCTCTCACTCTTTCTCACTCTCTCTCTCTGACAAATAAATAAATAAATAAAATCTTTAAAAAAAAAACATAAATTGGGTGAAGATGGAGTCTCAGTGAACGAGTGGGATGTCAGAACAGACAGAGTTACTAAACTGGATGATAAATCAGAAGACATTACCCAGAGTGTAGAGAGGAAACATAGACTGTACAAAAGAACAGAGAAAGTGAGAGATTCTAGCACACATCCAGTTGAGTCCCAGAAGGAGAAAATTTTTTTTTAAATATTTTATTTATTTGACAGAGAGAAATCACAACTAAGCAGAGAGGCAGGCAGAGAGAGAGGAGGAAGCAGGCTCCCCATGGAACAGAGAGCCCAATGTGGGGCTCGATCCCAGGACCCTGAGATCATGACCTGAGCCAAAGGCAGAGGCTTTAACTCACTGAACCACCCAGGCACCCCAGGAGAAAATTTTTTAAAATGCAGAAGAGAGGGCACCTGGGTGGCTTAATGTGTTAAGGCCTCTGCCTTCAGCTCAGGTCATGATCCCAGGAACCTGGAATTGAGCCCCACATCAGACTTTCTGTTCAGCAGGAAGCCTGCTTCCCCCTCTCTCTCTGCCTGCCTCTCTGTCTACTTGTGATCTCTGTCTGTCAAATAGATAAATAAAATCTTTTTAAAAAAATGCAGAAGGGATAGATTTGAAGAGACAATCTCTGAAACATTTTTTTCAGAGTTGATAAAAGACATATATGCATAGAAATAAGAAGTCCCACATGTGCCAAGCAAGATAAATAAATGAGGTCAACATTTGGGCATTTTTTATAAGGTTACACAATGCCTAAGACAAGAAAAGAAAATTTTGAATTAGATGGAGAGAAAAGGCAGGAAAAGACATTTACCAGGAATGACAATTACACTGAGAACCAGCCTCTCAGGGGCAACAACAGAAGCCAAAAGACTGAGAATCACTGTCTTCAAAGTCTTGAGAGAAGGTAACTGTCGATCTAGAATTTTAAATCCAGCAAAACTATCTTTTCAAAATGAGAGTGAAATGAAGATATCTTCAGATTAACAAAAACTGAGGGAGTTTGCCACCAAAAGCTCCTAAAAGAACTTTTAAATGATGTATTTCATGAACAAGAAAAATGGTTCTGTAAATGACTTACATAGTTAAATAACACAGATTATTGAGGTGACGGTTACACATCTCTATAATTATGTGAAAAAAAAAACACTGAATTGTACCCTTTAAATGGGTAAATTGTATGGTACATGAATTATATCTCGATTATGCTGTTTTTAAAAATTGTAAGGATCAGGATGGTGGAGAAGTAGCAGGCTGAGACTACATCAGGTAGCAAGATATCAGCTAGATAGCTTATCTAAACATTGCAAACACCTACAAATCCAACGAGATCGAAGAGAAGAACAGCAATTCTAGAAACAGAAAATCAACCACTTTCTGAAAGGTAGGACTGGCAGAGAAGTGAATCCAAAGCGACAGGAAGATAGAATGAGGGAGGAGGGGCCGGCTCCCCACAAGCGGCCGAGCACAAAATCAGGACTTTTAAAAGTCTGTTCCACTGAGGGACATTGCTCCAGAGGCTAAACTGGGGTGAAGCCCACGCGGGGTCAGCATGGCCCCAGCTCCCACAGGGTCACAGAAGGATTGGGGGTGTTGGAGTGTCGCAGAGCTCTCAGGTATTAGAACGGGGAAGCCGGCTACAGAGACAGAGCAGAGGACTGAACTCTTAGCTCGGGGTTACCTTGAACTGGTCGCAGGCTGGGTGAGCTCGGAGCGCGGCTAGAGGCTGGGGATACGGGAGTGATTGGGTGCTGTTCTCTGGAGGCGCACTGAGGAGTGGGGCCCCAGGCTCTCAACTCCTCCAGGCCAGAGACTAGGAGGCCACCATTTTCATTCCCGTCCTCCGGAACTCTACGGAAAGCGCTCAGGGAACAGAAGCTCCCAAAAGCGAACCTGAGCGGATTACTTAGTCCAGGCCCCCCAGGAAGGGTGGTGCAATCCCGCCTCGGGCAAAGACACTTGAGAGTCACTACAACAGGCCCTTCCCCCAGAAGATCAACAAAATATCCAGCCAGGACGAAGATCATCTATCAAGGAAAGCAGGTTCAATACCTAAGACAGCAGTGGAATTCCAGAGGAGGAGAAAGCAAAGCACGAACTCATGGCTTTCTCCCCATGATTCTTTAGTCTTGTGGTTAATTCAACTTTCTTTTTCAATTTTCTTTCTTTCTTTTTTCTTCTTCTGCTAAATTTTTTAAAACTTTTACCCTTTTCTTTTTTAATGTTTTTAGACTAGTTTAACTAAAATATATATTTTTTCTCTTTTTTATATTTTTTCTTTATTTGTTTATTTTTTAAATTTTTTTCTTTTTTTTTCTGAACCTCTTTTTATCCCCTTTCTCCCCCTCCCCCCAATTTCGGGTCTCTTCTGATTTGGTTACAGCTCATTTTTCTGGGGTCTTTGCCACCCTTTTAGTATTTTACTTGCTCCTTCATATACTCTTATCTGGACAAAATGACAAGGCAGAAAAATTCACCACAAAAAAAAAGAACAAGAGGCAGTACTGAAGGCTAGAGACCTAATCAATACAGACATTGGTAATATGTCAGATCTAGAGTTCAGAATGACAATTCTGAAGGTTCTAGCTGGGCTCAGAAAAGGCATGGAAGATATTAGAGAAACCCTCTCTGGAGATATAAAAGCCCTTTCTGGAGAAATTAAAGAACTAACCAATTTGAATCTAACCAAGTTGAAATCAAAAAAGCTATTAATGAGGTGCAGTCAAAAATGAGGCTCTCGCTGCTAGGATAAATGAGGCAGAAGAAAGAATTTGTGATATAGAAGACCAAATGACAGAGAATAAAGAAGCTGAGCAAAAGAGGGACAAACAGCTACTGGACCACGAGGGGAGAATTCGAGAGATAAGTGACACCATAAGACGAAACAACATTAGAATAATTGGGATTCCAGAAGAAGAAGAAAGAGAGAGGGGAGCAAAAGGTCTATTGGAGAGAATTATTGGAGAGAATTTCCCTAATATGGCAAAGGGAACAAGCATCAAAATCCAGAGGTGCAGAGAACCCCCCTCAAAATCAACAAGAATAGGTCTACACCCCGTCACCTAATAGTAAAATTTACAAGTCTTGGTGACAAAGAGAAAATCCTGAAAGCAGCCTGGGAAAAGAAGTCTGTAACATACAATGGTAAAAATAGTAGATTGGCAGCAGACTTATCCACAGAGACCTGGCAGGCCAGAAAGAGCTGGCATGATATATTCAGAGCACTAAACGAGAAAAACATGCAGCCAAGAATACTATATCCAGCTAGGCTATCATTGAAAATAGAAGGAGAGATAAAAAGCTTCCAGGACAAACAAAAACTGAAAGAATTTGCAAACACCAAACCAGCTCTACAGGAAATATTGAAAGGGGTCCTCTAAGCAAAGAGAGACCCTAAAAGTAATAGATCAGAAAGGTACAGAGACAATATACAGTAACAGGCACATTACAGGCAATATAATGGCACTAAATTCATATCTCTCAATAGTTACCCTGAATGTTAAAGGGCTAAATGCCCCAATCAAAAGACACAGGGTATCAGAATGGATTAAAAAAAAACAAAACCCATCTATATGTTGCCTACAAGAAACTCATTTTAAATGTGGAGACACCTCCAGATTTAAAGTGAGGGGGTGGAAAACAATTTACGATGCTAATGGGCATCAGAAGAAAGCTGAGGTGGCAATCCTTATATCAGATCAATCAGAATTTAAGCCAAAGACTATAATAAGAGATGAGGAAGGACACTATATCCAACTCAAAGGGTCTGTCCAACAAGAAGATATGACAATTTTAAATATCTATGCCCCTAACATGGGAGCAGCCAACTACATAAACCAATTAATAACAAAATCAAAGAAACACATCAATAATAATACAACAATAGTAGGGGACTTTAACACTCCCCTCACTGAAGTGGACAGATCATCCAAGCAAAAGATCAACAAGGAAATAAAGGCCTTAAATGACACACTGGACCAGATGGACATCACAGATATATTCAGAACATTTCATCCCAAAGCAACAGAATACACATTCTTCTCTAGTGCACATGGAACATTCTCCAGAATAGATCACATCCTGGGTCGTAAATCAGGTCTCAACCAGTATCAAAAGATTAGGATCATTCCATGCATATTTTCAGACCACAATGCCCTGAAGCTAGAACTCAATCACAAGAGGAAATTTGGAAAGAACCCAAATCGATGGAGACTAAACAGCATCCTTCTAAAGAATGAAAGGGTCAACCAGGAAATTAAAGAAGAATTGAAAAAATTCATGGAAACAAATGATAATGAAAACACAACGGTTCAAAATCTGTGAGACGCAACAAAGGCAGTCCTGAGAGGAAAATATGTAGCGGTACAAGCCTTTCTCAAAAAAACAAGAAAAGTCTCAAGTACACAACCTAACCCTACACCTAAAGAAGCTGGAGAAAGAACAAGAAAGAAACCCTAAACCCAGCAGGAGAAGAGAAATCATAAAGATCAGAGCAGAAATCAATGAAATAGAAACCAAAAAAAAACAATAGAACAAATCAACGAAACTAGGAGCTTGTTCTTTGAAAGAATTAATAAGATTGATAAACCCCTGGCCACACTTATCAAAAAGAAAAGAGAAAGGACCCAAATAAATAAAATCATGAATAAAAGAGGAGAGATCACAATTAACACCAAAGAAATATAGACAATTATAAGAACATACTATGAGCAACTCTACACCAGCAAATTTTACAATCTGGAAGAAATAGATGCATTCCTAGAGACATATACACTATCACAGTGGAACCAGGAAGAAATAGAAAGCCTGAACAGGCCCATAACCAGTAAGGAGATTGAAACAGTCATCAAAAATCTCCAAACAAACAAAAGCCCAGGGCCAGATGGCTTCCCAGGGGAATTCTACCAAACATTTAAAGAAGAACTAATTCCTATTCTCCTGAAACTGTTCCAAAAAATAGAAATGGAAGGAAAACTTCCAAACTCATTTTATGAGGCCAGCATCACCTTGATCCCAAACCAGACAAGGACCCCACCAAAAAAGAGAACTACAGACCAATCTCCTTGATGAACACAGATGCAAAAATTCTCACCAAAATACTAGCCAATAGGATTCAACAGTACATTAAAAGGATTATTCACCACGATCAAGTGGGATGTATTCCAGGGCTGCAAGGTTGGTTCAACATCCACAAATCAATCAATGTGATAGAACACATTAATAAAAGAAAGAACAAGAACCATATGATACTCTCAATAGATGCTGAAAAAGCATTTGACAAAGTACAGCATCCCTTCCTGATCAAAACTCTTCAAAGTGTAGGGATAGAGGACACATACCTCAATATTATCAAAGCCATCTATGAAAAACCCACCGCAAATATCCTTCTCAATGGAGAAAAATTGAAAGCTTTTCCGTTAAGGTCAGGAACACAGCAGGGATGTCCATTATCACCACTGCTATTCAACACAGTACTAGAAGTCCTAGCCTCAGCAATCAGACAACAAAAAGAAATTAAAGACATCCAAATCAGCAAGGAAGAAGTCAAACTATCACTCTTCACAGATGATATGATACTATATGTGGAAAACCCAAAAGACTCCACTCCAAAACTGCTAGAACTTGTCCAGGAATTCAGTAACGTGTCAGGATATAAAATCAATGCACAGAAATCAGTTGCATTTCTCTACACCAACAACAAGACAGAAGAAAGAGAAATTAAGGAGCCAATCCCATTTACAATTGCACCCAAAATTATAAGATATCTAGGAATAAACCTAACCAAAGAGGCTAAGAATCTATATGCAGAAAACTATAAAGTACTCATGAAAGAAATTGAGGAAGACATAAAGAAATGGAAAAATGTTCCAAGCTCCCGGATTGGAAGAATAAATGTTATGAAAATGTCTATGCTGCCTAAAGCAATCCACACATTTAATGCAATCCCTATCAAAATACCATCCATTTTTTTCAAAGAAATGGAATAAATAATCCTAAAATTTATATGGAACCAGAAAAGACCTCGAATAGCCAAAGGAATATTGAAAAAGAAAGCCAAAGTTGGTGGCATCACAATTCCGGACTTCAAGCTCTATTACAAAGCTGTCATCATCAAGACAGCATGGTACTGGCACAAAAACAGACACATAGATCAATGGAACAGAATAGAGAGCCCAGAAATAGACCCTCAACTCTATGGTCAACTAATCTTCAACAAAGCAGGAAAGAATGTCCAATGGAAAAAAGACAGCCTCTTCAATAAATGGTGCTGGGAAAATTGGACAGCCACATGCAGAAAAATGAAATTGGACCACTTCCTTACACCACACACGAAAATAGACACAAAATGGATGGAGGACCTCAATGTGAGAAAGGAATCCATCATAATCCTTGAGGAGAACAAAGGCATCAACCTCTTCGACCTCAGCCACAGCAACATCTTCCTAGGAACATCGGCAAAAGCAAGGGAAGCAAGGGCAAAAATGAACTATTGGGATTTCATCAAGATCAAAAGCTTTTGCACAGCAAAGGAAACAGTTAACAAAACCAAAAGACAACTGACAGAATGGGAGAAGATATTTGCAAACGACATATCAGATAAAGGGCTAGTGTCCAAAATCTATAAGGAACTTAGCAAACTCAACACCCAAAGAACAAACAATCCAATCAAGAAATGGGCAGAGGACATGAACGGACATTTCTGCATAGCCAACATCCAGATGGCCAACAGACACATGAAAAAGTGCTCCACATCACTCGGCATCAGGGAAATACAAATCAAAACCACAATGAGATATCACCTCACACCAGTCAGAATGGCTAAAATTAGCAAGTCAGGGAATGACAGATGCTGGCGAGGATGCGGAGAAAGAGGAACCCTCCTACACTGTTGGTGGGAATGCAAGCTGGTGCAACCACTCTGGAAAACAGCATGGAGGTTCCTCAAAATGTTGAAAATAGAACTACCCGATGACCCAGCAATTGCACTACCGGGTATTTACCCTAAAGATACAAACATACTGATCCGAAGGGGCACGTGCACCCGAATGTTTATAGCAGCAATGTCTACAAAAGCCAAACTATGGAAAGAACCTAGATGTCCATCAACAGATGAATGCATAAAGAAGATGTGGATATATATACACAATGGAATACTATGCAGCCATCAAAAGAAATGAAATCTTGCCATTTGCGACGACGTGGATGGAACTAGAGGGTATCATGCTTAGTGAAATAAGTCAATCGGAGAAAGACAACTATCATATGATTTCCCTGATATGAGGACGTGGAGATGCAACATGGGGGGTTAGGGGGCAAGGAGAAGAATAAATGAAACAAGATGGGATGGGGAGGGAGACAAACCATAAGTGACTCTTAATATCACAAAACAAACTGAGGGTTTCCGGGGGGGGGGGTGTTGGAAGAGGGGGAGGTGGGTTATGGACATTGGGGAGGGTATGTGCTATGGTGAGTGCTGTGAAGTGTGTAAACCTGGCGATTCATAGACCTGTACCCCTGGGGATAAAAATACATTATATGTTTATAAAAAAATAAGAAATAAATAAAAAATTTTTTAAAAAATTGTAAGGATCAAAGGTCCTCCTTTGCAATAGAGACTGTGTGACCTGAGACCTTGGGAAAATGAGTATCAGAACTTACATATACAGTTTAATGCATATAGTCTGGCCAAAGGTACACTGATGTATATCTCAATTTGATAGTGAAAACGTACATAGAGCTACCTACAAATCAAGAATGTATTTTAGTGAAAACTTATGTTTCCTATAAAAATGAATCTATTGGAATAATCATTTTTTTAAAAAAACATAGACTAAAAAAAAATTCCTAACAATACTGAAAAAAAATGTTTCCAAAGACAAAACTATAAATCAAGTCCAGAGAAGTCCTGTTTTCATGCCGGTATCCCCAACTTGTCCTTCCCTCCCACACCGGTAATTTATATTTGTTTTAATCATCATTTACCCAAAAATTATATTTCAGAGGTGGAAGGTTAATATATCCATGTTTCACTGTTTGATGCAGAAGAGTACTGTGACTCAGGTACCTGCATCCAGAACAAAATGGAAAGCCATTGTAAATCTAACTTCCGATAATGTGTATGGGTAAGAATCTCCCACAGCCTTCAGGAATCAGCAAAAGACAAATCCATTCTTTTGAGTAGAAGAGAGTTTCTGGTCAATTAACACATCAAGAGAGAGATTTGAAAGCCAGTGGCACTTTGAACTCTATATATGAAATTGCCAGCTACTTCCACCAACATTTATAGCAGTATGTAAGGAAAATAGTTTCAGAGGTATGCATTTCCAAGCTGTGATGGTCTGAGCAGTTGGTTAATATCTCAGTGCTTCGGTTTCCCTGTTAAAACAAGAACAATACCACTCACCATTTCAGACTGTTCTAAGGATGATATTAAGTGATGTAATGACACAGAACCTAAAGAATGAGCAGTGTGCGGGCACATGGCACTCTAAGGCAAAAGGCCAGAATTCTAACTCAGGACCACAGAGACAATCAATGTCATTTCAACAGTGATCAGCCAGTCAAGGTGTGAGCCAGGCTCCCATTGTACATGTAATTAAAATCTCAATTTCTATATTTCTCTGAAAGCATATAATATTCCAGAGCATTATGCTATAAAATCCATTTAAGAGAGATATGGAGGGTATGGCCCATTCACAAAGGGGCCCAGACAAAGCTAAATGCAATTGGAATGCAAACACTTTTTAGCTGATTTGAATATTTTCAGGGCTACTGCTGAAAAAACAAACCCACAAGCTATTCTTCCTCTTCTGCCATTAAACAGTGCTTCCCCAAAAGGAAAGTCTCCCATTGTTTGGATCACAGAAAATGTCACAATTCTTTACTTAATCTTACTATACACAGTTTTTGGCTTTCTTAAACAGCCAACTCACAGCGCGTATTATAACTGGCAAGGTAGCCATGGAATATTTCTATGAAATCGCCTGGGAAATGTATCAGGGGGTTTTGCTGCACAACAGTAAAACTTGCTGCCACACATCAGGAGGGAATACTGGCCAATTATGGTCCTAAAATGAACTGCCCACTGCTTCTTCTCCATTTCTTAAGCAAACTTCCTTTCCAGATTATTTTCCGTAATGTGACAATTCTGGGCGACCACAAGCTGTGCTTGTTCAGACCACATTTGTTGAAAAAGGTACAACTGAACTTCACAAGTGGAAAAAAAGAGAGAGATCAAGTATTAATCTGGGTCCACAGAGGAAAGAAACAAGCTATTTTTGCTTCTACAAACTTTAAAGATAAATAAATAAACCTTCACTCCTAGAAAGAAGATTTTCTGCTGCTTTGCAAGCTAGTTGGCTAGCACAGATAAGGACAAGTGACCACAAGGTTCATGCCAGAGGCAGTCTGAGGGATGGACAGGAGCTCCAGGGTTTGCTCAGGACAATCTTCAAACTATCCCTCATCCTCTCCAGCTCCTACAGCCAAAGCTGAGGAAATATTTTGTGACTTCCTCATGATTCAGGCAAAAACAAGCTTTGCTGTCAATTTATGCATAATTTCGGCTAGGCGAGCCTGAAATAATGTAGTCAAAAGTAGACCAAAACTTCATAAAAATATAGAAAATGTAAAACGGGCTATCTGGCAGACCTGGTTCCTACAAATGCCAGCTTGTGTGCTCTTCTAGATCATGTCATGTGACGGATTTGCACTTTTTCACCTAGAGTCAGAAAAAGACAAATCAAGGATGATCTCCTCGGACCAGTTCTGCTGTGGTGATGACAGATTCCCCCAGGTACAGGAGTAACCCAAGGGGGAGGCCATGAGAACCAGGATCAGTCATTATCCCACGAGACAAAACCTCCAGCTCCAACAGCCACTTCTCTTGGTGGAAAGCCAAAAAGACTCAGCCTGAAACCACTGGTTCTACACTTAGCACCAACCAGGTACCCTATTTCCTTCCTGTATATGCTTCTGCCACCACATGCCACAAAGAGACCAAGGTAGTTTAGGAAAACACATTTCTTAAGTTGATTTTTTAAAACGTTAATAAATATGTTATGATAATTTTGCTCAAACTAGTACATGAGAAGATTTATGTAGTGCACAGATCAACTCTTTTAGAAATGTGACTTGAATTTTTATGTATATCTTTTTAAAATACAACACACATAACCTACGATTTCCCACAGACTAATTATTTAGAACAAGGTTAAATTTATTTAGAATTTCCAAATGAGTTTATTCACAGAAATAATAAGTAAGTCATAGTAGAAGTGTCAAATGTAAACGGCAAAAATGTGAAGTTGGTACACATGGGACATATTGGGGAAATACATAATTAGGATACTAATACCAGGAGGAGATTTGTATGTTTCTAGTCAAGTCATAGGGCTCTGGCTGGTGGAAGAGGCTCCTGTGGTCTTCCTATTCCATGAAGTTTTCTCTGAACTATTTCTATAGGTAGACAGACCTTATTTCCTCAGCTGTGCATGGATTCCAGGAAGATGCTCCTCACTGCCTGGTAACCCACAAGACGAGTCTGCTGCTCATCAGTGAGTGAGGGAGGATATCCCTTCTCCACCCGTGGTGAATGCCACCACACATGTTTCTCCCCGAAGGAAATATACTGTCACCTCAACGATTTAAATAACTTCTCATTGAAGGGGTTCCTGCAGAAGTTCCAGAGCTTCACAGAATGTGTTTGGGTGGGGGATGGGGGATAAGAGGAGGCCCTGAGTCAGAAGTTATGCCCTTGGCCCAATTTTGTTCTCTCATCCTACATGAGAAACCAGTTATTCCAGGGTCCCAGCCTCTTATCTCTCCTTCCCATCAATCCTTCCTCACCCAGTGTCCCCCACTTATGCTCTCCCACCCTATCCCCAGACCGTGCATTCTCACACAATCCTGACAATGAAGAAAGCTTAGCCCAAGTGACTTCTTCCTATTTCCATGAGCACACACGTGTGTGTGTTGGGGGGGGGGGGGATATGATAAGGGGGAGGGGTTCTCAGATGGAAAGCACACCACATTCTCCACCACATTCTCCATTTATTAAAATTGTGTTACAAATTTCATTCCGGGATTCCTTTCAATCAAAGCAAAGAGAAGGGGTTAAAATCACCATGGTTCCTCAGGAAAAGGTTCATCTAGGTCTTCAGATAGACTAGAAGGCATCAGCAACATTTCCTACAAAGAATCCCATGTGGCTTTCCTTTGGCTGTTGCTTACGGAATTAATCTGGGTAAGCTGAGGACTGTTTGCACACCTTACTGCAATTATGTGTTTACATGTCTGCCCCCTCCTTCTAGACCATAATTTACTGAGGATTGGTCATATGCCTCAGACATTTCTCTATTTTCAATGCCAAGAACAATAATAGGCTTTAAAAGTGTTTGCTATGTGAATGACTATATAATCACGAGAACAGGACTGTTTGAAGATATAGGAACTGAAATGCTACATTGAAATAGGAAACATAGATAACTTTCTTTTTTAAATCAATAGTTATATTATTTTCACCTAGAAATCTACTGTGACACAATAAACAGCAGACGGGGTATTCTACGCAAGAAGTTAAAATGACAGTCCATGTCGATCAAAGTTATTAGCTATTTTGTTCAGCTTTCTCCTGCATTTCCCCTGTATAAGCTCAGCTTCCACAGTGTCCATGTGACTATATTTATCCCTCTGCTTCATTTTGGACACAGGAGCCTATAAGGAAAAAAGTAATGAAACCATAAAGCAGAGTGACCTAGATTACTTTTTACCTAGGTCATCTTTTCGGGTCCCTCAGGCCTGCCCCAGATCTAGGCCATCTGCTTTGAGTGACAAGCGGACCAATGAATGGGACTAGATTATCTTTAATTAGGGGTTGTATATCAGAATAAATCAGTCTTTTAAAAAAAAGAGGCTCTGAAGAAGTAGAACTTGAAATATGGTCTACTCAGTGACATATGCTTAAAAAGGAAGACAGGAGGTTCAGCATAAATGGAGATAAAGCTACATAAGGTTTTTGTGGTCAAAAATATAACAGGTAGTGCCATCTCCTTCTTTTCCTCCTCCAGGATACATACGCAGTGGAGGGTTCCTATATAAACGGTTTGTATTAGTTTTCTAGGGCTACTATAACAAAATGCCTCCAACTGGATGGCTTAAATAACAGAAAATTATCTTTTCACAGTTCAAGGTCAAGGCACTGGTAGGGTTGGTGTCTTCTAAGGCCTTTCTCCTTGACTTACAGAGAGCCACCTTCTCATCCTGTTCTCACATGGTCTTTTCTCTGGGTGTTTACACCCTTCATATCTCTCTGTGTGTCCAAATTTCCTCTTCTTACAAAGTCACCAATCAAATTGGATTAGGGTCCATCTTAACAACCTCATTTTAACTTACCTCTTGAAAGGCCCTATCTCCAAATATAGTCACACTCTAAGTTACTAGGGGTTAGGAATTCAACATATAAATTGGGGTGGAGGGGGGTGCCTGGGTGGCTCAGTGGGTTAAAGCCTCTGCCTTCGGCTCAGGTCATGATTCCAGGGTCCTGGGATCGAGCCCTGCATCGGGATCTCCGCTCGGCGGGGAGCCTGCTTCCCTCTCTCTGTCTGCTTCTCTGCCTACTTGTGATCTCTGTCTGTCAAATAAATAAATAAAATCTTTAAAAAAAAATTGGGGTGGAGGGAGGTATAGCTCAGCCTATAACAAGAAAACATACTATATTCTTTTCATTTAAAAGCCATAGTTCACTTACTTGTGGCACATAAGGAATAACATGGAGGACATTGGGAGATGGAGAGGAGAAGTGATGTGGGGGAAATCAGAAGGGGAGATAAACCATGAGAGATTGTGGATGCTGAGAAACAAACTGAAGGTTTTGGGGGGAATGAGGGTTGGGTGAGCCTTGTGGTGGGTATTAAGGAGGGCACATATTGCAAGGAGCACTGGGTGTGGTGCATGAACAATGAATCTTGGAACACTAAAAAAAAAAAAAAGCCATAGTATCATCCTAATCAGGAATTGATTCACTTCTTATTGCCCAAGTATTTTAGGACTATACTAAAAGAAAGGGAGGAACTAAACAGAACAATGACAAAATTAAGGATCATTCCCACAAGGAAACCAGAGAAGGTTTCTAACTAAAGATCAAAAGTTTGGATTATTCAAAAAAAAAAAAAACAAAAAGGTATCTCAAGCTCAAACTAGACCTGGGGAAACAAACTCAAATGCTTTCCAATCCAAACAGATAACATCAATGGGCTGCAGCCCGATGTAAAAAGAAAGGGTAAATGGAGAAGAAAGACAGTAGCAAACTAGAAAGTGTATGTTATAAAAGCAATCAAATTCAATTCTTTTTCAAGTGCATCAGCCAGTTTGTGAGCTTTGAACTTGACAATGAAGAACCTCTTTACTGCATGCCTCAAATGTTTGCTAAACAGATGTCCTTGCCATGTGCCCCATGACATTGACCCCTTTCCCTCCTTGCTTTTTGCCAACTCTGTCCAGATTAGTCTTTGGATTGGTGGCAGCCCAGGGCTTCAAGCTGCTGACCTCAAGTGGGAGTGTTAGAGCTGCCAACTGTTCTGTTCCTAATCAGTGCGGCTTTGAAGGCAGTTTCTTTCCTGTGAGCGTGTTCTTGCCTCATTTCCATTCTCTTCGGGCTTGGTTGTCATATGCACAGCGGCATGCTTGGGACCTGGATGAAACTCCAGGACCAGAAAAGTAGAACATATGCAAACCTGCAGGGGCTATGAAGCATTGAGTCAGAACCAGATGAGCAACAGAAATCAAAGATTCGTGAATGCCATTAGGGAGTGTAAGCTGGCATGTTTAGAATCAGAGCCAGTGGTTTCTAGCAGAACATAGTACAGAGACGAGACGTTTTATATTTAGGAACCGTTTTCAAAATACATGTGCCTACTACCCGCAGCCTCTACTGAATTTTCATCACAAGTTAGCAGCCAGTAGTGTGTTAGTGACTAAAGGAAACAGATTCAAGAACGGACTGAAGAAATTTGTTTATTTACCCATAGCTACCTTTATAATCCTCCTAGTCTGATAGTACTAGGAGATATAATTGATTCTCCTTTTCTCAGTTCCTTTCTAAAAGGATTGCTCAGCTAGTAAAACTCCTGGCCTATCTTCACTTTTTTCATCACTCCACCTCAAGAGTGTTGGAAAGATTCACCTTAGTGGTGACTTTGGGAGTAATAAACTGGGTGTGCTTAGGCCACCTCTGCCTCTTTTTCCTTTTAAGGAATCTGCTTGCCCAGAGACAGCATAGATCCCTTTGAGGACCAACTCTGCCCCAAGTGAGGGTGGAGGCAGTATGTTTGCCTTGGTCCAACACTGCATGTGTCTGTTTGCATAAGCCTGCCTAATTCTGGGGTTTAGTACAAGGAAGGTCACTTTGCTAACAGAACTAAAGCCACATCCTCTCAGCCACCACCAATATTGAAGGTAATATTTTGTCCTCCATCTGTCGTTCTTTTCTTTTATTTATCATTCTGTTCAGAGCCTGAGGATACAAAATTCCCCAACAGTGAAATCAAATCTGGAGTCTCTTTTATGGTAATAATGAAAAAATACAAGATTGCTCTTTGGTGATCCACACTGTGAGCTCTGGATTTACTACTGTTCTGCAAAAGGTAATTTCCCTTATACTAATATGAGTAAATATGAAGATAAATATACAAATACATGCATGTGTTTACACACATAGCATCTCCCATATCAAAATCGAGCCTGTAAGATTTCAAGGCACAAATGGGTATCCAATGGTCTTCATAATACAATGACTGAATTCTTGTAACATCTATTGGCATATCAAATATCTTTGGAATTCATTTCAAAATACAAAACATAAACTTGTACAAGAATACATCTTCAAAGACCAAACCATGTATCAAACTTAATGGGGTTTTTCTATAGCCTATAGAAGTGTTCCAAATGTTATCAAAGACCATTAAAATTTTCTTAAGTTAGTATGAAATGGACAAATGTGAAATTTCTAAGAAATCTAGTTGAAACTGTACCTTTCTTGGTTTGGTCAACAGATGATTATTTATTACTATTTACTAATGGACAGAGTAATTGAGAAATTCACTTATGTCTTACTTCAAAAATAAATAAATAAAGGACAATACAGATAACCTCCCAATCTGGGGTATTGAAAGAAACTGTCGTCAGTAGGAATGCGGCAATTCTATTTTACTTATTTTTTTTTTTTTAAGATCAACCTTTGTTTTGGACAGTCAATCCTTCAAAAGAATGAGGCTAAATTTCCCCCAGAAGAAGACATTTGGAGTTTACAGATTTCTAGGTTTAAAGGGAGCTTCTTGACGTGAATGAGTTTGAGGAAGAAAAGTCATAGGTTCTCTGAAATAGAGGGAGCAGAACTCTTGAAAAGCAGTGCCCCAAAAGTGAAACAGCAATTCACACTCTTTCCAAGAAAGAGTGTGCGGAAGCCTAAAAATGGCCACTATGAAATATGACAGTCCCCATGGTCACATTTTGCACTGAGAGTTGCCTTTCTCTGAAAAAAACTGGAACTTGGGCTGAAAACATCCACAGAACTGACCACATGGATATCTCTTTTTCTAGATGTGCATAACTCTCTAGGTTCTGGTGCCAAATAAGAGAGTAAAGAAGCTAAATTATTATTGGTATTGCCCTTCTTGACAACCTCGATGAAGAGCAACAAAATAAAGAAATATTACATTGTATATATCATATTAAATTGCTTATTTATTTGTAAAACTATGCAAAGTACCCACATTCCATTGGCCATATGCTGGATTGTGTTTTGTCAACATGGCACTATCACTCCTGTCTAAAGCTGTGAATAACATGTTCCAGATCCTACCGGTAATGGTCTGGGTTAAAGCTGGCCAAGAGAGGTAATTGTGTAAAATTTGGATAGCAGAGTGACACAGAAGCCGTGCCTCTGAGAAGACCATGACAATCAGACACAGTGACAGACAGGGTAAATGTGCCTGAAGAGATTCAGCTTTTAGCTCATTTTCCAAACTTCTGTCTGCATCATCCAAGAGTATCCCAAGCCAACCACCAAATACTACACTGCATTCCCTATAGAGGTGGCAGCTTCCACAGACCTCTCCACACACTCCCCCCTTCACATTCCCTTTCAGTATAGTTGTTTTTTGCAACTCCTCTTAAAACAACCCTTGGGGATTTCCCCACAATTTTGAACTGCACGTAACACTATATTTCATGCTACTGTGTTGGTTACTTTCTCTGATTCTCTGATTTTTCTCTTCCAGATCTTCACTTGCCTGGCCCCCTGCTTGTATATAAGTTCTGATTACAAAATGAGTAAACCCCATGAACTTGACTGGTTGTTTTCTTGAGAGAATCCTGACGCTTCAAGTTTTGGTACTGAATGTAGTTTTAGAAGAACAGGAGGGAAGTTCAGAAGGAACATCTTCTCTGTTTTGATTTGATATAAAGGCTGTAATGACCCTGTTGCTAATAGTAAATGAGATAGTCGATGACATCCAGGGCAAAAGCCATTTGCATAGTCACTGGACGACACCTACAACAGAGTGCCTATAGAAGTCAAGGCTTTAGGGGACCAAGTTGTTGCATCTATCAAAAAGTACTGGAGAAATAAAGAAAATTTAAATTAAAACAATGGAGTTCTTTGTTTGCTAATAGATCTTAGAGAAAGAAAATTATTATCTCCAAGCTTAATATTCTCCAGTTATGACACAGGTAAGGAATCCAAAAGCACTTATGATTTCCCTGAAAGAAACCTTCATCTTCCTGTACACACAGAGTCACCATTTCTGAAATCCAAACCCAGAATCCAAATCTGCAGGTGATCAAATTATAAAGCAAATTGAATCCATAGATTTATGAGGTTATGTTAAAGTTAAGATATTGCTTAGAAAAATAATGTAATCCTGAAAGACTGGACAGACTGAAAGAAGCTGAGAAACTTTAACACCCAAATTCTGATGAAATTTCCATTCTAATAGAAGCAGTTCTTTATCTCCTGAGACTAGTCTTCTCTTATCTAAAAAGCCTATAACAACCTGAGGTAGTGTAAAATCTGAGGTAATGACCCTGCAGGGGAATGATGATCCTTCTCAAGACCTATCCCCACTCCCTCTGATACAACCAGCCTCAAGTCCCATCAGGAACCAGGGGACTGGGTACAAAGCATGACCCAGTAAGAGGTCCTACACATGCCGAAATAATGACCAGATTTTGCCAATTTAGTGATGGAAGTGATGGGAACTTGATGAATAAAAATATATGTGAGAATGGGTTTATTGTAATGACAGCAAAATTAAAGAATCAGAAAGTTTTTACCTGCAGAGTTCTCTGATGTTGGCTAATTGATCATGATATCACTGGGACTGAAATAGATGGGCAGAGTACAAAGGTTTAATTTGACTTGTGTTCTGGATATGTAACCTAAATCACCTCCACAGAGCTGTCTCTCCTCAACCAATTTCTAGACTTTAGCTTGTACCCAAACCGAGGTCCCCATGAATGAAGAAAAAGCCAGGTCCTCTGTACATGGATCCCTGTTACCCTTTAAAAATGTGTAATGTTAATCTTCCTCTTACATTTTTCTAAAAGGAGTGGCAGCCATTTATCCATTTACCAGAGTAACTGTGCATTGGGTAAAGATATTACCCAAATTTTTCAGAGATTTCTGTTCAATAACTCTGCACCAAAATTCCTAGAGACCCAAAACTCCAGTATCATCTACCAGAATACAAAATCACAGAAGTCAAGTGATAATTGAATTTTGATTTGGAACCCTCCCAGAGTGAACTCAGTGATACTCCATGGCTATTTCCTTAGTTCCAGAATGTAACTGACAAAATAACTGTTAGATGTGGATGTGTCCCCCTCCCCCAACCCTGCCAAATTCATATGTTGAATCCCTAACTGCCAGTACCTTGGAATGCGACTGTATTCGGAGATAAAGCTTATAAGGAAGTGATTAAGTTAAAATAAGACTGTCAAGGTAATCTGATATGACTTATAGCCTTATAAGAAGATGAAATTAGAACACATACAGGACACCAGGGGTGATGAGCACACAGAGGAAAGGCCTTGAGAGAAAAGAGCAAGAAGGTGGCCATCTGCAAGCCAAAAAGAGAACCCTCAAGAAAATCTATCCAAACCAACACTGATCAGATATCCAGCCTCCAGAACTATAGGAAATGTGAATTCCTGTTGTTCAAGCCACTCAGTTTGTGGTTATACTATAGCAGTCCTAATAACCTAATACAATAACCATATTGGTTCCATGAGGGATATTAAAGGAAAGAGCAAGTAAAAACTACAACTACCTCTACCTACAAAATGAGTAAACCACATTCCTGAAAGGATTGCAGAGGTTAGTGCCACTGTCAAGGACTTGAAAGATGAAGGGATGATTATTCCCTCCAACTCCGTATTTAACTTACCTATGTGGACTGTGCCAAAACCAGATGGCTCCTGCAGAGTAAAATGGATTATTATCAACTTAATCAATTATTAGCTCCTTTGCAACTGCTATTCCAGATGTGTCTTGTCTGGTTGTTTGTTTGAGAGAAAGAAAGAGAGAGGGAAAGCAGAAGCATGCACACAAATGGGGGTGGGGGGAGAGGGAGAGAGAAAACCTTAAGCAGGCTCCATGTCCAGCATGGAACATGACACAGGGCTTGATCTCATAATCCTGACGTAATGACCCAAGACGGAATCAAGAGCTGGACACTGAACCAACTGAGCCACAGAGGCACCCCTGTCCGTTGTTTGTTTGTTTGTTTGTTTGTTTATTTGTTTTGAACTGAAGCAAATAAACACAGTCTGGATTCCAGGTATTATAGCTATTGGTCAGGAAATCACTTTTTCTTTACACCCAGAAACAGTTTCCTTTCAGCTTGAAAGATCAGTAATACACCTTTTTGTCCTACCTTAACATTATAGCAACTCTCCAACTTTCCAATCATAATCCAGTCCACAGGAAGCTTGATCATCTTGCCTTACATAGAATATTATACTGATGTACTATGTTGATAATATGATGATTAATTTTGAGAGTAGCAAAAACCCTAGAACCTTTAATAAGATTCATGCCAAAGGGTAGGACTGCTACAAAAATTCAGATGTCTGAAATTTCTAAAAGTTCAATGGTCTTGGGCATGTTGAGATATTTCCTCCAAGACAGATATGATCGCTGATCTTGTACCTTTGCCACTAAAAATGAGGAACAAGAACAAATAGGCCAGTTCAGGTTTTGGAGTTAACACAAATACGCCATTTGTGCAGGCTGTCTGATCCATTTACAAGTAATCGATAGAGGCATCAGTTTTGAGTGAGAGCCAGAGGAATAAGAGGCTCTGTACCAGATCTGGCTGGATCTAACAAGTTGCTTTACTGTTTGGGCCATATGATCCAGTAGACCCAACAGGGCTTGAAGAGATGCTATAGGAAGCCTGGGGCTGGCCATTACAGGTGAATTACAGTATAGGAATTAGTATTCTGGAGTAGTTATGCCAACTCCCACACATAAATATTCTCCGTTTGAGAAACAGCTTCTTGCTTATTTATAAAATGTAATAGAAACTGAACGCTTAAACATGGACCATCAAGGTACTGTTCAAACTGTGTTACCCAGCATAAACTTGGTGTTGTCTAAGCCACCAAGCTTGGAGGTGACCAATTAACTGATAAATGAAAGTCTTCAGCCTGTTTTACAGATGGTTTTACACCACATAATGGGACAACCTACAAGTGGCTTGTTGGAGGTTGGCAGTCCCACATAGGGGTGGCTGTGAATGGTAGCAGTGAGGGGAGACCTTCCCAGTAGGCAGAACCTTAGAGAAGAAAACCCAATATTCATTTTGCCCAGAAGGAAAGATTGCCAGAGTTATGGATCTATACTCATTCATAAGCAGTGGCTAACCATTTCTCTGGTTGACCAAGGACTTGAAAGGACTTGAAAGGAATACATGGATGACAACAAAGTCAGGGGAAGAGCTATTTGGACAGACCTCTCAGAATTGGCAGGTAGTGTGAGGATATTTGTGCCTCATGTCAATGTTCACTGAAAAGTAATTTCAGCAGAGGAGGCTCTTAATAATCAAGTGAAAAACGTGATCCAGTTGTAGAGGTCAGTCGCTCTTTCTCCAGTTACCTCTGTCATTATCTCTGTCTCGCACAAAATGGCAATAGCAACAGGGATGGAGATTAGCAAGAGTTGGGCTTCTACTCAGCAAGGTCAATTTATTTATAGTTACAGCTGAGACCATAATCTGCCAATAGCAAGGACCAACACTGAGACTTCAAGCTGACAACTAAGGGGAACTTAAGGTAGGTTGGTGAATTGGATAATAACCATCAGGGAAGAGACGGCAATTTGTTTCATTTCTTCCATGTGGATTTGCCTTCAATACTCCTGGGAAAACCACTGTGTATGGACTAAGAGAATGTTTTATTCCCCCTCATGGTATTCCAAACAGTGTCACTTCTAACTGAAGGACTTATTTTACAGTGAGCACAATGTGGCTTTAGGCTCATTATCAAGGAATTCACTGGTCTCACCATGTTCTCTTTCACTCTAAAATGTTGGCTTAATAGTATAGTGGAATAGCCTGAAGACTCAGTTTTCACGCTAGTTATGAGACAATACATTTTGGAGCTGGGATATTGCTTTCAAGAGCCAATATATGCTCTGATTCAGTGATCCAAATATGATACTCTTTTTACCAGAGCCAAGATGTGTGGACTGGGAGTCAAGAAGTACAAATGTGAGCAATTCTTCTCACCATTATACCTAATGATCCATTAGCAAGATTTTTACTCTCATTTCCACAATTTGGGGCTCCATTAGTTTAGAAGTCTTAGTTCCCAAGGGGGACTGCTTCCCAGGGGAGGACACAATAATAGTTTCTTTAAACTGAAAACTGAGACTGCTACCTAGACACTTTGAGCTCTTATTCCACTGAAATAACAGGCAAAGAAGGAGGTTACTGCACTGAGTGTGGCTAATTCTGATTCTGAAGGGGAAATTGGATTTCCTCTTATCCCATATGAGCAGGGAGGAGTATGCCTGGAATCTACAAAGTTCTCTGTAGTGCCATTTAGCATCATTCTGTGCTAAAAGTTCATGGACCACCACAACAACCCAATACAGGCAAGACAATTGATATCAGAGACCTTTTGGGATTAACGTATTGGCTCTTGGGAACCTTGACCAGCTCCGGTACTTGCTTAGGTAAAGAGAATAAGGAATGAGGGATGGAAAAGGAAACTTTTAAATACCAGTTTCATCCATGTAATAATTACACACTAGAATTGTAATAATTATCAATATTTCTTCCTTGCTTTCATATGAATATATTCAAGTGGATACATATCAACTTTCCCCTCTGCCATTTACCTACTACCCAACTTAAAGTATTGATAATTATTTGCCCCATATATCAGGATTTAATTGTAATTTATGAAATGGAAAATGTGATGCAACTAGAAGAAAAGAAACATCCCCCCAAAGATGGGTGAAATGGCACATGGAACTTTTGTTTTCTTTCTTTTTTTTTTTTTTAAGAGTAAGTTTAAGCATGTTTTTCTTACATGGGATAGTTTCATCATGCTATACAGAAATACGATTTTTCTATCATCTTTTCCTTAAATTTGATTTTTAAAATGTATTTGAAATGTAAGTTGGAAAAAGGAGTAGATTGTGTTAAATTGCATTTTTTCTAATTAACATATTCCTTTCCTGTATGACTTGGAACTAATTATGTTCTGGATTAAAGCTGACTAAGACTGAAATTTGTAAGAATTTTGGTAACCAGAAGTGAAGTAGAGGTCATTACTTTTTTTTTAAGATTTTATTTATTTGTTTGACAAAGAGAGAGAGAGAGATCACAAATAGGCAGAGAGAGGAGGTGGGGAGAAGCAGGGTCCCTGCTGAGTAGAGAGCCTAATTCAGGGCTCGATCCCAGGATCCTGAGATCATGACCTAAGCCAGAGGCAGAGGCTTAACCCACAGAGCCACCCAGGCACCCCAGAGGTCATTACTTTCAACAAGCCATGGCAGTCAGACACAGTGACGGATTTAAAAATGTCTAGGGGCCCCTGAGTGGTGCAGTTGGTTGAGTGACCAACCCTTGGTTTTAGGTCAGTCATTATCTCAGGGTCTTGAGATCAAGCCCCATGTGGGGCTTTAGGCTCAGTGAGGAGTCTGCTAGAGTTTCTCTCTCTCTCTCCCTTTGCCCCTCCCTATGCTTGCTTGTGTGTTTTCTCTCTCGAATAAATAAATAAATCTTTAAAAAAAAATGTCTAGAGAGGAGAGGACTAAGATGGTGGAGGAGTAGAGCAAACCTAAGCATCCCTCCTCCCTGGAACACAGCTAGATAAATAACAAATCATTCTGAACATCCAAAAAATCGACCAGAAGCCTTTAGGAACAAAGCTTCACATCTACAAACAGAGAAAATGACCTGTGGAAGTTAGGAACTGCAGAGAGTTGATTTGTGGGAGAAAATAGCAGGGGGCATGGCAGAGTGGGGAGGAGCCCTGATTGGGGAGACAGCAGTAAAAGAGAATAAAAGAGAGAGAAAAAAAAAAAATGTGGATGGCATTCTTGTGCAGGGGACTACACAAGAAAACCGTTCCCCAAACCCACTGACTGGAAAAAAGGAGAGTTTCAATACTACCAGTTTTTTTATAAACAGTGGAGTACAGAATCTGAAGTTTCAGAGGTCTGCAACATCACCAGGGCACACCTGGTGAGTTGAGGAGTTCTCAGGTGGGAAGAAAGGTGGAGTCCCAGGAGCAGGAAACAAAGTCTGAGAATCCCCTGGGTCAGACAGAGAGAAATAGTCCCTCTGCTTGAAGTGAACTCAGTAGAGGGTATACAGCCACTCTGCAGGCAAAAGACCCTGTGGGTACCATTGAGCTGTCCTTTTCACCTGTTCAGCTTTGGAACAAAGATGTGGGTTGAGGGAAGCAGATCCTGGTGCCAGTGGTGCATTGTGATTTACCATAAATTCTGAACCCCTGTGCAGTCACACAACTGTTTTCTAGGACAAGCCAGAACCAGCCACAGTGCAGCAAGACCCTCCCCCAGAGGATGAGTGTGGGTCTGCAGTGTGGGCCTCTGAAATGTGGCGCTTTGAAACACAGCAATACCTGAGATAAAACACAGGAGTTCTGCATCCTTTGGCAGGAAGACAGGGTGAAGGTGGGATCTGACAGAAACCAGGAACACTGAAGGGGTGATTGTTTGCACATCTGTGAGTGTATCCTGAAGGGTGGTGGATGTGAATTTCCAACCCAGAGACAAGGGAACAAGGCATAGCCATTTTCACCCTTCACCCCTCGCCCACCAGCAATGATCGACCCCAGCGAGCTAAACTGTACAGCCAGGTGAAGAATGAAACCGCTATACCAAGCCCTGCCCCCGGGCACTTTGCAGGTACATCTCCACTAGGGCAAGACCACCTGAAAATCAGAAGAGAAGTTCTCTCTCCTAAAAGGCCAACACAAAACCCTCCTATGCACTAAGTCTACTGATGATAGAGTGCTACAAAACTTCAGCCCCAGGAGAAATGAGATTTAACTTCCTTTGGGTTTTTTTTTTTTTAATTTTATGTTTTTGTTTCTGTTCTGTTTGGGGAGGAATACATAAATAGCAATTTTTTCATTTTCATTTCTGTTCATTAGTAGTATTTTTTAATTATCTTTTTTTTTCTATCAAGCTTCTCATAACAAGCAGACCAAAACACAACTAGGATCTAGCTTCCTTTATTTACTTTTTTAAATATTTAATTTTTATTTATTTTTACTTTTTTTAAAGATTTTATTTATTTATTTGACAGAGAGATCACAAGTAGGCAGAGAGGCAGGCAGAGAGAGAAGAGGAAGCAGGCTCCCCGCAGAGCAGAGAGCCCGATATGGGGCTCAATCCCAGGACCCTGAGATCACAACCTGAGCCAAAGGCAGAGGCTTAACCCACTGAGCCACCCAGGTGCCCCTAATTTTTATTTTATTTTGCTTTTTTTTTTTTCTCCAAACGACAAGATGGAAGAATTCACCCCAAAACAATGCACAGAAAGAAATAAAGGCCAGGGATTTCATCAATACAGATATAAGTAACATGTCTGAAGTAGAATTTAAAATAATAATTATAAGGATACTAGCTGGGCTTAAAAAAAAACCTAGAAGACGCTAGACAATCCCTTTCTGTAGAGATAAAAAAGCTAAAATCTAGTCAGGCTGGAATTTAAAATGATATGACTGAGAAGTGATTACAAATGGATGCCATAGCAATGTGGATGGCTGAAGCAGAGGAACGAATCAGTGATGTAGAAGATAAAATCATGGAAAATACTGAAGCTGAAAAAAAGAAACAATACAAAATGGAAAAAGAATAGTGTCCTCAACAAATGGTATTCGGAAAATTGGACAGCAGCATGCAAAAGAATGAAACTGGACACTTTCTTAAACCATACACCATAATAAATTCAAGATGGATAAAAGACCTAAATGTGAGACAGGAAACCTTCAAAATCCTACAGGAGAATACAGGCAGCAACCCCTTTGACCTCATCCCTAACAACTGCTTACTAGACATGTCACCAGGTAGGTGGGTGATGGGGATTAAGGAGGACACTTGTTATGATGAGCATTGGGTGTTGAATGTAAGTGATGAATCACTGAATTCTATAACCGAAACCAATATTACAATGCATGTTAACTAACTAGAATCTAAATTAAAATTTTTATAAATATAAATAAAAACAGAATAAAACAAAACAAAATCAAAGAGAGACACCTGGGTTGCTTAATTGGTTAAGCAGCTGCCTTCAGCGCAGGTGGTGATCCCAGGGTCCTGGGATCAAGTCCCCCATCAGGCTCCCTGCTCAGCTGGGAGCCTGCTTCTCCTTACCACTCTGCCTGCTATTCCCCCTGCTTGTGCTCTCTCTCTCTTTCTCTGGCAAATGAATAATTAAATCTTTTAAAAAAAGAAAGAAAGAAAAGAAAAGATAGAAAAAAATGTCTAGGGAGCTCCAAGTTCCTGCTGGTCTTCCTGATTCCTGGCCTGCCCATTGCTGTGGGCTCTAAGCCACCCACCAAAAATCTGACTGTGGTCCCCATGGAGGTAGCAGCTTCCCCAGCTATTAGTTCCACAGACTATTCCATGTGCTTCCGTTTTGCAATTCCATTCCACTGACCAGATACACAGCTTTGAGAATTCACCTACAAACTTCAACTTGCACATTTTCGCCAAAGCTTCAGGTGTAAGATCCCAAGCTCTTTGGCCTTCAAACCCCTTTATACTCTTAAAAACTAATGAAGACCCCAAAGAGCTTTAGTATATGTGGGTGGTATCTATCAATATTATGAATTAAAACCAAGAAATGTTAAAACACAAAGCACTCGCATACATTCCATCACAATGTGTGATCTCAAATCATGAAACCTCTGAAATTCCCCACCATCTCCTCATGAAAGATGAAAGAAAAAGAACATATTTTTGACCCTGTAGCCTTCCTAAAGGAGTCTTTGGTCTCAAAGATGCTGATATGTCCCCAGATACTACTTTGAAAGCCCCTGTTACAGACTATTGTGATCAGTGACTTTTTCTCACCCTTTGACTCTTCTCCTCCAGCCCTTCACTTCTCTACCTCTCTCACATTTGTGTAAGTTCTAATTTCTATGGAAAGTCTCTTGTTCCCCTATTACTTTTGTTAGTTTTCTAGGGTTGCCATAACAAAATATCAAAGACCAGATGGCTTAAAAACAGAAGTTATTTTCTCACAGTTCTGGAGTTTGGAAGGCCAAGATCAAGGTGCCAGCAGGACTGGTTTCCTCCCAAGCCTCTCTCCTTGGCTTACAGATGGCTGGCCTCTTGCTGCCTCTTTACATGGCCTTTTCTCTGTGTACGTGCATTTCTGGTGTCTCTTCAGTGTGTCCACATTTTTTTTTAAGGACATCAGCCATATTGGATGTAAGCCTACCGTAACAGCCTCATTTTAATTAATCACCTCTATAAAAGAGCCATCTCCAAATCCAGTCACATTCCAAGGTACAGGGGGTTAAGGGCTTCAACATATGAATTTGGAGCGACACAACTCAGCCCATGCTACTTTTAGTCAATCTGAATTTCTGACTACACCCTGAATGATACTTGGTTAAAATCTTTGGTCATGCCGATAACCTATTTCACACGAATGGCTTCACAATTTTGCCAGGCAGAATGAATCCAGCAAGTCAGGGCTGGTGGACTAAAATAAACACATTGCAGTCTAAAGGGGGTATATGTATACACACACACACACATATACACACACATGTACACACACACAAACATGAGTATATATACATGTACATTATTAGAGACTAGTTACCACAGTTGTTCGTGTGTGTGTGTGTGTGTATGTGTGTGTATGAATGACTGTGGTAACTAGTCTCTAATAATGACTCCAATGAATCATACCTCCTTGTATTTCTACCCTTATGTTGTCCCCTCCCACATTAACAATGAGCTGGTTCTATGACTCATTTTAACCAGTAAAAGCAGCAGAATATCATACCACTCCTATGCTTAAACCTTAAAAACACTAGGTAGTTAATTACTGTTGTACTTTTAGGACCCTTGAGCCATTAAGACCAGGTATCTTGTCGGAGTGGCCACATAGAAAGCCCACCACACACAGAGAAGTCCACATATATGGAGGAGGAGAGTTTCTGAGACTACTTGGAGAAAGAGATGCCCAGTCACCCCAGCATCCCAACTGGTATCAGCCTTCCAGCCATCACCACCATGGTATCTGTCATGTCAGTGAGCCATATCGGATGTTCCAGCTAAGTTAAGTCTCCAGATAACCACATCCCTAGCCAAGATCGTACAGAGCAGAAGAACCCTCCAGCTGAGTTCATTAAATGTACAGAGACAATGAAATGGTTGTTGTTTGTTGTATATAGCAAAAAGTAAACAAACAATATTGGAGTCCTCTAAAAATCATTTCCAAAATTTAAAAGAAACCCTGGCGCTCATTGAAAAGACCACTGACAGCATTTCTGTCTCACTAGCAGATGTAGCAAAGCCAAGTGGCATTTTTGTGGACAGCTTTACACAAAATTTATCAACCCACAAGACTGTATTTGAGTACTCATTCCATATTGATGTGGCAAAAATATTTAGCAAAGGAAGATTACTTGAGTTTATATATCTGTACCACTTCGTTTTCTCCCACTGTTGTTTCACAATATGAAAAAGGAATCATTTTTCTTTTAATTCTGTGAGGCGCCTGGGCGACACAGTCAGTTAAGCGTTGGACTCTTGGTCTCAGCTCAGGTCCTAACCTCAGGGTCATGAGACCAAGCCCTTTGCCAGGCTCTGTGCTCAGCACTGAGCCCACCTGAGTTTCTCTCTCCATCTCCTTCTGCCCCTCCCCTCCATGCTCTATCTCTCTCTCTAAAAAAATAAATAAATCTTTAATTCTATTTGATCAAACATGCATGCCCATTATTTAATGAGTTATTTTGCTTGTTAACTTCAGCTTATTCAGTGCAATCTAACTATGGTATAGTATTTACTTTAGAAATTAAAGGAAGACTTTAGTAAAATATAGAAGCCAAATTTTATAGTACATTGAATTTCTATACCCAAATCTCAACACTCTCATTTAGTGAATCTCCGTTTTCTATAAATTGCTCCTAAAAGAGCGAAGTTTCATTTAACTATCTTATTGAGTGTAACAAAATGACTGATGTGAATTTACCTTGGAGATTTACAAACTCAGGGCAGTTTTTCAAGTTATATGGAGTGGGAGAGATTGGTGGAGGCTCCAGATTAAACTATTCCTACTTCCAGGACACTCTACATGATGAGACCATTTAATAAAATAAGGGCAGTGTGAAAGAAACTTTTTTAAATCTGGTTTTTAAATCATTAATCCTCCTGTGAGATAATAATCTCCAGACATAATAAATGAACAAGAGTAACCAGAATCTAACTTAGAACTCTTTCTTTTCTCTCCACATACTAATTTCTTCTCAAACCTTTTAAAATTCAAAAGGTGAAATGATATGGAAACATGGCAACTATGATCAAACATCAGCCCCAAAGCTTATAAGAAATACTTTGTTCGTGTTATTAAATTGTGGATTATTGTTTCTCTGCATATTTATTTACCAATGAACCAAAGGTTAATTCTCTCTGTCTGTAAATTAAATGGATTTGTAATTAGAGCTTTTGTTTAATTTGCTTTAAAGATCATTCCTGTTTATGTGTGGACTGCAATTCCATTTTTAAATGTAATTGCTTCTAAATCCCAGAGGATGCTAATGTAGATTCAAACCAACACATTTTAATAGCAGAATTATGACTAAGGATTAACAGTATAAAATTTTATAAAGAAAGCTAAATGCAACTTTTTCTGTGGCCCCTCTGTTTGTAGCTTCTGATTACGTGTTGCTGAAATCCTAACTTCCAGAAGCTCTGGGACACCATACACCTGCCA
This sequence comes from Meles meles, assembly GCF_922984935.1. Taxonomy (NCBI): domain Eukaryota; kingdom Metazoa; phylum Chordata; class Mammalia; order Carnivora; family Mustelidae; genus Meles; species Meles meles. The sequence continues at coordinate 61,885,038 of NC_060072.1, forward strand.
CAGCTTCCCCAGCTCCACATTCATTGTGGAAAGTGGTCTAGAATACTAACTCTTCAATAAGTCAGTCTTTCCCCCAAGCAGAGCGCAGGAAGAAGGAAAAAAAATAATGACAATCCAAGCAGTTCCTATTTTCCGTCTCCTACAGTTCATCTCCAAAAAGTCATCTCCAAAGGTGAAGGGAGACTTTAGATGGAGCCTAGGATATTTCAGTTATGTTTTAGCACATGAGTTAGCCATGTGTGGAGAACCTTTCATATCTCAAATTCCACCCTAAGCCAGATCACAAGAGTGGCTGGGCAACTGGACACAGTGACCAGTTCTAAAGAGTCACTATGTGTCACTGGACAGGAATGAGATGAAGAACTTTGTTTTTACTTGAACTTTTCTCAGAGAAAACTGGTTATAGATGGAAGGAATAAACTCAGAAGGTGGGAGATTAGAGGAGATCAGACATTGTAATGACCTGCTGATTTCGCAGTCCTTCTTTGGAGGCTACTCCTAACTGACCACAGTGCTTGTTTTTCCTCTTAAGAGGTGGAATGCGAGTTGTAGTTCAAAACTGACTCATTGGTGATTAGTCTAGAAAAGCTGAGAACCGCTACAACTGGTTGTCTTCCTTTATCCTTCTCTCCCATCTTATGCAGTAACTTCTCAAAGTAAATGTTACAGGAATATTCAAAAAATAGCAATGAAAAAATCATTAAAATTATTATAGCCATCCAGAGAACCCCACATCCTGGCCTGGCTTTGCTTCTGCTGTCCTCGACACAAAATGAAGAGATTAAGATAGGCTATGTAGTTCCCTATAAAACAGGGACTATGCATTGAATATTTGCGTCCCCTCCTCCACCAAAATATTCTTATGTTGAAATCCTAATCACCAACGTGATGATATTAGGAGTGGGCCTTTGAAAGGTGCTTAGGTCATGAGGATGGATCGTTTATGAATGAGGTTAGTGTCCTTAGAAAAGAGAACCCACAGAGCTCCCAGCCCCTTCCACCCATGTTAGGACACAACAAGAAGTTGACAGTCTGAAACACGGAAGAGAGCTCTCACCAGAACCTGACCATCCTGGCACCCTTATCTTGGAGTTCCAGACTCCAGAACCAGGAGAAATGTATTTCTATTGTTTGTAAGCCATTCGGTCTGAGGTATATTGTTATAGCAGCCCCAATGGACTCAGACTACACGCCATCATCCCTACATCAGCTTCACACATGTTAGGCACTCTGCATAACTCTGCTGAAGACCAACTCCACACTCAATGAACACTAAATGGACACTTAAATCTCAAAAGTACTTTCTTAAAACACAGCTGTGACTAGCACCATATTAAGTGTCAGGAAGGTTTCAGTGAGAAATATATGACATGGTCCTTTCCATCAAAGAGCACAGAATCTACTTAGAAAAAGAAGATGAAATGAAGCCTCCACTGGACCTTCGTCCATCTAATAGAAGCCCCTGCTTTTCATTTGGTACTTATAAAATATGGAGTATATCAAAGCAGAATGTTGTGGGAATGGATCTCCACTTTGTGAGTGTGTGTCCATGTGTTTGAAGATGGAAATTCTCAGATCCATATCTTGTGACCTCCTGACCAACTGTAAAGGGACAGAATAAAAAGTATTTAGCAGGAGGCAAATTTCAGCTGCAGAGATGGGGGAGTCTGCAGCGTACGCAGATGCAAAATGAAGAGGAGGGAAGATTTCCTCAGAAACTTAATCATGCTGGACCCCCTACCTGGATAATTCAGGGGGAAATGAGAAAACTGTGTCTGTAATTTTGTCTTTTTTAGATAAATTAGCAGGATAATTGTCTTGACTCCCTTCTTCCCTCAGTAGGTGGAGACACAGCTGGGTTACATGTAGAAGCCAAGCCAATCTTGATCGAAATGAAGGAGGTATCTCAGTAGGGTTGCAAAAATAAATCTCTTGCTCTCAGCCTCTGCTCTTCTTGTAATCTGCCTTTATACAAGACCTTTTTCTCTGGGCTGGGATATAATTAAAGCTTATCAAATTATCCCACCCATTTCCCTATCACAATTGCTCTCTATTTTGTGTTTCTTGCTAATTTGCCTTTAAATTTTTCGCAAGAATTACTTTTGAATAATTCTTGAAGAGATTCATATTCTTCCCAACCAAAGTATTATTTCTGATTGTAGACAGCATTTCCCTTCATATGCATGACTACTGTAATCTATAGAGTCTGCTTTCCTCATTTATTCATTCATTCGACCATATTTGTTAAATAAGTTATTTCATAAATGTGTGGTGAGTGAGAGGGAATCTCTTCCCTTAGAGACGGAACCGACATGAATTCTAGGTCCACCAGAGAGGACCAACATCAAGGAAACAAAAAAATTGTGGAAACATACTTCTGCAAAATGCCTTGTCATACACGTCTGTCCCACATAGCTGATGGAGGTGTTTGACATATATGATTCTGGAGACTCATATTATATCTACATGGCTTGGATTTTGAGTCACCTGAAACTTACACTCTGAGGTTGAACTCCATGCAATTCACTTAATTTACAAAATGCTATAAACATTTATATATCAATCTAAATGTATTTGTAATTGGATCCTGAGGTCTGATTTTCTGGCAATTTTTTTGTCATTTGTTTCTAAACCACCAACTATATATATTTCTAAAAATAATAATTATTCAAAGCTGTCTGTGTAATCATTCAAAAACAAAAGTGAGAAGATTCTCTGCTGTCTGCTACCAATGTGTATACAGTAGCTGATTGTCCACTAGAGCACAATTTTTTGTACAACTATCCTCAATCTCTGTTGTTTGCTGACTGCCTTTTCCTGATATGCTGCCCTCATATGTTTTGAGCGTCATAATTCTTGCCTGTTATTATCTGTTTTTTATATTTTATTTATTTATTTGACCGAGAAAGAGTGCATAAGCAGGGGGAGCAGCAGAGGGAGAGAGAGAAACAGGCTTTCTGCTGAGCAGGGAGCCCCATATGAGGCTATGGGATCATGACCTGAGCTAAAGGCAGACCCTTAACCAACTGAGTCCCCAGCACTCTTGCCTGTTATTTCTGAACGTGCTCAAGCAGATCAGTTTTTCTCTGTCTTTATCAGTGTTTATTGATGTCTTCCAAGTTAGCATCTGTCAATCTGGCATGTTTTTGAACACTTAAAATTCACTGGAAATTTGAAGGAAAAAATTGTTGTGTCCCTAATCCTAACTAGAGCATATGTTCTAGCCTGTGTGGAACAATTTATCCAAAAGGCTGCAAAATATTTTTCAAAGACACAACTGTCCTCAAGGGCAGAAATCAGTAACTTTGCATCTAGATATAATGCTAAAAGTTAAAACTCTGGGACTTGAGCTAGAAGCTAGACATTTTACCAACTCATCAGAACAAAAATTTATCTTTGAAGTCCATGAAATGCACTCATATTTTCATAACTTTAAAAATTTTTATAAATATTTACATTTATTTTTATTTCCATGTAGCTAAGAATAAAAATACAATATATTTTATGTGTATGGTCAAATGCTGAGTTTAAAAAAACTAGACACACTAACATGTTGATAGTGGTTATCTCAGAGATTAAGGTCATTGGTGACTTTTATTTTCCACTTCATACATTTTGTGTCTTTTAAATTTTCTGTATGAATACGTATTACTTTTTCTTAGATTTTATTTATTTATTTTAGATAGCGTGAGTGAGTGAGAGAGAGAGAGCTTGAGCAGGAGGAAGTAGGGGGAGAAGGAGAGGGAGAAGCAGGCTCTCCACTGAGCAAGGAGCCTGACTTGGGGCTCAATCCCAGAACCCTGAGATCATGACCTGAGCCCAAGGCAGACACTTAACCGACGGAGCCAACCAGATGTCCTGAACACATATCACTTTGAAAATATGTTTTAGATCATTTCAAGTAAACAGACATCTATCTTTCTATTTAAAGGGACTAAATTAATTTCATATTTTTAATGTCCCCACTTACATACCATCAAGAATTTTAGGAAAATTTTCCTGGCTATGGTCAGCAGACCAATATTTCACTTAAGTCATAATTTCATTGGAATTATCAATATAAGCTGGAAAGAATTATAGTAAATGTTGAAACAGATCATAAGAATTATTTATTAATACAGTAATCATTGCGGCCATACCATAATACATTAAAACCTAAATATCTTACAGAAATAGGGAGGCAATTTTTTTGTAAATCTAAGATATTTCTCTACTTATAATAAATTATATAAGTGCTCTTAACCTGCACTGTTAAAATAGATGTGAGTTACCTGTGTCCTGAAAAATATATATAATAATTATTATTATCTTAGTAAATGGTGTGAATTTTACAGAAGTGCAATGAATACTTGGAAAACTGGTGATCTATAAAATTTAGACTTCATTTGCTATATTGCTAGGTGATTTATATTTGCATAGTATTTTATTTTAATGTATTTGGCAAGACCTATGCTGTTACAGTAAAATTATTCCAATAGCAGCTAAACTAAAAACCTCAAATAATATAGCACAATCTTGACAGGAAGAAAAAAAAAGAGCAATATAATTAGTCAACAGGTTTTTAGTGTGTGCTTTATGCCCAGCTGAAGCCTGTTCAAGCAAAAAAAGCATAGGACGTGTCCCTGTCTTAAGGAAGCTTATAGTACACTGAAGAGATGCAACAAAACTCATAAAAAAAAAAAAAGGGAACAGTAAGACATGAAATTTTGTGATGTTGATTATAGGAACTGTAGGTATGCAGAGAAAGGAGGTGGGCTGGGACGGGGGGTCTGAAAAAACTGTTATAACAGGCTTTCTGAAGGAGAGAGAATTCAAAAAAAATCCAAGCAGGGTAGACATGGTCTGCTTCTACGACAAGGAAAAATGTTATTTCAGAAGATGAAATTGATTGAATAAAGAAAATAAGGCTGTTAAATTAAATGTAATGGGGGAAATGATAAGTACAAGGAGAGGAATGAGAACACTTGATGGGCAGAAGCATTGGAGTGAATACGGGGAAGGGCAGAGAGTGGGAACTACAATCCATGTCTTCACTCTGCCAAGCACATGCAACTAGATGCTCTGAGTCCATCCAATTTCCAGAAAAAGCTCCCTGGAGTCCCTTAGAGGAATTTGTCACCAATTTAGAATATCAAACAGCAGCTTCATATGGAATGAACATGGACTAATGGCTTGGATTTTGCACTTAATACCAGCCCTCATGTCAAGACACTCCTCCAAAGTGTTGTTTTAAATTTGGTTCCTCTGGGATTCTAGTTTATTCCTCACCTCTCCTGATCCTTTCTGGACTCTCAGTCATGGATCCTAGGCTCATTAAGTAGCCCAACCCTCTGGCTCTATCCTTGCTGTGAGGATTGAAGCTGATCTTTCTCATAGTTATACCTTACAAAAGGCTAGATAATTTATAATCTGAAAATCTATGAATAGATAATGTGATACATCAATGTTATATTTTTTTCAACTAGTTGAGGAAGTTTGGTGTTAGGGGCTTATGCAAATTTACTGAGTTAAAACTGTGTAATTTCTGAGAGGAAACTTGAATCTAATCTTTTCTGCTTGGGAGTTTGAATAGAATGAAGGGGAAATCACTGGAATGAATATGGATTTGTTTTGTACAACAGAAAATCATATGTGGAAATGATCTACAGGGCATTCAATTCAGCTTCCTGCCAATGCGGAATTGCTTCCTACCATAAAAGCTCAGAGGTTGAGTTCAAACTATTTGAAAATATGATTCAGCTGCTACCAAACATCAAGGGGAGCATGTATGAATCCTGGGCAATATATTTCAATATAAACTGGTGACCTGGCTCTACTTAACAATACTGTATGGTGTATTTGGAAGTTCCTACAAAAGTAGATCTTAAAAGTTCTCATCACAAGTAAGAAAACAATTTTTCTTACTATGTGACGTAATGGATGTTAACTAAACTTGTCATGATCGTTTCACAAAATACACATTTATTGAACCTCATGTTGTATACCTTCAATTTATACAATGTTATTATGTCAATTATACCTCTATAAAAATGGAAAAATAAATTTAAAAAATGAGCTGTAAACTTCTTCTGTAAATTATACTACCTATCCACATTTAAACGTATTTTTTGCTTGCAATTGGCCTTAGGCTAGTAAGAACTTGGACTATAGAGAAATAGAGATACAGATGATAGAGAGAGAGAGCGATAGAGAGAAATAGAGATAGAGAAAGAGATGATAGAGATAGATAGAGATCCCTGTCTTACTTTGCCTCATTGAATCTGTAATTTAGGATGTACCCCATACCTGGGAGAATACACTAAAAAAACAAAGCCTACTATTGCCCATGTTAACCTTTGTCCAATAAATTCAGATAAACCCATCTTATCCCACACCCTACACTTTGGCTGCCACATCAAAGTAAGCTACAGATGATTAAGTTTGTTTTAAGCAATTTCCTTGCATTTTCCTTAGTTTCTATAAAGGTCACCCTAGCTAATACCACAACCTATTATTTAATCCCCATATAAAATCTAAATGAGTGAATGAATGAATAAACAAACTTAAATCTAGCCACAAACTCAAATCTTGTGGTGTCAATGGCCAGCCTAAAATATTCATCTTTCTATGGATTCCAGTGACTTTTTAAAATAACCAAGGCTACAACATGGCCTACAAGGCCCTATCAAGTCTGGCCCTGGCTACCCATTCAGTCTCATCATACACTGTTTGCTAATTTCTGTGCTCCAGCTTATTATACAAGCCTTCTTTTACCAGTGTGTCATGCTTCCTCGAGCCTCCTCACAAATGCTACTTACCCTGAAGAAGCTCTTGGCTCTCAGAACCTTCCCATCACCCTCTTGGCCAACTATAACTCATCTTTCAGCTCTCAACTCAAATGTCACTTCCTCAAAAACGCCTTTCTGATGCCCCAAATAGATCAGTTCTCCCTCATATATGCCTTTACATATCCTTGTGATTTTTATTCAGAGCAACCATCACTGATTATATTTAGGAATATCCCTAGTACACAGCAAGCCATCAATAACCATTTTATGGGGGGAGAGTCAAGATGGCAGAGAAGTAGCAGGCTGAGACGACATCAGGTAGCAGGAGATCAGCTCGATAGCTTATCAAACCATTCCAAACACCTACAAATCCAACAGAAGATCAAAGAGAAGAAGAGCAGCAATTCTAGAAACAGAAAATCGACCACTTTCTTCTTTTTTTTTTTTTTAAAGATTTTATTTATTTATTTGACAGAGAGAGATCATAAGTAGGCAGAGAGGCAGACAGAGAGTGAGAGGGAAGCAGGCTCCCTGCTGAGCAGAGAGCCCGATGTGGGACTCGATCCCAGAACCCTGAGATCATGACCTGAGCTGAAGGCAGCAGCTTAAACCACTGAGCCACCCAGGCGCCCCTCGACCACTTTCTGAAAGGTAGGACCGGCAGAGAAGTGAATCCAAAGTGATGGGAAGACAGACCGTGGGGGGAGGGGCTGGCTCCCAGCAAGCAGTGGAGCAACGGAGCACAAAATCAGAACTTTTAAAAGTCTGCTCCACTGAGGGACATTGCTCCAGAGGCTAAGCTGGGGTGAAGCCCATGCAGGGACAGCATGGCCTCAGGTTCCACAAGGTCACAGAGCTCACAGGTATTAGAGCGGGGAAGCTGGCTACAGAGATGAGAGCCAAGGAGTGAGCTCTGAACTCAGGGTTACCTTAAATCATGATCCATGGCACAAGCCACTTCTCTGTGAGCAGGGACCCCCACAAGATCTGGAGAGACCCCCCCCCCCCCCAAGAAGAGCTCAGGGATCTGCAAGTTTCGTAGACTCCAGGCAGGGCTGTGTGCCAGAGACAGAGAAGTTTGGTCACAGGCTGGATGAGCTCAGAGCACGGCCAGAGGCCAGGAAGACGGGAGTGATTGAGCGCTTTTCTCTGAGGGTGCACTGAGGAGTGGGGCCCTGAGCTCTCGGCTCCTCCAAGATTGGGAGACCGCCATTTTCATTCCTGTCCTTTGGAACTCTATGGAAAGCGTTCAGGGAACAAAAGCTCCTGAAAGTGAATCCGAGCAGATTACTTAGCCTGGCCCCTGGTAAGGGCGGGGCAATTCCCTCTCAGGCAAAGACACTTGAGAATCACTATAACAGGCCCCTCCCCCAGAAGATCAACGAGAAATCCACCCAAGACCAAGTTCACTTACCAAGTGTAACAGCGGAATTCCAGAGGAGGAGAAAGCAAAGCATGGAATTCATGGCTTTCTCCCCATGATTCTTTAGTCTTGCAAAGTTAATTAATTTTTTTTTTAAAGATTTTATTTATTTACTTGACAGAGAGAGATCACAAGCAGACAGAGAGGCAGGCAGAGAGAGAGAGGGAAGCAGGCTCGCTGCTGAGCAGAGAGCCCGATGCGGGACTCGATCCCAGGACCCTGAGATCATGACCTGAGCCGAAGGCAGTGGCTTAACCCACGGAGCCACCCAGGTGCCCCTAATTAATTTTTTTTAATTTTATTTTTTTCTTCTGCTAGAATTTTTTTAACTTTTACCCTTTCCTCTTTTAACATTTTTAAAAAAGATTTTATTTCTAGTCATTTGACAGAGAGAGAGATCATAAGTAGGCAGAGGCAGGCAGAGAGAGAGGAGGAAGCAGGCTCCTTCTGAGCAGAGAGCTCGATGCGGGGCTTGATCCCAGGACACTGGGATCATGACCTGAGCCGAAGGCAGAGGCTTTAACCCACTGAGCCACCCAGGTGCCCCCCCTTTTAACATTTTTAAACTAGCTTATCTTAACAATACCTTTCATTTAAAAAAAAAAATCTTTTTTGAACCTTCATTTATTATTGTCATATTTTATCCTTCATTGTATCTAACTTTATTTTTTGTATACATCTAGGGTTTTTTCTTCTAAAAAAAATTTGGGGTACAATTTCTAACAGATCAAAATACACCCTAAATCTAGCACAGGGCTTTGTTCTAGTCTCCAGCCTGAGCAAATTCTCTCCACTTTCTTTTTCTTTATTCTCCCAATAACCATTTTATGAAGTTGAATGGATAGCCTGCTTTGTGCCTGAGCAAGACCTGAAAGGTTTGTGTTTAACCCAAATGGGGCAACCACATCAATGGGGAAAAATGCTATCTTGCCTTTTGCTCTTGGAACAATCAAATGACTTGACAAAAAAAAAAAAAAAGAGAGAGAGAGAGAGAGAGAGAGGGAAAAGTGAATATAGGTGTTTGTTATGTATGTCATTTAAGAAATATGAAGCTGTGGAAAAATTGGTGACTGCCAGTGCCCAGACCACTTGTGGCAAAGAGTCATTGTCTACCCCATTCAATCTCTTCTTTTCATTCTATCTATACTTGCTCAAATAGAAAGGGATCTTTAGAAGACCAAAGAAAAATACAGAGATATCATAAATTGTAAACTAAAAAGTCACTTGGTGGATATTAGTAAGATAAAGATAATTATTTTGTTATCTTTTAGATGCTCCATTCCAAAACATCTAAAATTGCTTTATCTACTCCTAAAGAGGACTATGTCAGTCAGTATGGGCTAGGTCATGCTTAGTAAAAATCAACCTCAAAATCACAGTGGCTAAACACAGAACACATATATTTCTCATCCCCCCTATATGCGCAATGTGAACCAACACTGGAATTATTCCCACTATGGTTACTCAAGGACTGAGGCTAAAGGGAGTTCTATCTTAACTATCCCCCTCCCCTGGACTTCATGTGTTTGTGGTCAAGCAATGTAAAATAGTCTTCTTTTGTGTTTTTGTTTTTGTTTTTGTTTTTAAGATTTTATTTAGTTCTTTGTCAGAGAGAGAGAGCGTGTGTGTGCAAGCAGGGGGAGCAACAGGAAGAGGGAGAAACAGGCTCTCCACTGACCAGAGAGCCCAACACAGGGCTCCATTCTAGGACCTGGGATCACGACCTAAGCTGAAGCAGACACTTAACTGACTAAGCCACCTAGGCATCCCAAATTGTTTTCTTTCTAGTAATACACTGCACACACACACACACACACACACACACACACACACACACACACACAACAGAGGAGTTATACTATTATAGTACACTTACAATTATTCAAAAAAGTGAAAGATATTCAGGAAGAAAAATGACAACAAGGGGGTTTTCAATAGAATTCCAGAGTAGCTTTAAAATGTTTAAAACACCTGAGATATATGAAAAATATTGAAGGTAACAGAACCCAGGAGAGAAAATATTTTAGGAGAGAACATAGGTTTCACTAAGAATCCTATTTCCTTTGCTGAGAATGAGGCAGGATAATTTACTGATATTTAATTATTTTAGACCATCCTTCCATATTCTTTCCATGGTACTAAGCAGGTAGCCAGACCCTTTGAATTTCCTGATTCAAATGTTTTGCCATACTGATTCAAAAGTTTGGAAGTCAGCAAAAGACTGATTTCATTGAAGACACCATGCCAGTGTCTTGGAGGACAGGAAGAAAAAGACCCATGACTTGAGGATGGAGTCAAGAGAAGTGCAAAGATAACAGAAGGTGCTTCTGTCCCAAGAACAGCCCCACTCTGTAGCAGTAACTTGAGAAGGTAGCTCAAGCCACAGCTATGTAGTCACGCAGGGACACTGAGTCCTAGTTAAAAGTAATGATTTCCATGTCCTCACATCTGAAGCCAAAGCAGCACAGCTGCTAGACTTAGAAGGATCATGACAATAGGCATCACAGAGGTTATCAGTAAGATAGAAGCTACCTTGATATTTTGGTGCAGCCTAAAATACCTCGGAATTTTGTACAATCTGGTGGAGTAGAGAGCAGATGATGCAAGATTAAATTTGCGGCCAGCCCCACCAAGATGCGAGCTCAGAGGCAGATTTCAGTTGACGTTAGGGGGAAAAAACTGTGTCAATTCTTATATATGAGATTTTAGAGTTAAAAATCTGTGCTCATCAGCAAAAGGAAAACTTATGGACCTGCACCAGGCTTATGAAGACCATTAAGGAAAAGAGAGTTCATACATTCTTGTCTGACTTGAGATAAAAGGAGGGTGGGGAGACAGAGGTCAAAAGAGAGATCCTGCAGATATGATGGTGTGAGCTCTGATCTTAGGATAAAGGCCTAATGTAATACTTGATGCGTGAAGGGAATCTACCCCCAAAAGCTGCCAGGGGCTATATCCAAAGAGCCAGAGAACCCAGAGCATGAAGGAGTGCCGTCTCTAGGAGAAGAAAGAGAAGTAAAAAACACTTGAACATAACAGGATACCCCGTAGGCTGGACCTTGAAATCAATCATCTGCCATGTTCTCTCTAGAAGTTTAACACTGAGGTTGCTTTTTTAATAAAGATTTCATTTTGCCTATGGGCTAGCCATCTCTAAAATTCTTAGCAACTACCAAATGCTAAATATTAGTCCTCAGAATCAGGGCTTAATGTTGTTCTTATTTAATCTCTGTGGTCACAATCCCATCCAACTGAAATAATGTGACATAATCCAACTACTTTGACTTGGTTGAAGATTTGAAGATGAGAAACAGATGGTACAGAGGGGGAAAGCACTTGAAATTTAGACACAAAGAAGTGCCTGACTTCTGCGTTGTCAATCTGTGGAGCTTTTCATTAGAAGTTTTTTGAGGGCTTTCATCACTAATTAATACACAGTGATATGTCAGAGAAGCAAATTTAACACTGCGAAAACTAATAGATACACATACCAAAAGCTATTTAACACTGACTTCATCTCATTTGAGCACCACTGTTTCAGTGTTTTGTTCAATGAAAACTGACACTTGGTATATTAGATCAATTATCAGATAGAAAACAGCATGCAAAATAATTACAATCAAGCCCTCACAGTCAGGCCCTTCCAACTTCCTCTTTCCCCCAAACAAATCATTTCCTCTAGCACTATTCTCTGAGCCTCTTGCAAATTCCTGCTGCCTCTCACCCCCCACCCCCATGCCTTCGCTCCTGCAATTTCTGCTGAAATTGTCCCTCTTCACTTTTAATTGTTTTGAGGACAGAAACCCACACTGGATTGTCCTTGAGTCCCCTAGAGGCCCTCGCACAGCAGCTTCATATAAAAAGGAGCACAATAAAAGCTTCCTCAATTAAACTGAAGTTTGATTATTGATTTCAGTCATTATTCTAGTGATTCTCATGTCCCAGGAAAAATGAGTATTTACCAACCTCTACTCTACTCTTTCTTGACCTGACAAAACCAAAACAAACAAAAAGGAAAAACCAGGTTTTCAAGAGAACAAAATAAAAGGAGTTAAAGCGAGTGGGCAGAGTGAAACAATTAAAAAATGGACCATAAAAGTAAATTCCATGGAAGAGCAGTCTCTTCACTATCCTTCAATGGGTGTGTTGGTCGAATGTACAGATGTCAAGGAAACATTCCTATTTAGTTAATAGTGCATGATAGACCTCATCAGAATTAGTCTTTATTCTTTTGAGTACTTTGTAGGATGGTTTTTGTGTTTTTGGTTTTTTTTTTTTTAAGCCTAGTTTCAGGAGGTTCAGCTGCTTTCTGTTGAAACGGCCCTCTTTGGGGGACTTCACAGATCTCCAAGGCACAATAGAAAAGCGAACCAATCCAGCTTAGCGTGAAAGGGGCTGGGTAATTAGGTAACCATTCCATTTCCTTGGAGGCACTCCTTAGATGTCTGAAATAATTCAATAAAAGCCCATGTTCGTGCATGAAGCTCTTATGTTAACAGTGGTAAGTACATTGAGGTATTTCACACATAATCCCCGCCGTCTTAGTGTTTTTAAAAGATGTAAATGCTTTCTGCTTAAATGATAATGATGGTGATAATGTCTATTAAACGCCTACTTATGCCAGTCTCCATGATAGGCACTTACCATAAATTAATTCAACTTAATGTTCATGAATAATGACAGGTATTAATATCCTCTTTTCACAGATGAAAACACTGAAATTCAGAGAGGTTAAATAACTGAACAAGGACCACACAGTTGACTAACAGAGCTAAAATTGGACCCATGACGAATTCCAGAGGTCCCACTCTTCCCTGTATGACATCCCAAGTTCACTAAATGACATACCTTCTTAGTTGTCACCTGAGATGGTAGCAGAGTTTGGAAAAAGTTGACATAGGCCAATTTAATATTTAAAATCTTTATCCATGGAATTTTAAATGAAGGAAAAACTGCAAGTGGGCAGGGTAGACCAAGGTTTCTATGATAGAAAAGGAGAAGTTGAAAATGGATAACCATCACTCTGCCAGGTCCATTTGAAAAGCTGGGGAAGGAGGCGGCTCAGGCCAGAGTGTGAGAGCCAGACACAGCCGGCTAAGATGGACCACCATTCGTGTGAAGAAGAAATCTGTGACTCATGCAAATCCCCCTCTCAGGTATCCAAGTAGGTGCAAAGAGCTGCTTACCTGGCATCATATTGAAAGGCTTTGCTCTGCTTTCCAGCTCCGTGTTCGTTTGGGTGAAGGCTACATAGAGAAAAAAATAAAAATAAAGCAGAGAATGAATGATTACCCAGCTATGTTGTGCCGGGTAAACGTCCAACTGTTCAGCATTTTTAGCAGTGATTTGAAAACAAACAAAACTCTTAACATATTTTCAGATGCCCTAAGACTGAGTAAGAGAGCTAATAAAATTAAGACGATACATTGAGTGATAAAATTATCTTAATAAACCAGAATACTAAGGAAAACCCAGGAAAATGCAAAAGAGGTAGCTTGTAAAGTAGCATGTGTGCGAAGTATATGTGTATATGTGTAGCAGTCTAGGTGGGGGCAAAACTTGCAGAAATCAAACGGAGTGAGTAAGAAAACTTGGATGAACTTTCTGTGTTAAAAAGCATTGCACAGGAGGTAGGCTGCAGTCCCTAATAAGCCACAACGTGCCAACAGACAAGGAAGGTGTTGGTGATGACGGGGCTCTTGGGTGTCTCAGTCAGTTAAGCGTCTGCCTTCGGCTCTGGTCATGATCCCAGATCCACCCAGGATCCACCCCCACATCAGGTTCTTTGCTCAGCCAGGAACCTGCTTCTCCCTCTCCCTCTGCCTGCTGCTCTGCCTACTTGGGCTCTCTCTCTCTGTCAAATAAATAAAATCTTTAAAAAAAAAAAAAAAAGGTGCTGGTAATAGACACCACTATTCAAGATCAAGTCTATCCAGAGGAGAGTGAGCAGTATAACGAAAACTTTTAAAACCTGGGCACGTAAGGAACAGCTAGAGAAACAGAGGAAAATGAGTCTAAAGAGGAAACTTTCCAAGTCAATTTGCTAGACCTCTTCCTTGTGTAATAGAAAGTACATGGCCTGAAAACCAGAGCAGAGGGAGCACAGGGCCAATCAGGGCAGCCCTCAACCAACCCCTGTCAAACTCAGCATCCTCAAGGCCCTGTGGTTGGCTTACTCTTAAATTATTGACACTCAATACAGTATTTACTGAAAATATAGAATAAAAAGCAAGACATAAGACAGCTAACAGTCCTGTGCCCAGGACAGGTACGTTTCAGTCCATCAACATACAGAGTAATGACGCTCTGGGAGTTCAGAGGACAGGCCACTCGCCTGGAAACAGGACCAGATCTTCCTGAGACACTTGTTTTCCATGATGTCTTAGTTTACCAGGGCTGCTGTAATAAAGGACCACAAGCCAAACAGCTTAAACGACACAGCATCTTTCGGTTTCTGGAGGATAGAAGTCCAAAATCAAGGTATCTGAAGGTAGGTTTCCTCTGAGGCCTGAGAGGGAAAATTTTCCCATGACTCCATCCTATTTTCTGGTGGTTTTCTGACAATCTGTGCTGCTCCTTGGCTCACGGATCTCTGTTTTCATCTTCATGTGGTGTTCTCCCCTTTCTCTGTGTCTCTCTGTCTCTGTAGCCAAATACCCCATTTTGGATGAGGGCACACCCTAAAGGCTTCATCTTAACTTGATCATCTGCCAAGATTCTATTTCCAAATATGGTTGTACTCACAGGTGCTGGGGAGGGGACTGCAACGCCCTATGGGGGGTGGGGCAGTTCAACCCGTAACACAGGGCTAACGTGAAATAAGCATGTTAGAATATCTTCTTTTCTTTTTATATATATCTAAGCAACAGTTGTGACAAAATTTATCCTCTATATTCGCAGGAGGCCCCGATCCTCCACGGTGACCCTAATCCTCACTCCATCAAGGATCCATCCTCTGTCTACATCCCTGAACCCCATAACCTCCTCACCCCCAAAAAGGGAGGCTCAGGAATGTCATAAAGGTCAGGAGTGGAGTGGGAATAAATGCTTTAGGAATTCTTTAGGATTTATTTAAAAGTCAACAATTAATTTTTTATTTTTTTTAGGCTCCATCAAAGTGAACTCAAATCAAATAAATGATAGTGTATAAAAATATTCCTGAAATCCAGTGATTCCAGGGTAAAAAATTGCCAAAACAGTCAAGTCAAAATATCACATAACAAATTGCAAAGTGTAGGAGAGTCTTGGATAGCTTATCTGGAGGGCCATACTGAAGCTGAGTGTAGAAGGACAAATAGAAAATTCACCAGGCAAGGAAAGGAGCCTTCTTTTTTTTTTTTTTAAAGATGGATCACAAGTAGGCAGAGAGGCAGACAGAGAGAGAGGGGGAAGCAGACTTCCCACTGATCAGAAAGCCTGATGTGGGGCTCGATCCCATGACCCTGAGATCATGACCTGAGCTGAAGGCAGACGCTTAACCCACTGAGCCACCCAGGCGCCCCGGAAAGGAGCCTTCTTGGTGGAAGGAAAAGCAAACGCATAGACACAATGCTGAGGAAGTAGGAAGCATCAGAGAATCTCAAGTGATGGGGCATGGCTGAGGCATAGGAGTGAGGGAAGGCAGGCCAAGGCCAAACTGCCAAAGGCAACGATACACCATTGGTTGTCTATTTAATCATAACTCCTTTATTACCGCAATGGAGAATGAGCACGGATTTGAAACAAGGTAGGCCGTCTCATATGTACGGCTTTAAAAGATCACTTTGGCAACCTAGATGAGGATAGATTGAAAGAATGAAAGAGTGAGAGGAGATGACCAGCGGGAAGTCTTTGGGCTAACACACGCAGAAAATGCTGAAAGACAATGCTGGCTCAGACTGAGTGAATCAGAATTTTCTGCTGTTTGAACTTTGAGAATCTGAAGATTCCTCCAGCCAGTCCCTGTGACTAAACATTTAGGGGCTGACACCCAGGAGAAAGAGAAGACATTAGGTTGATTCAGGACCCAGTTTTAGTACTATCTAAGAAAACACTTTGTCACAGTTAAGCTGTTTAAAGATAGAACCATTACCCTGGAAACTTGTCACTGTATGTATTCAAACAGGCTAATAAGCCAGTTTCAGAGAGGAAATAGGAGGACTTTTACTTGTCAGAAGAATGAGAGTGCCTTTAAGGCATTCCAGGGCCAGAGAGCTCCCACAGTGCAATGAGCAGGAACCCATGCCAAGCAGGGCAGCAGGCAGGCATTCGGAGGAAATCTGCATGCCTGGGCCCTGTGCGTGCACCCCTGTTGGTCCAGCAGTGGCTTCAGTCACTGTCTGCCTCTGACCTGGTTTGGATTCCAGGTTCTGGCCTTTGGATCTGTCTCTGTTTCCATGACAACGCAGTCCTGTGTAAGCCCTGCTTGCTAGCTGGCGGCTACATCTGGATTCACCCGTGCAACCTTGCCTTTGGTTTCAACTTGTCATGATGGCTGAAGCCCCGTTCCTGTCTGGTGCACCTCACACCTGGTCTCCAGCTTCATTCAACCCTTCTTAGTTTCCATGCTACTCATGCCCACATTCAGACCCCTGCTTCTGGACCCAGCATACAGACCGCCCCCTCCTAGCCAGTTCCAACACTGGTCTACTGGACACGTTTTCTATGTGAGATGATGGAGATCCTGTGACTTCCCGGTGGATCTAAGAAAAGGGATCTACAGCCACTAAAAGTACAGGCTTTTAATTCAGACTCAAATTTAAATCTAGACAGTGTGACAGTAAGCAAGTTACTTAATTTCTCCAACTTTCAGTTTCTAAACTTATTTAAAGATAATAAATGCATCTAACCTAACCCCATTAGTTATAAAGGTATAAGCAGCATAGCCAACTTCATCAACTCAGACTAAACACATGACTAGGTGTTTTTCTCATTTAGAGTCAATAACTCAAGCATTCAAGGACTCTTATTAACAGGATGTCTAATATCTCCTTCCTGACCACTAGCCCACCCCAACACCAAATAGTTCAAGAATTCTAAAGACTTACTCAGCTCAAAAAGGTCAAATCTACGTTAGTGAGAGAGAGGTGGAGCTTCCAGCCAATCCACAGACCCAGTTTGGTTGATGGATGCTTGGCCACAGTCTCAGTATGGCTCCATTTTCTGCACAGGACAAAAGATGTCTCAACCTTGGGCTCCCAGGTTACTCTGTTGTAGCTAATCCTTCCTCAGATCTCACATTGGTCCTGGACACTAACCCATCTACCATACACACATCCATCCCCAAGTTCCTTTTCAAGGTCTTCAAACTTCCATTAGTTTCCTAGAGTTGCCATAACAAATTACTAAAAAACTGGCTAGCTTAAAACAACAGAAATGTATTCTCTCAGAGTTCAGGAGGTCAGAAGTATAAAATCAATGTGCTAGCAGGGTTGGTTCCTTCTGAAGTCTGTGAGAGAGAAATAGTCTGGTGCCTCCTAGCTTTGGGTAGTCCAGCAAACTTGAGCATTTCTTGGCTTAAAGCCATCTCTACCTATATCTTCACATATTTTCTTCACTCTGTGTATCCCTGTGAGTTCTCTTTTTATAAGGACACTAGTCACTGGGGGTGCCTGGGTGGCTCAGTTAAGAGTCCAATTCACGGTTTCGGCGTAGATCATGATCTCGGGGGTGGTGAAATTGAGCTCTGTGTCAGGCTCCTGCTCAGTGGGGAGTCTGCTTGAGATTCTCCCTCTCCCTCTGCCCCTCCCTCCTGCTCTCTCTCTAAATAAATAAATAAAATCTTAAAAAGGATACCAGTCATTGGCCTTAGGGCCCACCCATTAGATGAGCATGACCTCATCTCAATTAATTATACCTGCAAAGACTGTTTCCACATAAAATCTACATTTTGAGGTTCCAGAGGACAGGGTTTTGGGGAGACACTACTCAATCCACCTTTTCTTAATAACAAAACTGGAAGACCTATTTCCCTAATTTCAAATATCTGAAAGGATAGTTCTCATACCCCTTCCTTTTAGAAAGCCCATTGGACACTCTATGTGAATTTTTCTTCTGCCCTCTTTCCCAGAGCAAGGGAGAGCAAACACAGCTTCTTATAGTTACAAATCTATCACTTAATAAGAAAATCTACCCAAGGAGTCTTACCAGCCCTATTCCTATGATTTAGAAGAAAGTGGCATCATTTAATCTCACCTCACATGTGAAGAATAAATGATGTTTGATACACAGACAACCCTCAATTACTGGTGATTATTTATTTTCCCCAAAGGTAAACAAAAGGACCCTGAGGATACAGAGTATCAGAATAAATCTTCCTTTGCTGGAGGGAAAATATCTGCCCTCCTTAGTTTTAGTAAAATTTGAATGGGACTCTCAATGCAATGGCAGCCTCCATATCCCTCATGTAACAGCTAGAGGTATTGTATATATTGTTGGCTCCTGGATCAGACTAATGAATAGGTCTGATCATGATTATCAGACCTCTCTGATACTCTGAACATTTCAGGGCTCTTGCCAGTGTTAAATGAGGGTCATTGTACATTGTACAATGAGCAGGCTCATTGTAGCAACAGTGCCTTGGGTTCTTCTGCTGTTACAAAGCAAAGGCTCTCATTTAAGGCTCCAATCCAAATCTGGACCTATGCCAGATGTTTTCCATTTCCTCACCATATCAACACAACCCTACTAGCCTGCTCCCTGCCCCAAGACTTAAACTCTTCAGTCCTGAGGCTTCCAGTTGGATTTAGAATACCAACTGGAAGTCTCAGCTGCTGTGTCCTTGACCCAAGGTCATATTCTTCTCAAAGAGATCTCTGCTAGACTCTGTATCCCCCGCCACCCACTTTAGGCTGAGGGATGGTAACTGCCTCACCATTTTTATAATATTAACACTGTACCATTGCAAATAGTCTCTTTGTAAATAAAATGTCCTCATACTTATTCTTGACCTTTAAAAGATTAGATTTAGATGAAATACATTAAGCTGCTTCATAGTTATTTTCACCTTAAACATTTTGTCAAGAATCTTAAGACCGGAAGAGATCACCTAAATGAAATCTTCATTTAGCAAATGTTGGAATGGAGTCCCAGTGAAGTTCACAGATTTTCCAAGGGGGAACTGATCCTAGAACCCAAGCCTCCTAAACCCAGATCCAGTGGTCTTTCCATTCACCTACCTACAAGACTGGATAAAGAATAATCATTCTCCTAGACAATATCAGATTTCCATAGTTAATGAATACTCAAAATCAGTGCCCTCCAGTCACACAATGGACTTCATCTTTCATTCTTTTCTTCCTTTTTCCCTTAGCATTTTCTTCACCCCACCCTCTTCTTTTCCAGCACTCTCCCTCTGGCCTGGGAGAGAAATTCACATTTACTGAGTACTCCTTAGGCACCAGACACCATGAAACACATAAATAACCCATGCCAAATCGTGTGTTATGTCATTTAACAATCTCAACAACTATAAGTATCAAACCAATTTTACATGGATTAGGAAACTGAGGCCTAAAGAATTGAAGTGTCCAAGGTGCACAGTCAACTCCACAAGCTTCAAGTCTGGTCTAGAACCTGTCCTTTCCCTGTGATGCTGCCATGCTTCCTGCAGGTGCTGTCTGCTGCTCACTGCCCACCCACTCTCCCCCCTCTCCTGCCTTCACTCCAACAACATTCCTGCCTTCTTCAGAGCAACACAGCCTTCTGAGGTCTGATTCCATTAACACATACCAGAAAACAAGCTGAATCATTTCTAATAAATTAATTTAAGGGAACCAGTTACCCATCTCTTCTCTGGGTTTTATATTTTTTAAAGGAACCTTAGATTCAAAACCTAACGTGGTTTCTACAACTGTAGAAAATAGTCAGATTGTAACTGATGCAAGATCTTGGCATGGATTCTTAGCACAGAATATAGTACTGTTGGCTTTTGTTGAAAAGAATCACTTCAGTAGGAAGATATGAAAAAGATCCTTTCTCACACATTCATTTAATTAGAAGTCCACCCATTCGTTCTCAAGCCCTGCTGGAAACTGGGAGAAATGAGCAAATATTACTTGCAATTCAGGTTCTACAAATGGAGAACTCTGAAACAAAGAACATTACACTCACAGTGTGAGAGGGGGAAAGTGAGATTAGGTTTGTGACCAGCTTTCAAGGCTGAAAAGAGGAAGGAGCTGAATTCATAAGGAAGTGCTTACACCCACTGCTTTCATTTGTATGACTTATTTTCAGCACATCGAGTAATTATTTTTACAGTTTTCTCTCTTTTCTCTTCTGTAAACACTACAAGGGCAAGAACTGTGCCTTCTTCCTCTTTGCATCGCACACAGCGCAAAGCCAATGCCTCATCCATGGAAGATGCTCACTAAAAGTTTCCATCAAGTAAGTACTTTGCCTTTTTAAGCCACAGCCACTTTAAAGAGCCCACTCATGATTTTATCTCCGATGTTGTGCACATTCCAGGACCCTATTTTCAAAGATTGGGGTTAAAATAAGATTTCACAATAGCATCAGAGGCATCACAGGATGATTTTATCAAAAAAAAAATGAAAATATGCCAAAGTTCATGAGCTCCTAGGATCTCTTCTAAATGATTTTTTCCTCTTTTGTTTTGGAGAACCTTGGACCCTTAGCTATTATTTTTTTCCTTTTTTTTTAAATACCTTTCACATAAAATTTATTTTTGAGGCAAAGTTCTTTATACATTCAGATGACTTGTACATTAGGCACAAAAGGGCTTCTTGAGCTGATTTGAGGCTATTATATACACCTTTACATTTTAAGTGAGTTTTCAGCACAATAGATATTAACAGCTGTTCTCAGAAGAACTCCATGTTTGAGGTGTACTTATTATTGCTTCTTTACAGGATTTTGTTTTTTCCTTTTGACACTGTATCTACAATAATACCTCCAATGGTTGACAAACTAGGGAGAAAACAGCATTAAAATTGGTTATAGTTTGTGTTTCAGAAAAGCAAACCACTAAAGAAAGAGGCAAATTTCAAAGCCGAAAGAGCTTATGACACCATCTTTTTAAACAGCATCAGTATATCCTAAATCATTACTTAAAGCTTTAGAAATAAGAGTTGGTAAGTGAGTCTGCTGTTTTTGCATTTTTATCCTTTTTTATACTTCTCACTGCCAGTTTGAACAAAATTGGGTTGATCTTTTTAGAGCTCTGTATTCACACTAATCAAGCATTAAAGGCAGTCAGCACTGTGTTTGCTTTGTTGAGCCCACTGTTGAACCCCAAAACAAGATTTCTTTGTGGGTTCCATAAAACATAATAAAACAATGTACAGCAAGATTAGTGAGTTACAGTTAACAAGGAATGGTTCCAATATGCCTTTTTGGCCCCTTTGAAGATAGGAATCAGAACCAGTTTTCTACAAACAGTGGGCTACATTCAATGAGATGGTGTTCAAACATTCGCTACATGTAAAAGCTTCAATTTGTAATGGCAATTGAAAATTTGGCACTGGCAAAATAGAAGGACTGGACACCCACTTCCTCAAGGCTCATAGGTCACTGCAACTGGTTATAACAACTCAGCTGGGTTTCAGATGGCATTTCTGTTCTTACCGCCTAGAATCATATCACCCAACTTTTTTTTTCTTTAAACTGGACAGCTGGGAGGCTTTGTCACTTTTATGTCGTAATGTTAAACTAAAGTAGGAGTTAGTATTCTTTGAAAAATCACTGAATGACTGGAGGAGCAAGATGGTGGAGGGGTAATCATCGGTACCAGGAGTTAAGCTAGGTAGTTATCAAACCATTCTGAATGCCTACAAACTCAACAGGAGACCGAGGAAAAGAAGAACAGCAAGTCTAGGAACAGAAAAGCAACCACTTTCTGGAAGGTAGGACATGTGGAGAAGTGAATCCCAGGTGATATACAGGAAGATAGACTGCAGGGGGTAGGACCGGTGCCCAGCAAGCAGTAATGGAGCACAAAATTGGGACTTTCAGGAGTTTGCTTCACTGAGGGAAGTTGCTCCAGAGGCTAAGCAGGGGGTGGAGCTCATGCAGGGACAGTGTGGTCTCAGGACCCTCGGGGTTGGGAGTGTCGAGTGCGGCAGAGCCCCCAGGTATTTGAGCAGGAAAGCCGGCTGCAGAGATGGGAGCCAAGGAGTGGGCTCTCAGCTCAGGGTTACTTTAAACGGTGATCCAGGCAGAGTCGGGCCACTATTCTTTGAGCAGGGGCCCCACAAGTGGCAGTTCCAGGGAGACTCACCTTCCTCCCCTGCAAGGAGTGGCACGGGAGCACGCTGCAGGAATCGGCTGGGTTTGGAGATTCCAAACAGGGCCCTATGCCAGAGACAGAAACACTCTGTCACAGGCCAGGTGAGCACGAATCGTGGCCAAAGACCAGGGAGATGGGAGGGATTGACGCTTTACTGTGAGGGCACACGGAGAAGTGGTGCCTGAACTCTTGGCACCTACGATACTGGGCCAGATACTGGGAGGCTGCCATCTTCATTCCCTTCTTCCAAAGCTGTACAGAAAGCGTTCAGGGAATAAAAGCTCCCAAAATGAATCCAAGCAGATTACTAAGCCTGGCCCCTTGCAAGGGTGGTGCAATTCTGCCTCAGGCAAAGACATTTCAGAATCACTGCAACAGGCCCCTCCTCAGCAAAAATATCCATCCAAGACCAAGTTTACCATTCAATGAGAACTGAGGAACTCCAGAGCTAGGGGAATATAACACATAGAATTCATGGCTTTTGTCTCATGATTCTTTAATTTTTCAGTTAAATTTTTTAAATTTTATATTTTTCTTGTTCTATTTTTTAATTTTTCCTCTTTTCTATTTTAACCTCTTTAAACTATTTTATCTTATCACTACCTTTTTAAAAATCTTTTTAAATTTTCATTCTTATAGTCATATTCTATCCCGTCATTGTATTTAACCTTATTTTTGGCATACATATATGTTTTTCTTTCATTAAAATTTTGGGATCGGTTTCTTCTAAAAGATCAAAATATGCCCTAAATCTAGTGCATGGCTTTGTTCTAGTCTCCAGCCTGATCACATTCTTTCCTCTTTCTTTCTCTTCTTTTTTTTCAACAAACTTATCTTATCAATTCCTTTTTTAGAAACTTTTTAAATTTTCATTTTTACAGGCATATTCCATCCTTTCATTGTGTTTGCCCTTATTTTTGTATCTATATATACATTTTTCTTTTTTAAAATTTGGGAGGTAGTTTCTTCTAACAGACCAAAATACACCCAAAATCAAGTGTATGGCTCTATTCTATTCAGCAGTCATTCATATATATATATATGTATATGCATATACATATATATATATATATATATATATATATATATATATTCCCCCTCCTTTCTTCTCCCCCTGGTTTTGTGTCTCTTCCAATTTGGTTAGTATATATTTTTCTGGAGTCATTGCTATCCTTTTATTATTTCATCCACCCATTCATCTATTTGCATCGGGATAAAATGACAAGATAGAAAAACTCATCTCAAAAAAAAAAAAAAAGAACAAGAGGCAGTACCAACAGCTAGGGACCTAATCAATATGGCCATTAATAAGATGTCAGAACTAGAGTTCAGAATGGCAATTATCAGAGTGCTAGTTGGGCTCAAAAAAGCATGGAAGATACTAGAGAATCCCTTTCTGGAGAAATAAAAGAACTAAAATCTAACCAAGTTGAAATCAAAAAAAGTTATTAATGAAGTAAAATGAAAAAATGGAGGCTCTTACTTCTAGGATAAATGACACAGAAGAGAGAATTAGTGATACAGAAGACCAAATGATGGAGAATAACAAAGCTGAGGAAAAGAGAGATAAACAACTATTGGACCACAAGGGGAAAATTCAAGAGATAAGTAATACCATAAGATGAAACAATATTAGAATAATTGGAATCCCAGAAGAAGAAGAAAGAGAGAGAGGCAGGAGGGGCAGAAGTTATATTGGAATAATTTATAGCAGATAATTTTCCTAATTTGTCAAAGGGAACAAGCTTTAAATTCTAGGAGGCACAGAGAACCTCCCCCTCAAAATCAATAAAAACAGGTCAATACCCTACCATTTAGTAGTAAAACTTACAAGTCTCAATGACGAAGAGAAAATCCTGAAAACAGCTCAGGACAAAACGTCTGTAACATACAATGGTAGAAATTTTAGATTGGCAGCAGACCTATCCACAGAGATGTGGCAGGACAGAAAGGACTGGCATGATATATTCAGAGCACTAAATAAGAAAAATATTCAGCCAAGAATACTATAACTAGCAAGGCTGTCATTGAAAATAGGAGAGATAAAAAGCTTCCGGTTTAAACGAAAACAAAGAATTTGCAATCACCAAACCAGCCCTATAAGAAATATTGAAAGGGGTCCTCTAAGCAAAGAAAGCCTAAAAGTAATGGACCAGAAAGGAACTGAGACAATTTACAGTAACAGTCACCTTACAATATAATGGTACTAAATTCATATCTTTCAATAGTTACCCTGAATGCAAATGGGCCAAATGCCCCAATCAAAAGACAGAGGGTATCAGAATAGATTAAAAAAAAAAAAAGACCCATTGATATGCTGCCCATAAGAAACTCATTATACCCTAAAACATCTCCATATAAAGTGAGGGGGGTAGAAAACAACTTACCATGCTAATGGACAGCAAAAGAAAGCTGGGGTGGCAATCCTTATATCAGATAAATTACATTTTAAGCCAAAGATTATAATAAGAAATGAGGAAGGAAACTATATCATACTTAAAGGGTCTGTCCAAGAAGATAAAACAATTTTAAATATCTATGCCCCTAACATGGGAGCAGCTAACTATATAAACCAATTAATAACACAGTCAAAGAAACACATCAAAAATAATATAATAATAGTAGAGGAATTTAACACCCCCCCTTACTGAAATGGACAGATCATCTAAGCAAAAGATCAACAAGGAAATACAGGCCTTATGACACACTGGACCAGATGGACATCACAGATACATTCGGAACATTCCATCCCAAAGCAACAGAATACACATTCTTCTATAGTGCACATGGAACATTCTCCAGAATAGATCACATCCTGGGTCACAAATCAGGTCTAAACCAGTACCAAGAGATTGGGATCATTCCCTGCATACTTTCAGACCACAATGCTTTGAAACTAGAACTCAACCACAAGAGGAAAGTTGGAAAGAACCCAAATACATAGAGGCTAAAGAGCATCCTACTAAAGAATGAATGGATTGACCAGGAAATTAAAGAAGAATTTAAAAATTCAGGAAACAAATAAAAATGAAAACACAACTGTTCAAAATCTTGGGACACAGCAAAAGCGGTCCTGAGAGGAAAGTATATAGCCATACAATCTTTTCTCAGGAAACAAGAAAGGTCTCAAGTACACAACCTAACCCTACACCTAAAAGAGCTGGAGAAAGAACAAGAAAGAAAGTCTAAACCCAGCAGGAGAAGATAAATAATAAAGATCAGAGCTGAAATCAATGAAATAGAAACCAAAAGAACAGTAGAGCAAATTAACAAAAGTAGGAGCTGGTTCTTTGAAAGAATTAATAGGATTGATAAATGCCTGGCCAGACTTATCAAAAAGAAAAGAGAAAGGACCCAAATAAATAAAATCATGAATAAGAGAGGAGAGATCACAACCAACACCAAAGAAATACAATTGTAAGAACATACTATGAACAACTATACACCAGCAAACTGGACAATCTGGAAGAAATGGATCCATTCCTAGGGACATATAAACTACCAAAACTGAACCAGGAAGAAATAGAAAACCTGAACAGACCCATAACCGATAAGAAGATTGTGGTCCTCAAAAATCTCCCAACAAACAAGACCCAGGGCCAGGCAGCTTCCCAGGGGAATTCTACCAAACATTTAAAGAGGAATTCATACCTATTCTCCTGAAACTGTTCCAAAAAATAGAAATGGAAAGAAAACTCCAAATTCATTTTATGAGGCCAGCGTTACCTTGATCCCAAAACCAGACAACGACCCTATAAAAAAGACAATTACAGACCAATATCCTTGATGAACATGGATGCAAAAATTCTCAGCAAAATATAAGCCAATAGGATCCAGTAGTACATTAAAAGGATTATTCACCACAACCAAGTGGGATTTATTCCTGGGCTGCAAGGTTGGTTCAACATCCACAAATCAATCAATGTGATACAATGCATTAATGAAAGAAAGAACAAGAACCATATGATTCTCTCAATAGATGCTAAAAAAGCATTTGACAAAGTACAGCATCCTTTCTTGATCAAAACTCTTCAAAGTGTAGGGATAGAGGGTACATACCTCAATATCATCAAAGCCATCTATAAAAAACCCTCAGTGAGTATCTATTCTCAATGGGAAAAAACTGAGAGATTTTCCCCCTAAGATCAGGAACATGGCAGGGATGTCCACTATCACCACTGCTATTCAACATAGTATTAGAAGTCCTAGCCTCAGCAATCAGACAACAAAAACAAAAATAAATAAATAAATAGATAAGAGGCATCTGAATTGGCAAAGAAGAAATCAAACACTCACTCTTTGCAGAAGATATGATACTTTATGTGGTAAACCCAAAGACTCCCGCCAAAACTGCTAGAACTCATACAGGAATTAAGTAAGTGTCAGGATATAAAATCAATTCAGAGAAATCAGTTGCATTTCCATACACCAATAGCAAGACAAAAGAAAGAGAAATTAAGGAGTTGATCCCATTTACAATTGCACCCAAAACCATAAGATACCTAGGTATAGAACCTAGGACAGAATGGGAGAAGATATTTGCAAATGACACATCAGATAAAGGCCTAGTATCCAAAATATATAAAGAATGTATCAAACTCAACACCCAAAGGACAAATAATCTGATCAAAAAATGGGCAGAAGACATGAACAGACATTTCTGCAAAGAAGACATCCAAATGGCCAACAGACACATAAAAAAGTGTTCAACATCACTCAGCATCAGGGAAATACAAATCAAAACCACAGTGAGATACCACCTCACACCAGTCAGAATGGCTACAATTAACAAGTCAGGAAATGATAGATATTGGCGAGGATATGGAGAAAGAGGAACATACCTCCACTGTCAGTGGGAATGCAAGCTGGTGCAGCCACTCTGGATAACAGTATGGAGGTTCTTCAAAAAATTGAAAATAGAGCTATCCTACACCCAGCAATTGCACTACTGGGTACTTACCCTAAAGATACAAATGTAGTGACCTGAAGGGGCACCTGCACCCCAATGTTTATAGCGGCAATGTCCACAATAGCCAAACTATGGAAAGAACCCAGATGTCCATCAACAGATGAATGAATAAAGAAGATGTGATATATATATACAATGGAATACTATGTATCCATCAAAAAAAATGAAATCTTGCCATTTGCAACAACGTGGATGGAACTAGAGGGTATTACGTTAAACAAAATAAATTAATCAAAGAAAGACAATTATCATATGATCTCCCTGATATGAGGAATTTGAGAGGTAGGACCAGGGATCCTGGGAGGAAGGGAGGGGAAAATAATGAAACAAGATGGGACAGGGGAGGGAGACAAACCATAAGAGACTCTTAATCTCAGGAAACAAACTGAGGATTGCTGGGAGGTCAAGGGGAGGGATAGGGTGGCTGGGTTATGGACATTGGGGAGCATATGTGCTATGGTAAGTGCTGTGAATTGTGTAAGACAGATGATTCACAGACCTATACCTCTGAAGCAAATAGCACATTATGTGTTAATTTAAAAAAATAAAAAATGATAAAAAGAAAATCATTGAGGGGCGCCTGGGTGGCTCAGTGGGTTAAAGTCTCTGCCTTCGGCTCAGGGTCATGGTCTCAGGGTCCTGGGATCAAGCCCCACATCAGTCTCTCTGCTTAGCATGGAGCCTGTTTCCCCCCTCTCTCTCTGCCTGCCTTTCTGCCTACTTGTGATCTCTGTCTGTCAAATAAATAAATAAAATCTTAAAAAAAAAAAAAAGGAAAGAGAATTAGACGTTTCTGTAGTTATCATGATATAAGCAGTCTTTTAATACTTAGGCTTAGCATGTGAAATACTTCTGGTTTGGCCTCTCCCTGAAGTATTCCAGTGTCAAAGAGGAAGGAAAGGAAGTGGGAAAAGCCAATATTCTCAGCATGAGAGACAAACAGTGCCACAGACGGCTGTTGTCATCCTGCCTGTCAGGTGGAGGGGCGGTAGAAGGTAGAGGGAAGGCAGGCAGGAAGGACTCTCCTCTCACCCTCTACTCTCCATTCCAAAAGCCTCTCAATCCCAACTCACCACTGGAGATACTTCTGTAGATTCTCGATAGGGCTCATTTATTTATTATGTTATTTGAGAGAGAGAGAACACGCAAGGCAGAGGGAGAGAGTCTCAAAGCAGACTCTGCACTCACAACCCAAGATCATGACCTGAGCAGAAACCAAGAGTTTGGATGCTCAACCGAGTAAGCCACCCAGGCATCCCCAGGATTAATTTTTAGATCTTGAGCCAGACAGTGTTATGTGTAATATATGTCATATATAACATGTTTTATGTGTAATATGATCATATCTTCTGAATCAAAATTGAAATGTACTAGTCTGACACATTGATCTAACTGCACATGAGTAGAGTATATTTTCATAAATTCTAACGTATATATAGTTTTGTTATTTTAACATCACTAAAATAAGGATGTGTTGTGCAATCAATCAACAGTGTGTCAGTTTAACTAGTGGGATTTTTTTTATTGGTGGTATAAAAAAATAATGGTATATCCTACAATCAAGAGCATCTCAGATTTGATAAAAATATATCTGACCCCAGGGTTATCCCAGGAAATCCAAGACAAGCAATGTGTTTTTTGTCATGTTTAATATATATGTTCAAACCATGCCATTTCTTTGATCTGAAACTGGATTTCCAAAGAAGGTGATAGTATTATGTGCCAGCTTGGCTAGGTTCTAGTCCCCTGTTATTCAATCAAACACTAATCTAGGCATTGCTGTGAAGGTATTTTGTAGATATGATTAACATCTACAATCAGCTTGACTTTACATAAAGATGAGCCTCCATCTCTGGGTTGGCTTAATGCAATCAGTTGAGAGGTTAGGAGAGCAGAATTGAGGTTTCCCTAAGGGAGAAGAAATACTGCAGCATCAGCCCCTGCTAGAGAGTTTCCAGCCGGCCCTCCCTGACAGCCTGATACACAGATTTCTGACTTGCCTAATCAGCTCCCAGAGTCACATAAGCCAATTTCTTGCAACAAAACTCTGTATGTGTATTTTACAGTTCTGTTTCTCTGTTGGAACCCTGACTGATGGAGAAGGTCAGTGATATTTTTTTTTTCCTTCTAACATTTTTTTTTCTTTTTGACATTCAATTATTTGAAAAGGTAACACATTTCCCTGTTTCTTATATTTATATGAAGGTATACAGTGAAAACATTTCTTCCTACTCCCTTCCCTATCCTCCTAGTTCCTCATCTCCTGCCACCTGTCACACAAAACCACTATTCTTATTGGTAATTCTAAAGTTTTTTTATGCATAAGCAAATAAATACAGATATATATTCTCCCCCCACCTCATGCAGAAGTTACAAAAAAAGAAAAAAGGTAACCAGCTCTACACAGTATTTTGAACTCTTTTTACTTGTCACAATATTTCTTGAAGGTTCTTCCACTTTAGTATACAAAGAGCTACTTTATCGTTTTTTCACAGCTCTATTATTTCTATTTCATGTCTGTACCATGATCTATTTAATCTATCACCTATTGGTGTAGATTCAGTTTTATCCCAACACTTTCACTATTATTCACAAGGGAATACCCTTAAAAATACTTAAATAGATGGCTAGGTAGATAGATGATACATAGATACAGCTATATATAATGGCACATGTATATATAACTGGTATGTGTGAACACACAGGTGGAATTACTTAAAAGGACAGAGATACTTGCATTGCTAGTTTTGACAGATCTTCCTAAATTGTCCTAGATTTCCCATTGTCACCTGAAGGAAGTATTTGTTTAGAACACGCTTACTTTCCCACAGCCTCACCAACACAGGTGTATCGTTGAACTTTGGAATTTTCATCAATTCAATAAATTACAGTAGCATGTTTCAGTGAATACATAATTTACATTTCACTTAACATGAGTGACAATATCTTTTTAGTATGTTTTCTTTCTTTTGCTGTACGGCCTCTGTTCATACCTCTTGACTATTTTCCTAATGAATTGGACTTTTACAACACTCAGGAGTTCTCATACATGAAGGAGATTACTCTTCTTTAAATGATATGAGATGCCGGTATTTTCCCCCAGTTTTTCCCCTTTCAATGGACCTTCCACAAGGAACTTCTTTATATCTATGTATTTTGATTCATCGGTCTTTTCTTTTTATGCCTTTAGATTTTGTGTCATACTTAGAAAAGCCTTCTCCACACCAAGGTTATGAAGGCATTCACTATTTTTCTTATCTTATAGAATGTTTACAGTTTCTTTTTTTAAATTTAATTCTTTATTATTTTTCAGGTAGCTGAATGGTTGTCCCAACATCATTTACTAAATAGGCTACCTTTTTCCTATGTATTTGAGATCCTTGGTCATATGCCAACTTTCTATATATATTTGAATCTAGTATGTTCCAATGGCTTATAAGTTTGTGCTTCCATACTACATGTTTTAATGAATAAAGCTTTATAAAGTAGTTCAACACCCAGTAAAGTTAATTCTTCCCTGCCTCACTCCACCGTCACCACTGTTGTAATTTGGGAAGGTTTCCTTGGTTACTTTGCTTAGTACTGCACAGATCCTTTAGCAAGAGTGCGCTTCTCTTCAGCCTGCTTTGTTCCCCAGAGTTCTTCCGTACTCACTTCTCACAGTCCTAAAATTCTACCACTGTATAAACTGAATCAGAAAGCCAGAGCTTGGGACGATGGCCTATCACCTTGCTCTGTGAACTGGGACAGCCATCTCATCTCTTAAGGTTTCCGTTTGCTCTTTGACAGGATAGGGACAAAGATAAGAAGAAGAAGAAGTTTCACCTAGATGTTCTCTGAGATCCCTTCCAGTCCTAAGCTTTTAGTTCAACATCTAGGCTGACATGGAGATTCTTAATTAGCAGTTTGTGATTTTTTTAAAAAATCCTATACCATTGTCAATAGGAAGAAAATTTTTGAAAAATGACTTGTTGGGGCACCTGGGTAGCTCAGTCGGTTAGGGCCCTAACCCTTGATTTTGGCTCAGGTCATGATCTCAGACTCCTGAGATCCAGCCCCATGTTGGGCTTTATGCTCAAAGTAGAGTCTGCTTGAGATTCTCTCTTCCCCTCTCCCTTTGCCCTTTCCTCCGCTTGCTTGCTGGCTTGCTTGCTTGCTCTCTCTCAATAAATAAATACATAAATAAAATCTTAAAAATGAATGAATAAATATGACTTGTTTCCCCTATAGACCAAAATTTAAACAACAGAACTCTTGCTAAATTATGCGTTCTAAACCATTTACCTTTTCTAAGCACAACACAGTTAAGAGAAGAATCTGGCATACGTAAAGTACCAACAAAAAACAAAAGCTCCAGAAGGTCTGCTTCTATTTTTGTTTTTGCTTTTTTTTTTCTTTTAGCCCTTCTGTAAATTGCTAGCTGACCAAATGCTGTAAGACCAAAGACTCGCAATACAGTTTTCTTACACATGACTGAGTGGCCGCTGAGCACATTGATTACACATCACCGCTGAGTAACTGGGACAATACTCCCATCTAAATTGCATGTCATGGAAGGGAGTGAAAAAATGAACCAATAAAAACAGTAGTTGGTTGCTTTGCTCTGAGAAGTACATTATTTTTAAAAATCTTGCCAACAGGTTGGCATACTACCAGTTTCTGTTACCAAAATACTACTGCAATTAAATGTTTGGTAGCTTCTATCAGCCACCTAATCTATGAACCACCTAGATCCATGAAAAAAGCCCTCCCTGGCAACCTCAATTTTATCCGTGACTGCTTCATTAAGAGATTCTGCCCTCTCTTTTTTCCTCAATGGCTGCACGTTAGGTGGACTCCATTGGAATGTAGAATGTGAAGCACAAAACCAAAAAGAATCGTTTATTTTCAGTAGAGTATTTTTATGCTTTCTGCAGATGAGTCCCTTACATATGTAATATGCCTCTTGCACAAAAATGAAGCTTTCTGAGAGTGATTGACCTACATGAAAATCTCATCTCAGCTTTAAAAAATTTCTATGCAAAACAGAACACTAAGATAGAAGGATCTGCATTCATTTCAACAAGTCAGAAGTTACTTGGGCACAAATCCTAATGGGAGCTGCATACAAATCCCTGGACATCAAAATATCCTTGACTGGGTTGACTTTTAATTTAGGAGTTTACTAGAGCCTGCAACTATATTGCTGGAGTCTGTGATAGTTTCAGATCCCATAAATGAAGCATGGAGGACTTGGTTAGCAGCCTGGGTAGAATGCCAAGGATTGCCCTGGGGACATGGTAATTCAGTACTCAAGGTAGCCTTCATTTCTGGGAGCCAATACTAAATCAGCGCCCTATAATGGTGTTAGAAGCACTGCAGTGCAATCTGAAATGTTTGCTATCAGCTCCTCGCACTTATTTACAAAGCTCTTTTCTCTGGCATATGCAGGGTAATCGCAAGGACAATAAGTTATAGCTGCCACGTCAAATTTCCCTGCAGGCGAAGACTGCCTGGCACCCTGCCACCAGCCAGGGTTTCCTTGAACACCCTTCCTAATGTGTAAGCCAGGCTGGAGAGAGAACAGATGACCAGAGAGAGGAGACAGGAGAGCCAACTCCTCCAACACTTCAAATCCAATGGGCATATGACAAGAATAACCAGAGAAAAGAATAAGAGGCCATGAGCATCTCCTACTTGTTTTCATCTCTTCCCAAGATTCCACTGAGAGATGAAGATGCTTAGGACTGCCATCCTCTGATTTCCCCGGCCTTTCTGCCACTCCAGAAGTGGAGAGCTGGGGAATAATGGTAGGCAGGAAGTCTAAGCAATGGCTACAGCTTTGTCTTGTTAGCAGGTGGAGACGGGAAGGTACTCAGGAACCTGAGGGAATCGAGCCACCACCGTCATCATTTTCATCACCCATGTGTCCCTATACCAAGATCATGCATTGTGCACTCCTCATGACAAACCCACATCTGAGAAGTATTGTTTTCCGCTTTGTACAGAAATAAGAACTGAAGCCAAAAGAGATTACGTTATGTGCCTGAGATTGCTCAGCTACAGAGGAGAGCCTGCATTTAAACCTGTACTCTTCTGACTCCAAAGCATAGGAAGTAGGGTGGTAGACTTACCTCAGATTAGTGGTACCTCAAGTGAGACTTACCTCAGCCACAGCTGCATTCCCAAAGACCAAGAACAATATACATGCTGAATAGTGCCCAAATCCTCATGTGAGAATCTAGAGCACCAAAAATATGGGGCATGCTAAGAATTATAAAACCAGTTCTGTCAGTATTAGCCTATCTCCCTCGAGGATTTATAAAGTGAAGACAAGAGAAAATGCTTCCTTTGGAGCAAACTGTTGGGCTACCATGGCATCTCTTCTCTCCTTTCTTTGGCAGTGGGGAGGGGTATTACTCTTCATAACCTCAAGGCAAATGAGAAGAACTTCTAAAACTGTTGGCATGTGCCCCTCAACTTTGAAAAATAAAAACTCATTCCCACTAGGTGAAACTGAAGGAAAAGGTAACAGTTTGAAGAGAAGGGGCCATCCTGGGAGTGAGCTGCTCTGCTACCGATGCAAGAAAGATGTGGGTCTCTCTGGAGACTAGATGTGGACTCTGATAGAGGAAGCAGATTCGTGGTAATTGTAAAAGAAAGTCAACCCTAGACTACTTGGAAGGACAGAGGCATCAGCAGCTAGGAGGGTCTTCCCTAGTGCAACACACCCAAAGCCCCAGGGTAGGGGGGGACTCATTACTTCCAACTGGAAGAGAGGCATGCCCACATCCTGGGAGCCACAGGGAAGAGAGCCACAGCTGGAAGAGAGAAAGAACCAGCAACCACACATGCACAAAATCCCAAGGGACTCATCTCCAGACTGCACCTGCACAAGCTGCCTACAGCAGTCACTATCCTCCTGAGCTGCTTTCTGACTGGGAAGTAGCTTCACAGAGGAAGCACATACATCAGCAAGAGCAAGACGTTGATCACAGATACCTCTCCCAGAGCAGGTTTATAAGTCTGAAACAGGCTTGATCTAGGGAAGAGAAGTTGAAGTAAATTGGGTTTATTCTTTCTTTTTGTACAACAATGGACTAGACAGGAATTGCTAGACGAGACTGGGATCTTAGTGCTAACACAGGAGGATTATTGAAAAAATAACTTAAAAACTGTGAAACCTGCTTGAAATGTCATGCAAGAACAGGGGACAAGGAAGAGTCACAGAGCTTGTATTAAACAAAGTTTCTTTATGCTTTTGAGCCCCTCTGAGCTCATTCAGTGCATAACTTATGCGCCTGAAAGTCTGTTTCATGTACACGATGAAATGCCCTTTTCTTGGCCAATTCTTTTGGGGAATGAAATTTCTAAAGGTCTGCTGTGTCACATAGGCCATGTGCTATTTACCCTCCAGTGCTCCTTCAGCTCATCCACAGCTATCTGGAAACCCAACTCCACCCTACCTCCACAGAGAAACTAGAAACCTCCAATTATGCACACCGAATAAGTCTATAAATAGGCTGATTGTGTTGGGTGTCACAGAACTCCTTTTGCATCTTGGTCCTGCCCTAGTCATACATTTTTATAGCCTATGAAGTTTTTTTTTTTTTTTCCTTTTTATTAATTTTTTCAGCGTAACAGTATTCATTCTTTTTGCACAACACCCAGTGCTCCATGCAAAACGTGCCCTCCCCATCACCCACCACCTGTTCCCCCAACCTCCCACCCCTGACCCTTCAAAACCCTCAGGTTGTTTTTCAGAGTCCATAGTCTCTTATGGTTCGCCTCCCCTCCCCAATTTTTAATCCAGCTTTTGGAACCTCGGTCCCAAGTCCCGTGACCACTTCAGAAGATGCCAGAAGAATTCATTAGATCTGAGTACTCTGAGATCCCCAAAGCAATTATTTCTTAAGCACTACCCCATACAAGTGATCAAGGCCCAGGATGGGAAGTAATTTGTCTATCAGGAGCACTCACACAGATGGTGCTTTTGCAGCGGTAAGGCAGCAAGCGGAGAGGGAGCAATAGCAGGATGGGAGAGTGAACGCTCTTCAGTAATGAAGTACGTACATGCATATTACATCTGGACCCCAGTTTGCATTTTGCATTTTTTTAAATAGGGAGTGCACTCTAAGTCTATAGATTCAAAACTCTCCATAGATAGCTGTAGAAACATGTTTATCAACATGTTGTAATGCTTTTTAATTTCCAAAAATTGTCAATAGAGGAATATAACTTGCCTCCTAATTTGAAGATGAAACTCCTGACGGCACCTAAAAGACATGTTTTCAATAATCCTTCATGTAATATCACCATACTACCTATATAATATTAAGTGGAAAAGAAAGAATGCAAAATTGTACATGCAGTATGTATAGTTAAAACATCTAGCCATGTTCCAGCTTAGGGAAAGCAAATGTAGTGAGTTGAGACACCCCCAGAGTACTGATGTGACTCACAAGCCCACCAGATGTCCAGGGTCCTCTGCTGAGTTACTGGGCCCCAAAGCAGAAACTGTCAGTGCCCCCACTGTATTTCCTCAGGTCTTAACAAGTGCAGATTTCTACACTGATTACATTGCTTGATTTCTACCTGCCTTGGGGCTTTCTCTGGCATCTAGAATCTGATCTTTCTGCACCTAGAACAAGCTGGACATGCCTGAGAACACCTTCCATCCCTACCAGAATTCAACCAATGACCACCCAAGTAGTATAAGTAACCCAGCTCTCTCACTTCTCCAGTGAGATAACTCTGACACACATGTTCTCCCTTGACTCCTTGTGTTCTCCCAGCAGGATTAAGCTCTAGTTACCCATAAAGCTAACTGGATTAATAACTCAATCAGTGCTGGGGTGATCTTATTGTACCAATCTTCATCTCATGGTATGCATCTATGGAAACCGATAGTGGGACAGTTGGTAACAGAAATGGTTCTGGGAAGCAGATCCTTATGATGGGTTCTGGAACTGAATGGTGGTCAATTTTAGGAAGTGATAACTTACAATTAGCTGTGGCATCATAATTATGAAGACACAACTGTGGTGAAGCGGGATGAGATTAAGGTAGAGGAAGATGCATTTGCTTATGCAACATGCGTAGAATTTGAGAGACATCAGGGGCGCCTGGGTGGCTCAGTGGGTTAAAACCTCTGCCTTCGGCTCAGGTCATGATCTCAGCGTCCTGGGATCAAGCCCCGCATCGGGCTCTCTGCTCAGCAGGGAGCCTGCTTCCTCCACTCTCTATCTCTGCCTACTTGTGATCTCTGTCTGTCAAATAAATAATAAAATCTTAAAAAAAAAAAAAAGAATTTGAGAGACATCATAAGGACTCTCAGGTTTGTTGGTTAGTTGATTGGTGCTAAATGTCTGTATATTGAAGGAAAGATATCAACAGATTCAGGTCAGCCATTCAGAGCACTCTGTGAAAATCAAAAGAAGGGCTCCATGATAGGCTTTAGAGACACTCAACTCTTGCAGCTGGAAGAGCAACTGTTGAATATGAGGCACAGAACCTGAATGTGAGGTTAGCCAGTACAGTGAAAAACTGAATTCTCTATACTTCTATATACTTCTATACTTCTCTATACTTCTAGAGAAGACCCTGGATATAGGAAGAATGGGATTCAAAAACTGGGACAGGAGCATCTGGTTAGATGCACTTGAGAAACTTGAATATCAGGTTCCACCAAATCTTCTGGACTGGCAGAATTGCTCAATCCCCCTGCTAAGAAGCAGGCTTCTCTTATCTTCAGATCACACAAAAGCCTCACCCACAGCAGATGTCTCACGAGGTAATATTTACCTCCTCAAGATTTGTCCACACCTCCCTTGACTGCTTCCAGGCCAAGAACTAGGGTCAAGTCTCAGCATAATCAAACTTGGTTCCCTGGGGGAAGGGGTTATCTATCAAGAAAACTGTATGATCTGCTACTATGTATTGGCAAGAACTAGAAGAACATGCCTTGGAATGGATCTTTATAGTACTGAACCAAAGGCAATGAAATACAATAGTGGGTAAAGAAAAAAATATTTAATATAGGTGTACTCTCCTGGCAGAC
Organism: Meles meles; assembly: GCF_922984935.1. Taxonomy (NCBI): domain Eukaryota; kingdom Metazoa; phylum Chordata; class Mammalia; order Carnivora; family Mustelidae; genus Meles; species Meles meles. The sequence goes on from NC_060072.1 coordinate 61,922,460, forward strand.
CTCATGGGGCTATCATCTCTGGCAAGTCTTGTAAAGATTCACAGTGCTAACCTCTTGAATCCTGAAGCAAGACAAAAGAACTTCACAGCAGAGAACTATTCACTCTCCCAAAAGTAGCTTCTAGCACGCTTTTGGACCTTCATAGGTACTGGATTTCTAACCATGGTATAAAAAGTTAATATGAAACCCAAGCTGCCTATCTTGAGCTGGGCATTGTCTAACTCTCCAATCATAAGTTCAAGTGGGCATAGTGATAGTCCATTATTATATAAAGAAAACAGTATATTCAGGACTAGGCTCCAGCAGATTCAGAAATCACAGTAAGTTATAGGAAAAGACCCCTGTCACCAATCTTTATTGTATCTCTGGCTTCATGGAGTATCTCTTATGATCAGATAATGAAGGAAGAAAAATCCTGGGCTTTGTTCATGAATGGATCAGCTTCATTTGTTGGTTTAGGCAGAAAATGACCAGCTATTACACTATGGCCCAAATCAGAGGTACTCCTAAAAGATAATGCTGTGGGAGAATCTTCACAGGAGTAAAAGTTCAATCAAAATACCCAGTTTTCCATGTCCTCATATCAGGGAGATCATATGATAGTTGTCTTTCTCCGATTGACTTATTTCACTAAGCATGATACGCTCTAGTTCCATCCACGTCGTCGCAAATGGCAAGATTTCATTTCTTTTGATGGCTGCATAGTATTCCATTGTGTATATATACCACATCTTCTTTATCCATTCATCTGTTGATGGACATCTAGGTTCTTTCCATAGTCTGGCTATTGTAACATGGGGGGGTAGGGGGATAGGAGAAGAATAAATGAAACAAGATGGGATTGGGAGGGAGACAAACCATAAATGACTCTTAATCTCACAAAACAAACTGGGGGTTGCTGGGGGGAGGTGGGATTGGGAGAGGGGGAGCGGGCTATGGACATTGGGGAGGGGAGGCGAACCATAAGAGACTATGGACTCTGAAAAACAACCTGAGGGTTTTGAAGGGTCAGGGGTGGGAGGTTGGGGGAACAGGTGGTGGGTAATGGGGAGGGCACGTTTTGCATGGAGCACTGGGTGTTGTGCAAAAAGAATGAATACTGTTACGCTGAAAAAATAAATAAAATGGAAGAAATTAAAAAATAAAAAAAAATACTCAAAAAAAAAATACCCAGTTTTTAGCTAGGTATGGAGAGACAGAGTGGCCTGATGGTAGCATATATTTGGATTCTTAGAGCATTGGCAGATAGCTTAGCTCATTCCTCAGAGGCCAGGGAGGAGCAAGACTGGAAAACTGGAGAGGATTAAGAGGAACAAACTTCTAGTCATAAAATAAATAAGAGATTAAAAAGTATAGCATAGGGAATATAGTCAATAAGATTATAATAACATTCTTTGTTTGGTGACAGATGGTGACTATGTTTATCATGGTAAGCACTGAGTAATATATAAAATTGTTGAATCATTTTATTTTTTTCAAAAATTGGAAGATTGGAGACTTTAAGATCTGAGGAATGAGAATAAATATAGACCTATAGGACATAAATGTGCAGATCTTATATGTAAAAAAAAAAAATGCCCATGAGAAAGTATTCACCACTAAAAGTGACTCTAAACACCCAGGTGTATAGAATGACTTATTCAGTGGAGATTAAAGTCTGTCATTAATCACCTCAATTCTTATACAATAGGTCCATGAATGGAATAGCCATGTGGCAAGGATTGGAGACTACATGGAACCAATACCATGGGTTCCATTTCCCAAAAACTGATCTAGATACTACCATGGCTGAATGTTCCCCCTGTCCACAACATAAACTGATGTTGAATATTCTATGTAGTATCATCTTTTGAGGAAACCAGTCAGTTGCCTGACGACAATTGATTACACTGGACTCTATTTTGCAGGGACCAAAAATTGGTCTTTACTAAAATTGATACATACTCTAGGAATGGATTTGCTTTCCTTCTTGCAGTGCCTCAACGAACACCATGATCTAGAAGCTCACAGAGTGTTTAGTTTATTCTAAGGAGATCCTACATAACATTGGCTAGGCACTCTAAGGTGAAAGAGATGTGTCCCTGAGTACGTGGCCATGAGATGCACTGGTCCTACCATATACTGCATGCCAAAATTTGTTGGCCTTTTAGGGTGCTTGAACAACATCATCATAAAGGACAGCTGAGGTGCTGGCTAAGGCACGATACCTTAGAGGTTGGGATGCAGTATGTGCTTTCAACCAACGACCATTACCTGATGCTCCATTTCAATAGCTAGGATACCAAAGGATAAGGATAAGAGTGGACCTTCTTACTACTGATCCCAGTAAACTATTTAAGGAGTTTGTGCTTACTTCTCCTGAAACTTTTAGGCCAGCCGGACTAGAAATCCAGGTTTGTGAGTGAGATAAAATACAGTAAAAGACAAAGTAAGAGATCACAAAACCCATAACGATGACTGCCTTCCAGCCAATTTTATGGTTCATCCTGAGAGACCAATAGACAAAATGAGTTAGTATCCTGGCAAGAGTAATTGACTCTCCTGGGGACCCAGATTTCTTCTGCGTAATAGGGACAAGGCTATGTTTGGAGCTCAAGGGATTTATAAGGCACCTGTTGAATTTTTTTTTTTTTTTTTTAGAATTCATGACTAGCCACCACCTTGAAGATCAGTGACAGGATGGAATGAACTAATCAGAGTGCATGAGTGGTCTAAGTTGTGTAAGGGGCAGATGACAGTAGAAGTTGCTGGTGCCCCACCCATATACCTTCAAATTTCACCACTGTGGTACCTGAAATTGACTTCCTACTGTCCAATGGCTCTCTCTTATGACCAGAACCCCTATGTCCACACACAAGGCAAATCAGAAGTATTAGAGAATTACACCAACCCCAGGAAGCAACAATCAATGACTAAATGGAAATGGGGTACAAATGTCTTCATTCTTTTCATGCTAGAGATGATAACGCTGAAGCATGTGTTCTGAACAGCTTCCTAGAGTTCCTCAGTGACTTCCAGTTACCCAGGGGTAACTTGTTTCATTTTTTTTTTTTATTTGTTTCCTTTGATTGTCTGTTGTCTCAGCCCTATTCCACCTCCCCACCTTCTTTTGTTTGGGGTGTTTTTTTAGGATTTATTTATTTATTTGAGAGAGAGGGAGAGAGAGAGAAAATCCTCAAGCAGACTCCCCACTGAGCACAGAGTCCAGTGCGGGGTTCGATCCCAGGACCCTTAGATCATGACCTGAGCTGAAATCAAGAGTCAGGCACTTAGCCTAGCCAACTGAGCCACCTACCTAGACAGAGCACTCCCCCGCCCACCCCAACTTCTTACCAGGTTTCCTAGAATTGTCCTCAAATAAATGTCATTTACTCTAATATTCATATCAGAATTTACTTCTAGGAGAACCCAAACTAAGAAAGATTCCCAGGCCATTGTTGGAGAGATGTCCACAGGAGACACCCAAACAGGGACAGAGCAACATCTTTTGGCATGGACAAGGTCACTTCTGCTGTGTAGTTAATGAGTGATATGCTAGATACAACAGAACAAACACTTTTCTGGTCCTGATGGAAAGAGAGAAAGGCTCCAGGCCCCCACTGTGGGCTCTGGGAGGCTAGGAGAGCCTAGGTAAGTTAAATAATGCCTTTTACATCTCTTTGTCAGGTCCGCTCATCTGGAACTTCTCAGAAATTGGGTCCTCTCCTTTCCTTGAGAAAATTCCCCATCTTAATACATACATCTTCTTAGTCTTCCTTACTTCTCCACCACCCCATGCCACATGTTCCTCCAGCTTATCTGTTCCCTTCAGGCTTTCTTCAGTGGCACCCCATTCCTCCTCAAAACTTACACTCCTCTTATCTTTTATAATGACCCAGAGCTCCTTTAAACCCACAATCCATATCTTTAACAATTAAAAACATACTTCCCTTTTCATGAGTGTAGGGTAAGTTTCATCTTCAATCTCTTCCAGAAGATAAGAAGAAATAGTTGCATACTATCTTTCATTTGCAGCAAAGCAAAGACAAAACTAAATAAAGACAGTCTAAATCATCACATTCTATTGTATACTAGGAGAGAAAACACATCATAACATTAATGGGGTTTATTTCTTGGTGGCAGAAGTACAAGGGACTTCAATTTTCTTTATTCTTCTCTCTGTTTTCTTAATCTTCTGGAAGATACTATATGCATAACCTCAAGAAAATACAACTGTGTATATCATTTCAGATTCCCTAGATTGTGAACTGCTAAATCTATGTTTTTCCAAATGTGTTGTCTATATTAGAAGCAAGGAACTAATGGGTCCTTGTTAACTTCAATTTCAACTTATTTCCCAAATACAGTTTTCAAATTTAAAACATGTGCACACAAGTAAAAATAACTCAAACTTCCTGACTTAGAATATCACTTACTCATTTACAGCAATAACAAAACTTTAAATTCTTTTATTCATGCATATACTAATCTTTTACATTGAATTGTATTGAATTGAATCTATTCACAATTTTCAAAAATTACCAACCTGGCAGGCAAAAACAATTCCAGCCTCAGTTGAGTTGAAGATAAATTAAGCTACATAAAAGCTGATTGTGCTTAGGAATGAAGACCTTTTAGTAGACTACCATTAAGTGCTGGAAGTTTGCTCCCTTATGAAATTCCACATAAAATAGCTGAAGATCTTCTAGCCTGAGAAGAGTAATAAAAGGATAGCTAGTTTCCTTCAAGATAGCCACAGGACTCTTTTGAGCTGCTTCTTTCATTCCCTAAGGAAACACTAGAAAATAACTCTGAAAAACAGGATGAGTTTCTATGAAACCCAGTACATTTACATCCTAGGTATAAAGAAAGTCATAGAAGAGAATAGCTAAAACTTGAAAACTGTTCACTATATTCTGGATTGAGTTCCTCCCCTACAGCTGTCTGAAACCGTTTAACAAAGAAAGTACAAAAGGAGATAAAAATTCAAAATCTCATGTTCAGTACTACAAAGTAAAATTAAATTTAGTGCCAGTTAACATGTAATAGTTCACAGTAACTGAGACGACTTGAACAACAGTGAGGAGCTTGAGTAAACTACGAGTCACATATCAAGTATTAAGTTGAACCATATAAAACTGTCCATGTTTGATCATTTTTTATCAAACAAATGAAAATTTCATATGATTCAACCCAACATTTTCTTGCACACTTACAGAACTACAAAATACTTGGAAATGCAATCTTTGGTCGCAATGCTGATCTAAAACCACATGCAAAAAACCATCATGATACTTTAGAATCCAATCTTCATAAGTATGTTAAGCTAGTAGGAGGAAGAAAAACTCAACAGAAGTTGATATTCAATTTTCAAGTTGTGTTCAGTCCTTCATAGTGAAAGACAAATTTCTTATCTGAGTGATTCACATGACATCTATAATCAGTCTGAAAGCTCGAGGTAAAAATGAACTCTCTTTTCCTCAAAGCAATGTGTATTAACAACTTTCATTATTGTCAACACATTCCAGAACATCATGAATGGATAGGAATACAAGGTGAGATTACTCTTTTTGAGAAATTCACCAATGAGCCTGCCTTCACCACAATTTTTTGTATACATGTTAGCATACTATTTGTTGAGATTATGATGGCAAAGATATTTAAGGGTAGGAGGTGGGAAAGGTATTAGATAAGCCAGATCCTTGAGACACATTTTCTCTACTTGTTCTCCCAACAACCAGTGATTCACACCACCAAGAGCACCTGCCCACTGGCCCAACTCTGCCCCCAGAATCTCCCTCCCTGGTGTCAGGATGTGGCTTCACCCTCTCTGAAACTTTTACGGGGAAAAGGTCATGTGGATCCTTGAACTTAGAAGGTTTCTTAGGAATATTTTAAGGAGGTTGCCATTTATTTCTCTCTTCCTTTTTTAAATTTTTTTTATTTATTTTATTTATTTTATTTATTTATATATTTTATTTATTTTATTTATTTTTTTTTATTTATTCATTTGAGAGGGAGAGAGACAGAGAGAGGGGAGAAGCAGAGGGAGAGGGAGAAGCAGACTCCCCACTGAGCTGGGAGCCTGACATGGGACTCGAGCTGAGGAACCCAAGATCATGACCTGAGCTGAAGGCAGACGCTCAACCATCTGAGTCACCCAGGTGTCCCTATTTCTCCCTTCTTAAAATACTATCTGCTCTTGGAAACCTTGATATCAACTTACCCATTTTGTTTTTTCTTCCTACCTCTCTGCCTCTTTTCCAGTTCTCAGAGCTGTTTCTCCTCCTCTTCTGCCTCTGAATGTTGAGGTCCTCAGTGCTTAGTCTTGGATCTTTGGCCATCTTTTTTTTTTTCCCTCTTTCTCTCTGATATCCTCCACTCCTGTTGCAATAAATAATATTAAATAATTGATGACAATTCCTATTTTATGTCTCTAGCTATGTTTTCCTTTCTGAGATCCAGATCCACATATCCAAATACCTTCTTGATATTTCTATATGGAGCTCTCTGTCTCTTCTAAACAAAACTTTGAGGCTAAACTCTTAAATTTTCTCCCCAGAATTCATCTTTATTCTCTATGCTTCATCTCAGTAAGTGGCACTTCGATCTCACCAGTTGCCCGAGTCAGAAACTTAGAAGTCATCCATGACAACTCTCCTTTCTAAACCTACCACCACCATCACTAAGTTCTAACAACAACACAATGTATATACAGGTCAATTCAATCTATCCCAGGATCACATCTACCTCTTCCAGTGTGCATTGCCATTTTCTGGCCATGTCACCATCATCTCTCACCTGTACTACTGCAAGAGCACCACCTTACCAATTTGTTCTTCCCAGAGCTAAAGAAAGCAAACTACTAAAAGTATAAACCCAATCAAGCTAATGCCAAGGATAAAATATTTTGACAGCTCTCAGGATACAATATAATCTAAGGCTTTGCGGAATTTTGATGTGGTCTCTTCACTTTTCTCCGGTCCCATCTTGGCCCGTTCTTCTCACACTGGACACATGACAGGCTCTTCCATCACCTCCAATACTCCCCCTGTTAATAGCTAACATCTCAGGCTGCTACTTAAATGTTACATCCCTAAAGACAGATTTTCCTACTCCTCCAAACTTAATTAGGCTCCTCTTATTATTCTTCCTTACCTTTGTAACCCATATGTAACCCATACCTTTCCTTTGAAAAACATATCAAGGTTTTCTTTATACTTGTGTGAATTTAATGAATTTTCTCTCCCACTAGTCTAAAAATGCATTGAGGGCAGACATCTATCATTATCTATTTTGTACACCAATATATACAGAGTCTAGGAGAGTGCCTAGACATAACTACTGTTTGATAAATATTTGAAATATCTTTATCAGCTCTTCACATTGATTACTATTTTCCTACTCAATAGCTGTGTTAGAAAATAAAATATCAAATTTCTTGTCCTTTCATAGAATCATATCAATTCAATTTGATGCCATAGTTTACTTTTGCTGGTCACAAGCTTTAGCTTTATTAATAATAAATTTTTAGGGGAAATGCTTTTTATCATCACAAATGCACTTTAGGAAATAAAGACATTTCAAATGTTCACAAGGAAAACAATAGGAAGGTGAAGGTCTTTGCAATTTATTTTTAAGTTGAGAATTGACTTCCGGTTCAAGAGGGTAGATTGAACAAATACATTTACACTCACTCCTGCAAAGATCCAATTGAAATGACAATGATTACTGCAAAAAATAAAAAAAGAGGAGAGAGAGAGAGAGAATACATTTATAGCAGCCTCAAGAGGAAGGAGTGACATTACCCGAGCGAGGATTTGAATGATTTCTAGAAAATAGAAAGCAGGTGAAATTTTGCAAATGGAATAAGGGGAGGTGGGGAGTCAGGCTGCACTCAAGAATGTACAGAGGCGGTGGCGGTGGACGTGGAAGCCGTTCTTCCCAGCCCAGCTCCAGCAAAGCTCCAAACCCAGAATCACAGTGGGAAGGGGGCAGACAGCAGCTGATCAAAGGACTAGCTACAGAGCAGCTGTGCTCCACCCCACCTCCACCCCACTCCCCCACCCCCAAGCCACTCGTCTCAGCTGGCATGTACAAAGCGACTGGCAGCGGGAGCAATTTCCCCTCAAGACTAAAATCAAAGAAATGCTCTCTAAACAAATTGAACCATAAGCCTGGAAAGGGCTGGGTTCCTGGTGTGGATGTGGATATCACAGAATTAGTTGTTTATTAATCAGCCCCGGAGAGGGGCCGGCTTCTCTCTGCACTTCCTGCTCACACTCTCCAACTGACACACCCACCCACAAACTGTGTACTCACAGTCAGCCTTCCAATTTAGGAGAGAGCCCTGTGGGGCAAACCACCTTGGGTAACATACCAGCAACCTATCTTCATCCACTGAATTCTTCATTTAGTGCTTATTAGACACAAAAGACAAGTTATATAGTATTATTCCAGGCACTGTATCAATATTTCTGGACTGAGTAAACCAATTAACACAAGATAAAATAAATGTTTCAAAGAAATTGTTGCCTAGTAATGGACTTCTAATCATCACTCTCCTAAGATTTTATTTTGCAGTTGGCAAAACATGCAGTATTTCATGTTGACTACCTGCTCCTTTCCATGATTTCAGCAACCTTACTTTCTCCTTGTCTGACTCTTTCTCATTTTGTTCTCCAATCCTACTTCCTCTTTTCCCCTTTCTTTATAGCAACAATGGAGATTCCTATAAAGAATAAACATAAATGTACTCTCTCTCTCTCCCTCTCCTCTGTAGGTATGTGTGGGTCCACCCTACTCGTCCATTCTGTAGGAATTTGTTCTCATGTTGCCATCTGCCTGAGCTCCTCTGAGTTTTGCCCCATCTTCTGGGCATTTCCACTCAGATGTCTCTTGTTCATTTGAGAACTGTCACCTGCTGTCTGCAAGATGGTGATGTCTCACAGTAATGTCTCATCTTACAGTCACTTACATGAGATTTTGACTCCTATCAAATTAACTTCTCCCCTTTCTTTTCTCTACCCAGCCAGTCTCTTGGACCTATCACTCCATCATGGAAATATCATGTGATTTAAAGTTGGCCTAATTCCACAGAAATATTTGAGATGGCATACAGACAATACATGTAACAAAATGGTTTATTATTTAAAAAAATCAAAATTACAGAAAATAGAAATGAAAATACAAATACAGTATCAGGGAGGAATAAAATACAGCTAGGTAGACCGTAAAAGCATATGTAATTGTTCTAAGTTAGTAAAAATTTGGTGTTGAACAATCTGGTGAAGAAAACGAAATGGGAGACATAGCTCTTGATGTCCAAAATATGAACATTGCTTTTGTAAGGTGATGGGCTGTTGAAGAGGCTCAATAAGTAGCAACCTTCTTTCTACTCGGGTTTTATAGCAACTGAGACATTAGAAGAAAAGAGCAAAGGTTAAGCCAGTGAAGCTAAAATAACAACATTATCATTGACAGAGCTGATGCTTGACAGCGTGACTTAAATCTGTAGACAAGTAAGCTTAAACATTGAACCCGGGGCTGGACAGAATCTCTCAGCGGGTCCTTGCCTAGTGGCCTCCAGTGGAGGCAGGGACTGCCCCTTTACTATTCTTCCAGAATAGCAGAGGGCAATTGAGGGCACATTGTGGACAGACTCACTTCCAAAAAGGAGAGTTAGAGAATGAGCTATGCTTGCCCAGTTCTTCTTTCCCAAATCACCAACGTGATTTATCCATTCCTCCCTAGGAGACCAGCAAGTTAGGGGCAAAGAGAAATGAGTAGTGTCCCACTTTGCGTCTCCCTCCACATGGAATCAGGAGCAGGGGAGAAAAGTTCCTGCCCCTGACAGAAGGGTCGCTGAGGGGTGTGGCAGCTGAGGTGTTTGTCAACATCCCTGCAGTGATTGTACGAAAGAATTTACTACGACTGATTTGTGTAAGAATTTCTAACTGAAAGCCTTGATTGTAACACAAAAATCCAACTCAGTGAAAGCAGCTCTGACAGAGACCTCAACAATAAAAGCAGAATGCAGATTTTCAACAAGAAACCTTTATTATGCACACTTCTGATAAATATAACCTTCAATAGTTGATTTTTTTCCTCAGATAATGAGAATGAACTACACATTAGCCTTAGAATTAATAGCTTCCAATTCAACTCATCCTACTACTATATACACTTTCTGTACCTAGGCTTCCTAACGAGCTGTGTCATTGTCCCATGAACACTAAATACTCATGTGTCATGAGTTCCTCTCTGGAAGGTCCTTTTCTAAACTTTCAAATGTTAGCTATCTATCAAAAATTCTGAATTGCTTTCTTCATGAAACATCCCTGTACTCCCAAGCATTGTTTTTTTTATGTCTTTTCACTTCTTAGTTCACTTAGGAAAGTCTGTATCAAAATTCTGCTCATATATTTGAGATCGTGTTGGTCATTCTCATTTTATGTGTATTAGCATGTGTATTTACCCAGACTCTACACTCTATTTTTTTTCTCAACCAAAATCTCTCACGTTTACTACTAGCAAAAAGCATAGTAACAGAAAAAAGGCATTTCCCTGATAAAACATGTCTATTGGCCAGGTAGGAGGAATGCTGATAGAGTGATAGGATAGGAACATGGGATCTTCATGCCGCTTAAATATGTTTGCCAATTGTGTGTACCATCTCATGATATGCGATGCCTTATCGACCCAGCTTTGTTCTTCTCCAGTGCCTCCTCTTGGAGTTGTACCTGATTTCGTTATCAGTTTTCATCCAAATCCACTGGGGAATGGGACGATTCTCCTTTGGTTTCTTGGCCAGAAACTATTTGATTCTGAAAGTCTTGTGAGAACACATGGCAAGAACAGTCAACCACACACACCGAGATGGCAGCAAGAAGGAGAAAAGGACGCTACATTCTTTAAAAGGTAGAGAGATACTTTGAACTTTTCTGTGTTAGTTGTATCTATTACAGGGCTGAGTATATAGCAGGTAATTAATAAATATCTGTTGAATTAAAATCATTCAGTCGAATTGAGCATATAGCAGAAAGGAGATACAAAATAGGTTGACAAGTCAGCTGCTCCAAAGGTCCAAAGTGAGTATAATCTTTAAAAAGAGTCCATTGAGGGACACCTGGGGTACTTAGTTGGTTAAGCCTCTGCCTTTGGCTCAGGTCATGATCTCAGGGTTCTGGGACTGAGTCCGGCATGGGACTCCTTGCTCAGTGGGGAACCCGCTTCTCCCTCTGCCTGCCATTCCCCCTGCTTGTGTTCTTGTGCTCTCTCCCTCTCTCTGACAAATAAATAAATAAAATCTTTGAAAAAAATGATTTGTTAATCCTATAAGAGAATCAGGACTATTAAATAGGTTTGCATAATATTCTTCCATATATGTTGCTCCTGTTTCCCTGTATAAAATGATACCTGTGCCCAGACAACGAGACCACCTAGAACAAGATGGCTGTAGTCAAGCCGTTACATATGTGAATTTCGGTATTAGATTTAGATCTGAAGTCCAACTCTTACCTGTCGTGTACCCTTTCTTTCAATTTTGGAAACTTTTAGTCCCTTAGTAAATTTGAAAGAAAAGTATAATAAACACAGTTAATAGTTTGCCATACTGATAATGTAGAGAGATAGAGGTACAGATACACACAAACACAGACCAAACACTGTCCTTTGGCCAAACCAGCCAAAAATAAGCTGCAGACCTCATGACTCTTGGGAACATAAACTCTGGAATCTGAACAAGTTAATGCAACCTCTCTAAGTCTTGGTTTCCTCAGACATAAAAAATGGGGAGGAAGTAATAGTTACGCATTCTTAATAGAGTCATTGTGAGGATTCCTTTTTTTTTTTTTTTTAAATAGCAACTGTTGAACTCCTGGGTGGCTCAGTTGGCTAAGTGCCTTTGGCTCAGGGTCCTGAGATCAAGTCCTATATTGGGCTCCCTGCTCAGGGGAGAACCTGCCTGTTGCTCTCCCTCTGCCTGCCACTCCCTCTTCCTGCCACTCCCCTTGCTTATCTCTGTCGAATGGGTAAATAAAATCTTTAAAAAAATATATGTTTGAGTACCTAAAGGACTTTAAGAAGCTCAGATTGAATGGCATTTTTAGTGACTGCCTACTAATAAAAATTGTATGTGTCACAATATTTGGTCTGAGATTTGCTTTCATTATAATATCCTACAAGTTACTAGAACTACAGACAGAATTCTCAGTAACTATTAATTGCAGTCTAGTACTTCCCTTACGTGTAATTATTCATTTAATCACCTTGTCCAAAATAATAATAATAATTGCCTTGCCCACTGGGTAACTAGGACCCATGAAGGTACAACTATAACTTATTCACCACTGTTCCCATAGCAAAAAGCATAGGGTCTGTGTGAGGCCACAAGTTAAAAAACAATGCTTTAATCTTTACCTAAAAGGGTCATTGGCATTCCTTGTTGAATACTTAAACAATATGATTTTAATGATTATTAAGGTGTAATTTGTGTTTATTACAGAATATATGTTTTAAAGAGACAAAAGAAAAGGTAAAATTCACACTTAATCCCACTGCCCAGAAGTAACCCCTCAATTAATATCTTTTGCATATTCTTTCAAACTTTACTAAAATATAAGCTTTATAGATATATATCTACATGTATGTTTATTAACTGGGACTTATCTTGTCAAATACACAAATACAAATAATATAGCCTCTTCTTTGCCCCTCATGTGTTATAAAATTTGCAGCTTAATTGCTTCTTCATGATTTGCCAGACTGTAAGCAAATGAAAGGCAGAAAACCTGTGTCTTACTTGCTTTGGAATTCCTTGGGACCCAGCACATGGTAGTTATATGACTGTTACTATCAAATAAAAATTTGATCCATTAAAATTTAAAAACCAGTTACAGATTCATAATTAACACTTTGGAAAGACTACTTCCTGCAGGTTGTGCCATAATCCTTCTCATGAACTAAAACCTCCATATATTTTGAGAACTTGTTTTGGATGAAAGAAAAACTGTAAAATGTAGACTCCAAGATTATGAGCCTTCTCTTTTTATTGGAATTTCACTTGACATTTCATTGGGATTTTTACAGACTTAAAAATAAAAAGCAGTCTTCTGAGAATATGAGTTTGTGTCATCCCACCGCAGAGCATAGTAGTTATTGAGTATAATAGGAAAGCTAATTTCAATGAAAATATTTTTATTTTAGAGGCTTATGGAGATGATTGTTTTATAGGAACTGATGATACTATAAATTTTTAAATTAAAATACTTTAGTCGTTTTACTGAAGTTTTTGATCTGCCATTTGAAATGAGCTGGCTTGATTCCTGGAAAGAGGTCTACTATGTATTTATTCAGCTGCATAAGTGCTGGACCATATCAGAAAACTCTGTCTCTCCCCTCAGTCTGGTCTTAGATTAGCTCAATTTGTTGGGTGGCTTGATGGTGGCTTGAGAATATATGTATTTTGGGTACCTTGGTGGCTCAGTCAGTTAAATAGCTGCCTTTGGCTCAGGTCATGATCTCAGGTTACTGGTATTGAGCCCCTCATGGGACTCCCTGCTCATTGGGGAGTCTGCTTCTCCCTCTCCTTTTACCCCTCTCCCCTGCTCATGCTCTCTCTTGTGCTCTCTCTCTCTCTCAAATAAATGAAATCTTCAAAATAATGCCTGCTTTTATTTCCTTTTTTATAAATGTAGTTCAAGCCTCTCTGTATGATCCTTAGTTTCATCCAATAATCTCCCTTGTCTTTCTATCTTCATATGTTCATTTTCATCCTTTTTTTTATCCATGACATCATTTTATCCAGTAAGTACTCACCCAAACCACTACTAAATACCCATACTCAGGCAGAGCATGCTAAGGCTTTCTGTGATATAACTGACAACAGGTTTTCTTTTATATCTACTTTTGATTCTATGTACCCATTTTTTTAGATAAATGAAATACTTGGTAAATACAAAAGAATATATGTAAGTTATGAAGCAAAATCATAAAACAAGTATTGAATATATGTTTACTTTTAAAATCTTTGTTCCAGATTAACAGACAATATTATCATTAAAATGTTAATGAAACAGTGAGACAGATGATGATAGATAGATAGATAGATGATAGATGTTATTTATCTAACAGGTACTCACCCAAATAACTAAACACTCAAAACGATATGATAAAGGTTACTTGTGAGGTGTGTGTATTAGACTTAATAGATTTCTGCTTCCAACAACATGCCTGATCAGACGGTCCCAGGAAGCATTCCTCTACAGAGCAAATGAACTTTGAAAACCACGTACTGTTTCAAATATTGCTAGCCTCATAGGAATAAGAACATTTTCCAAAACACACTCTCTTTTAAAAAGTCATGTGGGCTGGAATTGATTGCAAACATCCAGGAGAAAGATAACTCCTGGAGGGCATCTCTATATAGTCTTAGTGCTGTCTGGAAGTTCAGCCTTAAGCCAGCCATGGGCTAATATGAGTCTTGAAACAAGGACCTGGATCTTGCATATGGAGCCTAGGTAGTTGAGGATTTGGGGGGTACCACCAGCAGAAAAAAAAATGGAAATCCTCTACAGAACATTGTCTCAAATTTTCACCTTAAGCACAAGGGATTAAGCAAAAAATTCACAGTATTTGTTGCTGGACATACTTGAAAGCAAGCCACCATTGACTAAAAGAAAAAGGAAACAACAGATCTAGGGCCATAGAGACTGTAAATGTAGCTATAAAATACAGAACTACATACAAAGTGATTAAGGAAACAGATAAGTCAGAGATTATCTATTAAAAAGTGATTGCAAAGAATTGCAGATATAGTTGTAATAAAATTTACAGAGGAGAGAGGCAAGATGGCAAAGGATTAGCAGACTGAAATGATATCAGGTCACAGGAGTTCAGCTAGATATTTATCAAACCAATCCAAACACCTGCAAACTCAACAGGAGATCGAAGAGAAGAGGAGCAGCAATTCTAGGAACAGAAAATCGACCACTTTCTGAAAGGTAGGACTTGAGGAGCAGTGAATCCAAGGCAACAGGAAGATAGACTGCAGGGGGAGGGGCCAGCTCCGGGCAAGCAGGGGAGCAACAGAACTTTTAAAAGTCTGCTCCACTGAGGGGCATCACTCCAGAGGCTAAAGCAGGAGTGGAGCCCTTGAAAGGACAGTGTGGTCTCAGGTCCCGTGAGGTCACTGAAAGATCGGGGGGGTGTCTGAATGTGGCAGAACCCAATGGTATCAGAGCGGGGAAGCCAACTACAGAGACAGAGCTGAGGAGTGAGCTCTTAGCTTGGGGTTACCTTAATCATGATCTGAGGCACAGTCAGGCCACTGCTCTTTGAGCAGGGACCCCACAAGTGGCAGATCCAGGGAGACTCACCTTCCTCGTCTGGAGGCAGGAACCTGCTGGGTTTGGAGACTCCAAACAGGGCCATGCGTCAGAGACAGAAACGCTTAGTCACAGGCCAGGTGAGTTAAGAATGACAATTCTCAGGTGCTAGCTGGGCTTGAAAAAGGCATGGAGGACATTAAAGAAACTCTGTCTGGAGAAATAAAATCTATTTCTGGAGAAATAAAAGAACTAAAATCTAACCAAGCTAAAATCACAAAAAAAGAATTAATGAGGTGCAGTCAAGAATGGAGGCACTTACTGATAGGATAAATGAGGCAGAAGAGAGAATTAGTGATATAGAAGACCAAATGACAGAGAATAAAGAAGGTGAGCAAAAGAGAGACAAACAACTACTGGACCATGAAAGGAGAATTGGAGAGATAAGTGATACCATAATATGAAACAAAAGTAGAATAATTGGGATTCCAGAAGAAGAAAAAAGAGAGAGGGGGGCAGAAGGTATATTGGAGCAAATTATAATAGAGAATTTCCCAATATGGCGAAGGGAATAAACATCAAAATCCAGGAGGCACAGAGACCCCCCCACCTCAAAATCAATAAAAATAGGTCCACACCCCATCATCTAATAGTAAAACATACAAGTCTTAGCAACAAAAAGAAAATCCTGAAAGAAGCTCAGGACAAGAAATCTGTAACATACAATGGTAGAAATATGAGATTAGCAGCAGACATATCAGAGACCTAGCAGACCAGAAAGAACTGGCATGATATATTCAGAGTATTAAATGAGAAAAACATGCAGCCAAGAATACTATATCCAGCTAGGTTATCATTGAAAATAGAAGGAGAGATAAAAAGCTTCCAGGACAAACAAAAATTAAAAGAATTTGCAAATGTCAAACCAGCCCTACAGGAAATATTGAAAGGGGTCCTCCAAGCAAAGAGAGAGCCTAAAAGTAGTAGACCAGAAAGGAACAGAGGCAATATACAGTAACAGTCAACTTACAGGCAATACAATGGCACTAAATTCATATCTTTCAATAGATACCCTGAATATTAATGGGGAAATGCCCCAATCAAAACACACAGAGTATCAGAATATATATTTTTTTTAATCAATATGCTGTCTGCAAGAAACTCATTTTAGACCCAAAGAAACCTCCAGATTTAAAGTGAGGAGGTGGAAAACAATTTACCATGCTAATGGACATTGAAAGAAAGCTGGGGTGGCAAACCTTATATCAGATCAATTAGATTTTAAGCCAAAGGCTATAACAAGAGATGAGGAAGGACACTATATCATACTCAAAGGGTCTGCCCAACAAGAAGATCTAACAATTTTAAATATCTATGCCCTTAACATGGGAGCAGCCAATTATATACACCAAGTAATAACACAATCAAAGAAACACAATCAAAGAAACTCATCGACAATAATACAATAATAGTAGAGGACTTTAACAACCCCGCCCCTTACTGAAATAGACAGATCATCTAAACAAAAGATCAACAAGGAAATAAAGGCCTTATGACACACTGGACCAGATGGACATCACAGATATATTCGGAATATTCCATCCCAAAGCAACAGAATACACATTCCTCTATAGTGCACATGGAACATTCTCCAGAATAGATCACATCTTGGGTCACAAATCAGGTTTCAATCAGTACCAAGAGATTGGGATCATTCCCTGCATATTTTCAGACCACAATGTTCTGAAGCTAGAACTCAATCACAAGAGGAAGGTTGGAAAGAACCCAAAAGCCTGGAGGCTAAAGAGCATCCTACAAAAGAATGAATGGGTCAAACAGGAAATTAAAGAATAATTGAAAAAAAATCACGGAAAAAAATGATAATGAAAACACAACCATTCAAAATCTTGGGACATGGCAAAAGCGGTCCTGAGAGGAAAGTATACAACCATACAAGCTTTTCTCAAGAAATAAGAAAGGTCTCAAGTACACAGCTTAACCCTACACCTAAGGTAGCTGGAGGAAGAACAGCAAAGAAAGCCTAAACCCAGCAGGAGAAGAGAAATAATAAAGATCAGAGCTGAAATCAATGAAATAGAAATCAAAAGAACAGTAGGACAAATAAACGAAACTAGGAGATGGTACTTTGAAAGAGTTAATAAGATTGATAAACCGCTGGCCAGACTTATCAAAAAGAAAAGAGAAAGGACCCAAATAAATAAAATCATGAATGATAGAGGAGAGATCACAACCAACACCAAAAAATACAAACACTTATAAGAACATGCTATGAGCAACTATGCACTAGCAAATTTGACAATCTGGAAAAAATGAATCCATTCCTACAGACATACAAACTACCAAAACTGAACCAGGAAGAAATAGGAAACCTGAACAGACCCATAACCAGTAAGGAGATTGAAGCAGTCATCAAAAATCTCCCAACAAATAAGACCCAGGGCCAGACAGCTTCCCAGGGGAATCCTACCAAACATTTAAAGAAGAATTCATACCTATTCTCCTGAAACTGTTCCAAAAAATAGAAATGGAAGGAAAATTCCAAATTCATTTTATGAGGCCAGCATTACCTTGATCCCAAAACCAGACAAAGACCACATCAAAAAAGACAATTACAGACCAATATCCTTGATGAACACAGATGTGAAAATTCTCACCAAAATACAAGCCAATAGGATCCAATAGTACATTAAAAGGATTATTCACCATGACCAAGTGGGATTTATTCCTGGGCTGCAAGGTTGGTTCAACATCCACAAATCAATCAATGTGATACAATGCATTAATAAAAGAAAGAACAAGAACCATATGATACTCTCAATAGATGCTGAAAAAGCATTTGACAAAGTACAGCATCCTTTCTTGATCAAAACTCTTCAAAGTGTAGGGATAGAGGGTACATATCTCAATATCATCAAAGCCATCTATGAAAAACCCACAGTGAGTATCTATTCTCAATGGGAAAAAACTGAGAGCTTTTCCCCAAAGATCAGTAACATGGCAGGGATGTCCACTATCACCACTGCTATTCAACATAATATTAGAAGTCCTAGCCTCAGCAATCAGACAACCATAAGAAATTCGAGGCATCCAAATCAGCAAAGAAGAAGTCCAACTCTCACGCTTTGCAGATGATATGTGTAGAAAACCCAAAAGACTCCTGAACTGCTAGAACTTGTACAGGAATTTAATAACATGTCAGGATATAAAATCAATGCACAGAAATCAGTAGCATTTCTTTATACCAACAACAAGACAGAAGAAAGAAAAATTAAGGAGTTGATCCCATTTACAATTGCACCCAAAATCATAAGATACCTAGAAATAAACCTAACCAAAGAGGTAAAGAATCCACTCAAAAAACTGTAAAGTATTCATGAAAGAAATTGAGGAATACCTAAGAAATGGAAAAACATTCCATGCTCATAGATTGAAAGAATAAATATTGTGAAAATTTCTATGTTACGTAAAGCAATCTACACATTTAATGCAATCCCTATAAAAATACCATCTTTTTTTTTCAAAGAAATGGAACAAACAATCCTAAAATTTATATGGAACCAGAAAAGACCCTGAATTGTCAGAGGAATGTTGAAAAAGAAAGCCAAAGTTGGTGGCATCTCAATTCCAGACTTCAAGTTCTATTACAAAGCTATAATCATCAAGATTGTGTGGTACTGGCACAAAAACAGACATGCAGATCAATGGTACAGAATAGAGAGCCCAGAAATAGACCCTCAACTCTATGGTCAACTAATCTTCGACAAAGCAGGAAAGAATGTCCAATGGAAAAAAGACAGTCTCTTCAATAAATGGTATTGGGAAAATTGGACAGCCACATGCAAAAAAATGAAACTGGACCATTTCCTTACACCACACACAAAAATAGACTCAAAATGGATGAAAGACCTCAATGTGAGACAGGAATCAATCAAAATCCTTGAGGATAACACAGGCAGCAACCTCTTCGAACTCAGCCACAGCAAATTCTTCCTAGAAACATCACCAAGGCAGGGAAGCAAGGGCAAAAATGAACTATTGGGACTTCATCAAGATCAAGAGCTTTTGCACAGCAAAGGGGACAGTCAACAAAACCAAAAGAAAACTGACAGAATGGGAGAAGATATTCACAAATGACATATCAAATAAAGTGTTAGTATCTAAAATATATAATATATATATGAAGAATATATATAGAAATATATATATAAAGTATATATATATAAAGAAATATATAAATATATATATAAAGAAAAACTTAATCAAACTTGACACCCAAAAAACAAATAATCCAATCAAGAAATGGGCAGAGGACATGAACGGACATTTCTGCATAGACAACATCCAGATGGCCAACAGATACATGAAGAAATTCCCAACATCACTCAGCATCAGGGAAATACAAATCAAAACCACAATGAAATACCACCACATGCCAGTCAGAATGGTTAAAACTAACACGTCAGGAAATGACAGATGTTGGAGAAGATGCAGAGAAAGGGGAACCCTCCTACACTGTTAGTGGAAATGCAAGCTGGTGCAACCACTCTGGAAAACAGCATGGAGGTTCCTCAAAAAGTTGAAAATAGAGTGACCTTATGACCCAGCAATTGCACTACTGGGTATTTACCCTAAAGATATAAACATAGTGATCTGAAGGGGCACGTGCACCCCAATGTTTATAGCAGCAATGTCCACAATAGCCAAAACGGAAAGAACTTAGATGTCCATCAACAGATGAATGGATAAAGAAGATATGTTATAGACATACAATGGAATACTATGCAGCCATCAAAAGAAATGAAATTTTGCCATTTGGGACAACATGGATGGAACTATAGGGTATTATGCATAGTGAAATAAATCAATCAGAGAAAGACAGTTATCATATGTTCTCCCTGATATGAGGAATTTGAGAGGCAACGTGGGAGGTTTGGGAGGTAGGGAAGGAAAAAATGAAACAAGATGAGATCAGGAGGAAACAAACCATAAGAGGCTCTTAATCTCACAAAACAAACTGAGGGTTGCTGGAGGGAGTGGGGGTATGGAGAAGGTGGTTGGGTTATGGACGTTGGGAAGGGTATGTAAATTGGTGAGTGCTGTGAAATGTGTAAGCCTGACGATTAACAGACCTGTACTCCTGGGGCAAATAATACATTATATGTTTAAAAAAATTAAAAATTATAAATAAATAAATAACTTACAGAATGGAAACAAATAACATTGAGATCAAAATCTCAATCCAGTGGCCAGAAAAAAAAAAAAACAAAAAAAACAGCTAAAGAGAGAATTAATGACTAGTACACACACACATGCACGCACGCACACGCACAAATTACCCAGAATGAGACAGGGACATGCAAGATACGGAGATATTAAGACATAGAGAGAGCAGAATAATAGCGACTAAAATAATTCTAAGTAAAATTACAGAAGAAGAGAACAGAGAACAAATAAAAATATTGTAGCTGATCAAGAAAATAATATGGTGAAATTGATTCCAAGAATACAGCTCTTCGAAAAAATGTTTTATTATAGATATATAGTCATGTGCTTTAAAGTTTTAAAAATGCCATACTTCAGCTGAAGAATATTTTACATTTTTTCAGACATTTTTTACCACCTGTGATGTTGATTATAAAAATTATTTAATAGAATTCTAGTAAGTCCAAAGTAAGCAGAAGCAAGGAAAGAAAATAAAGTGGAAATCAGTGAAATAGAAATGGACAAATGATAGAGAAAAATCAATGAAACCAAAAGCTGATTCTTTCAATTTTAAATAAAATATTCGATTGTGCTTATCATAACTGATAAGCAAGTGTTGAATCACTATATTGTATACCTGAAACTAATACAACACTGTTTGTTAACTATACTGGAATAAAATAAAAACTTAATTTAAAAAAACTATTTAAAGTGTGCCTGGGTTGCTCAGTCAGTTGGGTGTCTGACTCTTGGTTTCCGCTCTGGTCATGATCTCGGTGGCAGGATTGAGCCCCCACCCGGCGCTCTGTGCTCACTCCCCCTCTACCCTCAACCCCCACTCCCATTCACCCACTCTGTCTCTCTAAACTAAATAAATAAATTTTTTTTTAAAAAACCGTTTACTAGAATGCTCGTACCTTTCTATTAAATAAAGTTAGCATTCCTGAAAGCAAAATTTAGTTGCACAAATTTATGAAGGACTTCAAGTTTACACAGTCAAGACCTGCAGGAAGCATCTATCAATAGGAGAAGAAAAGTGAGGATTGCTTATTGTGATGGATAGAAAAGAGAAAGAAAGTGTAAATGAAATTAAAGCAGCCTTAGCACCTCATGCTCCAGTTCTAGAAAGAAATCTAGTGAAACTTTTCTTCTAAGATATTAAATTGCTTAGATATGAAACTTGGAACATTTAAGAAATCTCTAGATGAAAATCTAACAACAGGTTTAGCACCTTTTTGTCTATTGAAAAGATCATACATTTACGTTACTTTAATCTTGTAAATACTTAAATTATTTAATATATAATTTTGTATTTATATTTCATATGCACAGTTAGCATTATGAACATGTTTTATAACTTATCTCAGTTTGTTTTCCCCACCACCCAAGAAAGTAGACTATTTTTGTAAGAGGAGAATAAAGCTGAGTGAGTTAGGTATCTTGCCAAAATCACAAAGTTAGCAAAAAGAACACTGTCTGATAACATTTTTGAGTAGCATGATTTAGTTTTCTTTTTTTTTTTTTTAAGATTTTATTTATTTATTTGACAGAGAGAGATCACAAGTAGATAGAGAGGCAGACAGAGAGAGAAAGAGGGAAGCAGGCTCCTGCTGAGCAGAGAGCCCGATGCGGGACTCGATCCCAGGACCCTGAGATCATGACCTGAGCCGAAGGCAGCGGCTTAACCCACTGAGTCACCCAGGCGCCCCATGATTTGGTTTTCTATGGTCGTTGTGAAAATACTGTTCTTACAGTATGAACATTCATAACTAATCATTCAATGCCAGTGGTAGATAAAATGAAATGAAAATTTCTAGTTGCTAGATCATTTCTACGACTTCCTCTTCAAACTTTTCCCAAAGCTCCCAGTGTTAAAATTAGCTCACTTTCATTCTCCCATTCCTCCAGTTCCTCTCTGATGAAGTTCTAATGAGATGGGAGAAGGGAAAAGTCAGGCAGAAGCAAAAAGGTGGGGAAGAAGCTTTAAGAATCACTTGAAGTAACAAAGCCATCAATAACTGAGCCACCTCTTATTAACAGATAGGATATCTATCCCCATTGACTTTGCATTTTTAGAAAAATCTGAGGGGAGATTAAGGCTCTATTATGTGGAAGCAAATAAATTATGACTCTAAGACTCTCTGGTGAGTCTGATGGATACTTTGCATGTGGTCTTGCATGCATCAAGCAATAGATTGCTATCTGAAATTAGGCAATAAATTGTTTAAAAAGAGATGAGTTTACATTGAATTGTCAGGCACATCACTGGCCAAAATAGCTGTTTTCAATAAATGGGATTTGATGCCAGATCATCTCCATTCATTTTCATCTATGTTTCAAAGGCTATGGTCCCACTAAATAATATTATATCTCACCACAAACACCAATGTTAATGTGATCCTTTCCCTCTGGGATGACCTGATCCAAGTACCATACAAAGAACACATCATTGAGTGCTAAAAATAAATCCAGCATGAGGCAGGTTTCCCTCTTTCATCTTCCACATTGGGGTATTATTACAATTTTAATGATCTGCCTAGGATTTTTCATACACTGCTTCTTTTGAAGGAAGGACAGGAAACCTATTGAAACACACCAATCTCCTTGAAATGTCTACAGCAACAGAGCAGTGGGAATATATGCTTTGCTGTAAAGAAAGGGAGAAAAAGAGTAAAGCAATCATAAATGTATCACTTTGGTCTGTTATGATATACTACTTTTCCTTTAGAGGGAACAGGTACTTGTGTTCTAATATTGTATTTCCAGTTACTACATTATTCCTTTAAGATATCCAGAGCATTAAAAACCTCCACCAAAAAAATTTTTTTTCTCCCTAAATATTTTACATGCTTTAGAATTTTTTAGACACTTCAGTGTAATCATTTGATTACGTATCTGGCCAAGCTCCTTTTATTTCTTCCCAAATGAAATTTAACAAATATTTTAAATGATTGAAAACTCATTTATATACCTGGGAAGCCTTATATGCTTATTTAAAACACAAGCTTTGCCAAAAATTACTTAGAAGTGCTAGCAGTTTGGGCAGGGATAATGCAGGAGGGACCAATGTTCGAGTAGTTAACTATTCCTTCCAATGTTTATCCAGTTTAAACTTCCCAACAAACCCTTCATATCAGCCAACCCTGTGTGGAAGGAAAACGTTGCAAACGTCAAGGTCAAACAAACGAACTTTCCCTAAACTCATTTACTTCTCAAAAATATATCACGTTTTGTTTTATTTTTTTTAAGATTTTATTTTTGTTTATTTGAGAGAGCACAAGAGATATCACAGAGGGAGAAGGAGAAGCAGACTCCCAACTGAGCAGGGAGCCTGACTCCATCCCAAGACCCTGAGATCACGACGAAAGCCAAAGACAGATGCTTAACTGACTGAGCCACCCAGGTACCCCTCAAGAATACATCACATTGTAGTTCAGTCAACATTTGGGATATAGATAGATAGATAGATAGATAGATAGATAGATAATAGATAGATAGATAGATAGATAGATAGATAGATAGATAGATAGATAGATATTTGGCGGGTTGGGGGAGGGTGTCAAAGAAAGGGAGAGTACAAGCAGGGGAGTGGCAGGCAGAGGGAAAAGCAGATTCCCTGCTGAGCAAAGAGGCTTATGTGGGACTTGATCCCAGGACCTGAGATGGTGACCTGAGCCAAAGTCAGCCGCTTAATCAACTGAGCAACCCTGGTGTCCCTGGATTATAATTTTTTATAAACAATTCCTTTTTCGAGAGCTAATTGTCCTTCTTTCCTGTCATTGGTAAGAAATCATAATTATATCAATAAGGTGACACAACTTCTTGATGATGAAATGCTGTAATATCATTCACTTTCTTTTTAAAGACATTCTTTCTGGAATCTTCATCTTGTAATTTGAGTTATCCCAGGATTTTATCATGTTACTAGGTTAATTTGAATGTTTTTTGGTTTATCTATCCTCTTTTCTCTTGGATTTGTTTTCACTTTTCTTGACACATCCTTAAGTTTTTCAAAAAAAGTAAATGAGAGGGAAAAGTTTTTGGACTCCCTGCTTTTCTGGAAATGTGTTTTTGAGTAGATACAAAATTCTAGAATAAAACATTTCTTTTCAGAACTTAAAGTTATTGAATCGTTAGCTTGCATCTAGTGCAATTGATGGAAAGCCTGAAACCAGTGTAATTCCTTTTCTTTTGTAGGTAAGTCGTTTTTCTATGAATAATTTTTAGTCTTCCTTTTATTCATCATCTTCTGAAATTTATCTGAGATATACTTGGTATAAGATGTTAGACACTATTACTCAGAAACTATTATTATAGATTTTCATAGACCCTTTCAATGTGATCATTCATGTATTCTGACTCTTCTGAGAAAAAAATTATTTTGTTCATTTGTTTGTTTTCATCTCTTCTGTTTTCTCAATTCTCCATTTTTGGAACTCCTACTGGATGTTGGTTGGAGCTCATGGATGGGTTCTCCATTTGTCCTAATTTTTCTCTACTTCATCAGTCATACTTATAATTACCAGGAACTCCCTGTTTTTCTCTAGCAACTCCTTTCCTAAGATAGCTCATTCTTAGTTTCGGTGTCTTCCTGACTCTGGGAAAATAACCAGTTTAAAGGACATGAAGAAGTAAGAACTTAAGGCCAGTGGTATAGATCTTTCATCTGAGAAGTTTTGCTGTGAACAATGGTAGAAAAATAAAATGTAGCTATGTAACAGCTACGTAACAGTCAAGTGAATATGTTTTGTTTTGATTTTTTTGTTGTTGTTGTTCCACAATAAGAGAGATCTGTGTGTTTTTGAAGGCCAGCAGGAAGAATTAAGAGTACTTAGAGAACAAGGACTCTGTTACACACACACACACACACACAAAACAATAGCTGGCATTTGGCCACTGCACACCAGTACAGTTGCGGCAATGTTAAAATACCCAATTACTTCCTTGATCGTCGGTAAAGGCCACTGCCACAATTCCTTTGAGGGCTATGCAAGATGTCAGCAGTCCTGAAGCTGCCCAGTAACTGCCTTGGGAACACTGAAAGCTTTCCTCAATGCAGAAGCTAAAGGGTTATTCCTGGAATACAGAGAAACTCCAGAACTCTGCTCTAGTAATAAAGGAGAACTTCTTTAGTTATTAAGTGTCTATGCACCTCAGCTCCCCAGATTTCCCCTTCCTGCCCACAGATTCTTTTTGAGGACTTCAGAAGGTTGGCTTTGCCTCTTCGTGCCCTCTGCCTAGCCCCAAGGAGTTCGGAATTGACACCACAAGGAAGCCACTCAGCACTGCCCAGCTTGCCAGTCACCCACCGTGGTTCTGACATACCACTGCCATCCTAACATACACCTCAACCAGAGCAGGCCAACAGGATGGGAGGGAGCATCCCTGTCCACGGTACTGGTACCCCTCAAGGAAATGCCAAGTGCCTACTTGCGCTCCCTGGGCTATGGCCAATTGCCACCGGCCTCGTGTTTCCTTAGAAGATTGCTATGCGCTCTATACCTCCATAGAACTTTGGTTCTGAGAGCACAGGAGAGAGGAAAGGATTGCAAATATGTAGGTAATGAGACCATTGCACAAAATGGCGAATGCTTTCTTTCTAGTGGCCTGGCTTCAGAAGAAAATGGAAAGAGCCTGAGGGCACTTAGGGCCTGGAAACACCTGGAACGCTTACATAGTGGCCAAGGCCAGAGGGAATTTAGCATCATGTGTGGGAAATTGCTATGGCTAAGAGAGACTTGCTCCCAAGTGTGGTCATTTCTGAAGCATTTATGAAAGAGTTCATAAAGGGAACTTGGGCCTAGGATGAAAAAGAATTAAGCAGAGGGTCACCTGGCTGGCTCAGTCCATAGAGCATGTGACTCTTGGCTTCAGGGTCATGAGTTTGGGTCCCACATTGAGATAGAGTCTTCTTTAAAAAAAAAAAAAAAAAAGTCAAAGGAAAAGAAACAAAAAAAGTAACCACAAAAAAACAGGAGTGGGAGGGGACTGGTTAACCGTCTTTCAGGAGAACAAGCAACACAGACAATCAAATGTGAGGAATAAATGGTGACTGGGACCAGTGCTGCCATCTAGATTGCTTGGGAGCCCAACCAATGACCCTAATGCCACAAGAAACTCTTCAGAACTTCAGACACAACCTGAAAAGCAAGTAGGAAAGAATGTCCTTGGAAAGACTTCATGTTACAAT
Source organism: Meles meles (assembly GCF_922984935.1). Lineage (NCBI taxonomy): Eukaryota > Metazoa > Chordata > Mammalia > Carnivora > Mustelidae > Meles > Meles meles. The sequence continues at coordinate 61,949,178 of NC_060072.1, forward strand.
TCGATGTAGAGAGAAAAACAGTTTCATATAGAAATGAGTAAATGGATAAATGGCAGAAATAGTTGTAAATTCTAGCATATTAACCTATTTTAATTATTGTGAAATTTTAAATGTTGATGAATTTCCGCACCTACCAGCTTACTAGATTCAAGAACGGGGTGACTATGGTTGGTTATTTGTTTCAAATAGGAAGGAGTGGATACCACCAGTACCATGTAGGAAGCTACAGGTCTTTAATTAGACTTAGGTGTCAAATGATAGGTGTTGGTCAGATTCTAGAAACTATCACCATGTTTTATACTGAGCTAAGCAGTATCCTGCCAGAATGTCACACAAATTAAAAAAAAAAAAAATGTCTTATTATGCTATTCCAATCTCAAATTCCTTTACAGATTTAAGTGGGACTTTCCCTTTTTTTTATAGAGTAATTGAGATGATATTTATATTAAATCATAATCATTTTGTTTGTATTTGGGATTTCTTAAGGGCTGGTCTTGGGTTTGATATCACATAAAACAGAAAAGAAGACCAAGTCGATGCCCAGGAGGTTTGTAATCTCGGCATAACAGACAAGACTGCAATGGTCTAATATGATTCAGGGATGATTGAGTTACTACCAGAACTTTAGTTTTGCTCTAGGAACTCTTCCAATTATCCAAAGAATCATGGGACGGAGAGAAAATGGGCATTTTGAAAGAAAAAAAAAAAGATGCTTACTGCCTTAACCACCGCCTCACTCTCAATCTCGCCTAAGGAGCAGGGGGAAGAGAATGCAGAAAGGCAATTATCTTATGGCTGGGAGATGGCATTTTCTGGTCTCCATGATCTGCCCGCCATAGGCATCTATGGGAGTGCACTAATGCAAATTGGAATTGAAGCTTGGAAAGTTTCCTTCTATTCTGTTCTGAAATTAAACCTCTGAGCAGCAGAGAGCTTATTGTTTGGATAAGATCTAGCCTCGGGATAGTACCCTGATTGGAGGCATGATAAAAGTCTATCAAGGCTCTTAGGAAGACACTTGGCCAAGAGAAACACTGACACACCCAATACCCTGCTCACAGGCCGGCGCTCCTTCCTTTTGTGATCCAGGCTATAGATAGAAGTGATCGCACCTGCTAGCACAATGTTCTAAACCTATCCATAAGTATTCAATCTCATTTTTCCGAAACCTTGGAAAAAATCATAGCCTCTGTGAATCTCAGTTCTTTCATCTGCAGAACAGTTTCATAAAGATGCCTCCCTCCTGTCTTTCCAATCTATCATTTTATAATTCCCTGAGCTGACCTCACCTGGCTCCCTCCATCCCTCACAACCCCACATTGGTCTCTTTCTACGCCCCACTCCCCTCTTCCTCTCTTTACAAGAATAACTGCAACTCATGTATTGAGCAATGACCCCATAAGTGTTGCTCAGAAGACTGTCCCAGTCTTTTTTGCATCCCAGAATCGTGGAATGACATCAAGTGGCACTGCTGTCCCTCTCCTTTCTCCTAGAACTCCGGAGAGGCAAAGAACTAAGGTCAACACAGGGATCTGTGGGTCTTAGAAATCATGAGTCAGTCACATTTGAATATTGAGAAGTCAGATATTAGCCTAGCCACTCCTGCCCCCTTTTCTGCCTTGGCACACAAGCAGGAGGGACAGAGAAGTAGACAGCAAAAGTGAGTATTCAAGGGTCTTAACTCTTGGGATTGTCCCAGACTGCCCTGCCACATCCCCAGGAAGGGGCCAGAGCCTTCCCGCTCTGCTTTCTTTGCCTGGACTTAATCAACTGCCACAAAGATTCAGCAGCTCTCTACCTGCCCTCCTCCAGGGGAAGGGTGGAGATAATAAAATCACTTTCTTTTATTTTTCTAGACAGGATCAAAAATCAGGGTTGAAATCATTTTGCATGCACCTTCCCAAGGAAGCACTGTCTCCTACAGAGAATTTCTGAATTTAGAGCCCTCTTACCTTCCTGCCGTCTTTATCAGATCAGTTCCTCAGCATTTAATTTCTTTTTTTTTTTAAACCCCTTTTGGGAGGGGTGAAAAAAACACATGAATAAAAAATACAGGTGACGATCTCAGCAGGCTGCAAACAAACCATGGTTAGAAGAAAGTCCATTATGGCTAGAAGCTGAAAATAGTTGTATCAATGGCACTGGCTCTTATACATTTTTATGTTGCATCCCTCAGAACTGGAGAAGTATGATAATATATCTAAACTTCTTTTCACTAGACTGATGATTCTCTCTCACGTGTGAGCATGGTAGGCCCAAGGGACCTCCTAAGTAAAGGATTATTATTAGAAATATTCATTTCTGCACCAGGGCCAAAGGAAACATGCAGTGACATATGGATGAACACTGAAATTTTAAACCTTTAATTGACTTTGTATGGGTCTGTACACTGAATATTAAACACCAGGATTGCTTTCTGTTCTCTTTCCAAAGTGACTTTGTGTTCTGTTTTGTTTAGTACCTTGAATCTTTGTGTTTTCTTAAATTGTGTTTAGCCCTTTGATTTTATCACACTGTTTTAGACCAAGCTAGTGTCATCACCCAAACCTGTCATTCCACACTGTGTCATCATGATGTGGACGGACAAGGTTGTGCAGACGTGGCACATTTCCCATCATATGGGGTAGCGCATGACTGGAAGGGCGTACATAAGCAAAGCCAACGAAAATCTTAAAATGTCTTTGTCACCAGGACTGCCTTTTCAGGATTCTTCTTTGCCAAATATGTCACAAAATTTGCTAGTAAAATAGATTCGATTTCTATTTGCCTCTCCTGACCATGCTAACTCACTGGTGAAAGTGAAACAGACAACAAGCAGATAAATGAAACAACGGGAAAATCATAACCAATATACAAATGAGCCCTATCTCCACTGTAGTAATGCTAGTCAGCTAAATCTCAATAGACCTTGGGGCACCTGGGTGGCTCAGATAGTCAGGCGAATGCCTTCAGCTCAGGTCATGATCTCCAGGTCCTGGGATCGAGCCCCATGTCTGTCTCCTGGCTGGCTCAGTGTGGAGCCTGCTTCTGCCTTTCTCTGTTTCTCTCAGATGAATAAATAAAAGCTTTAAAAAAAAATAAATTTCAATAGACCTTTTTTTAATTTTTTATTTGGCCTTTTTAATGCTCTATAATGGATGGGGGGTTGTCCACACTTGAGTCTAAACTGTGTTTAAACACATATGAGTGTAAACACGTGCATTGGACCTGAACAAGGCACAGGAAGGGGGTGCCTGAGGTACTATGGTAACTGGGAGCAGCAGGGGTTCTCTGGCCGTCAGGCAACGACTGCCAGTAGCAATGGCCAGTGCACCTCGTTCAGCTTGGTAGGCACCCAGGACCTCAGCGTCAGCAAGCACGGAGTGCAATCAATGTAGAAAATGAGGAAATGGATCAGACATCCCATGAAAGCAGAGGGGACCTGAATCTGAGTTTACATGAAATGTACCAGGAGTGGACTGGATGGATAAGAACCAGTGAAATATTAATGACTCTTCAAATAGCCTTATATGGAAGCCTGGAAGAACCTGGAGAAACGAAAATTACAGATGTTTGGAATCACACACTTTATTTTTTTAAGATTATTTATTTGAGAGAGAGATTGAGAACGAGCATGGGGCTGGGGGAGGGATGCAGAGGAAGAGGCAGACGCCCTGCAGAACAAGGAGCCAATGCAGACCTTGATCCCAGGACCCCAAGAGCATGAACCCCAAGGCAGACACCTAACTGACTTAGTCACCCAGGTGCCCGGAATCATATACTTTTTAAAAGATAGAATTGTAGTGTGTATGTGTATGTTTGACTTTTTAGTTTTTTGGCTAAATATGTTTCCTCTTTCCCTATCACTAGGGTTACTTTTCTTTCCCGTGCTCTTGGATTGTCTTCACTGGCATATCAATAGTCAGGCGAGGTATTATGCTTTCTCTGATGCAAGACGGGGGATGATCTGTGTATACTGAGTCAACACAGAACAGTAAAATACTCAAACAATGGCCATATAAAGGCCAAAATTTGCTCAGAAAATAGACCACCTCCTAAGTCTGTCTCAGTTTTCTAAGCCACAGAGAAATGTATTCATATGAGAGGATAAAACTAAAAGGAAATATATTCTTACTCTCACCTTGCCACCTAGCCTCCCTTTCCCTTAGGGTAACATAATTGTTTTGTATTTAGTGAACAAGGGGGTAGGTAGAGCACTGGTTGTGTGTGAGTTCTGAAACACTGCCTGGCAGAGTGGGAATTTACTTTTTCTGCTTTGTAGCCACGGTGCATTCCCATCAGAAGTAGTTCAAACCATGTTCAGTGACCTTTAAGAATCTAGGAGAAAAGGGAAAGTGCTGTGGAACTGGAGATAGGAAAGAAAAAAATTGGCCTTTTTTCCAAATGCAGAAGGATGCTGGAAGCTGCAATGAAGCAGCATAGTGAGTGTATCTGTTGGGCCAATTTCAGCCTTCAAGAGCAGAGAGCAACTTGAACTTCTTAAACAAACAATGGGAAATTCACTGTGAGGTCAACCTGAACTTGAACCCTGGTATGGCCATGCTCAAGTCTCAGTCCTGCAGCTTCCTAATGCTGTGACTGCCAGTCAATTACTTAATCTCTCTAAGCCACAGGGTTTTACCTGTATGGGAAGATCATAGTAGTACCTGACACTCAGGTGTATTTCGAAGGTTAAATGAGAGGATGCCGAAGAAGTGCTTACCATGGGCCTGGCTTACAGCAAACAGCAGCCTTCATTATTGCTATTAAATGACTCATGGGAGTTTAGGAATGTGGTTGGCAAATAAGTAAAGGGTGGCCATATGGAAGAGAGAAAGACGTGTTCTGAATGGTCCTGCTGGGTAGAATTTAGAAACAATTTTCAGCTCAGTTTGGGAAAAATCTACTGAGCAATCTGAGACAAATGAGAAGAGATGGATTCACCTAAAGAGTTGGGAAGCTGCTCCTAGTCCCTGCAACAGTTCGATGTCAGCCAAGCAGCTTGGGGGAATGGAGAAGTTTCTCTGACATTAAAGATTCGGTAGGGCTACTAGAAAACCATTAGGATTCTTTTGAACCTCTGAGATCCTATGATTCTATTATTCCTTTCCCTTAGGTGTACAACAAAATAAATGAGAAGGAAGTCATATTTTAGGAATGGCAGAGAGGAAAGTAAGAGCGAGGAAAGACTTCGGCCGCTGTCTCTTCAGAGAAGATACCTCTGGATGATGATGATGATGATGAAGATACCATCATCATGACTATGAATGACACTCCTGCTCAGTGCTCCAGAAAGTGGGTCATGATGGACTAAAGGATCTCCAAACAGAACCTTTCCAGCACTTCTTTAAGGACAGCCTTTACAAATAGCCTTCTAGTATAACAAGCACGCCCATTCACTCATTTCTTGATTTGTACAAGATACATTTATTAAACATCAGTTATGTATCAAGAACTAGGGATACAATTAGCAAGTTAGGCACAGCCCCTGCATCCATGAAACTTATAGTTACTCATTTTGCAGTCTGTACAAACATCCTTGCTGTTTCTAGTATTTTACTAGAGATGGGTGACTGCTTAGGACCCTAAAGGGGTTTCAAAATGACTCTTTCGGTGCCTCCTGACATTTCGTGAGCTATTATGTCATGTCAACTTGGTACTTACCTCGCACTGAGCAGACACAGCCCCAGCTGAGTTGCTTCCAGCATGTATCTCAAGAATAGAGGTGTACTTTTAGAGTCACTTGTTACCCCATATTGAAAAAAAATTCTCTTGCCGCCTCATTATTCAAGGCAACCAGAGACCATTACTAAAGCACGCTCCTTTTTAAAAATTCCTCACAGTTGATGCACAGCTCTTTATTCATGGTACAGTTACATAATTCCACTTAGAATTCACTAGAAAAATCTATAGCTATCCCAGTCTGTGAAACTGTACCCAAAACCATGTGGAAGAGATGCACTGGAACTTGAAGAAGGGTGGAAATCCTCTGTAATCACCCCTGTGTGAAATCGGAATCTATATCGTGCCTCATTTTGGTGATCAAAGATACAGAATCTTAGAAGAACTTTCCACTTCAGATGTTTAATAAAAATAGTCTTCACATGTCTGTTTATCAAAGGCCCTGTCTATTTTTATCCTGTTACATACCCGCTTTGGCTTCACCTTGAACTATTCAAAGCCCAGGGAAAGGCTGAGAGTTTGAATACAGGTTTTCCCCTGCTTTCCAAAAGTAGAGTGTTCCTATGCCTTTTTTTGTAAGCAGAAATGGCATAAAGCAAAGAAGCAATCATCAATGGATTCCTATGGAAAATCTTTGTAGCATTCCCAGACCCATAAAATAACCTCTCTTAGGCTTTTCTGATACTTTTGGAAGCATCTTGCTAAAAGGTGTACAAAACAAATGGGGATAAGGCGCAGGTGCCCACAGATACACATCAAGGCTGAGATGTTGAGTGCAGCTTCTGGGGAAGGAGAGGGGCAGGGCCACTTTCTCTGCTAGAAGCATGCTATAAAACAAAGGCTGAAGGCTATTTGCAGGTTTTTGTCTTTTTTTTTTTTTATAAAAGCAAAAGTGCTCTTTGGATTTCTTTTTGTTGATAAACACAGGTACTGATGTAGATGTTTTGTCAAAGCAAGATGGAGTAATGCAAACTTTTGAAAAGCCGCAGATCCTTGTACGTAGACCATAATTTTCCTGCTTCTATTTGGAAAAAAAAGAAAAGAAAGGGAAAATATTCTGACTACCAAGAATCTAGAGATTAAAGGATTATAAAAAAAAAAAAAAACAGCCATCCCTTGTAACTGGGTAACCCATGATTTTTAGGTGGTCATCATTACTAACTGCTACTACTGCTTACTACTAACTACTGTGAATTCCGCTTCAGGACTGGAATATAAGGAAGGGCCCCTAGGCCAGCATCCACGGTTGGGAAACTATTTCCTCTCGGGCGAAAGTAGCTGTCATTAGACAGTGAGTCTGGAACCAGAGAGAAAACATGGCTGTGCCATCTTTCAACCCGTGGTCCAAAAACAGAGGCATGCCCTTCCAAGTGCCTATACTTGACAGTTGCTCCGGTCATCTCATCACTTCCCAAAGGAAGACGCAGTGATCGGCAGCCCACCCTGTCTATTACTTAGAGTGGCAATCCCAGTGGAGGATGCTGTCTTTGCCCTTTAGCACAGAGAATAAAGTCTACCCCTGCGCAGCCTTTTTCAAATACCTCTGATGATAAGAATTACCCAAGGTGATTGCTAAATGCACAAATTCCCAAGCCCCACCTAAAACCATTGAATCACAATCCAGGTGAGGAGGCAGGGAAGTTAAATATTAAATAAGTGCCCAGGGTGATTCTTATTTTCAGAGAAGTGGGGGAAACAGCACAGAAGCCGGAGTCCTTGTTCATAATTCTCCTCGAGCCTCCTGGGCTCAAACCAATTGGGTGGCAGGCCCTGTTCACTGGCCTGGAGAGCACCTTGTCATCAAGCTTCCAGAGGTATCAACAACCCTTCACAGGTGTCCCCAGAGGGCGGTGAGGCCTCCATGACATTCAGTAACCAAGTATTTATGAGATGAACAAAAGTAGGCAATTATACAGCATAGAAAGAAATAGTGGTTCATTAGAGAAATTGTTTCCATTAGGCCTTTCAAAGTGTTTTTGGAACAGAAAGTCAAAACAAATGCTTTAGTTGGCATAATATTTGAAAACCACTTTCAATATACCAGTCTTCTGGAGAAAAAGGAAGTTTTGCATTAAATTGTAAATCGAATAGAAAAACATAAGCATGTAAAACCCCCATCTAGGATGAAACCTAGATACTAACTTACATTCCATATACAGTGACAATTATACTTAAGTAGACACATCTTACATAAAGTTCATAATTATTACAAATATATTTGGCACCTGGCTGGCTCAGTCAGTTAAGCGTCTGCTTTGGCTCAGGTCATGATCCCAGGGTCTTGGGATCAAGCCCCATATTGGGTTCCGTGCTCAGGGGGAAGTCTGTTTCTCCCTCTTCCTCTGCTCCACCCCCGCCTGTGTTTGCTCTCCTCTCTCTCTCTCCTTGTCAAATAAATAAATAAAACCTTAAAAAAAAAATTATTCCAAAAATATCCTGATGAGCAGACACTACTGATAATGTTACATAATAAGATAAATTAATTTTATTATCTAAAATGAAAGTTAATCAAGACATAATTATTTTATTAAAAATTAAAAGACAAAAAAAATGGTTTCTGCTTAACGAATGCATTGCTTATTTTGCCAACACCTGTTAATTAAATAAATCCGAAAACAGCACTTTGAGATGGTCCCAGATATTTCCCAGTTTTCTATGTGGCTAGTTGCAACTACCTGGTTAAGTTCCGTTCAGTGGAATGTCAGCAACTACAATGTGTGCCACTTCTGGGTCTGACTCTCCACATACCTGAGCTCGAGTCTCTTGACTCCTTTGCCCCTTTCCAATGGCCGGGAGAAGAGGCTGCCATAGCCCCACCCGCTAGAGGCAACAGACTGAGAAAAGAAAGGCTGCCTGCCATTCCAAGACATTTAGGTATGCGTGGATCTGTGTATGTATGAGAAAGAGAGAGGAGCTTCTGTTTTGTTGAAGCCACTTTAATTTTGAGTCTTTTTGTTAGAGCTGCCTTGTCTGTACCCTAATACGTTACCTCAAATCAAAAACCTATACGCTAGAAAAGGGAAACTATTACTAGAATAATAAGAATATCAGAAAAGGTATAAACTAAAACAACCACTTCGTAATACATATTAACCCTGATGGAATTTCTGTTTTTCATTTCCAACTTAAAAAAAAAAAAAAAAAAATCAGGGGCGCCTGGGTGGCTCAATGGGTTAAAGCCTCTGCCTTCGGCTCAGGTCATGATCTCAGGGTCCTGGGATCGAGCCCCGCATCGGGCTCTCTGCTCAGCAGGGAGCTGCTTCCTCCTCTCTCTCTGCCTGCCTCTCTGCCTACTTGTGATCTCTCTCTGTCAAATAAATAAATAAAATCTTAAAAAAAAAATGAATGGACCTTTTTAAAAGTAATTGTCAACTCTTCCACCTTCTAATACTTACTCTCCAAGTCTGCTGTCTTTAGATGTTATTGTAGGATACTCACTGACCTTTTAGGTTATTTATGATGTAAAATGAACTATCCTTAAAATTGTAATCCTTTAACAGTCAGCAAAGCCTTGCAAAGTTCAACAGATTCATAAATAATGAAAGTTAATATTCTGCTACAATATTTATGAAAATTTTAAGTCAGAGACATATAGATTTAAAAATAAAAACACAATATTTTTGCATTAGCAATTCAGATCAATAGATACTATATTTCCAAGCTAAAGTTTTCAAGGCATTATTTCTATTTTTATATCTCTCTAAGGGAAAATTGTTTTCTGTCATTTTGTATAAATCGACAGTCTTAGTTCAGAAATTTTCAACACAGAATACTAAAATTCAGGAGATGCTACTGTTTAACATCAGGAGGCCTAGGACACTCTTCTCATGGGTTTCCTGTGATTTGCTCTCTTAAGGTTTAACTTTGGTTAACTCTTTCTTATCCAGGTTTCACCTGCTTTGAGCAATAACCAAGGCCATGAGTAATAATCCCAGGGGCCTCTGATTCCCAAACCTTTTGGAAAACATCCAAGATCCCCAAGCTGCCCAATTACCTCCTTTCTCTGTGGGACATCAGACCCTCTGTTCTCAGCATGCTTGAATCTTCCTTCCTCCCTGCCTTTCTGGTGGCTGCTCCTTCCTTCCCAAGGCAGAGTTCTTAAGTTTGGGAGAAGATATGATTATGACAGTCAACTCTCTAATTTCTGACCTAAGTTTTCTGAAAGCCTCTGTAGAAGAATTTTTGGTTAAAGAAAACCTTATAGAAAAAAAGAGTGAGAGAGAGAGAGAGACTACTAAGGACACCCATTCAGAACGATCATAAAAAGCTTCTTAAATATTTTATAATCATGAAAACAGAGTAATAAAAGCTAGGGTTGGCAGATTTAGCAAATAAAAATATGGAATCCCTAGCTCAGTTTGAATCTCAGATAAACAAATTATTTTTTAGTATGAGCATGCCCCATGCAACACTTGGGGCATTAGTTACACTTTAAACATCATTCACTGTGTATCTGAAATTCAAATTTAACTGGACATCCTGTATTTTATCTGGCAACTCTAAAAAATACATGAATGAATATAGCAATGAAACACATTAAGTTAGCATAGCAGAGGTCCGAAACTCAAAGGATATTACAAGTCAGGACATATATATGAGAGAAGGGGGCGGGGGAAATGGCCAACAATCATCTATTTGCAAGAATTAATTAAATGGGGAAAAATAAGACTGTACATACAGAGAAGGGGGAGGGGAGGGGAGTGGAGAAGAGCCTACCATCTGTAGTCTGTCGCCTATTGAATTCCCAGGTCCAGCACCAGGGACTCATGCTGAGCTGTTTTATGGAGACAGACTGTAGGCCAAGCTGAATGAGAGATTCTGAAAATCACAGGGCAGAGGCCCCACACTGCATTTTGTATCTCGCTAATGAGTAATAACTGAATAACACGCCCGGGGAAAGAAACCTCCTCAGACTTCTAACCTTGCTGCTTGGAGACTTCAAAAGTGGCCCTTTGGGAGACCTGGGTGAATTTCACTGACCACACGTGGAGGAAACACCCTGATCCTAGCCACAGCAGCCAGGTAGCAGTGCCCCCCAGGATGGTCACAACGGCCAAAAAAACCAGAGAGGGAAAGAACATGGCAGACACGGCATCCTCTTTAGCCAATAAAATTGCTCGTAAGCACAAATGAGATGCAGGTCCGGATATAGCCAGAAACAGCTTCCTGAGAAGTAAGAGCCGTATGTGACCAGAGAGACATGAGCATGACTAGCATACCACCCGTGTGTACGCAGACAGGGGGGGCCCCGGGAGCATGGACTGTAGTGTCATAGGGTCATAAGGACAGGGCTGTCCTTCTCAGCTCTATAATCCACCACTTGTTCATGAAAAGCTGGTCAGGGTCTTTCTGTGCAAGAGTTCATTCTCAGAGACAATTTTATTCCTTCTGCAACTTTCCTCTCTGCAAGTATGAAACAATTTTATGAGCAGGAACTCCCAACTCTCCATGACCCCAACAAATGCTCAAGGTTTTCAAGGTCTTCAGAAATGGATTTACATATTCTAGAATTTTATGTCAGGTGACAGTTCCATGGGGAAAGAATTTATCCTACTGTCCTTCATTTGTTTGTCTTTTTTCTCCTGAGAAACCCATCATTGTTGTCTAAAAAAATTCTGTTCCGGGAGGCAGACACTGAGCCCTTGGCTTTTCTGTGCCAACGGCACTAGAGGCGTGGCTGTCAGCCACTGGGTCAACAGTCCTCTCTGGCTTGTTAGAACGTCTCCATCCTGCTGTCTGGAGGGCAAGCTCTCTGCGACTCTTCTCCCAGGAGACTTGGAGACTTAAATGCCAGCAAGCCTCTTGGGGTGTTGTGTTCTGAAATCTTAGAAGTACGTGAGGCCTTCACCTTTATTTTCACTTTTTTAAGTTGAGAAGAAAAGCAGCGGGGGGGAGGGGGGGCGCGGTGGGCAGAATACACTCTCACACTTAGGGGTCGTCAAAGCCTAAGGAAGAGATTTAGGATTTTGGTGATGGCAAATATGTTAAGAATTTATCTTGCCTTCAGAAAATATCTAAGGTAGTAATACCCTTAGATTACAGATCAGGTAACTCAGATTTGGAGAATTGGAATTGCCTGAAGGTGAGGGGCACTAAGTAGCAGAAGGGCAATTGGAACATACTGCCTGCCTTCCAGCTTCATCTTCTCTGCACTACGCCCCAGTGCCTTATTTAAGAGAGCCACAGAAACGCCTCTGACCAGCATTTCAGAAATGAGGCCCAATCTACTAATATCCATTTGTGCAGAGTGTAAAGGAAAAGCTAGTACAGAACAAGCCATGGTTTTGGGGAGAGGCTCATTATCTCATCTGTAAGAGATGCTCTTGGAAAGATGCAGTATAGGATTTGCTATCCCACAAGACAGCCAGGCCAGAGCCTCCTGGGAGACCAGAGACACTTGCCATCTCTCTTGCTATCTGTCTGTCTCTCTGTGTCTCCGTCCTCTTAGAACTAGTGAGTCTGTTCTATGTGCCTTTTATTATGTATCAGTAAAATTCAAGGCTCTAATTTAGACTGAAGGAGGGGAAAGCTCCTTGGTCCCCCTCCAGCCTCACTCACCAGGTTCTCCTCTAGCAGACTGAGCAAAGCATTTCCTTGCTTGCTTTTTTTTTTTTTTTTCAGTGTTTTCATATTCCTTGGGAATTTGAGAATGGGTGCCTGAAAGGCTGGCAGGATTCAACTATTAGTGTGTTGCTAAACATAATACCATGTTAACACCAACCCAGACTCATTGTAACTGGTAAAAATTCTGGAAGAGAGACACTCATGAGAGGGCAGAGCTGGGCAGGGAGCCCATAGTGAGGTCTTTGCAACCCCAGAGGAACACCACTCAGGATATGGGGCATGCAGGGGCTCCACCAGAGGGAACAAGAATAGGAGGCAAGGAAGGAGTGCCAGTGACCCATGTTTCTGGCGATGGCAACAACCCTATGAGCCTCCAAATTTACTGAGCAAAAAAGATGTTATGCATCAGATTTCTGAGAAACTTAAGAGGACTACTATTCCAGAAACACTTATCTTACCCTAGATAACAAATAATACCAAGACTTCCAAATTACTTATTGTAATGTGCCACTTAGTAGGGGTTTTTTAAATTTAAGATTTGTTGAATGGATGGTTTCTCTGTAACTCTCTTTTGTCCTTGATCTTGAAGGACATTTTGTTTTAAAAAGCTGCCAACATAACCAGTATTTTTAGACTGCTAAAAATATTTTTAAATCTTTGCCACTTTTCAGTAAAATGTGTTTAAATAGCATGATATTGCTTTATCATTGCAACTATTGAGAATGAAATCTTTTTTGGGGAAGGAGGCTCAGGCATAGGCTAAGAAGTGAAGTCTTGGAATTTTTATTGGAAATATAGCTGGAAAACTAACAAAAATGATTCTTGTAATTTTGGAAACAAATCAATTTCCAAAGATAAGTTATCACTTCTAACAGATACTTTGGGGAAGAGTCGGATGTAAAAGGAAATGAAATAAAATGTACACATTATCTGGGGGGTGAGCAAGTCCTGAAGAAGCTTGTCAGTTGGCCCCAAAGAAATGTCCTGTCTCCATTCAATTGTGATGGAAAAAACACTGCGATGCCAGTGTTTTTGTATGGAAATGTCCTTTCTCCATTCATTCAAATACATATACCACCTCTTCTCTATCCATTAATCTATTGGTGGACAGTTGGGCTGCTTCCATAGTCTGGTTATTATAAACAATGCTGCCATAAACATAGGGATACATATATCCTTTCAAATCAGTGTTTTTGTATGGAAATGTCCTTTCTCCATTCATTCAAATGATGCAAGCTGGCATTTGAGCTTCAATTACAATACTTAATTTTATTTACAATACTTACAACAGTTACTCTCACAGTTTACCCAAATTCCTGAATAGGGAAAATAATGACTGTGAGGGTATTCTTGTCACTGCTTGGTGGTTTGTTTGTTTGTTTGTTTGTTTGTTTTAATCCCCCAGCCCTAGATCCCCTTCCCCCTGCCCTTCTGTTATAAGGCCCTGCTTTGCTTTGAAGAATCCTGCTTCTCCTCTCCCTGTGGTGCATATGACTGTCAATCACTGGCTACACCACAGGGGCGGGCAGATGACTCACGATGACCAATCACAGCCTTCCCTGAGAATGACGTGACAATCCCAGAAGGGAATCCGCACAGGATTAAAGCCTTTGGGTCGTTACAGTATTTGTGAGCCAGTAAACCCTTTCATTCCCACTACCCCACCCCTACACCCAAACACACACACAGACACACACACACTCACCGTCCTTTTTGCTTAAACTAGTGTGAGCTGGTCTTCAGTCACATGCATCCAGAAAGGCTCTGAATAACATATGAGCCATCTTTTATTTTACTGGAACCCCATTTACCCTGATTTCTTTTTCTCACACAGCCTGCTGTTCACAGACACCCTCAAACAAAATCTACCAAATGATCTTTTTTGTTGTTGTTCTTATACTCTTTCCAACAGTTAAAATACGTAACTGTGTTAAATTTTGGATGTTCAGAATATCGATCCTTACTTTTCAAACAATGTTTCCTAAACTTGCCTGATTAAAACAAATAAAACAACTTGGGGGAGGAGTTCTTATTAAAATACAGATTTGGGGGTTGGACCACATGAAGTCTATTGAATCAGATTCTCTAAGGGAGAGGGCTAACAATCTGTTTTGTTTGTTTGTTTGCTTGTGTTTTAAGAAGCATCACAAGTGAGTCTTATAGTAAGGTAAACTTAGGAAACATTGCCTGACAGCAACATTTGTCCTAAAATCCTTTCTTTTGAAGAAAAACCTCCTTCATATGGGTCTTTGAACTTTTGAACCCTTTGAACTTTTCTCTGGTGTTAATCTGTTTTCCTCTGAACACCTCTGATGAAGGCAGGTCTCTTTGACTTTTCTTTTTATAAGCACTCTGTGGCAAAATCATTCTGCTTAGCTGATTCAAATATAATCAATCGAACGAAAGCCGTGTGAGCCTCATTATTTAGGAAACTCATGGAAAGAACTCCAGCCTTGGAATTAGGGAAACCTGGATTTAAATTCCCATTTAGACAAATCTGGGTATGAATCCCCACAATGTATTAAATAACCACATGACCTTGAGTGAATTCCTTAAACCGGCTTACTCTCAATTTTGTTAATCTCTAAAATTAGAAGAGAGCATCGGGTAGAATCCCCACCCCCCACCCTACAGTGCTAATAGAATAGAAGGAACACTTTTGCTTAAGGCTTTTTTTTTTTTTTAATTCCAGGATAGTTAACATATAGTGTTATATTAGTTTCAGGTGCACAATACAGTGATTCAGCAATTCCATTTATTACACATCCAGATAACTATACTCTCAATCCCCTTTACCTATTTAACCCGTTCTCCCAACCACCTCCCCACTGGTATCTATCTATTTATTCTCCATAGTCAAGAGTCTTTTTTTTTGGTTTTGTCTCTTTTTCCCCCTGCTTTGTTTTGTTTCTTAAATTCCACATGAGTGAAATCATATGGTATTTGTATTTCTCTGACTGGCTTATTTCATTTAGCCAGTCATATGTTATACTATATATAGCCAGCCTATGTTATACTCACTAGATGCATCCATATTGTTGCAAAGAATAAAATTTCATTCCTTTTACAGCAGAATCATATTCCAATATATATACCACCTCTTTTCTATTCATTCATCTATTGGTGGACAGCTGGGCTGCTTCCACAGTTTGGTCCTGCTATAAACATAGAGGTACATATCAAATTAGTGTTTTTGTAGTCTTTGGGTAAATATCCAGTACTATGACAACTGGATCATAGGGTAGTTCTATTTTTTTTTTAAGATTTTATTTATTTATTTGACAGAGAGAGATCACAGGTAGATAGAGAGGCAGGCAGAGGGGGGGGGGGGGGAAGCAGGCTCCCTGCTGAGCAGAGAGCCCGAAGCGGGACTCAATCCCAGGACCTGAGATCATGACCTGAGCCAAAGGCAGCGGCTTAACCCACTGAGCCACCCAGGCTCCCCATAGGGTAGTTCTATTTTTAATTTTTTGAGGAAACTTCGTACTGTTTTCCACAGTGACTGGGCCAGTGTGCATTCCCACCAACAGCACACAAGGGTTCCTTTATCTCCACATCCTCACTGATGCTTAATTGTTTCTTGAGATTTTGATTTTAGCCATTCTCAAAGGTGTGAGGTGATATCTCATTGTGGTTTTGTTTGCATTTCCCTGATGATGGGTGTTGTTGAGCATCTATTCATGTGTCTGTTGGCTGTCCAAAAGTCTTTGGAGAAATATCTGCTCATGTCTTCTGCCCATTTTTTAATTGGATTATTTGGTTTTTGGCTATTGAGTTTTATAAGTTCTTTATATATTTTGGATATGAACCCTTTGTTGGATATGACGTTTAGTGCTTTATTTTATCATAGTAGTTTTAACAATATTTTTCTTAGATTTTATGAATGGCGACAAGGCGGCAATAGAAAACTTTGCCCAAATAGATTTTTAAGACAATTTAAGATGTTGCCACCATTAAAAAGATATACTAATGCTCAATACATAAGAGTTTTGCTTATTTTAAAATATAATTTGGCTTTAAAGAGCTCTTATTTACTCCTGTCTAAAGCCAACAGGAGAAAACAAAGTTAATATCAAGCTGTCAAAAGAAAGCAAATCAAGTTGAATCATTCATCACTTTTCCTGAGTCACCCATTTAAATGGTTAAGGCTTTTTTCTTTCTTCTTTTTTTTTTTTCTTTTAACTTCACCTTTTTCTTTCTTAATTCATGAACCACAAACTAATGATACAATCAATAAATCCCAAAAACTAAACAGAAAAAAGCAGATTGCCTTTCTAGTTGTTATATTGGCTTTTATCTATCGCTTAATCATTGTCACCTACATAAACCATTTTGTTTATCTTATATTACTTACTTTGATTCTCTATTTTCTCTACCCCACAGAGGCTGTTTCCCAATTGTCCTGACATGCAAGAATTGGCAAAGACTTGTATGGGAGGGTGTGTTTAGCTACAGAAGCCATGATTAACACCTCTGTTAAATCCCCATTTTGCCCACCATGACAGCCCGAAAAGGTTCTTCAATGTCCAGTCAAGCATCCTGGAAAATATCTAAACTCACTCAGAGGATAGGAAATTCTGATAAGAATGTTAAACCATTTGATTCAGATTGTCATTATCATCTATTTTCAAAAACAAAATTTTCTTGAGAAGTGGCAAATATTTTATTTTCATTGCTATAACATCTTATTATTCAAGACACCAAATGAGAAAGAAATCTGGAAAACAGACTATTTTAACCTTGCTTTCAAATCTAAGATTTCTTCTTGCTTTCAGATTCCTATATGTCCCAGAGCACATCTGTATAAGAGTTTTACAATCTCTCTTTTAGAAATGATTTGAAAACATAGCTTACTACGTTATGCTATTATGTAATTACAGATTTAAATAGAATATTTTCACGTAAAGTGTTTATATAATTATCTTGGTTGCTATGCTCCTTGCTGGTGAATGGTAAAAGTGTGTCAAGATAACACAGAAAAACTTGCTTAAATAGAAATGAGAGATACTTTATGCTGGCCTTCCAATTAAAAACACAAATGTTATTTAGCTGAGAAAAGACCTCTAAGCCCTAAGATGGAAGTCGGTTGGTACATATTGAGGGCACTATAGGGAAGTATCAGAAAAAATGCACTCAACAGCAAAGATGTTTACTAGGTACAGAAGAGTTTATCTCTATCCACAGAAGCAAAACTTGAAACTAGCAGAAATTTTTATCTTGCTGTAATACATCATAAAGCACCATGTAACCTGTTGTCTGTTTCTAACTTAAGCTGGATACTTATAAAGATAAATGCCTACTTTTTTTCACTTACAGCAAATTTCTATTCACTTGTCCTTCCCTTTCTACAATTGTTCTGTTTGATTGATATTGGCAGCCCTTGTTTCTTTAGCATTGTGTCTAGAGGCATGTTAGATTGTTTTTGCTGTTGTTGCAATTTCCATCTTTAGGTGGGAGTTTCAAACCATGCTGACAGGTAGTATCTAAACACCATTTGTAGTCATAATTGACTAACAGAATGTCTTATAGTCAAGATAGTTATTTTTATGCAGTGCCTCAGAGGACTATGTGATGAATGACATGTTCAAAACATACAGCAGAAACACAAATGATCACAGGGCAAGAGGACCCTCAAGTTTTAGGGTTTGAGTTAAAAAGTAGTTCACTTTTAATCAATGTGATGAACAGACAAAAATCTAGGAAACAGAAGCCACAACCAGCAAGACAGTACTTGCAGATCTTTATGTAAGAAAGGCAACACAGCGGTACCTGGGTGGCTCAGTCAGTTCAGCATCCAACTCTTGATTTTGTCTCAGCTCATAATCTCAGGCTTGTGAGATGGAGACCCAAATCAGGCTCTGTGCTCAGCACGGAGTCTGGTTGGGATTCCCTCTATCTCTCTCTGCCCCTCCCCCCTACTCACAAGCACATGCTCACACATGCTCGCACGCTCTCTCTCTTTCTCTCGACAAAATCTAAAAAAAATAAAAAGACAACACAGTGTGGGATGTGTGAATTAATCGAGTGGGCCAGAGCAGTAGGTAAATTTTATGTCATAGTTAAATGATCTCATTGAAAACTACTACATCAGCCATTTATCCCAGAAGATAAATGTGAACATTTTTTTCTGCAAATATTTTTTTCCTGCAAAACTAAACATAGTTATAACTCACTTTATTAAATTATAAAAATAATATATACATGACTCACAGGAGTTCAGTACCTCACAGCATCGCTTTGACTGAATTATGCTTTAATGATGCCTTTTGCCTCCATGCAATATTGCTATAAGAAAGTAAAAAAGAAATTTGCCTTTTCATTTGCTGCTTAAAAAATAGTTGTGTAGATTATAGAACCTATCACTCAATGTCTCCTATAAAGAAAATCCCCTTGGGCAAAATTTATTCCCGAAAATGCTGCCAGGAGAAACTTCATCTTTTCTAAGTTCTGTGTTCCTTGATTTTTTTTTAAAGATTTTATTTATTTGATAGAGAGAGACAGTGAAAGGGGGAACACAAGCAGGGGGAATGTGAGAGGGAGAAGCAGGCTTCCCACTGAACAGGGAGCCCAATGTGGGGCTCAATCCCAGGACCCTGGGATCATGACCTGAGCCTAAGGCAGACGCTTAACTGACTGAGCTATCCAGGTGCCCTTGCTTTTAGGTAAGAAGAAACATGTACCTGTTATATTTCCCCCTTTGCTTTGACTTCCAGGAATCTCACAAGTATGAAGTTCAATGTAGCAATAACATATATGGCTCCATTTTACATTCATCATTTTTCCATAGTTCTGTTTCTATTTCTATTTTATTACAGTTTTTTTATTATGGTTTTATTAACATTATAAATGTTACTTCAAATTCTTGTAGGAAAGGATTGTTATTTGTAAATTCTATTGGTTATCAGAAAATATGGCAAAAGCTACTCCAAATTCTTTTGGGGAAAGAATATATATATATATGTATATATCAGTAAATTCAGTTATCAGAGAGTGCTTATGGCAACACTGACTCTCTGACACACCACTGATAATTAAAAAGTTAAATTTAAAAGACTCTAAACAGTTCCAATCTATTTATAAAATCTTTGCACCAAAGATCACACAGGTTACACCGGGAAAATAACTCTGTCCTTCACTTAAACTTTCTTTTAACCACTTAGACATGCCTCTAGCAAGATTGGTTGATTGTGTTCCTCAAGGCAAAGAAAATATGAAGCAGGAGGAAGAAATTGCTTGAAGTAGTCAGACTATTAATAAAAATAATTTTCAGGGCACCTGGGTGGCTCAGTGGGTTAAAGCCTCTGCCTTCGGCTCAGGTCATGATCCCAGGGTCCTGGAATTGAGCCCCACATCAGTTTCAAAAATTTAATCCTTACCACATCTTGCTAACTGTAGGTGCCAATTCCTTCATGAGAAGGCTCCTCTGCTAAGTACACCTGTCCCCCACTGTGACTGCCTTGATGCTTCCATCCTTCCTTCCTAAGAGCAGGAGAGTTCTTTTTTTTTATTTTGAAGATTTTATTTATTTATTTATTTATTTATTTGAGAGAGAGAAAGTGTGAGCCAGAGTACGAGCGGTGGGGGAGGTAAGAGGGAGAGAGAAAAGCAGATTCCCCACTGAATAGGAAGCCCGATGTGGGGCTCAATCCCAGGACCCTGGGATCATGACCTGAGCCTAAGGCAGACTCTTAGCTGACTGAGCCACCCAGGTGCCCCAGCACAGGAGAGTTCTATCCCCAGCGTTCCACAGCTCAAAAACCAAACCAACATTTCCAGCAGAGACTTAGAATAACTAAGAGACCAAACAAATAAAGAGTAGTTTAATCTGCCGATAGACGTGAGCACTTTTCTTAGAACCTAAAAACACAAACTCAACTTCAGAATCCTTGTCTGCCTCCCATAATTCCTCCAAGTAACAGAGGCCACCTCACCCCCTCCACCATAAGAGAGGTTCCGAAACTCTGTATCCCATAGTCTAAGAAAAGCTGTTTCTTGACTCAGTGAGAGTAGAAATCTGAAATTTGCCTTCAAGGACTTTCATTTCTCTGCCCCAGAATTGGCCTCTTCCCACAGTAATTTGTAAGGGAAATACCATCTCCAACCCTCTGGAGTAGTAACAGAATAATCCATTATCATTCAATAGTTGCACATTTTCTAAAATCTAGGTTATTTGATTTTTAATAACACTCTTTTGGGGACTTCCACAGGAAAGTCTGGAATATAAGCTTTAAGCAGCACAGTTAAATCATTTTTAGGATCCCCTCTCCAGTTTGAGCTGTCCAGTTGCATCCTTACCCCAGTGGTGTCTCCCTTCTAATCTTCGACACATGTTGGACAGCAGCATAAGGGAGAGTACGCACACACTCCCCACAAGAACAAACAATAACTTTCAGAGACCATGGGGTCTACATTTAGCAGGAGAAAAACAAATCTCTAAAGAAAAGACAGAGGATCCTCTCAATTCCCCTGACTACAGAACTCTCACCATCTTCATCTGAAACCTCTACTTCCAGTTACGGCACCACCTTTAGGCTTTCCCCAACTATAATAGAAGAGGAAAAAGAAGAACTTTTAAAAGAAGCCTTTTATTTGTATATATAAAAGCCTTAGTCAAGAGATTTTCCCAAAACGAAGGAACAGTTTACCCTCAAAGCTGAATTCAAGTTGCCCCCAAAAGGCTCTGAGGCTTTTAGATTGGCAGGGGGGAATCTGAGGGGGGAAAAAAAAGTTGAGGTCCAGTCTGCAGTCATCCGGTTGTACTAAAAGATGAGTAATACCTTTCCCAAATCATTGTTTTGAAAAGCAAAAAAGAATTTGGAAATAGCAAAATCTTTCTTATGGATTTTGAAGTCCTTTTCTGCAGAAGTCAGAGCACCTTATTTGCCAAAATGGTACCCCGAGCACAGCTGAGTCTCCCAAGTGATGCGTATCACAAGCAGAACTTACAAATAGAAGAGGGAGGGCCATGAAGGGTCTAAGCCTGAAGGTAGCGAAAGGTCACCTTCTAGGTGAGGCTTTCTATAGCCACCTCATCAAAACATCTCAAGCACCTCTTCCCTCTACACACACACACACACACACACACACACACACACACACACCCCTCCTAATTTCATCCTTTATCCCTTGTGGGTTTTTTTCTCACTCACACACATCACTGTCTAACACTTTATATGTTCTATATATATATATATATATATGTATATATATATGTGTGTGTATATATATATATATATATATATCTTATTTTGTTTTGCTTTAAACCCTTAACCACCAAAATGCGAGTTTCATCAAAGAAAGGCTTTTTTTTTCTGTTTTATTCATTGCTTGCATCATCAGTGCAGGCCAGTATTTAGCCCATGGAAGGTACTGAATAAATATATTAATTGGATGGATGGATGAATGACGAATGATGGATGGATGGATGGATGGAAAATTCTGAAGTCCTAAAGGGCAAAGTTCAGATTCTAAATAAACTGCTATGATAACAGCAAATTTTTTAACACAAATGTTACCTATTTTGAAGTTTTCCGTAGTTTTTCCTTATAACACACAACATATACCTGTAGGGAAGCATTTCAAGATAAACCATCACAGATATCAGTCTCTCCATGCCGGTGCCTAAGACCCCAAGGTTAAAACTGGGTTTCAGGCCTTGATGACACAGTACTTAGTAAGCACTAAGTTCTTACTGTGTAGCTAGTGAATACATAAAGTCAAACAAGATTTCTAGCCCCTATTATGGGAATCACAGTTTTCCAAAATTTTCCCACGAAGCATCTGCTTCAGCTTTTTGGGTAGAATATAGTCTTTGAATGTAAGTCATCATTCGTTAGCATTTTAAGTTCTTTGAAGACATGAAAACATGGTCTAAGGGGTATTTCTTATTTCCAGGAAATGTATGCTTCCAGACATAAGATATGTCTTTAATAAGTGTAAACTATGTAATAGTTTTTAAGCTCTTACAAGAAAAAATAAACATTTTG
Source organism: Meles meles (assembly GCF_922984935.1). Lineage (NCBI taxonomy): Eukaryota > Metazoa > Chordata > Mammalia > Carnivora > Mustelidae > Meles > Meles meles. The sequence goes on from NC_060072.1 coordinate 61,971,389, forward strand.
AGAGATTTACTTTTACACTTGATGCTCCTTCCTTAACAACACTTCCCTGTATTTTGATCATTTTGTTAAAGCAATCGGTGTATGAAAATAACCACAAGATATTGTATAAATAATTTTCTTTCATCATCCAGGGTCCTTAATATAGACTTCTAAAAAGATGTTTCTCACAGAAGGTAGCAAAATAGATATTGAACTAAGATGCTAAAGAAATCTTTAAGATAGCAAGTTATAAATTGTCTACTGGCATAAGGATAGACATATAGATCAATGGAATGAAACTTAAGAGTTTAGAAATAAACCTTTACACTTATGGTCGTTCAATTTCAACAAGCTATCAAGACAACCCAAGGAAGAAAGAAGAGTCTTTTAAACAAATAGTACTGAAACAACCAAAAAGCCACATGCAAAAGAATGAAGTTGGGAGTCCTACCTCACCCACATACACAAATTAATTCAAAATGGGTAAAAGACCTAAATATAAGAATTACAATTATAAAATGCTTAGAAGAAGGCATAGGAGTAAATCTGTGATCTTGGATTAGGTGATAATTTTAGAGATGACACTGAAAGTACAAGTGATGAAAGAAAATGTAGATAAAATGGACCTCATCAAAATTAAAAACTTTTGTGCTTCAAAGGACACCATCAAGAAACCTAAAAGACAACTCACAGAATGGGAGAAAGTATTTGTAAATCATATATCTGATAAAGGGCTTGGATCCAGAATATATAAAGAACACTTACAACTCAATAACAAAAAGACAACCTAATTTTTTTTTCAGATCTTATTTATTTATTTGACAGAGATCACAAGTAGGCAGAGAGGCAGGCAGAGAGAGAGGGGGAAGCAGGCTCCCGCCTGAGCAAGGAGCCTGACACGGGGCTCGATCCCATGACCCTGGGATCATGACCTGAGCTGAAGGCAGAGGCCTTAACCCACTGAGCCACCCAGGTGCCCCAAGACAACCTAATTTTAAAAAAGACAAAGAAGCGTGCCTGGGTTGACTCAGTTGGCTAAGCGACTGCCTTCAGCTCAGGTCATGATCCTGGAGTCCCAGGATCGTGTCCTGCATCAGGCTCCTTTCTCAGCGGGGAGTCTGCTTCTCCCTCTGACCCTCTCCCCTCTCATGCTCTCTCTCTCTCCCATTCTCTCTCTCAAATAAATAAATAAAATCTTTAAAACAACAACAAAAGACAAAGGATCTGAATAGACATTTCTCCAGAGAAGTTATACAAATGGCCAATAAGCACAAGAAAAGATACTCAACATCATTACCCATTAAGGAAGTGAATGATGCAAGTGAACAAATCAGATGAGCAAATCAAAATCACAATGGGAGGGACACCTGGGTAGCTCAGTTGGTTAAGTGTCTGTCTTTGGGTCAGGTCATGAGCCCAGAGTCCTAGGATCAAGTCTCGTATTGGGCTCCTTGCTCAGTGGGGTACCTGCTTCTCCCTCTCCCTCTGCCCCCCAACTTGTGCTCTCTCTTTCTCTGTCCCAAATAAATAAATAAAATCTTTTTTTTTAATAAAAAATAAAAACTGTTTTTGGAGAGGCACCTGGCTGGCTCAGTCAGAAGAGCATGTGATTCTTGATCTTGGTGTTGTGACTTTGAGCCCCACATGGAGTGTAGAGATTCCTGAAATAAAAATAAAAATAAAAACTTTTAAAAAATTGTTTTCAGAGACAACTCAAAATGAATGCCTCTTTAATAGTATTTTTATAGATTTATGCATCTTTGAACTGGAGAGAACCTTAGAATTCTTTTAAATATTTTATCTATTTATTTGAGAGAGAGAGAGAGAGAGCACGAGTTGTGGGAAGGGCACAGGGACAGGGAGAAGGAGACTCCCTGCTGACTCAGGGCTCAGATCCTAGAACTCTGAGATCATGACCTGAGCCAAAGTCAGATACTTAACTGACTAAGCCATGTAGGCACTCCTTGGGAAAGCCTTCAAATTTTATTTGTGTGTTTGAGAAAAGACAACCTGTAAAATATCTTACTTTGTCGAATGAAATGCATCATATGAATTGTCCTAACCTTCTTGTGAAGATCAGATGAGATAATAACAGGCAATTGCTTTGGAAAGCATTGGCTCTGTAAATACAGTATATGATATTGCCATCATTTTTTTTACACTGTTAAAGGCCAAAAAGAAAAGAATTCTGTGCCTCTTTTTGTGTGTGTTTGTGCCTTTTCTTTTTGGCTCCTTCCACTAGCTTTCCATACAACTTTAACAAGGTTTCAAATAATCTCTTCCTCTCCCTCTAAGAGGGAGTATTAGAATATTATATAAGAAGGCATAAAGGCATGTAGGGAAGACTTACTCCCTGAAACTCTTCACTGACTGAATCTGCTTCAAAGGTACACTTATCCCCTCCCTCCTGCATCTACCAACCCCTCCCAAAAACAAGGGAGAAAAAAAAAAATCAATGTTTTGTTTTTTAGTGCTGTTAAAGGCTATAGTGAAATAGCTAAAAATGGATGATATGGAGATGCATTTGCCTCCTGAACTATTGAATGAATATTAAAGCAGTAATCCAGACATCCTTTCTTAAAGGAGCTTTATTAGTACAATAGGAATAGTGTAAGCCCAGATCCTTCCATTGGGGGTTGAAGAAGAATTCTGCAATAGGGATGCCTAAGTGGCTCAGTTAAGTGCCCAACTCCCGATTTGGACTCAGGTTGAGATTTGAGGGTTGTGAGATTGAGTACCCCCTCGGACTCCATGCTAGCGGGAAGTCTGCTTGAGATTCTCTCTCCCTTTCCCTCTGCCCCTCCCCCAACTCACATGTGTGTGTCCACGCTCTCTCTCTCTAAAATACGTAAACAAATCTTTTAAAAAAGAAGAATTCTGCAATACTAGAAAAATGATTTAACATTGAAACCGACAAGAAAGTCTATGGAAATAGGCCTACGTGTTCCCAAAAGGAGTGGAAGCCAAAAATGAGATCACAAAGTTAAATACTCAGTTCTGAGGGAAAAACTATAACCTAGTAGTCCTTAGCCCCTCTGGTCAAGTTTGCATTAAGCGCTGGTGAGATTATAAGGAAAAAAGCTGGATCAATGAGTCTTCTATACTAATCTAAAAGAAACTTTGAAATGATGGTGACTTTGCCTTATCCTCCCCCAAATCTCCTTCTTTGGGCTACAAATTGAACACACATTGTTTGGAACTGTTATATTCTCTTATTCTTTCTCTAATGTCTTCATTCTAAGAATGAAATACCAGAAAACTGTGTGCATAGTGTTGTAACCTTAAGTCTCTAGCTGACTGCACACTCTGGAAGGAATAATGAAGCATTTTATGAGCCCAACCTAATGTAGCTACTCTACAGAAATTTTAGTAATAACCACTATGGCTGAATACTGCCATGTTTGCAAAAAGACAAGAGAACATTTCCCAGAAGAGTAGATTCCTGAAGCAACTCTTAAGGAATATGTAGGATTTAGCGAGACAAAAACATGTTTTTGAGGGGAAGCTCCTTGGGAGAGAGGAGGCCAGAACCATAAGGCAGAGGCAAGACCATGCAGAGTCCTTCTTGGCTATGCAAGGTAGTTTGGACTTGATTTTACAAAAGTAGGCCTTTCAAGACCATTGAAAAGTTCACCACCAGAGTAGACAGTGTGCTAACTGAGAGTTGCATCGTATCACCTTTTCTGTGGTTCTGATACATTTCAGCCAGACTTCAGCTATTTTACAGTGAGATATTTCTCACTAGAAACTTGAAAAATATGAGTATCAGATAATTATGCTGTAAGCCATTGCTCTGTGGCTTATTACCCTCAGACCTGCTTGCTCTCTGTTTTATGGATGCTTAATAGTTTCTGTCTTTGTCGTTTTGTGTGACTGTTTGTTTAACATTTTAAAGTTACTCTCTATTACTACACTTATAAAAACTAATTTGGGAGCTAATCATCAGACACGAACTATCTAGTTTGTGCCATAACAGATTAGTCATTAGATACACCCATTGTTTCTCATCCAAATAAATTTTAGCCAGATACTAACTATGGCTTTAAACATTGGCCATCTATAAATAGAAAGGCAGCCATCCACTCAAGCAAGCAAAAACACCAAAGCTTCTTTCCTAATACAAAGAGCCGGAAATTGATTACAACCTGGATTTATGCTGGGAATCCACCCAATGTTGGTTCCCAGGTCAAATGATGGTATTTGCTCACTTTTTATTTAGAAGACGGTAAATCATCAACTACATCTGGCTTGGCCCCTGAAGGTGTATTCTAGGATCAGTTTACTGACCTTTAAACCGCAGAGGGGCCTGAGCCTTAGTTAAAGAGTTTCTCATTATGTGAAAGTCTTGTTAAGAGAATTACTCCAGAATCAACATTGTCATCATAGTAAATCACTCCTCCTTCATTGCAGCAATGCTTTATTCTAAACTTCCAAGTACAAAAACTACCTTAAGGAACAGAGAAAATATGCAGCCACTCCTTTCATTTACAAGATAAAGCAAAGTCTAACTACATCCTATATGGCACCTGTATATTTGGGTTTTATTTTGATGGCAAAACAAAGGAGTCTCAGTTTCACTTCTTGAAAGCACCTCGAAGATGAATTACCATTAAAGTCACAGAAACAATCCACTCCTGACATTCTCTTAAACAACATTCATTAGGCAATAAACTCGGTCATTTGTACTTGTTACGCACAGAACTATTACTCCTATTTTATCTTACTCTTCTGACACGGAGCTGTGACATCTCGCGGCAAATACAGGTAGGTTAGCGGCATTACACTGCAATTTGGAAGTGAGATCTAAAAAAAGGGAAGACAAAGCCCTCACTATTTTCAGTGGAAAACACTGCTTGGGCAAAGCCTTTTATTCTAACCCTTTTAGACTGAACATCATTTTAGTCTCAATTAACTCCTAATTGGATTAAGCATCAGAGAGAAAGACTTCAGCAAAATATCCACGAGTCCTAAAAATGCAGTATTAAAACAACCCCCAACCTGATTTCTAGTCTTTTCTGAGACTTTTCCTCCTATTCAGAGTTTGATAAAAATACATTTTGTTCATTAGATCGTGTTGCAATAGATTATTGGTTTCTGCATGTGTTTATTGGGTAGAAAATGCTCTGCTCTTCTTGACGGCCTCGAGTCCACCAGGGAGATTTAAAAATAAAATTGGTCAGAAAATAGCCCAGCTCCACTGAAAAGCTTACTGTTTTGTGGTTATAGAGCGATGGGCCCAACTGTGAAAGCCATGCCTGCCTGCTTCTTTTGAAAGCAAACACTGAGGTGCCCACATAGTGGCTGCTTCTGCCATCTCTTAACAGGGGCCAATGCAGGGAAGGCAGACTCCTGTTTGTCTTCTGCCTGAAGGAGCAGTCCAGAGTGGTTGAAAAAAAAAGAAGAGGTCCTCATCAGAGCCACATGAAGACAGAGAGCTGAGCATCAGATGAGTTCTGCCCAAATAACCCTCAGTTGTTATTCCTCACTTCTAAAGTAAATCAATACTAGCCCGTAGAGATTTTGGGAAGGAAGGCCCCTTGCGGTCGAATTTTCTTTGCTAACACTCTTTGGAAGCACTTACTACTACAAAGGAGATAGTGCTAAAATCTATTAACCGTTGTCTGATTTCATTTGCCTCTCAAGCTTATTTCAGCATTTTATTTGAAATTATATTAGCAAATTCTCATTTTTCTACAATATACATTGATTGCTTCTACAATCAGGAAAAATAAACCAATAAAAAAGAAATTACATTGGAGGCAGTGTGATTATCAAACTGTTCATAGTTATGTAAACTGCTCATCATAGGAAATGAGGAAAGACATTCATCTTCCTCGCTGTATTTCACATTTTTCACCAAAACTTCATCCTTCTCTTTATAAAGACTTTCTGCCAATTATTTTTTCTTTCATTAAGACTGAATAGTCCCTTTTAAATGTGTTCTCTGAGTGACTGAGACTGACCTTTTCCCCCAAGGCCTGGGCTTAATGAACATTTTCCCATCACAAACCTCTCCGACCTGTTAAAAGGGCCCTCAAATACCCAAGTTCATACTACAGAGATAGCGATACTGCCCTTGGAGCTCCATATTCAGAAGCAAATGACTTCATATATGCCAATTCTCAATCTTCCAAGTACATGAGGAGAAAATTGGCAATTCTTGTCTTAAAGCTAAATTAATGCTATATCAAATTTAGACAGGTGTTCCCAGTTCTACCCTACATCTGTAACAAGGTGACACACAAAGAGACAAACTAATGTATCCATACTAAATACTTACAATTCCTACTGCGAACATTAGCTAATGAGCTGTTTTAGAAGATTTAAATACAGCTTGAAATAGGCAGCCGGCAAATAATAGTAGGGTTTTTAATCCATTGAACTCAGAGCCCAGATGCCTGGTCCCTTATATGGGTTCCTACCCTTTGATTTTGGGGGTAAGCTGTGAGCTGGCCCTTTGAGCACCGTGGACTGTCTGCAGTGAATGGACAAGGATACAGGTTATGTCCAGTCAGCTGGGGCCCCCTCCTCGAATACCCTTCTTACCCCTGAGTGTTCGCTTTAAAGTGCCACCATTTTAGTCTCACAAAGAATCCCATCAAAGCTGCTCTCCACAGTTGTGGCTCAAGATTGGCCCCAACCCAACATGACCAAACTGCAGCTGCTTTCGGGCTCCCAAAAAAGCCTGGCAAGTTAGGGCTTTGATGAAGTTTCTTGCTGTGCTGGACCACTTTTTTGACAGTTAGGCAGGTTTCTTCAAAATTTTGAAAGCCCTGCTGAGTAGTGGCCTGGCATTTTTTCGGGGGTGGGGGGCAAGGCATGAAATATCACATGAAACTGTCTTTCTTACACATTTCAAAGGCTCGGTCTGCTCCATTGCTTTTAATTAGCCTATTCTGACTCAATAAAATTTATTCTTTCACTCAAAATAGCATTTATTAGTTCCACTATCCAATTTCAACCAGTTGTCCAAGCTCAATGAGCAACTAATTTTCACCTCTGCCATAGTAAACAGGGAAAAGCATGAGTTTGGTTTAAATATATCTATATTTCTGTCTTTTGTGGATATTTTCTAGAACTGAGCCAGAGAGCTCAACTGACTGGAGCAAGGTGCTAATGAGGCTAAGGTTGTGGATTCAATCACTGCATGAGCCAATTACGTTCCCTTAGACAAAACCACCATTCCACAAATACAGGTTAAACTCCTAAGCCCAGCCAGTCATGTAAAAAACATGCTAGTGAGCTTAAAAAAAATTAAGAGAGAGATTACGGTTGGCTCAAGACAAGTCACTATCAACCCGCTCACGAAAAAAGAGGAAAATTGATGGGTCATTCATTCAGCAATCAATATTCCATATCTGCAGTGTACAATGTAATATGCCAGGTAAGTAGTGGATAGGAAGAAAACTGAGGTGACTACATCAGCTTACAATCCAGCGTCCAGTCTCGGGAGACATCCTGCCCAATAAAGAAAGAAAGTCTAATAATAATAATGTTTAAACATATAAAACAGACTACAATATAAGCAGGAAGAATTAGTAAATATAATAAGATATATGATACGTATCATGAAATGTGAAGAGCTTCAGGATCTTACAAAGGACAGAGAGTTCACGTTAAGCTAGTGTGATCAAAAGTGACTACAGAAAAAAATAGAATCTGGTTTGGAGCTTACAGGAAAATTTGAGATAAAATTCTAGAAAGGTCAAAACTAGCTAACAGTGGACCTTGAATACTAATCAGATAATTGTAACTTTATCTTCTAAGAAACAGAATTCTTAGAGTACTTTTTTAGAATACAACAACTTGATTAGAATTCTGAGGAACTAAACTATAATGGTACATGACACCTCAGAGACAGAGGATCTGGTAAAAAGCCGCCAAAGTGAGGCTTTCTTGATAGTGTATATTCAAGATCTCAGTGAGAATGGAAACAGGTTCAGGAAACGCTAGGTAAATGGAAATAGCCAGGATTTGGGAGTGGATTAAGTGGAAGAAATTACTGAAGGAAGAAAAATTAAAAATTATGAGGATTCAAAGTCCAATGATAGGGAAAATGGTAGTTCCATAAGTGGAAATAAAGAATAGAAAGGAAAGGATTGGAATTAGCCAGTAGGAGTCAGGAAGACAGATGACGATAGTGAATTTGTGTTTGTGTAAACAACTGACCCTTGAACAACACGGGGGTTAGGGACCCCACACAGTCAAAAATACAAATATAACTCTTGACTCCCACAAACTTAACTGCTATTACCCTACTGTTGACCAGGAGCCTTACTGATAATATAAACAATTGATCAACATATATTTTGTATATGTATTACATATTGTATTCTTATGATAAAGAACAGAAATGTTATTCAGAAAGTCGTAAGAAAGAGAAAATACATTTACAGTGCTGTATTGTATTCATAAAAAAAAAAAAATTCCACGTGCTAGTGGACCCATATAGTTCAAACCTGTACTGTTCAGAGATCAATTCTACTGAGTTTGAAAAATTGGCAAAACACTTATCTGGATTCATACAGCACTCTGCTGGTTGTAAGAAGGGAGAAATCGATAATATCAAATTCTGTGGAAGAAAAAAAGAGAACGGAGAGAAAAATCTGTTTGATTTGATAATAAGGAGAGCTGATAGTTCACACACACTATGTTTCCATTCTAAGCACATGGTGGGTTTGTACTTCCTCAACTAACCTCTTTAGTTAGATAGGGCCATATAGGCATATCTGTCTAAGGAATTTGAGCAAAAGCAACATGTCACATTTCTGGGCCAGAAAATGTGATTTGTTAGTGAAAAACCTTGTAAATTCCACCCCACCCCCACCTTTTCTTTTTGCCAAGGCAACCTGCAATGTTCAAGGTATGAGCTGCTTCTTCAGCCTGGATCTCAGAGCGGAGAGGACACGGAGCAGCAGCCCCAGCCCACCCACAATATTGCAAAGACCATCTGTATAGCATGAATGAGAAGCAAACCTTTGCAGTTTTAAGTGGCTGAGATTTTGGCTAAGATCGAGCCCATACTGATAGAGCAGGATTTGGGGTAACCACCAAGAAAGCAGCTTCCCTACAGTGGTAAGAGAAAAAAAAATTTTTGTCTTTCAAGGTGCTGAGAAATGGTAGGATGGAGAAAAGTGAGGTATTCAGCAAGATCATTGTATTGGTAAATCTGGTCATGAAAAAGAAAGACTTCAGCAACTTTGAAGGTAATAGAAGAGAGAAATAGATTGTGAGAGCTTTTGTTGTTGTGCTAGTATGGGGAATCACTCCCAAGGCAGAAAGAATATGAGAGGGGAAAAGATTAATAGAATAAGATTTCAAAAGAGTTGAAAGAGGGTCAAGGTAGAAAGAGTCACATTCCTTTCTCTGAGGCAAGAATAATGAGAAGAAAGCCCTAAGAAAATATTAAGATGGGAAAAGAAGAAACTGAAAGAGCTCATGTCAGATGGTTTCAACCAGTGAATAGTGTTCTCTTCCCATACAAAGGCTATCATGTTTTAATGCTGCCCAGAATATTATCACTACTCATGAAACACTAAATAAAAGCAAAGTCTTTCATGAAATTCATGCTGTTTTTAGCATGCAATAAGTAAGTACAGTGTTCTGAAAACAATGTTAAGCAAGATGTGTGTGACAGATATCTAGGGCTTACACTGTAATCACTTAAGTAAACTTAGACTCTGCATTTGAAATTAGTGAACAACAGTAAACTGTATACAACCTAGCATTAAGTTGTATAGAGGAGGGTATGATTATTAAGGCCTAGAAAAAAATTAGGAAAAATCTCTTTGAAGCAGTGAAACTTGAAGATTTGCAGGATTTGAACAGATGCGTGGAAAATGGAGGAATTCCTGTGATTAGAATGAACCTGGTGAAGCTGGTAGTCCAGGATGAGCTTGGCATGTTCTTGGGATAGGGAGATTGACCTGTCTCAGGTAAAGTCTGTGTTCTGTGTTCAGTCATAATCCTTAGCTGTGTACATTAGAAAACAATTTTGGCTAATAGAAGGATGCAGATGGCTCATAAAATCTTTAGAAGAAACATAGAACGAGGTGTAGAGGCTCAGCAGCCAAAATCAACGACCAAAATTGTAATGCAAGACTTATCTAGGGAAAATTGTGATGCAAGACTGTTCTAGAAGATTCTTCTGCAGCTATCACTGAACATAGATACCTCATTTTGCACTGTTGACCCCAAACAGTCAACTGATGCTTCTGGGAACAGGAGAGTTGTTGACACTGCTGCCACACATCACTGTGCATTCTGTGAGGGCACTGTCACTCTGTATCTCTACCCTGTGAACCAAAGTCTGGGAGAAGTAGGTCCAAAGGAGAGAAGCTAGAAGATGCACTGTAACATATGATGGCACTGCAAAGAAACCAGGAAAAGTGATTATCTAGCATTGACAGCTCCTACATCACAGAGGCAGCTCTGCTTCAGAAGACGAGATTCCTCATAGATTAGGAAGAGAATCCCATTGTTGGGTAGCCAAAGGGCTACTGTGGTGTCTCTGACAAATAGAAATATGATTGGGGTAACTAATGGAAAACAGAGGAAATTAATATAGAGGATCCTGAAATCCAGAGAGAATTTAGCTTCCTACTGATGAAAATTGGAACTATGAAAGAATTCAGGACAGAGTAGAGATATGTATCAGAAAGAGAGTAGGTGGTTTATACATATTTGTTAAATGAAGGAACAATTACAGCAGTTAGACTAGATGGTTTGGAAGTCCATCTGTACCAGTAATCTAGGCACAAGAGAATGATACCTTGAACTAGGGAACTAGGGAAGCAGAACTAGAAATGAAAAAGAAAGCACTCATATGAAAAAAATTTTTTTTATTTTTTTTTAAAGTATTTTATTTATTTGACAGAGAGAAATCACAACTAGGCAGAGAGGCAGGCAGAGAGAGAGGAGGAAGCAGGCTCCCCGCGGAGCAGAGAGCCCGATGTGGGGGCCCGATCCCAGGACCCTGGGATCATGAACCTTGCCGAAGGCAGAGGCTTTAACCCACTGAGCCATCCAGGCGCCCCTCATATGAAAAATATTTTGAGGGAAAGATCAATAGGCCCTGGTGACTATTTGAGTACCATTAATAAAAAAGTAAACTCCCTCTAAAGGGATTCCAAAATTTCCAGCATAAGTCATTGAGCACTTATACTTAGATCAAAGCTAATTTGGGTGAATTTTCATTTTGAAGACTTTAAACTTTCTCCTGTCATTTCCGATACACTGTTAAGACTTTCCAGTGAATTTTCCATTGAAAAATTAGTCTTCAGTTCTAGAATTTCTATTTGGTTCTGTTTTATAGTTTTAAATTCTCTACTGAGATATCCTATCCAAGAGAGCCTATCATATTTTCTTTTCATTCTTCGAACATATTCATAATAATCAATTTATAATCTTTGTTGGCTAAATTTAACACATGGGCCATCTTGGAGTTAGCTTTTTTTTTTTTTTTAACTTTTTTCTTGATTGTAGGCCACATTTTCCTAGGGTTTTTTTTTTTTTAAGATTTTATTTATTTATTTGACAGAGAGAGAGAGATCACAAGTAAGCAGAGAGGCAGGCAGAGAGAGAGGCAGAAGCAGGCTCCCTGCTGAGCAGAGGGCCTGATGCATGACTCGATGCCAGGATCCTGAGATCATGATCTGAACTGAAGGCAGAGGCTTAACTCACTGAGCCACCCAGGCACCTTTTTTTTTTTTTACGTTTATAATAATTTCTTTTACTGCATATTGTGGATAAATCATTGTGAAGTTTCTGAATTCTGTAATCTTCCTTTGAAGAGTTGACTTGTTTTTGTGGGCAGCTGAATTACTTGACGATGACTTTGAACTTTGTATGAAAATCTTGTTTGCTTGGTTTTATGCTTTATTAGGGAGGATCCTAACAAAGGGAAAGAAAAAAGGGTTTCCAAGCACCCCTTACTTGGAAGAATCCAACTTCCTAACTCTGTCTCTGCTGTGGATCTTGTCAGGGTGTGGGGTTTGACTCTTCTATACTAAAGAAAAGCCTATGGTAAAGCCTTTAGGCTTTACCCTCAGATGTGGTCCTTAGAGGTCTTCCTGGCATCTTAGCTGGATTTTAACAAATATTAGTGAAATATTAACTAGATTTCTCCACTATGGCTGAGCTAGAATGCCAATGTCCCCAACATCATTCAAGCTATAGTACCTCTATTCCATTCTCAACTCAATACCTACAAGCCTCAGCTCTGTAGTAAGCCCTGGGTAGTCTCACAGGGCACATATATACAGCCAGGTCCTCAGGCAACACTGGTGGGAAGCCTCCATATAGACTTCCAAGGATCCCCCTCTGTGCAGCCTTTTCCTCTGCTTCTTCAGCAGAAGCAGTCTTGAACTCTAGTCACTATCTCTTCATCAAAGCATAAGCCTATGGATTCCAGCATCCTGTGCTATGATTCCACAATGTTTCCCAGGCAGACATCCAGGGCAATCACGGATGAGTGTCCCTTTTTTCAGGGATCAGATTCTTGCATTGCCTGTTATCTAAAACCTAAAGAGCCTTGCCTCATATATCTTGTCTGGTTTCATGTTTTTTTATGGCATGAGACTAGCCTTGTACCAATAACTCCATCATAATCAGAAGCAAAAGAGTGAAGACATTAACCTTAAGAGGATGTTGAAAAATAAAGTGAAAATTCAATAGACTTCTGGCATCTGCTTTTTCTCAGACCCTTATTATGAGGCCAACTATCCGCATGCATTCTTCCAAAAGTCCATAAGTGCTGGTTTCAGCCAAGCCCCTCTCTCTGGCATTTGTCCTGTCTGCTTACCAGTTTGACATTTAATCTCTCCTCAGTTCTTCAAGTTCATTCTTGCTGGGGGTGTGGGGGGGTCCAGGGTGGAGGTGTGTGTTTTCTAGCTGTGAAGTTTTGCCAGTCTTAATATTAGGCTCTGTTATCTTGCTTGAATTTTAAGGAGAAGCTTCTTCCCTCTCTTCTCACTGGCCTCTCCACGAAATGACCAGTAGCTCAGACTGGGAAAAGAGTTGTTCTAGGTAGATGGTTTATCCTCCTCTGTGCTTCTTGTTCTTATAATCAACCTGGGTTTTTTGGCCACAGGCCTCTCCTCTGTGAAGTACCAGGACTGCCCAGTTGCTCTCCCTGCCCTGGGCCAAATCAGTCTGATTCACTGGGAGAAAGAGCAGGAAGCTACTTTGGCCTTGGGCACAGGGTACATTTCAAATTCATATTTACTAATAAAACTGAACCCAGAGTAGACAGATGTGTAATTTATTCACCCCTCAAACTTCAATAGTGCCTTAGCTTAAGCCCTGTTCCTCATTTTGATGACTCACTTAGACTCTTCCCTTTAACTTGGAAGCTCAGCTCTTGATTTGTGCATACTTTCCCAGTTTTATCAAACCCAACTCTGTATAAGAATCTTTCTGCTGCTCTAGCCTTCTGGGACATACAACAGCCCTGATTCTTCCTCCCGATCTCTTGCTGAAAATATGAGATAAGAATCACAAAGAAAAATGCCATTTTTATTTTTAAAATAATAAGATTGATTTGGTGTTTGGGTTTGTTGATTAAAATAAAATATAAATTCATACCAAGAACAAGGAATCAATCCCCACATGGACTAATTAATTTAACTGCTCTACCTCACCTTGGCTAACATCCTAATTTCCCTAGTTCTCTAATAAGTGGAACATAAAGAGAGAGCTTATACTGACTAGTGGAACTCTAGGACATTAGACTCATGCTGAGCTCTTCATCAGTGGCAATCATTTTTGTGTACCAAGGATAGCATTATCATTACATATATTATCTTTAGAAGATTCCACAAAACCAAAAAAATTTCCTTCATCGATTTTAGACACATGGATGAAAAGGTTAACTGCTGGATGAAAGCATAGTATACATTTTTTATCCTCAGAGCAATCAAGTCAATAATTATGAATTATTTATTATTATTAGCATCATGAAAAAAATGTACTCAGCAAATATTACATGGAACGCAAAATGCCAGGTACCACAATGGAGAATAGACAATGAACACCGTCAAGGAAAATACAAAATAGTTGAGAAAGCAAGACACATTCATCTAACAATATGGCCAACCATTCAAAATAGTACACGAGACATGTTCAAATAAATGGTACAGGAAATGTGGCAGGGAAAGATGACTGTGTCCTGGGGGCTATCCTCCTCAAATCTTACATTGGACTTTGGAATCTGAGTTGGATTTTATAGTTTGGATGAGATTATTAGATTGGATCATATGACATTGTCATTTCAATGGGTCAAAATGTTGAATATCAACAATTTCTTATGGTTCACCCAATAGTTTGGTAAATCTCTTTTGCATGTGAGGGAAAAAGTATGGAAGTGATCTTTGAGTCACGAGTCACACACATGTTGTCTCATTTAACCTTCACAACAATCCTGTGAGATACAGATTTCCTCATTTTTTACACACAGAAACTAGTAGTCACAAAAGAATCTTGCCAGGTCGTATGGTAGTAAAGGGAATAGTTGGGACAAAACTCTACTATCTGACACCCTTACTCACTGTTTCCGGCCCCAGTGTACCATCATGGAAGAGAAAGCCAATCCTCACCTCCCAGTAAAAATAATTAAGGATTGATATTTTAAGATAGCTGTCATCTATGTGCAAACATCTCCTAGTTTACACTCGAAATCCTGTAGATCGTATAGTATGTATTCATGGGGAAGGACACTTTTCATATCTATTCAGTAGTATTCTTTAGGGGAAAAAAAGATTAAGGTGAGAACTATAGCTTTCTTACATGCTATAGAGTTCAAGAAGGAGACTATTTTTGCTTTAAATTTTTCCTTAAAGAATTCTCAGAAGTTTCCAGCTAGGTTTTCTCTTCCTGTGATAGCTGCCTAGTAAAATAGTCCTCTTCTCTGCTATTCTTGTCATGATTGTGATGGCGGTATTAGAGACTCAAGATGAGAATTTTAAAGACACCAAAACTATTTCACTAAAATCAAGATTCCCTATGCACAAGGTTGATATGTATTTCTATGTTTTAAATTAGTTTATATTTTTCCTAGAGCTATGTTCAGTGTCTTCTAACTAATTATGACTAATTAGATTCTTCTCATCAAGTTATATTTGCAGTGCAACTTGAAGATACGGAAGAGCAGCTAAATGCTTAGAACTTTTTTCCATTTTTAATTAAGTTCCTTTTACATTAGTCTTGTAATTGTTTCCAGAAATGTAAGGTATTTGGGAAAAACCTAATTTACACCAAGGTCTATTTTTAATAAGTATGAAGACCTTGAAAACCTACTCTCTAAAATATAATAGTGGAAAACGGGTAGTAGTTTAGTTAACTGATTTTGAATTAAGGAGCTAGAAATCAAAACCACCTTTTATAAAATAATGTAAAATTACCTTCTCCTAAAGATATAACATATACCTTTGAGATCTCAGAGCAATTTAGATAAGGCACATATAGGATAAAAGCACCATTGCCTCATTTTAAAAATTTTTTCTGCATATATTGATCACGACTTGACTTTAAATAGATTATTTAACCTTTCCGCACCAAAAAAAAAAAAAAAAAATTCTGCCACCAATGGTTTTCTGATAGACACGTTACTGTTTCACTGCATCTGAAAACCTTTTAATGGCTCATCTAGCTTACGAGTGGTATTGAAATGTAAATAATATGAACTTGTAATTATTTTCATTCAAGCAAGGTATTTCTTCTTGCAATAGCCATTTTGAAATCGGCACTCACTTCTTCTCTGTTTTCTCTATTCATTACTTCTTAATCCAACACCATTTTCCCATTCCACTCTTCTAACACCAATAAATAGCCTCCCAGTGGTCAAGCCTCATGGAACTTCCTCAGTCCTCATCCTTTTTAACTTCTCAGCCACATTTTACACAATCTATTCCTTCCTTCTCCTCCTCTTTGTTCTTATTTGGCTTTGGTAAAGCTTTACTATCTTTGTTCTTTTATGTTTCATTTGCATCTCTTCTTCATCCCCTAACCTGCTGAATGTATGTTTCAATGTTCAGCACCTTCTCTGCTGTCTTTATAATACCATCCACTATTTTATCCAACCCGCACATTTCCCCATATCCAGTGACACCAAATCTATGCCTCTAGCTCAAAACACTCTTCTGATCTCCACACCCAAACTTTTAGATGTTTACCCTATATCTCCACCAGCCTGTGTCTTCACTCCAACTCAGCATTTCCCTAATGGAGTTGCTCTTGTTCTCCCTCTAGGCACCAACTCCACATGACCTATTTCTATTAACAATACTACTAATTTTCAGGTCAATCAGAAAAACTTTAGAGTTGTTTTAATTCTTCCTTCCCCTTGACCCACACTTCAAACCAGTCAGGCGCTCATCAGATCTCTGCCTTCTTTTCCAACATTGTTCCCGAGCATATCACAGTAGCTAACAAGGGTTATCTTCTTATTTTATTTTAGTTTTTTGTGTAAAGTTGTTTTCTTCTTTTTTTTAAGTAGACTCCACACCCAGTGTTGGGCTCAAACTCATGACCCTGAGAGTAAGAGTCACATGCTGTACCGACTGAGCCAGCCAGGGGCCCCTAACAGCATTATTTTTTTCTAAATTGTGAGCTCCAGAAACCAAGTGACTGTGTTTTATTCATATGGTGTCATCTTTTAGTGATGCCATTAAGTGCTGGAAGGGCAGGAAGCAATAGGTTCCATAATTTCTTTTTTTTTTAAGATTGATTGATTGATTGATTGATTGATTTGACAGACAGAGATCACAAGTGGGCAGAGAGGCAGGCAGAGACAGAGGGCGGGGGGAACAGGCACCCCGCTGAGCAGAGAGCCTGATGTGGGGCTCAATTCCAGGACCCTGGAATCATGATCAGAGCTGAAGGCAGAGGCTTTAAGCCACTGAGCCACCCTGGCGCCCCGGTTCCATAATTTCTATAAAGAAAAGTTTAGAGGCACCTAAGTGGCTCAGTCAGTTAAACATCCAACTCTTGATTTCAGCTCAGCTCATGATTTCAGGGTCCTGAGATCAAACCCCATGTTGAGCCCTATGTTAAGCTCTACACTCAGCACAGAACCTGCTTGTCCCTCTCCCTCTGCTTCTCCTACTGCTCTCTGTCATAGATAGATAGATAGATAGATAGATAGATAGATAGATAGATAATAGATAGATAGATAGATAGATGACAGATAGATAGATAGATAGATAGATAGATAAAAAATAAAAATAAAAAAGAAGGAATGGCTTAGAAATCTGGCTCTGGGGCCAGGGACACATGGGAGATTGTTGGAAGTAACATTTGCATGGTTAGCATGCTGTTCACATAGGCTGTTTAGTTAGGTTTAGGATTCTGATGGAGACCACAAGATTCCTTAGCACTAGCACATTGCCCCAAAATTAATGTAATTGGGGGAAGGGAAGGGATAAGTCCAGCTTCTAAAGATGGTGGGAAGAACCCTTTACACTTTTCCTGGAGTCACAGCCAGCCCCAGTTGAGTCCAACTCAGAGGACTATCAAGAGGTCTCTTCCTGTCTCCTTCTCCCTTTCTCTGTTCCTTCTGTGATTCTTCACCCACTTGCATCTCTACTCTAATTCCACACATCCATCCCCTCAGCCTGTGTTTTGTGTGCAGAAAGAAGGAACAAAGGGGAACTGTCTCTCCAATAGGAACCAGATGAAGCATCTTTATTTGATTGCAGAGCTCGGATGCATTGTTCTAAAGAATTTCTGTCTCTTTTCCCATTTTTCCCATTTTCTATTATTCTAGGTTGGAATAAGCCAGAGCCCCCAGGAGAAAAGGGTAAGCACCTTACCTATAAAAGGGTGAGGATTTTAAAAACCCATCCTGCAATTTACACAGTCCCACAAAACTCAACGCAGTGACTAGCACAAATAAATATTTGGTAAGCAAACTAATAAATGTGTTCTCTGCAAAGATTCATAGATGAAACGGCAGGAGTCTTAAAACCAAATACACTAAATTCTGATTAATGTGCAATGCTTTATAAAACACAATAAAAGAATTTAATCTTTTTAAATTTTCCTTGAATTAATAGTGCCTCCTGATGAATCTAGGCTGTTAATGAATTTGGCTCAGCTCTAGTAAAATCAATGAAGCATTTCCATCAAATCAGTATTCAGACTATGTCTCCATTGATTTCAGCATAACACTTAATAAGTGAACTACCAAAACACAGTTACTTATAAGCCAGTGCTCCAAGATTCTCCACTTGAAAAAATTAAGAAAAATGCTGATGTTGCAGAGAATCCCCAAAATATGGAGTTCTAAATGTCATCAAACAGGAGGTTGAAGCCTTATTATTATGCCAGACACCTTGGTAAATGATGTTGTGTATTTCCAGTAAGTAACCGGAATAAATGTCACCCAGCTGAGACTGGTATGTTTGGTTGGCAACACCCACCCCTACCTCACCCAGCTTCACTAACCATTTGTAGAAGCCGGATGGAAAGTGAAGACAGAAAAGAGCAGTTTTATATATGGATTCAGGGGTCGAGAGAGGAACAAAGGCAAAGGACAGTTTCTAGTCCATTTTACAGCTTGACCTAAGGACTCCGTCCGGAACACCAGGAAGAAGGGCTGCCGAGCAAGCGTGCGGTGGCTTTTTGCCAACAAATTTCCTGAGACTGGTGCCAGGTTAACAACGTCCAAAGCAGACGTAGGGAAAAGGCATTTTATCATTTCTGCAACTCACACAGCATGGCTCCATGGTGGTAGCAAAAATGGAGAGAAATCCAGTACTATTTGACAGTCTGGAGATGTCACAGCTTTGGGAGCCTTGTGAGAAAGTGTGCAGAACACGGAAGTGGCCTTCCCACTGAGGCCGCTCTGATGTGGCTTGAGACCAGCAGCTCTCAACAAGGACCCTTAAACGGAACTGCATGAGAGGGATGTCATGAGCGCATGTGAATCACAGGGATGACTGGGGAGTTTTAAGGAGTTTTAGCAGGTGGGAAATCACCGAGCTAGCAAAATAAATAAGTAAGCTAACATGGCCTCTAAAATTTGGGGATATTTGGCATATAGTCGTTAAGTAGGTAAAACAGTGTCCTTCTTAATTAAAGTTAACCGTTCAAGTATGTGTGTGTAGGTGTGTGTGATTTCACTTAAGTTTCTCAGATATTTGGATCCCAGAATATGACTCTTAACTCAATCCAGCTCTCTCTTCCCTCGATTATTCATCCTACCCAAACAGAAAACAGCAATATGTGTTGACAAACTGCAGTAAGCTGTGTGGAAATGTTTTTTTTTGTTTGTTTGCTTGTTGTTTTTTTTTTTTAAAGATTTTATTTATTTATTTGACAGACAGAAATTACAAGTAGGCAGAGAGGCAGGCAGAGAGAGAGAGAGAGGAGGAAGCAGGCTCCCCGCTGAGCAGAGATCCCGATGCGGGGCTCAATCCCAGGACCCTGGGATCATGACCTGAGCCGAAGGCAGAGGCTTTAACCCACTGAGCCACCCAGGCGCCCCTGGAAATGTTTTTAAAAAGAAGAAAAGAAATAAATGCCTCCCACTAATGATCCTGAAATTTATTTAGGAATACGAAATGACACATAAAGGACAATTAAGTACTATTCAGTTAAGAACTCCCATTTAAGAGGCCATGTTAGTTTACATATTTCTTTGTTAACTAGTCGCTTCTAGAAGAATTCATAATGACAATGGTTTCCTCCGCACAGGAAGACTGTAAGGTAGGAGTAGGTAGGACATGTTCTTTGCACTATTCACCATTTGTACAATTTGAACTTTAATGCCATGTGTTTGTATCACCTTTTCTTTTTTTTTTTTTTAAGATTATTTATTTATTTGACAGAGAGAGAGACAGCGAGAGAGGGAACACAAGCAGGGGGAGTCAGAGAGGGGGAAGCAGGTTTCCCGCCAAGCAGGGAGCCCGATATAGGGCTCGATCCAGGACCCCGGGACCATGGGAGCCTGATACAGGGCTCGATCCAGGACCCCGGGACCATGACCTGAGCCGAAGACAGACGCTTAACGACTGAGCCACCCAGGTGCCCCTGTATCACCTTTTCAAAGACAAAATAAATGAGTTGTCTTTTTCTAAAGGAAGACCAGAATGGAGAATTAGAATCAGAACAAAAGCAGAGGTCTTTGGAGTCAGACAAATCTGGCATCAATAACCAACCTAAGCCAATTAAGGCTTTCAAAATTCTCTGGTTCTTTTGGGTAGATGTCTGTAATCTCTGGCAACTTACAGTTGTTGAGAATTCTATCTGCAGTTCTAGTAACATGTAGGATGTTATAATGAAAGCAAATCTCAGACCAAATATTGTGACACATACAAATTTTTATTAGTAGAGAGTCACTAAAAATGCCATCCCATCTGAGCTTGTTAAAGTCCTTTAGGTACTCAAACATGTATTTTTTTTCTTTTTTTTAGATTTTATTTATCTATTTGACAGAGAGTCCAAGCAGGGGGAGCAGCAGGCAGAGGGAGAAGAAGACTCCCCACTGAGCAGGGAGTCTGGTATGGGGCTCCATCCCAGGACCCTGGGATCATGACCTGAGCCAAAGATAGACGTTTAACTGACTGCGACAGCCAGTCTCCCCTCAAACATGTACCTTCAGCCATGGTAGTTGTGAAAATATTTTAGCAACAGAATTAGCTAATCTTCTACTTGGATTAGACAACAGAATCTTCCATTACATGACAGAATGCTGAACCACATGGAATACTTGGCCTGAGCATTTTTCAATGAGTCTTAGGCTGATGGGTTCCCAAACTCTTATCAATATATATTATTATGATGTAATATTGTTATGCAACATTTATAGATGTATTTGCATATTATTTCTATTTAATAAACATACCTTAAATGCCACTTATTTCACCAAAAAACATTATTTCTAGCAGAAGAAACATAGTAGGGGTGCCTAGGTGGCTCAGTCATTAATTATCTGCCTTCAGCTCAGGTCCTGATCCCAGAGTCCTGGGATCCAGCCCCGCACTGGGCTCTCTGCTTGGCGGGAAGCCTGCTTCTCCATCACCCACCCATCACCGTTTGTGTTCCCTCTCTCATTGTGTCTCTGTCAAATAAATAAATAAAATCTTTAAAAAAGAAGGAGAAGAAGAAGAAGATGAAACATAGTATAATAATAAAGAAAGTATGTTTTGAAGCCAGAATATCTGGGTTCAAATCTGGTGTGCCACTAACTAGCCACATAATCTTGAACAAGTTGTTAAAACTCTCTGTCTCTTTCTCCTCATCAGTGAAATAGGGACACTAACTATGCCTACCTTGTAGGGTCATTATGAGAATTACATGAGTTGATGTTTACGAAGTGCTAAGATCAGTGTCTGACAAATAAATGCAATGTGAGTATTTATTAAATATATTAAATTCGCACTCTTTATTCTAATTAATGAACTATTTAATGAAGATTCTGATAGTGTTATCAGACTTGCTTACAGCCTTAAAAGATACAAATGATGACTGTCTCTGGAACAGAGGGCAGGTATGATTACCACTCATGAAAAAATTTTGGCTTCCCAAAGCTTCGCGTTTGTCCCTGTAATACAACCCACTGCGTGTGCGGCTATCATTTGACCTTCTTCATATTACCCTATGAGAAGTAGAGTTTGGGAAAGAAGATGAAACGTTAGTACTCTAATTACCGCTATTTCTGTGAGTAACAAACTATCCTTCTTCTCTGACCCAAGAGTCTTGTGTCCAGCATCCATGAACATGGAGCAGGCAAACTCAACTAGCAAGTAGAGTAATGTCTCAGTTCTTCCCAGTTCTTGACAATATTAAGAAGCTGTTTTAGGCAAACTTACACCAATACATTAGGAAACTTAAATGAAATCAACACATTTCTCAAAAGACACAACTTACTAGATCTCTTTATGACATTGAGAAAGGCAAATTTTTCTTAAGCAAGACACAAAAAAACACTACCTGTAAGCAGATAATAAATAAATAAATTAGACTTCAACAAAATTAAAATATTTTGCTCTTTTTATTTGGCAGAATATTTAATCAGAATCTTCTCAAAAGATACAGAAATAATCCAAAAGCACATGAAAACATTCCCAACATCATTAGCCATCAGGGAAATGAAAAATAAACTATAATGAGATATCACGACATACTTACTACACAATAGCTAAAATTAAAAAGACTGGCAATACCAAGTGGACAAGGATGGGAAAGATTAGAAATCTGATATACTATTGGTGGGAATGTGAAATGGCATAACCACCTTGAAAAGTAGCTGGGTAGTTTCTTCAGGTTAATATATACTTATCGTATGACCTACTATTTTTACTCCTAGATGTTTTCCCATTAAATAAATGAATATAGACCCAAAAACCTCCATAAAAATTTTCATAGCAGCTATGTTTGAAATAGTGGGAAAAAAATGGAAGCCAATGAATATCAACAGGTGAATGGTAAAGAAATTATGATATATTCATACAATGGAATATTATTCAGCATTAAGAGGAAAAAATTACTAATGTACATACACAACATAAATGAATCTCAAAACCATAACAATGAGAAAAAAACAAAGTGAATATATCACTTGGTTCCATTTATATGAAGTTCTAGATCAAGCAAACTAATTTATAGTGGCAGAAATCAGATCATTGAGCCTGAGGATAGAGAAATGACTGTAAACATCATGAGAAAGCTTTTTGGGGTTATGAAAATATTCTCTATCTTGTTTGGTGTGATGATTATAGAAAATATAAAAACACAAAGCTCATCAAATCATACTGTTAAAATTGGTATATTTGTGTAAAATAAATCACCCGAAGTGATTTTTTTAAATCACGATCATTCTCACTAGTTATAAAAATTCAATGGGCTTTAGCCTCGCTGAAACTTTATATCTAATAAATATGAATACTATAGAGGCAAGAGAATCATACTACATAATTCATATAGACAAGCACAATGCCTTGATCAAAGTAAGAATAATAATAGTGTAAACTAAATAAATGCTGAGAAGGTTAAGAGTAGTATGGATGGTGCAATCCATTAAGTTTTCTGCGGGTGGTGATTTCTGAGATAATCAGAAAAGAAAGACATGAATTATTGCGGAGAACATTCCATCTAGAAAATAACAGACAAAAGCACTGAGGTAAAATTACCAAGATGAGTATAGTAATGGGCAACCATATTCTGCTAGGTTAGACAGGTGACAGCTAATCATAATGAAAATTGGGAAAGAAGTTATAGAGGGAGGGAGGGTGAGAAGTAATGAGTCCAGAGATGCAAAGGCTAGAGTAGGAAACAATAGGACATGTTAAACCAAGTAGAGAAATGAAATACAGAAACTGGTGTTGAGAGTTAGCTATCCTGAAAACTACATATGATATAAAAAGAAGCAGGGCATGACTTGAAACAAAGAAATGAGTTAGAAACTCATCACTTTGCTATGCAAGACACAGTGAGGGAAAGAATTTTTGAAAAACGAGCAACGAAACAATATTGTGGGAGAATATTTTCAGAAATTTGCTCTAATTAGACGCAAAAGAGAAATGGGTTGCTGATGATTTCAATTCAAAGTCTTGAATTGGAAAAATAGGTTGTTCACACATAAGTGCACAGTATGCGTGGGAGAACAGAAAGGAAAAGTCAGAGGGGTGAATTAGTATTATAAAAGGAAAATAGAAATGATGTTAGAGGTTATGTTCATCATCAATGCTTGCATTAGTTTCCTAGGGCTGCTGCAACAAAATATCAAAAACCAAGAAGCTTAGGATAAGAAAAATATATTTTTTAATAGCTCAGGAGTCTACAGGTAGATCAAGGACTCTGCAGGATTGGTTTCCTCCCAGGGTGGTGAGGGACAATGGTCCCATGCCTTTCTCTCAGCTCTGGTGGTTTGTCAGCAATCTGGTGTTTTTTGGCTCCTGTAGCATCACCTTGATCTCTGCCTTCATCTTCACATAGTTTTCTCCCCAAGTGTGTGTCCGTGTCAAAGTTTTGCCTTTTTATAAGACAACCAATCACAACAGGGCACCTGGGTGCTTCAGTCAGTTAAGCGTCCCACTCTTGATTTCAGCTCAGATCATGATCTCAGTGTTATGAGACTGAGCCCTGCATCAGGCTCTGTCTGGGAGTGGAACCTGCTTAGGATTCTTTCTCCCTTTCCTTCCATCCACCACCCCGCCAACAGCTCAAGCACACTCAAGCTCTCTCTATCCCTCAAATACTAAACAAAACAATCACCATGGATTAGGGACCCACCCTACTGTAAGTATGACATCATCTTAAGTAATTACCTCTGCAATGAACATATTTCTAAATAAGGTCACATTCTGAGATACTAGGGGGTTAAGACTTCAACATATGAATTTGGGGGGGTACATAATTCAACCCATAATGGTGCTGTTCACCAAATATGTCTAGTTATCCCCTTTTGAGCATATGGAGGATTTTACTTTCTCACTCTCTCTGAAATTATGTATGGCCCCATGACCTGCCTTGGCCAATAAAATGTAAAAGAAAGTGACATATGCCATTTCCAGCTGAAGTTTCAAAGCTCACTGCATGATTCGCCACATTCTTCCCACTCTGCTCTGGTGATTGTGAAGGTACCTGTCAAGATCAATCTTTCATCAACTCATTGGCACTGAGGAACTATAATGAGCTTTCTGACTTGCACTGGGAATGCAGCAAGAGCAAGAAATAAGCCTGTGTTGCATTGAGTTAATTACTAGGGTTGTTACTCCTGCTAGATACCTAGTCTATCCTGACTAATACAGAGATGACTATGCTTTTACTCGGAAGAGTAGTCATTAGGAAAATGGCTCTCTGTGAGTACCTATCACTTCACATTTTTAGAAACAAAGACTAAAGATCTGAGACAAGAAGATCTTTGTTCCCACCATTCTGCATTAAATAGAAGTGTAGTAGATTGTTTCTTTAGTGGTCCACAGTGGACTATGTCTCCTTGCACCATCCCTTCTGACCTTGACTTTGATATTGGCTATTTGCTGGCTTTGGCCAATAGTACACTCATGGGCATGGTAAAAATAAAGGTTTGCCCATGGAGCTTGTCCCCTTAGAATGCTTGCTTTTGGGACACTCTGTCTCAGAATGCAGTGACCATGTTCCAAGAAGCCCAATGCAGCCACACAGAGAGGACACATGGAGGACCTTCAAGGGCTTGGCTCATAGTTCCAATTGAGTTCCTAACAAGTATCAACTTGCCATCAAACGAGTAAGCTTTCTTGGAATTGGATCCTTTAGCCACAGTTAAGCCACCAGTACTGATGCAATGTGGAGTAGAAAAAAACTATCCATCCAATCCTATTCAAACTGCAGAATTATAAGCCAATAAATGACTTCTTATTTTAAGACATCAAGGGTTTGGGTTTTGTTGTTTGTTTGTTTGTTTGTTTTTTAATGCAACAATAGATAACCAAACCAACCAATAAATGTTTTTGTATAATTAGTTGAAAATTTAAATTAACTTATTTTATGTATTAATAATTCCTTGTTCTTTGGACCACCTGGGTGGTTCAGTCAGTTAAGTGGCAGCCTCTTTGTTTCGGCTCAGGTCCTGATCTCAGGGTGATGAGATTGAGCCCTGCATCAGACTCTGAGCTCATCAGGGAATCTGCTTCAGGATCCTCTCTGTCTCTCTCTCTCTCTCTCTCCTTCTGCCCCTCCTCTTGCTCTCTCTCTCTCTCTCTCTCTCTCTCTCTCCCTCTTTCTCTCAAATAAATAAATCTTTGAAAAATAATAATTCTTCATTCTTCAATAAAAGGATACCTTGCATTAGAGACCCAAGATCATAAGCTCTAAAACAGGATATATTTGAGTTAAAACTCTGGTTCTGTCATTTACAAGCCGGGCAACCATGGACAAAAGATCATGCCTCTGAACTTCATTTTCTTCATTCACATACTAAGCACAGAAAGAACCACCTCCCAGGCTTATTGTAAAGTTGAGAGACAATGATTATATGTAAAGTACTAGAAATGAAGTCTACACTCAATGAATGGTAAAAGGAACTGTTGCTATCATTTTTTTACCATTATTCATCATTCAACAAATGTTTCTGGACCAACAGCTATATGACAAGCCTATGCTGGGTGCTAAGAAAACAAAGATGAACTTGTGGCTACACTCTCTTCTCAGAGGTCTTCTAGTCTGTTAATTGTATTAAGTGCATCAGAGAAAAGCTACAGGTTTTGGGGGAATGCCTAGCAAGGAAACCTAATTGAGATGTGTGGTCTGGGATGGTCTCTCTGATAAATATTTAAACTGAATCCTAAGGGGTAAAGTGGTATTAAGCAGATGAAGAATGCTAGAGAGATCAGTGTGGACAGGAGCAGCAAGCAGTTCGAGACTCTGATGCAGGAGAAGTTTTTTTTTTGTTTTGTTTTTGTTTTGTTTTGTTTTTTAAAGATTTTATTTTATTTATTTGACCGAGAGAGAGATCACAAGTAGGCAGAGAGAGAGGAGGAAGCAGGCTCCCTGCGGAGCAGAGATCCCAGGACCCTGAGATCATGACCTGAGCCGAAGGTAGTGGCTTAATCCACTGAGCCACCCAGGCGCCCCGCAGGAGAGGTTTTGAACATTGTACAGGCTGGTAGAAAGTTGCCATGGCTCAGGTGTGGTCAGCAAGGAAGTTGTATAATAGAGACTAAGAGATGAACCTCATGTTTTTCTTAATAGCTGGCCTAGAACACATATCCCAAGAGGCTAGTGCTATGGCCCTGTGATACCGATTGCCAATAATGTACAAATACTACCCAGGAAGTAAAAGTTCCTGACCCAGGAAGCTATCATTTCCAAAAGCTGCTCCATAGGTTGGTGCCACGCTGTGAATAATAAATGTTAGTGCTTGGAAGTAAGGTAAGAAAAACAAGGACGTGTAAAGAGTTCTTAATAAAGACAGATTCATTTGATTTTGAATTCTATAATTATGTCCTTACTTTTCACAAAATAATAGGGATGATAGTTTTATGTTGAATGCCTTTACCTAGAAAAATCAAAAGCTATTAACTCTATTGTGCCCTCAAAGCTATTTTTCACCTGATTTGGGGATGTCTCTTTGTGGTCTGTGAAATCCATAATTGACTAAAAAGTAACAATGTCTAGATTGAATCTTCTGTGAAATAGTTGGCTGTTTTGTAAGGGCCGATAGTATAGAGAGAGCTGGTGGAGCTCCCTGTGTTCTTTAAACTGAGACTATTGAATCTTTGTTCGAAAGTTTTGCTTTAAAAAAAAAAAAAAAGGTAGTACATCAGAGGCTGTAAATTCATATTCACATTCACACATGTATTGTATTCTTTATGTAGAAAATGCATTGAGGAAACAGCGCTGTAATTTTTCCATGAAATATAAATGCCAAACTCATGCATAATTTATACAACATAAAACCAACAGACCATGTAGTTTTGGTGTTTAATTATGATCCCTTGGTTCTTCCTGATGAGCGCCATTAATCAGACCAATCAGTGTCTGAAATATCCTATTTCTGTCTGCAAATAAACACCTAACTGGAGGTGTTAAAATAAACTTAATTGAAATGTGCTTTTGTACAAAGCATTCCCTGTCCTAATGTAATAAATGGAATTCAAAAGCATATAATCTAATGATTGACCAAAACAATAATATTTTTTTCTGATATTTTTAGAGATACATGGAAAAGTAGAATTTTAAGCGTCTTGACCTTTTGCTCAAACTTTCTGCCATTTAGTTGGTGATTCTTTTTAAAGAAAATCTCTAAAGTTGCTTCTTTCATACAGATAGACTTAGAAGGGATGTTCATGCTTTCATTGCATCGTGCATTACAATATCCGACCGGATGGCTATCCTCTCAATGGTTTCACATTTTCTTACTCCCTAGGATCCCCTCCATGTTTTCAAAGAGCAAGAAATGAGACTGATAAGACAGGCTGTAAGCATTAGGACCTGGATTTTGTTTTCCCTTTGCAAATCTACTCCACAGCTGCTCCTTGCATCACCATAACAACCTCGAGCTATGGAACAGTTTCAAATGGCTTGAAAGGACATTTTCTCCACCGAGGCTATAGACATTTGTAAAGTAAACATTACCATTACTTTCCTCAAAAGTAGATTGAAAACCTGATTTTAGCTCTGCTCCTGTCACACTAAAAGCAGCCTTGGCGTTTGTGACGGTAGCGGTGGTCTCCTGTCAGAGAGCAGAGCCAGCTCCCACCAGGCTTCTCCAGATCACGTCCGTCACTGGCTCGGGCTCAGCCTGCTCTGCTCCCATCAACCACTGCGCACATGCTCAGTGGCCTCCCTACCCTGTGGGCCCTCTGGACAGTACGGTGCCCTACTGGCTGGATTCTAATCGGCTTTACAAAGAGCCCCTGGTCATTTCATCCACAAATGTGTTCAATGCCAAATAGTTTGCAAATTTGAAACAAAGTACTATTACTTTTGTTGTTCCTTACTTCCCAGTAGTTTTGTTCAGTTTATGTTCTTAGTAAACATTTTCAGGATAAATGGGTAGACCTCAGTATAGCATAGTGGTTAACAGCACGGACTTTAAGATTGAATTAAGTTTGAGTCTTAGCCTTGTCACCTATTAGCTGTGAAACTTTGGACGAGTTATTTAAACTCTCTAAACTTTAGGTTCTTCAACTATAAACTAGGGTTTTGAATACCCATCTTGCGTGTTTCTTACAAGAATGAAATGTTAGGATCGTAGTAGGCCGAGTGCCTAACACATCATAAGGGCCTAAGAGAGGTCTATTACTGTAATCACTGTTCATTCCACTCATCCAACAACTATTCTCTGAGCACTTAACTGTATTCCTGGCATGCTGGAAAAGTTGAGCAATGAGTGGCAAATAAGACAGACGTGGACTTTGTACTTACAGAGCTCACACTCAGGTGGGAGGATATCCAGTAAACAAATCAGTATGGGGCGCCTTGCTGGCTCAGTCAGTAGAGCACCTGACTCTTGATCTCAGGGTTGTGAGTCCAAGCTCACGTTCAGCATAGAGATTACTTAAAAATAAAATCTTTAAAATAAATAAATATAAACAAATCAATATGTAACTACAAATAGTGACAAAGGCTAAAAAGAAGACAAGGTGCTGTGATAGAGAACACCAGAGAAAGAGGGACCTACTTTAGATGGGGTAAGGAGGGAAGACTTCCTGGAGGAGGTCGTGTGTAAACTGTGACCTAAAAGATGAGGCAAATGCCTGGTGACAAGTGGAAGACAGGGAACAAAGACTGAGCAGAAAGCCTCGTAGCAGGTTCACAGCAATGAAGAAGACCATGGATCTCTGGAGGGTGCTCAGGAAGAAGCAGTGATAAGGCAAAAAGATCTTCAGAAGCCAGAACACGTAGAATTTTGTAGGGTATGGGAAGAAGTTTGGGATTTTATTCTAAATGCAATGGGAAACTATAGAGGAGTTTTAAGAAGGAGAGTGGCATAATATAATTTCTATTTTTAGAAAATACTTGGACTATCATGTGATAATTTGGAAAAATGCAAAAGAGGTGATGGAGAAGTTCAGATGCTATTGTAGTAAACCAGGAAGAAGGTGATGGTGCCTCGGATGTAGTGGCAAGCATGCAAGAGGGAAAGAAGAATTCGAAATATATTATAAAACTAGTAAAATCAACTCTTACCCTGGTATTGACTCGGGGAGGGAGAGGTTGCAGTTGACATGAATTTCTTCCTGTTGCTATTCATACCTGTAAGGACCACCAATTGGCCTGCAGACTCCCCAAAAGAGGATGTGGCAGAATAATAATTTTGAATGTTATCATTAGATAGGTTCTTTACAATTTTTTAGTTATTCTCTGGCAAACTTCTCAGAAACTTACAACACATATCCCCATTTACGTCACTATTCCTCAAATCCTGCAAGAAGACTTAGGGAAAAGTAAAAAGTTTTCATCATCTGGAAAACTTTATTCTTTAGCTGAGAAGTTGGTAATAGGTGAGGTTTTGTTTTAATGCAGTAAAAATTACGGATCGGCCCGTATATGAAATCTGTTTTTTGCCTGACCTGGAGCTTCAAGGATTCCCTACTTAATTTCTAATAAGTTTTTTCAAGGTGAATTTTTATGTCGTTGTTCCAAATTTTTATGTGCTTACTTCCTTTCCCTTGTAAACAACACCAACAGATGGTACGGAATACTTGGTTGCATAATGATGAAGGCCGAATTTGGTAAGAACTCATAGATTAAAGACTGTTCTCAAAAAAGAAAACAAGTAATCCACTGCCAGGACTTTAAAGTCTGAAGATTTATACCAAAAGAACATCTAAGGAAGCACACAGTATGACTCAAAAATCTGAATTTAAAACCACATGTACCTGAAATAAGAACTCATGTGTGTTCATCCAACAAACACCCTCGACTGTGAAAGAGTATGAGTGACTCTGGGTTTCTGTCTGCCCAGGGATAGATTCTGTAACTAATCTCAATCATCACTGGATGCATAGTCCATCAAAATGCAGGCTTCCAAGGTGTGTAATTTATTCTGGCTCTTTAAACATCTTTGTGGGATTTTTCTCAACAAGCGGAAGCAATGCAATTCCACTGCTTCTCTTCGGTGCAGAAAACAGGTAACAGGAGAATGTTTGAGAAGAAATCACAGGGTAATTTCAGTGCCCAGTAGCTCAGCATGGTACAGTTTGAAATAACCAGAGATCCAACGCATCCTATCTGTTTTAGTCCCAGAATTACTTTTTTTAAAAGAAAGTTTTATGTCTAAAGTCAGAAAACTAAGGCTTCAAGTCATTAAACACAGATTAGGCAATTCTATTTGTGGAGAAAAGCAAGAGCAAAGACCCTGAAGACAGCACTGTATGTTGCCTGGCGATAGGACGTGTGGGTGTGGAACCAGACTCGCAAGAGCAGCAGAATGAGGAAGTATCCAGAAGAGGAGATGTGATGGGAGCAAAGCTTTATCCGATAATTAAAATGGCATCCACCATTTAGTGAGCATATGCCAAAGGCCAGGCACTGTACTAGATACTTTATCTCTTAGTGTAATAATTCTGTAAGGTAGGTCTTAAATATTCTCATTTTTTTTAATAAGGAAGCAAGTCTTAATGAGGTTATATACCATGCTTATCGGTCCTCAGCTAGTAACTGGCAGAGTCAGGACTTCACATCATCCATCTCTAAAGACCAGTCTGCCTGACAGGTTATTCAACCTGTACAGTCATGTACGATGGTCTTGCAAAAGCTTATCCTTTTCTACAAAAATAACTTTTCCAAAATTGGATTAGGTTAAGTCCTGAAGTAAACTGGAGAAGCATTTTGCCCCAAGCACTTTGCCTGGAAGGAAGACCAACTTGAAACATTTTAAGACATATAGCCGAGTAGTTCAGTGAAACTCTGAGGGAAAACCAAGGTGGCACATGACAGCTAGATTTTGGGTCACCTATTTCGAGCAAGAGTTCCAGATAGTCTGAGAGAAAAGATTGTAGAACTACAAATTGTGGCTTATTTTATCAAGAGTGCAGGCGATATTAGTAATTGTTCCTTAATATCTGTTATCCCCTTCTTCCCTTCATTAACAGAACCCCTGGGTTTTAGCTGGGTTTAGCTATTCATCAAGACACTACACTTCCCCTCACCCTTTGCAACTAGATTACAACTCATGGAATTTTGGCTCACATATGTCAGATTAGAAACGAATCTGGACTTCTTGAGAAAGGATTATTGCAAATGGTTGGGGAAGGACTACAGGAGTAGGGAGAACACTCTGACCAGGAAATTTGCAAGTGTTTAGTGAAATGAATTTCTTCCAGAGAGGAGTAAAGAAGGTTAGGAAGAACTGGGTGTGGGGAAATGGGATGAAAGTGTGTCAAGGTCAGACAACAGGTCAAAGAATGTTTTTGCCTGTCATCCAGCCAATTCTTTGGAAAGAGACCCTTAAGGACAGGGGTACGCTGACTCTGGCTGAGGGCAGGCCAAAGTTCAGGAGCCCAGAGGCACACAGAAAATCTCCACCGGTCTAAGAAGCATCTTGTTCCCATTGGTTAGTGGAGACAAAACTGTTCAGCTAATCATTTAGGAAGCAAAGAATGGGAATTTGAAGGGTCTGTGTCTGGCTTCATCATATGTAAACAAGAAAGCCATCCTTGAGTCTTCTCTAAGTCCTTGGTATGGGTGGTTGTCTGCAGTAAGCTCTTTCCAGAACACAAAGAGTTGGGGGAAGGGGAATTACTTTAACCATTGCTGTTTTCCAGGATCACAGGGCTCAGGTGAGGTTCAACACTGTCCTAACATTAAGAGGAATCGGCAGGCCCTGTACTTCTTCTTTGGCCTCCTAGTGGATAAGCCACCCAAAGGGAAGGTATAACCTGGAGCTGGGAGGAACCTGGGTCCCTTCAGGACTTTGAGAAACACAGATGTTGACTTGCTCTGGTCAGCCTGCCTACCCCTGGATGATTAGCAAAGAGAGAAAAAAGTTTCCAGCTTTGTAGCATTTTACTGTCAAGTTCCCAAGTTACAGTCACTTAGCTCGCACCCTAATAGATACAAATAGTCCCTGAAAACAAGGAAGTTTCTTGTGTGTTTTTGGTGTGGCAGTCAACCTGTGAGCATCATCTTCAAGTAGGAGAGGTAATATTAAACGCAGAGCTCCCTCCTAGTGGCCGGTACTCACATTCCCATTCATCTTTGAACGCCTGAGGCATCGAAAGCACAATTGTTCTTTTTTTTTTTTTTTTTAATGTGTCACATCAGAAAAAAATTTAGGTTCAGTTCCTGAAATGAATTAAAAACTTTTCTTCTCCTGGCATTGGAAACCTAAAAAAAGGAAAACACACTTATTTCTGATTAAATAATGTACATTAATACATGTATTTGTTTGTGGTATTACTGGGGCTCTTAAACAGTTGCCAAAATGGCAAAATGTTCTCCCATTTGATTTAAATGGCCTTTACATCAGTAATAGCCTTCTTTATTGGAAATGTGGAAGCTTAGCCAGGAGTGCATTTAAAAGAACTAATCACCATCAAATATGTATTACTTTATGTCCGACCCTGCAAAACACCCGTGTGGTATGCTTTGCTAAACAAACAATTACATGTGTGCTTCTTGTTAGTGGCTCAGCTCTTCAAATTCTGAAGGTCTTTCCTTTCATTATTTAAATTTCTCAAGCAGTCTTAATAACTTAAATAAGAGTTATCGATTAGTTTATGTTCGTCTAGTGAAAAAAATTGTCTAATATCAAAACTGCCTGGGAAGGCTGTTTGTTCAATTTAATCTAAACAAAGAATTAGTAAAAAGTAATCACTGCAGCCTCTTTGATTCACTGGATCATTGACTTCACTGTCTCAGTTGAGTTCTTGATGATTTGCAAATACATTTTGGAGAAGTTATCCAGCCTAGCAAAAAATGAGCCATTATGGTTTTAATTCCCTGCATCTTCTCTGTATTTTATGTGTGACTTTAATATGTTGTGAAATTATTCCGAATCTTGTATTGTATACTGCTCCCTTTTTAAAAACAGGTTCAAAGAAAAGACATACAACCAAATACATGGCATCATTTTTCACTTAAGTACTCGGTTTCAAAAGCATGCTTTCCTCTCCCAACCCCCTCTTTCCTTTACCCAGTGGCTTTTGAAATGTTACACCTAAAAGGATAAGCTCCCTACTGGGTACATTATCAATTAAGACCCTCTTTCTGCTCTAGACCTTGCACTCTGCAGTAATTCAAAAATCTTTTGCATATTAAAAACAGTCTCACTTCCAGAAGATCTTGTGTTTCTTGTTAATGCATCTATCACTTAGAAAAGGTCATCTTTTTTGTATAGTGGTATCAACAAAGGAAAAAGGCACCAGTAAAACTGTAAAAAATTCATCAAAACTTTTTCCTTTCTATTCAAGCTTAAAATCTTTCGTATCACTACCAAATAAAACAAAAATTTACCCATCATTAGACCGAATTTGCTAATAAATACCTATTTGCTTTAGAAAATTCTTCTCTACAGAGAAGATGAACAAAAACAGTTCCTCTCAAGGCCATTCATATGCATGTCTTCCATCTTTAAAAGAAACCACTTTCCCATATTCTTACTTCATGGGCTAATAGGTAACTCCACAAGAAGATAACTTGTGGAAATGCGGACATAATCCAGTTAGATGTATTCCAATGCCTGCCTTAGCTACTGTCATCCTTAGACATTCTGGATTTAGCATGTAATATGAAATGCAATTGGGCAGAGGAGAATCTGAAGCTCCCTTATATGTGTTGTACAAAACATGAGCTTACGAAGTCCAAAGTCAATGCAGCGTGCACAGGGCAATAATTAGGGAGCTCTATGTACACCTGCTCAGCCCTCACTAACTGCTCTGTGTCCAGGACCTGTTTTCACAGAGCAGCCATGGGAGACACGCAATATACAGTTACTGCGTTGAAAGAAGGTTGGCCTGCAACAAGGATTTCACGTGCCCTTTAGTTTAAAACGTCTGCTCTCAAACAACCGGTTCTCAAATACAGTGAATACAAGACTTACTGCTAAATTATTGAGTTCATTATAAGGGAGTGTTTCAATCTACAGACTACCCCCAAAGCGATGCGTACACTTCTAATTAGTGGCATCCCATTGGACAAGTTTCCTAACCTCACTGAGATCACTTTCTCCCTTATAAAATGAAACCAGTATCAAAGGTCAAGATTAAATCAGATAATGCACACACAGTGAGCTTCACATTGTACCAATACCCCTTCGATGGCAATAATTATCTTATTTTACATGAGTGAGAGGCAACGTTTACTCGACCTGGTGACACTGGTCTGATTCTGATGGAAAGCAGCAAAATTTTTAAGAAGCGTGAACTTTTTGTCTCCCGTATAAACTTTTCCTTCTCTTTCTTTTTTGGAGAATGGCCAATACCTTGCTAGAAAACAGCTGCATCCTTACCTTGATCTTTCAAAACACTCCCTCCCTCTTCTTCAACACCTCCCCAGCTTTGCTGAGTTGTTTCTGCACTGATCTCCACTGGGCTGGGTCTCTGCACGGGGCCACCTGCAGGGCTGGTGTTGGCCCACCCCTGGAGTCTCCCTGTGAGCAGATGAAAGAAAAGATGTACAAAGCTCTGACCAAAACAATTTGTAGATCAGCAGCCAGAGTCCATAACAATAAAAGGGACAGGACACTATTTACTAATTTCACTTACATCCAACGAAATTGCCATTTACAAGGTGTTGCGTTAAGTTGATTGTTTTCTTTCTCTAAATAAGGACTTAAATTTCAACTCACAGGAAAAACCGATACGGGGAAGAGCAGTTTGAGAAATGAAACCAGTCTGCCTGGGAATGTCCGAGACAGGGTGGGGAAGAAGACGAAACTTGAACCCAAACTTTAACCGCATGTTGCATTTTCAGGGAATAATTAATCAAAAACATACTTCATGTGGGGTTTCTGTGGATGATTATTCTTCCAGCCATGAGGCCGCTTTTCACTGTGACTCGGGATGATACAGAGTAGAGAGATTGTACAACTCAAGTTTGTGAGAGAAAGTAGCTGCTATCAGCTCTGACCACAACAGATGGAAAATAACAAGACTCCAGTATTCTTTCAGAATTTCTGACTTTGTTTTCCTGGAAACCATAAAAAGAAATCTTTTTTGTTGTTGCTGTGTTAGGTGACTTGCTTTGCTTCTATTCAGTCTTGTCTTAAGAGAAGAGCTTTATCCTGCATACCTATTAGCAAAAAAAAAAAAAAAAAGGTCTTAGAATCCCTACACAAAAGGCTTAATCTGTGGGGGTGTCCTGCTGTAAATTTACATTCGTTCCTGGTTCCTCAGGTGAACCTGTCACTCCATAACAAAATTTTGAAAAGATTAAGGAGGAAGATGGTGAGATTAAAGAAGTTTGTAGCTCCCTGAATCCAACAACCCCACAAGAACTTTAAAAGAAGAAAAAAAAACATTAAAAGAGATGGACTGGTTCCCTAAAATAAACAAAAAAGATCTGCCTTAATAGAAAAGTTGATAGCTTCTCACCCCGCTCCACCCGCCTTTTCCAAGCTCAGCCACTAGCAACAAAGAGGCCTCATTTGCACAGCAGCAGCCCTAAGAACAGAGTAACAAAAGGCTGAAACTTTAACTTGGATATGGAAAAAAAAAGTCAACTGACAAATATAAATCACAAATATCAGGGAAGTCAACAAAGGAGCCAGAAACTTAGTGAGGTCAGGAAGAAGATTCTTCTAAAGGGGAAACCCCGCGAGCTCCAAGGAAACCCGCCTGTTCTGGAAACCAGAGTGGGATAAAATTCCCATCCTACACAGCCACGGAGCGCTGGTCCCACAGCACGAGACATCCAAGCCCAGCGCTGTGCTGCGCAAAGGCATTCATTTCTTCAGATCTCAGAAGCTGGAGATCTACTCGGTTATCACTGTGAAAAGTGGGGCCAAGTAAGGGATAACGTCAAGACCCTGCCTGATAGTATTTCTTCCAAGTTCCAGAGTCCTAAGGATGCACCCCCGCCGTGAGGAGAGGTAGGCTCTGGGAAAGACAGAAGGAAGTAACAGTTCATTTACACCATCTTCGTGTTTAATATTTTTCTTGTGCTTCATCTTCTTTAACAATATTTAAAGTCTCACAAAAGAAAAAAACAACTAGTCGATTCTCTTGGGAATATAAGCAATATGCTGGCGTAGACTATTTATTATTTATGAATTATCAATTTCCAAATAAAGGTTAAGGTATGCATGTAATAGAAACTAGGAAAGCACTAAAACAGTTTAGAACATTAAGTTAGGAGTAAAAACAAGAAGGTGGGACCCTAATGAGGCTAGCCCCCACCTGGGGGAAGGGAGGGAGAAAAATTGTACCAGAAAATATAGAACAGTATTCATCTTTATCGTGTAAGCTGTGATATATGGAATTAAAATTTCAGGTAAATTGCAGTGAAATGACTTCATATTTTTTCATTCACCTTCCAGCAGCAATAAAAAAAAATGCTGAAGGAGTCTCAGATACAATTCTAGTAATACTAATTAAATAAATGTTTGTGGCATACCTCCTATGTACTAGTCCCCTCAAAGTCTTGGAATCTAATGAGAAAGAGAAACATAAACAAATAATCCCAATGCAATATGACACTTTGGGTTGCATTTCTTTCCATATATATTATGGCACAGATTTTGCAGAACTAGAAAAAGAAGCCCTCAACTTGGTTGGGAAAGAGGGAACGCCTTAGTAACACTTCACAGGGTGACACATGGGCTGGGAATCAAAAGACCAATTTTCCAGACAAAAAAGAGGAAGGACATTTCCAAAGAAACCACACATACAAAAAGACAGAGGAGGAAAGACTATAATGTGTTTCACCAATGAGGGGCTGAGGATTAAAGCTGGAAAGATAGCTTGGAACTTTGAAAAAGGTTGTCTCGTAGAGAAGACACTGAAGATCTTTTAAACAGCAAAGTGAAGGTAACCTATTTGAGTTTTAAAAGATACTTGGATATTGCTATTTGGAGAATGGATAAGAACAGGGTGAAATTAAAGTCAAGAGACTGTATCAGGGTTTTCCAGAGAAACAGAACCAATAGGAAGTTTATTTTAAAGAATTATTTCACGCAGTTATGGAGGATAACAAGTCTAAAATCTGCAGGTTGGGCTGATAAGCTAGAGATGCAAGAAAGCTGATGCATCAGTTCTAGTCCAAAGGCTGTCTCCTGTATACCACAAAGTCACTCAATGTTGCAGGTTAAATCCAAAGGCAGTTCGCTGAAAGTTAGTTCTCTCTTGGCTTGGCGGTGGCCAGCTTTTTGTACTATTCAGGCCTTTCACTGATTAGATGAGGCCCACCCACATTATGGAGGGCAATCTGCTTAACTCAAACTCCACTCTTTTAAATGTTAATCTCATCCAAAACACCCTCCCAGAAACGCCTAGAATAATGTTTGACCAAATATTTGGGCATCCTGTAGCCCAACCAAGTTAACACATAAAATTAATCATCACAGAAGCTACTAGTGTATAGAGGCTCTCTAGTGTATGGAAGAGATGGCAAAGAGTCTGAACTAAGCTCAGAGCAATGAAGACAGGGAAAAACAAATCAAATTTAGGGAAAAATTAATATGAAGATGAAAAAGAGGGCATTTTAAGGATGAAATCAAGATTTTTAGTTTGAACAACTAGGTGGTATAGAAAAATAAACTAACCAATTAGATGACGGGTAACCTCCAAAGATATATTTTTCTTTTAATTTCTCTTCTTTCTCTATAAGAGGCTCAAGTTTCTTCTGCTTCATGGTGCCTATATTCACCCTTTACATTTTTTTTCTTATTACATATTTCATCATTAGTTATTTTAAGAACAATGAGACTTACAATAGTTATTTCATTGGTCAGATTTCATATGTAAGGACCTATATTTCTCAATCTGTTTTGAAAAAAAATGCATTTACTTAACTTCTGGTGCAATCCGTTAACGTAAATATACTTCTTTCCCTCCATTCCTACGTAACAACGTATAAATAAATACAAAAGAACAAGAATACATAAGAAATGACAACAAAGAGAAAGTAACAAAATTCTGAGAAGTAGTAACTAGAAGTAGGTGCTGAGTGATAAATCAAAGGAAAATAGAAAATCAAGTAAATAAGTTCCCCCCCCAAGGTCCCAAAAGGGCTCAGCAATTGAAGAAACAAAGCACTGCTGAAATAAGATGGGGTGCTGTCCAAATGGGGGGCAAACCAGACTATTTTTCAAAAGTCTGATATAAAAATCAATTCAATCTCTACATCAACTCCCTAACTCCCTGCAACTAGGAGTCTACCTGTCACCAACTCCAGCTGAAGACTAGAGGTTTTCTCTTTGGTGAAACTGAATCAAAGGGAATATGAACTTGACAACAGGCAGAGCTGGGGACAGAAGCTGTGTGCTGTGAAGAAAACCAGGATTAAGGGGAAAATCACCAGTCTGAATGGCAAAATCTTCAGTACCTTTTTTCCCATTTGTTCCAAGAATGTGGCAGCCTGAACAATAAACCTCAAACAAGGGATGAAACAATCCGTCTCTAGAGAAACCGATCAACCCCAGAGAAAAGAGACCTACAGAGACAGACAACCAGAGATTCCCCATAGAAAGAGCCAGGTTTGGTCCTAATCATCCACAATGAAGCGAGCACTTACCAAGCCCCATCCGTACACACAGAGCTTTTAGTCATCTTTCTAGTACCTTACCGTTATGTATAAAAAGACAGTCAAGGATCACTGGACATGATGAAGGCTTTTAATATGAAAGTAGAGGTCAAAATAGGAAAAGTGGATGACATAGACCCCAAGAAGTAAAAGATAATGTCATAAACAAAATTCTAATATCCTCAGGTAGAGAGAAGAAACTATTACAAATCCATGAAATAAAAACAGGGTGCTTTTTTTAAAGTAATACTTAGAAAAGAAGCATTCCTAGAATTAAAATATGGTGGAAATAAAAATGTGAGTCAAAGTGTTAAAAAGATAAAGTTGAAGTTATCCAAAAGCAAATAAAACCACTTGTAAGTAAAAAATATTAAAAGAACTTGAGAAAAAGAGAATCAGCAAGAAAGTTAAACATTCGAGTGACAAAAAAGAACAGAGAAGATGGATGAGAGGAAATTATCAATGAGAAAACACCAAGAAGGTTCCCAGAACTGAAGGAGGTAACTTTTCAGATTGAAGGAGCCCAGGGTCCAGGGATCAGTTTTATTCCTGATATCCTGAATTTTTTCCATAATATGCCTTGGGAGCATGTTAATCAGGAGGTCCTAAAAGCTTCTGGAGAGAAAAAGCCCATCACATACAAAGTGATCAGGAATGAAAATGATATGGGTTCATTAATGGCTCTGAAAGCTACGAACCGTCAAAATCCCAAAAGAAAATGATTTGCGACTTAGAATCCTAACCCATTCAAATTACTGACCAGGTGAGATAACAGAATAAAGACATTGTAAGATAAGCACAATCTCAGAAGTTTTATCGTCTACATGTTCTTTCTCAGGAAGCCGCTAATGCTGCTGAAGCTTCACTGGCACACTTGTTGAGAAATACAAATTCTGGGATCTCAACCTAAACCCACTGAAGCAAAACCCTAAGAGCGGGGCATCTATTTCCTAACAAGCCCTTTGCGTGCAGGCTAAAGTTTGAAAAACACTGGAACCCCTGGGGGATTCAGTCCGTGGAGCATCTGCCTTTAGCTCAGGTCATGATTCCAGGGTTCTGGGATGGAGTCCTGGGATCGAGTCCTGGTATCGAGTCCCACATCGGGCTCCTTCCTGGGCCAGGGAGCCTGCTTCTCCCTCTGCCTCTCCCCCAACTCATGCTCTCACTCACGAAAAATACATACAAACATACATACATAAAGTAAGTAAGTAATTTTGAAAAACATTTTACTGTGGATATGCT
The DNA here is from genome assembly GCF_922984935.1 of Meles meles. Taxonomy (NCBI): domain Eukaryota; kingdom Metazoa; phylum Chordata; class Mammalia; order Carnivora; family Mustelidae; genus Meles; species Meles meles. The sequence goes on from NC_060072.1 coordinate 62,011,718, forward strand.
CCCCCAGAACAAGGAGTGAACCAAGAAAGAGAATGTGCTTGGTTTCTCTTATGTGCTCTAAGACACATAACACAAAATAGTCCAGAACAGAAGCACAAGGCTACAGGAGGGATATTACAGATGATCACTTACATGTGTCTGTCATTGTTCTGAATGCTTTCTATTTATTACTGCTTAAATCATTGCCTTTTTTTAAAGATTTTTATTATTTTTTATTTTTTAAAAAGGTTTTATTTATTTATTTGACAGAGAGAGAGAGACAGCGAGAGCAGGAACACAAGCAGGAGGAGTGGGAGAGGGAAAGCAAGCTCCACCTCCCTACCCCAACTCCCAAGCAGGGAGCCTGATATGGGGCGTGATCCCAAGATTCCAGATTATGACCAGAGCCAAGGGCAGACGCTGAATGACTGAGCCACCCAGATGCCCTAAGATTTTTATTTGTAAGTAATCTCCACACCCAACGTGAGGTTTGAACTCAGAACCATGAGGTCAAGAGTTGCATGCACCACTGGCTGAGCCGACCAGACACCCTGCTTAAATCATTGTCTTAACAACCTTGTGAGATACGCCTTACCATTTCTCCATTTTTACGGATGAGGAATCTGAGGCAAGATCTCTGCTAGTGAGTAGTGCAGTCAGGATTCACACCCAGGACCCAGAATTCATACCCTTATTGACAACATACCCCACATGCACCAAGAAGAAATGAAGCCAAGTAAATGCCTGCTGTGTTTAAATATATTGAGAGATCTGTACCTTTGTGGAAGATAGAGGATGAATATATAGGAAGCCAAACAACCAAACAAGCAAAACTGAGGCAAATATTCCATGAGGGGAAAAAAAAGTTGCATCAGAAAAGAAATGTAATCACACTACATGATGGAGCTAATATTTGAATAGTCCTATGAGAATAAGTACTGAATAATGATTTAACGAAAAATTACATCATTATATTCGAAGGATGGGTAGCAAGGTGAAGAGAAGCAGAATAGGCCACCCACAATATGCCATTTTCATATATTAACCGTGTTGAGTTGTGGGCATTTGAGAAAACAGCTAATGCAGGGAAAGGTTTTTTCTGAGTTCTCCTTATTTGCTGAAAGACAGATTCTTTTTTTCAAGATTTACTTATTTATTTAGGAGAGAAAGAGAAAGAGCAGGGAGAGGAGAAGAGGGAGAGTGGAACTAGCAGATTCCCTGTTGAGTAGGGAGCCTGAGAAGGGGCTCAGGGCTCAATGTAGGGCTCGATCCCAGGACCCTGAGATCATGACCTGAGCAGAAATCAAGAGTCAGATGCTTAACCAACAGAGCCACCCAGATGCCCAGAAAGACTCTTTATTTTTTTTTTAATATTTTATTTATTTGACAGAGAGAAATCACAACTAAGCAGAGAGGCAGTTAGAGAGAGAGGAGGAAGCAGGCTCCCTGCGGAGCAGAGAACCCGATGCCGGGCTCGATCCCAGGACCCTGAGATCATGACCTGAGCCGAAGGCAGAGGCTTTAACCCACTGAGCCACCCAGGCGCCCCCAGAAAGACTGTTTAAAAGAAGCTCAGTTGTCAGGGCACCTGAGTGGCTCAGTCCGTTAAGTGTCTGCTTTCAACTCAGGTCATGATCCAGGGTCCTGGGGTCAAGACCTGAGTGAGGCTCCCTGCTCAGTGAGGAGTCTGCTTCTCCCTTTACCCTTCCCCTCAGCCCCCACCCCACTCCCTTATTCTCCCTCTTTCTCAAATAAATAAAATCTTAAAAAAAAAAAAATGGAACTCAATTGTCATAAATCCCTTCCCTGGGAAGTTTCTTCAGCAAGGAAAGATTGAATCTCATCACAATGATGGAGGATAGTCAAAAGAAAGGCAAGCAGGAACAAGGGACCCTGTCCTAAGAGGAAAACTACCCTTAAAAGGAAAAAGACCCCATCCTGTTATTCTAGGCTTTACTCAGTGCTCCAGCTTTAAGTGTTCCTACTAGGAGGACTTACAATGTATATGTGACAGAAAAGAAGGGAATGGCCTTTGACATCCCAACCCAGGCCCCCCCAACAGCCAGTGGGATAGTTAAACAAAGACCATGATCTGTGGCCTATAGCTGGTTGGCCTTTGGGCAGGACAGCCACTTGCCTTCTTAATCCCCAAGGCTACAAAACACTACCCTGGAATAAGCCCTCTACCCTGAGCCAAATGAGCAACTACCTGATAGATGAGTGTGTAGACAAAAACATGATTGGGGGGTGCCTGGGTGGCTCAGTGTGTTAAAGCCTCTGCCTTCGGCTCAGGTCATGATCCCAGGGTCCTGGGATCGAGCCCCACATCGGGCTCTCTGCTCCGCGGGGAGCCTGCTTCCTCCTCTCTCTCTGCCTGCCTCTCTGCCTAGTTGTGATTTCTCTCTGTCAAATAAATAAAATACTTTAAAAAAAAAACCCTGATTGGGTGACAGGCACATGGAGGGTTAATCAGATTAAAAGAGCCCATAAAACCAAATGGGCAATCTTCTCTGGTCCCCTCCCTCTTTGGGACTTTGTGCTACTGCTCAATAAACTTTGCTCTGGTGTCCACCACTCTTTGTCTGGTCTACCTCTTCATTCTTAGAAGCAGCAGGACCAAGAACCAGGGGCGCTAAAGAAAAAGAAATCCTGCAACAACAGGAGAGAAGATGAAAAGTGGTCATTACCCCCACCCAGACAAACGTTGTTACACACTATCATACCTATTATCTATTCTTCTAAGGCTCATTCACCTTTCCTAAAAGTCACTTTATTCTCCCCTTTCAATATAGGGGTCCTACTCCCTACTCAAGAATTCACAAAGGTAAAGGTAAAGGGAAAATCCTGTTTCTCCCCTACAAAGACAAAATGTGAGAGAGATGGAGTAAGAAAGCTAAATTCTCACCCTCCATATAAAGACGTTAATAGATAATACCTAGCGTTGAACAATTAGGAACTAACAATGTAAACATTACTAAAAGAGTTAAAATTGATTGCCTCTGGCCTGGCTGGTTCAGTCAGTAGAACATGCAACTTTTAACCTTGGGGTTGTGAGTTCAAGCCCCACGTTGGGTGTAGCGATTACTTTAAAAATAAAAATAAAAAATCTTTGGGGCACCTGGCTGGCTTACTTGGTGGAGCATGTGACTTTTGACCTCGGGTTGTAAGTTCAAAACCCATGCTGGGTGTAGAGATAATTTAAAAATAAAATCTTAAAAAAAAAAATCGGTTGCCCCTTTGCAAGAGGGGTAAAGAGAGGTAAGGGAGGAACTTTTTGTTATTGTTATAAACCTTATAAAAGCATTTGACCTTTTAAATTATTCTGGTATTAGTTTGATAAAAAATAGAATAAAATCAAGTTAAAAAAATGAAATACTAAGTTTAGTGAGTGTTTCTAAATTTCTTCTAACAGATCATTTCTGCCTTACTCTGTGTTCTGGCACTTAAAGCAGGACAAAAGGCTTCTTGAGGCTTCCCATCTTGTCTTGATAGCAGTTCTCTGTCCCCCTCAGAATGCCTCAAACCCTGAGACTCTGGGCTTTGAGTTCAAAGGGACAGATGGGAAGGAGTCACTGGAGAGGCTTTATCCTAATTCTTCCATCAGATTTTGGCAGAGTGTTGTTTTCTCTATGATAATTTCCACGGAAACAAATTCTCTCAATCATCTACAAGTTTCTAGTGTGCAAAAGGTTGTCATGCCTTTCTTTCCTATGTTTCAATATCCTCAGACATGAGGTCTTTGGGTATCAGGCTTTCTTTATTCAATCATTTGTTCAAAAACAAATGTATAGTGAGGCCCTACTGTGTGCCAGACACTTACTATTGAGTTTCTTAAGATTATTTTTTTCTCTGTGCATGGTTTCCATATGTAGGAATTAAGATGTTTCAAAGTTCTTTATAATCATTGCCTCTTTATGTGTTAATTAGAAAAGGCAAACTTCTGTGGTGTAATGATTAATTAAAATGAGGATAAACTATATTATGTTAAGAAAAGAAAAGCTCCAAGATTTATTTTCTAAATTAGATCAGGTCAGTTTGAATTTTTCTCTTACCCAACTTGTCAGTAGGCTTTTCTTGTCACAGAGAAAAATGGTAACATTTATCTAAAAGGGCTATCTACCTCCTGCTGATGCTTTATGAGAAAACAGACTTCGTTTCCTCTCAAAAGAGAAAAGAATAGGGGCGCCTGGGTGGTTCAGAGGGTTAAGTCTCTGCCTTTGGCTCAGGTCATGATCTCACGGTTCTGGGATTGAGCCCCACGTTGGGCTCTCTGCTCAGCAGGGAGCCTGCTTCCCTCTCTCTCTCTCTCTCTCTCTCTGCCTGCCTCTCTGCCTACTTGTAATCTCTGTCTGTCAAATAAATAAATAAAATCTTTAAAAAAAAAAAGAGAGAGAGAGAGAGAGAAAAGAATACTTACAAGGTAAAATAGTATTTTGAAGTACTAATCAACATATCCTTTCTCCATCCCTCTCCACCCTCCACTCAAACCCAGGCAATTTAACATAGGTCCACCACTGCCCAAAAAGAGAGTGATTATGGCAGATTATGAAGGAAAAAAATTTAAAATCCTTTAGCATAACTAGTGTAATATTATAGACTTGTTAGTTTAAGGTACAACTTAGTTTCCAGGTATGGACTGAATGTTTGTCTTCTCAAAATTCATATGTCAAAGCCCTAATGTAATATTTGGAGGTGGGAGCTCTGGGAGGCAATTAGATGATGAAAGTAGAACTTCTATGATGTAATTAGTGTCCATATAAGAAGACAAAGAGCTCTAGCCCTTTCTCTCTGCTCTCTCTGTTCTCCATCACAGGAGAATGCAACAAGAAGACATCAATCTACAAGCCAGGAAGAGATATCTCACCAGACACGGAATCTGCTAGTGCCTTGATCTCAGACTTCCCAGCCCCCAGAACTGTGTAAAATAAATATTCATTGTTGAAGACACATGGTCTGGTATTTTTTTTTTTAAGATTTGTTTATTTATTTGAGAGAGAGAGAAAGAGAGCGCTTAAGTGGGAGGAGCAGAGGGGGAGGGAGAAAGAATCCCAAGCAGACTCCATGTGGAGCCTGGAGTCCAACCCAAGGCTTAAAATCCCACCACCCTGAGATCATGACCTGAGCTCACACCAAGAGTTGGTGCTCAACCTACTGTACCACCCAGGTGCCCCATAGTATTTTTGTTATAGCAGCCAAACTGACTAAGAGATTACCCAAATCAGGAATTAAAACCCAGGAGCAATCCATTCTTAGCACGCAAATCAAGGAGCTGACACTCCAGAAACAGAGATGAATATGTGCCTTCTACTATCTGTATCTTCGTAAATTCCAGAAGCTTTTCTTTTCTTAGACTTATTTACTTATTTGAGAGAGAGAAAGAAAGCCTGTGAGCATGGGGGGTGGGGGCAGGCTGAGGGAGAGAATCTCAAGCAGACTCCCCTGCTGAGCATGGTGCCCGATAACACTACCCTGAGATCGAAATCAAGAGCTGGACCCTCCACAGATTGAGCAACCCAGGAGCACCCAGTAGCTTTCTAATTAGCAAAATGAATTTTAGAATTAGGGTCTCCTTGTGGAAATGAATAAACTCAAGATACATTGTATAATAGAATATGAAAATCTAACCAGGCCTACTACCTGTACCCTTAGGGAGACCGTCTGAGGCTTGCCCCACAGATGAACCTGTGTGTAGTCCTTGAGCCAGAGGACTTCTTGTGGTCTGATGCTCACTCTAAGAACACAGTATTCTGCCTCTGGATATTTTTTCACCCGCTTCAAGTAAACATTTCATGTGAAGAGGTAGTCGGAGCACTCCAAAAGACCAGAGAGCTAGGACTTCATCAATCTTGGAGTTTGTATAAATGTCTTCAAGCTTGCTTGTTAATAAATGTTCTTTTAATCAGGTCTGTACTTGTGGCATGATTTATGAAGAGCAAAGCAATCTTGCGATGGTTACTATTATTTACTAAAATAATCTAAAGCCGTATACACCCGAACAGGCTTCGACTTACAACCCCCACAAAAGGTACGAGGTTTGTTGACAGAGAGTGAAGATGCCTGAAAGAATTTCAATTTCATGACAAGGGAGGAGTGCAGCGTGAGGAGGTGTGGGCCATATAACTGGGGATGAATAGGAACGTGAACATCTCGACAGAAGCCACCATAAATGATGACTACATCCGGAAACCATACATGAGGATTACAGCAAATAACAGCATGGACAACTACTGACTAAGACCCAGATACTGCTTCATTCCCTGGAGCCATGAGTCTACTTACATGCATGCAATCAGGGAATTGTCGGAGTTAAAACTTGCAGTGACTGAGTTGGCCAGGAATTGACTAAAATTGTGGTTACAGCCACCAGGAAGAATAGGGTCTCTAAATAAATATTAAATTGGAATTTAGGGGGGAAAATCTAAAAACTTTTCTTTCTTGCACGTCTGAGTTTGGGATTTGGAGAAATTCATATTCACCATGTGTCACATGAGGAAGAACAATTCTGAGTCCCTCTCAATTTTTCTCTACCGAATTTTTTCTTTTAAGTCTTGATGCCTCTGTTACATTTTCTCTTCTAGTACACTCAAGAGTGAGCCCATTGTGCCCCCGGACTCTCCTTAGTGATCCAAAGTCTGGTTTAAAGTCCAAGAGGGGGATGTTCATGTCTTGCTGAAATGCAAATCAGAGAAAAGAAAGACACCATTTTAAGTATGTAGGTATGTATCTTAGCTTGGGCTTCTATAAAAAATACTATAGATTGGGGGCACCTGGGTGGCTCAGTGGGTTAAAGCCTCTGCCTTCAGCTCAGGTCATGATCCCAGGGTCCTGGGATCGAGCCCCACATTGGGCTCTCTGCTCCGTGGAGAGCCTGCTTCCTCCTCTCTCTCTGCCTACCTCTCTGCCTACTTGTGATCTCTGTCTGTCAAATAAATAAATAAAATCTTTAAAAAAAATGCTATAGATTGAATGGGTAAATGACATTTATTTCTCAAAGAAAACTGGGAAGTCTTCACTCAAGGGGTCAGCGGATTTGGTATCTGGCAAGACCCAGCTTCCTGGCCTATAGGCAGCCACCTTCTTCTATATCCTCACGTGGTAGAGAGAGATCATCTCCCTCACATCTCTTCTTCTAAGGGCACTAATCCTATGGTGGGGGAGGACCTCAACCCTCATGACCTAATTGCCTCCCATTTCTAAATACCATCACATGGGGAATTAGGAATTCAACATATGAATTTGGGGAGACACGAGCATTCAATCTAGAACAGTACATACTGCAGAGGCTGGCTGGGAAGCAGCATGAGGAAAAATTACTTCCTGAGAGAAGTGGACAGAATCATCTTACCTTCAGCAAACACTTAACCATAAACCAGACATTGTGTTAGAAGAGCACTGGTTTCACCAAGATGAATAAAATATTTTCTGATATCAAATAAGGAGACAGACTATACAATTGCTAAGTGCCGTGATGGGGTTACTGAGTATAGATTCAGTGCTGGGGAAGGCGAGATCCCAGCTCTGACTGGGGCGTCCGAAAAGCCTTCAGAAGAGATAACCTTCCAACTGGGTCTTAAATTTCCCCAGTAGAGAGTGCACTTTCCAGTCAGCACTAACAGCATAGGCCAAGGCAAAAATGAATGAAAAAGCATGGAGGGCTGGAGAATGATAAGTCCAGGGCCTAAGAAGTATATGAGTGGACTAGCAAGGCATTATGCTAGAAGGATCAAATGTGGCCAGATGGAATCTCATGAATGCGTTTCTGAAGAGATTGGACTTTTTGAGACCAACCAGGGCAGCCAACGGGCCTACACGTTCCAAAGAGGTATCCTAATGGAAGCACGGAGTGGGCCAAAAGGCTAAAACTCCAACCTGCTCCACTCTGCCTTGTATCTTTTATATCTCTTTTATGTTTTTGATTTGACAGTAGGACCCAGCTGTTATTTTTAAGTTTTAAAATTGCTCATATAACCCACTTAAAGTCATCAAAGATCTTTGGTTAGGGAAGTTGAAGGACCATATTTACACTTCAGAACACTGATTCTGGCTCCAGGGCAGGAGAAAAGATAGAGAATGGAGACATGAAAGGCAGCAAGGCAATTAGTTGGATTTTCACATCCTATAGCGGAGATGACCAAGGGTCCAAACCAAGGTAGTGATAGCAGTAATGTGCATGGAAGCAGGAAGAAGGAACAGATTCTAGCGACATTTTGAAAAGTGGATGAACAATCATTTATCATTCCTACTACACACATGGTTGTTTTTGACAGTGTTTGACGGGGCAGAGCAGGCAAGAAACTGCACTCCACCCTCCCTCCCTTATTGGATCGATATAATTTCAGTTGCTCTACTTCGACTCCAAGGTATTAGTATGACAATGAGGTAAGATAAGAGCTCTTGCTGCATTCCAAAGTTCTAGGCTTTTGAGGACATTATGGCTTGTTGGTTAACGTGACTTTGTGTAAAACTACACTGGATGTAATGGCTTATGGATCATGGAAAAAGTTACCAATACAGAGTATTCATTTGATTTATCAATTCCAGAAAACTGATGTGGTAGTCTGTCATCTCTTTTCTCTTTTCATTTTCCACAAATAACATCTCTCCCATCTCTAAAAACAGAAATTTGGAAAAATGGATTTAATAATATATAAAGCAATCCATAAATCTGGTTCATTTTATTATCGTTGTTATGCTACACTCTTTGATGTAACATCCTGTGATCCAATGCTTTGGTAAGACTGATCCTTGCAGGGATGGCTCGGTGGCTCAGTGGTTAAGCATCTGCCTTCTGCTCAGGTCCTGATCCTAGGATCCTGGGATCGAGCTCCGCATCAGGCTCCCTGCTCGGCAGGAAGCCTGCTTCTCCCTCTCTCACTCCCCTTGCTTGTGTTCCCTCTCTCGCTGTGTCTCTTTCTGTCAAATAAATAAATAAAATCCTTCAAAAAAAAAAAAAAAAACTGATCCTTGCAATGGGCTGGCCTTGAAACAGGCGGAATAGACTACTGGCTCTATTGTGATTTAAGACATGATGATAAGATGGTCAGTCCTTATGTATCCAAACATTCAGTAACTATTCACTAAACACCTACTTTGCCAAAGGCCTTATGATAGGTAGGCACAGCAGAATGCAGCATGGATGTGGTCTTAGTCTAGGAGAGCTTTCAGCCAGTGGGGAAGACAAACAGTAAACCATAAACTGCAGACTTAATTATTTGATCACTGTTTTTGGTAACTGCTTTGAATAGGAAAGAAAAGTTACAAGAGAATCTAGGACAGGGGACCTCATATGGTCCCCACCTCCACTTCCTCCACAAGGAAGTGACTTCTGGCTTGCGAGCCAAAGAGCAGGAGGCTCCTGCAGAGAAATAGGGAAGAGAAATTTATACCGAGTAGACAGTATAAAGCAGGAGCATGTGTGTGGAACAGCTGGGAAAACCCACCATGGCTGGAGGGCAGAACTCAACAGGGAGAATGGTTTAGATATACAGATTTGTAGGCCGTGTTGAGGTTTGGTTTTAGCCTAAAGGCCAAAGGAGCCCCTTTCCTGGAATTTAAACAGAGGGTGAAATTATCAGATAATTTTTTAAAGACTCCTCCAACTATTTGGATAAAAACAGATTGCAATGGGGCAGAAGTGGATTTAGGGAAACCATGTAAGTAGCTCTGGTCGGAAACTTCCCGAAGTTTCTCGGTTGCAGACCCTGATGCCAACAAGCTGAGTTCTGGTGAACACTGTATCCAGAGCAGTTTGCATAGAGACTCTCGTCGAGGTTGAGACACGCTCGTCAGCAGGGTCTAGAATCTATGGTGTTGTTAGCTTTGATGACCTGTGCCTGGCGTTGTCCCCCACCACGAGGCCACGGCCTCCCCAGATCACAGCTGTGTTGGCCTGGACCACGTGCCTGCTACCTGTTCAGGGTTTTCTTTTTTTCCTCATTTGCTACACAAGACTGAAGCCTGTTCCTGAAACCTGCCTCTGACCTCTGCTGAGCTTCACCATTCCCTGAATTCTGCAGGTGTTTACCAACAGTGGATTGGCCTCCGAGGACAGTGCCATCTTCCCAAACAGGGCCCTTTTCTTCCAGCTGCTTCCAGCTCAGCTGTGGATTCCCTCACCGGTTTCAGCTCTGCCCTCCATTGAGGTCCTCAGCCAGTCCCTCCCTCCCCTCTCCAAAAGTGCCACTCTGGTGAGACTGCCAGGTTATGAAAATAGACTGCAAGAAGTAGCTTCCCGGGGTGAGGTATCTATCAAGATCTTCCCTTTGGCAGAAGAGAGCTTAGTTCTTATTCTTACGAGATAGCAAGGTAAGTTTTTTTTTTTTTTTTAAACAATTCCACTCAAAGTACTGTGCTGGTGTTGCGCAGGCTTTCCTGCATATCGTTATCAAAAAGATCAGGATTGTGTTTTAGGGCAATGAGTATCGTCCACTTTGCAAACTCAGATGTTTCTTCAAAAATGTTTAAGTGCTAAGCTTTGTTTGCTTTTAACTGGCCTGCGTGTCTAACTCCCATGTTTCCCTGGATTCCTGCAGTAAAAAATGATACACCTCAGTGAAAAAAGATATTGGGATGGGAAAAGAAATGTAATGAGTCAAGGAGCTACTGGCATTTAATCTCTAGCAAGTGTGCTGTTAGATTTAATAAGCATTTCTGGGTATTCGGTGGGTTTTTTTTTTCCTTTCTTTACGACAAGGCCTCTAAGCACATGAGCAAAATTTAAATGAAAATATGAAACATAATCCTAGCAGAAGACAACAAATAATTCTCCATCCTTATGCTTTCTATACCCCTCAAAGGAAAGAGAGAGAAAAGTTTTCTCTGATTTGCTAGGATACATTTCTTGTTCTTTTGTTTTCTTTTCTCCTTTTTCAACCCAGGCAGGAGAGGTCCTTCCATAGAAATTAACTAGCATCTCCTTTCCTAAGACTGAAATCTGAAACACATACATAGGCTTCAAGATAACATTTGTTTAATCTGTGTCTGTGGTTCCTTTTTTAAACACCTTTTCCTAAAAATAAAATTCTCAGTGTGACCAGAACAAACACAGACTGTGTGAAAGATGTTTCTGCCAAGTTGTGAGATTGATGTGAATTAAAGTAGCTGAAATGTAAGCCCATGTTATTGTAATCTGGAGTGTTAACGCGTGCCCTTCATCTGAGAAATGCAAAATATTTTCAAAACAAGCATCTGGTGACACTCAGCAGGGTCATATCCGTACAGCTCTCTAGAGGAGGTAATTTGTCCTGCAGAGACTTTGGGATATTTTGCTAAAATACTGACCTTTTACTTCTCAATGCAGCCCAGAATTCGTAATTCTTTGATGAACTTGTTTCATGTTTTATTCTGGTAATCTGATTGCTCCCCAAAATTCTAAAGAATCTTGTTATCTTTTTTTTTAAGATTTTTTTATTTGTTTATTTGACAGACAGAGATCACAGGCAGGCAGAGAGGCAGCCAGAGAGAGAGGAGGGGAAGCAGGCTCCCTGCTGAGCAGAGAGCCCGATGTGGGGCTTGATCCCAGGACCCTGGGATCATGACCTGAGCCGAAGGCAGAGGCTTTAACCCACTGAGCCACCCAGGCACCCCAAGAATCTTATTATCTTTAAAGCTGGAGAGGATAGTAAAATGATGGACCTGAATGAATGGTGGGCTTCAGGTGTTTTGACTGAATAGCCTTTCAGGCTGGTTTGGAGTCTCCACTGGTACTGCTAACCATGGGCCTTAGTACCTTGTACCCTGTCCTCAAATCTGGGCTCTTCTGTATCCTTTCCCCCATGTACTCTTAGAGCACATATTTCATAACCTGTAGATTAGTTTAATTTTTCTGCAATGATGAAAACATCAAAGAGTTTCAGACACTTGAGCTCCCAGCTCTACTGAAGCAGAAATAAGTAAGCCCCAAAAGGAAAGGTGAGTAGGAGCCTCCAAGAGAGCCAATGGCAAAGTCTCTGTGGGAACTGTGGAAGAACAATGTCATTTCTGCTCACCAGATATGTGAGCACAGAAGAAGGGAGACAAAATCTGAGGCTGGTCAAAAACAAGTAGCAGACGCTTTGACTTCTATCGAAATTGGTCAGAAGGTGAACCAACTCTTCTTTTCAAATTATTTCCAAGAGAGCCTCCCACTTAACACTAGACCCTTCGTTCAGGTGGTCTTTTGTCTTCTATTCCTTTTATTTCCTTTGGGGTTTTCCTGTTTGTTTCATCTTTTTACATAGATGCTTAACTTATGGGTCCCATTATTTCTCAAACTTCAACTCAGTGACTTGTTCGGTTTCTTTGTATTCAGTAGGAAATTCGTAGGCATCTGATATCTCCTACTACATCTTTAAAACCAATATCAATAGTAGGATTTAGTTACATTCTTTTTTTTTTTTTTTTTTGATATTGTTCTCCATCCAACTACATTTCCCTCTGTTATTCTGAGCTAGCTCAAATCTCTGACTCATCTTTCACTGCATGTTGCCTACCTCCACCAAAGGTAAAAAGAAGACCCATCTTGGGATGCCTGGGGGGCTCAGTCAGTTAAGTCACTGCCTTCAGCTCAGGTCATGATCCCGGGGTCCTGGGATTGAGTCCCGCTTCAGGCTCCTTGCTTGGCAGGGAGCCTGCTTCTCTCTCTGCCTCTGCCAGCCACTCTGCCTTCTTGTGTGCTCATTCTCTCTCTCTCTCTCTCTCTGACAAATAAATAAAACTCTTAAAAAAAAAAAAAAAAAAAGAAGACCCATCTCTGAAAGTGGGGGGTATGTTTAAAAGTTCTCTGTTGGGGGGCGCTTGGGGGCTCAGTCAGTTGAATGTCTGACTTCAGTTCAAGTCATGATCTCAGAGCCCTGGGATCCACTGGCTTCCCGCTCCATGCTCAGCCGGGAGTCTGCTCCCCCATCTCCCTCCACCTCTGCTCCATCCCCCCACTCATTCTCCTTCTCTCTCTCTCTCTGTCTCTCTCTTTCTCAAATAAATAAATAAAATCTTAAAAAAAAAAAAGCTCTCCATGAGCCCAATTTCTGTGGATTCATAGTCCAAACATCGATACATAAATGAAAGCTGAATCTCATAAATACTGGAGAACATAGTTGATGAAGGGCAATATGTTCTTGTGTGCTTAATTATCTTTATGATTAACAGAAAAACGCCTGACTTTCACAGGACAGAAACAATTTTAGTTCATCAAAACAAAGGAAGATTAAGTTTTTGTGCAACCAAATGTTTTCTGGCCTAAAGGAAGACCCGTTAAAGAAAAGAACACAAAAATCACACATATGAAATGAGAAACCCAAGGGAGTTTATGTGTGGAAAGAGAAAATACAAAATACAGAAAATACACGATACAGAGAAATAGCATATTTTATTAATTGCCTGACAAATCTCTCTAATAAACTTTTTCCTTTTTTTGCTTCTATTCTGAAAAAAATATACAAAACTATTTGTAACACAAGAGGAATTAAAATATGGTTTTAAGTTGTTGCCACTTTGTATGGAACCGCATGAAGCATAATCAAATTACTCTTATACAACATCGACCAACTTGATGAATATGTGTAGGTATTTTGCCATCCAAGCACTTTTTTTTCAGTCTGTACAGCTGCATTGTTGGCCAATTTGTGTACAATTTCATCTGGAACTGCACAACGATCTAAGGACAAGATAGGGCAGATACTCTATGAGGTGATCTGACGTATTGGAAGACAGGAAGCAGGATGTCAAGGGGCCCATTCTCTGTTTATAGTATTTCTAAAGTCTGTGACTTATAAACACAGGAATTCTTGGACCAACTTTTATTTTGTGTGATACTCAACCAAAAAAGGAAAAAATATGATACATTTATAATTATACACTCTGCATTAATAAATGTATTCCTGACGGGAGGGAGCAACCATTTCGATTAGGTAATAATGTGAAGTAGGTGCTCTGGTTACAATTCTACACTTCTGATGTTTAGAAGTGTTTGCCACTGACTAGCTTCTGGCTTCTTGTTTTTAAACCCCTTTCCTCTTCCATTACCCACCTACTTCAGCGCCTGGCATTATAGGGCACATTCGTATCACAATATGACTTCTGATCCTGTGTCTTTATGTCCTGATGCCAGGTGGGCAGGAGAAGTTTCCCGGAAGCAATTCCTTCAAAGGGATGACTAATTATAAAGGGAAGTGACTGTCATTACTGCATTCCCAAATGCCTGACACCCCAGGAAATGGGAGGGAATGTCTGCATGGAGATAGGAGACTTAACCAATTATAAATAAAAGTTTGCGAATTTTACAAACCATCTGACTATGTGAACACATTACTGGGGTCACTCCCAGGACCTTGAAAGGGACGCGCAAGGAAGAGCCTCCTTTGGCTTCACAGTTAAGTCACTGCAATCTCTAACTTCATTGATCTTTTAAAGCAGAGCAGTTAGACTTCCGGTCTCTGGCACAGTGCAGCTTAGAAGGTGCCACTCCATCCCAACAACAAGTAAAAAACTAAACAAGCTGAAAAAATCAGCAAGTCTTCTTACATTTATCAGAGAAATGAGATCACAAGGTAACTGCTATCCACTGGAAAAACAACCTGATAGAGAATCGCAACTTAATAGAGCAGAAACCTGTAAGCACAAACCCTCACAGGAACTAGAAGAAAACCTGAATGGCAATTGACAAATTCCTGGAGTCTCAGTGTGGACAAGTCTGAGAGTTAAAATCTCAGGGCAAGAAGGCACACGTTTATGAGTTTTCTCTCCAGAAGCTCTACCAGGTCCTCACAGTGAATATCTGAGAAAAGTCCCCTCATGCTTCTTGCAGGGATAAAGAGAAAAGGAGCCATCTGAAATATGCTGGGGGTTTCTGTTCTTAATGAAGTCTGCCCCTAAGAGAAAAGATTTTACTAGAACCTAACCTGCTGGGGTTTTTATCAGAGCCTACCTGACCTGAGGGCAGGGAAACACACAACCCCAGTCCCCCTTGCCATCCTGTCCCGCTACTGAGAGGTTGTGGTGAAGTTCAGTGGAGGAGACTGAAACCTAATCATAGGACCAGCCAGTGCTTCCACTCTCCCTACACCTTGTCACTACATTACTAAAGGTCTAATTACCACGGTTCCTTTTACAAATACATGATGCTCACTTTTCAACAAAAACTTTCAAATCATACTATAAAGCAAAAAGTTTGAAGAGCTTGAACAGTATCAGAACCAGAGTCAGATATGGCAAGAGTGTTAGAAATACTACAGCAAGAATCTTAATAACTAAGATTAATGTCCTAAAAACTTTAACAGAAAAAGTAGACAACATATAAGAACAGATAGATAATGTTAGCAAGAAGATGGAAATTCTAAAACACAATAAAAAATGTTTGAGATCAAAAGACACTATAATGGCTACGAAGAATGATTTGGTAGACTGGACATGGATGAAGAAAGACTCTCTGAGCTTGAAGATATGACAGTAGAAGTTTCCAAAACTGAAATGCAAAGAGAAAAAGACTGAAGGAAAAAAGAAAAGAAGAACAAAATATCAGTTTTAAAAGGTGTAATGTATGCATTATGGGAATACAGGAAGGAAGGAAGGAAGGAAGGAAGGAAGGAAGGAAGGAAAAAGAAGAAAAGAAAGCAATTTTATGCAATAATGAGTGAGAATTTCCCTAAATTAATGTCTGACACACTCACCAAGATAGACAACTTCTGAGCCATAAAATGCATCTTAACATATTTTTAAAGATATAAATCGTGGAATGCCTGGGTTGCTCAGCTTGTTAAGCATCAGATTCTATATTTCAGCTCAGGTCATGATCTTAGGGTCATGAGATCAAGCCCCATGCTGGGCTCTGCACTCAACATGGAATCTGCTTGTCTCTCTCCCACTGCTCCAACCCCCACTCACACTGGTGCTGTCTCTCACTCTCTCCAATAAATAAAATCTAAAAATTTAAAAATTTTAAAAATATATATACATATATATCACAGAATGTTTGCTCTCAGACCCAGTGGACTTAAACTCAGAAGCAATAACACAAAGCTGAAAAAAATCTCGAAATACAAGAGCATTAAACATCGCGATTCTAAATACACATGGGTCAAACTAGATATCTCAAGAAAAATTAAGAAGCATTTTGAACTAAATGAAAATGAGAATAGGGATGCCTGTGTGGCTCAGTTGGTTGTGCGTCCAACTCTTGGTTTTGGCTCAGGTCATGATCTCAGGGTCATGAGATTATGCCTCACATCAGGCTCTATGCTCAGCACCAAGTATGCTTAAGAGATTCTCTCCCTCCCTTCTGCCCCTCCCCCACTCATGCTTTCTCTCTTTCATAAATAAATAAATATTAAAAGTCTTTAAAAATAATAAAAGAAAATGAAAATAAAACATTAAAATTTGTGGATGCAATAAAAGCAGTGCAAAGAAAAATTAATAGCATTGATGCATGTGTTAGGAAAGAAAAAAGATCTAAAATCAACTGTCAAAGTTTCATTAGGAAACTAGAAAAAGAAGAGCAAATCAAATCCAAAATAAGCAGCAAAAAAGAAATAGGAATCAGAAGAAATCAATGAAATTGAAGAACAAGAAATCAATACAGAAAATCAATGAAACCAAAAGCTGTTTAAAAAAAAAAATCAATAAGCCTCTAACAAGGCTAAGAAAAAGTGAGAGGAGACTCAAATTACTCTTATCAGAAATGAAATAGAGGATATAAGCACAAATCCTATAATTCAACATGACCTTGAATTTGGTGATGACTTTTTAGATACAGTTCCAAAAGCATGATCCATAAAAGAAATAATTTGTAAGCTAAAGTTAGTCAAAATTAAAATCTCTGGGGGCACCTGGGTGGCTCAGTCAGTTAAGTGTCTGTCTGTGGCTCAGGTCATGATCTCAGGGTCCTAGGATCAAGCCCCATGTCAGTCTCCCTGCTCAGTGGGAACCTGCCTCTCCCTCTTCCCTCTGCTCCTGCTCTCTCTCTTGCTATCTCTCTCTCTCAAATAAATAAATAAAATCTTTTTTAAAAATTTAAAACTCTGCTCTGTGAAAGACACTGTCAAGAGGACAAGAAGACAAGCCACAGACTGGGAGAAAATATTTGCAAAAGACGTATCTGATAAAGGACTGTAATCCAAAATATACAAAACCCTTAAAACTCACCAGTAAGAAAACAAACAACCAGATTAAAAAATGGGCAAAATGCCTGAACAGAGACCTCACCAAAAAGATATACAGATGGCAAATAAGCATATGAAAAGATTCTCCACATAATATGTCATCAAGAAGTTACAAATTAAAACAACAATGAAATACCATTATGTACCTATCAGGATGGCCAAAATCCAAAAAACTGACACACTAAATGCTGGCGAGAACATAGAGCATCAGGAAACCTCACTCATTGCTGATGGGAATGCAAAATGGTACAGCCACTTTGGAAAACAGTTTTGTGGTTTTTTACAAAATTAAACATACTCTCACCATACAATCCAACAATTGTAGTTCTTGGTATTTCCCCCCAAAAAGTTGAAAATTTATGTCCACACAAAACCTGCACATGGATATTTATAGCAGCTTTATTCAGAATTGGCAAAACTTGGATGCAATCAAGATGTCCTTTGGTAGGTGAATGGATAAATATACCATGGTACAACCAGACAATGGAATATTATTCAGGGCTAGAAACCAAGGATCTACTAGGCTATGAAAAGACAGACTTAAATGCGTATTACTAAGTGAAAGAAGACAATCTGAAAAACTATATCACATTCTGGAAAAGGTAGAACTATGGGGACAATAAAAAGATTGGTGGTTGCCAGGGGTTGGAGAAAGGAAGCAGTAAGGAGGCAGGGCACAGAGGATTTTTAGGGCAATGCAACTACTCTATGATACTGTAATGGTATATGTGTCATTGTGAAATTGTCCAAACCCATAGAATGTACAATACCAAGAGTGAGCCCTAATATACTCAATGATCTTCCAACAATAACAATATGTCAACATAGGTTCATCAGTTGTAACAAAAAATCCCCTCTGGTAGAGGATGTTGATAATGAGAAAGTCTATACACATGTGAGACAGGGGATATAGGGGAATTTCTACACCATCCTCTCAATTTTGCCATTAACCTAAAACTTCTCTAAAATACAAAGCCATTTAAAAATAAATATATAAAGTAAATTAGTTTTTTTAAAAAAGAATGGTTGCTTATGTACAACACCCAGTCCTCCATGTAATAGGCATACCTAAACAATGAATCTTGGAACCCTCCATCAAAAACTAATGATGTATTTTATGGTGACTAACATAGCACAATAAAAAAAGAATGGTTGCTTGGAATTATTATAGATAAAATTATACTCATTGGCCATGGGAATTAAAGTCACTTGCTCTGCATTAGGGTCTTAAGCATATTTGCCATGGAAAACATGGCAAAAATAATGAAAAGGATTTTCAGTCATACACTAAAAGAGTTATCTTTTGTTTTGTCAAATAATGGCTCCTTTTATCTCCTACTTCATTCCATTGGCTTCCTCCACTTAGCAACAAGAATACAGCAATTATTTTATTTATCCACATGCCTTTCCTTAAAAATCTTGCTTTTCTGTAATGTTGTTATTTAAAACATAGGATGGTATTTGCCAATACAACGATTTTCAATTATCCAAGGCCAGACTGATATTTATGTTAAATTTTTACAGTTGGGCAAAAAAAACAAAGAAAATGAATTTGTGAACAAAACTAAAATAACTATGAATTAGCTAAAATAGCTACCCATTTAATTATATTTTATTGTGATACTACATAGTAATTAAACTTTTTTCCTCTTGTACATTCATTAATTCAACAAATATTTTCTATGCATGGAACCTGAAGCTTGGTGTGCTGTGATTCAAATAAATAAATATTTGTTATACCAGCAAACCATGATCGGTGCCATGAAGAAAATGTCTGGAGGATTTAATAACAGGAAGATCTGACGCAGTTCTTTTGGGGGGGAGTTGGAGGGCTGAGGGATGGTTAGGGGGGAGAAAGAAGGTTTCGCTGAGAAAGTGGCATTTGACTTGAGCCTGGAGGTTGAAGAATTATAACCAAGGCTAAAAGGCAGAAATGAACAGATAGAGGGCACAGTCTGTGAGAAGGTCGTAAGAAAGTTAAGAGCATTGGGGCACCTGGGTGGCTCAGTTGGCTAGGCGACCACTCCTGATTTCCACTCAGGTCATCTCAGGGTCATGGGTCAAAGTTCCAGCTC
Source organism: Meles meles (assembly GCF_922984935.1). Lineage (NCBI taxonomy): Eukaryota > Metazoa > Chordata > Mammalia > Carnivora > Mustelidae > Meles > Meles meles. The sequence goes on from NC_060072.1 coordinate 62,030,904, forward strand.
TGTGCTGAGAGCAGAATCTGCTTGTCCCTCTCCCACCTCTCACTTGCATGCTTGCTCTCTCTCAAATAAATAAACGAACTCTCGAAAGAAAAAAAGAAAGTTAGGAGCATTATCACTTAAAGGACTAGAGTGATACTTCTCTAAGTACCTCATTTTTATCACTTTGACTTTTGAACCATGTTACTTTCTAATATTCATAAAATAATATATTTTATTCCTAAAAAGGAATACAAACTAAAGCAAATGAACTTTATTATATTTCAAAAGAATAACATAACCACATTTGAAGTGGAAGAGTGGGGGAGATAGTCAGGAAGGGACTATTCAAGTCACTCTTGAGTACAGCATTTTAACATAACTTCATTCTAAAAGGAAACAACTGTATGAACACATGATTTTTAATATAATAAGAATGTGTGTGTGTGTGTTTGTTAGCACTGTCTGCTGAGAAGGCTTAGAAATTAATCCATCCCCAATAGCAGTAAGAACAGTTAATGCCCAAATTTTGGCTTCTAAACATATATTCTATTAAAAGAAATCAAGGCTCCTTGGAGAAATGGCTGATACAGCCTGAAGCAGAGAAAATGTAAGAGGAACCTCAAACATCTTGTCGCACCACTGTAAGAAAGCAATTCAAAAATAGTGGGGATGCCAAAAAAGCATGGGAACCTATTTGGAAAGATTCTTACCCGGCCAAATCTGGGACAATTTCAGCAAGAAAATGACTATATTAATAGATTAAAACCCATTAAAAAAATAAGAATCCATGAATTCATACTAATATAGAAAGCATAGGAATGAATAAGTGAAGAAGTGAATGAATGGATGAATGAATGAGGGATAGAAAAAGATTTTATTTTATTTTTATTAGTATATATATATTTTTTAGATACTGCATGCTAGGGGATGGGCAGGGGTAGGGGAAGAGAAAGAGAATCTTAATCTTAAGCATATTCGAGGCCTACTGAGGAGCCCAATATGGGGCTCAATCTCACAACCCTGAGTTTATGACCTGAGCTGAAATCAAGACTCAGATGCTTAACCAACTGAGTCACCCAGGCATCCCAGAAAAAACTTTCATATGACAAATATCATAATAATTGATTTAGGCAAAAATTATCAGCGGGTACTTTAGTAGGTGAAAGTTTGACAATGAATCAGAGATCTACATACTCTTACAGAATACTATCACCTAATAAAATATTTGTTAATTAAAAATAGAAAAACAAAACTTTACAATAGAGAAACCTTTAAATAGGGATCAAAGTTAACAGCGCTGGTATTAAGACAGATCACTCTTACGTGCCTTATGATACAGCACCCTGAGTAGTACAGAATATCACTTTTGTAGTATCCCTGCCAAAAAACTTCAAGCTAATCATGAGGAAACATCAAACAGACCCAAACTGAGGAAACTTCTACAAAAATAACAGGCCTCTATTCTTCAAATATGTCAAGGATGTGAAAAACAAAAGCAGACTGAAGATCTTCTCCAGATTAAATGAGACTGAAGAGATATAAAAACTAAGAGCAACCTGTGTTCCCAGATCGGTTAATAGACTGAAAATTACTTTTCTTTTTCTAAAACTTGTTCTTTTAAAATTAAGAACTTCAGCTCCTCAAAAGATATTAAGAGAATAAAAGGACAAGCTATACCCTGTGAGAAAATATTTAGAAATCATGTAGTTGATAAAGGATTGCATCCAGACTATATAAGAATTCTCAAAACTCAACAATAAGAAAACAAAGCAATACAATTTTTGAAAGTGGGCAAAGGATTTGAACTAACACTTTACCAAAGAAGAACTGGGGATGGCAAATGAGCACATTAAAAAACCCTCAACATCACTAACTACTAGAGAAATGTCAATTAAAATGGCGAGCAGATACCCCCACCCATCTATTAGAATGGCTAAAATTAAAGAGTGTAAAAATTGTTAGCAACAGTGTGGGGCAACTGGAGGTCTCATACAGTACTGGTGGGAATGGAAAAGAGACCAACCACTTTGGAAGACAGTTTGGCAGTTTCTTAAAATGTTAAATGGAGTGCCATTCCACTCCAAGGTATTTACCCAAGAGAAATGTAAACATATGGCCATACAAAGACTTGTGCGTAAATGTTCATAGAATTTTTATTTGTAGCAGCCAACCACTCACCAACACTTCAAATGAAACAGAATCTAGGTCTAAGACACATCATCTCTAGATTTGCTATAATACCTCCTGAAACACATTAAATGTTTGTGTCCCCCAAAATTCCTATGTTGAAACCCTAACCTTCCATGGGGCAGTACTTGCAGGTGGGGCTTTGGGAGGTAATTAGGTCAGGAAGGTGGAGCCCTCATGTATGAGATTAGCACTCTCATAAAAGGAGTTCTCACTCCTTCTTTCTGCCATTTAAGGATGCACTGAGACATCAGCAGTCTAGAGCCTAGCAGAAGGTCCTCACCAGAACCTGACCATGAAGGCACCCTGATCTCAGATTTCTAGCCTCCCAAACTATGACGTAAATTTCTGTTGTTTATAAGCCATTTAGTCGAAGGTACTCTGTTATAGCAGCCTGAACTAAGGCACTCCCTAACTGCTCTCCCTATTTCTGTTCTGTCTCCAGGCACAACAGTAATATTCTCAAAAGAGCAGCCAGGTGATCTTCCACAGCTCTGTGTCCTACGTGAATGCTTACGTGAGCTGACTTTCCCACACCTACTCATCTTTCTGTCTGTCTGAATTCATCTCCTACAACTCTTGGGACTCAGGTCCAGCCCCCTGATCTCCTTGCTGTTCCTCATACACCAGGCACGCTCCTTTCTTAGAGATCTTGTACTTGCTGTTTCCTCTCCCTGGACATTCTTTGCCCAAATATCCGCATTGATGGTTCCCTTCCTTCTCATCTCTTCTCAAGTACCATCTTCTCACTGAGAATTCTCCCTTCCACCCCCACCCCTCACTGGGGATTCTTTTGGACAAACCTATGTAAAACAGCTAGCTCCTTACCAGAGTCACCATTCTATACCCCCTTCCCTGAGGTATTTTTCTCTGTAGTACTCCTCACCAGCCAACGGTTGTATATTTACCATTTAGTGACAGTCTCTATGTTCTCACCACCACTAGAATATAAGTTCCATAAGAACAAGAATATTGTTTTGTCCACTGCTTTGTTTTCCCGGGCAACTAGAACAGAACATGGCATGTCGACATTCATTAAATTCTTGTTGGTTGGATACATCAATATCTGTAAACTTTTGTTTGACATCTATAAATTGATAAAGGTTTCCTAACATATTAGAAGCAATATTTAAATGAAAATATTTACATTAAATTTACATTGTTTCATATTTTTATGTGTGTTTTTTTTAAGATAGAGAACAGATGCACATGTGAGTGGGAGGGGGGGTTTGAGGGGATGGAGGAGGAGTGAGAGGGTCAGAGTGAGAGGAAGAGAGAGAATCTTAAGAAGGTTACATACCCTGAGATCATGACCTGAGCCAAAATCAAGAGTCAAATGCTTAAAAAAAATAAAATAAAATAAAATAAAGAGTCAAATGCTTAACCAGATGCCCCTTATGTGCTTTGTTTTAAAGTGACTTGTCACTGTCCATTCTTTCCTTCCCTCATCCTTACCCCACTAGTTACTGAATTTTAAATGTGACGATACTCGAAGTGTCATGCTTTTTTCTCTACTTTGTTATCTCAAGATTTGTACAACCTGAAGAGGGGAAGAAGGATCAGATCTGGTGCTAAAAGGTACAGTAGGCATTTTGCTAGTGGGTTGGGAAGGAAACAGTAATTTTAAAAGGCAGACGATAGGAGGAAAGAAAAAGGAAAATGGGTCTTCCTGGAAGCACTGTTTTCTAACCCTGGTCCTTGGGTTGTTCAGAGCCTACCTACATGGCATTTTATAGCTGCTACTCTTACATTGTCCTTCTCCATTCTTGTGATGATTGAGAAGCATAATTTGATTACCTGCAGTTCATTGGTAAGGACGCATAGTCGTTATCACAATGTATAACTAAATTAACAGAGCAGGAATTTGTCCAAAATAGCTTCCAGTATTGTTCAGTCTCTAGCCTCTGATTGTATACTACTGGTCACTCCTGGTTTCTAACTGGCATAATAGAAACGTCTTGCAGTGATTCCATCTCCTCACACCATCCTGCTGGGCTAGCCTTGTTGTTATTACAGAAAGGAAGTTGCTTTGCCATTTGTACAGATTCTTTGCTGCTTAAAAAAAAAATTACAACGTGACCAGTGTGAGGCTATGCAATCACTTAAAGAGAACCAAAGAATCAAAAGTAAGAGTAAATCCTGAGAGGGGGTATTTGACAAGATTTTAAGAACATACAAGAAGCAAATCTGAGAAATTATAGAGGGAATACTATTTTAATATTTTTAATCTTCCAACTGGGAGTGGAAGAAGGGAAATGAAGAATAGTAGATGGCAAAGAGATTCACATTTGGGTGGTTAGCTCGTTCACTTGGAATGAACAAGGTTGAGATTAAATAGATACAGTGAGGCAGGGATGTTACTCCGGTTCATTTTAGTCTTCCCCATCTTTGATTAACCTCACCAAATTGCCAGATACCCCTCTACTATGCTTCATGACCTAAATACTTAAAATTAAAATGTTTCAATTGTTATGTTTCCTGAAGTGGGTCATAATATTGCATATCCCAAGACTACCAAATGCGGTGTCAGGACCCAAAAAATGTTTGCCATAGATATTTTTAATACTAAAAAAAAAAAAAAAATTACCATTTCATCACAACACTATAATCTACTCTTGTATTCATAGATCATCCTGCAAGATATATGACCTCTTTCCAGATACCGGAAGGAAAGCGCTCTACTTTTTCCCCTTTGATGCTCTTCCCTCTTCCTTCACAGCCTTAATGAAGACATCTGCCTGACAATATTCAGCTTGTCAAATTAGACAATGAACAGCCCAATCTTCCTTGTCATCTGCAAAAAAAAAAAAAAAGAGACCCAAAAGAATGTCAGAAATCCATACACTTTATCTTGCCCTCAGCCTAATTATAAGAAGAATGATGGATGCTGAATGGTTTTACAAGCCTCTTAATTTTGATGCTCCCTCCTGAAAAATGAATCTTTATGACTACTAAAACCCATGAGCAGCATGCATAAAACAGAGAAAGAAATTGCTTAAAAGTGGATGGTAAAATATGTGGCTTTTTCACCTATTCAAATGCTTGATCCAATATGCCGAAAAGTCTACCTATCAAAGTGCAGAAAGAAAGTTGAATAAAAAGGAAGGTTCCCTAAAGGGTTTGAAAATCATTTCCAAGTTTCCACAAAGAACTAGACTTACAGATGACACGCACAGGACTTACACACTCACATCTGTTGTTCATGTAGCTCTCTTGTCTTTATCCCCATTCGAATTTATTCCCTCTCTTCTCTCCTCTTTTTCCCCACATTTCAACAGCAGCTCTACTGTCTAATGTAAAAAACAGACACCATCTCTTATGTTCACTTGGGAATCACTTTTTGTGTTTACTATTATAAATTCTTATTAAGCAGACATATTTGGAATGTGTTATTTAGACTTATTTCCTATGACAAATAAGTATGAAATGGGTATTATTTGAGATGTCCCTATGACATTTCAAAAGAGGAGCAACTTAATCCAAAATACTACTTCCTTTATGGACATTAGTCTTCAATGGCTACCTAATCCATGCACTCTCCCTTGCTTTGCTTGCTTTCTTGCTTTCTCTCTTTCTAAGATTATATTTATTTAAGTAAACTCTACACCCAACGTGGAGTTCAAACTCACTGAGTTCGAGTCACATGCTCTACCAACTGAGCAAAGCAGGTTCTCCCCTGATTTTCTTTTAGAAAAGTACCTCATTGATATCCAGGATCTATAAAGAACTTCTCAAACTCAACACACACAAAACAGATAATCATACCGAAAAATGGGCAGAAGATATGAACAGACACTTCTCCAACGAAGATATACAAATGGCTATCAGACACATGAAAAAATGTTCATCATCACTAGCCATCAGGCTAGTGATACATTGAGATACCACCTGACACCAGTTAGAATGGCCAAAATTAGCAAGACAGGAAACAACGTGTGTTGGAGAGGATGTGGAGAAAGGGGGACCCTCTTACACTGTTGGTGGGAATGCAAGTTAGTGCAGCCACTTTGGAAAACAGTGTGGAGATTACTCGAGAAATTAAAAATAGAGCTTCCCTATGACCCTGCAGTTGAACTACTGGGTATTTACCCCAAAGATACAGATGTAGTGAAAAGAAGGGCCATCTGTACCCCAATGTTTATTGCAGCAATGGCTATGGTCGCCAAACTGTGGAAAGAACCAAGATGCCCTTCAACGGATGAATGGATAAGGAAGATGTGGTCCATATACACGATGGAGTATTATGCCTCCATCAGAAAGGATGAATACCCAACTTTTGTAGCAACATGGACGGGACTGGAAGAAATTATGCTGAGCAAAATAAGTCAAGCAGAGATAGTCAAGTATCATATGGTCTCACTTATTTGTGGAGCATAACAAATAACATGGAGGACATGGGGAGATGGAGAGGAGAAGGGAGTTGAGGGAAACTGGAAAGGGAGATGAACCATGAGAGACTATGGACTCTGAAAAACAACCAGAGGTTTTTGAAGGGGCAGGGGGGTGGGGGGTGGGAGGTTGAGGAACCAGGTGGTGGGTAATAGGGAGGGCATGTACTGCATGGAGCACTGGGTGTGATGCCAAAACAATGAACACTGTTATGCTGTAAATAAACAAATAAACGAATAAAAAAAATTAAAAACAAATTAAAAACAAAAAAAAAAAAAGAAAAGTACCTCATCCCTATTGTCTGTGGTCATGGTAGAAGGGCAATTGCTTGTCTTCCAAGACAGGAGGACCCAGGTCCTTTTTCTGGTAGACCCAAAGGTTGGACATGTGACAACCTCGGTCAACCAAGTTATCTCTCTTGGAATTATGAATCTTGAGTGAGTGATGGAAGAATGAAGAAAATACTGTAGAGATGACTTTGTTTCAGTTGCTTCAAAAGAGAAGAGGTGTGCTGAGCAGGGATCTTTCACCATGCAGTGGTTGCTGTCCTTCCTACTTCCTGGACCTCTCAAGCTCCCTTTGCTCCTCTCTGTTCCCAAGCCTGGCCTTACAGCTTCATAGCCTATTATCCCTACATACATAAACACTATATCCATTTCTATCCCTGACACCATAGTCTTCAACTCTCTTCTTTTTTTTTTTAAGATTTTTAAAAATTTATTTATTTGAGACAGAGAGAGAGCATAAGCGGGGGTTGGGAAGGGACAGAGGAAGAAGCAGGCTCCCCACCGAACAGCTGAGCAGGGAGCCTAAATCGGGACTCAGTCCCAGGACCCTGGGATCATGACCTGAGCCGAAGGCAGATGCCCACTCAACAGAGCCACCCAGGTGCCCAAACTCTCTTTTGTTTAAGATAACAGCAGTCGGTTTCTTTTGACCACAGTTAAGGAAATTGTTAGAATATGTGAGAGATAGAAGTGAATATTCAAAAGATAATTTATAAACTATTTCTGATCTCAAAGGAAATATGTGTGAGAGGAAAATCAGATAGGGTATTTCTCTACTATATAAAGAAATAGACCTCTTACTTGCAAAGAAACATTTTAGGCTTTTCCCTTTAAATACTTTCAGCATGTTTTGGAAAAATGGTAGCCAGATTTTAAAAGAAAAAGATGCAGTTATTGATGTGAGAGACTGTCCCTCCACTTTAGGTCAGAGTTAGAAGGATATTAATAGATAAGACCCGGGGTTTTAAACTTGACATATTGTGAAACCTGAAACATTTAGAAATTTTGCTAGGTTAGGGGCACCTGGGTGGCTGTCAGTTAAGCATCCTACTCTTTCTTCTGCTTAGGCCATGATCCCAGGGTTATGAGATTGAATCCCACCTCAGACTCCTCGCTCAGTGAAAAGCCGCCTTGAGATTCTTTGTCTCCCTCTTCTTCTGCCCCTCCCCCACTTGCATGCACGCGCATGTGCTCGCGCTCTCTCTCTCTCTCTCTCAAATAAGTAAATAAATATCTTTAAAAAACATTTTTTTTTGCTAGGTTAGGGAGAGTTCTGGATAAAAGACCAAATGATCACAGTAATGACAGTGAAGGGAGTGGATGTGACAAGAGGTCACGTCATCGGTGTTCCCAATTAATACTTTTGTTAGCAAGCAGCTGAGTCATGACAAGGTAGTGAGTGAAGAACTGTGAATGAGTAGAGAGAAGCCCATGGGTGAGAGAAGATCCCATAGGAAATCAAAATGCTACATTCATAGACAAAGTTGGATAATGACTCTACTTGGTTCATATCAGTCATTAATATTCCTAATACACTTCACTGTGTGTCACTAATTTTTTTTTAAGATTTTATTTATTTATTTGACAGAGAGAGATACAAGTAGGCAGAGAGGCAGGCAGAGAGAGTGAGAGGGAAGCAGGCTCCCCATCAAGCAGAGAGCCCGATGCGGGACTCGATCTCAGGACCCTGAGATCATGACCTGAGCCGAAGGCAGCGGTCTAAACCACTGAGCCACCCAGGCGCCCCTGTGTCACTAATTTTATTGGGAATTTACCTTTGATACATGTTTTTATCACTTTAAGTTTTCTTAATACTATAGAAAAAACCCTCAAAGATTGTGAAATCTGCAATATGGTAATTTACCATACTATGGGCAACACAGAGCTTGGACTGAATAGGATCCATGTGTGATGTGTGTATGAGAGAGATAAGCATAAGTATACAGAAAACCAAGGGGGTGGGGGGAATGGATGGAAATTCAAGCCTGAATTGTCTGAACCAAGCTTCATGCTGGAAAGAAATGAGAGCCAACATAAAGATTGCAAACACTTAAGGAGTATTGGGAAAGAAAACATAACAGAATTTTTATAAGAGCTCAGGGAGACATACATGTTAAAGAGAAAGAAGAGCCAGCAAAATATAAAAATATAAAATACCGTTCTTCACTGGAGAAGGAGCAAGAGAACTAAAAGAATACATTATAATTGCAGTAAAGAGAGATTCAGAAAAAGGCTGCGCACATGTCAAGGAAATTGCTGAGAAAGAAAAGGCCCTCAAATTGAGGCAGACATAAACATATGACGACATTATTAACTTTTTCCTGATTTTTAATGAAAAGACATTCGTCGTTCAATTTGACGAAATTCTGAAAAGCATTTGGACAATACTGAAGATCTGTTGATGACCATTTACCGCAACAGAACTATTTCTGGAGAACAGGCTGAGTAAACGCGTGTGAATTTTAGTGGTAAGCATTACAGAGCCAGGGACAGAGACCTCTTAGCATCCAAAGGTTTGTGTGTGACCAGCACACAAGAAAGGAAAAGAGCTAAGGCCGAAGTTAATCCTCAGGGCAGTTCTATGTGACTGTGATTTGTTTCATTATCATACATGGCAAGAAGAGCACTTTGGAGTAAAAGAAGCTTGGGTTCAGGGCACTTGGGTGGCCCAGTTGGTTAAGCGTCTGCCTTGGGCTCAAACCATGACCCCAGGGTCCTGGGATGGAGACCCGCATCAGGCTCCCTGCTCAGCGGGGAGTCTGCTTCTCCCTCTGCCCTTCCCCCCTGCTCATGCTTTCTCTCGCTTTCTCTCTATCTCTCAAATAAATAAATAAAACCTTAAAAAAAAAAAAAAGGAGGAGCAGCTTGGGTTCAAATCTGAGCTCTTTTCAGGTCTTTCCTAGGTGTGTGACTGCAGACAGCTTTAGTACTCTCATCTGTAAAAGCTGTGTTTGATAGCGTATATACAGGGCTGATAAAGTGTTTAATACTGGAATTATTTTTTAATACCTGCACGGATGCAGGAAGAATTTAGAAGCTTCAGCTTGCTGTTTCTTTCCTTTCCTTGTCCCTGCCACCACCAGAAAACAAATAAGGCAGAGCCTCCCCATGGATACTCAAATTGAAATCTGAAAATCCTGTTTTAGATGGATCCATCTGGCTAAAGACTATGTACTATTTAAAAAATTTAAAAATACTGAAAGATAACACATACGGTCTGTCAGTTGCTTCTGCCTCAGTGGACATACTTATGAAATCCTTGGCTGAGAGCATCTTTTCATGGAGGAGAAGGCCCATAAAAGCCCTGAACCCATTTGCTGTGGTGGCCGAGGGGCCTGTGAGGAAAAGGGGAACCTGGAGGCACAGAGAGATTTTAATCTCCTTTATGGTTATTTCCTAGGGACTAACTTAGAGAGTTTGGGAGGTATTATTTGGGGTGGGGGAAAAGATCTGTTTGATATTCAACAGTTAGGACTTTCTAGAGTGCCGTGAAGGTAAAATATAAAAGCCTTTATTAATATTCAAACATTTGTAATACTTTTTTTATGCATAGACTTTATTCCCAGAGCTCTCGGGACTTTGCAGACACATTACAATTCAGACTCAATTTATCTTCACGAGTGTGTCATTAAGGTGTGTAAGGAGGTGGTATAATTCTATTATCTTCAGATTAAAGATATAAGGGGGGAAAAAAAAGCAGAGACAGATAAAGTAATTTATCTATGGCCTCACCATATGTAAGTAGTTGAACAGGGAATAGATACCTCTCCTGTCAGATAAGGATACCAGCATCCCATCCCAGCTGGGACCTGACTTTTTCTGAACCCTCAGTACCAGCGGATGAAAGGATGAGAAGATAGGATCCTACTCAGGGAAATAAAAATAAATAGTTCAGTCTCCAACACATCCCTGCAGATATAATGGCTATGGATTTGGTCACTGTAAGTAAGGCCAGAGTTGAGGCTGAAGTTCAGAATAGCTTCCTGTCCATTCACTGAGCATTCGTGTATGAAATAAAGACCAGGAGGTCCCTCCTTTGCTGACCTTCCCACAAAATTTTCTCTTCTTTTAAATTTTTTAATTTTTTTTTTTAAATTCTAATATAAGGGCACCTGAGTGGCTCAGTCGTAAGGCGTCTGCCTTGATCCCGGGATCCCAGGATCCCAGGATCAAGCGCCACGTTGGGCTCCCTGCTCGGCAGGAAACCTGCTTCTCCCTCTCCCACTCCCCCTGCTTGTGTTCCCTCTCTTGCTGTCTCTCTCTCTCCCCGCCCTCTCTCTGTTGAATAGATAAATAAAATCTTTTAAAAATAAATAAGTAATAAAAATTCTAATATCATTAACATACAGTGTTCTATTAGTTTCAGGGACAATATAGTGATTCAGTAATTCTGTGCATTACTCAGTGTTCATCATGAGAAGTGTCCTCTTGAATCCCGTCAGCTAATTCACCCACTCTCCCCCCAACGTCCTTTCTCTATAGTTGAAAGAATGTTTCTCAGTTTGTGCCACCAAACCCTTCTTTAGCCGTGTCTTGTTAAGCAAGTCTCTTTGCAGTTCTGGCACAGCTGAACAGATCCTTAATCTTCACCTAACATCTCCATCCGCCAAACCAGAAACACATTGCAGCCGCTCTTTAAGGTAAAAATTAGAACATACAGGGGCGCCTGGGTGGCTCAGTGGGTTAAGCCGCTGCCTTCGGCTCAGGTCATGATCTCAGGGTCCTGGGATCGAGTCCCGCATCGGGCTCTCTGCTCGGCAGGGAGCCTGCTTCCCTCTCTCTCTCTCTGCCTGCCTCTCTGCCTACTTGTGATCTCTCTCTCTCTCTCTGTCAAATAAATAAATAAAATCTTTAAAAAAAAAAAAAAAAAAAAAAAAAAAAAAAAATTAGAACATACATACTACCTCTGGCACTGAGCCAGTTCTGAGGCAAGACTTTTCTTTCGTTTTTCCAGCAGTTGTTTTCATTTCAGAGGTCACTGTTCATAAGAAAACAAAGGAAAACCTAGCATGAATATTCTCATGGAAGGATAATAAACAAACACTCATTCATTATTTTTGTTTATAAAAATCTACCTCCTTTATTTCTTGAGAAAAATGAAATAAGATGGTAGAAAAATTACTAAAATAGAATGTTTAAGCTTAAATGGGTAAGACAATTTATTTGGTTTAAAGGTATCGAAAGATGTTGTAAAGCCTCAAATCAAAGTCCTTCTTAATTGCTTGTGATTGTGACCAGCTTGAATTGAGGTAAGAAAAGCTGCGTTCAAAAATCTCTGAATGGCTTAGGGACAATCTCTTCTGTCTGACACTTGAAGCAAACCAAAATAAAGTCCTCATCTATTTTTTTTTCCAGTTTCATGGAGAAATAATTGACATATATCACTGTATGAGTTCGAGGTATACCATATGATGGTTTGATTTACGTCTATTGAGAAATGATTACTGCTGTAAGTTTAGTTAACATCCAGCATCTTGAGTAGATACAATAACGAGAAAAGAAATAGCCTCTGTACTCAGCCTATTCGTTCTGCCCCATCTGCCCAACCCCAGCAACCACTGATGTTTTTATTCTTGTATAGTTTTGTCTTTTCCAGAAAATCATATAGTTGGAATCATACACTATGTAGGCTTTTCAGATTGTTTTTTTCCCCTTAGTAATGTGTATTTAAGATTCTTCCATGTCTTTTCATGGCTTGTTAGCTATTTTCTTTTTAGCACCAAAGAGTATTCCATTGTCTGGATGTACCACAGTTTATTTACCCGTTTATCTACAGAACGACATCTTAGTTGCTTCCAAGTTTTGCCAATTCTGAATAAAGCTGCTATAAACATCCATGTGCAGGTCTTTGTGGGGATATAAATTTTCCACTTCTTCGGGTAATACTAAGGAACATGACTGCTAGATCGTGGTAAGAGCATGTTCAGTTTTGTAAGAAACCACCGAAGTGTATTTTCCATTCCCACCACCAATGAATGAGAGCTCCTTAGTTCCGCATCCTCTCAAGTATTTGGTGTTGTTTGTTTATTTTGGTCAGTCTAGTAGGTGTGTCATGAAATCTCATTGATTTAATTTACATTTCCCTAATGATGTGAGATGTAGAGCATCTTTTCATATGTTCATTTGCCATTTGTATATCCTCTTTAAGGAGGTCTTTTTTTCAGGCATTTTGCCAATTTTTTTTAATCGGGTTGTTTTCTTATTGTTGAGTTTCAAGAGTTCTTTCTATATTTTGGATAACAATCCTTTATCAGATGTGCCTTTTGTAAGTATTTTCTCCCAGTTTGTAGTTTATCTTCTCATTTTCTGAACAGACTCTTTTACAGAACAGAAGTTTTTAATATTAAAAAAATCTAGCTTACCAATTATTTTTTTAATGGATCATACCTCTGGTATTGCATCTAAAATGTCATGACCTATGCAAGATCAGCCAGGTTTTCTTCCATGTTTTCTTATAGGAGTCTTATAGTTTTGTGTTTTACATTTAAGTCTACAATCCATTTTGAGTTAATTTTGTGAAAACTAAGAGATCTGTGTCTAGGCGCGCCTGGGTGGCTCAGTTGGTTAAGCAACCGACTCTTGGTTTTGGCTCAGGTCATGATCTCGGTGTTGTGAGATTAAGCCCTGCCTTGGGCTCCGCTCCAGCCACTGAGCCTGATCAAAAGTCTCTCTCCTGCTCCCCATGCCAGCTCCTAAAAAAAAAAAAAAAAAAAAAGAGTACCTTACATGTTTTGGGATTTTTTTCTAATTCTCTGTTATTGGTTTTAAGTTTAATTTTATTGTGGTCCAAGAGTAGCATTGTGGGACTTTTCTTCTTTAAAAATCTGTTGAGGTGTGTTTTACAGCTAAGAATGTCGTCTATCTTGGAGAATATTACACGTGAGCTTGAGAAGAATGTGTATTCTGCTGTTGTTAGCTGAAGTAGTTTATAGATCTTAATTAATCCAGTTGATTGATTGTCCTTATGTTTTTACAGCCTCCTTTTTCTCTCTTTCCCTAAATGGACTTCACAATATAACTGAGTGATATAATTTTGTCTCCCAAAATATGTTTCACATTTTTTTCCTATCTATGCTTTTTTCGCTGCTCCTATTGCTTAGAATGCATTTACCCTCCACCCCATTTAGTAATAACAAAAGGGTCAATTCACTAGGAAGGTATAACAATTCTAAATTTAAATGTATCTAATAGCCTTGTTTCAACATATGGAGGGCAAAACTTTACCAGAGCTACAAGGAGAAAAATATTCAAATCCACAATAAAAGAGAGAGATTTTTAACATAGTTCTCATTAGCTGGTAGAATAAGAAGATAAGAAATCTGTAGGGATTTAGAAGATTTGAATAATATGATAACAAATCTGACTTTTCCAATACACACAGAATATGTGCAAAGATTGACATCTCAAGAAGATAGTTGAGAATAGAAAATTACACAAAAAACCAAACAGAGGAAATATTTAAGAGCAGAAATTCAGGTCTCCATCACATATTTTTGTATGTATGTTGTTGTTCTGTTTTATTTTTAACAACACTTTAAAAAAATATAAAAATCATTCTTAGATCACTGACCCAAACAAAAAGAGGCCATGGGCCAGATTTGGCCTGAGAGCTGTTGTTTGCTGACTTCTGCTTTAGATCATACAGATATTAAAATGATCATAAGGGAAAATAATGAAAAACTTTATACCAATAAACTTAAAATTTTAAATGACCTAGATAAAAACCCAAATTACCAAAACTAACACAAGAATAGAAAATCTAGATTGTTTTATAACTATTAAAGTAACTGGATTCTTAATTCTTTCCCACAGAGAAAAACGACAGGCACAGATGGCTTTCCTGGTGACTTCTACCAAACATTTAAACAGACTTTTCTAGAGAACAGTAAACAAGAGATTATTTATTTTCCATCATTTTTAAGGGAGCTTCAGAGTCTTGATATCAAAATATGACCAAAATATTATGAGAAAGAAAAGTTTCAAGGCAATATCACATAGAGCACAGATTGAAAAATCGTAAATAAAATATTACCAAGTCAAATTTACCAAAATATAAAAATCTGAATTTATTCCAAGAATGCAAGATTGATTGAACATTCAATGTAATTTATTACATTATAGAATAACAGAGAAAAATCATATGACCATCTTAATAAACAAAAAAAATATTGTGATAAAATTCACCATCTATTCATAATAAAAATTCTCTACAAACTAGGAAAAAAAGAAATTTCTTTATTCCAAAAGAAGTAACAACAGGAAATGTAAGGCAAGCATTAAGCTTAGTGGTGAAATGGTGAAAGCTCTCCTACTGAGACCTAAAACAAGGCAAGTAGGTCTGTGAGCACCACTCTCATTCAACATTGAATGAAAGTTCCCAGCCAGTACAGAAAGGTAAAACGGCTAATACAGAAAAACGAAAAACAAAAGGGTGGGGGGGAAGACTGAGGAAAGGGGAAAAGGAAGAAATAAGAAATAAAACTTTCAGTAGTCAGTAGTCACAGACGATACATGTATGTGTTTGTAGGAATTCCAAAAAAGGAATGTAAATCAGTATAGTTACTGTGGAAAACAGTATGGAGGTTTCTCAAAAAATTAAAAATAGGACTATCATATGATCTAGCAAAGTCCACTTCTGGATATGTATCTGAAGGAAATGAAATCACTGTCTCAAGGAGATATCTATACTCCTACATTCATTGCAGCATTATTTATAATAGCCAAGACATGGGCATAACCTAATATCCATCAAAGGATTTATTCATCAAAATAAATAAAGTAAATGTGATATATATGTATTTTGTGATGTATATGTATATTACATATATAGAAATTTTTATTCAGCCATAAAAAGAAAGGGAATCTTGACATTTGTAACAACATGTATGAACCTGAAGGCATTATGCTAAGTGAAGTAAGTCAGGCAGAAAAAGACAAATACTGTATGATTTCATTTATGTATGGAATCTAAAAAAACAAACTCAGGGTGTCTGGGTGACTCAATTGATTAAGCGTCTGCCTTCAGCTCAGGTCATGATCTCAGGGTCCTGATTTGGAACCCCGGGTTGGGTCGGGTTCCCTGCTCACTGGGGAGCCTGCTTCTCCCTCTCCCTTTGTAGTCCCCCTCCTTGTGCTCTCTCTCTCTCTTTCTCTCTCTGTCAGATAAAGAAATAAAATCTTAGCAACAAAAAAAGTAAATTGGATCGATGTGCCTGGGTGGCTTAGTCTGTTAAGTGTCCGACTCTTTATTTTGGCTCAGGTCATGATCTCAGGGTCACAAGATCGAGCCCCATTTTGGGCTCCACACTGGGTGTGCTTAAGTCACTCTCTCCCTCTCCTTCTGCCCTTCCCCCCAGCACATGTGCTCTCTTTCTCTCCAAATTTCTCCAATTTTCTAGTTTCTCCAAGAGTAAATTGAACAAATAATTGTAGGTATATTCATACAATGGAAGATCATAAAAGAGAAAAATGAACAAACTATAGCTACAATCAAATCCTGGATAATTTTACAAATATGTCAAGCAAAAGAAAGCCAGTCATGAAACTATTCAAACTGTATGACCCCATTTACTATAAAATTCAAAACAATAAACTATGGAGTTTGGAGATACATTGAAACTATAAAGTAAGCAAGGAAGTAATTAAATAATAGCCAGGGGAGATGGAGGAGATATGACAGGGGGTTTGGAAGTACCGCTGAGATTTTATTTCTTGATGTGGGTGGTGGTTACATTAGGTTTGCTTTAGGATAAATTCTTGGGCCCACATTTTTATTTTATACATTTTTTTATATGTTTTATATTTTTTAAAGTTGTATCTCTTGAAATGTAATTAATTTAGTAATAATAGGGATTTTAGTGGTTCTTTCTGTTTTTAACTGGGATATAATTGACATATAACATTGTATTAATTTTAGGTGCATACAACATAATGTTTTGATATATGTATATGTAACACTACAGTACAAACACTACAGTAAGATCAGTTAACAGCCATTACCTGTGGTGTGTCATAGTTACAAATTTTTTTCTTGTGATGAAAACTTTTAAGATCTATTCTCTTAGAAAAATTTTTTTTCAAGTAATCTGTACACTCAACCCCAAAACTCAACTTGAGCTCAACCCCAAAATCAAGAGTTACCTATTCTACCGACTAACCCAGCAACTTTTAAATATACAATACAGTGTTATTAACTATAGCCATCATGCTGTACATTATATTCCATGACCTGTTTATCTTTCACTAGAAGTCTTTATCACTTGACCCTCATCACCAATTTTTGCCTACCCGCTCCACATACACACCACTCCAACTCTGGCAATCACCATCTTGTTTTCTGAATCTATGAGCTGAGTTGTTGTTGTTGTTGTTGTTGTTGTGTTTTTAGGTTCCACATACAAGTGAGATTATAGGGATTTGTCTCTCTGTGTCTGACTTATTTCATTTATCACAGTGCCTTCAGGATCCACCCATACTGTTGCAAAGGGCAAGATTTCCTTGTATATGCTTTAAATTCCAAAACTGAAAAGCTTAAAGAAACCTTCCACATGAACCAGTTGGTGGTGTCCAATGACACTGACGCTTGTGGCAGCCACAACTTAGCCGTGGTCTTTGTAGTGTGCCTGGAATAATCTTATATTAAAGTCCACACAGCAGTCTTCACTGAATCGATCATCTCCCTGATTTAAATGAAGGACTTAAGAGTTTCCCTTTTATGAAATGTACCTGGTAAAGATTGCCAGAAGAGAAGGAACAGCAGGTAGTTTTAATTAAACTCTCCTAGTAGAAAAAAAATTCTCTTCTGCTGCATCATCTATGGACTTGTAGGAGTTCCGCCTTCTGTCAGTCTGGACACACACACTTAAACCCATGAGAGGGCCAGCAGCACAGATCCTCGGCCCTGTGGCTTCCATCACAGGAGGGAGGGATGGAGCTAAGTGAATTATCTCGATGGAGCAGCCTACTGTCCTCTATAGGCATTGAATATATTGGCTTTGACAAGCTTTGCCTCCCTTGTCATTCCTATTGAGTTATTAAAATTAAAGCAGACATGTTTAAAGCTCAAGTGTTTTTGTAGGATTTCTTAAAAGGATCAGAAATCTGTGCCCTAAATTCTTAACAAGCTGTTTTCCCAGTTGTTTTTCCCTTGAAGAGAAAAAACTCTGAAGGGTCACACCTATATTCTTGTAGATTCACTGCTTTCCTCAATTTCCATTCCACCAGATTAAGGTTTAACCTTTTGATATTAAAAAAAAAAAATCTCTACTTGATATGAGAAAATAAAAATTATATTTAAAAATCCTTGCCAGTGGCCTTCACCCACCTCAACCTTTTTGTGACAAAAGTCTCAAAACTAGTCTCTGCAGACATACCTGGAGCAGAAGAAATCAAATGGGAATTTTCATCTGCTCAATGCCATTGACTTAAAAGTCACTTAGGAAGAAAAGTGCTGGAACATGCTAGAGCATACAACTCCTTGAGAAAAGTTGAGTGGTCAAGGCTGGGGTGAAAAAGACATATTTCTGGTGGCAGAGAACACAGACTTTTAAAAATCTCTTAATGAAGATATTTTTCAGACTAGAGCAACCTCCGGGGGGGAGGGGGGGAGTGATTTGAAGTGACATCGTTTGAGACATTTAAATTATAGTGGATGAAATACTCAAACCCACCACGAAAAAACACTCTTTGTAGAACTCATGGGAAAATTAGTGGGATTTATAATAGGCCTTTTCTGTGCAGAATTAAGCCCAGCAGGCAGACCTACTGTTGAATACATGTTATTTTAAATGGAGTGTGACTATATTGTAAGTCAGTCCCTTCTTCTTCCGAGGAGAGCATGAATGGATAGGTTAGCCAAAAATTTAAAAGGTTTGCTTTTTTAAAGCGGTAGATTTCTTCAGAAAGCCTACCTAATTATGTGTGTTTCTCCTCAAGAACCACATGCTTCAATACTCACTTCCTTTTAGGTACTTTTTAAAATGTTCTCTGCTCCCAGGATTTCTGACTTCTTTCTCAACAAATCGCATGTAACAGAGAAGAAAAGTTGTGAATTCACACAGTTTTCAATTTCAAATGCTGAAATTTAATTCCACTTTTTCCAAGGACAATGAATTTCATGGTGACCCGCCATGCCAAGGCTTTCCCACTGCAGGGTAGACCCAGCACAGCTCTTGTTGAGCAGAAAAAGTTCCACAATAAGGAACTCACTTGTTTGGAATCAAGCCCTTATGAGTTAAGGGGGGAAAAATTAAAAAAAAAAAATTTTTAAAAACCACAACAACCTATCTTCTAGAGATCCTTCATTTAAAAGTACAATTGCCATGTTCTGTCAGCCTATTGATTTTTCTTCATTGTTGAAATGAAGAATGTAAACAGAATTGCATATTTACTCATTCTGTTTTCTGATACATTTGCTTCAAGAGCTCCATGCTTCTGTCCCATGCGAAAGAGAGGCTGCTGTTTCCAGAGCTGGTCCGTGGAGATGACCGATGAATGACCGACAAAATTCTGATTAATGCTTCATAATTAGGAGTCACTTCTACCTCAGGAGCTTTTTATAAGTCCACAGTGTTGACCCTGCTACCTTCTTTTTCCCTTGGTAATTGCTGAAGTTTGACAGGCACTGTGTTTGTTGCCTATAACATATGGCTAATTGAATCTGAGTTGGGGAAAGAAGGACCAGATTCCTAATTATGAGCCATGCCACTGATCTGAAACCTGAATAAATAGGAAACAAGGAAAATGCTGCTGACCCAGAAAGCATACTGGTATACAGTGGTTGCAGCAGAATGCAACTATTTCCAGAAATGCTCAAATATCCCTTCTTTACGTTTTGCTCTTTCTTTCAATCACAGGAGGCATACAAAGATTGGACAGAGATTTGCTTTTATCTCTGTGCTTTCTGCAAGTCTGGACACTGGATGCCTGATACTTGGTCTTTTGAAATTCACATAGTCTGACACTAGGGCACTTTGCATTTCTAATAAGGCAAATGCCGGATTTTCATCTTGTAGATTTTTCTCCGTCCTCACCACTGAAGTAATGAAGATACATGTATATATTATAAAATGTGTGCCTCAATTTTGGATGAATTTTTCTACAGCAGTTAATTTAATAGTACCATTCCTCCTTTGAATTGCCTCTCCTGGGGAAGAGGGAAGGCAGTAAATGAAATGTACCAAGAATATTCACTCACCAATTTTTGCTAAACATTTTAGTAACAGTGCCAGGCACAGTGCAAGGTGTCAAAATGTGTATACAGATGTTAAGACACTGTTTTTCAATAATTTTTTCCGTGCTTGTGAGGGTAAGATGAACAATAGAAGTATAAGGTGAAATATGTTGTGGCATATATGTAAGAAAATATTGTTTGATTAATGCCTCTCACTAGACTATAGATGCTATGAATGAAACCTAGCACAGTGATATAAGTGGGTGTTCAGTAAATTTTTATTATAAATCAATCAAGGGAAGAATGAATATGATATGCAGTTATATGGGATTTAGAGAGAAGTTGTGTCTGATTGTGGGATTTTAAAGAGGCTTTTTAAGAAAACACACTTTTGTTTTAAGTCTTGAATGAATGGATAAGGGTATATAGGTAATAGGCTCCCCCCCAAAAAAAAAGCAAAATACAGACTATTTGGGTGTCACAATTGATCTAGTTTGTTTGAGAAAGTCATATATAATACTTGACATTTTGCAACATGTCATAAATTTTATAAAGATACATGAAAAAGAGTCATGTGAGATACACCTCAAAAGGTATATTTGGAACAGATCTTAGATAACCTGGATTACAGGCTAATGATTATGACAAAAAGCAGTGATCTATCAATGTCCGTGAGCTAATTCAAATATCAACCATTTACTCATGACAGGAAATGCTCTCTTCTCTGAAATATTTCAAGAACTCAGGCACCGGTATTAACACACTACAGAGGAAAACAAAAAGTACGATTTTCCCTAGAATTCATTTTCAGGAACAACCTGGAAGGTTACTGAGAATACACATACATGTTAAAATCTTCAATCCCTCTACTTTTTTCTTTTGGGCAGCTTGCCAGCTATAACAAAAATAATGCGGAAATTTAATTTAAGGACTGCTATCAATGGTGTCTTTATCTGTTAACAATCATTTTTATCAGAAGACATTAAACATCTCACATACAGGCGTGGTGGTGCTGAGAATGCAAACAGTATCTTCAGAATGGGGTGGCAAAGACTACCGGTCATTTGTACCAACAGCTGTTCTTCAGCATATTAACATCTTAAAACCCTATATTTTTGCACAGGAAACAGGGCCAACTGGAGACTTCCAAGGATAAAGTATACATTTTCATCTCTCTTTGCTAGTATAATTATGTGATTTAAAATTTGAGGAGTAATAAAAAGTAATACACAAAGCATTTTAGATTAGGCTGTTGCTAAGGAAATACTCACCTCTCTCCTTTCTGCCCAGGAAGATACTTCCACACCCTTTGATGTTGGATTTGGCCATGTGACTTGCTTTGTCCAATGAGATGTAAGCATACATGACACGCGCAAAGGCTTGAAGTGTGCCTCTAAGGTTGGGCTTACCCTCTTGTCCTCCTCCCAGTTGCCATGAGAAGAACTTCCAGTGTGTAGTCCTTACCCCTTTAACCCAGGCTGGAAAATGAATACCTCTGGAAGAGCCCTGAGTCCAGCCCTCAGCCAGAGCGTGGAGCCACTGAATTCCAGCTATCACACAAACGTGTGAACAAGAAATAAATGCTTGTTGTTTTATGTTACTAGAGTTTGAAACTGTTTGTCATCCAGCATTAGTTGACTAATGCCATCTTCTGCAGACTCTGTTCAAATTTGTCAAGCTTTTATACATCGAGAACTACAGACTATGGTTTTTAACCATCCCCAAATCAACCTGTTAGTACCAGTAAAGGGACTTAAATATATGAACACTTAATTCGTATTTTCCCTATGATATGCTCATATGATTAAGATCAGAATTGAGTTATGTGGCTGGGCAATCCTTTCTATGTCTATTGGCTTTTACAACTGTTCTGGTTTTCAAACAGAACTCACAGACCCAGTTTGTCTGGAAACGTGGCAAAAAGTAACCAACTGCCTTTGCTGTGACCACCAGAGCTTTTGAAGACTTCTTTTCTATTTATGAACTTGGAAACAGGAGTCTGTCTCCTCACAGCATTTATTCCTGATTTCCCTCATCCTTAGCAACTGACATGACAATCATTCTTGCTGAGAACATTAATAGCTATTTTACCACAGGTAATGGCAATAAAAGCGGTACAGATTATTGCAAAATAGGCAATCCTTCTCAAGAGAGCTCTCTTTGTTTTATTATTCTGTCCGTAAAACTTTCCAGCCCCTGGAATCTGATGTGGTCTTTCTTCTCCTTGGAGGCTATTGGCTCAGATATACATGTGCTCTCCTCATCTTCCCAAATAAAGCTCTTCTTTATTTCTTTAGCTCTCCTAGTTCTCCCCTCTTCTGTCACGGCACATATGTGAACGTATTTTTCCTCTGGGGTCCTGATTTACCAACAGTGGCTCCAGACACGTGGCAGTGGTCCCACAGGACTAACAGTTTTCTGTTGCCCCCTCTGTGAACTCACACGTTGTGACCTGTGTACTCAGCTCCTCACCGTCCATGCAACGGAATTAGTGATTCTCCACCTACTCTTCTCATTTCCTCCTTCTGAATCTAGCTCCTTCTCTTTCCTGTAATAAGCCTCTTGCTCGAATACTACATATAATGACTATGATTTCCTGACTGAACTTACTTGTTTTTATGACATTTTCTCCCCCCCTCCTGTCCTGTTCCCCTGCCACAACCCCGTTGCTCACTCCTGCCAATCAAACTGGAAGGCCTTCCGGAGCTCCTGTGCATATAACATATAACAGCAAAGAGGGGTCTTCTGGGATTTTGTGTTTTGGCAGCCTGGGCCCATAGTTCCTTAAGTGCCATGATGAATTTACAGGACCGTTGTGGCAGATATCATTTTTGAGCTGTCAGGGTATAAGCTGCTACTGTAAGCTTCTTGTTTGAAACTAATTATTTAAAATGGGACAATTTGGGGCGCCTGGGTGGCTCAGTGGATTAAGCCGCTGCCTTCGGCTCAGGTCATGATCTCAGGGTCCTGGGATCGAGCCCCACATCGGGCTCTCTGCTCAGCAGGGAGCCTGCTTCCTCCTCTCTCTCTCTGCCTGCTTGTGATCTCTCTCTCTGTCAAAGAAATAAATAAAATCTTTTAAAAAAAAAAAGAATAAAATGGGACAATTAGGTTTTTCGTGTTTTATCTGTTTTCTTGCTATTTGTTTATTTAGACCTAATGATGTCATGAAAATAATTGACACATGGAGAACATTATGAACCTAGAAAGGCTAAGAACCTCTGCAGACTGGTAAGGACTCGTGACGTAAGAACAGTTTAGAGCGAACACAGAGTAAGAGCAAGGCTCCCCCCACACACCCCCATAAAGCCCCTGACTGTCACACGGAGAGATGGGCTAATCAGGACACAGAACTTTTTCCTAGAACCAAGCTCCTTTGAGACAGCCAAACTCCCTGATAAGTCTTTGGGATCTTAGAGCAAAGAAGACTGGAGTCCAATTCTATGAACATGCCCCCAAGAATGGCAAGAGGAGATCCTAGCCTCACAGAGCTTTACAAATTCCAGCATCACACAGGAGCACCAGTATGATTCTCAAGAGTGCTAGAACCAAGGGAGCAAAGAGTTCCTGACAGATCTAAAGACTTCATATAGGCAGAAATGAAGGATGCATTCACGATGAGCTATATGGACAGCATGGGGCAATGGTGGTCTTGAAAATGTATGTGCTATCAAATGTCCAATTTAGCCCTGATGACTTAGACCCAAGTAAGCCCTCTAGGGCTTAAATGTAACCCAAGGAGAACAGAAGTACAGATAGAGGGAAACCAACCACATTAACCACAGTTAAGTTTCTACCATGCTGGAGGAATGGGTGTGCAAACAGAAATTAAATCGAGTTCTTGAAAAGCAAAGGTCCATTTCTTACATACTTTGATCTATGGACTGAGATTTATAACACCTATATAAGCATATAAAATGGAAATCATTTCACCATTTTTTAAGAAGGTGCTGCTTTTAAGAGACTCTGCTTTCTTTTTTGAGAAAAACCTCCTATCCAAAAACCCAGGAGAATTTTTTTTATGTCTCTGACGAAGAGAGATTGTGGTCCAAATGAAAACCCACTCAAAACACATCATGCCCACTGTGACATAGTTTATAAATATTAGAACTAAAAAGACACACTAAGACTTTTTGTCTAGTGGTTTTCAAATATTTTAAATTCAAAAACTATTTCCCAGATAGAATATTCTTAGTAGAATATTATTAAGTACCCCAAGAAATAAAAGTGGTATGATACTAGCAAAAGTTTATTGACTCAAATTTATAATACTTATTTTAAAAATAACATATAAATAATAAGGCTATTTTGCAAATGCAAAGATATTAACAATTGGAGGTTATTTCTTTTAATTATGGTCTTATATCAAACACATGATCTTAAATCAGACACGATGCTCAATTTTTTTCTCTATTTTGTAGTCTCCATTTCCATTGTTTGATTAACAAGGTAAATGACTGAACTGGTAACAATTTCCTACTAGCTTATCTTGTTATCTCAGGTTATTACTCAATGTTATAAGTATCTATGGCAATACAACAAACTATCTTAAAACTTAGTGACCTAAGAAAAATTACAATTCCTGGGGCACTAGGGTGGCTCAATCATTTAAGTGTCTAACTTTTGATTTTGGCTCAGGTCATGATCTCAGGGTTGTGAGATCAAGCCCCATGTTGGGCTCTGAGCTGAGCATAGAACCTGCTTAAGATTCGTTCTCCCTCTCTCTCTCTGCCTCTCCCCCAACCAAAAAAAAATCAGAAAAATTCCTTTAAGTCCAGAATTCATACAGAGCACGGATGGTCGATTCTACTCGATGTGGCATTAACTGGAGTCATTTTTCAGTGGCCCTCAGCTGATAGAGGACCTTGTGTGGATTAGTCAAAATTACTTCACTCAAATGTTTGATTCTTTGCTGGGTACAGCTGGTAGGTAGGCTTAGCTGAGTCCTTCCCCCTCTCCATGCAGACTCAGGGTCTCTCCGTGTGTTTACTCCAGCAGGGTAGTCAACTTTCTTGCATGGTAGCTCAGGAATCCAAGAATGAGCATTCCAAGAAGCCTGGGAAGAATTTGCAAGTCTTCTTGTGACCTGATTTCAGAATTTCAGAAATCCCTTCCAATATATTCTGGTGATCAAATAAGTCCCTATGACTTGCCCAAGCTCAAGGGTGAGGAGCAATGCACTCTACCTCTCACTGGGAAAATGGCATGTCCATACAAAGAGCTGAAAGAATTGATGGTGGACCCTTTAGAAATAGCTACCACATTCAGGAAAACAAATCAAGATGTTGAAAGAAAAGTGGAGTTTCAATATTTAGTAAGTAATAATAGCTCCAAACATTTCTTAATGGGTAAATGTTCAATGTGGAGAGAACCAATGAACAGGTTTTTCAGGCTGTCATTGCCTGGTGGAAAAACAATTTTCGAACATACATTGTTACATTAGGACACATTTCAATGGTGTCTTTTTTTTAAAACCCTGGGCTTGAGGAACTACTTTGTCCAATATTTCTCAAAATTCACCAAAAAATCAGATTTATGTTATTTTGTATATTGAGTCTAAATTTTGTTTCCGTTTCTTTATGGACACTTTAATCTGTAACTATACTTCATCTGGAGCTTGAATTGCCAAACTAACAGGGGCTAGTTCATGTTCTATAACTCACTGTCCATATCATTACAAATAATCCTGAAAAGCCAGCAATTGAAAATGTAAGTTTTAATAAGATTGAGATCGGTGTGGCACTATCTAACACTGTGTGCAAAGATGACAGAATCTTTTTTGGAAGCTAGCTCTTGCCTTATACAATATATGATGACTAAGTACATTTTGACAACTTTTCTATGAGTCACCAGTCCTTTGGTGCTCTTTTGCCCCATAACAGCTCTTACACAGCCGTTAAAGATATTCTGACATTAGTGGTATTTGAAAATTGATTTTAACTCTTATCATTTCCTTCTGGTTCCTACGAATCATGTGTTTGACAACATTGCATCTTCTTCCTATACACACGTCAGAACAAACCATAAATTAAGCAAAACTGAGATCCACAATATTGGCAATATCATCCATGGAACTGTAAAGAATTCATATCATTTCAGCTTCCTTGCTAATACATCAAGTTCAACTGATATATTCTTAAATCCTCTCTAGACTGTGTTATCAGGGAATGTTACCGATCAGCACCAGATTTGTTATTGTGTTGTATGTTATTTGTTGCTGTATAACAAACCACTCCAAAGATTTGTGGCTTAAAATGACAATTTTTTTACAATTTTTTTTTAAGATTTTATTTATTTATTTGACAGAGATCACAAGTAGGTAGAGAGGCTGGCAGAGAGAATGAGAGGGAAGCAAGCTCTCTGTTGAGCAGAGAGCCCAATGCGGGACTCGATCCCAGGACCCTGAGATCATGACCTGAGCCGAAGGCAGTGGCTTAACCCACTGAGCCACGCAGGTGCCCTACAATTTATTTTTTTTTTATAATTATATTTTTCACAAGCCTATGAATTAACTGGTCCAGTCTTCTGCCAGTGGTGCCTGGTTCACTCCTGTGGCTGAGTTGATCAGGTGACTTCCCCTGGGCCAGACGGTCTAAGATGGTCTTACTCATGTCTTGGGTTTTGGTGCTAACTGTTAGCTAAGCTGTTCTTGCTGTGTTTTCCCACCATTCGGTAGCTGACTAGGTTTCTTTACATGGTGGCCAGAGCATTCCAAGAGGGAAAGACAAGAGATCCATGGCTTTGGAGGCCTCACCTCTGTACAGTGTAACTTCAAGCAACCTTATATTAGTCTAACCAAGCCATACAGCAAAGTTCAGGTTCAAGGGATGGAAAAATAGACTGCATCTCTTGATGGGAGGAGCTATCCAGTCATGAAAGAATCTGGAATCCTTCTGTCTACATTCACAAATTTCATTTCCAATTGGTGTTGTAACCATAGGACAGAAAAATATCTTGCAAAACCTCATTACATATATATCACATCGAAGAATTTAAGCATTCTTATTACCACAAAGGTAAGTCCCAGTGATAAATAATGGTAAGGAAAAAAAAATAGTGCTTCTAAGTTTTCATCTCTTTACTGATACCTTAACCTGAAACTATAATTTATTAGCACCCTGAGCTGCCAAACAAATACAGACTTGTATCATAGTGACTTTGAAGAGGATTTTCTGCATATTGCTTTCATTTGGCCTACTGCTGTCAGTTTGGTCGATAAAATCTGAAAATACATTTAGTACTTTACAGTATGATTCGTTTTATTCTGAGTCTAATCAATACAGCAAGTCTATCCTAAAATGTGGGCCTGATCAATATTATCATTTCCATCTGCACATTTGCTTTTGAAATGTCCTGCTTTGAATCAACAACCCGTTTTTAGTTGCAGGATGAATTATCTCACCTCGCCTAAAATGTGTGTGTGTGTGTGTGTGTAAAAGTTAAACACAAAGCACCTCAAACATGGAACAGTTTTATCAAAACGATCAAATAACAAGCCTTCAAAGTGAAATAGGAAGCATTTAAACATACTGCCGAGTGCATTATTGAAGAGATGTAGAAGGGCACCTGGGTGACTCAAGTCAGTTAAGCATCTATCTTGGCTCAGGTCATGATCTCAGTGTCCTGGGATGGAGCCCCATGTTGGGTTCCCTGCTCAGCAGGGGGTCTGCTTCTTCCTCTGCCCCTCCCCCTGCTTGTGTTCTCTCTCGCTCTCACAGAAATAAAATCTTTTAGAAAGGAAAGGAAAGGAAAGGAAAGGGAAGGGAAGGAAAGGAAAGGAAAGGAAAGGAAAGGAAAGGAAAGGAAAGGAAAGGAAAGGAAAGGAAAGGCTTGTAGAAAGTAGTCACTCTGGACACTGCCACCGGTGATTTCACGGTGACTGGAAACCAGCAGCACATGTGTATACCACTGGTTTGTCATTTCTTTGATGGCAGCCTCTGTATTTAGTTCTATCATCTCCTGAGAGAGAACCTGGGCCAGAATTTGCAGAATTTTCAAGAACTCTATTCTTCTTAGTCCATGACACATTTATAAGGCAGTCAAACTTAAGAACAGAACGTTTTATTATGGGGTTAACACACAAAAAAGAAGTGGATGTGGTCGTGTCTGGGTGGTCTCAAATATGTTAAAATTTGGGATTTAACAACCCGAGTTTGTACCAATTGTACCAATTGAATTTTTAATAGTCCAAAAGTTCCTTTTGGAATTTGAATCAAATGTTATTAGAATGTCTGTAGCAGTATGAAAATCACAATTTTGGTCAAAACATACATTATAAGTAGACAACATAACAAAAGAAGCTAAGAATGCTGCTCAAGGATTAAGGAGCTGGGGCAAAACTCCAGGTCATGGAACTCCCAGGTCATCGTCTTACTAGACTTGACTATCCCCTAGCTCTGATTTCTGTCTAACATTGGTTCTCCTGTCCTTTGACCTCAAATATCTAAAGAAGTTTGGAAAGAGAAGTTTTGTTAAGATCAAACATAACTATAATTCACATCTCCCAGAACTAAAAATGACATTGAAAAATTACTCTTCCTATCAAGTTGTGTAGATGTATATAACGTAATATATCACAAGGAAGGTTCATTACCATTACTATTCCCCTCAGGCCAAGACAAAGTAAATCCTACTTTTAGTTTCCTTTTGCTTTAAGTTCTTAAATTAAATGAATTGGGGTGAAGAGCTCTTGCTAACATAAATTTTCCAAGTATATTCTGATTTTAGGGTTCCAATTCCCACCAAACTATTTATTGATTTAATTCCTCCAATACGATCCAAGTGGATGTAATAAAGGTTTACTCTGCCAAATTTTCAAAAAGGACAATCTTCTACTCCCTCAAAAATACAGAATTATTACCTTCCTGAGCACACCTCAAAAACCTTATGCTAAAAGCTGAAGAAAAGAAATATCTAGTGTTGAGGGGATTTTAGGAAACCAGGTACTGTAAATTTGTTTAATATTTCTAGAGAGCTAGTAAGCAATCAACATTTTTAAAAGTCTTTAAAATTGTGCAGTTCCTTTGAGCTATTTATTGCAAGAAATTTAACTTAATGAAATAATCTCCCTGTGTATATAAATTTCCTATAAATATGTTATTCACAGTATGTTTTTTCATATCACCAAATTAGCAATTACCTAAATGTCCAAGAATACAAAACTAGTTAAGTAAACTATATTATGTCCACAAATGAGCCAGTAGTCAATAGTGACTAGGATCTTAGTAGTCAAATTGATACAAATCTGGGTTCAAGTCACAGACTATCTGTGTGACAATGAGGAAGTTATTTAAAGTTTCTAAGCCTCAGCTTCCTCATGTTAAAATAAGCTTGCTGAGTTACTGTGAGGATTAAATGAGTACTTAAAGGATATCTAGCTCTAGTACACAGCAAGTGCTCGGTAGATCTTAGCAACAAATACTGTTGATTTAGTTGAAGTGTTTGGGAACCATCATCATTTTATAAAAGAATCTTTAGGCATACTGTGGCAAAGGGTTACAAAATAGTGTATATATTAGGATGTCACATTTGTGCATGCCTCCATTCTTGCACTGAGGAAAAAAACGCAACAGGAAGATCATCATTAAAACATTAAAAATTACTACCCTCAGATATTTAAATTCTGGGAGATTTTAATTTTATTCTTTAATATACAATTCAACCTTCCTACATAAGTAATGTTTACTTTACATTTGGAAAAGGCCCCACTATTGTCAAACCCTTTCTAACAGCTTGCTACTCAAACAGAAGACAGGGTTTTCTCATTTCCGTTTCTACGTGAGGGGAAAGCAGACCCTGGGCCGAGTAAGTCCCTTGTTGAATGGACCTGCTTTTTACCACCCCAGAGAGATCTTCCAAACTTAGCAAAACAAGTTGCGGTTCTTCTATATATTTCGTTACCTATAGACAGATTCTACAGACCGACAAGAGGTTTTGATATTCAGAAACCTGAAATTGCAATAATTTAATGGAAGTGGAAAAGTCAATTAATCTCCAGAGGCATGAGACTATTCTGCCCTCCCTAGCCTGTTTTCTATTTTACTAGCAAACATATGTTGCTTGTCTACCACCAGGGTTAGAAGATGGGATGTTGGAGCTAGAAAAGAAACAAGATATACACTCTTACCATCAAAGGCTCCTAATTTCGAAGAAATAATATTTGTATTGCAATTTACAACTTAGAAAGCACTTTGCATATATACCCCTGTTTAATTTCATAGCAACACTGCAGGAGGTGGAAGAGTATAATGGCGATGATCCTCTATGGTTTAAGACACAAAGGCATGAGTATTTCATTCAGTTACTGGTGAGGCAGGGACAGAGTCTAGATCTCCTTATTCCAAGTCTGCTATTCTTTCCTCTAAACTACTACTGAATGTGTTAGTTAAGTATATATGTTATAGGCATATCGCTATCTAATCTGTTTAGAACCTGCTCAAAGAACCCCTCTATTTGGTTCACATATCAGAACATATAAATTTACTACTCTAAGTTGTTGAAGACATTGTCTTTTGACTCATAGTCTACTATGTCTAATACATGTAAATTCTTGCTTTTTTTTAGATTTTAATACTAGACAAAGCTTTACTTTCCTAGAGGAAACATACATCTCCTCCTATTTAATAATAAGAATTATGGAATTAATCATACCTCCCTGTTGACTGGGCTTCCCAAGAAACTCAAAGCCAAATTTGGACCAGTGTATGACTAGTAATAGTAAGTGTCCCCTAAATATTTGGCAGATAAAAGAAAGAACGAATCATGAAATGAATGAGTGAGTAAAACAACTGTGTTGGCCCTTGTGATTTGCATATTGGTATTATTTTCTTTAGTCCTTCTATTTCTGTTTATGTGTTACAATTCTTTCATTATATGTATTCTTATTATCATTAACCCTAGATCCTCTGTAGAATGAACCAGGAAATAAATCAATAAACAAATATCTACTGCACATACTGTATATTAAGATCATTATTCAAAACTTTTTTTTTATAAAGAGTTATTTATTTATTTTACAGAGAGAGGGAGAAGGAACATCAGCATGGGTAGGGGCAGCGGGAGAGGAAGAGAGAATCTCAAGCAGACATTCCTGCTGAGAAAAGAGCAGGGCTCGATCTCTGACCCCAAGATCATGACTTGATGATCAAAACCAAGAGTCCGATGCTCATCCAACAGAGCCAGCCAGGCACCACTTTTTTCAAAACTTCTAATGCAGAATTCAGCTCTTCTTAAAAATAGGATAGTCCTTGACAGCACCTAGACCTCTACTCACAATGCTCGCACAAGGCAATAAATCAAGGTATAATCTGATGGGAAGAAAAAGGTAGCCTTGTCATCAGATGCAAAGACACTGAAAGCTTATATACATTTTAAAGGTCCATTTACTCCAGCTCTTAGTCTCCCAAAGCAAAAATGTGGATTTGCCCTTCAACCCATCAAAGCCACATGCCTTAAGATGTCCTTGATGTCGTTCTCCCTTTTCTTTGTTTTCCTATATATAAACATTTTGACCTGATTTCACTGATTTCACCAGTATAAAAATTATATTTGGAAGTATACAAGTGAAAATAAAAAATTACCCATCTAGGTCCCATATCCTCCCAGGCACCAACCCCCCCCTTCACAATAACCTTTGCTATGCAAGTATATATCAGATTCTGTGTGCCATGGCTTTGTGACATGGTCACTGTCTACAAGGAGTCTTGGTGTTTATAATACTGATGTGGAAAAACACAAAGATAAATATTTCCACCTATTTAGGAAGCATAGAGACAAGGTATTTAGGGGAGGTGATAGAAAGATATCCTGAAGGAATAGACATAAGAGCTAATTTTGAAGAATGATAGAAGTTAGCCAAGTGGGGTTGAGGGAGAGGGCAGGAAAAAAGGTGCAGACAGGAAATAGGACATTGTGAAATGGGCACATACCAGAATAGCTGTACAGATTTCTACACTATTGAAACTGAGGGACAGCCTGGGTGGCTCAGTTGGTTCTGCATCTGCCTTCAGCTCAGGTCATGATCCCAGGGT
Organism: Meles meles; assembly: GCF_922984935.1. Classification (NCBI taxonomy): domain Eukaryota; kingdom Metazoa; phylum Chordata; class Mammalia; order Carnivora; family Mustelidae; genus Meles; species Meles meles. Next base: position 62,062,946 of record NC_060072.1, read on the forward strand.
CCTGAGATCAAGTCCCACATCAGGCTCCCTGCTCAGCATGGAACCTGCTTGCTTCTCCTTCTGCCTGCTGCTCCCCTCACTTTCTTTCTCTCTCTCTCTGATAAATAAATAAATAAAATCTTTAAAAATAATAATAAACTATTGAAATTGCTAGTGGCTCTTCCTTGAGCTCATGAGTCTACCCTGAATACTCCAGTTGCCCAAGGCTCAGTGATCCCCAGGCGGGGATCAAGTCACCACTGGGCAGGCACCAATCGGTGATGATATTATTAGACTTGAGTTTTATTTAGATAACTAGCTGCTCTGTGGAGGACTATTTGAGAAAATAAAACTAGAAACAGGGAGAGGGACTGGAAGTCTTCAGAATTTCAGGTCAGAGAGAATAAGGCCTAAACTAAGTCAGAGATGGTAGACATAGAGAGGTACAAACAAATTTTTTAAAAGCTTAGAAATTAAACTCAGTAGAATTTGGTGAATGATTCCCCAGCCTTTGGTGTGGGTTACTGTAAGACTGTCAGTGTCACCACCCAAAGGGAAATCATGTGAGGATATGAAGGTTAGTTTTATACAGGTTGAGTCTGATGTGTCTCTAGGACCGTCAGGTAGATGGCCATCAGGAATTACAGCTCTGAGGCTTGGAGGAGTCGTGAGCTGGTATGTCAGCAGAAATCTGTGTTCATATAACACAAAAGGGGAGATTCTCTCCCAGTGAGAGAGAGAAGACTACGGGGTTTGGGGAAAGCCAGCAACATTCACTGGATGGGTAGAAAGACAGGAGTCCATGATGGAAGTGAAACTGGTAGAGAAATAGAAGGAAAGGTGAGGAACAGAAAGAGAGAACAGGAAGAGAAGTTTCATCTCTGGGGTGAAATGCAGCAGAAGATCTAGTAAGATAAGGACAGAAAAGCAACAAGGTTTTTGCAGTTAAAAGGTAAGTGGTGACCAAGAATTAAGTTTCAGAAAGTAGAAAGGTGGTTCCCAGGGCCTGCGGGGAGGGAGAAACGAGCAGCTGCTGTTCAGTGTATATAGTTTCAGTCATGGAAGATGAAAATGTTCTAGAAAGCTGCTGAACAGCAGTTAACAGTACTGTATACTTTAAAATGTAAGAGGGTAGGTTTCACATTTTGTGGGTTTTTTTCCAATGTTATGTGTTTTTTACAATAAAAAGGAAAAAAATTAATAAAATGGCTAACTAGTAAAACATAATGATAAATATTTTTTTAAAATTGAAAAGAATAGGGGTGCCTAGGTGGTTTGGTTGGTTAAGCATTGGACTCTTGGTTTTGGCTCAGGTCATAATCTCCTGGGTTGTGGGATCAAACCCTACGGTGGGCTCTGTGCTCATCAGGGAGTCTACTTGAGATTCTCTCCCTCTGCCCCTCCCCCCCACTCATGCATGTGTGTGTGTGTGTGTGTGTGTGTGTGTGCGCGTGCGCACGTGTGTGTGCTTGTGTGTGTAAATCTTTTTTAAAAATTTAAAAGAAGAAAAATAGCTTCACTTGACTGCAATGATGGCAACCTGGTTGAAATGAACTAAAGGAATGTGAAAGGGAATTGAAGAAAGAGGGCACCTGGGTGGCTCAGTTGGTTAAATGTCTACCTTCATCTTAGGTCATGATCCTAGGGTCCTGGGACTGAGCCCCACATTGGGTTCCCTGTTCAGCAGGGAGCCTGCTTTTCCCTCTCCCACTCCCCCTGCTGTGTTCCCTCTCTCACTGTCTCTCTCCCTCTCTGTCAAATAAATAATAAAATAAAATCTTTTTAAAAAAATCGAAGACGGAGACAGCAAATAGAGAGGACTTTTTGGAGAAGAGTGCATGAGAAGTGATGATATGAGACTGGGTGGCAGATGGAGGGTGGGAGGCTTGGCCATTCCTGGACATGGTTATCAGCAATTTTTTCTAGGGGAGATACTTCACTTTTTTATTCAGTCCAAACCCAAGATATGCTAGCAATAATCGTTTCCCACTTGTCCCTAATGCTGATGCTGTGGAGATTTGCAAATTGCTTTCAGCACATCCTTGAATTGCTCCACTCACTGTCCTGGTCCACTCTGCGAACTTGATTGTCATCTACCACATTTCATGTCCCCTACCCAGAGAGTTGATGTCTGGTCATCATGGCCTAAATTGTTAAGGAGTGGTACATTCCAAGGCCTTCTTTTAGAGATGAAGTTTTCTGATTTGTCAAGTGGTGCTAATGGCATTTCTGGATCATTATACTAATAATGGATATAGTATTCTTTTAGCTACCAGTCTTTATTTGAAAGAATATTTGGAGGCCCTAGAGTTTTGTTTGTTTTTTATTTTGAAAAAAGTTGTGAGTGGTATAGTAAGCTATGTTATTTGTGAGTTGCATTCTTTGAAATTTATGGGTAGTTTTTTGGAATTAAAGGTGGTATGGGATATGTCAATTATATCTCAATTTCATATTTTTTAAAAATAATGTAAGTATGAGAAGACTAATTCTAAAGTGTGACCCCTTTAATTCAGCAGTGCAAACAGAAATAGAAAAATCTTCCCTGAAATTTTCAGAATAAAAATTAGTATAGGGTTTGCCTTACGAATCATTCATTTAATTAATTCAAATTTTCATTCAAACCTTTTTTGAGTATCCCATGAATGCCATAGGAATGTACAACGTTATATGGGAGTACAGAGGAATTAGCTACTTAACTTTGCCCAGGAATGTCACAGAAGGCACTGGAGATGGTAGTGTTTGATCTGAGATTTGAAGGGAAAATGGGAGTTTGGTGGAGGGCATTTTTAATGAGGCGACAGTTTTATGCAAGATGAATCAGAATGGATAAACCAAGATGGGGAAGCAGGTACCACTGTAAGGCTATAGTAGTCCCTAGTTCAGGAGAAATAAGACTACTCTACTCTGTGATAGGTCCTATGCCAGGAGCTGGACAGATTGAAATAGTGTAGTCTCTGACCTTAAGAAGCTCGTGTTCTGGAACATTCTTTTTTCTTTAAAGATTTTATTTATTTACTTGACAGAGACACAGCAGGAGAAAGGACACAAGCAGGGGGAGTGGGAGAGGGAGAAACAGGCTTCCAACTGAGCAGGAAGCCTGATGCAGGGCTCGATCCCGGGACCCTAGGATCATGACCTTAACCAAAGCAGACGTTTAATGACTGAGCCACCCAGGTACCCCTAGAACATTTTTTAAAAAGGTATCTAAATGCTTCAGTAAGAGGCCACATGAAAGAGAAAAAATGGGGACAAATAGGTATTGTGAGAAAAATAAACTTCTCCTTGGATGTGTGCTGTTATGAGTTGAATTATGCCCCCCCCATTCATATGTTGAAGTCCCAGCTCTCAGAACATCAGCATGTCACCTTATCTGGAAATAGGGCCATTGCAGACATTATTAGTTAAGTTAAAATAAGGTCATACTGGAGTAGGGTGGGCTCCTAATTCCACGCGATTGGTGTCCTTATAAAGAAAAGGGAAATTTGGAAGGAGACACACATACATGAGAACATCATGTGAAGACAAAAGCAGAGATTGGGGTGATGTTTCTACAAGCCAGGGAACATCAAAGATGGCCAGTAAACCACTAGAAGGAGAAAGGCATGAAACAGATTCTTCCTCACGGACCTCAAAAGGAACAAATCCTGTAACGCCTTGATTGCAAATCCCTACCCTGCCCCCCAGAAGTAAGACAATACATTTTTGTTGCTTAAGCACCTTGTTTGTAGGACCTTGTTATGGCAGCCCTAGCAAACTGACACACATGCCGTAGATGGCCTCATTATGTCAAGTCACCTCAAGAACCCATAAAAGTCTCTACAAGTGCAACCAGAAGTTCATGAAAGGATCACGAGGTAGAATATTCTACCAAATACCCTAAAGTTTCAGAAAGAACCCATACCACGTCACCACCAAATATTTTCCATCTTTGAGCATTAACAGGTGACAAATCAATAGAAACTTGTTTTTCTAATACCTGTTTCAAAAAAAAAAAAAAAAGGAAGAAAGAGAGAAAACTATTCTTCCATTTCCTGGAGCCATCCACAAAATCTTTCATTTGAGTAACTCACTTGGCCTCTTTCTACTATTCTTCTACTAATTATAAGACTTTTATTTTTCATCTGTACATTCAGCCCCACTCCAAACTCCAAAATTAAAGATATCTCCAGTTGGACAATATTTAATAATAAATTAATCATCTAATGATCTTGGACAATGGTCAAGCATTGTTCTAATAAGTATTCTCTCCTTTTTTTTCTTTATGACCAACCCAGTTTGGGGCCTGCCCTTAAAGTCCAGTTCACATTGAACCTTCTTGGCAGCCCATAGGTCTCCCTGACTAAGACTCTGTTTCATAACTTTCCTGAGGCTCCTTCTGTAGCTACCACCACCCCTGATGACCCTTGCCCGCTTAGTGGACCTAGCCCTTCTCTGGATCCTTGCTTTCTCTGCTCTGGCCTAACCACTCACTAAGCTCTGACCTAATTTAGTTGCTACTAAAAAGTGAAGATTTTTTTTTAAAGATTTTATTTATTATTTGACAGAGACACAGAGAGATAGGAGATAGGAGGGAAGGAACACAAGCAGGGGGTAGTGGGAGAGAAAGAAGCAGACTTCCTGCTGAGTGGAGAGCCCAATTTGGGGCTCGATCCCAGAACTCTGGGCTCATGACCTGAGCAGAAGGCAGATGTTTAACGATTGAGCCACTCAGGCACCCCAAGATTTTTTTTTCTAGGTTTAAAAATACAATTTACGGGGCGCCTGGGTGGCTCAGTGGTTTAAGCCGCTGCCTTCGGCTCAGGTCATGATCTCAGGGTCCTGGGATCGAGTCCCACATCGGGCTCTCTGCTCGGCAGGGAGCCTGCTTCCCTCTCACTCTCTCTGCCTGCCTCTCTGCCTACTTATGATCTCTCTCTGTCAAATAAAAAAATAAAATCTTTAAAAAAAATACAATTTACTCTTCATCAGTTGGCATAGTTGTCAGTATAAATTAAGTTATGTTATGATAACAACTGCGAATCTTGGCAATTTAAAACAACCAAGATTTTTTTGTCTTGCTTTTGCTATGTGTCCATTAAGAGTCAGCTGAGGGGTGTGCCTTTCAGTCTTCTGCTCCACTTTCTGCTTTCCTGATTCTGGTACCCATGCTGACAAGTAGCTACCTTTGGGTATAGCCACGAGTTGTTTGTGGTCAAGGTAAAGAGCCATACAGAGTTGGCTTTGACGTATAAATTCTCCAGCCTAGAAGTGATTCACAACACTTCTGCAAAATTTGTTGCGTAGGAAGTTCAGTATTCGATATGCCAGGAAGGAGAAGAGAACTGGATATTGATAAGTGGCCCCAAGGACTACTAAACTTGAGATTGGTTATCTAGCTTGCATGTTATCTAGGTTCCTTTGTTCTTGTTCACAGACATCTAAATATAACAGCTACATACTATGTGCATGGTGCTAGCCTTGAGGGATATCCTGAGAATAAATATTCTGTAATCAAATAAGACCCATTGGAAAAAAAAAAAAAAGACCCATTGGGAAATATGTTTACTTCTTGGATATTCTTGGATACGTATTTTAGTGTATTAAAGTCTCTGTAATACTTTAAAGAGAAAGACCTGTTTAATTTTTACCTAGAGTTTCCTAATTCATTTAACTACAATTTTCAAAACATGATCAGTCTTAGGAAAACACTGAGGTCAATGTTATATTAACTCTTTTCATTTTATGAAAACACTGAGGTCAGTGTTATATTAACTCTTTTCATTTCATTATAGCCTATGTGGGAGAAATAAGGTGTTATAATTGAGGGGTTTTCTTCTAATTATTAGTTTTTTAAAATATCAGGGAAGAAGACGAAAAATGTTAGTTTTGGTCATCTATAAGGAATTTCACTAACATATCATTTATTTCCCACAGATAATTCAGACTTTGTAGTGACCATGTTTTTTGAAAAGTCAAAATGTTAAATTGTATAGTGAATGAATTCCCACACTCAATCATTAATTTAAATTGCCTGTAATTTTCTCAAAGTAGTTCTTTGGAAAAGCATTATTAATGGAGATGAAAATTTTTGATGAGTTTCAACTTGGAAAATTTATTTCTTCCTTGCCTTTCCTTTATAGTCTTATTTTAATTCCAAAATCAACTTCAAAGGATAGATTTTTAGAACATATTCTAAATTAACTGCATGTATTTTAACCATATGTTTTTCTATTATTAGGTATAATTATTGATTGTGTATTACTGTGACTTCTTTTTAGATAAAGGCTTACATCTGGATAGAAAAGTATCCATTCAAATCAAATAAATCAAAATAAATAATCATCCAAATAATAATGAGCTTTAAAACCACTACCATAATTTTTTTGCAAGTAAAAAAAAAAAAAGCTATTTTTTAAAATTACACAGTTTTGCAAAATCTCTTAGGCCATTCTCTGTGGGAAAAAAAATCTAATCCAGTACTCATGTAAGATGAACACTGCTTTTATTGCCCTATTGTTTGCAGACTTTTTTCCTTAATATGATACCATACTTCTAAATCTCTGCTCTTTCTTACCTTCTTTTTCATCTATTTAGACAAGATTAGGTCACATTTTCTTAGCAAATTACAAATTCTCAGTGTTACATATTTGTTTTTCCATATTCATTGTCCTATTTCAGAGTATTATTTTCCTCCTGTATTTTATTCTTGTTTTCCCAGTAAACCTTCAGCCAGGGCATTTAATTTTACCTCCATGTTTGCTAGCAAAAGGCACATTTCTAGGACAGTAGCCTTTTCTCATGATTTTTTTTTACTATATTTCCCATAAAATTTTTCCCTCTTCACTGTCCTACCTACTCATATACACACACCCCAACAACAACATCCACCACTACAACAAAAACAGCAACAATAAAAACCAGATCTTCCAGGCTGAAATGGCACTCGCCTGCTTCCAGAAGCCAAAGCAGGTATGGAGGAGAACGTAGCCAGGTGTTTACAAAAAGGAGCTGAGCTGATTGGCTGCTGATTTAGAACAGACCTAACCAGTGTTTCTGGAAAAATGAAACAGAGCTTCTGTAATTAGCAGAAGGCAGTGGTTACATTCTAAACTTCACAAGAAAGGCGAAGGACAGATCCCATTGATTTATTTCTTACTCTCGACAGGGCTCTGTGGAATTCCTGCTGAATTCCAGCTTACTGGACAAAATGAGATTTCTTTGAATGAGGAAATAGTGCAACATGATCAGGCTAATCTGATACTTCTGAGGAGAGCTAGAACCACTGCTTCTCTTCATTTGCACTGAATGTAGCAAATTAAAACACTCCATGCGGGGCCCAGCATTGCTGTGACTTTCCTCCTGGGATTTAATATGACGAAGTCCATTTGGTTCTCAAATTAAGGCTTTATGGTAATAATGGGTGATGTTTGGACATTCCACCCGTCGTATTCTTTTACTTCTTGATTTGTTCAGAATCCAGATGGGGAAGAAAGGCTCCATTTGGTGGACTATCACAAAGACCCCCAAATCTGATGAATTAGCTGCTAACATTGAGAAATAAAATGAAAGAAGTGAAATTAGAGGGGAGAATACTATATATACACAGGAGTATCTTTTGATGGGTCTAGACAGGTAGCTTAAGGGCTTTAGACGTTACCATTTGGGCAGGGCATTTTGACCTCAGTGGTTTGTAGAGCTTATATTAGCCAAACTGATTTAAGAGATGGTCAGATGGTTTTGCTTGCTCCAGGCTGAACGTGAAGTTTTGAGGTTTTGGTCATATGGAACGGCGACTGAAATTTACAGCAGCTTTGCCCAGAATGAGCAACTGTTTCAATAAGTGTCAGGGGTTGGGGCAGGAGCTCTGCTTAAGTGCAGCTTCTAGCGAACACCTCTCAGACCACTTGCACCACAGAGCAAAGGTGCAATTACCAACGAGCCTTCCACAGCAGTGCAGGTCCACCAATGCTGGGCTTACCAACACATGTGCCCGCCCGGTAGGCTTTCCCAAGGCTATAGGGACCATCACTGGATGCACACTGCTACAGTTTGCTACATAGACACAGCTTTCCTAATTCAGGCCGGGAAAACCTCCAGCCAAGGAGGAAGAGCCCACAGGGCTTTGAGACATTAAGTGGTGTAACAATTAAGATTCTAGAGATAAGTTTTCAGACAGTTGGAATGTTTTCAGATGAAAGAGTGTCTTATTAACTACAGCAGGAATTAAGAGTCAGGAGTTCTGGCTTTCTTTCCTGTAATGATTGATTTGTCTTAATTCTTGGTTTATATTACCCATCTATAAAACTAAGGATAGGGCGCTTGGGCGGCTCAGTCAGTTAAGCATCTGCCTTGGGCTCAGGTCCTGATCCAGCCCTGCATTGGCTCCCTGCTCAGCAGGGAGTCTGCTTCTCCCTCTACTCCTTTCCCCTACTTGTGATTCTCTCTCTCTCAGACTCTCTCTCCCTCTCTCAAATAAATAAATAAATAAATAAAATCTTTTTTAAAAATTAAAAAAAAAAACCCTAGGGATAGTTAGTGTTTTCTTCAAGAAAATTTTTAAAATGGCAGGTTGAACATTTGTATAGTACCTAAACTCTAGCATGAGATATTCCAAGTGTGAGAACTATACTTTCAGAAAAGTGGTTGCAGCATACTATTTATATGCCTTTTTTATATATAGAGAGAGATTTTACTTATTTATTTGAAAGAGAGAGAGAGCACGAGGTCGGGGGTGGGGGTAGAGGGAGATAGAGAAGCGGACTCCTTGCTCAGCAGAGATCCAGATGTGGGACTTGATCCCAGGACCCTGGGATCATGACCTGAGCTGAAAGCAATGCTTATCTGACTGAGCCACTCCAGTACCCTACATGTGCCATTTCTGTAAGTAGCTCCTTCCTCTGTAGAATGGTTTGTTTGTTTGTTCCTGATTATAGTATTGTTCCTTTTTGTCCTAGCTTTTTCCTTTCCTGGACTTTAGGTCATTTTTCAGCGTCAGCTCAGAGAAATATTGTACATACAGAAAAAAACATTGTTAGACAAAGTAACTATAGCATATAACGATTTTTACCACCACAGCATGATTTCTTTTTAAAGAAGGAAATTAAATGTAATGTGAATGCTATGACTTTTAATAAAACATCACTTTTTTTTTTTTAAAAAGGTAGTTTAGAATCTCAAGGGAATCCATTGCAGAATACAGCCGTTGGGGTTGTTCTTACACCATTATTTATCTATAGAGCTTCTCAATTAACAAGACGACACAGTTTATGTATTACACTGGTCAGCAAAGAAATAGCTGTTGTCTCTCTTTAAACACGGTTTCCTTCACTCTGTGAGACTGCCAAGTCACCAGGTGGTAGGCTGCTCCAGAAAATCCACGGTGACTCCAGAAACTCTTCTAATTGCTGCCGATAGCCTGTAACTAACATATTTGCAGCTAATCATCCTGGAGATTCTCCTTGAGCCCATCGGGTCCTAAGCCTAGAGTGTTAACGAGACCTAACCTCCCTTGCAGGGGAAGGAATCCACCTTGACATAATGCCATTTCTTTGAGCCAAGATTAATTTTTCGGTCCCAGATAAATCCAGAATAGGCAGAAACCAATCATCATCCAGCATCACCATGCAAGACCTCAACTGAGCCTAGGTGGAAATACTCAGTCAGACCAAGCCTGCAAATATCACCCCTCTAGTGATTCATCCAAAGTGATTATTATAATCAAAAAAATAAGGTGACTTACTGAGAAAAAGAAGTGAACTGGTGAAGTAAGGTGCCTGAGTTAGAAGTCAGGTGGTGTGGCTCTTGAGCCACATACTCCCTACCCCCGGACTTCTAGAGCACACACCCCCTCTCTCGGTTTCTGCTCCACCCCCCACCCCCACCCCCTGCTCTGTGGTCAGCACCAGAGGGCCTGATAATCAGACATTTCTTCTGCAGAACTTCCACTGCTATCTCTGCTTCCTGACCCCAAATCTGGTCTGAGGGTAGAGTCACCACCTTCTAAGACTTGGGCCATTGTTGTCCAGACAGGTGTATCCTATTTGGGAAGAAAGTTATGGATTTCTGCACATACTTCTTCTCATCTCCCGTATGTGTCCTTCTGTTTATAACACAAATGAGACGGTATAATGGTGAACTTCTCCAAGGCAGGGTTATGTTTTCTAACTTTTTTCCATTTCCCACCATGATGAGTGAACAATCAGCCTTTCATAATTTTTTATTGATTTGGATTTAGAATTTATCCCCTTGTGTGCTTATATTTTTTTGTATATGCTCTTATACAATAGTAAAGGTGTCATATTTAGTGGAGAAGTAATGGACTTTTATATTTAAAGCTTCCTATCTTTACCTTCCAAATTGTTCTGGAATCAGCTGATACGATCTTAGTACTTTACTGCCAGATGCTAGCACATCAGTGTGACATTGGATCTCATTGCTTATATTCTTATGACATGAATTTTATAACACAATGTCTCTAGCCTTTCAATGTCACTCTTCTCTTTAATATCTAAATAAGAAGGATAAGAGCCTCCATCCAGGGGAATGCTGGGAGTCTTGTCCCTCCCCCAGATTTCATGAAGATACACAGTGAGCGCTCACATGTTTCCCAAATCCAACCTGGGTGTTTTGTGTCAATGTCTTCCAGGCTGCCATGTCAGAGCTCTCCACTAATCGCTCCGGAGCTGGAGCTCTCTGGGCTCCTTTGCTTCCCAAAGTGCAGACACAGATTTCCCGCAGGGTATAGAAACGCGTTTTCCACCCCTGCCACTTTGAGTTTGGCAAACACAGCCACTACATTTTAGGATACTTTACTAAGGCTTGAAGAAGCTATAGGGGACTATAATAAAAGAAAAATATGAACATTGGTGTGAATGTTCATCCTAGATGTTAGAGTTTATTGACACGCCTTTTCACAGGGGATTACCTAGTGAACCCTTTTTGGAGCCCCAGTCAGATCTTGCCAAAATTTCCCTTTTTCATCTCTCTTCTTTCCCAGGTACCATGTCCCCAGCCCCATTCTCAGGCTCAGCTAGAGGAAGAAGAACCAGGTCACACATCAGAGAATCTTCAAAAAGGCACGTCCCCCTCCCCAAAGAATTCAGTGGCCTTAGTGTCTACTTTTGGGTGACTTCTCCATGGATAATGGTAGAGACTTCTTCAACAAATAATCAACTAAAAGAAATGTTATTTGCTTAATCTGCAAATATCTAACTCATGAAATAGAAATCCTTCAGAAACAAAGGAAGATGATACCCTAAAACAAATTCACCTCCCATTTGCGAAGGAGCGGTAGGTAAGAATGCTTGCTGGTTTAGAACACTTTATTTCCTCTTCCAACCACCAGCAATTTATAACTACTAGGATCAATGGTCTGAGATAATTTCCCGGAATCAAGAACTCTCTTTAAAAGAAAAAAAAAAAAAAGAACTATCTTTTTCTTAAGTGTAGCTGTTTCTATACTTTGTTTTTCCTTTTGTATGCAGTTTTAAGATGTGTATTTCCCCATTCTTACATGTAAGCACTATCCTATCAACATGAAACTTACTGGACAATTCCTGAGAGGCATCATCATTATATTTTTGGAGTACTAAACTGTTGGTAGCTTCAGGAGGTTTTCAGCTAGTCAGGGACTGGTTAATGAACCACTTAAGAAGTAAACTTCAGCAAAGCACTTATTATGGAGAAGAAGGGACTGAAGTGTGTGGCATATTGTTGGCAAAAGAGGCACCTTGGGAAAAAACTTGTGAGCCTTACTTACAGATTGAACTTTGTCCTCTTCTCATGGGTGTGGTGGGTTTAGTCAGAAACAAGACTCCCAGAAGTTTCTCTACTCTTATTTTTAATTCTGGTTATTTCCGCAATATAGAGGTAGTGTTCAATTATCTCATTTTCTTTCTCTGTGTACTGTAAGTACACCAATAATAGAAAACCGTTTCGTAAAAGTCAAAGGACAAAAATGAGGGCAAAAAGTTTGGATACTGTCTCAAGTTTATCCTATTTTAAATTCTGCCAAACAGTTTATGTGCAACCCATAAATCAAGTGACAGTTGACATAGTTAGCTTTCTGATAAAACTTGATAACTTAATATATTTGAAATTTCAGCAATAGTGGGGAAAAATGAATTTTACTGACAAAGTTAGCCTTTTTTTAACTAAAAATTAACACTTGAAGCATAATCTTAAGAAATGCCATTTGTTTTGTACTAGTGTCTCTAACTCCAAAACAAACCCGTTGCTCTATTTTTACCAAAAAGAAGTAATTATCCAAATGCTTTCTATGTACATTTCCAAGTACTTAAAATCTTAATTGTAATTATACCTGAACTTCTGATGAATACTCAGGGACAGCAAAGACATGTCTGAACAGGTACATCATACATAATTAAATGACATCTGTGTCCCATGTGTTATAATTTTATAAAGCCCTATGACTACTTTCTATTGCACAATTTTTAGAGCAGTATTTTTTTTTTTTTTAACATTGCCCAAACCTGATAAGAATATGAACTTTTTGGGGCGCCTGGGTGGCTCAATGGGTTAAGCCTCTGCCTTCAGCTCAGGTCATGATCTCAGGGTCCCGGAATCAAGTCCTTCATGGGGCTCTCTGCTCAGCAGGGAGCCTGCTTCTCCCCGCCCCCACCCGGCCTGCCTCTCTGCCTACTTGTGATCTCTGTCAAATAAATAAATAAACGATCTTTAAAAAAGAAAAAGAACATGAACTTTTTCCCCTCTCTGGTCACTGAGCTTTCTTGAGAATGTAAACCTCATTCCTTAGAACATCTACCCCCACCCTTGAGTAGGATTTCCCAATAAAGACCAGATTTTCCAAATATTATGTTCTCGCTGGGTTTGCAACAATCATAAAGTCAGTCATTAGGAATCCAGTGCATATGGCAGGGTTTATCTTTATAGTATTTTGGACTGAATATAGACAAGCAGGTATAAAATTGTAATATCCAAAGAATTATACTTTAACAGTTTGGTTTTATTTTTGAACTCCACAGTAACTTTAAGTAATTAAGCTTTATTGTCCCCCAAATCCTTTCGGGATAAGCAAGTCATTCTTTAAAAAAACAGTTTGTGGAAAAAGAGGGAATCTTTAATTACCCCCTATGGGGACATTTTTTGCTGCGTCAAATTGGACAGAAGTGGTTCTTAGATGTAATTTTACATAACCTCAGCGGCATATTGAAGTATGGGAGGCAAAAGACATTTATGCAATTACTAAGTCTATTGCATATGTGGGCAAACATGAAGATAGAGCTATTATGTTACTGTACCATTATTCTAATGTTTTGTCTGTATTTTTAATACCCAGAGTCTACTTTGGAGAATGTCAAAATGTTTCCTTCATTCTAATCTAAGATTGGTTGCTAGTTCTTTTAAAGATTGTATCTATTTCTAGAGGTGCCTGGGTGGCTCAGTCAGTTCAGTGTCTGCCTTCAGCTCAGGTCACAATCCCAAAACCCTGGGATTGAGCCCCACATTGGGCTCCCTGCTCAGCAGGAAGTCTGCTTGTCCATCTGCCCCTCCCCCAATCATGTTTTCTCTCTCTCTCTCTCACTCTCTCTCTCTCTCTCCCTCTCTCTCTCTCTCTCCCTCTCTATCTCTCAAATAAAGTCTTTTTAAAAATTTGTTAAAGATTTTTTAACCAAGAGTTGAGAAGTATTTATTTCTCAGCTAGAAATATTGTTTTGAGGGCACCTGAGTGGCTCAGTGGGTTAAGCCTCTGCCTTCAGCTCAGGATATGATCTCAGAGTCCTGGGGTCGAGCCCCACATCAGGCTCTCTGCTCAACAAGGAGTCTGCTTCCTCCTTTCTCTCTGCCTGCCTCTCTGCCTACTTGTGATCTCTCTCTGTCTGTCAAATAAATAAATAAATAAAATCTAAAAAAAAGAAAAAAGAAATACTCACTTTAGTGAAATTTTACAGAAAAAGTTTTGGTGACATCAAAAGCAAAGGTTTAACCTGTAAATAAATGTAATTACTTATAAAGAAGAAAAAAAAAATCTTATGTTCATTTTAACTAAGGCAAGACAATTGAGCCAAGGTATAGGACAACTCCATTTGCCATTCAAGCACAGCAGATATTTTACTCCAGTCTATCTACTAGTCTCCTATTTTCAGGTTAATTTCCAGATTTTTTTTCCCAGAATGATTTCTCAGGGCTACATGTCCCCTGCTCTGAGACAGGATGCTGTGGCTCCCATAGTGTTGAGTCTATTCTCTGGGGTGGCCAGACCTCAGCTGAGGGCAAATCATTCTCAGAATCATTGCTCTGTTCCCATGACCTGGGCCTGATTAAACAAATTACAGTGGCAAGCCCAGCAGTATTCCTCCAACCAGTTAGGCAGAAACTTGGGACCTGAGCAAGAGACAAGTCGCAAAAGAAACCAACAAAGTGGAGACCATTTTTTTGGGCATAAGTGCAGAAAACTAACACTATAAACAAGGGGCAGAATTCTATAAGCCTGGATGGTAATGGTGAACAACAGCGTGCAACAAATAAAACGTCATGTAATTACAAGCAATTACAGGCTCTGCAATGAGTATAGGAGCAAACCTAATATACTAACTAGCTGAAATGTTTCAACTACAGAACCTGTGAAACTAACAAAAGAAATATAATAGTAACCAGGGCTTAAATTCCATATTAAAAACTGCTTCTCGATGTAACTCTATCCTGCCTATGTTTTATTTTCATAACTCATTTTCTATCTCTAGGTCAAACTGGCCATAGTCCATCTTTTTTTAAACGTTCATCACCCCAGACCAATCTCACTGGTTAAAATAAGCAATCTTCCTACAACTTGTAAACATAAAACTTGCATAGAATAGCCTGCTTGTGTTTCCTTTGTTAATGTTGATCATTTTCAAGTTAACAGCATAGACTTGAAATTCAATTCAGTTTGGTTAGACATGAATTCAAGTGACTTAAAAATTTTAAATGAAAAAAATAATAAAATCATTAATACAAAAGAGGGTATGTAAACAATGCTTTATCAATATTCAAAATGGATATTTACAAGTGTTCCCAAATAAGGCAAGTTACAAGTATTTGATTTAATGGTATTTGGTTCCACAACTAGTTTATTTTGGGGGATTGCATTTATAGACAATTTCAAGGTCAAGGTATTTGTTGGTTTGGTTTTTTTTTTTTTAAAGATTTTATTTATTTATTTGACAGTGAGATAGAGAGAAAGCACGAATAGGTAGAGCAGTAGGCAGAGGGAGAAGGAGAAACAGGCTCTCCACTGAGCAGGGATCCCAATGCAGAGCTCGATCAGAGGACCCCGGGATCATGACATGAGCCGAAGGCAACCACTTAACTGACTGAGCCACCCAGGCACCCTCAAGGTCAAAGTATTTGTAATATAATTTTTATATAGTAAATGGATTAATTAATAAGATATTTATCTCTCTTCTTGAGGCTATAATAATTTAACCAAGCTGCATTAGTCCACATATCCATTCATTTAGTCATTTATTGGAAATCTATGTATACTGGACCCCAGTTAGGGGCTGAAAATCACCATAGGCAAGATAAATAGGTTCTGAACTCATTACAGAAAGAAATGAGACTTCTACAACACGGAAAGCTTTGATTCCCCCACAACGTTCCAACCATTTTGTGACAAGATGCTATTTCTCATTTTCACCAAATGGTGGGGCTTAAGAACATAGAGGAAAATGAAATGAGAAGAGAATAGATACTGATACTAAAGTCTCTATGTAGGGTTAGGTACAGTCTTCCTTCTCTGTGGGAATTCCAGCAGGATAAGGATAAGGGGTGAAGGATGCCGGGGTGGCTCAATCAGTTAAGCATCTGCCTTTTTGGCTCAGGTCATGATCCTGGCGTTCTGGAATGGAGTCCCATGTCCAGCTCCCTGCTCAGCCAGGAGCCTGCTTCTCCCTCTCCCTGGTTCATGCTCGCTCTCAAATAAATAAATAAAATCTTTATTTAAAAGAAGAAGAAGAAGAAGGTATGAGACAGTGTGGGAATCCAAAAGGGAAGTTTCGAACAATGCCATTAACAATGTGGCAGCCATGAGGGCTTTTTTTACTCAGATACTCTTGGATATGGCTCATATTTCCCCAAGCCAAGTGTGTTTTCTGTTCATTTTAAATTATATATTAAAAATAGTAATAAGCAATAAGAACAGTTTTGTCTTTAAAAATGGCGTATAAAGTAATATTCCTTTCAGGAGGATTACTCTTCTTTGAAAAATTCTCTTTTTAGAGCTTATACCTCTAGCTCATAGTGAGCATCAATATAGCAATGACCTTTTTGCTTAGATATTAACATGATTTATAAACATCTTTTATCAGACAACAACAAGAAGAAGAATCTTACATCTGTGAAGTATTTTATAGTTTACAAACACTTTCACATACATTATCTCATTTGATTAACAACCCTGGCAGGCGGCCAGGGCAAGAATATTTATTCCTGCCTTAAAAAAATTTTTTGAGACAAAAAGAGGTTATGAAACTGGCCCAAGGCAACATGGTAAATAGTAAGGAAAACTAGGAGTTAATCCTAAACCGGGTGTCTTCAAGCCCAGGTCATGTGACCCAGGTTCAGTTTCCAACCCTCCATGTTCTGCCTCCTATAACACTATGACCCCTAGTGGGTTGACGGTACCATGACTTTTATCCATCAGTGCTGTAGATGTTGACAATATAGATGACATATTCCATATGTGGTTAGATCAAATAAGCTGTAATAGAGTAAAGGTCTCTAACTACCATTTGCATAAAGCATTGTGGGAAATAGAGTAAATCATCATGGAAAGAGTATTATGATGGCCAAAGAAAATAAATGAGCATGTCCTTTGTAAGAGGGGTGTTATTTTATTGCTTATGAAGAGAATAATCATTCAGTCTGAAATTTTAATAATTAATTCCTTCTTAGTGATTGACTGATATATGAACATTTTTGGAATGATTCATGTACTGGTCAAAGATATTTGGTAACTTTTCAGTGTTCTGGAGCTTTTCATTGCCTCTCTTCTACAGAATGAGGTTGACATCAGTCTCCATTAGGTCCCCTGTTACACACACCATCCCTTTAAAGCAACACATTAGTAACTTAAAACATCACTTCTGGGAAGTTGCTCTGTCCTTATCTATATTTATAGATATTCAGATTAATAGAGAAATAGAATAATTTTTTGAAATTTTTCCTGTTTAACGTAGTTCACCAATATGTATGCAGTACCAGATGCCTGGCATCAGGAAATACAAAAACCAATAGAACTTGGTCTATGAATTTAAGAAATTTGCAAGAGCAACTTCTATGTGTATAGCAAGATTTACTTATAGCCTAAATTTACACCTAATAGGTGACATCTGGGGCTGATGCATCAGCACTTACCTTTTTCCATGATAATGCTTCCCACCTATAAAGATGGCCCACAGGCTGCCTTACCCACCACAGCTGGCCACTGGCCCAAGCTGAACTAATTAGGTTCTCCCTACTGAATTTTGAAGGCGGATGCAGAAACTCCCGTAAAATGGCTCTGGTGATGGGTCAGGTAGACCCAGGAACTGAGGGTGATGGATTGGCTAGGCATGACGGTAGAGTTGCCAGGTAAAGTATAGACATCGTATAATGTCATTTGCTATTCTGGCAACCCTGTACAATATGCCAAGCATAAGTGAAGAATGCTGCTCTGGAAAAGAGGACAGAAATATAGAGATAAGGCAAATGAAAGACTATAATGCAGTGATTGAGGCGGCTGAGATTGAGGGAAAGGGAAAAATATACCCAAGTGTTGCCTCAGTCACTAACAGCCTTCCGGTCCTCAGTTCCAGCCCTGTGGGAGAACTGGCTGTATTTCCTGTCCTTGGGTTCTGTGACATATTTTGCCTCTTTCTAAGAGATCCTTCTTTTCTTTAGAATGCTTAGAGGACATCTGTCTCTTATATCGAACGTATCCTAAGGCATGTATAATATTGTCACACTTTGAGGGAAAGTTTTTATTATTTCATAAACCTTAAAGAATTCAGAGTCCATGAGGTAGGTGAATGGAAAACGTGCTTCTCATTATGAAAAGCAGAAAGTTTTGCCTCTCTGTAGTAAATACTATGAATATAAATACTTATTTTTAAAAATTCTATATTTGGAATCCTTGGTTTCCTTCTACATAGCAGTTGAAGCATAAACTCATTTAATTCACTTCTTCCAGATACTACTCTAAAATGTCATCCCCAGAGTAAAACCTATGAAACGGCTAAATTAAGCCTTCAGGTATTATCAGCTTTGATTATGCTTATTTCCCTTCCTCCCTTTCTCTTTCCATATCCTCCCTTTCTCTTTCCATATCCTCCCTCCTCCTTTCTCTAACCTCCCTGGCGAAGTGCATCCTGAGGAAAAAAGGCCATAAAAAAATTACGTACACTTGAGTGTAAATTAGTCAAACATGCTATTTGCCCCTGAATTATTTGCATTTTTTAAAAACACCTTAAGAGAGGGAAACCAACAGGACATTTCTAAAATGGGGGTAATAGGAGTAACTACCTCATAAGTTCATTACTGGATATATATCAAGTTAACGCAGGTAAAGCACTTGGAACAATGTTAGATACATAATGAATATTCCATAGATAATTGCAATTGCTATAATCAGCTGTTGTTAATAGTACATCACTCATCCCACTGCATTTCTGTTAAATTTGTATATGTCTCATTTGTCTAGTCAAGGAATATATTTTTTTCTTTTGTTATCCATAGGACCTAGGAAAATACAGGTACTAGAGGATACTTGGTATATATTTTGGTGAATAAAACAATAGTCTTTGCACATGGTTCCAAAGAGAATCTTCTGCTGAGAAAACAAGATTGCAAAGGCATAGGAGTCCCAAAGAACAGTGCCCTCCAAGTTTCTGGCCTGGAAACCCCAAATCCACTTAAATGAAAAATAGAGATGTGACAGTAGAGATGGTCCTATGGTGTGAGCCGGTGGGGCTGAAAGAGAAAGCAAGCTCCCCATCATTTGAGGGAAAATGGTCCTTGGGACATAGGTGAAGATCTTCATTTCACATCCTAGACCTTGACCAATCTCAACTGAGAAGTTCCTCTTCCTCCATCTCTTTCATAGAGTTAAGTGAGATGGATCTACATGAAACTGGGCAAGTCTTTAACTGGATAGAGATCAGGGATAACTGAATGCTAAACAGAGGGTATTTCAGATCATTCATACCTAGACATAGGAAGTTCACCAAGGACACCAGATGAACGGCATTTAGCATACTGATTGGCACAACGTTGGTAACCAATAAATATGTTACATTGGTCCATAAATAAAAGAATAAAATAATGAAAGCATGACAAGGCAATAAGTGAATCAATCAATTGTGGGGGCCAATCCAGAAATTATTCCTTACAGGTGACCCGTTGGCAGCGTTCCACAAACCGTATCTCAAGGAACATTGGGTCAGGGAAAAGCTGAAATGTGTGTAATCATTACATTTGAAAAAGGCAGCGAGGACTGCCTAAGGACTTATTTTTTGCATGCAGAGTGTTCCATAGTCTGACCCTGATTGCTGAGAAATTTGAAAAACAAAATAATCTCAAAGTTTGAAAAATACTTCAAGCTAAAATGGAATTATATGCTTTGAAAGATTAAATATAATGCGCATTCAAAAGCGAGTCATTTCTGGTATAAGGTTATGACATTTTTCAAAATTTCTGTGGTGGTAAATATGGTCAGTGTTTTTTTTTTTTTTTAAAGATTTATTTTTTTGACAGATAGAGATTACAAGTAGGCAGAGAGGCAGGCAGAGAGAGAGAGAGGAGTAAGCAGGCTCCCAGCCAAGCAGAGAGCCCGATGCGGGGCTCGATCCCAGGACCCTGGGATCATGACCCGAGCCGAAGGCAGAGGCCTTAACCCGCTGAGTCACCCAGGTGCCCCTGGTCAGTGTTTTTATTTTTACTCTTTACGATTTTTTTTTTTATTCTGGTAGAATATACAGAACATAAAATTTACTATTTTAACCATTTTTAAGTGTGAAATTCAGTGGCATAAAGTACCTTTTCCAGGTTGTGCAGCCATCAGCCCTATATGTTTCCAAATTTTTTAGTCATTTCAAACAGAAACACTGTACTTATTAAACAATAGCTCTGCATCCCCTCCTTCCTCCAGCCCCTAGTAACCTCTAAGATACTTTCTGTCTCTGTGAATTTGCCCATAGTAAGTACCTTATGTAAATGGAATCCTACAGTATTTGTTCTCTTGTGTCTGGCTTATTTCACTTGGCATTGTTGTCAAGGTTCACCTGTGTTGTAGCATGAATCAGAATTTCATTCTTTTTTAGGTTGGACAGTATTCCATTGTATGTATATGGCACATTTTTTTAAGTTCATTCATCTATTGGATGAATTTGGGTTATTTCCACCTTTTGGCGATTGTAAATAATGTTGCCAAGAACATTAGTATGCAAGTATCTGTTACAGTCCCTGCTTTCAATTCTTCTGGTTATATACCTTGAAGTGGAATTGCTAGATCGTATGGTAGTTCTATGTTTAACTTTTTGAGGAACCAGGGTTTTTATTTTTTATGTGACTGAATATTTTTTTTAATTGCTCAGTTAATAAAGTCTGAGTTTTGCTCTTCTATGCTATAGTTCATACTAAGAGTATGCAAAATTTAGCAGGAAATTTTAGTTAATCATCATCATTTTATAAGAAAAACTATTGCTCCACAATATTCAGGGCTAAGGAACATTTTTGGGTTGTGGTAGGAGGAGATTGCTATAACCACATAGCATTACAACCGAAGAATAACAAAGATCGTAAAAATGTCTTTGTCCCTCTAGCTCCTCCTCCTCCCAGCTTCAACCATGGATCAATGCAAAATCTCTCTCCAGTGTCGTTTTCTAAGGGGGCATGCTACCAAGTGTCCTTGAAGCCTCCCCTTCCTCCTTTTCCCTTTCTGACTATTCCTTTATTCTTACCTAGCCAAGGACAAGGCAAAATGAACCATTTCATTGAATATATCTTCAATGTTTCATTTCTTATTTTTAAATTATTGTTATAGTCTTTACTTATTTTATTAGTTAACATTGTCACATAGGCCATTTGTTTGTTAAAAATCTTACCAACCTAAAAAAAAAAAAAAAAACTGACCAACGTCACCCAATTCTACAAATCTATGAACAATGAGATGTGAAATAAACACAAGGTTTAGGAGGCTTACTGTATGATTGGATAGATTTCATCCCTCAATAGGAACTTCTTCTACTTACCATCTTCACCCCACTCAGTGAGCATTATTTGCTCTTAAAAAGTTTCTCCTTGGGTTAATTCTTATAAGTTGAAAAGTAACATTATTTTTAATGGGTATGCTATGATTGGCAACCTCTGCAAAATAAACACCCAACTTTAAAGCAAATTTCTTTCTTCTCTCTTCTCTAGACCCTTGTTGTTTCTTAAAAAAAAAAAAAAAAGGATGTGACAGAGGCATCTGGGTGGCTCAGACATTAAGCGTCTGTTTTTGGCTCAGGTCATGATCCCAGGGTCCTAGGCTAAGGTCATGATCCCAAGATCCCAAGATCCTAGGATCAAACCCCGCATAGGGGTCTCTGCTCGGGGGAAGACTGCTTCTCCTTCTCCCTCTCTCTCTCTCTGTCAAATAAAATAAAATAAATTATGGTGTCCCCCCCCCGTGTCAAATAAATTAAAATAAAATAAAATAAAAGGAATGTGGCAAAAATCCCGAGTAGCTCTTAGGACTAGACAGGTGCTGAAGGATGCTAGAAAAGATGTGGGTGGGAAAAAAGTAGAACTACACAGAGACCAGAAAGGATCATAGGGTCTGAATGCTAGGAAGTGGATAGAGGAGAAGAAAGACACCATGATGCTGAGAAGGGACTTCTAGTAGTTGTTTGTTTTGTGTTTTAGCAGGTGCCTGGAAAACTGAGGAGAGAGAAAACTAATGTAGATATAATTCTTAATTCATAAATTCAATCTTACTGCATTGTAACAAAGCTGGTCAAGTTGATGGTTATAAGGAATGCTATAGGAATTGTTGTGGGTTTCAAAGAATTCACAGAAGACCAGCAGTGGACAAAAATTTTTGGAATAATTTCGAGAAAAGAAAATATGTTCCAAGCTATAAAACCTAGGTTTTTGTGGTTGTTTTGGTAGCTGTCATTTTTAAGGAAAAGTAATTTTATACCATCTTTGTCATTACACAGTGTTCTAAACCAACTTTATGTATCAAATGCTAAAGATATAGAACAGTAATTCCTAAACCATTTGTCTTGGAAATCTGAGGTGCAGGGTGAAGACAGCTACTAGGAATCAAAGTATAGATACAAATACATATATATACAGATATGTATATATGTATTTGTGTATTTATGTGTGCGAGCGTGCATGTGTGTGTGTGTGTGTGTGTGTGTGTGTATTTATATCCCCGTCAAAGGGGATTGCTAAAGTTAACAACTGATAACAATTGTCAGTGACGTTTTTTAAAATTGCAAAAAAATGTGGGGCGCCTGGGTGGCTCAGTGGGTTAAAGCCTCTTCCTTTGGCTCAGGTTATGATCCCAGGGTCCTGGGATCGATTCCCACATCGGGCTCTCTGCTCGGCAGGGATTCTGTTTCCCTCTCTCTCTCTCTGCCTGCCTCTCTGCCTACCTGTGATCTCTCTCTGTCAAATAAATAAACAAAATTTTTAAAAAAAGATTTCAAAAAATAAAATAAAATTACAAAAAAATGTTGAGATCCAGTACCACATTTAGGTGGTATTTACAGAAAAAATATAAAACCAAAAACAAAACAAAATGAGATTTTAGAGTTAAGGAATGCCCAGGCTCAATGCAATAGCTTCTTTCAGGCAACATGCTCTGATGTGTCCAATTCCTTTCTAACGGTGTGTTGCATTCAGTACTGCTCTAAAGGAATTGTTCTCTTAGAAATCATTTTGTTATTCTGAAATTTATCAGAAGCTTTCCCCAGAGATCATTACTTCTAACATTTTCTTATAATCCTCTACACATTTTTTTCTACTTATTCTTTTTTCTTACAAAAATCAAGATTTTAAAATAGCACCAGACCATTATTTCTGGGTGTTCTGGTTTCTAAAATTTCATATTAAGTCTTCAAAAGTTACCTTTTCACTTTACAAAATGTAATGATTATAAAAACAAAAATTTAACCCACAATAATACAAATATAAAAATAAGTTGTCAAGTGAGGTTCTGAATGAAGCATTTGTCCTAAGTATTTTTATGGCTAGAATCTGGCAGATCTGTCTCCATGAGAGTGCTCCGGGTGAAGAACTCTTCATTTTCATATACAAACATTTAAAAACAGAGTCTCTGGTGAATGGTGACACCAAACACAAACTAAATAAAGAGTAAAGTGGCCAAAAGTCAACATTCAATTTGGATGGATTTTTAGAGAGCATCTATTCAGGAACAAACCAGTTCCTTTATTTTTTTTTTTACCATGCATGATTCTACCTCTAGTTACAGAATATTGGTGTTCTGATTCCAAATTGGCTTCTCTTTGTTGTAACTTAGGTTTCAATATTGCATGAATGAAAACATTTTACCTCTAAATTCAGTAAGTTTGGATCACATCTCAGGGATAACAAAGTCCATTTCTACTTTAATTGGGAGATTAGATGATAGGGCCTGGAAGAATACTTTCAACTACAAGGGGAATGTCTCAATTCACCCAAGTTTAGGATGGACATTTAACTTAGTTTATAATGAACTTTTATATGTGAAATTTAATCATTAATTTTTTCCAATGGTAAAATGTAGAATTGCTACCCTTCTTTTCTAGGTATTTAAGATAACAGAATTTCATAGTTTAGTACAAGTAGTACTTAAAATTCTGTTTCATTATGAAAATAAAACATACTCAATAAAGAAAGGGTGACCTGAAACCAATATACAACGTTATGTGTCAATTATATCTCAATAAAGAAAGGAAATATTGGAAAACACAACTAAAAAAGGAGAAAAACTAATTACAAAAAGTTAATTACTGCCAAGTTGCCCTCCAAAAAATTAACACCTATTTAACTCTCACTAGTAGTATCTGAGAGTTCCACCTTCCCCCACGACCTCTGTAGAAATGGATTTTTTTCCCTGATGTTCTTTTTCTGCACCTATTGTTAAGTAGTACTTAGGGAAATTAATTGTCTAATAATTGTTTCTTCAATGCTTAATATAGTGTGCATTGTACAGTCTGTGTTCAAGAAATACTTATTAAAGAACAAATGAGTAAGTATATGCTATTCTAAGTGAAACATGAAGTGAATATGGAAAAATAATAAAATGCAGAGGAAAAAAAGAAAAACTAAAAAGGATTCAGGAGATTAGTTCCACTCCAAATCAGTTTTATCACCTTCAGTAAATAATTTAACCTGGGCAACCACTTCTCAGGACTGGCTTCATGGGCATACAATCTGTGTAGTCACACAGGTCTCTGCCCTCAGTGGTATCCTGTGGTTTGCTTATTGCTGCCATCTTGAAATGCTTAATGACTTTTGAACAAGAAGCCCAACATATTCATTTTTCATGAGCCCACAAGTGATGTAGCTGGTCCTGCCTCTCTTTCCTCATTCATAAAACAAGATCAAGAAAAGGAGGTACATTCAAGTCAGAGTAATCCTGGTTCGATGAGGTTTTCTTGAATACAACACAGAATAAATTTACTATTTAGATACATAAATAACCTGGAACAATTCTGAGGTCTGTTCTTATTGTTTGATGAAGATCCTTCTGTGAATCACTCAGCCTTTTCCTCTAACCCATCTTCATGGTCTCCTTAGTCCTCACCCTTCTGATTCTACATTGCACTGGATTATATTTAGTCCTGTAGCACTGCAACCATTAACCAGTAAGTAGGAAGGGATAGGAAAAGAGAAAAGTTACTTCTTCTTCTTCTTCTTTTTTTTTTTTTTCCCAAGTAATCTCTACCCTCAACTTGGGGCTAGAATTTGTGACCCCAAGATCAAGAGTCACTTGCTTTAGTGACTGAGTCATCCAGGCACCCCAAGAAAGTTACTTCTGATGATCAATTCTTCTGGTCCAAAAGAAAGAATTATCCAATACAATTTTCTATAAAAGGGTATTGATCAGGAAAAGAAAGACTGTGAAAAATCAATTTGAGCTCCTAAGCATTAACTCATAGATAATCAGAACCTTGGATAGTGTTGTTCTTTTCTCTTTCTTTCTTCCTGTCTTCTTGTCTTCCTTCCTTCCCCCTTCCTTCCTTCATCTGTTTTTAAAAGCCCCTGATCTCCATTTCCAAATTAAGCATAATTTCATAGACAACTACTCTCCTATACAACTATTTCAGAAGGAAACAACTGCTGCTCCAGTTTTATTTTTGACTAATCATTTTGAAAATAAGTGATGGACTACAGAGGAAAAAAATCACAGCAAGCTGCCCAGAGATGGGAACAGCATGTAAATTACTACTAATTTAAATTACCTTTCCTTCTTCTCTAATCTAGGAAAATGCCATCTTTATTTTAAAACATTTATATCTGAGCAGCTCAAGCTATTTCAAGATGTTATCTGTTTCAGCACACATAACGAAATGTGATGGGTAAATGTTCCACTATTTTACGGAGAGACAGAAAGTGAAAATAACCTGCATCAAAGTTGCACAAAGCTTAGATCTCTGAGTCAGTGCTCTTTGCTGCAGCTCAAAATGTTTAATAAAAATGCACTACTGAGTAATGGACCGGAACAATTTTAAAGTTCTTTTTTTTTTATGTTTTCTGAAATGTTTACTCTTTAGACTTCATTACATGTAGAACAACCTATATGCTATAAATCTTCTTGACAACTTTGTCTTGCCCCTAATAAGAAGAAGTTTTCTGCAGACTGTGTTTTGGGGAGAATTTTGATAAAATTCTGGCATAGTTAGTATTCTGAGCCTCTCCTTGAGAGCTGGATAGACAGAACATAAATACAACACAACATCTGTCCATCAGGGCACAGTTGGTAAAGGTACTTATTTTGGTTCACATTTTCTGTCTATTTTGCTTTTTGTTTGCAATATAACATACTGGTGATATGTAGTCTGTAAAGAGAGTAAGTAATATGGGTATTTGGAAGGTAAACTAACTTTTGACAATTGGAGTTCAAATTAAGATATAAAGGCATTAATAATCTAATTGCCAGAATGAGTTAAAGCAGCTTCTGTAAGAGTCTGCCTTACTCTCAATAAATAAGGGAAGCAATGAGAGAATCTTTTCATCCAAAAGAAAAATTAAGAGTTACTGAGGCATGAGGCAAATTTTATGTATGAAATTTTGATTCGTTCTTTCATTAAAAAATTATTGAACAACCAACAGGTACTAAGCACTGTTAAATAAGATAGACACGGGGCGCCTGGGTGGTTCACTCTATTAAGCATCTGCCTTCAGCTTAGGTCGTGATCTCCAGGTCCTGGGATTGGAGACCCATGTCTGGCTCCCAGCTCAGTGGGGAGTCTGCTTCTCCCTCTCCCTCTAACTCTCTCCCTGCTTGTGCTCTATCTCTTTCTCTCTCTCTCTGTCTCTCAAATGAATAAATAAAATCATTTTAAAATAAATAAATAAATAAATAAGACAGGACATTTTAGATAAGACCAGGTTCATCTGAGAGTAACAGAAGACACACACACGCACAGACACACACCCTTACAAAATAGTATTAGCTTAATCAAGAAAGAATTTGATTTCTCCTTCACTTGTAAATTCAGAGCAGTTACATTGGCTCTGCTGCTTACAATCCTTGAGGACCCAGGCTACATCAGGTGTCTGCTCTGGCATCCCTAGGTGTCCTTTGTCTTCTTCACCCAACAAAGAACTACAGCCATCTCATCCAGATTCCAAGCAGCAAGTTGAGGAAGGGAGAAAAAGCAGGACTAAGTATTTGCAGACCATCTTTTAAGGAGATATACCATAATTTGCCATACATTTCTCTGTTTAGATCCCACTCATCAAAACCCAATCCAAGGGCTCACACCTCGGTTAAAAGAGTGCCTGAGAACTACATCTTTATTTCAAGCATTTGAACAGCCAGCAAAAAATCAGTGGCGGGCATGGGGGTGGGGGTGGGCAGTGGTGGTGGTGGTTGGAATCTGATAGAGAAGAAGAAATGTTGGGGTAAATAATGAATTTCTGCTACCCATGGCCCTGGACCTCTTGTACCTAAGACCTTACCAGAGCTGGGGGAGGGAAGAAGAAAGGCAGAACCAGCTTATGGTGTAACTCGCCAGTTTCAAGACATCCCTGTAGAGATAATGTTAATTAACAACAGTAGCTCAGGTACCACTTTTTCCTGGAAGGCCTCCTTGTCCACCTCTCCTCGTGATTGCAGGATAGATGCCCTTTTCACACACTTCTACCTTTCATCGTGTGCAGTATCTATTATACCATTTATTACTGTTATAATATTTGTGTGTTTATCTTTTCCCTACTCCTTTATACTCCAACTTGATTGTAACACCTGGAAGGCCAAAATCTGAATTTATATTTCTTTGTGTCCTCACTATCCCTAGCCTAGTATATGATAGATACTAGATTCATGAAAAGAGTATAGTACTGAACTGGATGAATAAATAAACTGCATACAAAGAATTCCTAATGAAAGGTAATAAAGATTAGTTACCATAGAGTGCATACTAGTATAAAAAGAAAAATTTGGGGGCACCTGGGTGGCTCAGGGGGTTAAGCCTCTGCCTTCGGCTCAGGTCACGATCTCAGGGTCCTGGGATCAAGCCCCGCATCAGGCTCTCTGCTCAGCAGGGAGCCTGCTTCCCCCTCTCCCTCTGCTTACCTCTCTGCCTACTTGTGATCTCTGTCTGTCAAATAAATAAATAAAATCTTTAAAAATAAATAAAATCTTTAAAATAAATAAATATAAACAAATCAATATGTAACTACAAATAGTGACAAAGGCTAAAAAGAAGACAAGGCGCTGTGATAGAGAACACCAGAGAAAGAGGGACCTACTTTAGATGGAGTAAGGAGGAGGCCTCCTTCCTGGAGGAGGTTGTGTTTAAACTGCCACCTAAAAGAGGCAAATAAATAAATAAAATCTTTAAAAAAATTGTTCAAAAAGAAAAATTTCTCCAGCTAACAAAACATTTAGCACCAAATTTTTTGCTTATGAACACGAGCAATTCTTTTATTTTCATCAATAATTAGAACAGCATCTGAGCATTTTTAATATTGCCGACAAAGAGAATTAATTGCATTTTGCCAATGATGAATGTTATGACAATTATAAAAATCTGAAAATTACCCTTTTATCAAAGTTGCCCAAAAAACCCTTAAAAATAGTCTAATAAAAATCATAAAAAGCTAATTCTATCTTCTCTATAGAAATGGTAAAGTTGGGCTCAGAATGATACAGTGAGTAACACATGTTTCTAACCTGTGTCGTTCTCTAGGTTCACATAGTCACACAGTTGTAGCAGGGTAGGTTGCCAGTGGACTACTAGGCTTTCCCTATAATGTGTTCCAGCTCAGTCTCTCTTCTTCCTTCAGTTACCCAGAAACAACCATGTGAAAAGAGAGAAATTTAAGCAGCTATGATTTATTTTTTAGCCCTTTTCATTGTAAACCTATTCATTTCCTATTATAATCATTCATAATTTTTTAAATTTTCATAGGTCAAACATGCATGTTTTTTGGATCAGAAATCCCACTGATGAAACACCTCTGTATTTATGACTGCTAGATTTTAAGAAAAATGTATCCAAAACAGAAAAGCTTTGGTAAAAAGCCTCCAGCATTTCCTCTACCACTGTACACTGTTCTTTTAAGGTCTCTTCAATTACTAAGCATTTGTTGAATACTAACTATATACAAGGCAGTGCCTATGATAGTACAAAAATTTGCATTCACATTGCATTTTCCTTAATTTGAGCTATACGATACATGATAATTAATTATAGATAATCTAATTCAGATTACTATTTATCTAACTCTATAACTGAAATAAACAATTGGAAACCAAGGAATTCGAAACTGAGGAAAAGTGGTTGAAAAAATAGACATATACACATGTGTGTGTACACGATTTTCTATAAAAAGATATGAATGATCAGGTGGGGAAAAGTTTTTGCTTTAAGGAAATAGTGACTTAAAACTTTAAGAAAAATTGTCTGTTCAGGGAATACCAGTAAACTATGTAAAATACCAACAGTGAGGGAGGAAAGGATTCCCCTTCATTCTTTAATTTATTCTTTGAACTTAGGGCTTGAGATCTAATAACCTTTATCACTTACAGCCATACACAAAATTGTGAGTACGGTATAAGGCTGTGTTTCTTTTCCAGTTCACCTAGCTATGATATTTGATTTCATAAGTACTGCATATTATTTTATCAATACTTTTCTAGGAGGAATTTTCACCCAAAAGATGGCTTCATAGATCCCTTTACCAAATTAAATATAATGTTGAATCCTTCCTGCCCTTCAACATCTTACTCAGTATAACTACAAATCTGAGTATTCTTTAAGGCAGGTTGACAGCTCTATGGAAAGCAGCTATTTTCATATACTGCTATGCTGCTCTTGGGCCCATGCCATGTTTTTTCTCTTCTATAAGGGATGGTCTATAAAAAGCTGAAGAGAATGTTAAATCTGAGAAAGGCTGGAAACATGACTCACTGGCAAGTTGCTGCAATACAAACAGAAATAAATATCAAATATGGAGTGAAATATAGGGCACTATGTAAATGTCAGTACTATTATTCATTCGTGTAAATAACATTTATTGAAAGCAAGGTGATGAAGATAAATAAATAAAATGTTTTTCTTTACGGTGTTTTGGGAGGAGAAGGAGATGCAGATTGTAATAACAATTCAGTGGAGGAAATATGGGAGCGGGTATGTGGAAGGAGTAGCTAGACTGCCCCAAAGGAATAAGGGATGGTTTCTTAATAAAAATAACTTTTGAGCTAAGAATTTGAACACAAGTAGTAATTTGTTAGGTAAACAGAGAAGAGGGCATTCCAGGGAGAGAGAGTAGCATGTACAGGGACTTGAAAGAGGCTGATTTGTTCAGAGAACAGTAGGCCATTCCATATGGCTAACATGCAGGTGGACAGGGCTCAGATCAAGAAGGGCCTCCAATGCGAGGCAACAGGCTTTGCATTTTATCATCCAAGTTTTTTGAGCCATGAGAGGATTTCATGCAAGAAAGGAATATAATCAGATTTGCATTTTAAAAAAGATCATTCTGGTGCGGTGGTGAATGCTTATATCTGGATACGGGAAATGAGGAAGAGAGATAACTTTGTGATATATTTAATGCACAATTAATAGAATTTACAACCAACTGGTTGTGGGAGGATGATTCAGAAGTTTCTGATGTGGCCATTTGTTGGAGGCTGCTACCATTCACTTGGAGGGGACCACATTGGGATGGTGCATATTTGGAGGAAATGTGACTTGTTTTGGAATCTTGAGTTTGACATACTTGAGGAACATCCAGAAAGAATATTCCAGAAGGAACATGTCTACAAAGAAATTTGGTATATGATCTAGAACTCAGGAGAGAGATCTAGGCTGGAAACTTAGTTTTAGGAATTATTATCATACTGGACATTGTTCTCAGAAATTACCATATATATGAATCACCAAAGTGCTTGTTATATGTAGATTCCTCAGAGGTTTTGGTTGAATGGGTCTGGAGAGAGGCTCAGGAATCAATAATTAAATGTAAGCTTCTCTGGTGACCCGGATGACCTACAGCAAGAACAGGAGAACCTCAAGGAAGTACATCATGAAAGTCAAAAGCAGAAAGTCTCAAAGGAGTAGATGTGGTGACATGTGAACACAGAAGGGAAGTCAAGAAAGCTCGGAACTGAAAGCATCCACCAGACTTGGCAGTCTGCAAGAGGACGCTGGTGACCCAGAACAGCAGGTGAAGTGAGATGATGAGAGCAGACATCACCTGCTGTAGGTAGGAGAGTGACTGCGGTAAGGAAGAGGACGAAAGGAAGGAGGCTTGGCGAGAACGGGAATACCTTGTGGACAGAATTTCAGCTCTAATATCCGAAAGAACTGGTACAAACCCTAAGTCTGCCATTTAATGGCTGTGTTACATAGTATCTTCATGGAACCCATTTTTTGTTTTTAATGTGTTAATCATGTTGATGTTACAGAGCCCTTTGTAGAAGTTAAATATGATATTACACGTGAAAGAACTTTGTAAACTGCTCTTCCAAACTTCTCTATTAACAAAACTATTTGAGTGGCAGAAAATTCCAAGCTGTTCTATGTAGCAGGTGTCCTGCTCATCTTTGTGCACTATGACAAAACATCCCCACCTTCAGCTGTCAGAGTGCTCACCCCCATCAAAGCAGAACACTTTATTTTTTTTAATTTTCATTTTTTATTTAAATTCAAATAATTAACATAAAATGCATTGTTAGTTTCAGAGGTAGAGGTCAGTGATTCATCACTCTTATATAATACCCAGTAAAGCAGAAGACTTTAGAGGGAGAAAGGATCTTAAGTAATGTCTTTTTTTAAAAAAGATTTTATTTATTTATTTGACACAGAGAGAGAGAGATCACAAGTAGGCAGAGAGGCAAGGCGGGGGGTGGGGAAGCAGGCTCCCCACTGAGCTCAGAGCCTGATGCAGGGCTCCATGCAGGGCTCGATCCCAGGACCCTGAGATCATGACCTGAGCTGAAGGCCAGAGGCTTAACCCACTGAGCCACCCAGGCACCCTTACCTTAACTAATGTCTTAAATAGACCAGTACTCTTTCTTTACAGATGAGGATTCAGAGGACTGAGAGGAGTGGAGTTTAAATGATGTGTTCAAAGTCACACAGCTAAGAAATGGCAAAGCCAAGCAAATAATTCAGCCAGACTGCTGACTCACTCACTCTGTGCTGCCCCCTGCCCCTGCATGAAACCTACTTCCTTTCTTAAATCTCTGCCATTTGAATTTTGGTCTTTCTCTTTTACAGCAAAGAGAGAAGGAGATAATTGAAGCTTTGCTGACTAGGGTAGAGGAAGAGGTGTTTAATCTGAACAAGTCCAGGGGTTCAGATGTAAGCTCCTTGAAGACATTTTTGAACTCCCTTTCAAACTTCTTTCCAAGCCTCCAGGCAGATACTGACTGAGTCTAGAACCATAGAGATCGGAGGGATGGCCAGCAGCAGCAGGGTAAGGAGTGCTGCTACATATTCCCCCCAATTATCCCTGTTCATAGCTGAAGAGCTCTCCAAAACATCAACATTAAAAGACTGTACTTTGAGATAGGTCTTGAGTGTTTCACAAGACACCCTTCAGAAAAAAACTGGTACAGAAGGTTTATTTCTATGACAAGGATAGAGAAGCTGCTTCTACAATGTACTTAAATATTTACTTCTCCATCTCCCTTTCTAAGCTGCCCAAAACAGCTTAGATTCAAAAGATTCAAGTCTTTGAATCGCTATGGCTGAGCAGCATGGCAGGCACACCACATATAGTAGGAGCCTCTATATGGTTGTTGAATGAATGAGTGCAACAATTTTATCCATAACTCTCTTAACAACTTAGGCATTAACAGGAAAAAAAAAACCCAAAACCAAAAAATCCTGGGGTGCCTGGGTGGCTAAAATGGTTAAGTATCCCACTCTTGATTTTGGCGCAGGTTATGATCTCAGGGTTGTGGGATTAAGCCCCAAGCCTGGCTCTGAGCTGGCCATGGAGGCTGCTTAGGATTTTTCGCTCCCTCTCCTTCTGCCCCTCCCCCAACATGCTCTCTTTTTCTCTCCAAAAAAAGAAAAAAAAATCCTTAATAAATCAAGTTCCAAATATTATTTTTCTTACCTGTCTTGGACACTTAATTGCCATCCCTTTCTGCCTACATTTCCACTAAGCTAATTGGATCCTCTGTTTTGCCCTTCCTTATAACTTTTCATGATCTACAACACTCTATAGATGACTTGCTAAAGGAATTGTTTACAATATTTTTAATTTCGCGAACTAAAATGTAACAAAATATATAAGGTAATGCAAATATATTTGAAGAGACAACCTAATCAAATCACAAAACTTTGTTGGTAGATTTTAATAAATACTCATATGTATGAAGAGATGTTTCTTGATAATAAAAGAATTTCTCTCTCTCAAGAGTCTCTCTGCTTTCCAGAATTCATGTTTTTCATTCCCTTTTATTAAAAAGGGGGAAAATTGATTTGCTGTTTTCCTAGATGTCACCTTGTTCTTCCTTTCACATATTTTAAGAAACTTTTATTTGAGTTGTCCTTATCACCATATGTATTTCTCTGTTTTAATTGGAAACTCGTTAGGACAATGATTGTCCTCTAAATATCAATGGAGTGATGTTTATTTTTAGTGCTCAATACTTTGGAACCTCTTTTTTTTTTTTTTTTTTTCCTTCAGAGAAGCTGCAATAGTCATAGGATAATACTCCTCTGAAAGGTAGATCATGACATGAGAAATTAAGTAGGCTCAGTATAGAAATACAGAAAAAAATACAATAAAAAGCAGAGGTTAGATATGAGGTTATGGCTGAGTCAGTTACTGAAGAGGTATGGGGAGATAAAAAGGGGATATGTTATTGGGAAATAACTCATTTGGAAGGTGGAGGCACTGGTAAGAAAATGAATCAATAACCATTTGAGTACTGAGTCAAGGCTGGGATGGGGAAGACATGACTCCCAGACTCCTGCAGTGAAGGAGACACACAAGTACATACAATTAAAAAGGCAAAACAGACCAGGATAAGGCAATAAAGTTTCAGACAAAGGGCATTCTAGGACAATTTTTAGAAAAATGCCATTTTATTCATTAAGGATGAATATTATCCAGAGAACTCAACATTCTAATGCATTAAACTGCTTTTATTGGCTCCTTGATGGCATGAGGGCTATTATTTCTCCGAATCAAAAGCATGCCTCATTTTGTACGTATATCTTTTAGTTTTTTATTTACTGCTTTTCTAAACTTGGGGACATACAGAATTGTACTTAAGATTTGAAGTTACAATCTAAACACTGTGAACATGATTTCTTTCTTTTTTTAAAAAATATTTTATTTATTTATTTGACAGACAGAGATCACAACTAGGCAGAAAGGCAGGCAGAGAGAGAGGAAGAGAAGCAGGCTCCCCGCTGAGCAGAGAGCCCGATGCGGGGCTCCATCCCAGGAACCTGGGATCATGACCTGAGCCGAAGGCAGAGGCTTTAACCTACTGAGCCACCCAGGTGCCCCAATTTCTTAAGATACACATGGGAATATTTATTTATTTGGGGGGGCCGGCAGAAGGAGAGGGAATCTCAAGCAGATTCCCCACTATACACAGAGTCCGACGTGGGGCTCCATCCCATCACCTGGAGATCATGACCTGAGCCAATATCAAGAGTCTGACACTAAACCCACAGAGGCACCCTAAGATACACATTTTTAAAAATGCTTTTATGTTTATTTTTTTTAAGATTTTATTTATTTATTTAAGAGAGAGAGAGAGAGAGAATGAACAGCGGGGAGGGGCTGAGGGAGAGAGAGGGAGAAGCAGACTCCCTGATGAGCCGGAAGCCCCATGCAGGAATTGATCCCAGGACCCGGAGATCATGACCTGAGCCAAAGGCAGACACTTAACTGACTGAGCCAGCCAGGCACCCCTAAGACACACATTTTTATTAAGTGAATATCACTTTTTGAAATATGCCTTGTACTAATGAATCTTGTAAAATCAAAGATTCACAGCTAAAAGGAATCCCCGTACAATACACGGCCAACCTAAGGAATTCTTAACAGTACGCAGTCAAAAACTCAAATACTATAGCTGGACTAACAGCAGATTTCTAAAGTTACTATGGTATTAGAAAGATTCAGTTTAGATTTTTAAATTTCTAATGATAGCACAATATAAAGCAAATAGATCTTGATTTTCTTGCTATGTAATAACCAGTGACCAACTGATGGTAATGTGGAACATTCTCTGCTAGTTATTCATTGACTTTAAAAAAAAAAAGGCACTTTTTCCAGAGACTGGGCAGGAGATAAGATGTCAAGAAGTAATAAGTAGCAAAATGAAAGAGGAGAATGCAATGGAACCAAAAAGAGAAAACATTAAAGTGATGTGCTTTTTTTTCCCCTGTGTATGCAGATGGACAGGAAAATTATAGCAGTAATTGCAGACTTCTTTTCACCAAAGACAGGCTGGCCTTAGGGAATTAGACTATGAGAGAAAATGTCCAATGAAACTGCATTCTCATCCAGGCCCCACCTGACTTGCTGGATATGGGTTTGGCGAAGGTCATTTACCCTTTCTGTGCCTTCCTTACCTTAAATGTTAAAAGAGATGGTTTGCTTCTTCCAGCTACTGGAAAGATGAATGAGATAAAGCTTCAGGAGGCACCCAAGACTGGTCAGAAAAGGTGTTACAGGAATTTCAAGTAGTACTATTATTATTGAACTGTGTATCCTGTTGTAATGAGTCATCTCGCTGCAAAGATGCATAAACAATTTCAAGTGTGGCAGAGGACCAGAGATAGAAGAGGCAAGTACTCGGAGATGGTGTTTGGGGAGATCTCAGTTGCATTGCATTCTGCCCTTTGCTTGTTTAAAGAATAAAAAGGGGGTGGAGTGCAGGGGAAATAAGACTTTTAAATTAAGTACAGCAATGTGGCTATACAAACAGACTTTTTAAATACTAGAGCTATTTTGTATTCAGGCTTTGTCACTAAAGTGACCTTGGGCAAGTTATTGTTTCTTTAAACTTCCATTTTTTGCATCTGTAAAATGGGGATTAATTGTAGAATCCATAGGGTTGTTGTGGGGATTTTAAAATGTGCACCATCGCAAATACTCTATAAAGTTGGGCTATCATTTTAATTTATAGGAGATAGGGGACAGAAATTCAGATTGATGAAAGCGAAACTTTAAAGAAAAAATAATAGAAAAAGTCAAGGTTTTATTTTATAAAACATCATATGATGTAAGGGGCCTAAGAAGAGGCAAACTTGTTTTGTCAAGTCTGAGTCTACTCCTATTTCATAGGCCCACAGTAACTAGTCAAACCTTTGATATCTGGCACACAAAACACAAACAGGAAAAGCCTTCCGTGTGCTTTCATAAAACAGTTTTCTATTTTAAAGCGATATATATATTTTTGAAAAACCTCTGATACTCAATAGCTCTAAAAAAACAAAGCCCAGCGGCTGGGTTGCTGTTGTTCTAAAGAGAGAGCAATCTGGAGCGCAGGGATTACGCTCCCGGTGACTCCCGCTCCAGGCTGGGAAGCCTTCGGGCAAAGCCCTGGGGGCAGGACGCGGTTTGTTTTTTTTTTCCCCTCAATCGATCCCGGAACCTTCGTTGGGCGGGGTGGGGGCAGCGCGGGAGGGGCGCGAGGGAGGGGTCTGGCTCGCCCATCCCCCGAGCGCGCCGCGGGGCGGCCGGCGGGCGGCCGCGGAGGATGCGGAGGGGCGGCGACGCTGGCCGGACCCAGCCCGCGCGGCGGGGCTGGCTGGGCTGGCGGGGCTGGCGGGGCGGGCGCCGCCCGAGGGGGTAGGGCGCGCGCGGGGGCGCGCCGGGCCGGGGAGGCGCGCTCCGGCCGCGCTCGCTCCACGCTCCCCGCGCTCCCTCCGCTCGTCGCTCGCTCTCTCCCTCCTCCCTCGGCAGCCGCGGCGGCAGGCAGGAGAAGGCGGTGGCGGCGGCTGGGGATCAGACATGGCGGCGGATCTGAACCTGGAGTGGATCTGCTCCCTACCCCGCTCCTGGACTTACGGGATCACCAGGGGCGGCCGAGTCTTCTTCATCAAGTAAAGAGGGGCGCGGCGCGGGGGGCCTGGGCGATGCGGGAGGCCGGCGGGAGGCGAGGAGGGCGCCGGGTGCGCGCTGCTCCAGCCCCTCCGGCTACCCCGGCGCCCCCTCTCACGCCCGGTGTCTGCCCCTTTTCTCATCCCTGCAGCGAGGAGGCGAAGAGCACCACCTGGCTGCACCCCGTCACCGGCGAGACCGTGGTTACCGGACACCGGCGGCAGAGCGCAGGTAACGCTGAGCGCGGCCGGGCCCGAGCGGAGTTGGGCGCCGCCGGGAGGAGGCGGCAGCGCCCCGGCAGCCCGCCGCCCCGCGATCTGCCCCCGGCCGCCGTCCCCGGGAGGCGGCGCGGTGGGGCGGAGGCCGGCGGGGGTGGCCGCAGGTACAGGGGCCGCGGGTGCGCCGCCGCCGGACTTCTCTGGAGTCTGAACGCTGCTCTCTCCTTCGCCTTTCATCGCCACTAGGAGACGGAGCCCTCCTCCCGGGCCCTCTCCCCCTTCCCTACCTGACCCCCGACGCCCCCGGGGAGGCCGACCCCCCTCTCCCGGGAATTCGAGACCCCGAGTGCTTCCCCCCGCGGCAGCCCCTCAGTCCTTCCGCCAGCACCCCCGCACCTGATCTCACCCTCTCTCAACCTTTAGGAAGCCCTTGCCCACTCCCCTCCGTGCAGCCCGGGACCCTCGTCCGCTGGGATCAGGGTGTCCACATCGCCTCCCTGTTCCCCGGACAGCTGCTTGCAGTCGTGCGGCTTCCTCCTCCCCTTATGTGGGACTTGTGGGGAGGTGACTGAGGAGGAGGAGGAGAGGAGTTCGGGGGTGCTGCGAGTGTCTGTGTGACAGTAGCGCTCTCCCTTCTGCCACCGGAGCCGCCGCCAGAGCCCGAGGACGTATTTGCAGCTGCAGCTGCCGGCCGGCGAGACTCTCGGTCCCCGTCAGCAGCCCGGAGGTTGCACAGACGGCCCGGAGGCGGTGGGGGTGCGAGGGGGTGCCTCGCAGTTGGGCCCTCATCGGAGAGGGTCGGTCGGCGGGGAGGCACATCTCCCCGGAGCCTGGGCCAGCTTGTTGCCATGCCGAGCAGGAGCTGAGCTGCAGAAAGGTGGACTGGAGCCTCCCGGCTGGTCTGGCTTTCTTTGGGCGCTCTTTGTTTACATTCGTGAAACTTGTTTGTCTTTGAAATGTAACATGTGTTCTCTCACTGGCCGGCCTCTGGGTCTCGTCCTGGGAGAGGCTCGAGAACTGTTCGGGTCGGAGGGGAGGCTGGCTTCAGCAGTCCTTCAGAGCTGCCCTCTGGGATACTTTCTCTCCAACTCTGAGATTCTGGGACTCTTAGAGGGGCAAGGATATGGAACAAGCCTGCCTTCTCTATTAAATTCTGGAGTTCAGTGAAGTGACTAATTTCCAAATTTGCAAAAAGGTGGAGGAGGAAAGGGAAAGCAAGCATGGTGAGGTTACATTTTTAAGACATTTCTAACTAATACACTGTCATATTTCTTAACTCGCCGCTGCAGGCTCTGACTTCAATATGCACCTTTCAGTGTTTTGCATATATATTTAAACTCTCATGGCCCTTTTGCCTTATGGATAATAAACTTATTTCGCAAAGGACAATATGGTATTTAAATTATTTAGCCTAATCATCTTGTGGAATTATTTCATGCTTATTTTGGCTATGTGTAATATGAATTTGTATCCTGTTTACCCCCACAGATTTGAGAACATTCACACTACAGAGAAATTTTATTCTTTTTTTGATTTCACATTAATTTTTAAGACATGATTATCGTTTTGGTTTTTGTTTTTTGGTTTTTTTTTCCTGGTTTGGTTTGCTTTTGACTTTGTGGTTTTATACACACATCACTGGTTTTCATTTCAGATATTATGTTTAAATCGAAGCCATTTGTCATTTGCAATGTATAACACATACAATGACCATCATTCACCTGGAACTTCACACATTTAAGCCAAATCCGTAGAAACATACATGTATAGAGTATGTGATACCAGAACTCTTTTCCCCTAATTAAATACTTAGGAAGTTCTTTCTCATCAGTGACACTTCCTGGATGGATTCATTTATGTAGTTGAAAGGTATGGTTTTAAACACACACCTAAGAAGAAGCAGGTGTTGCCTTTAATGCAGGGTTTGATGTTTTTTTTTTTAATTTTTTTTTTTGGCCAGCCATCATGAGTATTTTACCTAGGATTAGAAGGCTTCCCTTGCTTTTTTGGGATGCCAGAAGAGTAGTAGTTCTTTTCACTGATCATTAAAGTATATAATCATGTAAGATAATCTCTAATATTGTTCATTCTTTACTGGTGGCTTTCAATTTGAATCTCCATTTTTCCAAAAAATGATATTTTGTTCACTATGAGTTTTGTTACCAGTTCAACATTTTTTTTTAGAAATTTACTTAACAAATGGAAATAGCTGATGATGAAAATGAATAAGTAAAATGGATTGAAACTTATTTTGCTATCCCATTGAAGTAATACTAACTGTAAAATGTATGTTTTTTAGATTTGCCTACTGGCTGGGAAGAAGCATATACTTTTGAAGGTGCAAGATACTATATAAAGTGAGTTTATTAATTATGATTTTTTCCTTGCTAATTTGAATGTTGTAATTAATCTTCAGTTGAATAGTTGTGTCTCCAGATGTGCTCATAATTTTTTAAGGTCTATCACATAATAACTTTATATAGTGTTATAATTTTGAGAGGAGAGATGACACTCATAGTTTTCTTACGTTATTTGCCTGGACATACATGCATTTGGAAATTAGGTCATCGATGGTCACAATTACATGTTTGGTCCTAGGTGATAGGGTATTATAGTATTTTGTCTTCAGCATGTTAACCATATGTTTTTTTCTTTTAAAGTGAATTCTGTTCATGTGTATTTTAACCACGGCTGTTAATAAGCAAAAGTGATGTGAAGCTAGGTTACTCTTGGATGAACAATGACAGAGCTGAAAGTGAAAACCAACAAATAAATACTAATTATTTCACAAACATCTGTTGGAGCATTGTAATTTGCCTTAGTTTATTTAAATATGTCTAAGTCTTTAAAATACAGATGTTTTATGGTTGGTTGTGATTGAATAAAAGGCTTTCACTAGAGCTTACAAAGGAGAGATGACCAGTCAGCCCTGACTTTTAATTCTAAAGAACATTGAATTAATTTCTGTTCCGGGTTCACTTCGTGGTACTTGGAGACAAATACAATGCTTGAGGTCAGCAGTATGCAGGAAAATTTTTTACCTCCCAAGGGGAAATAAAAGTGGTTTTATCTTCATTTTAAATTAGAAACTATTAACTTAAGAGCTTGTTCTAAAATTTTTTATTTAATTTTAATGAACTGAAGCTTGAAAAGAATGCTTAAATAAAAGATTTGAGATTTCCATAGTTTATTAATCATAACAGATACCTAGCTAAAGCCACCTTTATTTCATTGGGCCCAATAAAGTATTTTACTAAGTGATATTTTTAAGATCACACCATAATTCCATTAAATTATAATTACTTGTATGGTTTTAAAATTTTTCAGAATGATATTTATGTAAAATGTCAAAGGCTATTTATAGGTATTAGGAATGATTGCATTTGGATATAGAAAGAAGGTAGAAGTAAGATCCAGGCATGGAGGATTTCATGATGTGGTTCTCTGGATAATTTTCAGTTGCATCTTTAATTTGGAGATTGTGCTGTACATTATGAGATAGCCTAAAAAATAAAGGCATAAGTAAAGTGCAGCGTCATCAGGTATTTTCCTAGTGGCTATTTTCATTCTGTATTGAAGTGAATTTGTATTGCCAGGGAAAGGGCATTTTTTTGGAGGTAGTCTTGATATTTCTGAAGAAAGTTTTTTTTTTTGATAGAGTTCATTTATTTTTATGCAATAGTTTTACTGTACATTAAGCCTAGTTAATCTTAGAAGAATAGGAGTAACACTGTAATTTTCAGCAATATTTTAATTCCTGTGAATGTGTACATTCTTAGATGAACGTTTTTATTCAGTAGTACAAATGTTATTCTGTTTGGGCTGAAAATTTTTTATTTCAGAACTGAGCCTTTTGAAAGCCTGAATTTTGTTCTACTAGCCATTTTGATTAGATTTTTCTTTTATGTTGACTTAAACAAATTAGGATCTTCTTTGAGTGTCATGCCCAAGTAAGCTTCTCAGGAAAATGAGGACAATATTATAAAAGCTATGATAATTTTACTTTAATTCTGATGACAGTTTTAAATTACTGGGTTTCAATCGTGATATTAATCGTCAGCCAATAATTGTGTCCAAAAGTAGTAATAATTTATATTATGAAAGTAAAATTTGTTGTAAAATTGAGTATGATAGAGAAATATATCACTCATTAAACTTCTTGCAGTAAAATGATTATTGACAAATACATGATTTGCTGAATGGGAGGTGCTACTTTTTTTTCTTTTTGGATGTATCAGACTGATTTCTTTTAAGATTAGTTAAATCACTAATGTGGGCTGTAATTTCCTAGAACTTTTTTGCTTACTTGTATATGAGCAATTAGGGATGCTTTTTCATTCTCATATGATAGGGACACTACTTTTGTCTTAAACTTTGCAGTTTACCAAGACCTTTTGCATATATTGCCATGTCTGAATCTCATTTTAAACGTGAAAGTAGTCAGAAGAATTACTATTTCCATTGTCACACCACATAATAAAACAACGGAAACATGCCTTTGGAACGTATAGGCTGCAAAGACAGCAAGATGAGAAACAGCAGGAACATGAACTATATTTACAGTGTTCAGAGAAGAAAGGATAGGAGTCTGAAGTAGGCAAGTGATTAATGTTGGTGGATGTATTTCTCATTGTTGGTTCTTTCTTAGATGAAGAAAGGAGGTTATTGATCAAATTATAAGAAAGGATGTAATATAGTGAACAGGGTAGGTTTTGTTCTCTTGAGAGGAGAGAAGATAGATCGATAAAAGACATGTTGACCCTCCTGCTATTCCTAATCTGGTGTTCCTGGGAAGTTCCCTTAGCAAGAAGAAAGACCTAAAGAACTTGAGTTTCTACTTTTGTGCCCAAAGGTACATATAACTCTCAGATTATTTCTCTTCTGAACAAATGGTGGCGGTGGTTCAAAGTGGCACACTGCCAAAA
Source organism: Meles meles (assembly GCF_922984935.1). Taxonomy (NCBI): domain Eukaryota; kingdom Metazoa; phylum Chordata; class Mammalia; order Carnivora; family Mustelidae; genus Meles; species Meles meles. The sequence continues at coordinate 62,104,800 of NC_060072.1, forward strand.
ACTATTTTTGTATAATAACTTTGGTATTGATCATTGTATCTCTGGAGGTGGTAAGGTGAAAGAGGATTGAAGTGGGGGTAAGTCGTAGCAGTTGGCTGTGTCTTGACCTTCTTAAAGACCTTGGAGCTCAGTCTTCATGCCTTTAAATTAGGCTGGCTGGAAATGGCAACTTCTGAATTCCATCCCATTTTTAAATTTCTCTGGATTTTATAATATTTTGGGAATTTGTGGTAGTCTACAAAATGATGAACTCAAGAGCCAAGAAGACATGATACGGGAAATATGGAAAGATGCTTAGCTTTCCTATGGTGCCAACTATTTTAAACTTTGTATAGGTAACCACAGATGAATATGAAGTGTGTAGTACTAGAACTGTGTGTGCTTTCTTTCTGTTGCTGCATTTTGGGCTTTGTAACATACCTTCCCTGGAGAGCTGCGTGGGAACGGTTAATAGTGCTCTTGTCAACACAGGACCTGATCAGAGTTAGAGTTGTATAGATTTGAATTGGGTAATCAGTTTATAGAATTTTTGAAATTGGTTCCTTAATAAAAGTTTACAGTTAGGTAAAAGAATATATAATACAGAGAATATATTTTACTTTAAATGCATTTGTCCAAAACGTTAATATTTGAAAAAATTATTTATCATAAAGATAAATAATTTTTTCTGACAGGAGTATTTTTTCTGTATACTTTTTTTTAAAAGATTTTATTTATTTGATGGAGAAAGAGAGAGAGAACAAGCACAAGCAGGGGAAGTGGCAGGTAGGGGAGAAGCAGCCTCCCTGCTGAGCAAGGAGCCTGATGTGGGGCTCCATCCTAGGACTCCGCCATCATGACCTGAGCCAAAGACAGCTGCCTAACCAACTGAGCCACCTAGGCACCCTTTTTTTCTGTATACCTTAAGCTAGCCAGCTTAAAACTTATAGTGTCTGTATAAAAACACATATATACAATATGTTAATTCATATTAACATATTCATAATAATTCATATTATTTATCTTTAGGAAGAATACAGAAAATTATCAGTGGGTTTTATAATTTATAAAGTATCACTTTAAATATCCAAATAACTTAGCTTATGAAGTACAGAGATTAGTCTTAATATATTTGAAAGTTACAAAGCTTTCTGCTTACTCCTTGAAAATACTGTTTAATGACTCTGTAATGACAGGTCATGGTAGCTTAACATGGATGTGTCATTGACTATCCCTTTGTGCTTCAAAGCTTTAAGATGGTTAACTTAAAGTACCAAGCAAATCTTAAAACAATGCTCTCTGAGCATTGAGAAACTTTGTTCTGATTATTTAAAGGTCATTGTCTTATGCAGCAGAATTGGGAATCAAAAAGTCTTCACAGGGTAATGAAAGTAGTGTGTAGATTTTGTGAGGTTATATTTTCATATTGCTTTTTTTCTTGACTTGAAATTTTAAGTTCTGAAAATTGAACTTTTTCTTAGATATGCAAATAGAGAAGTGTTTGATTTTTGACTAATGAAGTTTCTTTTCAGTATCTGCGATAGCCAGATCTAATGTGTGCTTGGAATTTCAAACCAACCTGCAGTGAGGGGAATTCTGGCTTGACATAGCCATTTAAGGTTGCAAGTGAGGAAAAAAAATGTTGTTTCTTCATAGATAATCACATTTTGAACTATGAGCAGAGATAGGGAATGTAACATAACTGCCACCAAGAATCTTAGAATGTATTACTATATATTTGATATTTAAAATTGGTGGGTACATTAATACCATAATATTATAATTGGGGATAGCTGTATAATGCTTAGAACAATTCATGGATATTATATTTCTTTTTTATATTCATAACAGTTTTAGACTATAATATATGATTCTTATGTGTGTGAAGCAGTTTATGCTAATTCATTAGGTACAGTGCAACTATGAACTATGGTTTCAACCTTCAAGGAGTTTCAAGGAAAAAATAGGCACTGTGTTAAAAGAGGGAGGTGGTGGGCTGCCTGGTGGCTCAGTTGGCTAAGCACTTGCCTTCCGCTCAGGTCATGATCCTGGAGTCCCAGGATCAAGTCCCATATCCAGCTCCCTGCTCAGCAGGGAGTCTGTGTCTTCCTCTGCCCCTCTTCCTCTCCCTCTCATGTTCTCTCTCTCTCTCTCATTCTTTCTCTTTCTCAGATAAATAAAATCTTTAAAAGAAAAAAAAAAGAGGGAGATGGTGGGGGAAACATGAACTTGGTCCTAGGTCTTCAAAAAGGGTTTGGGAACCCTTTTTGTATTTCTTAAATGTTTTTCCCCTTAATGTGGTAGGCCGTTTTAGTTTTTTTAATTCTCAAAGCTCTGGTATGTATTTAGGAAGGGGCAAAATGAGCAGTAGAAAAATAAAGAAATTGGTTAGAAGAGTGAGAGTTGGAGGCCCTGGAGACTGGGCAGATGTAAACATCCATGTAGAGACACCTTTATCCAGGAGAAATAAAAGGTTCTTAGCATTTGTTGATGAATGTACCTTTCCCTCTCCCGGGACCTTTTTACTTTTCTATAACAGCTAGGTGTAAGTTGGGGTTAAATGTGTAAAGTTATATGTATATATATGTATATGTAAATTGGAGTTAATGGGGTAAAAAAAAAAAGATCCTAGTTGTCTGTCAGATGGTGTCACAAGAAAGCCCGGGAGGAAGAGTCAAATGAAGCCAGGTGGTCCGGGAAAGGCTTAAAGGAAGATGTGGTAGTTGAGCTAGTTTTAAGTGTATAAATGGAGTTCCGATGGGTTAATATAGGTTAAATTAAATAAAATTTAAAACTAAATTAAATAGGTTAAATTGGTGAGGCTGGGGAGGTGTATAATGTGTGAGAACTAATATAATGTAGTGAGAACTACGTGTTGGTGAGTGATGTCAACACAGAAAACACTGGGATGCTGTTTGGAGCTGTATTGTGTCTGGCCTTGGAATGTCATGCTGAGATTTTTATTTTCTAGCTTGCTGTTGCATATTTTTTTGGTATTGCATTATAGTATAAAGTGAAGGTTTTAATATAGGCAGGATGGATTAGAAAGAGACAAACCTGGAATCCAGGAGACCAGTGCCAAATCTGTTGCTATAATAATCTGAGTTGGTTGTACCAAGTTGGTAGTAGCAGGAATGGAAAGGAAGGCCATTGATCAATGATTTTAAAGAGGAGTTGAGAGGGCTTAGGAGTCTTGCTGAGCTAGGAGGTTGACAGAAAAAGAGGTCAAAAACCACTCAAAGCCTTTGTGTCTGAGGGGCACTAAGATTGATTGGTTCCCTTGACCAGAATAAGGGAGTAGGTGGGGGGATGGGGAGAACTCTGGGTGGAAGTGTGGATCATGAGCTAGTCTCTGAACTGGTTGAGAGGACATAGCATTTTAGGTGGCTAAAATTGGCCTTTCCAATGGACTCCCCCAATAATAGCTTCTGTTTCTCCTTCACAAACAAGAAACACAACCCACTCTCCCTAGAAAATCCTATTTCAGTTACCTAGTTGACTAGACTATACATGTTGTATAGATGTACAGAAAAGTTGTATTGGTCCCATTATTCATTTAGCAAGTACTTAGAGGGTATTTTGTGCATGCCAGGTGCTGTAGGCTTTGTGAAGGACAGACATATACCTTGCTCTTAAGGAGCATACCGTTATTTTGTGGGAGAGACCATAATAAAATAATCACCAAGTACATAGTCGTAGACCGTAATAAACTCTGTGAAGTATGCAGCACGCTTTAACCAAATACAATGATCAGACTTGGCGCAACATGAGGGTTACTAGAAGAGGACTTTCTCACAAACGTGAGGAATAAGTCTGCTTCTGAAAGTTCAGTGGCGGAATTCCCAGAATGGATCAGAACAAAGTAGTAAAAAATCATCTGAAAAATGAAGAATAAGTAGCATCTGGAGCTTGCAACTGGACCATAACCTGAGTGAAAGTTCTGCTGTATCTGAAGACTTGGGGTGGGATTGGTGTAGTTTGGAAATTGAGTAAAAGGAGAAAAACTGCAGGAGGAAGTTACCCTCCACTAAATAATAGAGAACAAGGCTTCACCAGCTGGTTTTGATGATTATTTCAGTCCCAGTGGCAGGGTCTTCCCATCAGTTGTTCACAGATACATTCTTCTGATTCTCTCGACACATTTTGAACTCCTAAGTGTGCCTTAGTGATTGAGATCTATCACTAAACAAAATAGACCAGAAAACTGTCCTGTGGAATGGGACAGGGGTGGGGGACAGAATATCAAAATAAGCCTTAGTAAATAAGTACTTTTTATAGTATGTATGAATATGCAAATGCTATAAGAAAATAACGGAACAGGGTACAGTGTATCAGGAGAGGAATGATGAGGAATGAATATGGGAAGAAAGTTGAAATCAGAGAAGTTAATGGGTTGTTGTTTGGGGATGTCTCTGGTTGGTGTAATCGGCAGTTACTTAGGGAAGTAGGGTGCCCCTGCAGGTCTGAGCAGAGGAGGCCCGTGATCTGGCTTCACCCTTTGAAAGGGTCATTCTGACTACTGTGCTATGAGGAGATTTTGGAGAGCTAACGGAGTCCTTCCAGAGCAAATTCTGGTCCCTGTCAGATACTCTCCTTATATTTTTCGTTCTTAGCATTTAACAAGATGATGATTAAATATTGAATTGTATAATTACCCATGTTTCTTTTAAGCTGCCAGTGATTATCAGTTACCATTGATTTAGTAGCAGCTTCCCAGTGGGAAAAGAGAGCGCCATGACCATATTAAGTAAACCTCTCCATCCTTATTTCAGAAACAGTATATTTAAAAAGTACATGTTAGAATCAAGGCAGTGCTTATTTAATACCTGTATGCATATACTCTGTATGGTAAGTAAGCTTCATGAAAAGCAGTCTTGTTCACTGCTGTATTTTTAGTCTTGTGGCCTAAGCCCTCTCATAGTAGTTCCTCAGTAAATATTTGTTGATTGAACTTTGATGATGACAGTCAGTCTAATTCTGTGCTGTTCGGAAACCTTAAAATTTGCCTCCTTATGAAATTTAGATATTCTCTCCATGTGACATTTATCCCAGCATGAATTAGTAAATCATCTGTGCATTTGGTTTTTGTGATTCTTGGTGAGACAGAAAGGATCTGCTTAGAGGCCTGATTGTAAACCTGATCCGTGACAAAGCCAAGTTAATGCAGGGACCTGAGATGCCTCTCAGAAGGCAGCTAGATTTTGTCCCAGCCTTGGCATTCCCATTTAGAAACTTTCACAGTTCAGGCCAGTGTGGCTTCTAGGGAGCAGGGGAGATCTTGAGGTCTATACTGTTTTCCTAGTATGGGTAAAGTGAATGTAGACCAAATCTTTAATATACAGACATCAGTGGATCCTAGAAACCTGAGAGACCTACAGTGTGGTCCTTATGAGGTACAGATGATGGAAGTTTTAGAGCCAGATGGAGAACTCCTTGGTCACTTAGGAGTAGCCTCTCAGCTATTTGGGAATTATTCTCCACGTGACCAGTAACTTCAGAAGCACTCAACTCTTTGAAGAAATAATCTTTATGTTTCCCACATTCTGCACAGAACAGACAATTAGATGTTTGAAATGAAGATCTATTATAAATTGTAAAAAAAAAAAAGGCAAGTCTTTATCCAAATTTGGACACCCCAGGGCATTTTTCCACTTTTCACTTGTCATCTAGTCAGGATTTTTATTGTTGCAAATGTCCGTGACCCAAAGCCAATAGTATAAGGAAAAGCAAACGATTTTCCACATTAATTCCAGGAGTGATACAAATGAATTCTTTAAAGCTCTTACTTTTTTTCACTTTAGAAAGCTTCTTTCCACTTAACCAGAAAAATTATGCCTCGGGCCCAAATTATACCTTTTCAGTTTTTTTTAACCCAAAAGATAAGGTTGCTTATCCATTACCAAATTAAAAAAAAAAATCTTGGACAGGACTTTGACCACCTTACTTAGATCACATGCCTATTTGCTGGAGCAAAGACTGGCCCTCTGGTCTTCAGTAATTTTCTGTCCCTGGCTGCAGCCAAAATTACTGTTGGCAAGCCTCTCAGAAACCATGTGGTTAGAGAGAAAGGTCTAGTTCACCATAGGAAACCAGGGTGTGAAAGACGACAAGTTCAGAGGTCTGCTCCTTCTCCTTTATAAATAGTGCACCGTTCGCAGAGCCAGGAAGGCAGTGAGCCTGAGCATCTGCAGAATTCCAAGAAGCAAGAGTGTCAGTGATCATCAGGGAAGCTTTAGGCCGTACCTTGCAGAGGGAGTAATTGAAAAGGTAAGCAGGATGGGTCAGGACTAGACCTGGGAGAAGGAGTGCAAGTGTTGAATTCTGAAGAAGAAACAGTAAAAAACCAAGCTTACTGGCTGTTGTGAGCAAAGGGGATTGAGGAAAAATCACCCAGTCCTGTTGTGCCTACAGAATTCCTAGATTTAGAATTATTGGGAAAGGATGTGGCCTTTTTAAAAGGTTCAGTACCTTAACATTTTGCCAAGTTTCACTGTAGAAGATTTGTACACATTGTGTTCTCTCCTGCAGTATATGAGAGTGTATGGAAGTGCCCCCATTTCTCCCTCACCTGCAGTTAACACACTTAATTGGACAGATGAAATTTAAAGGTAATTGACAGAGAATCTGCAATGGATTGTTGTTAGTGATGCAGATGGTTTAGAACAGGGATTAGTTTTCCAGTTATCTTTTGCTATATAACCAACTACCCCAAATCTTAGTAGCTTAAAACAGTAATGATTTATAGTTTCTCCCCTTCTTTTGGGTTGACTGGGCTTGGCTATACCATTCTTCTGTTCTTGGTGGTATAACTGAGGTCACACGTGCAGGCACATTCAGCTGGAATTTGGTTGTGGCTGGAATATCCAGTGTCTCTCTCCTCCTGGCCTCTCATCACTTACTGGTTTGTTTAGAATTTCTTTATAACATGGGTATTATAACATGGCTGGCTTATTTTATTTTATTTTTTTAAGATTTTATTTATTTGACAGAGACACAGAGAGAGGGAACACAAGCAGCAGAAGTGGGAAAGGGAGAAGCAGTTTTCCTGCTGAGCAGGGAACCCGATGCGGGGCTCGATCCCAGGATTCTGGGATCATGACTGGAGCCAAAGGCAGACGCTCAACAACTAAGCCACCTAGGCACCCCTATTTTATTTTATTTTATTTTATTTTTTGAGAGAGAGAGAGAGAGAATGAGAACATGTGTGTGTGCATGAGCTGGTGAGAGGGACAAAGAGAGAGCGAGCATGCTCAGCATGGAACCTGTTATGAGATCATGACCTGAGCCAGAATCAAGAGTTGGACCCTTGGGGCACCTGGGTGGCGCAATGGCTTAAGCCTCTGCCTTCGGCTCAGGTCATGATCTCAGGGTCCTGGGATCTTGCCCCGCATCGGGCTCTCTGCTCGGCAGAGAGCCTGCTTCCTCCTCTCTCTCTGCCTGCCTCTCTGCCTCCTTGTGATCTCTCTCTGTCAAATAAATAAATAAAATCTTAAAAAAAAAAAAAAAAAGAGTTGGACCCTTAACCACCTACAGGTGCTTCATGGTAGCTGGCTTCTAAAGGGGAACATTTGAAGAGGACAAGCCCTCATGCACAAGCACTTACAAACCTTTGCATACATCATGCTTGCTCATGTCCTGTTGGTCAAAGCAAGTCACGAACCAAGACCAAAATCAAAAGTGTGAGAGGACTAGACAAGCCTATGACTACAGTAGGTGTGGTCATTGCAGATCATTGATGTAATAGATTACCAGAGATGGAAGTAAGTTACAACTAGGATTGCAGCTCTTAATTGATGAACAGTGGCACTTTGAAGCACTGTATTCGGAACTTGGAGACCAACTCCTAGATCAGTAGGAAAGCCTATTGCACGAAGCTAGTGATATTTGTAAGGGCTTAGCTGAGGAGGTGGGTATACTGGTTGTATTTACCATCTTTTAATGTCTGTGAATTTATATCATAAAGCTATAAACCTAAAAAAATCAAAGCAATTCATGAGCTTGTGTGTAAGGCTGAATCGTTTAGAGACATTTGAGTACTTGAGTAAATTGAGTCTTAAGCTTTTGTTCATCCTGGTTTCATACTGACAATTAATACAGTTGGTATAGTATAAGATTCAATGACAGGGAGGTAGACAGATGTCTCACCTGTGTATGTGTTTGCATGTGGGTTTGTGTGGGGGGAGATTTTAAGTGCTTGTCTGAGTTGTCAACTTGACCTCTTCAGACTAATTATCTGGGGCAATATTTCCAAGTAAGTACTATAGCACTCTGCATTCTAAGGGAGACTTAAAGGAAAATATTACTCCTCTGATACGGTGTGCAGAGTTTCCTTTTATACTTTTTCCTCCCAGCCTGTAGTATACTTTCTTTTCTTTGCATTCACGTGTGCATATGTAGGCAAAATTGAGATTGTACTTAAAAATGAGATTATACTGGGACACCTGGGTGGCTCAGTTGGTTAAGCGGCTGCCTTGGGCTCAGGTCATGATCCCAGTGTCCTGGGATCGAGTCCCACATTGGCTCCTTGCTTGGTGGGGAGCCTGCTTCTCCCTCTGCCTCTGCTGCCACTCTGCCTGCCTGTGCTCTCTCTCTCGCTCTCTCTCTCTCTCTGGCAAATAAATAAATAAAATCTTTTTTAAAAAAATGAGATTATACTATATGAACTTTCTATTTAATAAATATCTTAGGTCTTTTCATATTAGTAGGTATTAAGTCAGCACTGTTCTTTCAGTAGCTACAAAATATGCTTTGATTATTTGGCCATACCCCTATTGTTGGACACTTAGGTTTTTAAATTTTTTTTTCTCAATTTCTACAAGTGTATAGTGAACATACTCATATATAAGCTTTGTGGTTATTTGCAGCTGTTTTTAGAAAATGTTTGTTAAATGGGGAATACCGGATTAGGCCATGTGTGTATTTTAGCTTTTGATAAACACTGTAAAATCCTGCTGTACATCATAAATAGGGTCCAAATATTGGAATTATTAAAATGCATGCTTCAAAATTAATGAAAAACCACTGTTTTTCACTAAGACCATGGAGTCACACAACAAATAGGAAAGTGATAAAATGTGGACACATTGTGCCAAACTGACTGCATAATGCATCAGAAAGCCCCAAGTTACAAGTACGTCCTATTCCTGAAGGCCTTTGGGAATTGGGAGTTGGGCCATCTACTGGGGCCATCTGATAGTCACATCCAAATGAATGGTTTTACTATTCGTGGTTTACAGTTAGTCCAACTCTCTTCCAAAAAGTTTTTATCATTTTCTCCTCACACCAGGCAGTGTATGGGATTATTCTCTCTCTTATTCATGCTGGGATTTGGTATTACCAGACTTAACGTTTCGGCTAATCTAATGGACAAAATGGTATCTTGCTTGAATTTGTATGTTCTTGGTTTTGGCTATGCTTGGCACCTTTTCCTTGATTTGTTGACAGTTTGAATGTCTTGTAAATGCCTCTTCTGTGTATTTTTTCTTTTTTTCTATTCTGTCGTATATTTATTTGTATTTTTGATGTCTGAGCCAGTTGGAGTCGAGATCTCCAAAATATTTTGGTCGTGTACTCTACAGGTGAAAAGTTTTTGATTGTACACCCCATTGTATATTTATAAAATTACACATGTATTGCTGTCAGTTCATGTCTTACACATTAGTAAAGCTTATTTTTCTTATGATTTAAAAATTAATGTACATAGGGGTGCTAAATATTGTTTCCCACAACCCAATGGAAGTCTCGTGTATCCACCTAGAAAACCATGAGTTCAGAGCACAATTTGAGTTAGGCCCTTTATCAACCAGATATATTTGCCAAGAGGAATGTGCTGCTTTCTGTGCCCACCATGGATATAACTTATAGGTCTATGGGCACTGAATACTCTATAGAAATAGAAAGTAGCCATGGACCAGACCTTGGCTCTATTACTTCTCTTAGCCATATTTGAGAAAATTTCTTAATCCTCTTTTGTACCAGTTCCTTCTTGCCTTACCTGTTACATAGGCCTCTGATGTTATGAGGTAATTCATGTAAACAAACTTTGAAAAACTGTAAAAGTTGGGATAGGTACGAAATACATGGATGTTTATTTTTTAAATTTTAATTCACGTGGATATTTGTTTAAGTTCATAACATTGGGGAAAAAGAGAATACGTTTCAGTGTTATTTATGCTGGGAAGCGACTTAAGATGCATGACTTACTAATAGTGGTTCAGAAACATCGTTTTAAGTGTTCATCCCGGGTAGATTTTAAACCCCTTGAAGGTAGGAACTTCACCAACACTTCCTAATATGTGTAATAAAAAGTGTTAGGGATGGTATAGTGTACATTTAATAATATACCTGTTTGATTTATTAAAATGTTGTGTTCTACTTAAGAAAGCCCTGTGATTTAGGAATTAGAAATCAGTTTATTTGTGAAGTGCCTGGTGGCACAAAGGAAGACTTTCTTTAAAGAGTAAAGTAGCTATTGTCCAGGGCTACAGATACAAAAAGCCAGACCTAGCTTGAATATATTCTCCAGGGTAATGAAGAATTTAAGACACTGTAATGTTAGGGACTCTCAGATAGGCAAGCAGACATGAATTAAAAGGAGAGAATGGTAAAGGCAGTATATAATATAGTATGCCCAGGAGTGACTGTGAAAAGGCAATTTTGAATATAGATGTTGCTGTTTTTTAAAAATACTTTTTATGAATGTTTTTGAAAAAATGAATTTAGCTGTAGAATAGATTATCTGTAGAAAAGCACGGATGAAGGATGTAGAAGTAAAAGAACTAAAACCCAAAGGAATTAAAAAATAGGGATCACACCTGTGTAAATGTTAGGTTTGAAATATTTAAAATGTATTAATACTCAGACACTGCAAAGGTGCTGGAAAACAGGCACTCTCAGGCACACACTGCTGACTGGCACAAGCCAAGCCCATGGCCAGGAGTGGCTGGAGTAGGCTGGGACTAAGAACTGTGGGCAGGGAGCCAGGCGAGGTCACATTCTTTCTGAACACTTTCCTCTCCCTCCCTCTTGCTTGATTCTCAGAACAACCCCACAGGGTAGAAAGCAGGACAGGCCTGGTCCAGTTCAAGTCACTAAACCTTTTATGCTTACCCAGATGAATTGGGGGGAGGGGGAGCAGGTAGAATGTGTACTTATTATATCTATTTTCAAAAACTTAGTACTTAGAATTTTGGAGGAGGTAAGAGACAGTAGGCAGACAAGAAATGAAATCCTTACTGAACTTGGAAGAATAGGTAAGTTTCTCAGAAACTATTCACACTGAGAAGTTTCTGTATTTCAGAAAAGAATGATAAAAGGACAAGGAAATCAACTACTTATTTCTTTCTTTCACAGAGGACTCCCAGGTCATTTTGAACATTTACCTAATAATCCCAATTTTTACAGTATCAGGTCAGCCCTGCTATACTGATATGAATGATTATCAGTTTAGCTGCTATTCCTTTCTCAGTGGAGCTGCAAAAGAAACTCTAAATTGAAAATAAGGAGAAATATTGGTAGGAGAAGTAAAATCCTTTGATGGGGTTCTAAATCCTTTCTGTATATAACAGTTCCTGCCTGGTCTACTTTTAAAGCCTCTTTGCAGAAAACCCTGAAATTAAAATATTTCACAATTTTTGGCTTCAATTCCTCAAAAACCTGAAAAGAGATGTAATAGATTATCTCAGTTGAATAGTTATGTTTAATTATTCTTATGTATCAGTTATTGCTATATAACAACCATCTAAAAATTTAGTGGCTTAAAATGATAACTGTATATTATATTATTTTTGCACATATCCCTCCGTTGGCTGAGCAATTCATCTTGCTGCTGTTGGGTTTACTCTTTAGCTGTGGGTCAGGTAGGAAATTTTGCTGATTTTGGCTGGTCTAGGATGGTGGGAATGACTGGGCTGTCTTTTGTATGCTCTCTCATCCTCCAGTAGGCTTGCCCAGGCTTGCCTTTGTGGTAAAGGCAAGTTTCAGGTGAGCGAGCAGAGTGTGCCAGGTTTCCTGAGGCCTGGGCTCAGAATTGGGACAGTGTTACTTCCACTGCTTTCTTTTGGCCAAAGAAAGTCACAAAGTCAAGCTCAGATTCAAGGAGTGGAGAAACAGACTCCCATATTTTTTTTTTAAGATTTTATTTATATTTTTGAGAGAGAGAGCAGCAGGGAGAGAGAGAGAGAATCTGAAGCAGACTCCACACTGAGTGCAGAGCCCGACATGGGGCTCAATCCCTAGATCCTGAGAGGAAACCAAGAGTTGGATGCTTAATGAACTGAGCTACGTGTGCCCCTGGATTCCCATCTTTTGCGGGAAGACTTGGAAACTCCTATTACAAGGGTTGTGGATATGGGATGGGAGTGAGGGGGGATGGTAGGTGGAGAATTGGAGCATTTTTGTAATTCATATAGCACGTGCCAAAAAAAATTATTGAACCCACCTGAAGTTTATCGTTTCTCAGTTTTAAATACGGGATTACACTTGATCATGGCCACACTGCTGATCATGTACTCCTATAAGTATATAGAAAATTAAATGAATGCATGTGAGATTCTCTTCTTTATTAAGTCTGTTAGTTCCTAACTCCTGTAGAGTTATTTATTTTTTTCTTTTGATGATATGTTTAGTTGGTTTGGTGGTCTCATTGGGGCTGTCTGTTCAAGGTTCAAAATGGGTCCTAGTGCTTCTTTTGTGGGGGCTGGGGGTTGAGAAGATACATAGATTTCATTGTGTTTCTGAGAAATGGAAGACCTCCCCTATCCTGCCCAGACCTGAAACCCATTGACAAGACACTTGATGTCCTGTTGCCATGTTTTATTTTCCTCCTGGTACATAGCACTGTCTCCAGTTCTTGTTCATTTACTTTTTTGGTGGTTTGTCATCCCCCTGCTGGGATGTAAGCTTTGTAAGAGCAGGGACCTCCTCTGACCTGTTCACTACTGAATTCTCAGACCTTAGAATAGTGCATTCGTCTTCTCAGGAGATGCTCAGTAAATATTTGTTGAACAGTTTTAATAAAATTTTGTGATAAGAGTGTTACATGCTCAGTCTCTGGTACATCGTAGACACTCATTAAATATTTATGCAGTCTTGAAGGAGGCTCATGGGCAGTGGGAGCTCAGAGAAAATGAACATTCGGAGCCACAACGTGTTTTTTTCATGAATGCAAAGAGAAGCAAATGAGCAGGAGAGTGTAGGGTATCAAAAAATTGTTGAAATGTACCATTGGACTTGAAGTGGGGAAAGAAAGAGGGGGAGTAAGAATCTGATTGGTTGGAATAGAAATTCTCTCAATACCAGAGAATCCACAGAGGGCAAGTCTGTTGGGAGGTTAGGGGTTTGTGTTGATGCAGTGTGATCACTGAAGTAGTGATTTCAAACGTGCAGCGGTATGGGACTGATAGGGAGTAAATGAATGGCTTCGCAGGTTGAAGGACCTCGAGGGGGTAGGAATAAACAGCTGCTGTTGGAGATCGTGCATCATACAGCTCCTGTCCTCAGGGGAAAGTCCTTAACAGCCAGGATATTGGGGTAATGCTTTGAGAAAAGTTTGAGGCCATAGGAAATTTCACTAAGTACGGAGCACCAATTCCATAAGTAGTTTATTTCTATTTATTTTTGTATTTATCTTTGTATCACTGTAGGTAGTTTAGTTTAAAAAACAGGTGGTGTGCAGGCCAGGTCAGGGACAGAAAGAACAAAGCTTTGTAGGGCTAATGCTGGGTCAGGGGATGGGTTGAGAAGGGAACGGGGATGCTATGAACCTGGGCGTCAGAGGGCTTGATGGATTTAGTTTCAGTAGACCTTTAGACAAAAGGGGACTAGTGGATAGAGGCTGTGATTCATTTGACCAAGGGTGATGGTCAGCCCAGGAATTTCAGGCCTCTGGCTCTGTGAAATGTAGACATATTTTGAACTCTTAGGAACTTAACATACTGAACAGACACAAACTCATTTAACCGCTTCATCTTTTCACTGTAGGTTTTTCGGTATATCTCAAGTATCTTTTTAAATGAGGAATGACATTTTACAAATGTAAACTATTTAAAAATGTGAACTATTAATGATGTATGCAAATACTAAAGGACAGTGATTTAATTTATGTAGTACCATTTATCAAGTACTAAAATCCAAAGATGAGGATTTTCAAATTAGTATTGTCTGTGTTTTTGGTCATAAAGTTTTTTGTATTGGTATTAGCAGAAGTAGATGTTTTAAATGTAAATAGTTCAAATTGTGTGGTGAACCAGAAGAAAATTTCATGATCTTTAAACCACAAAGTTACCTAATAGACAACAGAGTTGGAATGACAGTAGTGGAAGATATTATAGATTCGGTTTATTTTTTAATAACTGTGTAGTATTTCAGTATATAATTGTACTGCAATTTAACCATTTATGATTAGTGGACATTTGTTTCCTATTTTGTGGCTGTTATATATTATTTTATGTCTCCTCATGTACATTTGCAAGAGTTTCTCTAGAATATATATCACTGAGATTGTAAGGGACGTGCATTTCAGCTTTATTGAATGTATTTTCTGAAGTAGTTGGACTATCAAGTTCCCTCCAGCAATATGAGTTCTTGTTGCTTCATATCTTTGTCAGCACTTGATACTGTCCGGCGTTGACATTTTTGACCATCTGGTGGTTGTCAAATATTTTCTTATTGTGGCTCTTACCTTGGAATTCCCAGATTAGTAAAATTTAGCAACTTGTATTAGGTCCATTGTATATTTGTATTTCGTCCTCTGTGACATGCCTATTTATATATTGTCCGCTTTTCTTGGCATCTTTTTTCTCAGGACTTTTGGAATTTTTATGTTTGTCTATTAATGATAGATGGTAATCTTTTACAGATCTGCTCTCCAAGTTTGTAACTTGCCTTCACTTTCTTTAAGGGCTCTTTTGATGAAGGTAATTCTTAAGTTTCATGTAATTATCAGTCTTCTGTGGGTTATGATAGAGATTTTTTTCGTCTTTCCAGCCCTTTTTGTCCTTTTCTGTTTTAGCCCTCATCCTTCTTTGTGTTGCTGGCTGATACTTCGAGTGCAGTGATAAATAGAAGCAACTGCAGCTCTGACTTAGAAACGGTGCTTCTAACATCATCGTTAAGAATATGTAGGGGTGCCTGGGTGATTCCGTCCACCAAGCGTCTGACTCGTGATTTCAGCTCAGGTCATGATCTCAAGATTGTGAGATCGAGTCTGCTTGAGATTTTCTCCCTCTAGCCCTCTCCCACTTGTGTAAATGTATGCAATCTCTCAAATAAGCCTTTTTAAAAAACGGAATATTTAATGAAAGTTTTTGGAAGGTACCCCTTTCCGGTTAAGAAAATTCTCTGCTATTCCTTGTTTAATAAGAACGTTTATTATTGAGTGAGCATTGAATTCTATGGAATATTTTTTTGCATCCATTGAAATGACTTTTTAAATTTGCTAACGCAGTGAATTACTGTGAATTATATTAATACATTTTTTAAATATTTTATTTATTTATTTGACAGAGATCACAAGTAGGCAGGGAAGCAGACTCCCTGCTGAGCAGAGAGCCTGATGCTGGGCTCTAGCCCAGGACCTTGGATCATGACCTGAGTCAAAGGCAGAGGCTTTAACCCATTGAGCCACCCAGGCACGCCCCTGTATTAGTACACTTTTTAATGGTAAACCAGCCTTATATTCTTGAAATAAACCCAACTTGGTTACGATGCTCTTTCTGGTTTATACATTGCTCTGTTGTATGTGTTGGTGTTTTGTTTAGGACATTGCCTTTTGTGATAGTAAGTGAAATTGCCTTATAATACCCTTCTCTTGTACTGTCATTGTCTGCCTTTGATATCAAGGTTATTCTAGCCCCAGAAAGTGAATTGGAGGGTACTCCACTTTTTTATGTTCTGATTGCATGAGATCAGAATCAACTATTAAGAAAGGTATTGTTATGGGGGCACTGGAGTGGCTCAGCTGTTAAGCGTCTGCCTTTGGCTCAGGTCAGGATCCCAGGGTCCTGGGATCGAACCCCGCAGGAGGCTCCCTGCTCGGCAGGAACCTGCTTCTCTACTCCCTCTCCCACTCCTTCTGCTTGTGTTCTCTCTCTTGCTATGTCTCTCTCTGTCAAATAAATAAATAAAATCTTAACAACAAAAAAAAAAAAGGTGTTGTTATAATTTTTTTTGGTGTTTTTATAATTTTTTTTAAAGATTTTATTTATTTGACAGAGATCACAAGTAGGCAGAGAGGCAGGCAGAGAGAGAGAGGCGGGAAGCAGGCTCGCTGCTGAGCAGAGAGCCCAATGTGGGGCGCGATCCCAGGACCCTGGGATCATGACCTGAGCCGAAGGCAGAGGCTTTAACCCACTGAGCCACCCAGGCGCCCCGTGTTTTTATAATTTTTGACTGTTGGGATGACTTTTCATTTTCTCTGAAGTTCTGTCATTTTTTTTAAATTTGTGAAATTATGTTAACAGATGTGGGCAACTGTGGAATTGATATATTTTATTAAGTACAGAATGTGTCATCAGAATGCATTCAACATTTTATGATTAGAGGGGGATCTTGACCTCCATTTATACTCAGGGCCTGAGTATAATTAGTATACTCAGGGCCTGAATTTTGTCTGATTTTAATACATCATGCTGACCATCTTTTATTTAGTACTTGCCTAATATAACTTTTTCTACTCTTTTACTATTAAAGAAAAACCTTTGTGTATCCATCTATCTTCTACATATCTCTTTTAAATAAAGCATATAGTAGATTTTTATCTAGTTTGAAAAATTTTTTTCGTCCCGAAATTTAGTCAACTTCTGTTTCTTGTGCCTTCCTCTTTTATATTTCCTTCTTGCTTTTTTTTTTTAAGAAGATAAGTTCTATAATTTTTTACATTGTATAGACCTCAGATATTAGGTAGGAGTAGATCGTAAATTTCACCTTAGTAGTTGACTTAGACATAATTTCAATGTGTAACACAATTTCAGTAAGAAGTTGTTGGGGGGGAGTTATTAGAGGGAATGCCTGACAAAAGGTCTTCACAATTTTGGAAGAAGTAATTTTTTTTTTTAAAGATTTTATTTATTTATTTGACAGAGAGAGATCACAAGTAGATAGAGAGAGAGAGGGAAGCAGGCCCCCGCCGAGCAGAGAACCCGATGCGGGACTCGATCCCTGGACCCCGAGATCATGACCTGAGCCGAAGGCAGCGGCTTAACCCACTGAGCCACCCAGGCGCCCCTGGAAGAAGTAATTCTAAGGAAGATTACTGAGTGCTCTTTTTGTGTAGTTGGCATAGTTAAATACACTGGTTAAATGCTTTTTGCTTTTTTGTTGTTCATATTCATTGATCAAAGCATAATGTTAAAAACTAGAATCTCTTAATAATAGTTTGATAATTATATTGACTTTCTGGTAACTTAAAATAAAATGTCATTTTTTAATCAAGACTTCAGCCAACACCGAGTACCATCTGTATTAAGGTCTATACCTTGTGAGTACAGAGAAATCACGGGCTTTGCCCTGAGGGGTTCGGATGCCCCAGCGTTATCTCCTGATGTTGAGGTTTTTGAAAAACCTCTTTCTTTCTGTGTCAGTATTGAGCTAAACCTCTGGAGTCATAGAGGCATGGCTGAGGCATAGGGAGGAAAATGAAGCAAGGGGATGAAAAACAGTAAGGAAGAGTCAGAAAAGAAGGAAGGAATTCTACTAGGGTTGTGCAGGTCGAATAGTGTGGCACTGACCGTTTCCTTCAGTTGCCTGTCTTTAAGCAGATTATTTAAAGATGCATGTATGAACTCTTAGTCCTTATCTGAAAGCTCATTGTCACATAATAGGAAGACTTCACAAGCTCTGAGGTGTGTTTTTGTAATACCAGCTGTTTGACCTGGCAAGAAGGAAATTCAGACAATCCCAAACTTATTTTAATCATGAGATTAAAAATGCTTTTGGGGGCACCTGGGTGGTTCAGTCTGTTAAACGTCTGACTCGTGATTTTGGCTCAGGTCATGATCTCAGGTTCGTGCGATGGTGCCCCTTGTGGGGCTCTGCACTGGGAGTGGAGCTGCTTAAGAGTCTCTCTCTCTGTCTCTCCCCCTCCCCATACCCCACCCCCCTGACTCCCCACCCCGACCCCTGCACCTCTCTCTAGTAAAAGAGCCCTTGCTGGCGATGGAAGAAAGCAAGTCTTTCCTATTAAGTCCCTAAACCTTGATTTTTCTTCAGGTTCTGTGTGTGTACTGCTCTGTTAGTCTTTAGCCAGACATCTTCCTGATCTGGAGTAGTTTGGGGACGTAGATTTTTTTAATAATCTTTAGAATCACCTGCATCAGGACTTTAAATGTGACTTACTCAAGAAGATAACCATTTAAAGATGGGAATCATAATCTTTGGCATATAATATTAATCTTTATGTAGAATTTGTTTTACTCTGCACTCAAGATTGCACAGGCCTCCACTTGGGTGACAAGACTATGAGAGATAGAATTATTTCCTCGTAATCTTTTCAGTGAATCAAACACATGGGAAGGAATAGTGATGAAACTCTTTGAAGAAAGCTCTTTGAAAGCTCTTTGAAACTTAGCATGGTAACACCTTACTGTCCCAAATGTCCTAATAACCCCTGAAACGATTTGCATGGCTCTCTGGAAATAATTCATCTCTGATTGAAGATCTTATTTATCTTCAGAGACACTTCTGAAAAGTGTGCACTCAGTGACTGGTCCCGTTCTCTGTCAGTTTTTACAGGTAGACCCAGGTGTACGGAGAAGGTGACTTTTATCATTGTACATGTTATTTTTGTTTGCTTTCTGAGATAATTATTTGTCTTAGAAAGTAGTTTCCATTTCATAGTCTTGCTCTTTGGAGTTTCCTGTGTCAGTTCTTGTCTCACAAAGTGAGTATTGCAGGGGCCTCCCTTGGAGTGCGATATTTAATTAGCAGAGGAATCAAAAAAGGTTAGATGATTGTATTCCTTGCCTTTTTTTTTCCCCTTTAGGGAATAGAACCAGGCCAGTCATTACAACTTCCGTGAAACAGAAGAGGAGTAATTGGAAATTTTTGTAGAGCAGTGTAGAAAGTTGGTTTTTACTTTGGAAAGTTGGTTGTGCAGTTTCTCAGGTTTAGTGGTGAAACGATATATAACACTGAATTTTTATGTTTTAGTTTTAGGGAGAAAACACACAAAAATTCAGTATTCCATTTAGAGTAAATGTTTCTGGCATCCAGCATGATAACACTGCTTGCTGTTGGTCTCTTACTATAATGACCAGCTTATTCTACTTGTTATTTCCAGGATTTGTTCTTTTCTTTTTTCTAGCTTTATTGACATATAATGGATATATACCATGCCAAGACTTTTATTAAAGTACAGCTTCCCAGCACTGATTTTTTTGATTGCAAAATCCCTTGCACTGAGTTGAAAATTACAAACAAAAGTTTGAAAATTTGAAATAAATTTATTTTTTAATTGAATGAGAAAAGATGAAATTAACTGAGTTTTTATGGTACGTAATTTGTCAGGCAGTGGGATGCAAAGATGAAATAGGCAAGGTCTGCAAACTAGTTATTCTCAGAACTTCAAAATTGGTTTTGATAGTCATTAGTAATGTAATAATATTTAATACCTACTATTTGCTAGATATAACGCTAGACACTAGGGGTAACAAATTGCATGCTCATAGTAGAGCTTTTTTATGTTTTTTTATTTCTTTGTTTTTTTTAGATTTTGAGAAAACAATTTGATTAGAAACTACTTTCGGGGCGCCTGGGTGGCTCAGTTGGTTAAGCCTCTGCCTTTTGCTCAGGTCATGATCCCAGGGTCCTGGGATCAAGCCCCACGTCAGGCTCTCTGCTCAGTGGGGAGCCTGCTTCCTCCCCTCTGTCTCTGCCTGCTTATGATCTCTCTATCTCTGTCAAATAAATAAATAATAAAATGTTAAAAAAAAAAAAAGAAACTACTTGCATTTGTACCTGTTTTTTTAAATAAGTTTTTGTCTGCTTGTTTTGTGTGATATCTGCTGTTTGTGGAACACGGAGCTAGATCCAGGTGCTCTGCTCTGTATTTTATATGTGTTATGTCATTTATCGCATACATGTATGGACTCTCTCACCACTTGTTGAGTGTCTTAGGTACCTGTCACTATGTAAGCATTTCTCCTCTTTACAAGGAGGAACTAAGCCTGAGAGAACTGGCAGAGCTGGAATTCAGACTTGAGATAGGTTGTAGTTGTGGGTGTGTGTTCCACCAGAAGAGATCTTTTAGTAGTTGACTTTATGGTAGAATTTTCATCTACAGTTTAAGTAATAGAGGATCAGATTATTTAAAATTCACCAATTCAGAAAAGAGGCAATAGAAGATTGGAGTTAATTAATTAATCTTTTATAGAACCAGTATTGTATCTGTTATGACCAGCTTTAAAAAAAAAAAAAACAACAAAACAAACTTCTGCCCATTTCAGCTAATACATCTATTGCCGTAAACCTGGGATCAAGTTTATAATGACATTTTAAAAAATTAATTCCATAAAATCAGGCTGGAAATTCATGTATTTTCTTACATCCAGTGTCCTGTGGAAAGGTAGTCCTCTTATGCTGATAGCTTTAAAAATTGATAGTTTGAAAATAATCTATTTTTTAGTAAATTTTTGCATGCTCCACCCCCTTTCTTACAGGTCCTAGACTTCCATTGACTTTAGTTTTCTATTTAAAAGAGAAAAAACCCCAACTAGAGTGTAAAGTAGCTATAATTGGACATTCCCCTGCCAGGGTATCACCTCACCTCCATCTGAGCATCACCCTGCCTCCCTGGTTTCTGTGGGTGTAGTGGAAGTTTTGAATGGTGTTTGAAGGGTAAGGAACAGCACTATTTGCAGTTAGGACCCAGGGGCATAAACTGACCTCAGTCCATACCCACTTGCTTTATTGTTGACCTGATTATCTTGCAGCAAATCGAGTACGGTTTTTATCTTGCCCATTTTTCTTATAGTTTAAACCACTTGTAAGTGGGCAGGCTTCTCTGATTTTAAATGGCATTAAATTAGAATTAACAACTGAATAATTCAACTGATGTTGTACAACTTAGAACACAGACCAGACTATAAATTACTGAATCTCATATTCCGAGTATTTTCTGGTGTGCCTTTAACTTTTGCTGGGCACAAATGGAAATTCTCAACTTCTGACAATCATAAAAAGGGTTTGTTACTGTTTAGTAATACAAATTAAAACACAGCTGGGAATGAAGTAGTTAGCCCAATCTTACAGACATTAGCCTCCCTCTGTTTATTTCCGCCTGTGTGTATTCCTAGAAGCAAACAGCTGTGCGTTCAATTTTATTCTTTATTCCTTTACTTAAAATCTGGATTTCAAAAGAAGCAAACTGGGCATTTAGGCTTAGAAAAATTGCTTTATCTTTTTCAGTTGAAACAATGATACATCCATAATATTAAAATATTTTTCGAAATAGATTTACCCACAGTTTCATATAGTTGTGGCTATAATTTACCTAACCTTAAATGGTTTGCCCAGGAGGTTTAAAAAAGTATAAAGGCAAAAAACAAAACAAAACAAAAAAACACAAACAAACATGTAGGGGCCTCTGGGTGGCTCAGTCAGTTAAGCATCTGCCTTTAGCTCAGGTCATGATCTCCGAGTCCTGAGATCGCAGGAGCCCCTGGTTGGACTCCCTGCTCAGCAGCGAATCTGCTTCTCCCTCTCCTCCTCTTCCTCACCCTCTGTGATCTCTCTCACTCTCTCTCAAATAAATAAATAAAATCTTAAAAAAAAAAAAAAGGTGTAAAGATCGTAAGAGGATTGGAAAGTTCCTGGACTCTCTTCCCTACCTCTTCACCCCCTTCTTTTCTCCAACCATTGGTGACAGTTTCTTACAAAGATTATGCAGTACTGTATAGTTATAATCACAATATATTCCATTAGTTTCTTATTTTCAGTGGTTGGTTTTTCTAATCATTTGTATTAATTTAACTCTATAAAAAAATCCTTGAACATAAATTCCTTAAAGCATTTTCTTTAGCTAAGTTCCTAGTTGTAGAATTTCTTGGTCAATGAGTATGAATTTTAAACTTGACACTTTATAGTAAGGTGTCTTAAACTTTAACTTGAGGGGGGACAGGGAACACAAAAGTTTTATAATCTTAATATTGCTCTAAAAAGTAATTTTTTGCTACTCAAGTACTAGATTAAATTGATAGTAAAAATAGTATTAATAATAGCTTACCGTTATGAAAGAAAGCAGTAAGGCTTTTGTTTTCATTTAAATCAAAGGATTTTTGTAGAAACCCTGGTCTTATGAAATGTCTGGCCATCAGGTTCTTTGTTTTTGTTTTTGTTTTTAATTATTTAAGTTTTTAGAAGTTCAGGTCCCTTATTAGCAGGAATATGTTAATATTTTATATTAGAAATGTTCAGAACATTCCCTAAAGAAAGAGTAGGAAAACTTAGTATTTTTATGGAATATTTTCTTTTACCTTTCAGCTTTACCTCTATATTTTTAAAGCAAGAGAAAAGCAAATTCACAACTCATTTTGACTCACTTACTGGCTTTTTGGGGTCTTTGTTTGTTTTTATGGGAAAATGTCAGAAAACTTTCATCTGCATTGGCTAAAAGATGTTTTTGTGTCTTTCTAAAGAGTGAAGTGTTTCCTCATTTGTAAGAATATCCTTTTGTACTAAGAGCTAATAGGTTTAACAGTTAGCTACCTGTTAAAGCAGAGTCAGTAAGTACCCCGTCTCACTTCATGATTCTCATGTGCACCCAAGATTTGAGAACTATTTTGAACTCTTAGATTTTGCAGGTAGGATCTTGCTCAAACTAATAGTTGAACCTTTTATAGATTTAAAATGGAGCCTTTACTTTCCAAAGGATGCTGACTGCTCTTGCTTCTCCAGGATTAGCAGTTACTGAGATACTGATATGTTGAGAATATGCCAGTAATACAATTTCTAGGAGCAAAACTTTCTGGCATTGGGAGAAGAGGATTTACTATAACATATGTGCTTTTGGAAATTAACCAAGATTGAGTATGTGGGTGCCAGTTTTAAAACGGAACTGAGAATGTTCTTTCCTTTGGGGCAAAAGAAAGAAATATAATCTCGATTACTCAAATTAGATATCCATTTTCTAAACAGAATAAGTAGATTTTTCTGGAGCCATAAAGTAGTCCTTCTTTTGTTCCCATAATATAGATTTGCACACACTCATTTAAGTGAATGGCCAAAAAAAAAAAGAAAGAAAGAAAATTATTAGTCATCTAATGTGAGTCAGAAATCATTTAACTTCTGAAAAGCAGTTGTACTATGATGCAATCATTTTGAGGAAAATGCAGGAAGTTCACAGTTAGGTTTATTGCTTTAGCAATTGCTTTGTACTTATGTCGAAATACAAGTTTGTTTTAATATAAAATGGAATTATTTTACATTTGCCTTAGTTTAACGTTTTTCCTTAGTACAGAACTTAAGTAATTTAAAAGGAACAAGTTGCTATTCCAACTTTCATCTTATTCCTACTAGAAAGTTCTCAACATTAAATTCCTTTATTTAACAAATTACTGAGTTCCTACTGTGTGTCAGTCAAGCTCTGATGTTTTTTCCCTGTCAGCTTTTTGTTTGGTGATTTTTAAAATGGTGACCCTAGTTCACTGCATTATTCTTTCATAGGAAATGGGTTTATACTTAATTTTAACCCTTCTTTCACATTAGAGTGTTACACTGAACATTTCTGGGGGGAAATGTTTTCTTGTGAAGCAAGTAGACAAAGATAATAGGTTATTTGTGGGTAAAATTGATTTTTCTTTAAACATGAAATTGCTGGACATAATTCATCCCTTTAATTTACTGCCTTGAAGACAATTTTTTCTGTAAAGTTTTAGTATTTAAAGGAACCAAAATTAAAAGGAAGTCTCTCTCTGCAATTTCTAGTATGGCCATTCAGGTGTTTTTGTTTTGTTTTGTTTTGTTTTAAAGATTTTACTTATTTTTTTTTGACAGAAAGAGATCACAAATAGGCACAGAGGCAGGCAGAGAGAGAGAGAGGGAAGCAGGCTCCCCGCCCAGCAGAGAGCCCCATGCGGGTCTCGATCCCAGGACCCCGGGATCATGACCTGAGCCGAAGGCAGCGGCTTAACCCACTGAGCCACCCAGGCACCCCCAGCCATTCAGTTTTAGGATATTAATATATTCCTTGTCAGATCGCTTTGTGACTTTAGCTAAAGGATGAGGCACTAGAACATTTCGTCTTGTTAAGAATGGGGCTTTATGAACAAATTCAGATAGAAATTTCATTCCAAGTATTATATATTAGCAAGGTAGTAATAACTAATACTTGAAATTATAGGGGAAATAAAAATTAGACAGTATAATTAGACAAGTTATAATTTAGTAAGTATAGAAGGGTCAACATTCATAATTACTTTGGAAAAATGCAATAGGCTTTTTCATTTTCTTCAAGTGTTTATAATCTTGATGTGTCATTTCATCCCAGTTTTTTTTTTTTTAAGATTTTATTTATTTATTTGACAGACAGAGATCACAAGTAGTCAGAGAGACAGGCAGAGAGAGAGGAGGAGCAGGCTCCCAGCTGAGCAGAGCTCCTGATGTGGGACTCAATTCCAGGGGGATCATGACCTGAGCGGAAGGCAGAGACTTCAGCCCACTGAGCCACCCAGGCGCCACTAACCCAGTATTTTCAAGGAACAGTAGGCTATTACTACACCAAGTTTTCAATATTCTTATTTGAACATTAATTGCAAAATAACAATATTTTTTGTAAGCTGATTTTTACTAATAAATCAGAGACAAGAAAATTCTAGCTTTATTTTTCTCGGTGTTATAACTATACAACTTTGCTTTATCTTTTAAAAGAATAGCATTTTATTATATCCTGTAAATACTATTCCTTATATTGATTTTCTGGTTAATTGAGAATGTTTTGTTCATGAAAAAGGAAAAGAAGGCATTTCATTGAAGAATGTTTTTATAGGGGAGTAGCATAGAAAAATAACCATTTGTGTGTATTTTAAGTTAATATACTGAATTCAAGCTTGACTTAGGCTACATGTATCCTGGTTTTAATAATTTAAAATTTTAAATAATTTAATAATCAGCCAAAATTTGTACAGTATACCAAAGTATCTTTCTTTTTTTTAAAGATGTTTATTGCTGTCTCAAATGTTTTCATCATTTCTTAAACTTTTTCATTTAATGTTTGTCATTTGTCTGGTACTTTGGAGGATAATTAATAAAAGTAGTTCTCGGTCATGAGGTGTGCTCAGACTTTATATAAATCATTTGTTTAGGGAGTGCCTGGGTTGGCTTAAATCAGTTAAGAATCTGCCATTGGCTCAGGTCATAATCTCAGGGTCTTGGGATCGAGCCCTCCGCTCGGCGAAGTGTCTGCTTCTCTCTCTCCCTCTGCTGCTTCCTGCTTGTGCTCTCTCGCTCTCTTTCTATCAAATAAATAAAATATTAGGGAAAAAAGTCATTGTTTATACCTTTTGCTATGTTTTCCCATAGAAACAAATTGTGGAGGTAAATCTGTCCTCAAACTGGCCAACTCATGATATGTAGTACTGCTAGTACGGGAAAACTTTAATTCATTTGCAGTATTTCTTTGGACAGATGCATCCCTCCATTGTAATCTTGCAGAGATTCTTTTTTGCTTTCCCCCTCACTTTTAAAGCAAATGTGATGGAAACCTGTCTTCTTAGCTTCTGCAGACAGCTCTCATGACTTGCTCTGGCTTCACTGGCAGAAGTTTGTTCTGGGCACATGGAAGCTAGGGAGAAGAGCTACATCAACATGTACAGACCTGGGCTTCCTGTTTGGCACTTCCTGGTCTTGACCGAGGTGCTTGGCTGACTCTTCCACTGAGAACTAACCAACGTGTCTTTCTTTTTCTTCACTGTTCTCTCAACTCAACCGGCGCATCTTTTCTTCCTGGCCCACTTCCAGTAGGGACACAGTCTCACTTCTTTCTTCTGCTTTCCGCAAAAGCAATTTCACAGCCCATGTGGTGGTTTCTACGGGTGTGAATGTATGTGTACATGTTTTCCGTATTCATTCCTTCTTTCCTTCCAGTTGCTAGAAGATGAAAAATGAAAACTCTTTCTACAGTCCACCTTCCTTCCACAGTCATCTCCACCCCATCCTGGCTGTTTTCTCTTTTTTTTGGTAGACCATGTCCCATCACTTTTGTGACCATAAAGGTTATAGGTCTTTGAATACTAAAAGGCTGTTTCATAGGGGCACTCTGACGACCCCCACACATTTTATCACTGACGTTGGGTGGTAAGGTTTAGGGGAGCCAAGAGCAACAAGGCCATTTCAGAGTTTAGGAGAGAAAATCGATTTAGAGGCTGTGAATATAAATAATAACCATCGTGCCCATATTTGAGAGAGAAGAAAAGGAATACAGAATTAGCCATACATTTTACTGTTTTACTCTTTACAAACCTCTCTCTTTCTGAGTTCCTTGCATTTGAAGCCAGGCAGGATGGACAGAGGTGAGTAAGGACCATAGAATGGGGGAAGAGGAAACGAGGACATCTTTTGAAGTAGAGCACCAGGAGGGAAGTTCTGCAGAGTCATAACTATCCTTTGAAGCAGGAGTTCTTAACCTTATTTATTTATGTTATGCATGCACACACATATTTTTGGTTGCAAAGCAGACCAATTAAATTGAAATAGGTGATATTTTATTTTTATTTTTTAAGATTTTTATTTATTTATTTGACAGACAGAGATCACAAGTAGGCTGAGAGACAGGCAGAGAGAGAGGAGGAAGCAGGCTCCCTGCTGAGCAAAGAGCCAGATGTGGGGCTCGATCCCAGGACCCTGAGATCATGACCTGAGCCGAAGACAGAGGCTTTAACTCACTGAGCCACTCAGGTGCCCCGAGAGGTGATATTTTAAAACAATTTTTGATATTGTAAAATCTGCTTCTTTATTAACACAAAGCCTAGAAGTGAGACTAAGTTTTTTGAAGTGGTAACATGTAAATGATATTTCAGGATATCTGCAATGACTATAATATGATAGAAAATATCTGAATTCTATTGGTGATAAAAATGAGAAGTGTTGGGGCACTTGGGTGGCTCAGTGAGTTAAGCCTTTGTCTTGGGCTCCAGTCATGATCTCAGGGTCCTGGGATCAAGCCCCGCATGAGGCTCTCTGCTCAGCAGGGAGCCTGCTTCCCCCCTCTCTCTCTGCCTGCTGCTCTGCCTACTTGTGATCTCTCTCTGTCAAAGAAATAAAATCTTTTTTAAAAAATGAGAGGTGTTGCTCATGTAAGTGTGGTTTGTTTGCATTTGTAATTGAAGGAAATGCTAAATTTCAGTGAGAGATCAGTGAAGATAGAGGGTAATTTCTCTCCCATCTAACTTAGTGAATTTCTGAATCCCATCCCCAGGTCCCTGTATTCCCCCCTCTGGTTCCCTCATATACTGTTTATATGGATGAAATAAAGCAAAGGCCATCTTCATCTAAAAATTATAGTCCCTCTATGCCTAGGGGACTCAGTCAGATAGGCCGCTGCCTTTGGCTCAAGTTATGATGCCCTGGGATCAGGTTCTGCATCGGGCTCCTTGCTCAGCAGGGAGCCTGCTTCTCTCCCCACCTTTACCTGCTACTCTGCCTGCCTGTGCTCGCTTTGTCTCTGACAAATACATAAAATATTTTAAAAAAATAAAGTAAGAATTAGAGTCCCTCTAATGAAATAAATTATACCTGTCCGTAGAGAATGCAGGGAAAGCCTTAGAAATGTGAGCCGTAACAGGCACCAATCTAGGTACGTTTTTTACATACTATGTTTGATTTTAGATATTTCTCTTATTTATGGGTAGGGTTTAACTTGTGCCTTTTTAGAAAGACATGTGAAATGATAAAGCACAGTGCAAAATAAGATGTAAATGAAATCAGCAGTTGAGTTGGCTTTATAAAAATAAAAGCAAAGGGGAGTCTATTTTCTATACAGGGGCAGGTTGTCTTTGCTTTTAATGAAGTTCAGCAACTTTACAGAACGAAGATAACTAAATGAACATTATATTGAGCTAGGGACAAGTCATTAAATCTCCCTGCCTCTCAGCTTTCCTCTGTACAAATTGATGCCATTTAACTATCCTGTCTACCTCAGAGGGCTGTTGTCAGGAGTAATGAATGAGATAATTGAAAGTAAACACTTTTAAACTGCAAAATGCCTTACAAATATGAGATGTTATCATTATTAGTTTTGATGTTGGTAATGAAAAGTAAATCATGAAAATCAAAGGGTGTGAGGTGTGGCCAACACAACTAAATCTAAGACATAATTGTACAGTAGATACTGGTGGCCTCTCTTGTTCACATCCTTCATGTTCTTTTTGATATAGTCACTCTCCTTGAGTGATCTTGTTTCCTCACATTAATCCGTAGCCACTGGTGATACCTCCTCTAAGTTTTTATCTCCAGCCATCTTTCTCTCTACCATCAAACCCATTTTTGTTTTTACATGTGGGTGTCAGATAAATTGAAGTACTCCCAAGTAAACACATTCTCCTCTCACCCTACTGCATCCTCCCCCCAATTTTTCCCTCTGCTTTTCTCCTCAAAAATAATGACCAATCATCCCTCCACCCCCTCCCCCCCCCCAAAACCCAACCCACAACACCCTGCTCTGTCCTCCCTGAAGACTCCAGTCTTTGGGATACACCCACTCAGATTGTATAAAACACTTTAAAGGTTACACTTTTGGAATTGGTGAAGATTTTTCTCTTGATGGGGTGAAGATGATATTCCCACAGATGGATGGATAGGTTGTGCATCTTCTAAGAAGTATCACGTAGGTTTGGTTTTCTTAATTAGGATTATGTTAAGTTGCTTTGTAAGAAACTTAGTCTGTATCTGACCTACATTTAGGTCAGGTTTACATGCATGCATTTTGACCCATGCCTGATGGTCTACAGACATTGGTTGTTTTACGTATAACCTGGGGATATGAGTGCCCCATTTCTTCTTTGTGAAATCCTAGTTTCCTTTCAATTCCTAGAGTAAATCTTAGATCAGAAAAATCTTATTTCTGATTAAGAACCTTTTATTGTTAGCATCCTAGACATCATTTTTATAGATCTTTGGACAATATTTAGTTCACCCACATCCTGAATCAGTGTTAAATTGGTAGCGATAGAATCTTGGATATTCAGGGATGAGGTCTGAAGTATAGAGTAAAGAAAAGAGTTCAAACCTGGAACCTGTAATACCTGTTTAGCCTGTGCTGTAACCGAGACTGGGCAGATTCTCTGCAGGATCCACTTCTGGGGAGGTTCCTACACCTAGTGGCTACTGATGTCTTTTATCCTCTAAAATTTCTGTATGTTTTGATCAAACTATTCAGACACACAAACCACTTTAAGGGGTGTGGTTATATCATAGTTACACTGTGAGCCATGTTAAAGAGGGTTCACAAAAGGGAAAGTACTTAGTATTGTCCCAAGTACCATTATTTAACTGTGGTTTCAATTTGTAAAATATGTAGGAGTGTGAAAGATTTGATAACTTTTCAGTAGCAACTTTACTGAAGGTTGACTTTGGAGGCACTGCGGAAGAATCCTAGAAAAGTACAACATTGGTACATGTGTGTGCTAGACGAGTTTACAGACATGGGAAATTAGATGTAACTAAGAAACGTGATTTCATCCTGAACAAGTGGTTAACCAGGGTGCTTCTCCAAACACGGCTGCCCCATTGTTCACCGAAGTGAACAGTGTTCACGCCTTGGATACCAGAAGCTTATTGTCTTTCGCATTGCTCCTCCTACCTCTTCCTTACTTCTTTTAAAAAGGAATGAAATATTGGCAATTACATTTAATGTCCCCATTATAATTATTTGCACATTTTACTTTCACGAATGGCCTGTTTGAACATAAATGTGATTCAGATATTATTCACTTTAATTCCCAACTTCTTGTTTTTTAATGACTGCAGCTAAATTAGTATTTAGCCAGGGCAAAAAAGCTCCTCCTTCTTTCTTTAAAGGAAGCCAGTTAGGGGCTCCTGCTTATCCTGCAAGACAGAGGCTTCATCATCTTAAAGCAAGGGGGTGTGGGCAGCCCTGCCTTTTCATAAGGAGGAGTGGGCCTCGAGGTTCCACAGGCTTTGGGAGATTAGAGCGTCATTGCACGTGGACCCTGATGTCCACATCCTGAGTCTCAGCATCTCACTCCTTCCCCTATTTCTAAAATAAAATAGAAAAGTAAATAAAAGAATTCCTTTCCACCCTTTTCAGAAATAATATTCTGAACTTAACGGTACCCAGCATGTCC
Source organism: Meles meles (assembly GCF_922984935.1). NCBI lineage: Eukaryota > Metazoa > Chordata > Mammalia > Carnivora > Mustelidae > Meles > Meles meles. The sequence goes on from NC_060072.1 coordinate 62,135,072, forward strand.
ATCTTAGTATTGTGGTACTTCCTGGTGCAATGATTTTTCAGTTGGTGAGTTTGATGTTGGAAGTAGTCTTTTTAAAGTCTACTTATGTCTAAGGTAAGTATTGAAAGACCACTGGGGGGAAACAAAAAACGAAAAAGAAGGACTGGTAGAATTCGGTAGATAAGAAAGCTATTTTTAGAAACAAGACGCTTTGTGATTAAGAAGACAGACTTTGGGGGTCAGAAAGACTTGGATTTCACTTCCAGCTTTATCATGACTAGCTATGTCTTTGGGCAAGTTATTGAACCTTTCTGAATCTTTCCTCAATGTCAAATGAGGATATTATCTAATTTATGGACTGTTGTGTAAGGGCTCGGTAATGGAGTGTGTATTATAGCACAAAGTAAGTACTCAATAAGTGATAGCATTCTTGTTGCCATTCCTTTTAAGTCAAATCAAAGTAGAAGATGGATAACTTTTAATAGATTTATTGTGAAGGTATGAGAGGTCTCTTAAAATACATACTTTTTTTCATGTGTTTTATGACATGGGGTTTTAGAAATCTGCTTAACCTAATTAAAATATTTATTTGACAGATACTTATATAAGGCGTACTGTGTTTCAGGTCTTTTTTCACTTTATAAATTACATTAATTCACTTGATCCTTATAATTACAAAGTAGAAATGATTATTTTTGATAGTTTATAGAAGAAAACTGAGGCATAAAGGGATCATTGAGTGCCTGAAGGTCCCACAGATGGTAAGTGGTAGAGTTCGGGTCTGGCTGCAAAGTCCTTATTCTCAATGCAACACTATGCAGTCTCTCCTAATGTTCTTTTTTCTAAAATAAAGTATGTGTGGGCTCAAAAAAAAAAAGAAAAATAGTAACAGTTCTCTTCTAATGCTAAAACGTAAAAGAAAAAGAAGTCCCAAATTAGAGCAGGGTTGAAGAAAGTTTAACCTAAATTTAACACTTAATTTTGTCTAGATTTGTCCTTGTGTTATTGACCTCATTGAAACCTATTGCAGTTACACAAACACACTGTGGTACTAAATGTCTTGTACCCAGATGGCAAAAGATTACATGGTGTTACATCATTATCTCTGCTTTTGCCTCACTTTATTTGAGTGTCTTGCTGTCTTTTCCTGGGTAGGATCATTGTGTTTGTACTCTGTTTTCATACATTATTGATTATTACCCCTAAAATGGTGTGCCACCTTTCACATTTGTCCTTTCTTTCTTTTTTTTTTTTTTTTTTTAAGATTTCATTTATTTATTTGACAGAGAAAGAAAAAGATCACAAGTAGAGAGGCAGGCAGAGAGAGAGGGGGAAGCAGGCTCCCTGCTGAGCAGAGAGCCTGATGCGGGGCTCGATCCCAGGACCCCGAGATCATGACCGGGCTGAAGGCAGAGGCTTAACCCACTGAGCCACCCAGGCGCCCCAGCATTTGTCCTTTCATACCTTTGCTGACTAATGGCTACGATCCAGGAGCTTGACTCTCTTTGCTTATACAAGGGCTGTCAGCTGTCTAGGAGAAGTACCAGATCATGATTTCTGTAGCCTCTGCAATTTTAATAGTTAAGTATCAGGCTTCCATGTTGATAGCTGTTATGAATGTACATAATGATAAACTGAACTTTAAAAAAAAAAACCTAAAACCTGTGCATTTCCCTTTTTTCCGTTTGGTTCTTTTTGGAAATAGTAATGACCATAGCAACATAAATTTAGTCTTTTCTAATTCTGTGGACCATTTGACCTTTGATTTGTCACTGTGTGACTCTTTTTTTGTTTGTTTTATATATTTATTTATTTGAGAAAGAGAGAGAGAGCATGAGAGGAGAGAGGTCAGTGGGAGAAGCAGACTCCCTGCTGAGCAGAGAGCCCAATGTGGGACTCGATCCAGAACTCCAGGATCACGACCTGAGCCAAAGGCAGTCGCTTAACCAACTGAGCCACCCAGGCGCCCCTCACTCTGTGTGACTCTTATCTGTTAATATGCATTCTACCTTATACTGCACTTAAATGTAATTAACAGATTTATCAAATAAGCCATGACTTTAAAATTCCTCTTCTATGTATTACCTTTCCACTACCAAAAAATAAAAAGTAAAAGAAGTTGCTAGCATATATTCATACAGGCAGATAATACCTACTCTCTGTATGCATTAATAAGATGGTACTCTTCACACACCCAACCCTTTGTTTCCCACTTTGCAATCCATACTTTGCATATAGATCAGTGATGAAAGCATTCTTCAGGGTAACCTTGGAACAATAATTTGATCTTAGATTCTTCTGGGAACCAAGGAGAGCTAAAAAGAATGTGTCTTTCAAAAGGGACGAACTGAATGTAGCTTACTTAGAATATGGATAAAAGTGGCAACAGATGCAATGCCTTATTTGATTTAGGAAACTGTGCAGAAAGAAGTTTTGATTTTGGTGTTGGCCTCATGTTTATGTAAGATTCTACAAGTCTTAGGCATCTTTCTCTTTTGCTTTGGAAACATGGCTACTGGACAGATTCAGTCTTGATGTTGAGATAATTTTTTTGTGGTTCTTAGTTTACGGATACTTTAAAGGTTTTAAAAATCCTATCTTTTCCCTATTGGTTTGATCTATGTTACTCTACAGTTTTTCATTCCATTTCTTCCATTCATTTTATTCATTCAGTCAACCAAAAACTGTTTATTCAGTCTGTACTTTGCATTAGGTGGTATGTCCTTCACTGGGGTTACTGTGGTTGAGCAAACGTCCTGCTGGAGTCATTTTAATGAGGGAGATGGGCTAAATCAGTTGTCAGACAAGTCACTGTGAATTACAGCTGTGATAAGGTTAGTGAAGAGAGATGCGCAGTTTCATAAGACTAGTCTGAAGGTGAGTTGACTGAATTGAGATCCACAGGATAAGTGGGAATTACCTAGGCAGAGAGGGAAAGGCAGGTCACTGCAGGCATAGAGAAGTGTTGTGAGAAAGCCCCATGGAGAGAGGAAGCATGGTGGGTTTGCAGGACTCAGGGAAGGTCTGTGTATCTGGAGTGTGTAGACAGAGAAGTCTAAAGCAAAGTGAGGTGGGGGAAGTAGGTTACAGGTTCATTCCAAGCAGGACCGCGAAGGCCATATTCAAGATCTTTGTGTTTATCTTTAGAGCAGCAGTATTTTGAGATCGCATTTCATTTTCGAAAATCTCATCCTTTGAGAAGAAATTAGAGAGGCCCGAATAGGTGTAGGAAAACTCATTAGGCTGTTGTAAATGTTATTTTAATGAGTTTTCAGTTATACAATGGTGCCCATATTTCACCATCTTTGTGCTTTGTATTTGGGATTTGCGTGGTGGAAGCTTGTCCCTTCATCTGCCTTGCAGAAGGACCCAAAGCCTACTAGCAGGTAAGTGAAAGCAAAGTTTACTTGAGACCTCTAGCTCTGGCCACTTGGTCTCAGGTGATCACCTCTTAGTCTCAGAGAATAAGCTAGGGTGAATTGAGGTCTGAGTTGTGCCTTCTGGTGAGGTCGTTGGTTTCTTACATTTTGTCTGTTAGATGTGAGACTTGGGGTGGTCGTGGCAGTGGTGACAATAGCAGCAGCGGTGGCAATAGCAAACACATGCGTGTCAGAGACTGTTCTGAGTGTTCTGCATACATACCTCTATTTATTTCTCATCCAGTCTCTTGAGGTGTGGGAACTTCTGCGTTCTCTTAGAGATGAGGATGAGTGAGGCCCAGAGAGATTTATGAAATTGCAGAACAGGGTATGAACTCAGGTAGTTTACTTCCAGAATCCAAGCTCTTAAAACCATTCCTCTAAGTAGGCAGAGGTCAGAGGTGGCAGGTTAGAGAGGTTAGAGCCCAAGCTCACACTGCATAATAAGTCACAGAAGCAGGACCTCGGCCCAAGTGCTCTGACTTCAGAGCCCCTGCAGTGCTTCCAAGGGAGTTACAGTTGTCAGGAGAATAGTTTTCTTTAAGTCGAGGAAGGTCGCTTCCAGTGTCTATAATTAATTCATTTTAGAGTGGCAACCCATTTTCTTTTAGTGTTTTCTAAACATCATATAAATCAGTAAGAATGCATTTTATATATAGTTTTGAAATCACATTGTTTCATCAATGTATACTATAATTAAGCTTAATTTTAGATAATAAAGTGTTTTATGTTGAGAATAATTAGAAGTGTATACGGTACTACCACCATAAAGGAGACAATCAGAAAATACAAAAGTGTTGATGAGCAGCTAGAACTCTCCCGTAGTGCTGGTGGGAGTGCAGGTTGCTGCCATCACTTGGTCATACTGTTTGCTACGACTTTCTGAGGCTGAACACATGCATATCCTATGACTCAGTAATTTCTCTCTTAAGTAAATACCCAACAGGAATTTGAATATACGTTCACCAGAAAACATATACAAGACCATTCGTGGAATAGGTGTATAATAGCAAAAAACTAGTTACTACCCAAGTGCCTGTCCTTAGTAGGTAAACAAGTAGTGGCATAATTCACTTAATGAAATAATATAATATTATATTGTATAGCAGTAAGAATAATGGACAGCCGCGTGCAACAGTAGAGTTAAGTATTATAAAGGTAAGTTTGGGTGCATATCTTTCCAGGCCTTTAAAAATATTTATGTGTGCATATAGATTTCATTCAAAAGGGAAACAGCTGCTTTTCTACTCTGTGAAGAGGCCACACCGCTGAACACAGGCCCACGGTGTAATGGCACAAGCACAGGAGAATTTATTTTTCACTCACACACAACAGTCCAGGATCCATGTTCCAGGTTGGGGTCTGGGTGGGGACCTCGTACCACTCTTTCTGCCTTCTTTCAGGACCTCAGGCCAGGGTTGTGCCTGACATCTTCAGCATGTAGCTCCAAGGTTATACTTCTGCTTACATTCTGTTGCGAGAACATAATCAGCCACAAGGCACACCAAAGTGTGGGTGTGTTAGGAGCAAGGATGAGAGGTGGAACTGTAGACTGCTTCTGTGCCCAAGAAGAACATACTCTGGTAGTCAGTATGCCTCATTGTACACATTATTTCTGCTCTTTTGTAATCTGTTGTTGTTGTTTTTTTCTCCCACCGTCCTAGTACATGGTGACTATCTTTTCATGTCAGTGAATATCATCTCTTTCTGTTCTTAATGGCAATACATTAGTTCTTCAAACAGATGGGATGAATTATAATTTAACATGCTGATGTTGGTGGTTTTGTTTCTTACAGGTTTTTGGCTATCATTAATAATGCTGAAGTGAATAACTTGAAAAAAATTCAGTTTTGTAGGGTAAAATTATTAAAAATAGAATTTGATGGGTCAAAATGTAAGCCCATTTTTAAGGTTTTGATACACAGTCCTGTTTTGGCCTCCAACTTAATTGCCTTTAGTGTCCATTTTTGTTTGGTATATTAATCTTTTTTAAATAAGTTGTCCTTATATATTTTGATAGTCTTTTTTTTTTTTTAATTTCTGAAGACGTTTTTATTCTGTTGTAGTGAAATCGATCAGCCTTTTCCTCTTTTGATTTCAACATTTGGTGTCATATTTGGAGTTAACCTTAGATTATAAAAATAGCTATATTGCCTTCTCTAGACTTATGTTTTTATTCTTGGAATTTACATTTCTAGTCCAACAAGTAGTGGTTTTACATATAGAACCTATCTTACTTTTTTTTTTTTTTAAGATTTTATTTATTTATTTGACAGAGAGATCACAAGTAGACAGAGAGGCAGGCAGAGAGAAAGAGAGGGAAGCAGGCTCCCCGCCGAGCGGAGAGCCCGACGCGGGACTCGATCCCAGGACCCCGAGATCATGACCCGAGCCGAAGGCAGCGGCCTAACCCACTGAGCCACCCAGGCGCCCCCTATCTTACTTTTTTTGTCAAATTTTTGGCTAGTTGTCCCAATAGCATTATTTGTTGTTGTTCAGTATATAGGATTGTGTGGATATATATAAAATTCTTAATATATATATATTATTAATCTTTTTATATGTATATTATATAATCTTTATATATTAATTCTTAATATATGTAAAATATCCTTAATAATTAGTGATTAGGTTGGAGTACAGTAGAAAGTATCAGTTCTCTGGGCCATTTGAAGCAGAGAGAGCCATGTTGCTACAAACAAAAGGTGGCATCACTAAGCATTAAACACTTATATCATGGAGAAGGCGAAATAAGTCCTTTTTATTGGCTCAGAAACTATATACTTTCTTTTTTTTTTTTTTTAAAGATTTTATTTATTCATTTGACAGACAGAGATCATGAGTAGGCAGAGAGGCAGGCAGAGAGAGAGGAGGAAGCAGGATCCCTGCTGAGCAGAGAGCCCGATGTGGGGCTTGATCCCAGGACCCTGAGATCGTGACCTGAGCCAAAGGCAGAGGCTTAATCCACTGAGCCACCCAGGCGCCCCGAAACTATATACTTTCATATTTGAAAAATCCTCTCCATATTCCTAGCTGGTCCCCAGCCCCTGATTTACATGGAGCTCCATTTGACTCTTACATCCAGTGTTTTCTGTGCCCTCTCTTACTGCATCAGGGGGAGGTCATTATACCTGCCCAGCTAAGTGCTGGTTGAAGCCAATATAGATTCTTTTTAGTGAGAATTAAGATGATAAGTTTGGGTACTGTTTTTGTTGTTTTTTTTTTTTGAATGAATATATCATTTTAATTGATTTAACATGTGTGACTATTAAAGTTGCTATTGAAAACCAAAGCCCTTTGAACCCTGATAGACATTTTATTAACATAATTTTCTCTCTCGGTTTACATAACATGCCTTGAGCAAGTCTATATGTGCACAGCAACTGTAAGTCTTCTGAAAAAAGTAAAAGGAAACCTTTCTTCCTTGCTTAATGTACTCTGCTTAGTCTGCAATCATGCTCTGGTTTTGGAGCGTGTTAGGTGTTGGGCAGGTAACTCAAGGGCCCAGTGGAACCTCCCATCTAACCTCCCAGGCTCACCAGGTTTGCTAAGATTCCTTTGGTTGCAAAAACAGAAACTAAGTGAAACTTCATCAGAAGAAGTTACTTGGTTATTGAAAGGATTCTTGGGGAGCTTTCAGTCCTGAAGGAACTGCTGCACAGCTAAATTTTACACAGAGCAAGAATCTAGGGTCTTGAGCATTGGGAGCTTCTGAACCCTCTCTGGAGTGCTTTCCTCAGGGTGACACAGCCTGTCATACAATTATCAAATTCCCCAGAGAGAGAACCTGGTTTGCTCGATGGGTGGGAGGATAGAGCCATCTGTAGTAGACTGAATCATATTAATTTGCTAGTTGGACTGTTTTTGTCTCAGAGAAAATGCAGTTTCTTTTGCTTCAGCAAGAGAAATAACACATGTTCTGAGCGACTCCTGTAAGTGTCAGGACAAGGTGAGATGGTGAGCCTTCCCAACTAATAAAGTCTACTACATGTTCCTTTGGTGTTGTCAACTTCACAGATCTTGATTTCCTCATATTTTTTTTCCATTTTGCTACAAACCCCCGGAAAAATTGAAACTCTGGATCAGCTTCCTTCTGCAGGGAAGCTAAATACTGTTGGGGAAAATGACACGCTTGAGATGGCCCTTTTCAGTCATTGGATAACTGGAGATTTTCCTAGCTAGGATGCATGGTAGCAAGGGTTCTTTGTGGTCATTAATAATTCCATATTTCACTGCAGGCCCTTCCAGTCTAAAAATATGGCACAGTTAATTAGTGGAGAGACTACTGCTTCATACTCGTTCTTTCTAGTTGAAAGTTTTATTTGTTGTCCCCACCCCAACCACCCACTGAAGGAGTTCTCGATTATTTTGAATCTTAGTGTGTCAGTCCATTAAAACTGTGTGTTTTGAATGGAGATAGCCTTCAGATCGGCTTTAGGATATAAGCTGTTTTAGATAAACAGAAGGAACCATCTCCTGGCTGCCGTTTTGCTTCAGTATTATCCTTGGCTGATGAAATGTTTTTGAGACGTAGTTTTCATTGAAAGCATGTATTTGGATTCTGTTGATAGAAAAAAAAAAATTCTCTTTTTATGTGTAAATGAGCTGTTATAACACAAAATAAACTTCAGAGTTTGTACAACCAAAGTGAATTATACCTTATTTATGCCACAGATGAAACAAATCAGTTGTGGCAGATACATTTGTGGAAACCTCAAGACTCTAAATTGAAGGCAGTTTATTGCAGTGATTTACAAAAGAAGTAGCTATCGAACAATTTCTTTTGGGTGGTAGTTATGAAAACTTGATACCATATCTTTTCTGTTATTTGAATATTAAATTTATTTAAAATTCTTCATCTTCTCATGCATTACCTTTCCCTCAAACACACTTGCAAGCCCACATATATACACACATTCTAGTTTTCATAATGCTGTATTACATAGGACATCAGTAAAAAAGAGCTCTTCAAATGAGGGAGAGAGCGTATATTAGCAGCAGTTAAAATCAGTTTTGAAATTTCTGGTAAGAATGTGTTCTAAACAGAAACTCAGAGTAGATGAATGATGATAAAATAGTATTCTGGAGACAGCTTGAGGAAGAGGAAAGAGTTATACTTTGGAATCAGCCAGACTTGACTTTGAATCCCAGACCTGATTCTAGCCATATAACCTCTTTGAGTTTCTGTTTCTTTTTCTGTAACGTGAGATTAACAGCTGCTATACAGGATTAATGTAATAGACTTTGAGTTCCTGGCACATAGTAGATATGGGAATAATAAGATATAATCATTATTTTGAATTAGTTGATCAAAGATAAAACAAATCGCTTGATTTATTTTATTCTGGTAGTTGCCCTAGAAAGCATGTGTGCCTTTCTCTTGTTTTTACCCTTAAAGAAAAATTGAGTTATCGGTAATGGGTTTAGCCGCTTTTTAAATGTTGTATAGCTACTTTAGACCCAGGAGACTGACTGAAACCAATTTTCAGTTTTATCCTTAGACCTAAGTAAAGGTCTACTTAAAAGATTATCAAGTATTTAAAAAGGGGGTTGGGGTTGTAAACTAAAGCCACCGCAGATGAATGAAGTTAGTGTTTCTTCCCTATTTGGTTTCTGCTACACTACTTTGAGGGGAATTGGAGCCCTCCCTCTTTGCCCAGTCCTAGGAGGGCCACTAGCATCTTCCGGCCTTTACTCATCCAGTTAGCGGTGATTGTAGACTGTGCTAAACTGGCTGCTTCTGTCTACCAGTTATAAAGACTTGAGTTTCACATTGTCTTCTGAGACACTTTGAGAGATCTGCCATGGTTTAAATGCAGACTTTTGTAGGGAAAAACAGACTACTACATAAAATGCACACAATGAATCTAGGATGAACCCAATCTCATGAACATTAAAGTGTGAAGCAGAATGTATAAATACAGGAAATATATAATTTGAAGAACTCATTAGTGAGTTTTTTGGTGACCTTATATGTGTTAATACAATTAAGGTCTTCCTAAATCTTGTCTTCTGCGGCCTACATAGCCATCAGGGGTTCCTGAGAAAGGGCCTGGGTAAAAATCAGCTCAAGATTTAGTTGGGACACAGTCTCTTAGACAAAGCTTAGACTGAGCATCTTCCTGGGCCATTACTGATAACTTGCACTTTTTTATCTTCTGTTGTGTAACTCTTTCTCCACACTTTTTTTTTTTTTAAGACTTGGTTTTTTTAGCGTAATTGAGTTCACGGCAAAATTAAAAGAGAAAGCTATAGAGATTTTCCATATGACTTGTGTCCCTACACATGCATAGCGTCTCTCATTTTCAACATCCCCCACCAGAGTCTGCTCTTACAAACTTTTCGCTACAGGTTTCTTGTTCCTTACTCCGTGGTATGAAGTGAGAAATGAATGTGCAGCATTATATGTAAAGAAAAGGCAAAATGTAGAAGAAGTAATACTTTATCATTATTTACTGTGTATTCGTAATGATGTGTGTTCTGTCTGTTGTAGAGCTCCCTAGCAGTCTCTAGCTCTCAGTGCTAGAAAGTAGCCTATGTATCAACCCTGCATTAAAATACTATGAAATAATGTATGGAGCACTGGGTGTGGTGCAAAAAAATGAATCTTGGAACACTGAAAACATAAAATTTAAAAAATAAATTTTAAAAAATACTGTGAAGTAAGATCGAGTCGAAACCCTGAGCCCCGTTTTGTGAACTCCCTCTGTTGCCCCATTTCATTTATTGGCAAAATTCATGTGTATAATCTTTGCTGTGTGATCACAAAAATCTTCTTGTGGCTGACTAATTTGGAATGTATCTTTTTTCCTCTTTAAATTAAAAAACAAACCCTGTGCCATACCTGTACTTGGATATTGAAGTTTCTGCAAGTATTTTGTTTCTGAATAATAGGAGTTGAAAGTCTAGGAATGAGTGAGATAAAACTTTTATTTATTTATTTTTTATTTTATTTATTTGACAGTCAGAGATCACAAGTAGGCAGAGAGGCAGGCGGGGGGCGGGTGGGGGGGGAAGGAGGCTCCCCGCTGAGCGGAGAGCCGATGCAGGGCTCAATCCCAGGACCCTGAGATCATGACCGGAGCTGAAGGCAGAGGCTTAACTTACTGAGCCACCCAGGCACTCCGAGATAGAAACTTTTAATTGCATGAAGGAGACTTGGGAGGTAGCAGATCTACCTATGGATTCTTTTTTTTTTTTTTTTTTTAAGATTTTATTTATTTATTTGACAGACAGAGATAGAGGGGAAGCAGGCTCCCCGCCAAGCAGAGAGCCCGATGTGGGGCTCGATCCCAGGACCCTGGGATCATGACCTGAGCCAAAGGCAGAGGCTTAACCCACTGAGCCACCCAGGTGCCCGACCTAAGGATTCTAATGGCAGCATTTTTCTCTTTGTCATTGGCTTTAGCCAATTAAATATGATTTAATTAAATTGTAGGAAAATCAGGTCAGAAATGGAATAATCATTGTTAAGGTTTGTTCTTAACCTCTGAAGTGGAATATGGGAAGATGGCTGGCCTGTCTGACCTGTCCTGGGTGGCATGGTTTGTATTTATAAGGGGTTAATTTAAAGCCTGGCCTTAAAGGTATGAGTGAGTAATGTAATGGCTTTATTTTTGGTGTTTTAACTTTGGATTTTTCTGTTGCATGTGTTTACGGTCTTTTCCTCCAGTAAACAAACTGTAAAGGGGTGAAGGCCTTCATACCCAGTTAATGCAGATAAGTAACATTCTGCACAAAATACGTAATGATTTTGTGAGTAATTTGTCATCTATTCTTTCCATCCACATAATTTTTTTAAACTTAGTTGTCTTCCCTTACATATTTCAGTTTAAAATGAGCAGCCTAGTAGCCGGGAAAATAGTTGAATTACTTGGGAGGATGACCGTGCCACCGCCCATACACTTTACAAAACCACAGTTGAGAAACCCTCATTTATTGTCAAGAGTCTGTTACCCTTGCTGATTTCTGATGTCTTTGGTATTTGGCCAACAAGATAGTTACAACAAGGTGATAAAACCTTAAGTGAAAATTTTTCTGCAGTTTGACCTGTGAAATGAGAATAGTAACTCGAATAGAGATAGAGATATTTTTCCTGGCCTTTCTCTTTACCCCACTCCAGGGAGAAACCCCAGACATCCTGGTTTGACTTAGAGGGAGATGTGCTAGAGAAAAACACCCTCATTGATAGCTGAGGGCTGTGATGTCCAGTTATCCCTGAAAGGACTGAGTTTGTCAAGAAGAAGTAGACTTAGGGAATGAGCATTTAAATTCTGTCATAAGACTTTGATAAAAGATTGGGGAAACATGAAGGTTATCAGCTCCTTCACCTGCCTCTGGGAAGGTTTTAGTGTTTCTTTTAATATAAGGATGAAGAGACATTCAACTATGAGTTCCATAGTTGCTTGAAAGTATAAATTTACCCTGCTTTAAAGAAAGCTTGATTCACTCTCCTAAAATTTATGTGACTTTATTGAGATTTATAAGTTTATTTCTGTAGCCAGACTGTATTTTAAAAGAACAAAGTGGGAAGACTTATACTGCCCAATTTCAAGATTCACTCTAAAGCCACAGTAATCAAGACAGTGTGGCATCAGAGAAAGGATAGACTGAAAAAAAAAACCCAAAATATAAGCAGTATGACAAAATAGAATCTAGATATAGGCCCATACATGGTCAATTGTTTGTTTGTTTTTTAAAGATTTTATTTATTGGGGTGCCTGGGTGGCTCAGTGGATTAAGCCTCCTCTGCCTTCGGCTCAGATCATCATCTCGGGGTGGTGAGATCAAGCCCTGCATGGGGCTCTCTCCTCAGCAGGGAACCTGCCTCCCTCCCTCTCTCTGTCTGCCTACTTGTGACTCTCTCTCTCTCTCTGTGTGTGTCAAATAAATACATAAAATCTTAAAAAAAAAAAAAAAAGGTTTTATTTATTTATTTGTCAAAGAAAGAGTGTGAGTGCACAAGCAGGAAGAGTGGCAGGCAGAGGGAGAACCAGTCACCCTGCTGAGCAAGAAGCCCTATGCGGGGCTCGATCCCAGGACTCTGGGATCATGACCTGAGCCACCCAGGCACCACCCCTCTTTGTTTTTAACGCATAGATAAAAAGGTATTGAAATGGAGGGAAGTTAGTCTTTTTAACAAGCAGTTCTGGACAGTTGGACATTCCTACACAAGAAAAGACCCATTTTATACTCTATATAAAACTAAAAAAAAAATCTAAAGGGGCAGCTGGCTGACTTAGTAGAACGTGCAACTCTGTCCTAGGATTATGAGTTCAAGCCCCACATTGGGTTGTAGAGCTTACTTTAAAAAAAAAAAAAAACTCAAAATGGATCTAGATAGAAGAAAACATAGAAGGTAGTCTTTGTGATCTTGAGTTAGGCAGAGATAACTTAGAGACAACACCAAAAGCATAATCCACAAAAAGAAAAAAAAAATTTTCCTAAGTTGAACTTTATCAAAATTAAAAACTTTTTGCTCTTTGGGGGCGCCTGGGTGGCTCAGTTGTTGAGCGTCTGTCTTCAGCTCAGATCATGATTCCAGGGTTCCCCTGCATTGGGCTCCCTGCTCAGTGGGAAGCCTGCTTCTCCCTCTCCCACTCCCCCTGCTTGTGTTCCCTCTCTTGCTGTGTCTATCTCTGTCAAATAAATAAATAAAATAAGAAACAAACAAACATCTTTTTGCTCTGTGAAGAACTATGAATGGAAAGAAAAGACAACTGAACGGGAGAGAATATTTGCAAATCATGTATCTAACAAATAAATTGTATTCAAATAACATAAAGAGCTCTTGCAACTCAGCAATATGAAGACAAACCATCCAACAGGCAAAAGACTTGAAAAGTCACTTCACCAAGAAAGAAGATATGCAGATTACAAATAGATACATGAAAAGATGCTTAGCATCAGTAGCCATTTGGGAAATGCAAATTAAAACCATAATTAGGTACCACTGCATCCGTATTAGAATGACTCAAAACAGAACAATGAAGGTAACCCTTCCCTTTATTAGATATTTACCACGTGCCACTGACAGTTCTCCATGCTTTGCACACATTAACTCATTTGATCTTTGTAACAAACTATAAGATGCTGCCATCATTTATTTTCGATGACAGATCTGAGGCTTAGCTTAATTGTCCATAGTCACACAGCTAATAAAGGGCAGAACCAGGAAACCATGTTTACAGAATTACTTGAATGTTGTATTACTGTGTCATATTCAGTGAGTCGTGTGCTGTTGGGTTAAGTTAGTAGTGGTGATCATTCCCCTTGTGTCAGGGGTATGTTTTGCAGCTAGACATTAAGATGGAGAAAAAATATTTTACACTTGCTCCTGATTTCCCTTTCTTGCATACGTACATTCGTACTCACAAATTTTGCCATCTGTTTATGGAAAATACTGTTTTAATTTGTTTTTTGTTGTTAGTTTTTAAACCTCTCCCCATGAGAATAGTAGGGAAATGATCCTTAGGAAAAGATACATTGCATTCATGGAGCCAGCCACAGTTAAGGGTAGGTAGGGATGGATGCCAGTGCTAGCTGGGACCAGTACTCTTTCCTCCAAACAAAGCAATGGCATGTTGCTAGTGTTTTGTTTTTTGGTGTTTTGTGTTGTTTTGTTTTGTTTTTTAACAAGAAGACCTCAGAGATAGACGAATCACTCAACCTTTCGAGGCTGTCACTATCCCACTAACTCCTTTGGCTTCCTGGCGCAGGAGGCAGAGGAGCGGAACAGCCTGTGGGGGTGGCCTAAAGTGTCATCAGATTTATAGTAATTAACATTATTAAAGAAGGCACCATGTATTTTTATCTCTTAAGGCTTTGAGTTTGGCCAAAGTCTCACTGGGATCCAGTTCCCGATAGTAATGCTGAAAGGTCAGGAGCTACCCCCTTCCCCTCGGCCATCAAAAATCAAATAGTTAAGTTTCAAGTGTTGGAAATGTGAATTTTTCACTTTTCAGTTCTCATAAAGTGAAGCTACTGTTGCTATAGCAATGATTTTTCGCCTACATAAAATTTGTGTTTGAGACAATTTTTTCCTGAACCCAGTTTTTAAAAGTATAAAATGAGTAAGCGTAGGCATCATGGCCCTGAAATAATTCTTCAAATGAGAGAAAGGTGATTTGTTTTTAATAAATTTCATCAGTGTAAACATGAAGACTTGATTACAGATCTCAGTTGATCTCCTGGGTGGTAAACTCGAATACAAGTCTAACTTGATTTATACACATATCTCATTGGAAAAGTTGAAAACTAAAATAGCATAAATGCCAGTAAGTGGTGGTATTATCCCAGCTTTTTTTTTACGCTTTTTTAAAAAAGATTTTATTAATTTGTTTTTGACAGAGAGAGACACAGAGAGAGAGGGAACACAAGCAGACAGAGGGAAAGGGAGAAGCAGGCTCTTCTTGGAGCCAGGAGCCCGATGCGGGGCTCCATCCCGAGACCCCGGAATTGTGACCCGAGCCAAAGGCAGAGACTTAACCAGCTGAGCCACCCAGGTGCCCCAACAAGAAGCTTTTAATAGCAGTGGGCTCTTAAGTAGGTTTATATTTTATTCCTGCTGAACTTCTCATAAAATGATTACCAGAAAATCAGAGTGAAGGTGATAAGTTAATACTCTGAGTACATGCATTATATATGTGTGTTTTGCCAAGTTCCTAATATATTGAGGACTTAGAAAAATCAAACATCTTCAGAAACTTGGATATTCCTATGTTGATAATCTTATTATATTATCATTTAGTTTTATTTTTTAAAAATATACTTTTTTATATTTATTTTTATATTATAATAATCAAGTTTCATTATATGGGATTTATACATGGAAACAGTCTTAGGAATCATTGTGTCCAACTTTTTCTTTCTTTCTTTCTTTTTTTTTTTTTTTTAAAGATTTTATTTATTTATTTGACAGAGATCACAAGTAGGCAGAGAGGCAGGCAGAGAGACTGCCTCCCAACTGAGCAGAGAGTCCAATGCGGGGCTTGATCCCAGGACCCTGAGATCATGACATGACCTGAGCTGAAGACAGAGGCTTTAACCCACTGAGCCATCCAGGCACCCCCAACTTTTTCATTTCATTGGTTGAGGAGCTAATATTTTGAGGCTGAGGTGGCACCTATCGATTATTCAGCTTGTGGCACAGTTGAGACCAGATTTCAATAGACCCTGGCCTACTGACTTTTGACCTTCATGATGCTGTGTCCTTGCTAGCTCTTTCCAAATCTATTGATCTTTACAATAGATTTATGCGTGTAAAAACAAATCTGTAGGGGCGCCCGGGTGGCTCAGTGGTTTAAGCCGCTGCCTTCGGCTCAGGTCGTGATCTCAGGGTCCTGGGATCGAGTCCCACATCGGGCTCTCTGCTCGGCAGGGAGCCTGCTTCCCTCTCACTCTCTCTGCCTGCCTCTCTGCCTACTTGTGATCTCTGTCTGTCAAATAAATAAATAAAATCTTTTTAAAAAAAAATCTATATGCAGTCATCTTTGTTGGATAGAGGGAGCAAAAGAATTCTTAAACAATTCAAATAGCACAAACTACAGCCAGTTTTCAGATTTGTTTTTGCAGTGAGAGAAATTGTATTAAGTAATCTTGAATATGTAGCATCCAAAAACATCTGATTGTCAGTGGTATTGTAATGGTGTTATGTGCTAACAGATGGTAATTACACTTGTGAGTGCAGCATAACATATAGAGAAGTTGGTATAATATGTTGTACACCTGAAACTAATGTCACATTGTGTCAACTATACTCAAATTTAAAATTTTAAGGAAAAACAAGCAAAGAATGTGGGGGCGTGGGATGGGGAAGAATAATTGAAAAGATGTACCAGGATTATAGACACAGAATGTATTAAGGTTAATGTCACAATTCCCAATTGCTTTTAAAGTTATGTAAGTTAAATCAAAAGAGAATGAAATTCAAAAGTTTTTAAATTAATTAAAACATTTGTTTCCCAGTAAGAAAATAATGAGCAAGGTAGTAGAAAATGAATAAAAGTTGGGAATAAGGAAAGTCCACTCATACTAAAGGAAATGCAGAAAACACTTCAAAAGAAAAAAGCCTGGGTGGCTCAGTCCTTAAGTGGCTGCCTTCGGCTCAGGTCATGATCCCTAGGTTCCTGGGATCAAGCCGTGCATTGGGCTCCTTGCTCAGCGGGGAACCTGCTTTTCCCTCATCCCTCCCCCTGTTTGTGTTCCCTCTCTTGCTGTCTCTCTCTGTCAAATAAATAAATAAAACTCTTTAAGAAATAAAAATTTAAAAATTAAAATTAAAAATTCAGCTAGAATGAGGTATCTTACTTACTTATTAGAATGGCAAAGTTTTAAGTGGTGATACCTCCCATTAGTGAAGGCAGAGGGAATTAGTCAATCTCTTTACTACTGGTAGGAATCTAAACTGGTGAAAATAAGGAAATGTAAAGTGCTCATACCCTTTGACTCATCAATTCTATAATTGCAACTTTGTCCAACAAATACCGTAGTATTAATTAATGAGGTTGAATTTTCATCTGTTTTATAATGATGTACAAGATGGTTGCTGAAATTTTGTTTTTATACATACAAAAAAACCAGTTAAAACTGGTAACTTCTCAAGTATTAATAATGAACTAGTTTTATAAATTACCAAACAGTAGAAAATAATAGAATATATGTAGCAATAGATATGTATGTCCTGAAAGCCAGGATTTACTAAGAGGAAAAAAAAATCAAGTTTTAGAACAGTTTGTATACTAGTAAAGATATACATATTTATGTTTTTTCTCTTTAAAGATTCTAGTAGGATACAAATAAAATATTATGACTTCTGGGTTTTATTGAGTTTTGATAAGAAGTATTAAGGAGCAGCGATACTTTCCTTTTCACTCTAAATCCTGTATTTTGTGAGAAAAGATATGTACACTATGCATATATATTGTTTTGCTTAATAATTTTAAAACAGGGAGCACCCTGGTGGCTCAGTCTGTTGAGCAGTTGAGTGTCAGCCTTCCACTGGGGTCATGATCCTAGGCTCCCTGCTCAGTGGGGAGTCTGCTTCTCCCTCTGTTCCTCCCTACCCCCCCCACCCTGCTTGTGTTCTCTCTCTCAAATAAATAGTCTTTTTAAAAAATACATAAGCAGTAAAGTTTGTTCATTATTATAATGATTTTACTTTGTAACTGCAATTGAGGAACTCTTCCCTTATTTTGAAATAATTTTGAAAAGCCTGTTCTTGATTTCTTTATAATTTAATTTCTCTTTTAAAACAGCATGTTTAGGGGCACCTGAGTGGCTCAGTCATTTGGCACCCAGCTCATCATTTTTGCTCGGGTCATGATCTCATGGGTTGTGAGATCAAGCCCTAAGCCAGGCTCAGCCCCAAGTCTGCTTGTGGATTCCTACTTGCATGCATCTGTGTGCTCTCTTTCTCCAATGAATTAGTAAGTTTTTTTGTTTTTGTTTTTGTTTTTTAAAGCATGTTTAGTTCTAGATTCAATTAAAGTGATTGAGATTCAGGTAGCAAAGTTTTGAAAATCGGTAGGATTCTACCCAACTCTAACCATACACCCCAGTCTTCTTAGGAAGATAGCTATCTAAGAAATATGTTTACCAGAAGTCATAAAGGTAATCTTTTCCTTTGATTCCATAGTTCCATTTCTTTGTCTAGATGCTAAGGAGGTAAAGTTTTCATGATAGTAGAAAATAAATGTAATACAAATGTCTAGCAGTTGACTCCTGTTGAATAAACTATGAAATAACAAGGTAAAATATTATGTGGCCTTTGAGATACTGAGCGTGTGAGCCTGGGCTGTGCAGTTGTTTTAGTGTCAGACTCTCGGTTTTGGCTCAGGTCCTGAGATGGAGCCCCGCACTCCGCACTGAGATGGAACCCCACACTCCCTCTCCCTCTGCCCCTCCTGCTTATGGTCTCTCTCTCCTCTAAAATAAATAAATCTTTAAAAAGTATATTGAACATAGATACTGTGAAGGTATTTGTAAAAAGATATGTAAGTTATAGTTAAGCAAACAGTGATGCACATAAAATAGTACCTAGTGGCTACAGTAATGCTTTCAGAGTCCCAGATATACTTGGTAGAAACCGGGTTCTTTGTCTTATCTCTAGTCCTCGGAGAAACCGGTTAAGGAAGATGATATTCCATAGAAAAAGAAACAAAGGGTGGGGGGCTGTGGGGGCGACTGTGGGTCACACAGTTGTCATGTAGATGAGCTTTGTTTTGAAATCCCACCTCAAAGCCCTTCATCTCCCACTCCAGCCCACCTGCACACTCACAGCTCTATGCTGTTTCTCAGGAGGAAGTTCTGTCTCACCTTTTGGCAATAATGCTTATATAACCCACAGTAATGACTTTAAAGCACACCGAGCGTGGACCAAGAATCTGTTTGAACTCTGGGATGCCCGAATGGTGGTTCCTTCCGTATCTTGTTTCCAGTTTATAATTTAGAATAATCAGACCTGTGCTAGATGATTCATAAGCATCTGTAATTGTAATTTATAGGCACATTTGTAATTCTAAGAATAATTAATAATAAATAATTTCCCTACCCAAAAATGCTTGATTTCTCTTTCTGGGGATAGGAATATTTTGCTGCCCTTGTTAATTTTCAGTGATTCAGCCAACGCTGGTGATCAGTTTGTGGGTGACTAATTACATAGCTTTATGAGTTAACTCTAGAAATACAGGTTCTGACTTTGAAAGTGAACAAGTCATTCTTTATAATGATTGAGTCCATGTGCCTGTCATCATCTCGTACCCACAGCTGGTATGTCACCATCAGCTTTCAGGAGCCATTGAGCACCTACCCCCCAACCCCTTCCTCACCACCCCCCCACCCCCTCCTCACCACCCCCCCACCCCCACCCCGCAACCTCCGACAGTCTCCAGTGTGCTGCCGAAGTATTACCATTTACTTTGTGTGCCTGGGGCATGAAGAGAGACGTGCAGAAGCACAGATATTTATAAAAATGTAACAGAAATTGGTGTGATTTTTACATTTTGTCCAGAAGTCATTATTCCCAATTCAGTGCAACAGAATTAGCTAAAATGTTAAACCAATACCACTGTTAGTTGAAGACAGTAGCATATTTGGGTATTATTGAATGCTAGGCCAGCATACTTGATTTATGGAAAAACAAGGAAATCAAAACCCAGAGAGACAGATTGCCACAGTGATTTACATGAAGTGGGACATGCAGTAGAATGCTTGAGCACATTTTCCAAGTGGGAGTCAATTTTATTCTTAGTTTTCATGATTGAAGTTACAAAATCCGTATAATGAAATGAATTGTGATGATGTTGTACAGTGGCAATATGGTGACAATTGGTAGCTTTTAGAAACTGCTCCCTTCTGTCTGGGGAGATAGGTACTGGGATTTGGGGGTTGGTGTAGATCCGGCCTGGGCAGAAGGTGCTAGAACTCTTGCCTTGCATCTGTCCTGTTGAGTGTCATTTTCTTCATCTCTGTGGAGGAGGTATGGGCTAAAAATGTCCGTTAATTGCTGCCGCTGCTTCTCCTTCTTCTTCTTCTTTTTTTTTTTTTAAAGGGAGAAGAAGTGAAACTATTTATAGTGACTGGTGGTATATGTTAATCTATTTGAAATCTAGAAATCTGTGTCTTACATATCTTACCCAGTTTATTCGGATTGGGAATAGAAAGGTATTGTTTTGGTGGGTTTTTTAAAAATTTTTATTTATTTATTTGACAGAGATAGTGCACAAGGAAGGGGAGCTACAGGCAGAGGGAGAGGGAGAAGCAGGCTCCCCGCTGAGCAGAGAGCCTGACTTGGGGCTCTCTATCCCAGGACCTAGGATCATGACCTAAGCCAAAGGCAGTCACTTAAACAAGTGAGCCACCCAGGCATCCCAGAAAGGGATAGTTTTTAATTACAGATGCATATTGCCTTCTTCAGAAATCCTTATGACTCTGATGATTACATTACATTCTAAAGGAAGACGTTTAATTTGTTGGTATGAAATCAGTTTTTTGGGTCCATTTTTTAAAAAAAATGTGAAATAGACTGTTTTGTATAACTATTCTTGAATGTTTTTCCTTTCATTTTTTAAAAAAAAATCTCATGCATTATTGTTACAGGCCTCTGATTAACAATATTTATAATGAAATGTAAGAAACAATTATGATACACAACTATGATCACAATTTTGTAAATTTATGCATATTGCTAAAGACTGGAGGGGAACCTGAAAAACAATTGGAACTGCAAATGAATGAAGTGTCAATTAAATGTAGATTTTTAGGATATAGGTTTTTCCCTGGTGTGTGGGGGAGGGGTAGGCTTATTAAATTAGTAATAGGCAAGTTAATTTCAAGGGAGTGGAAATTCAGGCTCGTATTTGTAACATAATAGTATTTTTCTTTTTCTTTTTTGTATGTGAAAAAAAATAATTCAAATGAGGTAGAATGGATTTTGATAAATATTTATGAAAATATCACATTTATTTAAGCAAAAGTCTTTCAGAGCCTCCCTCCTCCGCCCTATAGTTAATGTTATACCTGGTTTTATGCTTTAGAGAGCAGTTATGCCAATGATTTTTTTTTAGAGCTTAGAAGTGCCAGAGGTAGTAAGCAAATCTCAGACTGTCAGCTTTGAGATTTATTATGTGTATCTGCTGTTTGAGTCCAAAAGGGCTTAACAGCTGAATATAGACTTTAAATCACCATTGGGATTTAAATTTTACTCTGAAAGACTAGGTCATTTGACAGTCATCAAGGGCATTTTCATTCCCAAGACTCTTTTGCAGGCCCAGCAGAAAACTCCTCCATCAGCCCAAGAAGGAGGCAGTCATTCTCAGGGCTAGGGGCTACAAACTCTGGGGTGCTCCACATGCAAAAAAAACCCAATGAAACACAGGGGGGATTTGTTCTATGGACTATCCCAGAAAGTGAATTTTAGATTGGCGACAAGCGGATAGTGAACGATTTGGCCAGATACTGAAGATTAAAGGTATTTAGAATGTATGTTGTGTTATTACTTTTGATGTACAAAAGATATGTACCTGGAAGTTTATTTTAGAAAGTCAGCCAGTGTGAGGACTGATCATTTGGGGGGGAAAATTTTACAGTGATTACTGCAGTCATATTTTCAAAAACATATGCAGTATAATGATAATTTAAAATGTTATGTAAGTTATCAATTAGATTACTGATTATAGAAGACACATACATTTTTTTTTTTTAAGATTTTATTTATTTATTTGACAGACAGAGATCACAAGTAGGCAGAGAGGCAGGGAGAGAGAGAGAGAGAGGAGGAAGCAGGCTTCCTGCTGAGCAGAGAATCCTACGCAGGGGCTTGATCCCAGGACTCTGGGTCATGACCCGAGCCAAAGGCAGAGGCTTTAGCCCACTGAGCCACCCAGGCACCCCTTTAAATATGTATCTACATATATCTTCTATAGATCTTTGACATACAGTGTTTTCTTTTAAAGAAAGGAAAGTTATCTCAGGCTGTGCTTCTTATCAGCTGGCTCCTCTAAAGTCACCAGCATCATCAACATTTAAACTTGGGCTGACCAGACCAAGTCTGGCCCCATGCAACCCCTCTTGCGTTGGGGCCTGAGGGTCTATTTCTAAAGATCTCTATAGGTAGTTATAATGTGTACAGTCAGGGTTCTGAACCTGGGTTCTCAAGTTTTCTATGTTTCACTTGGAAAGGCAATTGAAAGAAATCTTATAGTTATCATGTAGCATTGTAAAAAGAAACAAATCAGTTTTAGGGGTTTTTTTTAATTATTTTTAAAGATTTATTTATTTGAGAGAGAAAGTGTGCACAAGAGCAAGAGGGACAGAAGGAGACAGAGAGAGACTCTGAAGCCGACTGCCCTGAGCCACTGATCATAGAGCCAGACCCAGGGCTCCATCCCGCGACCTGAGCCGAAATCAAGAGTTGGAGGTTTAACTGACTGGGCCACCCAGGCGCCCCTAGTTTTACTTCTTTACTCTTGTGGAAAATGTCAGATTAAGATGAACACCTCCCTCTCTAAGAAAATGTTAATGAGATGGCCTGAACTAAACATAATAAAATTGAAAAAGGTAATAGAATATTTGATAGCTACACACCAGGATTAGCATGAGTTAGACTTGACTTAGAGTATCAAGCAAGTTAAATTTATCACTAAGATAAGGTTAAAGGAGAAGCATGTGAGTAAATGATACAGAATAATAATACTCTTTTTTTTTTTTTTAAGATCTGTCTATCTATTTTAGTGAGAGAGAGTGCATAGGAGAGAGTCTGGGAAGGGGAGGGACAAGACAGAGAGGTAGAGAGAAAATCCCAAGCCAACTCCCTACTGAGGGTGGAGCCCAAGGTTGGACTTGATCCCATGACCCCAAGGTCACAACCCAAGATCATGACCTGAGCTGAAATCAAGAGTCTGTTACTCAACCGACTGAGCCATCCAGGAGCCCCCAGTACTGTGTTATTCTTTGAAGATATTTGAAGTCTCTTGTTGAATGCAGCACAATAATTTCATAGTATTGAAGTATAGACTGAAAGCTTAAGATACACTAACTTGGTATAATAAAAGGTGATACTGAAAACATTAATGTGGCTATATTGATTATTATTATGATACTTCAAAATGATTTCTAAAAGCTTTGTACAGAACAGATTTTATTAGTACATTAATCTAAAATAATTAAGCTAAGATAACATAAAGATATGTCACTGAAAACCTGAGGAAACTATAGTGGTCTCATTCATTTTAAAACTTAATGTAATTATAAGCAAGGATGAATTTGTGTATGTTTGTATTTTAGTGCCAGTGGTTGGGGAAGGGGTGATACACAAAAAGCTATTTTTGCTGATTGGTACTCAGCTGTGAATCACATGTGACTCATTTCATCTGTCAGCTTAATCAAAAATAAAAATGTGTTTAGGTCTGGTAAATTCAAAGATGATTATCCCATAGTTCTTGCTTTCAAGAAACCTATAATTGTGTAGGTGAATAAGACATACACCAATAACAACAATAACAGCATGTTGACCTTTTTCACTGATTCAGTAATAGGAAAAGTGGTTTGCTGGGGAAGCTAGTGCTGTAAGGACAAACTCATTGACAGAGCTAATCTTGATAGTGGGCAGTTATTAAAGTCATGGTATCGGGGCACCTGAGTGGCTCAGTGGGTTAAAGCCTCTGCTTTCAGCTCAGGTCATGATCCCAGGGTCCTGGGATCAAGCCCTGCCTTGGGTTCTCTGCTCCGCAGGGAGCCTGCTTCCTCCTCTCTCTCTGCCTGCCTCTCTGCCTACTTGTGATCTCTGTCGTCAAATAAATGAATAAAAATCTTTAAAAAAAAAAAAGTCATGGTATCTAAGCTGATTAAGTAAGTCTTTGCTTAAGAAAATATATTAAGTGTTCTAGGAGTGAGGGGATCGATTGGTCACAAGGTAAAAGGGGAAAGTCGGTGAAAAGAGGTACTAATTCATGGTGATTTCCATATTGTAGTACCAGAGATTGAGAATTGGGATCCATCTGGTGGAAGTAGAGGCATAGCTTGATACTGTGGGACGGATCATAAGATCCAGTTCTCTGGGAGAAGAAAAGGTAATGATTAGATACATCATTTGTGGGGCACCTGGCTGGCTCAGTTGGAAGGGCGTGTGACTCTTGAGTCTTGATCTTGTAGTCATGAGTTAGATACATCATTTGTGTACCAGTGAAGTGGACTGAGATTGAAGGAGGAGGGTACTTCTTTAGGGGAATTATAGTAAAAAGCAAGAATCTGTGTCAGCTACATGTAGTAATCTATTTAATACTTTTTTTTTAAAGATTTTATTTATTTATTTGACAGAGAAAAATCACAAGAGAGGCAGGCAGAAGAGAGAGGGAGAAGCAGGCTCCCCGCTGAGCGGAGAGCCCGATGCGGGACTCGATCCCAGGACCCTGAGATCATGACCTGAGCTGAAGGCAGCGGCTTAACCCACTGAGCCACCCAGGCGCCCTCTATTTAATTCTTGAAACAACCATATGAGAAGGGTACTGTTATTTTTCCCACTTTTCAGGAAAGGGAAACCTAGTCCAGTGAAGTGAAGTAATTGCTCTAGATCACAAAGCTAGAAAGTGGTAGAGCTTGCATTTGGACCCAGGATATCTAACCTAGAAGATGACAATGGCATACCACCTCCTTTAGCCTAACTGGGTCCTTAGTGTCTTAAGCCAAATGGGGCTGAGTGATACAAGCAAAATTCTATAGGGGTTTGTGGCTGGTATGCTATTTTTAAGGGGTGGGTATGGTTTTTGATAAACGCACATTCTAGAAAAATACCATAGCACAACTAAGGATGTAGAAGTGAGACATTGCCAAAATATGGGCCTGCGAACTACATTTGGATGTATCTTGTGGTATGTGCGAAGCAGTAGTGTGAAGATGGAAAGAAGTTAGACTCCTCAAAGAAATTAGGTTTTACTTGATTACATTCTGGAGGGCTATAGAAAGCTTTAGAATGGGACATTACGTGACTGGAACTGGTAATAGGGAGGGAGTTAGAATAGTATTTTTATCCAAGTGATTTGTTCTACTTTAACATGGCCCAGTGGATGTGGAAAGTAGAAAATACATAGAAGATAATAACGATCCAAAGGTTGGGTGAACAAGGAAAGAGATGAGGTAAATAGTTTCAAATAGCAGTGACTGGAAGATCTCATTGGGTGTGAGGGGAGGAGAAGTTAGTGGAGCACTTTCAACACCAAGCGCAATGGTCATGTTTACAGGTTAAAGGCAGTGGTACAGGAGGTGGGCCTCGTCCTTGCATGGCACCGATAGCAGATGGACATGTCCAAGTCCGAAGTTTATTTAGCTGTACGACCTAAGATGAATCAACCTAATCTCTCTCTTGTGTGTGTCTCTTTTCTTTAAGTAGACTGGAGCCCAGCGTAGGGCCTGAACTCATAGCCCTGAGATCAGAACTGGAGCTGAGATCGAGAGTCAGACACTCAACTGACTGAGCCAGCCAGGCGCCCCTGTCTTTTTTAAGGATGAGCTTACTCCTAAAGTAGTATTAATGGGGCTCCTGGGTGGTACGGCCAGTGAAGTGTGTCTGGCTCTTGGTTTCAGTTCAGGTCATGCTCTCAGAGTCATGGGATCCTGGGATCCATCGAGCTCCATGTTGGGCTCCACACTCAGCGCAGAGTTTGCTGGAGACTGACTCTCCTTCTCTCCCTCCCTCTCTCCCTCCCTCCCTCAAATAAATAAATCTAAAACAATAAAGCAGGATGAATAATAGTATGTACCTCACTAGTACGAGGAGTAACTGAGTTTAGCTCAGTGTATTAGTTTTCTGTTGCTGCTGTGAAATTACCACAAACATTGTGGCTTAAAACAGCACAAACACAGACTCATTGCCTTGCAGTTCTCTAGGTCAGGTGTCCGACCCGGGACTCACTGGGCTAAAGTCAGGGTGCTGCAGGGCTGTGTCCCTTTCTAGAGGCTGCTCTTATCCTCGGTTCATCATCCTCTTCATCTTCAGAGCGAGCAGTATTGCATTTCTCCCATCCTTCTTCCACAGTCACACCTCCCTCTGACTCTCCTGCCTCCCCCTCTTCCACTTTTTAGGGCCCCTGTGATTGCATTGGGCCACGCAGATAATGCAGAAAAGTCTCTCCATCCTTGCTCCCTCATTTTAAACCATTTGCAAAGCCCTTTCTGTCTGGAGGTAGTGAGGTACCTCATCATAGGTTCTGGGGGTTATTAGACCATGGACTCCTTTGGGGCTGGGTAGGCAGCATTCTGCCTACCTCCTACAAGACCTGGCAAGTAGCTAACATTTGAGTGATTTCTAATATTAGTATTGTCTCATCATCATTACTGTTAATGGTAGGATTACTCATCTGTAACATTTCAATTGTAACATTAGTGTCACAGCGCTGCTGAAAATGGTATTTCTGTTCCGGGCTCTCCCGGGTCTGTTTGGCAGAGATGTCAGCTGAGAATATAAGTGGTTTACCAACATTTGACTTTAAATGGCATATTAGTTTTAAAAAGTGCTCAGGAAAAAAATTATGAACTCTAAAGTTTTACAAAGATATATTTTTCCAGATAATAGCATATGAAAGTCGTAACTCAGCTTTGTCATTGGGATATAAAGTTATTTATGCTATTTTATAATTAATGATTTGCAAAGAAGAGGACTGGTAACAAAATAAATTCTTTTTTTTTTTTTTTAATAAATTCTTCTACTATATTTCTAATATATCCAGTTGGGGAGAGACTGTATTGTATAATTTGCTTTTATATTTTATGGTTAAGTAGTTGTTTTTTAACAGCAAATAGTTACATTTGTAGAAGACAGCAAAAAATTTATACTGTTAGATTTGCTACTTATTTTTTTTATACTTTCAGATTTATTTCTGTACCAATTAAAGCCCTGAAAATTATGCTTGAGCAAGTTGGGATGTGCACTGAGGATGTTAAGTTTTTTGTTTGGCCAGATGAGGGCACTTTCTCTTTACATTTCTGGAGTTTGAGCTGTGCAGCAGATTTGTTTTTTCCCATCCAAGCTGTTACTTACTTTCTGTTGTTATTGCCAGTGAGAGAAATAGTTTTGACATTTTTAATGTTTTGATTGTGTTTATTCTTATAGGTTGATCTTTCCCCAAAAGGAAAAGCTTCAGTTTTTCATGAAGTTTTTATATATGGAAACTTAAATGACAGAATTTCTGTGGAAAAAGGTAGTTTTAAGAAAACAAATCTCCGTGTTTTGTAGTTTTGCTTATAATTAATACTAGAAGCTGAAGTTTACTTTTTAAAATTTATTTTTTAATCTAATTTTAGTACTCCCCATTTGTTCATAGCACGATGAAGTGACATGGACTAGATTCCTCTCCTCATCCAATTTCTGTTGCCTGCTGGATATCGAATCAATGTCCCTTTGCATCCCCACTAGAATCATTCGGAAGTATGGAAAGGAAATAAAATACCAGAAATGTTTTGTCTTCAAACAGACACACCGGCCCCGCCTCAGATGGATGGATGGATGGATGGATAGATGGATGGATGGATAGATGGATAAATGGACTATAACCCAACACTTATAAATAAAATATCAGAAATAGGACACATTTACTTTTGTATTTGTAGTGATTGCCGGCAAGGACTAGGTTGAGTAGGACAGGGTTTCCAGAGTTATGTGTAATGGTGCTGAAAACAGTACAGACTGCAGCTACTTGAGGTCAATGTGACTAGTCTAA
Source organism: Meles meles (assembly GCF_922984935.1). NCBI lineage: Eukaryota > Metazoa > Chordata > Mammalia > Carnivora > Mustelidae > Meles > Meles meles. The sequence continues at coordinate 62,162,679 of NC_060072.1, forward strand.
GGAGAAAATCAAAGACAGTGATGTTGAGGTTTACAAGTTAAGTTTGTGCATAGCAGTGAAACAGAGAACCAGTGGTTGCTTATTAAAGTCTACAAAAAACACTAATGAAAATAATGTCTTCATGACTTGATTGACATGAAGGAAATTCGGGGGTGGGGGGGACCAGCAAGGGAGAGTTCAGAGCGTGTGTAAAGTTTTACACAGGTTTAGGAGTCATGAAAGGCATGAATTATTTTCAGAATTGTGTCCGCATCAAGATGAGTATGAATAATGCCTCTGTGGAGTAGCTTCCAGAATGCTGCTTTGAGTGACTCTGGAGGACGTGCGTGTTAGTGAATCCAAAGACCTTCCACGTCCTGTATGAGTGCGGGAGTGGCTGGAACTCTGTCACCATTACCTCTCCTCCAACCACGAACACCACCCATGCCTCAGTTGCTTTTCCTGTTCCCCCACTTGCCTTTGTCAACAACCCTGTGGGTGGCTCATCTTATTCCCATTTTAAAGATGTGGAAATTTTGATTTTCAGATTAATTAGATCACTAATCTCTTAATTGAGACATTAAGTGTGGTCAGTGTCATAGAAACTAGTAAATAATGAATTCTCAGACTTCAGGTCATAATGATTAAAGACACTTCCACAGTTAGGAGGAATATTTTGAATTAAAAGGATTGAGTCATTCCCAGTCAGTTCTGTCTCAGAAAGCCGTCTCTTGGTGTGTCAAGGGATTGGAGCTGGGATGCTTGATACCTGTAAGGACAGATTTAAGGCCTCGACAGCAAGTACAGCTGGTGCCTGTTGATGGAGTGTTGTTACGAGTCCCTCAGAGAGAAAGAAGAGTTCCCTAGTGTTCCATGTCTGCCATATTTTTTTTTCAACCCGGGGGCTTACTAAGAAGAAGGCAACAAGAAAGTGGTGATTTTTCCCTTTAATTCTGGTGCCTGACTTTTATTTTACAGATTTTGGTAGCAGTCTTGTTGCCTTGACCTTACCAAGACACAGTCTGTTCAAATGGTAACTCAAACACATCTTTTTTTTTTTTTCCCTGCCAGTCCTTTTCAGCAAATAGTAAATAGTTTAAACTTGTGGATCTTTAATAAAAATTAAGTTTTGTCAAAAAAATTACGTTTTCCCCTCCTTTTCCATTAACCATTCATTGGAAGCCTCCCATGGGCCAGTCCCTTTGCATGCTGGATGCAGTGGAGGACTTGGCTGGGTCCTTCCCGTCGAGCATGCAGACGAACGTGAGAGCTCAGGAAGTGAACCAGTCGTGAAACTGAAATGGCAGAGGTACTGTCAGTGGGCATGAGACCTGCAGGGCGATGTGAGAACACGTACCCCCACCAGAGGGGGAGGACAGGGAGAGGACAGGCAAGGCTTCATGGAAGATGTCATGTTGAGCTGAATCCTGAAGTGAGCACGTCATTTTTTAGAGAGAGAACTGCGAGGGAGAAAGGGCTGGTTTTGTTAAAGAGAAGATACTTGTTTTTGAGTATTTGGGGTGTGACACCTAGGTTTTGAGGTCGTATATTTGGTTTTTAGAAATGTGGGAATGGAGGGGTTTTTTAAAGGATTTTTTTTGGTCTGGAGATGAATACGTGAGCGTCATTTGAAGGAAAGTGATGAATAAGATAGAATAGTGATAGAATGAGAGAAGAAGAAGGGAGGAAGGTGGGGAATGAATGCCTGAAAAAGAGAATTCGTAGAAGCTGACTCATGTACAGCCTGGAAGCCAAGGTCAGAAGACAGAACTTCAAGAAAAGGTAATTACAGAATCAGTGGAGGAAAATGGCTGTGCCTCTAAATTGAGGAAGCCGCATAAGGCACTGGGTTTGATTAGGATATTGGTTATTTAACTATGAGCAATGTGGTGCAGTATTAGGTTTAAGGTAACATGTTAGAAATGTACCTGTTCTTCTTTAAACCTTTTTTATACTGGTTCTTAACTTTGGGAAAAGGCATTCAGGGATCTGTCTGAGGCTGGATGTACATAGATGACTTACATTTATTTTATTCTTTCCTTTTCCTGAGAATCTAATCTGTGTTTTCCTTGTATAGTAACTCCTTCGTCACTGTCAGGCCTGGTCTTAGGGGTGAGTATTTGTTGTAGACCTGAGCTCAGGGGGTGTGTACAAGATGTTCCTGGGCCAGTGAGACTTGATCCTGGGACTTTCCTGAAGCTCTGAAGAAAGAGAATCTCTTCTGTTGGGTTGAAGCTGTAAAGGCACCTGAGAGCTGCCCTCCTGTGATGAGCATCTCTGAAAGTAGGTGGGGAGGGAAGGAACTGAGACAAATAACATACCTTTATCATATGAGTTGAGTCACTGGATCTACTTCTGGATTTTTCAATTATTTGAGTCAGTGAATTCCCTTCTTTTGCTTAAGCTATTTTGAATATGATTTTCTGCCATTTGAGGGTGAAAGAGTCTCATTCTCCTAGAGAACGCCTTCTGTGCTTTTGCAAAGGGTCAGGGGTATACAGTCTATCTGTAGAGGCCCCCTGAACCTGCTTTATTCTGTTCAACATTACTACCCACATTTCCCCCATAAATCCAGATTCGGTGTTGTTATCATTAACTAATTAATGGTCATCCTTAGGACAATTTGATCTTTATTACAAACATACATAGAATATCTTGTTACGTATTATAGTTGAGGGAATGGGTTATTTTTATTAATGCCTTTTAATCAAGAGTTAACCCATTTATCTCCTTCAGCTTTTTTCAGCAAGGATCTCCTTTGTGAAATGTTGGGATTCCACTTTATTCATTATTTGTCTCTATCCGCTTATAAATATTCTTGCCAACCATAATGCTTAGATCTACGAATCAGGTGCTCGCTTCGGCAGCACATATACTAAGATCTACGAATCAGACCGTAAACCATAAAAGCAACAAAATTTGCCAAAGGCCTCATAAAATACAAATATGAAGTCATCCCTGACTCTCACTAGCTTGAATAACTTGAAGAAAAAGGAAAATGGTTTTGTTAATTCTGTTATTAGGAGGAAGCTTCTGATTGAATAGAATATGATGGATAGCTAAAAATATATTCATTAAGAACTATTTGCTGCAAGGCAACATCAAAAATAATAGGGCAATTGGGAAATGCTTGCTGTGATAATAAGATCTCAGAGAGCATTGTGATACCTGTGGTCACTTGATAGGTATGAGTTAATGAGTCTGGCCACAGAGAGGGAGATTATTTCTTTCTGGACCCTGCACCTGCTTTGGACATAGCTCCTACGAGGTACATGATGATGCCTATTTTGGTTCTGCAGAACAAGGAAGTTGATTTATATCACTTGTGGATGGTGTGAAAATGGGCCTGAACTTAATATACTAAATTTACTGTTTCCTGTAGAAACCGACATTTCAGAAAAGAAAAATACCAACTAATTTCTAATTGGGTAGAACACATGGAGCAGGAGTAAAAAGTTGAGCTAGCATTTGAATCCCAGTCCTCATTCCCTATGCGCTGGTTACGTGTTCCTTGAAACTGTCCTGATGTTCTCAGCCTCTGGTTTTTTGCTCTATTCCCTTTCCAGAATACCCTTAATGAATTAGTACTGAATTATGAAATATATTAATTAGTACTGATGGCTATTATTATATGAAGTCCTATATTCTAACTCAGTTTACACTCCAGGAAGCTTCTTTGGACAGCATAGCAAGACATAATCTTTTCCCATTTATTAACACACATCATCCCTTCCTCTCTTCCTCCATTTGTGCAGAATTTTTATTTTATTCCTACTAAATGCTTCCTGCTTTTGGCTTTAAATGTTAGTAGGCCAAAGAAGAACAGTGTGCCATTCCTGCCCTCTGGTGGTTGAAAGAAACATTGCAAACAAGTAATATAGATGTGTGCAGGGACTCTTACCAGCCTTGGTATCATTTGTTTCTTTTATTCCTGTATCATTTATTGGTTTACGGATTTAACAAGCATGTAATAGGTATCTTCTTTATGACGGTCTTCATTAGTACCTGTCTGGTGCGGTAGCATCATGGTCTTTGGTAGTAATAGTTAACATAGTTGAAGCCTTCCAAATGGAATTTGAAAAAGTGTACTTTCAGTATATCTAAATCTGACTTTGGGGTCCTGTATTTAGGTTACAACATGTTTTCCTATCTACACGTAACATTTCTAGGCCTACTGGGCTTCGAATTGGCTATATATGTGATGGGTGAAAAATGATGTATGATGTTTTAGTTTTCTTGCTGCCTAACAATTTACCTCAAAACTTAGCAGCTTAAAACAACAAATGTGTAATATCAGAGTTTCTGTGAGTCAGGAATTAGGGAAGTAATTTAGCTATCAAGATATTGGTCAGAGTTGTAGTCCCTGGGGCTGGAGGATCTGGAGGATCTGGTTGGCTTTACCAGAGAGAGTGATTTAAGAGAGAGCGAGAGGGAAGCCACGGTGTTTTCAGTAACCTATCCTTAGAAGCAGGCTTTTGTCATTTTTGCGGGATCCTTTGCATAGGACAATCAGGCATATTTCGTGTGCAGAGGGTCTGCTTCAGGGCTTGAGTACCAGGACGCACCGGCTTTGTACTTTGTATACTATAGGCAATGGCTTCAGGCCTGTGTGAAGATGCGAGTAAATCTTCAAATGGAAGTATTTTAGAATGAAGTATGGGGTTGGAAAATCAGACCAACTCATCATTACTTCAGTTTTCATTCTTCATTCTCCTGGGAGAAGGTTAAGTTCTCCATGTTCCCAAGCTGATACTTTTAAATGGAGTACTTAGGAAAATAGGAAAAGAATGGTAAGAGAAATTGGTTTTATGAGGACATACTTACATGAATATGAGACTGGTACATTTTAATTTTTTTAAAATGTGATCTGTATCAGTTTACGTTTTTGTGCCACTCAGTGGTGAGAAATATTTCTGCAGAGAGAATGCTTAGTGATGGTAGACCAGTTCATAGAAACTACTGCATGTTTTTCAAAGATTTCTTTGTCAAATTACTTGCATATTTTAGTTTGAGCAGTGAGCACTATTCTGGGTCTAAGGCTGTCAGAACCCTGCTAGTCTCCTCAGTGTCATGATGAAAAATGGGAATAATACAGTCGGCTGGGTGATAAGGAGAATGTGCCCATGTCATGCATATGCAGGTTTAAACATTGCTGGGTTATTAAAAGCAGATATGAACAGAACTGAGAGTAAAGGTTTAAACCAGAATTTTACTTTAGTATTAAGAACATCAGGACTTTGAAGTAAAATTAGTAAGGAAAATTGAAGTTTCACTCTTCTCTGCTACTTCCCCCCCAAGTTATTTTTTTTTTTTTTTTTTTATTTATTTGACAGAGAGAGATACAAGTAGGCAGAGAGGCAGGCAGAGAGAGTGAGAGGGAAGCAGGCTCCCTGCCGAGCAGAGAGCCCGATGCGGGACTCGATCCCAGGACCCTGAGATCATGACCTGAGCCGAAGGCAGCGGCCTAAACCACTGAGCCACCCAGGCGCCCCCCCCCCCAAGTTATTTTCATCCTCTGTTTTGTCTTAATACATTTTTTCATAAATAACATCTGTTTTCAGGTATGTTCATTTTGAAAATAAAACATTGATACTTTCAGCATTGTGAATGTCTACGAAAGAAAAATATAGGAGGATATAAACAACTTAAGGGCACCTGGGTAGCTCAGTCGTTGAGCATCTGCCTTCAGCTCATGTCATCATCCCAGAGTCCTGCATCAAGATCCTTCCTCAGTGGGGAGCCTGGTTCTCCCTCTCCCTTTGCCTGCCACTCCCCCTGCTTGTGCCCGCGCGCGCTCTCTCTCTCTCTCTTTTTAAATAAAAGTAAGTAAAATCAGTAAGGGAAATGGAAGTTTTTAAATAAAAACAACTTCCAGGGGGTCCTGGGTGGCTCAGTCATTAAGTGTCTGTCTTCAGCTCAGGTCATGATCAAAGGGTTCTAGGATCAAACCCCGCATGGGGCTCCCTGCTCAGCGGGAAGCCTGCTTCTCCCTCTCCCACTTCCCCTGCTTGTGTTCCCTCCCTTGCTGTGTCTTTCTCTGTCAAAGAAATAAATAAAATCTTAAAAAAAAACCAAAACTTAAAATATTAAAATTGTATTGATCTGTTTTTCATCTAATCATTTTAGTACCATTTTAGGAACAAATCATATTAGAAATGCTGTTCCTGGCTCTGCAGTTTTATTGATGCTTCCAGTAATAGGCAACCTAGAGTGAATGTTTCCATGGAATAAGTATATAATAGCTTGTAATGCTTGTTTATCGTTAGTCTTATTTTGCAAATTTGACTTACAAAATTAATACATTCATAAATCTGTAATCCCAAAAGGCAAGCGAATAGATTTATAATACATTATACGTTGAGATTATTTGCTTTAGAACATATTTCATTGGCTGTATTCTTTTCTTATGAGTTTATTCATTTCTACTTTATCTTGTGATTATTTATAAAGGCATGATGTAATCTTAGTGGTAAGTTAAAATTTAAAGGGAAGTCCTTTCACTGAATAACTATTTACTGAGCTTCTATTACATACAAGAGACGCTGGTGGCTTCTGGGATCAGTGTTGAACAAAACAGGCACTGTCACTGAATTTTTGCAGTTGTCAGCAAAAAGAGAAATGGATGGACATTAGACTAATAACCACAGAGGTAAATATATAAGTATATTTTTAAGTACTTAAGCTGAGACCCGAAAGATAAGTAAGGGGAGTTAGTTTGCTGGGGAAGACCCTCGTAGGCTGTAACGATCCACAGGTCTAAAAGCAGCTGGATCCTCTGGAGGAGTGAGGTGTGGGCCACACTGCAAGGCCTTATAGCCCAATTAAGGTCTTAGCACTCGATTTCAGATGCTGTGAGAAACTGAAGGTTTTCAGTAGGAGAGTTGTATTTTGTGTATTACTCTGGCTGCCAGGTGGAGAATTAAATGATGCGAGAATGGTTAAGAAGCTACTGCATTTGTCCAAATGAGAAAAGGTGATGCATGAATTAAGGGAGTGTCAGCAGAGAAAGAGGAAAGTAGACTAATTGGAGAGAGATTTCAGACATCCTGCACACTGGATTTGTTGGATTACATGGGAAGAATAATTCTCAGCCTTGTGACTTTGGCAATGGGGTTGGAAGTTACATATTTTGAAATGAGAAAAATGGTATATTCTTTTTTGGGGGGTGAGGCAAGATGGGAAGTGAGGAAGAGTTGTGAATCGAAGGATGGAGAGGTCAAGAGATCACTTCTTGGTAGGCAAAGTTTGAAATGGTTGTAGGAAAACCCAAGTAGGGAGATTTCAGGCAAGCAGTTGGGTATACTAGTCTGGAACTCGGAGTGGGCTAGAAAAATAAATTTGGCAAATGCCAATGTGTTCTGCAGTTTAGGCCAATGAACAGACTGGAGGATGAGTTCTTAAGTCTTGTTTAGACCAGCGATAGGATGAGGATGACGTAACTGTGCTAAAGTTTTATTGACATGAAAAACAATTGCTTTTTGAATAATAAAAATCAGAATGTTGCTTAGAAAATGAACTTCGGAAAAACCCAGAACTTTTTTTTTCTTCAGAGCTTTTTGTGATTTAATGCGCACCCCCCCCTTCTTTTCTTGATCTCATTCTAGAGGAATTTGATTACTTGTTTTTCTGTGCTTTTCCAAAGACATCAATCCATTTCCTTATTAAATGTTGAGGTCTGGTTACAGCGTGTTGATTCCCCATTTCCTCTTTTTAGCTTGTTTTTTAGAAGTTACTAATCAGCTGAGTGTTAGTATCATTTTTCCCATAGCTTCTCTTAAGCTTCATTGTGCCACTTTGGTAAAAAGAAAACCATGAGTGCACAATAAAATCATTACCCTGACCTTTTTTGCTTATCCTGACTCATTTTGGAAAAATCTCGAAATCTTTCTATTAGTTCAAAAAAATGTTCAGCTCTATTTATTAGTGTTTTTATTTTCAGTGGTAGAAATACTGGTTTAATGCTAGGAAAAACTTCCTTATGGATAACGATGCCTTTTTCTTGAAGCATTATAAATAAGTGAATGAATTACCACTTGATTGGGTAATTTTTTTTTTAATTTCCCAAAGTTTCTTTTGAAGAATATTTGTTCATGGGGTATCTCGGTGGCTCATTTGGTTAAGCATCTGACTTTGGCTCAGGTCATGATCTTGGGTCCTGGCATTTATCCCCACATTGGCCTCCCTGCTTAGCGGGGAGTCTGCTTGCCCCTCCCCCTGCTCAAGCGTTCTCTGTCTTTTTCTCTCAAATAAATAAATAAAATCTTTAAAAATATATATTTGTTCATTTATCAGTTTAATGCAAAGCCTCTGCCAGGCGCTACAGAAGAGAGAGCTTGGAGATAATTCTTGGACTCAGGATACTTGCTATGTCTGCAGCCTGTGTCGTGAAAGCATAGAACTTTATGTACTGTAAGTCATAACAATCTGAAAGTCCCACCTAGTGGATATAATTGTTTCTGGAGCATTATAGAGAACCAGCCTTAAAAGCCCAGCATATCTAATTATTTGTAACATGTTGGAGAAGGGAATACGATTCATTTAGTCAGAAATTTCAACGCTCTCAGGATCATTTCAAGTTCCCTATCTTCCACTTATTACTTGCCTCACTCTTTTGAGTCAGCCACTAAGTGGTTTTTAATAGGGGTATCCCCAAGGAGAGGGAATTCCCTATTTTCAAGATGGGCAGGACTGAGATTAGGGGAAAACACCTGGGCCAGAGCCAATTTCCACAGGGATTTTAAAATCTCAACATGAAAATAAAATGAGCTTCATGGTGAAGCCCAGGATTTCAGCAAGCAGGGAGAAGAGAAATCAGAAAAGAACACGGTGGGTGAGAACTGAGAACATGGGGACTCATCCTTAGTTCCTAAGGATGTTACCATTGTATTTTATGCCACGGGTTTTAAACTTTTTGACCATAATCCACAGTCAGAAATACATATTATTGCATGATGTGTGTTGTCTACATACAAATACTTTTTTAATATATAAACTAAAATGAAAAAATACTTTTCCCGTATTACCTGTATCATCTCTTCCGTTTCATTATTTTTAAGTGCTGATAGAAAGCATCCCATTAACTGTATTTCATTATCCTCTAATGGGTTAGACCAGGGTTTAATAATAAATAATAACAAATACTGACCTGTGCAACCAAGGGGCACCAATGGAAGTGAAGTAGGGATTGTTTTTTGCATGTAACTATTATCATGGGTCATGTGCCCGTATGGAGAAGTGAAATTATCTTTATATCCTGACACAGAACTTTCCACATGGCAAGCATCAAGTTAATGGTGAATGCTGTTGCACAAAGAGCAAGCAGTCATCCCTGCTATGCAGCCCAGTTGGTTGTTGATAATACTGGTTTTGTCTCCTGAACTCATCTCATTGCAAGACAGGAGATATTAATCAACTGCAGCTGCCATGAACCAAAATATTCATTAGGTCATACAAAATAAGCTAAATTGTAATCTAATCAGACAAGGAGGATCCACTGTGTCCTTCAATCACCCCCAAACTTAGTACAGTAATCATTTCTTACTATTCGTGGTTCCTGTGGCACAAGAATTCTGGAGCTGCTTGGCTGGGCAGTTCTGGCTTCAGGTGTCTTACGAGGTTTTAGTTCCTCTTGGCTGGAACTTCAGTCTCTGAAAGTTTGAAAGGTTCAGCCGGAGGATCACGTGGCCGGCAAGTTAGTTTCTCTCCATGTGGGCCCCTCTGCAGGGTTCCGTGCCCTCATGACTTGGCACCAGGCTTTGTTCAGAGTGAGCTGTCCAAGAGGCCAGGGCAGAAGCTGGAGTCTAGGGGACTGCACAGGTGTGAATGCCAGGAGGTGAGGATCCTTGCACATGTTTCAGAGACTAGCTGCTGTACCGCAGATACCTTTGTTGATGATTGCTTTGAATTTTTAACAAAGGAAAAAGTAAACCTGTAAATGCTTGTTTTATTTTTGAATTTTGTAAAGCATTTACAGAGAAGTTTGGACATTTCTACTTCTCACAGGAATTTTGGAGAGAATTTAAAGGTATAAAAAATGACAAATTTCAGAAATTGGGATTCTTTATGAAATAACGATTAAACAAGTTCTTTTTAGTTAGCTAAGCACAGAGTTATGAAAGATTAGTTAAATACTGGGAAGACCCTAAATGAAATTAGTAAGAATAGAAAATAACTTACTCTCAGTAAAATTGGTAATACTAATCATTAACAAGTAAAATAACCTATTAAACCAATTGGCCAAAGATATGTGTTACTTAACCTCTAAAGAGTAGAGAAGATTGTCATAGCATTCTACTTAATTGATACTCTAGGTTAGGGCTTGGCAACAGTGGCCTGTGGACCAAATCCAGCATGCTGCCTGTTTTTATAAATAAAGTTTTATTAGAACACAGCCACATTCACCTGTTTCCACATTGTGACTGCTTTCCTATTGCAGCAGCAGAGGCAATAGTTTTGTGACAAAGACTGTGCACAAAGTCTAAAATATTTACTGTCCTTTGAAGAATAAGTATATTGATGCCTATTCTAGATTTTAGACTTTTAAATACAAGACTAGGTTTTGGAATGTTGATGAGATGCATAAATCTAAGGATAGTAGCTTGTAAGTGAACTTTTAAACATAAGAGAGAGTGCAATGTTAACTGTTTTTATTTTTTTTAGGAAAAAAGTTATATTAATTAGAAGAGGGAGGGACAGAATATGTAGGATTTGCAAGAATAATGCTTCATTAGGCATCACTTTGCTTATTAAGAAAATTCATGAGCTTCAAATAGGGCCCATGTGGGAACACATGAAGCCAGCATTTGAAAAGCAAATGTGAACATTATATCGACTGAATTAAGTTATTGTGAAAAACCAATTTAAACACTTTAATTTATTTCTTACTCCGAATTAGAGATTAGGAATTTTGTTATTTACTTCGAAATCTGTTCTGGTTTATGGCTAAAGTTTCGCCTTTGTTGTTGTTGTTGTTGTTGTTTGTTATTAACGTGGAAGTACAGTTTTGAGCATATGCCCATGAGTAATAACCATTTTCTACCCTTTTACTGCAGAATGACTTGAGATACCCGTACTTACCAGTCTTAATGATATGCAGCAGACAAATTGAGAAGTGAAATTTCCAGATGATTAGCACAAAGGCACAAAGTTTAGGGCTCAGTGCTATATGAGCAAGGGCAAGGAGCTAGGTGCTCACATGCAGGTGTCAGAGGAAATCCCAGGGGAAATGTGTTTCTGATAGTACCACCAGCATATGTCTCCCAACCAGAATGACTTTGTGGTCATTGTTAAAACCTGCTTTTCTAAACTAGGGAGAAGAATTTATACCAAACAGAGTATACGTTAAGATTATGGTATCAAGAGGAAAAGATTTAGAGGTGAAGTTATTTTTGCATTTTATTAATTTTAGAAAAGAGTGATAGCTGCCATTGATTGGGCACTCAAACCAAGGCTTTGTGCCAGGTGCATTTCAAAAATTGGCTCATCTAATGTTCTCAGCAACCATAGGGTAAAAAATAGTGTTATCCTCACTCACCACTTGAGTAAAGTGAACCTTGGCAAGTTTAACTTGCGCAAATTCAGTAGTTGGAGTAGGACTCCAACTGGGGACATCTCACTCCAGATGTCTCCACATCACACTGACAGCCCATAAATCTGTCATCTTGTTCCCAGCTCCTATTATTTCCCTTCCATTTTTCTTTTCTTTTCCTCCCACCTCTTCTTCCCTTTCCTATTTCCTTTCTCGTTTTTTATTGTTAATTACATAACTAACACATGGTATCAAAACAATTTAGCACAAATGGTGTAAAGTAAAAAATGAAAGTAGCCTTTATCCGTACTATTAACATTTGCTGTTCTCTTCCCTGCTTCCTTTACCCAAGATAATATATGTACCTCATAGATGTTTTCCATGACGGGACACAGTTCTTTCTCACCTATTATTTTTAACAGCTGCATGACCTGTTCCACAGTCCAGAAGTTAATTTATGCAGCCCTTCCTATTGATTATTCCCTTGACTTTTGGCATCTTGTTTTCTCTCTGTTGTTGTTTGTATAACCTGGCCTAATGAGCATCTGGTGTTTGCCTTGCATACACTAAATGAGATGACTGAAGTTTATTTCTCAATCTAGATAATTTTTAAAAAGCAATGGTTGTGTTCTTTCCGTGATCTTAATGATATTGAGTCTAATTTCCTTTTTTTTTTTTTTTAATTTTACTTATTTATTTATTTTTAAAGATTCTATTTATCTATTTGACAGAGAGAGATCACAGGTAGGCAGAGAGGCAGGCAGAGAGAGGGGGGAAGCAGGCTCCCTGCTGAGCAGAGAGTCCGATGTGGGGCTTCATCCCAGGACCCTGAGATCATGACCAGAGCCGAAGGCAGAGGTTTAGCCCACTGAGCCACCCAGGCGCCCATTGAGTCTAATTTTTTGAATGGGATTTTGTTTCTGTGTCTTGAAGTCTTGTTGACCCTTTCTTAAACTCCTTTTTTTCTATTCTCAGTTATCAGCACATTATAATTTATATGTTGGTGATAACCTTTAAAAATTTAGGAATGAACTGTCTCAATCAAAAGTTTTAAATTACCGGGGCGCCTGGGTGGCTCAGTGGATTAAGCCACTGCCTTCGGCTCAGGTCATGATCTCACGGTCCTGGGATCGAGCCCCGCATCGGGCTCTCTGCTCCGCAGGGAGCCTGCTTCCTCCTCTCTCTCTGCCTGCCTCTCTGCCTACTTGTGATCTCTCTCTCTGTCAAATAAATAAATAAAATCTTTAAAAAAAAAAAGTTTTAAATTACCACCTACAAGTGACTTAGATGGACTCTTCATAGGTCATTAGAATGTAAATGTAGGGGCGCCTGGGTGGCTCAGTGGGTTAAAGCCTCTGCCTTCGGCTCAGGTCATGATCCCAGGGTCCTGGGATCAAGCCCCGCATCGGGCTCTCTGCTCAGCAGGGAGTCTGCTTCCCTTCCCCTCTCTCTGGCTGCCTCTCTGCCTAGTTGTGATTTCTCTCTGTCAAATAAATACAAAATATTAAAAAAAAAAAAAAAGAATGCAAATGTATATGGTTACATATATGTAGTGAAAAAAATTGAACCATGAATTATCAGAAAGCAATTTTTCCAAATGAGTTTAAGATACCAGGGCTCCTGGGTGGCTCAGTCGGATAAGCATCTGCCTTGGGCTCAGGTCATGGTCTCAGGGTCCTGGGCTCCCTGCACAGCAGGGAATCTGGTTCTCCCACTACCTTTTCCCCCCTCTCAAATAAATAAATAAAAATCTTAAAAAAAAAAAAAAGAGTGTTAAGATACTTAACCTAATTACTGGTGTCATTTTAATAATTTATTTAAATAAAGTACAAAAATTCTGTGATCATTGTTGGTACATTGGTAAATTATGCTTTTTATACAACAGTGATGCTTATTTTAGAAGATACTATTTTAGAAAACTGACTTGTCTAAAATGCATTAGTACAGAGTGTCTCTTCTGTGTAGTAGTAGTATTTATGAAATGAAGGAAGGGATAGTTGGGTAGGAGAGAGGAAGGAAAAAAATTGAGAAAATTGTTTATTGGCTAGTACAACAATGTTAATGATTATAATAGAACTGTGAGGAATAATCATTAACATACCTAGCTGGAAGAATGCCTAATAAAGCAAGGAAACCTGCCCCTGTGTACCCTCTTTTTTTAGATGAGTGTGACTAGAAAGGAAACACTGTGGCAGAGCAGGAAAAAAAACAAGCCTTCTTTCTTATCCCTTCCTTCAGTGTCTGGGCAGTGCAGCCCTGGATGACATCTGTCTGTTTTCACCTTTCCTCATACTAATGTGAATAGCAAAACCCACCTGACAGTGTTCTCATGCAAGAGAAGGATCGGTCGTATATGGCCATACCTGCAGGGGTTCTCAACAAGTGGTTGCTGGGACCATGTTGCTGCTGAAGCTGCTGCCCTGGCTGAGGGGTTTTTAGCTTTTCTTCTGTTGGTGATTTTCTTCATTTATTTTATGAAAAGCACTTAGAGTAGTGATCTCGGGGTGGTTTATAATTAATGGGGTGAGAAAATTAGCAGAATGGGCTTTTGGGATGCCAGAATTGATTGATGAAACTGACTAGAAATTTTTAAATCCTTATTTGTTGGCTGCAATCAGTCAAGAATTTGATCAAGTCCTGAGAGCCAACTAGTCTTATTACCTCTAGAAATGAATATAACCCGTGCCGAATGTACCCCCATCCCTGCCCTTCGGCAGAGATAGCTGTCTTATTTACTGACTCCACGTTGCTCTTTGAACGTTAAGAACCTCCTTGTTCTGGGCTTACTCACCTTCTTGACAACATTCAGCATAGTTCATCCTCGACATGTTTTCCCCCTAGGCTTCTGTGACATCATGCACTTCGGGGTTTCTTGCTGCTTTTCTGGGTACTCTTTTACTGGCTGTTTTTCCTTCACTGTAGCCATTCTGCTCTCACTTGCATTCTTCAGGTATATCAGTGAAATTTACTTTGGAGCATCTTACTTAGTCCCACCTCAGGGCCTTAGCACTGACCTTTTCATTCTGCCTGGCTTTTTGCTTCCATCCCACTTTTTGAATGAGGCTTACCCTGACCCACATTATCCTAGCCACATCCCTGATCTCTTCTTTTTTCCATAGCATTTGCCTCTTCTATCGTACTAGATAGTTTATTTATTTATTATGTTTGTTTATCTTCTCTGATAGAGTATAAGCTCCGTGAGGACAAGGATCTAGATTTTGTGTTTGTTTTGTTTTGTTTTTTCCCACAGAGACACCAAGTGCCTAGCACAGGGCCCTGGTAGGCACTGTTGATTGATGAGAGCATAGTAATCTTTTAGGTCACCTTGTTGACTTCCAAGACTCTTTGCACACCATATGCATAAGTACTTCTACAACTCCCACCTAGACCTTTTCCCAAGTCTCTGCTCACTGACCTCTCCACATAGTTTCTATTAGACATAATAGAAAAATGAAAAACCTTTGCAGGCATCCTTAATTTCCCTCTCACCTTCACTCACCCTTCTTCCTTCCTCTCAGTCAGTAGGTCCTCTTGAGCCCTCCTTTTCAGAAAGTATCCCTGATCTTCTGTGCCACTGTCTCTCTCACCCAAACAATAACAGCAACCTCTCAACTTCTCCCCTCCTTCTACCCTTGACCCACTACAATCCATTCTCCACACTGTAGCCAGAGACGACATCATAAAATAAAAAACTGAAAAAACAGATCGTACCACAGCCTTGCAGTGGCTTTCACAGCACTTAGAATAAAACCCAGAGTCCCTTCTCTGGCTTATAAATCCAACACTAGTTGACCCACTGCCTCTCAGACGTCGTCTCTTCACCGTTGTTGCCTCAGCCCCACCACACTGTGGTCACCGGAGGCCTTCCTCCTCCTCTTCAGATGTGCTGACAGTGAAGCCTTGGGACTAACTGCCAGTGTTCAAGAGGGCTTAATGCTGTCTCTTCGGGACATCTCTTGACCATCCATTCACTCTCACCAGCCCATCTTCTTTGTATAACCTTCTCCCCACCATCGTCTGTATTGTTGACTGAGTCTTTTCCCTCATGAGACTGTAAGCTCTGTGAGAGGTCTGTCCTTTGTCCCACTGTATCCCTAACGTACAGCAGTGTCTGATAAAGTTGATGCTCGCTGAATACTTGTAGACTGAATGAATAAATGAACAAAAGGGAACAAATTGTTTTTAAGAGTTACAAATTTCTGTGGTACTTAAGATAATATTTTAACCAATTAAGAATATCCTTAGGTTGGATGGGGGAAAAAATTCTACTATTCTGATTTTGGGGAAGAGACATTAAAAAATACTGGTCTGTCCCTTAGTAGAAAACAGGAAGTAATCCTGCCCCACCCTCCTTTTTTCTTTTCATGTTTACAATACAGTATTTTTAAAACACTTTTCTCTTACATCTTTATACAGAAGCAAAATTGTTTTGTGTTTGCTTTCGTTTTTCTAGTGAAACACCAGAGATTTTCTTATAGTTTAGCATTATCTATAGCAAAAGTCCATTTGAATGCCAAAATAATGTATCGTTAGGTCTATTCATTATCTTGCCACATGCAAAGTAGATGCTAAGGGCTAATCACTGCAGTAAAAGTCACTAGGATATTTAAGTTTATTGTACAAAATATGTTTTAAAATTTACAGGTTTTTTTGACAAATGGTTATGCAAAATGTATGTCTTTGCCCAAGATTCTTATTAACATTTGCTCCTGGGACTCTTTTTACTTACTATTTCTTTGTGATTATACAGTTCTTGGGGCTTACTTTCTTGGTATATATATTTGAAAAGAATTCCTAATTTCATTATGTTAAGAATGAGTATTTTTAAAAAGCGAAGTGCTTCCACTTTTTAAAAATACAATCTCAACCAGTAGTTGAGAGGTTGCTGTTAATTGTTTGGGTAAAATACCATCTGAGGATCTCTGAGTGAGAAGGCAGTAAACAATAAATAGGAATCTTTTGCCAACGAGTTGTGTAGCATCAGTACTCGATGATTATTTCTGGGTCCATCTCACCCCATGCGCTAGTGAGTGCCTAGAACAGTGGCTCTTCCCCAGAGAAACTCAAAATCCTGTGGAGAGTTCATAATGTCTGGCCCCACCCTGGTCACATTGAAAGCCTTCTGGACCCTGAATGTGTATGCCTGAGTTCTTTCTCAGCCACACAAATGATTCTGTTGTGAGCTATGGTAAAAAACAAAATGACGACATATCACAGTCTAAGGCTTGTGTCCTCACTTCCATTCTCCCTCCTCCCGTTCCCTCCCTGTGGTTCAGTATTCAGTGAATGAATACTGAATACTGAATGAAGTATGTTTGGTCTGGGAGCAATCCATCTATCCTCCTGTGTCCGTGTGCAGTGCAATGCACCAGACTGCGTAAGTCTTCACAGATTACTCACTTGTCGTAGAAATAGATTGTATCTTTTGTTGAATTTTTACAAATTCATTCTTATCAAAGTAGCATTTGGGAAACATTTTTTCAAATTTTGTAGGTAGAAAAAGGATAGGCAAGCAAATTAAAGAATGAGTGGTGAGAGATAAAGATGGGGCAAAAGGACCTCTAATTAAGATCAAAGGTAAATGTAATTACAAGATGACCTCAATTTTAAATCAGAATGCCAAAGTTGAATGTTTAAGAGAGAGATAATTCCAGTTAAAGACCTATTAAGTGATATGGAATAAGTCAAAACGTGAGTTAAAAAATGGATGTGCTATGACAATGCGCTGGAATTAATGCCTCTTTTTACCTAATTTCCTATCTGCCTGTCTTTCCAAAGTTATCTCCTCCATTCAGCTGTTGAGCACTTGACCCTAACTCCTCATTATCCAGGATGGAAAGCCCTTGCCATCTGCTTCCAAATTCTATCTCCCTGAATATTAGCTTATGTTTTCTCTTTTCTCTCCTCCCAGTTTTGACAGCCTACACTTCTTCCCACTGCTCACCCCAGTGCCACAATTCTCTAGTCCCCACACTACTCCCCAGTCCTCTCCAGCCCTGCTCATCTGCCTCCAGCCTGGCTGTTTCCTCTTCCCTGCCTCTTCTTTCTGGGTCCAGATCCTCAGTGTTCATCTACAGCGTTTCAAAAAGGTCACCCCCTCCTAGAATCTTCTCTGAATTTTCCTTATCAAAATGCTCTCTCTCATCCCTCTAAACTCCCCAGTGCAGGAGACCATCTATGTCTCCTTTGCTGTGATCATCTTCTATTAGTGTCATGTACTCTGTCCCACGGTCCGTACCTTGTTTCTGTCTCCACTGTGCATTGCCTTTCACCAGGCTCGTATAGAACATGTTCTCAGTAAATATTGATGGATCAGAAATAGATGTGGTTTCACTGAAGAACTTTCCTTTCTCCTTCCGAGAGCATAGCTTTCTAGAAATTGTTTTTGTGGACTCCTTACCCTGACACACATTGTACTCAAAACTTACTAGACTTAGCAGTACACAAAACGCATACATGTTGACACTTTGTTTGATACATTGTATGACTCTTGGTATTTGCTTTTTTTTCTTTTTTAGAGAGGGATATAAAATCTTTTTCTACATAACAATTTCAACTCAAAAAAATGTAAGTAGCAGCACAATGTAAACATGTGATGATAGTTCTGGAATGTCTGACGTTTGAGAGATAGAGGGTTAAGCAAAGATTGTCTTAGCTTTTGGTATTTGCTTTATATTCTGTGCTGCTTCTTTCTGGGCGCTTTTTTTTCCTTAGAGAGAATGCTTATATAGCATGCATTGCCTGCAGACCTTCCAGTTCGACCTACCTAGCACTCATTGGCAATGGGAGTGATGAGTTGCTTTGGTAGCATGCTGAAGAAAATGACGTGTTGGTAGCTTTCTTTGAACTGAACACCTTTTTTTGGGTGGGGGGAAGGTGTTGGAACTAGGTAGGTGTGGTTCCATAAACAGTTCTCGTGTTCCTTTTTAACATTTTATTTTTTACGACTTCTCTGAACCTCTTAATGATCTTGTCTCACCATATATGAGGGGTCTTATCTTGGCTACTGCCACTGAGGTTGTCTGTTTCTTGTGCCTTCTTATTTTCCCAGTCTTTCAGATTAATTTGGGGTCAGGAGGGAAGGGGAAGCAAGGCTACTATTCATAAAATGAGACATTTGTGTGTGAGGTAGTTAAGTATTTAATGATGGGGAAGTGTAGAAGCAATCAAGGCTGGTTGTGAAGAAAGGAGAATCATAAGTTAGTGTATGGACGCAGATAAAGATGTATTAGCCCCACTCTGCCTATGGTTTGCTCTCCCAAGCTTGGGGTGTGTCAGCTGTATGACCACTTTCTATTTTTGTTTGTCTGCCCAAGGTGAAAATGGGAAGTGGATTTGTGAGAATTGTCTGTATGCTTTTGGTGGGGCTGTATCTGCCGTGCTGGATTTTTTTTTTTTCTTCTGAAAGATTTAAATGGTCGCTATGAGCTTCTTGACAGTATTTCCATCATGCAAAATGATATGCCTTTGCAGCAACTTACTCAGCATACCAGGCAAATTAGTTATTTGATTACATAAGCATACATATGCAAACTATTTTGTTGATTTGTCTGTGTGGCATTTTGTAAAAATTGTTTAAAATTGCAAAAAATGCAATTGTTAAAAATGCAAAAAAAATTATTAATCCTATTTATAGCTTTATCAACATTTGGGTGAGGCCTGTTATTATATAAGTGTATATTCTATTATATAATGTATAATCTGTAGGTGAGAAAAATCTATACTGCTATATTTTGAAGTTAGTATACATACTTAATAAAGATACTGAACATTTCAGTTTATTGGTGTTTACTAATATTTCCAAAGGAAAAATAGAAATACTACTAGATAGTTTCAGATTGTTTTATTTGGTGAATAGCCAGAAGTACAGAATAAGAGGTTAAAAAGTGAAATATTAATGGCTTATGGTTTGCCTAATTCATCAGTGGTCATATTTACTTTTTGGGGGTCATATCCTGCATGCCTTGATATTTCCAGTGATTTGAGAAATACCTATGTTGACATAGTTAATGAAATATCGAAACCTGGGGATCTGGGGGGGGGTGTTAAAGTACGGAAATAATTATTCCCAGGCACATCGAGTTAAATGAACCACAAAAATCACAAAGTCAAAAACAAATCAATTATCATTTGGCGGTTCCGTTTAGTTTATGGCAGTTAATGATCTTCGATTGAATTTGCAGTTCTCTGGGTTTGTTTGGAAGTAGGCCATCACATGCTGAGATGAAATACCAAGTCATTTAAATTAGATACCGAGCATGCTCATAGGAAGTACTTACTCTTGGAGACTGCAGTGAGGTTCAGTTTTCTTCTAGGGGGAAGAGCAGGAAAGAGCTCACCGTGTGCCCTTTTGTCATCATTCTGTCAGAGGGCATATAATTTGTTTTTGGAAACCAGAAGCCTGAGACAAAAAGAAGAATGCAGGTTTTTAGCAAAAGGCTATTTGGTGAGTTAATTAGCTGTTTTATTCTATTTTGTAATTCCTAGCAAGGCTGTGTCTTTTATCTGCTGCCTGTTTTGTACTAAGCTGAAGCTTTATGTAGCAAATAACTTAGCTGAGATTGGGAGAAAATTGTTTCCGCTGCCCAGATCTCACTCTTTTGAAATATTTTCAGTACATTTCTGAAGTGACAAGTTCATAAATTGCTATGATGATACTCCTTCGTGTTCTGCACAAATTTCATTTGCTCACTGGTGCTGAATAATGCTGGCAGAATTGTGTGCTCAGGGAGCTCAGGATTTGTCTGTTTGGACAGTTCAGCATTTTTGTTCTTGTATTTTGATGAAATTATAATTTTTACTTTCACATTTCTACACTTTATCTTAAAAAGTAGCGGGTAGGAGTCATTTAGCATAAAATAAGAATTTTTTAAAGAAAATGAGAGGATATAATATACTGTATGTACATATTGTTATATAGATGATATAAAAATCAGTTGACTTTATAATATAACTGGTCATTTACAGTACCCGAAAATAAAATGAGATTGACAACACTTTGTGAAATATGTTCCAGTTATACAGTATTCATATTTAGAATCCGTTCTGTTTTTAGTTGTTGAAGTAGCTATGTAAGTGTTTGGAGTATAATAATAGTTTTGCCATTTTGGGCTCTTCTTACTTCTCTTGAGCTCATATTATGGTGATTGCTAGGAAATGTTTTATGGTTGTTTTCGTTATCCAAGTGCTCATGTTTTACCATGAACTTAAAGAGGGAAGTTGTTGTGCATTTTTTCCATATTATGTTCTAATAATATCAAATAATATTTAAAGTCTATAAATTATTATTTCATAATGAACATGATTTTGATTTCTATTTATCATACATAAACTTGGCAGACAGATCTTCAGGGTATTCTGGAAATTAAAATTACATACTCTGCATGAGACAAATTATTACATCTTTTAAAGATTTGAAGAAAAGGCATAAAATTACCAAATTTATTTCCTTGAGGAAAATTATGTTTATTAGTAAATGTCAGGTAGGGAATTTGAGGTATAGAAGGTGTTTTAAAGAGTTCTAGAAAAACAATGTGGTGGTGGGAGGACTAAGAAGAGAATACTAAAGACTTAGTGCCTTCAAATGCCAGGCAATTATGTGATGCTTTCCTGAAATATCTTTATTTTGTGAACTGCCCCCACTATGCCATTTTCCAGGATTGGCACATGTGAAGGAGGTGGGTGTATACTTGAGCTCGTATATTCATGACAAGGGAGGGTTACCAGTTAAAGATGACGATTAAGTGACAATATTCAAGAAATCTATTCCAATTTTACATTCTGACTCACTTGTGTGACCTTGGGCAGCATGCACACTCTGTTTATTTCCACTTATTTTTAGCACAGTACTTTACTGTGGTAATAATAGGCTCATTTAAGACTTCTAAAGTAATAAGATTATTTCTTGGACTATTGCAAAGATTCCTGAGGGCTATAAGCTATTCACAGATAGCTACTGTGGGGAAAAACCAAGTTGCTTTTACAGAATCCTATCAAATGTTTCCTTTTTTTAATTAATATTTTGGGGGTACCTGGCTGGCTAGTTCAGTGGATCATGTGAATGGTAGAGAGTCTACTTAAAAATAGTATCTTTTAGGGGCACCTGGGCTCAGGTCATGATCCCAGAGTCCTGGGATCAAGCCCCACACTGGGCTCTCTGCTTGGTGGGAAGCCTGCTTCTCCTTCTCCCTCTCCCACTCCTCCTGCTTGTGTTCCCCCTCTCGCTGTTTCTCTCTCAGTCAAATAAGTAAGTAAAATCTGTAAAAATAATAATATTAGGGTGCCTGAGTGACTCAGTGGGTTAAGCCTCTGCCTTCGGCTCAGGTCATGATCCCGGGGTCCTGGGATCAAGTCCCGCATCGGGCTCTCTGCTTAGCAGGGAGCCTGCTTCCCTCTGTCTCTCTGCCTGCCTCTCTGCCTACTTGTGATCTCTGTCAAATAAATAAATAAAATCTTTTTTAAAAAATATTAATAATATCTTTTAAAAATATTTTGAATGCATAAAAATAAAAATGTGTAAGTCCTCTGGGGTCTTTGGAACTACTTTCCTAATACATATTTACCCTAGTCTGTAAATAATCATGAAATTTCCATGGCAGAATTATACTTTACACTATTTCTCTTATGTATTTGGTTCCATTTGCCTCTAATCATAGACCTTCATAGATCTTCAAGAAGAAATTGGTAATCAATTGAAGTCTGTTAAAGAAAAAGATAGAGAAATATTGTGAAAGGAAGGAAATATGATAAGAGTGACTGACGACGAGGATTTCTTTGCCAGGTTCTACAGATGAAGCACATACCCCTATATTTTGTTCATTTCCAAATCATTAAGTTCGTCTACTCACTTACTTAACATCTACCAATTAAGGATAATTTAATTCCCTAACATTTGTGAAGTTCAGTAGCAAAGATCCCAAGTGGTCTTACCTGAAAATGGGTTCAAGGGTCAAGTAAGTTTGGGGAATAATGGGCCATAAAGGCTTGTTTAGAGCAGAACTTCTTGACCTTTAACATCTTGTTAAATTTTATTCTAGAACTTAACTTTCTCTGAAATATGGTTTACTTTTGAAAAGAAAAGCCAATATATGGTGTAAATACTTAGCAAACATTAAATAATTATGAATATGCACACTTACCTTTGAAATACATGGATAAGTGGAAGAATTATGGGTTTGCTTCGATCTTCTAGAAAATTGCCTCAGTTCTTTTCTCATTTTACATTTAGAAGAACAGTTTTAGAAATACAGTGTAAATGTACAGTTAGAGGTATGAGATTTGGAACAATATGAGTAACGTAAGCTAAAATTGCATTTTTGAAAGCCCCAAACACTAAAAGTATAAGCAATAAACAACACTGTGTGAGGGATTTGGTGGGGGCAATATGACCCAGTAAAGATCTTGATAATTCTCAAAAGTTTTCATCCATTTTCTTAAAGTTACTCCTAGATTACTCCTATAGAGAAACAAATCAATTTTTTAAATATGCTTTGTAATGGTAAATAGATAGTACTTGTAATCTGGTGGGCCTGGGTTCTAATCTAGCTTTGCCACTTGTGACTTGAGGCAAGTATCTTCTTTTCTGCATTCTGTGTTTTCAGCAGTAAGCAGAAACATCAATGTTTGTCTTGTAGATTATGAGTATTTAATTTTATATAGAGAACCCAGCATGTCACTCACAGAGTGTTAAATAAATACTTGTCTCCTTACTGCCCCTTCCAAACAATTAATGTTTTTTTCTGTATTAAATTTTTTTCAAAATACTACTTACTCTACTTTAAATACCTGACTCAGAGAAGTATACTGATTTATAAATAATAATATACTTGGACTTTCTTTATGTGACTTTTTTTTTTTCTTGAGTAGGCTCCATGCCCAGCATGGATCCCAGTGTGGGGGCTTGAACTCATGACCTGAGATAGAGACCTGAGCTGACATCAAGAGTCTGACGCTTAACCCACTGAGCCACCCAGGCGCCCCTATAACTTATTTTTAAAACCAGAACGTAGGGGCACTTGGGTGGCTCGGTGGGTTAAGTGTCCAAGTCTTGATTGGGACTCAGCTTGTGATCTCAGGGTCATGAGATAAACGCTGTGTGGGGCTCCATGTGCCTAATATTCTCTCTCTCCCTCTGCTCCTCTCCCGTACTCTAAATAAATAAATACAGAATATATACATGATAAAATGTTGAAAGAGTCTCACCTGCTTAGCCAACTTTTCTAATAATTGCTAAATACCTATGTGTTTCAGCTGTGTTTGGCCTTGTAGACAAAATGATGAATATTTAGGCTAAAGAAATACCTCAAATTTGTTCATATTGCTATACAAACAATGTTATTATAAATAAAATCACATTTAGTAAAAGATGAACTCTTAAATTAGTGGAAACCCAACAGTGCCTGGTATATAATTGGCACACACTAAATGTTTATTGAATTAAGTTTTTTTCTTTTTTATGTTTTTCAATCTATATCAATACCACCATTTAAAAACTTATATTTTCTGTTTGTGTCCTCTACTTTTATGAAGATTGCTGTTCTTTAAAAACAAAACCCTTTTTATACCATTATAACTTAAGAAACACATTAAAATTATTAGACCCCATACCATAATCTTCATAAATGAACAGATAATATGAGGTAACAGAGACTTTTTCTTTTAAACTGTAAATAATTCTTCATTGACCTTGATAGAATTTTATAATTACTTATACCCCAGAACTCTGGAACTGTATGGCTCATCCATTGAAAATATGGTGAAGTCTGGCCTATTATAGCTCTTATATAGCAGGATGGTTCAGCTGTTAGAGATTGAATGGGGGTATAGGTCAGCATTGGAATGGTACCTCAAATACTGTGTCACTGGGGCCGTGACCGTTGTACGTTAGCTTCTTAATACTGTTCTTCTATCAGTGGATAGAAGAATACAGTTCTTCTATACCAGCTAGCTGGTTTGATATAAGACTACTTTATTTTAATGAGCTCTCAGGGGTGTCAATGATTTAAGACAGGTACATCAAAAGTATATATGCAGTGGCCATTACTTACCCTAACGTGACATAACTTAGCTCTTTAATTAGGCCATTAATAGATGGCCACTTAAACAAATACTCAGCAAATTGTAGTGTGTTTAACCTCTGTCTGTCATTTCCTCAGTGTTTTGTTGATGGTGCCCAGATTCCCGCCCGATTTCACATCGTCTTGAACTTGTATCCACAAGTTTGCATCCTCAGTCTCTTTGTTGTCACTCCTGACTTACTGGTTCTTTTCTCATCTAGTTTCTTCTCAGCAACCTTTTCTCAAGTCCTCTGTTGCATTTATAGCTCATTTAGTCTAGGAATCAGGGTTTAGGGTTTCTGTTCTTTAGTTCTGCTATTTTTCCACATTATTCCTGGACTTTCACATCCATATCTTCGCCAACACCTTTCCTTTTAATACACCACATGTGCAGCTTCAGTCCTGCCTAACTCACTCTAAACATTTGCAGTTCCTAGGGCGCTGAGTGGCTCAGTCCTTAAGCATCTGCCTTTGACTCAGGTCATGGCCCCATGGTCCTGGGATCGGGCCCTGCTCAGCTGCAGGTCGGCTTCCCCATCTCATCTAAGCCCCTCCCTCTCAAATAAATACTGTCTGTTAAAAAAAATAAACATTTTCAGTTTCCTGTAACCTAGATTTCCTCAGGTGTCATCTGCCGGAATAATAAAAACAAAGGACCACAGGTCAGAATAGAAGTTAAAATAATAACAGTGATAGGAACAATAGCCTATGTCATTTCCAAACAGAAATAGCTTCCTCCCACCCATGTTAAGCTTGATATTAGAATGCATTTGTTTCCTCCCAGTGACTTAACTGTTGGCAAGTTCTTCTTGCCAAATTGTCACAGATTTTCCTTAACAGGGGTTGTCTTAACATGGTTTGAATTACAGTTTATGATAATAACTTCAGAGTGATTTCTCCTCCACAACTCCTCAGCTCACTGGCCCTGAAATGGATTTGTTAACTTTTTCTCTTCCCTCCAGATGTGTTGTTTCTTCCCCATTACCCTGAATGCTGCCTGGGAGGTTAAAGAATGGCCATTATTCCCTTAGTCTACTTGAGTCTCAAGCCTTCTGCCTCTTCAGTGAAACACATCAGATTCATATTAAAGTAGAAGATCTGTTGGCTGCCCCCCTTGCCCACCCACTTACTTTAAGGACTTTCTGTCTTGATTTTATTTTGGGAAAAATGGATCGTTTGGGGGCACCTGGGTGGCTCAGTCGTTAAGCGGCTGCCTCGGCTCAGGTCATGATCTCAGGGTCTTAGGATCAAGCCCTGCATCGGGCTCCTTGCTCAATGGGGAGCCTGCTTCTCCCTCTCCTATCCCTGCTGCCTGTGTTCCCTCTCTCACTGTGTCTCTCTCTGTCAAATAAATAAATAAAAATCTTAAAAAAAAAAAAAAAGGAAGAAAGAAAAATGGATCATTTGATTAGTCATCAGCTTAGAGGCTCCTGTTTTGGCTCCTCTGTGAAGTATGAAACCTGCCCAACTGTGGTTTTCCTTGCCGTAATCCAGTGAGTACATATGTTCTCACATCCTCATTTATTCTTAGAAGGGAGGGTACACTATTAACTGACGTGGGAGCGAGGACTCCTACCTGGGCTACTTAGAAACCTCAGATGGGCTGGTTGCTTGATCCCCCAGGAACCTCAGCAGATTCTGTGTCGATCTTGTGTTGTCTTTGGGAATGGAGACAGACCGAGTGTCTTAGGAAGCTCCAATGTACAGTCAATGTTTTGGTGGTTTCATAAGCCATATTTACTCCAGTGTAAAGGACTAGACAATGAATATGCAACATAGACTATCTTTAATGAGTTAATACATGTGTTCGTAAAATCCTATAAATATACTGTGATTTTTATTACTGACGTTTTGAAGTGTAAGTCTAAAATCTACTTTGTAAAGACAGAAAACCACAGACCACAAGCCCAGAGCGCAGGATCTATGCCTTATTTAATACAGATGGAACATCCCCCTTAGCCATCATTTACCATGGGCAGTTTCCAGTGGAAGAGATTTAGCATTAGGAACTAGGACCTCCTCCTAATCTCCTTAATGTCTGGTACATGGCTTGTCTGCTGTCCAGCACACATCTTTGGGGTTTTTATTTCCCCAGTTGAGATGAACTATGATGGAATTTTTTTTCCCTGTCTCTGTCAGAAAGAAAGTATGTTTTGAATATAAGCATAAATTTTCCTTGGAGCTATACTTTTTCCTTAAGAATAAACCTCTGAAATTACAGCTTAAGTCAATGAGAAAGTATGATTTGCCTACTAAAAGCGATTTCGTAAGTATTTCAGAAACATATCTTTTCCTTTGAGGACAAGTTGCTTTTGGCAAGAAAAGGAGAATGCAGCAGTTAACATCTAGCCAGCAAAATCCATCTGGGAGATGGATAACTTAATCTTAGTAAATAGCACAAAAATCTCTCTGTATAAACAAGGAGGAAATTACAGGGCAGAGCATGTGGAGACCGGCAACTTAATCAGCATATCTGCTTCCTGGTTAGACTTTCTCATTTTCACTACCTTTTCTCAACTTCCCTAAAGAGTTAATAAGGAAGCAAGGATTTCTTCATAATCAAAGAGTTGACCTTTGTCAACCTTTGTTTGTAGATTTTAACAATGACATTTGGTAGAATTTACTGCTGTAAATTTTAGAGATAAACATGAAGTTTAGTCCAGGGAATGCTTTGTAGGGCTCATGGAGGAGGACGACATTGTACCCTTTTTCTTTTTTAATACTTCAAAATTATAAAATAGTATTGTAAAAATATTACAGACATAAAAAGGATATGAATTAAGAATGCCCATATACTGTCTAGCGTAAGAGGAAAATTGCCAGCACATTTCATAACTGGTACTGCATGTGAACCATTTATTACTGTATTGTACATTTCAGTTACTTTCAGGTAGCTGAGGAGTGATGTAATATTAGATATCTAATTCCTTCTTAATGTTAGGTTTATAGCATATGTTTGTAAATAATTTTAAGAAGAAACAGTTTGTTCAGTTTCACTTTTTTCCTCCTCCAACATTTTGTTATAACAGATTTGCATCTAGATAGTGTTTTCTTCTTTATGAAAGTGTTCTTAGTAATTGAAGCCACATGATACTGATCAGTTAACTAAGACAGTAACCTTTAGCAATATTTGGGGATACTGTCAGGGCTAGGAGAGAACCTAGCTGTGAGAGCAGTTTTTGTACTTGAATCAAGTAGACGTCGAATATAAAGAAAAGAAGATAATGGAGAGTTGCATCTTGGCACTTTGTTCTTGAATCTTGTAAGGACACCCCCCCCCCAACACATACGTACCCCTCCAGTGTGTACTGACAATGTCCTAATCCCTGGAACCTGGAAGGTTACTTTATGTAGCAAAGACTGCAAATGTTAAGCTGAGGACCTGGATCATGGGGGCAGGGCTAGGTACAATGACCAGTGTCCTTATAGGGGGTAAGAGTGGCAGGAGGAGATTTCAACCACAAGAAGAAAAGGCACTGTGACTCTAGAGGCAGAGATGGAATGATGGGACCACAAGCCAGGGAATGCTAGCAGCCACCAGATGCTGGAAGAGGCAAGGAACTGACTCTCCGCCAGAGCTTCTTTAGGAATTGTGGCCTCTAGCGCCTTGATTTTCATCCAGTGAAACAGATTACAGGCTGAATTTCTGGCCTCCAGAACTGCGGGAGAATAAATTTCTGTTGTTTTAAGAACCAAGGTTGTGGTAGTTTATTACAGTTGTCATAGGAAACTAATAGAACGCCACAGAGCTGGGTTCATTGGGATCACGCACCTTCCACTTTTGCCATGTCACTCATGAGTCTGTCAGGCTACACAGCTCCTTCTGTCAGACCTGTCACACTATCAGAGAGTGTGTGAGTTATCTTCTAGCAGAGAAAGATCTGTACCAGATACCCAGAGTGTTGGGTATCATTAATCCTACTTAGCCATGGGTCTTTGAGAAATTTCTGTGTGGACATACCTGCCTTGTAAAAAGTGTGTAACACTGTTGGCTTACAAATTTGAAAACAATACAGAGGGGGAAAATTAATTTAAATAAAACAAGTAAGAAAGATGAAGCATAGAGAAATTGTAATAGACAAATGATGAAGTCAGGAGAGAGTTTGAATAAATCAACTTACCTCTACAGACCTTCGATTCTTGACAGAACCAGGCCTAGTATTAGGAGTCCATGTGAGGATTAAGTAGAAAATTATAAAGTGCTGCTCACATTTTAAGTTGTTTTATAATTGTCATTACCATGTTATACCCCCTGACCACAGTGTTTGCTAATTAAATTCTCAGAAGAGTTGGAGTTCTTTTTTGTCTTTATAAATGCAGTACAAAACATTTTGCAAATCGTATATCTGATAAGAGACTTGTGATTAGAATATATTTTTGAACACTCCTACACCTCAACAATGAAAAGACAAATACCCAATTTAAAAATGGGCAAAAGATCGAAATAAACACTTTGCCAAAGAACATTTAAGTACTTGAAAGATGATAAACATCATTAGCCATCAGAGAAATACAAATCAAATCCATAATGAACTATCCCTTCAAACCCACCACCGGGTGGCTATAATCAAAAAGATGGGCAGTAGTACGTGTTGGCAATGATATGAAAAATTACAGCTCTCCTCTATCGCTGCTGGGAATGTAAAACAATGCAGCTGCTTTGGAAAACAGTTTGATAGTTCCTTAGAGTTAAACATAGAGTTACCAAATGACCAGGCAGTTCCACTCCTGGGTATCTACGCAACAAATTTGCAAACATAGGTACATGCAAAACATGTTTGTGAACATTCATAGCAGCACATTTTTCATTATAGCTAGAAAGTGGAAACAACTCAAATGACAACCAACTCAAAAATGGACAAATAAAATGCATTCTATCCATACAGTGCAGTATCTGGCCATACAAAGGAGTATCAGTGACAAAGAGAAATTAAGTGCTGATCCATGCTACAATATGACTGAACCTTGAAAACCTTGTATTAAGTCAAAGAAACCATTCACAAAGGACCATTATATTATATGGTTCCACTTATATGAAATATCCAGAACAGGCAAATATGCAGTGACTGGAAAATAGACTGGTGGTTGCTAGGGACTGGACAAAGGAAGTAATGAGGAGTGACTTATAATGGATAAAGGTTTTCTTTCTCAGTGATGAAAACATTTTAAAATTGATTGTGAGGGGCGCCTGGGTGGCTCAGTCGGTTAAGCATCTGCCTTCCGCTCAGGTCATGATCTCAGGGTCTAGGGATCGAGTCCCACGTCAGGTTCTCCCCTCAGTGCGGAGTCTGCTTCTCCCCCTCCCTCTCTCTCTTTCTTTCTCTCAAATAAACAACGTCTTTTTAAAAAACTGATTGTGGGGATGGTTGTACAATCTTCTGAATATACGAACAATAATTGACTTAGATACTTTAAATGGTTGAATTTTTGTGTATGTGAATCAAAACAGTTATTTTTAAAAAGTATACTCGGTTATTATAAAGAAATTAGAAAATACAGAAAACAATACATAAGGCTGTAAAAACTACTGGTAATTCCACCAGAGAACCAAACGTTTTTCGCATATTGCCTCCTCATTTTTCTTCCCCCCTTATGTATATCCTGTGCGTATACATTTTCTTATGTAATTGAGAGTGTATAGAATACACGGTGTTAGAATTTCACACTTTCACATGACAGTTTGAGCATTTTCAAAAAGGTTTTCTAAAATATTTTTGTTGTAAAAAGTGAAACATGTTATTGTAGAAAATGTTACAAAACATGAACAAGTAAAAGGGATGAAAAAATATTTGTGACCCTTTTCTTTTAATACTGATGGTTTGGTGGCTCTTGATTTTTATGTTCTCAGCTTCAACCTGATGCTACTGAGTAATAGCCGTCTTGACTGCAAATGACATTTTCGTATCAGGTTTATTATTTTTTCTAATGTCTGTTAACTTAGTGTGTGTTTCAGTCACTTTCTTTTTAATTTTATTTTGAAGCACCCGAGTTACTCAGTAGTGAAGTAGAAGAAATAATTGAAACTCAGTCATGTTGAGTTTGAGGAAATGGATTAAATTACTGATTTCATGCTTCTTTCATTATAAGACTTATAAAGATTTTAAGCATGGAACAGCCATCAACTAAAGTCAAAAGAGAAAATTCAAGTTTGGTTTTACTAAAAATGTAATAAGTATCTGTTATAATATTACCTTTAAGTAAATATATTGATAAGTATGTTTTAAAAAACAAGTCTGTGCTCACATATCTAGTTTTAATCTTAAATACTTATGAAGTTTGAAATGCTACATGACCAATGTATTCATAAATTCACCAAACATTGCATATACTGTGTTACGTAGTTATTGAGTGCCCATTTTCTGATAAGTGCTCGCAACCATCTATGTGAGAGGTATTATTCCCATTTCAGAAATAAGAAAACGTGTTGAGGATAGCTTTTTGTTTCAAGTTCATAGAATCTATAAGTAGGAGAGCCAGGATTTAAACCCAGATTTGCATAATTCCAAATTTCTTTTATCTCTAACCTGAAGAACTCTGTGTTTTTGATAGTCCATTTCCAGTGCTAGATTCTTGTGAGCCTCAGACAGCTCCTAATCCACCCAGCAAAGGGGGCTGGGGCCTAGAAAGAGATAATTTCTGTCAAATAAATAAACACAAAAACATTTTATACACTTCCAGCCCAGGTGACCTAGGTTTCCAGAGACTGATGACTGATCCCTCGGAGGCAAGTGCTGAGGACAGGAGGAGACGTGTGCAAATTCTGAGGTGGCACAGAGAAGGAAGTGATTATTTCTGCCCGATGATGTGAGAGTGTGTGTAGCTTCCCAGAGCAGGTAACGTCTTAGTGGATTTCGAAGAAGAATGATTAAAAATTTACTAAGCAGGAAAGCGGGGGCGAGGGGACACTCTGAAGAGAATGAGACCAAAGTCTCCTAGGTCTCTTCAAGAACAGTTACCTACCTCAGTGCTGTTAGAGTATTGGTGGTGAGATGCTTGGGGGCAGGAAGCTCAGGCAGACAAGGAAGGTCGATCAGAGTCGTGTTAGGAGCCATGCCAAAGAACACAGACAATCCCGGAGGCATTCATGGGCCATTTTTAAGGGCTTAAGTAGGGGAGCAGAAAAAGGCAAATGTGTATATTGGGGAGATAAACCTGCAGCAGTGTGGAGGATAAATTTGAGGCAGAGGAGATTGACCATGGAATCCTTAATGTTTGAAGTGGTATGGTTGAAAATGGGACAAAGAATTTAAACTATGGCAGCACAAAGGGAGAGAAGATAGATGCTACGGCAGTTAAGGAGGCAGAATCTTAGGGTTGGATAAGCCAGGATAGGGGGTAAGCAAATGAGAGCGGAAGGACCACACTCCAGCATTTGGATTATATTTGAGATGAAAAATTTAGGAGAGAAACATGGTTTAGTTGGGAATAAAGAGTTTTGGACATTTTGAGTTTGAAATGTGGATAGGATATTCCTTTGTTCAGAGAGCAGAAATTAGATATAGGGTCCTACAGAGAAAACTTAAAGGCAACAGATGTAGATTAAAATGTACAAGTTTAATTAAAACACCAATATCATTACTGTATAGTGACGGGAGGCATTAAATAAAGAGTGGATTAAATTACTTAAGGATGGAAGGTGTAAATGAAGAAGGATTGAAGATAGAACCTTAAAGGAAGCCAAATATCTAGGTTATGGGCAGAAGAGACCTAGAAGAAATGGTTAGCTTGAGAGAACCAGGAGTGAGATTAGGAAAAAAACAGGAGGGGTGTTGACTGTGTCAAGTGCTACACATTCATCCCACGAGCTGGGGACTAAGAAGCGTCCTTTGTCCAGTAGGAAGACATCAGCCACATTCACAGAGGGAAGAGGAGGGATTACAAGCCATGGAGGAGTGCACAGGGCAGGAGGGAGTGCTGACCACCAGTGTGAACTAGTCTTTTGTCCGGGAAAGAAATGAGTGTTCACTGCGAAGATACATCAGAGAATGGGAATGACTAAAGCATGTTTTTCAGCTGGTAAATAGGAGCCAGTAGAGAAGAGATTGAAGATGCCAGTTGTTGGAACAAGGTCCCAGGGTAGTTCGGAAGAAAACTGATCAGGGATACAGACCAGAGGGCAGTGACGTCATCTTTTGAAGACTTGAAGGAAGAAGAAAGAATGGGCATAACTACAGATTAGATTTGAGCTGTAAGGCAACAAAAGGGAAGTTTACTTGGGGGCACGAGAGGGATTAGACAGGTGGCTGAAGGAGAGTGACAAGAATGTGAGAATATCTGCTGAAGGGAGAATGAAGTGAATTAAAATGTTGCTGCCAAGTGGTGTTAAGAACCCATCTAAAGTTGGAAACCAGGAGTTGTTCATCCCATCAGTCTGCATGGGTAGATGCTGGCTTTCATTTGAAAGCAAGCATATTTCTTTCTTTTTTTTCTCCTTCCAGATCTTATCTGCTTACTGAAAACTATTCCTTCTCTTGCAGTACTTGGAACCCCTGTCAGTTTAAGCTTGTTTAGGTTAGCCAAAAAAAATGTTTTAATGTGAAATATAAAAATGTGTTATGAGTTATAAATAATACAGAAGCTATAACAGAATCCAGACATTGAATAACTATTTATTGAGTGTTTAGTGCTCGCTAGCATGCAGAGATGGCCAGGCTAATATGCACTCTGAAATGTTAATGGCTGAGATTTTTGCCAGGGGAAGGGGCTTACAGATTAGTAGTTCACATAACCATATCCACAGACACACCCCACTTCAAGTTAACATTTTAAAAATATTTAAAGCATTTTTATATTTGAAACATATACTCATATCTTTCTGAAAAATGTCATAATAAAAAAGGACCCAATCCTAGCTCCTGAAACCTCCTTTAAAAATTCATTTAACACTTATGGGGCACCTGGGTGACTCAGTGGGTTAAAGCCTCTGCCTTCGGCTCAGGTCATGGTCTCAGGGTCCTGCTCAGGGCTCTCTGCTCAGCGGGGAACCTGCTTCCTCCTCTCTCTCTGCCTGCCTCTCTGACTACCTGTAATCTCTATCAAATAAATAAATAAAATCTTTTTTTAAAAATTCATTTAACACTTAAAAAGAAATCTTGTTATTTAGCAAGTTTAGATAAATGTGTTCTAACCATGGGTGCTTAGGAGCTGAGTTCACTGTAGCTCAATGAGGTGCTGAGTTTTGTTTTTTTAGTTGTTTTTTTTTTCTTTTTACTAAACTTGTATCTTCAAAGGTAAAATGTTAGTTTAATAATTAGCCCCCACTTACGAATAAGCCATATTAGAAAAAGTTGTATAATACTGAGTTTGGTATGAACTAGATTTATTTATATTTTTTTTTCTAAGAAATGTCCAACAAAAGGTGGGATAATAAAACAGAAAATAATAAAATACAAATTTGCTCAACATGAGTCCATAGGATTGCTCTAATTGGACTTTGGTTTTACCTCTGTTTCTCAGTATAAGAGGAAATATGTTAGCTTGCTACCAGAAGGAGGATGCATACCAGTTCATCCAGAAGATGGTTTTCCCTTGAGAAAGATTTCTCTTGTGAGTTTTTATTTAGGAACACTTAGTGGTGTAATAGACAATTTGCTGTACAAAATTTTTGCAGCTCAACACAGGCAGACTTCCTATAGCTTTTCATTGCAGCTGCCTTGGGAAAAAGCTAAGGGAGTAACATTGGACATATCTTAATAGAGGGGATTCTTAGAGGGTCCACATTGAAAGGGCAGAGCCTAGATCCCATAAGGGGTTCACTGACTGGGTGGCTGTGGCCCCAGGTTCCCTGCTTGAACAGGGAGAAGGTGAAAGTGGGACATAGCATATTTGCTTGCAGTTGGGATGCTGTTTTCTAGATCTAATGCCTACTCTCTACTGCCTATTAAAATATGAATCATCAGTGGGGCGCATGGTGGCTCAGCGGGTTAAACCTTGCCTTCAGCTCAGGTCATGATCTCAGGGTCCTGGGATCAAGCCCCGAATTGGGCTCTGCTCAGCAGGGAGCCTGCTTTCCTCTCTC
This sequence comes from Meles meles, assembly GCF_922984935.1. Classification (NCBI taxonomy): domain Eukaryota; kingdom Metazoa; phylum Chordata; class Mammalia; order Carnivora; family Mustelidae; genus Meles; species Meles meles. The sequence continues at coordinate 62,197,258 of NC_060072.1, forward strand.
TCTCTCTGCCTGCCTCTCTGCCTACTTGTGATTTTTCTCTCTGTCGTATAAATAAATACAGTCTTTTAAAAAAATTAAAAAAGGGGCCGCCTGGGTGGCTCAGTGGGTTAAAGCCTCTGCCTTCGGCTCAGGTCATGATCCCAGGGTCCTGGGATCGAGCCCCGCATCGGGCTCTCTGCTTGGCAGGGAGACTGCTTCCTCCTCTCTCTCTCTCTCTGCCTGCCTCTCTCCCTACTTGTGATCTCTATCTGTCAAATAAATAAATAAAATCTTAAAAAAAAATAAAAAATAAAAAAATTATCATAACTTGGAATTTTATCAGTGATTCTAATCCCTCTTCCCTTTCTCTCCAGTCCAGAAAGTGTCCTCCAAGACTTCTTTTCTCAATACTATTATTAAAGGTACGCATATTTTGACTGTCTTTTATAGTCCTACAAGTGAAACCATCTTACAACAATATTGGCTAAGTTAATAGCAGTTGACAGTCTGTGCCTGCTTTTGACCTACTAAAATGGCAATGCCATATGATTCAACCCTATGTTATAATTATGATTTTTAAACTTACTATGGTCAATACATATATATAGAAGGATCGTGAGAATTAAACATAGGTGTGGTTTCTCTCAGAGAATCCTGCATCTTCAGTGTTGATTGCTGGTTTAAAAACTGATCTAGAGCCACAGGTTTACCTTGTCGTTCTGAACATTGTTTCCTTCAGTTGCTTCAGTAGCTTTGAAGTGTAATAACCATTAAAGTGCACATATCTTAAGTATAACTTGATAAACATCACAATGTGAAATAATTGTGCACCACTACTCAAGAAACAGAATACTGCTTGTATCCCAAACGACCACTAGATGTCTCCACCCGATCACTACCGCCCACTCCTTTGCCTTAAAAGTACCGCTGTTTTAATTTCTAACACCAAAGGTATAGTTGCTTCTGTTTTTGAAAAAATACAAGGTATCAGGAGATGTGATACAGCGCAGTCTGCCATTTGGCTTGTTTTACTCATTAGCATCTTTGAAATTGATCCGTGTTGCATGTAGCCAGAGTTTCTTCATTTTCACTGCTGCGTAGTGTTCCACTGTGTAAATATGCTCCTATTCATTTTACCCATTCTCCTGTAGAAGGAACATTCGGGTTATTTCCAGTTTAAAACTATTACAGGCAGTGTTATAAAGGCAGTATTCCGTTAACATCCTTGCATGTCTTTGAGTGCTCACATTTATACCTCTCTTTGAATTTATTTTCCAGAAACTATTTTATTTATTTTATTTTATTTTCAGGGAAGGAATTGCTGAATTACAAGATAGGTGTATGTTCAACTTTAGAAAATACTGTCAAACATTGTTTTACAGTGTTTCTACCAATTTAGGCCTCCAAAAGCCCGTGAGAAAGTTCCCATTGTTCCACAGTCTCACCAGGGCAGTGTTGTCAGTCATCATTTTAAAGATTATTATTCTACCTTGGTCCTATACATCTCCATATGAGCTTTTGAATCAGTTTGACTTTCCAGAAGAAGTCTTGCTGGAATTTTGATTGGGGTTGAACTAAATCTATAGATTGATTTGGAGATAATTGACATCCTCACAATATTGAGTTTTCATTTCATGTGTGACTTTTTTTTCTCCATTTCTTAAAAAATTTTAAAACTTAGTTTTTTGTAGTTTTCTGTATAGAAGTCTTGTACAACTTTGGAAATGTTGGCACTTTATAATAGACATCAAATGAAATAAATGCTTTAGAAACGCAACAACCAGGTTGAATTACTTACTGTAATAGTTTAGCCCTAAGCTAGTAGTCTTATTTTTTATCACAGCCCACCCTGTCTCAAAAAGAGATGGGATATATGTGAGTTTCCCAGTCATTTATGCAACAGATATCCTACCACGTGCTCCATAAATACCTATTGTAATACCAAGCACTGTTCTAAACATTGGGGAGATGATGGTAGATAAGAGAATAAGGCATTTGAAATGCAGTTTAATCCTGGAAAGGGAAAGAAAGTTTGACTAATGTAGATTGCCCAAACTGTAGAATATACTTGGGCACCACGGGTTGTAATGGAAAGTTGAAACATGTGGGATGGTGTATACGATATGTAAAGGGGTTGGCCTGAGGCCTGGCACATTAGTGTTCAGTAAATTTTAACTGCGCTGCTTGTTGCTGTTGTTGCTATCATACCTATTTTGAGGAAAGGTAGGAACTGAAGTCAGAATCTTAGAGAAATGCCTGTGTTTAAGGGTATTCCTGAATAAAAATACAGCACATGAAGAAAGTCAGAAAATTAGTGCACAGAGCCTGGGTCAGAATTAAGGAGAATTCAGTGTTGTGAAAGCCAAGGATATAAAGATTTTTAATTGTCTCAAAAGCTGCACACACATCAAACGGATGAGAAAGAAACAGACCATTGATGTAGCAATTATGAGAATATCGATTGACCTTTGAGAAAGCATTCTTAGTAGTCGCATGACTGGGGTTGGACTTTCTGGAAAAATTCTGCTGAGGGAGAAGGATGAAAGAACTTAAGGAAAAGTACTTTCTACATTAGAGAAAAACTTAAAATGATATTTGTAAAAACTTAAATAATATTTTCAAACAAATAAGAAAATTTAAGTGGATTACATTAACAATCTATTGCTGTTTAACAAATCAGAGCAAGATATAGTGCTTAAAGCAGTAACAGACATTTTTGTGGATCAGGAATTTGCTATAGGTCAGCTGGATGAGGACCTTAATTTCCCTGGACCCAACAAGACCAAGAGAAAACCTATTCTTTTTTTTTTTTTTTTTTTTTTTTTTAAAGATTTTTTATTTATTTATTTGACAGAGAGAGATCACAAGTAGATAGAGAGGCAGGCAGAGAGAGAGAGGGAAGCAGGCTCCCTGCTGAGCAGAGAGCCCGATGCGGGACTCGATCCCAGGACCCTGAGATCATGACCTGAGCCGAAGGCAGCGGCTTAACCCACTGAGCCACCCAGGCGCCCCAACCTATTCTTTTATATTTAAAAATTCACAGTCTTGGCAGCTGTATCTAAAAATGCTGTAGAATAGAAACGTTTCAGTGTAAAATTATGTTCTCTGTAAAAAAAAAAATATACATAAAGTTGTATGGCTGATTTTGCTCTATGAAAGGGAAGAAGGGATTTCAATAATTTGTATATCTGAAACACTTGATAATAGAGGTTGCTTGGTTTGGGTAGATAGGGTTTTAAATGCTTTTCACTTTTCACACTCTACCTAAATGAGCTTTTGAGCTATCCAGTTTCCTTATTTCTGTTTGTCAGCAGGTTATCCTGGGCATTGGGATCATGGGCCTCTTTTGTTCTCTTTTCTTCTGTATGTCTCTGTATTTAAAAGGGGGGGGGCACTGATAAATACTCATTTTAATAGAAACTACTATGTATTTAGTGAAATATAATATAAAACACTTTAAAATATAATTGTATTTTCAAACTTAATCCAGTCACTCCTCTTGATAACAAATCTGTCAATTATACTTCTGTTTTTGATCCATTAGGGTTGCATTTATTTTTCCTTTCTGTTTGCTATTGATTGGGGGTGGGGGGGTATGTGCTGTGTGCTTCGTTTTGTTTTTGGAAACAACTATAAAAGGTGTGTGAATCATTTGAATATGTGCTGCTCCCTATTACTTCTGTTTCTCTCTTTTTTTATTTCCTGCTGTGAATTGGCGATCATAATTTAGATGGGAAGGCCAATTTACTCTATAATGAATGCTTATAGTTACCTGTTATTTTAAAAGTAGGTACTCATTACTAGTATAACTTTTTACATATCCCTTTATTTTAAAAATACAGTTAGATTGTATTTGGTCTTAGACTTTAATTGAATTTTTTCGCTATGGATTTTTCAGAAGGACAGATAATCCATACATTTGCCAAAGTCTGTGGGGGGTTTTCCTTAAAAATCAAATTTACACAAAGAAAGTCAAAGAAACTCTCCAGTTGGTGGTGGTGGTGGTGGTTTTAAACTTTGGTTGAATGTTATCATCACACTGACTCGTTGAATGCAGTTACAATTTCTACAGAAAATAAGAAGTTAATTTCTTTTAAACTGTTCTTAGCCATATCTCAGATACAATGCCCAATACCACTTGAGGAAAGTTACCAGTTAACTGGCTTGCATCATTACCCTTGACTAGAGTGTGAAAATGCAACATCGAGGTTTGCCGAAGCCCGGATAGTAGATACATCGTGCCTAGATACATCGTGTCGTCTCCATGGGTCGTATTTTAAACAGCACAACTCTAAATCTTTTATAAAGCCCAAATGTGGTCAGAATTTTTAATGAGCATGCTAGAAGCTCTTTAGTTTTACTCTTAACTATATCTGTGAATGTGCCTTAGTTTCTTTAATCATTTCTCCATGCGAGATTGTAACATGTAGAGTGATTCAGTTTTATGTGCTGCTTTTAAAAAGGAAAATCAAAGACTCAAGTAGTTTGCTATTGTTTCCATTTTTGCTGACCTAGATGAAATGATGAGATTGATTTAAACCTGTTCTCTAGTAAATTATGTAAATCTGAACAAAACCATAATTCCTTTATTTAAAATATCTTTACTCAGCAAGAAAACAACCCAATTAAAGTATGAGCAAAAGATATGAACAGACACCTTGCCAAAGAAAATATACAGATGGCCGATAAGCATATGAAAAGACGCTCAACACGTTTGTTATAGGAGAATTGCAAATTAAGTTAACAGTGAGATAATACCACATACTTATTAGAATAGCTAATATCCAAATAATGGACAATACCATTTGCTGGCAGTGTTGTGGAGCAACAGGAACTTTATTCATTGCCTTTAGGAATGAAAAATTGGAAGAGAGTTTGGCCATCTATTATAAAGCTAAACATAGCCTTACCATATGATTCTATAGTCATGCTCCTTGGTATTTACCCAAATACGTTGAATACTTATGTCCACACAAAAACCTGCACATGAATGTTTATAATAGCTTTGTTCATAATTGCCAAAACTGGAAGCAGCTAAGATGATATCCTTTACTAGGTGAGTGTTAAACAAACTGTAGTGTGTCCATATAGTAGGAATATTACTCACCAGTAAAAAGAAATGATCAAGCCATGGAAAGACATGGGGAATCTTAAGTGCCTATTGCTAACTGAAAGAAGGCAGTCTAAAAAGTCTACCTCGTGTAAGATTCCCATAGACACTCTGGAAGAAGTGATTGTCTCTAGAGAGACAATAGAGAGATCAGAGGTTTGGGGAAAGAGAAGAAGGGTTGAATATGTGAAGCATGGGGGATGTTCAGGTTGATGAAGCTAGTCTGTGTGATACTGTAATTGTGGTTGTGTGACACTGTGTGTTTGTCAAAACCCACTGAGCTTTACAGCACAACGAATGACGCCAGACTCTATGCAAATTTAAGAAATCATTTAGGAGATCAAGGGACCCCAGGATAGAATGCAGGCTGTGACAAAAGAATCTGTATGGATGACACAACCTTATTCAGAGGAGATGGGGCAAAAAGATGCTGACCTAAGTAACTTTGGGAATAAGTGGAATCTAGAGGACTAAAGACAAAAGACTATGCATAAATACTTGATTCTAGTAAAGTCATCAAAAACAGGGAAGCTCAGAAACTGTCAGAGGCAAGAGGAGCCTGAGGACAAGATGACTAAATGTAGTGTGGTACCCTGGTTGGGATCCTGAAACAGAAAAAAGACATTGGGTAAAAACTGAAAGAATCTGAATAAACTGTGGACTTTAGTTAGCAAAAAAAATATATATGTGTGTGTGTGTGTGTGTGTGTGTGTGTGTGTGTATTTTTATCTGTCCAGCTTTGAGATTATAATGTACAAACATGCTTAAACAAATCTACATTTTTTTATCCTCAGAGTTACAGATGAACTGGGTTGAGGCATGTTTATGTTCATTTCCTAATTAGTGCCTACAGTTTATCTCTTATATATACCAAATATTTTTTATACTTTATTAAAATCTTGATAGAATTGTCTTTTGAAAATGAAAGCCATGGGGCACCTGGGTGGCTCAGTGGGTTAAAACCTCTGCCTTCAGCTCAGGTCATGATCCCAGAGTCCTGGGATCAAGCCCCGCATCGGGCTCTCTGCTCAACAGGGGCCTGCTTCCCTTCCTCTCTCTCTGCCTGCCTCTCTGCCTACTTGTGATCTCTGCCTGTCAAATAAATAAATAAAATCTTTAAAAAAAAAAAAAAAAAAAAAGAAAGAAAGAAAGAAAATGAAAGCCGTGTGAGGCACCTGGGTGGCTCATTCAGTTAAGTGCCTGCCTTCAGTTCAAGTTACAATCCCAGGGTCCTGGGATCAAGCCCCACATTGGACTCCCTGCTCAGGGGGAGTCTGCTTCTTCCTCTGCCTCTGCCCCTGATTTGTGCGTGCTCTCGCCCGCACTCTCTCACTCTCTCTCTCTCTCCCTCTCAAAAATAAATAAACTCTTTAAGAAAATAAACTCTTTATTTTAGAAAATAAAAGTGGTGCCTGAGTTAATGATTTTGTTCTCAACTGTAATTACATAGTGCACATGACACACCTTACACATACCACCCCCTTTCGCTTGCCGTGCACCCTCAGTAATTCTTGATTACAATAGTGAATGAGTGAAGAACTGGGTTAGGTCCTAGAAACTTCCATTTACTCATAACCAGCCTCTTCCCATGAAGGATTTGAAATAGCTTATAACAAAAAGACAGTAAATGAATAACATATAAGGGAGGTGGAAAATCCATTCCAGAGATATATGTTTGACTCAGACCGAGAACTATATGTAAATATTTTTAAAATATTAGCACATCAGGGTTTCTTTTAGTTACTCTTTAATTCTGGGAATGACAAGCCCAGTGCCTGTGAGAGCCGGACAGATCCTATAAATACACGGTTGGGTGAAGGGTACTCTGGTAGGGAGTGGTGGAGCCTCTGCTTCCCCTTCCGGTGCTATTGCCTTTATCAAACCTCATGCATCAGGGAGGTAGTGCCTGCTTGCTTTGACCTGAATTTTTCTTCAGTGGATCAGCTCATATCAAAAGGTGTTACTACATAAATATTTGTTTGGGAAAGCAATAGAAAGGAGTGAAGTTTCTTCTTTCAATTAATATTTCAGATCTGTGATGCTATCCAGATAGCTTTGTAGTTAGATAGTCCAAGCCTAATTTTGATGCCTGCATCCAAATGTTGCTGAGTGCCTCTCCCCCGCCCCCCCCCCCATAACCACTGGATCCTGGGCTGAAGGTTTGCTCTGCTCCTGGTCTCTAGGATTTTATTCCAAGATGTTGATACACACACTATGCTTCGAACATTGGAGCAGGCAGGTAAGGTGATGTCACAACTGTTGCCTAGTGGGCAGTGATCATAAAAGGCCGTGAGGTATGAGAAGTTTCCCAATTTCAGAATGATTAAAGTGATTTTTTTAAGTGCTTCATGAATAGGGGTACTCTTAGCATGCTTATATAGTCGTTCTTATTGTGAGATGGTATGCTAATACTTTTGAACACTGGCAACTCACCTAGGAAATCTGGAACTCTCAATCTACAGCGATAGTTGTTTTGTTAGATTTCACAGTTGCTCATTTTTTCACATAAGGTTTAATTTTCCTTTCTCAAAGTCTCATACCCATGTCATTGGTAGCATAGAAAATAACTTTTAAGCATGTTTGGAAGTGAGATAAGTCATTTAGGCATTCACCCTTGTTAATTCTTTTGGTAAGTACCTACAGGCCCTGACAGCTGCAGGTAGAAGTGACCCATATATATGTCTCCTTCCCTGCAGCCTTGCTCCCAGGTTTGTTAGTGCGTGAAAACAAGTCCTGGCCCGAATTCTGCCACACACACCATTAGCAGGTAGATACAGAAACAGTCACTATAAGAATAGTAATAGTAATAGTCCTATAAGAATAGTAAAGTCCCTTGGGGCGCGTGGGTGGCTCAGTGGGTTAAGCCGCTGCCTTCGGCTCAGGTCATGATCTCAGGGTCCTGGGATCGAGTCCCGCATCGGGCTCTCTGCTCAGCAGCGAGCCTGCTTCCCTCTCTCTCTCTGCCGGCCTCTCTGTCTACTTGTGATCTCTCTCTGTCAAATAAATAAAATCTAAAAAAAAAAAGAATAGTAAAGTCCCTACTCTGTACCCTTTTTAAGCATTCCCAAAAAATTCCTTAACATGAAAGATTTACTCCAAAAACAACATTCTGACAGAAGGCTCAGGTAACTTAACAATTCAGCCAACAGAACCCTTCACTAAGAGGAACAAAGAACCAAATGAAATTTTATAATGGGACCCTACTCCAAAAGGGCTTGGCTGCTGGGTTAGCCAAATTCTTGTTTCCTATTTATGCAAGGACCATCTGGCTATCCACATACTTTGAATATCACTCATTTTGCCATGAGTGAATAGTTCACCGTGAAAAAGATAGTTCCAACTTCCCGTACGCCAATAAGCCATCTGATGCAGGTTTAGGTAGTGATATTTGAAGTATTTGTGTGGTGGTCTTAGATGCTTTGAATGTGGATACCTGATAGGGTCTTCAAAATATTAACCAACTGTCTTCCTTTGTCCTTTATATTAAAGAATTTTAAAGTTAATTACAATGTAACAAGGTAATATGTGAATAAAATTTTTGCCTTATATGTTGAATGTTGGAAAATATAGCTAATGGATAAAATCTGAAATTTTGCAGATACTGCTTAGGATAAAGCTTCTTAAGTTGCTTTTTAAATACAAACTAAATGCTGTTAATAATATATGTGAGGGGTGCCTAGGTGGCTCAGTGGGTTAAGCCTCTGCCTTCAGCTCAGGTCATGATCTCAGGGCCCTGGGATCAAATCTCCCATCGGACTCCTTGCTCAGCAGAGAGCCTGTTTCTCTCTCTCCTCCCTGCTTGTTCTCTCTACCTCTCTGTCAAGTAAGTAAATAAAATCTTTTTTAAAAAAGTAGTACGTGTGATATTCTGATCGGCAGAAGTAGACAGAACTCTGGTTTAATGGCTTCTCTGGACCAGATTCTGCTCTTAACTCCTTTTCTCACGTGCCCATATTGTCAGTGGGTGGTAGTAGTGCTCTTATTATTTAGTAGATAAGCTTGTTGTCTACATTTGGACTCGTTTTTTGGTAAGATACCATCCCAAGGAAAATACCTACCTATACCTACCTTTATAATGAAATAGTGTCCACAGGAAATTTTTTTAAAAAGAATTTGTTGGAAAAGTGTAAACTTAAATGCTCTTCTGGTTTAGAGTTTTATAAAATACTCCTAAGTAAATATGACTAACTTATGGAATTGTAGACAGTGTACCTCAGTGACTACACTTAAAGCATTTTCATAATTATCAGTCCTTAGTCTAATGAACTAGAGTTAATAGAACAGTCCTTGAAATTTAACAGCTGTAGGGTGTTTGGCTCAGTCGGTTAAGTGTCAGCCTTCAGCCTGGGTCATGCTCTCCAACTCCTGGGATCGAGCCCCACATCAGGCTCTCTGCCCAGCTTCTCACTCTCTTCTCTCACCTTCACATTTTCTCTCAAATAAATGAACAAAATCTTGTTTTAAAAAGAAGTGTATGGCTTTAAAATATATATACATTCTGACAGTAAAATGTATGTCATTAACGTGTGACATATGTATGCTTTATATTTTGTAAATATATTAGGATCTGTCAAAACTGGGATTTTCTCTCTTTCAGCCTCAGTGGGACGGCAATTTTAAGATAATAAGGGAACACTGAGAAGAGATTTTGCAGGCTCTTTTTGCCACACAATAGGAAGTGTCAAGCTAGTACCTGGTCCTTCAGTGTACTGCCAGCTCCAGTGGGTGAGAATTGCAATGTCTAAACATTTCGGGGTCTCAGAACTACGTGTGTTTGCTCCATCTTTGTGGAGAGATGGTAGAGAGGTGCCACCTGCCTGTCCCAGAGTCCCAACCAGTTCCCATGGAAATGTGTGACTCCTTTCATTACTTTCCTCAGGGCAGAAATTCTGGACCAGTGCAGAGCTTGGTTATCACATCCAAAATATTTGCAAGTAAATAAAACTTCTAGATAAAAGTGGAGTTTTAATAACAGAATTTGTGGAGTTTTAAAAATTGCAAGTGTTGCTTCTTCTTTTCCTTGTGACATTAGGCTTTATGGTCTGCCTCCTGGAAAGGACTCTGTTCCTTTAAAGCAACAGCAGTAGTGAACAATCTGTTTACCCCATCCTTTTCCTGAGAAGTAAAAACAGCCTTAGAAGGTGATGTCAGAGGGTCCTCAACTATGAACTAGCAAGGAACTTCCCCAAGATCTCTGTGACAGTAAACAGTTAGAGTCTCTTTCATTTATGATTTAGATCAGAATGCTCTTTGACTTACCCTTATCCTGAACAAGCTGTACGGGCAATTCCATTTGTAGTGTGGAAACTAATCTGTGCGTTGGTATGGAGACTCACATTCTAAATCTTAGAATGCTGGGTGGAATGAAGAAGTTCCCAGACTATACCCAGTGAGAAGAATTATAGAATACTGTACTGGATTACAGCAGATGGGTGGTATTGACTAGGACTGATTGAATTCCAATGCACATCTTCCTTTTCATCTGTATATATTTCATATTACACCTACATCAGTTATTTTTTGAATGCTATAAAGCTCATATGGCATAAAACTAGCCATTTTAAGGTGTACATTTCAGTGGCATTTAGTATGTTCACAGCGGTGGGCAACTATTTTTATCTAGTTTTCTCTAGTTCCAAAATAGTTCCTTCACCCCAGAAGTAAACCCTGTGCCCATGAAGCTCTCGTTCCCCATTTCTGCCTTCCCCTCAGCCCCTGGCAACCACTAATCTGCTTTTCTGTCTGTGGATTTACCTGTTCCAAGTATTCTTATAAAGGGAATTTCCTATAAAAGGAATCGTAGTATGTGACCTTTTGTGTCTGCCTTCTTCCACTTAGCATAATGGTTTTGAGGTACATCCAAGTTGGTAGTTGTCTATCAGTGCTTTTTTTTTTTAATGGCTGAATTAATTTTATGTATGTACTCTATTTTGTTTACTTAGTCACCCACTGATGGACCATTGGGTTGTTTCCACCTTTGGTTTTTGTGAGTAGTGCCACTAGGAATATTTGTCTATCAGTGCTCGTTTGAATACCTGTTTTCAGTTCTTTGGCATATATACCTAAGAGTTTAATTGCTAGGTCATGTGGTAATTCTGTGTTTAATTTTTAAGAAGTCTCTAAACTCTTTTCTGTAGCGACTGTGCTATTTTACATTACTGCCAACACTAAATATTTATGCTGGGATACTGGACTGACTCTGGGGCTTCCAGATTAAATTCCGAACAATCAGGATTTTTTACTTTTGGGTAACACTAGTATATATTGTTTCATGAAGATTTTCAAAGGAAGCCTGTGAACGTGGTCCATTTCTGAAGTTGGTGTTTGAATTTCCATTATTTGTTGTGCCATTGATCCTCAGACATCTGAAAAGAAGTGTTGTTTTTTTTTTAAGATTTTATTTATTTATTTGACAGAGAGAGAGAGAGAGATCACAAGTAGGCAGAGAAGCAGACAGAGAGAGGGGGGAAGCAGGCTTCCTGCTGAGCAGAGAGCCCGATGCGGGGTTCGGGGCTCGATCCCAGGACCCTCAGATCATGACCTGAGCCAAAGGTAGAGGCTTAACCCACTGAGCCACCCAGGTACCCCTGAACAGAAGTTTTAAGAACAGTGTTTAAAAACTGAACTTGCTGTTACGGAAATTAAAATATCTATTCTCTTTCTTGTTTTGTCTTTTTTTTTTTTTTTATTTATTTGACAGAGAGATCACAAGCAGGCAGAGAGTAGGCGGAGAGCGGGGCGGGGGTGGGGGGGGCAGGCTTCCTGCTGAGCAGAGAGCCCGATGCGGGTCTCAGGGCTTGATCCCAGGACCCTGAGATCATGACCTGAGCTGAAGGCAGAGGCTTAACCCACTGAGCCACCCAGGCGCCCCTCTTGTTTTGTCTTTTATATCTAATATGTAACACCTTTCAAATATTTAGCTGATTTAGAAATCAGAGAGTAATAGATACACAGATTGTTGAGAGTAGAAGAACATTCTTGAGTAGTAATTTTCAAGATGTTTTTTGTTTGACTGACAGTAATTTTATTGCATAAAGAAGCGGATTCTGGTCCTTCCAGTTTCCAGTTGGGTACATCTTTTGTTTTCTTTTTCTGCTATGCAGTATTTAAAGTTGTAGCAGCTTAATCTTCCTTCTGCTGCTCATTGTGAATAATTTCCAGTCACCTAATGCACGGAACTGGCTTCTCTCTGCTAAATTACATGTTGATTGTTTCAACTACAGTATTTTAGTTTGTCGCAGAATGTGGTGGACCACTGCTGGAGCCTCACACACTGCTGTTGACCTCCACACTTACCTCCAACTTCCTTCCTGTTATAAAGAGTCCACATTTTGTTCTAATGGTTTTTCTTCTATGTGCTTTGGAAAGGTTAGGCTCCCAAGCCTTAAGTTATAAATAATAATCATTCTTTTTTAAAAGATTATTTGTTTATTTGAGAGAGCGAGTGAGCAAGAAAGAGAGAGAACAAGAGCATGGGGAAGCAGACTCCCCGCTGAGCAGGGAACCCGAAGTGATAAGGGACCAGATTCCTGGACCCTGGGATCACGACCGAGCCAAAGGCAGACGCTTAACTGACTGAGCCACCCAGGCGTCCCAAATAATAATCATTCTTAGTGAGTTAATCCTCTTCTCTATGCCAGCAGTTGGTTTAAGCTGAAGAACTTCCGTGAAAATTTTCATTTTCTTTAAAAAAAAAAAAAAAAGGCAGCTAAGATAGGAATTTTTCTTTTTTACTAGAACATGATACTTGGAGTTGCAGTGGCAGCTGTGGAGCAATGAGAGAAAAGAAATAAGAGAATCATAGAGGCATTACTGAGCCTCTGACTTTGACCAGAGACTGCCCTGTCTCCTTTTGTCACGTGAGATACTAAATTCTCCATTGTTTGACCCATTTTTTAATTGGTCTTCTGTTACTGATAGCATCCTAATTCATACCAAAGAGGAGAAGTATTTTGTTAAAATGTGAAAAACCTTCTAATATACTTTATAATTCTTACATGTGAAACTCAAGAATTTTATACGTAGGAAAACCTAAGACATTTTATTTAAACTCTTTACAGTTGAGGAACTGTAGTCCACTATATAAATTATAAATGAAGATGGGGTTTACCTGACAGAAGAAACAAATCGAAATATTCACTAGTTTTGTTCACATGTACCTATCAGCTACTCAAGCCTGTTCTTGCCTGAAAGTTGTTTTGTGGCTTAGAATGTAATGCCCAAACCAAACCTGCTGAATCAGAATCTCCTGAGGTTTGACTCAATTATGTGTATTTTAAACCAGTTCTCTCGTGACTCTGAGGCGACCAGTTTTTGAGTCCGAACCACTGACCCCAGGGCAGATGTCTAAATTTCTCAGTGCTTTGGAACTCTAAATACTGCTGCCCTTTTTTGCTCATAGTAAGTATTTGAATTTCACATTTCAGAAGCTCAGTTAATACTAAAACACTGTCACGGATACGCAGCATATGTGAAAGTACTGTTCTTGAATTTGTTCTTTTTTTTTTCTCTCTCTGTACTATTTGTTTAGCAGCTTTATGTAGATAGGGCAAATATTTTATAATTTGAGAAAAGGAATTTTTTGTTTGTTTTTTTTTTCCCATTTTGTATACCTAGTAAGCCACTTTTCCCTCAATACATTGTTTTACTCAGGACTCTTGTTATAGAAATCAAACTCTAACTTTTAGGCAAAAGGAGAAATTAAATGTCTTATATTCCCAAATTCTTAGATGGCGTGGGCGCAGCTGGGCTGGGGGCAGGGGAGTGGCAGTAAGACTTAGAAGCAGTGACCCTTAACTCTGTGGGATGTTTGCTGCTTCTCACTGCTGGTGGGCCTCATTATCTCAGACCTGCTTCCTCCTCACAGCTACAACAGTGGCTGTGAGCATGTCATAGACCCCGTCCCCACAACTTCATCACCCCGGAGGACTCTCTTGAATGACTGCTTTGTAACAAACACTGTGCCAGGGACTAGGAATACAGCAGGGAACAGGGACATCTGAAAATTGTAATAGTCTAGTGAGTCTGGCTGAGCTACACACATTCCTGAATTTAGGGACATTGTGGTGATACTAACTTAGTTGTCATTAGTTGTACCAACAACAGTTAGTGGCTAGCACTGTAAGTTGGGAAATCTGTTGGGCTCTGTCTGATGAGTGACCTTAGAGTGGTTTAAACACTGAGTAGTTCATCCTCTCAAGTAGAGCAGTCTTAGAGATAGGCCTTGTAGGATTGGAGTCAGGGCCCTAGGTCTTGCCATCTTCCTGCTTTACCATCCTAACATGAGACTTCCTTTGTTAAGATGACTTCATGGCCCAAAGTGGCTGTCCTTATGTCCAAAAGGAATAAGATCAGAAGAGCAAAAGCATTTATTTCCCAGCTGAGCCAGCTTCCTCTAAGCATCCTTTCCAGGGGTCCCACAAGGCACTCTTAATGTATATCTCATTGGGTACCGCTCATTAACGTTGCCTTACCTAGCTGCAAGAGAAGCCCAGAAACAGAGAACTTTAGTTGGGTGCATTGCTGCCCTGAAGCTGAGCAAGAAGAGGAGAGTGGGCAGCATGTGGCAATGACCAGTGTCCAGACATTCGCAGCTGTCAAAGGTTGGCATTCTTGAGAGTTCATCAGCAAGTTTTCACTTAAAATCTAAACAGTAATATGAACGGAGTCAACCTCTTTTCAAGTTAGTATCAAATCTCACTTTCTTTCATATTCATTTGTTATTCATTCAGTTCCTCTCCAGACAGTGGAAGCCCACTCAGATTCCAGCTTAGTACTTTCCATTTGTAGGTAGAGATGAGGTCGTTAGTATAAGTCCTGTTTTATAATAAGCAAGGCCACTATATAGGAAAATCAGGTTTCTCGAGGATATAAGTAAAAACTCACCAACCCTTTGTGTCACTTATAAAAGTCTCCTGGTTGGTCTCCTTTGATCATACCACCCTTCTCTCTTTAGTAGCCCTCCGTGGCCCATCAGCTGACACCCAAACACCTCTGATGTTCACAGCCTTCAGCCCCGCGCTCAACCTGCCTTTCTAAACCACTGCATTATAACCAAGTCAAACCAATCATCTCATTCTTACTACAGTATTTTTTCATCAGGACCTTCGTATTTTTTTTTTTTAAAGAGTTTATTTATTTGACAGACAGAGATCACAAGTAGGCAGAGAGGCAGGTAGAGAGAGAGGAGGAAGCAGGCTCCCTGCAGAGTAGAGAGCCCGATGCGGGGCTCGATCCCAGGACCCTGAGATCATGACCTGAGCCGAAGGCAGCGGCTTAATCCACTGAGCCACCCAGGCGCCCCAGGACCTTCGTATTTTATACTCCCCAGATCCTCCCCATCCTTTATGGTTCATGCTGACGGGCCATTTACATTTACCTCTGCTTTTATGTTGTTATCTGTTGGAATTTTTTGTTTCTGGTTTTTGTTTTCTTCAGAGCAATAATAGTTATTACTGTTAATGAGCTTTAGTGTATCAAATGCTATTGTAATTTGTGTGTGCATTCAGTAAAAAAAAAAAAAGAAAATTCTATGAGGAAGATACTATTGTTATACCCATTTTAGAGATAAAACTGAGGCACAGAGAGGTACAGTATTTTTCCTAAGGACTGATCCAAGATTCTGACTTTAGGCTTTCTGGTTCCAAATCCATTTATGCTATCACATCGTACATTCTTACTTGTATTTTAATTTTGGACTTATTTACCCACAACTAGTTTGGACATTTTCTTTTTTCTGATTTTCTCACAAGATCTAGCAAATGCTCCCTCTATAGAAGAAACAGTATCTTCAATAAATAATTCGTTGACTGAATTTAAAAATCTGTTAACAGTAGTCGGGGAAATTAAATCTCAATCTGGATTTGTTTAATTTTTCTTTTTAATACTGGACAGCAGGGGTGCCTGGGTGGCTCAGTTGGTTAAGCAGCTGCCTTCAGCTCAGGTCATGATCCCAGAGTCCCACATCCAGCTCCTTGCTCAGCGGGGAGCCTGCTTCTCTCTCTGCCTCTGCCTGCGCTCCCTCTCTCTGACAAATAAATAAATAAAATCTTAAAAAAAAAAATACTGGACAGCAGTATGTGTAACATTTCCAATACACTTCCAGAATATAAGGTATTTTCATTTAAAAGAAAAAACTTGTGGGCCAAGGAGTTTGTTGTACAAATGAGATATAAAAACAGACAAAGATGGGTGTCCTGGGTGGCTCAGTCAGTTGGGCATCCCAGTCTTGATTTCAGCTCAGGTCATGATCTTAGGGTTGTGAGATTAAGCCCGTATCCAGCCGGCCATGCCAGACATGAAGCCTGATTAGGATTCCCTCTCTCCCTCTCCTGATGCCTCTCCCCCAACCCCTCTTCCCTCTCTAAAAAGAAAAGAAAAAAATACATATATATATCTCTCCTCTGCCAGAAACATGAGTGTAGAAGTTTGGCAAGTTAAAACCAGTTTTGTTTTTGGTTTCAAGAGAATGCTCCTCATACCTTAATAAAACTTCGCTTTGATAAACAAATGATCTTGGTTGGAGTTGTTGCCTAAGACCACCTGATGTGTTTGTTATGGGGCTCAAAGGTACAAGAAAAGCACCTGGCTCAGGGGGCCCCAGATAGAACACGGTAGGTCATTTGCCACTGACAAAATCCAAAGACAAAGAGACACCTGGTGGTGAAACAAGAAAGGAATTTATTTCAGGGAGGCCCTCACCGAGAAGACAGCCGGCTAATACAAGGACTGTCTCTGAAGGGCTGAAAATAATTACAGATTTATATAAGGAAAGTATGAGACAAATGTTAGTGGGTACATAGAGCTGGGCAGTAAAAGTGAACTCATCATTGTCTTGGGGTCAGTCATGTGGGGTCTTGTTGGCTGTCAGGGCACTTGTAAATTGCTTGAGGGGTAGTTTCATTTCCCATCACAGGATGCTTTGCAATTGAGTCTTTTGCCTGAGTTAAAAGACAGACAGGAAAGAAGAACTTAATTGGTTGTAAAGTACAGACTAAGGTCAAAATGGAGGTACTCATTTTTCAATGAGATCTCAGATGAGAAAGGGATAACTTAGGAAGTCAGTTGCTTTCACCAAGTCAGTTGTAGTTATCGAAGTATTTATTAAGTCCCAAGGCTAGGTCTCAATTCTGAGTCTCCGTAATATATTTTGTCCGTCCCATGGTAGTAGAACTTTTTAAAAACATGCTTGTTTTTGGAGTGCCTGGGTGGCTCCATTGGTTAAGCATCTATCTCTGGGTTTTGGCTCAGGTATGATCTCAGGGTCATGAGATCAAGCCCCACTAAGACTAGGGCTTATGCTCTGTACAGAGTCTGCTTGAGATTCTTCCCCTGTCCTTCTCCCTCCACCAATTCACAAGTGCACCCCTTCCTCAAATAAGGAACATCTTTTTAAAAAATACATGCTTTCTTGCCTCCTTTTGAGAGAGTAAGCAGGCGTTTCTTATTAAATCAAACACAAAGCAGCTGTTGACTGTAAAAACAAAACAAAAGAGCCCAGTATTTTACCACAAAAATGAGTTTATTTGGGAGTAGCAGAGTATTGCAATTCCAGACAATCAGACTATGGCAAACCATAGGCAAGTATGGAGAACAGAGGAGGAGTTGCTTTCATGAAAAAAAGGAGACTGCTGGGTGGGGCTGTTTCACAGAGTTCAAGGTGGTGATAGCTTCTCACCTACGGACTGTGGCAGTTTCTCATTGGCTAAGCTTTTTTTTTTTTTTAAAGATTTGATTTATTTATTTGACAGAGAGAGAGATAACAAGTAGGCAGAGAGGCAGGCAGAGAGAGAGAGGAGGAAGCAGGCTCCCTGCGGAGCAGAGAACCCGATGCGGGGCTCGATCCCAGGACCCTGAGATCATGACCTGAGCCGAAGGCAGCGGCTTAATCCACTGAGCCACCCAGGCGTCCCATTGGCTAAGCTTTTGCTGGGCAAGGAGAAATTCTTCCTCTGTGGGGGTATGTAAAGTAGGCTCTCTCCTATTTGGGATGTGAGTGGTAGTGCGTGAGAGCTCTGCCTTCAGGGCTTTGTTTTCTTACTCCTATAACTTGGTTGTTGATTTATTATATCAAATTAATCAACATGTTCTGGAGTTTGAATTTTTTTTTAAGAGTTTATTTACTGGACGCCTGGGTGGCTCAGTGGGTTAAACCGTTGCCTTCGGCTCAGGTCATGATCTCAGGGTCCTGAGATCGAGTCCCATGTCGGGCTCTTTGCTCAGCGGGAGCCTGCTTCCTTCTCTCTCTCTCTGCCTGCCTCTCTGTCTATTTGTGATCTCGCTCTGTAAAATAAATAAATAAAATCTTTTAAAAAAAAAGAGTTTATTTACTTATTTGACGAGAGAGATCACAAGTAGGGAGAGAGGGGGGGGGAAGCAGGCTCTCCACTGAGCAGAGAGCTCAATGTGGGGCTCGATCCCAGGACCCTGGGATCATGACCTGAGCGGAAGGCAGAGAGTCTTTAACCCATTGAGCCACCCAGGCACCCCATGTTTGATTTTTTTTTTATTGTACTAGAATTTCAAATTATCTTTCATAAATACAAATAATTCCAAATCCAGTTTCCTATTAGTCACCATTGCACATTTAAGTATGAAATTAGTACATTTAAAGTTTGTATCATACGTTTGTGGCACACATACACTTTGATTTGGAATTTTTCTAGAATTGTAATGGCTAAAGTAAAAATGTAGTTAAAGATTCCAGAGCCCATTAAAAAATTCACCACTCAAAATCCAGTTTTTCCCTATCAAGTGAAATAGTCTTCAAGCATCCAGAGATGAGTTCAGATATTCAGAGGAGCTATAAATATAACCAGATGTCTCACCTATATCTCAGAAGTTGGTATGTCAAATGATAATAGAAGGGAAGAAAGATTATCAGTTTTAATGGCCACATCATTACTGCTCTTGGATGTATCTTTCTCTTTGGTTTTAATTTGCTTGTATGAATGAACTTACTAGAATTAGTCCACTCTCCGTGGGTATATACCTTCTGTTTATTGTGCAAATTAGTTTATATACATCCCTATTGGGATATTCTTTGAGATGTAAGTATGCATAACTGTGTATTTTGTCAGTACGTTAATTGTTCCTGATACATAGTACTCCAACTGCCTGAGTGAGGGGGATTGAGGGAAGTCTCTCTGAAGACTTAACATCTGAGCTGGACCTAAATCCTGTAAATTGATGAGAGACACAGGTTATGACAGTTCAGAAAGAGGAAGTTGTAGCTATTGATCTCAAACCAAAAATGGACAGAATTTAGAAAGAATTGGAAGAAATAAACTAAAGGGTGTATAAAATGGCCAAGTCATCGCATTAAACTGACCCTCAAGAGCCAAACTTGTTCACCGATGACCTGAGAACTGGTTATTTTCAAATTAGAAAGCTCTGAGTCCTGTTAGCAAGCATGTATATTTTAGGACTACCCACTTTCTGGGGAAAAAGATTCTCAGGTATGAAGGACTTTCATTATAATTGGTCTCTTCTAAGTGGGTGTTTATGGGTTAATTTGATTCTTAAATCATTCAGCCCTTCCAATTTTTCCAGGAGTTTGCTGCGTTGTGAAATTTCAGCTCTAACAGAAAACCGAGGTGATAATATAGAACAACCCTTGAACATTTCTTGGGTGGTAAATTGAGAATATCTAAACTGCTAATGTCAGTGTTGTTAACCTTAAAAATAAGAACTGCCAGTTGTTTTACCAACAAAAAATGATTTTATCTGGGGATAAAAGAAAACTGCAATCCAAGACAAAGTAGCTACAGAAAAACCCAGCAACAAAGAAGAGGTATGCTTTACTAGGGAAGGTGTTCTAAACTAAAGGCCCATTGGAGCAACCTGGGAGTTGGAAGTATGTGACTTTTCATTGTCTGAGCTGTTGGGATTAGTGGGGGGAGATAAAGAAAACCTCTTTGCCTCCACTGGAATAGTAGAATAGTATCTACATGCAAGATCAGGTCCATTTGCTGAGATCCAAGTTCCTGTTGGGTCTGCAGTAGGCCAGGACTGGTAGTGTCAGTGAGCCCTCATGCTAGAGACCTAACAATTAAAACCACAAGTAGACAAGACCACTTAACTCACGCTTTAACTGCAACCCATTGTTCGTTCGTTCTCTCTTTATTTCTTACTCTTCTCTTCTTATTGTCACACTTTCTTGAGGCATTGGTGAAGGTGTTTTACAATAACCAGAACGTTATAGCCACCAGAGACCAGAAAAGCTTTGATAGCAGCAGAATGCCTAGAAGACCACACCCACACAGTCTTCTTCCCTGCCCAAGATCATAGGCTGAACATACACCCACCCCCACCCACGATCCCAGGCTCTCTGCCTGCTCTCTGGCACCTAGCCCCACCCCCAACCTCTCCTTTCAAAACTTTTAAGTGTCAGGGTACCTGTGTAGCTGGTTAAGTGGTCCACTCTTGGTTTCAGCTCAAGTCATGGTCTCAGGGTCTTGAGATCAAGTCCCACTTCAGGCTCTGCACAGCATGGAGTCTGCTTGTCCCTCTCCCTCCCCCTCTGCCCCTTTCTCTACTCACTTGCTCTCTCTAAAATAAATAAAATCTCTAAAACTCTAGGTATCCATCTTGCTGGCAGAGGTTGGTTGTTAAGGCTTGAGCCTACCACCTTCTCAGGCTGCCAGCACCTGAAATAAATTTCTCCCTTTTTTCTCTTTTCCAAACACTTGTCTTATGAGTTGCTGGCTTCTCTCTCAATGGGTTTGTCCGAGTTTGTTCAGCAACAGTGTTGGCAAACCCAGCCAGGAGCTATGCTTTCAATTTGTCCAGTCTCCTCAGAATTCCATGGGACAGAGTGGTTGGCCATACCATGCACCAGGTCTCACCCATTCGATTCTGGAGTTAGTGGCTGTGGTAGATCATTCAGTAACAGTAAGGCATGAGAGCTCCTGGTGTCAAAACCTCCTGACTTCATTTTAGTGAGGATTCCCATTACTAATTTTTTGTTTTAAAGATTCCATTCATTTATTTGACAGAGATCACAAGTAGGCAGAGAGGCAGGCAGAGAGAGAGGAGGAAGCAGGCTCCCTGCTGAGCAGAGAGCCCGATGTGGGGCTTGATCCCAGGACCCTGGGATCATGGACCAGAGCCGAAGGCAGAGGCTTTAACCCACTGAGCCACCCAGGCACCCCTCCCATTACTAATTTTCACAGTATCCAATGATGATAACTAAGTTGATGTTCAGGACAAGTTGTTGGCCCAGCATTCACATTGACTGTCTCCGGGTGATACAGAGTTTGGTTTGTTTTTTTAAGATTTTATTCATTTATTTGACAGAGAGAGACACAGTGAGAAAGGAAACAAAAGTAGGGGGAGTGAGAGAGGGAGAAGCAGGCTTCCCGTGGAGCAGGGAGACTGGTGCAGGAAGACTAATGCGTGGGCTCATGACCTGAGCTGAAGGCAGACGCTTATCAACTGAGCCACCCAGGCACCCCCAGAGTTTGTTTTTATCCTGAACTTCAAGTTCTGTAGTGCTTACCTGTGCAGTGAATTTGTGGGATATTTGGGATCCCTCTCAGACTATCGCTGGATATGAGTTTAATTTCTGTGAGTTGATTTCCTCTACCTGGTTACCACCTTTTAACAAAGATAATGAGGCTATGTGAGAGAAATACACTGTTTGTGAATTACTTTTTAATGTACTTTTGTAATTAGTACTACTTTGGTGTTTTCTCTTTAAGTCATGAAGATATGGTATGATGCCAAGATAAATGCATTTGGAAATTAGGGTGAAAGGAAAAGGAGTCTGTTGGTATTCTTACTTTACTGGTGTAACTTTGCATTTGAATATTGTATTGTGATGTGTGTAAGAAATATATTTGGTCTTGGGGTGCCTGGGTGGCTCAGTGGATTAAAGCCTCTGCCTTCGGCTCAGGTCATGATCCCAGGGTACTGGGATTGAGCCCTGAATCGGGATCTCTGCTCAGCAGGGAGCCTGCTTCCTCCCTTCTCTCTCTCTCTGCCTACCTCTCTGCCTACTTGGGATCTGTCTGTCAAATAAATAAATAAAATCTTAAAAAATATATATATATATTTGGTCTTTGTTCTGGGTTCCTGGCACGTGGAATTTCCTGAGTAATAAGAGGACTTGTCATTCATAAGGAGGCCTTTTTGAGTTTATACTAATTAGGTATTTAGAGTGGGTACCCTAGGGGCGCCTGGGTGGCTCAGTGGATTAAGCCGCTGCCTTCGGCTCAGGTCATGATCTCAGGGTCCTGAGATCGAGCCCCGCGTCGGGCTCTCTGCTCCGCAGGGAGCCTGCTTCCTCCTCTCTCTCTGCCTGCCTCTCTGCCTACTTGTGATCTCTCTCTCTGTCACATATATAAAAAAAAAATTTTTAAAAAAAAAATCTTTAGAGTGGGTACCCTAGATAGCCTCAGGATGGGGCTGGTCACCAGAAAGACCAAATGATTAGAACTTGCAGCCCCACCCACTGACGTCAGGGAGAGGGAAGTTGGGGGATTCCCTACTGCAGATTCAGCTCCGTAGAAACTCTTGAGCAATAAGATTGGATGAGCTCCCAGGTTAGTCAGCACATCTACTTGCTGGGGAGGGTGATGTACTCCAGCTCCATGGGAACAGAAGCTTCTGTGCTCAGGAACCTTCCAAACCCTGCTGTGTGCACCTCTTCATCTGACTATTCATCTGTATCCTTTATAATGTTTTCTGTAAGGAATTTTTAAACATAATTAGAGTTCTATGACCTGCTCCAGCAAATTAATCAAAGCTGAGAAGGGAGTTGTGGGAACCTCCAATTTATACCCAGTGGGTCAGAAGCACAGGTTAACAACCTGGATTTAAGATTGTTATCTAAAGTGGAGGCAGTCTTGTGGGTTGGAGCCCTTAACCTGTGTGTTCTGACCCATCTCGAGGTACATGGTGTCAAAATTGAGTTCAGTGCTTAGTGGTGTTGAAAAAAACACACTTCAGAAACGTGCATTTGTGGTCTTTTCATTAGTATTTTTCTGATCTGAGAGATTTGCATTATTGACCTAGTAGATAAAATCAGTAATCAACTGATGGAACATTTGAGTGCTTTCTCTTCACTAGCACTATTAGTGTATGGGAAGAAGGTTGGTAGGTCTTTTCTCACCCATTAAGAGGACTTCTCCTTTGGGTGTTAGTGATGAGTAAATTGGCATCAAATTATGGAGACAGTTGTATGCTGGATGAAGTCATTTGGACTTCAGCTTGTTTTGTAAAGGGAAGCCTGGGAACCGGGTTGCATAAGTTAAGATCAAGGGTGGCATTTTAAGAAGTGAGTAGTCAAAAGAGTTTTAAAGCCACTGAGACGTGACGTTAAATGAAAAAGTGATAGTCCTCACAAGTGAATCCTTAGTCATTATCATAAATAAACATCCCTAAAGAATACACCAAAACACTTACTTGGTGGTGAATACTTTGGAGGCCCTCATTGGGACTTTCTTTCCGTGGCTTTTTAATGAAACACACCCTATAGCATACAGGTACATGAAGAGAGAATCAGGATTAATTTAGATTTAAGATTTCCGACTGACGTAAAGACATTTACTAGCTCTGATATAGCAGTGGGGCATACATCCACAGTCTGCCTCTGCTTCCTTTTCTAAAACGTGGTTTGGGCAGAATCAAGAAAGCTAAACTAGTGATCACTGACATTTACGAAAAGCAGGGCAGAACCTTAAAAGGCATTTGGGAGAATTGCCTTTTTGGTGTGTGTGTGTGTGTGTATATATATATATGTATGTATGTATGTATGTTTTTCTTAAATGAATAGTTTTTCTCTTAATTGTGTACCTTTTGTAGGTGTAAAATTTAGATTTTATCTTAAATTTGTACTTTTACTGCTACTGCCACCTCTAACTGCAGTCTCTTGAAATAGGCCAGCTGTCAGTTACTTTGGTAAGCCTTTTCCAGATACCCCACAGACGTTTTAGCCACTTCCTTTTCAGTGCTCTGCAAATCAGGTTATGTTATAATGTTCTGATCACAGCTCTTTTCCCTGTTAAACTGTCAATTCCAGACTGTTACAGCCTTGAGAGGAGGAACTTTCTCTTATTCCCTCTTTCTCCCTGTGAAAGTCCTTGTAAGCTGTGGGTGGGTGATGAGGGGGCCTGAGTCTCCCAGGTTCTAGAGGAATAGTGCAAGGTGCTGGTAACTTCATAAACCAAACACTTGGTCGACTTGTCAGTTATCAGTATTCCTGTTAATCTTCCAGAATCATGATAAATCTCTACTGCTTCTTTATTGTTCTCTCCTGGCAGCCATGTGCAGAACCACCATGTCGCTGTGATTCTACAAACATATTACAGAAATGTCTGCCTTCACATAAAATAATTTTATAGCACCTACAACAATGAATACACCTAAACCAGATCTGCTAGAATAATATAAAACTTCCTTCTTAGTATTTTTAGAGGTGTTTTGTTATAACTAGCCTGATAATGAGAACAGTTGAAGATGCTATATAATAGAAAGTTGGTTTGGTTTGGGAGTAGGGCTGTGATAAGCTTAATATATTTTAATCTCCATATATTCTGTTTATGGGTTGATACAATTTGTGTCATTTAAAGGGGGCCGTTGGGGGGGATCGCCTGCATGGCTCAGTCAGTTAAGTGTCTGCCTTCAGCTCAGATCATGATCCTGGGGTCCTGGGATCAAGCCTTTCACGTTCAGCTCTCTGCTCAGCAGGAAGCCTGCTTCTCCCTCTCCCTTCTCCTGACTCTCCCCCTTCTTATGGGCTCCTTCTCTCTTTGTTAAGTAAATAAATAAAATCTTCAAAAAAATAAATAAATAAAGGGGGCTATCTTTCAGAACTTTTAGAACTGTGGGAAAAATTGTTGACTTCGGTGTTTTCAAGAATGGGTTTTATTTTCTCTCTTTGTATAAGAAGTTTAAACTGAACATAATTGAGACTAGCAAAGTCTTTACTTTGAAAAAATGGGAAATATCGTGAATCACTATTTGTCTAAAACATATGCAGACCCTCCTAGTTATAGCAAACTGTGTTGGCTTGCTTGTCTGTATTTCAGACTCCATGATGAAACAATTTTGTTTTCTCAACTTGAGATGCTATTTTCAATTTTTGCTCTAGCAGTTTCATCTGAAAGGAGTGTTGTAGCATCAGTTATGTTACAGGCTAGCTTTAGTTGTAAGACAACTCAACTCCTACTGAGGTAACCGAACACTTTTATGACATTAACATTCCTACAAGATACTTACAATTTGTTTTGTAAAATGGTTTGTTCGTGTACTCATTTAAGAATCACCGTTTTGGGCAAAGGGCATAAAATGCAGAAAAACTATGGTAGGCCATTAAATACGAGATAACATTTAATTAAACACTTACCATGTGGTAGGCACTGTTCCAGTTGCTTATATAGTTTTTCTCATATAATTCTCACAAAATCCCATGAAGATTAAATTATCTTTATTTTCTACATAAGGAAATGGAGGTGTGGTGAAGCTAAGTAACTTGCCTATCCCCAGAGACCTATTTGGAAAAAGACCTTGACTCCTATCTCTGATTCCAGAGCCAGGTGCTTGTGACCACGAAGCTGGACAGCCTCCTGTGTGCATGGGCATATGAGGAAAGGCATAGCTCCACTTGGACTCAAAACACAAACACACATGCGCAGTTAGAATTGTGTGATGGCCTGTATTCTCTGTTAGATTTGTAAAGAAGAAAAGTAATTGTCAATACCCAGTTTGTGGGGAAAGGAGAAATCTAATGAGTTGAGATACACAAGTTTTTACCTCTTTTTAGAGGACAAAGCAAGTAAATGTTGAGAATATGCACATGATTTGACCTGCCCAACCCAATTCTAAGAATTATCCTACACAGCTAAACATAGGAAAGCATAAAGAATTCTAGACAGTGACATACATTAAGTATGTTTGTAATAACAAAAAATTAATAATAAATATCCAGTAGGAGTCAGGTTTAGGTAATTGCAGTGGGTAGCTATCAAAAAAGGAAAAGTTCAGAGTATATTTATTGACATGGAAACTGTCTGTGGCGTATTTGTTGAATGAAAAGAGCAGGTTGCAAACAACATATCTAGTTTGATTTCCTTATATTGACATGTAGTTATATATACAAACTCTGGTCTACCAGAATGTAAACAACTGGTATGTTTACTACTAGATAGTGTAATTTAGTTATCAAATATATAGACAGTAGAGACACTGAATCCGGGTTTGAATCCTGTTCAGTCACTTAATAACATTGTTCCATAACTACTCTGTGTCTCAGTTTTTTCAGTAAAATGAAGCACTAACTTACATTACCGTGTTACAAGACTCAGATGAGTTTGAAAAGTGATTAACATAGTAAGTGATCAATAAATCTTAGCAGCTATTATCATTTCTGGGGGGTGGGACACCCGGCAGTTTTAACTTTATGCCTTTTATTGGTTGGATTTTTGAAATAAGTGAGTATAAACTTTGGAAGCAACAACAAAAAATGTTTTTAGAGGAGTCTTTTAAATTGGTATGCTTACAGTTTTAACAGGAAACGCCTATTTATTTTGAGCTAAGGTTATTTAAAATTACTCATGAAATGTTTTCTTCAAGAGCTGTTTGCAACTGTATATGCTGATATTTTACCCTATGTTGTATATCAACTTAAAAGGGAATTGAAATCATATTTCACTCTTACGGCTGGAAGGCATGCATAATCACAACAAAGTCTTCCTGGAGAAGCTGCCTGAATTTGCGGCTGCAGTGACATGTTGGTGCGTGACGTCAGTCTGGTGTCAGACTTGGAGAGTGGCAGGCTGGCCTGACAGCCCCAGTGCATTTCCTTAGTGCTGAGTCCCCATAGTGCTCATCTGGGAGCAACTCAGAGACAAAGGAGTTGAGTCTGATTTTTATTCCAGTGTCCTTTTTGCCTGTGGTTAAATGTCTGTTCACAAATGTGATTTTGATGAAGGCTGGTGAGTAATTGTTGTTACTTTTATATATTTATGTATTAGTAACAAATAAATCATGGCTAAAGGAGCGTTAGGACTTTTTTCTCAGTTAATGATCCTGTGGTAAGTAATCGTCTTGTAATCCTACTGCCAGGCACAGTGCCTAGTGCAAAAAAGTTGACATATTCTATATGTTTCTGTAACCGAAGTATTGTGTTTTTGTAAAAATATAAATACTGTCCATCATTGGGTTTTCAAATGACTTGGGCATTTTAATATGTAATCTTCCTCTTAGTCTCTCCTTAATTTAAGCTACATAAATGCACAGTAGTTGCATATTGCTTTCAAGCCTAAAGATTTTAATTACATTTTTATATTTATCTTCTTTATTTTTTAACTTAGAAGAGAAGGTTCTATGTTTTTTTCCTTAAAGAAAACTAAATGAATAATTCTCAGAAATTCCTGTGGAGATGAAAACAGTATTCATTATGTAATGTTCTTATTAGGATATATATTAATACTAGTTTAAACAATTTGTTGAAGCTGCTGTTTATTTATTTAACTTAATTACTTGGACTTTTTCAGTAATGTGATTCAAAAATAGGAATCCTCATTAACCTAAAACTTGAAAACAGTATAATGGTAGGAGATTATTATAGACAACATTTTGACATTTAAAGAAATAAAGTTACTACTGCCATTGGTTATAAAAGCTGGACAACATGCCTTTAAAGATTTATTTCTTATTAACAATATTCATATTTCTTGGAGTTTCACTCTGTATTGATTTAGCTGTTCTGAAGGCATTAATTTAAGGAGTAGATTAGATTGGGAAAGGCTTTTTTTGTATGTAGCTATTTTACTTACAACTTTCTTCTCCACTTTGAGGAGATGGATGATATTATTTTAATTTCATACTACTTATATGGTATAAACTGAAGCCTTTAAAGTCTTTTACATTTTGCCATTTCTGGTATAATTCATTTTATGCGGGTTCGTAGCAGTCTTCTGATTTCAGGGTTTTTTAGAATTTTCCAGCCAAGTTTTCTCTTAAAGAAGAGACACTTTCTACTTTTTGAATCTAGTTGAAGAAAGGGCAATATGGAAAATTCTTACTGTTTTAAATATTTTTACATCAGTTTTCTGAAACAGTAAGACGTCTGTACATATTTTTTGGGTGAATTACATAATTGAGTATTGAAAGGAAATTAAGTCATCTTTTTATATGTGAATGTAAAAAATATCAAATTTGAGGAATTTGCAATCACTGCTTCATATATGACTCCCAGTATACATTATACTTCTGCATTTGGAAGCATAGAAATATAGAAGTAGAGTCTCAAGTTCATTTTATTTGACTTGACGGCCTTAATTCAAGATTCAGTTTTTCCCTTGAGTTGCAAAATTTTAAGCTGGAAGCTGAAAATTCTGCCCAAAGCCAGAAAATTTAACTATATGGAGAACTCATGAATATTTTTATTCCCTTTAAAAATTTATCTTGAACCCACTTAAAATATTTTAACATAGTTTTAAAATAGCCTGTTTTTTAAACTTAATCAGGAAGTTACTGTAGTAACAGTGAATTGTAATATATTCAGTATACATTTTAAACAAAGATGTTTTTGAGGCATTATGACATCAGAGGTCATTGGCCTAAATGCTGCTAAAGTTCAACTGAAGGGAAGGTACTTAAACTTCTTTGTATGAACAGGAAATTAAATCTAGCCAAAAGCAGGGACGGGAGAGGGATGAGCAGAAGCAGGGACAGGGTGGCGGGGGGACGGGGACGACACAACCTGAAATTGACATAAAAATCATACTGAAGTCTAAAACAGTAGAGAATAAAATATTTGTCTGTTTTCTTTTGAATAAGGTATGCTTTAAGGAACTCTTCCCACGAGTTCTAAAGCCTGATGGAAAAGTGTAATTGTGCTGTTCTTTCTTGAAATTTAGCTTAGTAAAACTGAGGTGAAATTGTATTCTTTAAGCTAATAGTCCTGGACCATATATTTGTTGTCTAGCAGTGTGCAGTACAAAACCTTGTGCATCATAGATGCTTAGTAAATACTTGACCATGAGTAAATAAATTGGTTAAGCAAGTTAAATGAACGAGGAGACTCCCTTGATCCTTGTATTGGAGAGATTTCATTTTCACAGATGAAATCCTGCTAGTTATCAAGCCAACTAATAGGGTACCATAGCCTCGAACTCGGTCAGAGATGTGTCTCTGGAGTACAATCCTGCCATCACCATGCCCAGCAGTGGCCACAGGATTCCATTGGTCGCTATACTTACTGTCTCTGCTGTAGGAAGTGGGCTTCTCCTGCCGTTCCTGGTCAGATTTCTGTCCCATTCCCACCTCATCTGTAAGTGAGAAATTTCTCACTTTGGGGATAATGATTTGTTCACTAAATGGAGCCTTAATTAAGTGCTGTGTGCGTCACAGAAGTGCATTGAACCTTTTCAGAGTTAAAAATACATATATTTTTTCTCCTAAGAGTGAAGCAGATAACATGACTTCAAAACTTACATAGTGAATGTTTTATATGTAGGTTTGTTGTTCTCAAAGCCTAGATTTTCTGCCCCATTTCTGTATCCCCTCCTTTCAGACTGTGCTAAATTCTAGCCACATCTGACGGCTGCTAGACTGAGGCTCAGTTCAAATGGCACCCGCTTCTGTGACATCTTCCCTGCTCTTCCCTTGCTAAGCAAGACCAGTCCCGACTTGGCCTCCCCTTTTTATTTTGATTGTGGTTCTGTTACTCTTCCCTGTTTACAAAATCTTTGTTTCATAGAGATATCATTTGACTTGTTAGTAACTGCCTTTTCGTTCTTGCAGTGATTGTTCCGCTAAAGTTCATGCAGTATCAGAATGATTAAACACTGCAATGAAGGAGAGTAAAATTCAGTGATCACTGATTTTTATGTTTAAATTGAGCTATTCTGTCAGTGCAAGTATTGGGAAGAATGTTTCATCGACAATAAAACAACTGGATCTTGAAATTATGTGGTTCTTTATGTGTAAGTTAGAATTAGGTTAACTTTTTAAAGTGGTCTATGATCACACAGAAGAGCTGGTGTTTAAATCAAATTTTTTCTGATTTGTTGTTTGCTTTCTTACTAGTGATATAGTAAACTTCTATTTAATGCATGTTAGGGTAAAACATTGGTAATTGGCATTCATTAGGAGATAGTAGAGTTGCCTGAATTAATGCAGTTCCAGGATGTATGTATGTATGTATATATATACATATATATATTTGAATGCCACATTATTGCTTTTAGATGCTAAGAAGAATATTCGGACTACCACATGTTTCTGAGTTGGAGTTCCACTTAGTTTTATTTTAAAACTCCCATTAGACTTTTGCAAATAAAACTTGTTTATACAAGTGACTGTAATTTCTTAAATCAATCCTCTTTTAAACCACTGTCTATCCCTTTAGCACTTTTTTCCCTTATGTAGTTTTTACAAGTGCTTTTTTTACGTAGATTATTCAATAGCAAACTTTAACTTAGACCAAATTATCAGATTCTTCATTCATTATAGTCATATGCAAACCACTGTGCCTCACATTTAAGACAAAGCAGAGAGCCAGCAACGTTGTAAAGCAAGGGAGGGATACCGTTTTAGTTTTCAAGAACTCTCTCCTAGCACATTCAAGTTTAGCTAATATTTAGTGAGTACCGTGTTAGGTCCAGGTAATGTAGCTTTGTGCTACCAAGTACTTTATTCTTTCAGAAGTCCTGTGGAGTAGGGTTTGTTGTTATTGTTGGGGTTTTGGTTCCCATGTTACAAAACAAAACAAAACAAAACAAAACTTAAGTCTCACTGAAGAGGTTCTTCTAAACAGTAGGGTGCCTTATTAAAATGAGGTGAATCTGAATGCTGTTAAAAAAGAGTCTTGGGGACATAAGAGTCATCACTTAGGGCAGTGATGGAGATGTCTTCCATTGTGTATTCTCATAGGGTGATTTCTGGGTGGCAACCAGAAATGTCACCTTCTTGAATGCTTGGCAGGAAATTACTTTGGTGGGTTAGTGTGTATATTCTAAGAATTATATTTTTGTTCTAACCATTAAGTGCCATCTAACCTTCCCATTTAAAAGCTTCTTAAGAGTCACTCAAATGGCTTACAAGTGAAAGAATTATATAAATCATTTTAGGTATTTTTACTTATAATTTATCAAGTGATCTAAAATGTAACCATGCCGTAACACTCAGAATATGTAGCAGTTATTAATGTGACAGGTACATTTTGTTTATAACTAGCATGGAGTTAATTGAATTATTCTTGCATTACTTGTAAAATTACTTAAAATCTATTAAAAAGTGTTTATAGATTGTAAGTGAATATGTTGGTTTTATTTGAGGTTTTGTTTAAAAGGTGATTTAGAAATTATAAATAACCCAAAACTAGATCAGGTGAATTTTTATGTAAGCCTTGTAGTTTTAATTTTTCTTTATTGTTCCTAATGCTTTCCATCTTGGTACTTGCATCATTACATCATGTTCATATTTTCCCCCTGAGGAAAAAAACAAGATTTTCAGTTCCTTTGGGATGCTTTTGTAAAACTCAGCCTTTACAATTGCTGCTATTTGTACTTAAATTCTTTGGTACCTATAATTGGGAAACGTGAGGCAACATTTATGATTATGTTGTGATAATTCTGAGATCCAAGAGTGGAAAATGATTGTGAAGCCTTAGAGAATAGAAAGATAGAAAAGAAATGGGGAGTCTGAAGTTAAATTGGAATTCAGAAAGGTTTCATTACTGTGCTTCAGATAGACATGGTCTTGGGTTGATGCTAGGCAGTGAGGCGGAAGGAGGCAAGATGAGGAACGGTGAAGGGGGCTGTGTGTCTCTGGTCTGTGGAGGAGGGGAAGGACCTCTAAGGAACGCACAGTGTTCTGTTTTAGTACCCTTGGGCAGAAGCGGTGATGTAGGGCAGGACTGAAAAGCCTCTGGCTGAGATAAGAGCCCAGACGGGGCAGCTGCTGATAGGACACGGCTCAGGCCTTGGGGCTGCCTCTTCCTCATCTTGTCGCTGTGACTTCTGACAACTTTGTAAATGCTGTGAGCCTCAGTTTATTCATTTATAAAGTGTAGATAGTAATACCTCCAAGGGTCTATGCAAGGATCAATTGTCACGTTTTCAGTGCAGGTGTGACAACTGAGTATGTGAGCCGCCCTCACTGTCCTGCGCAAGTGGTAGCGACTGAAGGTGATGATTTTAGTACTTATTGCCGGAAGTGAGGTTGAGCAAGGGACTCACAACTAAGAAATCCTTTCTTTTTTAACCACCCCCGCCCGATAGGAGATGATCCATTTTGTAAATGATGAGAGAAGGAAAGAGAGCAGAAGGTAAAGAGTTAAGACCTTAGGAGATGGTGGGTAAGTGAATCATTGAGGTTTGAGCAGGATGTCTGGAAGCAGTTAGTTCGAAGTTAAAGGCAAATGGCATTTAGAATGAAATGTGGGGAAAGGAAATATATACTTTTCATGTTTTGCAAAAAAAAAAAAATTACAACCTTTAGATTACTAACTCAGTGGTTATTTCTTCACATAACTAAGATTCAAGAACTGAGTCTCTCTCAAGAAAGGCAGGGCACTTGCAGTGTTTTTCTTTTGTTCTTGAAACATTGCCTTTAACTGTAGGCACCGTTTTCCATGCCAGCGTGTTTTCAGTTTAAAAATAAATTGCAGACATCGTCATTTTGATAGTCAGATTTCAACATGACATTTTCTCCTTTTGATTAAAAGAAAAACAAATTAGTTATCTATATAAAACATTAACAGACTTAACATTTAACGGTATTCTAGAAATTACTGTGAACTACCATAGAACCAGTTGATTTAATAACTAAGTCACTGCTACAGACATGTTTTTAAAACCTAATTTGAGACTGTTTGAGTCTCAAAGTGATAAGGCTGGATGATTTCCAGTGATTAACGCTCTTCAGTCTTAAAACAAGCCAGGGAGTGTTACTGTCTGAAAGTGTACTGAAACCAAGGATAAATTGAGAATGTACAGTACTCTGTTTTGTTTCAAGTAGAAGGATACTAAAAACAAGAGTTATCAGTGCACATTTGAGCAGTTGGCTCTATAGTTTCAACCTAATTGAGACATAAATAGCCTCCGTAGTTCCCACATCTCTTCCACCTTGCTTCCATCTAACAACACTGTGAGGATGTGGCACCTTCTATGGGTTGGGCCCTTGTGAGGGCTCCAGTCATGCTATCAGCTTCAGTGCCAGAGCTGCCGGAGGAATTGCCAAACCACTATGATACCCTATTTTTCTTAGACTTAATTAAATCCTTCTTTCTTCCCCATAAGGGAAATGCATGATTCAGAACAAATCATACAAAGGGGTTTGCCTCTGAGTCTAGTAAGAGACAACCAAAATCTCTTCTGTGGAACAATTTTCTAAAACTATGTCTATGTGCATAAGCACAGTGGATAAATCTTCAATGTTATTGCCACAGTTGCACATACAAAACACTGTCTTGTCAGATGTATTCCTCAGAAGAATTATATTGGTTATTGACAACGTTAGTAGCCATTT
Organism: Meles meles; assembly: GCF_922984935.1. Taxonomy (NCBI): domain Eukaryota; kingdom Metazoa; phylum Chordata; class Mammalia; order Carnivora; family Mustelidae; genus Meles; species Meles meles. The sequence continues at coordinate 62,230,826 of NC_060072.1, forward strand.
TGGTATTTCTTACATTTAAAAACAGAATGGATTTTGTATTAAAGCAGTCACTGAAATTATCCATGAAACAAAGGTGTTAAAACATACACACACACTCACACGCAAACAAGTATTTCCACAGGAGAAAGTTGCAATATTAAGAACTATCCAGAACGGCATTTAGTTGGCCAAAACATTAAAAAAAAAAAAAAAAATTCTGACACCAAAAGCAACAAGAACAAAAACAGTGGGATTTGCAAATTATATATCTGATAAGAAGCTAATACCCAAAATATATAAAGAGAACTACGACAACTCAATAGCAACACACACATGCATATAATCCAATTTTAAAATCTTTTTCCCCCTTTTTAAGCCCATAATTTTATTGGGGTTTATGTATGAAATGTGCAATTTTGTGCATTTATTGTGTGGAGGGGGTATTTCATTAGGCATCTCAGTGGCATCCTCCCTTACAAGTCTTCCACTGAGGGAAGACTAGTAATGTGGACTGAACAAAAAGTGCCTGCTTCAGTGACCCTGGAAAGGAGCACAAATACCAGCCTCCACTGTCCTCAGTGTGCTGCCATACAGTTTAAGTTATTCCTCATATAAAACCACCTGCTACTAAGAGTTGACTCAAATTGCTCTGTCACTAAGAGTTGACCCAGCAAATTGCTCTGTTTCCATAACAAGGCTATAGGAGACTCTGGTGTTTTTTTGTTTTGTTTTGTTTTTTAAAATTTTGTTTATTCATTTGACAAAGAGAACGCACAAGCAAGGAGAGGGGCAGAAAGAGAGGGAGAAAAGCAGACTCCCTGCCGAGCTGGGAGCCTGATAGGGGTTGGGGGGCCTCCATCCCAGGACCCTGGGATCATGACCTGAGCTGAAGGCAGACACTTAACTGCCTGAGCCACCCAGACACCCCTCAACTTTGTGGGCTGCTAGAAAGCTTAGTACTGCTTAAAATGGACCAGCTTCATCTAGATTTTCTAGTATAGTTACTTAGATAATGTATTATTTGGTTCACAAGTGAAGATTTGAAAAGGATCAGGTAGAATATGGATATAGTCTGTCTCCAGTAGATGTGTCATTTTTAATTTGTTTTTTATATAATTTGATAGAAACATACCATTTTATACATACACTAATTTATTCACCTTAAGATCTTTTAAAACTAAGTTATTGGGGCGCCTGGGTGGGTCAGTGGGTTAAGGCCTCTGCCTTCAGCTCGGGTCATGATCCCAGAGTCCTGGGATCGAGCCCCGCATCGGGCTCTCTGCTCCGCGGGGAGCCTGCTTCCTCCTCTCTCTCTGCCTGCCTCTCTGCCTAGTTGTGATTTCTCTCTGTCAAATAAATAAAATATTTTCTTTAAAAAACACTAAGTTATTATTGGATGAAGTAGTTTCAAAGAGGCTTTAAATAAGCAGGTCTTGTAAATGGATAGTAATGGTTAGTATATGATAGTAAATGGTTGCATGTCTGGTAATAAATAGCGAAGAGAGCATAATGCCAAAGAACAAGCAATTTGTGTTGCTATTTGTTGATTTCTTGATACCTTTCTAAAAATGGCATTGATTTAGCCCTTTTATCTGGACTCCTGATAGAACATGATCATCAGACTGAGCTAGTGAATATGACCTATTTCCTTCAGCCCTGATCTCTCTGGAATAGCTGAGTCCATTCTTTTTTGCTTTTCTAAGTGTTGTTTGTCACTATTTAAGAACCTTCTCACATATTGCCTTTGCTGGCCTAAAAACACAGCTAATCTTTCTTTGGAACTTTTATATTAGAATTACTTTTCCCCTCTGCCTTTTTGACATATTAGAGGCAGAAGCCTTTACCAGAAATATGAATTACGAGATTACAACTTTATTCCTTTACAATAAATATTGAATATAGTAGCCCTTTCTTATCTGCAGGGAATATGTTCTAAGACCCCTAGCGGATGCCTAAAAGCACGGATAGTACCAAATCCTACGGATACTGTTTTTTCCTATACATACATACCTATGGTAGAGTTTAATTTATAGAGTAGGGCACAGTAAGAGATTAACAATAATTAATAATAAAATAGAGCGGGGCGCCTGGGTGGCTCAGTGGGTTAAGCCGCTGCCTTCGGCTCAGGTCATGATCTCAGGGTCCTGGGATCGAGCCCCGCATCGGGCTCTCTGCTCAGCAGGAAGCCTGCTTCCTCCGCTCGCTCTCTCTCTGCCTGCCTCTCTGCCTACTTGTGATCTTTCTCTGTGTGTCAAATAAATAAAATCTTAAAAAATAATAATAATAATAAAATAGAGCAATTACAGCCGTTTACTGTAATATGGCCTCAGATATTTTGTACTGTCCTCACCCGTGTTCTTGTGATGATGTGAGATGATTAAAATGCCTATGTGATGAGATGAGGGGAGGTGAATGACACAGGTACTGTGACAGAGCATGAGGCTACCAGTGACCTCCTAGGGGATAGGTCAGAAGGATCATCACTGCGGTTAACCGGTTAACCGTGGGCAACTGAAACTCAGAAAGCAAAAAACCATGAATGAGCGCACGGCCTACTGGGTGGGTACTAATTTAAGCTGTTTTAATGTAAACAGTTGACCGAACAGTATTTTAATGACAGTGACATGCTGAAAGTCCTGGAGTTCCAATTAAAATAAGCAACAGTTATCAAGGACTTACTCTGTCTCAGGCGGTGTTTATGCTGTTCACCCTTTTCATCCTCTTAAACATCTCCACCAGAAGGTAAGTTTCATGAAGGCAAAGGTTTTTGTTTTGTTTACTGCTATCCCTGGTACCTAGAGCAGTTCTGGAAAAAGAAACTTGGAACAACCTGTGACCCAGCTTCTGATAGTAAGTTGAGGAAAATAAGACATGGAAAGGTAAATCAGATACCTAGCAGTGAGTCAGGGAGCTCAGATGCAAGCCTAAGTGGTCTGATAATGGAACCTGTGCTCTCAGCAGCCATTATTTCCTGCTACCTCTGTTGTCTCTAGAGAAATACGGGAACCCAAAAAAATAATGAATGTGGCTTATTCAGCAGACTTCATTGTTAGAGGGCTATGATGGTCTAGTGTAGGCTTACTTAACCTCACCCTATGGACATTTTCCTGTGGAAAGCTTTCCTGGCATTTAGTGACATTCTGGCCTCTACTTGCTAGATAGCGCTCCCAGTTGTGATATTCAGAAATATTACCAGACATTTCCAAATGTCCTCCAGGAGATAAAGTCATTCCCAGTTGAGATCTACTGGTCTAGACTTAGAACATTAAAACAGCACAGACAGGGGTGCCCTGCTGGCTCAGTTGGTGGGGCATGCGACTCTTGATATTGGGGTTTTGGGTTAGCCCCCACTGGGTGTAGAGATTATTTAAGAATAAAATCTTGAAAAATATAACATCACAGAAATCTGGAAGTAAGTGTAGATGAATACCTAGTATCATATTTTTTTAAGTTAGGACTTCTGCTATGTCACAGAGTTGAAAGACAAGATGGGAATTAGTTTGTTTTGTGACCATAAGAGTTTTTTTATGTCAAGACTTGAATTTTATCTCTTATTTATAAGGATTCCTCTAGAAACAAATTTATGTAACATCAGACCTTTCCAGTTTTACCTTTTCATTCATGAAAAGTATAAAATCTCTGACAAGGATTTTTTTAAATGGCATCTTTTCTATCAAAGCTTCAAATGTACTTTTAACAGCATAGAAGTATGTTGTTTGTAACTTAATGGTACAGTCAGTTTTGCTGTAACACAACACATATGCTCCTAAAAGTCACCTCACTGTGCAACATCAGGCAACGAAAAACAGGGGGCTTTTGTAGAAAATGATTCGTTAGAAGACTACTCAAAAACTTCATTAGTTACACAAAAAAATAAAGATAGGAAACTAAAAGCCATTTCACAGTTTTACTGTTAAATGGTTAAGAAACACAAAAATACTACAGATACGCTTTGCCTTCAGAAAGACCTGAAGTCTGTATGTGGAAGTGAACATTGGGAGGGTTTCAGCTTGTGAGTTTTGGGGCAGTTTTGGAAGTAGGCATATCTGAAACTGTAAAGATGTATCACTACATGGGAGTGAGTGTGTTTTATAAAACAAGCAATGAGTTAAAGTAGCTGGCAGATAGTGGGGTTGTACAGTTGTATAAGTGGTGTACTTCCTGTGTACACAAACAAGATCACAGACAAAATCATGCATAAACAAACACGGGATTTATGTGATACTCAAGTTATTCCCTAACAAATGAATCACATTGGAGAACTCACTTTTCCACAAGCGTTACAGCAGAGTTGATAACAATCCTGATTTGAATTTTGAGCCCCTTCCAAAAAAGAAAAAAGAAACTTGTGGAGTACAAAAAAGATAGCAGGTGGAGGATGAAAACTTCAGTAGAATTGAAGAAAAGCTGAGAATCGTTGTCTTCCCTACCCTCTCTCCTGGTGCTGAGCAGTCTGTCCTCCTTTGTGCCAATGGCAGTTGGCCCTGACTTGATACTTAAGCAGTGGACCAGCCCCCTCCCACAGTTCCTAGTTAAGATATGTGTATAGCACTAAATATATACATATATGTGTATATATAAAGAATTAGTATATCATGTGTTTAAAGAATTCTGTACATTAACAGAGATGACTTTGTGGAGATTTTTTTTCAATTCTCATTTGGATTTTATTTACGGTGCTTTCACTATTTAGCACTCAGTATTCATTTAACTTGTATTTTTAGTTTCTGTGTATGATTTAGAAATTATTAGGGCACCTGGGTGGCTCATTCAGTTAAGCATCAAACTCTTGATCTCAGCTCAGGTCTTCATTTTAAGGGTAATGAGTTCAAGCCCTGCCTTAGGCTCCATTGCTGGGCATGGAACCTACTTTTAAAAAAAAAAGAAAGGAAGGAAGAAATTTTGTTTACCCTTACCATTACATACTTTAAAATGCAATATTATTATAAAAACTTGTAAATGCCAACGGAAGAAGGAATGATTTTGAAATTTAAAAATATATTTCAAATACAGTTTTAAATATGTAAAACTGCATATAAAAATATACTTGTACAGGAGCAGTAAGAATTGACAGTCCTGTGAGGTGGTAGAAAATTACATTTAAGCAGTTAAGACTGGAATTGATATTTTGGCTTGTCAACTTTTAATTTGTTTTTGATGAAATAATCGAAGACATTGCTGTGAGTTTCCTGTTTGATAAATATGTTGTTTAAATTGATTCTCAGGAGGGCACCTTGGTGGCTCAGTCTGTTAAGCATCTGCCTGTGCTCAGGTCATGATCCCGGGGCCCTGGGATTGAGTCCCACATCCGGCTCCCCACTCAGCCGGGAGCCTGCTTCTCCTGTTCTTCTTTCCCTCTGCCCTGCTGTGTGTGTGTGCTCTCTCATTCTCTCTCTGTCAAATAAATGAAATCTTTAAAAAATAATAATAAATAAATTAGTTCCCAGGAGCCAGATTTTAGGAGTATTTTATAAGACAGAACAAATGAATAAACATTTGAGAGAACTTACTTATTTTATGTTACAGTTATATATAGTGGGAAAAGTTACATCTTTCATTAAAAAAAATACTCTGGTCATAGTTTCATTTTATTGTACTTCTCTGTACTGCTCTTCACAGATAGTGTGATTTTTAACAAATTGAAGGTTTGGGGCAACCCTGCATTGAGTTAATCTTTTGGCAGTATTTTTTCAACAGCAGTTGCCCACATCATGTCTATCACATTTTGGGAATTCTCGTAATATTTCAAACTTTTTCATTATTTTTACATTTGTTAATGGTGATCTGTGATCAGTGATTGTGACTCACTAAAAGCTCAGGTGACAGTATTTTTTAGCAATAAAACGTTTTACATTAAGATATGTACATTTTTTAGGCATAATATTATTGCACACTAAATAGTGTAAACATAACTTTTATATGCACCAGGAAACCAAAAAATTCATGTTTTGAATTTTTTCAAAATGAGAAATTCAAAATTTCTCATTTTACTGCAATATTTGCCTTCAAACAGTCATCTGAAACCAAACCTGCAGTATGTCTAAAATAGGTCTGTAAAAAACTTTCATGTTAGAGTGCCCTTGTAGATTTTATATGAATTTTGTCAATATAATATTAATATTAGGTAAAAGAAAATAGATTGGATACTTTGAAGAAATAAAAGAAGAACATAAATATATTTGTATTTCATATTGATTTTAGTCACTGGTGTTTTAAAATAGAACACTAAGATTTTTACTTAGTTTTAATTTAAAACATTGTGATCTGAAAAGTGCTTTACAATAAAAACATCAATTTAATTGAAAATAACATCCGCTTGGGGAAAAGAATGTGCTCTTTTTTTAACCAGTCATTATTAAATATCTCCATTCCTGTATGTCTTTGTCTAATGGGTACCCATATCTGTTTAATGGTCAGGATGTCAGAGAAGTCTCTTAGCCAGATAATCATTGCAGAGCCATATTGGTATGATTTAAAGCTTCTGGAATATTAGCATTAGAGTCTACTATATTCCTCCTAGGCCAGATGACAGAACATAGGTAAATAATGTAATATATATGGGTTTATTTGCTTTCTTTTTGCAATACACGGGGGTTTTGTTTGTTTTTTAAGAATTTGTGTATTTCTACCACGCAGCCAACACTGGCTTTTTAATGCTTTCAAGGAGAGACTTTAAGGGAAAAAAGGTGCTATTTTTTTATCGTTAAGGTGTCCTAATCCTTATCCCAGGTTACTTTACCCGCCTTTGCCCCCACAGGGTTTTACTCTGTTAAAATCAGAATTTACATACCTCAGTGCGTTCATAGCATTCATCACATCTAGGTACTTCAGTATTTTCCACTTACCTCCAGAGGCTATACTTTCTTAGTTATTCTGTTAATCAGTGTATTGCTTATTACATAAACTGGTATCCCACACGAGACCTTAAGTTTCGACCACTGTACTTTTGTAAATCAGCAAGTTAGAAGGTCACTCACATATCTTTTCTGTAGTGAAAACACCACTCCAAATAAATTTTTAAACCCACCAAATCTTATTACCTCTATTGTATAAAAACAAAACCATCACAAAAAGCTGGTAATTAATAGGAATGCAAGCTGGTGCAGCCACTCTGGAAAACAGCATAGAGGTTCCTCAAAAAGTTAAAAATAGAACTGATGACCCAGCAATTGCACTACTGGGTATTTACCCCAAAGCTACAAATGTAGTGATCCAAAGGGGCACATGCACCCCAATGTTTATAGCAGCAATGTCCACAATAGCCAAGTATAGAAAGAGCCCAGATGTCCATGGACAGATGAAGGAATAAGGATGTCGGGTGTATGTGTATACACACAAAATGGAATATTATGCAGCAATAAAAAAATGAAATCTTGCCATTTGCAACAATGTGGATGGAACTAGAGGCTATTATACTAAGCTAAATAAGTCAATCAGATAAAGACAACTATTGTATGATCTCACTGATAGGAGGAATTTGAGAATCAAGGCAGAGTATCTTAGGGGAAGGGAGGGGAAAAATAAAACAAGATGAAATCAGAGAGGGAGACAAACCGTAAGAGACTCTTAATCATAGGAAACAAACTGAGGGTTGGTAGAGGGGAGGGGAGTGGACTGATGGGGTGGCTGAGTGATGGACATTGGGAAGTATAAGACTGATGAGTCACAGACCTGTACTCCTGAAACAAATAATGCATTATATGTTAATTGATTGAATTTAATTTTTTTAAAAAGGGGGGAAAATCTGATAATTTAGTGATCTTGTAAACTTGATAGACCAATTATCTAAAGGAATAATAGAAACACATTATATTCCACCAATCGTTCTACTCTAACAGTAGTCAATATGTAATATTTTTAAAATTGTGTCTATACCTCTTGTGATTTCAGCTTTATTTCATGGATGAACTTTCAAGTACTGTGTTACCAATAAAAATAATATTAATGGAAGTTAGGCTATAGAAAAGGAATTTAAATATGTAAAGTTTGTGTCTTATGGTTATAGACTTCCTAAAATATAGAGTACATATAATCTCTTAAGATTAACAAAGCAGGGGTGCCTGGGTGGCTCAGTGGGTTAAAGTCTCTGCCTTCGGCTCAGGTCATGGTCCCAGGGTCCTGGGATCAAGCCCTGTATCGGGCTCTCTGCTCAGCAGGCAGCCTGCTTTCCTTCCTCTCTCCCTGGCTGCCTCTCTGCCTACTTGTGATCTCTCTCTGCCGAATAAATAAAACCTTAAAAAAAAAAAAAACGATTAACAAAGCAATATTCAGTTACAACATCTTTAAATTTTTCTCTGTAATGAAAGTAAATTTTCTAAGGCCTGGCACACCAATGATACATCTTCCTTACAGATTGTCTTATTTTATGTTACCCGTGGGAAAAAAATTAATTTACAAATGATGATGTTTGTTATTTAATCTATCAATGTATATTACATATATTTTGACATCTAGTAATTTTGGTTTAGATAATTAGTTTGGGAAATTTCTTTTCCTTCTCATTTCAAGAAGACAGCAGGAGACCTAATCTTATCACTCAACCTAAAAAGAATAGTATTTCTCCAAGAAATAGCCATCCTTAATTGAAAGCAGATTTTTTTCAGCAAAGATAATAAGTAGATTTTTCTTTCTTTCTGTTATTTGTACATTTAAGATTTTCGTTTTCTCCTTCAGATTTTATTTTCTATATTGTACTTAAGTATCATAAAACTCAGCGCCATTACATTATTTATGTAAAGATTCTGTACTAAAACAAAACACCAAAAAATATTGCTCTTCCTGTGGTACTGTTTTTTTATTAGTACCCATATAGTAGTACTTCTAATTTTTTTCTGTATATGAATTTGGCATTAGTTCTCTATAAGTGTGCCTAAATTAAGATACAAAATAATGGAGGCGTAGGTCGTTACTCATACTTATTTGTTGTGTCCCACCTATCAAATGTAAAATGTAATAAGCATGGAGCCAGATCAACCTACCTTTATTTTATAAAATGTGAGAAGAAAGAATTGAGGTCAGGCATGGGGGGTAGGAGGTGCATTTTAACTGTATGGTAAAACTGCAGTAGCATTCATACACAGTGTGTATACGTGGTAGGTAATAGAAAGGGTGTATTTCGGATACTGCATACCTGGGAGGTGTGAATGTCATCCCTTTTGTTCACTAATGTTACAGTAAATCACTGTTTTGCTACCAGAATATTAGAAAAGCATTTCTGATAATAGACATACATACACACATTTCTCTTTTCCGCTTTTCTTTTAGCCACAATGAAAGGAAAGTGACTTGTAAACATCCAGTCACAGGACAGCCATCACAGGACAACTGTATTTTTGTAGTGAATGAACAGTAAGTAAAGAATTCCGTGGAATGCCTTCACTTTGAAGGTCATTAGTATGAGATTGCTCTTATCCATATTTTCAATACAGTGTGGTTTACAGTTTTCTTATCTGGGTATTTGCAGACAAGTGTAGCAGAGAGCCATCTGTTTACGGTGGGTGGTATAGAACATAGTTTAAACTTTCTTTCATGAAGAACGTAATCTCAGAAGCTGTTTTTACAATACAGGCACAGGTAGTAAGCCCAGGAGTCGGAAATTTAAGGTCAGAGAAACTATAAACTTGGTCGAATTATTAAACTAATTTGAGCTCAGTTTTTCTCATCCTTAAATCAGAGAGAGTGGTGATTCTTTCTCAGGATTGTTCTAAGCATCAAATGAAATATGTGTGAAAATACTTTATATGCTGGAACTGTTCACAAAAAAATAGTTCTTAGTATCATTATTGTTTTCAATATTAGAGTAGCTAATCTTATAACTGAAGTTTTAATTTTCCAGTTAGATGACCAAGTAGAATATCTGTAATAATGCTTATTAAAATCAACATGACTTTAACCTATGTTTTGCTTAGGAGAAATGTTAATTTTATTTAAAGTAGTTATAAATATTAAGCTCTGACTCTAGGGCTTATTAAGCTGTAACTAGTATCCAAATAGTTTGAAAAAGTGAGACACCAGCTTTGTTAACTCTCAGGAAGCTTCATTTTAAAACAGTTAACATATACAACAAGTTTTAGCATTCTGACATATTTCCAGGACCGTTGCAACCATGACACCTGAAGAGAAGAAGGAACGACCTATAAGCATGATAAATGAAGCTTCTAACTACAACATGACTTCAGATTATGCGGCGCATCCAATGAGTCCTATAGGCAGAGTAAGTTATTTTGCTTACTGTTGATTTTTGGTAGCTGGTGTAATGGTAGCATCTATTACTAGTACTCTTAATGCACTTAGGATTATAGAATAATAATCATATAACATAATAATAATAATTTCGTTTTTACTCTTACATGAACCTTATTACATTTGAGGGAAATGACTTAAGCAATGGTGTAAAATATAAACTAGTAAGATTAAGTTTTAATAGTTTAATGACTTTTTAAAAAATGTTATAGAGTTCAGATTTTGAATAATTTTGCAAATGTAATGGATGTTTGTTTGAAAAAATGACAATTTATTGAATCAGCTGAAGTTTTAAAAGATGAATGGCATAGAAATCCCTTTTTCTGACTGTTACATACGCCTAGATTGAGTAGACAAACTTTTTTTTTTTAAGATTTATTTATTTATTTTAGAGAGGGAGGGATGGGTAAGGGCATCAGGAGAGAGAATCTCAAGCAGACTCTATGCAAAGCACAAAGCCAGACAACCATGAGATCATGACCTGACCTGCAACCAAGAGTCAGACACTTAATCAACTGTACCACCCAGGTGCCCCTGAGCAGATAGGCTTTTTAAAAAATAAATGTAAAATCCCTTACTGCCAAAGAGAAGCCTTGTGCCAGTGTGCTTGATGACTCTGATATATTTAGAATCCATTATATAAAAAGTGCCATAGTCAAATGGAAATAGAGGTGGGTGGTTTTCCTCTATAATTAGAAAGAAAAATGGTAATTGTTTAATCTATAATCCTAGGATCCTAGATTTTATGTCTATAAAAATTTATAGTTATTGCTTCTTGAACTTTAAACCACAATATTAATATTTTAAATTCAGAATCCTAGTAAGAAAATTCTAACAAACTCTTGGAAAATATGCTACTAAATCTGAATAAATAATTGCCTTGAAGTTGCTTTTCAGTTTTTAAGTTAATGCAAGAGAATCAAGGGATAATAATTAAAATTAATAATATTTTATAATAACTTAAAAAAATACAAAATTTGATGTCTAAAATTATAAAAATTTTAGAGTAATAATTATAAAATTAATAATCAAGGGATTATAATTTAGAAATAATATAGGGGCACTTTAGTGGTGCAGTCGGTTAAGCATCTCTTGGTTTTGACTCAGGGTCCTGAGATCAAGCCCTGCATTGGGCTCCATGTTCATTGTGGAGTCTGCTTGAGATTCTCTCTCTCTCTCTCTCTCTCTCTCTCTCTCTCTTTCTCTGTCCCTCCCACTTGTGCTGTCTCTTTCTTAAAAAAAATAAAAATAAAAATTAATAGTAGAGTAAAATAATTATAATATTAAATTACAGTTATTGTAAAGAAGTGGATAATAGGCAATTATCTATTTTAAATGCCTGTTTTAACATTTTTGTTTTAATCTTAAAATGAGATTTTGTAGAATATTATAAGTTAATGTAAATTTCCAAATAATAGAAGTAATTCTGAATTTTTTTTTAAAGATTTTATTTATTTATTTGACAGAGGGAGATCACAAGTAAGCAGAGAGTCAGGCAGATAGAGAGTAGGAAGCAGGCTCCCTGATGAGAGGAGAGCCTGATGCGGGGCTCAATCCCAGAACCCTGAGACCATGACCTGAGCCAAAGGCAGAGGCTTAACTGAGCCACCCAGGCGCCCTCTGGATTTTTATATAACATAAAATGCTAGTAGGATAATTGAACATTATAGTGCTTCATTAAGCCGCTGCCTTCGGCTCAGGTCATGATCTCGGGGTCCTGGGATCGAGTCCCGCATCGGGCTCTCTGCTCGGCAGGGAACCTGCTTCCCTCTCTCTCTCTCTCTGCCTGCCTCTCTATCTACTTGTGATCTCTCTCTATCAAATAAATAAATAATCTTTTTTAAAAATATATACATATATATATTTTTTTTTTATCAAAATCTAGAGAAATGATAGGTAGGCTGAGGGCCAGCCACATTTATCTGTAAAGAAAGTTGGATCTGAACCTCAAACTTTACACTAAAAATTTTCTAGGTAGATCAGATATAAAAGTGTTAAAAACAAAACTATAAAAACACTGCAAAGAAGAATGGAAGATTTTAAAAAATCAAACAAACTCAGAATGCAGGTGGGCTTTCTAAATATACATAAAACCCACAAATCAAAATAAAAATAATGAGAGACTAAGCCATACATAATCATACATGTATATCTGCAATTCATATAATAATAATACCTTTATAATTAAAGAAGTTCTAGAAATCAATAAGAAGGCTTATAACCTAGTTTTTAAATGGGCAAATTATGTAAAATCACTTCCCAGAAAAGGAAATTTTACTGTTAAGTATATGAAAACAATGTTCAAACTCACTCACAATATGAAAAATGCTAATTAAAATTAAAAAGGCTACAATTTTTCACATTTCTGATTTTCAGAGGTTAAAAAGTTTTCTGGTACAGTACTTTGACAACATTGTGGATAAATAATCATTTTCTTCATGTAATAAGCTCCAAGAATAGTGGAACAGAAATAGTGGAACATACATAGTCATTTGACAAAGGAAAGATATTCCATACCTATTAAAACAGTTATTTTAAATGAATAGATGCACACAGTTGATATTGGTTGCCTCACAAGGTGGGTTTGGGTACCAGAGCCCAGAAGTGAGAAGTAGATGGGTCCTAGTATACCATTTGAGTTTTATACTGTGTTTAAGCATTTATCTGAGAGTAAGCTAAAATTAATCAATAAAACATGCTTTGGGGGAAATGTAGTTGATACTGGGTCTTAATATACTATTATGTACTGATAGAAGTTTCAAAAAACCAAATTCTAATGAAATATGCTAGATTCTAGATAAGTTGAAAAATTAGAAATAATTTGATATCACTTACTTTAATGAGAACTCAAATTCAGCTTCTTTGTTTTTGTTGGTTACCACTACCATTCCTGCCGAAGTAAATCTTCATGCTAAACAAAGCAGTATTTCAGAAGATTGTGTATCCTTACGGACACTTTTTTTTTTTTTTTTAAAGATTTTTTATTTATTTATTTGACAGAGAGAGAGATCACAAGTAGGCAGAGAGGCAGGCAGAGAGAGAGGAGGAAGCAGGCTCCCCGCCGAGCAGAGAGCCCGATGCGGGGCTCGATCCCAGGACCCCAAGATCATGACCTGAGCCGAAGGCAGCGGCCTAATCCACTGAGCCACCCAGGCGTACAGTAAACACCATCTGTCTTGTATCGTTTACGTTCAGAGTTGCCCAAGGAGAAAATGCTACATGACCTTAAGCAGATCCTTCCAGTCTTGTGTTGACTTGATGTGATATGTTTTATATTTTTCTCTTTACATTTGACTTTACACTGTTCACTTTCTATAATTGAAACAACACTATGAAAAGCAGATAGCAGAGCGCCTGGGTGGTTCAGTGGGTTAAGCCTCTGCCTTTGGCTCAGGTTATGATCTCTCAGGGTCCTGGGATTGAGCCCCACATCAGGCTTTCGGCTCTGCAGGGAGCCCGCTTCCCTCTCTCTCTCTCTGCCTGCCTCTCTGCCTGCTTGTGATCTCTCTCTGTCAAATAAACAAATAAAAAATCTTTTAAAAATAAATAAATAAATAAAAGCAGATAGCAAGCAAAAAAAATCTACTTTTCATTAATTCTTAAAGATTTGTTCATTTTTACTCAGGGTTTATTCCGTTTATATAGCAGGTAGGACAAAATACTGCCATATATTGTACCTTTTTCTTTTCTTTTCTTTTCTTTTTATGATTTATTTATTTATTTTGAGAGAGAGAGAGAGAATCCTCAGGGAGACTCCCCCACTGAGCAAGGAGCCCAATACAGGGCTCAATCCCAGGATCCTGAGATCATGACCTTAGCTGCAGACAATGTTCATTGCCCTAACCGAGAGGCTCTTGGTTTCAGCTCAGGTCGTGATCTCAGAGTCAAGGGATCAAACCACCGGATAGGCTCCACACCGGGCTTGGAGTGTGCAGGGGATCCTCTCTCTCCTCCCTCTGCCTCTCCACCCCACTCCACCCCCCTCTACCCCAACTTGTGTGCGTGCATGGGCGCTCTACTCTCTCTCTTCCTCTCTTAAAAAGAAAAAATTGCATGTCCCAATTTTAAAGGACAGACTGTAAAACTTGTGATTCTTTGTAATATCCTAGGTGAAAAATTCTTTGTGAATTCTTACACTTGAAACAAGGAAGTCCTCAAAGGCAGAATTGCTATAATTCACCTAAAAAGATTAAGTCCTGCAAGTTTCAGAGAAATCTGAAGAGATAAAACTATGAAGATGAAATAGAAATACCTACACATTAATAACACATTTTTTGTTTTGCTTTTTTCTATTTAGACTTCACGGGCTTCAAAAAAAGTTCACAATTTTGGAAAGAGATCGAATTCAATTAAGAGGAACCCTAATGCACCTGTGGTCAGACGAGGTTGGCTTTATAAACAGGTATTTTTTGTTATTTTCTATTTGATGTGAAAGAAAGATGGAATCGAGAGACGTTTTCAGGGTCACCTGGGTGGCTCAGTGGGTTAAAGCCTCTGCCTTCAGCTCAGGTCATGACCTCAGGGTTCTGGGATCGAGCCCCGAGTCGGGCTCTCTGCTCAGCGGAGAGCCTGGTCCTCCTCTCTCTCTGCCTGCCTCCTGCCTACTTGTGATCTCTGTCAAATAAATAAATCTTTTTTAGAGAGAGAGAGAGAGACCTTTTCAGCTGAGTATACCTAAGACAGTTACATAAAATGGAGAAAGAACTGAAGAGTAATGATCCACATTCTCTTTATTACCACTGAAGAAGACCATTAGGGGAACAGTAAAGAAGGAAAAGATAATGGTTACTTAGAATAGAGATAGTGTGTGTTTGTTACAGTATTGATAGATTTGAAATTAAACATGCTATGTGAACATGTTAGCAATAATATGCTAAAATTATCCAGGCAGAAACATTTTTTAAATGGGGGAAAAAACATACAGAGGTATTGTTCATTTTTCTATTTATATAAAATCATTAAATATGTAAATTATATTCTTCTTTGCTTTAATTTACAGAGAGATCTGATCATAATTGAGATTTTTCAGATTTTTCTCAAATTTCTGTTCTTAGGCTCTCAAGACTACTCTTAGCATGGTTCAGTCTCAGACACCCTAATAAGTTGGGGGTGTATATTGTTCTGCTGTTTGGAAAATCTGGTAACTAAGCTTTTTTGGAGCCTTGCCATTACTTTGAGAATTAGTAAGAATATATGTACATTGATTATCCAGCATCTACTTTTACTGCTCAGAGGCTGTTTTCTTTTTTACTTTCTGGTTTGCAGCTGAGTTTCCAAGTTAAGTGACCACGAGATAATTGAGATGATGTACTGGCATTCAGGACCTTTGTCTTTGTTCTACCTCTGATTCTACATGTATATAGATGATACAAAGGGAGTTAAATATTAGGTCATTGATGGTGCTAATTATTCAGTCAAATATTGCCAATAGCTTTCAGATTACTTAATAATTATAGTCACGGAAATTCATAATGAAATTGTTATGCAACGTTCATTAGACATTATTCCATCTGAAAGTTGGGGTGACAACTAAACACATACTGATAGAGGGCCCTCTTAAAATCCAGAGAATTCCCAGTCATTCAAGCAAAACAGTTTTGCCAGTGTCCACTGAGTTGATAATGTAACTTGAATACCAATTTTTAATTTTTATTTTGAAATCATCTATATTTTAACTATATGACATTTAAATTTATCCAAACTGAAAAAAAAATTTTTTTTTATATATTTTATTTCTTTATTTGAGAGAGCGTGCTGGAGAGAGAGCATGGGTGGGGAGGAGCTGCCGGGAGAGGGAGAAGTTAGACTCCCCACTGAGTAGGAAGCCTGCCTGATAGAGGGCTTAATTTCAGGACCCCAGGATCATGACCTGAGCCGAAGGCAGCAGCTTAATCAACTGAGCCACCGAGGTGTCAGTGAAAGATTTTTTTTTTAGCTAGTCTTTCTAATAAGTCCAAATTATGTTCAGATAGCTTAGCATAATATTAAGCCTATAGAGGATATGGGACTTCTTTAAAATGATTTTTGTTCTCGTTTCTTGATCCCTTGATTAATTTATATTGGAAAAGTGTTACCAATGAGTTTCTCTCCCATGAGTGTTTCTTTTATTATAGATATGTGACCTATAGAGAGTTTGCAGTCACTCAAAAGTCTAAACTTTTTAATTATTTGTATTAATATTATTGGGAATTAAAAATACCGTATACCATAAAAAAAAAATTTTTTTTTTGGTCCTTTGATGTAACTGTCAATTTTAAGGACAGATCTTTTGTTTTGAGATTTTTACCTATATAATTGAAGTTCTGAAGTCATATTTAGGTGGTTATAACTAGAAATAAATAAAAAATATTAACGCACATCCAAACTGGCCTCTCTCTTGCCTTGTGTGTATATGTTTCATTTTCTTTTGCAGTTTTGCTTTATTGCATGGGGGAAGGTAATTTTTATTAAAATTATAATTTTGTTTGAGCTTGGCATTTTTATTAACTGAATTACTTAAAAGAAGGCACTCTTTCTTGCAGGATGAACAAAACCCAAACTATCCATGTAGGAAGAAAAAAAATGTTGGTGACATATATTTGTATGCTAAGAGTCCTTTATTCCTAGTCTTTTTAAATCGTATTACCTTTGGGATGATTTCAAATCACATATTTTTCTTGTTGTTGAAGATTAATATATTTGTTAAATCTGGTTTACCAGAATATGTACAATGTTGCATAGTTACATTATCCCCATGTTAACAGAGGTGTGTTCAGAAAAGTGAATTTCAAATTGCTTACAAATATGAAGCGGAATCAGTTTGCTTCAAAAGTGTTTTTCATGTGAGAGTATGACTTTTCAGAGATGTGTATACTTGGGAATACCTTCATGTTCACGTGACCCAAGTCTCTAGAAAACTGCCTCCATATTTTGGCTTTTTAGTTAGGTTTCTCTCTAGCCTATATTACATGCATCTTGTCCTAAAAGGTTATTTTAAATAAATGCATCAGGAAGGAATTTGAATTTTCTGAAATTTAAAAAAAAAACCTTTAATATGCTGATTTAATTTAGGACAGTACTGGCATGAAGCTGTGGAAGAAACGCTGGTTCGTGCTTTCTGACCTCTGCCTCTTTTATTATAGAGGTAAGTTTCCCAAAAACTGTCTTTAGTGTATTATCTCATAATTGCAACAGAATATGTTAAATAGTGGGTACTTTTTTAAAGAAAAAAAACAATTCTTTGGTTGTTTTATTATCAACAAACAATATCAAGAAAACCTTTTCTTCATCCATATATAATACTGAGCAGTTGAGGTAGGCCTGAAAAACAGTATAGTGCTTCAAGCAGATTAGTCTTGAGTTGTGGTCTGATTTCTATAGTTTGATCGTGTGAATCTTATTTATGCTTTTTGTAAATAGCATATCAGTCTTCCCTTTGTAATGTTATCCTTGAATTCAGTGCCTAACAGATTAAAGTCATTAGTGTGATGAGATTCTTCTAATGCATCAGCTTTGTTAGATCCAGCTGTTGATTGATTGAACACACCATACTCCCCAGCAGACGTCTGGAGAGTATCAGAGATTACTCTGATGTATTGGCAAATCTTTTTTTAAACTACAAAGAAATGTACTTACCATGATCTCTATCCTCCTTTTTTAAACTATGACAACCTCCCTGAGACATGAAGAAAATTGTGTAAGGGATATATACCAGGCTGTTAATGTTGGTGTAGAGGAAATAAAGGTATTATCTCAGGTATGGGGACATAGTCTTCATTTCTCCTATATGGACATCATAAACTCCTTGTTTAAATATGTTTTCTTGTTAATAAGTTATTGATGGACGCAGTTTTAGAGCCAAGTCCAGGGAAATCTCTGCTCTGTGCTATATGGATCTGTTAGATGTTACATGGTTCGTACCTAACAAAGAAAAGTCTGCATAGGCTGTGCTCTCCATAGAAATCTGCTTCGGCTGTAATATAAAATCATGAATCTGGACAGTAACTCTTTCCTTCCTACTTTAAAGTTCGGTTGGAAACAGTCACTCAAGAATTAGAGTGTCAAAGCTTGTTTAATAACATAACTTTTCTAGTTAAGTATTTCACAAGATATAACAGGATTTTAGAACTGATTAACAACTTTAAAGTTTGTGATTATACCCAAGAAGTGTGATGAAATTCTGTGGTCATCTATCAGAGCAATATAATGCATCTTAACCTTCCAATCTGAAATTACTAGAATGGTATTCATCTATTTTTCCCCCCGCTGCAAACTGTGGTTGAGAAATACTGCTGAGTCAGAATCAACCAAACCTATAAAATTTCATTTTGTCATAGAGATGTTGGTCAGGCAGCAATTGTGGTATTATCTTTAGTTTAAGTGCCAACCATACTCTACAATTTTCCTTAAAAATTCCTTTAAAATTTTCCTACCATTTTTCTACTCTTTCAGAAAGTAGGAGTTATATATAACTCAGGCGTTATTTCTAAGCTTATAGTTTGTACTTCTCTCTTTTATAGTTTATAGTCTACTTAGAGCTTTAAACAAGAACAGGAAAATATTTATTACTATTCTCATATAAAATTCCTTAATGTTAATTAACAACAAAAAGAACACTGGATTCCTTATAACTTGCTGTTGTTGCTCATGGAAGGGTACTGCTTAATTAAAATAGAATAACTTTTAGCCTAATTCTAAAAATGTAAGTGTTGAGTTCAGAAGCCTTACTGAATGTAAGATTCCATATTATTATTAACCAGGTGCATTTTATACTCAGTATATTTATTAATTTTAGTATGGTTTGCCAGACAGGAGCAGTGTAAAAGGAAAACATCATTTAACTCACATCTGCACTTCAGATGGTTGGCAATGAGTAGATTATACACTTTCACTATTTTATCAACAGGAATTGTCAAATTTGAAATAAAAACTACCAGATTTTAGTGAGATGATCATAATACTGTGCATTTTTTTGAGCATTTACCATATGCTGAGCATGTAACATAGATGATGTATTTCATCTGTTCCTTATAGCCATTTAACAAGGTAGGAGATCTTACTTTGCCTGTTCACGCAAGAGAACCCTCACGGGCAGTGAGGTCATATTGTTTGCCTGAGGTCTCACAACTAGCAAATGTCAGAGCCAGAATCTAGACCTAGGCACTTCTCTGAACCACAGGATTTTTCCTTATACGGATTTCTTCTCTTAACCTGCTGAATATAGCAGCCCCCCATTCATTTCTTCTGCATCTTTCCAAGTGTCTAGTATACTGATGTACACAGTGCACTGTCAACATTTTTTGACAAATCAGCCCACATTTCACAGATATGGAAAGTAAGACAAAATAAGTGACTTGCTGTTTTTTACAGTAGGTTAGCGGCCAATACCAGATGGAAGCTCAAGTTTCCACTGTTCCTTGCAAAGTAGCGGGCATATTAGGACAGAACACTTCGATTGCTCTATTTTACAGTCTGTCTACTGACAATACTTATTATGGGATTTAATTCATTCAGCAAATATTTATTGAGCAGGACCTGCTTCATTCCAGTTTCTGTCAAAACAGTGGAAGAAAGTTCTCATGAAGCTTCACTCTAGAGGAATCAGGGAGACAGTAAATAAATTCAAACAAATAAACGATCCGATGATAAGTGCTTTTAGGAAAATAAGGTCATCGTATGAAGGACACGCATGGAGGAAAGATTTCTTTGGATCAGTTCTCTGAGCGTATTTTTTAGACAGCAAGGTCTGAATGACAAAGAAAAGCCAGATGAGTATAGTATTCAGGCAGGGGAGCAATAGTGCAAAGGCTCTGAGGTTAGGAAAGTGAAACAATGAAAGAGAAGAAGGAAACCATTGTACCCAGCTAGAGGGCTGGCGAGAGGGAGGCAGGTGGGAGGAATGAAGATTGCACCAGTGTCAGATTCTACTAGAATTTCAATTCTACATTCTTAACAATCCAATTGTAAGGAAACAATTGGATGTTTTTCGGTATATAAGTGATATGCTTTGATTTACGTTGTGGAAAACTCTCAAGCTGCTCTTGGAAAACGGATTATAAAGAGGAAGGAAGGAAGCAGAGACTAGTTAGGGATTATTAGGTAAAAATGATAATGGCTCAGAGGGAGGTGGTAGCTAGCAGTGAGCAGTTTTGATGCACCGATACATTACTAGGTAGTAGGATACAGAAATGAACAATATAAATTCTTCTCTTCATGAAACTCACAGATTAGCTAAAGAAGTCTAAGAAGAACTGTCATAGTGTTCAGTTGTGTTGAATGAATGTTGGCCAGGTGTACAAGAAAAGAATTAGGAAAGAAGGGTGATCTAGACAGTGGACTTAACATATTCAAAGCATGAGGGAACATGGCATATTTATAAAATTACACATGGGGCTTATGTTGCTGGAATGAAGGTTATGCCTGCAGACATAGCAGGAGTAAAGGCTAAAAAATAGAATGATGCACAGAAGGCATTTGTTTACAATCTTAATGAGTTTTGACTCTATCTTAAATGCAAGAATAATAATAGGATCAAATGCACATTTTAGAAAAATCACCCTAGCACTTGGAACTACAAGCCAGGAGACCAATTAACAAAGTATTGAAGTATTCTAGGTAATGATCACTAGTAATAATATTCCAGTCTGTAAGTTATGTACCCAGCTGTAATTATATGTGTGTTTTGTCTTTGACCCAAACATCTTTAAAGCTGAAGTAGAAGTGGGGAGTCTAAAATAATTGTTAACTTGAATCCAATTGATGTTGAGATTCTTATGGTTCTTGTCCCAGGTTATGTCCCCAGGATGCGAGCTCTGTGATAGAGATTAATATGCAAGAGCCTCACCGGGGAGTGTTCATGGGACTATTATTACCTGCAGGGAAGGAAATAAATAGGTTGGGGTGGAGGGAGTTGGGCTGCCATCCAGTCTAACAAAAGGCCCATCTCACCCACCAGGGGACTTGGTTCCTTCTACAGATAATCAGTACCCACTCTTTGCTTGTCAGTGTATGCAGCCCCTAAGGTGAAAGACAGTTACTTAGGTCAGACTTGACAGAACTAAACAGAAGAATGTCATGATTAGGAACATTTGAAGAATCTAGTGAAGAACTCTTAGGATAGTCATTTGACAAAAGACGAAGATTTTTATAAATGCAGTGCCCTTAGTTTTATATAATAAGGGCGTTATTTATTGAACACTTCAAATGGGCTGAGTGCATTATTGAGTTCTTCATGTCTCTTAGCTCATTGAACCCTCACAACAGTCCTTGCAATAAGTCCTGTTTTCCTCAGTTTTATAGTTGATAAAACAGAGATACCCAGCATCGATAACTTGCCAAGATCTCATAGCTGCTTAGTGTCCGTCTAGGAAACCATTTCTGATGAGGCCATGAAGTCATCCTACACCATAGTGCTGTGCATATTCTGAAATAACTTTAGGAAAAGTCACCATTTCCAATAATGCAATATAAGAGAATATATTATTTGATAAAAGTGATTTTTAATAAAGATGACTTCATGAGCGGTTTCTGATTATATGCTTTATATAAACAAAATGGATTTAAAAGTAGAATGTGACTCATTCTTTTAAATTCCCATATTCTCTATAATTGATGACTGCTTTCTACCTCTTTTTTTTAACCTTTTGGACTAAATCTGCACTTGTGTTCATTCTTTCATTTATTAGTGAACTCTTAACTGAAGGAGCACAGTTATAGTAAGAGAATTTTGTTGCCTTATGAGAAAAGCTACAGAAATAACCTCTGTTGAATGCAACTTTCTTTTGGAAGTTTCATCATATATATTAGAAATGAGAGGAAGATAAATAAAATTCCTTGTTAAGCTTATGATAATAAAAAAAAACGTGACAAGCATAGTAAAAAGAATTATTTCTCATTTACGGTTTTTCTCATTGCTGAGTTCATCAGCCTAATGCACAGCTTTATTAACTTGTCTTATGGGTTTCTAACAATGAACTGTGTATTTCGAGTTCCGTAAACATCTCTGTCCCCAAGCAGCAAGTTAGTAATGTGAATCTATACTGTGCCAAAATTAATGTTTTATCATTTTCCTGGGTGTGTTTTTTATGTTCTTGCCTTGTAGGCCTGTAATTTATTCCCATAACCTCGTTCTCTATCAGAATGACCAGTAAAAGCTCACTACAGTTATATGTTTTAAAAATCATATCATTTTTATAGCATAGTTTTAAAAATGTATATTTATTCAGATGTATTTTAGCATCTACTGTCATTCTAAATGTCTTCTTGGAGTTGACATTGTAGTGGGGAGAGAGAGTTGGTAAATAAATAATAAAGCATGTAGCATGTCTAAGGTATGGGGGTTGGAGCAGTAAAGTTCCAGAAGGAGAAGAGAGGGCTCTAGGATGGGTTAGAATGGGAAGCAGTGTGGTCATGGAAGGCTTTATAAGAAGACATTTGAGCCAGACTGCAGGGCATGAGCAAGTGAGCTGTGCATTTGTCCTGGCTTGAAATGGTTGGGCATTTAAATCCTACCAGAAATGGGGGTGGATTGATTTTCTAAGGTTTCTGTGTTATTACTTATATGCTAATATATTTTCAACGAATCACATGTTAAGGGGTTTGTAGACTGTGGTATATATGCCAAACAAATATATGGTGTTTTTATGTCTAATTGACATTTTTCTGATGTGTGAGCACCCTTTCTGATTTGCTTATTAGGATGGGGAAGTTTAGTGAAAATGAAGAAGTATATATACTTGGGCTTTTTAATATTTCCTTTAAAAACTTACAAAGAACTATCTAAACAACACATGAGTACAGTTCACTTATATATATATAAGAACCTTTTGATTGGATCAATCAATCCAAATTTATTGGAAAATAAATTTTCTCAAAATTTATTCTACTTCCTGAGAACATTTAAAATTCTAATCAGATGCTCAATTATCTCTTAGATGAGAAAGAAGAGGGTATCCTGGGAAGCATACTATTACCTAGTTTTCAAATAGCTATGCTTACCTCTGAGGACCACATTAATCGCAAATATGCTTTTAAGGTAAGGAAATAGTCATACTTTTTATTCTGTATTTGAATCTTGCACTGATTTAAAAAATGGATTATAAAAAAATATTTTAGTGATGGTCATTTTTATACTTAAAATATATTAACAGTCTTAAGTTTGAGTAGGAGAATCCCTTTTAATTAGGAAGCATGTTCTCAAATATCTAAGAGCCAGGTGTCTTCATGTCTATACTTCACAATGGTTCTAGATAAAGCAAATATGTAAAAATGCTAATAATTGGTAAATACAGCTGTAGGTGTCCTGGTGATCACATACTATTCTTTGAAGGATACTGTATATTTGAATTTTTTTCATAATAAATTTGGGGAAGAAGACTGTAGGAGACAACTGTGGTTTTTAATATATGTACATTTATGATCTTAGAGAGTATTTGCAAAGATGTTCTTGGGTCTAAGTACATAATGAACATCAGGTAATTTTGAGATAGTGTTGACATTGAGATGTTAAAACTTACTAAATCCAGTCAGACCCGAGCCCCCCTCCTTGACTAGCAATGCCTATCCACTTCTCATATGCTGGTTTGTGAAATACCTCAAGTTAAAGGCCACTTTAATGATATTTTGGTTATTTTTGTTTTCAAAAGCCATTCTGCATTCTTTGCTTTATGACTGTGGCTGAAATAAATTTTAGAGGTTACTTATTTTTTAAGTCAGTTTTAAGAACTCTGAAGGATTTGATGTAAAAATTTCATTTGAAGGGGAAGGTAAGGGTAACATATGCTGTAATTTAACAGTGAAAATGTTTGCAGCCCTATAAAACTGCTCCCATTTTTACTGCCCATCCACTTTTTTAAAGAATACCTAGGACTGCAGCTTATTTACAGCTTTTGCTCATTAACATATTCATTATTAGCTATGGAGAACAAAGCAGGAAAGTTAGAGTGGTGGGCGGGGGCTGGGGGGTAATGATGGACAGCCTTAATGAGAAAGTGATGTCCGAGCAGACACTGTGGGTAAGAAGGGAATGGCCTGGAATTTCAATAAATTTTATTAACATCGTAAACCAGAGAAACAGAATTAAGTATTTATGATGCTATAACAAAATTTAATACTGGTAACTTAAAATAATAAATTGATAAAAGTTACTTTCACATGTAAGACTGTATGATACTGTTATTTGATCATGAACTTAATTTTTGTGTTTGCTCATCAATTTGGCAAAAGTTCATTGAATGTTCTCTGATAGGGTATTTTGCTGGGTTCTTAAGACTCTTAAGTATTAGAATGTTGAAGTCTCAATAACAGTGACCATGCGTGTTAGGTGTACTTTCTCTGTAATTATTTGGTTTTGATATTAATTTTATTTTATCTGTAACAAGGGTAGTAATTTCTCTCTCAAATTCTCTCTTTTGCAATGTTGTTTCCTTCAAATTTATGAGCCACTTTTGACACTGAAGCTACTGCTTATCACAATGGTGAGTAGAAAGTTGATGGACGATTGTAGAACTTAAAGCTAGATAGCAGACTCTGTCATTATCTAGTAAATATTTCCACTTGACAGCTGGCAGGCATGGTGTGGTTTGTTGGCATAGGAGTTGTGCCTGTACCTTGAACTTCTAGCACTAGCCCTGTTTCTTCCATTGATCACAGATGTGGACAGTGGTCTTTCATTCATTTCTCCAAAAACCCGATTCAGGCAGTCTTGACTTTTTTTTTTTTTTTTTAAAGATTTTTATTTTTTTATTTATTTACTTGACAGAGAGATAGAGAGAGCGCAAGTAGGCAGAGTGGCAGGCGGAGGGAGAGGGAGAAGAAATCTCTCCACCGAGCAGGGAGCTTGAGCAGAGTGCCTGATGCAGGGTCAGTCCCAAGGCAGATGCTTAACCAACTGAGCCACCCAGGAATCCCAGTTAAAATGTATGTTAAAATTTAAATAATTCAGACAGGAAAGAAACCAGTAGAATAAAAGTAGATAATCCCTCCTTTTATTTCAGGCAGTCTTGGCTTTAATCATTTTAACAACATGTAGCATTTGAGCTGATTCTTTTACATTGTTTCCATGGATAGTTTTTTTTTTTTTTAAGATTTTATTTATTTATTTGACAGACAGAGATCACAAGCAGGCAAAGAGACAGGTAGAGAGAGAGGCAGAGAGAGAGAAGGGAGGAAGCAGGCTCCCTGCTGAGCAGAGAGCCTGATGCGGGGCTCGATCCCAGGACCCCGAGATCATGACCTGAGCTGAAGGCAGAGGCTTTAACCCACTGAGCCACCCAGGGGCCCCTCCATGGATAGTTTTATATCGCCAGCAAAGTCTAATGAGATTTGTTGCTTATAGAGTTATTTGGATCACTGTGTTCATTCAATTTATTTGTGTTGATTCTTTCTGAAAAAAAAATTTGTTGAAAAAGCTACTTTGACACTTTAATGAAGCAGATAGTCAAGATTTCAGAGTAAAGTCTGTAGCTCCAGATTTATTCCTCTCCAGTTTTTATATTCAGCAGACTGTGTACTTCGTACTCTCCTTTACCTCATTGTATGCTGGGATAACTTTTGTTTTTCCTTGTCTTTCAGTGTGTGATGGGAAACTGTCACAGGCATTTTTACATGGAAATTAAGAATGTTTCCTCCACAGAATTCTCTGCCTTGCCCTTTTTTTCTACTTTGATACAGCTACTAATGCTGTCCTTCTTTGCCCTGTCAGCCCATGTGCTAAGCTGAGCTCTTAGTGTTCACACATTGGACAGGAGTTCCTCGTTGATGCCTTTATTTCATTTTTCTTCCATTTCTTAGGAACAGAGGCAGAGTGAACCACTATAAAGATAAAAACCCACTTAACCACTTACATAGGCCTTCCTCAAACCCAAAATATTTACTTTTTTTTTAATATTTTATTTATTTGACAGAGAGAAATCACAACTAGGCAGAGAGGCAGGCAGAGAAGAGAGGAGGAAGCAGGCTCCCCACTGAGCAGAGAGCCTGATGCGGGGCTCGATCCCAGGACTCTGGGATCATGACCTGAGCCAAAGGCAGAGGCTTTAACCCACTGAGCCACCCAGGCACCCAATATTACATTTTTCTAACATCTTAATTCTATTTTTTTTTTCAGTGTTCCAAGGTTCATTGTTTATGCACCACACCCAGTGCTCCATGCAACAAAATATTTACATTTTAACTCTGAAACTTGAGATGAAAAGCTAAAGGGAAATACCATTTTGGATCATTTCTACATCTTTTATATTTGTGTGTCTATGAGGATTAAACAAAACGCTTTAACAACCGTACCTTTTGAAGACTGAAGAAATTGCTAACACAAAGGGGAAATGCTATATTTCTATTAATTTTGTTGCTAGTTGCTCTAGAACATTCTTTTTTTGGTTGAAGTATTATTGGCATACAATTAGTTTCAGGTGAACATCATAATGATTTGCTATCTTTATATATTATGAAATGATCCCCACAATTAGTCTCCTTACCATTTGTCACTATACAATTATTACAATATTATTGACTGTATTCCTTATGCTGTACATTATATCCCTGTGACTTAGTTATGTTATAATTGGATGTTTATACATCTTAATCCTCTTCACCTTTTTCGCCTACCCTCCAATCCCTCCTGCATCTGGTAACCAGAATTTTGTCCCTGTATCTTTGACTCTGTTTCTGTTTTGTTTTATTTGTTCATTTGTTTTGTTGTTTAGGTTCCACATATAAGTACAATCAGACAGTAGTTGTCTTCCACTGTCAGATGTATAACACCTGGCATAATAGACCTCCAGGTCTACCCATGTCATTGAAAGATTCCATTTCTTTTTTATGCCTAAGTAATACCCTTCTGTGTGTGTCTGCCACATCTGCTCTAGCCATTCGTCTATCAGTGGACACTAAGCCTGCTTCGTATCTTGGCTATTGTAAATAATGCTGCCATGGGAGTGCATATATCTCTTTGGTTTTTGTTTTGTCTTTAAAGGGTTTATTTATCTATTTGAGAGTGAGAGCATGTGCACAGCAGGGTGGGGGAGAGAGAGAGAATGAATCCCAAGCAGGCTTCATACGCAGCATGGCTTGATGCCAGGCTCCATCCCAGACTCCATCCCACGACCCCGAGATCAGCACCCAAGCCGAGTCCGATGCTTAACCAGCTGAGCCATCCATGCATATTTCTCTGAATTGGTGTTTTTTTCTTTGAATAAGAAGAGGATTTGCTGGATTGTTGAATAGTTCTATTTTTAATGGAACATTCTTGAATAGAGGTGTAAATTGTAGTAAACGGAAATTGCTAGGGATGCGTACATGGAACAGGCATGGCAAGGAGGCATAACAAGGAAACTCATTTCTTACCTCCTTTCCTTCCCACACACCTTTTTTCCTCATTTTGATTTTCAGAGGAAAAATGGCAATGTTAGGAAGACATTTTAATAGTTACCTTTTTTTCAAGATTGAATTATATTTTAAGTCACTCATTTCTGTAACTATGTACAAGCCAAGTCTGCTTTCTTAGAAAGTTGATAGTGATGATCTTTGTAGGGAACCACTTAACTGTCTTTCTTTTTCCTTTATAGATCCCATGTATCTGTTTACAATGATCCTGTCATTTTCAATCAGGCAGCCCATCCAAACATGCGGACCTATTATTTCTGCACTGATACAGGAAAGGAAATGGAGTTGTGGATGAAAGCCATGTTAGACGCTGCCCTGGTACAGACAGAACCTGTGAAAAGGTAAAGGCTTGTAGGGAAAATAATGGTGATTGCCACTTACATTTTATTCCATGCCTGGCAAGTGTATATCGTTATCATAGTACATATCATTAGTCATGATATAAAACCATTTTTTCCTCAGAAATCAAGGATTAATTCATGTTCTAATTAAATTAATACACCGTTAGTTAATTTGAGATACCACCTGCATTTTTATTCCACATTTCCTCTTTATTCATTTCACCTATCAGTGTACTGAGGTGAATCCAGAATCCTAACATTCAAACTGAATATTCTTTCTTCTTACAGAATTACCTTTAATTTCCGGTAAGTACATTTTTAATTGTTATCTTAAACCTACACAGGACAGTGTTTTAAAGCCTAAATCCTAAAAGAGAATTTATAATCATGAAGTTAATTTTATTGTGCTTTTATATTGTTGTATTTTTTTGGAGTGTAATAAATAGAAATAAAAAATTTTGATGAGTTTCATTTCTTCAGCATTTCCTGATTAATTCTGAAGATTTTATGATAAATGTCTCCAGAAAACAGCCCATTAAGCATTAAAATCATTTCTAAGTATGTCTGTTTCTTGATAAATTCTACCTTCTTTCTTTTGAAACTTAAGTACTTAGATTCTTTGCTAATTTAAATATCTAATATTAAAATTGATCCGTGATTTCTTTTTCTCTGCTTGAACATCTGAATCATTTTAATAATCAACTATATTAAGAACTAGTGAGAGGAAATCTGTTTATATATCTACTTAAAAAGCAGCTGAATAATGTGCTTTAAAAGAATTGTATTCCCATGATTTGGAGAAAGATCTGTGACACAATTAAGTTCTTTTCCAGTCAGCAGCAGTTGAGTATATACCTTACACAGGGAAAATGCTTACTTGCAAATTTGATCTTTTTTCTCTCTTCTCAGGGAATTAGGGGGTTGTTACAATATAAATCTTTAGTTTTGGTGGGGAGGAGGGTTAGTGTACATACTAATAAAGTCTTCTGACTCACTAGTTAAAAGATTGAAGTTGATGCTATGTAAATATATCTGTGTTTTTTTTTAATGTGTAGGTGAAAAGAATTAATTAAAAATCCTAAGATAATTTTAACCTTAAGGTAAAATTTTCAAGGAACTATTTAGAATAAAGAAATTTGTATTATAATTTAAATATATGATTTCTAGATAATCTCATATTGTATGTTACCCTTATCTCAGAATTTCAACTTCCATTTTTTTCTTATATTTTCCATGCTAAAAACTAATAATTACTCATAATTTAGGATTATAAAAATAATAGTATTTTGGTTGGACGTCTGATAACCTATTAGTTGATTATGTGCCTGTAACAATTTTTAGCAGGTTGTGTTGATATAATTTACTCAGCCAGAAATTATTGAAAACCACCTATGCGCCCTGCCTGATGTCACCATTATCCTGTAGGAATTGTGTCTTTTCTTGTACTTCTCGCTGTTGGCATTTTTATCCTGCCTTGTTGATCTCACTTAATATTTCAAACGGAAAGAACCTAATTATTGTAATATTTCATAAGTATAGGAAGAGTTTGTTTGCTTGGTTTTAAGGTAATGGGCTATCTTTCCTTTATGGCTAGAATACCTAACAAAATTTATCACAGTATATCACCTAAGAGATAAAATACCTAGCTTTTAACTAGATAGTTCATTTCTTATAAATTCATTTGTTCCCATTTGGAAAGTCAGTATATATGTCTTTTTTTTTTTTTTTTTAAGATTTTATTTATTTATTTGACAGATAGAGATCACAAGTAGGCAGAGAGGCAGGCAGAGAGAGAGAGGAGGAAGCAGGCTGTCCACAGAGCAGAGAGCCCGATGTGGGGCTCGATCCCAGAACCCTGGGATCATGACCTGAGCCGAAGGCAGAGGCTTTAACCCCCTGAGCCACCCAGGCGCCCCATATATGTCTTTTTTAATGACATTTCTTAAATGATAAGTC
Source organism: Meles meles (assembly GCF_922984935.1). Taxonomy (NCBI): domain Eukaryota; kingdom Metazoa; phylum Chordata; class Mammalia; order Carnivora; family Mustelidae; genus Meles; species Meles meles. The sequence goes on from NC_060072.1 coordinate 62,260,702, forward strand.
TTTGGAAAAATCAAGATAAAAAAGGCAATGCTTTTCTAATTTAAAATAATAGCTATAAATTAACTAGAAGTAACTACGTCTAAAAATTTTTTCAGATTAAAAAAATCTTTTTCAGATATTTGATATTCACTCTTAAACCCACTCCTTCACCCCTATATTTCATAAGGATAAATATGCTTTTATAAAAGTGTAAATCTTCTGTCTTTTAAGAGAAAGAAGCTCTGTAGCATATCTTTGTAAACTTTCCCAGTGTCTAATACTACTTCCAATCTAGAAGCTGTGAATTATATCCAACCTAAATACAGGGATCATACACAAAAATTTACGAAAAGTAGTCCCCTTTCTTTTTCTTGTTTCCCTCACTACTCGTATTCTAACCTCTGTCTATAGCTGTATGTGCGTGGGCTATATAGTTCCTGCCCGTGGCTAACACTGGCTGCAGTACCATGTTGGCATCCGATAGGAGCTGTAGTCTGTATTGAAGTGTGGACTCTTGGCTAGTTCTGGAAAGGCCTCCCAGATGGCATGAGCTTTGTGAGGTTGAGCTTTGAGGTTTAGACACTCAGCTTGGTTTTGTCAAGAGTCTGGAGGTGATTGGTATCAGAGAAGCTGATTCTCATCAAAAAGACCTAGCTAGAACCACTGGAATGGTGAGCAATGAAACGAGGCCCGGTCACGTACTGACAGGCAGCACATTCTTCCAGTGGGGAGGTGGACATGGAATGCCAGATTCTGCTCCAAAATTGCTTGATGAGATGGAATGATAATAGTGATAAAGTCTGTGGCAGCCAGTGATGTGCTCCCCTAGTCCTCACACAATCCTGTAACCCTGGTGCTACAGTTACCCCCATTTACTGAAGAGAAGACTGAGGCATAATAAATCTCCACAGCTTGTCCGGAGACACGGTCAGCAAGAGGTATTGCTGCAAGCTGAACACAGCTTGGTCTGGCTGTGAGAGCCCTTAACCAAAAGTCAGGTCCTCTTGAATACAGACATGCTGGTTAGTCCTACAGCTCCCATCTTTGATGGTATCAGACTCTAACTTCTTTGTGCGGCCATTTCCACAAACCAGACTCACGTTTGTCTCAAGATGAGTTAATCCCTCCTCCCAGCTGGAAACCACGTTGTTTATTTCAAATGATCAGCTGTGGTAGTCCTTCAAGGGTGGATTTTGTGGTTTTACTGTCAAAGGGCAATCCTAATTTGCTTTTTTTCCAGATTTCTAATGGGGTCACTCATCACTTTTTATCCTTCATTGCTTTTATATACACCGTATATTTTATGTTTTCTTCCCCACCTCCTTTCTGTTTATGCAGTATGATACTGTGCTTAAGTTTTCATATCACAATATTAGGGATTTATTAAGGCTTAGCATCTATGACCCTTCCAGTTTTTTTAATAAAGTCAAAGGTAATTTTACATTTTTCCTAGATGGAATCCAAGAAATAACACGTGCATTATTTCATCTAATTTACTACCATTTTCTTCTCTGATTTCAGAGTGGACAAGATTACATCTGAAAATGCACCAACTAAAGAAATCAATAACTTTCCCAACCATAGAGTGCTAATTAAACCAGAGGTCCAAAATAACCAGAAAAACAAGGAAATAAGCAAAAGTGAAGAAAAAAAGGCATTAGAAGCTGAAAAATACGGATTTCAGAAGGACGGTCAAGATAGACCTTTAACAAAAATTAATAGCGTAAAGTTGAATTCGCTGCCATCTGAATATGAGAGCGGGTCAACATGCCCAGCTCAGACTGGACACTATAGGCCAGTCAATGTGAATAGTTCGGAGAACAAAACAGTCAATGTCAGCCTGGCAGATCTTAGAGGTGGAAATCACCCAAGTATAGGGCCCTTACACACAGAGGCTGATCGAGTCATCCAGAGGACAAACTCGATGCAACAGTTGGAACAGTGGATTAAAATCCAGAAGGGGAGAGGTCACGAAGAAGAAACCAGGGGGTAAGTGTCTTGTCCTGTGTTCAGAACCCAGATTTCTTTCATACTGTGCCCGTGCAGATTGGTTTCTGACACACCTATTGAAAAATACTAGTTTAAGTAGCGTTTTTAGGCATTATAGCTTCCTCTCTTCATGGTAATCAGACATGAGTTTTTTTTTCTCTGTCTCCCATTGTTCCGTCCAGATTTCTCAAAGAGATCCCTGCCCTGTAGAGGAGAAAGTTAAACAAACAAGTCCAGTATACTGTGATACAATGAAGGAAGAGCATGGTACAAGAGCAGGGACAACCGACACAACCTGTGGGTCGAGGAAAACGCTTCTGCAGGAAGGGAAATGCAGGCTGAATGTAAAGGTGGCATGCTTGTCTTGGTTTAGATAGGCCAGACTGTGGAGTGGATAGGGAGCAGGAAAAGGAACCCAGAGACATCCAGTATGGCTTAGGTGCTTTGGCTGTGATGGTGCAGGAGAAACGAGGCTGGAGACAAGCCAGAAGAGATGTGTTCATGTTGGCGTTTCAGAAAGATTTCTCCAGCTGCAGGATCTGGAGAACAAATGAGAGGAAAGTTCAAAAGCTATTGAAGTGAAATAAAGAGAAGAAAGGGATGTATTTAAGGTAGGATTAACAAGACTAGTGGAGTGCTTAGATATGCTTGATTGTAAGCTATTCCTTGCAATTTAGTTTGAGTAATAGGGGAAAATCAAGAATGACACCCTGCTTTGAGGCCTCTGACCATCAGGGGTGGTATTTAGTGCCTTTAACCGCATAGAGAAGATTTGGAAAGAGAGAAAATAATAAATGACTGGAGAGGTTAAATTTGAGGTGCCTGAAGTCTATAGCTCCCAAGAGAAATCTGGACTTGAATAAGGTTTGGGGCATCATCATTATGTCAAAAGTACTTACAAGGAAGGTTGAGAGAAGATAAATTTATTTAGCTGGAGTAAAATAAAGATTTAGCTGGGTAAAATAAAGATTCTAAAGGAAAACCTGAAAGAACCCTTACATTTAAGGGAAAAAACGGATTGCAGGGACCTGCAAAGGAGATGAAAAGTAAAGGCCAGAGGAAATGGAGGAAAAGCAGGCACCTACTGATGAGAAACAGTGTTCTGTCATTAGGCAGGAGTTTGGTGATACAAATTTTTAAAAATAATGTTGGAAGAATTACCTGAAGAATTACTGTGACTCTTACCCCTCAGTAGTAGAAAACTATAAAACAATGACATGAATGTGTTTCGGTTAAATGAAGATTAACCTAACAGTGAGACTTCTGAGGTATAGGAACGTTCTTCCAGTTTGCTCAGTTGGCGTGGCTGACGTCTGTGCCTGTCAGCCAGAGTCTCTCCTTTCAGGAACAGCTCAAAGGCCTGGGTGCACTTGGCCTCATCTTTTGTTACCTCACCCAGCTCTGCAAAAACACTCCCACAATGTGTTCACTTTCATTTTCTTCTTCTCCACCCTCAGCACTCACTTTTCTGATTTTCCCAGGGGAGAATTGTGAGACATATTTATTATTTCTGGCTGAAGAGAAGCCAGAGTTAGTTCGGGACAGGGGCGGAGGCTGAACAGATGTTTGATTGTACTTAAGGTAACCATTTTCAGGGAAACAATAATAAAAGTCCCAGCCAGAAAATTTGCTGAATCTCTACCCAGCAAATTAAATCTCACTTGTTAGTGAAATCACTGTCCTCAATGATTTCATACTTTCTTACAGTTGAAACTATAGTTAAAAAGGGTCAACAGACATCTGGAAGTTAGGTTTTCTTAATTGTTGGGCATAAATATTAGTTTCAAGAACTTTTGGGTTTCTTGATTGGTATAATTAACATGCGTAAAGGCTTTCTGTGAGACTTTTTCTTTTCAATGCAGACCTACGGCTTTTGAAGGTTATTTTGAGCTAGGATTTCCTGTGTTTTTCTCCCCTCCAACTTTGGATTCTCTGGCTAGAGTGTACTTTGGGTCATTGAGATAGATCATCTACATTATCATATGAACTTCATATTTAAAAAATAGTTGTGATGTTTTATAATGAAATAATTTTTACTGCTGGAAAGAAGCATATGGGTTATTCATATTGTGATTCATTTTGTAAAACTTTTATGAAAAGCTTGCTTTTAAAGTTCTGATGGAAAGAAAAGAGGTTCAATATTTAGTCAAACAGTAGATCCCTGCATCTGTGAGCAGAGCTTTTAAGTTTCTTTGTGCGTGGCAAGCACTGTTAAGACGCATGGTGCCTTAATCCATTGTTCTGCGTGGCAGAATCCCAGGGACAGGGTTTTCATGGTGTTTGACAGGCAGCTGCTGGTGAATGGAGCACCAAACCTGATGAAGGAGCTCACAGTGTTCATTTCTTAAGCTTTCACTTAAAAGTAAACCACACTTTGCTTAATTTGAATTTCTTTGGGCAAAACCACTGAAGAAAACTAGTTTTTTGAAAAACAGGTCTCAAAGTGCTAGAAAGCATATGGGCTAAAAATAAATTTACTTGATAATAATGTAACTTTCTATTAAAATTCTTCAAAGGTGGTTTCAAAGATGACAGAAGAGCCTTTTAAACTTTGTAATCATTAATTAGCCTACTCTTAATGATCATATGGTATGTTAATAGTTCACGTTCCATGTACATCTCTACAAGAGGGTCCAGCTCACAGATTGTGAATGCTTCAAGAGCACTGATGGAGGTGTTTGGTGCAGAAGTTTCTGAAATGGGATTTAAACATTAGTTTATAGACTGTTTTTAATTGTATATTAGACCCATCCTTACATGTTTATAAATAATCTTTTCCCATATTTCCAAACTGGATATAAAGTTAGTATTTATATTATCATATATTCTTCTATGATATAGTTCAGTGCTTAGTACAGAGCTTTTGCATATTTTCTCTATAATAGTTCTTAAATTTGTGAATGACCAAAGTTCTTGAATTTGTAAATGACCAAATCAAGGTATGTTGGGGTAAATTGCTTTAGTACTAGGACCGAATTTCTTGGATGAAATCTATTTCTGTGACTGACACGCTTCTTAAGCAGATAGCCGTGGGGTTGCCAGTTCTGGACTTTTTCCAGTTTCTAGCTTTAGTGTGAACAGAGGTGGGGATACGAAGGAAGACCAAGCAGAGAAAAAAATAGGAAATACGTGTGCTGAGAAAGCAGCAAAGAAGTGAATCTTTATGCTGGTTATATCAGAGTACTGGGTACCTTTCTCCTTCGCTCCAGCCCCAGAGGCATCCAGTGACTAGCCTGGCTTGCAGTAGCTCTTGTGGGGATGGGGGGAAGGGACAGGGAGGCACAGTGTCCAATTCTGAGCAAGCCTGTTACAAGTGAAGACTTTGAGAAGCTGAGGAACAACCAGCATGATGAAGGAAATTTAAGTTTAGGGATAAACAGTTGAAGGCATTAGAAATATTTCAAATACCTAGTAAGACAGGGAGTTTAGAACTGTAAGACAGTTTTGTGATCAAATCATCTTACAGATAAGAAAACCAAATCTCCAAAAGTTTCAGTTTGCCAGATTTGGGTAGCAATATGAAGGATTCTAGTAGCACTTTAAGATTATGCCCTTCCTAATTTGGGGGTTTATTTTTATTTTTAATTAAACCATTACAACTGAGAAGTTTTTTTTAATAATTGTCATAGTTTGGGAGAAATTTCTTCAAAGAGACGGATTATTTTGCTTTTTCATTAAATCCAAGTTTTGGGTATCATTGACATAATGAAAAGAATCCTGCTTAAGGAAATAAAAGAGACTTCATTCTAGTTCTGGCTGGCCTACGGACTATTCTTTAACCCAGGTATTAAAAGTAATATGAGGAAATTTTTTTAAAGAAAGGAATATGAGGGGCTCAGTCAGTAGGTAGAGCCTGGGACTCTTGACCTCAGAGTCATGAGTTTGAGCCCCACACTGGGCTTATGGATCACTTTAAATAATAAAATTAAAAGGAATATATACTCTTGGTCTTTCCTATCCTGTCCTCAAAACATGAACTACCCCACCTACCAACCCTGCAAAAAAAAAAAAAACCTACCACGCACACTGACATTGTCTGAGTCCCAAATGAACTCCAAAGTCTTTGTACTCAGTAGAAGAGCAAGGATCCTGGCCCTCCTGACTTTGGGTCAACTGTTTTTCTCCTCTTTACTATTTTTCCACTGTATTGCTCTGTTTTTCATGGCTTTATCCCCTCTGTGGGTGCTTTAAGCCACAAAAAAACGGTATATTTGAGACTCGCTCTGGTGTTTGTGTAAAGGTAACGTCATTTTAGTGCCCTAGTGGGCACAAATTACACAGGGATTTTTATTTCCCCATACCTCGTAGCTCAGATGCACCCAGTTCATTACACCAAATCACAACAAAGTCTTTTCTTACTATAACACATTAATAAGCATTGTTACTGACAACCGTCTTTGGGTCACACAGCTCTGACATCCAGGTTACCAGCCAAGGATCCCCAGATGATTAAAGAGTGTGGTCAAGTACCTTACACGTTGAGTCTTCCACCTTTTCTGGTCTATGTAATCATCAGCCTTTTGAGCATTTTAACATCCAGCAGGAGACAGCAAAATATTATGCAGTTATGCATGCCAAATTCCAAAATATGCTTTGTACTGAAAATACAGTACACAGAAGAAAAGCATTAACTAAACGTTGAAAGAAGAGGTCAGGAAACCTGAGTTTATGGGGTCCCAACTCTCCCACATTTGGTTTATTGAATTACATTTTATATTAGGATATAAATTTATCCCCAATATAGATGCTAGCATAAGATGAATACTTTTAAATCTGGATTTTATTGTGGTTACTGTTATTAAAAAGGTTGTGTTTGCATTTAGAATTTGATTTGTAATTACGTCTAATGACTATCTCTGAAGATAGTGAGGAAACACAAATGCTAACTTGATTTGAAATTTTTAATTTAATTAATTTAATTGACTTCTTGAAAATCCTTTTTATTTAATGTATCTGCTGGCATGAGGTTAACAAAAGGATAGTTTTGATCAATTCAGAGCAGTGCTTTTATTATAGTGTCTTTTTTTTAAAAAATTGTGATACAAAATTCTACTTTATTCTTTCATTTTAGAAAACTGGAATAAATAATCTGTGCTTAGTAAAGACCTACTGTATCCATATCCAAAAACACGGCATTTTAGAAGAACTTTATTTTAGCTGCTTAATGTCCATGAGGAACTTTTAGATTGCTTTAGGAAGCCTCCCACAAATGTTTATACCAAGGTGGAATATTCATTTCTATGCTAGAAACAGGAAAATTCCTGAGTTTTGCAGTTGTATATCTAAATATTGTCATGTTCAAGTAGTTTGTCTTTAAATGGTTCAGTTTTGAGCTTTAGCTTCAAGTCATTTTTATTTTTCAAATTAAGAAAAGTTATCAAGAGGAATTTTGTCTTCCAACCACAAATGTACTGATGTACTTCTTCCAGAAATAGTCATGCTTTCTGAAGGAAGCGTTGCAATAGAGGAATCACACAAACCTTGCAGGACTTCATTCCTGTCTTCTGGCTTCGTAGGCTCAACTCAGACGCTTCAGGATTTCATTGCTACATGGAGATCCCACTTAACTGTTCTGATGAGATGTAGGAAAAGATTCTGGGCGTCTGTTGATCTAAAAACAAGCTATAGAGACAGACTTGAGATTAGACCTTAGACATTCTTACTAATAAGTATTTTCCTTTTTTTAACCAAACTGTATGTTGTGTGAATTGTTTTTTATGTAAATAACAAAGATGTTTTTTAATGTTGTAAATTCTTAAAACTGAATTTCATAAAAAATTTAAAATCTATTCACGAATATCTTCTATCCTGTGTAAAATTGTGATCAACTTTTTAAAATAAGTCCCAATATATATATTTTACTTACCAGGAGGGGAAAAAGATGTACTCTAATTCAGAATCTAGGAAACAATTCTCTTGTTCATGTTTACATTTCAATTATTTTTTTTTATTTTAGAGTAATTTCTTATCAGACATTACCAAGAAATATGCCAAGCCACAGAGCCCAGGTTATGGCTCGCTATCCCGAGGGTTATAGAACACTCCCAAGGAACAGCAAGACCAGGCCGGAAAGTATCTGCAGTGTAACCCCTTCCACTCACGACCAAGCAGTAGGACCTGGAGCAGAAGAGAAACGGAGATCAATGAGAGATGACACGATGTGGCAGCTTTACGAATGGCAGCAGCGTCAGTTCTATAATAAGCAGAGCACCCTCCCTCGTCATGGTCCTTTGACCAGTCCCAAAACCATGGTTAACATTTCTGATCAGACCATGCACTCTATTCCCACATCACCTTCCCATGGGTCCATAGCTGCTTATCAGGGATACTCCCCTCAACGAACATACAGATCAGAAGTCTCTTCCCCAATTCAGAGAGGAGATGTGACGATAGACCGCAGGCACAGGGCCCACCACCCTAAGGTAAGCTAGCTGCTCATCTTGCGTTAACTACTGCTTTATGGATGCTCTGTCTTATTTCTGTCTACGCTATGCCTTTTTTTTTTTCTTTTTTTTTTTATTTATTTGACAGAGATCACAAGTAGGCAGAGAAGCAGGCAGAGAGAGAGAGGGGGAAGCAGGCTCCCCGCTGAGCCCGATGTGGGGCTCGACCCCAGGACCCTGAGATCATGACTTGAGCCAAAGGCAGAGGCTTTAACCCACAGCGCCACCCAGGCGCCCCCACTATGCCTTCTTTTAAATGTGAAAGACCAGTGGGGCGCCTGGGTGGCTCAGTGGATTGAGCCTCTGCCTTCGGCTAGGGTCATGGTCTCAGGGTCCTGGGATCGAGCCCCACATCGGGCTCTCTACTCAGTGGGGAGCCTGCTTCCCCCCCACCCCTCTCTGCCTGCCTCTACTTGTGATCTCTCTTTCTGTCAGATAAATAAATAAAATCTTTAAAATAAATGATAAAAAAAATAAATGTGAAAGACAAGAATATAGAGAGGAGGTAAGGAAGGCAGCTCTTCTGTTTTAAAAACTAAGCAAGAATAATCTGCAGTGTCAGAATCTCACATATAAAAACCTAAGCTTGCAGTGCATCGTCTCTCAAGAGCACAGAACTAGCTATTTTGAGCAGATGCTTTATGCACTGTTCTGTGCTAGACAGCATAGCTCATCAGCTGTCCGTGTAAATTAAGCCCACTTGCATTTTTATTGGCTCCTCACACACTTGAAAATTCGACCCCTGCCCCCTTCCAACATACCCCAACATACCTGCCTTCATACATCAGGCTCGTCCCGCTCTTTGCTTAGGTAAGTGCTGACCTCATCTTCTAACCAGCTGCTTGTATGGCTTATCGAAGTATCTCCTTAGACGGCCCAGTTTAATATCAGAAGAATAATGTACCAAGAAGCCCTCGTGTATATGCTTGTTTAAAATTAAGATTCACATAGCAATCATGTTTTAACTTGTACTTGCAGTTGGGTTAAGCATTGCTTAGTAGATTATGAGTGCACTCAGTGCTTTGTGTTAGTTAGCTTCTTATAATACTAAAGCCGTCGTCTCGATCAGTCAGCCTACATGCAGCCAGTTCTGTTCTGTCATTTCCTTTTTAATTCTAAAGAATTTTTTGCTTTATATCATTTTAAAATGTACCTTTTTGTATCCTTTTGACAGACTGAATCCTTCAGTTATAACATTACATAAAGTGTACGTTTGACTTTTCCATAAATAATCGTTAGAAATGAATAAGTCAGGGGCGCCTGGGTGGCTCAGTGGGTTAAAGCCTCTGCCTTCGGCTCAGGTCATGATCCCAAGGTCCTGGGATCGAGCCCCGCATCGGGCTTTCTGCTCAGCAGGGAGCCTGCTTCCCTTCCTCTCTCTCTGGCTGCCTCTCTGCCTATCTGTGATCTCTGTCTGTCAAATAAACAAATAAAAAAAAAAATTGCTGATCCTCTCATTTAAAAAAAAAAAAAAAAAAAAGAAATGAATAAGTCAGTCAGGATTTTTTTTTTTTTTTTTTTTTTTTTTTTTTTTTTTGAGGAAGCTTCAATTTGCCTCACCCAAAAAAGGGCTCACTTTGAACTCCACAGTAATAAAGTTCAATGTTTTATCACTTGGTATATCCAAAGGCTAAATCATGTTTGATTTTAAAAATATTTTCGTAATAATAGGGCCTCAGTGGCTCAGTCGGTAAAGCATGCGATTCTTGATTTCAGCTCAGGTCATGGTCTCAGGGTCAGGAGATTGAGCCCCGTGTTGGGCTCCCCACTTAGCATGGAGTCTGCTTGTCCTTCTCCCTGTGCGCGTGCATGTGCACTCTCACTCTTTCAAACAAGTAAAATAAATAGTAACGATATTCAAGACAGGTCTGCTCTAATACAATTGATTAGTGTGTGGTTGAAAAGTGTTCTCCTGGTATTAGTATTAGTTTATCATCTGTTTCAATAACAAATATAAGATGACTGTGTGCTTGCTATCTAGTTCCCTGTCAACTCATGTCTACTGCTTCTCTCCCCAAAAACTTCTTAAGCATTGCCAAAATTTTCTTTCAAACTATCCTGTCATTTTCCTTGATGTGATGAGTGGTTCCCAAAATATGTCCATGGATCTCTGAGGGTTCCCATGACCCTTTCAGGGAGTCTATAAATAAGCTCGAAACTGTTTCTTCAATGGCAATAAGACAATATTCATTGTGTTACCATTTTCTAATAGCACAAAAGCAACGGTGGGTTTTGGTACCTTCCCATAAATCAAGGGAGTGGCTCCAAACTTCGGGTGGTCACTGTAAGTTCCCGTGCCACACACTTGCAGTAGAAATAAAGTAGCAGTTTCACCTAAAAATCCCTTTGACGAGGGGCGCCCGGGTGGCTCAGTGGGTTAAAGCCTCTGCTTTCCGCTCAGGTCATGATCCCAGGGTCCTGGGATCGAGCCCCACATCGGGCTCTCTGCTCCGCAAGAAGCCTGCTTCCTCCTCTCTCTCTCTCTGCCTGCCTCTCTGCCTAGTTGTGATTTCTCTGTCGAATAAATAAAATATTAAAAAAAAAAATCCCTTTGACGAAGCAGTAAAAGATAATTTTATTCACTCTTGACCTTTTGTTATATATCATTTTAATATTCTATGTAATGAAATGGGAAATATGTTGAAGACATTTTTCTTGCATACCAAAGTGCTAATATTAGGGTTGACTCACAGAAAAAGATGTGTGCATTTGAGGTACAAGCTGGACTAGCTCCTTTTTTCATGAAACACCACTTTTACTTGAAGAATGAATGACAGACAAACTGTAGTTGTTCAGACTTGGTATTTGACAGACACATCTCAAAGTGAAATGTTATCCTGTCACTTCCAGGAAAACAACTAACTGTATTTGTCACTGATGACAAATAGGAGCTTTCATGCAAAAATTAGAATTTTGGAAATGTTGTATCTGCCACTGTGAACTTAACAGCTTTCCGGCGCTTCAGGATCGGTGGTGGTACTAACAGATGTGTGGTGCTGATATTGTATACCAGTGGTGCGAACATCTGCATAACTCACTGATCCAGTATTTTCCACACAACCAGTGTTTGACAGTACAGAATCAAAGATGGGTAAAAAATTCACTTAGAGCGTAAACACAGGCCTGCTTTGTTCTGTTGCACTTTGCAGATACTGCATTTTTCTTTTTCTCTTTTTTTTTTTTTTTTTTTTTACAAATTGAAGGTTTGCCCCAGTCCTTCTGACAAAAATGTCAGTGCCATTCTTCCACAGCATTTGCTCACTTTGTGTCTGTGTCACGTTTTGGTAATTCGCGCAATACTTCAAACCGTTTTATTATTTGTTACAGTGATCTGTGATCAGTGATTTATAATTCACTGGAAGCTCAGACGATAGTTAGCATTTTTTATAGTAAAGTATCTTTTAATTAAGGTGTATGCATTTTTTAGACATAATGCTATTGCACACTTCATAGCAGCATAGTTTAATCATAACTTTAACATGCACTGGGAAACCAAAAATTTCATTTGACTCCCTTTATTGCAGTATTCACTTAATCATGGTCAGGAACCAAATGAACACTATCTCTCCTAGTTATGCCTGTAAACCAGTAGGTATTAATCTAACAGTATAAAAAGTTCATTGATGCAGTTTCAGATACCATTTTGCAACTAACTTTTAATACCTACATTCGTAAGCAGTAATAGCAAATTTTCAATGATATTTTATAATGTAAAAAGATTTCTTGTCACTGACATTGACCACAGAACTTACATTGTACCCTTATTTTCCTAGCATGTCTATGTACCTGACAGGAGGTCAATGCCAGCTGGCCTGACTTTACAGTCTATTAGTCCCCAGAGCCTCCAAGGCAAAACGGTGAGTTCAGTGTTTTTATTTACCATACCATGGGTTATATATGTGCTACACATGATAGCACATATCCGACAGAGCTTCTAAGTTTGAATAAGGGGTTCCTCCCAAAGAAAAACTGTTAACAGCTTTCGTGAAAGAGAAGCTCATCAGAAGAATCTGAGATCATGTAACCATTTCATTGTCAGACTGTATACGTCTCCCTAGATGTCTGAATGCCTAAATATAAGATTATATTTTCAGATTTTATTGTATAAACTGAGTGGGTTTGTTTACTTCATTGAATGTTAATTCCTTTGTTCTTAAAACTGACGTTGGAGTAGTTGATTAGTGGAACAAATCCAGCAGGCGACCATGTGTAGTCACACTACAGGCCTCTTAAGAAGTTTCTGCTGTGAATTTTTATACAGATTAACTACTTTAGAAGGGAAAAAAATGATTTACATATTTATGCAGAGAGAGACTATAAAAATACACGAGGTGTTAGCAAGTACTTACATTATCATTTCATCCTCAGTGTTATGTTCAAATTGGGAAGGAGTTCTATCACCAGGACACTATTATTCTTCACATTAAAGAGAAAGGATGACTTTTCATTGCGTCGTTTAATTTTAATGGCATTCTTTTATCTGTGCTTTAATGTCAGTAGGTAGTCTCAGTTCCAGTGAAGATGTGATTTGAGGATCTAGATAGTTGTTCATCATTTAAAATTGTCCTCCTGAAGGAATCAAAACAAATTCGTGTTCTATGTGTTTTGCAGACATTGTTTTATTTCCTTTTTCATCCTTTATGTGCTTAGATATAAGGAAGATATTCTGGCTTTAAGCTACTGGCAGCTTATTTATTAAAGGTTATAAATATTACTTGATTAAAACTAAAAACTTTTAAATGTAATTTTTACATATTAGATTATTGATCTGACAAAGAAACATATATCATAAGATAATGCTAATAAGTATCATATTATGAATTTTTATCTTCTGTCTTGCTCCCTCTAGTGGATATTTAGGATAAAATTTACTTATTACCTCCTTTTGTGCAGGTCAAAAATGTACCTGTTTTTATTTTGCCTCAAAGTTTAAGTATATAGGAAACTTACTAGAACCTTTTGTCCTTTTAAAAATCTCTTTATCTTTTTAACTCAGCAAATAATAAGCCTGAGTCTCGAGATTCCTTCTTTTCGTCACTCTGAGTCTTAGAATATCTAAAGCCCTTACACAACCCTACCTTCTCTGTGGCAGGACCTCAAGAGCTTGATATGGTGGTCAGAAGACAGACCGCCCCATAGTCCTGAGGTCACCAGATGTGGTTGTCATCAAAGCAAAAGTAGCTCTTCTTTTCCTGTTACGAAATTTCTTCTTTAGGACATACAAAAATATTCTTTGACTCCTTAATGTCTTATCCATGTCGATGGCTCTTTCTAAAGAATCCCATAGTAACTATGGTTTAATTCTGAGATTTTTCTCATCTGAAGGCAATAATTTTTAATATAATTTCATATAACAGTTAAAAATTACTTCTGTCCCTTAAAATTGTTGTATAGAAAAGAAAAAAAGAACAGCAGCAAATGAACAGAATAGAAGAGAGCTCGTGTTAACCCTGTGATATAGGCAAGACAGATCCATCTCAGGAACGTTTTTTGGCGTGGAAGTTTCAAGTGCACACCATAGCCCTCAGGTGATGAGTCGCCCTCTGGCTCTTATGCAGTTTTTAATCATAGCAAAGTTCAGAGAAACACCAAATAATATTTTATGACCTGTAAGACTGCCAACGACCATACCTTATTGCATTTCTAACAAAGAAAAGTATATCAGATTGGCCTGTTAAGGAATTTTATCTGCCTTTGAAAATTTATCTCCCGTAGGGATCATAGTAACCAATCAGGAATCAAAGGTTTTCTGCTTACCCCAGAGTGTGGGAAGAGGGTTTATATACTCATGGAACCTTTCTCTTTGTATAAAATGCTGTCTTTTTTTTTTTTCCTTAAAAAATAAAAACTGATCTTTTGGTCATTTAAAGTATCCTGTGAACCCCCAATAGTGACATTTAATAATGTAACTGGGAAGCAATTAATAGATCCCAGGTACTGAGTTTAATGGTATAAAGATATCATCCATGTTTTACATGAAGTTTAATTCTTTTTATTTACCTTCTGTTCCCTAAAATAGTGTTGGACATGCAGGTATTATTCTGTTGCTGTAAAAGTCTTAGGCGTCGTTTTAGAATATCTTTGAGTAATAATAATTTAATAGCTCTTACTTACAAAACTTTTTGATGGTTTTCTGGCACTGTGCTTTTTTGTACTTAACACTTAATTCTCTCTTGAGTTCTGAAAAAATGCCTGAATATATTGTTGTTTTGCTGTATCTTTTAAGTAACACTGTTCCTTCTGTTTCTCTAGATATCTATGCATTTATGTAGTACCTATCATCAGAGTGCCTAGGCACTATGTTTGATGTCAACCATAACATAACCATGTCATAACTTGCCATGAAATCTTGGTTTAATATCTGTCACTTAAAACAACAATTAATCTGTTTTCCACTGTTTGGATTCTTAAATTGTACTCCTTCAGCCAGAGGAGCTTACGCTGTTGCTAATAAAGCTGAGACGGCAGCAGGCCGAACTGAATAGTGTCCGGGAACACACGTTAGCACAGCTCATGCAGCTGAAACTTGAGGCCCACAGCCCGAAGGTCAGCTATGAAGAGTTTTGTATGTGTCGTCTGCCATTACCACTGATTCTGAGCCACTCATTAATCAGTTTGATCGGTGTTGTTAGTGTCGAGCATGAGCCCATACAATCATTGCAGCGACATTATGATCTCCTATTGACCCTTTGAGAATTCACTTGTTTATACGTTATTAAAGGGACACACGGGTAGGATGAATTTCTTCCTAGCCTTCCAACCCGCTCACGCACCAACTTTTGGTCATGAGATAGGAAATGCAGACAGACTTCAAAACAGTGTTATCATTCGCCGTATACTGTAGCTTTCACATCTGATAAAACATATTGAAAAATGGTGTAATTCCTAGAAAGTAGTAAGTTGAAAATTGATTACACTTGTAATAACACTGCCTTTTAAATATCAGAGATTAAGATATTTCTTTCATTCTTGATTAAAAGAATGAACACACGTAAACATTTCTCAAAGGGTTTAATAGACTCTGGTTATATGAAAAACATCCAAAGAAGTAGTACTATGGTGCAGAAAAGTATTAACATGTAGAACTCCTAACACTGAGTCTGCTAAAGCCATTTGAAGGATTTTTCTGCTTAATATTTTAGCTTCTGTGCATGTCTACTTAATTTCTTACAAAACTAAGTGTAATTTTATAATACGTCATCTGTGTAGTTTACAGGGGAGCATGAATGTGAAAGTTGTGTACTGTGACATAGTAGGTTGGGGTAAACTACCTGTTTTTCTTATTTCAAAATTGACCTTTTCATGAATTCTACACCCTCTTTCTCTATCCCTTTGTTTCTTGATTGATGCCTACTAGAATGAAATTCTTTCACATCATCTTCAAAGGAACACCATATATTTGGATCATCAGGTGGGATTTGTAGAATTTTTTTGCTTATTATACCTAACAGAACCTTTGAAATGTAGTACAGTTTTCCAGGCTACTCCGATATTTTGGTCATTTAAGAGCTAATAGCATGACTTTTACAAGTGACAGAATAAGATTCTTAACAGGGGGAATTCAGAAATACAAAACAAACAACAACAACAAAAAACAAGTAGAAAGGATAGTTATGAGTGTTGGGGCAATGCAGATGCTAGGTCACAGGAAAATTGAGAGCCTGGATTCTCTAAACTTCCGTTTTCTCATCCCAAAACACTCACACTCATTAAGGCTTATCTCCTTTTGGAGTTGACCTAATTAAAGAAATAGGTACCAAGCCGGGAATGTCTTCTAATAAGGCATTCACAGCTTGGTACCTGTGCCTTGTTAGAAGACGGAGAGAGGGGTGGGTGTGGTGTTCTCTGTATTCCCAAAGGGAGATTTAACTATGGATGAGAAGTGTGGTGGTCATTTTTAATTGCATAACTTTGGTCCTTATTTGCCATCTGCTCCTGGTGTTTGGTCTTTGCTAAGCTATATAGAGTCAGTTTTACAGAGGCCTATAGTTCCTCGAATTACCTCAGTGGTAGCAGTGGGCCTGAATGGCAGTTCATGACTAGGGACTGACATTTGCGTATTTTAGTTTTTATAAAACTCTCTCTTAATATTTAATTTTAATTTGATGGGAATTTTTGATATGTTCTTACACATAGGATTTCTTCCAGTGAATGCATTTTTTATCTATATAAATTAAGCTATAACATGTTTTAGTTTGTTTCAAAATGTTGACTTGAATATTTTAGCAAATGGAAGAGGTTACTGTGGAAAATGTTGTAAGACAGATGTTTACATATTTATAGTTGCCTGCTTAAAACAAAATAATAGTGTATTATTTAATTTAGTTATATTTAAAGAGGGATTTTGCATTAGGATAACCCTTTAAAAGATGTTCATTTTTTAATTTTTATAAGAAATATACTTAAGATATTTAAAGTATAAAAAAGTATATTTAAAAAATCCACTTTTCTTTATATTAATGAATTTTAATAGTTTATTTTCCCACAACATGTTTTCATCATGACTTTGTCTATGGGAATGCTTTAGAAATCAGCATTTCATGACTCCAGATTCCAGTCTCCACCCCAGAGACCGGTACTGTTGAAATTTAATCACAGTGTTAAATTGTACACTTTGAAAGCAGTCTGATAAAGACACGTTAGCCAGTGAAATGGTGGAAATAAGTCTTCCCTCAAAATGTGACATTGCCAAAAAGCCTGTGAGATACATGGTAAATAACTTTCATAAAAGCTGCTTTGCCTATAAAGCTAGAGATAGTTCTGAATAATAGTGGGATACTACAAAAATTAGGTGTAAACCACAGTATAACTGTAAGTCTGAAGTTCTGTAGTATCTCTGGAAATAAACCTAGTGGTTCGCTGTGATTTATTACTTACCTCTGTAAATGAAAACTAGAAGTACAGAGACATAAGCCTTTAGAAAATCACAGCACTGACAGCTGGCCCAGTCAGTGCAGGCGACTCTTGATCTCCTGGTCATGAATTCAGACCCCAAGTTGGAGGTAGAGGTCACTTGAATAAACAAATAAACAAAAAAAAAAAACCTAGGAAAATTCAGTAAGTATATGGAAATACTACCATTTGCTAAGGTGATTCTCCTCAGCTCCCTTTCCCAGGTTGAGCTGTCTCTGCCCTTTGCCCAAGTGACGCAGATTCAACTGAAGTTTCTGTTCCCCTTGGTCCTCTCTCAGCACTCTGCCAAGCCTGTGCTGTCGGAAAGGATAATGCTAATAGTCCTATTGGTGGCTTCCAAAAATCTCAATTTTTTACTGATCCTCTCTATTCCCTCTACATGTCAGTAGAGATTTGCCAGTAATTTGCCTTTTTATTTGCCTTTATTTCTTAGATCATGAAATAAAATTATATTGGTCCAATTTTTAAATTTTGTGGTAACAAAAAGAATTATGATAATTATCTGAATGCTTATTTGCACAATTAGAGTAAGATGATTTCTAATGGGAAAAAATGGACCATTTTTAGATATAATTAGACAGTTTATAGAAATAAGGTGGTGGCTTTGCCCAGAAATTCAGATATGCCTAAATAAATATCCTTAAGGTTTCCTAAAGAAAATCCCTCTTTAAATAAATGAAAAAAATTTGTTTTAAATAATTACACTTAATGTAAATGAAATATTTACTTTTGAACCATTCTATATTTTATATCAGTAGTAAGGTTATTACAGAAAAAAATCTTAATAATTTTGAACTTTAATGAAATTTTTTTCATTCGGCTCAAACATTTCCAACTTTTAAAAAAACATTTCCAGCTTTTAATCTTGTTACTGCCAGTAACCTATTGTAGATTACCAAATCTGTTGTTTTTGTTGGCATTATTGGTTGCCTGGTTTATACACTGATTCACCAGTTTTTATATAACTACAAATTGGAAAGTAGATTTTAAAATCTGAAAGTCAGAGGAAAAGGCTCTGGTCACATTTTACACTACGTATCATACGTACCAAATAAACATGTGCTAATTAATACTCACTTTCAGCACCTACTCTCCTGGCTCAAATCATTAGAATAACCTAAGGCCAGCAACAAGATGCATTCTCTCTCCTGCCCTTTGTGAGATAGTCAAAACAAAGTTTTTAATGATTGAAGTTCATGAAAAATAGAGTCACGTATAGTCTCTGAGTTGCTTCAGAGGTAAATTCATTTCTGTTATCACCAGAATGCTTATATTATAACAGATGAGAAATAAAAATGCCTTATCTGAAATTCTGAGTATCTACATGTTACACACAATCAATCCAAAAATCTTGATTTCTGGTCCCTGTAGCTTGACTTCGAATTAACCACCATTTTGAAGATGAGTCTTGTACTGAAGTGTTTTTTTTGTTTGTTTGTTTGTTTTTTTAAAGATTTTTATTTATTTATTTGACAGAGAGAAATCACAAGTAGGCAGAGAGGCAGGCAGAGAGAGAGAGGAGGAAGCAGGCTGTCCACAGAGCAGAGAGCCCGATGTGGGGACTCGATCCCAGAACCCTGGGATCATGACCTGAGCCAAGGCAGAGGCTTTAGCCCACTGAGCCACCCAGGCACCCCTACTGAAGTGTTTTTAACAATAACAAAAGCCATACTAATTATGTGGTAGGATTTTCTTCTGCTTTTTGTTTCATTTTGAAGTATACTATTATCATTTGCTTATGCTTCTACAGCCCAGTTAGTAGACCGTTCACAGTCTACATTTATTAAGACTAGCCTAGGTTTGTCATTATTGTGAATTTTAAGACAGCCTATGAACATAGAGTAGTGCTAACTGGATATACTTTATGTACCTCATTTATTTTTATTTATTTTTATATTTATATTATTTTTATTTTATTTAGAAAATGAGGGGCGCCTGGGTGGCTCAGTGGGTTAAAGCCTCTGCCTTCGGCTCAGGTCATGATCTCAGGGTCCTGGGATCGAGCCCCTCATCGGGCTCTCTGCTTGGCAGGGAGCCTGCTTCCTCCTCTTTCTCCGCCTGCCTCTCTGCCTACTTGTGATCTTTGTCTGTCAAATAAATAAATAAAATATTAAAAAAAAAAAAAAGAAAATGAGTAAGTACATAACTTTTTTGGTCAGTCATGAAGGGAAGATTAATAGCAATGGGGAAATGAGAATGTGTCTGTCCCTTTATCCATTTGCTTTTATCCATTTACCTCACCCCTATTTTAGCTCCTCCCTCCATGTTTCTTTCTTCCTCACATGCTTTTTCTAATTCTCCCTCTTAGTAAAAAGGAGCTGTGAGAAAATTTGGATGGTGTTCCCTTTCTCTTCTTCCTAAAACCTTCCTGCCAGCTTTCCGTGTAGGCCGTGATAACAAAATGAGACGCTAGGAGCTGAAACAGGCAATGAGGAGGTAGGTAGGAATGGACAGAAGACTCGGAGAACTTGGAGCTCTGCTTCACAAGCCTTTTGTAAGCACGCTGCCTCCTTGTGGGTAAACCAAACATGTGGCCCACCCTCTCCACCATCAGCGCTCCGGCTCACCCGACTCTGACTCTATTAACAGCATTCCAGTGGCCAATCTCCTCCTCTAAGAATACTTGCCACAGTAAATGGAGATTGACTTCTGCAGATCTGAGCTTTACTTGCACTGGGACTGCAGCAAGTATTTTTCTCATCTTTCAAATATAAAATTGTATTGTAACATTAAATTGCTTTTACGAATTGCCCTTAAAATTATGGCATTCTGCCTTTACCCCTCTCCCTTTAAGAATCATTATGGTTACTTGTACCAGAAACATTTGCTTTAGAATGGAAAAGGAAGAGACATACCTCCATCAGCCGCATTTGTGTTGGGGGTTGCCTCTTCCCCATGTACTCAAAAGCTCTTTGTGAAAAGAATATTCCTCTGTTCCAATAATTAGTGAAATTGATTTACTTCTACCCAGCTGGAGCTGTGTCCTTGCCGCTAGAACATATTTAAGTTGTTTCCGAATATAGCATCAAAGAGTATATTCTTTACCATCAGATGGCTAAAGGATCTCATTATCTTCAAATTCTCATAGAAAAACTCTAAATTTCTCCTGACAAACCAGTTTGCCATAACAAAAGAATTTTCCAAAATAAAAAGAAAAATACAGCCCACGCGTACCCATGGTATTCTTTGTTGTATAAAAATGTTTAAGAATTCCAAGAATCAATAGCTAAATCTGTCTTATTTTATCAGTACATTTTTTTACGTATCCTCAAATGCTTGTGGGGAAGATAAGAAACTCACTTTATTTTAATACTAACTTTTAAAACACCCTGAAGAGTAAGCTAAACTTTCTAATTTGCAAACGTTTTGTAGTAGCATTGAGATAGCCTTTCAAGAAATGAAACTATGTAGACACAGTCTGACCACTTTTAAACATACTTATGCCAAGAGAAATGTAAAAAGGAACAATTAATAGAATGTATGTCATTGGTACTGAAACCATTCAAGGTAAAAACCCAAGAATACTTTTTTGCATTTTGTTCTTTGTGTGCATGAAAGACAGCCTCCCTATAAGGGAAGAAATGCTAACAAGATGATTGAAAAGATTCTTGATGGCTTTCATTGTTCCTGTCAATTCAGCAACTTCATTCTGTGGAGCTATTAGGCAGGATCCCATTTTCTCTAATATTTCAAGGGGTCTTGGAGCTTCTGTTTTTAGGAATGATTGATAGAGAATGTTTCCAGGGTGAATAGAATAAGCATTTGGCAAAAGCAAGCTAAAGATACTAGAAAAATGAAAATATGTTATTTAACATTTATTAACCCTGCTAGTTACATGATACAGAATATCTGTAATCTGTCCCTTTTTTTTTTTTTAAAGATTTTATTTATTTGTCAGAGAGAGAGAGTACACACAAGCAGGCAGAGAGGAGGAAGCAGGCTCCCTGCCGAGCAAGGAGCCCGACGCGGGACTTGATCCCAGGATCCCAGGATCATGACCCGAGCCGAAGGCAGCGGTTTAACCAACTGAGCCACCCAGGCGTCCCTAATCTGTACCTTTTTGCTGTTTTCACTCATCTCAGCCTTAACTGGGGAAGTTCTCTGGTTTTCTTTTTTGGTTTTGTTTTTTAAGCAGACTCCATGCCCATCAGGGGGCTTGATCTCATGACCCTGAGATCAAGACCTGAACTGAGATTAAGAGTCAGACACTTAACTGACTGAGCCACCAAGGCGCCCCAGAAGTTTTCTGGTTTTCAGTGTTCCCTCCTCTGAGCATTCACCTACACATCATTTTACTAGTTTTCTCTTAGTTACTCTTCATCTTTAGCCCCTGGATTACTCCCAGAAAACAGAGTCTGTGATGTGGGCGTCCTTGATTTGTGCTTGTTCTCAGGAAGTTTATTTTGGGAAGTGATAACAAGGTACAGAAGTAGAGTGAGCAGGGAAGGAGGGAATATATTATCAACTGCCATACACAAGTTGGGCCTCATCTGACTGATACTTGATGAAACACTGCGGAATTGCCCAGCTGAACAGGAGGAGGAGCGCCCATCCTGTACTGGCCGCCATCCTCCTGGCAAGGGTTACCTCTTGAGACTAACTCTCCAGCATACTGAGGTAACGCTTACGTACACGAGCACCCAGTGGGTTCCCATGCACAAAGTGGTTGTTGGCTCAGCAAGAGCGGAAATAAAAGATGGGCTAATAGGATGTAGAGAAGGGCACAAAAGGTATCCAAAACACATCACTGCCTTTCCAGTTACGTGTTTCTAGTTGCTCATAGAAATCTGCACTTGGACAGTCTGCCTTCAGTACAGTCCCAGCGTGTCCAAAATTTGGATTGTCATCTTATCCTTCAGTTCCCTGACCAAAAAACTAAAAGCAAAAATAGTTCAAAATATTGTTCACCTTTAACATCATTGGTGTAACATTTATTGAGCTGCTCATCCTTGGGGAAGAGCTCCCTGGCTTTGAGAAGGGTCAGGACCTTTATTTTAGTTATTGCCTTAGATTTAGAACTCAAAGTGGTTTAAGCCCTCAAGGGAAAAGAAAAAAGAGAGACCCAGTCTTCTCTTCCAGCTATGGGTAGGAGAACCTGACAACAGTTTTGGATGGTCTGATTGCCTAGACGATGAAAAGAAAAACCAATGGCAGCCTACCTAGAAGGCTCTAAAATATGACCGTCCTGTTCTGCCACTCTAAGGGTAGAAATTATACACATGTATAAAAAAATGGAAGAATTAAATCAGAAAGCTTCTTGGAGTTACAGTATGTTCTCCTACTGTTTTATCTCCCAACACCATCACAATTAAAGTTTAAAATAGCATGAAACCTTGATGGAGCGCCTGGGTGTCTCTGCCTTCAGCTCAGGTCACGATCTTAGGTCCCGGGATCGAGCCTCACATTTGGGCTCTCTGCTCAGCGGGGAGCCTGCTTCCCCCCTCTTTTTGCCTGGCTCCCTGCCTTCTTGTGATCAGTCCGTCAAATAAATAAAATATTTTTTTAAATACCATGAAACTTGAATTTAAAGTCCTTTAAGAACATTTATTGAAAACAGGAAAATCATGACGTTCTGTAGAACTATCTGAACAGGTATTTTATCTGAATACGTAATACCTGCATGGTGTTTATTCAGGATATTAGAGGCCATCATAACACCCTATAGGTACTAATAAGCTCCTTATTACCATTTATAAAATTTTGGCCATATTAAAAGCACCTGCCACTCTATGTCTTTCAGCTAACTCCAGAAATTTCACCAACCTTTTACTACAAAATAAGGTCTCTTTTCGATTTGTCATTCAAACCCTCACTCCTCTACCACCACCACCCCAACCTGTGAAACACTTCCTCCCCTAGAGCCCCTTTTCTTCAGCCAGCAGCTCACTGTTTCTCAGTACTGCTTTAAAAGCAATCCCATTCTCTACATCATGCATCTGCCCAGTCAGTACCTGTTCGTCCAGAGCATAAGTAACACTGCAGTTTCCAGAGCACTGTCATGTACAGTATCCCACCCGGGCTGCTTATATACGCATATTCTGTAGCATGTGGGCCAGTTGAATTTGTTCCCATAAGTCGGGATTAATGCTTTGCCCCAAAGCACATAGCTAGGTTGAGTACATTGTATTAAGGAATTTTCTTTCCTTTTTATCTAAATCTGCTTGCGTTCCTTCAAAATTAATGGAGTTGTTCTTAACATTTTCCTACCTAACAAGATGACGAAATGAAAACAATTTCCCCACCCCTCCTAAATGCACAATATTTATATAGTTCTATTTTGTATTTACCAAAGCAGATATTTTTGTAGCCCAAAGACTAGCTTTTTTCTTTCTTTCTCATTTTTATTAATTTTTTCAGAATGTTCATTCAGCAAAGATTTATGGAGCTCAGTGTGTAAGGCAGGAAGTTAACTATAAATTCTATAGAGTTACTATAGTTTTTTTTTTACTATAAATTCTATAAAGTAGAATTCTTTAATTATTTTCAAAGCCCAGGAAGGGAATAAAGTTGAGCATAAAGGCCAAAATCATTTTTAAGATTAACTAGGATTTTGATCCTAAAGCTGATAAATCTTTAAATTAATGGTAGGAAATCTGCTATTCAGTGCCAGTTGTAACTCAGAATACAATTCCTATTAATAAAACCCAGGTCCTTGTGTCTAGAAGATATTTTAACTTTGAGTTAAAGCGCGAATATATTTTAGAGCAGATTTACCCACAGCCAAAACAAATAACCTTTTTTACTAACAGAGATACCAGATTTTCACTCTTAGAATGTTTGTCCCTTTAAAATGATGGGGCACCTGGGTGACTCAGTCCGTTAAGTGTCTGACTTCAGCTCAGATCATGATTCCCAGGATCCTGGGATTGAGCCCCTGCACCCTGAATCGGGCTCCCTGCTCAGCAGGGAGTCTGCTTCTCCTTCTCCCTCTGTCCCTTCCCCCCTACTCCTTTTCTCTCTTGCTCTCTCTCCCTCAAATCTTTTTTAAAAATTAAAAATGGTATCGTTAAAATACATGCAAAGAAGAGAAAAATACAACTGTATTAAACATCATACACACAATAATACATTTTTACAAAGTGGATTTTGAGTTCTTTTACTGTTTTTGGCTGCCTGTGAATCCTAGGAATAAAAATGGTAGTAGCATCAGATAATAATGTATTCCCTGAAGCTGAAGAAACAGTGGTTAAGAATGAGTCACTAGGGACGCCTGGGTGGCTCGGTTGTTAGGCTCCTGCTTTCGGTTCGGGTCATGGTCCCAGGGTCCTGGAATCAAGCCCTGCATTGGGCTCCCTGCTTGACGGGAAGCCTGCTTCTCCCTCTCCTACTCCACCTGCTTGTGTTCCCTCCCTGACTGTCTCTCTCTGTCAAATAAATAAATAATTTTTTTTAAAGTAAAAGAATGAGTCATAAAATCCTCTTAGTATAGTGGATATTTGATATGTAACTTTGCTTTTTTATAGAGCATTAAAATGTCACCTTGGTTCATAAAAAATGAAAAGAAAAAAAAAGAATGGGTCATTAAATAAGGAAAATAGTTTAAGCCACCAAAGCAAAAATCAGATCTGTAAAGTTTATCCTATAGCCAAAAGGATTTTAATTAAAAAAATAAATAAATAACTTAAAGGACCCTTGGTAAAAAAGGGTGAAACTTACTGTGAATAAATTATATAACTAAATTATTTAGAAAGACATTACCTGAGACCTTCAAAGTTTTCTTCAAAATATACCAGAGGTATATATATCTCAAAGTGGGTGCTCTAAAAATCCAGCAGTAAGTGATGTTGTGAGTACAGAGATTACCCTCCTTTTTTCCTGCTGGGCTCGGGGTATTTTTATAATGTTTCTCAATAAGTGGGCCTTATAATCGGTGATCCTGAAACCAATACTTACTGTATCATCCAGTTTAGAAATGCTTCTGCTTTTTCCCGTAAGGGAGTGTCAGGTATGTTTGACTCCTATGTTAGTGTCCCAATTTGTTGTTCCTTTTTTGTTTTTGTTTTTTTAATCCATCTTTCTCCCTTGGAAAAGAAAAAGAGAAAATATTATATTGTCTAGCTGCATCTTTTAAGTACCATTGATTCTTCTGAATATATAATAGTAGTAATACTTTCCCAAAGCTTTACTTTTAGAAAGCCTATATAGCATGGACAGTTTATTCAGATTGCTTTATGATTTTCACAGTAATAGACCTCCAGCCCCATCAGTTATAAAGAGACTTATTTACATTCCTCTATTTAAAAAGTCACTTCAAATTTCCCTGCTCCCTGTTAAACAATGAATAGTTTCAATAGGTAGTCATACCCTTCAATCTCAGGTTCTTGGACTTTCAGATGTTCCTGGAGTGAGAGTGGAAGGCATTTACATTGTCATTATCTAAATGACCTGTTTATAAAGACCCCTGCATTCCTCAAAGCTTCACCCTAGGCATGTCAAATTCTTTAGCATTTTAGTCTTGCCACACTTCTTAAGAGTTTATTGATCTAGACGCAGGAGGACATTCTTGAGAAATGAATTCTTCAGTGATTAGGCCATCAGGGGTTTTTGCTATTGTTAAGACAGATTCTCAACTTAAAAATTCTTTTCCTAAGAAGTCATTAAGAACTCGGGAAAAGTCCATTTTCCATTTAAATGGAAAATGACAGCACAGAAATGAGTCTTCTCATTGGTTATCAGGACAAAAGCTCTGTGGGGTACAAAGGAGTCATCCAGACTGCCTGCTCCAAAAAAGGAGGAAGCTGTTAGCACAGCATTCAGACTCAAACTCAATTACAAGACAGAGCTTGAACAAATGTTTTCCCCTTCTGGGAATAAGATCCAGATCAGGGAAAAAAATTACACTGAATTTACTTGTCTAGAATTTCTAAGCCTGCTATCTAATATCATAGCCACTGGCCATATGTAACTACTTAAATTTACATTTAAAATAGTTACATTTTTATAAAAATAAAATTCTTTTCCCCAGTCATACTAGCCACATTTAAAGGGCTGAAGAGTCACATGGCTACAATATTGGACTACACCAATATAGAACATTTTCATCATCGGAAAGTTCTATCAGACAACAGAACACAATTCTAGACAATTTATTATATAAACTTTTAAAGACCAATTAAGCCACTACATAACCACTTCTTATATTTAAAGGAGGATTCAAGAATTAATCTCCTCTAAGGATAAATTATATGAATGACTGTCTTGACTATGCTCACTGCTAATCTTTCTCTTTCCTGTCATTTACCCCAAAATTATTCAGGAGCATTTATCTCATGAGTTAGAATATCCTGTTCCTTCTGCATTAGTAGCTCATCTAATTTCCAAGATAAAGACTTTGAAACTTGTATTTAGGAGTTGCTAAATAAATAGGACAACTGGCAGTAGGATTCTTGACATCGCAGGTCCCCCATGACTCTGATGAGTCCACCAATATTATTAATAATGAGAGTCAGTTGATTTTTTTAAGGGGGTTTAATATCTTAATGTTTTATCTCATATAAAGATAGTTGTTTTAATGTAGATGTAATACTTGCATTTAGATAATTAGTTTGGAATTTTTCATCTTTTGGTATTTGTGCAGATAACTTGATTAACATTTAGTACCGACTCATCAAGACCTTGAAAAAGTCTTTATTGGGGGACAGTTGAATTAGTCCTGAATTACTTGAGCTAGTGCCAAGATGGGACCATGGTTATGAAGCCTGATTTCCTGTCAGAACTATCAGTGGACCTCCTTCAGAAAGACAGAAAGCAAGTATAATTCTTAGGGCTCTTCTTTCCCTAATCCCCAGTTAGAATTGCCAGAGCCCAGCCCTTGATACCGTGTTAAATGTCCATAGGTGATTTTTTTTTCTTTTCCATCAGGTTTGAGAACTATTGAGGTAAATATATTTATCCCAAGAAACACCAAAGACGTAAAGCATAGTTTTTCTGAAATAAGAACACTGTCTTAGTGCTCTCTAACCTTTCTCGTGTATGGCACACATAGAAAGTGACAGTATTTATACAGCACCTTGGAGGGAACTGGAGGAGGTGCTGTCAGGAGCATGTTAGGCCCACTGAGGACTGAGGTGGTCCCTATCTGCATACACCTGTATTCCATTCCCTGCCCACAGGTGTCAGTTGGGAAGTTCTGTTCAAGATCCTAGAAAGTATGACATAGTTACATATGATTGTATTGAGAAGGTTTTTTGGTGCTGGGTTTTTTGTTTGTTTGTTTTGTTTTGTTGTTTTTGTGTGTGTGTTTTTTTTTTTCTTCTCTGTGACTCCTGAACTTTCAGGCTTGTTTCCTTCCCCAAATTAGGGAAGTTCTCTGCTGTAATTTGCTCCAATATACCTTCTGCCCCTCTCTCTTTCTTCTTCTTCGGGGATTCCCAATTATTCTAATACTGTTTCGTCTTAAGGTATCACTTATCTCTTGAATTCTCCCCTCGTAATCCAGTGGTTGTTTATCTCTCTTTTTCTCAGCTTCTTTATTTTCCATCATTTGGTCTTCTATATCACTAATTCTCTCTTCTGCCTCATTTATCCTAGCAGTAAGAGCCTCCATTTTCTATTGCAAGTGATGGGTTTTTAAGTCAAGATATTTCCGATAGTAACATCAAAGGATACTTTATGTTCATATTAGCCCAGCATCCCTCAAAACTGAGAGAGTCTGGAATTTAGTACCAGACTTTCTAGATAGTTTTTCTAAACATTTGGACTTAAAAGCTTAAGTAAAAATATGTGGTTTTGTTGTAAACAAATACATCGACATTACCTAAGTGTATTTCCAAGACATTTCCACTTACGTTTTATTACTATAAAATGGTGAGTCTTATTAATAGTTTTATAATTTATCATAATTACCTGAAACCTAAACTTATATTACCTATCACTTCAAAGGGAATTGAAGTATTTGGAAGTGAAGCATTGAACTCATTTTCAAGTGAATCCCTGAACATCTTCCATGTACTAATCAGTCTTTCTCTTACTCTGATTCTCTAAAACAAAAGACATCAGCTGTTAACACCACTAACTTAATACCATCTAGGATCCTTGTATTCAAATCAGAAGAGAATTACTGGATTTTTTTTTTTTTTTGAACTTGAGCATGAAATTACAACTTGCTCATTGTATTATGCATTATGTATTTTTTTATGTCATTATTTACTATTTAACTGAAAAGCTATCATAATGTTTACATAACCAAAGTCAGATGTAATATGCTGTTTTGGTGTAAGTTCTAGAAACAAGTTAGTTTCAGGGCACCTAGTTGGCTCAGTCAGTTAAGCATCTGCCCTCAGCTAAGGTCATGATCCTGGGTCCTGGGATCGGGCTACCTGCTCAGTGGGAAGCATGTTTCTCCCTCTCCTGCTCCTTGTGCTTGTGTGTATGTCTCTTTCTGTCAAATAAATCAACAAATAAGATCTTTAATAAAAAAGAAGCTAGTTTCCAAATATTAAATACAGAATTTTTTTTTTTTTTAAAGATTTATTTATTTGACAGATAGAGATTACAAGTAGGCAGAGAGGCAGGCAGAGAGAGAGGAGGAAGCAGGCTCCCTGTGGAGCAGAGAGCCCGATGCGGGGCTCGATCCCAGCACCCCGGGATCATGACCTGAGCTGAAGGCAGAGGCTTTAACCCGCTGAGCCACCCAGGCGCCCCTAAATACAGAATATTTGAGGGGTATTTTAGTGAAAGGGACTGCTAGCCTGTTTCTAGAATATATTTGGAGATAAAGCAGATCCACTATTTCCAATTCAATAAATCTGGAAACAGTGAATATTCAGTCAGATCAGCGAAATTGTTAAATAGGGACCAAACTCATTGTATGGGCTCTTGATGATTGCATTCAGGTTCCAGCTGTCACACACCACATGCAAAGAGAGAGCCACCACACACAGGAACACTCCCTTTCAAATTATGAACAGCCCACTGGTTAGTTGTCCTAACAGCTCTTGGTTAGGTAGGTGTATTGCCCTCAGAAAATCCGAAATGATCCCACTGCTTCTATCTTTCCATGGATAGTCTTACCCCATCTCTTGAGTTTATGGGATCATTATTAGTAAAATGGAATCCCATGAAGTATATGAGCTGAAGAACAGGCACTGTTACCAAATTATGTTTTACTTTAACACTATGAAAACATCATAGTTCTGGCAAAGGAATTTTTAGACCATCCTGTCACTTTGGTATTTTAATGACATCAAAGATTCTCAAATTGTTCATTCGAATTATCTGGGAATCAGGATATCTATATTCTTTTCAAGTTCCTCAAGTGGTATGTATGTGGGTTAAGAATCCTGGTCTAAACTTGAATTTTGATTTCTCAAGTAATAATAAAAAGGGTAGAAACGGTATTACAGGTAGTTATGTATTTACAAATGTGTTGGGTAGCTTACTTTTTTAAATTAGTTAACATTTTTTCTAATAAATTTCTGATATGGATACAGATTCCTAAGACAGAATAAAGGTTTATAAGAATTCTTCTAGATCAGGGGCGCCTGGGTGGCTCAGTGGGTTAAAGCCTCTGCCTTCGGCTCAGGTCATGATCTCAGGGTCCTGGGATCGAGTCCCACATCCGGCTCTCTGCTCAGCGGGGAGCCTGCTTCTCCCTCTCTCTCTGCCTGCCTCTCTTGTGATTTCTCTTTGTCAAATAAATAAATAAGATCTTAAAAAAAAAAAAAAAGAATTCTTCTATATCAGGACCTTACTACACCAGACAAATCTAGTAGGTTTCTTCCCACCTTAATTCCCAGCCTTGAACATGATATGAATACATGGTGCTAAGATTTTTCTTAGCTTTGCATCACCAAAGAGTATTTGCCAGAGGAAATAATTATTTAACTAATTTTGTTTATTTCATGTTTATATATTTTTATCCTTGACTCTTTTTTTTTTTTTTTTAAGATTTTATTTATTTGACAGATCACAAGTAGGCAGAGAGAGAGGAAGGGAAGCAGGCTCCCTGCTGAGCAGGGAGCCCAATGCGGGACTCGATCCCAGGACCCTGAGATCATGACCTGAGCCGAAGGCAGCGGCTTAACCCACTGAGCCACCCAGGCGCCCTATCCTTGACTCTTTAGTAATGTTTTGTTAATTAGAAAATCAGTATCTACTCTTGGGAAAACTTGGGATATAGATAAAAGTATAGAGAAAGAAAAAAATAATCCACAGTTCCACAATTCAGAATAATTGATGCTAACATTTTTATTCCTTTGGAGTACTAAATTGTCAGTTTCTAGAGATGACTTCTAATTTTAATACTCTAGGATTTGATACGTATGAAGTTTTTCATAATGAAAAATAGTCAATTTCTGAAATGATCTCTGAAACACTCTGCAGTTTTTATAATTTAAACACTATTTTTGCTTTTAGTTTTTCTGTTCCTAAGTTAGGTTCTTCTTGCCAAAAACCCTTCTCAGTGTCTGAATATTTAATAAGCTTTGACGTGTAAATCAAACAGACATTTTTAAATCACAAATATGGTATCCCTTGATAGATGTGCATATTTACCCTCTCAAAGTAGTCCACAAAATAAGTCAGGCTTGATTACCCTTCTGTAGAAACCATATTGTCCCTTCAAGGAAATTTGCCAGCCTTAGAATATGAACATTTGTCCTTAATCTGTACTATATTAAAGCACCACTTGGAGGTGTGAGCCGTATAGACCTAGCCATTTGGCACAAGGTCTGACCAGTAGTGCCAGGTTTCCAAGACTTGATGGGCAATTTCAATTTGACCTTGAGTATCATTTACATTTGGATACTCTTTGATCTCTGTTACTTCTTAAAACATTCATGCTCCTGACCTTCACCCAATGCAAAAATATTTGAGTCCAGTATTATTTTGACTATTCCATGTTATGCTATTGGAAAAATAGTAATGATGAGATTGCTTTGAAAATTAAAATTTAAAGTGGATAGGGACTTAAGCTTACTGTGTTATATAAAGTGTGTATCAGTATAGTCAAATGAGTAAGACAAACAAAAAGCAGTTGTACTTAATCCAAGATCTACATTTGACTAAGATAACTAACATTCCCTTAAAACATAGAAGGCACATGAAAGCATAAAGAGGTCTTAAATTCCCAGGATAAAAATTTTTTTCTCCATAGAAGGCACATGAAAGCATAAAGAGGTCTTAAATTCCCAGGATAAAAATTTTTTTCTCCTAAAGTAAATTTACATCTGTAGTTGTCTATTTTTATAAGTTACTTTCCAACACTGTAAAAAAATTGCCCTGAACTGCATATCAACACATCTGTTTCTTGTGTACATGAAATGTCACCTATAAATGCCTTAGTCCCTTACTAGATAGCATTGCAGAGGAGAAAAAGAAGTTTATATTTAAATGATATGCAGATGTTGAGATCTTAAAATAAATTATTTTTTTAATAAATTATTTAGGTTGAATAAAACTTTAAAAAAAAATTAAACCAGTCACCAGTTTCTAATTTGACCATCAAAACATTTTATTGATGTGAAATATTTGTAACTAGGCTGAAAATAAAATTGTCTAGATGTACACTTTTCAGGATTTATCTTTTACTTACATTATGCATCTATTAGTCTCAAGATTAGTAAACTTTTATTGTAGATTTAATGGAATCAGTAAAGTAGCATTTGTTAACTGTAATAAAATGCTTATTTTCTATAATTTGCAGGGTGAAAATCATGTCAAGTACATGTTGCACATTGCAATTATAAACAAACTTGTTTGCTTAAATGGTACAACATCATTGGCCTTTTACTCTGTGTATATTATGATGATTCTCTTTTGAATGCTTTATCTCTTGAGTCCAGAAACTCCTAAAACAAATATTTTTCTAGAGGCAGTAATTAAGTACAACATTAGCTGGAAATGTGAAACATCGTTTCAGCCTTTTTAGGAACCAGGGAGATACATCAAGTCTTTGCTCAATAAATTTTAGTTTGCATGTCCTTGAAGTAATTCTGCATGTTGTGTTATACTGTAAGAAGATCCAAAGCAGAGTGTGTACAGATGTCTATCAAAATTAACCTTAGTGAAATATGTGATTATCTAAATGACAAGATATACTGAGTATTATAAAATTTTAATACAAAAAAACTAATATTTTTCTGATCAGTTACACAAAGAACTGAGTATCGTTTTAAGCTATTTTACTAAATAAGTAATCAATTAAGTGATACTGTTTTCTCCTTTTAAGTAGGTTTTCATCCTATAATTTATTCTTTGAATAAGGCATGATGCTTTATCATCTATCCTAGCATGTGTAAGAATATTCATCCACTATATTCATTATATTTATAAAGTAAAACCTAGTTGCAGCAATATTGCAATTAGTAAGCTTTTCTATAACCTGGGAAGTATTTTACAGCATTTAATACTTGCTTGAAATGGTTTATATAAGTTAAAATCTGTACAACCTTGGGGTAAAATGTAAACAACTGCACTATTAGGAAGATATTAAAGTAGAGGCTATATTTACAGTGTCGTCTTTCAAATCTAGCTGTGCTGTAAACTGATGTTTGCTGTATGCTCCTCCTGATTTGAAATAGATGAAAGAAAATGAACCTATTATCACCATGGTTCACACAATGATTGAGAACTCGGCGCTAAGACCCCAACTGTACCAGCAAGTAAGGTCTCGGACAGTGAATGATACTGCTTTATCATCTGCAAAATCCCTCAGTGACAGTTTTGGTTTACCCCCAGAGTTACTCATAACATTAGTGTTTTCTTATTTCATTTTTTTGTTTCTGTCTATTTGGAAAAATGCAATTCATCCATGCTTCTTAAGATGCTGCAGTATTCTTAGCATGGCTTTGCTGAACATTTTGCTGTTGAATATTAAGTGTGCCATTTTCCTGAAGTTTTTGTGCAGAGTATTTGATTGATATGTACTTGGAGGTCTGCAGTACATTTGCAAAATTTTTACTAGATTGCCATTAATTTCGGTTAACTCTAAAAGCCTTAGAACTGATTTCTAGGGAAAAGTTTTAAAAAATCTTTTCTTCCTTTTAGGGACAGCCCCCATCCCACCCTACCCCACCCCACTCTTAGGAATAGATAATATTTGTATGGGAGTTATTGAAATCTAGTTTCTATACTGTGGTATAGTAAGACCTAAAGAGAGCTACTTCTTGACATACTGGGAATATCTTCTCCCTGTATTCTTATCTGTCATTTTTGTGCTATCATATACATCATCTTACCTCATTCTTTTCCCTGACTCAAAATAGATGCCATGGAGCTGGCTGGCTTTAATTTAGGACCTTCGTAATCTGCAGATCTGCAAAAGAAGTCATTTTATACATTCCTATCCAGCTTTTGGTTTTTTGGGTTTTTTTTTTTTTGTATTTCATAGTCTAAATGTTTTTAGCTCTGTGTTTTGCAACATCAGCTTCTTCCACTTCAACACCTTCAAATTACTGTGGCCTATGACCTGTTACAATACTCTAAAACTCATACAGAAGAAGAAAAATTAACTAACATGAAAAATGAATGTATTTTGATTAAAATACAAAAAAGCACCTAGTAAAACAAAGCACCTTGAACTCTCTGGCTTTCCAGGCCTCTGGTTTGCTTTAGTCCTCTTGGGATCAGCATCACTGATGGTCCGTACAGTGATTGGTAGGACTGTGAGGGGACTCTTATTTCTGAGCAAAGCTTTCTATCAATAAAGAAATGAAGTGTTAAATATTTAAAGTTAAACAGCTTTACTTTTCAAAGGAAAATGAAATCTTTGTATTTTTAAAGTAACCAGATTGGGGAACGTTGACACTTCATTCCAAAATGTCACTGCTGAGAACCTTTAGCCCTTGTTCTGGAATTGGTACCTTTCTCTGTGGTGACTGAAGCTGTCACATTATCATTTTATATAATGCTAAATGACAAGAGATCAAAGGCATGTTGCTAATAGGTTATATTTTCAGTAAGAATAATAGACTGGGTTTTCAGTTTGGTTTGGATTGGCTTTTCTTTTTTACATTGATCAGTAATCAGGATTGATGATGCAGAAATCATTGCTGATTAAAATTAGCTAGTTGCACTAAAAGTTCTAACTGGAGTTCTCCCAAAGTGTGGCAGTGTATGAGAGCAGTCTTACATACTGGTATCACTGACCAGAACTATAGATTTATATAAATATATTTCCTCATTATTATCTTTCCTTATTAAGTATATGAATACTTGAAAGAAAAAAACTAAAATTGTACAAAGAGATCTGAATGGCTAACATCAGCACCCATTCATGGGCATGAGATCACCAGGTAATAATCCCTGTTGGCTCTCAGTCCTATATAGTTGAGGTGTCTTCAGGCAGTCCTTTTTTAAAAAATCAGCCATTAATAAAGTACTTAATTGTTACAGGACACCAATGGTGGATAACAGTGACCTTCAGACACACTTCCTAAGCCTTGTTTATTAATTTGCATCAGCTGCAATTAGATCTTATTTTTTTCTTCAGATTTCCATTACTATGTTATTATCCAAAGGAAATCTTCATGGAAGTTTATATTGTACACTCTTACAATGTGCTTCTCTGACATTGCATCACAGTGCTGTGTTATAGGTTCCTGAAATACAACTGAAAATATAGTGGCGATATCATGTTTTATGATCTGTTACTCTGAATCATAGCCATTGGGGTTTCTTGCAGGAGAACCTTTATGTTTGCATTTTCTTAGAAAAAAGAGGACATCAGAAAAATTACCTATGTGGGAATTTTTTTAGAATTGGTAATATAAAAAGGACCTAAATAAAGCTGAATCAAAACAAATGCTAAATCAGTGCACATTGTGTTGAAAGATTCCTCTACATTTAATAATCATTCTACCATCTTTCACAATTACATTTTTGTACTAGAGGTTTTTTTTGTTTTTTTGTTTTTTTTTATTTGGCAGCGAGAAATCGTAACTAGACAGAGAGACAGGCAGAGAGAGAGGAGGAAGCAGGCTCCCCGCAGAGCAGAGAGCCCGATGTGAGGCTCGATCTCAGGACCCTGGAATCATGACCTGAGCCAAAGGCAGAGGCTTTAACCCACTGAGCCACCCAGGTGCCCCTGTACTAGAGTTTTTATAAAATAATAATAAATACTTGTTTTTAAAGGTACAGCTAATTTTAGCAAATACCTACAGTCCTGTGAGCGTTTTTTGAGTGCTCATAAAATGTCTAATTTTATCAGATATTTCCCCAAAGCCCTTTTTTGGGGTTTATATATATATATTTATAAATTTTAAAAAACATGTATATTTAAAAAGGATACTGTAGAAAGTTAGATTTTTATTAACAAAAGTAATTTAATGCCAGCCCCATATTTTTAAGTATTAGATATTTTATTATGAAGACGCTCTTTCTAAATATAGCACATATCCTCATGTATGTATGTCAATAATAAAGTTTGTATAATATACTTCTCAAATTGAAGCTTGAGCATGTCTCAGCCTTTCAAAATTCTACATAGCCCATTTTCATTTGCTTTTCTAGTGTCGTGAGGTACTTCAAAAAGCATTCAAACCCAGAATTTTTTTTCTTTTGCTAGAGATGAGTTTGAAAAATGATGAAAAGTATTGCCATGAAACATGATTCTTATGCAGAACTTAATGAGAATATTCATGAAATTGCTTTTTTCTTATTAGTAGGATTTTCATAATAATGAGTAAGTAAGCAAACTTCTTCAATTCTAAATAGAAATTTTTAAAGTAATCTATACCCATCTTAAGAAGAGCCTCAGTAGGGGCACTTGGGTGGCTCAGTGGGTTAAAGCCTCTGCCTTCAGCTTAGGTCATGGTCTCAGGGTCCTGGGATCGAGCCCCGTGTCGGGCTTTCTGCTAGGCAGGGAGCCTGCTTCCCCCTCTCTCTGCCTGCCTCTCTGCCTACTTGTGATCTCTGTCTGTCAAATAAATAAAATAAAATCTTAAAAAAAAAAAAAAAAGAGCCTCAGTAATTATCAGTAATGAAAAGTAGGCCATGCTTAAAAGTTAATTATTTAAACAATAATCTTATTTCCTTATTCTTTTCTTCTGATAGCTAAAAGCAGTATGTAGTGCAAGGCTGATTATTTTAAGATTTTGTTAGTGTCTAATAATGAATATTTTTATTGAATAATTTGAAAAAAAAGTTCAAATAAATTTTTTAATGGTACTAAAAATAGAGAAACAATGAAATAAATCTAACTTACTGTGCAATATATTTATATGGCTATAAGGATCTATCACTCCTAAATGATAACACAATACACATTTTTTATTAATTTGCCAACCGATGTGAAAATGAATATGCAGTAAGATTTCCTAAATAAAAACAGTATACTAAGGGATGCCTGGGTGGCTCAGTTGGTTAAGCCACTGCCTTCGACTCAGGTCATGATCCCAGTGTCCTGTGATAGAGTTCCGCATGGGGTTTGTTGCTGGGCAGCAAGCCTGCTTCTCCCTCTGCCTGCCGCTCCTCCTGCTTGTGTGCTCGCATTTCGCTCGCTCTCTCTGACAAATAAATAAATAAAATCTCTAAAAAAAAAAAAGTATACTAATATCCTAAATTTATATTACACATTGCTGAATTTCTGTTTTAAAATCCTAGACATTTTTCTGTTGACCCTGGGATATAGGATAGAATTCATATTTTAATCTAGGTATAGCACCATCCACTAGTTTCATCCAAATTTTACATTCCATGGTTTAGTAAAGCTGTTTTGCATTTAACTTTAAATATTAAGTGTATTTGGACATTTAGAAGCTAAAGGCTTTACATCTCTAATTTCTTATAAATGAAAAAATTTAATTTTGGCATTATCTTAATTTTTTATCATGACTAAGCATTTTTAAACTTTTCACCACTTTTTTTTTTCCAGAAAAGAGTACAAATTATTTTCTTGGATCTAGGTGCTTTAATTGAGAATGACAATTGACACTTTAGGACATATTCAATAATCTTTATTTTAAAATAGTGCGCAAGTATTCTGACTTTTGTCATTAAATTCATTTTTCATGTGATAATTCATTTCTATGAAAGTTTTGTTTAGTCACTGCATACCTTTAAATAGTCACAGATTCATGTGCATGAGGATGTGAAAGTAATGTCTTGAAATGAAACACATAAATCCAGGATTTCTTACTGTATATTTGTAATGCTTACATTTTTAATCTCCTGATACCCACATTTCTAGATCAATTCAAAGATACCTGCTATTTAAATTATGCCTCCTTTTGAAGATGTAACTGCAAGCAGTATTTTAGAGTGGGCATTTATAGTTATAACATTTTTTATCATTTTTATTCATTTATATGTGTTTACATAAGTTTAATTTTCCAATCTAGAATATAGTGGGGATACATTACTCCCATCCCCACTTTGAGAAAAAGGTGTGCCATTTAGTAAACATGCAATGAGCCCAAGTAAATTTTTCCTGCTATGTTTTTGTAACTGTCTTAGCAATCAATATAAAGTCAAAAGACCAGAGAGCGTGAAATTTTGCCTGCAGAGGCTATGATGTTACCTGTGCTGTAACTGACAGGGATGGCTTTTGAAATCTTGATTAACAAGCAGAAAGGAAGATTTGTTTGACCAAAAGATATTGGGAAGAAGCCGAAGAAAGGATGTTTAAATGCATTGAACAGTAATTTCTTACAGTACCATAAGATAAATGGTGTCAAGGAACACATACAACTTTTTATGAAATTCGATTATCCGTAGTTTACAACATAGGCTTTCAGTTTTATGAGGTTTTGAATGAGTTTCCTCTTTTCAATTAAATCCATCCTTTTCCCCCGTTATCTTTTAGTTCTTAAGACAGAAGAGCAAGATAAGTTTATATTGTGTATGTGTGTTTCTATATTATGTATATGTATACAGTATGTTAAAGGTTTTGTTAATAAAAGTTGTACTGAGATGTGTTGACATTTGAGTGTACACATACACAGTTGTGTGATTATGTGTATACTGTGAAGAATGGTTTTGACTGCTGAAATATGCCTGGTTTGACTACTTGATTCAGTATAGTTGCTATGATTGTATTTTGTCAATTTTTCACTAAAATAATGTGTGTCTTACAAATGGAAAATGTAAGGTGCTGTATAATTTGTTTGGCCAACTTATTATTTTGTTTGACAAGCTTAAGTTAACACCATTTTATGTATCTTGCATATTGTATCACTGTTAAATATTTTTCTACTTTTGTAATGATCTGTGTTTGAATTAAACTTCTTAAAGTATAAGAATCATTAAAATCCCATTTTTGTTATTGTTACATAAATCTAAAATGTTAACTGTAGGCTAAATATTTTTTAATATTATTTTTAAACTTGTTCCCTGACCTTTTTTTCCTATAGCTGTCACAAGATGAATGTAGAGGCACGTTATATAAATACAGACCTGAAGAAATAGATATCGATGTAAGTGTCAGTTACTATGTATCTTGTCAGCACTCTTACATTCTCTGCCAAAACACTGGAAATAAGCATGACAAAAACTTCCTCTTCCTCCTTTGCCCTCTAAAAGGACATCAAATAAAATAGCATTTTCTTCTTTTACACTTGGGTTAAATTAAATCATCTTTCCTCTGTTCTGTAACAACCCCTCCCCCCATAATTAGCAGTTGAGCAGACTAAGAATCACTTAAAGGAAAGTAAAAGACGTTTCTAAGCACAGAAAGTATGGAGGACTGGAGACAAAGTAAAATTGTCAGTCTTCTAGAGAAAGTATCAGCCTCTGAACATTCTGTCACTACTTCCTTTTTAAAATTAAGTCTTATTTTTATTTTATTTTAGATAGGTTGGCTTACAGCATTATATCTTCTCATTTCAGTATATTGTATTTGGTATAGCTTGAGTTTTGTCATCTAACAAAGATAGGTAGTTCTTTAAGAGATACAAGGCAAAGAAAGTGAAGTCTCCAGTTTCTCGCCTACTTATCATTATGCAGTCAAGTTTGGGGCATATTTACATTGTTTACTATAGTATTGAAATTTTCCTGGAGTATCTACTGATTCTTTTATAATTAAGAAATTGGGGTAATACCAAAAATTTCAAACATTTAAACTATTGAAAATGATTTTTTTCTCCATTTAGCAAATTTATATTTGTATTATTGAAATTAGAAGCGATCTTTTGCTTACATTTTCTAAACATAAGAGCATAATTTTTAAAATATAAAAACAGAATCCAGTTGATATTTTCATTAAGGAGGTAAAACCGCACTGAAATAATTTAAAGTTATATGAAACTGCTTGATTACTAATAATATCTCAAATTATGTAGATTAAACAGTATGGTTGAAATGCTTTTTCGCTTTATATGCATGTTTATTAAGCACTGTATCTTTAAAAGCTAATTTGGGGGCTCCTGGGTGGGTTTAGTTGGCTCATCCACCTAACCAACTAGATGGAGCCCCATGTCAGGCTCCCTGCTCAGGGTGGGGCCTGCTACTCTCTCACCTCCCCACTTGTGCTCTTTGTCACTATCCCTGTCTTTCTCTCTCATAAATAAATAAATAAAATCTTTTTAAAAATTAGTAAATAAAATAAAAGCTACTTTTTATGTTACTGATTGAAATAAAGATTGACCTCGTTAGGTATTCTATGGCTATCTTCAATGTGTTTTCTTGTCACACCTACCTTGAGTTACAGGACTACCTACCGCCAGTTACAGGAAAAATTTAAAAATTGCTAACAACAGATTTTCTCTTAAAACCTAGGCCA
Source organism: Meles meles (assembly GCF_922984935.1). NCBI lineage: Eukaryota > Metazoa > Chordata > Mammalia > Carnivora > Mustelidae > Meles > Meles meles. The sequence continues at coordinate 62,300,683 of NC_060072.1, forward strand.
AGTTAAGCCGGTTGTGTGAACAAGATAAAGTGGTACATGCCCTGGAAGAAAAACTTCAGCAACTTCACAAGGAGAAAGTAGGACAACCCTATTTATTATATACAATTGATGTTACTTTTTATGCTTCTTATCAGGACACTGATAAAACGAAAGTAAAAAGAATTAATTCGATGATGCAGACCATTAAGTGTAATTATTTTTATTATAATAGTACACGCTTGAGCAAGCTTTGCTATCAGCCAGCCAAGAGATAGAAATGAATGCAGATAACCCAGCAGCCATTCAGACCGTGGTGCTGCAGAGGGACGACCTACAAAACGGACTGCTCAGTACATGCAGAGAACTCTCCCGAGCCACTGCTGTAAGTAGCAGAGTTTTTCTAGAAGAGTCACTGAAATACTATACACTTTTTTTCCTTTCTTCTATTTATTTCTATGTAATTTCACTGTCTTTAGTTCTTTTCTATAATGAGAAATTAATTTGTTACTAACTAATAAAAATTAAGGGGCGATTTGTTTTCTGGTGCAAAATAAATACAATTATTTCTCTTATGGTAAGCGTGCTTTTCCTTGTGAGATAGTTGTTTTGTAAGGGAGATAAATACTCCGTTTATGTATTATTCAAATGAAAACTTAGTAAATATGTTAACATTTATTGCATTAAGAAAATAAGTATTTCAGGACACCAGCCAGGCTCAGTTGGTAGAACACGTGACTCTTGATCTTGGGGTTGTGAGTTCAAGCCCCGTGTTGGGTGTAGAGATTACTTGAAAATAAAATCTTAAAGGGGCATCCGGGTGGCTCAGTTGGTTAAGCCATTGCCTTCAGCTCAGGTCATGATCCCAGAGTCCTGGGATCAAGCCCTGCATCGGGTTCTCTGCTCAGCGGAGAGCCTGCTTCTCCCTCCCTCTCCCTGCAGCTCTGCCTACTTGTACTCTGTCTCTGTGTCAAATAAATTAAAACCTTTCAAAAATAAATAAATAAATAGAATCTTTTTTTTTTTTTAATGAACTATTTCATGGATTTTAGGGGAGTTAGAATAATTTTGAAAAGATGGTAACTCGATTCATTTAACCATTTCACTAGGAAGCCATTGACATCATTTCATGGCTGCAGTGTGATTTCAGGTTGGATATTTCCATCATTTCATTTGATTCTCTTAATTATACTGTGTTGTACATATTTTAAGAATTTAATATCCTTCCAGTTGTGATCTCCTTGAAATCAGAACCCTATCTCATTTATCTTTGTCACTCTAGCATCCAGTACTGTAGGATATGCATTAAAAATTTGATGATTGAGGGGCACCAGGGTGGCTAAGTCAGTTATGTGTCCGACTCTTGATCTCAGCTCCTGTCCTGATCTCAGAGTTGTGAGTTCAAGATTTGTGTTGGGCTCCATGCTCACTCAGCCTTTTAAAAAAAAAAAAAAGGTGATGGTTGAACTGAATGACTTACATCTTCTCCTCACCAGGTTAGCCATTTAGGTTTATAAAATTAGGATTAACACAAGACAGACATGTAAAGCAGTGTCCCCATTATTTTTATTTAATTCTTGATACTATATCTTGTCTCTGTGAGCCCCATCCAATAAGCATACATGCTTTAAGCACATAGTGCCCCTGTGTTCTCACCTTGTTTCTACTTCTTTTTACCTAAGCCTGATTAGTGAGAAAGTTTGTAATAACAGTCAGTTACGCTTGAAATTTTTCAGTGTGTCATTGTCTTAGTTTGGGGTCTTTTCTGAAAGCAGAACCTATAAGATGAACTGGGTTAAGATTGTTTATTTAGGAGATGATTCCAGGATGCAGAAAGGAGGGTAGGGGAGAATGAGACAGGAAGGGAGAAAAGCCAGTAAAAGTTTCCCTACAGAGCTGGTTCCCACTGTATACAACTGGGGACTTTCTGAGGAAATGAGTAGATAGCTCCAAATTTTCTGCTATGCTGGGAGGCTATCTCTCACTCATTGGCTGAAGTTGCCTCAGTGCCCTTAATTCACCCACACTTCCAAACTGCCTTAGCTGGCTTGGCATGAGACTGGTACCACAGTCCCTTGAAATTAAGTGGGCAAAGGGGCTATAGTGTGAAGCTCCGTCACGTCTGCTACAGTTACCTCTCTTAGAATTTATATTAGGCCTCATGTCTGTATGTAAGAGAAATATTCTTAGGCTTTATCAGCTCAATGGGGGCTTCTCTTACTCTACCCAGCAATTCAAGGAAACAGATAACTTGTGACTCATCTAAATGGCAGCAAAATATATATGTAATTCTGTGTTTTTCACATATGTTATCTGGTTTGATCTTTAAGAAAATCCTGTGCAGGGGCGCCTGGGTGGCTCAGTGGGTTAGGCTGCTGCCTTCAGCTCAGGTCATGATCTCAGGATCCTGGGATCGAGTCCCGCATCGGGCTCTCTGCTCCTCGGGGAGCCTGCTTCCCTTCCTCTCTCTCTGCCTGCCTCTCTTGTGATTTCTCTCTGTCAAAGAAATAAATTTTAAAAAAAATCTTAAAAAAAAAAAAAATCCTGTGCAAAATAAATATAATTACTATCTCCATTTATTTTTATATTTATTATTTTCACTGTATAGATGAAAAAACTGAGGTTCGTGGAGGCTAAATGACTTGTGTTTGTAACATAGTTAGTAAGGAACAGAATCAACACCTAAATCGAGGACTTTTTCTTAGGTTTCTCTACTTTCTACTCCATTTCAATATCTATATGGTCATATAACATGTACTTTATGGAACTTGAAATCAAATTTAAATGATCTTACTCAAAAATCCAGAACTGGAATTTCAGAAATCATAAAACAGTTATAAAGGCCTCCCATTCATCCTGAATCATAGTAGTAGTTCGCTTATATATTTATCCACCAAAATATCAAGTAATAACAAAAATCAGGAATATTTCTTGGAGCAGTTACTGGGTGCCAGAATCTAAGTACTGTACATGTGCTTAGTCCCCATAACTCCTTAGCATGGGTACTATTATAACTATGTTAAAAACGGAAAACTGAGTCAGAGAGATTACCCAGGGTTACAGTGAGTAGGTTGTGTGTATAGACTTCCATTAAACTGATGTGTGGTCTAAGTTGGATTGTAGCTAGGAGGACTATAAGTAAATGGATTTTAGACTCCAGTGGATATTCTAGAGCCTAGGATTATAAACTTACAGGGACAGGGAATCAGGACAAACAGAATGCCTTGGGGAAAACTTGCCCATTAAATATCTTCATATAATACCCATTCATCCTCTATGTAATAAAGAGCTTCTGAGAATCATGGTTACAATAGTGTCATTTTTTTTGTAGTCCTTCCATCAATATTCATGATTGGCATGGAATCTGTTTTGAAAGATTTTAAGATAGTTTTTTTTTAAAGATACATTTATTAGAGAGTGAGCGCATGCATGAGTGGAAGGAGAGGCAGTGGGAACGTTCAAGCACACTCCCTGCTGAGCTCTGAGCCTGATGCAGGGCTGGATCTCATGACCCACGAGATCATGACCAGAACCGAAACCAAGAGTCAGACGCTCAAATAACTGGACCACCCAGGCGCCCCAAGAAAATTTTTAAATCACCTGGTTATTTTATAATTACAACACAACATCCCCCCAAAAGAGAGAGTCCGCTATCATACACGTCCTGACGTGCTGCCGTAGAAAGTACCCAGCAACAGTTGTGAGGTATTTTTTACCAGAAAATCAAATCTGAATCTCGATAAGCCTCAGTATGTAACTACAAGTTTATAGGAAATAAAAGGAAACAGGAGCATGTAAGGAATAATGCAGGAATTCAATTAGCAAAATGTAGAGTGGGAGAAATTCTGCAGGTCGGGTAACTCAGTCTCATCCCCATATAAGTAACAAGGGCATAGAGAGGAGGATAGGAGATAGGGGTTATAATTTTTTACAACACTTTTAAGGAAGGGGCGCATGGGAGTCTCCGTCGGTTAAGAGTCTGACTAGCATGATCTCAGGATTCTGGGATCAAGCCCCACTCTGGGCTCCTCACACAGCGGGGAGTCTGCTTGTTCCTCTCCCTCTACCCCTCCTGCTGCTCATGCACTCCCTCTCTCACACACACTCTCTCTAAAATAAATAAAATCCTTTAAAAAGCTTTCTTAAGGAATAAATATTAATGATTTTTAAAGCAAGAATTTCCATGTTATTTTTCATTTTAAGTTTCTATTCTCAAGAAATACATTCTGAGAGTTCCCTGGGTGGCTCAGTCACTTAAGTATCTGCCTTGGGCTTAGGTGATCCAGGGATCCTAGAATCAAGCCCCACGTTGGGCTCCCTGCTCAGCAGGGAGTCTGCTTCTCCCCTCTCTGCCCCTCCCCCTCACACCCCACTGGTGCTCTCTCTGTCACTCCCTCTATCTCTCAAATAAATACAATCTCTTTTTTTAAAAAAAGAAATACATACTGATGTATTTATAGATGATCTGTATGATGCTTGGTATTTGCCTTAAAATAATCCCACAAAGATAGAATAGGAGTACTGTAGTACTCAAAGAATAGGAGTACTATAAATGAAACCAGACTGGCATCTTGAATTTAGAGTGGGTCCTACTTGGGGCACCTGGGTGGCTCATTGGGTTAGGCCTCTGCTCTTCGGCTCAGGTCATGATCTCAGGGTCCTGGGATCGAGCCCCGCATCGGGCTCTCTGCTCGGCAGGGAGCCTACTTCCCCCTCTCTCTCTGCCTGCCTCTCTGCCTACTTATGATTGCTCTCTGTCACATAAGTAAAATAAAATCTTTAAAAAAAAAAAAATAGTGGGTCCTACTTTTGTGTATATTTGTAAATTTCCATTGTGTGTGTCTGAGGAAGCAAAAAAATATCCACCAAATTGCTAACAAAAGCGTAATACAATAATGGGTATTTTTTTCTTTTTCTTTCCCTGTATTCTAGCTTTTCTACATTTATAAGTATATAAATTTATTACATCTAAAATTTGTACAAAGAATAATAGCCACTTTCTTTGAGATGGAATATAGTTTTTATTTCAGAGATTAGAAGAGAAACTACAGATACAAGTTAAAGATTAGAAATACAGATTACACATTTATGTGTGTGTAGCATATTGTGTAACTGTTCTCATGGCTATATTTGGTTCTGAATTGCCATTGATATTGGACAAGAAAAGGAGGGACGCTTGGCTGGCACTGTCATTAGGACATCCAACTCTTGATCCTTGGGGTTGTAGGTTCGAGCTCCACGTTGGGTGTAGAGAAATTACTTAAAATCTTAAAAAAAGAAAAGAAAAGAAAGGATAGGTCTTCCTACATTAAAAACTTAGAAATGAATTATTAGTCCTATTACTTTCTTAATAAAGATCATAATATGTATTCATTATAGCTCTACTGTGAGATATTGAAATCCTCATTTTACTTGTTCCACATCCTAAAGTTAGACAGAGTCAAATTTTTGAAAATCTTCTGCCACCCCTGTAACAATCGTACATGTGTACACACATATTTTTTTACCTTTGTTAGAGTTAACATATTCTCAGAAGGGCACCCAATTTGAGTGCACAAATATGCACTCTCAGTCATGTCAGTCATATCAGTGCACCCAATTTAAGTGCACAAATATGACTGATAAGTGCACAAATATGACTGATATCCATATCAAGGCACTGAATTTTACTAGCATGCCAGAAATTCCCCTCCCAGTGACTACTTCCCTAGAAGACCACCACCTGACTTAAACTATGTGTTAGCTTTTTGCTTACTTTTGAACTTTAAAAGTTACATATATATAAATCATATATAATTATACAGTATGTGTTCTTTAGCTCCTTTTAACATTGTGAGAGTCATTGCTATGGTTGTAGATTGGAAGATTTCATTTATTCTCTTAACTGTATATAGCATGAAACTTTCCATGTTTTTATCAAAAGATATTTCCTAACTTAATGCCTGTGATTTTAAGATAATTGTATGTTTAGAAGTCATTACCCCTTTTAATTGCCTTATTGTGCTGTATATTATCTTCTTGACAAAAAAAAAACAAAAAACAGGTCATATCTAAAGATTTTCAACAAGGTACTTATAGATTCATTAATGAAATGCTCAGGCAGGTATTGGGAGAAGCTGGTGTTACGCCAGTGCTACCCCTTTGCTTGCTCTCCTCTTTTGGTTTGTGTTCTACCCAGCCATAATAATGTTTGAGGAGCCCAGAGGTAAAGGAGAAGTAGGTAAGCCCCGCAGGAAGATGGGACTCAGGCCAAATGTTACAGTGCAGTGGCAGGACTTCGCAGCCTAGAAAACTTGAGAGTATATTGTGTTTCTTTACCTTTAAAATAATTTCTGGCTCTACAGTGTATGTTTCCTATACTTTTAGGATAAGAAAGACACGGATTCTTACCTTCCTATAAAATGTTCTTACATTTAGATGCTTCTGTAGCCTTTGGACAGTGTCTTTTCTACAAGAGAGGTTAGGTGTTAGCCTGGCAATGCCATCTTACTTAACTGTCGGGTCTGCAGTTACCCAACTGCCATTGGGTCTGCAGATAAAAAAGTAAATAAGAAGATCTGTATCCTTACTCAGGTAAAAGTTTGCTGGAGCCAAGTGGGAAGACTAATAGTTACACAATATAGAGAAGATATAACTCTTTACTCCTTTATCACTTTGCCTTTTAAAAATTTTATTAATTGTGAAACCAGTTAAATAGATTCCCTAATTACCTATACAATATGGAGATGATTAAAAAACCTCCAGTGGTTTATCTCTACTTTTTAAAAAATGTAGTTCATTATAAAACCTGCTTAAGGAGACATCTTAGATTCAAAAAGCAATTATCCCAAATGGCCAAATTCTAACACTCATTTTAATTTTTGAAAGTATGTGGCTTGATGGGGCACCTGGGTGGCTCAGTGGGATAAGCCTCTGCCTGCGGTTCAGGTCATGATCTCAGGGTCCTGAGATGGAGCCCCACATCGGGCTCTCTGCTCAGCGGGGAGCCTGCTCCCCGCCCCCACCCAGCCCCCATCTGCCTCTCTGCCTACTTGTGATCTCTGTCTGTCAAATAAATAAAATCTTAAAAAAAAAAAAAAAAGGTATGTGCCTTGAATAATTTTTCATTGCCGAGTTTTTAAAAGTAATTTTAAGCTAGTTGCACAATATGCAAAGTAAAATAACTTTTTTTTTTTTTTTTTTTTTTTAAGATTTACTTATTTGAGGGAGAGAGAAAGCACAAGCAGGGGGAGAAGCAGACTTCCCACTGAACCGGGAGCCCAAGTTGGGGCTCCAGCCCCAGAACCTGAGATTGTGAGCTGAGCCAAAGGCAGTTGCTTAACCAACTGATCCACCCAGGTGCCCCAAAAGTAAAATAACTCTTTAAAAAGAGAACTGTTAGAAACAGACTGTTAAGATTATTAATCTTTCCTCCATACTCCATACCCTCTTTCCTTATCCCAAGACTATTGGTGTTGTTAAACTGACATTTCCCATGAATTACAAGAAAAGGAAAATGAATTATAAAAATTTTTATTTTGCCCATTACAAACTATGCAATTTTCTAAAACCTGGAAAGCTTGTAATTGCAGTGATAACCATATAAAAGTACATTTTTCCCATTAAAGTAATTAGTGCTCTTTGATTTTTAGGAACTGGAGCGAGCATGGAGAGAATATGACAAGTTAGAATACGATGTAACTGTTACCAGGAACCAGATGCAAGAACAACTAGATCGCCTTGGTGAAGTTCAGGTACAGAAGTGAATGGTTTTTGTTTTTTTTTTTTTTTTTTGCATTGTCTCAACTGGTTTTGACTGGTACTGTACAATCCACCTTGTTGATTCGTGCATGCCGTTAATATTTTTTACCTTATTGGCCCCCTGAGACCTGAGTTTAAATACTTCCAATGATAGGAATCTTACTGTCCCACAAAGTAGCCCATTTCTCCTTGTTTAAAAGTCCTTTTTTCTTTTGGCACATGGTATGATCCCTGTCATGTTTTTGCTCCTGCCTGCCTATATTGAAGTTAGCATTGAAGTATTGAATTAAATGGATTTACCAAATAAAGGGTAAATTTTCTTTTTTATTATAAGATTTGTTCTAATAAAAAGGGAAAAAAAAAGATTTGTTCTAATCCGGGCCTCCTGGCCTCCTGAGTCAGTACAGTGTGCAACTCTTGATCTTGGGGTTGTGAATTTGATCCCCATGTTGGGTATAGAGATTACTTAAAAATAAAATAATAAGGGACACCTGGGTGGCTCAGTGGGTTAAAGGCTCTGCCTTCTGCTCAGGTCATGATCCCGGGGTACTGGGATCAAGCCCCACATCCGGCTCTCTGCTCAGCAGGGATCCTGCTTCCTCCTCTCTCTCTCTCTGCCTGCCTCTCTGCCTAATTGTGATGTCTTTCTGTCAAATAAATAAATAAAATCTTTAAAAAATAAAAAAATAATGAAAACTTATTCTAATGCATTCTGTATTAAATGCCTCTTTTTTTATCAGACTATTTTAGCCTGTTGACTTTTGATATGGTGCGAAAGATGCAGCACTGCTTAGCATTTTTAAATAGTCACTCTGGAATCAAGTTCCAGGGGTTTATTTTCTTGTCTTAAAATATAAACAGTAATATAGCTGCCTTAAAGTGTTCCCCTGAGAAAGGGAGATAGGGACGCCTGGGTGGCTCAGTTGGTTAAGCGGCTGCCTTCAGCTCAGGTCATGATCCTAGCGTCCTGGGATGGAGCCCCATATCGGGCTCCTTGCTCGGCAGGGAGCCTGCTTCTCCCTCTGCCTCTGCCTCCCTCTCTGCCTACTTGTGATCTTTCTCTCTCTCTGACAAATAAATAAATAAAATCTTTAAAAAAAAAAAAAGAAAGGGAGATAATAAATGTTCTGTAAACATAAATAAAATAATAAAAATAAAGTAAAAGTCACTTCATGCTTGTGACTATATAAATTTAGCCATCTGCATTGGAAACTTTCTGAACCAACAGACAAGTCAATACAAAGACTAAAGGTTAGTAAGTTTGACTCTTAGAAAACCAGCTGTCCTCAGTCTGTGCTGTCCAGTATAGTAGCCACTGGCTACATGTTATTGTTGGGAACTTGAAATTTGCCAGTGTGACAAGAAACTGAATTTTTTTAAAGTTTTTTTAAATTTATTTATTTTACAGAGAGATCACAAGTAGGCAGAGAGGCAGGCAGAGAGAGAGGGGGAAGCAGGCTCCCCACTGAGCAGAAAGCCTGGTGTGGGGCTCCATCCCAGGACCCTGAGATCATGACCTAAGCTGAAGGCAGAGGCTTAACCCACTGAGCCACCCAGGCGCCCCAAGAAACTGAATTTTAAATTCTATTTCATTTTAGTTATCTAAATTTAAGGAACCACATGTGGTTTTGACTTCTATATTGAGCAGTGGGGTTAATACTAACTACAGTAGGGAAAGAAAAAGAAAAAAAAAAACAAAACCTGAAATATCTAAGAAATAACCCAGGAGTAAGCAAACTTTTTCTGTAAAAGAGCAGATATTAAAGTTGTGAAAATTCATTTTTAGCTCTTAGGCCACAGCAGTTTACCTGATTTAACTTAACAAAAAACATTCATCCTGAAAATGTAACATCTACATTATAGGGCATAAGACTTGAATAAATAGAGAAGTGGAATTGGTAACCCTTGTCCATGGATGGCTTGATTTAACATTCTCTCAATGAAAATTCTTTGTATAAACTCAAATTCTGTTCAACCAGATTTCCTTCAGAATTCTTTGAAAAAATTAACAAAATGATACTAATGTTTTAAAGGTATATGAAGGCCACAGTAGTTATATTTTGAAAAAATAAAGAACTAGGGGCACCTGAGTGGCTCAGTGGGTTAAGCCTCTGCCTTCAGCTCAAGTCATGGTCTCAGGGTCCTGGGATCAAGCCCTGCATCGGGCTCTCTGCTTACCAGGGAGCCTGCTTCCCCCTCTCCCTGCCTGCCTCTCTGCCTACTTGTGATCTCTCTCTCTTTCTGTCAAATAAATAAATAAAATCTTTTTTAAAAAAGAAAGAAATAAAGAACTAGAAGGCCCACTCTATGAGATGTAGCATTACACATAGACCAGTTACATAATGACTCTGCACTTTAGGATTCACAACTGTAAAATAAAAATAATAGTGCCTACCTCTATCAGTATTGTAATGACTAAATGTGTTGATATTCTTGAAGCAGTTAGAATAGTATCAGGCACATAAAATAAACTGTAAGTGTTTATTAAATAAATAACTAAACAGGGCACCTGGCTGGCTCAGTCCGTAGAGCAGGTGACTTAATCTAGAGGTTGTGAGTTCAAGCGCCACATTGAGCATGGACCTTCCTTTAAAAACAATAATAATAAATTAAGTAAATAAGCAAACAATGAGGGCAACATAAACAACTTAAAAGATGGCATGTTGGCAAGAAGTATTGTTGACCACTAAAATTCAACAAGAGTGACTATTCTGATCTGCAAGGAAATTTCTTTTTGATTTGGAGAAGCAATATGTTAGGAAAGTGGACAGAGAACATGACTAATTAATCTATAGAAAGTAGAACAGATTGCTAACAAGTGTTTGAATATTGTTCAAAGTCACCAGGAATCAGAAAAATGCAAAATAATAAAAAATGAGATTTTCATTGTACACCTTTTCAGATAGGTAAAACTTACATACATTTTTTAATTATTGCAAAAATAATATGTATCCTATATACATGTGCATATATCTGATTTTTATCATTGAAATTCACTCCCTAGAAGTCTGTGTCAGTATTCACATCCCTGGCTTGTTCTTGTGTTTGGGTCTTGTGTGAATACTTCCTTCTTTTATTTTGATGCTTCCGGCCCTGTGGCTTGGAAAACTGGTAACTAAGGTTACGTAGTGTCTTTTTGAAGCAGCGTAGCGTAGTCTATATGTTTATTGACTTCAAAAGCATGTTTTCACCCCTCAGAGGACTTTAGCTGTATTGACTGTATTCTAGTATCTTCAGTTGTGAAAAACTGATATTCAGTGAAAAAAATTTTTCTGGTCAGTGTGATAGTTTTGTACTTCATTCCCCGCCCCTTTTTTAAAATGATATTTCTTATTATCCAAACTATCAGTAAGTCATAGAGTTCTCTTAGAATCTTGTTGAAAACCAATATGATCTCATTTTCTAGAACTTCTAGAACTTTGGAAATTTGTATACTTCCCATTTCTTTTTTCTTCTCCCTTAAAAATTTTTTTTTAATTTGAGTTTTGTGAGTTTCTTTTTGTTCTGTTTTCTTTCTGCTTTCTGTTTTTCAGTCCCTTGTGACCAGCAGCAATGCAAGGCAAAGCTTATTGAAGAGATGTGAAATAGTGCACTTAAGTCTGAGAAATTGAATTTTTTCTTTCTCTGTTTCATCAAAGGCCACAGATATTGCAAAATTTGGGAGAGTCAAATAGATCATACTAAATATTCTCAAAATTTGATCCACTGCAATTCTCACTTTCTAAAATATGTAATTAGTGGAATTTACAACTTTTTTTTCCCCCTATATATGGGCTCTTTTTCCTGAAAGACTGAATCAGCAGGAATTCAGCGTGCACAGATTCAGAAAGAACTTTGGAGAATTCAGGATGTCATGGAAGGACTGAGTAAACACAAACAGCAGAGAGGCACCACAGAAACAGGTGAATCAGCTTTTTGCAGTAATTGACCATAATCTGATGTCTGAATGGAATGACACAGGGCACCTGGCTGACTCAGGCAGAGCAGCATGCAACTCTTGATCTTGGGGTTGTGAGTTCAAGCCCCGTGTTGGATGTAGAGATCACTCTACAATAAATAAGTAAACTTTTTAAATAAATAAGCAAACAACTGAGTAAATGGAATGACACACAGAATTGGATTTCTTTTTGTTATTTGAATGGATTTTTGACATCAGAAAACAGGCACTCATGTAACGTTGAATCAGTACACACATTTATAAAATAAAAAAGCAAAAGTTCACAAAAAAAATTAGTTACTGTTTTTTGTGTATAATTATACACACCCATAACATTTTGCTTTTATGAATTTTTCCCCCACAACAAAAAATGGAATCATTGTATACTTATTTTTCAGCAATTTGGTTTTGGCTCCTGAACAGTACAGTGCAATAATAACTGTTTAAGAATCCATTGTATAGATGAACTTTAATGTATCCATTTCTCTGTTGTTGGACATGTACCTGTTTCCAGGTTTGGGGTTTTTTTTTTCTGTCATAAACCATGCTGTAATTGTATATATTAGTGTGTGTATGTGTGTTATTGTATATATAACTAAATGCACATGCTAGTACTTATGTATCACAAGAAGCTGGAAATGAGCACATATCTTTCATTTTGATAGTCACAGCCACATTGCCCTCCTAAAAAATTGTACTGAATTTTGCTTACATCAGTAGTGCTTTAGAAAACCTATTTCCTGGTACTCTTATTTAAACATACTTTAATTTTTATTTCAATTTGTATTTTTAAATGTAATTGGTTTCAAATTCTGAAAACATTAATAAAAAAAGGGATTAGAAACTGAAGGCTTCATTTCAAATAAATGAAATGGGGGTGCCTGGCTGGCACAGTCAAAGGAGCATGTGACTCTTGACCTCAGGATGATGAGTTCAAGCTCCACTTTGGGTACAGAGATTACTTAAAAATAAAATAAGTGAGATGAAATGATTTCTTTTTTTGTAGATTTAAATATGTTTATATAAGTAGTTAATATTTTAACATTTTTTTTAACAGGTATGGCAGGGTCAAAGACTTTCTCAACAGTTAAGTACAAAAATGAGGTAAGTTTGGATTGTCTATCTCTAAATTATTTTAAATGTATAACACATGAATTAGAATTTGTCTTCTCTTCATAACAAAAATGTTTCCTAAATATATTTAAGGTATTGTTTTAATCTTAAAATTTCTCTAATTCAGTAATTTGATACTTCTAACAAATGTGGTTTTTCTTCCCTTAATGCAAAAAAAATAAAAAAATGGAATCACTACTTTTCCTCTGTGTTAGAACTTTAACATTGTCATACTTTTTCTAATATAAGTAATTTGAATATTTATCATTGTTTCTTATTCTTCATAAAATTTGTAGGATGATTGATAGATAAGTTGGCTGTGTGTCGTGCATACTGTTAGAGAAATTACAACTACAAAGAGATACTGTCAACCTGATGGAAAGCATCCGTGGTCGTGAATTTTGTATTAAAACCAATCAAAAAGAAATGTTTCTTCATTTTGTCTCTTAAAATTCAAAAAAAGGCAGTAAAATTTTTTAATTAATTATTAATTATTAATTATTATTATTTTTATTATTATTATTATATTAATTATAGTTAATAATTATTAATAATTAATTATTTTCTTCTATTTTTAAAGTGAACAGTAGTTTCATACATCTGTTTTGATGTTAAGCTTCAGATGAAAGCTAACCTGTGTGTTACAGAAAAAAAATTAGATAAAGCCAGATTTAAGAACCAGTTACTGGCTATCATACTTTGCATTTTTTATATTACTGTTCAATATATGAGACTTTTGGCTTGGCAGTATCCCTTTAATTATCTTAAAGTGAATTTAAGTTGACTTACCATTGCAAAGAATTTAGATATACTTAATTCAATGTGCTTATCTAAATAAGGTGACTATTCTACAATCTTTAGGAAGAGGAAGTAGTCCCACCTCGTCCTCCACTTCCTCGGTCCTATGACTTTACAGAGCAGCCTCCCATAATCCCCCCTCTGCCCAGTGATAGCAGCTCCTTGCTCTGTTATAGCAGGGGCCCAGTCCATCTGCCTGAAGAAAAGAAGATTCATCAAGTTCAAGGATATCCAAGAAATGGATCTCACTGTGTAAGTGGCTTCAGTAGCCACAGAATAATCCGTCATGTACCTGATTTTGAAAGTTAATTTATTTTACACTCAACCTTTTTTTTTCTATCATAACCCCACTTTTAGCCAATGTTTTTTCTGTCTGTTGGTTTATATATAGTTATCATTTGTGTTTTTCCTGTTTTGGCTCTACCATTCTCATTTTTTTTTAATTTTTTTACAATTTTAATACTTCATAATTTCATATTTTTAATAAATGTTTTTGTAAAGTGGTTAATATACCATAATACCATATATTAGAGGCAAAATATCTTTGGATCAGAAAGAAGTGAGAATGAAGAAAGATTCCTGCTAGGAATGATAAAAGGGTTAGGATATGGGCACTTCCACCTAGGAAAACTATTAGAGGATGTGGACATTGCCAAGGAGAGATGTTACCCATGGAAGCTGGAAATAAGAGGTTTGGGGTTAAACAAATAAATGTAAAATGTGATAAACCAAAAGAGAATAGAAGGGGATAAGGAATAGGGCTAATTGAATTAATATGATGTAATTATTTTCAGACTTCAGATGTGCTGTGATAAAAAATGCTCTAATGACTTTGTCCTTAATAAGAATATTCTTAATTTGAGAACTGAAACTTTTGCTGGTTAAAAATATTTCAGATTTTTTTTGCTATGTTAGTTGTAATATATCAATTATATATATCGGTTGTGCCTGTACCCAAGATAGCTGACAGAGGCTTTTAATTTTCAGGGTTTGATTTAAGGCTTTAGAGGTAAACATTATAAAAGAAACTTGTACCAGTTTTTTGTTTTGTTTTTTTTTGTTTTGAAATTGCACATGTTCCTTTCTTTGAAATTGCACATGTTCCTTTCAAGGGTCCAGATTATAGACTCTACAAGAGTGAACCTGAGTTAACAACAGTGGCAGAAGTTGATGAATCTAATGGAGAAGAAAAATCAGAACCTGTTTCAGAAATAGAAACTTCCGTAAAAGGTCAGCATTTGGAGATACGTTTTATCTCCTGTGTTTTCTAGACATTTTAACAGTAATAAAATCAGTGTTGGCCCAGTACATATATAAGTCCACAATCCCTGATCTGAAACCTTTGGAATCTGATGAGCTTCTGAATTCAGAAGTTTCAGGTATTAGGAAGGTAACATGACCCATAAACCATACATTACACATCATCTCAGCTAGGCAGGAGGCCACATCCCCTTCTGAAATAAATTAATATTTCTGGAATATTTACCCAAAGAGGAATAAAGACTTTTTAAAAAGCTTCGTATCAGTCCAGGTTAGGATTTAACTGAGAAGTACATTCCAGACTTTTAAAAAGCTTTCTATTTCCTGAGATTTGGGGGTAGGGACATTTTGGTTTTCTTCAAAACCAAACTTACTCAGAATTGTACAAAAAAGATTAAGGGCCAGGGGGCACCCTACTGGCTCCTTTGGTGGAGCATGTGACTCTTGATCTTAGGGTCATGAGTTGGAGCCCCACATTGGGTCTAGAGTTTATTTAACCCAAAAAAAAAAGTAAACAAATTCCCTGACATAGTACTCTTATCGGGTGTACTCTGACTTTTTAAAGCTTATTTATTTAATTATTTTTAGTACTGTCTACACACAACATGGGGGTTCAACCCTGAGGTCAAGATTTGCACACTCTTCCAACTAACCTAGGCTGGCACCCATGATTTTTTTTTTTTTTTTTTTTAAATACTGATAATTCTTTAGGGTTGTAAAGAAAAAGGATAGAGGGGACTGTAGTCAAGAATAAAAAGATAGAAAAGGCCAAATACAGTGCAGTGATTCAGTCTTGTTTGGATTGTGGTTTGTTTGTTTTAAAGTCAGTTAATTAACATATAATGTATTATTAGTTTCAGAGGTGGAAGGTCAGTGATTCATCAGTCTCATGTAATACCGTGCTCATTACATCACATGCCCTCCTTAATGTCCATCACCCAGTTACCCCATCCCCCCATCCTCCTCCCCTCCAGCATTCCTAAGTTTGTTTCCTGTGATTAAGAGTCTCTTATGGTTTGTCTCCCTCTCTGATTTCATCTTATTTTTTCCTCTCTTCCCCCATGATCCTCTGTTTTCTTTCTTAATTTCCACATGAGTAAGATCATATGATAACTGTCTTTTTCTGATTGACTTATTTTGCTGACCATAATACTCTCTAGTTTACCCATGCAAATGGTAATATTTCTTTTTTTTTTTCTTTTTTTTTTTAATGGCTGAGTAATAGTCCATTGCAAGTACACACACACACACACACACACACACACACACATATAAAACGTCTTTATCCATTCATTTGTCCATGGCGGTCTGGACTCTTTCCATAGTTTGGCTATTGTGGACATTGCTGCTATAAACATTGGGGTACAGGTATCCCTTCAGATCACTACATTTGTATCCTTTGGATAAATACCTAGTAGTGCAATTGCTGGGTTGTAGGGTAGCTCTATTTTTAACTTTCTGAAGAACCTCCATGCTGTTTTCCAGAGTGGCTACACCAGCTTGCATTCCCACCAGCAGTGTAAGAGGTTCCCCTTTCCCTACATCCTCCCCAACATTTGTTGTTTCCTGCGTTGTTAATTTTAGCCATTTTGACTGGTGTGAGATGGTATCTTACTGTGGTTTTGATTTGTATTTCCCTTATGCCAGGTGATGTGGAATATTTTTTTATGTGTCTGTTGGCCATTTTTATGTCTTCTTTGGAGAAATGTCTGTTCCTGTCTTCTGCCCATTTCTTGATTGGATTATTTGTTTTTTGGGTGTTGAGTTTGGTAAGTTCTTTATAAATCTCAGATACCATCCCTTTATCTGATAAGACATTTGCAAATGTCTTGTTCTATATGTTGTTTTTATGGTTTAGTTGACTGTTTCCTTGGCTGTGCAAGAGCTTTTTATCTCAATTAAGTCCCAGTAGTTCATTTTTGCTTTTGTTTCCCTTCCCTTTGGAGATAATGTCTTGCAAGATGTTGCTGCAGCCCAGGTCACAGACACTGCTGCCTGTGTTCTCCTCTAGTATTTTGGTGGAGTCCTGTCTCACATTTAAAACTTTTATCCATTTTGAGTCTATTTTTGTGTGTAGTATAAGAAAATGGTTCAGTTTCATTCTTCTGCATGTTACTATCCAATTTCCCAACACCGTTTGTTGAAGATACTGTCCTTTTTCCACTGGATATTCTTTCCTGCTTTGTTGAAGATTACTTGACCATATAGTTGAGGGTCCATTTCTGTCTTCTCTATTCTGTCCCAGGGTTTTATGTGTCCATTTTTCTGCCAGTACCATACTGTTTGGATGATTACAACTTTGTAATAGAACTTGAGTTCTGGAATTGTGATGCCACCAGCTTTGGTTTTCTTTTTCAACATTCCTCTGGCTATTCAAGGTCTTTTCTGATTCACTGCAAATTTTAGGATTATTTGTTCCAGCTCTTTGAAGAAAGTAGATGGTATTTTGATAGGGATTGCATTGAATGTGTAGGTTGCTCTAGGTAGCATAGACATTTTAATAATATTTGTTCTTCCAATCCATGAACATGGAATGTTTCCATTTCTTTGTGTCTTCCTCAATTCCTTTTATAATTGTTCTGCAGTTATTAGAGTACAGATCCTTTACCTCTTCAGTTAGATTTATTCCTAGGTATCTTATGGTTTGGGGTGCAATTGTAAATGGGATCAATTCCTTAAATTCTCTTTTTTCTGTCTCATTGTTAGTGTATAGAGATGCAATGTGCATTGATTTTGTATCCTGCTATGTTGCTGAATTCCTGTAAAGTTCTAGCAATTTTAGGGTGGAATCTTTTGGGTTTTCCACACAGAGTTATCATGTTATCTGTGAAGAGTAAAAGTTTGACTTTTTTGCTTATTCAAATGCCTTTCGTTTCTTTTTGTTGTCTGATTGCTGAGGCTAGGACTTCTAGTAGTATTTGACAATGATAGTGAATTTAGTATATTCTTTTACCTGTGAGGTCACTGTTTCTGTTACTTTTGGGCTCTCTTTCTCCTTAAAGAATCCCTTTCTTTTTTTTTTTTTTTTTTTTTTTTTTTTTTTTTTTTTTTTTTTTTTATTTATTTGACAGAGAGAAATCACAACTAGGCAGAGAGGCAGGCAGAGAGAGAGGAGGAAGCAGGCTCCCTGCAGAGCAGAGAGCCCGATGCGGGGCTCGATCCCAGGACCCTGGGATCATGACCTGAGCCGAAGGCAGAGGCTTTAACCCACTGAGCCACCCAGGCGCCCCAAAGAATCCCTTTCAATATTTCTTGCAGGACTGGTTTAGTAATCACGAATTCTTTTAGTTTCTGTTTGCCCTGGAAGCTTTCTCTCTTATCTCCTTCTATTTTGAATAACATCCTTTCTGGATATAGTATTCTTGGCTGCACATTTTTCTCATTTAGCACCCTAACAAAGATGGTCTTTATCTTGACTGAAATGATTATACAGATATATGCCTATGCAGCTATGGACAAGAATGCATTTATCAACCTCATCAGTTGTACACTTAAGATCTGTGCATTTTAGTTATACATTTTGCCTCAGTAAAACTAGGAAGGAGCAGTAAAGACAAAAACTGGAGAGTTTGAGGCACCTGGCTGGCTCAGCCAGTTCAGCATCTGCCTTTGGCTCAGGTCATGATTTCAGGGTCCTGGGATTGAGTTCCGCATCAGGCTCTCTGCTCAGCAGGGAGTCTGCTTCTCCCTCTGCCCCTTCCCCTGCCACCCCCCTTGGTGCACTTGCATGCTCTCTCGCTCTCTCTCTCAAAAGTAAATAAATAAAATTTTTTTTTAAAAGCAAAAAACTGGAGAGTTTGCCACTTACCGTCATTTGAGAGAGTTCTGTAACATTTCATGTAGAAGG
Organism: Meles meles; assembly: GCF_922984935.1. Taxonomy (NCBI): domain Eukaryota; kingdom Metazoa; phylum Chordata; class Mammalia; order Carnivora; family Mustelidae; genus Meles; species Meles meles. The sequence goes on from NC_060072.1 coordinate 62,319,354, forward strand.
AAAGTGGTCAGATATAGAAAGTCTAAGAAGCAAAGAACTAAAATATTTATAGCAATAGCATATAAAACAGGAGCAAACTTACTGGTATTAATATGTTCTAAGGTCCTTGTATTGCTCCAGAGGATGATAGTGGTCATGATTACCTTTATACTTTAATAAGTTAAGCGTGCATGCTTAAGGATAAGATAAAGTAAAGAAATAGACTGTATAATTTCTAAACTAGTAGGGAAGCAAACTGAAGAAGAATCCAAGAGAAGAAAAAGAAAAAATAGAGGAAGTGGATAAAATATAAAACAAAAAATAGATGGCAGAGTAATTATAACAAATATAATTAGACTAAATGCTTCACTTGAAAGAAAAACATTGTCAAACTGGATTAAAAATAAAGTATAGCTATATTGTGTTTATTTTATTTATTTTTTTTTAAAAGATTTTATTTATTTATTTGACAGAGAGAGATCACAAGCAGAAAGAGAGAGAGAGGGAAGCAGGCTCGCTGCCGAGCAGAGAGCCCAATGCGGGACTCGATCCCAGGACCCTGAGATCATGACCTGAGCCGAAGGCAGCGGCTTAACCCACTGAGCCACCCGGGCACCCTATATTGTGTTTATAAAAACATCTAAAATGTAAGGCAACTAAAAATTGAACGTAGGGGCGCCTGGGTGGCTCAGTGGATTAAGCCTCTGCCTTCGGCTCAGGTCATGATCTCAGGGTCCTGGGATCGAGCCCCGCATTGGGTTCTCTGCTCTGCAGTGAGCCTGCTTCCTCCTCTCTCTCTGCCTGCCTCTCTACCTACTTGTGATCTCTCTCTCTGTCAAATAAATAAATAAAATCTTTAAAAAAAAAAAAATTGAACGTAATGTTGAGTGAAAACATCACGTTGTAGAAAGATACATAACATATAGCTCCACATATGTGTACGTTAAAAATATGCAAAACTCTAATAGTATTTTTCTTTTTTAGGAATTGAAATATTACAGAACTATAAAGAAAAACAGGGAAGATAAATGCATAATTTGGCAGTTAATCACCTCTGAGGAGAGACAGATAAGGAAAGGGGATTAGGGAGTGTTTTAAGGTTATGATGATATTTCTAAGCTATGTGATGACCAGATGGGTAGGTCATTCTTTATGCATGCACATATTTATACTTACTCCTTTTTATCTGCTCTGTTTAATAAAAACAGTTAAGAGGAAAGTCTCTTTCATTTATGCAATCAATAATTTTGTAGTAAGTGCTGAGTGAAAATTTAGGTAGTGTATAAGTTAATGAAATATTAAGCATATAACCATGATTTGAAGAAACTTTAAAGCAGAGATTCACAACAAGCCACCTACAAACCAGGTCTTTGTTCTTCTCCTTGTTGATGAATGCACAACACACGGCCAACATTAAAAAAAATAAAAAATAAAAAATCAGGGAGTATACCCCACTTGAGCAGACACTTTACAAGACTCAGACCGTATATTCAGGCGCCTGAGAGGCTCATTTGGTAAAGCGACTGCCTTCGGCTCAGGTCATGATCCCGGAGTCCTAGGATTGAATCCTGCATCAGGCTCCCTGCTCAGTAAGGAGTCTGCTTCTCCCTCCAATCTTCTGCCCTCATGCTCTCTCTCTGTCTCTCTATCAAATAAATAAATAAAATCTTTTTTTTAAAAGACAGTGTATTCATATAGCAAATAAATGTATGAAAAGAAGTGCTGTGCACTTAGTCACAGGAAAATGCAGATTTAAAACTAGTGAGATTCGGGGCGCCTGGGTGGCTCAGTGGTTTAAGCCGCTGCCTTCGGCTCAGGTCATGATCTCGGTCCTGGATCGAGTCCCGCGTCCGGCTCTCTGCTCTGCAGGGAGCCTGCTTCCCTCTCACTCTCTCTGCCTGCCTCTTTGCCTACTTGTGATCTCTCTCTGTCAAATAAATAAATAAAATCTTTAAAAAAAAAAAAAAACCAGTGAGATTCAATTTATAGTCATACCACATGGGCTGAGTTAAGACTGGCATAAGTTACCTAAATTTTTTTTTTTTTAAGATTTTATTTATTTGACAGACAGAGATCACAAGTAGGCAGAGAGGCAGAGAGAGAGCAGGAAGCAGGCTCCCCGCAGAGCAGAGAGCCCGATGTAGGACTCGATCGGATCATGACCTAAGCCAAAGGCAAAGGCTTTAACCCACTGAGCCACCCAGGCGCCCCTACCTAAATGTTTTTAGTAGTAGTTCAGTTTTTTTGCTGGGATTTTCCAGATATACAGTTATGTCATATTTATAATTTTCCTTTCCTCATTTTATACCTCTTCCTTCTCTGGAGCCAGTGGTTGCACAATAGTGGTAGTAGAGAAGGTAGCAGATATCCTAATTCTGTTGTAGACATCAGTGGAAATGCTTTTAAACTTTTCCCATTGATCATGGTACTGGCTTTCATATGGGCTGTCATATTATGGAAGTATCCATTTATTCTAATTCAGTAAAGCTTTCCTTTTTTTTTTTTTTTTAAAGATTTTATTCACTTGAGAGAGACACCACAAGCAGTGGGGAGAAGGAGAGGGAGAAGCAGAATCCCTGCTGAGCAAGAGCCAAATGCAGGGCTTGATCCCAAGACCCTGGGATCACGAACTGAGCAGAAGGCAGATGCTTAACTGACTGAGACACCCAGGCACCCTATTGGTTGCCAACTTTTAAAGATTGGAACTTTGGGGAACTTTGGTGGCTTAGTGGGTTAAGTGTCTGCCTTCAGCTTGGGTTGGCAGGAGGTCTGCTTCTGCCCTTTGTCTCTGTCTCTCTCTGTTAATAAATAAATAAATAAATAAATAAATATAAAATTTTAAAAACAAAAATTAAAAAAGGGAACATTGCTTGTGTTTCCTTTTATTAAAATAATAAAAATTAAAATTGGAACTTTGTATGGGCTCCTAGGTGGCTCTGTCAGCTAAGAATCTGACTCTTGATCTCAGCTCAGGTTTTGATCTCAGGGTCATGAGTTCAAGCTCCATGTCGGGCTCTACTCTGGGCATGGAGCCTACTTAGAAAAAAAAAAAAAAATGGGGACTTTATAGCTTTTCTTAAAAACTCAATAGATCTAGAGGCACCTGGCTGGCACAGTGGGTAGAACATGTAACTCTTGATCTTGGACTTATAAATTCAAGCCCCACTTTAGGTGTGGAGATTATTTAAAAATAAAATCTTTGGGGGAAAAAAAAAACCTTAATAAATCTAGCCAGAATGCCCCTGTTTCAACAGCATTGGTTTCCTAGAACTGAATAGCATCTACCCCTTTCAGGTAGTGTATTGGGGGGAAAGTTGCTATGTATCACATGTATATTTTTAATCCCTGTGGGCAATGTGTTTAGAGCATATATAAAATAAGGACTACACTTTTTTCTTTGCTTTTGCATATTTTATTCCATTCTTTTTTCTGGCTCTTATATAGTCATAATGCCTTGTATTGGATAAATGTGACCAGTCAAGTTTACAAAATTTAGCAGTTGTTTACTAAATGACTTTCAACTCATCAGTAGGAATTTAATTAAATTGAAAAAAGTAAAGAAGTTGATAATCATTTGTTCCATGAATGCATGTCTTTACTAATAAAAAATACCTTGTCCGACATAATGTTCTCTATAGGGTTTTGATTCTTTTTTGAAATTTGCCTTGGGGTGCCTGGGTGACTCAGTGGGTTAAAGCCTCTGCCTTCGGCTCACGTCATGATCTCAGGGTCCTGGGATCGAGTCCCACATCAGGCTCTCTGCTCAGCAGGGAGCCTGCTTCCCTTCTCTCTCTCTCTCTCTCTGCCTGCCTCTCTGCCTCCTCACAAGGATCTCTGTCAAATAAATAAATAAAATCTTAGAAATTTGCCTTTTAAAATTCAGGTGTTTGGTTTTTTATCTTTTATTTTTAGTAATCTCTGTACTCAACATGGGGCTTGAACTCACAACCCTGAAATGGAGAGTTGCATGCTTTCTCAACTGAGCCAGTTTTGCACCCCTAGTTTTAACTTATAAGCTCTCATCTAACTAAATTGTCTGAAGTAGGCAGATCAATTATGGCGTAATTTCTGCCACGTGACTTAAAGTGGGGCTTTTCAAAATGGATCGCTAACTGGGATAATATAGGCTTTCTCTTTGTTTGAATTGCAAAATTACCTCTATTATGTATCAGTTCAGCTCTTCATATTCTTAAATATACAACCATATAATATTTGTAGAGTTCATAAGCAATATTAAAGCCTAAGCTGTAGATTGTTTGGTATATACATTAAAGGAATCCTGAGTGATAGACCTACCATTTGTCTTTGGGAGAGAAACTAGACTTCCTTTTTCCTTTTTCTACTTAGTTGATGTAACTGTAAATGAGGCCAAAGAGAGTGGTGTTTTTCTTTTTTTTTTTTCCTAAGAAAACCATTGAGATTTTAACAATTTGTTCTCTTACAAATGTCCTCAGTGGTTATTAGTGCATATATTCTACTTAAACAAGATGATTATGATATAAATGCATTCATTTTTTTTTTAAGATTTTTATTTATTTATTTGACAAAGACAAAGCAAGAGAGGGAACACAAGCAGGGGAGTAGGAAGAGAGGGAGACCCGGGCTTCCCGCTGAGCAGGGAGCCCGATGCAGGTCTTGATCCCAGGACCCCAGGATCATGACCTCAGCTGAAGGCAGATGCTTAACGACTGAGCCACACAGGCGCCCCAAATGCATACATTTTATATGTTAACTTATTTTTAGCTTTTATTTTTGTTGTGTTAATGATTTTGTGTTATGTGTTTTATTTTCTATGGTGTGTGTTCATTTTAGAAATTTTTAAAATTACAAAAGAGAAAGTAGCAGTGATATATAGTTATAGTTACAGTGATATATATATAGTGATATAGTTATCTATAGGTAACTATTGATAAGGTTGTTAGTGGACTCTTTTTTTTTTTTTTAAAGATTTTATTTATTTGACAGACAGAGATTTCAAGTAGGCAGAGAGGCAGGCAGAGAGAGAGAGGAGGAAGCAGGCTCCCTGCTGAGCAGAGAACCGGATGCCGGGCTCGATCCCAGGACCCTGGGATCATGACCTGAGCTGAAGGCAGAGGCTTTAACCCACTGAGCCACCCAGGTGCCCCATGTTAGTGGACTCTTTATTGAGACAGTGCAGTGTGACTGAAAAGAGACCACATGGAAATTAAGGACATTTAGGTCAATCACTTAACCTTTCTGGGCCCTGTCTTTCCTAATCTTTAATATGTGAGAGGATTAAGGTCTTTTCAGTCTATGAAAATGTTGTGAATGGAAAGAAGGCTCACTCGGAAACTCCAGCCATGCTGCTGCTTGAGCTCTCTGGACTGAGGAAGGAAGTTAATGCAGATACTGCACTTCCTTCACCTTCTTTCCTTCAGAAGGTTGGTGTGAGGATATATGATCCCTTGTGTGTTCCTAGTTTCATAATCACAGTTTTTGATGTCATCCATTAATCTGTAGAACTTTAGGCAGAGTACATTAATGGAAGGCTACTACAGTTTCTCCGGCTCTTCTCAAACAATAAATTTGCTCTATAGAGCCCCTAGCTGGCTCAGTCAGTAGAGTATGTGGACTCTTGATCTCAAGGTTGTAAGTTCAAGCCCCACTGGGTATAGAGATTACTTAGAAATAAAATCTTTTAAAAAATAAACAAAAATAAATTTGCCGTCTTTTCTGAGAGAGAGCGAGAGAGCACGTGCACATTAAACAGGGGAAGGAGTTGCAAAGGAAGAGGGAGAATCTTAGGCAGCACAGAGCTCATGATGCTGAGATCATGACATGAGGAGAAATCAGGAGTTGGATGCTTAACTGAGCCACCCAGGCACTCCAATAAATTTGCCTTTTGATTTTAAAAGCCTCAGAGGGACAGCTGGATGGCTCGGTTGGTTAAGCATCCAGCTCTTGATCTCAAGGTTGGGAGCTTAAGCCCTGCTCTGGGCTCCACGCTAGGCATGGGACCTACTTAAAAATAAAATAAATAAAATAAAAGCTTCAGAAATTGAGTATGTCAGAAGAAAGTGTTATTTTGTGTGAAAGGTGTTTTGTAGAACTTACTACTATTTTAATTTTTAGGTTCCCACTTTCCTGTTGGAGTAGTCCCTCCCAGAACAAAATCACCAACACCTGAATCTTCGACAATAGCCTCCTATGTAACCTTAAGGAAAACTAAGAAGATGATGGATTCAAGAACGGTATTTAACTAGAAGTTAATTTCTAGAAGGATTCTTAAGCCTATATATTGCTTTCTCATACTTAATTTCCATTTGTGTTTCACCAAAATTTTTTTTACATACTCTAAGAAAACTTAGTCTTAATTTTTTTTTTTTTTAAATACATTCAGGAAATTAGCACCTAGGGGACAGACCTACTCAATACCTAATCTAGGTTTGTTTTGATCAGCCTTCAGATGAGGTCCACAGTTCGTGTAATCTGTTCTCATCTGCCTTTTATTACATCTCTTGACACCTCTAAGAATTTCTTTGATGAGACTGATAGTCATGTCCTGCAGTCAGCCAAGGTAATGGATTTCCAAGCTACCCTGAGTTTAGAGGGCCTTTTAGCTGTGGTAGATTTGGAATTGGCTGGTCCTCTGGTGCCAGCTGAGAAATGTGAATTGAGATTGGGGAATTGAATGGAGATTGGGAAACAAATTCCATATTTCACATGTTCATCTGAGATCCACTGAGTTCAATCTGCTGTAAACCAGTCTAATCTTGATCATTTGGGGAAGATTATCAAGGTATTTAACTCCTTTTCACCAGGTAGTCTTAGGAATTTAGGATGCAAAAGAATTTTTTTAAGTGTTTTTTTGTTTTGTTTTGTTTTGTTTTGTTTTTTAAGATTTTATTTATTTATTTGATGGAGAGAGAGAGAGAGCACAAGCAATGGGGAGAGGGAGAGGGAGAAGCAGGCTCCCTACAGAGCAGGGGAAGCCCGATTTGGAACTCTATCCCAGGACTCCAGGACCACGACCAAGCCAAAGGCAGTGGCCCAACCCACTGAGCCACCCAGGCGCCCCTTGTTTTGGTGTTTTGTTTTGTTTTGTTTTGTTGAGAGATAGCATAAAGCAGAAGTAGGGCTGGGGGGGGAGGGGGAAGGGGGACGGGCAGAGGGAGAGAGAGAGAAGCAGGCGCTCTGTTGAGCAGGGAGCCCAATGCAGGGCTCAAATCCAGGATCCTGGGATCATTACTTGAGCCAAAGGCAGACACTGAACCAACTGAGACACCCAGGCACCCTAGAAATTTTTTTTAAGATTTTATTTCTTCGGCACCTGGGTGGCCCAGTGGGTTAATCCTGTGCCTTCGGCTCAGGTCATAGTCTCAGGGTCCTGGGATCAAGCCCCGCGTCTGGCTCTCTGCTCAGTGGGGAGCCTGCTTCCCCCTCTCTCTCTCTCTGCCTGCCTCTCTGCCTGCTTGGGATCTCTCTGTCAAATAAGTAAATAAAATTTTTTTTTTAAATTTTTTTTTTTTAATATTTTATTTATTCGACAGAGAGAAATCACAACTAGGCAGAGAGGCAGGCAGAGAGAGAGGAGGAAGCAGGCTCTCCACGGAGCAGAGAGCCCGACGTGGGGCTTGATCCCAGGACACTGGGATCATAACCTGAGCCGAAAGCAGAGGCTTTAACCCACTGAGCCACCCAGGTGCCCCTAAATAAAATTTTTTTAAAAAGATTTTATTTCTTTCTTTATCTTGGCACAAGCCGGGGTGGGGCAGAGGGAGAGGGACAGAGTCTCAAGCAGACTCTAGGCTGAGTGCAGAGTCCAACATAGGGCTTGATCTCTGAGATCATGACTAGCCAAAATCAAGAGCCAGATGCTCAACCAAGTGAGCCACCCAGGTGCCCCAAAACTTTTACTTTCATCTTTATAAATTCTCTACTTACTTGGTATGAGGTAATTTGGTACTTCGAAGCTGTAAGAATGGAAAGTACTACAAATGATAAGATTTATGGTTATTCATGAAAGATATTAAAGTACAGCTACAAAGTATATGCCCAGAACATCTGACAAATTTATATACAAGAAATACAATATTTTAACTAGCATAAAGACCTAGACAGATAATTGTTATAGAATAAAAATTAATTAATTTCTATACATGATTATTACCATTAGTGGTCATGGTTTTATAATACTATTACTTGTTCATAGTTAGGCATTTTTTAACAGATTGCAAGAGTATTTTCTTTGGAAATTATAATGCTGAAATAAACAGGAAAGGATTTTTAAAATGCATGTCACGGGGCACCTGTGGCTCAGTCGTTAAGTGTCTTCCTTTAGCTCAGGTCATGATCCCATGATCCTGGGATCAAGCCCCGCATCAGGTTCCCTGCTTGGTGGGAAGCCTGCTTCTCTCTCTCCCACTTCCCCTGCTTGTGTTCCCTTTCTCGCCCTCTCTCTGTCAAATAAATAAATAAAATCTTTTTTTTAAAAGTGCATGTCGAACGAAGGGCACCCAGCTGGCTCAAGTCAGTAGAGAATGCAACTCCTGATCTCAGGGCTGTGAGTTCAAGCCCCATGTTGGGTATAGAGATTACTTAAAAATAAAATCTTTTAAAATAGTAATAATAAAATTTAAAATAAAATAAAAATGCTTGTTGAGGGATGCCTGGCTGGTTCGGTTAGTAGAAAATGCAACTTTTTTTTTTTTTAAGATTTTATTTATTTATTTGACAGAGAGATATCACAAGTAGGCAGAGAGGCAGGCAGAGAGAGAGGAGGAAGCAGGCTCTCTGCTGAGCAGAGAGCCCGAAGCGGGGCTCGATCCCAGGACCCTGGGATCATGACCTGAGCTGAAGGCAGAGGCTTAACCCACTGAGCCACCCAGGTGCCCGAAAATACAACTCTTGATCTTGAAGTCATCAGTTCAAGCCCCACATCGGGTGTGGAGCTTATATTAAAAAAATTTAAATGTGTGTTGAGATAAGAAAGATATTAGATTTATATGTTATAACTATCTTTTTTTTAGTACATAACTATCTTAAATAGTAGAAGAAAAACTTCTACATAAGCAAATACAGGTGAGAAAAGTATAGAAGACTACAGTTACATAATATTGGTACAGAAAGGACCTTTATAAACAAAATCAGTGCCAGATTAAAATACTTGGACTATAACAGACAAGTTCCATAATGTATGAGAAATGAATATGTCAGTTATTTTTAGGATTTCTTTAGGAAAATGATAATATTTGTCATTTAGAAACAGTAGATTTTTTACAATATAACAACTTGACAAAAGGAAGCTGCAGTGTCACAACATTTTTGCATAAATGTGGAAAAGCGAGGAAGTCTGCTTGTTTTTAGTTACTAAAAATAAAAGCATAAAATAAGAAACTTAATGAAATCCAAAATAAAAGGAAAGGACTACTGTAGTAGCTAATTCCCAGTCTGCATTTAAAATTTGCTTTTTTTTTTAAATGGTTCTTTTGGTTTGTTTGATGTTTTGTTTTCCAAAGCAAATGTGGCTTTTGCTAAAACACATTAAGACTTTTCATTTTTTCTCTTCCTTTTAGTTTTTACTTGAGCTCTTTAGGATATTTATTGTAGGGGCACCTGAGTGGCTTAGTCGTTAAGCGTCTGTCTTCAGCTCAGGTCATGATCCCCAGGTCCTGGGATCAAGCCCAGCATCGGGCTCCCTGCTCAGCGGAGACACTGCTTCTCCCTCTCCCTCTGCCCTTGCTTGTATACCCTTCTCTCTGCCTCTCTCTCTCTTTGTCAAATAAATTAATTAATTTTTTAAAAAATAAAAAGATATTTATTTTATACATTTGAAAATGGCTCTAGTTGGGATGCCTGGGGTGGCTCAGTTGACTAAGCATCTGTTCTGCTCAGGTCATGATCTCAGGGTCCTGGGGTCAAGCTCTGTGGGGGGCTCCTTGCTCAGTGGGAAGTCAGCTTCTCCCTGTGCCCCTCCCCCCTGCTTGTTGGCTCTCTCTCTCTCTCTCTCTCTCTCAAATAAATAAAATCTTCTAAAAAGAAAGAAAGAGAAAATGGTTCTAGTGCTATAGCTCCTGCCCTGCAAGCATTTTTCAGATTGCAGGAGAGAGAGAAAAGATCTTAGAGGGTTTGCTGACAAACTGCTTACCTCCACCCTAGGTTTTTTCGAGAGCAAGCAACCTCACCAGTGTCTCAAGGTCAGTCCCCACCAACTCAGACCAGAGGCATAAACCTATGGATTCTATGCCATAGATTCTAGCCTATGTTTAATATTTAAATGTTCTATCATATAAAATAAGCTAAAATTTGCTTATGACTAACACTGAAGTTCTTATTTGGCATTTTATACCAATACTGTTTTACATCTTTAATAAGAAAGTAAGAAGGATTGGTTATTTAATGTGACAAATATTTTTAAACCCTTCAGTAAACCATAAAAATGAGTCATATATATATATATAAAGTATTCAAATAAAACCATCTGATTTATGGAAAATAATATTCTTATAGTTCTGTTATTGATCGTAAACTAAGGATTTTTCTCTACAGCTCTTTTCACAGTAGATGTGTGATTTAAAACATCACATTTTCATTAAAATAAATCTCAGAGACGCCTGGCTGTCTAGTTGGTAGAGCATGCGACTCTTGATCTCGGGGTTAAAAGTTCAGTCACCATGTTGGGTATAGAGATTACTTAAAGATAAAATCTTGAGGAAAAATTTTTTAAAAATAAAATAAATCTCTCATATTTAGAAGCTGTACCCCTTCCTAGTTTGAGTTTTATACAGTTTCCTGTTACAATGACCACACGTCACCAGTTATTCCTGAAGGATAAAACAGTTACACTTTCAACTTTGAGAAGAAAATAAATGCATTTTAGAACATTTTTTATTCCAGCATACTTTTCAGAAGTTATTCTGCATTCCTGTATTCCTATGTCTATTTTTAATTTAAAGGAACGGCCGAGAAGTGCGGTGGAACAACTCTGTTTGGCGGAAAGTACCCGACCTAGGATGACTGTGGAAGAGCAGATGGAAAGAATAAGGAGACATCAGCAAGCATGCTTGAGGGAAAAGAAAAAAGGATTAAATGTTATTGGTGCTTTAGACCAGTCACCCTTACAGAGTCCTTCAGGTTTAAGGGATAATCCATTCAGGATTACCCAGGTAGATCAATTGCATTTAATCATTCTTCTATGTAAATCTAATACCACTTGAATCAGGATAATGGATTTACATGATTGATGGGTTTTCAAAAATGTCTACAGTATGGTTTTTTATATTATTTAATTCCCATAAAAGTAAGCTAAGACGGCTTAGTAAAATGGAAATAGCCCTGAGTTCAAAAATCAGAGCTCTAGTACTTGTTGGATGTCCTTGTACCAGTTGTGGGCTCACTCTTCTCTGCTGTAAATCAGATGACGATACAGCCCATCCCATCTACTTCACAGAGATACCAAGAAGATAAAAGTGCTTTCCACAAATGTGAAATGCCAAGATAGTCCCCAGTTCCCCCTACAATAAAATGTGTATTACTCTCTGTCCTAATTTAACATGACCTAAATTGTAGCGGGAGAGAACTTCTAAATAAAAGTCTTAAGTCTACTATTCATCACATTCCAACCCCACCTTGTAAAGCGACGCCATTCCATTTCTTATGATTTGTTCGTGACCCCGATTCATGAATACAGAGATAACAGACATGGGAAACTCTTTCAGTAGCTTCTGTCTGGTCTGTCACTGTTAGCAAACATGCACCAGCTAAAAGTGTTTTTCTGTCCTCCTGGAAATCCCCTTCCCATCTGATCAAGAGCTGGCAGATGTTGCTACTAAAGACCCAGCAGATTACCAGTTGAATAATTACACATTCTCCAAATTACAAAATGGATGCTTAAAAGAGATGAGAAAAAAAAATGTGTGGAATACTGATATGTATATTTTTTTTCCTCCGTTGGTTTTCATAAACCTCCTTGTGAGTGAGGATCAGCCTTTTTTCAAAATTAACAGGTGCTATCTAAAAACTGTACGTGGCTTCGTAGTATGAATCTCTGCTATATGTCTTTTGGACAGACTCGAAGAAGGGATGATAACGTTAAGGAATTGGATACCGTCATTAGAGAAAATGATGTGAAGTCAAACCATGAAACTCCTGCAGCAGAAATTGTTCGACTAAAAGAAGCTGAACCTCAAAATACAGATTTCAGCAAAGAGGTAGAGAGATTATTTTAGAACAGATATTCCACGGGGTAGATTTTTGAAGATTAGATCAAGCAGTAAGGTTGAAAATGATTGTTTCATTTCATCACAAAGACCATGAGTCTAAGTGAAATGATAGGTTTTGTTTAACCTGAGTGATGTATTCAGCACATCAAAAAATGGGTTAATTGAACATTTAAAACATAATCAAGGCTAGAATAAATTACTGTTAACCCCAATTAAAGAGTCTTATATCCCAGAGCTGATGGCTATTAGCAATGTGTATCACCCCTCCAGGCAAATAACTTTTTGTATCCCGTACTAAGAATGTTAATATTTTTCATATACTTGAATCTAAAGATGTATTTCAGTAACTATTGGACCAGGTATCATTTTTTTAACAAACTTTTATTTTTTAATCATTTTTCTTCTTACTCTGTAGTTTAAAAAAACTGAGGACATTTTTTCCAAAACCCTTTTCAAACCTGAACCAAATGGAGTAAGTTCAGAGGAAGTGATGGATAAAGAGGGAAACAAGGAGAAAATGTCTGAGGATGTTTCATACAGGTAATGATTAGGGAAAGTGATAAAGGAATCGCTCCCAAAATTGTATAACACTTAAGGATGGTGTCAGAAAGTCTTGGATTCCCATCCCAGCTTAGCAACTTGAGCAACTTACATAACCTCCCTAAACTGCAGGTTCCTTACCTATAAAACTGGGGTAATAATAGTATCTGTATCACAAATGTGTTATGATGATTAAATAAAAAAACACAGGTATAGCACTTAACCACTATGCTTATTAGCACCTAGGAGTTTGGTAAGGAACTTTAAAAAACCTACCAAAACATGCATGTGCTATATCGAAGTCAGGCCCTCAGCACTGGCTGCATAATGGATCGCATAGGCACAGATCAGAAATCCAAGGTGTCTGGTGTGTTCCAAAAGCCACTGTGATTTGCGGTCTATTTTTTAGCTGTGCTTCTTAAGTGGCTTTCTTATATCTATGTCCTCAGTCTCACCCTTCATTAGAAAAATTACCAGAACTGGAAAGAGAATTGCTGGGATTTAACATTTTTCAGAATGCTTTTATTTCTCCAATGAATAGCAAGATTGGGTTTGAAAAACTTTTAGCAGTCGCTGATAAGAGGAAAACCTGCTGTTTTGTTAATAGGTGTAGATTAAAACACATCTAGTATGTTAAAAATCTGTGAGTTTCATGACCCAACAACAACAAAAAATAGTTTGTTGGCCACTTTGGGCAATGCTAAGGAATTGACTTCTTGTTCCAAAACCTGGTACATAAAGGCAAAGAATCAAGTGTTTATCTTGCCTTTCCCAAATAAACTGCAACCAAAAAGTTTTTGAGGTGATATTTTTTGTTATAGAAGAATTTTCATTCAATAAGGAATGAAAGATTCAGAATATCATTGTTTTGCTAACCCTAAGGAAATAAAGAATTTGAATAATATTCCTCCATGGCCAGAAAAGCAGAAAATCTGGCAGGGCAGTTTATAATGAGTAAATCCAGAAACCTTGAACTCACTGACCTTTTTTAACATCACGGAAAGAAACAGCCTGTTCATGCAGTAGTGCACGAACCCCACCTAATGAAATAATTACCTTTTCCCAAAAATCCTTAATCTGATCAAGCCCTCAGAGTCCTTTTCAGATTATTAAAAATAAGAGGAATATAATCAGCCAAATACAGAATGTGGTAAACACTGTAGGATGGAGAAACCAAGTTGTTTCACATAAGTGGCAAAGAATAAAAAGGATGTGTGGGGTGGGGTATTTTAGATTAAAGTTAACTTTAAGAGACGTGTCAGGCAAATAGAGTACACAGACTTCAGATCTGCTTGAAACCAATAACTCTAAAATGCTGTTATGAGGCAATCAAGAAAATTTGAGCACTGACTGGATATTTGATGACATTAAGCTATTATAAATACAAACTGAAATGTCTACAGATCAGATGGTATGTCTGGAATCTGCTAATAATTTGGGGAGTGGGAGACTGGGAGTTAGGTGAAACAATATTGGTAAAATATGGATTACCTGAGTGCACGGGTTTCATGTATCATTTGCTCTCATTTTTTTATGTTTAAAGATTTCTATTAGGGAGAAGAAAAGCGATTCATTACAAGCAGAATGTTAGCAGTTACTGATTATAAATAATGGCATCTTTTGTATATGGTTAAACATTTTCTTAATGACAGATTGGAAGAAAAAATTTTATTGCAGTCTGTTAGTACCAAGTTTAAAATACCAATCTATTTTCATTAGCCCTCAGGATGAGACACAGATCACAAATCATAAAACAGAAAGTCACCCTGAAGAAAATATAAAGGACAATATTCATGAGCAGGAAGAAACTGTTGCTTCTTATGAACAAACTCCTGAGGCTTCTAGAGGAAATGAAACGATGGCAGGTAGATGCTATACATTTCATACTTTTCTCACTGGAGTGCCCTCTGAACCTCTGAATTTATTTTCACCTCTCCATATGCCCCTTCAGGAAAAATGTTACTGGGAAGGATGGAAAGTGGACCTCAGCCTAGATCCACAGTCTGTCCTGGCTTGGGGATTACTTCCTTCTCTCTCTCTCACTCTCTCTTCGTCTTAACCTTAACTCGTATACCATAAATTTTTTCTTCTAAGATCTTCCAGAACTTGGAAAACGTACCTGTTTCTCTGAGTCTGGATTCTCAGAATTGTCACAAACTACCACTTTGGGAACTGTAGATTTAATACCTAAACTAGTGGAATAGGTTTGTGACCTAGAAAGATAATTATTATAGAATAAAAATTAATTAATTTCTATACATGATTATTACCATTAGTGGTCATGGTTTTATAATACTATTACTTGTTCATAGTTAGGCATTTTTTAACAGATTGCAAGAGTATTTTCTTTGGAAACTGTAATGCTGAAATAAATAAACAGAAAAGGATTTTTTAAATGCATGTCACGGGGCGCCTGTGGCTCAGTTGTTAAGTGTCTTCCTTTAGCTCAGGTCATGATCCCATGGTCCTGGGATCAAGCCCTGCATCAGGTTCCCTGCTTGGTGGGAAGCCTGCTTCTCTCTCTCCCACTTCCCCTGCTTGTGTTCCCTTTCTCGCCCTCTCTCTGTCAAATAAATAAATAAAATCTTTTTTTTAAAAAGTGCATGTCGAACGAAGGGCACCCAGCTGGCTCAAGTCAGTAGAGAATGCAACTCCTGATCTCAGGGCTGTGAGTTCAAGCCCCATGTTGGGTATAGAGATTACTTAAAAATAAAATCTTTTAAAATAGTAATAATAAAATTTAAAATAAAATAAAAATGCTTGTTGAGGGATGCCTGGCTGGTTCGGTTAGTAGAAAATGCAACTTTTTTTTTTTTTTTTTTTTAAGAATTTTTAAATGGTCTGCAAGAGATATTTCACGCTAAATAATCAGTTGTCAGTGTAGAAAATAGCAGAACCCAGATAGAACTTTTAATTCCTTCCTGAAATATGTTCTTATTTTATGGGATCACAGCATCAGGATTTCCTTCTCCAGATGTGTCCTAAAGATGTTTATCTTCTCGCATTCTCTCCATGTGTTTTAGCGAAAAGTCTGTCCCCATCTCCTGAGTCCTCAGCATCGCCCGTTCCAGCCACTCAGCCGCAGCTCACGGAAGGATCCCATTTCATGTGTGTGTAGTCTCAGAAAAAGTACGTCAGTTCCCTTTGCATTTGTGCTTGAACTTCAGAGTTTTTAACTTGAGTTTTATTCCCTCGTTGGTTTGGTGAACAAAAACAGATTAATTCTGGACGGTGTGTTAGGGATAGTTGGCAGAGCAAGGAGGCTCTGGATTTGAGCCTTGGGCAGTAAGTCAGATCTCCAGCCTCAGCCCTTCTAGTGATTTGCTACGTGACAGCGTTTTCTGTGTCTCCTATTTCATCGTCCATAAAAACAGCCAAACGAAGAGGGGATGGCCTGTGCCAAGAGAAACCTCATGGTGTTCTGCAGCTGTGCTCCCACATAGCATTCCTTTCCATAGTCAGATCTGAGAGTTCTGTGGAAGCGATTATGAGTTGATCAAGTAATGCTTTTTACAGTTCGTGCAGCATGTCTCCCACAGTGGGAGTCTGTTAATTATTTTAAAGGACAAAGGAGTGTTTGTGGCTCGGCCAACTACATGGAATATCAAAATCGTTAAGATCTATCAGAAATTTTTTTAAATAATTAATTTTTTTAAGTAAAGAAGGTCACTACTGAAAAAAGCTGTGTTTGGGAGCAGGGGAAAGAGGAAACCTTACTTGAACATTGTTCCTTAGACCATAGTTTAAGAACTGAGAATAATTTCCTAAGATCTTGTAACAATTTTATAGACAAATGCTAAATTTTACTTGCAGTTTTGTACTTGTAGGTATATACTCTTTTTTACTTTTCAAGAAAACTGAGATTTGGAGCTGTTTATGCTTTTCTCTGCATTTTTTTATACCATCCACCAGACCTAGTAATACTGTATGCTTTAGGGTTACCACCAGTTTCTATTGAACAATTGTAAGCAGCAAAAATACATAGAGATATTACAAACATTATTGCTAACATGTTCTTTGACTTTTAGATTCTCAAGATAAATAGTACAAATACTAAATTGACTTAAGTTTACCTAGCATTGCTTATTTTCTAGAGTCTTCTTCCATTCATACCTTTTTGTAGCAACTGTAACCTGCGTCCTTTTGTTCATCCAGAAGGATTTATGTCTGTTCTGTCGTATTTGTAACTTTTATTTGAGATTATGTCTACATACAGCCTAGAAGAGGCCTTTGCTGGTTGTCATTTGGTATTTATGCAGGACTGACATCCTTTGTGGAGTTACAACCCACCTGTTTGTTACTGTCTTACCTATGTCTCGCCTCTGTCACTCATGCCTTTAAACTTTTAACTTACTGTGTCTTGAAGTGACAGTTGCCGCTAGTGACAGAATCATACCAGAATCGGAATAGTCAGCATACTTATTTGATTCCTCTTGTGCAAAGTGCTGAATGATGGCCTCTGTCCATCTTAGTGGAGAAGTGTCCATTAAAATCCAGTCTCGTTATCTTTTGGTTCAATAAACAGGTTACCATTCTTTGTACACAGACCAATGATAATAAAGAATGCCGTCTGACGGTAAAGAGTATGTACAGTTAAAGCTCAAGTACATTTCCAGATTCCTTGACTTGTTATTCTTGGATTTTGTTTCATTTTGCTTTCACTCTTAAGAGCCAGTGGCATGCCATACTGGAATGAGGTCCAGTTATTGCTGGCTGTTTTCTATTCTCTGGCCCGCAGCCACCATGAACAGCTAGTAGCCCTCAAATCGGCATTTCTTTATGTCTTCTCACTGTGTGTTTATCATCTTGCTGACTGCGTCGTTCTGGCAGGACTTGGGAAACGTTTATAAACAACGCTGCTCTCTGGGCAGCTTAACACATTATTACATATTTTAGCAAAGTTATGCAAATCTTTGCTCATTCTGTTGATACTCAGCCGCAAATTTGGCTACTTTTTTTTATTCTGAAGTGTTACTTAATTACATTCTTTGCTTTGTGAATTAAACCTATGAAATGACAAGAAAATGTCCTGCCATTGTATTATGTCTTCGGATTTTCGTGGCCATGCTCGTCAGTTCCATTGTTATAAAACATCGCCCTCACTTTAGGAAATGGTCACTCATTAGCTTTGCAGGTGTCAATGTAATTTTCCCTGTCTTTATTTTTCAGCTATACTGACTTCTGTTGAAACCATTCAAAGCTAAGGACATGGACCTTCAGCAATGTGAGAAGATATTGTACAGTATATTTTAAATCTATGAAATTCATAGTTCTGATGCTTTTGGCCACAGAGCATCATTTTATCACTTCTGGAAAATGTTTATTCCAAACAGCTTTAACGGCTCATATGTACACTCCATAATCTCAAGGTGGTTGTTCTGACACCAGCTTGCTGCTATGATTTCAGAGCACATAAGTAAAGGTGCTTTTTTAATGTGCGGTCTACAGCCAGAGCTTACTTAGTTGCTGATTTCCAGATTTTGATGTTTCTAAAGTTTAGGTGGATTTCTATTTCTTTTTGCTTTTTCAGTACACAAATTTAGTTATTATTTCCAATGAAGCTTGTTTTCCTTTTTTTTTCCTTCCCATTTTGGCTACTGCAATGCTTTGTTTCACACTTGATTTGTAAAAATTTTATATATATATTTAAGATGTGCCATTTTATTATTGCTAAGTGAAGTACGTCCTGTTTTCTGCTATAATTATTTCTCAGTCAGATTGCAATGTCAGCAGTTACTGCCACACTCTTGTCAGCTTAAACACAAATGTTACCGCTTACTCTTTCTTAAAAATACAATTTAAAATGTAGGCATTTTGAAGTACTGGGCTTATACTTCAGTTGGGATAGATGTGTACAGCAATAAGCAGGTTTTCAAATCCAGTACTTAGTTTGTGTACAAATGTAATTATGTTCATTGTGTATATATTATACAATGAGCACATGTAAGTATTAAAGGCTACTTACTATTGTTTAAATGCAAATGTTCATATCTCATTTCTTTTTTTATCATGTTAAATAAATGTTGATGTTCTTAAATCACTTGTGTTAGAATTTTTGCTCTTCCCATCTAAAGTGCAAAGTCTGGGGGCGCCTGGCTGGCTCAGTCAGTAGAGCATGTGACTCTTGATCTCAGGGTTGTGGGTTCAAGCCCCGCACTGAGTGTAGAGATTACATGAGAAAAAAGAATCTTTAAAAAATTAATCGAATTAAATGGGAAGGCTGAGACTCAAGGGATTTCTCGGTGAAACGATAGTCTGTTCATCTTACCGTTGTAGACAACATCATAAAAAGACCTTTTCTGCCTCCCAGGTCTTCTCCCATGTGAGAGCTCAAGGAACTTGAGGTGCAGGGAGATAAATTGACTGGGCCATAGTCATGTTATATTTAAAGACAGACTTTGGACCAGAACATAGTTTTTTTTCACATTTCTTTTTGGAGGCCATCAGCTGAACACCACTAGGCAGGTTTCATTTTGTGAAGTTTTCTACACTTATTTCTGTTAGTTTCTGTGTTGTGGAAACTAGCTTCAAACATCTGCTTTCTCCACTTGGTGGATTGGGCTTAAAGAGGGGTGTGTGAAGCAGAGGGTTATTTCTCTGACTGACAGGGGGAACTAGAAACTGTTTCATCATCAGAAGTAGGACCCTCAGAGATCATTTTCTCTTACAATACATTCTTCACAGATGTTCACGCTCTTCAGAATCAATTACATTTCTTCCTCTATAACCTTTTGTTCATGCTATATATTGTTCCCAGAGTACAAGGAAATTTGATGCTTTTGGATTCCCATATGAAATGGCTGAAACTAAATTGGCAATGGTCAGTCTTTTTTTTTTCTCATGCTATAGTAAAGGGGATTTAAATTTAATTCAAAACGCAGATATATAAAAATTTATCGGCTCCAAACAGAAACAAAATGAAATGCAAATAGATACAGTCTATGTTGTAGGAGGTGAATGAAAAGAGAGGTTAAGATGGAAGGAGAGTATTCAGCTCTCTGTATCCATATAAACGCGTTTACACATACTGCCTTTCTCTGAAGACATCATGCCAAAGTCTTCCAAAGGAAATAGGCTACAGATTATTATTTCCCTCTAGTCACCATAACGGTCATTGTTACCATCTTCAGGTCAGGGTGCTGGGGGAAGAATGACTGTTGTTATTTGGTTTTTCCTTGGGTTTTTTTGGTGAGGCTTTTCATGTCTGTTGTGTAGGTGTGGTGTGTGTTGCTCTGGCTTTATTAAACACAACTTTTTTTTTAACTGTTTCAAGATGGAAGAATGTCCCTTACTGGAATGAATACCTGGAAGCCTAGGGAGTTTGGAAAAAACAGTGTAGAGTTGTTGTAACTCATGTCAGCATTTCAGAAAGCCCGATGCAAACCATGTCCTTGTAAACAATACAGCAAAAGGGACTGTTCTCCAGAACTGTGAACTAGATCAGTACTCTCTGTCTCGCCTAACACCCAGCTTACTCAGCTCCTGCTGTCTTACTGGAGAGGTACGCAGAGAGCCCAGAAGTAAGGAGGGCAGCAGACAAGCCGGAAAGGCTGTTACTCCAAATGCAGGATTGTTATGGGTGCCACCTTTCCAGCATGGAAGCAAGCTCCAAAGTTTAATATGTGTCCCTGCTGGGTTGGTTACTCAAACATCATGCCCAAGTCCCCCACACTGCCCCTGCCCCCAGTTTATTGAAAGTTGACAGTCTGGGGTGCCTCAGTGGCTCAGTCGTTAACGGTCTGCTTTCAGGTCAGGTCATGATCCCCAGGGTCCTGGAATCCAGTCCCACGTCAGGCTCCTTGCTCAGCAGGGAGCCTGCTTCTCCCTCTGCCCCTCCCCCTTCTTGTACTTTCTCTCTCTCTTCTCTCTCTCTCTCCTGTCTCTCTTCAAAATTAAATAAATAAAATAAAATAAATAAAATCTTCAAAAAAAAAAAAAGTCATCCTTTGATGGTGGTCAAAAATTAAACGTAATCCTAAACAAGCAATCTGCAAACTTCTTTCTTTGCATATCCGCAAAAGTATTTTTAAAAATTATGTTTCCTTTGCACATTATAAATTTGACATCTTTAGTTTTTCAGAAGTTGAGACAGTTGAAAAGAGGATGCAGTTTTTAACATATTATCAATTTAACTATGAAACTTTTTTTTAAGAGTTTTATTTATTTGAGAGAGCAACAGAGAAGGAGCAGGGAGGGACCAGAGGGAGAAGCAGACTCCCTGCTGAGCAGAGAGCTCTATCCCAGGACCCTGGGGTCATAACTTGAGGTGAAGGCAGACACTTAACTGACTGAGCCACCCAGGCGCCTCTGAGGTGGATTTCTGAAGCAGGAGATGGAATAGGAGCTTGCTCTGTCTTCTCCATGCACCAACCTCCTGATACTGCAGTACCTCCAGAAACTGTGCACCCCCTCGGGGCCCAAAACAAACAAAGATCAAAAAGAATAAAAGATGAAAACAACCTTTTTTTTTCTTTTTAAGTAATCTCTACACCCAATGTGCAGCTTCAACTCAAAACCCCAAGATTAAGAGTCCCATGCTCTACCCACTGAGCCAGCTGGGTGCCCTACAAGCTTTTTTTTTTTTTTTAAAGATTCTATTTATTAGAGACAGAGCACAAGCAGGGGGAGGGACAGAGGGAGAAGCAGGCTTCCCAGTGAGCGGGGAGCCCAGGCCAGGGCTCAGTCCCAGGACTCCAGGATCACAACCTGAGCCAAAGGAAGACGCTTAACCAACTGAGCCACCCAGGCATGCCACTAGATTTTTTTTTTTTTTTCTAAGATTTTATTTATTTGACAGAGATCACAAGTAGGCAGAGAGGCAGGCAGAGAGAAAGAGAGGAGGCAGCAGGCTCTCCGCCGAGCAGAGAGCCCGATGCGGGGCTCAATCCCAGGACCCAGGATCATGACCCGAGCCAAAGGCAGAGGCTTTAATCCACTGAGCCACCCAGGCGCCCCGATTTTTTTTTAATAGGAAATTTTACATCATCTTTTTCTCCTTGAACTTATATTTCCATTTTACTTCATATTTGATCACAACAAATTATGGTATGTAAAATTTAATGATTTTAATTACGTCTAATTCCATCCATTTCTGCAAGGTCTTGTTTCTCAGCCATTATCATCATTCATGTTTTCACCACCTGGAGGATTTTTACATCCTGAGGTGTAAGAGTAGGATTCAGAGAAGTAGGTTTTTTGTATGTGAAGGAGAAAGGAGCTAATATGAAAGGAGTGCCTTGATCTCAGGAGGTGGAGGAGCAATATGTTTTAGGCAGGAGTTTATGTGGAAAGGAAAGTTCTGGATACGAAGTCCACTGAAGTCATCCTTGCCTACATAACCTTGAAATGTTTCTGTGTACTGATTTGAAGGATGCTGTCCTAGACTATTTGGCCATTAAAATATTTATAAGTGTATTGATTTATACATACCTGGTCGCTTTAACTATTATAAAGGTTGTATATAGATTGAACGCATGGCAGAGAGACTCACTGTTGATAGTAACAGTTGTGAACAAATATGTATGTATGAGAATAAATTGACTTAATGCAGAAACAAACTTTTTGTTATGCTAAAGTAATTTGGAAAGTTTTCCCAGAATTCTTCCAGAAAAATAGATCACATCCTTCTTGCATAGGTTAAAAATAAATATCTAAAGTGTTTGTATTGTAAAAGCAGGAACTTTAAATTTTTAAATTTAACTTCTTTAATAACATTTTTTTAAAATCTTAAAATAATTAACAGTAAGAAGTCAGCCTAAAACATAAGGTGAAAGACTGGGTCGGAGGCGTGGGGGAAATAGAATAGAACTGTTGGATGTAATTCAAGCTTGGGACAACACATTTAAGTGGAGGATAGAACCTCAGAGCTGTGTCTCTCTCACAAGCTCAGTGCCTCACGGACTTCCTAGAGAGTCCCTTACGTCGTCTGTTAGGTATGTTCAGAAAGCCTATCCAGTTGGCTTGAGGGAGGACTCCTTCTATCTCTTTCCTAGAAAGGGCTCCTCTCTGTTCCTCCGGTGCTGGCAAACTGTGTCAGCCATCATCCTAGGTTGGCAGAATGGCTGAAGGGACCTTCCACCAACTCTGTTGCTAGGAAACCTGAATCCCCCCCCAGGCCCCTGTTACTGATTTGGGGCTTCCCAGATCAGTATGGCAGTCAGGAGCACAAACTCTGGCGTGAGACTGCCTGTCTGGATTGGAACCTAGCTCTGTCACTAACGATGTGCCCTTTGCCAAAGTACTTATGTACTCTCTAGGCCTAGTTTTTTCCACGTATCAAAAGTTGGTCTAACAGTTATTATTACCCTATGGTTGTTGTAAAGACTAAATGAGTTAACGTGTGTCCAGTGTTTAGAACATTTCCTGGCACCATGGAAATGCTTGCTACCATTAGCTTTTATTAACTAAGGGCTAACTTTATTTAACTATAGTTTCTAAATGTACCGGGGCACTCTTAATTACCTTATCTGAGCAGTGTTTCACCTTACTAATGTAGCATGCATTAAAATCACCTGAGAGGCTTGTTAAAACAGGATTTCTGGGCCCCATCCCTAGAAATTCTAATTTGGTCACTCTGTCCAAAAATTTGAATTCTAACAAGTTGCCAGATAATGCTAAGGCTGATGCTCCAGAGACCAGCCTTGGAAAAGCACTGACATTTAATAAGGTTCTGTGTTGTTTGTTGAATTTGTGTTTCATTTATATGTGGTGACAGAGCACGAACATTAAGAAGCTATTTAAAAGATGTGTGCAGAGAACAGAAGGACGAAGATACGCAGTAACTCAGATGTTTCACACGAAGGCCCAAAGAAGTGAGGGGAGAAGTAACTAGAATGCAAAGAGGAGAGTCACTTCAGAGAAGCCCTTACTCTTTTTCCAGGAGACAAAGCCAGCCTCATTGTAGGCAACCCTGCCTGGCTAGAGCCGGCAGAAGGTACGGTCTTACCACTCCATTTTCTCTCTGGGGCTCACAGGAGTTGTGCTGGGTGTAGCTGGGAACGCCTGGGGGTTTTCAGGACCTTTCCAGGGGATCCTTGAAGTCAAAACTATTTTCATAGTCACAGTAAGATGTTATTTGCCTTTTTCACTTTTATTCTCTCAGTAGTGAACAGTGGGGTTTCCCAAAGGCGATCTGACCTCTGATATTTCAACTGATTGAATGCAGAAGTAGATGTGAAAATCCAACTGTCTTCTGTTAATCCAGATATTGAGGAAAGTCAGAAGAATGGAAAGCAGTGGGTTTGGGGGGGATTTTTGTTTTTGTTTTTGTTTGTTTTTTGGAAAGCATCATTTTTTATTTTAAAGGGACATTGGGGACACCTGGCTGGCTCAGTCAGTAGATCATGTGTCTCTTGATCTCGGGGTTGTAGGTTCGAGCCCTACATTGGTTGTAGAGATTACTTAAAAATAAAATCTTCAGGGGTGCCTGGGTGGCTCTGTCGGTTGAGCCTTCGGCTCAGGTCATGATCCCAAGGGGGAGCCTGCTTCTCCCTCTGCATGCTGCTCCCCTTGCTTGTGCTCTCTTTCCCTCTCTCTCACAAAATCTTTTTTAAAAAATTTAAAAAAAAGAAGTAATATATCTCACCTAGATCCTTGTGTTGGGTTTACAGAGGCATCTGGAAGCTGCCAAAGGCAGGCCTGGGCCAGAGCTCGTGCCTGTAACGCCCTACTGGAAAGTGACAGACTTAATGGAGTTGGGAGTATTGATCGCCAGCCATATCCCCTGAAACTGCCCAAGAGCAAGGAGGAAGCAGCAAAGGCTTCCAGTAAGGCCCCTGGTGTAACTTGAAATGTCTGAAAGAAACACAAGCACACGTAAACATGGACAGATGCTCATTATCAGTGGTAATCAAAGATACACAAATTAAAACAATGAAAAATCCCTTATTACTCAGTAGTTCAGAAATGGTGCCCCAAAAAGTGATAATGCAGTATGTTATTATTCACTTCATAATTTAAGACATAAACTTACATAGTGTTTTATATCAATTATATCTCAACAAAGCTGGAAAAAAATTGTTGAGGGTCAACCTCATGTTAGGTGTTCTTAACATGCGCACCAAAAAACATGAAGGACACAAGGACACTCTGGACGGTGTCGGAGGTCTTTATTACTGTGGCTGGTGATGGTTTCACAGGTGTTCATATGTCCAAAGTCATCAAACTGGATATTGAATACATCCAGTTCTCTCTCTCTCTCTCTCTCTCTCTATATATATATATATATATATATATATAGTTTCAAGGCTGTGCTTCTTTTTGAAAAAGTGAGCATGTCCACAGTTAGTAGGGTGGGCAAAGGGTATGCTCATATAGGGTTGATGAACGTATCGGTTGATAAAACCTTTCAAATGCACTGAAAACACATACTCTGGCCCAGTAATGCTACTTCTGGGAATATATCTTAAAGAAATGATCTCGGGAGTATCCAGAGGCACTTGTAATTTTTCTGTAAAAGGTTTAAATAATTTATCTCTTGCCATGAGCAGTCAAACAGTGAGGAGCCCATGACCAGAGATGCAGGTAGGGAGCGGGGCTCCTCTCCTCCTGCTCTGCCCACAACAGTGTCTATCACATGGGGCATGCCATGGCGGACAACAAGAAGCCCAGAAGGTGTTATCAGCCTCTTCCATTTCTATCTCGTTGGCCAGTGCCAAATGATACAGTCACCTGACCCGTAAGGGTGTCTGGGAAATCAAGTGTTTATCCTTCTGGTTTCTAGAATAGAGCAGGGCCATGCAAGCAAGTTGAAGCTCATTCAGCAATGAGCCAAGTTGCAAAAATATACCCCAGGACCTACATGTCCCCCTGTACGAAGTTGATTATTTGTTATTGTTGTTGTTAGAGAATTGACTAAATAAAGTAGTGAATACCCATACTATGCAGCCACTTATCACATGGTTAATCTTGTTCACTGCAAATTTAGTAAAAAGAGTATGATGTGTTTCACAAGATCCCATTTTGCTAAGAAGACGTGGATACTCTACACACAGAAAAACCTGATATGCGTGGTAATGCTAATTCTGGATCTTCTTTAAGGATTCTACATTCTCTGAATGTTTTTGGCAAGCAATCATGTCTTACTTTCAGAATAAAGAGCAGAACGTAAATTTCCATTCTGCGGTTCTTATGGGACCTGAAACAGGAGATAAACTAGTCCGTTAAAATCAACTTGATGAGGCCTCCTGCCCCCAAGTGACCTCCAAATCTTAGCCACAAAACTTTCTCCAGATTGACTCAAAGCCAAGTATACAGAGAAAACCATAAATAAGTCATTTTGGAAAATACCATTACTTGCAGTCTGTTAAGTTCCACTTTACTTCTAAGAGGACAAACTCTAGTGAACCCTCCAGTGCCTCACCAAAGCTTACTCATGAAGCCAGGCGGTAATTGCATAGCATTAGACTCAGCTCAAAATCGTGAAGAACTCGATCCTGAAGGAAAGCCGATCAGTGTGCCAAAAAGCAGTCACGGATGGCCGAGGATGCTAAGTAGAAAGTTATCTGTAAATTGGCCCAGTGGGATTTGCTGCAGTAAGTTGAATCGCCTCCAAGGAAATCTCAGGAACAGCAACATAAAGCGTAAGCTGTCCTTGGCGTTGTGAGTGATTTGGTTTATTTCATTGCTGTTGGGATGGCTCGTAAGACATTGTACAGTCAATGTGCAGAGTTATATTTTTAAATCAAAACTAACCCTATTTTTAAAAAATAATAGCATAAATCCATCTTGTCCCCAAATCCTCTGGTCTGAAGAGGCACCGAGCTTGGACCTTAGTATCTGGGCCAGAGTGTTCCGGAAAACTTAAAAGGGGGTCTCTGATTGCCTTCTAAGTGGCAGTACTTGGTTCTCCTAAGATTCCTGCAGATGAACTGAAAGCAGAACCAACACATACGCTTTATGGAAATGATAGATGAACTATGATCCCTTTACCTCCTTTTACTAAGGTAGAAGAAATCCAAAAGGAAAAGGAAGTAGAGAGGGTAAATCTCTGAAAACAATAATAAGGATATAAATGGGAGGATTGGAAACAGAAGGGAGCAAGGACCAGAAGGTGGAGAAGGTTGAGGGCCAAGAGGGTAATAAAAGTCAAGGGCACTCAAGTACAGAGTTCACTCAGCAGTTTCATAAAATGTCTGGTGGAACCCAAAGAATGTACTGTTTAAAATCAAATTTTAAAATGTGCTAGGGGTGCCTGGCTGGCTCAGTCAGAAGAGCATTTATCTTTTGATCTTGGGGTCCTGAGTTTGAACCCCACCTTGTGTATAGACCCTATTTTTAAAAAGAAAGAATATGTTGTTTAATTTCCAGATATTTGGGGAGTTTTCCGGATAACTTGTAATTAATTTCTAATTTAATCCTATTGTAGCAAAAAACAAAAACAAAACCACATTCTGTAGTTTTCCAATTATTTTACATTTACTTTTTTTTTTTTTTTTTTTTAAACTAGGCTCCACACCCAGCCCGGAGCCCAGTGGAGTGCTTAAACTCACGACCCTGAGATCAAGACCTGAGCTGAAACCAGGTCAGATATTTAACTGACTGAGCCAGCCAGGTGCCCCAAAGCCACCGACTCTTGATCTCACCCCACATTGGGCATAGAGTTTACATAGATAGATAGATAAACTATATTTCTTGTAGATAGCCCAATAGTTGGGACTTGCCTTTTTTATATATATATATTTTTTATTTTTAGGGCACCTGGGTGGCTCTGTCAGTGAAGCATCTGCCTTTGGCTAAGGTCATGATCTCAGGGTCCTGGGATCGAATCCCACATTGGGCTCTCTGCTCAGTGGGGAGCCTGTTTCTCCCTCTCCCTCTGCCTGCATCTCCCCCTGCTATGCTCTCTCTGTGTGTCATATAAATACATAAAATCTTTAGAAGAAAGAAAAGAAATCCTTTGTTAAAAAAAAGAAAAGAAAAGAAAGACTTTATTTTTAAGTCAAGTCTATGCCCAGCATGGGACTGGAACCCAGGACCCCAGAGATGAAGAGTCCCACGCTCTACCTATTAAGCCATCCAGGCACCCCAGCCTTGCTTTTATATTCAGTGTGTGACAATCTCTTCATCCTAATTGAATTTTTGATTATCAGCATTTATCGTAATTATCAATACAGTTGAGTTTAAATCTTCCAATTTTTTCCCTCCCCTCTCTCTCTCTCTCTCTCTCTCTCTGCCTACTTGTGATCTCTGTCTGTCAAATGAATAAATCTTCCATTTTATTATTTGTTTACTATTGTCTTATCTGTTCTTTAGTCCTTTTTTCTTTTTTCCTTCTTTTGAATCCACTGCTATCTCTGCTTAGGATCTCCCTCCTGGCACCATGGGCCAGAAAAATACCCCCGGGGCAAATAGGACTTGCCTCATTTGTTTCCCTCCCCTCAGGGATCACCGTGTTTGCTGTCCAGTGTCTGAAAAGAATTGTTTCATGTATTTGTCCAGTTTTATAGTGGCCGTACAGAAGGAGGGTATATCTAGTCCCAGCTAACCCCATCATAGTCTGAAATTAAATTCTGGAATATATGTTGTTAAAATATGTAAAGTAGGCCCAAGATGGAGTTGCTCATGCTAAGCCCTATAGCAGCAAAACAAAACTTAACAAGATCCTACACTCAGCTCTCCCAGGAGAAGGAGACCCAAGTCAACTCAGTGTTCAAGTCCCCCCCCACTTTTTTTTCCCAAAGGTTTTATTTTTAAGTAACCTCTATACCCAAAGTGGCGCTTGAACTCTCAGCTCTGAGATGGAGAATCACATGCTCCATCAGCTGAGCCACCCAGGCGCCCCAAAAGTAGTCCACTTTATTGAATCAGCAATGGCCTAGTGTAACTTTCTGTTCCTTTCAGCTTTGGTCTATAAAATCTCACCTTCTATGGCTCTTCAGAGCTCCTTTCTGTCTGCTAGATTGGATGCTGCCCAAAATCGTGAATCACTGAATAGAAACCTACTAGATCAGTAAATTGTCTGTGGAAGTTTTTCTTTTGACAGTATTTAACAAATTGTGTGGGTTTTTTTTAAAGATTTTATTTATTCATTTGACAGACAGAGATCACAAGTAGGCAGAGAGGCAGGCAGAGAGAGAGAGGAAGGGAAACAGGCTCAGTGAGTCCTTGCTCAGTGAGGAAC
Source organism: Meles meles (assembly GCF_922984935.1). Taxonomy (NCBI): domain Eukaryota; kingdom Metazoa; phylum Chordata; class Mammalia; order Carnivora; family Mustelidae; genus Meles; species Meles meles. The sequence goes on from NC_060072.1 coordinate 62,348,175, forward strand.
ATGCTTCTCCTTCTGCCTGCTGCTCCCCCGGTTCGCGCTCTCTCTTTCTCCCTCTCTCTGACAAATAAATTTTTTTGAAAAGATTTATGTATTCATTTGAGAGAGAGAATGCACCCACGTGAGCAGGAGAGGAGCAGAGGGACAGAAAGAGAGAATATCAAGCAGACTCCCCGCTGAGCACAGAGCCTGATGTGGGACTCAATCCCAGGACCCTGGGATCATGACCTGAGGAACAATCAAGAGTCGGATGCTTGGGGTGCCTGGGTGGCTCAGTCAGTTAGACGTCTGCCTTCAGCTCACGTTATGATCCACAAGTCCTGGGATCGAGCCGTGCATCGGGCTCCCTGCTCGGCGGGAAGCCTGCTTCTCCCTCTCCCACTCCCCCTGCTTGTGTTGCCTCTCTTGATGTCTTTCTGTCAAATAAATAAGTTAAAAAAAAAAAAGTCAGATGCTCAAATGAGCCACCCAGGCATCCCAAGGAAAGATTGTTGTGTTATGAAAGCATAAAAGAGAAGTGATCTGGCAGGTATCGTAGGAGAGTGGGGCTAACCTTCTCAAGGAAGTAAATTTGAGCTGAGATGTGAAGAATCAGTGGAGTTAATAGAAGGGGAAGACAAGGGGCTTAAGACGAGGCGTCAGCTCCAGAAGGAGCTTGAAATCAAGCCAGGCCTGATTGTAGTCTTCAGCCTCAGAGCAGTGAAAAATTGCTGAGGTATTTTAAGCGGGAGATTGACATGATCAGATTTGCCTTTTGAATAGAATAACTGTCATTTTCCTATACTCCTACAATGAAGATTCCTCTGCACAGAAAATCAGTGCACTAGGACAACATGTTTCAGCATGAAAACTTCACATGGATTTGAGTTTAAGTAGGTTGGGGTGGGGAACAGTGAAAGTGGAAAACACACAATGTGATTTCTTCTATATGAAGCAAGAAAATATACAAATACACAAACACATATGGTCCCGTGTAAATGTTGCAAAGCATAAAGATGTGAGAAAATGATAAATACCAAATCTGGGTGGTAGTGACCTTTCTGCAACATTTAATTACAGATGGAATGAGGAGAGGAGAATACGACTTGGACGGGTTACAAGAGGGACACAGCCATGTGTATTTTCATTTTTTAATGTATGAGCTGGATACATAAGATACATTATTATTTTTACTTTTTGTACTTTTTTTTAGATTTTTTTTTAAGACTGCATTTATTTATTTTTTAGAGATAAAGAGCACAAGCAGGGGAAGTGGCAGGCAGAGGGAGAAGCAGGCTCCCACGACCCAAGCCAAAGGCAGATGCTTAACAACTGAGCCACCCAGGCATCTCTTATTTATTTATTTATTTATTTATTTTAGAGAATGAGAGAGAGCACAAGTGGAGGGAGGAGCAGAGGGAGAAGGACAAGCAAACTCCATACTGAGCACAGAACCCAATTCAGGGCTGGATCTCAGCACCCTGAGATCAGGACCCCAGCCCAAACCACCCAGGTGCCCCTGAAGTACTTTCTTTCTTTTTTTTTTTAGATCTTATTTATTTATTTGACAGACAGAGATCACAAGTTGGCAAAGAGGCAGGCGGAAAGAGAAGGGGAAGCAGACTCCCTGCTGAACAGAGAGCCCGATGCGGGGCTCGATCCCAGGACTCTGGCATCATGCCTCAGCCTAAGGCAGAGGCTTTAACCTGTTGGGTCCATGGTCAAAGGAGAGAGTCTGATTCAAAGCAAAGGTCAAGCAAAGCTTTATTTCACGCCAAGCATCAAGAATCAAACTGACTGGCCAGGGCTGTGTCTTGCAGAGGCGACCCCTCCCAGGCTCACAGACTAACTTTTATAGAGTAAAGGATATGTGATTGAGCCTGGCCACACACAGGTGACCAATTGAATTACAATTCACCCTATAGGGGCGCCTGGGTGGCTCAGTGGGTTAAGCCTCTGCCTTCAGCCCAGGTATGATCTCAGGGTCCTGGGATCGAGCCCCGCTTCGGGCTCTCTGCTCAGCGGGGAGCCTGCTTCCCCCCCTCTGCCTGCCTCTCTGCCTACTTGTGATATCTCTCTCTCTCTCTCTCTCAAATAAATAAATAAAATCTTTAAAAAAAAAAATTCACCCTATAATGGCTATTTGAACTAGCCATCACTCTGGTCAGAATTGGCGCCCAAAAGGCAGGGCCCACATTCTTGGGTGATTAGGGAGGTGCTTTCCTGATTGGATGTCTCCACCTGGCTTGACTCATCCTTGTATTCTGGGCTCTGTTACCTCCCCCTGACCTGACACGTCCTGGAATATGGGCTCTGATATCAGGGGCTGGTCAGTCATATTTTACTGGTTTCCCAGACTTGTTTCTAAATAAGTTCCTTGGCGGGGGGGGGGGGGGGGGGGGGGGCGGGGGGGCGGGGGGGTGTCAATCTAAGTTTACTGCATAAACAACAAAATGGCTCGGGCGGCGGGGGGGTGGGGGGTTGGGAGGTTGAGGGACCAGGTGGTGGGTAATGAGGAGGGCACGTACTGCATGGAGCACTGGGTGTGATGCCAAAACAATGAACACTGTTATGCTGTAAACAAACAAATAAAAATAAATAAATTAAAAAAAAAAAATGGCTCGCTCTGGCTAAGCAGCCCCTTACATAACCCACTGAGCCACCCAGGTGCCCCCCTAAAGTAATTTCTTAATAACACTGCAATACAGAGATTTGATTGGGAAAAGATGGAGAAAAACTACAGAATGCAAATAGTAATTTATACAGTAAGCTGACTGGATCCTTGCAGCAGGGTACCTGAGAGATGATGGTCCTTTGGACTGCTGGTGTGATAATAGAGATGCAGTGAAGTAACGATGTTTGAGTAACATTTGCACTTCAGAGATAAAATCAACAGAAGCAGTATACGCCCACATCTGGTCAGTTATCCTGTGTGTCCATTTTACCTTCTGAAGCTCTCTTGATCACATCTACTTAGTTTCTCCCTCTCTGCCCTGTTAAATCTCACGCAGATTCCTCCACCAGCCTCCAAATGGACTGCATGCAGTTACCTTTCACTTGCCTTTTTTTTTTTTTCAATTCCCCCCCACCAAAATTTCAATCTATTTGCTCTATGTCATCATGTCACTGCCCTATTTCAAACCCTTTAATGAGGGCCCTGTTAGTCTTAGGCAAAAGACAAACTATGTTTCCCTGGCTCTTACCTAATTAAAACTGTTATACACAGCTTGTTATTGGGTTGAGTCACATAAAATTACCTTTTCTGTACACCAATTAGCAGTCTATCAGCAATTTCACATGGTCCAACCAATTCATGCCAAACACTGTCCTATATTATTAACTGACTATACACATAATGACTACGTGTAATCCTCACAGCCTAGCAAAGGACTCACCATGGTTTTCTCAGGTGAGAAAACTGAGGTACAGAGAAGCTAAGGACTTGCCAAGGGTTAACAACTGGTGGGTGGCATAGCCAAGATCAAAAAAGACAGGGTTGTGCTGCAGTTGGAACCTTCCCATATTGTTGGCAGGAGCATAAAATGGTGCTGTGGCTGTGAAAAGGATTTGGTGGTTCCTCAACAAGTGAAACACGCCCCAATAATTCTATTCCTGGGTATATACCCAAAAGAATTGAGAACAGATATTCCAAAAAAAAAAAAAACCAAACAAACCTGTACACAAATGTTTATCCTAGCGCTAGTCTCAAAACATCCAATGTCCATCAATGGATGAATGGATAAACCAGTTGTGGTATTGTCATACAGTGGAATATTATTCAGCCATGAAATGCAATGGAATACTGCCACACCACAGATGAACCTTAAATCATTATGTGAAGTGGGGCACCGGGTGGCTCAGTCAGTGAAGTATGTGACTCTTGATCTCAGGATTGTGACTTCGAGCCCCCCGCTGGGCGTAGAGCTTACTTTAAAAATAAAATCCTTTAAAAAAAAAAATTATGTGGGGCAAAGGAATCCAGACACACAAGGCCACGTATTGTACGATTCCATTGGTATGAAATGTCCCCCACAGGCAAATCCATAGAGACCGAAAGCAGATAAGCAGTTGCCTATCTGGAGGGGTTGGGGGAGAGGGAAATAAGAGTGAGTCCTGAATTGGTAAGGGATTTCCATCTGGGGGATGAAGAAGTTTGTAACTGGATGGTGGTGACGTTTTGCACACTGGATCGTTGCAGATGTACTTAATGCCACTGAATGGAAAACTTTTAAATGGTTAAAATGGTAAATTTTATGTGATGTGTCTTTTACCACAATTTTTTTAAAAAGACAGAAGGTGGCCTGCTTGGGTCGCTCCGTCGCTTAAGCATCCAACTCTTAATTTCGGCTCAGGTCTGATCTCGGGGGTTGTGTGTCAAGCCCCACATCCTGCTCTGGGCTGGGTGGGGTCTGCTTGAGATTCTCTCTCTCCCTATCCCTTTGCCTCTCCCTACCTCTCCCTCTAAACAAAAAAAACAAACAAAAAAAAAGAGGGATGCCTCGGTGGCTCGGTCCGTTAAGCCACTACCTTCAGCTCGAGTCATGATCCCAGGGTCCTGGGATCGAGTCCCGCACCCAGCTCCCTGCTCAGCGGGGAGCCTGCTTCTCCCTCTGCCTCTGCCTGCTTGTGCGCTTGTGCTCGCGCTCTCTCTTTCTCTGACAAATAAATAAATAAAAATCTTTAAAAAAATAAAACAATTAAAAAAGAAAGAAAGGCACAAGTCTTCAGAGTCCTTCACACTGTCAGACAAATCTCTGACAACCTTGTCCCCTCAAATATTCTGCTTTCTCATGCTTCATGGAGATCCAAGCTGACCACAAAGCCATGTTCTTCCCTTGACTTGTGACAACCTCCCCGAGGGCACACAAGCACTCACTCATGCGCTCTTTGCCTGCGTCTAGGGGATTCCCACTTACCCCTGCCTCACCCTAGACCTCACTACCTCTAGAAGAGCTTCGTGACAGCATCATCCCCCTTGGGAGAAGCATCGTTCTTTAGTGTCCCTCGCAGCACTGGCTTCTCCCCTGTCACAGCAGTTAGTACCCTCGGGAGGTCAGCGGCTGCCTGTGGCATCACTCTATCGCAACCACTTATCAGGGTGCTTTACACATAGTAAATCTTTGCTCAATGAATAAGTATGTAATAAAGGTTTGCTGGTTTTTAATAAGCAGATTTTATTATCTCTCTGTCCCTCAAGGCGGCAGGAATGCGGTACCTCCCAGAAAGGGATAGAGAAAAACAGGAAATACATTCACTTTCCCAGAGTCTGACCCTGGCTTTAAGAGAGGACCACGTGTGCGTGGGAAGGGGAGACCCACTGACCTCCTCATGCCCCAGGTAGAGCATTTCCCCTTGGCCATCAAGATCATCAAGCTTGCCTTTTCCAACCCTCACAGCAGCAAGCTCGAAAAGGAGGTACTGAGCTGACACCCCTCAAGATGTGCCTGACGGGTCCTTTCTTTTCACCGTCCTTTAAGAACCAATTTTGAGACTCTGGGGAAGCAGAGTGTTAAGAGTGGCAGGGAGGGGTGCCTGGGTGGCTCAGAGGGTTATGCCTCTGCCTTCGGTTTGGTCATGGTCTCAGAGTCCTGGGATTGAGCCCCGCATCAGGCTCTCTGCTCAGCAGGGAGCCTGCTTGCCCCCCTCTCTCTGCCTGCCTCTCTGCCTACTTGTGATCTCTCTCTCTCTGTATCAAATAAATAAAATCTTAAAAAAAAAAAAAAGTGGCAGTGAACATCACCCCTCTGAGTATGGATGGGAGCTGTGACTGTGATGAGTCAACCCTCCTGTGATCAGGTGACCTTAAATTGAAAAGTGAGATTACCCAGACACACCTAATCTCCCTCATCAGCCCTTTAAAATCAAGGAGACTTCTCCGTCAAGAAGCAGGAAAAGTCAGAGAGGTTAGCAACTCAGGGACTGGAGGCCACCCTTTTTCTAATTTGAAGATGAAGAGGGCCATGTACAAAGGAACTCAGTGACCTCCAAGAGCAGGAACAGTCTCTGGTTGACAGCAGCAAGGAACTGGGGCTTTTTGCCCTACTACCAAGGAGACCCGAATTCTGCCAACAACCTGAACGAGCTTGCTAGAGAATCTTCCTCAGAGCCTCCGGATCAGAGCACAGCAGGGCTGATGCCTTGATTTTGGCCTGAAGCACCCCCAGGACTTCAGCCCTGGAGAACTGGCAAGCCACCAGCTTTGTGATCATTTGTTACAAGCAATGATAACACAAGACTCAATCAGTTGGAGGTAAGTTTTTGCAGGGAACTTGGTTGTTCCGTTACCTATTCAATTCAATATAAAATTATGCAAAAGATAGCCCTTTCAGGATGCCAGGGTGGCTGAGTTTGTTGAGCCTCCATCTCTTGGTTTTGTCTCAGGCTGCGATCTTTGGGTCATGAGGTTGAACCCCACATCTGGCTCTGTGCTCCGTGCAGAGTCTGCTTGTCCCTCTCCCTCTATTCCTCCCCACCCTCTCTGATAAATGAATAAAATCTTTAAAGAGAGAGAGAGAGAACCCTTTCTAAAGGTCCTCTACATCTTTCTGAAAATGGGACACAGAGAAAGGGCGTGTTCCCTAGTTGTGATGCTTCCACTAACTTCAAAAAACAAGTAAGACATTTGAGCCCAGAGGCAGGCTGTCTGGTACACCCCTGCGCTCTGGCAGCACTGTGCAAGCCTCTCCCACTTCAGATTCTTCCATTTCCTCTTGCCTTCAGAGATGCCCCGGAGGCGTGCCAGCCTTCCGCGCTTGGCCCGCAGAGGCCCTGCGAGGCGGCAGAGGCAACCGCTGAGAGTCTGCAGCGCGGATGCAGATAATTAGCACCTGACAGCCAGGTTTATTTGGGTCAGCTCGTCTTTAATGCCTACTGCCTTCTAATTAAGAGATTAAGCAAACTCTGAGCTGTTAATGCGATATTAATAATAGATTTTTCAGTGGACTTGCAGTGGGAGCTCACCACCCAGCCCTTGCTCCTATCCTCCTGTTCCAGCGAACAGTGGAACAGTGTTTATCTGTCCAAAAGAGGGGGACTCGCATGATGACCGAAATCCGTTACAGCAGTGGTGACAACTGACGTTGAACACACACCTAAAATTTTAATGGGGGACACCTGGGTGACTCAATCAGTTAAGCAGCTGCCTTCAGTTCAGGTTGTGACCCCAGAGTCCTGGGATCAAGTCCCACATGGGGGTCCATGGTCAGTGGGGAGCCTGCTTCTCCCTCTCACTCTGCCCTTCCCTGCCTCCCTCCATGCACTCTCTCTTCACTCTGCTCTCTCCCTCTTTCTCTCTCTCTCTCAAATAAATAAATAAAGTTAATGGGAATCAGTTCCACAGACCTCCCTTGTGGACCTTCCACATCCCCAGCACTGGGCTACATGTTGTTTAGGCTGTGTAGACACGGTCACAGCGCAGAAGGGACTCTATTAGGGCTGCCCGAGTGAAGTACTTTTCTGGACTACCTGCTCTAGGGGTACAATGATCCCTCTTTTTCTCCCTTCCTACCAGGGACCAGTTCTTCAGCAAGGACAGTGGCCTGAACCAGACAAGGCTATTCTCAGACAGCCTGGCTTCTCTCAGCCTTTCCTCTTCTCATTATAAAGGAACGTGGGAAATTACTACATCCTGAACCTGGTCCTTAGGAGGATCTCTCGAAAAATGTTAGTTCCCTCCCCCTCCTCTCCATCCTACTAAGGGCTGTGAAAGAAAGGAATGTGTCCAGGAAATCCAGTCCACTTTCAACCATTTAGTTCATTAAAATTATTCTTAATAGGGGCACCTGGGTGGCTTAGTCATTAAGCGTCTGCCTTTGGTTTAGGTCATGATCTCAGGGTCCTGGGATCGAGCCCCACATGGTGCTCCCTGCCCAGTGGGAAGCTTGCTTCTGCTTCTCCTACTCCCCCTGCTTGTGTTCCCTCTCTTGCTGTGTTTCTCTCTGTGAAATAAATAAATAAAACCTTTTAAAAAATTATTCTTTTTTTAAAAAATATTTTATTTATTTGACAGAGAGAAATCACAACTAGGCAGAGAGGCAGGCAGAGAGAGAGGAGGAAGCAGGCTCCCTGCGGAGCCCTGATGCGGGGCTCGATCCCAGGACCCCGGGATCATGACCTGAGCCGAAGGCAGAGGCTTTAACCCACTGAGCCACCCAGGCGCCCCTTAAAAAATTATTCTTAACAAAAAGGAAACTAGACACTTAAGAAAAATGCCTCTTCTTATAGAAAAAGGATTTTCAGTTGTTTGTTCATAACCTGTGACTTGCATGGAACTCTAATGATTAGAGTCAAATAAATCTCTGTCAGGCCAGAAGAGGATGTGATTTCTCGAGAGCAAGGTCCATTAAAAGATGCTTTCGAGGGACACCTGGGTGGCCCAGTTAGTTGATTTCCACTTAGGTCATGATCTCAGTTTTGTGGGATCAAGCCCCGAGGCAGGCTGTATTCTCAGGCCCTTCCCCCACGCCACCCCTCACCCGCACTTGCTCTCTTTCTCTCTCTTGCTCAAATAGATAAATCTTTTTTTTAAATTTTCTTTGTGTGTAGCAACATATTTTTTAAATATTTAATTTTAATTTTAAATATTTAATTTATTTATTTGAAAGAGAGAGAATGAGAGACAGAGAACATGAGAGGGGGGAGGGTCAGAGGGAGAAGCAGACTCCCCACTGAGCAAGGAGCCTGCCGTAGGACTTGCTCCCGGGACTCCAGGATCATGACCTGAGCCAAAGGCAGTCGCTCAACAAACTGAGCCACCCAGGCACCCTATAAATAAATACATCTTTTTATAAATAAATAAATAATGCTTTCTCTACCAAATCCTTATTTTTCCTCCAGAGATTCATCTCCACCTAGGATAGCCTGCCCTTGGCAGCTGTTTCTGCTGCCTGCTGAGCTGTGCCTACAAAGATGACAAACAAATTACACATTAATGAATCCTGGTCTTGCTGGCAGGCTGAATGGAAAGGCTTTCAAAATAAGAAACGGCTCTGGAACTACGCTGGAGGTAACATGGGTCCTAACATGGCTTTAAAACTCATTGAATGTTAGGGGCCCCTGGCTGGCTCAGTTGGTAGAGCACGTAACTCTTGATCTCAGAGTTGTTAGTTGGAACTCCACATTGGGTATAGGGATTATTTAAAAACAAATAAATAAGCTACAAAAAGAAGAGGAAAAAAAAACCTAGGCCAATTCTCTCAGTTTGTTGGGTGCTGGCACCCATGAGGCCAAAGGTTTGCCCCCCAGGACCCAGGACATTCAAACAGGATAATTTTCTTCTGTCATCAACACTCCTAATTCTGCTTTGCCATCTCGAAAACGAATGCTGTGAATTCCCAAGTGACTTTGAGGAGGCGGTGTAGACAGGGCCTTTTCACCACTCCTGGGGAAAGTCTGTCTTTATATTTTTGTAATGTATCAGCGTCATCTTCACATTCAAGGGACTGCCCTAGGATGTGAGGGCGATCTGGCTGCGACATCTGTCACCCCATTGATCGCCAGGGTTGATTCGGCTGATCTGGCTGGCTAGGCGGGTGTCCCCTTCCTCCCTCACCGCTCCATGTGCGTCCCTCCCGAAGCTGCGCGCTCGGTCGAAGAGGACGACCTTCCCCGATAGAGGAGAGGACCGTTCTTCGGTCAAGGGTATACGAGTAGCTGCGCTCCCCTGCTAGAACCTCCAAACAAGCTCTCAAGGGACTGCCCTATCTTAGAAAATAAGCTCGAGAAACTTATATGAAGTGAATAATGAAGTTCATGTTCAAAGACAGCATGCCCCTTGACAAAGCAGACGTGGACACATGAGAACCTCCCATTTGTAAGTGCTTTAGATCCTGATTTCCTTCTAGGTCACAGGTCTCTCTTCCCTTGCCAACCTCATACATAATGCAATGGCATCCGCTTTTGGTGAAAGCTTGATTGATTCCTTCTCTTTCAAAAGCAATCACGAGAATGAAGCAATTAAACTTAATAACACACAGTAGAAAGAAAACAGCTCTGTTTGTGTTTCAGTCCTACCTCAGGAAGATCATGTGGCTTTTGCATAATCTGGAGGAATTTTATGACAATAGTTATATGGGTTTTTCGTACACTCTTAATTGAATCAACCTGTTCAAACAGCTCATAATTTATGAGGTTTAAATGTTCTTAAGTAATTGAATAGGAGCTTTCTTGGTAGGATATTAAAGGGCATTTCAAGCGAGTAAGGACAGCATTGTAGACATAACTTATGACTTGGGCTCATCTTACAAATAGGCGAACATTAGCGACCTAATGTCCTATTTTTTCCCAAATGATACGGAGCAACAAATCATTGTCATTTAATCAACAATGATTAATAAACTTTCCCAAAAATGTTCCCTTAAATGTTTCATTATTCAATCTGCAGGCATACTTAATACCTAGTTCTTTCTTGTCCTTATTAATCTGCCAACATTATGCTTATTATAAGAATGAAGAGTATTTTTGCATGCTAATTAGAGCCAAATAAATAAAATCTACATTTCATCTATAAACCTAATTTCCACCAAGTTTTGGAAGTTTGAGTTTGCAATTCACTTACAAGGGAAACCCCTGAATAATTATTGGCTCTGAGCTGTTTCACATCACCTTACCAATAAATACAATACATCCATGATGTAGGAAAAAAATTTAAGATATTTCTTTTTTTTTTTAAGATTTTATTTATTTATTTGACAGTGAGAGAGGGAACACAAGCAGGGGAAGTGGAAGCAGAAGCGGGAAGGGGAGAAGCAGGCTTCCCCCGAGCAGGGAGCCCGATGCAGGGACCATGGACCCTGATCCCAGGACCATGATCTGAGCCAAAGGCAGATGCTTAACGACTGAGCCACCCAGGAGCCCCAAGATATTTCTTTTTTTTTTTTAATACTTTAGTTATTTATTTGACAGGGAGAGAGAGGGGGAGAGAGCACGAGTAGGGGGAGCAGCAGAGAGAGAGGGAGAGGAAGAAGGAGGCTCCCTGCTGAGCAGTGAGCCCAACGCAGTACTTGATCCCAGGACTCTGGGATCCTGACCCAAGCCAAAGGCAGATGCTTAACTGACTGAGCCACCCAGGCACCCCTAAGATGTTTCTGCCATTCAAGTAGTATGTAGTGGTGTCAGCAGGGATGTGGAGTAACAGGGTTCTCATTCCTTGTCAGGGGGAAGGCAGAATGGTACAGTCACTTTGGAAGAGAGTTGGCAGTTTCTTACAAAACTAAACCTACTCTTACCATGCAATCCAGCACTCATGCTGTTTGACATTTATCTGAATAAATTGAAAATTTATGTCCGTATTAAAAAAACTGCACATGGATATTGATAACAGCTTTATTCATGATTGCCAAAACTTGTAGGCAACCGAGATGTCCTCCAGAAGGTGGAGGGACAAATCACCTGTGGCACATCTAAACAATGAAGTATTATAAAAAGAAATGAGCTATCAAGCCATGAAAAGATAGGGAAGAAATTTAAATGCGTATTACTAAGTGAAAGGAGCAAATCTGAACAGACTGCAGACTGTATGATTTCAGCCACATGCCATTTTGGAAAAGGCAAAAGTATGGAGACAATAAAAAGATCAGTGATTCCCAGGGGTTAGAGAAGGGAAGAAGGAACAGGCAGAACACAGAGGATTTCTAGTACAGTGAAACTATTCTGTGCGAAACTATAATGGTGGATACATGTCATTATACCTTGGTCCAAACCTGTACAATTTCCCATGCCGAGAGTGAACTCTAATGTAAACCACAGGCTTTGGATGATGACGGTGTGTCAATGCAGCTCATCAGTTACATCAAATAGAGGGCTCAGGTGCAGGATGTCGCTAGTGTGGGAGGCTGCATGTATGGGGGCAGGGGTTATAGGGAAATTCTGTACTTTCTGTTCCATTTTGCTGTGAACCTGAAACTGCTCTAAAAGATAAAGTTTATTCGTGTAAAAAAATGTGTTGAGCATTTCCTACTTCATGCTAAGGAATGTACTGTAATACAAAGATGGAGTAAGATAACGTATCTGCCTTTAAAGAGCTCATGGTCTTCCAGGGAGACCGTCCCTTAAACAAAGAAAGTTGTGGTACTCTATTGGAATGATGGGTGGCATTATGAGGGAAGTATATCCTGAGTACCGGGAGAGCCAAAGATGGAATTTTCTTCTACGGGATGGTGCATTATATAATGATTTGTAAGAAATATATACTCAGTCATTCAGATGACTAAAATAGATTTCTCAGATATATTTGGCCTTCATCTACAGTTTCTGAAAATGCTTTAAGGCCATAAAGGTGAAACGGGTGTCTTCTTATGGATGAAGGTGACTTTTGCATCCCATCCAAGTGTGGGGGCTGCTGCCAGAATTGGAGGCTTGGAACTTTCAGTCCCACCCTGTTCCTGACGTCTGGGGAGAGGAGTAGGACTGGAGGTCGCTAGTGGCCAATGGCTTAGTCAATCATGACTACGTAATGAAGCCTCCATACAAAAACAAGAGGACAGCTTTTTGATTCTCTTTTCAGAGAGCTTCCACATTTGGGGACCCAGAATGCTTGCCCATGCCACCAGGCTCCATGAGGATAGAAGCTCCTTTGTTAGGGACGTGGCCCTGTGTTTCTCCTCATCAGGCTGTTGATTCGTATCCTTGGTAGCCTTTACAGATATTGGCCAGGTTTCTCTTCTCTGCTATAACCAAACACCAACAAAGTGATTCCTGGCATTATCTCTTTTCTACTGCCTAAAAATTGTATAGCTGTGAGGGAACAAGAGAGGTATGTAAACCAGTGATAATTTACTTGCTCTTATGACCAGCCCAGAATGACGTCCAAATAATCATTGAAAATATTTTTTAGGGGCACCTCGGTAGCTCAGTCAGTTAAGCATCTGCCTTCAGCTCAGGTCATGGTCCGGGGGTCCTGGGACAGAGCCCCACATCAGGCTCTCTGCTCAGCAGGGACTCTGCTTCTCTCTCCCCCTCCACCTGCTGCTCTGTGCTCTCTATCAAATAAAGTCTTTAAAAAATATATATGCATATATATATATTTTTTTAATGTTATTCTTCAAACATTATTCAGTACCTATTAGGGACCAAATGATAAGACTGGAAGAGAGGACAGTTTGGTCAAATTTCTGAACTAGGGAATTAGCCCCTGTTTCAGTCTCCAGCCTTTCTCACTGAATATTATGTCCCCAGGTGATCTGAGGAATATCTGTAGCCAGAGCTATCTGGAAGCATATCATTGCTGTGAGTGAATATCTCCAGCTGCTTGTTTGACAAGCATCCCACTTGAATGTTTCAAAATCACCTTTAATAGAACATGTTCCACACTGAATTCACACACATTCACTCTAACCGTAGTCCTCCTCCAGTTCTTACCTCATGATTCCTTCATCGCTCTCCGTCCAGCTGCACAGACAGACCCCAAGGAGCTCTCCCTGACATGCCTCTTCCTGCCTCACCTGACATGCCTCTTCCTGCCTCACCTTCGCCATCCAAGCCCCCTCCCCACCCTGCTATAGTTCTCTCATATCCTCCGCGTGTGCTCTTCTTTCCAGCTCTTCCTCCGTCCCCTGGGTCAAGCTTCCATCAACGCTCACTTTGATTTATCTCCCCCAGTCCATTTTCCATCCCGCAGAGTGGTGTTTTCAAAAATGGAAACCTGAGCATATCCTTCCACTTGAGACCCTCAGGACCATAAAAGAAAATATTTAGTTTTTGTCCCCAGTTCCTAGTATGCAGCTCATAAAACCCTTGGAAGCTCTGGAGTGATGACAGTGTCTCTGATATGCCATTGAGGTGACTGGTGGCAGGGGGCTCCTAGATAGCTCCGGGGGGGAGGCTGTTCGCTAGACAACCCAAACCCTGTGATTAGGTAGTTGGAACTTCCAGCCGGAAGTTCACCCTCAAACCCCGGGGAGGAGAGATGGACCAGAGACTGAGTTCAGTCACCAATACTGGGTGATTTCATCAATTATGCTTGCACAATGAAACCTCTGGCAGAACCCCTAAATTATGGGGTTTGGAGAACTGAGAACTTGTGAGTTGGTGAATGTACATGGAGTTGCTGGAAGGATGGCCCACCCACGCAGAGGGCATAGGACCTCCAAGTTCCTTCCCCATACTTTGCCCTGTGTATCTCTTCCATTTGGCTATTTGAGTTCTTCTTTTTTTTTTAAGTAACCTCTATACCCAGTGTGGGGTTTGAACTCATGACCCTGAGGTCAAGAGTTGCATGCTCTTCCAAGAGAGCCAGCCAGGCACCCTTAAGTTTGTTTGTTTTTTTTAGTAATTTAAAATTTTTTTCAAAAATACTTGTTTTAGTTTTTGTTTTTTGTTTTAAGTAGGCTCCAGGGGTGCTGGGTGACTCAGTCATTAAGTGTCTGCCTTCGGCTCAGGTCATGATCCCAGGGTCCTGGGATCCAGCCCCACATCAGGCTCTCTGCTCAGCAGGAAGGCTGCTTCTCCCTCTCCCACCCCCTCTTCCTCTCCCACTCCCCCTGCTTGTGCTCCCGCTCTTGCAGTCTCTCCCTCTGTCAAATAAATAAATAAAATCTTCAAAAAAAAAAAAAAAGTAGGCTCCACACCCACACAGAGCCCAATGCAGTGCTTGAACTCAGTGACCCGGAAATCAAGACCTGAGCTGAGATCAAGAGTCAGATGTCTTATTTATTTATTTATTTATTTATTTATTTATTTATTTATTTGACAGACTGAGATCACAAGTAGGCAGAGAGGCAGGCAGAGAAAGAGGAGGGGAAGCAGGCTCCCTGCTCCCTCCCCCCCATGTGGGGCTCGATTCCAGGATTCTGAGATCATGACCTGAGCCAAAGGCAGAGGCTTTAACCCACTGAGCCACCCAGGCGCCCTGGTGCCCCTGAGTTCTAACTTTTACAAGTAACCAGTAATAGTAAGCAAAGCCCTTTTCCTGAGCTTTGTGAGTCATTCTAGCTAATTATTAAATCCCAGAGCAGGTTATGGGAACCCTCCATTTATGGCTGGTCAGTCAGAAGGAAGAGGGGCCCAGACTTGTAACGGTGTCTGTGGTGGGAGACGCATTGTGGGACGAAGTCCTTTACTCTGTGGGAGCTGATGCTAATTCCAGGTGTTGTCCGCATTGAACTGAATGGTTGTACATCCAGCTGGAGTCACATAGTTGAGGAAGTGGTGCTGGAAGGGAAAAACCTCCTTTGTTGTCAGAAGTGTTGTGAATAGAAACTGCTGGAACTCTTCAAAGGATTCCCGTCAGTTTTGGGCCAAAGAGGCCTGCATGCTCTCTCGTTCACCCTTACTTCTTCAACCTTCATGTGGATGTTTTCCTCCCTCACCAATTCTCTGGGCACTCCAGAGCCCTCTCAGTCCCTTGAGCAGACCTCGTTGATCACAATTTCTACAGATTTTGGCTCAGATTTTGTTTCCTGAAGAACTTGTCTTTGATACCCTCCCTCAGCACACACCAAGACTAGCCCTGTTCCCCAGTGCACGCTCTCAAATCACCTTGTATTTCCCTTCAGAACAACGATCACACTTCATAAACTATTTCTTAATATATGCTTCCCCATTAAAATAGAAGCTGCCCTAAGTATAGAGACCATGTCTGTATTGTTCACCATTCTAACCCAGCTCTTAGCATAGTGCCTGTCCTATGACAAATGAGTGAGAAATATTAACTTAATAGTGTTTTACAGTATACCAATGAGAAAAGCGTACTAATTATTTTACATGAGAGTATGAGTATGAGCTCTGCCTTTTAAGATGCTGAAATGAAAAAGGGTTGCTGTGCCATTTTCTAAAAGTGCAAGGAAAATGATAAATTTCCCTGTAAAAGAGCCTCATGGAATAACTAAAATATCAAGTCATTAGCTTTGACTGACATGATACATGTCAATATGTTATCTCTGATTACTCCATCCTCCTCCGAAGATCTGATTACAAGATTTATTTGCCTTTGACTAAAGATCAAATTAATGGCTCCATAAGAAGATAGTTTTATAGACAAAATGAGATGTACCAAAGAGAGATGGAAAGCAGGTTGACTTTGGAATTCCAGGAAATCCTGGACTGGGGTGTGACCATGAGCACGTTTCTCTTAGTCTAAGTTTCCCCCTATATAGAATGAGTTTTGTAATTTTTAATCTGATGGGGCTATACAGACTAGAAATGAAATAATAGGGGTGCCTAGATGACTCAGTCAATAAAGCATTTGCCTTAGGCTCAGGTCATGATCTCAGGGTCCTGGGATAGAGCCACAGGAGCCCCATGTCTGCTCAGTGGGGAGTCTACCTGCCCTCATCCTCTGCCCCTCCCCCCATTCCTGTGTGGGCTCTCCCTCAAATAAATCGATAAAATCTTTTAAAAAATGAAATAATACATTTAAAATTCAATATTTGGGGGTGCCTGGGTGGCTTATTCAGTTGGGCATCTGCCTTCATCTCAGGTCATGATGCTGAGGTCCTGGGATCGAGCCCAGAGTTGGCTCCCTGCTCAGGGGGAGTCTGCTTCTCTCTCTCCCTCTTCCTCTGCCCGCCCTCCAGCTCTTGCTCACTCTCTCTTGCTCTCTCTCTGTCTCAAATAAATAGGCAAAATCTCTTAAAAATAAAAAAATAAAATAAAATAAAATTCAGTATTTTAGGGCATCTGGGTGGCTCAGATTAGGTTAGACATCTGCCTTCAGCTCAGCTTATGATCCCAGCTGGGATCGAGCCCCATATCAGGCTCCTTGATCAGCAGGGAGTCTGCTTCTCTCTCTTCCTCTGCTGCTCCCCCTGCTTGTGCTCTCTCTCTCTCTCTCTCTCTCTCTATCAAATAAATAAATAAAATCTTTAAAACAAACAAACAAACAAAAAAGAGCATAAATTGATACAACCTCTATAGAGGCAATTTGGTGGCACCTATAGAAATTACAAATGCATTTTACCCTAAAAATACACATGTACACATGTGAGTTGGCATATACTACAACAGCATGGTTTGTAATAACTATAAAAGATTAGAAAACACATAAATGGCCATTGGTAGGTAACTGATAATATAAATACTAGTACATCTATATCATAGAACTAGCCAATAAACTGAAAAAAAAAAAGAAAAAAACTCTCAATATCGATATAGAAATGTCTCCAAGATACATATCCAATTACTTTTTTGGTTAATTTTAAAAAGAGAAAACTAGACTTCACTTTTTTTTTAAAGTTTTTACTTATTTATGAGAGAAAGAGCTGGGGGAAGAGCAGAGGGAGGGGACAAAGAGACTCCATGCTGAGTGTAGAGTCCAACATGGGGTTCAATCTCAGGACCCTGAGATCATGATCTGAGCCAAAACTAAAGGTTGGACGCCTAGCAACTGAGCCACCCAGGAGCCCCTAGACTTCATTTTCTAGAGCAGTTTTAGTTTCACGGCAAAATTGAGAGGAAAATACAGAGCATTCCCATATACTTACTCCCTACCCCAACACATGCACAGGCTCCCCATTATCTGGCACTAATGTGTTACATTTGATAACAATCAATGAACCCATATTGACACATTATCACCCTAAATCCCTAGCTTACATTAGGGTCCACTCTTGGTGTTGTACATTCCATGGATTTGGACAAATATACAATGACATGTATCTACCCTTACAGGATACAGAATAGTTTCACTGTCCTAAAATCCTCGTGCTCTGCCTGTTCATGCCTCCCTTCCTTCTCTAACCCCTGGGAACCACTGATCTTTTTACAGTATCTATAGTTTTGCTTTTTCCAGAATGTCCCATAGTTGGAATCATGTAGTATGTAGCCTTTTCAGATTGGCTTCTTTTACTTAGTAAGATGCCCTTCATTTTCTTCCATGCTTTTTCATGGCTTTGATAGCTTATTTCTTTTTGGTGCTAAATAGTACGCCATTGTTTAACACCATCAACCCATCCACCTACTGGATATCTTGGTTGTTTCTAAATTGGGGCAATTATGATAAAATTGCTATAAACATACAGATATAGGTTTTTGTGTAGACATAAATTTTCAGCACATTTGGGTAAATTTCAAGGAGCATGTTTGCTAGATTATATGATAAGAGTAGGTTTAGTTTTGTAAGAAACTGCCAAACTGTGTTCCTAAGTAGTCATACCATTTTGTACTCCCATAAGCAGTAAATCTTTGCCAGATTTGGTATTGTCAGTGTTTTGTATTTTCGTCATGGTAATAGGTGTTTAATGGTATCTCATTGTCGTTTTAATTTGTGCTTACCTGCCCTCTGTATATTATTTCTGGTGAGTTTCCTGTTCAAGTCTTTTGTGGATTTTAAAATCTGGTTGTTTATTTTTCTTTTCTATTCTATTTTTTTCTTTTTCTTTTCTTTCTTCTTTCTTTCTTTTTCTTTCAGGGAGAGGGTTTGTTTCTTATTGTGAGGGTTTTTTTTCCCCCTCTAAGACCAAATATATGGTGTCTTTTCCAACACCAATCAATTGTCCAGTTCGCTAATTCTCAGTGACCAACTGGGTGTCCAACAACTCGATTAAATTCTGGCACTATCTACCTAGAGTCATTATCAGATGCTGCAGATAAAAAGGCTCACACTCAAAAGTCTGCCCCCAGTTCAGATGCCAGCTGCAAATGAGGTGCCCAGGTTACCACACTTGCCTAGCCAACCACAGACTCAGGGGTTCCCATGAGCTCCTTCTGCATTTAGTAATTTCCTAGAATAACTCACAGAATCCAGGAAAACACTTTCGTTAAGTTTGCCCATTTGTTAAAAAGGATACAATTCAGAAACAACCAAGTGGAGAGATGTGTAGGGAAATGAATAGGGATGGGAGGGGTGTGGAGCTTCCACACCCACTGGACACACACGGTCCCATAACTTTAATGTGTTTACATCTCAGAAACTCTTTCAAAATCTCTTTGTCAAGTGTTGTTATAGAGCTCAATCTCTAGCCCCATTTCCACTCCCAGGTTGTGGGTGGAGCTGAATGTTCCAACCTTCTAGTCACTGGGTCAGGCTCTCTTAGGGCCCTACTCTGAGTTATCTCATTAGCATAAACTCAGAACTGGTAGAAAGGGGCTGGTTATGAATAGCAGAAGATACTCTTGTCACTTAGGAAATTCCAAGAGTTTTAGGAGCTCTATGTCGGGAACTGGGGACAAAGACCAAATTTATTTTTATTATACCCACTTGTCAAATTTAAAGAGTTCTTTGTATATTTGGGATAAAGTCCTTTATCAGAAAGGTCTTAACAAATATTTTTTTCATCAGTGGTTTGTCTTTTGATCCTTTTGTCGGTGTCTTTCATAAGAACAGAGTTTTTAATGTTAATGAAATCTAGCTTATCAATTATTTCTTTCATAGATTAGCCTTTGGTGTTTTATCTAAAAGTCATCATCAAATCCAAGATCATCTAGGATTTCTCCTATGTCCTCTTCTAAGACTGTGATACTTTTGCATTTTACATTTAGGTCTATGATCCATAAAGTTAATTTTTCTGTAAAGTGTAAGGTCTGTATCTAAATTCATTTAGGTCTATGATCCATAAAGTTAATTTTTCTGTAAAGTGTAAGGTCTGTATCTAAATTCATTTTTTTGGATGTGGATATTCAGTTGTTCCAGATTTTGCTCCTTTGTCAAATAAATTTTGGGGGTTAATATTTCGCTATGCTAGCCTTTGTATAAAGAGAAAGATTGAGGGGGTGCCTGGGTGGCTCAGTTGGTTAAGTGACTACTCTCGGCTCAGGTCATGATCCCACAGGTCCTGGGACCGAGCCCCACACTGGGCTCCTTGCTTGGTGGACAGTCTGCTTCTTCCTCTCCCACTTCCCCTGCTCATGTTCCCTCTTTCACTGTCATTCTCTCTGTCAAATAAATAAATAAAATCTTTAAAAAAAAAAGACCAAATGACTTAAAATAAAAAAGACTGGAGTTGAGGGAAAACACATTATGTAGTTACTTAAAGTGTCCTTAAAATGTCTCAGGAAGAGTTATATTCCTCACTGCAACAAAAACAAAGCCAAAACAAACATAATATTCATTGTTTTGAAAAGGAAAGTAAACCTAGAAAGACTTTTCCTGTTTTAGCAGCCAAGTGCAGGCTGCCCCAAGGTGGGCCACTTTGGCATGAAGATTATTCTGAGTTGAAGGCAATCAAGACCCGGTGGGCTCGAAAGAAAAATTTCTCCTCCCTTAACTACATAGAAGAATCTAAATTGGAGGTCTTTCCCAGAATTAGGGTTATTACCAAAGAAAAATTTTTCTGAGTGACCCATCTCTATGGAGGGACAAACATCTAATTACCAAGCATCAGTTCTTCTTATTGTCCTGTGAACTGCATTCCTTCCCTTGGAAGTCCCAGAAACCTACCTTCTTCTCCTTAGTTCAGGATGGCGTATATGCCTCTATTTTGACTGACTTTTTTTTAAGATTTTGTTTATTTGTTTGTTTGTTTGTTTACTTGACAGAGAGAGAGAGAGCAAGAGAACACAAGCAGGTGGAACAGCAGGCAGAGGGAAAGGAAGAGGCAGTCTCCTCACTGAGCACAGAGCTCCATCCCAGGACCCTGGGATCCTGACCTGATCAGACACTTAACTGACTGAGCCACCCAGGAGCCCCTGCCTGACTGTTTTGGGATTTCAATGTCTATATGGATTCTCCATGCATAGGCTATTAAACTTTATTTTCTTTTGTTAATCTGCCTCATGTCAATTTGATTCTTCATTCAGTTAGAAGGACATTAAGGGGACAGGATATTCTTGCTCCCCAACACTGTGAACCCTTTCTCAATTTGGATTAATGTGAATGAATTAATATGAATGAATATATACTGTCAAATGACAAAAACAATTTAGTAGGGCTGTCTGGGTGGCATAGTCGGTTAAGTGTCCAACTCTTGATTTCGGCTCTGGTCTTCATCTAGCCCTACCTCAGGCTCTATCTCAGTGCCAAGTCTGCTTGGGATTCTCTCCCCCCTCTCTGCGCCCCCTCCCTCCACACACACACTCACACACTCTCTCTCAAGTAAATAAATAAATCTTTTTGTTGTTGTTGTTAAGATTTTATTTATTTATTTGACAGAGAGAGGCAACCAGAGAGGGAACACAAGCAAAGGGAGTGGGATAGGGAGAAGCAGGCTTCCCGCTGAGCAGGGAGCCTGACTTGGGGCTTGATCCCAGGACCCTGGGATCATGACCTGAGCCAAAGGCAGATGCTTAATGACTGAGCCACCCCAGTGCCCCAATAAATAAATCTTTAAAAAAAAATTTGGTGGGGCACCTGGGTGGCTCAGTGGGTTAAACCTCTGCCTTCAGCTCACATTATGATCTTGGGGTTCTCTGCTCAGCAGGGAGCCTGCTTCCCCACCCTCTGCCTGCTTCTCTGCCTACTTAGGATCTCTCTCTCTGTCAAATAAATAAAACCTTAAAAAAATTGGTAACAAATCTAATGTGCTTTATTCAAGGGAAAATAATCTATAGATTGGGGGAATACACAAGCAGTTGAGCATTCTTCTTAAGGTATGTTGGGCAAGAGGTTGTATAAAATATTAGAAGAGGCAGCCCAGAAACATGATTGGCTAAGAGGTCTGGGATTTCCTAATAAGGTAGCAGGTCCTGTTTTCTAGAGTAAGGTAAGCTAGCAAAAGCTGAGTTAGAAGTTTGTGAGTAGTGTGTTAGGACTCCTTGACAGGTGTTTCCTGTAAGTGCAAGCTGACTTAGTTTTAGATATGTGACGTGGTCTGGGCCACTGGCACAGCCTCCATTTTGTAGATCCCAATATGTGAATTAACTTAATCAGTAATTTTAAAAATGTATAAAAAAGCAAAAAGTAAAGTGTTTTTTTTGCATGTTTCTCTGCTAGAAGATATATCTTAGGCGTATATAAGCAAATATGTATGTGTCTTTTTTTGCCTGGAACAGTTTGGTATAAAATATGGGGGAATTAGGCCAGGGAAGAAAGATAGCCCAAAACAAATCCAACCTGACTCCAAGAGCCAGCAGTGTTCAACTACTGATTTTTAATTAGCTTACTTAATTTTGCAATACCAAAGCAAAAAAAAAAAAAAAAAAATTTTTCCTGTATCATTTAATCTACCTGCGTTGGTATTTCCCTGGCAGGTGGCTACAAAATCACATTAGTTCAATTACAGAACTTTGCATTATATTAGGCACAACTATTTCCCATGGGTCCTAATTAAATAAGATGGAGTCAACTTCCTGCCTACAGCATTTGTGCTACAAAAAAAAAAAAAACAAAAAAACCCAATGCATTATTCTACATATCCTTAGAAAAACAAAAGCAAAAAAGAGAATAAACATCTCCTTTCAAAGGGTTAAATTCAGATTTTTTTTTTTTAAACCCACTGGAAAATGGCTTCCACATTCCAAAGGATAAGGAAGGAAAACTATGAAATCATTTTGAATGGATTTGTTCAGCAGGGGAAGAGCTGGCTCATTTTCCACGTGGGCTGCCAAGTTCACCAGCCGTGGGGGGAAATGGTTTTACTCTTACTTTCTTACTTCATGTGCATTTTTTAAACTGTAGTCTTATGGAAATGAAAATCCCATTTGGAGATTGGATTCTTCAGATGGATTTAATTTATATACCATTTGACCAAGTCAATCAGACCAGGCTTAGTAGACGGCTTTTTTCATTATAACGTTGTAGACTTTGCTTCAGAATCTTTTTTTCTAAGTTACAGAAAGTCAATTTAGCAAGTACTGCATCTAATTTAGGTTTTGTAGCTAATGATCTTTGGGCTGCATTAAAATTTTCTCCTGAGCGATAATTCGTATTAAGTCTCTGCTTTAAAAGCAAACTTTCTGAATCATTGTCTGATTTAACGTTCTAAAATCTAGAGTACCTCGAGATTCATAGGTAGCTGAGTACACTCCAAGGAACTGATTTCAGCCTTTATGTAGCTTTTTTGTGCTGTTGTCAGATATGGGCAGGAATGGAGCCCAACAGGGCAAGAAAACAGTGCAAGCAGCCCCTTTCTAAGAGACCAAACTGTCTCTTTCTAAAACAGTACCCCCCAAAATAAAATAAAACTAAAATAGGGCCCAGTGTCCTAACTTTACTGCTAAGCCTCCTTTTCGTGTTGTTGATTGAAAATATAAATGAGTTCATGGACTCTCTCTTACAGAGCTGAAGCCTGTTGTACTTAACAGAAGATCGCCTACCAGCATGCGCACCCACACGGAAATGGGCACCCTGGGATTAATCCAAGAAACTTCTGCCACTATTCTTGCCCTTCAAGGGAAGCTGGAGCAAAACACACCTCCTGCCACTTCATTATGTTAGAGGTTTGTGTCTCCCATTAGCAAATCCACAGAGAGCAGGGACTTCCTGCCAGCCAAATGGTGTAGATGGAATAGATTCAAATATTTGAGACAGAACCGGCTTTGTGTCTGGTCCTTTACAGACGTTTTCTCTAGCGGAGGGCGCCAGTATCAATGCCTTGCTCTCTCCAAAGCCTACTGGCGCCTCTAGGAATTGCGGCTCCCCTGTTTCTCGGCTTCATCCACCCTTTCTCCAACCCAAATGAAGGTTCTGAATTCTTTGCCGGAGACCTTACAAATCCTGGCACATAGTAGGTGTTCAGTACGTGTTTGTTGAATCAATAAAAATACCATATTTTCATGTATGTGACTGTTGGCCAGACTGCTGACTGTGATCAGAGCTGTTTCTGCCCGTGGGGATCTCCAGAGCTAAGAATTCTGCGGCTGGAAGCATATGAAAGAGGTCTCCTTGCTGAGAGCTTGAAGAGAACTGTCAGTGATATGCTAAACTATGCAGATTGCCCGTTTCTGGAGGTGCAGGGGAGGCCTTACCTGGCTTAACAGCTTAACGAGTGCTAAGACGCAGAGTTTGTTTTGGGTAAATTCACTTTTGTTACTTAAACTAGAGTTAACTCCCATATCAATGGCAGAGAAGCAGTGGGTGATAGCAGAAGTCGGAGGCTCGGGAAAGTGTTCAGGGAGGTCCAGTGTGAAATATACACCCATTTGGCTGACTGATAAACTAAAGATCTGGCGAAGTTGTTAGCCAACTATGAAAAGTCTGCGTGTGGGAGCTTAGACTGTCAGATTTGGGACTGGATATTCTGAAAGTATTTAAGTCCACTAAGCAGACAAACCTATTCTGTATTTCATAAAACAGAGGACATCATCTTACCATCTAGTGTTCATCATTGGCTCAGTGTTATCAGAACTACACAGCTTATCTGAGACTTCACAGCATTAGGGACTGGCCAAGG
The DNA here is from genome assembly GCF_922984935.1 of Meles meles. Lineage (NCBI taxonomy): Eukaryota > Metazoa > Chordata > Mammalia > Carnivora > Mustelidae > Meles > Meles meles. The sequence goes on from NC_060072.1 coordinate 62,372,351, forward strand.
AGAGGATATATAGCTCCTCCTGGGCAGGCAGTGTGTTCAACCTGATAGTCACATGGACTAGAGAAGAAAGATGACCCTGTAAAGAGAGAACTTCCTCTGGTGCCTGATTTCTTCACCCTTGCAGAGCCAGAGGAGGCCCTGGGCTCTGGTGAGGGCCTTTGTGCCTCTCTAAATGGGGATTTTACAAATTCTAGCTCACAGGGTTGGGAGGATTAAATGAGTTAATCCATGCAAAGTTCTTAGAACAGTGCCTGGCAGAAGTAAAGACTCAATAAATATTATGATTATGATTACTATGATCATCTCAGATGTTACTCTCAGGGTCATGTAAGAGGTAATGAAAGTCAGTATTCTCTCGTGAGAACACTGCCTCCTTCTATCTTCTGTCGTAAGCACCTCTCCTCACCCTAGTCCTGGCCTTGTCGGTAAACGCTGAAGAGCTCAGAGGACCTAGACGGGTACAAAAGAGTAAAAAAGTGGTTTGAGGCCCATTCCTAGAGTGTTTTTAAAGTCATTCCTGAGAGCTTGTGTGTTATACTGTGGGTAAGTTTCTCAAAGTGTGGTGTTGGAATCATCTATCTGTGTTTTTATTTCCTTTTTTAAAAAAGATTTTATTTATTTATTTGAGAGAGAGAAGGAATATGACATGGGGGAGGGGAGAGGGAGAAGCAGACTCCCTGCTGAGTAGGGAGCTTGACACAAGACTCAAACCCAGGACCCTGAGATCAGGACCTGAGCCCTGGGATTAGGACCTGAGCCGAAGGCAGACACTTAACCAATCCAGCTACTCAGGTGCCCCCATCTGTGCTTTCAACTTTAGAATTCCCAAACTGATTAGAAAGATCTTTTCTAGAGAGAATACATGTTAGTCTGGCAGAGTTCTTTGGACACCTTTTTCCTCTTTGTGGAAAAAAAAGGTAAGGGGACTACTGGCTGGCTCAGTCAGTAGACCCTGCGTCTCTTGATCTTGGGGTCATGAGCCCCATGTTGGATATAAAGATAACTTAAAATATATCTATATAGATATTAAAAAGAAATAGGTAAGATAATGTTGGTGAAAATATCCAGTAAAGTCATTGTGAGGTCTGTCGTTATCTTTAAAACATTTTAGCATACACAGTGTGCTGCTACGGGTGTACCATTTGGCTTAAACCATCACCCAGAGGCTGCCAGCACTCTAATCCAGAAGGTACAAGTCATTAACAACCAAGTGCAAGGCTAGATTCTCCTTGGATCTGGTATTTAAAAATCAACTATAAAAGATACTTTGGGGACAAATGTGGAAATCTGAGTACAGACTGAGAATTAGAGGATATTACAGGATTACTGTTAATTTTATTACGTGTGATCATGGGGAAATGTATGTAGGTTGTTAGAAGTGCATACTAAAGTAATTAAGGGTGAAATGTCATGATGTCTATAATTAACTATATAATACTTGAGCAAATATGAGGAAATTATAAGAATTATTAAATCTAGGTGATGAGTGTTTGGGTGTTCATTATACTATTCTACTTCTTATATGCATAAAAATGTGAATACTAAAAAGCTAAAGAGAAAAAAAAAAGAATTCGCAGTGCAGGGGGTGGCTTTCTAGCACTCAGAGCTGGATTTTACAAATGTTTCTGTTATCAGTTTCTTGGTCAACAATGATTCTTTGCAATTTGCCTACTAAATGTGAGAAATGGGTTTTACCGGTAAAAACAGTAGCTTGTTGACGAACCTGATGAATGTGGGAAATGAGGGGGGTTTTTTTAGGGCAAAAGGAAAGATATTCAAGATACATGATTATCTAAAAATATTCCAGAGATTCTCCCTGCCCTAGAATAAGTAGGATGTTCAAATCCCAAGAGGCCCTAGGCTAACTCCTTCAAGGGGTCCATCTCTGGTCAAAACACTAGAGAATTCTGGGTGCCTGACCGGATTTTCCCTCTGGAATCTTGGCTGTTGCTTGAGAAAATTTTTTGGCTACTTGTATCTACCAAAAAGAACCTAAAAGTTGTGCATACCCAAATTGGCTCAGATTAATTTGCAAGAACAGGACTTGTGCATAACAAGTTTTCAATATTTTCTCATTGCGTCCGTTTCCTAGTTTTTAACTTTTTGCTATTTTTTTAAAAAATTCCTTTAAGTAGGGGTGCCTGGGTGGCTCAGTGGGTTAAGCCGCTGCCTTCGGCCCAGGTCATGATCTCAGGGTCCTGGGATCGAGTCCCACATCGGGCTCTCTGCTCAGCAGGGAGCCTGCTTCCCCCTCTCTCTCTGCCTGCCCCTCTCTGCCTACTTGTGATCTCTCTCTGTCAAAAAAAAAAAAAAAAAAAAAAAAAAAAAAAATTCCTTTAAGTAAACTCCATGTCCAGTGAGGGGCTCAACCCATGACCCCTGAATCAAGAGTCACAGGTTCCACCAACTGAAACAGCCAGACACCTTGAACTTTTCATCTATCAACTTTTTACCTATCTATCTATCTATCTTAAGATTTTCTTTCTTTATTTGAGAGAGATAGAGACCACAGAGGGAAAGTGAGAGAGAGAAGCAGACTCCCCACTGAGCGGGGAGCCTGACGTGGGGCTTGATCCCAGAACCCTGGGATTGTGACCTGAGCCAAAGGTAGACCTTTAACCTACTGAGCCACCCAGGCACCCCTAATTATTTATTTTTTTTTTTAAAGATTTTATTTTTAAATGATCTGTACACCTAATGTGGGCCTTGAACTTACATCCCCAGGATCAAGAGTCACATACTCCACCAACTGAACCAGCTGCGTGCCCCTACTTTTCGCTATTTTAAATAATCTGAGAAATAAGGCATCTCCATGGCTATGTTTTCAAAATACTTCACTAGTCTCTTTCACTTACCATATACTGCAGCTAAAGTTATTATTCAGCTATTAGCCAGATCTTCTAAATATACCCTCATATAACTTTACTTTCTTTGAAAGGAAGTTTTGGACATAATGGAAACACCAGTGAAACCCATGATGTCCTTGACCGCCTGTTTTCCTCAGAGGTTGATGCCATGGATGGATGCATGTTTCATTTCTCTTGTCATGACCAGGGTGCAGGAAAATCTCACTGTGGTTTCCTTTACTGTCATACTCACCATACTTCTGATACAAAAGGTGTGAACCAGTTCTGCGACACCAACTGGGTGTCCCACAATTTGATTCAGATCTAACACTGTCTATCTGGACTTACCCTCAGATCCCACAAGTTAAGGCTCAGTCCCACAAGACTGTCCCTACCTCAGATGCCAGTTGCAAGTTCCAGGTGGTCACCTGTACGTCTGATCCACTGACCCTTAACTGGTGTTCCCATGACCCCCTTCAGGTTCGGTTATTTGCTAGAATAGCTCAGAGAAATAAATTTACATTTACCAGTTTATTAGCTAATAAAGGATACGATAAAAGGTACTGATGAAGGCAGCTGGCTGGCTCTGTCAGGGTAGCGGGCAGCTCTTGATCTTGGAGTTGTGAGTTCAAGCCCCATATTTCATGTAGAGATTATTTAAAAATAAAATATTTAAAAAATATATGGAAGAACAACCAGATGAAGAGATACCTATGATAAAGTCCAGAAGGGTTCCAAAATGCTGGAACTGGTGTACACCATCCTCCTGGCACATGGGATGTATTTACCATCCCGTAGTTCAGGGATTTTATGGAGGCTTCATCACACAGGCGTGATAAATTATTTTTCTTAATATTTTATTTATTTATTTGACAGAGAGAGAGCACAAGCAGGGGGATTGGCAAACAGAGGGAGAAGCAGGCTTCCCACTGAGCAGGGACCTTGACGTGGGGCTCATCCCACATAACCTGAGCCAAAGGCAGAGGTTTAATAACTGAGCTACCCAGGTGCCCCTAGGCATGATAAATTATTAACTCAGTATCTGCTCCCTCTCTCCTCCCCAGAGGATGGGGGTGAGGCTGGAAGTTCTAAGCTTCATTTTATTTTTCTAAAGATTTTATTTATTTGACAGAGAAAGACAACGGAGAGAGAGAGAGAGAGAACACAAGCAGGGGGAGTGGGTGAGGGAGAAGCAGGCTTCCCACTGAGAAGGGAGCCTGGTGTGGGGCTCAATTCCAGGACCCTGGAGTCATGACCTGGGTGGAAGGAGAGCCTTAACCAACTGAGTCACCCAGGCACCCCATGGAAGTTCTAAGCTTCAAATCATGGCTTGGTCTTTCGGTGACCAGGCCCCAACATGAATTTATCCAGGAGCCCACCAAGCATTGCCTCATTAGAATAAAAAGTGCTTCTGTTTTTTGTTTTTTTTGAAGATTTTATTTATTTGACAGATAGAGATGACAAGTAGGCAGAGAGACAGGCAGAGTGCAAGAGGGGGAAGCAGGTTCCCCGCTGAGCAAAGAGCCTGATGCGGGGTTCGATCCCAGGACCCTGAGACCATGACCTGAGCTGAAGGCAGAGGCTTAACCCACTGAACCACCCAGGTGCCCCCAAAATTGCTTCTTTATCCCAGGAAATTCCAAGTGATTTAGGAACTCTGGCTCAGGAACTGGGGTCAAAAACCAAATTTTAGGGGCACCTGGGTAGCTCAGTTATTAGGCATCTGGCTTCGGCTCAGGTCCTGATCCCAGGATCCTGGGATGGAGTCCTACATCAGGCTCCCTGCTCAGTGGGAAGCCTGCTTCTCCCTCTCCCACTCCCCCTGCTTGTGTTCCCTCTCCCGCTATCTCTATCAAATTAATGAATAAAAACTTTTTAAAAAAGACCAAATTTTAGAACAAAAGATGCTTTTAGCATCTTTCTTTTGTTTTCTTTCTTTCTTTCTTTCTTTTTTTTTTTTTAAGATTTTATTTACTGGGACTCCTGGATGGCTCAGGTCCTAATCCCAGAGTCCTGGGATTAAGCTCTGCATCTGGCTCCTTGCTCAGCAGGAAGTCTGCTTCTCCCTATGTCTGCTGCTCCCCCTGCTTGTGAACTCACTCTCGCTCTTTCTCTGACAAGTAAATAAATAAAATCTTAAAAATAGATATATTTTATTTATTTATTTGAGAGAGAGAACATAACTGGGGGGGGGAGGAACAGAGGGAGATGCAGACTCCCCTTTGGGGGAGGAGCAAAAGGACAGGGCAAAGCAGAAGGCCCGCTCAGCAGGGACCCAGACTCGGAGCTGGTTCCTGGGACTCCGTCATAACCTGAGCCAAAGGCAGACTTTCAACCGACTGAGCCACCCAGGTGCTTTATTTCTTAGGCAATTATAAAGGTTTTTAGGGCCTCTTGGCCTGAAGTCAAGGATGAAGACCAAAATATATATTTCTTATATCACAATAAGATATGGAAAATATCATTGCTATAAAGTAGTAGTTATTTAAAAAATCAAGAAATAAAATGAAGTAGCAGTTATTAACACTACCAGATCATCTGTGGAACTGTATATATATATATATATATATATATATATTTGTATCAATGAACCAGAAAAGATAGCATTTCAAGTACATATTGATATCTCTTTGATATAAATAATATTCTCTACTACAAATGACTTAATAAAGTACTCTGTGTGTGTGTGTGTGTGTGTGTGTGTGTGTTTCTCAAGTTATCTGTACACCCAACGTGGGGATTGAACTCATAAGACTTCTTCTTTTGAAATGACCAGTTGCATGCTTTACCAATGGAGCCAGCCAGGCACCCACATAAAGTCCTCTTTTTACTTCCTTTTCTACCCAACTTAAATTGTCTTTGTTCATGCTCCTGCCTATATTTTTAACTCTTTTGTTTCTTTGCCCTTTTGATTTACTCTCCTGGCAAAATCCTGATGCCAGAAGAATCCAATACACTTGTCATAAACTCCAAAGAATGTCTTCAAGCATCTCCATCATCCCCCTGAACAAAAATGTAAAGGTCCCCTAGTCTTACCAATCCAGATCAATTTTGGCATGAATCTCAGGCCCAAACTAGGACAGTTAAAATTTCTTCCTCTAGGTATTTAGAGTCAAAATTTAAAGAGTCTTGTCAGTTTCTTTATGGCTAAAGTTTGAGCAAAGAGCATTATTGAAAGTACTCAATGCTTGGAATGATATGGACACTGGCCATTCAGAATGATACTTTACAAGCATGATTGTAAACCACGTTACACTATGATGGTCTGGAAGCCCCTGGACATGCCATTTGTTGTTCCTGTAGTTGCCGGATCATGAGGAAAACCCAGAGGTCCTAAGGGAGATGGTGTCTTTCAGTATTTTAAAACGTGTATATGAAACGGGAGCTCTGTACAACCATGCCTCTTGCCATGTTGTTCTATTACTTCTGTTATAATTTACTTTAAAACACTTCCTTATAAACAGTGCAATGTACTTGTGTGTAAATTAGCTTTCATCTACACTCCGGGGAAGGTTATGTATCATTAGAGTTACCCTATTAGGAATTCACACTCTAGGGGAAGTTAGTTATAATATGAAGTGCTCTAATCAGGGATCCATAATCCCCAGGTGGCTACTTAAGTATTTCAAGGATCTTTATTGAAATTTATATCAGAATTTTCATTAATTAGCTTAAGGGACATTAGAAATACATTTTTATTGGTGAAATAAATGATGTCCCAGATATGTGGCTGGTTAGAAAGATGTCACAGCACTGTCACTTGTGTGAATGAAATGCAAGAAGATACCTGCCCAAAACCAAAACAAAATCAACCACCAAACATAAAAACCAAGAACACTCCTGACCGGAGTATAAGTTTCATGACAGCAGGGATTTTTATTGGCTTTATTCATATTCATACATATTCATATTTATACACTCAATGCTAAGAACAGTGCCTGACACACAGTAGACAATCTACTCAATACATGGTGAGTAAGTTGCTGGGTAGCTCAACAATCTACCAACTTCTTGGTCTCAGTTCTAGTTGAATCTGTGTTATCCACCTCTCCCCAATGTCTTCTGTTCCGTTTTTGGAGGCATCCGCTGACAGACCTGAATAGAAAGCTGGTGGATTTTCTGATTGGATACTGTTGCATCTACCTCAGTGTGAGTTTCTCGTACAGGACGCATGTGGGCGTGCCTGACGACAAAGGGTGAGGATTTCCTGAAATTTATTGAACATGTTATATGACTTTTCTGCCCACTTGCCAACAAGAGTTTATACGTTGGTGGTGGGGTTGGGAGTGTGCCTGAGTGGCTCAGTCAGTTAAGCAATCCTCCTTCAGCTCTTATCACCATCCTAGGGTCCTGGGATGGAGTCCTGTATTGGGCTCCCTGCCTGGAAGGGAGCCGGCTTCTCCCTCTACCTGCTGCCTTCCCTGCTTGTGCTTTCTCTCTCTTGCTTGCTTCCTCTCTCTCTCTCACTTTCAAAATAAATAAATAAAACCTTTAAAAAAATGTGGGGATGGATATTGTTCTGTAGTAGAAAGGCAGTATATGGGAGGTAAGAAAGTGGAACAAGCAAGTAGAGTTCATATTTTTAGAAGTTTGGATGAAACAGAAAGAAATACTTAATTTGTAAGGATGGAAAAAACTTGATCATGTGGGCGCCTGGATGACTCTGTCGGTTGAGCCTCTGACTCTTGATTTCGGCTCAGGTTGTGATCTCAGGGTTACGAGAGTGAGCCCTACACTAGGGTCCACGCTTAAGATTCTCTCTCCCTCTACCCCTTCTCCTCCCACTAGCGTATATGCACACTCTCTCTCTTTCTTACAAACAAACAAATAAATTATTTAATAATAATTAAGTAATTTTATAATAATTATATAAATATATGCAATATATAATATAATAATAATAAAATATATAGTATAATAATAATAATAACAAATAAATAATAAAATAAAATAAAGGTCTTGATCATGTTCATAAAGGAACCAGAGTAGAGGATGGGCTTGAAGACCTAGAAGAAGAAGAAATGGAAGCTAAACGGTCAAGATGTAAAGTCTTCGTAATTTGAGTAAAGTTCATATTATCGTTAAAAAAAAAAAAGAGAGACCCCAAAATACAGTAGCTTGAATAAGATAGTTTATTTCTCTTCCATGTAGCAGCCTGGTCAGTGTAGACTGGCCGACAGCTTTACATGGCGCAGTTACTCAGGGACCCATATTCCTTCCATATTATTGCTTCCATCACTGCATGTTGAAGTTGGGTCAATGGTACAGTCCTGTTCCAGCACATGGCGAAGGAAGTCAAAAGCAAATTAGGTAGAGATTGTATGTATTATCTCTGCTCACATTCTCTTGGTGAGAATTCAGTCGTGGAACTAACATTAACTGTTAATATTTCCAGAATTCAGTTTAAAATACTGTATTTCAGTTGGTTTGTGTGATATTATATATGCACCAGCAGGGTAAGTTTTGTTTGTTTTTTTTTAAAGACTTAATTTATTTATTTGACAGAGAGATCACAAGTAGGCAGAGAGACAGGCAGAGAGAGAGGGGGAAGCAGGCTCCCTGCCCAGCAGAGAGCCCAATGTGGGGCTCAATCCCAGGACTCTGAGATCATGACCTGAGCCAAAGGCAGAGGCTTAACCCACGGAGCCACCCAGGCGCCCCACCAGGGTAAGTTTTAATTCTATAAAGTCTACTAGTATACTAAGAAAAGGCGTGCTCAGATCATGATCCCAGGGTCCTGGGATCAAGCCCCACATTGGGCTCTCTGCTCAGCAGGGAGCCTGCTTCCCTTCCTTTCTCTCTGCCTACTTGTGATCTCTGCCTGTCAAATAAATAAATAAATAAAATCTTAAAAAAAAAAAAAAAGTATACTAAGAAAAAAAAATCCCATGTCGGTGGTCTTTAGCTAGCATTCTATCAGAAAGGGGCATACTCCAGAGGTTGCTGCTAACACATTTTTTACTATCAAGATCTCCATAAAGTCTCAATAAATGGTATAATGAATGTTAAAAATGGGTTTTGTATTGGGGAAGCTAGTGGTCTGTTAAACAGCAGGATGAATGTTAGAAACAGTGAAATTAAATTTATTCAAGGTATAAAGCTTGTCTACAATAGTCAGGAGACTGTTCTTATGTTGACAGGCAAGCAAGTTTTGTTTTAGTATGTGATACCTTAGAGATTTCTCATGAGGCTTGTCCTAAACTGTCCTATGCTGAGCTGTTGGGATTCCATAATGGTAACTGCAGGGCACGGAATCCTGCCCCTGAAATGGTTTTGTATTTGTCTTGAGGGTATCTTTCATTCAACATGTCACCAGAGCACCTAAAAGGACGAGGAGAGCTGCCAATTTCACCTTGCTTACACTCTTGCTATATTTACAGTTTTTTGGTAGCTACTGCTCTCTACTTGAAAGAATCCAATATTTCGATTCACCAGATATTGTTCAGGTTAACTATCTGGATGTAAGGGGGCATAGAGGAGGCTGGGAAATGTCTCCAGCTAGGCAGCCAAGTGCTCAAGAAGAAGGTGGGGTTGGGAGGGTGGGAACCCACCATACATATATGTATGGTCATTTTCTCTCTTTTTTTTAGAATACCTAAGAGTTTGCTGCAGTAGAATGCTTAGGCTTGCTTTGGGAAGAAAAAATGAGTGTAGATAGAGATGATTTATAGATAAGGAGCAGAAAATTGAAGGTCTTACTCCTGAGTGTCTCCGATTTCTAGGAAATAAGCCATGTTTGCCTGTTTGTTTATATTATTTTAAATTTTATTTGTTTATTTATTTATTTATTTATTTTTAGTGATCTCTATACCCACCTTGGGGCTCAGGATCCCAAGATCAAGAGTCCCATGCTCCATGGACTGAGCCAGCCAGGTGCCCCTATTATTTTTAATTTTTAAGAAAGTTTTAATTTTGGGACTGCCTGGGTGGCTCACTCAGTTGAGTGTCTGACTCTTGATTCAGGCTCAGGTCATGATCTCAGGGTTGTGAGATCAAGCCCCACCTCTGGCTCTGCAATGGGTACAGAGCCTGCTTTAGATTCTCTCTCTCTCTCTCTCTCTCTCTCCCCCCCCGCCCCTCCCCTTTCTCTAAAACAACAAACAAAAGTTTAATTGAGAGTTTATTTGAGCAAAATTGATTCTAATCAGGCAGCACCAAACTGGAAGTGCTTAGGAGCACTAGTTGTTCATTTAACTGTATTAAGTAGAATATTGGTTTGGCTGGTTTACAACAGACAAACTACATGAAAGGTCTCTTTCTCACTACAAAAAATCTGAGTTATTGGCCCAAGGGAGTGGGTGGTATTGTAAAATGAAACCTGGATTCCTTCATCCTCATCTAGAGACAAAGTTCCCTTCTCTCTGTGGCTCTGTTATCCTAGGGTGTGGTTCTGGCATGCGTGGTTGCATATCATGAATCACCCCCACATTTAAGTCTCTGACCCAGCCCAAGGACGAGACACAGAAGAGTAAGAGGAGGGAGAGCAACTGGCTTTCCTTAGGAGGATGGGATCCTTCTGCTTACAGCTCAATAGTGATAGAACGTAGTAACACAGCCAAATCTAGCTGTAAGTGATGTTGGTGGTCCAGACCCACAGTGGGAATGAGTGGGGAGGGGGTTAGCAGGTTCTGGGAAAACAAAAACAAAATAAACCAACAAATCTTACTTTAAAAATTAATTTGAGGGGCACTTGGCTGGCTCAGTTAGTGAACATGTGACTCTTGATCTTGGGAGTCCTGAGTTCAAGCCTCAGGTTGGGGGAGGAGTTTCATTAGAAAAAAAATAATAATTTGAGATGATTTACCAAGATGTATAAAGGGCTACAAAGTAGATAAAAAAAATAACAAAGTAAGGGTGAATGGGGTGAACAGGGGGGGAAAAGTGTATGAGTAAGTTTAGTGGTCAAAATAGATGCCATACATTCATCAGAAAAAGAAGGGGGTGGAATGTGGGTTTTTTTGCCTGAAGCCAAGTTAATTTATCCTAACTGCTGATTCACTTTTTAAAATATTTCACCCATTACATATTTGCTTTAGATTTTTCCCTGCCTTCTCAGAGATTTGATGGATAAAGTATTAACAGGTATTGTAATTTGTGGCTCTAGTAACAAATTCAGAACATTCAAATGTTATTTTTTTTAAAGATTTTATTTATTTATTTGACAGAGAGAGATCACAAGTAGATAGAGAGGCAGGCAGAGAGAGAGAGGGAGAGAGGGAAGCAGGCTCTGCTCAGCAGAGAGCCCAATGTGGGACTCCATCCCAGGACCCCGAGATCACGACCGGAGCCGAAGGCAGTGGCTTAACCCACTGAGCCACCCAGGCGCCCCCAGAACATTCAAATGTTATTAAGAGCATTTTGAACATTGACAAAAGTTATTTGGTTAGCAAGTCAGATATAAAATACCTGAAAGGACCAAAAAATGTGGTTTTTAAGTTATTTACCTTTCACATTTGCCTAACCATTCACTGATAGTTTATAGGAAAGCATTTTTACTATATTAGAAATGAGGAACTATCCAAAATATGAGACAGGTGTGTGATCTTATTGTGGTAAGTTGTCAGCCAAATGCAGTTAATGTCTCAAAATGGACATTGTGACAAATTTTAACTATATTCTGTATGTGTATATATAACTATAAAACTAGGGGCACCTGGGTATCGGTGAAGTGTCTGACTTCAGCTCAGCATTCTGGGATCAAGCCTCACATCGGGATCCCTGTTCAGCAGAGAGTCTGCTTCTCCATCCCCCTGCTCATGTATGCATGCTCTCTCTCTCAAATAAATAAATAAAATCTTAAAAAAAAAACAAAACAACTATATACAATACTATAGTCATTATTTGGTTGTGTTTTGGTTGGCTGACAATCCACAGGCTGGGGAAGATTTCATCTGATTTCTAGTTCTTTGCAGCTTTAGGATCCTATCATTCCTTCATTCTGTAAGATGTTCTATCTTTTCATGCAAACTTCCTTCAGACCTCAAGTCCATCAGAGGATGAGGTCATCATGAAGCTACTGATCTTGCTCACTACGGCGATCTCAACACGTGGAATGAGGAACCTGAAATAAAGGTGGAAAGTGTTCTGTAGCTGCCTGTTCTAGAGACGCTGTTTCCAGAAGTCTCTTGTGTGTGGTGGAGCAAGAATCTCAGCTTGAATCTCAGCTGGGTCTGTTGCTGGGTTCAAGCATGCCTGGGCATGTCTGGCAAACTGGTGAGGCAGGCCTGGAAGAAACTGCTGACATGGGGGCTGACACGGTTTCCTAGAACAGAGCTCATTTTAGTGGAAGAGAATTAGACAGAGAAGCTCTATAAGAAAGACTTAGTCATTGGATGGGGAGTAATAAAGACAGCTTGGGGTAGCTGTTACTCAAATCTGTCGCCGATCTAGGCCCATGAAAACACGTCTAGGTTCCTAACAGAAACAGAGCTCTGAGTAAAACATAAAGAGCTATTTCACTGAAAGCCTTCTAAGATATTGGGCACAAGCTGTCTGCTTCGGGGTTCCCCTAAAAGAGGTCAACACAGTGATCTCCATTTCTGCAAGCTACACCATGGCTTTGGCTGTTTGGCTTGTATCACAGATCCTGGTAAGGAGCCTGCAGCACCTAGAAGAGCAGGGCAGGGGAGGGGGGCGCTGGGAGAGGGGTGTGTGAATGTATAAGATACCTCCCAACCCAGAGGCTCCCAGAAAGCTAGAGGTATCCTCACTTTGTTAGTAGGTGGAAAAGCAGAAGAAATTCAAGTTATTATTGCTAATCTGCCCCCAATAGTAATGTGGTCGATGAGTTTGAATACTGTTCCCAATCAAATTGTTCTGATGCGGTGATGTGTTATTAGGTAACTTCTAATTGTGCATAGAATCACACACTCTCCTAGTGGGAAGGAGGGAACTCCACAACAGTGATTTTCAATCTGTAAAGGACCAGTATTTATTTATTTATTTATTTAATTTCCAGTGGACTTCTGCAAAATATAGAAAAGGTGAATTAACCAGAATACTAGAATAAAGTGATGACATCAAAAATATAGCCCCGATTGTTTCTTACTGGATTCAATAGGCACAAAATTACTCTGTCAAGGTGTTATAAAATTTTCCAGAAACTACTTTCAGTACTCGTCTAGCTACAGATAGGTCACAGTTTACGGAGGTGTTTATGGATCTGCATTGTTTGGTAGATACTTCTTTCAGGTTCATGTTTTCATCCCTCCTCTCATCTGATGCCACCTGAAACAACTCTGTTGTCCACAAGTCTGTCCTCTAGCCACACACTTCGTGAGTGGGATAATGACATTTTGTGTCATTCATTATTCATTGCAGTTATGGAGGAGGGTGGCCTACACGCAGACTAATGACCTCTGCAACTGAACCGGGGCAGAGAGAGAGAGAGAGAGAGAGAGAGAGAAAGAGAGAGAAGAGGTGGGGGTTAGAGAAGAGGGGGAGGAAGATGGGGGAGGGAGAGAACTTCTGGCTTTGATACCTGCTTTAATCCCCATTCACTTTCACTCTCTTCATACTTTTCTTCCTCTCTCCTATGCCTTAGATATCCCTACAAATATCTTGAATTGTATCACCACACCTTTTAAAAAATATCTCAGTATGTATCCCAGTTGTCTTTCAAAGTCAGATTTTTTATTCAAGATTTAATGTCATCTAATCTTTAAGTCTTTTTTTAGTTTTCTAGATTACTTTCTCATGGTTGGTTAACACTGTCATGAATACGTTTTTTTTTTTTTTTTTTAAATATTTATTTACTTATTTGACAGACAGAGATCACAAGTAGGCAGAGAGGCAGGCACAGAGAGAGAGAGGAGGAAGCAGGCTCCCCGCTGAACAGAGAGCCCGATGTGGGGCTCCATCCCCATGACCTGAGCTGAAGGCAGAGGCTTTAACCCATTGAGCCACCCAGGTGCCCCCATGAATACATTTTTATGCCTTCCCATGTTACTACTTCTCAGTCCTAGATTCCCCCCTCACACAGAATTGTATTTACTCTTCAAGATTCAGCTCAAATTAATTAAACTCAAATGTAGTTACTTATTCTACCACACGAATTTGTTCAAATTCTACATTCTTCATATTTTCCTTGATTAGCTCAGCTAAATGTTAACCCTGATTTCCAGGGTTCAGTACAATGTTTGGCACATACACTTTATATACACTTTTCAGTTAAACTCTCTAATAGTACTTACTTTACAATACAGGATAATACATTTCTGGTCTATCTCAAAGAGTGGCTTTGAGGTTGAAATGTTTGAGGTTAGTAATTTGCATGGTATGTGTTTGGAAAGGTATCTGTAAACCATAATGCCCCGTAGTATTATTTTTTTCAATTTTTGCTTTTCCTTGAGGCAACATATGGAACATATAACAACTGTCCAAAGGCCTATGGCTGTGGATATAATACCTGGGTACTCAGGGTCTATAAAGAGACTATTTTAATGCAAGTTGTTCTCAGATCCTCACTTCTCCTTGGTGGCTGTTCCTAAAAGTGATATGCCTAAAGATATGCCTCTGGGGTCAGAGTGTAAAGTTCTTTCCAGCCTTCCTTATCCCAATTGCCCCTCCCCCGCTTTACAAAAGAAAAACAAAATTCTTCCCCATCCCAGCTCTTAGGAGGAGGTGGGGGGAAGCAAAAATCTCCAGGTTGGGGATGCCTGGGTAGCTTACTCTGTTAAGTGTCTGCCTTCAGCTCAGGTCATGATCCCATCGGTCTGGGATGGAGTCCTGTGTGGGGCTCCTTGCTCAGCCATGCTCAGCCTTGCTCCGCGGGGAGACTGCTTCTTTCTCTGCCTGCTGCTCCCCTTGCCTATACTCTTTCTCTGACAAATAAATAAATAAAATCTTAAAAAAAAAAAAAAAACCACACAAAACAACTCCAGGATGCCAAAAAAGGAACAATTGACTGGTGAATGAGAATGGTAACACATCCTTTAGAAGTCAGATGGTTCTGTTACTTGCTTTCAGCAAAGTTGAAAGAGAACCTAATCAGAATTGTCAGGTGATAGATCATTAAAAGTATTTTTTTTCCATTGCTGGATCTTTATGTGATTTTTTTTGGCATATAATTTGGAAGGAGTTCAAAGAATCAATTGGCATTACTAAAAACTCTATTCATTTTCATCTATTTATTTATGCAAACAAATTTCCTCAGTGCATACATTCATGAAATTGAAAACTTGGAAGAGATTGATGCTGAAGTTGTTCTCATTCTAGTAATACTCATCCACTAATAAAATAAACTAGTTGGGGGCATCTGGGTGGCTCAGATAGTTAAAGGTCCAACTCTTGATCTCAGCTCAGGTCTTGATCTCAGGGTGATGAGTTCAGTCCTGCCTTACACTCCATGCTGAGTGTGGAGCCTACTTGAACAACAAACCAAAAGACTGGTTGGCACTAGCAGTTCCATCTCTGTAAGATGCATTTCCAACAAAATTTTACTTTTGTGTTTAATACTTACATAAGTGTTTAAAGATTTATTATTTTGGAGAGAGACAGAGAGAGGGAAAGTGTGCATGCAGGGCTGGGGAGGGGCAGAGGGAAAGGGAGAGAGAGAATCTCAAGCATACTCCCTGCTGAGCACTCATCGACCTGAGCCCTGGGGGATCATGACTTGAGCAGAAAACAAGAGTTAGAAGCTTAAGGGACAGAGCCACCCAGGTGCCCCACTTATGTATTTAAAATATGTGTTTTGATCAATTTAAATAATTAAGACTTCGAGTTTTCCTGTGATCACCGGAAATTCAAAAACTACCTTTAAATTACAATTCATTTTATTACAAAGAGATATAAGACAATCAATAAAACTGTTCAAATATAAAATCTATTGTTAGGATAAAATTCTGGAGAGGGTGTGGAATGTAAACATGAGTTCCAGAAGATAAAGGAAGGATGGAAATTGCCTTAAAAAAGAACCCTGTAAGGCGCCTGGGTGGTTCAGTGGTTTAAGCCGCTGCCTTCGGCTCAGGTCATGATCTCAGGGTCCTGGGATCGAGTCCCCCATCGGCTCTCTGCTGGGCAGGGAGCCTGCTTCCCTCTCACTCTCTCTGCCTGCCTCTCTGCCTACTTGTATCTCTCTCTGTCAAATAAATAAATAAAATCTTTAAAAAAAAACCACAAAACTGTATTTTAAAAAGTGAATATTGGTGGGTATAAAGTCCCTGCGGCATTTAGAGTTCATGGGCTATACTTAAAAATGTGACAATGGAAAAACCTTGATTAACAAGCTGGAGAAAAAACGTAGCTGTCTTTTTAAGCTGTACAATTATTTGGAGGACCCATGAGCTAAAAAGTTTGAAGATTTTGAACCCAAGACGTGTTTGCTCTGAGACTAACTTAACCATTTCTTGGGGTATTCAAGCGAAGGTTGGACTGAAACCTGTGGCTTTATGCTGTACGGATTTAGTCCCTTGCGGTGTATTCTTCATTTTTATTACTTTTAACCGTCTCTCCTCGTAGACTCAAGCTCTCGGCTGACCAGGGACTTGTCGGATTCCTGGCTCATTGCCTGTCCACGGGGGACACTCCCCAAACATCCCCGGAATGAATGACTTTATCGTGAGAACTCGGAGCGCTGCTAAAATCCCCGGCCAGCACCCAGGCTTTCGTTCTGCGTGTCCCGGCGGCGGCGAGGCTGGGGAAGGCGTGGGCAGGCCCCAAGGAAACTCTGAGCCCTCGGCGGGTCGGGGCGGGGGCCGGGCGGGGACACGGGTGGGGGCGCGCGCGCGGACTTCGCGGCCCGGGGGAGGTGCCAGCTCGCGCCGCCGCGCAGGCGCGCAACCGTCTCCGCGTGAGTGCGCGCAGTGGCGCGCCTGTCCCCGCGCGGGCTCCGTAGCGCGTGTGCAGGCTGACGCAGCTCGCGGGCCCTCCTCCTGCTCTGCGGCGGCGGCGGCGGAATTTTGGGCGTTTGGGAGGGGGCGAGGGAGCTAGAGTCAGGCGAGGGAGGCGGCGGCGGCGGGGAGGAGGAGGAGGAGGTGGAGCAGGCGCCGCCATGGCCGCCGCTATCACCGACATGGCCGACCTGGAGGAGCTCTCTCGCCTGAGCCCTTTGCCCCCCGGCAGCCCGGGCCCGGCGGCGCGGGGCCGGGCTGAGCCCCCCGAGGAGGAGGAGGACGAGGAGGAGGAGGAAGAGGAGGCCGAGGCCGAGGCGGTGGCAGCGCTGCTGCTGAACGGCGGCAGCGGTGGGGGCGGCGGCGGCGGCGGAGTGGGGGGCGGCGAGGCGGAGACGATGTCGGAGCCGAGCCCCGAGAGCGCCAGCCAGGCCGGGGAGGACGAGGACGAAGAAGAGGACGAGGAGGAGGAGGACGAGAGCAGCAGCAGTGGCGGGGGCGAGGAGGAGAGTAGCGCCGAGAGCCTGGTGGGCAGCAGCGGCGGGAGCAGCAGCGACGAGACGCGCTCGCTGAGCCCCGGCGCCGCCAGCAGCAGCAGCGGGGATGGGGACGGCAAGGAGGGCCTGGAGGAGCCCAAGGGACCGCGGGGCAGCCAGGGCGGCGGCGGGGGCGGCAGCAGCAGCAGCAGCAGCAGCGTCGTCTCTAGTGGCGGCGACGAGGGATACGGGACCGGGGGCGGCGGAAGCAGCGCGACCTCCGGGGGCCGGCGAGGCAGCTTGGAGATTTCGTCGGACGGGGAACCCCTGAGCCGCATGGACTCGGAGGACAGGTCAGTGCACGGAAGCGTTTCCCCTCCCCTCCTTCTTTTTACACTCGTGGGCCCCTCAGAGGGGGTCAGGGGGACTTTTCGCCGCGATCTCCGTGCTCCCCGAATCTGTGGCCCCTCCCCCAGGCTCTCAACTAGGCAATGTGTCGCGGTCGCCGCGCCCCTCTCGCTGCGGAGAGCCGCTTCCAACTCTCACAGCAGTTCCCCCCCAACTCTCCTCTCCCCGCCCTCTTTCCCCTCGGCTGTGCGCTCTCCGCGGACAGCTCGAACTCAGAAACAGTCTGCAAAGTAGGCCCGGATCCCCTGGCGGGGCGTGGGGGGGCCCTGATGGACACACCGCGGTACGCAAGGTCAGCTTCGTCCAGCCGTGTTCGCGAACACTTGTCACAACTGTAACTGACAAGTGTGCTCCAACATGGCTGGTCTCGCCTGCATTGACCAGAACTTCCTTGTGCAGGGAGGAGACCCCCCAACTATCACTTTTCACTACTTGAGGAAAACACCAGACTTCTATACTTAATCAGGGCTTCTAAAAGTCCTCGTGGGTGATCATCCGGATACTCTCCAACGTGATTTTAGTAACTTCTGTTTTTTTGTTGTGATCAATCTGGGAGAAAGTTTAAAACACGTATAAATTACTGAAGAAAAGAATAATGAATTGATGTCCTTTAAGATAATTTTACGGAATCAAAGAATTGGAATCATAATAAAATACAGTTTGGAAGGTACATCATGATAGCATGTGATTTATGATCTTTATGTAATAAGGCTTTAGCATGAATGTCATGATTTTAGATGATAATATTTAAAGTCATGTATTGGAGAGATCTCTGAAGAAATTAGTAGCTTTTTTCTAAAGCTTGTCAGGAATAACGTGGATACTGACAAAAAGGGCTTCATTTCTTTCAAGACATTAATATTTATTGCATTAGTATGTTTCATTTATTATTACTTCTGATCACTTTGGAAAACTTCGTATTTTAACTAATTGGTTTTTAATGTACTTTTTTAAACACAGAGAGAGAACCGCATCATGAATGTTATACTGCTTCTAGCATTTATTTTAATTGTCAGTGTTTTGATGAACGGGTTTTTAACCATCGATAATGACTTGGCTTTAAAAGTTTAAGCGTGCTAAAGTTCTAGGAATTCTGATTGGTAACTTATAAAAGAAAACTTTGGTTTCTGTTTAATATAAGGAATACAAAACTCTAAATATTATGAAAATACAGCATTGGATTTATTGTTTGATGTTTACTTTGATATCTAGTGAAGAAAATATCTTCGATGGGATAAAGTGGACTGTACAAACCCTAGAGAAATTGTGCAGAACTACATAGGCATGGCAGGAAGGAGAGTCTTCAAGACAATTAAAAATTGATGGGAACCACACAATGAAGCATATGTTATTTACATTTTATTATATCCTCCTTCATGGGTACCAGTAGAAAGTTGACATCAGTCTATACAGTTAGCATCTTCCACAGTTCTTCCATTTATCTAGCGCATGTAGGCATACAGATGCACGCTTAGCACTACACAATTTAAATGTCTATCCCATTCTCACAACTCTGGTGCAAGATAGGAATTATTTTGACTTTTTAACAGATGAAGAAGCAAGTTGAGTGTCTTACTCGAAACAGTAAGTCTAGAATGGAAGTGGTGGTAGAGCTGCATCTGAACAAAGGTTTTCAAGCTCCCTGCTATTTCCACCACTTTACAAGAGTTAGAACACTTCACGTTAAATAAGCTGTGTCAGGATTTTTTTTTTTTTTTTTTTTTTTTTGAGTTAATATCTATCTGCTACATCCCTTTAGGAGATGATGAACTATTGGGCAAGTAATAGTTCAGGAAGTGGAGTTTTGGCTTCATTTCATATTTATAAGATAGTCACTGCAATATCTAATTTTTGCATATTTCGGAGTAAGGAATAAGATTATTAGTGCCACAAGTCCGGATAAGGTTAAAATCTGATAATCAGAAATACTTGTTTTTCTTAATGCTTAAACATTAGAGACTATAAAATACTGTGTAATCATTTTGCTGTTTCAAGGTAATAGATTTATCACTTGTATGAAAAAGCTTTACTAGTGAGACTGGATATGGTGATCTTAACAATCTTCATTTTTAAATGCCCCTTTATTACCTTTAAGTTTTTTTTTTTAAGACTCCTTTTAAATTTGGAAAGGATTCATAGTTTTATGAACTGTCCTGCAGATTACACTAATCTATGTGGATTTTATAAATTGATTTCATGGTAGGAGGTCTTTATTTTTGTGACTGATGGAGGGATAGCATGGTTTTAAAGTGCATTTAAAAAACTTGGCATTCCTATCAAAATGATTTTATTATTAGAATTTACTGTTTCTTTTAGAACGCCTATTCAGTTTTTCTCTTACTTTGAAAGTAGATCATACTTTTGAGTTAACGTACTTTAGAATTTGTTGAAATGTCTTAACTGTAAGTGCTTCTTTTTAAGAACATTTAGATATAAAGACTTAGATATTAAAGCTCATGATCCAAGGTGTCAATTTACACACATGTATTGGAATTGTTGTGTGGTGAAAGGTGACTAATTTATAAAATGAATAAATGACACTTGGTACAAAAACACTGATTATTTTCCCCATGAGAAAGTTATTCAAAACCAGAGTAAGGGTTTTAGTGTGTTTATTTTGGTAAAGTTAGAAAACCTTGATGTTGATGTGTAATTTATTTTCTTTAGGGGAGTATTTAGCTATTTGAGACCATTATAAACTAGCTTTTCTTTTTTTTTTTTTTAACTTCAAAAGTAAGCTTAAGTACTTTTTTTTTTAAGATTTTATTTATTTATTTGACAGAGAGAGATCACAAGTAGTCAGAGAGAGGGGGGAAGCAGGCTCCCTGCTGAGCAGAGATCAGGATGCTGGGCTCCATCTGAGGACTCTGAGATCTTGACCTGAGCCGAAGAAGACCAAGGCTTAACCCACTGAGCTACCCAGGCGCCCCAGCTTAAGTACTTTTAAAAAAATTACCACCTTTTAAAAAATAATTGCCACTTTTTAAAGTTAATTTCAGAGACTAATTAAATTTTAAATAGAATTTTAGTATTTAAAATACTTCAGAAATTTTTTTTTAGTTTACAAATTAGTCTAGCTGTTGAATCAGATTATACATTGAAAGTATTCCTTTTTCTGTATAAGTGAATTGATCATAATTTCTTTTGTGGTTGTCTCATACACAAACACACACATTATTTCTCCAGCCCCCCCCCCCAACTATACTAGAAACCAAGACTTATTTTGAAAAGCCAAGACCACTTTTAGCCACTTCTACCAGCCTTTCTGGGTAAATTCGAATGTCAAGTGAAAAGTGCATGCGTAAGGATGTGGTGATAGGTAAAGGCTTACAGTATGAAACTTAATGATCAGGAAAGGCGACAGGCCCTTAGCATTTTGTGGATCAAAATTTGGAATTCCAATCTTAGGAGTTGCAAACTTTGAGGTGTAACTGACATTGCTCTGATGCTGGGACAACAGGCTTATGTTGTCCGATTTCTTAGTCGTATAATTGGGAAGATCTAATATGGAGGCTAAATTTCTAAATCCTGTTGATACCAGAAGGCTGCTTGCTGAAGTTATCAGGATTTATTAAGGATCTGTATGTTTGAGGCAATACAATACTTTTATGTAAAGTAGTTGTTGCTCATACTTCATGATGAATTTCTTTAAGTACTTACCTCTTCAACTCTGAAGCAGCTTAGGGAAAAGAGCTTTTCATAGGTCTCAGTTTTCATTGATGACTCCCAGTTATGAAGGCATGGCTCTGTGCCCAAAATAAAATCATGAAAAAACTGCAGACTTCAGGATTGAATTTATGGAGAGATTCTAGGGAGTCATTTTACTTTTAAGAAAAATTAAGAAAAATTTTAAGAAAAATTAAGACTACTATGTTGAGTCAATTAGAACATCCTGTGTATAAGTTGATTTGCTAACCAAACTCAGGTATTTACTGTGTGCTGGACTCTTCGCTGAGTATTGTGGAAGATGGGAAGAAGCAGTTCTTCCCACTAAATCCATCTTGCATAATGCTGTGAGGCTTTTAATTCCAAGGTGTAGGTTTTGCCCTAGTTCCTAGGAAAAAACTGTTTTGACTCTAATGTAAACAAAGTCAAATTTCACACTTTGCCAATTGTATTAGCTGTTTATTGCTGTGTAATAAGTTTCTTTCAAATTCAGCAACTTAAAGGAACAGACATTTGTTACCGCCAGAGGTTTCTGAGAGTCAGGAGTGGATAGGCCTTAGCTGGGTGCTTCTGGCTCAGGGTTTCATGAGGTTGCAGTGAAAAGGTTGGCCAGCACTGCAGTCATCTGAAGACTTCACTGGGGCTAGAAATGTGTTTCCAAGATGGCTCACTTTTTGTAGTTCTTGGCAGGACACTTCAGTTACTCCCCAAGTCAATATCTGTTTGTGTGCCCTCACAACATAGCAGCTATTTCTCCTCAGAGTAAGTGATCTGAGAGAGCAAGGAAGAAGCCACAAAGTCTTTTTTTAAAAAAGATTTTATTTATTTATTTGATAGAGATCACAGGTAGGCAGAGAGGCAGGCAGAGAGGAAGGGGGGAAGCAGGCTCCCTGCTGAGCAGAGAGCCCAATGCAGGACTCAATCCCAGGACCCTGGGATCATGACGTGAACCAAAGGCAGAGGCTTTAACCCACTGAGCCACCCAGGCACCCCACAAAGTCTTTTTATGACCTAAAATACTTGCTTATTTTTTATTCTTCCTATGTTTTCGTTTAGCAGATGAGTTTTTCCTATTTTTTGTTGTTGTTGTTGTTCATACCCTGTTACACAATAATTCCTTCATATTTTGTTCACTAAGGTCACCTTTCAAAACCCATCAAATGCCACAGTAAATCCTGGCTTTTAATTTCTTTTTCCTTTTAATTCCCATAGATGTATTTTTTATCTTTTTCCTCCCTGCTTATGGCTCTATTCTGTAGGTGGTGGGATGTAGAATATCTCTGCATCTGTATACAGAGTATGTAATCTGAGTCAGTCTGAATTCAGATCTTTGTATTGTTGCCTGTATTATGATTTTAAGTTAAATATTTGAGCCTTAGTTCTTTAACTGCTAAAAAGAGTTAGATTTTACCATGAAGGGATTGTATTCTAAGTCCAAATAAATTCCTATTAGAGTCCTGTGAACTTTTCTGAAGAATCCACATTATTTAAATGCTTGCTTCATCCCTTTTGTTGTACGGTAGTATTTTTGAGAGCAGGGACAGTTTACCTCATTTAGATCCAAACATGGTACCTTGGATATGGTGAGTACTTAATTATTAGAATTAAATTGAAATAGCAACAATAAAATTTATATGAATAAAGAAGACTATAAACTGCGGGCCAGGAATTAGTGCCTTTGGTTGGATCATTGTATTTGGTATTGCTAAGTTTAAAGTTATTAGGTCAGTGTACTCCAATAAAGCCTGTGAGATCTGATGCAAAATTTCATGTGATCTCTCTGAGAAGATGTCAGCAACTTCTATCAGATTTTCAAGAGTTTGGTCTAAGTTTAGAACTACAAATTTAGGGGTGCCTGGCTGGCTCAGTTGGTAGAGCTTATGATTTGATCTTGGGCTCATGAGTTCACCCCCTATGGTGGGAGTAGCGTTTACATAAAAAGCAAAACAAAGGGCACCTGGGTGGCTCAGTCGGTTAAGTGTTTGACTCTTGATTAAGTGTTTGACTCTTGACTCCCCGTTTCTGACTAGGTCATGATCTCAGGGTTGTGGGATCCAGCTCTGTGTGGGGCTCTGCACTGAGTATATAGTCTGCTTGAGATTCTCTCTCTTCCCTCTGCCCCTCCCCCTGCTCACGTGCACGTGCCCCCTCAAATAAATAAATAAAATCTTAGAACAAGACTAAAACAATTTACCAATTTAGAGGCAATCCAGAGGTGCATAATACATGTTGGTTAAATGGTTGTGGACAGGTCTATCAAAAAAAAAATGTTGGGGCATTTCTGAAATTGTGGATTTCTGTGTAGGTATTTTTATAAATGAGTTTGTAGAAAATCTGAAATGAATAGTCACCACAGGGCTTTTTTTCCTAAATCATTGTTTGTTTTTTAAAATATGATTACTTATTTGACAGAAAGTGAGTGAGAGAGAAAGCACAAGCAAGGGAGCAGCAGAGGGAGAAGGAGAGGGAGAAGCAGGCTCCCCACTGAGCAGGGAGCCCAGTGCCAGGCTCAATCACAGGACCTTGGGATCAGGACCTGAGCTAAAAGCAGAGGGCAGATGCTTAACTGACTGAACCACCCAGGTGCCCCTCCTAAATCATTGTTAAGAAGCATTTACTGTATAAAAATGCATAACATTTTACCAAGGTTAAGTGGAAATTTTGAAGTTAAGGAGGGAGAAAGTGTAGGGAGAGCGGTGATTTAAGGCTCTGATTGAGAGGCGCCTGGGTGGCTCAGTTGGTTAAGTGGCTGCCTTTGGCTCAGGTCATGATTCCGGGGTCCTGGGATGGAGCCCCGCATCAGACTCCCTGCTCAGCAGAGAGCCTGCTTCTCTCTTTCCCTCTGCCTGCCGCTCTGTTTACTTGTGTTCTCTCTCTATCAAATAAATAAAATCTTAAAAAAAAAAAAAAAAGACTGTGATTTGAGTCAGAATGTGTGGTTTGAGTTCTGGCTTTCACTTAAATGGGGTGACTATGGGACAGTTGTTTAAGTTATTTACCATCTTACTATTCAGGTTTCCCATCTGCAAAAGGGGGACAGTAATAGTGAACTATCCTGTAAGATTGTTATGGGGATTACATGTAGAGTATTTGGCACACAATCTATTTTATTAAAGATTTTATTTATTTGTTTATTTGTCGGGGGGTGGGGTGGGGTGGGGCACAAGCAGGGGGAGTGGCAGGCAGAGGGAGAAGCAGGCTCCCTGCCAAGCAAGGATGTGGGACTGATGCTGGGCTCCATCCCAGGACCCTGGGATCAGGACCTGAGCTGAAGGCAGAGGCTTAACCAGTCGACTGAGCCACCCAGGTGATGAGAGGAGAAATTTTCAGAAAGCCTGAATGAAACATAGGAAGTATTCAGACTTCCTGCCTAGGTCAGAGGATTTACATTTGAACTGGGAAATAAGAATGGCTAAAGTGGGATTTTTCATGCTAATAATACATGTGGGCAGTTTTTCAGTGTAGGTTTGTGTAAATCAGTTGCTATTACCTCTCCCCAGCTTCTCTTTGGAACTCCTAATCCCATTCAGGTTTTATCTCAAACATTTTCTTAGGCAGACTATCCCTGATTTCTTTGTTAGACACAATGCTAGCACTCCCAAATTCTTCAGTTTGCCCTCGTTACAATTTGAGTGTTTACTGTTTATCTCTCCTGCTAGATTTATGCTTCCTAAGAATAGGAATATGTCTCTGATCTTTGTTCTATCCACAGCACCTGGCACAGTGCCTGATGCTTATTTTAGGTGTTGGTTTTTTTTAAAATATTTTATTTTTAAGTAATATCTCCACCCAGTGTGGGGCTCAAATTTAGATCCCCAGGATCAGGAGTTGTATGCCCTACCGACTGAGCCAGCCAGGCACCCCTCACGTATTCTTAAATGTATTTTGAATGAATGATTAAACTTCTGTGTTTAGGAAAATGTGGCAAAGGTAGAGAGGAAATTTTGGGAGCTGGGAGACCAATTAGGAAGTGGTCGGAATAGCACAGGTCTGAAATGAAGAGATTTGAACTAGAGAACAAATTAGGGGAAAAGTCATGCTTAGGAAACTAAATCAAAGGAAAGAAAAACTAATTTCCTGAGTGGCTTATAAGAAAAATATTATTATTTCTGAGTAAAATGTTTTTTTCTTGAGGATTTCATTGGAACAGTAGCTTGCTTATTTTTCCAGACACATCCATAACTAAAATAATTCAAGGACAAGTTAACCTGAACTTAGAAGGAATTATAATTTAACTTTTCAGAAGTTGTTTACCTACCTGTAAAATAGAATATCTTAGTGTTGTGATTAAAGGAGATGGAATATGTAAAGGGCCTAGGGTTGTATTTAATTTGTAGTCATTTATGCTTCCATTTCTTATGCAGATAGATGTGGAAAGAAAGCTTCCGGTGAGAATAAGTAATTGATATTACAGTACTAGCTTTACTAGAGACTGCTTGCAAATCATTTCATATCTCTGAACTTCAGATTGATTCTTTTCCTTAACAGTGAGAGTTTTAAACAATATTAAATAATTTGGAGTTCAAATGTGATGATTCTCATGTAGACTGGCAAATGCTCTATTTTATCCTTTTGGTAATTCACAATATCCCAAGCCCGGCTTTGCTATATCCAGAATCTCAAAGATACTCTTTACATACTTTCTTCTGGGTTCAAAAATCACCATAACTTACGGTGTCATATTGAAATATCCATTTGTGTTTGCCTTTTTTAGGCTATACCATTTTTAAGCATTAAAATCTGGTTCTATTCATTTTTATACTCCCATTACTTACCAGCTGTACTCAACTATTGCACTGCCTGTATTCAGAACTCAGTAATTGGTTGGATTCGACTGAGTCTGATACATATTTCTGAATGAACCTGATACATATTTCTTCTTTTTCACTATCATGACTGTATGAGACAGGAAGGAGAACCATTCTGTACTTTATATCTTCACCACTTCTTTTTTTTAAGTTGGTTTACTTATTTAAGTAATCTCTGCACCCAGTGTGGCACTCAAACTCACAACCCCAAGATCAAAAGTCTCCTGCTCTTGTGACTGAGCCAACAGGCACCGCTTCTCCCATTTCTTTTTAACAGCATTTGTAGAAACAGTATTTGAAAAAAGTTGTGATTTTTGAAAAATTTATTTATTTATTTTTTTTTTTAAAGATTTTATTTATTTATTTGACAGAGAGAGAGATCACAAGTAGGCAGAGAGGCAGGCAGAGAGAGAGGAGGAAGCAGTCTCCCTGCAGAGCAGAGAGCCCGATGTGGGGCTCGATCCCAGGACCCCGAGATCATGACCTGAGCCGAAGGCAGTGGCTTAATCCACTGAGCCACCCAGGCGCCCGATTTTTGAAAAATTTCAACAGCGGACTTCCCCAGCTGATATTTTGTTTCCCAACAAAAAAATAAATTTAGATACTATCTTAGGAGAAAACTCCTATTCTGTACTTTGTTTATGAATCTGAGCCTTTTGAGCTTACTGGAAGGATTTTATGAAGTTCAGTTCATTGCATCCTCACAAAAAGCTAATGAGGTGAGGAAGTGCAGATATTAGAACTTGCCCAGAGTTACAGAGCTCCTTGAGAATGTAGGCAGTCTAGGTGTGCTCTTAGCTACCATACTGCCTACGTGATTCTTGTAACCAACTTTGACTGGGGAAGTTTAATTAAAACACTATTAAGTCAGTGGCTGGTTTAAATTTCAACTGTCTCTTTGCAAAGTATAACTTAGGAGCTTGAATTCATTTACATATCTGGGCCTCATTTTCATTGGTAATTGTAATATACATGGCCTAGATCCCTTTTAAGACTATGAAGTATAAAAGTTGATTTTTAAGTGTTGTAGTTATTCAGTCTTTAGGGGAATAGAGTGTCTTTATTGCCATTTTATTTAAGTTTAATGCTTTTCGAAATCCCTGTCTTGCTTTCTGGTTTTCATTTATGTTTCAAATTTCTAGAAAGATGACGTGTTACTAATTAGAGAACATATAGAGACTTTAGAAGGGTATTTGTATTTCTCAATAAATACATTTACTATATCATTGCTAAATTTAAAAATTTTTGTCATTACTTTTTATAAATATTTGTTAGAGTGCCGAGAGTGGATGAATCAGCAGTAGCAGTAGATTTTTTTAGTGTTTTACGTTCATGTTGGCAGTGATTTGAACATGTCTTTTGAGGTGTTGAGAACTCCTGTAGACATTTTTGCCAGAAATGTGTGTACTGAAATCATCTGTTAAGTAATTTTTGTTTTAACACTAACTTTAAAAAAAAAACAAATAAATGTGATTGCTTCTTACAAAATGGGTGTTAGTCTTCGTAGCAGATTTTTTTTACATACTGTCTTTACATACAGGCATTTCCCTGGAAATCTTTTTGAAGGTAAAAGACTAAAAAAGAAGGTAAAAGGTAACTCCTTATAATGTAATTACATTGAAATAGAGTGTTTCTAGTATTACAGTCTTTGTGAAGGTAATTGCTTGCTGATCTGGTCTTAAACTGCGTGAAAAATGTGGGTGGAGTAATCTTAAAGAGCAATAGACTAGAAATGAGAAGCAAATTTAAAATGATCTGCACAGTGGTAATATAAGAATGTAGCCTACTTGTTTTCCATAGGCTATATTTCATCATTGTTGCATAAAGTCCCTTTTGACCAATTTAGTGAATGCTGCTGGGTCTTGGGGAAAAAATCTTTTGTTTTTATTCAGAGAAATAATTGTAGGGATGGAGAGTAGTCTTTTTCTTGATTAGAAAAACCCATTTTAGCTTTTTAAATTACAGTGATAATAGCTTGTAATTACAGTAACAATAGTAATAATAATATCTTGGTTTTGGCTAATGATTTTTAGTGTGCCTCCAATTAATTTTTATGATTATCTCAGTATGACAAAGCCATGTATTTTACTTGCCTTAAAATTCCTGCTTAAATTTGTCACTAAAAGTATGAGCATTTATTGTGTGCAAGGCTACACTATATAGGCTTAGGAGTTTACTCTAAATTGATTCTAGTACAAATTACGCAGATCAGAAGGAACCAGAATAGGGCCGTACGGAAATGTGACTTGAGCATATGTAACGCATGTGATAAAACAAGCACTTGTCTTTACTTTCTTTGTTCTTTTTTACTTCTTTCCCCCCCTTTTTTAAAGGTTCTATTTATTTGTGTGTAAGAGAGAGAGCTGGTGCAGAAGCAAGTGGAGCCTCCAGTGGCAGAGGGAGAAACAGGATCCCTGCTGAGCAAGGGTCAGATGCTGAAGATCCCAGGACTTTGGGATCATGAGGATCATGACCTGAGCCGAAGGCAGGCGCTTAACTGACTGAGCCACACAGGCCTCCCTTTACTTGTTTTTTCCTGATTGCTTCTAAGTTTAAAGGTTTAAAAGCCTACAGCACCATAGCTGTTTGGAAGGCAAAACCAGATGGCCTTACAGAAGTCTGATGTGATCTAAATTCCTTTATCCCATTTAAAACCCAATCTCGGGGCGCCTGGGTGGCTCAGTGGGTTAAGGCCTCTGCCTTCAGCTCAGGTAATGATCCCAGGGTCCTGGGATCGAGCCCCACATTGGGCTCTGCTCCGCAGGGAGCCCGCTTCGTCCTCTCTCTCTCTCTCTCTGCCTGCCTCTCTGCCTAGTGTGATTTCTCTCTGTCAAATAAAAAAAAATAAAATAAAACCCAATCTCTAATTTACTGTTTTTTCTTGATAAAGAAAAACCAAAGTGACTGTCCCTTTGTCCCTAGACAAGTGAATATTTGGAGTTGAATTTTATGTTGACATTGTCAGGCTCCTATCTGTTTTAGTGGCTTAAGTTCTAAGTTTGGGACAAGTTCAACCTGAGGATAGTGTTGCTTTCTATGACCTTGAATTAATTTTTTTATGAAGCTAATTGACTTGGAGGAATCTTTTTTGATTGTTGTTGTTGAGAGAGAGAGAACGCATGGAGGCAGAAGGAGAGAGAGAGAATCTTAAGTAGGCTCTTTGCCCAGAACAGAGCCAGATGTGGGGCTCTATCTTACAATCCTGAGATCATGACCTGAGCCAAAATCACGAGTGGGACTTTTAACCGACTGAGCCACCCAGGTGCCCCAGGAATCAAATTTAATATCTTGTTAGTAAAACTGTCTACCTCAAAGAATCAAATTATATGTAAACGTTAAATATCTTTTGTGTTGTGTGTGTTTTAGATGTACAAAAGCAAAGAAACAACTTTTTGTATGGGCACACCAAGTGAAACTTAATGTGACATACGATACGGCCTGCATTCTAGTATTTCTCAAATTTGTGGTTTGCTCATGTTTTTCCTTTGTATAAATGTGGCACCTGAGTTGTTTGGCGTTAGTGTTTTGTATTTGTGTGACTTTGGGCAAGTCACATAATTTCTATGTTTCATTCTCTTATCTGTTAAGATGAGGATACTAATGTACCTATCTCATGTGGTTGTTGTAAATCTTAAATGAGTTAATACATGTCAAGCATTCTTCCACTTACTATGGCTGCATGACAGCCAACACCAACATTTAGTGATTAAAAACAATTTTATTTTGCTTGCAAATCTAAGATCTGAGCAGGGCTGGGTAGGTTTAGATCATTCCTGCTCCACTTGGTATCAATTTAGAACAACGGCATAAAGGCTGGGAAGTGAAATCACCAGAAAACTCACTTACGCACTCACCTATTTGTCACATGTGTGGTGCCTGGGCTGAGAAGACTGAAACATCTGGGACTCCCTGGCATTTTTCTCTAGCTCTGTGTACTTTTTTCAGGAGGTCTCTTAAGCATGGTGGCTTCAGGGGAGCCAGATTTCTAAATGTGGTAGTTCTGGTCTCCCAAGCTGTGTGTCCCAAGAGTGAGTCAGGCTGAAGCTGTAGTATTGCCTTTTATGACCTCGCCTTGTAAGTCTTGAAATACCACTTTTGTAGTAGTTTCAGGTTTATTCACGTTCAAGGGGAGGTAATAATGGCCCCTCAGCACCCTGATGCCATATTGTAAGAAAAGGATGTGGGAAAGTGTGTATGGTGTGGCCATCTTTGGGAAATATACTCAGTAAGTGTTAGCTGTTGTAATAAAGAATAGGAGCTCAGATGTAAATAAAGTACCTACTTTTGTGATGTAAATTTTGATTCAGTAAGTTATATGATCTTTTTTTTTTAAGAGTCATAAAATGTAACAGGCATACAGTTCATAATTTTCTTGAAGTGCCTGTTTCCTTTCACTTGTTTAGTTTAATGACTTTCAATCCCATTGTCAATGTCTAGAATAAGGAGCAGAGCACAAAATTATAGTCCATTCCAACAAATGGAAGTGAGAAATAGTAGAATTTCACTCTTAAAGTTGTGTATTATCCACATAATATCAGGTATACAGCTTCACACTTTTCAAGAATACAGGTTTGTCCTAAATGGTTGGCACTCTTTTGAATTTTAGCCTTTAATAATTTTGATTATAAGCATGGGAGAAACATAGAGTAATCATTCTAGTAATGAGTGGCAATTTCATAGATGACAGGAATATAACCTGTTATCCAAATAACAACTTACCTAGTTGGGTGATTAGGTTACAGATCCCTAGTGTGTGGATATAATGCTGTTTACCTACAGTTTGATAAATACCTTGAAAATTATGTATAGTATACGTATTTCTATGTAAAGCTATTACTAGTTAGAATTAAGCTAAGTTTATAATGCTTGCTCTGATCCTGTTAAATGTAACTTATAAATCAGAATTTTTATTTCCTTGTATCTCATGCCATTTTCTTCCGTCCATATGCAGGACAGTGTTCCATTCTTTTAAAGTAAGAATTATAGAATATTCGTTTTATAGTAAGATAGAAGCTTATAAACCCAAGACTTTCTAAAGATTGTATGGTTTTCACTAAAGAACAAAAATAAAACAGCCTTGATTCTTTAGAGATTAGGAAAGTTCCTTTGTGGAACCTCAATCAATAACTTCCAAATATTGAGGGAAGTAGTTAGATCTTGATCACCCTGTTTCCCTACTATATTACTATTATTTTTTTTAAGATTTTATTTTTAAGTAATCTCTACACCCAGTGTGGAGCTTGAATTCACAATCCCCAGGTCGAGAGTTGCATGTTCCACTGACTGAGGCAGTCAGGTGCCCCTTCCTATTACATTTTTTAAGTTTATGGCACTTTTTAATCCTCTCTGTCACTTGTTCTGTATATGATACAGCTCCATGTTTTCTGTTTTTGTTGTTGTTTCTAACTTTTTAATGTAAAAGTACTATCCATTTCATAGCTTGTAGTTTGACAATTTTAGGACTATTGTTGGGAAAATAAACAATCTAAAAATAATTTACAGACTGAGTAGTGGATGAAGTATTTTTCCCCAAATGATTTTTTATTAAAAGATTTTATTTATTTATTTGACAGAGAGAGAGGGATCACAAGTAGGCAGAGAGGCAGGCAGAGAGAGAAGAGGGGGAAGCAGGCTCCCTGCTGAGCAGAGAGCCCAATGTGGGGCTCAGTTGTAGGACCCTGAGATCATGACCTGAGCCGAAAGGCAGAGGCTTAACCCACTGAGCCACCCAGGCACCCCAAGCAGTAAAACTCTTAGTATTGTTCTATGTCAGCCCTTTAATATGTTATTAGTTCCCTAGGAGGGGAGAGCATGTAGCAAATAACTGAGTCTTCTTGGAAGGTGTTTAATTGGGTAAGGCGTAAGGGTGTGATTTGCAGATCTAATTTTATGTAAATGGATATGTGGAGGCCTAAATTAGATCTGCAGTACAGATCTGCAACTTTGCTAATCAATCACATATACATAGGAAATTATGATATTTAAAGTTTTTTGAGTGACAAGAGTAAATTATACTTGCATTCAAATTATACATCCATATACCTTCAGGCCTTTGTTCTCAACCCTCCTTTCAAGTTAGACATTTAAGGGCATTTGGGTGGCTCATTTGGTTAAGTGTCTGCCTTTGGCTCAGGTCATAATCCCAGGGTCTTGGGATCAAACCTTTTATTGGTCTCCCTGCTCAGCAGCGAGCCTGTTTCTCCCTCCCTCTGCCTGCCATTTCCCTGTTCATGCTCTCTCTCTGTAAAATAAGTCTTAAAAAAAAAAAAAAAAAAAAAAAAAAGACATTTCAGTAACTTAGAAATTATGAGCAGGGAGAAGAAAAGAACCCAAAGATACCAAGGAAAACCCACAATATAAATGACTTTCCTCATAGGTAACTGAAAAGAAGACTCCTGATAAGGCTTCTACTCATTGGACCTCAGATTCAATTTCAAATTCAGCAGTTACACTCAGAATAAAATAAAAAGATTCCATCTCAGGAACATAATGTTTCCAATCTGTTTTGGAGAGTCATTTAAGCTTTGATCCAGAACAGTGGTTCTCAGACCTTTTGCTTTCAAAAATCCATTTGCTTTTTTTTTTTTTTTTAAAGATTTTATTTATTTGACAGAGAGAGAGATCACAAGCAGGCAGAGAGTCAGGCAGAGAGAGAGGGGGAAGCAGGCTTCCCGCTGAGCAGAGAGCCCAATGCGGGGCTCGATCCCAGGACCCTGAGATCATGACCCGAGCCGAAGGCAGCGGCTTAATCCACTGAGCCACCCAGGCGAAAAATCCATTTGCTTTCTTAAATGTTGAACAATATACCTTAGATCTCAGTAAAGCTATTAAGTTACTGAAAAAATAAAAAACTTTCGTTTATGTGGGTTATATTTATCGCTATTACAGGAGCAGAAATTAAGACCAAGAACTTTAGAAACATTAATTTAAAAATGAACCAATTATATGTAACAAACAGTATTTTCTGTTTTTAAGGAGATTGCCTGCCCAGTGTGAGGCTTGAACTCATGACCCTTAGATCAAGAGTTGCATGCCCTACTGCCTGAGCCAGCCAGGCACCCCTAAACAGTATTTTCTTTCTTTCTTTCTTTTTTTTTTTAAGATTTTATTTATCTGACAGAGATTACAAGTAGGTAGAGAGGCAGGCAGAGAGAGGAGGAAGCAGGCTTCCCGCTGAGCAGAGAGCCCAATGCGGGGCTCGATCCCAGGACTCTGGGATCATGACCTGAGCCGAAGGCAGAGGCTTAACCCACTGAGCCACCCAGGCACCCCCTAAACAGTATTTTCTTAACATAGAATAACTTTTCCAGTTTAAAAAAAATTGAAGAATGATGTTGTTTTATATCTAATGTCTTTAATATCTGGTGTAACAGCTAGTTTTCCTATCAACTTCTGCATTCAGTCTGTTGCAATGAATTGTTTGGTTGAACTATGTGAAGGCTATCTGGCCTCATACAAATATTTAGTTGGAAAAGGAAGGCTATTTTAATCGCCTTTTTAGGTTAATTTTATGCCTATTTGATAAAAGGGATAGTGTTTTGTTGTTGTTGTTGTTGTTTGTTTGTTTGTTTGTTTGCAGTGTTTGCAATGTGGAATATGAAACCGAATCAGTGAACTTTTCTTACTCTGTTACGTGAGGACCCTGGTCTGTCCTTCATCATGATAATATAACATCCATGTATTGCTTCCCCTTTTCTTGTATCTTGTCATTTAGCAAGCTGCTCTTTACTTTTCAGTGTTGGTAGCCCTGTCAGCTATGGTCATATCCACCACACAGATGTTTTGCTCGACAGTAATTTGAGTTCTCAAAGAAGGGTCTATTATATGTATGAGTGACTTGGCCCTTGAATTCTCAGAGGAAGTCATTTTCATAAAATCTGTGTACTTTAAATGTTGGGGTAAAAACGTCTGGTGTACCAGGTAGTTTCTTAACAAGAGGAAAGAGCCCATGGAAAAGAGGGTAAAGGGAATGTTGTTAGGTTGAAAATGTCTTGTGTCCTTCTCTAAATACTGCATTTGAATTTCTAATAGCATGTGTTTTTTTGAAACTTAGGGATTATCTGTTGTCACAGGGTGTGCATGTGTGTCTGTGAGCGTGTTTTTGTGTATGCTTTAGTTTATCATTTTGCAATGGGAGACACTTCCTTGCATAGTCTGATCGGTCTTACTTGGGAAATAATGGTAAAAGACCTTTTAGAGTTTTACTACTTACACTGTTGTAGCAGGAGTATCAACAAGTGGCTGCTTGTTAAAAATACAGTATCTCAGGTCCTACCCCCAAATCTACCAAATCAGTATCTGCATTTACTAAGATACCAAGTAATACATAGAATACTGAGAAACACTGCTTTAGAATTATTATAATTATCTGAATAAGAGTGCTGCTTTTTCTGGCTTTGGTTTTTGTCCAAATACTAGACTGCTTTTATTCCCGTTTTATAGAATCAATAGGTACTCATTGGGAAGGAGAACTGAGTGAAAAATTTTAATGTATTTACTATCCTAGGAATATTACAGGATAAGTGGAAGGAACGTGCCCTTCTGGTTCAGATCATCTTGATATCTTACTGTTATAGGAAGGAGGAGAACATTGTTTTCTGTGACATCTGTGTCTAGCTCATTGTCATGTCAAAATTGAAATTAACTGTACCTTATCTCCTGTGCTTTTTTGCATCAGGACTGTTGCCTTTATCAGTCTTAGGAATGGAGAGAACCGCTGATTCCAGCATGGGTCTGGGGCCAAGAGGGAGCCTGGAGGCTTAGGATTTGGGCACTTCCTAGAAGTTGCAGAAAACCTAAGAGGGACTATATGGCAGGACTCCATTTGGCCCTGCTACGGAATGGGAGACTCTGGGTATGCTGCACATGTGTGACGGTCTCTTTATCAAGTCTTCTAGGGCCTGGGACCTGTCTCTTACCTCCTCTGACATTGCATTTGCAGCTTAGTTGACATTGACGGACACAATTCATGCTCTTAACATCAGCAATATGCCATCTTTTTAT
The DNA here is from genome assembly GCF_922984935.1 of Meles meles. Taxonomy (NCBI): domain Eukaryota; kingdom Metazoa; phylum Chordata; class Mammalia; order Carnivora; family Mustelidae; genus Meles; species Meles meles. The sequence continues at coordinate 62,407,387 of NC_060072.1, forward strand.
GAGGATCTGTATCCACATGAAGTACTGTGTTTCAAGTGAAAGATAGTGCACATAGACTAATTACCTAGTGCTAGTGTTTTTGGATAATGGACTTACAAGGTTCCCCTTCTATGGTAAAATTAATAAGCAAAAAAAGTACACTAAGCACTGTCTTATAATATATAAGACAGTAAGATAGTCTTATATTGCTAATTGGATATATTAAGTAATATTATATATAATACAATATTATATATTATAGTAAGTAGAGTTTCTTGACCTTTATCTAATTTAAAGAGAAAATTGGTTTCATTTTCTTTTTTTTTTTTTTTAAGATTTTGATTGATTGATTGATTTGACACACAGAGAGAGATCACAAGTAGGCAAAGAGGCAGGCAGAGAGAGAGGGGGAAGCAGGCTCCCTGATGAGCAGAGACCTGATGTGGGGCTCGATCCCAGGACCCTGAAATCATGACCTGAGCTGAAGGCGAGGCTTAATCCACTGAGCCACCTAGGTGCCCCAAAGATTTTATTTATTTATTTGAGTGAGAGCATGAGAGGGGGAAGGGCAGAGGGAGAAGCAGACCCCCTCGGAACAGGGAGCCCTATTCGGGGCTTGATCCTGGAACTCCAGTATCATGACCTGAGCTGAAGGTAGTCACTCTGGTTTCATTTTCAACTAATTTTGGACTTTTACATAAAAGCAGTACAGGGGGCGCCTGGGTGGCTCAGTGGGTTAGGCCGCTGCCTTCGGCTCAGGTCATGATCTCAGGGTCCTGGGATCGAGTCCCGCATCGGGCTCTCTGCTCGGCAGAGAGCCTGCTTCCCTTCCTCTCTCTCTGCCTGCCTCTCTTGTGATTTCTCTCTGTCAAATAAATAAAATCTTAAAAAAAAAAAAATAAAAAAAAAAGCAGTACAGGTATGCGATTAACAATTATTCAAAAGGTGTATATAGTGAAAGTTCTCTCTTACTGACCCTCCCTTCTCTCCTCCAAAAAACATGGACAGTGTTTGTGTATCCTTTAAAAGTTTTGCCTTTAGAGGATAGCTGTGTTTATATCTCCCTCCCTGACTTAGGTATAGAAATTGGAGCATTACTACCCTGCATTTGTGTGTGTGTGTGTGTTTACAATTTGCTATACTTTAGAGATTATATCAAAAGAGGTCACTGAGATTTATTTCTTTCCCTAAGATTGTTTATAAATTGAGTGTGGTTGGTTGTTCACTTAAAACTATTAATATTTTATTTGCCTTTGGTTTACAGAAATATTGTTTTATAGTCAAAATGTTTTAAAATACATGAAACAAGCAGTAAGAAAAATATTAAGGGCCTCATGAAAATTGAAATTTCTAAGGTTCAAAATAGGCATTTCAGTGTAGAAAAACTAATGTAGTTTATGCAAAAAACAAAAAATATAAATAAGTGTTCAGGTATTCAAGAGGTGATTTGCATTTGATAGTTTAATAGAGATTATAAAGGGAAAAAAAACCCTAATCTCTACATCCAGTGTGGGCTGAAATTTACAACCCTGAGATCAAGAGTCACATGCTCTACTGATTGAACCAGCCAGGTACCCCAAGATTACAGAGTTTTAGAATGAAGTTTTAGAGTTTACATTTGGAATATATATATTGACTGGTAGATAGCCAGATAAACTTATGTGAACATTCTTTAAAGTAAAATCTGAGACATTTTTCATGTCTGAAGCAACCTACAGAAACATTTTTGTTAGTTACTTTATTTAATTTATTTTTTTAAAGATTTTATTTATTTGAGAGAGAGAGGGTGCATATGAGGCGGGGGGTCAGAGGGAGAAGCAGACTCCTTGCTGAGTGGGGAGCTGGATACTGGGACTCCATCCTCCAGGGACTTCAGGATCATGACCTGAGCTGAAGGCAGTCATTTAACCAGCTGAGCCACCCAGGTGCTCTTGCTAGTTTTTTTAAATGGGTGCATAGGGTGTTAGACACAAGTCATTATTAAGCTTCCTTAATGAGGAGGGAGGGAAAAACAAAACAGAAGCTTACTTAATAAGTTAAAATTTATTTTGACTTTTACATATCAGCAAATAAGTTTGGTTATAGGTGAATGTTTTTATTTTTAGAAGGTGTATGCTGAAATAATTGTGGCTGAAGTATGATGTTTGCAACTTGCAGATGATTGAGGGGGGGGAAATACAGCAAATAGGACAAAATGAAAATTATCAAGTTCAGATTTAGATATACTTTTCTGTGTCGTTGAAATTTTCTGTAATAAAAAACTTTGGAGTAGGGAAGCATGCCCCTTAAAAGTTAAGTTAATAGAACTTTCATAATTTTTGTTACTTAAATTGTAAGCAGATGCATAGCTTTTGATGGGTTTTAACCTGCAAACATTCTTACTGTTGACCTTTCTGTGGTTGAAACTATTTTCCGGGGCGCCTGGGTGGCTCAGTGGGTTAAGCCGCTGCCTTCGGCTCAGGTCATGATCTCAGGGTCCTGGGATCGAGTCCCGCATCGGGCTCTCTGCTCAGCAGCGAGCCTGCTTCCCTCTCTCTCTCTCTGCCTGCCTCTCTGTCTATTTGTGATCTCTGTCAAATAAATAAATAAAAAAATCTTAAAAAAAAAAAAAAAAAAAAAAAAAATTAAAAAAAAAAAAAAAAGAAACTATTTTCCTGTAGTTTCTGTATTGGGAAGATAACTAAAATGAAAAAAATTTTTGATGAATTTCTTTTAATTAAACAAATATGTTTACTTACTTATGTTAGAAAAAGAATGAGCACGAGGGAAGGGACAAAGGGAGACGGAGAGAACCTGAAGCAGGCTCTGCATAGCATGGACCCTGATGTGGGGTTTGCTCTCATAGCCCCGAGATCATGACCTGAGCCAAGTCAGATGCTTAACCGACTGAGCCACCGGCACCTCTAAAGATTCCTTTTTTTTTTTTTTTTTTTTAAAGATTCCTTTTTTAAAGATTTTATTTATTTATTTGATGAGTTACATACTCTATTGACTGAGCCAGCCAGGTTCCCCTAAACTGATTGCTTTTAAAAGGGAGGCAAAAGTATGTTACATTTTATTAAGATATGAAATCTTGGGCATTCAGAATTACTTCTATTATTCTATTTCTACTAATATGTGATTTTCTTAATAAAAGAGTTACTAATATGTGATTTTCTTTTAAAAAAAAATTGAGGGCCAGGAAAAGACATTTTATTTGGACTTCAGTAAAATCGGGGAAACTTTGATTGGACCCAGTTTTTTCTCTTCCTCTCATTTATTTATTTATTTGAAAGATTTTATTTATTTGTCAGAGAGAGAGAGTACAAGCAGGGGGAATGGCAGGCAGAAGTAGGCTGAGGGAAAAGCAGGCTCCCTGCTGAGCAAGGAACCTAGTGGGGGCCTGGATCCCAGGACCCTGGGATCATGACCTGAGTGGAAGGCAGATGCTTAACTGACTAAGCCACCCAGGTGTCCCTGGTTTTTTATTTAGAAGAGAAAATACAGCACAGTTTCCCAAACTTCTTTGAGATGGAGAGAGGTGGGCTGTGACAAGCAGTTGAATCCTCAGATTAGTGAATAGAGGAAAAGGTTTTGGATTAACAAGTGATTTACAGAACTGTAAAGATACTCTTGATTCTCAGTTATTTATAGCTGGAAACTGTTACTTGATTTGTACTCTATTGCCAACTAAATAATTTCAAATCAGTGTTGTTTTCTAATAGAAAATATGGTTAGTATGCTTTGTATGGAGCAGAATGTCAAGTAGTAATCTTAAGTATTTATAAGATCATATTCATGTTAGTGAATTTCTAGGAATAACACAGCCTTTTTTCTTCTTTTGTAGCATAAGCAGTACTATAATGGATGTAGACAGCACAATATCCAGTGGGCGTTCAACTCCAGCAATGATGAATGGACAAGGAAGCACTACTTCTTCAAGCAAAAATATTGCCTATAATTGTTGTTGGGACCAGTGCCAGGCTTGCTTCAACTCTAGTCCAGATCTGGCAGATCACATCCGTTCCATACATGTAGATGGTCAGCGAGGAGGGGTTGGTTTTGTCATTTCTTTTTTTCACTCCCTGTTTTCATTAGTTTTATTAATTTATAATTGCTAGTTAGGCTTTTTTTTCTCAAAGTAATTTGGGATTGTTTTTACACAGGCTTTATTTTTTCACAATTTTTTTCTTTTATTTCCCACATACTTGATGGAATCAAATAGAGAACATACGTGTTGGATTTTAATTTGCCTTTAGACAAAATAAGACTTTGTAAAATATAGTGGGAAGAAATTCAATTTTCTAAAATATAGTGGGAATATAATAAACAAATGCCACCTATTCCAAGTTACTGATGTTTTAAGTTGAGGACATTTAGGAGTTGGCACTGCTTAGGATTTCTTTTGTTAGAGTGGTCCTAAATTATCTCTGACGCTGAAATTAACTGGAGAGGTTATTGGTACCAGGATTAATATATACAGTTCTGTTAAATGACAACTTGCATTCGTATTTGTGAATGAGAACTGATCATCTTGTCCCAGGTTTTAACAGAGCTGACTTAGATAGAAAGTTATGATTAGTGAGAATTGACCTATACCCTTTTGGGAATACATTTATTTGTGTCCGTTTATATAATTTTTATTGGATAGTGAATTAAGAGCTAAGTAAATTAGGTGAGTCAAAGTGTAATGGATCAAAGTATTATAATATTACTTTTAATTTTTTTCAACTTTACTAGGTTTGTCTTGAATAGTTACCACACTTAAGTGCATTTTCTAGAAATTAATGCCACATTGTAAGTACAGATAAGCTTTAGGCTACATAATTTCCTATCAGCCTGCCACCACTATTGAGATAATACTGATATTAAAATGGTTAAGAACATTATGGTTTAAGAAAGTGGGTAACTATTTCCAAGGTTGCATTGATATGTAGATTGCATTATTGATCTTTTTAAAAAAAATATGCAACCATATAAGCATGTCTTCAACATTTTAACAGGTGGTATTTGTGCATTGGAATTTAAGAAATCTTTGCCATTGTCACAGTATGTTGTGATGTGTCAGCAGTCTTTTGACTACATGAATTTGATAAGTAAAGATTTGTCTTAATAGATTTGATTTTGATGACAGATGGTGTATTAGTGAACTTTGCCCATCATATGGTATTTTCACTTTTGAGCCAAGCTCAATGGTTAGGTTACTTTTATAATAATCTTTTCCCTTCTCTCATATTTCAGATTTTTAGGGTGAACTGTCAACCAAGTTGGTTTCCTAGTTATTACAGAGTTGCCTTTTGTGAGTCAGTGCTTGATGTCACTTGGTATATATCACTAAGATAGCCTTTTGAGCCATAGCATGATGCTTTTTTAGTTACTCGACTTAGCAACTGTATATAGGATCATCAGAGTGTAGATTACTGGGTTTCTCTTAGTAGGTGTGGGAGAATTTCACATTTATAATTGTTGGATCCTACATGTTGAGGGGTGGTGTACAGCCTTATGAGAAAGTTTTTAGCCTTTTAAAGATCTGTAGAAAAAATAGAGGTGCAGACTTTATCATGTAATCACTGCAGGTATATTTACTTAATTGATATCAAAGAGCTAGGCATGAAGTCTTGGTATTTCTATTAGTATAAATTTGCTGAAATGAACCTCCCCACCCCCATGTCATTCTTGAATGCATATTCATAAAATTACTTTATTGTAAGATTGGCTAATTTTAGGATTAATACTGTTTTGACCACAGAAAGGAGCCCTAATCCTTGAAGACATTAATTGCTGAACTACAAATGTTAAAGAATCAGAGAAATGGAGAAAATATGTTGAAATCACTTTTTACATACCAGTCACTGGTACATAGACTAAGCTTTCAGAATGAAAGTATGAATGAAACCTTGGAACCTATACGCAACTATATAACAGGAAATCTTGATCTGGTTTTGTGCTTAAAATAGAGTGGGTGTCGGTTGGGACTTTTTTTTTTGAATGGCCTCTTTGAAGGGAACTTTAAAAAAATAATTTTAACTGTTTTTAAACATACAGTTCAGTGGCATTAAGTACATTCATATTGTTGTACAACCATCGTCACTATCCATTTCCAGAATTTTTTCAGTATGTCAGAACTGAAATCTGTACCCATTTAACAATAACTCCCTAATCCTTTCTTTCCCCAGCAACTATTAACCACTATTCTACTTTCTGTCTTCATAACTTTGGCTGTTCTAGATATCTTATGTATGTGGAATACAGCTGATTTTCATGACATAATTTTATTTTTTTAGATTTCTTATTTCTCTTCTTTCTACCCCAAGTGTTAAACTGTCTTGATGGAATAGAAACAAATGAGGAAAAAATTGGTACCTCTAGAGGATTTTATGCTTCTAATTATTAAGATGAGTTTTATTGGAGCAGTCAGTTAGCAAGATCTAAATACTATATTAACCCTGTTCTTTTTCTCATCCCATTCTAATTGTCACCCTGGGAAAATAAAACCATCAAGTAACAGCTTAGAAACTTCTTTCCCTCCCTTTAAGCTTTTTATGTTGCCATGTCACATGACTGTAATAATATTTGGAGGCTGAAATTGGGTAGAGTTTAGCTTTTCCTGATCTTCTCATATATCAAAGGCAGTATATTCTATTTCAAAGTTAAACTAACCCTTTAAATAACAAACTATGAATGTAACTTTTATTTTTTTTTAAGATTATTAATTTGGTGGTGGAGGCACGGGGAGCAGGAGCGAGAGTCTCAGTTAGACTCTGCTGAGCACAGAACCCGACCAGGGCCTCAATCTCACAACCCTGAGATCACTACCTGGAGCCAAAACCGAGACTCGGATACCTAACTTACTAAGCCTCTCAAGCACCCCAAATGTACCTTTTCGTAAGAACACTTTAAATTGGGGGGGGGGGAGAACACTTAAAGTGTTTGTTCCTATTTAAAATACAAAAACAAAGAAGCAAAAGAAAACCCCTTTTATTGTTAGGTATAGTAGAATTGTGTTCTTGGGTCCATACTTCTATGCATGACTGGATTTCAAAGACTAGACTGAGCTATTTTACTAACCAGTATTCCTAATTCCAGTGTCCTTTTAATATCCACTGAAGTCTTGGTAGGTGGGAAACTTCATCTTGTAGGATTTCAGTGGTTCAGTAACATCCATTAGTGTTCTGTTCTTTCTGTTTTAACTGTTTCTCACTTTAAAACAGTTGCCAGAAAGAAATCTGTTTGTTTCTTGATGCAGGAGTTATTTTACATGTGTCATTTGATTAAGTTCATTTTTGTATATGTTCTTGGGTATTTGAGGGCAGAGGGCCCAAGGGAGATTTGGGGGGGAGGGATGATAATCAAAGACTTGAATAAGGTCAGTTACCTCTGTATGCTATGTAAAAATGACATTTGTAGACATGGTTAAATTGGAATGTTCCTAGGAAGTGAAATCTTTAGGAGGTCACTTTGAGTTTTGATTGCCTATCTGGTATCTTCTGAACAACAGCATGAAATTGGTCATATATTTTGTAATAAAGGAGGAATGCTTAATACTTATAATTTGAGTGTTCTATTAAATATTATTGCCTTCTGTTTTATTAAATATCTTTTAACGGAGAAAATTGAAAATGTTCATTTAGTGTAGCTAAAAATAATGGGATACAAAATTATAGCTGTCATTTTAGGTCTTGGAAGAGCAAACTGATTTGAGACAAAATAATTACATATAAAAATATCTTATTTCTCTTCTGTTTGTTCATACCTTATAAAAGATTAACCTGGGTTTTTTTCTCAGAAATATTAAAGTTTAAGGGATCCATGAAATCATCCAACTTTAGATGGTGTATCTTGTGCTTTATATAAAATCTTCTGTATCATCTTACTGCAAAAGGAATCTAATTCCTTGGTAAACCATCCCCTTTCCCCACCCCTGCATATAAATTATATTGCCTACTGGCTCTGATTCTAATTTACCTTACTACTAACTGAATTTTCCTTATGCATACTTAGATTCTGGCACATTTCATTGTATCCTTTTACAGTAGATTTTACATTTAAAGATTTTGTTGGATTCATTTGTACACTTCCAGGCGTGAAATGTTAGTGGCCAGATAGGATTAAGGGCATGTATCTTTATACTGTCACACAAGCTGTCAAAGATGTAAGCCATGAGTACAGTCAGAAAAATACTCTGGAACATTGGGTTAAAGAAAGTGATGAAAGTGAAGGAGATTTGCATTACCCTAGGTTCCCAGGTTTGTACCATTCTTTTTCATTTGGGGCATTTTGGAGGAGTTCCCTTAAGGTAAAATTGACCGATTCTGACAGTAAAGGAAGGTTTTCCACAGGACTTCTCAGCAGAAAGTCCAAACCTCCCTGTAACATTGAAATTTTAGACCTCTGTATCTTTTGAGTTAGGTCATTATAAATTTGAAGATTCTTTGGTAGTCCAGGAATATTCTTTTAATAACTGTGTGGTGTTTCTTTTCTTTTCTTTCTTTTTTATTTAAGATTGTCTGGCAGAAAAATTTGGTGGCTGTTATTTTGAGAAAGGACTGCCAGTGTCTAATACAAACCCAATTTTTCTGTTAAATAGTCCTTCTGAGAGAATATATAATATATAATCTTGCATTTTCATCGTATTTTAGAGTAGCAAATGTGTGCTCATAGTGTTGGATGAAAAAGGAAATAGAGGTTTAGATAAGTGTTCTTCTAACATTATATTGCTGCAAAGTGTGAAAGCTCTAAGAATTCAGGCCATTTACTTTTGTGCCGTTTCTATTTTCTGTTTTTTTAAAGATTTTATTTATATATTTAAGAGAGGGAGAGAGAGTGCACGGTGGGGTGGGGGGAGCAGAGGGAGAAGGAGAGAGAGAATCTCAAGCAGACTCCATGCTGAGCACAGAGCCCGACACCCACTCTGCATCCCCCCGCCCCCCCCCCCCCCCCCCCCCGGCTTGATCTCACCACCCTGAAATCATGACCTGAGCCAAAATCAAGAATCAGACGCTTAATCAGCTGAGCCACTCAGGCTCCCCTATTTCTGTTGCATCTAATAATAAACTTTATACAAGTCTATCATGAGAGACTATACTATGAACCTCTGTGCCTCAGCATTCTAATTAATATAGCTAGATCTTAATTCATTTTAAGATGGTATAGAGGAACCATGACAGTTTTTATTCTTGAATAATTTCTTTTACATTTGGATTGGATTCCTCTGGCGTTTGGTTGGTTTTACAATGAGAAAGTTTCTAAAAATGGGGTATGAAAACGTTTTTCAAATACTGTGCATCTAAAAACTCTCAAGTTTGAAGAAAGACCCTTTTGTCAGATTTTTGAACTCTTTTTTACCAAAGTGTCTTACTAACATAGATTAGGGAAAGAAATTCAGCTTTTCAACATTTTGTTTTTATGGATCCTTGGTTTGGAGTTCTGGTACCTTTTTAGTTGTTGTGCAACTTTAGTGCGTCCTCTTCCCCTACCTCCCCCCCCCCGGGAATTATTTTCCAAATGTTTCACCCCATTATAGCTAAACATAGTTAGCTTTGGTCTCTTTACACTTACTTCATTTCCTATAAAATTCATTAGGTTGAAGGTTATGGTTTTTCTTTGAACTTGAAGGTGTTGCTCTAACAATGTTACTAGACATTATTCCATCTAGAGTCTAGACCATACCTACTCATAGTGAAGGCTATTATCTAGTGGAAGTACAGTCTGCTATTGTCTCCATATTCATGTTTATTACTATGAGCAGAAATTAGAAGTCACATTGTTGCTCTCAAATATAGTGGTTGGCTAATGTTAGGTAGGGGCGGTGTTTGAGTATTTACCTTAGTTGTTTGAGAGTAACTCAGCACAGAGGTTATTTAAGAGTTAAGACAGCAGAATTCTTTACTGTTATAAAAATTACTGCATAAATGATGTTAATTTTGTTACCAGTTACTTGCTTTAAGGCTTTTTTCTTTATGTGGTATGACTTGTGAGAGAATTTTAAACCAACCTCAGATTCCTGTTTATTGCTTGAATTGAATATTTAAGACTTAGAATCTAGTAGTCTTGAGTCAGGAAATGGATAGATGGCCCTGGTCATCTGCATGTGATTATTAAACATTAATGAATGAATTTCCACAACATAATACATGTAGGTTTAAGAAATTTTTTCTTTTTTTCACATATATTTAAGAAGTAGCTTTTAATTGTGGCAACTTCAGGAATCATTTTATAAACATACACTAGGGTCAGGTATTTGAAGTATGAAGGAGGAAATGTTATGATTTCTGTATCTGTTCAACTGAAAGAAATTAGCCAGTCTCTACAGGAGTCAGGATATGTGATAACGGTCATGTCATAGAGCAAAAGCATATTGCTTTGTTAGACCTATCTGATATAAAAAGGTTTTGGTTTTCAGTAAAAATTCAGTTATTTTAGACTGTTGATTTTTTAGGCTTAAAAAAGAAGTTTAACTATTTGATGATTGTTTCTTCAGTTCTGTATGTAAATTTATTCTGTTCTACATGCAGTAAAGTCTTCAAAGTGTCACTCTTTATAATTGCTCTTACCTTAGAAAAGAGCAGAGCCTATTAATTATTCTTTGAAGGTTATGACTATAGTGGATTCATACTTTTACTGATGTTGGGGGACAGTTTTCAATGTTCATTTTGATGAAAATAAAATGTTAGTAAACAGATTATCTCATTAATAGGAAAATGATAAAGATTTGATTGTTAGCTGTTAGATTAATACTTTCCAAACCTAGTTACACTCAGTTATATGAATCCAAGATTATGAATCTATCAAGATAGAGCAGTTTATGCCCATTGCTTTGCAACTGGATTAATTTAACATTTTATATTAGATTTTGCTTCATAAGATAATTGGAAATAATTTTTAATGAATAGAGCTATGTAAAAATGAGTACTAGTATGGATGTAAGAATAAGGAATCGAGAGCAGAAAATTTTAACTTGGTAATTTAGTTACTCATTTTTTTGAAGTTCATCTTCAAAAATTAATATTTGATTATTTTGATTTATTTTTATTGTTTCTTTATACTCTTATATTTTCCTGATGTTTATAATTAATACGTGCTTATTCCCTCATGTAGTAAATATAAAAATAATGATGTGTAGTCCTGGTTCCTTAGGGATATATTGTTAATATTTTGTATATTTCCTTCTCAATGACACTTTGGAATTGGTTTGTCAGTCCCCATTGAAGGACTTGCACAGCAGCCTTATGGGGGAAAAAGGGTTAAAACCATGCCCCTCATACTGGAAGTTCAGAAGTTTAACTAAGCATTTTGATTGATTCGTACATTAATGGCTCTTTTTGTCAGTTAAAGACTTGCGACATGTTCATTTGAATTTACAAGGAATAAAACTGTTGAAATAAGTGATGAAAATTATTATGGCTCTTCTTTTAACAGGTATTTGTTTGCTTATGGAAAGGTTGTAAAGTATATAACACTCCGTCAACCAGTCAGAGTTGGTTACAGAGGCATATGCTGACGCACAGTGGAGACAAACCTTTCAAGGTAAGCATATGTGAGTTGTTTTAACTTTTAGTTAATGTATTTCTTTTTTTTTTTTTCTGGGTTTTGTTTTTTTTTTTAGTTAATGTATTTCTTAATAGGCATACTTTCGCCCTTCTTAAAATGTTTAAAAGAAACACTTGTGTAGACATTCCTGTGGATACATGGAATTTAAAAAATAGATGGAGATAAAAGTAATTTAATCCAATTCTTAAAATTTGGAGATCAAAAAAAAAAAGAAACTGAGTTTAGGGTCTTCAAAATACCTAATGAGCACACCAGTTTGAATACCTGTCTTTAAAATGATGGCTTTTAATACCTTGTGCTGTGTGTCTTCTCACTGCCGTACGTTTTAGTCTTTTCATTGATTATTATACAAAAAAGTGAAATTGTACAACATTGAAGGGTTTGATTGTTTTAACTCAGCTTTGAGGTCATTACTGAGCTTTTTTGTAAGTTACTGTGTCAAATAGATGTATTCTGAGAAATTGTATGAAGAGCTAGTGTCTATAAAAATCACTTTTCTATTTATCTTCATTAAAAGTTAAAATCTGGTTTTTTTATATCATAGAGGTAGAAGTTTGTGTTTAGAGAAGTTTAACAGTTGTTAAACTCATAATCTACTGGCATGTAACTGTTGTGTCAGAAACTTCCCTTGGGTTTCATTAGAGAAGGAGATAATTCTTGTGGAACTGCTTTTTAAAAATATTCCCCCTTTTTTGGAAAGACAGTCTTTAAGAAGTTAAAAAAAATAATAGCTTACATTGAGAAATATTGCCCCCTTTTTTCTTGTTCCATCTTCTCCAAGTATGTATCACTATTGACTAGTTTCTAGTGAATTCTTCTAGTATTTCTTTATGAAAGTATAAGCAGGTAAATATGTGGTTTCATTCTCCTTTCTTAAACATAATCCAGTAAACTCTATACTGTCTATGCCTTTTTTTAAATTTAAATTTAAATTTTTAAAAAAGATTTTATTTATTTATTTGATAGAGAGCACAGGTAGGCAGAGAGGCAGGCAGAGAGAGAGGGAAGCAGGCTCCCCGCTGAGCAGAGAGCTCAATGGGGGGCTCGATCCCAGGACCATGGGATCATGACCGGAGCCGAAAGCAGAGACTTTAACCCACTGAACCACCCAGGTGCCCCTGCTTTATTTTTTTAAATGAGCTTTTTATTTTATTTTAAAGATTTTATTTATTTATTTGTGAGAGAGAGGAAGTAGAGGGAAAGGGAGAAGCAGACTCCCCGCTGAGCAGGGACCCAGATGCAGGGCTCAATCCCAGGACCTCAGGATCATGACCTGAGCCAAAGGCAGATGCATATCTGAGCCACCAAGGTGCCCCTGAGCTTTTCACTTTAAAGCAGTTCTAGATTTACAGTAATATTACAAAGATGACAGAGCTCCCTTGTACCCTATACCAAGTTTCTCCACTGTTAATATCTTTGTTGCATATATGTGTACCTTGTTTTTTTTTTAACTTATTTTATGCTAGAGAGTTTTCTGTATTCATAGAGAATGTTTTTTCAGTTTATTTAACCAAACTTGTATAGATGCTTGGGTTATTTCTAGTCTTTGGCTATTTTAAATAGTGTTGCAGTGATAAATCTTTGACCATAATGCCATATCATTGTTAGAGCATCTGCCTTCTCAGTAGCCTTTGCTAAGAAGGTGTTGTCAAACTTCTGGAATTTTGCCTAATACATGAGAAATTTCATCCTAATGGTAGTTTATTTGCTTTTCTTTCATTATGAGGAAGTTTGGGGATCTTACGTTTAACAATTTGGGTTTCTTTTTCTTTTAAATCTCATTTATTTTTAAAATTTCTCTCTTTCTCTTTGTTTATTTATTTATATTGGGCAAGCTGTGTGCCCATTGTGGGCCTTGAACTCATGATACTGAGATCAAGATTTGCATGCTCTACTGATTGAGCCAGCTAGGCACCCCTCTTTATTCTTTTTTAAATAAATGGTCTCACTGAGCTTTGTGTTGGCATGCGGATCTTACTGTAACTTTAACACCCTAGTCTTTCCTTTGGTCATACTTTAGATCCTTGCTCTGGTAGGTACTAGAAGTGTATGATCTGGGACAGTTTTATTCTTATTTTTATTTTTATTTATTTATTTATTTATTTTTAAGATTTATTTATTTATTTGACGGGCAGAGATCACAAGTAGGCAGAGAGGCAGGCAGAGAGAGAGGAGGAAGCACTGGGACAGTTTTTTAAACTTCTCATCTAAGATGTAGCTGGTGAGAATTGTTACCTCATAGTGCTGTACAGTATGTATCCAGTAAATGTAAGAGCTTATTGTTGTGAAAGTAAGAATCATTTCCTTTCTCATTGTGTGTATTTTCATACATTTTTCTTTAGGGCAGCAATCCTGGTTGATTATGATGTGCAAATTCATTTCAAAGCCTCTCAGATGCATTTTTCTCCCAATCCTCTTTTTAGAAACTGTGGGTCTTTGCCGTTGGAGAAGGGGAAACATTGTCTTTAAAAGACAAAAGTTAAGGGAATGATTGAGTGAGGTGTTGTTCTATAAGTCATAGGAATCATTTTATTTATTCATTGATTTGTTTAAAAAAAAAAGATTTTATTATTTGTCAGAGAATGTGCAAAAGCAGGGGGAGCAGCAAGTAGAGGGAGAAGCAGGCTCCCCACGGAGCAAGGAGCCCAGTGTGGGACTCCATCCCAGGACCCTGGGATCATGATCTGAGCTGAAGGCAGACACTTAACCAACTAAGCCACCCAGGTGCCCCTCGTAATGGGATCTTTGGAAGAATAGTTTTTAATTTCAGTGAAATCTAATTTACCAACTTTTTTTAAAAAAAATAGTTCTCTTTGTATTCTGTTTAAGAAATTTTTGCCTGCCCTTAGTAAATGAAGATGAGGAGGGTTGGGCACCTGGGTGGCTCAGTTGGTTAAGTGTCTGCCTTCAGCTCAGATCATGATCCCAGGGTCTTGGGATTGAGTCCCATATCTGGCTTCCTGCTTAGTAGGGAGCCTGCTTCTCCCTGTCCCTCTGCCCCTCCCCCTGCTTGTACTTTATCTCTCTCACTTTCTCTTTCAAATAAGTAAAATCTTAAATAAAAGATGAGGGTCTTACAGAAAAGCTAGGAGTTTTGTCTTATGGTTGTAGAGAAACCATTTCTAGGCTTACATTTAAATACAATTTATGTACTATAAGGTTTACCAAGTGTACAATTCAGTAGTTTTTTAGTGTATTCATAGTGTCCTGCAACTGTCACCACTATTTACTTACAGAATTAGTGCTTTTGAGAGAAAAAAAAGGCATAAAAGAAATGAGTGGATGATTTAGGGAGTAGCATTTCTTTTTTCTTTAAAGATTTACTTATTTGAGAGAGAGCAATAGTGTGTGGAGAGGAGGGGCAGAGGAGAGAAGAGAGAAAGAATCTCAAGCAGTCTCCCCACTGAACAAGGAATACTCTCCAGGGAGATCATGACCGGAGCCAAAATCAATATAAGTATTGGTGATTTTGATAAATATTGCCTGACCTAAGCAGAAGTTAAGATTCAGAGGCTTAACCGACTAAGTCACCCAGGTGCCCTTAATTAGTCTTTTCTTTTCTTTCTTCTTCTTCTTCTTTTTTTTTTTTTTAAGATTTTATTTATTCATTTCACAGAGGGCGACAGTGAGAGAGGGAACACAAGCAGGGGAAGTGGGAGAGGGAGTAGCAGGCTCTCTCTCCACTGAGCAGGGAGCCTGAGGCAGGGCTCTATCCCAGGACCCTGAGATCATGACCTGACCCGAAGACAGACACTTAACTATTGAGCCACCCAGGTGTCCCTAATGAGTGCTTTCTTGATGGGTTTTTTTGGGTCCAGTTATCCCAGTATAAAGAATAATGTAATCAATGAACATATTTTTATAAACTGCTTTTGGGAGCTAATGGAAATTCCTAGAAGCTATTTCACTAGTTCAAAGAGTAGATGTACAGGCTTGCTTTTGATAGGTATTATTAAATCCCTCTCCAGAAAACCTGGTCCAACTAGCAATATATATAATACAGTGCTGTTTCTCCAGTCTTCCTGAAGCTTGGCAATAATTACTGACTCTAATAATTGGCATTGTTTTATCTTTGCCCATTTGCCAAGCACATTTTTTTTTCCCTTTTTATTAATTTTTTCAGCGTAACAGTATTCATTCTTTTTGCACAACACCCAGTGCTCCATGCAAAACGTGCCCTCCCCATCACCCACCACCTGTTCCCCCAACCTCCCACCCCTGACCCTTCAAAACCCTCAGGCCAAGCACATTTTTTTGATGACTAGCAAGATTTGAATATCTTTTTACATGTTCTGGCTATTGGTATTTTTTTCTCTAAATTAATTATTTGGTTGATTTGCCCTTCTTCTATTGGATTTTTTTTTTCTTCCTGAATTATGTAAACCTTAATATTAAGGGTACACATTTCCTGCATGTAGTAGATATTTTGTCTGGCTTGTCATTTCTCATAAACTTTCGTTTATTCTGCCATCAAGGAGTTTCTGTGTAGCAATATTACCATATATTTCTACATATATACATGTGGACATGTGTAGTGTAAACACAATGTAAATATATATTTATATATTTGCATTACTCTTTTTCCTGTATTTTTGTATTCTTAAAATATTTTATTTATTTATTTATTTAGAGAGTACGAGCAGGAGGAGGGGCACAGGGAGAGGGAGAGAGAGAATCCCAAGCAGTGCATGGAGTTTGTTTTGGGGCTCGATCTCATGACCCCGGAATCATGACCTGAGCCGAAATCAAGTCAGATGCTAACTGACTGAACCCCTCAGGCACCCCGATTTTGTTATTTTTAGAGTGGAAATCTTGTTAACATGCTCATCTTTATTAAGTAGAATAAACATCATTTCCCTGCTGTGATAGGAGTTAAATATTTCCCCCATTTTAACGGGTTTTTCTTGACTTTTTATGGTGTTATTTGAAAGGCAGAATTTTAAAATTTAATTTTGAAATAATTTCAACTTCCAAAGATGGAAAACTCTCATATATTTTCTGTGTCACACAGAAATGTATAATTCCATATACCCTAAACCCAATTCACTGATTATCATTTTGCTACATTTGCATTTGCTTGGATCCATCCATCGTTTGTCTCTCCTGTCTTCCTTCCTACCTCAATCTCTCCCTCTTTTTCCTTCCCTACCTATCTACCTACACGCACACTCACACACACACAGACACGCACACGCACACGCACACGCACACCCATTTTTTGGAAAACATTGGAGAGGAACAGAATCCCTAAGTACTTCAGTGTGAAATTCCGAAGAACAAGGATATTCATTTACATAACCTTAGCATCATTATCAAGACCCAGAAATTTAACACTGATGCTATTAGCTATTGAAGTTGCATTAAGTCCCAGTAATGTCCTTTTGTAGTAGTAGTTTTTCCTCTGCTTAGAATCCAGTTGAGGATCATGCATTGCATTTAGTTTTCATGACTCCTTTAATCTTAAATTTTCCTCAACCTTTTTTTTTTTTAAATCTTTTATGTCACTGATAGTTTTGAAGAATATAAACCTTTTTTTTTTAAATTTTGTATATTCCCCATTTTGGGTTTGTTCAGTGTTTTTGTAATGATCACATTCAGTTTATGCATTTTTAGAGAAAATAGAACAAAATTCTCACTGTATCACTTCAAGGAATACCTGATGAGAATTTGTTCCATCATAGATGATGTTAACCTAGATCACTTGATGAAGGTGGAATTTGTTTTCATGTGTATCATATGAAAATAATTGATCATATTAGCTCATTATGAAATTTTAGATTTGTAAAATCAGTATACTTCTAAAATGTAAATGTAGCTTCTTTGCCAAGTGTTTTTGTTTTATCTTTGATAAAGTGCAAAGATTATTCCTAGATAACATTTCCTCATCCCTATGTTTATTTTGTCAGGTATATATACCTCTGCCTTATATATACATTTAGGGTTTGTGGGAAGGGGAGTTGCTGCTGCCATTTTGTTAAATGTAGTGAAACATTTTAATTGTGAAGGGTTTGGAAAACATTACATGTTTTGGGATGCCTGGCTGGCTCAGTTGGTAGAAGGGGTAGGATTCTTGATCTTGGGGTTGTAAATTGGAGCTTCACATTGGGTGTAGAGATTATTTAAAGTCTTTAAGACAGAAAAAATTACATGTGTTTACAGTAGTAGGGCATGAGAATATTTTAAACTATTTCTTGGTCTTTTTTTTTTCCCTTTTCAGTTTCATTCTTGTTAGTTATCTGGTGTTGAGCTTTGATAGCTAAGTGCCTTTAACCCTACCATGCTTAGGAATACATATGTTCTTAACTGAGGAAAAGAAAAAGTAGTTATATACAATGTGTTTGGTGATTGTTTTGATTTCCTTACTTTATTGCTAATGAGACATTGGTTTGTCTTGGTAGATTTGTATATGTTAGAAATTACACAGTTGTGCTTTTTAGTAGGTAAGCTTATTAATATGTACTTTTACTTTGCACACACATTTCTCCCCTACTCCAGTATTTCTCTTTACTTTGAACATAGTACAGTCATCTACTTGTCTTGGGTTAATTTATTCATTGTAACTTTTCCTAAGCAGTTAGTCTGTAGCTCAGCGTGATTGATTCCGTTCATGATACTGACATATTTGAATAACTTCTCATTGTGTTGGAGTAGTGTTTGAAAAACTCAGACTTTCAAGATTGATACATTAAATAGCCTATCTTTTTAGGTGTTTTTGGAATCAAGATCCTGGCCTAACAGTGGGTTAGGCTGCTGCCTTTGGCTCGGGTCATGATCTCGGGGTCCTGGGATCGAGTCCCGTATCGGGCTCTCTGCTCAGCGGCGAGCCTGCTTCCCTCTCTCTCTCTCTGCCTGCCTCTCTGTCTACTTGTGATCTCTCTCTGTCAAATAAATAAATAAAATCTTAAAAAAAAAAAAGATTTTATCAAACTAGATTTAAACTATGATATCCTTATAGTTGTACAAACAGGCTAATTCTGGTGATTTGTTATATAGTGAATGATACTGTTATTGCATCATTCACTGTGATGGATGATGAAATAATTTCCTTCTCTTATTCCTTTATGACCTGTTTTGTAGTAGTAGTTGATGCTGGTAATTTTATTTATTTATTTTTTTGTTTGTTTATTATAGGTGCCCGCCAGCTCCGATGCTGATTATTTTTAAGTCATTTGCTTTTCCCCACCCCCTGCCCAACTTTTTGGGCTAAATTGACAAATAAAATCTTTTGATTTTCAACAGACCTTCTGTGTAGTAACACAAAGCTTTAAATACCCTGTGGTGCTATTGTTCTTTAATTTGTCTTTGACATTTTGTATGCTTGTGTGTCTGTGTGTTTGAAGCTCTCCTGTTCCCTAGCCTTGGCAGCCAGTGTTTAGGACGTTCCTGATGACCAAACATGGTAATATTTCTCTATAAATAAGAATAATAACTGCAGTGATCATCATGATTCTAAAAGACAAAAAATGATTCCCTTTCTTCCCCCAAAAGAAAAACAAATTGGTCACCATTGGAGGCTAATAAATACTACCCTGTCTTCTGTGAAGCTGATGTTTTCTGTTCTGTTTCAGTAGTAGCGCCTTCTAGATTTTCATATTACTTATGGGACCATCGGAATAAGACAGTACTAGCAAAGATAGTCTCAGTATTACTACAGTCGAATACATTCGGGGAAAAAAACCCCAACAAAACAGCGATTCCATGTTTCACATTTTAGAACAGCTACTTGACCACAACCATAGCCAACATACATAGAGTATTTCAGTGGATTTGGGGGATAGATCATTAAAACATTTGGTGTCCAACAACCAGATTTTCCCTCTGCTGTTGAAATCAGAACCTCGGAGTGGTGGCTTGAATTCAGGGGTCATTGTATGTATTGGTGAAAACATGAATATTGGAACATTAAAATCACACTCCACCATCATGAGATCCTCATGTTGAGAGGAATGAAAGGCCATTTGAGGCAATAGCTTTAATGTCTGTACCTTGTTCTCTATGATTTATACCTAATGAGTGGAATATTCATTAAATGGTGCTTAAAATTATTTTCTCTTCTAGGGGAAAAGAAATCGTATTTAAGTGAAATGTGTGTAATTCTGTTCTTTTTTGTTTTTTAAATAAGATTTTATTTATTTATTTGATAGAGATCACAAGTAGTCAGAGAGGCAGGCAGAGAGAGCGTGGAAGCAGGCTTCCTGCTGAGCAGAGAGCCCGATGCAGGGCTCCATCCCAGGACCCTGAGATCATGACCTGAGCCGAAGGCAGAGGCTTAACCCACTGAGCCACCCAGTCGCCCCTGTTCTTTTTTTTTTTTTCACTTTTTAAAAATTTCTTTTCAATGTAATAGTATTCATTGTTTTTGCGCCACACCCAGTGCTCCATGCAGTATGTGCCCTCCCTATTACCCACCACCTGGTTCCCCAACCTCCCACCCCCTGCCCCTTTAAAACCCTCTGGTTGTTTTTCAGAGTCCATAGTCTCTCATGGTTCATCTCCTCTTCCAATTTCCCTCAACTCCCTTCTCCTCTCCATCTCCCCATGTCCTCCATGTTCTTTGTTATGCTACACAAATAAGTGAAACCATATAATACTTGACTCTCTCTGCTTGACTTATTTCACTCAGCATAATCTCTTCCAGTCCCGTCCATGTTGCTACAAAAGTTGGGTATTCATCCTTTCTGATGGAGGTATAATACTCCATCGTGTATATGGAGCACATCTTCCTTATCCATTCATCCGTTGAAGGGCATCTTGGTTCTTTCCACAGTTTGGTGACCGTGGCCATTGCTGCTATAAACATTGGGGTACAGATGGCTCTTTTCATTACATCTGTATCTTTGGGGTAAATACCCAGTAGTGTAATTGCAGGGTCATAGGGAAGCTCTATTTTTAATTTCTTGAGGAATCTCCACACTGTTCTCCAAAGTGGCTGCACCAACTTGCATTCCCACCAACAGTATAAGAGGGTTCCCCTTTCTCCACATCCTCTCCAACACACATTGTTTCCTGTCTTGCTAATTTTGGCCATTCTAACTGGTGTGAGGTGATATCTCAATGTGGTTTTAATTTGAATCTCCCTGATGGCTAGTGATGATGAGCATATTTTCATGTGTCTGATAGCCATTTGTATGTCTTCGTTGGAGAAGTGTCTGTTCATATCTTCTGCCCATTTTTTGATATACTTATCTGTTTTGTGTGTGTTGAGTTTGAGGAGTTCTTTATAGATCCTGGATATCAACCTTTTGTCTGTACTGTCATTTGCAAATATCTTCTCCCATTCCGTGCGTTGCCTTTTTGTTTTGTTGACTGTTTCCTTTGCTGTGCAGAAGCTTTTGATCTTGATGAAGTCCCAAAAGTTCATTTTCGCTTTTGTTTCCTTTGCCTTTGGAGACATATCTTGAAAGAAGTTGCTGTGGCTGATATCGAAGAGGTTACTGCCTATGTTCTCCTCTAGGATTCTGATGAATTCTTGTCTCACGTTGAGGTCTTTCATCCATTTCGAGTTTATCTTTGTGTACAGTGTAAGAGAATGGTCGAGTTTCATTCTTCTACTTATAGCTGTCCAGTTTTCCCAGCACCATTTATTGAAGAGACTGTCTTTTTTCCACTGTATATTTTTTCCTGTTTTGTCGAAGATTATTTGACCATAGAGTTGATGGTCCATATCTGGGCTCTCTACTCTGTTCCACTGGTCTATGTGTCTGTTTTTATGCCAGTACCATGCTGTCTTGGTGATCACAGCTTTGTAGTAAAGCTTGAAATCAGGTAACGTGATGCCGCCAGTTTTGTTTTTGTTTTTCAACATTTCCTTAGCAATTCGGGGTCTCTTCTGATTCCATACAAATTTTAGGATTATTTGTTCCAGCTCTTTGTAAAATACCAGCTCTTTGTAAAATACCAGTGGAATTTTGATCGGAATGGCATTAAAAGTATAGATTGTTCTAGGCAGTATAGACATTTTAACAATGTTTATTCTTCTGATCCAAGAACATGGAATGGTCTTCCATCTTTTCGTGTCTTCTTCAATTTCTTTCATGAGTGTTCTGTAATTCCTCGAGTACAGATCCTTTACCTCTTTGGTTAGGTTTATTCCCAGGTATCTTAGGGTTCTTGGTGCTATAGTAAATGGAAATTCTCATTGTACTTTGTGTTTTCTTTTTAAATTTATGATTCTTGATGGATGCTTAAAATCAAGTTAAAACTGTTTTCTATTAGAATTCTCAATATTAATTTCCAGAACATTGAAGCATCACTGATTAAAATACACTTGTGATATTTACTCAGTTCTAGATGCTATCGGGGCTATTCGTTGAACTATTGAAGGATTCTGGGATAAATGAATCTGCTAGCCTACTGGGACTCTTACAATTAAGGGTATTCTGGGTGGAGTTATGTTACAGAGTCCTTATGAATTTAAAACTGAGGCTTGGATCTGAACTGCCACCTCTGCCTTAATTGTGGTTAAATAGCTAGTCTAAAGTTTGAAATAGGGAGTTTTTGTTTGAATAACTAATATGCAACTGGCAATTTCAGGGCAAAGAGTGTCTTATTTTGTTCTATTTCTTTTTTTTTTTTTTTTAAAGATTTTATTTATTTATTTGACAGAGAGAGGTCATAATAGACAGAGAGGCAGGCAGAGAGAGAGAGAGGGAAGCAGGCTCCCTGCTGAGCAGAGAGCCCGATGCGGAACTCGATCCCAGGACCCCGAGATCATGACCTGAGCCGAAGGCAGCGGCTTAACCCACTGAGCCACCCAGGCGCCCTTTTGTTCTATTTCTTAAATCATCTGGTACAAGGGCCCAAAGGACAATATATGTTTTTTAAATAGGTGTTAGGAAATACGGGGAATACCTTCTAAAATTGAAAAGTAAGAATAATAAATACTATATGGCTTTATTCTGTGGCAGTATTGTATAATAGAAATATGTGTCAACCAAATAGTTCATTTAAAATTTTCTAGTGCTTTACTAAAATAATTGAAATAGATGAAAATAATTTAAATAGTATGTTTGACTTAACCCATTATATTATTATTATTATTATTTTTTTTAAAGATTTTATTTATTTATTTGACAGAGAGAGATCACAAGCAGATGGAGAGGCAGGCAGAGAGAGAGAGGGAAGCAGGCTCGCTGCCGAGCAGAGAGCCCGACATGGGACTCGATCCCATGACCCTGAGATCATGACCCGAGCCGAAGGCAGCAGCTCAACCCACTGAGCCACCCAGGCGCCCCTATATTATTATTTTTAACATCTTAGCAGTTTACAAAGTTAATGAAATTTTTTTTACTTTTTTGGGTACTGAATCTTCAAAATTCAGTGTGTATTTTATTATTTTATATTTTTAAAATATTTTATTTGTTTATTTTGAAAGAGAATGTGCACAAGTGAGGGGGAGGGGCAAAGGAAGAGGAAGAAGCAGACTCCCCCACAGAGCAGGGAGTTGATCTCAGGGCCCCAGGATCATGACTTGAGCCAAAGGAGGACGCTTAACTGACAAGCCACCCAGGTGCCCCCAGTGTGTATTTGATACTTAAAATTCTTTACAATTTGGAATAGCCACATTTCAAGTGCTCAACAAGTATATGTGTCCAATGCCTAAAATGTATTGAACAGTGTAAAGCTAACCCATTAGAGTGATTTTACTTAAGTATTCTCCATTCAGATGGTAAACACTTCATCTTTATTTAGATTTCATTGCAATTGGAGAGGTAGATTCACTTACCAAGCTGTTTCTGATACACTTAAAAGTTTTTCAGTAGTGAAATTGAGGAACAGGTTTCAATTGAAAATTAAAAAGGAAGGGCTGGTCTTACTGTGGTAGTAAAAAAACATTTCTTTAAAGAAAATTAAATGGTTATTAAGGAAATAAAAATAAAAACTGCAATGACTTACTACTACTTCATACTCAGTAGGATGATTTTAATAAAATAAATTGAAAATAACAAGTGTTGGCAAGGATGTGGAGCTAGCTGGATGGTTATATAACATTGTGAATGCACTAAAGACCACTTTATGAATTTCACCTCAATTAATAAAATTTAAATAAAATTAAAGTTTTGTTTCTTGGTTACTGTAGTCTTAAAGTGTTAAGTGGCAGCATTTGGCTAATGGTTTTTGTAGTGGATAGTGTTCTATTGGTAGTCTATAGGAGATGGAAATTTTAAAAGTACTGTTTTTTTCTTGGAACTCAAAATATACATAGTAAATTTTTAAATTCTGAGAATTCAGTAACCATTAGGTGCTAAACTTCTCATTTCAAAATCTGTGGCTGAACATTCTTGATGCAGGCTCTCTGAGGACCACACTATTGATAGGTCATTGTAAGAATTAAATGAAATACCGATTTTAAAGCACTGGACATGGCTGGTTGCTCCTTTTCGGGGTTCCCATAGCTTTCTGTCCCTTACCCCTGAATGTAGTTTTTTGAAGTTGTCATTTCATATGTCTACTGACCAGATGAAAGCTCTTTAAGAGTGGGAACTTAAGTGTAAATTATCCTTATACTTGCAGCATCTTACAGAACACATAGAATAGATGAATGAACTAAAACCCTGACTCATTCTGCCTCTTAGTGTGCCCCTTAGAGTGGGCAAAGATTTTTATTAGTAATGCTGAGTACCATTAGAGCCCATAAAATGTCTCTTCTCTATCAAAATAAATAGAATAATTATGAATGGCACTGTATAAGGATCTTGCTGCAAAATGTTTCAGCCAGTATCAGTTTTATCAGAATCTGTTAAGTGGCTTAGTTCTTCAGATGTATTTAGAAATAGCTCTGGTTCATAAGGTGCTTCTGGATATATGTATACACACACACACACACACACAAATATATTCTTGCCTTCAGAATGCATGGAGAAAGGATGAATTGGGAAGTATCTAGATAAGCAGTGAAAGTGTCAAGACGTCCTCAAAGGAAGATGAGCTTTTTATATTTTTATTTTATTATTACATATTTTTTTAAGGTGAGCTTTTTTTTTTTTTTTTTTAAGATTTTATTATTTATTTGACAGACAGATCACAAGTAGGCAGAGGCAGGCAAAGAGAGAGGGGGAAGCAGGCTCCCTGCTGAGCAGAGAGCCTGATGCAGGGCTTGATCCGAGGACCCTCAGATCATGACCTGAGCCCTGAGCCGAAGGCAGAGGCTTTAACCCACTGAGCCACCCAGGCGCCCCTAAGATGAGCTTTTTTAAAGTTGGGTAGATTCGAGGGACTTTGAATAACGGTACAGTCTCTACTAACAGAGTTACGTTGTGTTTTTAGAAGTTTAAAATGGTAAAGGTGGGGGCACCTGGGTGGCTCAGTGGGTTAAAGCCTCTGCCTTCAGCTCAGGTCTGATCTCAGGGTTCTGGGATCGAGCCCCATATCGGACTCTCTGCTCAGCTGGGAGCCTGCTTCCCCCCTCTCTCTGTCTGCCTCTCTGCCTACTTGTGATCTCTCTTTCTGTGTCAAATAAATTTAAAAAAAAAATGGTAAAGGTGCCTGGATTGAAAGAAAGAGCCTGGAAACATGTAGGTTTTTTGTGGTATTATCTAGATAAACTCTAATATAATCAGTTGAACCGCCTAGGAGTAATGTGATTTATTTGGTATTCAGCACGACAGATTTGCATGCTTGGAGTTCGGTTGTTGAGTCAGAAGTGAAGTGAATTGGATGAGTTATTACTAGAAAAGCCACCAGAAGTCCAACTGTGGATTTTACTGTTTGGGGAGCATTTTGAAAATGGCGTTTGTTTTAATTAGTAATATTTATTTGTTAGAAGTCACACACTTGTACTATAGCTAACTTGTGTATTATAATTTTAGTGATATTCAAACATTCTGCATTCATTGTGGGAGTAGCAGCTCTGCCAGGTGACTTGGGTAGTTAACCTTTTGTTTTCTCAATCTGGCAAGTGCAGAAGGCTAAAGAGGCAATATTTAATGGAACTTGTACAGAGTTGTATAAGACCAACCCTGGGCCTAAGTGTTCTCAGCAGCTGGATCTAGTAGTTTAAAAGTCAGTATCACTCTATACCTCCCCTATCTGTTAAAACAGTGTAGAACAGTAGGGTGGCTGCTGAAGGTAGTATATATCATTAAGATAAAAATGATTTTGAAAATCTAGGAGTCCTAAGTAATTGTTAGGATATCTAACTCTTCTCCACCCCCCCACCCCGCTAAGCTTAATTTATTTATTTGAGAGAGAGAGTGAGCACACGTGTGTGGAGGGAGGGTACAGGAGGGAGAGAGAGAGAATGCCAAGCTGAGAGGGGAGCTGATCGCACTACCCATGAGGTCATGAGCCACCCGGGCACCCCAGGATATTGAATTCTTTGATTTAAAAATAACTTAGTGGGATGCCTGGGTGGCTCAGTTGGTTGAGCTTCTGTCATTGGCTCAGGTTGTGATCCCAGGGTCCTGGGATTGAGTGCTGCATAGGGCTCCTTGTTCAGTGGGGAGCCTGTTTCTCCCTCCCTCACTCCCTCTCTATCTCTCTCTCTGACAAATAAAATCTTTAAAAAAACATAAACTTATCGTTTCTCTTAGGAAAGTGATAAATTGAAAATCAGATTTTTCCTGGGAAGACTATCTCATTATTTTTGTCTTATATAGAGTGGGAAGAGCAGTAAATGGAGAGTTGTGAGACTCTAGGGTTTTCTTTTCCAGCCCTGCCACTGCCTAGTATGCCTAGTGTGTATTATTTTGGGCAATTTATAAAAAGAAAGGATGTAGTAGTCTCCAGTCTATCTGGAATAGTTCTGTAGTGTTACGGATTTACCTCTGAAAATGCAGAGTACTCATTCTTATTCTACTTCTCCCCTACATGGCATCCCTGACATCCTTTTTTATTTTTATTTAGTGTGTTGTTGGTGGCTGCAATGCCAGCTTTGCTTCTCAGGGAGGGCTAGCTCGCCATGTACCCACACACTTCAGTCAGCAGAACTCCTCAAAAGTTTCTAGCCAGCCAAAGGCCAAAGAAGAATCTCCTTCTAAAGCTGGGATGAACAAAAGGAGAAAATTAAAGAACAAAAGACGACGCTCATTACGTAAGTGTTTCACTAAAAATCTCTGTGTATATTAGATAGGTTTTGCTTATATTGTGGGCATTCAATTTGAGTTTTACTGTTCTTTAACTCTGCTTGTGTATTTTTGTTAACAATAATAAACAGAGAGGATCCTTTGAGTGTCAGTGTGAGAATTCAGTGTGATAGATGTTTTATTTTAGTGGTTAAGGGATGGTAAGTATTTGTGGCCTTAGAATATAAAATCTGTATAGAATTCCATTTTGAGAGCCCCTTTGATTCTGTTCTAAAATAAGAAAATTTAAAATATGGCAGTGTTGGTATTTTAGGAAAATGCGAACATGTTAAAAGTAATAATGAAGTAAAAGTAATTGGTTTACTCCAAAGTGGTATGTGTGAATAGCAAAAACTATTTGTAGTGTGTGTCTTAGTACTTAAGTCTCTCTTTTATGTGCTCAATTACCAGGTTATGAAATGTATCCTCAACATTTAGGATAGAACACAAGATGATAAGACTTACCAAATGTGGGAGTAGGAATTGACTTAGAACCTCCCAGAGCCTAGCACTGGCCCTGGTTCTTAATGTCAGCTGGCTAACTAAATATGTCCTAAATAAAGAACTATGATAGACTCCAGCTGTCATTGAAAGGGAGTCCACTGGAGGGATGAACTAGAAAGAAAAAAACAGATTGCGCCATATTCTCCTTTCTGTTGGAATTTGATTAGCGTGTAGAAGAGACTCCAGACACTAATCCAGATTAGGAGGTTTGGCTCTAAAATGTTAACATTTTTTTGTTACTATAAAGCTACAGTGGACAAATGAACAAATCAATGGTGACAAACTTTTCCAAGTGGACAAATGAACAAATCACTGGTGACAAACTTTTCCAAACTCTTAAGTTTCTTGTTGAAATAAACATGTATTTTTCCAAGTTGGCTATTGAATTTAGGTTATGGATCCATTTTCCTTTTGCCTTCCATTTATAAAAACAGCAGTGACATTTGTTTATTTTACTTGACTATTGATTTGGATAGCTTGTAATCACACACAGCAAATTGCTAAATATATATTACAGTATTTAAAACTGAGAATAACTTTTCTACCTATTCCACTTAATAGCTTCATTATTTTCTTCTCAGTGTATACATAGTAATCATTTAAACTTATTGACTTTTTCACAACATTTGCTTGGTAATATCTATACAATTTGCTAGTTTTCTTAAAAAGAATGGTTCAGTTAAATATCCAGTCCTCACTTAGAAATGGAGGGACCGATGGCTTGCAAGTCTATGGCCTCTTGAGAATGTTTTTTCAATATTAATAAAACGAGCTATGTGATAGGGAGAGTTGTGGAGAGGGAGGTCTTGTGGTGGGTGAAATAAAAACTTTTTGTTTCCTGTTTTATGGGGGAGAATGAGGATAATCCTGAATGTATGAACTTTAAAAGATCTAAGATCTTTCACTGTGAGCAGCCACTATTAAGTCCTGTGATTTTAATGGCAGAGCTGCTGCCATTGCAGCCCATTCCTTCCTTAAAAATATACAAGTCTATAGCAGTGTACTAAAATCACTTTGATAGTACCTTCTTCATGTAATTCAGAGAGGTCATTTTCACTTAACTGGGTGAAAAATACATTAACGAATAGAACTGTAGCTTAAGTCATTTTCTGTTTGATAGAATTTTTAAAATTTATTTTAAAGTTTTTCTTTTTTGACATACTTGAAAGTAAAGTGGAAAGAATAATACAGTAAATACTTGTATATCTTTCATTTAGAGAATATGCCATATTGGGTTTATCTCCCTACATATATATCTTTTTTTGGTCCTGATTCCAACGTACAAGATTGCGTCTCCTATGATTAATACCATTTTTGGGGAGTTACCCATAATACCATACCAAAAGGTTAAAAAGAAATAAAGTAATATGTATAATTTTGAGCCACATTCTCTGTTTTTGTGGTCTCCAAAGGTGTTTTTTTTTTTTTTTTTTTAAGATTTTATTTATTTGACAGACAGAGATCACAAGTAGGCAGAGAGGCAGGCAGAGAGAGAGAGAAGGAAGCAGGCTCCCTGCTGAACAGAGATTCCGGATGTGGGGCTTGATCCCAGGACCCTGGGATCATGACCTGAGCTGAAGGCAGAGGCTTCAACCCACTGAGCCACCCAGGTGCCCCTTCCAAAGGTTTTTGATTGTATAGCTCATCAGTTAAAAAAAAAATGCTTGGGCACACAATCCCAACATCTGTGCTTATATAGTTCACACAGGTAATGCTACTGATACACATTATAAAGCAATTACCAAGAAGGGTATATTGAAAAACACTGAGATGAAAAACAAAAGTAGTGAGATAGTATTTTCTTCCCCAGACGTGCTTTGGAGACTATTGTTCTAGTTACTCTGTTTTCTATAAGTGCTTATCCTGCTCAGGAAAAAACATATTTGGAGAACATAGACGGAGTAGATAGAGTACCCTTTTTTCCCCCAGTAGGCACAAATCTGGTAGGAAGGGGGTTTGTTTTTCCTTAAGATTTTTTTTTCTTCCTCATAAATGTCAAATGTTTTTTTTTCTGATTTACTGTTGCATTCCTCATCTGTGGGTTCTGCTAGTTTATTACTTGCTGTTTTGCTTACTTCTTTTGAAGAAAAGTCCAGTGAAAAAATAGCTATTTATTGAGTATGCCATCTGGTGAAAACAGTTCCCACCAAAGCGCTGGTGGATTTGTGTAGATGTTCTGAGAACTCCATGATTAGTAGAGGCAAATCCACTTTACACAGTAGTAAATCAGAGTACTGTGGTAAATCAGCATATATGTAGTTCAGAAAATACTGTACCAGGAAATCAGGCCATTTCATTTATTGTCAATAAAATTTAATTCTTAATTACAGATGATCTTGAAAATTTTCATGTATTAGTAAGCTCTACAGTTGTAAAATAAGAAAATTTTCATTTTCCTTATTTTGAGCAACATTCTTTTTTTAAAATTTTTTATTTTTTAAAGATTTTATTTATTTGACAGACAGAGATCACAAGTAGGGGGGGGGCGGGGGGGGGGGAGGCAGGCTCCCCGCTGAGCAGAGAGCCCAATGAGGGGCTCCATTCCAGGACCCTGAGATCATGACCTGAGCCAAAGGCAGAGAGGCTTTAACCCACTGAGCCACCCCGGCGCCCCCTCTCTTTTTTTTAAGATTTTATTTATTTATTTAACAGAGAGAAAGAAATCACAAGTAGGCAGAAGGACAGCAGAGGGAGAAGGGGAAGCAGGCTCCCCGCTGAGCAGAGAGCCCGTGAGGGGCTCCATCCCAGGACCCTGAGATCATGACCTGAGCAAAGGCAGAGGCTTAACCTACTGAGCCACCCAGGTGCCCCTTGAGCAACATTCTTATTAGGAATAAAAGTGGCACAATTTATAATACTAGTGGGATGAAAATAGAAATTTAAAAAATGTTCTTACCAAATTAAATCTTTAATGTATAGTTTTGTTGTGGTTAACACTAAGAGATTGCTTACTCCAGGTTTGTGAGCTTATTATTTTATTTTATTATTAAAAAAAACATTTATTTACTTGACACAGAGAGAGAGACATTGAGAGAGGAAATACAAGCAGAGGTAGTGGGAGAGGGAGAAGCAGGCCTTCTGTTGAGCAGGGAGCCCGATGCACGGCGTGATCCCAGGACCCTGGGATCATTACCTGAGCTGAAGGCAGACAATGGCTAAGCCACCCAGGCACCCCTTGAGCTTATTTTAAAAAGTAATATAAGGTTATTAATATAAACTGCTTTGAGATTTAAAGCATTTTTTCATATGCATTTGTTTTACTTAATCATAGTCTATAACGGTTGTGTCTACACTTCACAAATAAGGAAATAGGCTAAGTAGATTAAGCAGTTTGCCTGAAGTCACACAGCTAGTCACTGGTGGAGCTGGGAGCTAGAAAGAATTTTGGCAGAATTGTTGGCACTGAAAACTATATTTATAATTTCCCTGGATTGTTGTTAGAGTAATTTTTTTTTCTTTAAATATTCATTTATTTTGGGGCACCTGGGAGACTCAATGGGTTAAAGCCTCTGCCTTCAGCTTAGGTCATGATCCCAGGGTTCTGGGATTGAGCCCACATCGGGCTCTCTGCTCTCTGGACAGCCTGCTTCCTCTTCTCTCTCTCTGCCTGCCTCTCTGCCTACTTGTGATCTCTGTCTGTCAAATAAATAAATAAAATCTTAAAAAAAAATAGTCATTTATTTATTTGAGAGAGATGAAGGGAGAGCGAATCCCTAGCAGACTCTCTGCTAAGTGTGGAACTGATGTGGGGTTTGCTCTTAGGACACTGAGATCAGGACCTGAGCCAAAACTGAGTTGGACACTCAGCCATCTGTACCACCTAGGCGCCCCAGAAAAGTTACTTATAATCAAGAAAATACTTGTCCAAAACTCCAAAATAATATTACAGGTTTGCCAAGTTTGGGGGAAAAAAAATTTTTTTTTAATCTCTATACCCAATATGGGGTTCAAACTCACAGCCCTGAGATCAAGAACCCTATGCTCCTCCAACTGAGCCAGCCAAGTGCCCCAGGTTTGGAAAATTTTTGATTTTGTGTTAATACAGAATATTCATGACATGTATTTTAGATGCTTGGCTGTGGTGCATTGGATCTCAGTATAGTGATAGATGAGGAACTCATCAGACTGTTGAAAATACAGGACTGGTGCTCAAGAGAGGCACTGAAGTAAAACATAAAATTGTATAGAAAAGATAGTAACCACAGTCTGGAATCATGAGGCCTAATGTTAGAACTTCACACACCAAAATGGGCATAGTTAACCCACATTCACTCATTAGTTGGAAGTCTGCTTTTGTGTATGCTTCTTGTCAACTAGACCCCAGGTTCTGAAAGCAAAATAAAATTTTTATTTAAGCACCAGATAGATACGTTAATTGTTTCAGTCCTTCTTACTTATTACATATTTTCGTGGAAAATGAATTATTTGGCTGCTTGCATATTATATTTTTCTAAATATTCTTTACCTTTTTGTATTGACTTTTAGCACGACCACATGATTTCTTCGATGCACAAACACTGGATGCGATAAGACATCGAGCCATATGCTTTAACCTCTCAGCTCACATAGAAAGTTTAGGGAAGGGACACAGTGTTGTTTTTCATAGTACTGTAAGTATTTGTTACTGTTTTTTTTAATTATTTATGTAGGTATGCAAGAACATGTATTTTGACTTTCACAACCATTTCTAAACTGCTCAAAATCTAAGAATTATATTTTAACAGAATCATAAAAAGTTCTGCTTTATCAGTATTTTGAAAATTACATGTATTGTTGGTTATAAAGCAAATATAATTAACTCCTAAGCAACATGGGTTTGAACTGCAGGGGTCCACATAACAGATTTTAAAAAATAAATATATTAATGTAAATGTATATTCTTCCTTATGATTTTCTTAATATTTTTTCTAGTTTATTGTAAGAATATAGTATATAACAATTTGTATGTAATACATAGTATATAATACATATAATGTATAAAATAAATGTTAATTATATTATCAGTAAGGCTTCTGATAGCGGTAGACTGTTGTAAAGTTTTTGGGGGTCAAAAGTTAAATGTGGGTTTTTGATAGTGTGGGTGGTTGGCAGCCCTAACCTTTGCATTGTTCAAGAGTCAACTCTATTTCCCACAATTCAACATTTTGATGATTAAATTGAATATTTTAGCCTTTAATATGAGCTATTTAGGAATATTGGGGTGACATTTGGGTTTCTCGGCATTTGAAGATCAGGCTTTAACCTCAAACTAGCTGTCTTTTCTGGTTTCCTCATTTCTAAAATTAGAATATTAGACTCTTTTTAACTCAAAGCCATAAATGCTTACATGCTTCTCCCTCACCTGCCAAAACACTTCTAAAGTTGGAATTAAACAGAAGTAAGATAATGGCCATCAAATTAAAGATTTTGAAGGAGGGAGTTTTTTATTTGTTTATTCTGCTGATATATCCCAAGTTTCTGTCATTGTGCCTTGACACATAGTAGGCAGTCTATATATTTATTTGAATGGCTGTGTTCAGTAAATGAAAATGTCAAATTTGAAAAAGCAAGAAATACTTTATTTTTGGTTAGCAAAGAGGTAACAAAGAGTTGTTCTTTATTCCCATGCCTCTTGCCATTTTATTATCCAATCGTCCTTAAATTGGTGTATTTTGGTGTAGGTAAGTTAGTAGAGGTAAATTTTAGAGCAGACCTTGGTGATTTGAATCCCTAGAGAAAAGGATTGTTTAATTTTGACTGTTGAAATATAAAATATACTAAATTTAGGTTTAATTTTTTTATATCAATCAGAATCACAGAATTAAATACAAAAGATCAGTTATTATTATTGGTGCAAAAATGTGGTTTTATTATAGCAGGGACAGGATCCGTGGGCAGAAAGAGCTGCCTAAAAAATCGGTATTGACATCAGTTTCCCTACTGGTTTGAATATTTATTTTTCCATCTCCAGTAACATTGAGGTTCTCTTGCTTTGCATTTTCACTTTTTCTTCTGTGTATACTTCCAGTGAAAGATTCCCAATTTTGGTTATAATTGCCAGAATTAAGTGCAAGAAATATAAAGATTAGAAAGCAAGGGAACCTTTTCTGAGTTTGCATTTGAGGAAAGGTGCACCATATTTATTCTCTTTTAAAGAACATTGGATTAGGGGCGCCTGGGTGGCTCAGTGGGTTAAAGCTCTGCCCTCGGTTCAGGTCATGATCCCAGGGTCCTGGGATCAAGCCCCGCATCAGATCGAGCCCCACATCAGGCTCTCTGCTCGGTGGAGAGCCTGCTTCCCTCTCTCTCTCTGCCTGTCTCTCTGACTACTTGTGATCTCTGTCTGTCGAAAAAAAAAAAACAAAAACAAAAAAACATTGGATTAAAAAAAAATCAACGTTGGAAATATAGTTATCTAAATAAGAATGAAAGGGTTGAAACGAAAATTAGAGTTTGAGAAGACAGTTAAAATGACTCTGTTGGGAATTCTGATGGGATTCAGCAAGATCAAGGGCTTGTTCAGCAGTAATGCTTAAAGTCCTCCTTTACTGTTGTTTTTGTTTTGTTTTAAAGATTTTATTCATTTATTTGAGAGAGGGAGAGAGAGAGCACAAGTGGGCATAGGAGGAAGAGGGAGAGGGAGAAACACATTTCTTGCTGAACAGGGAGCCGGACACAGTGCTCAGTCCCAGAACCCTGGAGGCAGATGCTTAACCATCCAAACACCCTGGTGCCCCTGAAATCCTCTGAAGTTTGATAACATAGGTTTATAATTTGGTGGGTCTATAATTGTTCTTTTCTTCAAAGGCCTGTAAGATTGGTCACCAGACCCAGAGTTTGGCATTAGTACTCACTTGTTCATTCACTTAAATATTGAGCACCTACTGTGTACTGGTGATACAACAGTGAACAAAACTATTAAAACAATAAACCATGTGTAGTGGAAGAGACATGATAAACAAGATGAAATAGTAAAATTGTAAAAACTTACAGGAAGAGGGGTATGAGCCATTCAATTATTAGGGGGATGAACACCATAGCTAGAGGGAAAATTTAAATATAAGTTGAAAAGTAAGAATATCCCAAGTATGTTTGAAAGTATGCCAAGTATGCAAGAAGGCAGAGAGTCAAAGTTAAGTCAGAGAGATAATAGGGGGAGAATCTTGTTGGACTAAGACTTTGGTTTTTAATCTTTGTGATGGGAAGCTGTTGAAGAAGTTTGAGTAGCCATGGTCTGATGTAATTTTTTTCGTAAATTTTACTGAGGTGTAATAAATATAAATGCACCCATTTAAAGTATAGTTTTATATGAGCTTTGACAATTCATCTATGAATCCACCACTGCTGCCACAGTTAAGATATAGAACATTCCCATCACTCAAAGTTTTCTAGTGTAAACTCATTGATCTCTTCTTCCCTCTCATGTGGATTTTAATGTGCTTGGATTTCTGTCTTGAAGACAGAGTGTAGGTCAGGATGGGGAAAAGAGGATCAGTCTTTTTAGTATCTGAGGTGAGAAAAGGCCGGAATAGTTACAGTGGAGATGCTAAGAATTGTTAGATTCTGATATTTTTTCAAAGTAGTTATGTAGAATTATGTAGTAGTTAAGTAGAATTATGGACGGATCATATTTCAGTTTGATAATGAAAGTAAAGGATGACTCCAGTGTGTTTGGTCTGGGCAATTGGGCAAAAGAATGGAGTTGCCATTTAATAGAAAATTTGGAGAGTAGATTGGGGGAGGGGAAGTGTCAAGATCTTACTTTTTCACACATTCAATAGAGAATCTATTGCATCTTTCACTTAGTCAGATTGATATAAGAGTTTGAGCCCGCGGGCACCTGGGTGGCCCAATGGGTTAAAGCCTCTGCCTTTGGCTCAGGTCATGATCCCGGGGTCCTGGGATCGAGCCCCGCATCAGGCTCTCTGCTTGGCGGGGAGCCTGCTTCCCCCTCTCTCTCTGCCTACTGGTGATCTTTGTCTGTCAAATAAATAAATAAAATATTAAAAAAAAAAAAAAAAGTTTGGGCCCAGAGGAGAGGTGTGGCTACTTATACAAATAATACATTTTTCAGCAGAGTAGTGGTATTTAAAGGAATCAGGCTAGATATGATCATCTAGGAACTAAATATAAGTAGAGAAGAAGTGTAAAGAGTGAGGTTTGGGGCTTATCACTGATTTTAAAGGGCAGTAGATCTGATGAAATAATGGTTTAGTAATGAGCAAATATCTCAAATATTAAGTAATAGTGGTGATGATGGTGAATAAGGCTGTATGTTAAAAAATGAAGCACCAGTGTTCACATGCTTTCATTAGAGCAGCTTCTTGTGATGAAATCCTTAGGTTCACCATGGGAGAAGTAGATATGATAAAAAAAAATCAAAGAACTAAAAATGGTGATATTAGGAGTCTGGAAAAAAAATTTTTTTTTTAATTCACTGTGTCAAAATCGTCTGTGAACATGAAAATCAGTTTTTTAGATGTAGAAAATATCTGAGAGATTTTAAGAACCTGATTTTTATGTTTGTCATACAATGAAAACTAACGAATAAGAGTGATTTGCACCCCAAAGTCACATCAGGGATGCATGAATACCTTGAACTGAGGAAGCACCTCAAAGGTAGAGTGTAATCGGAGGTGTGCGTTTTCCTGAGGAAAGTGGAAGGAAGAACTATCAGTATGGGAAAAGGTGTACTTCATTGGACACAATAGAAAAGACGGGAATTAGGTGGACCTCCTAAGTTCCATGACAAGGAAGGTTTTGATGGAAGTGGTATGTGTTACACAGAATCACTTGTTTTAGTAGGCAGACTATCCAATAATAACTGTAAATTTGTTTCGTAGAAATTAAATAAGCAATTAAAGGAAATAACCATACAGTTTGCAGAAAAATATGTTGTGAGGTACATACTGTGTAGTTGACCTCATTTGTCTTACTTCTTTAATTGAAACGTTTTCTTTTGAGCCTTCTCCAGAAGAGGTCAGCAGAATCCTAGTTACCAGTCAGTTAGCTTGCCGTGGTTGGTTGGTTTGCATTGTTTTCATGTCTTATTTTTTTTTTTAGAGGTATTTTGTTTCAGCATCTTTAGATCTGTCTTTGGGTTCTTAAATTAATCTCATTGTGCCAGGTCTAGAATTAGAGTTCTTAGCTATTGTTTTTTTTTTTTTTTTTTAAAGATTTTATTTATTTATTTGACAGAGAGAGATCACAAGTAGGCAGAGAGGCAGGCAGAGAGAGTGAGAGGGAAGCAGGCTCCCCCGCCGAGCAGAGAGCCCGATGCCGGACTTGATCCCAGGACCCTGAGATCATGACCTGAGCCGAAGGCAGCGGCTTAAACCACTGAACCACCCAGGCGCCCTTAGCTATTGGTTTTTTTTGTTTGTTTGTTTGTTTTTTAAAAGATTTATTTATTTGACAGATAGAGATTACAAGTAGGCAGAGAAGCAGAGAGAGAGAGAGGGGAGGAAGCAGGCTCCCAGCTAAGCAGAGAGCCCGACGTGGAGCTCGATCCCAGGACCCTGGGATCATGACCTGAGCCGAAGGCAGAGGCTTTAACCCGCTGAGCCACCCAGGTGCCCCAGCTATTGGTGTTAAATAATGAGTATAGAAGGTATTTTTATTTTTGTATAAAGTGCTGTTTTTGCTTAGTTCTAATACATTTTGAGGTGTGTGGCTGTTTGCAGCTTAAATTAGGTACTGAGATTTAGATTATGAGAACACTAAGATGTTAATTTTGTTAACATGGAAGTTACAAGAGTTATATAATTTTGGTCAGTTATTTAAGCATTTCCTTGAATTTTCAGAATCTCTTAATGAATAACAAGTATGTTGCCTTTTCTACGTTTTATACAGGTCTTTTTATTCAGGTTGATCCACTATTTAACTTTGATCTGTAGAATCTGTGTCTATTAAATGTTTCATTTAAAATACCACCCAGCAAACGGAAACATCCAAGCAAACAACAAATATCTTAGTCATAAATTAAAGACTTTTCCTATCTCAGCTGTTGTTATTATTATTTTTTTTAAAGATTTTATTTATTTATTTGACAGACAGAGATCATCACAAGTAGGCAGAGAGGCAGGCAGAGAGAGGAAGAAGCAAGCTCCCTGTTGAGCAGAGAGCCCAATGCGGGGCTTGATCCCAGGACCCTGGGATCGTGACCTGAGCCGAAAGCAGAGGCTTTAACCCACTGAGCCACCCAGGCGCCCCTATTGTTGCTATTTTTTCTTTACTCTTCTATTTGTTCTTTAAAAATATTTCAACCAATAACGGATTTTTCGTTGGCAATCTAGCTAATAGTCAGACTTTAATAGATAGTAAAATAAATAGCATTTTCAGTCCCTTAATAAAGTTAACATTGTGTTAGTATTTGCAATGCAAAACTTCTTCAACTCCTTTTTTCTCTTTTTCTTTTGTGAAAGTACATTATTAAAGGTGAAGCGTCTCAAAGCAGGTCAGAACAAAATATTGTAATATCTGGTCTAGGATATGAACTTAGAAAAATCTTAATTAGGATCAAAAGTGCTTTTTATTGATATATTAAAACAATGTTCTACAAATCATTTTTATGATCTCTTTTATATCATTACTAGGTAATAGCTAAAAGAAAAGAGGATTCTGGAAAGATAAAACTTTTGCTTCATTGGATGCCTGAAGACATGTAAGTATTTGGAATACTATGTATAATGAATAGACTCTCTTATTTTTATTAAAATCTTATACTAAATAATTTGGATTTGAATATTATAAAAGAATTACAGAATTTAAGCTTGGTATTAAAAAAATAATCTGTGAAAGCTCTTACAGTACCTGCGTCAAGGTATAACTTTAAAACTAGCCTTTTTACTATTTTTAATAAAAGTTGTTGTAGCAGTTTTTAGTCATTTTTAGGATGTGATCATTTTAAGCATTTTTCAGTGACCCTTAGGTATTATGCAAGCAGCCTTAATTGTGGTTTTGTTTGAATCATTTATTTAAAAATTTCTGAGTAATTTCTAGCACACAATGATATTTTATAGAAAAATCATTTGGCTAGTTTTCTAGCAGCACTGTGTTTTTCCGACCCAGATGCTCCTTAATTAGACTTTTCTTTCCCTCTCTCCCTTTCTTCCTTTTTCTTTCTGGGACTCATTCCCTCCCTCCCTCTTTCTTTTCTTTCTGATTTTATTTATTTAACAGAGAACACAAGGAGGGGGAGGGGCAGAGGGCAAGAGAGAAGGAGGCTCCCTACTGAGCAGAGAGCCTGATGGTGGGGCTCCATCCCAGGGTTCTGGGATCATGACCTGAGCTGAAGACAGACGCTTAACCAACTGAGCCACCTTAATTAGACATTTCATGTTTAATTTTCCTTTTATCTTTTCATTAATTTTTTTTTTCTTGTTAGAAAAGGTAATGAAAATGTATCTTAGAAATTTTGGATAAAATAAAAATTTCCAAGAATAGAATAAATTTTTTTTATTAGCATATAATGTATTATTAGCCCCCGGGGTATAGGTCTGTGACTCACAAGGTTTACACACTTCATAGCACTTAGCATAGCACATACCCTCCCCATTGTCCATAACCTCACCACCCTCTCCCTACCCGCCCCAACCCCTCAATTTGTTTTGTGAAATTAAGAGTCTCTCCTCTCATGGTTTGTCTCCCTCCCAATCAATCACATCTTGTTTCATTTATTCTTTTCGTACCTCCAAACCCCCTACGTTGCATCTCCACTTCCTCATATCAGGGAGATCATATGATAGTTGTCTTTCTCTGATTGACTTATTTTGCTAAGCATAATACCCTCTGGTTCCATCCATGTCGTCGCAAATGGCAAGATTTCATTTCTTTTGATGGCTGCATAGTAAGGATAGAATAAATTTAAGAGGATGGAATCTCATTGTGTATACTTGGTTTTTCATAAGTCATTAGTATGTGGTTAACATTTGTCTTTGTTATTAAATATTTTTCTATAATGTTTCTCATTCTAAGGAGATGTTAATGAATGTGCTGTGAATTAAGAGTTCTTTTTTTTTTTTTAATAAAGATTTTATTTATTTATTTGACAGACAGAGATCACAAGTAGGCAGAGAGGCAGGCAGAGTGAGAGGAGGAAGCAGGCTCCCTGCAGAGCAGAGAGCCTGACACAGGGCTCGATCCAGGACCCCGGGATCATGACCTGAGCCGTGACCAGAGCCGAAGGCAGAGGCTTCAACCCATTGGGCCACCCAGGCACCCCATATGTGCATTTTTTTACATGGGATTTGATCTAGTGGAGTGTTTACTTATTTAGTCATTAAAAAACTTGGTGTCACCGTGAGGAATATAGTCAATAGTAGTGTAATATGATACAGTAACAGAGTAATGTCTTAATTAATGAGTTACTATGCGTTGGAAGTCAACTGTACCTCAATAAAAAAAATAAAAAAGCTCATTGTCAAAATGTCATCAAGTCAAGCTCAAATATGAATTTAGTTAGTAAATTAAAAGACAGTGTTTTATAATGCGTGTTTCTGAGTTTGATATGGCTTTGCCACCAAAAATTCCTAACTCATTCTCAAATTCATGCCTGAAATTTCCCTGCCATTTTTTAGCTGAGATTCTGCGTCCTTGTTGTTCCTTGGCTCTTGAAAAGCTTGTTAACCTAGGTGACTCAGTCACACTAGCCCAGAAAAGTCTGGGTAATGTGAGGTCATATGAAGAATAAGCTTTAAGATTAATGTTATTTCATTTATGCTTGTTTTTAATTTGTAGTCTGCCTGATGTGTGGGTGAATGAAAGTGAACGACATCAATTAAAAACTAAAGTAGTTCATTTATCAAAGCTACCCAAAGATACTGCCTTGCTTTTGGATCCAAACATATACAGGTAATTTAATTCTTGATTTGGTGTTTTACTTTTGAATTGTAATCTTAAATCTCTCTAAATTTTGGATATAAGGTTAAGACTTATTTTTAAGTACTAAATTTCAGTACCAAGCATAGTTTGCTTTCTGGAACTTTGTATATGGAAATTCCATTATATAAACTTTATAAATTTTAGAATCCAGAAAGATAATATTTTGGTAAAGTTTATATGCCAGTTTAATTCCAGATTTATCTTATGTAGCTTAGATTGTAATATATATAGTATTTTGAAAATAAGTGCCTTTTATTTAAGTATGTAATTCTTTTTATGATACCAGTCTTTTGTGGGTCTGGGAATATATCCCATGTGGCCTAAAATACCATAAATGGTTGAATTTTTAGTATATGTGCTGCCGAAGCGAGCACAATGGTTGAATTTTTAAACTTACACTCCACCCAAACTTTTTAGGAGAACAGTTTAAATATTGTTGTGTTTGTTTTTAAGAGGTAGCTCAGTGTTCACATTGCTAATAATTTTCTGATCTGACCTTTGTTTTAGTGTGCTGTGCTTATGAAGGTATAGGGGGG
This sequence comes from Meles meles, assembly GCF_922984935.1. Taxonomy (NCBI): domain Eukaryota; kingdom Metazoa; phylum Chordata; class Mammalia; order Carnivora; family Mustelidae; genus Meles; species Meles meles. The sequence goes on from NC_060072.1 coordinate 62,447,858, forward strand.
GAAGGAGAAGAGACCAACATTTCTGACTATGTGCTGAGTCACTTTGCTAGGTGCTTTACATACACTTCATCCTCACAGCAGCCTGTGAAGTAGGTGTTACTATCTCTGTTTTACAGATTGGAAAACTGAGGCAAGAGTTTAAATAGCTTGCCCAAGGTTACACAGATAGTATGTGACTGAACTCTCCTTACTGCCTCCATCCAAATGACATATACTAGGGTAATTCAGAAAGTGGTGTAAATGCTTAAGAAGCACTCTTCATGAACAAACGTGTGTTTTAAAATCAGTTTTAATTTGATATGTATTTTGCATAGAAATAGGTTGAATAAGATAGCTTTTGATAATTGATAATACCAAATGTGAATTTTAGTTATCATAAAGAGACTGTGTCCTATGCCAAATTCTGAAGCAATTAAGTACTTCGAAGGTTCTGCTAATTCTTTGACTCAATTTTTTGGAATGTTATTCAGTATAATAGGGTTTCTTATAATTGGAGATATCTTTGGAGAATGAAATTCTAACATAATGAATGGGCCTTGCCATGTGGAAACACTGAGACTCTTGAGTTTTCCCTACTCCCCCCAAATTTATTTTAAACATCTGATGAAGGTGCTAATAATAAGTACCACCAAAACTTGTTTTTTTGTGATGAACTGTGTTATCAAGAGATTAGCGTAATAAATAGTGAAATTACCTTAAAGGAGAAGATTGAAGGAGATTCACTACCAAAAATATGGGAAAGTCATGATTTACCTTTCTCTTTATAAGAAAAAAAATTGAATATTCTTTATTTACTGGTACTTAATTTAGGGTTTATTTCTGCTTACTCTTTGAAGGGAGTAATTAAAATTAGCATTCTAAAAGAGTGATATTTTGGGAAAGCCACCCTGCTATTAGAACTGGTTGTAAACATCCCTTATGCAGAGGGTTGGCAAAGAGGCATGAATCTTAATTACAAGATTCAGACTAACTTCTGTGTTTCTGCCCTATGTTCTACTTCCCCCTCTCTAAGGGTCCTCCTTTTTCACAGACCAGCTTATTTTTGTAATTCATGTGTATACTGTAAGCAAATTAGATATTTTAGTGAATATTTTTAGGGACTTAAAAAATTCAGGTACAGAACTACTGTCCAAAAGAGCATAGGAATTGCATTGCATGTTTACAAAAGTGTACATCTGCAGTTCTATTGATTTCATTTTTGGGTAATGAACATGTTCTTAAGACATATTAAATGCATCTGTGGAGTTATTTTTCTTTAACTGTATTCTACCCCCCATCCCCAACCCCTACCCGTTCTTAACATTTAATTTTGAGTCTAAACTTTCATGCTCTACTGTTCTGGAAATTAGCATTAAGTCTTTCCTAAAGTGGTACAGATTAATAGAACTGGCTACATCTGCTGTGATGTAACATGTGAGCAAGGGCTGGATTTGGATTCGGAAAACTTGTGAAATTAAGTAAAAAAGCAGTTGTTCTAACTTGTTTTAGGAGAATTATCTTGTGGCTTATACATATCTCAAAATGAAAGCATGATAAACCTAAAAATATACTCAAAATGAAACTAGAAAGAACATTTACTTAAGATTTAAGCATCAGTTTTAAAGTTCTCTTTGGTTAACATGCATGTGTTAAGCATGAGAATCTCTTTTAGAATCAGATTACTTAAAAAAAGATTTATTAAAAAGCTGTATTATGTAACTGAGTTTGCGATTGTTAAAGTATGAATGCTTTGGAAATAAATTTTAATGATCAGTGATTATCACATTGCCTATATCTTATTTAATGTTTTTAATGTCTCTTTTGAAATACTTAATGTGGTTTTGATTCAGTCGAATAAAATAATATTCTTTTTTCTCTTTTTCTAGAACAATGCCACAGAAGAGGTTGAAGAGGTAAAAAATAAATAAATACATAAAAAGCAAACAAGCGGGGACACCTGCAGTCTTAGTCACTGACAATGGGTTTAGTAAAAGTTGCACATTAGAGTCAACCCCTTTCCTTTTTTTTTTTTCTTAAATCCAGTATTTAGAATAATATTTATGCTTAGTGTAAACATTCTGTGAATGAAGTAGGCTCTTCTGTGGAATATATTAATATATTACTGTATATCCACATTTTCATGGAATGGTACTGTGGGAGACTGAGCAAACACTCTTCTGGCAACTTAGTGGAACAGCTTCTTAAAGGCTTTGCATGCTTGCTGCTTTAAGCTGCTTTTTTCCCCCCCTTTAGCGATTACAGTAGTTTATATTGGAAAGAAAACAATTACAACATGTGCCCTTAAAAATACCAAAAGCACTGTAAGGATATTTGTCTTGACAGTGTCTATTGATTTGAAGTCATACTAGGAAATATTTTGACAATGAAAATTATCAAGAGATAATTTTACCTTTCGATTATGATAAATAGATGTGATTGGTTGCCATTTGTGTTCTTTTGCAGAACTCTGATAAGAAAAGTGTTCAATTTGTATTTAAGCAAACAGTGAACGACATTTGCAATCAACTAAAAATTCGTCTATCGAATTAGGGCTGAAAATTTCTGTTAAAGAGTGTTGCAGTATGTCTGGTGGCTCCCTTTTCAGGACTAGGGTTTTCTCATGGAGTACAGTATGTTAATATTTACCTATATAACTAATCTGTTAACGGTTTTTGAAAAACCTCTATTTCCAATTATTTGAATAATCCTCATATTTTCGTTTTAACCTATATAAGCCTCTAATTTTTTTTTTTTCTGAGGAAAGCATTTGGTTTATGAGTTGTTTTTTCTTAACAGAAGAAAAATTGTGTTTTCTTTTTTTTTTTTTTAAAGTATTTCAAACTGAATCCTTTATGCACCAAAGTTGGTTTTGAAAAGGAAAATAAAATCACTTTCTTGCTTGGTAAGCAAGAAGCCATATGGATTTTTTTTAACTTACAGAAATGGAAATATGTGTAACTTGTTAGTATTGTATCAAACAAATGTTGCATAGAGATAATAGAACATTGCTTGTAAATAATTCAGCAGATTTGTAATATATTTTTATATTATGAAATGTACTGTAGATGTTTTTCTAGAGGCATGAAAGTTAAATGTATATATTATGGGTAGAAATAATATTGAAGGATATTGTAATTCACTAGTGCTGCCAGAGGAATTGTTAATAAAGCACCTTCTTTAACAATAAATGTCTTTGCAGACTTAAGGGACTATGTACTACTGTTAATATCTATAAGAACAAAACACATTGAACATCCTTCCAGAAAGTCTTTTGAGGGAGGACCTATACCCATAATAGAATTATGGCACTCATTTCTGACAGTGACCGTGAAATCAATTATTTCCTTACTGTTGGAAGGACATATTGTAAAGTATATGTGGTTATATGCAGTCAAACTGCAGAAAATACTCCTGATTGAGGAGTTTTCACTTTACTACAGTGATATAAAAACCAGCAGTTTTTACACTAAATTTTTTAAAGAAAAGAATAGACAAAAATATAGAATTAAGCCTTTGGTTCCAAAATGGGAAAGATTCCATGATAACATAAATCATTTCTCATTTACTTTAAAAAATTTTAAAAATTATAAAAATTATGGGAGACTTTATTCGTTAACAGTGGGGTAAAGAGCTATATACATGAAATGAGTCATATAAAATTAAATGAAGTGCAAATAAAAGCACTGCTACTATAAGACATTCTGGAATGGTTGTTTAATAAGGGTATTATCCGTTTGATCTGTAGCAAATGTGATTTTATTTTTGAAAAGAAGAGAAAAGCAGTGTGTTTAATTTTTTTTTTCTTTTGCTTAAGCACTTCATCATTTGCTTTATTCTGTATCTACGAAGTAATCTGCAATCTTCTTTGTTATTTTAAAATTTTGATTTGTTATAAAATTGCCAAATAGAAGTGTTTCAGATATATAGTTTGTACCTGTATTTTTTATTTTATTGCCTCATGTTCTTGTAAGTCATTCTTAATTGACCGATGATTGTAGACCTTGCCTGAGTATTTTTTCTAATAAAACAAAAGCAAATCACATTTAGCTTCAAAATTGTAACAATTCAATTAAATTTTAAAACGACATCTGAAATATACATCTCATATTTTCTTGAAGGGCACAACAAATAAATTAGTTTTTTCATTGTTTGGAAATATCTAGATGTCAAAACCAAACTTCATGGTTATGGATTAGCTAGCCTCTGAGTACTTAATTACTCATGGTACTTTGCTGCTTATCTGACTTTGGTCCGATACTATCTATACTAAAACACCAAAAGGAATATGGAATTAAAATGAAATAGTTTTATAATTTGTATATATACATGTATACACACATGCAATTAAGATTGGGAAATAAGTGTGAACATTTTAACCAAAAATAGTTTATTTAGTGATGTTTACCATTTATATTGTTCCTCCTAACCCCCATATATGACATATTTGGAATATGGCACCTGAAATTATCAGTCTCTTACTCAGAATCCATTGTATGGTTCAGCAGCAGGCAAACTGCGGCCCAAAGGTGTGTATCCGTTCATGTATGTATTGTCTGTGACTGGTTTCTCCCTGTAGTGGCTGAGTTGAGGAATGAGAACGCAAGGCCTATCAACCCAAAATACTTAATCTCTGACCTTTTAAGGAAAAATTTGCCAGTTCCTAATATAGTCGATAAAATTTTGGAAAATAAACCTAGGCTACACAAATTAATCTACATTTTAATCTGATAGTATTAATTTTGGTACCAAACCAGTACAGTAAATTTCAGTGAAAGTCATTTGTACTTTTCAGTAAATATTGCTATATTAGGTACCTGTAACAAATGGTGTTTTTAAAAAAAAAATTTACATTGAATTTCTTAATAGTTACCAACATTTCACCATTTGTGTTTTTGTATCCTTAGGACTAAATGAGATTTTGTAAATCAGATTATGTTTAAACCATAAAGCACATCTGCTCTATATAAAAGAATTTTGGAAGTGGAAAATATTGTAAAATTTAAAGTTGTTTATTTTTCTAATAAACTTTTTCCTATATAAATTTTCCCTAAAGTGGACCCACATGAATTCTTAATTTCAGATGGAAGGAAATTCAGATGAAGAGTAATTAACTCTCAATACATATTTTAAGATTTGTTTTACTCTGATTGAAAGCACTGATAATTATGTCAGTAAATCTTTGACTGTAAAACTTTTTTCCCTTTCACACCTTAATAAAATGTTTTAAGTACACAAGTATTCTTAAAAGGATAGAATTTGCTAGTTATTTAAAACATCTTTTATTGTTTGTTATTTGAATTCTTGTTTTAATAATATATGATTAATAGAAGTGTTAGATACTCTGATAAAATTTAAAATGGGAAAATATGGTTGAGGTCTATAATATAGTTGGTGGGGGCTTTATTTTTAAGTCTTTAATACATCTGCGTAGTTCTCTAAAAGGCAAACACAAATTCTTAGTTTAGGTAGCTTCTCAGTATGATAAACTGATATTTATCTGTAAAACAGGTCCTAGGGTTACAGATCTACAAGGAGATGCTAATAAACACAACAGTCTTTCTTAGAAAGGCAGTTAAATCCTGTATGTCATTTGAATGTTTTGGAGTTTTGTTTTAAGACTTAAGCAATCTTTACACCCAGCACCGGGCTTAAACTCAACCCTGAGATCAAAGTTGCATGTTGCACTCATCGAGCTAGTCAGGCACCCTGAATGTTTTGGGTTTTTTGGGAGTGGTAATGGTACATTTTGAAAATGAAAAATATTCTTCCAGAAAATGTAGACTATTTCTTAAAAGGATAAAATTTCTTAGAACATTTCATGCATACTTTTGTTTCTTTAATTCTTAAAGAATCTGACCTCGTGGAGGACTTTATAATTTAAGATTTATTTATTTATTTGTGGGGGGGAAGGGTAGGGAGCAGGAGGGAGAGTCTGAAATAGACTCTGTGCTGAACACAGAGCAGATGTGGGGCTCAATCTCCCGACCCTCATCACCACCCAGATCACATCCTGAGTCGAAACCGAGTCGGACACCTAACCGACTGCACCAATCAGGTGCCCCAATAGCTTTAATATAAATAAGGGTCTGCAGCATTCTTTTTTTTCCTTTTAGGTTAGAGTATTTTGTTATTTCTAATGGTTATGAACCTCAAGAGCCTTAAAAATGTAATGAAATGCTGTATTTTTATTTTTAATTAAAAAAAAACTTAAAATATCGACATAGTCCAATTTATTTTCTGAATCAGGTTTGGATAATATATAATACATGGTTCTATTACTCTGAAAATTAAAAAAGAGTTGTAAGTGGCTACAGCAGGAATTACAAAACACGTTTTTTTTTTTTCTAGTTCAGTGTTATTTTCACTATAGCAAACTGCTTTTTGCAATGTGTGAGAGGAAATAAATGTACATTGTAATACCACTGTAAAGTTGTTTTCGGTGTTTCTGCCACAGCCAGTCCCTAACATGATACATGGCATGAAATGGTCTGTAAGATAGTCTGTTTGTTGAAAAGGTGTTACAGGTGAGTACTTGTTGCAGGAACATATTTTGGAGAATTATGTCCATAAAACAACCTGGCTTAAACCACACTGTGATAATATTTATGTACCTTTATTTATGAGCCTATAAAGGGAGATATACTTCAGTTTGTCTGAACATTCTCAATATAAAGGATTATTGATGTTACTATATTTTTACATATTCAGTTGTAATGTAACCATTTGGGGTTTATTTTTATTAAAAAGGGGCTCAATTTAGTTTTCCATTTTTTATAATACCTCAATTTATGATACGAATAACATGTTTTTCATTTAAGCCAACATATAGTAGATACTTAGTTTCAGATGTTATGGTCAATAATTTATCAGTTGTGTATAACACTCAGTGCTATGATTTACATTTTTAAGTAATAACACTACTTTGAAGGAGTTACCCAGTATTTGATTTCTTTATTTAAATGTTTGTCATGGTCCCAAAGCATTGCCCCCCAAAGAACCTGTTTTCCTTTTCAGAATTTATATGCTTCTGCTAAAGAAAAATCTATGTGTTACAAATCTTAGGAATTTATTAAGAAATTGCCAAGGACTGTTATGTTCCTATTAAAACCATTTCAGGAATTCATTTATGCATAATGCATCTTGCATAAGATTTTTAAATTGGGGGCCTTTTTCTGTTTAGTAAAACAGTTTTCTTAGAGGCTGTGGAGCAAGGGAATAATAATAGATTGTAAAATGTGGGCATTTACTCTTTGAGAGCTGGGCCCAGTGTAAGTAGTTCAGTTTAAACATCATCGAGCATTGCAGAAGAGTAGGTGTAGGTCAGAAGATTCCTAGGGTAGGTCTTCTTGAATTTCATAAATTAAGGAAACCTAACTGGTTTCTTCTTAGTACTTGAATATTTTTTTTAATACCTGCATAATAGCTTTCAAAGAGTAGTAAATGTAATAAATGTCATTTTTTATAGAAGTTAAGAAAGCTTATTTAAGTTTCTGTGTATCTCCATGTATGTTCTTCCCTAAATCAACCAAAATACCTGGTTTTCTATTTAAATGTCATTCAGAATAGTCAGCATTCATTCAGACTTTGACTTCAACATCGGTAGTATTTTTAAAATATTAATTTTAGTTTCTCTTATTAAAATTAGAATTGCCAAAATGAAGAAATTAATATGTAGGAAATAGCGATAAAAATGAAAATCCTCACTTTCAACTGACCACACATTCCTGGTCTCCAGATAAACCTTTTGTTGAATCCTTCCCCAACTACTTCTGTGCTTGCTTTATTTTTTTTTTAAGATTTTATTTCTTTTAATTTATTTTGACAGAGTGGGCAGAGAGGCAAGCAGAAGGGGGTTAGGGGGAAGCAGGCTCCCTGCTGAGCAGAGAGCCCGATGCGGGGCTTGATCAGAGGACCCTGAGATCATGACCTGAGCGGAAGGCAGCGGCTTAACCCACTGAGCCTCTCAGGCGCCCCTGTGCTTGCTTCTTAAATTGTTACACATTCAGTTCTAGGATTTGGCTTTTACTCAAGACCTCTGTAATGGTTCTTTATTCTTTTTTTGTGGCCAGGTATGATATGCCATAAATTATCTAGTCATTCCCTACTGGTTGACATTGAGATTGTTTACAGATTTGGTGTCATATAATTAATACAGTAGCATCCTTGAAAATATAGTTGGAGAGATTTCTGTAGTGTAGTCTCCTGGGCGGGATGATTAGCTGACTTAAAGAGTTAGTGAGTTGTGTCTATTTTAAGTTTTGGTATTGCCAAAGTTTTGGTGTGCTGCAAACATAAACTGTCAACTGGGTATGAATGTGTTTTTCCCTGCACTGTACCAGTACTTAAATATCAACCTTTAAATTTTAATCAGTCTAAGTGGAAAAGTGGGCTATGAGAATTGCCTGGGTTGATTCTCAGCTCAATTGAAAACTGGCTTTGTGGTTTGGGGAAGTTGAACTCCTTTTTTTTTTTTAAGATTATTTGATAGAGACAGCTTGAGAGGGAACACAGCAGGGGGAGTGGGAAAGGGAGAAGCAGGCTTCTTGCCAAGCAGGGAATCTGATGCGGGACTCCGTCCTAGGACCCTGGGATCATGACCCAAGCCGAAGGCAGAAGCTTAACGACTGAGCCACCCAGGTGCCCCATGTTTTTTCATTTGTAAAATGGCATGCTATGGTTACTTACTTGATAGGATTTGTATAGTCCTTGTTTTGATCATGGTTTGAAAGAGTACAGTCTTAATCTTTGTTTTCTTACTCCTTTTTAAAAAATTTAATTATTTTAGAGCTTGTGAGCGAGTAGGAGGAGGGGCAGAAAGGGGGGATACAAGCAGGCTCCCTGCTGAGTGCAGAGCCCAGCGTGGGTCTCCATCCCATGCCCCTGAGATCTTGACCTGAGCCAAAATCAAGTCAGAGGCTTAACTGCCTGAGCCACTCAGGTACCCTGTATCTTCTAATCCCTTTAAACCCATTCTAGACATGGTCTTTTCTTGTCATTGGAAGAAATCTCATGTAAATTCTTCATCTTTCTGATTATTCTTGGGGAATAAAAAGCTCTCCAATCACATGTAATCACAAAAATAATCTCATTTTCATCTTGACTTCAGTATTTTATCTCTGAGTCAGTTTTAATTGTACAATTAGATGAGTTTTGACAGATGCACATAACCATGAAATCAACAACAATTACCCAACATTTCCGTTGGCCTCCCAAAGTTTCCTCATGCTTGCCTATATTGGGTCTTCTGCAGCCCAGGCCAGCCAAACACTGAGCTAGAGTCTCTTAATGTGGATGGGTTTCCATTTTCTAAAATTTAAATGAATCATATAGAATGTACTGTGTGGTGTTTGACTTTCACGTAGCATAATGATTTTGAAATGGGACAATAAATATGCTAAATATTTACACTTCCTGCTTATCTAGTGATCACATTTTCCCCGTATTTTCTATTTATATATTAGGTAGGTAGTGGGGGAACAAAATTACCTTATCTCTTCTGACTTCAGATTATTATTCCAGATCATCACTTCAGATTTATTAAGTATGAAAGACTTCTGGGATGTGATTAGGCAGTGTTTAAAGATATCATTAAGGCAGTTTTTAAAAAAGCAGTTATCTGTTTAATTGTAACTTATTATCATTTTTTAAGATAGTTGTATGGCCTAAGATGGAAGTCTTTGGGTATTTATACTGAAGATGTTAGAGCAAGTATTTCTACCGAAGAAATTTGTTGTGCTGTACTAGGGATGTCCTGAAGTTAACTGTTAGTCTTTGAATTTAATAAAATATTAATGAAACACAGAGTCTTAGAGCCTCTGCGAAGTTCAAGGGTTTCTGCCCTGGATACTAGGGATTCAGCGATGAACAAAATAAATATTCTTGGGTCTCATGGAACTTAAAAGTGTGTGGATGGAGATGACAGACAATATGTAAATGAGTAATATGTACAGAGGGTTGAGGTGGTGTAAGTTCTATGAAGGAAAACAAAATGGAGGGAAGGACAGAATTTGTGATGCAAGTTAAGTAGGGTAGCTCATAAGGCCTTATTGATGGGTTATACTTGAGCAAAAGCCTTGTAGGAGCTTTAGTGGGAAGTCAAGTAATATCTGGGAAATAAGCATTCCTGGCAGAACAGCAAGTATAAAACCCTTGAGGCAAGATCATTTATTCAAATGTACATTTCGCTTACATTGTCTTAGCGTGACTCCAGGCATTGGTGATGCTGTGTTTAACAAGACATTAAAAAACATTAAAAAGTAATTTTATCTTTGAGGAGATGGGAAGTCATTGGAAGGATTTGAGCAGAGAAAAGTGATGTTCTGAATTGTTTTTAAAGAGTCATTCTAATGACTGAAGAATTGACTATAAGGGAGCAAAGGCAGAGACTGGATGAGCATTTAAAAGGCTGTAAGTATAATCTGGAACCAGAATGTGTGGTGGTTAACAAGGTGGAACTTGGAAATTCATTAGAGATAGATTTGCTGAGAGTTCAGATGTGGTATGAGAGTTAAGAATGAGTCCAGGTCGGGGCGCTTGGGTGGCTCAGTGGGTTAAAGCCTCTGCCTTCGGCTCAGGTCATGATCCCAGGGTCCTGGGATCGAGCCCTGCATGGGGCTCTCTGCTCAGCAGGGAGCCTGCTTCCCCCACTCTCTCTCTCTGCCTGCCTCTCTGCCTACTTCTGATCTGTCAAATAAATAAATAAATAAATAAAATCTTAAAAAAAAAAAAGAGTCCAGGTTATTTTGGCATGATAATGGGTAAGATAGAACTGCCAGCCTCAGTAGTTATGGGAACGACTATAAGATGGACAGGAGAGAGCTGAATTAAGCTTTGAATGGTTTATATTGGGATGCTTATTAGACAGCCAAGGCGGAGGTATCATGAGTTAGAGGAATTTATTTTTTTCCTTAAAAAAACAAAAAAAGGATTTTATTTATTTATGAGAGAGTGGGTGCAGGGGGAGGAGCAGAGGGAGAGGGACAAGGAGACTCAATGCTAAGGGTTGAGCCCAACACAGGGCTTGATCTCAAGACACTGGGATCATGATCTGAGCTGAAACCAGGAGTCCTAAGCTTGACCAACTGAGCCACCCAGGTGCCCCAACTTAGAGGAATTTGTAGTAGAAATGATTTAAGGTAGAAGACCCGTGAATGCAATTTACATACTTTATTTGGAAATCTAGGTGAAGTTGTTACATTTCACCTCCAGTGAAGAGTTTATAAATTCCTTGAGAGTTGGCTTGAGCAAGAGCAGGACCTGGGCACTTTCCAAACAAGACACAAGCTGCAGTAATTCAACCTAAGATCTAGTTAGAAACAGATATTTGAGATGCTTAACAGCTGCCAAATGATGGTAAAGAATGATCAATGGTTTAAGTTGATTGTGATAAAAAATTTAGGTATAGTTAGACAACTGCTTATCCTTACATCCCAGGTACCAAAGGGATGTACCAAAGATAACCCAATTAAATCACTTATTTTTAACCAACATGGAAATATTTCATTTATTGCATTTCATTTTTTAAGATTTTATTTATTTGAGAGACCAGGAGAGAGAGCACGAGTGGGGGTGGGCAGAGGGAGAGGGAAAAGCAGACTCCCTCCTGAGCAGAGAGCCCAACTTTGGGCTCTATCCCAAGACCCTGGGATCATGCCTTAGCTGAAGGCAGACACTTAACTGACTGGGCCACCCAGGCGCCCCTATTTTATTTTAAAGATTGATTTATTTTAGAGAGAGAGAGGGAGAGAAGCAGTCTCCTTGCCATGTGTGGAGCTGGAGTTGGGGCTGGATCTCACTGCCCTGAAATTGTGGCCTGAGCTGAAATTGAGCTGGAGACTCAGCCAGCAGAGCCATGCAAGCAACCTGGGAACATCTCAGGTTTTATTTTGTATTTCAGCCAGAAATTTTCTTAGAATTGAAATTTAATTGATATACAATGTTGCATTAGTTTCAGGTATACAACCTAATGATTCAACAGTTCTGTACATTATAAAATGCTCTATTGTCTAAGCTGTGCTTTTTATCCCTGTGACTTTTTCTTAGTGTAATATTAAGTCTATCCATCTTGCAAAGGACAAGATCTCTTTTTTATGGCTGAGTAATATTCCATTATTCTTACATATAGTGTGTGTATATATATATATGAGATACATGTACACATACATACCACAGCTTCATTGATCTACTGATGAATGCTTAGGTTGTCTCCATATCTTAGCTATTATAAATAATTCTGCAAGAAACATAGGGATGCACCTATCTTTTTGAATTAGTGGTTTTATTTTCCTTGGTTAAATGCCTAGCATGTTACTGGGTCATAGGGTAGTTCTTTTCTTTTTTGAGGAACTTCCATGCCGTTTTCCACAGTGGCTGCACTGTCCCACCAGCAGTGCACAAGTGTTCCCTTTTCTCTACATCTTCACCAACGCTTAATTATGTTTTGTCTTTTTGATACTAGCCATTGTAACTGATGTGAAGTGATAGCTCATTGTGGTTTTGATTTGCATTTCCCCGGTAATTAGTGATACATGAGCACCTTTTCACGTGTCTGCTAGTCATCTGTGTATCTTTGGAAAAATTTCTATTCAGATCATCTGTCATTTTTTAATTGGATAATTATTTTTTTAGTTTTATGAGTTCTTTATATATATTAATCTCTTATTGGATATATCATTTGCAATTAAGTGAATTCTCTAAATCTTTTCCTTAATAATATGGGTTAAGTGGGCGTTAATACTACCACTTGGAATAATGGGAATAGTGAACATTTATCAAACACCAAGTGCCAGACTCTCTTCTTAATATCTCAGATATATTGACTCATTTAATCCTTAAAATAACTCTGCGAAGTTGGTATCACTCCATTTTATGGTGCAGAGAGGTTAAATGGTATTTCCAAAATCACATAAATAGTAAATATTTGGAGAAATTTCTTGAAGAATTTGTGAATGGGATCCCAGAGGAAATGACTTTCAAACTGGATGTAGAAGGACCAGGTGAGATTTGCCAGAGGAAATGGCATAGAAAGACTGATGGGAGCAATTTGAAGTTACAGGAAGGGAACTGTTGGTCAGATTTGTTTTGGCCACCGTTGGTCAGGTTTGTTTTGGCCACCATGCCTCCTAGTAGATAAGCTGGGCCTGGTGGAGTGGTGATGGGAAGACTTACCCAAAGGCTACTGTGCTGCCTTGCTGTCCAGAGTGTGGAAGATAAAAGGAGTAAATCATAATTTTCAGAGATGTTTAAGTTTTACTTAAAAGTAATTTTCCAAGATTTGAAAATTAAAGAGTTTATTACTGGGAAAGTTAATATCAGGTTTTAGTCAAATTTACTATCAAATTCCAACTTGTTTTGGAGTGAGGTGAGGGAGTAGGACAAGTGTCCTTTTAAGGGTGCCTGGGTGACTCAGTTAAGCATCTGTCTTCGGTTCGGGTCATGATCTGGGATTGAGTCCCATGTCGGGCTCCCTGCTCAACAGGGAATCTGCTTCTCTTTCCTCTCTGCTCCCTATCCCTCACAAACTCAAGCTCTTTCTCTCTTGCTCTCACTCACACTCTCTCAAGTAAATAAAATCTTAAAAAACAAAGCAAGTGTCCACCAATACATGTTTTCTTTTAAAATGGGATGTAGAAAAGTAATGGAGTAATACAGAATACAGTACATTACTTATTTTATCTTTGTGAGAAATAAAACACCAAAAATGCCCTTAAAGTCCTTAGAAGTGGTCTTGCCTTATGGTGCCTGGGTGGCTCAGTCGGTTGGTGTTCAACTATTGATTTTTGGCTCAGGTCATGATCCCAGGGTTGTGAGATCAAGCCCTGTGTCAGGCTTCGCACTCAGGAGTCTGCTTGAGATTCTCTCCTTCTCTCCCTCTGCCCCACTCCTGTCCCAGTGCATGCTCTCGCTCTCTTTCTCAAATAAATAAACAAATCTTTTTTAAAAAAAGTGGTCTTGCCTTTATGGTATGTCATATTCAAACTGACAGACAAGTCCCATCTGGATATATTTCCAAATAGGGAAAAATATAACCTCATTACCAGGGAACTGAGCCAAAAATTATTTTTTTGTGTTCAGCATTAAGGCTTATTTTGTGACATTGTGCAAATCCCTTAAGAACTTCGCAACATAGGGAATATATCCTAAAATAGAGAATAATATTTATAGTTATAAGGAAATTTGAACATGAAACAGAAATTCAAAGCAAATTTAGTTAATATCAGATAGTTCAAATTTTATCCTTTTTGCTAGGAAAAAAGGGAAAAAGAAAATGCAGAAGTGAATCATAGCAACAGTGACGTGTGTAGTATGCATTTCCTGTGGGTGGGAATATGGGCCAGTGGGTCAGCCCAGGTGCCATACTATGATGATTGAAGGTTGAGATACTTTTAAAATGCTCTTCTAGGATCGTTTCATCCATTCCGTGGAGAAAATAGAAAACAAATAGTTTATTCTTTACATTTTTATTTCACCTCTTGTTTTATTTGTTTTTTACTTTTTTTTCCTTTGAGAGAGCGCACGCATGTGCGTGTGTGTGTGTGTGTGTGTGCGCGCATACAAGCAGGGGAGCAGGCAGAGGGAGAGGGAGAGAGGAATATTAAGTGGTCTCCATGCCTGTCTTGAGCCTGACTCAGAGCTTAATCTCATCACCTGGAGATCATGACCTGAGCTGAAATCAAGAGTCGGACACCTAACTGACTGAGCCACCCAGGTGCCCCTTACCCTCTTGATTTAAAGGTTTCATACTATTATGATGAAGCAAGATATTATTTAAAAAACTAGGGTGGCTCAGTCAGTTAAGCGTCTGACTTCGGCTCAGGTCATGATCCCAGGGCCCTGGGATAGAGTCCTGCATTGGGCTCCCTGCTCAGTGGGGGGACTGCTTCTTCCTCCACATCTGCTTCCCACTCCCCCTGCTTTGCACCCTTTCTTCTCTCTCTGAGAGATAAATACATAAAATCTTTAAAAAAAGAGATAATGAATATAAGATACAGGGAATTAAAAAAAAAGATTTTATTTATTTATTTGTGAGAGAGCAAAAGCAGAGGGAGTGGCAGGCAGAGGGAGAAGCAGGCTCCCCGCCAAGCAAGAAGCCTGATACGGGACTGATGTGGGACTCGATCCCAGGACCATGGGATCAAGAGCTGAGCGGAAGGCAGACGCTTAACCGACTGAGTCACCCAGGCGCCCAAGATATAGGGAAGTAAGGTATAGCTGGGGAGATGTCCATAAAATGCATGCTCTGGAATTGTATACAGTTACTAAAGGTTGGCTATAGACTTTTAGCTTTAAGCTAATTTACGAAGCTAGTGTAAAGAGAAGGTTACAAGATGCATAATGTTTATACTCAGTCGTTAAGCATTAGAATTGGCTGGACAGAGAGCGAGGCAAATTTGCATATTCTTCATATTTAATACTGACAATTAACATATAAAATGCAGGTTTCACTATTCTTGTTTTATAGATGAGTTACTAAGGTAACTTTCCCAGTACTATACAGCCAGCAAGTTGCTGAGCCTGATTCAAAACCCAGAGACCCTAGTACTATGCCTTTTTTTAAGGGTGTGTGGGGCAGAGGAAGAGAGAAAGAGAGAATCCTAAGCAGGCTCCACACCCAACACTGAGCGCCATCTCATGACCTTGAGGTCATGACCTGAGCTGAAATTGGGAGTCAGATGCTTAAGTGACAGAGTCACTCTGGTGCCCAACTACTGTGCCTTTTTGATAAGAGGTTAATAATTTAAATGTATTTGTCAAGGCTGTGTTAAAAGCTTTAAGTCAGCATCTCAGAAAGAGAACATTTAGTGTCAAGGATTTTTTTTTTCCTGATGGGCTCTCTGGTATTTTATGGAATTCCTTGTTACCTTCAGAAAGTTTCTTTCTTTTTTTAAGAAGATTTTATTTATTTGACAGAGTGTGCACAAGCAGGGGGAGCAGCAAAGGGAGCAGGAGAAGGAGGCTCCCTGCAGGGCTCTATGCGGGACTCCATCCCAAAACCCGACCCAAGTCGAAGGCAGATGGTTAACCAACTGAGCCACCCAGCTGCCCCGGGTCAAGGAAGTCTTAACCAAGTTTTCTTGATCATCTCCTTGCCTGCTTCCAAACTACTTACACTTCTTAACACAAATCTGATTGCCTAGGGATTGAAATTACTTAAAAACATTTTTTTTGAAATCATTTCTAATTTATGACACATAATGAAGTAAATATGACCAAATAAAAGGGCAGCAGTGGAAGTATTTTATCTTCACTTCTTTCTTCTCTAATGTTCTTCCTCTGCAGATTTGAGTTTCTGACCGATAACCTCTCCTTCTCTCTGAAGAGCTTCTTCTCTTTTTTAAATATTTTGTTAATTTTTAAATAGTCTCTACACCTAACATGGGGCTTGAACTCCTGACCCAGAGATCAAAAGTCATATGCTTTATTGACTGAGCCAGCCAGGTGCCCATGAATAATTTCTTTTAATATTTCTTGCAAGACAGGTTACTGGCTACAAATTCCATTCTTGTTTGCGTAAGAAAACATTTCTCCTTTATTT
Source organism: Meles meles (assembly GCF_922984935.1). Classification (NCBI taxonomy): domain Eukaryota; kingdom Metazoa; phylum Chordata; class Mammalia; order Carnivora; family Mustelidae; genus Meles; species Meles meles. The sequence continues at coordinate 62,464,371 of NC_060072.1, forward strand.
TTTTAAAAATTGAAGTGTCATTGACTACAATATATTAATATCAGGTATATAACACAGTGCTTCAATACACACACACACGCACACACATCATGAAGTGATCACTGTGATAAATCTAGCCACCATATGTCACCACACAAAATTGTTACCGTATTGTTGACCATATTCTCTATGCTGGACATTGCACCCCTGTCACTTATTTTATAACTGGAAATTTGCACTTTTTAATCCCTTCCATTTTGCTCCCTTCCCACCCCGTCTCCCTTCTGGCAACCGGATTGTTCTCTGTATCTATGAGTCTGTTTCTGTTCATTTATTTTGTTTTTCAGATTCCACATATAAAGTGAAATCATATGGTATTTATCTCTCTCCTTCACTTTTGAAGGATAATTTCACAGGATATGGAATTTTAGCCTTTTTTTTTCTCTCAACACTTTATAATTTTTTTTTCTTTCAACACTTTAAATATTTCATTCCACTTTCCTTAATTGTGTGATTTCTGAGAAGATGGCTGATGTTATTCTTATTCATGCTGCTCTATAGAGATGGTATTTTTTGCCTCTGGCTTCTTTCCACAATTTCTCTTTATCTTTGATTTTCTGCAGTTTGAATACGACATGCCCAGTTGTAGATTTTTCTGGCATTTTATCCTGCTAGTTCTTTGAGCTTCCTGTACCTGTGGTTTGCTGTCTGACATTAATTTTAGGAAATTCTCTGTCTCTGTTGCTTTAAATAGTTCTTCTCTTCATTTCTCTCTCTCTTTGTCTTCCCATTGCACGTAACTATCCCACTGTCCTTGGATTTTCTGTTCCCTTTTTCTTTTCTTTTTTCCCTTGCTTTTCTAGTTTTGGAAGTTTTTACTGATAGATCCCCAAGCTCACAGATGCTTTCCTCAACTGTGTCCAGTCTACTAATGAGCCAATCAAAGTCATTCTGCCTTTCTTTTACAGTATTTTTGATTTCTAGCATTTCTTTTTGATTCTGTTAATTTCTGTCTCCACTTACCCATCTGTTCTTGAGTGTTGCCTACTTATTTTCATTAGTATTTTAGTACTTCTCTTACCATATTCATTTTTAAAATTTCTCACTCAGATAATTCCAACAGGCATGCTTGTCTGAGGCTGGTTCTGATGCTTGCTCTGTCTCTTTACAATATGCTTTTTGCCTTTTAGCCTCCATGTAATTTCTGAAAGCTGGACGCGATATGCCTGGTACAAAGAACTGTGGTATTTGGCATCAGCACAGTGGTGGCGAGGTAGGCAGAGAGGGAAGTGTGTTACAGTCCAGCCATTGGTGGAGTGTGACCTTCACCAGTGTCTCATGTTTCTCCCTCCTCGCCTGGTGTGGGATGGCTGGAGGAGACTAGAGTTGGGTATTGACCTTACCCCACCTGGAAGACTTCTCCCAGATCAGTTAGTCTCTCATGAAACTGTGTACGTTTAGGCTCTTGTAAAACAGTTTCCCTTGAGGACAGGTCTTGTTAAGAATTGAAGAATGCGTTGGGTGTTTTCCAAAATGTCTACTTTCCCCTTCTTCTGGCAAAAGCAGGAGAGGACTTTTTTCTGTCTTCACTCTGAGAATCTTAGAAATCCTGGAGGTAAAAGTTAGAAAACTGTAGGAGGACCTTCCCTAAGACTGGGTCCCCTTGAATTTTTAACCTCACAGACTTGTCTACATTGAGCCTTAGCAATTTGCCAATTATGGTTTAGGTTTTCCTAACCCAATGCTGGTTCCCACGGCAGTTTCTGCTCCAGTGAAGTTGTGACTCTCTTGATCCACCCGTCTGTCTCTCCAGTTTTGGGAGCAGTGACTTGCCCTGTGATCTCAATTCTCTGGTGGACCTAAGAAGAGTTGTTGATTTATAATTCAGCTTTTTCACTTGTTAGGACAGAGCGATGACTTCCAAACTCCTTCCATGCCTGAATCGAAACCAGAAGTTCACACTGCTAGAAATAAATAGTAACCTGCTGTCGATTTATGTCCATGGCTTTGGCGTCATTACTGTAAATGAGAATAAGTATATACCAGGGTCAGGGATGTGTTTTCAGATTGCATGCTATGTAATTTATATCAACATACATTAAGCATTCTCAGGCAAAATTACAGTACAGTATTCTCATTTTTTCTTCTACAATCTATTATTCAAAGCAGAGCAACTCGAAGAAAAAAGAAGGAATCACATGAGCAACAAAGAAGGCTCAAATGAGGATCAGGAAAGGCCAGTTGTTCAGTACTTACTGAATTCCTACTCTGTGCAGTATTCTGGAGATGCAGGAGTGAATAGAACAAAAGGCCTGCCCTCATGGAACTTAACGTTCTCTGGAGAAGTAAGGGATCAGACAATAACATATTTGAGGTCGATGATGAGGGCCATGAAGAGAAGTGAAGCAGCATGAGGAACTAAAAAGGTAGGTGCTGCTTTAGTGAGCAGAGTCAGGGAAGTTTTCTTTGTGGTGGTGATGTTTGAGCAGAGAGACCTGGCTAACATGGGATATGTGGGAGAAGTGTGTTCTGGGCAGAGGCTGTACTTTCCCAGGACTGAGGTAGGAGTGGGCTCGGCCCGCTGCATGAAGAGAAAGCCAGCCTGTGTGGCTGGAACACAGCAGGGGAAGGGAGACCAGAGGCACGTCAAACTGTTCTGTAAAAAGTACCTGGGCGCTTTCAGGTGTCTGTCCTAGCTGCCAGTCTTTGACACTGTAGCAGGAAAGCCCCAGAGGTATTACATAGGCAAATAGGCATGGCCACGTGTTCCAGAAAAGCCTTTTTTTTTTTTTTAAATAAAAACATGCCATGGGCCAGATTTTTCATGTTGACCCTAGCTTGCTAACTGGTAATTTAGGGTCTTAGAGGCCATTAGAGAGAGTGCTCTGAGTTTTATTCTAAATATGACCAGAGTCACTGAAGGGTGTTGAGCAGGTGAATAAAGTGATAGGACTAACCTTAAAAGGATTACTAATTACTTCTCAAGGAAGAGAGTGTATCGTTTACACATGGAAGCAGGGAAAGCTGTTGGGGGCTCTGTATGAGTCAAGAAAAGAAATGGTAGGGGCACCTGGGTGGCTCAGTGGTTTAAGCTGCTGCCTTCGGCTCAGGTCATGATCTCAGGGTCCTGGGATCGAGTCCCATATCCGGCTCTCTGCTCTGAAGGGAGCCTGCTTCCCTCTTACTCTCTCTGCCTGCCTCTCTACCTACTTGTGATCTCTCTCTGTCAAATAAATAAATAAAATCTTAAAAAAAAAAAAGAAAAGAAATGGTGGCTTCACCTGGGGTAGAAGCAGTGAGGTTGGCAAGAAGGAGTATGAGATGAGTGTGTGTGTGTGTGTGTGTGTGCGCGTGTGTGTGTGTGTAGCGGGTGACTCTTAAGAGTTTTTGAGGAGCTGAGTTAAGCTTTGGGGAAGAGTTAACAAGCATGAGATTTGGTAGAGAAATTGAGTTTGGTTAAATGTGTGATGCTGTTAGACATGTCAGTGCCAGAAGTGAGTAGGCAGTTGGGTGTATTCCATTCTTCTCTCTTCCAGGAGGATAAGTGAAGATGTGAAAATTATCTGGAAGAGTGAATGGAATAAGGAAATGTGATAGAAATACTAGACAGCGGGCGCCTGGGTGGCTCAGTGGTTTAAGCTGCTGCCTTCAGCTCAGGTCATGATCTCAGGGTTCTGGGATCGAGTCCCACATCGGGGAGCCTGCTTCCCTCTCACTCTCTGTCTGCCTCTCTGCCTACTTATGATCTCTCTCTGTCAAATAAATAAATAAAATCTTAAAAAAAAAAAAAAAAAGAAATACTAGACAGCACTGAAATAACATGAGGTTTATTGTCCTAACTTTCAAGTGAGAACAGATATCACTACTGTGTACATTTTCCCCCAGCCGTGGTGAGCTCTGTGGGTGCAGGTGTGGAATTAGTGGAGGGTTGGTTTTAACTAGAACTTGATGTTATTAGGCAGGTAGAATGGAGGAAAAGATTCCTCGGAAAATATGTGGTCTATGGAATGCAATTTGGGTGGGAAGTGAAAAATCAAGGGATCATAGGTTCTGGTGGACTCATTGTCTCTAGTGGGAATGAACTAGAAAGGCAAGAGTTTAGTTGGAGTGGAATACTTGAGATTAAGACTTTGCTCACAATACATTAATTGCTATGTTAAATATCTGGCAGATCGCTCTGAGAGTGGGTGATTAAGGTGGGAGTGAGGATGTGATCACTGGATGTAAGGAAGTTGAGTCACTGAGAGGCTAGAGTGTGCCACTAATCCCTTACATGCATTTTGGAATCTGAATGATCATTAGAGTAGTAGAGGAGATCAAGACTATGCTTGGAGGCAAGTGCTGACTTGCACTGAATGATTGGGAGTGCGCTGAAGATAGTTGTAACTGCTAATTCCCATCAGCTTTGTGACTTTGCACCATCAGGTAACCCCTTGATGTCTATCTCCTTCTGTTTGTAATGATGGGTCTGTGAACTGTATGATTAAAGGCTGGGAAGGGAAAAATGGAAGTTTCTTCCTAGTATAGTGATTATCTCTGAGGATAACTCACTTCATATCTGAGTTTAATGAATCCATCGATCCAGAACTTTCTTCAGTAACACTGTCACAAAGTTGTCAACCAAGTCAGAAGGCCAAATCATAAATGCTCATGTTATTAACTGACTTTTGTATCTTGTGTTATAGTTGTCTGTATTTTTCAGTTTCTACCATAATGTTTTATATTTTAAAAGATGTCCAATAGATTGTTATTAAATGAATTGAAAAGACTTCCTAAAGTTAACTTTTTAAGAAACAGCTTTTCATTCTTTATGTAATTATAACAAGATGAAAATAGAAAATGGTGGTTATAATTCTGCACATTTTGCTTAAAGTGTATGGCATTTACTAATTTTTTAAAAAGATTTTATTATTTATTGGAAAGCGGGAGAGCAAGTATATGTGGTGGCAAGGGCAAAGAGAGAGAACCTTAAAGCAAACTCCTCTGCTAAGTGTAGACCCTGAGGTGGGGCTCAAACTCACAACCCATGGGATGATGAGTTTGACCTGAGCCAAACCAAGAGTCGGGCACTTAACCAACTGAGACACCCAGGTACCCTGTTTTGTTGTTGTTGTTGTTTTAACATGTGAATTACTCTAAAGGCTATAAATTCTTTCTGTTAATAAGAATTATGTAATTTGTAGTACTGAATAGCCAGTGTATATTATAGGTAACACACACTGTTTTTGTTTTTTAAATTTATTTATTTGACAGAGAGAGATCACAAGTGAGCAAAGAGAGAGAGAGAGAGAGAGAGAGGAAGGAAGCAGGCCTCCCGCTGAGCAGAGAGCCTGTTGCAGGGCTCGATCCCAGGACCCTGGGATCATTACCTGAGCTGAAAGCAGAGGCTTTAACACACTGAGCCACCCAGGCGCCCCCTGTTTTTGTTTTTTAGAGAAAGAGACCATGAGTGGGACAGAAGGGGTAGAGAGAGAGGGAGAGAAAACCTTAAGCCGGCGCCACACTTGGCATGGAGCCCAACTCAGGGCTCAATCTTGTAACCTTCAGATCATGGCCTGAGCCAAAATCAAGAGTCAGATGCTTAACTGACTGAGCCACCCAGGTGACCCAGCTAAGGTATGTTTAAAATAAGATTTTATCAGGTTTATTTAAAACTCAATTGGGTCAGAAGGAAGCAGGAAAACGATTCATTTCTGATGAAGTTTGCAATTTGATCTTCTCTCAAGGATTTCATAGTCTCAGATACAGGTATTTCTTGTTTTCTTTTAAGTAGCTCCTAAAAAGTGATCTGTAAAGGGGTACTCTTAAATCGTGATGCTCACTTTTCATTAAAAATGTAGAGGTATCTCCTAGGAATAAATCTAACCAAAGAGGCAAAGAACCTATACTCAGAAAACTATAGAACACTCATGAAAGAAATTGAGGAAGACACAAAGAAATGGAAAAATGTTCCATGCCCAAAATTGGGAAAACAAATATTGTTAAAATGTCTATACTAACTAGAGCAATCTACACATTTAATGCAACGCCTATCAAAATACCATCATCTTTTTTCAAAGAAATGGAATAAATAATCCTAAAATTTGCATGGAACCAGAAAAGACCTCAAATAGCTAGAAGAATGTTGAAAAAGAAAACCAAAGCTGGTGGCATAACAATTCCACACTTCAAGCTCTATTACAAAGCTGTAATCATCAAGACAGTATGGTACTGGCAAAAAAACAGACACTTAGATCAATAGTACAGAATAGAGAGCCCAGAAATAGACCCTCAACTCTATGGTCAACTAATCTTCGACAAAGCAGGAAAGAATATCCAATGGAAAAAAGACGCCTCTTCAATAAATGGTGTTGGACACTTGGACACCCATGTGCAGAAGAATGAAACTGGACCATTTCCACATACCACACACAAAAATAGACTCAAAATGGATGAAAGACCTAGATGTGAGGCATGAATCCATCAAAATCATTGAGGAGAACCCAGGCAGTGACCTCTTCGACCTCAGCCACAGCAACTTCTTCCTAGACACATAGCCAAAGGCAAGGGAAGCAAGGGCAAAAATGAACTATTGGGACTTCATCAAGATCAAAAGCTTTTGCACAGCAAAGGAAATAGTCAACAAAACCGAAAGAAAACTGACAGAATGGGAGGAGATATTTGCAAATGACATATCAGATAAAGGGCTAGTATCCAAAGTCTATAAAGAACTTATTAAACTCAACACCCAAGGAATCTAATCAAGAAACGGGCAGAAGACATGAACAGACATTTCTGCAAAGAAGACATCCAAATGGCCAACAGACACATGAAAAAGTGCCCAACTCACTGCATCAGGGAAATACAAATCAAAACCACAGTGAGATACCACCTCACACCAGTCAGAATGGCTAAAATTAACAAGTCAGGAAATGACACGTGTTGGGGAGGATGCAGAGAAAGGAGAACCCTCCTACACTGTTGGTGGGAATGCAAGCTGGTGCAGCCACTCTGGAAAACAGTATGGAGGTTCCTCAGAAAGTTGAAAACAGAGCTACCATACAACCCAGCAATTGCACTACTGGGTATCTACCCTAAAGATACAAATGTAGTGATCCAAAGGGGCACATGCACTCCAATGTTTATAGCAGCAATGTCTACAATAGCCTAACTATGGCAAGAACCTAGATGTCCATCAACAGATGAATGGATAAAGAAGATGTGGTGTGTATATATATAATGGAATACTATGCAGCCATAAAAATGAAATATTACCATTTGCAATGACATGGATGGAACTAGAGGGTATTATGCTAAGTGAAATAAGTCAATCAGAGAAAGACAATTATATGATTTCACTGGTATGTGGAATTCGAGAAACAAGACAGAGGATTATAGGGGAAAAGAGGAAAAATGAAACAAGATGAAACCAGAGAGGGAGACAAACCATAAGAGACTCTTAATCTCAGGAAACAAACTGAGGGTTGCTGGAGGGGAGGGGTGTGAGGGACAGGGTGGCTGGGTGATAGACATTGGGGAGGGTATGTGCTATGGTGAGTGCTGTGAATTGTGTAAGACTGATGAATCTCAGACCTGTAACCCTGAAGCAAATTAATACATTATGTTAGTAATAAATAAACAAATAATAATAATAATAAATAAAATAATAAATAAAAAATGTAGAGGTTTCTATTTATTTCCATAAAAAAAATCAATCCAGGAAGAGGTGAAGGCCTAGAGTATATAGAGGTATATTAGTTTATATTTAGAAGGCAGTTAGAAAAAAAAAATCCTTTATCTACGAGTACTCTTTCTCCTGACAGTGTGTGGCCCATAGCAAATGCTCAAGAAGTATTTGTTAAGTGAATTATGGTGCTGTGATAATGTTAGACTTTGTTTCTAGTTTCTAGAGTTCTTTTAAAATTTACAAATCTCCTAAGAATCCTTTAAGGGCATTAGTGATCAAGTGTGGAAACACTTTATCTATGAAAATAACACTGGACTGCAGCTGGCTTTGGTAAAGCTAATGTTTTTGACAAATTTTACTTGCCTACTTGGCTTAAACAACTTTCATTTATAGTTACAGTTTCTGCAAACTACTTTGATTTGGTGGTTGAAGATTTTCACTCTTTATCTAATGAAAACTATCTGAACTAATTTTTACGAAGTGCCATACAACTAGCTGAGAAATGTTTCATTGCCATGATTAAGAGGAGACATTGGAATAGTTTGTGTTTTTCATCCACGTACAGCCAGAGAGAAGTAAGAAGAAAACTTAGGATAATATTTGGAAAATTGTTTGCAGTCATATATACAGAGTATCGAAGAGGAAGGTTTTGGTCCTAAATCAATTACTGTTTCAGGGACAAGACTTAGCTGGACTGGTGGATCCCGCAGGAAACAGTATATCATGTGTGAACGAAGATTCCCTTTTTGGTTTACATAATTATCTACTTCATAAAGAGGAAATATGTATCTAATCTGGATTTAGGTTGTGCAGGCCTTACTTTGGGTAGAGAAAACAGATCTGCATTTCAGAAAACTCTAACACTACAAATAGTTAAATTTTTACTTAAAATAGCAACTGGATAACATACAAGGAAAAACGGTAACTTCATTTTCAGTAGTGTTCACTTATATTTCTTTTTAGAGTAATTCCTAGCCAAAAAGGACATTTTCCATAGTATGAAATAATTTCCTTGAAAATTTTCTCAATATGAAAGTAACATAAAATACAGACAAGTAGGCAAAAATTTATAATCTAATAATGTCTTTAAAATTAATTTTTTTTTAAGAGAGTGTGAATGTGAGTGGGGGGAAGGATAGAGAGAGGGAGAGAGAATTTTTTTTTTTTTTTTTTTAAGATTTATTTATTCATTTGACAGACAGAGATCACAAGTAGGTCAAGAGGCAGGCAGAGAGAGGAGGAAGCAGGCTCCCCGCTGAGCAGAGAGCCCAATGCGGGGCTCGATCCCAGGACCCTGGGGTCATGACCCGAGCTAAAGGTAGAGTCTTTAACCCACTGAGCCACCCAGGTGCCCCAGGGAGAGAGAATCTTAATCAGGCTCCATGCTCAGCGTGGAGTCCAACACAGGGCTTGATCTAAGAATTCTGAGATCATGACAGCCAAAATTACGACTCAGAATGAGCTAACCAGGATCCCCTTAGTAATGTTTTGTTAATATATTAGATATCAATTATGAGGATGTTTTCATCAATCTACACAGATTTTTTAAAGATTTTATTTATTTATATGAGACACAGAGAGAGAAAGAGCATGAGCAGGGGCCAGAGGCTGAGGGAGAGGGAAAAGCAGACTCCCTGCTGAGTTGGAAGCCTGATGCAGGACTTGATCCCAGAATCCCCAGGATCATGCCCTGAGCTGAAGGCAGACGCTTAACCGAATGAACCACTCAGATGTCCCTGTGTACACAGATTTTTTTTTTTCCATTTTAGGTAAACAAATGATCCTGTCTATGTTGAGCACCTTCACATCACTGGCCTCCTAGTACTGATGCAATACCCCATTGGAAATGTGTCCTGTAGTTCAGTTAGCAGGTCACCTGTTGTTTAGTATTCTAGTTTTCAGTGTCTCACCAGTATAAATAATGCTTTCATAAACATCCTGAACTGAAAAATTTGAGTATGTATTTGGTTATTCCTTAAATTAAAATCCTACAATGGGAATTATTTTCTCAAAGAGTAGACACATTTTTTTTTTCCGTTCTGGTGTCTTTTGTTATTTGCATTCTAGAAATGGTACATGGCATTGTTTATTTATTTATTTATTTATTTATTTATTTATTTATTTGACAGACAGAGATCAAAAGTAGGCAGAGAGACAGTCAGAGAGAGAGGGAAGCAGGCTCCCTGCTGAGCAGAGAGCCCGATGCGGGGCTCGATCTCAGGACCCTGAGATCATGACCTGAGCCGAAGGCAGAGGCTTAACCCACTGAGCCACCCAGGCGCCCCCGTGACATTTTTTTTTTTTTAAAGATTTTATTTATTTATTTGACAGAGAGAGAGATCACAAGTAGGCAGAGAGGCAGGCAGAGAGAGAGGAGGAAGCAGGCTCCCCACGGAGCAGAGAGCCTGATGCGGGGCTCGATCCCAGGACCCTGAGATCATGACCTGAGCCGAAGGCAGCGGCTTAATCCACTGAGCCACCCAGGCGCCCCGTGACATTGTTTTTAAAGTGCCCTTCTAATCCTGAATAGTATTGTTAAAATAAAAATAATTAAATATAAAGGGCAGCTCATTGTTTTAATTTATTTCACTCCGATAAAGTCTGGTGTGTTATTGTTCTTGTTGATCAGTTTTATTTCTTATTTTATTATTCATTCCTTTTATTTTTAAAAAAGATTTTACAGGGGTTGGGTATGCAGGTAGGAAGTAGGGTCAGAGGGAAAGGGAGAAGGAGGCTCCTCGCTGAGCAGGGAGCCCAATATGGGACTCAATCCCAGGATCCCCAGAATCATGATCTGAGCTAAAAGCAGATGCTTAATCAAATGAGCCACCCAGACACCCCATTTATTATTCATTCATGGAGGAATAGTCATTCTTTTCTCTTGTATGTTGCAGGCAGTGTTTGTCTTTTGTTATTTTTATACAGATTTTTTATCAAAGCTCATCTTTTTTTTTTTTTTTAAATTAGGGATTTTTTTCTTGTTAATGTGTAGAAAATCCTTTCCCATCCAATAAGAGTAACTTGTTTCTTCAAGTACTTTTTTGGTTTCATTTTTTAAAAATTGTGTAAAATTTCAAGCATACTTAAGAGTACAGAGAGAAGGATACGGAATGTGTGACACCGATCCCTCAGTTTTAGGATATATCAATATGTGGCCAAACTTATTCCATCTATGTCTGCCTTCAGACCACCTTGACACATGTTGAAGCAGATTTCAGATATCTGAAAATCATTTAATATTAATGCAATGCTATTATCGAATTGTGTTCTATTTCCCCTAGTTGTCCTCATGAGCTTTATAGTTGTTTTTTTAAATTAACATACAATGTATTATTTGCCCCAGGGGTACAGGTCTGTGAATCATCCGGCTTATATACTTCACAGCTCTAACCATAGCACATACCCTCTTCCAATGTCCATAACCCCACCACTCTCTCCATATCCCGTTCCCCCTGGCAAACCTCAGTTTGTTTTGTGAGATGAGTCTCTTATGGTTTGTCTCCCTCCCCCATCCCATCTTGTTTCATTTTTTCCTTCCCTACATCCAACCCCCCCATTTTGCCTCTCAAATTTTTCATATCAGGGAGATGATATGATAATTGTGTTTCTCTGACTGACTTATTTTACTTAGCGTAATACCCTCTAGTTCAATCCATATTGTTACAAATGGCAAGATTTCATTTCTTTTGATGGCTCCATAATATTCCATTATATACATATACCACATCTTCTTTATCCATTCATCTGTTGATGGACATCTAGGTTCTTGCCATAGTTTGGCTATTGTGGACATTGCTGCTATAAACATTGGAGTGCATGTGCCCCTTTGGATCACTACATTTGTATCTTTAGGGTAGATACCCAGTAGTGCAATTGCTGGGTTGTATGGTAGCTCTGTTTTCAACTTTCTGAGGAACCTCCATACTGTTTTCCAGAGTGGCTGCACCAGCTTGCATTCCCACCAACAGTGTAGGAGGGTTCTCCTTTCTCTGCATCCTCCCCAACACGTGTCATTTCCTGACTTGTTAATTTTAGCCATTCTGACTGGTGTGAGGTGGTATCTCACTGTGGTTTTGATTTGTATTTCCCTGATGCTGAGTGAGTTGGGCACTTTTTCATGTGTCTGTTGGCCATTTGGATGTCTTCTTTGCAGAAATGTCTGTTCATGTCTTCTGCCCGTTTCTTGATTGGATTCCTTGGGTGTTGAGTTTAATAAGTTCTTTATAGACTTTGGATACTAGCCCTTTATCTGATATGTCATTTGCAAATATCTCCTCCCATTCTGTCAGTTTTCTTTCGGTTTTGTTGACTATTTCCTTTGCTGTGCAAAAGCTTTTGATCTTGATGAAGTCCCAATAGTTCATTTTTGCCCTTGCTTCCCTTGCCTTTGGCTATGTGTCTAGGAAGAAGTTGCTGTGGCTGAGGTCGAAGAGGTCACTGCCTGGGTTCTCCTCAATGATTTTGATGGATTCATGCCTCACATCTAGGTCTTTCATCCATTTTGAGTCTATTTTTGTGTGTGGTATGTGGAAATGGTCCAGTTTCATTCTTCTGCACGTGGGTGTCCAAGTGTCCAACACCATTTATTGAAGAGGCGTCTTTTTTCCATTGGATATTCTTTCCTGCTTTGTCGAAGATTAGTTGACCATAGAGTTGAGGGTCTATTTCTGGGCTCTCTATTCTGTACTATTGATCTAAGTGTCTGTTTTTTTGCCAGTACCATACTGTCTTGATGATTACAGCTTTGTAATAGAGCTTGAAGTGTGGAATTGTTATGCCACCAGCTTTGGTTTTCTTTTTCAACATTCTTCTAGCTATTTGAGGTCTTTTCTGGTTCCATGCAAATTTTAGGATTATTTATTCCATTTCTTTGAAAAAAGATGATGGTATTTTGATAGGCGTTGCATTAAATGTGTAGATTGCTCTAGTTAGTATAGACATTTTAACAATATTTGTTTTCCCAATTATGGGCATGGAACATTTTTCCATTTCTTTGTGTCTTCCTCAATTTCTTTCATGAGTGTTCTATAGTTTTCTGAGTATAGGTTCTTTGCTTCTTTGGTTAGGTTTATTCATAGGTATCTTATGGTTTTGGGTGCAATTGTAAATGGGATTGACTCCTTAATTTCTCTTTCTTCTCTCTTGCTGTTGGTATATAGAAATGCTACTGATTTCTGTGCATTGATTTTATATCCTGACACTTTACTGAATTCCTTTACAAGTTCTAGCAAATTTGGAGTGGAGTCTTTGAGGTTTTCCACATAAAGTATCATATAATCTGCAAAGAGTGATAGTTTGACTTCTTTTTTTGCCGATTTGGATGCCTTTAGTTTCTTTTTGTTGTCTGGTTGCTGAGGCTAGGACTTCTAGTACTATGTTGAATAGCAGTGGTGATAATGGACATCCCTGCCGTGTTCCTGACCTTTGCAGAAAAGCTCTCAATTTTCCTTCATTGAAAATTATATTCGCTGTGGGTTTTTCATAGATGGCTTTGATGATATTGTGGTATAGTCTCTCTATCCCTACATTTTGAAGAGTTTTGATCAAGAAAGGATGCTGGGGACGCCTGGGTGGCTCAGTTGTTAAGCGGCTGCCTTTGGCTCAGGTCATGATCCCAGCGTCCTGGGATCGAGTCCCACATCGGGCTCCTTGCTCGACAGGGTGCCTGCTTTGCCCTCTGCCTCTGCCTGCAACTCTGACTGCCTGTGCTTGCTCTCTCTCTCTCTAATAAATAAATAAAATCTTTAAAAAAAAAAGAAAGGATGCTGTACTTTGTCAAATGCTTTTTCAGCATCTACTGAGAGTATCATATGGTTCTTGTTCTTTCTTTTATTAATGTATTGTATCACATTGATTGATTTGTGGATGTTGAACCAATCTTGCAGCCCTCAAATAAATTCCACTTGGTCATGGTGAATAATCCTTTTAATGTACTGTTGGATGCTACTGGCTAGTATTTTGGTGAGAATTTTCACATCTGTGTTCACCAAGGATATTGGTCTGTAATTTTCTTTTTTGATGGGGTCTTTGTCTGGTTTTTGGATCAAGGTAATGCTGGCCTCATAAAATGAATTTGGAAGTTTTGCTTCCATTTCTCTTTTTTGGAATAGTTTCAGGAGAATAGGAATTCCTCTTTAAATGTTTGATAGAATTCCCCTGGGAAGCCGTCTGGCCCTGGGCTCTTGTTTGTTGGGAGATATTTGATGACTGCTTCAATCTCCTTACTGGTTATGGGTCTGTTCAGGTTTTCTATTTCTTCCTGGTTCAGTTGTGGTGGTTTATATGTCTCTAGGAATGCATCCATTTCTTCCGGATTGTCAAATTTGTTGGCATAGAGTTTCTCATAGTATGTTCTTATAATTGTTTGTATTTCTTTGGTGTTGGTTGTGCTCGCTCCTCTTTCATTCATGATTTTATTTATTTGGGTCCTTTCTCTTTTCTTTTTGATAAGTCTGGCCAGGGGTTTATCAATATTATTAATTCTTTCAAAGCTCCTAGTTTCGTTGATTTGTTCTATTGTTTTTTTGGTTTCTATTTCATTGATTTCTGCTCTGATCTTTATTATTTCTCTTCTCCTGCTGGGTTAGGCTTTCTTTGTTGTTCTTTCTCCAGATTCTTTAGGTGTAGGGTTAGGGTGTGCACATGAGACCTTTCTTGTTTCTTGAGAAAGGCTTGTATCACTATATATTTTCCTCTCAGGACTGTCTTTGGTGTGTCCCACAGATTTTGAACCATTGTGTTTTCATTATCATTTATTTCCACGAATTTTTTCAATTCTTCTTCAATTTCCTGGTTGACCCATTCATTCTTTAGAAGGATGCTCTTTGATCTTCATGTATTTGGGTTTGTTCCAAATTTCCTCTTGTGATTGAGTTCTGGCTTCAGAGCATTGTGGTCTGAAAATATGCAGGGAATGATCCCAATCTTTTGATACTGGTTGAGACCTGATTTATGACCCAGGATGTGATCTATTCTAGAGAATGTGTTCCATGTGCACTAGAGAAGAATGTGTATTCTGTTGCTTTGGGATGGAATGTTCTGAATATATCTGTTATGTCCATCTGGTCCAGTGTGTCATTTAAGGCCTTTATTTCCTTGTTGATCTCTTGCTTAGATCTGTCCATTTCACTGAAGGGGGTGTTAAAATCCCCTGTTATTGTATTACTGTTGATGTGTTTCTTTGATTTTGTTATTAACTGGCTTATATAATTGGCTGCTCTCATGTTAGGGGCATAGATATTTACAATTGTTAGATCTTCCTGTTGGATAGACCCTTTAAGTATGATAGTGTCCTTCCTCATGTCTTATAGTATTTGGATTAAAATCTAATTTGTCTGATATAAGGATTGTCACCCCAGCTTTCCTTGGATGTCCATTAGCAAGGTAAATTGTTTTCCACCACCTCATTTTAAATCTGGAGGTGTCTTTGGGTCTAAAATGAGTTTCTTGTAGACAGCATATTGATGGGTTTTGTTTTTTTATCCATTCTGATATCTTGTATCTTTTGATCAGGGCATTTAGCTCATTTACATTCAGGGTAACTATTGAAAGATGTGAATTTAGTGCCATTGTTTTGCCTGTAAGGTGACTATTACTGTATATTGTCTCTGTTCCTTTCTGGTCTACTACTTTTAGGCGCTATCTTTGCTTAAAGAACCCCTTTCAATATTTCCTGTAGGGATGGTTTGGTGTTTGCAAATTCTTTTAGTTTTTGTTTGTCCCAGAAGCTTTTTATCTCTCCTTCTCTTTTTAATGACAGCCTAGTTGGATATAGTATTCTTGGCTGCATGTTTTTCTCATTTAGTGCTCTGAATATATCATGTCAGTTATTTCTGGCCTGACAGGTCTCTGGGGATATGTCTGCCAATCCAATATTTTTACCATTTTTTTGTTACAGACTTTTTGTCCCGAGCTGCTTTCAGGATTTTCTCTTTGTCACTAAGACTTGTAAGTTTTACTATTAGATGATGGAGTGTGGATCTATTTTTATTGATTTTGAGGGAGATTCTCTGTGCCTCCTAGATTTTGATGCTTGTTCCCTTTGCCATTTTAGGAAAATTCTCTACTATAATTCAATCCAATATGCCTTCTGCCCCCCTCTCTTTTTCTTCTTCTTCTGGAATCCCAATTATTCTAATATTGTTTCATCTTATGGTATCACTTATCTCTTGAATTCTCCCCTTGTGGTCCAGTAGTTGTTTGTCTCTCTTTTGTTCACCTTCGTTATTCTCCATCATTTGGTCTTCTATATCACTAATTCTCTCTTCCGCCTCATTTATCCTAGCAGTAAGAGCCTTCTTTTTTTATTTTACCTCATTAATAGATTTTTTGATTTCAGCTTGGTTAGATTTTAGTTCTTTTATTTCTACAGAAAGGGCTTTTATATCTCCCAAAAGGGCTTTTATTTCTCCAGACAGAATTTCTCTAATATCTTCCATGTCTTTTTCAAGCCCAGCTAGCACCTTGAGAATTGTCATTCTGAACTCTAGATCTGGCACATTACCAATGTCTGTGTTGATTAGGTTCTTGCCCTTGGTATTGCTTCTTGTTTGTTTGTTTGTTTGTTTGTTTTTGTGGTAGGTTTTTCTGCCTTGCCATTTTATCCAGATAAGAATATATGGATAAGAGAATAAAATACTAAAAGGGTGGCAAAGACCCCACAAAAATGTAAGCTAACCAAATCAGAAGAGAACCCAAATTGGGGGGAGGAGAAAAGAGGCAAAAGAAATTTAAAAAAATTTAAAAAAAAATGTGTGTGTGTGTGTGTGTGTGTGTGTGTGTGTGTGTGTGTGTGTGTATTAGACTGGTGAATAGAACAGAGCCACCCTCTTGATTTAGGGTGTATTTTCTTCTCTTAGAAGAAACTATCTCCCAAAATTTTATTTATTTATTTTTTAAAAATATTTTATTTAGTTGACAGAGAGAAATCACAAGTAGGCAGAGAGGCAGGCAGAGAGAGAGGAGGAAGCAGGCTCCCCGCAGAACAGAGAGCCCGATGCGGGGCGCAATCCCAGGACTCTGGGATTATGACCTGAGCCGAAGGCAGAGTCTTTAACCCACTGAGCCACCCAGGTGCCCCTCTCCCAAAATTTTAAAGAAAGAAAAAGTTATATATATATATATATATATATATATATATATATATATGCACAAAAATAAGGGTAAACACGATGAAGGGATGGAATATGACTGTAAAGATGAAATTTAAAAAATTCTAAAGTGGAATTGGTAAGATAAGTTGGTTGGAAAAAGAAAGAAAAAAAAGTGGAGAGAATTTGCTCAGGCTGGAGGCTAAAATAAAGCCTTGTGCTAGATATAGGGTATATTTTGATATTTTAGAAGAAATTGTACCCCCAAATTTTTTAGAAGTAAAAAACCTATATATATATATATATATATATATGAATGAAATAAAGTTAGATACAATGAAGGATAAAATATGACTATAAAGTTTAAAAAGATTTTTTTAATGAAAAGTAATATTAAAATAAAGTAGTTTATAAATGTTAAAAGGGGAAAGAGGAAAATTAGAAAAAAAATCAGAATAAGAAAAAAAATAAAATTAAAAAAATTTAACTAACTTTGCAAGACTAAGGAATCATGCGGAGGAAGCCATGAAATTCATGGTTGCTTTGCTTTCCCATCCACTGGAATTCCTCTGCTCTCCTTGATCAGTGACCTTGGTCTTGGCTGGGTGTTCTTGCTGATTTTCTAGGGGAGGGGCCTATTCCAATGATTCTCAATTGTCTTTGCCTAAGGTGGAATTGGACCACCCTTGCCAGGGGCCAGGCTAAGTAATCTGCTCAAGTTCTCTCTAGGTTGCTTTTGTTCCCTGAATAGTTTCTGTAGAGCTTGGAGGACGGAAATGAAAATGGTGGCCTCCTAATCTCCAGACTGGAGGAGCTGAGAGCATGGGACCCCACTCCTCAGTGCGCTCTCAGAGAAAAGCAGTTAATCCCTCCCGTCTCCCTGGTCTTTGGCCATGCTCTGACCTTCCGGGCCTGTGACCGAGCATTTCTGTCTCAGGAGCACAGCCCTGTTTGGAGTCTCCAAACCCAGCAGATTCCTGCTGCATTGCTCTTCTGGCAGAGGAAGGTGAGTCTCCCCAGATCTGCCACTTGTGGAGTCCCTGCTCAAAGAGCAGTGGTCTGACTGTGCCGCAGATACAGTTTAAGGTAAAGGAGTGAGGCTCTGTCTCCTTGGGTCTGTCTCTGTAGTCAGCTTCCCTGCTCTGATACCTGAGAGTTCTGCCACACTCAGACACCTCTGATCTTTCATTGACCCCACGGGATATGAGACCACACTGTCCCTGTGAAGGCTCCACCCTTCCTTAGCATATGGAGCGATGTCCCTCAGTGGAGCAGACTTCTAAAAGTTCAGAGTTTGTGCTCTGTTGCTCCACCGCTTGCTAGGAGCCAGCCCCTCCCTCCCAGTCTATCTTCCTGTTGCTTCAGATTCACTTTTCCGCCTGTCCTACCTTTCAGAAAGTCATCAATTTTCTGTTTCTAGAATTGCTGCTCTTCTTCTGTTTGATCTCCTGCTGGGTTTATAGGTGTTTGGAATGGTTTGATAACTATATAGCTGAAGTCCTGCGACCTGATGTCCTCTCATTTTGCTACTCCTCCGCCATCTTGACTCTTCTCCCTTTAAAGCTGTTTTTAAAACAAGGACCCAACTGAGGAGCAAGCAGTGCATTTACTGGTTATGTCTCTTTGTTTTTATTTATATTTATTTTAAAAATATTTTATTTTTATTTATTTGCCAGAGAGAGAAATCACAAGTAGGCAGAGAGGCAGGCAGAGAGAGGGGGAAGCAGGCTCCCTGCTGAGCAGAGAGCCAGATGCGGGGCTCGATCCCAGGACCCTAAGATCATGACCTGATATGAAGACAGAGATTTAACCCACTGAGCCACCCAGGTGCCCTATTTATTTATTTTTGAAGATTTATTTATTTGAGAGAGAGAGAGAGCGAGTGAGTGCACACAAACAGGGGGAGTAGCAGAGGGAGAGGGAGCGAAAATCCCAAGTAGACTCTGCGGCAGCACAGAACCTGACTCTGGGCTTGATCCCGTGACACCTAAATTATGACCTAAGCTGAAATGAAGAGTTAGGTGCCTATCTGACTGAGTCACCCAGGTGCCCTTTATATCTCTTTAAATCTCCTTTAGGCTAGCCAGTATAGTTTAGCTTAATTATTATTATTTTGTCCTTCACAACACTGACAGTTTTTGAGGTGTTCAGGTCACTTACTTTACAGAATGTCCCTCAACTTAGATTTGTTCAACAGCTTTCTCGAGATTCAGCTGGAATGTTTGTCTATAGCAATACATGCAGTAATACTTCCATGATGTTTTGGCCATTCAATGTGATACACAAAAGGGCACATGATAGTGGTTTGTCTAGTTATTACTGAAGTTTAATCATCTGGCAGTCTGTTTTCTGCTGTGTCTCAGTAAATTCTGTTTTCTACCAGTCTTTCATCCAGTGGTTTTAATATCCATTCATAATTATGGCCCGAGTCATTTCTGACTGTTATAAAATAGTTATGGTTATAAAATGATAGTACTCAATATTCATCATCTTTATATATTTATTTGTTGACATTCTTCTGTCTTCTCTCTTCCCTTTCTTGTTTGACATGTCCCCATTTAGTGAGCACTTCCTTTTTGGCACAAGGAGTTGTTCAAGACTCAGCTTACACCTTCTTTGTTCACTTCATACTTTCCCTGAACATTTTCCCAGGGAGTCCTGGTTCCTTTTAAGGGAGAGAGTATTTAGAAACCAATTTCTAGGCCTGGGTGTAGAATATTTCCATCATCCCGAGAAGTTTTCTTGTGTCTCATTCAAGTCTAGTCCCTTACCCTCACCTCAGTCCCAAGCAAATACTTCTTACCTTTCTGTCACCATAGATTAGGTCGAATTCTTCCCCAAGGTTTCATATAATTGGAATCATGTTGTATGTTCTCTTTCGTGTCCACCTTCTTTTGCTCAGTCTATTACTATTTTGCCCCTGTGTATTGTTGTGTAGTATTCCATTGCATGGGTTGCTTCCATTTTTTGGCTACTATGAATAAAACTGCCGTGAACATTAGTGTCAAAGTCCTATGAGGACATAGCTTTTCATTTCTCTAGGGTAAATACAACGTGTAGAATTGCTGGGTCATATGGTAAGTGTAAGTATGTTTAATTTTATAAGAAGAAGAAATAGCCAAACTGTTCTCCAGAGTGGTTGCACCATGTCTACCATCAGTGAATGAAAGTTTGGTTGTTCCGTATCTTCATCAACACTTGGTATTGTTGGCATTTTTAATTTAACTATTCTAACTGGTGTCTGGTGTGTAGTGTTGTGTGAAATATGCTTTTATTTTGTATTTCTCTGATGACAATGATGTGGAGCATCTTTTCATATATGTATTGGCATTTGTATATTTCTTTGAAGTTTGTGTACATATCTTTTGCTTATTTTTAAATTAGCTTTTTTGGCTCTTTCTTAATTATTGTATTGTAAGAGTTTACTATATAACCTGGATATACTTTCTTTTTTTCACATAGATGTATATATATGTAATACAGTTTGCTTTTTAACTTTAAATAATATCTCTTGAGGGGTGCCTGGGTGGCTCAGTGGGTTAAGCCTCTGCCTTCGGCTCAGGTCATGATCTCAGGGTCCTGGGATCGAGCCCCGCATCGGGCTCTCTGCTCAGAAAGGAGGCCTGCTTCCCCCTCCCCCTCTGCCTGCCTCTCTGCCTACTTGTGATCTCTCTCTCTCTGTGTCAAATAAATAAATAATTTAAAAAAAAATAATATCTCTTGAAAAATAGAAGTTTTTCATTTTTTGAAGTCCAAAGTATTTGGGTTGGTTTTGTTTTTGTTTTGTTTTGTTTTGATAGTTTGTGTTTTGTGTCCTAGCCAAAACTATTTTTGCCTACCTCAGGTTAATAAAGATTTTCTCCTATATTTTCTTCTACAGTTTTATAGTTTTAGCTTTTACATTTAGTTCTATGTGCCACTTCAAGTTAAGTTTTGTGTATGGCATGAAGTCAGTACATTTATTCTATTTAATACCCAGTTGCTCCAGCACCATTTGTTGCAAACACCATTTTCCCCCTCTGGATTACCTACCCTTTGTCAAATATCAGTTGATCATGTATGAGTGGATCTATTACTGTCCTCTTTATTCTATTCCATTGATCTCCATGTTTATCCTTATCCCTATACCTAATGAGGTAAATATACCTCATTTTTTGATCACAGTAATCTTATTTTTTTTTTAAGGATTTCACTTATTTATTTTTGTGAGAAAAAGAGTGAGAGAGAGTATGGGGGGGGCAGAGGGAGAAGCAGGGTTCCGCTGATCAGGGAGACCAAGGCAGGACTTGATTCCAGGACCTTGGGATCATGACTTAAGCTGAAGGCAGACACTTAACTGACTGAGCCATCTAGGTGCCCTGATCATCGTAACTTTAAATTAAGTTCTGAAATCAGGTGGTGGAATTCTTCCAACTTTGTTCCTCTTTTTCAAGATTGTTTTTGGCTGGTTTTCTTTTTTCTTTCTTTCTTTTTTTTTTTTTTTTGTGGTGGAGTTTTTAAATTTTGTTTTGTTTTTTGTTTTTTTTTTTTTGCTTTTCCATCTACAATTGAGAATCAGCTTCTTAGTTTCTACAAATAGACTTGCTAAGATTTTGATTGGTTTGATTGGGATTGTCTTGAAAGTATAGATCAGTTTGGGAAAAATGACAGTTAACAATATTGGCTTCCAAACTGGTGCATATAACATAACTCTCCTTTTCTTTTGGGTGTTTTTAAAATTTGTTTTGGTTATATTATGGTTTTCTTTGACTAAGTTATGTAAATATTTAAATTTATCACTAAGTATTTCATGTTTTGGTGCTAATGTAAACGATGTTTTTTAAAGATTACTATTTCCATTTGTTTTTTTTTTTACCTACTCATTTGTTTTTGTTATTTTGATTTATTTTTTTGAATTTATTATTTTCAATATATAAATATATATTTATATTATATTTTAAATATATATTATATAATATATGTTATATATATAATATATAAATAAGTATATATTATTTTGAATATATTGAAAAAAAAACCATTCAAAGGTCAAAACTAGGTATTAAAAAGGTGTGCTTAGCAGTCCTGTTCTATCTCCTGCCCTTCCTTGTCTTTCTCATCCACTGCCTATATGCAAAAATTTTATTAGTTTCTGTTTCAATCTTTGAAGGTAGAATTGCTCTAAAAGTCCAAACACTCTAGAAGCTATGATCTGGCATAGCTCATTTGGTTTTGGAGGGCACACAATTTAAATTCAACATAGAGCTTTTTAGAAAATGGGGAGGGGTTCTGACACATTTCATTTTTCCTTGGAGGTAGAGGTGATGACCCACGGTGGCCGGTTCAAAGAACAGGCTTTTCCTGAAACATATAACATAATTGGTGAACTTAATTTCTGGCAAGAGAGTTGTCCTGTAGGACTTTTGGAAGTATTTTATATTTTCATGCTTGTTGCAAAATGTAAATATGGTGGTCCCCCCTTATCCATGGTTTCATTTTCCAAGGGTTCAGTTAGCAATGGTCAACCGGTATCTGGAAGCAGATGATCCTGCTTCTGATGTAAGGTCGGAAGGTCAGCGGGAGTTTAACACTATGCGACAGGGCCTATGTCATTTACCTCATTTCCTCTCATCATGTAGGCATTTTATCATCTAACATCATCACAAGAAAGGTAAGTACAGTTGAGTAATAAATTTGGAAGGAGACCACATTCACAGAACTTTTATTATTGAATGTTATAATTGTTCTACTTTATAATTACTGTTGTTAACCTCTTACTGTACCTAACTTGTAATTAAACTAGATCATAAGTACATATGTATAGGACAAAACATAGTTATGTACAAGGTTTGCTACTATCTATGATTTCAGCCATTCACTGGAGGTCTTGGAAGGTATTCCCTGTGAGTATAATGTATATATAATCTGTCTTTTAGGAAAATAATAAAAATTGGATAAGGTTAAAAGACAAGAGCAATAGTTTATTTGTCCTGTTTGTTAGCCACAAGGAGATGTAGTAGACATGAGAGGGACTCATCATTTATGATTTTGTAGACATATGGGCTACTTGGCACTGTTTCTCCTGTCCTCCTGAGTGCATAGTGGATTACATCTCATCTCCTTGAATTGCAGCCGTGTGAAATATGAGTGGAAATAACATATACTTTCAAGTAAACATTTAAGGAGACGTTTCAAGGAAACATTTAAGGGCTGGAGCAAATTGTCCCTTTTTATCTCCTTCCCCCTGCTGCTCTGACTAATGTGTTTCAGATGGTGGAGACTCTGTGTCAGCCTGGGTCCCTGATTGAGGGAGCCTGGAGCAGACACCCCTCTGACAAGCAACAGGTGTATAATTTGAGTAAGAAATAAACCTCAGTCATTTTAAGCTACTGAAAGGAGGGGTTATTTCATGCTGCAGCGTAACCTACTTTTCCCTGACTAATACAGGAGGAATTTATTAATTTTATGGTGGATATTATGGAGGTTGGGGGCTTTAGAGAAACTGAACCAAGGGTCTCCAAGAACAGATAGATGTGGAGATCATGAGTTCAGTTTGGATCCAGAACTAGTAATTAGCAACAATCCGTCTAAAAAGTGAAGAAGGCATTATAATATGGATTTACTGCTGTAGAAATGTAAATGAATTAAAAGTTTAGTTTCTTGTGATGGGAAGGAGCCTATGGAGAGGACATAGTTGAAGATACAGAAATAAGGGAAAATAATTGTTAATATGTCCTGTAGAAGGCTGGAAAGGTGGGCTCTCCAGAGCACAAGGGGCTTAGATAAGAGGAGGAACATTACCTTCCTTGGAGCAGGAGGAGGAAAGGTAGGTGCAGACATAGGTGGGTTTATAGGTCTGCTGGGGGGAGCTTGAGAGATAATAACAACTGCTTAAGTGGGAACACTTAATGCTTCCCACCCCGGCTGCTGATCCAAGTGCTTAGCAAATTATAACTCGTTCAGTCCTCACAACACTGCTATGTGACAATCTTTTATTTTTATTGATTTGTTTTTTTAAAGATTTTATTTATTTATTTGAGAGAGAGAGGGTGAGAGAGAGATCAGAAGCAGTGGGGAGGGATAGAAGGAGAAGCAGACTCCCCCCTGAGCAAGGAGCCTGATGCAGGACTTGATTCCAGGACCCTGGGATCATAACCTGAGCTGAAGACAGATGCTTGATGACTGAGCCATCCAGGCGCCCTGTGAGAGATATTCTTATCCCCATTTTACAGTTGAGGAAACTAAAGAAGTTGTTGATAGGTGAATTCATTTTGTCTTAAAAGCTCAGTGTTATCTGCTGAGGTTGAAGGTAGAGATACAACAGGAACAGCTTTTTCAAAAATCCATCCACCCTCACCCCTAAAGCTACTTCACATTAAAAAAATACATATTTGACTAGGATGATGGATATTTTTTGAAACTTATGTATATTATAAAATATAAAATACCTTTAAATAGCTTTGTCACTTTAGTCAACACGTAACCTACAACCTAAGTATAAATTGTGAGATTCTGTGCAAATTCAAGCTCCAGATCATTCTTTTAAACTCTTTACCCATCACTTTGCTTCTCCTAAATCTCTCTTACAACAACTCCTGAGCTGCTACTGATGGCAGAATTGTGGAACATTGGAGAGATTGAGCATGAGAGCGAGCCAGGAAAAACCAGTGTTCTCTCACACTGGCCAGGACCACCCAGTCCCCATCTTTAAGCCGTCTGCCCCATCTGAAGCTTTTGTAAAACTGCCCATCTTTGTCAGAGAGGCCACTCTCTTCTCAGAAATCTTTTTATTCCTGTTTAGTCAAAGCTCCCTTCTCTTGACATCAAACTTTTTATGGTTTTTAAGTGCCTGTGCTCTCTTCTTTTATTTCTTCTCCTTTCACAATCATAAGGATTTCATCAGAGTTTTGGGTTTTGATCTCCTGCCTGAGTGGTTATTTCTTAAGAAATATGGGCGGTCCCACTTTCCTCCCACTAAATGGGTCTCATGTATCCGTTAAGGGAGTGAACAGAGAAAGTGAATATTGGTTCCAGAATTATGACAATTTAGACTGATCTGAATGTCCTTCTCGGCATAAGTTGATACTGCTCCGGTGGGACATTGTAGTGGTGGTTTCTGTTGTATGTAGGCGTAGGGATGGGGGAAATGGGATGGGATGCGAATCGCTCTTGCTGATGTAGATGAGACACTTGAGTTCTTCCATCCATAGAGGGTTTGTGAGATGAAGGCTAGCCTAGGTGAGTCAGGGAGTTAGAAATGAGATCCCTGCGTAAAAACAGGACTCCTGGAGGCAACTGGAGGGAAGTCTCAAAGGATCAATGAAATCTGCCCAAATGAGACATCAATGGGAAGAATTGAGTACAATAGCCACGGTAGCTGAGACGGAGAGAGAATGAAAACGAGTCAGTGTTTCTGTTGAACTAACATGTGACTGTATGCTTGTGGAAATAGATTTTGGTTTGTAGAGAAATTATCTGGTAGAATTTTGTAAATGCTTCTATCACAGTTGTGAATTATTAAGGAAAAAGTTACTGATGCTCTGGGTTTTAATTTTGCTGCCAGAAGCATAAAGTATCTTTGATTACCGCTCCTACTCAGAAGATGAGCTTAGCATTGTTCCTTAAAGGTCTGAGTGGTTCTGCAATTTGCTTTTACCTTGCAACACTGTAAGGAAAGTCTTGGGTTTATATATATATATATTTTAAAGGTTATTTATTTGAGAGAGAGAGAGAGAGAGAGAGCATGAGCACGCAGGGGAGGGGGGAGGGAGGAGCAGGGGGAAAGGGATAGAGAATTTCAAGCAGACTCCCCACTGAGTGTAGGCCTGGCCTCGGGGCTCAATCTCATGACCCTGAGATCACAACCTGAGACCACACCAAGTGTGGGGCACTCAACCGATTATGCTGCCCAGGCACCTCAGGTTTTTGTATTTCAGGGCTGTTGACGATGAACAAACTGGATGGCTCAGAGAGTAAGAGGAGGGTGGCAGGGTTGGTTGAAGGCTGATTCAGGAAGAAACGCCCTTGACTTTGGGAAGAGTCAGCCTGCAGCACCCGAGACTGTGTGTGGAGACTGGACAGTGAGGCTCTGGGTTTTGAGAGTGTCACTGATTATCTCTCCAGGTGAGCCTGAGGTAAGAGCAAAGGGCAGCTGGGACTGCATTTCAGAGCGTCCTGGAGGTGATGGTGACCAGTCTGTCAGTCTGTCAGCATTTTCACTGTTTCCCTAAAATCATACAAGAATTCCTGGAGATGATACGGGGCTTGGAAAATGAGGGGAGGGGGTTTAGTGGTTGTTGTGAATATGGTTATCACAACAACCACTAAAACCCCTCCCCTCATTTTCCAAGCCCCGTATCATCTCCAGGAATTCTTGTATGATTTTAGGGAAACAGATGGAAAGACTTTCCCCCGAATACCCACCATCTTTCTAAACCACGTTACACTGAATTTTCCATTAATCCTACTAGGTGAAGGTAGGTTGGGACCAAGACTGAAATTAATCTGATTTATAAAAATTAAAAAAAATGAAACTTTAAGTCTTATTACTGAGCTTCATGAAGCAAATTCATACCAACTCACCTCTTTATAATTAAAACCTGTGGGAGTTGGGGCGCCTGGGTCCTGGGATCGAGCCCCGCATTGGGCTCTCTGCTTAGCAGGGAGCCTGCTTCTTCCTCTCTCTCTCTCTCTGCCTGCCTCTCTGCCTACTTGTGATCTCTGTCTGTCAAAGAAATAAATAAAATCTTAAAAAAAAAAAAACCTGTGGGAGTCAAATGAAAAGCTACTTGGCAAACAATGTTTTACAAAGCACTTTGCTTTTGAAGTATTATTTTTCAATGATTAATTACTTTCTCTCACTCTCTGTAAGAAAAAAAAAAATCCCAATCTCAAGTATATAGTGTATTCATTCAGTAATTTCCAGCCTTATAGTGAAACCAGATTATTCTGTTCTCTTTATTTTTTTCCCTCTATCTTTGGACAGAGCGGTCTCTCTGTCATGTTTGGTTATCTCAAGTGTCCCAGCCAAGCGAAGCCTACAAGTAATGCATTCGTATGTTTAGGTATTCATTTATTTGCACTTTCATAGCACTTATAGCCATATAAACCTAGTAAGCATTTATAAATAACAGCTTATTAAATAGCCAGACAGGTCTTGGCATATGGGTTATGTGGACACCCTTGCTTCTCTTTGCTTTCATCCTCCCTGTGTGAATATTTAGTTGGTGGAGAGAAGCTGTCAGTTTGGGTCTGATTTCTATTCCTCCAGCATTCCCTGCCCTCCTGTGCTTCGGTGTCTTTAAACATGCTGTCCCTTCGACCTGGAGCACCGTACACCTTTCTCCTTGAATACCCAGCTTTGATCATTCATCCTTCTGATCTTGGCTTGAGCAACAGCCTTCCTTGGGTGCCTCTCAATCTCACTTAGGATTCCCTGTTTTAGTTGAGGGTCCTGGGGCACCAAAGGACTGATCATATTTGTGTCCATCTATGTCATTGTGCCTTCTCCCTTAGACTGTCGGCTCCATGGAACCAGGAACCTTATTTCTTATTTCTCTCATCCTCGCCTTCCCATGTTCTGGAGTTTATGTTGCCTGGCACATAAAGGACACAAAACAAACTGATGTGGAATTACAAATAAATGTTATTCTCACATGTATTCTTGGATTTGTTATAGAGACATCCAAAACTCACTAGTTACCATGAAAAATAGCAGATGTTTTCTGACTTCTAAGACAAAGCTGGGGGTAGGTGTGGCTCA
The DNA here is from genome assembly GCF_922984935.1 of Meles meles. Classification (NCBI taxonomy): domain Eukaryota; kingdom Metazoa; phylum Chordata; class Mammalia; order Carnivora; family Mustelidae; genus Meles; species Meles meles. The sequence goes on from NC_060072.1 coordinate 62,491,846, forward strand.
ACTCTTATTAAGAAGGGTGGGCTGCAATTTGTTTCTTAGCTCATCGCATGTGGTAAGTTCATTGATGAGAGAACGGGCATTGAACTCCTTGATCACTTGAGCCAAGATAATAATACTGTTGAGAATGCATCCTTAGTTGCCCTGGTGGGGAAAAAAACAATTGTGTCTAACTGGTGTTGAGTTTTTCTTCAGACAGAATGTATTTTGGTGTCACGTGAATATTTAAAGAACTGGTTGGTCTGTTCCTCCATAATGGAATTATCTAGGAATTTAAAAGTCAAAGTGTTGTGGCACCTGGATAGCTCAGTGGGTTAAGCCTCTGCCTTCGGCTCGGGTCATGATCCCAGGGTCCTGGGATGGAGCCCCAAGTTGGGCTCTCTGCTCAGCGGGGAGCCTGTTTCCCTTCCTCTCTCTCTGCCTGCCTCTCTGCCTGCTTGTGATTTCTGTCTGTCAAATAAATAAAATCTTCTTTTAAAAAGATTTTTATTTATTTATTCATTTGCTTGCTCTCTGCTTGTGAAAGAACCATTTGTAAATATGCATTTATTCACTCATCCACAAGACAAATATATTTTAAGCACGTAATTTTTATTAGGCATTAGTAGCTTGGGCAATAATGACAAGAATTATGTGATAGGTACTTTACGTAATGCATTATCTCTAATTCTTGCAATGACCTTGAAAGGAAGGTTGCATCAGATCCATCCTACAGACAAGACAAGTTGCTGGAATTTGGGTTGCGTGTCCATGATAGCTCAGTAAGTCTTTGAGTGAGCCATGATTTGATCCCCGTCCCATCTGACAAATCCCCTATTTTTCTATCTCTTCTCTTTTGTCGTAAAAACAGAGGGCACAAGATCTTCTACTTTGAAGTCCTTGATAAGCTTACAGCTCATTTTGGTGGACATAAAGTGAAACATGATCTGGTTACTTGTGTACTTGATGTGCTAAGCCGCCTTCTGGAAAAAGCCTGGAGAGAGGAGAAAGCAGAAGTTCCTAAATAAAAGTGTTCCACTTTTCTGTCCATACCAGATACAATAAATGGTATAACATACCCATTTGCCTCACAGTCTTTTGTGGAGGAGTAAAGCTAGTTTCAAACCACCAAGTCTGAAAAATCCCTGGAGAGCTGCATTGCTCGTATTCTGTGTCAAATCTTTTGTTTGTCCTTGAAAGCCCACTAACGACTTCAGGTCAAAAAACAAACAAACAGGGGCGCCTGGGTGGCTCAGTGGGTTAAAGCCTCTGCCTTCTGCTCAGGTCATGATCCCAGGGTCCTGGGATCTAGCCCCGCATCGGGTTCTCTGCTCAGCAGGGAGCCTGCTTCCCTTCCTCTCTCTCTGCCTGTCTCCCTGCCTGCCTCTCTGCCTACTTGTGATCTCTGTCAAATAAATAAGTAAAATATTAAAAAACAAACAAACAAACAAACAAACAAACAAAAAGGGATGGGTCTGTGTGGCTGTGAGCTGGCTGCTGATTTCCCTGGATCTCAGGGCACATCATTAAGTAGGTGAGTAGACAGGGAACATGGCCTGTGGTGTGGGGGCAAGATAGCAATTTATTCCCACTCACAAATCAACCCGCTTCGCTTCAACAGAATGCTGCCTGAGGTCCCGCTCTGTCTCTGCCTTCTTGTTTGCCTGGAGAGAGACTCCAGCTGCAGGCAGCGGATGCCATGAAGTGCCTTTGATTTCTTCTCCAGAGTTTTGGGGCACACGTATTTGCTGGGGAGTCAACAGAGTTCTTAGTGTTGTAGTCATATTTTCCAATGCAGTAAGAAAGCCCATTTATGATTTTAGCACCAAGAAACAAAGAAAAGTGTTTCCTTTTTTGCCAAAAAGAAGAGGGAGGAGGAGGAAGAGGAGGGGGAGGAAAAGAAGGAGAAGGAGAAGAAGAGGAAGAGGAAGAAGAAAAAAGTACCATTACAAAATCCTGACGGATTCAGGCCAAGCAAGGAAGATACAGTTCAGGCTTTGTGGTAGGTACACTGTAGGCTTTCCTAAGGCTCAGGAACTAGAATACTGAAATGTAGCTTTGTTTAGGACTGCGATAGGTTCCATGAGCTTGCTCTCTGCTTGTGAAAGGAAAACTTGCCTTTTGAAGGAATGTGGTGCACAGGCTCTTAACATAACATGAAAGGAAAGGTTCTTTGAGCCAAGAAATCACTCACATGAGATGGAATCCTTTTAAACAAATCTGGCGGCAAGCTTTTCCTGGAAGCATGAGAGAAGAATGAAGTGGCTTAAAATTGTATTCGTGGCAGTCCCCATCAACCTTTGGTAAGGGGTTCGCAAAGCCTGGGTGAAAACACAAACCCAGCCCTTGCAGCTCTTGTTTCCTGCAGCCAAAACGGTGTGCCAAACCCTCTCCGGCTAATTCGAAAAGCTTTCCGGTGGTGGTGATGATTTTTAGATTTATGGCAAATTCTACATCTGACTAGAGACACAGCACATTTGGAAAAACAAGGTGTGAGTCCTCCTGGGCTGGGAGCAACCCACCCATGCCTCCCAGTCATGATGTTGGAGTTCAGAACTACAGGGGCAGGCAGTTCAGCATTGAGGGAAACAGGCCCCTTTGGAGGGTTTGGTTCTCTCTGCAACCAAGGACTGAACCTCTTTTCTTCACAACATTTAGCTCCTACCTTTTTCTTTGCCAGTGGCCCCATTCACAAGTCATGTTTTGCTGAGGACATCTCGATACTTCTGGAAGCGCCTGAACTTGCAGCCTTCCGTTGCCAAGCTTCAGTACAAGTCTACTGTCTTCTTATTTTCAAGTTTTTCCCATCCCGTGAACATTCCTTTTTTTTTTTTTTTTTTTTAAAGATTTTATTTATTTATTTGACAGACAAAGATCACAAGTAGGCAGAGAGCCAGGCAGAGAGAGAGGAGGAAGCAGGCTCCCTGCCAAGCAGAGAGCCCGATGCGGGGCTCAATCCCAGGACCCTGGGATCCCAACCTGAGCCGAAGGCAGAGGCTTTAACCCACTGAGCCACCCAGGGGCCCCCCGTGAACATTCCTCTTTAACATGGAAACACACTGTTTCCATCTCAGCCCTGCGCGCTTGACCTTCCATATCACTGATGATTTGTGGACATAAAGAAGGCAACACTGCCTCTGCCTTCTTTTTCCCAGTGTGGGTCTTTTCTCCATTCGGAGAGATGGTGGCCTGTTGTTTGGGAGGCCCCTCTGACCGCAACCTTTGGAGAGAATTTGACCAAGGCCAAGAACGCAGCCAAGAAGTTAAACGGGATCAAACTTCTGAAAAGTGTACAAAACACAATATCGGCGCCTCTATCTTCCGGAATAAGGACCCAAATAACCCCTAAAAGTTACTTCCCTCAGCAACACAAGCATGATGGGAAATATGGGGATGTTATTACCTTTTTTACTTTTCTTTTTCATCAGGAATCAGCGCGGAAAAGAAGTAATTGTTCACACAGGGAATGGTAGCCCTCTTACGTCCCCTTTTCGCTTGTTCTTTCTTCTTTCTCTGACTCAACAGAACACAATTGTTTGAAGTTTGTTTGCTTTTGCCATCAGAAAGGGCCGAATTCAGCCCTCTACCCAAACACATGAGAATTGTTTGTAGATTTATGACAAACGCTAGACCTGCCTATGGTAAAGAATGTGTATTTATTTCAATATGAAAGGCAATCCCCTGAGAGCACTGTGTGGGAACCATGCTGTTTAAATATTTTTGTGCTGGAAAGACTGTCTTTTTCAAATCATTCTTGGCTTCCAGCCCTGGAGAGTGAAGCCTCATCCTGAGGGGCAGGAGAAAATTCCTGGGTTAGAAATCAAGAGATGTAAAATCCCTAGCTCGTTCTCTGCTGCGGATTTGCTTTGTTGCCCTGACCATATCATTTCCCTCCCTCTGCACCTTGGTGGACTGATGAGTGGAATGAGGTGGTTGAACTGAGGCACTGAAATTGGACTTTCTCCTTTTAGTTTATGTTTTTCACAGCAGTGTCCTCTTTTCAAATGTAATCTTGAGTAAAACTCTAGATAAATATAGATAAAAGCTATTTTAATTAGATCATTTGTGAATTCTAAATTACAACCTTTATTAAAGGTTGTAATGACACCAAGGATGCCATTTTGGTGTTCCTAGACAACTGAAATGGGAGTTGTAGGAGTTTCCTGGGGCTGCTGTCACAAACTACCACAAACCAGTTGCTTTGAACAACAGAAATTTATTCTCTCTCAGTTCTGGAGGCTAGACATCCAGAAATCAAGGTGCTGGCAGGGCCATGCTCCCAGTGAAGCCTCAGGGGCAGGACCCTTCCTAGCCTCTTGCAGTGTCTGCAGTGACCCTGCTTGGCTTGAGGTGAGCTAACTCCTGCCTGCTTCATCTTCCCATGACTGCCTTCCGTCTGCGTGAGGCTCGTCTTCACATGGTGATCTCCTCTCTTGTATCTGTTTTCTTTTCTTATAAGGACACCAATATTTGGGTTAAGAGAGTAGAACCTTATCTTAACTTGATTACATCTGCAAAACCATATATATATATATATATATATATATATATATATATATATATTTAATATTTTATTTATTTGACAGAGAGAAATCACAACTAGGCAGAGAGGCAGGCAGCGAAAGAGGAGGAAGCAGGCTCCCCGCAGAGCAGAGAGCCCGATGCGGGGCTCGATCCCAGGACCCTGAGATCATGACCTAAGCTGAAGGCAGAGGCTTTAACCCACTGAGCCACCCAGGCGCCCCCATATATTTTTTATTTTTGGAGATTTTATTTATTTAAGAGAGAGTGACCGATCGAGAGAGAGCATGAGCAGGGTGGAGGGGTGGGGAAGAGAGAGAAGCAGACTCATCCCTGCTCAGGGAGCCCAATGTGGGGCTCGATCCCAAGACCCTGGGATCATGACCTGAGCTGAAGGCAGACACTTGACCGATAGAGCCACCCAGGTGCCCATGCAAAATCGTATTTTTTTTTTTTTATCATGAAAAAACTGTATTTAGATTTAGTCAGCTGGACTCAGTTTAGATGATCCCAATTTTGTTGGCAACATCCAAAGCATCATAGTCAGGGGCCAGTCGAACGTATGCCTTCTTCTCTCCATCAGGCCTGATTAAGGTGTTGACCTTGGCTACATCAATGTCATAGAGCTTCTTCACAGCCTGTTTGATCTGGTGCTTGTTGGCCTTGACATCCACAATGAACACAAGTGTGTTGTTGTCTTCTATTTTCTTCATGGCTGACTCAGTAGTCAGGGGGAACTTGATTATGGCATAGTGATCAAGCTTGTTTCTCCTGGGGGCGCTCTTTCGAGGGTATTTGGGCTGCCTTCGGAGACGCAGAGTCTTGGGTCGTCGGAACGTAGGTGATGTGCGGATCTTCTTCTTCTTTTTTTTTTTTTTTTTTTTGTGACTGTGGACGCCTTTCAGCACCGCTTTCTTGGCCTTCAAAGCCTTTGCTTTGGCTTCGGCTTTGGGAGGGGCAGGGGCTTCCTTCTTAGCTTTCGGCGCCATCTTCGTAAAAGGGATTTCCAACCCAAAATCGTATTTTTTTAAGTCAGGTCACATTCACAGGTACTAGGGGCTAGAATTCCAACATATCATTTTGGGGAAGAAGTATAGAATATAGTATATAGTTATATTAACAAGTATTTATTTTGTTTAGTAGTACAGTATTGAGAAAAATACTGGTCCACACTAATTGTAATTTTTTTTTTTAACATGTCACCTTGCAGTCCCAATCTCCCTCTCTTAAACTGATCCAGAGGTCTCAAAGAGCCATATTAGGAAATTTACATATCAACATTAAATTACTGACAATATCCTAAAAAAGTTTCACCTTCCTTAACTAATGAGCGTTCACTTTTTAAAAGGAATTGGTGATTAGATTCCTGAGATCGCCTAAATCATCACTGCATTTGGCTGACACTTTGTTTTCAAATGTCATAAAACCCTGAGTTATTCAGTGGTGCCATTTCAAAAACATCTCGTTAGTGGCATATTCTGTCTGACATTCCCTTAAAATTGTAAAAGAGTAAAAATAGTGTTACTTTGTATTGAGTCTAAACTTGGTTTCAGTTTTGTTGCTGACACTTTTTCTGCTGTTGTGAGCACAAACCAGGGAGCAGGGACGGTGACTACAAGAATAAACCCATTCAGCTGGTGAAAAATAGCATTTAGATACTCCAGCTGGTTACAACTAAATCACACTTAAGACCTTTTTAATTAATGAATTTTTTTTAAAGCACAGAAGTTTACATTTTAATTTGAAATATCTGTAGCAAAACCTTATCTTGGAACTCCTAACAACTTTAATGTAAAAACATGCATTCTTGAATTTACCACCCTTATCATTAAAATAACTGAAAAGTCCCCAGTTCAAAGACTAACGCCTTAATAAATTTGACAGTTTTTACGGCTTATTCAACTTTTTCACAATGCTGGGTAGACAATTCTTCGGCATATGTACAATAACCACAAGCATATTTCAGCCACTGCTTTTATCTGAGCAATGCTTTTTATATCATCAGGGTAGACATGCCATGTTTTTCGACAAGTTACTCAATGATATAATTGAATCTAAAAACCCATTTTTTTCTACAGTTGTGTATTATCTAGAAAGCCTTCCTTCTGTTCATTTTTTAAAAAAGTAATCTCTCCTTCCAACACCGGGCCCGAACTCACAACCCCAAGATCAAGAGTTACATGAAGGCTCCACTGACTGAGCCAGGCCGGTGCCCCCCTGTTTTTGTTGTTGTTGTTCTAATTTCATTTATTTACTTCTTTGAGAGAGTGACAGAGAGAGATCACTAGCAGGCGGAAGTGGGAGAGGGAGAAGAAGACTCCCCGCTGAGCAGGGAGCCTGATGCAGGGCTCGATCCCAACACCCCGGGATCAGGACCTAAGCTGAAGGCAGATGCTTAACAACTTGAGGCACCCCGGTGCCTCCGTGTTTTTAGAGTATTCCTTGTGTTCATTTGTGTGACTCTGTATAAAAACAAGCAAAATATAGACAACTGAAAATCCATGTTTTCATTTATCTGAATCTTAAACCCTGAACTTTGAAGAAATCCATCAGATATGTACTTCGAATGTGCATTTGGGGATTAGATCAGTGATGGGAACCAGCATGGGTATGGACCCTCAAAGGTATTCGGAAATATGTGGGGGCAGTTTTGATTCTCAATACCTAAGGCCACACCTGACCCTTGGTTTCCTGGAGCCAAGGAAGCTAAGTGACTTACATTGTCTCAATAGAAATGTCAGCAGAAAAGAAGGGGGATTATATTTTTTAAGTATCTGCTTATTTAATATAACTCGGACTTTAACAGGCTCTTTTTGGTACAATTTGACTTTTCCTCACTTGTAACTTTGGATGGCTCTGTTGAGGATCTTTCATTGTCAGATTTCAATTTTGTTCATATAAAATTTTAGTTGGTGACACTAAGTAGGTCCAGTAGGCAGGAATATAGGAGTTGCTTATTTTTTTGAAACTTTTGTATTTTGTTACAAAATCATATAATTTAGCCGGACTAAAGATCGGAAAATTTCACTGCATGAATTTTTAGAAGTTGAACAATTTTTGTCTCACTGAAATGAGACTGGGTGACCACTCTCATTGAACTTTCTTGCCTTCACAAGATTTCACGTGAAACATATATAGGCACTTGATTTCATTTCACTGACTGTTAAATATCACCTAGTGTCAAATTGGCCCTTTTCACAATGAGATGCAATCTTATTTATTTGTCATAGTTTCTCATTAATCTTTTAACTAATGACTCATTTCTACTTTTAAAGGTAGTTGATCTCACTAGAAATTTTTAAAAAGAATTTAAACAAAAAGTAGCTAAAATAATTATCATGACATGTGTTACTTGTTTGCTGCACAGCTTTCTGCAGCTTTCTGACAAGAGCAAGCACAAGACAGAAGCATCTGAGCCTTGTCAGGCATTTGATGAATTTGATTAATGTGTGCTGAGGTAAGTCTACTCCCCTGTGTAATTGTATGGGAGAGACTGTGTGCAAGTATGAATTTAAAAAAAAAAAAGACTGTTGCAGAATTACTAGTTATTCAGAGTATTATATGTGTCCCAAAGATAGCTTAAAGAAAAAGCTATAGTTCAAGGTCTGCATAAAGATGAGGAAACCTGAGTAAAAGTTAATATGATGGTGGTCTCTAATGTTTTCAAAGACACTTTAAAAATAGTTCCAATGTAAAAAATAGTTACAATATAAAATGACTGATTTATACCTGCCTGGGTTCTCAGCTGGCCTAATGGTCTTGCTTGGTGTGTCCAAGCTAGTTCCATGGTTTTCTTTTTCCTCAGTCTGATCTCATCATGTCTATGTCAGCTTCAGTTTAAATAATTCTGGAGGAAACACGGACCCTTCTCAAGATATCCTTTCCCCTCATCCAGTTCCTGATTCTAAACTCCCAGGGGCTGACATAATCATTGTTTGGCATCATGGAGGAGGGAACCCTTCATTTCTTGGTCTTTCCTTGGCTTGTTTTACTAGGGAGTGAATGGCAAGTTTGCCTGTATTTATTTAATTTGCACCAAACTACTTGTCAAAAGTGATAGCTCTCAAATTTATCTACATTCTCTTTTACTTATGTCAGGAAGTCATGCCCTACCTTTTTTTTTTTTAAGTTTTATTTATTTAAGTAATTTCGACATGCAACATGGGGCTTGAACTCATGAACCCAAGATCAAGAGTTTCAAGCTCTTAAACTGAGCCAGTGAGGTGCCCCATGCCTTACCTTTGTCATGTGTGTACCTTTGCCTTGCAAATGGCTTCCAGGCAGGTGGACATCCATGTCTACCCACATGGGACCCATGGAAACGTCTGGATTTCCTCCATTCCCTTAGGAGCTGCAGGAAAACCCAGGGGTTTGTTTTTATCTCCTCTTTGATATAGATATGCCTTGTTTTCCTCTCTACCCTCCTGTTCCCTTAGAACCCAGAGTGCTCTATATGCTGTGACTTTCAAAATACTCCACACTTGGAGCTGAGCACATGTTTTGTTTACTTTGGGATTTCCCAGTTAAATGTTGGAGGGTCAGAGGGAGAAGCAGATTACCTGCTGAGAAGGGAACCCAATGTGGGACTTGATCCTGGGACTCCAGGATCATAACCTGAGCCAAAGGCAGTTGCTTAAACAACTGAGCCACCCAGATGCCCTGAGTTGATTTTTTTTTTTAATATTTTATTTATTTGACAGAGAGAAATCACAACTAGGCAGAGAGGCAGGCAGAGAGAGAGGAGGAAGCAGGCTCCCTGCGGAGTAGAGAGCCGGACGTGGGGCTCCATCCCAGGACCCTGGGATCATGACCTGAGCTGAGGGCAGAGGCGTAACCCACTGAGCCACCCAGATGCCCACTGATCAGGTCTTGATCTGAGGGAGTCAGGCATCCCTCAAATGTTTCATCTTAACATAGCGTTGGCTCAGATTTTAGTGTTTATTTGACCAGGCAGTTTATGACCAGAATTCTATTATCTATAGATTGTTCAGAAAATTGTTAATCCATCTTTTTTTTTTTAAAGATTTTTTTTTAAATTTTTTTATTTATTTGAGAGAGAGTGAGAGAGCATGAGAGGGGAGGTCAGAGGGAGAAGCAGACTCCCCATGGAGCTGGGAGCCTGATGTGGGACTCGATCCCAGGACTCCGGGATCATGACCTGAGCCGAAGGCAGTTGCTTAACCAACTGAGCCACCCAGGTGCCCCTTGTTAATCCATCTTGCAATAGATTTCAAGAGATGTGGTCTAAAGATTTATTGTGGTGATTTCTGGGAAGATTTGGAATCTAAACCAAAGGTACCCATGCAATAGTCAGGTCCACTAAAATTCCAGTGAAATATTCTGTAAGAAAAAAGAGTCTTTTATGCTAGAGTAAAATGATGCTAAATGGCACTTTTCCTTTTGTCTTTGGTTTTGGCTGATGTTCCAGAGCTGGGTATTATGGCTATTAAAATCCCACATTAAAGAGATATGCTGGATTCACTTATCAAGATTTGTTGGAGAGAGAAATGTTATTCAAAGGATTTTGTAGTAGAGTTAATTTTACTTCCCTGGCCCTTAAAGAGGAAGAGTCTGTATTGATGGGTCTCTTAAGTCATGTGTTGGGAGATTTGGAACCACTGCCACAGGGACTGAACCAAAATGCAAACACACCACACTGGCATGATTTCTCTGGAGTCCTCCTCCCTGGGGGAGAGAGACTGGTATGTGGGATTGGGAAGTTGGGTTGGATGAATACACTTTAAATTGGATATACAGAGAGTTTTAAATAATAAACATTTTATTTTAGAATAGTTTTAGATTTAGTAAAATAATTGTGAAAGGCATTCAGAGAGTTCCCATATATCCCACACTCAATTTCCTCTTATCAACACCTTATATTAGTATGGTAGAGTTGTCACAAACAATGAACCAGTTTTTTCAGTTTTTCCCTGAACTATTCAGAAATATGTATAGAAAAAAATAAAAGATAAGAAAAATGTATGTAATAGAACAAAAGATACATAAGTAAACATATAACATGAGCATTCTCTTTTTCTTTTCTAACTCACTATTATACAGAGTTTGTGCTGGAACTTATATAAGCCACAAATATTATAGAATACTTCTCTAACATAGTTCACAGAATTGTTGGTGAGAACAATTTGTTACATGTATGTTAAACCATTGTTTAATAGGTCACCCATTAATTAGAGTGCTAACTAAAGAAAATTCATAAAAAAATTACAAATGGTGTATTTACCTAAATATGAGATTCTTTTTCTTTTTAAGGATACAAATAAAACTTTTATACAATGAAAGTAAAAGAAACAAAATAGCAAATATGTATGGTAAATGACTGATTAAAGCTTAATATAAAAATATTTTAATATTTTTAAAGATTTTGTTTATTTAGGGAGAGAGAGAGTGCGTGCACATGCACATGTGTGAATGGGGGAAGGGTAGAGAGGGAGTGGGAGAGAGAGTCTCAAGAAGAGTCCATGCTGAGGTGGAGCCTGATGTGGGGCTCAAACCCACAACCTCAAGATCATGACTGGACCCGAAATCAAGAGTCAGATGCTCAACGAACTGAGCCACCAGGTGCCCCCCCCCAAAATTATTTTTAAATAAATTGTTAAGTTCACCATGGAAAAATGGATGATGGTTATGATAGAGAAAATTGCATAAAATGATATATAAATATTAATTTAACATTTACAAATTGTTGAGAGGAAAGCAAACTAAGAATAATATTAACAAAAGGTAAAAAAAAGTATTGCTAATATCTTGGAGAGAGTGACAAATGATCATTTCTGTGGAGCACTGTTAATTGATTCACCAGTTTTGAAGAGCAAATTGGCAATCATGAGGCACAGAAATTTTAGGCTTTCTTTTTCCAGTAATTGTAATTCTGAAATTTATTCTATAGAAATAATCCTGAAGAATAAATGAACTATGCTTAGAGAGATTACCTTAGTCTCTCTATTTATAATAGAAATAGAAATAGTTAGGGGTGCCTGACTCAATTGGTAGAGCATACAACTCTGGGCCTCAGGACCTTGAGTTCTGACCTCATGTTGTATGTGGCAATTACTTAAAGATAAATCTTTTTTAAAAAAGGAAATCTTTAAATGAAATTTTTAAAAATTAAAAAAAATCAAAAAATTAAAAATAAAAAATTTAAAAAATGAAAAATATTTTTTTAAAAAAGGAAATTAAGCAATTTACATTCTGACAACTTAATGGGCTATTTGTAATCATTAGAAATAATAGTTCTGAACACTGTGAATGTATATGTTTTTCATTTTTAAGATTTTACTTTTAAGTAATCTCTACACCCAATGGAAAGCTCAAAACTTACAACCCTGAAATCAACAGTCACATGCTCCACTGACTGAACCAGCCAGGTACCCCTGTATATGTTTTATGTACAAAGAACAAAAGACTTGTATGTATGTAGCAAATGAATTTTAATTAAAAAAAATATTTAAAAGAATTTTTTCTTGATAAAGATTAAGTTTATGGGGGCGCCTGGGTGGCTCAGTGGGTTAAGCCTCTGCCTTTGGCTCCGGTCGTGATCCCAGGGTCCTGGGATCGAGCCCCGCATCGGGCTCTCTGCTCAGTGGGGAGCCTGCTTCCTCCTCTCTCTTTGCCTGCCTCTCTGCCTACTTGAGATCTCTGTCAGGTAAATAAATAAAATCTTAAAAAAAAAATTAAGTTTATGTAAAAAACAATACATTTCAAAAGGGTCAGTCATAGAAATTAATCAGTAGGGTTTACAAAAATTGGTTATCAATATAATTTTTTAGAAGAAATTTTATTTATTTATTATTTTTTAAAATGTGTTTTTTTCAAAAAGATTTTATTTATTTTATTTGACAGACAGTGATCACAAGTAGGCAGAGGCAGGCAGAGAGAGAGGAAGGGAAGCAGGCTCCCCGCTGAGCAGAAGCCCGACACGAGGATCGATCCCAGCACCCTTGGGATCACGACCTGAGCCGAAGGCAGAGGCTTTAACCCCATGAGCCACCCAGGCGCCCCCCCCCGCAAATGTTTTATTTATTTATTTGACACAGAGAGAGCACAAAAGTATGTAGAGTGGCAGGCAGAGGAAGAGGGAGAAGAAGACTCTCTGATGAGCAGGGAGTCTGATGTGGGGCTCTCTCCCAGGATCCCGGGATCATGACCTGAGCCAAAGGGAGCCGCTTAACCAACTGAGTCATCCAAGTGCCCTAGAAGAAATTTTAACAATAAAAACTGTCACTAAAAAAATTTATTAATTTGATATTACTACTTTTCTTTTTTTTTTTTTAAAGATTTCATTTATTTATTTGACAGACAGAGATCACAAGTAGGCAGAGAGGCAGGCAGAGAGAGAGAGGGAGCAGGGTAGAAGCAGGCTCTCCGCTGAGCAGAGAGCCCGACGCGGGACTCGATCCCTTGACCCTGGGATCATGACCTGAGCCAAAGGCAGCGGCTTAACCCACTGAGCCACCCAGGCGCCCACTACTTTTCTTTTGTGCAGAAAGGTGATTTTATTAAAGCATGGGGGAAAGGCTCTGTGGGCAGAAAAAGCTGCCATTAATGCATATTTTTAAAAAGATAAATTGAAGAAGACACCTTTTTCCTGAGAAGAGCAAATTGGTATTCTGATGTCAACAGATACAATAGTGTCTTATTAATAAATGTCCAAATAGCGAATAAAACCTAAAATACTTTTATTTAATTCTTTTTCCTTTTGATTAATCCATGTATATTTTAGAGAAAAGTTTACCCAAACGTCAGATTCACCTTTTAATTCACAAGAATGCTGATTTGGAAAATGTAATGTCTGTGTCTAAATGTTTCATTTATTAGATATTCAGTGTTCTCATGTTTTGCTGACAGAAATCACAATTAAACTTCTATGATTCTAGTTGAGAAACCATGCCCCCTTTCATACTGATAAAAAGAGCCATGGCATGTTATAAAGGCATAATGTGCTAGTTATGTTTATTGAATTTTTATGAAGAGAAAAGGGTCAGAGTAAGTTCTAAAAGTAAGTCTCGTAAAAAGAGATTCTAAAATCTAGAAACCAAGAAAAATAGAAGTTATAAAACAAAACTCATTAAGGCCTATGAAGAATGAAGGGATAGGTTTTTTAAGACCATTTAAAGAGGTGAACTGAGTCTTAATTTTGGCTTAATTAGCAATTGATATCAAATATTTACTTCTTTTCCAAGGCAAGGGGTCAAGGCAAAATATGTGGTTTGTTCAAAGCTCATAGTCTTTTTACTGTGGTGCGAATAATGGTAACATAATTATCAAAAGATAGCTGTATCATCCTTTTAAACATTTATATTTTTCCCTAAATTTTGATATTTTGGGAGGCAACGCTGAGTAAATAAATTTAATATTTGTGTAATAATGCACATGGTGACATTTAAGCTGAAATACTGAATTTCGTTAAGTTCGTTTAAAAACTTGCAATGGGGGCACCTGGGTGGCACAGTCAGTGGAGTGACTGACCCTTTGCTATGGCCGAGGTTGTGATCTCAGGGTCCTAATAAGATGGAGCCTGACAGCGTGCCCTGTGCTCAGTGCAGAGATAGTTTCAGACTCTCTCTCCCTCTTCCTCTGTCCCCTTTTCACAGGTCTCTCTCTCTCTCAGATAAATAAATAAATCTTAAAAAAAAAAAGAACCTGTAATGGTATGATAGTGAAAAGCTCACTTTTCTCTCTTTTATTTCCCATTTGTTCATGTAAAATGAAATCAAATTTTTGTTGTCAAACATTTTTCCTCTTAAGATTTAGGTATGTATGTATTTAAATAGGCTCCACACCCAACATGAAGCTCAACGCAGGACTTGAACTCACGACTCCAAGATCAAGACCTGATCAAGACCTGAGTTGAGATCAAGAGTTGGACGTTTAACCAACTGAACCACCCAGGTGCCCCAATACATATTCATTTTAAAAGACAATTCAGTTTAAAAGACTGGTATATGTTTCCAAAGAATAAGATAGTTGTCACAGAAATCGAGATGAGCAGATGATGGCATTTCCTTGAGAATTAATCGCCAAAAATCTTTGAGAAAAGGAGTGCCTCTTTCAGGGTCCTTCCAAGGGCAAAGGGATGGTTTCCTAGATTCCCTCCACATGGGGTGGCTTTAGTTTGGATTGCCATTCAGAGTGTAGCTGTGTTAAGGCTTCACTTTCCGTGAGCATTCTCCTCACCTTGAAAAAACATATGGTCTCCAGACCTCTTTTCCACCTGAAAAATAACTCTGAACAACAACCAGATCCTTCCTGTTCTTTATAGAATTTTTTTACATGAACATTTCTTTCTCCTCCACCAGCCCTTTCTCTTGTGAAGTTTTATATGAAGAGAGACATTGTCTCAATAATTTGTCTGAGTCACTTTATCAAAAATTGCTTCATACATACCACATAGTCATAGGAATGTCTTCTCAGAAACTCTATATTAACATCTAAGAACTTACTGCCTCTGCTCTTTTTCAAAAGAACAAAACAGGATTTTATATCATGTTCAAGAGTAATTCTGAAATGTAACTGTGATTGGGAGAACATAGGTCTGTTCATCCATTCTGTTGGAAGGCCTCATCAGATTAGGAAGGCAGGAGAGATTGGTTTTAGAATGATCTCTTGATGAACTTCCTGTGTGACCTACATTTTCTCCCCTGGAGTGTCCTGATCAGGTCTTTTTTTTTTTTTTTAATTGAAGATTTTATTTACTTATTTGAAAGAGAGAGAGATCACAAGTAGGTAGAGAGGCAGGCAGAGAGAGAGAGGGGAAAGCAGACTCCCTGTTGAGCAGAGAGCCCGATGCAGGGCTCAATCCCCGGACCCTGAGATCATGACCTGAGCTGAGGGCAGAAGCGTAGCCCACTGAGCCACACAGATGCCCACTGATCAAGTCTTGATCTGAGGGAGTCAGGCATCCCTCAAATGTTTCATCTTAACATAGTGTTGGCTCAGATTTTAGTGTTTATTTGATTAGGTTCAAATGTGCTATGGACTGAATGTGTGTCCTCCGAATTCCTGTTTGAAATGTAGTCCCCAAGGGGATGGGGTTTTGAGGTGGGGCATTTGGGAGATGATTAAGTCATGAGGGTAGAGCCCACATGAATTGGATTAGTACTTCCATTAAGAGGAGGCCAGGGCACTAGCTTGCCCTCATTCTGCCAGGAGAGGATGTAGTGAGAAGCCAGGCATCTGAAACCCAGAAGAGGGCGCTCACTAGGACCTGGTCATGCTGGCATCCTCTTCATGGGCTTCTAGCCTCTGGAACTGTAAGAAATAAATTTCTGTTGTTAAGCCACCTAGTTTATAGTGTTTTGCAGCGTGAGCTAAGGCAAAGTGTGGCTAGGATTCCTTGGTATAGTTCCTTAGAAGGAAAGCCATGTTAAAAAACCCAAAAAACAAAAACAAAAACAAAAAACCAAGTTGCCCGACACTCATGTATCCAGCGTGTAATAATGACAGAGGGATAGGATAACCACGGAGACAACCCGTTGAAAAAGGGGGAGAAAGGAGGCAGGTAGCAATTTTGAAACCAAGCTGGGCACATGTCACCATTTCTGCAGAATCTGGGAACAGGAAATACTCTTTAAGATTCATTTCTGCTCCTGGAAAGTCGTATTCTGTGGCTTTTGGTTCTGCCTTCTGGGTTTTGGGTCAGCCCTCTAAGTCACACTTTTTCCCACAAAAAAGGACGTAAGCTTGCATCTGAAGAGCACGCTCAGCTTGATTTCTGCTCAGAAGCCTCTTCTTATTTTGAGCTGTTTTAGACCCATTTAGCCCAAGCTTTCAAGGACTTTGTAGGCTTCGTACATACTTCCTTGTGTGTCTTCACAACTTGTGTTACCGAGTGAGGATGTGCTCCTTTGGACAAAAGCCACACTTGTCAAAGCCCTCTAACTTGTGCTGGAACATAGGGTGCTGTGGGAGGAATGCTTTTAAGATTCTTAGTAATCTGGGGCGCCTGGATGGCTCAGTGGGCTAAGCCTCTGCCTTTGGCTCAGGTCATGATCTCAGGGTCCTGGGACTGAGCCCTGTGTCGGGTTCTCGCTCAGCAGGGAGCCTGCTTCCTCCCCCTCCCCCACCCCACCACCCCATCCTGCCTGCCTCTCTGTCTACTTGTGATTTCTGTCTGTCAAATAAATAAATAAAAGCTTAAAAAAAAAAAGATTCTTAGTAATCCTGTGGTCTTTCTGAGAGGAGCTATGAGGCAACAACTTAATATTTCTGAGGTTTAACAAAGGGCTGATCTTGGCTATGTTCACTCATGTGTCTCCAGTCCCTTGGGAGAGTTGGCTGTCTAGCTGAGGTGACGGGGTCACATGGCTTTTATCCTCCAGCAAAATAGTCCAGGTTTGTTCTCATGGTAGCAGAGTTCTAAGAGCAGCAGATAACAAACTCCAAGTGAAAGTAGTTTTTAAGCTGGTGCTTGCATCACATTGGCCAAAGCAAATCATATAACCCACACAGATTCAAGAGGGAAGATAATAGACTCACCTTTTGATTGGAGGAAAAACATTTGAGGTCATTTAGCAATTTACTGTGCCTTTTATCTTGCCTACAGAACAGGGCCTTCTAAAGTCTCAGCTGAACTACCTGTGTTGAATAGTCGTAGAGCTATGTAAATCCTGTCAAGTCTTAGGAGAGCCGCATATAGTTATGAATCTTACGTTAAGCCTTCCTCACATTCCTTTTCACATGTCACTAATGTTGCCAATACTTGATCTTATTTTCTTGTTTGTTCAGGAACTGGTAGGAAGACCTTGAATCAACTTCTGAAGAATAATTCATTGTTTATTGGTTGTTAATCATGGGAATTAAATGCTAGTTTCACCAGTAAAATATTAGTAGAATCATGAACATACAGAGACTCCTAGAACAGATACATTGTCCAGTTTAATGGACAATAGAGAATGTTCTTTTGGCTTTCTTTATTAAGAAGAAAATCAGCTGGTTCTTTTGGCTTCAGGCATTTCAGTATAATACCATAGAGTTCCAGAATGCCATCTTCTCCTGTATTCTGTGGGTGGAGGGTGTGAATGGAACCTCTATCAGGAAATAAGTTCAGTTCCAAGTATCCTTCCAATTCCGGGGTGAAGAAGGTCTCTCTGGTTATTTGTGAGGCTGACCTGCACTTTAGGGAATTTTTAGACCTAGGTAGATTGATTCTAAGTCTGGTACCTTCTCTGACTGTGGGTAACAGTCTGAATGTGGTCATTGAGTCACTACACTTGCTGGAATCATTGTATTTTGGATTCTATAGTATGTGAGAGAAATTTCTTGATGCAAATAGCTTGTAAGCCTTTTTAAAAATTTTCTTCTAAAAGCTTTATTTATTTCTGCATTGCTTGGGAGAGGGCTCCAGGGTGGTTAGAATGCTGCCTAAAACTAACAAATCAGGAAATGATAGATGTTGGCGAGGATGCGGAGGAAGGGGAACCCTCCTACACTGTTGGTGGGAATGCAATTTGGTGCAGCCACTCTGGAAAACAGTATGGAGGTTCCTCAGAAAGTTGAAAATAGAGCCACCCTATCACCCAGCAATCACACTGCTGGGTATTTACCCTAAAGATACAAATGTAGTGGTCCAAAGGGGCACGTGCACCCGAATGTTTATAGCAGCAATGTCCACAATAGCCAAACTGTGGAAAGAGCCCAGATGTCCATCGACAGGTGAATGGATAAAGATGTGCTATGTATCTACAGTGGAATATTATGCAGCCATCAAAAACCCAAAGAAATCTTACCATTTGCAACAACATGGATGGAATTAGAGGGTGTTATGCTAAGCAAAATAAGTCAATCAGAGAAAGACAATTATTGTATGATTTCCCTGATAGGAGGAATTTGAGAAATAAGACAGAGGATCATAGGGGAAGGGAGGGAAAGATGAAACAAGAGGAAGCCAGAGAGGGAGATAAACAATAAGAGACCCCCCCTTTTTTTTTAAACATTTTTTTTTTTAAAGATTTATTTATTTGACAGACAGAGATTACAAGTAGGCAGAGAGGCAGGCAGAGAGAGAGGAGGAAGCAGGCTCCCTGCCAAGCAGAGAGCCCGATGCAAGACTCGATCCCAGGACCCTGAGATCATGACCTGGGCTGAGGGCAGAGGCGTAACCCACTGAGCCACCCAGGCGCCCCACAATAAGAGACTCTTATTTCAGGAAACAAACTGAGGGTTTCTGGAGGGGAGGGTTTCTGGAGGGTGGGTGGGAGGGATCGGGTGGCTGGGTGACGGACATTGGGGAGGTTGTGTGCTATGATGAGTGCTGTGAATTGTGTACACCTGTTGAATCACAGACCGGTACCCCTGAAACAAATATTACATCATATGTTAAAAAAATAAAAAGAAGTGCTGCCTAGTGGCTGCATGCAGGGAGGGGCTCAGCCCCGAGCCCTGGCACCAGAGGGATGCCCACGGAACCCTTCAGAGGCTACTGGGCTCCGGAGGCTTTCCAAGAGGAAGCGATAGCCGCCCAGACCCGGCCTGGTAGTGGCCTGCGTAGGGAAGGCAGGTGGTCACCACCTTGTTGATGAGTCTCCCCTCCTCCCCCGGAAGTGGTTCTCTGGGTAGTGGCCGAGATCTGCGTCTGCGCAGACAGAAGCCCTGCCGCGGAATAGGAGTGCAGGCCTGGGGGCTTCGCCAGGACCCTGGCAGGTTCCGTGGAGCTCAGGGCTTTACCCCGCTCCACTTGGGGCCGCTTCTCCACTTGTTGGGAGAAGCCGTGGCCCCTTTCTGCGCTGGTTTGGCATCTTCTAGAGAAGCTGATGCCCTCGAATGTGTTTGCTAATTCGTAGAAGCGGCCTGCGCCCTCCGGAGCCTCCGTGCACCTGGCCTCCCGGAGAGAGGTAAGTGTGGGGGGCCCCGCAGGTGCCTCTAGACAGTGGCCTCCTCCAGTGGAGTAACTCGGACAAAGTGGACAGCCCATGGTGGATTGGTGATGAGGAGCTAATGGCCCGTCCTGGGGGCAGAGGATGGCAGAGAAGGTGGGCCTGGAGGTTGGGACTGGAAACGAGGTCGGAGGGTGGTCAGAGGCTGCAAGAAGTGGTGACGCTGAATCTCTCTTGTCCACTGTTGAAGCGAGGGGACAGATTTGTGATGCTGCTGGGGACACAAGAGCTGGAATCTCTCTCGGGAAACTTCCTCAAGAGTGATCTTACTGAAAGAAAAGAGCGCAGGAAGAATCTATATCTATATCCTACATACACAACCATCTGAGCCACCTGGGTGCCCCTAAATTTTTTTTCTTTCTCCAAATGGAGTTTGAGAGTCAAAAAGAGAGGACCTGAGAGAAGCTGGACACAGAATTTATGCTGTTGTACAATTAGCAAGAAACTTCAGGAATCATGAGATGCCCTCATCTGTATCCCTGAGGAGACCAGTGGAGGACACCTGGGCTAGGAAGGGTGGGGTCTTAACTTGTAGGAAATCAAAGTTGGAGGATAAGAAGTCCTCACCTGGGAACTCAGCTTTAGGAGTCTGATGAGTTTCACTCAGGTGCCTGAGTTGAGGAAGCCAATAGGAACCAAGCTGATCCTTGTAGATCATTTATCCCTGTTCATATGTGCCAGGTGTGGGTTATACGCCAGAAGGGCAGCCCTGCCAGTTCGGAGACTTTGATAAGCTTTGTTGAAATTGTCCAGTCTGTACATTTCAAAGGTGCAGTGCACCTCTCTCCCTATTTTCCCCTCTTCTTTCCAATGACATGAAGGAGAGGAATCTTAAAAGCCAGAAAAATGATTTGTTTTTTGGCCATACAGTGAATGATCTTCTCATCTCCATCCAGTAATCTATTCTTTTTCTCATTAAAAAGTGGATATCACATATAAAATTTACATATATAAATGGTCCTGTCTCTGGCAGGCTACTGTCTAAAATAATAGGCCTCCAACTTTCCTGCATTTTCTGTGGCAGCTGAAGGATAGAAGGAAAGGAATTAACTGTGGAACATACCTACGCTCTGTCACTGGCCCGAGGTGAGGCAGGCGGGACGGGAACTGCAAAACTCATCAGCTGAGCCTACATAGGTTTTTAATATATGGTGGGTTGCATAAATGGAACTTTGTAACTTTGAGTGGAAAAGCTTGGAGAATTTGGCAAAGCAGGGTTATATTCATGCTACTCAGTTAAAAAAGAAAATAAGCCGGGCAAGGATAGGAAGAGAGCAGATGGGTTACATATTCTGGAATATTCTGAGAACATAATAGATTAAGTAGCATTTTATGAACTGGCCTGAGAAGATGATGATTGTTTCTATGAGAAAATGCATTCCAGTTTTCAACTCAGGATATCTGGAACACATCTCCCTTTGTCACAACTCCAGAAAGATTCACAGGGATTTTACTTTCTCTCTATTCTGATCTCTGGGAACTGTACTCTCGTTAAGCAGAAACTCCACGGATAGAAGCAGGAACAAGTGGGTGGGACTGTTGATTTTTATCTCCATGGAGAAAGGGAATTTTATAGCAACAAGAGTAGGATCTCTGATGCCAGGGTCCTATCCATGCATATCTTTATGAAACATAAAACAGCTTAGAAAAATGTGGGAACAGAGCCCAGAACCCAGGACTTGGTGGGAAAGCAGGCCAGAGCTCCATTTCTGCGTGAACCTTTGACTTCTTCACGTGCTGCTTGGGGTGCAAATGGTTGATAATATCATTAAAGCCTAGACTATCTTTAAAGCCTGCCTGTCGTGCAATGTGATACTGATGGATTCCTCCTTTCCTTTTCATTCTGGGGACAAGTGGGATGGACTTGATGCTGGGGCATACTCTGTGAACTCATAACATGAGTTGGATGGAGCTAAAGCTTGGCCAGCACCTGAACCGGTCTGTCTGCAGAATTAGGGAATTGGTTTTCACTGATTAAATAAATTGGTTAAAACATGAGACAAAGATAGCATTTGATCTGTCTTCAACAGATTTGATTTTTTAAAAAATCTTAAAAATATCCTGGAAGTAGCTAAAAATTTTCTGTCTTTGCCTAGATATAATAATTTGTGCTGGAAATACATTTTGACATCGAAGCATAAAGAAATGGAAATATTAAATGTCACAGAAAACCAGATGAATAACTTCTTTCCTTTTCCTCTACCCCTCTCTCTTTCTCATTTTCTCCTTTTCAAAAGTTAATTTAATACATAAAGGACATCTTCATATGTCTATAAAAATAAAGATGATGTTTAGACAGTTTTCCCAGCTGGAATGCTCTGTTTAAAACACTCTGTTTTCATGGCCTCCACTGTTTATTTTACATTCAGAGATGTGGGCACATGGGAACTGTTTGCAGAAAATATCTCTGTTTGCTTCTGCGATTGATATAATACAGAAGCAGAGGGTAGAGTTTCAACCAGCTGTCTTTCTAAAGCCAGATGTACAATCTTTTCTTTTATTACTATTGGCAAGTACTTTTAGAAGGGGAGCAAAAAAAAAAAAAAAAAAAAAAAAAAGGAAGTCCTGGAACGTAATGAAGAGATAAATCCATTCTGACTCTGAAAGTGTAACACCCAAGATTTACAGAAATAAAGTTCTCAGTGATCGTTTGAGGTCTAATTCTCATGGAAACGCTCAGGAGTGTTC
Organism: Meles meles; assembly: GCF_922984935.1. Lineage (NCBI taxonomy): Eukaryota > Metazoa > Chordata > Mammalia > Carnivora > Mustelidae > Meles > Meles meles. Next base: position 62,513,922 of record NC_060072.1, read on the forward strand.
CCCTGCTTGCATTGAACAATAACAGTGATTAGGTAAACATGATGCCTTAAATCTCAGCGTATCTGTCAGTGATCGATTACAAGGGCCTTCAAACTTATCTCTGTATGTTGTTCCAACTTCTCACTCTCCCAATCAGTCCATTCTGGATTCTGCCACCAGGGTCATCTTTAAACCTGTGGCTCTGACCACGGCTCCACCCTGTCTTCAAGTTTTACAATGGTGGTTTTCTCCTGCTTCTAAAAGGTAGAAACTTGTGGTCTGTTGGCTGAAACCGGCTTTCAAGTATATATACATATATATATGTATATATATAGTATTTCTTGACCACAAACTGTGAGCCTGAAAAAAAAAAAAACATGTACTAGTTGCCAACAGTTAAAAATTGGAGAATTTGAGAGAAAAATTTGGATATTCTGGTATTATTAAAACACTGGAAGCTCTGGCAACACTGACCTCATATTTTGAGTAAAGATAATTAAACTGAGCCATTGGGAAGGACACAGTTTCCCAAGTTTCCCACAGGATTGTACACTTCCTGTCTTTTTTTCATTTACATGATTTCGTTTTGCTCATTTACACGATCTGTTCGGCATTTATAGACATTTAAATTTTCAGCTCCTGGTCTGTGGGCTCAAGGCCAGCTCCTTAGCCTCAAATACAAGGACCATCTGACTCTTATTAACTTTTTAAGGCTCATTTCTCACATTTTCTCCTCTTGAACTTTATACTGCAAAAATACAGGTTCCCCTAAGACACTGTGTGATTTTTACCATTTCCATTCCTTTCCATTTATCTGAAGAGCCTTCCCCACTTACCAAACTATTTTTACCTTCAGGAAAGTGTTTTCTTGATTTCCTTAGAGTTAACCATTCTTCTTGGAGTTTTTTCCTGAGCATTGAATGTACTTCCATGATTGATTATACTATATATTTTACTAATTAGTGTAAAATAAGGAGAAAATTTCCTTTATGAGCAGCAGGTAACAGATTCCTTGTGGGGAGATCCAAACCTTTGAAGAGGGGTAGCTTTGCTAAGCTTGCTCAGGAGCTGCAGCTGAGTCTCTGCACTGGTTCCTCTTGGGGAAGAGGAGCAGGTAAAACTGAGAAGACTGAGGAGGCTTGGAAGGAGGACAGACATTTCAATTGGAGGACTTTCAAGTAAAATCCACCAGAAGAACTAAATACAGAATTAGTTGAAAAGAAAGAGAAGAGTTTGGCCCTCTAGAATGGACTGGGAATGGAAAGCAGGTGGGGTAAGGCAGTTGCTTTTTACCACAAGCCTTTAGTGTTTGAACTTTAAAAATCAAATTCATGCAATAGTTTGATACATCTTTAAAAAAATGATATTTAGGAAAACTTCAGTGTAACAATTGATTTTTTGGTGATATGATCCTTTTCCATGACTCTAAAAATGTCCATAAAGATTTTAAATAATCATCAAATGTCGAGTGATTTTTAAAACATTTTTTAAAATTTGAATTTTTTTTTTTTCTTAATGGAAACCAGTGAAGAAGCTGTGTTCTAAGTGTTGGCTGGTGTGAAACCAGAAGTGGCAGCTTGTAAAGGTCAGAGAACAGCTCATATTTTAACTACATGTGCATTTTTTTTAAATACAATTTTTTAAAAAGATTTTTTTATTTTTTTAAGTGATTTATACACCCAACATGGGGCTCAAACTCACAACCCCTGAGATCAGGAATTGCATGCTCTACGAGCTGAGCCATCAGGGTGCCCCTCTACAACGTTAAAAGAATTTATCAAACTGATACCATGCATTTGATTAAAAAGTATTAGAGAAGACGTAAGGTAAAAGTCATGGTCCCCATCCTACTGTTGATCAGCACCAGTTCCATCCTCTAGGGTTGCTCTCTTTCACTTCTTTTAAACTGGTTCTGTATTTAGCTCTTTTGGTGGTTATCTTAATATCTCCAGATAATACACTATGGTTACTGTAGCAGATTACATTTTCTAAAGATGATCAAGAGAGTGTCTCCTATTCACATACTTTGTTTTAAAACAAATTTCTTTTATTATGAAAAGAGCACTTAACCTGAAGTTTACCCTCTTCCATTTTCAAGTGTACCGTATACTATTGTTGACCTTTGGGTACACATCTCTGGAGCTTATTCATCTTGCTTGACTGAAACTATATGCCCTTTGATTAACAACTCCTCATGTCCTCCTCCTCTCATGCCCTGGTAAAGACACCATTCCAAAGCCTTTGACTCTACAGATTTGACTATCTTCGGTGCTTCCTATAAGTGGAATTATGTAGTAGTTGTCTTTCTGTGCCTGGCATATTTTCCTTAGCATTTCCTCAAGTCTCGTAACCTTTTGGAAACTTGCTGTTCTCCTATCAAGAAGTAGAGTTTCTGTCTCCTCTCCTTGAAGCTTGAAGGGCTTTTTTCTTCCAAATCAGAATGTTTTTACTTCTTTGTGTTTATAACTGAAATTTCCATCTGGGTAGAGGCAAGACTGTCATGCACACTGGTGTTCTTAAAATTTAATTATGCAAATAAGTCCTTTTCAAGTACTAATAGGTTGTGTTACCATTCTTACAGCTTTATAGCTGAGAAAATGAGTAATATAGGGCTTGTAACCAGAGCACCGTTCTCTGCAAGTTCAGACTTGGCTCTGCCTCCCACCCACCTAAGCGCCATGGGGTGCAGCACGCTCTTCCTGCCCCCTTCCAGATGGCAGTTAGATAACTGCCACTCAAGTCAGTGAGTCAATGAGAGTCACTCAAGCTTTGAAGCAGGAGTATCCTGGCCCTGAGCAGCGCAGTTATCTCTGGAAATTCAAATGTGGCACCTAAGAGTTCTCATGAACTGAGAGGTACTAACGTGTCTTCTGCCAATCAAAGTGATTGAACCTCTGGTCTAAGCCTGACTGGGCTCTCCTTGCCTCTCAGAATGGACCTGCAGAGCCTGACCACACTCACTGGCAGTCCTGTCCCTGGAGCCAGTTAGTAAGTATGGGCTCCTTCCAGTGGGGGGGCATGCCAACAACGTAGGTAAAAGAAGAGAGAACACAGTGTCCCACAATCTTTAGGCGCTTAACAAATCCTTGCTTGTTGATCTACATGTAAAAAAGTACACAGTAAACTCAGTAAATCACCCCAGAGCAACTACATCTTTGTAACCACAATTCAGATCAAGAGATAATATTATCAGCAACCCCGAGGCCTCCCCAGAGCTCCCTGTAGTCAATACCTGCTCTTCTTCCCAAAGGTAAACACTATTCTAATTTCTAACACCATAGTTTATTCTGTTTTATAGTCGTGGCACCTTACACCCAGGAAACAATAAAATACTGTCATCTAGAGCTCCCTGGTTTTGAACTTTACAGAAATGCAGTTGTACATTGTGTATGTTTGTGAGATTGACCCAGGTGGAGGCATATAGTTGCATAGATTCATTTTTTACTTCTTTTTTTTAAAACATTTTTTTTAAAGATTTTATTTATTTGACAGAGATCACAAGTAGGCAGAGAGGCAGTCAGAGAGAGAGAGAGGGGAGGAGGAAGCAGGCTCCCTGCTGAGCCGAGAGCTCCATGCGGGGCTTGATCCCAGGACCCTGAGATCATGACTGGAGCCGAAGGCAGAAGCTTAACCCACTGAGCCACCCAGGCGCACCTCATTTTTTACTTATGTATTCGATAGGCTTCATCTCTCGGGATACATACATGCATCTTTCCTACTGTTAATGAATAGCTGGATGGTTTCCAGCTTTGGGCTATTACAAATACTGCAGCAATGAGCATTCTTCGGCATGTCTTTGGGGCCGTATGTATGCATTTCTGTTGGGTGTATATCTGGGAGTGAATTGCTAGGTCTTAGGGTATAGATAAGACTTTTTCTCTTTTCCAGTTTTACTGTGCAAAACATAGCATTGGATACGTTTAAGATGTACAGTGTGGTGATTTGATACATGTAAATATTGCAAAATGATCACCACAATAGGATTAGCTACCACCTCCCTCATATCACAAAATTACCTTTTTTTTTTTTTTTTTTTTTTTTTTCAGGAAGAACACTTAAAAATCTGTTCTCTTGGCAACTTTTAGTATATAGACAGTATTAACCCATTAGTCACCATATTGTATATTAGTTCCACAGAACATATTCATCTTAAAACTGAAGCTTTGTGGCCTTTGACCATCATCTCCCTATTTCTCCACTCCTGGTTCCCTGGCAACTGTTCTTCTACTTTTGGTTTCTATGAGTTAAAAATCTTTTTAGATTCCACATATAATTGAGAACATACTGTATTCTGTTTTTCTCTGTCTTACTTCACTTAGCATAATGCCCTCAAAGTCCATCCATGCTGTTGTAAATGGCAAGGTTTCATTCTCGTGGCTGAATAAATTCCAGCGTATGTGTGTGTTTGTGTGTAATATCTTCTCCATTCATCTGTTAACAGCCACTTACGTTGTTTCCATATCTTGAATATTGTGAATAATGCAGCAATAAACATGGGAGTGCAGCTATCTCTTCAAGATTCTGATTTCATTTCTTTTGGATCTATACCCAGAAGTGGGATTGCTACTATATAGTAGTTCTGTTTCCAGTTTTTTGAAGAAATTGCATACTGTTGTCCCTGGCGGCTATACCAATTTTTATTTCTACCAGCAGTGTACAAGGGGTCCCTCTTCTCCACATCCTTGAGGACTTGTTATCTCTTGTCTTTATCATAGTCATACTAACAGATGTGAATTGACATCTCCCTTATGACTGGTGATGATGAGCACTTTTTCATGTACCTGCTGGTCACCTGTATGTCTTTTTTGGGAAGGGCCATTTTGACGGCCTTGGCCAGCAGAATATTGTGGAAGTTGTACAATGTGACTTATAAGGGTATGTCATAAAATGTCGTGAAGTTCTGCTTTGTTCGTTCACATGTGATGGAAGCAGAAGGAAACAGTCAGGAGACACTGCCCACATGCTTTGAAGATGGGGGAAGGGCCAGGAGCCGAGGAACGGTAGGAATGCAGCTTCAGAAGCTGGATAAGGCAAAGAAAGGATTCTCTGCCAGAGCCTCCCAATGGAGCACCGCTCTGCTGAACCTGAATTGTGGCTCAGTTATTACTGATTTTGCTCTTCTGGCCTCCAGAATCAGGAGAGAATAAAATTCTCTTGTTTTGTGTTACCGAGTTTGTGGTAGTGCACAACAGCAGCCGTAAGAGACAGAAACAAATGGCCAAGAGTAGGATGCTCCACATCACTAGACATGAGAGAAGTGAAACTTAATTCCAGAATGAAATACCACTACATACTTATTGGAATAGCTAATATTGAAAAAATAACTAATATGTATTGTATATTAATTTTAATGAGAAATGGAATATACAAATATATTTTCTTGTGTTTAGGTGAAGACTCTAGAAGGATATCCAAGAAATTGATCAGAGAGGTTATCTTTGGAGTGGCAGTAGGTTAAGACTGAGGTGGGTGTGGAAAAGTGGGAGTATTTAAACTGTATTCTTTTTATGTATTATTTGATTTTTGATTCTGAACATGTGACTTTTTTTTTTTTTAAATGAAGACTTATGCAATAAAAATTTTGATTTCAGTGGATGTGAGTGAGGCCTCTTTACCAACAGGCTTCATCTTAGGAACCGTGTTGTTAAACTGGGATCACTAAGGTCTGGAAGAACTTGTGAGGCAACAGCATTGCCTCTGGTTATTCTGGTTCATCCCAGGTGATTAGTCTTATTACATTGGAGATAATTCATTTTTATATTCCTAGAGATGGGGACTAGGGTTTGACTGGCTGCTGAGCATGGAGAAGAAACCCGTCTATATGCATGTTTAATTCAGCCTGGTTCCTCAGTTTTGCCCTCCATGGTAATCAGTGTGTCTGGTTTCTATCCCTTCTGGGGCTCTGCTGGGTGACTATCTTGATCCACATCCACAGCCCTTTCTATGTGTGTTCCAGGTTGTGGTTTTCTCGGCTCTACTTCATCACTTAAAAGTCTTTTTACCTCCTAACTTTGGGATGAAGAAGAAAGAAAGATGGGCTGTCCCCCATCTTGAAAAGAAATCACTACATTTATTGGTTGTTTTCATTTCTGTTTAGTCTCCATGTATTTGGTTTCTTTCCAAATTTCCTCTTGTGATTGAGTTCTAGCTTCAGAGCATTGTGGTCTGAAAATATGCAGGGAATGATTCTAATCTTTTGATACCGGTTGAGACCTGATTTGTGACCCAGGATGTGATCTATTCTGGAGAATGTTCCATGTGCACTAGAGAAGAATGTGTATTCTGTTGCTTTGGGATGAAATGTTCTGAATATATCTGTGATGTCCATCTGGTCCAGTGTGTCATTTAAGGCCTTTATTTCCTTGTTGATATATATATATATTTTTAAAAGATTTTATTTATTTATTTGACAGAGAGAGACCACAAGTAGGCATAGAGGCAGGCAGAGAGAGAGGGAAGCAGGCTCCCTGCTGAGCAGAGAGCCCGATGCGGGACTCGATCCCAGGACCCTGAGATCATGACCTGAGCCGAAGGCAGCGGCTTAACCCACTGAGCCACCCAGGTGCCCCTCCTTGTTGATCTTTTGCTTGGATGATCTGTCCATTTCAGTGAGGGGAGTGTTAAAGTCCCCTACTATTATTGTATTATTGTTGATGTGTTTCTTTGATTTTGTTATTAATTGGTTTATATAGTTGGCTGCTCCCACGTTAGGGGCATAGATATTTAAAATTGTTAGATCTTCTTGTTGGACAGACCCTTTGAGTATGATATAGTGTCCTTCCTCATCTCTTATTATAGTCTTTGCCTTGAAGTCTAATTGATCTGATAGAAGGATTGCCACCCCAGCTTTCTTCTGATGCCCATTAGCATGGTAAATTGTTTTCCAACCCCTCACTTTAAATCTGGAGATGTCTTCACGTCTAAAATGAGTTTCTTGTAGGCAACATACTGATGGGTTTTGTTTTTTTATCCATTCTGGTACCCTGTGTCTTTTGATTGGGGCATTTAGCCCATTAACATTCAGGGCAACTATTGAGAGATATGAATTTAGTGCCATTATATTGCCTGTAAGGTGACTGTCACGTATATTGTCTCTGTACCTTTCTAATCTACTACTTTTAGGCTCTCTGTTTGCTTAGAGGACCCCTTTCAATATTTCCTGTAGAGCTGGTTTGGTGTTTGCAAATTCTTTCAGTTTTTGTTTGTCCTGGAAGCTTTTTATCTCTCCTTCTATTTTCAATGATAGCCTAGCTGGATACAGTATTCTTGGCTGCATGTTTTTCTCGTTTAGTGCTCTGAATATATCATGCCAGCTCTTTCTGGCCTGCCAGGTCTCTGTGGATAAGTCTGCTGCCAATCTAATATTTTTACCATTGTATGTTACAGACTTCTTTTCCCGGGCTGCTTTCAGGATTTTCTCTTTGTCACTAAGACTTGTAAATTTTACTATTAGGTGATGGGGTGTAGGCTTATTCTTGTTGATTTTGAGGGGGGTTCTCTGCACTTCCTGGATTTTGATGCTTGTTCCCTTTGCCATATTAGGGAAATTCTCTCCAATAATTCTCTCCAATAGACCTTCTGCTCCCCTCTCTCTTTCTTCTTCTTCTGGAATCCCAATTATTCTAATGTTGTTTCGTCTTATGGTGTCACTTATCTCTCGAATTCTCCCCCCGTGGTCCAGTAGCTGTTTGTCGCTCTTTTGCTCAGCTTCTTTATTCTCTGTCATTTGGTCTTCTAGATCACTAATTCTCTCTTCTGCCTCATTTATCCTAGCAGTGAGAGCCTCCATTTTTGATTGCACCTCATTAATAGCTTTTTTAATTTCAACTTGGTTAGATTTTAGTTCTTTAATTTCTCCAGAAAGGGCTTTTATATCTCCAGAGAGGGTGTCTCTAATATCTTCCATGCCTTTTTCGAGCCCGGCTAGAACCTTCAGAATCGTCATTCTGAACTCTAGATCTGACATATTACCAATATCTGTGTTGATTAGGTCCCCAGCCTTCGGTACTGCCTCTTGTTCTTTTGTTTGTGGTGATTTTTTCCGCCTTGTCATTTGTCCAGATAAGAGGATATGAAGGATCAAATTCAATACTAAAAGGGTGGCAAAGACCCCAGAAAAATGCGTTTTAACCAAATCAGAAGAGACCCCAAATTGTGGGGGAGAGTAAGGGGATAAAAAGAGGTTCAGAAAAAAAAAGAAAAAAGAAAAAGAAAAAAATTAAAAAAATAAAACCAATAAAGAAAAAATATAAAAAAGAAAGAAAAAATATATATTTTAGATGAACTAGTCAAAAAACGTTAAAAAAGAAAAGGGTAAAAGTTTTAAAAAATTTAGTAGGAGAAAAAAAAGAATGAAATTCTCCTCTGGAATTCCGCTGCTGTCCTAGGTATTGAACCTGCTTTCCTTGATAGATGAACTTCGTCCTGGCTGGATATTTTGCTGATCTTCTGGGGGAGGGGCCTGTCATAGTGACTCTCAAGTGTCTTTGCCTGAGGCGGAATTGCACTGCCCTTACCGGGCCGGACTAAGTAATCCGCTCGGGTTCGCTTTTGGGAGCTTTTGTTCCCTGAACGCTTTCCGTAGAATTCTGGAGGACATGAATGAAAATGGTGGCTCCCAGTCTCCGGCCCGGAGGAGCCCAGAGCCCGGGGCCCCACTCCTCAGTGAGCCCCCAGAGAACAACGCCTAATCACTCCCGTATCCCCAGCCTCCAGCCGTGCTCCGAGCTCACCGAGCCTGTGACCGGTTCGAGGTAAGCCCGAGCTGAGAGCTCAGTCCGCGGCTCTGTCTCTGTAGCTGGCTTCTCCGTTCTAATACCTGCGAGGTCTGCAACACTCAGACACCCCCGATCCTTCTGTGACCCTGCGGGACCTTGGGCCACGCTGACCCTGTTTGGGCTTCACCCTGGTTTAGCCTCTGGAGCAATGTCCCTCAGTGGAACAGACTTTTACAAGTCCTGATTTTGTGCTCCGTTGCTCTGCCACTTGCCAGTAGCCGGCCCCTCCCCCCGTGGTCTATCTTCCAGTTGTTTTGGATTCACTTCTCCGCCAATCCTACCTTTCCGAAAATGGTTGATTTTCTGTTTCTAGAATTGCTGTTCTTCTCTTCGCTCTCCCGTTGGATTTGTAGGTGTTTACAATGTTTAGATAAGCTATCGAGCTGATCTCCTGCTACCTGATGTAGTCTCAGCCTGCTACTTCTCCGCCATCTTGACTCCTCTGGTTGTTTTCATTTCTGAACTGGAGCTCCTGGAAGGGCAGGAAGTTTATTATTTTAATATATCCCAAGTAGGTTAGTCACTGTCCAGTCAGATAATAGAGACCATACTAAAGATTTCAACAGAGAGAATTTAATACAGGGAATTGTTTCCACAGGTGTTGGAGGATAGAAAAAACAAAAGGGGGGGCACTGAACTAACATGGAGATAATTACCAAGGAAGATGCTACCAATCCTGGTCTTGGGGAGAAGACAAGGATGAGGTTGGGATTGTTGAAAGCTAGAGTTTTCAGAGTAGGGGACCTGCAATGCTGGGGCTCAGGCCTCTGAGGAGTGGTTATGACCAGGTTGCAGCTTGTAACTCTAATGGCTTGAGAGAGGTTGGTTATGGGTGTCAGCAGTATTTCCAGTGGGAACTGGGTGTTGCAGCTGGGACTAAGTGCTGTGACGGGACACTGACCAAAGGGAAGGAGAAAGTTGTTTGCTTGATCTGCCTTTCAGTTTCTCTCCAGTGCAAGACTTAACAGGAAGTCAGCTGGCAAAGGAGTCTGGGACATGTATTTTGCAGAATCTTTGTCCCAGCATCACAAAACACGTACAGAGTTGGATTTAGAGTTGGAGGATAATAGCTAAAAAAAAAATGGCTCAAAGGGTACATGTAATTTAAAAAAATGTTTTGTATAAAAAATTTTTTTTAAAAACAATCTTTATAGCCCAGAATCTTTCTTGAGAGTTCCAGGCTTGCACTTCTGTTTATCAGTCATCCCCTTTTGGGTGTCTCTGTGGATATCAAAAGCAAACACAGAAAATTAACTGCTAAGCATAAATTCATACTCACTGTATCTAAAAAGTACTACATGTCAATTTCGAATTGGATGGAAACAGAAGCAAAACACTTTTTCAGATGAAGAATATTTACCAAAACTGAATGAATCATGTTTTCATCAAAACTTGCCCTTCTGAGGCACCTGTGTGGCTCAGTGGGTTAAGCATCTGCCTTCAGCTCAGGTCATGATCTTAGGGTCCTGGGATCAAGTCCCACATCGGGCTCATTGCTCAGTGGAGAACCTGCTTCTTGCTCTCTCTCTCAGCTCCTCTCCCACAAATAAATAAAATCTTTAAAAAACCCCTCAAACTTGCCCTTCTTCCTGTACTCTTTCTCATAAAGGACAACATTGCCCAGCTACTGAAGCCCAACTCTCACAAGTCATTCTCTGTGTCTTCCCACAACCTCCACAGCCCAGACAGAGTCTGGTCAGCTCTGCCTTGAAGGGTCTCTTGACTCCATGTTCTTTATGTTGCTTCAGTCCCTGCCCTGACTGGCCCTGATAATATTTTCTGTGGACTAGTGCAATTACTCCTGAATTGGTCCCCAACTACTATCTTATCTTTCTTTACCCATTCATCTGTTGATGACTACAGTGATTTTAAAAAAACAAACACAAATCTCAAGTAAGTACTAGGGTTGGAATGGACAGCATGATGAGTCTAGTTATCACTGCTGTGTGATATGTATATATAGAGGGAGTGAGTCCTAGGAGTTCTTATTGGGAGAAGAAGTTTTTTCCCCCTTTTTTCCCTCTCCTTTCTTTTTATCATATCTGTATGAGATGATGGATATTAACTTGTAATAATTTTACGATACACATATATATGTGTGTGTATGTCAAACTTTTATGCTATACAGATGAAACTCATACAGTGATATATGTCAACTATATCTCAAACTGGAAAAAAATGAATCTTACCAGATCAATGTCCAGGTTATATCGTTTAGTGGAAAAGGTGTTAGTAATGTATAATATTTAAAGACCATTCTAAACTGGGAAGGGAGAGCAGTGTTCACCAAATGTCACTGACAGAAGGTAGACAAAAGAGAGAGCTGTGCGTGCTCATGGCCCTGTTTGAAATTACTGAATTCCTGTTTTGTGCAAGGGTTACAGGGCGGTCTGGAGAAATAGAGGAAAAAGATTGATTTTGAGGTTTAGAAATTGAAAAGGTAAGATAAAAGGAACATGAGGTAAAGATTAGAAAGAGAAGAGAGAAAAATAAAATTAGAGTCATAACTTTTGTTTCTGTTGAGTTGGGAAGTAACAGAATTTTTACATTAATATGGAGGAAATTATTTTATAAATCCCAGAAGTGTCTCTAACAGTTCTCTAAAAAGATGTAAGGAAAGGAATCCCAATTGATATTGTAAGGGAGAGGAAAAAAATCAGGGAATGATGTGGTTCTTTTTTGAAGTTCAGGGGAAGACCAAAGAGAGTTATAAAAAATTTTTCAGAGTTTTTTTTTTTTTTCCTTATCCCGGCTGGTTTACTCTCAAGAGAGCCACCATCATTTTCGTGAGCCTGGAAAGGCATTTTCTGACATCTGCTAAATGATCCCGGAACAAGAGCAGTGCAGGCCTGGTGTGGCATAATGTGTGGTTTATGGATAAGATTTGCTTTCTAAATGATTAAGTCTGGTGTAGTATCTGTTTGAAAATAGGAGAATTAAAGATATCATAAGAAAAATAATGGAAAATTGACAGCTGATGAAAGACCATGTACTCACAACTCTGTTAGAGCTCTGGATCAACTTGTTAAAAGACAACAGAGGCAAAGCAGGGAAATCTACCTTTTCAAGTGAGAGGAAGGGAAGACTTGGGGGAAGGAGGCTGTAAGTCTCCTCAAAGTTGTCTTCCACAGTGCTATAAGCATTTGAAGATCACGGTGATAGGAAGGATAAGAAAGTAGCTAATATAAAATTGCTATTTTATTGGGGTATGGGTAGAAATATTGCTGCCATCAGAAGCTTCCTCAGTAATGCTGTGAGTTTAAATAGGTTACAAAAGGTTAAAAACAAAGCCAAGAAAAACATTTTTGCAGTATAAATATGTAGTAGAGTTAATAAAAAAGCCCTGTGTGATTTATAGGAAAAATCTAAAGGAATCTCTGAACTTCATTTTCCTAGATGGCTTATACCAAATTGCATTGTATGTCCACCTATGTATGGTTAGGAGAGGGGGGACATGCTTCACACAGAATCACCTGACCTGGTCACCTCAGAGGAAAAAGTTTTTGTAATTCATCCACCCAGAGGGGGTGCTTTTCCCTAATTTATTCAAAGTTCTGTGCAGAGTTAGCATAAAGGAAGACCATGAGTCATCCTTGGATAGGTGTGATAGAACATGGGTCTAGAAACACATAGAGCCAAGTTTAAGCACTTCCTGCATTACTAACAGTGAGTGTGGCCTTGCCTTCTCTGCCCTGATTTCCTCATCCACAGAAGCCCCAAGACTACCTCACAGTATTTCTGGGAACACTAAAGATGATAACATGTGAAAGTGTTTTGTAAACTGTAAAATAGAATTCAGTCTTCATTTGGAGAACACATATCGAGCACTGTGGTATGCAAGGTACTTTGTTAAGTTTTGCAGGTACAGAGGTGAAAGACCTTGTCCTTGGGGAGCTAACAACCTATGGACAAAGCAGATGGACCCATACTTATAATGTATTGTGATCTGGAAGGTAAAAATTGCTATGGACTTAGAGGACTGAGGGACCCTCCTCGTGTAAGATCCCTGGACCCCATGTGCTCCTCATTACAAGTTTACACAATTAGATAACCTCAGCTCCAGACTACTATGTATATCTGAATAGGAAAATTGATACACAGGTGGAGGGCCAACTCCAGCACAAGTTACCTTGTGCAAATTAGAAAGAAAACTCCTCTTGACAGATAACACTGCAAAATGTGCCTCTCCACTCTTCTGCCAAGAACAGTCAGAAAGAAAGAGGGCAGGATTGGAGCAGTCTGTCATAGTGGGCCCCACCCTGGGACTCTGTGGAGCACAGCCGGAATCATTAAACATGGTGGCCTGCTAGGGGTAGGTTTTTTTAAGTCTTGCTTTTGAAGACTACAGTTAAAAACCAAAACAGGATAGAGCACATACAACCATATGTGCATGCAATTTAGGGGACGGATTTAATTTTGTGAACGTGGCTTCCATAGACAGAAGTGTATCCTGTGAGGGATGGGAGCACTTTGTAGTAACTGGGGTGGCTACTTGCCAGCTTTCCCATGTGAGCTTGAACAGATTTTGAAGAGATGGGTCAGACCTTAGCCAGGAAGACAGAAACCTCTCTGAGTAGTTAGAGAAGTTGAATGCAGGATTTGGTTACATAGGTAATGGAATTACCAAGAAGTCAAACGGGGTGGTGAGCCAATCCTGATATTAGCAATAGTAGCAAGCTAATGTCACTTTTGGACCAGGGTGACAGAGGAAAGCGTTAGTATTATTGGAGCCTGGAGACCAGGCACGCTATGGAAAAATGCAGCCATGGTAACCCGGCTGGTCTAAGCTGACACTGGAGAGAGAAAATGAGCTCTTGTTGGGGATGCTGCTGAAGATGGACAAGGAGAGGAAATACCCTAGGTTCTCTTTTCCTCCAGGTCTCCAAACTCCCTCCTATACCTTCCCTGGCTGATTGCAGATCTTCCAGCTACAGGGGAATCTTGGAAATGTAGCCTTGGGAATGTAGCCTGTGGGCTCAGCCCCCTTGCTGTACAGAGCAGGCTAGGGAACGGGAGAGGAATGGCCTCTCGGAGCGCACAGGTTCAAGCTTGGTATAATGAAAGACAAGAAAATATGGGATTGAACTGAATAACCAAGAACTATACAAAGTTCTTTTTTAAAAAGTTTTTTAGAAAGGAGCATAGAGGAAGAGGGTGTAAGATTTTCAATTAAAGTGTACCAATGAATATACAGTGACTAGTTAAGCATCAAAATGTGGAGAATGGCAAGTAAAAGGAATATAAACATTGAAAACATGGAAATTTTCATTTTATATTATTTAGACCTGGGGCTATATTATATTATTGAAGAATACACATTTCCCAGAGGAGAACATTTTTCCCTTCATTTTGTAACAGGTGTCAGCTATGTGAGGAACAGCAGGGGCGAAAGACTCTGATGGTCCCATTCCATCACAGCCCAGGTCAGCCTCTGATGAGCTGTGACAATAGCACCTGCCCGAGACTCTCCCTCTAGTTCAAGGGCAGGAGTGGTCCCTGGCGTCCCTCAAAAACTGCCTGTCACCCCTGGTATAAGCCCTTCTGGCTTTTAGTTGTCCTGGATGCTCAGGTGAAATGAGGTTATTCTAGTCTGTGAATCTGGATACCTGATGCTGACATCAACAATTGCGCTCTTTGGGGATACACTTTAGAGTATCCTCTTTGGCTCTCTCTTATGTAAGCAGCCTCTAGGCCATGCTGTCCAATCGAATTTTCTGTGAGGATGGACATGTTCTATGTCTGTGTTGTCCAATAGCTAGCCACTAGCCTACCTGCGTACTCGAAATATGGCTAGTATAACTGAGGAACTGAATTGTAAATTGTTTAATTTTAATTATTCATAATTTAAATTTAATCTTCACATGAGGTTAGTGGCTACCATGTTGGCAGTGCATATTTATGGAATTGAGATTGAGCTTTTGGATAATCTCACTAGCTTATTCCACAAGAGGGAAGAGTCTTTCTTTTGCTTTCCAGGCAATCAGAAGAATTAAGCTAATTAACTCAGGCCATCAAGATAGACTGAAATTTTCCTGTAGCCCAAGACTTTGTTTGTAGTTCCATTATTTGTGTGCCCAGTGCCCCATGCATCCAAAGAGATTCCAAATCTGTCTTCCTGATAAGACAGGGGAGACAAAAACTTGTGGAAAAGTTTCTTGGCCAATGTGAATCTAGGAAGAGAGGGCCTAAGGCAGCATATTAGTTGTTCATGGCCACAGAGTGCATGAGGGCACTCTGGAGGGCATCTGAGAGCTGTCCCCGACTCTTCCCAAGGAGGCATCTATGACATCTATTAGAGGATGCCACCAGAGAACATCGCCAAAAACAATGACAAAAAGAACAAAATAAAGATGAACTCCATCCCAGAGAATGCCAGTGGAAGACAGAGTGTGACTGGACCAGGAGCCTTCTTGCCATACAAAATTATGACTCCCCATGATGGTGCATGGACTAAATTTTACCCCTCTTTTAAAAAAGATTTTATTTATTTATTTGACAAAGATCACAAGTCGGCAGAGAGGCAGGCAGAGAGAGAGGAAGGGAAGCAGGCTCCCTGTTAAGCAGAGAGCCCCATGTGGGGCTCGATCCCAGGACTCTGGGATCATGACCTGAGCCGAAGGCAGAGGTTTAACCAACTGAGCCACCCAGGTGCCCTTAAATTTTACCCCTTTAATGAAGAATTCAAGGACAAAAATCCTGAATTGACTGAGTTCAAATCTGTTTTGAGAAAACACAAAGTGGCTGAAGTTACTCCCCAGAAAATAATAGGATCCTATTATATGTATATCTCAGGTGTAATCCACATGACGTAAAAAGCGTTAAAACAACAACAAGATGAACTCCCATCAGTGCACCATCGCCACACAGTGTAGTCTGCAGTGTAGGCTGGTGGCCAGGAAGGAGGTACTGCTCTGCGAGCCAGTGTGGAAGAATTTCCAGACTAGCACACGGAGGAAGCAAGTCACAGAAGGACATATATAAACATTATGTACGATAATAAACTGGCAAAATGGGGTAGTACTTGTCTTAGGGATACATGTGTAAGTGGTAGGAACTGTAACACAAGTAGAAGAAGAATACGAAAGTCAAGATAGGAATTACCTCTGGGAGTTGAGGAGGAGGATGAACTCAAGGGGGCACCTGTGGTAATGGAAATGTTCTTTTACTCAGCTGTGTGGGAGGCACAAAGTTGTTTACTTTTGTTGTTACTGCTATTATTAAAATTTATAAGGCTAAGGGAAAAGTATATGTACAATGGGATGTTATTTCTATATAGTTTAATATTGGAACGAGGAAAAAATAATATAGAACCAGCTATTGTTTCTAGATTCATATCAAAGTTATAAACTGTATCCCAAAGGGCACCTTGCTGGCTCAGTCAGTAGAACATGCGACTCTTGATCTCAAGGTTGTGAGTTCAAGCCCTACTTCAAGAAAGGTACCCCAAATTCAGGGTAGTGGTTAACTCAGGGAAGGGAAGGAAAAGCATTAAGCAGGGCTCTCAGGTGCCTGAGTTTCAGCAGTCGTTTTCATTTTTTACTTCTGTAGCTGAGTGGTGTCTGTTACATTTTTTTTTTTTAAAGATTTTATTTATTTACTTGACAGAAAGAGATCACAAGTAGGCAGAGAGGCAGGCAGAGAGAGAGAGAGAGAGAGGGAAGCAGGCCCCCTGCTGAGCAGAGAGGCCTATGTGGGACTCCATCCCAGGACCCTGAGATCGTGACCTGAGCCGAAGGCAGCGGCTTAACCCACTGAGCCACCCAGGCGCCCCTGTCTGTTACATTTTTATATGCCTAAGATGTTACACCAAAACTATAAAAAGCAGAAGCCAGTGTGGCTTCATTAGAGAATCTGCAGGGAATGCAGGCTCCAAAGAACAGACGGACTGGAGAAGAAAGCACACGAGGAGAGGCTGAGGGCAGGTTCTCTCTAGGCTCATTACAGCGAATGCTAGAGATGGAAAGAAGTCGTAGAAAACCTGTGTGCAGAGTGAAGTACACGATAGGGAAGCATTAGACCTGTTGGCTGAGGATAATCTCATGCTAACAGCGGGCTGTGAGAAAGCAGAGGATTCCAGGATTTCATTCAGTCATTCACTCAGCCCAACTTTATTGACTGTTTCCATTGGAAGGCTTCATTCTGCTCATTTCTTGTTTTGTGCACCTTCTTCAACAAGTGGAGAATGAACTGGAAGGGATTGGAAAATTACCAAAATAATCAGTGTCAAGTAGGTAAGGGGTTAAGAGACTACTTAGCATCTTGCATTTTTGTTTGCTTGCTTATTTTTGAGAGATAACTTAGGACAGGAGTTAATGTGTTCTGGATCCAGATTACCTCCGTTTAGATTCCAACTCCGTCAATTGTTGGCTGTGTGTTCTAAGCCAGCTGCTTGACCTCTCTCTGTCTTAATTCCATGGTCTGCAAAACATGAATGGCAGTATCTACCTCATGGGGGTCTGAGGATTAAATGAATTAATGTATGTAAAGACCTCAGAACACATGCCATAAAAGGGTTTCCTAATAATTCTATCCTCATTAAGTTTTTTTTTTCAGTTTCTAGGGCTAAATTAATTACCATCTTAGAAAGTGTCATAAATTGTCATACTAATTATTTACTCAGGAAGGGAGAAATGGGTCAAGTGTGGTGGGACTGGGACAGGGCAAGATAATCAGGTGTCCAGGTAGAGGGTTAGACTAGAGATAAAAATTTAAGAGCCGTTAGTATGCAGATTTCAGCAGCTGATCTTAAACTGCCTCTTAAAATCTGCCAGATGATGCTGGATATCCCTCATTATGAGTAAAAACTGTCCCCACTGCTATTCAAGTGAGAAGTTTTATCCTTGCTTTACTGCTCCCATTTGCTTTCCTCTTAGGATGGTGTTAGTCTGGGGTTCTATCTTTTTTTGGTGTAGTCCATTTTCATGATGACTTGAATGGACCGTGCTAGACATCAAGGAGAGAGGAGATAATAGTTTGTCATCTAAAAGAACAATAATAGTTTTTGTAGCAAACATGAGACCCAATAACACACTTTGGAAAAGGGATGCAAGCTCATTTTGAAAAAGAAAATTAAAACACAAAATCCTGTGGGATTTAATTCTGATTCATAACAAAAAATTTTATGGGCCTCCAGTCATCTAGCTCTCTGCTCTATTTGCTGACAATGCCCAGAAAGCATGTATTTTTGTTACTTTATGTATATGTCTTCAGATTTGCCTCTTTTAGCAACTAGGGAGCTGAACATAGTATTTTTTTTTTTAAAGATTTTATTTATTTATTTGACAGAGAGAGATCAAGTAGACAGAGAGGCAGGCAGAGAGAGAGAGAGGGAAGCAGGCTCGCTGCTGAGCAGAGAGCCCGATGCGGAACTCGATCCCAGGACCCTGAGATCATGACCTGAGCCGAAGGCAGCGGCTTAACCCATTGAGCCACCCAGGTGCCCTGAACATAGTATTTTTGAGGTGCTTCTTTCTACACAACATTTCTTATATCTGGGATATTTTAATGTCACAGAACTGTATTTAAATTCTAGATGCATGTGTTACTATGTGGAGGGTCATTTAAAGGAATGGAAGTTGATCTTTTGCTTGGGAGGCCTTGCCAGTTATGGTCTGTGTCAGAGGCCTGGACTTCGTTTTTCATGTTCTTTAGGAATATGACCAGCTTTTTTCTAGCCCTTAATGCTAAGGATTAAAAATTAAATTTCTAGAGAAAAATTATCCTTGGATAACTTTGGAGAATGGCTAAACTTTTTATCCTATGTATTTGATTATTATCAAGTTTCTAATTTGTGCCAGTCATATTGATTCTGAAGATGCTGGATCTCACGACAGACTTTTTTTCAGAACACTTCATTAAGGTTCTAATTTGGTCGGTTTCCTGTGTCACTGTGTTCATTATCATTGACTTTCTCTTTATGCTTATTGATCCCTTGGACTACATATGCTTTTCCCCATAGTTGTCATTCTGAAGTGGTTTTCTTCTCATAAGAAATGCCACAGGTCACTGTCTCTGGAGTGTTAAATAACTTTGGGGATGTTTCATCTTATTTTGTTTGGCTTATTTAGTGTCTTAGTATTGAAAGTAAGAAATCTCAATATCCATCTTAGTGTGTGGTCTCAAGTTTGGAAGGAATTGCTTGCCAGGACTTTTAGAAATATTAGGAGCTCCTTGGATCATTTAACTACTTAACATAATGGAAAAATGCCCCAAACTCTCTCTGAAATTGCAGTTAATTTATACAACAAATGAAGGATCTACTGAGAGAGTATTTTTACTACGTGGTGATAATTTAGCTTTTTAAAATTGTGTTAAAAGAGAATTCACTAACCATAGGAATAGCGGCAATGTTTCTGCCATAACAGATATTTCTAATGAATTCTTTGGGCATTGAATCCTTCGGGCCAGTCCGCATGAGCAATAAAAAGGCAGAGGGATGATGATGGAGAAAGTTTTTCTTTTTCGACTGTCAGTTTTTACCAGTCCTATTTTTTCATTTTTCTGAGGCGCAAATTAGGAGCTGCAGAAATGGCTAGGGAAAACTTTGAAAGGATTAAATACTCTCTACATAGCTATTAAAACAAAAATTCCACCTGCATGTTATGGAATTAAGTGGTTCTGATGATCGTATTGCGCTTAGTATTCCTTCAGTAGTTCTTTTCTTATAATAACTTCCCACAGGGAAGACTTAGTGACAGAGCTTGTCTAGAAAGAAGCAGCAGACTCTGATTTTCTTCCCAGTAGATGATGACTTTGGAACAGGGAGATTTAGTTTCCTTTTGAATTGTGTACACAGTTCTCCAAGAATGCCAAAGTGAACATTTTTCATCTCTGTTTTCCTTCCGATTTCAGGGCACGCAATAATTTGCCTTCCACAGCTACATATGGTTACAGGCTCTCTCCTTTCCCTTAGCATCTTTCTTAAATTCTTTGTTTGGGTTCATCTTAAGCCAAATTTGAATAGGGATTCACTGTTTTGCAACTGGTGGCTAGGGAAGCTGCAGGCTCTGTTGCTTTTGTGTTAAACAGTGTCTAAATTTGGGGATGCCTGGGTGGTTCAGTCAGTCAAGCATCTGACTTTGGCTCAGGTCATGACCCCAGAGTCCCACATTGCTCAGTGGGGATTCCACTTCTCTCTCTGCCCCTCACCCCGCTCGTACTCTTTCTCTCTCAAATAAATAAATAAAATCTTAAAAAAAATAAAACTGTAGCTTCTGAAGCCCTTCTAGTCTCACCTTTGTCCCCCAAACCACGTTAACTCTATGCCGCATTGTTCCCATGCTATAATAGGGTTTTCAGATACCCAGAAAGATGCAGTTGTAGCATAAATTGACAGTAGATTTTGGAATCAGAAGACGGGTGGTGAAGGTGCAACTCTACTTTCAAGTGACCTTGGACCTTTTAGTCAAGGGATTCTGCTTATCTCCAAGGAGAGTGTTCTCCCTACAAAGAACCCCCAGCTGTTACAGCCCAGAGTTTCACAAGCATCTCTCTGACTTGTGGGTTAGAAAATCTGATTTGTCTTTACTATTCTCTGGTGAAGAACTTGATAGAAATTACTGGCCGTTTTTATTTGTCAGGAAAATCATGACTTCAGTCCCCCAAACCACTTACTGCTGAGTGAATGGAATGATTATTTTCTAAATTTGAAATTCTTTGACCCTGTAGATTGTTATTATGATAACTTCATTTTATAAATCAAGGAGCAAAAAGGACTTAGAACTCCTTGATACCTTGTACGTTCAAAACAGTAGCTTCTAGGATGCCTGTGTGGCTCAGTCGTCAAGCATCTGCCTTCGGCTCAGGTTATTCCTGGGATTGAGGCCCACATTAGGTTTCTGCTAGGCAGGAAGCCTGCTTCTCCCTCTCCCACTCCCCCTGCTTGTTTTCCCTCTCTCGCTGTGTCTTTCTCTGCCAAATAAATAAATAAATCTTTAAAAGAAGAACAGTAGCTTCTAAACCTTTTTTTTTTACGATTTTATTTGTTTATTTGAGAGAGAGAGAGTGTGTGTGTGTGTGTGTGTGTGTGTGTGAGTGCGTGTCTGTGAGAGAGAGAGAGTGGCGGGGGGAAGGGTAGACAGAGAGTGAGGCTAAAGGACCTTAAGCAGACTCCTCTGAGCTGAAGGTGGAGTCTGATGCAGGTCTCAGTCTCACAACCCTGAGATTATGACCCAGGCTAAAAGCCACCCAGGTGCCCCTCTAAACTTTCTTGATTAATACATATTCTACTAATAGTGCTATACATAAAAATTGAAATTCCAAAGGATGAGGCAAAAAATATAAATGTCCTGTGCTCGCTTTGGCAGCACATATACTAAAAAAATATATATATATATATATATATATATAATATATATATATATATATAAATGGCCTTTCTTATATTTTCTTTTCTTTATCCCATGAATGAGTTGTTTGGTTTATTCCCTGGATTATGTGCAGTCATCACTGGAAATTGCTGTTCTAAAGAACAAAAAAATATATCAACAGCAGACTTACTGAACAAGAATGTATGAAATCTTGTCACGTGTTCTGTAACTCATTTTCTCTTGTCCTAATCAAATGCTGATTTCCAAGAGCATGTGTTAAGAATTAGAGTTTTGGGTCATGCTTCATTCTAAAAAGAGAGTTGGTACAGTGAAGTAACAGTGGGAAGATTAAAGATGCAATACTAAACAATTATATGGTACTTTAATAATGTGCAGCATATAGACAGAATCCCTGTGCATGCGACTGTAGGCCGACAACAATTGTGAGGTTCTAAAACTTTCTCGCAGGAACTGTTTTAATGACTTCCATATATACATGAAAGAAAATATCCAGGAGGACATGGAAAAAATTAAAATTTTGTGGAGAATGAAAGCAAGCCTAGGGATAATCTCTAACCATATGCATAGGATATTTATAGCCTCATTGTCTTATTCATTCTTATCACAGCTCTGTGAAATAAGCATTATTAGCCCAGTTTTTTTTTTTTTTAAGATTTTATTTATCAGAGAGAGAGAGAGAGCACACACACAAACAGGCAGAGTGGCAGGCAGAGGCGGAGAGAGAAGCAGGTTCCCTGCTGAGCAAGGAGCCCAATGCAGGGTTTGATCCCAGAATCCTGGGATCACGACCCAAGCTGAAGGCAGCGGCTTAACCGACTGGGCCACCCAAGCATCCCTAGCCAGTTTTTTGGTAAGAAAAACAAAGTTCAGACCAAGTGACCTGCCCAAGATCACCTATTTGGTGAAGGTGGCATTGGAACTCGGAGCCACCCCTGCGGGAGTCCTCACTATCTGCCATATACCTGGGTAAGTGCTTGTCATTCCTGAAGTGAAAATTGATGAGGAGAAATGCTCCTAAAGTGGGTATCCACCTGCATATAGAGGTAAACTGAGGTAAGATGGTGCTATTTGGGAATAGCAAAGGAATTGTGATTCAGGGCACAACCTGTAGCATGCTAGAGGCAAGTTCTGAAGGTTTGGGGTAGGCCATGTGTATGGCCAGGAGTGCAGAGAAGGGGGACTTTAGCCGGAGTCCAAGTAACAAGTCCATTGGTTTGAGGACGGGGAGGGGTTCTTGGTGACTCTTCATTGGTTGAGTGATGTGTTTTGGTTGGCTGTAAATTAGGCATTTATGGGAAACTAGTTTCTCAGTCCTTGAGTTGGTTTTCCTGAGGACATGTTTGAGATTCTCCTTTTCTATCCTCTGTTCCATTTTAAATTGAATTCTTTTCACCTGAGGAGTTAGACTCTGCTTTCCTACAAAGGACTAAGGCCAGCAGCATGGTTGAAGTTCATGGAAAAGGCAGTGAAAGACAAATTGGAGTCAAAGCAAATTAGAAGATGCAGGTAAAAAAGTATGAAAGATTCAGCAAAAACTTGGCATAAGCATATAACATATTAACCCTATGTTCGCGAGAAATATTAACCATGTTTTGAAAACTTTTTTTTCCCCAATTCTAGGTAAAAATGTTAATTATTTGAAAGAGTACATTAATGAAGTTTAATGATCTGAACAGGTGGGAGAGGGAAAAGGGCAAGGAAGAGGAGATGGAGGTGGTGACAGTTTTCTTTAGATTAATTGCCCTCTTTGATATGGGGGGGCTACATCTTAAGAAACTCATATATATTTCAGTTGAACCTTTTAATATTGTTGGAACTCAGTTATTTGTAGAAGATGGGAATTAGCCATATACTTGGACTTTTCTTTGCTATTTTTCATTTGTTTTTTTTTTTTTTTGAAAAGATTTGTTTATTAGAGAAAGAGTGGGGGAAGGGGCAGAGGGAGAGAATCTTCAAGTAGACTCCACTGAGTGCAGATTCCCAACTCGGGGTTCAATCTCGTAACCCATGAGATCATGACCTGAGCCCAAACCAAAAGTCAGATGCTTGTTTGACTCCTTCACCCCGGTGACCCTCATTTATTTATTCCTTTATCTCCACATTTCACTTGCATTTTCTTTCCCTCACCCATGAGCGCCCACTCTTATTACAGTCTGTATAAATTGCTTCCTGTACACCAGGCAGTTTTTCAACATGGTCAACATATATCCTGTTTCTGTTTGTATATTCAGAAAATAGCCATGGTTTTGCATACATTATCCCAAACGTCTTATTGTAAAAAAATCAAATTCCAGAAAAGTTTGAAGAATCGCGCAATGAGCACCATCTGGATTTTACATTTTGCTGTATTTTCATCATGTGTTCATTCTTTTTCTACCCCTCTATCCATATTTAAATCTCATTAATAACATGCATGCTGAAGTATTAGAAGGGCACTGATATCTGCAATTTACTTTAAAATGCAGCAAGAAATTAAGATTAGTGATGTATTTCTTTACAGTTTAATTAAAATTTACACACACAGAAATGATTGACTTTTAAGGATAGTATTCTGAGTTTTGACAGCTGACATATGCATTGTTAATTTACATGGATGTTAGTGTGTTCTATAGCTGTTTCTTTCGCCTTTCTTACCAGCAAAAGAGACGCTTTTAGGGCGCGTCTCTGCTGCTGTGGTTCAACTGGCCAGTTGCTGACCGTGTCAACTTGCAGGGTAGGAGTGACTATTTGAGGTCATCCGTTTGGAATACTCAGTGGAATGCCCTTCTAAGGCTCTAGATGATTGTGAGCTTTTGCTATTCATTCCACATTTAATAAGTAGCTATTCAGTGTCTGCAGTGTGATGGGCATTGGATTTATTGGTGAACCTTTTTCTGCTGTCAGTACTCAGAGCTTTTTAATGAGAAAGTTATTTAACCATAGCTCTCTTTCAAGAGTAAATTGTGCATTTATTATCACACCGAAGTCTAACTGAAGTTCCTTGAAATACACAAAAGGAACACTGAAAATGCATTAACTGGGACGCCTGGGTGGCTCAGTGGATTAAGCCTCTGCCTTTGGCTCAGGTCATGATCTCAGGGTCTTGAGATATAGCCCCGCATTGGGCTCTCTGCTTGGCGGGGGCCTGCTTCCCCCTCTCTCTCTGCCTGCCTCTCTGCCTATTTGTGATCTGTCTGTCAAATAAATAAAAATCTTAAAAAAATGCATTAATTTGTTCAAATTAAAGATGACTTTGGAAACCTGCTGTGGAAGTGTATGCTAGCTTGTGTCTAAATGAGGTAATGAAGCAGCTCATACTTATTGGACACTTTGTCCATAGTAACCACTCTGCTGGGCATCGTCCACCTCATTTCGTTACTACAACAACCCTGTGAGGTAGGTACTATTTCCTTCATTTTATAGATAAAGAAAACTCGGGTCAGGGGGCTTCATACATTGCCCAGGGGCATGTAGAGGGAAGGGCAGAGTGGAATTTGGATTTATATCCGTTTCTCTCTAGAGCTGGGGCCATGAGCATTTGTTATACTGCTCATCTGAGGAGAAAAAAAGGCTCCAGTGAGTGGCGAGTATTTTGACCTAATGAGTCATGGTAGATTGCTGTTTTTGATTCTGTGGAAATTCTGTTGTTTCAGTGCCCATCTAGACCCACAAGACTGCAGGACAGAGTATGGTGTGGGTATTGCTGCTTCCCTGTGCACTTTGTATGGGGCTGCACATTACCGCATTTTCTGGTGGTCTGTATTTTCTGGGCCTTGATTCTAGCACATTTAGGTAGGAAAGGCCAGCAGAACTAAAATGATGGTGACCTCTTCAGTTTCTGAAGAGGGCAGGTTAGAATGAGGGGCAGAAAAGAAGGTTGACTGAGGAGGGGAGAGTTCCCAGCAGTTGCTGGATATGGTTGCAGGGGTCCCTGTCTGGAATTGCTCCCTATGTTTCTGCGTGGGAGATGGGCTGTCCTCACAGATGATCACGGGGGCGGGAGGGCTTTCAGTGCTCAGTGATTTGGGAGTGCTCTGAAATTTAATATGCAGGTCAGAAACGATAAACATCCTACAGTGCCTGAGTCAGGCTTACCCAGAGAGGAATGGTCTTTCCTCAAATGCCAGTTCTACTCCTGTTGGAATGAGGAATGGGAGAAAGCATGAGGAAAGCTGGGAAGGGTTCTGGGAGGGAACCAGATATATCTTTACTGTGTTTTGTTCATATGATCACAGTGTGCTTCTGTGTGTATGTGAGGAGAGAGGGAGCGAGAGATCTTGGAGAATCTTGTGTTATATTGAGAAAATTATTGGATTCTCTCATACATGTTGACATTGATGAGACCATTTAATGATATGATATGCTTATGATGAATTGTTCTTTTAATGCACTGCCAGAATTTATCATTTAAAAATGTGTGCGTCTTTATTTATAAATGCAATTTGCCTATGGTTTTCTTTTTCTGAATTATATTCATTGTGTTAACATGATAATGCATAAAATAAAATGAATTGTTTGGTTGAGAATAGATAAATTGGGAATTATTTGTACCTAAAAAGTTAGGTTAATTCAACTGTTATATTATCTAGTTGTCCTTCTAGAAATGGGACTTTTACTTTGCTATCCAGTATTTTTTGTGATTATTAATCTCTTTGAGCTTTTGTCTATTACTTGGTCAAATATAATTTTTATTTTGGTTGAAAATCAGTATTTCTCTAAATTTTCATATTTATCACTGTCTTAGCTTTGGATCCTTAGAACACAGAGGCTGAAGCAAGGCTTTAGAGCTGTTTTTTTTTTTTTAAAGATTTTATTTATTTATTTGACAGAGATAACAAGTAGACAGAGAGGCAGGCAGAGAGAGAGAGGGAAGCAGGCTCCCTGCTGAGCAGAGAGCCCGATGCAGGACCAGATCCCAGGACCTGAGATCATGACCTGAGCTGAAGGCAGCGGCTTAACCCACTGAGCCACCCAGGCGCCCCTTTAGAGCTG
This sequence comes from Meles meles, assembly GCF_922984935.1. NCBI lineage: Eukaryota > Metazoa > Chordata > Mammalia > Carnivora > Mustelidae > Meles > Meles meles. The sequence continues at coordinate 62,539,978 of NC_060072.1, forward strand.
TTTTATTGGGATTTGCAATCCTGGGACAGATTGGGAAAGAGAGGGAAAAGGGAGCCGGGGAAGGATGGGAAGCAAATGCAAGTCGGTGCATGACCAAGATGCCCAAGTGGTTCCTGAAGGGTGAAGGGCATCTCCAAACAGGTTGTATGGAAAATATATTTTGGAATAGTCTGTTGGAGAGAGGAAGAGAGGTGGATTTATCTGCCAGCTCCCTCCCATCTCTTCTCTCATTGGTCAGTGTTTGCCCTATTGGGAGTTTACTCCCTGCCCTTCTAGCCTACATCACCTGGCCTCTTTGCTGTGGAAGCTGGATCCCACTCTCATGCAGTGCCCATGATTCGAAGTCCTGTGGTTTCTGTCGTGATGGGAAGGGGTAAGGGAAGCCATGTTTCCAGATCCTGGCCCTCACCTCAGGAGAAAATGAGAAGATCGGGGATGCCAGAAGATGAGGTGGTGGCAGGGGCAGTGGCAGCTGTGTGGCTGAGGGCTCCAGGATACAGGTGCTATCTTGAGAATCTGAGGTGACCCTTGAAATGTGTCTGAAACAATTTCCATGGATTTACATATATATTCTTTAATGATTCTTAAATCACTTAAAAAATCTGTGGTTTTATTAAAATAAAAATAAATATCTGTGGTTATCATCTTTTTTAATCTTAAGGTTGCATATTCTTGTTTTTTTCTTTTTCTCCATTAATCAGGCTTGCCAGGGTTTATGCATTTTAAAGATTTTATTTATTTATTTGACAGAGAAAGATAGATCACAAGTAGGCAGAGAGGGCAAAGCAGGCTCCCCACTGAGCAGAGAGCCCGATGCAGGGCTTGATCCGAAGACCCTGGGATCATGACCTGAGTCAAAGGCAGAGGCTTAAGCCACTGAGCCACCCAGGCACCCCCATTTTAAAGATTGTTAACAGAAAAAAATTCTTAAAGAGAAACAATTTTATGTTTCTTATTGCATTCTGATCAAAATGTAAATATTAGTTGCTAATAAAGATTTCCTTTAGTTTGGTATTTTTTGATGTTATATTTTTAATTTCTTACATTTAGTACTTGTTTCATTTTTAATATTAACATGTAGTAAGGCATTAATGGTATATTTTGGCTTTGAGTATAGCTTTACCTGTCGCCCATGGGCTTTAGCATCAAGTAGTCTCTTTTTTATTACATTTGGGACAATTTATAATTTTGAAACCAACAGGGTCCTTCTGGAGTAACAATTTATGACTCAAAGAGTGGAGCCACAGTTTCTTAAAGAAGATTTAGGTATATTTGGAGGTCTTTCTGAAATTCTTGACTCAACTTCTGCCTCAGAATCATTCTAAAGATAATTTATAGTAATGATAATGAAAAAAAATGCTTGACATAGCCCTAATGCAGTTTTGGGTCAGTAGACATAGCAAGTCAGCTTGGCATTGCCTTTCTTTGGGGAAATGGTCACTTGTGTTGTGTCTCCTATGCTGGACAATTGACTCCTTCACAGGGATTTTAGGATTCTAATCCCACAACTGTTCTCACCCTGTTGGTGTTTTGACTTTGTATGCACTAATTTACACTTTTTATTTTATTTTATTTTTTTAAAAGATTTTATTTATTTATTTGACAGATCACAAGCAGGAAGAGAGGCAGGCAGAGAGAGAGGAGGAAGCAGGCTCCCCACTGAGCAGAGAGCCCGATGTGGGGCTTGATCCTAGGACCCTGAGATCATGACCTGAGCCGAACCAGAGGCTTTAACCCAACTGAGCCACCCAGGCGCCCCTAATTTACACTTTTTAATCAGACTTATACAGACATTGAGGACTTTTTATTAATTAAACAGTTTTTGGAGTAAACTCTGTTAAGCAAATTAAATTCTAGTCCACTCTATAGTTATTGCCTTTAATGGTTAGCGAGCCACTCCTGTCTCTGGTGATTAAGTGACTCTGTCGGCCTTTTCCACTCTGGGATCCTATAATCTTTATTGAAATAATGGGACCTGCTCCAAAGGTGGCTTTCCCATTTATCTTGATTCACAGAGTTCAACCATTAAAGTGCTTTTCAAAGACCTCAACATTTAAATATTTCTCAGTGCTGTGGTAAAGACCTTGGGCCTTCTTGGGAGACATAACTTGGGATAGACAAATAAATGTATATAATAATTTTAGTTTATTATTCCTGTCTCGCTGGCTCTCTTTCTATTTTTTTCTACTACATTATATAATCTGGTATCTCAGCCTCCTTTAGCATAGGCCACCCTCATGTCCACATTTTAGTTAAGCCATCAAAAAAGCAAGCAACTGAGGTTACCTAGAACTAGTAGCGTGGGTCCTGCATTCTTAGCATTTATTTCCATATTCATAACCTTAGTAAATCTAAAGTTATGTTCTTTTCCCTCTAACATCCTCAGAATTCATTTTCATATTTATTCTCCAGATTTCTGGTAACAGAAATTTTGATTTTTCTTGTTATAGATTCATGGTTTGACTTTGTAATTTACCTTAAAGGGCAGGGGGTAATATATCTCTACTTTTAGGTATAGAAGCAACAAAGAACGGGACATGGGGAAAATTGGTACCCCTTGTGAAGGAACTACATTAGATGAGTCATTTACGATCAAGGCTTCTGTAGTAGGTCAGGAACAGACTTAAGGGAGGAGAGAACTACTTCATCTGGGGAGGGAGGACTAGTGTGTGTGTGTGTTTATTAAGATTTTACTTATTTGAGAGAGAGTACCAGTGGGGGAGGGGCAGAAGCAGAGGGAGAAGGAGACTCCCTGTTGAGTGGAGAGCCTGACTCAGGGTTCCATCCCAGGACCCTGAGATCATGACCTGAGCTTAAAGTAGACACTTAACCGACTGAGCCACCCACGCATTCCTGGAGGATTAGTGGTTTTGAAGGTTTAGAAGTACCAGTGGACTCCATTCTAGCTCTTAATGGCCTTATTCTTTCTCATTTAGGGGTTCCCTAACTTGTACTTCAGAGAAGGTCTTCGACATCTACCAACCTTGCAATTGTGCATCCTAAGGTCACACTCTTGTGTCTGACTTCCAAGTGATGTCCGCCAAGCAACTGTAAGATACAGGACACACTTTTTTACAGTAGTCATAGAAACTCTATTTGATAGTCATGCCCAAAGTCAAGAAATTTAAATATTGAGCTTGACATTTTCTTTCTTCGAGCTCTTTGGTTCGGAAGCAGGGAAGGTGCTGTGTTGGCAGCGCTAGGTGGTGCATTCCAGGTTACTGCAGGCAATCATGAATGTGCCCCTCCTGCCCCTCATAAAGTGAACCAAGTCCTTCAGGGTCAGGACATGGTCACTGCCTTCAAACCCAACCCAGGAAGGAAACCAAAGATGCCTGTTTTCTTTTTTTTTGAGGCTATGTGGACTGCCAACTCTGGCACCAGTGGCTCTGTGGCCTCCTGCTCTTAGTTTGAATCCTCTCTTGCTAGTGATAACAGAAAGGGCTTTATCAAAGGGTATTAGGTAGCTCACAGACTCTCTGGGATGGCCAGATAACCAGGCTTTTACATGAGAAATACAAATACATTTCAAGTTGAACCAATTATATTTAAAGGAAATTCAGTCTGTCCTTACTTTCAGGGCTCTAGGATTGTTTCCTTTTACCTCGAAGGTAATTTCCAGTGAAGACAGTTTGGCCAAAATATGTATTCAATAGTTTCCTTAATCCCTTTGGCTCATGTTACTAGTATAAAAGTCAGGCGAAGATATTAAAACTGAAAGGTAAATCCTACATTCACTTCCAATTGGCAAGGAAACACCGCATTAAATGTTTTATAAACACTGTGTTGTCATGAGGCCAGCGATAGATGTATTTGTTCTTTCTTTTGCCTGAAAAGACCGGCGATCGACTTGGATTTACCTTTGGGTGAACTTTTGTTTCTGATAGTAAGCAGATTTTTTTTTTTTTTTTCTTTTGGCTCAGAGGCTGAAGAGTCAGTGCTTTTACTTTTGGTTTTTAGGGAAAATAATTACCCTAGTGCCTTTTGATCTTCCAGCTCTGTTAGCTGTTAGTAGAAAGGTAGAAATCCAATTCTTGTTTTATTAAAGCAGAATCCTTCAGTAAATAAACATTGACAAACAACTGTTTTCTATACTCATATACTTCTATACTCATATACTCATATTCTTCAAAATGCCTTTTGGGTCCAATGTGTAGCATTTTGGAATTAGAAAAAAACAACCCAGGTAATTAATGATTTTAGCTGAAGTGGCCAGAGCCCCAGCATTCAAATCTTTCCAGCAAAGGAACTCTGTTTCTATTAATTAAAAAAAAAAAAAATCCTTCACTGTAAGAGAGAACAAAAATGAAAGGAAGGTCTAAATATATTGGCTGCTTATTCTAGCTATGTTGGTTAGAATCGCTCGGTTCTTTCCTTTTCTCCTTATTTGCTGATGCTAGTGCCCCGATAGCTTTTAGTCTGTCCTCTTAGAAGCAGACCATCATTTTAGAAAATGTACACGATTCAGGAAATTTAAACTCATGCAGAATCTTTATTTAATTTGCCTTGAGTTGCAATGCTGTGATGTTCCATCTCCCTCCAGGAAGTCTTTCAAGAGACTGATCTCAGGTAACTGTTTATTTGCCCTTTAGTGACTTAAATAAAAAATTCCTAATGCTGAATGATGATTAATGGACTAGCCTGAAATTTGAGCCTATGCAGGAGTACAGTGAGGAAGGAAGTTGTAAATAGCAGAGGACTCTGGTCTGGGCTCCATCGCAAAGTGCTGGTGAGAGTCTTGTGGGTATACGGAAGGAAGCAAAGACTTTTCCTAGATCAGGTCAGGTTCCTGAGGACAAACTCTGAGACTGAGATTTCCATGCAGGAGGTTTATTGGATGACTGTCTCATAAATGCCTGTAGGGAAGGGAAGGAAGTGCAGAATAGCGCAGAGAGAGGAGTTCAATTATGATAGTTTAAAAAAAAATTTTTTTATATTACTTTTGTTTAATATGTATTTTTAAAAATATGAGGCAGATACACAACTAATGAATCACTGAATGCTACATCAAAAACTAATGATGTACTACATGCTGGCTAACTGATCATAATAAAAAAATGTGAAGCAGAGGTTTATTATCTAGTTTTCTTTCTTCCTCCTTCCTTCCGTCTTCCTTCATCCCTCCCTCCTTTCCTTTTAACTCCCTTCCTCCCTTCTTTTCTTTTTCCCTCCCTCCCTCCTTCCCTCTCTCTTTCTTATTTTCTTTCTTTCACATTATATAGTTAACATACAGTGTTATATTAGTTTCAGATGTACAATAGAGTGATTCAACAGTTCCCTGTATTACTCAGTGCTCATCAAGATAAGTGTATTCCTTAATCCCCTTCACCTATTTCAGCCTCCCCCCGCCCCCCCCACCCCCTTCCCCCACCTCAAGAGTCTTGGCAGCTTGGAAAATGAGTGTGTTGGTGTTGCTGTGGGGGAATCTGGGCAGTGCACCCAATATACACTATACACCATTTTTTTTTCATGACTATATTTGCATTTGCATTCTATCCAAAACAACAGTAGTCGGGTTTGTAATTTCTGAAAAGACAGTATTCCAGCTTTTGTTCAACTATCTTCATTTTTCTGGAAGACATGGCAAATGGGAAAGTGACATATATCACAAAAAAATGCAAGGGATTCGAAATATCTGCCCTACTTGCCAGATAACAAGTTAGCTTGCCACAGTTTCATAGATGCTAGAAGAAGACAGGAGATTCTGGAGTTGAAGACAAAGAACTTTTTAAATCATGTTACAACAAACAATGCGAGCTTCATGTACACACGATTCTTGTCCTCTGAAGTCCCACAGGGGTGATATGGAGCAGTGCATGTGAATATTGTGTACGCAGTGGGGTTGTGTTCTAGCTGAGGAACTCTGAATTTTGGAAATGCAGAGTTTAGGAAGCCCCAATATTTTATAGTGGGCTGCAAGATAATAACTCACACTTTACCCTACATAGATAAATACAGATGTGTGGTTTTTATTAGTGTTCTCATTAGTGAGATGAGTTCTTATTACTGCATGGTTTTTATCACTTAAAACTTTGGCTCAGCAAACTATGGAAAGAACTTGATGTCCATCAACAGATGAATGGATAAAGAAGATGTACTATATATATATATATATATATATATATATATATATATAATGGACTACTATGCAGGCATCAAAAGAAATGAAATCTTGCCATTTGTGACGATGTGGACGGAACTAGAGGGTATTATGCTTAGCGAAATAAGTCAATCAGAGAAAGACAACTATCATATGATCTCCCGGATACGAGGAAGTGGAGATGCAATGTGGGGGCTTGGGGTTAGGAAAAGAATAAATGAAACAAGATGGGATCAGGAGGGAGACAAACCATAAGAGACTCTTAATGTCATAAAACAAACTGAGGGGGGCTGAGGGGAGGTGGGTAGGGAGAGGGTGGTGGGGTTATGGACATTGGGGAGGGTATGTGCTGTGGTGAGTGCTATGAAGTGTGTAAACGTGGAGATTCACAGACCTGTACCCCTGAGGTAATAATACATTATATGTTCATAAAAAAATTAAAAAATTAAAAAAAAAAAGAAAAAAAAATTGGAAGGGGAGGAAAACCATAAGAGACTATGGACTCTGAAAAACAACCTGAGGGTTTTGAAGGGTCAGGGGTGGGAGGTTGGGGGAACAGGTGGTGGGTAATAGGGAGGGCACGTTTTGCATGAAGTACTGGGTGTTGTGCAAAAACAATGAATACTGTTACGCTGAAAAAATAAATAAATTAAAAAGTGGGGCATATAAAAAGAAAAAAACTTTGGGTCAGATTCTTAGGATTACATATCAGAAGCTTGGGCAAGTTGTTGGATTGCTTTATTAAGGTGAAGGTAGATGCAAGGAAGGTGAGGTTTGGGAGAAAAGGGAGTGTCACTCAAATAATGGCATAACTGATGGGGGCAGTTGTTCTGGCTTTCAGCCTCCACATACTCCCTTTAGCTATCTTCTGGCTAGGGTGGTGGCTGGCCACAACAACAGTAACTCCTGATCACCACCACTGTTGCCATTTCTAGATGACACCCTCATCTCAGAAATACCAGTTTGGAGTTGGACTTGGATCTGGTCCTATCTCTTTTGTTGGGACATCTGACTTGATGGAACTTAAGTGGCACTTAAGACTGGACGGTTTATACTTGGCAGCTGCAATGTGTGCAAAGACTAAAAGCATAAGACTTTGTAGAATGCTTTGAAGCCATAGTTCCTTGTTACCAAAAAAGAAAAAGTCGAGGCTTATTTGGATTTACCTTGGAGGGCCAGGTGGCCATCTCCTGTTTAGAGATAAATTGTTCTGTCTGACCAGATGCACTGTGAAGCCTTGACAATGATACACCACCTTTTCTAGTTAATAGATAGTTTGAAGTTATTTGTAGTTCGTTGTCATCGAGTCAAAAAGTTCAGATTTGAACCTTGAAAAAATTAATCTTGAATTTCAATTTGACTGTCATTTCTAATTTTATAACTCCCATTGTAGGAATTGCTGTCAGAATATTGTAAAGTGATTCCTTGGGTTACTTTCCCAGCTTAGTCTATTGTGGCTTCATTTTGCAAACTCCTGGGTATGTGTTTCAATGAGATATAGTCCATAATGGCCGTAGGAGACTATATAATAGGAGATTCTGAAAATTTGTGTGTAGTAAACAAGGAAAAGCTTAATGTGCACATAAAAATGGGTGTGTATTCTGTATAGGTAGAAGAGCTGATGTTTAGCAAAGTTAGATAACTTGCCCAAGGTCATACAACCAGAAAGCAAGAGTTGAGATTTGAAAACTGCTCCAAGTTCAGCCTTGTTTCGAGCCACTATAGTATAACCACTGCCCTTGAGGTTTAAGACTGCTTCCTGTCCTGTGGAGCAGCACTCTGAAAATTATAAATGTAGTGGGGCACCGGGTGGCTCAGTCGGTTAAGCATCTGCCTTTGGCTCAGGTCATGATCCCGGGGTCGCAGGATTGAGTCCCTTGTCAGGCTCCCTGCTCAGTGGGGAGTTTGCCTTTCCCTGCCCTTCACCCTGCTTACGTGCACTCTCTGTCTCAAATAAATAAATAAAATCTTGAAAAAAATTATCATTTGTCTCCTACTCTGATTTAAGGAGGGCACGGATTGCATGGAGCACTGGGTGTTATACACAATGGATCATGGAACACTACATCAAAAACTAATGATGTACTGTATGATGACTAACATAACATAATTAAAAAATAAATAAAAGAATTATAATAGTAATGATTGAGCTACTGATTCTACCCTTCTGGAAAATAACTTGGCAGAACTCTGTAGAAGCTCAAGGTTGGATCCAAATGCTACACCCCTTATTTCATTAGTTAGAAGTAGAAATTATCTTCTTGAATAGGTTTGAAAAGCTTATGTCTAAAAACTTAATGAATTTTTTTTTTTTTAACCAATCACATAAGTATGTGCAAGGCATTGTGGTAGGCTTTTTGCAAACAAAATTTACGATTTGAGCAAACATGATATAGATGAATGAAAAAAGAAATAGCTGCCTAGGTAAAGATTTCTTTGAAGATTTTTAGGCAAGATTTTCAATCTGTTTATGATTAGAAAAAGAATATAACTATCCACGAGGTATAATATGGGAGATATTCTGAATACACAGGCACTCCAATCCCACAACTCCTAAGGCTTTGTGATCTTTTCTGAAATTTAATGATTAGAGATTCATTCCTTTGAGATTTTTGTAGTAGTATTTTGGATTTCATGAGTGGCTTATTAAAGCTGAAGAACTTTGGCTACATGTAGGTGAACACCAGGGGGAAGAACTGATACCTAAGGGATGAGAATTGGCATCTCGCTGGGAGCAGCACAACACCCTTTGGATTGAGAATGACTAGGCAGTAGGGTGAGGTAAGGTTCTCTGGAATGGAAGGTGACTCACTTCTAGTTTGGAGCCCTTAGCTTTGCCCTTCCTAAATGTGTTTTATACAAGCTCCAGATTTCTTTAAATTTTACTAAGGACATATTGTTTGCTTTTCACATCTGTTTCCATATTGCCATACTGCTCCCTCCTCTTGAAAAATATGCTTTTGTTTCAGTGATGCACACATGGATCCATCCTAAACCCCACAGCTGATGCAAGAATAGAGATGATCTCTTGGACTTCAGTGTCCAGGATGGTATTGTTAGAAGTCAGGGTCAGAAGGAATGAAGTTTGTCTTTTTTTGAAATATAACTTAATAGCATAGTGAGGAGATTAAGTAACTGGGTGAATGAAGTGTCAAGAGTTAAGTGCATCTCTCTCTAAATATAACACTTTGTAGGGACGCCTAGGTGGTTCAGTTGGTTAAGCAGCTGTCTTCAACTCAGGTCATGATCCCAGGGCCCTAGAATCGAGTCCCTCATTGGGGAGCCTGCTTCTCCCTCTGCCTCTCACTCATTCTCTGTCTCTCAAATAAATAAAATCATAGATATGTATCTATGATTTTATTTATATATAAATGTGTGTGTGTATATATATGTGTGTGTGTGTGTGTGTGTGTATATATATATATATATATATATATATATATATATATATATATGTATGTCACTTTTTTCCATACCCAAGAGCCTCTCTGTTTTGCTTTGTTAAAAAGGAAAAAAAGCATCAGGACCTAGAATATAAGCTTTTGCTACTCCATAATTCACCTTAGTTTGTCCCTAAATTTGTAATAAAAATGAAATTTTATTTCCTTCAGGATTTCCTAATCTCCCATTTCTTCTGGAACGCTGTAGGAATTACATTCCAAGTGTCTATAAATTTCTTTCTCTCAGAATTCTTAATCTTTTCTGAGACAGTAGAATTGGGCAAATGGTATCAGAAAGGTTGAACATTCTTGTCTAGTGTAGTGTTTTAAGGGATGCTGTTCCCTATGGATCGAAGCCACTGCAGAGGAGCCCTTGGAGCCAATACATCTGGCTTCAATTTGCCATTGCTATTATGTTGGACTTTTTAGGTCCCCAAGACTGTGGCATAATTTTCCATTTTATTTGAAAATCCATTCACTTTTGTAATGACTTCATGTTGCTCTTGCTTAAAGAAAGAGATAATTTACTCTCACGTTAATTATGTTGCAGCAGGTGAGCTGTAGGAATGCTGGCCTGGTACTGTTTGTGTTTATATTGTGCTGTTATTCTTCCTGTGAGTGTGTTATCAGGCTCACTCACGGTAATGATTTAAGATCTCCAAGATCCATGCATTTCTTTGCTTCCCTGCCTTCTCCCAGTCATTCTCTCCTTCCTCTCCATTGGCCTTCTCTCTACCCTTGTTGAGTCTTCAGGCTGACACTGGCGTCATACTCGTTAATGTCTTTCTGCACATGGATCCCTGACTACATTTCACAGTGAAATTTCACAGTGAAATCGAATCTGAGGGTTTCACAGTCTGTTAAATCTACAGCTGCTCTTGGCCATTACTATCAAAATGAGCATTAAGACAATTGGTCAAGTATATGACTTGAATTGAAGATTGCCATCCAGCTGGGAGTTCAGTCAGCCTTAAAACAAAAATACCTTACTCGCTAAAAGAGTTTCCATTTGAGCACCAGAAAGCAGCAGAGAGCTTTGGGTCATATGTTAATTTTGAATTTAAAGCTAGTCTTCACACTCTCTCATTTTATTGAGGCCCAGACGAATTCCATCTCCATGACTGTGGCTTTCATTCCAGGAAAATTTGCATGCCTTTTCTGTTTTTCCTGCTTTTTCATGGATATATTTAAAAATCACTATGGTCTAAATGTTTAAATCTGGAAGAACCAGAGTGATAAAGAGCTGGAATTGCTTTATATCCTACCATCTGTTTTACCATTTGTCTTGTGTAATGAGAGCATTAAATTGAACTTCCCTACCTATTTCTCTTTAAGGCTCTGATTTAGTGTATACCAGAAATAGATGAACCATATGTAGGTTTTTCTGGCCAGTAAGGATTAGTTGCCAAATCTTTTATAATGGTCTTCTATTGAGCAGTAAGTTATATAGGAGGGCAGTTCACTGGTCTTTATTCCCAATTTGTGTACCAATTATATAGAAAAACATTTGTGGATACACCATGTGGCAAAATGAAGGTACCTCCTGCATAGAAAGATGCAAGCCTACAATTTGGAAGGGATTTCCTTCTGTTGTCTTATTTGGTGTACTATCAAGCTGGTTAATGTTTTAAAAATATTTTAGAAGGGAAACAAAGGAAAACTAAGAAAAATCTCATTTCTAAGCCTCTTCCCTAGGGACATACAGCAGGCTATGGATTTTGACTCTAGGCATATAAACATGCAAAGAAGACAGCTGCTAGTTGCTATAAAATAGTTAAATCCTCCATCTGGTTTGCAATATGGGTGAAGATTTGCTGCAAATCTGGATTGAATGCCATGCCCCAGTTAGTTGACAAATATAGTGCGTCCTTTCAGTTATAGAACATGAAGCGTGGTCCTGAGCACCAAAAAATTAAACTCTTGCAAGTGTTCAGCAAAAAGGGAGTAAAGATAAAAACACTACTGCCTTATTTAAAATGTGCCCACTTGATATCTGAAAGTGATTTTTTATATCTTTAAGAATCTGACAAAGAATAGAACAATCTTAGGCCTGGGGCATCTGGGTGGCCCAGTTGGATAAGTTTCTGGCTCTTCATTTCAGCTCAGGTTATGATCTCAGAGTGGTGGGATTGAGCCTGTGTCCAGCTCTATGCTCAGCCCAGAGTTTGCTTGTCTCTCTTGCTCTGGGTCATCCCCTGCTCCCCGCCGCCCAACTTGTGTGTGTGCGTGTGCTCACTTGTGCTCTCTCTCCCTCTCTCTCAAGTAAATAAATTAAATCTTTCAAAAAAAAGATTAAAAAAAATCTGAGGCCTACTTTAAGCTTGGGAAGATGGTGCACTGAAGAGAAGCACAAAGATGTTTGTTCTTGATGTTTAGAATTGAAACTGGCCCAATATATAAGGCAACACTTTGAATGTGGTATTCCATCCTTTGAGAAAGTTATTTTTTTAACAAAACAACCCATATTTTTATTTTAAAAAATTAAAAATTTCTATTTTTTTGAGATATAATTGACATATAGCATTACATTTCAGGTGTACAATGTAATAATTTGACATTTATGTATATTGTGAAATGATCACCACAGTAAGCCCAGTCTAGTTAATATCATCCATTATCACACAGTTACCAATTTCTTTTTCTTGTGATGAGAACTTTTAAGATTTACTTTCTTAGCAGCTTTCAATATACGGTATAGTATTACTAACTGTAGTCATCATGCTGTACATTAGTTACATCTCCAGGACATATTTATTTTATAATTGGAAGGTTTTATTTTGACTCCCTTCACCTATTTTGCCCACTCTCAGCCTCTCTCTGCCTCTGGCTGCTACTAGTCTGTTCTCAGTGTCTGTGAGTTTTTTTTTTTTTTTTTTAAAGATTCCGCATGTAAATGAGAACATACAGGATTTGTCTGTTTTTATCTGACTTCTTTCACTTAGCACAATGCCCTTAAAGTCCATCCATGTTGCTGTAAATGGCAGATTTCCTCCTTTTTCTTAATGGCTGAGTATTATTTTATGGTATATATACACCACATTTTTTAAAATCCATTCATCCATCATTGGACACCTAGGTTGTTTTCATATCTTGGCTATTGTAAATAATGCTGCCATGAACATGGAGATGCAGATATCTTTCTGAGTTAAAGTGTTTGTTTCCTTTGCATAAATACTTAGAAGTGGAATTGCTGGATTGTATGGTATTTGTATTTTTACTTTTTGGGGAACTCTGTACTGTTTTCCATAGTGGCTGCACCAATTTACATTCTCATCAACAATGCACAAGGTTTCCTTTTTCTCCACATTCTCACCAAAACTTTTTACTTCTTATCTTTTTGATATTAGCCATTTTAGTAGGTGTGACTTGATACATCATTGTGGTTTTGATTTGCATTTCCCTGGTGAGGAGTGATATTGAGCACTTTTTCATGTACCTGTTGGCCATCTTTGTATCTTCTTTGGAAAAATGCCCGTTCAGGTCATCTGCCCATTTTTTAACTGGTTTGTTTTTTTGATGTTGAGTTGTGTGAGTTTTTTATATATTTTGGATATATATCCAAATATTTCCCCATCCATATATCATTAGCCCATACATGACTTGCAAATAATTTCTGCCATTTAATAGGTGGCCTTTTTATTTTTTTGATGGTTTTCATTGTTGTGCAGAAGCTTTTCAGTTTGTATCTCACTTATTTATTTTTTCTTTTGCAGCCTTTCCTTTTGGTGTTAATTCCAAAAATCGTTGCCGAGAATGATGTCAAGGAGCTTACTGCTTATGTTTTCTTGTAGGAGTTATGTGGATTCCAGTTTTGTATTTAAGTCTTTAAGCTATTTAGTTAGCTCTTGGGCATGGTATAAGATAGTGGTCCAGTTGCATTCTTTCGCATCTGGCTGTCCAGTTTTTTAAATACCCGTTATTTGAAGAGACTGTCTTTTCTTCATTGTAAATTCTTGGCTTCTTTGCATAAATTGATTGACCATATATATGTGTGTTTATTCTTGGGCTATCTGTTTTATGAATCTGCGTGTCTGTTTTTATGCCAGTACCACACTGTTTTGATTTCTATAACTTTGTAATGTAGTTTGAAACCAGAAAGTGTGATGCCTCCAGTTTTGTTCTTTCTCAAGATTGCTTTGGCTACTGGGGGCCTTCTGTGGTTCTTGTATAGATTGTTTGTTCTATTTCTGTGAAAAATGCCATTGGAATTTTGATAAGGATTGCGTTAACTCTGTAGATTGCTTTGAGTAGTATGTCCATACTAACTGAACTAATTAGTTGAGTACTAATTAAATAATATTAATTTACTTTTTTTTTTTTTTTTTGAGTTGTAGAGAGAGCACGAGTTGGGGAGAGGGAGAGAGAGAATCCCATGCTCCACACTTAGCATGGACCCTGACATGGGACTTGATCTCATGACTCTGAGATCATGACCTGAACTAAAATCAAGAGCTTGATGCTCAACCAGCTGAGCCACCCAGGTGCCCCAAAACCACAATATTCTTTTAGTCTGAGAGTATGGAATATCTTTTTATTGATTTGTGTCTTCAATTTCCTTCATCAAAGTGTTATAATTTTTAGCATACAGGTTTTTCACCTTCTTTGTTAAATTTATTCCTAGGTATTCTTTTTCATGCCGTTGTAATTTCTCTCTCTCTTTTTTTAAGATTTTATTTATTTATTTGACAGACAGAGATCACAGGTAGGCAGAGAGGCAGGCAGAGAGAGAGGAAGAAGCAGGCTTCCCGCAGAGGAGAGAACCCGATGGTGGGTTCGATCCCAGGACCCCGAGATCATGACCTGAGCCGAAGGCAGAGGCTTTAACCCACCGAGCCACGCAGGTGTCCCCTTAATTTCTATTTTTGATAGTTCATTATTAGGGTATAGAAATGCAACAGATTTTCACATATGATTTTGTATCTTGCAACTTTACTGGATTTTTTGTTGTAACAGGTTTTTTTTTATGTGTGTTGAGTATTTAGGGTTTTCTCCAACTGGTGAGTTTAACAGCTTCTTTTCTGATTTGAGTGTCTTATTTCTTTTTATTTTCTTGTTTGGCTAGGATTTCTAATACTTTGTTGAATAAAAGTGGTGAGAGTGGACGTCCTTGTCTTGTTCCTGATCTTGGAGGGAAAAGTTTTAGGTTTCCACCATTGAATATGGTATTAGCTGTGGGCTTGTCACATATGCCCTTTATTATGTTGGGATGCATTCTCTCTGTACCTACTTTGTTAAGAGTGCTCATCATAAATGGAGATTTTCTGAAATGCTTCTTCTGCATATATTGAGATGATCATATGATTTTTATCTTTCATTTTGTTAGTGTGCTGTATCAGATTGATTTGCAGATGTTGAACTATCCTTTCATCCCTGGAATAAATCCCACTTGATCACAGTGTATGATCCTTTTAATGTATTGTTTAATTTGGTTTGCTAATATGTTGTTGAGGATTTTTGCATCTATGTTTATCAGGAATATTGTCCTGTAATTATCTTGTGGTGTTCTTGTCTGGTTTTGCTTTTCGGGTAATTTGGCCTCATAAAATGAGTTTGAAAGTGTTCCCTCATCCTCTGTTTTTTTATGGGAGTTTGAGAGGGATTGGTATTAATTATTTTAGTGTTTGGTAGAATTTACCAGTGAAGCTTTCTAGTTCTGGACTTTTGTTTTTTGGGGGAGGTTTTTGATTTCTGATTCACCCTCCTTACTAGCAACTGGTCTGTTCAGGTTTTCTGTTTCTTTGTGAGTCAGTCTTGGTAGGTTTTTATTTTATTTACTTACTGGAGAAAGAGTGTGAGAGTGTGTGTGTGCAAGTGGGGGTTGGGTCAGAGGGAGAGGTAGACTCCCCACTGAGCAGGGAGCCTGACTTGACCCTGGACTCCATCCCAGGACCCTGAGATCATGACCTGAACCGAAGGCAGAGGCTCAACCCACTGAGACACCCAGGTGCCCTGGAGTGTTGTTCTTAAGTACCATACCCCCAAACTCATGGTTGGGCCATAACTAATGGGTAGTGGTATTTTCTAAAAGTGGATTAATGCACACATCCAAACTGCATTGTATTTCCAACTTAAGAGTTCACACATACTTGGAGCACGTGGGTGGCTCAGTTGTTAAGCACTCAGGTCATGAGTGGACTCCCTTCTCCACGGGGAGCCTGCTTCTCCCTCTCCTACTCTCCCTGCTTGTATTTCCTTTCTCACTTGTCTCTCTCTCTCTGTGTCAAATAAATAAGTAAAATCTTAAAAAAAAAAAAGAAAAGAGTTCATACATACTCTATTTCCTTTTTATAGTTGCTATCACTCCAAATTGTAGTTTTGAATTCCAAGAAGTGGGAAGACTGTCTTTTTGTTATTGATGCTTTTTTCCTTCCTTCCTTTCTCCTCCTTCCCTCCATCCCTTCTCCCTCCCTTTTACTCCTTACTTTCCTTCCCTTCTCTTTTTCTTTCTTTCTTAATAAGAGGATTAAAAGAAATGGTTTATTAAGGAATTCAAAACCTAGTAATCATAAAATCTTACAGATCAGAGTGGCCACAAACGCTTTTTGTAATCATAAAATTACCAACAAAATGTTTTTAAAAACAACAAAAATTCTAAAAACCAGCACATGCCAGTGGTATTCCTTATTTAAGCAACTGGCATTCCTTTTTGCTTTTGAGGCGTTTCTTCCAGGGCTGTCCAAAGTCACCATCTGAGTCATCACTAAATTTATTATCTTCTGATTCATTCCTGAATTCTAGTTTAAGAAACCGTTTTTCTGGGTAAAGTTTCTTTTAGTATCAAGGGGTAGAATTTAGTGACCTATCAGTTGCATATAACACCCAGTGCTCATTACAACAAGTGCCCTCCTTAATACCCATCACCCAGTTACCCCTTCTCCCCATCCACCTCCCCCGCAGCCACCCTGAGTTCATTTCCTGTGGTTAAGAGTCTTACGTGGTTTGCCTCTCTCTCTGTTTTTATCTTATTTCTTTTTTCCTTCCCTTCCCCTATTTCATTTGTTTTGTTTCTTGAATTCCACATATGAGTGAAGTCATATGGTATTTGTCTTTCTCTGACTTATTTCCCTTAGCATACATTAATGCAATATTGAAAACATTTTATAAGGCATTACTTGTCCTTGCCTGTGCCAGCCATAATGGAAGGCATCTGCTCTGGAAGGGGAGTTCCTAAGTGAAGGGAGAGTGGGTCTCTGCTCTGGAGATGGGGGTGGGGCAGAGTTTATGTGTTACTTGGTGCTGTGGAGAAGCTGTTCTGAAGTGGCCATAGTTACTCAGGGGTAATGAGAGATTGTTAGGAGTAAGGGAGAAAATGACTGACAGCAAGAGAAACATTAGTAAGGTTCAGAGAAACTCCTTAAGTTAGTTGCCCCTTGGAATTTGTAATAGAAATCACCTTGCTGAGAATTTACTTTAGAGATGAAGCCAAACTGATGTCCACCCACATTGTACTGGATTCATAACTCCAGCGACATACTTTGTGCCTTTGGAGAAAGAAAGGAAATCTGAATCCTGGGTTCAGTTTACTTTTGTTCTTCTGGCTGCTGTAGCTTTCATGGGAGATGTAGTTAGGGCATTTGAAGTGAACATCTCTAGAGAAAGGAGGACCGAAGGCTCTGTGTGTTGAGTCACAGCATGCCTTAACTAGTGATGTGTCACTGCTAGTCCTAGATGGGCCATCTGGAGAATACCCTCAGACTTGTCCCTTCTTACCAGGACCAGGGTGTTTTGTGGAGACTGTGCTCTTCTCACTGGAGTAGAAAAGCAGGGAACTGTGTCGGTACAGAAGTCTCTTTTCTCCCTTCTTCCTGCAACCCTGTTGAGTCTTGGGAAGTGCAGAGAAAAAAATTAGTATCTCTGAATACTGCTTTAAACCAGGAGACTGTAGTGCTGCTTTTAATAACTAGCCCAAGGAGCCATGACATTTAGTCATACTGCAGCTTCCGGTACTTTTGACTACATAATCAGGGCTTGAAAACGACCATCAGGGTCCAAAGACCTGGCATATGTCCCTGGGGGCTGGTATGTGGGCCAATAAGCGATGACCTGGTAATTATCTTCCAGATTATGTTTATAGTCATTTATGCAGTATTTTGAGGTATTTGACAAGTATTTCAGGCATCTCCTGGGCTTTAGTAATCTGTAATAATTAAGATCACTCACTACCATATTCTTCAACTTACAGGTAGAACGTAGATTTGGAAAAGATTTACTGAGTCCTCACGATGCCACAAGCAACCAGCATTGTCTATGGCTACACAATCCCCTTCTTCCAGCTTCTGGCTTTCTGTCACCTCCCAACCCCTGGCTTTCTGTCTGTAGGGCAGTCAGTGCCCAATCAGATACCACTTGCCCAATAAGATAGTAGACATGGGAAAGGAGTGGATTTAGTTACTTAACTATGAGCACCAGAGAGAATTTTCCCCCAATGAAATTGATAGAACCTGTCTGAAAATGTAAAATGTTAAGTCATGCCAAGTATATAGAAATTGCTTATATTAAATATTCCCTTGACATAGTATTTGTTTCTCCAATACAACTGTTCTCAGTGAATATTATTTCTGCTTACAATGATAAAATCAGTGTAAACAGAATGCAGGTAGCAGCATCTTGACTTCCTTTCAAAATAGGAGTTGATCAGTTGACTATCAGCAGGACTTAGGGAAGCCCTCCACTTTAGTAAAGGCTCAACTTTCCCTTGTTGGTAGCCCCTTATGCAGCAAAAAGGTGCATGTGGCCTTGAAAAATGTGCACATCATCTGTTCTCTTCCTTCAGTCAAGTTGTAATGTGCCGACCTTGCCTGTGTCTGTTGAGCCTTATGAAGTATCTCCAGGGGTTTTCAAGGCCAGACGAGAAAAATGCTCTGAAGGCAGATGAAAGGGAGTTCTGTGCAGGGAGCCCCAGCATAAGCCAGAGAAAATTTTCTGTATCTAAAGCAGTCTGCTTTGTTACATCTGGACAAAGCTCTGAGAGGAGGGGGAAGCATGTGCTGCTTTCCAAATGGAGAGGACCATCAAGTCAAACTCCTGTTGGCAAGAATTCCTGATCGGTGGTGCTCCTCCCTAGCCATGAGAAAACAGATGCGTGATACAGTCTTCTGAAATGGAACTCTTCACTTGTAGAAAGTCTTGTAAAAGACCTCCATATTTCTAGGAGACTTCATGTTTCACCTAGAAATCAATTGTATTTGGAAATATTTGATTCATATCACATGACATTTTAAAGGTGGAGAATTGACTGGAAAGATTATGAAAAGAACCACATAGATATAATGAATAAAGCAAGATGCCTTGTTTGAATTCAGTAAATACAGCTGGAGTCTTTTCAGTGCTAGTTAATGAGCCTGCCTGGATGAAGGCGACCCTGCCCCAATGAATCCTTCAGCCTGGTGAACTCGTTACACCATTCAGTGCGGTATAGAAAGTGTGACTATATCTAAGAGATAGTCAGGGGTGACTATATCTAAAGAAGATTGGGAAAGTGGTGATACCACTGTTGATGTGGTCTTGCAGGTGTTCACCTGCAGGGGTGAACTATATCTAAAGAAGATTGGGAAAGTGGTGATACCACTGTTGATGTGGTCTTGCAGGTGTTCACCAGGTGCAGACATTGCCAACAGAGGGAGGGTTAGGTGCAAAAGACAGGGGGACGTGTGTGCATGTGACTTGTGCTGGGACTTGTGCTGGGACAGTGGGGAGGTTTCAGGTGGCTAGAGCTTTCTGGAGGTTGTGACCTAAGGTGAGTCTAAGATCTGCTGGGGTTAGGTGGAGATGGGAGGCTGAGAGTGTGGAGATAGGGTGTTCCTCCACCCTGGGGTGTTCCTAAGCTGGAAGTGGGGGAGTTGGGACCCAGGAGGTAACTGCTTCCTGAAGACAGCTTGTATGTTGCATAAGCAAAATATGTAAGATGTCAGCAAGTCACAATTGATGTTTGTCTCCTTCTGACCCTGTAGAAGATATTTAGTGGGATAAAATACCCTCATGTCTGGATGAGAGCCCTGGCAGGCCTATGACTTCTCACTTCTAGTGATTTGACTACCCTGCTTTAGATTGCACACGCACAGTCCCAATTCTGTATTTACAAATGTCCAGCTCAGCGTCTTAACATTTCAGCCTTTATTCAGTACAACTCTTATTCACCCTATAACTAGGGCATCCTGTGGGCTCCCTTCTCTACTGAAGCCTCATCTGGAGCAGAGGGAGGGGACCAGTGGTGCTGCCCCCCCCGCCCCCCCCCCCCCGATGTCGTTTTGACCCATGAGAGTCTAAGGACTTTCTGTGATGGAGTAGCTTCTCTCTCTAGGCCTGACAGATGTTTGAAACTGCCTCTTGTCCTTGTGGGAAACCACGTCCGAGACTTTGCATTTGAAATTTTGGACAGGATCAGCTGGCACATTTCTTTGAAGTTTTACGATTGTTATTTCTCGGGATCTCTGTAGAAATGTTAATTTCAGTTTTCTGCTAGGTGTATAACATCTGGGTGTGCAGGATGTGGAAAGCGGGCTTGGAAATACATTGGGAAAAGAGAGGAATAATATAGATAGTTACAATTAAAAAGAGGTAACATTTATTGAGAATTTAGAAGTGTTAGGTGCTGTTCTAAGCCACTTTTATGGAGTAATGCTCTTAACTGTCATAACTCTATGAGGTAGGTACTGATGTTTTCCCTACTTTATAGATGAGGAAATAGAGGTACAGGGGGGTTAAATAACTTGCCAAGGTTAGAGTGAATGGCACTACTGGGATCACAGCCCGGGCAGTCTGACTTCGCAGATTGTTCTTAATTGCTCCGTGGCATTGATGTCTACAAAATGCCAGAAATGGAACTGAGTACTTTACATAGATTCTCTGATTTAATACTTTCATTTATTATGTGAGGTATGTTTTATTATAATTCCTCTTTTATATTTTAAAAGATTTTTAAATTTGAGAACGAGAGAGAAAATGAATGGGTGTGGAGGGGAGGGGTAGAGGGAGAAGCAGACTCCCCCCTGAGCAGGGAGCCCCATGCAAGGCTCAATCCCAGGACCCTCAATCCCAGGACTCAGGTTATCACCTGAGTTGAAGGCAGATGCTTAACTGACTAAGCCAGCCAGGCGCTCCTATAAATCCTACTTTAGAAAGGAAGAAACTGAACCTCAGATTAATATAGTAAGGGTCATATAACAAGTAGAACTCCACTACTAATCCATGTCAGGTTGATTCCCAGGGTTTCAGTCTTAGCTGCATTACTGTTTTCCTATGGAGAATGCAACATGGCAGCTCACTGATGTGTAATATTTTGGGGGATAACACAGGGATTCAGAGTGCAGGCTGTGGACCAAGATCTCCTGGGCTTAGGTGATGAGCTCTCACTTCCCAGCTGGGGGATGTTGACTGCACTCTGATCTGCTATAGAGGGTTCTTACTCTGTGTCTCATTCAACCTCATCTATAAACAGGATAATAACTGTACCTACATTGTAGAGTCATCATGATGATAAAATGAATTAATATGGGTAAAACACTTAGAAGATGCCTAGAGCATAATAAGTGCTCTATAAATGTTAGCTATTAATTCAAAATAGAACCTGGAAATTTTCCTGTACCATGTTCTTATTCCTATACTATTAATAAATAGGAAGTATAAATTGAGGTTGCAGAAATAATGTTCTACTCCTCAGTGTCTCTGAGGACTAAGAACTTTTGTATGGAAGTAAAATTGCTTTCTGTCAAGGTGATGATAATTCTTATGTCTCTTTTTGTTTCTTTAACGTTCTATCTTGTCACCTGAGTACACCCTTGAGCAATTATATAAGGATACAAGACTTCAGGTTTTCTTGGAAAGAACAAATTCGAATAGTCTGCTGTCTTGCTCTGCTTAAAAGCTTAGCTGACATTTAAGGCTAGGATAGGGTTTTGCCCTAAGTTTATCATATGATTACAGTCAGTCTGTTTTTGTTTTGTTTTGTTTTTTAAGTAGCGGCATGCTCAGCATGGAGCTCAGGGTGAGGCTTGAACTCTGGACTCTGGGATCAAGACCTGAACTGAAATCAAGAGTTGGACACTTAACTGACTGAGCCACCCTGGTGCCCACTGAATCTAATCTGTTCTTATAACTTCAATGGATTCTTTTATTCAGAAACAATTTATTGAGTGCCTTCAATGTCTGGTACAGTTCTAGATACAAGGAATATGGTAGAGAACAACACAGACAAAAATACCTGCTTTCAGGGAGCTTACGCTCTAATGGATAAGACAATGAAGTAGTAAACACAATATATAGTAAGTCAGATAGCAATTAAGGCAATAGAGAATAAGTAGGGAAAGAAAGTGCTGTAATTAAAAAAAAAATTTTTTTTTTTGAAGAGAGAGTATAAGCTGGGTTGGGGGAGGGCAGAGTGAGAGAATCTTAAGCAGACTCCATGTTGAGCTTGACTTAGGGTTTGACCCCATGACCCTGAGATCATGACCTGAGCCGAACTCAAGAGCTGGCCACTTAACCAACAAGAACCCAGGTACCCCAGGATTTGAAATTTTAAATAAAATGTCAGGTTTAGGTGTGATGCCGTAATTGTGATTTTTGTTTAAAAAAAAAAAAGGAATCTTTATCATTTGGAGACGTATACAGACATATTATGATGAAGTATACTGAGGTGTTATGATGGAAGAAAGTGTTGAGATTTGCTTTAAAATAATCCAAATAAAATAATCCAAAATCAGGCAGAGGGCATCAGGGAGGAATTATAGCTGGAAAAAGGAGCCCATGTATTAAGTGTTATAGCAGGGTGACAAGTATGTAGCGATTTATTAACCCTTTACTCTGTATTTGTTTGAAAATCTTCACAATAGAAAGTAAAAAAAAAATCATAATCTCTTAAACATGTACTAAATTAAAACAGTAGGATTCCATTGTGAAAACATAGACCCAAACCCCTAAATCTACAGAGTTAAAAAAATTGATTAACAAAGCAACTATTTAAATTATTAAGCTTATGTAAACAACTTACATAAATTATTAAGTTAAAATTTAACCAATTAATTGTCATGGATGGCTTTTCTGAGAAGATGTTCGTCCAAGTGGAGACCTGATGGGGTGTGGTTAAGGATGAGGCCGTGGGCCCTGAGAAATTCTGGAGAAAAGTCTTTCAGACCCAGTGATCTAAACTGTGAGTCAGATTTTGACTCTTTTGGGAGAGGAGCATTACCCTCATATTGGGGGCAAATGGGCAACGATTAAGCCCTTCCTGGGTGATGCTTTTTTTTTTTTTTTTTAAGATTTTATTTATTTATTTGGCAGAAAGAGATCACAAGTTGGCAGAGAGGCAGGCAGAGAGAGAGAGAGAGAGAGGGAGAGGGAAGCAGGCTCCCTGCTGAGCAGAGAGTGGGATGCGGGACTCGATCCCAGGACCCTGAGATCATGACCTGAGTCGAAGGCAGTGGCTTAACCTACTGAGCCACCCAGGCGCCCTGAGTGGTGCTTTTTACAAACCTACAAGGTAGGGTCAGTGTCTGACCCTGCTGCTTCCCCAGTGTCTAATAGAGATCCTGTGCTCATTGAGGGTTGTACGTTAATTTTCTCATAACTTCTCCTGCACCAGACCTGTAGGGTAGACAGGGAAGAAATCTTTACTGTCATTAAATACAGACAAGGTATCCTTTGATGTCTTCAGGAGTCTTAAACCACAGAGCTCCTTGCTAAGTGGGGGAGTGACTTGATTTCAATTTCTGTGGATCTTTTCCCTCTAGCACATAATCTATTAAGGGACCCAATTTCTTGATATAGCGGGATGGACAGACGAACTTTTCGGTGGTACAGTTTCTTTGAGAGGTAAATAAAACACCTAGTGCTACATGTGTAGACTCTTAGGGCCAAATTTAATTTCATCTAACTGTGTGTGGCCAGAGAAAATAAGAAATCTCATTCAAGTATAAACTGGGCATGAAGCTGTTACTCTGAAACTCAGTATCATTTAACACTGGAAAAAGTAAAACAGGGCAAGACTCACAAAGGTATTTTACATGCTGCTTAAAAGTTATACACCCAGGAAATTATGTACAGTGTCTATATGCACATACATTGAATTTCAAGTTCAGTGTTTTTTTTTTTTTTTAATTTTTTTTTTTTAATTTTTTTTTTTTTTTAAGTTCAGTGGTTTTAAAGTGACTTTCCATATGTAGAATTTTTATAACCAGCAAATAGATGAGACTTTGGGCTTTAATGAAAAGATTTGTATGGATAATATATGTTTCCCTTTATAGAAAATAATCTCTTAGCCTCTTGAAAATGCCCAAGTTTTTAAGTGCCCAAGGAATAATTTTATTTGACTCTTAAATCATACAATTTTCCCTTCTTTTTTTGGTGTGTCATGGTTCCTCTAAGGGTCTTATGTTTAATTCTGGAGGCCTGTTCAGAGTAAGAATAAGGAATACTTCTGTATTTTTAGTTGATTCTATGTAGATATGTCTTTTACAAATGCTAAAATATTGAAGGTGTTGGGCAGTATGTCAGGAGTATATTTAGAATTGTAACATCATGTTCTTTGTTTCATCTTTGGGGGACAGATTTAATTAACAGCCTAAATGAGTTTCTTGGCTCTTAGAAGAACATGCTTTAGGGAAATTAGAGTAAGTTAAAGGCAAGTCTGCAATTTTTTTAATCTTAAATGCCATTTGGGAGAAACGGTTTGTGTTAGTATGAAGTTACTCAGGGATTCATCGTCTTTTAAACACACACTTTAAAAGAGGTCTTAAGTTTGTAATAGAACTTACCCCAAGGTCTGATTTTATATTTTAAGCTCATCCTGGATGTACCCAAGGTCTGCAATAATATGTCCCCCACAGGCTTTTCTAAAGGGTCAGCTGTTTGAGATATCTATGGAAACCAAACTAATCTTAGCAGAAATAATTACACCCTGGGAAGGTCTATGGCTAGGCGTAGTGATACTTGTATGTAAATAGTAAGTAATGTTGGCATGAAAAAGTTTACATCAGAAATGTAGGAATGTTTAGATCTCAAACATTCTCAGAAATGTTTAATCTCAAAAACACATACAGAAAACCTTTTCTGAAGTTGTACTTAAACACATTTCATCACCTGGAAGTTGTGTGAATGCTTTTCAATTGACAAGTCTTTTGTTTTACTTCAGTTATTAATTTCTACTTTTATTGTATTATGGTCAACAATTGTGACCTGGATTATTTGTTGAATTTTTGTACTTTATGAGGTTTTCTTTTTTACTGACTATGTGGCTGAATTTTTATATGTATTTTTATTGTATTTTTTTTTAAATTACAGAAGTATCTCATGAGCATATGAAAAATCTCAAACTATATGGTTGAATATCATAAAAGCTTTCTGATGACTTGAAAAATGTCAAGAGTTATCTGTTTTTAGTAAATACAGTTATATTTACTGTGTGTTTGTGTGGGATACTGTATATGTGTATTTCTTTTCCTTTTTTTTTTTTTTTTTTTGAGAGAGAGTTAGTGTGAGCACGGGGAGGGGTAAAGGGAGAGGGAAAAAGAGAATCTCTCTGAGATTGTGATGACCTGAGACAAAATCGGAAATCGGGAGTTGGAGGCTTAACCAACTCAGCCACTTCAGGTGCCCCTGTATGTGTGTATTTCTAGGAGTTTCTCTGTATATTTCCAGAAATTGTTGCTTTATTTATTTACATGCCAGGTTAACATCAATGTAGATTATGACTTTAAACAAAATAAAAAGACCTCTTAAGAATTAGCAACACTGCGGCATCTGGGTGGCTCCAGTCATTAAGTGTCTGCCTTCTGTTCAGGTCATGATTCCAGGGTCCTGGGATCGAGCCCCACATCAGGGTCCCTGCTCAGCTGCTTTCCCTCTCCCACTCCCCTGCTTTTGTTCCCTGTCTTGTTGTGTCTCTCTCTGTCAAATGAATAAATAAAAATCTTAAAAAAAGAAAAAGAACTAGCAACACTTTTATGTGTTGGTGGAATGTCACATTATGGCAATATAGTATTTTCTCATTCTGTAAAAATATGTGAAAACCTGCCCCAACTCCCTAGGCAATATAAGGACATATTTCTTATGAGATGTTCAACAGTCTTGTTGAGAGGCAGGAAGGCTACTTGAGTTGTGATGAGGTCTATCATCCTGTCTGCAAATTATGAATGCTTTTGGATCATCTGTAGTTGTGGGCAAGGGGAGTTTTTCAGAGAAGCGATGTGTCCTATTGCAGGAGACCCTAGGTCTCAAATTCCATGTGAATCTCTGGCGATCAGGGGCAACTGATAAATGAACAGAGCTAAAAGGCCTCAAGAGAGACCTACTTCACTGTTAAGGTTATGGGCTCAGTTGTCAGAGTTGTACTCCTGGATAGAGAACAGGAGAAGTCTGAGGCATCTCCTGCTCTCCCTGGGGCATGTCACTGGTGCTGCAGAATGAATGCTTGGAAGAAGACCTTGGAGAAGGGTTTTTAGCAGTAGTCAGCTGGCAGAGTGTGGGGAAACCTTTCTGTTGTGATAAGAGCCTTCATCTTGGGACTGTCACCGATGTTCGGGCAATAAGGATATTTACCACATGGACATCAAGGAAGTGTGTAAAATTAGGACCTCTGTAATCTTTTGTTAATAGTTTTCTTCCAATAACATGTATTTTTCATACTTTCTAGCACTGTGATCATTATTTAGGAAAATGATGTCCTACTGGCTGTCCAAAGATCATTTTTTTCTGTGATTTCTAGGAGGAGTTTCTCAGCCAAATAAAATATGAAACCCTCTTAAAATAAAATCCCGTGGGCCTCTTTGGCAGGACAGCCACTCTGTCCTTGTTTTTTTTTTGGTACCACTGATACTTTCCTCATGTTTGAAGTACAGAATTCTCTTTAGATTTCTGAAGTGTGAAATGGCATGCCTGCCATCCAAAGGCTTCAACCTGTAGGGGTACTCATTGCATTTAAAATCTGGAGCTCTCAGATGAAGCCAGCTTTATTTAAGATGGACCACATAGGTATTGAAAATCTTAATGAAAGGATGCTTGATGTTATTGGTTCATTTCCTACCATATTGAGTTTCTGTCACAGTTGCCTGAACAATGTTGGATGACTTAATTTAAACTTCTTTCTTCCTTTCTCCCTCCCTCCCTCTCTCTCTCTTTCTTTCTTTCCCTCTCTCTCTCTCACTTTCTTTCCGACAGGTGGAAAAGAAATCTACCAGAAACAGCAAGATCTTATAGCTAAGCAGATGTATGTAGACAATTAGAATATGGGATGGGAAATCTGAGATCATTATACCGAAATACTGATTGGGCATTATAAAAGGGATTGAATCTTTTGATAAGTAGACTTGAAATTATAAATACTTTAAAAAATTGCATTGAAGAAAAGGTGATTTTGCGACCATAGCATTCTAGAAAAGAGTGCCAGCTAAGAACTAGGACACCAGGTTTGTATTTTCAAGTCACGTCCCTTTTCACATGTAGTGTAGTGTTAACTTCATGGGCTCTGGGGCCAGGCTACTGGGATTTCCCCCTTAGACTATTTCCTACTACCTGTGTGACCTTGGGCAGGTTTCAGAATCTTTCTGCAAAATGGGTATAGTGATAATAGCCTATTTTATAGGCTGATTGTGAAGGCGAAATGAGTAAATATGTGTGAAATGGTTACAAGAATGTCCAGCACATAGTATGTGCTCAGTAAATGTTAGAGATCATAATTTGCAGGTAATTTAATTTCTCTAGATCTCAGTTTTCTTATTTGTATAGAATATATTTTCCTGAGCTTCTCTGTATGGATAAGAAGAAAGGATCACTTGCCTGAAGGAATTTTGTCTCCAGGAGGAGAGAGAAATATACTTAAAGGACAAGGGCTCATAGCAAAATAAACCACCTCAGAGGTCACTTTGGATTTGGGCAGATAATGGAAGGCTTCCTGGCCAAGGTGCCAGTTTAGTTACACTTTTTAAAGCAATGTTTGCCAGACGTTGGAATATTACAAAGTGATAACATCTAGAAAACAACATTGGAAGCAAAATACAGATACCATACTTTCTTTTGCTAAGTAATGAGGGGGGAACCTTTTCTGTCATCTAATGTCACCATTGTTTTATAAAAGAAGGCACTTAAATATGAAAGAATTTATCTCTGTACAAGGAGAGTGCTTTAAATTCACCCTATTTGCTTTTATGGGATCTCATTACATTGTCATTTTTCTCTTCCCCTTGACTTATGTACAGTTTCATCATGGAGCAGGCAGTCTGCCTACCCAATTTGGGAAATATTACCTTTAAGGATGAGAGGACCTCATTAACCAGAAATCAGAGGGGGAAGAGAAAACAGATTTTAGCATGGAAACAAAAGAAGAGCATTGAGACAGTTCATGCCAGGTGCTTCAATAGGTGAATCCCAAATCCTAGTGGTGTAACAAAGTATGTTTAATTCTCACTCACGTGAAGTCTGGTACAGGGCAGGCAATCTTTCTTCACCTTGTGGCTATGCCATTTGGGATATGTGCCCTCCAAGGTGACTGGCAGGGGAGATGAGAGATGGAGGAGCACTTGGCTCTCAATGCAGAGTTTTGGAACAAGGACTAATATCAGACCCTTCCTAAAGAAAATAATAATTAACTGTAGGAAATAGTAGACATAAGAAGAACAAGAGCATAAATGAAGGTAGTCATTCTAAAGTTAACTGTGAAAGACAATGTGGGAGCAGAATTGATAGAAATTCTTGGCAACTGCTTAGATATGGAGGAACAAAGAAAACTAAGAAGAGAAAGGCATTGAAAATAATTCTAAGGACTCTTGTCTTGGAGATTGTGTGAATGATGGGGAATGAAACAGAACATTATATGAAGAGGAAAGTCCAGATAGAGATGCTCAGAAAACAAACACTTTGGTATGGACACAAGGTAGACATTGGGATCCACATTTAGGAGAAGGTAGCTGAAGTCAAGGAGAGAATGAGATCATGGAGAAGAAAGTGCAGAGATATAAAATGGCAATGAAAGAGCCACAAAACACTACATTTTGGCCCTTTTGCTGGGGCTGGGGGTTGGGGGAGAAAGCTGAAACAGTGAAGAAGCCAGAGGAGTGAAAAAAGAGGCCTGGGAAAACCAAGGTGGCTTCCTGTCCATCTTGCTCTCCAGAATGTGGCTAGAGGAAAAAAGTCCAAACTTTTCTGATAGGTACCATTTTTCAGTTTGGAGATTGAATTGGAGCTGTCCAGAAATCCTATTGTATTCTCCCTAAGGATTCACCTTTCCCATTCAACACTTTCTCCCTTCTCATTAAACCCTTAACACTCCCCATGTCTCCTCACTCGTGACAGATGGGCTTGCTTCTTGTTTCATTGACAAAGTGGAAGCCGTCTGAAGGGAGCCACCTCATCTTTTCACCACCACATCCGTGCAAGACCCAAACTCTGGTGTGCTGTGCTCCCCTCTCTGGAGGAGCTGTCCCTGCTTCTCTCTGAGGGTTTTTCCTCCACTTGTGCATTGGCTTTCCCATCCAATTGCTTCTGCTCCTGTAGCTCTGCTTCCTACTTCTCCCCTATCATCGTCCTCTTCTCTCTCTCAGATAATTTCTGTCAGCACATAAATGGGCCAAAGTATCTCCCATCGTTAAGCTCTTCCTAGAACCCATTTCTGTCTAGTTTTTGCCTCATTTTCCTGTCTCTATTTACAGCAACACTCAGCAGGATGTCTGTGCTCAGGGTCCTCCCCCAGTGTTCTCTCTTTCACTCCAGCCAGTCCTTTCCCCATATTTTGCCAAGAGAGCACTTGTCAACAGCAGCAGTGATTTCGTCTTGCTCAGTCCAGTGGTCAGTTCTTGGTCCTCGTTTACCTGAATTCTCAGAAGCTTTCGACAATGTTCATCACTTCTTATTAAAGCACCAACTTCTGGAACACCTAATGACTGTGGTTTTCTTTTCATTTTGCTGGCCCCTTTCAAGGTTGGCAGGCCCCAGGGCTTAGGCTTACATTTGCTTCTAGGTGATCTTATTCAGTTGATTGGTTATAAATATTATAAATACAGAGGACTTTGTAAATTTTCTCCAGGTCTGAGCTTTAGATTTGTGTATCCATTTACCTATTTGACATCTGTAATAGAATGATTAATAGAAACTCAAAGCCAACTGCCCCACGCAGAACTATCAGCCCCTCCTAAGTCCTCCCAGCAAACAAACCCCCGAGTCTTCTGCTCTCCGCTCCTCTTCCACTGCAGGCCGCCATCATCCCTCCACTGGCTTTGCAAACAGCCCCCTAACCGACCTCTCTGCTTCCACTACTGCCTCTCCTTACCCCAAACCCAGCTGTATATACTCTATACAACAGCTGGAGTACTCTGGTTTAAAACTGAAATCAAAACCCTCCAAAAGGCTTTCCTTAACTTTTTTTTTTTTTTTTTTTTTTTTTAAAGATTTTATTTATTTATTTGACAGAGATCACAAGTAGGCAGAGAGAGAGAGAGGAGGAAGCAGGCTCCCTGCCGAGCAGAGAGCCCGATGCGGGACTCGATCCCAGGACCCTGGGATCATGACCTGAGCCGAAGGCAGAGGCTTAAACCACTGAGCCACCCAGGCGCCCCTTTCCTTAACTTTTATGATAAATCCCAGCACCTTTTCCACAGCCTGCAGGGCCCTAGAAGGCCTCATCTCTCTGGTTGCTCCTTGGTTTGCTTTCCCAATTCCAGTCATGCTGGCTTCCACCTTTTCCTCAAACAAACCAAAACTATCAGAGTGATATGGCTTTAGCCTTCTTCCCCCCCAGGTATCAGAATAACTCCCTCCCTCAATTGCTTCATGGGATCTTTGCTCAAACATCACGTCCTGAGATAAATCTTCCTTAACAATCCTGTGTGAAGTGGCCACTCCTTATACCCTTTCTAACTCCTTTGCCCTGTTTTGTTTTTCTTTAGTCCTTATCACCACCGCAGTTAATATTGTATATTTGTTTACTTTTTACTCACCTGTCTCCTACACTAGAATATATGATCGGTGAGGGCAGAATGAGTGGTGTAGAATGTTTTATTTGCCTCTCTCCCATTGTCCACCGTTGGCCACCCTGCTAGGAGACAGAGCTCCTGTCCAGTCCTGGCTGCTGCACTATTTTTCTGACACACAGTAGGAAGACTGTAAACATGACTGAAGGAATGAGTGCATGAACAGACATGTTGTTCAGAGTCTTGCCGTCCCAGGGAGCGGGCTGTGGTGATGACAGCCTTCATGTGTGCTGTCCTGGGCAGAGATGTGGTAGCTGGAAGCCTGTGATTCTACAGACAACTTCTGGCTTCTCCATTTTTCACATGTTGACGCTCAGTGACTCTTCTCTCCCCTTTCAACTCTTCCTACTCCTCAGCACACCCTCAGATAATTCAACCTTAAAATTCCTTTTGGTTGACAAAAACTGTACAATTTGGGGACGGGGCGGGGGCGCGGTGGGGAGGGAGGCAGTAAATTGCTAAGAGATCATGCTGCCATCTAAAGGACAGAAGTGGTAGGAATCCTGTCTTGTTTGCAAAAGCGAGGGAATTGAGATTGAAAATCTCATGGGCAGTGGGTCTGGTCAAACCAACTTAGCCTCAGAAACCTCTGGTTCTATGGTTCCTCTTCATAAGGAATGAAAGTTGTTGGGAAATTAGTACAAATGTCTGCAAAGGATTTAAAGTTGGAAAATCACTTTGTATCTGTTTTTTTTTCCCCACCTTTAAAATACGTGTGTGTGCGTGTGTGTGTGTGTGTGTGTGTGTGTGTGTGTGTGTGTGTGTGTAGTAGGAAAGGAGAACTTTTTTTTTTTTTTGGCTTGGAGAAAAGATCCAAAAATGTTGACAGTGGTTGTCTTTGGGTGATGGAAATGTGGTATTTTTTTCTTCTTTGTTCTCTTTCTCTGAAGTGTCTTCAAAGTCCTTTATTAAATGATATTTTAAAGAAACGATTTTTTAAAATTTAAATGGGGGAATGAACAAGGTTGAGCTGGAAAATCCGTGCTTTTTGAAGATGAAATTGAAGGAAATCTTTGATCAAATCAAAATTATGTTGAGAGATTGATATGATATTTTGTGTTTTCCCTCTTTGAAGAGGCCTATTTCCTGGGCTCAATTTGACAAAATGTAAAGGCTTAAATTTGGAGAAATAATTTAATATGATTAAAAGTGACCATTAGGATGAATAGGCAAAATTGTGAAAAAAAAAGTCAGAAAAATTTCTGACTTTTACGGGTAGAAGACTTAGGAGAGGTGATTTGTTCTTTGGAGGAGAAGAAGCTTTAGGAAATTCAGATAACTGCATTTTGGCTAAGAAGCAGGAGAGTTTGGAAGAGAACATTGCACGAGCTGAAGGTCAGGAAAACTCTCCAAAGGAATCAGAAAGTAGGCATGCCCAGTCTGCAAGGATTATAGTTGAAACAGAGTGATTTTTTACCCTGAAAGCATTCATAGCTCCCCTGCACAAACAAAATCATTTGAGCTGGAAAAAAAATTGTTTTTAAACCGTGAAAACTATCTCAAAATTGAGTAGATCAGCAAAGGAACGCTGAGATCCAGGCTCGTTAGAGATCCCTTAAGGAACCAGAGCAATCATTAGGAGGAGGCTTGAGTGAGATACATGTCTAGTAGAAAAGAGAGAACTGATGTCTGATGTGTGTTTAAGGAATGTGGGGGTTAGGGCACTTTCGAGAGGCTAATTGGAGATGCTGTTCATTATGAGCTGAGGTTGGAATTACGGACCAGTGTTTTCGTGCCTACCCACAGAACCCTGGGGACTGACCTAAAAGGAGGGTTAGAGAAGGGCGAGTCTATCAGGACAAGCCAGATTTTGGGAGTTCCTCCTGTATTGAGGTCTTGGTGGGTTATAGTCTGCAAATGATACCTGCTGCATGATAATAATAACATTTGTTGGAGTTTCGGTGTGTTAGGAACTATGCTGAGTAGTTTGCAAAT
This sequence comes from Meles meles, assembly GCF_922984935.1. Classification (NCBI taxonomy): domain Eukaryota; kingdom Metazoa; phylum Chordata; class Mammalia; order Carnivora; family Mustelidae; genus Meles; species Meles meles. The sequence goes on from NC_060072.1 coordinate 62,572,404, forward strand.
ATTGTCTTGGTTTATCTTGCCTTAAACTGGGTGAAGTAAGTGATTAATATAGTATGTTGAAACAATAACCACCACCACCACCCCAGGCCAAGGAATTCCATTTAAGTAACTCTCCTAAATTCACACAACTAATATGTATGTACAGTATAATCTGAGTCCTTATTTTAAACAGCTACACGTTATTGCCTAAGAGCTTGTTTTCAAATTTTGCTCGCATGACCCTTAAACAGATTTCAAACTGGCCAGCCTCCACCATCACTAGCCAGTCTTTTATTTTATCTTTTGTTAGTCCTGTTTCTCTTGAGAATGCTCAGACAGGTTCACCTTAGTAAATTTAATGGTAATAGTAACAAAAAATATGTAAATTGAAGTTAAAAATTACGTGTTTTTCTGTGACCCTGGTTATTATGTTAAAATAGTTCTGTGGCATTGAATTATCACTATGATTATTAATGGTCTGTGGCTGCTCAAAAATGGTATTGAAATATTAAAATATTTGATTTTTTTAAAAGTGAAAATAGACAGGGCATCTTTTAACTTAGACTGAGAAGTGGCATGCGAAACTGTTTCTGAGGTTTTGATTAAAGGAATTAATGAATTCGTTTTGGTTCTGGACCATTTTAAAGGTTTGAGATTGGTGAGGGAATAGACTTTTGTAAACAGGGAGAAAAGTGACTTCGAGGAGAAGAGTGCACTATTAGACTAGTTATAGGAAAAGTACCTATAAGAGTAGAGGACCTTCAACTGATTCTGTTAAAACTCTCTGTGACCTTGTACCCATTCTAAAATCTTCACACACCTCTAGGGCAAGAATGCCCTCCTTGGAAGACTGCTTCTTGTCTGGTTTTTAAAAATGACCTGTTTCTCTCAAATATCTCGGTGGCTGGCCTTGTTTGGATTTAGTGAATTTGTCAGACCTCTGGTTTCTGCTTGTTTTCCTGGGTTGTGTTAATTTAGGTCCATGGCTTCACTTTAATCTTTTGGTTCAGTGATTATCCTGGGTCTGTGTTCTTGATTGGTCTTCTTTTTCAGGTCTCCTGTCCCAGCAGTTTCCTTGGCTTCCTAGCTTTGTCAGCTGACAGCTTGATCTTCCATTATACACATTCCAGAAAGGCACAATAGCTATGATCAGCTCAAGGGTGCTGGATAGAGGCTGGAGGTGGTGACTTCAGTCCACCTGTCAGTCATCTTGCTTTCATTGACTTTATCATGAAGTCTCAATTAACTTAAAAAATACTTTGTAGTCCTATGTGGAAATCTGGGTCCTTTGTCTGCTTCAATCTGTTTCTATGTATCCTACTTTATTCCTATTTACACTTGCAGCTTTGCTCTTTTAGCCTTAATTGCTTCTCACATTTCCTTCTGAGATTTTAATTTGTCCTGGTTCATGATTTTTCTAAATGCTAGCAAAGATAAACCCATAAAAAATAATATCAAAATGTATGAAATTTTAGAGATGGAAGGAACATTATAACTTGTGGTTTCTCTGTAATTTTGGGATCGTGCAGAAGTCATTTAAGCATAGGAGTTCTGAAGCTATGAGAGAAAAGTTGGAGGACTAGCATTCCTCCAGGACTTCCCAGTCACTCTGTGGTAACACATTCTGTGCGTGCTTCCTTTGTCCTTTCCATGTTGCCACCAATGTTACTGACCCTGACAGTTGAAACAGGAAGGAGCAGAGAGAGATGGAGGAAGGGGAAAGGAGCTTCTTGGTTGACATCTTACAGAAAAGGATTTGCCAGTATTCAAAATGAAATCTTTCTCACCTGGGATGTTTTCTTTTGTTCTGTCAGCACACATTTTGCCTCATAGTTGGGGGCTCCTCATCTGTAGTTCTCTTGTTCCGGCTGAATGCTATTGCTCATGCCCTCTGCCGACTCTTGGAGTTTGGTGGTCCACCCGTGGCTTCTGTTTCCTGAGGTCTTAAGAATCTTTGCAGGGAGCCATATTGAATCCCTGTGCTGCTACTCCCTTGCTCTCATGTACATCCAGAGCCCACATTGTGCCATTGCTTGCCCATGTGGTGCTTTTGTGTTTATTAGAAAAAAGTACACATTTCCCAAGATACTTTTTTTCTCCCTGTTGGGAAATTGTGGTCTTGTATACCAGTTTTGTTAGAACAAGACCCTCTACTGCCCTGTGCCAGAAAATAAATATTCCTGTACTACCATATAAATGAACTCCGCCTAGCACCCCTGTGCTCCACCCAATAGATGATGTACTCTTTTTTTTTTTTTTTTTTTAATTATGTTCAACTAGCCAGCATATGTGGGTGGTGTGCTCTTGACAGCACATAACCTGCACACTATACATGGTGGCTCTGGGCTCACATGTGAAATGTTCTTTGCCTAAATTCTGAAAATGAAGACTGATTCCAACACAGCAGCAAACTCTCTTCTTTGCCCTGTTGCCAAATCCTGAGATTGTTTACTCCCAGAGTAGTCTTCTTGAAGCTCTCTCTTGCCATGAGGTGAGGGTCAGTCTCCCCCCAAATCCAGTGGGGACATTGAAGATTGGGATTCACAGAAGAGCAACAGCTACCTCCATAGAAATCTTCTTCATAAAATCTCACCAATATGTCTTTTTTTTAATTTCTTTTTTTTTTTTTAAAGATTTTATTTATTTATTTGACAGAGAGAGATCACAAGTAGGCAGAGAGGCAGGCAGAGAGAGAGGGAAGCAGGCTCCCTGCCGAACAGAGAGCCCAATGCGGGACTCGATCCCAGGACCCTGAGATCATGACCTGAGCCGAAGGCAGCTGCTTAAACCACTGAGCCACCCAGGCGCCCCCCCCCTTTTTTTTTTAAAGTAAGCTCTAGGCCCAACTTGAGGCTTGAACTCATGGCCCTGAGATCAAGAGTTGCATGCTCTACTGACTGAGCCAGCCAAGCACCCAATTGTCTGACCTTTCATAATGCCAATATTCATAAAGAATTTCAGGAGTCATGTAGCAGGATTTGGGCTTATTCCTTTGTAAATTTTGCCTGTGGTATATCATACCACTTTTTTCATTTGTTTTTATCTTGATACTTCAGTTAGAACTTCTATTTTAACTTTCTATGATGTAATTAAAATATAATACACAAGTGTTTCTCCAAAGGTGATCAACACCTTTCATTTTCCTTCAGTGGGAATAACTTGGCATAGACAGAACTTGTCCTCACTAGAAAACTAAAATTTACCAAAGAATCTTCTTTATGGATTTGCTTGTAGGAACAGGGCAAATTTCTTTTAGTATAATTTATCAGGAAAGAGTATCATGAGAGTCTTTTATTTTTGTTCCTTCTGGAAGGCACAGAGGATCATGTGAAAGAGAGATCCCTGAGGACAGTTTAAGAGGAGATGGATTAGAGCTGCAAATAGCAAGATTTAAGGTTAAGTATGAAGAACTTCCTAACATAGAAAATTCTTTAGCACTGGAATGAAATATCAAAACCCCTCCCTGCAAAGCTAGCCACCAAACCAACTTTGTGGGGTTAGTTAAACTGCTTTATTTACTATTAATGTTCATAGATCTCTTCAAGCTTATATACTATATACTTCATAGTTCATAGATCTCTTCAAGCTTATATACTATATACTTATATACTTAGTACTTGATTATATACTTAGTACTTGATTAAACTAGGAATATTCTACTAAAAGGATCTAGTTGTAATTTCTCTTTCCACAGGGATATGGAATTATCTAGCCATTTTAACCCATATAAATGAATATGGTTTTTGATCCAATTCTGTCAGTGTCATATTAAGAAAAAAACAAAAGAAAGCAGTAACTTGCCTGGTCATCAGGGGCTTTGGCTTTTACATCTGTAAAACAGTATTAAATATAGAATTTAAACCAATTAAAAATCTTCACTCCCATATCCAATGCAAATATATTAAGGGTAGTAGGTGGGGATGGCATCTTGGAGGACACTTTTTCATGAGTTATTCCAATTTCTGCATGTCTTATGAAGGAAAGTTCTGATTGCCCTTTGTTCTAGACTGTCGTTTCAAGGGTATTTATATAGTTAATAGCTTTGAACGATAGAAATTATATCTCCTTCTGGAACAAAGGACAGGTTTTCTTACAGTTCTTGTGGCAGCATAGTGGCCCCTCCAAAGATACCCATGTCTTCATCCCAGGAACCTTTGAATGTGCAACTTTATAGGTCAAATGGGAGTTAATGTAGGTAGAATTAAGAATGATAATAATCTAAAAGGATCTTAAAATAAGGAGGTTGTTCGGGATTATCCAGGTGGGCACATTGTAATCAAAATGATCATTCAGAGTGCAAGAGGGAAGCAGAAAAGGAGACCAGAATGGTACAACATGAGAAAAACTCAACTTATTCTTGATAGTTTTGAAGATGGAAGAAAGGGGTCATAAAACAAGGAATGCTTGGTGGCTCCTAGAAATTGGAAAAATCAAAGAAATGGATTCATTTTCCTCCAAAAGTGCATAGACCTGCCAACACCTTGATTTTAGTTCAGTGAGATCCCATTTGAACTTCTGATCTCCAGAACTGCAAGGTAATACATTCACATTGGTTAAGACATTAAATTTCTTTAATCCTCTTTAGACCTCACTGTGTCATGTCTTAGAGGAAATTGTCTTAGTCACTCTGACTCCCCTTTTCCCTGATGTAAGACCTGGCTCCATTGTTAGTTTGCTTAAACAGTACTGCTTCCCTCTAGAAATATAACTGTAAAATTGAACTGACTGCATTTCCAGGCCAACTGTGGCTAGAGACTGTGAAAAAATTTGGGAAGAAACTTAAAATGGTGCTTATAATTAGCTCAAGAAACAGCCCAAAACCATTCATTGAGGGGTTATATGCAAGGCAGTCTTTTGTTTTTTATTTATTTATCCAGCGTGGGGCTTGAACTCACAACCCTGAGATCAAGAGTTGGATGCGTAACTGACTGAGCTACCCAGGTACCCCCAAGGTAGTATTTTGCGTGCAGGAACAAAGCTAGGAGTAAAGGCTGGGAGATGGAAATTCCTGAGGAAGGTTGAAAAGGATCTGGCCTGGGAAGAAGTTGAGAGATGTGTATTCCAGGATTTGGAATTGTGAAGAAGTTTGGGGATTCTGGGGAAGGGAAATTTTATGGGTTCCTCATTGTATTTTTTATGGAACATGTCATTCTTTTCCAGACCCAGAAGCTTCCCTGAAACATTTCTTCTTATAGTAAGAAAAGCTAGAGGTGCGCCAGGCTGGCTTAGTCAGTGGAGCATATAGCTCTTGATTTCAGGGTTGTGTGTTCAAGCCCCACAATGGGTGTAGAAGCTCACTTGGAAAAAAAAAACAAAAAAACTAGTCTTTTCTTTTTTTTTTTTCCTTTTTCTTTTCCAATTCTTCTTTGAAAGAAATAATGAAAAATACCACAGCTCTTGAAAAAGAGCTCTTGTCAGCTCTTGAAAGTCATTGATAGATAATATAGGTCAGAGGTTTGTTCATCAGGGGACCCACTGAATTTTTTCCTGAACTTTCTGTCTAAAATGTGTCCTTCTTTTGTTCTGAGGACTACAAAGTTACCCACTTCCTTAAGAAATTTGGAAGGAGGGGTGCCTGGGTGTCTTAGTGGGTTAAGCCTCCGCCTTTGGCTCAGGTCATGATCTCAGGGTTCTGGGATTGAGCCCTGCATCGGGCGCTCTGCTCAGCAGGGAACCTGCTTTCCCCTCTCTCTCTCTGCCTGCCTCTCTGCCTTCTTGTGATCTCTGTCTGTCAGATAAATAAATAAATCTTAAAAAAAAAAAAAAAAGAAATTTGGAAGGAGCTGGGGGTTACTGGGTTGGTCATTGGGTAATCTTGATGTGTTCTGTGCAAAATACCTTATGCATAAAATACTCAGTTTTTAAGGAAAGACAATTGGGCATGCAGAATCTTGGTTCCTAAAAGAAACTTTTCTTGATTAGAAGAATGTAAGCAATGAAGTGCATTTTGGTAAAGTTAAATAATCTATTCTTTTCTGTTCTGACCACTGCAAAAGAGAGAAAAAAAGATGCATTCCAAAACCAGGAGACCGATCAATCCCACTTCTGCCTCTCCAGTCTTCAAGCATGAAGATTATCTATGTAACAAGACATGCTTCAGAGTAAGTTCTGAATCCTTAAGAGATAAATTAGCAACTTTTAATATTTATTAGTTGTAAAGGAATGGTTATTGGACAAAAATGTCCTGTAATGAGGTCACATCCTGAGGCTGTCTCTCAGGCTAAATTTCTGTATAGGCAGGAGACCACGTGTAATTCATTGACTGATAAAACTGTAGGTGAGAACAAATACAATTTCTACCATTTCATGAGCAATAAAAAGATATTTGTATTTAGGAGGAGTTTTTTTTATTGGTTGATATTTATATACTTAAGGTGATTAACATAATTAAAAAATCTTCCCTCAGGCAACATAGAACAATACTCATAATCTCATTTTTGTATGAAGACATTTTTCTAAAGAAGAAACATTGTGACTCATGTACCCCTTCTTGGTGTTGGCCTGGCTTTTTGACCTACCAGGTTTAAGTCAGGTACCACCATTCGCTTGGTGACTCTCGAATTGGAGGAATGGTATTTAGAAAGATAAACTCTTTGGGATTATACTTTATAAGCCCATAAGTACTGGTAAAATTCAATGATTGGAATAAAGAAGTTAGGGAAAAAATGCTTTCCACAGATGATCAAGATAAGGAAGCAAAGAACAGGACAGAAAGAATTAAGGACTGAGTAAAAATAAGTAAAAATGTTGCATTTTTTTCCTCATGGGATAGATTTTTCAACAACTCCTGAGGACCAAAGTATAAACTTTGACACCTCAAGTTCCTTTGCAGTTCTGTTCTAAGAAGTAATTAAATCCATTTAATATTTTTGTATTTGCGCAACACTAATTTATTCCTATTTTGATCTTAATGGTTCTAGCAGAACTTACGGTTTATTCATTTGCATAAATGTGGATTGTATAAAAAGAGTCTTTAAATGACAATATATACAAGACACTTAGAAGAGGATCTGGTACATGTTTGTACTACATAAGTGTTATTATTTTCTCACAAGAAGAAAAAATTCTACAAGAAATCTAAAAGCATTAAGCTGTTTATGGTTAATCTTTGGAATGCCTTTTGGTTAAACTTTCCACAGCTTAGCCTGACTGACATGAGATTGAAGGGATTGAACTTGTTTCCCAGATGGTCGGATGACATTTTTGACTTTTTAGGATGACTTTTGAGGCTGTCTTTGTCTGATGGTTTATGTCAAAGTCTGTCTTTTCTAGTCCCTTGAGTTTTGAAGAGTAACGGGAGATGTTTTGAACCATTAGATGTCGCTTTCTTCTCATTGCTTTTGGTTTAGGAAATATGCCCAGGGTTTAAGCTTTTTAGTTTTCTTTTCTTTTTCTTTTTTTTTTTTAAGTCTATAAATAGTCTTTATGTCAAAGCTAAGTGGGAAATTTAATTTTAGATCAGTAGATAAGAGGCACAATACTCAACTCCTTGGAATGATTAAACTTGGTGCCTGTTTTAAGTGACCTGACTCAATGTCCCTAGTTGACTAAATTTGGAAATGCAGTTTGTGCGTATGTGTTGTTGAGGTTAACATAGCACTGTTTCTACACCACACATTTTTGTCTGGGTATACCTTTATTTAAGTCAAAGTTCATGGGTTTTTTCCTAGCAGTCACTGAATGAAAACTGTATCCTCAGATACCTGATTAGTACTGCTCTTCCAGAAAAACCTCTGATTTCCCTCTCCCACCCAAATCACTTAGGAAAAGCCTTGTACTCATCACTTAGTTTTTAGCTTCATGGAAACACCTTAAGTAACCTTGAGAATGTGGACTCTCTTTTTCAGTCTTATTACATGCCACATTGTTGGAAGGGTCACAGAGAGGACATGACTGTTAGTTGAGCCAAGAGCTGGACCCAGGCAATCAGGGGCTCTTTAGCCCCTCCCCTGCCCTTGGAATGTATCTTCCACACACTTTTTCCATAGTAGGAGCCAATTCAAGGGCAGGCCTTGAGAGAGTAAGGGGTCATAGAGACCACCTGGATGGTATACATGACTGAGCCCAAATGTGGCTTGTTCATGAACTCTTAAGATTATGGTGGGCAGGTGCTGCTGCCCAGACAAGCTGTGTAAGTTCCCTTGCTTATTCAATCTGCCACCAACCAGCCGGGAGTGGCCTGTGTCTTTTTTCAGTTTCTCTTTGCTCTCCATGTGCAGGGACTGATTTCATATTTCACCTGGGGAAATCTCAAAGTTTGGAACCAGCACAAGTACACTGCACAGAGTTCTTCTATCAGGTACGTCATCAATAAGTATTTGTTAAATTAACAAATAAATAATTAAATGGGGGCAAAAAGTGATTTGGGAATGTTTTGATCTTCCAAATGGATTGACCTTTTTTGTATGTGGATGTCCTGTTGTTTCAGTACCATTTGTTGAACTGTCTTTTCTGCACTGTACAGCCATTACTCCTCTGTCAAAGATCAGTTGACCCTATTCCCCCCAAAAAAAGTTGTTTTCTGGGCCCTTAATTCTGTTCCATTGTTCTCTTTGTCTTTTACCAATATGACACTGTCGTGATTACTGTAACTTTAAGTCTTAAAATCGGTAGCCTCAGTCTTCCAACTTTGTTCTTCAGTATTGTATTAGTTATTCTAAGTCTTTTGCCTCTCCACATAAACTTTGGAATTAGTTTGCAATATCTATAAAATAACTTGCAAAGATTTTGATTGGGATTGCTTTGGATCTATAACTGAAGTTGGAAAGAAATGACATCTTCACAATATTGAGTTTCCCTGTCCGTGAACATGGAATCTCTGCATTTATTTAGTTTTCTTTGATTTTATTCATCAGAATTTTGTAGTTTTTCTCACATAGATCTTATACATTTTTTCTGAAATTAAAAAAAAATTATTTATTTTAGAGAGAGTGTGAGGACAAACGAGTGGGGGAAGGGGCAGAGAGAGAGGAAGACAAGCAGACTCCCTGGGCAGGGAGTGATCTCACTGACACTGAGATCATGACCTGAGCTGAAAACAAGAGTCAGAGGCTTAACAAACTGTACCCAGGTGCCCCCAAGATTTTTTCTTTAAGGATTTTAAAAATTTATTTGTTAGAGAGAGCATGAGTGAGCAAGGGAAAGGGCAGAGAGAGGGAGAAAGAGAGAAGCAGACTCCCCACTGAACATGCAGCCTGACTTGGGGCTTGATCCCATGACACTGAGATCATGACCTGAACTGAAATCAAGAGTTGATGCTTAACTGAGTGAATTACCCAGGCATCCCTGTTTTCTGAGATTTATACCTAAGTATTTCTTTTTGTTGGTGCTAATGTGAATGGTATTGTTTTTAATTTCACATTCCATTCATTCATTGTTGCTATATAGGAAAGCAACTGACTTTTATATATTAATTATATAATCTGTAGCCTTGTTAAAATTGCTTAATAATTCCAAGAATTTTTTTAAAATTATTTTTTGACTCTTTCAGATTTTCTACATAGATCATATTACCTGTGAACAAAGACAGTTTTATGTCTTCTTTCCCAGTCCATATACCTTTATTATTTCATTTTCTTACCTTATTGCATTAGTGTGCATATGCAACTAGTATGATCTTGAAAAGGCATTTGAGAGGGGACATTCTTGCCTTGTACCTGATCTTAGTGGGAAAGCTTTGAGTTTCTCACCATTAAGTATGATGTTGGCCTAGGTTTTTGTAGATATTCTTATTCAAATTGAGGAAATTAACCTCTATTCCTGATTTGCTGAGTTTTTTTTTTTTAAAGATTTTATTTATTTATCTGACAGAGAGATCACAAGTAGGCAGAGAGGCAGGCAGAGAGAGAGGAGGAAGCAGGCTCCCTGCGGAGCAGAGAGCCCGATGCGGGGCTCGATCCCAGGACCCTGAGATCTTGACCTGAGCCGAAGGCAGCGGCTTAATCCACTGAGCCACCCAGGGGCCCCCTGATTTGCTGAGTTTTTATTGTGAATGTATGCTGACTACTGTCAGATACTTTTTCTGCATCGATTTGTATGTTCATGTGATTTTTTTTAGATTGTTGATGCAATGGATTACATTAGTTGATTTTTAAAAAAAGATTTTATTTAAAATAATTATATTAATAATAATTAAATTATATAAATTTAAAATTATTTATTTAAAATTGACAGAGACCACAAGTAGACAGAGAGGCAGGTGGGGGGTGGGGGGAGGAGCAGGCTCGCTGCTGAGCAGAGAGCCCAATGTGGGGCTTGATCCCAGGACCCTGGATCATGACCTGAGCTGAAGGCAGAGGCTTTAACCTCCTGAGCCACCCAGGCACCCTGCATTAGTTGATTTTTAAATGTTGAACCATATCTGGTTCATACCTGAGATAATCCTACTTGGTCATGGCATACAGTTCTTTTAAAATATTTTTGGATTTGATTTGTTAGTATTCTAGAAATGATATTTAAAGCTTTGTTCATGAGAAATGTTGGTCTTTAGTTTTCTTGCAATGGCTTTTCTGGTAATTCTAGCCTCATCAAATGAGTTAGGAAGTATTCTCTTTGCTTCTAGCTGAAAGAGTTGTAAAGAATTGATATAATTTGTTCCTTAAATGTTTGGTAGAATTCATCAAAAAAGCCATCTGTGCTTGGTGTTTTCTGTTTTGGAAGGTTATTAATTACTGACTCAGTTTCTTTAATAGATACAGGCCTATCCAGATAGTCTATTTTTTTTTCTAAGATTTTATTTATTTATTTGACAGATAGAGATCACAAGTAGGGAGAGAGGCAGGCAGAGAGAGAGAGAGAGGAGGAAGCAGGCTCCCTGCCAAGCAGAGAGCCCGATGCGGGGCTCGATCCCAGGACACTGGGATCATGACCTGAGCTGAAGGCAGAGGCTTTAACCCACTGAGCCACCCAGGCGCCCCCAGATAGTCTATTTTTTATGTGTCAGTTTTATAGGTTGTCACTTTCAAGAAATAGGTCCATGTCATCTAGGTTACTAAATATGTGTGCACAGTTCTTCATAATATTTCTTTTTATCTTTTTAATTTTAATGGAATCTGTAGAGAATGTCTCTTTTAAAATTTCTGATACTAGTAATCTGTGCTCTCTCTTTTAAGTTAGCCTGGCTAGAGACTTATCAATTTTATTGATGCATTCAAAGAACCAGTTTTTGGTGGTGTTGATTACTGGCCTGTTTTTAATTTCATTAATTTCTGCTCTGATTATTTTTCTTATATACTTACTTTGGATTAATTAGCTCTTTTCTTTTTAGTTTCTTAGGTAGAAACTGAGATGATTGATTTTAGAGCTTTCTTCTTTTCTAGTGCAACCATTCATTGCTATGAATTTCCCTCAAAGCACTGCTTTTGCTGCATCCCACAAATTTTGGTAAGTTGTGTTTTCATTTACTTCAAAATACTTAAAGATTTTTCTTTAGTTTTCTTTTTTGACCCTGTGTTACTTGGAAGCATATTGTATTGTATCATCTCCATGTATCTTGACATTTTCCAGCTATATCTGTTAGTGATTCCTAGTCAATTTTGCTGAGATCTAAGAGCAGACATTGTGTATTCTCTTCCTTGTAAACTTGAGAAAAATGTTTATTCTGATGTTGTTAGATGAAGTATTCTGTAGATGTCAATTATATTTACTTGATTGATGGTGGTGTTGAGTTCAGCTATGTCCTTAACGATTTTCTGCTTGCTGGTTCTCTCCATTTCTAGGAGAGGAGTGTTTAAGTCTCCAACTATGATAGTGGATTCATGTAATTGTCTTTGCTCTTCCATCACTTTTTGCTTCACAAATTTGATGCTCTGTTGTTAGGTGCATACACATAAGAATTATTACGTTTTCTTGGAGAATCGACCCATTTGTCATTAAGTAATGCCCGTATTTATCCTTCATAACTTTCCTTACTTTGAAGTCTGTTCTGCCTGAAATTAATACAGCTACTCCTGCTTTCTTTTCATGAGAGTTAGCATTATATATTTTTCTCCATCAGCGTACGTTTAATTTATGTATGTCCTTATATTTCAAGTGGGTTTCTTATAGACATCATATAGTTGGATCACATATTTTTTAAAAAAATTTATTTAATTTTTATTTTTTAAAGTAAGCTCTAGCCCCAGCATGGAATTTGAATTCATGATCCCGAGACTGAGTTGTATGCTCTACCTACTGAGCCAGCTAGGCACCCCAGTGGGATCATATTTTTTGATCCATTCTTATAATCTCCATCTTTTAATTGATGTATACAGATCATTAACATTCAAAGTAATTATTGGTATGTTGGGTTAATATCTGTCATTTTTTTTTTTTTTTTTGATGGAGACACCCACACACACACACACACCACACAGCAAGAGAGAGAATACTAGCAGGGGGAATGGGAGAGGGAGAAGCAGGCCTCCTGCTTAGCAGGGAGCTGATACTGGTTTCAGTCCCAGGACCCTGGGATTATGACCTGAGCTGAAGGCAGATGCCAAATGACTGAGCCACCCAGGTGCCCCAATCTACCATATTTGTATATACCATATATATTTGTATATACCATATACTGTTTTCTACTTATTGCTTTTATTTGTCTTCTTCCTACAGAAGTTTAAATTTTTTGGTGATTTTAATTTTTTTAAAGCTTTATTTACTTATTTATTTTAGAGAGAAAAAGCAAGAGTGTGTGAGTTGGGGGGAAGGGCAGAGCAGGAGAATTTTCAAGTGGACTCACTGCAGAGCTTGGAGCCTGATGTGGATCTCGATCTCACTACCCATGAGATCATGACATGAGCTGAAACCAGAGTTTGGTGTTAAACTGAATGATCTGCCCAGGCACCATAGTTTTTTTGTGATTTTAATTGAGCAATTCATATAATTCCATTTTCTCTTTTTAAGCACATCAGTTATAACTTTTTTTTAACCTGTTTAAGTGGGTTCTTAAGGCTTGCAAAATACATTTATAACTAATCAAAGTCCACTTTCAAGTAACATTATACCACTTGAAATATAGCACGAGTACCTTATAATAACAAAAGAACACTAACTCTTTCTCATCCCTTGTATCATTACTGTCATTCATTTTCCTTATAGATAAACCCTACATAGGGGCATCTGGATGGCTAAGTTGGTTAAATATCTGACTCTTGGTTTTGGCCAATATCATGATCTCAGGGTTATGGGATCAAGCCCTGCATTCCGCTCTGTACTCAGCAGGGTCTCTGCTTGGTATTCTCTTCCTCTCCCTTTCCCTCTGTATCCCCCTTGCTCCCATGATCTTTCTCTAAAATAAATAAATCTTGAAAAAACCCTATATAAACATATTTGTATGTATATACATAAGATATATATACACATATAAAATGGAAAATATAATTACTATTATTACTTTGAACAATTACCTATTAGATCAATTAAGAGTAAGAAAAATAAGTCTTTATTTTACTTTCACTTATTCCTTCTTCAGTGGTCTTTATGTAGCTCCAAATTTCTAAGACCTATATTAGCTTTCTTTTCTTTCTATCTCTAGAATTTCTTTTAGTTTCTTAAGATTTCCATTTCTTATATTGCCTCTCTATTCTTGCATGCTGTTTATACATTGAAACCCTTAGCATATTAATCATAGGTGTTTTAAATTCCCAGTCTGAATTCCATCATTTCTGCCATGTCTCATTATGACATTTGCTCTTCCTCTTCAAATTATGTTTTTTGCCTTTTGGTATGTCTTATAATTTTTTCTTGATAGCTGGATGTGATGTACCAGGTAAAAGGAACTATTGTAAATATGCCTTTAGTAATGTGAGTGTCAGCTGTGGGAGGAGGGGGCGTCCCATTTTTTAATGCACCTTTCCCTCTAGATTGTAAACCTAAGTATTTCTCAGTCCCTGCACCCCCTCCCCGAATGATTAGAATAGGTTAGAGCTGGGTATTTCCTGTCTCCCATGTGGAAATTGGGGTTGGATATTTCCCTTTCCCAGGTCAGTTATATTCTGATAATACCTCCAGAGTTTAGGCTATAGTTAACTAGTTCTCCTGAGGGCAGGCTCTTGTGTATGTTAAGAATGGTTCCTTTTCCCCCTCCTTCTTCCAGAAGCAGGAGATTCTTTTCATCTATTTATTGTGGGAATCTGGTCAGACTTCCGAGGTAAATTTAGAATATTGTGGGGGTCATCCAGTGACTGAGTTCCCCTGAAGTTTGTACACACTGGGGCCCCAGGAATTCATCAATTACATCTCAGGTTTTTCTACCCCATACTGGATCCCATGGTGGTTTCTGCTGGTAAGTCTCTGCTCGTTAAGACCTGACTGTATTTGCTTGCCTGTCTCTCCAGAGTTAAGGGTTACCCTGTCTGTGTCTTCTTCACTTCTCTGATCAATCCAAAAAGAGTTTTTGACTCTTCAGTCTGTTCAGCTTTTCACTTGTTAGAACACAGTGACAGATTCCAAGCTCCTTACATGTGGACCTGGAAACCATCATTCTCTTTTCATGAGTATGATTTTTAAAATTTTTTTTTTGTCTGCAGTGAGTATTTGTGGCATATATAACCCAGTGTGTTCTTTGGCACTAGAGAAAATGCTTCCATAGCAACGTGTTCAGTTAACGCTGTATCTCATGCTTACTTAATATTCTGGGGGAAAATGCTTTGTTAATACTTTGATTCCACCTTTATTCATAGCAAAGGTCAGTTTAGTGCCATTGTTCTCTATTGCTACACTGGAACTCTCCCCCCACCCCTGCCCCCTTTAGAAACTTCTGGCTTTTTTTCTCTAATCATGTTTATTTTAAAGGTCATCTTTTTTTTTTTTAAATGTATCTCTTCATTTTAAAAGTTGACCCCCCTATTTTTAGTTCAGTTTGATTTCTCATATATAAGCAATTTTTTTGCACTTGTTTGGAAAACTCCTTGAAAGAGTCTAAAGAATTGCTTCTCGTGTTTATGTATATGGCATAGGGGAATGTTCTATCATATGTCCTGGCTGTTGCTGAATGCATTTCACCTTTTATCCAAAACTTATATTCTCTGGCTTTTTTTTTTTTTTTAAGATTTTATTTGTTTACTCGGCAGAGAGGGAACACAAGCAGGGCGAGTGGGAGAGGAAGCACTCTTCTGACTGAGCAGGGAGCCTGATGTAGGGCTCAATCCCAGGACCCTGGGAACATGACCTGAGCTGAAGGCAGATGCTTAACAACTAAGCCACCCAGGTGCCCCCATTCTCTGGCTTTTAATCATCTCTCTCTCTCTCTTTTTAATGAAATCATTGTCATTGTCTTGTTTTACATCATTAGCCAAGTTTGTTTTATTTATTTGTTTTGAGGAAGGGGGCAGGGGCAAATGGGAGGGCATTTTCCACAGATTATCAAAGAAAATTTTATTACTTAGCAAGAATAATTCCAGAGAGCAGACTGTAGGAAGCTGTGTTGAACTATAAATTTGGGGCCATTGTCTAGGGCCAGTCACTAAAATCATAGTCATCTTGCCTTTAGCTTAGTTATTTCCTTTGCAAAATTGGACATTACTAAGATGTAATGAAGTTTCAGTGTTTTTCACACATAGTTAAATCCATGGAAGCTAAATCCATGGATGTCAAAACTTAAAGTAATACAGAGTTGGCAATGTATGCTGGTTTTAGAATGCTAATTTTAGAATCAGTTATTTTTGTGACTTAGCATTAATCATAATAATAGCTAACAACTATTTAATGTGCCCTGTATATTGAGCACTGGTCTTACTATTTTCTGTGTATTAATTACTTAAATTACTTAAATTTTATTAGAAATTACTTAAATTTCTAATAATTTTTGAGGTATGTAATATTATTTCATCGTATATAAGGAACTTGTGTTGTAGGGAAGTTTAGAAACTCCTTCAAGGTCACAGTTTTAAAATGTACATGGGATTTGTTTTAATTACCTATGATAAGAAGTACAGACATGGAAATGAATGTCACGAAGAAGTTGTTTTTATTCACTGGTTCCTAGAAATAAGACAGCATGTCACAGAGGGTCACACGGAGAAATACTAGGGTCCATTAGGGGGCAGGAGGAGCAGACCAAATAATGGGAAAGAGCCTTTATTGTGTCTGTGGGAGGGACTGGGAGAGGCAGAGTAAGCAGGTTTAGGATTGAGTAATTTGAATAATTTCAGCAGGCTGTGGAGCATAGGGACTTTGCCTGTTTTTTTTACCCAGTCATGAGATGATTAGGGCAAAGGAATATAACCTCTTGCAGTGTGAGGGCCAGATAGAGGGGTTAATTCCCAGTATGGACTCTAGATTAGTTGATTTCCACAGGAAAGGTACACTTGCATTGGCTAGTCTTGAGAGGGTTAGTCTCCTCCACCTTTTAGTGAGGCCCTAGATGCTGGAACATCAAAAATGTAGAAAATATGAAAATAGAGTTAAACTAGTTACGTAGCTCATAAATAGTGGAATAAAGATTCCCCAGCAGACTTCTGATTTAGGACACTCTGAAGTCCTCTGGTTGATACTAATGGATTCTAGAGAATTCTGAAATGCGACACACAGATTAAGCTACCTGTAACTGTAATTACCGGGTTCCCACATAACTGAATGAAGAGCTTCAAAAGAGATTTAATAATGCTGCTCTAAAGCTGTTATTTGACATTTACTGAGTCTGAGCAGTGTACTCAGTACATTCTCATATACTGAGGTAGAGGTGGCTACTGGGACTACTTTGCAGACTTTGACTTCGGTTTGTGATCATCAGCCTGGCCATGATGGACAAAAAGCTAATAGATTCACAGCACCTTTACATTACGGGACCATCTTAAAAAAAAGGTCCTGACATGTATTTCAATGCAAAGATAGAATCAGTTGGAAAAAAGTATTTTATGAATTTATTTGACTTCTAAGCTAGAATTTTAAAATATTTATGCTTTCCCCAGTTCCGTGCAAGGTGATGTAGAAACCACTACCCACACCCCCCAGGAAGAAAACTTATTCTAATTTGCCCCCCCAGTTTCAGATTATTTTCTGTTGAGGTTAATCAGGTTATTTATATCATTGATCTTCAGTTATCTTATTTATAAAATTAGAATGATTATACTTAATTCCTAGTGTTAGCTATGTGATGTAAATAAAACAATTGATGTAAAATGCTTAGCTGGTTTATAGTTATAAATCAGAGAATATGGGCTACTATTTATTATACATGTATTATACATAGTATGTGTATATATATTCTCTGTATATACGGATCTGTTAGTCATAGACATTATAGCTTCCGGGGAGTTAACTCTTTTTTCCCTTCTTTTCTCCCTCTCTCGTACTTTATCTTTTCTTTCATATTAGCAGGTAAGACTTCTTTTTGATATCCAAGTCATTTTAAATAATTCTAAAGAGCTGTTATATATACCTTCTATCACATAATGCAAGCCTCAGAATGAAGATTGATAATTGACAAGATTACAAATAGGCTCCTTTTTTTTCTTATTAAGAAATGCAATAGTTATTCTGAGTTGTTGTAGGCAGAATCCTGTTGGTTACATTGGAGAATTGGCCCCACTGTCTTGACTTTTTGAAAAGTCGTGTCAGGTTAGCCCATCTTCCTGAGTCACCACAGGACAGGCTATCTCCTTGGGTTTGAGGATCTGCTAGGTCTGAGACTCAACCCAGTGTGTCAGAAGGGACTCGAACTCCATGAAATTGTAGCTAAGTTTTTTTCTTTGCCTTTTTTTTTCATCTTTTTTTTATTGTGGTAAAAAATACAAGATCTATATCCTTAACAAATTTTTAAGTGTACAGTACAGTATTGTCAATTATAAGCACGGTGTTAGAAAACAAATCTTTAGAACTTTTTCATCTTGCATGACTGAAACTCTGTATCCACTGAACAGCAGCTACCCATTTCCTCCTCTTCACAGACCCTGCCAACTACCAGCATACTTTCAGTTTGTAGGAGTTTGACTGCTTTGGGTAACTCGTAGAAGTGCAGTCATGGAGTACTTGTCCTTCTGTAACTGGCGTATTTCACTTAGCATTGTGTCTGCTGTTATGGAAAATGGTACGGAGATTCCTCAAAAAACTAGAAATAGAGGTACCATATCATCCAGCAATCCCACTTCTGATGGTTTATCCAAAAGAATTGAAGTCAGGTTCTCAAAGAGATATTTGTCCTTCTATGTTGATTTCAGCATTCTCAATAGCCAAGAGGTAGAAACAACCTACACGTCCATTGATGGATGAGTAGATAAAGATATGATAAACACACAAATATATACAATGGAATATTATTCACCATAAAAAGGAATCCTGATGTATGCCATAACATGGATTGTAGCCATGTTTTTTCCCAAGTAAGTATGAATGTACGTATGTATTTAACTTTATAATTGTTTTTATTAGGTTATGTTAGTCACCATACAGTACATCATTAGTTTTTGATGTAGTGTTCCATGATTTATTGTTTGCATGTAACACCCATTGCTCCATGCAATACGTGCCCTCCTTAATACCCTTCACCATGCTCACCCATCCCCTCACCTCCCTCTGCTCTAAAACCCTCAGTTTGAATTTCAGAGTCTATAGTCTCTCATGGTTCATCTCCTCCTATGATTTTCCCCCTTCATTTCCCTGATGGCTTATGATGTTGAATATTTTTTCATGTGTCTGTTAGCCATTTGTTTGTCTTTGGAGAAGTGTCTGTTCTTGTCTTCTGTCTATTTTTTTACTTGATTATTTTTTTTTGGGGTATTGAGTTTGATAAGTTCTTTATAGATCTTGGATACCAGCCCTTTATCTATAATGTCATTTGCAAAAATCTTCTCCCATGCTGTGGGTTGTCTCTTTGTTTTGTTGACTATTTCCTTTGGTGTGCAGAAGCTTTTAATTTTGATGAAGTCCCAGAAGTTCATTTTTGCTTTTGTTTCCCTTACCTTTGGAGATGTGTTTTGAAAGAAGTTGCTGTGCCCGATGTCAAAAAGGTTACTGCCTATGTTCTCCTCAAGGGTTTTGATGGATTCCTGCTCTCACATTGAGGTCTTCATCCATTTAGAATTTATCTTTGTGTATGGTGTAAGAGAATGGTCACGTTTCATTCTTCTGTATATAGCTGTCCAATTTTTCCAGCACCATTTATTGAAAAAGACTTTTTCCCATTGGATATTTCTTTCCTGCTTTATCAAAGATTAGTTGACCATTAGGGCTGAGGGTCCATATCTGGGCTCTCTGTACTGTTCCGTTGATCTTTGTGTCTGTTTTTGTGCCAGTACTATGCTGTGTTCATGATCATAGTTTTGTAGTAAAGCTTGAAATCAGGCAACGTGATGCCCCCAGCTTTGTTTTCTTTTTCAACATTTCCTTGGCAATTTGGAATCTTTTGGGGTTCCATTTAGGATTGTTTATTCCAGCACTTTGAAAAATGCCATTGGTATTTTGGTTGGGATGGCATTGAAAGTATAGATTGCTCTGGGCCACATAAACATTTTAAAAATATTTGTTCTTCCAATCTGTGAGCATGGAATGCTTTTTGAACTTTTTGTGCCTTCTTCAATTTCCTTCATAAGTGTTCTATAGTTTCTAGAGTGTAGATCCTTTACCTCTTTGGTTAGGTTTATTCCAAGGTATCTTATGGTTTTTAGTGCAATTGAAAATGGAATTGATTATCTAATTTCTCTTTTTACAGTTACATTGTTAGTATATAGGAAAGCAACTGATTTCTGTGCATTGATTTTATATCCTGCCACATTACTGAATTGCTGTATGAGTTCTAGTAATTTGGGGGTGGGGTCTTTTGAATTTTCCACATAAAATATCATGTCATCTGCGAAGAGAGAAAGTTTGACTTCTTCCTTGCCAATTTGAATACCTTTTATTTCTTCTTGTTGTCTGATTGCTATTGCTAGGACTTCTAGTACTATATTGAATAATAGTAGTGAGATTGGACATCCTTGTCGTGTTCCTGATCTTAAGGGAAAGGTTCTCAGCTTTCCCCCCCTTTGAGAATGATATTTGCTGTGGGCTTTTCATAGATGGTTTTTATGAAATTGAGGAATGTTTCCTCTATCCCCACACTCTGAAGTGTTTTTTTTTTTTAATATTTTATTTATTTATTTGACAGAGAGAGATCACAAGTAGGCAGAGAGGCAGGCAGAGAGAGGGAGAAACGGACTCCCCACTGAGCAGAGAGCCCGATGCGGGGCTCGATCCCAGGACCCTGAGATCATGACCTGAGCCGAAGGCAGAGGCCTAAACCACTGAGCCACCCAGGCGCCCCTGAAGTGTTTTAATCAGGAAAGGCTGCTGTATTTTGTCTAAAGCTTTTTCTGCATTAATTGAGAGGACCATGTGATTCTTGTCTTTTCTCTTATTTATGTGTTCTATCACAGTGATTGATTTGCAAATGCTGAACCACCCTTGCATGACAGGGATAAATCCCACCTGGTCATGATGGCTAATCCTTTTAAGGTATGTGGGATTCTTTTAGCTAGGATTTTGTTGAGAATTTTGATATCCATATTAATCAGGGATATTTGTCTGTAATTCTCCTTTTTGATGGGGTCTTTGGTTTGGGGCACAAGGTAATGCTGGCCTCGTAGAATGAGTTTGGAAGTTTTCCTTCTGTTTCTTTTTTGAAATGGCTTCAGGAGAATAGATATTATTTCTTCTTTAAATATTTGGTAGAATTCCCCAGGGAATCCATCAGGCCCTGGACTCTTGTTCTTTGGGAGGTTTTTGATCACTGCTTCAATCTCACTGGTTACTGGTCTATTCAGGTTGACAGTTTTTTCCTGTTTCAGTCTGGGTAGCTTCTAGGTTTCCAGGAAGGCATCTATTTCTTCCAGGTTGTTTGATTTATTGGCATATAGTTGTTGATAATAATTTCTTTTTTTTTTTTTTTTTTTTTTTTTAAGATTTTATTTATTTATTTGACAGAGAGAAACCACAAGGCAGAGAGGCAGGCAGAGAGAGAGAGAGAGAGGGAAGCAGGCTCCCTGCTGAGCAGAGAGCCCGATGCGGGACTCGATCCCAGGACCCTGAGATCATGACCTGAGCCGAAGGCAGCGGCCTAACCCACTGAGCCACCCAGGCGCCCCTGATAATAATTTCTAATAATTGTTTCTATTTCCTTGGTGTTAGTTGTGACTTCTCCCTTTTAATTCACAATTTTATTAATTTGGGTCCTTTCTATTTTCTTTTGGATTATTTTGGCTAGTGGTTTATCGATCTCATTAATTCTTTCAAAGAACCAGCTTCTAGTTTTGTTGATCTGTTCTACTGTATTTCTGGTTTCTAATTCATTGATCTCTGCTCTAATCTGAATTATTCCTCTTTTTTATTATTTTATTAACATATAATGTTTTATTTGCCCCAGCAGTACAGGTCTGTGAATCATCAGGCTTACACACTTCACAGCACTCACCATAACACATAACCTCCCCAATGTCCATAACCCAAACACCCTCTCCACACCCCGCCTCCCCCAAGCAACCCTCAGTTTGTTTTGTGAGATTAAGAGTCTCTTATGTTTTGTCTTCCTCCCAATGCCATCTTGTTTCATTTTTTCCTTCCTTAATTATTTCTCTTCTTATGTGTGACTTAAGCTTTATTTGTTGTTCTTTCTCCATTTCATTAAGGTGTAAAGTTAATTTGTGTATTTGGGATTTTTCTATTTTTTTGAGTGAGGCTAGGATGTTTTTCCCCCTTGGGACTGCCTTTGCAGTATCCCATAGATTTTGGACTGATGTGTTTTTCTTCTCATTAGTTTCCATGAATCGTTTAAGTTCTTCTTTGATTTCCTGGTTGACACAAACAGTCTTAAGCAGGATCGTCTTTAGCTTCCAAGTGTTTGAATTTCTTCTGATTTTTTTTCTTGTGATTGAGTTCCAGTTTCAAAGCATTGTGGTCTGAGAATATGCAGGGAATAATCTCAGTCTTTTGGTATGGGTTGAGTCCTGATTTATGACCCACTATGTGGTCTATTCTGGAGAAAGTTCCATGTGCATTTGAGAAGAATGGGTATTCTGTTGTTTTAGGGTGGAATATTCTGTATATATATATGTCGTCTATCTGGTCCAATGTGTCATTCAAATCTTTGTTTCTTTGTTGATTTTCTGCTTAGATGATCTATCTATTGCTGAGAGTAGAGTGTTGAGGTCTCCTACTATTAGTGTATTATTACTAACATATTAATAAAATTATTAATATTAATATGTCTCTATTTTGGTTAACAGTTGGCTATGCCATGTTGGGGACATAGGTATTTAAAATTGTTAGATCCTCTTGTTGGATAGACTATTTAAGTATGATGTAGTGTCCTTCTGTATTTCTATCTACAGTCTTTAGCTTAAAATCTAACTTGTCTGATCTGAGAATTGCTACCCCAGCTTTCTTTTGAGGTCTGTTAGCATGAAAAATGGTTCTCCATTCGTTCCTTTCAGTCTGGATGTATCTTTAGGTTCAAAATGAGTCTCTTGTAGACAGCATATGGATGGGTAATGTCTTTTTATCCAATCTGCAATCCTGTGCTGTTTCATGGGAGCATTTAGGCCATTCACGTTGAGAGTAATTATTGAAAGAGGATTTTGTTGTCATCATGTTGCCTGTGAAGTCCTTGTTTCTATAGATTGTCTCTGTAAATTTCTGTTCTATATCACTCTTGGGGTCTTTCTCCTTTTATAGAAACCCTCTTAGTATTTCTTGCAGGGCCAACTTGGTAGTCATATATTCTTTCAATTTCTGCCAGTCTTGGAAGCTCCTCGTCTTTCCATCCATTCTGAATGACAGCCTTGCTGGATAAAGTATCCTTGGCTGCATGTTCTTCTCATTTAGTATCCTGAATATGCATTGCCAACCCTTTCTGGTTTGCCAGGTCTCTGTGGACAGGTCTGATATCATTCTGATGTTCCTCCTTCTGTCATAAGAAATATCTTTCCTCTTGCCACTTTTAAGATTGTTTCCTTAGATCTAAGATTTGCAGATAGTACTATTATATGTGGCATTGGTCTGTTCTCATTGATGTGGGAGGGGTCCTCTCTACTTCTTGGACATGAAGGCTTGTTTCCTTCCCCAGACTGGGGAAGTTCTCAGCTACAATTGGCTCAGATATATCTTCTAGACCTCTCTCTCTCTCTCTTTCTCCAACCCCTTCCCCCCCTTCACTGCTTCAGGGATCCCAATAATTCTGATATTGGAACATTTCATTCTGTCACTAGTCTCTCTCCGTTTGATTCCTTGGGTGCTAATTTGTTGATTCCTTGGGTGCTGATTTGTTTTTTCCTTGATTTCCATCTTTTCTCTAATCTTATCCTCTATCTCCATAATTTGTTCTGCCTCATTTATCCTGGCAGTCAGTGTATGCAGCTTAGACTGCATTTTATTAGATCTCATTTCTTTCTTTTCTTTTTTTTTTTTTAAGATTTTATTTATTTGACAGAGAGTGAGAGATCACAAGTACACAGAGAGGCAGGCAGAGAGAGAGGAGGAAGCAGGTTCCCTACCGAGCAGAGAGCCCAATGCGGGGCTCGATCCCAGGACCCCGGGATCATGACCTGAGCTGAAGGCAGACGATTAACCCACTGAGCCACCTATGTGCCCCTTAGATCTCATTCTGTCCTTAGAGAGTCTATACTGTCGTTAATATTTTTCTCAAGCCTAGATATCACCTTGATAATTGTTACTCTGAAGTCAATTTCTGACGTCTTGGTTATATCCATACCCATTATTTCTGTGGCAGAGGCTGCAATATCTGAATCTTTCCTTTGTTGGGGGTTCCTCCTCTTAGTCATTCTGTTGAGGGGTGATTGAGGGAATGTACAGAGTTCAGATTATTGACCACAACCCAAGCAAGATGCACCTATGTTATAGGGACATTAAGGTGGTTGGCCTCTTGTTCTTCCAGCCTGTCTTATGGGGGAAGGGCCTGCCCTGCTGTTACTCGGGCAACCTCGTTTGGGCAGAGTTGCTCTGCTCCCTGTTGGACGGGGATGGACTCAGTGAAAACTGGTTTTGGGGAGTTTTTTCCTCTAGAAACTTTCCCTGGTGGCTTTCTACATCTCTTCCAAGAGTCAGAGCAGAAGTGACCATATCTAAACTTCTGTCTCAAAGATCTCCAGTCTGCTCTTCACAGAGCTCTCCAGGCCACACTGTCTCTGTTTCTGTACTGCTAAAAAAGTGCAGTGTGCACCCCACAGTAGCCCTTCCAGCCCTCCCTTCCAGGTCTAGGCAGGACTCTGCCCTTTGTGCTGCTAAAACTGCAAGCCACCGCCGGTTCGTACATGAGCCCCAAAGCTCCAGGTTTCATTCTAGGGGGCTGCTGTAAAGTCCTTTCCCTGCTGCTATGGGTCTGCGAGTCTATGCCTGGTCCCCAGCATGAGAGGCTTTTGTGGTCCTGTGTTATTTCACCTTCGGGTCTCCAGCACTTATAGCAGCTCCCTCCCTCTTCTGTTTATCCCCTTGGAATCAAGACTCTCTGCTTCATTCCTCAAGACCAACTGCAGGAGATACTCTGTTCAGAATGGTCTGGGGGTGCCTGGGTGGCTCATTTGTTAAGCTCAGGTCATGATCCTAGAGTCCTAGGATTGAGCCCCTATTGGGCTCCCTGCTCAGCGTGAGGACTGCTTCTCCCTCTCCTGCTTGCCCTGCTTGTGTTCCCCTCTTTCTCACGTCTCTGTCAAATAAATAAATAAAATCTTTAAAAAAAAATAGTCTGGTAGATACCAGCTCAATTCAGGGGACTGGTTGAAATAGGGTCTCCTGGGGCGCCTGGGTGGCTCAGTGGTTTAAGCCGCTGCCTTCGGCTCAGGTCATGATCTCAGGGTCCTGGGATCGAGTCTCACATCGGGCTCTCTGCTCAGCAGGGAGCCTGTTTCCCTCTCACTCTCTCTGACTACCTCTCTGCCTACTTATGATCTCTCTCTGTCAAATAAATAAATAAAATCTTTAAAAAAAAAAAAAAAAAAAAAAGAAATAGGGTCTCCTACTTTTCTGCCATCTTTTCCCTCTCCCCCTATAGCCATGTTTTAAGGGAAAATTTGGGGGAAGAAATTTTTAGCTTTATATTACATTCTCGAAAGGCTTCGATATCCAAACAAAATTAAGGGCCTGCATCAGGGCAAGCCTAACCCTGAACAAACTTGGAATTAGTTAAATTTGCCTTTGTCTTCCATGTTTGTGTTTATTCCAGATAATTAATGTGCTCGTAGGAATCCTCTCCCTGCCTTGGCTTTTCAAAGTCGTCCTCTGTAGTTGCTCCCTCCAGTCTGCTCTCCCTAGATAGAGGCCCGCTGGAGAGACTACCATTCTGTCCTTTGAAAACATGCTTGTCCTGTTTTCTCAGAACACTCTTTTTTGCCAAGGAGATGAAAATGGATGGAGCACAGAGGTAATGGCTTGCCTTTCTCAAATATGAATATTTCCACAGGGAATTTCAGTGATGGAAGCTGAAGAAAGCAAGTAGTGGCAATTTTGGAGGGGCCCAAGGGCCAATTATTGTGGCGGAGGAGATTGTGACGGGAAGCTCTACTCTTTGAGGTGACAGGACATAAACACTCACCATACACAAGACAGATCAGCGTACTTAAAAACAAAAAAGGAAACATCCATTTAGTAATGTCTAGTACTCATTTTTGTACCTTCAGTAAAGTTTCCTTAAAATTATTATTTTTTGGTAGGAAATATATCCATTAGTTTAACTGCCTTTCTTAGGACCAAACTTTCAGGGATTAAAGGTTAAGAAGTTCTGTTGCTTTTTCCTCTCTGTAAGAGCTTGTGGCCAGAGATTTCTGTCACATATGAGTGAAGAATAAACCTCAGGGGAAAGTTTAACTTTTTTTTTTTTTTTTTTAAGTCATTCTGGATGCTTCTCACAGACATAATTATTTCTGAAGCAGTCTTCTAGGAACATAATGGGAAGGATTTGGTAGTGAGAAAAGAAATTCTAAATTTGTTTGTTTTATAGTTCCCACCTGTTAAGTTATATCTTCTTAAAGGAATACTTTGCCCTTTTACATGATCCTTAATAAAATATATATGGTTCATATAATGAAGGCTGCTAATATAAAGTTATGTTAGGAAGCTTGTATATTTCCTGTAGGTTTTTTTTTTATTTTTATTTTTATTTATTTAACAGAGAGAAATCACAACTAGGCAGAGAGGCAGGCAGAGAGAGAGGAGGAAGCAGGCTCCCTGCGGAGCAGAGAGCCTGACGTGGGGCTCGATCCCAGGACCCTGAGATCATGACCTGAGCCGAAGGCAGTGGCTTAATCCACTGAGCCACCCAGGCACCCCTCCTGTAGGTTTTAAGTATTGTATAAACTCAGGTTTAATTTATTTAGAATTCTTTCTTATTACCATTTAAGTCACTTTCTGATTTAGATACTAAAGTCTATAATCATTGGCTTATAATCATTACCACTAAATTGTAGAAATAGTGCTTCCCATCCCAACTTCATTCCCATTTTACCCCCATTTTTTTTTTTACAAAACAGACATGACATTTAAACATTTCTCTAATGTTACTGGCATAGCCAACTTTGTCAAGGAGGCATATGGTTTATGCAAACACAGAGATTATCTTGGAGCATTAACATATGTAAGCTTAATTTTAAAAAGCCTGTGAAAATAGTGGGAAACAGATGGAGAGTTGCCATGGAAATCACTTACATGTAGAGGAAGAAAAATGTTACTTTAGAGTCACTGTCACTTCCATAGGACTGGTCAGACTTGCAATACTTTTTTCCTTACACAATTGTTAGTAATAAAAACAGTGGTTGGCATGCCACTGTATTTTTTAATTTGCCTATGGTTTTATAATGGCTTTACTGTGCTCTAAATATATTACAAGTATGCATATTTCAGTTGGTAAAAATTTTTTGGTAGTGGGAAAGAATTAATCCAGGTATTCAGTATTATTTTAAATTACAAATATTCTTTTACATATTTTTCTTAATGAAATTATAACTTGTAGCTTATGAGTTTTTGTTCTCTGTATGTAAGTTTTAATCTTGGCATAGCAAAATTTAGTCTCAGAATTGTATAGTATTTAAAAGAAGATGACTGAAATGTGCATTTATGGGTTAATTGTATTAACTGCAAAAAATAGTCAAATAGAGTCTTAAGTCTGAATGTAATAAATTGCTTAAGCCAGATTTGTTATTAGAAATTATAATTGCTAGGCACTGCTCTTTACTATAGCTTAATCATAGCTTAAAAACCCTAAATAGGAAGTCATTTGCATTGCTCATTTTGTACCAGTGATTATTTTCCACCTGATTGTTTTATATTTTCATTACCATGCCCTTTGGAAAAATCAATAACTAAATTCTAATTCTCCTTTCTTCTGAGGCAATTTTCATTGCTGTGGTTCTGATGGAATAGACTAATCAGAAGTGGGAGAAGAATTAGAGTTGGGGCCATGGGGGATTTCGAACATCAACATAACATTTAATAAAATGTGAATTTGAGTTAATGCTGATTTTGACCTCAAAAATAGTGTATGAAGAATAAAGGGATAGATATCTAACAGTTACTTAAATTTGCAGTAGGAATTAATAAAAATTTATTGTTTTTATTTTTCCAAAATACTAAATTACACAATGAAAATCAACAGGAATTTAAAATGAGAATGTAGGAATCAAAGTAAAACCATGCTAAATTTTTAAAAGAATACAGACGGGTTAATGTCTGAATAATTAATTTTTGTGTTTTCTTGGTAGATTTGGATGGCAGGTTGCATTTCTGCAGTTGTGTTATGGCTACTATTGTGATTAAGAAATGGAAAATGAATTTCTGAGATCCAACAAAGTCTGGTTTCATCAGCTTCAGAGCCATAATACGGAGAGCAAAAACAAAACAGTTTTTAGAGGATGGCATAAGAGAAAGAACAGCAAGAATGGGAAAATACTCATAAGTGGGGCAGCTGGATCTTGCAAATAAATTAGCCTTAGGAAAATTGTGGCCTGAGACATCTCTCATTTATGAATGGGCAGTTGGTTTAGTTGGCTTCTTACCTGAGCTAGGAGTTCTTCAAATCTCTCATTTGTTAGGGGCAAAGAGAAATGAATGTTTCTATGGGAATTTAAAAAAATAAATGTTTTATTGAAGTATAACATACGTATAGAAGAGTGCACAGATCATAATGCATAGCTCAATCAATTTCTCAAAGTCAACAAGAAATAGACTATTACCAGAAACCCATAGACTCCCCTGGTCACTATTGTCTCAAATGCAACCACCAGCCTGACTTCTAAGCCATATAGTAGTTTTGTCTGCTTCTGAAATTTATATTAATATAATTATAGAGGATGTACTTCCTGTCTGTCTTTGTTGGCTGAATGTTATGTTAGTGAGATTTATCCCTGTTGTTGCATATTTCAGGGAAGGCTGACCCTTTTTTTTTTTTTTTTTTAAAAAGATTTCATTTATCTATCTGACAGAAACCACAATTAGGCAGAGAGACAGGGAGAGAGAGACAGGGAGAAGCAGACCCCCTGCTGAGCAGAGAGTCCAATGCGGGGCTCGATCCCAGGACCCTGAGATCATGACCTGAGCTGAAGGCAGAGGCCTAACCCACTGAGCCACCCAGGTGCCCCCCTGTTGTTGCATATTTAACAGTGTTTTGTTCATTCTCTGTTCTCTGTAATATTCTGTTGTATGAAAACCCCACAATTTTTGCCCAATGCTAACAGGGCTGCTATGAACATTTTTATAAGTGTTCTTACAGGGAACAGGTGCATGTTTCTTTTTGTATATAATAAGGAGTGGAACTTCTAGGACATGTGGTAATTGTTTTTATTGGAAACTGAGCAATAGTTTTTTTGTTTTGTTTTTTGTTTTTTTTTTTGTTTTTTAGATTTTGAGTATTCTCTATACCCAGCATGGGGCTTGAACTCATGATCAAGAGTTGCATGCTCCACGGGCTGAGCCAGCCAGGTGCCCCTTCTCACTAGTTTTTCTAAAGTGGTTTTTGAAAGTTCCATTTCATTTGAATCTCATCCTTTCCAACTCTTGGTATTATCTGTCATTTTTATTTTTAACCATAATGGCAGGTAGTAATAGTATCTCATGGTGGTTTTAATTTGTGTTTCAACTAAAAAAGTTGAGCACTTTTAGATATGTTTATTACTCTTTAGATATCCTCTTTGCAAAGTGTCTGCTTACGTTTCTTGCCCATTTTTTTCTACCGGATTATCTCTTTTTCTTACAGATTTTAGAAGTTCTGGATCTTTTGGCAGTAAGATGTATTGCAAACATCTTCTTCCACCATGGGACTCTACTTTTCACTTCTTAATCATGAATTTGATCAATAGACATTCTTTTTTTTTAACAATTTTATTTTTTATTAGCATATAATGTATTATTTGTTTCAGGGGTACAGGTCTGAGTCATCAGTCTTAGACAATTCATAGCACTCACCATGACATATACCCTCCCCAGTGTCCATCACCTGGCCACCCCACCCCTCCCACCCCCTCCATTCCAGCAACTTTCAGTTTGTTTCCTGTGATTAAGAATCTCTTATGGTTTATTTCCCTCCCTGGTTTTGTCTTGTTTCATTTTCCCCTGCCCTCCCCTATGATCCTCTGTTTTGTTTCTCAAATTCCTGATATAATTATTTTTCTCTGATTGACTTATTTTACTTAGCATAATACCCTCTAGTTCCATCCATGCATGTTCTTGTAAATGCCAAGATTTCATTTTTGATGGCTGCATAATATTCCATTGTATATATACCACATCTTATTTATCCATTCATCTGTTGATGGACATCTATGCTCTTTCCATAGTTTGGCTATTGTGGACACTGCTTCTAGTAAATAGCAGTCCATATTAAATTTTTTTAAAGATTTTATTTATTTGAGAGAGAGCTAGTGAATGAGAGAGAGAAGGAGCAGGGGGAGGGGCAGAGGGAGTTGGAGAAGCAGACTCTCCCTGAGTAGGGTGCCTGAAGTAGGGCTTGATCCCAGTACCCTGAGATCATGACCTGAGCCAAAGGCAGAGTTTTAACCAACTGAGCCACCCAGGCACCCCTAGAATTGTCTCTTTTATGTGTTGGTTGCTCTTTTAAAGCTTGGCTTTTTTTCTGTTCCCAAGTACAGAGAGATATGTTCCCAGGCCCTCAGTACTGTCCCTCCCTACTGCCTTTGCAGTCTCAGAGGTGGGGGTTCCCTTTGTTGCTGTGTTTCCATCTCTCTTTGGTTGCTCAGTAGCTTTTTAGTCACCCTCAGTTCGTTAGGAGGAATTTTTTTTTTTATTGATAGGTGTAATTTGGTGTGTTCTTTTTGATAACCAGGGAACATTTGCCACTTCTGTTCCCATATGAAATTAGAAAAAAAGTTGTCTCTAACACTACAGATAATATGTACAAAGTTGTCTTCATAGTGTTTATATATTTTTTTTTAAAGATTCCATTTATTTATTTGACAGAGAGAGAGATCACAAGTAGGCAGAGAGGCAGGCAGAGAGAGAGGAGGAAGCAGGCTCCCCGTGGAGCAGAGAGCCTGATGCGGGGCTCGATCCCAGGACCCTGAGATCATGACCTGAGCCGAAGGCAGCGGCTTAATCCACTGAGCCACCCAGGCGCCCCTAGTGTTTATATTTTTTATGAGGTCTGAGATTCTGGAAACTGCTATCAGGTTTAGGGTGGTACCCAGCTATATCATTTGGCTAGACTTTTACCCTAACATGAATGTTTAAAAAGAATGGAGAGATTATATTATCTGGTTATGCCTGCCTGCCTGCCTGCCTGCCTGTCTGTCTGTCTGTCTTTCTTTCTTCCTGAATAATAGATAGTTAATATAGAATAAATATTTACTTCCTTTTTAAAAAATATTTTATTTATTTATTTGAGAATGAGACAGTGATAGTAACAGGGTGCATGAATGAGGGAGGAGAGGGAGAAGTAGGTTCCTTGATGAGCAAGGAGCTTGACGTAGGGCTGAATGCCAGGAGCCTGAGATTATGACCTGAGCTGAAGGCAGATGCTTAACCAACTGAGCCACCCAGGTACCTTCCTGTGTCCCTCTTTTGCTATAATTAGATTTCTTTTCTACTCATATCCTCTCTTCCTCACTCTGGTCTTAGAGGTACAACTTGTATGTATAATGTATATTTCATTTTGGTAAAAATGTTATATGTCCCCTGACTGATTTACGATTAGCTTTTAATCCACGTTTTCTCAAATATTGACTGGGATCTACCTGCATGAGAACCAGTCATAGTGCCTGTTAAAAATACAGATATCACAGGGGCACCTGGGTGGCTCAATGGGTTAAAGCCTCTGCCTTCAGCTCAGGTCATGATCCCAGGGTCCTGGGATCGAGCCCCACATTGGGCTCTCTGCTCGGCAGGGAGCCTGCTTCCTCCTCTCTCTCTGCCTGCTTCTCTGCCTGCTTGTGATCTCTGTCAAGTAAATAAAATCTTTAAAAAAAAATTATTAAAAAATGCAGATATCACAGCTCTATTTCAGGGCTATGAATCATCAGTTCTGAGATGGGGTTCAAGGACTTTGTATTTTAAAACCATCATGCCAGTTAATTCTTGTGCACAGTAAATTTAAACATTTTTTACTTAAGTCACTTGTGTAAGCTTCTAGTACATTCCACATGTATTATATATTTTTCTAACTTACATTTTAAAATATAATTTTTTGGAAGATGATAATGAAAAGTGTTATGGAAAATGTAATTTAGTTGAAAGTCCACCCCTGTGGGGTCGATAATGGTTTATCTTTATTTTGTGAGCATTATGTTATTAGCCTATCAGTGGGATATGTCCCATGTTTGACTAAGGGTGGTAATAGGTGGTACTAGTTTTGGTCCCTGTGTGACATTCAACTTAACTTTGCTTCCTCACTCAATGATTTTGGAACAGTGATACATTTCTTTCCCAATTCTCTGTGAAGAAAACCCCTGTTATTTGCACCAAAAACTTCATACAAAGTATATCTGCAGACTAAACTGAAAAGTGTTAGTTAACAAGTAATTAAAAATTACATTCAATTGAATGGCTTTTAAGATCAATGATACTGGGGAATTTCAGAAATGTTCTCTCTCTAGTCTCCAGTTCTTAAACTGTTTCAAAAAGAGGAAGGGGGGGTACTTGGATGGCTCAATCAGTTAAGTGACTGCCTTTGGCTCAGGTCATGATCCCAGGATTCTGAGATTGAGCCCTATTCCAGGCTTCCTGATCAGCGGGGATCCTGCTTCTCCCTACCACCCCCCCCCACCCCCCGCTGGTGCTCTCTCTTACGCTGTCTCTCAAATAACTAAAATCTTAAAAAAAAAAAAAAAAAAGAAGAGGAAAGGAAGAAGAGTGAGGGACTGTAAAGGCTTTCCTTTTCCTCATTGTATGATGGTAGGAATGTCTCACAGTTCACTAAAGTCTACTTTCTTCACTTGCAAAATGAGACTAATAAAGAACCTACTTTATAGAGTTGTTGGAAGAATTAAATAATTGTACATGGCACATAGTAAGTAGTAGTTCTTATTACGTGCAAGAATTATCATGTGTCTGAATCATATTTAAGAAAATGCCTGTCTCAGGTAGCTTATGTGCTAGTTATGAAGATAGTGCAGAGCAAGGAAATAATGGAGGACTCCAGGACAGGGGTGGTGACTTTGCCTGTATATACAAAGACTTTTCATTAAATCTTTCTGTGTTACCATTATGATGGTTTTGATGGAGGGGGTGTCGCTCCCATTTTACTAGCCAAGGGAACTAGGGCTCAGAGATTTAGTCACATGTTCACCATCAAAGCTAAAAGCAGCAGGGGCAGAACTCAGGCCAAGTGTATTTGACTCTAAGTGTAGTATTAGCATTCTTTATATAGCCTCATCTACTTCTTATAGCTGGATTGATCTTATACATTCTCAGGACCTCCATCTAATTTGGAGTTGCTAAAATATGATCTCACTTCATCTGTCTGACACTCCTATTAAATCAGGCAAGTTAGGGGAAAGGACCCACATTTCCTGGGCTCCTGAGACTTGGCAATGCTAATTGTTGATTACAACCCTGTGTGAAAGGGCTATAGTATGAGATTATCACAGAATCAAGAATACTCCTTTGTCTTTCCAAAGAAACATTAATAAGGGAGAAATACATATATTAATTACAAATCTTTTAAACAGACAAAAATAACCAGTTTTTTGGAATCAGTTTATTCTGATCGAAACTATAAATATGAAGAAGTCCTAAGAAGTGCCGGTTTAAAGGATGAGAAATAATTCCACATGGAAATTCATGCTTCATTTTGGTGGTGAGTCATTCCATAAATATTCAGTGCTTAAAATGGGAGGAACTGAGAGATAATAATGTTGTGGGTTTTTTTTTTTTTTTTTTCTAACTTAAAAACTGCTGGTTCCCTACTTAGAAATGTTTTGGCTTAACTTTCCACATTCTTTTTTTTTTTTTTTTAAGTTAAGTAAAAGTAAGTAACATGGATGGATGATGTGAGCTAGGTCCCCCTTGAGGACTAAGAACTGCCATCAACTGCCCTCTGGTGAAGAAAGCCACCTTGCCAAGTTCATGACCCTTTCCCAGGGGTAGCATCCAGGTTGGTACCAGGTGTAAAGACCCAACTCAAACCAACTCTGAAGAGCTGGAATCAGCCTTAAAGCTCCCTGTGGGTCTGCTGAAGTCTTCCTTGAGATGGTATTTCAGTCCAGTTTCTCACTGTCCAATCCTACTTCATTTTCTTACCCATGGTTACCATTCCCCAGTAGATTTTGTGAATGCTAATCTCTGACTTAGACCCTGTTTCCCATCGGATCCAGGCCACAACAGTGGTGATTTGAGAAGGCTTATTCTCATAGTTGTAGAGTGGTAATCACAATCAGCATACACAGTGGGTGTTAATATTATACACAGTAGTAATTCTGAGTTGTAGAGTAGTAGAGAGATTCTAGACACTGCAGAAGTTATTTAGCTATTTGGACCAGTGGTTCCTGCACTTGAGATGTATATGAGAATTTCTGGGAGGTTGTTTTGCTTCATTTTACTTTTTAACTTTCCAGATTTTCTGAGTCATAATCTTTTAATTAAAAAATTAGTTCCCTGGGACATCTAAGTAGTTCAGTCATTAAGTGTCTGCCTTCGGCTCATGTCATGATCCTGGGGTTCTGGGATGGAGTCCCATATCAGGATCTCTGCTCAACAGGGAGTTTGCTTCTCCCTCTGCTTGCTGCTCCCCCTGCTTGTGTTCCCTCTCTCGCTATCTCTCTCTGTCATAAATAAATAAAATCTTAAAAAAACCCCAGTACTCTAGTAATTCTGATGAAACCAATTTAAAGATCAGCACTTAAAAATGATTGGCCAAGGAAAAAATAGTTCATTTATAGATGACAAAAAATTTATCTCAAACGCCAGTACCCTCATTTTTGCTGTTTATATTTTTAATGACCGAAGATCAAGATTTTGTAGAATATGAGAACATGTAGATAGTTTCGTAAATGAGATGAATGAGAGGACAAACCTATTATCTATGTAGGAGTTAATGGTTACCACTCTGTGGAAGTACGCATGTCTGATAACCCATGGGATATTTAAGTGAACATTACCAGATTTTCTGTGACCAGCACTAGAGCTGCCCTGCCTATCTCCCCAAACTCAGTTTACTGGAAGAAGTTAGTTTCCCCTCATTTGATGCTATTCAAGCAGAGTATGGCCTATTGTTTTTGCAGTGGGGACTTCTGCACAGAGAGGTAACTTTAGCTAAATGGTCTGTAAGAGTCTGTCATGCAAGACACAGATGGAGAATTTCTATCTTCAGAAAAAAGAAGGGACAATTTCAGAGGGATTGTATAAAAAAATCCGGAGTGTTTAGCTTGGATTAGGGTGTGACCTTTGCTGGGTCTCTAGTCAAAAATGAATAAATGCTGTGGTATTTTCCCTCTCTGTGAAAAACAAAAAAATTAATTTTGGTCAGTCTCAAATGTATGGGATATTATAGGAATGCTGTGTGTGTGTGTGTGAGAGAGAGAGAGAGAGAGAGAGGACATCCATGGCCTTTCTCTCACCCTACGCCTTGGAAAGCTCACAGTCAGATTCCTCTGGGACTCTAATTGGAAGCGCAGAGCTGTTTTTCTTAATGAAATTTAATCTTTTTGCTCCAGAGATGAGCTCAGAAAAAAATAAGATGATATTGTCTTATAGAACAGTTCAATATAGGTCGCAGTGGGATAAGTTTCATATATTTAATTGAATCTTTTTATGAATGGCATTTATCAATGAGTTTTTTAATAGAAGGTACAGTATTTTCATTTACTAGAGACAAAAGGGAGACTTGCTTTATAAACATTTAGTAGAGAATTTGTTTATTGAAAGCAGTGCTGCGTATTCAAGTGATGGTTCTGTGGATGTTTCCAAAAAGCAGAGGGTCTTTCAGTATGTGGCTTTAAGACATTATGCTTAAATGGCTCCAGTGTTCTGAATTATGTGAATGGGCTTGGAGTCCGTATGTGTGTGTGTACACATATATGCACATATGTATAATATTTATAACACATAACAAATATACATTATGTATAATATTTATATACTTCTCAGGAAAGAAACCATTTGGGGAGGAGTGCATTAGGGAAATTTTTGAAGGCAAATACTCAGTCATTTTGATTTGAGTTCAGTGATCAGGAATGTAGGAAGAATGATGAAGCGGTAATTCTGGTATTGATGTCATTCCCATCATCTAGATGTGTGTTTATCAACAAATATCTTTTCTCCTTGAGTACTGGAATTCTATCTCCAAAATGTTGGGATAGGTGACCTTCAAAGACACTTTGATTTATAAACTCATACTAGCTGAGTTTAAGGATTTGCTAGCAAAGCTATTTTGTTGATTCTACTACAAGTAAATGAAAAGCCATGGATCCATGCTCTTAACCACTGCAGCAGATGATAATATCCATGTTGCAGATTAATATAATTAATTAAAATTAATTATCTAATTAATTTATTATAATTAATAAATAATAATTAATAAACAATATTAATAATTAATTAATTTAATAAATCAAATCACATTAAATTAATTGTAATT
The DNA here is from genome assembly GCF_922984935.1 of Meles meles. Classification (NCBI taxonomy): domain Eukaryota; kingdom Metazoa; phylum Chordata; class Mammalia; order Carnivora; family Mustelidae; genus Meles; species Meles meles. The sequence continues at coordinate 62,608,360 of NC_060072.1, forward strand.
AATTTAATCTGAAGATTAAAGTGAGATAATACATTTAAAGTAATGCACATAGTGCCTAGCTTTAACACAGAAAATGTACAATAAATATTATTTTTTATTGTTTTATAAATTATACCTTGACAACATATTTACCCCGCACATCTGTATTATTTAGGTTTACTAACCATAGTGACAATGAACCTGTGTTTTCTAGGCGTAATTTAGGATTTCTAAGTGGATTTTCAATTTTTTGTGGTAGTTATGATTGATATAAAATTACAGCTGAGGTCCCCATTTTTCAAGGACTTATTTGAAATTTGGTGGAACTTCTCTGATCAGGGATAAGGTATATTAGCATTTATGTATCCATTTTTTTTTTTTAAAGATTTTATTTATTTATTTGATAGACACAGAAAGAGAGGGAACACAAGCAGAGGGAGTGGAAGAGGGAGAAGCAGGCTTCCCGCTGAGCAGGGAGCCTGATGCGGGGCTCCATCCCAGGACCCTGGGATCATGACCTGAGCCCAAAGGCAGATGCTTAATGACTGAGCCACCCACACACTGCTATATACAATGTTTTTATTTAATTTTTTTTTCTTTTTTAGAAGATTTAATTTATTTATTTGGAGAAAGAGTGAGCAAGCATGAGTGGGATGTGAGGCAGAGAGGGAACGAGAAATAGGCTCCTTGCTGAGCAGGGAACCTGATGCAGGACTCCATCCCAGCATCCTGGGATTATGACCTGAGCTGAAGGCAGACATTAACTGACTAAGCCACCCAGGTACCCTAAAAGTTTTTCATTATAAAACTAACTTATAAAACTTAGGATATAAGGAAAAATTCAACCATAAAACACAATTATCATTATTGTTTTAGTAGGCTTCTTAAATAACTTATTCCATATTTAACTTTTCTACACCTAGAATAAATAATATGATAGTAATCATTTAGAATTCTGTATTTATAACTTAATAATATGAGCATGTCTCATGTAATTTGGTATTTTTACAAACCTTTTTTTAATGGGCACAAGTATAATCACTCTAAATTTTTATTTTTTTAACTTTTTAATTTTTTTTTTTTTCAATGAAAGGGAAACTTTATTGAGGCCCCAGGACCTTGGGGCTTGGGCAGGAGGCTGCCTTGCGGGCAAAGGAAGAGCCAGTGGAGGGGCCTTATTTGACCTTCTTTTTGGGGCGCAGGTTGTTGGTGTGGCCGCACTTCTTCTTGCGGCAGTTGATGGCGCGGGGGTGCAGGCGAGCATAACACTTGCGGCAGATCATCTTGTCGCAGTTGTATTTCTGGGCCAGCTGGCGGAGCGAAGGCTCGATGATGCCGCCCCGGAGGCGAAGCACCAAGTGCAGGGTGGACTCTTTCTGGATATTGTAATCTGACAGAGTGCGGCCGTCTTCCAGCTGTTTGCCCGCAAAAATCAGACACTGCTGGTCAGGGGGGATGCCCTCCTTGTCTTGGATTTTGGCTTTGACATTCTCAATGGTGTCACTGGGTTCAACCTCGAGGGTGATGGTCTTGCCTGTCAGGGTCTTCACGAAGATCTGCATCTTTGCATCTGGCGTGAATCCGCAAGGCTGCCACCACCAAACTGCTTGGCCACCTTGTTGAAGAGAAAGAGGGCCTAACTTTTTAATTTTTTAATTAGCATACAATGTATTATTAGGCCCAGGGGTACAGGTCTGTGAATCGCTAGGTTTACACACTTCATAGCACATACCTTCCCCAATGTCCATAACCCCACCACCCTCTCCCTACACCCCTCCTCCGAGCAACCCTCAGTTTGTTTTGTGAGATTAAGAGTCTCTTATGGTTTGTCTCCCTCCTGACCCCATCTTGTTTCATTTATTCTTTTCCTACCCCTCCAGACCCCCTGCGTTACCTCTCAACTTCCTCATATCAGGGAGATCCTATGATAATTTTCTTTCTCTGATTGGCTTATTTTGCTAAGCATAATACCCTCTAGTTCCATCCATGTCATTGCAAATGGCAAGATTTCATTTTTTTGATGGCTGCATAGTATTCCATTGTGTATATATACCACATCTTCTTTATCCATTCATCTGTTGATAGACTTCTAGGTTCTTTCCATAGTTTGGCTATTGTGGACATTGCTGCTATAAACATTCGGGTGCATGTGCCCCTTTGGATCACTACATTTGTATCTTTAGGGTAAATACCCAGTAGTGTGATTGCTGGGTCGTAGGGTAGCTCTATTTTCAACTTTTTGAGGAACCTCCATGCTGTTTTCCAGAGTGGTTGCACCAGCTTTCATTCCCACCAACAGTGTAGGAAGGTTCCCCTTTCCCTGATGCCACATGATGTGGAGCACTTTTTCATGTGTCTGTTGGCCATCTGGATGTCTTCTTTGAAGAAATGTCTGTTCATGTCCTCTGCCCATTTCTTGATTGGATTATTTGTTCTTTGGGTGTTGAATTTGATAACTTTATAGATTTTGGATACTAGCCCTTTATCTGATATGTCATTTGTAAATATCTTCTCCCATTCTGTCAGTTTTCTTTTGGTTTTGTTAACTGTTTCCTTTGCTGTGCAAGAGCTTTTGATCTTGATGAAGTCCCAATAGTTCATTTTTGGCCTTGCTTCCCTTGCCTTTGGTGATGTTCCTAGGAAGAATTTGCTGCAGCTGAGGTCGAAGAGGTCACTGCCTGTGTTCTCCTCAGTGATTTGATGGATTATGCGTCACATCTAGGTCTTTGATCCATTTGAATCTATTTTTGTGTGTAGTGTGTGGAAATGGTCCAGTTTCATTTTTCTGCACGTGGGTGTCCAATTTTCCCAACACCATTTGTTGAAGAGACGGTCTTTTTTCCGTTGGGCATTCTTTCCTGCTTTGTCGAAGATTAGTTGACCATTGAGTTGAGGGCCCATTTCTGGGCTCTCTTTTCTGTTCCATTGATCTATGTGTCTGTTTCTGTGCCAGTACCATACTGTCTTGATGATGACAGCTTTGTAATAGAGCTTAAAGTCTGGAATTGTTATGCCACCAGCTTTGGTTTTCTTTTTCAACATTCTTTTGGCTATTCAAGGTCTTTTCTTGTTCCATACAAATTTTAGGATTATTTTTTCCATTTCTTTGAAAAAAGGTGATGGGATTTTGATAGGGATTGCATTAAATGTGTAGATTGGTCTAGTTAGTAAAGACATTTTAACAATTTTTGTTTTTGCAATTATGGGCATGTTTTGGAATGTTTTTCCATTTCTTTGTGTCTTTCTCAGTTTCTTTCATGAGTACTTTATACTCTTCTGAGTATAGATTATTTGCCTCTTTGGTTAGGTTTATTCCTAGGTACCTTATAGTTTTGGGTGTAATTGTAAATGAGATTGACTCCTTAATTTCTCTTTCTTCTGTCTTGTTGTTGGTGTAGAGAAATGCAGCTGATTTCTGTACATTGATTTTATATCCTTATACTTCACTGAATTCCTGTACAAGTTCTAGCAGATTTGGAATGGAGTCTTTTGGGTTTTCCACATATAGTATCATATCATCTGCGAAGAGTGATAGTTTGACTTCTTTTTTGCTGATTTGGATGCCTTTAATTTATTTTTGTTGTCTGATTGCTGAGGCTAGGACTTCTAGTACTATATTGAATAGCAGTGGTGATAGTGGATATCCCTGCTGTGTTCCTGACCTTAGCAGAAAAGCTCTTGAGAATATCATTGAGATATCATTGAGATAACATATGATATCAAATATCAATGAGAATGATATTTGCGGTGGGTTTTTCATAGATGCCTTTGATGATATTGAGGTATGTACCCTCTATCCCTACACTTTGAAGAGTTTTGATCAAGAAAGGATGCTGTACTTTGTCAAATGCTTTTTCAGCATCTATTGAGAGTATCATATGGTTCTTGTTCTTTCTTTTATTAATGTATTGTATCACATTGATTGATTTGCGGATGTTGAACCAACCTTGCAGCCCTGGAATAAATCCCACTTGGTCATGGTGAATAATCCTTTTAGTAATCTTTTTTTTTTTTTTTTTAATATTTTATTTATTCGACGGAGAGAAATCACAACTAGGCAGAGAGGCAGGCAGAGAGAGAGGAGGAAGCAGGCTCCCCGCGGAGCAGAGAGCCCGATGTGGGGCTCGATCCCAGGACCCTGGGATCATGACCCGAGCCGAAGGCAGAGGCTTTAACCCACTGAGCCACCCAGGCGCCCCGGTGAATAATCCTTTTAATGTACTGTTGGATCCTATTGGGTAGTATTTTGGTGAGAATTTTTGCATCTATGTTCATCAAGGATACTGGTCTGTAATTGTCTTTTTTGATGGGGTCTTTGTCTGGTTTTGGGATCAAGGTAAGGCTGGCCTCATAAAATGAGATTGGAAGTTTTGTTTCCATTTCTCTTTTTTGGAATAGTTTCAGGAGAATAGGAATTCCTCTTTAAATGTTTGATAGAATTCCCCTGGGAAGCCGTCTGGCCCTGGGCTTTTGTTTGTTTGGAGATTCTTGATGACTGTTTCAAGGTTCCTTACTGGTTATTGTGAGTGGGGTGTTAAAGTCTCCTACTATTATTGTATTATTATCAATGTGTTTCTTTAACTTTGTTATTAATTGGTTTATATAATTGGCTGCTCCAATGTTAGGGGCATAAATATTTATAATTGTTAGATCTTCTCATTGGATATACTCTTTCCGTATGATAGTGTTCCTCTTCATCCCTTACAGTCTTTGGTTTAAAATCTAATTTGTCTGATAAAAGGACTACTACCCCAACTTTCTTTTATTATTATTATTATTATTATTTTCAGTTAAGCAATATTAGTACATCATTACCCAGCTTTTATGTCCATTAGCATGATAAATTGTTCTCTACCCCTTCACTTTCAATTTGGATGTGTCTTCAGGTCTAAAATGAGTCTCTTTAGAAAACATATGGATGGATCTTCCTTTTTCATCCACTCTTATACCCTCAGTCTTTTCATGGGAACATTCAGTCCATTGACATGCAAAGTAACTATTGAAAGGTATGAATTTAGTGCCATTGTTTTACTGGTAAAATCACTCTTTCTGTATATCGTCTCTGTTCCTTTCTGGCCTATGTTACTTTTAGTCTCTATTTTTGCTTAACGGATCCCCTCTAATATTTCTTGCAGGGCTGGTTTAGTGATCACAAATTCTTTTAGTTTCTGTTTGTCCTGGATACTCTTTACCTCTCGTGCTATTCTGAATGACAGCTTTGCTGGATAAGTTATTCTTGGCTGCATATTTTTCTCATTTTGCTCGCTGAATATATCATGCCAGTCTTCTCTGGCCTGCTGGGTCTCTGTGGATAGGTCTACTGCCAGTCTAATATTTCTACCCTTGTAGGTTTAGGACTTCTTGTCTGAGTTGTTTTCAGGATTTTCTCATTGTCTCTGAAACTTGCAAACTTCAGTCTATTTGATGAGGTGTTGACCTATTTTTATTGATTTTCAGGGGAATTCTTTATGCCTCCTAGACTTGAATGCCTGTTTCTTTCCCAAGATTTTAGAAGTTCTCAGCTGTAATTTGCTCCAATATATCTTCTTCCTCTCAGTCTCTTTCCTCTTGCTCTGTGGCCCAAATTACTCTAATACTGTTTTGCTTTAAGTGATAAGCAGTATCACTTTCCTCTCCAGTTCTCCTCTCATGATCCAGTAGTTATTTATGTCTTTTTGTCAGTTTCTTTATTCTCCCATCATTTTGTCCTTTATATCACTGAGTCTCTCTTCTGCCTCATTTATCCTAGCAGTTAGAGCTCCCATTTTTGATTGCCTTTCAGTAATATCTTTATTTCAGTCTGATTTTAGTTGTTTTTTTTTTCTTTTTTTTTTTTAAAGATTTTATTTATTTATTTGACAGAGAGATGACAAGTAGGCAGAGAGGCAGGCAGAGTGAGAGGGGTGAAGCAGCCTTGCTGCCGAGCAGAGAGCCCGATGTGGGGCTTGATCCCGGAACCCCAGGATCATGACCTGAGCTGAAGGCAGAGGTTTTAACCCACTGAGCCACCCAGGCGCCCCGTTTTATTTTTCTAGTAAGGTATTTTGTAGTGTCTTCTATGCTTTTTTTCAAGCCCAGCTAGTTTCTTTATAATTGTTGTTTTGAATCTAGTTCTGACATCTTACCTGTATCCATATTGATTAAATCCCTGGCAGGGAGTACTGCCTCTTCTCTTTTTTTGGGTGAGTTCTTTCATCTCTTTTTCTCTGTTCAGAATGACCAGATGGAAGAGAGAACGAAATACAAAAATAACAACAACAATACCAGAAAAAAATACACTAAGTAAATCAGAAGAGATCAAAAACCAAAAAAGAAAAAAAAACCCAATAAATTTAAACAGAAGGTGAACTGAACAAGAAACTCAGTCCTGTATGTATTTTGTCCTGTTTGTTAAAAGAAACTAGATCAAAAAATTGTAACAAATGAAAGATGTGTGTATGTGTATGTGTGTATATGTATGTGCATATATATATACACACACAAAAATAAAATTGAATAGAGTGAAAGAAGCCAAAAATGAAAAAAAAACCCCATAAATGTAAAAATAAAAATTAAATTAAAATAGATAAAATAAGAAACTAGCTGAAAAGAAAAAAAAAAATGGAAAGACCAAAGAATCATGAGAAAAAATTCACAAATTTTATGTACTATTTTCCCTTAGTACTGGAGTTTTGCAGTTCTGTATGATTGGTAAACTTGATATTGTCTGGATGTTCCTGGTGATCTTCTGGGTGAGGGGCCTCTTGGGCCAATTTTCAGGTGTCTTTGCCTAGGCAGAATAGCAACCCCCTTGCTAGGGGTAAGCAGCTCCAGATTGTGTAAGCAGTGTAAGGAGCTCCAGATTGCTCCAAGTAGCCTTTGTTCCCTGAAGGCTTTCTGCACCAATGTAGGGGATGAAAATGGTGGTGCCCTGATCTCTGGCTCCAGAGCTGAAAGTTCGTGTCCCTCACTCTTCAGTGCAGCCTCACAGAAAACAATCACTCTTTTCTCCTTGGTTTTTGTCCTCATCTATGTTCATCCAGCCTGTGACCAAGTATTTTATCTCAGGCAGGTGACCCCATTTTGAGTTTGCAAACTTTACAGATTCCTGTGACACATATCTGTGTCCTTCCTGGGGAGGGCATGGCATCTCACCCCAGTTCTGCCTCTTGCTGTGTCCTGCTTTGGAGAGTGGTTGCCCCACCACACAGCAGTTCGGGGTTTATGGCAACACAGACCAAAAACCTGGTGCTACTGTTTGCAGCCAGCTTCCCTGTTCTGATGATTGAGAACACTCAGTCACTGGGTTCTTTTGTGAGCATCAGGATCCTGAGACCACACTGTCCCACCTGGGATTCCACTCCACTTCACCACCTGGACTCCTTTCAGGCATGGACGTCCCTCACTGGAGTAGACTTCTAAAAGTTCCAATTTTGTGCTCCACTGTTTTATATCACTTGCAGGTATCCAGCTTCTGGAGGCTCCCTCCTCCACCCTGCAATTTGTTTTCCGATATATCACCCCGGATTCACTACTCGGACCTCCTACCTTGCAGAAAGTGGTTGCTTTTCTATTTGTGGAATTGTAGCAATTCTTTTCTTAGATCTCCATTTGAGTTTGCAGGTCTTCAGAATGATTTGATAGCTATCTAACTGAATTCTTGAGACCAGATTAAATGAAGGTTCCCTACTCCTCTGCCGTCCTATCTTTCTCTTGAAAACATTTTCTTTGGGGGGGGTATATTTATTTTGAAATTACTTTCTGCTTACAGGCTAGAGTTCTTTTTTAAAAAGGAATGGTTCCTTGGCAATTTTTTGGTTATCCTGAGGTGTAATTATACAACAGAGGTGGAACATATGCTTGCTTCTTTTTAATCAACTAAATGCCTTTAATGATTGCCAGATCATTCATGTTTTCTATCAGAAATATTTGATAGTATATTCCAAGTAATATTCTAGTTTATGCCAAGTTTTATTTCTCTGTCAATTTTTAATCCTGTCAGCTAGTCACTAGAAATATTATTTGTATTTTATAGTACTAAAATTTTTTAAAAAAATTTTATTTATTCATTTGACAGAGAGATCACAAGGAGACAGAGAGGCTGGCAGAGAGAGAGGGGGAAGCAGGCTCCCCACTGAGCAGAGAGACTGATGTGGGGCTTGATCCCAGGACCCTGAGATCATGACCTGAGTCAAAGGCAGAGGCTTTAATCCACTGAGCCACCCAGGCACCCCTAGTACTAAAATTTTTTAATATGAACTGTAAATGGCTGATTTTGTCATTTAATAGAATAGCTAATTCTCTTTTTACCATATATATATATATATATTTACTAATATATAGGTAAAATGAATTCAAATATATTAGTAAATATATAAATACATATATATTAATGAATTGTAATAGTTAATATAATTAATTAATAATTTAATAATAATATAAATATATATTTACTAATATACATGTATATATATTTACTAATGTATTTGAGTTCATTTTTACCCATTTTGGGCTTTTTATTTAGCTTACTTTTTAAACTTTTTTTTTTCTCTGTTCTTGTCTACTCTAAGTTGCTTTTCTTCATTCTTATTTCCCCTTTTGTAATAAGGATACATATACATTAATCTTTTAGCAGCTACCCTCCTCCTGGACAGCATAAAGACTGAATGCTCAAATTTTGATCAGTACTTCAGTTCTATTTTTATATTTTAACCACCACATTAGATTTTGTTATTATTGATTTATGCAATGCTTTTTCTAGTTCATTTTATGTTTACTGTTTGCTTTGGTTGCTGGCATGCCTTGCCTTATAGCACCTCCCTAGGAATTTATTATTTTTCATGAGATATTTTACACATGTCTATAGTGATGGCTGTTGGTAATGAATGTCTTGAATTTTTGTTATTTTGTAAATGTCTTTATCTCAAATTTATTCTCAAAAGACACTCAATGAGATTATAATTCTATCTGAAAATCACTTACCATTTTGAAGATACTACACAACTTTTCCAGCTTCCATTACTGCTTTTGAGAGATGAGTCTTTAGTCTGCCATTCTGTTGTAGGGAATCTGTTTTTTCTCCTTGGTAGCTTGTAAGATCTTTTTGTCTTTAGTCTTCTGTAATTTCACAACAGTGTGTTTGAATATGGATTTATTTTGATATACTCTCCTTGGGTTTGTTGCCTCCTAACTGTGAGGATTTATATCTTTTTTTTTTTTTTTTTACTTAAAAAATAAATGCTAGGAAATTATCAGCTCTTTTCTATTTAAAGACTGCCTTTCCTTTCTAGTCTCTCTTAAAACTCTAGATATATCTAGATATACCTATCTAGATTTTAAAAACTAGATATATCATCTTACACACTCTGCCTCATCAGCTCTCTTTTGTTTCTTATCTCATGGTCTCTGTTGTGATACAGTCTCTGTTGTGATACAGTCTTTGTATTCTTTCATTCTGTCTTCTTAACTTTTTTTTTCATATTTTCTGAGAAATTTCTTTTGAATAACTTTTTCAAGAATATTTTCTGGCTCTCTAATTCTCAGGCATCTTCTAAAAGTAAGTCTTTTTAGAAGACTTATTTATTTGAAATAATGCATGAGAGTGGGGTAGGGGCAGAGGAGAGGAGAATCTCTAGCAGAGTCTCCACTGAGTGCAGAGCTCATCATGGGGCTTGATTTCATGACCCTCAGATCACAACCTGAGGTGAAATCAAAGAGTTGGACACCTAACTGATTGACTCACCCAGGTACTTCTCAACTTCATATATTTAAGTCAACATTATGTTTCTAATTTCAATTATATTTTCATGTTTTTAGAAGTTTTATTTGATTCTGTCTTCAAATCTTCATAGTCAGTTTTGATAGTCTCTTATTTCTCATTTTATACTTTTAGTACAGTGTTTTATTATTTATGTTATGGTAATATACCAATATGTTATTTATACTTATTATTTATGTTTTCATACATTTATTCAGTATCTGATTATTTTAATATATACAATTGTTACTTGTGTGATACTTTATCTTCCTGATTTTGCTGATTTTTGCTCCTAGTTTCCTAGTTGCATGTTTCTCTCTCTCTTTCTCTCTCTCTCTCTCTCTCTCTCTCTTTTTTTTTTAACTGTTTTCATTGTTGAGCTCCTGAACTTGGAGTTCTAATTTTGGAAATTCTTTGAGAAGTGGGTTTATCTGTGTTTCTCTAGAGATAACATGTGTTTACTTTTGACAGGTACCTGGGAGCACGTCTGACCTAGGACTACTTTATGGTATATCTAGGACTAATATCACTTTGGAGATTTTCCAATGACGTAGGGGATATGAATTTCATTAGCGATCCAACCCATGGAAAGGCCTAAAATCATGTTTTTTGGGGGAATTTCTGTTCCCCTTCTGTGAGATCCAAGGCTTTAGGAATACACCTATTACATCTCCTTGTGGTGCTCTTCCCCTGCTTCACTCACTCATGACTTTATGCAGGGTTCTTTGGCCTAATTCTTTACAAAGTAGAGAACTTTCACTTGTGTTTAAGTCCTGTTAAAGTCCAGTCTTCAGGCTACCAGGGAATAATCCAGCTGGATTCCAACATTCATGTGAATTTTGGCTTCTTAGGATTTCTTTCTTTTCTTTTTCTTTCTTCTTCGTTTTGTTTAGCTCAGTCATATATATTTTTTTAAATTTTTAAATTTATTTTTTAAAAAGATTTTATTTATTTGAAAAAGAGAGAGAGAGAAATCATAAGCAGGGTGGAGGGGAGGGTGAGGGAGAAATGAGCTCCTGCTGAGCAGAGAAACAGTTGTGGGGCTCAATCCCAAGACCTCGAGATCATGACCTGAGCCCAAGGCAGATGCTTAACTGACTGAGCCAGTCAGGTACCCCTCAGTCATGTATTTTAAAACATGGTTTGGGGGCACCTGGGTGGCTCAATTGGTTGAGTGTCTGACTCATGATCTCAACTTAGGTCTTGATCTCAGGGTTGTGAGTTTGAGCCCTGCATTAAAAAAAAAAAACAAAAGAGGGGCGCCTGGGTGGCTCAGTGGATTGAGCCGCTGCCTTCGGCTCAGGTCGTGGTCTCAGGGTCCTGGGATCGAGCCCCGCATCGGGCAGGGAGCCTGCTTCCTCCTCTCTCTCTGCCTGCCTCTCTGCCTACTTGTGATCTCTCTCTCTCACTGTCAAATAAATAAAATAAAATCTTAAAAAAAACAAAAAACAAAAAACAAAAGATGTTTTACATTCCCCCCCCTTTTTTTTTTTTAAAGATTCACTTATTTATTTGAGGGGGAGGTGAGTGCAAGCTGAGGGAGGGAGTGAGTGTCAAATAGAATCCCTGCAGAGCATGGAGCCCTATGTGGGGCTCCGCCACAGGACCCTAAGATTATGACCTGAGCTGAAACCAAGAGTCAGATGATTAACTGACTGAGCCACCCAGGGGCCCCAAGATGGCTTGGATGCTATCTAAATAAAGTTGACATGGAAGAAGTAAAAAATCTGAATAGATGAGAAACCATGCAAGAAATATAGTGTTTTAAAGAATACTTTAAAAAATGAGTACCAGACTTAGAAGATTTTATGGGTGAATACTTGGAACTGTTATGAAACTGATAACTTCTCATGTTTTATAAAAATTTCCAGAGCATAGGAAAAGAATAGCTCTAACATAAAACCCAATGAAAATAGTTTCAGTGAAATCTGTAGATCAGTCTTACTTGTACATATTAATTTAGGAATCTTGAACAAAACATCATCAAACACTATGTTAAAAAAATAACAATTTAGAGTAAGATTTATTTCAAGGACATAAAGATAGTTGGCTTTCAGAGAATCTAATAGTATAATATGTTAAAGGATAAAATCTATATGATCATCTCAATAAATCCTGAAAAGATATTGATTATATTCAACACATTTAGCATAAATGCTTAGTAAACTGGGAATAGAAACATTGACAACATAATAAATTAGAGTTGTTATAACATCAATAATAAATACATTGTTTCGTTGTAAAAACTTGGGTTTAGAGCTGAAGAGAGAGTGCTAAATTGGTGTTTTTTAAAAAAATTCAAATACAGTTAATGTTATATTAGTTTCAGATGTACAATATAATGATTCAACAATTGCATATATTTCTCAGTGCTTGTCAGTATAAGTGTATTCTTAATCTGTTTTATTTATATCATCTATTCCCCATCCACCTTCCCTCCGACAACCACCAATCTCTCTATTTAAGAGAGATTTTTTTTTGTTTGTATCTTTTTTCATTTGTGTCTTAAATTTCACATGAGTAAAATCATATGGTATTTGTATTTCTCTGACTTATTTCACTTAATATTATACCACCATATCCATGTTGTTACAAATTGCAAGATCTTGTTCTTTTTTATGCTTGAGTAATATTCCATTTTATTTATATACAACTTCTTTTTTACCCATTCATCTACAAATGGACATTTGGGTTACTCTATATCTTGATCATTGTAAATAATGCTACAGTAAACATAAAGGTGCATGTAGACTTTTAGATGAGTGTTTTTGTTTTCTTTGGGTATATACCCAGTATGGAATTACTGGATTCTATGGTAATTTTTAAGTTTTAGAGGAACCGCCATATTGTTTTCCACAGTAGTTATGCCAGTTTGCATTCCTACCAGCAGTGCATGAGGGTTCCTTCTTCTCCATATTCTTGCCAACACTTTTTATTTCTTGTGTTTTTGATACTAGCCACTTGACAGGAATACAATGATATCTCTGTGGTTTTAATTTTCATTTTGCTAGTGATTACTGATGAGCATCTTTTCATGTGTCTGTTGGCCAACCTGTACGTCTTCTTTGGGAAAATTTCTGTTTAGGTCTTCTGCCCATTTAAAATTTTTTTATTTTAATTAATTTTTTAGAGAGAGAGATCACAACCAGCAGATGGAAGGGTAGGGGGGTGAGGAAGAGAGAGAATCTCAAGCAGGCTCATGCGTAGTGTGGAACTGGCCATGGGGCTCAGTCTTACAGCCCTGAGGTCATGACCTGAGCTGAAGTCAAGAGTCAGACACTTAACTGACTAAGACACCCAGGCACCACTTTTCTAGTGTGTTTTTAATTTTAGTTATTGGATTCTTCATCCATGTTTGGTTCTTTTTATGTATTCTCTCTCTTTGTTGAAAGTCTTACTGAGATCTTCCACTCTTTACTCAAGTCCAGTAAGTATCTTTATGACTCTTTGAATTCTCAATCAGGTACATGGCTTATTTTCATTTCAATTTCATTTAGGTCTTTGCAATGGTTTTGTCACATTCTTTCATTTAGGACATAGAACTGTCTCTTCATTTTGTCTAACTAACTCCCTTTTTCTTTTTCTCTGTGTTAGGAAAGGCCACTCTGTCTCCTGTTCCTGAAAGTAATGGTCTTATGAAGAAGACATCCTGTAATACCCAGCACTGTAATGTCCCCTGTTCACCACAGAATCCTGTACTTCAAGGGTGTCTCCTATGTGAGTTGTGTGTACCCTACTGTTGTGGCTGAGCCTCATTTGGCTTCAGTCTAGTGGCCCTAATAGCCTACTTTGCCTGTTTTGGGTCATGTTTTGGGTCCTGTGAAGGGTACAGTCTGAAGGGGTGCCTGGGTGGCTCAGTGAGTTAAAACCTCTGCCTTTGGCTCAAGTCATGATCCCAGGGCCTGGGATCGAGCTCCACATTGGGCTTTCTGCTCAGAAGGGAGCCTGCCTCTCTGCTTATTTGTGATTTCTGTCTGTCAAATAAATAAATAAAAATCTTAAAAAAAAAGTGTACAGTCTGGGTTGCTATGGGTTTGTAGTTGGGTGGTGTCAGCAGTCAGACCAGATGCCTGGCTCCAGCTCATTTGCTGGGGCTGCAGTGATCCCAAACTGCAGGACTCTCTCCTTGTGCTGCTCCCCTGAGGAGTTTTTGTTGGTGAGCAGGGCTGGCAGTCAGATCAGATCCCTGCCCTCAGCCTGTCTCCTGAGAGTGCAGATGCACTGATTGGCACTGCTGTTCTCTCTGTTCTGCCAGTTAAAGGTTTGGTTGCTGGGGTTGCAGTCAAACTAGTGTGTGTTATTATCTTCTCCTCTCCCTAGGACAGGAGTCACTTTGGAGTGGTGCTGGTCTCTGCTGGGGCTGCTTGGAGCCTGAGATATGGGAGCCACTTTGGAGGAACTCCTGTCAAGTGGAATGGGTTGGGATGGGCAGCTCTGCAGGAGGCTGTGGGGGTGGGATGCACAGTGTTAGCAAGGTAGGTGGAGAGTGTTCACACTGGTTCTCATTTTCCTGCTGTCTAGGTGGGGGAGAGAAATGAAGGTCACTACCTCTTCTATTCTTAGAGAAGTCTCTGAAGATCCCTGCCCCTCCAGCACATGTTCTGAGATTAGTAAGTGAATCTTCATGTATACCTTAGATACTTTTCATACTGGTGCTTCTGTGCTGGGTTGTTTTGTTTTGTTTTGTTTTGTTATGTGGTCTCTTTAAGAGTGGGGATTCAGTTTCCCATTGCCCTCTAGCTCTCCCAGAGCTAAGCCCACTGCTTTTTAAAGTACCTGGAATTAAGCCTGCTAGTTATAAAAACTGAAAAAGTTAAGCCCCAGTGGTTTTCAAAGCCAAGTGTTATGGGGACTTGTCTTCCCAGTATAGGATCCCTGCATCTGAGGTGCTCTGGTGTGGGATCTGTACCTCTGCCTTCTCCGTGCTTGTAGTGTCGCTCCTGTTTGTGGTTAGTCTCACCAAGAATTTGGTTCCCAACTGACCAATTCTCTGCCCCTCTTACCCTATTTGATTTGGCTTCCGTTCTATGATGAACTGTTCTGCCAGTCTTCAGGTTGTTTTTTTGATTAGTAGCACTGATGTGTCTGTTATTTAGGTGTGTCCATGAGATGAGGTGAGCTTAGGGTTCTCCTATTCCGCCATCTTCCCAGCCTCTCCTGGTGATTTCATTTTCAGAATCATAATTTTTATAGTTCAAGGTGGGGAAAAATGGGATCACTAAAAGAGAGCCGGGTCAGAGTTGGAAGAGAAAAGAACCAAAATAGAGCTTTGGGAGTGCCTATAATGGGAGGGTAGAAACTGAGAACATGTGGTTAAAGAGTTTGGTTGAGAACCTGGACATTGCAGTTTCTTGGAAAATGTAATGAGGAAAGAATTTTAAGAACAAGATAAAACCAAGTAATGTAAAATACTGTAGAATGGCTGAAAAAGAAAAAGAGTAAGGAAAAGTCATCGGATTTAATTATTGGGAAATCGCTGGTGGCTTTTCAGAGAGGTGTTTCAGTAGGGAGTTGTGGGTGGAATACAGACGATAGTTTATTAAGTATGGACTCAAAATGGGGATCGATATAATGAGTATACATCTCTCCACCTTATTTGTTGATAAAGGAGAGAAACAACATGGCACATTAAAGGAAAAAATAGACTTTGAGGTTTTGTTTTTGTTTTTTAAGTAAGCAATGGTATTTATAGACAAAAAGGAAAGACACTTTTGTATAGAGAGACTGAAGACTTTGATGGAATAATGTTTTGGATATTAATAAACTGAAAGGAAGGAAGCTTTCAAATGGAGAGATTAAAGACTTTGATAAAGAAATATTGTTTTGTGGAAGTCCCAAAATCATAACATAAAGAACTAAGTAAAATTAACCTTGATATAGAAAGAGCCACTTTATTATTTAAGAAAAATAGGAATGGGAGGAAGGAAGTAAAAAGAAATAATGTATAGCCTTGATTTCAGTGAAGTAAAATAATTATTGACACTAAAGGTAGTATGAATATACTTTTGGAGGCTTGAAAATGTAGGAAAAGTTATCAGACTTTCTTTGGGGATGTTTGGTAATAAGTTAATCAGGTATGATTAAAAGATGAGTTAGTAGAATTAAGAGATGAGCTGAAAGAACATTAATTTATAGATAAGAAGTTGTTCAGTGTTTTCTGAAATTTATTTCCATTACTGTGTAATTATAAACTTTGCAGGTCAGGTTGCCCAGAGAGCAAACTCTGAGATAGAAATTTGTAAACAGGAAGTTTACTGGGGGAGTGCTCTGGGGATCAGCATCTGTGGGGGAAGGGAAGGAAGCAGGATTGGGCAAAAAGGGCTAATAGGCTCTGAAATGACCTCAACAAGGCCACTGATAACTCCACAGTGTGGGTGCCCTGCACAGCTGTTCTGCATTGACATGAGGGAGCCAGCTGCTATAACAGAATGTTGGTCTGTCACTGATGCAGGAAGTCCCTGGTAAGGAGAATCTCTTTAGCTGAGGGCAATTTCTGGAAAGTCCTGATAGCTGAGGGCTTTTAGCTGACAGTACTTCTGTAAAAGAGGAGATAAGTCTTCAGTCCTGAAGGGACCTGACTCCACATGATAGCATCTAGTTCAGTCTACCCCTTCTGCTTACAAATCTGCTTCTTCATATAACTTCTGGGAGTTTTTGAGGTTTTGTTTTTGTTTTTTAAGAAAGCAACGGTATTTATAGACAAAAAGGAAAGACACTTTTGTATAGAGAGACTGAAGACTTTGATGGAATAATGTTTTGGATATTAATAAACTGAAAGGAAGGAAGCTTTCAAATGGAGAGATTAAAGACTTTGATTCTTTTGGACCACTTTCTATGAGGGAGTTTCATAAGAGGACAGTAGATGGGAAAAACTATGGTCCATAATACTAAGCTAGGCTTAAGAGAGTTGTCAACTTTCTCCTCTTTATCCATTATATGTCCCCTTGTCTTCAGCTTGTATCTTTTCCGATCTAGGTGGCTTATCTTTTGAGGTACCCAGATCTTCCTCTCTGAGATATTTGAGCCCTTGGTCACCATTTCAGGCTATGGTTGCTGCACTCATCAATTTGCTTATCAATTATCAGGGAAAAGAATATTCAAAGATGACCAGGTGAATCACCTGGATGCCAAATGTATTCCTTCCTGCCCTGCCTCTTTCTGATGATCAGGTCAATAATTCTTGACAGGATGAGAATTGTTTTTGCATCCTTTCTTGGCAAAGAAAGCCAAAGAATTTGAGCATCAACCATAGATTGAAAACTGCTCTGCTGGGTCTCCTTTGGGAGCCAGGACCTCTCAATTGACAGAAACCAGAGCTGCAGGGATAGGAAGTGGAAATTCTATAAGTAGGTCATTGGACGTAGGGATAAGTGGAGACACTTTTGCTTCAGCCCTTTGGTTTGAGACATGTGGGTTTGTCCTTTTGGAGACCAGCACCATGGAATGGTCATTGACTTGAAATGTCCTCACACATGGCACCCCATCCATGTAGGTTATCGTCTCTGAACTGGAAGCTCAGCTATAACTTTAACAGCCTATTTGGTTGCTTTATTGGGCTGGCAACTTCTGGGTGATGTGGTATGTGGTGGTATGATGGATCCCACTGCCACACCTTGTTGCTATAAAATAGGTCTCTTGGTCTGCTGCAATTTATGTAGGATTCTATGTTAGGGATGAGAGGGTATCAAATACTCTGAAGATCTTCATATTTTCGTACTGCTAGATGCCTCTTAGAACAGTCAAACCCACACTCTTGTTATGTTTCAGTACCAGTCGAGGTGGAGCATTGCTCCTTCCAAAGTAGAAGGGGTTCAATATAGTCAATTTGCCATCAAATGTTTGGTTGATTTCTTTGAGGAGTGGGATTCAGTACTGGTGGAAGGTTTTACCTTCTGCGGTGCCAAATAGGTAAGAAAGCCTTGGGGAATGGCAGTCATCTATTGGGACCTTCATAGTTTACATCTTTGCCACCATGGCCACTTCATAATTAACCCATAATTCAGCACCAGGCTGGCCAGTGACCGAGGCTGGTTGACTAATTTTCTCTACTTAGCTGTTGAATGGTCTCTTCTATATTGGATATTATCTGGAGGACATTACATAAAATGTGAATATATCATAGTTCTTACCCATTCCCATAGGTTTAGCCAGATGCCTTTTCCCCAGACCTCCTGATCCCTGGTTGTTCAGTTACTCTGCTGTTTTACCAACTGGACAAGCCATTTGCCACGGCCACTTTTCTTTCTGCATAAAGTGTGTGACCAGGTCTGGTCTCTGCAGCTCTGCTCATTGGGAGGATTTCTTTACACTGCTGTATTGCAAGATCACCTCGTGCAGCTGCATTCTATTCTTCTTCTTCTTCTTCTTACTTGCACCCACATAATTAGCTGATCACTTGAGAACCAAGCTCAAGTTTTATTCCTTCGTCAGTGTTTATAAGGTACAAGCACACAGCCATAGGGTGAGCTGAAGCTTCAGGAAATAGATGAGCACTGTGTATACTGGCCCTGCTAGTCCCAGTCATGGGTGTACCTTTTCCATCCAGCTCTGGGACAAGACAGTAAGTGTTTACTATTGTTCATTCTGAGTGAATGAGAACAACATCTTATTCTCTTTCCAGTAAGGATAAAGAGAACACATTCATCATATCCATGGCTGCAAAGCAGATACCCGAGGCGTGCAAATCTGCTTCAGCAGAAATCCGATCTGGCATCGCAGCTCCAATCAAGGCTCGGATGCCGTCTCCACGCAGCCTCGGCCAGACTTCACAGGATGTTCAGAAGCCTAGATGTGCTTCCCATTTGTTCTGAGTTGGAGGGAAAAGGCCATTAAGCTCCTGAGATGACCATTTGATAGGGTTGTGTTCATGGGTGATGCATCTGCTTTCAGCTGAGGTCAGTTTCTGGAGAGAACGGAGCACTGAGGACCATTTTCTAGTAACACTTCCAGCCACTGCAGTGTAAGCCCTCCAGTCTTGAAAGGGAATTTCTTGGCATCATTTTATTTTCCCACTGATGTGAAAGAAAGAGAGCAGGATAGCACTAGGAGCCGAAGGTAGTACAGGCCTGAGTCTGATGGTGTTACAGAGAAAGGTGGAGCTGCTGAGGGAGAAGAAACACTTCTCCGATTCCAATAGTGCATCTTGGTTTTGCTTGTGTTTCATTGCAAAGAAATGGAAGCAGAAGCCTATCTTACTAGTGTTGTTATCATTCGTGTTTTTGTTCTTTAGGAGCTTAGCAGAGATCTCGTCTGACCTTCCAGCACTGGTGTGACTCTGCCTGGTTTGTGAAGATTTCTAAACCTACACAGAGGAACTTTATTTCCAGAAGATTTTTGAGGAGTCATTTTGCTGCAGTCCACTCACAAGTCAATGACATTTGTTGGTGTTGCGTGTTTGGGTCTCCAGGATGCACATTTCTTGAGACAGTGTTTCTTGTGAAGGATGTGCATGAGGGGACCTGCAAGAGAGAGGTGGGAGAACAGGGTTGGGCAGAATGCAGCTTGAGGCAGGACTAGCCCAGCAAACTCCAGTGACACCACGGGGAGCTCTAGCCTGTCAGGGTATCTCATGCTGGGCCAACATTTCCAGTCTTATGCCTTGATCCATCATTATATGCAAACTACTCCTGGAAGGGGGGTACTTCCGGTGGAAGGGGCTCTCTGTGGCTGAGGCAGAGGCAGTCCCTGAAGAGGCTGACTGTGAAGGCTGCGATCTATAGCTGGGGACTGTTCTCGTGACCTTCTCAACATCCCATCGCTTTTAAGTAGGATGGAATCTAGGTTTTCTGATTCCTACTTAGAGGTTTCTCCTTTATGTGCTGCCTCTCGCCCCATATGACTACAGTGAGACTAGCACCGAGCTTGCCAGTGTGCTCTCCAGGCCTCATTCTTGGTTGCGGTGCCCAAGCTGTGTGGACTTCATGTGAAAGTAATGTTTTTGTTTTTTTTTGTTTTTTTTTTTAAAGATTTTATTTATTTATTTGACAGAGAGAGATCATAAGTAGGCAGAGAGGCAGGCAGAAAGAGGAGGAAGCAGGCTCCCTGCCGAGCAGAGAGCCTGATGTGGGACTCGATTCCAGGACCCTGAGATCATGACCTGAGCCGAAGGCAGCGGCTTAAACCACTGAGCCACCCAGGCGCCCCGAAAGTAATATGTTTGAAAAACCTCAGGTTGCCTTGGTTTAGCCGAGTAAGCTGCAGTATTTTCTGAGACGCAGCATTCCTGGCATGGAGTCCTTGCTAATTCACCAAGGTTTCTCAGACAATTTATTACAAATCTGAAGGGACATTGAACCAGTCAGCTTGCTTCCCATTTTTGTTCATTTCCAGGGTGGATACTGAGTTTGGCGTCTCACTGGCTCTTTCTGCTGCCTGAATCTGTCAGTCTTGATCTAAAAATAGCCTGAATCCTATTGGGGTCATTGTGCGTTGACTAGGGCTCAAATTCTCTGCAATTGTGAGGAGGTTGGAGAGGAAGATGAAGGAATGAAGATGAAGAAAGAGATTTTATTTAGAGGTTAACATAGAAAATATGAAGCTTTGCCTGAGCTTTAGAAAACAGGAGTGATTGCTTTCAAGAAGTCTAGGTTAACATAAAAGATTATCTAATTAACCTCTAGAGAGCAAGGGATTGTTATGCAGTTGTATAGGCGAGAAAATGATTGATGGCTGAAGAGACAGTGGGAAGGTAAAACCAAGCACGTGGTATAGGAGTCAAAAGCTCTGGATCCTAGTTCTGACTCTGCTATTTACTAGCATATCCCTTCGGGTAAAAGTCTTGCTCTCTTTTGGTTTAATTTCTTCATCTTTAAAATGAGTCTGACTAGAGATGATTTGCCTTATTTCTTTGCTTGCTACTGGGAGCACATAATAGAAATAAATGTGTGAAGTTCCATATGAAAAAGAATAAATGTCTGGGGCCCACTCACCTGAATTTCAAGGCTTTGGGCAGTTCTTGAGACTTTAGGATACATAGGAAATGAATGGTAGAATCTGGAAGATCATAGGTCCAGGAGGTTCTAATTATCTTGGGAAGTGTGGTTTAGACTAGGGGAACCAGTTTTGTTCCTTCTTTGTAGCTTCTAGGAGTCTTGGATCATCTGTTCTTTTGGAAGGTCTCTGGAAATTGAGAATTCACTGGGCCCTTATAGGTGGCTTTATTCTGTTTGGCACTGTCTCACATCTCTTGGACAGAATGAGGTTCCCTTGGAATAAGTGAAAGTTCAGGAAATGAGTCAGAATGATTGAGAATAGCTAGTGGTAACATGATATGGATCCAACAAAAATATATTCTTGATGTAGAAATTTGTTAAGGTTTGAGAACAAGCACATCTTTTGTGAGAAGTGAGTCAAGCAAATAATGGTATTTTGGAATGCATATTCTCTACAAATTCTTGATCAAGATACATTAAGTGAGGAGACCATAATATTTCATGGAAGAAAGAGCAGAAGTAGGACTTCTCTGTTCTGTTGAAGCAGCCTTCTGACTCCTCTTACTATGCCTAGTTAGTTTTGTCCCAGTCCATTCTTTACACTGTCAGGAGAATTACCTTTCTAAATCTGCTTGTGTCGCTTGGCCTGCTTAGCTCTGATCCTTGTAGGCTAAAGTCCAAATTCCTTAGGCTGGTATATACTAGAATCTGGGGCAGAGTTCTTGTCTGCTATGTTCGCTGGTGTACCTCATTGCCTAGGATAATTTCTCACATATAGTTAAGTGCCCCCAAAATATTTGTTTATGAATTAATAATAGATATTTGTGATTTGGCTTGATTTTTTATTTATAATTTACCTTTCCAGTTATCTGTCTCCCCTAGCTCCACCTATGGAGGACATGTTGCTCACTGTTCCCAAAATTAGTTTTCTTATCTCAATCCATGTCTTTGAAGTACTTTCCTTGCTTACTGGAATAACTGTCCTATGTGTCTGAGAAACAGTCTATTGATTCTTTAATATTCAGCTAAATTGCCATTCCTTTTGTGATTACTTTCCTTCCCTCGTGGTCTCTCTGTTTCCATCCTACTTTGTTCTACAGTGGCCGTACTTTGAATGCTGGAGATCAGTTATTTTCATGTCTCTCTCTCTCCCCCAAGATCTTATCTTATTCATCCGTGTACTATTCTAGTTCCTGGACATAATAAGTACTTAATTAATGTGTGTTGAATGATCAAATGGCTGTGTTTTATGATGAACCAGATAGCTTTGGTTTGTGTACCATGTTCTTTCTATGGGTTGTAATTAAAGAGCTAGAAGGAAGATGGAAAGGTCAAACAGTAGGTATTATGCCAAAATATGTTCCTTCTGTTCTCAGTTTTCAAGATGAATTTCAAAGTCGTAAATCTTATGGGCTGAACCACTAATTACAAGTTTAAACTCTGGTGCTTAATGAGGTTTGTTCTTCCCATGAAATACTGTCTGTCATTTGAGGAGAAAACTTTCTTCTGAGGGCACTGACTGCACCACCAAGCGCTGAATCAGTATTTTACACATTCCCCAAGTGGACCAGTTGAAAGAAGGTAATAACTGTACAATTTTTTATTCCTATTGGAGAAAGAATTTAAAATATATGTTAGAGGGATGGACTTTGTATAAAGGACTAGGTTGTGTAAGATAGTGACTCAAACAAAATAACATGATTTATTTTTATGACATAGTACCTAATAAACCAGTGTATTCGCTAACTATTAAATTGCCTTGAAAATGAATTCTTACTTGCATGGATCTTTATTGGAAAGGGATACTTATGGCACATGGTAACAACAGAGACATATTTCAAAGTTAAGCTAAGCCCTGGAGAATCATTTTCATTTCATTTCTGTTTTCCATGTTTCACATTTACTAGTTTCAAATAACTCTTTAGTTTATTAGAACTGCTTTAATGATAATGAGGACACAGAATTGATTGACTTGTTAGTGTTGTGAGAGCTGGGAACAAAACAGTATTGAAACAGTATTGTGGGTCCTTAGGTATATTGTATTATCAAATGCCACACGTTCTGCTAAATTACCATAATGGGATCATGGTGGGATGTCCTGAGTTTAAGACCAAGTTCTTTACTTTCTTACCACCTCCCTGTTAGCGAGATAAGAAGATAAGAATATAGTTAATTCATAGTTCTCTCAAAACAGGTTGTTCCAAATCTGCTCTTCCACTCCCAGTTTTTGTCCATAGGGTCCAGATTATTTGTTGTGAGTGCTCTGAACCATGGAATTCATCTCTGTTGTGAATGCTTGAAGGTTGACTTAGTTCTCCCTCTGTTATGTCTTTTGTTTTTGTAATTGCAGTTAGTTCTATGTAGTGAAAAAAGTCAGAGGTACTTACTGTTTCCTGAAGGTTTGTTAGGAGCTTTCTACATATGTCATTTAATCTATACACAAGTTTTATGAAGTGGATATTGTCATTCTTACTTTGTAGAAGGGAAAATGGACTAAAAAAGTTTGTTATTCAGATGAAGGGATAAAGAAGATGTAGTTCATATATACAATGGAATATTACTCAGACATCAGAAGGGATGAATACCTATCATTTGCATCAACATGGATGGAACCAGAGGGGATTATGATAAGTGAAATAAGTCAAGCAAAGACAATTATCATATGGTTTCACTCATATGTGGAACATAAGGAATAGCGTGAATGACCTTAGGGGAAGGGAGGGAAAACTGAATGGGAAAAAATTAGAGAGGGAGGCAAACCATCAGAGACTCTGGACTCTGTGACTGAGGGTTACAGAAGAGAGGAGGATGGGGTAGCCAGGTGATGGGTATTAAGGAGGGCATGTATTGTGATGAGTTCTGGGTGTTACATGCAACTAATGAATCATTGAACATTAACATTGAACATTAACATTGAACATATAAGACATCAAAAATGAATGTCTTATATGTTGGCTAACTGAAAAAAAATGATAATAATAGTTTTATTATTTGCCAGACCATAGTACTAGTATTCATTCACCCACCAAATCTTTACTGAATTTAGTGTTATACACTGAGTTTATAGTTGTCAGAAAGGGATTCTTGCTCTAATGGAGCTTCTGCTGGTAGAGGAAGTAAGTTATAGAACCTTTGACTTCAAAACTGACATGTAGCCAGGCACCCCAGACTGTATGATCCTTAAATGTAGGGACCGTATCCAGGGACTATAATAATTGAATTATTGCACTGAATGGACTTCTGACAACCAGGATTTATTCTTATTTGTCATCCCTTATTTTCTTCTTAGTGAATGTTTGAAAAGGTGAATGTGTACTCGTGGGTAGAAGAGATGGATAACCAACTCCAAAGATGACTTACCCCAGTGACTTCTCGCCTCCAGATTCTTACCAGTGGTTACTTAGCTGAAGGCACTAATTTCTAGCTCCCCTTATAAGTTTCAAATGTTTATGGTATGGGAAACACATAATCTAATAACCTGTCATTATTATCTGAGTACAAATTAGTTTAGCAGGTGAATAGCCATGGGTAGCAGGGCCCAGTTCTGAGACACACACCAAGAAAGTAGAGTCTAGGCAGGCCGGTGGTTTTGACTAAGGTGATTTCTTTATTCTGCAAGGATAGCCAGCTAAGGCCTGGGGTAATGGGAGTGAAGATGTAGACAAAGTGCTAAGGAGCTTCAGATGACATGTGAGAACTGTGTGTGCATGTGTGTTTCACAGCTTTTCCTAAAGCACCATTCTTATCTAAGAGTTCTCATTTGTAACAACATAGACAATAACACCTAAGTGAAACTTGTGTTTTCTCTTTGGATTTGGCTGCTAAAAGACTGCAATTTATGTAGTGTTTTCATTTCCTGGGACACCAGATAGTTCTGCTGTGAGGTTGGGCCGGAAATACATTAGAAGGCCAGTTCTGTGCATTATTCATTATCTAAGAGGATGCTCCCAATCACGTATCACCATGAAAGTGTCTATCTTCCACTTAAAGAGGAATTAAGGGAAGAAAAGGAGTAAATGGTGTTTTATGCATGCTGTTCCTTCATCTAAGCTGTCAGTGTAGTTTTGTGGTCTTTATTTAAAACCTATAAAGAAGAGATCTGGGAGGTGGGAAGTAAGAGGTGTTCCACACAGCTAGCTAAACTAAACGAGTATGTGATTTTTAATGACTCTTGAGACAATGCTGAGGACGATAAGGTTTGTAGTATTTTTGAAAAGCAGGCTGCAAATCCAATAAAGGTGAAGAAAAGATTTCTCATTTTCTTAATTTGCAAACCAGCAGGATTTTCAGCTGCATGTAATTTCAGGAAGTGATGTGACTAGTCAGTAATTTTTTGCATGTTTGCTGAGAAATGATGGAACAATTCTGATGAAATAAAAATGGCTACTGAAATATATGTCATACTATTTGCCAACTGTTTTTTCTTGTCCACGTAACCATATTCATTTTAAAGTGAAAGTAAATTTTTAGTAAATATTTAGGCATATTTTTCAGGAGTCAAATTGTGTTGTCAAAATTTAGATCACGAAAGCCAACTGAATTAAATAACTGTTTACTGAGTGCCTGATATGTGCCAAACATGAAGCTGGGTATTGGGAAAACCAAAGGAAACTCGTCTTTTTCTGAACTCATGAAGTTAGTGTCTGGTAGGAGAGGCAGGTCTTGAAATAACAGAGCCCACAGACATAATGAAATTACTACATTTATAAGTGCTTTGCGGGAAAGGCCCATGGTGCTGGGATGACATCTGGGCCTTCATGGAAGGCTTAGTGGAAGTGGAAATGGTATCAAATTCGAGATCTAGATGGTGAGTAGGAGTTTGTGAGGTAAAGAATAATGGCAAGAGTACTCCAGGATGGCAGACAGCGTCTGCAAAGGCCAGTGGTGGAGGGGAGCAAGAATATAGCTGGTGGGGTAGGGGGAGGCTCATGGTACAAAATAAGCTAGGGAATCGGGTTAAACCCAATGAGGTTTGTAGACTATGTGAAAAATCTTGGTCCTTATTTAAGAACAATGAGATGCTGCCATAGGGGTTTAAGAGCAGGGATGAAGTGGAGATACAATCATATCTCTGCTTTGGAAATATTACTCTGGCTGCAGTGCAGAGGCTGGATTGTAGAGGAGCAGGAAGTCAGGTGGCAAAGCAGTTATCAGGTTCCTGTGAAAGTCCAGAGGAGAAAGGTTAGCTAAGACTATGGGTGCGGACATGCCTTGTGGTTGGATTAAGATGAATTTACAGTCCTTTCATGCTGATTTGTTGTCTGTATTCACACCAGCAGACATCCATGAAGCTGACGGTTGTAAGATGTTTGAGAGCTTGCTCTTCAGAGTCCAGTCCTTGCTGTCCTCTCTTGCTCTACGTCAGTGAAGACAAATGGATTTTTAATTTAAGTACCAACTCTGGTTGATTGGAAGTGGATGCCGGGAGAGCAACACTGAGAAGGTTTCTAAAGTCACCTTTGGGCTTAGCAAGAAAGAAGGCTCCAGTAGCTTTGCGATGCCTTTCCTGGGCACAGAGCTGAGAGTGGTTGTGTGTTTGCCTCCTCTATATGCTCTCAGTTCCTACCATGTCTTCATTATTCATGTGGTGCTAAATCTCAGATTTGTACCTCTAGATGAGTTTGCTTTCCTGAGTTGTAGGTAATGTTTCCATTTCTAGGAAGAGATGGCCTCGAGTAACTTAAACTTACTGTGTCTCAGAGTTGATGGTACTGTTTCCCTTTGTCAAAGTGATTATTTTTTAATGTTCCCTGCTTTAGTTATTGTGCCACCATCATTCCCTAGGCTAGAAACCTAAGCTTCATCCTTGCCTCCTTCCCTTCCCTTTCCCAGTTACATTCATTTGATAAAAAATATTCCACCAACCCTACATTATAAACATCTCTGGAATCCTGACCTTCCTTTACCCATTGCCATTGCCTTACTTCTGTCTCTTGTTTTTCTTGTAGAGATAGGAAAATCTCAGCTGGAATCTAGTTGGATTTTCATTCCTGTATTTTACTTCAATCCTTTTTGTCTTTCTAAATCTGACCATGTCATTCTCTAGTGGAAACTCCCTTCTTGCATATAATTGGTGATGTAGTCTCTCTAACATATGAGGCTTTTAATGGCTGGACCTTGAACTTATCCCCAGTGTGTTTTTTCACGCTTCTCCAACTGGTGCACACCATTTGTTAAACAAGCTGAGCTTTTTGCCACCCCTCAGACTTTCCACTGCCTTTATGACTGTGAATCTTCATAAGCTATATCTTCTGCCTGGGATGTCCTGTTTATGCTACTCAAAGATATACCAATCTTTAGTACTCATTGCAAACATCAGATCCTTCTTCTTGGTCCAGTTAATTTCTCTAGAGGGAGTCCTTTCATCTTGTGTTTGGGAGTATAACTGGTCCCTTTGTAGTGTGGTACTTTTCACTGCTGTTCCTTTTCAGAGCCTTTTGAGTTTGCATTCTCCATAGTAGACTTCCCTCCTTTTTCCAAGTCACGTGAGTGGCACTTGCTGCAGCCCTCATACCTTTTTTCTTAGCTATTCGTTGCCTCTAAGTCCTAAGTTTTTCTTGGTTTCTGCAGTGCAAGTGGTCATGGGTCATATTTGTTTATCCTCTGAATGTACTCAGCTTTCTCATATCTCCTAAATCAGTTTACCATCCTCCATTTGCTTTACACCTTAAGTTTTGTTAACATCTCTCCTTTGCTGTTGTATTCATTTGATTCTGGTCTTATGGGTCACTCTTTTTTTAAATTAACTGTTTATCTTAGTGGGGTTTCATTTATTCAGACTTCTATTTGTTCAGTCTACTTATTTAGTCAGAACCTGTTCAATGGTTTTCTAATTATGCTCTTTGGTATATACTTATTTGTCTTTGAGGGGATACACAAGCATCAGAGAATGTCAGTGAAAAGTCACATCGTATATTTTTGAAGGCAAGTGGCTTTCGGAATTTTTTCAATTCTGTCCCTCACTATACCTCCACATGAACACTGTCATTCAGACACATCAACCTACTTGTACTTTGCTGATTTGATACAGTTTTCTCTGGGCTTGGAATTCCCTTCACCTTAGCTAAAATCTCATATTTTAAAAATTTGGTTCCAGTGCCCTTTATTTTGGAAATGTTTCCCTACTCAGCCCCAGGGTGCACATCATTTACTGTCTCTTCATTCTCCATTTAAATGCCTCTGCCGGGCTCTCATACTGTCTTTTGCTCCTTGTTTATAATATTTACCAGTGTATCATAATATTTAATTTTCTTGCCTAGTCTATAAACTAGACCGAGCTCCTGGAGGACGGGGTCTCTGTTCACACCATGTCTCCATTCCCTGTACTACAAAGTAGGCACTCAATGCACATTTGTTGAATTAATGATGACTAGGAATGCCACTCTTGGAAGTGATCTATTTTCTTCATTTTAGGAAGTTTGTCTTACTGGAGGTGCTTTCTTCACAGTTGTAGCTACTCTATGGGTTCTGGTGATCGGGAAATGATCTGCAGAGAATGTGTGTATTATGTGAAACATGGTGGTTATCACGGGTCAAGTGCATGTGCACGTGCATGTTATTGTGACACAGGGCAGCTTGATGAGCCATGACTCAAGCACAATTTAGAGATTCTCAATTCTATATACTGCAGGTGAAATACATTTCATGTTGAAACAAGTGGGTAATTATTGAGATATGGTTGATTATTAAAGCATTGCCTCTTGTTCAGTCTCTGTTGATGATGCAGATAGAAAACACAGCTAAAAATACCACAAATGATATGAATAAGTGCGTCCAAAAAAAAAAAAAAAAACCCCTAAAACCAAAACCAATTAGCTTGAACAGCTGGAAGCATAGTTAGCCAGGATATGTATTTACCAACATTTGAATAATACTGTTTCACAATTTTTTTGTTGAGGGTAATAACATTTGTGCATCAAATCCTAGAGTGAGCAAATTTCTTTATGCCTGAGATTTTTCTAAGCATTTCCTCCCTTCTTCTTCCCAACATTTTTTTTTTTTTAAAGTAGTCACCACACCCAATGTGGGGCTTGAACTTAACAACTCTGAGATCAAGACCTAAGGTTAAGAGTCAGATACTCCACCAGCTGAGCCATCCAGGCACTCTTTTCCCAATATCTCTAATCACATACTTAGAAATCTACAGTATGGAATGTCAAATAATTTCAAGGACCCAAGAGAGAAAATAGGGAGGCAATATAGTAAATCATATAAAGCAGAAGCGCTGGGCTTAGACTCCCTAAATTTGAGTCCCAAATTCAGTAGTACTATGTGACCTTGGGAAAGTTACTTAACCTTCATATACCTCATTTGTGAAATGGGTTATAAAGATACATCTTAGTGTTGTTGTAGGAATAAGTGAGATAATGCCTGTAAATTTCCTGAGACATGCTTAACATGTCATATTTCTTTTGATGGCTGCATAGTATTCCATTGTGCTTAACATGTCATAAACAATTATTGCTATTATTATTTTATACGCTTGAGGCCAAATAGTAGTGTTGATCCTTTTTCCAGGCATGATGCTAAACTTTATTTCCCCCCCTGTACTGCAGAAATCATACTGACCTATAGTCATAACAGTAAAATAAAGAACTGTGTCAATAAGAACTGTGTCAATCAAGCCCCCATGTGTGTTTGATTAATGCTTCTTAGTATTAGTATTAGTATTAGTATTTAGTATTAGATTAGTATCTGTGTGCATTCTAGAATACAACTTTTATTTCTCGTTGAAGAAAGGGAGTATTTATGGCTAATGGAGGAGTGTGTCTTTTCATCAATATCCTGCTTACTTCCTATATTACATGAATTTTTTTTCTAGGTTTCATTTTTAAAATTTGAACTTAAAACAATCTCAAACAGGAACACAAATTTTATTAGATATACTTACAAGATATTTTGGCCAAATATCCATGAAGTAATGCCTATATTATAAAACCTAATACAGAATGTCAGAATGGCTTCCTGCAATCTCATGTGTACTCTTGACGTGGTTTGAGATGTCATAGGCTTGAGCGGATAAGTATATTATACGTAAATAATAGCAGTTCAAGGTCTTCAGAATAATTTTCTTAATTTGTGTGACCCCCTTTCCTCTATTTTTTTTGTGCTATAGTTGGTCAGTAACACCGTCTTTCATATATTTCACGAAAGCAAATTTCATTCCTGTCTTGATGAATTTGATAAATTCTGAGAGTTCAGAGTAAATATAGCATATGTTTGCTTCTGCATATGCATATCTATACTTGGTAAAAAATGACAGTCTGTGGAGACATCTTTGTAAATGAAAACACTAAACTCCTATTATTATTGTTTTTTTTTTTTTTAAAGATTTTATTTATTTATTTGACAGAGAGAGATCACAAGTAGGCAGAGAGAGAGAGTGGGAAGCAGGCTCCCTGCTGAGCAGAAAGCCTGATGCGGGGCTCAGTCCCAGGACCCCGAGCCCGATCATGACCTGAGCCGAAGGCAGTGGCTTAAACCACTGAACCAACCAGGTGCCCCCAAACTCCCATTATTTAAAAAAAATGTACTGTACAAAAACAAGCCAGCAAAGCTAATACTGCAAAAGGAACCAAAATGGATATCAGATAGGCTGGTAGAATCTTAGTGGCTAGACTCAATGAGTAAACACTAATAGGACAAGGCTATTAGGGAAATGTGATAGAGTTCCCTATGAAAATTTCTTTTCTGAGTGAAATTACCAGGTCTATTGATAGGTAAAGGGAAAGTTTATATTCCTTATGAAGACTTTTAAAAACAATTTAAAATATTTTAGAATGTAGCTATCCTAATAGCTATAGAACAGAAAAAAAAGTTTTATAATGTAGAGAGAACTGGCTTACAGGTTGAAGATAAATAGTAAGGAGAAACAGACACCTCTTTAAGAATTTTTAAAAAAATTTATTAACACATAATGTATTATTCGCTTCAGGGGTATAGGTCTGTGAATCATCAGTCTTACACACTTCACAGCACTCACCATAGCACAGACCCTCCCCAATGTCTGTCACCCAGCCACCCCCCAGCAACCCTCAGTTTGTTTCCTGAGATAAAGAGTCTCTTATGGTTTGTCTCCCTCCCCAGTCCCATCTTGTTTCATTTTTTCCCTCCCTGCTCCCCACCACCCCCCGCCTTGCTCTCAATTTTCATATGATATGTCTGATATAAGGAATTTGAGAGGTAGGTAAGAAAATTAATAGTGTTGTATGCTAAGATTTGGAGGAAGGAAGTGAAAGGGTGTACATATCAAGAAGCAAAAAAATGTAATCTGTTTCCTCAAGCTGACTCTGGTTGTTGAGCTATGTGTAAGTAGGACAGCACACTGCCAAGGGAATTTGTGGCTACTCATGCGTCTTCTGTATTCCTGAGGGCTAGGAAGTGGAGCACTGCAGGGGTATTGCTCTGGGATCATTAGGGAGGTTTAGAATCCAATATCCTTCATGGGAACACTCCCCCCATTATCAGAAGCCGTTGGAAGTGTGTCACGGTTCCAAACAGTAAAATCCACCCTAGCTTAATTGTGCAGGAAAGAAGCTTATGAAAATGTATTTGGCCCAACGAAGAATCTCCAGTAGACTTAAGAGTTATCTGGCTCAGCCACTAAACTATCAGAAACAATGCCCACACAGGCCTTCATGGCTACTCTAGCAGAAGTCCCACTGCTGCCACTGGCTAGTGCAGATGGGGCACTTTGTCCGGGATGCTGCGGCTTCACTGGAGATAGTGGGCTGGACCCCAGGAGTTCTGGGACTCCTGACCCTGGAAAGCCAGCTCTATCTGCTGCCACTGCTTCCTGGAAGATGGATTACTTCTGCATTTACTCTCTCCTGGTATCAACTTCCCAGACTGAAGTCCTGTGTTGGCGGATCACATGCTTTTCCCCAGGGGTAAACTAGATTGGAGTTCTGGCTTCTCTGTCAAAGAGATGGGACTTAGAGTGTGTGAAAATGTTCAGACAAGAGTGTACAAAAGAGGCCGGATTGCCACCAACATGACAGATATTCACTAGACCTGCAAAAGTGGTAGAGGAGTGTTAGCACCTTCGTATACCGATTATTTAATGCTGATTTGTGTCTGTAAACTGTCTTAACAAAATACTGCAATATGAATACATGCTCTGGGTTTTAGGTTATATGAAGAGTGCTGAGAGTGGAACAGAAGGTGATCAAAGCTAGAAAAAAATGGTCAGACTGTTCACTTGCTCCTTAAAACCCAATATATTAGAATAATAGCACTTCAAAAACACTTGGAAGGTCATTAAAAGATGAATACAAACACATATTTTACAGATTTGAAACTGCAACTCTTCTTTGGTTAAACTTGACTGTTTTCTCTGTTCTTCATTGAACTGACTGCATAATGCTACCACTGCAGTTTTCCACACAGTTTCCCATCTGCCTGTATCATATACTGTCTAGGACTAGTATATGGTTTAAAAAAAAAAAAAAAAGAATGCTCACTGAATAATATAATGGTACCAAGTTGCAAGAAGGGATGTCTGGGTATGCTCACCCCTTTTTAGAGGCAGATGTAATTATGACCAATGTTCTTCCCAAACATGTCTTATAGTTGGTGGGAGGCAGTGAATTGGCCATGGGTAGGAGCAAAGCGAAGTGAGGGCAACTACACTGTATGACAATTTAGGTGAAGGAGAGGTTGGCATGTCTAGACTGGCCAAGAGAAAGACTCAGTGCCTGGTTTTGTTTTGTTTTGATTTGGATGACTGGTGGAATGGTTATTGACGCTAGGGTAAAGTTGACATGATTACCTCAATTTATCTTCTAGACAATTTTATTTATGGCATTTCTAAGAATGTTGTCAAATACTTTATGTAAGACATTTTCAGATTGGTAGTAAAAGGGTTTTGATGTGATTCAGAGCATATTACATGTTCCACATAAAAACACATTGATTACCTATTATCCCTTTGGGAAATGATTGAAGTGTTTGTTTTAATTTAACATATTGGAATATAACAGCGTTCTTTTTATTTTTTAAATTTTTATTTATTTTTTTTAAAGATTTTATTTACTTGAGAGAGAGAGAAAAAATGCGAAGGGGGAGGAGCAGAGGGAGAGGGAGAAGCAGATTCCCCACCCAACAGGGAGCCCCAACATGGGACTCAATCCCAGGACACAGGGATCATGACCTGAGCCAAAGGTAAACAGTTAACCAACTGAGCCACCCAGGTGCCCCAAGGACATTCTTTTTAAATAAAGGGAAGCATTCTGCTTCTAACTCAGACTTTATCACAACCAGTGACATGAATCCTCTAGATTAGAGCATTATAGAATACATTATTATGGTACTATTGAAAACACCTGATAACCAAAATGTGCTGTTCTAAGGACCCACGTCTTGCCAGAGATTACACAGATCTCCAGCTTTATATTTAATTTTATGTAGTGGGATATGATTCATCCTAGGGTCAATGCCTGAAAGATGCCAGAAGACAGCTGCTGAGTTTTAAGATCGCAGTTGAAGTTTCCACTGAATATGCTTCTTAAGGTCTTTTATATAAGAATTTGAATGATGCTGAATTCCTGGTTGGTTGTAGTTCCAGGGAAAAAGAACTGTGCATAATGTATCTTCTCTTGGGAGAAATTGGAACTTCCTACTGTGTGTTTTTGCCTTAACGTCCAGAAAATTAAGAGCCAGATAAATCGCCCAAGCGCTAATCCTTGACCAGAGCTGAGGTGCCTGGAAGCCTTGCAGCTGCTGGTCCACCCAGCGCCTATGTCCGTTTTTATTCCAGTGTCTCCACTGGCATTGTGCTAGTTTATATACAATTACTATTAGTTGTTTTTTTTTTTTTTTTGGTGAAAGACCAAGTATGTATTTACTGCAAGAAATATGGAAAAAATGGAAAAACACAAGATGCAAAAATCAATAATTTCTCATCCAAGGATAACTACTGTTATTACATGTTCTTCAGTTTCTTTTTGTATGTGTGTTATTGACTGTATTTTGCTAAATATTCTTATTCACAACTATTGCCTTAATTAGGACCATGTTTATCATATTGTTTATAAATATATTTGATATCAAAATATCTCAAAAATGTACCTAAAGCATTTTCCCAACTCATAAACTTAAAAAAACAACAACACGATTATTCTTGGCTACATAGTATTCCATTGTAATGAGAGACAAACATTAATTTTAATTTTATTAATTTAGTATAGTTAGACATTTGTATTATTTCCATTATTTGCCTGTTGTAATTAACTTTGAGAGAAACAGCCTTATACATAATTCAGCATGCATCTTAGAAATGGGATTATTGGATGAAAGGGGATGGATATTTGTATATTTTTAAGGATCTATTTCTGTATCACTTATATCTAAGTCTTTATATCTAAAGTTAAATGTTGGATCACTTTCCTTTCTTACCAGCTGCGGACATAAGTAGTGCATTTCTTCATGCTCTTAATTAGATTCTCAGCACTAGATTGTGAATTGTGGTATCTTGTTTAAATGGAATCTTCTTTAACTACTAATGTATTGGCAACGTGTATTTTGATTTTTACCATTTCGATGAATTATCCCATATTCTTTCACACTGTTTGAATCTGCGACCTTTATTTCTGGACTCAAGGTTACAACCAAGTTCCAGTCTTGACTCTGCTAACTAACTTAGGTGGGGACTTGATAGAACATAACCTTTTGGGTCTCTGTTTTCTCATCTAGAGAAAATTCAAATATATTTTTGTGCTGGTAAATCAGTTTGATATAAGATTTGATTGGTGTCACTCAATTTTTGTCACTCCTTGCCAATATCCTCCAGTCTAGACGGAGATGGCTACTTTGGGCCCCTGTTCACTAGTGTTTCTTGTTGTGTGTGGCAGTGTCAACCATTTGGCTGATAGATGAATTCCATCAACAGAGTATGTGATCATTCTACCAGACACCAGCGTTATGCTTCATTGGGTTATGTCAATCTCTGGTTTAAGGTTTAGTGTTTACTAGTCTATCATTGACAAGCTCTACTGGGTTTTTAGTCTTATGATAAACATTACTCAAGTGGAGAAACCTTGTAATTGTTTACTAATGAAAAATTGAATAAGTGATTTCAGTTGATTTATAAAATAGCCTATCTCAGAGGGTGTCTTGAAAAACAAATTAAATAATATATGAGAAAATATTTTATTATGGGGTGTGAGACAAATAGTGGTTGTTCATGGTCTGATATTGTCACTGTAGTTGTTCTGTGGTAGCTTTCAACATTGAGTAAGTGTGAGGAGTGGCATGTTTTACATGAAGTAATTTCTTCCAGGTTGTCTGTTGTCATTAACTTGGTATAAACTCATGATTGGTTTCTTGCATTCTTGTGGATGTGGTCTCAGTTCTAGTTGTTGGGACTTTGGCAAGTTTGGTGGAGACTAGCAAACTGATCTAAAGACATTCTCAGAGAACCAGAAGTAGTATGTCAGCTTCAAGTAACTGCTTTCTTACATCGTGGTACCAATGATGAAAAACCTGTGAAGATAGGTCACCAACACTAACTTTGATCCGGAAATTGTTTTAATCCAAAATACAGACTGAGTAATCTGTAGTGTAACTTACTCACGCTACATGAGGAAGGAAACAACATAATTAATATCATCTTTCAATAAAAGAACAGTGAGTATATGGTTTCCTTTTCCATACAGATTTTATGTATGTGACTAAATTCCTTTAAAATATACTAAGTACTTGATTTAAGATTTTAATAATTGTCCTTCCCAAACAACCTCCTAACATGGCATCATAAGAAAAATAAAACACCTTTAATGCCAAAAGTCAGTGAATTACCATACAGGTAAGGCAGAAAATTAAGAGGACTGATAAGGATGCTGGTTCTCCTGGCTTCTTGGTAATACTGAATCTCGTTTATTTAGAATGAGTGTCTTCTTTTGGTTAAATACATTGTGCATAGGAAGTTTAGTGTACTTTTTTGAATAAAAAATATTCCAGTCACCCCATACAATTCCTTAGATGATTTCAGGATTGTGCTGAGCAGTTATCCAACATTTCAGGCAATGGAATAAGTTTTCCTGGGATCTTACACCAGTATTCGTATAAGTAGTTGGAACGTTTCATTTTTATGTGGAACATTCTCTGAGCAGCTCCATTGTTGTAAGGAGTTGCCTTAAAAGAGAGTATGTTCTGAAGGAGAGTTTGGTGGGATTAAGATGAGTAAGAGTGAATTTGGTGGCCCTGATAACATCACGGCACTTCATAAAGGAGGGAGTTGGTTAAGTGCTTCATTCCAGTTTTCATCTGTCCCCTGATACTAGTGTGGAAGCATGCATTGATGGCTATATCTGATGGATGACTTTTCGACTTAACGGTTGTTTTCTTTTTTCTTTATTCAAACCTGTTAATAGAGCTGCCTCTCCCCCCATTTAGTTTGTTGCTGTCAAATTGATGAAACTTTTGACAATTGACACTCTGTTCTGCTGTATAAACATTCCAGATAGTCTAGCTTTCTTAAAAGCTTTTAAAGAAAAACACTATCTGCTTACTTTTGCACCTAAGTTTATAACTTTTTGATGTGGTGAATATTGTGGGATATGATTGAAAGTAATTAGGTAATTCAAGAGTAATACTTTGTTCATATGTTCTGTGTACTTGGGAGGTCAGGACAAATAATTTTTCTCTTTAGGCTCTATACACTACGCTATAGAAAGATCAGAGTTTTCATGAAGCAGGATGTAGAGTCCAGTTTTAACAGTTACCTTGAGTAACATTTATTCTGTCAAGTCAGAAAGACACAGTTAGACAACTGATGCCAGCAGATGGCACTGTTACCTTTGTGTGTAACTGTGTGTGAGAGCTGTTTGGGCTCTCAGAAGTCACACAGACAGATCTCAGAAACCGTTGAGGATTGCATTTCCCTATTTTTATTGGGACACAGTTTTATAACAAAACAATAAAGTTATTTTTACTGTTATAGAGAAAAGTGGATGAATGGACAAAATCATTTCTATAGATAGTCTGTTCAATTATTTGTTAGTACGTGAAATAATTAAGATCCTTATGGATGAAAAATGTACTTCCTACACATGCAAGTTCTATATTGTATCAGTGTCTTTCTCCCTTTATTTATAACTCGCAATCTTAATCTGATAAATCCAGCTGTGTGGACAATAGAATGAGAACAATGTCTCTCTCTTCCTTTGTTTTTGGGATTTCATAATATCCTAGAATCAAAAAGTTTTAGAGCTGCAAGGAATCTTAGGGATCATCTAGTTGAATACACAAACTTTTACATGAGGAAACTCATGGCCCACAGAGGTTAAATACTTTGTCCAATATGAAGGTAGAGATAGTCACTTTCAAGTAAAAGCAAAAAATGGGCCTCACTTTTCTCCTCGCCAAAGCTGCCACAGGAACCTAATGCTCTGTAATTTGGTGTTCTCTGCTGTTCTCTGATGGCAAGACAAGGAAGATTTGGCCCCTGGACTTACTGGTAGAGATGGGTGGGTTTGCCATGCTTGGTCTGCTTTTGCTTTGCCTCACAAAATTTCTGCACAAAGTAGCTAGGTTTCTAGAAATGTACCTCAGATATATCTATGTCCAAATCAGGCAAAAAGGTATGGCAGGAACAACCTTTGCTCTTGGCTATTACTAACTTAAAGAGGGCTGCATACCTCTTTAATCAGATTTAATATAATCAAAGAGGAGGGATCCCAAGACCTAGGGTAACCTCCATGTTTCAGGTATAAAATCTTAAAGCCCTGAGACAGTGAAGTAAGCTTAACTTTAGCTAGTTCCTTTGCATGGGAGATATCTGTGGAGCCAGGGAGCATTTGTAGAAAAGGAGTCCAGGATTAACAGGATAAGGTTTCCTGTTAGTCTGAGGCAGAGGGGTGGGGGCGGGGTTGAGGGGGGGAACTGCCACAGTAAGGGAACTTCAAAATTTTCAGTATGGCGCTGAGATGCAAAAAGGGTCTCATTTCTCTATTCTGAATCAAACCAAATATGGATGGCTCCATTCACCTTCCCAGCAGGACACCCAAACTCAAGCTGTTTTTTCAAGAGACCTTCTCCTCCTCATCCCCCTTCCTCGGAACAGCAGAAGAGCCAAGGGGGTTGAAATCATCGGGAGAAATTGGACAAGGGGCCATTATTCTCTGTCCTGGTTGATAGTTGCTGAGGTATTTGCTGTTGAAGCTTGTGGGACCCGTTAAAAGTGGCTCCCCATTATTGTTCATTTGCTCCATGGGACGTGAATCCCCCCAGCCTCCCATCCGGAGGGATCCAGCTCTCCTTGGGTCTTTGGGGGCAAATCCCTCCAAGCCCACCACCTCTGAGACCATATGGCTTAATTTACCCCAATGGGTCTGAACAACTGCAAAGGTTTCTTTCTTTCTCAGGGCATTGAGAATACAAAGGCAGATCTGGGAGAAGAGAAAAAAAAATTATTCTTTTGGCCAATGAAGGGTTCAGCAAGAAGGAAAAGACAGATTTTAATTTCTCAGTAATATGGCATGTTTCATAAGGCTACACTTTACTCTAGCTAAACATTTTTAGGATTGGTGACAATATCTGAGGAGGTGAAAGGAAAATTCAAATTCACAGAGGCTGCTGCTTCTAACTTATACTAACCAGGCCCTCAAGCACCTGCTGGGTGAAAAACAGGTTGAGTTTAAGTGGAAAACTGAATTAAGATTGGAGTATAAGGGGGAATAAAGATTAGGTTTTTGTCGCTTTCTTCTAGTGGGCCTCTTCTATTCTGCAGCTGAAAAGGATTACTGCTGCTTAGTGGTTCTATTGCCCAACTTGATTTCTTCTCAGAAATTCTGAGCTTCCTATAAAATGGAATTCATACTTCCTGCCTACTTATTCTTCAGGGATCCTTGAGAATTCCCAGGGTTAATTTATGCTAAGTTCTTTTTTCCCCCTAGTCAATAATAATACTAATAAGGGCTATTAAGATGTCATGTGGACCACTGAGCACCCTCACCCCCTTTTTAAGGTTGTTCTTGATAATAGACAAAGAGCTGAGATAAAATGTCAACTACTAGAAAATTCCCAGCGAGGCAGAGGAAAACAAAACATTTCGGATACCCACCTGCTTTCCTATATGGTGTTGTAACGTGGGCTTCATCTTCTCCATCATCTTGGTGGCTGTGTTTGGGTCTATTGGGGTGGGTTCATTTGAGCTTCTAAGAGCCAGCTGTGTGCATGGCTTTCCAACGCCGTGGTGGGGGTATCGTGATGGTAACTTGAAATCAGCCATTGTGGGATGATTTAGAAGGAGGGGTGGAGACTACAATTAGTAGCTGATTGATAACATTTATCAACACATTGCTGACTAAAAACCACATTTGAGCCCTTTTGTGAAATAATTTATTTTAAAAAAAAAATGCCTGGGATGACTTAGAGATTTTCCCTTCAACCTTATGTG
This sequence comes from Meles meles, assembly GCF_922984935.1. Lineage (NCBI taxonomy): Eukaryota > Metazoa > Chordata > Mammalia > Carnivora > Mustelidae > Meles > Meles meles. Next base: position 62,647,403 of record NC_060072.1, read on the forward strand.
AAAAGAGTATCTCCAGAGAGATTGTGGGTGATTGACAATGGGAGGACTATTCATGGCCTCCTCTTCAGCATACATTGATTATAATTTTAAAATGCTACCACTCTGTTTAATAGAAGTTAATTGTGTGCCAGTGACAACCTAGAGTGTACCACAATTCCACTCTCTAAAAAGAAAGATAGAAGAAAGCAAGCAAGAAAAATCTTTTGATTCAGTGTTTTATAAAGGCATACGGAGAGAAAATAAGGAGTGTCATTTTGATTTTATTGCAGGTAACCTCTGTTTTTATGAAGAGCTATTTGTACCTTAATACTTATTTTCCCCACCCCCAGCTTTGGTCCCCCTCAGCTCTGTCGAGGTAGGTCCCATTACACCTAAATTACTTTGACAGTTACTGCAGATTTTAAAAAATCTTGTGCTGAGCCTCAGAGGACCCAAGGTGGATTAAATGGAAGGATGAATTAGCGGCTGCTAAGTATTGTGCTATTGAAAAAAGATTCCCTTCTTCTAAGTACCACCACCTCCACAAACAAAAGCAATCCTGTGTCTGACTCAGTAGTGCCGTGTCATCATCAAGCTTTCTTTTCATTAGAACCATGGGGAAGGGCAAAGAATGATTTTCCATATATTGCTATTATATTTCATAGCAGAATTGCCGAACAATATATATTTTTAGTTGAGAATTCTGTTAGGTCTCCAAGAAGTTTAGGTATCAGAGGTTACTCTTTGGAAAACAAACAAACAAAAAAGTCTTCTGTTGGAAGTTAAATGAAACGGTAGAAGGACTTCCCTGGTTGTGGAACCCGGCATCATTGCGGTTGTCCTTGTGTTTGCCGATGTTCACACATTTCAGACTCATCTACAGAGCTGTGGACTCACCAAGCAGTGTCCCCAGAGTCTGAAGTCATCCATATAGTTTTCTGACGTTGCAGATATTTTATGTTGGTTTTATTCAAATAGCTCAGGATCCAGTGTGAACCACAGATACACGGGAGCCCTGAGCCTCCATCCAGAGCCCCAAGGGAGATCTGCATATGTGTGGCTCTCCACTTGTTGCTGGCTCCCCTCCTCCACCCCTCCAGGGACAGAGTCTGAGGAGTACTAGAAACTTTCCAGGCGGTTTATAATTTATTGTCTTCTTATGTCTTCTTTCCCTAAAATAGTTATTATGAAGTTATCCTTCATTTCTTGTATCTTATTAGGAGTGAAATTGTGGATGTTTGAGTGTTAGAATCACATTGGTGCCTGGGTTTTCTTGTGAACCTGAGCATGCCAGATCTTCAGATCTTAAAGTTCGTGGATTGAGGCATGTGTGATCCTTAAGCCAATATCATTCTCTAATATTACTAACCCAGCAAAATACAAGAGATATGCGTAGAAGTTCTGACACATTATAAGAATAATGCTCTGAATTTCTGACATCTGGTCTTTTAAGTTAAGATCTTTAGGTTCAATCTATGTGTTTTCATGTATTGGAATTTATGAAGGCAGTTAGTTGACAGACATTTATTGAGACCAAAAATACATATATGAAATGAATTAAGAGAAATGTGAAACAAAAAAGAAACTATAAATAGTAATACCTAACATTTACTGTCTGTTTTTCCTGTGCCAGGAACTGTGTTGAGGGCTTTTAAGAAATTATTCGTGGAGGGGCGCCTGGGTGGCTCAGTGGTTTAAGCTGCTGCCTTCGGCTCAGGTCATGATCTCAGGGTCCTGGGATCGAGTCCCGCATCGGGCTCTCTGCTCAGCAGGGGATCCTGCTTCCCTCTCACTCTCTCTGTCTGCCTCTCTGCCTACTTATGATCTCTCTCTGTCAAATAAATAAATAAAATCTTAAAAAAAAAAAAAAAGAAATTATTCGTGGAAAAAACCTAGGATCTCACAGCTTGTAAGTTTTAAAACCCCAATATGAGCACAACTGGTTTGAGTATGTGGGCTTAACCCTGTGCAATACATCTATCGCATTGTCCAAAATAGTGTGAATGGGCATCAGAGGGATAGCTGCAGAGTGATTGGAGAAGGGAAGACTTCTTGAAAGACATAAATTTGGAGCCAATTTTGGACATATGTTCCTGTGGCTTAACGCCATTGGATATATTAATGACTTAAAGTGCATAGATTTACAAATTTGAAGATCATTTAAAATTTTGGAAGGAGCCAATGGTACATGTGTTAGTTTAAATTTGCAGGCATAAATAATTTATCACTGTTTCCCCTTCCTTCGTTTCTCCAAACCATCATACCACCACTGCCAGCATTTTCATGAACTGTTATTTCAGCCCAAATACCTTTTCACCATCACCGTCCCAAGCTTTGGATCACAAATTCATATTCATCACCTCTTTTGCTGTTGGTCAACAGAATGCTTTCATGATCTTAGCCCTTATCATGGTGTCTGGCTTTTCATAGGTTCTTACTGGTCGAATGAAATTCTAATGAAAGAGTATCTCATTTTTGTCTTAAATTCTTCCTTGTTTTCAAAAGCTGCTTTATTTTTATTAATCCAACTTTCTCATTACAAACTCACTCTACTCTTCCCCTTGCAAAGAGGAAAGAGATGTAATACTGAGCTCTTAATGAGAATGAGAAGGGTAAGAGGCATTACTGACAACATTTCCAAGACTTATGCGAAATGCAGTTCTGAGACAGAAGACTCACCCTCGTGAAAGATAAAAAGTTTAATTCAGACAGAAAGGCTTCCTGATGCTCACTTGTGTTTAAACGGCATATGTTGGAAGGCTGTTCTATCAGTGGCAGCCAGATCGGATCTGTTGATGATTTGACTCTGAAACTGTTCAGTAGAGTGCCTTTACAAGTGGTCAGGAATAAGCTAACTGCTTCTTTAGACTGGACAAACATTTCTTTTTGGACTACACTCATGCCTTTCCCAAAGGGACATTGTCACATAATGTTTGCACAAGTGCTTCCTATTTGCAACTTTGCCAGGACTGTGTCCTGTGTGATTCTGCTTGCATACCCTAAACTCCCTGAGTTGCCAATATTCAGACATCATTAATGACCTTACTAATGCCATTTGATAAGACATTTACATCATTGCTTGTCTTATATCTTATTCTTGACACATATTGGAATGTCTGTACTACATTTCCCCACATCCTTCATTTACCACATATTTGTTTGATGGGGTGGTTTTGAGTTGTTAGTGTTCTGGTACTTTTAATTCCTTTTTGGCTAGAACCTAAGTGTTTGGTTTGCCAGGTCATGAGCCTTGCACCTTGGCAAGAAAACCACTGCAAAGGCACGATAATGAGGAGTATTGCTTATTAAGAGGTCCCAAGTAGTTCATCTGCCTGACTCACTGTTACTTTGGGAAGAGTTCCTTTTATTCTCTGTGCTTCTACAAAACAAAGAGCCAGTTTGTCCCCAAAGGGTATCTGCAACTGTTGTCTGGTCTTGTACCATTTCTAAGTAATTACACTTCCACAGTTTTTCTCTTCCATGGGTTCTGAATTGCCTATTCACTGGAATCACTTATTTTCTTAGTAGAACTAGCTTCTGCCTCAGATCATTGTCACCTCATGGTCCCTTGATACTTGTTTTTAAAATCTGATTAGATTCCCAAGTGGCAACTTTCTCTAGACCTCTGGGCTATATCGTCCTTAACTTTGAGCTTATTGAACCTCCTATTTTATCTTGGTGTGGTACATTTATGCCTGGTCTATCTTAGAAATTCTTAGAAATTCCTATCAGAATATTGGTCTGAGTCTGGTAAAGGGGATGTTGTCCTCAGTGCTTTACTTCAGTGGTTAGGCTCTCCTTTTTGTTCTGTTTGCTGTGATCTTTATGAAGTAGTTAGCAAAAATAACATGAATTCACTTTTTTTTTTTTACTGTTTTTTACTGTTGATTGTTTAATATGCACATGTACACTCAGGACATTTAAGGAGAGCTGTACTATGCAGCTGTATCCACTGCAGTGTGTACTTCTTGGTTATCTTCTAAGCATCCCCATCCTCTGCTTTATGGCTACATCCTAATTACTCTGAAGTGGTATTTCTCATCCTCGGCTACATAGCCGAATCACCTGAGGTGCTCCAAAAAAACAATGTTCCAGTCCCACCCCAGATATACAGAATCAGAGTCTCTGAAGTGTGGGATCTGGGAGGTTTTTGTTTTTTTTAAATTTATTTGACAGATGGGAATCAGAAGTAGGCAGAGAGAGAGGAGGAAGCAGGCTCCCCACTGAGCAGAGAGCCTGATGCAGGGCTCGATCCCAGGACCCTGGGATCATGACCTGAGCCGAAAGCAGAGGCTTTAACCCACTGAGCCACCCAGGCGCCCCTGGGATCTGGGAGTTTTAAAAATTAATTCCTAGCTGATTCTAAAATACAGTTGTGATAGAGAACCATAGTTTCAGCCAGTCAATGTTTTAGGACAGTTTCCCTGGTGGCTGTTGTTGGTGAACTTCTTATGGTAAGGAAGCGTATTCAGCCTTAAAGGCAAAGTGAATGAGGAAATGTGTGTTGCCCCAGTTGCTACTGGCTGTCTTCTCATGACCAACCTTAGGGTGAAGGTGATGCTTCAGACCATAAAGCAGAGAAAGTGGTCTCTGATGACATCTTTGAGTGATTAAATCAATTAACCCTGAAACTTGCCCGACCTTTGGACTCCTGTTACATGAGAAAATAAACTTCTAAGTCAAAGAAATTGGGATCAGAGAGATTAAATGGTTCATGGAAGAAATGAAAAGCCAAGTCTTACAGTTCAGTTTTCTTCCTGCACACTCTACGAAGTTCCCTCTTAAGAAATTGGTGAGTATAGAAGAGGTGAGAAAACAGTACCTGCTCCCAAGAAAGTTCAAGTATCTTTGTGGAAGATAAACCACAGTTGTTAGGAATGGTACCAAATGATCTTGTAACAAACTCTGGCAGCATGTTTGAGTTTACAAAGAGTTTTGACATCTGTTATCTCCTTTTATCCTCTCAAGAAACTCTTAGGTAAGGATATGAAGAATACTTACTTTACAACTGAGGAGATGGAGGCTCAGAGAAGATTTACTATTTGCCCAAGATGATCTAGTCGGTAACTGAGCTAGGAACTGAACCCAGGTATTCAGATTCAAAATCCTGTGTCCTTTTTGCTGTTCCTCTTGCTGTGAATGCTCTTTGTGCTTTGGAATTCCATGATCTCTTACCTTGATATAGACACACGAGGATTCAGGAAAGTGATGCTGTACTATCCCCAGGTGCAATTGTCACTTGGCATACACATGTATTCACTCTACATGGGGAGCTGCGGATTTCTGTTTTTATATCTAGAATGTGGATGAAGTTCACAGAAATTGTTGAGTTCAAGGGAGGGAAGTGTTATTTTGGGATATTAGAATGTAGGATTTCTGTGGAGGATTTAATCTGGCTGAATGGTTTAAGATTACCCACCAATGGGAGTTGGTACTCCTCTATTTTATTTCTTTATTCATTTCATTGTCTCATTTTGTGCACTTTTGCTCATCCTTCAATGGATACAATAGGCAAAGTCTTGATAAACACAGAATATGTGAAAGTTTCTGCCATTTGTGTTCTAAAGCTTTCTTCTCTTTCCCCCAATCCCACCAAATTCATGGTAAACCAGTTACCTCTGTCTCTAAACTAAGCTGCTTTTGTAACTAGTTTTCCCCCTAACTTCCCACAGCATAAAAAGAACAGCCTAGCAATCTTCTCTTTGTATGGCTCATAATTCTGGGAAGATAGTAAACCAATTATATAGTGCAGCTGTACAAACATTTCAACTATAATCTATGGAGTTCAGATTGTGAATACATTTTCATTGTCTTCTCTGCCCATATGGAATCTCATTGTTTCTTTTAATTATATTTTAAAATTTTGTTTATGTAAGCTGGAATGTTCTTTAGCTGAAGTAAATTTAAGCTGCACTTGAAATGTTGAAATGAATTTTTTGAGGGGAAACATTTTTGGGAGAAAACTTATTTAGAATGAATACTAGTATTTGGGAATGGAAACGATTGAATTTTTGAGTCTAGTTTAGACCCTGTCAGCATAAGATTCCCCTTTCATGTTTCTTAGCAGTTGCTTAGTGGGATCGCCTCTTGAGATAGGTGCCTAGCTTAGAAACCCAAGTCCCTCTGCTAGAGGTATAATCATTGCACTGAATATTTATCCACACTTACTATAAAGCAGAGCCTACTTCAAGCACTTTATGTGAATTAGGCTATTTAATCTTCAAAATGGCCTGATGATGTGCTTATAGTTACTATCCCCATTTTGCAGACAAGGAAACAGAAGGATAGAGAGGTGAGTAAATTGCTCTTTGTCATCTACCAAGCCAGTGTTTAAGCCCAGGCATTTTAATTATTTATTTTTTTCAGCGTAACAGTATTCATTGTTTTTGCACAACACCCAGTGCTCCATGCAATACGTGCCCTCCCTATTACCCACCACCTGGTTCCCCCAACCTCCCACCCCTGCCCCTTCAAAACCCTCAGGTTGTTTTTCAGAGTCCATAGTCTCTTATGGTTTGCCTCCCCAAGCCCAGGCATTTTAAATCAGATCAACACTTCTTTTTTAAAATTTTATTTTATTTTTTCAGTGCTCCAAGATTCGTTTACGCACCACACCCAGTGTAGATCAACACTTTTAATTGTAGTGCTTAAATACCTTCCTTCAAAAGGAAATAACCTATTTAATTTATTTCCTTTAAGGGACCTCTTTCTTTCTGGAACTACTTACTGGTTGACCAGCTAACTAGTCAAGCAGTCTTAAAGTGACAGTGACAGTTTTCTGTATCTCATTACCAAAAGGCAAACTGGGAGAAATAATCTCCTGGAAGCAATTAGAGAAAGAGAAATAAGTTTTGCATCTCTATTTTAAACATGTGGACAGAATTACCTGTTAAATTTTATTTCTTTCACTTTTGATTCTTGAGACGTTTTCACTTTGCCCATAATAAAAAATAGAACCATCTGTTGAACATTCCATATTCTGTACTTTGACGTTACTACATCCTCCTAGGAAATACTTCATTGAGTTTCAAGGATAAATTCATTTTTTTCCCCTCCAGTTCATACTTGTAATTCTCTAGGAAGTGACAAATTTTCAAATGAATTGCTTCAATTGGTTGCCCATTGTTCACATGTTCGGCTGTGTTAGGAATGTAGCTTTTCTCCTCCTCAGAAGACAAGTGGTGGATTAGTGCTGGCTAATGATGAAAGGAATAAACTTCCTAAAAAGATGTTTCTATAAATCTGACTTTTCCCATAGTATATTTTAGATGCTTTAAGGATGGGGTGCAGAAGAAAAATGACTTTTCAAAGCTCATGTGTTTAGAGAGCCAGACCTGGAGTCACTATCTTAGGCTAGACCATTTTCAGCTAAATTTCACCCCCTCTCTCATCTTGATTGCTCTTTAATCTTTGTAGATTCTAGTCAAGCATGCTTCTTGAAGGGCTTGTCATTTATATTTTTGGAAATATACCAAATACAAGACCTGCCATGTTCTGAGGACCTGAGGAACTACTGCTCTGGCTTCTGTCTAGTTCTGGTGATTTGGATAACCAGGGATGATAATGCTCTAAACAGCTGAGTCACATCAGTAATACAGAAAAGAGAAAGCTTGACAAATGGAGATGATAATTAGCTAATTTGTCTACCTTGACCTTTGTTAAGTACTGCCTCCATTGAACTGTTATTCCTACATTTCTTAGAAGATTGCTGTAAGAAGTATCCTTATGAATTCTGATACTACATTTGTATGTTATTAAGGGGGGGGGGCTGCTATTAAGGAAGTTGCCTATAACATGGCTCAGTGCCCCATTAGGTAAGTTGCATGTGAGAATTCCCAGTTAGTTCTAACTGCAAAGAAAAGCTCTGCTTTCTCTGACAGACCATTGCATCTTTAGTTCTCCATTTTTTTTTTTTTAATTTATTTATTTGACAGAGAGAAATCACAAGTAGGTAGAGAGGCAGGCAGAGAGGGACAGGGAAGCAGGCCTCCTGCTGAGCATAGAGCCCGATGCAGGGCTCGATCCCAGGACCCTGGGATCATGACCTGAGCTGAAGGCAGAGGCTTAACCCACTGAGCCACCCAGGCACCCTAGTTCTCCGTTTTTAACAACAAAAATCAATCATAATTTTCTTACCCCTGGCTAACTTAGAAAAGTGAATTATATAAACACATGATTTCAGTAGTCTCTTTACTCTCTATACATGCCTTAAATTTTCCTGGGAATGATTTATTATTATTATTGGTACTTTACTATTTTATTAGATGTGTTTTGTTTTGTGTTACTTAAAATTCTTTTCCAAATCTAGTTGATGTATAAAAAATCTATCAAAAATTTATAAATTGTGAGAATTTATACTCACACCCTTGATATATACTCACTTGATATACACTCACCCTTACTGGGTGAGGGGTGGGTTTTGTCCTTTACCTGGGAGACCAGATTTTTTCTTACAAAATAAATTTCTTCTTTTTATTAGCAAGGAAAAATATTTCCTCTACACTCTCAGGTTGCTGATTGGAGGCCTGCTAATTAAACTGATTAAAGATTGGCAAGAGAGGGGCACCTGGGTGGCTCAGTGGGTTAAAGCCTCTGCCTTCAGCTCAAGTCTATCTCAGGTCCTGGGATAGAGCCTCACATCGGGCTCTCTGCTCAGCAGGGAGCCTGCTTCCTCCTCTCTGCCTGCTTGTGATCTCTCTCTCTGTGAAATAAATAAATAAATCTTAAAAAAAAAAAAAAAGATTGGCGAGAGAAAATCCAGATTTTAATATATGAGTGTATACGGGTGTTTACAGAACATGTGACTCAGGAAGCAGTTAGAATTTGGGGCTCATATACCATCTTAAAGGAGAAGGACACTTAGGGGACAACAAATGACTTTTAGGAAAGATAGATGGACCTCTAGAATAGATGGGAGATATGATAGTTTTGTGAGAATGTTTGTTTAGGCAGTTCCTTATCTTGGTGCCAACTTCTTTTCTCTGGTGATAGGAGTCGTTCTTCCCTGGTTATGAAAGTCTTGGGGAAGGATGAATTCTTTTGGAAGGCTCTGCTTTTAGGCAGGTAAAGGGAGTTCAGAAAACACACAAACAAAACAAAAGCAAAGAACTCTTCACAGTGGTATGTTTTGGATCTATGCAGTTTGAAAGATCACTGCTTTCAGGAGGGGAAGTTAATCTGGGTAGACCATTTGACATTGCAAAGTTTGTGGGTCAGAATGTTAAATGGAAAGGAGTCCTTTCTTTCTGCACTTTTATTTTGCCCTTTATTCGTTTTGCTTTTAGTCTAACTAGGCTCACAGACTCCTAGTTTCTTTATTCATGCTGGAATTAGAGAGTTAAGTACTGAATTAGGCAAAAGTTAGTTCAAATACATAGAATTTGCTCAACCAGAAATATATAGTATCTTCTAAAAGTATGTTGTAGTATCAAGTCCAGAGTACATTCCCAGTCTGTCTACTCCTTTTTGTCTCAACTGTTCACCTATTTGTTTGTTTCTTTAACTAAATCAATTCCCATTTATACTGTAATAATTTCTTAAATTATCCCTTTGCTTCTTTTCTTGCACCCCTGCAACCCCGTCCATTTGTCCTGCAATGTGGATATGTGATCTTTTAAAGGTAAGAGAGATTACTGGAAGTTGGAAACCTTTCATGGTTCTCTACTATCCTTAGAACAAAACCTTAACTTCTCAGCATGGCTCACAAAGCCTGGCATGACTTTGGTCCTGCAACTCATCTTAGGCCTCATTTCATCTCATCTTCCATTGTTCATTGCCTTCTGGACACAGAGGCTGCCCTTTTCTTTCTGTAGTTCTTGCTTAGGACCTTTGTGCAAGGTGTTTCCCTTGCCTGGGCTATCTTTGTCCAGATTTTCTCATGATTGGTTCTCATCTTTTGAGTATCACTTTCCCAGGGAAACTCTTTCTGACCCTATCATCATCCTCTCTTACTCTACCCACTTTCTCTCACATCACCTTGCTTTATTTTCTTCCGATCACCATTGCTATCTGAAATTGTTTACTTGTTTCTTGTTCATCTCCAACATGGAATGTAAACTCAGTAAGACTAAGACACTTTCTACTTTATTCTTTGCTATAACTTTATTACCTTCCTTCGTATGTACTTACGGGTGATTGATTGAGTGAATCATGTCAAATAGAAAACAAAAATGATTGTACCACTTTCTAAATAGAGTGATATTTCCCATGTAGACAGTAAATTAATGGGACCGATGTGGAAATTGAATTTTGAATTTATTTTATATGAATATTTAAAAAACAATTGTACTCAAACGCATGGGGAGACTTTCATATATATAATTCTTAAAATTCTGAAATAAGCAAAAACTTTTAAAAAAATTTATTCATTTATTTTAGAGAGGAAGAGAGAGCATGCACAGGAGGGGCAGAGGGAGAGAGAGAATCTCAAAAGCAGACTCTGTGCTAAGCTGAATTCAGGGCTCTGTCTCACCACCCTGAGATCACAACATGAACGGAAACCAAGAGTTGGGTGCTTAACCTATTGCACTACCCAGGCGCCCCATGAACTAAGATAAACTTTCAGAAAGTTAGAAATACAATACCAGAACCATTTGGTAGTGTGTTAATTATTCCTGAATATTTTTAGGTGTATTTTATGCTCAAGGATATTCTCCTATTTAACCAGATTCAACCACCAAATGAAGAAATGCACATTGATACATTAATCTGGTATAGTTTTCTGAATCCATTCAAGTTTCATCAGTTGTTCCAATAATGCCACTTTCAACAACAACAACAAAAACATCCAGTAGAATCGCTTGTTGCACTTAGTTGTCATTTCCCTTGAGCTTTTTTCACTTCGGAACAGTTCTTTAGTCTTCTTAACTTTCACAATCTGGACACATTTGAAAATAAAAGACCAACTATTTTCAAGGTTGTCCCTTAGTTTGTGTTGTCTGATCAAAATTCAACTGTGAATTTTGGCAGAAACATGCCAGAAGTGATGCTAAGTTCCATTCATTGATATATATATTTGATTAAGGTAGTGTCTGTCCCACTTTTCCAATATAAAGTGGAAATACTTCTTTTGTAATAAGGAAGTACTTTATGGGGAGGTACTTTATAGAATATCATTATAAAATATCTCTATTTCCATCAAACTATCAATTTATTCATTTAATTAAATGTATTTGTTTCTCATTTTCTTAAATGTGTTATATTCCATTGCTATCTTTATTTAAAATGTAGATCACATTGCCCCCATGTTAACCAGTAGAAATTTGTTCAAGCTAGTTTCTATGTCTTTTGACATATCTTCTTCATTCTTGTGCGCTTCTTTGCTCTCTGGCATAACAAGATGTTCTAGGCTCATCTTGTATTTTCCCTGCTTTAATTTTGCCTAATCAGCCATGTCCCCAAGGAGCCTTCAATTCTTTCTTTTTTTTTTTTTTTTTAAGATTATTTATTTATTTATTTGACAGAGAGAGATCAGACAGAGAGAGGCAGGCAGAGAGAGAAGAAGGGAAGCAGGCTCCCTGCTGAGCAGAGAGCCCGATGCAGGGCTCGATCCCAGAACCCTGAGATCATGACCTGAGCTGAAGGCAGAGGCTTAACACACTGAGCCATGAGATCAGGTCATGATCTCAGGGTCCTGGGATCGAGCCCCGCATCGGGCTCTCTGCTCCGTGGGGAGCCTGCTTTCTCCTCTCTCTCTTCCTCTCTCTCTGCCTACTTGTGATCTCTCTCTCTGTCAAATAAATAAATAAAATCTTTAAAAAAAAAAAAAAAGAAGGTGCCCAGAACAGTGAAAATATCAGATTTGCCTAGTGACTGCATAATGATTCCAAATACTATCTTAATATTTTCATAAACTTAAGTGAATGAGAATTGGCCATTAAAACATTAAAGCTCACTCTTCTATCAGTGCAAAGGGGAAAGGGATGGTAATTATGAAGAACCAAAGGCCTGGCACTGGTAGTAGAAGAGAGAGCCCATGAAGGAGCTGGCCATGCTCAGCTCCTTTCCCTGAAGGTGGAAGGTCATTCATGGGGAAGGCCATGCTCAGCCTGCTTTCCCTGAAGGTGGAAGGTCATTCATGGGGAAGGCAAAGTGACCACAAAACCTTGCCAGTTCAGTGCCCATTTTGAAGTTCAGCCTGAGTAAGACTCCATGCTGGTCAAAGAAATGAAGGTCAATATTAATTTAAAATCAAAACATTGTATCTAGAGTCCTTGCTATCACAGTCCTTTTGAGACCCAGATCTAAATGCTCATCCTTTTGTCTGTGTGTGTGTGTTGTTGTTGTTGTTGTTGTTTGTTTTTTGTTCTTTTGCTATAAAACTTCCAGCAGTATCTGAAAAGCGGTTACTTTTCCTGCTTAGCAGGAAAAAGCTAATGGGAAAAATAGTACTTGCATTGAAGTAGTTTCTGCCTAATTTTAAATCTCATTTTAAAAAAAGGAAGCAAAAAGATGTTTGTAAAAGAGGCACATTAGAAAATATCTTAGGGATACTGAATGGTTTAATTAAGATTTGCTTTTATTTTCTTTTCATGATTTTAATTGAGATATAGGTCATTAGTTTTCTATTAGTTTTTTTTTTATTACAGTCATATTGCTTTATAAAATAATGCTATTAAACTAATGTTCTACAACACAAAGGGGAATTGGTTTATTCTGCCTTTCAGTGTTTCTGGAAAGATTAATTTTGGTGAGACCATTCTTTATGTCTTACTGGTACTATGGCTTGAAAAAAAGTAGAGAAACCTGGTGGGAACAAATCCATCTTGAGTATAAGCTTAATTTCATTATCATAAAAAAAAGAGGATACAGTTCAAATTTTTTGCTTTTTCAATTATCTTTGTTGTTGTTAAAATGCTATTATTAGTGCTGTAAATGGCCATTATCTAGAGCTCGGGAATTTACTCCTTTTGATGTATGAAGATAGAGCAAAGGTCAAGTTCCAATATTGTCATGGACCCAATCCTGAAATGATTCCTCTTTGCCACTAGATGTCCCTGTATAGATGTTCCTTCTACCTGAGAGAATTTAAAAAGCTGCCAACAAAAATCAGAGGGATGTTTGCTCCTCCTAAATAAACCCTTCTTACTTACTTTGCTTTAGCACTGGGGTACTGATCAGATGATTCGACCTTTTTTTCCTGGAGGATTCATATCAGAGGACAAGACAGGCCTTGAACTAAACAAAAAGTGATCAAATTTAGGTTTGCACATTGGTCTGAACATACACATATTAACTGCTCATCCTGGAAATACATGAGAATCCCAACAGATAAAATTTGAATTTACAGACAGATTTTAGTTAAACATGCTAAAATGTGAAGGGGCTTAGGTTTGAATTAGATAACCAAAATGGAATATAATTTAAAATTACAGTAATAAAATAGGGTTGCATATGTTTTGAATATGAGAGTGGTATCATGGGAATTTAACAAATTTCTGTAATAGACATACAGAATAATATTAATCCCCAAGGGAACTTGGAGCTTATTTCATAATTCTTTGTTTTTCATACTTAACAAACATCAACCATGCTAGCTGCTAGAACAATGTGACATGATAGTTAAACCTGAGCTCATTTCTTTGTAAGTTTGTTTAATGTTTGGTTCTCTGTTTACCTGCAAAGGGAGGGAGTAGCTCAGTGCTCTGATGCCAAATGTCTTTGCAGTTTCAGGTTGTATGAAATCATAAAACTGGATCATTAGAATAATAATGAAATTCCTTATTATACTCTCTGTTTTGAAATGATTAGAATCATTCAGTAAGGTTTTGGTAATAAAATTCAATGTTAATAATCTTTCTATTTGAAACCTGAATTTGATGAAAAACTTTTGGGGAAATAATTATTTATTGGAACCAATGGATTATTTCAAAAGGGTTATATCCTGCATTTAAAATACTATAGGTATTCATTTATCATTTGAATATATTTTATTCAGTTCTGTGGTTAAATAATTTTTTATAATGCTGATTTGTATTTCATGACATATTACTATAATTCAACATAGGAACAATAAAGGGAAATAAAAAAAGTAGTACCAAATAACCAAAATTAATTTAACTTTTTTTTTCTTTTTTAACAAAAGCATCTATATTTTGGGATTTTTTTAATGAAAATTTCTTCTCAGTGTTGAAAAAGACACGAGTGGATACTCAGTCTTATCTTTCTCTCAGAGCAAAGTGATTTTTGAGAACTGGTAATATTTGAACAAGCTTTGAAGATGGTAATGAGTGCAGGAGATTGATAAAGGCAATTGTTAATACTGTCTCTTAAAAATAGGAAGAAAATTTTTACAACCTAAAACCTGGGCAAAATTCTTGAAAATATCACTGAATGACATTTGCAAAGCCTTTAGAGAAGGAAAAGGTGATTTTAAAAAAAATTTAATTTTAATTTTTTAGAAAGATTTGAGGGACAGCATGAGAGAGAGAATGAACAGGGAGAGTGGTAGAGGGAGAGGGAGAAACAGATGCTCTGCTGAGCAGGGAGCCCAATGCGTGGCCCTTTCCCAGGACTTTGGGATCATGACCTGAGCAGAAGGGAGCTGATTAACCAACTGAGCCACCCAGGTGCTCCAGAAAAGGTAATTATTAGAAATAAGCATATAGAATAAAAAAGTCAGGTAAGAGTTGGAGAGAATGTGGAGAATAACCCTGATTCACTGTTAGTAAGAATGTAAGCTGGTACAACCTATTTGGAAGTCTGGCAATTCCTCAAATGATTAAACATGAAGTTACCATATGACTCAACAAATGGTTGGTTATATGTCCAAGAGAAATGAAAACACATGTTCCCAAGAAAACATGTACCCAAATGTTCCAGCAGCATCATTCATAATAGCCAAAAGGTGGAAACAATCCAAATGGCCATCAGTGGACAAATGGATAAACCAAATGTGGTATGTGCATTGAATGAGATACTGTTCAACCCTAAAAAGGAATGAAGTACTGACACATGATGCATCGTGGAATAAGCTTGAAAACATTATATTAACTGAAAGAAACCAGTTACCAAAGACCACGTAATAGTATGATTCCATTCGCAGGGAAGCCCAGAATAGGTGAATTCATGTAGACAAAGTAGATTGGTATACACTTTATTTTAATTTTTAAAAATTTGAGGATGGTTGGTATAATGTTACATTAGTTTCAGGTGAACAACATAGATTTCAGTATCTCTGTAAGTTATGCTCTGTTCCCCACATGTGTAGTTACCATCTGTCGTCATACAATGCTATTAGAATATCACTGACTCTCTTCCCTCTGCTGTGCCTTTTATTCCCTGAATTGCACGCTCTGAGTGAGTTAATTGCATGTTATGTGAATTGTATCTCAATAAAGCTGTTAAGTGAAATGCTAATATATGTTACAACATGGATTAACCCTTGAAAATACTGGGCTGAGTGAGAGAAATTAGCCCTATATATGGGCTCCCAATCAGGGATTTATTGTTCTTCCAGCCAGATGCAGACTACCAGTCACAAATCATTTTTCCTCTAAGCAAAGTTGTCTTGTGAAATATGCCACATGCTAGCTTTACTTGGGCTCCCAAGGGAATGGAGCTGGAAAGTTAATTTAAGTTCAGGTTATCATGTAGAAGGTGAAGAGGGTAGCTCTTGGCCCTGAGACATATACTGAAGTCCTTACACTAACTTATTACCCATCAGATTCTATTCATCTTGGCTTACGTGATTTCCATCTTATTCTTGGAAAAATCAGTACATTTAATTTTTTTTTTTACATACAACATTTAAAATGTTATTGTATTGCCTTCTCTAGACTAAGTAAAATCCCTTAAATGTAGCCATTTCTACACGAGGTAACTTCTTCATCTTTTTAATATAAACCCTTTTTTCTTTAACAATGTATGCAACCACACTATTCTGTAGAAATTCAGCATAACAGCATGTAACTTGGACCAAAGCTAAGCATAGAAAATTAGTTCACTGTATTAAATATCAGAAACCCAAGAATGAGTGCAATTTATAACAAAAAATTGCATTTTTTGTTGTTTTTCCTGTGCATTAATTCTCCCCATCATCTTCTTTCAGTTAACTAAAAAATCCAGTTGTGAGGATACATCATGGTCAATGATAAGGAGTGAACATGGCAGGAAACTTTGGGCATTGCCAGAGCATAGATTTTTCTGTCAGTATTTGAGCTCCTTCTGTGCAACTAGAAGGATTGGGGGTAGATATATCTGATTAAATATATCTTGGGACACATAGTTTCTAAAAAATGACAGGATTTTGAAATGATGACTACAGCTGACACCCCCAATATAACTTGCCTACTCTTTGTGGAAATGCTTGATGTACACATATCGGTCTTTTTACCCTTTCACATGGAGTCCTGTTCAAAAGGTATTTTCCATGGGTGGATTACTTCTGTGAAATGAAACAAAGGAAGAGACTGTATATGAAGTAGCTAAAACCAGGTATTCCGTTAATGTCAAATTAACGGCCAGTTAGTGATATATTTGCAAGTTAGCACTTTTGGGGGAGGGGAGTGCCAATCTAAAGGCTCTTTAATTGATATTTGTTGTTTTTTAAGGGCCACTAGCAACTCAAGTTTACTTTGTAGAGCATAGCAAAGTGATAAATTATGCTTATTATGGTTATTCTTTTGATTCACTTTTTTTTGGTTTTGTTTTGCAAAATAGGTTCACTGATGTTCAAAGAAAGCAATGATTTTCAAATTATTTTAGCCAATGTGTTCCTTTGGCTCTGCTGATGGAGCATGTGACTCTGGATCTTAGGGTTGTGAGTTAGAGCCTTGCTTTGGCTGTAGAGATTACTTAAAAATAAAATCTTTAATAAAAAAATTAAATTTCAAAAAATCTAACATGGAAGCTAATATGTGAAACAGATTACAGTGGAGTTGCTTAGTTTGAAATGAGGAAAGGATAATGGAGTCTGGTATCTGCAGCAAATTACTAGCAATCTTCTGGAAATCCCAAAGGTGGTAGAAAATGGAGTTGGAAAATCTCCTGTATAATGCAAAAGATATTAATTGGAGTTCTAGACTCATCTTCAAGTAATTACTTAAGCAATTCCAGATAAGTCACTATCCCTCTGGGTTATTGTTTTCCCTGTGTGGAAAATGAGGTATGGAATAAAATGATTTTTAAGGTTTTTTTTTTTTTTTTTTTTTTTTTTTTTTACAATTCTGATTCTTTGAGTTGTGGACTAAGGTCCCTTAATAAAGATAGGTACACAAAATATTAGGTTAAAACTAGAAATTGGCTAAAGGCTCATAGCTATAGCAAAATTAAATTTTAATTCATTGGTCAATATACAAAGATCTAGGTAATGACGTTTTAAATTCAGTTTTTAAGAGTAACAGAGTAAAACTCTGTTAAATATAAACCAGGTTACCAGCTTTGATATTTAAGAACTCGATTTTAATCTGCTTCTGCTTGTGGGAGTTAATTTTGACAGCATATTTCTGGGGTTTGATATTTTAACCTTCTTTTATAATCATTGAGTTTTAAATTTTATGTCACAGGCTATAAACAGAGAAAGTTACATTTTTTATTATTTTTGAATGACTTTTCATTTAGGCTGACAACACTGTTTTTTTGAGGACGTGCAGTACCCTCAGAGTCCCTGTGACAAGTGCAGGCACTATCAGAGTGCAGGAGAGACACTTTCTTGGGTGTACCTTTCCGTTGTGTGCTTTATTGAGGTTGTACAGTGAAATCGTGTGGCAGCACTCCAAAGCAAGGAGCAAATAAATGCATGTGCTGTGGATCTGAGCAGTCGCCAAGAGACCCGGTCCACAGGTGTTCTCCCACATTATTGCTATACACATGCCACACAGTTCAGGTCAGGGACATGGAGGGATGAGGATGTTTTCTCTACTTTATACATCAAAATGGACAAAGTTGTTTTTAAAAACACTTAAAAAAAAAAACCTGTATTCAGGGGCAGCTACTTCACCAGGGCAGATAATCTCTTGTGATTGTATATCCTGCTGGTGGGCCTGGAGGTCTAACACCAATACTGGATAAGATGTGGCTGTTTCCTACACCCATCTTAAAGCCTGCCATGACAATAGGAATGATAAAACCCAGTGTATTAGAGTCACATGACTTGAATAGTAGCGTCAGAAAGGAATTTCTCTTTTTAGTTTCATTGTTCCTCTATGGCTCTTTTCTTGACACTGAAAATAGATGCAATTCAATGAATTTTCAATGAATCTTAAGTATACAAAGAGTCTAAATCCAAAAAGCAAAATGTCCAGTCCCATGTAGAAGCCATTAGTTTTCATTAAAAGCCACAACTTGATTTAAAGTTGAAGCTTCTTCATGTCTTGAAAATTTTTGCCACTAGATTGGTAATGCATCAGTATCTACGTGATAGTTTCTTGCTCTCAGGCCTGCCCAGCTTTTAATTCCTCCTCTCCTTGCTAACTTGTTTCTGATCTTTCTCATGCTGGTGGGTGGAGGAGGTAGGAGAAGGACAGGGGGTGTTTTGCTTGACTGGTACTGTGGAGGTAGGTCATACGCTCTGGAGATGGCAGACATTAAAGCTGATTCTTGCTTGTAAGGACATATGGGTTTTTCAGAGATGATCCCGTGTTGTAATTCCTGCAATTTCTCTGACATGGGCAAATGCATTTTTATTTAGCCTAGTTGCTCATTTCCTCCATTGCCTCTAGGAATGAAAGCCCTTGCTTATATCTGTTGATGCTTGTTCATTGTCCTGCAGGCTCTCTTAGTATCTAAAATTCCCCATATGATTCTTTCTCCTATATGAGACCCACATTTGGTCCAAGAGAAAGAGTCAAAAATTCTTTGTACTGATAAATTCTCAGAAAATGGTTACTCTCCTGCATAGGCTACTTCAGTCAGCTTCTTGCCCCTAAGTTCCTAACAGCTGAGGACATTGCCTCCTTTAAAGCTACTGTCTGTCGACTTGAGGTGAAGGGTTGACAGTTCTCTGAAAATCTATCTTTAAAAATCCATCTCTGGGTTACTGTGATGCTGGCAATGATCTATCTCTTGACCTGCGCTGTTGGGTGTTACATGGATGTTTAATGCAAATTCATTTTGCATTTCATTTACATTTTGTAACTTTTCTGTGTGTTAGAGTCCAGGAATACTAATTAAGAAAAAAAAAATAGTCCAAATAATATCATCCAGGTGGTGAAAATCTACAATAAACCTCCTCCTTTTTAATCTCCAACTCCCAATCCTCGTGTCTTATCAATGCAGGGTCTTCTTTCTGGTTCTTAGATTCTTTGAACAGTTTTTGACCTGCTCTATTTCCTCGTTTTAGGAAGTGTTTCAACTGAAATTTTTATTTTAGCACCTGTACTTTTATTTTAACTACAACCTCATGAATACTGATAACAAATACTGTGTTAAGCCTTCTACGTATATCAAGAAATCTTCCTACAAACTCAAAAAAAGGTTAAGAATTGTTACCATTATTTTATACATGAAGATATTAAGGTTTTAGGGGTCAAGTAACTTGCCCAAAGTTGCAGAACAAGTAAATGATTGTTCCAAGATTTGGACCGAATGTTTTCTGCTTTCAAAGCCATCTTTTTCCTCTGAGACTATTTTCCGTCTCAGAATAAGGATGGTCACATGTGTGACTTGAGGATGACCACAGAACACACAGTGAAGATGGAACTGTTCAGTGTCAGGTTTCCCCGTGTCTCCCATTTGCTGAGGTCAGAATGTAAGCAGTTATTCACTTCAGGTCTGATGAACAAAGCCTGCTTGAAACCAGAGGAAATTTCTGGGAAGTTTATGGCTCATGTGATGGACACTACTGTGCCTATCCCAAACTAAACAAAAAATAAAAAGAATGAAGAAGGAGAACAGGTTGGCCTCAGAAGATTAACTCAGCCACTGTGGCTGGTTGTCATAGTTTTATCCTCAGAATAAATTATCATTGGTCTCAGGTAATCTACATGTGTACTTTAGAAGGGTAAATAATTTAGCTCTTTGTCATGGAGGTGGGCAGTAATTGCCCATTAGGGCAATTTTGGTAAACAGGGCTTGTCCTTCAGATGAACCAGATATCTGGTCTAGTGATAGCAGTGAGGTGAACAGTGGAGCTGCGTGGACTAATGAACTAAGTGCTGTTTTGCCGTTTTGTTGTGGTGGTAGAACATGGGACCTCACAGTGCTGAGTCCCACTAGTCGATTAATTTTACTCCTTGACTAAAATGTGTACGGTGCTGATGAGTCCACTAGCGGTGGCCATCTGTTGGAACCTTGCTTGGCTTCCCTTTCTTGGTAAACTCAATCCGTTGAATTGATAATGCATCCTGAAAGCATTTTGTCTAAAATATGATTTCTAGTTTTCTCATTGTAAACATAATAAAAATTCACAATAGATAATTTTAAATAATTAAAAGGATAGTGTAATTATAACTCAACAATTCTAAGATATGATTGTTAACCTTTGTTCATTTTAATCATTTTTTTGGTATAGCTGAGCTGTATACCAATGTACATAGTGAAGGACTATATAAACAATTCCATAGTCTTTTTTTTTTCGACTTCATTTTTTATTAGGTTTTAAAATTATAGGGTAGTTAATATACATTCATTTATAACGTAAGCCCTCTTTCTTCTTGTTACGAAATTCTTGTTAAAAGTGTATATTTCGGGTACCTGGGTGGCTCCATTGGTTAAGCGTCTGCCTGTGACTCAGGTTGTGATCCCTGGATCCTGGGATCAAGTTTTGCTTCGGGCTCCTTGCTCAGCAGGGAGCCTGCTTCTTTCTCTCTTCCTGCTGCTCCACTGCTTGTGCTCTCTTTGTCCAATAAATAAATTAAGAAAATCTAAGAAAAAATATTTCATTGTTTATATAATGTTTCATCATGTGGTTAAATCACAATTTACTTAAACATTCCCTCATTATTGGATCATTGTTCCCCCCCCCCATGTTAGGCTGCAATAAATATATTTTTGTTTAAAATTTTTTTTGATATTTTGGCATATTTTTTTATTTTTTTATTTTTATTATTATTTTTTTTAATGAAAAGGGTGGAATTTAATCTTTATTTACAGACGCTGCAAGAGAGGAGATTCCACATAGAAATAAGAAACCCACTGGGAGGAGGAGCTTCATACAGTTTGTACAGTTTGGAACTGGTCAAGTAGAGTTTTGTTGTAAAAAGTGCTACAATAACAAAACACATTTAAAACGAGTTCTTAGTAGAGAAACAGTAAGACAAACTTCTACCAAACAGAGCACACCACAAACAACTTTCTGCGTCGGCTATACAAGCTAAAAGTTAAAGGTCCCAGCGGTGCCATCCTGAACCTGGAACGTATAGCCTTCAGAGGTAGTTTCTGGCACAACATTCTGATTTTCCTCTTCCTCTACAGAGAAATACTTCTCAATCAAGTTTAATGAAGCTTTGTACACAGACTCATTTTCATGGTTTTGTAGAGCCTCGATTTTGTCCAAACCTCCACATTCTTCGATCATTATACTAAGTTTCTCGGTTTCACCTAATTTCTCAGCAGCCTGAAAGATATTGGAAATGGCATCCAGAATGACCAAAATAATTTTGGTATCCTTCGCAGTTAAGAGGTTCATCAATGGTTCTATTATGCCACAATGGACGAGGTATACAATCTGTCAACTGTCCCACCACTTGTATAGTTGGTCACAGCTCAGACAGCTTCCTTTTGTGTCTTAAAGTCTGCCTTAGAGAGAACACCAACGAGGAATGGGACTAATCCATGATTCACAACTTGCTGAATCTGGTCCTGGCGGCCAGCTGTGATGTTTGACATTGTCCACGTGGCTTCCTTCTGAATATTAGTTTTGGGGTTCGTTAGCAGGCTGGGAAAGACAGCAAGCACTCCGGCATCTATTACAACCTGAGTCTGTTCATCTGTCCCAGTAACAATATTTCCTATGGCTCTTAGCGCAGGAGTCACAATGGACAATTCAGTAGCTCCTAGAAGCTTTACAAGCTGGGGCACAACTCCTGTTTTCACAACCATCTCAATCCATTCATTTGGACCATCTGTCAGGTAGGAGATGGCCCAGCAGGTATCTGCCAAGACCTCTGGATCGTCGTGATGCAGGAGACGAACTAAGGTAGGAAGAATCTGCTCGACGGCATCTAGCGGGGGTGCGGGGTTCTTGTTGCGACAAAGGTTTGAAAGTGTCCAAGTAAGGTTCCGTAAGTAGCCACATGCTAACGATGACATATCAGGAACCGCAAGGAGAGCCAGAAGTGGTTCAACTGCACCATACTTGATAACCGAGTCTCGAAAAACTGAACCGTCACCTGCAATGTTTCCTAGAGCCCACACAGCCTGTTCGCTGATGTGGGCGTGGGAAGATGCCAACAGGGAAATGAATGCTGGGATAGCGCCTCCATCCACCACAGCCTTGGTCTGTTCTGATGTCCCGGAAGCAATGTTAGTGAGAGCCCAAGCGGATTCAAACTGAATGGGACTACAATCGGTTCTGCCCAAGAAGGACACAAATTTTGGAATCAAACCAGCCCAGATTATGTTGTCTATGGGGGGCTGCTTTTCCCGAGAAAGCAGTTTCCTAGCAGCTTGAGTAGCCTGGAGCTGGCTTTCCAAATTGTTGCTATTTATGCCCTTGACAGTGTCATCAACAGACCAATTTACAGTACCCTGGTTGTTGCGGTTTTCCTGCAGTGGAGAGGTAGCATCATCGGGAAACGAGCTTACGTTTCTCCTTTTCAGCATCTGGTCATCCTTCTTAGCTTTCCTCAGCTCCACATTAACTTCTATTCGACGCCGCCTCATTTCTGTACTGTCTTTCCCCTTATTCTTGAATCTATTAAGGCGGGCAGCTGGTGAATTAGCATTCTCGTTGGTGGACATGGTTATGAGACAAAGGGAGAAAGCTACACGGCCGGCTCAGGCTTCCACGGGAGGCGGTCCGGGATGTGTAGGCTGCAGGTCAGCTGCCCTCAAAACGTCCACCACGGATCACCCCAAAGATGGTGTCGGCATGTTTTTTAAAAAAAATTTTTATTTATTTCTTATTTTTTTATAAACATATAATGTATTTTTACTCCCAGGGGTACAGGTCTGTGAATTGCCAGGTTTACACACTTCACAGCACTCACCATAGCACATACCCTCCCCAATGTCCATAACTCCACTCCCCCTCTCCCACCCGCCCCCAGCAACCCTCTGTTTCGTGAGTTAAGAGTCACTTATGGTTTGTCTCACTCCCAATCCCATCTTGTTTCATTTATTCTTCTCCTATCCCCCTAACCCCCCATGTTGCATCTCCACTTTCTCATATCAGGGAGATCATATGATAGATGTCTTTCTCTGATTGACTTATTTCACTAAGCATGATACCCTCTAGTTCCACCCACGTTGTCGCAAATGGCAAGATTCCATTTTTTGATGGCTGCATAGTATTCCATTGTGTATATATACCTCATCTTCTTTATCCATTCATCTGTTGATGGACATCTAGATTCTTGCCATACTTTGGTTGTTGTAGACATTGCTGCTATAAACATTCTGGTGCATGTGCCCCTTCGGATCACTACGTTTGTATCTTTAGGGTAAATACCCAGTAATGCAATTGCTGGGTCATAAGGTAGTTCTGTTTTCAACATTTTGAGGAACCTCCATGCTGTTTTCCAGAGTGGTTGCACTAGCTTGCATTCCCACCAACAGTGTAGGAGGGTTCCCTTTCTCCGCATCCTCGCCAGCATCTGTCATTTCCTGACTTGTTAATTTTAGCCATTCTGACTTGTGGGAGGTGATACCTCATTGTGGTTTTGATTTGTATTTCCCTGATGCTGAGTGATGTGGAGCACTTTTTCATGTGTCTGTTGGCCATCTGGATGTCTTCTTTGCAGAAATGTCTGTTCATGTCCTCTGCCCATTTCTTGATTGGATTGTTTGTTCTTTGGGTGTTGAGTTTGCTAAGTTCCTTATAGATTTTGGACACTAGCCATTTATCTCATATGTTGTTTGCAAATATCTTCTCCTATCCTGTCAGTTGTCTTTTGGTTTTGTTAACTGTTTCCTTTGCTGTGCAAAAGCTTTTGATCTTGAATGAAATCCCAATAGTTCATTTTTGCCCTTGCTTCCCTTCCCTTTGGTGATGTTCTTAGGAAGATGTTGCTGCGGCTGAGGTTAAAGAGGTTGCTGCCTGTGTTCTCCTCAAGGATTTTGATGGATTCTTTTCTCACACTGAGGTCCTTCACCATTTTGTGTCTATTTTCGTGTGTGGTGTAAGGAAGTGGTCCAATTTCATTTTTATGCATGTGGCTGTCCAATTTTCCCAACACCTTTATTGCAGAGGCTGTCTTTTTTCCATTGGACATTCTTTCCTGCTTTGTCGAAGATTAGTTGACCATAGAGTTGAGGGTCTATTTCTGGGCTCTCTATTCTGTTCCATTGATCTATGTGTCTGTTTTTGTGCCAGTACCATGCTGTCTTGATGATGACAGCTTTGTAATAGAGCTTGAAGTCCGGAATTGTGATGCCACCAACTTTGGCTTTCTTTTTCAATATTCCTTTGGCTATTCGAGGTCTTTTCTGGTTCCATATAAATTTTAGGATTATCTGTTCCATTTCTTTGAAAAAAATGGGTGGGATTTTCATAGGGATTGCATTAAATGTGTAGATTGCTTTAGGTAGCACAGACATTTTCACAATATTCTTCCAATCCAGGAGCATGGAACATTTTTCCATTTCTTTGTGTCTTCCTCAATTTCTTTCATGAGTACTTTATAGTTTTCTGTGTATAGATTCTTAGCCTCTTTGGTTAAGTTTATTCCTAGGTATCTTATAGTTTTGGGTGCAATTGTGAATGGGATTGAATCCTTAATTTCTCTTTCTTCTGTCTTGTTGTTGGTGTAGAGAAATGCAACTGATTTCTGTGCATTGATTTTATATCCTGACACTTCACTGAATTCCTGTACAAGTTCTAGCCGTTTTGGAGTGGAGTCTTTTGGGTTTTCCACATATAGTATCCTATCATCTGCGAAGAGTGATAGTTTGACTTCTTCTTTGCCGATTTGGATGCCTTTAATTTCTTTTTGTTGTCTGATTGCTGAGGCTAGGACTTGTAGTACTATGTTGAATAGCAGTGGTGATAATGGACATCCCTGCCGTGTTCCTGAACTTAACGGAAAAGCTTTCAGTTTTTCTCCATTGAGAAGGGTATTTGTGGTGGGTTTTTCCTAGATGGCTTTGATAATATTGAGGTATGTGCCCTCTATCCCTACACTTTGAAGAGTTTTGATCAGGAAGGGATGCTGTACTTTGTCAAATGCTTTTTCAGCATCCATTGAGAGTATCATATGGTTCTTGTTCTTTCTTTTATTAATGTGTTGTATCACATTGATTGATTTGCGGATGTTGAACCAACCTTGCAGCCCTGGAATAAATCCCACTTGGTCGTGGTGAATAATCCTTTTAATGTACTGTTGTATCCTATTGGCTAATATTTTGGTGAGAATTTTCACATCTGTGTTCATCAAAGATACTGGTCTGTAGTTCTCTTTTTTGATGGGATCCTTGTCTGGTTTTGGGATCAAGTGATGCTGGCCTCATAAAATGAGTTTGGAAGTTTTCCTTCCATTTCTATTTTTTGGAACAGTTTCAGGAGAATAGGAATTAGTTCTTCTTTAAATGTTTGGTAGAATTCCCCTGGGAAGCCATCTGGCCCTGGGCTTTTGTTTGTTTGGAGATTCTTGATGACTGTTTCAATCTCCTTACTGGTTATTGGTCTGTTCAGGTTTTCTATTTCTTCCTGGTTCCGTTGTGGTAGTGTATATGTCTCTAGGAATGCATCCATTTCTTCCAGATTGTCAAATTTGATGGCGTAGAGTTGCCCATAGTATGTTCTTATAATTGTCTATTTTTCTTGTGTGTTAGTTGTGATCTCTCCTCTTTCATTCATGATTTTATTTATTTGGGTCCTTTCTCTTTTCTTTTTGATTAGTCTGGCCAGGGGTTTATCAATCTTATTAATTCTCTCAAAGAACCAGCTCCTTGTTTCATTGATTTGTTCTATTGTTTTTTTGGTTTCTATTTCATTGATTTCTGCTCTGATCTTTATGATTTCTCTTCTCCTGCTGGGTTTAGGCTTTCTTTCTCATTCTTTTTCCAACTCCTTTAGGTGTAGGGTTAGGTTGTGTACTTGAGACCTTTCTTGTTTCTTGAGAAAGGCTTGTACTGCTATATATTTTCCTCTCAGGACTGCCTTTGCTGTGTCCCACAGATTTTGAACCGTTGTGTTTTCATTATCATTTGTTTCCATGAATTTTTTCAATTCTTCTTTAATTTCCTGGTTGACCCATTTATTCTTTAGAAGGATGTTGTTTAGTCTCCATGTATTTGGGTTCTTCCCAAATTTCCTCTTGTGATTGAGTGCTAGCTTCAGAGCATTGTGGTCTGAAAATTTGGCATGTTTCTTAGACAAAATTCACCGTGATAGAATTTCTGGACAGAGGACGAATAAACTTCTTAAAATTTTATTTAAAATCAATTAATTAACATATAGTGTATTATTAGTTTCAGAGATAGAATTCAGTGATTCATTACAAGTGTCCTCCTTAATGCCCATCACCCAGTTACCCCATCCTCTCACCTACCTCCCCTCCAGTAACCCTCTGTTTGTTTCCTATAGTTAAGAGTCTCTCAGGTTTGTCTCCCTCTGATTTCTTCTTAAGGCAAATACATTTTTATTTACTTATTATTTTTAAAGATTTTATTTATTTATTTATGAGAAACAGAGGCAGAGGGAGAAGCAGGCTCCCCGCTGGGCAGGGAGCCCAATGTGGGACTCTATCCCAGGACCTTAGGATCATGACCTGAGCCAAAGGCAGATACTTAATCCACTGAGCCACCCAGGCTCCCAGGGCAAATACATTTTTAAATTTTAAATGTTGTTTCTCAAGAAATGGAAAAAATAGATTGTAATATATAGATATGCATCCAAAGTAATCATTTTCTTAAGAACAAGTAGTTAGAATGTGAACTATACTTATCTATATTACTATAGATCTATAGTAGTTCTATACTTGTTTATTTTACTATAGAACTATATTTGTTCCCCTTCTTATATTTTCTTTTTAAAATAAGGAGATTCAAAGTTAATGGAGCAGTGTGAAACAACATTACTTATTTTAGAGTGCTATTTTGAAGGAACTCAGATTATTTTATTGCATTAATTCACAGAGTTCTTTGAGACAAGTGATAAGGTTATTATATCATAATTGAAAAAATAGAGCTGATGCTTTTTTTCAAATTCACTCAGTCAGGGTTTGGCAGGACCCCAGATAATCTTTGTCTTTTTTAATTATTTTTTTTTAAATTTTCACCTGCTATGTATGTGTGACCTTTGTATAATTTCTACCAGTGAACTATTGATACAGCAAAGAGAAAAATTGTGAATGCCACGAATACTTACCCTTTTTAATAGAATTTCAGCAAAGAAGAGAAGGACTGAAAGGACAGGGTATAAAGATGAAATTCTCTCATTTTAAAGTGTCGTAAAGAATTTAGGTAAAGAACAGATTCATGATGCTGGGTTTCCTCCTTGGGTACATGTAAGCATATTTAAAATGGACTTTACTCATTAGTGACACAAAACTTTCTACTTGTCTTTCTCCTTCCATATTTTTTCCTTGAACTATAAATGGATAAGTATATACAGATCTTCCTTGACTTACACTGGGGTTACATCCTGATAAGCACATTGTCGGTTGAAATAATAGAAGTCAAAAGTGCATTTAATACTCTTAACCCACCAAGCACCATAGCTTAGCCTGGCCTACCTTAAAAGTGCTCATAACACTTATATTGGCTTACAGTTGGGCAAAATCACCTAACACAAAGCCTATTTATAATAAAGTGTTGAATATCTTATTAATTTATTGAATGTTACATTAAAAGTGAAAACTAGAATGGTGGTATGGGACCAGAATGGTTCTTCATTGTATTGGTTTTTTACCCCTGGGATTGTGTGGCTGACTCGGAGCTGTGGGAAAGTGGGAGGGAGAATATCATGCCATATATTGGTAGCTCCAGGGGAAAAAAAAATCAAAATTTGAAGTACTGTTTCCACTGAAAGCATATTGCTTGCACACTATTGTAAAGTCAAAAGTCATAAGTCAACCATCATAAGTCGGGAACCATCTGTAGGTACATATACACTTACAGGTATAGATTTTTCCAATGAAGTATTCATTCAACAAACATTTATTTTAAAAAAGCTTTTCTTTTCTTTTCTTATTGTAGAAGAAAACACACTCTTGTATTATAAAAAGACCACAGAGATATCAAAACTAATAGTGTCACCATCATTGATTTGTTCTGAGGATTAAACGTGTGGTACTGAGCACAATACTTAATATCTCACAGGTGAGTAATAAGCCTTAGCTTTGGGAATATTAGTCTCGCATATTGATGTAGGAAAGACTCAAAGAGGTAGGAAGTCTAGATAGCAGGAAAGAAAGTGTGTAGCCATGTGGTCCAGATTAGGTACCTGGAGGAATGGTTGAAATATTGGCAAAGAAGTATGGTTGGAGATCTTTAATTATGAGTGGAGAAGAGATGAATGAGAGTGGTCTTTCAAAGTATTCAAAGTCTGCTCATAGAACTGAATAACAGAAAACTACCATTTTTGTATTTCCTTTTTTGATTTTCCATTTTGCTTCTTGAAATGAAAGACAGTTAACAACAAAGAAGGCAAGAGAAAGAAATAAAAGGCATAAAGACTAGAAAGGAAGAAAGACACTGTCATTTTTCACAGATGACACCTGTATACATAGAAAATTCAAAACAACCTGCAGATAATTATTAGAATTAATAACTGAAATTAAAAAAAAATTTAAATAGGGTTATCATGTTTCTAAATACCAGGAGCAATTTGAGCAAAAAACAATGCCATTTGTGAAAACAAACAAACAAAAATATGTAGGAGTAAATTTAATGGGAGAGATGTAGATGCTTTTCATAGAAAACTCTAAAATATTTCTAGAGAAAATTTAAAAATATCTAAATAGAAGAAGGGTTATAATATGTTCATAGTTTGGAAGACTGTTGTCATCATGTCACTTCTATCCCAGTGAATCCTTACAGTCAGTGCAATCTTTTTTTTTTTTTTAAGATATTATTTATTTGAAAGAGAGAGAGCATTATGGGGTGGAGGGAGGAACAGAGGAAATGGGACAAGCATACTTCGCATTGAACACAGAACTGGATGGGGGCTTTAGTCCCACAACCCTGAGATCATGACTAGCCAAAATCAAGAGTCTACCATTTGACTGACTGAACCACTCAGGCATCCCAGATCAGTGCAACCTTAATCAGAATTCCCACAAAGTCGTATGTATGTTTGTGTGTGTAAATTGACAAGTTGATTTTTAAAATTTATGCAGAAGAATAAGACAGTCTTAAAGAACAATAAAGTTAGGAGACACTACTAGATACAAATACTGATTTTAATCCCAAATAAATTAATATGGTGCATTGCTTATGCAAGGCTGGGCAAACAGACCAATGGAAAAAAATTCTACCAACTAATCCTCCTATAACTTATGGCAAATGTGACACTGCAGAGCAGTGAAACTATGATAATCTTTTAAGTAAATTGTTCTGAATTAGAGAACCATATGGGGAAAATAAAACAAACCCCATTTCAGGTGCTATGCAAAAGTCAATTCTGGTAAAATCTATTTCTAAGTGTAAATGGTAAAACACTAAATATTCTAGAGATAACATTGGAGATTATCTTCATGACTTTGGGGTAGGGAGTGATTTCTGGAAAAGGGACCCAAAAAGTTCTTGTTATAAAGGAAAATATTATTAATAAGTTGTTCAACATTAAAATTAAGGTCCTCTGTTCATCATAAGATATAACTTAAGTCAAGTGGGAAAAGATATCAACAATGCCTGGAACTGATAGAGGGCATGTTACCAAAGCATTAAGAATTACTACAAATTAGTATGATAAAGACAGATAATTGAATATTTAAAAGGGGCAATGGGCTTGAACAAACCCTTTAAAAAAATAGGATCTCCAGTCAGATGGTAAATATAAAAAGGGATATATATATGGACATGTATTTTACCAAAACACATATACAAGAATGTTCATAGCAATTTTATTTATAAAAACCAACAACTGAATATTATTTAAATATTTATTATCATGAGAAAGGATAAACTGTGTTTTAGTCACACATTCACACAGTGTAATACTATAAAAAGTGAAAAAGAATGTACTACAGTTACATGCAATAACATAGGTGACTCCTAGAAACCTGATAATAGAGAAAGCAGAAAATAATAGTCTGTAAGACTTCACTTTAAATAACATGAGGACCAGGCAAGGGTAGTGGTGATAGAAATTGATGATAAAAGTGTTTATCCTGGGGGAGGAAGTGGTTTTGGTGCTGGTAGTTTCTTGGGTGCTGGTATTACTTTATTTTTATGTGGGTGGTAGTCACCTGGGCAAGGTCATTTTGTGATATTTCACTGGGTTGTAAATTATGATTTGTGTATTTTTCTGTATGTGTGTTTTGCTTCAGTAAAAGTTTTTTAAAAAGCCAATTGCATTCCTAAATAACATCAGTTGTGTAATCTGGAAATAAATCCAACAAAACATGCAAGTTCTTCAGGAAAAAATATTTTTATTTGAAGATACTGAAATTATTCAAATGTACAGACTTACCATGCTTAGAGATAGCAAGATTCAATATTGTAAAAATGCCAGGTTCACATTTATAGTTATCTATAAATTTAATGCAAGTTAAATAGAAGACCCAAAGGGTTTTGGAAATGATTCTAAAATTCATGTGTAAGAACAAAGGGCTAATAATAGAGCACTAATGAAGAAAAAAAAAGGCAATGTGTGGATTTACTCTATGAGAATTCAAGAGATTATGAGTGGGGAGAAACAATTTCTCACAATTATGAAGCTATAGGGATTAAGACAATGTGGTATTGGTATAGAAACAGAATAGAGAACTCAGGCATTGAAAGACACTGATACTTCTATGTATCCTTGGTATATGATGTGGTATTGCAGATCAGT
Organism: Meles meles; assembly: GCF_922984935.1. Lineage (NCBI taxonomy): Eukaryota > Metazoa > Chordata > Mammalia > Carnivora > Mustelidae > Meles > Meles meles. The sequence goes on from NC_060072.1 coordinate 62,678,418, forward strand.
GGGGAAAAGTTGGATCTTTCTGCAAACGGGGGGACACTAATATTTAATGATGGGAAAAAACCAATATTGGATCCCTACATCATCTCATACACAAACAATACCTAGAGGACTGAAGAATTAAACACGAAAAGTCAAGTTCCTACATTTAACACAATTTTTACGCATGTGGTGTATTTCATAGCAAAAATATGAAAGAGAAATAAAAAGTCTTAAATTATTATAGTGTTATGAATTATTAAAGGAAAGAAAGTATAATAACCATAACATTATTTCACTTCACTGATAAAGAGAAGAAATTTGAACTTGGGAGATTGGTATCTTGACAAATCTTTGAAATTTCCAGAGGGAAAGTTTCATTTTCATAAAAAGATTTTCCCGTAGCTCTTAGAGACCAAAGATGCCATTGCACAGTGAAAAAAGAATCCCCAAAAAAGAAAATTCACAAGAAAGGAGACTAGTGGTTGAGCATATCTTACCAAAATACATTGAGAAAACTTTTAGAGCCAGTGGTCAAAGGTTACTCAAAAGGGCAGTGCATTTTTGTACCTTGAGTTCATATAAAAATATGCTTTGCAGATCATTAGTCTGTCCATGCAAGCAAAGTAGTGTTGCCATTTTAAACAGAGGCAGTAAATCTCATTTGGTGAAAAATCCCGAGTTATTATCATAAAAAATTGTTTATGAAAGGAAGTTCAGGAGAAAGGATGTGATCATTTAAGGAGAGAAAAGCTTTGTCTGCAAAGGGTGTTGCAGTGATGGTATTCTTCCATTTTTGGTGTGAGAAATTTGAAAGGAGACACCATTATGTAAAGGGAAACAAAGGTGATATTATAGAAAATGATATATAGAAAATGAAACAAAGGTGATATTATAGAAAATGGAAATAGAAATGTTGATTTCCATATGTACGTACCACCCCATTTGCCATGATTCTAGACTTAAAAGCTCAACCTGATTAAATAATTTGTTTTTATGAAGTTAAATTTTTTCAATAATTAAACTAGTGGTGATCCTAATCAGTGGGGAAGGTTTATTAGAATTTATTTTTCTGGAGCCTTTAACCTGACAGAGTTATTATGAATATTAATTTTTACTGTTTCGAATGGGTAGTTTTGTTATTCTTTGCCTCAGGACAGTTATTATTATTATTATTTAATATTTTATTTTTTTTTACCAGTGTGCCCATGAGCTGCATTTGGAATACTAATATTTGATAGTGGGTGGAAGATAAGGCCAGACAGGTATAGATACTTGTTGAGAAATGAATTTGGAAAATATCCTGAAAATGTGAAAGAAACTGGTGCCTTTGAAAGAGAATATGACCCTGGGGATGAGCAGAAATTGACTTGAGACAGGGGTCATGGCAGGAGGTTCTCTGTTTTGGTTGAGGTCAGTTTGGAGAGTTTGGCTTTAATCATTTTATGTGTAGAAAAGCCACAGGAAACCTTCTGATAAGGGAAAAAATGTGCAAGAAGGTTATTTTGGCAATAGTGAAGCCAGGTGTTTGTTTTTTGTTTGTTTGTTTATATGTAAAGTTTGCTTAGAATTGATTTCACTCTAGGAAACGCTAACAGAAGTGCTCTACCATTGACTGCATGGCTAGCTGGCTGTTAAATCCTTTAGCTCATTCATTCAGGGAGAGGGAGAGGACATTCAGTAAGGGCTGTGTACCTGTGTGTGTGTGTGTCCGTGTCCCTCTGTACATGTGTGTGTGTATCTGTGTCCCTGTGTCCCTGGGAAAGAGCCTGGGAATAGAGCAGGCAACAAGACAAATATGTAATCCCTACCCTTATGTGGCTTAGTTTATGACATTGTGCGGCAGAAAGATATTAAACAGCTACTCAGGAAACATAAAGGGTATGCTAAGATGATAAAAGAGGGCATCTAGTCAACTCTGGGGATGACGTTTTGCTGAGGCTAAGAATACAGTAGTTGCCCAAGAAATAACTTCTTGGTTGAATTAATGCCAATAGCATTATTGCAGGCCTAAGGCTTTTGAAAATTCTTTCATTTGTTAAGTTTTGCTTGTCAAATGTAATCATTTCCTGGCTCTCCAAAAAAACAGCCTGAGACAGAATAGGCATCTGCCTCTAACAAAAACTCGAGAAAGCTTCAAAAGCCCAAATCCAAGGAAAATATAACTAAAGGAAATAAAAAGGGTGGGGTCAAATGTGATAGCTTGCTTTTCAACTGTAGCTATATTTTTATTTTACTACCAGTATTTTGGTCTCAAGATGCATACTGACGTGGTTCTATAGAAAATTGGATATTTTAGGAATAATCTCATGAACCTTGTTTCCCCTATATAAATCAACTGGTTAGTATTTCAACATATTTGGAATGAAAAAGCTGACCTGGAATCCTGGATTTGCAGCCTGGTGTGTGAATTTGGGTTAGTCTCATCTCACCGAGGCTTACTTTTCTCATCTGAAAAATAGGCATTTAAAATATTATTGCTGTCAGAATTAAATGACATATGGGAATTGCCTATTACAGTGTCTGGGGTGTGATAGTTTCTCAGCAAGTGTGACACTTCCCACTTGTTTCAATAGCAATACATGTAAAGTGTTTAGCCCATAAATATATAATAAATGTCAACTTGTTTTTTTTTCTGAATTTTGTTAGTAAAGAATAGATATTATTTGAGACATTCTTTTGGTAATTTCAGAGAAGAAGATAATTACAGAATGGGACAGGAAAGAGAAAGAATCAAGACTGCTATCCCAAGGGAAAATATTTTAGGCAGCAGTAAGACTTTGTGTTTGGCATGATCACTAGGTACCCAGTTTTTATTATTATGTTCAGTTAGCCACTGTAGGTACCCAGTTTTTATAAAAATAGTTCACCATTTCATAGAAATTGTTGGACAATTTACAGATGAAGTATGTGACATATGTATATGTAACAAATGGTATACCATATGCTGGGTCTGGTAGTTGATACATATTATATATATGTGGTTTGTGGATTGTAGCTGTTAAGTATTGTATCTTTATCCTGCATTAGAAAAGTAACTTCCGGGAAAAAATATATATGGTTTTGGAACAGGTGGTACTTAAGAGAACATCAAATTGATAATTACTCAAGTAATGATAGTCTAAATGTGGTAATTCCTTGTATTCTATAATTTTTATACTTTGCAAAGAACTTTCATATAATTAACTTTTTGACCCTCATAGCAATCCATTAAGGTGTCATACAGATTTCTTCCCTTTCTTCCCTTCCCACCTCTTCTCTTTTTCTTTTTTCTTTTTATAAGAAAACAGAGCCTTAGGGAAAAATAATGGACTTGCTCAAGGGCACATGGACAGGTTGTATAGCCCAAGGTCAATTTGTCCCCTGCTTGCTGTGTCTAAAGGAAGTCAGTCATGTGCACCCATTCCCCATATATCATCTTTATCAAAGAAGGCTGTGTCTAAAACTAGTCTCCTTCCACCTTTAAAACAACTTTACTGTTGCCTTTGGAACAGTCTTTGGATGGAAAGCACTGAGGATGAAGGCACTTTGGCCATAATGCACTATAGTTTAATCAGTAGCCTGCAACAACAGCCTAGAAAGCCCCACTCACAAGAGCTTTGATTCTTTCAGTTCCTGTAGTCTTGGGCCAGACTTGTGAGAGGTACAGTGAGGGCAGTCCTCTGTTTCTGGGAGAGGAACTGTGACATAAATACTTCACTTACCAGGCATTTAATGTGTCTTAAAATTGATATCATTTGTAGTGGTCATCAACAAACAATGTTTTATTCCAGGCATTTAATAATTTGCTCCATTACTTGTTGCTGATTATGATCTTGTTGGGGGCATGGGGAGTTTAAAGTGACCTTGTTTTCTTACACCCTTTAAGAGAGAGTTCTGTATCTGGAGTCATCTTAAAGAAAACAAAAGAAAAAAGAGTATGGAGCACAGCCCATCACTGTCATGTAAACTCTGCACTCCATAGTCCTGATTTTCAAGGTTGCATTTAGAGTAAGTCTTCAGTTTGCCTTTACTGTTTTATACCTGTTCTTTTGTTATTAATTTAGAATGTTGGAGTAGTGATTTGGGTGTAGATTAACCATGTTTAATTGCAGTTTGGTTTTAGCTACAATTTTAGAATTCAGCGATTGCCTTTCTCCACGTCATTAACTCATTAATCAAGAGTTGACTGCAAAGAATTGTTGGTTGGAAAAGTTAACTGCTTCCAAACCATAGAGATGACTTCTCTCTGTGACTTCAAATACTAGTTTCAAGTATCAAAAAGTGTCCAGGCAAGCCAAGATGTCCTTGAACAATAGAGGTCAGTCCACTGTGGTAGCTCAGTCTTGCGGTTCTCCTGCATTGACTGGAAGTTATAAAGCTGGAGCCAGAACCAAGACATTATGCCTCCTTCAGAGAAATCCTAAGTAGAAGTTAGTCAGAAATTAAATAAATTCCATTTGGCAAGGGCATGACAAATGTCCTAGAATCTTGAATGTATTTAAATGCCTTAAATGGTGAAATTTGCAGTTCATTAAATTTGAGGAAATGATTTAAATAATAAAACCCCAAACTTCAAACTCACTGTTATTTTCTTTTCCCACCTTCAGTTTCCAGCCAGGAAATACTGTCATAGTAAAACAATCTTGTGGTTCAACTCCCTGCTGCAAAAGAAGTATATTCGAGTTATCTTAAAACGAATTCCTTCAAATGAGTGTCTGAGTGATGTTTAAAAACCTCTGAGGGAGATTCCATAAACTACTTTGGTAAACTCTAGTGATGTTTGGAATGACCTTGCAGTTAAAAGATGGCTCCTGATATTTAAACTGGCCTTCCTTGCTTATGTCAGAATATCATCAATGAGTTTGTTTTTGTGAATATTTGAGATGGAAAAGACCTTGAGACAACATGAGAAACACTTGAAACAACATTTTTACATTTACTAAGTTATTTCCTGAAAGAAGTTTTTTATTCTCTTATTCTTTCAAACATGTTGTAGGAATAGCTTTTACATTTGTTCATTTGAGATTCTTATTAAATGAATTATATTTACAATGTGTAATCTTTATTTATGGTAGTATGTTGGTATAGACAGGTCTGAGGGCACTTTCTAATTCAGAGATTTTGTGATTTTTTTTTTTGTTATGATTGTGAATGATGAGGTTATTCAGAAAAGCCCATTTTACCCTAAATGTTCTAGTTCTGTTTCTTGGACTATAAATAGGGCAGATAAGATTTGGGCAAGTCTGTGAACTTTCCATTGACTTTATTAGAACAGTGTTTTCCACTGGTTATTCCTGTGGGGCAAGGTCACATCTGATATGAGATTCGCTAAGCATAAATACTGTGTATACAGAGCAAACATGAAAATGAAAGCCAGAACATGAGAAATGACAGAAATTTGTAAGCTTAAAATAATATTTTTGGATTCATACCATGGTTGCCTGTCTACTTCGTATATATATGTTCCTTGGATGAACTTGTCCATTTTGAGGTTTTATATATCATTTGCATGTTATGGATCTTCATTTTTTTTTGTTCTTGCCTAAACTACCCTTCAGAGAATGTCTCTGGATTTTTATGAGCACCTATACTCTACACATCCAAAATTGAATCCTTTACTTGAACCTGCCCTTTCTTATCTTAGTGAATTTTGTCATCAGTCATTTAGTTGCTCAAGCAACAAATGACCTTTGTTCATTTCATATACTTTGCCAATTAGGACTAGGTTTTACTCTAAGACACAGAAAATACCAACTAATAGTGCCTTAAATGGTACAGAGTTTTATTTTAGCTGCCCATAAAAATCTGAGTTGGTACTTGCAGATGAATATGATGCTCTATAACACGAAGGACAAAGGTTCCTTATATTATACTGCCTTGTCATAGTTGGTGATATCTAAATTCCAGGCAGCAGGTTGGAGAGAGAGAGGAAAAAAAGAGAGAGCAAAGGGCACATATGCTCCAGTCTCATCAAAAAGACTTCCAGAAGCTGCTACCTAAACACTTAGGCTTATTGTCCCATTGGTCAGAATTTAGTCATGTACCTACTTGCAAAAGGAAAGTGGAAGTGGCATTCTCTGTTCTGGGGAAGCCTTGCATCAAGCCCCAAACAGAAGACTCTACCACCATTGAAAAAGAGGAAAATGGCAGACAAAATTTTGGACTCCCAAATATCTTTGAACATACTGCTGTTCATTCATAGGATACCATCTGCTCCTCCATAAGGAAGATAATTCCCAAATTCCATTTAGTTACTCATCCAAGTCAAAGTCCTTGATCTGTGGGTATGTTTAGGTCAGATAGATAGAGCTTCTTGTGGTTTGGTAACCCATAAACCAAAAGGCACTCTGACCCATAAGCTCTCATAATCTAATGGTAGAGAACAAGTAGAATAATTGCTATAAAGTTTCCCATTCAGAGAAGAGGGAACTGAGAAAAGCGTAGAAGTCGTTATCCATAGCAGTTATCAAATTGTGCTAGACAGTAATTATGAAGTCTTTGGTGTTAGAAAAGCTCCTTCATTAGGCTTTCTGGTAGCTCTTAGATTTGCTATCTGAGAGGAATTCCCTAGTGCATGTTCTCTGTTGACTCCTCACTTTGTCCTTTGGGAGCTCCCCTCCCCACCCCACCCCCGCCCCAACTTCATACTCCATGGCTGCGTTATAGTGCACGCTCCTTGAGGATGCAAAGTTTTCATAGTTCCTTTCTTGTTGGTGTAGATTAGGGGGCCCAGGGATGGCTTTGTGGGCAAGGTAGAGTAGTGGAAAGATGCATAAGATTGAATTTTCCTAGAAAAAGCTGTAAAAGTGAGAGAAAAGAGCCAGTGACAATACTTTTGGGGACATCAACATTTAAGAACATTAAGAACATTAAGAATTAGATTAGCCACCAGGGGCACCTGGGTGGCTCAGTATGTTAAGCCTCTGCATTCAGTTTAGGTCATGATCTCAGATCCTGGGATTGAGCCCCCTGTATTGGGCTATCTGCTCAGCAGGGAGCCTGCTTCACCCCTCTCTCTGCCTGCCTCTGTGTCTACTTGTGTTCGCTCTCTGTCAAATAAATAAAATCTTAAAAAGAATAGGCCACGTATTGCATGGATCACTGGATGTGGTGCATAAGCAATGAATTTTGGAACACTGAAGAGAAATAAAATGAAAAAAAAAAAGAATTAGTTGGAGAAAAGAAAGAAAAAAATGATTAGGACTAGAAAGAGAACCATGAAGCTATGAAAATGTGATGTCTTACAGGGAGAGTATTTCAAAAAAGAGGATATATTTCAAAATACGTATTTTTTATGGTGGTCAATAAATACATGCAAATTGAAATGTCCTTAAGGTTTGATAATGAGGAGTCATTGAGAGCTTGCAATGCAAGAGTGGTTTCACTGGAGAGCTGGTAGTGTAGGAGTTTAAGGAGGAAACAGGGATACCAAGTTGGAACTTGGTTATAAAGACAGTGGGGGAAAGTCAGGAAGTTGAGATTCACTCAAATTCTCATGTTTTTTTAGGAAGGTAGAATTTCACCTTGTAACACAATAAAGAAGACATGATGTATATTCTACTCTGTTCCATCTCTTGGCTGTGGACGAGTAGATGTGCTTTATTATGGCAGGTGGCTTTGACTGAGAATTTAGATTTTTTTTCCCTTGTAAGTAGTTGGAATAGATTGTTGAAGAGGAGAGCCTTGGCCAAAGCTCAGGTAATTTACAGATTTACAGACTGTGGAGGAAAAAGGAAAGGCCTAAGAGCCAGAAATATTTATTGAAGAGCATACTTTGCCACAAGATCAGTTAAACATGACTATTCATTATGTGTAAGGCATTGTGCCTGACACCAATACAATGAGCATTCCTTGGAAGAAGAAACTATCGTTAATTCAGATTCTACTGGCACATGCAGTCACTTTTTATGAAATGACTCTCATTTAAGTTCCTGATACAACGATCCGTGTTGGAAAATTCTCTTAGGAGTTGGTACTTGGCATTAATTGTGTCTTTCATGAGAAACTTCACTTGTTTTTCCTTTTAGATAGTATTACTAGATGACATTCTTATGCATCTCTTGTGCACCAGGCCCTATGCCAAACACTTCACCTACATTTTCTCAGGATATTTTCACAATGTTTCTTTGAAGAGAGTATTCTCTCCACTGCTGAGGTTAAGTAATAGACCATTATATTTTCCTCTCTTTTCAGCTGCCAGGAAGCTTAGAGCAAGGTTTGAAACCAATTCATAGTAACTACACTGACTTTTTTTTTTTTAGTGTAGGAGATATTTGTTTTGTCTTAGGTTATAATCAGAACTCTTAAACATTCAGATAGGATGACTCAATTTTAATTTGAGGTTGCTGACCTTAAAAAACAATATATACACACACACTCATATGTGTAATTTGTATATGCGTATATAAAACTTTTTCATGTTATTTTCTCTGAATATTTTCATTCTTAAAAATAGTTGTAGTCATTATTTTTAGTGATCGAATATATTTTTGAAGGGAAATGGTACAAAAAGTTCTACATTTAATTGCATTCATATAGTACCATTTTATTACAATTATGAATTGAATTTCTAATTTGGATTGTAGACTTTTGATATTTTCACTAAATGATGACACAAACTTCTTTATATAACTATAACATTCTTCTTTAGGTCAAGTTTGTCTCTGTACACATATAATAACATTTGTAACCACATAAGACATTTTACATGTATGTTTTTAGGAGAGAACTAGTTAAAAATGGATATTTATAATATCCATGAAGAAACAAGAGAAAAAATGATGCTTCATGTATTAATTTTCCTGGTAGATTTTAATCTAGGGAAAGGTTTTCTCTGATTTATAGACTTTGAATAATTTTCTTTGTTGTTAAAATATGGAGTCATGAAATAGCTGTTAAACTATGCATTTAAAATAACACTTTGGTCTTAATGCTTATGTTCTATAGAACATGTTATGTTCTGAATTTGCATTCAGAAATATTGATAAAAGATTGCATAGCATAACATATAGATGAATTTCAGGCTGTCTATGTACGTACAACTATTTGGCCAACTGTACTCGGTCAACTTCAATAAATGTCATATACTTTCTAAGAGATTAGGATACTAACCTTAATTTCCTCAAGTTTGTATTTAATTTGGATACATGTAATAATAATCTATAATATAGGACACTTATAACTCAATATTATAAATAATATTCCATATTAATCATTAGTCATTATAGGATAACTAAGGATGAACAACACTTTCAAGTTTCAGCATTGCATGAATTATTTTTGAGAAGTTGAAAGTAGAGATAATTGCCTTGAACTTGAAGGTTTTCCCAGTTTAATATTTTAAACTGGGACATTTTTAAAGCTGGGACATTTTTCCCAATATACGATAAACTGGAAGGCATACGTATTAGATTGGACTGTAAATATTTAACACAACTACATTAGTTAACTACTGGAGTACTAGGACAGAAGACTCATATAGGTCTCCAAATTGTAATTCCAAAACTAAATGACCCATCATTCAGATTGCTCTTCATTAATAAATGTGTAAGCAACTTTTTCATACACTTACTCTTAAATAGTAGTAAAATATATGAACAAAAGCTCATTCCATTAATATTTACTGAATACCCTCTCTATGCAAGGCACAGTGCTAATACTTTGGGAATAAAAAGATTCACCATACTCAAAGAGGTGTCAGTTTAATGGGGAAAATTGGACATGTTCATATAATATGTAAGGCCCTAATAATAGGAACAGATAAAGGGTTCTGGGACTTAAGAATTTATATATCCATGGGGTGCCTGGCTGGCTTAGTTGGAGGAGCTTGTGACTTGATCATGGCTGTAGGTTCAAGTCCCACACTGGGTGTAAAGGTTGCTTAAAATCTTAGAAGGTTTATCCTAAATCCTGAATATCCTGAATCCCCTAATATATTTGATATATGACCAGGTTAAAAGTGATTAGCTATAGAGTTCAAAAACAAACAAATATAGAAACCCCACATGATGATGACAGCACATTTAAAAACGTGTAACTAGTTTATTGAACACTGTGAACTTGGTGGGCTACAAATGTAAATTTCACAATGTTTCTTTGAGGAGAGTATTTTATTTTCTCCAATTACTTCTGCTGTGTCATGGTGAACTTGTTCTTTACAATGCTTATCAACACCTAGTACCTATCCTATATTTTCTAGTCACTTTCAGTTATTAAACACTGTGTATGTCAGGGTGAAGCATCAATCTCATATTCAATTCCACAAATATCTCCTCCTTTTCCATCAGCACCAGTGAGGTTTAGGCCCCAAAGACTCCTTACCCCCTACCCCAGTAGGGAATAGAGCTAGGATGGGGAGGGACAAGGTTTGCCTCTGGGTCGCTGCATCTCCTTTCCTTTCCTTTCTTTGGTTTCTCACTGGCCCCTTAGGTATACTGGGTGAGCCAGGAGAAAGTATAGGAGAAATTGCATACTTACATGTGTTGTGTTGGGAGGGTATCCTGGTCTTGCCATGGTTCAGTCTGGTTCTTTCCCCTGCAATCACTGCCATTCATGTGGTAGTGTCTGAAAAGATGTTTACTGTTTTCTTGGGGATGTGTTTGGCTTCAAAAGAAAGCAGCTTCTTTGGGTTTCCCTGGGGGCTGTGGTGTCCACCTCTTTTCCTAGTGGGGAATCTGGAAGCTTCATGGCTCATGTCTCCACCTCTATACTTTATCACATGGACTCCTGGGAACCTCTACGCTGTCCTCTTCTGCCTCTTCAGGATGTGAGACGACTGTGTGTAGGGTTGCTGTCCCTCTTCATCTCAGACACACTAGGTCCCTTTTTTCTTTGTGGGAACCAGTGCTCTGGCATACCTCCTTTCTTTGGAAATACCTGATTCAGAAGTGGGCCAAAGTGTCTTGTTCATATATGCCCTCAAATATATCATGCTTTCTCAAGTTTTGCTTCAATGGTAAGATTCATGTGGGTCCACAGATTGTACAGCCCCATAAACACCCAGATGGTGACTTCCTTTCCTAGGCAATTGGTTCTCTGGGAATTCCTTTCCACTTGGCTTCAGGGTCCAGAAACCCCATTTACCTGGAGTAATTCAGTCCTAATAACCTGGGTCATTTCTTTATTTCTTTTCCTTTCTCTTGATTGCCTGTTTATTTGATTTAGCTAAAATTGTGGTGGGTGTGAAGCCTGAACCAGCTCAGCTTCTCTTTAACCCACCCTGAGGTTGTGTTTGGCCATGTTGTTTTTGACCTGCTTAGGATGTTTAACTTAATATATTTGTCCTTAATTTTGGAACCTGGTTGTTAATTCTTTATTTTTTTTTTAAATTTAAGGTTTTATTTACTTATTTGATAGAGACACAGAGAGAGAGAGAATACAAGCAGGGGGAGTGGGCAAGGGAGAAGCAGGCTTCCTGCTGAGCAGGGAGCCCAATGTAGGGCTCGATCCCAGGTGAATCCTGAACCGAAGCAGACACTTAATGACTGAGTCACACAGGTGACCCCTGGTTCTTAATTCTAGGGCAAAGGAAAAAAAAATCTTTGTCAACATCATGTAACATAGACAAGTGAAATGTCACCTATGTTTCCATACCTAACTATGGATATGTCTGTTATTTAAGATTTCTATTTTTATCCTCATCATTTTATATGCACTGCTTATTCAATTTTTATCCTGCTCTTTTCCAATTAAAATTGTTGTAAAAAATAATTTCCTCTTGTTATTGTAACTATTTATAAAAACAGTTTTCAGTTTAGGAAATTACTCCTTTGTATATTTGACATTGATTGTTTATTAAGGAATCATTAATCATTTCACAATTTTAGGAGATGGCTTCATTTGATAAAAAATATTGCAAATAATGCTGAGAAGAACATCTTTGGGCATACATTTTTTCCCTTCTAGGTTGGATTATTCCATTTGTATGAGCAATAAAACCTTTTATGAACAGCAGAAGTTACTGAGCTTATGTTTTTCAGAACCTTGGAAAACATTTTATATTAAATATGGGTATAATTTGGTGTGGGTTTTACTTTCTAAATGGTATCATCTCTGACCTTAGAAGACATCTTCCAGTTCTTCCTTTGGTTTTAGCTAGTTTCTGTCTCCAGGTTGATTTTCAGCAGAATATTTTTATTTAATACTTTATTTTCATGGTTTGGCAACAAGCTATTCATCTTTGCTCTGGGATTTTGGCAGAAGCTTTCTGTAAATCTCAGAATCATGACAATTAATTTACACTCTCTGCCATGCAAGACCAGGATCACTTCCCCAAATTGGAACAACTTGGTAAATTTTGGGGAGCTCCAAGAATGTCTTTTCTGGAAACCCTGTTAGAAAACCTGATTAGACTTTCTTAGTCAGTTCTTCTAGCAGCATGAACTTAAACATTTATAATTTTCTGGAATACAATTCTGACTTTCATTTGATAAATTCTTTCCTGTCAGAGTCTAAAGTGAGACAAAGTATTGGAAAAAGATAATGGCAAAACTTCCTCCTTCTTATTACAGCACAAGTGGGTCAGCAGGTACATACAGCTTATCTGGGAACTGAAAGAATGAGCTAAATTGACGTTTTTCTAGAGTGTGAACTGTAGGGCAGATGATTTCTGAAGTACACAGCCATCAGAGCAGCCTTTGTAGTACAGATCTATCTGTTCCCTGCATGCTTGGGAAAAACGGGGAGGATCCTAAACACTGAACACAGCAAACGGTTTCCAAAATATACATCTCTTGCAGCAGGTATCTACTGTTAAAATGGCTTGAAAAACTACTCCATAAAGATCTTTGCTGTTGAATTATTTTGTAGTTTATTTCCTGGGAATTCACATTCACTGGGTGGTACATTAAAAGTATTGAAACAAAATTTTCTTTTGAGGCAGGGGGAGAGAGAGAGAGGAGAGGAGGGGCAGAGGGAGAGGGAGAGCTAGAATCCCAAGCAGGCTCCATGCCCAACATGGAACCTGAGGTGGGGCTTGATATCGTGACCCTAAAATCATCCACCTTGAGCCAAAATCAAGAGTTGGATGCCACCCAGGTGCTCCTAAACCGACCAAATTTAAATGAGCCAAGTTATGGTCTAGATGGACAGACCTGGGAAGATACCTGACCTAAAGGACCTTCACTAGACAGTGAGGTGATTGTAGAGGGTTATCCTGAATGTGCATGGATAGTGAATAGAAATGGCTGGATGCTTTGGATCTTCAGTCAGGATACTTGGCCAATGTCATTTCCTAGGACTGTTGGTGGAAGGTGGATAAAATCATGGTGATTGTGCAACAGCAGGCTGGGTCCACAGGGAAAGAGTCCAAAAAGAATAAACAAGAAGCATAATGGGAGAAAACTGCAGGAAATTAGAAAAATCAATGTCATGGCCCAAGCCCAGAAAGCAAACCAGGTTCTTTTCTCATATATCTTCGTGTTTCTCTTTGTGGGAGAGACATAGGGAAGGAGAAACCCAAACTGAGCTGTTGTACTGTATCTTGAAACATTTTGTGGATCATATAAATCCCTTCAGCTGAAGAAACATTCTCTCTCCATTTGATTTTGATAGGCTAAATAGAACATACCACTTAATGGTTTTGGTGTACATTTATGATGTTATCCAGTTAAAGCAGAGTTGACTTAATTAAGGCAAAGTAAAACAAAAAAACCCTCCTCTCTCCTACTGTGTCAAGGATCAACTCAGTTCTTTTGAGCTTCTTATGTCTCGTAATGAGGGAGATAGCTGAAGAGACTAATATATTGGAGGTTCCTTCTAGAGGTCTGCGGAGAAGGGTGAAGGCTAAGACAGATGTAAGTTATGGTGAGTGCTGTGACATGTGTAAGCCTGATGATTCACAGACCTGTACCCCTGGGGCAAATAATATATGTTAATAAAAAAAAGTAAATTATCAGGCTGACATAGAAGTGAGGTCAAAAATCTGATTATGGATACTGTACTTTGGCTTCTCTGATAGAAATCTATGGGTGGTTTAGCCACACTCAGTCTAGGCATGTTGATAAAGCAGCCTTCCTTTATTATAATCTGTTGCTCAACTTGGACTTCTTAGATTATGGTCTAACTATGAATTTTAGAATAGGGATCTCCTCACAGAGAGGTGAGACTGTACCTACTCTGTCATGCTGACTGTAGAGTAACATATTTAGAAAACAAACATTACAAAAAGAGGCCTTTTGCTAAGTAGGGATGAAGAGGGTAGTCCGGGGAGAGCTGAAGGATCATAGACCTCCAGACTGTCTGAACAATGTGGTGTGTTTGTGTATATTACCACCACTTTGTCTGTGCCATCAGCCAGCCATTATAAAGGCAAATCATGACATAAAATTGAATTAAAATTTAAGAAAGAAGAGAAAATGTTGATTTAATTTTCCACAAAAATGCAAAACAAATAAGGATTATATTAAAAATGGGATAAAAGATTTTACAAACCTAAACAAAGTTAAAGCTAAAAGAAATAAGGACGAAATTTCTTCACAGAATTTACTGAATTTTAGAGTGGATAAAAGACAAATAATAAAAGTTAAGAGAATGACAAAATTTTGTTTTAAAATAATGGTAAATAAAATAAATAGGAAAAAAAAGACGAGAAAGAGTCTGGTAAGCAAAGAAACAAAACTGATGGAACATAAAAATGTGGGATTTAAAATAAAAGCTAAAAAAGAGAAAAGTAGAAGCAGGAAGTAGGAAGATGAGAAAGATGAATCGTAAACATCCAACAGGAAAAATAAATTTAGCGTCATTGAGCAACAAGATAAACCAGTGCTGAGCTGCAAAGTAGAGATGTTTTTCAAAAGACAAAACATAACCTGGAGAAGATGAGACAAGAAATTAACTGACCCACCAGCTGGAAGCCAGCAAATGGTGGAGAATTCTCTGGGGTGGAAACAATTTTCCTTAGCGTGAGGCCTCATTTAATAGAATTCCTAATGGTTAGAGAGCGGAGAGAGAGTAGCATGTGCTCCCACTCCTGCCCGTCAGCACACCTTGGGCTCCATCACGCACATCAGCATCTCTCAGCAATTCAGAGTGGGGAGGTTGAGCCCCAGGGCCTGGTGACCTCAGCCATGTGTGGGCCTCTGGGCCCTGCAAATCCATAGCAAATTTAGGTGAAGCAGCTGTAGTTAATCCTTGATTATCCATCAGTTATGTAGGAAGGATTCGGTTACATAATTGATTTATATTTGACCCCTCAGAGGTATGTTTTTTTAATTAAAACAACAACAACAACAACAGAACAAAACAACAACTTATCCCACATCCCTTCCCTCTTCCCCTAGAGGTCACAGCTGCTAACACTTTTCTGTTTCATTCTTGACCTTTTTCTGTGGATTTAAAACACTTCTATGTATCGTTGTATCAGATTTTTGTACATAAATAATAATCGTAACTAACATATATTAAATGTTTAAAATAGGCTGAGTACTAGAGATGTGTTATAGGGTGTCATGGGGTCTTTACTCATTTAATCCCTGCAGCATTATTTTGATTTTACAGATGTGCATATTGATCCTGAGGGGATTAAATAACTTGTTCGAGGCCACTCTGCCTATGAGGAGTGGAGCAAGGATGTGTGCTTACAGTACCTGTTCTGAAGCATTATGATTTTCTGCTTTACTAACTGGGATCATGTGGTACCGATTTTATGTAACTTATTTTTTTTTAAAATTTTTTATTTATTTTTTCAGTGTAACAGTATTCATTGTTTTTGCACAACACCCAGTGCTCCATGCAAAACATGCCCTCCCTATTACCCACCACCTGTTCCCCCAACCTCCCACCCCTGACCCTTCAAAACCCTCCGGTTGTTTTTCAGAGTTCATAGTCTCTTATGGTTCGCCTCCCCTTTCAATTTTTTTTTTTTAATAAAAATATAATGTATTTTTATCCCCAGGGGTACAGGTCTGTGAATCGCCAGGTTTACACACTTCACAGCACTCACGATAGCACATACCCTCCCCAATGTCCATAACCCCCTCCCCCTCTCCCAATCCCACCTCCCCCCAGGAACCCCCAGTTTGTTTTGTGAGATTAAGAGTCATTTATGGTTTGTCTCCCTCCCAATCCCATTTTGTTTCATTTATTCTTCTCCTATCCCCCTAACCCCCCATGTTGCTTCTCCATGTCCTCATATCAGGGAGATCATATGACAGTTGTCTTTCTCCGATTGACTTATTTCACTAAGCATGATACCCTCTAGTTCCATCCACATTGTCGCAAATGGCAAGATTCCATTTTTTGATGGCTGCATAGTATTCCATTGTGTATATATACCTCATCTTCTTTATCCATTCATCTGTTGATGGACATCTAGGTTCTTTCCATAGTTTGGCTATTGTAGACGTTGCTGCTATAAACATTCGGGTACACGTGCCCCTTCGGATCACTACGTTTGTATCTTTAGGGTAAATACCCAGTAGTGCAATTGCTGGGTCATAGGGTAGTTCTATTTTCAACATTTTGAGGAATCTCCATGCTGTTTTCCAGAGTGGTTGCACCAGCTTGCATTCCCACCAACAGTGTAGGAGGGTTCCCCTTTCTCCGCATCCTCGCCAGCATCTGTCATTTCCTGACTTGTTAATTTTAGCCATTCTGACTGGTGGGAGGTGATATCTTATTGTGGTTTTGATTTGTATTTCCCTGATGCCGAGTGACGTGGAGCACTTTTTCATATGTCTGTTGGCCATCTGGATGTCTTCTTTGCAGAAATGTCTGTTCATGTCCTCTGCCCATTTCTTGATTGGATTGTTTGTTCTTTGGGTGTTGAGTTTGCTAAGTTCCTTATAGATTTTGGATACTAGCCCTTTATCTGATATGTCGTTTGCAAATATCTTCTCCCATTCTGTCAGTTGTCTTTTGGTTTTGTTAACTGTTTCCTTTATGTAACTTATTTTTACTCTTAGCAATATATCATGGGGTTCTTTCTGTGTGAGTACACAGAGATCTACTTCATTCTTTAGATTGCTGTACCATGTTTGGCTACATATCAAAATTTATTCCCATTTGTGAATATTTGGGTAGTTTACAATTTTGGCTCCTGGGCACATTTATTCTTTTTAATAGATGTTTACTGCGTAGCTATTACATACTAGGCGTTCTTTTTGGTGCCAGGGAATCAACAGCAAACACAACAGACAAAGTTCTTGCTGCCACAGATTTATTTTCCAATAGGGGAAACCGATGATGATCAAATAAATGAATTATATCAGAACATGTAAATCTGTCAGCTTTTGATAAGGACAATTAAGTGGAATAAACAGAATAAAGGGATATATGTATGTGGGTATCATTTTATACATGGTGATTGCTCACCTGTTTTTTTCCCATTTAGAAAAAAAACTTAATTCTGAGATAATTATAGATTCACCGAAAGCCACAGAGTAGTACAAATAACACTTTACCCAGATTTCCCCATGGTAATATCTTGCATTGAGTATAGCGTCATATCAAAAGGACGAAACTGATTTTGGCGTAGGTTACAGAGCTCACTAACATTCTCCCGGTTTTTACATTTACTCATTTGTGTGTGTATGAGCAGTTCTGTGGAGTTTTATTACATGTTAGATTTATGTCACCACCAATGATCTGCTCTGAAGTGGCCATTTGAATGAAGTATAAAGGAAGCAGGAGAGATAGGCCAGGGCATATCTGAATGCAACGCGCTTTAGGCAAGGTAGCTTAGTATGAGCGAAGTCCCCAAGGCAGAGGGGAAGCAAGTCTGGCTAAAGAGGAGGTTTGATGGGAGAGCATCAGAAAGATAACGGGCTGGAGGGGGGAAGTCAAGACATCCAGGTCTTTCAGGCCGTGGTGAAGACTGGTTTTTGCTCTGAGTGGGATGTGTAGCTGTTGGAACGTTTTGAGTGGAGGAGTTAGAGAATCAGACTTCTGTTTTATTGGATCACTCTGGCTGCAGTGTGGAAGCCAGTAGGCTAGTCAGGAGTGTGAGTCTACAATTATTCATCATCAGTTACTTCCTTTTTTCCCTGAACAAGGATTATACATTCCTACTTTCTTGCCATTTGGTATGCTGTGCCAGACTGCAGGAGTATCCCGGGGTCCTCCCTCTCCCCCCGTTTCCCATCTATCCAGTGGTCAAGTTTGGGCCATGCAGCTGGCTTTGGTTCAGTGGAGTGTGTGGAGACAGGACCTGATAAAATCCTTAAATCAGATTGTGCATTTCTTCTCGGCCCTCTGGCTCTCCTTCTTGCCACGAGAGCTTCAGGCTGGATCCCGGAATGAAAAAAAATGTGAAGAAGAGCCACAGCCGGTAGCACATTTTCAAGCCAAACATAACCACATGGTAGGACATACATGTATGTTTCTGTAAGCCATGAAGGTATTGGGGCGGTTTGTTATTGCAGTATGGTTGACTAATACAGAAGTGTATGCAGTAGGCCAGATGATGGTGGTTTGGACGAAAGGGGTAGCAGTATTTTTGTGGAATTAGGCTTTCTGTGGCATAATTGCTGGGCTGAAGTACATGTGTGCTGCTGTTCATTTGTCCTTCTGGATGGTTGTGTCAATCTACATGCCCACTGGTGCTACAAGAAGAGGCTAATTTCCTTACATGTTAGCCAGCAGTGCATGGGATCTATCCTTTTCTTTTTCTTCCTAAAAATCTGATGGTTCAAATATGTTATTTTACTGTTGTAACAGCATTTCTCGATTCCTAGAGAGATGGGGCATCTTTTCATATTTCTTTTTAGTTCTTCTAGATGAGATGATTATCTAATCCCAACCTACTAATTCCAGTGCTTTTTCCATTTCTGCCATTTTTCTCCTTATTGATAATATATATAGTTGAGCAGCCATGTGCCAGGCAGAGGCTCACATCTTCCACAGGTATTGCCCAACTTACCCTACAATGGTTCAATGAGGGAGGTATCATGACAGTAGATAGTGTTACTCTTTCATGCGGGAGGATCCTGAGGCCTGCAGCTGTTGTGTGAGACTTGGTAAGAGCTGCATAGCCATGTTACCGTGGGACTTGAGTCCAGCCCTACCCAGACTCCAATCTCCTTCCCAATTTTCACTTTGCTTCAGAGCCATTAGCTCTACCTAGGCTACTACATCGTTTCCTGAAAAGGTTTTGCTCTCCCTGACTCTGGTTTATCGTACTGTCCTCTCCCTGTGGACGGTTTCTGGGCTGTCCAGGTCCTTTCCAGTTCGCACCCATCTTCACGCATCCTGTATCCTTCTTGCCTCATTGTTCGATTCTAGCAGGTATCTGGCAGCTGAAAAATGTCTTTGGGAAATCAAATGAGGTACTTGTGAATGCCCTGAAGGATGGGATGCAGTGCACTTACCTGGCACAGAGCAAGGCCCACAGGAGGTACAATCCTTGAACACAACCCTTTTCATATTTTATGCAGATTTTTAGTCGTATTGTGTGTTATAGAATTTTTAGTTTCTGTTTTATTAATTTTTCTCACTTTTGTCCCCCACAGCCGTCTGTCAGCACTGTTCCTCACGATGATGGCATTTGCCTATTGAATGAGGAAGCCTCTCTGTGAGGCACGTGTTACCTTTTGTTCTATTTTAGAGGTCTCACACATTCTGGGGCCTCTCAGGTCCGCCATCTACACTTGTCCTCTCACGGCAAGGAAGGGTACTGGCAGAAGAGGCAGAAGGGGTAAGACACCTAAAATAGAACACAGGCTAATACACGCGACACTGAAAAAGCTTAATCGTTCCACTGGGGATGTATACCTTGCTTCGTGTACAGCTTTCTCACGTGTCCTTTTCCCATGTTATAATGTACAAAGGCGTTCTCTCACAAGTGATTAATAAGATATTATAGACGTAAAATAGTTTCCTTTGCCTTTCTCCTACTGAGTCATTTAAAAAACTGTGTGTCATCCCTCCTACAAGTTCAGTCAAAAATGGGCAAATAATAGGCTTCTTAATTTTTTCTTCTGTGGGAGTGTGTCCATAGCAAATTCATATCTCTTGCCCATTTAATGGCAATAGGAGTGATTCCTCCCTCCCTCATTTCTTTATGGTCTCTACATGTCTCTGAAAATACGTGCTCCAACTTAATTTTCCAGTGTAGTGAAACAGACAAGTGTGTTTAACGCAAAGTGAACAGGAAATAAGAAAATGTTTTTATGCACAGAGAATGCAAGTGCTGTCTAAAGTCAGTTAATTAAAAAAATCAATCTATGCAAACATAAAGAAATGGTCCAGCTGGGAAATTGGCTGAGTTTGGAATTCAGTAAAATCTACTTATTTCCAGTTTGTCTCTAAATTTAGAGAAAACATTTTGGTTGTACATTTATATAATCGTGTGATGGGATATTTCTCCAAAAATATTGTCATTATTCCCAAGGTAAGTATTCATTCTTTTGTTTAGAATTTACATAAGGTAGTAACCTATGCTTTGGAAATCATACATATAGACTGGAACTAGAAGGGCTATAATTTTTTTCTGCATCTATATTTTTTTTCTGCATCAATATGGATGAAATCTTGGATTACTCTGGTATTCTACTTCTAAGATTAACATGGGAATTTTTTTTTTTTTAACAGCGAAGAGTAAGCTCAAAGAATCTGGATGTTTGACTCTTACTGTTAAAATGATTTTCTTTTTAAAAAGAATTAATACTAATTGCAAATCCTTTGGTGATCAGAAGTACAAAGGAAATGTAATCAAATGTTGGTACATGGCTCTCACTGTTGTGAGTCAAATAATGTTCTCACAAACAATGGCAGCTTATTTATCTAACCTCATTGCTCCTTATAATGACTTTTTGGGATAATTAAGGCAGATTCTATTAATCCCATAAATATTTTTAGGAGAAAAATTTCTAAAATACATGGCAACCTTTCTTTCTTGTTAAGCTTATTGAAGATAAATGAAACTTCCTAATGGTTAAGGGTAATCTCATAAACATTCACTATTTTGCAGAGCTGGAAGAGTGGAGTGCTAAAGATACCCATAGCAATCCTCTTCAGAATAGCGAACGTTTGTAATCATACAGGATCTTGTGTGCAGGCATACTCTTAAGTGCTTTATTCATATTAACTCTTTTCTTTTTATAAGAACCCCATGAAGTAAGAACCAGTATTGCTCTCCTATGCAGATGAGTTAACTGAGGCCCAGGCACAGAAGGGTTTAGTAATTGGCCCACAGTGGCCCTGTCAGAGGTGGGAGTGCCAGGATTCACCTCCAGGCAGTCTGTCCCCAGAGCCCAACCCTTCAGGCTTTATGGCCCCTACGATAAGCATGGGTTCAGGCTCATGTCTGAATTTTGGCTTTGCCACTTGGCAGTTGAGTGAGAAGGTAAGTTGCCCAACTTTTCTAAGTTCTCATTTCCTTATCTTAAAATGAGAATGATAATGGCACTGACATTGCACTTTGCAAGGAGAGAATGAAATAGTGCAGGCAAAGAACTTGGCACTTTGGAAGACATTGAGAAGTATGAGTTTTTGTTGTTGTTACTCTTTTTATTTCTCCTTTTATGCAAAAGGGTGAGAACTTACATGTGCTCCTGTGACATGGGGAAATACTGTTCACCTGAAAAAAGGGCCCTCACATTTCTCATTTCGTTTTGGTTTGTTTTTGAAACTGCGTTTATGTTTTTTGTCCTTGTTGGTTGTCTGCTGTCACTTTTTGATGCCTTTGGAGGGCAAGAATGTAGGCTCTAGAAGTCCTGGGTCCACTGTTGACTGGTTGGCTGATTGTAGGACGTCAATGTCAATTCTCTAAGCCACAGTTTTCCTGCTATAAAATGAGGATTGATATTTTTAATAAAACTGCTCCACCAAGTTGAAGAAAATATGGTATTGTTGTTTTGTGCTCTGGATAAGAATTTTGAGAAAGTACTCTATATCTTAAGGTGCCCTCAATCTAACCTTTCTAGTATGTGATATTTTCCATTACTTTATTTCCAAATTTGTCTCCTTACTTTAGCATTTTAAATTTGGTCAGAACCAACTCATTCATTCCTTCTTATTTTTCTCAAATGCTTGATTGCTTTTGAATGTCTCATGTTTGTCTTTCATTTCTTAGTGCTGGCAGATTTGGTGTATCTGTTGCCATCAGTTGGCGTGGTTTGGCTGGAAAGGTTTCCCCACAGGAGAATGCATTCTCCATCTCTTTTATGGGGAAAGCATGTTGGCTTCAGCTGCCTATTTTTGACACATTCATATTGTTGAAATTGATTTTATGCATCTTTCTTGTAACAGTTGTAGCTCCATTCTCTATTTCCCTGATGCTCTTTTTTCAAGCTTATTTCTTCTGGTTCTTTTCTGTACTTGCATAAAACACATTGCTGTTGCTTTATAGATATGGAATATAAATAATTATAATGCATACTTTTAAAAGGAAAATACTACACAATTGTGCTTCAATGAATTGTTAGGCATGAAAACAACAAGCCGACATCAGCTCTTAAGTTACTTCTCTACGTGTGTGTGGTAAAGGCTCCTGAGTTTATCGATCATTCTTTTTGCTGACTGGGAGAAGGGCTGTAGAGGATACTTGCAAGGAAAGTGCTGTTGTGCAAATAGTCACGTCATAGGGAGAAATCATAAAAGGGTATGAAACACAAAATCTATCAAGGGCTCTTTGATCTCTATGACATAATTTTAAGAGCTCTCAATTCTTTTTAGTTTTTAAAATCTGGTAATCGTGAATAAAATAATTGTTTTTTTCATCTGTTGGCACTTAGGCTTTAAACTTTTTTTTTTTTAAGATTTTCATTTATTTATTTGACAGAGAGAGAGAGATCACAAGTAGTCAGAGAGGCAGACAGAGAGAGAGGGGGAAGCAGGCTCCCTGCTGAGCAGAGAGCCCGATGAGGGGCTTGATCCCAGAACCCTGAGATCATGACCTGAGCCGAAGGTGGAGGCTTAACCCACTGAGTCACCCATGCACCCCTAGGCTTTAAACTTTTTGAATAGGTGATAGCTTCATGTGGTTAAAAAAAAAAAGCAAAAAACCCCACAAACCCAGTATTTAAGGGATAACATGGAGAACTTACTTGCCTGTTTTTCACCACTTCAGTTTTACACATTTGCCTCCTCTTCCTTTATCAGTTTCATATCTTTGAAGTATACAAGTAAAGATAAATATATATTTTTATTTTATCCCTTTCTTACACAACTTTCTTCTCCCTCCCTTCCTTCTTCCATAGCAATATATCATAGACATCTTTCTATATCAGTATCTAGAGATAAGTAGATATATTAATGTATATAACTGGTCTTAATATAGATACACATTGGGGTTATTTTTCTTTTTTTTCTTTTTTTTTGTGCTGCTACAAATAATGCTATAGTGGAAAAACATTATATGTGCGTCAACTAGCACATGGGAAGTTTATCTTGGATAAGTTCCTAGAATTGAGATTGCTGGGTGGAGGGAAAATGCATTTGGAAGTTTAAGTTATGGCTTAATGGCTCTCCATAGGGCATCCTGCATGCCAGTCTGCAAAGTGGGCGGTGCCTCTTTGTCCTCAGCTTTGTTCCCAGAATATGTTAGCAAGTGGTAGGCTTCTGAGAAATGGCGTATTGTACTTCAGTTTTATTTGAGTTTCATTTATTGCAAGGGATAGCAGGAATTTTACATAGATTGAAGGGTGTTGATCTCTTTTCCCTCAATCCCTAGGAGGTTTTTTTTTTTTTTTTGGCCAGTTTGTTATTTATTTTTTGGCTTTGTTTAAAGTGTCCAGTAGAAATTAAAAAAATTATATAATCAATTCATCAATCTTTTTTTAAAATGGTTTTTGGACTTCAATCACAGGTAATAAGGGTCTTCCTCTGTCCAAAGTTATAAACTTCTGGTAATTTCCTTCTGGTAATTTTACAGTTTCTTTTTTTTTTATATTTAAATTTCTGATTCCCTTGGATTCAACATTATCATTTTCTAGAATGTGATTCATTGTCACAGCACCATGTATTTTATTGTTATTTGTTTTTCATATTTTTTAGAAATTTTAATTCTAATATGATTAACATACAATGTTATATTGGCTTCAGGTGTACAATATAATGCTTCAGTATTTCTACATTACACAGTGTTCATCCTGGTAAGTGTACTCTTTTTTTTTTTTTAAGATTTTTTGTTTTTTTTTTTATTTTATTTATTTGACAGAGAGAAATCACAAGAGAGGCAGGCAGAGAGAGAGGAAGGGAAGCAGGCTCTCCGCTGAGCAGAGAGCCCGATGCGGGACTCGATCCCAGGACCCTGAGATCATGACCTGAGCTGAAGGCAGCGGCTTAACCCACTGAGCCACCCAGGCGCCCGGTAAGTGTACTCTTAATTCGCTTTACCTGTTTCACCCATTTCCCACCCACCTCCCTTCTGGTACCATCTGTTTGTTCTCTAAAGTTAAAAGTCTGTTTTTAGTTTGTCTTTTTTTTCTTTGCTCATTTGTTTTGTTGCTTAAATTCCACATATGAGTGAAATCATATGGTATTTGTCTTTCTCTGACTTATTTCACTTAGCATTATACTCTCTAGATCCATCAAAGTTACTGCAAATGCAAGATTTCATTCTTTTTTATGGCCGAAGAATATCCGCTGTATGTATATATGTGTATGTATGTATGTATGTGTGTGTGTGTGTGTGTGTATATATATATACATATATATATATACACATACATACATATATCACTGCTTCTTTATCATTCATTTATCAATAGACACTTGGAATGCTTCCATAAATTGACTATTGTAAATAATGGTGCAATAAACATAATGGCACATGTATCCCTTTGAATTAGTGCTTTTGTATTTTTGGGATAAATACCCAGCAGTGCACTTAATGCATTGTAGGGTAGTTCCATTTTTAACTTTTCGAGGAAACTCCATACTGTTTTCCACAGTGGCTGCTCCAGTTTGCATTCCCACCAACAGTGCACAAGGGTTCCTTTTTCTCGGTGTCCTCATCAACACTTGTTTGAGTTTTGATTTTAGTCATTCTGACAGGTATGAAGTAGTAGTATCTCATTGTGGTTTTGATTTGACTTTCCCTGATGATGAGTGATGTTGAGTATCTTTTCAGGTGTCTATTGGCCATTTCTGTGTCTTCTTTGGAGAAACATCTGTTCATATCTTCTGCCCATTTTTAATTGGGGTATTTATTTTTTGGTTGTTGAGTTATGTAAGTTCTTTATATATTTTGGACACTAACCAGATAAGTCATTTGCAAATATCTTCTCCCAGTCAGTAGGTTGCCTTTTAGTTTTATGGTTTCCTTCACTGTTGAGATTATTTTGATGTAGTCCTAAGAGTTTATTTCTGCTTTTGTTTCTCTTGCTTATCTAGAAGAATGTTGCTATGGCCGATGTCAGAGAAATTACTGCCCATGCTCTTTCCTAGGATTTTTATGGTTTCAGATCTCACATTTAGATTTTTAATCCATCTTGAATTTACTTTTGTGTAAGAAAGTGGTCCAGTTTTATTCTTTTGTTTGTTGCTGTCCAGTTTTTTCCAACATTGTTTGTGAAAAGACTGTCTTTTTCCCATTGGATATTCTTTCCTGCTTTGTTAAGATTAATTGACCATATAATTCTGGGCTTATTTCTAGGCTTTCTATTATGTTCCATAGATCTGTGTGTGTGTGTGTGTGTGTGTGTGTGTGTGTGTGTGTGCCAGTACCATATCGTTTTGATTATTGCAGCTTTGTAGTATATCTTGAAATCTGTGATTGTGATACCTCCAGCTTTTTTGTTCTTTTTCAAGATTGCTTTGGTTATTTGGTGTCTTTTGTGGTTCCATACAAATTTTGGGATTACTTGTTCTAGCTCTGTGAAAAGTGATTTGGCATTTTGATAGGTATTACATTAAATATGTAGATTGCTTTGGGTAATATGGATATTTTAACAATACTTGTTCTTCCAGTTAATGAGTATGGAATTTTGTTCCTTTTGTTTGTGTCATCTATTTCTTTCACTGTTGTTTTAGAATTCTTGGAATATAGGTCTCTCATTTCCTTGGGTAAGTTTATTCCTAGGTATTTTATTATTTTTGGTATAATTGTAAGTGGGATTATTTTTTTTAATTGCTCTTTCTGCTACTTTATTACTGGTGTATAGAAATGCAGTAAATTTTTGTATTTTGATTTTGTATCCTGTGACTTTACTGAATTCATTTATCAGTTCTAATAGTTCTTGGCAATCTTTAGGATTTTCTACATATGGTATCATGCCATTTGCAAATAGTGAAAGTTTTACAACTTCTTTATTGATTTGTTATCTGATGGCTGTTGTCTGATCCTAATATGTGATCTATTGTGGAGACTAATCCATTGTGCACTTGAAAAGAATGGATATTCTGCTGTTTTAGGATGGAATGTTCTAAATGTCTCTGTTAGATCTGTCTGGTCCAATGTTTCATTCAAACACATTGTTTTGTTGTTGATTTTCTGTCTGGGGGATCTATCCATTGATGTAAGTGAGAGTATTTCAGTCCTCTAATATTATTGTATTAGTATTGATTACTTCCTTTATGTTTGTTATTAGCTGCTTTATGTACTTGGGAGCTTCCATTTGGGTGTATAAATATTTACACCCAATACATGTAAATTGTTACATCTTCTTGTTGGATTGTTTCTTTTATGATTATATAGTGTCTGTCTTTGTCTCTTGTTATAGTCTTCGTTTTTTGTTTTTTTTTTTTTTAAGATTTTATTTATTTGACAGAGAGAAATCACAAGAGAGGCAGGCAGAGAGAGAGGAAGGGAAGCAGGCTCTCCGCTGAGCAGAGAGCCCGATGCGGGACTCGATCCCAGGATCCTGAGATCATGACCTGAGCTGAAGGCAGCGGCTTAACCCACTGAGCCACCCAGGCGCCCCTAGTCTTTGTTTTAAAGTCTTTTTTTTTTGATATAAGTATTGCTAGTCTAGCTTTCTTTTCACTTCCATTTATATGATAAATGCTTTTCCATCCTTTTATTTTCAATCTGCATGTGTCTTTAGGTTTGAAATGAGTCTCTTGTAGACAGTATATAGATGGGTCTTAGTTGTGTGTTTGTTTTTTTTTTTAAAGTACGTTCCATCACCCTATGTTTGATTGGAATATTTAGTCCACTGCATTCAAAGTAATTATTGATAGGTATATACTTATTGCTATTTTGTTACTTGTTTTATAGTTGTTTTGTAGTTCTTACCTGTTTCTTTCTTTTCTTGCTTTCTTCTCTCATGATTTGTTGGCTCTCTTTAATGATATACTTAGATTCATTTTTCTTTATTTTTTGCATATCTATTGCCAGTTTTTGATTTGTGGTCACTGTTAGGTTTATTTATGATATCTCATAGATATAGCAGTCTATATTAAGTTGATGGTCACTTAATTAGAACCCATTCTTAAAGCACTAAAATTTTACTCCACTCCTCTCCACATTTTAGGTATATAGTGTCATACTTTACATTCTTATATTTTGTGAATCCCTTGACTGATTTTTATAGATATACTCAATTCTATGGCTTTTATGTTTCCTACTTTTCTTACTCCTGATTATGGTGTTTCTTTTCCATTTACAGAGACCTCTTTAACTTTTCTTGGAAGGCTGATTTGGTAGTGATGAATTCCTTTAACTTTTGTTTGTCTGGAAAATTCTTTCTCTCTCCTTTTATTGTGAGTGATAGCCTTGCTAGATGGAGTATTTTTGGATATTTTTTTCTTTCAGCACTTTGGATATTTCATGCCACTCCCTTCTGGACTGTAAAGTTTGTGCTGAAAAATCAGCTGGGAGCCTTATGAGGTTTCACTTGTATGTAACTGTTTTCTCTTGCTGCTTTAAAAATTCTCTTTATCACTATGTTTTTGCCATTTTAATTATTGTATGTCTTGGTGTGAACCTTCTTGGGTTGATATTGTTAAGGACTCTCTGTGCCTCCTGGATCTGGATGTCCGTTTCCTTCCCCAGATTCACAAAAATTATTTTTTTCAAATAAATTTTCTGCCCCCTTCTTTCTCTTTTTCTTCTGGGATCCCTGTGTTGTGAATGTTATTATACTTGATGGTATCTCTGAGTTCCCTTAATTTATTCTCATTTTTTATTATTCTTTTTTCTTTTTGTTGTTCACCTCGATTGTTTTTCATTACTATTTTCTAGGTCACTGATCTGTTCTTTGGCTTTCTCTAGTCTATTATTTATGCCCTTTAGTTCATTAGTTTGTTCCTTCTTTTAAAATCTACACATTTATTTACTTTTCAATAAGTTTATTTCTTTAAAAGATTTTATTTAGAGAGAGCGTGTGTGCAGGGGTGGGGGTAGAGGAAGAAGGAGAGAGAGAATCTCAAGCAGACTCCACATTGAGTGTGGAGCCTGATGCAGGGCTCAATCCCACGACCGTAAGATCATGACCTAGTCAAAACTAAGAGTCGGACACTTAAGCAACTAAGACACCAGGTTCCTCTACTTATCAGTAAGTTTAAATCCACGAGGGGTATAGCATCACCTGGATTCTGTGGCCAGTGGCTTTAGAAGGAATGTTCGTTTGGAATTTGGCATGAGCCATGCCACTGTTTCCATAAGCATGAGTTACTTTTCTCCAGATTACTCTGTTTTATTTGGTTTGCCACCAGGGGTCACTGTGCTGTTCTTTGATTTGTACACATAAACCCGTCTCTTGCTTAGGTAAAATTCAGGTTCATCTCAAGCATAAGTATCTTCAGTTTTAAGAAGATCTGTGTCTTCTGCCTGGTTCTGGAGACCCCATGCATAGCCAAAAAAAAATGACTTTGGACCACAGCCTTCTAGACACACTTATTGTTTTAGGAGTCCTTTCCCAGCAGGCCTCCAGAGGTTCCAAGATGGAAGAAAGAGTCCATTAGTATATTTTTAATGTGAGTTAAGTTCTTCACCTCTGATTTGTTCTTATTTAGGTTTCCTGTCTCATTGTTGAAGATCTCACTGAAGTCCTCCACTCTTTTCTCAAGTCCAGTGAGTATCTTTATGACCAGACTTTAAATTCTCTATCAGGCATATTACTTAACTCTTTTGCTTAGATGTCTTGCTGTGATTTTTGTCCTGTCCTTTCATTTGGGCCACAGTCCTCTGTCTCCTCATTTTGTCTAGCTTTCTATGTCTATGTGGTAGAAAAGTCAGATATGTATCCTGCTCTTTAGGTAGTGGACTTATGAAGAAGAGGTCCTATAGTGTCTTGCAGCTCAATGTCTCCTGTTCACCAGAACCTGGCACTTCAGAGGTATCTCCCATGGGTGTTGCCTATGACCTACTATTGTGGGTTGAACCATATTTGCCTTTAGTCCAGTTGTCTGTGATGGCTCTCTTTGCCCATTGTGGGCATGGTTTTGTCCCTATGTTGTTAACAGGCCAGTCTGGGGTTGTCTTGGGCTTGAGTTGGGTTAGACCAGGAATTTGCCAGATAACCTGTTGTTCTTGGTTATTTTCCACACTCCCTAGGTTAGGAGTCACTTTGAAGTAGTTCTAATCCCTGTTGGGGCTGCTTGAATACCGCCACACTGTGACGCCACTTTGGATGGACTCCTGTTGAGGGCGTGTTGGCGGGAGTGGATCTCCAGGACAGTGTGGAGGCAGGGGTGCATGTTGATCTGGTTTGTGGTGGTCTGGTCTATTGTGAGAGGGGACCTGGAACTTCTTTGGAAAACTCCTGCTGAGGCTAGGTTGAAGAAGAGCACGGGGGTGAGGTGTGCTGTCAGCAAGCTAGGTGGACAGTATTCATGCCATTCCTCCAGGTGTTTGTGTATGTATGCTGGGTGGGGGGAAGGAAATAGTACTGGTCAGCTTTTTTATTTTTTGAGAATTTCCCAGAATGTTCCCCTTTAGCACATGCTCTGAGATTAGTAAAGAGATCTCTCTCCAGTATATTCTAGGCATTTTTTATACTGCTACTTCTATGCTGTATTTTCATGGGACTGTTTGCTGTGCTGTATATTTAATTAGGACTCTGTTTCCTATTTCCCTCCAGCTCTCCTAGAGCTGACTCACTTATTTTTAAAGTTCTAGGTGTTAAGCCTGATGGATTTTAAGAGCTCATGATGTTAACTGCGTCTGGTTTTCAAAGCCAAATGTTATATGGATTTGTCTTTCTAGTGTGGGCCCTTTGTGCTGGGGTGCCTGGTTGGTGTCTCTTCTCCCTTCTCTGTACCCATGGCATACCTTTCTCCTGCAGACAGTACTGCAGGTCAGTTTGGCTTTAAACTCCATCTCTGCCCTTCTTACACTCTTTGATGTGGCCTCTTCTCTACATTTAGCTGTGGAGAGTCTCTTTTGCCAGTTTTTGGGTTGGTTTTTGGGTTATTTCCACTAATGTGGGTGTTATCTAGGTATATCTATGGTGTGTATATATATATATATATATATATATATGTTATCTAGGTATATCTACTCTATCATCTTCCCTCATAGTCCATTTAAAAAAGCTATCTTTCCCTTACTGATTTCAGATGTTGTACATATTTGGGTCAATATTTGGACTTTCTGTTCCTTTGGCTTCTATGTCTGTTTATATGGCTATAATATAGTAGTTTTTTTCCATGAAGTTCTAAATAGTTTATTATGGAGGGCGTGTATTGCATGGAGCACTGGGTGTGGTGCATAAACAATGAATTCTGGAACACTAAAAGAAATTAAAAAAATAAATAAAAACTAAAAAAAAAGTTGTAGAAGCCTATCAACCACAGGGTCCTTTACCTCTTTACA
The DNA here is from genome assembly GCF_922984935.1 of Meles meles. Lineage (NCBI taxonomy): Eukaryota > Metazoa > Chordata > Mammalia > Carnivora > Mustelidae > Meles > Meles meles. Next base: position 62,709,013 of record NC_060072.1, read on the forward strand.
CAAAATGATCTGAATTTTGATATACAATGAGAAGCAATAAAATGATCTAAGAACTTAACTCAGAAGTCATAAAAATGTTGGAAAGAAAATAAATGATAGTCTATAGGAAAGAATAAATGAAGGCAAAGAATTTTTTTTCTCCAGTGTTTTGATCTGATTTTACATCTTTTAAATTCCCCATTGTAATTATAAAATAAAATAGAAAACTAAGGTTAAAATCTCATTTTCAAAATAAATAAAAAAGTAGAAACATTTCAATTATTTGACATTGTAAATCTGTGATATTTGGTGAGTTAATTATTCTGACTAGGAGCAAAATGCTTGTATGGATACATCTTATTGTCCTTGTTTCTAGTCTAGCCTCTTCATCTTCATTTTTGATACTGCTGCCAGTGCGATTATTCTTAAATATGATCATACCAATCTCTTATATGAATGGTTCAGTGGATCTTCATTGACAGTGTGATAGACTGAAGCTATTATTAATGGCAGCAAAGCCACCTACAAGTCAAAAAGTTTGAGCTTTAACTATGGTTTATACAGAAGCAATCCTTGTCCTGATCCTATGTTGTTTATGATCTAATGGGAAATGCTGGAATGGCCAGCAATCCCTGTACCAAGGGATGAAAGATTATTCCAAACTTTCCTGGGAAAGAGACTTCTTGAGAAGTCAAGGGAGTCAACACTCAGAGATGAAGACCCTTTGCTCTTTGCTCCCACTTTTATTGGTCCTTCAGGATAATCACAAATCCTTATCATGGTTTCTCAAGCATGTGATGTGTGACAAGAGATCTTACTGGATTTGGGAGGATCTGTTTATAGTAAAGATACGATATGCTAATCTAGGTGTTTTATGAATTCTGCTGAACATATCCTAAGGGACAATGCATATATCTCTTAGATCCCAGGGTGGCTGGGCTGAGAAAGCTTCAGGAAGGCAACTCCCCTTGACTTTCCAACAGCAGGGGAGTATTGTAGGCCTTGGCATTCCAAAAGCCTATGCCCTTTTCCAAAGCTTTCCTGCCCCCAGCGGCCTCCATGTTACATTTTAGCAAGCCAGGTATTATGGCTGAGTTCATGCTCTACATTAATCCTAGCAGAGAAAGTCTGTTAGGAACCAAGTGATTATAGGAGAATGTGATGTGGGCTGTAATAGGATATTAGGCTAGCTTTGTCACCTTCAGATACCCCATTCTCCAGCTATGTAGACTATTTGTAGTCTCCAGAGTTAACCGCTGTTACTCATCTACATGCTTTTGCATTTGCAAAAATGTTGCATTTGCAACATTTGCTTGGAATACTGGGATCTGTCTGAAAAAGTCAATCATGATTTACTTGAAGCAGCTTGTTTTCTGAAAAACTTTCCTGTATCCTCTGCTGGGAATGGGCTCAGTAGCCCCCCTCTTTTGTGCTTTCATGTTACCCTGTGCATACTTCTCTCATTCGTCACAGGTATTGAAGCTATCTGTTTGCTTTTCTACTCTCCTAAACTGTGGGTTATTCAGAAATAGGGATGGCAGCGATGGGTCATCTTTCTTAAATGATAGTGATACTGTGTATAATCAACTCTCTGGAGGCATTTTGTTAAATAGAAGTGAGGCAGTAACTAGAGGGAAATGGAATTACTATGCATATTTATTAGATAGTAGGAATGATCAAAGGAGAATGCAAATTTGATATTTACTCTGATGTGTGTTTCTTGCTTCCAACACCAGAAAAGTATGGAGAGGTCTGTTTTCTCTAATTTTCCCATGTTATCTAGCTTTTTTCTTAATTAAAAGGAAAAATATAATTCTATTTATTCTATCTCAGTAATTTTTTCAAAGGTCATAAATCTTATAAGTATCTTGTGTGGAATGTACCACTGCGACTCCAGGTGGGTGACCTAGTAGCTTCGATACTATATTCAAAGCATACTCAGCAGTGGTATACTCAGAAGAAGCCTAAGAGGTTTCAGTTTGTGGCCCACAAAACTTGTCTAAGAACATATTCTTTTATATACTTAAATCAGTTGTCTGAACAAAGAAATCAAAGTGATTAAAAAACATTTTTTATTGAAGTACAGGTGACACCCAATGTTACGTTAGTTTCAGGTGTACAGTGTAGTGGCTGAGCAACTGAACATTATGCTGTGCTCACTGCAAGTGCGGCTGCCATCTATCACCACATAATGCTATTACAGGGTGACTTTCTCTTACTTTTTTTTTTGGTGAGGGAGAGAGTGAGTGATTGTGAGTGGTCGGGGTGGGATAGAAGGAGAGGGAGAGAGAGGATCTTAAGCAGGCTCCACGTTCAGTGTGGAGCCTGATGTGGGGTTCCATCTCATGACCCCCAGATCATAACTTGAGCTAAAACCAAGAGTTGGATACTTAATTGAGCCACCCAGGCCCCCCCTTACAGGGTTACTTTTTAAAATAAAATTTCTACTAAGGAAGTTTTTTTAATATGATTAATATTTGAGAGTCAAAATGATAATGTGAAGAAGGAAAATGATTCTGTCAAATTCGGGCAAAGGGCTCTGCAGAAAAGAACAACTACCACCACCACCACCACTTTAAGCACTAAGGTAGTAGTATTTAGGTATAAAGATAAAAGAAATATTTTTGAAGAATCCATTTCAACATATGATTAATAAATATTGTAACAGTATTTTGGTAAAAGGAAAGTTGATTTCATAATATAATAAATGGGATATTATGTATAAGGATCAGGAAGTAAATCTTGCTGTTCTACTATTACTATTATCAATAGCTAGATGCTTAGTGTAAAAGCCACAGTGAAAATACTGCATCCACTTTGGGTCACCATATTTTAGATGAAATAATGATGAAACGAGGGTCACAGTACTGACCATAATGAATAAGAGAGAGCATAGCACAGTGGAATACACAGGTAGGCCTTCAATGAATTAAATGTTGGAAGAGAAGTAGTTGTTTTAATGATGGAGGATTGCAAGGGAGACAATATGGGGGAAAAGAACCTCAGTGTGTGAGGGTAGGAGATCATATTTTATATCACCTTGGGTTCTGTGGATTTGCCTAGATAGTCTATCCAGCCATCCATTCATCTAGCCATCTGTATCTATTTTAATTAGATAATTACATTATTCAGCAAATGTTATTCCTAAAATTAAGAGCTTTGAATTACTGAGGAATATGAACCATATTTTAAGTTCTTTAACTCTCTCTTAATGTTAAAAAACAATGGATAGGAAATAATTATTCAATTTTATAGGGGAGAAAAGAGAATCAGATGCCCATTTTCATATGGAAAAGGACAGAATTAGGAGTGGTAACACTGCAGAGTTTGGACAGTTGTCCCTTTATATTTTAGCCAGTGTGGGACATTGGGTCTTTCAGGCATCCTTCTGCTTGCTGTATCTGCAGAATCCAAGACTCAGTGGCTCTTAACTCCTAACCAATGTTCTTTCCTCCCACCCTCCCTTCTTTCCTTCCTTCTTTGTCAGTGTTTATTGAGTGGGATATGTCAGGCCCTGTGCTAGGAGCATGGTGATACAAAATGATTGAATCCTGGTTTTCACTTTGTACATGGTACCGCGCAACACATACGGGACACAAGTATAAATGAGCAAGTTCTGTTTTCAAGGAAACCACAGTTTCTGGAAAACTACTTGGTGGTGTAATGGAGGAAATGGGAATGCAAGATAGGAATCTAGCTTAGCAGGCTTGGGATGCTGTGGAAAAGAGTCTTTGACACATCAAGGAGGGAAATGGTGTGGTTTGATTAAATCATCCCTGGTGAAATTGTATGGAGGGAAGATTTAAGGAATATGAGATTGGAGGGAGAGAGAGAAGTTTGGAGACCGTGGTAGTATTCCTGTGAAAGACCAAGAGAACTTGAAACTGCGTAGTGAGAGGAGAGAGGAGGTAGAAAGGGAGATGGGAGAACCATTTTAAAGGTAGAATCTCAGGATTTGGTTAATGATCACATGTGGAAATGGGGGAGGCAAAGGCAGGTTTCAGAAAAGTCTAGCTGGTCATTTAAGCATCCTGTTGAGGATATAGTGGTTTTTGCATCATCACTGATGTTGAGGTCCTTTTGCTAGTCTCATTGTTGTCTGTGCCCGGCCTTGGGGTCTAAAGCAGTGCAGCCAAATAAAAATGAAATAGTTTCTCCCAAATACACAAATCCAGCTCCATTGGGCTTTCCGATTATCTTTCCTTGTGCTTTTTATTGTTAATATTTATTGAGTACTCACTATGTGTCCAGTGACTCTTTAAGCACTTTATATGAATTAACTGATTTATTCTCACAAGAACAGAGGTGGTTTATCTGCCTTTTTAAAAAATTTTTTATTTTTTATTTTTTTTATAAACATATAATGTATTTTTATCCCCAGGGGTACAGGTCTGTGAATCACCAGGTTTACACACTTCACAGCACTCACCATAGCACGTACCCTCCCCAATGTCCATAAGCCCCCCCAAAACCCCTCCCCCCAGCAACCCTTAGTTTGTTTTGTGAGATTAAGAGTCACTTATGGTTTGTCTCCCTCCCGATCCCATCTTGTATCATTTATTCTTCTCCTACCCCCCTAACCCCCCATGTTGCATTTCCACTTCCTCATATCAGGGAGATCATATGATAGTTGTTTTTCACTGATTGACTTATTTCACTAAGCATGATACCCTCTAGTTCCATCCATGTCATCGCAAATGGCAAGATTTCATTTCTTTTGATGGCTGCATAGTATTCCATTGTGTATATATACCTCATCTTCTTTATCCATTCATCTGTTGATGGACATCTAGGTCCTTTCCATAGTTTGGCTATTGTAGACGTTGCTGCTATAAACATTCGGGTGCACATGCCTCTTCAGATCACTACGTTTGTATCGTTACGGTAAATACCCAGTAGTGCAATTGCTGGGTCATAGGGTAGTTCTATTTTCAACATTTTGAGGAACCTCCATGCTGTTTTCCAGAGTGGTTGCACCAGCTTGCATTCCCACCAACAGTGTAGGAGGGTTCCCCTTTCTCCGCATCCTCGCCAGCATCTGTCATTTCCTGACTTGTTAATTTTAGCCGTTCTGACTGGTGTGAGGTGATATCTTATTGTGGTTTTGATTTGTATTTCCCTGATGCCGAGTGATGTGGAGCACTTTTTCAAGTATCTATTGGCCATCTGGATGTCTTCTTTGCAGAAATGTCTGTTCATGTCCTCTGCCCATTTCTTGATTGGATTATTTGTTCTTTGGGTGTTGCGTTTGCTAAGTTCTTTATAGATTTTGGACACTGGCCATTTATCTGATATGTCGTTTGCAAATATCTTCTCCCATTCTGTCAGTTGTCTTTTGGTTTTGTTAACTGTTTCCTTTGCTGTGCAAAAGCTTTTGATGTTGATGAAGTCCCAATAGTTCATTTTTGCCCTTGCTTCCCTTCCCTTTTGCGATGTTCCTAGGAAGACGTTGCTGCAGCTGAGGTCGCAGAGGTTGCTGCCTGCATTCTCCTCAAGGATTTTGATGGATTCCTTTCTCACACTGAAGTCCTTCATCCATTTTGAGTCTATTTTCGTGTGTGGTGTAAGGAAGTGGTCCAATTTCATTTTTCTGCATGTGGCTGTCCAATTTTCCCAACACCTTTATTGAAGAGGCTGTCTTTTTTCCATTGGACATTCTTTCCTGCTTTGTCGAAGATTAGTTGACCATAGAGTTGAGGGTCTATTTCTGGGCTCTCTATTCTGTTCCATTGATCTATGTGTCTGTTTTTGTGCCAGTACCATGCTGTCTTGATGATGACAGCTTTGTAATAGAGCTTGAAGTCCGGAATTGTGATGCCACCAACTTTGGCTTTCTTTTTTAATATTCCTTTGGCTATTCGAGGTCTTTTCTGGTTACATATAAATTTGAGGATTATCTGTTCCATTTCTTTGAAAAAAATGGATGGGATTTTCATAGGGATTGCATTAAATGTGTAGATTGCTTTAGGTAGCACAGACATTTTCACAATATTTATTCTTCCAGTCCAGGAGCATGGAACATTTTTCCATTTCTTTGTGTCTTCCTCAATTTCTTTCATGAGTACTTTATAGTTTTCTGTGTATAGATTCTTAGCCTCTTTGGTTAAGTTTATTCCTGGTATCTTATAGTTTTGGGTGCAATTGTAAATGGGATTGACTCCTTAATTTCTCTTTCTTCTGTCTTGTTGTTGGTGTAGAGAAATGCAACTGATTTCTGTGCATTGATTTTATATCCTGACACTTCACTGAATTCCTGTACAAGTTCTAGCCATTTTGGAGTGGAGTCTTTTGGGTTTTCCACATATAGTATCCTATCATCTGCGAAGAGTGATAGTTTGACTTCTTCTTTGCCAATTTGGTTGCCTTTAATTTCCTTTTGTTGTCTGATTGCTGAGGCTAGGACTTGTAGTACTATGTTGAATAGCAGTGGTGATAATGGACATCCCTGCCGTGTTCCTGACCTTAATGGAAAAGCTTTCAGTTTTTCTCCATTGAGAAGGATATTTGCAGTGGGTTTTTCCTAGATGGCTTTGATAATATTGAGGTATGTGCCCTCTATCCCTACACTTTGAAGAGTTTTGATCAGGAAGGGATGCTGTACTTTGTCAAATGCTTTTTCAGCATCCATTGAGAGTATCATATGGTTCTTGTTCTTTCTTTTATTAATGTGTTGTATCACATTGATTGATTTGCGGATGTTGAACCAACCTTGCAGCCCTGGAATAAATCCCACTTGGTCGTGGTGAATAATCCTTTTAATGTACTGTTGTATCCTATTGGCTAGTATTTTGGTGAGAATTTTCACATCTGTGTTCATCAAGGATATTGGTCTGTAGTTCTCTTTTTTGATGGGATCCTTGTCTGGTTTTGGGATCAAGTGATGCTGGCCTCATAAAATGAGTTTGGAAGTTTTCCTTCCATTTCTATTTTTTGGAACAGTTTCAGGAGAATAGGAATTAGTTCTTCTTTAAATGTTTGGTAGAATTCCCCTGGGAAGCCGTCTGGCCCTGGGCTTTTGTTTGTTTGGAGATTCTTGATGACTGTTTCAATCTCCTTACTGGTTATTGGTCTGTTCAGGTTTTCTATTTCTTCCTGGTTCCTTTGTGGTAGTGTATATGTCTCTAGGAATGCATCCATTTCTTCCAGATTGTCAAATTTGATGGCGTAGAGTTGCCCATAGTATGTTCTTATAATTGTCTATATTTCTTGTGTGTTAGTTGTGATCTCTCCTCTTTCATTCATGATTTTATTTATTGGGTCCTTTCTCTTTTCTTTTTGGTAAGTCTGGCCAGGGGGTTATCAATCTTATTAATTCTTTCAAAGAACCAGCTCGTTTCTTTGATTTGTTCTATTGTTTTTTTTGGTTTCTATTTCATTGATTTCTGCTCTGATCTTTATGATTTCTCTTCTCCTGCTGGGTTTAGGCTTTCTTTCTCATTCTTTTTCCAACTCCTTTAGGTGTAGGGTTAGGTTGTGTACTTGAGACCTTTCTTGTTTCTTGAGAAAGGCTTGTACTGCTATATATTTTCCTCTCAGGACTGCCTTTGCTGTGTCCCACAGATTTTGAACCATTGTGTTTTCATTATCATTTGTTTCCATGAATTTTTTCAATTCTTCTTTAATTTCCTGGTTGACCCATTTATTCTTTAGAAGGATGCTGTTTAGTCTCCATGTATTTGGGTTCTTTCCAAATTTCCTCTTGTGATTGAGTTCTAGCTTCAGAACTTTGTGGTCTGAAAATATGCAGGGAATGATCCCAATCATTTGATACCGGTTGAGACCTGATTTAGGACCCAAGATGTGATCTATTCTGGAGAATGTTCCATGTGCACTAGAGAAGAATGTGTATTCCATTGCTTTGGGATGAAATATTCTGAGTATATCTGTGATGTCCATCTGGTCCAGTGTGTCATTTAAGGACTTTATTTCCTTGTTGATCTTTTGCTTGGATGATCTGTCCATTTCAGTGAGGGAGTGTTAAAGTCCCCTATTATAATTGTATTATTGTTGATGTTTTTCTTTGATTTTGTTATTAATTGGTTTATGTAGTTGGCTGCTCCCACGTTAGGGGCATAGATATTTAAAATTGTTAGATCTTCTTGTTGGACAGACCCTTGGAGTATGATATAGTGTCCTTCCTCATCTCTTATTATAGTCTTTGGTTTAAAATCTAATTGATCTGATAGAAGGATTGCCACCCCAGCTTTCTTCTGATGTCCATTAACATGGTAAATTGTTTTCCACCCCCTCACTTTAAATATGGAGGTGTCTTCAGGTCTAAAGTGAGTTTCTTATAGGCAACATATAGATGGGTTTTGTTTTTTTATCCATTCTCATAACCTGTGTCTTTTGATCGGGGCATTTAACCCATTAACATTCAGGGTAACTATTGAGAGAGATGAATTTAGTGCCATTGTATTGCCTGTAAGGTGACTGGTACTGTATATTGTCTCTGTTCCTTTCTGATCTACTACTTTTAGGCTCTCTCTTTGCTCAGAGGACCCCTTTCAATATTTCCTGTAGAGCTGGTTTGGTGTTTGCAAATTCTTTCAGTTTTTGTTTGTCCTGGAAGCTTTTTATCTCTCCTTCTATTTTCAATGATAGCCTAGGTGGATAGAGTATTCTTGGCTGCATGTTTTTCTCGTTTAGTGCTCTGAATATATCATGCCAGCTCTTTCTGGCCTGCCAGGTCTCTGTGGATAAGTCTGTTGCCAATCCAATATTTTTACCATTGCATGTTACAGACTTCTTTTCCCGGCTGCTTTCAGGATTTTCTCTTTGTCACTAAGAGTTGTAAATTTTACTATTAGATGACGGGGTATGGACTTATTCTTGTTGGTTTTGAGGGGGGTTCTCTGCACGTCCTGGATTTTGATGCTTGTTCCCTTTGCCATATTAGGGAAATTCTCTCCAATAATTCTCTCCAATAATACCTTCTGCTCCTCTCTCTCTTTCTTCTTCTTCTGGGATCCCAATTATTCTAATGTTGTTTTGTCTTATGGTGTCACTTATCTTTCGAATTCTCCCCTCGTGGTCCAGTAGCTGTTTGTCCCTCTTTTGCTCAGCTTCTTTATTCTCTCTCATTTGGTCTTCTATATCACTAATTCTCTCTTCTGCCTCATTTATCCTAGCAGTGAGCGCCTCCATTTTTGACTATACCTCATTAATAGCTTTTTTGATTTCAACTTGGTTAGATTTTAGTTCTTTAATTTCTCCAGAAAGGGCTTTTATATCTCCAGAGAGGGTTTCTCTAATATCTTCCATGCCTTTTTTGAGCCCGCCTAGAACCTTGAGAATTGTTATTCTGAACTCTAGATCTGACATATTACCAATGTCTGTATTGATTAGGTCCCTAGCCTTCAGTACTGCCTCTTGTTCTTCTTTTTTTTTTGTGGTGAATTTCTCAGCCTTGTCATTTTGTCTAGATAAGAGTATATGAAGGAGCAAGTAAAATACTAAAAGGGTGGCAAAGGCCCCAGGAAAATGCACTTTAAGCAAACCAGAAGAGATCCCAAATTGTGGAGGTGGAGAAAGGGTATAAAAAGAGGTTCAGAAAAAAAAAGAAAAAATTAAAAAAAGAAAACAAAGAAAAAATATAAAAAAGAAATTATATATATATATATATATATATATATATATATATATTAGATAGAGTAGTTAAAAAACGTTAAAAAAGAAAAGGGTAAAAATTAAAAAAAATTTAGCAGACGGAAAAAACTTAAATTAACTGCAAGACTAAAGAATCATGGGGAGAAAGCCATGATTTCCGTGCTTTGCTTTCTCCTCCTCTGGAATTCTGCTGCTCTCCTTGGTATTGAACCTGCTCTCCTTGGTAGGTGAACTTGGTCCTGGCTGGATTTCTTATTGATCTTCTGGTGGAGGTGTCTGTTGTAGTGATTCTCAAGTGTCTTTGCCCGAGGCAGAATTGCACGGCCCTTACCAGAGGCCTTGCTAAGTAATTCGCTTGGGTTCTCTTTTGGGAGCTTTTGTTCTCTCAATGCTTTCTGTAGAGTTCCAGAGGACGGGAATGAAAATGGCGGCCTCTTAATCTCTGGCCCGGAGATGCCGAGAGCTTGGGGCCCCATTCCTCAGAGTGTGTGCCCTCAGAGAAGAGCGCCCAATCGCTCCCGTCTCCCTGGCCTCCGGCTATGCTCCAAGCTCACCCAGCCTGGGACTTGTTCAAGGTAACCCCGAGCTGAGAGCTCACTTCTTGGCTCTGTCTCTGTAGCTGGCTTTCCCGTTCTAATACTTGCAAGCTCTGTGACACTTAGACACCCCCGATCCTTCTGTGACCCTGCGGGACTTGGGGCCACGCTGACCCCGCATGGGCTTCACCCCGGTTTAACCTCTGGAGTGATGCCCCTCAGTGGAACAGACTTTTAAAAGTCCTGATTTTGTGCTCCCTTGCGCCACCACTTGCTGGGAGCCGACCCCTCCCCACCGTGGTCTATCTTCCTGTCGCTTTGGATTCACCTCTCCGCCAGTCCTACCTTTCAGAAAGTGGTCGATTTTCTGTTTCTAGAATTGCTCTTCTTCTTCTCTTCGATCTCCCATTGGATTTGTAGGTGTTTGCAATGTTTAGATAAGCTATCTAGCTGATCTCCTGCTACCTGATGTAGTCTCAACCTGCTACTTCTCTGCCATCTTGATCGGTTTATCTCCATTTTTATAGATGGGGCAACTGAGGCACAGAGTGATTAAGTAATTTGCAAGAGTGTCCCCCCAGCCCTGCCAAAGGCAGTTGGGTCATGAAACCCAAGCAGTCCATCTACCTATCTTGTCATCTCAGTCATTATACTTTATAGATGGAATTGTTTTCTTAATTTCTTCTTCAGATTGTTCATTGCTAGAGTATTAGAAACCCAAATGATTTTTTTTTTATTGATTGCATACCCTTAAACTTTGCTGAATTTGTTTGTTAGCTTGAGCAGTGTTTCTGTGGATTCTTGTGGACTGCTGCCTCAGAGTTTAGTTATATTTTTTTTCTTTCCAAATCTGCTTCTATTGATTTAATCTAGAATATCTAAGACCTTAAAAAATCTTTTGTATTTTTAAAATGTTACATAAAATTTACCCTTTTTGTCTTTTTTTAATTTCTTGTATTATCTGGCTTAGAGAATTTGTTTGCTAAAAAAAGAAGACATGGGGCGCCTGGGTGGTTCAGTAGGTTAAGATTCTGACTCCTGGTTTTGCCTGAAGGTCCTGATCTTACAGTCATGAGACTGAGCTTAGTGTGGGGCTCTGTGCATGGTATGGAATCTGCTTCATATTCTCTCTTCCTCCCCTCTGAACACGCCCCCCCCTCCCCATGCCGGTCATGCTCTCTTTCAAATAAATAAATAAATAAAATCTAAAAAAAAGAAACTGAAAATGAAGAACATCGTCAGTTAAATTTTTTAAGTGCTAAAGAAATAATGTGTTAAAGGCAAGCAACGCTATCATCAAGACCACCATAAGGTTCTGTGGATTGATTTGTTTTGGTTGGAGAATTAAGTGGAGTTACAGCAATATCAATTACTATGATCAAATGACCCTCAACTAATTAGGTAATTTAGATAGCCCACTCATCCTGGAAAATTGTGGCTGCTCAAATCTGTTCTTGATTTGAAGGAAATATGGTGATTTAACTTCCTTTCGTAGTAAAAAAAAAAAAAAAAATAACTTGTTCCTTTCTCCTTGCTAATTTATGGTTCCTTGAAAGTCAGTGTTGACTCTTGGTTTCCCAGACAGGTCTTCCCCTGCCCTGTCCCATTTCTTTTCTGAGTTTTAAAATTAATATCCTTTCATTTTTATTATCACTCATAAGACATATGTTGAATTTTATTGATGTTAATGTAAAATGCTAAGACCACATTCTTTTCCCACCATTTTAATGTCTGACCCAGAGCAGTGCTTCCTGCTATTGCAGCCTTGACCTTAGCCCTTGGGTTATGATGGATATACAACAAATGGAGCATATCATAGTATCTTAGGACTAGGAGAGACCTTGGAATTCACTTTCTTGTGAGAAATTATAACCCTTACTCCACACTATTTTCAGGATTTCAATACATCTTGGAAATGTTGACTCATGGTGCAGCTCTTACTCTCAGTGTCAAAATAGAGAAATGGAGACATTTACATCTAAGTTAACAGAGAGGAATAAATAGCAACTAATTACTTATATTCAGATACCGTGCTCTGGCTTCTTGTTCTCAAAGACAGGAAAGGAAAAAGCAGAAACCAAAATCACAGTAAAGGAAGGCTTAGGAATTTGACATCATATCTTTTCTAAAGATTTATCACTGAATCTGTGACCTCTTAAGCTCATGTCTAGTGAACTAGGTTCCCTCTGACTGCGTCATGGTTTAGCCCTTTACCTATAAACTTGTACATAGAGGTATAAAGTTACAATATCCCAATATCCCTTATATGTTCTTAATGACACTGTAAACTGTGACTCTCCAGTATTTCACATGTATTTTATATTAACTTATGGTTATATCTGCAGATTCATTTCTTTATGCTTCATGACTTTTAATATTAGAGTGGAAAAAATTCCTTTTTTTAAATTATTTTTTTCTTTTTTTAATTTAAATTCAAGTAGCCAACATGTGATACATGATTAGCTTCAGATATAATATTGAATAAGTCATCAGTTGTTTATAACACCCAATGCTCATCCTATCACATGTCCTTCTTAATGTGCATCATCCAATTACTCCATCCCTCCACTCACCTCTCCTCCAGGAACTCTCACTTTGTTTCCTGTAGTTAAGAGTCTCTCATGGTGGGGCACCTGGGTGGCTCAGTGGGTTAAGCCTCTGCCTTCGGCTCAGGTCATGATCTCAGGGTCTTGGGATCGAGCCCCACATCGGTCTCTCTGCTCAGCAGGGAGCCTGCTTCCCCCTCTCTCTCTACTTGTCTCTCTCTCTATATATCAAATAAATAAAATCTTAAAAAAAAAAAAGAGTCTCTCATGGTTTTTCTCCCTCTCTGAAGATTTCCTATTCAGTTTTCCCTCCCTTTCCCTATGATCCTCTGTGCTGTTTCTTATATTCCACATATGAGTGAAACCATATGATAATTGTTTTTCTCTGATTGACTTATTTTGCTCATTATAATACCCTCTGGTTCTATCCACATCAATGTAATTCGTAAATACTCATCTTTTCTGATGGTTGAACGATATTCCATTGTGTGTGTGTGTGTGTGTGTATAATATCTCACATTTTCTTTATCCATTCTTCTGTCAATGGACATCATAGCTCTTTCCACAGATTGACTATTGTGGACATTGCTCCTACAAACATTGTGGTGCAGGTGCCTCTTTGGATCACTACATTTGTATCTTTGGGGTAAATACCTAGTAGTGCAATTGTTGGGTTGTAGTGTAGCTCTATTTTTAAGTTCTTGAGGAACCTCTGTACTGTTTTTCAGAGTGGCTGCACCAGCTTGCATTCCTACCAACAACGAAAGAGGGTTTCCCTTTCTCTGCATCCTCGCCAACATTTGTTGTTTCCTGACTTGTCAATTTTAGCCATTCTGACTGGTGTGAGATGGTATCTTATTGTCATTTTGATTTATATTTCCTTGATGCTTCAGTGGTGGCGAGCATTTTTTCATGTGTCTGTTGACCATTTGTATGTCTTCTTTGTAGAAATGGGCAGAAATTATCTTCTTTGGAGAAATGGGCAGAAATGCCTTCTGCCCATTTCTCCAAAGAAATGTTCATGTCTTCTGCCCATTTCTTGACTGGATTATTTGTTTTTTAGGTGTTGAGTTTGTTAAGTTCCTTATAAATTTTGGATACTAGTCCTTTATCTGATATATCATTTGCAAATATCTTCTCCCATTCTGTAGGTTGCCTTTTAGTTTTGCTGACTGTTTCCTTTGCTGTGCAGAGGTTTTTATCTTGATAAAATCCTAATAGGTCCTTTTTAATTTTGTTTCCCTTGCCTTTGGAGATATGTCTTGAAAGTAATTGTTGTGGCTGAGGTGACAGAGGTTGCTGACTCTGTTTTCCTCCAGGATTTTGATGGAATCCTGTCTCCCATTTAGATATTTCATCCATTTTGAGTTTGTCTTGGTGTATGGTATAAGAAAATGGTCCAGTTTTTTTCTTCTACATGTGGCTGTCTTATTTCCCCAGCATCATTTATTGAAGAGACTGTTCTTTTTCCATTGTATATTCTTTCCTGCTTTGTCAGAGATTAATTGCCCATATAGTTGTAGGTCCATTTCTGGGTTCTCTATTCTGTTCCATTGATCTATGTGTCTGTTTTTGTGCCAGTACCATACTGTCTTGATGATTACAGCTTTGTAATAGAACCTGAAGTCTGGAATCATGATGCCACCAGCTTTGGTTTTCTTTTTCAACATTTCTCTTGCTATTTGGGGTCTTTTCTCGTTTCATACAAACCTTATGATTATTTCTTCCAGCTCTGTGAAAAAAGATGATGATATTTTGATAAGGATTACATTGAATCTGTAGATTGCTCTGGGTAGCATAGACATTTTAGCAGTGTTTGTTCTTCCAATCCATGAACATGGAATGTTTTTCCATTTCTTTGTGTCTTCTTCAATTTCTTTCATAAGTGTTTTATAGTTACTAGAGTATAGATCCTTTACATCTTTAGTTAGGTTTATTCCTAGGTTTCTTATGGTTTTTGATGTAGTTATAAGTGGGATTGATTCCTTACGTTCTCTTTCTTCTGTCTCATTTTTAGTGTAAAGAAATGCAACTGATTTCTGTGCATTGATTTTATATCCTGCCACATTCCTGAATTCCTGTATGAGTTCTGATGATTTTGGTGTGGAGTCTTTTGGGTTTTTCCACATAAAATATCATGTGATCTGTGAAGAGTGAGAGTTTGACTTTTTCTTTGCTGGTTCAGATGCCTTTTATTTTATTTTATTTTATTTTTTAAAAGATTTTATTTATTTATTTGACAGAGAGAGATCACAAGTAGGCAGAGAGGCAAGCAGAGAGAGAGAGAGAGAGGAGGAAGTTGGCTCCCTGCCAAGCCGAGAGCCCGATGCGGGACTCGATCCCAGGACCCTGGGATCATGACCTGAGCTGAAGGCAGAGGCTTAAACCACTGAGCCACCCAGGAGCCCCCAGATGCCTTTTATTTCTTTTTGTTTTTTCATTTTTGAGGCTAGGACTTCTAGTACTATCACCAACAGTGATAGTGGACATCCCTGTCATGTTTCTGACCTTAGGGAAGAAGCTCTCAGCTTTTCCCCATTGAGAATAATATCTACTGTGGGCTTTTCATAAATGGCTTTTACAATATTGAGGAATATTCCCTTTGATCCTACACTGTGGGGAGTTTTAATCAAGAAAGGATGCTGTACTTTGTCAAATGCTTTTTCTGCATCTATTGAGAGGATCATATCGTTCTTGTTCTTTCTTTTATTAATGTAGTATATCATATTGATTGATTTGTAGATGTTGAACCACCCTTGCAGCCCAGGAATAAATCCTGCTTTGGCGAATAATCCTTTTATTGGCTAGGATCTTGGTAAGAATTTTGGTAATCATGTTTACCAGGAATATTGGTCTGTAATTCTCCTTTTTGGTGGGTTCTTTATCTGTTTTGGGGATCAGGGTAATACTGGCCTCATGGAATGGGTTTGGAAGTTGTCCTTTCACTTCTATTATTTGAAACAGCTTCAGAAGAATAGGTGTTATTTCTTCTTTTGATGTTTGGTATAATTCCCCTGGGAAGCCATCTGGCCCTGGACTCTTGTTTTTGGGATATTTTTGATTACTGCTTTAATTTTGTTCTTAGTTATGGGTCTGTTCGTGTTGTCTATTTCTTCCTGGTTCAATTTTGGTCATTTATAAGTTTCCAGGAATGTATCTACTTCTTGCAGATTGCCCAATTTGTTGGCATGTAATTGCTCATATGTTCTTAAAATTATTTGTATTTCTTTGGTGTTGGTCATGACCTCTCCTCTTTCACCCATGATTTTATTTATTTGGGTCCTTTCTCTTTTCGTTTTGATGATTATGGCCAAGGGTTTATCAAGCATATTAATTCTTTCAAAGAACCAGCTTCTGGTTTCATTGATCTGTTCTACTTTTTTTTTTTGGTTTCATTGCGTTGACTTCTGCTCTAATTATCATTAATTCTCTTCTTCTCCTGGATTTATGCTTTATTTGCTGGGTTTTTTTTTCCTCCCTCGCTCCTTTAGGTGTAAGATTAGCTTGTGTATTTTAGTTTTCTAATTTTTTGAGAAGGCTTGTATTGATATATTCCTTTTACGACCACCTTTGCTGTATCCCAAAGGTTTTCAACAGTTGTGTTTTCATTTTCACTTGTTTCCACAAATTTTTAAAATTCTTCTTTAATTTCTTAATTGACCCATTCATTCTTTAATAGGATGCTCTTTAACCTCCATGCATTTTTTTCCTTCCAAATTTCTTCCTGTGACTAAGTTCAAGTTTTAAAACATTATGATCTGAAAATATACGAGAATAATCATGGTCTTTTAGTACCATTCGAGACCTGATTTGTCACCCAGTATGTGATATATTCTGAATAATGTTCCATGTGCACTCAAAAAGAATATGTACTCTGTTGATTTAGGATGGAATGCTCTGAATATATCTGTGAAGTCCAGCTTGTCCAGTGTGTCATTCAAAGCCCCGCTTCCTTGTTAATCTTCTGCTTAAGTGATATGTTCATTGCCTACAATTATTGTATTATTATCAATGTGTTTCTTTAATTTAACTACTACTACAATTTACTATGTAAATTGGTTTACATAATTGGCTGCTCCAGAGTTAGGACCATAAATATTTATAATATTAGATCTTCTTGGGTAGACCCTTTAAGTATGATATAGTGTCCCTCTTCATCCCTGTAGTCTTTATTTTAAAATCTGATTTGTCAGATAGGAGGATTGCTACCTCAGCTTTCTTTTGATATCCATTAGCATGATAAATTGTTCTCCATCCTCTCACTTTCAATCTGGTGGTGTCTTTAGATCTAGAGTCTAGGAGTCTAGGAGACTTTAGAGTCTCCTTGGACATCTTAATGTTGGTTCTTCTTTTTAAATCCAGTCTGATACCTCATGTCTTTTGATTGGGGCATTTAGTCCATTTACATTCAGAGTAACTGTTGACAGATATGAACTTAGTGCCATTGTATTACTTATAAAGTCCCTGTTTCTGTAGATTGTCTCTGTGTCTTTCTAGTCTGTGTTATTTTTGGGCTCTCTCTTTGCTTAAAAGATCCCCTTTAATATTTCTTGCAGGGTTGGTTTAGTGATCACACATTCTTTAATTTGTTCTGGAAGCTTTTCATCTTCTCTTCCGTTCTGAATGACAACCTTGGTAGATAAAGTATTGTTGTCTGTATGTTTTTCTCACATAGCACCCTGAATATATCATGCCAGTACTTCCTGGCCTGCCAGGTCTCTGTGGACAAGTCTGCTGCCAGTCTGTTTCTACCCATGTAGGTCACAGACCGCTTGCCTCAAGCTGCTTTCAGGATTTTCTCTTTATCTCTGAAATATGCAATGTTCACTATTATATGTTTGGGTGTTGACCTCTTTTTATTAGATTTGAGGGGGGATAATTTCTATCTCTTAGACTGGATGCATGTTTCTTTCCCCACATTAGGGAAGTTCTCAGCTTTGATTTGTCAAATATACCTTCTGTTTCTCTCTGTTTCTTCCTCTGAGACTCTGAATTTTAATATTGTTTCACTTTATGTTATCATGGATTTCTTGAAGCCTCTCCTTGTGATCCATTAGTTGTTTTCTCTCTTTTCCTTAGCTTCCTTCCTTTCCATCATCTTGTCTTCTGTGTTACTGACTCTCTCTTCTGCCTCATTTACCCTAGTTATTAGAGCATCCAGTTTAGACTGCATCTCAGTTAAAGCATTTTTAATATTGGGCTGTTTATATTTTATTTCTTCACTAAGAAATTCTCTAGTATTTTTTATGTTTTTTTTCAAGCCCAGCTAGTAAATTTATAATTATTATCCTGAATTCAGGCTCTGACATCTTACTTATACCCATATTGATTATTGCCTCTGGTGCTTTCTTTTGTTGTTGATTCCTCCTTCTAGTCATTTTGCCAAGAGAAGAATGGATGATTGAGGGAACAAAATCAAGAATATCAACCGCAACCCAAGTGAAATACACACTGGACAAATCCAAATAGTCAGAAACCAAAAGAAAAAGAAAAAAAAATAGGGTGGGAGAGAATATAATCTCCCAGGTGGACAAAATAGGTTTCACTTGGTCCTGTGTGTATTTTGGTCTATTTTTGAAGAGAATACTAAAGCCTGAAATCGCAAAGAAAGCAAAACTTACATATATATGCAAATGTAAAATTGAAACAGTGAATGGATGCCAAAAATTAAGACTATATCTATATCTATAAAATGTAAATGCAAGAATGAAAATTAAAAAGAGACTTAAAAACAGAGTTGATTAAATAAACTAGTTGAAAAGAAAAAAAATTTAAACTGAAAGACTGAAGACTCATGTGATAAAACCTCTAATTCTATATACTATTTTGAGTGGTCTATAAACTTGGTATTCACCTGAGGGTCCTGCTGGTCTTCTAGGAGGAGGGTCTGTTGCACTGATTCTCAGGTGTCTTTGCCTTGGTGAAGATGTACCACCTCTTGCCAGGGGGTTGGGCTCAGCGTAAGCTCCTTTCGGTTGGTCTGTGTGGCTTCTGTTTTCTGAAGGCTTTTCTGGCTGCTTTAAAGGATGAAAAATGTGAAAGATGGCAGCACCCTGATCTCCAGCCCTGGAGCTGAGGATCCCAGCCCCCACTCTTTAGTGCACCCTCAGTGAACCTTTTGGGTTCCCCAAACTGCCCAGACTCCTGCGGTGCACATCTGCACCAATCCTCCCAGGGGAAGAAGGGGTGTCTCACCATGGCCACCACAGGCTAGGCCCCTTTGGGGGAAAGATCACCTGATTGTGTGTTTCCCCATGCCACTGTTCCCTGGAGGAAGGACCATATCTCACGTGGTTGTCACTTGCTGGACCCCTGTTTGGAAATCAGTGGCCCGATCATGCCACAGTTCTGTGTTTATGGCAACACCTGCTTGAGATGCCACTCTGGAGCTCACTAATTGTAGCTGGCTTCCCTGTTCCAATACTTGGGAGCTCTGCTGAATTCAGGCATTCCCATTCTTTCTGTGACCCTGGGGATCCTGAGACCACACTGTCCCTAGAATCCATCTAGAATTCTGCCCCAGTTTGTCACCTGAGCTCCTCTTAGGCAGGGATGGCCTTCACAGGAGCACACTTCTTAAAGTTCTGATTTTGTGCTCCAGGGCTACATCACTTTCCAGTAGCTGGCTTATAGTGGCTCCCTCCCTGCACCATTTATCTTCTGATGTATCCCCTCAGATTTACTTCTCTGCACCTCCAACCCTCCAAAGGTGGTCACTTTTCTATTTGTAGAATTTTCTTGCATCTCTGGTTGAATGCACATGTTTTCAAAATGATTTGATAGCTATCTAGCTGAATTAAGGGAACAGATGAAACGTGGGTCCCCTATATTTCCGCCATCTTCCAACTGTTACCCTGTTCCTTATTTTAAATTAAACTAAAATGTATTTACAGATATCTGGCTAAGAAAATCCATTGTTGAGTCCACTGATATTGTTTAACTTTTTTTCTGTCTTGTATTTTATTCAACCTATAGTATTTTGTTGAAATGCATTTTGTTACACTTGAAAGCCTTTGTGGACTTCCACCAATTTTTCTCAGGGTTTGCTGGAGGTAGTAGCCACAAACTTATACTGTAAGTATAGTATAGTATAGAAAGACTCTTTAGTTTTAGATATTTAAATATTTAGTAATATTTAGTTTTAAAACAATATTTATAAATGTGCTCTCAGTAATTTAAAAACTGATTTCTATAGCTCTGAGACTTCAATATAACAGGAAAGAAGATGCATATAATTTATTGATATTCCAAGAGACATGTTTTTCACAAAAGACTTAAATCTCCTAATCAAATGGAAGGAAAAGGCACTTTTAGATGTTTCAGGCTACATGTTTCTTTGGGTTTGGGGCTACCATTGGAGGTTAAGATGGGTCAAAGAGGCTCTGCATGGTGAACTTGTGTGCTTCCATTCCTGCTCTGTGCTGCAAGCCCACTTTCTGTCTCTTGCACTTGTCCTGCTGCATCCTATCTGAGGGTGTTTGCGCTGCTGTATTCCTTCTCCCAAGGATGCTTTCTTTTACCATTATCCTGTTGAAAGTCTTTTCAAGACTAAGATCTCAGCCTGTATATTACCTTCTTGGGGAAGCATTTTCTGGTTTTTGCTCTAGCTGCCATGGATGGTCCTCCTTAGGTCACTCTTATAATAACTTGTATATTTCAGGAAAAGTGCTTACTTGTCTATTTCCAGAAAAGCACCCGGAATTGTAATCATATGCTTGTTTTTCTTTCCATGTTAGTCTGTAAACCCCAGAGGGTTTTCTCTCCCTGGTACACCATTGGCTCCAAGAGGTTATGGAATGTGTGTTATTCATCAATATATCCCAGGGTCTTACAGCATGTATAGACATGGATAAATACTTACTGAATAAATGAATAAATTAATAGTATATATACTTCAGGGAGTGATGAACTACAGTTTCTTTTTTGACCTTCTAAAATGATTAACCTTTTCTGAAAAGGGTGTATGTGCATCATGTAGACAAAAGGGAGAAGTCACGGGCCCCCAGTAGAGGCTCAGAGATGATGGTTACATAAAATATTATGAGAATATGGGAGATTTTAGAGCAAATTTCTGTAAAGGTGATTTTTAGATTTGTACTGGCATCCAAGACTTTATAGATAATAAAAAAGATAAGTAAATACAGTGAGTTTCTTACCTTGCTATTAATATTATTTTGACTATGACCTTATCTAATTCATTATTTGGTTCTTACTGCATGTCATTTTGTGTGAGTCTGTGCCTCCTATCATAATATATTAGCTTCAGTATGAGTTAAGAGCATAATGTTCAAATTTTGTAGGCATCATTGGGCTTCATTTTAAACACCTTAGCAGTAAATTCACATCAACATTAAGGAGCTGCCTCTGGTGATGGTTCTCCATAGCATGTGGAATTTGAAACGTTGTGGCATTGCACTCAGAGAATTTGGGGCCGAGGGTCTTATTTTTTTCAAAGGATGAGTATAAAGAAAACAAAAATGTATAGTTGAAATATTTCTTGTTATAGTTGAGGGAGTGAGAACAGAAGAGAGGAATAGAAATAGCTCTAGCCTAACTTGTGTCTGGTTGGTGAAGGTGATAGCATCTTCTTGGGGATTGGGAAAGAAAAATATTAATTGATAATTCTGGTGGTTAAATTTATGTGTCAGCTTTGCTAGGTCACAGAACCCAGATATTTGGCCAGACACTGGTGTAGATGTTGTTATGAAGATTTTCTTAGATGAGATTAATATTTATTTGTTTTTTGTTTTTATTTTTTTCCTGCTCCCCTATATTGTCTTTATTGAGCAGGTATGACCAAGGTTACTCCCCTGGCTGTGACTGAGGTCATTTGATGGAAAAGAATGGTCAGAAACAGAGATTGCCTCATAGTTATTATCTTTACCATTGACCAGTTCTAAAATCTCAGTAGATGAGATTAGTATTTAAATCAATAGTTTTTGAGGAAAGCAGATTATCTGCCAAAATGTGGAGGGGGCCTCAGGTGATTAGGTAATTAATTAGCTGATTAGGTAATCAGGCGAAGGCTATGCAGGAAAAATGACTGACTTCCCCTGAGGAAGAGGGAATTCTGCCCACAGATTGATTTTTGAACTCAAGGGGCAGTAACAGCAAGTATTATTTGAATTTCCAGCCTGCTGCCTACTCTACAGAGTTTGCATTTGCCAGTCCCACAGTTATGTGTGATAATTTCTTAAAATACACCCTCCATTCTCTCCCCCTCTCTAAACACACACACACACACACACACACACACACACACACGCACACACATACACACACATATATTTTATTGGTTTGTTCTTTCTGAAGAACCCTAATACAATAACTCTAATACAATAGCTATGTATGTTTAAAATGTCATCTCTCATCAGTTGTTGTGTCTTTCTCTATACAACTGTTGCTGGAACTTTGAATATGTTCAGGAGGTGCTCACATCTTCCTGTGTTAGGGGAGCAAGGTGTATCAGAACACTAGAGCAGGAGAAATTTTTCCCTGCTGGATTATAGAGGATCTGTGAGCTGCATCACTAAAAATTCCCTCTGTCTGTCAAAAGTAAAGCATGGAGAAACAGGAAAAAATTGAAGATGAGAACCCTACTTTCAGACCCAGGTAAAGGAGCTTCCACTTGGAGGAAAGCCACAGCAAAAAAATGACTGACTTCAGCTAGTGACTCAGTCCTCCACCATTTAACTTGTTCCCAGTTAACACCTGCTCCAGCTAAAGCAAGGATGCCTCCAGGGCCCAGGTTTACGTCTGTACCCTCCTTTTCTTTTCTTTATTTTTTTTTTTTTTACTTTTAAGTCTTTTAATCTTCATATTAGCTTTGTGATTGATACATTACTTTTTTTCCCCACTTTTTAAAAATTTCTTTTCAGCATAACAGTATTCATTGTTTTTGCACCACACCCAGTGCTCCATGCAACACGTGCTGTCCCTATTACCCATCACCTGGTTCCGCAACCTCCCCCCCCCCCCAAACCCTCAGGTTGTTTTTCAGAGTCCATAGTCTCTCATGGATCATCTCCCGAGGAGAAGGGAGTTGAGGGAAATTAGAAGGGGAGATGTACCCTCCTTTTCGATTAGCTTCTCTCTTACATGGGGACTGCATCATGCTCTTTGGCCCAGACATCCCATTCCCAACTCCCCCTGCCCCAGGCCTCAGCTTTCTTCCCGTATGGTCCTGCTAAAAGACTGGAGATGATATAATCAAAACATTTACAGAGCACTTACTATATGTTAATTATTGTTCTAAGTGGTTTATATGTCTTAAGCCATTAAATCTTTACATGGATCCTATGTGAGAGGTACTATTATCATTCTGGTTTTATAGGTGAGAAACATTAGGAATTTGAGTAAGTTCCCTGAGGCCATGTCCTGGCAGAGCATAGATTTGAACTAAACTAGTTTGAGTCTAGAGCTTATCTGATTCAGCTCTGCGCATGATAATTAATGCTGAGGCGTAAAGGAATGGCCCGAGCTTAGTTAGCATGCCACGTTTGCACCTTGTGCTGCCCACATATGCTATTTCCAGATTCTGTTCTTGTTTTTAAAGATTGATTGTTTATTTTTATTTATTTATTTGACACAGAGAGAGAGAGAGAGACAGCAAGAGAGGGACCACAAGCAGGGGGAGTGGGAGAGGGAGAAGCAGACTCTCTGCTGAGCAGGGAGCCCAATGCGGGGCTCGATCCCAGGACCCTGAGATCATGACCTGAGCCGAAGGCAGATGCTTAATGACTGAGCCACCCAGGTATCCCTGTATTTCCAGATTCTAGAACCAGGGCAATGGATACAAGAGGCACACAGACCTTTCATAGTAATTCTCCAAACGTCTAGGGAGATTGCATCTTCCTTTCTTTTTTCCATTATTTTTTTGAATTGATAAGTGATTTACTTTTATTTTATTTATAGCGACATTACTTTCATCTATATTAACAACTCTTTTCACTTCTGAATTTCTAACTTATGGTAAAGCTGGTATTTCAGAATTAGGGAGCATTTTATTTATTTAATTTTTAAGAATCTTTTTTCTTTCAAGATTTTATTTAAAATAAATAAAATTGGCCTCAAAGAAGAAAGCAGAGACATACCCACAGTCACCAGGGAAGTGCACTAAGTTTGAAGAACTTTCTCCTGGAAACTAATAATGACTTCATATTGCAGATGAGGCTCTGAAGCTAAAGAGGTAAGGTAATGTGTTGAAGCACATTCCTGTCGAACCTTGCATGTAATCTTCAAGGATAGTGGGAATTAACAAAGTGGAGAAAAGTAGGAAGAACACTGCAGGAGATGGGGTTGTGTTAAGTGCCTGGGGAGTTGAGAGAACTATAAGAGGTACAGTCTGGCCATAGGTAGGGTGAGTGTTGGGGGTGATGTGGGAGGCAGGGGCAAGGTGAGGATATACATTACTCTGAAAATTAAAGAC
Source organism: Meles meles (assembly GCF_922984935.1). Lineage (NCBI taxonomy): Eukaryota > Metazoa > Chordata > Mammalia > Carnivora > Mustelidae > Meles > Meles meles. The sequence goes on from NC_060072.1 coordinate 62,733,111, forward strand.
AGCTGCTAAAAGATCTTGGGGAGACCAAATGGTGAGAGATCTTTGGGGAAAACTACTCTACCGCTGACTTGGAGGATGGTTAAATTGGGGGAGAAGGTGAGATAGAGATAAGGGACCATGGTTGGTGTCAGTTTGCTCAGTCTCCCTTCCCTACTGTTGCGATATCAGCATCTTTGTCTTTTTGTCTGAGCTTTGCTTCTTTCCTACTTCTGGGACTTTGGGGAGGCTTCCAGTCACTGTCCCGTGCCCCTCCTCTTCAGTCAGAGGGATGCAGGAGCATATGCCCATGATGGCTTCTCATCCCTGGGCACTCTGATCTTTCCAAGAGTAAGTATCTGACTCCAGTTAGGTCCATCAGAGTCTGGGGCTAGGGCTTTGAATATGCTAATATTGAAGACAGAAGAATTCTTTCAGCGTTTCTAAAGAGAAACAGGGGAACCCAAGTCTGCCAGTGTCCATTGTTTTAGTTTCCTAGGGTTGCTGTTAACAAACTCCCACAAACTGAGTGTCTTGAAACAATAGAAATTTATTCTTCCCCAGGTCTGGAGACTGCACGTTCAAAATCAAGTTTTTGGCAAGGTCACACTCTCTCTGAAGGCTCTAGGGAAAAATCCTTCCTTGTGTCTGTAAGGACCTATTTAGAAACTGTGCCTGCTCCCCTTCCCCCAGGGGATTTACTTGGAGACAATTCCCAGAAACCAGCTCCAGGTAACAGCCCAGATACAAGGGTGGGTCAGGCCAGGTGGAGACATCCGATCAGTGGGGGTTTGCATAGTATCTCCCTGGTTACCAAGGAGTAGGGACCCCCGGCCTCTGGGAGCCTTTTTGATGCCAATCCTAATCAAGGTATAATAGGCTGGTTCTCATGTCTACTAGGGTAAATTGTAATTCAGTTGGTCATCTAGCATCACTGTGGAGTTTCCTCTGTGTGTTACAATTTCATTGGTCACCTGTGCGTGGCCAGGCCCAACCGCATGGCCTTTGCCCTTAAAAGCTAGTCTGTGAAACAGAGAAGGGTCACCCTCTCTTGTAAGAGAGAACAAGAGCGGCCCTGAACATTCAGTTAGATTCTTGATGCTTGGTGCGAAATAAAGTTTTACTTGACCTTCGCCTTGTATCAATCTCGCTCCTTTAATCACGGACCCATTATTGGGGTATAACAGTGTCTTCTAGCTTCTAGTGGTTACAGGTACTCCTTGGGGTTCCTTAGCTTGTAGATGCCATACTCCAGTCTCATCCTTCATCGTCACGTGGCAGTCTTCTCACTGTGCATCTCTATGACTTAAGTTACCTATTTCCTGAGGACAGAAGGCATTGAATTCAAGCCCACCCTAATCCAGCATAATCTCATTTTACCATGATTACATCTGCGATGGTCCACTTTCTGATTAAGGTCACATTCACAGGTTCTGGGTAGACATGAATTTGGGGTACGGGAGCACAGTTATACCCAATACAGCCATATTGCTTGGATGCTTGGGTAAAACCATGCAGTAGGACAGGAAATGGCCATGGCACACAATGAGACAGAACATAGGTGGAGAGACTATTGCCAGGGAACGAGTCCTGCTTTCTGCTCTCCAAGTGCTGTATGATTGCATTGAGGTCCCAACCTTATTCTTTTGATTTTGTGGACTACAAAAATTTCCATCCTTTCAGAAAATTACCTTCCCCCACATTTTTTTTTTTCTTTTGCTTAGGCTATATGGAGGGAGGTTTCTATCCCTTCCTACTAAAACAATTCTGATAAATACAGAAATAATTGCTGCATTCCAGGTGGAGAAAGTAGATCTGAGCTATGGCAGTGGTGGTAGGGACCGGTTTGAGAGGAATTTAGTAGATAGAATCATCAGGGCTTGCATTCTGTTTAAATTCAGATTACAAGAGAGGATAAATCTCTAATGATCACTGGGATGACTGGGTAGATGAGGGGGCCATTCTCTGAGAAAGAGATTAAAAAGAGTATTAAAAATGCATGAAATTTGGTCTTTGCAAACTTTTCTAGACTGTGAGTATTGATAAGCCTTCTGAAGACTGCTTTCTTTAAGTCAGGGAAACATTTATTTTTGTATCTGTGGTACTTAATATAATATATTGGGCACATGGTAGGTGTGCCATAGTTTATTCAGTTAAATATAAAAATTGAGATCTTGAAAGGCAAAATCTTTCTTTAGCTAACAAAAGGACGCATGCTCTTTGGCCTGAATGTGTGTCAATGCTCAGTGCCCTGTGATTTCCCTCATTGTGTGTAGAAGATTAGATGCCAAAGATCACTGGAATTGTATTCATGTGACAATCACTAAACCATTTGAAAAAGAGGGAAAAAATTAAACTCATGGTGTCATCATTGGGCTATATGATTACATTGGGGAGACTGAACATATCTTAAGTATGTTAACATAAAATGAAAGATGCCTTCTTCTCAGGACAAACAGGCTTAAGTATTTTCATTCTCCCTGCCCATGTTTCTTTCTTTAAGGTGTGTAATGTTGGAAACCCCTTGAGGCAAAAATTAGGTTTTACAGTGGCTTATGGTAACTTCTAGTCCCATTATATGTGATAGGGGTTCAATAAATTCTTGCTCAAAGATCTGTCTGGATGTCATGATAACATGGGGATGCTGCCAAGCTATCTCTTTAAGGAATTCATAATACAGTGCTTAAATATTTACAATTAATTCTAAACATCTCGAAATGTACAGTTAGAATTCATAACATCCTGAGAGACAGTTAGGAACAAAGGCGTTTAATGTTAAATGAATATGTTTGCGTGTAAATTGGTTCACAAATCGAAAATGTTGTAGTTTTATTTTTTATTTTCCTGAGGGTGGTGATAATATTGCGGAGGGACATTATAATCTTTGTATTAACTGATGAGTTCAGTAACTACATTTGGCCATCTGAAGAACACATTTTTGGATTTGTGGAGACAAATAGTGCAAGGAAGTGTACTTTCTATTTATTTTTGCACAACACAGTTATAAAGGATTTTTAAAAATATATCCATAGGCCAAAAGATGAATTACTGTTTCCATTCAATTTGGCCATAAAGAAAATATAATAGGCGTAGGATGTAAAATCAATTGTTTGATAGAATCTGACAACTTTATGTACTTTGTGAAAAATCATGGTAGGTAAAATTTAAACTCTTCCGTTCCTATTATACGGAGCGTTTGTCCACTTCATCTTGCAATTAGTTATCCTAGAACACATGTTTATGAAAGCCAAGATATGTGTATTTAAATAAACCTTTCTTAAATATCATGCATTCCAACAGGACTTGAGAGCCTGAAAACTTCCTGTGGCTAATGTTATAGGCTTGATTTTAAACATTTTCGTTCATAGGACTTAGCTTTTTTTTTTAATCTAATTTTTCTATGATATGAAGGGTTTTCAAAATTAGACATTTTATAATCATTTCCCTAAGATTATAAATAATGAGCTAAGTAAGATAAAAAAAATTCTTGCATGGAGCACTCTTTAAAACAAAATGACTTCAGGCAACGGAATCACTCAAGTGCTTCCAGTTACGTAAGTGACTCTCTGGGTGTCAGGCCCCTAATGAGAGGCATTAGCTTTCCAGGCCAGTAAGTGCCATTTAAGGAAAGCACTGTGGTGATTTGCTATACAATAGAGGAGAAAAATGCCTTGTGGTTTTACAGTATCTTTCTTCCAAACAACTTACAGAGTTTTTACATAGATCATTTCCTCTGTCTTGAAAACAATTCCTGGGTAGTATTTTGTATGGTTATATTGTTCCCAAGGCTCCCCACATAATTCTTCAATGGTGATTATTTGAACTCCTACTATGTGCCAGGCTATACTGGTTTTATGGAGCAGAGTAAGGTTTCATGCACATCTCTGAGTAGCAGTCTGTTGAGCAGAGAGATTTGAACAATTATTATTTTTAATTATTTATTTATTTATTTATTTATTTGACAGAGAGAGATCATAAGTAGGCAGAGAGAGTGAGAGGGAAGCAGGCTCCCTGCCAAGCAGAGAGCCCGATATGGGACTCGATCCTAGGACCCTGAGATCATGACCTGAGCCGAAGGCAGTGGCTTAAACCACTGAGCAACACAGGCGCCCAGATTGGAACAATTATTATAACAGAGAGTGTGGCTAAGTGTACAGTAGGGGTGAAGGCGAATGCCCTGGGGTTCCAGAGGGTAGAGGTAGAGTAACTACCTCTTTCTGGAGGATGAAGCTGTAAAGCTTTTGGAGAAGAAACTCTTGAAGAAGGTTTCAGCAACACAACAAAACAAGACTGGAATCTCTCTCTACCCAACTTATTTTCCAGGCAGAGACATTCTCTGAGTTCAGCTTACTTCCAGAACCATGACAAAATGGCTTAGAGGTTGGGGAGAATTTGGGGAGGAAGTCAGGAGAGAATCAGAATAATTTGAGGGCCTTTGAGGAAAAAAAAATTTATGTATCTTCCGGAGATGACTGTCTTCCCCTCTTTTTGTGAAAGAATGTTAATGATGGGAGGGCATACCAGTTACTTCATTCGTGCTATGCAGAAACATAGATAGTGTCTGCCCTAGGAGTTATTTTGTCAATTGGAAGAATTAACTTTATAGGAAGTTATTATTTATGAAATCCTTTCTTAAATTATTTTCTCCATAAAGTATATCTATTATGAATTCACAGAATCTTCAAATCCAAAGAAAAGATGTTCTATAAATGAGATGTCAGTTATTTGTTTTTTCTTAACTCAGCAATAAATGACATGTGGCAGGTGAAATTCTTCTTCTTCCTCCTCAGTGAGTGACCTGCTAGTTGTACTTTTCCTCCCCAAGGACAGTACTAGTTGGATCTGCAGTTGGTTGGATTTAATCAGTAAGAATTTAAGAACTGTGAGACTAGCTGTTGAGGGGAATTATGGATTTTCCATCATTTCTATGACAGCTCTGGCTGAGGAGAAATCTTTTTTAGAGATGAGGGGTGATCGTGGTAAAGTACCTGGGTGAGCAGTCAGAAAATCTAGGCTCTGGTCCTGGCTCTGAAATGAAATGTCCTCATCATCGAACCATTCAGAGGTTCAGTTTCTTCATCTATAAAATGGGATGTTTGGATTTAATGATATCTCAATTCCTTCGAGGTATGATATTTTATAATTATGTGGTTGTAGAAATGAACCTTTTTATAAGCATTTGACATGAGACTATTCATTTTTTCATGGCATTCACTCTATTATGTGTTTTCCTCCTTTCCTCTGCCTGGGAAATTACTGTGCATCCTTCAAGGTCCCAGGAACAAATGAAAGAAATGATATATTCTGAGTACTGATATGTATGTGCTAGGTATGGTGATAAGGGTGATCTTTGGTCAGGTTTTGCATGTTACCCTAGAATAAATTATTTTTAAAGATTATTTATTTATTTGGTGGGGAGCAGCAGAGGAAGAGGGAGAGAGAGAATTTTAAGCCGACTCCTTGCTGAGCCTAGAGCCCAACACAGGGCTTGATCTCATGACCCTGAGATCATGACCTGAGATGAAATCACGAGTTGGATGCTCAACTGACTGAACTACTCAGGCACCCCACCCCAGAATAATTAATAGTGCTTTCAAGAGTGTCCTGGTTTAGGCAACAGATTACATGATTTTAAGGGTTTATAAAACTTTAATTCTCATAGCAATTCTGTGAGGTGGATATTATCATCCCCATTTTCCATATGAGAAAAATTATAATCTAGGGAATACTGAGGAATTTATTCAAAGCCTCATTACTTATAAGTGGCAATTCTTTCCTGGTGTTCTGACTTCAGAGATCTCACTGCATCTTGGTGCCCAGATCGAGTGCCATTTTTTGTAGAAAGCCTTTGCTGGCTCAGACCCCCATACGCTTTCCTTTACCGGCCCCTGCGTTTGTTTTTCTTGCTGAAAATTCTCATCATACATGTAAACATCTATATGTCTGAGGCTCTTCTCACTGGACTCTGTTCCATTGTGAGAGCAAACTCTCTGTCTTGTTTACTAAAGCACCAGCAATGTTTAGCACACTTTGCCTGGGTCCATGTTTACGGGCACCTGTGCCATATTTATATTAGAATCTTGCCAGCATGGCATCAGGAGCCTTACTTTCCAGTTTGGGCTCCACACCGTGGTAGCTTAGGTGACTTTGAAAAAGTTTGACTTTTTCCAAACCAGATCCAACTAACTTTGAGAGGCTGTGAGGATCAGTGTGGGCAGTGTATGAAAAGAATGAACATTTATGGAGTGCTTCTCTTTATCAGGCATTCCCCCTAAGTCCTTGGGGAGATGATCTCATTTCATCCTCCCAAGAGCCTCCATGATAGGGACCTTATTTGATATAAAAATGCTAACTTCCTGACACATTAGTGACAAAGCTACGAAGTAGCAGGTGGAGGCAGGATTCCAACCCGCCTACCTGAAACACCTTTTTGTCTTGGAATTCAGTGGCCAAAGGCAAGGTCATAGAACTAGTGAGGGAGTCTTGGGAATTCTTAGCTGAAGTGTCTTAAAGGAAAGTGTCAGGACTGTAATTTGCCTTCTGCCAAAATTCAGCAGGATTCAGCAGCTCTCTCAGTCCCTTCATTTAGGGCCTGCTTGCAGCAACAGCAGAAGGTCCGTGTCCGTCTTAGTGGGGCTCTGGAGCCTTCCTCCTGACTATGTGCTTGTTTCCCGTCACGTAGCCAATAGGCAGCATTATGTCAGGTTTGGGTCACACTTTGGAATGTGTAACTGGTGATCCCTTTTTCATGGAGTCAGTGAGGTTTCTGTAGACACTTACCTGAATTGCATATTAAAAGTCAGTATGTTTGCTGAGCTTGCAGAAATCTTTACTTGAAAAGTAAATATGAGGAGTTAAACTCAAGCACAACAACAATAATGGACATAACCCTTTGGTTTCCGTGATACTATTACAAAGGGAAATGCTGCCCCTCATCCAAACCTGCCCTTGAACGTGAGGCTCTGAGACCACCTAGGGGCGAAGGGCATTTAGCATGGTGCCTCCTGTGAGGGTAGGGGCTGAATAAGAATTTACTGAAGGAGACTAAACCTGTGAATGTCAATGGTTCAAACTGTTTGAAGTTACTTTGTTCAATGACATTTGTTCCTTACTAGGGGAAAATGCCTTTCCTCTGGGATTCTTAATATGAGGTCCATAAATGATTATAATTCTACATTTGAGTTTCATGAAGCTCAAAAACTCCTTCACATTTGCAAAATCAGACCTATAATCACTTTCACAGGAAACAAGTTTATAATTTTTATGATTCTCAAAGGCATTCTGTCCTCATTCTCGTTTAAACTGCCTGCCTTCCAATTTTATTGAAAAGGTACCCTTTGGGCATGAGAGGTAGACTAGAGGACAAACAGAGGCCTTTCTTACACCTGTGAAGTTCTCTTCCACCCAGCATCTGTCTGCTCAACCTACGTCTAAGAGAGATCCTTTGTGATGCCACAATACCATGACCATGGTGCTGAGTGAAAGAATAATTTGATTCATGTAGGCTGTCCTGTGCCATTTTCTTGGGATTTGTCCTCACCTCTGAGGTACTCTAAAATCATTTGGAATATCACTGCTGTGGCCCTGAAAAGTTTCTCTAGGTATTTTCTCTTTCACCCATGTACTGAACTTGAGCTCAGTTGTCAGCCTCTCCATAGATAAAATAGAATGTATGGACTGGTTGCTGCTGAATGAATCGTTTCTTCACAGCTGGAGTGAGTCCCCTCAGCACAAGGTATGCTGGGCTTCGGTGAGTAAAATCTGAAAGCTGCTTGACTTTAGGTAATAGAATTTTTAGTCTCTGTCATTAAACACCTTAAACAGAAATACTCTTCTGGTGGTGAGGCTTACAAAAATATAAGCAGTTCTTATAAAGAAATGGAAAAATTAATGCCCATGATTATTTCAGCTATGTTAGTTTATAGCAAAAAATGGTGTGTTTTTCTGTTCACTTTTGGGTTTGACTAGGAACTGTTTTTTAAAAAATGCAGCTTAGTAGCTCATTTTTATCCTGTTTCAATCATTAATATTTTAGTCTAGATATTTCTCTCTGAACATGATCAGAAGATTGTTTAATTTTAAAACCACTTCAGAATAGCATCAGATTAATTAATTTGGTTTGTATATCAAATGGCTTTTGAAATAGTCAAGCTTTGTGTGAGCTTTTTCTCCCCCTCTGTGCATGAGAAATTTTAAGAGTGTAAGAACAGTTGGCATCAATTGTTCCTTCTTGAATTCAGTTAAGCTTATCACAAACTATGTCATGGCTAGAGTTTAATGTGTGGTTCCCCTTCCAGAAAACCGTTTGCCAAATACAACACAGTTTGGATGGTGGGAAAGCTGTAGAGTGTTCACATTTAACCTAGAATTCTCCCCCTACGATACAAGTTTGGAGCTGGAGAAAACATGTTGATTAATCAGCATACCTGACTATCTCATCTTTCCCACTTCTGAAAACCGTAAAAGCAGAAGCAGCCGATATTGGATCCTGAACACGGAGTTTTCTGCTCTGAGCCCATCTGGAGCTGTCAGTTAATAATTTGACACAACATGTGAGGGTGAAGGGTGCCTGGATGGATAACTACAAATGTTATAAAAAAACATGATTTTTGCCTGAAGACTTGTAGCCTAGATATTTGGCCCCGAGTATGGAGTCTCTTTCATCTTCATCTCATTTGGTAATTAGCACACTGACCCTGTGCAGACTAGAAGCATAGAAAAACATTTTGAAAAGTGCAGAGGAAGAAGTAGGATTAAGACAAACATTTATATAACCAGGAAAAATGACCCGGGGAAGACGGGAAATCTGGTGACACTCTGTTTACCCACAGCAATGTTAAAATAGTTTGCAAGTGAAACAAAGCAGAGCCCCTTGAATAAATCACTAAGAAAGTATAAGGATAGCCCAACAGCCAAGAGCACGTCACAAACCACCCGTGTGATATGATTCTCTCCTGTTATATCAGACAGACAGCCGCCTTGTGAAGGTTGTTCCTTTTTTTCCTCTTCCCAGTTACTCCCATCATGGAATCCCGTGAAACTGTGAGCTGCTGTGAATCGGAAGTGAAAGTGGTTGAGAATAACTTACATTATTAGAAAAGGGGAGAATATCAGAATGTTTGGGCATTGGGTCCTAATCAACACCCAAACATTAGTCTAAATTGGAGACAGTTTTATAAACTTTGAATATCTGAGAAAAAAACACTGCATAGCAATTTCATGAGGGGCAAAAATCTCCCTTGTTTTTGCAGATCACGTGCCCTCTGAGAAGCTTGGCTTAGCATGTTTGGGGCTAGTCTCTATCAAAAGCTAGAGGCATAAAGCTATCAGAAAGTCAACTGAACTTTCTTTCTTAACTTGTATGTAAGTGGCTTTGGTTTAATTCCAGGTAGTTTATCTGTAGGGAAAGATAAGCTCTTTTGCAAACAGGTCTCAAGAGTTTGCTGGTCTGACTGCTTGTCAGACAGATGCTAAGAGCCCCAACCTGGGATCATGAGGATGCCTGCTGATATGTGAACAATAGCCCTGGTGTCAGGATCTGCGGGATGTCTGTAGAATGACTTACGGGAGCTTTGTGTTCATGCATTCATTTATGAATAGGACTGTTCACGTGCAGGTGAATGAGACAAGGAAGGAGTCAAGGGTTCCTTGCCCTCAAGAAGCTTATCTTCTATTCGAAAATTCAAAAGTTGAATCATCAAGTGAATTGAGGAAGTGCAAAATATGAAAAAGCCTATATCAAATGATAGGTAAGCATTTTAAGTAATAAGTTCTTGGAACTCAGGGAAGACAGATTGGATAGGTGAGGATAATCAGGAAAGCTTTTGTGGAAGACGGGACTACCACGCCACCTCTCATTTATATAGTGCTTGCTTGAAACAGGTGGATTTTACATACATCGTCTTTTGAGTGACATGACTACTGCCATTTTAAAGCTGAGGAGTGAGGCCCAGGGAGACGAACACCTGGCCAATACTACACACAGGTAGAAAGGAGTCCTCATACCCAGGTTTTCCCCCAAAACTCCAGTACCAATTCTGCTACTCAGTGGCCTCCCTGATGAGTAGGTAATGCAGTCCATCCTCGTTATTCTTGGATCCCATAACTGAGAACTAGCCTACTTGCTAAAATGTATTTGTAACCCCACATCAGTTCTTGTGGCACTTTTGCAGTTATTTACGGGCATGAACAGAGTGGCGGAAGATTTGGCTCACCCAGCCCATGCATGTTCCCGGCTGAGGTCGAACAAGGCAACATTCTGCCGCCTTGCTTCAGCTCTCACACTATAAACAAGTGTCCTTTTAGCTGGTGCTTTTGCTGTTTCAAATGGCTCTCAAATGCAGTGCTGAAGGGCTATCTAGTGCTCCTGAATGCAGGAAGGCTGTGTGATGTGCCTTATGGAGAATATTTGTGTGTGATGTAAGTTTCCGTTAGGCATGAGTTACATAGTGTTGTTGGCCCTGAATTCTGTGTTAATGAATCATAAACGTATGTTGAATAAGGTGTTTTTAAGCAGTGACACGCATCAAACAAGTTTAAGTATTGATTGGTTGACAAAAATGTTATGACTGGAGGCTCGCAGGAACCTAACCCTGTATTTTCTCTTAAGAGCTGTAGGTACTCCTTACTTCAGCATTCAGTGGTGATTTTATAGAACAAAACTATGCAAATAATCAGAATCAACTGTGCTTTAATGGAGTGAACAGAAGGTGGGAAGATGTTGCAGCAAGGAGAAGAGCACGAACAGAACAGAATGGGGGAAAATTCATGGTTGTTTAAAGAATAGAAAATAAACACTTCTAAAAAAAAAAAAAAAAAAAAAAAGAAAATAAACACTTCTAGTGGGCCTCAAGGCTAAAGACCAATTGCAGTAGATCAGGTCTAGATCCCAGAGTGTGAAGCATCCGTTAGATCCGGCTGATGAATTTGGACTTAATCCGACACATGGATTTGGAGTGGGGATGTTATGAAAGCCTCTCTGGGAGAAGAGTGTTTAGGTGGGCTGTGCAGGAAGAACTGGCTTGGGAAAAATGGCAGTGAGGAGAGCTCTCTCTCTCTCTCTCTCTCTCTGTCTCTGTCCAGGAACTTGCCTCTGTTGACAAGGATTTATTGGTAGAGCAGGAAACCAGGGCTCTCCAGGTCTTGGTGGATGATATTGAAGGAACAGAGTGAAGAAGCAGCTGACAAAGGTGAAGGTGTCTCACGGAACTGGAGAAAGTTCGGGGAGAAAATTCAAAACAACTAGGAAAACAATTGAAGAAGGATCCTTAACTGAACGAGGAGCCAGTGTAAATTTTGGAGCCTGTGTGTGGTGTGGTTTTGCTCCTTCATGTGTGCAAAAGCAGGGTTCTGAAGAGACTAGGCTACCCCAGGAGAGGGCATGGAGACTGCTCAAAACAATTCCAAATATGTGTATTTGGTTTCGGGAGTTGGCTCATCTGGCTCCCTCGGTCATGTAACAGTTACAGTATACTTCTAAGGCAAGAAGAATAGGACTGTTCTCTGTTGGGCTTGTTACCTTTTCTGAGGAGTATTATATAGCATTCATTGTTCTCCATTCAGATTCACATCTTGTGTTAGCACGCGCGCACACATGCTTGCACACGTGCACACGTACGTGGTGTCCTGTTGCGCTCAATGAACTGCTACAGAAACGTCTATGGCTGCTTTGGAATAACACTGGGCCGTGTCTGACATATCGAGAGTGGCGGATTCTGATTTCTGAGGCTGGCTGCCCTGAAGCAATTCTCTTAATATTTTTCTTGTAATATTTCTGTGAAAACTGACTTGCAGAAATAAGTGGAATGAAACTATGAGTGAGTCACTGAGGCTTTATTTTGAATAGACCTGGATATGTATGCCTTCCTGAGTTTTTAATTTCAGAAGAATTAGGCATCAAGGTAAGTTAACCTGACACTCCCACTTTCCCTCTACAACTGATGGTTTTGCAGCCTCGTCATGGAATCCCAAGCTGCTGGTGTGAAAATAGGTCTCTCATGGGGAACTGAGTTTTGCCTCATCAAGGGCGATTCTCAAACTTGAATACAATTTCCTCAGGGAAGCCCTTCCTTTGTCCTCATTTAGAATCCATCCGTTTCTTCCTTAAACTTTCTCAGCCCTTTCCTGAGTTAGACATGTGGGTGAAAGTTGGATCCCGGGCATATGGGCGTGCACTTGATATGGTAACCCCTTAGGCTGATATGTCTTAGGGAAGTACGATAAGGGTATCTCTAGGGGGGCATAAAGTTTTGTGACGTCTTTAGCAGAGTTGAGACCTTTAATCACCAAAGAAACTCTCAATTTCCCATTTATTCCCCTTTTGTCGTTGCTCTCTCCCACAGAGTGAACTCCAGTTCCCATAATGCTGGGAGACTCTCCTCAGTCTTCACATTTCTTTATAATCTTTGGTACCACCTTACCATCTATTTAGGTCTTCAGACTGTACTTATTCCTAAAGTATGATACTTTGCTCTGGGTGAAAAAAACTCCCTGAAAAAAATATAATTTATTAGTTAGTATGATTTCTCATCATTCAAAGACCTAGACATGATTTGACAAAGTGTATCTCTGTTGTTATGCAGAAGAGAACAGGAAACATTGCTTTTCACCTACCCACAGCCTCAGTGATAGTTCTGACAGTGAATGACTTCTGACGGGGCAAGGGCTCTGTGGGTTTTCACCTGTGCCTTGAAAGAGTAGTAGAAATTAAACAGATGGGAGAAGGAGAGCATTCTAGACAGCTGAGGATGGGAAGAGAACATGGAGAAGGAAATATCTGTGGTTTTATTCTAGTCAATGGAGTTTACCAGTCAGGATGGAATTTTCTAGGGAATAGCTAAAATGATTTGATACATAGTAGGACCTCAGGGTGCATTAGCAAATGAGTGAATGATCATTTAGACAAACAATGTTGGTTTAAATTATGGAGGATACAGGGGTGGGAGGTTGGGGGAACAGGTGGTGGGTGATGGGGAGGGCACGTTTTGCATGGAGCACTGGGTGTTGTGCAAAAAGAATGAATACTGTTACGCTGAAAAAAAAATAAATAAAAAGGGGAAAAAAATAAAAAAAATAAATAATGATTTAAATATTAAAAAACAAACAAACAAAAAAAAAAAACAAAGGAGGTAGATTACACCACCACCTTACAAAAAAAAAATAAATAAATAAATTATGGAGGATATTGAATTTCAAGCCAGGGAATCTGGTCCTAATTCTGTAATGAATTCTGAAATATTGAAAATAGGGTGAGCTATGCCCTCCTCCTGTGCCCTCTTATGTTCAGTATTTTGTTCTGCCTGTGTAGTTAGTTCAAAAAAGGGGGGTGGGAGGGAAGCATTAAACTGCAAAGAGAGAAATATTTATGTTAGTGAAAATTAGAATTTATTGAGTGCCTGGGTGGCTCAGTCAGTTAAGCATCTGCCTTCAGCTGAGGTCATGATCCCAGAATCCTGGGATCGAGTCCCACATCAGGCATTCTGCTCAGTGCAAAGTTTACTTCTCTCTTTCCCACTGTTCCTTCACTTGCTTTCTCTCTTGGCTCACTCTCTTTTTCAAATAAATAAAATCTTTTTAAAAAATCAGGATTTATTAGTGATATTATAAAAGCTTATTGCATTTAGTACATGTTTACCATAATTGTCAAATGTTGGAGATAGATGGTGGTGATAAATAAAACTGTAACAAAATTTCAGAATTGTGTTTTTTACAGAAATAGTGAGGTTGGCATATATGTAGAATAAAATAATGAGCCCGTGAAGTAAGCAATATAGAAATCATCAAATGGAAAAGAGAAATAAAATAAAATATTTTGCACTATACACTTAAATATACCTCTGAGCAGAGGTTTCATATGTTGTGTAGATGAAACACATTTCATAGACTCATGAGTGAGAAAATGTCATTCAATTTAATCTCCAAATGCTATCCTTCCTGATGCAGAAAAACAAAATCTAGAACTTTTAAGTAAACTCAGGCAAAGTTATGTATTTCTCAGTCTAATCAAGTTTTTATTTCACTTAGTTCCTGGTTTACTTACTCTCTCCCCTCCCTGGATTAATTCTAAGAAATTCAATCTCTCTGGTAAAAATGGAGATGTCTCTAGTCTTGCCTTAATGAGAACTGATGTCCTCTTTTGCGGAACCCTCTCACCATACCAAAAGATCATCCTCTTGCCTTACCAACCTGTCATGAAATCCAGGTGTGGGGCTCTTCTCCCTCCCTTCACAGAACGAAACTGATGCCCTCTAGCATTGCTTTTAACAGAACCCTCATCTGATGGAGGAATTAATTCTGTCTCCTACCTTGTCCCTTTGTAGCTTGGAAGTCAAGATGTTTACTTCTTTCACTTCTTGATGTCACTTGGCAGCCTCTCCTCTCCTGTGTCCCTGACCTTACTCCTTGCTGTCTGTTTTACACTGGCTCTGTGTGTTGTCCACACCAGTCTACCATCAGGGTCTGGCTTTCAGATTACTCCCTTTACTTGATGGTTTGTGTCCTAGTCTGCTTAGGCTACCCTACCAAAGTAACCATGGATTAGGTGGTGTAAATAACAGAAATGTGTCTTCTCACAGTATTGGAGGCTGAGTCTAAGATCAAGGGCTGCTTTCTCCTGAGGTCCTTCTTCTTGGCTTGTTGATGGCCACCTTCTTGTCATGTCCTCACATGGTCTGTCCTCCATTGGTGTGCACCCCTGGTGTCTCATGTGTTTACATTTCCTCTTAAGAGGTTGTATTAGAGCCTACTCTGATGGCCTGATTTTAATTTATTCACCCCTTTAAAGATCTGTCAAACTCAGATGCAGTCACATTTTGATGTACCAGGGGTTAGGGCTTCAACATGTGGATTTTGAAGGGACACAATTCAGTCAATAAGACTTTATTCTTGACCCAAGATAGTAACCCATTTCTATGCATAGCAGCTTTATTAAAAAGGCCTATATTCCTTTCATTGAAAATAATTCTTAATCTGGGTCTGCATCAAAACACATGTGTAATGTAGCATGTGTAATGGTAGATTTCCCCTTTCTTCCAAAGGAACTGATAATTGCCAAAAGAACACCAGATTTAATTGATTAATGCTGTAATACAGTATACCAAATCCTTTTTTCCAGAAAATAAAATTAATGAGACTCTCATTGGAATAATATACATGCTTTTTAAAATGTTCACACGAGGGGTGCCTGGGTAGCTCAGTCAGTTAAACGCCTGACTCTTGATTTGGGTTCAGGTCATGATCTCATGGTCGTGAAATCAAGCGCCACATGAGAATCAAGATTCTCTCTCCCCCTCTGGCCCTCCCTCCCCAAAAGATGTTCATATGAGTTACCTGATACTATCAAGTAAGAAACAATTCAATAAATGATTTTTAAAAGCTAGATTGAAATTGAACAAGGTCCAATATTACTATGTGGGGCAGTATTTTTATGTGTTTACATTTTCCGTTTAGGCTGTTGAAGAAAAACAAACTCGGAGATTCTAGATCAAAGGGGATTTTATTTGGGGACTCTTCTAAGACAGGTTGAGGACAGACAGGGATGGGGCTGCTGTTGCACTTTTAGGGCAGCCTGAAATCCCATTTCCATTTCTGTGGTAGATAAAGTGCCTTGCGCAGGCAGTGGGCGGGGGGGGGGGGAGGAGGTTGGGGGGAGGGGGGATGTGCACTTCAGAAGTACCTAATGATAGAAAACAGTATAACAAGAGCCACGTTGACCAAGGGAACATTTTCATTAGCGCCGGACTTAAAAGCAGTTTAATAACCCTTTCCTTTTCTTCCAGGCCACCACTCTCTCTCCTTGCCCCTCAAAATGCACATTTTGATGTTATTCCACTATACTGATTTTAACCTTACATTAAAAAAAAAATCATGACCAATTTAAATTATATTTTTGTGAAGACATGGTTGATCTAGTGCAGGTTTTTCAATTCCATTCAGGAAATAGAATCTAAATAGCAAAAGCCTTGGGTCCTTTTCTTCCAACAAAGCTCTCCCTGTTCCACTTCTCTGGGTGAAAGGCAGCGTCCAGTCAGACCGCAGCCTGGAGAATGGGTATTCAGTCCAGTGTAGCTAGTCTCCTCTCTTAACACAGGAAAAGAGAAACTTGGTATCATTTTTACCTTTCCTATCATAAATGTTAACTTGAGGCCTAAAATAAGAGGAGCTGACGCTGAGGTTATAGTATTCTGTTCTTTGCCGTTAAAACAGACAAAGCCATCAAATGATGTTCCCGTGAAGCTATCTCCAAGTGTTGTCTGCCTCCCACGTCCATTGTTTCCTGTTGTGCTTCTTACAAGGACCAGCGATGTAGCTGGTAGAAAGGACCATTCTTGTCATCTCTGTTTCAAAATCCAGTAGGAAGGAGTATTTTTCTTGCCCACCCCCCTTCTTTCTCCCTCTCTTGTGGTTTTGGCTTTACAAAAAAAAAAAAAAAAGCTTGGTTTTTAACAGATCCAAGATGAGGTGTTCTTTCCTGTCAAACAGGATCCCAGAACCTTTTGAGGTTTCTCAAGGACTTGTGTCTTTAAGCCGAAAAGTCTGTTCTCTTTCTTCACTGTTGCCAGAAAAGTAATTAGGCCATTTTTCTAATTATAGTAATCTTCCCCAAATGGCATATAACTTCAAATCCAAATGCCATGTAAATTGGCCAACAACACTCTGCCGTGAAGCACTTTAACAAGACAGTTTGAATGTAGGATTTTCACTTTGTGCGAAGGCAAAATGTGTTCTCTGTCCCAGTTACAAACGGGTTTTCTTTCTCAGTATCCTGACCAAGAGGTTCCACTATTTTAGTAGAAAGAACATGGATAGTAATTGCTCTTGTCACTGGCATTTTTGTGAAGAGGTGTGTCTGTGTTGGAGAAGTTAATCTCCTTTTGGAAAAAAGTGTTTATTAGCAGTAGAAATGAACAAGATTAAATTGCACTCCTGTTGTTGTATTGACTAAAAATCTCTAGGTAGTAAGAGTGAGATTCCCTGTGTCACAGAACATAGAACCAGATTTTTCTTCCCCTAAGAATAATCTTTCTTTAGTCGTCTCTATTACATTAACCAAAGGGAAACTAGGTCCTGCTGGTAAATTTTGTGGTCCTAAATATGCTCACTGTAGATTAATTGCTGCCTTCTCTTGCTCCATTTGTTAAAAGAAACTTTCCCAAATAATATATCCTGGAGATAACTGATTTTTCATTGTGTACCCACTCTCTTGGCCTTAATTAAATGGGTTTCTGGACTGGAATAAGGGTACTATGATGAAGTCTCTAGAAAATGGAACTGGGCAGTGAAATAATAGAGAATAAATAAGGGTAGATTTCTCCAGGAAATAAAGGAGTTGTGTCAATTAAAAAAGGAAGAATAAAATTGGATGGGAATTTAAGAACATAAAAATGGCTGAACATTATGAAGAGTACAATAAGGATTGCCACAGTTCCTGAGTGGTGTGTGGATGATGCTTTTAGAGTTAACCAAGACCACTTGATTTCCACAGAAGTGCCATTAAACCATTAGAACTTGGGTGCAGGCAGAAGAGAATGTGTGAAGCGGGTATTTCCAAGTGTTAGATTGGATTGGATTCCAATTTATTAGTGGTTCCATTTTGTTTGCAAAAAGTACAAATTCCTGAATTATTTTCCCAGAAATTATATTTCATAGGTCTGAGGTAAGGCTTTGGAATCTGCATTTTCAGCAAGCTTCCTAGGTGGTTCTGATGAGGTGGTGCTTAGACAACACTATTATTAGCTGGTTACTAGCCAACACTATCAGCTATTATGTGTATTATATATTACACTATTAGTTGGTTATTAGCTAACACTATTGCTCTGGGAATTTTAAGGGACATTGGCTGGCAGATTAGCCCAGAGCACTGACAGCACAATTTGGGGCCAGAACTACTGAGGGAATTCAAAGAAGCAAAAAATACCTTGTAGGCAAGAAAAGTATGGTCACACTCAGGTGGGATGAATTAGAAAGTTTTTTTCTTGGAAGCTATTCAAAGGGTGGAATAATGACCTGCTAAAGTGAAAATTATGTTGTGAAAGCCAAACCATGCACTACTTTAAGGGGATGGCTATTTAGATATTGAGTAGGGAATAGAGGAAGAATGTGGAACTATAAATGTTTTTTTTAAGGGAGGGGGTATAAAAATGTACACTGAAAGGATAGGAAAAGCTTTAAGCCTCATTATGCAGGGACGTTGGAAAAATACTAGGATCAGTACTGGCCATTTCTAAAAGAAAAAGGATGTCTTTTGAAAAGAAAATCTGTATTACTTATTATTTCTGTGGGACATCACCACACAAAACACATTATGTCAGGCCATCGTTTGAATTCTGGTGTGTGCTCCTTGCAACTCTTCTGGATTATTTACCTGAAGCACCTTAAAAAGCCAAACAGGACAAGACGGCTTTTGTCAGTGAACCAGGGAGTCTCAATTTCTCATTGCTTAGAGTGAAAATGCAGGCCAAGGAATCTTAGACTTATTTAAATTTGAAATATGCTTTTGCATAAAAATAACTCCCCAACAAACATTTCTTATATAATCTGTTTGTGTGGTCACATGTAGTAAATTCCTCTGTGAAAGAAACTTTTCATAAAGATTCCTTTGTTGGCAATACTTTCATGCTTGGAAGCACTCTTGTGAGAAGCCAGTTTTTCAAAGGGGCATATAACCTCATAATAAACATGCTACTGAATCCTAGGGACCTATTTCTTCCTTTAATCCCCCAATTCCCTGCTTATGACAACCTCATTAATCATCAGAGTATTCCAGATAGAATGTTGTTTTTTAATAGCACAATTGTAATTTGTGAAGGGTCAAAAGGGGATTTGAAATATAAAAAGATTTTAGTCTTTTTAGAAAGTCTGCTTTGGCTCTATTGTCTTCATCCCTAAATTACCTCAAAGGGCACTAAGGCATCGTAAGAGGCTGATTCGTGGCCATCCAGAGAGTCCAGGTTCTTATTCTGGGAACCTGTGTTACTGTATGAGGAAAAGGGATTTTTGCACAGGTGATTAAATTATTCATGAGATGAGATGATTGTCCTGGATTAGCCAGCTGGGTTCTAATTCCAATCACCAGTGTCTTTTTTTTTTTTTTTAATATTTTATTTATTTGACAGAGAGAAATCACAACTAGGCAGAGAGAGAGGAGGAAGCAGGCTCCCTGCGGAGCAGAGAGCCCCGATGCGGGGCTTGATCCCAGGACCCTGGGATCATGACCTGAGCCGAAGGCAGAGGCTTAACCCACTGAGCCACCCAGGTGCCCCCACCAGTGTCTTTATATGAGAGAAGCAGAGAGAGATTTCATGCACACAACAGGGGAGGCTATATGACTGCAGAGGAGGCGGAGATTGGAGCGATGTGGCCGTGAGTCGAGGAATGCTGGCAGCCACCAGAAACCTGAAGAGGCAGGAAACAGATTCCTCTCAGAACTTCCACAGCAAATGGAGCTCTGTGGATACCCTGATTCTGGCTCAGTGAAACTGATTTTGGACTTCTGATTTCCTGAACTGTGAAAGAATACATTCTTAATTTTTTAAGACTTCAAGTTTCTGGGGCATCTGGGTGACTCAGTTGGTTAAGCATCTGCCTTTGACCCAGGTCATGATCTCAGAGTCCTGGGATCAAGTCCCGCTTCAGGCTCCTTGCTCAGCCAGGGAGTCTCCTTCTCCCTCTCCCTTTGCTGCCCTCTCTCTTCGCCAACTAAATAAATAAAATCTCTCTCTCTCTCTTTTTTCAAAGACTTTGAGTTTGTGATAATTTGGTATGGCAACCCCAGGAAGCTAATTCAGAATTTCCCCCAGTCTCTCTTCTGACTTACACTCTGGTTTGCAACAGAGTAATTACCCAAAGCTTCCTAAAAAGTTTAGAGTTCTGCATCTCATCACAGATCTAGGGAATCAGAATTTCTAGGAATGGGATCCAAGGGTCTGTATCTTTAGCAGACTGCCCAGATAATCCTGATGTGCACCAGGTTTGAAAAACATGTCACTGGGATGATACATTAGTTTCCTCTTGCTGCAGTTAAGAATCACCGCAAATTTAATGGCTTAAGACAACACAAATGACCTCCTTCTAGAGGTCAGAAGCCCAGAAATTTCACTGGGTTTAAATCAGGGTTTCAACAGGGCTGGCTCCCTCTGGACGCTCTAGGGAAGGAAAGCATTCTCCTGTGTTTTCCAGCTTCTTTTGGTTGTCTGTATTCTCCTTGTCCAAAGTATGCCACCCCAGTCTCTGTTTCTGTCATCATGTCACTTGGAGACTTCTGTGTTCCTCTTGCAAGGACCACTGTGCTTGCATTGGGCCTACCCAGATAATCCAGGACAATCTTCATTTTAAGATCCTTACCTCGATTGCATCGACAAAATCCTTTGGCTGTAACATTCATGAGTACTTGGGATTGGGACAGGCATATGTTTGGGGGGGACCCTTATTCATCTTAGCACAGAATGCAAGGTTATCATCTCCTGTAGAAACCATAGATGTAAGTGAAGTTCCAGAACAGATTATCCTGCTTAATTCATTGCGTGTTCACCTGCTTTTTGTGTGTATGTGTGTGTGTGTGCTTTTTTTTCAAATAGAGCCATTTGTGTCAAAACATTTAGGGATGCCTGGGTGGCTCCGTTGGTTAGGCCAATACCTTCGGCTCAGGTCATGATCCTGGAGTTCCGGAATGGAGTCCCACATTGGGCTTCCCAGCTCTGTGGGGAGTCTGCTTCTCCCTCTGACCTCACCTCTTGTGCTCTCTCTCTCTCAAATAAATACATAAAATCTTAAAAAGAACAAACATTTACATATGGTTACTATTATCTTTGACACTTTGGTGGCAGATAGCAAAGCATACAAAACCATTGATTTCACAAAAGGATTATGTTATTAAAGTGTTGCAGATTAATCAATTAATTAATTTTAAGTAATATCTGCATCTAATGTGGGCCTCAAATTTACAACCCTGAGATCAAGAGTTGCATGCTTTACTGACAGAGCCAGCCAGGTGCCCCGCTGCAAGTTAAATACTGAAGCAAGGGGATGCTCGGGGGGGAGATTTTATTTTTCCTTTCCCCAGGGAAGGGAAGGGAAGGAAACCCCTTCCTCAACCACCTCCAAATAAGCATACATTCTAAGTAAAAATACAGTTTTTGGTCTGCAGGTATAGGGTCAAACCATCTGACATAGAAATTTCAGATAAATAAAAATTGGCCCTTGCTCTGCAAGCGTGATTGTAACACAAACCCCCAAGAGCCCCTTTCCAAGCAGTTTCCCCTCTCTAAGCACTTCTCTGTAGAACTTCTGTGCATGTCTTTCACCTTATATTTGCTGATAATTTCTGCTTAAAAATATGACCAGTGTGTTTATCTATCCACAGTGACTTATTGACCAATCAACACATTTATTTGTTCTGGAACCTGCTGAATTGTCATATTTGTGTCATCATTGCTCAGATTAAGCCTTTCCCACTGTGACCATAGTCACTGAAGGATCCCCAACCTTCGGTTCCCTCTGTTCCTTTCTAGCACCTGTTCCCCTGCCCAGTTCTCCTCACTGTACTGCCACTGCTACCTTCTAAGCCCATGGATCTGATTTTGTTCCTCTCCCACTCAGACTCTCTCACAGTTGCCCATAGATAAAAGTGGAAACAAGACATGCCATTTGAAGACATGGTACTGCAGTCTTCTGTGGTCTTCGCCTGCTGTTTTATTGTAATTGTGTCCCATATACTTTCACGCACCTTGTGTTCCACTCCACTTTCTCCCTTTTTCTCAGAGTCATATAAGTTTTGTTTTTTTAATAATTATTTATTTGAAAGAGAGAGAGAGCGAGAGCGAGCGAGCACGTGTAGGAGGACAGGCAGAGGGAGAGAGACTCTCAAGCAGACTCCACACCCAGTGTGAAGCCTGATACTATCATTTGAATCATCACAAATAGTGCTGCTGGGAACATTCTTGTGCACGCCTCTTGGTAAACATATGTATACGTGTTCTGTTGGGTATGGGGTTGCTGGACTATAAAATGTGTGGGGTTTTTAATATACTACTAAAACGTTTTTCACAATAATCCTACTAATTAAAATTCCCATCATACATCAGTGTATGAGAATGCCAGTTGACCCACATTCTCAACTTTTGATTATGCTGGATTTTTAAAATTTTGGTAGTATCTTTTCAGTTTGATTTGCTTTTTCCTGAGGAGCTATAACATCTTTTCATATGCTAATTGGACACTTGGATATCCTTTTCCTAAAAAGAACTGCTAAGGGGCACCTGGGTGGCTCAGTGGGTTAAAGCCTTTGATCTCAGGGTCCTGGGATCGAGCCCCGCATCGGGCTCTCTGCTCAGCAGGGAGCCTGCTTCCTCCTCTCTCTCTGACTCCCTCTCTGCCTACCTGTGTTCTCTCTGTCAAATAAAGACATAAAACAAACAAACAAACAAAACAAAACAAAACAGGGTGCCTGGGTGGCTCAGTTGCTTAAGTTGCTTAAGTTGCTAAGCCTTTGGCTTAGGTCATAATCCTAAAGTCCCGGAATCAAGTCCCACATTGGGGTCCCTGCTCGGCAGAGAGTCTGCGTCTCCCTCTGACCCTCCCCCTTGCTCTCTCTCTTTCTCTCATTCTCTCTCTTAAATAAATAAAAAGATAAAATCTTTAAAAACAAAGCAAAACTGGTCTTTCCTTGTCTTAATTGATTTATGTATGTTGTTTTATATTACGCACATAAATTCTTTGATAGGTGTACATACTGTAAATACCTTTGCCTGCTCTTTGGCTTGCCTTTTTCCTTACTTATGGTCTGGAGGTAGTTGGAAGTTCTAATTTTAAGGTTCTTCAATTTTTCAAGTCTACTTTATGTTTAGTGCTTATTGTCTCCTATTTAAAAAAATATTTACCTACCTACAAAATATAAAATATTCTTCTAGGTTATCTTCTAGAGGTTTTATTGTTTAATGTTTTGCATTTAGTTTATAATCTGTCTAAATTTTTTTTTTTTTTTAAAGGGGAGGAAGGGGAAAGGGTAGAGGGAGAGACAATCTTAAGCAGTTTCCACACCCAGCGTAGAGCCCAGTGTGGGGCTCGATCTCACTGCCCTGAGATCATGACCTGAGCTGAAATCAAGAGTCAGATGCTTAACCACCTGAGCCACCCAGACACCCCTAAAAATGATTTTTGTGTTTGTTGTGGTAGGACTGAACGTTTATTTTCTCCATATGAATATTCAGTTGCTATTCTAGGGAACCCTGTGAGGCTGCAGAACTGTGGTTAGTGTGGGAACTGTGTTCTAGTAACAATGCTAGTGAGACCAGATATTTTTCACAGAGCTTAGAGTCCAAGGAGATCATTTCTGGGAAGATTGATATCCTAGCGACATGGCCTGGCTTCCTGAGAACAACAGACTTTAGTCTCCCATCCAATCATTGTGGCTTTGGAAACAAGGCTAAGTTTGTTCTGGTGACACCTGGGCTGGGCCTGACTTTGGGAGAGATTCTCAGGGACCCTGGTCACCATACTCTTTGCTAAAGGAGAGTTTGCCATGGCAATGGGAAGGGTTTATAGGCTGTAGGGCCTGACTTACCTTCTGCTCCTATGGCTGTTTAAAAAGAAAATAAAAAATCAGTATCTGCCTTTATTTTTTTGATGTTTGTCCTTCCCCCACTGCACAGTAGTGGTATGTTTAATGTAAATCTGCTGACCACATGTGTGTGGGTCTGTTTCTGAATTTTCAGTGTTCCTTAGAATTTTTTTTTTTTAAAGATTTATTTATTTGACAGATAGAGATCACAAGTAGGCAGAGAGAGAGGAGGAGGAAGCAGGCTCCCATCTAAGCAGAGAGCCCGATGCGGGGCTCGATCCCAGGACCCTGGGATCATGACCTGAGCCGAAGGCAGAGGCTTTAACCTGCTGAGCCACCCAGGTGCCCCTTCCTTAGAATTTTTACATCTATAATTATAAGTGAGATTGGTCTGTAATTTTCCTTTTTTATTTTGCCATTGCATGTTATCATTTTGTCATATGGGACTTGATGCCAGAACTCTGGGATCATGACCTGAGCAGAAGGCAGATGCTTAACCGACTGAGCCACCCAGGAGCCCCAGCTATTGTCATGTTTTTGTGTCAAGGTCATGATGCCTTCAGTAATAAGTTTCTATTCTCTGGAAAAGTTTGTGTAATATTTGTGTTATTTTGGTTAAATGTTTGGAAGAATTTCTTGGTAAATTTATCTGAACCTGGAGTTTTCGGGATTAAATATATTTAATATATTTGGGAATATTCAGAATTTCTACTTTGTCTTGTGTCAGTTTTGATAGTATTTTTCAAGAAATTTGCCCATTTTATCCAAATTTTCAAATTTATTGCGTTATTCATAATGTCCCCTTATAACTTATCCTTATAATATATGTCAAATCTGTAGCAATGTCTCCCTTTTTCATTCTTCATATTGGTAATTTGTGCTTTTCTTTTGTTCTTAAACTAACTTATAGGCTGTTCTCTGGAAATTGCCTTAAGTTGTACCCCATAAATTTTAATATCTCGTTTCTGTTATTATTTGGTTAAAAATACTTTGTTTTACATTGTTTCTGCTTTGACTCATGGATTGTTAAAAATTTATGTTATTTATTTTCAAATCCTAGTGTACCAAATGTACCTTTGATTTTTAGAGACTTTAAATTAGTATATTTCTTCCAAAACAGTCCTGGAAAGGTAGCACACTTTACTCCAGTTACCGCCACTTCCTTTTGTGTTAAAATTCTTTCATGTTAGTAATTGTCATGCATTTTAAGGAAACATGTGTTTTCCTGGGTGTAGACTAACAGCACAGTTGGGGTAGCACCCTAGTAGGAAAGACATGAGAACAGGAGTACATCATTTTATTGCTTGAATATGTGCATAGACTCACCATCAGCTTTTTGAAGCATGTTCCCATTCTTTATAATGGTGTGTTTAGGTAGCAACTTGCTCTGTGTATGACATTTGCTTGTGTGATAGAGAATATTTTTTTTAAAAAATATTTTATTTATTTGACAGAGAGAAATCACAAGCAGGCAGAGAGGCAGGCAGAGAGAGAGGAGGAAGCAGGCTCCCTGTGGAGCAGACAGCCCGATGCGGGGCTCGATCCCAGGACCCTGAGATCATGACCTGAGCCGAAGGCGGAGGCTTTAACCCACTGAGCCACCCAGGCGCCCCTGTGTGATAGAGAATATTAAAAAAAAAAAAACTTTTGGGTTTTTAGATGACTTTTACTGCAATCTGAAGTTAAAACCATAACCTTAATAATGCAAATGCTTTCAGAATAAGAGTTTCTGACTGTCGGGGCGCCTGGGTGGCTCAGTGGATTAAGCCGCTGCCTTCGGCTCGGGTCATGATCTCAGGGTCCTGGGATCGAGCCCCGCATCGGGCTCTCTGCTCTGCAGGGAGACTGCTTCCTCCTCTCTCTCTGCCTGCCTCTCTGCCTACTTGTGATCTCTCTCTCTGTCAAATAAATGAATAAAATCTTTAAAAAAAAAAAAAAGAGTTTCTGACTGTCATGTATATTCACTTGCTTGCACTACAGGAGCCTAAAGCCTGAGTGGGTGATGTCTTCGAGGGAATAATGATGAGTGTATAATATCATATGGAAGTAGAAATACTAATGGAAGCCAAAACTTGAGTCTTCTTTTTTTCCCTTAATGTTCTATTTAGCCCTTAGAATAATGTACTGCAGTTGCAGTAGCAACAAATGTAGACATACCACGTAGACAACCAGAAAATAATCAGTGTGTGCCAGATATTCCTAAGCTTTCTCTGAGAGTTTCTAAACCATTGCACTGAGAGAGAGAGAGAAAGAGAGAGAGCTCAAGAAACAGAAAGAGAGAAAGGGAGAGTGAACAAGAGGGCAAGCCCTGCTGTCTTAACAACTAAAAATTGAGTGTGAAAGACTAAGTGGCAGTGTTTTTATCAGAATTGAATTACTTGGATTGCTTCTGTGAAGTGTTTGGTAGTATCTATCCTAATTTTCCTATATTTAGTAAATTGTAGTCAGCTCATTCATTCATTCACTGAGCCAATATGTGAGCACCTTCTCTCTGTGATATTACACCATCCCAAGTCATTTCAAAACTGATTAGACAGCTGAGAGAGAGAGAGGTGATGGTGGCAGGATGTGAGCATGTCTAAGCAAATATCACAAAAGGGAAGAAGGGAATTGGCACCAGAGAGTCAATATTTCTTTTTGGCTTAATGAAACCTAACATTACCGGGAGGGAAGGCTGATGGTCAAAAATTAATCCTTTTATCAGTGTGCCTTGGCGTTTAAGTATTTACTTCTGTCAGGAATTAAAGAAAGCTAAGTTTGCATTTTACAACTTACAACTTTTAGAAAGAGAAATTCTCCTTGAGCACAAGTAACCATGTCCTTTATTTCTTTTTTTCCAGGGCTAGAGCTCTTTGTACCTACAGTTGGTTGCCATGTGCCTGGCCTCTTGCTAGAGTATGTGTCCATTACTGTATGCCGTTTAGAAGGAATAGGACCTAGTTGTGAATCCACTTAGACAGCTGGAGAAAAAATAGTCTGTCATGAGAGCAATGATTAGAATTCATCAAATTATATTCATATTCTATTATATAACTTCTTCATCCTGATAGTCTCTGACAATTACTTACTTAAAAGATAATTAGGGAAGAATGGTTCCATCCAACTAATATTTAGTTACTTATAAGTGCTTGAACCAAAGGTTCCCTGGTAGTTTGTAGTGAAGATGTTATAATGCACACAAACATTGTATTTGTATCTTTAAATACGCATAGAGGTTCATAGGATATATTTTGGTATGAATGAGAATTTTCCACATTAAATTACCTTGCTTCCACTGGTTCTGAGCGCACCCCCCCCCCCCAAAAAAGCAGGAAAATAACAGTGCAAATCAGTCTTTCCATCTTACCATGGGAATTTTGAAGTATTTAGTCTTTACTAATGGCCAGATATAAGAGTAGAGCCTGATTTTTATTTTTCTCTGGTAGATTTATTTAGAATCAGCTCAGAAGCAACTTTCGACTTTTGTGTTTTGGATGAGAAGTTCCCATGACAGTAAATTCAGTGAAGTGTGAAGGTCTTGGGTGCTGAAGCTGGGTGTCCTGCTGTGGGACTGAGTTTGGTTGCTATTGCAGAGGAAATCCAAGCCAGTATAACAAATCAGTTGCACAATGTTATACCAAAAAGGGCTGTAAAAACCAAGGCACACACGTGAAAAGATTGAAGGAGAGCGATAACATAATTTGATCTTGATGACCAAGATAATAATCATAGAGGATGTTAGAGCTGCACAAAATTGACATAGGATGAGGAAGGAGATGGCAGGATGGGGAGATGTCTGGATTCCTGACAAGAAAATGAATAAAGAGGCCAGACATTTGAAATGACGATCTACTTGAAATTTTACCCATAAAAACATGTTTTTGGGGAACAATCTGCTGCTTGTGAATACATTTGTCAGTGAACCAAAAATGCCCTGCGGGTTGAAGTATTTCCTCACCCATCAGCAACTGAGGATAGCAAAGTACATGTTTAAAAAGGAAATTAAGTTCAATAGCTTTTGGTATGTTTGAATGGGAACATACATCATTTTTGTAAAGCTTCAGTGATATTCTTTAAAGTGACAGCAGGTCTGACCACATTTCCTTCAATTCCCCATAATGAATGAACTTGTGAACTCCTTAGGCCCTGTCTGGCTTCAAACATTTCAGTGGTGTTGGCTCCTTTCAAACCTCCAGCTTGGAGGAATTCTCATGAATTTTATTTGTTTTTATTATGAAATTTTTTGATTATTTTATTTAGTCAGTCATTTTTGGTGGGAGCAGCGGAAAAAGTTACCATTTAAACAGCCTTTTGAGGGATGCCAATCTTTAAGTCACCCAGCATTTATTAGGATGGGAGGGAGAGTATGGGGAAGAGTACTGTGACTCAGGCGTGAGCTATAGGAGGAACAGAATGAACAGCTCTTAAGTCTGACTGTGAATGAATCCAAAATCAAATTAAAATTTTATTTATTGTCAAAAGAGGGATTTTGCTTCTCAGATGCATTGGAATGTGCTTTTCACCTTCATGTGACAGTCTTACAAGCTAATAGCCATCAGGAATATATTAGTTTCTGGGAAATTGTGTTTAATTCTCTATGGTGTTCGTTCTTGGCTATCTATGCAAACCCAGAATGGCTTTCTGTTCCTTTCATTTTAAACCTTTGTTCTAGATGATAATTTAATGAATAGATGGATTACCATTTCAAAAAATTACCAAAAATATTTCAGATCACTGTTTACCATGTGTGGAAGTTGTTTTCTTCCACTGTACAATTCCAAAATATATATATGCATGGCCCTTGGTAATTTTCAGCATTTTTAAAAAAGATTTTATTTATTTGACAAAGAGAGTGAAAGAGTACAAGCAGGGGGAGTGGCAGAGGGCGAGGAGAGGCAGGGCTCCCGGCTGAGTGGAAAGCCTGATGTGAGGTTCAATCCCAGGACCCTCGGATTGTGACCTGAGCCACCCAGGAGGCCCTAGCATTTTTTGACATGTGCTTTTATCATATGTTGTGCAGTTCCATGAAACGTATAATCATGTGTTAGGTAATTGTTGAAAAAAAAACAGACATCATAGGAACACCTGTTGTACACTTAGGACTTCACATGGACTATATCTTACTTAATATCCATAAAAACCTGAAGTGATAGACATTGTTATTTTTACTTTATAAATGTCTACTACTTTATAAATGACATTAGGTGATTTGTCCATTGTTTTCAATGCAGTAAGTTTTTGAACCTTGATGTAATAAAGTCTTCTCTTGCCTCAGTGTCTATAAATAAAGATTAAAATAAACAACTTATAATGTCACCACCCAAAGGTAAACACTGACAGCATTTTCTTGTATATTCTATCAGAATTTTTTCTAAGCTAAGATAGATTTCCCATCCCATTCCTTACAGTTAGGGTCTCTGTTGGCAACAGAATTCTACTGAGATGGCTTTACTGAAGAGACCTCAATGAAGGCATGATTTATGGAAGTGTGGGAAAGGCTTTGGTTGCCAACAGGGGAGGTTGAGCCACTGGGAAACTAACACTGGTAGACTGTTACCTCCCTAGTCTGAGAGAGTCTGGGAAAAACATAATGTTACTAGAGCCCGTGAAAACTAGCTGGAAAGGGCTTCTTACAGCAGCCATAGTCCAGGAGGACTATAACCACTTCTCTAAGCACAAGGCTGTAATGGAAGGAAAAAAAGCTCACCTCCATCTATTCTTTCTCTCCTCCATTCTAGTCTTTTTTTTTTTTTTTAACTTTGTATGATTCCCACTTTATTAAATTTTTTTTTTTAAATTTGGGTATAGTTGGCACAATGTTACATTAGTTTCAGGTGTACAACTTAGTAATTTGACAAGTTTATACGTTATGCTGTGTTCAACACAAGTGTAGCTACTGTCTGTTCCCTTACATCATTATGACAACAGGGCTGATTGTGTTCCTTATGCTGTGTCTTTTATTCCTGTGACTTATTCAGTCCATAACTAGAAGCCTGCATCTCTCACCCCACTTCACCCATTTTTCACAACCCCCTCTCCCACCGCCCCGGCAACCATCAGTTTGTTCTTTGTATTTATAGGTCTGGTTGTGCTTTTCCTGTATTCATTTGTTGTTTCAGATACCACGTGGGAGTGAAATCATAGGATATTTGTCTTTCTCAGTCTGACTTATTTCACTTAGCATAATACCTTCTGGATCCTTCCATGTTGTCTTACATGGCATGACCCCGTCCTTATGGCTGTATAATAAAATGTGTGTATACCACATTTTTCTTAACCATTCCTCTATTGATGGACCCAGATTTTTCCATTTCTTGGCCATATGTTTGGCTGCAATAAACATAGGAGTGCATATATCTTTCTGAATTAGTGTTTTTTTTTCTGTGGATAAATATCCAGTAGTAGAATTATTGGATCTTATAATAGTTCCATTTTTAATTTTTTGCAGAACCTCCATACTGTTTTCCATAGTGGTGATATCAATTTACATTCTCATCAACATTACACAAGAGTTCCATATTCTCCACATCCTTGCCAACACTTGTTGTTTCTTGTCATTTTGATATTAGCCATTCTGACTGGTATGAGGTGATATCTCATTATGGTTTTAATTTGTATTTCCCTGATGCCAAGTGATGTTGTGTTTCTTTTCACATGCTTGTTGACCATCTGTATGTCTTCTTTGGAAACATGTCTGTTCAGATCCTCTATCCATTTTTAAATCGGATTGCTTGTTTTTGTTTTTGTTTTGGTGTTCAGTTGTGTAAGTTCATTATATATTTTGGATACTAATCCCTTAATAGATATGTCACTTATACATGTTCTCTGATTCAATAGGTTGACTTTTCATTTTGTTCATGGTATCCTTTGCCATTATTTTGGTGTGGTTCCAGTAGTTTATTTTTGCTATTGTTTCCCTTGCCTCAGGAGACATACGTAGAAAAATGTTGCCATGGCCAATGTCAGAGAAATTACTGCTTGTCCTCTCTTCTAGGATTTTTATGGTTTCAGGTCTCATATTTAGGTCTTTAATTCATTTTGAGTTTATTTTTGTGTATGCTGTCAGAAAGTGGTCCAGTTTCATTCTTTTACATGTGCCTATCTGGACTAGAGCAGGGTCTGGTCCTCACAGGGAGCTTGTGACCTCAGCAAGCTCTGAGTCCACAAGCCCATACCTGCCCTGGTGGCATTGGGACACAGAAAAGAAAAAAAAGAAGCCACAGTTTAAAAGGACTGAGGAGCTGTGGGGACTGCTCCGTCCCTCTTCACCTTAAAAGCCCAGACTAGAACAGGGTCTGACTCACAGTGAGCTTGTGACTTCAGTAGGCCCAGGGTCCATAAGCTCACCACAGGCTATGTGGTACAAGGACACAGAAAATAAGCCACAGTTTGGCTTAATTAAAAATTTTTAATTAACATTTAAAAAATTATTTCTTAATTTCTACGCATTCGTCCTTTAAAAAAAGATTTATTTATTTATTTTAGAGAGAGGGAGAGAGTGCCTGAGTGGGTGGAGGGGCAGAGGGAGCAAATCTCAAGCAAACTCCCCTCTGAGTTCAGAGCCCAAAGTGGAGCTTAATCCCACGACTGTGAGATCATGACCTGAGCCAAAACCAAGAGCCACATTCTCAACAGACTGAGCCACCCCATTGTTTTGTTTTAGTTTTGATTCTTTTTGTTTTTGTTTTTTCTCTTATTTATCTTCAGCTTTTTTTCTTTTCCACTTTTCTATTCTTTTTGCTATTACTATTTTCTGTAGAAAGCTGCAGTTCATAAGGGTAATTAACACATGTAGCCACAGCTCCAGCCTGTCAGCAAAAGTCACCAATCACACACAGTCTGCATAGGAGACACCACTCACAAGACCACTCCTTCAAGTTTGGGAGATGTAGCTCTTCTTTCTACCCCACAGGAACAAACATAGAAGTCCCAGAAAAATGGAGAGACAGAGGGATATGCTTCAAAAGAATAAGAAAAAAATTTTTCAGGAAAAGAACCAAATGAAAACTGAGATAAACGATATGCCTGATACGTGCACCCAAATGTTTATAGTAGCGGTGTCCACAGTAGCCAAACTATGGAAAGAACTTAGATGTCCATCAACAGATGAATGGATATTTCTTTTATATCAAAAGAAATAAAATCTTGCCATTTGTGATGACGTGGATGGAACTAGAGGGTATTATGCTTAGCCAGATAAGTCAGTCGGAGAAAGACAACTATCATACGATCTCCCTGATATGAGGAAGTGGAGATGCAACGTGGGGGGTTTGGGGAGTAGGAAAAGAATAAATGAAACAAGATGGGATCAGGAGGGAGACAAACCATAAGAGACTCTTAATCTTACAAAACAAACTGAGTGTTGCTGCGGGGAGAGGGGTCGGGAGAGGGTGGTGGGGTTATGGACATTGAGGAGGGTATGTGCTATGGTGAGTGCTGTGAAGTGTGTAAACCTGGCAATTCACAGACCTGTACCCCTGGGGCTAAAAATGCATTATATGTTTATAAAAAAATTAAAAAATTTTAAAAATGTAAAAAAAAAACAACAAACCACAATATGGCTGATAAAGAATTTAAAATAATGCCTCTAAAGATACTCACTGGGCTGGAGAAAAGAGTGGAAGATCTCAGTGAGATCTATAAAGAGATACAAAATATTAAAAAGAAGCAGTCAGAGTTGAAGAAAATAGTAACTGAAATTAAAAAACACACTAGAGAGAGTCAGCAGTAGATTAGATGATGCAGAAGAATGATCAGTGATCTGGAAGACAAAAATGGAGAGCACACAAGCTGAACAGCAAAAAGAGAAAAGAATAAAAAATGGGATAGATTAAGAGATCCTTGGGACAACAAGTGAACATTCACGTTATAGAGGTCTCAGAAAAAGAAGAGAGTGAAAGGTCTAGAACATTTATTAGAAGAAATAGTAACTGAAAACTTCCCTAATGGAGGGAATGAAATAGACATACAGTTTATTCTGGTCTTCTGTGAGTGCTGCTTGTGGCAGAACCCAGCTGGAATCCAGCCTTGAAAGGAGTGCAGGTGATATGGGATATAGTGGTTAGCCTCTTATGGCACAGGCTAAGTGTGGGAAGATGTGGAGAAGCACAAACGGACGTCAGAACAAGATCTTACTATGCATAGTCATTTTCCATTTTGTTCAAATTAACATTCAAAAATGGTTTTACAGCAGCTTGCCACATAGATATGCCATAATCTTTACAGTGAAGTATTTAGATCATTTATACATTTTTTATTATTGAAAATGCTGTAATAAACATCCCTGTAGGTGCATTTTGGTACATGTCTTTTTTAGTTTCCTTAGAATAAATCCCAAGAGGTGGAATTGGCATTTGAAGGTCTGCACATTTCGAGATGCAATTCAATGCAATATAATGGGGCTATTAGGTGGATGGACTCTTAAAGACTGATTTTCTGTGTTCAAAGTCATGTTCTGGAATTTGACCCATCTGTGTGACTTTGTTCAGGTGACTTAATCTCTCTGAGACTCAGTGTTCTCATTTTTTAAGTGGAGCTAATAATCATATTTCATAGGGATATTTTTAGGATTAATCAGAACACTTAAAATTTATATGACTTATAACAAGCACCATATAACTATTAGCCAGAATTATTTGTAGGGGTTTTAGCATAGGATAAAAAACTGTTCTCTAAAAAGTTTGTACTAATTTATATTTCCTTAAACAGTATTTAGGGAGCCCTTGGGGCATCTGGGTGGCTCAGTGGGTTAAACCTCTGCCTTCAGCTCAGGTCGTGATCTCAGGGTCCTGGGATCAAGCCCTACATCGGGCTCTCTGCTCAGCAGGGAGCCTGCTTCCCCCTCTCTCTCTGCCTGCCTCTCTGCCTACTTGTGATCTTTCTATGTCTGTCAAGTAAATTAAAAAAAAAAAAATCTTAAAAAAAACCAAACACCAGTATTTAGGGAGCCCATTTCTCCATTTCTTCATCATTTCTCTCAATTTTTGCTAGCTTAACAGACCAGGCATGGTAGCTCATTAGCATTTTAATTTTCAGTTGAGATTTAATATGGAGATGAACTTATTTCCTTTGATATAGAATGGACTTCAAAATCATGTGATCCTTTAGGGTCATTATGACCATCAATTGTCATGGTACTGGGGTTGTCCATGAGTAATAGTTAATAGAGAGTTCTGGTTTTATTATTGGCTGCAGTGTCTAACAGCTTAGGAACTATGCAAATAAGGTACTCTAATGAATATTCATGAAATATTTAGCTCATCTAAGCAAATGCAACACTAAAGGGGTTAAACGAATGCAAAGATTTTCCATAATGAAATGCTAGATATATAACAGATGTACAATTCCAGTGTGGGATGGCCCCACCACTGTTTCCAAACAGCCATCACACAGCTCATGAAATCATCCTCGCACCTGCTCATGTGGCGTGGATCTGTGCTTTGTTGGCAGTGTCACTGGCGTCAACGTAGGAGATGGAACTGAACGTGATTGCTTTATATCTGGAGCTGTTAGTGCATGGTAAGATACTTTTGCTGGTAATTTGATTTACAAGGTCCTCCTTAGTGACCTCCTAGCTCCTCTCTCAAAATTACTTTTTTTTTTTTTTTTTTTTTTTTTTTTTTTTTAAGATTCTCAAAACAGTTTATTTTCTTTT
The DNA here is from genome assembly GCF_922984935.1 of Meles meles. Taxonomy (NCBI): domain Eukaryota; kingdom Metazoa; phylum Chordata; class Mammalia; order Carnivora; family Mustelidae; genus Meles; species Meles meles. The sequence continues at coordinate 62,767,274 of NC_060072.1, forward strand.
TTTTTTTTTTTTTTTTTTCCCTTTTTATTTATTTTTTTTTCAGCGTAACAGTATTCATTCTTTTTGCACAACACCCAGTGCTCCATGCAAAACGTGCCCTCCCCATCACCCACCACCTGTTCCCCCAACCTCCCACCCCTGACCCTTCAAAACCCTCAGGTTGTTTTTCAGAGTCCATAGTCTCTTATGGTTCGCCTCCCCTCCCCAATGTCCATAGCCCGCTCCCCCTCTCCCAATCCCACCTCCCCCCAGCAACCCCCAGTTTGTTTTGTGAGATTAAGAGTCATTTATGGTTTGTCTCCCTCCCAATCCCATCTTGTTTCATTTATTCTTCTCCTATCCCCCTACCCCCCCCATGTTGCTTCTCCATGTCCTCATATCAGGGAGATCATATGATAGTTGTCTTTCTCCGATTGACTTATTTCACTAAGCATGATACGCTCTAGTTCCATCCACGTCGTCGCAAATGGCAAGATTTCATTTCTTTTGATGGCTGCATAGTATTCCATTGTGTATATATACCACATCTTCTTGATCCATTCATCTGTTGATGGACATCTAGGTTCTTTCCATAGTCTGGCTATTGTAGACATTGCTGCTATAAACATTCGGGTACACGTGCCCCTTCGGATCACTATGTTTGTATCTTTAGGGTAAATACCCAGTAGTGCAATTGCTGGGTCATAGGGTAGTTCTATTTTCAACATTTTGAGGAACCTCCATGCTGTTTTCCAGAGTGGTTGGACCAGCTTGCATTCCCACCAACAGTGGAGGAGGGTTCCCCTTTCTCCACATCCTCTCCAGCATCTGTCATTTCCTGACTTGTTAATTTTAGCCATTCTGACTGGTGTGAGGTGATATCTCATTGTGGTTTTGATTTGTATTTCCCTGATGCCGAGTGACGTGGAGCACTTTTTCATGTGTCTGTTGGCCATCTGGATGTCTTCTTTGCAGAAATGTCTGTTCATGTCCTCTGCCCATTTCTTGATTGGATTGTTTGTTCTTTGGGTGTTGAGTTTGCTAAGTTCCTTATAGATTTTGGATACTAGCCCTTTATCTGATATGTCGTTTGCAAATATCTTCTCCCATTCTGTCAGCTGTCTTTTGGTTTTGTTAACTGTTTCCTTTGCTGTGCAAAAGCTTTTGATCTTGATGAAATCCCAATAGTTCATTTTCGCCCTTGCTTCCCTTGCCTTTGCCGTTGTTCCTAGGAAGATGTTGCTGCGGCTGAGGTCGAAGAGGTTGCTGCCTGCGTTCTCCTCAAGGATTTTGATGGATTCCTTTCTCACATTGAGGTCCTTCATCCATTTGGAGTCTATTTTCGTGTGTGGTGTAAGGAAGTGGTCCAATTTCATTTTTCTGCATGTGGCTGTCCAATTTTCCCAGCACCATTTATTGAAGAGGCTGTCTTTTTTCCATTGGACATTCTTTCCTGCTTTGTCGAAGATTAGTTGACCATAGAGTTGAGGGTCGATTTCTGGGCTCTCTATTCTGTTCCACTGGTCTATGTGTCTGTTTTTGTGCCAGTACCATGCTGTCTTGATGATGACAGCTTTGTAATAGAGTTTGAAGTCCGGAATTGTGATGCCACCAACTTTGACTTTGTTCTTCAATATTCCTTTGGCTATTCGAGGTCTTTTCTTGTTCCATATAAATTTTAGGATTATTTGTTCCATTTCTTTGAAAAAAATGGATGGTATTTTGATAGGGATTGCATTAAATGTGTAGATTGCTTTAGGTAGCATAGACATTTTCACAATATTTATTCTTCCAATCCAGGAGCATGGAACATTTTTCCATTTTTTTGTGTCTTCCTCAATTTCTTTCATGAGTACTTTATAATTTTCTGTGTATAGATTCTTAGTCTCTTTGGTTAGGTTTATTCCTAGGTATCTTATAGTTTTGGGTACAATTGTGAATGGGATTGACTCCTTAATTTCTCTTTCTTCAGTCTTGTTGTTGGTGTACAGAAATGCAACTGATTTCTGTGCATTGATTTTATATCCTGACACTTTACTGAATTCCTGTACAAGTTCTAGCAGTTTTGGAGTGGAGTCTTTTGGGTTTTCCACATATAGTATCATATCATCTGCGAAGAGTGATAGTTTGACTTCTTCTTTACCAATTTGGATGCCTTTAATTTCTTTTTGTTGTCTGATTGCTGAGGCTAGGACTTCTAATACTATGTTGAATAGCAGTGGTGATAATGGACATCCCTGCCGTGTTCCTGACCTTAACGGAAAAGCTTTCAGTTTTTCTCCATTGAGAATGATATTTGCGGTGGGTTTTTCATAGATGGCTTTGATAATATTGAGGTATGTGCCCTCTATCCCTACACTTTGAAGAGTTTTGATCAGGAAGGGATGCTGTACTTTGTCAAATGCTTTTTCAGCATCTATTGAGAGTATCATATGGTTCTTGTTCTTTCTTTTATTAATGTGTTCTATCACATTGATTGATTTGCGGATGTTGAACCAACCCTGCAGCCCTGGAATAAATCCCACTTGATCGTGGTGAATAATCCTTTTAATGTACTGTTGAATCCTATTGGCTAGTATTTTGGCGAGAATTTTTGCGTCTGTGTTCATCAAGGATATTGGTCTGTAGTTCTCTTTTTTGGTGGGATCCTTGTCTGGTTTTGGGATCAAGGTGATGCTGGCCTCATAGAATGAGTTTGGAAGTTTTCCTTCCATTTCTATTTTTTGGAACAGTTTCAGGAGAATAGGAATGAGTTCTTCTTTAAATGTTTGGTAGAATTCCCCTGGGAAGCCGTCTGGCCCTGGGCTTTTGTTTGTTTGGAGATTTTTGATGACTGTTTCAATCTCCTTACTGGTTATGGGCCTGTTCAGGTTTTCTATTTCTTCCTGGTTCAGTTGTGGTAGTTTATATGTCTCTAGGAATGCATCCATTTCTTCCAGATTGGCCAATTTGTTGGCGTAGAGTTGCTCATAGTATGTTCTTATAATTGTCTGTATTTCTTTGGTGTTAGTTGTGATCTCTCCTCTTTCATTCACGATTTTATTGATTTGGGTCCTTTCTCTTTTCTTTTTGATGAGTCTGGCCAGGGGTTTATCAATCCTATTGATTCTTTCAAAGAACCAGCTCCTAGTTTCATTGATTTTTTCTATTGTTTTTTTGGTTTCTATTTCATTGATTTCTGCTCTGATCTTTATGATTTCTCTTCTCCTGCTGGGTTTAGGGTTTCTTTCTTGTTCTTTCTCCAGCTCCTTTACATATAGGGTTAGGTTGTGTACTTGAGACCTTTCTTGTTTCTTGAGAAAGGCTTGTACCGCTATATATTTTCCTCTCAGGACTGCCTTTGCTGTGTCCCACAGATTTTGAACTGTTGTGTTTTCATTATCATTTGTTTCCATGAATTTTTTCAATTCTTCTTTAATTTCCTGGTTGACCCATTCATTCTTTAGAAGGATGCTGTTTAGTCTCCATGTATTTGGGTTCTTTCCAGCTTTCGTCTTGTGATTGAGTTCTAGCTTCAGAGCATTGTGGTCTGAAAATATGCAGGGAATAATCCTAATCTTTTGATACCGGTTGAGACCTGATTTGTGACCCAGGATGTGATCTATTCTGGAGAAGGTTCCATGTGCACTAGAGAAGAATGTGTATTCTGTTGCTTTGGGATGAAATGTTCTGAATATATCTGTGATGTCCATCTGGTCCAGTGTGTCATTTAAGGCCTTTATTTCCTTGCTGATCTTTTGCTTGGATGATCTGTCCATTTCAGTGAGGGGAGTGTTAAAGTCCCCTACTATTATTGTATTATTATTGATGTGTTTCTTTGATTTTGTTATTAATTGGTTGATATAGTTGGCTGCTCCCACGTTAGGGGCATAGATATTTAAAATTGTCAGATCTTCTTGTTGGACAGACCCTTTGAGTAGGATATAGTGTCCTTCCTCATCTCTTATTATAGTCTTTGGCTTAAAATCTAATTGATCTGATATAAGGATTGCCACCCCAGCTTTCTTCTGATGCCCATTAGCATGGTAAATTGTTTTCCACCCCCTCACTTTAAATCTGGAGGTGTCTTCGCGTCTAAAATGAGTTTCTTGTAGGCAACATACTGATGGGTTTTGTTTTTTTATCCATTCTGATACCCTGTGTCTTTTGATTGGGGCATTTAGCCCATTAACATTCAGGGTAACTATTGAGAGATATGAATTTAGTGCCATTATTAGCCTGTAAGGTGACTGTTACTGTATATTGTCTCTGTACCTTTCTGATCTACTACTTTTAGGCTCTCTCTTTGCTTAGAGGACCCCTTTCAATATTTCCTGGAGAGCTGGTTTGGTGTTTGCAAATTCTTTCAGTTTTTGTTTGTCCTGGAAGCTTTTGATCTCTCCTTCTATTTTCAATGATAGCCTAGCTGGATAGAGTATTCTTGGCTGCATGTTTTTCTCGTTGAGTGCTCTGAATATATCATGCCAGCTCTTTCTGGCCTGCCAGGTCTCTGTGGATAAGTCTGCCGCCAATCTAATATTTTTACCATTGTATGTTACTGATTTCTTTTCTCGGGCTGCTTTCAGGATTTTCTCTTTGTCACTAAGACTTGTAAATTTTACTATTAGGTGACGGGGTGTGGACCTATTCTTGTTGACTTTGAGGGGGGTTCTCTGCATCTCCTGGATTTTAATGCTTGTTCCCTTTGCCATATTAGGGAAATTCTCTCCAATGATTCTCTCCAATAGACCCTCTGCTCCCCTCTCTGTTTCTTCTTCTTCTGGAATCCCAATTATTCTAATGTTGTTTCGTCTTATGGTGTCACTTATCTCTCGAATTCTCCCCTCATGGTCCAGTAGCTGTTTGTCCCTCTTTTGCTCGGCTTCCTTATTCTCTGTCATTTGGTCTTCTATATCACTAATTCTTTCTTCTGCCTCATTTATCCTAGCAGTGAGAGCCTCCATTTTTGATTGCACCTCATTAATAGCTTTTTTGATTTCAACTTGGTTAGATTTTAGTTCTTTAATTTCTCCAGAAAGGGCTTTAATATCTCCAGAGAGGGTTTCTCTAATATCTTCCATGCCTTTTTCGAGCCCGGCTAGAATGTTCAGAATCGTCATTCTGAACTCTTGATCTGACATATTACCAATGTCTGTGTTGATTAGGTCCCTAGCCTTCGGTACTGTCTCTTGTTCTTTTGTTTGTGGTGATTTTTTCCGCCTTGTCATTTTGTCCAGATAAGAGGATATGAAGGAGCAAATAAACTACTAATAGGGTGGCAAAGACCCCGGAAAAATGCGCTGTAACCAAATCAGAAGAGACCCCAAATTGTGGGGGGGAGGAAGGGGATAAAAAACAGGTTCTGAAAAAAAAGAAAAAAAAAGAAAAAAATTTAAAAAATAAAACAAATAAAAAAATATAAAAAAGAAAGAAAAAATATATATATTTAGATGAACTAGTCAAAAAACGTTAAAAAAGAAAAGGGTAAAAGTTTTTAAAAAAATTTAGCAGAAGAAGAAAAAAGAAAAAAGAAAAAAAAATTGAAAAAAGAAAAAAAAATAAAAAATTGAAAAAAGAAAAAAAAATTGAAGTAGCCGCAAGACTAAAGAATCATGGGGAGAAAGCCATGAGTTCCGTGCTTTGCTTTCTCCTCCTCTGGAATTGCTCTGCTGTCTTAGGAATTGAATCTGCTTTCTCCTTGATAGATGAACTTCGTCCTGGCTGGATATTTTGTTGATCTTCTGGGGGAGGGGCCTGTTGTAGTGACTCTCAAGTGTCTTTGCCCGAGGCGGGATTGCACCGCCCTTACCGGCGGCCGGACTAAGTAATCGGCTCGGGTTCGCTTTTGGGAGCTTCTGTTCCCTGAACGCTTTCCGTAGAGTTCCGGAGGACGGGAATGAAAATGGCGGCCTCCCAGTCTCCGGCCCGGAGGAGCCGAGAGCCTGGGGCCCCACTCCTCAGTGCGCCCCCAGAGGACAGCACCCAATCACTCCCGTATCCCCAGCCTCCAGCCGCGCTCCGAGCTCACCCAGCCCGCGACCAGTTCAAGGTAACCCCGAGCTGAGAGTTCAGTCCTCGGCTCTGTCTTTGCAGCCGGTTTCTCCGTTCTAATACCTGCGAGCTCTCCGACACTCTGACACCCCCGATCCTTCTGTGACCTTGCGGGGCCTGGGGCCACGCTGGCCCCGCGTGGGCTTCACCCCGGTTTAGCCCCTGGAGCAATGTCCCTCAGTGGAACAGACTTTTAAAAGTCCTGATTTTGTGCTCCGTTCCTCCGCCGCTTGCCGGGAGCCGGCCCCTCCCCCCGTGGTCTATCTTCCCGTCGTTTTAGATTCACTTCTCCGCCAGTCCTACCTTTCAGAAAGTGGTTGATTTTCTGTTTCTAGAGTTGCTGTTCTTCTTCTCTTCGCTCTCCCGTTGGATTTGTAGGTGTTTGCAATGTTTAGATAAGCTATCGAGCTGATCTCCTGTTACCTGATGTAGTCTCAGGCTGCTACTTCTCCGCCATCTTGACTCCTCCCAACCTCAAAATTACTTTTTCACATGCGTCATTGTCACCATGCAATTTGTCGACCCTTGAGAACAGTCTTCCCAAACCTAGAAGTAGAGATTCTGGACTAAGCTTTAATGATGACATTTCAATTGATTTTCTTTAATGATAACACTTCAATTGCTTTTTCTTTAAATGTAAGGGGCTTCAGATCTGACTCACCTCTAGCACGTAAGCGTGTGGTAAGGTGGTGACGGGTGGGAAGAAATGGTGTTTTCTTCTTGCTGGCAGTTTCACAGAAGTTGCTGACATGCTGAGGTTACCCTTTTGGTCCATGTTAATTTTTGTGGTTTTGTAATATGATGTCTGAGGGAAAGGAAATCCATGGAGTGCACATCTTCACAGAACAGACAGGTCAGATAATTCTTTTATGTGAGTTCTTCCTGTGTTTTCTTTAAAAAAATCTTCACTTAGCCTAAGGTCATGAAGATATTCTCTTCTCTTAGAAGTTTATGGTTTCAGCTTCAGTATTTAAGTGTATGGTTTGTCTCAAATTAATTATTTGTGTATGGGACAAGGTAGGGTCAAGGACCCTTTTCCCCACTTATTTATCTGACTATTCCACTTCATTTGTTGAAAAACTTTTATTTCCTCCATTGATTTCCCTGGTGACTATTGAAAACCAATTGGAGATACAGGTGTGGGTATATTTCTTAAATTTCTATTCTGTCCATTGAAATATTTGCCCATTAGAATGGTTTTCAAACTATGGTCCGCAGACCTGTGGGGTCCCTGAGATCCTTTCAGAGGCTCTGTGAAGCCAGAACTGTTCTCATGATAATATTAAGGTATTATTGCTGTTTTTCACTGACTTGCTATTTGTACCAATGATGTATAGGCAATTCTGGGTGAAATTGTTGGTACCTTAGTATGAATCAAGGCAGTGGTGCCAAACTACTCACTGTCACTGTATTCCTTACTGCCACACACTTAAGAAGTCCATAATGAGGTGAGAAAAATGAACTTATTAAAGTTGACTCCTGATTATGCATTTTAAAAAAATTTCTATTTGATGAAGTGGGAAGTATGTATAAAACAGTTCAATTACATATCAAAGTTCTGATGGCTGTCTAGTGTAAGGGTTCACAAACTTTTTTCTGTATAGGGAAAGATAGTAAATTTTCAGTTTTACACATAAAATCCTATAGTTTATTCAACCCTGCCGCCGTAGCCTAAAAGTAGTCATAAACAGTATGTAAATGAATGAGTAAGTCTGAGTTCCAATAAGACTTTATTTACTACAGCAGATGTGTAAAGCTGGTTTTGGTGTTCCCGGTCATAATTTGTGGACTTCTGGTCTTGGAGAAAAGCACATGTGAAATTGTTCGATTTGCAAGCTGATGTAATTTTTTTTTTTCCCCTTCTGTGAAACACCATCATTACCTGACTGATAAACTATGATTGTTCATTCAGATTTGAGTATTTGATGACCAAAGTGAAAATGAACAAAGTGAACAAAGTGAAAAATGAACAAAGCCTTTCTTTCCAAGGAGATAAACTGACAGTCTGTTGCCAATGATAAAATTACAATTTTGCAAAATATGTGTCGATGCCATGAGCTTGATCACTTCCCAATACTTAAAGACCTTATTGATAACATTGATAGTGGTATTAATGAATGTTGAGTTTTTAATGTTTTATAATACAGTATGTCATCATAAGGAAGATATGCTGAACTTGCTAAATCATTTATTTTCCAAATGACCTATACACATTACAAAAGCATGCTCGGGTGAAAAAAAATCCATTCAGAGTGCAAGACAGACCAGTGGAGCATGTAAACTTCATAAGTTTTCAGGTCCTACATTACAACTAACCTTTAAAAAGCTACCACCTGATGAGTTTTGTTATGTTATCTGGGAAGTCTATGAACATATTCCTCCCTGTGTGATGCCTAATTTTCTTCATCTGGTTTGACCTAAGCAATATGGCAAGGAATGAAATGTAGAACCATATATGAGGTTCCTTAATTCCATTAAGTCTTGTATTAAAGAGGTTTTCAAAAATGTAAAACAGTGCTAATTTTCCACTGAGTTTTCTTTGTTTTAAAAAATAGTTATCTTCCATAAAATATTTGCTTTTTGTTAATATGTAGTTGGTTTATTGTTATTTTTAGATGAATTAAAAATACGCTTTGAAAAAAAAATACACTTTGAGGGACACCAGGATGGCTCAGTTGGTTAAGTGTCTACCTGTCTGCCTTTGGTTCAGGTCATTTTCTCCAGGCTTTGTACTGGGTTCCCTGTTCAGTGGGGAGTCAGCTTCTCCTTCTTCCTCTTCTCCCCCTGCCCTTGTGCTTTCTCTCTTTCAAATAAAGTTTTTAAAAAAAATAAAAACAAGCTTTGAAAATTTCTGTTTTATATCTAATATGATAAATATTAATAAATACAGCACACATGAACAAAAGGTCATTGGGATCCTCAGTAACTGACAAGAGTGTACAAGAATTCTATACGAATTCACAACCCTGAGATCATGGCCCGAGCCAAAATCAAGAGTCAGTCGGTTAACGGACTGAGCCAGCCAGGCACCCCTTGCCTTATTTTTATTTAAGAAAACTTTTTAAAGATTCTACATATAAGTGATACTGTGCAATATTTGTCTTCCTCTGTTTTATTTTACTTAGCATAATGCCCTTTGGGTTCATCTGTGTTGTCACAAAGGGCAAGATTTTCTTTTTTTCTTTTTAAAGCTTAATAGTATTCTATTATGTACATGTTTATACGGCATTTTCTTTATCCACTTATTGAAGGACTCATAGGCTTTTTTCTATACCTTGGCTGTTGTGAATAGTGCTGCAGTAAACATGGGAGTATAGATACCATTTGAGATAATGATTTCATTTCCTTTGGATGTATACCAGAAATAAGATTGTTGGACCATTTTTATTTCTTGAGGAACTTCCATACTATTTTCCATAGTGGCTACCCCAGTTTACGTTCCCACCAGTAGTGCACAAAGGTTCCCTTTTCCCATATCCTAGCCAATATTTGTCATCTTTGGTCTTTTTTGGCAATAGACGCTGGAACACGTGTGAGGTGATATTGTGGTTTTGATTTGCATTTCCCAATTCTTAGTGATCCTGAGCACATTTTCATATACCTGTTGGGCATTTGTATGTTTTCCTTGGGAAAATGTCTATTCAGGTCCTTTGCTCATTTTTAAATTGAGTTATTTGTTATTGATGGTTTCCTTGCATATTTTGGATATAACCCCTTATTCAATTTATGGTTCACAAATGTTTTTTCCATATGTTGCCATTTCATTTTGTTGATGGTTTTTGTTGCTATGCAGAGGCTTTTTAGATTGATATAGTCCCACTTATTTATTTTTGCTTTGGTTGCCTTTACTTTTGGTGTCAAATTCAGAAAATTGTCGCCAAAACCAATGGCAAGTACCTTATCTTATTGTTTTCTTCTGTGAGTTTTATAGTTGTAGGTCTTTAATCCATTGAGTTGATTTTGTGTGTGGTGAAAGATAGGGGATCTGGTTTCATTCTTTCACATGCAGATGTCCAGTTTTTCTAGCACCATTTATTGAAGGGACCACCTGTTCCCTGTTGTGTATTGTTGATGTTTCTACAAAAGATTGACTATATATCCATGGGCTTACTTCTGGGTTTCCTGTTCCATTTATCTATGTGTCTGTTTTTATGCCAATACCAGACTGTTTTGAATCCTATAGCTTTGTAATATGGTTTTAAATCAAGAACTGTGGTGCTCCCAGCTTTATTTTTCCTCCTTAAGATAGCTTTGGCTATTTTGTGGTTCTATACACATTTTAGTACTATTTTTTTCTATTTCTGTGAAAAATGTCATTGAAATTTTGGTCAGGATTACATTGAATCTGTAGATGACTCTGGGTAGTATGGACACTTTAACAATATTAATTTTACCAATCTGTAAGCATAGAATATCTTTCTCTTTATTTGTCTCTTTCAGTTTCTTTCCTTGGTGTTCTATGGTTTTTAGCATACAGATCTTTCATCTCCTTGGTTAACTTTATCCCTAAGTATTTTATTTTTATGATACTACCATAAATGGAATTATTCTCTTAATTTCTTCCCAATAGTTCATTTTAGCTGATTTATTTTACCTGATTTCCACCCCCTCCCCCAAGATTTATTGAATTCTTCCAGGTAAAAGGTACTGTACTAGGAATGTATAGTTGCATGAATGTTTACATGTTTTTTAGACCATTTTAGGTGTAAGAACTGAGGGACAGGTAAACGCAAAATATTGAGCAGCTTTGGAGTTGACCTTCATGTTCTTACCCTTCAAGTCTATGTGAACAGGTAAAAACCAGGCATTGGTCAGGAGCAACTCATAGATGAAGATAAATCTTTTTTTTTTTTTTTTTCCATGTAAAACACCTGGCTTAAAGGCCTGCCACTTTGGCCATTTTCAGCTGGTGGTTTTCTACTTATTTTATATGAATAATTCTTTCCTAAAGGATATGTTTATACGTGAAGTGGAAAAGGGCCAATGTTTAGTCATAGATTTTTTTTTTAAGAGAAACAGTGAATCCTCCTACAGTAATGTGTATACATCTTGAATAAATACATTATTCATTGTAGTCATGCTCTCTCACTTTTATAATGTTCATTTGTTCCAAACTTAATATGTTAAATTTCTAGAAATAGATTATAAAAAGAGATGAGGGAAGATTAATATTTATTAATAGGAAGTAGGCTAAATCACTTTGATTAGAATCCTATATGGGTGTTAACAATTACGGTGTAGATTCAGTGGTACAGAAACATCTCTAATCCAAATTATTGAATAAAAGTGTAGGTTATACACAGGACTGTATAATTTCATGTATGTGAAGAGTGTTTATGTATATGTATATAAAATGGTTAAAATAATGTTTACCAAAATATTAATAATGTCTAGATATTAGGATTGAAGGCTTTCTTTTTGAACATTCTTCTTTATACTTTTATATGTTCTTAGGATTTTCCAGGTCAGCTGTCATCATATTTATAATCCTTATTTTACATAAAAAGTAGATAAATTTGGGGTGCCTGGGTGGCTCAGTGGGTTAAGCCTCTGCCTTCGGCTCAGGTCATGATCTCAGGGTCCTGGGATCGAGCCCCACATCAGGCTCTCTGCTCAGCGGGAAGCCTGCTTCTCCCTCTCTCTGCCTGCCTCTCCGTCTACTTGTGATCTGTCAAATAAATAAATAAACTCTTTAAGAAAAGGTAGATGAATCTGCCAGCTTTGTATGTTATATTACTTGTTTTATAGTTATTGATATGCTGTATTACATATCATTTTAGTGTTATATCCATATTATTTTACTGTTTATATTCATTTTAACACAACAGATTTTTATTTGGTGCACCTGCTAACTGGTATAGTGGAAAGTATATTGCACTGATTATTTTTATCTAGGTTAAAATTCAAAACCCACCACTTAAAACCTGTTTGATGCTAGACCAATTACTTACTCTCTTTGCACCTGCTTCCTCATCAGTAAAATGTGTTTCAATAAAATCTACTTTGCAGGATTGTTGTCATTATCAGAGATACTATTTAAAAATTTGTGAGCAGAGTAGTACCTAGTGCTTATTGGGTACTTCATAAATCATGTTACTTTTACTACTACTACTTGTGTCAGGCACGCAATTAGATGTCCAACACAATAATGTTCTAAGCAACAGGAATAAAGATAAAATCTCCCTGTCTCCTGTCTTCTGCCCTTGGGAAACTCATCTAAGTGGAAAGATAGAAACATAAGCAAAGCAGTTCTTCTGTCACAGATTTGCAGAGGGTCTGTGAAAAAAGGAACACAATATGTACATAAATATGTGGGCAAAAGGAAGGGATTTCAGCCAGAGGAATCAAGCAGCCTAGTTTTGTTTTTTTTTTTAAGATTTTATTTATTTAGGGCGCCTGGGTGGCTCAGTGGGTTAAGCCGCTGCCTTCGGCTCAGGTCATGATCTCAGAGTCCTGGGATCGAGTTCCATATCGGGATCTCTGCTCAGCAGGGAGCCTGCTTCCCTCTCTCTCTCCCTCTGCCTACTTGTGATCTCTCTCTCGCTGTCAAATAAATAAATAAAATCTTTAAAAAAAAAAAAGATTTTATTTATTTATTTGACAGAGAGAGATCACAAGTAGGCAGAGAGGCAGGCAGAGAGAGAGGGGAAGCTTGGTCCCTGCTGAGCAGAGAGCCTGACTCGGGGCTCAATCCCAGGACCCTGAGCTCATGACCTGAGCCGAAGGCAGAGATGCCCCAAGGTTTTTTTTTTTTTTTAAGCAATAAATTTTTATTTAAGGAGTTTTTACATGTGATTCCGCCCACTGCCAATCACTGCTCAATACCATAGTTCCTCCAAAGTTAGAATCATAATCTTCAAAACAGCCCTTTTAAAAAGAACGTGATTGATCCACAGTCATCACTGTCACTCCTATATAACAGGAACATAAAGTAAGTTTCCATTTCCAGAGATGATCATGTAAACTGAAGCCAGCCTCCCTCTACTAAATCTATTATATTACAAGTTGCATGGTTATTAACAATACGGAAGGAATTAGGAAAAGACATCTCTTAGAGATCTAGGCATGCACTGTTTAGTACACTATTCATGTATGTTCAGATGAGAATCTGAAATATGACCATTACCAAATCACGTATGGCTTGTGTTACATTTGTACTGGACAGTGCTAATCTAGGCAGTGGAAATAGAACAGAGTTGGTAAAATGTTACCAATAGGCTGAATGCTAGCAAAGTAGCAGAAAGAAAGAAAACCTACTAGGAAAATTTTTTTATGGTCATGTCCACAGCAAATGAGAAACTGCATTCTCAAAGCCTTGGTAATGACTGTTAAGGTTTTTGTTTTTAACAAATAACTTTCTCTCCATTCTCTCTCTTACCTCTCCTAGATTTTTAGATTCAAGGAGTGAGCTTGGTAGGAAATATTTTGGGCTTTTATAATATATTAGTGCTATTATTCTAAGTAAGAATTTCAGATTTATAGATTGTCTATATATATATATGTCTCTCTCTCTCTCTATATATATATATAGATTGTCTTCCCATCACAGAGAGCCTGGGGATTTTGCATTTTGTGAAAAATTGGATTGAGTAGCTTCTAAGTTCTCCAACTTTAGCGATGAGCAGTTTCTATGATTTTCTTCTAATACCTGTTTTACATCTTTATTGTGCATATAAGTAAGCTACAACATTGAAACAACCAAGTTGTGGTAATTTTTACATAAGAACAATATACTATTACAGAGCATCAACCTTCCCCTTCCATTGGGAGTGCACTGTAGGCTTTTTTCAGATGCTTTATTTTGAGTAAACTTGATAAAAACCACTCTTAAGAGATTTGTTGTAGTCAAGATCAGGACGTCATTTTATTTTATTTTTTTTAAGTTTTTATTTTTTTAAAGATTTTATTTATTTATTTGACAGAGAGAGCGATCACAAGTAGGTAGAGAGGCAGGCAGAGAGAGAGAGAGGAGGATGCAGGCTCCCCGCTGAGCAGAGAGCTCCATGCAGGCTTGATCCCAGGACCCTGGGATCATGACCTGAGCCAAAGGCAGAGGCTTTAACCCACTGAGCCACCCGGATGCCCTTATTTTTTTTTTTAAGTTTTAAAAAATTTTTTTATTTATCAGAGAGAGACAAACAGGGGGACCAGCAGGCCGAGGGAGAAGCAGGCTCCCTGCTGAACTAGGAACCCAATGTGGGACTTGATCCCCGGACCCTTGGAACATGACCTGAGCTGAAGGCAGATTTTTTTGTTTTGTTTTTTTAAGATTTTTAGTTTATTTCACATACAGTGAGAGATCACAAGTAGGCAGAGAGGCAGGCAGAGAGAGGGGGAAGCAGGCTCCCTGCTGAGCAGAGAGCCCGATGCGGGGCTCCATCCCAGGACCCTGAGATCATGACCTGAGCCGAAGGCAGAGGCTTTAACCCACTGAGCCACCCAGGCGCCCCTGAAGGCAGATTCTTAACTGACTGAGAGCCACTCAGGAGTCCCCAGGAGCTCATTTTAGGCTTCTTTTTTGACTTACAAGTTGAGTATGCCTTGTTTTCCCAACCTTGTCATTTTGGATCTTGATTCAGAGAAAGTTAATAATCAGAAAAGGAATTAAAGAAGGATTTTTGCTGCACGAGTACTTTTGGCTATACTTGTGGTGGGCATAACATAATGTAGGGAGAAGCTGAATCACTATGTTGTACTCCTGAAACTACTGTAACATTGTGTGTCAACCATACTCAAAAAAATAAAAAAATCGGCACTTGACTTCATACTAAGCCATTGGGCAACTTATTCAAAAAGCTGTCATATGGGTTAGAAATTATTGAGAAAATGAACCTGATATTGAAAAGAGTCAGAATCACAAAACTTATATTTGAATTGGTATCTCCTGGGTGATAGTTTGTTTCTTTGGTCTTTCTTTTATCCTTATTTCTTTTTTTACTTATGATACCCTATACCCTATAAAAGTTAGGTGACCTTAACTTAGATGGAGTGAGGAGAAATTTGGTTACTTTTCCTGAAAAGGTTAGAAATTTGGTTACTTTTCCTGAAACAAGAACATGGTTAACTTCTTTCTCAGTTCTCATTATTATTACTTTTGCTTATTACTTTTACTCTGGTGGGCTCACTGTGGTCTCTATATAACACAGCCAAATGGAGAAGAACGTCCTTTTCAAGTAAATTTTAAAACATGTTGAGTTATGGAATAAAGCAAAATGGGTAATGGTTGGGAAAGGGAAGCATTTTCCAAACTAGATCTGTAACAAAATTGTGATCTGATAAAAAGAGGAGGAAAAATACTTCAAAAGAGAAAACGAGACAAAACTGGAACTATTTATTTATTTATTTATTTATCAGCCCTAGAGAGCACAAGCAAGGGGAGTGGCAGAGGGAGAGGAAGAAGCAGACTCCCCTGCTGAGCCAGAAGCCTCAAGCAGGACAAGGACCCTGGAATCATGGCCTGAGCTGAAGGCAGATGCTTAGCTGACTGAGCCACCCAGGCGCCCCAGGAACCTTATCATTAACACCTGAAACATGTCTTCATGTAAGTTTTTAACAAAGAATAACTTTTACCATTCTTTCTTCAGTTCTTTCTTTCTTTTTTTTTTTTTTTAGTAATGCAAAAACAGGAAACATGCAGCAAGAAAGACCAAATAGCTTATGAGGGAAATAGCTTATTTCTAGCCAAGTTTTTTGAAACTTGGCAATTTCAGATATATTGGGTTAGATTCACATGTTTACTTCAGAGTGGATTCTTATTCTCAGACCACCCTCCAGATGTGAGACCCAATTGTTGCTTCTAATAGTAGAGGAAGGGAAATGAATCATTGGAGAGGAGAAGGAGAAAGAAAAAAAAGTAAGGATTTTCCGAAGAAAATGAGCCTTCCATGTGCCTTCTTACCTAGGCCTTCCTGCAAAGGGAGGAAAGGGAAAGCAACCTCGAGCTACATCAAGTACCCCAGGGTAGCTGGTACATATCTGTGTCTTACTTTACCTGCTTAAAATGGTGTCTTTTTGAAACAAAAATGTTGACTAGGTTTATGATATTCTGTTGTATAATGCCAAAGAAGTTGATACCGAAATGCAAAGAGTGGCTTTGCTTTTAACTGGCAAACCCTCCTTGTCAGCTTCATAGTGGCCCCCTCCCCTGCAAATTCTGCTTCAGGTTATAAGTGATTAAGCAAAAAAGATACTTAGTAAAATATTCTTCCTCTATATATCTGATGTTCATTCCAGTTACTGTCCTTTTATGAACTAAATAGTGGTGGCTGGTCATTTGAAGTTGTGGTCATAATGACATAGTTTCCCTATGGAGGAATGAAATTTGAGAAGGAAAAGAGCTTTTCAACTGCACCTTGAATCTTCATCTCTAATTCATACAGTGTAACGTCTCAGGTGCTTGTTAATCACACAGACGCCCAATGTCCGGGCCAGTTTCACTGACTGAAGAATCCTGGGGGTGGGCTCAGCCTCTGCCTGCTCCCTGCGTGCCCCAGGTGAATCAGCTGAGCAGGTTTCCACACAGCTGGAAATGGTTACAGGTTCTCCTGTGGCAGCACAATTATATTCCCTGAAAAGTGTTTCCTTCAGCCCAATTTGCGGCCATCTCACCAAAGCTTTATAGTCCTTTTTTTTTTTTAAGTTTATTTACTTTTTTATTTATTTGAGAGAGAGAGAGAGCACACGCAGCAGACTCTGTGCTGAACATGCTGCCCAGTGCAGGGCTCATCCCATAATGCTGAGATCATAACCTGAGCTGAAATCAAAAGATGCTTAACTGATTGCGTCACCCAGGGGCCACTATTCCTTATCTTTTTAACTTGGTCCCTCCTTCCTACCCAAAGTCTCTGCTGCTCAATTGCCTGGGGAGCCGAGATGAGACAAGAGATAGGACCCTACCTCATGGACTTGCTTCTGTCAGGGAAGTGGGGCGAGAGCTTTCCTGCATGCATTGTGTGAGTCCGTCAGTTGTCAAACCCATGGAGCTTCTCAAGGCGGTACCCACAGTGCAGTGTGCAGATGGATTGAGTTTTGGATGGTGACAGGATGGAACAGTCCTCAGCTTCCTGGATCTTTCTGTTTCCCTAGCAATACTGTAACAAGTAATAGTGTCATGTATTTAAGACATGGTCCCAGGGAGGAAATTCTCCCTGGTAGTTGTTGCCGGACTGGAAGCCACTTGGGCCAGAACGTTTTTATAGCCCGTCTTGGCTTTCTGACCACTCTTGAGAAGAGCCGGCATTTTACTGTATTTTGACTTTGGCTATAATGGTCATTTCCTCAACCAATAATTATAACATTGTATACTAATCTTTTTAGTTGTCAGAAAATGTCTAAACCTAGTGAAGGTTTAGATACTTTGTGATAAAAATATGAACTAAATATGCAGCTTGTCCTTAAGGTGTTTATAGGCTAATGAATAAATCACACATAATTAACTAAAACTGAGTGGAGAAGGTCATTCACTGAAGTAAAGGGAGTACAAGCTAACTGCTATGGGGAGTTTGGGTGGCATTGTGGGGGTGCTTTGTGGATCCTATCTTGACAGATACTTGGGTGGGGACCTCTGGAGATAGGCTTGTTAGCAGAGCAAAATGGCAAAGGCACAGAAGTGGGAACGTGCAGGGGCCATTATAAGGGGATAGTGAATAGTTCCAGTTGGTTACAGGAAGGTGGGATTAGGTTAAAGAGAACCTTGGTTGTTAGGTTAGGGCATTTGGACTTGCCCCTTGGTTAATGGAGAGGCAGTAGAATTGTTTAAACTGGGAACCAGGTCCTTCACTGAGTTTGTTCTGACAGCAGGAAGCAAAAGTGAGAAAAAGAGGAAGGGACTAGAACGAATGAAGACTTATCAGGGGTAAATATTAGTCTTGCTTGAAAATTAAAAGCACCTGTTATGTCTCTGTGATGTCTGAAATTCATGGAGCAGTCAAGGCATTAACACTCCTGTGGAAAATCCCATTAATGACAGACTCTGACGACGAAACATGGAAGTGTATTTGGAATTTGAAGACTATGTCAACATGATATTTCTGCTATGACTGTATTTTTCTGTGATACCTTTAGCTCTTTAAGGTATTTTTATACTTAGTATGGGAACTGCAGTCTCATTTTATTTTAACAGCGTGTAGTTAACCTGGAAGCATCGCCCTGATCTTGAATCCCTTTCTCTGTAGCCTTTGTCTGTTGCTGCTGTAGTCTTATCCTATTCATGTGAATATAGGCTTACATTAAAAAAAGGCATTAGTTCATGTATAAATCCTCTTTCTGTTCCTTTAAGGAAGAGTTTTTCCTTGTTTATACAACTAAAAGTTTGACATTTTATTTTAGGGAATCAGGCTCTAACTATCTTAAGATGGTAAAAGACGGTCTCAGAAGCAGTGTACATAAGATTGAAAATTAAACTAGAGGGTATTATGCTGAGTGAAATAAGTCAATCAGAGAAAGACAATTATCATATGATCTCCCTGATATAAGGAATTTGAGAGGCAACGTAGGAGGTTTGGGGGGGGTAGGGTAGGAAAAAATGAAAGAAGATGGGATTGGATGGGAGACAAACTATAAGAGACTCTTAATCTCACAAAACACACTGAGGGTTGCTGGGGGGAGGGGGGTAGGAAGAAGGTGGTTGGGTTATGGACATTGGGGAGGGTATGTGCTATGGTGAGTGCTGTGAAGTGTGTAAACCTGGCGATTCACAGACCTGTACCCCTGGGACTAATAATACATTATATGTTAGTAAAAAAATATTTTTAAAAAGATTGCAAATTAAAAAACTGGTCAGTTAGGGGCACCTGAGTGGCTCAGTGGATTAAAGCCTCTGTCTTCGGCTCAGGTCATGATCCCAGGGTCCTGGGATTGAGCCCCGCATTGGGCTCTCTGCTCTGCGGGGAGCCTGCTTCCTCCTCTCTCTCTGTCTGCCTCTCTGCCTACTTGTGATCTCTGTCTGTCAAATAAAAAAAATAAAATAAAATAAAATAAAACCCAAAACTGGTCAGTCATATGAAAAGTGATTATTCTTCTGCTTCTGTGTTTCTTCTACATCCATAAGCTTTGTGGGTTTCAGCGGGCCTCCAACAGCATTTAGCATCAGCAGATTTAAATGCTGATGAGATGGTATTTGAACTGATCTTTTTCTTCCTCACTGCGCCTAATGGATTACTAAATTTAAGTGCTTAGGGCATAGTTTTGCCCTCCTTTGTGGATACATGGCTCTTATTGACGTCACTGGGAGCCCTGTGTCTCTGCAGGGCAGAATTTGGCACTTCCATGTAGAATATTTTTAAACTATAAAATTGAATTACAAAGGTATTGCATCTGCTTTTTATATAGACATTGTTTGGTTTATTAAAGAATGTTTTATAAATCTAGGCAATTCTGCAGGACCTACATATTTAGCTAAGCAAACTATTTTTAGAAATTACATAAAAGGAGAGTAAACTTTTAATTTAAAATCACGGTTGTTTAGGACTGAATTTATAGAAATCAGAATGATATGTAGTTAAAAGTAAGCTTATTATTAAACCATATTTTATTTTTAGCAGGTGCTCTGGGTAATAAAATTTAGTTTTGTGAAAACACAAATGAAAATGGTAAACAAAATATTAAACCGACCCTACTACCAACTGAAATGTATCCTTTTTTCTTTTTCTGGTAAAAACTGGTAGAATTTCATGGAGCATGTTGATTATAGCCGAGTCAGGATAAAGATAACTGAGGATTCTTTCCTCTCTCCTCTGAATCCCGTATCTTAGCCAAAAGTTTATGTTAAACCTCCTATCTTACACCCCTTCTCCCCCACCTCTGTGCACTCCAGCCCAAAGATAAGGCAGGCCTTCATGAGGGCAGTAGTAGATGGACTGTGAACTCTCCTGTGTAGTGGCTGCTGGATAAGGTACAACCATTCTACTTAACCTGTTCACACTATGGTGGCTGCTTCAGTCCCTAAGGTCCTGATCCTGTCTCCTAAACTTACTATCCAGCTTTTTGGCTTTTTTTTTTTTTGCACGTATTTGTGGCATGTGTCAGTAGTTTTGATAGTTGCAAGATCCTAGATAATTGTCAGGACTTTCATATCCACAGTTCTGTACTATTTTGCATCCTCTAAGTCCCTGGATATTGTCATGACTGCCAGACTAACTCTCAGCCTGCTGGATGTCATTCTGATGTTGCCAGCTGCAGCTCAGCACACTAAAAGTTACTTTTTTTGAGGTGTTGCTTTGAAATGGAAAGGAAGTAACTCCCATTTTAAACATTTGGGCTTTTGTTAGCTGTTCCATTTTAACTCTTCTGTTAGCACATTTGCCCTCTGAAGTAGAATAATGTTCAAGTTTTAAGAGTATAAACCTTCAAAAATGTAATGAATATTGCCGGGGGGTAATCACCTATGAATTCTAACACAAAAACCTGTGGGAAAATTGGTGCCATTAGAAAAAATACTAACATAGGCCAAAGCTGAATCCTGATAGCGATTACGCATTATCTTAAGAAAGGTGTAGGAATTCCTCATGACTTTGTACTTTATTGTTTCAAGTCTGCTCTTTGGAAAGCATGCCAGCAACAGGACACTGGGGAGAGAGCCAGACATTTCTGTGATCCCAGCATGTTTGAATGTTGCTACGGTAGACATGAAAATAAACAATGACTACCTCCCATCCCAAGTGGAAACATTTCACCTCTCTCATTACAAAATTATAGAACCCAACAGGACACAGTAGGAGTTATCATAATTCAATAAGACCGGGAGCACTTGGAGTCCCTGAGCTTATATATCATCTTGTTGCGCCTCTTCCTTTTATAGATGAAGAAATGGTGAATGGGAGAAATTAAGTGATAATTGCTCAGCTGTGTAGTGACAGGTTTGGGACTGAAGCCAAGTTTCCCAATTCATATTCCAGGATGGTTTCTTCTGCATTGGGGCTAATTAATTTTTGGAAAGTAGTTTTGTCCCCTATCCCCTGCCTTTCTCCAGACTTTCCATAGTATTTCCAGCATGTATCTCTGGTGGTAAGGGGATGGGATGGTGCCTTATTAATAATTAAACAGTGGGAGATAGCTCCCTCCCATTTTACTACTTTCCCCATTCCTGCCATCACACAGCACCCTGATGTAGCATTTGGGCCTCTCCCTCATGGGCAGTATCCATACTCTGGATTTTTTAAACATGCCAGTAAACATATATGTGTACCATTCTTCAGCGCTCTTTTAGGTGACTTTGGAAAACCTGAAAAAATTGCGTTTTATTTAACTACTTCACATACCCAAAAGTTTAAGAGTGAAGATTTATCTGGGTAGAAGACATGAACAGATGGAGAAGATACTTCTCCAAAGAAGATAACAGATGGCCAACAGACCCATGAAAAGAAGCTCAGCATTGCTCATCATCAGGGAAATGCAAATCAAACCACAATGAGATATCACCTCACTCCTATTGGAATGGCTATAGTAAAAAACACAAGAAGTGAGTGTTGGAGAGGATATGGAGAAATAGGACCACTTGCGCACTGATGGTGGGAATGCAAGTGCAGCCAGTGTGGAAGACAGTGCAAAGGTTCCTCAAAAAGTTAAAAATGGAACTACCCTATGATCTAGCAATTGCTGTGTATTTACTGCAAGAATACAAAAACACTATGTAAAGGGATACATGTACCCCTATGTTTAATGCAACATTATTTACAATAGCCAAATTATGGAAGCAGCCCAAGTGTCCAATGATAAGTGAATAGATAAAGAAGATGTAGTATATAGACATAATAAAATATTATTCATCCATAAAAAATAATGAAATCTACGGGGCGCCTGGGTGGCTCAGTGGGTTAGGGCCTCTGCCTTCGGCTTGGGTCATGGTCCCAGGGTCCTGGGATTGAGTCCTGCATTGGACTCTCCCTCAGCGGGGAGCCTGCTTCCTCCTCTCTCTCTGCCTGCCTCTCTGCCTACTTGTGATCTCTGTCTGTCAAATAAATAAATAAATCTTTAAAAAAAAGAAAGAAAGAAATCTTGCCATTTGCAACAACACGGATGGAGATAGAGACAATAATGCTAAGCACAATAAGCCATTCAGAGGAAGACAAAAATCATGTATCGCTCATATGTGAAATTTAAGAAACAAATCAAATGAGCAAAGGAAAAGAGACAAATCAAAAATAGACTTTTAACTATAGAGAACAAACTGATGGTTACCAGAGGGGAGGTGTGTGTGGGGGATTGGATAAAATAAATGATGGGAATTAAGGCGTGCATTTGTCTTGATGAGCACCGGGTAATGTGCAGAATTGTTGAATTGTATCTATTGTACAGCTGAGAGTAATATAACACTGTGTGTTAACTCTCCTGGAATTAAAATACAAAATTAATAAAAAAATAAAAACCCAGACATTTCTAGGGTTCTATCAGATTGGTAGAAAAGACTTGGGGGCCCAGTGCTCTTACCACATAACACAACTTAGAACAATGGTGATTTTTCTGCTCACTCATAAGTCATATGTTAGTTCTGGTTTTCTCAGCTTTAACTAAACAGGGAGGGACATCTCTGCTCAAGAGCATTACAGAGTTTTCTTTTTAAATTTTTAAATTTTTTATTAACATATAATGTATTATTAGCCCCAGGGGTACAGGACTGTGAATCACCAGGTTTACACACTTTACAGCACTCACCATAGCACATACCCTCCTCAGTGTCCATAACCCAGCCACCCTCTCCCTACCCTCCTCCCCCCAGCAAACCTCAGTTTGTTTTGTAAGATTAAGAGTCTCTTATGGTTTGTCTCCCTCCCAATGGCTTGTTTCATTTTTTTCCTTTCCTACCCCCCAAGCCCCCCAACATTGCCTCTTAAATTCTTCATATCAAGGAGAGCATTGATAATTGTCTTTCTCTGATTGACTTATTTCGCTAAGCATAATACCCTCTAGTTCCAGCCACGTCGTTGCAAATGGCAAGATTTCATTTCTTTTGATGGCTGCATAGTATTCCATCGTATAGATATATACCACATCTTCTTTATCCATTCATCTGTTGATGGACATCTAATTTCTTTCCATAGTTTGGCTATTGTGAACATTGCTGTTCACAACATTGTTGTGAACATTTGGGTGCACATGCCCCTTTGGATCACTACATTTGTATCTTTAGGGTAAATACCTAGTAGTGCGATTGCTGGGTCATAGGGTAGCTCTATTTTCAACTTTTTGAGGGACTCCATGTTATTTTCCAGAGCCTCCATTTTTTAATTGCACCTCATTAATAGCTTTTTCGATTTCAGCTTGGTTAGATTTTAGTTCTTTTATTTCTCCAGAAAGGGCTTTTATTTCTCCAGACAGGGTTTCTCTAATATCTTCCATGCCTTTTTCAAACCCAGCTAACACCTTGAGAATCATCATTCTGAACTCTAGAGTTGACATATTACCATGTCTGTATTGATTAGGTCCCTAGCTTTCAGTACTGCCTCTTGTTCTTTTTTTTTTTTTGTGTGGTGAATTTTTCCACCTTGTCATTTTATCCAGGAGATGAAGGAGAGAATAAAATCCTAAAAGGGTGGCAAAGACCCCAGAAAAATATACACTAACCAAATCAGAAGAGACCCCAAATCAGGGAGAGAGGAAAGAGGGTAAAAAGAAATTTTAAAAAATTAAAAAAAAAATATATATATATATATTAGACTGGTGAATAGAAGAGAGCCACCCCCTTGATTTGGGGGTATTTTGGTCTCTTAGAAGAAACTACATCCCAAAATTTTAAAGGAAGAAAAACCTATATATATACAAAACTAAGGGTTAACATGATGAAGGGATGGCATAAGACTGTAAAGATGAAAATTTAAAAAAAAAATTCTGGAAAAGGAATTGATAAGATAAATTGGTTGGAAAAAGAGAGAAAAAGAAAGTGGAGAGAATTTGCTCAGGCTGGAGACTAGAACAAAGCCCTGTGTTAGATTTAGGGTGTATTTTCATCTATTAGGAGAAATTGATTGTATCAAGAAACAAAAGGAAATAGTCAAATTTCTTTTTATTTAAGAGTGTCTGCATATATTTTTCAAATGGTTGATTGTGAATTCTAATGGCTAGTTTAAAAGAATGATGTAGCAAGTGTTTTAAAAATGTCAGTACTCATGGGGCGCCTGGGTGGCTCAGTGGGTTAAGCCGCTGCCTTCGGCTCAGGTCATGATCTCGGGGTCCTGGGATCGAGTCCCGCATCGGGCTCTCTGCTCAGCGGGGAGCCTGCTTCCCTCTCTCCCTCTCTGCCTGCCTCTATATCTACTTGTGATCTCTCTCTGTCAAATAAATAAATAAAATCTTTTAAAAAAATGTCAGTATTCATAATATTACTGGAAATTATATCCTTGCCACTATTTAAATAGGTAAAAAATCGTATTAGTAAAAATAATTATGCAAGGAAGTATACAGTTTAAAAAAAAATTCTTTTGAGTGTACTTGGGTAAAGATATCTAAAGACCTTGGAACAGAACCCAAAATCTTTAGCATGGCAGTGACTGTCCCATTTGCCTTTTCAAATTATTATTATTATTATTATTAACTGACCTTAAATATTTTTAAGCTCTCCTATTTTCTTGACTTTTTATTCCTGGAAAATGTACAATTTTCATCGTTTGCCCCATGGCCTCCATGTTGAATGCTCTTCTCTTCCTATTTTTTTTTTTAAAGATTTTATTTATTTATTTGACACAGAGAGATTCCAAGTAGGCAGAGAGGCAGGCAGAGAGAGAGAGAGGAGGAAGCAGGGTCCCTGCGGAGCAGAGAGCCCGATGCGGGGCTCGATCCCAGGACCCTGAGATCATGACCTGAGCCGAAGGCAGCAGCTTAATCCACTGAGCCACCCAGGCGCCCCTCTTCCTATTTTTTATTCTGAAAGTTCCCCTTGCCTCTCCAAATGGTGTCAGGAGCTTCTTCCTGAAGCTGTTCTTGGTTCTATCCCTGATACTCTACAGCAGTTTCCTTTTATTTCTCCTATTGTATTTTTTATACCTCATCTGATATTATGGCTATTTTCTTTATAGTTCATCTCTCCTGCTTGATTTTAAGCTCTTTAATGGCAGACCATTCTTCTTTGGATCCCTGATGTTTCCTTATACATAATGATTGTTCATGAGGTATTTGTTGCCTGGATTAATGTGTTTCACTGGTAAGAAGTTGTGTATGTGTGTGTGTGTGTGTTTAATGTAAGTGTCTATTCAGCCCAGTTTTGGCTATTGTTACTATAATATATACAGTCCTTTAAAGTCTAACAAAAAGTACAAACTGATATTTTAAGTAGGGTTTTCTTAAAAGTTGCATCTGTCAACTTCTGTTTTTTTTTCTCTTTATCTTGCTCCTCTTCTTCTTAATTGTCTTCATATTGCTTCTCTCATGTGTCTTTCTACAATGATCTTGTGCAGATGATTTCTAAGCTGACCTTTATGATTGTGTTTATTACTAATAGTGTACTGTGTTCCTGGGTCTGGGTAACACATGCTCATTTTTAATTCCATTTTAATGCTTTACTATAAAGAAGGACTGTAATGACAACACTGGAACTGTGACAAAATGAGAGAATGAATTTCGGTGAGTTGGGTATCATTTGTGAAGGACTTACCTCCACCTACCCAGAATCCCTCATAGTGACCCTACCCTCAGTTCACTAAGACTATAGAAATACTTAGGTTACTTTATAGATTTTTTTGTGTGAAAATTATAAAGTAAGAAGTGGTTTGTAATAGACATCAATAACAGGAATTTGGGAAGTAAGAACATGATTTCATCTGTCATCATCTAAGGTGAGTGTGGCTGGGTATTATCTAAAATGAGCTGAAGTTGATCTTCTACAAAGATTTAGGCTCTCCCATCCCTGTGAGCATGTGCCACTCCTCTCTTCCAAGATGGGACCTATCTGCCCTACCCTGACCTTGTGACTGACTTGCTTTTACTGACAGAATGGGGCAAAAGTGAAAGTGTGCTAGTTCTCGGTTTGGACTTTACAAATCTTAGTTTTCTCTGCTGCTCTTTTGAAGCCCCGAGCCACTAAGTAAAGGAGTACCTCCAAGCCTGCTGTGGGAACATGGAAAGAGTGAGGCATAGTCAGCCTCCAGCTTTTCAGCATTATAGCTGAGTACCATACAGGTGGAGGCCATCTTGGATTCTTGAGTCCTAGTAGAGCTCCAATGTCCATCACATGATGAGGAGAGGAGGCTGTCCCTGCTGAGCTTCTAAAAGTTATGGCAGCTTGTTACACAGTTATAGATAACTGAAATTGATGTGAAGATAGCCAGAGTACAGAAAATGTTGGTGGAGAGATGGATTCTCTGGACAGATGGGGAAACCAAGACTCTCCTCTCAGGAGAGTGTTCTAAAACGGGGATGAATTATTTTAGCATTTGGCTCAAAGTGTCTCCTGTAAGAAGTACACTGAATTGAGTGGAAAAATACTTTTGAGTCAGCTACTCTACTCCAGGCATCTCCATACCTGTTCTTTTGAGGCTCATATGGAGAACTTCATGGTGGTGTTTGGCTGTCTCACGAGTCTTGTCTTCTCAGCACTTCATGGCTATGTGCAGCATCCTATTTCCCTTTTTTTTTAATTGTATTATGTTAGTGATGATACAGTACATTGCTAGTTTTTCATGTAGTGTTCCATGAATCACTGTTTGCGTATAACACCCCATGCTCCATGCAATCTGTGCCCTCCTTAATACCCATCACCAGGCTCACCCATTCTCCTATCCCCTCCCTTCTAAAACCCTCAGTTTGTTTTCCGGAGTCCATAGTCTCTCATGGTTCATCTCTCTCTCTCTCTCTTTTTTTTTTCCTTTTGTCTTTTTGAGGTTAAGGGGTTGTGGAGGGAGGAAGAGGTTAATATCTAGCTGCATAGGGAATTTCAGCCATTGTCTATATTTTGTAAACTTTGGATTCTGCTTCCAGTGGCTTAGGTAAAATGATTAACTGTAATGGAAACTTACAAAAAATTTAGTAGTTTGAAATCATGCTCAACACTAGAGCAGGCCTTCAGGAGTTTCTGAATCCATGTTATAAAGGCAACTAGCTATATACAGGGTCACTCTTGAGTAAATATGAAATGTATGTCTGTCTTAAAATGGACAAATGGCAGACATTTTCAAACATAGTTTAGGTTCTACTAGTTTCTTTGAAATATTATGACCCTAAATGTTTAAAATTTGTTCTCTTTTTTTTTTTTAAAGATTTTATTTATTTATTTGACAGAGAAAGATCACAAGTAGGCAGAGAGGCAGGCAGAGAGAGTGAGAGGGAAGCAGGCTCCCTGCCGAGCAGAGAGCCTGATGTGGGACTCGATCCCAGGACCCTGAGATCATGACCTGAGCCGAAGGCAGTGGCTTAAACCACTGAGCCACCCAGGCGCCCAAAATTTGTTCTCTTTTTATGTATATTTGTTCATAAATTATCTGGAGTTTATTGGTAATCTATTTTCTCCTGTTTTGTCTCTGTATTAATGTATTTGTAGTATAAAGATGAAAACGTTGGGTTCTTCAAACTTGACTAGTTTCCATTCTATATTTGAAATTCCTGTATTCAATTTAGAACAAATATTAGTGATTTTTATATTGAAGTCTTGCTTTCTCAATTTCCTAAACAAAATAATTTTCTTCTAATTCTGTGAATCTAAACCTCATACCAAATAGCTTAACTACATTCTTTCCATTTATTACACACTTACTGCTAACAAAGATTCTTAATCTGGAAAGAATGGATTTGTACCAGATAATACACCAGCTGTGTCTTCTGTCTTATTGATGACGTATTACTCTGTAACAAGGTCCTACTTACTCACAAAAACATGTAGACATATTTAATGATGGGAAAAACCTAAATTACTTTAAGAGAATGCCTACAGTTTTTATACAAAGAGAAAGTAATATTTTACACAGAAAGGTCTGAAAGGGAAGACATTTTAGAACTTGATGTACTGTAATGATTTTGGATTAAGGTAATGTTTAAATAACAAAACAAGATGCAAATGAAAATATGATGCTGTGCAACTAGGTTGCCTCAGATATCAAAAAGCTTGTATTTCTATGTTGTACTTGCCCATATAGAGGCATAACCACTTGTTTTGGGAGCAAGTTCTAATTGATTGGGAGAAGCAGCAACACAGGTGAGGAGAGACAGTGGTTACTGGACAGTGAGATCCCTGAGGGAGTAGCTAGGAATCATCATCATCATTCTTGTTTATAGAAAACAATTGTTACATGTTTTAACTCATTTATTCAATACAATAGTTTTTCAAGGCAATTGTGATTATTCTCATTTTTACTGATGATGAAACTGAATTTCAGAGATGTAAAGTAACTTGTCCAAAGTGGCATCTTAGGAATGGTAGATCTGGAATTCAAATTTCAAGATTTTTGGCCTGACTTCTCAGATACCTTACAAAATTGTGAAATAAACAATGGCGGGCATTCTTTTTAAAAGCTTATTGAATGCAAAAGAAACTTTGTGACAGGAAAGTAGGCATGTTCTCATAGACTTTGGTTAGGGGAAGAAAGGGCTCTAGAGACATAGTAGCAATAAGGGAATAATTGTCAACAGTTTTCAGCTTGGATGGAATCCTACATTGGGACCATGATAGGAAGAAGTCTAAGCCTCTCTCAGTGAAGTTTTCATAAGCTAGACTATGTACTTGTAAAGAACCTTGGCAGTTTCAGGAAAGTAAGTGAGAAAGAGGTATTTCCTTTGCTAAAATGACCCTGGTTTGGCTTATTCCATCTGAAAAATGGAATTCAAGAATAACAGCATTTGGACTAGGGATAATTTGCATGTTACAGTACATGAACTGGGTGGCTGCCTGATACACAGTGATTTTTTTCTTGGTTTCAAATTCCTTGGGAATTTTCTCTTTGTCCTCATATTTTAGACACCTGTTGTGAATGGGACTAGCCATTATTTTTTTATTATTTTGTTTCCCTGTCAAACAGTACATAGTAATTTTTCAAGGATAGACAACTAGCCCAAATTGGTCCAATCATATAGATAGACCGACCATATAATTTATTACTCACATAGGGTCATTTTCCCTGATTTTTTTAAAATTTAAAACCTACAGAAGCATCAGAAAAATAATATAATGACTACAATATATTGAATTATCCAGATTGAACAATAGTAAATATTTTGTGACATTTTGCTCCATTTCTCTCTTTCTCTACCAATATAGACATTTATCCTCCTTGAATCACTTGAAAATAAAGTGCAGACATTTTGACACTTTTCACTTAAATTCTTCAATATGTGTATCACAGAGCCAAGGACATTCTTCTAAGCACAGTACTGCATCACACAACTGTTCCAAAAATCTTCTTTGTAGGTATTTCCCTACTCCCTAGGATCATGCATTTCATTGGGTTATCATATTTTCTAATCTCATTTAATCTTCCTATTTTTTGAAGCACCCATGATGATTATAGTATAGAATGCCCCACAACCTAGATTGTTTCCTTATAATTAGCTTCAGACTAAACATCTTGGCAAGAATACCACATGGAAAATGTTATGGAAATTGTAATTGTACTGTTAGTCATTATGCTGAGGCAACAGGCATAAACTGGGAGACTTGGCTATGCTAATCATAGAACCCCATCTGTAATCAAAAAGGCTAGTCCAGGAAGGGTGCATGACCTAAACTGGGCCAATCAGAGTCCTTCCCTGAAATATTTTATATTGATCTGCAGAAAGAATGCTCTTTCAGACTGATTGTTAAGTTGTCTCTCTGGTTAAGAAATATTGAAATGTAGACAGAAAAAAAATCAGAGAGAGTGGATCCTGATAGCATCCACTCCAGTTCTCTCTAAAATTAGGTTAATCTCTGCCCTTTTAAAAAATCTATTGAACATTTATTATGTGCCAGGCTATTTTCCAAGTGTTTCATGTGTATTAAATCATGTAATTGTCTCAGCCGTCCCATGAGACAAGTTATATTCCTGTCTCCATTTTGTAGCACCCAAGAAAGGAAGCTTAATTCTCTTGCCAAAGATTGTGCAGCTAAAAAAGGATTGAGCAAAAATAAGAATCCATAGTACATGATCTCAACCACAGTAATAAGATGCCTTTCACAGTGATCAGACTTCATCCACTGTTACTCTTGTGCTCAAACGAATTAGCTTGGATTTCTGTCACTTGCAATCTTAGAGTCTGGGCTAATGCCCATTATGACCTTTAATTCTCTAGGAACTAAAGAATCAAATCAAGTCTGAAAAGATGAGATGTCAGTAGGTAATACCCCCTTCTCAGGTCCTGTTTTTGTCTTTCAGACACAGGCCTTTATTAACATCAGGGGTGTGTTTTTGATTAAGAATTTTCCAGCAACTTGTTTTTAGGGACATGTTACTGTAATGGGTACATTAATAATGAAAGAATTTTGGCAATGACAAGGTTGAAGATTTGATAATTTGTGTTTAGTCAAATCAGTTAAAATGTTTTGGACATCAATTAAGAGGAAATAATCTTCCACACTGAATTACCCCTCTCAGAGAAAAAACTGTTTTAAGAGGCTCTCAATGTGTTGGATGACTGTGTATCAGTTTTAAAATACAAACAGAAGTTAGTATGAAGGAAGTGGTCTTCTTGATGACAATGACAAATGACAGAATATTGTGAAATTTTAATATGTAGCCTGATTGGTTGTAAATTACTTCCACGTTTGCTGAGGTAATTTGCAAATAGAGATGAGTCAGATCTTCCATTGGTATCATAGGAAAGTAGAACAAAAAAAAAAAAAAATGCAAAAGTGAACAGAGATGTGGTTTAACTTTGTCTTACATTGTTGTTAACTCTTGAATATCAAATAGAATCAGTGCATTTCTTATAACTTGATATAAGTTTTAGGATATTTATGTTTTTTAAGATTAAACATAAAACTAAGATGTTATCCACAATTGTAAATTACTATGAGCATTTTTATACTGACCATCAGTTGTGCCTGTATTGAGGGCCATTATGTGTCTGTCACTGTTCTATTTTTAACACACTCTGATTTTAAATTAAAATTAAAATCAGAGTTGGGATAAGAAGTTTAAAGAGCAATGACAAGTATGGGCTAAAGGAAAACATGTTTCTACTAGGTCAGATTTTTAAAAATCTTTGCAAAGGAGCTGTTTGTCACTTCTATTTTATAGAAGGAAAAGTTGGGCTATTAAGTTACTTGTTAAAGTCAAAAAAGTGCTCCACGTCACTCGGCATCAGGGAAATACAAATCAAAACCACAATGAGATATCACCTCACACCAGTCAGAATGGCTAAAATTAACAAGTCAGGAAATGACAGATGCTGGCGAGGATGTGGAGAAAGGGGAACCCTCCTCCACTGTTGGTGGGAATGCAAGCTGGTGCAACCACTCTGGAAAACAGCATGGAGGTTCCTCAAAATGTTGAAAATAGAACTACCCTATGACCCAGCAATTGCACTACTGGGTATTTACCCTAAAGATACAAACATAGTGATCCGAAGGGGCACGTGTACCCGAATGTTTATAGCAGCAATGTCTACAATAGCCAGACTATGGAAAGAACCTAGATGTCCATCAACAGATGACTGGATAAAGAAGATGTGGTATATATACACAATGGAATACTATGCAGCCATCAAAAGAAATGAAATCTTGCCATTTGCGACGATGTGGATGGAACTAGAGCATATCATGCTTAGTGAAATAAGTCAATCGGAGAAAGACAACTATCATATGATCTCCCTGATATGAGGACATGGAGAAACAACATGGGGGGGGGGTAGGGGGATAGGAGAAGAGTAAATGAAACAAGATGGGATTGGGAGGGAGACAAACCATAAATGACTCTTAATCTCACAAAACAAACTGGGGGTTGCTGGGGGGAGGTGGGATTGGGAGAGGGGGAGCGGGCTATGGACATTGGGGAGGGGAGGCAAACCATAAGAGACTATGGACTCTGAAAAACAACCTGAGGGTTTTGAAGGGTCAGGGGTGGGAGGTTGGGGCAACCTGAGGGTTTTGAAGGGTCAGGGGTGGGAGGTTGGGGGAACAGGTGGTGGGTAATGAGGAGGGCACGTTTTGCATGGAGCACTGGGTGTTGTGCAAAAAGAATGAATACTGTTACACTGAAAAAATAAATAAAATGAAAAAAAAAAGACAAAAAAAAAGTCAATTAGTTGGTAAAAAAAAAAAAAGTCAATTAGTTGGTATATAGTGGTTCTGAGTCTAGAAGTCAGGTCTTCCTCACCACAAAGAACAAGTTCTTCCTATTATCACATGCTGGTGTTCATGAAAAAATGAATTATGTTGAATGAATAAAAAAAATTAATCATGAGTACGTAGGCTGGGATTTGAGGTAACACTTGACCTATAATATTTGCCCACAGTGATGAATATGGTATTTGTTTTAACATACATAAATATGTACATTTAAGGGTTAAATGTGATCTTCCAATTATTTAGGTTCAATGGATTTATTTTCTTATGTGTAAAGAGAACAAACATTAATACTGATGTACATATATAAAAGACAACTATATTTAACAAATATAAATTAGATTTTGGTGTATATGTAACATTATCACTATAGAATGTTAGAGCTTAGAATAATTTTGCACACTTTTTTTTTTTTCAGTTTCTCTAATTTCCAGAGCCATAGAAGAATAAAGTATTAGGGTGCCAGGTTATATTTTCAATTTGTAGTGACTTTTTTCCCTGATTGTAGGCTGAGATATTTTAGTCAGACTGTTCTTTTTTAGGATTTAATTTACTAGGTCTACACTAATTTTCAAGAGGAGAATGGGTTATTTTTTATACTCATATCACAGACACATTTCCCTCTTATCTGTTTTTCCTTGAAACACTGTGTTCTTCTCTTTTAATTCCATGAGAAATACACATTTTTTAACCTCCCATACTCTCCCTATTACGTATACATGCAAACATGGATTTCATCTTAAATTAATCCTTCGAATGCTGCTATCAGTGAAGACATTTTCAACTGTCATAATAAGATCTTGTGGGTGACAGCAGTCTTGGAACAAGGCTAGAGTATGGTTCAACCATTGTTAAAAGTTCATGTTCCTATCATTACATTCCTCTTTCTAATTCCTGTAACCAGTCAGCAGTGATAGATGAAAATATGAGCTATTTCTTTGCGTTGGCAAAATCTCAATTCAAGAAGACATAGTTTCCTTAGTTATTTTTAAAGTATACTGTTTATAGTGCTTGATATAGTTAGATGAAAAAAATCCACTCGAACCTTTTTTTTTTTTTAACTAAAATAAAGTCTTGAGATGTTTAGTTACATAACCCTAATGAAATACTTTCTTCTGTCTGCATGAATAGAGTTTATTCTGATGGGATCCAGAACTAAAAGTGACGTAAATCTCAAGTATATTAAACATTCTGCAAGATTGTATGCATTTAAAAAATGTGTTTATAAATGCTATGGATTCTCTTCCTAGAAAGTTTTGTTATATGTATGTGTATGCATGGGATATTTTGCTTGCAGTCTAAGTTGTTTGTAACTCTGATGCTTATTTCAGGATGTAGACTGGACATATGTGATCTGCTAACTATTGATGCAATTGTTAGGTAATTGTTGAGTAGTGTATTATTAAGTCACTAATGTTAGACACCAATTTGGGATTTTGGCTCCACCTTGATAGGAGCAGGGGTGGGGGATACCTGTCTGTGTTTTGTACCTGTATCAAAACACTGTGCTCCTTCTGTGTATCTCACTGGCACTAAACACGGGGCAGATTCTCAATATTATGCCCCATTATAGTTGCCTTTATTGAGCACTATCTTATTAATGGCAATAAATAAAAATATGACATTTCATAACCCTCTGATCCCCATAATCACTTGGTATGCTTAAGGGCATTTCTATTTTTGCTTGGATTTTCAAGGGGGTTCCTTTTGCTCCATCAGGCTCCCTCTCTTCAACCCTAATCTCTTTCCCTGTCAACAAAATTGGAATATTAACATCTATATTTACAGCTTTCCTGTCCTTTTATTGTCTTAATGAGAAAAGCTGTTGATATGTCAGTAGATAGAAGAAATTAGAATTTGCATCTGCCTACAAGTCATTAGATAAATGACTACATTATTTCTCTATTTCCTTAGGGTAGAAAAAAAAGTGTTTTGTGGTAATTAAAATACGGCATATGAAACTAGACAACAGCAACAAGATTAACAGCCACAAAAGCTTCAGAAATTAAAGAATTTATTCATGGTTCCTCTAGAAAGTACATAAATTCATCCATACATTCACAGTATTAAGAAATAACAGGAAACAGGGATGCCTGGGTGGCTCAGTTGGTTAAGCATCTGCCTTCAGCTCAGGTCATGATCCCAGGGTCCCTGGCTTGAGTCCCACGTCAGGAAGTCTGCTTCTCCCTCTGCATCTGCCTGCTGTCCCCCTGCTTGTGGTCTCTCTCCTTTCTCTCTCTCCTTCTGACAAATAAATAAAATCTTTTTTTTTTTATATTTTATTTATTTGACAGAAATCACAACTAGGCAGAGAGGCAGGCAGAGAGAGAGAGGAGGAAGCAGGCTCCCTGCAGAGCAGAGAGCCCGATGTGGGGCTCGATCCCAGGACCCTGGGATCATGACCTGAGCCGAAAGCAGAGGCTTTAACCCACTGAGCCACCTAGGCGCCCCGACAAATAAATAAAATCTTAAAAAAAAAAAAATATCAGGAAACAATAGTTGATATATTTATAAAGATCACCTACTGAGTTCAGGAAGACCTCTGATATTTTTAATCCCACAAAATCCAAAATTATTAAAACACCTTGAAATCAGCATTCTGTATAATGTTGACTACCTCAAGGAAAGAAAAATTACATAGTTATGGGCTGTGAACCCTTCATCTTTACAAAGCAATGTATTAGAGTTTGGAAATGTGGAAAAGAGCATGTACAGTTAAAAATCTCAGAGTGGTTGTGTATGGTAGATTATTGGCAAACAAAGCTCAGGACCAATTCTGTGCATACAAATTAATGGTACAGGAAAGTCCTGCAGACATACAACTGAAATTCCTGATGGAGTATTTCAACTTAAACTCTACTGAATTTGGGTACTCCCACAACAGAATCTTCAGTCTTGCCTCTGTTGGAAAGAATTATTAAAGGCATTTGCAGTTAAAGTTGAAGTGGTTATGACAAGCCTGTCTCATAACTACGTGGTGAATGTCTAGACTTAGCTCTAATTGGTCTTACTTTAATGCATTTATTGTTTAATTGCTTGTGGTAATGATTTATTCTTTCATAGAACTGAGATTAATGGCAACTGGCAACTCTATTGGCATTGCTATCAGAGAAATAGCCAAAAGTCTCAAAATAGAATTGAGAAGACAGATTCTAGGCCCAGAGGAATGTCAGATTAATATAGCTCCATAAAACTGTGTCAAAAAAATACTACCTTAATAATTTTGTTATGTATCCATTAATGCCATTTTTAATTCTTATTTGTTAATGTATGGAGTTTAGACTGTACTATGACATTAAATATAATTGCCTCATATAGGGTATGTAGGATTTATATTTAAGAAATGGATGAAAATTTAGCTTTCGAAGCTATTAACTTAAACCCATAAACTCTCTTATATCCTCTCTGTATAGTACTTTTTGGTAAAGTTTGCAAACTTATGCAAAAGAATAATGTATTTTGAGTAGTCAGTCATATTGGATTGCCCTAAGCCTTTTGTGTGTATTTGCAGTCTATCGACTGTATGTACAAATTGTGTGATAGTCATTTACATATTTTCATCTGTTGAAAGATAGACAAAACCCTCATATCTCTTTTGTATATTCATGCTATTGTGTGTTCTACATCAGGTCAGGTTTTTTCTTACCTACTTTTGGAGGGTAGGGTTGGGAAAGACTGTTACTCTGCATATTGTGCTTTTTTTAATCTATAATTTTATTGTTACAGTATAAATAAACATCATGAGAGATCTCATATTTTCCAGAAAATGAAGTTCAGTAATACAGGGGAATACATTTAAGTGGGAAAAATATAATTTATAAAATACAAAAATTATATGAAAGCTATTTGGTACAATAGAATGAACACTCAAGGTTTCAGAAGAACCTAGATATTACAAAAAAAAAAAAATACAGTTGACTCTTTAGGGACACGAGTGCCTCATGCAGTAGAAAATCCACATATAACTTTTGACTCCCCAGAAATTATTAACTATTAATAGCTTGCTATTGACTGAAGCCTTATTGATAACATAGTTAACACATATTTTGGATATATGTATTATATACTATATTATTACAACAAAATGAGCTAGAGAAAATATTATTAAAAATAATAAGAAAGGGTGCCTGGGTGCCTCAGTTTGTCGAGCAACTGCTCTCAGCTCAGGTTATGATTCTGGGGTCCAGGAGCAGAGTCCCGCATCAGGCTCCCTGCTCAGCAAGGGGTCTGCTTCTCACTCTGACCTTCCCCCTCTCATGCTTGCTCTCTCTCATTCTCTCTCTCTAAAATAAATAAATCTTTAAAAAATTACGAGAATGAGTAAGTATATTTATTGTATTTATATAAGGAAAAAAATCTGCCTACAATTGGATTCCTGTAGTTCAAACCTATATTGTTCAAGGATCTGCTGTAGTTGTCTTGTTTTTGTTGTTGTTTTGTTTTATTTTGCTTTTTTCTTTATTGTAAAATATGGTATGTATAGAGAAAAATTTATAAAACAAATATTTGTCATGTGAACAGACAGCTCTGTGGTGAACATTGTATAGCTACCACTAAGGTCAAGAAATAGAAGCTGGCCAGCTTATCTAGAACCTTAACCCCTTTTGTCCCTCCATAATCACTGTCCCACCTCTTTGACCTGCAGGTATCTATTTTGTGTTCTTTTGTCCTAGAACTGTAATGAAAAGAAAGGAGATACTAATACCTATATATGCATCTCTAAAAACTATATTTTAGTTTAGCTATTTTTAAAAAAAATGAATGGAATTATGTATTTCTTTTTCCCTAGCTTTTGTATCTCAGTATTATATTTGTGAAACATATCCACATTGTTGTATTTGCTATAGCTGTATAAAGTTCAACCATGTTCATTGCTGTGTAGTATTTCATTATTTGGCTCTATTACAATTAAATGTATCCTAGTGTTGGGGTCCATTTGGTGTATTTCCAGCTATGACCAGTCTTATTCTTATTTTCTAGTGCACACACATACCAGTTTCTCTAGATGTGTAATTGTTGAGTTAAAGGAAATATAAATCTTCAATTTTACAAGATAATGTCAAATCATTTTCCAGTAGTATATGAGTTTTCATTACCACATCCTTACTAATACTTAGTATAATTAAACTAAAAATTTTTGTTAGTCTGTTGGATATAAAATGGTTATGGAAATTTTCATGACCCTGATTATTATATCCAACAGACTAACAAAAATTTTTAGTTTAATTATAGGATATAAGGATGTGGTATTGAGATTTGACTTTAATGTTTATTTGGCATTTAGACTATTTTTTGCCACTTTGCCTCATTAAAACTTTTGCCCATTTTTCAATTGTATTATTTTTTTATTTTACTTTTTTTGTCCATGTAAATTCTTTGCAATGAATGTTACTGTATTTGTTTTTAAACCTATAAGAATTTTTTACATTGAAGATACTAGTTTCTTTTTGTGTTTATACATAGTAAATATCATCCTATGATTTATAGTTTCATTTTCTTTTAATTTTTTAAAGATTTTATTTATTTATTTATTTGTCAGAGAGAGAGAGACAGAGAGAGAGAGAGCACAAGCAGAGGGAGTGGCAGGCAGAGGGAGAAGCAGGCTCCTGGCTGAGCAAGGACCTGGTGCAAGACTTGATCCCACCACTCTGGGATCATGCCCTGAGCTGAAGGCAGACACTTAACTGACTGAGTCACCCAAGCATCCCTGTATTTTCATTTTCTTTATAGTTCTTTATATAAGCAGATGTCCTTAATGTTATGTGGAAGAATTTATTAACCACTTTCCTCATGGACAATTTTCTTTATATTTTAAAAAATCCTTCTCTACTCTAAGGTCATATGGATATGTTTCTGTACTTTCTAAAGACCTATAGTTTTAATATTTCCATTTTAGTCTGATTGATTTAGTATTTTGTGAATAAGAGTCTGATTTTATTTTATCTTACACGGATATCCAATTATCTTAGCACCATCTACTTAAAAATCTGCTATGTCTACAACAATGGTATTTCTGTCACATAAAAGTTCTCATACCAGTATGGCCTGGTTCCTAGGTCTCCACCACTGGAGTAGTACTATGCTTTTCCATTTACTTGAGCTTCAAAATAAGTTTTGATATCTATGAGAGCAAGTCTTCCTATCTTGTTCTTATGTTTTGACTATTCTGACTTCTTGAAATTTTGGGTATTTTTTACAATCAGCTTGTCAGACTCCACAAAATGACTGTTTTGGAATTATTTTTGCCTCTGTATTGAATCTGTAGAACAGGGGAGGATTGATATCTCTAAAATATAGAGATTACAATTCATGAACATGTTTTCTTTGTTTATTTGGCCCTTATTAATGTTTCTCAGTTTCATAAATTTTTCTGTAGAAGTTTTATACATATTTTAATAAATATATTTTTAGGTAACTTGTTTTTTATATTATTTGTAAATAATATCACTTTATATTTTATTTATATTTATATATATTATTTATATTTTATTTCTTGTATGCATTTTATATTGAATTTTGTATCCAGGAACTATGCTAAGTTCTCCTTATTAAAGCAATCTGTAAGTTCTTTAGGATTTTGTATATTCACAATTATATTTTCTGCAAATAATGACAGTTCTATTTCTTCCCTTCCAATTCTTGTGCCTTTTATTTATTTTTCTTATCTAATTGCATTGACCAGAACCTCAAATGCTGTGTGATTCACAGTGGGGAATTTTGTATTGTTTCTGTTTCAAAGGAAGTGGTTTCACCATTAACTGTGATAAATACCAGGATGTTTTATAGACAGCCTTTTACTCAGGAGTTGGCCATCTACTGTCCATGACCCAATCCGACCTGCCGACTGTTTTTGTAAATAAAGTTTTATTGGAACACAATGATATCTATTAATGTAAATATTGTCTATAGCTGCTTTCATGCCACAATGACAATGCTGAGTAATGTAATAAAGATCATGTGGCTTGCAAAGCTGAAAATACTTATTTTCTGGCTCATTAACCAGGAAAAGTTTGTCAAATTCTCCTTTCCCAGATTAAGGTATTCTCTTTTATTATTTTTTTGCTAAATATTTTTTTTTACCATGAACAAATATTGGATATTATTAAATGTTTTCCTGCATTTTTTGCATTGAAATAATGTGAATTAAATGAATTGCCTTTTTTTATGTTAAATTGAACATATTCTTGGAATAAATTCTCCTTTGTTGAAATGTACTATCCTTTCTTTATGTTTTTGGATTTAGTTGGCCACTATTTTGCTGAGGTTTTTTGCACTATTGTTTATAATTAGGTTGACCTGTAATTTTCCTTTTCCGTACTGGTCCTTTGGGTTTTGATATCAAAGCATGCTAGCCTCTTAGAATAAGCATGAGTTATATTTGGATAACTGGCTAATGGAACCATTTGCTGGAGTTTAGTTGTGGGAAGACTTTTCATTATTGATTCAGTCTCTTTCATGGCTGTAAGATTATTCATATTTCCTCTTTCTCCTTGAGTCATAGTTATATTTTTCTGGGAATTTATCCATTTGTCCCAAATTTATATTTATTGTAATAAGCTATTCATTGGATCTTCTTAATCTTTTTAATGTCTGCAAGATGTTCCTTTTGTCATTTCTAATAAGTGTGTGTCTTCTCTCTCCTTGCTCACTATGGTTTATCAGTTTTATTTGTCTTTTCAAGGAGCCAACTTTTCAAGAGCCAATCCCCTTCACTGTGTTTATACTTTCTAGTTCATGAAATTCTCTATAGATACTTAGACTTCCTTTTACTCTTTTTGGACTTTAATTTGATGTTCTTTAATTTATTGAAATTAATCTTTAGGTCATTTTTCTAGCTTTTCCCTTTTTAAAAAATTTATGCCATTAAGGACTATAATTTCTTTATTTTTTTTAGAAGATTTTATTTATTTATTTGACAGAGAGATCACAAGTAGGCAGAGAGGCAGGCAGAGAAGGGGAAGCAGGCTCCCTGCTGAGCAGAGAGCCTGATCTGGGGCTCAGTCCCAGGACCCTGAGATCATGACCTGAGCCAAAGGCGGAGGCTTAACCTGTTGAGTCACCCAGGTGCCCCTACAA
Source organism: Meles meles (assembly GCF_922984935.1). Classification (NCBI taxonomy): domain Eukaryota; kingdom Metazoa; phylum Chordata; class Mammalia; order Carnivora; family Mustelidae; genus Meles; species Meles meles. The sequence continues at coordinate 62,807,535 of NC_060072.1, forward strand.
TTTCCGTAAAATAAACAGTTGTTCTTAATTTTGGTGTCTTCTATTTTAAATTTTTTTTCATTTATACTCTTTTCTAATTTCAGAAATGGTTCTAATCCTTAGAGGTTTTATGATATTTAAAAAAATAGTGATCCAGAGATTAATTGCATTGAGTCCATAACACATTCACCATAAAATTTTCTTAGAAACTTGTTGATAGTTGGTTTATGACTCATTATTTGGTCAATAAATGTTTGAGGTGAATTTATAAAGAATGTATATATTCTGCAGTAGATAGGTGCATGGTTATATATGTCCAGTAGGTCAAGTTTGTATATCTCCTTGTTCTACTGTTGTGTATCATTAAATTTTTTTTGTCTGCTTGTTCCATCAGTTATTGAGAAAAGCATGTTAAAATTTCCACCACAATTATAGATTTATCTATATTTCTTTGTTCCATTAGTTTTTGCTTTAAATAGTCGATGCCCTATTATTTTTTTTTAAAGATTTTATTTATTTATTTGACAGACAGAGATCACAAGTAGGCAGAGAGGTAGACAGAGAGAGAGGAGGAAGCAGGCTTCCTGCTGAGCAGAGAGCCTGATGTGGGGCTCCATCCCAGGACCCTGGGATCATGACCTGAACCGAAGGCAGAGGCTTTAACCCACTGAGCCACCCAGGCGCCCCTCGATGCCCTATTATTAAAGGAAAATTAGAGGAGAAAAGAAATGAGGTTTTGTAATGGAACCCACTGGACAACCTTAAAACCGAAGTTAATGATTTAAGATGATAATCATAACCCTTTATAATTGCTCAGAATTCTTTCACGTATACTCTGTACTTTCATACTGATCATATCTGTGAGTTAAGATGGGTGTTATTAACCAAACTGATGATCTTAAGGCAAGGATGTCACCCCAAGTCATAGACTACTTTGAGGTCTAGTCTAAGAAAATGAATTTCTTGAATAATTTCCCAAACCTGTTCTATTCCTTTCCTCCTCTTCCTCCTCCATCTCTTCCTTCTTCTTTTTTAAAAGATTTTATTTATTAGAGAGAGAGAGTGCACAAGTAGGGGGAGTGGTGGGCAGAGGGAGAAGCAGGCTCCCCACTGAGCAAGGAGCCAGAAAATGGACTTGGTTCTGGACTCTGGGATCATGACCTGAGCCAAGCACAGATGCTTAACTGATTGAGCCATCCAGGCATCATTGCTCAATTCCTCTTCTTTTAGCACATTCTGATCCAGGTATTCTGGTTCTCTTGCTGTGTCTTTAACTCACCAAGGACATTTTACTCTCAGGTCTTTGTATTTAGCGGTCACTACTGGGGCAGGTAGACCTCTTTTCATATGTAAGTTCTTCAGAGAGAACTCACCCTATCATTCTGATTCCTCTGTATTATCTTAGCCTGTTTTAGTCTTGAGAGCACTGATAGAACCTGACATTGTATTATCTATCGGGGCATTTAATTATCGTCCTTGTCCCTTATAGTATGTAAGTTTCAAGAATTCAGGGTCTATACTAAACTCATTGCTACATTTCAGGTGTAATGCCTGACATATAGTAAGTGCTAAACAATTTTTGTTTGAATAAATGAACGAGTGAACTAATCTTGTCTTGAAATAAGTATGTTGATCTTTCAAAGACAGTTTGATTGTCAAGAAATAATTATTGAGACTTTCTAGGTTCAAGGAATTCTTTTTAGCTTGGTAGAGAGGTATAAGCAAGAGTAACATAAGACTGCTAACTTCAGTTCATAAGCCATTTGGGGATATAAGATATATACAAATGATAGAATCTGAAAGTGCTATATGAAGAATGGTGACACAAGAGGTACTGTAGGACCACGAACAATTAATAGTCAAATATATTATTGAAATAATAAGTGCTGTGAATTCAATGAAAGGAAGAATTACTGGATTCTTAGGATTATAGAGAACAGCATAAATTTTAAAAAGTATAATCTGGGCACCTTATTAGTTGTTAAGGATGGCCTTTTCTTTGTTAAAGGAGGCAGAAAAAAAGAAAGTGTATAGTTATCAAGGAGAGAAATTAGCAAGCCCTAATCTGTCCTTCTACCAGACTGTATCTGTAGGGCAAAGACTGTATTGTACTCCTATCTTATCTCCAGCCATATATGAGGTATTCCATTAACTTTCAGTGCCTGAATTTGAGAAATAGATTCAGAATAAATGAAAAACAGGTAATAAGAGTTGAAAATGGACCTGAATAAAAGGACAGAAATAAGTTAGAAGGTACATTTGACCCTTGAATAACAGAGGTTTGAACTGCAGGAGTCCACTTATACATGGATTTTTTTTTTTTTTGCTAAATACAATACAGCACTATAAATGTATTTTCTCTTCCTTATAATTTTCTTAATAATTTATTTTTCCAGCTAACTTTATTGTAAAAATATAACATACAATGCATATAACACACAAAATACATATTAATTGACTGATGTTATCAGTATGGCTTCCTGTCAGCAATAGACTATTAGCGGTTAAATTTTTGGAGAGCTGAAATTTATAGACAAAATTTCGACTGTGCAGGGGTCAGCATTCCCAACCTTTGTGTTGTTCAAGGGTCAACTATATCCACAGATCTCTGTGCACATATTCTGTCTGTCCATCTGTCTGTCTACCTGAATAGTGACTGGCAATGGAACATCGAGATATAGGCATGTTGCAGCCATAGTACTTTGTAAAATGTATTGGTAAATTTAAGAATAAGCTCGTAGGCTTATGTACGGTTATGTCCTAACTTACCATCTTGTTTTCCTGCTTCATCTTTTCTCCGATTGAGGGACAGAAACCCTGCATTAGAGAACATGTTTAAGAGATCACTTTGGTCTCCTGACAAACCAAGAATGGCATTCTTTTTCTTAGAATTTAGTCTCCCTCTCTTGCTTAACCTGTACCTGTCAATTTCTTAATTTTCTACACATTATATTATTATAGTTAGGAGAATTTCTGTACTTGGAATCCGAAGTCATATCTTGTAGGAAAAAGATCCCCTAGTGAAAAAAATATTTTATATTGAATTTTCAGTGGCATGGTAGGTACAAAGAGGATTTATTTTGTTCCTCATTATTTCTTAGTTTTCATCACTTTTGACTAGATGATTGGTAGTTCCCAGAAAAAGAATGATTCTTGCATATTTTACACCTTAAAATAAAATTCTACCCACCAATTTTCCATTCTTAAGTAAATCTGTAATAAGAATTCCATCATCAATTTCAGCAAACTCTACAGCTTGAAATATTTTAGTTGGTTGAACTCTAAATTACATATTGGCTTTAAGATAAAGTTTTCTTTAAAAACTGTAAGCAACTAAAATACTGTATTTACTCTTCCTCTAAATTGACCATAAAATCCTCTGTTTGCTTTTTTTCTCCCCCCCCCCCCCCCGATCTAAGATCATACCTGAAACTTGGAGGATTGATGGCTCATTAGGGAAGAAACGGATGCCTACTGAATCCCAGTAATCTTTCCTATTTATGCTATTGATAAATGTACCTTTTCTGTTACAGTTTTCATGTTTTTTTTTCCATTTATATACCCAGTATATACCTTTGTCCTGAACCTCTCTCTTGCCATTTAAACTACTTTTCCAAATTCCTGCTCACTCAGTATACCCATTTAGATACTCTACAGATGCCTCAGAATCTCCAACTGAATGATCCGCTTCTCGGCAGACTTGATAGTGTCTTATGAACTGTTTTTCTATCTCATTCAGCGCCTTAGTCAAATACCCAAGGCACAACTGGAAATGTGGGATTTTCTTAACTTTTCCTACTTAAAAAATGTTGCTAATTTTTTCCTTACGTATTTCTTTAAATACTTTTTCTCCTAAATATTTCTTGAATTCCTTCCCTTCATCCTCCCAGCTTTATTGCTTACTACCTTTATTACTGTATTGTTCTATTACTTTTTGGCAAGTTATTTAACTATTTTCTACCTCAGTTTCCTTATCTATAAAATGGGGATAGGAATAGGTTGTACCTTATAGGATTTTTGTGATCATTAAATGAGTTAATAGCTGTTAATTACTTAAAAGAGTGCCTAGAACAGTGTCACAGTATGTTCAAGCTATTAATGTTACTGTTCCTGGCACAACTCCATTTAGGTTGTGATCAACTGCTATCTGGATTGCTTCATCAGCCTAGTGACCTTCCTTCTGCATCTATTCCTAAGGTTAAATTTGATTTTGACAGTGCCTCAGGTTACTCTGTTTATTTATATTTATTTATTTATTTATTTTAAAGATTTTATTTATTTGACAGAGATCACAAGTAAGCAGAGAGGCAGGCAGAGAGAGAAAGAGAGGAGGAAGGAGGCTCCCTGCCGAGCAGAGAGCCGGATGCGGGGCTTGATCCCATGACCCCGGGATCATGACCTGAGCCGAAGGCAGAGGCTTAAGCCACTGAGCCACCCAGGCTCAGGTTACTCTGTTTAAATCATAAATTGGACTTTTTGGCCATCCTGTTTAAAATCCTCTGATACCTTATCCAAAGGGTGAAGTCCAAGTTTTTTACCCTATACAGACACACACACACACACACAAACACACACACACACACACACACACACACACACACAAGGCCTCCCATGAGCTGTCCTCTTCTACCTGAGCTCAGACTCCCCATGTTGAATTTTAACCTTCTCCATCAATTCTGACCTGCTCTAATTCCCCTGTCCATACACACAGTGTCCTGCTACAGTGCCTTTGCTTATATTACCTATGTCCATGGAATTCTCTCTCTTTACTCTCTTTTTCTGACTTCCTTGGGCTGAATCAGCTTTGAAGATGCACCACATGATTTAGTTCCCCCCACCCCACAGATTCCTATAATCCTCCCACATAAGTTGGAAAGTTGGACTGACTGTACCTCTGAGTTCCTCTGTCCCTCCTGAATGGGGAAAAATGTTTTAAAAAATCTTTGTTTCTCCCACAACAGATCTGATCATAGATGACATCAGGTCTTGCTTAAAACCTTCCTATAGCTTCTCTTTATGACTAGAATACAATTTAAATGCAATATTGTGTTTTGCAATATCGTGTTTTTCAAGTTCCCCAGAATCCATTGCCTGTGATTCTCTACTATAGTCACCACCACCTACCCAAAATTAGTCCTGATCGTCCAGCCACCTTCGCTTTCTTTTGTCCCTTAAACATAGAGAGCTTTTCCCCACTCATGATCTTTGCCATTCCTCTGCTTGGATGCTCATTTCCCAAATATTCACATAGTCAGTTTCTTCTCACTCACATCTCAGAATAAATATTATACGCTCTAAGTGACCTTCACTGACTGTAGCTGCAATATTCCTTAACTCCTCTGTTCTTTTACCTAGTTATACTCCATCCCATTACCACTTTATTGAACTTACAACTATTAGAAATTCTTACCTATTTATCTGATGACATGTTTGTTGTCTGTTTCTGCCACTAGAACGTAAGCTGTAATGAGGACAGGGTCTTTATCAGTCTTATTATTTCTATATCCACAGGGAGCGGTAGGTTCTTAATAAACAATTGCTGAAAAGATTCAGTGAGGGAGAAAGTGAATAAAAATGTCCCATATCTATGTAGTAGAGTTTCAATAAATGGTTTTTGAATTATGAATAAATGAATGAAATAACTGAACTTTTATTTAAAATTTTAATGTAATTGCTTATAAGTGTTCAAGTTTGTGACTGTATTATTTTTACTGTATAATCTTTTTATTTACATAGTCAAAATCTGACTTCACAGAAAATCTTGCACTGATTTTCTTGGGTCTCTGTCCTTGGTGAATTTCTCTCAACTTCCAGTGATTTTTCTTTTTTCTCTTCTCTTCTTTTCCTTTTCTTTCTTTCTTTTCTTTCTTTTTTTTTTACTTTAAAGCCTTTGCCTTTAATTGCTCCAAACACCCTTTTCACCCTTTTTTCCCCAAATTTTTGACTGGATGTGCTTTTCCAGCATAATTAGTTTCATTCTTGATCTATTTTTTTTTTTTTTTGATGTGTGGAGAAAAGAGCATCACACAATACTCTGCAGTCAAGTTTTTAAGCACAGCATGGTTTCCTCTCAACTGTTATTTATTTATTTGACAGAGAGAGAGATCACAAGTAGGCAGAGAGGCAGGCAGAGAGAGAGGAGGAAGCAGGCTCCCCGAGGAGCAGAGAGCCCGATGCGGGGCTCGATCCCAGGACCCTGAGATCATGACCTGAGCCGAAGGCAGTGGCTTAATCCACTGAGCCACCCAGGCGCCCCTCCTCTCAACTGTTAAATGTGTTCTAATATATACTAGATGTACCTTTCTTATTTGCGTCAACTGATTATCCACCTGAATATGCATGTATGCAAATTCTAAGAATATGACATTCTAATCAGTAAGTAACATCCACTGTTGGTCATCAGCCGAACTCTGAAGAAGCCAAAAGTTGGTATCCTTCATTTCCCTTCTTAGTGCCATTCTTTTTTTTTCACATTTCCCAACCTTATGATGTAACCTAGCGAAGGACTTCCTCTCAGCTCTCTGCTAAAATATTTCTTTGTAAGGTAAGTGAAAGACATATAGCATTGACCTTACCTAGAATATTTTCATTTTGCCTGGAAAATTCTAAGAGATGGAATGCTGTATAGGACCAAATGGATCGTCTATTGGTGGAATTTTAGATGCAGGTAGTAGGAAATAGCTTGACAAATCCTGGGCAATCTTAAATCATAATGAAAACATATTTATAGAGCTGGACCACATTTTTATCCAATGTGAAGTCTTACAGCTTGCAAACTTTAAGAGAATAGCTGGTTCTATTATTTTGCTTCTTTCTGTAGTGTACCAGGGGTACACGAAAGATGACCAGAGAATGAAGAAAAGGAAAAAAAGTACTGTGTGAAATTAAGAAAGAAAATTTAGGCTAAAAACTTGGAAGTATCCTTCATAAATAATGTCCCCCTCCTCCAATTTATCAAACTATATATGTATTCAACCCCAAAACATGTCTTGAATTGATTGACTTGCTCCCATGTCTTCACTGCCTTCTTACTTTAGTCTGATCCATTATTATCCCTCCATGCACCACTCTTCACACTGGTAATCACAGTGATTTATTTAAAATGCAAATAGGATCATGTAATGTCCTTGCTTTTCATCTTTCAAGGGTTCCTCATTGCTTAGGAAAAAATACAGACCCTTACTATTGCCTTGAGGCTCTGCAGGCTCCAGCTCCTGTCTCTATCAACATGCTCATCTCTGCACCATCTCTGGTTGCTCACAACCAGTAGGCACAGCTGGTCCCCAGTCAGCCTTTAAGCATAGTAGCACTGAGCTCTCTACTCAGTCAGGACTCCTTTCAGGCAGTTCTTCTGCTTGGGTCACTTTTTACTCAACTCATTCTTCAGGTTGCATTGAACTCAGGCTACTTCCTCAGAGAAACCTTACTAGCTGTGCCAAATAAATGAGCCTCCCCTTGTTCCTTTTCCTCATCTGTGATGGCACCATGATCATCATCTTTGCAGCAGTGATCTCACTGGTAATAATGCATATTTGTTTATTAATTACTTATATGTAACCCAACCCAACTGGATTAGACTCTCTTCTTTTGTGCATTTAACTCTTGACTGAGGCTCAGTTGACTGACACTTTTATGTGTTTTACTCCATTTTAACACTTAAACTTATTTAATTGTTGGTTTTTTTTCTATTTATCCCACTAAAGTATAAACTACACTGCTAGGTTTTTCTATCTTTCTTTCTTTCTTTTGTCTAATGTGTCACCAGATTCTTTGCAGATAGTAGTTACTCAATAAATGATGATAAATAATTAAATTATGCTGATGTATATACCTTGGTGGCTGAGTGACTAGTGGCCACAAGATTGAAAGAACACAGCATGGAAACCAGTAAGAATCCAGAGACCTTAAATAAAAAAAAAAAAAAAAAATCTTAAAAAAAAAAAAAAAAAAGAATCCAGAGACCTGAATATGTGTGTCATTTCAAATGTATGGTAGTGTGTACACATTTGAATTCTAGAATAGTGCCAATTTCAGGTACCTTCATTCTTTTAAAGAAAGTTAATTCTTTAAATGCAAAATCACCCATGATTGAAATTTTATGTTTTCATAACTCATTCACATATAACTTCTTTTTTAAAAAGGTAAAAAACTCTAATCCTACCTTGGGTTTCCATTTTTGTTTCAGAACTATGGTCATATTATTTATGCCAGCAAAAGGGAATTCAAGCAACCAGATAAGAAAGGTCATTAAGAACAGATCTGAAGGGGCGCCTGGGTGGCTCAGTGGGTTAAGCCTCTGCCTTCGGCTCGGGTCATGATCTCAGAGTCCTGGGATCGGGCCCTGCGTCGGGCTCTCTGCTCAGTGGGGAGCCTGCTTCCCCCTCTCTCTCTGCCTGCCTCTCTGCCTGCTTATGATCTCTCTCTCTGTCAAATAAATAAATAAAATCTTTAAAAAAAAAAAAGAACAGATCTGAGCAAGATACTCAGTTTTCAGCCCTCCACTGGAGTGAGGTATGGTTGAGGGAGAGAAAGAGAGAAAGAAAAAAAAAAAGGAAGAGGAGAAGATGGGTAAGGGTCTGGGGAGGTGGAAGTAATGGGGAGGCTCAGTATCAGAAATACTGTGATTTAGAGGAGAAGGAGCTTTTAAGTGTCTGATAAATAGTGGCCCTTCATTAGCTGTTTGACCCTGGACCTATATTTAATCTCTCTGGGTCTCAGTTTCTTTTCTTGTAGATGAAAGGACTAAAGCTATTAGAAATACTTTCCTGCCCTATGGTTCTTTGATTCTTATTCTCTATAATGTAGGGAGTACAAGAAAGAGCATATCTGAGAAGAGGATAGGAAAAAGATGATTCATGGTTATGGAATATAAAGATGCAGAAGAGAGACATGGCTGATGGTTAAAAAGGGAAAGCGTGGGTGCCTGGGTGGCTCAGTTGGTTAAGCAACTGCCTTTAGCTCAGGTCATGATCCTGGAGTCCTAGGATCAAGTCCCTCATCTGGCTCCCAGCTCCACGGGGAGTCTGCTTTTCCCTCTGATCTTCTCTCCTCCCACGCTCTCTCTTACTCTCTCTTCAAATAAATAAAATCTTACAAAAAAAAAAAAAGGGAGGGCGCCTGGGTGGCTCAGTGGGTTAAGCCGCTGCCTTCGGCTCAGGTCATGATCTCGGGGTCCTGGGATCAAGTCCCACATAGGGCTCTCTGCTCAGAAGGGAGCCTGCTTCCCTCTCTCTCTCTCTCTGCCTGCCTCTCTATCTACTTGTGATCTGTCTCTGTCAAATAAATGTTTAAAAAAAAAAAAAAAAAAGGGAACGTGTATGAGAAAGTAAGGATTCAGATCTTCCTCCTCCCCCAGCTTATTTATTTAACAAATATTTGTTCATACTCATAAATACTTACATAGTATTGACTGTGTGCCGCTGTTATTCTAAGGGCAGTACAAAAACGAATTCCTGTGATACTTAGGAGATAAGTTTTACTGTTACCTCTACTTGATGGCTGAGGAAACTGAAGCACAGAGAGGTGAAGCAAATTAACCCATGCCACATAAATAGTAAGGGCTGGGACTTGGTTTCAAACCCAGGCAGCCTGGCTCCAGAGTCCATGCTCTTATAATGCTTATTTTACTGTTAGAATTTACCATACATTTTCCTCCATGAAAATCTCCACATCAAAGACAAAAACTTATTGAACTGTAACAAAAATAATAAATCACTCCAGACATATTTAGGCTAACACGTACCCTATTTGTTTCTGTGTAATTATGCTGTCTCAAGAGCCTGCCACACTTGGTACCACTGTTTTCTTATGAACTCTTCACGCTAGACTAATGCAAAATGGAGAGGATTGTTCTTTGTTCAGCTGCAAACCAGGTGGCACAAAGCACGGAGAAGAAAACCAGGCTCCGGAGAGGAGAGTGTGTGAAGGGAAACAAATGCAAGCTCAGATGGGACTTGAATTTAGTCAGGAAACATTTCCAGTCAGATGCTTGCAAACTTTAGAGAAATTTAACTTTATATTGTATTTTCTTTCCACCACCCTAAATAAAACAAACAAACCAACAAACCAACAACCAACAAAACACCACCACCACCAACTCCAAAAAGCCAGACTGTTGCAGTTGTTTGTATTTGCCATTGGGAAGCATTTCGGCTGAAGCGCTGTGTTGGTCTATGGCAGGCAGGAGGCAGCATCTCATTAATAAAACGATGACCACGGATTGGGTTGGGTTTTTTCCCCCACAATTTTTTCCCAGCGTTGTGACTATGACTGTAAGCCTTATTCTCTCATATAGCTTGGTTTCTATTCAGAAAGTAAGGAACTTAAATGTTTTCCGAAGAGGTGGATCCAACGATTGTTGCTGATTTATTTTGGTAAAATTAAACCCTACTCCTTTCCTATTCTTTCCTTCTATTGTTAAATTTACTTTCATGTACTTGTAATATTTAGTATTCAATACCTTAGAGTTGGAAGGAAACTAGGAGATAATTCTCCTGATTTAATTCGCTCATTTTACAGATATGGAAGGAAGAGCAGGGTGGTTAGATGGCTTTTCCAAGACAGCTAGGGGGCTCTGCCAGGACTGGCTTCCAGGCTTTTCCCTGATGGTTCTGGGCCCTACACACAATACAGCACTTAAGTGTTTGCTTCCTTTGGGGTTCAAACCCCTGTGACCCTGGTCTTTTTTCTCCTCCCTAACCAAAAACACACATCTTCCATGACATCTCCCTCTCCCAGTCTAATTTGTTTTAGAAGAAGATAAACATGAGTATCTGGGGAGTTACTGTTGATGTCTAGAGGGCTGTTCAGATTTGCTAAACTTCAAGCACTGGAATGTCCAGAGAGCCATCCATCATCAGTGCTCTGAGGACATGCTTACGGAGAAAGGGCCTGACTGCTGGGGGCGAGGCCTTCTCCTCTCCCCAGGATTGCGTGGTGCTGTCAGTATGTGTTAGAACTCAGCCTTCTGCCTCTGGTTGTTCTGCCTGCTGTCCCCTCCCCACTCATCACCTTTTCATATTTTATTTAAATATACACATAATGCATATTAACACCCTTGTTCCTATGTCTACACTCTTGAGAACTAAAATTGGTATCCCAGGAGACACTGTACCCTTCCTCTCTCCAGAGTTATTTTATAAATTTCTGCATTTACTTCTTCCCTAAAACTAAAAAAAAAAAAAGAAAGAAAGAAAAAGGAAACACCAAAAAGCCCCTTCAATTCCACCCATTACATTTCAGTCTGAATATCCCAGGCTTCAGTAACCTTGTGTTCCTCTCATCTAGAACTTCTGTATGGACAGCTCTGTTACTGTACAGAAGTGGAAAGTCTGGCCTGTCCGACTAGACTGTAACTTTTCTCAGGACTTGGTCCCATCAGTCTTGCTACTCAGTGTTAGGTATCTAGGGGATTAGCCCCTTTGCTGCTGGTTCTCATCCTTCTTGCTACCACATTGTGGTTAATGTCACAGATTTCAGAATACCCATTAAACCACATTTACCAAAGAGTAAGTAATTGCTAAAAGGTCACCCATGAGTGTGGCTCTTTTTTCTCCTTTTTTCCAGGTGGCAAGCTGACTAAAAAAGGCAAGTTTGGCCCCCTTACTCTCTTCATTTGTAAGAGCTGGGGTAGCTGCTTACTAATACAATTGAGATTTGGGGTTAGGTGGAGGATGATTTTCCTTAGGCCGTAAGCCCAGTTTATTATAGGGTTCTACACTTGAGTTTCAGGCACAAGATAAGCCAAATAATAGTGTCCCCTTTGCTTTTATCTCTGTAAGATTTTTATGGAGAGGTAATGTGCCCGATACAAGGCAGGATTTGGGCATTTTAGACTATTTTGTAGAAGTTAGCACGTAAAGTTTAACTTTTAAAAAATTCCCATGATGTACTTATTTTATAACTGGAAGCTTGTACCTTTTGACCCTCTTCATACCCCTATCCCCCCAACCATGCTGCTGGTAATCACCAATCTGCTCTTGTTATCTCTGAAGCTTTTCTTTTCTTTTTTCTTTCTTTCTTTTTTTTAGAGTCTACAAATAAGTGAGATCATATGGTATTTGTCTTTCTCTGTTTGACTTGTTCACTTGGCATAATGCCCTCAGGTTCCATCAATGCTGTCACAAATGGCAAGATCTCATTTTTTAAAAAATTCCATTGTATGTATGCGTGCGTGTGTGTACGCGCACGCACACACTCACACTACATTTTCTTTATCCAGTCATCCATAGGTGAACACTTGGGTTGTTTCCATATCTTGGCTATCATATTTAACTTTTTAATGAGAGTGTCAAAGGCATGGTAAATCTGATTCAGGGGAGTATAGTGTGAAAAATATTTGTAGTCACTGCAAGAATGAATACTGAGTAAAGGATTGCCAAGTTAAGTACAAACCCATTTGAGGTCCTAAATAAAAAGTGAATCCATGTGGTGATGAGCACTAGGTATTGTACAGAACTAATGAATCATTGAACACTGCATCAAAAACCAATGATGTACTATATGCTGGCTAACGGAACATAATTTAAAAAAATAGAAAAGAAAAAGTAATGTTTGGGGTTATCTTTTTCTTTTTTTTTTTTTTTTTAAATCTTATTTGAAACACAGAGAGAGAGATCACAGGCAGGCAGAGAGAGAGAGGGAAGCTGAGATCATGACCTGAGCAGAAGGCAGAGGCTTAACCCACTGAGCCACCCAGGTGCCCCTATCACTTTCTTTTTTAACTAGGCAGGAGTCATCTTTAGCGTGTTAAAATCTTGACTAGACAAACTTTATTGTTATTGGACAAGAACTATTTGCATCATTGTAAATTCTCTACAAGTTAACATCTCTCCATTGAATTGTAAACTATTCTAATCAATAGTAAATAGTAAGTCAAACAAAAATACATAGTCTAGAGAATTAAATAAATCCTGGCTATGTTGGTTAGACAAGTTCCAGCATGACATTGGAAGAAAATATGGTCATCCATTTGCCTATTTCCAAGTTTTGGATTTACTTTTCTTAACAACACTAACTTATAATTACAGATAATTTCCGAAGATTATTCTTGATCACAACTCCCCCCCACCCCGCCCCCAGTGTCATTGTGCTTTGGACTGATTCATTTACAAAATCATAAGAAAATATTAATTAACATATAGAAGCAGGTTCAGTATGGTCAACAAAATGGAGGCTAGAACGCTAAGCCACTATTACAGCCAGAAAGTTAACTTCTCTCTACAGGTTTTATAAGGAATCAAGACTGTTTTTAATTGACTTTATTCAGAGATTTTGAAACATTTGTTTAAGCAAAATTTCAAGCAAATGTGGAAGCAAAGATATTACTCTAATGAATTCCCTGTACTTACCCCTATTTCCTAACTTCAGTAACGAGCAACCTCTGGCTAATCTTATTTCTTCTATAGTCAGCCCACTCTCTCCCAATGCTGGATTATTTATTTTTCTTTCTTATACCTTTATTGAGGTATGAATGAGGATAATAACATGTATATGTTTAAAATGTGTATTGGATCAGTTTCAACATATGGATGCCCCCATGAAATCATCACTGAAACCTTGATACAAAGCATTTTCAGCATCCTCAAAAGTTTCTTCTGCCCCTTTGTAATCTATTCCTCTTCTGTCCCTAGGCAACTGCAGATCTGCCTTCTGTTATAGATTAATCTGCGTTTTCTAGAAATTTATATGAATTCAAGCATACAGTATATTCTCTCTTTTTTGACTTCTTTCACTAAGCATCATAATTTTATGTCCAGCCATGTAGTTGTATATAACAGTGGTTTAGTGTTCCACTGTATGAATGTACCACAATTATTTATCCATTCACCTGTTAATGGACATTTGGGTTCTTTCTAGTTTCTGTTAAAGATAAAGTTGTTTATTATGAGCATTCGTGTACAAGTTTTTATGTCTCAGATTCTCTTGTATAAATACTGAGTAGTAGAATGGCTAGATCTTATGGAAAGTAACTTCTAAATTTTTAAAAACTGCCAAATTGTTTTCCAAAGGAGAGGTACTATTCTATGTCTCCACCAGCAATGTGTGAGAATTCCAGTTCTATATCTTGCCAGGACTTGGCAAGATTATTTTTATTTTTAAAAATTTTGTCACTCTAACAGATATGTACTTTATATCTTATTGTAGTTTCAGATTGCATTTCCCTAGTGATTACTGATGTTGAGCATCTTTTCATGTACTTTATTCATCTATCTTCTTCTGTGAAGTGTCTGTTCACATCTTTTGTCTACTTTTTAAATTGGGTTTTTTTCTTATTATTATTGAATTAGGAGAATTCTTTAGATATTCTGGATCCAGTATTCTGGATCCAACTCCTTTTCTTATGTATGTGTCACGAAATTTTTCTCCCAGGTGGCATTTTACCTTTTCCTTTTCTTAATGGTATCTTTCGAGGAATGAAATGTTTGAATTTTGAAAAAGCCCAGTTTATCAGTTTTGTTTTGGTTTGAGTTCTTTGTGTTCTAAGAAGCTTTTACTTATCCCAAGGTCTTATAAATATTGAAATAATATTTATGTTTTTCATTGTTGTTAATCTCCACATTGTGGTCAGAGAACACGCTCTGTCAGATTTCAGTCTTGAAATCTGAGAACTATTTTATGGTTGAGAACTATTTTATGGTTCTGTGCTCTATCTTGGTGAATATATCATGTACCTGTATACTTGAAAATAATATATATTCTGTATTTGCTGATTCTGTTAACATAAATTATGTCACGGTGTTTCTTGGTGTTTTTCAGATCACTTATGTTTTTGTTGAGTTTGTATTGAGCTATTTTATCAATTGCTGAGATGGTAATGGGTGTTAACATCTCAGAATTTTATTGTAGAATTCTATATTTCTCCCTCTAATTCTGCAATTTTAGGTTTATTTATATTTATGATTTTTGTATCTTTTATTATTTTTATTATCTCTGATAATGCTCTTTACTTCAAAGTCTCACTTATCTGCTATTACTACAGGTGCTTTAGCCTTATTATTCTGATTTTTGGCTTGATATATATATTTAACATTCATTTAATTTTCACTTCTTTCTCTTTTTGTATATGAATTGTCTTGGGGATTAATAATTATCAAGGTATCTTGGTTAGAGCAGGGGAGTGTATATTTTACAAAATTTTCCTAAGATAATTGTGATGGTTCTCTCCCTAAATCCCGAAGTTAGAGCATGAGGTTTTTATTTTGTTTCATTTGATTGCTTATAGCAGAAGTGAGAACACACAGGTTTGTTCCTAAGGGCAGTTGTGGACTTTTTTTTTTTTTTTACAAGAAGAATAGCAAGTCATCAGCTCAAATAGGGCATTGATGTGGCAGAAACAGTGCATTCAGTTAGTTCCTTGAGGTTCTTTATTGTTTATGAGTATCAAAGTTTATTAGCTATTTCTCAGTGCATTTCTGCTAAGCAAACACTTAAGAAGCCACAGGTAGCTGGTTTCTTGATTTCTTGAATGAAGGTGTAGGATACCATGCTGAACAAACGGTGAAGTTGAGATCAAAATTATTTGGATTAAATTACAAATAGTATAAATGTTTACATTTGGGGGAATTGATAAATTAACTGGTTTGTTATTGATAATGAACTGAGACCTGTGCTCTAATGACAGAATAGCCCTGGCATTTTGGACTAGTCACTTGTCTTCTCAATTCCCTAGGTTCCTCATCTGGAAAATGAATGGGTTTGGCTAAAGCATAGGTTTCAAATGGTGTTATAGGAGGACTATTCTTTGAATGAAATAGGAAGAGAGAGCTGCATATGTCAAAACAGAGGAATCTGCTTTGTTTGAAGAAGGCTCAGTGCTGCTTTCTCGGCCCTATATTTTGTTTTGTTTTGTGGTTGTTGCTGTTGTTTGAGTCTTAGCTTGATTTATTCATTTCTTTAACTATTCCACACAGATCGTGCTTGGCTGGTCACTAGAGGTATAAGTGTGAGTCAGACCCAGACCTGCCTTGAGGATTTCAGTTTAGCAGAAGAAACAGACATGTAAGTGAATCCCGGTAGCACAGTGACAGATTCTTTAATAGGGAGAGACCAAAGGGCCTGAGGTGGGCAACTTCTTATTTTTAAGTTAGTTCCTAAGGAATCCTCATGAAAAGGGCTTTCCTCATCCCATTCTGATGTTACTGGTTTGTGGACCACCATTTTGAGAACATTGTTCTGGGTTCCCTCCAACCTCTAAAAGTCAAAGAATCTTTTGTTTCTGAGTTGGGTAATATCGTAGGTTTAGGGTGGGTGGAAGTTCCACCATCTATTTCTGTTTACTAATTGGCAAATAAACGTTCTTGAGAAGGAGGTATCTCCATTTCTATGATTCTGATTCCTTAATCTGTGTGCTGCCTCCTCCAATATTTACTTCATCAGTTATCTCCTTTCCTATCTGGATTTTCTTTTTTTCTTTCCAGATGCTCAAAAGTCTTTCACACCACTCTTTTCTCTGTCTCTCAGCCCCAACTCCCACCCTCCAAAGCAAGTAAGCAAACAAGCAAACAAATAACAAAACCCCTCTCCACTGACACTTCATCCTCTTTTAGTTAACAACCTGAAGAAAAAAAAAAACCTGTTCTGTCTCTGTTTCCTCAGTTGTTCATATCTGGATCTGTGTAATTTGACTTTGATTATCACCCTTACATTGAAAGCTTTTTTTTTGCTAACTTTACCTCGTAAATTTCAAATCTAGTGAACATTTTCTGGTTTTCTTTTACCTAACACTTTGGGTTGGTCAACACTCCCTCCTCACATTTTTAACCATAAATCCACTGTTTTGTGATTTAATTTCTGGTTTCTTTTGTGGGCTCAATTTTTCTCTGTCTCCTTTTGTCATGTGCTATTTCCCTTTGTCCTTGGCATCTTCTTTTCAAAGAACTCATTTTCTTTGAATAATTTCATCCATGCCCAAGGCTTGATCTGCCATAAATTTGTGGAAAATTCTGTACCTCTACTCAAATCTCTCTTTAGATGTCAAGACCCATTATCCCATATGGGTGTCCCCAAAGTCATCTCAAACTCAAAACCTTTATAATGAATTCACCTCCTCCTTGCACATACTGTGCCAGTTCTCAGCTTATTGCTTCTCAGCTCCAAATCCATTCTTCATTTCCTTCTCTGAGATAATAAAGCTGGACCCTGCAAACATTTCTCTTTTGCCAGCCTGTCTTGACAGAGTGTTGAAGTATGCTTTGTATACTTCAGGTAGAAGGAGTTTCTCTTTCATAGCTCCTTCCCCTTGATAGGCTTCAGCAAGACTTCCGCATGGGCAACTTTCCTCAGCACCCCAGGGGAGCTTTCCAGTGAATTTAGCAGTGTAGCCCCTCCCCATAGACCGCTTATTCCAATACCTCAGAGACTGAAGTCCTAGTGTGTGCTGCTGGTGTGACATCTTGGCAAAATACTTGGTCATTACTGGGTGGTAGCTGCTCATCAGTTTCTGGAATTTGACCTTGGTGGAAGATAGGGGCCTCTTCCAAACTTACTGCTTCCTCAGATGTTTCACCCGAACAAAAAGGAAGTAGTGGCTGTTCCCAAATCGGCCATTTTTGTAGCCTATAAATTCCTTTCTTACTTTTTGTTAGGTTACCCTCAAATTAATGATACTGTGTAGTAAATTTACTCTGTTCAAATTACTGCATGAATTCTGTCTCTTCATTAAACCCAGACTCACACACAGCTCACTCTGGCATTCCTCATCACGGACCTATCACTACCAGCATTCCTTCTCATCTCTAATATCTATCAACAGATCCAATTTATTCATTCTATTAAATACTGTTCTTAGGCCTCTGCTCCACTCTACTTCGACTCTTTCAGTCCTTGTTTAGATGCTTGGACTATCACTGTCTCCTTCTTGATATCCCTGCATCTTCCTTCAACCCACTTCAGTCAATCACTGTCATTAAAATTAGCTTTCTAATGCATACATCTGATATCCATTCTCTCTCTCTCTACTCCTTCTTCTGATTTGAAACTCCCTTGTGAGCAGATTCCTACTAGTCTCTTTGGACTCATATTCTTTCTCTCCTCCAAAATACTCTTTTACTCCAATCATGTTTATAATTCTTACATTTATAGTTTCAGCCTCTGTGCCTTGAATATTCTTGTTCTCTCTGAAATTCTCCTGAGTGCCTGGAAAGCATCCACTACTGTGAGCCTTCATTAATTTTTCTAAACAGACATGAGCAATTCTTTGTCTGGGAAATACTTTGTAAAATCCTCCAATAAAACAGTTATTTGGGGACATTGTAATTGTTCCTGGGCCTGTCTCCTCATTCAGTTTTGAGTATCTTAAGGAGAAAGACTTCTGTTTTTCTCCCTGTGTTTGTGGCCTAACAGTGCCTGGGGCTTTATAAGTCTTTAATAAATATTTGCTGACACCAAGTGAGTAATAGTGGCATTTTTACAAAGGGAATTTCAAGATCCTAATTAAAGTTTCTTAACTTTCCTTATTGTAGGTTGTTTTGACCGAAAGTTCTTTAGGACTAAATGAGAAGAAAAGCAGTGGTATTTTTTAAAAATAGTATTTATTACTTTTCTTTCTTTCTTTTTTAAAAGATTTTATTTATTTATTTGACAGAGAGATTGAGATCACAAGTAGGCAGAGAGGCTGGCAGAGAGAGGGGGAAGCAGATTCCCCACTGAGCAGAGAGCCCAGTGCGGGGCTCAGTCCCAGGACTCTGAGATCATAACCTGAGCTGAAGGTAGAGACTTAACCCACTGAGCCATCCAGGCACCCCTGTTTATTACTTTTCATATTACCTTTTTGTACTTGGAGAATACAAAAGAGATAGAAAGGCAAGGAAAAAAGGGTATATAATGTCTCCTTTACTGTTTGGCTTACTTCTGCAGATTAAAGAAGGGACATCTCTCAAATGTAAAATTCCAGCTCTTTGGGTTCATCCTCTAGTTAAGTGTTAACATTTTTAATATCTTACCATGTGTCACACACTGTGCTTAGGCCTTTCTATGCGTTGTCTCTCTCGCCACCATTCTCTAAGGTAGGCAGTTTTAGGCTTTCCACTTTACAGATGAGGAAAGAAAGGTGATGCAAAGTTTAATGACTAAGATATACCTAAGGTCTGTTCCTTACAGTCAAAGGTATATGTGAAGTTCCTTCACTTTGGAAAGACTTGTTCAGAGTTTTGTGTGTGAGTTGGGGTGTGGTTGTGATCACAGTCATTAACCAGAAGACTGGATCATTAGCTCCAACTGTGAGGCTGTCCTCCTGGGATGGCAGTCCTCTCTTCCTTATTTATCCATGGAGACCTTCATCATTATTTTTTCTCTTCTGATTTCCTTGTCTGACAGATAATGCTTACCTAGTATAATTCATAAGTTTACTTTATATCCTTAAACTTGATTTAACCCCTCACCATATATTTAACATTTATAGTTAACAAACTTTTCTGTTATTATCTTGAGAAATATGTAGGGATTAATTTATGTATATCTGAGTGCTTATGTAACATTTCAAAAATAATGTATTTTTTCTAACTTAAAATTATATAGATATGTTTTATACCTTAAAATTTCTGTTCACACTGAGGAGTCAAGATGGTAGAGGAGTAGCAGGCTGAGATGACATCAGGTAGCAGGAGATCAGCTAGATAGTTTATCAAACCATTCCAAATGCAACAAATCCAACAGGAGATCGAAGAGAAGAAGAGCAGCAATTCTAGAAACAGAAAATCGACCACTTTCTGAAGGTAGGACCTGCGGAGAAATGAATCCATAGTGACAGAAAGATAGACCACGGGGGAAGGGGCTGGCTCCTGGCAAGCGGCAGAGCAACAGAGCACAAAATCTGAACTTCTAAAAGTCTGCTCCACTGAGGGACATCACTCCAGAGGCTAAGCGAGGCTGGAGCCCTCATGGGGATAGCGTGGTCTCAGGTCTTGCAGGGTCCCCGAAGAATCATGGGTGTCTGAGTATTGCAGAGTTTGCAGGTATTAGAGCAAGGAAGATGGCTACAGAGACAGAACTGAGGAGTGAACCCTCAGCTTGGTGTTACCTTAAACCATGATCTGTGGCACAGTCAGACCACACTGCTCTTTGAGCAGGGACCCCACAAGTGGCAGATTCAGAGAGATCTCCCTGGAAGAGCGGCAGTGATCTGTTGGGTTTGGAGACTCCAGGTGGGGCTGTGTGCCAGAAACAGAGATGCTTGGTCACAGGCCAGGTGAGCTCAGTGTACAGCCGGAGGCCAGGGAGACAGGAGTGATTGAGCGCTTTCCTCTGAGGGTGCACTGAGGAGTGGGCCCCGAGCTCTCTGCTCCTCTGGGCTGGAGATTGGGAGGCGGCCATTTTCATTCCCATCCTCCAGAACTCTACTGAAAGTTTTCAGGGAACAAAAGCTCCCCAGAGCTAACAGAGCAGATTACTTAGCCTGGCCCCTGGCAAGGGAGGTGCAATTCACCCCAGGCAAAGACACTTGAGAATCACTACAATAGGCCCTTTCCCCAGAAGATCAACAAGAAATCTCGCCAAGACCAACGTCACTTATCAAGGAGAACAGCAGAATTCCAGAGGAGGAGAAAGCAAAGCATGGAATTCATGGCTTTCTCCCCATGATTCATTAGTCTTGCAAAGTTAATTATTTTTTTAATTTTATTTTTTTCTTATTCTATTTTTTTTAACTTTTACTCTTCCCTCTTTTAACATTTTTTAACTAGTTTATCTTAAGAATACTTTCATAAAAAATTTTTTTGAACCTTCATTATTATAGTCATATTTTATCTTTCATTGTATCTAACTTCATTTTTTATATACATACAGAGTTTTTTCCCTAAAAATTTTGGGATACAACTTCTAATAGATCAAAATAAACCCTAAATCTAGCACAGGGCTTTGTTCTAGTCTCCAGCCTGAGCAAATTCTCTCCACTTTCTTTTTCTTTCTTTTCCTAACCAACTTACCTTATCAGCTCCTTTTTTAGAATTTTTTAAAAATTTTCATCTTTACAGTCATATTACATCCCTTCATCATGTTTACTCTTACCGTTTCAGGAGAATAGGAATTAATAAGATTGATAAACCAGACTTATCAAAAACAAAAGAGAAAGGACCCAAATAAATAAAATCGTGAATGAAAGAGGAAAGATCACAACCAACACCAAGGAAATACAAACAATTATAAGAACATATTATGAGCAACTATACACTAGCAAATTTGACAATCTTGAGGAAATGGATGCATTCCTAGAGACGTATAAACTACCACAACTGAACCAGGCAGAAATAGAAAACCTGAACAGACCCATAACCAGCAAGGAGATTGAAACAGTCATCAAAAATCTCACAACAAACAAGAGCCCAGGGTCAGACAGCTTCCCAGGGGAATTCTACCAAACATTTAAAGAAGAACTAATTCCTATTCTCCTGAAACAGTTCCAAAAAAAAAAAGAAATGGAAGGGAAACTTCCAAACTCATTTTATGAGGCCAGCATCACCTTGATCCCAAAACCAGACAAAGATCCCATCAAAAAAGAGAATTGCAGACCAATATCCTTGATGAACACAGATGCGAAAATTCTCACCAAAATACCAGGTAATAGGATCCAATAGTACATTGAAAAGATTATTCACCACAACCAAGTGGAATTTATTCCAGGGCTGCAAGGTTGGTTCAACATCCGCAAATCAATCAATGTGATACAATACATTAATAAAAGAAAGAACAAGAACCACATGATACTCTCAATAGATGCTGAAAAAGCATTTGACAAAGTACAGCATCCTTTCTTGACGAAAACTCTTCAAAGTGTAGGGATAGAGGGCACATACCTCAGTATCATCAAAGCCATCTATGAAAAACCTGCAGCAAATATCATTCTCAATGGAGAAAAACTGAAAGCTTTTCCGCTAAGGTCAGGAATGCGGCAGGGATGTCCATTATCACCACTGCTATTCAACATAGTAGTAGAAGTCCTAGCCTCAGCAATCAGACAACAAAAAGAAATTAAAGGGAAACTGGCAAAGAAGAAATCAAACTCTCACTCTTTGTGGATGATATGATACTTTATGTGGAAAACCAAAAAGACTCCCCTCCAAATCTGCTAGAATTTGTATAGGAATTCAGTGAAGTGTCAGGATATAAAATCAATGCACAGAAGTCAGTTGCATTTCTATACACCAACAACAGGACAGAAGAAAGAGAAATTAAGGAGTCAATACCATTTATAATTGTACCACAGACCATAAGAGACTTAGGAATATACCTAACCAAAAAGGCAAAAATCTATACTCAGAAAACTACAAAGTACTCATGAGAGAAATTGAGGAAGATGCAAAGAAATGGAAAAATATTCCATGCTCATGGATTGGAAGAACAAATATTGTGAAAATGTCTATGCTACCTAAAGCAATCTACACGTTTATTACAATCCCTATCAAAATACCGTAAATTTTTTTCAAAGAAATGAAACAAATAATACTAAAATTTACATGGAACCAGAAAAGACCTCAAATAGCCAGAGGAATGTGGAAAAAGAAAGCCAAAGTTTGTGGCATCACAATTCCAGACTTCAAGCTCTATTACAAAAGTGTCATCATCAAGACAGTATGGTACTGACGCAAAAACAGATACATAGATCAATGGAACAGAATAGAGAGCCCAGAACTAGACCCTCAACTCTATGGTTAACTAATCTTTAACAAAGCACGAAAGAAGGTCCAGTGGAAAAAAGACTGTCTTTTCAACAAATGGTGTTGGGAAAATTGGACAGCCACATGCAGAAAAATGAAACTGGACCATTTCCTTACACCACACACAAAAATAGACTCAAAATGGATGAAGGACCTCAATGTGAGAAAAGAATCCATCAAAATCCTTAGGAGAACACAGGCAGCAACCGCTTCAACCTCAGCCGCAGCATCGTCTTCCTAGGAACATCGCAAAAGGGAAGGGAAGCAAGGGCAAAAATGAACTATTGGGACTTCATCAAGATCAAAAGCTTTTGCACAGCAAAGGAAACAGTTAACAAAACCAAAAGACAACTGACAGAATGGGAGAAGATATTTGCAAATGACATATGAGATAAATGGCTAGTATCCAAAATCTATAAAGAACTTATCAAACTCAAGACCCAAGGAACAAATAATCCAGTCAAGAAATGGGCAGAGGACATGAACAGACATTTCTGCAAAGAAGATATCCAGATGGCCAACAGACACATGAAGAAGTGCTCCATAGCACTCGGCATCAGGGAAATACAAATCAAAACCACAATGAGATATCACCTCCCACCAGTCAGAATGGCTAAAATTAACAAGTCAGGAAATGACAGATGCTAGCGAAGATGCGGAGAAAGGGGAACCCTCCTACACTGTTGGTGAGAATGCAAGCTGGTGCAACCACTCTGGAAAACAGCATGGAGGTTCCTCAAAATTTGAAAATAGAGCTACCCTACGACCCAGCAATCGCACTACTGGGTATTTACCCTAAAGATACAAATGAGTGATCTGAAGGGGCACATGCACCTGAATGTTTATAGCTGCAATGTCCACAATAGCCAAACTAAGGAAAGAACCTAGATGTCCATCAGCAGATGAGTGGATAAAGAATATGTGGTATATGTGTATAATGGAATACTATGCAGTCATCAAAAGAAATCTTGCCATTTGCGATGACTTGGGTAGAACAAGAGGGTATTATGCTGAGTGAAATAAGTAAGTCAGAGAAAGACAATTATCATATGATATGCCTGATATGAGGAAGTTGAGAGGTAACATGGGGTTTTGGGGTGTAGGAAAGGAAAAAATGAAACAAGATGGGATTGGGAGGGAGACAAACCATCAGAGACTCTTAATCTCACAAAACAAACTTAGGGTTGCTGGGGGTAGGGAGATAGAGAGAGGGTGGTTGGGTTATGGACATTGGGGAAGGTATGTGCTGTGGTGAGTGCTGTGAAGTGTGAACCTGGCGTTCAGAGTCCTGTACCTCTGGGTTAATAATACATTATATGTTAATAAAAAAAATTCTTTTCACACTAATTGTATATTCAAATTCTGTCCTCCTTACTTTCCAAAAAGAGGTAGAGTAACTCAATGTATTGTGGACAGAAAAAAGGCTAAAGTCTTCAAGTATAAAGTTGATCCTGAGTTTCTGAACTATTACTGTATTACTGTTAATTCTGACTAATATAAGTCATTTAATATTTCTCTTAGGTTAACCTTATAAATTATGCCTATGATGAGATATAACTGTTTTCTCCAGGACATATTTTTTGTTTAATATAAAGGATTCACTTTAATTTTATGAGAACCTTTAGGTATGCATCTAAATTGTTATGCAAGATTTACCTATGACTGGTAAGCTTCGTTGTTTAGAATTCTGATAATGAAGTCTTGGGTCCATACCTACGTGAACTGATTTATTTTTCTTGATAGCATGATTACATCGTGGTGAGGCGTGTGTGCTCTGAAGCTAGACTGACTGTTTTGAACCCTGGTTCTGATACTTAACAGGTCATATAAAACCTTGGGAAACTACAGGTAACTTTTTTTTTTGCTTTAGATTTCCTCTTTAAAATAGAAATAATATCACTCATCAAATTGAAAGGAGGATTAAGTGAGTGTCACTATTTTTTGTTGTTATTGCACTTAAGAGCAAAAACCATGTTTTCAACAGTATATATAATACTATGCTAGTTTCCGTATTTGATGATGATGGTGGGATGGAATGCAAGTAGTCATTGCTTTATGCTCAAACTCACTTGTATTACCTTAGCAGTGACCCTTAAGCCTGTACTAACAGGATGGAAAAGATGTGAGAGAGAGTAGATAAATTAATATGAACTGATCACTATCACTGGAAAACCAGCTCAAGAGACCAAGGGGCAAACATGGGTGTATAGGTTTTGAATGCAGAGGACTTTTTTTTTTTTCCTCTCAGGAAAAAAAAAAAAAAAGATCAAATAGCCTACTGATTTCTCTCTGGCCCCAAGTCTTTGGTAGTGTACTTCTTTTAATGTTTTCTATTTTTTAATATAGAGGGTACTTGTTAGTGCATTCGATATTTCATCATTACGAGCTTTTCTCTCAGCAAAATCTTTCACATTATTAGAAACACTTCTGGGCAGTCAAGAAAGAAGGCTGCCTGAGTTCATCTACTTGACAGGGGCTTTGTTAATTTTTTTGAAAAGTTAGCTAGAGCTATAATGATTTAATTACTTGACATTTGTCAAAAAGTTGCTGATTAGCCTTCTAGCAATTCCAGATACTTTAATGACTGGCAGCAAAGCATGCAGAAAACCAGCACAACGTCTGTCCACATGAAAATTACTTATTGAGATAGGCCTTTTAAGCCATCTTTTACACAGACCATTCTAACACCAGAGCAGAAAATGTCTGTGAGAAAAGCTATGGGAAAAAAAAAGCAGCGATAAGGACAACTGAACTTGAGAAATTTCTCATATTATGAAGAGAGTAGGAGGTCTTTACCCTTTAATGTATTTAATGCATGGATTTGGTTAAAATGTGTTATTTAGTATATTTAGTACTTTACTAATTTCTACAACTTTAAAATATTTGACATTCTAAAACTTTCTTCTTTGTGTATTTTCAATCATCTCCAAATGGTAGGGCTCTTGAAGATGGAAGAACTCATGTGGCTTAAATATGTTACATTTCCATATGGGAATGTGGGAGGATTACAGAGAACATGAGGAGTCCTGATTCCTCATAAGACACACTTGTCAATGAATGGCAAATGCAAAGCAGATTTTGTAAAAGGTATTACCGTTTTCCATCATCCTCCTAGTAAGTAGGACTCCCCTGGGTGAACAGTCATTCCTTTTAGTAAACTGATAAAGAGGCCAATAGAAAAATCCTGCTTTCTAACATCTGCTTAGTTTATTTTTCTGAGTAAGAAATGTGTCTGTTACATGATGTGTGTGTGTGTGTATGTGTGTTTAGGACTGGGTCTCAAAATTTCGTGTGCATAAGAATGATTCAGGAACATTGTTAAAAATTCAAAGTTCTAGATTCAGTCTTCAGAAATTGACTCAGTAGCTTTAGTCTAGACTCTATAGATAATTATAATGTAGATCAGTAGACCACACTTTGAACAAAAACAAAAAATAAAAAGAACAACAAAAAACTGTTTTATGGACTAGAGAAGGGAAAACTGAATAATTCAAGTGAAAAAGAAATAGTAGTGCTGTAGAAATAATGCTAGGTTCTAAGGATGCAAAGATTAATAAAATGACTTCACAGAAGGGGTAAAGTTTGAACTGTGCTCAATTTTGATAGCATGAAAAATAGGGAGTCAGCTAGTTTCCTGCAGAGTTATTTGGTAAAACCAAAATAAGTCTGTGGACTCTTTCATAGGATATTAAGCAATGCCCTTCAGCACTTTTTTACCTCTTCTTGATAGAGGTTGTGATTAATTTTAAAATTGTAGGCTTTTTATATGTGTAACACCATCCATGTTGAACTTGAAAGCTGTTACTGTAGGTTGACCAATGAATTTAATTGATTTTATTATCCATATTTTGAGTTAATGCCTTATGCAAATTTATTCAAAAATAAAACTAAAATTTTAAGCCAAGAGCACTATCCTTTAAAAAAGAGTTAAAAGAGTAATTGAAATCAAGTTCACGAAAATAAACATCAGGGAAACATATGAATGCCCCATCTGCTCCCCTTCTGGGGAAGCTTCTCATAGTACTCTAGAGCTATTGCAGGAGCTCTTGGTATGGAAACACAACCTGAAAAATTCAGAGGAGTTCTTCACGCCATTGTCAGATTTCAACAAACATGC
Source organism: Meles meles (assembly GCF_922984935.1). Lineage (NCBI taxonomy): Eukaryota > Metazoa > Chordata > Mammalia > Carnivora > Mustelidae > Meles > Meles meles. The sequence goes on from NC_060072.1 coordinate 62,834,280, forward strand.
AGAGTCAAGGAATTTTTTTTTTTTCTGCTGACTGAGGCCCAACATCTTACTTTTAAAATTAAAGATGGGGGGGGGCGCCGGGGTGGCTCAGTGGGTTAAAGCCTCTGCCTACGGCTCAGGTCATGATCTCAGGGTCCTGGGATCAAGCCCCACATGGGGCTCTCTGCTCAGCAGGGAGCCTGCTTTCCCCTCTCTCTCTCTCTCTGCCTGCCTCTTGGCCTACTTGTGATCTCTGTCTGTCAAATAAATAAATAAAATCTTTAAAAAAAATTAAAAATGGGCAACTTAAAAAATAAAGACAGGAAATAAAGACAATTAATAAGTGAGATTTTTATAGCCTGATGAACAATTTTCCAGAAAAGTCCATAGTTTTATTCCCATCTTTTGGGAAAAAGATCTCACAAGGAGTGTTCTCCAATTTTTCTGCCATTTATCCTAGATATTACATATTTATACTTTTTAGTTGAGAGAAAGATTCCTTGTGTCTTAGTCTCTTCAAGAGATGTATATTTCCAATTGAATTTCATTCTTCCTAAACCAATTAAGACATAAGTCAACTTGACTCAAAGACAGCCCTCAGTAGATGAACTTATTTCCCCGTATACGAGTCAGAGAGAGAACCATTTACATATGGTACATGTGTCTACTTATTAGTCAATCAATAATAATTTATTGAGTATTTATTATAACCTTAATTCTGTGACTGACACAAAGAATGTATTTGTTTCTCAACTATTCTATAGTTAGTTGAGCATAAATTTCATGAAACATAAAAAGTAACAGTTCACAAGAAAAAATGCCAAATACCAGATGAGTGATACAGATGATAAGAAATGACACTTGCTCAGAAGGCCGAGGAAGCTCTGGAAATATCTATGAACACGTAGTGGAACAGCAGGAAGCTTGACCCTCACTTCGAGGGACAAATTAGAACTATCTATGTGGAAAGAAGTTTGTGAGGAAAGCAAGGGATGGACAAAGACATTCTAGAGGGATGACAAAAATATGAGAATGAAACTACAATTTTTTAAGTGGAGTCCACAAATTGAGCTGAAAACGTAGAGTTGGAAAGAATTATGTAGGGGCAGACCAAAGATAACTTTGAATGTTCAGCTAGTGAATTTGGAATTTATCTGTAATATAAAGATGCTAAAGATTTTTGAATAGTGGAGTGATAGGAGTATACTTGTGTTTCAGGAACATTAGTCTAGAATCCACATACAGGTTGCATTTGATCATGGCCTATGGGATTTGTTGCTTCTCAACTTTGTTTCCAGAGTTCTGTAAATATCTATTTTTCACGAGACAACATAAAGCAGTTACTCTAATCTGAGCAGTAAATATTTATTGAGTGCTGTGTTCTGGGCATTTTTCTGGGTACTGTAATCAGAGTGGTGAAAAAGATAGTCCCTGCCCTTGTTGAGCTTACATTCTAATGGTGGAGGGGAACACTAGAATACAATAAATCATCATAAAAGATATAGCACAACTTCAGTAATGTTAAATGTTATAGAGAAGAACAGAAAATTTTGAACTAGAGGGCGACAGGGTTAGATGGACACTACTTAGTTGGGGACAGTCAAGGAAGGGGTCTCTGAGGATGTGGTTTCTGAGTGCGAACCTGAACGGTGAGGAGAAGGAAGGAGCCAGGAGACAAGCTGGGGATCAAGTATTTCAGGTTTTTCATTTTATTCTTGTGTTATAGGAAGCAATTGTAGAGCTTTGTTCTGTTTATTTGTGTTTATTTATTTAACAAAGTGACATATGCTGATTTACATTTTAAGAAAATCACCCTGACAGCTTTTGTAGAGAATAAATTGTGGATATGTGTGTGTGTGGGGGGGGCGGATGGAATAGAAGCAGGGAGAACAGTTTGGATGCTATTATAAGAGCTCCTTGAAAGATGGTGGGGAGTGGTCAAATAGGAATTCTCTCTCTCTCTCTTTTTTTTTTAAACATAAGGCTTTTGAGACTAGCTGATGGTATAACTGGAAAGACCTTTAATTTTATCAATCAAAGTGGGATCCTTCTGAGCATAAAAGAGAACTCTTTTAATAGTTATGCCAGGATAGGTACAAGTGGGGACTATATTAGGCAAGTTAGCACATATGGTATGGAAAAAAAGAAGAACCAAGAATGATATATAAGTGAATAGTTGCAGGGCCACACCTTCTGGGTCCTTCTCTATAGCAACAGCTTAGTTGAAAAATTTATTTTAATTCATGGGCCTATAAGAGTTATATTGACTTACTAATGAGGATTTAGAATAATGAATAGAGAAGAGGTAGTTATTTCTTTGTTTATTGTCCTGTACATGGGTACATAGATTCTTCTACAGTGTTTAGGTACCATGTCTTCTTGTTCAGGTTCAGGAACCATTGCTTTATTTTCTTTATTGTCAAATATGCTATCTTGGCTAATTTTCTGTCTCCTGCTGTATTAACTTCCTAGGGCTGCTATAACAAATTACCACAAACTGGGAAGTTTAATGCAACAGACACCTATCTCTCACAGTCCTGGAGGCTAGAAGCCTGAAGTCAAGGTGTTGACAAGGCCATGATCCTCTGAAGGTGCTAAAAAAGACTCTTTTCCTTCCTAGCTTCTTGTGGCTCTCCTAACTTTTGGTGGCTCCTGCAAGTCCATAGTGTTCCTTGGCTTGTAGGAGATGCATCACTTCAGTCTCTACTGCCTTGTGTATGTGGCCTTGTTGTTGTTGTTTCTTTTTGTTCTTTTTTTTTTTTTTTTTTTTTGGTGGATCTCTGTTTGTCCTCTCCTCTTCTTAAAAGAACACCAGTCCCTGGTTGTAGGACTCATCCTAATTCAGTGTGACCATACCTTGACTTAACCAATTACATCTCTGAAGATCCTGTTTCCACATAAGGTCACATTCTGAGGTTCTGGGTGGACAGGACTTTTTGAGGTATGCTGTTCAGCCTACTGCATTTACATGAGAAAAAGGTAGCAATACTGTCATTGCTCAAAATACCATGGGTGGGGGCGCCTGGGTGGCTCAGTGGGTTAAAGCCTCTGCCTTTGGCTCAGGTCATGATCCCAGGGTCCTGGGATCGATCCCCGAATCAGGTTCTCTGCTCAGCAGGGAGCCTGCTTCCTCCTCTCTCTCTCTCTGCCTGCCTCTCTGCCTACTTGAAATCTCTTTCTGTCAAATAAATAAATAAAATCTTTAAAAAAAAATTACCATGGGTGTTAGCATCCTGCTTGGAGTAAAATAAAATACGTCTTCTTACCTTTGCCTGCAGTTCCCTCATACCGTTTATTTAGTGCTGGTTACATCATCATTAATTATGTTTCTGCATCATCCTCTGTGAATACTGGGTTCCAATGACTCTATTAAAGTTGTTACTATGCTTTGCTGATAACCACAAGTGCAAGTCTTATCCAGAGTCTGTAGGAAAATGTTGTCATTCATTCTCTAGTCATATTAAATTTATTTTGCAGAATTTTATATGTAAATGTAAAATACATTATCTTCCAACTATAACTTCTCCTGAAAGCTTGTAGTCATTGTATTCCTAGAATGTGATCTCTCTCTCTGTCCTGCTCTCATTAAAGATTTTATTTACTTCTACCTTTATTGAGATATGATTGACAAATAATATTGTATGTATTTAAGATGTAAAAGAGATGTTTCAGTATATATCAGACTCATAATAACAGAGAGTAGCATGGTGGTTACTAGGGGCTGGGGTGTGGGGAAGATGAGAGACAAGAGTCAAAGTGTATAAACTTTTAGTTATAAGATGAATAATTTCTGGAACTAGTACAATAGTACCACATGATGATTGTAAGTTAATGATACTGTATTGTACACTTGAAATTTGTTAAGAGAGTAGATCTCAGGTGTTTCCACTACAGAATGTGATCTCTTAGCATTGACCACATCACTGCCTTCCATGTGCTACCAGAATTGGTGAGGAGAGGCAAGGAGCCTGTAAGTGCAGTAAGAAGAGTGATTCTTTTCACACAAGGAGCCTCTGGCCCTCATCCAGGGCTGACTTGGGAGAGCATGGCATTACCACAATGACTAGAGGCATGGACATCCATTAGAAAGGCCTATTTGAGCGTTGCAGAGCAAAGGTCCTGAAATCCCTCAGAGCACATACATACAGATACCACCAGAGGAATGTTGAGCCTATAGAAGGGTTAGGGTGACCACCCTGGGTGCCAGCAGTGGATGAGGATAAGCACAGGGTTACCCTGCTCCCCCGCCACTCCCCAGTGTTACTGAGCAGAGGCAGCTTAGCTTCATAATCAGAGGAAATGACAAGAGAAACCCTGTACACGGGTCCTCACACAGCCTCAAGTCCGAGAGATTTTTGAATCTTGAGGTTTGAGGAGAGAATGTAGAATGGTCGGCAGCCTCTGAGCTGGCCATCATTGATCCTCACCTTCTGGTCTTGACACTCAAGTAATCACCACCTCTGAAGTATGAGCTGGATTCACTGACTTGCTTTAATGAATAGAATATGACAGAAGTAATGGGATGTGACTTCTGAGGTTGGATCATACAAAGACTGTAGCTCCTGTCTTGGTTTTTTTTTTTTCCCCCCAAAATGGAGATGGTTGGAGAACTTGACAAGAGCAGCTTCAGTAGAATGATGGAGATGAAAGATTGCTGAAAGTGAGTCAGAGGATGAGGTAAAGAAATGGAGAGCACACAGATAAATAATACATCCAAAGGATTTTACCATAATAAATACAGATGATAGCAACATTGTCTTATATATAAGATAATACAGCAGCTGGAGTGGGGGATGGGGTTAAAAGAGAGTAATTTAAAGACAGGACATAGAACATGTTTAAGCTCCAATGGAAGGACTTGGTAAAAAGGAAACAATGAAAGAGAAAAGAGTGGAAGAAGATGGTTTCCACTAGCTGGTATAGGCAGAAGAGGGTGCATCCAGAGTAAAAGGGGAGGGGTTGGCTTTGGAGAGGAGAAGTTATTGTTTATCCATTTTTATGGGAGAGCAGACAAATTATAGACACAGATGTATGTAAGCTGGTATAAATGAGACATGGGAAAGGGCGTCATTCCCTTTTGACTCATATTATTTTATCACCGAAATAAGGGAGGTAGGTAAGGAAGCACTGACTGATGTTTGGAAAGAAGGAAGGTATGAAATAGGTTTTGAGGAGAGGACCAAACTAATCTGGAAAAAGCTAAATGTATCCCTGAGATATATAGTTGAGATGTAAAGCGAGTCAAGTCTGTGTGGTTATAATTGCTAACATTGTATGTGTTTGTGTTCTTTTCCTCCAGCTAAGATTCAACTGCTGTGATGAGCCATGGAGTAGGTGTAAGATTGGGGGAAGCCAGGTTTGGGTTTTGCTGCGGATACATAGCACAGGACGAAAGGGGCAAGGTATTGGAGGGTATCTGTGTTGGTTTGTTTGTTTTAAGATTTTATTCATTTGTTTAAGAGAGAGAAAGAAGACAAGTGGGGAGAGGAGCAGAGGAAGAGGGAGAGAAAATCTCAGGCCCACTGCGAGCTGAGTACGGAGCCCAGTGTGGGGCTCAATCTGATGACCCTGAGATCATGACCTGAGCCAAGATCAAGAGTCTGACACTGAATGGACTGAGCCACCCAGTTGCCCTGGAGGGTATTTGTAACCGGTGACTATAATGATGGCTCACAGTGTCTGAGCTGGGCAATTAAGGGGAGAAGGGAGAGTGGGACTGGAGAGATGGACAGAAGAGAAATAGTGGAATCACTATGTCGAAGTTCTCAAAGGGTTTGCACACCTGTAACTTCATCCTTTGCCTTTCTCCCTGCAACACGTCCTATCACCTGGTCAGAGACCTGCAGCCCTCCAGTCCTGGGGAATGATCTGCTGTTCTCCCGGGGGGAGCAGGCTGTGAGGTACATGCTGTGGTGTCCTTGCACATGCTTTTCTCTTGGTGTAGAACACCTTACTCTACTTTTAGTCTGACTGTTGCTTCTTGCCTTCTAACCATCGCTTCCTCCATGGCATAACTCTAGCAGTTACCACACTGCCCTGTAATTGTTCTTTATTGACTTTGTTTCTCTAATTAAAACGTGAATCTTGTGAAAGCAGAGACCATGTATCATTCAAGTGTGTATCTCTGGCACAGGGCGTGGCCACAATAATTAAATGACCTATGTTCCTCGGTTTCTGACAGAAGTGAATGTCATAAAGTCATCAGGTGAAGAATCTTTTCTCATAGGACATTTCATTTCCCTTCTCGTCCCCTTCTCTTTTTTAAATTTAATTTAATTTATTTGAGATAGAGAGCACAAGGTCGGGGGAGCAGCAGAGGGAGAGGGAGGAGTGGGCTCGGGACTAGTTCCCAGAACCCTGGGGTCATGACCTGAGCAGAAGGCAGACATAACGACTGAGCCACCCAGGTGCCCTGTCCCCTTCTGACTTTAATATTAGAGTTATGTGCTATTTCTTTGAGAGTAAAAATGTTTAATAGTATTTTCACATACTTTCCTTATTTTCTTTATTTTCATATCAGCCATTATCATTTATAAATGGTAACAAAATAGGAATAAGAGTAAGATCCTTTGGCTAGATCCACACTCTCCTTTGCTGTATGTGGAGGAGAAAGAAACTTCTTGATGACCCTTACTTCGTTCTTTGCAGACAAGTAGGTGAGTCCATTTGAATATGCGCAAGTGCTACAAGGTTACAAGCTAAACTTTGTAAGAAGCTTGTTGACTTCACTCTGTTATTTCATATTAATCATCCAAAATTCCACCCACATTTGTCCATAATGGTGAGTTAATGTGAATGGATAATTCTGACTGTACCAGCTTTTGCAAGAATACTGCATTGACCATGCTCTGGTAACTTGGGTTTCTTCGTGAAGGGCAACAATTTGCATTATTGGGTTAACAGTTTAACAGCCTATTAAAGACAGGGAAAGAGGGTCTCCTAACTACCCTGTAAATTTCGTTGCAAATGTTGCAGATGTGAAATGAAAATAATCCTGAAAGTATCTTCTTTACCAATTTTGGGTTATTCAACACAAAGTGGTTGTGTAAATAACACGAGAGAGCAATTCTGGTTAATTAAGACTTAATTGAGAGTAGTCTTTAAAGATGGAAATAGTAAACAGCCAGAGAGATTACCAGCCAAACATTTTGTGAGATGAAGAGGAAGAAACAAATAAATAAATGTAACATTTAATGACTTATATGTTATGTACTAGAATAAAAATATTCTTCCATGTAATAGACGTGTATATCATTCTTTACAGCGACAGGGCAGAGATCTTCCTTCTCCTCTCCTTTCTTCTCCCCCTTATCTTTCCCCTACTTCTCTTCCTCCTCCTCCTCCTTCCTATTATTCCTATTATTATTGAAATGAACCACATGTGAGATCTTTCTTGAAATGCGAATGAATGAATTGAACTTTTTTTTCCTAATTAATTTATACCCTCTAATATGCCAAGAAAAACTTTGGCCACTCTGGGAATTCCTAAAAATTTAGGAAGTGGCTATTTTTATAGAGATGTAATTTACAATTAAAGATTATTAAAGAAGGTAATATTTTGATGAAAGTAGAGAATTTTTTTATTACCACATACATTAAGATGTCCTCAGGTGTATCAAATTTTTTAAAAAGATTTTATTTATTTATTTGAGAGAGAGAAAGAGGGCGAGCACGAACAGGGGGAGGGGCAGAGAGATAGGGAGGGGAAGCCCTATGTGGGGCTCAATCCCAGGACCCTGAGATCACCACCTGAGCCAAAGGCAGACCCTTAACCAACTGAGCCACCCAGTGCATATCCAGTTTTAAATTTTTGGGTCAGTATACTTAAGTTTCTCTAACACAGGCATGACATTTCAAGCATGAAACAGTTAAAAACATTGGTTAGAATTGAAGTATATTCTATTTTCTAGAATTCTCATGAGTAGTTCAGAAATGCTATCACAGCACATTAAATGTTATTATACTGATTATTTATCACATGGTTAATTATGCCTAATGCAAAGTGAGGGTTTACTGCAACTGATTATAATTGGATGTATTTGGCTGCAGTTAGAATTTGTAATGGTGTGAGGTTTATACTTTAGCTTGGCATGAGAAAGGGAAAAGCTTTGGTAATGAATTTATAGCAATAAATAGGTCATAGATTTACTGCTAAAAGCATCACAGTTAAACAATTTTATATATATATATACACATATATATATATATCTCAAGGCTAAATGCATACACATATTTATCTGCAAAGCATACAACTAAAACATACTAAATTGCTGATGAAGATTTTTCTTTTGCTGGTTGATTTTTTGTATCACTCTTGAAGGTTCTTGGAGATCACTGAATTGAGAGGTGTGACTAGAAATCTTTACATGTATTAAAAATTATAAGAACAATTAAAGTTCTTAGTAGACTAATCTCAAACTTAGTTACATATTATTAGTGTGGGCATCTAGGCAAGTGAAAGTCTAAGTAAGTATTAAATAGGAAGAGTTGTAGAAGCTCTTAAATTTCCTTGCACAGCATAATAAATGCTTTCCATAAGGATGCCAGCCTACCCCTTGTTTTTCAGCTTTTCTGTGGTCAAAGTTAAGATTTTTTAAAAATTAATTTACTCAGGTTGGCAATTGTGGATATCCCTTAACCCTATTATACTTTCATCCTCAGAGACAGGGAGAAAGTTCACCTCAAAATTCACATCATGAAGTGTATTTGAAATTTTAGTTTTTGATGCATAATTTAAAGGAGATTTCACATTTTTATTTCATGTATTTAAGTGCTTAGATCTTGTCACAACATTTTGCCCTTTACCCTGTCCTGTTTAGTATTTTGACTTTTGACTTGGATAATGGAAAGGATGGGTGAGAGCTATAAAGAACGGCTAATATTTCAAATGGCAAAATAAAAATTAAAAAATCTTGCTAGGTGGGAATAAAAACTTTGCAATGTAACAAGAATAAATTAAAAGTCCAACAGTCTAAATTTAAAAGAAAAAAAAAGTTAAAAGGAATATAATGGAGAGTTTTAACTTTATGAAGTAATGTGCAAAATACCTTTGGGTTTTAGTGAAACACAAGTTTCAGAAGAGTCTAGTGGTGCTAACAAGTTAAAACTAAGAGGACTAAACTTAGGTCAAAAATGGTTTTATGATACCGTTGGCCTCCTGGTGTTTAGATCTTGTCTCCTGGCCTGTACTAGGACCTGAGTGCCATAGGAGCATTCCTAATCTGGAGTCCATCAGGGTGAGATGGGGAGAGAAGACATAGGAGGGCTGCCAAGGTGGCTGAAGTAGGCCAGGGCAGTTTAGGGAGGAATTGGTAAGACCTGCCTCCAAGGGAGAGTTGGGGGTCACTGCGCATACTCAACCTAAAGAAGAATAGATTTAATGAAGACTCAGCTGTGTACAGTTGAGGCTATTATTTAGGAATGGAAATGAATTTATTTTTCAGTGTTCTGGAGAACTTAGAGGTAGAAGTAATAGAAATGCTCATAACATTTCAGTAAAACAAACTTTCCCCAAGGAAGAACAACATTGGGACAGTCTGCATCACAGTTACAGAGTTCCTTGACATTTGATGTATACAAGTTGGAGCCAAATCTTTGAGGAACCATAGGTAGAGGGTAGCTTGGCTCTTGTGACTTCCCAAGACCCTAACTTTGTTATGATTCGTTCAATTCTCTGGGCATTTTGGAAGGCATATTTTGTTATTGTGGCGTATTGGCATATTTTGTTATTTGTTATTCCACTGCACATAACAGTATCCTGAAGTTAATCAGTATTCCATTTGGCAAAAGAGAAGCAGAATTGTGAACTATTCAAGGCCAAAAAGTACATAACAAATGTTGGAGATTTTTATCTTGAGATTCTTCTATTTAGTCCTGTGTACAATGCATATTTCTGCTGGTGATTACTCTCAGTTACGACATTGTAATTTATAGAATTGGGTATAAATTATGAAATAGGGAGAAAGAAAGAGAACTCAAAACTGTTAGGATCGCTTGAATTTTAATGATTTATTAGCATATACACAAAGCTTGAATGTTAAATATGGCAAGCAAGTTGATTGATTTGAGGCACACTTCCAAAGGGGGAAAAATGTTACTTTCTCTCTTTCCCTCAGTTAACATCTGTTATGTAGTAGAGATTCCAGGGAAGAAACGAGAGGGGCTGAGTGTGCTCCATCCCCACGGAGGAAGTAAGCTACGTGGGAATCAAGAACAGAGGTGCAAGGCTAACTCCAACATGGTGAGTTTGAGCACAGATTTTGATCTTTTTGAGAAAGAGAAAGTGGGGTGATTTTCTGTGGCCCCTGCAGTTGTTGTTGGTGGTGAGGTGTTGGAGCTGGGAAGAATCCCCTTGGAGCCTAACAATGTGGAAGGAGAGAAGCAGTGAAAACCCTACATCTGAGAGGATGTCAGGAAAGGATCATCTGAAGGGTGAAAGATCAAGGCCTTGGTGGCAAACGTGGGGGCAGCTCAGGAAATGGCAGGGGATAAGCATGTTTGGCAGGACTAGCCAAAGGAAAATGTGTGTGTGGAGGTATCAGCAGTTAGAGAATCTCAGGCCTAAGCTGCATGTGGTGGTGTTTGGGGCCATTGACGTCAGAATTAAAGAAAACTTGTAAGTCTTGAGCTTACTGAGGATCTGTCTGGGAACAGGAAACCCTGAGGAGAGGAGGAATAACAGGGGAGACCTACAGTTGGTTTACCAACAGCTTGCAGGTAGCACTGGATTGCTTACGGGGTACCTGTAGACAAACCAGAACAAACATTGCAAAAACAAGAGAGCAAGTATTCTCCCATCAGTGTTCTCAAAGAAGTGTCCCCAAATCCATTATCATCCAAGCATCTCCATTACCATCACTTCATTCCTCACATCTGTCCTTATCACAAGCCTGTTATTTATCAATTCCTTCCGCCAAGCTCAGATTTAGGCCACAACCTCCCTTGACAGGGTCATTGCCATGCCTTCCAACTGATCCTCTTTAGCTTGTTCTCTACCCTGCAGCCCAAGTACTTGTGAAAAAGCGAAATAGAGCCTAACATCCTTATTCATAATGTGCTTCGGTGGCTTCTGTTTTCTTCTGTGGTTAAAGTCGAAGGCCTCACCGTGGCCTCCAAGCCCTGTTGTAATCTGGCATCTCTGTTCTTTTGTGATTAGTGCTTCTCTCTCTTAACTCTCTGCCTCCTGCAATGTGTGCAGTAATTGCTGTGGAACCGGCACAGGTTGGACTCAACTAGAGGACATGGAGAGCTTTGGCAGAAGGAAGACCTTATAGAAATGAGGAGGGGAACCTGGATGGCTCAGTGGGTTAAGCCTCTGCCTTTAGCTCAAGTCATGATCCCAGGGTCCTGGGATCAAGCCCCGCGTTGGGTTTCCATGCAATACCTCAGTGACTCAGGCCTATGGCTCTTCCATCCCCTCTAGACCTTGGAGTTTTACAATTTCAGCCCGAAAATGGAGAGTGGTGGGAAGGCCTATTTGCAACTTAACCATTTCAGCCTGGAAGTGACTCACCTTGGCCCACGTTCTATGGGTGAGGACCAGTCACACGGACATATCTCAATACAAAGCGCCCTGGTTAATTGAATGCTTTCCATAAACAATGTGACACTGGGAAAGGAGAACTTGCATCTTTGGTAGAAAGTTGGCCATCTCTGCCACAGGCAGGGAATGAAAAATTATGTCTCATATGTTGCTTTCTATCCATTACCTTGCATATTGTTTTGTTCATCAGCAATTAGTACTAATTATTGGTGTATTTGTTGAATGGATCTAAAAACAACTGAACTCTAACCGGAGGGTAGAGGTTTTAGGGTTTCCTTTATGATAAAGTTGGCTCCATACAGTCTTTAGCTACTGGAAAGTTGAGCCTTCCCATTTTTCTCATTGTGATGATTGATGAAAATCTCTTTGGCTTGATATCTGCCTTGTCCTCCCATATTGACCCAAGTTCATTGACTCACAGTATTTTGTAATCATCACACACATAGTTCAGGGGCATGGTGGAGATATTGTTTACAGATAAGGATTTATCATGTGTGTGAATATTTTATAGGAGGAAGTAATATTATTGAGTATATAGTCATATTTTCTCTTCTACATGGAAAAAGACAAGTTTATTTCTGTAATCCACCTCAGATGCACAGAAAGCATGTTAGCTAAAATGTTTCAGGTTGAAGTGTAAGGGTGCATAAGGGAAAATTCTCTATCCTACTAAGGAAGAACTGTCTCCCAATGTGGGAGGCAGATCACAGAGTGTGAGTGCAGTGTTTCTACGGGGAAGATTAGGAGGATAACTGCTCTTGGTGGATGCAAAACCTGTTAGTTTATCCTCTGACTTTCATTGTTCCCTTTCTCCAAAACATCCGATGAGGTTGACAGAAACTTGGAGAAAACACCTCTTCTGTCACTAGTGTCAAGAAGGACCAGCTCAAAGAACCATTTGCCTGTCTTTCTCTGACATTGTTTTAGCTCTTCATATTTGGGCTATTGGAAGGACAGAGAAAAGCAATAAATCCCCTTAAGAAAAGCAGATGGATTTTTCTGTGACTAATGTTTGGAGACAGGGGAGGAGGAGGGAACGGAGTATCTCCTATGAAGGAAAGTTAAGAAATACCGATTTGTGAATTGAAATTTTATTCAATCTTATATACCTGTCTAGAGTGGCAATTTGTTTTTTATTTTAATTTAAATTCAATTAATTAACATATAGTGTATTATTAGTTTCAGAGGTAGAGTTCAGTAATTCATCAGTTGTATATAATCCCCAGTGTTCATTACATCATGGGCCCTCCTTAATGTCCACCACCCAGTTACCTCAGCCCCCCACCCACCTGCCCTCCAGCAACCTTCAGTTTCTTTCCTATGCTTAAGAGTCTCTTTATGGTTTATCTCCCTCTCTGATTTCATCTTGTTTTATTTTTCCCTCCCTTCCCCTATGATCCTTTGTTTTGTTTCTTAAATTCCACATATGAGTAAAATCATATAATTGTCTTTCTCTGATTGACTTATTTTTGCTTAGCATAATGCCCTGCAGTCCATCATGTCATTGCAATGTTTATAAAAGCAATGTCCACCATAGCCAAACTATGGAAAGAGCCCTGATATCCATCAACAAATGAATGGATAAAGAAGACACACACACACACACACACACACACACACACACACACACAGGAATATTACTCAGCCATCAAAAAATTAAATCTTAAAAATGAAACGAAGTGGGATCAGGAGGGAGACAAACTATATGATAATCTTAATCTCACAAAACAAACTGAGGGTTGCTGGGGGGAGGGGGCGTATGGAGAGGGTGGTTGGGTTAGGGACATTGGGGAAGGTATGTGCTATGGCGAGTGCTGTGAAGTGTGTAAACCTGGAGATTCACAGACCTGTACCCCTGGGGCTAATAATACATTATATGTCAATAAAAAACGAAAATAAATTAAATCTTACCATTTGCAATGATGTGGATGGAAGTAGGGACACATTTTAATGACTGATGCAGTTTCCAATAATGTTTTTCTGAGATATTTTTCTCAACCTAGAAACAGGTAAATGGATCTTATCCTGCTGTTGGGATCTGCTTTCACAATTTAGCCCAGTCTCGTAGAGGTAGTGTATTTGCTCTAAAATATATGGGTGAGCAGAACAAAAGATTATCCCTGAGATATAAAAATAGCAAGATTAGGCTGTGATGCAGAATAATTCTATGTGAATTCAAAGGCTAGATTTCGTGTGTTTTTTTAAAAAAGATTTTATTTATTTGAGAGAGAGTGTACACATAAGCAGAGAGGGGGAGGAGCAGAAGGAGAGGGAGAAGCGGGTTCCCCATTAAGCAGGGAGCCCTAGGTAGGGCTCTGTCCCAGGACTCTGAGATCATGACCTGAGCTGAAGGCAGATGCTCAACCAACTGAGCCACACAGGGCCCCCTCAAAGGCTATATTTTTCTACAAAGTATATCTCCTGAGAGTAGGCCATTGGAGTGTTGTATGTACTCTGAGGATCTTATTCTTCTTCAGAACACAGAACTGGAGCCAAGTAGTAGGAATTACTAATAGGTACATGTTTGTATTTAGTAATGGTTAAAAAATTGAAACATTGAAAGTTGTCTCAGAATGGAATGGGTTATCTTATATTTTAGAGTTTTCTGTTATGCTGTACAATGGACAGGAATTAAATATTTGTGTTGGGATTTAAACTATATGACTTCTGAGAGGCTGAATATGCAAACAGACAGTGGCCAGGCTACATATAAAAACTGAACTCTGATTCAAGCCTGCAGCAACCAGCCCAGTAAACCAATCCATTATCTATAATGATGAACCCAGGAAGAAAGTCTGCTATCTGTAAGTCAATTTGTAGGAAGTCAGACCCACTATCTTAAGCAATAATGACTCCTATAATAATCAATCCTCAAAAGCCAGGACTTGGTTCGTAATTGACAGCCTCCCTAAGTTTTGCCCCCTCTTCCAACTTAGGACCAACCAGAGAAAACCAACTGCGTACCCCTATCTAATCACATAGAATACCCAACTTCTAATCAACTCACTTATGGCTTCCCCAGGCCAACAGTTTCCAATCAGGGCCTATCTAGAAGTCTTCTCTCTTTTCTATCAAGAACCTCTGCTACCCCTCTGACTGCCTTTGGATCTTTGCCAAAACACAGTGATGATGGCTGACTCCCTTGCTAGAGTAAGCTGAGAGACAGCTTCTTCTTGTTCTCATTTGGGTGGTCTTCATTTATTTTCACCCTTCTAATGATTTTCTGACATTTAGATTCTAAAAATGTAAATAAAGGAATCCCAGTGACAAATCAATGCACCAGGCTCTTTCCAACTTCTCAGTATTATCATCACCTCACCATTTGCAGGTTTTCAGGCTCACGGCCCAATTGCCCTTCTTATCCAATTCCAAAACTTGTGCCCCCAAATCATCTAATAATTGCAACTAACATGCATTGTATGTTTATTATGTTCTAGGCTTTGTGCTAAGCACATTATATAGATGAATTTATTCAGTATCCACAGAGTAGGTGCTGTTAGGAGTCCCACGTATCAGATGAGGACATTGAGACCAGAAGAGGCCAGATAATGAAATACTGGCTTGTGGACTTAGAACAAGTCTTTAAAGTCTCAGAGTCCAGACTCCTCTCTTCTATGTTCTTTTCCCTCATTGTCATTTATTTGCTTTCTGTTGATTAAGTTTGTGTCAAGCTACTTATTTTATTTCCCATTCCACTCAGGGCTGGTTAGGATGCCTTATGTTTCATTCTTGAGTTCCTTCTTCTCAATCACTTTCTCTTCTTCTCAATCAGATCCGATCCTCAACTCCAAAATGTGCCTCTCCACTCAGCTGTTTTGTGAAAGAACTCTTCGCAGGGCAATACTTTGCATATATGTTCAGTGTTGTTGCATATATGTTCAGTGTTGTTGGGGTGCATTCTTTTCCAGTGCTTGGTTGTTTAATTTACACCTGCTCCACTTGTAGGCCCTCTGTTTCTCCTCTTTGTTGTCTCTTTTCATCAATTTGTGCCTCATAGAAAATAATAATAAAATAGGAAACCCTTTGTCAAGCATGGGGAATATTTTCATGAATCTACATTCTAAATTCTACTTTCTAAATTCATGCCTATTCCTGACAGTCAGCAATTGAGATCTTTGTATACAGGTGCTATGAAAGCATTGTCATTAATTTTACTAGCTCTTTTTCCTGTGTGGGAGGAAAACAAAAAGTTGGCTTCCCTGTTAGCCAAGTTCATGTCTTTATCTTACTCATTGCCTGCACTTAAACATTTTGGTACTCGACCAGGAAAAGAGTACACTGTGATGTACTCTGGCAGTCATAGCCTATTTTTTTTAATCTGGCATTTGCCCTTCCCATATATTCTAATCACAGTGTTTACATAAGCTGCACAGAGTCACATGTATTTATACATGGCCTCATATCCACCGAAATATCTGATTTATTTGTATATAGTTCTGTGAAACACAGAACTGCTCTCACAGATCCATGGATGCACGCAGTCCTTGGAATGAAGGAGGAACGGCTAGTAAGATGAGAGGGTGCATGGTTTAGTAAAGTAAAAAGAGTTAGAGTGGGTCTAAAAAGCCTATTTCCCTTCCTTCTCTCAGAATTGAGTCCTCCTTTGGCTCCCATGTTTCATTGTCTTAACTTAATATCACATTCATTCTAGTCTATTTTGTATCAGAGTTCTCTGTATATCTCTTTCTCATTTATAGTTTTATAGGTCTCTGCTGTCCACTATGATCACTGAGTGGTCACTGACCACTTGGAATGTGGCTTCTTGAACTGAATATATTGTAAAGCCTCAGATATACTGGAAAACTTGATAAGAAAAAAAAGTGTAAAATATCTCATTAATCATTTTTATAATTGAGCATATTGATAATACTTTTGATATGTGTATTTTAAAAATATATTATTCAAAATTTCACCTATTTCTATTTACATTTTAAATATAGCCACTAGACATATTAAAAGTCCATATTTGCTCTTAAGGACACATTAAAATCATTTGGAAGGGCTCTTTGAGGACTTTCCAGAGCATATGTTCTGCTGACAGGGTGACACCATCATTAAGACCATCCCCCTAATTAATTAAAAAAAATAAAAAAGAATCCACATTTGCTTTCACTTGTGGCTGTCTATATATTTTGATTGGGTAGTGCTGTTACAGATGGCAGCGACTGTACAATTTTCAAACACAAAATGGTACATCGTATTTTCAGGCAGTTGAAGAGAAATATTTGTTGAAATTGAGAAAGTAGATTGGGAGCTTGACAAAAATAAACGAGTGAATGGGTGATAAGTAGCTCAAAGAGTTTGGTTAATTCAGAGGGCTAAAATTTGCTGCCAGATTCTCAAAAATGTAGGTGTTATTAGACATAATGAAAACACAGAGGCAGGAGCCTCATTACAAATACATGTGTGTGCTGCTGGAGGCATTCTTTTGATATTCAGTGCACATTTTTTAAGGCCCATTAGATGCCAGGTCCGGTTTAAACATTGATGATGCAAAATGATTCTGATAGTATACAGCAGCGACCCTCCAGGAACTAGAGTGAGGGTAGAAATGCATATAGGGGTGCCTGGGTGGCTCAGTCGGTTAAGCGTCTACCTCTGGCTCAGGTCATGATCCCGGGGTCCTGGGATTGAATCCTACATCGGGCTCCCTGCTCAGTGGGGAGCTTGCTTCCCCCTTTCCCTCTGAAGCTCCCCCTGCTTGTGATCTCTCTCTCTCTCTGTCAAATATATAAGTAAAATCTTAAAAAAGAGAGAGAGAGAAATGCATACGATTACTTTTCATTCAGTGAGGTACCTAGTCAGAGAGGATGGTCTTTGCCATAAGGCTATATATAAAACCTAGGGCGGCCAAATGGCCATGAGATGAACATTCAGTCATGTGATTGGGAAGTGAGACCCCCGCAGAAGTTGTCCTGAAGTTCTTATCATTTGTTTGTCTTGGCACAGTTCCATGGGTAAAAGGCTTCAACAGAAGGGAGCTCTGAAAGCATTATCTACGGGAATTTGTAACTAACTGTTTATCAGTTGCACTTCTGGCAACAGAAAATGTGTTAAGTGTGGATGACTGTGCACTTTCAGCATTGGCTGAACTGCTCCCTGCCTAACAACAGGAAAACAAGTACCGCTAAGATATATGAGGCATTCCCTCTGTATTCTTTACTGGGTTTATACTGCTTTGTTTGGGAAAAGAACTAATTTCCAGGTTAAAGTAGGCACATTGGCGTCTGGTGAGTGATTGCTGTGCATGTAGGTAACCATACTTAGTGCCCCCTCTTGCATTTCCCAGCAGCGAAGATGATGTCCTCAGTTGTGTCCCAGGCAATGGCTGTACCATTATCTCATTCATTGCTTGGGACACAACTGCCCTTTCTAAATGTAATCTTCCATTTGGTAACATTTCCAAAGTAGTGTGTAGGGAACTTGTTCATGTGATAGTCACTAAAGTCACGCGGCTACCATTACTCCCCACTTCATTTGGGAGAACTAGATAGAGACAAACACTTTGCCTTCTTTCAGAAGAGACATAAGACTGGCATCTGGACCACTGTGGCTATTGAAGAGCCTGTGTGGTCTCATGCTAAGAGTGCTAGCCCTTTGTGGTCTCATGTTATTGGCTGCATTGTCCCAGCGAAACAAACATTGCCTAAATTATGCTCACAAAGAGTTTTTCTTTGAATTCCTAGTCTGGAATTCTGTAAAAATGGTACTGTTATCCCTGTTTAACAAAAGAAGCAACTGAGACCCAGAGACGTGAGACAATGGCCCGTTTTTGCCCAGATAAGTTGTGAATTTCTAATTTGATCTCAGGATTCTGACTATTAAAGCTAATGCCTTTCTTCTATGCCATGCAACCACTCACTAATTGCAGGTGTAGGAGGGCTTGTTAGATGAAATCTTGACTTAAGTCAGTCAACCCTGACATTCATTTTCTTGGTGACTAACTATGTCATTTAACTTTTTGCAACTCCTTAAAACAGAAAATAAGTTGCTCCTTTCAGTGAAGAATGCAACATTTAAAATAATTTCCTATTTTTAAATAGAGAATATAATGGCTATATTATGTCCCTGAAAAAATTCAGATTTTCCTTTTTTACAAGAAAACACACAAGCACACACACATCCTGCTATTTTAAACCTACTAAAGATAGAATCTATATACTAGCAGGTTTTAAAAAACTAGGATGTTTACGTGTACCCACATAAATTATTCTGAAATAGTATACGAAGCACATGAGATTTCTCTAGAAAGCAAGTATAAAATCTCTACAGAATTCTTGTTCACCTTAAATGAGAATGGCTCCAAATAGTGGACTCTTGTCTCTGGTACCTTTCTAGTTTCTATTTTAGCTCCTTACTCTAGCTAGAATTTCTGTCCCAAACAACTGATAACTCTCTGTCTCTCTCTTAGTAGAAAAGTAATGTACAACTCAGGTATCTTTAGTTAATAAGGCTTTGTCAATAGAGTTTGCCATTAAATTAAATAATCACTGGGTCAAAGATCTGGTCAAATAATCCATAAACGTCTATTACATTTTTTAAAAAGTAAGGTCTGAGGTGATTAGCCCCTGGGAAACAAGGACATCTACACCATGGATCCTGCCCTCAAGTGGGTCATTGTGTTGTAGATGGAGAAAGACATGAAAACAAATACTATATGGTCAACATAAACAATTTGTTGAGCATACAGAGAGGAAGGGTAGTTAATTGTAAAAGGAAGGTTGGGAGAGTTCATCATAGACTTCACAGAAATATCATCTAAATTATATTTTGAAAGATGATTATAAGATAAGAATGCCAAATAGAAAAAAAATAATGGACAAAAGCACCAAGATTGAATATAATGTTTAGATTCAAAGGTATAAATTCTGTGAAGGACTTCTATTTGAGTAGGCTCAGTTTTTGTTTTTCCTAAAGTCTCTCCAGTCTGTTTTTGATTAACAAATCGATGGTACAAAATATTTTGCAATATTTGACTGGAATTTTATATCACTAAGTTTGTTCCTATATTATCAACATACACTCATTATCATTTATTTGAGTTCATGTGACACATAGCATTCCAAAACAGGGATTAGCTTTAATTAGGCATTCTTTATGATATTACTGTTGAATTCAACAAAATATCTCCAGACAACTTCTTAAAGAAAAAAGTAAACTTACTAACAATACTACAGTAAGAATGAATACCACCTCAGCAAGTCTTAGTGTCTCTGAAGGAGGAATATGAAAGGGGATGTTTTATATGGTGTTGAGGTCTGGTCTTACGTACTTTAAAAAAAAAATTAAATTATTTATGGGACACCTGGATGGCTCAGCTGGTTAAGCAGCTGCCTTCGGCTCAGGTCATGATCCCAGCATCCTGGGATCGAGTACCGCATCGGGCTCCTTGTTCAGTGGGGAGCCTGCTTCTCCCTCTGACTCTGCCTGCCACTCTGTCTGCCTGTGATCCCTCTCTCCCTCTCTCTCTCTCTGACAAATAAAAAATAAATAAAATCTTTAAAAAAATTTAAATTATTAATTTTTAAAGATTGTATTTATTTTTTATTTTGTTAGAGAGAGAGTGACAGATAGGCATGGGTGGGGGCAGAGGGATAAGGAGAAGCAGGCTCCCCACTCAGTGGATCCCAATATCATGACTTGAGCTCAAGGCAGACACTTAATGCGTACCCGACTAAGCCACCCACCCACACACTCCTGGTCTCATGTTCTTTAAAGAAGAATTCTTTGAGACTAGAATCTGGTTGGGATTGGAAGAAGTCTGTGATATAATAGGCCTTATGAAAAATAGAAAAAGCTAAAGGAAAATGTCCGAACTCACCAAATCATAAGAAAATATGGAGTTTTTTCAGCAATGTACATGAGCTTCCTTATGTACCACAAGTACGAGTAACTTGGAATAGTGTTATGAAAATATCTTGGAATTTCTTATCATTAGAAACTGGTGAAATCTTTGGCTAGCTGAGCTAAAGAAATTACAGTGATCTGCTCTGTTATAGATTTTTGGTTTTGTTTTTTCTTTTGTTACTGAGGTTTTTCTTATTCTGCTTTGTTTATTCCTTGCTGCTTTAGTTTCAACATGGTCTGGCTGACATAGTCACTCCTTGAATCAGGGAACATATTAATATTACAGAAAATTCTCAGGGTATAATTGCTTAAAGATAAAAGTTTCATCGTGGAGTCTTAATCTGTATTGAAATGCACCAATTACTCAAAAATGGACAGATTTCCTTCCTGGGCAGTATTACAGCTCTGTTCCAGTTGATATTTCTAGTTCTGTTGTCTTTGTTCATTAAGGAAGGGATATGTTTCATACTACTGTATTGTTATTTGAAGATATTTAAATATTGACAGTATGATATATAGAGGACATTATCTATCTCTTAAAGTTAGTTAAATAGCATTTAAAACACCTATTCAGGAATATACACTGCTCCTATTTAGGCTAGATTGGAAGGCTCTAATCCAGTGGTCCTCAACTTTATCTGTAAATTGGAATCACCTAGGGAGGTCTGGAAAAAAATCAATGATTGCATCCCACCCCCTAAAACTCTGATTTTTTTGGTCTGGGGTGTGGCCTGGACTTGGGATTTAAAAGCTCTCCAGGGGTGATTCTAACATGTAGCCAGAGCTGAGGACCACTGCTCTAACCAGACCCCAATACTCACTGGTTGTGAAAATACAACTATTTTTACCTAAGGTCAGCTCTGGAGTATTTACATACTAGGGTATAACTTGTTCTTCGTTGATGAAATGAATGATATTCAAGACATGCCGATTGACTAGAAATATCAACTCCATGTCCTAAGATCTTTGGAAGGTTCTGTTACCCGATCCAAGTAGAATATTAGCTGGCTCCTTCTGCCAGAGCATCTGTTTCTACCTAAATCTCTATGCAAAGGGCTTGCTATCACGTGTCAAAAAGGACAGAGGGCTAGGACTTTGTTGAGCATACAGAACAGTTCGTATGATTGTGTTCATAGTTGCTTGCTAATAAATGTTTGTATGTGTTACCAAAGTTCAGTCTAAGACCCACTTTCATTCTGATATACCTCCCGGTGGTGAGACGGCTGGGGAAAGACACAGCTCTCACCTCTGACCTTTGGAAATCTCCAAATCACGTATGTACCCCCACCCCCCCAAAACCCTAATGGCTGTAAACAAGCAAATTAATTTAGGGAAATTTGTAATATGTTTGCCCTTTTGATGGGAGTATTTCCAGGTCAACTTCCATTAATAACAGAATTCCTCATAAGCAATGGAGAGACCACTGAACTAGAACTTCTCATGGGAGATATTAACATCTGCTTTGGCTGAGCTTTTATCATATGTCATTTGTGCTATACACTAATGTTACCCAATGATGTGATTATTAGGAAAAGTGTCTTATAAGTCTAACCTAGAATCCTAGCCCTTCTATTTTGTTTACATAAGTTTATTAAAGCATCATCTACATTGAGTGAAATGTGCACATTTTAATGGTACAATTCAACCAATATTGAAAAAATGAACACATCTGTGCAATTCACACCCTTATCAACATATAGATCATTTCTATCTACCCCAGAAGGTGTACTTGTGTCCCTTTCTATTTAATACTCTCCCACACACACACACACACACACACACACACACACACCAAACAATCACTAATTCATTAGTTTGACCTCAACTGGTACTTTATGTCAGTGGAATCATAAGCACACATTCTTTTGAGTCTTGCTCCTTTTCCTTAACGTAAGGTTTTGGCGATTCATCCCATGTTCTTTTTTATTGTTGAGAGATTTATTGTTTCATTGTTGAGAAATATACCATAGAATAAATAACCACAGTTTGTTTATCTGTCCTCCTGCTGATGGATACTGAACTGTTTCCAGTTTGGGGCTTTTATGACTAAAACTGCTGTAAACATTCTTTATACAAGACTTTCCAAGGACATATGTTTTCATTTCTCTTAAATAAATATCTGTGAGTAGAATTGATGTGTCAGAGGGTGAATATGTGATTGTACCATTTAAACCTCCACTAGCAGTGTATGAGAGTACTAGTTTTTCCACATCCTTTTCCATATTTGTATTCCTTTTTTCTTCTTTTAGCCATTTTAATAGGTGAATAGTGGCTTGTCATTTGTCATTGTGGTTTTAATTCACATCTCCCTGATGACTATTAGTGCCGAACACTGTTTTATGTGCTTATTGGACATTCGTATATCTTCTTTTATGAGATGCCCTTTGCCTATTTTTAAGTTGGGTTGTCTACCATTTTGTTATGAATCTTAGAAGCTATTGATGCATTTTGAATTCAAATCATTTGTCATTTGAGTTGTGAATGTTTTTCCCAATCTGTGGCTTGATTATTTTTTTCTTTTTTTTCCAAGTTTCATGAAGATTTTTATTTTAATTGTTGTTGGATCTACAGATCAGTTTAAGAAGAACTGATATCTTGAACCTTCATTATCGGTTTCCTCCTAGCTACTTTATTTCTTGTTTGTTCATTTTCTTCACTATATTTTATATTGAATTTTTCCCCTCAAACATTCAGTAATCCCAGGCTGTCTGTTTTGCATGTCTCATTTGCATGGGGCACTAAAAAGCTTGGTGGATGATTTCTGGAGAGGAGTAGGCTTGCATACTGGTGGTCAGTTGGCTAGTTAGGTATTTCATTAGAGGATCGCAAGTGTTAGTACCTGTAGGTCTTTATCTCTTTGTTTTCTTTGGGAAAGGATATTGTATTCTCCTGCTTGGAGACATCAGCCTAACTGCTGCCATTCTGGAGCAAGGTAGGAAGGGCTGGGGGAGTGATCCAGTGGTGGGGTATGCAGACTTAATTACATGTTTGTAGTATGGCCTCTCCTACAGACCCTTCTCTGCTGGAACATAGGCTCTAGTTGTTGGGTTGTCCACAGAGCAAACCTTTGGTCTCTTGCTTTTCTTCTAGAAATTTTACATATTTGGCTGCAGATCTAACTGCTGCTTATACAGATTTTGGAAAAATCACCCTGCTTTGTGCCATTTGCTTTTCCTCGTTTCCTATGGTATCTCATTTTTGAGACATTCAGAACTGTCACCTGCATTGTTGTTCTGAGGTTCTGCAGGGACAGTCACTTGACTTTTCATTAGTTTCCACCTTTTATAGTCACTTAGGTTTGACTCTTCCTTGCTAAACCATCTTTATATAAATAGTTTTATTATACATGTCTCTTTTGCATCGAAGATGGAACTTGTTTTATGTTTCCTGTTCTCCTCATTATTTGGGAGCTAATTATTTGAGAGGAGAAAAAAATGTTTTTACTCTTCATTTTGAAACTGCACATCTAATTGGGTTTAAAAAGAGAAAAAAACACCCTCTCAAACAACAAAGATAATTATAAAAGAAGAGATGAAGACATACATCCCATTTCATCATCTTTGTCAAGCAGCAGTACCACTAAAATATTTGCATCACATCTTACATGAAGGAAGAAGTCTGTAACCCATCCACAGAGGTGAGGATAAATAGGACTGCCTTGTTTCTGATAAGTCACTGATCATGACTGATTCATATGGTGAGCATACTATGTTAAGGTCCTAACACAATAAAATACATTCTTACTCCTTTCTCTTTCTTGCATCAGATATTTTGTATCTCTGTTGCCATTTTTGTACTGTATCTTACATAGATAAACATTCATATCACTCTTACTTCCACAGAATTAAGTAAGGGTATTGGGTGTCAGGAAGGGCATTTCTTCTTGTGCCTGTGTGTGCACTGAGGGAACCACTAGAGGCAATGCCTGGTGGCTCCTGAGATTTACTTTCTAATCTGGATTCCTTGTTATATCACATAGTGAAGTAATTCTGGAACTACTTCAGATATTTTTCTACTCTATTGGAGCCTTAGTATGTATTATCTTTCAAATATGCTATAAATCAGTTTAAATTAAAACTACTTTTATACTATCAGATTTCACAATTTATTAAAGGGAAAGTCTTTTATTTTACTTAAAGACTGCGTTTATTTATGTACTAACTTACTTACTTAAGAGTCTATTTATATGTCAGAGAGAGAGCGGCACAAGCAGGGGGAGCAGCAGGCAGAGGGAGAAGCAGCCTCCCTGCTGAGCAAGAACACCCCTCCCCCACAGCCACCCAGCCCATGCAGAACTCCATCTGAGGACCCTGGAATCATGACCTCAGCTGAAGACAGAAGCTTAACCAATTGAGCCATCCAGGCACCCCTTAAAGACTGTAGTTAAATGCAAGTTGGAAACTTGATCCGGTAACTTTTTTTTTTTTTTTTGAGCCGGTAACTTCTTATGAGAATAATAAGGATGACATTTTTATTTAGCAGTTGGCTCTGTCCTTATCAGGTTGTTCACTAAAGAGAAATCCCTGACTTCCAGAATTTCTTGAGAGCCCAACCCTGTCTCCTGCAAATGACAACAGGAACTGGGAGGAGGTGGGTGGGAGGGTAAGCTGATTGTCATTGAATACTTTCTGAAATGCTGTCAAAGAGATGCAGCTGCAATCCTTTAGCATTGTTGCATGCTTATGCTGGCATCGTGGGGAAAAAAAAACAAACCAAAAACCAAAAGCTAACAAGACCAGTACCCTGTACAGCATTAAATGGTTTATTTTCCCTCTTTTTTCCCCCCTAATGCATCTCCCTTAAAACATTAGAAAGCAGAGTAGAGAGAACACCAGCATTTTCAAGGAGACATTGCAAATATGGCTGTGAAGAGCCTATGCTCCAAAAAACAATTAGGTCAACCTAATTTTTCTTGCATGATGTAGGTTTTAAAAAAAAGACTCCTGCCAAAGAATGATTGAACTCACCTTAAAAAGCACATGAAATGGATCATTAATACACTATGTGTCTATAACCATAAACAAAAAAAGGAATTAAGATTAGAAGTTGGATGATTTAAGATGAGGAAAAGCTACGACTAAAGGTAATTCAGATTAAGCTTGGTATGTCATTAAAACTCACTGCATACTATTTTAGACAATTTTCATGATAAGAGTGATAAATGTATTTTGGAAAGAAAAATGACTCAATGATATTCATGATGCAGTTATAAAAACTTAGGAAACTTTCTTTTAGTTTAAGATGTTAGTATACCCAGCAGTTACTCAGCAGTTTATGTGAAGTAACTGATTCAGTTTTCTAAGATTAAAAAAAAAATGTTTTTTAATTTTGTTACAGTGTTAAGAGAAATTCAGTTATGGGACGCGGGGTAGCTCAGTTGATTGAGTGACTGCCTTCAGCTCAGGTCATGATCCCAGGATCCTGGGATCGAATCCTGCATCAGGCTCCCTCTCCTTCGGCTGTTCCCCCTGCTTGTGCTCTCTCTCTTTTAAATTAATAAATATCTTTTTTTTTAAAAGAGAATTTCAATTATCTTAATGCTTTGCAGTAAATTTTATGAGGGTTTTTGTATGTGACAGTACTTTAAGATACCAAATGATCTGCGTGGGGGAGCCATCATTCTGGTTCCTTAAAGGAATAAGAAATGCATATTGAGGGGCGCCTGGGTGGCTCAGTGGATTAAGCCGCTGCCTTCGGCTCGGGTCGTGATCTCAGGGTCCTGGGATCGAGCCCCACATCGGGCTTTCTGCTCCGCGGAGAGCCTGCTTCCTCCTCTCTCTCTGCCTGCCTCTCTGCCTACTTGTGATCTCTCTCTCTGTCAAATAAATAAATAAAATCTTAAAAAAAAAAAGAAATGCATATTGACTTGAAATGAAGTTTTAATTAAAGTATGGCAAATTCATTTAATAGTTTTCCAACATGGTATGCCCAGCCATTAAATTTTGAGGAATGAAAAATACACAGTAGCAAGAAATCAATACTAGCTATTATTAATACTATTATTTAACCGTGATATTTTCCTCTCTGTGCAGGTAATTCAGAGCTGTGACATCCAGTGTGTGCACAAGCATTGTCCATGAGAGCAAATAAGAAAGAACAACTTTTCCATCTCCTCTGACACTGAAAATGGTCAAGAGCAGTGATTTAGAAGATATGTACAAAGAAATGAAGAATTCCATGAAAATTTAGAGACCATCTCTCAGTCAGTACTATTTAGCTCTTCTACTGTCTAAAACACTATAGTCTTGGGATGCTCAGTTGGTTAAGCATCTCCCTTTGGCTCAGGGCATAATCCCAGGGTCCTGCCTCCTTCCTCAATGGGGAGCCTGCTTCTTTCTCTGCCTCTGCCTGCAGCTCCCCCTGCTTGTGCTGGCTCTTTCTGTTTGATAAATAAATAAATAAATAAGTAAGTAATAAATAAATAAGAACAATGCATTAAAAATGAAAACAGTAAAATTCTATAATCTTTATCCATTTAAGTGCTAAATAAAATACAACTAAATGCTTTCCAATGCTGAAATTTACCCTTACCACATGCATTCTAATAAAGATACCCTAAGGAAGCATAACATGCTGGCTCTTTTATAAACTTGATCCCTAAGGAGAAATATCCTTCCTTCTTTTGAAGTATTACCTTTCCACCCGTATGATTTTTTTCGTCTGTTTTGTGATATTGCCTCCATTAATTGGCTTCTTTTCCTAGTTGTAGTCACATGTTCAGTCTTCTCTCATCCACTTTGAATTATTTTCCCTTATTTTTTTTATTATGAAAATTCTCAGAATGATTTGTTTTTGCTCCTGTTTTATTTCGACTCATTATGAAATCCTACATTCTTTTTTAAAAGATTTATTTATTTATTTGAGAGAGAGAGAGCAAGAGAGCAAGCACAAGCAGCAGGAGGTGCAAAGGGGGAGAGAGGATCTCAAGCAGACGCCTCACTGAGCACAGAGCCTGATGTGGGGCTCGATCTCATAACCCTGAGATTGTGACCTGAACTGAAAGCAAGAGTTGGATGCTCAACTGACTGAGCCACCTGGGCAACCCAGAAACTCCTACATTCTTGATTTCTCCCCTCCATTATCCAGCAAAAACAGTCTCCTAAAAGCTCCTACTTTTCTTTTCACCAAATCCAGTGACCACTCTATGCCCTAATCATATTGTGATGTTCTGCAGAAGGCTGTATTTCCAAACAAAATTGAAATCCTACCCATGGCAAATCCCTTTCACAACCTACCTTCGAGCTTCTTTCTTGCACTGTCCCTGCACCATTTCTAAATCCTCCCCTCTTCTGTGGTCCAGCCACTCCAGTCACTCCCTTGTACCCACACAGTCATGCCTTGCTATACTATGCTAGCCATCTCTGGCACTACCTTTTCTTATTTCTTTTTCTCATATAACCCTGAAATTTTATTTTATTCATCTTTCAACTCCAATACCATTTTCCCCCAAAACCGAACCTTCCATCCTTCAACTCAAAATTTATGGGCCTTTCTTGTGCATATTAAATATTGTATTTTATTATAGTTCACCATGCATTTATTTATTCATCATGCTGGGTCAATAAGATATATAATGTCAAGAGCCCATACTTTGCTGGAAAAACAAAGCAAAGCAAAACACAACAGATGCTCCAAAAATATTTTAAAATGCAGCCACGTACTCTTGTAAGGATATTCACATTTGCTCTGGGAGCATGAAGGAGGGGCTGACAAAATTTTCTAGTGAAACTGAGAAATGCTTTTTCAAAGAAGAAAGCATGAATTGAAGTTTGCTCAGCAGAAATATGTGAAAGTTTTTCCGGGGATTCCTTCATTTACTCAAAAAACACATAGCACTTAATATGTGTCAGGAATGGTGCTGAACACTTAAGATAAAACAAACAACAACAACAATAAACTCCACTATTGGTCTTTTCTTTTTTCTCCTAAACAAAACAACATCAACACCAAAAAAATGTTCTCCTCTGCCTCAGTCAGGATAAATATATTTAGTGTCTACTATAAGGCTTTCATATGCTAGAGTCCATGTGTTGGCATGTGGTAGTAGGCACTCAAAAATATGTTAAAGAATTGAGAAAATGAATAAATAATCTTTAGCCATGGCAGTGAATAGTCCAGTGGTGACTTTAGCCATATATTTGAACAATAAATATTTTGTAGAAAAAAAAATAATAGCATGAACACAGCAAGTCTTTTTTTTTTTTTTTTTAAAGATTTTATTTATTTATTTGACAGACAGAGATCACAAGCAGGCAGAGAGAGAGGGAGAAGCAGGCTCCCTGTTGAGCAGAGAGCCCGATGCGGGACTCGATCCCAGGAGCCTGGGATCATGACCTGAGCCGAAGGCAGAGGCTTTAACCCACTGAGCCACCCAGGCGCCCCTTTTTTTTTTTTTTTAATATTTTATTTATTTGACAGAAATCACAACTAGGCAGAGAGGCAGGCAGAGAGAGAGAGGAGGAAGCTGGCTCCCCGCAGAGCAGAAAGCCCCATGTGGGGCTCGATCCCAGGACCCTGGGATCATGACCTGAGCTGAAGGCAGAGGCTTTAACCCACTGAGCTACCCAGGCGCCCCCAGCAAGTCTTAATCTAAGAACCTAAAAGTCCTAACCATAAGGATCAAGTAACCCAGCCTTGGTCTAGACAGAAAAGGCCAAAAGAGACAGGAGGGGTCAAACAGAGTTCTAAAGAAAAAGCATGTGTTTATAATGTAAAGTGTGAAGAGTTCATTTAGAACCAAAGAGTCACAAAAACTGTAGTATATTTTGGAAAAGGTTAAAAACTTGGCATGGCTGGAGCATGGGTGGAATGTGTATGAAGATTTGCTGAAGGTGAATTCTTGGTTGACATTGCTGTTACCTATGGAGTCTGACTTCTGAGCAGTTTTCTTTGTCCTCTTGCCTTAGAGGCCCAGATGCTAGCTAGTAAAGATTTTAAGGATGATATGAGATGCGTATTTAGAAAAGGTATGACTCTGTCGTGCAGACTAGGTTGTAGACTGGAAGAGGAAAGGGATTCAGGGAAAACAGGAGACTATTTTGAACTATTTATGGAAGAGATATATGCAGCACAGCCTGCGGTGAAGCCATTGCAAATGTATTTAGGAGATAAAATCAACAGGGCTGGTGTGGTTGGATGTGTGTGCTGAGGGCAAGGGAAATGACAAAAATGCCTTAATTATATGGATTATGGACCTGAATAGATGTTGATACCACCATTGAGATGGCATTTAGGGAAAGGAATTGGTTTGAAAAGAGGATCTTAGGTTTTGTATTAGACATGTTGGTTTTGAGGTGGGGTTTTGTTTTTGTATTCTCAGAAAGAAGTCTGTAATTATCAAACTTCTTGATGGCAATATTTTAGGCTCAGAGACTAGCATATAGTAGAGGCTCATAATATAAGTGTTCCCTGTCAATGCCATTTTTTGCACTGAGAGAACATTTCTTAGCCCTGATGCTGAATTATGGTTACCCTACATTGGGACTTAAATATTTCTTCTATTATTTAAAATATCTTATTTTTATTATAAAATATTGGTACTTGCAAGGGAATTTTCCTTTTGATTTCATTCTTGTTTCCCTTTGTTTTGAGTGGTAAAAATAAGAAAATTAATTACCAAAACCTGTTATAATTAAGTTTAATCCAAAATTATGATTTAATGAAGGCCAATTAGTGAGGAAAAGAGAACCTTTTAGAAGTTGGGGTATGCTAATTAGGTATTTCATCTAGAGCTATTTTTACCACTTTCAATCTCTTTACTCATACCACAAATTCAGTAAGTGAGAAACAGAAATAATGTTGACTAAACAGCAAGATATTGTTCCTCTAAAGTAAGGCAGCAGAAGTTTCTCACATTATTGATTGTCTCTCTGGCAAGAATGCTAATCTTTTACAGATCCAGAGCACATAGCTTCCAGTGACGCAGTTTGAGGATACACAAATAAATCCATACTAAAGTCCAGGAAATCAATGGCACAGAGGTATCTCCTGGTTGGCAAACAGCAAGGACGTTCTAATATTTGTTGCCAACAGTTAGTCATCTGACCCCTTTTATGGGTGGCTACCTGGTGACTGATGTCATGGCAGTGGTGCATTACTGTTATTGACCATGTGTTTGGGAGCCACAGGACAGAGAACCTGTACAGAACAGAGCAGGAGGACTAAGTAAGACAGGTGGAGTGCTGGGCATGAGAACAGGGACGGGGGTAGAATCATCACATGGTTATACCTGAGGAAAGACTTGGACTGAGTGTGTCAATTTCAGGAGCCATTGTTTAATAATACCATCTATGTGCATTCCATCCCTCATCCACTGTCCTGTAAAACGTTTTCTCATACTTTGGAGCAAGTCTGTCTGG
This sequence comes from Meles meles, assembly GCF_922984935.1. Taxonomy (NCBI): domain Eukaryota; kingdom Metazoa; phylum Chordata; class Mammalia; order Carnivora; family Mustelidae; genus Meles; species Meles meles. Next base: position 62,865,006 of record NC_060072.1, read on the forward strand.
CACAGTTATCATTTCTTTCCCTAATGCCACAGGGAAAGGATTTTCCCCGTGCTGTGTGGAAGTATGTATATTGCCCGTCCTCTTCTGTTTCCCTCATATTCTGGTGCTACACCACCCTGCTGCTGTTTACCAGAGGGAGAGATAGCTTTGACAAAGACAACCAGGATGATGAATGGAATTTAATTTATGCAACATTCGTGGAGGGTGAGTCCTCTGGGTAAATCACCATGGTAGCACTTCCTCCTCCCCCTCCATGATATGTTCTGCTTGGCTGACTCAACTGCCTCTGAGAAGCTTGGCACTTAAGGTTATGTAAGCATGCACTGATGTTCAAATATTTATCACAGGAATGGCCACATGAAAAGAGAAAGAAAACAAAAATGGAGTCTGAGGTAAATAGCTACCCAGATCAGCTAGGAGAAGCTGAAGAATTCAGAGGGATGTGGAGACCTAATTTGGAATTAGGGATTTACTCCCTGAGGTGATTAATAAAATGGATTTGAGCCCTGTGTTGAGTGTTGGGAGTGCTATTGATTGGCCTTTAGCCCAAATTGATTTCAGCCCTTTTCCTTTGCTACTCAATATAACGAAAGACAATTATTTTGTTTCATCTTAGAAAAAATAATAGTTTCTTCTCCTCAGAAAAAATTAGCTAGTTATTGCCACTTGACCTATATTTTTCTTTCTTACTGACATTTCCACTCATTCATATTGTAAATTTCTAACTATCTAGGAAGATTTTACCAGTGACCAGAATCAGGGCAGGTAGCAAATGCCAACTAAAGAATTATTGAATCATTTGGGCCTTTCTGTGAGATGAGTTAGGATAAAGAATCTGTTTTACTCATTTTATAATAAGGAAATATTCTAGCAGTGTGACTAAGCCCTTTGAAACCAACAAATAATTTAGCAAGGGACTTTACTTTGAAATGAAAAATTTTAGTCTGTCTCATACAGCGTGCATTAATTTCATTTATAAATAACATCACCAAAGAACCATCAATTCAGGGAAGAATTATAAATGTCTAAATATGCTAATTTTCCTACGTTAACTGATTGGAAAGTATAGTGAACTTTATCATAATGCTCCAAACAACTTAGGCATATCAGCTTTGATATTTGCACTGATAGAAAGGAGGAATAGTGCTTAGTAAACTTTAAATTTAGGAAACAACTTCAAGTCCTAGTTTAACTTTTAAATTCGGATCAGGTTTGTCCTGTCGACTTGGAGCCATTTTGTTTATTCATATAAAATGATATTTAGTTCACAAGACAAGAGTGGGTATAAATAGATTACATTTTTTTTATGAGCTAAGATGATTAGGGGCACCTGGGTGGCTCAGTGGGTTAAGTCTCTGTCTTCGGCCCAGGTCATGGGGTCATGCGGGTCACGGGTCCTGCATCCTGCTCTCTGCTCAGCAGGGAGCCTGCTTCTCTCTCTCTCTCTCTGCCTGCCTCTCTGCCTACTTGTGATCTCTGTCTGTCAAATAAATAAATAAAATCTTTAAAAAGATGATTATTCACTCACTATACAAAATAATTTGACTATTTTCAGTTCATGGAAGATAAATGTTGGCTATCATTTTACCATTCTTTTCAATTTCTCATAAACACTCCTTATAAAGATGACATTTTCAGGGAGAGGTAGAAAAACGTCCTCTTGCAAATAAATGAAAACAGTATGGCTATCATATACTTGACATCTTTTCATATGGTTAAAGAACTGTGAGGAAAAAACAGGGACAAAACAGAAGACCGTTTTGCTTAAAACAGAATTAGATACACGCAGGTTTAAATGGAGCAGGGTGTGTCTGTTGCCGCCTAGTTCAGGCTGGTTTGTATCTCTTGAGTAGCCTATGATAATTAATTCCTTTTTTGGGGGGGGATCTGTATTTTGTTTGTTTGTTTGTTTCAGGCTTTATTTAAATTCCAGTTAATATGCACTGTAATACTAGTTTCAGGTGTGGAATTTAGTTGATTCATCCCTTACAACCAACACCAGGTGCTCATCAAGACAAGTGCCTGCCTCAATCCCCATAGCCGGTTAGGCCCCCCCCCCCCCCCACACCCACCTCTCTTCAGCAACCCTCAGTTTGCTCTCTAGAGTGAAGAGTCTGTTTTATGGTTGGATTCTCTCTCCCTCTTTTCTTTTCTTTTTTTTTTAAACTGTAAATCAGATCAAATCGTGTTAATTCCCACTTTTCACTCCTTCAGTGACTTTCCATGGCACTTAGCATACAATTCAAACTTCATCCCTGCAGCTCTCTTCTTGGTAGAGGCATAACTTCTTCTCCACTTTTCTCTCTGGCCTCTCTCCTCTCTGGGCTCCAGCTACCCTGATCTTCTCCACTTAAGGGAACACCCTATGCTCCATTCTACTTAGGGCCTCATGCAGGTGTTGGTTCCTTTGCTTGCTGTGATTCTGGAAGTCAGCCTGTCTTCCAAAGTTACCTTCTCCAAAAAGCCTTATGTGACCACCATTTCTGATGCAAATTCATGCTTCCTCATTCCTTCCATCCTTCCACTGCTATTACTTGGTAACAAATAAGATTTTATAGCCCTTATTACAATTTTGTAATAATTATATGTATATGTGTTTTTTTCTTTTCCACTAAACTGTACAATCTTAGAGGGCCTTGTGCTGTCTTGATAGTGAGTGCTGAGGAAAAAAAGGAGAACAAGAGAGAGAAGGAAGTGGTAGAGCAGACAGGAAGCAAAGAGGAAACCACAAAAAATCATTGGCCATATTTTTTGTGATATGTCCAGTTCACTCAGGTTTCAAAGTTTGCTGACAGAATACATCACTGATTTAAAGATAGCTTAAAAAGCCATCGAATGTATGTTCTTTGAATATCTTCTTAGCAATGGAAATATCAGAAATTAAAACAAATGAAAAAACATAAATAATGGTGGAAGGCACATTGAAACAGTTTGAAAGAATCCAACATTATGGATGCTTATCTGATTCAAATGTGCAAACGCTCAGGGTTCAGTTATCACTCACAATTAGGCTGACAGCAGAGTTCCCAAACATTGTCTGACCACCATCTGGATCCACACTTTCAATCCTCCCTGGAATTTCATTTAGTGCTTCTAGGCATTTCAGTGGGTTACTTACTCATTTCTTCAATTCCGATTTGAAATAAATTGTGGAATCTGATGAGCAGATCCTTTTAAAGGAATTTTCTCAGGGCAAACTAAGGGAAACTGTTGTGCCATTTCTTCTTTTTTAAAACTCATGTGATAAATGCCCCATTGAGTTTAGCATTATCATGTAACTATTTTGGCAAATGTATGCTGCGTTCTCAGACTCAACACAAATAACTCTTGGTTTAATGTCAATTCGGTGGATTTTTCCTGGTAAGAAAGTTTAAAATGGAACTTGCTAATAAATATGCAGGCAGTTGCCCCTTTGGTTCTCACACTAAAATTTATCATTATGAAACATCTAAAATCATGGAGCAGATAACCATCTTACTTGATGAGAATGTCTTATTTGATACTAAGTAGAAGATGTTGAATAATTTGATAGTGTTTGAATTCTTATGTTATGACTTTAAAAAATCTTTTACTTGATTTAAAAATTTTTCTTTTTTACAATACTAGAATCATTAGTCTTTAAGACCCTTTAAAAAGTTGGCCAAAATGACTTATGTATGTCGATAAGGGCTCTTCTGTTTTCTTAGAAAGGATTATCTTTTCCACAGAAACCTCCTTCATTGTTTGCTCTTAAATAAGTATTTTAAGTTTAGTTTGGTTGAATAATATGTTCTCCAATGATTGATTACATTCTCAAAATGTGTCTTATTATTTTTTTTCTGGGATTCTCTCTTCCTATATCCATCCTCTATTTCCATACTTGCCCCATAACAATACTGGGTTTAAATATATTTCCCATTTTAGTAATGCATTGTATTTACATCCTTGTGTTACCTATTTCCCACCCTCTTCAAACCTACTTGGCCACCACTCTCTCAGCAAGAGTTAATAGTTAAACTCAACTAACATTTAAGATCTTCAGTTTCTTTCATTGATTTGGCCTTTAGCGATACCTATCCACAAACCCCCAACTTTAGATCAATATAAGCAATCCCTTTTGCTTCTACGATGTGACTGGCAGCATTAGTGGAGAAAAGTCACGCAACTGTGTGAATTGATGCCACTACAAATTTATGGCTTCCAATCTGAGTTGGCCCTGTACCGCAGGTCGATAATCCTTTTAACAACCTCTAGTCAGTTCCCAGGCTCATTACCTCAGCTAGCATTCCAAACTTTAACTACTCTTCTCATGCTCTTTCAGATCCCCTCAGCCATAACAAATGACCTTGCCTAACCACCTTAAAAGAAAAAAAAAGAAAAAAGATCAGTCCACAAACTTCTGGTTTTTAAATTTTTCTGTCCTTAAGTACAATTTCTGTTTTGTGTTTGTCTTCTACAAAGGTGATAAAAACAAATCTCTGAGCCAAACAGCAAGCCCCACTGCCCTCCTTATTTTCTCACTGGGTTGTGCCTATCTTGCCAGGGAACGGGTATGTATGAAAGAAAGAAGGGGTTCTGGTCACAGAGACATCTTCCTAGCTGTCTATCCCCCATCTTGTTGACAAGTCATTGACACTGGTTTTCATACAGACATTCATTTCTTTGGAGTTAGAGAATCACACCACCATAGGCTGTACAAATCTGACTCTTTTCCTTCCGCTTAGCCCAGATAACCCTTTCTTCTCTTGAAGAGTGAGGATGAGGAGAAAAGGGCTATCACCCTTACTCTTTGCCAAAGTGTTTTAGTATCAGCCATGAATCCTTCCTTGCAGTTCTCCTGAAGACGTAGGATTTTGACATTCAAAAGCCAGGCAGGAGCTCTCTCCTCTGCCATCCCTTTACTTTCTGCTTTCACATCAGAAACTCAAGTGTGCAGGAAATTTAGTTTTTTTTTTAAACTTGTATGTATTTCAGTTAAATATTCATTTATTTGTTCATTCATTCATTGTTTATTAACATGTAATGTATTATTTGCTTCAGGGGTACAGGTCTGTGAATCATCAGTCTTCCACAATTCACAGCACTCACCATAGCACATACCCTCTCCAATGTCCACAACCCAGCCACCTTATCCTTCTCCCCAACCAGCAACCCTCAGTTTGTTTCCTGAGATTGAGTCTCTTATGGTTTTACTCCCTCCAGATCCCATTTTGTTTCATTTTTTCCTTCTCTACCCCCAGGACCCTCTGCCCTGCTTCTCAAATTTCTCATATCAGAGCGATCATATGGTAATTGTCTTTCTCTGATTGACTTATTTCGCTCAGCATAATACCCTCTAGTTCCATCCATATTGTTGCAAATGGCAAGATTTCAAATTTTTGAGGGCTGCATGGTATTCCATTGTACATATATACCACATCTTCATTATCCATTCATCTGTTGATGGACATCTAGGTTCTTTCCATAGTCTGGCTATTATGGACATTGCTGCTATAAATATTCAGGTGCACATGCCCCTTCGGATCACTACATTTGTATCTTTAGGGTAAATACTCAGTAGTGCAATTGGGTATAGGAAGAGTCACTGAATTGAAATATATTAAGTTTCCATGACTCTTGGTAGACTCTAGAGATTGAATTAGAAATTTGGGTAAGTAAGGGAAAGGTGAAGAAAATTACATCACCTGGGTTAGTGGGCTGATGTGTATTTGTGCTATACCTCTCTGCAATTGTCTTTATATCATGCTAATTTTTAGAATGTCAGTTCAATAATTTGTTTTGAAAGAATTTCAGATTTCTAGAGCAGTTGAAAGTATATGAGAAAGAACTCTTAGCTACCCCCATGAGATTCCCCAATTGTTAACATTTAATATATTTGTTTCATTGCCCCCTTTTCAAAGAATACCTCCATTACCATTAGTCTTTTTTTTTAAGTATTCGAAAGCAAGTTGGAGACATTACTCCTGAATATTACAATGTGTTGTTTCTTCAAACATGGCCAACCTCCTGTATAACCTCTGTGAAACACTTCAAATAAAGAAGTCATTGGTGCAGTACTAACATGTATCTAACCCACATGTCCCATTCATATTTCTCCAGCTGTTCCCTCAGAGCATCCCATTCAGAAATGTATGTTGCATGAAGTTATTACATATCTTTAGGTTCCTCCAATTTTATAGGTGTTTCTTTTTCTCCCATCTTTCCTACCCAGGAACTATATTCTATCTATCACATGACATTCAGTTTGGGTCTCTGCAATGTTTCTTCATGACCAGACTAAGGGAAGGCTCTCTTGGCAGGAATATCCCAGAAATGATGCCTTGCTCCTCTCTGTGCATCACATCTGGAGGTACACGTGGGTGATGTTAACTTTCATTTGATCATGCTGGTGACTACCGGGTTTCTCCACTTCATATATTGATAGTAATCATAGTATTTCATGGGGGAAATATCCCAAGATTATGCCCATATCCTGTTGACATCGAAACTTCCCTGTCACCATTAAGCCTTTGTTGACAAGTCCTGTCCACATCAACAACCCAGTATCTAATGTTGATTTTCCCTACTGTCTACATTTATTTGTTGGCATTCTAGAATAATTTCTCTTGGGATACCTGGGTGGCTCAGTTGGATAAGCTCCTGCCTTTGGCTTGGGTCATGATCCCAAGTCCCACATGGGGCTCCTTGTTTGGCGGGGAGCCTGCTCTGCCTACTGCTCCCTCTGCTTGTGCTGTCTCTCTGACAAGTGAATAAATAAAATCTTTTAAAAACTAGGATAATTTCTCTTCTTATTTATTTTTTTAAATTTAATCAGCCTCATAGTCTTATAGATTCCTGTTTGATTCACTGGTTTGTGATCTGTTACTGTCTTTATTCATGTTGACATTCAAATATATTCCAAATATGGTTCCTGTGCAAGGTGACTCCTATGGTTTTTCTTTTTGTTTGATTGTTTTTGTTTTGGCATGCCTTGTTATTCTTTGAGAACTCTTTACTTCTTGTTCCAAAAAGATACTCCTGCCTTATCTTGTACATTCCCTGGCTGGGTCCTGGAATCATTATTTCTCGGGAAGTACTTGTTCTAAGATCTGGGCTTGCAGTGTGTTCATTGCTAGTGGGTTACTATTGCTTCTCAGCCCTCTCAGCATATAAAGCTAGGGAATACAAGTGTATATATATATGTGTGCGTGTGTGTGTGTATACACACACACTGTTTCTGTCTCTAAACATGAGTTCATATGGGTACCTTTAATTTCCAGACAGCACTTCAGAGTTCCTTCTAGATTTCTTCCTTTATATGGAATTATATTTGTCATTTAGAAACCTCATTATCTTTAATAATTCATTCAGTTTAATCCATTTACCAAATTCTTCTGCCTTCTCCACCTCTAGGCATCTACTGCCCTGCCTCCTGAGATGTCAACAGGCACACTGCCTCTGATGGAGACAGATCTGTCTTCTGCTTGGGTCCCTCCTTTCCCATTTATCACTTCACATTGCCATAAGTCTTGATGAGTTCCTCTCTACATTCCATGATGTTATGCAGTTGGCCTGCTTTGGAGAAGGGGAGGAAAGGGAAAATGATAAGGAAAAGGCTCTTGTGGTAAACAAAATAAGACAGTCAGAGAAAGACAATTGTATGATCTCACTGATATGTGGAATTTAAGAAACAAGACAAAGAATCATAAGGGAAGAGAGGAAAAAATGAAACAAGATAAAACCAGAGAGGGAGACAAACCATAAAATACTCTTAATCTTAGGGAACAAACTGAGAGTTGTTGGAGAGGGCGGGGGTGAGGAAATGGGTAACTGGGTGATGGACATTGGGGAGGGTATGTATTGTAATGAACATGAGGTATTATATAAGATTGATGAATCACAGACCTGTACCCCCCAAAACAAATAATACATTATATGTTAATTAATTGAATTTAAATTTAAAAAAGAAGGGAAGGCTCAGATGTATTTCAGTCATTTTCTGGAAAGTTGTTTCCTGCCTTTTGAGACCTGAGGTTCTTGAAATTGAGGACAGAAGTTGGAATTATATCAACTATGTATTCCCTGTCTCTTATAAACTGCTTTGCTTGTAGTAGATATCAGTAAATTGTTGATGAATTCCTCTGAACTCATGCTCTTGGCTTACTGTAGATATTTCCATTAATTGCACTGATGATAGTCATCTAAAATATCTTGCTGATGACTGTCTTCTTTTGAATGTTGAGTTGATGAGCAAATCTTGGATCCAGATACCTAGAGGAGCAAGGAAGACCATTATGGCAAAATGGAAGGATGGATGCGTCATATGGACTCCAAGCTCCTTTCATGTTTTCTTTGGTAAGAGTTACTTTTAGAGTCCCTTTGGGTCTCCTCCAATGAGGCATAAATGGCCAGCTTTGGTATAATCACATTCCTGATTCACTGATTTAGTTTGAAGATAGAGTCCCCATTGTGTTCATTTTAAAGTACACCACAATAACTGTTTTACTTTTGCCTAATACTTAGGCTAGTGCTTGATAAGGAATAGATACCCAATAAATACTTATTGAAATAAATAAGTTATGCTGGTGTGTTCTAGAGTATTACTGATTTTTATCTATCTCAGTATGAAAACTTACGTTAAAGAACTTTAGTCAACATTTAATAAAGTGGCTGATTATCTCATTTGTATTATTCATATTCTTAGGATCCATTCTTTATTATAAATTCTAGATATTTCTGTCCTGGTTAATTGATAAATGAACTTCTGTTCATTTGTTTCTTACCTCAAGTAGAGCAGTGCATTGGGGGAAGTTACCATGGAGAATTGTCAGAGGAATAAACAAATCAGATGTTTTGGAAAGTGGTGGTGTCAGGGGGAAAAAAGAGCTCCAGCACCTGTGGTAAAGTAGATCGAAAAAAAAAAAAACCTAAAATATTTACATTTTTTAAAACCTTTATTTGGGGGCACCTGGGTGGCTCAGTGGGTTGGGCCGCTGCCTTCGGCTCGGGTCATGGTCCCAGGGTCCTGGGATCGAGCCCCGCATCGGGCTCTCTGCTCCTCAGGGAGCCTGCTTCCTCCTCTCTCTCTGCCTGCCTCTCTGCCTAGTTGTGATTTCTCTCTGTCAAATAAATAAAATGTTTAAAAAAAAAAAAAAAAAAAAAAACCTTTATTTGTTTGACTTTAGTAAGTGAAAAAGAAGTGTAGTTTTTATATGTAAATTATAGTAAATTTCAAGAACTCATATCATTAGTAGGATGATTATATTTTATACATGCTCTACCTACTTCTATCCATGGCACGTATTACTAATCAATTGTGGCATTCTTCCTTTTTGATTTTGGACTATACCTCCAAAGTTTTCTTAATATAATGTTCCAGATAAATACTAGCAATCAATTAGAACTGATACTTGAAAACTTTTGGTATGCCAGAAACAAGTAACACCTTGTTTCTGCCCACCAGGCTTGAATTTCTTCCCCATCGGATCTAGAATAAGTGTCACTAAAATCCCTGTGTCCACCACAGAAATCTCATTCTCCTAAAATAGTTAAAGTCTGCGCTAATGTCAACTTTCTAATTTCTGAAGCTTCAAGGCTTGGAATGTTCTAGATAGCTCAGCTTTGGTGTGTTAAAAATGTGTATAATATATATACTTATTTATATATGTTCTTTTTTATCATTATCCATTAATACCATCTGCAAAAACCCTACCATCCTGATTCAATATAAAGCTTTTCATATTTAATCATTCTAAATGTTGAGTTCTAATAGATCTTGACTAATGGTATTCATAGTAAATCTTATTTTTAAATGTGTCTTCTGACCATTGAGCTGATTATGCAGGTATAAATAAAAAAGATGTTTAAACATGCTATGTGGTTTTGCTTTTTGCTTTGCCTTTTGCTAGCATCTGGGAGCAATCAAACCAGCATGTCGCTGTGTAGAGGTAAAATGTGTTATGCATAGTCTCCCATTTTGCAATATTGTATAGAAATGATTCTTTCATTATTTATCATCTTGATCCAAGAGAAAACCAACTTCTCGGAAGTGACATTACTGCCTCTTGGACCATAATAAAAGTAGGTAATGTCACAAAGGATTTGTCCATTGAGGTCAGGCTGACTAATCATTAGTTAAAATCAGTTAGCTTAATTGTACTACATGTTTGCTCAATTGAGCTTTTAGAACTTTTCATATAGTAAGAGTTATTTTTTCCAACTAGAGGCCAGTTGTAATTAATAGCCAGAACACTGTTTCGTATTAGAGTGATGAAGTAAATATAATGGCCTTCATCTACTTTAATCAAGGTTCATGGTGCTATGGAGGAGACAGTTCCTCACAAGAACATCTGGCAGCCAGAGGGGTAATGTAGGTCGGCTTCAGATGTGAATGCTTGGAATTACTTAGTTGGAACAACACAATGTGTCAGCATGAGCCCGCATAGAATCTGAACAGTTCCTGTTATGTGAAGGGAAACCAAATGACTGAGAACCACACGTTAGCCTCCATTTTATGGCTGGAATCCCAGAAATGCCAATGGGAACTGTTGGACGTTGACTGGAAAGATATGACCTATCCATTATGTTTGGGTTCTAAAGCCTCACTTGGTAGGTCTGGTGTACTTTAAAATGTAATTTAGGTATTGATGGGAATTTTTTTCTTTAAAACTAGGATAATGCTGATGTTCAATCAGTTCTTGCTTTTATGAAAAACCAAGTAGTGAATATGGCTTTATGTGTTTTTTTTTTCATATACCAAAAGTAATTTGCCACAATAAGATTTTAATGATACTTGTTTTGATAGGTATTTTTCTAGCTAGCAGTTTAAGAGGAAAATGATGGCTTAGGATGCCATGCAGACCTTCTAAACACCCTGGGTATTTGTTTGTGATTTCAGGTTACAGCAGAGGTCATCCATAACTGTGAGGCCTGGTTTACTCCTAATCCTGCATTGATCTGAGGAAATTAAAGAAAAAAAAAGAAGTGAGGTGGAACAGGAAGAATTAGGTCATGGGTTTAAACTTTAAAAAAGTCAATATATGGGGCGCCTGGGTGGCTCAGTGGTTTAAGCTGCTGCCTTCGGCTCAGGTCATGATCTCAGGGTCCTGGGATCGAGTCCCACATCGGGCTCTCTGCTCAGCGGTGAGCCTGCTTCCCTCTCACTCTCTCTGTCTGCCTCTCTGCCTACTTATGATCTCTCTCTGTCAAATAAATAAATAAAATCTTAAAAAAAAAAAAAAAAAAAAAAAAAAGTCAATATATGAGATTGATAAAGGCAGAGCTTATGGCTTTTGGGGATAGAAGTCTCAATAAAAACTTAGAGGGTCTCTTTGGATTCATTTTTTGTGCTCTTTGCTTATTTGCTGTTTAGTGTTTTCTTTTTGTTTTGTTTTCTCTTTTTCTGTTTCTTTTGGTTGTTTTTAGATTTTTGTTTTTTGTCCTCACTGTTACCCATAAATTTTCCTTTGTTGCTGAGTCAGTATGGTTTTTAGCTATATAGAATAGAAATCTGATTATAGTGCCTTACCAAGTAGAACTTATTTTTTACATTTCAAAATTTTTTACATTTCAAAAGCAATCTGGAGTTAGGCAGCTCAGGATGGTAGGATAGCTTGAAGGACTCAGGTTCCTTTTTTTCCCATGTTACCATCCCTTGTGTGTGGCTTTATTCTGATGTTCACAGATGCTTGCTCCTCTTCTAGGTATCACGTTTATGTTTCAGGCAGAAAGAAGTGGTAAGGTTGAGCAGAAAAGCCTGTGTTAACTGTGTATCTTCCTTTTAAAGAAGGGAAACAGCAGATCTTACAGAAGCCCTTCCTGCTAGACTTCCTCTTACATTTTATGGGACAGGACTATGGTCCTAAGGCTGTCTTTGAAGGATGAACAGTTTTAATTTAGCACATTGCCATCCCAAAGAATATTATAATTCTATAGGTGGTGATGAAAGGGAAAAGAGATTACACAGGCAAGTAGCACCATCTGCCATGGTTGTTAACTACAGTGAGCTTCAGAACTCTTGGGTTTTTTTTCCATCAAGGAAGTGGCTTATATAATGTTCCAAATTATAATAATCTCTTAGCCCAACCAAGTCATTCTGGATGCTTCCACAAGTTCTCTCTCTGAACCACAGATCTGATGAGGTCACCCTCCTTGCCTTCAGGAAGCAATCTGGATTTCTTTAACGTAGGCTACATGCTCTGACTCTGCTTCTCTTCCCAGATAACTTGCCCTGCTCCTTGCCTGTATGAACTCTGTGTACCGGGCCTTCTACACCCTGTGAACTGCTCTTCTGTGTTTCCTTGTATTTTCAAGTGCTGCTTATTTGCTTGCATTATTTGTCCCTCGTGAGTCTATTGTTCATTAGGTACTTTTTTTTTTTTCTTTTTGGCAATGACCTGCACCATTGTCGCCTCTGACATGTGGGCCTAGTTGGTTACGGCTTCCTCTGTCAGCCTATAGTGCTTTGAACATGAATCTGTTATGCTTTCTCTCACTCTTTTATAGTTGTTGGTCACTCCCACTATATTGTGAGTTGAAAAGGGATCATCTCTTATTTACTCACCTCTTACTGGTATGATTAATGTAGTACCTCGCACAAGGTAATCCCTCAATAACTACATCTCGGATGGTTGAATGAATCAGCTGGTCAGCCGTGCACAACAACGTTTTAAGGATCTCTGCCTCCATTAAAAACCTTCTATCTGGGGCACCTGGGTGGCTCAGTGGGTTAAAGCCTCTGTCTTCGGCTCAGGTCATGATCCCAGGGTCCTGGGATCGAGCCCCATGTCAGGCTCTCTGCTCAGGGGGAGTCCACTTCCTCCTCTCTCTGCCTGCCTCTTTGCCTACTTGTGATCTCTGTCTGTCAAATAAATAAATAAAATCTTAAAAAAAAAAAAACCAAACCTTCTATCTCCATAGTTAAGATCAGAGTAAAATCTATGTAAGTATTCTTCATGAATATGTTTACTTCCATGTAATTGTAATTCCTTACTATAATTTTTTTTTCTACAGAGAAAACACCTTGTACAAATACCACGTAATTCTTTCAAAACTTATTCTTTAATATTTTTTTCTAGCACATTTTAGTCATGTAAGATAATATTTAGGACCTGCGTGTAGAACATGGAGAATGCAGTCCAAGGCTGACCTCACTATGCCTACAGAAATCCCAGGTTCACACACTATTAGGCCGGAGAACTGCACAGGTATTTGCTTTGCTTGCAGGAATTCTGGAATGAAGCCACAGAGATTGAGTAGAAATTCTGCAGTTCACTGTTCTACTTAGAGAAAGTCAAATGTTTATTGGGTTTTCAGTAGATTGCTGTTATTTACACACATTTTAGATATTGTTGTGAATTATGTTTTTAAGGAAGCATGCCCAGAATTATTAAAGTCTACCATGTCCGATATGGCTTTGAAATATTTTTACCTTCACTGTTCTGGAGAGCAGCCTCATATGGGTTTTCTTCTTTATTTTTTATGTTCATTTCTAAAATTGCCTCTCAAACTATTTAACTCCGTGTGCATTCATTTGTGTTTAGTTTGACAAGTCACGTCTGTGTTTTCATTTAGGGAATTGTATCTCTTACATAAGTTCGGGTAAGACAGTAATAATGAGTTCAGAGTTTCTGATTTTACCATTGGAGGCCGTGTTTGTGAGGAAGGCTGGCAGGCTGTATTCAGAGGAAGGAAACTACAAGGATTTGTTTCAAGGGAAGAAAATTCTGTATTGCAGATTCTCCAGTTTCTGGTGACCCTGGATGCATATGCGTCACATAGACTTTGAGATGTTTCCTGAGGAATGAAGTTTTGGTATGATGTGTTATTACTCAGTGTTCAAGTGTCTGTGAGTGGGAAAATACTTCTGTCTGTGGCACTGAGCATAAACTTGACTTCAGAAGAGAATGTGGAGGGGGGGCAGACAGAAACGTTCTCTTTCCTTCTCCACACATGAGCAGTAGGAAATGAGACTTGGAAAGGAAGAAGTAAGCAAAATGTATTACGTTACTGCAACATAGCTTTGCCAGGCTTTACAGATTTGCTTTTTCTTTCTTCTTTTAATACTTCAGTTCAGGCCACTCCAGCCAAATTGATCTTCTTTCCTCTAAACTCTTGTAGTTCTTGGTTTGTATCACAATTCTAATCCTTCTAATGGATTGCTTTATTTTGTTTTCTAGTTGTTTCAAATTTTGTCTTCTTGATGAAGACCTCTTTTCTTGAATACATCCATTCATGGGAATGAGACAGAAATTATGTAATGATTTTAATACATAGTATTTCTGTTTAATGCTCATTTTCAAAATTTCCAAATCCTCATATATTTTACAGAAATAAAGATTGCATTTATTTAACAAACTTTACTATTTTTAAAGATTTTCTTTATTTGACACACACAGAGAGAAAGACAGAGAAAGAGAATGAGCTAACGGGAGAGGCAGAGGCAGAGTGAGCTGAGCAGGGAGGCTGACGTGGGGCTTGATCCAGGAACCCTGTGATGGTGACCTAAGCTAAAGGCAGACACTTAACTGACTGAGCCACCCAGGCTCGAGTTAACAAACTTTATCTTAAAGTTTAACAAGCTTTATCGTTAACCGTTTTTGACAGAGGAACAGAAATTGGAGCTATTTGTCTTGGATTGTACAACTAGTGTTAGAAATGGTGGAAGCTTCATTTTTCTTGACTTTCTAAGCTAAACCAAAACTAACATCAGCTTTGAGAGTTAGATGAGTTTTCTTGAGTAGGTTTCAGACCCACTCTGGTGTCATTTCACTGCCAGGATAGACAAACATACATACCCCACTGTGGTTGCTGCCAGACATGGTAGGATGAATACTTCCTGGTGAGAGCTTAAGGATGGCTGGGTGACATTTCATGTGTAAACAGATTTTTGGTGCTTGACTTATAAGTACACACACACACACACAACTTGAAAAGTAAACTAAGTAAAATAATTGTCAAGTCAACAAATTATAAGAGAAACTATTGTTTTTTTTTCTAGTTTTACTGTCATAATACTCCACAAGAGGTATCCTGGCTTTCTGTAAAGTTCTGAGATTAAGGCTTTCTCTAGTCATTTATAAAGCATATAGTTGCAGTATTCGTGGAAATACTAATAATTAACAATGCTATTGAAACACAGTACCAACAATTAGCTTACCACATATCATGATTTCAAACTAACAGGACTAAGAGTCCAATGTAGAAAGACAAAAGCACTCAAAAATGTGTGCTTAGAAACACCTGGGTGGCTCAGTTGGTTAGGTGTCTCCTTCAGCTCAGGTCATGATCCCAGGACTCTGGGATCAAGCCCCATGTTGAGCTCCCTGCAGAGCTTCTCCCTGCTTCTCCCTCTCCCTCTGCTCATCCCCCTGCTCTTGCTTTTTCTCTCTTTCGAATAAATAAATAAATCTTAAAAAAAATGTGTACTTGGCTTTAAGAAATTACCAAACAGATAATAGTCATTCTAAGTTGAGTAGTCTTGAAATAATCATAATTATCTATGCACAATTATGGTCCTTTCTGAACATACACAGTATGGCCTAATTATTTCTGATTTCTGGACTTCATAGCTTGAAGAGAATTTCTACAAATAATTTCATTTGCTTTGATCCTTACAGACTTGGGGAAGAGGTAGATCAAGTATTACTATCTTTATGTATGGGTGGGGGAAAGACTTTCTCAAGATCAAGTAAGTGAAATTATTTTGTTTGTTTACTCTGAGATTTGCTCAGTTTCAATCCTTCCACCTTCCTTAGTTTTCTATTCCAGATAGGAAGATTCCTCTTGTTAGATGAAGGTAGACTCTCTGCCCGTTATGTGTCTGTTCCATTGTTTATACTTTGATTAACAAATGCCCATTTCCTATTTATGCCTTAATTTCCTATTTATGTCTTAATTTCCTCATTTGCGGATGATAAGAGTGCTTACCTCAGAGGTTTTCAGAAGAGGGTGTAACATAAAATAACTTTTTGTCTCAGAATGCTTTCACAGGTTTAAAAGGCGTTGAAATTCCCCAGATTGACTTGGGGGTGGGGATGCTATCTATCAATATTCTATATTAAGTATTAGAAGTTAAAAAAGAAACTTTAAATGTCTATTTATATTTATTTAAAAATAACGATCATAAACCTACTAGTTAATGTAGACAACTTAAAAAATACTGTATTTTTTGAAACAAAAGAATTTTATGTGAGGATCTGGCTGAGACTTGGTGAAATCTGCTGGAGAAGGCAGGGAGGCCTTGCCTTGGCTGTGATACTTTTAAACCTGCAAAGACAGAGATATCACCTACCAATTTATCCATGTGATTCGGTGTACACCCAACTATACACATAAAGCAGGTGGAACCTGTAAGTGGCATTTTATGATCTATTCACTCCACCAGTAAATCACGGGGAAGACTTCCTTTCACATACTTCTGCTTTAATATCCTTTAACTGAATTTTAAGTTATAATGGTGATTATAAATATAAAATTACTGAGAAATGGCGCTTCTATAAATCCATAACACAAGGAATATGATAAGAATATTGAAATGAAAAACAGTTTACTGTATTAAATTTTACTTTAAAGAAGCTAAAATAGATACTGGTCTTTTCAGGACCTAATAAGAATGGCTTGTATTTACTTACTACGTGCCAAGCGCTGTTTTAAATACTTTTTGTGTTTGGCCTGCCTTGGTGGCATAGTCAGTTAAGTGTTGGATTCTTGGTTTTGGCTCAGGTCTGATCTCAGGGTCCTGAGATCCAGCCTGTCTGGCTCTGTGTTCAGTGCAGAGTCTGCTTCGGTTTCTCTCTCCCTTTCTCTCTGCCACTCCCCACGGCCTCCCCAAATAAATAGATAAATCTTTAAAAAGAAATAAGTACATTTTATGTTTTAACCCATTTTAATCCTCATAGTAGCCCAATGAATTTGGCACTATTATTACTCGTTCAATTACCTTGTATAATTCCTTTACTCTTTCTGTGGATCCTATGAGTTCCCTACTTCACAGGGCAACAAATATAAATAGTCTAGCAGATGTTCTAGGACAAAATAGATTCTTAACCAATGGTAATTAATATTATTCCCTGTTCCTTCCCTGTTTTTCAGTATAGAGCTCTCCAGGCATTAAGCTCTCATGAAAGCAATGCTTTGATAAACTCACGTTGAAACAGACTAGAAAGAAGAGAAAATAATGTGCAGATTTTTTTCCCAACCTTTTTTTTCCCCCTGCTTAGCTCTTGATTTCTTTTGGGTCCATGTCCCTAGCATTGTGCTTATTTTCCCAACTCTTAGTGTAAACATATCTTGACATCTGTGTTGCACAATCACAAGTACTACCAAAAAAAAAAAAAATCCCTGCATTTATTTCATTTATAGAGACTAATCTTTCCTTTGAGAACATAATTGCTAACGTTTGGAATAATTCATGAGAATTTCCGCAAAGCTGCTTGTATTTAAAATATTTTTCAAAAACATATGTGCATGTTTGCTTAAGCATATGCTGTATTTTTCTTTATCAAAAGCTGTTGATTAATATTTACATAAATATATCATGCAAAAAGATCACTCATTTTTCTGCGCTGCAGATATGCCTGGAAAAGATCATTTTGTTTTCCTTTGAGCATGTTAGCTGTTGGCAGAAGGAAGGAAATATCTGTTTGACTTCTGCGGATTTAAGGGCATGTATTAGGAGGCAGCATACACCACTATCAGACTTAATTTAGGGTGAGTTGATGTTGTCAAAAATACCAAATCCTCAAAGAGTTTGTTTGGTATTTTGAGCTTTTTGAATGGCCAAAAATTGCATGCAGTTCTATTATCCATGCAGGAATTAAATATTAAGGGGATGTCTGGTGGCTCAGTTGGTTAAGCGTCTGCCTTTGGCTCAGGTTGTGATCCCAGGGTCCTGGGATCAAGCCTTGCGTTGGGCTCCCGGCTCAGTGGGGAGCCTGCCCTCTCCTGCTCTTCCTGATTGTGCTCTCTCTCTCTTTGTCAAATAAATCAAATCTTTTAAAAGAAAATAAATTATATATTAAAAAGTGTATGGATAGATGGGTAGATAGAATTAAATGAAGGTTTTGGTTTGGTTTTACGAGCTGGTATCTGATATTTTTCAGGTTCAGACCCCATTATCACTCATTCTTTCTCTCTCACTATTATGTTTGTGCCTTTGCATTTTTCTGGTTCCCATCAAAATTAGAATCTTTGGAAAGTCTGTCTGAGATGAATTACATTCTTTAAAGCTTTTCCCTACTTCTCTCACCTGATGTAATTACTCCTTTCTCTATAAACTCCTAGATCTATTTTGGTACAATACTCTCATGACACTTCTTATATTATGTCTTACCACGCAATTATTTACTTGTTTGGTTTCTTCTACTAAATTTCACGTCCTTCCAGAGTATGAGCCAAGTGTCTTCTCATCTTTAAATTAGCTACAGGGCCCAGTGCAAAACTGTGCTTGTTGTAGAACATGAAAAAGATTTGCCTAATTCTTGGCTAATAATCATCTTCCTGGTAAAAATTCAGATTCTCAGGCAATTCCCTGAGTAATTCTGATTCATTAACTATAGGTACAGGACCAGGAATCTAGCCTTTTAGAAGCTTCCCAAATGATTCTGATGATTAACTAAACCTGGGAAACATTTGAGAAAATAAATTAACCAGACAATTGGTTAAAAATTCATTTGTGTCCCCTGATTACTATTTGAAAAAGAATACTTTTTTAAAAGTTTTTATTTAAATAGGCTAGATTCTTAATGTGTTCATTTATGAAGGAAAGCTTATTAAGAAGTTCTGTGTAGGTAAATAGGATGTTATAAAATGCTAACACATCTTCACTATGAAGTTTTGTAAAATAAATGGTCTTTGTTTTGTTTTATTTTTCGTGGTGTTTATGAGATGGCATTTTGCCACAATGGCATTTGACTAGTTTGTTGTCAGGGTCTGACTTTTGAAGGCAAAACTTCGAGGAGGAATGTTGAGGCTTGGGAGGAATGAGAGCCAGCTCCTGTGGGGAGTGTGTGAAGACTGTTTCTCCGGGATCACACTTGCCCTGTGGAGCAGTGTGCACTCTGGAGTGAACTCTTATTTGGCAGAAAGGCCCACGGCCCTAGCTCTCTCCCTGACCTCCACATGGCAGTTTTAGGCTGCTGGCGTGGGCTTTGCAGGGAGGGCCCATGATGTCCTGCCCTCAAAGTGATTACTGCGGGTTTTCTCTTGATGCTGCAGCCAGCTCTGGGAGGATGCCGAAAGCTTGTACCTGCTGAGTGGGGTACTGGCTCTGGCTCTCTTGGCTAACGGCATGAAGAAGAGGAATTTGTTTCTTTCATGTACAAATAAAAGTATCCAATAATTTAGGGCAACAATGGGAATTTCCTTTATAGACAAAGATTGCAAAAGAAAGCTCTAGGATTAATGAGTGTAAATGGTCTCCTAGCAGTAAATTTTCTGAGTATAACTTGTGTAATGTGTTTGGAACCAAATCTGTTGGAGGAGAAAAGGCCATTTCAATTTAATTGGCCCTACTGGTAAGGATACTATTAATGAAACAGATGTCTTTTCCTCTGCTTTCCTGAATGTTTTGATAGCAAACAAAATTTCTTTTCTTTAATCAGAAATAAGGTAGTTAATATATGTTCAGGAATTGCCTTGCTCAATTTTCTAACAGTGTTACACTGATTATTTTTGTTAGACTCATCTTGTGTATATGAAAAGGGGCTTCTGTTGACGTGCTGTGACCTGAGCAGGATAGATCTCATCCTCCTCAAAGACTCCTAAGGAAAGGTAAATGGTCTGGAACCTATGGAAGTATCTCCCGATTTAAGCTTGTATTTGGATATCCACAATATGCTCTCAGTAGTGATGAACTGATATGGGGGAGGGGGAAAGGGCAGGAACTTTAGTGAACAGTGGATCTGGGCTCATATCCTGAGTGACTTTGGGCAAGTCATTCCACTTGACTGGGGCATAGTGCAGAAAGACAGTACTCTGTGTTGGGGGTTATTTTGAAAATTCAACCCTATAAGATTTGCAAAAATGTCTGCCATCTATTTTGAACCAAATGATAATAGATAGCCCCTGCGCTAAGAAACTCACAAGAATGTGGGAAGATCAAGATGGAAAAATCCAACATGGGGTTGAGAGAAGACAACTATGTGCTCAGAGTTACCAAGAATGGTAACAGCAAGTTCATTTGATATAAGCAGAAAACAATCCTGGAACATCCAGGGTTCTGTATAAGTAAGGTATAGTGCTTTAACCCAGCTAAGAATTTAGAGCAAATAATCCTAACTTTCAAATGAAACATTTCTAGTACTTAAGTCAAAAGTAAAATAGAAGTAACAGAGTCAGATTTTTAGAATAATAGAATATGTTATTCACTACAGAGGGGGAAAAAAACCCCACTAATGCTTTAGATTTAGAGATGAATTTTAGCTTCTCAGCAAATTCCAAATACTGAAACAAATTGTTTATCATGTTTGTTTTACAATTTTTTGATTACTTGTTTGCCTCGGGGCCACTTTCAAAATAGCTTTGTCTAGTAACACCTCCGGAGTTTATAAGGATATTGTGAATAGAGTGCTACCAATTCAGAAAACTCAGGACTCAAATAACCACAGTTTGTCAATTAACAATGTGGCAGGGCCAGGACTAGGCTGTGGAGAGTGAGACAGGGTCGTGCAAGTGCAGGGTTAGACCTTGTCTATATTAAGCAAAAATCCCTCCAAGTGTTTCTAAGACCCAATTCCTGGAAGCTGTGAGTATGTTACCTTATATAGCAAAAGGGACTGCAAATGTAATTAGGTAAAGGACCTTGCTATGGGGAGATTGTATTGGCTTAACTGGGTGGATCCAGTCTAATCAGAAGGGTCCTTAAAAGTGGAAGAGGGAGACAGGGTACAGTAATGTATTGTGAGAAGGTCTCAACCTACTCTTGCTGGTTTCGAAGATGGAAGAAAGGGCCATGTGTGAAGGAAACCAGGCAACCTCTAGAAGCTGGGAAAGGCAGAGAAGTTGATTCTCCCCTAGAACCTCCAGGAGGAATACATCTCTGCTGACATGTAATTTTTAGCCTAGTGAGATCTACTTCAGACTTCTGGTATACAGAAATGTAAGATAATTAGTTGGTGGTGTTTTAAGCAACCAATATCAAGTTCCAGATAATATGTACAGAAACCATAGAAAACTCATTCACTGATTTTATATAAGGTTTTGGTATTTGGGTCAGCATGGGGTTTTTTGGCATTAGTTTTGATTAAATAAAAACCTTTATTTTTTTCTTATCCGAATTGTTGGTGTTTTTGCACCCGAGGTGAGTGCCTCACTTGCTTCCCCCTCATCTACTGGGACCAAGGATGCATCATTACTGCATTATGAGTAATGCTGGTGCTGGCCTCATGTAGAAAAATGATCTGCAAATTTGCAGATCATGTCTCTTTTCATTTTGTCCAGCGTAAAGTATGTCTCCTCTTACCTGAGACTATGGTGAGGGTTTAACTTTGACTCTGACATGCTATCATGGAGGACTATTAGCAGCAACTGGCAAAGAGTATATATTGAAGAACTGTTCGCCTATCTTTGTTATCACTGAAGGTCTTAAAACCAAATAATCTGTGTTTCTGACATTGAATTTTACAGCTCTATTTTGTCCCCTGACTGAAGGTCTTTTTTAAAAAGATTTTATTTATTTATTTGACACACACACACACACACACACACAAATCACAAGTAGGCAGAGAAGCAGGCAGGGGGGAGAGGGGGGAGAAGCAGGCCCCCTGCTGAGCAGAGAGCCCAATGTGGGGCTCAATCCCAGGACTCTGGGATCATAACCTGAGCTGAAGGCAGAGGCTTAACCCACTGAGCCACCCAGGCACCCCTGAAGGTCTTTTTCAATGTAAGTCAGTTTCAATGATATACTTACTTTATCTGGAAACAGTATCTTCTATTACTTAGGTGACCCTAACATTCAATTCTAGACTTGTGTCATAAGTGGTCCTCCTACAACTAGAGAAGGATCAAGCTCAGCTCTTTGTTGTTGTTTTTTTTCCCCTCCTGTTAGCATGAGAGTGTATGGTACCACAGCCCAACACAAAAAAACAACCTGCCTGGAGAACAACAATAGAGTAGCAGTTTAACAACACGGACAATAACGGTACTGTTTATAGAGTTAAGTATTAAGCTTTTACATAGTCCTCAAAACAACTCTGCACGGCATGTTCTATTATCCCTATTTCCCAGATGAGGAAACCGAGGCTCAGAGACATATTAATACATTAGAGCAGCTAACACTTAAATAGGACTTAATGGGTGCCAGGCAATCTTTGAAGGGCTTATACATATACTGACACATGTACCCTGCTGTAACCCCAAGAGGCATTATTCCAATTTTACAGATGAGGAAGTGGAGGCATGAAAGGTCAAGAAACTTTCCTAAGGGCATATGCCTTTTTTTTTTTTTTTTAAAGATTTTGTTTATTTATTTGACAGAGAGATCACAAGTAGGCAGAGAAAGGCAGACAGAGAGGGGCAGGGGAGGCAGGCTGACTGGAGCTGAAAGTTGAGGCTTAGCCCACTGAGCCACCCAGGTGCCCCGGGCATATGCCTTTTAAATGGAGAACATAATGTGCTTAAAGTCATGCTGGTGGCAAAGAAATTGAAGAACAGAAAATCAAACTTAGATTCGTCTGATTTTAAAACGCTGTGCTTTTTTAACTATGCGAGTTGCCCCCTAGAACCTTAAACCTAACTGATCTAACTGGTCTTCTAACCTTAATCACTGTCTTCGCCTTCTCTGCTGGGAAATCCGAGGAGGAGCTGGAGACAGCTCCTGGGGAGGGGTTTACCGCCCAGGGCTCACAGTGAGGGATACGAGCTCCACACCTAGCAGGGCCCTCTGCGTGGGGCTCTCTTGTTTGCTCCTACTCCTAGCTATACACTGCTTTTCTCAGAGAGGATTTACAGTCCTGACATCGGGGCTTAGGCAAATCTTTATTGCCCTAGAACCTTGGGAAAGGTATTATCTGACCAGGGTGGATAGTTGATAATGCTGTTACATCAATAGAACCTATCATAATGTTAAAGTACAGTCTGTGGGATTTGTTTTATTCCACTTAGCAACACCTAGGAATAGCTTTAAAGGGACACTTCAAAATGAAGGTCCTTTTAAAAATTCAGGTATTGGGAACCTGAGTGGCTCAGTTGGTTAAGTGTCTGCTTTCGTCTCAGATCATGATCCTGGAGTCCAGGGATTGAGTACTGCATTCGGGCTCCCTGCTTGGTGGGGAGTCTGCTTCTCCCTCTGACCCTCCCCCCTCTTATACTCTCTTTCATTTTCTCTTAAATAAATAAATAAAATCTTTAAAAAAAATCAGATATCTGCAGATACCTTCTACAAGTTGCATTCAAATACAAACGGCTTTTTTGAGTCTTAAAAAAAGAACTGAGGGACATCTGGGTGGCCCAGTGGGTTAAAGCCTCTGCCTTCAGCTCAGGTCATGATCCCAGAGTCCTGGAATCGAGTCCCGCATTGGGCTGTCTGCTCCGCAGGGAGCCTGCTTTCCCCTCTCCCTCTCTGCCTGCCTCTCTGCCTACTTGTGATCTCTGTCAAATAAATAAATAAAATCTTAAAAAAAAACTGATTAAATTTAGGTACTTTATTTCATGAGGTATTTTTAATCTTTCTATTCCTAGTTGGTTGTAACCTTAAGTATATTTTGAAGGGTGCACTGTAGGATTAAAACTTGTGTTGATTTATATTATAAATTCATATAAAACTAACAATGACCATGGCCTTTTCTCTGAAGGCAAACTCTCAATAACATAATCTGAGGCTGCATCTTTAATTTTATATATGTATCAAAAATTCACTCATTTGAATGGTTCTGTTTTTACACATTTAGCATGAATTAATGAAGGGCAGAGAAGTATCAGTTTTATAGCTGAAAAGCGTCATAATACAAAGACCGAAGAAAACTCCTGAGCAGGCTTCCAAGGACCTGGTTTTTGTCTCTCCCATCACTAGCTATGAAATTGTGTTTCTCTGGGTCTCAATTTCTTCTTTAAAATGCAGTTAATAAGATATAGCCTTCGTACTTTACAGAGTAGTTTGAAGAATAAAGTGAGATTGTATAAAGACAATTTGAAGACAAAAGGTAAAGCATATTCTACATAATTTAAACCAGTGATATCTATTTTTAAGGTAACTCTTTTCTAGGGACTAAATAGAGTGGTTTCTTATTCACATTTAGTTGCGTCATAGTATGTATCATGGACTGTGCCATTGTATTTTTGATATATACAGAACAAATGACTATAAAATGAGGAGCATCCGACATCAGAATTGTTTGTTTTAAGAAGTGTTCTGAACTGGCCTTTGTGGCCCTGGGTTTCTCCACTCTCTGCAATGTCTCTTGGCTGTATTCTAGCCCCCTTATTGTTAGAGGTCCTTTTACCTCTCAAGGCTTTACTTTTCTCCTAAGTGAAAGACATGGAGATATACGAAATAATATCCAAAGCCCATTCTCGACCTATTCAGTCTTTTCTACTGCCTTAGATTTTAAATTCTAACATCAGTTTTGGTTATCAAGGAGCATATTAATGAATTGAATGCATTATTCTCTCTATAATTTTACTTAAAAATATAGCAGGAAGATTGACTCGAACTCATGCATTTGAGTGCACTGTTTCAGAAGACTCATTCACATATTTTAAATTTGGCATTACCAGTCTCATTAAACTCATGTTTAGTATTATTGCTTAAAAACTTTGAGCAAGGCACTTTGATAAATACTTTTTATACATTGTATTAGATAACCCTAAAAATTATCCTAAACGAAAAGTGTTATCATTACCTCTATTTTAGAGATGAGGAGATTGAACCTGAGAAAAGTTAAATAAATTTTCAAGGTCATACAGTTGCTAAAGGTCATTTAGAGTTTGAATCCAGACCTTTGCTTTGCATTCTGTCATGTAAGAGAATATATTCCAGTTGGAGGTATTCTGTGAATTATCTAATGAAAGAGGCTTTCTTAGAGTAAGCAAATAGAACCTCTCTGTTTTAAGATACGGAGAGCTATCTTTGAACACCTGGACCTAAATTCCTCACCCAAAGATATGACTAATGAATGAAGTTGGAAATCCTGCTTTGAAGTAGCAATGATGCCTTTTTCCCCCCATAGTAGTCTTAGATCTTCCATATTAGCTTGAAAAAATTTTAACTGAATAGTTATAGTCAGATATTATGGTATGCAAGATAAAAAATTGTATTGTTACTTTATATGCCACACTCAGCATGGGCTAGAAAAAAGCAGTTATGTAGCAAAGTTAGTAAAGTAGAAAAATTATGTGACATTTTCCTTCTATGGCAAAATTAAGGATGAGGATAGGATATTAGGTTAAGTCATTAAGTAAGGGCTCCATGTCACTTGACCCTGTAAGTTAAGGTAGATATACCAGAGTGAGTTTTTCATACTAGTCAATAGAGGGAGATGGTATAATAGTTATTATATTGCCATTTTTAATTTCATATTTTTCATAATTTTTTACAGTATTCTAACAGATAAAATCTGGTATAAGTAAATGTTTTGTGACTTAAAAACTATAGAAGTGATATGAACTTAATTGCTATGGGCAGTTAAATGTAACATTTGAGTGGAATAAAAACAATAAAGTATTTCATGTGTACTTACAGATCCAGATCATAGAGAGCTAAAATAATTTCACAAGGAAGTTAGAAAAAGATCCCCTTAATGTACAGTGTGATTACTGCAGTTAACAGTACTGTCTTGTAGAACTGAAAGTTACTAAGAAAGTAGATCTTAAAGTTCTCACCACATGCACACACACAAAAGGGAACAGTGTGAGGTGATGAATGTGTTAGTTAACCTTATTGTGGTAATCATCCTGCAATACATACGTACCTTAAATGTGTATACATATATAAATTATATCTCAATAAATCTAGGAAAAAGGTGTTTCAGGAAAAAGATTGCATTCAGAAGTACATTTTTTTCTTTATTCTGGTGTGGGCTCTGGCAATATGTGAGGGCTTTTCATACATAATCTGGACTTACTGGCTTTTTCTTTGAGGGTTATAAAGATTCATTTTATAGATGTGTGTGTGTGATCAGTATGTAAGTTTCAAGTTTCAGTAAATGTCAAGATGTATTGAAAAAGCAAAAGAAAAATATCCCTTTGCTATTTAATAACTTTAAAAAAAGAACCACATTCATCTTATGTTATCATAAGCTATTGACTACAAGTACAGTGGCTATGGGGTGTTTGGTGACTAGCATGAGTCCCTTTCCCAATCTGGAAAATGGTTGTCCTTAGGATTCTTTGTCCTTGAAATCAGTGATTAAATGTATTCAAATGGTAGGTCTTAGGCTATTAGTAGTATTTCTTTATTTTCTTTCCATAAAGTGGGTGGCTGAGTGGCTCCATCAGTTAAGCATCCGACTCTTGATACCGACTCAGGTTGAGATCTCGGGGTCATGAGACGGAGCTCTGTGCTGGTCTCTGTCTTAAGCCTGGAGCCTGCTTGGGATTCTCTTTCTCCTTTTTCCTCTTCTCCTCTGCACTTGCATGCTCTCGCTCTCTAAAAAACCAACCAACCAAACAAAAAAATCCAAATTTCTTATGAACATTGTAATTATTCTTGAAACAAATATTTAAGTGGACGTGCCAGAATTTGGAGATGTACAAAAAGACATCAGTTTGTTAAACCAGAGGAAGAAAGAACTAAAAACTTTGAAACTATCCCTAAACAGGAGTTGGAAAAAGTTCTTTAAGTTTTGATGGAGTAAAAATGCCGCAGGTAGATTCCTTGATATGAAGAAGCTCGTAATTTTTTTTTAAAGATTTTATTTATTTATTTGACAGACAGAGATCACAAGTAGGCAGAGAGGCAGGCAGAGAGAGAGGAGGAAGCAGTCTCCCTGCAGAGCAGAGAGCCCGATGCGGGGCTCGATCCCAGGACGCTGGGATCATGACCTGAGCCGAAGGCAGAGGTTTTAACCCACTGAGCCACCCAGGCGCCCCAAAGCTCGTAATTTTTTTAACCAGTTGAAGAATTGTTCTCATTTTTATTATTTTCTTATTGTCTTATTTAATAAGAGATTTTTTTTTTAAGATTATTTATTTATTTATTTGACAGAGAGAGATCACAAGCAGACAGAGAGGCAAGCAGAGAGAGAGAGGGAAGCAGGCCCCTGCTGAGCAGAGAGCCCGATGCGGGACTCGATCCCAGGACCCTGAGATCATGACCTGAGCTGAAGGCAGTGGCTTAACCCACTGAGCCACCCAGGCGCCCCTAATAAGAGATTTTTAATATAATGTCCAGATAAATAATTTAAATGTGTTCTTGAATAACAGTGAAAATATAACTGTCATTTAAGAAACTCTAAACCTAAGCAACACAATTGCAACCATTTAAGCATTTGATTAACTGTTTGAAATAAATTTAAATTCTCCTCAGTCATCCTCTCTTCTCTTTAGTAAAGTTCCCCGACACTTTCTTCAACCCCAAAATGCGGCAAAACCAGTACTGTTAATGAACAACCCTTAGTGATGGTCAACAACAGACAGTGACTCAGACTGCAGATTGTCTTGAAAAGGGGCCTTTGTGACTTCTAAAATATCCTAGAAAAATGTTGCGGGTGTTGGGCCTGGGAGATATCTGTGAAAGATACTCAAAGACACGGACTAACAAATTTACCATATCCCAGTTTATACTACAACTTGAGCATTTTATTTTTCTTGAGTTTGTGCTTCTGTACACAAAGCTATATGAGAGCAGTGATTCTCTAAATGAGGTCCAGGCCCCCAGAATTTCACTAAGATACTAAGATGTTATTAATATGATCTTTCCCTTCCTCAACTGGTTCTACTTCAACTTTGAGTTAACTAAAAGTGGCATCCACAAAAGATGGTGTTAGGATGTTTTTAGTTTTAATGAAAATTTTTAATCACTGAAAGTTTTTATGCCATACAGCAGATAGGATTTTACTCAAGCATGCTCATCAAATACAATTCTTCCAGAGTTTTTTTTTTTTTTCTCTTTTATTTCAACAACCAGAAACTCCCTTTCATATCCTTCTCCCCTAGGAGTGCTGCTTTGTATCAAGAATAAATTAATCCATTTCTTTCCTCTTGAAAAGTTATTATTGTTTTTATGCTGCTCATTAACTTTTCATTAAGTCTATCCTTTTCATTCTGTTCAGTGTTTCTCATACTTCCTGGTTTTTATCAATACTCCAGGGTAAAATATATGAGTAAATATATAAGTAAAATCTGCTTAGCTCTTCATTTACTGGCTTAGTCTAAGGATGACTAGAAATTAAGTAACTGGATGGTTTTAAGTCAGTATCCAAACAAAACAAAACAAAGCCCTCTAATTTTGGGTGTTCATTCTCTTTGTAAGACTAGCTGTCTCCCCCCATGTAAATTTCAATTATTTCTCCAGTTTCTATTAAACTGTGTGTTTTGCAAACATGTCTTAAATTATGTTACTCTGCCAGTTTAAAAAATGAGTTAGAATTTTTAAAACTCAACAATGCATATTATAGTATTAGCAAATTTGATTTATGACATGTAACAGAAAAAATGTTTGGAATATTATCTAGATCATGCTGGAAGATAATCTGTAACAAAGAAATTGGCATAGACAAGGGACTTCTGAGAATGTTGAGGCATAGTCCTGCTCAAACTTTGATTAAATCTCTTGGTTATAAATTTTTTTAGTCTTTTCATTAGTTATGAATTCCTCCTCTTTCTTATTTCATACTTTTTTATAAATTCACATTGTATCATATAGCACATAGCTCTTTTCATACAGTGCTTATTAATATCATTGAATGAATGAATGAAGCTCTCAGTGGATATTTCAAGTTGATTTATAGTGCTCCCCCGCCCACTTTCTTCCCCCAAAGTAATCATGGAGCAAAGTCCGAGGAGCTTCCTCTGATCATTCATAAACATGTGCTTCCCTAAAATGTACTGAGTCGAGCAAGTACCTAGAACTCAAAAGACTCGAGGTCCAGGCTTTATTCCACTGAACACCGTGCCTCTCTGAGACTCCATTTCCTTTTCTGTAAAATGAGAAAAATAGTGCTGGGCCTGCCCTCCAAAGCTAAACTCAAATAGAAAAGTTTGTTGGAAATTCTAAATTTCTTTATTATCATAAGTTTGAATTAAGGGAAGCATAATTTTCATGCTTTTCTGATCATCAGGAAAGGCTCACACAATAATTTTACACTCTTGATAAAAACCACAGTTTTCACCCTGTATACCTGTAACAATTTTCTTGAGCTATTGATTTTGAACAATTTAAGAAGTTTGAGCATCCTTTCCATCATGAAAGCAACATAGTGTTATCAGATTTGCAAGGGAACATGCTCTATTTCAAATCCTGGCTTCAACAATTACTAGGTATAAGATCCTGGGCAGGTTTCTTCATCTTGCTAAGCCTCTGTTTTCTTTAGAAAGGGGATAATAGTACCTAATTCTTAAGGTCCTTAGATAAGGTGGGGTTGGGAGAGGGGTAGGGGGTTATGGACATTGGGGAGGGTATGTGCTATCGTGAGTGCTGTGAAGTGTGTAAACCTGGCGATTCACAGACCTGTACCCCTGGGGATAAAAATACATTATATGTTTATTAAAAAAAAAAATTGGAAGGGGAGGCAAACCATAAGAGACTATGGACTCTGAAAAACAACCTGAGGGTTTTGAAGGGGGCGGGGGTGGGAGGTTGGGGGAACCAGGTGGTGGGTAATAGGGAGGGCACGTATTGCATGGAGCACTGGGTGTTGTGCAAAAACAATGAATACTGTTACGCTGAAAAAAATAAATTAATAAAAAAAATTAAAAAAAAAAAGCCTCCAGTATGCGGAAGACTGCTGGTGTCTGATGATGATGATGTTAATGCACAGTAAGAAGGAAGGCTACTAATTGTTAACACCTGACCCGGCAGTATAGTTATTAGGCTGATGTGAACAGCTCAGTGGGATGTGGTGGAAAGATTTTACATGCCAAGTATATGTAAATTAAGCAATGTATTCTTTTCAGAAAGACAACTTTCAACTTGAGCAAAAACATGAACAGATTTTTTTTCTTTATCAATGATTTTGAAAATGCTAAGATTTTGTTCTTGATATTATATATAATGCTTAAGACATCTGTTTTGTATGCAGGTCAATACCACTTGTAGTCATTCCCAAATAAAATTAACCTAGAGAGGAAGGTGTTAATCTTTAAAAATTGCAGTAACTGGGGAGTGACATCATGAACAGAGTATCTCATTCCTATGGTCAAAGGTTATCTCCCCCCCCCCCCCAAGAGATTTTCATAATGCTTAAACATTTATAAACTAACCCAAAATAATTTTTCTCAAATATGAGCAACATTTACTCATTTGGGAACAAGCAATTTTCTGGCTCTTGTCTTTGTTTTCTTATTTGCCTGTCTTTGGGAGCATTTTAACAGTCATTAGTTTGGCAGTGACAGGGTAGAAAGGAAACATGAGATCAAAACTAAAATCACTTGACAGTCTTGTATATCAACCTTACAATGTGAGTTACCAGAAGGTTCTTGTAAGAAAACGTAGAAACCCCAAAACATTTCTGGCAAATTCCACAGCTGTGAAGGAGGTATTTTCATAGGGGTTGTGTTGGGAGAAGAAATAGATTAGGGGGGCTTATGAAACTCTGGGGGTGATTTTCCAGATTATATCATCCTCTCTAAGACTGAGAACCTCAGGGTTAGAAAGAGAAAGAAAATAAGAGAGCAAGTGAAAAAGAGACAGACTTGTGGGTTCTGGGGGCATGATTTTCCTGCAAGCACCCTCTTAGGAAGTCAGTCTATTCCATACTAAACCACAGGATTTTCTGAAGTAGAACCACGCTAAGCAGGATCAAGTGGTGAAAAAGTGCTCTGGAGGAATGAATGGGGGAAAGCAGGAGGCAATCCACAGTGTAACACAACACACGGAGCCGGCCAACTGTGCTCCATAAATGTGTGCCGAAAGTGCTGAATGAATGATCTGTAGCTTCAAGGGGACGAGAGAGAGACACGGTAGAAGAGGAACTAACAGATTTTGGAGGAAAGGGACACGGAGCCAGGGAGGCATACAAATTGGTGATATAACCGTAAAAGTGTAGTAACGCAGCATGGTAGGAAAGCAGAGGGAATCCATAAATCTCTGGCAAAGGCATACCAGCAAACATTGGGCAGAAAAAAAAGGCAAACTGATGGAAACAGATTGAGATTCAGATTTAGCCATCTGGGATCAAAAAATGATCTGGAGCATATTATGGAAGGAGATATAGGTCATAGTTTAGGGCACAATTACTAGAAGGCAATTGGAATTAGTTGTAATTCTTGGTTTCAGTGTTGAGTAAGTTTATGTATTGTTTTTCCACAAAACATGATTAAATAGTAAGTCCTTTTTTTCTTAAAGTTAAAAAGTTTAACATTAAAATCAACAATTCTGTCAGGCAGCAGAGTACCCTCTATTTTCCTCTGTATCTACATCCTGTTGTAGTGTTTTTGAATCTGGGATTTCAACAAATGTTTGCTGAATTGAACTACATGGAAAAAAGAATTTCTAAGCTTCCCCCCCCCCCCCACCTCTACCTTCAAGATCTCTGTGACTTTTAACTTTATTCCCAGATGCTGGTTAGCTCACTCAGCGCTGGGGGTCAGACGCTGGGTCAGATGCTCAATGTGGGAAGTTACATAGTTTGGAACCTTGGAATGTGTTGTTTATGCTAATGAACACACAGCTATCTTCTCCCACACAGTGAGATTGCCTTTCAACCTTCAATTAGCGCTTGTCCCAGCCCTGCTTTTTACGTTTTTCCAGTCTCTGGATACACCCTGAGCTCAACTTTGGAGGCCTCGGGAGCCCTAAGTAGGAGTCAGTGAAGTTTGTTTTTTGTTTTAAACACTGTTCTCCATTTTCTACTTATCTAAAACCAAGCATAATGTTTTCTCTAGTCCCTATCTCTTAGATAGGTTCACCTGCTTGCCAACAATAAATTATCGGAGCCGGTAAACAATATCCCTATTTAGCTTCCTCTCATTCGTTTGTCTGTTTTCTATCAGTCAAAGAGGCGTCATGTTGCAGACAGGTCGACATTGTCACAAGGCTCTTTTACCTTTAAATGCTGGGGGTGGGGGGTGCTATAGGGACATTGAAGAGATTGTGCTTGTAAAATTATTTACACGAATAATCTAGAAGGATTTTAAGAGTCTGTTAACAAAGGCTATGAATTAAACTAGGCAAATATTAAGTGTTCTTATGTCTGGCAGGGTGGGTCTTCACTATTACATTCTTTCTTGGGGAGTAGGATTGTTTTTATTATAGTCTCTCAAGAGACGTTTAGGTAGCAACTGTGCACTAAGTTCTGAGCTAAGGAGTAGAGATTAAAAAATGAAAAGAGGAATTCTGTGGAATTCTTCCACAGGCTCCCTCACCCAAGTAAAGTCATCTTAGTTTTAATACAAGTATTTTACTTTTCTTTCAGTTACAAGGAATAAATTGTATATTCTTCTATCCATGGCTGTCTAGATCCAATTCTCTACTCAGGAACTTTGTTCCGGCAGCTGCCTGATTCTTGCCTCATAAATTTCCCTTCTTTGTCGCATATCTATTAGCTAACATGCTGTAACATCTCTCACTTTTAGAAAACTTGTTTTAGACTACTCGTCTTGTTCGACTTTATGTCTTGTGAAAAGGTAATTTTTCAAAAAAAAAGTAAAAGCGTGGTTCTCCTACAAATGCAAACTGAACAAACATTAAAGGTATTAGTTAACTTATTTTTAATTTAATTTTAAGAATTGGTAAGCTACTACAAGCAGTCAAAGAAGAATCCAACCACCTCATATCCATTAGGATGGTTACTATTAAAAAAGAAAGAAAGAAAGAAAGAAAGAAAGAAAGAAAGAAAGAAAGAGAAAGAAAGAAAGAAAATGAAAAAAGAAAAAAGAAAAGAAAACCCAGTGTTGGTGAGGATGTAGGGAAATTGGAATCACTGAGCACTGTTGGTAAGGATGTAAATGGTGCAGCCTCTACATGAAACAGTAAGGTGATTCCTCAAGAAATTAAAAATAGAATTACCATATGATCCAGCAATCCTACTTCTGGGTCTATTCCCAAAGGAACTAAAATCAGAGTCTTGAGGAGATATCTGTACATATATTTTATAGCAGCATTATTATCATAGCCAAAATGTAGAAGCAACTCAAATATCCTTTGATGGATGAGCGAATAAACAAAATGTGGTATATACCTACAATGAACTATTATTCAGCCTTAAAAAGGAAGTCCTGACACCTACCGCATGGATGCACCTTGAAGACATGCCAAGAGAAATAAGCCAGTCATGAAAAGACAAATACTGTGTGGTTCCATTTATATGAGGTAAATCACAGCAACGGAAGGTGGGAGGGTGGTTGCCAGGGCTGGAGGTGGTGGTGGGGAGGAATAGGGCATTCTTGTTTAAGGGGTGCAGAGTTTCAGTTTTGCAAAAGAAAGGCAGTTCTGGAGACCGATGGTGGTGATTCAGAGCGGTGTGAAGGTACTTATTAACACTACTGAGCTCTACACTTGAAAATGATTCATATGGCAAATTTTTATCTTCTGTGCATTTTACCACAATTAAGAATACATTTTAAAATATTAAGAAAGAATTCAAAGAACAGAACTATTTATAGATTAGGAACATTTTAATGTGCAAATGGAGGCAGAGAGGGAGAGAAGTTGATAGAGCCGGTAGGGGACAGAATTCCTTTGCATGTCCACAGACAAGAATCATTTGCCTTCCCATCAGTTGGCTACAGTTTACAGGGTTATAAAATAGTCCCCATAGAATCAGAAGTAGATAGCCTGGAAGAATACGCTCTAAGCATCACATGGTTTTCCACTGAAGCATGGTAGTTTCCTCTACAAACTAAAGTCTTAGACTCGATGATAGTTGCTGTCTTTCCTATCTATGGTAGACTAAAAATGACCACTGAATTAGTTTCAACTTTTTCCCTCAAGAGATGGAGCCTGTTTCTCCAGCCCCTTTAATCTGACCTGTCCTTGTCTTTTGTTTTGAACTAAAATGTGGCAGAAGTGACATCATGCAAATTCTGGATATGAATCCCTGAAAGGCCTAACAGCTTTTCCTCTTGCTATCTTAGAAAGCTGCTGCCGTGTGAGTAAGCCTGAGCAAGGTTTCCAGAGAGGCCCCATGGACTACACAGAACTGCCAGCCCATAGAGTTGTGAACTAACAAATCACTTTTAAACCATCATCTTTTTTTTTCAAGTTTTTATTTAAATTTCCAGTTAGTTAACATATAGTGTAATATTAGTTTCGGCTACAATTTTGTAATTCAACACTTCCATACGTCACCCAGTGCTCATCCCAACAAGTGACTTTCTTAACCCCCATCAACTATTTAACCCATCCTCCCACCCACCTCCCCTTTGGTAGCCATCAGTATGTCCTCTAGAGTTAAGAATCTATTTCTTGACAGTTTGCGTCTCTTTTTTTCCCCCCATGATCATTTGTTTTATTTCTTAAATTCCACATGAGTGAAATAATAAGGTATTTTTATAGCTCTGACTGACTTATTTCACTTAGCATAATACTCTCTAGCTCCATCCAAGTCATTGCAAATGGCGAGATATCATTCTTTTTGACAGTTGAGTAATATTTCATTGCGTGCATATATATATATATGTATATATATATGCACGCAATGGAATATATAAATATATAATATATATAAATCACGTGTGTGTATTTATCACATCTTTATTCATTATTCAATGGATATTTTGGCTCTTTCCATAATTTGGCTATTATTGATAATGCAGCTATAAACATAGGGGTGTATGGATCCCTTCAAATTAGTATTTCTGTATTCTTTGGGTAAAAAACCTAGTAGATCTACTCTTTTAGCAACTTTCAAATGTACAGTTATGGTATTACTAACTATAGTTACCAGACTATATATTATATCCCCAGAATTTATTTATTTTATAGCTGGAAATTTGTACCTTTTGTCTCTCTTCACCCCTTTTCTTAATCCTACCCCACCCCACTTCTGCCTCTGACAACAACCAGTCTGTTCTCTGTATCTGTGAGTTCAGTTTTTACTTTATTTTATATATTATTTTATTTTAGAGGTTCTACGTATAAGTGAGATTATACAGTATTTGTCTTTCTCTGTCTGACTTATTTCACTTAGTGTAATGCCCTTCGGGTCCATCCAGATTTTTGCAAATGTCAAGATTTTTCTTTCTTTTTTATGTCCAAATAGTATTGTTCTGTATGTGTATGTGTTTGTGTATCACATTTTCTTTACCTATTTTATTTATTATTTATTTTTAGCGTAACAGTATTCATTTTTTTTTGCACCACACCCAGTGCTTCATGCAATACATACCCTCTCTATTACCCACCACCTGGTTCCCCAACCTCCCACCCCCCACCCCTTCAAAACCCTCAGGTTGTTTTTCAGAGTCCATAGTCTCTCATGGTTCATCTCCCCTTCCAATTTCCCTCAACTCCCTTCTCCTCTCCATCTCCCCATGTCTTCCATGTTCTTTGTTATGCTCCACAAATAAGTGAAACCATATGATACTTGACTCTCTGCTTGACTTATTTCGCTCAGCATAATCTCTTCCAGTCCCATCCATGTTGCTACAAAAGTTGGGTATTCATCCTTTCTGATGGAGGCATAATACTCCATCGTGTATATGCACCACATCTTCCTTATCCATTCATCCGTTGAAGAAAATCTTGGTTCTTTCCACAGTTTGGCGACCGTGGCCATTGCTGCTATAAACACTGGGGTACAGATGGCTCTTCTTTTCACTACATCTGTATCTTTGGGGTAAATACCCAGCAGTGCAATTGCAGGGTCATAGGGAAGCTCTATTTTTAATTTCTTTTTTTTTTTTTTTTTAAGATTTTATTTATTTATGTGACAGACAGAAATCACAAGTAGACAGGGAGACAGTCAGAGAGAGAGGAGGAAGCGGGCTCTCCGCGGAGCAGAGAGCCCGACGTGGGGCTCGATCCCAGGACCCTGGGATCATGACCTGAGCCGAAAGCAGAGGCTTTAACCCACTGAGCCACCCAGGCGCCCCTATTTTTAATTTCTTGAGGAATCTCCACACTGTTCTCCAAAGTGGCTGCACCAACTTGCATTCCCACCAACAGTGTAAGAGGGTTCCCCTTTCTCCACATCCTCTCCAACACACATTGTTTCCTGTCTTGCTAATTTTGGCCATTCTAACTGGTGTAAGGTGGTATCTCAATGTGGTTTTGATTTGAATCTCCCTGATGGCTAGTGATGATTAGCATTTTTTCATGTGTCTGATAGCCATTTGTATGTCTTCATTGGAGAAGTGTCTGTTCATATCTTCTGCCCATTTTTTGATATGATTATCTGTTTTGTGTGTGTTGATTTTGAGGAGTTCTTTATAGATCCTGGATATCAACCTTTTGTCTGTACTGTCATTTGCAAATATATTCTCCCATTCCGTGAGTTGCCTTTTTGTTTTGTTGACTGTTTCCTTTGCTGTGCAGAAGCTTTTGATCTTGATGAAGTCCCAGAAGTTCATTTTCGCTTTTGTTTCCTTTGCCTTTGGAGACATAACCTTGAAAGAAGTTGCTGTGGCTGATATCGAAGAGGTTACTGCCTATGTTCTCCTCTAGGATTCTGATGGATCCCTGTCTCACGTTGAGGTCTTTTATCCATTTTGAGTTTATCTTTGTGTTCGGTGTAAAAGAATGGTCGAGTTTCATTCTTCTCCATATAGCTGTCCAGTTTTCCCAGCACCATTTATTGAAGAGACTGTCTTTTTTCCACTGTATATTTTTTCCTGTTTTGTCGAAGATTATTTGACCATAGAGTTGAGGGTCCATATCTGGGCTCTCCACTCTGTTCCACTGGTCTATGTGTCTGTTTTTATGCCAGTACGATGCTGTCTTGGTGATCACAGCTTTGTAGTAAAGCCTGAAATCAGGTAATGTGATGCCACCAGTTTTGTTTTTGTTTTTCAACATTTCCTTAGTAGTTCGGGGTCTCTTCTGATTCCATACAAATTTTAGGATTATTTGCTCTAGCTCTTTGAAAAATACTGGTGAAATTTTGATCAGAATGGTTTCTTTACCTATTTATTTATTCACCCATCAGTGGACACTTAGGATGCTTCTGTGTCTTGGCTATTGTAAATTATACTGCAGTGAACATGGGGCGCAGATATTTTTTCAAGTTGGAGAAATACTTAGAAGTGAAATTGATGGATTGTATGGTAGTCCTATTTTTAGTTTTTTGAGGAACCTCCATACAATTTTCCACAGTAGCTACACCAGTTTACATTCCCACCACAGCATATGAAGATTCCCCTTTCTCCACATCCTTGTCAACCCTTGTTATTTCTTATCTTTTTGATAATAGCCCTATTCTGACAGGTGTGAGATGGTAGCACATTGTGACTTTGATTTGCATTTCCCTGACGATTAGTGATAGTGAGCGCATTTTGATATACCTGTTGGCTGTCTGTATGTCTTTGGAGAATTGTGTATTTAGTTCCTCTACCATTTTTAAATCAGTTTTGTTGTCTTTGCTGTTGAGCTGAATGAATTCTTTATGTATTTCGGATACCAACCCCTTATTGCTTATATGATTTGCAAATTTTTTCTCTCATTCAGTAGGTTGCCTTTCATTTTATTGGTGGCTTTATTTGCTATGCAGGAACTTTTTGGTTTGATGTAGTCCCACTTGTTTATTTTTACCTTTGCTGTCTTTGCTTTTAGTATAAAATCTAAACAATCACCCCCAAGATCAGTGTCATGAAGTTTACTGCCTATGTTTTCCACAAAGGGTTTTATGGTTTCAGGTCTTTTATTCAAGCTTTTAATCTATTTGGAGTTAATTTTTATATATGTTGTTAGGATAGTGGTCTGAATGTATTTTGTACGTGGCTGTCCAGTTGTCTCAACACCATGTTTTGAAGGGATTGTCCTTCTTGGCTCCTTTGTCATAAATTTGTTGACCGTATCTGTGTGGATTTATTTCTGGGCTCTCTACTCTGTTCCATTGATCTATGTATCTGGTTTTTTTTTTGCTAGTAACTACCCTGTACCCCTGGAAGCCTGCAGAAGCTTTTCCAAGGGCTATGCTAGCATGGAGTTTAAAGGTAATCAATATCCTCATTCTCAACTTACAAATGGACTCTTTGCAGAAACTCGTGAAAAAGCCTGTGAGTTCTTTCATGAGAGAGTACAAGCTTTCTCCTTTGACCTCCTTCCCATTCACAGCCTCCTTTCTCCTTCCTTACAAAGGCATATCACTCACATATCCTCAATTAATGTGTTGTCCTGGGATATAAAGCCAAACTGAGGAACAAAGGGCTATAAGACTTATTGGGGTGTAAATGACTCTGGTGACAGGTACATGCAGCTCCTTTTGCAAGATGTGGCAGTTTCTGATTCTTTGCTTTCCCCAGTCCTGCCCTCCACCAAAACCATTAAACAAATAAGCAAAGAATAAATGGAGATCCTACCCAAAGTATTATTAACTGATAGCTCTATATGATTTTTGTCATCTAACTCATAGAGAGCTCAAACACTTGACATGGCTCTTACAAAAATTCTTCCATTCCCAACTACTTTTTTTTACTGTAGCATATTTAAGATGTATAATGTGATAATTTTTACTTATTACCAAAATATCAATATTAATTTGGAGAACAATTGTGTCCTTTGTTATTTCTTTAAACTACAGTGCTTGGCAGTACTCAAGAAATGAGATTAAGAGAAAGGTTTTTCCTGTAGCAGTCAGGTAACTCAAGACTAATAGTGTGGGAATACTTTATTTTAGGAAATTAATGGGAAAGGAAGAAGGACAATTGACAGGATAATCAAATTTAGCCAGTTTTCTTTGTAAAATAGTTATATATAGAATGATACATGGAAAATTGATAGCTAATTAAAAAATCAGTATCTAAATGACGATTTAAAATTTTTTTATTGAAAAACTACTCCTTATGAAATGATCAGAATAAAATGTATGAGCTTTTGGAACTCTAAAGGACAGGGCCTCTATCAACTATCTTTCATACAAGATAAAAGGAGACATTGGCTGTAAATATTCCACATAAGTTGAATGCAAAACTATTAGCTTCCATCACTGAGCAATTCTATTTTACTATATCTTATTGGTATCAAGAGCATTCACAAGCCCTGGTTATTTGTGTCAGCAATGGCATGTGAGGTGATTCTCAGTGGAATGGTGATGGTTGCCAAACTTGGGGTCTTGGAAAAATTGTAAATGAGTGATATTTATTTTCAACATTCTCAAAATTCCTTTTAAATACCTTTCCTCAGGCGAGTGGGGCAATTACTTCTTGTCCCTCAAACTCCCCTTTACTCCGTGCAATTGATTTTTGGTTAGATGTTGAGGTAAGGAAACTGATTATTGAAAATTCATCAGGCTATCTTAACTTATCCTCTGAAGAAAAGTGTTTTAGCTTAGAACCAATGGATACTATTAGTGAGTTTATAAACCTTCTTTATGATCTTTCTCTCTATTAATTTTGTGAAACCAAGTCAATAGCTTTCAATAAATACTCTGATACAATATATTTTAAGGGTCACTGATCTAAATTGTTGCATTTGTGTATTTCTTCTTTATAATCATCATTACTGCCCTATATATGTAATAAAATTCATTAATGAGAATTGTGCTCTAATTTACATGTAATAAAATTCATCAGTGAGAGTTAACAAGTATAATGACCACCAAAATAAGATTGGGAACATTTATATTGCCCCCAAAAGTTCCTTCATGCCCTTTTGCAGTCAGTCTCCTCTCCCTCCTCTGTCCCTTGGAACCAATGATCTACTTTCTGATGCTGTGGTTTTGTCTTTTGTTGATGGTTATGTAAATGGAAAAATATTGACCGCAGTCTTTTGTGTCTGGCTTCTTTCACTCAACTTTTTGGAGATTCATCTGTGTTGTTACATGTATCAGTAGTAGTTTGGTTCTTGTTATTGCTGAGTAGTATTCTATTCTATGGATATTTGCCTGTTAATGGACTTTTGGGTTGTTTCCAGTTTGTAGCTATTATGAATAAAACTGCTGTGAACACTTGTATGCAGGTCTTTGCATGGATATGTGTTTCCATTTTTCTGAAGTGAAATTGTAAGTGTATGTGTAACTTTATAAGAAATTTTCAAATCACTTTTCTGTATCTTTTTTTTTTTCATTTAAAAGGAGAATTTTCTTAGAGTAAGAAAATCTTTTTTAAGAATGTATGATAGAGAAATTGGGGGGAGGGGATCTTTACCTCATCACTTCCAGTGAGCAAACTTCCTCTACCAAGGTCATGATCTAAACAAACATGCAAATGTGGACAATAGGGAAAGAACCTGGTGCCCTACCAAGAGAGGCTGCCAATACAATTTTGAAGGGTTGCCAACGGGCGTCTCTGGAGATAAAATTAGTGAGATTCCATGTATGGAAGACTAGCCAGAAAGCAATAGAAGGGAATTAGTTATATAAGATTTGCTTAGGAATACCAGAACATTGGGAAGAAATGAGGATTTATCATTCAAGGAAATATAATTTTATTATAATATGTAATCTTTCTATTTATAACCAAATAGAAATTTTCATGTCTTAGTCCAAAATTTGGCAAAATGAACTGAAGAACACAGCATAGTAAATTTTAACAAATAATTCACCTATCAGATAAAAGATATTGGTAATGAAATAATTATCCACTTAGTTGGTCTCTTCAATATTTTAATGTCATTGAGATTTTGAAGGAGACTTATCATAAAGCATATTCTCTGAGAAGCTGCTGTTTATTTTTTTAATTGTTTGAAGTGAGTCCTTTGGCTGCTTCAACATAAACCATCTTCAATCACCTGTTCAATCTTTTAAAACATGATTAAGGAAGGAGCATATATAATGGAATCTTTTCCTGAAGCCTTGAAATAATAAAGAGTATCAATCTATACAGTAATTATTTCTCTGTTTAAATTTGCTACTTATTCCCTGAATTATTCTTGCCACTAAGGAGTACTAATGAGAGGCTAGCAATCCATAGAAGGAAATGGTCATGATCTAGTTAGGCACATTCCTGGGGCTTTCTCTAGGTGGATTTGCCCCTGATTTTATTTTTTAAAACTCCACGTATGTTTATTTTAGGCCTCATGAATCTGATGGAAGTGGTCAGATGGCATTTGGCAGCAGGAAAATATTTTGTCTTAAGCAAGCTACTGCTCTGGTCTACCTCCATGCAAGTTCTCTTCTTAGAGACTCTGGAGGCCTATTCCAAGTTTCTTTCCATTGAGTCTGTCCTGACGCCATCAGGATGAGTCAATACTGTGGATCATGGCCTTCTGTATGAGAATTAGATGTTGTGCCTCAAAGAATCCTCACCTCCTTCATCTATTTAACATTTACACTTCGGTTCTCATCTCAAGTCCATGCAACTACTATACATAAGCGAATCTCCTAGGAAGATGTGCGTACACATACATGTATATATAAAGCCTTTCCAAGGGGCTGTGCTCCCAAGGGTTGCAAGCTACCCTAGGAGTAGGAGTAGTTATAACGTGAATGTAAATAGAGTTATTTTAGCCTCCCCCAGGTCCTGTGTTCCTCACTCCCATAGGAATAATATCTAAGGTTGGTAGCTGTGTGAATCTTAGAAATATGTGAGTACGGCTGTTGGAAAAAACATCTACAAAAGATGTATTTCAAGGTCAGTATTCTAAGCCTCATGCTGTTCCCCTTGCACAAATTTGCTACTGCACCAAAGCTAAAGCTTGAGACTCCTTTCAGTTTAAAGCCAAGATATGAAACCTGGCTGGTTCCACATCTTCTCCCTTGCCTTGAGGGAGGCCAACCACACCTGCTTCCCTCTTCCCATGGAAGAAATAACTAAATGAAGGAAAGCACAGCTAATGTATGTACTTAAGTCTTCTAAACAGGTCACCTGAAATGATGTCCCATTTCACTTCAACATAATGAGACAGCAGAGGAGGCCCTGTTGATGTTTGTTTAGAGATTTCCTTTGTTAGCTGTATAACTAAGATTTTCTTTAAATAAAGGAGGTCACAGAGGGACAGTGGGTCATAAACTACATGCATTTCTTGAACTACATAATGTTTTACTGATTGAATTATATGTAGAGATTTATTGAAACTGTGGTTTAACACTCCTTTTAAAGTCTTTTATCACTGGGATATATCAATGAAACAAATGAGCTAAAACACTTTCAGAGTTTGATCATTTACCTGTGTAATGGGGTAGGGGCAAATGAGAGCAGTGGGGAGGGCTGGAGCATTAATGAATGGTATGCCATGTAGAGGGGAGGATTGACTAATAGCGTCCTTACTATTTTGATTAACAGGCTGGCGTAAAGAGTCACTGCATAATTCTAGGGGGGCACCATTCACATTTTGGTCATTATGGATTTCTATATTTATAATGGCATTTTTCTAGCAGATGTTAGTACATTGTCTTGAAACAGTGTCAGCATCGTCTAATTTTTGCAAAGATGCTTTTGGGTCAGTAGAAAGATTGCCTGATTATTATTAGAGAATCCTGCTACAACTACACTAGGTAACTTGGACAAAATACAATATTCCTGAACCTCAGATTCCTCATTTGTAAAATGGTTTAAAAAAGTACACTTAGATGTAAGAATTGCTTTGGTACATGAGAGTATGTATGGAAAGTGCCCAGCCCAGCAGCTATAAATGGAAAGTATTATTATTATATATAATACTGTAACACTCTGATGATTTTTTTTTTAGCTTGTGAACTGATATTTTTAATGCTGTCTTTACAGAGTTTTAGGAGATAAACGTGTTTGTGATTTGCACACACCTACGAATTGAAATCTAATGAAAAACACTAATGGTAGTTTAGAAGAGAATTTTTCCAATGTGGACTTTTCCTTTCCATTGTGAGATACTGAATTTCCAAATATAATTATTAAATCCATGCCTGAGTTTCAGATATGTTCTTCTATGCTCAGCTAATTAAAAATGCTATAATGGGGGTGCCTGGGTGGCTCAATGGGTTAAGTG
This sequence comes from Meles meles, assembly GCF_922984935.1. Classification (NCBI taxonomy): domain Eukaryota; kingdom Metazoa; phylum Chordata; class Mammalia; order Carnivora; family Mustelidae; genus Meles; species Meles meles. Next base: position 62,908,057 of record NC_060072.1, read on the forward strand.
CCTGCCTTCAGCTCAGGTCATGATCCCCAAGTCCCAGAATTGAGCCCCGCATCTGACTCCCTGCTCAGCGGGAGTCTGCTTCTCCCTCGGCCCCTCATCCCTCTCTCATGCTCTCTCGTACTCTCTCTCTCTAAAATAAATAAATAAAACCTTTAAAAAATGCTATAATGTTATAACAGTTACGTGTTGTCTTTATTGTATTAGGAAGGATACTTTCATATCAATATTACTATGATCACTAGCATCTTGGGTATAGAGCACATTTATATAATCTGTAGAAATTAATTTTCTCCAAATTGGACAAGTTTTTTTACTGATACAGATTGCCTATAAAGGATTGCTTGGTTGGTAGGGCAATAAAGGAACTAGTTTCTTCAGTTATCCCAGCCCCACCCAACCTTGTGGCCTTTGCATACCAGGTGATTCCCCCCCCCTCCCCCCGCCACCAGCCCTCATTCCTGGCCACACATGATGGGGCCAGGGTGAAATGTGATGCAGCTAAGACAACCAGATTCATTCTCTTGGTCAACTAAACTCAGAGCCCCAGAGACTGAATCAGACAGCAATGGACATTCAGCCTCTAAATTAAAGAGATAGGGACACTTGAAGGCTATTGTGATGGAGAAACCAAAAATAACTGCATTGTAGAAGATAGTCTATAAAAGAGAAGTAGAGAAGTTGCAGGAAGGATGGAAAACTGCCTTAAGAGTTTTTCATTTTTAATCAAAATGTAAATATATTTTTTCATTTGGGTACTTTTTAGATACCCTTGAATCTCTTTCCTAAATTCTCCTTTCCCTTGAGCTAATTTGAGTGGATTTCTATTAGTTTCAGCTAAAAAATCCTTAAGACTCTTGCCTTGTTGCTCAAAGAAGTTCAGGTGGTGTGATAAGATTATGTCTTTTGTGAGCCACTGCCCTTCTAATGAAACACACACATGCATCTTCCCAGATCAATTTCAAGAGATTCATTGGAAGTGAGAATCACTCTTCTCTTATTTTGTTTATTAATGACACAGATTACATTTTCTAGATGAAAACTCAGTTAAAAATTTTCTAGTCCTTTCTGGATCTTCATAATGTGGAAATTGGAAGACCATTAATAACCATTTTTAGCCATTTTAAACACTTGATTGTAATTTCTACTGGATAAGGGACTGGAGAATAGGTTGCTGGTGCCATTTGTCTTAAATCACTAGAATAGTGATTTAATGTGGCAGTCTTTTTTTTTTTTTTAAGATTTATTTATTTTAGAGAGAGAGAGAGCACAGGGAAAGGGGCAAGGGAGAGGGAGAGAGAGAATCCCAAGCAGATTCTGCACTGAGCAAGGAGCCCAATATGGGGCTTAATCCCAGGATCCCAAGGTTGTCACCTGAGTGTAAATCAAGAGTTGGGTGCTCAACTGACTGAGCCACCCAGGCACCCTGTGTAGCAATCTTTGTAAGGTTCGTGATAAAGCTTCATAACTTTGCTTGAGTAGGAATTGAGTAGGAATACTAGAAAAAAGAATATCTATATCATTTCCCTAGGAACTGAACATTTAGAACTATTAATTCCCTTCTGGCTTACATTATATTTTGTGGGATTCAGTATAATTTTTTTCTTTAATAATTAATGAAGCAATTGGTCAGTAATTTAACACAGATCATTGCATCCCCCGTATGGACCTTACACTACTATCCTTGCAGGAAATTTTCCAAGGTTAGAAACTGGATTATAGAAATAATAAAACGAGAGACCTTTTTTTTTTTATTTTTTCAGCATAACAGTATTTATTGTTTTTGCACAACACCCAGTGTTCCATGCAAAACGTGCCCTCCCTATTACCCACCACCAGTTCCCCCAACCTCCCACCCCTGACCCTTCAAAACCCTCAGGTTGTTTTTCAGAGTCCATAGTCTCTTATGGTTAGCCTCCCCTTCCAATTTTTTTTTTTCATAAACATATAATGTATTTTCATCCCCAGGGGTACAGGTCTGTGAATCGCCAGGTTTACACACTTCACAGCACTCACGATAGCACATACCCTCCCCAATGTCCATAACCCCCTCCCCCTCTCCCAACCCCACCTCCCCCCAGCAACCCCCAGTTTGTTTTGTGAGATTAAGAGTCATTTATGGTTTGGAGAGACCTCTTTTTATAACAAAATCTTAGACAGTGGAAGGAAGCCATAGCCTGGAAATATAGAACAGATCTTGCCATTTGAAATTCAAACTGAAAACTACAGGCTATCTATCATAAATAGTATAAGATGGTCCTTTTATTGTATACTGTTTTTGATCAAACTCATATACTATAAAGGCCATCCACTGGGTGATCTTTTGATTATACCCTGCCCGTTGATCTCATTTGTCCTCTGCAAAAGGAATTACAAATTGTGCATGTGGCGGTCATTCAATCTATGACTAAATGCAGCTACTTCTAGGTAAGAGAGCAGCTGTTTGACATCTCCACACAAATTTACTGAGGCAAGGAGCAAGCCTCAGATCATCCAACTGAAATAGCCAAATAGTCGATACTTGTGGTTTGGAATATTTAGTATGTGCTAACTTTATCTCTACAAAACAGCCTCATCTGTTTGGGGTCATTTTCCTATTATTTTCTAGTCACCCTTATGGTAATGGGATTTTACGGACTTCAGGATACCAGTCAAATTTCATAAATTATATTTTAAGACTTAGAATTTTCTTGCCTTCACAAAAATGGAAAATGGGAATTTGAAGGAAAAGAAGCAAAGTTTTCTTGTTACAGAGATTTGTGAAAGATGAATAAATGTATAGAATGCTTTGGGGAAGTAAAAATATAACTGATTCAGCAATATTATAAAGGGGAAAACATTGAAGACAGAAACAAGCATGATACAATTAAAAGGAGAGGGATTCTGTGTGCTTCATCAAAATTGTATTCTGTCACATACAATTGTATCCCATTGTCACATAGTATCATTGGATTACTTAAAAGTATTTCAGTAACCTAGGCTTGTTAATTTACCCTGCAATGTATTACTATTTCAGTCACTTGAGAATTAAACATTAACCTTATAGAGGGATTTTAATGAAAGGCAGTGCTCTGTTTTCTGAAAGTAGAGGAACTCCCACTTCTGTAACGAGACCCCTGACATCTGGAAGTCCTGGATAACCTTCAGTAAATACCAGGAAAAAGATCAGCTACAGTGAACCCAGTACTTATTTATGGGCAATGCTTCTTCAAGCCATTGGTCTCAGTCTGTCTATTTGGGCAGCTTAATCAACACTCTCAGCTGTTATTTGAAACTGTAGTGTGTGTAGCAAAACATTGTACAGAGTATAAAAGAAGCATAAGTTTATATCATATGTAGATTCAGTGAGCAAAGGTAAATTATCCAGGCATGACTTTCGTCCACTAGTCCAAACCAACAGGCAGAAAAAGCAGTAATTGTCAAGGTGAAAGAAAAAGATAAGTTGTTGATTTATTCAAGGTCATTGAGTAGGTTTGTAATTAAGGTTATTCTTTTATCTCTGCCTCTGCTTCTCCAAGATTTCTACTCTGATCATTCATCACCATAAAGCCACCACACATGGACCTCACCCTACAGTTGAGCAATCTTTTTTCCTTTCTGTCATTATAAGACATTAAAATTTGCTACTAGATGTATTAAGAGGTCAGTTTAGTTTTTTCTAGATGTACAGGTGTATTTAATTAAAGAAGTGCCTTCTTTGTGATAATTACTGGAGTGGAAAATATTTTGAATTACAATAATAAAAGATTTAGATTTATAAAAGTTGGTAGGGATAAGGGGAAGAGAATATAATTCTGATTTTTAAAAATCAGAGAAATGAGGAAAGAAAGGAGAGAAAGCAGGAGAGCAACAAAGCAAGCACAAAGTCATGCAAAAGAGTGAAAACAAATTTATCTTGCTGGCTAAAAATTAACAGGTATCATAAACCCACTGACAATTTTTTTTGATAATGTATCAGCTCAAGCCCAATAAAAGTAGTTGATCATGTCATGTTTCTGCTTTATTTTTCCTTTTTTACCCTTTTATGTAATGCCATTCTTTCATTGTGATGGTGTTACCTATAGTTAAAAAAAATTATGGCTAAATAAACTAATTGATGTTAACAACCATTTTGTCATGGGAAGGCTGAGGACTGTAAATAAACATCAAAAGAGGCAATTGTTCTTTAGATGACGTCTGTTTATAATAGGCAAGAATTATGCAATGCATTTCAAATAGAAAATGTTTTATTACATCATTCCATGTTACCTGAGTTACATACATTAGTATGTACATTAGTAGTATAAAGTTAGATATTTGGGGAGTAGTCTGAGCTTTGAATAAAAGAAAAACATACTTGTTAATCTGTTTTTCTTTTAAGAGTTTATTTATTTATTTTACAGAGAGGAAGAGAGATCACAAGTAGGCAGAGTCAGGCAGAGGGGGAGGAGGAAGCAGGCTCCCTGCTGAGTAGAGAGCCCGATGCAGGATTCGATCCCAGGACCCTGAGACCATGACCTGAGCCGAAGGCAGAGGCTTAACCCACTGAGCCACCCAGGTGCCCCCATTAATCTGTTTCCAAAGACATCGATCCATGTTTGACTTGTCAAAAAGTCAACACAAATGCAGGCATAACCAAGATTCAGAACAAAACACTGAAAAAAAAAAAACCCCAAGGCATATATATATATATGGGGCGCTGGGTGGCTCAGTTGATTAAGTATCTGCCTTTGGCTGAGGTCATGATCTCAGGGTCCTGGGATCAAGGCCCACATGGGGCTCCCTATTCAGCAGGGAGCCTGCTTCTCCCTCCCCCTCTGTCTGCAGCTCCTCCTGCTTGTGCTCTCTCTCTAATAAATAAATACAATATTTAAAAATATATATGTGTGTATAAAATATATATACATATAGATAATTTAAATTTATATAAATATAACATATACACATATATAAAATAATGCTAAATATATAGTATGCTAAATGATGTGCATATATCTGTTCTATATACCTGTAATCAGAGAATTATATAGAAAAATTTTATGATCACTTCCAATTTGAGTATGACATCGCTAAAATTTTTAATGACATATTTCCTTATTTTTTGATTGCCTTGCCAGAAAATTGGCTTATTTAATATTTAATTTTTAGCTTGAGTCTCTATCATTGAGCATAATATTTTGAGAAACTTTTGTTAAGGAAAGAATATAAATTTTTAATTTTCAATATGGTATGTATAATAGTGACTAGTAGGCAATTAAGTTTGCAGTAGGAAGCGAGAATATTTTAGAAACTAAATTTTTTTAGTGAATCATAAGAACAGGCAGAAGTAACCACTGTATTTAAAACTATCTATTTCATTGGTGATTATGACATTTAATTGTTTTCCTAATCCAATCACAACTTCTTCTTATTCCTTATTGAGTATATATTTTATGTACTAACTTTTCTTTGTCATTTAAAAACTTTTCTAATTATAGTAACACCTTTATTATCACTTAATGAAATATTTCATACAAATTAATTTTCAAGGCACTAAAGGAAGCAGCAAATAATAAACGTTGTGACCATTTAAGTTATCATTCTTTCTAAAATATATTGCACACACAGTACCCTGCTAAAAGGATAATCTGAGAAAATGTAACTTTTACCATGTGGACTAACATGATTATGAACATGCAACAAAATATTCCTATTGTCCTTTTACTTTTGGATTTTCATTTAACTTTTCAGTTTTATGAATTTTATGTCATATCCACATAGATATTCCATTGAGGGTGGGGATCAGTAATATTAAGTGAGTGGTGAATGTTTATGAGTGTTATGTTATGGGCTGAATTATATCCACCAAAAATTTTTATGTTGAAAATTTATGTTTTATTTATAGTCACTCAAAATGTAATTTTATTTGGAAATTGGGTCTTTAAAGAGGTAGCTAAAAATGAGGGAAGTTAAAGAAGTAAGTACAATGAGGTCATTAGGGTAGGCCCTGATCTAATATGATGGGTGTTCTTATAGGAAGAAGGGTTTGGACATAGTCACGTGCAGAGGGAAGATGGTGTGAAGGTGCAGGGAGAAGGTGGTCGTCTATAAGCCAAGAAGAAGGGCCTTAGATGAAGCGAACCATGCTGATGCCCTGAGCCCAGACTTTTAGCCTCCAGGTCTATGAGTCAATAGATTTCTGGTTGTTTAACCACCCAGTCTGCAGTATTTTGTTATGGCATCCCTAGCAAGCTAGTACGAGATAGTACCATGGTGCCCTGTGGGAGAAGAAAATGTGCCAATGTAAGACTACGTTTTATTATTCTTTTTTTTCCTAAATTTTTATTTAAATTCTAGTTAACATATAGTGTAATGTTGGTTTCAGGAGTTGAATTTAGTGATTCATCACTTACATACAACACCCAGCCCTCATACGTGACCTTATTATTCCGCATCACCCATTTAGCCCATCCCTCACCCACCTCCCTCCATCAACCCTGTTTGTTCTCTGTTGCTAAGAGTCATTTATGGGGGTGGCACCTGGATGGCTCAGTTGGTTAAGTGTCTGCCTTCAGCTCGGATCATGATCCCAGTGTCCTGGGATTGAGCCCTGCATTGGGTCCCTGCTCCGTGGGGAATCTGCTTCTCCTTCTCCCATGCCCCCTGCTTGTGTTCCCTCTCTTGCTGTGTCTCTGTCTGTCAAATAAATAAATGAAATCTTAAAAAAAGTCTTTTATGGGGGACGCCTAGGTGGCTCAGCCGGTTAAAGTGGCCAACTCTTGATTTTGGCTTAGGTTATGATCCCAGGGTTGTAAGATCAAGCCCTGTTGGGCTCCAGGCTGGAACCTGGGCATGGAACCTGCTTAAGATTCTCTCTCCTGCACCCTCTCAAATAAATAAATAAACAAATACATTCCACTTGACCTTAAGGATTTGAGATTATATTTACCTGTGTAAAACGTAATCTGAAATTAGCAGAGGAAAGACAAAATCTTCTCTCTTTAGTCTTTAAATAAACTCTCTAAGAAACTACCAGTAGTCCTTCTCATAATATGAATGTAGAACTTCCCTTTGCCCAACTATGTCTTCCAAAAAACTGAGTACATAAAGTCTTGATTTAAACAAGGCCATCAGTGTTATAAATAACTTTTTATTGACAAATGATTAATTAGCTGGTACAACAAATCCCTACTTGCCAATAGCTGCTTGTCCAGATTTCAGGTTATGGTAATTAGTGTTTGCACAGTAATTATGCAACATGATTGTGCAGTACTGATCCTTTTTTCCATATATTGTATTTCATTTAAGTCTCACAGCTACCTGATAAAGTATTATCACTACTCTCCTTTGACAGAGGGAGAAGTAATATTTGATAAAATCACAAGGCTAATCCAGCAAAAAGCCTTAACTAGTACCCTGCTCCTCCAACTCCAGTTACCATTATCTTTCTATTGGAGAGAGGTCAAAAGACAATTTGAATTGTAAAAAGTAAAACAACCACAATGGTTTTGAGAGCTTAAAGGCAAGAGTGGGACACTTAACTGACTGAGCCACCCAGGCGCCCCTCAAGTGGAATTTTTATTGTGGACAATGCTTAGTTTAGGTTTTATTTCTTTTCTTGGGACATTAGTATTAGCTGTGCCTCAAATATGAGTCCGTTGCATAACATACCTATTTTCCTTTTTATAAGTTATACTTCAGGCAACAATTTGAAAATTGGAGAAATTATCTCTGAATTATAGGAACAGTTATACCAGAACTCCCTGCCGTTGCTTTCCAGTGTGCTGATGTGTGTATGACACCTAATGCCAGTCTCACAGTGACAGCAACCTGATGGTGATTAGGACACCTAGCTTAGGTGCCAGATTTGTCTCAGGGGCACCATTATTCAGTCCTACTTGAAAGGTCCCATATGGTATTTTCAAAACAGGCACAGTCTTTACTTTTATATCAGTTGCTGTTCTAATAACTTTTCTACTCAACACCGCAACTTTTGGGTGCCTGTGTGGCTCAATGGGTTAAAGCCTCTGCCTTTGGCTCAGGTCATGATCCCAGGGTCTGGGATCGAGCCCCATATTGAGCTCCGCATCTGGCTCTCCGCTTGGTGGGGAGCCTGCTTCCCCCCCCCCATCTGCTTTCTTGTGATCCCTGTCAAATAAATAAAATCTTTAAAAACAAGCAAACAAACACCTCTACTTTTCCATTTCCATGCCCCACCTAACTTTTAAAAAAAGATTTTATTTATTTATTTGAGAGAGAGAGCTCACGTGCATGCTCATGGGCAGGAGGGAGGGACAAGCAGGCTCCCCTCTACCCCACTGAGCAGGGAGCCGGATGTGGGACTCGATCCCAGGACCCTGGGATCATGACCTGAGCCCAAAGCAGACCCTTAACAGACTGATCCACCCAGGTACCCCATGTCCCACCTGATTTTAGAACTTCACATGTTAATCAAAGACAGAATGAACACAGACTTAATGAGATGAGACATTAGCCCTTTTCAAAGGCCAAAACTTTTGAAATGATATTAGTCTATACAGAAACAAAAGGCCTCTGCTTGTTCGTTAAAGTCGAGAGGATAATTTCACAGCAAAAAGCATTACTTTGGTGGGGCACCTGGGTGGCTCAGTGGGTTAAAGCCCCTGCCTTCCGCTCAGGTCATGATCCCGGGGGTCCTGGGATAGAGCCCCGCATCGGGCTGTCTGCTCAGCAGGGAGCCTGCTTCCTCCTCTCTCTGCCTGCTTCTCTGCCTACTTGTGAGCTCTGTCAAATAAATATAATCTTAAAAAAATAAAAAAAGCATTACTTTGGTGATACTCAGATTTGGGTTCTGATGCCTGTTTTAGAATCTGAAATATGAGGAATAATCAGTATCTTGGTTTTGTGGGGATTTTTTTTTATAATAAAATATGTCACATAAAATTCATCATTATAATCATATCCTTTTTACCAGTAAGTGCTGTTTTTATTCTCAAATGTCCTTTACTGTTAAGGAAACCACCTTTATCTAAATGACAAATAAAATCTATATTCTAATCCGTTAAGTCCCAGGCCAGTGCTCCCATAATGGACAATTTTCCTTGCTTTGTGCTCAGAGGAGACCCGCAGAATCAAACAGAGATTCTCAGCTGCAATCACTGTATTCAGAACTCAGCCAATAAATTGCTCCATGCTCCAAACAGATGTTTCCCTTTTTAGGTTAATGCACCACTTGTGGACCATTTTTCCTTCCCTAGAGGAATATCAGTACAGCCATAAACTAGAAAGCTTCTTTTCAGCATCCAAGAACATACCCAGGAGTGGCAACAGAAGTAGCCAGACGTGAATGTGGAGAAGTGGGGATAAATTTCTTCATGAAATGTCCCCCTTATTTTCATTTTTCCTTCCCTCACCCCAGCTTTCTGTGTCAGAGATCACCTAATGTATTCTAGAATTGCCTGTTTTAATTTTTATTCTAAAAATGCTTATTGGATGATTTATTTAACATGTTTTGGTACAACGAAGTTTGAGATAAAGGCAAGGACACCCTCCAAACTACTGTTTGTAGCAAAACACACTCTGGACAGATTTCCCCTTAAACTGTGCTAGAATAGAGTCGTTTCAGATGATCAAAATGAGGGCAATGAGGTCAATCTTAAAAACTTAGACCTTTCATGACAGAGAAAGTGGCACTTATTAAGAGACTATAATTATCTGAAAAATGAGAAGAAAAAATGACTTGCTCTTTCCTGGAAAGAGCAAAATGCCAAAAACTTTCATTTCTTCCTTGATGGTATTTCACTTTCCATGAAGGATTAGACTATTCCTTCTTTATGTAGAAAATAAGTTATAACATACACAAATGTAAGTTCCTTTTTTTGGATGGTAGCATTATTTTTTTTGTAGCCTGTGAAAGTACAGTTTATAGGCACAATATTTTTCCCTCCCAGGGTGATATTGCCATAGATACACCTCAAAAATTCATGTCTCTACCTCTACTCAGTAGACTGGAATGAAAGCTTTATATGCCTGTGAGAATGGGGGAGGATAGAAGGAGGAATACGGGAAATGCTGAAGACATTTTATAATTTGCTAAAGTACAACCCTGAGTACATTATTAAAAAAAAAAAACAACAACAATAAAAAAAGCAAAAACATCATTTACATCTCTAGAAAACTTTCCCCATATTGAAAAATCAAAAAGGATTTATAAGAGTTGTAATAATTGCTGTGGTAAAAATGTAATGTTTTGGACGTTCCCTTTTGCTTGGTAATCAAAGTGCTATACTCTTATTTTTTGGTCAACTGAAGAAAAGTTGCCAAACTTCTTATTCAACTTGTGTTGTTTTCTTAATGCCACCTAAATTCAAGACTCTTGATTTATTTGCAGATACTTAATATACCTGATGACTGAAAACTCAGTTTAAATTGTTAGTGAACAAAAATGAATAGAATTCAGGGGTTCAGTAATGCAGAATTTATTTTTTCTTTCCATTTAAATTTGTTTCTTTAATCACATGCACTATGAGATTTATATAGTTATCTATATGGAGTCTGGCACAGGCAGTGTCATAGAACTGAATTGGCAGGATAGAGTGGGGTTTCTAGAAGTATTTTTGCTCAAGCAACTGTCTTAAAAGGATAATTGTATTATTAAAGTCATATAATTCCATATGTATTAGACTTGTCTTAATCTTACTTTTTCTATTCATGTCTTCTGCCCTTTTTTTGACATGATTATCTGTTTTGTGTGTGTTGAGTTTGAGGAGTTTGTTGTAGATCTTGGATATTGGCCCTTTGTAGTGTCATTTGCGAATATCTTCTCTCATTCCGTGGGTTGCCTCTTTGTTTTGTTGACTATTTCCTTTGCTGTGCAGAAGCTTTTGATCTTGAAGAAGTTCCAGAAGTTTATTTTCGCTCTTGTTTCCTTTGCCTTTGGAGACATATCTTGAAAGAAGTTGGTGTGGCCAATGTCAAAGAGGTTACTGCCATTTTCTCCTCTAGGATTTTGATAGATTCCTGATTCACGTTGAGGTCTTTAATCCATCTTGCGTTAATCTTTCCTGCTTTGTTGAAGATTATTTGACCATAGTGTTAAGGGTCCATATCTGGGCTGGCTACTCTGTTCTACTGGTCTATGTGTCTGTTTTTGTACCAGTACCATGCTGTCTTGGTGATCACAGCTTTGTAGTAAGTTTGAAATCAGGCAACATGATGTCCCCAGTTTTGTTTTTCTTTTTCAACAGTTTCTTAGCAATTTGGGGTCTCTTCTGGTTCCATACAAATTTTAGGGTTGTTTGTTCTAGCTCTTTGAAAAATTCCAGTGGAATTTTGGAAGGCAGCTATGCCCACCACTATACCACCAAGCACCAGTGGAATTTTGATTGGGATGGCATTGAAAGTATAGATTGCTCTAGGCAGTATAGACATTTTAACAATGTTTACTGTTGAAATGAGCATGGAATGCTCTTCCATCTTTTTGTGTCATCTTCCATTTCTTTCATGAGTGTTCTGTAGTTCCTTCAGTACAGATCATTTACCTCTTTGGTTAGGTTTATTCCTAGGTATCTTATGGTTCTTGATGCTGTAGTAAATGGAATCGATTCTCTCATTTCCCTTTCTGTATTTTCATTGTTAGTGTATTAGAAAGAAACTGATTTCTGTGCATTGATTTTGTATCCTGCAACATTACTGAATTGCTGTATGAGTTCTAGTAGTTTGGGGGTGGAGTCTTTGGGGTTTTCCATTTAAAGTATCATGTCATCTGTGGAGAGAGAGAGTTTGATTCTTCTTTGTTAATTTGAATACATTTTATTTCTTTTTGTTGTCTGATTGATGTTGTTAGGACTTCTAGTGCTATGTTGAACAACAGTGGCGAGAATGGACATCCTTGTCATGTTCCTGCTCTTAAAGGGAAGGCTGTCAGCTTTTCCCCATTGAGGATGATATTCACTGTGGGTTTTTCATAGATAGATTTTATGAAGTTGAGGAATGTTCCCTCTATCCCTATACTTTGAACAGACACTTCTCCAAAGAAGACATACAAATGGCTAACAGACACATGAAAAATGTTCATCATCATTAGCCATCAGGGAGATTCAGATCAAAACCACATTCAGATACCACCTTACACCAGTTAGAATGAACAAAATTAACAAGACAGTAAACAACAAGTGTTGGAGAGGATGTGGAGAAAAGGGAACCCTCTTACACTGTTGGTGGGAATGCAAGTTGGTGCAGCCACTTTGGAGAACAGTGTGGAGATTCCTTAAGAAATTAAAAATAGAGCTACCTTATGACCCTGCAATTGCTCTACTGGGTATTTACCCCAATGATACAGATGTAGTGAAAAGAAGGGCCATCTCTACCCCAATGTTTATAGCAGCAATACAGGCTCTGCACTTGGCTTTTGAATCAAATTCCTATGTCAAGGAGCTGGGCAAAGCTACTCTTTATTTGTTTCCTTCCTGTTTTGTAAAAGGGGAGCATTAACAAAGCCTACTTCTGTCAAATGGAAATAATAATTGAACGTGGAATAAATAACTTAATTCAATACTAGTTGAGAGCACACACTTTGGAGTTAGTCTGCTGGAGTTTTAATTCCAAGCTTTATCACAGTTAGGTGGGTAACCTTGTCCGGGTCACTTTACTCTGAGTGTTAATGTGTCAGTGTATTGCTAGGAATATAGGGCTATATGTGTTAGTTATTATGTATTAACACTTAATTAAAATTTTTTGTTCAACTTTCTTTTAATTTTTAAAGATTTATTTATTTATTAGAGAGATAGAGAGAAAACATGAGTGGGGGGAGAGGCCCAGGGAGAGGGAGAAGCAGATTCCCCACTGAGCAGGGAACCCAAAACAGGGCTCAATCCCAGAGTCCTGCGATCACAACCTGAGCCGAAGGCTGACACTTAACTGACTGAGCCACCCGGGTGTCTCCACCAACTTTTTGAAAATTTTAATATGTAATGTCTGTTTTCCGGCTCAGGTCACAGAGATTAACCTTTTTTATTCTCTTAGTTTCCTGTGTCAGTACTTTCATATCTGTTTTAATATTGCCATTCTAGGTTGATTTGTAATCACCTCTTACATAAACTTTGCAGTACTCTGGTCTCCCTAACTTGAGTTTTTCTTTCCCTGACTTCATTCAACATACTACTGTCAAATTATTCTTCTCAAACACTACTTTCATCATTTATAGACTAAACAGAACTACACAGATGAGTCATGCTTTTCCATATCACATACTTGCCTTTTCTTTTATCTCTGCTTTGAATTTCCTTCTCCCTACTTCTGCTTGGCCATATCATGATTCTCTCTTACAGATTACATTTGTCCAATGCCACCTTCTTAAAGAAGCACTTGGATACTTTTTTCTCTCATCTCCGTATCTCTCTCTCGACCTCTCTAATGGTAGAGATAAAACTCTCATGTTTGTGTTATTCTCATGGGAATCAGGAGAGTTTTAAATGGCTGGAGTAATAAGAATTGTAATAAAAACTGGATTTGTTTAGCAAAACATCTTGAAAGTGATTTTTTTTTTTGCCTTTGTATGTGTTCGGATTTTGTTTGCTTCTTTGTTTCAAATTTTTATTTAAATTCCAGTGAAGGAACAGTCAGTTAAGAGTCCAGTTCATGGTTTCTGCTCAAGTTGTCTCGGGTTGTGAGATCAAGACTGGCATCAGGCTCCATGCTCAGTGCAGAGTCTGCTTGGGATTCTCTCTCTCTGCCCCTATGCCCCACTCTCTCTCTCTCTAAAGTAAATAAGTAAATTAAATTAAATTCCAGTTAGTTAACATATTGTGTAATATTAGTTTCAGGAGTAGAATTTAGTGATTTATCACTTACATACACACCCTGTGCTCATCACAACCAGTGCCCTCCTTAATCCACATCACCCATTTAGTCCATCCCTGCCCATCTGCCCTCCAACAAGCATCAGTTTGTCTCTGTATTTAAGAGTCTGTTTTATGGTTTGCTTCTCTCTATTTTATTTTGTTTTGTTTTGTTTTATTTTTTACAAAGACCTCAGAGCTTGTCAGGGATGAAACCAAGAGGTAACTAAATTAGAATTTATAAGCATGTGTTGGGATTTGTGGGACTTTAGAGCAAATGTGCTGGGAGGTAAGGGTGAGGAAGGGAAGTTACAGGAGAGAAAAGGGCTTCATGATATCATGAATGTCCGGATCCCTAGTAGAAGAGATGAGGATGGATTTGGAGGAGGAGAGAAGATAGTGATTCAAAGACTTTAAAATAAAATCAGTATACAAGAATCCATTTCATTTCTATGCCTAACAGTGAACTGTCAAAAAGAGAATTAAGAAAACAACCCCATTTACAATTGTATCAAAAAGAATAAAATACCTTAGAGTAAATTTAACAAGGAGGTCAAGGACCTATACACTGGAAACTATAAGACATTAATGAGAGTAGTTGAAGAAGTCACAAATAAATGGAAGAATTGGAATAAATGAATTGGAAGAATATTGTTAAAATGTCTCTATTACCCAAAGCAATCCACAGATTGAGTGCAATCCCCAGCAAAATTTCAATGTCATTTTTCACAGAAATGGAGCAATCTAAAATTTGTGTGGAACCACAAGAAGACCCCCAATAGACAGAGCAATCTTGAGAAAGAAGAATAAAACTGTAGTGCACCATGCATCCTGATTTCAAACCTTATTGCAAAGCTATATTAATCAAAATGATATGGTATTGGTATAAAAAGATACACATAGATCAATGAAACAAAATAAAGAGACCAGAAATAAGCCCTTGCATATACAGTCAGTTAATGACAAAAGAGCTGAGAATATACAGTAGGGAAAAGATTATCTCATCAATAAATGGTGCTGGGGAAACTGGACAGCTACATACAAAAGAATGACACTGAACAACTATCTTACACCATACTCAAAACCTATTAAAGACTTCAATGCAAGACCTAAAATCATAAAACTCCTGGAAGGGAATATAGGTGTTGAACTCTTTGACTTTGGTCTTGGTGATGTTTGTGTGTTTTTTTTTTTTTTTTTTTGGATTTGGCAACAAAAGTAAAAACAAGCAACGCTACCTCAAACTAAAAAAATTCTGCACAGCAAAGGAATTTTCATCAAAATGAAAAGACGACCCTCTGGACAGGAAAAAATATTTGCAGATCATTATATCTGATAATGGGTTAATATCCAAAACATATGAAAAACTAATATTACTCCATAACAAATCAAAGCCAATCCAATTAAAAAATGGGTAGAGGAGGGTGCCTGGGTGGCTCAGTGGGTTAAACCTCTGCCTCCGGCTCAGGTCATGATCCCAGGGTCCTGGGATCAAGTCCTGCATAGGGCTCTCTGCTCAGCAGGGAGCCTACTTCCTCCTCTCTCTCTGCCTGCCTCTCTGCCTACTTGTGATCTCTCTCTCTCTCTCTCTCTCTGTCAAATAAAATAAATAAATAAAATTTTAAAAAAATTTTTAAAAAATGGGTAGAGGATCTGAATGGACACTTTCAAGGAAGATATACAGATAGCCAACAGTTACATGAAAAATTGCTCAATATTAGTAATCATGAGGGAATTGCAAATCAAAACCACAATGAGATATCACCTTGTACCTGTTAAACGATGATTATCAAAAAGATAAGAAATAACAAATAATATAACTGGTGCAGCCACTATGAAAAATAGTATGGAGTTTCCTCAAAATATTAAAACTAGAATTTACCATATAATCCAGTAATTCCACTTCTGATTATTTATCTGAAGAAGACAAAAACACTAACTTGAAAAGATATCTGCACCTCCATGGTCATTGCAGCATTATTTACAATAACCAAGACATGGAAACAACCAAAATGTCCATTAGATGAACAGATAAAGAAAATGTGTGTGTGTGCATGCATACACACACTAGAATATTATTCAGTTATAAAAAAAGAATGAAATCTTGCCATCAGTGACAACATGGATGAATCTTGAGGGCATTATGCAAATGAAATAAATCAGAAAAAGAAAAATACTGCATGGTATCACTTATATGTGGAACCTAAAAAGCCAAAACCAAAACGAGGCTCATAGATACAGAGAACAGCTTGGTGGTTGTCAGAGGTGGTGGGGGGTGGGGTAGGCAAAATGGGTTAAGGGTGTGAAAAGGTACAAACTTCTAGTTATAAATATGTCATGGGGACATAATGTATAGTCTGGTGACTATAGTTAATAATACTGTAATGAGTATTTGAAAGTTGCTAAGAGTATGGATTTTGGAAGTTATCATAAGAGAAATAAATTTTTGTAACTATGTATGGGTGATTGGTGTTAACTACACTAATTGTAGTAATCGTTTCAAAATGTTTACAAATATTGAATCATTATCTTATACATCTGAAACTCATAAATGTTATGTGTCAATTATACTTCATTTTAAAAAAGTAAAAAAAAAAAAATAGAGACTTTTAAGACCAGGCTATGTGATATTCAAGTTACTGTGTGTGCTCTAGTGTCTCATTATTAATACCTTAAATATTCAGGAAATACCTGTCCTTTATTGTAACAATTAAAGTCCTGGAAAGAAAGAGATGGCTACTCAAACTTGGTAAGCAAGGAGTTTAAGAAAGATATTATATCAAGAGGTATGGACAGGGAAACCAGGAAGTAATAGTGCAGTTGCCTAGGACTAAAGTGGTAAAGAGAGGAAATAAAAAAGAGAAGGAACCCAGTGAGAGTATCTCTACTTGGCCAGTCACTTGATAGAAGAGGTGGGAGAGAAGTGGAGTCAACATACAGAGAACCACCAGGAAGGAAGAAGGAGAAATAAAATGCTTTACCTCCCTTTACCCCCACGCACTGATCTTGTTGGCATCTTCCATTGGCTAAAACCAACGGCAAGTCATGGGGCATGGGAGACAATTGAGCAAAATATACATTGCAGCCTCAGGTTACAGGGCAAAGTAGTTAAGACAGAGTGATTCGGAGATGCAAACAGAAAATATCCAGCACCTACAAATTGCTTGAGCTTAAAGAAAAGGAAGGACATTCTATGTTTGGGTCAATGCAATAGATAGAACAGCATCAGAGTCAAGGATATTGAGAACCCAGCCGAAGCTAGAATTAGAAGTAACTAGGAAGAGTGTCAATCATCCATCAAGAGAGGCTCACTAAATTTCACCCTCAATTATTTAATTTTATTTTTAAGATTTCATTTATTTATTTTAGAGAGAGGGAGGGAGAGAGAGAGAAGGAGCAGGGAGAGAAGCAGAGAGAAGGGAGAAGGTAGGGGAAAGTCCCCAGCACACTCCAAGCTCAGTTCTAGCCAGGGGCTCTATCTCATGACCTGAGCCAAAACCAGGAGTCTGATACTTAACTGACTTGATCTCAAATGGCATTGTGACTCAGCTAAAATATGTTACATGCTTATTTGCACACATATCCTGCCTTCTCTACTTGACTGTAAATCTCTCTGAAGTTAAGGAACACATATATTGTCCATCTTTGTTTCGTCCCACAGCCTCTGAGACAATGCTTTTATACAGTTTGTGTTCCATAATTATATGGTGACTGCATGAATAAATAAATGCAATTCTCCCTCTTGGAAAGCTCCCAAAGCATGCAGATTCCTTCAGTGTCCCTAATATATTGTTCCAGCTACCTTTTCAGATATAATCTAATTCCACTCTATGTACTTGATTATTTATTTTACACTTGAATGTGCCATAATTTTTTTTTTTTTTTTAATATCTCTCTGTCTTTGCTCGTTTGGCTTCAACCCACTGACTACAAACAGCGCATATGCCTTTAGGCTCCACTTAGGGTTAATTTTGAGGCAAATCCACCACTTGACCTCGGTACCTGTTTCTGAATGCCACTAATATTTGATACCTTTACTTGTCTTGTGGAATTAGACCACTTTCATTTGTCAGTTGAAAAAATTTCAATTCAGATGGGCTAAGGGGATTCACTTATTTCAGGTCTCTAGCTGACTTATCTTAACTCTGTTTTCTCCATGCCATACTACTTCTTAGTGCTCTGTGTTTGTGCCTTGTTTCCCTGACTTAATATTCTTTAACTGCTTAGATGGTGTCTTATACAGCTTTGCCTATCCACAAAAGGCCTATCTCAGGCATGCAGTATATACACCAGTATTTTCTGATTGGCTAATCAGTTCAGTAAGAGTTTTAAGATCAGATACTAAGGAAAAGTGTGAATTACCTTCAAAGTCTCTAAAAACGTCTTTTCATGTGACAGTGGGCATCCCACTCAGCTATCCCCAAGCTGTTGAGATTGGTCAACTAATTGATCAGATGTATTATTCACTAATCTAGGTCCTCAGATGAAAACAAAACACTTAAGATATAGGATTAACAAAGATTGAGGTCTGTTTATGTGACAAGTTGGCAGAGGATAATGATTTCCTTCTAGGTAACTGAATTAGGAAGACAGAGTGCAGCTAAATTCTGTTGACAGATTTGGATAGTGTATTTCTCCCAGTTTGATGATTTCCAGTCATGTATCCCTAGATCCCTTAGTAGTTCATACCTTTAATATTTCCCCCAAAGCTAATGAACTGCATATGTTTTCCCAAGATAAGGCTGTATGGCCTAACTTAGATATCAAATTTCTCTTAAGTCAGTGTGGTATTAATTCTGCACCCCTGTACTTTGATTGGTAAAATAGAGAGATTAATTATTACATAAAGCATCTATTCTGTAGCAGTGGTTGAAAAAAATAAGGTGTGTGTCAGGGGGGCGGTGTTCTTGGCAGATGAAGATTTTGAGAAACACCGCCTTGTGTTTCTTATAAAGTTTGTAGAATGTTTAAACCAAAGAAGACCTTAGAATAATTTGATCCAATTCTTTCTTTTATCAGACAAACTGGAAAGGAGACTTTCTTTCCTTGATTTATATAGAGGTAATGCTAGATTTAGTGTCTAGGTTTCTAACTTACCCTTTGTATAACTCCATTCCCCTCTAGAAGTTATTTTAATGTAAGTGCTGGTGTCTAAAATTTCATGACTCCGAAGAGTCATGTTGTGTGAGTGAGCTAGGTGGTTTAAGACTTGGATCTATGCCAGCTTGATTTGGTGTCACATTAACACTCCATGGTTGGTAAGACCAGTATTTCTAGGTTCTTGCTGTTTGGCACACAGGGTAGGTAAACTTCTGTAGTGATGTAGAGATGGAAGCAAATATCACTGAGCTGGCCATGGTCCCACAAACACAGTTTAATTATGCTTATCTATTTAGAGAGACAATACCCACCTCCCCTGAGTTGTCGCTGCTTTTTGAAACTATGATAGTCCTTCTGATTCCCCAGTGAATTTCTGTCTAATACTATAATTATGATCATTACCAGGACAGCTTACATTTTTTTCTGTTTGAATTTCTAGTACATTTTAATAATATATAGGACTGTAATTTATATCATGTTGGTTACAAAATTCTGTTTTGTCAATAGCTAGTTGAGTACCTAAGTTTAATATTAAATCCTTGATATCTTCCATAATTTTATACACAAAAACATTCAATAAGCCATAGCTAATATTTGCTAATGAACATGGTTGGGAAATTGCTAGAAAAGGCTGGAAAAAGGAGTTCTTTATCATGTTATGTAATTCAGAATCAAAAGAAACACCATGTTCTTCCTAAGATGAGAACCTCCTGTTAGTTTTCATCACATTTACCTGATTTCAGCTAAAATGTAATACATATTGAGTAAGACCAGAGCCATTTTAATTCTTTGATTTATGCTTCTATTTCTACAGTTCATATTCGAAGAAGAAAAAAAAACAAAACAAAACAGGAAATAGAAGTAGTTTGAGTCCTAAACAGTCTGAAAGGAAATGGCAAAGCTACACAATTCCATATTTCATGATTTAGACAAAAGAAAACATTTGGTTTTTTAATAATATCTTCCTAAGAATATTTACACAGTCAATTTAACATTATATCAGTTTATGCCCTTTGTATGTTTTAGATAACATTGTTGAATTTCCTTTGACTTAACACGAGGGGGACTTGCCAATGTGGTGAGCCTGTGCAGGCAGGCACTCCCTCCTTTACCCCAACAAAAGCCATTTATTAAGCAGCTGTTATTACTTTACAAAAGGTTTTCAACACTGTGTGCTTTGCCTTCACCCCTCAGTTAGTTTTGAGGAAAACCACATTCCTTAGATTCTCTTCTCTTAACTCTCATTATGCCAACAGAGAATGTTTAGAACATGTTGTTTTGAAAAATTGGGCAAAACCATAATATAAACATAATTTGCAATTTTTGTGGCTACCTACAAAACTTGTGTTGCTATTGGATACAGAAAATCTATAAATCTGAAAACAAAGGGCACTTTGTTCATAGTCATGCTCTTTAGATTGCTTTCTGTAGATCTCAGAAAACGGAAAACCCCAAACAACTTTGGTGACCTGAATCTAAGTCTGCCAGTTTTCTCATTCGAAGTGGGTAAATAGTCCCCTTTTCAACAATCAGATATTGTTTGGGTCAGATAAACTATTGCAGAGAAGCAATAGATCACCTGTCCCACCTGTGGACCAGTGCCAAAAGGTGTCTGCCCTCAGAGTGCAAGGGGTCATAAATCAAATCCCTTTTGTATCTTGTTTTTTTGGTGCCCAATACTCTAAGCACAGAATGAATTTTGTGTGTGTGTGTGTGAGTCAGGGCAAGTTGGGGAAAACAAATGAACGTGTATATATAGTACCTGATAGCCCATTATTTTTACTCACAGATCTTATGGACCTAAGTTAGTTTTATTAAAAATATTTTAATGTTTGTTATACTCAGATAGGAAAGATCCCTTCAAACTCCCTCTCACAGTAAAAATATGTGTTGTAGTGTCTATGGTCCATGTGTGATTTTTGAAGAATGTATATACAACATATACTCATGAATTTGTGAATGATTGCATATTGAAAGATTATTTGGAAAGGGATTATTTTAAACAGGGATTGCATTTCCTCATAGAAAAGACATTATGAATACTTACTTACGTTGTCAGAACAGACTTCCAAACCCCATTGAACTTGGACTATGGCTGCAGAGCGGTTGAATATTGTAAATTAACTACATTTATTCTCTGAGAAAGCAGATTCTAGGTTACAAACAACTGAGGCATAAGCACTATGTCTGCAGAAGGAACAGGACCTCTTGTTTCTGTCTTCCTTTCACCAGACTCATTAAGGGGACCGAAATTGTTGGGGGCTCCAGGGCTACTAGGGAAGGGACAGGAGGCTGCATGATCAAACGTTGTGATCATGGCCAGCCAAAGTTTGGTGGATTTTAAGGGGAAATGATTTCCAGGCCAAAGCAACTGTCAAACTTTGGTGAAGTTGGATTTCCTTGCCAAAATGCTAACTAGCCAATTGACATAGTGGATGTGTAGGATCCTATTACCTAGGAAACTGTATGAAAAAAAAATTAAACAATTATCACAGAGCCTCTTTCTATTTATATCTTTTATTTTCATGCTTGTAGTACAGTGCATAGAACATAAGGCATGAAGTGGTTACAGGAAGCCCAAACCAAACGCTGAGCCACCACCATCAGGAGGGCATTAATGCGTAATGGGTAATACAAAAAGTACCTTGTAGTTTCTGATTGTCTATTAGTGGTCTCCTCTCTACCCAAGATGGCTCCCAATCAGGTTTCTCTTCTCACTGAAGGGACTAGAATATATTATCCTTAGAATAGGGATGGTCAGCAGAATAAGCCAGTGTGGAGAACGCAAAAAAAAAAAACTTGAATGTTGTTTGCGGGAAAGAAAGGATTACCAATAGTATGGAGCAGGGCTGTACCATTGAGTTAACTGCAGAAAAGTCACTTCAAGATAATGAGTAATGATATAAAAAAGCAAAGACTTTTTGAAAAGCATTTAAGAGGTAAGGCATCCTTTGTAGTTGATATGTAAAAATGTGTATATAAAGTTAACTTTAACCAGATAGGGGTTGGGGCTCCTGGGTGGCTCAGTTGGTTAAGCGTCTGCCTTTAGCTCAGGTCATGATCTCAGGGTCTTGGGACGGAGCCCTGCGTTGAGATCTCTGCTTAGTGGGGAGTCTGCTTCTTCCTCTCACATTCCTTCTGTGCTCTCCCCTTACCTTTTCTCTCAAATAAATAAATCTTTCAAAAAACAAACAAACAAAAAAACCAAAAAACCAGGTAGGGGTTCCTCTTAAAGTAGTAAGTGTCCTGAAAAAGAATATGTTATTCCAGTAGATACCAACAAAAGAAAAGAATTACACAGGAAACACAGAAGATGATCACCAGACAAGAACAGTAGAAGAAAAGTCTGTAAAATTGACTTAGAGAACATTTGCTTCATCACTCTGGCTAAAGGCTTTCACTGGTTCCCTATATGGGGATGACTGGAAAGTGTTTGCCAGAGCTCCCCTGGGGATTACAGTATGTATTTGTGTTGAAGTTAGTAAATTTCAGTCTTTTTCTTTTCTTTCCTTTTTTTTTTTTTTTTAAAGATTTTATTTATTTGAGGGAGAGAGAGACCACAAGTGGGGGGGAGGGGAAGGAGCAGAGGGAGAGGGAGAAGCAGACTCCTTGCTGAGCAGAGAGCCTGATACAGGGCTCGAACCCAGGATCCTGGGATCATGACCTGAGCTGAAGGCAGATGCTTAACTGACTGAACCACCCAGCTGCCCCAATTTCAGGCCTTTTCATCCATTCTCACTAATCCTTTCTTCATAAATCCTAGAAATATGGGCTCCTGAGGAAATTGATACCTGAACTATTCTGCCTCTTTGTGTCTATTATGGTTAAGATTTTAAGTAGGAAAATGTGGTGTGTGGAACTCAAATAGAATTTCGCTCTAGCAAAATTTGGATTTGTTAGTCTGTGTTAACACAGTGCATTTGTCTACTACCTTCAAGGCTGAGTTACTGACTCTTGTTTATTTTCCTATTACTGTAATAACCAGATCCCTTTACAGACTAAGCTGACATAGCTTTTATAGTAAATCTGAAGTTGTGATTATTTCTTCCCCTTTTCTACCTGGGTTTCTATAGCTGCTATTATTCACATAATTCATCTATATCTTCAACTTACCCTGATTCATCTGGACATTGTAGGAATGAAAACTATTTAGGTCTGAGTACACAAACGTGCTGATTACTCAGGGGGATGTCTGCAGATATTGTTGACTCTATATAATTAAAGAAATATTAACTGGTAGAGATCTTAGAAAAAGTCAGATTGAGAAAAACAAAACCATAGGATTTCACTGTTATGTGAAATTTAAAAAACAAACAAATGAATGAAAAAAAAAATCAAAATTAGACCTGTAAGTACAAACTGTTGGTTGCCAGAGGGAAAAGAATGGAGGATAAACAGAACGGAAGAGGGCAAGTGGGAGATATAGGCTTCCAGTTATGGAAGGAATAAGTCACAAGAATAAAAGGCACAGCATAGGGAAAATAGTCAGTGATACTTCATAGTGTTGTATGTTGACAGATGGCAGCTACATTTGCAGTGAGTAGAACATAATCGATAGAGAAATTGAATCATTAGTTTGTACATCTGAAACAAATGTAACATGGTGTGTCAACTATACCAAAATTTAAAAAAAATTTAAAAACTAGTCTAGTTTCCACCAAATTAAGCAATCTTTCTGCAGGACCTGACCTTGATCATCAATAATACTAATGCTCCATTGTGAGACTGCTGGCTTTATTGGGGAAGGCTCCCCATAGGTCCATCTAAGGTATTTTCTGTATATTCTCACAGTGGTCCTTACTTAGGGTCTTGGAAACTCAGAATACACTTTCCACAAGATGGACTTTCAAATATCCATAGATAATGTGCTAGTTTATTCCTGTCTTTAGAGACCAAATGCCAAGGAACCCACACATTTTGGGTCTCCAGACATCCTTTAGTCTTATTTCATATATTTGAAGTAAAGTTCAGTTTGCCAATGTGCTAAATCAGGACCATTGTCCACAAGTAGTCTGACTTTGGATATTACAGTAAGATCCTCTCGTCTTTGACAACACCTGGATTCAGACTACACCAGTTCACATAACCTAACAGTCCATGCTTATGTTCTTATGGTCAACTGAATTGTTCAATCTCCTTTCAGAGCAAATGTCAGACTTCAACTGCCATATCCTGCAATATGTAATTAAGAAATTTAAAAGCAGGGGAGCCTGGGTGGCTCAGTGGTTTAGGCCGTTGCCTTCGGCTCAGGTCATGATCTCAGGGTCCTGGGATCGAGTCCCACATCGGGCTCTCTGCACTGAAGGGAGCCTGCTTCCCTCTCACTCTCTCTGCCTGCCTCTCTGCCTACTTGTGATCTCTCTCTGTCAAAATTAATAAATAAAATCTTTTAAAAAAGAAAAAAAAAAAGAAATTTAAAAGCATGATTTTACATGACACATGATAAAGTGCCTCTCTTGGTTTCATCCCAACATTCCATTAATTGGAGATCCTACTGAATCCAGATGCGGTGTACTTGCTGCCCTTTCCAGTGTGATGTCATTTGCAAGCTTGATGAGCCTGCCTCCATATGTTTCTTCAAGTCACTGGTCAATAATAGTGCGTGGGTTTATCGTTCCTGTAGGTTGTTAGTCTATAAATGTGTACCCGTTGGCTTAGTTACTGCATGAAATGTATGTTATTGACATTTCTTCATGTCAATATGCTAGATGTCAAGAGATAGGTCATCTCATGTCAGATGTCAAGAGAGTTTCTATCAAACACCTCCTTTAATTCAAATTACAGTATATTGGTGATTGATATCTCCCTATCCCCTAATAATCTTGTTTTAAAAGTTAATGAGGTTATCTTATCATGACTTTTCCTTCAGATATATGCTGGCATCACAATTGTTTTTAAGATCTAAAATTGCAAACACATATATCAAAATTACTGAATTATAGTGTGTGGAATTCATCCCTTCTCCTCTTAGATGACCAGGAAAAAAGAATTTCTGGTACTCCTTCTGTTCTTAAGCTTTCAAAGATCCCAGACATTGGCTTTATAGTCACACCCGTGCATTCTTTTATTCCTCTGGGAAGCAATTCTTGTGGGCCCAGAGAATGGAATTTATTTAAATTAGGTATTCTTTGACTGTCATTTCATGGCTTTAAGTTCATTTTGAAACATATTTGTTCATCACTTTCTGGATTGAGGTACTGTACTTGATATAGAAAGTACTAACAAAATAGAAGATGACTGGAGACTTTTCTCTCATTTATTAACATAATATCTTCTTTATATAGTTCATCACTTTCTTGATCATTATCTAGTTATAAATTTAAAATTACCCATATTTTTATCCCTTTTTCCATTTTTTTCTGGGTCTTTATAGATTTTTCGGGAATAATTTTGGTAGGTCTGACATATTTTTGTATTCATCCTTGCTTATATGTCCTCTATATTTTATATTTTTTAAATCTCATCAGATAGTTTCTTTCTCATCTTAAATATTGAAAATTAGGTCAACAGATTATGCTGCATTCATTTTTAATTTTTTGGCATCTGGGTCACAATTTTCTTTATTTTTTGTCCTCAGCTTTTCAGTCTAGCATATATGTGATCCTATGCACAGTATTTCATTTTTCCTCCTTTTTACTTTTCCTAGTAGTATTCTCAATTCTCAGGTAACACAAGCACAGATGCCTCAAGATTCTATTTTTTGTTTTTTTCCCTTAGAGGTCAACTCACTTTGCTTCTGAGGCATCATCTCTTAGGCAGAACCCTCTGCAGAGAAACCTGGGTCCCGGCTCTGTGGTGCCCCTCTTACCAGGGGTCCAGGGAAACAACACCAGTGAAACATCAACCTGTTTTCAAGTGGCCAGGGTCCTAGGTCTTCAGGGCCCCTTCTCCCACCTTCTAAGTTTTAATAATCTCTTTCTTCTGTTTCCTCATTTAGGGTGGGGTAGCCATCTCCTACAGTCTCCACCTCCATAATACCTCATCATCCTTTATATTAAGTTCTCTCTGTTAAAATAACTGGAGGACTTCTGTTTCTTGACTTCTCTCCCTGAGCTGTACAGACACCATTGACACAATCACCAGTTCACTCTCCATTTCTCTCTTCCTTATTCCAAGGCACAGCATTCAGATGAAAGCAGAAATGAATACATCTTTTATCTCCCAGAGGCAATCAGCTTAGTATTTAAAACATTCTGCTGCGGGGTGCCTGACTGGCTCAGTTGGTGGAGTGTGTGACCCTTGATCTTGGGATTGTGAGTTCAAGCCCCATTGGGTGTAGAGATCGCTTAAAAACAAAATCTTAAAAAAAAAATTAAAAAATTAAAATACTCTGTTTAACTCTTAGATTCATTCTCAAGTATCTAAACACCACTGGAATCAGTAAATTTTACAATGTGTCTTATAGTCCATTGATGCAGTTTCTGTTTTTCTTTCTTTCTTTTTTTTTCCTCTTATCTTAGTCTTACTTTCACCAAACTCATTACATTGGCTTTTATTCTATGGTCTCTTTGAATTGGTTTTCTTCTGACATTTCTACTGCATTATTTCTTCATTTATGTCAAAGGAATTTAAGTAAGTAATTAATTTCAGAGAGAGAGAGAGAGAGAGAGAGAATGAGCGTAGGGAGGAGGAGCAGAAGGAGAGGAGAGGGAGTCTTAAGCAGACTCCTCACTGAGTGCGGAGTCTGATCTCATTACCCTGAGGCGAAACCAGGAGTCTGACTCTAAACTGGCTGCACTACACAGGCACACCCAGAGAAATTTATTTTTAAGATACTTCAAGAGAAAAGTGTATTTTCTTTGCTTTGAATTGCCAAGCAGGAATAGCAGGAGGCACTTTTACTGAATAGCATTGGACATAAATTCAGAAGGAAACATTGTATGTGATAGCAGGTTACTCACAAGGATTGTATACCTGCTGTCTCTGAACAATCTAAACTCCGTAATATTTTTCTGATTACTCACCCTTATAAAACTACCTCTACCTGTGTCACAATCAGTGTTCACAGAATGAGAGTAAGAATGATAATCCTAGGCTAGGGCAATTGTTCTCAAATATTTTTCTTTCAAGAATACTTTAGGGATGCCTGGGTGGCTCAGTTAGTTAAGCACCTGCCTTCAGCTCAGGATCGAGTCCTGCCTCAGGCTCCAGTCCTGCCTCAGGCTCCTTGCTCAGAGGGGAGCCTGCTTTTGCCTCTGCTTGTGTGCCCTTCCCTCCCCCTCTCTCTTTCTCTCAAATAGATAAAATCTTTAAAAAAAAGGAATATGCTTCCAAAAATTATTAAGGACCTCAAAAACTTTTATTTATGCAGATGATATCTATCAATATTAACTGAATTAGAAGTTCTTATTAAGAATTTTTAAAATATTGTAGGGCTGCTTGGGTCACTCATTCAGTTAAGCATCTGGCTCTTGATCTCAGCTCGGGTCTTGATCTGGGAGTTGTCAGTTCAAGTTCCATGTTGGGCTCCATGCTGGGCATGGAGCCTACTTAAAAAAAAATTTTTTTTTTTAAATATTGTAGCTTCTTTTAAAATTAATACAATAACATCAATGAAATAATTTTTGAAAATAATTATATGTTCTTCATGATTTTTGCAAATCTCATTAATGTCTGGCTCAGAAGACAGTTGATTCTCTCATGTCTGCTTTGCATTCAGTCTTTATCATATGTTGCTTTGGTTGAAGTATATGAAGAATCCAGCTTCACACTGATGTCTAGCTTCAAAAGGGAAGAGTATTTTAGTAACATTTTCAGATAATTGTGGACATTCTTCTTTGATACCCAAACTGAAGAATTGGTAGTTTCTTAAAGTTTAGTTGTAATGTGGGATCCAAAAACATATTAACAAACTTTATGTACTCTATACATTACAATCCATTGGTCTCTCTTGCACTTTTGCCCATGATTGATTTTGTAAGATGATAGAGTTGTCATTTGGAAATTCCAGATTCACTGAGTTAATGTAGTCCTCCTAAATGCTGACATATTTCACGATGTAATATAAAAATTACTTTTGTTAAAATAACAATGAGCTCATTTGACAGTATTGACAACTGTCCAACACATGGTGGCAAATGTGTCTTCAAAATTCTAATTTTTTTTACTCAGATATAATTTTTTTTTAATTGGCAACAAGTCTGCAAAATCTGTATTCCTTGAACTGATGGGATCACTTCTTTGATTTTGAGAAAATTATCAGACAAATGGCTAACCCTGTTCATGATAGCTTGTCTGCTCATCATTCTTTTAAGTAAAAGTAGTGTTCCATGGAAACAAGGCAGCTCCTTCTGTTTGCAACTCCAAAAAAGATGCGTGTGCTATTACCTGGGAACGATCTCATTGGGAAGTTCATTATATGGCAGAAGTGCTTTATTTGTACTATTATGTCACATAGAATATAAAAAAAATGTCACGATTTAAGAAAACTGACATGGTTGGTTTTGTTTCAGAAAAGAAAATTTTTTTAGGGGCGCCTGGGTGGCTCAGTGGGTTAATCCTTTGTCTTTGGCTCAGGTCATGGTCTCAGGGTCATGGGATTGAGCCCCGCATGGGGGAGAGGGGTCTCTGCTCAGCAGGGAGCCTGCTTCCCCCTTTCTCTCTGCCGGCCTCTCTGCCTACTTGTGATCTCTCTCTCTCTGTCAAATAAATAAAATCTTAAAAAAAAAAAAAGGAAAAGAAATTTTTTTAAAAAAGATTTTATTTATTTATTTGAGAGAGAGAGAACAGGAGAGGAGGAGTGGAGGGAGATCATGACTTGAGATGAAGTCAGGTGCTTAACTCACTGAGCCCCTCAGGGACCCTTTTTTCATAAAGGAAAGTCTTTTTTTTTTTTTTTTAAGATTTTATTTATTTATTTGACAGACAGAGATCTCAAGTAGGCAGAGAGGCAGGCAGAGAGAGAGGAGGAAGCAGGCTCCCCGCTGAGCAGAGAGCCCAATGTGGGGCTCGATCCCAGGACCCTGGGATCACGACCTGAGCCGAAGGCAGAGGCTTTAACCCACTCAGCCACCCAGGCGCCCCATGATAAAGGAAATTCTTAATGGAAACCATTGTTTTAAAAAACTACAAGTGTGTAGAGATGGTATTGAGTGCAGTGGCCTCAGTGTAGAGACTCTAGAAGTTTTGCCTGCCTTTGCAGCTGTATCATCAGTACAAATGTCAGCAAAGTGAAAGAGGCAAATAACACTCAGTTGTAATTATAAAAATAATTTTGACCCCCATACATAGAATATCTGCAGAAGATACTCTATGGACCACCACACCAAAACAGTATGTTGATTCCACCCGCTATTCCAAAACTCTCAAAGATAAAATACTAATTCATACCATTGGTTTAAAACAGACACACTTTTTTTTTTTCTATTCCCAATATTTAGTTTAGCCAATTTGAAATTATTCATTTTTAGTAATAGTGACATTTACTTAATACTACATTTTATGGCTAAAATGGCAATAAATAACCAAAAATAGGATAGGAGAAAGCATACACATCAAAAGAAAAACTTCGCTCTAGAAAAATTCTTTTCCTATATCACATATTGTATATGTATTCTTTGCATTGGAAATTAGCTTTTTATTTCCCCTTTACATACATTTATTTTCATCATGTTTGCTTCTTTACAACTTAGCTACTTTACTTATGACGTTTAATTACTAAGGATTTTGAAAGTCATTAAAAGCATGAGTTCATGTCAGTAAATGGTAATCCCTTTAAGACGAAACAAAATGTATAACTTGTACTTCACTATATTCACGGTAGGTGGGAGACTCAAGTAATATTTTCCCGTTCTGGGAAGTGTAGTCAGAATCTATGTTTTTCTTAAAGAAAGAAATTCTCTGTACAAAAGATAGTAAAAACTGGGTTTCTGTTCTGAATTTGCAAATTGTCCTTTCTTGACACAGATATGAACTGCCACTATCTTAAATCTTATGCTCCTAAAGGAAGGTGTGCCAGCTCACTCTCTTCCTTTCTGTACTCTTACCCCTACACATATAAATTCAGTCTGTGCATGTTTTCCACAAGTTTTTACACATTTTTCGGAATACTAGGGACAAACAATGGACTAGATTACTGAAAAGATGCAGAATGTTGGTATAGTAGTTGTAAGTTTGCAATGCTAAGCAATAGCCCGACATAGGAGAAAGCGATCTTCCCAGAATCAGGTTTATTTTAGATGAGGACAATATTAGTAAAATCTGATAAGTTAACAAAAATAAAACCTTCTGGTTACTTCAGATAAAGTGGAAGGAAAACAAGCTCTTTCGACTTCCTCTTATTTTAAGGAAAAGTCACAGGGGAATCATTTGACTTTGCAACTTTGATAGACGAATTTTCAGTACTTCACATATTTCATCCTAAAATCTTAAATCAGTGTTAAGGAGTTCCTAGTGACCACACACAGCATACATGGAGAGAAATCTACTTAGACATGTTTGAAACACTAATAATTAATATAATATTTATATTTTAGAATGTCTTTAGCTACTTGAGAATCTCATTAGAAACCCGTGCTAGGATATAAAACCCTTTGGGCAGATTTCATCAAGGAGAGCTGGTTACCCTTTGTTTCTTTTGCTGACCCCAGCAATATGCAGCATTGTCAGCTGCCAAAGCACAACCAAGCTGTGGGCCGATGGAAAACACCAGCCAAGAAATTCACCTAGAATCCAGCTAACAGTAGGCATCACCTTTCACACAAAGGCATCAGGAGACCCTTAGTTCTAGGGGCAAAACTGCCAACTCTGTCATATAGAGAATGATAGCGGCAACAACACCATTGGCAGCCTTTATTTCCAAGTGAGGGAAACTTTGTATTCATTTTTTTCTTTTTGGAGCTACTCAAAAAATAGTGTGTGAAATCGTCATCAATAGCATGGTACTATAGACAAGTAATAATACGGTGTTAGATAAACAGCTTCACAGTGGAGAGTCTCTCCTCAAGAGTTACCTTCCTAAATATTTCATCTGACGCTAGTCTCTTGCTTTTACTACCTTACATAATCGTGTCTGCATCCCATCTTTCCTCACATATGGCGTTCCTCTCCCCATCTAGAGGGAGAAATAAAGAAAAATGTTCCCTTGCAAAATTCTTTTGCTCTCTCGCTTTTTCTGTGTGAGATGGCGACTGACTAGCTGTCAGCAGAGGCTGCTTGGTGCTTCAGAAATGTCTATCAGCAGAACACATTCCAGCCCGTGTGCCAGGGTAAATTAAAGGAGAAGCCAGCTGGGTAATTACTGGTTCTGCTAAGGAGAGACGAGTCCACCTCGGAACTCCCTTTTCTCTCTCTGCCCATCTTACCTCTTTCCTTTGTACCTTCCTTCTTGAATCAATTCCTTCACCTTTCTAGAGCTCGTGCCCCTGAACTTGGAACCAACCAATTATTACTATGTGGATTATGATGGTTCAGTGCAATTCCTAACTGGCAAGGAAGAATTAGAACCTTCTCCTTCTTATCCTGAGAGTTTTAATTTTCAAACACTGCTGTGGTGTGTAGAACAAGATCATCTGGGATTTTGCAGGTCCTAGGTGAGGCAGGGCATCTTTATTTGTATAAATATAAGGTAATTTGGACAAAAGTGATCCTGAGACTAACTCTGAGAAAAATTTAAAAACTATTTCCACTCCCTTCCCAGGGCATCATCTAACCCTAGGGTAGGGTAAAGAGAAGTTGGAAAAGCTGTCTGGGGAATCTGATGCAGCAGCCCTCCTCCTTGACAACTGTTATCTCTAGAGCAGGAGGTCCCAATTCTGGCTCTACCATATCCTGGTGATTCTCATGCATTCTAACATTTGAGAACCACTGCTCTAGACCAAGCTTCAAATGTAGACTTGTAGATACTCTTCTACTGATCCATTAATCAGCTATGTTTTCCTTCTCCACCATATTAGGGTTTTTTTTTCTTTTCTTTTCTTTTCTTTTTTTTTTTTTTTTGCACACACCCCTTCACAAAGAATCCAAATAACATAAAGTTTTATTTGCCGAGAAGAACATTTAATACATTACAGTGAGATAGAAGAATCGAAAACCGCCCAGATATGTAGGGTCCAGTAGCCTGACTGCTCATTGCTATATCACTTTCAAGTCCATATTCTTCTAAAACATGTGTGAGAAAGGCAATACATTAAGCAGCCTTCTAAAAGCAGTGGGTTCGTTTTGAATTCAGGTTCCAAGGTTTCATAAACAAAGTAGTTGCATTCGAGGGGCGTTTATGTAATAAGATATTTTATGTAACTCTCAGAGTTTTACAAGTATCAAATTATCTCTGCCACAACATTTCAGGTAGGTATGGCTTCAATATGAAGAAAGAAAGCAAAGAGGGGAAAGACGGAATAATTTGCCCAAGATGACAAAGCTGTAAAACCCAGAGCCTGGGACACCTGGGTGGCTCAGTCTTCAGCTCACGTCATGATCTCAGGATCCTGGGATCAAGCCCTGCATCTGGCTCTCTGCTCAGCAGGGAGCCTGCTTCTCTCTCTCTCTGCCTGCCTCTCTGCCTACTTGTGATCTCTGTCTATCAAGTAAATTAAAAAAAAATCTTGGAAAAAAAAAAAAGACCCTGAGCCCGTGCTCTTCACTACTACACTATTGCGGGGGGTGTAGAATCACAACTGCTGATTCATTTTTTAACATCTTGAAACTTTATTTTCTTCAGAATCATTTTTTCTTCATGACCTCAATTTTTCTTCCTCTTCCCCTAGTGTCTCTTTTTTTGCATTTGTTTGCAATTCCTTTGTTATTAGTTGGGGGAAACATTTTATATCACTTCTGTCTATGACTTGCAATGTGATTTTTCTCTTTTTAATCAGTTGGGAAACGTAACTGAAAAAAAAAATCTGCCCTTTCAATCACAGGATGTTTTGAGTCCTTTGCTCTAAGTTGAGATATTTGACTAAGTAAAAAGAGGTGAACATAATTCACTTTCAAATTTTCCAAGGCAACATTAGCAGCTTCCTCTGCTGCTTTTGAGAAAGATGAATTTGGCTATTTGAAGGAAATCCCCACCAAATTTAATCCCTTTCCCAGGATTTGTTTTTCACATTATTTATCACATTGATAGGTTCCTACGTATTACGGGTTTGGCAAAGATTTACATGGAAGGGCTAGAAAACTAACTTCTTGATACTTCTGTGTCAAAACGGCAGAGAAAACCAAGCTGTCAGGTGTCAAAAGAAGTCTACACCTTATAAATTCTTCCTCCAGCTTTGTGAACCTAGTGCCTTTGAATAAACACTCAGTTTTCTCCTTTGTGATGAACAGTGTGGTGGTTTCTTGTACCACAGCCTACGTTTTTCAGAAAAAGGAAGATTGAGAACAAGGGAGAGCAAGAGAAAAGTGTTTTATTTTAATCCAAAAGCGAATACATCACAATTATATTATATATTGAAAGATTAAAATGAACCAGAAAAATCTAATGAATAATAGGATTTATGTATGCTTCTTTCATACAGGATTGAGGATGGAGAAATCTATTTGGAGTTACTAAGAGCTGATTGATGTAAAGACCTATGCTTCCAACCTCTCTCACTCTTTATCCCTTTAGGGTTTAAGTTCTTTTTACCTCTAGGCATGCGTGAGTGTCTGCAAGACACTGTAGTATTGGGGACTAAGTCGGTTGGCGGACCCACCTTTTGGACAGATTCTCAGGAATTCACTACCCTCTCTTCTGGGTTCAATCCCAAGTTGTTTGTGATGAGTCACTTGTACATCTTGGTACAATTGAAAGCGCACCTGTTCTGGAAGGTTTATCGGCTTGTGTGTAAATCCTGACTGACAACTACTTGCTGTGTGACTGCAGGAGACTACTTAATTCTTCAAACATTCTTCATTTGTGAAAATAAAATACAAATACCTACTTTATATAAGATTGTTATGGCTAGTCTATGATTTAAAACAACAGCAGCAGCAAAAAAAAAAAAAAAAAAAGAGAGAGAGAGAGAGCATCACAACAGCCAAACCCTATTCTGAAATGCTCATCATTATATTAGCTCAATAAATACGAAGGGAAAGTTTTCCTCTTTAACTTCCACAACTGCCAGCAGGAGAGTCCAGATATTTTGAAACCACTCACAAGCATGAAGTTGAACAGAAATCAAAATGGTTGCACTAATGCTCCAGCAAAGCTTGATCTTCAAGGAACCTTCTTCCTCTCTTCTGCAGCCCTTCCCTCCTCCCTTCTTGGCCTTTTGTTTCAGGAACCCGGTACCACCCTAAAGACATGACAAAGGAGGCTGGTGGCACGTACACGTTTCCTTCGAAAGCAGCTAGATCCTGTATTTCCTTATGAAACCCCCCAGTGCCTTCCTCCAGGGAGCCAGCTGCAGCCTCCCTTGCCCGGCAAAGCAATAAAGCTATTGTTCATCTGCATCCCAAACTCTGTCTTCACGTTATAGTTTGACTCTGAAACACGGAGGTTGGGTTTTTGACAATTTGGCCATGTCATAGAAAGTTTTCTAAATAATCAGCTATTAAAGATCAATCTCTGAACCTCTGAGCTGGGTAAGGTTCTCGTTTTCCCCTGAATATGTGTTTTTGCAAGCTCTCAATTTTCTAACAGAGTTAGGCAAATTTCTCAAAGGACCGATCTGGCCTTAAATCATGAAAATCTGGGGCTCTGTCCTCTTTTAAGTGTGTTTCAGTTTGACATTGGCTGTGCTTTGGGCTAGATCCATGCTTCTCAAGGCAATGTGTGACTACATGCTGGTCCTCAGTGAATGCAAATGGCCAAAGGCCTCCACATGGCTAGGAATTCTAATTGAGTTTTATAATATGTAAAAATTTCTGGGTACTATCAACATTTCATCAGTAGTTGAACAATCTGGTTTTTATCAATTCAGAAACACAGCTTATCTGTACACAGCCAGAAAGCGAGCGGAATATCTCCAGGAAAAAAAAAAATTATACTTTCAGATTAATTCTCTCTTGGAAAACAAAAATAACAGGAGTTAGTAATTTATGGCCAAGGAATGCAAACGCAAGAGAATCAGCCTTTTGGGGGAGAAGTCAAAGGATATTCATGTTATTTTGTTCATTAACTTACTGTAAAATGGCCCTTGATAAGGTTAGGTCTGGAACAGGCTTTTCCTAGACATGCTTTACATTCACCGTAATAAAAAAGAGTATTAAAAATATTTTTTATTCTGTTCTTTTCAGTAGTTATTCTATTGTTTTGAAGTGTTGAATGTTAGATATTACCACACATCTGCAAGTGCAGAGTATAGAAGATGAGTACTTAGATCAGCCAAAAAGTCGGCAGTGCACCCTGATGACCCACATCTGTTCTCCGCTCTGAGCCAATCCCACATAATGTGAATGAGTCAGAGAAAAACATGCTGGTTCAGTCAACAGCAGCTCTTTTTCTTCATTTTAGTAATGACTGGGACTTAGAACTGGAAACAGCTTAAAAATATGTATCTAGTCCTTTCCCTGCCTGAAGGCAAGCATATGGTAGAGAGTATTTTCATCATAAACCATCCCCTACAAAAGAAAGCTTACAACTTCCTTGAACACATTCAAATGTCTAGCATCCACACATTGTCATTTATCCATTCTTTTTTTTTTTTTGCCACTTTTTTATTGTGACTGCTGAAACTTGCACTTCCTTAACTATGCCTTGTTCCCAGCAGAAAGGGACTGCCACTCTTCCTTCCCAGTGGCTTAACAGGGTCACTGGCTAGTGGATCTCAGAGAGCATGACATTTAAAAAAATCATGGCGGTGTGTTTGTGGTAAAAAATGATATGGCTCATATTAGCAGTCCTTTATCTCTTTACAGAAGCATTTAGTGTCTGCTCTTGTGTCGTCCTTATGTGTCCGTATGCGGTGTTACGTCCTCCTCGTGCGCTGTTTTATGACTGTGTGGGAAAAAGCAGTACACGGTGGAGAGTAACAGAGACTGCTGTGCATTTTTCCTGCTCCCCAGAACTAACAGAACACTTCGCTAGAGTTGGTGTTCCTAGATGTGACAGAATCCCTCAGTGTAGGAGTTTTATAGCCTAGGGAAGAAATGCCTCGAACACCTTTCCTAAGGGCAGAAGTACAACGCTGAAGTCATTTGCTTGTCTTCCTGTGGAAGACTGTCTTCTTTAGAAGGCTTTAAGTTGTTTAGTGAAGGGAAAAAAAAAAAAAAGAAAGAAAGAAGAAGATGATGACAAATGTGGCTATATAATAAGAGCATATAGAGGGAAGGAGGGAGTTTCTCATGATGCAACACGGTTTCTGAATTTGGTAATGCACTTGCATTAACCAACACACTCAACATGACAAATGTGAAAATAATGATACTTGTTTGGGGGTGAGAAGGTTTGGTCTGTCAGCTTTTCCTATGTTTTTGGTTTCTTGTGTTCAGTGTGTTCCTCACCTGCCTGGACTCAATTATGGGAAGGACTAATGGAAAATAAAGACTAGATTGAAAAAGAGGCCAGTATACCAAGAAAAGTATTTGTTCAGATCAGATTCCATTCTCATGAACAAATACCCTGAAGCCTTCATTTCTTTGCCATTGAGCCTAAAAGTACCTGATGTCACAAGAATAAAGTAACTCATTCATGTTTAAAGATACTCAGCTTCCAGGGTGCCTGGGTGGCTCAGTGGGTTAAAGCCTCTGCCTTCGGCTCAGGTCATGATCTCAGGGTCCTGGGATCGAGCCCCGCATCAGGCTCTCTGCTCCGCGGGGAGCCTGCTTCCTCCTCTCTCTCTGCCTGCCTCTCTGCCTAGTTGTGGTTTCTCTCTGTTAAATAAATTAAAAAAAAAAAAAAAGATACTCAGCTTCCATATTATTGTTACTCCTAGATACAATTCTTGGTAAAGTGAGATAAATGAATTATGCTCTTGCAGTTTTCAAGTGACAGATTTAGTTCAGTCTTAAAGTAAACATGAACTTATTGACTCATTTGACCAAAACTTCCAGGAAGTAGATACGACTTTAGGTATGGCTGATTTAGATATTTGTTTTTGTGATTGTGGCTTTATTGTCCTGATTTGAGTCACATAACCATCCCTGAGAATTTCAGTGGTTATGGAATAATCTGAAGAGCCCAGCTCCCCTTGTCCCAATCAGCTCAAGATAGTGATGGCAGTTGGTACCCTGGGTGGAATGAGGAATCTGCCAGGTGAGATCCCTGGACTAAGGACCTACAAGCCTTTTATCCTTTCATCTGTGAGAAGGGTTAACCACAGAGCTCAGGAACCACTTCTACTAGAGTGTAAGGCAGAAACAATCTCCTCAACAAACCATTACCTGTGATCTCACATGTGGTTGGGTCCTAAAATTCTTGTTGCATCATACATCTCTCTTTCTTGGTGTCTATGCCAAGGCTATTGAACCTCTCTTTGTAGCTACCTTGCAGGACCCATGAATTTTCCATTTAGTCCATGTGGGAGCTTTCCATATGCAGGCAGGCCTCGCTCTGGGCTACCATATAAGATTAACCTCAGGCAGGTAACTAATTTCCCATAGGAAAGTCAAAATATTCTAACCAGAAGAAAGGAAACCAGGAAGAAAAGGAAAGATATCAATGTCAGTAGATATTAAAAATATGATGTGATACAATTATCAAAGCTAATGTATTTTTATTATTTTTTAAAGTATAGTTGACATGTAATATCATATTAGTTTCAGGTGTATGACATAGTAATCCAAGAATTATGTATATTGTGCATTGCTCACGATGATAAATGCAGTTACCACCTGTCACCATACAAAGTTATTACAATAGTATTGATTATATTCCTTATGCTGCACTTTTCATCCCTGTGGCTTACTTATTTTATAACTGGAAGTTTTTACCTCTTAATTTCCTTCACCTGTTTCCTGTAGCTTCATCTCCAACCTCTTTGGTAACCACCAGTTTGTTCTCTGTATTTATGAATGTATTTTTGTTGTTTTGTTTTGTCTTTTTAGACTCTACATGGAAGTGAAATGATACAGTACTTTTTTCTGTATGACTTATTTCACTTAGTATAATATTCTCCAGATCCATCCATGTTGAATGGCAAGATTTAGTTCTTTTTTATGGTGAGTAGTGTTGCATTGTATATATATACTACATCACATCCATTCATCTGTTGATGGACACTTAGGTTGCTTCCATGTCTTGGCTATTGTAAACAATGCTGTAGTAAACATAGGAGTTCATATATCTTTTCAAATTAGTGTTTTCATTTTCTTTGGCTAAATACCCAGAAGTGGAATTACTGGATTACATGGTATTTCTATTTTTAATTTTTGGAGGAAACTCCATAGTATTTTCCATACTGGCAGCACAAATTTATATTCCCATTAACAGTGTGCAAGGGTTCCCTTTTTTCCATATCCTTAACAAAACTTATTTCTTGTCTTTTTTAAAAAAATCATTACTGAAGTAGAGTTGACATATAATTTGTTAGTTTCAGGTGTATAGCATAGTGATTTGGCAATTCTGTACATTACCCAATGCTCACCATGATTGATATAGTTACCATTTGTCACGATACAGTGTTATTGCTCTATCATTGACTATATTTTCTAGGCTGTACTTTTCATCCCCATGATTTACTTATTTTACAAATGGAAATTTGTACTTCTTAATCCCCTTCATCTATTTCATTCAACCACCATTCCCCTCCCTTCTGGCAACAACCAATTTATTCTTTGTATTTATTAGTATATTTCTGGTTTTCGCTTGTTTGTTTTTTAGATTCCACATATAAGTGAAATTATATGGAATTTGTCTTTCTCCTTTGGACTTGTATCATTAGCATAGTATCTCCTAGGCCCATCCATGTGGCCACAGATAACAAGATCTCATTCTTTTATAGACATGAGGGTTCCCTTTTCTTCATATCCTTGCCAACACTTCTGATTTTTTGTTTTTTTGATACTAGCTATTCTAACCAATGTGAGGTGATATCTCATTGTGGTTTTGATTTGCATTTCTCTGGCGATTAGTGATGGTGAACATCTTTTAATGTGTCTGTTGACCACATCTATGTAGTTGGAAAAATGTCTATTTAGGTCCTCTGCCGATTTTTTAATTATTTTTTGTTTTTTTGATGTCAAGTTGTATGATTTCTTTATTCATGTTAGTTATTAACCCCTTATCTGATATATCATTTGCAAGTATATTCCCCATTCAGTAGGTTGACTTTTTATTTTGTTGATGGTTTCCTTTGTTGTGCAAAAACTTTATAGTTTGATAGAGTCCCAATTGTTTATTTTTGGTTTTGTTTTCCTTATCTGAGGAGACAGATCTGGAAAAATATTGCTAAGACTAAAGTCAAAGAGATTGCTGGCTGTGTTTTCTTTTAGAAGTTTTATGACTTCAAGTCCTACATTTTTATTTTATTTTGGTGTTGAGTCCAGTTTTATTCTTTTGCATGTAGCTCTCCAGTTTTCCCACCACCATTAACTGAAGAGATTTTTTTCCTATTGTATATTATTGCCTTCTTTGTCACTGATTGACCATATAAATATAGATCTATTTTGGACTCTATTCTCTTCCATTGATTTAGGTTTCTACTTTTTTTTCATCAGTACCATACTGTTTGATTACTATAGTTTTGTAGTGTAGTTTGAAATCTGGGATTATGATACCTCCAGCTTTTCTCTCTTAATTTTGCTTTGGCTATGTAGGGTCTTTTGTGGTTCCATACAAATTTTAGGTTTATTTGTTCTAGTTCTGTGAAAAATACTACTGGTATTTTGATAGGTATTGTATTAAATCTGTAGATTGCTTTGGGTAGTATGGACATTTTAATAATATTAATTCTTCCAGTTCATGAGCATGGTATATCTTTCCCTTTATTTCCAGTTGTGATAATTTTTAAAATTTTATGTTGAATGGCATAAGTGAAAGTTTTTTTGTATATAGAGATATTTGTGACTAGAGGAACTTTTTGTTATATGAATAAAATTCTTTTCAAAAATATTTATTTAGCTAGAAGTTAATATTTTTAGGTTTGAATCTACTTTTGCCCATTTGATCTATGTTTATTGTTTCTATTGTGTACTAGGCAGTGTTTTCCAGAGAAACACAGTCTACAGAATGTGTATGTATATAGAAAGAAACTTATTTTAAGGAACTAACTCACACAATTATAGAGGCTGATAAGTCCAGAATTTGCAGAGTGGGCTAGCAGACTAGAGACCCAGAGGAGAATTGATATTACAATCCAAGTCCGAAGACCATCTGCTGCGGAATTCTTCTTGTCCCTGACAGAGGTCAGTCATTTGTTCTATTCAGGTTGTCATTTGATTATATCAAGCCCACCTGCTTTACAGAGGGCAAACAACTTTACTCAAGTCCATCAATTTAAATGTTAATCTTATCCAAAAATAGCCTTACAGAAACTTTCAGAATAATGTGTTATCAAAAATCTGGGAACTGTGACCCAGACTGGTTGACAAATAAATTTAATTATCACATATTGTAAAGTATTGTGATACTGCAAATTAGGTTTTATGAATTTGTGGTTATGCTCATGATTCAATGATCTGCACATTTTTTTTTGGAAATTTTATGTTTGATTTTGTGACTATGAAATGTTCCTGTTCATACTTCCCTATATGAGAAATAGAAGACATGTATTTGTTGCACAGATGAAGCGAATTCAGATTAGTATTGTTAAAAGAATTTGTTGAAAATATTATTAGGTGATCTTTGGAGATTATGAAGAGAAAACCTGGGATTTATAAAACCAATATTTAGAATATTTTTTTTAACAGAAAGTCTAGAATATGTTTTAAAAGCAAAAATTGTTCAGTTCAGTAACTTTTTCCCTAAAGTTGGAAATATTGAAGGCATTGACAATGACCAGGGAAAAGTATTTCATATTTCTAAGGAATAGCAGACTAAGAAAAGGAAAAGATAAGCCTTATGGGTCCCATGATAGTTTGATAATGGCCAACTAAGCCTATTCATTCATCAAGTACAGGACATAATGCCCCTTTACACGCTCGTTCACATCACTCCCACTTCCTGCATGTTTTCAGCGGGAAAATTTGCTATCTGAATCAATAGTTGCTGTTCTCAATATATTTCCTTTCAGAATTCTGGAACTAAAACAATTTGTCCCTTGACAACTTGGAATCGGTCCCAGGTTTATTTGTTTGTATTTATGTGTGTGTGTGTTCATTGTTTTCTTTAAAAGTGCCTATTCAGTTTGTGAACTCTCACTAAAGAGAAGTGGAATGTGCAGAGAATTCAGACGCAAATAAGCCTGGTTGAGGTGCGATGTTGTGAGAAGTACATTTGTTCTTACCACTGTGGGCACCAAAATTTTGACTATGGTAGTTTGCTTGTCCATATATCTATTTACACGAACGCTTGGGAAGGCCTTGTAATTCTTTAGGGAAACAGTGAAAATCTTAGCTTAAAATGGCTGAACCCATGCAGTGGAATGGGAATGAGATTTATTTTACTAAGGTGTTAACTTA
Organism: Meles meles; assembly: GCF_922984935.1. Classification (NCBI taxonomy): domain Eukaryota; kingdom Metazoa; phylum Chordata; class Mammalia; order Carnivora; family Mustelidae; genus Meles; species Meles meles. The sequence goes on from NC_060072.1 coordinate 62,949,345, forward strand.
AGCATGATGATATACAACAGGGAAATGGTTCAGATATTGATTTTCATTCAGTCCTAATTTTAAAACAGATAAAATTTCCTTAGACCATGTCGCTAAGAGAAATATCTTTGTTGTCATCCAGATGCAGTTTGCACCCCCACCTAACTCCTGGTTCTTACATTGCCATTTCTAAGTACAAACTCACACTGTTCTAGATTAAGATGATGGAGTCAACTCATGCTTGTCAGCCTGCCTTCTGCCTCTCTCAAAATTTACCTGAAGAATCACTGTCCATTTTCTTACTAAGAAGGGTTCATTTCTCTATTATCCTTTAAAAACAAACAAACAAACAAAAAAAAAACAACTTCTGTTCTTATTGCATATTGTCCTGGGGCTACCTCTTCTTTGACAGACCCCATATAACATTGTTTCTCAATTCTGTGCTTTATGGATGCCTTCTGAACCACTACCTTCTCACTAACTGTGATACTGCATTTTGGCACCAATTCTGTGACACCCCAATTAAGCTGAATTAGTATTCGATTCTAACACTAACTACCTAGAGTTGGTACTGACACCACAAGTTAAAGTTCTTCATTAGACTGCCTCCACTTCAGATGTTCCCCATAAGTTTGGGTGTCTTCAAGCCACCCTCACTGCTGTCTAGCTAGCTAAAACTTAAGGGCTTCCCACAACCCCTTCAGGTTTGATAATTTTTAGAACAACTCACTGAACTCACTGAAGGTGCTATACTTATTACAATTTCATTATAAAGGTTTCAGGTCAGGAATAGCCAAGTGAAGAGATGCATTGGGCAAAACATTGGGCAAAGGTAGAATGCAGAGCTTCCATGCTGTCTTCTTCTGGAAACGGGGTACATCACTTCCACCATATCAATGTGTTCACCTACCAGGAACCTCCACAGTCTCAATCCCCAAAGTTTTTATTGGTGTTTCATTACAGAAGCATAAATGATTGAATCATTGGCCATGTAACTGAAATCAATTTCCAGCCTCTCTCCCCTTCCCACAGGTTGAGTTGGCCCAAAGTTCTAACGTTTTAATCACACAGTTGGTCATTCTGGTGACCATTCTCCATCTTGAAGGTATTTAGGACCTACCATGAGTTAGCTTGTTAGCATAACATAGGCACTCCTTGTCACTCAGGAAATTCCAAGGATTTTTGGATCTCAGGTCAGGTAAGAGGGCCAAAGACCAGATGTAGATACAGATAGAGATATTGATTTTTAGCATACCATAAATAGATTCTTCCCATTTCTGATCTCTATTTGTGACATGATTAGGAAAAATTATATTGGTCCACTTTTGGTGAGAAAATTCTGCCTGGCTTCCTGGCTAAAGATGGTTCTCCCATTAGGTCGAAATATGGGTGACATGAAATTTCTGCTGAAGTGACTAAATATTGTTCCATCATAGGTCAGGGACTCCCTGTTTAACCCTTTCACAATCTAATTTCATGTGCAATGTAAAAGTACTTTTTAAAAATTAAGTATTTATGTTTCTTTCTAGGATTTTCATATTTCCACTAACTAAAGGTAAAGCCTCAATATAAAATCAAATTCAAATCAACATTTGAATATTTATTGATCCCCTATTATGTGTGAGACACTTCAGATGCACATTAAAACAAAAAAAACTAAGTTCCTTTTCTTTCTTGTTCTGAAATAGAAGTTTAAGAGCTGAGTGATAATATATGTCAGTGGTTTCCAAACTTCATTCTTTTCCAAGAAGAGCAACTCTTGTTAAAAAAGTACTAAAAACTTTCATCGAACCTCAGGAGTTGGAACACCGCACACACACACACACACACACACACTCACACATCACCAATACAAGCCACATTATGAAGGATTTGCAAGGCAAAACATGACTGGCTAAAATAAGTAGAATAGATGAAGTGTTCTGAGAGTAGAGGAATGAAAGTTCACAGGAAGCGGAAGTCCCTGTGAAAGCTACGTCAGTAAGAGAATTGAGTAGAATGAAGAGCCTGTGTGGGGAGGAATAAGAGAAACAAAAGAAGTAAGGAAGTGGAGTCTATTCTTTGACATACCATAGCTTATCCTCCTTTTTGAGCTGGAGCATCAGGTACATGTAGATGAGTAACAATTTAGGGAGCTCTGTTCTATCTGCTTGGGAAAGAGGGAAATAGGAAGCTTTTAAGACGATGACTTGTAGGATGAACTGGGACAGATGAGGCCTTCAGGCTGGATAATTATTTCAAAAGCATTTGAAAGTGTTTAGGCAGATAATAAAGATTCCAACCAGGAGTGAGACCCAGGAATGGGGAAAGGGACAGGGACATAGTTAACTTTGTAAAGGACATTGCCACAGGACTTGGCAAGTGGAAATGAAGAATTTTGGAGGGAAGTCCCAGAAGCCTGAGTAAAATAGAAAATCACAATTGGCTGAGATCAGACAAAAACATCTTCAGGCAAAATGGAATCTATCAAAATGTGAGAGGTTCTTTTCTTTCTTTCTTTTTCTTCTTCTTCTTCTTTTTTTTTTTTTTTTTTGTTTGCAGCAGTATTTTCAGGTTTACATGTTACTTGGAGAGAATTATAGGGATTGGTTAATTGTTCATCTGTGCCTTTAAATTTGTGAGAATGTATGATGATTTGAGAATGTATTGTAACAGTCATCTGGTCTATTAGTTAATGTATTAATGTTTAATATAAAAATATTTTACTTGATGTCAGTGTTACACACGGAAACAGACGTGACATTTGCAGTATGAAAGAAGCTTGTCTTTTTTGTCCAGTACCTTGTGGAGTGCTTAGAGCATTAAAGCAACATCTGGACAATACTTGCTTTATAAAACCAATTAGGTAAGCAAACATTGACTGTAATGGCATTTTAACAGCTGAAAAGCATATTTCAAAATAAAACAGGAAGGCCATTCTTGTTTGAAGGTAAACATTTTCAAGATGAACATTAATTTCAAACATCGCACTGAAACTACCCAGGCTGAACTCTTTTGCACATGGCTCCACAGTTGGCTACTGTGCCACACCCCTCTGGAGAGGCTGTCCACAGGAAGCCATTGACTCAGATACTTCGGTCAAACACCTTTTTCAAGTCATTTGCCATTTTTTTTTTCAAAAGCAAAAATGTTTTGTGGGTAGACCCATGGATGCATGAAACCAACTTCAGTCTGTGGATTCTTTCCCTTGCAATCTGAAGAAACTGAACAGTCGAGTTTATGTATGGTTAATTACTAGAGGCTTAAGGTTAATTACCATGTTTTCATGCCATTCATTCCCTTCACAAAGAGCTCTGCTGGTTGGTTTACCACATCCACCCACGAGTCAGCAACGGGCCAACTAGAATGGGACTAAGCAAGGAATAGACACCCAGCTCCCTGGACATTTCTGATTATTTTTATTCTCAAGGGCATTTTTTTTTAAAGATACTAGAAACTAATGTTCCTTCTACCATTTCTTTCTAGAACAGTTTGAGATCATCACTTACATACATTCTGTGCGTTTGATGACTAAAACAGTTTTCTAACTTTTTTAGAATTTGGATTTTTTTTAAGTTCTAATTAGAATTGAAAGTTTGTAATAACTGATATATTTCTGAGTGACTTGATGAGATTAAGCACAAAGTCCGTTTCCCTCTGAATACTTTCCGACTGGCTTCTGCATACAAACGTCACAGCTATTGTCCTCTAGAACTTGGTTCTTATCTGTGAAATCAAAACTTCCTTTATAGGACTGCCTGGGTGGCTCAGTCAGCTAAGCATCAGCCTTTGGCTCAGGTCATGATCCGAGGGTCCTGGGATCCAGCCCTGCATTGGGCCCTGCATCAGGCTCCCTGCTCAATGGGGAGTCTGCTTCTCCCTCTGCCTCTGCTGCTCCCCCTGCTCATGCTCTCTCTTTCTCTGTCTCATTAAAAAAAAAAAAGAAAAAAGAAAAAGAAAAACTTCCTTTATAAATCCCCAGTAGTCTCCCTGTAAATACTCAGTGTGTGGAATTAGAGACTGAAATTTTGTGATGGTTTATGGTAAAGCAGAAAAGTGTTACATTCTAGGAAATGTAAAACATGTCTCATATATATATATATGAATATGATATGGTATAAAATATGATAGGTATAGGTATAGGTATATGTAAAATGAAGAATTATTGACTACCATTCTTTGATATGTTAGGAACAATGTTGACAGTGGTTCAAAGTCAGGAGACCTGAGGCTGGCTCCACATCTATGTGATTTTTAAGTGTCTATACCTCCTACTTGGCTCTTGATTCCTTTTAAATAGATAAATTTATATTTTTGATCATTGATACTAATGCTCATGTGCTACCATTCTAAATGACATATATTCGGAAGCCAGGTAAAAATTGAGAGTTAAACACTTTACCATGGTCATCTGTTCAAAGTCATCATATGTGTGGTATCTTCCTAATCAGATGGGGGTCCCATAATGGGGGGCGAACCCACTGGGTGGAAGCCAGAGGCATGAGTGGTGAAAGAATTCACCAGAGGCAGAATAAAGGAGATCGAAGTTTACTGAATACCTTGCAAGGGAGCAGAGGGCAGGACAGCAGAGCAGAGACTGTCTGCCACCAGGCCATGGGCGGAGAATGTATTGAAAGGGGGAAGATGAGGATGTATGGGGACTTATGGAATTATCTCTTTTTTTTGGTAACTGTGCCTGGTTGCAAGTAGGCCATTGGTTGGCTATGGCCTATGGCTATTTTGAGATGGTTCGCCTGTTGGGCCTGTCTGCATTCAGCTCTGAGGCTGCTATGGGCCATTTCGACATTCCATCGCTCAAGCCTGTTGCCCAAAAGTGGCCTCTACCATACACACTTAATAGGAGTAACTCTGGAAAACACAACTGCTAGCCTGTAGTTTTTTTGTTTTGTTTTTTCTGAAGCCCATTAGAAGTTGCACGATGGGGATGTCTGGGTGGCTCAGTTGGTTAAGTATCCCACTCTTGATTTCGGTTCAGGTCATGCTCTCAAGGTTGTGAGATAGATGGAGCCCCGTGTTGGGCTCTGTGCTGGGCATGTCACCTGCTTAAGAGTCTCTCTCTCCCTCTCCCCACTCTAGTCCCTTGCTTGCACATGCACTCTCTCTCTTTCTCTCTCTCTCAAAAAAAAAAAAAAAAAAAAAAGAAGAAGAAGAAGAAGTTCCATGACTGAGAAGAAAGTTCGGAAGTTATAGAGGTGCCCTCTGCCCCCAGCTACAACAGGGTTAATTTGCTTTTTTGAAGTGAAAAATACCTTTATTCACTTAAGCACAAATCTTTTTCTCATTCTTTCTCATCCTTTATTTGCCAATTTGCAATCACTGTCACCTTGAGCACTGATATACTCTGAAAATTCAACAAAATGAGTAGTAATCAATAGTTAAATAAGTGAAGTAAGAATAAAGGAGAAGATAGAGCAAAAGGGAAGGAATGCAAGAGAAGATGCCTGGTTGAGGTTAATTTCAATATTAGAGATTTGGTATGAATTGCTACCCTTGCTCATAGGATCCAGTTGCTGTGTATTACACTTTTTTTTTTTTGGCAGCAGTCTAATGAAAATGATGATAATGGTAACAAATGCTACCTTACCTCAGAAAACGTTTATACTGGCGTTAAAAAAAATTCCATAGTTTGTATAAAGTTCTTCTAAAAAATAGTAAACTTTTTGCAAAAAAGGAAAGTATGTATCTATGAAATCTCAGAGAGAACATTTCTAATGTAACCAGACATTAAAATATTTGCTTAAAACAAGGTCTATTAAAATGATTCATAAAACAAAACATTGGAAACTTACTCTGCAATAGTTTATTTGAAATTCTCCTCTCTTTCTGGTGAGGTCGAGACTTGAACAAGCTAATACAGACTACCTGAAAATTAATATCACCTGGGTGATGAAATTTTCTTTTTTTCTGAAATTATCTTGGTCTTTTTGGTTTATTGCTCCTGATATTTAAATTGTGGAATCACAAGAGGATCTCAGGACACAAAAGTGTCAGTTTTTGTTGTTGTTCTGCTCTTGATATAGAATTATTTTAATTCCAGTGTAGTAAAAATAGTATTATATTAGTTTCGGGTGTATAATTTTGAGTGCTTAGTGGCTTTAAAAAATAAGAGTAAGAATAATTTTGCTAATTTTTGCCTCTTAGTAGCAATATGAAATTTGCTGACTAAAGTAGATTTTTAAAAACTTTCCTTTTAGGCATTATTTATTTTTAAACTTTAAGAAGGCACACAAGTAATACATAAATACATCTGTGGTGAGTGTTAAGTAATCAAAGATCATAGAATAGGAATCAAAAGAGCTTCATGTAGTGGGTATGGTTTGAGTAGTACTTTGAAGATGGTGTATTTTGACAGATGGAAGATGAAGGAATAGAGTGAGTAAAGATCTAGTGTCTTAAAAAAGTTGAGTATGTATTCACAGAATGGGAAGTCCTTTGGTCTGTGGGGCTGTAAGGTGTGTGAAGAGATGTAGTCAAGATTGGGATGATTGCTTTAGGCCAGATTCTAGATGGCCTAAATGCCAGACTAAGGAGTTTGACTTTATTCTTTCAGAAATAGTTTCTCAGCAAAAGATTCTGACTATGTGGACAGAAGAATGATGATGTAAGCCATGTTGCAGAGCTGGATCTTAATGATACCACCCAATTCCTATCTTCATTCTTTCTAGACATTTGTCACATTTAAGGTAGAGATTGAAAGCATTTGTAACAAAGATACTGAATTTATCAGCTAACACAAAAGCAAACACTCATGTCAAGAAATATTATCCAGAAGCCAACTGATCACCTAAATCTTCCCTCTGACTAGAGAGAACCATTGTTTTTTGTGGTAATCCTTTTTTTCTTTTCTTTATATTTCTTTATATTCTCTTTCTATATATAGAAAATATATATTTCTACATATTTTACTTTATATTTTATATATCCACCTATATATTACTAATAAATAGGGGTGCCTGGGAGGCTCAGTTTGTTAAGCATCCTCGACTCTTGGTTTTAGCTCCAGTCATGATCTCAGGGTCCTGAGGTCAAGCCCCATATCAGGGTCTGAGCTCAGTGCAGAATCTGCTTATACCTCTCCCTCTGCTCCTCCCCCATCTCATAAATAAGTATATCTTTAAAAAAATAAAAAAATAGATTACTAAGAAATATAGTTTAGTATTGTCAGTTTTGTTTGTGACCACTCTGTCCTATTAAAGTATAGAGTGTGGGAAGGGGGAGTCTGTCTAGATGTTATCCATTTGCCCAAAAAATACAAAAATGTAAAACATTTTAATCATTATATCTAATTGTAATAGAAAATAAATCACTGAAAGCAACGTGAGAAGTATTTCAAAGCCAATCTAAAGTAAAGAATGGTAACAAGAAAACAGGAAACTGGCTGGAACAGGAATTAGTAATAATTCAAGATGTGACTTAGGACTCTTAGGTCCCAGGTCTGAAATGATTGCCTTTCTCTGAATATAATTTCAGACCATTTAGTGAGGATTTCTGGGCTTTATTTTTATCTACAAAATGTTATAGTGTAGACTAATTTCTTTGAGCCCAGGGGAGGCTCAGCCCCTCCTCAGAGCTCGTCAATAAGCCATATATATTAATGGAGAAAGATTGATTCTATTTGTCATACTAACTGACCTGGCTGAAAAACACTATAATTAGATCACAAACTTTGTTTGATCATATAGGAAAAATGGAACTTCTACAGTAGTTACAAAATCCTCTTCAATGTTCATGCCCCGAGAGATTTTCTTTACATCCTTAAAATCCCAATTATTAATTGGATAAATTCTCCATTCCAAATGTTTCCTTCCCAAGAGTCATTGTTCAAGGAAACATGATATTTAAATTTGCTTATACTTGGGGCACCTGGGTGGCTCAGTTGGTTAAGAATCTGCCTTCATCTAGGTCATGATCTCAGGGTCTTGGGATCGAGTCTCACATCAGGATCTCTGCTCAGTGGGGAATCTGCTTCTCCCTCTCCCTCTACCACCGCCCCCCCCAACCACCACTCACGTGCATGTGCTCTCTCTCTCTCTCTAACAAATAAGTGAATCTTTTAAAAAATAAATTGGCTTATAATTCATAATTAGTCATAGTTACTATGATAGCAACCATGATTGTAACTGCTACAATGTAGAAAGTCTGGGTTATTAAGAAAGATGGGAATTAACCATGAAAAGGGCATGATTTCAAGATAATACCTAATTTCCTTTTTTATCTTGGCTTTGCAAATCAGTCTTGCCTTATCTTGTTATGTAAAAATAAATTAAATGAAATTTTAAAATTCTATGACAACACACAATAAAAGTCCTTAAATAAGACCCTAGCCAACATATCCATTGTGAATTTGTCCATCACAATTGCCAGGTAAGAATTATAAAGAATTGTCTCCAAAGTATGTGGAATATAACATTAGTATCCACTGGTTTTAGTTCTAAGAGCCTATCGGATAGGATAATAAGATAACTTGAATCCTATGGTTTCAACTTGTTTAATGTACCTGGCAATTAATTTCATATCTTTGTTGGCACTTACTATGATTCTTACCATATAGCTTTGAAGTATATAAAATATAATCTCCTGCCTTAGTAAGTTTAGAAAACTTTTGGGAGATAAAAAATTAAGTAATATTCAAAACATCACAAAAACGAAAGTGCATTTTTTTGGTAGTTTTCTTCTGTCTTTCCATATTTATTAAGAATGTTCTTTAGTCTTAGGCCCTCATCCCTGAGAATGGTACAGGGCTTCCCTGGGCACATTTTTAAGTGTATGATGGTTATTATTCCTTATGGCAATTGATATCATTTTGCTTTTCTTTGGAACAAGATGTATTATATAAAAGTCATATCAAATCTTTGAGCTCAATTCTATTTTAGATTTCAAGTCATGGAATAACAAGATTTAGAAAGTATCATATGTCAGATCTCCCTAAGAAGATTTAAAATCATATTTACAGGAATCAGTGTCATGGAATAACAAGATTTAGAAAGTATCATATGTCAGATCTCCCTAAGAAGATTTAAAATCATATTTACAGGAATCAGTGTAATAGAACAACTAATAGAACAACCACATTTTGTTTAACAATGGCTTATTTTAAAAAACCATGTATTATGATACTGTCTTTGGGATGCTTAGTGGGTTGTCTTTTCTTAGGTTCTTCATAAATTGTGGATGAAAAGTTTGAAACCTCTTTACTAGATGGAATAGATTCTTCTAGAATCTGAATATTTTAGAGATACTATATGTAACTTTTTTCATAGTTATGTGAATTTTAAAATTTTAAAATTTAAATTATTCAGGGAATAATGAAAATGAAAATCATTTTCACCAGTAACTTGTAATCCACTCTCCATTGTAAAATCATCGATAGCATCTTCTAATAAATCTCTTGAGATCTTGAGAGCAGATTGGCTTTTCCACTTGAGGCAGATGTCAGCCAGACAGATAGGTTTTGCAGTGGTCCTTTGAAACCAGCAAACTTGTAACCAGAACTAGCATGTTTTTCGAGGTCAGATGGCTGCTGTCAGAAGTCAGCTCAAATAGCTCTACTGGCTTCATGTCTTTAAAAAGTTAAAAGGTTTCACTTATTCTTATATATTTATCTAAGGATATTTTTCCTCCCCAGAATATGGAGGAAGTTGCAGTTTGGTTTAATTTGCAAATATAAGTTCAGGTAATTTATCCATAATTTCAGTTAAAAAAAACAAAACAAAACAGGAACAGTGTTCTATTATTTCCAGATCTCTGTGTCAAGGGATATCACAGTATGTTGACCTCATGTGAAGACATATAAATATGTAAGCTTTTCTTTTAGTGTGATTAAATTCTGTTTAGGAGTCCTGCCATAATATTTGTGTTAGTATTATTTTTAACAAGTAGAGATTAAGAAAGAAATCACAGTTTCTAGTAACAAAGTTTGAGTCTGAGAAATAGAAGTACTTTTTTTTTTAAACTACCTTGAGTTCAAATCGCAAAGACATTCCCTAAATGATCATGTGCCTGCTTTCATAGTAAACTGAGCTGTCTGTTGAGTTCTCTGAGATAATGTGATGGTGATATAAACCCACAAAAAAATAATGTCTTTTTCAAGGTACCTCTTTCTATGGTGACTAATAAAGGCAGTACAATTAAAATGTTAACTGGAGTTCTAAGAAAGATTGTAGTGGAATGTATGGGCAGTTTTGTGCTTTCTTCTTAATTACCTTTGACTCCCCATGTAACAAATCCAGAGGAAATGCAGAGAAGACACGGAATCTGTTAGAAGAATCTCAAAATGCCTTGCTGCTCGTACTTCCCAGAAGCAGCAACAAGTGGCAACAACGCTTCCATGTGTTACATATTCTTTGTAAATTAGACATTATTTTCACATGTAGTTCAGGGGAAAAAATATGTAAGAGAAAATGAAACTATTTTCCTAGTTCTTGTTAAAGTCAGAGTACTGAATTGAAACAATTCTTTTCTCCCTCCTCCTCCCCCTCCGTCTTCCACGATTCTTCAGGTGCCCACTGAAAGCCAGATGACAGTCGATAAGGACAGTGGGACCCAGTCCCTGCCCCCATGAAGCTTATGTTGCACTGCAGATGCATGAGATGATAATACGTAGTGTGGAGAGTTCACGTGGGGCTGGAGGGATGGAGGGTGCCGAGAGGATGGGGCAGGAGAGGGCAAGACCATGGGAATAAACCTACACTTAACTTTTTAGCAGGTGAGTTTTCAGAAAGACTTTGCTGATACTAGTTTTCACGCTTTTGAAAAGTGAATGTTTATCCACCCCCAGAGATTTTAGGTACACTGGAAACCCCATATCATTGTGTTTGCAACATCAGACTCCCCGCCTGCTGGATGGCAGTTCTTTCATACTCTTGTGTCCAAATGGCGGGAGTCACTTCTTCTCAGATGGCGTTTCCCAAGACTGCAAGCTCCTTTTCCAGGACCCACTGTCTCAGGCAGGAACACTCAACAGCTACTGGGTTCTGTTCCCTGGATGAATTGGTTAGCGTCCTGTTGCTTTTATGTAACTTGAAAGACGGATCCAATTTCAGTGGTGTAAATAATTACATTGTCACTACTTCATGTTATGTTATCTCAAATAATGAAGACCTGGGTGGGGGGGGGAAACTAGTTCCATTCAGTGTTCTAAGGAGAATGCTAGCTTAACATCAGTGTGACTACAGAATATGTAAGATTCTGGAACTGACTCATTAAAGTTAAACTGCGTTTTCTGTGCTTTGATTAAACACAGTGAAGGGTGACAGTTTTAATAAAAATGTTAATTCTCTGAACGTGGGTGGAATGATGTGAAAATTGTTATATGGGTTGTTAAAAAAAGAAAAGAAAAGAAAAGGCTCATATGTCCAGGGTCCTAAGAATTTTAAATGTTTCTGAAACTTGTTGCATAATTATCTAAATTCTTGCCTCTACCCCACCAGGTTACTCCCGTGGTGGTAGTTTTGAGGACTGGAGACTCAGGAAAGGAGGTTGAGAGGATAAGGGAATGTAAGTTCTGTCACTGAATTATCCTGTTTTACTTCTTAGTTAGTTATTTAAATTGCCTAAGTCTTTCTTTGATATCTATCTTCTTTCGTTTGTGGAGGGATTTCCTTTCCAGCAACTAATATGTTCTTTCTGGATCATGTTGTTTATTGTAAATGCCTAAAAACCACAAATCATTCCATGGCTGTTTAGACATATGGGTAGTCTGAGCAGACTTGAAGCTCTCCTACAACACTGTATTTCCCCTTTTTATCGCATTTATGTGAGTCTGTTGTAATGATTCTTTCCTGCTAAGGCTGGGTACCATGTGTCTTTCCTTGCTCACTCATACATCACAGAGCCTATAAGATCACTTGGCGATAATACATTTCTGTTTAAGGAACAAATAACTGAATGAGAAAGTGATTGTGTAACTAACGCGTGCACGTGCGCGCGCGCGCGCACGCACACACACACGAGTGCTCAGGATAAGTACAGCCTTTAAATGCCTGCAACTCATTATTGTGTTGTTCGGAAATTTTTTAGTATTGTTTTTGCTTAAATCTAGTGGCTTCTACACAAAATCTCAGAGTTTCTCCTTTGCAAAATTTACATTGAGTAAATTAGACTTTTTTCAGGGGAGCATTATTATTAAAGAGTGTGGCAGATTTCATTTTCCAATATATCTTATCCCTGTGTTTTGCTTACAGTGTGACATTGAGAGGTGAGTTCTGTATTCCCACCACTGAGTATGGATGGATTAGCCTAGAGGACTCACTTCTAAGGGATAGGAGGAGCACTAGAAGTAACTGAGCAAATTCTCTGAGATTAGGTCATGAAAGGTAAAACTGCCTCCACCTGGCTTTCTTCTCTCTCTGTTGAGATACTTGTTTTTGGAACTTGGCCACCAGGCTGTGAGAAAGCCCAGGCAATGTGGCTAGGCCATAAGACAGTTTTCGAGTCAGCACTCCCAGCAAAGGTCTCAGCCTACAGCCAAATGTCCACTACTGGACATGTGACTGAAGGTGTCTACGGATGATTTCAGCCCCTTGGAGCCTTCCAACTGAGGTCTCAGATGTTGCAGAGCAAAGCCATCCTGCCCTATACTGTTTGAATCCCATTACCATATTAAATGGTTGTTTTGTCACCATATTTGGGGTAATTTTTTAATCCAGGCATATAATGGAATGGAGATTTAGCTTTCACTTTTGTTTTACTTGTTGAGATGATTTATTGAGATCTAATTCACATCTCAATGAATCCTGAAACCCACCATCTTAAAATATACATTTCAGTGGCTGTAGTATGTTCACAAGTTTGTATAGCCATCACCGTAATCAAATTCCATAACATTTTCATCACCCTAAAGAGAAACTCCATACTTGTTAGCAGCAGTCTCTCCTTTTTCTCCCTACCCCCAGCCTGTGGAAACCATTAATCTATTTTTTGTCTCTATGAATTTGCCTATTCTGGACATTTCATATAAATGGAATCATATAATATGTGTCTGGTTTTTGGGTCTGGTTTCTTTCACTTTTTCTTACTCTTTTCAAAGTTCATCCATGTTGTATCATGCATCAGCACTTCAGTCCTTTGAATAACATTCTGTTCTATGAATATGCAACATTTTGTTTATCCATTAATCTGTTGATGGACATTTGGGTTGTATCTCCTTTTTGGCTGTTGCAAATAATACTGCCGTGAATATATATATGTGCAAGAAGTTTTTGTTTGAAAATATGTTTGTTTGAAAATATGTTATCTTGGATATGTAAGAGGAATAGTAACTTTATGTTTAAATTTTTGAGGCGCTGTTAAATTTTTTTCCAAAATGGTTGTACTAATTTACATTCCCATCCCATACTAATTAAGTTTCTCCACATCTTCACCAATACTTGTTATTTTCTATTATTATTATTATTATTGTCATCCACGTGTATGTGAAGTGGTATCTTACTATGGTTTTGGTTTGCATTTCCCTAATTATTTAGAGAGGTTCAGCATCTTTTCATGTGCTTTTTAACCATTTGTCCATCTTCTTTTTTTGAAGATTTTATTTATTTATTTGAGGGAGAGAGAGAGCAAGAGTGGCAGCATGAGCTGGGGTGGAAGACAGAGAAGAAGGGGTAGGGAGGAGAGGGGAGGGGTGGAGGGAGAGCAAGCAGCAAACTTCCTGCTGGACACTGGGCTCAGACCCAGGACCCTGAGATCCTGAACTGAGCCACAGGCAGATGCTTAACCAACTGAGCCACTCAGGTATGCTCCCTCTCCCCAATTTGTCCATCTTCTTAAGAGAAATGTCTTTTTAAATCCTTTGCCCATTTTTAAGTTGGGTTGTCTTTGTATGTTGAGTTGTATAGGCACTTATGTATTCTGGATATTAGATCCTTATTCAGATTTGCAATAATTTCTCCCATTCTGTGGATTGCATTTCACTTTTGAAAGTGTCCTTTGATACACAAAAGTTCTTACTTTTTGTAAAGTCTGATTTATCTGTTTTTCTTTGTTCTTTGGGTGTCAAATCTAAGAAACCATTGCCTAATCCAATATCATAAAGCTTTTCTGCTGTGTTTTCTTCTACAAGTTTTCTCTCTTACATTTAAGTCATCAATCCATTTTGAATTAATTTTTTTACATAGTGTGAGTTTATGGTGTCCAAATTCATTCTTTTGCATGTGACATTCTGGTGGTCTCATCACCATTTGTTGAAAAGACTATAGTTTCCCTGTTAAGTTATCTTGGCACTCTTATTAAAAATTTATTGACCAGAGGTTAAGGGTTTATTTTGGGACTCTCCATTCTGTTTCATTTATCTTTATGTCTGTCTATCTTTATGCTAGTACCATGATGTATTATTAGCTTTGTAATAAGTTTTAAAATTGTAAAGTGTGAATTCTCCAACTTTGTCCTTTCTTATCGTAGTTTTGGCTATTTTGAAACCTTTGTATTTCCTTCTAAATCTTAGAATCAGTTTGTCAATTTCTGCAAAAAAAAAGGGAGAATTTTTATAAGAATTGCATTGAAACTGTAGATCAGTTTGGAAAGTACTGCCATCTTAACAATATCATCTTTCAATCTATATGCTTAGAGCACATTTCTATTTATTCAGGTCTTTTTAAAAAAACATTTATTTATTTATTTTTTGTTAGAGAGAGAGAGAGAGAAAGCACAAACAGGGAGACGGGCAGGCAGAGGGAGAAACAGCGTGCTCGCTGAGCAAGGAGCCTGATGTGGGACTTGATTGGAGGACCCTGGGATCATGACCTGAGCCAAAGGCAGACGCTTAACTAACCAACTGAGCCACCCAGGTGTCTCTGTTCAGGTCTTCTAAAAAATTTTTAAGCAATGTTTTGTAGCTTCCAGTGTACAAATCTTGAACTTTATAGGCTAAATTTATTCCTAAGTATTTTATCATTTTTGAGGTTATTGTAAATGGAATTGTTTTATTAATTTCATTTTTGGATAATTTCTACCAGTATATAGAAATGCAACTAATTTTTATATATCGATCTGTAACCTGTAAACTTGGTAAACCCTGTTGACTAACATTTTCTTTTATGAATTGCTTAGAATTGTTTATATATAAGATGATGTCATCTTCAAATAGAGCCTTTTACTTCTTCCATTTTAATCTGGATATATTTGATTTCATTTTCTTTTCTAATTGCCCAGCTAGAACTTCTAGTACAGCATCAAATAAAAATGGTGAAAGCAGTCACTTCATCTTGTTCTCAATCATAGGGAAGGAGAGCCTTCAGTTATTCATCATTAAGCATAATATTAGATGCGATTTTTCACAGATGGACTTTGTCAAATTAAGGAAGTTCCCTTCTATTCCTAATTTATTGAGTGCTTATGTCAGGAAAAGGTGTGGATTTTGTCTAATACTTTTTTCTGTGTCTATTGAGATAATCATGTGTTTTTTTTGTCTTCATTCTATTAATGTGGTGTATTAAATGATTGATTTTCATATGTTGAATCTTGTATTCCTAGGATAAATCCCATTGGGTCATGTTTTAGAATCCTTTTTATATGCTGCTGTATTTGGTTTCCCAGTGTTTTATTGAGGCTTTTTTATATTTACATTCATAAGTTATACTGGTCTCTTGTTTTCTTATATCTTTGTGTGGTTTTGGTATTGAGATGATACTGGCCTCATAGCATGACTTAGGAACTCGTCCCTCCTATTTTGGGGAAAGTTTGAGAAGGATTAGAAAATAACATTTGACTCTAGGTGCCTTAAAGTGTTGTTAGAAAAACAAAACCGAAGTGATATATAAGCTATGTGTATTTGTTTCCTGTGGAAGCTGTAACAAATGACCATAAACTGGGAGGCTTAAAAAAAAAAAAATGTATTCTCTTACACAAATCAACCTGCTGGTAGGGCTGCACAACCTCTGGCAGACTCTAGGGGAGAATCCATGCCTTGCCTCTGATGGCTGTTGGCATTCGTGATGTGGGGCTGCCTCACTCCAATCTTTGCCTCTGTGATCACATTGCCACCTCTTCTGTTTATCTCAAATCTCCTTCTGCCTTTCTCTTATAAGGATATTTGTCATTGGATTTAGCAACTGAATGAATATTCCAGGATGATATCTTCATCTGAAGATCCGTAGTTATATCTGCAAAGACTATTTTTCCACACAGCATTCCCAGATTCTAGGAATTAGGACATGGACAGACCTTTTGAGGGGTGACCATTCAACTCACTACACTATTTAAGAGTATTTTGGGAACTGTAAAATGATATTATATACAATGATATCATTATAATATATCAGATATTAATATAAAATTATAACTGTGAACATGCAAATGTGTGGATTTTCTATTAAAGGAAGATTCCAAAGTAATTAATATGGATAATATTATAAATATTTCTAAAATTATTCTATTTCTTTTTTTACTTTTCTGTCCCTTTCTAGTTCCCCTCTCCCATCTTCAGTCCCTCATAATAAAGTTGGGAATTCAATTGGGTGTTTAAATCTTCATTTTCTTCTTATTCAAATCAATTTTTAACATTTATTTTTGTAATTCAAGAACAATACAGTCTAGTTTTTTTTTTTAAATCAAGCATTACAGAAGTGTATATAGTAAAAAGCAAAAGTCCGTCCTTTGACCAGCACACACATTACCTTCCCCACCTTTTGACCATGATGCCAACACTCGACTGGTGTGCTTCTGGAGCAAGCCAGTTTGGTGAATATTCTTCCAGGCCTTCACAACTTTTCTGTCTTAGTCTTTCATATAAATGGTTATATAGGGCTCCAGCATGTGGATAAACCCATGTTTCAATATTTTATTGTGATGGGCATTTAAATTATAGTCAGTTTAATAAGATTAATCATCTCTAATATAGATTTGGTCAGTGTTTTTATTTTTTTTCTGTGATTAACAGAAGATTGTATACCTTGTCCAGTGTTCTATTCGGTCGTTACATTTTTCTTATGGATTGATGTTTTTGAATTTGGGATATAAATTTATAAAGAAATACAGTGTAAATTCTAAATTTAAGTTCTAATTCTGTCACTATTTCTGTACACTGCTTTCCTATTAAGTTTGAGAATAAAGTAAAAATTTAGAAGTACTATCAATTTAAAAAAAGAAAAGAAAAGAAATACTTTCAACTTAATTATGACCCCTTTAATGAATGACACACTACTATGTAGGTGTATCAATATATGTTTGTCATTGTGATAGATGAAATATCTATTCTGGATACCTTGATAATTTACCTCATCACAAATAAATGTAAAGAGGCAGTTTCATGAAGTAATTAATAGCACAGTCTTTGGTAGCAGATGAACCTGAGTGTTCTCCTGAGTCCTGTGGTCTTGAGCAAGTTGTTGTATCTCTTAAACATTTTTATTTTGCTGCCTCTAAAATGGGTGTAATTATCAATTTCAAGAGATAGTTATGGATATTTGATGAGGTGAACTGTGAATGGAATTGTGCATAGTGCGGAGCACATAGCATGGATGTAAAAATGGTAGCTATAATAGTATTGTAATTGGTAAATGGTGGTAATAAAATCTGCAGAGTTGGCTATAATTTTCAGTTTTCAAAGAGCACAGTTCACAGTTGTCTCTCGGTTCATCTAATATCAGAAAAGGAGATTTGACCAGTCTGCAATTTAAATCTTCAAGTCCAAAACAGCTCTATCTCATGACTGTAGTCTACTTCAGTCATATTTGCACCTAACTTGATGATCCCTGGAAAGAAATATTCTTGTCATTAGGTTGGTACCAAATCCTGTCCCGGTCTCTTGCGCTGGTGATTAGACTAAAGCCCTGATCCAGTACCCAACTGGCTAGGTAGCAATCCCCAAGCGCTACCAAGGATAGTCTAGGAGATTTCAATTCAGGATGTGAAGGAAGACCTTGGGAATCTGGTATTTTTAAAAAGCTCTGCAACTGATTCTGGTGAGCAGTTCCTTTTGGAAACCACTGTGATCAATTAGCAGGCTGAGCCTCTCTCCTCCCAGTGTGTACTCTTTTCTCCTTCCTGTTGCAGTACCTGACTGCTAAACCTGATTATTGGAGGTAAGCCTAGGAAATTCAAAGTACTGCCATGGGAAACAGCCTGAAAGGAAAACCAAGAAAGCACTTGTCCCTATCTATCTTGTATTCCCTTCTCATTAGGATTTTATTCCCCAACAAACTGTGTTCAATAAGTCCTTTCTGACCTTTAAAAAAAATAGAAAACCTTTTTCTTCTCTTTGGCAGTGATATGTATGGAGGAATAGGTAAGGGAGAAGAGCTCCAAACTTTTTAGGGTTTTTGGTTGTTTTCTTTTTTTTTTTTTTTAAGATTTTATTTGTTTATTCACCAGAGAGACAGAGAAGAGAGAAAGAGAGAGCACAAGCGGGGTAACAGCAGTCAGAGGGGGAAGGAGGCTCCCTGCTGATCAAGGAGCTCAATAGTGGGGCTTGATCCCAGGACCCTGAGATCATGACCTGAGCCAAAGGCAGAGGCTTAATGGACGGAGCCACCCAGGCATCCCTTCTGAGGGGTTTTGTTAAACTACCGACTTTAACAAAGTGCGTAGCCTGTGATCCAATTTAGGAAAATGAAACAGAATTAAACTAAAATCTCTCCCTCATCTCTGCACGTGCACAGAGAAACAGTCCCCACTCGGAACAGTCCAGTCTTACTGGGCTGGTGAAATCGTAGGTGCTTATCTAAGGCTGATTTAGCTTATCCAAGGCTGACTTATTCTCGGGCTGCTGCCAGGGATTTAGCGTTTGGAACCAAGATGGGAACCACACCTATGACCACTGTGGGACAAATTTTTGGCCAGAGAATGACACTGGAAATTGTGACTGATTAGTCAGATAAAGCATTTGAGGTAACAGAGCTTCCTCTGGAGCAGGCACTGATAGAGGGACTTGACATATATTAATTCATTTAATTCTCTTAATAACATAAGATAGATCAACTGGATGTCATTTTGAAATCTTTGAAAGGTATGGGAACTAAGAGAAGAGAAATATACGAAAAGAATACAGAAGTCCATTAAGATCAAATATATTTAAAACATAATGCATATAATGAACCATATCTTAAAATTTTCTCATTAGCTTTCTGAAAAGTACTTAAGTACCTGAGGAGTTTCTTCAGTCAGATAAATGAAGCACTTAGAAAGAAGTAGAATTAAAAGAAGAAGAAGAAGAAGAAGAAGATGTTTAATTTATAGATACAGATAGGAGGGAGGAAAAATAATTTTCCTTCTACCCTACTACGTTCTTGGGTAAAGCCCCTTTAATAAAAAGATTAACAGGAGAAAAACAAGCAAAAATGTTATAATTTGTATGCCTCCTCAACACAGGGGAGATACCCAGGGAAAATAATTAACTACCTGAAATGATCTAAACCACCACCTTAAAGATCGTCTCCAGTTAAAGTCAAAAGACATTGGAGGCAGGTGGGTGGACAAGGCTGGTTCTGGGAGGTTATCAGGAAAAACATAATAAACAATCATATAGTTGTTGTGCAGATTTAAGTCTTAATACCTTCTGCATTGATAAGAGTTTCTGGAGAATCAACCTTCTTTCCCATATAGAGAGGAGGAGATACCCTTACAATTGGAGATTTCCCTTTTAAATGTAAATGTTTCTTACAAACTCTGTGGAAAGTTGTTTCTTAAAAATAACCAGTTTAAAATAATCCATATGCCAAAGAAGCATACTTTGGGATGGTGTATTCTGCTTCTCTTCACAGATTTGAAGATGTTTAGTTAAGTTTTTAATGGAGACCAAACATTGTTTAAAGACCCCATAAAATTGTTTAAATTTGCTAAATTGTGAGTAGAATGTTTTGTCTAAAAATGTATTCATAGCCTTAATTAATCAAGCAATGGCATCGAAAACCAAAGAAAACCTCTGAATAAATTTTCTGTTTTATAAACTACATTCTTGGGCGTCCAAAACCTCACATTTAAGAAAAGTGGGAAAGACATAAAACTGTGATGAAGTACCAAAGCTCCTAACCTCTTTCCCTTGAGGAAATGTTGTAGGAAGAATGTTTTATGCAATCAGCGCAGAAAAGCAAATAAATGTCACTTACTCACATGGAGTGTTACAATAGCCACCCCACCTTCCACCCAGCTTGAAATGGCAGAGCCTGGCCTCTGCTTCCTCAGAGCCTAGAGACTTCTTACCTTTGTCCTTACTGGTTTGTTGTTACTTACTACTTTCTGTTACTGGTCTGTGGTGTCACTCAAGTCCATTTGTCTCTCAAGCCTAAAACCACTCCTTAGTATTTGGTACTCCAAATTGTAAGGACCTATTTAGCCAGAGTGCTTCCATCTATTAAACAATAACCTTGTTGTTTAACCCTTAAACTGTCCCTGCCCCCCTTCCCCCAGGGGCCTTACTTAAAAACAAGTCCTGGAAACCAGCCCCAGGTAACAAAGCCCAGATACAAGGGTGGGTCAGGTCAGGTGGAGACATCCGATCAGTGGGGGGTTGCATACTGTCTCCCTAGCTACCAAGGAGTATGGGCCCCACTCTTTGGGACCCTTTGGGCGCCAGTTCTGACCAAGGTGATAGGCTAGGTCAAATGTCTACTATAGGGTAAATTGTAATTCGATTGGTCACTTATGTGTGACCTAGCATGACTAGAAAGTGGAGCTTTCTCTGTGTCTTACAATCTTATTGGCCACCTGTGCATGGCCAGGCCCCACCACATGACCTTTTGCCCTTAAAAGCTAGTCTGTGAAACAGAGAGAGGTCGCCCTCTTTGTATGAGGTGCGGCCCCGAACTTTCGGTTTGATTCTTAATGCCTGGTGTGAAATAAAGCTTTGCTTGACCTTTGCTTTGTATCAGTCTTGCTCCTTTAATCACAGACCCATTATTGGGGGACCTAACACAAATCTTACACAAAATGTGCTTAAAGCCCACAAACTTATAATCAAGTATTACGGTAATACAGGGGCACCTGGGTGGCTCAGTGGGAGCTTGCTTCCACCTCTCTCTCTCTCTGCCTGCCTCTCTTCCTACTTGTGATCTCTGCCTGTCAAATAATAAATAAAGTCTTAAAAAAAAAGTGTATTATGCAGGTTTTTGAAATTCTAGTGCAAAGTTAAAAAAAAAAACCTTAAGTAACAGAAGTAAGTGTAGTTGCAAAGATTACATTTCCCTTATCCTTATAAAAACACACATACGCATAAGACTAATTTTTAAAACATGAACTGTGAATATTTTCACCTTTTTTTAATGTGTATTTTTTAAAAAATTCTATTTATTTATTTGACAAAGAGAGAGTAAAGAGGGAGAAGAAGAGGGAGAGGGAGAAACAGACTCCCCACTGAGCAGGGACCTGATATAGGACTTGATCCCAGACACCAGGATCATGACCGGAGCCAAAGGCAGACACTTAACAGCTGAGCACCCAGGTGCCCTATTTTCATTTTTTAAATTCAGTTGTGCCTTGTGGAAGAAAGGATGCTCATGACTACTAACATGGAGGCTATAGTGTTTGCAGACCAGCTTTCACATTATGACCAGGTCGGTGTATTAAACTGCAATTTTCTTGTAGGAAACATGGTCAAATATGGGAAATTTAAAATGGTTCAATCTACTAAGTAATCTCATGCTTACTAGTATCTCTAAAAAGAAATGTCAAAATTGGTATAATTAATTAGTTTTCAAACGGAATTTGGTAGTTCTAGATTATCTTTAGAGAACTTTTTTCTAAGAAAGGGAGAGAGGCAGAGGAAGAGGGAAAGAGGGCAAAGGAGAGAGAGAGACTCTTAAGCAGAATTCACACCCAGCCCTCAGCCCGATGCAGGTCTCAATCTCATAACTTTGAGATCATGACCTGAGCCTAAATCAAGAGTTGGGTGCTTAACTGACTGAGCCACGCAGGTTCCTTAAAGAACATTTGAAGTTGCACAAGATTTATTGTTACACTTGAGAGATTAAAATGGCAAGATGACATCTTCTGGAAGCTTATATGGCCCAAGAAATTAAATTTAAAAAAATTGCTCTTCCACTTATTCACTGTAAACTTGTAAGTCTGTCTCTCTATTAATTAGGGTTAGATATAGCTGAGAGTGTCAGAAAATCCAAATTAACAGTGGCTTAAACAAAATAGAGCTTTACTGCATTCCCATAAAATGAAGTACAGGGCTAAGAGTGCAGGGCTGTGGAATGTCTCCACCATCATCAGGAACCATGGCTTCTTTGACATCGTCATTCTGCCACCCTCAGTAGATGGTTACAAACTCACGAGCCAAGAAGGCTCCTTGAACTCCAGCCATCAATATTTATTGTAGGCAGCAGAAAGGAAGAGGAGGGAGGAAGGGTATGCCCACTGACGTTACAGAATATGCCCATCCTACTCTGTTTATATCCCGCTGGCCAGTATTCAATCAGATGCTGCACTGTGCTTCAATCTGGGAGGTGGAATCTTTATTCTGGGCAGTCATATACCCAGCTAAAATTAAAAAGTTCTATTAAGGATGAAGATACTATATTGGGAGGCATAACAGGCTTTTAGGTTTAGGTTCATAGATGCATTTCATGAGAATTTTCAGTCTCCTGCAGTCTGTCAGATTTTGTAAAGAAAAAGATTTACAGCTTTTGACAGATTCCCAAGTTCCTCATCATGCAAAAATGTTTAAGAATCAGTGTCTTACATATAATTTTAAGTTCTATTCAGTTTTAAATAAATAACATACAAGTGATATCTATTTCTCATTATGCCTCACAAACTGTGTTACTGCCAGTAATAAATATACCTAAGTTCATATTAGGTACAAAAAGTATCATATGAAAGATATAAAGCAGAATTTAAAAAAAATTAAGTCTAGGAAGTGAAGAAATATCTCTAATCCTTGGAAGAATATGTAAAGAAAAGGTGGTTGGCTTGTTTCTTGCTTATCAACTCTTATGAGAGTGGAAGTGCTTTTTGTCTTTTACAATTTGTAACCTTGGATTTTAACTGAATATTTAGTAATCAAAGAAAAACAAATTAAAAGAACAAAGCACTGTTTATTTACTTTTTAAGTCAACAAAATAAAACAGTAACAACTCTAATATCTTACGGCAGAATATAATTGATAAGATCATTTTGCAAGACGGTTTGAGAATATGTATAACACAGACAAGTATTTTGATTAAGAGGATTTGTCCCATGGAATTAATGCAAAAAATATATAGAAGAATATATTCATTTCAGCATTTATTTGTTTATTAGCAGTTTCCCAGATATCCAACTATAGAAAAATATTTATGCAAATTATCATATACCAGCAAAGGAAGCATCTGCAACTGTTCCAAGTGACAATCATGACACTTTTGTGAACAGCATTGGAAATGATCACATTCTATTAAATTAAAAAGACACAATAGAGGGGCGCCTGGGTTGAGCTGCTGCCTTCGGCTCAGGTCATGATCTCAGGGTCCTGGGATCAAGTCCCACATCGGGCTCTCTGTCCAGCAGGGAGCCTGCTTCCCTCTCTCTCTCTCTCTGCCTGCCTCTCTGTCTACTTGTGATCTCTCTGTCAAATAAATAAATAAAATCTTTAAAAAAAAAGATCATACCTAACAGTTAAAAAAAAAAAAAAAAAGACACAATAGAGAATTATACCCAAAAACCTAACAGTTGACCCTTGAAAAAACATGAGGGTTAGGAATGCTGACCCCCATGCAGTCAAAAATCCATATATAACTTTTGACTCTCCAAAAACTTAACTACTAATAGCCTGCTGTTGACCGGAAGCCCTACCAATAACATAAACAATCAATTAACAGTATTATATACTGTATTCTTACAATAAAGTAAGCCAGAAAAATATGTTATTTTAAAATCACAAGGAAGAGAAAATACATTTACAGTTCTGTACTGTAAAAAATCTGCATGTCATTAGAGCTGGAGGGTTTGAACCCATGTTGTCCAAAGGTCAGCCGTATAAACAATAGCTCTATAGTAACATACCAAAGTGAAAGGTTACATTAAATTCTTTCCCTACATTTTAATTTAATGGAGTAGAGTATCTTTAAAATTGATTGGATTAGATACACACATACTTTCAGACCGCTAATGGAGGATCACTAAAGCACCAGATATGTCTTCAAGGAATCTTACATAGTTTCATATAATATCTGTACAACAAATAAAACTACATCAAAGGGAGCATTGGGCAACCTAGTTGAACTGGGTTCACAGAATGCCATGAGGCAGATTAACTTCAGTGTTCTAGTCTGTTGCAGAAGTCTTAATCCTGTGATATTCTAGGCAGGTGTTCTGGAATTCATCCATGTTTGGATTATCATCTTGTACTCTGACCCTTTCCACCCTTCCCATATGATATTACTCAAATCAAAGAGTTGATAATAAGTACTTTTATTATTATGATTTTTAAGGCTTTTGATTTAAATAATTTTTCAGTGAAAAAACATTTTTTTATTCCAATATTATAGGTAATGCCACTGTTATTTTCGTCAAAGCCTGGTTTTAGTTGAAGCTGGAGGCTGTGTGATCAGGAATGTTAGAAAATGAAAAGAAAATGCAAAATCTTTGACTCCAGAAGAATAGTAATGCTGTGATGAAGAGGCTCTACATATCAATTTAAGTTTCTTAAACAGAAGAAAAACACACAAAAATTTTTTCATGTATATATAATCATAATAGCCCCTCCTATGTTTGCCCATCATTCTGACACTTACTCCCCCCAACTTTTTTTTATTGTGGTAAAATACATATAAACATACAATTTGTCTTCTTAACCATTTTTAAGTGTACAGGTTAGTGGTACCAAGTAACTTCATTTCTACATACACATTAAGAAATTGCACTGGGAAGATTTTCTATGACCTTAATACCTTGATAATTTACTCAGCAATTGGTTTAAACTGGAGAAGGATGTCAAAAGGATTAAATCTATAAATTCCCAAATATTGGAATGGCATTTCCCTCCTTTCATGTTGCAGACTTTCCAGAAAGGTTTCTCCAATTCCTTATTCAAACTACTAGGCAAATCCCCCAGGAGCAGTCATCCTAACTATTACTAACCCTTTCCACAAGAGCAAAGGCAGAGTTGAACCTTTTTCAACCACATCGTTTAATATTTACGTGCCAACAATGTGCCAAACATTGTGTTAAGAGCTTTTGTACACAAAACCTCAATTATAGCAGGAGTCCTCTGATGGAGGCGGCACCACTCATATTTTACAGTTGAGGAACCGGAACCTCTGAGATGTGAGGAGGCTTGGCACGGGCATGGTGGAACTAGATCACAGTCCTAATCTTTGGTCTCAACGTCCAGGGCTGGTTCTGCCCACCCCAGCTGCCACCCGACCTGCCTGCAGCATCTCTCAAACAGATCCACACCGGCTGACTCCCAAAATGCCACACAAAGGAGAATATTCCAGATGTCACTTTTTATGTCTTCTTCACTTTTAATTTTTTGGCATTTGTCACTTTAAAAAAGTCAACCCTGATGTTTGGAGGTGGTTCCGTCTTCATTTTTATAGTTTAGACATAATTCTTTTCCGGATCATACCTTTGGTTCTAGGAGATTTTTTTCCCCCCTTACTTGATTGTGTGTTTGCTTAGCTGAAGAGCCAGTCTGTAGTAGATAGGTGTAGGTGTAGCATATAGAGAACAGGTATCTGTGTCTGTATTCATATCTCTAGATCTATACCGATACTGGTCTAGATGCAGGTATACAGCGTGAAAGTGGTAGAGTATAGTACTGATCAAAGTCCCAAGTGCCCACACTTACACTGCAGTTCCTCGGATTCTAAAAAGATCAAACTCCTAGGTCTATAAGGATTCTTGAGGATCTTAAATTAGTTGAAGAAAACTGGAGTTTCCAATTGTTCAGTATGCATATATAAACACACACACACACACACACACACACACACACACACACACACAACGCTTTGCTATCAGGGACCCTTAGCATATGGATCATTCAGAATAACTGACACTTGTAGTGAGCTGAGGGTTGGCTGTTTTTAAAAATAGCTTTTCTCTCCCTTCCCTTCCCCTTCCCTTTTTCTTTCCCTTCCCCTTCCCTATCCCCTTTCTCTTTCCCTTCCTTCCCTTTCTCTTTCCTTTCTTTTCCATTTCACTTTCCCTTCTCTTCTCTTTCTTTTTCCCTTCCCTTCCCTTCCCTTTTCACCATTTTGTACAAAAGTCTAGAATATGCTGCATATTCCTTGTGTTTTTTTTTTTAAGAGATGTGGTATGTCTGTCAGTGAGCTAAACACACCTCCTACTCACTCACTTAATCCTCACTCCCAACCCATGAGGTAGGTACTATCACCATCATTTGACAAAAGAACCCAAGGTCTAAAGAAGTCGAGAAACTTGGTCAAGTTCTCATAAGTTGTAGGGGGTAGTGAAGCCAGAAACCCTGGTCCTTTGACCATCTTACCCAAACCTGTTCAGTCACCTCATTGAACTGTCTCTTTGAATAATTTGTTTTGTTTTGTTTTGTTGATGATTCTGCCTTCTAAAATTCAATACTGAATTGAACTACATCATGATTGAGTGGGACCATCTGGCCCAAGAATACAGTGCTACAATAACATAATATCTGTAACACATGCATTATAGTATTAGTCTTGAGCCACTGAATGATCACAAGGGGTGCTTGGGTGGTGCTCAGTTAAGTGACCGACTTGGTTTTGGCTCAGGCCGTGTTTTCAGGGTCATGAGACTGAGCCCCCCTTCGAACCCTCTGTTGAGCCTCACATCGGGCCCTGCACTCAGCGTGGAGTTTGCTTTGGACTCTGTCTTCTTCTCCTCTGCTTCCCCCTAATACTAACCCCCCCAAATAATAGCCCCAAATAAATAAATAAATATTTATTTTTTATTTTTATTTATAAATAAGGCAGCAGGCAGAGGGAGAACGAGACTGCCCGCTGAGCAAGAAGCCTTACATAGGACTTGATCCCAGGATCCTGGGATCATGACCTGAGCCGAAGGCAGACACTTAACCAACTGAGCCACCCAGGTGCCCCAATAAATAAATCTTTAAAGAAACAAAACAAACAACCAAAAAAAAAAAGCCCACAAAGAGTCACCATTTATACTTATAATTCGGTGGTCCATGACTATAACCCTATGGGTTTCATGACAATTTTTTTCCTTTTGTATGTCCTCTTTCACTGAATAGGTAGCCTTTTGTGGTCAAAACATGTGGTTATAGAGTGAGATGTATTCAGTTCCAGCTCTGACACGTAGGAGCAGTGGGATCTCCTTTTCTTCATCTGTAAAATGGGTGTGTATCACCTACTCTGAAGAGGATGAAAGAAGACCAGGTAGCTAAGTATCTAACATGGCGACTGGCTGCAGTCAGTTCTCAACCAATGGCACTCTATTATTATAGCATATCACTGCTGTCAGGTGGTTAACCATAATTTCTCGCTGCTATCAGTGTTCCTGTTATATCTGGCTCTTGCACTAATTTGTAGAGTCTAATCTGCTTGGGCTTTGAAAACAGTTCCTGTATTGGTAACATAGCAAAATGGACTTGTGCAAGATATTGGCACTGAGAAGAGGGTGCAAAGTCAAGCCAGGAACAAAACAGGGGTGGAAATGCTGAGAAAACATGGACAACATTCCAAAGCCACAGTGCATATATTTGAAACAGAATCAGAGACGTGACTGGGGCCAGATATTGGGGTAGCGCAAGAGATACCAATGGGAGAGCCAAACTCCGCGGCTCAGTCTGGGGTCACAAGCTGACAGGAGCCAAGCAGAAGATAAAGCACAGGGGCTCGGGGAAGACAGGCCTGACTTGGAGTACTTGTAGCTAGCCGTTGTTTGTGCTAACGCTCCTTTCGAAGGCCTGGAGCTTTTCCACAAGGACACTTGGATCTTTTTTTATAGGTGCAACTCTCCAAGAGGAGCATCTCTTAATCAGAACATAAATTTTTTAGTTTCAAAGTTAAGGTGCGTAGACACTGAGTGAAGGTTTAGAGAATATGTCTTTAAATAATGAGCGGGAATTTCAATATGCACATTTTGTTTGACTGACATAGAGCTCCTATTTACCAGTAGGTTTTTGTTTTTTTTTTAGATTTTTTTTTTTATTTATTTATTTGACAGACAGAGATCACAAGTAGGCAGAGAGGCAGACAGAGAGAGAGGAGGAAGCAGGCTCCCTGCTGAGCAGAGAACCAGATATGGGGCTCGATCCCAGCACCCTGGGATCATGACCTGAGCTGAAGGCAGAGGCTTTAACCCACTGAGCCACCCAGGTGCCCCTACCAGTAGGTTTTTGACTAAGTAATAGATTGATGAATTTTCTTGACCCCATTGATGTATGCATAGGGTTGCCAGGCAAGGTATAGGATCACCCAGCTAAATTTTAAGTTCAGATAAACAATGAATAATTTTTTAAATATCCAACTCTTTTTTTGTTTAAGCTTTTATTTATTTATTTGACAGAGAGAGACACAGCGAGAGAGGGAACACAAGTTCCCTTGTAGGGGGAGTGGGAGAGGGACAAGCAGGCTCCCTGCTGAGCAGGGAGTCCAGAATAATTTTTTAGAATAAATATGTTCCAAATATTGCATGGGACATACCTATGCTAAGAAATTATTCATTATTTATGTTGGATTAAGATTTAATTGGGTATCTTTGTTTTTCCTCAACCTGAAAACCATGTATACAACTGATTATAGGACCATGAATGGTAGTTAATAATTATGGAAAACTTCCAGTTGCAGTGATATATATGTGTGTGTGTGTGTATATATATATATATATATATATATTTTTTTTTTTTTTTTTTTTTTTTTGACAGACAGAGATCACAAGCAGGCAGAAAGGCAGTCAGAGAGAGAGAGGGGGAAGCAGGCTCTTCTCGGAAGAGAGAGCCTGATGCAGGGCTCGATCCCAGGACCCTGGGATCATGACCTGAGCCGAAGGCAGAAGCTTTAACCCACTGAGCCACCAGGTGCCCCAACAGTGATATATTTTAATGTACACCATTTTACCTCTTACAACAACTGATAAATTAGATACACCTATTGTTCTCTAAACCGATGGTTACCAGAAGGGAGGTGGGTGGGGAGGTGGGTGAAGTAGGAGATGGGAATGAAGAAGGGCACTTACTGTGATGAGCACTGGGCTGATGTATAGAAGTGCTGAATCCCTGTATTATACACCTGAATCTAACATAACACTGTGTGTTAACTAACTGGAGTTTAAAGAAAAACTTAAAAAAACAGAAACAAACACCGAAAACTATTGTTCTCCTATTACCAGTCTTAAAACTAAGGCTTAAAAGATTCATTTCTAGGGGCACCTGGGTGGCTCAGCGGGTTAAAGCCTCTGCCTTCGGCTCAGGTCATGATCCCAGGGTCCTGGGATCGAGCCCCCGCATTGGGCTCTCTGCTTGGCTGGGAGCCTGCTTCCTCCTCTCTCTCTCTCTCTGCCTGCCTCTCTGCCTACTTGTAATCTCTATCTGTCAAAAAAATAAATCTTTAAAAAAAAAAAAAGATTCATTTCTAAAAGTCTGCAAATGGCAGAGCTAGAACTCACACTTCTGTCTGACTTCAGTACCTTATCTAACACACATACCATTTTATTAATTTTAATACACACACATAATCTGAGTCTGTGGCTCAGGCAAATCCATGTGTCCTGGCCTTTTGTAATATTTCGGTATTTGGGTGCTGGCTACAATCATTCTAAGTTAGCCCTATGATATACTCTTAAAATGCAGCCTTTTCATGTCTATGTTTTCTTTAATCAACAAGGAGAATCCATTTCTGCCTGTTCGGGTTCAGACAGGTGTGTGTGACTGCGCTTTTGCAGCCACTGTTGGCCTTCCTACAGTCGGAGACCGCGTTCGGGTGACTCAAACGAAGTCTTCTCATCCCTCTGTCCCGATGGGCCTGCAATACCTTCTATCAGCAATTTCACTTTCTCATTCATTTTTGTGACTTCCCTGGCCTTGAAAATTCTGCTGGGCAAATATAAATTTAATGTGGGTGGTTTGGCCACTTTCCAGGAGCTAATTGTTGGCAGTTCTCCCTTGCAATTAAATATTAAGTACTACAAGTAGGTGAAGCTAATAAAACCACTTAAGAAAATGGATGTCATGTTATCATACCCGGTGATGGATGTCTAAAGCTATGTTGGGGCTGCAGACTTCCATGTGTTTTGGGGTTTGGGGATTTTTGCCCATTTACCACAACTAACCTTATTTAAATGGTTACTTAATCACTGGAAACCGAACTGCCACAATCTTCATTGATTTTTGGAGCGTGTATTATCAAGGACTGGAATTAAAAACTGTAATTTACATCCCCATCAATTCTTCTGTTGTTACTGATTTCTGTTGGGAAAACAATCTGGAGGCATTTACTATTAACATGATTAAAGCAATTATATAAAAGGCTTTCAAATAATGTCCAGCAAATATATTGTTTGTTGCATTTAACATTAAGGATTTATGGCAATTCAGGACCTCATTATTATTAAATGAGATATCATTATCCCAGGAGATGCCATAGGGAAACATTAGTTGTTGGTTTTTTTTTTTTTTTTTGGAAACATTAGTTTTAAAATACTTTTTAAAAAGTGGTGTTAGCTAATTCCTCTAAAAAAAAAAAAGCAGTGGAAAAACTTACTTTACTAAAAAAAGGCCTCTGCCTTTGATATATTATGATATGATATATTTATGAGTATTATATACTATGAGTACAAATGAGTATTCAGGTCTGTTCATACCAAACCAATCTTTATTTCAGTTATCATTTTATTGCTATTTGCCTATCTTTAAATATACCACAAGAGAAAAATCAAGATTTTCCTTTTTGAGTTCTAGTTTCATATTTAAAAATATATGCGACTGAAACATATTATTTTCAACTAATTAAGTCTTGTACAGAAGCATTCAAGTGATTCACTGGGTTTTTCACTTTTTGTCTGGCTCTTTGGGTTTTATGACTCTACAGGCACAGCTTGCATTTACTGTGATAAACTTTGGCAAGAAGCAACTATCCCTCATGTGACATCAAAGTGTTTGAAGGGAAATAAGTGTACGGGTTCCTTTGAAGCAAAAACCGGACTGGACCTGAAAAGGCAATTGGGAAATCTTCAAAACGAGCCATCAAAGTATAGAAGCTGGGGTTTCATGATAAAAGAAAAATAATTTCTCAAATTCTTCAGGTACCAAGTAAATAAAAGCATCTTGAAACCAGTAGGCATGATTATCATCAAACATCATAGAGCAGTTTACAAGCTTCTCCGAAGTCATCATCACTTGCATTCTTTTTAAGGTGCAGTTTTTAAACTTAACAAGACAATGGTGTTTGTACACGAAGCACATGACATGAAATTTCATCAGGTTAACTTGACACAATCCACTACAAAGTAACACTTTTTCATGATCAGTGTTTAAAGAGTGTAAAGAAAAAAATCTACCAACGGGTGGCAACATCAGAAAACTGAGGATAACAAAAAGGAACCACAGTTACAAGTCCCTGCAGGGTCCGTGTAGTGTTAGTGTGTTCTGAGAGCTTACTGTCTTTTCTAACTTGCCTGTCTTCTGTTTTAAACAATGCCATTGTAAAATTGCAAATTGAGGGAATGTATCGCCTGCCATGAGCTTATTTTTTTTCAATGCATTATTTTTTTTTCAAGTTTTTATCTAAATTCCAGGTAGTAAACATACAGTGTAACATTAGTTTCAGGGAATGCAATATTTTTTAATGAATAGGCTTGAACTCACAAAATGTGTTTTATTTCACGCTGGAATTAACACTCACAAACTGTATATGAAGAGGGTAAATACATACACATCTTTAATCCTAAATATTTTTATCGTCTTTCTGTGTTCATGCAGTTAGAGTAAATTTTCTCTAAGATGGCCATTAGAAAATCTTTTTAAAAAATCTCTTATTGTGGGAAATGTCAAATATATACACAAGGAAGGACTTGTATAATGAACCCAGTATCCTCTTGGTCAGCTTGACCACTTGTCAGTATGTTACTGATCGTTTCTTCTGTCACTGTCAATACTCATCTTCTCTCCACCTCCATTATGTTGAGTCCTTGAAATTATATTGTTTCTTCTGTGAACATTTAATTTCTTTAATAATTCTATTATCACACTATAAAAATAGCATTAATTTGCTAGGATTGTCCAATGTCTAACTCACATTAATTCACATTTCCTTTTTTTTTTTTCCAGTTTGTTTATTTGAAATAGGACCAAATAAAGTCCATATACTGTGTTGTGTTAGTATGTCTTTTTAGTTTCCCTAGTGTATTTTCTGGCATAAAAATGGTCATGCATATATTTTTTTACACAGTGACCTTTGCCTTACTCTTAAGGTAGTTAAAGTGAAATACAATTTTTTAATTAATATTTTATCTCTGTAATACCAAGTAAAACAGTAAGTAGAATGGTCAGTTTTATATCTGAGCCTAAGGATCATTTGCTTAAAAAAAATTCAGGTTTATTTATTTCCTCTTTGTTCAAATATTTTCTTATGATATAAACATAGGAATAAGTGGTAAATATAAATTTACGTGTTGACATATTCAAAGTTTTTTTTACATTTATACTATTTTTTTTTTTAATTGAAGCATAGTTGACATACAATCTTACATTAGTTTCAGGTATACTATCTTTTTAAAAAAATTTAATCTAATTTTTTTTTCAGTGTTCCAAGTTTTGATATTGATAGATATTTAAAAAAAATAAACTTCAGGTTAAAATACTCAATTAAAACCATAATCTGTTTCTCTTGATACTTTATGCCATAATACTTACACATTTTCTCTGACTTATCAAGGTCTTTAATTTGGTTCGTGGTTTATCTTGATTATGAATTAAGATTCTTTCTCTGAACCATGGAGATTGAAAATAAAGCTATCAGAAGATATTTATATATATATCAGCTAGACATAATTTATATTATTAATTGTAACTGGAACATAGTTTTTAGGACTTGATTAAAACAAAATAACCCACTTATTATTTACTTTTATTAAAAAATCATCATTTATACTTGGTTCTTTTCTAGATATGCATTTAATTTTAAACTACCTTTTGATTGAGTAATTTCTACTCACAAGGAATGAGTTAGAATCTTTTTTTTCTCCTTGAATTACTTAATTCACTTTTCTAGGGCATTAATTATGAAGATGGGATTTAAAAGGTGAAAGATTTATACAATCTCAAGGGAAACCAGAGTGTTGAAGATGGGATTTAAGAGTACCCTCTATTAATGATGCCTTCTTATTGGCTAATGAGCATGAAGAGTGAGAATTGGAAGTAGATAATATTACTCTTATTATTGCTTAGTGGGCACCTAATTTACTTAGACCAATAGAGATTTTCAATAATGCAAACTACTTTTCTCTTTTCTGAATAAACATGTTCTCTTAAATTATCCCATTGCTCTAAAAAATAAATATGTTTTGCCTTTGTAAAGGGAATGAATTACATCTTCAGCTGAATTTTCCAATGTGTTTAGTGATTAAAGTTGCTTTCATAAATATATTTTCTGTTAAAATTCTGAACAGCAAATAATAAACAGAAAATAGTGGTTCATGCCATCATTATGTCTTCTTCATATAACAGTAGGTTTTTAAACAAAGTTCCTGTGGGCAGTGGTAGATCTTTACTCTAGGAATTTGGCTAATACTTATAAGGCACATGATATGTTCTAGGCTTATTTATAAACACCTTTTATGCATTAATCTAATCCTTCTGACAACCTTAGCAGGAAGTTA
Source organism: Meles meles (assembly GCF_922984935.1). Taxonomy (NCBI): domain Eukaryota; kingdom Metazoa; phylum Chordata; class Mammalia; order Carnivora; family Mustelidae; genus Meles; species Meles meles. The sequence continues at coordinate 62,983,014 of NC_060072.1, forward strand.
CTATAATTATAATCTCCATTTTATAGATGAGAAGACTGAGGGATTGAAAGCTTTAGTGATGTATAGGCAGTCACAAAACTAGTTCGCACCAAGGCAGTCTGGCTCCAGAGATTTACTTTTATGTAGGACACCACACAACTTAAGAAACAGAAAGCCCATTAGTTGTTGTCTGAGACTGGTAAGAGGGTTGACTGCAAGGTGGATGAAGAAGTCAATTCTTTGGAATAATGGATATATATATTTGTACCTTAGTTGTGCCATAGCAAGCAACATAAGCATAGATGTAAAAACGCATCAAACTGTACATGTAAGATACAGTTTATTATATGTAAATTATACCTTAATAAAGTTAATTTGTAAAAAAGTGTCAAGACTCACTTTATGGTCCACTGTATAGTAAATTTTGGCAATTTTTGAGTGCAGTATTTTCTACGTGACCTAATTGATGTATAGACCCTTTGGTGCGCCAAGGTGCCTCTGTCAGTTAAACTGAATCTGTCTCTTGATTTTGGCTCAGGTCATGATCTCAGGGTTGTAAGATTGAGCTCCCTCTGACCCTGGGATTTGCACGGGATGTTGAGTCTGCTTAAGATTTTCTCTCTCCCTCTGCCCCCGCCCCCAAATATAATTCTTAAAAGTTACCAAATACACATCCCTTCGAAATGCAGTAGAATACTTAGCACAGTCTACCATGTGGTGGATCATAAAGTGGGTCTGTCTGTGAGTAAAGATTAGCTTTGGGTCTTCTGTATTCCATTCTGATTTCCTTTGATGTTCAGTCACAACAAGGGGAGCTATACCAAACAGATCGTGATTTTGTTTCTCTTTTGTATTCTCTTTTGTCCATATATTTTCTCAATTTCTTATTAGATACATGCAGATTTTTTTAGCATTGCCACTGGGGGGTGATCTCTTTATCATTATGAGTCCCTCATGATTTCTGGTCATGCTTTTTGTCTTAAAATTTATATTAACATGGCTACATCATCTTAGTTGATATTTGTGTGATATATCTTTTTCTGGCCTTGTGCTTCAGCCTTTCAGTGTCCTATATTTTATAAGGACATGCGCTTATAATTGGTTTTGCTTCTGTTTTGTTTTTTATATTATGGGAATATTTCATTAATTTGTATTCAATAACTTATGTATTTGTGTTTACATTTACCATCTTGCTCTTATTTTTTTTTAATTAGTTCCATCTATGTTCTTTTCTCCTTTATTGTCTTCTTTTTGGATAGTTTTTTAAATTATTTCTTCTCTACTTCTTGTTAATTTTATATTACATTACTATCATTTTGCTGTTTACATCAAGATTACAATATGTATACCTTAATACAGTCTGCTTACAAAATATAACTTTTGCCATCCCCCAGTCATGCTAGGAATTTAAACCATTTAAATTACATTTTATCTTTTCTATTTTTTTATGTATTATCATTGTAATTTCAGTTCGACATACATATTTAAACCCAAGGGAAATTATTATTTTGTTCAGTCAGTATTAATTTATATATATACTTAAGATATATATCTCTATATATCCTTATATATAGATATATATCCTTATATAGAGAGATATATATCTAAAGTATATATATCCTTATATAGAGAGAGATATATATCTAAAGTATATATATAAAGTATATATATATAAGTATATATAAAGTATATATATAAAGTGTATATATACAAGGATATATATAGAGAGAGATATATAAAGTATATATATAAAGTAATATGTAAGTATATATATCCATATATGCATATAAGGATATATATAGAGATATATCTAAGATATATATACTTTATACATATTCTCATTCTTTCCATTGTTATTTCTTCCTCACTCTGAAGTCATTTTGACCTCACTTTTCTGAGACCAGTTTTCTTTTGCCAGAAAGTATTTAGTATTTTCTTTAGTGCTGGTGTCTGGCAATACATTTTCTAGAGTTTAATTTTTCTGAAAAAGTCTTTATTTTGCCTTCATTTTTGATTGATATTTTCCCCTACTGTCTATAACATTCTAGGTGGGCATATATTTACTCTGTCATATTGTTGCTTTCTGTCTTTCCTCATGTGTGTTAAAAATTCACTTGTTGGTTTTACTGTTTCTCTTTTTAATAATGCATCTCCCCCATGCTCCTCAATCCCCTAATCTCTGGGTACTTTCAAAAGTTCCCTTTGTTTTTGGCTTTCAGCAGTTTGACTGTGATGTGCATAGAGTTCACATTTCTTGTATTCATCCTGGTATGCAAAGGGCTTCATGAATCTGTAGCTTGATGACTTTCATCAACTATTTTCTCTGCAAATACCATTTCTTCTTGATTCTTTTTGTCCAGAACTCTATTTACATATCTAACATGTATACTATTTTTCTTATATGCATTTCTAGATTTTTAATCTTTACCCTTTTGTGCTTCAGTATGAAAATTTTTATTGCTCTGTATTTCAGTTCACCAAGCTACTTTTGTTCTCTGTCTAATCTAATCTGTCATTTGTCCCCTTTTCAACCTTACAAATTAAAGTGTTGTATTTTGCATTTCTAGAAATTTTGTTTGACTTTCTTTTCAAGGCATTAAATTCTGGTGAAATTTTTCATATTTTCATTTCTTCATCTTTCTCTTTATTTTCTTGAACATATAAGTCATGATATTTTAATGTCCTTATTTGATAATTTCCCTATCTGGATAACCTGTGGATCTCTTTTTATTGACTATTTTTTCTCTTGGTACTTGGGTATGTAGTCCTGTTTTTTGGTATGTCTAGTATTTTTTAATTTAATGTCTGACATTACATATGAAACACTGTAGAGGCTTCTTCATATCATCTTCCTCAAAGATCAGAAGGAATAGTAGCTGATCCTTTCAATCAAATCAGAAATTAAATTCCAGGCTGGATTGTACTTTTTCTTTGTTTCTTTTTTTTTTTTTAAGATTTTATTTATTGCCTGGGTGGCTCAGTGGGTTAAAGCCTCTGCCTTCGGCTCGGGTCATGATCCCAGAGTCCTGGGATCGAGCCCCGCATCGGGCTCTCTGCTCCGCGGGGAGCCCGCTTCCTCCTCTCTCTCTGCCTGTCTCTCTGCCTAGTGTGATTTCTCTCTGTCAAATAAATAAAATAAAAAATAAAATAAATTTTAAGATTTTATTTATTTATTAGACACACAGAGAGAGATCACAAGTAGAAAGAGAGGCAGGCAGAGAGAGAGGGGAAGCAGGCTCCCTGCGGAGCAGAAAGCCTGATGCGGGGCTCGATCCCAGGACCCTGAGATCATGACCTGAGCCAAAGGCAGAGGCTTAACCCACTGAGCCACCCAGGTGCCCCTGGATTGTACTTTTTCTAAGGCTTCCTTCTAGATTTCTCTCATTCATGTTCCCGGGATGTAGTTCCCAAGGAATTCCCATTAGAACCCAGGATGCTCACCAGCACCTTTATCTTCTGGTATGTCAGAAACTTGAATGCCTGTCTTTAAGTAGAGCTGTTAGACAGCCAAATCCTCTCTCTGCTTTTCTTCTTCTTCTTCTTTTTTTTTTTTTTTAAGATTTTATTTATTTATTTGACAGACAGAGATCACAAGTAGGCAGAAAGGCAGGCAGAGAGAGAGGAAGGGAAGCAGGCTCCCTGCTGAGCAGAAAGCCTGATGTGAGGCTCAATCCCAGGACCCTGGGATCAGGACCTGAGCCGAAGGCAGAGGCTTTAACCCACTGAGCCACCTAGGTGCCCCCTCTCTCTGCTTTTCAAAGACATTCTGCTTGACTCTCAGATTCTTTTCCCCACATAGCTGCAGAAATCAATGTCATGAGGGGGAAGCCAGCAGAGTGTGGATGTTGTTTTCTGTCCTTTCTTTCTGGCTAGAATCCTAGCTCCTCAAGTCTCTAATTTGTGCCTTTCCAGCCTCATGGGATGATCAGAAGTTCTGCTGGGTTTTCTACCTCTTAGCAAGGCCATCTGCTTGGCCTTATTCCTGGACCCCCAGCCTCTTGCTCCATGCTCAGAACTGGCAAATGTATGAAGGAAACAAAACAAAGCAAAACAGAACAGAATACTGCAACATGTCCATTTGCCTTTGGAGCTATTTCCCTCCTCTTAGCAACTTTTACTTTCATGCCCTGGTTGCCAGACTTACTCTTTTGTTCACCTTTTCTATATGTCTTCAACAGAGGCTTATCTCTTTCAAGATGTTCCAAAATGCCCATTATGAATCTTTGTATCCCAGGTGAAACAACATCAAAATCACAAACAATTCAGCACTTTCAAGAAGCAATATATGGGAACAATAATAGTAGGAGATTTATAATTCACTCACATGGCAAAATGGAAAAAAAATAAATAAATGAGTGTATGGTGAATCTAAATAACAAAATTAATTAAATAGAACTAATAGATGTACATTTAATTCTATTTAATAATTACAGAAAATGTTTCTCTTCAAATCTCTGTGGGTTGTTTCCCAAAACTGTGTAGATGAGTACAAGGAGAATCTCAATAAATCTTAAAAAGTAATAACATTATAGATAATATTCTCAGACTATATTGCAATAAAAGTAAAAATTTATAACAAATATTGAAATAAAATTCCAATTTGAAGTTCTAAATTCTCTTTCAACTCTAAGAGGAGATCTAGGCCAAAATTTCATAGCTGCAAAGTGCAAATAAGACTTTAGATCAGAAAACATTTGGCATATAAAAAGCTGTGGCTAAGAAGAAAATATGATAGCTATACCTCTTTAATTTTCTCTGAAAGAAGAAATTAAATTGAAATTATTAGTTATTCAGATAATATTTTTAAAGTGGCAAAATTTAACTTAAAAGAAGGAAGAAATAAGAAAGGTCACATAAATTAGTAAAATAAAAGAGAAAAACATTAGAAAGAACAAATATATTTTATAACTGATTCTTTGAGAAACTTTAACAATAAAATAAAAACCCATTAGCCTAACTTTCAAACCAACAAAACTGAAGAAAGAACCAAAATACAAAATTAGAAATGAAGAGAACATAAATTACAAAAATGGCACTTTTATGAAAATACTATATTTTCCTACTTTTCTATTTCTCTTACTGTTTTTCAATGGGTCAATCTACCCATTCAGCCTTGTACATACATCTCAGATATTATCCGTGCTCCCCACTTTCTTGGTGCCCCTTTTCAACCTCCACCATCTCACCCTTACCATTTTCCTATGCAGCCCACCTTGAATACCCTGCTTCTCAATCCTTTCTCCACAGTCAGAGGGATCATTTTTTGTTTGTTTGTTTGTTTTGTTTTGTTTTTATACTTCTTTTACTAATATATAATGTATTATTTGTTTCAGGGGTACAGGTCTGTGATTCATCAGTCTTACACAATTCACAGCACTCGCCATAGCACACACCCTCCCCAATGTCCATCATTCAACCACTCTATCCCCCCTACCCCCCTCCCTTCCAGCAACTCTCAGTTTCTTTCCTGAGATGAAGAGTCTCTTACTGATGAAGAGTCTCACCCTGGCACATACCCTCCCCAATGTCCATAAGCCCACCACCCTCTCCCGACCCCCCGACCCCCAGCAACCCTCAGTTTGTTTTTTGAGATTAAGAGTCTCTTATGGTTTGTCTCCCTCCCCATCCCATCTTGTTTCATTTATTCTTTTCCTATCCCCCAAACCGCCCACATTTCATCTCTACTTCCTCATATCAGGGCAATCATATGATAGTTGTCTTTATCTGATTGACTTATTTCACTAAGTATAATACCCTCTAGTTTCCACATCATCGCAAATGGCAAGATTCCATTTCTTTTGATGGCTGCATAGTATTCCATTGTAGGTATATACCACATCTTCTTTATCCATTCATCTGTTGATGGATATCTAGGTTCTTTCCATAGTTTGGCTATTGTGGACATTGTTGCTATAAACACTCAGGTGCACGTGCCCCTTTGGATCACTACATTTGTATCTTTAGGGTAAATACCCAGTAGTGCAATTGCTGGGTCATATGGTAGCTCTATTTTCAACTTTTTGAGGAACCTCCATGCTGTTTTCCAGAGTGGTTGCACCAACTTGCATTCCAACCAACAGTGTAGGAGGGTTCCCCTTTCTCCGCATCCTCACCAGCATCTGTCATTTCCTGACTTGTTAATTTTAGCCATTCTGACTGGTGTGAGGTGGTATCTCATTGTGGTTTTGATTTGTATTTCCCTGATGCCGAGTGATATGGAGCATTTTTTCATGTGTCTGTGGACCACGAGATGGGTCTTTTTAAAATAATGGTTAAATCAGGGGAGCCTGGATGGCTCAGTCAGTTGGGTGTCCAATTCTCAGTTTCTGTTCAGGTCATGATCCCAGGGTTCTGAGATCAAGTCCCACATCAGGCTCCCTGCTCAGTGGGGAGCCTGCTTCTCTTAATGCCCTTCTCCCTGCATGTGATCTCCCTCTCTCAAATAAATAAATTAAAAAATAATAATAATGGTTAAGTCATACAATTTTCCCTCACAAATCTCATCCTTGGCTTCTTATGTCTTCCAGAGGAAAATGCAAACAAAACCCATAAGATGCTACATGATCCTTCAGGCTACAGCTCTCCCCTAATCATGACATTTAGCCAACTGGTCTTTTGAGTGTATTTCTCATTCAGTTCCTTTCTACTTGTTCCCTTTTCTGTCCTCACTCCAGGTATTAAAATAACTCACTCCCTTCTTTTTTTTCAGGCCAGTTTACTGACAGCCCAACCTAAAATGGTAACTACTTTCTACCCCATAATTCTCTATTCTCTTATCTTTATTCTTTCTTTAGTATTTATAATGACCTAACATATATATTTAATTATTATCCTGTTCTTTTTATAAAATACAAGTTCCAGAAAAGTAAGAAATTTGTCTGTTTCAACCACTGTGTTCTTGCCTAGTATTTAGATTAATGCTTGGCATATATTACAGCTTGATAACTATTTATTGAATAAATTAATGGATGGCCTAGTTAATAACTGGAAAGCTTCCAGAAAATCCACTGAAAAACTTTTGCAAACAGAAAGGGAATTTGGCAAGGTAAATGATTTGAAGTTAATAAACTAATAGGAAAAAAGACAAAATAGCTGAAAATAAGTTTAACAATATGTAGAACTCTACTGATGGACATAATTACCTGAAAAAGTAGAGAAATATACCTTACTCTGGGATAAAAAGAATCAATGTTGTGAAGAAGCCCACTTTCCTTATTATTATATGTATTAAAATGCTAGTAGATGTATTTTGGAGTAAACAGACAAAGTTTAAAAAAAAATCTTTTTTTTTCTGATTAATAATCATTTGAGAATAATTAGAAACATCCAAGAAAGAAAAAGAGTAATGAGGTAGAACTAGTTTTATCAGATATTAAACTTGAACTTAAGCTATCATAACCTAAAGGATAAGAGATTGGTAAAGAAATGGAGAATTGTGGATTAGCTTCAAGGAATAATATATAGATCTAGACTCATGTAGAGACTTAGCAGGTGATGGTACCATTTCATATCAGTGAGGAAACTCAATAAAGGAGGAAAGAGTTTTTAAAAATTTAAAGTTTAAAAAGATAACTAAGTTTGTAACTTACCTCATCCCTGTGCTGAAATAAATTTCAGATGGATCCAAGATTTAAATGAAATTCAGAAATCACCAAAAGAAAGCATAGCAAAATTTTTCATGAGCATAGAAGTCATCTCTGTATCACAAAATAACCAGAAAAGGAAAAGATGGATGATGCATTGACTATTTACAAATTTTAAGCTTTTGTATTGCAAGAACTACCACAAAGTCAAAGAAAAATGAAGAAAATGGGAAAAATTATTTGCAACACATTTGGCAAACAAAAGCTAATTTTTCTTGCTTTCACACAGAACTGAAAAAAATTAATAATCCCTTAAAAATAGAGCTACCCTATGACCCTGCAATTGCACTCTTGGGTATTTACCCCAAAGATACAGATGTAGTGAAAAGAAGGGCCATCTGTACCTCAGTGTACCATGAATGTTCATGGCAGCAATGGCCACAATCACCAAACTGTGGAAAGAACCAAGATGCCCTTTAATGGACAAATGGATAAAGAAGATACGGTCCATATGCACAATGGAGTATTATGCCTCCATCAGAAACGATGAATACTCAACTTTTGTATCAACGTGGGCGGGACTGGAAGAGATTATGCTGAGTGAATTGTCAAGCAAAGAAAGTCAATTATCATATGGGTTTGCTTATTTGTGGAGCATAAGGAATAACATGGAGGACATTGGGAGATGGAGAGGAGAAGTGAAATAGGGGAAATTGGAAGGGGAGACAAACCATGAAAGACTGTTGACTCTGAGAAACAAACTGAGGGTTTTGGAGGAGAGGGGGTCAGGGGATGTGTGAGCCTGGTTGTGGGTATTATGGAGGGCACGTATTGCATGGAGCACTGGATGTGGTACATAAACAATTTTGGAACACTGAAAAGAAATAAAATAAAATAAAATGGAAAAAAAAATCCTGTATAAAATAGGCAAAGTGCTCCTGTAGCAATTTCATCAAAAAAAAAAAAAAAAAAAAAAGAGAGAGAGAGATAGAAAGAAATACTAACATCCAGAAAACACATGAAAAGATTCTTTTCATTCCTGATTTTTAAATGTTAATAAAGATAGTGTGATGTACATTTAAAAATTACATAGCATGACCTAATTTTTTAGAGAGCAGTTAGAAAAAATCACTCAAAATCTTAAAAAAAGAGCCCAATTAATAAATAATAGTATGTTTGATACCTGCTACAATTTGAATGAACCTTGAAAACAGAAAGCTAAGTGAAATGTATTATTCCATTTATATGAGACATCCACAACAGGCAAGTTTATAGAGACAGAGAGTAGATTCATTATTGGCAGGAGCTGGGAAAAAGTAGAGGAAGTGAGAGATGATGGCTAGGGGTATGAGGTTTCTTGTGCAGGCAAGAAAATTGTTCTAAAACGGTGATGATGGATACACTCTGTACACATACTGAACATATTAAAAAACATTGAATTTTCTTTCAATGGATGAGTTTCTACTTTAAATGGATATGTGAATTCTATCTCAGTAAAACTAGATAAAAAAACTTACCACCAAAAATAAATAACAGCATATTGATATAATGGAATACCAGGCAGGCAATAAAAGGCATGGGAGAAATGGATTGTTGAGGAAAAACAACAAAAGATTGTTAAATAAAAGCACAGGATAGCTTTCTTTCCAGCCAGCTGTGAGTGATGGTCATCTTCTGGGACAACTGAAACAAGCAAGACTGAAGGCCAAAGAAACTCCTACCATCAGAAGCAGAATTTTGAGCGGGAATGGGGCCCTGACCCTCCACCCCCGACACACACAATCTGAGTCTGGGGAGGTAGCAAGAATTCCTGCACCTGGAGGACAGATGTGGGGCACTTCTTCTGAGGCTCCAAGTGTTGTATGTGCAAAACAAGGGTCGTTAATGTTATCTACAATGCGTTCATCAATGGACTGCTTGGCCAAGACCCTGTGAAGTACTATGTCATGCTCCTTGACAGCACACCACCCCAACATTGCATTGCCCCTAGGCCACAAAGAGGCCAAGACAACTCTTGAGGAGGAAGAGATTTTAAACAGAAAATGATTGAAGAAGTGAAGAAGAAGTAGAATGAAAGATCAAAGAATGCCCAAACAGCATCTTCTGGAGAAGTTCCAGCCGGGTAGGCTTCTTGCGTGCATCCCCAGAAGACCACGCCAGCCTGGAGGCAGATGGCTATGTGCTGGAGGGCAAGGAGCTGGAGTTCTCACTGAGGAAAATCAATGCTGGGGAAGGCAAACAAGTCCTCTTCCCTCCCATCTCCTCTCATCCTCATCAACAATAAAAGTGTTTATTGTTTAAAAAAAAAAAAGAGGAGGATAGCGCATGTGGCAGAACAGTTTTCATATAAGAGTCCATATTTTTGTAACAAAAATAAGCAAACAGGCTTATTCATGCATAGATAATTTCTGGAAACAAACACAAGAAATTGTTAACAATGCTTGATTTAGAGACTGGACTGACACTCAACTGTGGAGGAATATATTCTTACTCTCTATTCCTCTATATCATTTTTTATGAACATGTACTTACTTTTTTGATTAATTTTTTCAAGTTACCTTAAAATTATAGGGCAATGCTAACATTCAGATTTACTCTAATATTAATTGATCATTTGTTTCCTCTATCATTATTCTTTCTCTAGGAAGAAATTTCAGTGCACCACATGTATGTGAAAGAAACCTGATTTAAAAATTAAAAAGTCAGATGATGTAAATGGAGAGATATATTTAAAATCACAGATTACAGATTTAAATGTAAGACCTAAAACCATGACACTCCTAGAAGAAAACAGGAAAAAAGCTTCTAGACACAGGCCTTGGCAATGATTTTTTGGGATATGATACCTAAAGCGCAAGCAGCAAAATAAAAAATAAACAAGTGGGACTACATCAGATTAAAAAAGCTTCTACACTGGAAAAGATATCATTGACAAAGTGCAAAAACAATTTATGGAATGGGAGAAATATTTGCAAACTATATATCTAATAAGGAGTTTATATCCAAAATATAGAAAGAACTCATACAACTCAATAGAAAAAAATCAAATAATTCAATTTAAAAGTGGGCAAAAGACCTGAATAGACATTTCTCCAAAGAAGATATAAAAGAAGGCTAACAGGTACCAGGAAAGTCATTAGGGAAATGCAAATCAAAACCACAACAAGATATCATCTTATGCCTGTTAGGTTGGTCACTATGAAAAAGACAAGAAATAAATGCTGACAAGGATGTGGAAGAAAGGGAATCCTTTTGCATTGTTGATGTGGTTGTAAAGTGGTGCAGCTACTATGAAAAACAGAATGGAGGATCCTAAAAAAATTAGAAATAGAACTGCCACTTCTGGGCATACGTCCAAAGGAAATGAAAACACTAACTTGAAAAGATAGCTGCGCCCCATGCTTATAGCAGCAGTATTTATAATTGCCAACCTAAGTGTCCACTGACAGATAAATGGAGAAAGAAGCTGTGGTATCAGTATATTTATATATATATCTGTAAAATTCAGCCATTAAAAAATGACAAAATTCTGCCATTTGTGGCAACATGGATGGACATCAAGGACATTGATGCTTAATGAATAGGTCAGAAAGAAACAAATGTATCATCTTATTTACATGTGGAATTGACAAGAAAACAAATAAAAACAAAAAACCAAACTCCTAGAAAAAGAGGTCAGGTTTGTGTTTACCAGAAGAGTTAGGGGAGGGGGAATAGGAGGATGGTGGTCAAAATTCCAATTATAAATAAGTAAGTGCTAGGGTTGGAAAGTAGATCATGATGTCCAGCTATATGACCCATGTATGTGAAAGTTACAAGGAGAGTCAATTCTGAGTTCTCATCACAAGGAAAAAATTTTTTTCCTTTTTTTCTTTTTGCTTTCTCTTTTTATTATATTTGTATGAGATGATAAATGCTGACTCAATTATTATAGTAATCATTTCACAGTATATGTAAGTCGCACCATTTTGCTCGATACCTTAAGTGTATACAGTGAGGTGTGTCACTTACATCTCAAAACTAGAAAAAAAAAAATGTGAGGGAAGAGAATGAGACCTGCTGCTTTTGTTCAAGTGTACACACATTGCCAGATGTTTTTCAAAAGACTCTGTGTTCCCTGGGGCTTGTCCACTATTGTTATGCATAACAGAAACTTCCAAGAGCTGAACATCAGCAAGTAAGGTCTTTCATGGACTGAAGGTCCAGTAAAGATTGTTCTTGTTTTTATTAGAGGCAATAGCTATGAGAGAAGGTTTTTCACTTATTCATTTGTTCATTTATTCCACCAATACATATTGAGTGATTGTTCATTCAATGGTCTCGACCAGGTACTGGGTATGTAGCAGTGAGTAATAATAATCATACTTTATAATTGAGCCATTAACAATAGTGTGGTACTGAGCACTTTGTATATACTATCTCATTTATCCTCACAATAATCCTGGGATATGGATATTATTACATTTTTTGACAGAAGAGGAAACTAGGGTGTGAAGAGATTGAGCAGGTTGCTCAAGATTACTTAGCTAATAAGCAGTGACCTTGGTTTGAACTGAGGGACTCTGATTCCAGAACATTTACTTCTAAACATTATGTACTGTCTTTAAAAGGACCATTAATCTCTGTGGGAGAATGGAACCCTGCCATTCTATCATTCCTGCATGATAGGCAAGAATAGTTACCAATATTACTAGCAAGGGGGAACAAGACAGATATTTTTCTTGTACTCATTCAATTAGTCAACAGATGTTTTAAAAATTATTTATCATATTCCTGGCACTGCTCTAAGTTCTGAGGTCGTAACAGTGAAAAAGATTGGTAAGATCTCTGCCCACAAGGCATTTGCATTCTAGTAGATAAGAAAGTCTAAACAAAATGCAAAAAATAAATCAACCAACAAATTGAGGTGAGAGAAATTGATTGGTAACATAGAGTAGAGTAAAGTAGAGGTGAGATGTTTGTGATGAAAGGTCAGAGAGAGACTCTGAGTAGGGGACAGTGGCCAAGACAGTAACATGCACTCAAACCCATTTCCTTTCCCTTCTGGGAACAGAGTTAAACAACATTTCCCAGGCTCTTTTATACATTCGTAGATCTGGTGGCATGTGGGCAAGATTGGCAAACTCCCCTTTGAGACCTGGTGTTATACCCCTGCTCTGAAGCTCCACACATGTGTCCTTCATCTTCTTGCAGGGCACAGCCCATCCAGGGAAAGAATCAGAGGCTTGAGAAGCCACACTCCCAAAAAGGGCCCCTGAATCCTCCTGAGGAAGGCTGGCTCTAGAAACCAGCTGATGAGACTGGGTTATGACCGATGGATGAAACTTTTTTTGACTAAGCCATGGAAAACTTGGGGTTGTTATGGCAATAAGCACATCCTGACACATAAAATGCTACTGAAGCTAAGTCTTGAGAGATGAAAAGGTTGTAGTATGGGCAAGAGTGCTGCAGAGGAAGGAAACCATGTGTGCAAACCACGTCTGAGGCAGGGAAGGAACCACTGCATCCAACAATCTGACAGAGGCCCATGTGACTTCAGTAAGCTGGGATGTTGAACTGGGGGAAGGAGGCCTGTAGCCCAACCAGGCAGGTCTTTGCAGACCATGATATGAGTGAGAGCTTGATTCTCAATGCAATGAAAAGCCATCCATGTATTTCAACCAAGGGAGTGTCACAATTCAAGTGACAAAAATAATAGCCTGGGGGCACCTGGGTGGCTCAGTCTGTTAAGGCTCTAACTCTTGATTTCATGATCTCAGGGTCATAGGATTGAGTCCCAAGTCAGGCTCACCTGAGCAGGGAGTCTGCTTGTCCCTCTCCCTCCCATTTTCCTCCTGCCCCTCTACCCCTCCTCCACCACCCCCCTCTTTCCTCTGGCATGCACGTGCACTCTCTCTGTCTTTCAAATAAATAAACAAAATCTTTTTTAAAAATAGCCTGTTATTAGTGTAGAGTGAATTAGAAACGGCAAGACTACCTCTAGGAACAGGATGGGCTCCATCAGTTTTGAGGCCCAGTGCAAAATGAAAATTTGAGGTCTTTGATCAAAAATTACTTAAAATTTCAATCTTGCAACAGCAGAGCATTAAACAAAACACAGGTCATCATAGCAGGAAGGAAGGGGTTTGGGTATTCTCTCCAGATGACACGAAACCAGAAAGAGCGAGGATTACCCCGATGAATGACCATGTGGAAATGGCAGTGATGGATGGTGAAGCCACCAACACCACTTAGAAGTAGGGAACAACCTCCATGTGTAAGGGCTGCAGGGAAAGCTGGGCCCAGGATGAGACCCAGACGTTAATTAAAGTAAGGGGATGCAAAGACTTTCATGGAAGGGATTCAGGATGTAGGTCTATTTACTGAACAAAGAATGGGAACTTCAGAGAGCACAGTGTATTGGTGATGAGGGTGCCTGACTGGGCTGACTAATGTGGGATGATACTCAGTTCCAGTGACCTTGACCTGAATTCCTTTCTTGACAGTTTATCAGAGATGAGTACAGTAATGAGAAGAACAAAGAATATGTCCTCTAAGACTACTCTCAGTTCTGTTCCTAATTTGAACCCAAAAAAGTGGCTTCTAATTCTAAAGCAGAGAAAACTCTCTATTTAGAGGGTCTGATTACTTTTTGAGCTAGAATACACCTTTGAACTAATAAACTATCTCACAGTAAGAAGATATACCCATACCAACCCAGAGCAAAATTAAATATGCAGATAAAATGCTGGTGAAATGCTAGTTTGCATAGATTTAAATATTGTAATTTTCTGGGTTTGTGAATCAGGCAGATGCAGTTCATTTTGAAGCAGCTTTTGGGTCTTTTCACATGATTTGGCTATTCTTAGATTTCTGAGTCATTCTGTCCACCATGCTAGTCATTTTTCAATTCCATATTCTCTATTCATGAGGGAGATACAACATTAACTAGCCCAAATTTGGCTATGTGGCTTAATTCTCTGAACAAACAGGCTATATATTCATTCCTATTCTTAGCACAATACCTTGGGACAAGATGAATGTAAATAAAATATTTGGGTAATGCACTCTCACACCGTAGAATTGCTGGCAAGAGGTGCCAGGAAACCTTGGCATGCATATTATTGCATAATTGTTTTGATTCAATTTGGTTGTCCTTTTAATGACTAAAATCCCAAAGCAGTAAGAATACTTAGGAAAGAACAGAAATGTGGATAACATGGGATGAGCCAAAGGACCCTGCCAATGTTTTATTCAACAGAAGCAGCATATCTTAAAGATTAATGCAGGAGGTACGTTGATATCTCCTAGAATAAATTTACGGGAAATGAAATTCCTTTGACAAATGGAAGATAGCAATAATTTCTTCATCCAAGTTGTCATTATGGGAGCTCAGTAGTGTACATACGAATAAGACGCTAAGGTGACTGAGGGGTGAAATTTGAGATCCATCTACATGGGTTGGTGAATACAGTAAAGGAAGAGGGAGAGAATCCACCAGATTAGTGAAAGATTCCTGGTGTTTTACCATATTTTCCATGTCCACCTGACGGAAGTCTGCTAGGTTGCTGCTCCTTGAGGATCAAAGCTGTGCTTCCTCATCCTTGTGTTTTCATTGCCCAAAAGAAGGCCTGGGACATAATGGACACTCAATGACTATTTGTTGAACTGGAAGAAACTTTGGTGGCAGGGGAAAACAAGCCCACACTTACCTTCCACTATGCTGTTCTAGGAAACCAGTGTGTTGTTTGAACCTCCTCCTTACCCTCCAGCCAGCTTTTAGCCCTTCATCTCAGCAACCACTCTCAAAACTCCAGTGGAAGGGAAGAATTGACCCTGTCTTACTTTTCACCTCTCATTCCTTTTTTTTTTCTTTTTCCAGAAGGAAAGTTTAAGGAACCATATATGCCTCAAGTGCAGGAGAAACCCAGTTCTGAATAGGCGACCTCCTAGGTAGAGAAGCATTAGGCTCTGACACTACTTCTCTAAGAGCTATCCATCTAAGTTAGGCCCCAATCTACTTCCTTGTCCTCAAAAATTATAATGAACTTGGGGTAATTCCTGGCCCCCTTGTTGAACAAGTAGATATTAAAGACCAAAAGACAGCAGGTATATGCAGTTTCATGCCCCTTTGTATCAATATGTGGTACCACTAAGAGGTTAGATGGTACAAATCATAGGCAGATGCATATTCTATGCTTTTGTGCATGCTTGAGATCAATTTCTTTAGTGCTTAATGCCATTGTTCCCCAGCAGGAAGCCAGAAGAAAGAAGTGCCACACATATCAGAGGAGAGAATCCTAAGAGAAAAAGGAATGGTCTGTAGAGTAAATTCAGGAGTATCCATTGGCGCTAATAATTAGGTCCGTGACATTCTCAGCAGGAGCAAGTTCAGTATGCTGCTGAGAACAGAAGCCAGTATGCTGAGGGTTGTGAGGTAAGGAAATAGAAGCTGAGGGTAGTTATGTTTACAAGGAGCTTGACCAAAAAATTAAAAAAAAAAAAAAAAGGAGAGAGAAAGGTTAGGGCTATAGAAGTTTTTGGGATAAGCAATTAAGCAATGAAAGGTTTTTTTTTTAGATAGAACAGAACTTCCTATGTTTAAAATCTGTAAGAAAAGGAGTGCCTGGGTGGCTCAGATGGTTGGGCGTCTGCCTTCAGCCCAGGTCATGATCTCAGGGTCTTGGGAGCGAGCCCTGCATTGGGCTCTCTGCTCAGTGGGGAGTCTGCCTCTCCCTCTCCCTCCACCTCTTCCCTGGTTTGTGCTTCTCTCTCTCAAATAAATAAAATCTTAAAAAAAAAAAAGCTGTAAAAAAAGATTCACTTTGGGCTAATGCCAGGCCACAAGGTGGGTGCAGGAACAAGGAGGCAGACAGTGAGGTGAGGGATGGGCAGGACTGGCCTCTGGGTTGCAGACCAATGAGTCCTCCAAAGTCCTCTGAGAGGAGAGAGAAAATCAAAGGCAGGCAGATTTTTCAACTTTAAGGAATCTAAAGGGAGACTCCTGATTTAAGGCAATAAGATAAAAATAGAATAAATAAAGCTGTCGTGAAAGGCATTGAAGCCAATCAGAGGAAGCAGATCCTGGAGCAATTGCCTATGCATTAGGAAGATAGCCCCCTCTCACCCAGAACCCCGGTCACCCAGCAGAGAGGAAACTTAGATTATGTGTGCCAACCTGACTGGGGAAATAAAGATGTTGAATATATTGGCAGAAGAGTCTGTAACAGATAGAACAAGGTCCCTGAGGACACAAGGTAGGTTGGCATCCTGATCACAGATTGAGTAACTAACTTCATTAACATCACGTGCACAATACTTGAGATTCTAAGCCAAGAAGGAGAGTTGGCTAGAAGGCTTTCTGTGTAAGCATAGACACCTGGAATCTAGGGGGGAAATTCTGCTTGCTTTTAGAGTCTGAGGGAAAATACTTATGTGTACTAAAGGCTTGCACATTGTGTTTTTAACAATCCCCAGTGTTCTTAAACATTCTAAACACTATGGCCAAATAGAAGTCATAAGATATTTGTGTTTAGATAACCTTTGGTAGTTTTTGCATGGTTATTATTCTTTCCAACTGAAAGGATACTTCTTAACCTAGTTTTCTCTGTACCAGTCCTCTAAAGTGCTCCTCTTAATTTCCATTTAATGAAAATCTCTACATTTATGGGTTTATATTTTCTTTGGATTTAAATTAATCCTTCAAGAGGATTCTCTTTAGAGAGAACTCTCTCTCTAAATTCTCTCTAATTCTCTTTAATTCTCTCAAGCTACTGGAACTCTGCTTCCTGGAACTGTTATGTTGACTATTGGGGAGTAACTTTGGCACCAATGAAAACTTGGCTCCATATATTTTTTCAACAAAATTACTAATATAATAAATTCTGAATCAGAATATTTGAAATAAAAATCTAGATTTAGAAAATGGTTCACTATTTAAAGACAATAACTATATTCATCATTTATGGTTTGTTATTTCCAAGTGTTTCTCTGAGAAGACCTTGTGCTCTGTTGTGCTGGTTTGTAGTCACTGGTTCCATGAAATCCAGTTTAATTTGACATCAAAATCTAGTATAATCATGAAACTGTCTAGTTTGATGAAATGAAATATCTAGATTCAGAAAGAAAATAAATGGAGCAGGGAGCACAAAACTCACACTAAGGATCGTTTCCTCTTCATGTTCTTCTTTTTGGATTAAAAGTATTTTTTAAAAAGGAAGGAACTTTCTCTTATACACAGTCACTTGCAATGAATACTTAGTTATTAGATGTGTGAGTACTTCAATTATTAGTTTTTTAGAAATAGCAATTTACTAAGTGAAGCTAATAATCTAAAATAGTTAATCAGATCTTGAAATTAACTCTCCAAAATCATAAAGTTTAGTTAAAATTCTAACTGGAAACTTCTAAGTATCTCCCATATTTACCAATGCTGTTCTGCTTCTTGGCTCTCAAGATTTGCATAGTAGGTTTTTCTTACTTTATAAACTTTGACCTACACGTGTCTATAAAATATGTGATGTATTTATTTTATTCTTTTTCCAAAAATATTTTTATTATTTTGCCTTGAAGTCTCAATTAAAGGTCTAAAAGAGATAAATAGTTTATGATTTGGGTTTTGAAAAAACTGCTGCTCTTTAGGTAAACCTGAGCTCTTGACATCAGCTAATCATGTTGATAACTTGGAAAGTGAGTGGAGAATTCCCATTTTATTCATTCACACAATGAATGATATCTGATTTATGTATCATGCTAGATCAACACTTCAGTCTTCCACTGATTCCCACATACACCATATCAATGTTGACATAATCACACTATCTTATAATAATAACAATGTAACAATCACTTATAATGACATTTTAGAAAATCAGGAAACTATAAAATCTACTTGATTGAGGGGTGGTGCCTGGGTGGCTCTGTCAGTTAAGCATTGGACTCTTAATTTTGGCTCAGGTCATGATCTCAGGGTCCTGGGATCAAGTCCCACATGGGCTCTATGTTCAGTGGGGAGGCTGCTTGAGGATTCTCTCCCTCTCCCTCTGCCCCTCCTCCAAATCACTCTCTATTTCTTTCAAAACAATAAATCTTATAAACATCTATTTGAAGCACATTGTAAACTATAGTTATCATGCTCCTGAATTAATCAAAGCACCACAAAATTATAGATTAAGAACTCCTGGACCTGATTCTCTATTTCCCGCCAGAACGGAACTAAGAATATACTTTCATGGATGTTAAGTGCATAAGAACTCTCTCTCTCCCTCTTCCATATCTTTGTCTCCATTCATCTCTAAGCAGCAAATTATCCAATAGGAACTCATAGTCTATGTAGCTGTTTAGAGAAAGATACCAACTGACTTCAAAAGGAGCAGAGGTAAAACCTTTTGCTGGAGGAGAGAAAAACTGAACATGTAAAGGGTGTAAATTCTATCTTGATGGACTTACTGGCTCAGTCAACAAATGAAAATGACCAGTTTGGCATGTACTATACATTTAACTGTGCAAAGTGCGGCAGTGTATATAAGAATTATAAGATAATTTACTGACCCAGTTTATTTGGATGGGTGAATGTGATAGGATGATGTACAAATAAATGATATCTTTCCCATTCTTCCTCCACCCTCATTTCTGTACTTTCGACCTGTGAGGCACTTCATTTTAGCTGGGTAAACATTATCCAAAAGAAGACTCCCATTGAAGAGCTGTAATATGGGAAAAAAGATTGGGCGAAGAAGTGATTAGCAGAAGCAGCTGCTTACCCTACCACTATATAAGCTAAGATTCCTAAATTACGCAGGGGGAGAGGAAGTTGGAGGGGAAGAGAGAACCGGAGGTCTTAGAAAACATTGACAAGGGGACTGTTAGAGCATATTTTACTGAACTTAGGGATGTAAGGCTGAGAATAGAGAGGTTGAATGCCTCTGTCTAGTGGCACATTGGAAATCAGTAACCTCACAGATGTGTCCTTGCTATATAAATGCCAATAATTAGGAAAGAGGGCTGTTTGGAGAATCTTGATGGAGGAGCAGGCTAATGATAGCTGGGATAAGCAAAGCAGTTCTGCTGATCTCTCCTGGGTTTAGTCTTGCTGCAGCAGTCATCTGGTGGCCTAATCAGGGAGGAGAGGGTGTCTAAGGTAACCTCACTCGCATATCTGGGGACAGTACTTGTCAATGCCCATGATCAATGATCTGTGAAATCTCTCATCTTTCAGTAGTTGCTTCCAGGCTGCCTCAGATGGCAGGGCTGTTTTCCAAGAGTGTGAAGAAAACACTAAAAGCCTTCTTGAGAATTAGGCCCTGGAACTCATACCACATGAGTTCTATTACATTTTATGAGTCAAAGCAAGTCAAAAGGTGAGAGCTTAGCTACAAGGAGTGGAAAAATAGATTCCACTATTTAATGGGAGGAACTGCAAAGTATTTGTGGTCATATTTGATCTACCACAGTGCACATTCTGGCCACAGTTATTTGCATTATTCCATATGCAAAATCTGTTCACCTCTTGGAGTGTCGAAACCTGTACTATGCCATGCATTAGGCATATGCCATGTGGGGCTATCAAATAATTGAAATGTGGCGGGTGCAAACTGAGATGTACTATTATTTAAAATACACAAAGGAGGGGCACCCAGTCAGCTGAACAACCAGCTCTTGATTTGGGCTCAGGTGATGATCTCATGGGTTGTGAGATCGAGCCCTGTGACAGGCCATGCGCTTGGTGGGGAGTCTGCTGGAGATTCTCTCTCTCTGCCCCTCCCCCAACCTGTGCTCTCTTGCATGGTCTCTCTCTCTCTAAAATAAATAAATAAATCTTTTAAAAAAATACACACAGGATTTCACAGACTTAGTAGAAGCAACGTAAAACATCTCTGTAAGACTTTTTTCCAGCTTTATGGAGTTATAATTGATACCCATGGTGTACTTCCTTGCCAGCACTTATGTCTCATCTTTTGATAAGAGCCATTTTAACAGGTGTGAGGTGATATCTCATGGTTTTGATTTGCATTTCTGTGATGATTAGTGACGTTAACCATATTTTCATGTACCTGTTGGCCATTTAAATATCTTCTTTGGAAATTCGTCTGTGCAAGCCCTTTGCCCATTTTAAAATCAGATTATTTGTATGTATGCATGTATGTATGTATTTACTATTGATTTGAATTCTTTATATATTTTGGATATTAACCCCTTATCAGATGTATGGTTTATGAATATTTCCTCCTATTTCTTAGGTTGTCTTTTCATTTTATTGATCATTTCTTTTGCCTTGTGGAAGCTTCTTAGTTTGGTTCAGTCCCACTTATTTATTTTTGCTTTTCTTCCTTGTGCTTTTGGTGTCATATCCAAAAAAGTATTGCTAAGGCCAATGTCAAGGAAATTTTTTCTGTGTTTTCTCCTACGAGTTATGTGATTTTAGGTCTTACATTTAAGTTTTTATTCCATTCAAGTTAATTTTTGTGAACAGTGTAAGATACAGGTTCAGTTTCGTTCTTTTGCATATGAATATCTAGTTTTTCCAGCACCACTTATTGAGACTATCCTTTCTCCATTGTGTATTCTTGGCTCTCTTGTCAAATATTAGTTGACTGTAAATGCATGGGGTTTTTTTCTGGACCCTTTTCCATTGGTCTATGTGTCCATTTTTATCCTGATAACATGCTGTTTTGATTTACTATAGCTTTGTAATACAGTTTGAAATCAGGAAGTGTGATGCTTCCAGCATTGTTCCTCTTTCTTACGATTGCTTTAGCTATTCTGAGTTGCACATGGCCCCATATGAATTTTAGGATTGTATTTTTTCTTTCTGTAAAAAAAGAAAAAATGCCATTGAAACCCTAATAGGGATTGCATTGAATCTGTACTAATCCATGAACATGACTTTTGTTTTCTATTTGTCTGTATCTTCTTCAATTTCTTTCATCAAAGTCTTGTACTTTTCAGTGTACAGATATTTCTCCTTCTTGGTTACATTTATTCCTATGTACTTTATTTTTTTTGATGCTATTGTAAATGGGATTTTTCCTTTATTTCTTTTTCAGTAGTTCATTGTTAGTGTGTAGAAGCACAACTGATTTTTTATTTTGCGTTCTGCAGTGGTACAATTTTTTGGTGTGGTCTTTAGAATTCTCTCTTTCTCTCTGTATATAAAATTATATACAGATAATACAATTCAATATATATATTCATATATATATGATAATATCATCTGCAATAAGGATGCTTTTACTTTTTTTCTTTCAATTTTGGTACTATGTATTACTTTGCTTTGTCTAATTGCACGGGCTAGGACCTACGGTATTATGGGGAATAGAAGTGGTAGAAGTAGGCACTTTGTCCTTTTCCTGATATTAGAGGAAAAACTTTCAACCTTTCATCATTGAGTATGATGTTAGCTATAGGCTTATCATATAGGACCTTTATTTTTTTTTAAGATTTTATTTATTTATTTGTCAGAGAGCGAGCACAAGGAGGGGAAAGGAAGAAGCAGGCTCTGCACTGAGCAATGAATGGAACGCAGGACTAGATCTCGCTGAGCAGAAGTCAGACACTTAACTGATGAGCCCCCCAGGCATCCCAAGGACCTTTATTTTGTTAAGGTATGTTTCTTCTATACCCAGTTTGTTAAGATATTATGAATGGATGTTGAATTTATCAGATGCTTTCCCTGCATCCCTTGAGATAATTATATGATTTTTATTGTCCATTCTGTTAATGTGATGATGTATCACATTTATTGATTTGCAGATGTTAAACCATCCTTCTATTCCAGATGTGAATCCCACTTGATCATGGCATATAATCTTTTTAATGTGCTGTTGAATGTGTTTTGATAGTTTGGGGGTATTTTTTGAGAGTTTTTGCATCAATATTCACTAGTGATATTGGTCTATGGTTCTCCTATGGTGTTCTTATCTGGCTTTGGTAATGTGCTAGTGCTGAATTCATAAAATTAGTTTGGGGATGTTACCCCTCTTCAACTTTTTGGAAGAATTTGAGGAGAATTGGCATTAATTGTTCTTTAAATGTTTGGCAAAGTTCACCAGTGAAATCATCTTATCCTTGGCTTTTTTTTTTTTAATTGGGAAGGTTTTGATTACTTATTAAATCTTCTTACACATAATTAATCTGTTTAGATTTTCTATTTCTTTCTGATTCATTGATAGGTTGTATGTTTCCAGGATTTGTCCATTTCTTCTAGGTTTTACAGTGTGTTGGTGCATGTAGTTGTTCATAGTAGCCTCTTATGATTCATTGTATTTCTGTAGTATCGGTTGCAACATCTCCCCTTTCATTTATAATTTTATTTGAATTCTGTCTCTTTCTTGACTAATCTAGCTAAAAGTTTTTCTTTCTACTTCTTTTTTTTTTTTTTTTTTTTTTTTTAGATTTTATTTATTTGGCAGAGAGAGACCCAGCGAGAGAGGGAACACAAGCAGGGGAAGTGGGAAAGGGAGAAGCGGGCCTCCCGTAGAGCAGGGAGCCCAACATGGGACTCAGTCCCAGGACCCTGGAATCACAACCAAGCCAAAGTCAGACACCCAACGACTGAGCCACCCAGGCACCTAGCTAAAGGTTTTTCAATTGATTTCAAAGAAGCAACTCTGTTTTGTTAGTCTTTTTTATTATTTTCCTCTCCTCTATTTCATTGATCTCTGTTCTAATTTTATTATTTTCTTCCTTCTGCTAATTTTGGGCTTGGTTTGCTCTTCTTTCTCTAGTTTCTTGTGGTGTAAAGTTAGGGTGTTTATTTAAGATCTTTCTTTTTTTCATGATGTGTGTATGTGTTTATTGGCATAAAGTCTTTCACTTTTAACAATTTAATCATAATGTGCCTTGGCATAGCCTTTTTGGTCAACTTATTTGGAATCCTTCAGGCCTCATGAATCCGGATGTCCCTTTCTCTGTCTCCAAGTTTGGGAAGCTTTCAGCCATTACTGATTTAAATATACATTCTGTCCTTTTCTCTTTCTTTTCTCCTTCTGGAAGTCCCATAATGCATTTATTCCTTTTTAAAACAGTATCCCAGAGCGGTCTGGTAGACTTTCTTCACTCTTTCATTTTTCTTTTTGTTTCTCTGTGGATAATTTTAAATGACATATTTCTGGATCATTATTTGTTTGTTCTTCTTTTTCATTGATTCTGCTGTGGAAGCTGTCTATTGAATTCTTTAGTTCAGCATTTGTATTCCCTAGCTCTAAGATTTCTCTTGTTTGTTTCATGGCTCCTATTTCTTTGTTTAACTTCTATTTTGTTCATACATTTTCCCTCTTAATTTTGTTTAGTTGTCTGCGTGTTTACTGAACTTCTTTAACAGGATTGTTCTGAAGTCTTAGACATTTCATAGATCTTTTTTTTTTTTTTTAGGGTCTGTTATTGGAGCTTTAGTCCTTTTCTTCAGTGGTGTCATGTTTATCTGATTCTTTGTGATCCCTGATTCCTTCCTTGCCTTTGTATCTACACATTTGAGTAAGTTATCTCTTCTTCCAGACTTTATAGGTCCACATTGGCAGGGAAAGGTTTTCACCAGTGAGCTCAGCTTAGGGTACTGAACAGGTTAGCTGGTACTGTCCTTGGGCAGCCAGGGCTTGCTATTGGGGTCTTTATTTGGTAAAGGCTACTTCCCGTATTCTGAAGTTAGGGTGGGAGTGCAACTCACTGGACTCTGTGTTCAAGCATTGCCACTGGGTGGGCTCCCTCACTGGGCAGGGATTCTGGCACTATTCTGCAATCAGGTGGGACCACTAGCTGGACTTTGCAATCACTTCTGATCAGGTGAGGTTTTCCCTGGCAGTGTGGTGCCACTGGTTGGACTCCACAGCTGACAGGGTTATGGACTGGGCTCCTGGTGGATGGGTTTTCATGCTATGTTCCCCTCCCAGATAGTGCTCCTGGCTGGACTCCATGTTCAGGCAGGGCCTCAGGTAGAGCTTCACAGTCGAGTGAAGACTCAGGTTGTGCTCTGTGACCAGGCAGGGTCATAGGCAATGTCCTGAAGCTGGGCAGGGCTACAAGTTGAACGTTGCCATCGGTTAAGCCACTAGCAAGGCTCCACTGTAGGGCCAGGTTGCTGGCTGGGGTCTCTGGTCAAAAGAGACATGGTCTAGCCATGTCCCACAGTTGGACAGGCAGGAATAGAGATTGTGCTCTGTGGTCAGGTAAAGCTATTTTCCATGTTCTCTTGTCACTGGGGCTACAGAATATGCTCTTCAATTGGGCAAGGCTTACTGGCTGAGCTTTCTGCCTTGGTGACACAACAGGCTATGTTTAGCCATCAGTCAGGGCCACAGACAAGGTTTTGCACTACCCAGGGTCCTTGTTCATGCTCCTTCATTATACAGGGCCAGAGACTACACTTAGCAGTTGGGCAGTGCTGCTAGCTTGGCTCCCTGCCCAAACATGGCTGTGTGATGGGTTTCATGGTTGTCTGCATTCTTTGGCTGGGTTTCCTCGTCAGTCAAGACTGTCTTATTTTCAGTTCACTATTTCTTTTTCAACTATAGTTAATTGTTATTACCAATCCACAAAATTTCATGTTACATTTTTCAGTTAATGAGTTTTTATTCAGTTTTATCTCCTATCTGCCATGTCACTTTTTTTTTTTTTGAGAGAGAGAAAGAGAGCACACGTACATGTGAGCAGGGGAGGGAGGGGCGGAGGAAGAGGGAGAGAGAGAGAATCTTAACCAAGCTCCATGCTGAACGTGGAGCCCAATGTGGGGCTTGATCTCACAAACCTGAGATGGTGACCTGAGCTGAAATCAAGAGTTGGATGTTAAGCAACTGAGCCACCCAGGTGCTCTCTGCCATGCAGAGATATTTAATATCTTGTTAATATGGATATTAATATGTTAATATGGATATTATAAATATGTTAATATCTAACAAATATTAAATATTTGTTAATATTTAGCAAATATTAAATATTTGTTAATATTTCTATTAACAAAAATGTTAATCTTGGTGTTGACTTTTATGAGCATTTAAGTATAATTGTTTTATCATTTGAAGTTGATGATTCCATTAAATCATGTTGTTTGTTTTGTTTCTTTTTTGGGGTGGTGTTCAATTGTTTATTGTGTCTGTTGACTTTCATTCATGGTATTATCTTTCATTCATGGTATTATCATTCATGTAGTATATATCTTTCATTCATGCTATTAAATCTTTCCTGATTTTATTTGATATTGTGATATTATATTAAAAATTCTTTTAGGGGTGCCTGGGTGGCTCAGTCATTCAGCGTCTGCCTTTGGCTCAGGTCATCACCCCAGGGTCCTAAGATCAAACCCTGCATCAGGGTTCCCTGCCCAATGGGGAGTCTACTTCTCCCTCCCCCAACTCATGCTCACTCACTCTCTCTCTCTCAAATAAATAAAATCTTTTAAAAAATTGTTTTACTAATCATAAGTAAATGCAGTTCAGAACCACAATGAGACATCACCTCATAATTGTTAGAACGGTCACTATCAAAAAGATAAGCAATAACAAGTATTGGTGAAGATGTGGATAAAAAGGAAACATTTGTGTGCTGTTGACAGGAATATAAATTGGTACAACTGCTACAGAAAACCGGAGGTTCCTCAAAAAGTTAAAAATAGAACCATCATATCATCCAGCAATCCTACTTCTCAATATTTATATGAAGGAAATGGAAACACTAATTTAAAAAGATATATGCACTCTATATTTATTGTGGCATTATTTATAATAGCAGAGACATGGAAATAACAAAAGTGCATAGATGGGTGAATGGATAAAGAAGCTAGTATTTTTATACAAAGGAATATTATTCAGCCATAAAAATAATGAAATCTCGCTCTTTGTAACAACATGGATAGAACTTGAGGGCTTTATGCTAAATGAAATAAGTCAGAATAAGATAAATACCGTATGATCTCACTTATATGTGAAATCTAAAAAAAAGAAATGAGCTGATAGATACACAGGACAGGTTTTTTGTTGCCTAAAGTGGGGTGTGAGGGGATAGGTGAGAGGGGTAAAGGGCGTCAAAACGTACTAATTTCCAGTTGTAAAATAAATGTCATGGGATGTACAGTAAAGTAACTATACTTAATAATACTGTTTTGCATATTTGAAGGTACCAGGTGAATGGATTTTGAAAATCCTTTTCGTAAGAAAAAAATGCTGTAACAAAAATTGTGTTTGGAAAAAATTTCTGATGCCTTTCATAATGAAATAATATCATTTTTCCACAGAGGAATTTCCTTTGCTTTTCCCAGACATGTGGGATCCGACCAGTCCAGAACCACTTTTTTTTAAATTTATTTTTTTAAATTAATTAATTAATTTTTTTTTTCAGCATAACAGTATTCATTGTTTTTGCACAACACCCAGTGCTCCATGCAGTACGTGCCCTCCCTATTACCCACCACCTGGTTCCCCCAACCTCCCACCCCCGCCCCTTCAAAACCCTCAGGTTGTTTTTCAGAGTCCACAGTCTCTTATGGTTTGTCTCCCCTTCCAATTTCCCTCAACTTCCTTCTCCTCTCCATCTCCCAATGTCCTCCATGTCATTTGTGATGCTCCACAAATAAGTGAAACCATATGATACTTGACTCTCTCTGCTTGACTTATTTCACTCAGCATAATCACTTCCAGTCCCATCCATGTTGCAACAAAAGTTGGGTATTCATCCTTTCTTTTCTTTCTTTCTTTCTTTCTTTTTTTTATAAACATATAATGTATTTTTATCCCCAGGGGTACAGGTCTGTGAATCACCAGGTTTACACACTTCAAAGCACTCACCATAGAACATACCCTCCCCAATGTCCATAACCCCCTCCCCCTCTCCCAACCCCACCTCCCCCCAGCAACCCCCAGTTTGTTTTGTGAGATTAAGAGTCATTTATGGTTTGTCTCCCTCCCATCCCCATCTTGTTTCATTTATTCTTCTCCTATCCCCCTAACCCCCCATGTTGCATCTCCACGTCCTCATATCAGGGAGATCATATGATAGTTGTCTTTCACTGATTGACTTATTTCACTAAGCATGATACCCTCTAGTTCCATCCACGTCGTCACAAATGGCAAGATTTCATTTCTTTTGATGGCTGCATAGTATTCCATTGTGTATATATACCACTTCTTCTTGATCCATTCATCTGTTGATGGACATCTAGGTTCTTTCCATAGTTTGGCTATTGTAGACATTGCTGCTATAAACATTCGGGTACACGTGCCCCTTCGGATCACTATGTTTGTATCTTTAGGGTAAATACCCAGTAGTGCAATTGCTGGGTCATAGGGTAGTTCTATTTTCAACATTTTGAGGAACTTCCATGCTGTCTTCCAGAGTGGTTGCACCAGCTTGCATTCCCACCAACAGTGGAGGAGGGTTCCCCTTTCTCCGCATCCTCGCCAGCATCTGTCATTTCCTGACTTGTTCATTTTAGCCATTCTGACTGGTGTGAGGTGATATCTCATTGTGGTTTTCATTTGTATTTCCCTGATGCCGAGTGATGAGTCCAGAACCACTTTAAATAAAGTTCAAGAGTTAAGATTCCTTGACCCTACAGATGATGCAATGTTGAGCTGCATGTTCGAGAGGGGGCTTGCATACTTTCAGATTATCTTGCACGCATAATTCTTTGTAAATTATTCATGTTCCCTCTTAAAAACTTGTGATTTTGAATTCTATTTCCCCAGTCCCACAAGACCACCGAAAGCACTGTTTATTTAGCCTTTCCACTGCTCCTACTGGACCAGCCCCGAATACTCATAGGATAAGTATGTTTTAAGTGTCTTAGCTTATATATCTGACTTCTTGTTTTCCCATCCAGATCTTGTCCCAACAAATTCTGGGGTAAATGTCTTTGAGAAGCATCTTGTCTATAGTCTTATGTTTATCATTGATACCCTGGTTTACATGTGGCATCATTTTTTTCGTTATCTTCTTCAAGTTAAGAATTACATTTATAACTTGAAAACATGTGGTAAAATTGAGTATTAGAGAGATATGGCCACAGTGACATCAGTATCCAAGTTCAAAAGACGATTTTAATTACAAAATTTCACAAACATCTTAATCATGCACATCTGTTTTCCATAAGAATGATAAGATTTCCTCCTAGGAATTGTCAAAATGTTGATCATAATTTAGAATATATTCCAAAAAACCCTTGAGATACCAAAATGTGAAGTTTCTTTAGGAAAGCAGTGAGTAAACTATCATAGGGTTTACTAAACTATCATGTATAATTATTCGTGTCTACATTTGGGATTTTAGGCATTCTTATTAGCTCTTCATGAAAGTTTTTAGATGATTGCATGGGTATACTGAACAAATTTTCTTTCTCTTTTTTGAATTAAGTATTTCTTCCACCCAAAAAGTTCAAATTAACATTTTATCCTATAATTATTTTATTATTATTTTTTATTTTTTTATATTAACATATAATGTATTATTTGCCCTAGGGGTATGGGTCTGTGAATTATAAGGCTTACATTTCACAACATTATATCCTATATTAGAAGAAAAGAAACAAATTTTGCCATAGTAGCTACAGATGAAGTAAAAGGAATTTTGTGAGGAATTTCCACTATTTGCTCCTAATGGGGAAAATACTACCATGCTAGCTGGATGAAGCAGAAAACCAGGAGGCTACTTACCATAATAACAAGTGAGGATTCAGGTAGAAGATTGGATTTACCACTGCTTTTGAATATCACATGTAATAAACTCCAAGGGCTCTGTCTCTTTTAGGAATGTTTTAGCACAAGGTTGTCTCCCATGGAAGTATATTGTAAATGTTACATGATTCCCAATATAGCATCAGACTGCAGTCCTGGAAAAGCTTCTATTTATATCTCTTAGAAACAGTTTTTATCAGGAAGTGTTTTGCCCTCCTGACCAGCCTTCTCATAACCTTCTTGAGAGTGCCTTCTCTGAAATGACACAGGGGACCCAGAGTTTACATGTTAAAATGTGTGACAGAATGATTAAAAATTATAATGAGGACCTAAAAAGGATGAGGGACTATCATCAGCTGTCATAGAACCCCAACTGAGACTGAACCAAGATACCACATTCATTTATAATAAATTTTATTCAGCAGTGGACTCTTGAGAGGCATTTAGTCTTTGAGTTTTTCTTCCTTGGTCTTGTGCAGCTCCTTTAAGTTTTGCCTAACTGGGAGGCCTGAGTGGTTCAGTCAATTGAGCAGCTGTCTTCGGCTCAGGTCCTGATTCGGGGTTGTGGAATGGAGTCCAGCATCGGGCTCCTTGCTCGGTGGGGAGCCTGCTTCTCTCTCTCCCTCTGCCTACCACTCTGCCTGCTTGTGTTCTCTCTCTCTCTCCCTGTCAAATAAATAAATAAAATCTTAAAAAAAATGTTTTTTCCTAACTATTGATGCTCTTAAAACTGAAGTCAGGGAGTGCCTGGGTGGCTCAGTGGATTAAGGCTCTGCCTTCTGCTAGGTCATGATTGCAGGGCCCTGGGATCGAGACCCACATCAGGTTCTCTGCTCAGCGGGGAGCCTGCTACCCCCTCTTTCTCTGCCTGCCTCTCTGTTTACTTGTGATCTCTCTCTCTCTGTCAAATAAATAAATAAAGTCTTTTAAAAAAATGACAGAGCTCTTAAAAAAAAAACTGAAGTCAGCTGCTTGTATTATAAGGATACACTTGTTCCAAATACATCATGTCTTAACCTCCATAAGAAAAGAAAAATGCACTTTTATGACCCTTAGTGGGCCCGATTGGATTTAAATAGAATAAAAGCTATAAATCAAAATATGATGGTTCCTGATAACCATAATTTTACAAGGAATGTAAACAGAACCTATTTAAGATAAGCTCTTGCACAGTATTTGTCTCCGACTTTTTTTCTTTGTACTGATCTGTGTTTTTCTTTCTTTTAGACTGAATGGTTTAAGAATCACAAGTCTTTTTGATTTAGGCATGATTTGAATGGGGTGGGATGGAATATCTAAAATCTTGGAATTTTTATTTCATCAAAAATGTTTGAAGTAAAGCACTTAAAATATATCAAAAGGCAAATGTAAACATGGAATAGAAATAGCATAGGTTTTCATGTTTAAGTCAGCATGATTAAACACTAAGCAAGGGAATAGATACTAAGGGAATAAAGAGTTAAATTCTGAGTCCAATTAAGATTGAATATGCATGTGCTAGAGATTACCAGGGAAGGATATGTGCCTCATACATGAGAAACAGTTAGGAAGAGGGGCTGAACAAAAGAAACCACTTGGGAAGAGAGGTTACACGAAATCTCAGCATGTAGAAAATGCATAACCATTCTTAATAATCACATAAAATTAAAGATTGATGCTTAGGCCAGAGTTAATTCTTTAAGGTCTTGAGAGAGTGGATCCAATGTGACACCTTTATTTTTTAGTTCCCTTTACATCCTTCTGTCTTAGTGGTCTAATTGACTATAACCATAGTATTTAACATTTTATTAAAAGCTTTCCATGTTTCAGGCATGCTTTAATGTATCAACTCTTTAAATCTTCTTTATAAACCATGTGGCAGACACTGTTTTAGAGATGAAGAAACTAAAGGTGAAGGTGAAGTTCTTTGAGTAAGATCACATGGCTGTCAGCGGTAACTAGCTCCAGAGTCTGTTCCTTCCCACTTACATTAGACTCTTGGCTACATACCGCACTTAGCCTCAGTGACTGTGAGACCACGTAGGGTCACCAACAGCATTTTTATAAGTGCTTAGAATCTCTAAGACACTAAAGATTTGGAGACCCTTTTGAACTTAGTGAACTAAATCTCACTTGCTTTTATGTTTTCTGACTTTAAAAAATAACAGAGATTCCCTTCATATTCTATTTTAAGGAAAAGACATTTTTTTAGGTGGGGAGGGGCAGAGGGAAAGGGAGAGACAGAATTTTAAGCAGGCTCCAAAGCCCAGCATGGAGCCCAAGATGGGGCTCAAACTCACAACCCTGAGATTGTGACCTGAGTCAAAATCAAGAGTCAGACACTTAACCAACTGAGGCACCCAGGTGCCCCAAGGAAAATCATTTTATAGACAACCATGAAACATCTCATATATGGCTATGTTCCTGATACTATTTGAAACATTTGTCATTTAATCATTGAAGGAATTTGATATTATTTCTACGTTAATAAATTTCAGTACAGATCTGGGATTTAAACCCCATTTGTTTGTTCTTTTATTTCAAAGCAAGCATTCTCTTGAAAATTATTACAAAGAAAGGTTAAGGTTATTTTGATTATGAATGACATGATGTTTATAATATTGAATATCTGTGGAGGAGGCTATCCAAATAAGTCTAGATCTAGAATTGGAATCTGACTACTGACCAGTCTTAGGAAATCCCCAGCTAGTAGGCTGATGGACCATTCATTTAAAGATGGAAGAACTATCGTGAGATTCCTATAGGAATGCTGTTCCTATATCTTCCTCTATCCTAAGAAAAAAACCCAAGAGGGTCGATCGACCTAACTTAAACTTAAAAGATAAGTACCTTCTGTTTTCTGGCATAGATGACATTTCTGGTAACACTATTCTCTCAGTGAGGAGATGCAGGAGACACTAGTGGTGGTCTTAGTTATGCTCAGAAATGTACTATACAGGACTCACGCACACACACACAGAAGTACTAAGATAGCAAGAAAAGAAAAACTTTGGTGATTTGCAGAAGATTGTTTGAAAACAAAAGAGAATCAATGCACTTCACCTCTAAACATGCTGCTCCCCGGAAAGTGGTTGGACAGAAATGAGGGACAGCTCTGCCCATAGTTAGAAGGAGTGGTATGAATTGTATTGGGTGGATTGGTGGCAGCAGCTCAATGCTTACACAAATGGAGCAAAAATGGAGGTAAAAACAGAATTTCGAGAGCCCTGAAGGCAAAACTGATTATGAGACAAAACTGTTTGCTTCTTCATATAGTAGATGGTGCCAAGCTTACAGTCAGAGACTTTCTGGATGGGCGACTGCCCTTATTTATCAACAGATTCCTAGCATTACATTGGGGTCACAGGCCAAGTTTTGATAGAGGCACTAGGCTCTTGGCTTCTCAGTAGATAATGAGGTGCAAATGCAATAGGGAGACCTCACACTAACCACACTTTGTCTCTTCAACACAAATGATATCATCTGAAGGAAAGGATGATGGCAGTTACTAAGCAAGCCCGTCTACCTTGGGAAGTTCCCTGGGGCCCCTAGGTTTGGCCTATAGTAGTCATTTTAATGTCTGTGAAAATGTTGGTTGTTGAGATGTTTCCTAATGGTAGGACCAGTTGCAAACAAATTAGTGTTTTTCTACACTTTCCATTAACTGTAATGAATAAAATCCAAACCAACAAGAAGGGCCAACTTTATCCTATCCTACACTAGCTTGATTAAGACAGAGCCAGAGACCTGGAAGAATATTTAATGTCTATGTGAAAAGGCTGTCCACCAGTAATAACGTGACCTTCTGGGTCTATTGTTATGTTGCAATGATTATTTACATTCCAAGTTACCTTTCATTGAACAGGCATATTGATTCAGTACCAGATAGCAGCAAATTGTGCTGGGATTATTAATAAATGATTAAGACACATGATCTCTAGGAAATTGTGTTCTATAGGACAGATAAAAACAAGTAACCTGAACCCAAGTTCTAAGGCTGCACAGAGTTGGTGAACTCAATCCAGCCTATTAGGGAAGGAAAAGACATCTGAACATGTCTTGAAGAATGCTAGGCTGACAGTAAAGGGGAAAAGGGTATTCACATATCATGGGAAAGATGAGAAAAGGAGCAAAGTTTGAAAGAGCCTGATGTATATAGGGAGTCTTAAGCAGTGTGATATTGTTTACTGCCAAGTGCAAAAGCAGGAACAGGTGAAAGTATTACGGTCAGAGAAGAATGTGAAGAATATACAATGGAGGATCTTTTTTTCCATACTAAGAAGTTTGAATTTCAGTTTTTTGAAGTCATAGGAAACCATTAAAGGGTTTCAAATAGTGTGTTCAACATTTCAAGATTTGTGATTTAGATTTGTAGACCTCTCTGGTTGCAGTGGAGAATGTATTTCAAAGGATAATACTAGACACTTTTGACTGAGCAAGAAACAGAAAAATAAAAATAAACCAAGCAAGTCAGAACTCTAAAGGGTATACTGGCTAATGGGACACAGAACTCCATCCCAGGCGGTACATCTTAAGATGACAGCATTTCATCTTTTATGTGTTTGAGGTTTGGGCATCATACAAAGATTACTGTCAACTTCCTGAATTATTCATAAATCATGCCGACTTTTCATTAAGTGACACGTACATAGCCGACAATAAGGTGCTAGAGCCTAGCCAGCCTGACAGAAATTCTGGCCATCACAAACTGTTATTTGCCCCCCACTCATGTGAGTATCTGTGCCTCAGATCACATTGCTTTCTCCACTTGAGTGTTCTTTTTCCCTTGTCTGCTCAGAAAACTCCACTAATAGTCCAAATCTAACCTCTTGTGACCTCCTTCCCTGCAGCCTTCTTTTCCCTCTCTTGACCTTTCTCTTCCCTGTGCCACATGACTACCCATAAGTACTTCCATTGCAATGTTACCTCTTACCGATTCCTTACTAAGGGTCAGGCACTATGCAAAATACTTTTCACAGACACAGGATCTTATAATAGCTGTACAGTTTACCCCAGATTACACAGAGCGAGACCAAGAATTTCACCGATGTGATGTGACTTGCTTAATCAAGGTCTGGTGGTTAGAAAGTGAAGACCAAGGTTTGAATCTTGGTATGTCAACCTCTGATATTTATGTGGTGTCACTAATACCAAACGGTTCTATTTCTCCTTTATCTCATATACTTTAAGGAACTTGAGAACCAAAATGTCCTCTGCCCCCATGATGTCTATCGAGTAAATAGCAGATGCTCAAAAACTATTGTTTGAATGAATATTTAGAGCAATACCACTGGCCAAGTAGTTCCTCAATACCTAGAATTCTATGTACCTGCAATGGGCAATTGTAGTGTCAGATCTGCTGATTTAAGAATACACTGAAGCATAATGTCTTCCAAGTCCATCAACATTGTTGCA
This sequence comes from Meles meles, assembly GCF_922984935.1. NCBI lineage: Eukaryota > Metazoa > Chordata > Mammalia > Carnivora > Mustelidae > Meles > Meles meles. Next base: position 63,017,605 of record NC_060072.1, read on the forward strand.
AATGGCAAGATTCCTTTTTTAAGGCTGAATATTATTTTATTGTATGTATGTATCACATTTCCTTCTCTTTTTTCTTTTTAAAAGATTTTATTTATTTGTCAAAGAGAGAGAGAGAGAAAGAGCACAAGCAGGGGGAGTAGTAGGCAGAGGGAGAATCAGGCTCCCTGCTGAGCAAGGAGCCAGATGGATGCTGGGCTTGATCCCAGGCTGAAGGCAGATGATTAACCAACTGAGCTACCCAGGCAACCCTGTACCACATTTTCTTTATCCATTTATCTGTCAATGGATATTTGGATTTTTTTGTTCATATCTTGGCCTTTATGCATAATGCTGCAATGAACATGGAAATGTAGATATCTCTTTGAGATCACAATTTCAAATCTTCTGAATATTTTCTCAGAAGTAGAATTGCTGTATCATCTAATAGTTCTAGTTTTAATTTTTTGAGGACCTTCCATACTGCTTTCCGTGGTGACTGTACCATTTTGCCTTCCCAGCAACATTGTACAGGAATCCAATTTAGCATGCTAAGAGAAATGAGTCAGTTATGGAAGGGCAATACTGCATGAGTCCACTAATATGAAGTGTTTAAAATAGTAAAACTTAAAAAAACAAAGCATTGAATAATGGTGGTTGCCAGGATATGGTGCGAGAGGAAAATAGGGAGTTCTTATTCACTGGGTATAAAATTATAGTTACACAAGATAAGCTGACTGTATAAGTTCTAGAGGTATGCTGCTCAACATAGGCCTATAGTTAATGATATAATATTGTGCACTTAAGAATTTATTAAGTGTACCCTCATGTTTGGATCTCATGTTGAGTGTTGTTACCACACAGAAACAAAAGAAAACAATAAAGCAAAACAAAGGAACATAAGATAACTTTTGGAGGTGATGGATACATTTATAACCTTGGTTGTGGTGATGATACCATTGTGTATGCTTATGTCTAAACTCATCAAATTGTATATATTAAATATATAAATACATACACATTTAAAAAAATAAACCAGCTATACCTCAATAAAGCTGTGGAAAAAATACACTAAAGCAAACATGACATAATCTGATTTAGGTAAAGAATATCATGAAAGCAATTAACAGTATAATTACATATGATGGAGATCTTTCTTAAGGGCAGGGCTGTCTGAAAAATGATAAGTTTATCATAAAAACTGTTAAGTATCTGAAAATCGTGGATAAAATCACTAAGAGAAAACACCAATTATGATAGTGTAATGAAAGTGCATTATGCTGAAAAATGTAAAAAAATTAACATCTTTATATGAATTAATATATAAATACTGCTTTTCAAAAATCAATTTACTGTTTCATCATTTCAATGCCTACTGTATGACCTTGCAACTATGATTGTATCTTCTGCGTGACAGTCTATTATATGACAAATACAAATATGGTTCTGCTCATAAATGAGGTCTACCATATAAACAATTATGTATGTGATTGTGCCTACTAAGAATTATATATATGACCACTACAAAGATGAATGTGATAGACTTCTCACCATTAAAGAAATTAAAACTTTGAAAAAGATGTTAATTTTATAAAGTAATAGAGGAACTAAATTTGGCTATGGTTGTGTCACACACCATCCTGAAGCCATATAAAATAGAAGAGTGAGAATATCCTTATTTAAGCCAATAATTTGGGGTGAGATTAATGTTGGTTGGTCCATCAAAAATGTCCCCATAGGAGAGAGTTCACAGAGGAGGCACTATTGAACCTGAGAAGATTGGGGGAAGCAAAGTACATTCAGATAGTTGGGAGAAGTTGAGCAAAGTTGCAGAAACATAAAAACCTTTGACATAGTTAGGGAAGAGTGGGTGGTTTCATATGACTAGAGGATAAAGTATAGGGGGAGGATATCAGGAAGGGCTAGAGGGCGATAAGCAGGGATTGGGTCACAGAGAACAATATATGATATACTAATGAATTTTAACTTCATCTGTCAGATGTCACTCAAAAATTTTATGGTGGTGCTAGTGATCATGGTGGTGTGTGTGAAGTTAGTTTTTCCTTATAGAAAATGTGTCTATGACATAGAGATTTGATAATAGAGGATAGGTGAGAAAAAGAAGACAACTTTGGGAGAAAGGGAATTTAACACAAGTGAAGTAGAAATGGGGATGAAAGTTCAGATATCAGGAGTGTTAAAGAGAGTAAACTCTATTGACTTTCTTTAAAAGATTTTATTTATTTATTTGACAGAGAGAGAGAGAGAGGACACAAGCAGGAGGAGCAGCAGGCAGAGGGAGAAGCAGGCTTCCCGCTGAGCAGGGAGCCCAACACCAAACTCCATTCCTGGACCCTGGCATCATGACCTGAAACAAAAGTAGACACTGAACCAACTGAGCCACCCAGGTATCCCAACTCTACCAATCTTAAGGACTAATTGTAAAGAAGTGGAAGTAAGATTAAGAGTCATTTATGGTTTGTCTCCCTCCCAATCCCATCTTGTTTCATTTATTCTTCTCCTATCCCCCTAACCCCCCATGTTGCTTCTCCATGTCCTCATATCAGGGAGATCATATGATAGTTGTCTTTCTCCGATTGACTTATTTCACTAAGCATGATATGCTCTAGTTCCATCCACGTCGTCGCAAATGGCAAGATTTCGTTTCTTTTGATGGCTGCATAGAGGGGGAGGGGGCTATGGACATTGGGGAGGGGAGGCGAACCGTAAGAGACTATGGACTCTGAAAAACAACCTGAGGGTTTTGAAGGGTCAGGGGTGGGAGGTTGGGGGAACAGGTCGTGGGTAATAGGGAGGGCACGTTTTGCATGGAGCACTGGGTGTTGTGAAAAAACAATGAATACTGTTACGCTGAAAAAAAAATAAATAAAATGGGGAAAAAAAAAGAAGTGGAAGTAGTCTCAGATGGCTTCTGAATTTTTGATTTGAATGCCTTGGTAGATTAGGTTACTATTCACTTATGAATAAAATGCAGAAAAAGAAGGTGGTCATGGGTGGAAGTGGGGAAGGAAGCATTGATATAATTTTGCCTAGTGTGAAAAGTGCAAGCTCTGAAGTTATACACATCTAAGCCCACTTCAGGCTGTTGTTGGCTGTGGGACCTTGGGCAAGTTGCTGAAGAAATCAAGTCAAGTTGAGGCAGATATCAATTGAGATCCTTTAGGACTAGATACCGTAATCAAGTTGCTTAATACAACGTTGAGTAATTGAGGAAGAATTAAGGTTAATAAGATTCTTTTATTGAGCCTTTAACACTAGTTGGTATATGTCCACAGTCTAATGTCATGATCTCTGTAGGCTAATATTTAAAGAAATCCAATTCTACAGTGTCAATCTCATAAAACCCTCATTAATTAGCTATTTGGCACATTATAAAATCACTACTGTCTGTGTTAATATTAGATTAACAGATTATAGATTAGATTAGTAGATTGGTGTAATATAACACATCTAAACAAATCTGTGCATTCTCTAGAAGGTAGTAAAGAAATGAACAGTTATTTGAAAAGATATTTTAGTTGTAGTGCAACATCAAACTGTAAGTATCAACCTGCCCTCGAGTGAAGACTGGGCAGATAAACAAGAACAACAATAATGACAAAAACAAGATACCTTCAGAGAACAATAAAGGAAACTAGAAAATTATATTCTTCAAATGATTTTCCCCTTTTCCAGTAAATGATAGTAAATGGGTGAAAAGAAATAAGATGATGATCTGAAAATATTTATACAAAAAGTCATTACGAAGTCAACATTTCAAAGAGCCAAATGTAGGAATTTGTCCTGAAAGCCTATTTGATCAGGTGAGAGCAGGTAGTGGAGTTCTCATTAAGTGCATGGTAGCTAGAAAAATAGAGCTTTATGGAAGACTAGATTCATTTTAATTGGAACAGGTCCCTGTGGAAAACGAAGTACGTCACTGAAGTTGTTCTCTAGATTATCTGTGGTTTTGAGGCTAGACTACTCAATGAAGCAATTGTTTTCTTATTTCATTAATTCTTCTGAAAAATAAACTTACTCTGTATTCTCTGGAAACAAAAACTGTAAAAATTGTGTTTTTAAGGGGAAGTGAATGCATATGCTATGAATTAATTTGTCTGCGAGTCTGGAAAATATTATGGATGTGGAGAACATTGATCAATTTCAACAATAACAACAAAGAACTCAGAGTCAGCAATGAATGAGACACAATCTCTTAGAGGGAGATTTGATTTCCACACTTCTTTGTGGCCGTTGCTATAAACAGAATAATCCATCTGGCACATAGTAGGACTTCAGATACTCATTGAATGATGCAATATTTTGGAAAACAAGTAAAATGTAACATTAAATTAAGCTATTAGGTGGAATTTAACTATTTTTTATTCACAAGATTCTGTTCTTTGGCTGTCATCCCATTTATTCAGTCATGATATTTTTGCGGCCATTAGTCATTATTTGATCTCATGTTTCAGAATTTACAGCATATCTGGTATGATATATTAGAAAGACATCTTGCATTTATAATCATGCATGTACGTCAGAAATGTGTGATGAGCTTATGAAATACCCCAAATGACTTGTCATTTTCCTTTTGTTTCAATGTGAAGACTTTTTCCTTGCTCCTAATGGTAAAAACTATAAATTTGGTACAGTGTATGTATGTGTGAGTGGAATGTGTGTGTGTGTGTGTGTGTGTGTGTGCGCGTGTGTGAGTGTGTGTGTTTTCTAGGTTGAACAAGTTCATGTAACTCTCTTTATTGAAAGATTCCTTTGGGTGCTCGCTTCGGCAGCACATACACTAAAATTGAAAGATTCCTTTGGGCTCTTAAAGAAGGAACGTTCTGAGCAATCATTTTCAGGAGGCAAAATGAGGTTTTTGTGTGTCCAGTACAGAGTTGATAAATTATGTTTCACCAAATGCTTTTTTTTAACTACAATGATTGTACTACTATAGTTAGGGCTTTAAAATATTTTATCATGCCTTCACTGAATGTTCTCAATATTGAGAATGAAATTGAATGAGATAATGTATGTTTCTAGTTTGTCAGCTATAAAGCAGTTGTTCTCATTGTTTCTGATGGAACAGCCTTATTCCCTATGACTCATGTGTTCCTACTTCACTCATTCATTCCCGTTTATATTCCTTTTAGGCTACATTATTCTTTCCTGTCAAAAGTCTAGGCAAAATAAAAGCAAACGGTGACCTAATTTCATTTAAGCCTGATTCTTGTATCAGAAAGCACAAGAGACATTTAAATGAGGAAGAAAAAAATCAACCTTGATTTGACAGTTGTTTGACAAAATTGGTAACTGAATTTGAAAGTTCACGGGGCCTTGAAATAGTAGTCATATATTATTGTTCCCAGCTTCTCAAAATTTTATTTCTCAGAACCAAGAGTTAAACATAAACTTATCAAAGCAGGTGGTCCTTGCTCTCTAGTCTCTTGATCTTATGAAATATGTAGATAAAACTTAAACCGCAGAGTGTCTCAAGTATTTCAGTTCTGTAACCATTAAGGTGCTTTTCAACCCTGAAATTCTGTGATTTCACAGTGAAAGCCCTGGAAATTGAGTTGAGAGAGGAGATGTCTTTCTGCCTTATATATGATATATCAAGGTAATGGTAAGTCGTTGTTTGACAAGGGGACATGTCTGACCTCCATGGTGTCTACTGCTATCTGTGAACAGCCAAGGTTATGCTGGGATTCCATTATACCTGTTCTGGAATCAAACAGTAATGTGACTGTAGATATATAAATCTGTAGCAATTATAGATGTACATCATAGACCTTCTTAAGCACAACCTGAGGAGGAAAAGTAATTTAGCTAAACTGAATAGTTTGGGAAAGTCTTTTATGTTTATTGGCACTAAGGAGTGAAAGAGGCAGGATGGAACAGAAATATTCCCCTCCCTCCCCCACTCCCATTGTCCTGCAGTGTAGTAAGACATGCATATTTGGGCTTCTTCTCTGGTTCCTGATACAGAGCTCTTAAAACTCTTGGAATTCCCTGAGTCATAAAGGTGAGAGGAGTATGTTTGTTGTTCATAACAAACCCCTTTCATCCACCCCTAGTACACTAGTGAGATGGACTCTTGGTGGGCTTCTAGATAGCTTCAGGATGGGGGCAAAATGACAGAGGAACCAACCATATGATTGGAGGGTTGGAACTTTCAGCTCCAGCCCTGCCCACCTCCATGAGAGGAGAGGGCCTAGAGATTGAGTTAATCAAAAATGGCTAATGATTTAATCAATCATGCCTAGGTGGTAGAACTTCCATAAACACACTTAATAGTGAGGTTCAGAGAGCTCTGGTCTGGTGAACACATCGTGGTGCTGGGAAGGTGGAGTGTTCAAGAAAAGTCTAGAAGCTCTGTGTCCTTCTCCCAGGCTTACCTATGCATCTCTTCCATGCAGTCGTTCTGAGTTGTATCCTTTCTAGTAAACTGATAATAGTAAGTAAACTGTCTTCCTAAGTTCTGTGAGTTAACCTAGCTAATTATCTAACATGGGGAGGGACTTGTGGGAACCCCTGATTCCTAGCGAGTCTATCAGAAGTTAGGGATGCTGGGTCAGTCATGTGACTGGTGTTTGAAGTGGGAGGCCGTCTTGTGGGACTGAGCCCTTAACCCGTGGGGTCTGCACTAACTCTGGGTTGTTGTTGACAAAATTAAGTTATATGACACCTAGCTGGTGGTTCAGAGAGTTGGAGAACTGGTTGGTGTGGGAACCCCCTCCCCTATATTTTATGTCAGAAGTGTTGTGAGTATTACCCCTCTCCCACTGCACAACGAATAACGAATTTCTGCCAACACTTCCTAGACATTTTGTAAATCTGAATTTTCTTTTTATTTTCCATCTCTACAGTCACTGTCCTGGTTCAGTCCCTTATAAACTCTGTACAGTCAATATAAACTCCCACTTCTCATAACATAATCTCTTTTTTTCTAGAATGCTTCTTTCTTCCAAATTAACCTTATCCTGTGTCTAGTTAATCCCTTTGATCCTATAAATCTCAGTTTAGGAGATTCCTTTGTGACTTAGTGTCCTCTTTTATGGAAAGACTGCCTATGTCCCTGGGAAGGTTAGGGACCCTTCTGTTCTCAGCATCATGAGAACAACACCATCCCTGTACTCACAACATTCTTTTCTTGAGAAGTAGACACCTCTGTTGGTTGTTTCTACATTCTCTGAACATAACAGAGTACTTGCTCTATAACAGTTCCCCATAAAACATTTCTTAAGGGCCCAAGATTGCTCTAAATTCCCCCTTGAAAATCAGTATAGTCAGCTGTGTTTCCACATATATTTCTTACCTTTGCTCAAGATACAAGAGAGGAGCTACTCAAGAAAATGTCTACCCTTCAGGTTTTATGATCATTCAGTTCTACACATCTTTCTTTTTTTTTTTTTTTACTTGCTAAGAGATTATTCACAAATAAAATACTTTTCATAAATAAAACTCTTAACAAATGATCATGCATTTGAATTAGTTAAGTTCAAAATAATATTACTTCTTCTTTTTAAAAATTAATTATTTTATTAACATATAATGTATTATTTGTCCTAGGGGTACAGGTCTGAGAATCATCAAGCTTATACACTTCACAGTATTCACCATATCACATACCCTCACCAATGTCCATAACACAACCACCCTCTCCATAAACCCTTCACCCCCAGCAAGCCTTAGTTTGTTTTGTGAGACTAAGTCTTTTATGGCTTGTCTCCCTCCCAATCCCGTCTTGTTTTATTTTCTTCCTTCCCTACCCCCCAACCCTCTTACTCTACCTCTCAAATTCATTATATCAGGGAGATCATATGATATTTGTCTTTCTCTGATTAACTTATTTCGCTCAGCATAATACCCTCTAGTTCCATTCATGTCATTGTAAATGGCAAGATTTCATTTCTTTTGATGGCTGCATAGTATTCCATTGTATATATACACCACATCTTTATCCATTCATCTGTTGAAGGACATCTAGGTTCTTTCCATAGCTTGGCTATTGTGGACATTGCTGCTATAAACATTCAGGTGCATGTGCCCCTTCAGATCACTCCATTTGTATCTTGAAGATAAATACCCAGTAGTGCAATTCCTGAGTTGTAGTGTAGCTCTACTTTCAACTTTTTGAGGAACCTCCATGCTGTTTTCCAGAGTGGTTGCACCAGCTTGCATTCCCACCAACAGTGTGGGAGGGTTCCCCTTTCCTCACACCTCTCCAACATCTATTATTTCCTGACTTGTTAATTTTAGCCATTCTGACTGGTGTGAGGTGTTATCTCATTGTGGTTTTGATTTGTATTTCCTTGATGCCAAGTGATGTGGAGCACTTTTTCATGTGTCTGTTGGCCATCTGGATGTCTTCTTTGCAGAAATGTCTGTGTACCCCACCCATTTCTTGATTGGATTATTTCTTCTTTGGGTTTTGAGTTTGATTAGTTCTTTATAGATTTTGGATACTAGCCCTTTATCTGATATGTCGTTTGCAAATATCTTCTCCCATTCTGTCAGTTGACTTTTGGTTTTGTTGACTGTTTCCTTTGCTGTGCAAAAGCTTTTGATCTTGATGAAGCCATCAATAGTTCATTTTTGCCCTTGCTTCCCTTGCCTTTGGCGATGTTCCTAGGAAGAAGTTGCTGTGGCTGAGGTCGAAGAGGTTGCTGCCTGTGTTCTCCTCAAGGATTTTGATGGATTCCTTTCTCACATTGAGGTCCTTCATCCATTTGGAGTCTATTTTTATGTCTAGTGTAAGGAAATGGTACACTTTCATTTTTCTGCATGCAGCTGTTTCATTCTTCTGCATTTCTCAACACCATTTATTGAAGAGACTATCTTTTTTTCCACTGGACATTCTTTCCTGCTTTGTCAAAGATGACTTGACCATAGAGTTGAGGGTCCATTTCTAGACTCTCTATTCTGTTCCATTGATCTATGTGTCTGTTTTTGTGCCAGTACCATATTGTCTTGATGATGACAGCTTTGTAATAGAGCTTGAAGTCTGGAATTGTGATGCCACCAACTTTGGCTTTCTTTTTCAACATTCCTCTGGCTATTTGGGGCCCTTTCTAGTTCCATATAAATTTTAGGATCATTTGTTCCATCTCTTTGATTTTGATGTGACATTTTGATAGGGATTGATTAAATGTGTAGATTGCTTTAGGTAGCATAGACATTTTCACAATATTTCTTCTTCCAATCCATGAGCATGGAACATTTTCCCATTTCTTTGTGTATAGTTTTCTGAATACATATTCTTTGCCTCTTTGGTTAGGTTTATTCCTAGGTATCTTATGGTTTTAGGTGCAGCTGTAAATGGGATTGACTCCTTAATTTCTCTTTCTTCTGTTGTTGAGGCATAGAAATTTTTGGTTGTTGTTGGTGTATAGAAATGCAACTGACTTCTCTGCATTGATTTTATATCCTGACACTTTACTGAATTCCTATATGAGTTCTAGCAGTTTTAGAGTGGAGTATTTTGGGTTTTCCACATAAAGGATCATATCATCTGCAAAGAGTGAGAGTTGAACTTTTTCTTTGCCAATTCAGATGCCTTTAATTTCTTTTTGTTGTCTGATTGCTGAGGCTAGGACTTCTAGTACTATGTTGAATAGCAGTGGTGATCATGGACATCCCTGCCGTGTTCCTGACCTTAGCGGAAAAGCTCTCAGTTTTTACCCATTGAGAATGATATTTGCTGTGGGTATTTCAGAGATTGCATTGATGAAATTGGGGTATGTACCCTCTATCCCTACACTTTGAAGAGTGTTGATTAAGAAAGGATGCTGTACTTTGTCAAACACTTTTCACCATCTACTGAGAGTATTATACGGTTCTTGTTCTTTCTTTTATTAATGTATTGTGTCACATTGATTGATTTGTGGATGTTAAACCAAACTGGCAGCCCAGGCATAAATCCCTCTTGGTCATGGTGAATGATCCTTTTAATGTACTGTTGGATCCTATTGGCTAGTATTTTGGTGAAAATTTTCACATCTGTGTTCATCAAGGATATTGGTCTGCAATTCTCTTTTTTGATGGAGTCTTTGGTTTTGGGATCAAGGTGATGCTGGCCTCATAAAATGAGTTTGGAAGTTTTCCTTCCATTTCTATTTTTTGGAACAGTTTCAGGAGAATAGGTATTAATTCTTCTTTAAATGTTTGGTAGAATTCCCCCTGGGAAGCCGTCTGGCCCTAGGCTCTTGTTTGTTGGGAGATTTTTGATGACTGCTTCAATATCCTTACTGGTTATGGGTCTGTTCAGGTTTTCTATTTCTTCCCTGTTCAGTTGTGGTAGTTTATACATCTCTAGGAATGCCTCCATTTCTTCCAGATTGTCAAATTTTCTGGTGTATCGTTGCTCATATGTTCCTATAATTGTTTGCATTTCTTTGGTATTGATTGTGATTTCTCCTCTTTCATTCAGGATTTTATTAAGCTGGGTCCTTTCTCTTTTCTTTTTGATAAGTCTGACCAGGGGTTTATCAATCTTATTAATTCTTTCAAAGAACAAGCTCCTAGTTTCATTGATTTGTTCTACTGGGTTTTTGGTTTCTATTTCATTTATTTCTGCTCTGATCTTTATTATTTCTCTCTCCTGCTGGGTTTAGGCTTTCTTTGCTGTTCTTTCTCCAGCTTCTTTAGGTATAGGGTTACGTTGTGTATTTGAGACCTTTCTTGTTTCTTGAAAAAGGCTTGTATCGTTATATACTTTCCTCTCAGGACTGCCTTTGCTATGTTCCACAGATTTTGAACAGTTGTGTTTTCATTATTATTTGTTTCCATGAATTTTTTCAATTCTTCTTCAATTTCCTGGTTGACCTATTCATTCTTTAGTAGTATGCTCTTTAGCCTCCATGTATTTGGGTTCTTTCTAACTTTCCTCTTGTGATTGAATTCTAGCTTCAGAACATTGCAGTCTGAAAATATGCAGGGAATGATCTCAATCTTTTAGTACCAGTTGAGACCTGATTTGTGACCAAAATGTGATCTATTCTGGAGAATGTGCACTTCCATGTGCACTAGAGAAGAATGTGTATTCTGTTGGTTTGGGATAGGATGTTCTGAATATATCTGTGATGGCCATCTGGTCCAGTGTATCATTTAAGGCCTTTATTTCGTTGCTGATCATTTGCTTGGATGATCTGAGAAATGGATGATCCATTTCAGTGAGAGGGGTGTTAAAGTCCCCTACTATTATTATATTATTGCTGATGTGTTTCTTTGATTTTGTTATTATTTGGTTTATATAGTTGGCTGTTCCCATGTTAGGGGAATAGATATTTAAAATTGTTAGATCTTGTTGGACAGACCCTTTGAGTATTATATAGTGTCCTTCCTTGTCTCTTATTATAGTCTTTGGCTTAAAATCTAATTGATTTGATAAAAGGATTGCCACCTGAGCTTTCTTTGGATGTCCATTAGCATGGTAAATTGTTTTCCACCCCTTCACTTTAAATCCAAAGGTGTCTTTGGGTCTAAAATGAGTTTCTTGTAGACAGCATATTTTGGGTTTTTATCCATTTTTTATCTTGGTTTTGTTTTTTTATCCATTCTGATGTCCTATGTCTTTTGATTGGGGCATTTAGCCCATTTACAACTAGGGTAACTATTGAAAAATTTTAATTTAGTGCCATTTTATTGCCTATAACTTGACAGTTACTGTATATTGTCTCTGTTCCTTTCTGGTCTACTACTTTTAGACTCTCTCTTTGCTTTAGAGGACCCCTTTCAATATTTCCTGTAGGGCTGGTTTGGTGTTTGCAAATTCTTTTAGTTTTTGTTTGTCCTGGAAGCTTTTTATCTCTCCTTCTATTTTCAATGACAACCTATCTGGATATAGTATTCTTGGCTGCATATTTTTCTCATTTAGTGCTCTGAATATATCATGCCAGTTCTTTCTGGCCTGCCAGATCTCTATGGATAAGTTTGCTGCCAATCGAATATTTTTACCATTGTATGCTACAGACTTCTTGTCCGAGCTGCTTTCAGGATTTTCTCTTTGTCACTAAGACTTGTAAATTTTACTATTAGATGATGGGGTGTGGACCTATTTTTATTGATTCTAAGGGGGACTCTCTGTGCCTCCTGGATTTTGATGCTTGTTGCTTTGCCATATTAGGGAAATTCTCTACTATAACTTGTTGCAATATACCTTCTGCCTGCCTCCCCTTTCTTCTTCTTCTGGAATCCCAATTATTCTAATATTGTTTCATCTTATGGTATCACTTATCTCTTGAATTCTCCCCTTGTGGTTCAGTAGTTGCTTGTCTCTCTTCTGCTCAGCTTCTCTATTCTCTGTCATTTGGTCTTCTAAATCACTAATTCTCTCTTCTGCCTCATTTATCCTAGCAGGAAGAGCTTCCATTTTTTATTGTACTTCATTTTTTTTAAATTTCAGCTTGGTTAGATTTTAGTTCTTTTATTTCTCCAGAAAGGGCTTTTATTTCTTCAGACAGGATTTCTCTAGTATCTTCCATGACTTTTTCAAGCCCAGGTATCACCTTGAGAATTGTCATTCTGAACTCTCGATCTGACATATTACCAATGTCCATATTGATTAGGTCCTTAGCCATTGGTACTTCCTCTTGTTCTTTTTTTTGTTGTTTTTCTGCCTTGTCATTTTATCTAGATAAGAATATAGGAATGAGAGAATAAAATACTAAAAGGGTGGCAAAGACCCCAGAAAAATGTACACTAATGAAGTCAGAAGAGACCCCAAATCAGGGGGAGAAGAAAAGGGGTAAAATATATTAATTAGACTGGTAAGTAGAACAGAACCACCCACTTGATTTTTGGGTGTAGTTTGGTCTCTTAGAAGAAACTGCCTCCCAAAATTTAAAGAAAGAAAAACATATATATACACAAAAATAAGGGTAAACATGGTGAAGGGATGGAATATAACTATAAAGATGAAAATTTTTTAAAAATTCTAAAAAAAGAATTGATACATTGGTTGGAAAAAGAAAGAAAAAAAAGTGGAGAGAATGTGCTCAAGCTGGAGACTAGAACAAAGCCCTGTGCTAGATGTAGGGTATATTTTGATCTATTAGAAGAAATTGTATCCCAAAATTTTTTAGGAAAAAAAACCTATATGTTTACAAAAAATAAGGTTAAATACAATGAAGGATAAATTATGACTAGTGAAGGTTTAAAAAGATTTTTTATTAGAAAGGTATTGTTAAGAGAAACTAGTTAAAAAATGTTAAAAAAGGAAAGAGGAAAAGTTAAAAAAATAGAATAAGAAAAAAATAAAATTAAAATACATTAACTTTGCAAGACTAACAGATCATGGGGAGAAAGCCATGAATTCCATGCATTGCTTTCACCTAGCTCTGAAGTTCTGCTCTTCTCCTTGGTTGGTAAGCTTGGTCTTGGCTGGATGTTCTTGCTGATCTTCTGGGGGAGAGGCCTGTTGTAGTGATTCTCAAATGTCTTTGCCCAAGGTGGAAATGCGCAGTCCTTGCCAGTGGCTGAGCTAAGTAATCTGCTCAGGTTCACTTTCAGGAGCTTTTGTTCCCTGAATGCTTTCCGTAGAGCTCTGAAGGACGGGAATGAAAATGGCCATCTCCCAATCTCCAGTCCTGAGGAGCTGAGAGGCCCCACTCCTCCATGCACCCTCGGGGAAAAGCAGTTAATCCCTCCTGTCTTCCTCGTCTCTGGCCACACCCCGTGGTCCCCTGGCCTGTGATCGAGTGTTTCTGTCTCTGGTGCACAGCCTGGTTTGGAATCTCTAAACCCAGCAGATTTCTGCAGCATGTCTCCATGCTACTTCTCCTGGAGAAGAAAGATGAGTCTCCATGGATCTGCCACCTGTGGGGTCCCTGCTCAAAGAGCAGTAGCCCAACTGTGCCTCGGATCATGGTTTAAGGTAACCCAGAGCTGAGAGCTCACTCCTCAGCTCCATCTCTGCTGCCAGCCTCCCTGCTCCCATACCTGGGTGCTCTGCCACACTCGGACACCCCCACTCTTTCTCTGACCCCATGGGTCCTGAGACCACACTGTCCCCATGAGGGTTCTAACCCCACTTAGTCTCTGGATCAATGTCCTTCAGTGGAGCAGACTTCTAAAAGTTCAGATTTTGTGCTCTGTTGCTCCACCACTTGCCAGGAGCCAGCCCCTCCCTCGTGGTCTATCTTCCTATTGCTTCAGATTCACTTCTCTGCACATCCTACCTTTAAGAAAGTGGTCGATTTTCTGTTCCTAGAATTGCTGCTCTTCTTCTCTTTCACCTCCTGTTGGGTTTGTAGGTGTTCAGAATGGTTTGATAACTATCTAGCTGAACTCCTGCAACCTGATGTCATCTCAATCTGCTACTCTTCCACCATCTTGCCTCCAACACATCTTTCTAAAACATGTATCTCACCCTATCCTTTCTGTACTTTCTTTATCTTCTTATAATTCTCAGGGAAAGTTCAGGATGAAGCTAAAATTCGGTTTACCCTTTAATATCTTTGGATTTGGGCTTTTCCTAGTTTGCTCACCATCCTTCCCTTTTCTACGTGCATCTTTGGCACCATTTGTAGAAGGACTTGTACTTTTCATAATCAGCATGACTTTCAAGCCTTTATGACCGCATGTCCACTTTCTCTTTTACCTTAAATACCTTCCATGTAAGACCTCCCCCCTTCATCTAAATCCTGCTCCTCTACTAATGCAACAACCCTCTTGGTTGGGACTTCCTTGTACCACCTCTGACCACATTACTTCCCCACATCCAAGGCTCTGTTCTTATTGCACCATGTTTTTCCTCTATCATGTACCCATCCCATTCACTGTCATTATCAGTTTCTGTTTCTGTTTCTTCTAGTTGAGTACAAACCCCTTGAGGGAAGGGCCTCTGTCTTGTTGGACCTGCATTTGCAGCATTAAGTGCAGTATTGGACACATAGTATGAGATCAGTTACAAAGGAAAGGAGAGGGAGAAACAGAAAGAAAACCCAAGAGAAGAAAGAACGATGGACATGTACTAATTTCTAGATATTTAAAATCATTCTGAATAGTAACTTCTTTAACACAAAGGTCCCAGTAGCTAAACGATTGCTGTCCTTTCCATTTCTATAATACCTTATAAAACAAAGATTAGTTTTACCATCACAATTCATTTGATCCTCTCAAATGAATAGATTTTGGTAATCTTGCCATTTTTGAAGCTGTAGAAAAAGAAACTTAAGAGATTCATGAAGCTGGGAAGTAAGAAAACCAGGATGTGAATCAGTCTGATCAACATAAATCTGGATTTTCTGGTGCCATATCCAGGACTAGCTACATAATTTGTGGGGCTCAGTACGAAATAAGAAATCAGGGCACCTTGCTCAAAAGTACTGAGAATTTCAAGGCCATGAGAGCAGAATGTTAAACCAAGCTCAGGCCCCTTCTGAGTGTTGGGCTGGGTGCATCTCCACAGGTTGTCTGTCCTTGAAGCTGGTCCTGACCAGGCTTTATCATAACTCCATGGGCTCTCCTTTTGAGCACTAAGAATGGGGTTGGCACCACATTGATCAAAGGCAAATTCTTCCTTGTCAAGCTAAAGAGAGCAAGAATTAGCATAATGCACCAAGCACTGGGGGTAGGTGTTTCTGGTGTCATCTCATGAATCCTCATAATAGCCTAGCACCTTCTGAGATGCCTTTCTCCCAACATCTTCACTGTCCAGCTCAGTCCTGTGCCTTTCAAAGCAACAGCTCTTCTGGGAAAGACTTCTTTAAGCTCATCCCTCTAGTTGGTATGAATCCTTGCCCTCCTATGTGTTCTCATTATACCCTCTGCTGGCTCCAGGGCATTACCTGGGTTAATTTTGCTTTCTTACCTGGTATGACAACAAATTGAGACTGAGTCACATAGCTAGAAGTAAAGGGGATTATTGTTGAGATAATTTAGGTTCATTGCTCCTTTCACTGCTCATCCAGCCTTCAGCTATGCTACTCTGTCCTGTTCGGGCACCTTTTTTCCATCTCACTTTACTTGTATCCCCACAGAAGTACACTGAGGTGTGTGTGTGGTATCTGGTTCTTTAGGTGAGATATAATACACTGACACATATACGGATCTTACCTAGGCATTGTGATCTGGTGAAGGTATGGCTCCGTGTATGTGAGAGTAAGTATGCCTGTTTATCTCTCCAAAACTGGAATTAAAGAAATAAGCCAAGAAAAATCATTCCTCTAAGAATAATACCTAACAAGCTATCACTTGCATCTGTAAAGGGAGGCAAAAGCCCTATGCATTCCAGGAAGCTTGAAGACAATATTAGCATTCCTTACAAGATATGATTTGCTAAGATACTAAACGCTCTTAGTGTCATAGTGGAACTGTTCCATTGGTCAAATGAACATTTTACTGTGATGTAATATCAAATTTTTAAGAGTTTGACTTCACTATTTAAATTTAAATTTTAGGGGTCTCTGGGTGGCTCAGTGGGTTAATGCTTCTGCCTTCAGCTCAGGTCATGATCCCAGGGCCCTGGGATCAAGCCCCGCATCAGGTTCTCTCCTCAGCAGGGAGCCTGCTTCCCTTGCTCTCTCTCTCTGCCTGCCTCTCTGTGTACTTGTGATCTCTGTCAAATAAATAAATAAAATCTTTTTAAAAAATAAAAATAAATTTAATTTTTAAAATACATTTAAAAATGTAATGTATATACCTCTATCTTTAAATATCAGAATTGATATATAGAGCAACAAGGTAGAGCTCAATGTTCTGGTTTTAACAGAAGACACACAGAAGCCAAAAATCAGTTCCTTGAAGTTTGTTAACTACTGAGATATGACCAAGATGAACAGCTTTGTATGGTTTAATTGGTTTAGTTAATTGAAAATGAGGTCACTGGTTTTTAGAAGATATTTAAAAAGTGCAATTAGGGATCAACGTTTTCTAAAGTGAATTCATAAATCTTTGATAATCCTCAAACAGAATATGAAGTATTGATATAAACAAGTCTCCTATCCATCATATAAAGCCATATGAGGTTAAATCAATGAGGCTGTTGTTTTGTAGCTGGATCTCATTTCTCCATGAATAGTAGTAAAGCTCACTGTAATACAGAACCTAATATGGAATTAATTTAAATTTTTTTTAAAGTGACTTATTTGTGGACACTCTTCCAGGATATTGGGAGGAAACTGAAGAATTGAAGGAGATCCTCATAGGCACATTCTGGGGAATCTCACTAATTGTTACACTGCCTCTCTATTGATTTCTCAGCCCTTCCTCCACTGTGATTGGAGGAGAAACAGAGGCATCCAAACTATTAAAGCAAAGTATGTGGCTTAGACTGGCAGGTCTAGAATGGACAGATTCACTGTGTCTGCCAAGGTCAGCTTGGCAAGGGCTTTGGTCCAGATAACATAATTTTTAGCCATTATTTTGATGGGTATCCTTTCAGAAGCCTAGAAATATTACCTCCTGTCCTTAAACTCAATCGCTCAACTTTCCCTTTTTTTACTATTGTGAAGGGAGTGATGTCTTGAAAATTTCAATACTCATTCTTTTCTAGTTTTTCAAGTATATGACATTTATTCTAGTTGGCCCAAGAATTCATCAAACCTGGAGAAGATTAAGACATGCTATTGCAAGGAGGATAATGTAATAGCTTCTGACATGGAAAATAAGATTTTTCAAATTCCTTAAGTTTCCTTTCAGTGGATCGAGAACACTGGAGGATGAAGAGAAGGAAGAAGTTGAAATTCAGCCAGTTGTGTGTTCTGATTTTTTTCTTGCTTGGGCTGCTGCTGAAAGACAAAAAAAGAGTAAGTAAATGAGAGTAAATGAGACCAGAATTGGACTTTTGTCCCCACTTTCATTTGAGACTCTAAGCATTGCAAGCTACTCCTTCAAGCTGCTTATCTTATGACGTAAATATTGTTCTTCTCATTTTAGAAATTGAGGCAAATGCAAGTGAACAGATTTGCTCAAGGTTATTCAGGTGGCATGGAACCCACATTTGAACTCAGGACAGCTAACTAAACTCTTTTAATTATAATACCATACTGCCTTTCTGTACTGCCTTGTGCACACAGCTGTGCTAAAAAGAAAAATAATAAATAAATAAATAAAATTAAAATAGTGAAAACCTGAAATAAAGTCAGTAAAATTTTAATATTTTGCATTTATAGAATAAATAAGTTTCTAATCATATTGTTATTGGATGTGATATCAAGGTATGACACTTACCATGCTAATGTCACCAGTCTTAAAATGTTAGTGGAAATGGAAATTTAATATTTAACTTTCACTTCCATGTTGTCTTGCTTAAAAGAAGTACAATGTCTCTGATTTTATTTATTTATTTATTTATTTATTTATTTTACAGAGTTCACACGTAGGTGAAGAAGAGGCAAGCAGAGAGAGAGTAGGAAGAGGTTACCTGCTGAGCAGAGAGCCCAATGTGGGGCTCAATCCCAGGACCCTGGGATCATGACCTGAACCGAAGGCAGAGGCTTTAACCCACTGAGCCACCCAGGCACCCCCAGAAAGTAAATTAATTGCGACAATAAAGTGCTCTTTAAAGCTCTTTCTAATAGGGTACTTTGTTTATATTCCAGCCATTTCCTTAGAGCTGGTGTAAATATTTCACAATTATTTTGGGAACCAAACTTTTTATATATAGGTTTATTTTCGGTCTTCATGTTATTTAATCCCATCATCCAACAGAATATAAACTATCTCTCATTTAGATGTTATTTTCACTTTTTGGTGGTTGGCTCTTCATTCACACATTGTAAAGAATTATTTCATAGCAGTTTATTTCTGATATCAACTTTTAAAACTTGACGGTTTGGCTCTCTTTATTTATTGTTTTATAGACTTGATGTCTCTAGTGCAAGCCTTCTTTCTGCTTGGAAACCTGTAGTTTAATGATGTAGCAATTCAAGTAACATTAACTACCCTAAATTAAAATGCTCTCCGGCAAAAAGTAACACTTGTAAATCATCGGAATTTGAAAAAAAAAAAAAATCAGCATTTTTCAGATCTGATCTTTAATGTACAAGATCTTGGTTAGAAAATGAAGATGAGCCTCCTGTATAATTTTTGCATGTATTTCAACATACGGATGCTGAGGTTCCTATAAAAGGGAACACCTTCGGGGCACCTGGGTGGCTCAGTGGGTTAAAGCCTCTGCCTTTGGCTCAGGTCATGATCCCGGGGTTCTGGGTTCGAGCCCCGCATCGGCCTCTCTGCTCTGCGGACAGCCTGCTTCCTTCTCTCTCTCTCTGCTTGCCTCTCTGCCTACTTGTGATCTCTGTCTGTCAAATAAATAAATAAATAAATAAATAAATAAATCTTTAAGAAAAAAAAAGGAACACCTTCATTACTAAGTGAGAAAAAACTCAAGAATATCATCAAACATAGTAGATGAGATCAGTTTTTTCTCAGCTTACTCAGTAATACATTATGAAAAAACTGCACAGGGAAAGAACAACCGAAATGTGGGTGGGACCCACTAAAAATGTCAAAATATATCCTAGTTGGAAAGAAATGGTTACATTTCATCAAAGTAGGAAAACTAACCGGGAGCAACTTACATATAGGCGTAAAAAACTTTTCTGCAGTTAAGTCACAATAAAATATTTGGCCTCACCTACAACAAAATCAAAATTCTGGGGAAATTTAACCAAGTACCTGTGGAATTTGGAGAAGCAAACAGAAATTTATGCATTTATCATTATGCCTATTAGAATTTCTAAGTGATCATGTTCTGTGAATAAGTAAGAAAGTTGTGAAAAGCTCTCAATTCTATCATGTCTTTATATGATACCACTCATGAATATGCAAAAAGATAAACAATTCTTCAATGTGTGTAAGCAGAACAAAGGCATTAGAAGTGAGCTCTGAAAGTTGCAAAACATAGCTCGACGTGTACTTCATCTTACATTATTGGTGTAATTAAGACACATCTGGAGATTAATGAATCTCCAAATATGCAGGTGACTGGCGAATCAAGGGTTTGGCTGACATATTCCAAATTTGAAATTATAATTTCTTCAAAATGGTTTTTAAAACAACATCCTGTGCTGTTATTAGAATTCATTCTCATGAACAATAAAGTAAATTTTATTACAGGCCCTTTTTCTTTGCTTTCAAAAAAGAAACATTATTCCTTTTTTTTGGTGAGAGAGAGTTGATAAATATTTTAAATGCATTTGGGAAGAAGTGAAAAAATATATCACAAACTAATCTCTAAAGCTTTCTAAGTACCCATGCCTTCTCTTCAAAAGAGGCAAAATGTCATGCATAATGAGTTTTTCTAATTTCATGGACTGAGCTCTTATATAATGCAACATGCGGGTGTTCACTGAGAGCAAGATTTTGTCTGTTTTATTCACACTATTCCCTGAACCTGAAACAGGACCTAGTTCATAGTAGGTGCTCAATACATATTTTGTGTATGATTGAATAAATAAGTGAATAAATAATTGAATGGCTAATTATATGCAACTGTAATACTAGAACTCTGATTTTACTGAAATTCTGCAGTTCCTAACTCCATCTGTGAGTATATCAACACACTTAGTTTTGGCATTTAATGTATTTAATGTGGTATTCATAATCACGCTAGCTCAAAGCTCAAAGAATTTTGATTAGGACCATAGACTTCTTCAATAGATTTGTAATTTCCTCAGGATTTCAGAAAGTAAATGTTTTTTTTTTTTAATATTTTATTTATTTATTTGACAGACAGAGATCACAAGTAGTTGGAGAGGCAGGCAGAGAGAGAGTAGGAAGAGGCTACCTGCTGAGCAGAGAGCCCGATTCGGAGTTCGAACCCAGGACCCTGGGATCATGACCTGAGCCGAAGGCAGAGGCTTTAACCCACTGAGCCACATCATGATCTCCAGGTGCTGGGATTGAGCCCTTAAAGTTATATAATGGGACCAAATGGCCAGCTTCTAAAAAGTAGCTAACCAGCTGACCTTAAAGGAAACCCAAGAGGGTGATGGTACCGTGCTTCACTGAAATGGTTTTCCTTAAGTTTACCAGTGGATGCTTTGCCAATTTTCTTTAGTTCCAAGAGTTTATAATGTCTGTTAATTTTATAGAATTGCAACTCCATTCTTCTCTTGTGTTTTGTCTTCTTCCTTTGAGCCCTTTAGTCTGACCACTCTACTTTTATCCCTCATTTTGGATCTTCTGTGTTTTAAGTGGTCAGTATTTGTTGGTATTCGGTTGTGACTCCCTACACCATTTTTAGATTTGGGGTATTCATTTCCTTACTTGGTGTCATTTGCCATGCATGCATGTAACTCTACTATCTATGATTTGTGAGCCCCTTCTGCTCCTAGTGAGGCAGGGGTCTCACCCTGGAAGGAGGGGATAACATGTCACACCCCATCTGGTCACAGTTCTAAAATGCACATCTAAGGGCACCTGGATGGCTCAGATGGTTGAGTGTCTGCCTTTAGCTCACGTCATGATCCCCAGGTGCTGGGAATGAGCCCTGCATCAGGCTCCCAGCTTAGCAGTGAGTCTGTTTCTCCCTTTGCCTCTCCCCCTGCTTGTGTTCCCTCTGTCTCTTCTTCTCTCTCTCTTTCAAATGAATAAATAAAATCTAAATAAAAGTAATAAATAAAAAAATAAAATGCACATCTCATGTTCCACTCCTTCTTAGAATTCTTCAGTACTTCCCAAGATGATGTTAAAATTCCTTAACATTTCCTGTGAGACTTTCTGTGGGTGGTACAGTCTGCCCCTCCAAGAATACATTTAATCATTTAATCTCTAGCAATACTGAAATGTTTGCAGTTTTCCAGCCATATTCTGCTCTCTCTCCTTTCACATGCTTCTTCCTGTGCTGACAACCCGCACCTCCCTGATGCCATTTACCTTCAGGACTCGGGTTATGCATCCTGTCCCTTGGGATACCTTCACTGTCTCCTTACAGACTGTAGGTTGTCCAGCTGCCTACTCTCTGGCCCCTTGTACCATCAGAGAACAACTGATCTATATTTGGATTACATATTTACTTTATTCCCTCCTGACTTTGAAGTTCTTGAGCACCAGAACTGTGAGTGGTTCACTATTTTGTTTTAATTTGCACTTTGTTCACTATTTTATGTATAGAAGCATGCTGAGCACAGATGAACCAGGCACTATTTTTTTTCATGAGTAAAAAGGTAGGGATTTTGTCTTATTCAGCATTGCATTCTAAGGACTCAAAATTATTAATATTTTCTTTTGGATTCCCCTAGTCGTCCCCTAGACATCATCCTAGATGTCTATGGATTTTTTCCAAATATTTGAATTTAAATTAATAAAGGACAAATAATTCATTTTAAGCTACTTTAAATTATGACCTAAAATTTTTAAATTACCTTTGAGCATCACTTTGGCTATTTCCTGTAAATTTTGGATATAACATAGTCATCATCATTAATTCCTGAAAAGTTTATAATTATAGATTTATATTTTGGTCTAATACATAAAAGACTGTTTTAGAATTCTTAAATGTTTGGGATCCTTCTTTAATATTTCTTCTGTAAATATCTAGTTTTACTCTTTTGCAAAGCAAAGATAGCGTATTTTGGACACTTGGAATTGGCAAAATATATATAGAGATTTATTTAAAGGGCCATGTGTACTAGTTAACTCTCTGTTTAAAGGCTTACAAAATTGTTATATATAAAATTCTGAATTTATTATTCTTCATTATGTATATTTTATACAATTGGTTAAGAGCTAAGCAATGTGTATTTAGCTGTGCCTTTGCCAAATTATCACTCAATACTAAGAATTTTCCTTCATGTATTTTGACAAATTTTGTTAAGTTTTATCTTTAATTATTTTAATGAACCTCTTTAATCCATGTTAAAAAATTTAGTTTCTAGTCTATTCAAATTAATATGGATACTTGTCTCATTTTTCTTGATGCTACTAATTCACTGCCTTTCCATGCTAGGTTTGTTTTAGTTCTATCTCTTTAGGTAAAGATCATTTGATTTCCAGTGCTGTGAAATGTCCCTTCTACCTCCCCTCAGGTGGAATGAGAAGGGATTCAAGAAAGCCCCTTAAGCCTTATGTGCTGGAGTCTGGGGCACAGTTTGCAACTAGAAAAGCTGAAAGGCTTGCTGCCTTAGAGACAGCCTGCATTGCCAGAATTCATATACCTGAGGCAACCTTGCAGGGGTGATAGGCACTTGAGAAAATGGAATCAGCCTCAGAAAGTCAGGATGAAGTCCTGAATGTCCAGGCAAAGGAGACCTCACTTGTATTAAGAGTGCAACAGTGGGGGATCCTGTTGCCAGTGACTGTTTCATAGAAATTACAAATACACTCCATGAGAAAGAATCAGCTTTAAATCCCTGCCAAGCTCAGAGGAAACCAGTGCCAGATTATATTGGTGCCTGTCAATGAGAACTGTCTTGGACTTTACAGCTGTCTAACACTTCTGTGAAATCTAGAAGATCTGGAGCCAGCCTGTCCATGGAGAAGAGGGCAGCGAGATAAAGGAGGTAACTGGAGCCGTCTGGGCACTGCAGGCTGTCCTCCTATCCCTTAGCCTGAGTGGGGGTGGTGAGGGGTGGTTGTTGTTCATAACAATTACTGTGGGTCTTATTTAGCATATCTATAGCTATATCTTTATCTATCTCTATATATGTATAATTGACATATAGTTGACACACAATGTTACATTAGTTTCAGGTGGATAACATGGTGATTGGACAAGTCTGTACCTATATTCACCACCAGTATAGCTACCATCTGTCTCCATACAATAAATGCTATTACAATGCCATTGACTATATTCCCTATACTGTATCTTTCATGCCCTCAAATTATCCATTGCATAACTGGAAGCCTGTATCTCCTACTCCTCTTCATCCATTTTTCCCATTGCCCCCTTCTCTCTGGCAATCACCAGTTCTCTGTATTATGGCTTTGTTTCTGCTTTTTGTTTATTTATTCTTTTGTTTTTTTAGATTCCACAAGTAGGAGAAAACATATAATATTTGTCTTTCTCTGTCTGACTTACTGTACTTTACATAATATCCTCCAGGTCCACCCATGTTGTCACAAATGGCAAGATCTCATTCTTTTTTATGGCTGAGTGCTATTCCTCTGTGTGTGTGTGTGTGTGTGTGTGTGTGTGTGTGTAACTTCCATCTCATTCTTAGGGGACTGCTCTCTATCCATTCATCTATCGATGGACACTTGGGTTGCTTTCATATCTTGGCTATTGTAAATAATGCTGCAATAAACAGAGGTGCCTATACCTTTTTGAATTTAGAATTTTGGGGGTTTCTTGAGGAGGTAAATACTCAGTATGGAAACGACTGGGTCATATTTCTTTTTTGAGGAAACTCCTTACCATTTTCCACAGTGGCCCCACCAATTCACATTACCACTAAGTGCACAGGGTTCCTTTTTCTCCACATCCTTGCCAAAACGTAGAGATGGAGGAAGTTTTAAATGCAGTTAAGAGTCTTGAGCATTACTTGAGAATGATCATGTAAGTTCCGAAATTAAATGTTTTCTGACTAAAAGTGACCAGAGGACTTTTTATTTTCTGAGAGTGATCAGAAACGTCATGGAATCTGCTCAGATTTCATTGAAGGGACACAGAGAGCTAAGTAGTCTCAGAGAACAGAAAAGAACGAGCAATGAGGGAAAAGAATAAAATTTTCTGTTTCATTCTGAGGGGACTGCTCTCAGTGACATTATAGTTTTCCCTCTGTGTGTTTTTCTCAGTCAGCAGTTCTCAAACGTTGATGCCTATCAGGATACCTGGAGATGTCAGAGCATAGAGCCTGCTCCCTGGAGAGAATAAGCCTGAACCTCTGGGTATATACCAGCTTCCCAGGTGATTCTGATTCCATCTAGAGGTTTGAGAGCCACAGGATTGGATGTATGACAGTGGCACAGTGGATGAGGCTATGTCATGAGCTGCCTGCTAACTGCAGATTTAATTCGAATCCCTTTGGGAAGCTATCTGTAACTCTACTCATTCCTTTCTCTCGATTGCTCATTCTTCCTGTCTGTGTTTCAACAACCTCATTTCTGTGTCTCATTTACTTGCATCCTAAAGAACTAATGTCATTCTCACCATTCTATGACCATTCCACCTTATTTTGTATCTAATTACTGTAATTAGGGTGCTTATTCTATTGTAATTCTGTGCATCATAAGACAGTGGGATGATGGCCAGGAAAGTACCTTGTACTTGATACAGTGATAGCCTTTTTTTTTTTTTTTAAGATTTATTTATTTGAGAAAGAGAAAGAGTGTCCATGCATGCTTCAGTGAGTGGGAGTAATGGGCAGAGGGAAAGAATCTCAAGCAGACTCCCCACCGAGCATGGAGTCTGATGTGGGGTTAGATCTCACGACCCATGAGACTATGACCTGAGCTGAAACCAAGAGTCAGACACTTAGACCAACTGAGCCACCCAGGCATGCCCTTTTTTTTTGAAGTAGGCTCTATGCCCAATATGGAACTCAACACAGGGTTTGAACTCATGACCCTGAGATCAAGACCTGAGCTGATATAAAAAGTCGGGTGTTTAATCGACCGAGCCACTCAGATGTCCCAATACAATGATGTCTTAATTAAAGAAGATTTCCCCCCATTTGTTTAGATTTATTATTTTTGCCTAACATCCTTTTATGTTAATATAATATGGTTTACAAAACTATACATTGGACAATTAGGCTTTTTATTTTAATATTCTACTTCAACTAATATGTTCTAAAATACGCATTTGCCATATTTATGAATGTATCATTGAACTGTATATTTGTTTCTTGGGGCTATTGAAGAAATTACCACAAACTTGGCGCATAAAATTTTTTTTTCTCACAATTCTGGAAGTCAGAAGTCCAAAATCAGTTTCACTTGGCACTAGTCAATGTGCTGGCAGGGCTGTGGGGGCCTCTGGAGGGGGAAATCTGTTTCTTGTCTCATTCAGCTTCCATGGCTGCCAGCATTCCTTCATTCACCAGCATCTTCAAATCGCTCTCTCTCTCTGCTGTGTCTTCACACTGTTTTCTGTTCTGTGTGTGTCTGTCTCATAATTCCTTCTGCCTCACTTTATTTATTTATTTTTTTAATATTTATTTGAGAGAGAGAGAGAGAACACAAGCTGGGGGAGCGAGAGAGGGAAAGCAGGGAGCCCCATGTGAGACTCGATCCCAGGACCCTGGAATCATGACCTGAGCCAAAGTCTGCCTCACTTTACTAAGAGACGTGATTTCACTTAGGGCCTACCAAGTTAATAAGGATAAGCTCTTATCCTTAATCACACTTAATCACATATGTTGCCATATAGGGGAATGGTCATAGGTTCTGGGCATAAGGAAATGTGGATATTTTGGGGGGCCATTTTTCAGCCTGCCACAAATTATATCGCTGTAACATTATGATTTCTATGTAATATTTCACTGTGGAAATATACCAGTGTATTTATATTGATGGACATCTTGGTTGTTTTCAGCTCCCTATTATAAGTAGTGCTGTTAGAAGGTTCTTGTCCATGTCTTCTGTTGTACAGATATAAGCTTTTCTAGCATATGCACCTAGGAATAACAATGCTGATCATGGCACATGGGAATGTTCAAATTTTGGAGGCAATGTCAAACTATCTTCCAGAATAGTTTTACCAATATGCTTTTACAATGGTAATGTATAAGAGATTTTTGGGAATCCTTCCTGACACTTGACATTGTCAGATTTTTAAAGTTGTGTAAATTTAATGGCCGTAAAATGGTACCTCATTATGGTCTTAATTTGCCTTTCCCTGATCATTAATCATATTGATTATCATTTATTTATTGTCCACGTACATTTTATCTTCAGTTAAATGTCTATGTCTTTTATCCATACAGTTCCTCCTTTTCTTATTGATTTTTAAAGGAGCGTTCAAAGATTTTTCCTCCTTTAAAAAAATATTCTATTTATTTATCTGACAAAGAGAGGGGGAGAGAGCACAAGTAGGGGGGTAGTGGGGAGAGGGAGAAGCAGGCTCCCCACTGCACAGGGAGCCTGATATGGGACTCGATCCCAGCACTCTGTGATTATGACCTGAGCCAAAGGCAGACGCTTAACCAATTGAGCCAGCCAGGCGCCACAAAGATATATTCTTTATAGTAATATTTTGTTATTGCAAATGTGCAAATGTTTTCTCCTTCATTATAGACTTTCCCATCCCTCCACCCTTTTCCTTAAGGTGTTTTGGATGAACAAAATTTCTTACTTTTGATACAGTAGAGTTTACTTTTCTTTGGTTTTGGTTTTTACAAATTAAGGTGTAAGGTCTTAAGTGTACACCTATATTTTCTTCTAGAACTTTTATATTTTTGTTTTGCATTTTAAATCCTTATCTCATATAATTGTTTTATTAATAATACTAATAATAGCATTCTTCTTCTTATGGCATGTGGTAGGGATCAAGTTTGATCTTTTTCCAAAATGGATAACTTTTTCCCAGTTCCGCTTATAAAACACTCCTTTTCTCCCACCTCTGCATATACCAAATTTGCACCCTGAAGTCGTTCTCTTTTGGAGCTTCTGAACTCTATCTACTCTACTGGTCAATTTGTCTCTATTACTATGCCAGCCATTATCTTAATTATCAGAATTTCATCATAAAGCCTGATTATTAAATCCCCTTAAGTAATTTTTTAGGTTAAAAAAACTTTAGGTTAAAAAAATGGTATCTGTGGATGAAGTATGTACATACTATACATGTAGTGTTATCCATTTTAAATATTTTCCTTTTAAAGTGTATGTTTTTGAAAGGGGTGGAATTAGTTAATTCTGAAACCAGACATTTATTAAATATTCTAATACGGAAGAAATAAAAATGTCTTCTTAGTATTGGTACATATGGGATTTTATTTACAGAGTTAGCATATTTTAACGAAAGAACCACAAGTTCCAAATTCAAGGTTAGCATTCACTAAAGGTACTTACAGCTTGCTACTTGTTTCTCCAAGTATAAAATGGGCCTGATGCAGCTTTTACCTCAAAGTGAATTGTTTGGTGATAAAAATGACAGATTTAACATTTTCTAATGAAGAGATACTTGGCATTTGCCTTTACTTGAGATTTTAATCTATTCTAAGCAATTAAGTTTCCACACATTAGAAGCTTTAACGTAGGGGTAAATTCAAAGTTGTTTCTGACACATTGGTTTGCCTGGAGAAGACTGAGGAAAATCACTGTTACTTGCTGACTGAAATTTCACAGATCCGGTGTCAACTGAGGGGAGCCTAACTGGCTTGAGGGTGGATAGTAGAATACAGCTACAGGTCCTTAAGGTAAACACATCCTCCAGTCTGCTCCATATTCTAGGGCAGCTGAAAAAATTCACAGATCTTTTTGTACTTAATGGACACCAATGCTGGGCCAAAACTAATTGCTGGGACCCTACACCACAGAGTCCACTTGTTGAGTGAGAGTTTTCAAATGGAATTCTGATATGAAAGATCAGACCCTAAATCCATTCTCTGGATTTTCTCCCTTCTTCCCTATCAAGCTAAGATAAATATCATGAACAGCCAACTGGATCCTCACAGCAACATCCTGATCAATACAGGAAGTACCATTTAGTAAGAACAGCCAAATAGGAACTCCTTGAGCTCCTGGAATAGTAGCACCAAAATAGTAGCACCAGTGCAATTTCCGCTGACAAAATGAATTCCACTCTCTCTGCCTATTTTACTCAATCCAAGCTCAGAGTCTCATATGGAAGCTCCTATTTGTAGAAGTTTGGGTTTTGTGGCAACACCCTAGGTGCTGGCAGTGGGAGACATATAGAGGAGTGGGTTTTTGGTCTTTTCGGGTTCTCTAGTGGGAGATAGTTCAATGAATGCATAGGATGGGGAGTTCTCCACGTATACAAAAGTAGTTCAGATTCTAGGCAGCCAAAAGAACACAAGAGTAATTTGCCCAAAGTCCTAGAGCTAACTGAAAGTGCTGAATTCACTAACTCCAAATCTTTCTGCTCTCAGACCCAGGGTAGATATTGTGTACGATATCTGTACACACTGTGTACTGTGTAAACAGTGATAATATTTTAGATTTATAGTATTATAAATCTAAAGTATTATAGTATAGATAATATTTTAGATTTATAGTATTTCCCGACAAACAAACCAACCCTGAACCACTCTGACACTTGTTTGCCCTTAAAAAATTTAGTGGTTTGAAGAATTTATTACTTTATGTAGCAGATGACCAACCTGAGATAAAGAGAAGCTTAATGACTTCCCCATGCAAATAGTCGATAGTAGATTTACCATCATTTGTTTTTCCTAACTCTGATTCATTACCTGCCCTCTGAAAAGAAAAGGATATGGCTACAAAGAAACACTTTGAAGCTGGATCATAAGTTTTTCTCACCCAGACTTTTCCTTGATGTGGGGGTGGGAGAGGTGGTTAGTAACAGGAAAACTGAAATTTGGGAGATACAGAAAATAATGGATTTGATCAGACTGGACTATGAGAGGATTAGAACCTAGTTAAATTATCACAGCTTTAAATAATGCAAAGTCCAGGGATGCCTGGATGGCTCAGTCAGTTAAGCGTCGTCTGTCTACCTTCCGCTCAGGTCATGACCCCGGGGTCCTGGGATCGAGTGCCACATTGGGCTCCTTGCTCATTGGGGAACCTGCTTCTCTCTCTGCCTGCTGTTCCCCCTGCTTGTGTGTGTTCTCTCTCTCTCTCTCTCTCTGGCAAATAAATAAAATCTTAACAAAAAATAATGCAAAGTCCAGCTTAAGTGGAAACATACTCTAAAAACTTCTTGGCATATTTCCTCTTTAATAATCCAACACCATCTGTGAAAACAAAATGAGTATTATAGGTCTCCACTAAATGGATTATATGTTTCTTAGTAGACACCTGTTCAGAGCACTTAGGTATTAGGTGACTCAGGGTCTAAAACATTTCCATATCTATTGATTGAACCTAGATATTGAATTGAAATGTCAGGAAATACAGTGGCAGTTTTAGAGGAAAAAGTGTAATGAAATAATATATATCCATTGTAAGCTCTTTATATTTGAGATTTATCAAAGGCAAAGTCTTAATTCATTTGTACTGAGCATCTAATTTATGAAATGCTTTCACAGTGCAACTGCACTGTGAAACATTGGCTGCTGCTGGGACAGCCAGTTGTGTGGTTATATATTATGGGCTGTAAGTTGTGGAGTTTAGGGAGGCCCCTCCATCCACTGGACTGACAACACAGGGCCTCTCTGTA
Source organism: Meles meles (assembly GCF_922984935.1). Taxonomy (NCBI): domain Eukaryota; kingdom Metazoa; phylum Chordata; class Mammalia; order Carnivora; family Mustelidae; genus Meles; species Meles meles. The sequence continues at coordinate 63,047,780 of NC_060072.1, forward strand.
ATGTTGGGTGTGCTTGGACAACCTAGCTAAATGTGGTGGCCATGGATTTGTCACTCAAATTTAGTCCATGGTTTTCTTTCTTTTATCACATGCTCTTCGGGGCCTGGAAAAGAGTCCATAAGAAAGAGAAGTATAGACTTGCGTTTTGTTATAATTTAACTTGTATTGTAGAAATACACTGAGCTTTGAAAAACAAATATAGTGATTCAAGAATCAGCAAAATTTAAACAGGAGGGGACATACACTGCAAGCAACTGTAGCCACACTGCAGTATACTTAAGAATTTCTGGAGATCAGAATCACCGAGGACTCTGACATACAGGAGAGTGAATGCTTTCCAAACTTGAGTTTTGTGTTTGTGTGTGTGCACTGGCACAATAATAGATGGTCAAAGACCTAGGGATATTCACCATCTCTTGAAAGGTATTATCTTCTGTGATAAAAACCAGTCTGAAATATGAAATAACATATCTCATTATGCAGCATGCATATTCCATGGATATGACTGTGGAGAAATGCGTGAAGAGAAATAAAAGCAGGAACAAATAGATACAGCTATTCTTCTGTTCTTCAGGACAAGAGGAAAGAAAGAGCTAAGGGAAGGCAGCCTGGAAGAAACAAACAAACAAAAAAAGTAGACAGAAGATTGCTCTAGGGTTAAAGCCTCTGCCTTCAGCTCAGGTCATGATCTCAGGGTCCTGGGATCGAATCCCACATCGGGCTCTCTGCTCAGCAGAGAGCCTGCTTCCTCCGCTCTCTCTGCCTGTCTCTCTGCCTACTTGTGATCTCTGTCTGTCAAATAAATAAATAAAATCTTTAAAATAAAAAAAAAGAAGATTGCTCTAGAAGTTCCTTTTCCACCTGCCTTACTGGGAGCCCAGCTGCCCAAGATGTAGACTTATGAAAAATGACTCTAAGCTAACCTGATGATGTCAGATAGTAAATGGGTCCTCCATTCAGGTAATTAATACATTTGTAACTTAGAGCATTGAGGTGGAACATATTTTGGCATAGACATATCAGCCCACCAAAGCCTAGTTTAAAAAAAAAATGAAAAAAAGTAGAAATGGCCTTTGGTCCTAAAAGACTTTTTTTTTTCATTAATCAACTCTCATTCCTAGTTTAGCAAAGAGAAGAGCCAATAGAGGTAAGTCTTTTAAAGACTTTTAAAAAGATGCTTGGAAATGGCTATTTTAGGACTTTTTACTCTCGTACAGTGCATCCTGACCTTTAGTGCTTGTAAGGATCAGCGGAAGTAGTGTAAAAAAAAAAAATGGATTTGTATGTTCCATCAGCAGAAATTCTGATTTGGTGGAAATAAGGGAGCCCAGGTATTTTATTTCTTAACAAGTTTCCAGGAGATTCCGAAGCATATGACCTTGAGAGAATGTGATGATCCCAGGTCCACAAAGCACAATATTCCTGTTTTGTTCATCAAACTCTTAACTGTGTGTAACACAGCTTCAGAGTCTAAAAATTAAGACAGAATTGGAGTGGAGAACCAGAAAGGGATTGCAAGCTGCTGAATAAAAATATTCATCCATTCTGTGAAAGCTGATAGGAGGAGGATTTTTCTTTGAGAGAAAAAACATATATTACAAGGAAGTAAAGCTTATCTTTTTTCTTCCTAGCGGGATTGTTTTTAAGATATTGTTTATAGTTTGAAATGTCTCCCTTGATCGTATCATTAGCAGTAATGGTTGGTTGGGGAGTTTTAGAGGTGTTTTGTCAATTTTGAGTAATGCAAACATCCACCCACAGAGATATTATTTGAGGATGTCATTTTAACAGAGCATTTAAATATGGAAATATTTCTGTATTTGCATTTACAAGGTATATCTATTTCTATTAAAGATTCTCTGAGGAAAATATTTAGTATTGTTTAAATATGTGCTTATTGTTCATAAAACAAAAGCACTGCTTCTTAGAAAGTTGAAAACAGTAACTAAATATAAAGTTTCCACATAGCTTTCTGAACATTAATCATCAAAGAAGAGTTCTCAAGCTAGTAATAGTTTGTGGACTCAAATTTATTGACTTAATTATAACATTGCTACAGTGAGAAAAAAAATCAACCCACCAGAAATACATAGAAAACTCTTATAATGTGACTTTTTTATTATGGAAAAGAACATAGGACAAGAGTTTTGAAAAATATTATTATATATACCACTTAAATTGCTTCCAGTGGAAACTCAAAAGAATAGAACTGTGTGATAGTGAAATAAGAAATGTTAAAGAATAAAATAGAACATGGCCTAATACAATATGCTGTAGGGGAAAATGAAATGTGTGCTGAAAGACAAAAATAGTAAATATAAGAAATCAGGGCAGTAAAAGACAAGACTTACAAGAATAACCTTCTAAGTTTCCACAGAGAGTTTAAGAATGCTCTCTGAAGATGGAAACCCAGGAACCAGATGGTCCAAGATGATTCTAAGGAGAGGCCTGGATGAAGAAAAAGAGAAGCAATGATTATAAAATTATAGATCTGGAAGGGATTTGAAAGATTAGTCACAGGGCGTCTGAGTGGCACAGTTGGTTAAACCTCTGACTCTTGACTTCAGTTCAGGTCATGATCTCGCACAGAACAGCCTCTCGTGTCTCTGTTCATGGTTCATAGAATGCATCTTTAATAGACTCCCTTGACTCATTTTTTTTTCTATCTTGTACCTTGTCCTACTCTACATCCTGCTTTTTTTTTTTTTTTTGCTTTGAAATTTAGAAACAACTTTTATTTAAGATCTGAAATACAATTCCTAAAATATCAACTTCTCCGGAAAACCGTGGCTACCTAATAATGTGTTACCTCTGTCCTGTTAGAATGTGTGTTAGACTCAAATACAAAAACCAGGAAACAAATCACCATCCTTCAACAATCTGAGCAAAGACAGAATGCCTCAGGAACAACACAGAGGGACTTGCAGAGGATGGGCTGTTTCACTTCAAACCGCATTTAAAAAAAAAAAAAGCACAAATGCATGGGTTTTCAGGTACATGCATTAAGTTGAAACTTTGGCACTAGGAGTCAGGACATTTTGTAACATGGTGTTAACACATACTAGGAAATTGTGTAGCATCAAAGGGATAGAACCACCAGCATTCAAGCAACATTGTCCACTAGGCACTAAAATGTTCTACTGAATGCTGCTTCTTCATCTAATTACTGCGTACATTGGTAGCAACTTTGAAATGAGAAAAGGAGCTTGCACTCTTTTCATTTTCTAGTTAAAACAAAACAGAAAACAAACTGAAACACAAGCCCTGTTCTACATTAACAATTTTAAAGAACATCAATTTTACAAGAAAAAGACTAATAATAAAAAGTGTTTACAGATACAGATGTAACAGTGAGTGGTCAGTAGACCCTCATGGGGCTTTGTGGTGGCCAAAGCCACTTCGTAATCACTGGCAGTAAACAGAGATGCAGCATTCTTTGCCAGGTATTTTAGGAAATCATGCGAATAGCCCAACAATAATGCAACGCTCTTCTCATCAAGGGGCGTATATGCCAATATTGCTCCAATTTTAACAAATAACAAATAATCTCTGAAGGTGTGGGGCTCCCTCAGCCTGGGACATTGGCAAGCCAAGAGGATTTCTGCATAGTGGGGCCTCCCAAATATGTAGAGCAGCTGAGTGCCCAGTATCACATTGAAATATTCTTTTATTCCTGCCACAACTTCATTAACTACGTACTCCTTATTACCAACATTTCCCTGCAACTTCTTGCAATTTGCATACTCTTCCAGAATGACATCTGCCTTTTCCTTAGCAGGGAGTTGAAACAGCTGCTTCTAGCCTGGTAACTAAGTCGCAGTCCTGAGTAAGCCATGGTTTTAATTCTTCAGGAATCCTCACTTTAACTTCCATTCTATTCCTTCCTTCCTTCGTTCATTCCTTCCTTCCCTCCTTCCTTTCCTTTCCTTCTTTTCTTCTTTCCTTCTTTCTTTCTTTTTTGAGAGAGAGAGGGAGAGGGAGAAACATACCCCCCACTGAGTGGGGAGCCCCACACAGGGCTCGATCCCAGGACCTGGAGATCATGACCTGAACTGAAAGCAGATACTCAACTGACTGAGCCTCCCAAGCACCCCACTTCCATTCTATTCTTAAGCGGCTTCTCATTTTCAACAATGGGGTCTGTCTGGGGCCCTTTCCTTCTGAGGTGGCTGGGGTGCTTTGCTGGCACTACCACCATCTCCATTTTCAGGAGTCTTCTGCTTGTTCTTTCTTGTCTTCCTCACAGATCCCAGTGGTGATGGTGGTGGGGGATTCTCTGCAGAACGACCCCCCCCCCCCCCCCAACTGCCTGGGAGAGTCAGTTCCAGATTCTTCTGCTGTGGACCAGCAGTCTTCTTTTCTGAGGAAGCCTCTTTTATCTTAACTTCTCTGTATGTTGCTTCTAGTTGGTTGTTTGAAGTTGTCTTCTGCAGATTGTTGTCCATGAGTATGAGAACTCCGCTTTCTGGAACTCATTCAACCCTGTTTTCATTCCAACCAATAATCTTCTTCCTTCTTTACCTTCCAAGAACTCCTAGTGTTTTCCCAGATGGAACTTCCTAGATCTCCTGGGATGGTCTGGAAGGATGAAGTGGGAGACACAACCCAGATTCTGTAATCAGGGATCGTTCTGTAATCAGGATCAGATCTTCTGATCCTTACTATACAGGAAACCTAGCTATTCTGATGATGGCTTTTTGTCCTGATCTCCAAGCATAGTGCCCTTCAGGCAAATATGCACACACCAGTTTTCTCTACATCCTTCTCTTAAACATCATTTTTTACTACGCTATTTCTACCTCTGTCTTATACTCTGAACTTGACATTTATATTAAAGCTTTGGCTGTGGCTGTGACTAATCATACTCTGCTCTCCACAATCAACCAATCCTCCTTGATACCCTCATATCTTGACACATCCTCAGCTCTTCACTGTCCATCCCCCCACCCTCACACCCCTATCCCAGTTGACTTTCTTTTGCTCTGTGGTCAAGACTTTCATAAGTCCAAAATCTTAATTTGAAAGCTAAATAAATGAAGTTCTATAGAAGTTATGTAGCTTGCCTAAGTCGTTTGGGTAATGAGTAGACATAATCCTGTGATTTACATCCATTCCAGTTGTATTTCTACCTATAGTTCTCTCTTTAGTCCTAGCACAAATGGGCAGATACCTAAGTTAAACTCAGGTCCTCCTTCTAGTAATTTTTTTTCTTCAGCTCACCCAGCAACAAATTGTCAAGAAGGGAGGCCAAAACAAGGGTTTGTGCTCCATTTATCATGATTCTAATGTGATTCCTTAGAAACCCAGCACACCTTGGCCCTCAGGTAGTGTATGGCTTGCTCTACAAAGCATGGTCCACAGACCAACAGCAGCAGCATTACTGGAACTTTGTGAGGAATATAGAACCTCAGGTCTGCTTCATCTACGAGCATCAGAATCCTCATGTGTTCCTTATATTGATGAGAGGAAGGGAGGCTGAAGATACGGGAGCAAAACTCCTTGCTTTGAATTTTTTAGGAACTGTGTTGAGACACTCATTTCCCCCCTATGCTTTTTACCTTTAAAAAAAAGTCATTATTGTTTTTAACGAGTAGTTTTTTTAAGAGCAGTTTTAGATTCACAGCAAAATTGAGAGGACAGTATAGAAATTTTCCACATTACCCTCTGCCTCCACACATGCACAGCCCCCATGAAATAGTACATTTGCTACAATTGATGAACCCACACAGACACATTATAATCACCCAAAGCCTATAGTTTACATTAGGATTCACTCTTGGTATTGTACATTCCATGGGTTTAGACATGTACCCATCATTATGGGATCATTCAGAATATTTTCACTGTCCTCCATGCTCTGCCGGTTCATCCCTTCCATTTCCGCCACCCCTGAGAACCACTAAACTTTTTAAATTGTCATAGTTGGCCATTTTCAGAATGACATATAGTTGGAGTCATGCATATGTAGTTTTTCCATATTGACTTCTTTTACTAGGATTCCTCCATGTCTTTTCATAGCTCGATTACTCATTTCTTTTAGTGCTGAGTCATATTCCATTATCTGTATGGACCCCAATTTGTTTATCCATTTACCTACTGAAGGATAAGTTGGTTACTTCCAAGTTTTGGCAATTATGAATAAAGCTGATAAAAACATCCATGCACAGATGTTTGTGTAGATATGAACTTTCTACTCCTTTGGGTAAATACCAAGGAGCATGTTTGCTGGATTGTGTAGTAAGGATCTGTTCACATTGGTAAGAAACCATCAAACTCTCTTCCAAAGTGGCGTGCTATTTTGTGCTCCCACCACCGATGAATGAGAGTTCCTGTGGCTCCACATGACCACATTGTCAGTGTTCCAGAACCTGGCCATTCTAATAGGTATATAGCAGTATCTCATCATTGTTTTGATTTTCATTCACCTGATGACATACAATGTGGATCCTCTCTTCATGTGCTTATTTGCAGTCTGTGGATTCTTCTTTGGTGAGATGTCTGTCAAGGTCTTTGGCCCATATTTTAATTAGATTGCTTCTTTTCTTAATGTTGACTTTGAGTTCTTTGTATATTTTGCACTGCAGTCCTTTATCAGCTGGGTCTTTAGTAAATATTTTTTTCCCGTGTGTGTTTTGTTTTCTCATTCTCTTTACATTGACTTTCATTTGTCCTTTTAATGAAGTCCAATTTATCAATTCTTCCTTCATGGATTGTGCCTTCTGTGTTATATCTGACAAGTCACTGCAATACCAAGGTCATCTAGGTTTTCTCCTATGTTATCTTCTAGGAGTTTTATAACTTTTCATTTTACATTTGCTATCAAAAATCTTAAAAGATTTCTTTTGTCGCTTGCAGTACCTGAAATAATAACATGTTGGCCTTTCTTGCTTGTGATAACAAGGGGTGCTTGAGTGAAATTTATGTCCATTCCTCCTTTTTAGGTACTTCTAACTGTGATTCAAACCACTGCAGGATGTAAAGGCATTCTGATCCACTGAAGAGAACAAGTTTAGAATGTATTAAATATGTTGCATGTTTTAAACGCTAACATAATGTTGAAATGTGTAAACATGCTTCCTATAAACAGTCCACAAGGCACAATATTCCTGCTTTGCTCAGCAATAGCTAGGCTTTTAAAACCATGTGCAACACAATCCTGGAGTGTAAAATGGTAAGAAGAAGGTGAGAACTTGGAAGAAATTATTGGGAGCTGAAAAAAAGTGGTGCTTATATTGTGTGCGCTGACAGAAATTGTCCATTTCAGTGTTCTTCTATACCGTAGCTCACATTTTGCGAGGACAATATGGGTTTGCCTTTAGCTATTGTCTTATAAAGTGGAGCTGTCTTCCAAATGAGCTGTGTCTGCTGGGCATTTGAGAAAATATGAAGAGCTGAGAAAGCATGACAATTCCTGATTCAGGTCTGGCCACGCTGACTTGGTATGCATGCTGCAGACAGGAAATTCTGGTGCTCAGTCTCTGCTTAAGGGAACTCGGGTGTCTGCAATAATAGAAGGAAAAGGGAAGGCATGTATGGAGCACCTTTGATATATACATCCAAGGTTTTAAATTCTGGGCAGACTATCAAAATGTAATTCTATACATAATCCAAAAGAAGGCATAAACAGAGTATTTCCTTTTTATTACCACTTTTTCTCCTTGTTTCCCCCCCAAACTCTATGTACTAAGAATATTTTCCTAGCTTCAAAGTTTATAAAATTAAATGTCCTAGATACTTCCAGCATAATTAACCTCTAATAGAATCCTAGAGGCCTAATTTAAATCCTCAGGATTCTATTTTAGGTTCCAGTAGTATAACATATAAAGTTTCATAAGCTTCAAAGATTGACATTTTGTGTCCTGGAGGTAGCAGACCCATTGCCTTTTATGTACAGGTTTGATTTTCATTCGTTTTAGCTCATCTCTGGAATTTTGGAAAGAATGACTGGTTTCACAGAAATGCTTCTTGACTTAGAAGGTTTGACTAATGGAGGGGAAATAGCCTGAGGCAGATGAATGGGGGGGAACACTGCCTGGAAACTAGAGAAATGAGAGTAGTTGAGGGAGAAACTTTCCTGTGTTCTTTGGCCATTACTGCTCCATTTGTTCCACTTTTGCAGTTTCTAGTTGCAGAGATGTCGGGAGCATAAATATGAGAAAGTGTCACTCAAAATGACAGCTTAAGCCACATGTGCTTAAGTGATTTCAGCCATACCATGCACTCCAAATCAAGCCTGGAGTGAACACATTCACCAAAAATTGGAAAATGAAGTGTTGTCCTTACAAAGTGTTTGGCCAGCTATAGATAGGTGACGTGGACCCAAGATCCCAGGCATGTTGTGAGGGATAACTCTAAAGCATGTGACATCAAGGTGGTGATGACCGGATTTAGGCAGAAGTGGAGAGACATTTCCAAGTCCACATCTTGGTTTTTCACCAAACATTTATTATTTTCTGAACCAAATTCTTCAATGACGCCAAATTCCGATTCTGAAAACAATAGGTTATGGAGACACCCCCCCCCAGGGGTAGACTTTAGGACATATATAATGCCATCCTACCCCTCTGCATTTCTTTTCCTCTTTTCTGTGCCTCAGTATCTTTAACACTGCTGGCAGTGTCCAAATTGAGGTCTCAGTTGTGCTGCTGGGAGAATCAGTGGTAGGAAAAAGGGGAAGAGACGTTGTCAAGATCTAGAGAAGTACCAAAGATCAATAATACAATGCTGGGATGCTAAGAAGAGCAGGCAGTAGCCAACTGTAGGCATTCGGTTGTGACTTCCACATTTGGATAGGATATGGAGATACAGAGCCCAAAGAGGGATGAATAGATAACCCAGAAATCAACAGGCATGATCGTGAAGGTGATAATACTATGACACAATACATTAACACATTTATATCACATTTACCTATGACGCATTTACCATTTACATTATGTGCATGTACATTACTATGACATACTATCACCGGATATGCTCAGACTCCATCCATCCTGACCACTCAGTCACATTTCATGGCATTGGTTGACGTGTTGGAACCATAAACCTCGATGACACCTTACATACCTTATTTTATTTACTGTTCCCAGGAAGACTTGGTCAGCTCCTGTTTTACTTCCGTTTTCCCTGTTGAAGAGACGGAGGCACAGAGAGGTAAAGCAGCTCTCCACATCACATGCCCATTCTGGCTCTAGAATCTTAGATTTAATGGATGTGCTTTGCTGTCTGTCTTGTATCAAGCTGAGGAGGAGGTGAAGAGATGAAAGAGGTGATATGTAGGGGTGAGACTGGATGTCTCTGTGAAATGGAAGATTAGGTTTAAAAGAATAGTTGAACAGGCAACCGAGAAGCCCAGAAGCCTCTGGTCAGATGGGAAGTGTTAATGATGCCAAAACCAAACAGAGGGCCACTGCAATGAGAGGAGGACATGGAGGAACAGGAAGAGCCTGATATTTTGTGCTTCCTTCAAATGAATTTGGCTTCTCCTAAAATGGTCCTCTCCAAACAGATATGTAAGATGAGCCATTAAAGTATGAAGAAAATGTCAGAATGTTAATCTAACCTAGTTATATAATACTTATCAAAAATATATTATTTCCCCATATTAAAGATATGGATTGATTCTGGCTTCTTCACTTGAATGTACATGAGATAATCTTATGTAATGCACATTTCCTAATACATCCTGAAAGGAGAGCAGAAAGAAATTCCACAACACAGAGGGAATTAACAATGTCTCACAGTTTACTTGCACCTAGGGAAGTGGATTTATGGATTGTAGTGTCTAGTCTTAATGGCACTAAACTTCCAAATTGACAAATGGTTCTAAAAGATTTCTGCAAAAACAAAACAAAACAAAACATAACAAAACCCCCCAAAAAAACATAGATTGAAAAAATTTATAATGCAAGAACAAGCGGGGAACAGATTGGAAGAACTGCTGCCCTTTGCATCCCTAGCCACATTATGAAGTAAAATAAGGATCATTGATCACACTAACATAATTATACCACATTGCTCTCACTGGTGTTTTTGTGCAAAAAAATGACATAATATGAATTTACATCGTATTATTTCTTCTTTAGGTTTAGAATTAAATTGCATTCTTAGAGAGAGGCCTGAGAGATACAGGATGAGAAAAGCATCTCACATTGGGATGATCCTATGGGATGCGGCAGTCTTGGAGGCAGATTTCAGGAATCAGCATCCTTGGTCCAGCAAGTGGTGTAGGTGCTGGAAATGGCCACTGAAGAGCAAGAAGGCAAGACACACATTTCTCAAGTGGGGCCAGCTGATGTGTCAGACATGGGTTCTTAGCTTGGGGTATAATGGGTCAGTGCTTCACAGAGGGTTACCAGTAGATTGTATGAGAAGTTTGGATTTCTATTTATTGGATAAGACTAATTCCTTACTTTACTTTCCCCTTTCAAGTGGATCTTTGGAAGATGGAAAGAAGGTGTACTAGGTATACTAAGTTGAATTGTGTTCCCCCTTTCCACCAAAAGATAGGTGCAAATCCTAACCCGCAGTTCTATGAATGTGACATTATTTAGAAATATGGTTTTTGCAGATGTAATCAAGTTAAGATGAGATCATACTGGATTAGTGTGGGCCCTTATCAAATTACAGGTGTCCTTATGAGAAAAGAAAAATTTAGCCTTTGGGGTTTTTTCAGCTTCCCTGAGATATAATTGACATACAACATGTTGTAAGTTTAAGGTATATAAAGTACTGATTTGATACACTTACGTATTTCAAAATTATTTCCACCACAGTGTTCGCTAATACCTCCATTGTATCACATAATTACCTTCTGGGGAGGGTAATAACATTTAAGATCTACTTTCTTGCCAACTTTCAAGTATAAAGAATTATTAACTATAATCACCATGCTGTGCATTAAATCCTTATAAGTTATTCATCTTATACCTGGAAGTCTGTACCATATAGCCGACATCTCCCCCTTCACCACATCCTCCAGCTCCTGATAATTGCCATGTTACTTTCTCTTTCTATGAGTCCAGGTTTCTTTAGATTCCACATATAAGTGATATCAGACAGTATTTGGTATTTCTGTCTGGCTTATTTCACTTAGCATAATATCCTTAAGGTCCGTCCATATTGTCTCAAATGGCAAAATTTCAAGGGGAAAATTTGGAAGCAAAGATAGACAAGTGAGGTGTGTCTGGGTGGCTCAGTTGGTTAAGTGATTGCCTTTGGCTCAGGTTATGATCACAGAGTCCTGGGGTTGAGCCCTGCATCTTGGCTCAGGGGAGAACCTGCTTCTCCCTCTCTCTCTGCCTGCCACTCCACCTGCTTGTGCTCCCTCTCTCTATCAAGTAAATAAATAAAAACAGTCTTTAAAAAAAAGATAGACAAGTGAGGAAGAAATCCTCAGAAGATGGAGACAGATTCGAATGATACATCTATGAGCTAAGGAACATCCAGCATTGCCAATAGCCCCCAGAAGCAGGGGGACAGGGGTGTAACATTCTAAGAATATCCCAAAGTAACCAACCCAGCTGACAAACCTAGATTTCAGATTCTAACCTCCAGAACTATGACAGAATGAATTTCTGTTGTTTTAGGCCACTTAGTCTGTGGTAATTTCTTATGGCAGCCCTGGGAGATTAGTATAGAACAGTAGAGATTAGCTCTCTATTTTGGGAGAAAGTTAATTGATTTGCCCATACTGGGCTTCAGTTTTACCTAGAAGAGTAATGTCAGAACGAAGAGGCAATTTAAAGTTTCCTTAGACTTCTTTTTTTTTTTTTAAAGATTTTATTTATTTATTTGACAGAGATCACAAGTAGGCAGAGAGGCAGGCAGAGAGAGAGAGAGAGAGGGAAGCAGGCTCCCTGCTGAGCAGAGAGCCCGATGTGGGACTCGATCCCAGGATCCCGAGATCATGACCTGAGCCGAAGGCAGCGGCTTAACCCACTGAGCCACCCAGGCGCCCCAATTTCCTTAGACTTCTTAATGGCAAAAAATGCATGTGCTTAGATGTGCTTCTCTCCTTTTCCTTCCTTCCTTAATAATAAAGTATTATACACTACTCTGTTTTGAGCAGGATTAAAACAACATAATTAGATCAGTACATTTTAGTCTCGTGGTTCTCAAACCTTAGTGCGTATCAGAATCAGCTGGAGGGCTTGATAAACATTGAGTGCTGGGTCCCAACCTCAGGAGTTTCTAATTCAGTAGTTTGGGAATTTGCATTTGTAGCACGTTCCCAATGCTGAGGCTGCCGGTCCATTTACCACACTTTGAGGAACGCCTCTGTAAGTGCATGTGTTCTAAGCATCATCCCAAGGATTTGAATTTTGACCTAGGGCACTGTGATGTTCTCATATGATGATGCAGGCTTTTTTTTTTTTTTTTTATTCCCCAAAGATTGATTTATTTATTTTAGAGAGGGAGGTGGAGGAGGGGCAGAGGGTGAGGGAGAGAATCTTGATCAGACTCCCCACTAAGCGAGGAGTCCTGTCTGGGGCTTGATCCCATGACCCTGGGATCATGACTTGAGCCAAAATCAAGAGGGGGATGCTCAACGGACTAAACCACCCAGGCGCCCCGAAAATGCAGTTTTAACCAGTAACAAGACAAGGTTTGTACACCTGCAGCTGCAGAATGTTGGTAAATCAGGTGGGAGAAGCTGAGGCTGTTATTATCATAGTAAATAAGGGGTCATCTGCTGAGTGTGAGGAGGGCAGGGAGAAGTACTGGATATTTGAAAGCAGAGCCACAGCTTTGAAACTGTTACCCTGGAGAGGGGGAGACTCAACTGATGAGAAAATGTGGTAAGTTTTCCAGGCTTTGGTGAAGGCTCATGGTTAGTGTTTTAAAGTGAGATGGGTTAGCAGTCTGGCTGGTTTGTCGTCACGGGATGAGCCACTCAGGTGCAATCGTGAAGTATGCAGAGATTTAACCTCACTAGATATGGGGGTTTGTCCTGTCATGCAGTGAAGGATGGATGTCAAAGAGCTGACATTATACACAAAGACATGAAGTTAATGACAGGCAGTAAGAAGTGAGGTCTGAGTGAAGAGGTTTCCAAGTTTAATGGATTATATTGAGGCTTGGCATGAACAGTTACTGGAATTGGGATATAGGAAATTCACAAAGTAAAACAATTTTTTAAATAGATATGAAACCATTCATATTTTGTATCTGTTCTTGTGCAAATTTCAGTGAATTGTTTTTCTAAAAATGTTTTTATTTATCTAATTTATTGTCATGAAGGTGTTCATAGTATCTTAATATAAGTTGTGATCCCTGGACCACCAACCTTAGTCTCACCTGGAACATCGATAGAAATGCAAATTCTGGACACCTAGGTGGCTCAGTCGTTTGGTGTCTGCCTTTGGTTCAGGTCATGATCACAGGGTCCTGGGGTCGAGCCCCACATCGGGCTCCCTGCTTGACAGCCTGCTTCTCCCTCTCCTACTCCCCAGGCTTGTATTCCCTCTCTTGGTGTCTCTCTCTGACAAATTAAAAAAAAATAGCAAATTCTCCCCAATCCCAGAGTTAGTGAAGTTGTAAGGCTCGGCCACGCACCCTGTGTTTTAAGAAGACTGCTAGGTGATTCGGGTGTTTGCTGATATTTGAGAGCCACTCCTCTAAGTTAAGCTGTAGTGGCATTCCCATAACTTTAAGATGCTATTTTCTGTTACCAATTTATTCTAATTTTCTTCTTTTAATTTTAATTTTTCATGGGGATTTATTCTTTAACATAGGGTGATTTAGGTGAGTTTTGCTTAATTTTTAAATATTCGGGATTTGTTTTGTCTGTGTTTCTAACTTAATTTCACTGTGATCAGAAGATGTGTTTTATACGACATTAGGCTTTTGAAATTTGTCTTTACTATGGCCTGGTGTACATCTGTTTTTGGTAAAGGTTTCCCATAAACTAGAAAAGAATGTATATTCTACAGTTGTGTACAGTGTCTATGTATGTTAATTAGGTCATTTGTGAAGCACGTTCAAATCTTAGATATGCTTACCACTTGCTTGTTTTATCTTTTTTTGAGGTCGCCATGTTAAAATCTTTCATTATGATTGTGGATATGTCTTTCTGATTTTAATTCTGTTAAATGTTGCTTACTTTTAATTCAATGCATAAAAATTTTAAATTGTTCTATCTTGTTAGTTGACTGACCAATTTTATCATTGAAATAGTTCTTTTTATCTTGAAACATGCATTTGCCTTACTTCTTTTTACCTCACCTGATGTTAATGTAGCCAAGCAAGCTTCTTTGCACAGTGTTTGCATCGCTTATCTTCTCAAAATTTTATTTCTTTTGAATACAGCATGTCATTATAATTAAAGTGTATCTCTCAAAGGCAGCATGTAATTAGGTTTTGGTTTTTTTGGGATTGAAAATTGTCTTTCAATCGAAGCTTTTATTTCGTGTTCATAAATCTGTGATTTTGTATTTCTTTCCTATTAATTCCACCTGCCCTAGGTACCTTTCTTTTCCATTTTTTGTCTATTTTGAATTACATGTTTTTTTTTTCCCAATTCTTTTCCTTCCGTTCTATGAGCTTATTAGTTTGGCATTTTCTTAAACTCTACTTTTAGTAGTTAAACTGTTACAGCATGAGTTCTTGACTTGCTCGAATCTTCCCTTGTATTGATACTTAAGCAATTTCAGAAAATGCAAGAACTTTAAATACTATAACGCAACTTATTCATTCAAAAATATTTACACTATTCTTAAAATTTAATTCTACCCACATTTTACACTCTACAAGGCATTCATATTTTATACAGTATTTATTTAGAAACACTGCATATTAACACTTTCTATTAATCTTTATCTATGCCTCCTGTAAGAATCCCCTTTAGTATTTTCCTCAGAGCCATTTTGCTCTGGATAAATTCTATCAGTTTTTCTTTATCTGCAAATTTTAAAGATTAAAAGATCAATTTTTAGAGATAGTTTAGCTGGGTGTAGATTTCTAGGTTGGCAATTATTATCTTTAATCATTTGGGATACATTATATATTTCTCTTCTGGCTTCCATTGTTTCTTTCTTTATTGAGATATAAGTGACATATAACATTATGTTAGTCTCTTTTTAAACTTACTTTAGTTTCAAATGTAAACATGCAATGATTTAATATTTGCATATATTGCAAAATGATCACCACAATAAGTCTAGTTAACATATATTACCACATATAGTTACAAATGTTTTCTTTCTTTTGATGAGAGCTTTTAAAATCTGTTAGCAACTTTCAAATATAACACAATACTATTAACTCCAGTCACTATGCTGTATGTTACATCCCAGGATTTCATTATTTTACAGCTAGAAGTTTGTACCTTCTAACCACCTTCATTCCTTTCAGGCCCCCACCCCCTTCCTCTGGTAACCAGCAATCTGTTCTCTGTATCTATGAGTTTATTTTGTTTTTGCTTTTAGATTCCACATATAATTGAGATCATGTAGTATTTGTCTTTCTCTGACTTATTTCACTTAGCATAATGCCCTCAAGGTCCATTCATGTTTTTGCAATTGGCAAGATTTCATTTTTTCTATGGCTGAATAATATCCCACTGTGTGTGTATATACATATATATACACATACACCACAATTTCTTTGGACATTTTTGTTGTTTCCATATTTTGGCTATTGTCAGTAATGCTGTGATGAATGTGGGAGTGCATATATATGCACTTTTGAGTTAGTGTTTTTATTTCCTTTGGATGAATACCCATAAGTAGAATTGCTAGAACATATGGTAGTTCTATTTTCAATTTTCTAAGGAAACTCCACACTGTTTCTTATGGTGCCTACACCAATTTACATTCCCACCAAGAGTGCATAAATTTCCTTTTTCCTACATTCTCACCAACACTTATTTTTTTGTCTTTTTTAAAATAGTCATTTTAACATTGAAATGATATCTAATTGTGGTTTTGATTTGCATTTCCCTGATAATTAGTGATGCTGAGCACCTTTTAATGTACCTGTTAACCATCTGTCTGTCTTCCTTGGAAAAATGTCTGCCTATCTTTTATTTTTTTATTTTAATTTTTTAAGATTTTATTTATTTATTTGATAGAACATGAGCAGGGGGAAGGGCAGAGGGAGAAGCAGACTCCCTGCTGAGCAGGAAGCCTGATTCAAGGCTCCATCCTGGGACTCTGCAATCATGACCTGAACCCAAGGCAGATGATTAACCAACTGAGCCACCCAGTCACCCCATCTGCCTATCTTTTAATCAGATTGTGTTTTTCTATTGTTTTTTTAGAGATATCAGCTATCATTTATTATTGCTTTCTTAAAGATAGTATGTCTGGTTTCACTGATTTTAAGATTTTTCTCTTTGCCCTTGGTTTTAAGTAATTTTATTATGTTTTCTTTGTATTTATCATAGTTGAGAATACAGTATTTCTTGCATTGGTGGCTTCTGTTTTTCCAGGGATCTTGACTCCTCAAATTTTTTCTTCCATGTCTTTTTCCCCCATCTTTCCTGGAATATTTAGGCATTTTCTACGCTTCCTTCCGCTACTCTCAGTATATTGACTTTGAGCCTTGGATTCTTATACTCCTCAACTTGTGGGTTCTCGTTGGTCACTGTTATCTCTAGGCCACAAGTCTGTGCTCCAGGCAAGGAGAAAGTACAAGTGAAAGCAGAAATACATTTATTTATATTTCATGTGGCCACCAACTGGGATCCTGAAGAAAAGTGTGTAGCTTTGCCCTCTCTACTGTAAATGCAGGCTATGGAGAGTTGGAAATAATTTTGGTTAGCTAACCATCAGTATCTGCTGCAACGGTTATTGGTGCTGACAGTATCGAGGTTTTAACAAGGCAAGTGGATGCCTGAGGCAGGATGGCAAATAAGGTCACTGAAAGTAGGAAAGCCAAGGACCTGAAAGGGCAGAGCCTAAAGTGGACACTGTAGATGTATATTGAAATCAGTAAGAATCGGATGTGGTAGGAAAAAAAATAACAGTGATTTGGGTTTAAGTTCTTCAATACTTATGATGAAATTTGATCTGAAACAAGTAAGACACCTACCATATATTTATCTACTGGAAGACACTCCTTCTCTTGCAGCTCTCCTAAGTGGAGTACTCCTCACCCCCAACCCCAAATGGTTTTGAAATAGCATAGACTCACTTTGATTTTTTTTTTCCTGCTACTTGTGTCTCCTTCTTACCCTAGAAGTCATTACCTTTAAATCCATCAGTTAAACCACATTCTACTTCACCTTGTTGGAGACACCTGGAGAACTCTTAAGTCACTCTTCTTCCTTTCCTAAAGGCCTAAATATCAGGCACAAGGGCATTGTCTCCAACACTGCTTTCTCATCCTTCATAGTGTTTTCAATATCTATATACATAATCCTTCACATACACTGGCTTCTCAATGCATAAATCTCCTTTCCCTGAATGATCTTGTCCCACATTCTGCCTTCATCCTCTACTATACTCTTTATGACCATAACATAGATCTTGTCATCACTAGCAACTCAAACTTCCATAATCTCAATTTCTTATGTTCTGTTCTCTAACCACAACATCCCACCATTCTAATTTATTTCTGTGGTTACATAAACTGTAAAATTTATTCTATGTAAACTGTAAAAATTATTCTACTCCAGCTCAACCTACCACATTTTACCATCCCTCATTTGCCTCAAGTTCTCATTTGTCTCCTTATTTAGCCTAAATTCAATTGTCATTCACTCTAAAAAATAATGCCCTTATTTTTCTGTCCCTTTGTTGTGCCTACGGGCATAATCCTCTGCTCTTTGATTGGCCAGCACACATCCAGGTGAATATGGCTAGAAAAAATACAAAACCATGTTGACTACTCTCACTTTAAATTCATGACCCTAGGACTCCATGCATATTAGAGCTGCTCACAATATTAAAACATTTCTCTAAACCATTCATTGCTTACTGTGCTAGATTTCTATTTCATATCTTTTCTCTGCTCAAATCTGTAGCATTTCCACTCCCACCCCGCTTTAGCTGATGACCTTGCTTTCAATTTCGCTGAGAAAAATAGAGGCCATTAAAGAGAGCCTCTGCACATGACCTAGAGGCACGTTTACCAATGTGGATCTGTGCCCATTACTCCTCTTCTCCTGTGAACTCTGAAAGGATTGTCCATACCCCTGTCAAAGGCTGACATTTCTACTGGAGCTAGATCTCACCACCACCCCTCTTCTTCAAGGGCTCCATTACAGCAAGTTTTCCCTCTTCATGAACATTGGGGTCAGCATAAAATATGCTAAACTCATTAAAAAAATAAAACTTTGATACCACATTCCTTCTATCAGTGAATTTTGACTGCATAACAAATGATCCCCCAAAATGTAGTGGCTTAAAAGAACAACCATTCTCCTTTGAACCTAGCCCACTCAAGATTTACCTACCACTCCCTAGACATATCTTGTACTAAAGTCACCAATGACTTCCATGTGAGTAAAGTCACCAATGACTCCTAATGCATTATGAGTCCTTCTCTTATTTATCCCTTCACAGTTGCTTACACTTTCCTTTTTGAGTGCTCTATTTAATAGCCAGGATATCACATTCTACAGATTTTCTTCCTATCACTGAACATTCCTAAGTTTTCTTTTATGGGTGACCCTCTTCAGTTTCCAACTATGGAAGTGACCCAGGATTCAGCCCTTGGACATTTTTCTATGCACACTAACTCTTTTTGTGATATTGTTCAGTTTCATGGCTCACTCTGTATCTGCTGACTCCCATATTTATATTTCCAGCCTGGACTTCTTGCCCAAATTCTAGAAACTTTTTCAAACTGTTTACTTTTATATGTCTGATAGGCACTACAAATGTAACATGTATAAAACAGAATTTCTGATTTTCTTCCAAACATACTCCTCCAGAGTACTCCCCTTCTATTAGCTAATCCCATTGGACCTACTTTCACAAATACTCAGAATTCAACTTTTTATTAACAACTAAATTCATGCCACCATCAACTGTTTCCTAGATTATTGCAATACTCTCCCAGTGTGTTTGCCTTCTTCTGCACTTACCCTCTTTTGGTTTATCTCAACAAGTCAGAGTAATCCTTCTATCTCATTAACAATCTAGACAAATCCAACAGATATTTGTTAAATGAATGAATGAATAGTAAGGTTAACTGATTTCCAAATTTGTTGGAGATTTGGATTGGCACTTGTCAGAATTGCAAATTCATATCCATGGCCAATTATAAAAACATTTTGGCAAAGGTTTTTAATCTTATTAACCCTTTATCTTTAACAAATATTACAAATATATTTTTCCAAACTGTGGTTTGCCTTTTGACTTTTTAATGACTTTTCAAAAATGTATAGTATAGTTTTAAAAATGTTAATCAAGTATGTCTATCTTTTTTATTTTTTGCTTCAGTTTCTTATTTTGGTTTTAAAGTATCTTCCCAAATCCTACATTATGCTTATAAATTTTCTTCTATTTTAGGTTTTTGCATTATTTTGTATTTCATTTGTAATTTTTCTTACATATGGTATAAGGTAGGGTAAAGAATAAAGATAGCCAACTGTGCCATCATCATTTAGTATATAAATTTTTTTTTCACATGTAATTCTTCATATGTTTATATCTGATTGTACTGACTTTATTTTTAACTGGTATGGCAAGTTATTTTTTAATGGTTTTAGAGTTGAATTTTTTTGTTACTTTTAAAATTTATTCCTTATATAAACCTTAAGATAATTCTTTTTTTTTAAGATTTTATTTATTTATTTGATAGAGAGAGAGGGATCACAAGTAGTCAGAGACTCAGGCAGAGAGAGAGAGGAGGAAGCAGGTTCCCTGATGAGCAGAGAGCCCAATGTGGGGCTCGATCCCAGGACCCTGGGATCACAACCTGAGCCAAAGGCAGAGGCTTTAACCCACTGAGCCACCCAGGAGGCCCTAAAGCTTAAGATAATTCTATCTAACTTTTCTCCCATCCCCCTTCCAAAATAAGTCAGTTGGGATTGACATTGGAAAACTTTACATTTTTATGTTAATTTTGGGACAATTGATATTTTTTTTCCAACAACATCATTTCTTTTGTTCTGATCGCATTTCATGACCTCCAGTGAGACATATATTTTTGTTGTAGCACTATTATATTGGAATATTTTTACCATTAATATTTTTTAAGATATTGCAAATATTAAAAAAACTTTTTTATATTTACTTTGTATCAAAATACCTTGCCAAATTCTTTCATTAATATATACTATTAATTACATTTTTTAAAATGTAGCTATATAATCAAAATAGTCATTGTTATAATATTTATATTACTACATAATGCTCATTGTTAGATTTAATAAAACCTCCTGAAACATTTAGATAATGATGATAATAATATGTCCCCTCCACCCAAATCTAATTAAAATGGCCTTGGTATGTCTTTGCTTAGACTGATGGTTGTTTTCCTTTCTCACTTAGGTTTTCTCCTATTTAATTCCTTCTATTTATATTTAGTTTATAATACCTTAGTAAAAATGGCTGCTTAAGTTTTAGTATGTTACCATGATTATGTTATTTTTCTACTTTAAGTGATTATATTGATAACTTCTTGACATTAAATTATTCTTGGATCCTTAAATAGACCTCATTTTATTATATGATATTTTTTCCCACAATGAAGAATTCTATAACCTAATATTTTGCTTAAAATTTCTGCTTCTATTTTTATTAGTGAGACTGGTTTGTAGTGTTCTTTTTCCTCCTTCTTATCTTCCTTTCTTCATTTCTTTTCCTTTTCCTTTCTTTTCATACTCTAATTAACAGGATTATAAAAGGAATTGAGGATTTTGTATCTTTTCCTATGGCCTGAATATTTTGTTGTAATTTATTCTGAAGTAAGTACTACATTCGTCCCCTTAAACTGTGTCAATTTATCAAGTGGTTTAGTTCTTCATTGGTGGACCTCCAGTTATTTAACCAACGGCTTCAAAAGGACACCAGAGAAAATCAGTCAAGAATAGAGACTCTACCTCAGAATTTCAGCTTTCTGTTACTTCTTTCAAACCCACATGAGCAATAGATTTCAACATTCCAGATCTGATTCTTTAAAAATGTGTTGTATCCTTTGGCTTTGCTGTGATTTGTGCATTTACTGTAATTATGCAGAACCACTGGAACTTACGCAGAGTTTACAATATTGCTCAATTCTCCCCTTTTCACAATAGTTTAAAGTTAAGCAGGGTTTATGCAATTCTCTTTCAACGTTAACTTTAATTTTTAAAATACTGTTAATCATACTTCTATAAGGGTCACAGAGACTTTTAAGGAGTAACACTTATGTTCCACTGAAAATGTACTCAGACTTTTCATCAAAACTCTTATCAAAAACTTTCTGGTTACTAATTCAAAAAGATACTCTCATCCTACTTGAAATCTCATCACTGTTAGACCCTTGGAACAACTCTGTCCTCCAGAATGTTTTTTCTTTTTTGTCTGAGTTTCTCGTCTGTCTTGTTTTTCTTTATTGTGCAGAGCTTCAGCCTTTCCGTGGCACCTAACTGCTTGTGTTCTTTGCTTCTATTCTCAGCAATCTCTTCTCCAAACATTCCTTGTATGAAGTTATTCACATCCATATCTCCAGTCTCTACCTCTATCCTGCTTCTCAGTCCCAAATGGGTAACTCTGGCTCAGAGCAACAAACCCATGTGTCCACCTGCATATTGAACATTTGGACTGAGTTTATAGGAACCACAAACTCGGTATGTACAAAACAGAATTCATCTTATTTTTCATCTAGCTCAGTGAATTACACAACCATCTAGCTATTTGCTGAAGCCAGAAACCTCAATGTCAACCTTGATACCACCTTTTCTGTCAATTATCCTGGGCTGTCTTTCACTTGTTTCCCACTACCACTGCAACGACCTCATTGCATGCCACCATGACCTTTCACCTGACACTTCTGCCTGTTCTCTATGTCTTCAATCTATTTTCCTCCTTCTAAACAGAGGGGCCCTTCTAAAATTTAAAACTTCATGCAACTTCCCTGCTAATGTTGTCTGGCCAGCCTTTGGATAAAGTTTAGAGTCCTTAATGTGACTTACTGTCCCTATCTGACTAGCTCCTGCTTAACTGTAGTTCCATTTCTTATCATTCCTCCCAAATTTATCCCTGCCCCCCAGTAGATTGTCTTTGCTTAACTCATACTTACTTTTGCACTTTGTCCCAGCTCTGCCTCCTTGGCTTGTGTCTCTTCTGCCTCTCAGCTCTTTTCCCTCCTGTTCCTCCTACTCTTTCCATCTGTAATTGTCTTTGGTATTCTAAAACTCATTCTATTTTGTTAATAACTCTACATAATCAATACAGTGCTTTCCAGCCCCTGTTTCCAAACTCAGCTCCTAGCTCATTTTACATATGCCAGTTGATGAAAAAGCCTTCTTTTAATGATCATAAGCCCCTTTGAAAAGTAGATGTGGTTTAGCATTTTCTTCTCGTTACCTTAAATTGTCTAGCAGCCTGCCTTCTACACAGGAGGTACAGAATAAGTAGTCATTTCTCCCTTCTTCTTTTTTAGGACAGCCTCCTCTGGTTTCTCCTATCCACTCCTTCTCCAGCATGACTTCAAGCTGATACTGTTGCAGTGTTCCGTTTCCTGCATTTACTCCGATTACTTATTGTCTCTATTTGTCATGTCTAGAACTAAACCCAGAGCTCCAGATGTGTTATGACCAGTAGGAGTACTGCTGTCTCCATATATTTAAATAGTGAAAAGCTCATAAGGCAGCCCAAGAGTCTGTCATTTTGTATTTTTAGCAATCCTATTTTAATAATTTTTTAAAGATTTTTTATTTATTTATTTGACAGTGAGAAATCACAAGAGAGGCAGGCAGAGAGAGAGAGGAAGGGAAGCAGGCTCTCTGCTGAGCAGAGAGCCCGATGTGGGACTCGATCCCAGGACCCCGAGATCATGACCTGAGCCGAAGGCAGCGGCTTAACCCACTGAGCCACCCAGGCGCCC
This sequence comes from Meles meles, assembly GCF_922984935.1. Classification (NCBI taxonomy): domain Eukaryota; kingdom Metazoa; phylum Chordata; class Mammalia; order Carnivora; family Mustelidae; genus Meles; species Meles meles. The sequence goes on from NC_060072.1 coordinate 63,070,763, forward strand.
TAGCAATCCTATTTTACTATTGCCATATATTAATTAATTTGCCCAGTTCTTTTTCACATGAATGGCTGTTGTGGTGACTTTTCTCCACAGTGGTTAAAAGTAGTGTCTCTGGGGCCTGTATTTATGAATTCAAATTCAGGCTGTTCAATTCCAAGATGTTTGACTTTCAACGAGGTATTTAATAGTTGGAGTTTCATCATTTGAAAAATGGGAGGGGCGCCTGGGTGACTCAGTGGGTTAAGCCGCTGCCTTCGGCTCAGGTCATGATCTCCGGGTCCTGGGATCGAGCTCCACATCGGGCTCTCTGCTCAGCGGGGAGCTTGCTTCCCTTCCTCTCTCTCTCTGCCTGCCTCTCTGCCTACTTGTGCTCTCTGTCTGTCAAATAAATAAATAAAATCTTAAAAAAAAAAAGAAAAATGGGAATACTTTCAGTACCACAAGCTAGAGACATGAACAGTACTCTTACAGATACAGACATATAGAGACAGAGTTCTAGAACAACACATAGACAGTTCTTGGCATAGTTCTAGGATGAAATTAGCTCAAAATAAAAATCAGCAGCAACAGCAGCATTATCATTATTATCATCATGTGCTTTCAATTCACTGCTCATGCAATTATTTTTTTTAATCAGAATCTTGCATGTGTACATTTTGAATTTCATTGTCTAGTAGCTATTAAGATATTTCTAAAAATGTGGTCAACTTTTTTCCATAAGTCATCTTAAAGTTCTAATGTCAACAAACTTTCATAGTGAGAGAGGATACTATTTTCTCTCTTTCAGTTACTGTATCAGTGAAATGCTTCAGGTCTTTCTAACATACTATTGTAGGTAAGATAACTGGAATTATGCTGATGATCAAGACAAACAATTATCTCTGTGCTCATATTTTATCAAGCATTTCAAATTAAGATTTGTCACTTATTTTATATTTAATGCTAAATTCAGCAAGAGTAGACTTGCTGTGTTAAAGTAAATACTTTGCTTTATACCTGGAGTGTAAGCTCTCTGTTACATTATTAGTGAGAAACTGTAAGTTATTTAAGTAATTGGATTTTTAAAATGACTTAGCATCAGCCCGGTTCTTCCCCTATATATCACCTAACTATATAATCTGTGTGAGAAAGGAATCCCTTCGAGGTGAAAAAAAAATAATATAGATTTTTGGATTTTATGGTTTTGCTATACTCATGTCCCAACCAAAGGAGGAAAAGTGAAGCTAGAGGATTCTACTTGATGATTTGTTTAAAAACAGAGAGAAAGAAGTGCCAAGGATGAGACTGATGTGTCAAACAATTTCTAAGAGCAATGCTTTTGTTTGCCTGTGAGTGTGTATGTGGAAAGGATGTATTTTTAAATGCATACTTTGAACAATAACAATCCTCAAGGCAATATCTTCAAACTCATTCCCAACATAACTTTTCTGTTTTTGCTAATGTACTATTTGTTTAAAATTACTCCTTTCCTTTTCTGGCTAGAGTCTACTTTCCAGGTTCACCCAGATTTCTTCAATGACTTGGGAAAGGACTAACACAATTTAAATCCCTGTTCCTCAGGTCTCTAGTTGTAGGACTAGTTTATTCCGTCTTCCTTACAGATGAAATAATACACTTTGCTGATGTTTTGGCCTATTCTTACAAACTCTGCTGTCTAGTGAGTAGGAACCTTCCTGACAAACTTATCTCTTTGGGAATAGAAGTATATTTTATTGAGTCAGTTATCTGGACAAATGACATATTTGAATTTTTCAGTTTTTATGGTTAAACATTTTTACTTAGAATCAGTTTGTCACTCACAATGTTCATGATGTAAGCAAGACTTGATCTCATCATTGGTATTCTATAGAAAGAAGAACAGACTTTAGGAATTTTAAAAATGATTTTTCAATACAGGTTCTTTGACACATTACTTAATAATCCTACATACAATTTAAAATAAAATTGGCAAAAGAAAAATGGTTGGAAAAGTTTAAAGTAAACACAAAAAATGAGAGACTGTCTGTAAGAAATATTTATAGGAATGTATCTTAGCTCAAGTCTAGGAATGATCATTATGTCCCAACTATTTTTTTAAGCTTGTCAGTAACAACTTCTATGAAAAATTATTTATTTTACAATGATATTAGAAAACTCCAAATGTGGATTGAGATGCCAAAGGATGCTGATAGCAGAAAACAAAGATGTAAATTGACAAAATAATATTGCCAAAGAAAGACGGGAAATTAAATTAGACAATTTTTGCAATGTGAAACAGACAAATACAAAGTAACCTTGCAAGTGGAGGGTGGTGATCAGTTTTGTGGTTGTTACTATTTCATTTCTATGGCTGTTTTTAGAACAGTCATGACTGTGATTCCCCAATATGTACCTCTAGTGCAATTATATGTGGTAGTGATCTCTATCAAAAGAGGCTGTATCAAAATAAAGGGGATGACTTAAAAAGAGAGATATACATTTCAAAGAATCAAGTAATTTAGGGAAAATACTCAAAATGGATCCTTGAAATAAACACACACACACACACACACACACACACACACACACACACACATATATATATATATATATATATATATATATTTTTTTTTTTTTTAACTTTCCACCAAATTGCCTCTGGAGAGTTAGGCATTATCTGAATTTTTCAACTTTGTCATTAAGGTCTGTCACAGACCACACAAATTTGAATCTTGAAAGACTCAAAAGAGGATATAATTTAATTCATTTCTTAAGTGAGAAAAAAGAACTAGATTAATGACTTACCCCAAATCACACAGCAGTTACTTGCAGATAGGTCTTAAACCCAGGTTTCTGAGTAGCCAATGCAATGTTCTCTCTGCATTCCCTGGTAGAAATTACATGTTCTTAGGTTTTTAATTATTTATATTATATTATATTTAATTACCTAGATTATATTCAGCAAAAATCTGGAACTTAGACAAGGTTCAATAAATACTTATTGGATGTATAAATGAAAAATGGGCCCGAGGTAGCATAAGTCAATATTTCATTTTGTCATCATAGCTTTCATTAAACAAATCCTGTGATTATTCCTGGAACCTACTGCACACTGCAAATCAAATGTGTATAGCAAATAAATTTTTTTAACCTTTCCCAGCTAAATTAATATTGAACTGTCCTCTTCTTGTTCAACAATTTTGATACAGGATTTTTAAAAATTATAAGTTATATTTTGCAGTTATAGGCTTCAGTGCAGGACTGAGAAGGGAGATAATAGTAATCTGTAGAGTTCAAGGATGTGTAATTTGGGAGCTTAGAAATAAATCATAGCTCCTGTTCTCAGGAGCTCTGCAAACAAAGATGCCAAAGATATGGCAGATAGCCTCTGACTGAATCCAGGGAGGAACAAGTAACAATGACCTACTGATGGCTTATTTATGAAAATTAGTTCCTTTCTGAGATGAAGTTGGAAGACCAGCTCAGGCATATGACCTGCACATGGGACTGAATTGATGGTGGGGTATTAGGTCACAGTGGAGCAAGAGTTTAAAAAAGAAAAGCAGAAGAAAAGCAATACCTAGGCAAGTTGTTGATGTTGTGGAAGAGTAAGAGTTCTAAAATAAGAAGTCCTAAACATGAAATACCTCTTTGCTTGCCAACTAGGATAATTCATCCTGCCGAGCCTCATGGGCTCCTGTATAACCTGAAGTCAAGAGAGTTGCCCTATAGGGTCACTGTGAGGAGCAAACAGGATACTGAGGAAGCGCCAACATTTATACACATTCTCTGTATCTGGGCTGTTTATCTCAGAAACATTTTTAATGTTTTCAGTGTTAGGGTGGATGTATGTGTGTGCAGGTGTGTCCATTACTGCATTGAACAGTGTGATCCTAGGTTGCTGACAAATGGCAACTAGGGGTTGCATATCTTAGGGGTACTGCAAAAATACCAAGAAAGTTCCATCCTCTAGATGTTAAAATAAAACTTTTACAGTGGTTGTATTTAACCTTCAGTGGAAATAATTGGGGAAAAAAATGTCAGGGAGTTAGAAAAATTACACTACTTTGAAATGATGAAGTCAAAAAGAAGGTAGCTTAAAAAAAAAAAAAAAAAAAAAAAAGAAGGTAGCTTAAAAAAATCCTGCCCAGAGGCAGGTCAGCACTTGAAGAGAAGAAACCACATTTGCTCTGTAGTATACTGGGCGGATTAATGGAGTGTGTCCAAAGTGGTAGAGCATACGGTAACAACCAGTGTAGTACGGACTTTCCCTCCAATCCCCTCACTCACTCATTTACAGATCTGGTAAAGTTTTCCCACCTTCTTTAACAAAGGATACAGCTATTCAGCTAAAACCAGTGGCCTCAAAGAGCAGGCACGAAGGTAGTGTGCCTTGACAGAGCTTCCTGAGGCTGGTCAGAATCTCTAATGTGGGAATGCAGTGGCTAGGAAGAGTCTGTGAGTAAGGCATGGTCTCATTAATCTGGAAAGAGTAATTTATGCCACAGTTCTTCTTCACTTGACGCTGACAGTGTTCTTCCAGATAGCATGTGGACTTGATATTTCTATCCAAGGAAATATTTACAAGCAAGCAGAGCCTCCTGGTTCTCAAGTCAACCCTGGCATCAAGACCATGTTTTTATCCTATGAAGAGCAAATTAGTGTTGGGGCATCCTGGATGGGTTTTTCTCCTTATGTTCGGATACATCCTACATGATTTAGTCCACACAGTGACAGTCTAACTCTGATATCTGGAGAATCCTTTTATGAAATAGATAAGTTCTGTGATGGATTAAATCTCAGGACCAATTTTCAATCCACTTCTGACTTTTAGAGTCAATAGCTTTTTTTTTTTTCTTTCAGATTTTATTTATTTATTTGACAGAGAGAGATCACAAGTAGAGAGAGAGGGAAAGAGAGAGAGAGGGAAGCAGGCTCCCTGCTGAGCAGAGAGCCCGATGTGGGACTCGATCCCAGGACCCTGAGATCATGACCTGAGCCGAAGGCAGCGGCTTAATCCACTGAGCCACCCAGGTGCCCCTAGAGTCAATAGCTTTTTACACAAGTGCTTTTAAAAAGGTTTCATTGCCTGTGAAAACGAAGTCACTTTGTGCTTATCACTTAGTGGAAGAATAAAACTGGATGTACAACTAACATAATTTGTATTAGTCAACATACATTGTGTTAAAAAACACATTATCCTTTTAGCAAATTTTTGTACTGTACTTTTCTTTTTAATGTCATCATTTTGTTCTCCTTTATAATGACTAAATAATCATTAATTGGAGTCTACAGCCATCTCTTCATGCTGCCTTTTCAAAATCCTCTTGGTTTTTTTCCCCCCATAAGTCTCTTAAATCTTCTTTCCAATCTCTATTCCTTCTCCTTCCTCTCTCCTTCTCTTTCTTCCTTGTTTGGCGTGATTCAAAAATCAAAAATATAAAAAGTTATTTAATGAAAATATACCTTCCCCATGAGTCCTCTATTTGCTTGGAAATATCTTACCTCTCCCAAGCCTCATCTAATCACTATTATTAATTTTCTGTTTGTTGTTTGAAAGAGTTTGTATGTAAGTACAAGTCAAAAAAAAAAATGTAGATTTTGTTCCCTCTTTTAAAATATAAGTGGTAGCATATTACACACATTTTTTCATTTAACAATGGATTATTTTCAACATTTTGCTATTAAAAAAGTTGCAATGACTAACCACATAAATGCATCATTTTCCACACATGCAATTATACCTTAGGATAAATCCCTGGAAGTAATTTTAATATTATTAAAATGCTTCTCAAAGGGCTCTACTAGTTTATATTCCCATCAACAACAGTCAACAACAGAGGGAAGTCTATATTTTCTAAAACTCTTCCTGATCAAATGCTCCCTGAACTTTTGGACTTTTACTAGTCTGAAAGGAATGGAGGGTACAGTGTTTCCCCAGTGCTGTTAACATTTGTATTTCTCTAAGGTGAATAAGGTTTTATTTTAAATATTATTTAAAATTTTAAAATTTTTTTTAAATTTGAGAAATTTTTTTAAAAGATTTTATTTATTTATTTGACAGACAGAGATCTCAAGTAGGTGGAGAGGCAGGCAGAGAGAGAGAGAGGAGGAAGCAGGCTCCCCACTGAGGAGAGAGTCTGATGCAGGGCTTGATCCCAGGACCCTGGGATCGTGACCTGAGCAGAAGGCAGAGACTTAACCCACTGAGCCACCCAGGTGCCCCTAAATTTGAAAATATTTTAAAACCATTTGCATTTGCTTTCCTGTGAGTGTTTCTTTTCATATTCTTTACCTGTTTTTTCTATTGGGTTATTGCTGATTTTCTTACCAGTTGGTAGCTCTTGATATGCCAAAGAGATTAACTCCCTGTGATATAAATTGAGAATGTATACGTTTTAGATGGCCGTTTGATTTCTTGACTATGCTTATGATACATGTTTTATTTTTTCCATGCAATAAATTTAATTTTTACATAGTCAAGTACACCCACTTCCTAAATATTATATTACAACTATGATTTTCCCCATAAGTCTCAGCTTATGAAAATAATTCTTCTTTTACATTTTTATATTTAATTTTCATTTTAAATTTTAAAATTTTAATCATTTTAAATTTCATTTTAAATTTTAATCATTTTAAATTTCATTTTAAATTTTTTAAAAAATTGACATAATTTTTTACATTTAATTTTCTTTTACATTTTTGTAGTTCACATTAAAATAGTCCGCTTAGAATTTTCTTCTGGTGTATAGTAAGTGATATTTATCCAACTTTATTCTTCTATTTGGCTACCCAAGAATACCTATTCCTTGGTCTTACTACAAAGTTCATCTTTTGGAGACTTCCACTCTTGAGAAGAAGGGATAGATGTACTTATGTACTTTTCTCTACCCCCCCCCCCCCCCACCAAGGACAACTAGAAACCCTGGGCATTGTATGTAAAACAAATCTGAGAAGACTCAGAAAAGTGGAGAAAAGACCACTAAGGACCTTAGGACCCAAGGAGCAATTCCGTGGTGAGTTCCTTGGGTTTTGTTTTGAGTTTATGTAACCATGACTTGGACTGAAAAATCAGGAAACTTAGAACTATCAATAGGAACAGACAATAAAAATAATAATAACAACAACAACCCCTACAAAATCCCACTCTTTCTAACCATATGACCAGGAAAAGAGAAGCCTAAAAAGACAGAAAATGTTTAGATAATACTCTAGCCAAATGTGGCCACAGGAAAAATGTGGCCCTACCTCTACCTTTATCACCAAAGTCTGAGGCTCCCCAACCTACCCTTTTACCACAACCCATATCAGAGAAAGTCTAATAGACAATCAGGAGTCTCAGCCCCACCCAGCATTGAAAAGTCTACTACTCATGTAGTGTTAGTGGAGACCACCATGGAGACCACAAAAGTAATAATGAGGCACTTCTACCCCTCTCTTCTAGGGTGGTATCAGCAGAAGCTTATTGTGGAGGTAGAACTTTCACTAACACCTCCAGTAACAAGGACCACCCACCCCCCAACCCCTCTCCCAGCCCCTCAGGTATTAACAGACTGAAATGGAACCTGGTCTTTACCTATACATGCAGAGGAGGCTCCTCCTCTTCCTCTACCAGAGTTCTGTCAAAGGAAACTAACTAAAACAGAAGGTTTAAATAAGATTTAGAGTCTTATAACATAATACTCCCAAATGTGCAGGTTTCAAAAGAAAGTCACTTGTCATACTAAAAACTAGGAAAACCTCAACGTAAATGGAAAAGACATGAACACTGAGATGATAGAAATGTTAGAATTATCTGACAAACGTTTTAAAGCAGGCATCATAAAAATGTTTCAACAAATAATTATGAACATGCTTAAAACAAATTTAAAAATAGAAAGTCATAGTGTGGTTCAGTTGGTATGTGTCTGGCTCCTGTATTCAGCTCATGCTGTGATCTCAGGGTTGTGAGATTGAGCCCTGAATAGGGCTTCATATTCAGCAGGAAGTCTGCTTGAGATTCTCTCTCTCACTCTGCCCCTCCCCCTACTCATACACTTTCTCTGTCACTCTCTCTAAAATAAATAAATAAATAAATCTTAAAATAATAGAAAGTCTCAGCAAAGAAATAGAACATGACAACAAAGAGATAGAAGGCATAAAGGAGAGCTAAATGGAAATTCTAGAATTGAAAAAATATAATTAAACTTAAGAATTCATTGGATGAGTTTAATAGCAGAAAGGAACGGGGAAGGAAGAATATGTGAAGTTGAATGTAGAACAGCAGAAATTACTAAATCTGAACAATAGAGAGGAAATAGACTGGGGGAAAAATTAATAGAGCCTCTGGGGGACCTATGAAACTATAGTAAAAAGAGATCTAGCATTCATGTTATCAGAGTCCTGGAATGGGACGTGGGGTAAAGGCAAGTCTGAAAAATACTAGCTGAAAAAGTCTGAAAAAATAATAGCTTAAAATGTCCTAAATTTGGCAAAAGAGCTAAGACTACAGAATCAGGAAGCTATGTGAAATCCAAATAGGATAAACTAAAAAAATGCACAACAAGACATATAATCAAACTTACAAAAAACTAAAGAAAAAAATCTTAAAAAAGCAAAATAACACTTCAACTATAGGGGAAAAGTAATTTCAATGAGGGTAAATTTCTAGTCAGGAATCATGAAAGCTGGAGGAGGTGGCACAATATTTTCCTTAGACTTCTATATCCAGCAAATATATAATGCAAAATTGTAAATATATTTAAGAAATATTTTATCGTGTTAAAGTGAGTCTACTTAATCTTGTATTTTAAAGGATTATTTCCAAGATAGACTTTTAATTGTCAAATTATATAAAACACTTTGATGCTGTGGTTCTCAAACTTTGTCTTAGGAACTGTTTACAGTCTTAAAAATTATTGAGAACCTCAAAGGTATGTTTATATGAGCTATTAGTTATCAATATTTCCTATACTAGAAGTTAGAGCTGAGATATTTTAAAAATATTTTATTTCAGAGTAACAGTAATAAGCCCATTATATATTAACATAAATAGCATATATTTATAGGTACCATTATCTTCAAAACTGATATTGCTTATGAGAGGTTTGGTATTGTTTTGCAAATCATTTCAGTATCTGGCTTAATAGAACACAGCTGGAGTTTCATATGCTTCTGCATTCAATCTGTTATGGCATGTTGTTTTGGTTGAAGAGCATGTAGAAAATCCTGTTTCACAAAGATATATAGTTAAGATATTAGCCATAATGTAGAATTTTAAACCATTATCAATGCAGTCTTGGCATTCTGTTGCATTAAAATCTATTTGGCTCTTCAAATGGATCTTTCACCTATATGTACTTTTGTAAAATCATGCATTGGTCATTTGGAAAATTCTGGTTCACTGATTTTTACATGTCTTTCAAATGTTGACTTATTCTATCAAATAATATAAAGGACACATTTATTAGCATCATCACAGTTCTCATCAGAAAAATCTTTTAACTATTAGAGCGCTGTTAAGCTCAATGTAGCAGATAGAATTTTTCCAAGATCCTAATTTTTCGCTTTTCAGTGGTTTTCCTTGAACTAATAAGATTACTTTGTACATTTTCAAAAACACGTCAGCTAAATACCAAAATCAGATTATCATAGATTGCCAATTATTCTTTCAAGTAAAAAGCAGCTGGTTCTACTCACAGCTCAAACAGTTGCACAAGTGCTTTCACTGAGACAACCATCACTCTTTGGTGAAGAGCAGAAGTGTTCTTTGTATCTTCTATTTTGTTATACAGGATTAAAAAAAAAAAAAACTTCCAGGATTAAGGTATAATAAAATTAAGAATATTTATTTGTTTATTTTTATTTTTTTACCATTTCAACAAGAACATGATTAAGTAAAGCTGACAATTTTTGTTTGTTCTTGAAACTGTGTGACAGTGAAGGATGCAATGATTGCTATTAGAGTTAGGTGTCACTGCCTTGATTTCTAAAATGGAAATAAGTTTACCCATTCTTATTTGGCAGCACCACTATAAACATCTGCATAGTGAACAGACCAAATAACATTTTATATTATTATGGAAGTATTTTTGATCTCCTGAACTTTCTCAAAGTGTTACCAGGACCCCTAAATGTCCCCAGATGACTACTCTGAGAACCACTTGGCTAATGTTTATTTAGCCAGTTTCTATTAGTTCTGTAAGTAATGGTACATTTAACATATTTCTACTTTTTTCTCTCTTTCTCCATCAATAGACTTTGGTCAATAGTGCTATCTTTCTTCATATTTACTTTTATACTGTTAAATGTGTTTAAACATCTATTAATTGATCTGCCAGCATTAAAGGATATCCTTTGACTCCAGAAATTACAGATGAGGTAATGAGTAAAATTAGTTTACCTGCAACCTTGCCCCTCTTTCCTGACAAATTTTTATTAGTTCTATCATTTCTGCATTTTCAGAGTACAATTGTATTTTGTTCTGTCCCTCCAATCTTTTCCTCTGTTTTAGCCTTTGTGCTCATTGCTACTTTCTTTGCCACAGTTTCCCTATGTATCAATTTACTACACAAAGTATATCTCAGGAAGTACTTTCCCTGAGTTTTGGTAGGCATCTTTTGAAAGGTAATTTGGCTACATATTAAAATCTTTGTGTAGGTGTACCTGGGTGACTCAGTCACTAAGCATCTGGCTTCAGCTCAGGTCATGATCCCAGGTTCCTGGGATCTGAGCCCAGCATCGGGCTCCCTGCTTGGCAGGAAGCCTGCTTCTCACTCTCCCACTCCCCTTGCTTGTGTTCCCTCTTTCACTGTGTCTCTCTCTGTCAAATAGATAAATAAAATCTTATAAAAATAATAAAAAAATAAAAACTTTGTGTAAACTTTCTTTTGTTGGGTATGTATCTTGTACTCAAGAAACTGGTTATCCTGTAGCTTTCTGCTGTTAAATATTGTGGTGGAGAAATGTAAGACCAGCCTGCTTTTCCTTTTATAAGTGAGGTGTTGTCTTTGTCTGGCTTCCTTAAGGATTCTTTCTTCATTTTTGAAGTCTAGGATCTTTGAAATGATATCTTGGGTTGATCATTCCATTCAGTTTTGCCTGGTAGTCATGGTGTTCTTTCATTACATAAATTCTTTATGTAATGAAATTTTTATTATAAATTTTAAAATTTTTCTGGTCTATTACTTTGGATGTCTTCGAAACTCAGTTGTATACAGATCTTCCTACACTTATGTGGGTTATTTCCTGATAACCCCACTGTAACTTGAAAATACCAAAAAGTCAAAAATGCATTTAATACTCCTAACCTACTGAACATCATGGCTTAGCCTAGCCTACCTAAATGGGCTCACAACCATTACATTAGTGTATAGTTGGGCAAAATCATCAAACACAAAGCCTATTTAATAATGAAGTTTTACATAGCTCATGTAATTTACTGAGTACAGTGCTAAAAGTGAATAGAGAAATGATTATCAGGTACTGAATGGCTGTAAATAAATGGGTTGTCTACCCTTGTGATTGTGTGGTTGACCAGGAGCTGAGGCTAGATGCTACTGCCCAATAGCACAAAAGAGCATCATGCCACTTGCTATCCTGGGAAAAGATCCAAATTCAAGTTTTGAAGTTCAGTTTCTATTGAATGGATATTTCTTTCACACCATCGTAAAGTTAAAAAATCTTAAATCAAATCATCATAAATTAGGGAATGTCTGTATATCAGAACTCCTTTATCTTCTTTTTCTAGCATTTCTCTCCAAAACTTTTACAGTTTTTTACTTCTTTTTTAAAGTTTTCAATCTCTATTTTCTATGTCCCATGCTGTGTTTCTCATGAAAAACTTAGAGGAACACTATGCACTTTATTTTCAGTAAAATGAGTACAGGAATCTTTTTTTTTTTTTTTTTTCTAAGTCAAGCTCAGCAAAAACATAAAACTATATGAGGTTCTAGGAACCAGCAGTCAGTGCTCAGTAGTGTCTGATATCCCAGAATACTTAGTTCTTTATTGACATTGAAAGATTTTATTTCCAAAAACTTAGAGCAGATCTGGAAGTTTATCTTTCTCTCTCCCCAATATTGATAATAATGGTAGTAGTGATGTATGGTTTGAAGCAATAATTTTGTAGGTCTCTCGGCTCTGCAGATCCATTTCTTATGTGTATGAAATTCCAAGATCTAGTCCTGTTACCATAGATCCAAACTCTGATCTCCAGTCCAGCTTACCTATAATAAAGCTAGTGTTTGGAACTGCCAGACTCACATTTCTCTGTTGTTTCTCAATTTATTTGGCTATGAGAGGCAAAGTGAGAATGATGCCTCTGATCTTCAAAACTCCTATCCCCTGTAAATTCTTCCACCCAAGCTTCAGTTCTATTGGGTGTAAAAGGGGATTTAAAAAATATATATAGGGGTGTCTCTGTGACTCAGTTGATTGAGTGTCTGACTCTTGATTTTGGCTCAGGTCATGGTCTTAGGGTCATGAGATCAAGCCCCATGTCAGGCTCCGTGCTGAACATGGAGCCTGCTTAGGATTCTCTTTCTCCCACTCCATATACCCACTCTTTCTGTCTGCCTCTCTCTCTTTCAAAAAGAAAAAAAAAAATATATATATATATATAGATATGTATCTATATATATAGGATTAGGATGGGAATTATATATATATAAATAATTTGTTAAGTAAATATCATGTGCTAAAGGAATGGGATTAGGATTAGGATGGGAATTATATATATATTTTTATACATATATATATAATATATATATTTTATACATATATATTTATATAATATATATATTTTTATACATATATGTATGTATATACATATATGTATAAAAAATATATATAAATATATATAAAATATATATATATATTTATTTATATATATATATAAATATATATATATATAAAATTATATATAAATATATTATATATATTATAAATATATATAATTCCCATCCTAATCCTAATCCCATTCCTTTAGCACATGATATTTACTTAACAAATACCAGCAGCTCCCACTTCCTCCACCCAAATATACACTATACTTTCTCTAAAAGAATAGAGACAGTTTCTTTAGACCCAGCTGTCATTTCAGAATTTGACTTGTAGAAATTTTTACACAGATATTTGCTGAATGTTATATTCAGACACTATGCTAGATTCTTAGAATTCAGAGAGGAAAGATATTGTCCTTTCCCTCAGAAAGCTTAAGGTGAGGGTATGTGAGTAAAAAATGACAAATTATTTGGCAGTGTAATAAGTGTTTTCACCGAGTTATACCCAGAAGGCTTGGAAAAAGAGCATCTAATAAGCTGAGAGAGGAAAAGATTTCTCAGAAAAGGTAAGATTTCAGCTGTAGAAGGAAAATATTGTAGAATGATATGAGTGTCAAGCCACTCAAATAACTGTAAGTAATTCAATAGGATAGGATAAAAAGATGGACATATGGAGACATGGTGGTGGAAAAGTAGAAAAAGTAGTTACCACAGGGTCTTCTATGAAGTGATTAAGCTATTTGAACTCCATGCTGAAGGCACAGGGGAGTCAGTAAGGATTTTGAGCAGTTAAAAAAAAGTCATTTTGCTGTTTCTGAAGGTTTACTGTGGTTATAGCATGACACAATGGACTGAAGTAGGGAAAAAACAAGCGCAGACATTAACTAAAATTCTATTAAGGAGTTTGGTGAAAAATATTGGACTAAGGAAGTGGGAATGAAGAAATAGAAATGAATTTGTAAATTATTAAGGAAGAATAATTGGCCAAACTTAGTGATTATTTAAATGAGCAGGATGAAGGAAGGAGAAGGTCAAAAATGCATCTAGATTTATGGCATAGATGACTCAACTGATGATGAGGGGAAAGGTTTTTGTTGAAAGGTGAGGTTTTAGTGTTGGAATTCATGCTTTTTTTTTGCATTGTTAATTAGCTTTTTATTTTAAATAGACTTAATTTTACAGATTTTATACATATATAGTATAGCATACTATCTATCTATCTATCTATATATAGTATATGATAGGTTTAAATGTATGAAAAATTATTAAAGAGATAATACAGAGAGTTCCCATATACCCCATATCTAGTTTTTTTCTATTATTAACGTCTTACGATAATAAGGTACATTTGTCACAAATAATAAACTAGTATGTTACCTTATTAAATATGTACATTTTCAGATTTCCTTTGTTTCTACTTAATGTCCTTTTGCTGTTTAGGGATTCTATCTGAGATAGTCATTAGGATTCATTAGGATTAGTCATTATTTCTCTTTAGGCAACTCCTGGCTATGACAGTTTGTCAGCAGACTCTTCTTGGTTTTGATGATCTTGAGATTTTTGAGAAATGCTGGTTAGGTATTTTGTAGAACATTCCTGTCCGATGTCTTTTTTCTCATGATTTTACTGAAGTTAAGAGTTTTGGGGAAGACCATACAGGTAAAGTGCCATCCTCATGATATTGTATCTTTTGATATCAACATGACTAGTGATAAGTCATGATAAGCAACAATGATAGTTTCTACTATCTTTGATAATCTGGGTGAAGTAGTGTTTTTCAGATTATAGTCCACTATAGCCCACTGTAAAATTACTTTCCACACCACCACCACTCCCTTTTATACACTACTCTTTAAAAAAAAAAAAGTCACTATTTGCAACCCACACTTAGGAAGTGAAAAGTTCTTTGAGGACAGAGTATCTACATAAATTATGTGGAATTGTTATGCAACACATATTTGTCTCTTCTCCCCATTTAATTATTATATCATTTATTTATATCAGTATAGACCCTTGTATGTTTAGTTTATATTTTTGGTTTATAATCCAATGCTTTCTTTTTTTTTGTTCAAATTGTTTCACTTTTGGCCATTGAAAACCCTTTTGGTTGGCACGTATATCCCATTGACATACCTGCATCAATGATTTTTTTTTTTTTTTTTTTGAGTACTGCTTTACTTTCTGAAACTATAAAATACTCTAGGCTCATTTCATTTCCTGTCCCTTTTTTCCCAAGGAGCCCTGGTTTCTTTTATAAGAGAACAAGGAAGTATGTACACATACTAACTCATAGGTATACACATATCCATAAATACTTCTATTATATCATATTCATCACTATCTATATTAAGTTAACATATCTATTGTTATTAGATATTTACCACATAGATCATTCTAACCTGTAACCTCCCAGTCCAACAAGAGAAACTTGATTCCCACCCTTTGCCATCCATTTAGGTAATTGTTTATTCTAATATATATGTATACTGGTATCAGAATGGTTAACCTCCACACTTTGGGAAACAGCTTTATTAACTAGAAGATAGTGCTAATGTGCAGTTCCTTTTAACTTTAGTCTTTTAGACTCCATTCATTTCTCAAAGTACTTAGGTCATCACCCCTTCCCTCCCATTCACTTCAATGACATTTCTTCATACATTGTTATACAGTTAGATTCTTTTGTCATGATATGTATTCAATCCACATTCCTCACTCTTCTGAATGACTTGTTTAAATTTACATTAATTAATGTTCACTTTTTCTGCTGTAAAGTTTTACAGGTTCTAGAAATACATAGTGTTTGTAATCATCATTACAGTATCATATACTATAGAATAGTATATATATAGTATATACTATATATATATACTATAGAATAGTTTCATTATACTAAAAAAAATCCCTGAACTTCATCTATTCAACTCTGTCCAGAACCCTGAGCCCTTGGTAGCCACTGATCTATTTATCATCTCTATAATTGTGCCTTTACCAGAATGTCATATGCTTGGAATCATATAGCATGATTTCTTTTCAGATTTCTTATATCCAGCTTAGCTTTTTCTTCTTTTTTTTTTGTTTTCTTATTTGTTTATTTATTTTTTAATGAGTACATTTCTTTTTTTATTGTTATTTTTAACATATAATGTATTACTTGTACAGGCCTATGATTCATCAGTCTTACACAACACACAGTGCTTAGCTTCTGTCACTTAGCATTATGCATTTAAGATTCCTCCATGTCTTTTCGTGACTTAACAGCCCATTTCTTTGTATCACTAAATGATAATTCATTGTATAGATGTACCACAATTTTCTGTTCACCTGTTGAAAGATACCATGGTTGCTCCTAGTTTTTGATAATTATGAATAAAGCTCCTATAAACATATGCATGCAGGCTTTTGTGTAGACATTGAGTTTCAAACCAGCTAGGTTAATACCTAAGAGGGTGGTTGTTTGTTATAAGACTATGTTTAGCTTTGAAAGAACCTTTCAAACTATCTTCCAAAGTGACAATACTATTTTCTATTCCCATTAGCAATGAATAAGATTTTCTGTGAGTCCACATCCTCACCAGCAATTGGTATTGTTAGGTTTTCAAAATGTTATTTTATCCATTCTAATAGGTACATAGAGATATTGCATTGTTTTATTTGCATTTCTCTAATAAGAAATGTTGAGCATCTTTCCATATATTTATTTACCACTATATATCCTGGTGTGTCTAATCAGATTTTTTGCCTATTTTAAAGGAGTTGTTTTCTTATTGTTTAATTTTAAGAGTTCATTTTATATTTTGAATATAATTCCTTTACCATATGTGTTGTGAATATTTTCTCCCAGTCTGTAGCTTCCCTTTTCTTTTTTTAATTTTAATTAGCCAACATATTGTATAATGTTAGTTTCAGATGTAGAGTTCAGCTAATCATCTGTTGCATATAACACCTGGTGCTCATCACATCATGTGCCCTCCTTAACGCCCATCACCCAATTACCCCATACTTCCACTCACCTCCCCCCAGCAACCCTCAGTTTATTTCCCTAGTCTTTCATTGTTTGTCTCCCTCTCATTTCTTCCCAGTTTTCCCTCCCTTCACTTATGATCCTCTGTGCTGTTTCTTATATTCTGCATATGAGTGAACCCATATTATAATTGTCTTTCTCTGATTGACTTATTCCACCCAGCATAATACTCTCCAGTTCCATCCACATCAATATAAATGGTATGATTTCATCCTTTTTGATGGCTGAGTAATATTCCATAATATATATTGTGATGCAGCTTGTCTTTTCATTCTTTAACAGCATCTTTTGCAGGAAAAGGAAGTTTTTAATTTTACTAAGGTACAATTTAGCACTTTTTCCCCTCATAAATCATGCTTTTAGTGCTTTGCCTAAAAGTCTGAATAGATTTTCTCCTGTTTTTTTCCTAGAAATTGTATAATTTTGCCTTTCACATTTAGGTACATAATACATTTGGGGTTAATTTTGATATAAGATATATCAAAGTCTGTGTCTACGTTCATTATTTTGCTTGTGGACATACAATTGTCCAGTACTACCTGTTAGAAAGGCTATCTTATTTTCAATGAATTACCTTTGCACCTTTGTGAAAGATCAGTTACTATATTTGTATGAGTTTACAAGTAGGCTCCATTCTCTTCTATTGATATATGTTCCTATTCTTTTACCAGTACTATGCTACCTTGAGTATTGTAGCTTTATAGTAAGTCTTGAAATTAAGTGTTATGAGTCCTCTTTGTTCTTCTGCAGTATTATATGATTCTTCAGGTGTTTGGTCTTTTCACAAACATTTTAGAATCAGCTTCTTGATTCCTACAAAATAGTTTGCTGAGATTTTTATTTGAATGTGTTGAATCTGTAGATTAAGATGGGAAAAATTGACATCTTAGCAACATTGTGTCTTTCAATCCATCAGGATGGAATCTCTCTCCATGTCTTTAGATCTTACTTGATCTCTTTCATTAAACTTTTTCATTTTCTACATACAGAGCCTGTACATATTTTATTAGATTAATGCCTACACATTTCATGTTGGAGGGTTTTGTAAAGGCTTTTATTTAAATTTCAAATGTTAATTGTTTATCGTTGGTATATAAAAAAAACAATCGACTTCTGCATGTTGATCTTCTATCCTGTTATACTCACTTATTGGTTCCAGGAGATTGTTTTGTAGATTCTTTGGTGTTTTCTACATAGAAAATTATATCATTTGCTAATAACAACAGTTTTATTTTCTCCTTTTCAATCTGTGTGCCTCCCCCTGGCCCCCGCCCAATGCACTCCTAGAACCTCCAATATGTTAAGTAGGCGTGGTTAGAAGGAGTATACTTAGTTTATTTCTTATCTGAGGGGGAAAGCATCTAGTCTGTCACCATTAAGTATGATGTTAGCTATAAGTTTTTTGTAGATGTTCTTTATCAAGTTCAGGAAGCTTTCATCTATTTTTAGTTTGTTGAGAGTTTTATCATGAATTTATTGGATTTTGTCTAGTACTTTTTCTGTGTCAGTTGACATGATCATGTGATTTTCCTTCTTATTAATATGATAGATCACATAAATTGGTATTATCATGTTGAAGCAACCTTTCATTCCTGGAATAAATTCCACTTGGTTGTGGTATATAAGTGTCTTTATACAATACTGTTTTGATTTGCTAATATTTTGTTCAGATTTTTTGCATTCGTTTTTCTTTAATTTTATTATTCTTTAGTTTTCTTGAAATGTCCTTAACTGGCTTTGTTCTTGTGGTAAATGGCTGACCTTATGAGTTAGGAAGTGTTCCCTCTGCTTCTATTTTATGGAAGAGATTGTAGATAATTGACATTATTTTTTCTTTAAATGTTCAGGAGAATTCACTAGTGAAGCCATTTAAGCCCTTGGGCATTATTTTTTAGAAGGTTAGTAATTATTGACTCAATCTGTTTAATAGGTATGGGCCATTAAGGTTATCTTTTTACCTTATGAGAGTTTTAGTAGTTCGTCTTTCAAAGAATTGGTGCATTTTAACTAAGTTAATAAATTAATTTGCATTTCCCTATGATACTTTTAATGTCCGTAAGATCAATAAGGATGATCCTTCTTTCATGTCTGATACTGAAAGTATTGTTGAGTGTGTGTGTGTGTGTGTGTGTGTGTGTGTGGTATATTGATCGGTCTTTGTCTTTTCTGGTTAGACTATTTAGAGTTTTATCAATTTTATCAATCTTTTTAACAAACCAACTTTTGGTTTTATTGACATTCTCTATTTTTTTTCCCATTTTCCATTTCATTGACTTCTCTAATTTTTTTAATCTTTTATTTTGCTTGATTCAGACTAATATTGCTCTTTTTTCTTCAGTTTCCTAAGGTGAAACTTAGGTTATCAATTTTAGATTGTTCTTCATTTTAAATATGTATGCTTTTAATGTGGTAAATTTTTCTTGAGAATTTTGTAACCCATTAGTTACATAGATATATGTTCATTAACTTCCAAATTTTTTTTTTCTCAACTATCTTTTAGTCATAGATTTCTAGTTTGATTCCATTGTGGTCTGAGAGTATACATTGTATGATTTTTATCCTTTGAATTTGCTGAGTGTTTTATGGCCCAGAATATGGTCTATATGGGTGAATGTTCCATCTAAGCTTAAGAAGAATATATATTCTAATATATATATATAATATTATATATAATATAATATATATATTATATATATCTTAATATATAATATAATTATATATATATAATATATATATATTATATATATATCTTAACAACATTGTGTCTTTATATATATATATATATTCATATTCTATGGGTGCCTGGGTGGCTCAGTGGGTTAAAGCCTCTGCCTTCAGCTCAGGTCATGATCTCAGGGTCCTGGGATCGAGCCCTGCATCAGGCTCTCTGCTTGGCAAGGAGCCTACTTCCTCCTCTCTCTCTCTCTCTGCCTGCCTCTGTCTACTTGTGATCTCTGTATGTCAAATAAATAAATACAATATTAAAAAAAAAAAGAAGAACATATATTCTAGTGTAGTTAAATGGAATATTCTATAAAGTATCAGTTAGATTTAGGGAAAGATGAAGATGTTCCTTAAAAAAAAAAACAACTGAGAAAGAATCTGATTGAAAATGAAATAAATGGAATAAATCAAGATCCAGATCAGTGAGCACATGGTCACTATACTATGTCCTGGGCTGAAGAAGGAAGGATGATGGATGGAAAGAAAGAGAGAGAAAGGTAGAAAAGGAAGGCAGAAGGTAGGAGAGTGGGCAAGAATAGAGGAGATTGAGATTTTCAAAGTAGAAGAGTGGTAAGTGTTTTTATTGACAATGATATAGTAAGAGAAGTAAGACATTTTGTGAATGTGTGTGTGTGTGTGTTTGTGTTTGATGGGGTTTGGAAATGAAATATATTCAAAAGGTTTTAAAGATATTAATTTTTGCTGGTATTTGTAGTTATTGTTAAATTAAATTGTACCTGCAGCTACAAACTGAAGAATGATTTTTAAATGTTCCCAGACATTTGTATCCATTTTTTGGCCACTCTCAGATAGAAATCACAAGTTATCCAATAAAATACAGCAATATGATTTGGCACTAGTTAATAGTTTCTGCTCTGGGACTGGATACAAACCTTTTCCCCATCATGACCTTTCACCTTCCAACCCTTGGCATTTTTCTTTAGTCTCTGCAATCCCAATCGATTGTACACTTCCCACTCCCAACTCCCTGCTCCTCCACAGCCTTATTGCAATTAGCTTCAATATCTTTCTTCTCTGCTGGCTCCTCACATTAAGCCCTTTAGCCATCTTTCCCAGTGCTTTTAGAAACCTCCATTTTGCTGGTAATCAATTTTCTCTTCCACCTCGACCTTTTTTTTTTTCCTTTAAATAATCTTTCCACCTTTTTCATTAAACTGGTACTTGGACTTCACCTAATTATACCACCATTGCTTGCTATTCTCCATAAGCATGCTCTAATCTATAAAATTCATACTGTTCAATGGCAGCTGCTACTTAGCAACTTCATCTCTACCATAGTGATTTATGTGCCTCCCCCTTCTGATTTCTCAGGGATATTAACAGCTAACTAACTAGAACCTTCTCTGCTCCATGAAGCTGGATGGCTTTTGATGTGTCTACAACTGATCCATTTAATACCTAACCCTTTCATTCCTGTGACCTCCTCTCTTTTAGTGGCCATTCCTTCCCACACCTGTTAGTGACACACATATTTGGCTACACTTCGAACACGTTATCATCCAAAGGTTATTTTAAAAAAGTTTTAACTGAAGTCCTCCTGGCCTATATTTCTGTCTTTGCCATTACTCCACTTTCACTGAGACTCTCTTCATTTCATGTCAGTTTCCAGGGCCTAACTTTTCATTCGTTTCCAAGTGTTAGTCCCAATTATATTGATTTTTTTCTTTTCCCCCACCTAGCTAGGGTTCCTTGACTTTTCATTTCAATTCTATTCTCACTTGCAGCATTGCTATTTTGATCATATCTCCTGCTCTCTGAGCCATCAACCAAGGAAAAACCAAAGTACCTCCTTTCTCCTTCTGCAATGATGATGGTTGATGGTATATACCATCTAAGAGGATGTGTTGTTCTATCTTAAATCCCTGAGGGCTACTCAGCAATCCTTTTCCTCTTTGCCAATCCAATTCATACTTGCCATCCCTGTCCCTTTTGCTCTGCACATATTACTTATTCTGGTATTTTCTACTTTATTCAACTCCCTAATAATGACCTATTTATTCATAGCTGATGTCTTCCTAATTTTCTAGAGATAACTACTACAAAGCCTTGTGTGGCTCTGTTTTTTCACATTTTTACCTTCTTCCATTTTTTGCAGAATGAATCACTTTTACATTCTCTGATTTCCATCTCTCCAAATATTATATCAAGATTTTAATTAATAAGGGGTGCCTGGGTGACTCAGTGGGTTAAGCCTCTGCCTTCGGCTGGGTCATGATCTCAGGGCCCTGGGATCAAGCCCTGCATCCAGCTCTCTGCTCGGTGGAGGGCCTGCTTCCCCCTCTCTCTCTCTTCCTGCCTCTCTGCCTACTTGTGATCTCTCTCTCTCTCTCTCTCTGTCAAATAAATAAATAAAATCTTTTTTAAAAAAAGATTTTAATTAATAATAATTATTTTTGTTAACTATGAATTATCTCATCTTTGAAACTTTTTTTACTTGATTTTTCTCATCAGCCTATAAACATAGCAGTGTTTCATCAGAAAAGAATATTCTTTCCATAATTTTTCTGTCCTCTCATAAAATTCTTTTCTCTTCTTCTTCTTAAAAATGTGATCTACATTTCCTACTGCCCCTGAAAGAGAGAATTCTGACAACAAAAGATTGGATGAGTTGTTGACAATAGTTGCCTTGGTTTTCTGTCATAGATTATTAAGTCTCCAGCAATCTTGCTTTCATCCCTATAACATTATTACAACTGGGCTCTTGATGGTTTTCATTAATCTCCTAATTTGCAAATATAATGATGAGAAGATAATCTTGTTTTGCTATTGTATGCTTATTTTTCATATCCTTATAGGTTCATGTCTGGACATAAAGTGTAACCACTCATGGCAAAGATAGAAACTGTGCCTAATGGGGTAGAGAATTAAATATTGCTGCACTTAACTTTTTTGTGATAGTCACTTCAACATATCTTCTTCTCAGGAGAGCATGAGCCTAAGGGCATGCATTAGTCAGAGTTCTCCAGAGAAATACAGCCAATACGAGACATATGATGTATACTATATATTTATATTTACTTATATATAAATAGAATTTATTATGAAGAATTAGATCACGTGATTATGGAGGCTGAATTCTGTGATCTGCTTTCTACGAGCTGGAAACCCAAGACAGCTGATGGTGTAAGTTCTAGTTCAAGTGCAGAGGACCAATATCCCAGCTCAAATATAGCTGGAGAGAATGAGTAACTTTTTACTCTCTATCTTTTGTTTTATTTAGGGCTCAAACAGACTGGATGAGGCCTACCCACATTCAGGAGCTCTATCTGATTTCCTCAGTCTACCAAATAAAATGTTAATCTCATCCCTTCACAGACACACCCAGAATAATGTTTAACCAAATTATCTGGCCAACCCACGCCCTAATCAAATTGACACTTAAAATTACCAATCACAGAGCAAGACAGACCCATGCTTTGTAACTCAGTACTGTTGCCTTCACCAAGCTCCCCCTTAGCTTTAGTTTTCTGATCTGTAAGATGTTTATAACATGCTTTCCCAGAGTAGCTATGGACATTAAATAAGTGTGTAGAAATACTTTCTTCTCAGAGTGGGCACTGAGCAGAACTTGTTCCCTTTTTTTTTTTATCTCTAGTTCTTACCTCTCCCTTTAAAAAGGATTTGCTTCCCATGATATTTCTTATCATATTTTGTCCACTATACTTCCTAAGTAAACAGTGAGTGACCAGTGAAGGGGATTCTACCATTTCCCCTGAGATAATGTTTCACAGATTAAGAGATCTCATTGCCATGGAATGTTTCCTGATCTTTGCCCAAAAGTAAATAGCCTCACCAGTACCATATATAGAAAATTATGATGAGCATGGTTTGTGACTTGATACTTCTCCATCAACCATGGAAAAAGCAAAGTTAGGTTTCATGTTAATCACTGTCTTGAATCATAACAGTTCAATTTTTCTTAGTAGTTGCTTTGTTTTCTTTATTACCATCATGAGAATCAGCTTGTTTTCCTAGGTGAATTTCAACTTCACATGCAAATGTTTAATCGTTATAAGTAAAGTTTTAAAATGTCTCTTTCTTCTGATCATTGAAGAATTCTCTAGAGAGTATCTCATATATTATTTACCCCTGTTTATGATCTTTAGGAAAGCTGAGTGTTATGAGCATGATTCTGACTAAGCACTAGAAGAGCCACTTCATAATTTTATGGTGTAAAGTTAGTAAGATTTTGGTATAAAATGTTATATTTTGACCACCATTTCTTGGTCAGGATCTACCAAATATATGCTAATGCACTGATCCTCACAGACCTAACGTACACTTCAAACAATCCTGACTTGATGGAGGTGTACTTTCACTTTAAATAAGGGAACCTTAAGAGAAAGCTATCTGCTATGTCAGTTTTATGTAGTTTCACTCTATTTCTCTTTATGTCCGAAGATGAAATCTATCATGAACTTATAAGTAGTCGGGCAAAGTGAAATGAGGTAATTATTTTATGACTTTGATCAATGGAAATAAACACCCTGGATAATTCAAGCCCCATTTCCCACTTTTTCTTTAATAACATTTACTGAAAAGTCACAGTGGATTTTTAGGTAATTGTCTAATCTTCTTCCATGTGCCTGAGTAAACACAGCTAATGGGTCTGTTTTACATAATGAAATGTTATGGAAAATTCAAAACATAAGCTTGGCAGGGACTTTCAGAGGTCATCTGGAGCATCTCACTTCCTCTAGGCAGGCTTCTTATAAATCTTTCTTTATAGAAATGTCTATGTCTAGGTTAAGATTTATGGATGACACAAGGCTGAGAGATCTAGTAGACATGATTATGACTTAAAACAATATCCAAGAAATGGAGATGCTTTCTCTGCCTTAGAAAGATGAAACTAACATAAAGAAATTCTGTATTTTACCTCAACTTTCAATTGCAAATGTAGATGTGGTGGCATTGGAGTGGAGAGAAATATCAAGATATAGTGAAAAAGATGGTGGCTGGATCAAATGTACTGTGGCCACATTCAGACTATTAACTGATGTGCTGGGTCATAATTGACCTGAGGCAGCTGCTTGGGCTCCCCATCTGGTAGGGAAATGGATGGTCATCTACTGCTTTAGAGACCAACAGCCCACCGAGGAGAACAAAGGTGGCCATATACTTAGCTTATATGTTCAAATGACACTAACTGGAGAGCGGGCCTTTTCTTTTACATTCTCTCTTCCCAAAGAAAAGATTCTCTCAGCTCCAGAGAAGCAGAAAAGTTTAGAGAGATCAGCAGGAGGCATCTTTGGCTGAGGACTTAACATCCATATTCCATTTTAACAGCTTACCCTAATCATGGCTCAGAGTCACTGTTCTACCAACCCTGGGACAATAACTTCCATAGATTCTCCAGTGTTAGGCAGTATTTTGAACGTTCCAAAACTTGAAATTGAGGAAAACCCTACTGTAGAAGTCCAAACTCCAACAGATCTTGACTCTCAAATGAGAAAGACAAATGTTTCAGCACATTCATGATCAACTTCTCTCCTTGTAGAAGAAAAATTATTTCTCAGGAATTTGGGCGGTTGTATTTAGTCTGTAAAGCAATTTCTAATGATGATATAATGAGGAAATGTTTACTATTTCCTCAATTTAGTAAATCCTTATAATGCTATATGTCTAGTTTTCCCTCTGTAATAACCAATTCAGAACTAGGCATTGTGAAATTGTGACTCAGATTGGGACAAGACCCCCACCATGATTCCTGTGTATTCCAGGAACCATAATGACTTGTCCTCAACTTGTCCTTGCTGGCTCACTTGGTGGCATGACACAAGCCTTACTGATCTCCAGGGCCTGAGCCTCTTGTTAACTATGATCTTCTCAGGTTGGGGTCACTGTATTTGTTTATTTCCATTCAAAATTGGACAAAGAAGTACAAAAAGACACAATGAGGATCATCTAGATTCCATGCTTATTCCTCCCTGCTCCCACTGTACTGGCAGCTATGTATAGGAACGTTTCTTCTCCTAATGATCAGGAGCAATTATGCCTGCCAAACAGGACACCTCCTCCTCCTAAATTTCTTGTCTTTTCCCTTCTGAACAACTGGCCAGGACATTCATCACTGCCCATGAGCATAAATATATTCTCACCAGATTTATTGCCCATTATTTCACTGGTACCATTCCAGTTCACTGTCAGTGACAGTTTTAACAACTGAAAGCCCATTTCGTGCCAAGAGCTGTGTTCCATCTGCCATCAGGGCTCCTCATTGTCAGCCAGGTGATGAATGATTAGCTCCCAAGTCCTGTTTTATTGATGGCTTGTTGGAGCACTACTAATACCAATGATCACAGGTTGCGTTTCTGGAAGCAGACACTGAATGGAGTTTAAAAGGCAAATTGTTTTCTAGGAATTAACACCTGTGAAAGGAAGGAGGGAAGAAGTCAAATTTGACAAAGGTAGAAGTTAAATTGCAAGGGAGAGCAGACACAATCTTACCAACTCTGCAGGGAGCACTTGAGTGAGGATAGCCCACCAGAGTGTCCCATATTTGGGTTAAAATGGCTGACCTTACCTCACTCAGTGAGCAGCCGGCCCCCAAGACAAGTGTGACTTTAGACAAGGAGACTCTCTTCAGCTGTGGCCAACCAGGAAGGAATTGACCCCTATAGATGGTGGCTTACCATGCTCCCTTCAGCTGGTGAGGAAGCTCTTCCTTGAAGGAGATCTGCTTCTGTCACAGTTGCTGGGCAGAGAAAGGTTTCTGCTGAGAAAAGGAAGAGAAGGGTTAGTGAAGATAGGAACTTTGTTCCCCACGAGTTTAAAGTTCAAGAGGATAAAATCAAGGATCTAGGAGAAGTAATGGAGTAGAAATTTGGGTCAGGGCAAAGGAGGTATGGGTATTAGAAACCAGGAGAAGACAGAGAAACAGATTTACAGGATGGAAGGTAATGAGGAAAAGAGGGATGAAGAATATTGTCTACCTCTGCCACAGTCTCAAAGCCATCTGGTTTCACAGATTTTAGTTGCAGTGTTAAAGGGAGCATGGCAGTTGTTTGTGGAGTGACACCTTCTATTTCCTCCAGATCAGGAGTAAAAAGCAAATGGTAGCAGTGAGTAGCTGTGTATGAGCCCATGATTCTTGGTCCTGCGTGATACTGAAACTCAGATCTTGGTGCTAATGTTTCTGTGTCCATATTTTAATCCTCTTAGCTGAATTGGAAAAACTTGAGTCTGAGACTTAACAGAGCCTGTCAGAGCTGATGGGTTAATATAGAAAAGGTTAACCTTCTCACATACAAGATATAGCATTTCTCTAGAGTCTTAATTTTAACACAGAGCTTAACATCTCTTAGGTCAACAACTAATTCATCAGAATTAAGAGGAATAAACAAGTACACTATTCTTTTAGAAAAAAGTTAACAGTAAAAACTATTAGCATGCACTGTAAGCAGAAACAGAGACTGCTTGGATATTTGCCATGTAGCTCATATCCTGAAAAGGAGTTTTCCCTGCTGCTTTCAATTCTTATGATATAAAATATCACATATACATATGTGTATACATCTAAGAAATAGTATGGTTTTATAAATTTCCATTTTTAGTTAATAACATAATTTTTATATTCCTATGTCAATAAATGTGTCTAAATTATCACTTTTAATGACTACTTGTATGTCACTATATGTTTTTGTCATAATTAACAAGTCCTCTGCATTTGAGCACTTACTATATTATTTGATTCTGTATTAAAGTTTTTGGTGCGTCTCCTAGTCCTTTTACACCTATAGGCTTACAGAATTATTTCTTCATATTAAGTTCTTAGAAGTAGAGTAGTGAGTGAGAGAGTCTATATTTTAAGTTTCAAGTTATCACATTGTTCTCCAGGAGAGCTATGTAATTTATATCTAAGTTAAAAGCATGTAAAAATGTTCTATACTCTCACCAATACTGTCTTTAGTCATTTATTCATTTCTGTCAATCTCACAGTTGAAAATTATATCCCCTTTTAAAATGAAGTTGACTGTTTTGCCATGTGTTTATTATGGATTCCTTTTCTTTTCTTTCTTTCTTTCTTTTTTTTTTTTTTTTTGGTAAAATTATATCCTTGTGTTCTTAGTCCATTTTTCTGTATGTATTTTTGTCCTTTTTTTTAAAATAGCATTTCATATATCAAGGACATTCAGTCTTTGTCTCAGTTGACATATGTTATCATTTTTGCCATTTTTTTCATGTAAAAGTTTTTATTTTAAGTCAACTTTTCAAAATTTGAATTTTTCAAATTCAAGTCTATCTTCCTTTCTTACTTCAAGCTGTAGTCTTATGTTTAAAAGGGCTTGCCACATTCTCACATGAGTAACCAGATAAATTTCTTCCTAGTACTCTTTTTTTTTTTCCCAAGATTTTATTTATTTATTTTTCAGAGAGGGAGAGAAAGAGCCGGTGCACAAGCAGGGGGAGCAGCAAGGGGAGGGAGAGAGAGAAGCAGGCTCATGGCTGAGCAAGGAGCCCAATGTGGGGCTCCATCCCAGGACCCTGGGATCATGACCTGAGCTGAAGGCAGCTGCTTAATCGATCAAGCCACCCCGGTGTCCCTTTCTGGTAGTTTTATATTCACTTTTCACAGGTAAAACTTTTAATACATCTGAAATTTATTTTTAGTGTCAGCTGTCAAGAACATATCTGAATATACCTATTTCCAATTAGGGAAACCCTTGGCCCAGTAGCATTTTTTAAAGATAAATATATATCTCATTGATATATAGTTGGTACGATTCTGGTTTTGAATACTCTTATATTAATCTGTGTCTATATTCCATCCTTAGAATCCTACTGCTTTAATTATTGTAGCTATATGATTATTTATACCTTAGAGAAAGAATGATTATTAATATTTTTGGTCTTTCATGGTGTTTCTTTTTAATTTTGCAAAAATTTTGCAATGTTTTAAAAATTATAACTCAAACTAGCTTAAGCCAAAAGCTTTAAGCTCTTAGAATCCAAGAAAGTTTTGGTAACTTTGTTTTAAGAAAACCATCAAGACCACAGGGCAGTTCTCTTATTAACAAGAAATAAGAATGTCTTTCCTTCCACCTCAGGGCTCTGTCTTTCTCAACGTGTCAGGATTCTGTCAAGATTCTTATTCTCATGGTGGGAAATATGGCTGCTGGCAGCTCAGGATTTTTATGTCACGGCCTTAGCCACCAGATTGAAATGAATCTTAGTTTTTGGCTTTGGGTTATTGGAATTTTCTGACAAGGGACACATTAGCTCAGCTTCAGTTAAGCGGCCACCATTTTACATGGTTCATGCGGGAAAGTGCCTTAAAGATTTTTTAAATTCTTGGCAGGAAATCTGGTAATGATTTCTATAATTCAGTAGTAGGTTTGCACATTATAAATGATTTTGAAGTTATGGTTGGAATTGTGTTTGGTGAAATATTTTGACAAAGGAAATGCAAAATGAGAATCATTTTGTGTTCTCTTAATGGTGTAGTGAACATTGCTGTTGTTTTCTGTTTGAAAAGTGGATCTGCATAAACGGTTTAAATGTTTGAAATGCATGCTCAGTATTTGTTATAAAAGAATGTTTTTGAGCCATGTAGATTTGGTTTATAACCCAGCAGCTTTTTACAACAATGGGAAGCCACAACTTGGCCACATCAATCAGGCATCCTAATTTCACCTGCAGTAGACAAAACACTTGTACATATAAAACTGAAAGAAAGGAGGAAATAGAGAAGTGGTCCTTTTAATATTTTATTTTGTTATTAACTGGTACAATCAAGAAAATTCAGTTTTGTTTAAATTAAGCTGAAGGGTGTGCTTTAATCATGATTCCCATTTTTATTATCCATTCATGATCCCCTTATCATCAGCAAGTCCTTTTATGTAAGTGTCATAGCATTAATTTATGGTCTAGTTTCTTTTTTTTTTTCTTTTTTCTTAAATTGTTGAGCTCACCTCCTAACCTGTCAGCTTCCTTAGGGCAGGGCCTTTCTTATTTCTCTTTAAGTACTTAGAAGTTAAACAGTGTGTTTAAATATAGGTTGGTACTCCATAAATGTGCTTTTTTAAAAGATTTTATTTATTTGAGAGAAAGAACATGAGTTGAGGAAGGAGCAGAAGGAGAGGGAGAAGCAGACTCCCCACTGAGCAGGGAGCCTGACATGGGGCTTGATCCCAGGGTCTTGGGATCATGACCTGAGCTAAAGGCAGATGCTTAACCGACTGAACTACCGAGGTACTCCCATAAATGTGTTTTATGAATAACTTAAAAGATGAAGAGAGCATAGACATACTAGAAGTTATTTTAAATCTTTTTTTTTTTTTTTTTAAATGGAATGCTTCATGAACCTGTATGTCATCCTGGCACAGAAGTATGCTAATTTTCTCTGTATTGTTCCAGTTTTAGTGTGTGTGCTGCTGAAGCAAGCATGAAATAACGGAATTGAGAATGGAATAGAAATTAGGTGACTCATTCTTGTCTTCACAAATATTTCCTATGATTATATTTCATATTAATTTTCCTTAGACCTTTACTATTTTCTTTACTATAGTTCTACCAATTACTCATTCTAGACATCTTGTAGATAGTATAACTTATATTTTCTTTTTCTGGTGAACTGAACCATTTGTTTCTCCTTGAGGTAGTTTTATTGAATCAGAAAACTAAACACTGCTTGTTAATTAATAGATGTTACCTACAGGGTATTATTTCATAGTAGAAGAAGAGTTTACTAAGACATAATCTATAACATAATATGAAACTTGACTACAAATCAAACGAGTAAACAAGTTGAGGCATCTAAAAGTGTTTGGTGTCTTACATACTCTGAAAAAAACAAATGCCTCAAGATTAATAGTCTATGAATTTGACATTTAGGTCCAGCTCCTGGAGTGAAAAAAGATCATCAAAAATGTTTTTTTGGGAGGGGGGCATCTAGGTGGCTCAAGCCTCTGCCTTCAGCATAGGTCATGATCTCAGGGTCTTGGGGTCGAGCCCCGCATCGGGCTCTCTGCTCAGTGGGGAGCCTGCTTCCCCCTCTCTCTCTGCCTGCCTCTCTCCATACTTGTGATCTCTCTGTGTTTCAAATAAATAAATAAAATCTTTAAAAAATTTTTTTAAATTTATTTATCATTAATAGTTTGATTGGAGTATCACTGATACACAATGAACTAGATATGAGTACGATTTGGTAATTTTTGACTTGCATATACAACTGTGAAACCATCTGTCATCCCCAAAGTTTGTTCATGCTCCTTTCGAGTCCCTCCCATCTGTCCTTCCTATGCCCTCTTCCCAGGAAGCCACTTATTTGCTTTCTGTCACTGTTGATTAGTCTTCATTTTATACAGTTTTATAGAAATGGAATCTTGCAGTATGTACGCTCTTTTATTTGATCTGGCCTTTCCCTCAGAATTATTATTTTGAGATTCACCCATACTTTTCACATATCATGCACTCCTTTTTTCTTATTTCTGAGTTTCATTCTATTGTATGGGTATACCACCATTTGTTTATCCGTTTACTTCTTTATGGACGTTTGGGCCATTGCCAGTTTTTAGCTACTACAAATAAAGTTGCTATAAATATTCACATGCAAATCTTTGTATAGAGGTTAACTTTTCTCTTGAATAAATACCTAGGATTGGAATGACTGCACCATATGGCCCATGTTGATGAACTTTTTAAGAAACTGCTAAACTGTCTTCGAAAGTGGTGGAACCATTTCCTGTTCCCACTGTTGGTGTGTCAGTTCTAGTTCCTTCACGTTCTCACCAACACTTGTTATAGTTGGTTTGTTAATTATTTTCCTCATGACTAATGATGTTGGGCATCTTTGCAGGTGCTTTTACCCATCTGTATTAGTCTCCTCTGGCTGCTGTAATATATTACCACAAACTTGGCTTGAAACAACAGAAGGTTATTCCCTCGCAGTTATGGAAGCTCGATGTCTGAAATCAGTGTTAATCGGCTAAAATCAAGATGCTAACAGAAAATCCTGTTCCTTGCTCTTTCCAGGATCTACAGCTGAACTTTGTGAATTCTTTGGCTCATGATCCTTCACTCTCCTCCATCTTCAAAGCCAGTAATGGCATAACATCATCTCTCTCTGTTTCCCTCTTTTCCATCACATGGCCTTCTCTTCTATGGACAAAGCTTCCTCTGCTTTCCTCTTATAGAGAATAGGTGATTACATTTAGGATCTACCCATATAATCCATAATAACCTCACCTCAAAATCCTTAATTTACCTCACATCTACAGGTTTGTTTGTTTGTTTGTTTTTCAGAGATTAGAGATTAGGGCACGGATAAATTTTGCAAAGGCATAATTCACCTACCATATCACTCACTATTTCTTCCTTGGTGAAGTGTATGTTCAGTATTTGGCCCATTTTTTTTTCCTCCTTTAATTCAGTTTTGAGAGTACTTTATATAAATCCTTTATGAGCTACATACTTTGCAAACATTTTCCTCCAGTGTGGCTTATCTGTTTATTATCCTACAAGTGTCTTTTTTGAAGAACAGAAGTTTCTAATTTTGAGCCCAGAGTATCATTTTTTTTTCTTATATGGATCATGCTTTTGGTGTCCTAAGTAATCTTTGACAACCCAAGGTGATAAAGGTCTTCTTTTATGGGTTTTTTTTTTTTTAAGAAATTTTATAGTTTTAGATTTTTACATTCAAATCTATGATCCATTTTGAGTATTTTTCTTACATGGCACTAAATATGTATCTAGGTTCATTTTCTTGCATCTGGATTTCCAAACACCCTTGGTCTGGATTTCTAAGCACCTTTGGTTGAAAGCTTATTCTTTTTGTCTTGAATTGCCTTTGCAACTTTGTCAAAAATCATTTGTTTGTGTAAGCGAGGGCCTGTTTCTGAACAGCTTATTCTGCTCCATTGATATATTTGTCTCTCTTGGTGTCAATGCCACACTACCTTAGAGTAACACAGCTTTACAATATGTTTGGAATCAAATAGTATGAACCCTCCAATTTTGTTGTTTTTGAATATTTTTGGCTATTTTATGTTCTTTATATTTCCATGTGAATTTTCAATGTTTGTCAAATCCTAACCAAAAACAAAACAAAAACAAAAGGAAAATGCTGTTGAGATTTTGATATGATTGCTTGGGATTATAGATCAATTTGGGGAGAAGTGACGTTAATAATGGCATGCTTCCTGAGCCATGAACTAGGTATAGCTTTCTAATTATTTAGGGCTTCTTTACTTTAATTCAGCAATTTTTTTTAAAAATTTTCAGAAGCCAGGTATTTATTCCCCTGTGTTCTTTATTTTTATCACATACCATTAAAGAAAATAAGGTGATAACACCAATATCAAAACCTTAAACTTTTTCCATATTTCTGTTGAAAACATAGTTTATTTGGTTAAAATATATAGTTCATTTGGAAAGAGAGGTATATTGATTGTTTTAAAAAGTATTTCTGTCAGTGTGTCCTTGTCTAAATAGAGTAAACATTTTCTTATCCTTGATTTCCATAGCATTTTATATAGTTTCTTATGAGAATCTCAACACACTATATCTATCTATCTATCTATCTCTCTCTATATATATAATTTCCAATTTATCTTTACATCACATAATTAATGAAGTTAAAGAATCTGGCATTTAAAGGGTTAATAGCTTCCTCAGGTTCACTGCTAATTGTCAATAAGGGCACCTGCAAAAGTAGGATTAACTGTCTTTGAATTATAGGATCCTTGATTATAATCCAGTAAATAAGCTTTGATTTTTTTCTTTTTTTTTTTTTTTTAAGAACTGTGAAACAGGACATTAAGCAGTTGTCTATTTACAAATAGCCATTATTTCAGAAAATATAACAGAATTGCTAAATATTGTATCAGTACTTAGTTTCAAGTGTAATCGCCAAAAGACATAGGAGCTAAACATAAGTGTCTCTGTGGTCTCGGCCCTGCAGCTCTTAGACCACTGGGCTCTATTTGCCTTCCATCACTATAATAAGTGAAGTGGTTTTCTGTATCTGTTCTGCAGTTCAAGTAGCATAAAGTAAAAATCATCTTCTCACTGACTCCCAGAAGTTTTTACCCGAAAAGCCTGTAAGAATTACCATGTTACTTATCAAAGGGCAAAGCCCATGGTTATGGCCCTGTGGATGAGTAGGTGGTTTTAAAGACAGCAGTATGAGTTGTGTAAGCGTCCTTCCCGTTGTATTACAATGTCGTTTTTCCCCAGAGAAATAAGATAAATGGAAATGGTTATGACCTGGTGGCTAATTGGTTTAAACTGGTTAAATACCACACATTTCAACTGATTTCAACAAATATTTGTAACATTTACCTCTTCCAGAAGTACAGTTTGAGCAATTAAGCAAAGCAGAGCTAAATATTTCAACATGCCCTCAGTGGCAAATATGATGCCATTATGCATTTGAGAAGATTAAAGTCTTCATACCAGAAATGCTTTCCGTTTTATAAATTTCAAGGTAAATATCATTTTAGGTTTCGTCTTCTTCTGATTTTGCAGATATTGATTTCATTTCTAGTTCAGAAAGCGACTCTCGCTCTGAGTGGACTCAGCTTTCTCTTGTCCAAGGTTATTACTATTTTTACAGCACCATGGTATGCCAGCGAATGTTTCTCACTTCATTATCATGCCCAGGCCTTTATAATCTCGCTTAATACAGGATGAAAATATTTGTCCACTTTTGGTTTGGATGTTTGTGAGCATGAATGATTGTGGGGAATCAAATGTAGTTGTTAAAAGGGATTTCACTGATGAATACCAAAATCCCTCAGAGCTAGGGGTACACGGATTTTTAATAGGTGTGTTTATTTGATTACCATCAGCCCTGTGTAGTCTGTTCCAGTTGCTCCCTATTAAGTGACTTAAAAAAAAAAGTTAATAAGCCAGGATTTCTCAAACAAGACTGACTTCTCTTTAAATATAAATTGAAATTTATAAAGTATCTAAAAAATACTAACTGCTTTCAGCACGCAGCTTCTTTTGGAGTTAAGGACTGACTCACTTAGATGATTTGTTACGTTGCTTTTTTCCAGGTTAGCAATAAGTGTTTTAAATATATGCCAGAAAACCTGCCTTAAAAGAACCTAAAGGACCTATTATTAAAGAAACTTATTTCTAATAATTAGACACTACATTTGTTTACATGTATACTTCAGAGTGGCTCTGAAAAACTAAATTTCCACTTTTTTAACTTCCTAAAAACAGGGATAGACTTGTTCTAACCAGATTTCCTTGAGTTTATTTCAAAGTTGCTTTTGGGGCAAATGATTTGAATCGCTGTGTTGTTCTGGTTGATAGTATATGATGATTTAACCCAAATCAGTCCAGCGCTGTGGACTTTGGCTTTACTCCAAGGCCCCATGAGATACACATAGGGCATACTTTGTCTTTGCTGAAATCATGAAAATGCTGCCATTTCAGAATACGTGGTACCTGTTCCCAAATAGTAAAGTGGCCTGTTTATTGCCTTCACTCCTGAGCCTAAGTATTCCCCATGGCTCCTCTAAAACTAAATTGGGAAAGTGTCCTGTTGGTGGATATTCATTTCTGTGGGTACTCGTATTAATGTGTAGATTTGTACGCTGTTGTTACAATCATTTGAGAAGTGGATTTTCACAGGAAACTAGCAATGCTTCAATGTGAAATCTAGCTCTAATTTCACATAGATAATTCTTCCGGTCTGCACTTTTTCTTTGAGCATGTGAAATTAAAGAGACTATTACTTAATTGTACTCAAATTTACTAAGTAGAGTCTCAGGTCAAGAGCTTCCAGGGTAAAGCAATCTCTTTTACTAGCATTTGATACAAACTGCATGAAAAGTAAAATTTAAGATTAACTGTGTTTGGAAGCACTTTTAAAAGAAATCTTACAGTTACATGTACAACTATCGGTGCTAAATCAGAGGGCTTGTTTTGCTGGAGGAGATAGATCTGAGAGATAAGAACACAGAAAGCCTCAGTGGTAAATCAGTTTGACAGAAGTAAGGTTTCAAAATGTTTAAATTCGGTTTCACCGACTTCTCAGTCTACAGAATACCAAATAGTCTGTTCAAACGAATTATTTCATGATATTTCTCCAATGTTTCAGTCGTAAGAAAACTGGTGAGTGAGAAGCATTACTTTTGAAATGAAGAAAATTGAAATGAATGTATATTAGCATTTTGCACAAAAAAAGAGCTAAGTATTTCCTTTTTTTCAAGTTTTGAGAATTTAAGCAAAAATTTATTTAAATGGGGCAGTGCCAAACTGGAAGTGATTAGAAGGGCTTCCAAGATAAGTATTTCTAATTTTCTGTTTTGAAGCATTTATACAGAATCAACATTTTTGATAATGATAATATCTGATATATTTTGGATGCTACATTTTTTTAAAACATTTTATTTATTTATTTGACAAACAGAGATCGCAAGTAGGCAGAGAGGCAGGCAGAGTGAGGGAAGCAGGCTCCCTGATGAGCAGAGAGCCCAAGGCAGGGCTCCATCCCAGGACCCTGGGATCAGGACCTAAGCTGAAGGCAGAGGCTTTAACCCACTGAGCCACCCAGGTGCCCCTGGATGCTACATTTTAAAACTATCCTATGATAGTTTGGGCATACATAGATATGTGTGTGTATACACATGTATATAGCATTATCACATAGATATTACATATCTTTTGATTATTTTGAAAATTGATTCAGAAATGTAGTTTTTAAATACATGTTCTGATGAATACTATAGGTCCATACATAATAATTTATGTATTTATATATGTGTTTAGGTACATGTAATATATATGCTTCATCTCAGAGAGTTTCCTTTTAAAGATATATAGAAATATGTAAAACTAAAAAATTTGCTTCTAAGGAGCACCATATTTTTAAAAGTAACATAAATAAGTATGAAAAATAATATAATAAACCATCCTTCAATTTATTGAATATGTGTTAAATCTACTTTCCAAGTGATGAAACAGTGAACTTATATGGTTTCCTTATGATCTATCATCCAAAAAATAAAAAATAAAAGAGGGAATAAGTTTTTGTTCAGTGCTCTGGTTCTTAATCCCCAAATATCTGGGTGACCTTTTGGTGTTCTAGGGTTCAGTATCTGAGTAGGGGGCTACTTCCCTGTGAAAACATCCAGAGGAGTTGACCTCATCCCTCGTATCTCTGGTCCCAGAGTCTCTGAGTCTAGCGTCAGTGGTCCCATGAAATTCTTCAGGCCAGGAGGAATAAAGTCATTCCTCACAGGCTTCCCCCAACAATCTTGGACAGTCTTTCATCAACCAGGAAGGTAACATCACAGATGCTAAAAGAGAAACAATTTTCTAGGGAAAAAAAAAAGAAGAAGAAGAAGAATTCAGTAGTGTCTACTAGTTTAGGCAGAGACAAAATAGACATTGAAGAAATAGTAAAATAATTTGTAATGACTTTAAGACAAAATATTTTTTATATGTTTCCATTTGTTTCTCATTAAAAATCAAGTCAACTTGTTGGGGAAAGAAATATGTAGTTAACAGAGATAATTCATCTATTCATATTTGCTTATTTATTTATTTTAGCACATAGAGTAAGAATATTGTCTTTTTTGGATTTTATTCCCCAACAATTTTTTTTTAAAGTTAAGTCTTGGTTTTTCTTTTTATTTATTTAGTTAGTTTTTTTAGAGAGGAAGAGATAGAATTTTTTTTTAAAGATTATTTATTTATTTGACAGAGAGATATCACAAGTAGGCAAAGAGGCAGGCAGGGGGTGGGGGAAGCAGGCTCCCCGCTGAGCAGAGAGCCCTGATGTGAGGCTCAATC
The DNA here is from genome assembly GCF_922984935.1 of Meles meles. Taxonomy (NCBI): domain Eukaryota; kingdom Metazoa; phylum Chordata; class Mammalia; order Carnivora; family Mustelidae; genus Meles; species Meles meles. The sequence continues at coordinate 63,108,002 of NC_060072.1, forward strand.
CCAGGACCCCAAGATCATGACCTGAGCTGAAGGCAGAGCTTAACCCCTGAGCCACCCAGGTGCCCCAATTCCCCAATGATTTTTAATGGGTTTTCAAAATAACTAAGGAAAAGGCAATTCCTGGGAGACTCAAAGTCTGACAAGTGAGACTCAAGACCAAAGAATCCATGAATATATATACTTCCCTGTAGTGCAACAAAAGCTATTGTTGACAAAAGTAATTTAGATATAAGCAAGTCAGTTCCCCTTTATTCCATTAGAAATGTTTCTCTCTAAGGATTGGAATCTCAGAGGCCTGAAAGAAAAGTGAAAGTAGACAATTCTTTCTGTATTTCTTTTTTTTTTTTCTTCCTTCTTTTCATCCGAACCACCAAACATTTATGTTGTGTGCATCGGGCTAGGTACCAGGGAACAAGATAAATAAGACATAGTCCCTGTTAATAAGGGCTTTATCATCTAGTGGGAAAGATAAAAATGCATAAATACAAAAAATTAAGTATTGTAGACTTTTTGATAAAATTATGTTCCTTTAGGGAAAAGGAAAGAAGCAGTTTAGTTCTATATGGGGAGATATGACAGGTCCTCATAGATAAAATGATGGTTGCGATAATTATGACCTTGTACTCACCAAGTGGACAAAGCGAAAAGAGGACTCCATATAGAAGCAGCAGCATAAGAAAAGTAAGAGACTTGAAATAAGGGGATGCATGCAGTCTAGAGTTTGTACTGCAGAAAATAGAAACCTGTAGGATTTCTTGTTTTATAAAAAAGGTGACTTGCAGAGAGGCCCATACAGATGGAAGGGAGTGGGGAGTGACTAGTTCTGCAGTCCAGGCTGATGAAGACCTAGAGACCAGAGCAGTTAAAACACTATCAAAAAAAAAAAAGAGCAATGAGCATGAAATGAAGGTAATTCAAGGAGCTTTCGAGAATTGTTTTAGAAGGCAAGCAGCTGAAATTCTCTACTTCCTTGTAACAATTGGTTGTATATCAGTGATGATTTAATTATATAAAACGTAAGAAAAGATTTTCTCTGTAGTTCCTCCATAGGGCAGGAGGTTTTTTGGCAGTGTTCAGCGGTGTTTCTCTCCCTCCTTCTCTCTCTTTCTGTCAGTTTGTCTTGTTGCTGCTTGTATCCAACAAAGTTTATGCTGGGAAAAGGAGTTTGGGCCATTTTGGGGGAAAAAGGAATTCATTTCTTTGTATGTACATTTATTAATTCAACAAACATTTATATAGTTCCTGCAGTGTGTCCCTGGGAATGGGCAAAGAAAGTGACCTGTTCCATGGCCTGGGCTTGGAGATTTCCCAGCACAATGGGAAGATCATATAGGAACCACTACACTCTGCTCATTTCCATAATGGAGGCGTGTATGAACAGCAGAGGGACACAGAAAAAATCAATGCTTGAGGTCAGAGTTGAAAAATGAATGGTTTGCCATAGGGAATGGGAGCCAGATGTAATGAATACGTTTCATATTCAAAATTTCAGACAAGAGGAACCTGGTATGTTGAGGGAAGAATAAATGGTTCAGAACAACATGGGAACATGGTCAGAGATGAGACTATTAAAAGTAGGAAGGAGCCAGGTTATGGAGGGGACCACAAGATGAAATATTCAAGAATTATGACATGCTCCGAGCTGCATAGGCAGAGAAAAGAGAATTAACTAACATTAGTTAAAGCACATCCTGGCTTGTGATGAGGGCTTCGAGTAGAGTATTTTGGTATGATGCACTGGGAAGAGCACAATTTTAAAACCAAACAAAGTTGAGTTTAGATCCCAAATCCTTTTTGTTAATTTTTAGAGCTGGGCCAATGAAGTTATTCAAACATCAATCATCCTCATAACGTTTCATACATAGCTTGCATGGCTGTTGTAAGTAACCGATGTTCACTGGACAGGATGGGACGTGGTAGGTGGTATTGTTACTAAGAATAAACACTCTGAGAGCTGAAATTCAAAGCCCTACTCGATTCCCAAGAACGTACAAGTCTTTACCAGTCAGAGGGTCACAGCCCCTTGGACTGCTTCGCTTAACAGTTGGTACATGACTCATGCTGACCAAAGTTAACCCTGAGATCTGGTCAAACAAACTTTCTTTTTCTGCCACATTTGGAGCTCTGAGAAGGTGAATCTAGAGATCTTTGTCACTGTTTGCCACCACGAAGCATGCACTGGCCAAGAAGTAAAGCTAAAATAAGAGGCAGTCGGGAAAGTGACAGTAAGTCCTCGGTCCTCTGTACCTAAAGTTAGCTCTGACTATGTACTTTTTTGGTAAAGGAGCTAAACAACAATAACCACAATAATAAAATTAACTTCTCTTTTGGCTAGGCCCAGACTGACATAAGGTTTCAGTCACTTATATTCAAAAAGACTCATAAAGTTGGAATTAGTAACATCGATACGACTCTGGCATGTGATAATGTAGGGATAGAGGGTTTGTAATCAACAAGGGAAAGAATTAAATGTTATGAGACCGCTCATGTAAATTGCTTGTTCTAGGAGTTGAATGAAAAGAAAAAAAAAACATCTTACAGCAGAAGGTGTGGTAGCTGGAGTGGAGACAGTTAAGGAAGTATTTATTCCCAAGATGGGAGAGACTTGAACATGTTTCTAGCCTACAGGAATGAAGCCAGCGGAAAGGAAAAGGTTGACAGTACTGAGAAGAGAGGGGATAATTAATGGAGGAAGGTCCAGGCAGGGGCAGGATGTGATGAATATTTCTGTTACCATGAAATCTCTAGTAAGGTCTAGTGTCTGCTCAGATGATCAATTTGACTACAAGTGGTTTTTTTTTTTTATTTAAAAAATTGTTTTAACTTCTTCAAGCTAGTTATATTTTTATGTTTCCTCTAATCTCTTTGACTTTCCTCAATCATATGAAGTCTTAAAATACCCCACTTTCCCACCAAACACACACAGACAAACAGAATGAAATTAAAACTCCATATTCAAACTGGTGAAGATTTTTCATAGCCGAAGAACACCCCAGGATAACCAAAGTCCTCTCATCAGAGCCATTTTTGCAGGTTTTTAGGTTTTCTCTACTTTTTTTGTCTGCAGTTTTGCACAATCTGATGCACAAAAACAATGAGAAAGAAGATTACGTCAAATGTATGAAAGAAATGGCAGGAATCCAATGGGAAAGACATGCCCTCCACATTTGGCAGGAGGAGGACATAGTGGCAGTGGCTTTGTAAAGTGATGAGTCACACTTGAACAGAGGCTCTGGAAGGAATTAGTTCAAGAGAAGGCTGGAGAGCTCCCTTAAATGTACCGGGGCCTCAGGCCATCATTAGCTATCTGTGTGTGATCCTAGCGAGGCAAAAGAAACCCTCAGTTCTTCAGCCCTTTTCTCTAGAACCAGCAAAGGAAAATATCCCTAGCTTCTTATGTCTCTGTGCCATGTAGAAAATCACAGCCCTTTCTCTGTTCTAGTGAGAAAACAGTTCACAAGCACTTTTTAGAAAACTTTATCTTGACCCAAAGTATATAATATAGATTTTAAATTTTGTAATTGGATGTCTCGGAAGGAAAGATTGATCTGCTCAAAGGTCACTGGGTCACAGAATTAATGAACATAAGACAGACTGGGCAAGAGATGGATGAGAGAGAAGAAACCTGTTTATTTAACTCGGAATCAATCATCAAAAACAAGCCTCAGACTGGCAGCAAATGACTAGCAGATGGGCAAACCCCCAAACAACTAGGCAAAGAACAGAGAAAAATTTACATTTAAAAACACGCCTTTTTTTTTTTTTTAAAGATTTTATTTATTTATTTGACAGAGAGAGATCACAAGTAGACAGAGAGGCAGGCAGAGAGAGAGAGGGAAGCAGGCTCACTGCTGAGCAGAGAGCCCGATGCGGGACTCGATCCCAGGACCCTGAGATCATGACCTGAGCCGAAGGCAGCGGCTTAACCCACTGAGCCACCCAGGCGCCCCTAAAAACATGCCTTTTGAACACTATGATAAATATCAACTGCCATGTATTCTTGGGTTAGGAAACGGCCCAGTATTTGATGTCTTCAGGAGGGATGGGCTTTTTGCAATAGTGTCAAAAATAAATATAAATATATACCTAAATGACAGATATTCTCTGGATCCTGTTTCTGGTACCAGTTCATGGTAACCCTATCACTTTGAAGGGCAATAGTATTTTGGTTTTAAGATAATGAATCCCACTTCGAGCTTGTGATATGGAAGCATATGACTCTTCATTATGCTCTTGGATATGGCCAGCTATGACCAGAGAATAAAAAGCGGTTAGGCTTTCACAGGCTGAGTTATCAAAGTGTGACCTAAATCCCCACAAATTGGTTTTTAAGTGAGGTGTCATGAAATCAATAGAATGCTCCAGTAGGTAATGAAACCAAGTTTGTCGATTGGCCCATGAAGTATTGGTTGATAAAGTGACGCTCTTTGTCTCTAACGCACTGAGTGATAGATTAAGGAACAGAGTGTTGGCTCCAGGCCTCCTGAAATGGAGCAAGAGCTGCTGGGCTAGAGGCCGTTGTGCAATGCTGTCAGAAGACAGTCTCTGTGTGTGCCAGAACATCAGCTCATTTCTAGCTGTTAGCATATAAAGCTTGCTTTTCTGTTCATTTTGAAAGACCAAAAGTACTTGAAATGAGAGGGGACAGACAACCCTCCCAGTTCTGGGAACCTGGAGAGAAGCACAATGTCCATTCAGTTCGATCATGATCAAATGACTTAAATGTTTCATTCTTCCATTTCCATTTTGCTTGGGAGAGTAACCCCGCCACGAGATTCATGTAGAGTAGAACTGCAATGTCCACAAACTGTGATCATCCCACCGTGTGCCTAGAATGGTGGCAGGAGAGCCAGTCATCTGAAGCCCTCAGTGAACTCTGAGGGGATGTCCTGTCATAGCAGTGGAGCTGAGGGGATTTAACTTTTCAAAAATTGCCTGAGAAGAGTGTTCTTTGTCTCTTTTCATTTGAAAGTTGCTGGAAGCTGTAGGTACGTGAGAGCTGATTGTCTCCGGTCTCCCTCTGCATGGAAATTCTTGGCTTTTTGCCTGGTTTACTTTACAGTTAGTGTTACCTCATTATTCTTATTTTTCTCTGGTGTCCTGCCTTGAAGAGCTTTTCCTGACTATGATTTTTCTGTCTCTCCTCTCAGAATTGACCATGCAAAACTCTAATTGAGCACGTCAAAGCGCTGCCCTCAAGGATGTGGTAATAGTGACTTCTGCCTAAGCATCCCAGTCCAATATTAATGTCATACTTCTGAGGAGCCCTTTTCAAAGAGTCCAATCTGATACAGTTTCCTCATGCTACAGAATAAAAAAATCTAAGGCATATTTTTAAATGGAATAAAGTAGCAATCATCATGGTCAGGGGCCACAGTATTACAGTAAATTAAAAGAGCTGAGAATAGCATCTATTCTGTGCCCAGTCCTATGCTGGGTGCTAAGCTTTTGAAGGACGTCAGTTCTGATGGCTCACATTAACCTTCTGAATTAAATGGCATTGTTTTTATTTGCTACTAAGTCCCAGGACTAGGATTTGACCCCAGCTTGTCTCCTTCCTAAAGTTTGCTCTCTGTCACATTACACGGGGCTGTTTCCCAATTGAAATAATACTTTTATTATAAATTTAAGTCCTATATTCAGTGTTCATTTACATTAAGTACTGCATTTTATTACCTATCCTCACAAAAATCTTTTGTCTTAATAGGGATTAACTCTTTTTTACACATGAAGAACTGAGGTAAACTGAGGTAAAGCTGAGGGCGGGGGACATCCTCTGACTTGCTACAAAGATTAATCATGTTATAGGATTGAGGTCTTCTGTGTTGAATTGCTGTCATTTACATTAGATCACATCATCTGTTTTGGGGTATTTATTTTGGGATAGACCCAAAGCAGTTAAAATCAATGATAGATGTATCAGGATTTCCACTAATAACCACATAATTTTCTCTGATATTACTAAGGCCGTACGTAAGAGGTCTATCATACTACTGAAGAGAAAAAGAATTGTGAGTTCCCTGAGGGCAAGGAACCCTGTATCCCCAACGATTAACACAGGGCCTGGCAAATAGGAGGTACGCAATGAATAGTTGCTGAGTGAATGGAGAATAACTTCACATTGACACATTAAGACAGAGCTAGTTAGTGGGGAAAACAAAATGAATAGACAGCATTTGTTCATAGGTGGAATTGTAAAGCTGCAACTTTTCAACTTGTCTGTGAAAACTGATAGAAAAGAGAGAATACGTCTTTTGAAAAGGCTTCACTGGTAAAATGTGTCCTGAGAAATGTTTTTTAATTTGAATATGTATATCACACCAAATTCATCTATACATAGATAATCCCACTAAAGTTACCAGTGAGGAATCTCTTTTTGGATACATTCAGAATGGCCTAAGAATTTGCTGGTTCTTCCAATCAATAATTTAAAAATTTTAAGTGCCTACAACATCGTGGTTCTCAGTACTGGAGGTACAGCAGTAAACCAAATGGAGAAAAATTCTTCCATCTTATACCATACACTCAAGTGTAGGAAGAGAGAATAAATAAAAAGTTAAATATATACTCTCTCAGGGCGCCTGGGTAGCTCAGTGGGTTAAAGCCTCTGCCTTCAGCTCAGGTCATGATCTCAGGGTCCTGGGATCGAGCCCCACATCGGGCTCTCTGCTCCACAGGGAGCCTGCTTCCTCCTCTCTCTCTCTGCCTGCCTCTCTGCCTACTTGTGATTTCTCTCTGTCAAATAAATAAAAAATATAAAATATATATATACTCAAATGGGGATAACCACAATAAATACAAATAAGACAGGATAAGGAGTACTCTGTGTGTGTGTGTGTGTGTGTGTGTGTGCGCACATGTATGTGCACAGGTGATGTTTAAAACACAGTGATGCAGGAGCCCTCACACATAAGAGGATGTCTGAGCAGAGATATGTAGGAGGTAAGTGGCTGTAGATACTCAGGGGGGTGAGAAAAGCATTTTTGAAAAGGGACTGGTAAGAACAAAGTCCCAAAGTGTGGAGTGTGCCTGGAATGTTAGGAGGAAGAGGCTGGGGTCAGGACAGAGAATTTGGTATTCAATAAAGTCAGAGAGGATGATGGATGTAATATAGGGCCTTACAGATGGTTGTAAGGGCTCAAAATCTCTGCATGGAAACCGTTCATGGTCTGAGAGCAGAAGGACATGATTCAATTTATCCTGTATCAGGGTTACTCTAACGGCTTTCTGTATTATGAACTGACCAGGGGCAAAGAGGGGAAGCTCTTAAAGTCATCCAGGTGAGAGATGATGATGGTTTTCTGAGATAGTAACAGTAAAGTGGTAAGAAGTGGCCATAATATGGATATATATTTGAAGACAGAATTGCTAAGCTTTGTCAAGGACCTGGGGATATGGGGTAGAAGAAAAAGAGATCTGTCAAGGATCATAGAGAGGTTTTAGTCCTGAGCAAAGGGAAAGAGTGAGTTGCCATTTACTAAGATAGGAAGGACTAGAGGGTGTGGAGGCTCAGGAGATGAGGAATTCAATTCATAGATGTTAAAAAGGTTATTGGATGTATGAGGCTGGAGCTCAGAGGAAATGGCCCTGCATGACACAGAGACTGGAGAGTTGTCGACTTATAGAGGCATTTAAAGACTGGAGATGGAATAAATTCACCTGAGCAAGTACTGTTCGTTTCATGATTGAGCATAAACAAAGATGAAGTCTACGCTCCATGTTTATTGCAACATTATTCACAACAGCCAAACTATGGAAGCCACCTAAGTGTCTATCAATGGATGGATGGATAAAGATGTGATCTATATCTCATATATATCACATGTGCCACCCTATATATGTCACATCATCTATATAATTGTATCATACATGTATGTTGTATATACATGTATATATATATATCTCACATCACACACACACAATGGAATTATTCAGCCATGAGAAGGAAGCTAATCCTGCCATTTAACACAACGTGGATAGATCCTAAGGACATTATGCTAAGTGAAATAAGCCAGACAGGGAAAGAATAATACTGCAAGGCATCATTCATAAGTAGAGTCTTATAATGAAAACAAAACAAAACAAGAAACAGTCAAAGTCATAAATATAGAGTAGAAGACTCGGGTGGAGGCTGAGGGAAATAGGCAGAAGAGGGAAAAAAAAAAAAAAAAAGAACACCCAGTGAAGTAGGAGAAAAAAAAAACAGGAGTATTCACTATCTGAAAACCAAGTAATAGAAGTGTACTAAGGAGGATTAATTAATGGTGCCACATATTGCTGGAAAACCGTGGAAGATGAGAGTCAAGAGCCTTAACAATGGGAGATTATTTGTGACCTCGACAAGAGCTGTTTCAATGGAGAGATGATCCCCAAAAGACTGGATTGGGTTGGATTGGATTAAATAGAGCATGAAGAAGAGGAATTGAAGGTAACGATAAATATAATTTTATATTTCAGTTAAGTGCAGAGAATTGGGAAGGACAGAGATTACTGGAATAAGGAGAGAGGAGAGAAACTAGCCTTCATGCTAGGGGGCTGAGTGGGAATCTGAGTGAGAAGGAGGCATTTTTTCTGTTGGAATAAAAACGGTGAAGGGAGACTCCAATGATATATTTGAAGACATAAGATATTTTCCTGGTAAAAGGATTGGATATCTCAGAAGGCTTAGCAGAATGTTTTTAGGAACTGGAGAAGGGTAGGAGAAGAGGTTACCTTAGGAAATAGAGCCATATAGGTTTGGGGTCTCAGAGATGGGTAATAACCAGAAGTCAAGGGCTTCTTATGACTGACACAAATAACATTAATAGATATAATTGAGTAGAATTAAATGTGATAGTTTTAAAGAAAATTATAGAAATAAGGTTGTGAGAGCATTAGAGATGAGTGAGGAGGAGATGGGAGGATTGCCCAAAGTTATGAAGAGCACCAGGCATTCTATTACATGATATCTCTAAATACCAAATATTTCCTTCTCTTTTGGGGTGGTTTATTTTTAGCCTTTTCCCTGACTCTGATCTTACGCTGTGCTGTAACAGTCACTAAATAAATATCTGTTGAAAAAAAGAATTTAAGAATGAATACATGATTCCAGAAGACAACAAAGGGCTGACTAAAACTTCATTCTAGATGGGACGGAATAACTTGGGGTAGACCAGCTCTGCTAATAAGGACAACTAGAAAAGCCCATAAAATGGTGTGATGGCGGGGCGCCTGGGTGGCTCAGTGGATTAAGCCGCTGCCTTCGGCTCAGGTCATGATCTCAGGGTCCTGGAATCGAGCCCCGCATCGGGCTCTCTGCTCCGCGGGGAGCCTGCTTCCTCCTCTCTCTCTCTGCCTGCCTCTCTGCCTACTTGTGATCTCTCTCTCTGTGAAATAATAAATAAATAAAATCTTTAAAAAAAAATGGTGTGATGGGTTTGACAGTATCAGAAGCTGTTGAGGAAATAAACATGAGGGCACTGAGTTGGGAGGCTGAGATTTGGAATGTACCGGTCATGTGGCTGATTTTCTCTTTAGGAGAATTTGGACAATTCCTGGATTCTGGGGCTGCATAGGATTGAAGACAGCAAACTACTTGGTGCTCAATGTCCAATAGTTCTTGAAATGTCTGGTGATTTCTCCTTTCCTTGAGTGTACAGTCACCTGAGTGAATAAGCAGAGGAAAGGACTATGGGAACAGCCACACTTTACCCTTCCATGCTGTTACAGGGTCTCTCTTCCTCAGGCTTCCTAGAACCCAGGCAGTGGGTTCCAAACCTGAAAATTGTCTCAGTTCTGAAAACCAGGCAAAGAATTGTGATGTTTTCTTGGTAATTTCCCTCATCTTCCTACCACCCCACACCCTGCTCTTTTATTGCTGTTGTCATTATTGATTTTGAGCAGAACCGTTGCTGGCTACCCACTTCTCTGTCTCATGGGGATGCCATACCCCATTGATCATTTGCACTGTTCCCCGTGGGTTATGCCTGTGGGGCTGCTCCTCTGCTCCCTCTCTGAGCTTTCTGGTGTTAGGATCATTGCAGGCTCATTTCCACCCCCCCCCCCCTCAAGCTTATTTAAACTTTTTTTTTTTTTTTTTTAATGTTTTGTTAGTCAACATGCCTTTCCTGCTGTCTAGGAGCTGGGTTCCTTCCATTTGGGCTGCTCTCTCATGCTACCATTTGGTTTCTCTTTGTATTTTATTCAGCTTTTTGAGCAAATTTAATCTGATATCAGCATCTGAGTCATAGATGAGTCACAGAATATTTAGTTTAAAAACTATGAATTAATAAATACCTCTTGCCCCTGGGAGACCCACTATCCTCTTAGCTCTTGGCATTCAAATCCACCCATACAGAAGCAAAGTGAAATTTTCTTCCTGAAGAGAAAAAGCATCTTCTACAGTATTTTTCTCACCATTGTCTCGTGTCCCTACTATACTGTGCTTCTTTCATCTTATAGAAAGATAGACTTTCTGTCTTTTTGAAATATGGTTGTCAGGATTTCTGTGTTTGAGGTAAGACATCAAATGTAGTATTTTAAAACATTAATAAAACTCTATGTATGTTTGTATATTGGGAAGGAAGCTGAGGAAGGGTTCTGGAGACAGCTAGTTCCTTAGCTACTATCTTCCTGGGAAAACTTGGGGGCAAACTAACATTTTAATTGAAACTATGATTTTCATTACATCAAACCTTTATCATTTATCTTCTTTTCTTGAATGGAAAGTAGCATGTGTTACAGTAGCAAATATATTAGAGAAGAAAAGCATCAAAGAGGGTATACTTAAAACCTTTTGTTGAATGTGTGATTTATAAAGCAAACTATTCTATAGTTAAGAGCAAATGGCATTTATGAAAAGCTAAACTCTAGTTTTCAGAGTTAAATTTTATTTGCTGTGAATGTTGTGTTTTAGATACTTGCTCAAGTTCTGTATTATATATATATATATGTATATATGTATGTATGTATATATATACTTTTTAAAATATTTATTTATTCTTTTTGGGAGAAAGAGAGTGCACAAGTGAGCATGAGCACAGTGGGGAGGGGTGGAGGGAGAGGGAGAGAGAGAGCCTTAAGCGGACTCCGAGCTGAGCGCAGTCCAAGTTAGGGCTTGATCTCATGACCCTGAGATCATGACCTTGAGATGAAACCAAGAGTCAGATGCTTAATCAACCTGCCATCAGGTACCCCATATGCATATGCTTTTTAAAACTTTTCTTTTTTGGCAATTTATTAATTTTCATTATTATTGATTAATTGATATTTTATTGCTGTATAATTGCTATCCTTTTCTATTTCTAATAGGAAGGAGTATATATTAAGCATTATATTTTTTAGGGTAACAATGAGAACTTAGTTAACATATGTCAAATTTCTTTTAAAACTATTAATTCATGATGGCAATGCCTACCACTTGTAATAAGTTCTTAATCCACACAGCAATTTTGTGATACAGATTTTATTCTCAATTCACAGATGTAGAAATTAAAAGTCAGAGTTTAATACCTGTGTAAAGGTTATGTGCAGGGTGCCTGGGTGGCTCAGTGGGTTAATGCCTCTGCCTTCGGCTCAGGTCATGATCTCAGGGTCCTGGGATCGAGTCCCGCATCAGGCTCTCTGCTCAGCCAGGAGCCTGCTTCCTCCCCTCTCTCTGCCTGCCTCTCTGCCTACTTGTGATTTCTCTCTGTCAAATAAATAAATAAAATCTTAAAAAAAATAAAAATAAAAAGGCTACGTGCATATCAGTGGAAGAGTCAGGAGTTAAAACCATTTTGTAGCATACAGATAGCAACATTTGGTTATTCAAACTCTAATCTAGGTTCTGCTGTGAAGGAGTTTTGCAGATGTGACTAAAGCTGCTTATCAGTTAAATTGGTGGAATGGAAGATAATCTTGTACCGTCCTGAATCAATTCTTTGGAAGTCCTTTAAAACATGCTCAGGGCTTTTCTGAGTGGAGAGCCTCCCACCTGCCATCATTAGCCTCCACTCCTCTCCCAGGGAGTGGCTTCTGACATTCCTTTCCTGACTGCTTGCCCACCAGCCCCCCCCCCCCCACTTGTGTAGCCAGTCCCCACACTAACATAAACAAAAAGGCATGTATTTGTTTATGGATATGATTTCCCCCTGGTTTTCTTCTCTGGTTGAACCTTTATAATACTCTTGTTGCCTTCACTGCAAATCTAATACTTGAGCAACTTGAATATTATTCAGATTCAGAATAGAAATATGGGGAGGGAAAGGTGAGTTTTAAAATAGGGTGGAGGGAGAGAGGAACCAAGAGTCTTTATCATTATATCTTTATGCCTTGATGTTGGAAGCACAGTTTCTACAAAGAATTCTTTTCCTGTCATTAGAATGACTCACGTTCAACAACTTTTGACATCTTTTCTAAAATTACATGATATTAAAAAAATATAACTTGTAGATTATATCAGTCTTGGATTGGTAATACTAAGAGGTATGACATATCATCATTTTTCAGTGTAAACCCTTGAATTTGAATCCAGAAGTTTTGGATTACAGGGAAAGTTTTGCTACTCTTAAATGTGTACCTGAAAATTCTCCACAGATTTGTGCAAACATTACTTTTCTGCAGAGCACTCGCTTATAACCTGCTCAATAGTATCCAAGAAAAAGAAATTTCTCTTTTAATGACTGAATACTGGAATACAAGATACCTGAAAAAAAAATACTTTTATAGACTGAATGTTTGTGTCTGCCTCAAATTCATACGTTGAAGCCCTAACCTCACCCCCAGTGTGACTGTACATGGGGATGGAATCTTTAGTAGAAGTAATTAGGGCTTCATTCATATGACCTCATTTAACCTTAATCCAACAGAACTGATGTCCTTATAAGAAAGAGAGACCAGAGTGTTCGGGCTCTCTCTCCTTCAGGGGACAAGGAAGAGGTCATTGGAGCCCGCGTGAGATGGTAACCACCTATAAGCTAGAGGACAATCCTCAGAATAAACCCTATCTTGCTGGCCCCTTGGCCTTTGCCTTCTGGCCTTCACAACTGTGAAAAATTAATTCCTGTTGTTTAAGCCACCCAGTCTATGGTATGGCACCCCCAGCAGATTAGGAAAAATACTAAACATAAAAGATAACATTTTACTAAAAATTAATTGATAAATCATGTGTTCTTAACTGTCTCAAAAAGCGTAGACTATAAAAAGTTGTTAAAACTTTTGATTTTCTTAAGACCATCATTTTAAGCTACATGAAGTTCATGCAGACATGGCAGTAAGCCTAAGAAATTTGGAAGAAATAGCAGGTTATGTGATTTACAGCATTCAGTTTAGGGTCCATCTGCTTGTCCATCTCCGATCTGAATAACAGGGCGACAGTAGATTCCTTTCTGTGTTTCTGAGGTTGTTAGCTGCGATTTTTCTGTTTGTCTCTTAAGAAGCAAGTATACATGATATGATCTGGTGTCTTACTAAGAGGATGTAATGAAGACAAAGGACCCAAATCATCCCTTTCACATTAGGGATTGTTGGAAGTTCTAAACAAATTCCTACATGTTGGTGAATCTCCAAACTTCAGCTCATTTTTTATATCTACAGAGGGGGAAAAAAGTGACTCCTAAGACCACATAGCAAAATCCAAGTTGATTATACTTTCATAAAATATTCTTCCTACTCCGACTTTTATCCTTTTATTTGAAAACTAAATCTCTGAGTTCCTGAGTGGTTAGGGCAGGTTCCATGGCACACAATTAGGTAAAAATGGTATTATGAATGATTTAAGGCATGAACATTTAAGAGTATATATGGAAAAATGGTTGATTAAATAGAATAAACATGAGAATTGATGAAAAATTAAATGTCTTAAAAAATGTCGTGAAAGTCAGAAAGAAAATGCGTTTTCTGAAATGATAAATTCATTTTTTTGTGAATTATGATAAATTCACTTTTTGGCTATATATGTATGGATTCTAGTTCTTCAGGTTTACAAAACCTGCTGAAGTGTTCTTAAGTGAGGAATTAATTTATCTATTATACCGCCTATGAGGCTTTGATCTTGAAATCAACCAAAGGTATAAGACCCATGTCCTAGAGGGCAATGGACTCTGATTCCAGACCCAAATTACAACCTTTGTTCCTTCATGGGCTTTTAGTTCTAATTACAGTGGATTTATTCTCCAACAGGATATGGTCTTGGCTGCACAAGTGATTTCTACAATGATATCCCAGTTAAAAGTAAAGGGATCCCTATGAACTTATGAAAATAATTATATTTCCATTAAAATTAAAGAGTTAATATTTCTTTCTGAAGTATGAGAACCAGTCTTACGGATTTCTTAGAAAAAAAAAGATACTATTTAAAGAATATTTCCTTTCAGTCTATTAAAACATTGTCTAAAAAACTAAGTGTTAGAGATAGAAAAATATTAAGAGGCTTTCATATACCCATCAAAAATACCAATATTCCAGAGATACCTGGATGGCTCAATTGGTTAAGTGTTTACCTTTGGCTTAGGCCATGATCCCAGAGTTCTTGGATGGAGCCCCAAGTAGGGCTCCCTGTCCAGTGGGGAGTCTGCCTCTCCCTCTGCCTCTGCTTCTCCCCCCTTCTTGTGTGCTCTCTCTCTCTCTCTCTGAGTCTCTCTTTCTCAAATAAAATAAGTAAAATCTTAAGAAAAATCAATATTCCAAACAAAACGTATGAAATCACAAAATAGATTCCTTTATCCATTCATTCAGTCCTATATGATTAATTATTGAAGAAGGGTAATACTCTCTATTGAGATACATGTGTAACTATGTCATAAGAATTTGAAGTTTTTCCCCTAAGTGTTGAGTATGGGGTAAAAGGATCAAGCTTTCTTTTTTATTTTTTTTTGTTTGTTTTTGTTTTTAAACATTTTATTTATTTATTTGACAGAGAGAGATCACAAGTAGATAGAGAGGCAGGCAGAGAGAGAGAGAGGGAAGCAGGCTCCCTGCTGAGCAGAGAGCCCGATGTGGGACTCGATCCCAGGACCCCGAGATCATGACCTGAGCCGAAGGCAGCGGCTTAACCCACTGAGCCACCCAGGCGCCCCAAGCTTTCTTTTTTAATGAAGAGGAGAGAAGCACAGGCCTCCCCTCCTTTCCTCCTAAGGGTATTTCCTTAACACATTATTGTCTCAATAAAAGTCTCAACCTTTTGATCTCACAATGCAAAGTCTTAGTCCTTCTGACCACTGGAACTATAAACACCTTCAGAATTAGTTCAGAATTGTCTCTCAGGGTATCAGGACACATGTGTACCATTTTATCTTCCAAGAAGATTTGAGAAGTTCTAATTATTCTTTTTCCACTTAAGTGTATAAATATGCATGAAATTCTATCCAGCCTTCATAGACACTTTCAGGCTACCTCCACATGTATGTAAATATGAAGGGGTTACTTACTAATGAATTCTGTTTTTTCTCTCTCTTTATTACTGGTGTGGAAGGTGTTTTGTTGGTTTCCCACTTGGCTGCAGGAATTGTGACATTACCTTATAAAATATAAGCTGTTACTTCTAACAGGTTAGTCTGCCATAGTTTCATGGATGTTGCAGAACATACAACACTCCTGGGTCAGAGACAAGGGACTGTTTATTACTCAAGCAATGCAAGTGGCATGATCATCATGTTCACATCAGCTGCCCTTGCTTATCGCTTTCTGGAAGGACCCATGGAAAGGGGCCAGGTGGATGCTGAGCATACAGTGAGTTTGCGTTATAGAAAATGGAGTTTAGGAAACTCAAATCTTTTACAATAGGCTCCCAGGAAATGAAATGAAATTTACTTGAAGGCGACATTAACTGTATTAATTGGGCCTATAAATAACCTTGCCCCCAGCTGTGGAGAGAAACACTGTCTTCCAAAACCATTTGTTACACAAATATCCTTGGAAAAATAATCCAGAGCAAAGGTAGCCATTGTTATTGCTTGTAAGACATACAGAAATGAAAGAGATCCCTGGAAAATAGTCTTCCAATAAAGGTGAGAAAATATTCTTTACAGTGAGAGCATTGTCAGTCTTCAGAGCCTTCCTGCATGATGTACAGTCTCTAAAATATATTTATATTAATAACAGTTTATCCACATAAAATTAACTATTTGGTAACCAATATTTCAGTATTCTAACTTAGAAATTATCAAGGGCTATGGATTGCACAAATGGACCTCTGAGTAGACAAACTTTAAAAAGACTTTATGGGACTAATATTAGCTTTTCTTCTTTTTTTATTTTTTTTTATTTGACAGACAGAGATCACAAATAGGCAGAGAGGCAGGCAGAGAGAGAGGAGGAAGCAGGCTCCCTGCCAAGGAGAGAGCCTGATGCGGGGCTTGATCCCAGGACCCTGGGCTCATGACCCAAGCCGAAGGCAGAGGCTTCAACCCACTGAGCCACCCAGGTGCCCCAATATTAGCTTTTCTAATTAGTAAATCATTGTATGATGCTGGAAAGCACAGATTAACTAGTCCCTTCAAGAGAAAACAAAAGTACTATAAAAATACTTTTTACAGTTTTACTGTATACTGATAGGGAGATTAGGGATTGCAGATGATTTTTTAATCCAAAATTGTCACGCTGGTCTGATTTGTTTGAGATTCACGTTATTGACATTCATTTAATCACAGATGAAAAAATGCGTCTCAGCTAACAGTTTTGCTGAGAAAGGATTGTTTGTTTTTCAAAAAGCACATTTTAAAAATATCAGAAGTTTTGTCTTTATATTCTGGGGATATTAGAGTTATGTCCATGATAACAGTTTCTATATGAGAACAGATCTTATTTATTTTTAGAGACTTTCTATCTAAAATATTAATACCCCCTAGAGCAGGAAAATATTCCACACTCACCAATGAGAAGTAAAGCTTTTTCTCAATTATAGACACAGATGCTCACACAGACTTTGCAGCTTTACTTCACAACTTAGGACACAGGAACATAACACACACGAATCACTGGTTCAGGTCCCAAAGTACTGTTCTTTTTCCCAACAAGCATGAAATATTTTCTTAATTGATTTGAACTCACAAGTAAACTAAGAAAAAAGACTAGTAACTGAAATAATCTATTATCTCTTACCTATCAGAGAACAAATCTGTGTCTTTACCCATGACAAATCTTTAATGGTCAGATCATGAAAACAAATTTTCATTCTTGCCGTCCTATACAAACTAGAAGCAGAACCAAATTTAAGAAATAGAAAATAAAAGCATATAATACAAAATGAAAATAGTAAAGAAATGAAAGTCAGTAAAATTAATTTATTGCTGCTTGGTACTCTTTTTTTTCTTTATTTTAATTTAAATTCAATTAGTACATCATTAGTTTTTGATCTAGTGTTCAATGATTCATTAGGGTGTTCTAAGAGGAAAGAAAATTTGTGCTTTGCTTCCCTGGACATCTCAGTGAAACCTCCAAAATGCTCATAGTCTTTTATAAGTTCAAAATATAACTCAAATAGAGGGAGGAGTCTAGATGGTGAAGAAGTAGCAGGTTGAGACTACATTAGGTAGCAGGAGATCAGCTAGATAGCTTATCTAAACATTGCAAACACCTACAAATCCAACGGGAGATCGAAGAGAAGAAGAACAGCAATTCTAGAAACAGAAAATCAACCCCTTTCTGAAAGGTAGGACTGGCAGAGAAGTGAATCCAAAGCGACAGGAAGATAGACCGTGGAGGGAGGGGATAGCTCCCAGCAAGAGAAGGAGCAACGAAGCACAAAATCAGGACTTTTAAAAGTCTGTTCCACTGAGGGACATCACTAAACCGGGGTGAAGCCCACGTGGGGTCAGCATGGTCCCAGGTCCCACAGGGTCACAGAAGGATCAGGGGTGTCGTACTGTCGCAGAGCTTGCAGGTATTAGAATGGGGAAGCCAGCTACAGAGACAGAGCCGAGGAGTGAGCTCTCAACTCAGGGTTACCTTGAAGCAGTCACAGGCTGGGTGAGCTCGTAGGGCGGCCAGAGGCCAGGGAGATGGGAGCGATTGGGCGCTCTGAGGGCGCACTGAGGAGTGGGGCCCTGAGCTCTTGGTCCGCTGGGCTGGAGACTGGGAGGCCGCCATTTCATTCCTATGGAAAGCATTGAGGGAACAAAAGCTCCCGAAAGCAAACCCGCGTGGGTTACTTAGCCCGGCTCCTGGTAAGGGCGGTGCAATTCCGCCTCCGGCAAAAACACTTGAGAATCACTACAACAGGCCCCTCCCCTAGAAGATCAATAAGAAATCCAGCCAGGACCAAGTTCACCTACCAAGGAGAGCAGGTTCAATACCAAGGAGAGCAGCGGAATTCCAGAGGAGGAGAAAGCAAAGCACAGAACTCATGGCTTTCTCCCCATGATTCTTTAGTCTTGTGGTTAATTTAATTTTTTTTCAATTTTTTTTCTTCTTCTGCTAAATTTTTTTTAACTTTTACCCTTTTCTTTTTTAACGTTTTTTTAACTAGTTTATCTAATATATATATTTTTTCTTTATTTTCTTTTTTAAATTTTTTCTTTTTTTTTTTTTCTGAACCTCTTTTTATCCCCTTTCTCTCCCCACCAAGAATTGGGGTCTCTTCTGATTTGGTTAAAGCACATTTTCCTGGGGTCTTTGCCACCCTTTTAGTATTTTATGTGCTCCTTCATATACTCTTATCTGGACAAAATGACAAAGTGGAACAAGAGGCAGTACCAAAGGCTAGGGAACTAATCAATACAGATATTGGTAATATGTCAGATCTAGAGTTCAGAATGACGATTCTCAAGGTTCTAGCCGGACTCAAAAAAGGCATGGAAGATATTAGAGAAACCCTCTCTAGAGATATAAAAGCCCTTTCTGGAGAAATAAAAACTAAAATCTAACCAAGTTGAAATCAAAAAAGCTATTAATGAGGTGCAATCAAAAATGGAGGCTCTCACTGCTAGGATAAATGAGGCAGAAGAGAGAATTAGTGATATAGAAGACAAAATGACAGAGAATAAAGAAGCTGAGCAAAAGAGGGACAAACAGCTACTGGACCACGAGGGGAGAATTCGAGAGATAAGTGACACCATAAGATGAAAGAACATTAGAGTAATTGGGATTCCAGAAGAAGAAGAAAGAGAGAGGGGAGCAGAAGGTAATATTGGAGAGAATTATTGGAGAGAATTTCCCTAATATGGCAAAGGGAACAAGCATCAAAATCCAGGAGGTGCAGAGAACCCCCCTCAAAATCAACAAGAATAGGTCCACACCCCGTCACCTAATAGTAAAATTTACAACTCTTAGTGACAAAGAGAAAATCCTGAAAGCAGCCTGGGAAAAGAAGTCTGTAACATACAATGGTACAAATATTAGATTGGCAGCAGACTTATCCACAGAGACCTGGCAGGCCAGAAAGAGCTGGCATGATATATTCAGAGCACTAAACAAGAAAAACATGCAGCCAAGAATACTCTATCCAGCTAGGCTATCATTGAAAATAGAAGGAGAGATAAAAAGCTTCCAGGACAAACAAAAACTGAAAGAATTTGCAAACACCAAACCAGCTCTATAGGAAATATTGAAAAGGGTCCTCTAAGCAAAGAGAGAGCCTAAAAGTAGTAGATCAGAAAGAAACAGAGACAATATACAGTACCAGTCACCTTACAGGCAATACAATGGCACTAAATTCATCTCTCTCAATAGTTACCCTGAATGTTAATGGGCTAAATGCCCCAATGAAAAGACACAGGGTATCAGAATGGGTAAAAAAAACAAAACCCATCTATATGTTGCCTACAAGAAACTCATTTTAGACCTGAAGACACCTCCAGATTTAAAGTGAGGGGGTGGAAAACAATTTACCATGCTAATGGGCATCAGAAGAAAGCTGGGGTGGCAATCCTTCTATCAGATCAATTAGATTTTAAGCCAAAGACTATAATAAGAGATGAGGAAGGACACTATATCATACTCAAAGGGTCTGTCCAACAGGAAGATCTAACAGCAGCCAACTATATAAACCAATTAATAACAAAAGCAACGAAACACATCGACAATAATACAATTATAGTAGGGGACTTTAACACTCCCCGCACTGAAATGGACAGATCATCCAAGCAAAAGATCAACAAGGAAATAAAGGCCTTAAATGACACACTGGACCAGATGGATATCACAGATATATTCAGAACATTTCATCCCAAAGCAATGGAATACACATTCTTCTCTAGTGCACATGGAACATTCTCCAGAATAGATGACATCCTGGGTCCTAAATCAGGTCTCAACCAGTAGCAAAAGATTGGGATCATTCCCTGCATATTTTCAGACCACAATGCTCTGAAGTTAGAACTCAATCATAAGAGGAAATTTGGAAAGAACCCAAACACATGGAGGCCAAACAGCATCCTTCTAAAGAATGAATGGGTCAACCAGGAAATTAAAAAAGAATTGAAAAAATTCATGGAAACAAATGATAATGAAAACACAACGGTTCAAAATCTGTGGGACACAGCAAAGGCAGTCCTGAGAGGAAAATATATAGTGGTACAAGCCTTTCTCAAGAAACAAGAAAGGTCTCAAGTACACAACCTAACTCTACACTAAAGGAGCTGGAGAAAGAACAAGAAAGAAACCCTAAACCTGGCAGGACAAGAAATCATAAACATCAGAGCAAAAATCAATGAAATAGAAACCAAAAAAAAAAAAAAAAAAAAGAACAAATCAATGAAACGAGGAGCTGGTTCTTTGAAAGAATTAATAAGATTGATAACCCCCTGGCCAGAGTTACCAAAACGAAAAGAGAAAGGACCCAAAAAATAAAATCATGAACGAAAGAGGAGAAATCACAACTAACACCCAAGAAATACAGACAATTATAAGAACATACTATGAGCAACTCTACGCCAACAAATCTGACAATCTGGAAGAAATGGATGCATTCCTAGAGACATATACACTACCACAACGGAACCAGGAAGAAATAGAAAACCTGAACAGGCCCATAACCAGTAAGGAGATTGAAACAGTCATCAAAAATCTCCAAACAAACAAAAGCCCAGGGCCAGATGGCTTCCCAGGGGAATTCTACCAAACATTTAAAGAAGAACTAATTCCTATTCTCCTGAAACTCTTCCAAAAAATAGAAATGGAAGGAAAACTTCCAAACTTATTTTATGAGGCCAGCATCACCTTGGTCCCAAACCAGACAAGGATCCCATCAAAAAAGAGAACTACAGACCAATATCCTTGATGAACACAGATGCGAAAATTCTCACCAAAATTCTAGCCAATAGGATTCAACAGTACATTAAAAGGATTATTCACCACGACCAAGTGGGATTTGTTCCAGGGCTGCAAGGTTGGTTCAACATCCGCAAATCAATCAATGTGATAATACACATTAATAAAAGAAAGAACAAGAACCATATGATACTCTCAATAGATGCTGAAAAAACATTTGACAAAGTACAGCATCCCTTCCTGATCAAAACTCTTCAAAGTGTAGGGATAGAGGGCACATACCTCAATATTATCAAAGCCATCTATGAAAAACCCACCGCAAATATCATTCTCAATGGAGAAAAACTGAAAGCTTTTCCGATAAGATCAGGAACATGGCAGGGATGTCCATTATCACCACTGCTATTCAACATAGTACTACAAGTCCTAGCCTCAGCAATCAGACAACAAAAGGAAATAAAAGGCATCCAAATCAGCAAAGAAGAAGTCAAACTATCACTCTTCACAGATGATAGGATACTATATGTGGAAAACCCAAAAGACTCCACTCCAAAACTGCTAGAACTTGTACAGGAATTCAGTAAAGTGTCAGGATATAAAATCAATGCACAGAAATCAGTTGCATTTCTCTACACCAACAAGACAGAAGAAAGAGAAATTAAGGAGTCAATCCCATTTACAATTGCACCCAAAACTATAAGATACCTAGGTATAAACTTAACCAAAGAGGCTAAGAATCTATACGCTGAAAACTATAAAATACTCATGAAAGAAATTGAGGAAGACACAAAGAAATGGAAAAATGTTCCATGCTCCTGGATTGGAAGAACAAATATTGTGAAAATGTCTATGCTACCTAAAGCAGTCTACACATTTAATGCAATCCCTATCAAAATACCATCCATCGTTTTCAAAGAAATGGAACAAATAATCCTAAAATTTATATGGAACCAGAAAAGACCTCGAATAGCCAAAGGAATATTGAAAAAGAAAGCCAAAGTTGGTAGCATCACAATTCTGGACTTCAAGCTCTATTATAAAGCTGTCATCATCAAGACAGCATGGTATTGGCACAAAAACAGATACATAGATCAGTGGAACAGAATAGAGAGTCCAGAATTAGACCCTCAACTCTATGGTCAAGTCATCTTCGACAAAGCAGGAAAGAATGTCCAATGGGAATAAGATAGCCTCTTCAATAAATGCTGTTGGAAAAATTGGACAGCCACATGCAGAAAAATGAAATTGGACCACTTCCTTACACCATACATGGAAATAGACTCAAAATGGATGAAGGACCTCACTGTGAGAAAGGAATCCATCAAAATCCTTGAGGAGAACACAGGCAGCAACCTCTTCGACCTCAGCCGCAGCAACGTCTTCCCAGGAACATTGCCAAAGGCAAGGGAAGCAAGGGCAAAAATGAACTATTGGGATTTCATCAAGATCAAAAGCTTTTGCACAGCAAAGGAAACAGTTAACAAAACCAAAATACAACTGACAGAATGGGAGAAGATACTTGCAAACGACACATCAGATAAAGGGCTAGTGTCCAAAATCTATAAGGAACTCAGCAAACTCAACACCCAAAGAACAAACAATCCAATCAAGAAACGGGCAGAGGACATGAACAGACATTTCTGCAAAGAAGACATCCAGATGGCCAAGAGACACATGAAAAAGTGCTTCACATCACTCGGTATCAGGGAAGTATGAATCAAAACCACAATGAGATATCACCTCACACCAGTCAGAATGGCTAAAATTAACAAGTCAGGAAATGATAGATGCTGGCGAGGATGTGGAGAAGGGGCAACCCTCCTACACTGTTGGTGGAAATGCAAGCTGGTGCAACCACTCTGGAAAACAGCATGGAGGTTCCTCAAAATGTTGAAAGTAGAACTACCCTAGGACCCAGCAATTGCACTACTGGGTATTTACCCTAAAGATACAAGTGTAGTGATCCAAAGGAGCACGTGCACCCGAATGTTTATAGCAGCAAGGTCTACAATAGCCAAACTATGGAAAGAACCTAGATATCCATTAACAGATGGAATGGATAAAGAAGATTTGGTATATATACTCAATGGAATACTATGCAGCCATCAAAAGAAATGAAATCTTGCCATTTGCAACGACGTGGATGGAACTAGAGGGTATCATGCTTAGTGAAATAAGTCAATCAGTGAAAGACAGCTATCATATGATCTCCCTGATATGAGGAAGTGGAGATGTAACATGGGGGGTTAGGGGGGTAGGAGAAGAATAAATGAAACAAGATGGGATTGGGAGGGAGACAAACCATAAGTGATTCTTAATCTCACAAAACAAGCTGAGGGTTGCTGGGGGGAGGGGGCTTGGGAGAGGGTATGTGCGGTTATGGACATTGGAGAGGGTACGTGCTATGGTGAGTGCTGTGAAGTGTGTAAACCTGGCGATTCACAGACCTGTACCCCTGGGGATAAAAATACATTATATGTTTATAAAAAAATAAAAAATAAATAAAAGTTAAAAAAATATAACTCATATAAAGGGAACACATCAAAGATTGATTAACTAGTACCCAAACTTGAACCTGCATCCAAAAATATATTAAAAAAACAGGAGTTTCATGGTGATTAAATGAAAGAATGATGAGGAAAAATTTGAAATTACATGCACAAGTGGTGTGATGGTTAATCTTGTCAGCTTGACTGGACCAAGAGGTACCCAGATACTTGATTAAATATTATTTCTGCATACATCTTTGAGGGTATATGTATATGTGTCTGCTGCTAATCAATAATCAATAATTACCAAGTGGATAGAAAGACTTGTTCTGTGGATAGTAATCAGCCTCTTTCCTCAGCCACCCTGTCATTGTCCAATGGGTTCTTGAACAAAGTGGCTATGGTGGCAGGGATGGAGGTTATTCATGGGCTCAGCAACTTGGACCTCTACCATCACCAGTTGTGGAAATGTCCGCATTTCATTCTTGCTGGAAGAGATACTTAACTGGGATATGAATCTGTATTCCTGCCTGCCGTGTTTCTGCTTATCTACCATTATGGTATTCCACACAGCATTGCTTCTTATCAGGGAACTCACTTCACAGCCAAAGAAGTGAGGCAGTGGGTTCCTGCTCATGAAATTCCCTGGTATACCACAGTCCCTCCTATCCTGAAGCAGCTGATTTGATACAACAAGGAAATGGCCTTTTGAAGACTCAATCACAGAGCCAGCTAGGTGGCAATACCTCACAGGGTTGAGGCAAGGTTCTCTGGGAAGTATATAGACTCTGAATCAGTGCCCAGTATATGGTGCTCTTTCTCCCATAGACAAGAACCCAGGGGTAGAAATGGGAATGACACCACTACTAACCCCAGTGAGCAACTAATAAAATGTTTGCTTCCTGTTCTTGCAATGTAATGTTCTGCCCTGGCCTGGAAGTCTTGACTCCAAAAGGGAGAAATACTTCCACCAGGAGACGCAACAATGATTCCATTGAGCTGGAAATTAAGTCTGCTGCCCAGCCACCTTAGACTCCTCCTGTCTCTGAATCAACAAGCAAAGAAGGGAATTACTGTGCCAGCTGGAATAATTGATCCTGACTACCAAGGGGAAATTAGATTACTATTCTACAGTGAATGTAAGAAAGAATGTCTGGAATACAGGAGCTCTCTTAGAGCATCTCTTAGTATTACCATGCCTTGTGATTAAGGTCAGTGGAAAACTACAGTAACACAATCCAGGCAGGATTCTTAAAGTCCCAGACCCTACAGGAATGAAAGTTATAAATACCAGCTATGAACATGTGACCAATTACAGAAATAAGGACTGTAACTGTCATATGAGTATTCCGCCTGGATTTGTTATAAATATTTTTGTGTGTTTATACATATATGTCCATGTATGCGTGTATACAAAGGTATTTTCCATAAATATTTTTTATTTTCCTTCTTTTATTTTCTTATCATGTAATGTGAGACATATCGGCTTCATATCATAATATTTATTGTTAATTTTACATCACAATGTTTAAATTATGGGATAATGAGGAGAAGAGTAAGCATCACTCAAGGACTTTACCTTCTCTTCTAGGGAAGATATTAATGCACTTCTGGTTGTATGCAGGAGATTTATATGATCTTAGATGGAGTATGGCCTTCTCTTTATTTGGAGATGAAGGATAGTTCAAGGAGATGTGTATGGATTCCAGTTAAGATGGTGATTTTATGTGTCAACTTGACCCCTGGGGTGCCCAGATATTTGGTTAAATGTTATTTCTGAATGTGTCTGTAAAGGTGTTTCTGGATGAGGCTAACATTTGAATCAGTTGTCTGAGAGTAAAGGAGATTTCTCTCCCAGTGTGGGTGGGCCTCACCCAATCAGTCAAAAGCCCGGATAGCATAAAAGACTGAGTAAGAAAGGATTCCGTGTCTCTGCCTATATCTCTGAGCTGGGACATTGGTCTTCTCGTGCCTTTGCACTTGGCCTTAGACTGGCACTTACATCAATAGCTCTCTTGGTTCTCAAGCTCTCATACTTGGACTGAAACTGTACCATTGTCTCTTCTGGGTCTCCAGCTTGCTAACAGCAGATCTTAGATTTTTCAGCCTCCATAGTTGTGAGCCAATTCTTTATAGCAAATTTCTCTCTCCCTCTCTCCCTCCTTCTGTGTGCACGTGTGTATGTGTGTGTGTCTCCATTCTGTTGGTCATTTCTCTGAAGAATTTAGAATAATGCAACTGATTAATGTCATACAAGTCAAAAAATAAACCAATAAAAAGCTCAAACGTTTGAGCTGCAATACTCTCTATGAAGAGGAGTAATGCTTCTTAACATGAGAAATTCATTTTCAAATTTATCGTTAATTTTTATTTGCCAGGAATAATTTGCATTGCTATCAGATTTTTACAAGTTAGTTTACAACCTTTACAAAGTTGTAGAATACCCTAATTAAGAGCAGATGGCAAAGCAAAACTGAGTAGATACTTCTAAAAAATTAGATAAACTTTTAATACGAAAACTAATTTCTTATTTGGCTCAGTCCAAACTATCTCTGAAGGGGGAAAATGTCTACAGTAAGATAATCCCTTTCTAATATTCACATTATATTACCAGTGTGCACTTGCAGCTGGGTGTTTCTGAAAGTTTGATCAACATGTGTTACTATGCATATCAGTAGCACACAGCTCTCTAGGTTACAGCTTAGACTCTGTAAAACTAGGTGAAATACCTCAAAGGTGTACAATAAATTAATACTTTCCTATGTCATCTATCCCTAAGTCCCTACTGTACCAAAAACTTGAGTAACTTTAAATTTTACAAATGATAATAATTTGTGAAATGGTACCATGTTCCCTGTGTATGAGTTAGAAATTCAACATTTAAATCCCCACTGAAGGGCCTCCAATTTAACAAATACCACTAGCTACATTCATACAAATTCAATTTTTTTGTTGTTAAACTATTTTGGCCAAGATGTTCACTTCTACCAGATCAAGAGTGGAACATGTTGTTTTATTTTTAAATCAGTCTTTTGCTTGTTTATTTATTTTTAATTTTTTAAATTCAGTCTTTTAAAATGTAAACTTTTAGACCTGTTTTTTTCCTCTGAGAAAAAGATGAATTATAGATTTAGACATGAATTTCTAAAAAATTAGAGTTAAAAAGTCTAATTTTCTGGGAAGACCACACAAGTAAATTTTTGCTCAGATTCTGGGGGAAAAAACATGCGTCTTCCTGATCAAATGTAGAAAGTGCTTTGTTCCACTTACTTGTGATTTATTGACACCATTCAGAGGGAGGGTCTGTAATCCTGTTCCCCACCGCCCACCCCCTGCCCCTTCTGATGCCAATTATCAATCTTTGCTGCAGGTAGAATCACCTAGAGAGCTTTTTACAAAAATATGTTTAGGATACACCCCACACAAATCAGAATCACTGGGGATAGGACCCGCATATCACTATTTTACAGGACTTCTCCCGATGATTCAAATATACAATGTTTGGAAATACTGGTACAGTAGATTTTCTAGCTGCTGGCTTGTTTGGTCCTGACATTTCCACCCAAGGTTTTCAAATACTTTAAAATAATTGTTACTATTACGTTTTTTTAAATAAGAGGCTTGAAAATATACTCACAAAATTCTTATTTTACCATTTTCTTAAGAATAGACATGTTCTTCTGTTACCATTTGAAAATGTACACCGAAAATATTTTTCTTGTTAGAATATAGGAGTGTGCCCCACATGATCAGAAAGCATCTCATTGATCCAGATGTAGAATAAACCGGACTCCTGTTTTGTCATATTGATGGCTTTAATATAAATGTGGTTGTGAGTGTATATGAATCGGTCAGTATTATTTCAAAGCTGAAAGTAGCTTTTCTCACAGATGAATCATGTGTTCTTTTGGGGGGGAAGAAAGTTTTGTTGCTGCTAATTGGCCTTTATGCTATGCAAAGATAGAGCCAATATCCTGTTCTGGAATGGGTGAGGGTTAAAAAAGAGAAAGCTCTATTCTTCCAAGAATGTATATTATAAATGGTTTTGTTTTTTTCTGGGAAGAGCTGCTCAAGATCCCTTTTGGGGGGCATCTGAGAATGGTGGTCTAGATTCCCTGGTAGGAAGATACAGGTAAGAAGGTGTGGTGGTCCTTTTAATGATAATGAAGGAACACTCACTCAGCTGAGAATTGTCCAGGAGGAACTGTGACATAGCCTGGTCTAAGAATGTTGAGAGATTTTATATGTCTAATCCAATTGTGTGTGTGTGTGTGTGTGTGTGTGTGTGTGTGTGTGTATTTCACTGTATTCTACCCAAACCTTTAGTAGATTCTTGTTAAATCGTGTTGGTTGGTCTTTGCTGTGGGGATTTGGGGCTACTGTTGACCCATGCTGGAATGAAATACCAAAGGGAGAGTCAGAATGGCCTGAGGGAAGAAGTTTCCAGCCTGTAGGAGGAGATCCAGAGTAGAAAGGAGACAAAGTCTGCCATGAGGAACAGAGCACTTGGTAGCAGTGATAACTGGAATAATTCTGGAGCCTGTGAACATTCCTTGGTGATTCTAGAAATACTGAGGAGAAAGTCTTCCAAGACCAGATACTGAGTTGTTGAGGATGATGCTATTTATGGTAAGGTGAAGGATGACTCCTGAAAGCTGAGGCAGAGACAACTGGGTTATAATAAGAAAAAAAAAAAGCCAACTTGTAACGTAACTATTCATTCTATCAGTCAACAAGCATTCATTAACTGTGTTAATAGCACTTGTTTTTAGAAATTGCATATTCATTAATTATGCATATATATGTATAAACTGAGCCAGATTTTTAAAAATTTTCTTTAATGAGACACAATATTAAAAATAAGAACTATAAGCCAAGCACTTTGCCACACATTCTACAACTTTACACGCAACACTAGTAATCATTACTCGCAAGGGTTAAGATTTTGATTGGACACTCTTAAAAAAAGATTGCCATAAAAAGTGTACATTTTTTATGATTCTATTTCATGAAATTTTTTTGCTTCTTTTTTCACATATAGTATTTCAGTATTATTTCTGGATGCAATTATGTAAAAGAGATTTATGTAGGGGTTGATCTGGAGAGAATCGCCTGTAGCAGGATAACAGTGTGATGAGGCAAGGTTAAATAGCAGGGGAGTCACACAGCTGAGGACCATCAAAGATCAGCATAGGAAGGAAACCGAGGATATAGAAGCCATCTGGCTAGAGGGAATTTAGCAAATCCTCACAAGGAAATCTAGCTTTCATTAACTTTAGTTACAACCCAGAACAGAAATGTTTGAAACTCTCTTAATAGAATGAGTGGTTCAAGATTCTAGAGAAGGGGGGCGCCTGGGTGGCTCAGTGGATTAAGCCGCTGCCTTCGGCTCAGGTCGTGGTCTCAGGGTCCTGGGATCGAGCCCCGCATCGGGCTCTCTGCTCCGCAGGGAGCCTGCTTCCTCCTCTCTCTGTCTGCCTCTCTGCCTACTTGTGATCTCTCTCTCTCTGTCAAATAAATAAATAAAATCTTTAAAAAAAAAAAAAAAAAGATTCTAGAGAAGGATATCCTGCAACGATGTCTTCAGACATGCTGGGAGGGTTCCCCCCTCAAATATCTCCAGCTAAAACTGAAAACAAGTGATAGTATATTTAGTCAGTAAGCACATGAGTATATTTTTATCCAGATGAGAACATTTACTGGGGCGCCTGGGTGGCTCAGTGAGTTAAAGCCTCTGCCTTCAGATGAGAACAGTTAGAAAAATGAAATTGTAACCAAAGTACTTATCATACAATTGGCATTATTGTTGTTGATAATAACCCTATAAAGCTTTGGATGTTCATTTACATTTCTGCTGTTGTTGATTTTCACCTTGCTTTCCTCCAGGGCTCCTCTTTTCTTTGGACTTTTCCCAGGCTGGTTCAGTTTTGGAACAGACTTTCTTATTAACATTTCTTGTTAAAAAAAAAAAAAAAGTGGATAGTTATCAAAGAAATGATAGAATTGAAACTTTCCAAGTTAGAGAGTTTAGCTCCATTTTAAAATTACATCTGAAGATGTATTCTAGTTGGATTTACAACTTGAGATCCTAAGGCTTTTTGGGTTCCATGAAAAATTATACGTGTTCTTCATTCAACAAGTATTCATTGAATGCCTTCTTGTACCAGACACTGTTCTAGATACTTGGAGATAAAGCAGTGAACAAAAGTGAAGAAAAAAAAATCCTAATCCCATGAAGCTTCTATCTGGTAAATGGGTATATCTATATCTTTACATAAAAATATTTCTATTATAAATTTAAAATTTTTAATATAACATACAAGAATGAACACACACATACACACAATCCTCTATATAAAAGATAAGGAAGATTTGTGATTCCAGAGTATCAGTTTTGAATAGGATGATAGGGGCATGTATCCCTCAGAAATTAATATTTGAACAAAAATCTGAGAGGAGGCATCACAGAACATCACAGAATGCTATCCTGACAGATGTACAGGTAGACTCCTGGAAGCCACAAAAAAACTTGTTAATGTTCCTGCATTTAGTCCTTGAGAGAAGTGGAAGCCAACAAGAATGGAAGGGTTGAAAGTCAGTTGTTAGATCTAAACCATCCATGGGCTTGCTTTAAAGTAAGTAGATGCAATTGAGGTTAGTCATGGAGAATTCTGAATAAAATCACAAATTTTTAAAATAGATGTTTACACATTTTACTTTGGCTCATAATTTAATCAGAATTCAATATCAGAAATTTATAAAATCATAATAAATCTCTCAGTGTGTATTAATAAGAAGTCTAGCTGTCTGGTAGGAAGGAATGGTGGAAAGGGGAGAGGTCCAAGGGGAACTAAGATTTGGAATATGGAAAATTTTTTTGAACTTGGAAGGGGAAAATGGGGCATCTAAGTCAAAGCCCTGGTTTTAATCAGAAGTAATATTTAAGAATAAATTGAAATAAATCAACTTGTAAAAATATTCTGTAAGATATATCATTCCCTGATGGCAGAAGGGTTTTATAAAAAATTCCCGGTAGGCAAATAGTATTTTGGAATATATTTCATGTAATATAGCATCAGAAAAAAAAATCACTACAAATATGCAGATACATCTGAAACTAATGTAACATTGAATGTCAATTCTACTCCAGTAAAAAAAGAATGTCATGCAGAAAAGGAAATATATTCTCAAATCAATTTTAGAAAATGGAATATGGTAGTTATACTATCAACATAAAAACTCTTTTGTTAAACATCACCCACTAAATATTATACCATATTAATAGAATGTAGTATAGTTGATTTCAGTAATACAGAATCTGAGCAAATCCATTCAAATATACATAGACACATATGATTTTGAATTGGTAACATATTTACATACTTCAAACATAAAAATATAAAAATATACCTGGAATGAATTTTCTATGCCCTTCTTGTAGCATACACTCTGTGTTCTTTTGCATCTTAAGTTCTTTCCATGTTAACCCATATTAATCCATTTATAAAATATTTCCTGGTCCTTTTTTATTTTTTAGCAGTTGCAAAATATGCCATTGTGTGAATATACCATGATTTATGTAATCAGCCCTGTATTAATGGAACTTTGGTTGTTTTCTCTTTTACTACTATAAATAATTTCACAACAATAATCATGTATATAGCACTTTCACACATATAATAATATACATTTAGGATAAAACCCTAGGAATAGAATTATGATGCCAAAGAGTATATGCATTTTAATTTTGATAAATCCTGCTAAATAGTCTCTCTAATGGTTGTACCAATTGACTCTCACTAAAAATTCATGAAAGTTACTATTTTCTAACAACTTTGTCAACATAGCATATTTTGGATTTTAGCCTATTGAGTAGGTGCAAATTTTGTGTCACTGTTGTTTGAATTTGTTTCTCTAAATACAGACACATTTGGGTATCTTTTCACATGTTAGAGAGATACTTGTGTTTTATTCTAGAAGAACCTTTTCTTTTTCATCTCCTTTGTCCATTTTTCCATAGAGTAAATTGCCCATTGTCTGTGATATGAATTACATTTTTCCCAGGTGTGTAATTTGAATATTTTCACCTTGTCTTTTTTTTTCACTTATAAGGTGTTTTTCTTTTTTTTAAAACTGAATTCTATTTTATGGCTTCTGAATTTTATGTCAGAGAGAGAAAGGCCTTCTTCATTCTGAGGGCAAGATTCTCCATGTGTTCTTTTCTCCTACCATTCTTTTGGTTACACACACGCATGTACACACAACACACATGCACAACTTGTATGTCTAGCTCCTGAAATTATTGATTTGGAATTGACCTAGAACCGGACCGCATTTTATCTTGCTCCACATGTCTCCCCAGTTGTCTAAACAGAACTCAGTGGAAAATTAATCTTTTCTAAAATGCCCCCATATTCTTACCTACACTTACAAATGTATTTGGCTTTATTTCTGTTCTTTTGATTTCGTACCACTGTTCTTTATGTTATTATATGCTAAAACTGTGCTGTTTTAACTACTAAAACAGTGGTATAATTTGTCTTCTACTTGCTCTATCAGGTATCAAAGCCTCGGCCTATACATTCCTTTAAGCATTTTGGAAATAACTTTTAAAATCTCTAATAGAGAAATGATGGGCATAGTCCATGAGCAGCAATACAACTCCTAGGCTTATACCTTAATGCTGTGGTCCTTAAATGTTGGTGTGCAACAGAACCTTATGCAGGGCTTCTTCTGATAGACTGCTAAACTCTACTCCTAGAATTTCCAGTTCCGTGAGAGTGGGACCCAAGAATTTGCATTCCTGACAAGTAACTGGGTAGTGCCAGTGTTGCTGGTCTAGGGACACACTTTGAGTATCACTGCCCTAAAACACCTGCCACATGTGCAGCAGGAAGTAAGCCTGTACAAGAACGTCTCAGCATTGTGGTTAAGAATTGGGAAAATCTTGTGCTCACGTTGGCAGCACATATACTAAAAAAAGAAAAGGAAGAACCTTAAAGATTCTTCACAAAAGAATGACTTATTATATTGTGTTATTCTGACTAGAATTTTCTACAGCGAAATGAATTAGATACATGCATCAAATGGGTGAATTTCATGAAACATAAGGAGGACCAAAGCCAACAGGGATCATGGTTTGGTTTTAGTAGGGGAAGTGGATGCAGAAAGGGCACGTAGAACACAGAGGAGAGAGGTGCCTGGGTGGCTTGGTCTGTTAAGTGGCTGTCTTAAGCTCAGATCATTAGGTCCAGGGATCTGCCTAGGGAGCTGAGGGGAGGGGGGAGAAAAAAATTCCTGCTCAGCAGGGAGTCTGCTTCTTTCTTCCTCGCTCTCTGCTCTCTTTCTTGCTTGCTCTCTCTCTCTCAGATAAATAAGATCTTTAAAAAAAATTTAAAATTACAGAGGAGAAAAGACTAGGGGCATTCAGGAAAAACAGTAAGTTTCAGAAGAAATTTTTATCATGGTATACTATATTAAGTATTAAAACATTAATAGATAATACTATATCATTTATGAATACATCTCAGAAGTATAAATGCATAGTCTGAGAATTGTAAACACTAAGTGCAGGATAGTAATATCTTGGGGAAGAGGCAGTAATTGGTGTAATTCAGTATTATGGAGGAGAGGAATACAGAGTGGACAGACACATTTTAATTTTCATAAGAATTGCCAAATGGCCTCCATAGAGGTAGTACCAATTTACGCATTTGTCAAATTTATGTCTTATACTGGCTAATAAGTCTGATCATGCATTATATTGTTTTGTCTAATTTTGTTGACTGCCTGAAATAGTTCATCTATAAAAATTAATGAAGAATATGTGACTCAAAGAAATGGCCCCTTCTTGCTGCCTACCTGTCCTTGAAATTTCCTAAGGGAGATAAAGAAGGTGAATGATAGTCACACGCTCTGCACCCCTATGTGAAATTCTGACTTCATTGTAATTTTGCTGCAAATCCAAAAAATTATGGGACTATTTAGAAAACTATTCTTTCTCTCTAAATTTAGGCCACCAATTACAGATTTTTAACCCAAAGTATAAATGGCTCCGATATGGGTTGTATATTGTACCCAGTATTATTTAAAAGACTAAGCAAGGAAAGGTCACATGAAAATCTGGGATTCCTAGTTTTTCTAAAAACATCAGAAGGTCTGGCAAGCCAGGGCTGACATTTCCACGTGGTAACAATTGCCTGGAGCGAGCATCCACTGCCCCTCGTCATGCAGATGTGTTCTCTGGTTTCCCGCACAGCTCACCTGGTCTCCCTGACTTGCTGAAGTTACCACGCTAACCCCTACATGCATTGAACATACAGTCCAATTTAGAAAACATTGTCCGGGGAAGTAAAATTTAAGTTTTGGAGCTCAGCATGTGTGTGGTTATGACTCAGTCATAACCATAGGGAGAGTTTTAAAAAATTCTGGGATTCACACAGGGGAGGTATACCCCCATAAAGCCATGAGCTTTAGAATGCCCGGGCCTTCAACTTAACTTTCATATGACAAAATCTACCCCAGACTTTTCTGCTGTAATTAGAACTTCAAAATCACCACAACTCTCCTACTGAGGCTTTTTTCCCCCTCTCCCTACAACTTACCCCCAACCCCACCTAGCAAAACCACCCTCTCTAGTATTCAAGACCAACGATATCCAAATTATTTATAGCAGGGTGCCTGGGTGGCTCAGTGGGTTAAATCCTCTGCCTTCAGCTCAGGTCGTGATCCCAGGGTCCTGGGATCGAGCCCCGCATTGGGCTTTCTGCTCCGCAGGGAGACTGCTTCCCTTCCTCTCTTTCTGCCTGCTTCTCTGCCTACCTCTGACCTCTGTCTGTCAAATAAATAAATAAAATCTTTTTAAAAAAAAGAATTATATATAACATTATAATAAGACACATTTAGATTGTTAATAACCACATTAATAAAAGTAAAAAGAAACCAGTAAAATCAATTTTAATGATAGAGTTTATTCAATCCAGTGTATCCAAAATATCATTTCACTATGCTATTAATATATAAATTATTAATTACTTTATACTCATGTCTGTGTGCACACGCTGAGTCTTTGATATTTGGTAGATATCTTTCACTTAAATCTTGTTAGCTAGACTAGCTACATTAAAAGTTAACCCATGGTTAGTGGGTGTACTATGATTATTGTTCTACATGGAATTGTCCAGACTGCATGACATAATCTGCTATCAGGAGATTTGAATCAAGAGGTTGCTTTACAATTAAGTCTAAGGAGAAAAAAGAAATGCCAGAAAGGAAGATGTATTCACCAGGACATTTCCTGCAAAGTGTGTGCTATCTCAGAATCTTTTAAATGGAAATGTGCATAAAGCATAATCTTTAGGTATACCTCTCACAACTGTAATTAAATTATCTCACCTTTAGAGAACTCTGATATGTATATATAGCTTTATGTGGTATTGTAGAGACTAGAGAAAAACAGAACAAGAAATTATGGCCAATCCCTTAGTCATGCTTCAGCTATAGTTTGTGGGAAGGAAGCAGCATTCCCTTGAGAAGTTGGCCCAGGAACAGGGAGAATCACTGGGTGAAACACCTTGGTGTAGCTTCTAAATCGAGCCTAGAAGTCAAGAGGGAATGTGTGTAAACT
Source organism: Meles meles (assembly GCF_922984935.1). Taxonomy (NCBI): domain Eukaryota; kingdom Metazoa; phylum Chordata; class Mammalia; order Carnivora; family Mustelidae; genus Meles; species Meles meles. Next base: position 63,143,282 of record NC_060072.1, read on the forward strand.
GGCTTGTTCCTCTGTATATACTAGAGGATGTTGGACCTTGGAGTGGTAAAAGAACTATAAATAATGGAAATCTTTCTAGAAGGAAAGATAAAGAAAGAAAGAAAAGGAACTGAGAAAAGTCCTTAAGAAAGATACGAATGTCTCTACTGTAGATTTTGCTTTGGTTTTGTGTTTATTTTTGTTTTGTCTTTAGGGCTGGAAGAATAATTTAATAATACCAAATAAAATGACTTGGGGTAGGAAGCTTTTTCCTCTGGCCACAATTAACAGCCAAAAGAAGCGCTTCACTGACTCAGAAGGGAACTTTTCTAATTTACCCTAAGACTTCTGAGAAGTTGTTGGTAAAGGTAAATGGGAGTATGATTTCATTTGGGCCGTGAAAATAGTCAGGACTTGAGGATGCCTGGGTGGTACAGTCAGTTAAACATCTGAATCTGGTCAGGTCATGATCTCAGGGTCCCAGGACCAAGCCCCATGTCAGGCCCCATGCACAGCATGGAGACTGCTTGAGATTCTCCCTCTCCCTCTGCCCCTCCTGCTCGTGCTGTCTCTCTCTCTCTCTCCCTTTGTAAAATAAATAATAGATTTTTTAAAATGGTCAGGACATGAATAGACGTAGAGTAGGAGACAGGGTATTCCTGGGGCAGAATGACATACAGAGCGGAACAGGCAGGTGGAAGAAAAAAAAAATCATCCAGACTAAAGCATGCCATAGTGACACAGAAGGCAAGATAATAAGAGACTAATTCAGAGAGGTTAACAAGACACACAAGGAAGGCCTGTATCTGCCAGTATTTTGCCCTTGGGCTATTACAAAAGCTCTAAATGAGGCATTAGAACTTTTATATATTAAAATGACTTCAGTTTTATTCTAAACAATCCTAAATTTTGCCTCATTTCTTTCTATTCTACTGATGTCATCTTATACTTATGCTCATTCCTCCTGTCTTCACTACCATCCATTTCAATTCTTATCAAAGTTTTTGCAACTTATCTCCATTTTTTTTTTTTTTTTGCAGCTTGCTGTTAAATATCAGAAGAGGATCTTGTGCGGGCCCCTTGTGATTAATGGTACCACAACCAATAAAGACTATCTCATGTCCCAGCACACTCTAGTATTCATATGGGTCAGAGGCTAGGATTGTTCTCATTCCACCTGTGGTCAGTTTACAGCTCCATGCCTTGGAGGTTTTCCAAGTAAAACGCTCTCCTTTCTGTTCAGACTCTAACCAAATTCTGCTCAACTTTCAAGGTCTACCTAATTCAAATCTAAATCATTTACTTCAGAGAGTCAAGACATCTTGACTATCAACATATGAATTATTATTCATTTCTCCCATACTTATTCAATGCCCCATATAATTTAGTATTATTTTATGTACTCTTATTCTATAAATGTCTGCTTCCTACAATTAGATAATAAATTTATTTTTTAAAAGATTTCATTTACTTATTTGAGAGAGAATGAGAGCCAGAGAGATCACAGAGGGAAAGGGAGAGGCAGAAACAGATTTGCCATTAAGCAGAGAGCCCGATGCAAGGCTCAATCCCAGGACCCTGGGATCATGGCCTGAGCTCAAGACAGACACTTAACCAACTGAGCCACCCAGGTACCCAATAATAAATTTCTCATAATCAGAGACCATTCCTTATTTTTGCCCTCAAATATTTAATACATCCTAAGTGGTCTATAGATTGATTCTTTGAATTAGTACTTAAGTTGTAGTTATTGAGCACTGATTATGTTCTATTAGTTACAAGGCAAAAACTTAGCATAATGAATAAGATCTTTTACAACTTAGTCTTCAATCTACTTTACAGCTCTCTTGATCTTCACCTTTGTATCTACTTTTAAACTCTGAACTTGCTGAACTTCTCAGCCAGTATCTGATATATTGAGTTATTATTACCATGCTTCTGCATTTGCTTTCCCCGATCCCATGCTACGTACCCACACATATTTATTAAGCCAGCATCAGCTCCCATAGTGCTTTATGTCTCTTCTTTCAGCAAATAGGCCATGTGGTCTTGAGTTCCACCAGATCGTATCCATACTTGTACACTCACAGCACAGCACTCTGGTAATGGGAGGAGGGTACTGTATCCATCCAGGTATTATCACCAGAATAGTCAGTACTAGAATCAGAGAAGAGGAATCCCATATGTTTGAAATCTGGGAATACAGAAACTTTGAAGAAAAATGGGTGTGGTCAATAGGGGTAAGAACTCAAAAAGTGTCAAAAAAAATAAGAGAGAGAGAGAGAATAGAGGAAAGATCTTTGAGTTTGAGACAAAAGAGACCATTGAAGTAACTCTTGAAACTGAGCCTTAGAGAAGCAGAGGTAGGTGTATGGGAAATAATAAAGTTTTGGTGCTGAAGAATTGAATATAGCTTACATATTAGAAAATTTTGGCAGTAAGAGAAAAATAGAATGGTAAGTAAATACGTGAGCATTGGCAAAGGGAAAAATATTTCCAAGTTGGGGTAGATGAATTTGTTGATTTCAACACCTTCACAAACTTTCATTAATGGTTCCAGCATGCTTATTTTTTCTGAACCTTTCATTCGGTCATTCATTCATTTAAAAAGATTGACTTATTTATTTGAGAGAGAGTGTAGGAGAGTGTGCATGAGTTGGGGGAAGAGTAGAGGGAGAGAAGCTTCAAGCTGACTCAGTTGAGCCTGGAGCCGGAACTTGGCCGGATGCCTGACTGGATCTCACCATCTCACAACCCATGAGATCATGACCTAAGCCAAAAACTCTTAGAGTCAGATGCTTAATTGACTGATCCATTCAGGCAGCCACCCCCAAGCCTTTTAAACAAGGAAAAACATTATTACATTGGAATAAATTATATAAGAAAGATAATGCTTTTTTTAAAATCATTCCCTGCTATGCCACCTTTCCCTGTCAACATACTGTAACACAATACAGTCTAAATGACTATCGTTCACACCAAATTCTGTTTATGAAGTGCTACCTGATAAAATATGTCTTATTTGCTTTAATGATTCTCATTAAATTTAGTTTTTCATCCAAAACTTAAGGCTCACTGGGTGGGGCACCTGGGTGGGTCAGTGGGTTAAGCATCTGACTCTTTATTTCAGTTCAGGTCATGATCTCAGGTTGTGAGATCGAACCCTGCATTGGACTCCCTGTTCAGCATAGAGTTGGCTTGGGATTTTGGGATTCTATCTCCCTCTGCCCATCTGCCCCTTAAAAAAAGAAGCTCACTACCTCTATGAAGTCTTCATGGACACCATTAGTTATAATTCTTAGGGAATTCACCAACATTCTCATACTATTTGTTCGTTTCTTAGTGGACAAATAATGTAGTCTCTTGTATCATTGTTTTTAATAGGTTTTATTTTTTAGAGCATTTTTAGGTTTATAGAAAAATTGAAGAGAAAGTACAGAGGCTTCCTAATACTTTACCTCTGCTACCCTCAGTGGGGGTAGGTGGTGAGTATTCCCCTTATTGTTAACTTCTTGTATTGGTGTGATATATTTATTACAACTGATGAACCAATGTTGTTACATTATTATTAACTAATGTCCATAACTTACATTAGGTTTCACTTTTTGTTTTGGACAGTTCTATGGGTATTGCCAAATACATTACATTCACTATTATATGTATTCACTATTCTAGTATCATACAGACAGTTTCACTATCCCCAAAATTCTTGGTGCTCTGCCTATTTATCTCTTCATCTCTCCCCCACCCCTGCAACCTTCCTTCCTGCTCCCTCTTGCTTTATACAGAATGTCATATAGTTGGAATTACATAGCATATAGCCCATTGAGATTAGCTTCTTTCACTTGGCAATATGCATTTAAGATTCCTTTTTGTGCCTTAATAGCTCATTTCTTCTCCTCACTAAATAATATTCTATTGTATGGCCATACCGGTTTGTTTAGCCATTCAGCTTATTTATCATTCAATGTGTATCCATTGAAGGATATCTTGGCTGATTCCAAGTTTGGGCAGTTATGAATAAAGTTACTATAAACACCCATGTGTAGGTTGTTATATAGACATAAGCTTTCGACTCACTTGGGTAAACACCTGGAAGTGTGATTGCTGGATTATGGGGTGAGAGTGTGTTTAGTTTTATAAGAAACTGCCAAGATGTTTTCCAAAAGGGCTCTATCATTTTGCATTCCCACCAGTAAGGCGTAAGAGTTCCTGTTACTTTGTATCTTTACCAGCATTTACTGTTGGTGTTTTGGATTTTAGCCATTGTATCCTGTGTGCAGTGGTATCACATTGTTCTAATTTGCAATTCCCTAATGTCAGAATATTGAGCATCTTTTCATATGTTTATTGTTATCTGTATATCTTCTTTGGTGAAGTGTGTGTTCAGATCTTTTGCCCACTTTTTAATCGGGCTGTTATCTTATTGTTGCATATGTCCGTAGAAGTCTTTATCAAATAGGTGATTTACAAATATTTTCTCCCAGTTTGTGGCTTGTCTTTTTATATTCTTAAACTTACATCATATTTAATTAAATATTACAAGGCTAAATAAATAACTATTACAAGTGAATATAACATCCTGGAGGGTGGGATTCTATCTTAGAATTTTTTTTTTTGTTTAAATTTAATTAGTTGGCAAACTCAGTAATATCTACATTAGACTTCATCTCTGGCTGCTGTCACAATGTCCTCAGAGAAGTCTTGAACAGTTGTGAGCCCAGTTGTCAACGTTTGTCAATGGCTAAAGTTTTCAGAAGTGAATTTTAGCATGTAAGAAATTGATTTTCCCATGTGTGTAAGCATTCAAATGAGAGCTCCTCATTCTAACTTTAAAGGTGACTGATGTTTAACCTGCATATAAAACTTTTTTGCCATATTGCTTGAGATTAATACAACTTTTCAAGGAAACCCAAAGAAATCTTTCAGCTTATCATTTCTTGTGGTTTCACTGGTTTCTGACAAAATAACTCAACATATCTTAGCAATGTAACTCTTTTAAATAGCCACACTACTGAGTAGATTTTTATGGTGCACAGAAAGTGACAGTAGTTGGGATAAAATTCCAGAGAGTAAAGGCAAAGAAAAATACAATAAAGTCTCAACAGAAAAGACTGGAAAATGTTTTGCAAAGTATGAGCTCCTCTGAACTTCACCAACCAGGTGAGAGTCTAGTCCAGGAATTTGAAGTCACTATCCTAAACAGCTTGGATCAAACTTACACAAAAAGTTACACATTCAGTCGTTGGATCAAACTTACATGAAATGTTACTGACTTAGTCATCAGTTGATTAATCTCCTTCCTCATTTGTAAAATGTAAACCAAATAAGCCAAATAGCAAATTATATGTTTATCTATCTTGACAGTGTACAAGAATAATTTTCATTGTGCACTATTTTTTACTGTATATAATACTGTATACTTTCATGCTTTACCCTTAAAACACTTTGATTTTTATTAATCCCATAACCAGTAATGAAACAGGTAAAATGGTAATGATTTCTAGTTGTGTATTTCATCTGTCAGATACCTCCACCTAAAGGTTTCAGGAACCTCAAATTCAACATGATCATTTTCTTCCTTTCTGCCAAATCTGTTATTTTTAATATTCTCTGCCTCAATGAATGACAGTGACATTAAAATTTATCCTGTTTTCCAGCCTAAAATCTTCAAAGTTATACTCACCTTCTAACCATCTTCCAGGGTCTCTTTCCCACCTCTGGTCCACCCTTATACATCTTCTAGAGTGTAAATCTGATACCAATCCCCAGCCTCAAACTTTGGCTAATGCTCAATTACCTACATGATGAAACACATACTCCTTGGAATATAACAGACAGCCTTCTATTAGCTGGCTTTGGTAAATGTTCCCAACCTCATTTTCCTTTGCACCCCTAAATCGACTGTCCACTGATTACAATACACTGTCACAATTTCTAAGCTACAACTTGTGTCTTTGATTTTATTTATGCCTGCTCTTCTCCTGCCCCTTTCTTTCCAACTCAAATGTTTCTTTTTCTGTGAAGATTTGTAAGAATTTTTATGACATAATTCATCTTTTACACTTCTGTGTTCCCACATGGTCTTATCCCATTGTACTGTAATGACTTGTGTGTCTTTCCATGTAAGCCACTGAGTTCCTTAAGGATGAGAAAGAAGCCGTTTAATTTCACATCTCTATCACCTTGCATAGTACGTGGCACAGTTTGCAGTGGTCAAAGGTTGAACAAATCAAAGGCTGAATGAATAAATGAATTATTGATTTGCTAAAACTTTGTTTCCAATGTAAAAAAAAAATTCTGCCTAAATCGGGAAGACCTAGGATGAGTTGCTTTTTTCCTGAACATTCCATGTTTATTTATTTATTTTTTAAAAACATCCATATTGTTGAGTGTAAGGTACTTTGTTGTATCACAGGTAGCAAAGATGTTAAAGAGCTAAACCCCACCTTCAGTGAGGAATAGAGATTCTGGTAGATAGGTCCAGAAATAACTGTGACTCAGGTAGAATAAGGTAGGTACTCTGTGAGAGGTTTACAGTTTGGGGTATTGAAAGGAAGACAGACTTTCAGCTTTATAGAAACACGTGGCACTTGCCTCAATTAGTCTATGATCAATTTACTTAAGACAGGCAGAAATGCAAAGACAAAAACATTTTATAAAGAAAGCAGCAGAAACAAAAGCCCAGAGTGGTTCTGTTGGAGATAGGAATAGTCTGGTAAATTGGCATGACCAGGTTGGGAAGAACCTAAAACATGAGGCTAAGAAATGTGACATTTGTTTCATAAAGAACAGGGAGCTTTTTGGATTAGAGAGGGCACAGACTCGCCCTGGAAAGAACACGGTAGCAGGGTATGAAACCCTCGTCTTTGCAATGTTTTGCTCCTTGGTTATAGTAGCTGTGTGTTGCTTGTGCTAGCTATCCTCCATTCTCACAGCAACAGAATGCGAACTCTACTCCTGTATCTTCTACTTGAACTCCAGGGATGCAGCATTTGATCTGGGTTTATCCTAGACAATTTAAGGCATTTGGGGTCCTTTGCTGGCTATAGCTCTTGGTTCTGAAGGGAACCGTGACCCAACGCAGGGAGACCAGACAATTAAACGCAGTTCTGGACTTAGCCTTAAATGGACCAGCAAGCAGGAGGCCTGTTGGTGGGAGTCAGTTTGGGCTAGGTTTTCTGCAATTGAAAGAACCTTTGCATATCCATTTGTTTCTCTGCTCCTCCAGATTATTGCATGGTATCAGATTTTATGGATGAGGCAGTTCACAGGTTTCTTTCTATCCTTCCATCCCAAGAAAGAACTCGAAACAACCACAGTTCAGGCCTTAGCCACAGGTGATGGTGGAATTAAATTGAGCCTATTTTATGAATAATAGTGACTAAGAGATAATTAATAATTGATGAAAGTAGAGTTGTTTTGATTTAAATACCTTATGGCATGTGAAAAACATTTGTAAACTGTGAAGCACCATATAAAATTAACTGTTAATACACAATGCCATTTTTTGTTTTAAGGAGGCTCCACACCCAACTTGGGGCTTGAAATCATGACCCTGAGATTAAGAGCCACATATACCGACAGAGCCAGCCAGGCGCCCCCTACTCAATACCATTTTTATATTGGGCTAATATTTATTGCTTCATTCGTTGCCTCTTGGAATTCAGAAAGTCTTTCTATATTCTTCCTGTGCACATTTAGTTTTCTCCATGGTCCCAACACTGACTTTCCTTGTTTCACCGTCTGTTGCTTAGGGGGAAATAAAGAAAAAAAAGAAAAGAAAAGAATCAGGTAAGCCCCATTTCTTAAGAGAATCAGAATGAATTCATCGTTTCTTGGAGCCCCTAAGAAAACATCAGCCTAACAATGGAAGCCTTTATTGCTGAGTGTTTTACTGATGATTTATCCTCTTAGACCTTGGTTTTCTATTTGATTGGCAGCTTAAAACTGCTACAATCCCCACCTTTATCTAACAGTGCCCTATATTTCAAAAGTGATTTCACTAATAAATGAAACAATTTCTAAGCCAACTAAGAAAATTAAATTTGAATTTGAATTTAGACTTCACAAAAACACAGTAGCTGAGGGATACCAGCCGTGAATGCAGAAGGTACAGAACCAAAAGGAAACCATCTCAAAACGAGGATACCGGCCATTTATAAAACCTCATATAAATATTCCTATTGGATTAGCCAAAGCTCAGAGCCTTCATTCTGTGATGTTTGAAATCAGCCAGATTTTTAAAATATATTTTTCAACTTGGGAAAATTTTTTTTATTATTATTACACAGTTGAAATATTTTCTTAAAGCACAACTTGTCACATCTATTATTTAAGCTCTTTAAAATTAGCACTTCCTTTCTCTGATGGAATATTCCATTTCCTCATTTCTTGTCCTTTCATTTATTTAAATAAAAAATTCCTTCCCCTGAGTCCTCTGAAACCCTTTATAATGCTTTTTTTTTTTAACCGCTTGATAGAATCTGCCTTTTATAGTATTTCCTTGTCCTGCTGTTTCCCCTTCACTCAGTTACTGTTCTTTAAGAACAGCTCCTAGTTTCTCCATTGTCTCATTCTGTCCACTTTCCTCCCTTCACTGTTTACACACCCTTATTCTCAATGCATGTGGAATCGATGCAAATGGATTGCCAGTTTAGTTGATAATGGAATCCTCTAGCAACTATTTATATATTTTGCTTATAGGTTATTTTTATTTCTCTCTTTCTCCCATCAGAACACAAGCCCCTGGAGGACAGCGGTCTTTGACTTACTGATTTATTCTGAGCATCTAGAATGGCTCCTGGAACATAGTTTACTCAATGAAGATTTACTGAAGGAATGCATGTAGGACTGAATGAATAAACCATACTGAGTGATAACATTTGGCATTTTCAAAGCTAAAGTTGCTATATTATTTTCGTAAACAAAGACTACAGTGCAAGTTTTGCTTCATAATTTTATAACCACAAAACAACCATTCAGCATGAAAGTTGTCCAGTAAAATTTATAAGATGATGTAGCACACAGCACCTAGGAAAACAGCTTTATTTTTTAAGCAGATTTATGCAATTGAGCTTATTCACAATATGCCATCTCTGACATTTCCCAGGTGACATTTCTTGTCCCATTCTTTCTTCTTTACTTTCATGATCATGTCTCTCCTCCATGATTTTTCTTAACATTTGTCTTAGGTCTTTGAAATCACAGAGTGCAAATGGACTATCCCCATCTCCCGGACTTTATACTCTCAGAGGTGTTGCCTGAAGTAGGGGCTGATCGCGACTGTTACAAGAAAAAGAGGGTAAGGAATAATAAAAGCTGGTGAATGGTTCTTGTTCAAACTCAGCCCAAATTAAAAAAAAAAAAAAAAGGCACAGTTGACAGAAAGAAAACCCTCTTTCATTATAACATGCCAAGGCTAGCTCTCAATAATGAAAATGGAACTTTTAATTTATGAGGGTACTTTTCAAACCACAGTGTTTATTTCTAGAAATCCTTTTCCTCAAATCAGCTGATTGGACTCCTTTTATTTGGCAAAACAAAATTCATTCCTCCAAATAAAGATATTAATGTATTGGAAATTTGAGAAAGAATTAAGTATGTACAAAACAAATTTAGGCTTGTTTTAGCTATCCAAAAGGAAAAAAGAATGTGTCCCTACTTGATAACAGGTTTAGGCTAACTTTGAAAAGACATGTGGTAGAAACCATTCATTAGAATTATCTAGGCATTCAACAGGACTTTATATAACTTTTCAAAATTCAGGGTATGTAAGAATTTTTTAGAGGTCTTGTTAAAATGGATTCTAATTCAGCAATTCTTGAGTGAGGCCTGAAAGCTGCTGGTTGTAATAAACTTCCAGGTGATTCTAATGATGCTGTTGTTGAAGACTGCCCTTTGAGTTCTAAGACTTTTGGCTTTTTTTTTTTTTTTTTTTTTTTTGGTAAAGCAGTGATTTAATTTGCAGTCCCTAATTGTTTTAATCTTGGACTTCTACTATATTTTAACCTTATAAAAAGAAATACCTTTATTTCTTGACTATGCTTCATAACTAAAACATGTTCTATCTGATTAAATTTTAGATATTTATTCTTTGAGGATTATTATTTTTTTTGGCCAGCTAAAAACTTTAAAACTGAAATTTTAAAAAACAAGTAAATGGCATAATATTCTAGAGTTAGATGAAAAGAAAGATACGTTTGTCTCACTTTCTTTTACCACAGGAACCCCAGGGAAAGACAGGAGATCTTAAATGAAACCATCAGTTGCTGGCCTGGGTAGTCTTCCTCTTCCTCTCCTGTGTCCTAACCTAAGGCAGTTTTAATGACACATATTACATATAACACAGTCGGCCATATATTTTCCTAAATGTACCAGGTCAAAAAAAATCTCCCATTTTTCTCAGTCAAATTTTCACCAACATATTTTATTTTCCCTAACATAAAAAAATTAGAACAGGGCTCAGTTTTTAGCTTCCAGTGACTAGCTAATGAGGTAAAAATGTCCATGTTCAGCAATGTTGATTAGAAATGTTTTTCTACTTGACATTTGGTTTTCAAGAACATTTTTAACTCTGACCATACTGTTAATGAATTTTTGGAAGCACCTTTGGGGAATTTTCTCTCTAAAGTTTGACATTCTACTGAATACTTTCAGGTCAGTGGTGGGGTAAAAGATGGGATTTAGAGAGATTAATTCAGTTTAGCATTCTAAATTGCTTTACTGTAAAGATTCTAAAAGCATCTTTATGTAGCTTTGAACAGATCTTAAAGACATAGGAAACTATTTTGCCTTTAGGTTTGTGCTGATTGTTGTACATTGAGAAGAAAATATTGTAACGTGTTGATACAGTTGCCAAGAATGACCTAGGCATTCCTTAACAAAAATGGTATTTTACAAACAAAGAAAAGAGACAAACCATAAAAACACAATCTTAACTCTAGAGAGGAAACTGATGGTTACCAGAGGGAAGGTGGGGAGGGTTGGGGGAAATAGGTGATGGGGATGAAGGAGGGTACCTGTTGTGATGAGCACTGGGTGTCCAGTGTCCTTGGGAATCTTTGGCTCACTATAGTGTTCATCTGAAACTAAAGTATGTTAATTATACTGGACTCTTTAATGGTGTTTTACTTATTGTCATTTCTAAACCCACCTAGATTAGATGAGCCTGGCTTTCTTGCAAAGTGTTTCCTCTGCTGCCAAAGGGTACTTTTTACACTCATCATATGACTTCCCTGTTTAGAACCTTTCAGTGGCTCCCTATAGCTTCATTCCAAAGTTCTCTTTGGTTAGCGCATTGTAGCCCACATTGTCCTAACCCCTGCTCACCTCCCTCAGTCTCCCTCCCGCCCTTCTCCATACATCTCCAATTAGCTCATTGTACACTGTTTAGCAGAGGCATCACATGAATGGGATTTTGCCTTCTTCAGTCACCCTCCTCAAGGACACTGTGTCAGACTTCCCCATCCCCACTGGATAGAAATTACAAAATACAAATTTTCTGACCTCCTTACTGCTCTTGATTGCTTAAAATCTCTCGCTACAGAAGTTAGAGCTTCTGTCTTTTACATCTTGTTTACTTCCTTCTCCAGGGCCCATCACTTTTGTGCTGTAATTTGCTCTTTTACTCCTCACTCACGTTCAAATGGAAAGAGGAAGCATTGGGTGTGCCTCTGGGACCCTTCCTTTGATTCCCTTTTCTGGGCTCCAGCTTTCCCCGTGTGCTGGGGCAGGTAGGGAGATAAACCAGTCTCTTCCTCATGGACCCTCTTAGTTTTCTGTTAATAGTCACTGCTTCCCTGGCAACAGGGACAGGTCATGGGACCCTTCTGCTGCTGAAATCCAAACATTTAATCCCATCTGCAACCCTGGGAGTTGGGCAGATGGCATCTAACTTGACAGTTCACAGGTGGGAGACAGCTAGCTCCACCGAGCCTCTTGCACCCGCTTCTGGATGGTGTTGGTGTTGGGACACCACCAGCCTCTTGCTGCTGAGCTGCCCCTGCCTGCCATTTTGCTCTGTTTGTCTGGCACTAAACGGCTGGCCCGAGCCACTTCTGCAGTATCTCATTTGTCTGCAAGCAGTGCACGTTCTTATGCTCTAAGGCTGTTCCATGCTTCCTATGCTCCTATCCCCGGGGCCCAAATCTCTTCCTCCAGTCCTCCTGCTCTTGTTTTCAAGGAGGCACAGGTGGGAACATCAGTAAGTCCATGACCTACATACATGTCCAGGCAGCCAGTAAGATACCAGTCTCTCTGGCCAAGCAGCCCTAATCCTTACAAAGGATCCCTCGGAACCTCTTTTCAACAACCTTCTCTTCTCGCAGATGTTACGGACCGTTTTTCCTTCCCTTCCCCTTTGGAAGGGGAAGTTCTGTCCAATGAATACTGCGCTCCCAGCTTCTCCTCACTGGCCTCTCTGTTTTTCTTCTTCTTCTTTTTTTTTTTTTTTAAGATTTTTATTTGACAGACAAAGATCACAACTAGGCAGAGAGGCAGGCAGAGAGAGAGGAGGAAGCAGGCTCCCCACGGAGCAGAGAGCCTGATGCTGGGCTCGATCCCAGAACTCTGGGATTATGACCTGAGCTGAAAGCAGAGGCTTTAACCCACTGAGCCACCCAGGAGACCCTGTTTTTCTTCTTTTTAACTCAATCTCTGATTGTCCTCAGAGACCCTAATGGCTAATTCTTGAAGGAGCTATGTCCAGTGTCAGATTACCTGATCCAGGTGAGCCAGTGGGGGTGGGGGGTGTAGAGGGAGACATCCTGCTTTAGGCCTCCCTACTAATCATTCTGCCCTTTTTCAGTTCGTTTTTTTTTTTTTTTTTTTAAGATTTTATTTATTTATTTAACAGACAGAGGTCACAAGTAGGCAGAGAGAGGAAGGGAAGCAGGCTTCCTGCTAAGCAGAGAGCCTGATGGGGGGCTCAATCTCAGGACCCTGGGATCATGACCTGAGCCAAAGGCAGAGGATTTAACCCACTGAGCCAACCAGGCGCCCCTTTCAGTTAGGTTTTAAATAGCTTATCCAACACGGCACCTTCTTAGTAAGTCTGGATTTTAGTACAATGTATCTTTTTTTTTTGGTGCACCAGTGACAAAGTGACTATCTCCATGAGCCCTGATCCACCTTTCTTTGATTTCTGTGCATTGGTTTCAGAAGACTATAAGCTCCTTAGAAGAAGGAAGTTATTTCTGAATGCACTCTGCATTCCCAGTATTTAAAACACAGATTATTGAATAGGTTGTGAGAAATGTATGTGTGTTAAATGAATAAATGAATGGCATTTTCTAACATTTGGTTATCCTGCCTCACTACATATTTAATAGCTTGAACTGTGGTTAATTATCTACAAAAAAAAATGACCTTTGTGATTTTTCAAAATATCACAGAAATATGAATTAATGATAGGTCAACTTTTTGTTTGTTGCTGAGCATCAAGGATACAAAAACTTACTACATATAAATTATCCTGTTTTATGGCTATCTTTTTTAATCTACTATTGTGGTTGATGGGAAAGTCTGTTCATAAAATCAGGAATGCAAAGTGATAAATCAGAACTAGCAAAGGTTTTGAAACCCAAAGCCCTAGAATCAAACAAGGTTTGCTAGTTATTATCTGGATAAACAGTGCACCTTTCTGAGCAGAAGTTAATAATAATTTTACCTGAAAGAGATCCTTTCAAGGGTTAAAGTGAAATAATGTATGTGAGACCTTTTAAAAGCTGTAACATTATAGAAATAATGCATCATTTATTATTTCTGATATTTCAATAACTCTAAAAACCTGGGAGTATTTTATCTTTATTTTGTAATACTGGATGTTTTGCTGAGCATAACTCTGAATGTATATAATGGTAAATACCCTGGAGAAAAATTACTTAGTGTTCTTGATTAATGCCAGTGGAAAGAAATAGCTCAGTCTTGTTCCTGAAATGATGCTATTCTTTTTCTAATCAAAATGATGAATATTGTTTCTTGTTTTCATCAGTCATACTCACAAGACCTACTTACTTTGAGTTTTAGCCTAGCAGCTTACCTTCATTTAAAGATGAACTAATGGATTATATTTTTCCCTCCTGCTGTTGGGAATGATAGACACCATCTTTCTGAATGCCTGTGCAATCTTCACTGCTGATAGTAAGCTCTAAAGTTGCTTGGTTGATTACAAAACATACTAAATTAGTCCTAAAAGTTGCTTCTAATTTGGTGAAAAACTGCGACTTCCAGTGGTCTAGGTGAAAATTGAGTACAAGTCTATTTTAAAGGTGTTCTCTGTAAGTAAGAATGCAAAATTGGGTTTGAAATAATTAAATCTGACAAATATTTATGACTTTCCCTCCCTTCATACAGCCTCCTCTGAAATTCCTTTCATCTAAAGAAGTGGAATGGGATATACATCCTTTGAAAACTGTATTTTTTATAATGCTGAATCTTAAATTTGTCTTTCAACTAGGTTGACAATCAAAGTTGTTTTAAGTGGAAATAAGATGAGTAAAATGAATAAAGATTTAAGTTTTCCTACCCTAGAGAGAGCCACTTCGCTTTCCCCATACTGTCATCTATGTACTTAAAAACACTCCTATGGAGATTTTTAAACCAGACAAGAAATGTTTTCTTTGGGGCAGTTTTACAAGCGCTGTGGTCATTTCCATGGATGTGTATAAAAAACTAAGAGAAAGCAAATGATTCTTTTACCTTTTCAGTGGGAGATCTTTTTTTAAGCTAAGCCTGATTGTAATTATTAAGATTACCTGACTAAATGCTAGAAACTGGGATGAAAAGAAAAGGAGAGAATTAGAGAAAACTCTAGTAAATGTATAATTCTAGAAGAAATATCTTAAATAAGGCAGCCCTTCATAATACAATAGAAGATTGTCAACTGAGCTGGAATAAACCCAATTATAGCTCCAAGAATGATTCAGATTTTTTTTTAAGTAGTTTCCATACCCAGCATGGAGCCCAATGTGGAGCTTGAATTCACAACCCTGAGATCAAGACCTAAGCCGAGATCAAGAGTTGGAGCCACCCAAATACCCCTCAGATTTCTTTGAAGTATACCTAATGTTATTCTGGAAGGGAACAGCTATCTAATGTCCAATTTATTAGTTTATTTTTACATTTTTGCAAATTTAAGGACAAGCTCTGTGTGTGTGTGTGTGTGTGTGTGTGTGTGTGTGTTTATAACATAGATCTGGGGGGCGCCTGGGTGGCTCAGTGGATTAAGCTGCTGCCTTTGGCTCAGTTCATGATCTCGGGGTCCTGGGGTCGAGCCCCGCATCGGGCTCTCTGCTCAGCAGGGAGACTGCTTCCCCCTCTCTCTCTGCCTGCCTCTCTGCCTACTGGTGATCCCTCTCTCTGTCAAATAAATAAATAAAATCTTTAAATAAAAAAATAATAACATAGATCTGGAATTAATGAAAACAATGCAATTCAAACTAGGCTATTTTGAAATATCGTTCATGGGCTATTCATTACAAAAAATACCCCAAGATGAAACTGACTTTCCCAGGCTATTACAAAGTGGTCAAATAAGGGGGGAAAGGCATATTTTAGGTGAGATATTTAGGGGTGTTTTTTTTTTTTTGCCATTATTTTGACAATTTGAGGGGGGAGAAAAGATTGCCATAGTTACTATCTTGGTCACACAGCTGAGAAACTTCCTTTTGAATAATGGTGGCTGTGGAGTCCGCTAGTGGAAGAGGCCATGCTCTTTTCCCTGGCTCGTTTCTCTATAAGCGTGGAATATAAATGATATAACAGATAACACTGTTCTTAAAATTGGGACATGGTGGTCCAATACAAGTTTTAAAAATATCTAATCCTCTCCTTTTGATCATTCATACATAATATCATTTATTCTCCCATCCCTTCTATTTTGTTTCTTTTTGAAGTTGGAAAGAAAAATAACCAAGACTAATTTGAGCAATCCAAGCTACCTGCTCTTCCCTTGGTTAGCGTATGTCTCCTTATTACCCTGCCCTCCTCATTCCTGCATTGTTGGGGACTACTATATCCCTACTGCCCGCCCTAAATCACTCTCTTCCCCCAAACACCCACCCCCCTCTCTATCTCTTATTTTACCTAGTGGCAGTCCTCTCCCATTAGAACCCTCCCTGTTATCCTTGACACCATATTACTCATTTTCATATTTAATTTAGTGGCTGTTTGGCTTCCCAGGCAGCTTCTGTTCTTCACTGACATCAGTCTTGGAATAGATCTTACCACTTCTATTTTCTCTCTTAAAAAAAAAAAAAAAATCCAGGAACACACATCATACAACAGTGAGAGAGAGTACATCCCATTTTCTTGGGAAGCATGGAGGGAAAGAGAGGGGACCTTTTAGAGTCCAACAGAACTTATTTAAAAATCTGGCTATGGGGGCACCTGGGTGGCTCAGTGGGTTAAGCCTCTGCCTTCAGCTCAGGTCATGATCCCGGGGTCCTGGGATCGAGCCCCGCATCGGGCTCTCTGTTCAGTAGGGATTCTGCTTCCTCCTCTCTCTCTGCCTGCCTCTCTGTCTACTTGTGATCTCTCTCTGTCAAACAAATAAAATCTTTAAAAAAAAAAAATCTGGCTATGTATCTTTATCTTTCTCAAAATTTGGCATCACATGTTTTCCCTCGCCCCCCCTTACTCTTTAGTCCTCCCCTGTGAGAGGAAACGCCCTTGTTGCTGTAGCTGTCACTACTTAGCCTGCATCCACAAGAAATTAAGATGTAGAGGTTTGAAACTTGACCCAGCTGCAGTCTGAAACAGCCAAGCCCAGCCAACCTGCAGAGCCTTGAACGAAAAAATCAACCATGGACCACGGGTTAGAAATAAATGTTTGTGGTACGAGGACTCGGAAATACTGAGCTGTTTTTGGCATCATCTGACTAGCACAATACTATGGGCTTAAAAATGGATCTGAACGTGAACACGCATCAGATTAAGTAAAATGAGTAAAGTTAGAAAGATGGAAGCAGAGAGCAAGGGGGAGGAAAGATAAAACTTCCCAGTGTTCTAAGCCATTTTATGTATTTTATCTCCTTTTTATCTCACTAATCCTATGGAGCATTTATTTTTATCTCCAGCTTATACATGAAGAGACAAAAGGATATAACCAATCCTAGCAGTAATTACCTCTTAGAAATGTGTTAGGTGTACAGGTGTCTGTGGACACTGTTGGACTTTATTTATGTGCTTATAGGTAATTCTTTCCATTAGAATGTATTGATGATAAAATATGTATTTCTAAATTTTAAGAATGGAAATGGGGAACCTCAGTCTGTGTGGAGATGAGTGACTTTCCTAAGGTTACATAGACAGTGAGGAGCAGAACCACATAGTCAGTCTACATCTACTTGTGCACATTCAGCCCAATTCTGCCCTTATTTATCTATCAGGGCTTGATCTCATGGCCCTGAAACCAGGACCTGAGGTGAGATCAAGAGTCAGATGCTCAACCGACTGAGTCCCCCAGGTGCCCCAGTTTTGCCTTTAAATCATAGCTAGAGACTGGACAGAGAGATGGATGAGCAGCTGTTAATCACTTTCCTGTCCCTCGCATGACTCACCTCTTTCCCCCATCCTATCTCCATCCTCTCTTCCCATAGAAACGGTGTGCGCCCCATTACTCTGGTTTGTTAAGGTGGAGAACAGCAACATCACTCATGCTTCACATATCAGAGAGTTTGCTAGAGTCCCAGGGGCAGATGTGCTGAGATGTTCACTGCTCCAGCATCTGGGCCGCACACAACCCCCCAAGAAGGTGCTACCTGACCACTGGAAGACTCCATAGCGGAATAAACATGGTTAACGGAGCTTTGTTCCAGTCACTCCCTTGCTGTTAAGGACCTCGACCCTGTTTTTGTTCACAGTTCTGCCATGGTATTTATATTCCACATCTTGCTTGTTAACATCTAAGAATAGAATTAGGGTATTAGCGAGATGGAGAGTGTTTTCTTAGTCCACTTCCCGGGAATATATAGGGTGTGAAGATGATGAACAGAATGTATTTTCTCGTAATATCCTCCTCCTGTAATCAAACCTGGAGATTAAAACCATTCTTTCAGGCTTTCATCTCCTAACTTCAGAAAGAATTTCTGACATTGCCACCATTAAAGCAGCAAATATAGGCTTATCCTAATATACGAATTAAATCAGAAGCATCTGAAGAAGGAAGACAGCATCTGCTAGAATATGTCACATCATCCAACATAAATATTCGATTCCTCCTTCCAATGACAGAAGAACTAGACCCTAAAACATCATGCCTCTGGAAACAATCTCCCACAGGCTTTACGTGACCAAAGGTACAGTGACGCTAATGAAGGCACAATTTATTTGCTCCTGCTACAAGACCACAGAGTACAGGAAAACTAACTTGCTGGATTTTTGATACTCAGAGCACTATAAGTGGGAACCGGGACTTTTGGAATATAAATGGTAGCTATCCAAAAGGGTTTTAGCAACTGTACAGGCTTTGGTGATTAATTATTTTAACACGGTGGTGATTGCAAACTTGGCTTGAAAGGTGCAACAGAAGAACATTCCCAAATATTTGTACACGATGAGCCAAAGTTTTAGTAAAAAAAAAAAAAAAAGGTGTAACTTTCCACTTGGGAGCATGACGACACAGGCAGATTTATTTGCAACATCTTTTTGTGTATATAGTCATTTAACAATAATCTTAAATGATACCAAATAACTAAAGAATTCATATTTTATTTTGGAATTCAGAACGAGAATATATTACCTTCTTGCTTTTGCATTATACAATCTATCTTTGTAACAAAAAGAAAGGTTTTACAGTGCAAAACAGTCCAGTTGCATCTTCTCTTCCAGCATGTTTCTCATTGTCAAATAGAGACAAGTGTAGAAGGTTCTTCTTCCTGAAGAACTCTAGTGTGCTGCTAAGTTCTGCTAACCTACAGAAGGAATGAGATTGAAGAATTGGCATGAATCCCATTTGGTGTGATTTGTGTTAATAACTGACTAGGAAATTTTTTCAAAGATTTTATTTATTTATTTGAGAGAGAGAGAGCACAAACAGGGGGGAGAGGGAGAAGCAGGTTCCCCACTGAGCAGGCAGCCCGATACGGGGCTTGATTCCAGGACCCTGAAATCATGACCTGAGCCAAAGGCAGCTGCTTAACAAATTGAGCCACACAGGTGCCTCTGAAATGTTGATAATAAAGTCAAATGACTTTATGCAGATTTACCCCATATGCCAAGATACTGTTCACATGATTTCCCAGTAGTATTGACAATGTGTTAAATGTGTTATGCCAGTGAAAGTACAAGTACATAGTTTGATACAAACCACAAACATTGCGTTTTGTGTAATTATTTTGAAGGATAATATGTGATTTGGGTCATTTCTCTCAGCAGTATCAAAGGATGAGAAGCAGACATATAGAGTTCTACAGATAAAAGCAGCAAAATTTCCCAATGTTGGAAATTGAGAAAGTTTCTTAAATTAAAGAATTTTTAAAAAGAGAAATTTTCTCTCTCTCTGAGGGGTATACATTAATTGCTAATTAATGGAGAAGAAACAAAGTGTCAAATATGCTATTAACTGTCTATCTAAGCCTTGTAGCCTTGTATTTTATACAGGTATTCAGTACAAGAATTTGTGTTATCTTTTATTCCTTTGTTTATAGTGACCCAGTGAATAACATCTTATGTATATGTGTAGACCTGATTTATATAACTGATTTTATAATTTAAATCATTATAATGTCAATGCCTTAGATAGAAGCTTGTTGATTCTCCTTTTACTTTTTTTTTTTTTTTTTTTTTGGAAAGAGAGAGGGAGAGAGAGAATGTTAAGCAGGCTCCACACCCGGCACAGACCCCCATGCAGGGCATGATCTCATGACCCTGAGAACATGACCTGAGCTGAAATCAAGAGTAGGACACTTAACTGAGCCACCAAGATGCCCCTCCTATTACCTTTCTTACTAATAGTTCAAATTATTGAAATGCCTCTTCTTAAGAAATATGTGTATATTTAATTCATAAGACTTAGTGGAATATTCTCTAAAGCTAATATTTTTTTAAATCACCTATTAATTTTAATATATATTGAAAGAAGAGAAGTTTGGGGGAAAGCATATGTATAAGGGTATATTCAAAATCTTCAGTCACTTGGACACATTTCAAGATGATTTTCCCTTAGACCTGTGCCACTCATAGCCCATGAAATAGGTCCAGGACCAAGACATGTAGACACAACAAGCAGATCATGACATATTTAAAGGGGGAGAAATCCTAAGGGAGTGTTTAAAAGATGGAACAGTTTGCTTCTAAAAGTGAAAATTTCCACACAACGAACTATTATAGCAGCTAACAGTCAGTCAACAGAGATGTTGCCGAAAACCTATCGTTTCCCCCCTTATGGGGCATTTGAGGTGAAAAGTGACGTTTGTCAAGGCCTAGGAAGCTAGCAGCCTCCAATAGATTCCAGGATTTGGGTCCACTGCATCCTTCTGAAGTTGACGTCCACATTACTCTTCTGCCTTCTGAGAAGTGATCCCCAGTGTTAAATTATTTAGAAATGTCACTGATTATGACCTCTCCCAGAAGGCTCAGTGAAGAATATAAATCACCTTAAAACATCAGTGTAGAATAGAAGTCAGATCAAACAAATCATCCTCTATCTGCAGCCTATTAAAATTAATGAGTTCATGGGAATGGCAATCTTTTGATAATTGATAAGGAATGCTGAACAAAAGGGAGCTGGACTAGGACAGACTTCTCAAGGTTTATTGAACATTTTATAAAGGAGAGAAAGAACATCTCAAGTATTGGTACATATAGCAAGTTCATTTAAGGGTAAGACATACTTATATCTCAGCTCAAGCACAGGACTGTAGATTGTACAAACTGACTTCTGAGTAGGCAGATTTTTAAAAGGCATTCTCTCTGGAGAGATGGATCAGAATAAGGTGGCCAGCTTATGGCTGGCCATCTGACTGGGAGCAGTGTGGTGAACCGAGCACAGGCCAAATTTCAGACCCTAATTGTCTCTTGTCTTTGTACCTTTGGATGTTATACAAATTGTACATCAACATATGTTGAGTAAATTAATGAGCAAATGAGTAGATAAATAAAAGAATAGGTATAGGACATCCTATCATTTTATTGTTTCTAGAAAGAAGAAATATGAGGATAAGTTTTAGTCTGGATAAATGAGCCCCAGAAGACTATAGAGATTGTGTTTCCCTGATTCAGTGAACATCAGAATACTTTCTGATTAATTATTTGGTTTTCATTTACCCTGATCCTGGGAGCCCTGTAAAGCAATGTACTGGTTGCTATAAAGATATATTCCATAGACACATAAATCAATATCTTTTTCTCTTTTCTGTGACTTTCAGGAGGGCATAGCATCTCCCATGAGTACAATATTACCTTGTGTACTGCAGTATTCTGTATAATGTATTAAATAAATGTAGGAAATAATTTGATTTTGTTAATGTCAGTGAGTTCCCCCAAAGAGTCAATGCCTTTAAGAGACAAAAACCAGAGTTACGCTATGTGTAAAACTAGCCTCTGCTCTGGAATTCCTGTGGCAAGGTAATGCTACCTCATGAGGCTTTCTACCTGAAAACATCAGCTGATCAATCCTGCACAACTACAGGCAAATTCATTTTATCTGGAAGCCTCGCCTATCAAAAAATGCAAAAGGAATTCAGGAAAAGGAAGGCAAAGGTACCTGAGTGGACAATGTCAATGACACAAAAACCCTTTGTTAAAGCTCAGGTCCATTACTCAAAATCATAACCTGTTAGGTTTTTAAACTCACGGTGCCCAACAGCACACGGACGCAGTCAAAACAAAAATATAACAGCTGAAAGTGTAATCTTCTGCAAAGGAGTGACCTCTTGCAAAATTATTTTTTTGAAATCAGGCACCATCACTCAAAAGGCCATTTAATGTATAAGCAACAAGCCTAGAATCTCTCCATGTCCTATGAGAGCATTTCTGCCTTGTTGGAGAATCCTACCAACATTCTGATCATAATGATGATGCATGAAAATATCACATTCTGTGTATTTTTACTTCTTTTGAGCATATACCAAGGAGAATTGCTGGTCATATGGTAACTCTGTGTGTACTCATTCAAGGAACTGCCAGACTATACCATTTTACACTCTCATGAGCAGTGTATGAAGGTTCTAGTTTCTCCATGTCCTTGTTAATACTCATTACTTTCTGACTCTTTGATTTTAGCCACTTTTGTGGGTATGAGATGGTATCTCTCCTTCTGGTTTTGATTTGCATTTCCCTGGTTACTAATGATGTTGAACATCTTTTTAGGTGCTTATTAGTCATTTGTGTATCTTTCTTGAAGTGTCTATTCAGATTCTTTACTCATTTTTGAGTTGGGTTATTTGTCTTTTTATTATTGAATTATAAGAGTTCTTCGTATATTCTGTATACAAGCCCCTTATCAAATATATGATTTGCAAATACTTTCTGTCATTCCTTGGGTTGTTTTTTCACTTTCTTGATGGTGTCCTTTGAAGCACAAACATGTTACATTTTGATGAAATCCAAATTATTTTTTTTTCTATTTCTGATCCTCTTTTTGGTATATCTAAGAATCTTTTGCTGAATTATAACAATACTAAGCATTCGAACTCATGAATATAAGGTGTTTCCCCCCCTTATTTAGATAGTCTTTAATTTTTCAACCTTTTTTTTTTCATTTTCAGAGGATGTGTTTTGCATTTCTTTTGTTAAATTTGATCTAAGTATTTTACCCCTTATGATGTTACTATATATGGAATTGTTTTCTTAATTTTATTTCAAATTGTTGCAAATGAAGAAAGTTCCTTTGGGAAGAGATGAGGTGCTTTCTGTTTTATAGCCTACTTCTCTCCAAGGCAAAATCTCTGAGCCAGGGTTCTGAATCTGGGGGGTGGGGACAATGGCAAAATTCTCCCTGACTGACAGACATGCTCATTTCAGTTGCTGATTGATAGGTGGAGGAAAGGCAGTAGCCTGAGGCCTTCTCAACTTCCTTCCTCTGTCAGGGAACCACCACCTCATGGGCCCAAGCATAGCTGACAAGAACCCGATATTCTCAGTGACATTTTTAATGTGGAGATAATAGTTTCTATTTCATGAGGCTCTTGTGAGGATTAAATTAGTTAATACATGTAATGTGCTTGGATAGTGCCTGCTGCAGGGTAAGGTAGCAGGTAGTATTACCTATGAATGATTTTAACTATCATTGTTTTATGGGTTGCCATCATAATTACCATTGATAGTACAGTGGTAGATTTAAAACACAGACCCTAAAGCCAGCATGCAAGCAGTGTTTTCTTTTTAAATTTAATGTGTTGTAATTTTTGTAATGGAATAAGCACCCAACCATGTATCTTCCAAAAACAAAGCTGACGCCTTGACCTATGTGTATCTAGATGATTCTTCTTACCAAACTTTCCTCCTGTGACTCAGGTAAATATTATCTTGGGTCATACTCATATTTGTTAACAAATCAGTTTAAATCATATTTGTGTGTGTGTCGTGGAGAGAGAGAGAGAGACCAGCACCAGACCCTTAACCCCCTAACCCCCTATGTATCTATACATGATAATAGCAAATATTTTAGAGCATTTACTATGTTCCAGGCACAACACTTTATTAATTCATTCATTTCTTACACTACCCTATAAAGTGGGTACTCCTGCAAAACTTGTTTATTTTTAACTCCTATGCTATATCCCATTCATATAAGATTACATGCTTATTTCTGTATTTATGTTAATGGATAGAAAGATTTCCCCCAGTATGTGAGTAGAGGTTACCTCTAGGTGGTAGGATTTTCATGATTTTCACTTCTTCCCATTTTTGAACTGCTTGCTTTTTATTTTTTATTTTTTAAACAATGAGCATCTATCAAGGCTAGAAAGAGCGTCTAAAAATCCTACTGCAATTCAGCAGGCAGGAGCAAAGCAAAGCTCTTTGTAATAAGTGACGTCTAGTGACCAGGTAATTAACTTGACTCTTTGTATTAGACTATGGGAAACTTGCTCTGATTTGCATGGCATGTTGGCCTATGTAGAAACCAGAAATCAGTCAAAATATGTTCTATTAAATAATTATCATTTGTACGAAATGTACTGGGAAGAATTCTGTCCTATGCACTTGTTTCTCTGATTTTTCAAGACAGATCAAAGCTCTGGTGCTGAAGTCAGAAGCACACACCACAATTTACCTTACAGTTGATACTGAACTATCAATCTTAATTTCTGGAAGGGAACATTCACCCTTCTAGGGGATTCCTTGCTCTCAATGTAGTGTCAAACATCAGGCCCTTCCTCAATGGCTGAGGAAGGTGAGCTCTCTAATGCTTGCTTTCATCCCTTTCAAATAAGACTGTAGTTTTATTAAGCAAGAAAGAAAAGGTAGAGTAGCTTCCACTTATATTTGTAAATTCCAGGTTAATTCCTTAAGTCAAAAATACTTCCTAATGCTTCTCTTATGAGTAGGGTGGCCCCCCCAAATAATATTTGCATTAATTTTGTTTGTACTGAGTGATGAGCATTGAAGTTGCCTTGCTTTATAGTATTATAATTTAAATTTTTATTGCTTATTTTAATTAAAATGTACTTTATTCTATATAGAGAATAAACTGATGGTTACCAGAGGGGTGGGGGTGGGGGGTTGGGTGAAATAAGTGAGGGGATTAAGAGTACACTTATCATCATGAACCCTAAGTAACATACAGAATTGTTGAATGACTATATTGTGCACTTGACACTAATATAACATGGTATGTTAACTATGCTGGAATTGAAAAAAAACTTACTTTATTCTCAGAAAAAAAAGAGAAAAATAAAGATAAATTATATGTCTTCTGTATAGACCACAAAATATACTGTTGTTTTTCCCCCCTTTTCTAGGTACTAAAAAGATAACTAAAGTATAGTTTTGCTCTAGGAGAAGGAGATAAAATGCCATTTGACTTCAAGTAATCTCCAAATGTGAAATAAGGTAAAATGAAAAAAAAATTTTCAATTTTCTAATAACTGAGCTAAAGCTACTTAAGAATATAATGATAGTTTTATTTTTTTATAATGACAATTTTAAATACAAGCATATCAATGAGTATTTCAGATACAAGTAATTTTTCTTGATTTCTCATTCTCTCCTTAATTGGCCAATCTTCTTTTTGCTAATGTGAAAAAGAACTTGAACGTATTTAATTTATGTCAAAGTAGATGCTGTGATCCTGGCCTAAATGTAAAAGTTAAGTTTTATGAGTGCTCATATATTATTAGAATGTTGGCCTCAAGGAAAATGTTTAGATTAAGCCTAAACTGAAAAATGGAATTAATAATTTATCAGCTTCCTGTTTCAAATTTTTGAGTGATGAGAACTCCGAAATACAAACTAGGGTATAAATCCTAAAATAATGTGCAAGCAATCAGGCTTTGGTAATGTGACCCAGATGCATAATACGGTGCTAAAGATTTTAATCAGCCAAAAAGAAAATATTTCTAAGAGAAAAATACTAAATGAAATTTTGTAATTTCATCCATATATTTCAGGACTGATAGTCCTAGCTTTTTAATGAACTTCTTTTTCCCCAAATTTATCACTAATTGTCTAAACCCACATAGTAATAAAGTTGTAGAACTAGGCTTTCAACGAAAGACTGTTTATATAAGAGTGAAAATGTTGAAAACAACCTAACTGTTCAATGCCAGAGGCTTGGCTAAATAATAAAAGATAAAAATCATACAATACAATATTATCTCACTCTTAAAGGCATTCTATAGACATAGAAATAGTAGAAAAATAAGTTTTAAATTATATCTAGTAAAATTGCATTTTCGTTTTTAAAATGGCCATATATATGGACCAAAAAGTATATAAAAGGATATACTTGAATATTGTAACCACAGCTTATTTAGGTAATTACATGTTTTCTTCATTGTCTTTTTTTTTTTTCCCCTGAGTTCCCCGCCCCCCCACAGCTGAATCCATTTGCTAGGGCTACTATAACAAAATGTCACAAACTGATTGGCTTAAACAACAGAAATATGTTTTCTCACAGTTCTGGAGGTCAGAAGCCGGAGACTGAGGAGTGGGCACTTGGTTTCTTTTAAGGTCTCTCTTTTTGGCTTATGGACAGCTGTTTTCTCCCTGTTGTAGCCAAATGGTCTGTGTCCAAATTTTCTCTTCTTATAAGGATACCAGTCATATTGGATGAGTGCCCACCAAAATTATCTCATTTTAACTTAATTACCTCTTAAAGACAGTCTTCAAATACTATACAGTCACATTCCAAGGTATGAGGCCTGGAACTCTAACATGTGAATTTGGGAGCAGGGGAGGGACACAATATAGCCCATAACAAAGATGTTCATATATCACTTTTAAGGAGAAATACAGGAACTTCATCTTGACAAGATAAAGAGGGTGGAAAAACTGACCCTTTCTCTCCATATTCCTACTCTAAATTAGTTAATTGGCCTTTTGTTTATAAATCAATCTATTTGGGGTTTGGCTACTATGAGTCTGTCCTTCCAAATCCTGGTCCACTCTGTGTAACTATTAAAGCTTCAGCCAAGATTTTGTGTAGTGATGACACCATCAGATACTGCCTAATTGTGAGGTACCTCCTCAGGCAGCTGGCTAGTTTATTTTGGGTTAGTTCTTGAGCTGTGACAGCTTCCTTAGCCTCTTGTTTCTACTTACTTGATATATGGAAAGACTTTTAATGTTAGGGAGGCAACAATTCCAATCTGAAATGTACAAAAAACCAATAGTCCTGTTTTCCAGACCACAGCAAGTAAAAGGAAAAATGAAATCAAAGAAAATTTTTCTGAAGCCAATCCAGAAATATACTTTCTCTTCCCTGGTTTCTCTTAATACTGTGCTGTCCATACCACTAACAGTGGGACCCTGAGAAAAAGAGGGAAAGATTCCTATAATCATAAAAATCTAGAATCTTCTGGACCATAAATCTCTCTTCTGGAAGATATTGCCTACTCCTGTTAAGAAAAAAGGTGGGAGATTGTCCAAAGCAGAGTCTCGAGGAGCAGCAGGGAACACAAAGAAAACTATTAACACGGAAACTTGAAAGGGAAGAGGATTCAGACTGACTTGCTATCATCAAAGAACACTGACCAGATTTATTTACATATGCTCTGATATATGTTGAAATAAAGGTCCGATATAGACAACCACAGAACATATGTTTATATAAATTCATAAAATCCATTTTTTATTATGCATCTTTCAAAAGGGCATGGTATTTTGAGCCAAATAAATGGGAAAATATTTTTATAATACTCCATCAAAATCTTTGTTTCCTCTCTTATTTTATTTTTTAAAGATTTTATTTATTTATTTGTCAGAGAGAGAGAGGCAGACAGAGGGAGAAGCAGGCTCTCAGCAGAGCAAGGACCCAATACAGGACTCAATCCCAGGACCCTGGGATCATGACCTAAGCCAAAGGCAGATGCTTAAAGGACTGAGCCACCCAGACATATCTGTGTTTCCTCTTTTAATGCTGCGTGATTTCAAGGTCTTCTTTTTCAGTGGACTTAACTTGTCCAAATTGTAGGTGAGGAGATTTTAAGGGTTAGGAAAAGTGATTATACGAGACTAAACCATGGCTTCTCATTAACTTCATCTTGCTTATAACAGTTGTTTTGTTGTTGTTCTCAGGAATAAAATAGTTTCTAAAAATATATACATGTTACCAATGGGTTTTATATTTATATAGATGTAAGTTTGTAATTTATACTGTTGACTGAATTCAAGTGAACTTGTGATAACTAAAACATATTTGACAACTTAAAAACATCATGGGAAAATAAAAACATTAATCAAAAAGAAAAAAAAACATCATGGGAGTGTGAATTCAATTCTTACTGCTCAAGTTAGAAAATATTCAAGATTGAAATGTTAAATATAAATCTGCCTTCATAGAGAAATATCCACCTATGACAAAGTCACTGAACATAAACATAAAAAGAGAGCAGATATATCAAAAAAATAATTCTAATATCTAATATCTTTTTAAATATATCAAATGCTGTAGATCTTTGTGTGTGTGTGTAAATCTGGAAAAGCAAATCTCATAATTTGCTTTTTTTCCCACATATACACAATGTGAACATTTTGTTCATTGCTCTAGAAAGAATGCAACTCTTATTTAAATGTTCCTCTCTCCCTGGTAATACATTCAATTGTTTGAATGGGTGGGGAAAAAAACAAAAACAAAAACAAAAAAACAACTAAACAACAATGACTGTCTCAGCTCTGACCTCCCCAGTGCCTAAGGAAGCATTTGTTATCCAAAACAGGAGACGGGGTCTCCTGGGTGGCTCAGTCGTTAAGCATCTGCCTTTGGCTCTGGTCATGATCCCAGGTTCCTCGGATGGAGCCCCAGGTCGGGCTCCCTGCTCCACGGGGAGCCTGCTTCTCCCTCTCCCACTCCCCCTGCTTGTGCTGTCTCTCTGTCAAATAAATAAATAAATAAATAATCTTAAAAAAAAAAACAAAAAAAAAACAAAAAACAAGAGACAGATATTTGCATCTCTGGGAGTAAATTTCATTTGAAAAGCTCATGAAAGCCACACTCACAAAGCAGTGGGTGGGGGACAACATAGACTCTTTCCCAATTGAAAAAGGAACTGGGTAACTTTGGTACTTCTCCTGTCCCAGACGTATTATTTGGCAAGGATTATGATGAGAAACAAATCACTTAAAGTTAATTGCAGTCTCATGATGACCCCAGTTAGCTGTGGAGACGAGTCTCTGTAGGCTTTAGAACTACCTTTCTTAAAGAACTGGGAAATTTGCAAATGAATGAGAAAGTCTGCCCACCTCCTACTTCACCCCAGGCAGGATCAAAATGCCTTCCTTCATCTGGTGTGAAATTCTTTCCATGGTGGCCCCTAATTATTACACCACAATACAATTCTAATTTATGGCATATTTCTGGACAATTATAATGAGATAATTCCAGAATGTGCTGTGGTTGTTGAAACTGAGAGTAGCTGAGTGAGGCAACAGGGTGGCCTTAAGAATTAGTGAAATTAAAAAAGGGGAGTTGGGGGAGTGTTGGCAGGGGAAAACATGGATTGTCCAGATGCTAAGTGTTGCATGGGAGAAAGTCGGGAAAGCTGAGAAAGTAAGAGGCTGAATATGAAAACAGGCTCTGAATTCTTCTGGAAAGGAAATTATTACGTTAAACTCTATCTTTTAGTCCTTGGAAAGGTCAGCAATAAAAGCACTTTTAACCAAGGATAAAACGAGAGGCCTTTCCGTTTCCCTTTTGGTGTCTGTTAAATGTCTAAGCATTTCTGAACATTCCATAGAGCCTCAGTACTTCATTGGGGAAGGATTTTATGATTCTAAATGGAAAGATGATAAAATTCTGCTCCAGTTTCCTCTGACAACCATCTCTTTGGTGATATGTGTGTATTGCTTCCTCGCGTTTGGATGTACATTTAGGCGAGCTAGTCAGAATCCATTTCTTGTACTGCATTCACTTATCTTAAACTCATCTGAGTAGAATGTAAGTTCTACAAGAGCGCAGTTTTGTCAAGTTGGTTCTTTACTCTTTACCCAGCACTTAGAACAGTGCCTGACACAGAGTTGCTGTTTAACCTTTTTGTTGAGTGAATACACAGAAGCATAATTCCTATGGTCTGTGCAAATTGGATGTTTCTAAAGTTAGTCAGCCAATTATTACCATGCACTCACTCTACCGATGGCACAGATTGTTTTAACTGATGCCAACCTGTCAATGGCTTAAAATCTAATAGAGGAGACATGGCCTGCACACAGGCCATGATTCGATCATGATTTGCTGTCAGTGGAAGGAATTGTCTGATCTGTAGTCGTGATATTATAGTGTTCTGAAAGCCAGGAGAAATGACAATACCAAGAAAAGTTGGGTTGTCTGCAGAATAAATATTGCAGAAATGTCAAAGGAGATGGAGAAGAGGCAGTGGGCATAGGAGAGTCAGTGGGAGACCTCATAACACACACAGTGACCAAGAGCCTTTTCTCTGGAATCAGCTGCTTATGAAGTTCAAGCCCCATCTCACTATTCAGTAACTCTGTATCTGCTCCATGTGTCAGTTTCTTCATCCACAAGAAGAAGATCATCGTAACACGACCTAAGCCATAGGGCACTTATAAAAGATTGAATGAGCTAAATAAAGTATTTGTGGGGCATTTAAAACAGTGCCTGCCATGTTGTATATACTATTATTCCGTGTTAGAACTGGCAGTGATCGTTACCAAACCTGTGAGGAAACGATCCAGATTTTAAGAGTTTAGAAGAAGAGGATAGTGAAGCCTCTCTGTCCTGACCTTTGACCCCACACACCCTCACCAGAAGTGACTTCCACACAGCTCCTTCAGACATGGGAGTCTAAGGGAAACAAGGTACCTGATACTTACTGATACAGCCTGCTTTGTTAGTCAGCTTCTGGAAAGACTTTCAATGATACCCTCCTCCTGGAATTCATGCTTGTGAGGAATCCTCTGCCCTGAAGGGGGGCTGGACCTAGTAGCCACTTTCTCACAAATAGAATATGACAACAGTAGTAGGATGTCACTTCTGTGATGAATTTTCAAAAGACTATGACTTCCATCTTACAAGCTTCTCTGTAGTGCTGAAGCTCTCCCTTGCCCTCTTATTCTGTCGCTGGCTCTGTGAAGCAAGTTGCCATGTTGGGAGATGCTCTGTGCAGAAGCCCATGTGGCAAGAAGCTGGAGGCCTCTAGCCAACCATGCGTAAGGAATTTGACTTCAGTCCAACAGCCTAGAAGAAATTGAATTCTGGCAACAACCAGGTGAATGAACTGGGACACAAATAACTCGAGTGAAGACTGAAGAGAACAGCAGTCTTGTGAGAGACCCAGAATCAGGGGACCCAGCTAAGGCATGCCTGGATTTCTGACTCACAGAAGCTGGGAGATGATAAATAAATATGCTATTTTAACCTACTACATTTGGAGTCATTTGTTACATAACAATAGAGTCCTAAGTTGTGACCGTAAGACATTCATTTTATATTGTAACTTAGCGTGCATGTATACACATACAGACACTGGTACACACACTTATATAACTATGGCATGAGTTTCTTAAAAATATTTACCCTTACCATGTATAATATAATATAGTTCACAAACTGGTTGTGACAAAGTTTGGAAAACGTTGGTTAAGAATATTGCCCCTGAGATTCATCAAGATGTTAAAAATAGAATTACCTTATGATTCAGAAATTGCACTACTGGATATTTACCCAAATTATATAAGAACATTTAATCAAAGGGATACATGCACCCTGATGTTTATAGTGGCATTATCTATAATAGCCAAGGTATGAAAGCAGCCCAACTGTCCATCGTCTGATGACATATTCCATTTTTATATATATATATATATATATATATAAAATTATATTATGTATTATACATGTTGTTATATATTATATACAATTATATTATTTGGCCATAAAAAGAATGAAATCTTGCCAATTGCAACAACACGGATGGATCTAGAAAGAACAATGCTAAGCGAAATAAGTCAAAGACAAATACCATATGATTTCACTCATATGTGAGATTTAAGAAACAAAAGAAATGAGCACAGGAAGGAAAAAAGTGAGAGAGGCAAACCAAGAAACAGATTCTTAACTCTAGGGAACAAACTGATGGTTACCAGAGGGCAAGTGGGTGGAAATGGGTTAAATAGGTGATGGGGATTAAGGAATGAACTTGTGATGAATCAGGGCGATGTATGAAAGTGCTGAGTCACTATATTATATGCCTGAAAGTAACATAACAAAATGTGCTAACTAACTGGAATTAAAATAAAAATTTAAGAAAATAAGAAATACATTTATATTCAAGTTGGTGAGATAAACTGATACACATACCACTATTAAAGGGGTGACAAACTGTAATATAATCTAACATATATTCAGAACATTCTTTAGTAATCTAAAGTTCATTATCAACTTGATTTCTAAAGTTCTGCTTATATAGACGTTAAAATAGATGGAAAAAAATGAGAATCTTGTTCCTGGAATGAAATTTCCTCAGTTTATGATTTGACTCTACCACTTAGTACTTGGGTAACCCTGGCAAAGTTAAAAAGCCTTACTGTCATCAGTTTCCTAATCTACAAAATGAGAAAACTAATAGAAATGAGAAAACTAATAGAATTCAGGATGGTCTTGAAGATGAGATCAGATAACGTGCACAAAGCTTTTGTTACAGAACTTCAAAAAGAAAAAAGCTAACCAGTCTTAGCTAATATATTTTTTTATTGTAATGAACCCTTCCTAGATATTCCCTTATTCCTGGGATAGAATTGCTAATTCAATCTACTCATGTGGCCTGCTGAAAACAATTACTATAGCATCTTTTACATTCTATTATAATTATTTTTCTATGATTTTTATCTCCCACACCACTCCATTCCTACTAAGTGATGAGCTCGTGGGGAGAAGGTAGAATTTCTAGTTCTTTTCTCTAATATTCACACAATCTTGACACAGCATAAGAATTCAGTAGCTATTGAATTGTAAGCGAAATAGTAATGAAGGAATAAATGCTCACCATCACAAGACAGCCCATTCAGTTTTCAACGTCTGTATTTAGCAAAAAGTTGTACCTTACAGCAAGCTAAAATATGCATTCTGTAAACTCATTTTCCTGTCAATTTGGCTCTTTATACGTCTATTTTCTTTCTCATAACAGTTCTATTTTCTCTCACTTTCCATGTAGAAAAACTGTCAGATGGGAGAAAAGGATTTATAATTCCAAATAATCTCTGAGCAAAATAGTCCCCAATTGTTTAATGATTCCTGACCACGATCCCTGTCATTCTAGAAAAGAATGACATCTTTTCTAGATGTATCACACTTTGCTAGTGTTTCTGCTAGAATCTGACATCTTCATCAGAGCAGGTGAGGGCCGGCAAATATGGCATAGAACTCTCATTGTCCTGCTCTAACATAATCATTGCACCACTGTGTTCCAAATTATTTTGGACTTCTTTGATAAAAAACGTAATGCTTATTCTTTTTTTTTTAAGATTTTATTTATTTTTATTTATTTGACAGAGAGAGAGAGAGACCACAAGCAGGCAGAGAGTCAGGCAGAGAGAGAGAGAGGGAGGCAGGCTCCCTGCTGAGTAGAGAGCCCAAGGCTGGGCTCCATCCCAGGACCCTGAGATCACTACCTGAGCCAAAGGTAGAGGTTAACCCACTGAGTCACCCAGGCACCCTGAAATGCTTATTCTTATAAAAATACATACTCAATTATTTTTTAGATGTAGGTTCACATTTTTATTTTTATTCTTTGTAAATTTATGTCTTGCTGTTTACATTCTTTAGAAAACGTTTAGAATCCTGATTTTCTCACACTGAATTAACCAGATTTCTAAGTTTCACATCACTGAAAAATATAGCGAACATGCCTTCTGAGCTGTGGTAAAGTAACTGACAAACTTATGGAACAGGACCGGGCAAAGTCATGTCTCTGGACACTACAGGATAGGTTGATATTCAGCTCTGTTAATCCACACTCAGGCTAGGATTCAATCAGGGCAAATTATTTTATAGTTAATTATATCATACATGTTCAAAAAGTCATTATGAGAATTGTTTTGATTTAATCTGGATATCCTAAGTCTAGAGCATGACCAGAGAACTTCTATTTTCTACCTGTGTGGTCAGGCTATTAAAAAGCAAATGAGTTCTCTGTGACATAGCTTGTTCTTAGTTAACTTAGGTTGAATTCTAGGCCTTACCTTTTACAAGAGTGGGAAAGCAATTTATAATCCATACGAGAATTTTAAAGAGGACTGAAATGAAAGCTCAATGGTCTGCATTTTAGGGAAGTACTTTTTATGCTCTTTCTAACTACTGGAAGAATACTTCCTATATTCAAGTAACTACTACCTCTTTTTTATAATTCTGTGGAGATAAGACAGAAAGGAACGTGTAAATTCTTTTGAATAATTTCATGTAAGAATGGCACTCAGCTAAGTTATTTTTGTTTATTCACTGCATTTATTGATATCAAATATCTTTCAGATAACAACTTCCACTTTCAGTTACAGTGGAGTTGTTTTATAGCAGAACAATGTTCCTGCGAAGAACAAACTCAAAAAAAGAGACATATATATCACATACTATGATATATGTGATACATATGTGATCTCAGAGAGGAGGAAACCACAAAGCACAAAATGACGAAGAGATAAGGCTGCAAGCATAAATATCTTTTCTTCAGGGCATTTGCCAACTACTTCCTTGGTAAAGTGTCAGGAATTGTAACAGAGGGCCACCACTAAGATGAAGAGAAGCCGTTGGAGTTTTCTGCAAT
Organism: Meles meles; assembly: GCF_922984935.1. NCBI lineage: Eukaryota > Metazoa > Chordata > Mammalia > Carnivora > Mustelidae > Meles > Meles meles. The sequence continues at coordinate 63,177,637 of NC_060072.1, forward strand.
TTTCCCATGTTCCAAAGGGTGAAGAAAAAAGGAATGCTAGGATGCCTAGGAAGGTAGAAATTGAAGGGGCTAGATCCTAGTAAGAAGGGAAGTACAGAGAAGTCAGCATGACCAATGGTCAATTGGTAGTGTTTTTTTGTTTTTTGTTTTTTAATTTGACAGAGAGAGAGATCACAAGTAGGCAGAGAGGCAGGCAGAGAGAGAGGGGAAGCAGACTCCCCACTGAGCAGAGAGCCTGATGTGGGGCTGGATCCCAGAACCCTGAGATCATGACCCGGGCCAAAAGCAGAGGCTTAACCCACTGAGCCACCCAGGTGCCCCAACCATTGGTAGTTTTTTTTAAAACAGAAGAAAATTTCCAGTAGTCGTTCAGTGATGAGTGAAGAAACAAATTGTTTGGGACAGCCAAGTTGAAGCTCTTGGTGGGGACCTACGAAGAAGACAACACTTTATAAAAACTGCATCCTAACTGTGTGTGTCAGGTCCCAAACTAGATGAAGATGTCCTGTTACCACTTTCTCTGTCTACAGGTAATAGTGGTAATAGTGGGCTCTCCCTGGCAAAAGATATCATCACCATAACATGACTTACTGGAGTTAATGAGAAATGGACTATAATTGTGAGTACTATATTCAAGAAATAATTGAAAAGATAGAGAATTTTACTAAACAAGTTGGGATTCAGTGTTTAAAAGAATCAAATGAGAATAGTAGGTTTTTTAAAATTGCATTCCAAACTTGAAGGATGACTCGTATCAGATTTAACACAACAGAATAAAGGTTTAGTTCACTAGGATAAGTCTGTAAAATGTATTTGGCTAAAACCTGGGGAACAAGGGTGCTTGGGTGACTTGGGTTAAGTGTCTAACTCTTGGTTTCAACTCAAGTCATGACTTCAAGGTCCTGAGATTGAGCCCCATGTCTGGCTTCATGCTCAGCATGGAGTCTGCTTGTCCCTCCCCCTTTGCTCCTCCTCCTCCTCCCCCACCCCCAAATAAATACATAAAATCTTAAAAAAATAAAATAAAGCAGGGAACAACAGCAACAAAATGACAAATACAACAAATAACATAAGATAAATATGGAATATGATGAAAAGCTTTACCATGTAAAATTGAAAGCCAAGTTTTTCCAAAATGATCTTGAGGAAGAGGAATGAAGCTGAAGTACTTACACAACCAGATATTAACACTTATTTTTTTTTCCCTTTTTATTTATTTTTTCAGTGTAACAGTATTCATTCTTTTTGCACAACACCCAGTGCTCCATGCAAAACGTGCCCTCCCCATCACCCACCACCTGTTCCCCCAACCTCCCACCCCTGACCCTTCAAAACCCTCAGGTTGTTTTTCAGAGTCCATAGTCTCTTATGGTTCGCCTCCCCTCCCCAATGTCCATAGCCCGCTCCCCCTCCCCCAATCCCACCTCCCCCCAGCAACCCCCAGTTTGTTTTGTGAGATTAAGAGTCATTTATGGTTTGTCTCCCTGTGTTTAAAAAGCTATGGTAATTAAGACTATGTGGTATTTATATGAGGAATACACAAATACATAAAAAGATAGGAAGGAAAAATCATTTAGAAATAAAGCTACCATATACAATCTCTTGTTTGTTTTGTTTCTTTTGTTTGTTTGTTAGAGAGAATACATGCCTGCATGCATGCTGGCAGGAGGTAGGGGAGGGGCAGAGGGAGAGGGAGAGAGAGAATCTGAAGCAGGATCCATGATGCCCAGCACAGAGCCCATTGTTGGGCTTGATCCCTCAATCCAGAGATCATGCCCCGAGCTGAAATCAAAGTCAGACACTCACCTGATTGGGCGACCCAGGTGCACCGACAATCTCTTGTTTTATGATAAAAATAATCTTTATTGCAGAAGGTAAGGGGAATTTTTTTTTAATGACTCGCTTTGGATCAAATACTTGTATAGCAAAAATTGTAATGAGATGGGTTATAATATTTATATATTTGTATACTGAAATCATAGTTTTTAGAAGGAAAATGGTGAAAATCATCATGGTTTTGGAATATTTGACATTTTTTAAATAGGAGAAAACCATGAATATAAAACAAATCAATAAATTGGACTGCTACTCTGTTCATCAAAAGACATACATTAGAGAGTGAAAAGCAAGCCATAGAAAGAGTGACAGCATTTGTAATACATATATCCAATCAAGATTTCATATCCATGATAGCCGGAATATATAAAGAACTCTTGAAAATCAGTAAGAAAAAAGTAGACAATCTAATAGAAAAATGTCAAAAAATACTATAAAAGAGGCCTAAAATATACGAAAAGGCCCTCAATTTAATTATATATTAGACTAATAAGAATTAAGAGCATGATAAGTTATACTATATACCTGCCAGAACTGCTAAAATTACAAAAAAAAAACACCAAAAAAACAAACACACAAGCATAAATGTTGTTATAGACGTGCATCAATTAGTATAGAAAAAGTCTCATTCATGACCATTGAGACTACACATTGGTAGAAACCAATTTTGAAAAATTTTGAAAAGTTGTTTGGTAGTATCTATACAGTTTGAACATAAGAACACCCTGTAAGCCAGGAGTTCTACTAATGGATATAGGACTATCAAAAATGTCAGTAAAGAGTGTTCATCAGGCATTATTTTGTATACTGGACACAACCCATACGTCCCTTAAAAATATAAAGGATAAGTAAATAAATTTTAATACGTTCATAAAATAGAATCCAGTAATGAAAATGAATAGGCTTCTACACACCATGTAAATGTGTGATATTCGATCTAATAAGAAATATATACTTAATCTTTGTCCAGATTCCTGGCACAAGGGCTTCTAAAACTCTTGGAATTTCCCAATAGGTAGGATTGAAAGGAATATCCTTTGTTACTCATAATAAGACCCTTTCACCCATACCTGAGTTTATACTAGTGAGATGATCTTTGGTGGGCCTCTAGATAGCTTCAGGTGGGGCTGGTTTCCAGAGGAACAACTATGATTAGATGACTGGAACTGTTAGCCTCACCCTCTGACCTCTGGTGAGAGTAGGGACAGAAGAGTTGGAGACTAAGTTAATCACCAATGGCCAATGATTTAATTAAACATGCTTACTGCAATAAACTAAATTCAATAAACAAAATTCATATGTTGAAATCCCAATCCCCAATGTGATGGTATTAGGTGCAGGGTCCTTGGGGAAATGATTATGTCACAAGGATGGAACCCTCAAGAATGGTGTTAATGGCCTTATAAAACTACTTAGAAAGGGACATCTGGGTGACTCAGTCTGTTAAGCATCTGCCTTCGGCTCAGGTTATGATCTCAGGGTCCTGGAATCAAGTCCTGCATCAGGCTCCTTGCTTGGCAGGGAGTCTGATTCTCCCTCTGCCTCTGCCCCTCTCCCTGCTTGCATTCTCTTTCTCTCTGAAAAATAAATAAATAAAATCTTAAAAAAAAAAATACCTAGAGAATTCCTTTACCCTTCTGTCATGTGAGGACACAGCAAGAGAGCTGTCTAGAAAACAGGAAACAGACTCTCACCAGATGCTAAATCTGCAAGCATCTTGATCTTGAAATCTCCAGCCTTCAAAAGCACCTTGATAATGAAACCTCCATGAAAATCTCTATACAATGGGATTCAGAGAGTTTCCAAGTTGATGAATATATCAAGATGCTGGGAGAGTGATACATTTGGAGGGACCACAGAAACTCGGCATCACTTCCCCTATACTTTGCCCTATGCATCCCTTCCATTTGGTTGTTCCTGAGTTGTGTCCTTTATAGTAAACTATTGAGTTTATTATAAACTACTGAGTATCTGTGAGTTATTCTACCAAATTATCAAACCCTGATGGGGATCATGGGAATCCCCCAATTTAGTGCCACTCAGAAGTACAGGAAGTCAAGGAATTGTGACTGACTTCTGAAGTAGGGGCAGTCTTCTGGGATTGAGCTGTTAATCTGTGGGTCTGCATTAATTCCAGACAGTGTCTGAATTAAATTGTAGGACACCCAGTTGGTGTCCAGAATGTGGAAAAATTGGTTCAGCTGGGGAATAAAACCCCTACATTTGGTGTCAGAGTGAGAGTAGAAACAGGTGAGAAAATGACACCCAAATACTGTTGACTGAAGTAAGCCAGACACAAAATAGTGCACGTTGTATGTTTTTGGTTAGATACATTTGGAAAAAAGGCAAAACTAATCTATGGTGTTAGAAGTCCTAACTGGTAACTTGTAAGGAATCAGTCACTGGATGGAGCAAGAGGGACACTTCAGGGTAACAACGTTCTATTTGTTGATCTGGACAGTGGTTACGTGGGTGTGCTTCCTTTTACAAATTAATTAAATTATTCATTCAAGATTTGTGCACTTTATGTATTTTATATTTCATTGAAAGTTTTGCTTAAAAATACATTCAAATATCCAGTTACTCTTTTGTCACAAAAATACATTACATTTCACATTGGAGACTAAGATTTACCAGAACTATTTGGCAGACTTCAGAATGACCCAATCTCCTGTTTTTTGTTTTTTTTTTTAAAGATTTTATTTATTTGAGAGACAGAGATCACAAGTAGGCAGAGAGGCAGGCAGAGAGAGAGGAGGAAGCAGGCTCTCTGCTGAGCAGAGAGCCCGATGTGGGACTCGATCCCAGGACCCTGGGATCATGACCTGAGCTGAAGGCAGAGGCTTTAACCCACTGAGCCACCCAGGCGCCCCCCAATCTCCTGTCTTATGTGTGAAATTTAAGCTCCTAAGAATGAATGAGTGAATTATCTGATCAATTAAGTTTAAATCTAAATATTTTTATTATGTGTCTATTTTATTCCTGGCATTGTGCTAGAAACTAGAGATATAATAATAATGAAAAGAGTCATTGGAAAATTAAGGCCATTTTTAAACCTGATGGCAGGAGTTTGAGTTTCTATTGCCACTATAATAAATTACCAAAAATAAATAAATTGCAAATTTTTGGTAATTTGCACCTTAAAATAACAAAAATGTATTACCTGATAGTTATGAAGATTAAATATCTAAAACAATTCTCACGGAGCTAAAAATCAAGGTGTTGGGAGCACAGTATCATTTTGGAGGCTTTAGGGGAAAATCCTTTTCCTTGACTTTTCTGGTTTCTGGAGGCTGCCTCTCTTTCTTAGTTCATGGGCTTCTTCCATCTTGAAAGCTAGCAAATGCATTCCTTGCTTCCAGCATCACATCTCCTTCCCTAACTCTGACTCTCACACCTTCCTCTCTCACCTGTGAGGATCACAATAATTACACTCATCTACCCCCAAATTCCAGGAATATCTCCCCATTTTAAAATCTTTCATGTGATCTATCTTCAAAATCCCCTTTACCATGTAAGGTAACATGTTCACAGGTTCTGGCATGAGGTCATAGACATCTTTGAGGGGCCATTATTCTGCCAACCACACAATCCTAATAATTCCTAAAACTAACAAATGAGTCTTTCCTAATTTAAGTCTTCTCTAACAAGAACCCCCTAAGAAGAATGGAGAGGAAGGCCATGTAATTCCCTTCAAAATACATTGTGGTGGTGACTCCTCACACTTTATGTAGTAGTTGAAGGTGGGAGGACAGTTCTGGGCAAGTGCCCTCTTGGAGTTCAATTCATTACCTCAGCCATCTGACTGGATCTGAGGCATTTAAGTCGCATGAAGTAACCAGTGTATAGGATCTCCTCTGCTACTACCATGCTTACTTTCAATTTGTTTTTCTTTTTGTTTTTAAGATTTTGTTTGTTTATCTGACAGAGAGCACAAGTAGGGGGAGCTGCAGGCAGAGGCAGAGAGAGAAGTAGACTCCCTGCTGAACAAGAAGCCTGATGCGGGGTTTGATCCCAGGATCCTGGGATCATGACGTGAGCTGAAGGCAGATGCTTCACTGACTTAGCCACCCAGATGTCCCTTACTTTCAATCTTAGAAATCTTAATGATGTCCAAGGTGGCTTTGCTTTTTTTTTTTTTTTTTTTTAAAGTCATTGCCCTTTCGGGGAGAACAGGGAAGCCAAATGAGAGTTGAGTAATTCTACTTTAACACTATCTTTGTTCTGTGTCCACGTTCTCTTCCAAGAAGCTCTCTGCCAGCCTCATACTCAGCACACATAGAATGGCACACAGCCATTCTAATATGATTGCACCTCCCCAGAAGGGCTGTGTCCTCTCACAATTCCGTGGCTTTGCACATGCTTTCTTCATGTCTAGAAATTTCTTGCTCCTATGTATTCATTTGATTATCTGTTACTTGTCCTTTAAGATATGTATGTATGTATGTATGTATCTCCATGGATATGACCTGATACAATTCTGGACTTTCTCCTATCAAAGCATGTATCAAATTGTATTATATGTTTGTTTGTTTTTTTACATTGTCACCTTTAGGTAAGATCCTATTTTATCTGCCCTTGAAATTCCAGCATGCAGATACTGAATGAATGAACGAATGAATGAAGAGTACAAAGTTACTTAGATTTAAAGTCCCTTTAAGACCTGGTTCCAGTTATAACTATGTGAGATTGGACTAAATTGATTAATGATTTGGAGCCTTGGTTTCCTCTCATGAGGATAATAACTGTTCTTTTTTTCTTATTTGTCATTTGAAGATCAAATGAAATCACATAGGTTAAAGTCCATGTTGACAGTGAGGTTTTACAGAAACCCATTGACAACTCCCTGAGCTGGGCAGAGAGAATACAAAGAAGAATAAAATATATTCCTGCCATTAAGGAACTTAGATCTGTCCTGAATGTCAAGGAAACAGGAAGAGGAATTGTTTTCTTCTGCTATGGGTGGGGAGAAAATCAAAGAGGGATCCAGAGAGTGGCATTTGAGCTGGGCCATAACAGCAGATGAAGCATTTGCTTGGTTTGGAATCATGAAGTGATGAGATTAATACAAATTTGACCAAACAAAGAGTGCTGTGGGCATGCAGAGGGAGAACTGCTTAATTTTGTCCAGGGGACTCAGATAAAGAAAGCTTCACACAAGAGACGGCATTTAGGGCAGATCTCAAAGGACAGATAGTATCTTCCCATCCTTCAAAACCCTCGCAGGAGGAAGGAAATTCTAGGCAGCCACCAGAATGGATGACTAGGCTAGTTTGGCTGCAGCATATGGTGTAGTGTGAGGACTGACTGCCAACTCAAAGAGGAGGGTGTTTCCAACCCCCACCTGAAAGCATGAGCCTGGTCAGTGGCAACTGAAGCCAAGAAGGGTGTAGAGGATGACTGAATGACAGATGGGGCAAAGTCGCATGAAGACTGATGTCAGAACCGGCCCAAGCCGAAGGAACAACGCAATTGCCAAAAGGAAATCTGAGAGCAAAGACCAGTAGCCAGAAATGGATGAATGCCATGGTGTCAACACAGGGGCAGGGCAAGTTTCCAAGGGCAAAAGTCCAGTAGCCCAGCTGGGTTTGAAAGCTCTGGGTGAGCACCATCAGGGACAAGATTTAAAATAAGGACTGATTAGGCAGAAAAGAGAATCTATGCGGGTCAAATTGTTTTGACAGTGTAAGGCAGGGGGTGTTTTTATTTCTGAGAGCCCAAAGAGTATTTGTGGCATACAAACCTTCAGTTCTAGCTCCCGGTGCATGAAATTGCTCTCTCCTCTGGGGCAGAAAGCACTGCCTACTCCACTTGCCTACCTTTGTGGCAGTCACGTGCGGTTATGCTAGTGGTAAGACATAAAGCTGGAAAGATTAGAGAGGATGTCATAAGGAAGGACCTGGAATGCCAGAGTGAGGAGTTTGTCCATTATTTGGAGAGTAATGAGGAGCCATGGCAAGATTATGAGTAGGGAAGCCACGTGATTAAAGTTGAACCTTAAGAAAATCAGCAGAAAAGGTAATGGCAAAGCGTGTGATGTTTCAGCAAGTCGAATTTCAGTTATCAGGAGCCTAGACTGAAGCCTGTTTTATCTATTTGTTTTTGAAGTGTAGGTAATCAGTAGAGCCAACATTCATTTCTTAAACGTTTACTATCTGAATGGTTAGAAGGCTAGAGAATACGATTTTTTTAAAAAAGATTTTATTTGACAGACAGAGATCACAAGTAGGCAGAGAGGCAGGCAGAAAGGGGGAAGCAGGCTCCCTGCTGAGCAGAGAGCCTGACATGGACCTCGATCCCAGGACCCTGGGATCATGACCAGAGCTTAGACAGAGGCTTTAACCCACTGAGCCACCCAGGCACTCCATGGAGAATATGATTTTATGGACCACCTATCATGGTCATGCGCACCATTTTGTGGCCGCATAGTCACGTGGATAGCGATGGGGAATATCTGTCTGAAGAAGAATCAGAATTTGCATTTTTTAAAAGATTCTGCAAGTGCAATCAGAATGTAATGCAAACAGGTTTAGAGGCAAAATATGGTCATTTATGCTGCTTATGCCTGTTTTGATGGTTTAGAATCAGAAAATAAAACTATCTGAAAACTTTTTATAGCTGTATATGCTACTGTCTGAAATCCTTCTATGCCCTAAGGATAGGAATATTCCTTGATTTTGCCCAGTTCTACTCTCTGGGAAGGGCTCTGGTGGCCTTTCTTACTTCTGTTTGTGTTTATTGGTTGGTTGGTTTTTCTCATTATCCTCCTTGGCTCCATGTGAAGTGATCATGGGAAAATATGCCCTTCTTGGAGGCTACACATTCTGAGCCTATTATCTGCCTATAGAAAGAGAGGTACCGAAGGATAATTTTTGATTTTGAAGAAGACTTTCTTAGCCTAGGCCCCTTGTATCTATATCCATAAACTCTCTTAAAATGATGGGGTTCTTATCTGGTGAAGTCCAGTTACTTCTATGTACTAATAAACCATAATTCTTTGTTCTTTTCTAGACATACTTCTTAGAATTTTACCTATATATTAGTACATAAAGTAAATCCAAGAAGCATATATATGTGCAAGTATACATACATATATATAAATACAGGTATTTGTTTTAATTTTTGCTTCTTCTTTCTCATGCTTCTCTCTCTTCTATTGTGATTACCTTAGAAATATTAGACTTTGATGGGAGAACTGCAACTCTGGTATCTGTGCACTGAGTCATTCTGTCCAGTTTTAAGAATTTCTTGGATACTACCTTAATCTCTTCAGAGGTTTTAGCAATGAGTGAGATAAGTGTCTCCTTGTTTTGCTTTTTACCACAAAGCCAAGTTTTTATCAGAGCATTTCTTGATTTTATTCTTTTACTGTTTAGGCTTGAGAAATGGTTGTTTCTTCCATTTATATAGGACTCTAAAGTTGTGGCCTCCATATCCTTTCATTCTTATTCACAGATCAGTCTGCTATTTTATAAGTAATGTGTTTCTTATATCTTGTCATATGCAGCAACTAACAAGGGCACTCACATTCTGTTCTCCAGCCTCTTCTAGAGCTATGAGCTCATCAGCCACCTTGTCTACCTTCTAAGCTACTTCAATAGTGTATAGCATGGATTGGTACCCATCTATCCTGAAATGTCAATTCTCTCGCTATCAGCTTCTATCCAGTGCCATATATAATGGTTTATTTGGCACACATCATTCCATTTCTAGGTACAAAGTCCGAAATTGGTCAGGATAAGCTGGGTTATGCTTCAGTAACTGATCTCCCAATCGTAATGACTTCTAAAAACAAAGATTTATTCCAAAAAAGGAGTCAGAGAGTTCATCACTTTGGGTACAGAACATGTTGTAGATGGCCAGCCATGACCTTTACATGTATTATCTCATTTTAATCTTCACAAGGTGTTCACGAGTGTCTCCATTTTCTATGTAAGGAATATGAGGCTTACAGGGATTAAGTAATTGTTCAAGAATACATAAGTAGTATACAGTGATAATGGGATTCAAATCCAGGTCTGTCAGATTCCAAAGCTTTTACTTATTTTGACTACATGATAGAACTAAAATAAGAGTGACTTCAACCAAAATAAGACTAGGCTAGTCATGTGTGTTATTGACCACAACTACTGTTGTTAAGAGAGACTCTTTTTTTTTAAAGATTTTATTTATTTATTTGAGAGACAGAGATCACAAGTAGGCAGAGAGGCAGGCAGAGAGAGAGGAGGAAGCAGGCTCCCTGTTGAGCAGAGATCCCGAAGTGGGGCTTGATCCCAGGACCCTGGGATCATGACCTGAGCTGAAGGCAGAGGCTTTAACCCACTGAGCCACCCAGGCGCCCTAAGAGAGACTCTTAAGAATGGATATATGCTGATTAACTTTTTACCGTCTTTATTCTTTTATCTTGGACGACTCAATATCCACCTTTGAATATCAGATTAAAATATTCTGTAGGACACCTGGGTGGCACAGTGGGTTAAGCATCTGGCTCTTGATTTCAGCTCAGGGTCATGATCTTGGGTCATGAGATAGAGTCCCAAGTGGGTGCTCAGCACAGAGTCTGCTTGAGATTCTCTCCCTCTCCCTCTGCTCCTCCCCACGTGCTTACTCAAGTGCACTCTTTCTCTGTCCCTCAAATAAAGAAAAAAATTTAAAAAATATTCTACAAAGTGCATCTTTGAAAAAGTAAGGGATTTGTGAAAGCTACATGTCATCTTTCATTTCATCGAAGAGTATACCCACAAAACAAAAGAAAAGTACAACCTTGCTTCTCATAACAGGAAAAAAATTCATTACTATTTTATAAGGGATAATAATTGCACAGAAAAAACTTTCTGAAAGTTTTTCAAGAGAAAAACTTTCTCGCTTGCAAGAAAATTAAAATACATAAATGATAAAATTCTAAATGAGATTGATGATCGAATTGTAGGGAGACATGAAAATAGAAAATCCATTTTGGATCTGTCAGTTTAACCATTTCAGTTCTAAATTTAGATGCTTCAGTCAAGAACTTTACAAAACGGAAGAGAACCTAACCAGTCTTTCCCTGTAAGACAACGGAGCAGACTGGATGTCACAGGAAATGAAATGACCCATTTAGATGCATTCTATGCACTGAAAATTGTGACTCAAAGTGGTTAATATCTGATTGCTGTTCTTGGGCTCCGATCCAATCAGTTGCTGGTCACACTCTCCATCACTCTGCTGATCACGTGTCTGTACCACATTTCCTGCTGAAATTAACGAAGAGATCTCTAGCAAGGAAAATCCATTTTAAATCATGCTGAATTTTAAACTAGGTTTTCAAACATAAGCATGGTTTCAGTTAGCACAAATGTAAAGAAAAAAAAGCTACACTGTTAACTTGGTGAGAAAGGGACTTTGTTCATAAGCATAATCAAAGCAGTGCTTTTCTGTAATTTGCCTAACTTAATTTCAGGTTTAAATGAACCTTAAGTATACTTCATTGAAAACATGTTTTGCCTTTACAAGCTGTTTGTTCCTTCTATGAACTGCTGTATCATTTATTGTGTAAACTGTATTTGTCGTACTAGCCTATGTTATCTTTAAATAAAACTTGCCATTGTATGAATCTGGCAATTTACAAAATACTTTCATATCCAAAACCACATTTTTGTATCTGTAAAAATCCTGGTGGTGTGTCAATAACCCCACTTTACAGTTGAGAAAATAGAGATCAAGTGAGATTGAGCAATCTGCCCAAATTCTTTATTACTATTATTATTATTACTAAAGATTTTATTTTATTTTTTCTTGAGAGAGAGACACACACACAGAGAGAGCATAAGCAGGAGGAGGGCAGAGGGAGAGGGAGAAGCAGACTCCCTGGCTGAGCAGGGAGCCTGATGTGGAACTCAATCCCAGGACCCTGGGATCATGACCTGAGCCAAAGGCAGACGCTTAACTAACTGAACCACCCAGGCGCCCCTGCTCAAGTTCTTAAAACCAGAAGACAGAGAGATCCTACTGGTGCAAAACCTGGTCTTTTCAACTGAAATTACCATCTCACTTGGTTTGTTTATTGTTGGTGAAGTTTAACCATATATATGTATACTATCAACAGGGTTAGAGCTTCTTGAGCAAACTATGTCTTGTACAATTTTTTTTTTTTTAAAGATTTTATCCATTAATTTTGACAGAGAGAGATCACAAGTAGGCAGAGAGGCAGGCAGAGAGAGTGAGAGGGAAGCAGGCTCCCTTCAGGGCAGAGAGCCCGACGCGGGACTCGATCCCAGGACCCTGAGATCACGACCTGAGCCGAAGGCAGCGGCTTAAACCACTGAGCCACCCAGGCGCCCTCTTGTACAATTTTTTAAATCAGTTTGGTAGTTTTTTTTATTCAAGTATAATTAATATGCAGTGTTATATTAGTCACAGATGTACAATTTAATGATTAAACTTGTATACATTACTCAGTGCTCATCATGATAATGGTACTCTTAATCTCTGTCACCTCTTTCACCCATCCTGCAAACCCCCTCCTCTCTGGCAGCCACCCGTTCTCTATATTTAAGCATCTGGTTTTTTGTCAATTTTTTTCTTTTTCATTTGCCTTGTTTCTTAAATTCCACATATGAGTGAAATCAAATGGTATCTGTCTTTCCTTGACTGACTTGTTTCACTTAGCATTATGCCCTCTAAGTCCATCCATGTTGTTGTAGATGACAAGATTTCATTTTTTTTCATGGCTGAGTAATATACCTTGTGTGTGTGTGTGTGTGTGTGTGTGTGTTACCACATCTTCTTTATCCATTCATCTATCTATGGACACTTGGGTTGCTTCTATAACTTGACTATTGTAAATAATGCTTCAATAAACATGGAGTGCATAATCTTTTCAAATTAGTGTTTTGGGGCTTTTGAGGGGGCAAATATTCAGTGGTGGGATTACTGGATCATATGGTAATTCTATTTTTAATTTTTTAAGGAAGTTCCATAGTATTTTTCACTGTGGCTGCACCAGTTTGCATTCCCACCAACGGTGCATGAGGGTTCCTCTTGCTCTACATTCTCACTCGGCAACACTTGTTATTTCTTGTGTTTTTCATTTTAGCCATTCCTGAAAAGTGTAAAGTGATATCTCAGTGTGGTTTTGATTTGCATTTCCTCAATGATTAGTGACTATCAATAGGGTTAGAAAGTTCTTGAGCAAACAATGTCTTGTATAATGTTTTATAAGCAACCCTTCACAGAATGTCCTATGCAGGGTAGTTGTCCAAAAAAGTCTCTTATGGGTGATGATGATAACCAGTTCCAAAGTCTTCTTCCAAATGAATGAATCCCTGAATTGGACTTAAAAAAAAAAAAAAGTATTTTGTTTCTATATGCTAAGTAATTATGATCAGCACAGCACTTTGACAACATATTTTCATCAGAGGCAACTGATTTATAATTGGAGGGGTAACATCTCTGTAACAGAAGTATAATTTCAAATCTTTTAGCATAATTTAAATACTAATTTCTGTGCTCAAGACTTCAAAACTACTGAGCTCTTGAAAAAACTCCATGGCCTTTGTAAAAATAAGACAAAACACATTTTCTTTTCTTTTCTTTTTTTTTTTTTTTTTTTAAGATTTTACTTATTTATTTGACAGAGAGACAGCGAGAGAGGGAACACATGCAGGGGAACAGCAGAGGGAGAGGGAAAAGCAGGCTTCCCACCAAGCAGGGAGCTCCTGTGGGGCTCCATCCCAGGGTCTTGGGATCATGACCTGAGCCGAAGGCAGCCGCTTAACGACTGAGCCACCCAGGCGCCCCAACAAAATACATTTTCTCTGGGATATTAATTTATGTTCAAAGAATTACTACAGAATGAGGCTCAGATTCAGACTTCATTGTCAACATCCATAAATCTAGCAACTCTAGAAATAAAATCCACTAAGGCAATAAATCAATAATGCACTATTGAAAGTTTCCTTTTGGAGACTCCTAAAGGTAAGCTCTGTTATTCCTGGGAAAAACATTGTTTTAAAGAAATCCACTTACTCTCCTTAACACTTGGTTTGTGCTGCATACTCCTGCAGTTGTTGCCATTCCCATTGCCATAGCTCCTGATAGGAACCTTCTGTGCTTGGGGCAAAAGCATATGCAGAGAAGGGGAGAGAAGCAGCTCCCCAGAGAGACTCCCATGATAGTAGTCCTGGCTGTGGAAGTGGTCTACAGGACCAAGGGTAAGTTAGTGCCCTTCACTGGCCTCAGTTTTTGTCGTCTATGAAATGTGGTTGAACTAGACCTTTAAATTGTCTTGTGATAGGGCACCTGGGGGCTCAGCCAGTTAAGCGTCCAGCTCCTCACTTTGCTTCTGGTCCTGAGATGAAGCCCTGTGTTGTGCTTAAGGCTCTCTCTCGTCCTCTCCTGCCCCTCCCCCCAGCTTGGGTTCTTGGATCTCCCTCTCTCTCTCTCTGATAAATAAGTAAGTAAACAGCAAATATTCTTGTGGAATTTAGACTCTAGGAAACAAACTAAGTGCTAGTGAACCCCTTTAATGGACAGATTATGGGCTTCAGTTGTTGTTTTGAGTGTGTCTTAACATAAATATCAAGGTCATTAGGAGAAATGTATTTTATTTTATGTTTTTTTAAAGATTTTATTTATTTATTTGACAGAGAGAGATCACAAGTAGGCAGAGAGTCAGGCAGAGAGAGAGAGGAGGAAGCAGGCTCCCACCGAGCAGAAAGCCCGATGCGGGGCTCTATTCCAGGACGCGGGGATCATGACCTGAGCGGAAGGCAGAGGCTTTAACCCACTGAGCCACCCAGGCGCCCGGAGAAATGTATTTTAAATCTGAGTGACTCCGTTTACAACAGAAAGCTGCTTTGTTACATCACTTATCTATCTGAGGCTCAAGACCACTTGGTACCTTTTACTCTAGTCAGCAAACAGCCAGAGTTGGCAATTGGATTTTTCAAAGCTCATGATACGGTTTTTCTTTTACAGCTAAGGAGTTCTGAAAGTAATCCAGTGAGTGAGCATGATAGGGGGACTATTTTCTGGCTGTGTTTCTCAAGTTTTTCATGCCAATCCATAAAAATTAGCTTACACGGACATTCTGTGACATTTCTATGGAGCAATATGGGCAATTTGGGGTAAAGTATGTGGAATAAGCTAGAGGAAGCATATTAGCATGGAGTATTAATGTGAGCTCCCTTTTCCCTTTGGTGACATAAATGAACAGTTTGCAAGCAGGTTATTACCTAGCCATATTAAGAATTTTCCATTCTTTTTTTTTTTTTAAACTCCCTTTTAAAAAAATTGATGTCTGACTGGGGACAATTAAAAGAGATTAGCACATATGGCATAGTGGCATAAATCAAGAAGTTTTAACATTTTTATTTAATTTAATAACCATATTTAATGCCTATAGTTTTGAAAGTTTAGCTAGAGCTTAAAGTAGCTCAGATTTTATTTTTATGTTTTCTTTTCCCCTCTTCCTCCCTCTTTCTCCAAGTGTGTGTGAGATAAGGGTGGAACTTTTTAAATCTAAAATCTCATTTAATCTTTTATGGATAGCCCTCCTACTAAAAACAACAACAAAAACACCATCCTAAAAAAGAAATATCCAGAACTAAATTCAATGATAGGCACTTAAAACTGAGAGATGGAAATTGATAACAACTCTTGAATTCCTGTTTGATTCTCCCGTTATCTTTGAGAGTGGTTGCAGCATTAGCTCAAAATTTCTGAATCGATAGAGACTTGGTTGTAACTTCAGAATTGCGAAACAAACCCAAATTATGGAAACCTTTCCTAACGAGACAAATTCTACTTCATTCCAGTCATAGATTAATATAGTACTTGCTTTCCAAATTAGGTTGTGCGTCTTTGTGCTATTGGATTTTTACAAAATGTGAAAGCAAGTCATTAAGCTAACTAAATTTAAGATTTTTTGTTATCATATGAACTTTTCTGCTTCTGATTAGAAGTCTAGGCATATTTATTTTATATGGTTAAATTTTTCGTTACTATATATGCACATACATTGTTAGATTATTTTTAGAGCCAAAATAGTACTTTTTACCCTGAAATTTTTTTGCCCCTTACACCCTAAATTCCTTTTTCATGTTTCCATTATATTCTTTTTTCAGAACCACAGTACGATCTTGTTGAACTCTTAAGTGGGCGCCACCTTCATGTCCGAGAGACACTGAGATCTCTGCTCGTCCACCCTGAACTAAGTTTCTTACCAAATTGGCTTTAAGGGCTCCTCTTGGGCTTAGTTATTGGTGTAATCATGTCAGAAGCCTCCAATTATCCTTGATGACTCCCTGCCTCTCAACCCCAGATCCAAATGATTACTGAATCTTGTCAGTTGTACCAGAGAAATGTCTTTGAAGTTGAAGCCTCTCACTCTTTTATTTCCACAGTCACAGCTGTAGTCCAGGCGAATCCAATCAGCTTTGTGACGCAATGCCCTTTATTAGCCACGCAACCAGTTAACCACTGGAGGCTTTCGTTACTCCACTATAAGGAGGGTGAGCTCACCTCAGAGTGTTACTCAGAGACTAACCGAGGTAGAGGATAGAAGGCATTTGCTAACTGCTAATTTCTGACATGCAGTAAGTTGAATCTTAGCTAGGTGAAGAATAAAAAAAAAAAGAGAGAAGGCTGTACTCTCCATAGATGTTAAAAAGCTCGGAAAGCATAGCCCATTCAGTAATAAGAACGGCTTGCTTAAGTATCGAGAGTTTTCCATATCCATTGCTCTGAGATAAATGTACTATACTGAGGATTTAATACAGTGGTGTTCATAGCTAAATAAGGTTTACACAATTTTTTTTTTAATGCCAAGTACAATAGAAGAGTTGATTTCTCTCAAAGTACAACTAAATACCACTGCCAAACACTGGGACAGACATTCATACCCTAAGAGCATCTCTTCGGAAAATATCCCCATTGAGCAGCTGAGTGACCAGGTGTTTTCGGTTCTTTAGAGAATGACTAGAAATGATTATAGCAACGGCTTTGGCAACATTTTATTTTCGTTTATTTACAATATTAAAAGGTTTCACATGGCCGTGTACTCTGAAACTAAAATGACAAATACTAATACACTTCAGACTGAGAAGGACTTTACTTTGGTCTTTCAACAGGCTTCACTTATTTGCAATGATGGTTTCTTTCTTCTGTCCCCTTTCCAAAAGCTGTTCCTCTTAATCTTTAATTGATTCAGGCTAATTGTGTGTGCACCTGTCCAGAGGGAAGGAACAGTTCCTTGGAACCAGTGCTATAGGACTGTCATCAGGATTTGCCTAAGAA
Source organism: Meles meles (assembly GCF_922984935.1). Taxonomy (NCBI): domain Eukaryota; kingdom Metazoa; phylum Chordata; class Mammalia; order Carnivora; family Mustelidae; genus Meles; species Meles meles. Next base: position 63,194,749 of record NC_060072.1, read on the forward strand.
AGGCAGCGTCCAGTAGCTCCCAGACAACAGAGGATACTGGAATTAGAAAGATCCTTCTGGTCCCTCAGAGAGAGAGAGAGAGAGAGAGAGAGGTGAAAACAGTATGCCACTGATTCAGTCTCCTCACCAGTTTTCCTGTGATCGATATTAAGAAAAAAAAATTCCACTCAGTCGCTAACTGAAGTTGTATCTGTTTTCAAGTAACATTGAGATGTTCCATTCTCTGTCTAACCTAAACGAATTACCCTTAGTCTTTCCTTTCACTGTTTAAAATAATGGTCTGTTTCTAGCCGAGGTTGGCTATGCCTGTTTTCAAAATGTAACTGTAGGAAGCCAGGGCTGCCACAGTGATTGTGGATTACAGTCTAATCAGGGTGTCGCAGCAAGTCAATTAGGACAGAAACCTCCAAGGGCTATTAAATTGGTCGACCGTGTTTAATAGTCTTTCACTTTGGCAGATGTGTATTTATAGTTGTTTATGATTTTCTAATTTCCCTGTTTCTACCAGGGCCTATTTCTAAGATTTCTTTTGGGGCTTTGAAAGATAGTGTATCTAACATCTTTTAAAAATACATAGTTGTTTTCCTAGGATATCTTGCCACAGTTGACAAGGACCGGCATATTTAAGTAAGAAAAATTCTGTCCAGTTAGTTATAACCCTGAATGATATGGAGATTGATATTTAAGAGTAAGTTTTTTAGGGGCACCTGGGTGGCTTAGGTGGTTAAGCGTCTGACTCTTGGTTTCAGTTCAGGTTGTGATCTCAGTGTCCTGGGATTGAGCCCCCAAGTCAGGCTCCAAGTTCACTGTAGGGGGTCTGCTTGAGTTTCGCTCTCCCTCTCTCCCTGCCCCTACCCCTGCGGCTACTCTCACTCTCACTTTCAAAATAAGTAAATAAGGGGTGCCTGGGTGGCCCAGTCAGTTAAGCGTCTGCTTTCTGCTTAGGTCGTAAGACTGGGGTCCTGGGATCTAGAGTCCTGCATTGGGGCTTTCTGCTCCCTGGGAAGTCTGCTTTTCTCTCTTCTCCCCCCACTTCCCCGCCCCCTCTACTGCTCATTCTCTCTCAAATAAATAAATAAAATCTTTTAAGATAAAAAGTAAATGAAAATTTAAAAATATATATATTTAAGTATGTTTTTTAAAAAGCTTAGGGAAATGTGAGGCGTTTGAGTTGGTTAAGTGTAAGATGCAGTGAAATCCAGTGACCATCCCACACATGTTCTGGAACTTCAGGCTTTAGCATTCAGTGGCGAAAGATTAGTCAGTTATTTCTAGTGACTACCTTAAAGCAAATGCCAGTAGTGAAAGGGTGAGACAGCAGGCTACCACTCCTAAATAGTGATAAATTATGTTAAAGCTAATAGTTTGTTGAGTGATGAATTGCAGGGGAGGGTGACTATTGTGGACCAAATTCAATAAATAAAACCAAGCTCAAATTCTTATATTCTTGACTCAGAAATAAAACACATTTAAAGACTCTAATTTTAATTTATTAAAATTACATTAAAAGGGATTGTATGACCTTCATGTACAAATTTTAAAAGAATGAGAAGACAAATAGGCATATACAAACCACCTGTCTTAAAATTTTGAAAATTACTTGCAGTTCAAGTATAACTCTTCTCCTGCTCACTTTTTCCGTAGTCAATACTCTAAAATGTTTACCACATATGTATGTCGTATAAAATATACTGTATATTTTTGTCCACTCTTTACTTTTATATGCTGAAAATAAATCATACTTCTGTGTGTACCCCAATGATGTTTCCCCCTAAAGATTATATTTTGAGTTGCATCCATGAGTTGTTACTAGGGCTCATTAATGTTCAATACTGTATGACCAGTAACTACAGGAATTTAAACACGATTTACCTATCTAGTCTCCCATCAATGTACATTTGGACTATTTCTGGGTTTTGTCTATATCAAACTCTGCTTCTATTGATGTTTTAAAATATATCTCCAGTGTGCACACAGAAGGAGTTCTTTGTGGTATGTTCCTTGGAACAGAATTGCTGCGTGGAGTATAGGCATAACCTCAACTTTAAGAGGGGATGCCTAATTATTTTCTACTGACTGTACCCACATATGTTCTCACCAGTCCTTCATAAAGTTTCTGTTCTGCCATATGCTTTCCAATGGTTCAGTAATCAATCTTTTAAATTTTTATCAATATGAGGGAATAACTCATTTTGTTTTCTTTCTGTATTTGCTTAGTAAGGTTGGTTACTCATATTTTTTCTTTTATCAAATGCTTCTTAATGTTTTACCATTTTTATAATGTATTGTTTGCTTTTACATATTGTTTTGTAGGAATTCTCTGTGTATCCTGGATAAAAGTTTTTCTCGGTCATACTGGGAAAACATTTTTTCCCCATCTAGTTTGTTGTTTGTCTTTTATGGGGATTTGATAACTTCTTTAGTTTAATGTATTTGAATATAAGGATCCTTTTTATGCCTTATTTAAGAAATCCTTCTCTCCTCTGATGTGTTCTCCTATGCTATCACTGAAGTTTATTTTTTGTTGTTGTTTTGTTTTGTTTTTAGGTTCTGTCTTTCACAGTAAGTTTGAATCTATGTAGAAAATTTTTTTGTTTGTTTTGGTGAAAAGTAGAGTTTCAGTTTTATTTATTTAATATGAATACAAAACTGCCCCAACACTTTCTGTGGATGGTTCATTCTCTCCCAAATGACCAGGAATTCTATCTCTGTCATATCTCAGATAGCCATATATAAAGGTCTATTTCTGGGCCTGCCTGGTACTTAGTTTCATTGGTCTGTTCTATACCAGTACTATACTGTCAGTGAAATTGTCTTAATTATGAATCTTATTTTTAGCAAGGCACTTTTTTATTCCTCTTTCTCACCATCTTCCATCTTTGTCTTCATGAATAATTTAGCTATTCACAATACTTAGTTCCTACATATAAATTTTAGAAACAGTTTATCAAATTCCAAGCTTGTCCAGGCTCAAATTCTTTTGGGATTTGGGTGGAAATTTTAGTCAATCTATTAATCCATTTAGGGAGAATGACCTATTGTTTGAGTCTTTCTATCCATGAATATGGTATTTATTTCCATTTACACAAACCTTACTTAATTTCTTTCATCATAATATTATTTTACTCCTATTTATTCCTGGCTACTATATTTTTGGGGTTTTATTATAAGTAGTACACTTGTCAAATTAAAAGTCCAATTATTGACCTGCATTGAGGCTCCTTGCTCAGCAGGGAGACTGCTTGTCCCTCTGCCTGCCTCTTCCCTGCTTGTGCTCTCTCTGTGACAAATAAATAAATAAAATCTTTTTAAAAAAATGAAAGTCCAATTATTTTCAGGTATATAGAAACCCAATTGACTTTAGTATATTATCCTTATATCTATCAATCTTAGTATACTCTTATTCTAATAATCTGCAGAAAATTGAGTTTGCCCATAGAGACAATTTAATAATCTGCAAATAATAAAAACCCTCTTTCTTCTTTTTAAATTCTTATACTTTAATTTTCTTATTATATTACACTAGCTAAGATCTCCAGTAGACTAAGTAGAAAGGATTATAGGGTGTATCAATGAATTCTTCCTGATTTTCAAGAAAATGTTTACCATTATTAGAGTTGGCTTGCTAATATTTAAGATTTTTGCATCTTTAATGTTCCCTATTTTTATATTCTTTATTTGGTTTTCATGCCAATATTATACTATCTTCATCAATTGAGTTGGCAAGTGGCCTCTTCTGTTAAGGACTTGATTTTTTTTTTTTTTTTTAAGATTTTGTTTATTTAAAAAAAAAAAGATTTTGTTTATTTATTTGACAGAGGTCACAAGTAGGCAGAGAGGCAGGCGGTGGGTGGGTGGGGGTGCGGGGGAAGCAGGCTCCCCCCGAGCAGAGAGCCTGATGTGAGTCTTAATACCAGGACCCTGAGATCATGACCTGAACCAAAGGCAGAGGCTTAATCCACTGAGCAACACAGGTGCCTCTAAAGACTTGTTTTAATATACATTATTTGTTTTTCATATGTTTGATAGAACTCACCTATAAAATCATCTGAGACTGATATTTTATTCATAGGAAGGATTTTGTTATTAGAAAATTAATGTTTGGGCTGGTATTCTTTTTCTTTTTTTTAAGATTTTATTTATTTGAGACAGAGAGAGATCACAAGTAGGCAGAGAGGCAGGCAGAGAGAGAGGGGGAGGCAGGCTCCCTGCTGAGCAGAGAGCCCGATGCGGGGCTCGATCCCAAGACCCTGAGAGCCTGACCTGAGCCCAAGGCAGAGCGTTAAAGCACTGAGCCAGCCAGGTGCCCCAGTATTCTTTTTCTAAAGTTATTTCATTTTAACCAAATTTTCAAAATTACTAACAAAAAATTGTCCATAATATTCTTTATAATCATTCTAATATCTAGTTCATATGTATTAAATTCTTTTTTTCATTCCTACTAGTATTTATTTATGCCCTATATTTTTTTAAAAAAATATTATATTTATTTGACAGAGAGAAATCACAACTGGGCAGAGAGGCAGGCAGAGAGAGAGGAGGAAGCAGGCTCCCTGCGGAGCAGAGAGCCCGATGTGGGGCTCGATCCCAGAACCCTGAGATCATGACCTGAGCCGAAGGCAGCGGCTTTAACCCACTGAGCCACCCAGGCGCCCCAATGCCCTATATTTTTTATTGATAAATATTTTCAAACTTATTAGATGTAATCATCTCAAATTATCTTTGGGGTTTGTTGATCTTTCTACCTGTATTTTCTGTCTTCATTTACTTTTATCTTTATATTTCTGATTTCTGTGAAATTATAGTTTTTTTAAAAATATTTAGATAATTAATGAATTATCATATTTCCCCCTAATATAAATATTTAAGGATATATATTTCTCTGTAATACTACTTTAGTTCTATCCTTGAAGCTTTGATATATAAGATCTTTATTATAAGATCTGAATTTTTTTGAGCATTTTAAAGTTCACAGGAAAATTGAAGGGAAGGTACAGAGATTGCACATATACTACGTGCTCCCACATGGATATAACTTCTCCCATTATCAATATCTCCCATCTCAGTGGTACGTTTGTTACAATTGATGATCCTTACATTGACATATTATAATCACCCAAAGTCCATAGTTTGCATTAGGGTTCACTCTTAATGTTACACATTCTGAAGGTTTGGACAAATGTCAGATGGCATATATCTATCATAATATCATATAGACTACTTTTACTGGCCTAACACTTTCCTGTGCCTCTATGATCATGAGAGATATTGGTCTGCAATTTTCTTTTCTTGTATTTCTTTATCAGGTTTTAGTGTGAAAGTAATTCTGGCCTCATAAAATGAGTTAGGATGTATTCTCTCTGCTTCTATCTTTCGGAAGAAATTGTAGAGGATTGGTATAATTTGTTCCTTATATTTTGGTATAATTCACCAGTGACCCCATGCTTTTTGTTTTGGAAGGTTATTAATTATTGGTTCAATTCTTTAACAGATATAGGCCTTTTCTGATGTCTGTTTATTCTTGTGTGAATTTTTTTTTTAATTTTTTTTTTAAGATTTTATTTATTTATTAGTCAGAGAGAGAGAGAGTGAGCACAGGCAGACAGAGTAGCAGGCAGAGTCAGAGGGCAAAGCAGGCTCCCTGCCTAGCAAGGAGCCCGATGTGGGACTCGATCCCAGGTCTCTGGGATCATGACCTGAGCCAAAGGCAGCCGCTTAACCAACTGAGCCACACAGGGGTCCCTCTTGTGTGAATTTTGACAGATGGTGTCTTTCAGGTAATTGGTCTGTGTCATCTAGGTTATCAGATTTGTGGACATGGAGTTCTTTGTAACCTTTTTATTATCCTTTTAATGTCTGTGGGATGTCAGATGATGCCACCTCTTTTATTTCTGATATTAGTAATTTGTGTCTTTTCTCTTTTTTCCTTAGTTCGCCTCGCTAGAGGCTTATCAGTCTTACTGATCTTTTCAAAGAACCAGCTTTTGTTTTGGTGATTTTTCTCTACCAATTTTCTATTTACAGTTTCATTGATTCCTACTCTAATTTTTATTATTTCTTTTCTTATAATCATTTTGTAATTAAGTTTATCTTCTTTCAGTATCCTAGCTTCGATTGCTGATTTTAGATCTTTCTTCTTTTTAAATATATGCAAACACTGCTACAAATTTCCCTCTGAGCACTGCTTTAACTATTTCCTACAAACTTAGATAAATTGCATTTTCATTTTCATTCAGTTCAAAATAGTTTAAAATTTCTCTGGCTATTTCTTCTTTGACCTATATGTTATTTGGAAGTGCCTTGTTCCATCTCTAGGTATTTGGGGATTCTCCAGGTATCTTTCTGTTACTGATTTCTGTGGTCTAAGAGCAGATATTATAAGATTCCTATTCCTTTAAAGTTGTTAAGCTGTGTTTAATGGCCCAGAATGTTGTCTATCTTAGTACATGTTCCATGTGAGCTTGAGAAGAATGTGTATCCTGCTGTCATTAGATGAAGTAATCTATACATGTCAGTTATATCCAGTTGATTTATGGCATTTAATTCAACCATGTCATTATTGATTTTCTGCTTGCTGGAACTGTCCATTTCTGAAAGGGGGATTTTTGAATTCTCCAACTATGATAGCAGATTATTACATTTCTACCAATTTTTGCCTGATATAGTTTCATGCTCTGTTGTTAGACACATATATGGTAATGATAGGTAAAAAATCATTATTCTTTAATATTTAATGTTTTCTTGTTTTTATTTTTATTTTTTTTACCTAAGAGTTAGAAAGTGGTGTATTTTTAATTTGCATCTGAATGACTTTAAAAATTATCTTGTTATTGTATTAAGAGCATTTTTTAAAACAGTGTGCTCTCCAAGATATTGATTATTTGAAATTTGTTGATATTTGCTCTATTCTATATCATTTGGTGAATTCTTACAAATATTCCATGTATCTTTGGAAGAACATATATTTTGCAGTTTTGGGGTGCAATTATATATATAGCCATTTGCACAAACTTTATAATTGTTTCATCGTTGTACTTTTATATCATTTCAGTCTCTATTAATTTCTTTTCTGATCTATCAGTTATTGAGGTAGTTACCTTAACCTTCTAATATGATAGTAAATTTATTTCTTCTTTTGTATATTTTGAAAATACAGTATTAGACACACACCAGTTTAGAATTATATCTTGAGACATCAAATCTTTTATCAGTAGGAAGTGACTTCAGACAGATACTTAACAAGTAATTAAACCTGTTATGTGTGGTTTCTTAGATACATACAAAGAGATTGTATATTATACCAAAAAGTGCAACTGAAGGTGGAAACAATTCCCAAATCTTTCAGAATAAAAGAAAAATATTTCAAAGAAAGGATAGTATGACTAATTCCTAAGGTATAAAGAACTTTCATCACACAGGATTAACTTTAAAATACAGTGTCAAGTTTAATTGGTAGTTTCATTTTTCTTTTTAGTAGGCTGTAAAATAATAATGCACCCCTAATTCAGTGGCATATTACATTAAATGAAACAAAATAGCTTGATATTTAAATCCATCCTGCTTATCTTTGCTTTTCTCTGGAAATTTTAATCTATTCCCATTTCAAGATAGAATATTTGTAGTTCTTATTTGGTCCAGTTATCCCATATTTACATCCCTACAGTATTTTTTTAAATTCTGTTTTATGTCTAACCCACAAATTGGATATTATTACTATTCTCCAAAGTCAGTGTTTGGTCAGGGTTACCCACATGATCCCACTTTCTTTGTTCACTAGTTCTTGCAACTCCTATCTTTTGTCTGAAATAATTTTCTATAGTTCTGATGTACATCCTTTAGGAGTTTCCTTAGCAATGTATGTTAGTATTAAAATTCTCAGTTTTTGTTTGCATAATATTGTCTTTATATCATTCGCAAACTTGGAAAAGTGTTCCAGTGGGCATATAATTCTAGAATGGTAGTTACTTTCTCTTAGCATTTAAAGACATTACTTCTTTATCTTCTGTCTTATTTGTTGCTGTGTAGAAATTAGTGATTGGTTCTAATACATATTATTTAATAGTCAATCTGTAATTTTTTTTCTGGATGCTTTTAAGATCTTTTTGTTCTTGGTATCTGAAATTTTATAATATAATGAAAAAAAAATTTTTTTGTTTATTCTTCTTGGGATTCACTGGGTTTCCTAGAACTGAATTCTGTTGTCTGTCATTAATACTGAAAATTCTCAGCCTTAGCATCTTTGAATATATGCCTTTCTACCATTCTCTCCAATCTCTTATTCTGAAACTCCAGTAAGGTATATACCAGACTAGGTTGTTATATTCCCATAAATGTTAACCTCACCTTCATGGATAATGCTAAGCAAAATAAATCAGTCAGAGAAGGATAAGTACCGTATGATTTCACTCATATGTGGCATTTAAGAAACAAATGAGAACAGGAGGGGAAAAAAAAATGAGAGAGGCAAACCAAGAAACAGACTCTTGACTCTAGAGAACAAACTGATGGTTACCAGAGGCAAGGTGGGTGGGGATGGCAGAAATAGGTGGTGAGCACAGGGTGATGTATGGGATTGTTGAATCACTATATCGTACACTAGAAACTAATGTAACACTGTGTGTTAACTAACTGGAATTAAAATAAAAACTTAAAAAAATGTTTACCTCACCTTTATATTCTTTATTTTGTCAATTCTCTATGGTATATTCTGTGTAATCTTTAGTCTCTTTCCCTGATTATTCCATTTTTACTTGTATCTAATATGGTATTTGACACATCATTGAATTCTTAGCAAATTTATTGAATTTTTGACACATTCTGAATTCCTAATATGTGTTATAATACTTCCTATTTCTAGAAATTCTATGCAGTTTTTCAAACGCTCCTTGTCATTTCTTTAGTTGTTTGGTTTTTTATTATGGTTTGATACACTTTTTGAACATATTAAACATGTTTATATTCCTATATGATAATTCTATAAATTTCTTACATTTTTGAGATTCTGGAAATTTTCATTTCAGATGATTTTCTCCAAGTAGCTTGCTTCTTTGGTTACTTTGTGATCTCTTAGTCATACAGTTATATTTCTTGGACCTTTATATGTTGGAATTCTTTGAGGTCTGAGGTTGAAGTCAATTAATGTGCTCATTTTTTTTGTTATTGTTTGTTTGTTTTTGTTTTTACACACTTGAGGGCAGTAACTGTATAACTTTAAACATTCAGCTTAAGGCTTTTTGAATCCATCAAATATTCTGCCCTAAACCCATATGATGACTGGCTTATGATTAGGAACCGCCCGTTACCTCCCTACCGCCTTCACCCACCACCTTCCCAAATGTAGGCAGAAGTAGGCAAAGTTTTTTTGTTTTTTTGTTTTTTTTCAGCAAGAATGTTGTTAGTTAACCTATTGAAGGGATTGATTTTGGGGCCTCAGTTTATACAATGGTGTCTCTGTTCTGACTTTAGACATTAAGAGTACCCCTAGTTTTGTCTCTTTCCTGTCACATAGGATATTTAAGATTCAAGCCCTATCCCACCAAAAATGTGGAGATACCCCAAAGGCAAATACCTGTATATCTTGTATCTAAAAATTCAGCTTATTTTCCAACTAGCTTATGCATGCCTACAGAAAGGTGAGTGAGTGTGTGTGGGGGTGGGGGTGGGTGTGCGCATGCGCGTGCAGACATGTGCACGTATCATTGATCTAGACTTTTTTGCTGTTCCATACTGGAAGTATAACCTCAGTCATCTAACCCTCTGTAGTGCCAGAAAAAGAAGATACACATCTAGGAGAATTTCTGCTGTTATAGTGAAAGAATTTCTTAACTCTTAGGAGTAAAGAGCAAAAAAATCTCAAAATCAAGCTCAGGGTTTACTGGGAGAGATTCACTACTTAACAGGCAATTGATCTGGAATGAGTAGGGCCCTGAGAATAAAAATGAGGATGTAGAAGAAAATCAGAAGGCTAACTAGAGAACTCTGAAATTCATTGCCTTCTGATTCTTCTCTACCTTAGAAGGGGCAACTTCTGCCGCCGCTGCTTTCTCTCCTTTGCTTCGCTAGCCAACTCCTATCTAGCTAGCATCAAGACACTATCACTCTCTTACCTGAGATCATTATCTTCCCGAAGGAAGCCTGTCCTACCTCCCATTTTATCAAAGCCTAATAAATGTATATCTCAGCATGCCCTCAGGAATCAAATCCAAGTTTACAGCCTGGAGGAGAAATGCCCACACAAAAGAACTGTAGAACTCCTACTAAAAGAGTCTATATTAGAGTTTATAAAGGAGTTTATATTAGGAAAGATCTCAGGAATATATATGGAAATTAAATTCTGTGGTACTCAGCCAAGCATGAAAAAATATAACTTCAGATCAGGTCACATTTGCCAATTATGAAACACTTGCCAGAAAACCCTGATTTTGATAGTTTCCTGGGTAGGCTAAGACAGATTTCATTCAATACTGATTGGCAAATGAAAATAAAATTCAATACGTGAATAAAAAATAAGATGGTAAAAGTAATCAAAATATGCACATGTACACAAACATAAATTTGCCTTTTGGAAGAAAGCAATTATTAGAATCGATTAAAATTCCACTGATACACTGTTTATAAGGGGCACACTTACAACACAAGGGCACACAAAAACTGGAAGAAGGAAACTTTATCAGCAAGGACCTTTGGAGTCTAGAGGCAATTTCAACTACATTTGGTGTCCTGCTTTGACCCTTTTACCAGGTGGCCTGAAAAGCTGCCAGCTTTCAGTGGTGCTCAGGGCAAGGGAAGACTCTCCATTAGTCGGCCTGGCAATACACATGATAACTAGATCTGTATGAGACAACAAGGACAAGGGCATGTGAGTCTCTGACAACCAGGTTGCTACATGGTCCACGTTAAGCCCCATAGGAGAATAAGTCTTCCTTTCAGTTCTCAACAAAGCCAACCTCTTTACTGCAAGTTACTGTGTTTGTGAGAAGGAGTTTCTGGCTTGTTATAGGGCTCAAACTGACCATCATGAATTAGATTCTAGCTGATCTTGTATTTACTTAGCCACACACTCAGGTAGGCTCTGGGTCATTTGGAAGAGTTTTTTTTTTTAGAGTGCTTTGACTAAGGTCCACAGTAAGAAATATGGTCATCGTGTATATATTCATACACACTTATTTGAAAAAATGTTCTGCAATATTAAAAATACTCTTACTATATGTAGTAATATTTTATTCTATTTTATCCTATTTCATCTTCAGATGCTGGCTGTAACCCACTAAGTTTATTTCACAACCTACTGAAGGCAGGGACATGCAGTTTAAAATGGTATCTTTAAAGCCTCGTCTTGAGGCACAAGAAGGCTGTTGATCCTCCATGGGTCAACTTGTTCCTCACTGCTGGATTCTCCTTTCGTCTGTGCCTGGGACTCCCAGGGAGTTCTCTATGACCTGTTGATGAAGAAGATAAAATGAACTGAGAGCAAAAATTCTGCTCTCCTATGTCAGTAAATAAGAATAGTTAGCAAATTTCTGAAGTGGGTAAGGATTCTGTAGTTCTTTTAACCATAATCTCTGCCCCATTCACTATTTTATTTATTTTAAGTTTTTTTTTATTATTTTTTAGTAATCTCTGCACTTGACATGGTGCTTAAACCCATGGCCCTGAGACCAAGAGTCACATGCTCTTCTGACTGAGCCAGCCAGGTGCCCCAACTTCACTATTTTAAATGATGAAGGTTCTATAGCTTGATGAAAACTGTCCTCATTTGCTGTCCCCTCAAGGTAACTCTGTCCTTTCAAGTTAGAATTACAAACAAGAATAATAACTTTTCAAGAAAATAACCTAGTTTTAGGGATGTCAGCTTACGTTCTTTTACAAACATCATTATGTATTTGCAATGTACAATTTCAACCATGTTGAAAATAATTGACATTCTCTTAGTATCAAAAATTTAATCATTGTAAGTTTCTTGAAAAATCACTTTTTATTAAAAAACTGTCATGTCAAAAACACAACCATATGGTCAATTATTCTTCAACAAAGCAGGGAAGAATATCCAGTAAGAAAAAGACAGTTTCTTCGACAAATGGTGTTAGGAAAGCTGGACAGCTACAATCAGAAGAATGAAACTGGACCACTTTCTTATACCACATCAAAAAATAAACTCAAAATAGATGAAATACCTAACTGTGAGACATGAAACCATAAAAATCCTAGAGGAGAACACAAGCGATACCTTCCTTGACTTCAACTATAGCAACTTCCTTCTAGATGTGTCTCCTGGGGTAAGGGAAGCAAAAAAATAAACTGTTGGGCCTTCATCAAAATAAAAAGCTTCTGCATGGTGAAGGAAATGATCAACAAAACTAAAAGGCAGCCTACAGAATGGAAGAAGATATTTGCAAATTACATATTTGATATATTGTTGGTATCCAAAATATATAAAGGACTTCTACAACTCAACACCCCGAAAGTAAATAATCCAATTAAAACAGCTAGAAGACACAAATAGACATTTTTCCAAAGAAGACATCCAGATGGCCAACAGACACATGAAAAGATGCTCAATATAACTGATACTCAGGGAATTGCAAGTCAAAACTACAATGAGATGTCACCTCACACTAGTGAGAATGGCCAAAATCAACAACACAAGAAACCATAGGCGTTGGTGAGGATGTGGGGAAAGGGGAATGCTCTTGCACTGTTGGTGGGAATACAAACTGGTGCAGCCACTGTGAAAAGCAGGATGGAGATTCCTCAAAAAGTGAAAAATAGAATGATGCTATGATCCAGCAATTGCACTACTGGGTATTTACCCAAAGAATACAAAAATACTAATTTGAAAGGATACATGCACCCTGATGTTTATAGCAGCATTATCTACAATAGCCAAATTATGGAAATAACCAAGTGTCCATTAATCGATAAATGGATAAAGAAAAGTGGTGTGTATATATATACAATGGCATATTAGCTATAAAAAAGAATGAAGGCTTGCCATATGCAACAATGTGGATAGATCTAGAGAATATTCTACTAGGCGACATAAGTCAGAGAAAGATAAATACCATATGATTTTGCTTATATGTAGAATTTAAGAAACAAAACAGATGAGCAAAGGGAATAAAAGAGAGATAGACAAACCAAGAAATGGACTCTTAACTATAAAGAACAAATTGAAGGTTACCAGAGGGGAGAGGTGTGGGGGATGGGTGAAATAAGTGATGGGGATTAAGGAGTGCACTTGCAATGAGCACTGGTGTCCTATGAAAGTGTACAATCACTACGTTGTACACCTGAAACTAATATTACACTGCATATTAACTAACTGGAATTTAAATAAAAACTTCAAAAAATAAAAATAAACTATCACATCATTACTGAGAAAACTAAGGTCTGTAGAAGTAAGCATCTTGCTAAGGTCACACAGTATTGAACACTAGAGCCAAAGCTGCAATTCATATCTTCTGATACCTCAGCTAGTATTCTTAAATGGTCTTTGTTTCCATGTGTCTAATAAATTAGGGAGCGTCTCCTTTATAATCCATGTTTAGCACTGAGTACAAATAATAACTTGGCATCATCAAAATGCTTCTAGGGGTGAGTAAATTATTCACAAAGGGATTCTAATGATCTTTATGCCCCACTCAAGGACTATCCAGATCCAGAAAGAGAGAAATATTCCCAGGGTGGGGTACACTTTCATCATTCCATACAACCCAGATAATTACATTGTTTTAACGCTAACAATAACATTTTGCTGAATAAACTCAAAATATGTTTTTTCAAAACACAAGAGTGTGGAAAATGAGCAAACACTAGAGTGACTTTTATTATTACTTTTGTTGTGTAAAATGTCATTCGGAAGCAAATGTAGCATCTCTACCCAAAGACATGCCTAATGAGATTTAAAACACTTAAAAGTCTTTAAGAAGAGTGCTCTAATAATGTCACTATTTAGCGTACTCCTTTCATCTTAAAAATGATTAGTTTCAACAAAAATAAGGAGAAAGCAAAACTGAAAGCTCTTGACTGGTTTTTATGCATGTGGATTCGGATAATTTGGATATTTTGCCTTCTCTATGTTCTTGACCACGTCCACTGTTTTTTCCATTTTTCACACAACATATCTGTGTCTGGAAATCAATTCAAACATCTGGATCTTACTAATGATTCCAGTGTCTATTATCATTCATTGAAATATCCAGGCCACTTACTGAATATCCATGAGGTTTATTGGTGGGTTTGCTCTCTCAACCACTTTTCTGCCAGAATGATAAAATGGAGAGAAATTGTTAAAATTTGGCCTTAGTTATGCAACAGAGCAGTCACCAACCCTGTTTTTATTCTATGATGCCAACCTCTGTTTGCTGTTTCTGCTATTTCCTTTTTCCCCCTGGTTCTTTACATATTTGTACTCTATTACACAATACTAGAGTTCCCCACTATTACTGGAATTCTCCACTTGAGTGTTAAATCTGCCTCTGGTGAATCAAGAAACTTAGAAATGCTTTTGTATAAAACAAATTCCATGATTGCTTGATAACACTCACATAATTATGCAACAATTCACACTTGCTAGCCTGTTCAAAGCCAAAAGAATTGAGATTGGACAACATGACTTTTCTCAGAGTCATTAATTTGGTATTACCATGACGGGTCTTGAACATTAGGCTAGGAGCTCGGTGAGCACCAGCTCAGTTAATCCTTGCCACCCTCATTAAGACAGAAGTCCCATTAATATTTCATTCTCATTTTTGTGGATAAGGAAGCTGAGGCATAGACCAATGTAGTTTGTTACCCAAGGCACTGTGGTTAGTAAGAGGAGGACTGAGGCCAGGAATCCAGGTTTATCTGCACCTAGTGCCTAGCAGTATGGTTTTTCAATAGGTGAAAATTAACCAAGATATATGAAAGAAAGTCAGCACAATACTTTTACTCTTTTCAATAACTTTCTTTTGTTAATGAAAATGCTTCCCAAGAAAACAAAGCTTGCTTTTACATTGTGTGGTCAAATATGACCAAATATTTGGTGGTTCCCAAATACTTGTGAAAGATGGACTTTTTCCAAGTGAGAAATTGCCTGTTAATTAGAAAAACTAAAGTAAGATTTAGGGGTGCCTGGGTGGCTCAGTGGGTTAAAGCCTCTGCCTTTCGCTCAGGTCATGATCCCAGTGTCCTGGGATCGAGCCCCGTATTGGGCTCTCTGCTTGGCAGGGAGCCTGCTTCCTCCTCTCTCTCTCTCTCTCTGCCTGCCTCTCTCCCTACTTGTGATCTCTATCTGTCAAATAAATAAAATCTTTAAAAAAATAAAAAAATAAAGTAAGATTTATTTTTGAAGATTTGTATGTATTTATTTCAGAAAGAGAGCGCGGGCATGCGCAAGCAGTGGGGAGGTGCACAGGGCAGAGGGAGGAGCAGACTCTCTGCTGAGCAGGGAGCCCAGTGTGGGGCTAGATCCCAGGACCCTGGGATTCTGACCTGAGCCGAAGGCAGACGCTTAACCCACTGAGCCATCCAGGTGCCCTAAAAATTGGTTTTATGTTTTATAAATGTAGTGAATGTACATAACAACATACAGACAAATACTATTGAAGGGTAAAATATGACACATAAAAGTGTTGCTTAACATCCTACCCTTTTTCAAGTTTACCTTGTCAGAGGTTAGCATTATCAACAATATATGATATTTGTTTAGCCTATTTTTATAACATTTCTTTTTTGATTGATCAATTTTGATACTTTATTTAAATCCCTACGATGAATGATAAAAAATTCTTTTTGACATTTCTTTCACCTGCTGATTTGTATTCAATTATTGCGTTATGATAAAAGTTTGTAAACTTGGTGTAGTAATTCAGTTTAGTAATTATAATTATTTTCCTAGCTTTTCTGGTAAGTCGACTCTGAACGCTAAGTCAATAAATATCATGATATTATTATGATTATATAGGTTCACAGCAGAATTTATTACTATGATAAGACTCAGAGAAAAGGAAATAGAACCCTATCTCTTTAAACCTGGAATATTTGAAAAATGGTATCATCAAAACCAAATTCCCTTTTTTTTCGCACCACCTTGAATTTTTTTGGACATACACACATGTAATCTCCATGTAACCCGTATCTTTTCTTTCTTAAGATCCCTTATTTTGGGGGTGCCTGGGTGGCTCAGTGGGTTAAAGCCTCTGCCTTCGGCTCAGGTCGTGATCCTGGTGGTCCTGGGATGGAGCCCCGCATGGGGCTCTTTGCTTGGCGGGAGGCCTGCTTCCCCCTCTCTCTTCCTGCCTCTCTGCCAACTTGTGATCTCTGTCTGTCAAGTAAATAAATAAAATCTTTAAAAAAAATCCCTTATTTTTCTGCTTGACTGACTCTTGTCTTAATTTTTTTAAAGTAGGGTAAGTAAATGAATCTTTTTTTTTTCCCAACCGTCACATATAAACAAAAGGCCTTTATTTTGTAACCAGTAACTGGTACTTTGGTTGGGAATGTTAAAGTAGACTCATAATAATTTTTCCATCACAGTCTGGAAGACATCATTGCATTATCTTCCAGCAGAAAGGATTGCTGATGAGAAGTCTGATGTTAATTTAATTCTCATTCTTTATTGTTTTTTTTTTCCTCTGAAATTCATTTTAATGCTTTTTGTTCCCCCACCGTCCATCCTGTCAGAATTATGGGTAGAAAACTGACTGAGAGCCTTGTGTAAATACATGATATATGTCAAAAATCAAGACACCCTTAAGAATATATGGGCAGGAAGGAGGTGGCTTGGCTAATGACCTTTAGATGTTCTAGAAAGGAGGGCTTGATGTGGGCAGTGGAGAGTTTAAGCTATTTTATGCCTCCCCCCACCCCCCACTCTCTTGGGGCAGCTTCAACATACCCTAAGTTCTCCCCTGCATCTCTTTCTGACCAGAGTCTAGGAGTTGTAATCAGAGAAATGTTCTTGACATTTTAGCCTGACTGAGAAGCAGTCAGTGCCAGCTACACTGCCCACAGAGGGTAGGGAGATGCAGTTGCCCCAGATGACCTAAAAGCAGTTAATTAATTTCTAGGATCTATTCTGCATTTGTTGATTCTGAGATGAGAACCCCATCTGGACTCCCACATAACTGCTCTGGCAGAGTTATGTTTTAACTCTTTTCTTTGCTTGTTTTTCTTTTTTTTTTTTTAAGATTTTATTTATTTATTTGACAGAGAGAGATCACAAGTAGATAGAGAGGCAGACAGAGAGAGAGAGAGGGAAGCAGGCTCCCTGCTGAGCAGAGAGCCCGATGTGGGACTCGATCCCAGGACCCCGAGATCATGACCTGAGCCGAAGGCAGCAGCTTAACCCGCTGAGCCACCCAGGCGCCCCTGCTTGTTTTTCTTTTCTGCTGTCTTCATCTGGGAGATCTCAGTAGCTTTGCCTTTTCAGGTTTCTTTATCAATCAGCAGTATTTTTGTTTCCTGCCTTCAGGAATTCCTCATCATTTCTGGTCTGCTGATGGGAGCCTTTCTTGTACATTATATACACTTGCAAAATCTGAAGCAAGGTTCATCCAACTCTGTCTGCTATTGGACCAACCTGGACCAGTCCCATTTTAAAACAGACTCCTAAGTTCTTACAGTGGTCTACAAGCATCTCTGCAGTATGGCTCCTCGGCACCTTAGTGACTGTCTCCCTTAATTTTCCTGTTCCCTTGGTCCCTTCTGTCACATTGGCCCTCCTGCCATTTCTCAAACTTGGCAAGTTATTCACATCTCCAATATACTCCATACTGTTTCCTCAGATGTTCTTATAGTCCAGTCCCTTAATCCATCCAACTCTCTGTTGTAGGCCAGCTCAGACCACCCTGTCAAAAGTATTGATGTGTGCACGTGTGATGGAATACTATACAGCCATTAAAAAGATAAGCTCTTACTATTTGTAACAACATGGCTGGATCTAGAAGGTATTATGCTAAGAGAAATAAGTGAGATTGAGAAAGACAAATACCAAATGATTTCACTCATACGTAGAATCTAAAAAACAAAACAGAGGAGTAAACAAATAAAAAGCAAAATCAGATCTATATATACAGATAATAAACCAATGATGGCCAGAAAGGAAGAAGATAGAGGGATAGACAAAATGGGTGAAGGGACATAAGATTTACAGGCTTCCAGTAATAGAAGGAATAAGTCATGGGAATAAAAGGTACAGCATAGAAAATATAGTCAATGATACCGTAATAGTGTCATATGGTGACGGATGGCAGCTACACTTGTGGTGAGCAGAGCGTACGTAACATACAGAGAAATTGAATCATTATGCTACACATCTGACACCAATATGACATTGTGTGCCAACTATATTCAATTAAAACATTTTTAAAGGAGTTTCTCTATTCCCTCAATCCTGTTTCATTTTTCCTGATAGCTCTTACTTCCTGACAGTGTGCTATATATATTTTTTGTCTGACTTATTCATCATTCTGTATCCAGCACATGGAACAGTACTTAGCATTAGCAGGACAAGTACCTGTGGAATGAACAAATGCATCAGTCATGCCCGCTATAAAATCTGACACATGGATGTTCAGTGTTTGGGCAAAGTCTACTTTTGTCATCTAGTTCAAGCTAAACCACAGAAAAAGTAAGAAAAAAGAGAGAGAGAGAGAGAGAATTATTTCTGCAGGTAGGGTTTCTTTATTCAAATAAATAGTACAGTGGTAGCTAATACATAAAGTTCAATAATCTTAAAACATAAGAAACATATATTGACAGGCACTGGTGAAGTACGTTCTGGCATCATTTCTGAAAAGCTGCTGCAAGGATCCACAGCTTAATCATTAAACACATGGAGGTGAAGAGACCATTGTCCTCCTCCCTTCTGTATGATTTATTTTCTGTTCCATTTGTTATTTGTCTAGTGCTTGTCACCATAGCATCTCTGCCTCATTAGTAAAGGGCAGGCAGGAAAGGCTGGAGTTGAAAAATTAGGCCCTGAAATACTCAATGGAAAGCTTTCTGTCCCAGAGAAAGATGCTCCAGCTACAATGGAAACTCACGTCCTAGATCACCACCGAGGGTCAGCGTCCCTGCCTGAGCCTCAGTTTCTCATTTGTAAAATGACAAACTTAAAACTAAGTAACATTTAAAGTCTCTTTTTACTCTAATTCTCTGCAATTAAAGAGTTCTAAATATGGTTAGTTTTGAACACGTTCTGCAATATCTTCCTATATTCATTTTTTATTACATCATAGCAGTCCCTGACTCTGAAAAGACTTCTTTAAAAAGATTTTATTTGGTTAGTTATAGAGAGAATGTGAGTAGGGGAAGGTACAGCAGGAGAGGGAGGGCGGGAATCTTAAGCAGACTCCGCGCTCAGCGTGCAGCCTGACGTGGCTGACCCATAACCCTGAGATCATGACCTGAGCTGAAATCAAGAGTTGGAGACTTAAATGACTGAGCCACTCAGGTACCCTGAAAAATCATTTTTTAGTGACAAACATGAATACAACATGAATATAAAACATACCTGAGGAAATGGTAGTTTCCATCCAGTGATTCCAGCCTCAGCTGTCTCACAGGTAAGATACAAATGGGCATGCCTATGAGGAAGTGCTTGTCAGCAGGAAACTGGGTGAAAATCTGGGTTCTATCACTCTAGATTAATGACCTTGGGTGAGTCATTTAATTTATCTGGGCCTCCATTGCCATATCCGTAAAACAAGGATACTTTATAGGTTCTCGAAGAATGAAATTAATATGTTTGAGTGAAGTCCTAAGAATATTGCCTGGCATCTAGGAAGTATTAAGTATTTTTATACTATGGTTACCTAATTCAAAGGGTAAATATAAGAATTAAGGGGCGCCTGGGTGGCTCAGTGGGTTAAAGCCTCTGCCTTTGGCTCAGGTCATGATCCCAGGCTCCTGGGATCGAGCCCCACATCGGGCTCTCTGCTCAGCAGGGAGCCTGCTTCCTCCTCTCTCTCTGCCTGCCTCTCTGCCTGCTTGTGATCTCTGTCTGTCAAATGAATAAATAAAATATTTTAAAAAAAGAATTATGTAAGAAAACACACATTAACACAATATCTACCAGAAATTCATTAATCCAACAAATATTTATTGAGGACTTCCTCTGTGACAGTCACTTGTCTAGATCCTGGGGACATCCTATTGAATTAAAGTCCCTGTTCTCCTGGGGTTTGTATTCTAGCAGAGAGGTACAGAAAATGTACAAATAAGTATAATGTTTGAGGTAGTGAAAATTGATGAGAATGAAAATAATTTGGAAGAGAGAATGCTCGGTTCCTATTTAAGATGGCCAAAGAAGTCTTATCTGGTAAGATGATTTTTTTCCCCCAAGGTGATTCATAGGGTAAACAGAATTTTGCAAATGCAGAGTGTGGATGCCATTTTCATCCTATTTCCTTAAAATTTATTGTTATGAAGTAAGAGTTTGCTTTTGGTACACCATTGCTATTATTCTGATAATAATTAGAGTGGTGACAAGTGTCTTTTGATAGTTCACTGATGCATTTGGAAAACATGCTATTATTTTTGTCATTTTCAATAAAAAATATTAACCTAGAGTTCATCCTAGATGAGTAATTTTTAAATATGATATACATCATACTAATTTTTTAGTGTTCACAGTAACTTTAAAATGTGTATTTAATGTGTGCAAAATCTAAACACCATCAAAGTTCAGGATTGTGCAGATGCCCAAATTCATACCAGCAACAGAGCAGTACTCAAACCTAGATCCGTGATTCTAAATTTAGAATTCTTTCCACTACTCTAACCTGCCCAAATAATAATATGTTTAATTGGCTCTAATCTGCAGTGTCTTAATTCTTAAATACTTATAATTGGCCTTTTCTTCCGTTGTTTTCATTCCTAAGGACCAGATTGCACAAGATAATTTCATTTGTGGCATTAGTGGACGTTCATGGCCTTTGCCCTCAGATGAGAAAAATGTAGAATTCATTATTTCTCATATTCAGTATCTCATTTATAATTCAATAGGGTTTTTTCCTACTGTAAAGCCTCTCTTCAATGTAAGCAGTTTACCCAATAAACCCATTTAACTCCAATAAGGATATCAGGAGAATGTGAAGCACGGCAGTTCTAGAACAAGACATCCTCCTGAAGCACAGAAAGCTACATGTCCTATGGTATGGACTGAAAAGCATAAAGAACTTCAAATGTGAGCTGGTGAAATGATGAATATTTATGCTACACAAAGACCCTGATTTTCAGAGTAGGGCAACATCTGGAGCAGCTAATGGGATCAGGCTGCTCTTAGTCACCTCATGCTTAGGAAAACTGAGCAAAAGTAAGAGGTGGTAATTTAAAATTTTGTCTTCAAATATTGTTCGTATGGAAATAAGAAGTATCTTTATTTTATTTATTTGTTTGTTTATTTATTTATTTATTTGAGAGAGAGAGGAGAGCAAGAGAGAGCATGAACAGGGGAAAGAGAAGCACGCAGGTTCCGGGCAGGACGTGGGGCTCCCTCCCAGGAACCCCAGGAGCATGACCTAAGCTGAAGGCAGACACTTAACTCACTGAGCCACCCAGGAGCCCCAATAATGAAGTATTTTTAAACAACACATTTTCTTTTCCTTTTTTAAAAAATATTTGAGACAGAGAGAGAGAATGCAAGCAGGGAGAAGAACAGAGGGAGAGGGAGAGAGAGAATCCTCAAGCAGACTGCCTGCAGAGCACTGAGCCTGACGTGGGGCTCCATCCCAGGACCCTGAGGTCATGACCTGAGCTGAAAGCAGGAGTCAGTGGCTTAACCGATTAAGCCACCCAGGCACCCCTACCCAACACATTTTCAATTCGTAAGACTGGATACATAGAAATGTGTTATTTTAGAAGCATTTACAGATATAGTCCCATTAAGTCATTTTATAAAAAGAGTAACAAATGGCTTTTTTGTGGTTTATTATCTTCTCCAGCTTTTTTACAATGTGATTTTCTTGGCTTAGAGGGGGAAAGAAAAAAAAAACCCACGGTGACTTATTCTCCTAAATACGGCAAAAATAGAAAAGAGGACATAAAAACTAATCCACACATTAATGTACTTTATGCTTTCCCCAGAAGTGTTTATATACATTGTGTCATTTGGAGTTCACGATCACGTGTGACAGGCTGAGAGGAATGCCTGGCACAGAGCTAGCAGTTAATAATGCTATTTGTTATAATTTTCCAGCAGCGCCTCGAGCTCAGTAGATCTGAACTAGACTCCTTCTCATCCCCTCACTTCTCCAACCTCTTTCTGCTTTTTCTCACCTAACTTGGTGAATGGCATCACCTAGATACTCCAGTCTATGACCTGGGAGACGTCAGTGGCTGTGTCCTTTCTATGTAACCATCGTCCTCTGCCCTAAATTCTCAGTGGCAGTTCATTGGCTCGAGTGCTCATGATGTTTTGTCAAAACTGTTGCAATTACCTTTCTCTTGATCTAAAAGAATCCCCATCACTGACTCCTTACGATTGAATTGCCTCACAGCTGAGGGAAGCGATCCAGTCATGTTGGCTGCCTAGGTAACCTTAAATACTCCCCTCATTTTAGCATAAGACTCAAAACCTCTCTCAGCCCCAACCTCTTCCTAGTCACTCCTTACCAGCCCAACCTCCACTGCCTCCACACTAAGTTGCATGCATTTCTCAGAGTACCCGACGTTCTTTCAAGCCTTCCCTCCTTTGCACAGCCTAGTTCACGTGAAACGAACACTCCTTCCTCCTTCTTGGCCTGGAAAAGCTTTTCTGTCAAGGCTTGCGCCAAGATTCTTGGTGATGGTGGTAATGATTACTCTGATGACCTCGGGCAGTGCTGAGGGGGGTGAGGGGGGCACAGCAACTCCTCCCAGTTCTGTGGCCATGTTTACTGGTTTATTTCCAACATGACCTTCATCCATTTTCACCATGATTCATTTGTTAAATAGTTATTAAATGCTGAATTTCAAAGATAAAAGACACAATCCATGCTCCTAATATGCCTACTGCTACTGGTCAATGTGGGAGAAAACTGAACAATTACCGTAACAGTTATATCAAAAAGGAGGCTTTTAAAATGCTGAGTCAGTGCTGTTCCCCTGCCCTCCTTTACCCATCCTCCCCATGCCTTCTTTACTCCAAGCCTCCATTTCAAAAACGTACAAGACCAGTAAAATGTTTTGATATCCTTTATGAAGTCAGCCCCACTCTGAACGGGATAAGCCAGGTTCTGTATAAAGGAAGTTAAATCAGTGGGTGTTTTTGCCTTCTCAGCCTTGCTCTGCTCTGAACTGGGGAGGCATCCTGACTGCTTGTCTCAGTTTTAGTTTTCAGGCACACGCATGCATCACTATTTCTCCTCTAGGTCTAAACTAGTGACTGGACCTCTTTTTCCCCCCTTTCTTCTTCCCTCCCTTTCTTCCTTCCTTGTTTCCATCTATCAATAAATAGTACAGACTATGAGCTATACACTCTATTTGCTACTATCCTAAAGTGGGGAATAAGACAGATATGGTTCTGGTTTCCACAGAGCTCTAAGACTCTACCAAAGGACACATAGGAAATAAGAATTAATTACTTATTTATCCATTTAAATTATTTAATTATGTTGATAAAAAAAAAAAGAGAAGAAATGGTTTTTCCTAATGAGGTTCTTAGGAATCTAAAGTGTGTTGAATGAGAGGTACTTGACAGTCTACTCCCTAAGAGTGTTGAGGCCCTTAGGTGCCTCCTGGTAAAGGGAAATCTCCTTTTTACTTCCCCCAGAACTCTACCCAATTTGTAGTATTAGGGGAAAAGGCAATCTGATCAGGCTAAATAATATTCAGGTATTGAAGTCCTACTGATGTACCCCAGCACACACACCATGAATAAAGGCAAAAGTGGCTTTTCATATATTAGTGCTCTATTTAAATTGCAGAGAGGTGATTTAATAACTCCTGCTGTGTTCTCTCAGTTGCAAATAGACACCATCAGCTTTCTAAGAAGGAGCCCAGCCTTCACTCCAGTACCTTGGCTGTGTGGTCACATCTTAGCAAGTATAGTTTAATGTATTTAAGCATGCTTTTAATTTCCATATAAGAATCATATGGAAATTGTTTGCTAATTTCTTGAGAGGGCAAAAAAAAATAAAAAGGGTGAGAAGGAGAAGCTCTGGTATCCCCTGGCACTGTCAGTTGCTGGATTTAGAATCTAGAGCAACTAATTTAACAGTCTGTGTTACAATCTCTTTATGTGTATGATGCAATAAAATGAGTACTATAGGCCTGTTGTAAGGATTAAATATGTAGATACAAAGAACTTGACATAGTACTTGGTAGATAGAAGCTGTTCAATAAATGCCAGGTAAACATTCTTATGACTAATTTTCACTCCAAAGGTGAGAAAGTAAATCATTTAATTATGAATCGAGAAGGAGAGACAGAATAACAAATTTGATGTTAGTATCTAAATGAGCTTTGAACATTGTGGTAGACAGAATAATGTGGGCCCCTCCACCCCCAAAGATATCCAGGTCCTGATTCCCAGAATTGTAAATATGTTATCTTACACACCAAAGGGAATTTGCAGATGTGATTAAGAAACTTGAGATGGGGATTCGGTGGTTGGGGGCGGGGGCACCTGGGTGCCTCAGTCCTTTAAGCATCTGCCTTTGGCTCAGGTCATGATCTCAGGGTCCTGGGATGGAGCTCCGCATAGGGAATATGCTTCTCCTTCACATTCTCCCTCTGTTCTCTCTCTCTTTCAAATTAAATAAAATCTTAAAAACAAAAAATCCCAAGATGGGAAAATTGCCTGAATATACAGCTGGGCCCAATGTACACTTAAGGGTCCTTACAAGAGGGATCCAGAAGGGTCAGAGTGAAGAGAAGGACATGTGTTGAGGGAAGAAGCAGAGGTTGGAGAGATGTGATGGCTGAAAGGAGCCCACGAACCAAGGAATGCAGACAGCCTCTAGAAGCTGGAAAAGACCTGGAAAAGGATTTTTTCTAGAGACTTCAGAAGGAACCAGCCCTTCTAACATCTTGACTTTAGCTCAGTGTGAATGATATTGGATTTCTGACGTCCAGAACTGTAAGATAATAAATTTGTTGTATGCCACTAAATTTGTGGTAATTTATAATAGCAGCGATAGGTAACTAATACAGATTGGTCTGATTTACTTTTTTTTTCTTTTTCAGGCGAAAAAATGTCTGAAATTAAAAATGGAAAAATACAATTCAACATATAAATAAACGTTCCACATACTTTTCAAAAAAATAGTTAATGTTGGTATTCGTCAAATCAGCAATTTCGAAATTTTTCTGCCTTAACTCTGAGGTTAGACCTAGATAAACATATTATACCCTCTTCCTTGCTTATCTTTCAACTCAGCATTATTATAGCTGGCAAGGACTAGTAGTCATTAAGGATTACAAATTTTAAATTGGACATTTTGGAATGGAAGGATGGGTACATTGTGCTAATATTATTGAGCATAATTTTTCCTAAACATGTCTTTAAAAAAAAATAACTGAAGCTTCTCTCTGCTTTTAAAGTTCTGTTTTTTAAATTAAATTGTGCCTTTCTCTGCTGATTTAATACTTACTATATTCAAGGTACAGTGCTTTCAAAAGTAATTTCTGGGAATGATTATTTGTGTTGTAAAATAAATCGATATAGGGTTTCTTGAAGTAGAAACCTCCCCTAGTGCATTTCTAAATGTTTTGATTTTATAAATATGAGATTTATCTACACAGCTTTTCTCGAGCACAGTTGTTGCACAAAGTGAGGAGCATCTGTGTGTATACAGTGTCTGTTACTGGGCATGTTTCCATACATCAACCATGGTGCATGCTATTTAAAAAGTAGAGCTCTTCCTTGGGTTGACTTTGTTTCAGAAGGCTAAAAACTGCTGTGTTGACGTATCAAATGCTTACTCATAATTACTTCTGTCTCGTGCACATTGTTTGATACTCATGGAAGAAATTGAAAGTGATGTTTCCAGACCTAAAAAAGAAAGAAAGAAAGAAAGAGAAGCTTTCATCTATTAGTAAAATGAGTTTTGCCTTTATTTAATTGTCTAAAAGAAAATAAAACAGGCAATCCTCTTTTAAAAGATGCTGCATAGGGTGCCTGGGTGGCTCTAGTGAGTTAAGTGTCTGCCTTCAGCTCAGTCTGGATCCCAGGGCCCTTTGATGGAGTCCTACATTGGGCTCCCTGCTCAGCGGGGAGCCTGCTTCTCCCTCTGCCCCTCCCCCACCCCTGCTCATTCTCTATCTTCCTTTCACACACTGTCTCTCAGAAATAAATAAAATCTTGGGGCACCTGGGTGCCTCAGTGAGTTAAAGCCTCTGCCTTCGGCTCAGGTCAAGATTCCAGGGTCCTGGGATGCAGACCTGCGTCTTAGGGCTTTCTGCTCAGCGGGGAGCCTGCTTCCTCCTCTCTCTGCCTGCCTCTTCTGCGTACTTGTGATCTCTGTCTGTCAAATAAATAAAATCTTTAATAAATAAATAAATGAAATCTTTAAAAAAAGAAAAAGATGCTGCATAATACCCCCAACTTATTACAATATAATAACAAAAATCTGAAGATCAACATAAACATCCACCTGATTTTTAAAAATATGTCCTAGAGCATTGGGGGGGGGGTGTGCTATGGTGAGTGCTGTGAAGTGTGTAAACCTGGTGATTCACAGACCTGTACCCCTGGGGCTAAAAATACATTATATGTTTATTAAAAAATAAAAAAAAAATTTTTTAAAAAGACAGAAATATGTCCTAGAGCAATCAGAATGAGAGGTGTTGATTTTTAAGAAAGAGTCTGTGTGTATTGGTAAATTTTTCATCCTTCTCTAGTTCTTTAATATTTCCCATGCATAGAGCATACTTGGCCTCAGGTATTATCCACAGACCAACTGCACAACTGCTGCAGGTTTCCAACAGCAGGGACTTGTCAGTGCTGGATGGAGATTGCCTGGCACACGCCAGCGCAAACACGGACATTTCCTCTTTCTGTTTGCCTGCTCCCAAAGGCCAGCCAATCCAGGGTGCAAACCCTCAAACCTGGCACATGTGATTGGGAATCTCAATACAAATGATTATGCTTTCATTCCAGGGCCTCTGCAGGTGATAGAAAGTAAGCTGCCTTCTCTCCAGGAGACGACTACAGTCAATATGTTCACACGTGCTTCTCTTTTAGAAAGAAAAGTATTTATCAACGCAGGGCAGTGTTTTGAAAAGCTGGTAGTCAGCTACTCTCAAAAGCAGTGTTTATTAAGTTTTAAACCACTGTCAGGGAGTAAAGAGGACTCCGGGCATGGCTTCCCTTGTGGATTCCTTATATGCTACATCTCATAAAGTCACACGTTCTTCTACTTTCAACTGCTCTCTCTTATATGACCTTCTGTCCCCAAATCTTTTAAGCTTTTTGATAGGAAGACTTCATGCCAGCATTTGGGGGGGAAATCTTCAAGTCATGGGCCATTCTTTTCTTTTGATATACTTAATAATACTTACTAATAGTATGGTGTTTGTGAGATGGGCAAAGAAGATTCACATGTATATTAGTTTTCTCTTGCTGCATAATAAATTATCACAGACTTCATGGCTTAATACAGAATTCATTTATTATTGCACAGCTTGTAGATCTGAAGTCCAGCACAGTGTGACTGAATTCTCTGGTTAGGACATCACAAAGCTAAATTCAGTGTATCAGTTGGGCCGAGCACTCATGAAAGCTTGGGAGAAAAAATTCTCTTCCAAGCTTATTTGGGGTTGTGGGCAGGATCTAGTTCCTCATGGTGCATGACTGAGGTTCCCACTTTCTTTCTGGCTATTGGTTGGAGATCACTTTCAGCAACTAGAGGACTTATTCAAATCCTTTTCACATGGCCCCATTCATCTTTAAGTCAGTAATGGCATGTCAAATCCTTCTTATACTTCAAATCTCTGGACCTCCCCTTCTGCTACTAGCTGGAAGAAAAAGTTCTGCAATTAAAAGGCTTCATGTGATTAGGTTAGGCTCATCTGGGTACTCTTCCTATCTTAAAATCAATTTATTAGTAACTTTAATTACATTTACAAAAACCCTGCTGCCAGGTAACATTACATGATCATAGGAATGACCCCAAGGGGGTGGAAATCATGAGAGCCATCTTAGAATTCTGCCTATTACAGTAGGTGTTCTATTTAAATCACGCTTTCTGGTTATCACCAACTTTTATTGTTTTTGAACTATTTTATAATTCTGTAAGTTTTAGAGCACTAATAACAATGTTATCAATGCTTATCCATAGAAATACGAGTGAAATGTGTCCGCTACAATGCAACTGATTGGGGCCCCCTGGATAGACTACTTTTGTGTCTGTAAATTCATTTTAGCATTCCCTTTGCGTACACATGTTTGGTTCTTGAAACTTTCCTATGAATTCATTGTAACATCTTTCTGGTTTCCTCATTAAATAATGAATTAAATAAAATATTTGATTTGTGTTCATTTTATATTTGTATGTGTATGACTTTATTAAAAATAATCGGTCCTTTAACAGTATTGTTTTAAGTAATTTACTCTAGTGGTTCATCAGTACACAGAAACAGACTTAGACAAGGTCACAAGAAGTTTGGTCTTTAAATAATTGAAAAGTCTTCTAGGAAAGAAGTATAGTTGAGTGGAAAAGGCATTATGGTTTCAAGTCAAGTTTTAGGCTATTACCTCATAGAAAATAGGGAAAGATTTGTCTCAATTCCAACAACTTTATATGTACTTTTTTTGTAAGGGGATAATATTAAGTATGTAACTTAAAGTAAAAAGTAACTTAAGTAAAGTAACACAAGAATGATTGCCGTGCGCTTTCCCTAAATGAAGGAAAGCCATGAGTAGGTGGGCTTACTGACTGAGAATCCAGAGACGTAAAAACATTGATCTTAACGGCCCATGTTCCATGAATGATCCATGGGATCGTTCATGAAGCTATCCCTTTGTTACACTCCATTTTATAATTTATAGCAATTGGTATCAGTGACCACTATTCAATCATTACAGCAAACTTTGTAGTTGCATTTGATTTTATAATTACTATATAAACACTTGTTTGCCATCAACTTTATCATTAAGTATAGTATAGATCTGTCTTGATTTACAATGAGATTATGTCCCCCTAAGCCCATCATAAGTTAAAAATATCATTAAATCAAAAATGCATTTAATATTCTGAAACTCCTGAACATCATTACTTAGCCTTGCCAACCTGATATGTGCTCAGAACGCTTCATCATTGTGAAGGAAATC
Source organism: Meles meles (assembly GCF_922984935.1). NCBI lineage: Eukaryota > Metazoa > Chordata > Mammalia > Carnivora > Mustelidae > Meles > Meles meles. Next base: position 63,223,988 of record NC_060072.1, read on the forward strand.
TCCCTCAAATTGATCGTATGAAGTTATTTTTATCTGCTTCAGATGATGGAGTGCTTTATCGTACCATTGGGCAAAATCATCTAAGACAAAGCCTCTTTCAACACGAAGCGTTGAATAACTCATGTAACTTATTGAATACTGTACTGAATGTGAAAAACATAACTCTTGTATGGGTATACAATGGGTGTATCCATTATTTACCTTTGTGATTATAGGGCTGACTGAGAGCTCGGGTTTGCACCCACTGCCCAGCATCGAGAGAGAGTATCTTACTACATATCCCCAGCCCAGGAAAAGATCAGATTCAGAATTCAGGTACAGTTTTGGGTTTGTTTTTTTTTTTAAATTTATTTGACAGACAGAGATCACAAGTAGGCAGAGAGACAGGCAGAGAGAGAGAGAGGAAGCAGGCTCCCCACTGAGCAGAGAGCTCAATGTGGGGCTGGATCCCAGGACCCTGAGATCATGACCTGAGCTGAAGGCAGAGGCTTAACCCACCGAGCCACTCAGGTGCCCCTCAGGTACAGTTTTTATTGAATGCACATCCTTTCACACCATCTTGAACTAGAAAAATTGTAGTTGCAGGGTTTTTTTTTTCCTTTAGTGTTCATTCTTTATTTATTTGAGAGAGAGAGTGAGCGAGCAAGAGGGAGCACAAACTGGAGGAAGGGCAGAGGGAGAGGGGGAAGCAGGCTTCCTGATGAGCAGGAAGCCCACGTGGGGCTCCATCCCAGGACCTTGGGGTCAGGATCAGAACTGAAAGCAGACACCAGATGCTTAACCACTGAGCCACCCAGGTGCCTCTTTTTATTTTATTTTATTTTTTTGAAGAATGGTTCTATCAATTGACTTGACTGGTATATTGTTATGTATCTCTGAAAGATATCCAGATCTATTACACAACGGATTATACTTAGCAATTGTGGGGCCCCACATTCTGAATGAAGTTTTACATAAACACTTTGCTCCATTTGTTTCAGATCATCACAGGTTATGATGAACTGCAATGATAAAACATAGAAAGGTTTATGCGTTTGAAGGCTAGTCAGTATCCAGAAGTGGCAGGTTAGTTTGCTAAAAATAATCTCTAATTAAACAGACAATATTATTATAAATTCTCTTCAGTGATGCTGTAACTGTGAAAGGAAAAGAAAGAAAGTTCGATTTGCTTTGCCTTGTTTCTAAAACTTTCTATTCTGTTATTAGATGCAGGCAGTAATACACCAGATGTTTTCTGGAAAGTATGTTTTAAAAAAACAAATGTCTTAAATTAGAGTCGATGAACAGTAACTTATTCAGTAAGAGTAGCTTAGTTAAAAGCTTTGTGAACTTCAGAAGGAAAGCACAAGGCTATACTTGGACATCATACTTACTGAGAAAAAATAATTCTCATAGGAAGCATCTTACCATGACTCACAGTTTTGCGTCCATGAGAAAGGAGGAAGAGGCTGATGGTGAAATGAGTACTAAATAAATTTATATTATAGACGCGTGGGAGATTTCCTTCAGCGTGATGAATAATTAGTCGTTTCTAGATTCAGTGAGCAGCGAGTTCACCTTTAACCCCTCTCACTGTGCTGTTTTTTAATATAGGCATTTGGCCAAGTAAGATCAAGCTGCTGTGTTAAAATCACAAAGTATGAAGTACTGCTTTTAGACCTTACAAGTAGAATACTTCTATTTAAGTAAACTGTATAGATGGTGTTTATTTGTACTACTATAAAACAAACCCTTGAGAGGCTCTCACTTTTGAATGTGACCTAGTATGATGCAGAAAATGTTTATAAATAAGCCCAAAGAACAAATAAAGTGAACAAGCATATTCCAAAAAATCAGTGGCAACTTTCTGGAAAGTTGTGTTTTGTTTTTTGTTTTTTGGTTTTTGGGTTTTTTTCTGAGTATCTGAAGCTGTGGTAAGATAGACTTGACGTATAAATATTATACCTTTCCAGCATCATTTTCCAATGCCTGTGAACATTGCCTTTAAGGGCAGCTCCCTCTTGGCCACATTGAGCTGTACTTTGAATTTCTCGCTTTGATGCATTCCTGATTTTATTGGTGCTTAAAGGCAAAGTTTGGGTTTTATTTATTTTAAATGCATTAGAGAAATATTTTCAGAATGACTGGGTTTATAATAAATGCCTCTAACAAACAGATCCGTTAATAAACCAAGAAAACTGTACCCTTACGGATTCACTTAGAAAACGGATAGACATGCTCAGTTGATGATTCTTAAACATGGAATATTTTTTGAAGCTGTTACAAAGCATAGGGGTTTTTTTCACAAGGACAATCAAGTTTAAAATACGTGCTACTGTTCTGTTAGATTTCAACAAACATAACCTTAGAAACATGTTTAAATAGACAGCACCAAATGAAAGCTGGAAAGATATAGGCTGTTGCTTTATGGGGCCAAAATAAGCAATTACAAGGGGGAAGAATTCAGTGTATACACATGTGGCCTACATTATGACGGGCAATTGTTGGACCTCGGTTTTCAACTAAATTGATATGAGGACTCAACTTAGAATCTTTCCTTTGGCCACCCCCAACTTCTGAGTGTCCCCTTGCCCCCAAAGCCATCCTCAAGGTCAGCTTTCTCCATGAGGTCTTTGCAATTAATTAAAATGACCTTGATTTCTTCTCCCCAATAAAAAATCAGCATCATGAATTTTTCACTCATCTATGTACTATGCTATATTCGTTTCAAGGTGTGCACATATGTGCGTGCCCGCACATGTGTGTATGTGTGTGTGTTTCTGTGCATGTGTAAATCTTGTCTCCCATGCAGGAGTTTGCACTTCACCATGTGAGAAGCATGGCCTCGTGCCTTTTTCCTTCCCGCAGTGCATAGTGTAGGACATGTTATTCAGCGTGAAATGGTTCCACTGTAAAACTCCAGGCTGCCACAGCCAGAGGGGTTTTTAATGGAGTGCACAGGAATTATACCAGAATCCATATTTTTGCCTGGTGGGGGATTCATTTTCATCTTGGACCCACACTGGAATTTATTCTCCCGGCCAAAAGCAGTCAAATATACACCCAGTCCTTGTAAGTGCTCAGCGCTGGCAGAACACAGACACAGCAGACAAAGAGCACTCAGAGAAGACAGAAAGTTGCCGGACTGCTCAAAGAGAGACAGAAGCCAGTCCCTGTATGATAAATACGAGCAGTGGCCAGTTAGCTGACAGCAAGGAGTGAAACAGCCTGCAGATTAAAACTACATATGGTTTGCAGAGACTCTGGATTGAAATACGAAAAGCAAGCAGAGATAGAAACTAGGAGATAGCTACTGTTCCTAATAAGGGATTTGATACAATGAGATGATAAACCAGTATCCAAGAGCAAGGAGTGTAAAGAAAATATGGATGATAAATTGACAACAGATAAAAGAAAATTCGTATGTGCTGTACCTGAATAGAGAGAGAGAGAGAGAGAGAAAGAAAACATTTGGCTAATCCCACTGAGCTAATAATACAGAATTGGAAAAAGAATTTGCAAAGGCTACTCAATATTTCTAGTTTGTTATGTATACATATCCTTAAATGGAGGGAAGCTCTATCACTATTCTTATTATTCTTATTATTCTTATTTAATGCTTTTCTTCCCAGAGCCTTGCGATAAAGCAACCTAATGATACCTTTAGGTATCATTAATGGTAGAAATCTGAACCTAGCTGCTTGCGGGCACTAGATTCTGGCCCCTATGTGGAACATACCAGGGCAGCACCCTTCCCAGAAGATCACTGTAGGAAAACTCATTCTTACCGGGATACAATACACGAACACCTGGCTGGGCAAGGGTATTTGTTTACTAATTATTTGTGAATTTGCTTAAGAATCTCAAATATTGTGGGACACCTGGGTGGCTCAGTGGTTTAAGCTGCTACCTTCGGCTCAGGTCATGATCTCAGGGTCCTGGGATGGAGTCCCGCATTGGGCTCTCTGCTCGGCAGGGAGACTGCTTCCCTCTCACTCTTTCTGCCTGCCTCTCTGCCTACTTGTGATCTCTCTCTGTCAAATAAATAAATAAATAAATAATCTTTAAAAAAACAAAACAAAACGAGAATCTCAAATATTGTGAATATAGGAATTTCTTCTTGTAAGCTCTTCTCTAAAGTGAAACAACAGAATAAAGCTACCCAATAATCTTTACACATTTAAAAGAAAAAGACAGGGCAATGTTGGGTGCTTAATAACCTTGGAATTAAGAGAGAAAAACAGCTGGCTGTTAATGAGCCTCAGAGGTGGTATTTACCTTGCTCAGTTTACCTAGGCTCAGAGTCAGACATCCCAGCCAAATAATCTTGTCGGTCACCCAGACACTGTGAGTGTCAGGATGGCTAACTTGCATTTTCTAAACTCACAAGAGCCTGAAAAATGCCATCTTTGTTAATGTACTAGGTTACAGCTTAGAACTCTCTGTCGTGTTCATCTTCACATGGATTGCATGTTGTTAGCAGATCTAGACGCTAGTGGGCCTATGTGCCACCCCTGTTCATGATGAAATTCAAGCTGGTTAAGCAAACTCAATTTAAATCCAAGGCAGCCAGTTTCCAGCAGAGATTCATTTTAGAACGCTAACACAAAACTCTACTGTTGCTCTGTCAAACTTTAGTGGATTCTACCCACTGGCACATTGCCTAGAACATGGTACTCAATTATTATTATTCCTTTTCCATTTTCTTGAAAATGATGTCTATTTACTAAGTGTGTGACCTTGGGTAAATCCTTTACTCTCTCTGGATCTCAAATTTGTCAGTGGCAAATGAGACTAAATTCCATCCATCCTTTCCATAGTCTTTCTGACACTTTCTTACTAAAAGAGGTCATTAAATGGTCTCTTTTATTTTACATATCGTATACATTCACGTTCTACTTTGCCAAGTTAGTGCATTGTAGCAAATCAACTCCAAATCTTTGTGCCTTGGAGAAAGAGAGGTTTATTTCTTATACCTGCTACGTGCCAGCTGGCTCTCTGCTCCAAGGATCATTCTCATTCAAGAACAGGCTGGAGGGAGCAGTGTCTCTCCAGGAAATGTCAGTTGGATGGCAAAGGAAAGGTACTGGTAGAACCCTGCCCTGTATAGGTCACTTCTGCTCACATTCTGTTGACCAAAGCAAGTCAACACATGACCAGGGAAGTGTTAGGAAATGAGCCAGTCTCAGAAGAGAAAGTAGATGACTGAGGGGCTGAAATACATAATTCTGTCATAAGAAAGGATGACTTGGAGGAAACAATAAAATCTAGAGGAGTACTCACTGCCCAGGTACTTTAAAACTTAAATGATGTTGCCTTTTAATACCTTATGTTGTCTGATTTTCTTTGGTAAAATAATAAGACCCTTAAAAAATATACCGTAGCATTTTATAGCTACATTTACAGTAAACTCAGTAGAGAAGCTGAGAATATGGGTCTGTTCCGAGAAAAAAGAATGTCAATAAGAACCAAATTTTTTCGATGCAAACTCATTATCAGCTTTGCAATTTAGGAGATGTTGGGGTGGTAACTAAACCTGTGGCAAGGAAAAAAGAAACAGGAGTCTTAGGTTTGTGACTTGATCTTTACTCTGACTTATTTCAAAATCTGAACTTGGGTGAGACAGTGATTATTCCTCAACAAAGTGCTTTCTGCAAGATTTTCGTGGACTTAGCACATGTAAACATTATAAAAATTGCATTTTTTTTTACTTTTTTTTTAAGATTTTATTTATTTTTTTGACAGATAGAGATCACAAGTAGGCAGAGAGGCAGTCAGAGAGAGTGAGAGGGAAGCAGGCTCCCTGCTGAGCAGAAAGCCCGATGCGGGGCTCAATCCCAGGACCCTGAGATCATGACCTGAGCCGAAGGCAGCGGCTTAAACCACTGAGCCACCCTGAAATTGCATTATTGATGTGGATGTGAGTTCTATTTCCCCCGAAGTGTTCCTGTGACATCAAAGTCAGTGTAATGCAACCATTCTCAAAGTGTGGTCCAGGAGAGGGCAGAGTCAGCAGGATCTGGGAATTTGTGAGAAATACAAATTTGGGAGTGCCTGGGTAGCTCAGATGGTTGAGCGTCTACCTTCAGCTCAGGTCACGATCTGAGGGTCCTGGGATGGAGCCCCACATCAGGCTCCCTGCTCAGCGGGGAACCTCCCTCTCCCTCTATTACTTCCCTTGCTTGTGCTCTCTCCCTCTCTGTCAAATAAATAAATAAAATCTTAAAAAAAATACAAATATAGATCCTGCCAAGTGGTCCAGTGGGTTCTGAAATTGACTAGTTTGGAAAACATTAGTCAAGGATATTCTGAAGGCCTCTGGAACTTCAAAACTGCCGATGTGGTAGCCTGGTTCTCGAATGGCTAATGCCCATCAGCACCTTTCCTTGCGTCTAACAGAGTCCAGTGCCATTTACAGTCTCCCCCTGAAACAACGTAGCCTACACAGCCTGGTGTTCTGGAACTCCAGCTAGATCGCTGACATGGATTAGTGTGAGAAATATTTCTATATCACCGCCTATTTGCTTTAAAAATATGTTTTAGCTGTTTGCCTCAGTATGCCACTTTGACCAATGTTATGTGATCTTGAAATAAAAAACCTTGTCTTATTTTAGGGTCTGCTTTGCCAAAAATATTTATGGCTTTCCCAGCTTTGCCAGGGTAGGAAAGCTGCAGGGGTTTGGTTTATTGCAAACTGGCTTGTGTAGGTCAAGGAGGCCTGTGGAAAAATCTGAACTGTGCCTCTTTCCCAAACCAAATTCAGGCCACAGTCCAAGAAAAGAGAAGTAAACACTCAGGTGAAGAATTGTTCATTTCTTCTGGAATATCTAATAGATCTTTCCTAAGAAGGCTTGATTTAGGATCAGAGAGATAGGATTAAAAATAAAAGATTAGTGGCAATTAGTGAGTTTAATATTTCATATTGATAATTAGAGAATGCTTTGTTTCTAGCAAGTTTGAAATCTTCAGATCACTTTGGGGTAATTCCTCTCTGGCAAAGTAGAGTCCTTTACTTACTTTAGCACAGTTATGTACCGACTAAACCTGCCATTGTTATTCTGATGAATGTTTCTTCAAGTAATTTGAGTAATTCTGTAGATTTCTTTAAAAAAAAAACTTCTATTTTGGAAGTCATGTTACTTAAAAAAAGAGTTTGACTTCTATAACTGAAAATTTTCTTCTAAGTCTTATGCATTCTACTTTGCAATGTTTACAATTTATGCATTTAGATGCTTGCCTGACATTTCTACATGGTCATTGTTAGTATTTTATTCAATTTCTTCCATTGGAGGAAGGTACTAACTGGGGGGTACAGGACATAAAGATATGGCGATATGCTGATAGTTAAAATGGAAGTGAAAAAAAGGATACCTTTTAAAGTTCATTATTTATAATCTGGCTTTCCCAGGACACGTGGGCCTGGGAGCCTCAATGAATACAGGGCAAAATAATTACCATAAAAATGTATTTCCTACCAACTGTGGTAGCTACTGCCTCATCTCATTTCTGTCTGTCTTGCTCTGTGTGTCACAACTCCCATGTGGACAGTCCCCTATTGACATCACTCATGCTACGACACAGCCTCACCTTCATTTCAGTTTCCATGGTACTTGGAGTAAAAGGAAGAGAAGCACCTTCTCGTGATTCAACTGTACAGACGTGTTCCTTCTTCTCCCACAGTAGCATTTTTTCCCCCTCTATTTGATTTACTGATTTAGTCTCTTACAGCCTCCTTTCCCTCAAGAGTCTGGCACCGGTTTCCTGAGCACTGTTCCAGAAGACAATTTCTGTGACATATTATTTTGCTTCTCTCTTCCCCTCTCGTTCCCAGTGTGTTCCAACTGAAGTTCAAAAACAGTCGTACCAGGCATGAACTTTCTTTCTTTTTCAAATTTACATAGTCCCTGAGAGGTAAAGAGTACACCATTTTTGCCTAAATGCTGTTAAAAAATAAAATTTAGGAACCCAGTGCATTCTGCCATTGCCAGTCTCGTAAGGATGATTATGCCTTTCAAAAATACAATCCTAGCCAATCTTCCTCTAGGGTAGCTGGAGATGACCAAATCTGTGGTAAACTTGGGCCCTTCCACTGTAACTCTGAGAACATATAGAAATAAAGTTTTTTTGTTTTGAAAATATCATTTTGTAACTTCAACAGTCATTATCTAGGTCAGCCTTTCTGGGGCCCAGAGAAGAGTGATGCTGAGTTAGTGTGGGAGTAAAAGAGTCACAAGGCTGTGTTGGCGACCTCTCACTTGATTATTGGTGCCTTTTATGGACTAAATATGTGTGTTTCCCCAAAATTCATATGTGGAAATCCTGAATCCCGATGCGATAGCATTAAGAGGCAGGACTTTCGGGAGGGTGGAGTGCTCATAAATGGGACCCCAGAGAGACTGTAGGGAGCTGCCTTCACTCCTCTGTGCGTGAGGACATGGGGAGAAGGAGGCTATCCGCCACCAGGAAATAGGTTCTCGCCGGATACCAAATCATCTGGTATTTTGATTTTGGACTTCCGGCCTCCAGAACTGTGAGAAATAGATGCTTGTCATTCCAACCATCCAGTCTGTGGTATTTTTGCTGCTGAAACCCAAGGGAAGATAATACCCAGCAATGGGAGGATTCAAGTGACCAAATGGCAAAACGTTATAAGAAGATCAAGATCCAAAATAGTAGGTAAATATTTTATTGACTGAAGCGCCGCAGCGCGGAAGGAGCTCAGAGGGAAGCACTGATTGAAGAATGGAATCAGTAGACAGAAAGGAGTCCAGTGCGTCCAAGAGAGATTCAGAAGCACAGAGGTCTACAAGCACGCAAGGATTGTCTATGACCATGGACTTCTTATGACAAGATGAGGAGCATGGTCTTTAACAGCTATTCCAGACCTACACAAACTATATCAGCAGTATTTTACTGTCCTTTCCACTATTTAGAGATTAGGCACTTCCTTAGACTTGACTTTGGGTGTAAGCTGCTCTGTCCATTGAATTCACCCTGGATCAACACTGAATCAACCCTTCATTCCTTTATTTTAACCTTTCTTTCATCTGCCCCATGCTTCTCTCTGTGTTGCATTTATGTGCGAACGTCAGCCCCACTTTCTACCTCTCATGTTTCCTGGTTGACTGGTCTGAAACACGTCTAGTGAAGGAGCATCACTATTTCCCAAAGTGGTTGATCATTTCATTTTCTAATGGCTTTAATCGTTAGAAATTTCTCCCCTCTGTAGCCAGATCACAAAAGCATGTACTCCACAGTATGGTTCTGAAATAATATGTAGTATTTTGTTTTTTTTCTTTTTAAGATTTTTATTTATTTGACAGAGAGAGTGAGAGAGGGAACACAGCAGGGGGAGCAAGAAAGGGAGAATCAGGCTTCAGACACTGAGCAGGGAGCCTGATGCAGGACTCGATCCCAGGATCCTGGGATCATGACCTGAGTCGAAGGCAGACGCTTAATGACTGAGCCACCAGGGGTCCCAATAATTTGTAGTTTATTTACTATACCAACGGCTGCATTGGTGTCAGTAATACCTGCCCACTACACGTACATGCTCACGTGCGCACACACACACACATTCCAGAAAGTGTGGACACTATAGACTTAGTAATGGATGATAGTTCTGTCTCTTTCCATTCAAAGCAGAATATTCATTATTTCCAAATTTCACCTCCCTTTCATGGGTGGTTTTAACAAAACATTTTGTTTTCCTTAGGTCACTGCTTAGTCTTTCAGGTTTTGCTCCTGCTGCTTTGTTCTCCCAACATGGTATCTGAGGATATGAAGCCAGCTTACTGTATTTTCCTGTCATCAGGGAAGAAGGTGCCTCCTATTTGTATGGTATCCTCCAGATTACCTGGTCTCTCATGTGGAAGTGCCACCTGGTCTGCCTCTTGGTTTTGAGAATTTTGAGGAATGAATGGCCCCATATAGTATTTCAGGCAAATATGAACGCACTCAACACACAGCCCACAGGCCTGGCCATTTTCCCCCCATTGTGGAACAACCCACCATGGCAACCTCTTTACTTTAATGTCAGGTCTCTGGTCATCTAGCGATGCTCTTAGCACAGCTGCAACCTCTCACTGGGGCACGTGGGAACCAGTGGGATCTCTAAACACAAAATACAGGCCAAGGGAAACCAGGAAAATGGCCTCCACTTGGCAGATATCCCCAATATACACAAGGGCCTCTGGAGTATCTCTTCTTTCTTTCTCTCTTTCTCTTTTTTTTTTTTTTTAAGATTTTATTTATTTATTTGACAGACAGAGGTCACAGGTAGGCAGAGAGGCAGGCAGAAAGACAGAGGGAAGCAGGCTCCCCACTGAGCAGAGAGCCAAATGCGGGGCTCGATCCCAGGACCCTGAGATCATGACCTGAGCCGAGGGCAGAGGCTTAACCCACTGAGCCACCCAGGCACCCCTGGAGTATCTTTTCTAAGCAATGTTTGGTATGACTCTAAGCTGAAGCCTGTCACCTTCCTTGGGACCTGAAGCTCCCTGTTGCTACTTGGGGGAGCCTGAAGCTTCCCTATCGCTGACATTCACGTTCATTCTCAGTCCATTTTAAAGCTCAGCCAGAAATTGAGAAGAGGAATAGAACCCTGTGTGTGACCGTCTTGCTCTACTTTGTCTCCTTTCTCCCACAATCCCTGCAATGAGACTTTTTCTTTACCTAGTATCTGTCCAAGTTAGCAAGACTGATGGCCAGTGGTGTACTGACAAATGTTTAACAGCTGGCACTTTGCAGGAAGAAAACGGATTTGTAGTGTTTGCAGATTTTCATGGGGTAAGTACTCCTACACAGCCAATTTCTAGCTATCAACATGATGTCTCTAAATGAGCTGCGGAGTGCTGCATATCACGGGCTCCTGGAAGCCAGTACCGGCCTGCTCCAGCGCAAAGCTGCTTGAGGCCTGGGGATCAGGCCGAAGCAGCAGATTTGCTATGCTGTTGTCTATGATCTGAACCCTTTAGTTTTCCTTGGTTGGTAGACTAATAAAATTTTTTCTCCCTTTTTAGTCCAGTTTAACTGCAACGAAAGTGCATAGTCAGGGAACATTATAGTTTGTTTCAGGTATTTATCAAATTTTCCACCATTTCAAGAAACAGTTTCATGCTCTTTGAGCAGCCAATAAATCACACCTTGTCAGACTGTTGATTCATCCCTGGGAATTCCTGGGTAGTGTTTGAGACTGACCGTTACAAACAGGGGGCAAGGAGGGACAAAAGAAAGAGGCAGACCACTCCAGACTGGTGGGTGGGTTCAGGAAGCAAGGGGGGAGTTATGTACAAGGCTTGTGGGGAGTCAACACAGAACACATAGAGGATGGCACCTGCCCGCTCAGAATCTCGAGTTTATATGTAGGACCTAACCAGTTTCAGTCCTGCGTCCCATTCAGATGGTCTCAGTAACATAGTACTCTCTCAAGGCTGCATTCTTAAAGTGGCTCGTAGTGTGGAAACTGTGGGCAGAACGTACATTCTGGGACAGGGAAGAGATGGGGAACCTCTACGTGCCTGGGTCCAGCTCACAGGCCAACTGTGAGAACATTTACATTGTACTCTCTTGACAAATTTTAATTATAAACCTTGTATTATATCATCTATAGTTATCATATTATACATGAGATCCTCAAAACATAATCATCTTGTAACTGCAAGTTTATACCCTTGACCAGTCTACCCCAATTTTCCACGTACTCCCACCCCTTGGCAAGATCCACTCTCCCCTCTGCAGTCAAATGCTCTACCACTAGCTATACCCCCTCCACTCTCCCCTCTGTTTCTGAGTTCAGCATTTCTTTTTTGTAGATTCCCCATACAAGTGATACCACAATGTATTTGTTTTTCTCTTATTTCACTTCGTATTCGTCCATGTTGTTGCTAATGACAAAATTTTCATCTTAAGGCTGAAAAAGTCTCCTCTGTGTGTGTCTGTGTGTGACATTTCCTTTATTTATTCTTCTTGACAACAGCCATTTTGGTTGTTTCCATACCTTGGCTATTATGAATAAGAGCCATAAATAAGCTGCAGAATTCTTTTTCCAAAAAGACAAATTTGGCAATAAACATGAGTACATATCTCTTTGAGACAATGGTTTCATTTCCTTTGGATATATCATCAGAAATGGAATTCCTGAATCATAAGGTAGTTCTATTTTTAATTTCTTGAGGAGACTTCATACCGTTTTCTGTAATGTCTGTACCAGCTTACAGTCCTATCAACAGTGCAGAGGCATTCCCTTTTCTCCACGGTCTTGCCAGCATTTGTAATCTCATCTTTTTAATAGTAGCCGTCATAACAGGTTTGAGATATCTCCTTTTTATTAAAACTGGGAGATTATAAATTATCTAGGTGGGTAGGTGACGTTATTTTTTTAAAAAGATTTTATTTATTTATTTGACTGAGAGAGAGAGATCACAAGGAGGCAGAGAGGCAGGCAGAGAGGGGGAAGCAGGCTCCCCGCTGAGCAGAGAGCCCGATGTGGGGCTTTTTCCCAGGACCCTGAGATCATGACCTGAGCTGAAAGCAGAGCCTTAATCTATCGAGCCACCCCGGATAGGTGACATTATTAATGAATTTTATTTTAGTACAGTAAAGGTGACTGTTTTAGGTTAGGATCCGCAGGAAGCAGACCATGAGCAAGATTTGAATGCACAGTTTATTTGGGAAGCCATCCCCAGGATGCACTGGCAAGAGAGTGTAGAAGTGAAACAAAAGAGGAGGGGAAGGAGAGCAGGTGGGTTTAAAAGCAGGTTAGCCTCAGTGAGCCCCCAGTGCAAGGTCTCTTTGGAAGCTTCTGTGAGCGGGTGCAGAGCACCATCTCTCAACTATGGCACCTGAGGTATAGGAAGCTAGAGTGGTAATTGATCCATTTCCATTTGTCATTGACTGGGGACTACTTGCTGGGACTCTGGCTGCCTAGCATTTCTGGCCTGTTTCAAGTGTGGATAAAGCATAGATCTGGGGCTAAAGAAAGACCCCAGGCAGAGGGATACAATGTGAATACAAAGAGGTGTTTGTAGGCAATTTTAGGGCAAGTGCTGATAAGTGGGACACTAACAATGTCTGCCCCAGGCCACCCCTAATACCTCCCACATCCACTCATGCCCTGCTTGGAATTAATCTGTTTTGTTAGTGATTCTCCAAAGTGCTGGCAATTCTCTCTCTCTCTCTCTCTCTCTCTCTCTCTCTCTCTCTCTCACACACACACACACACACACATGATTTCTGAAGCAAAACTACTTCTATTACCCATTATAGAATTTCCTCACTTCAGGCTAGCCCTTGTGCTGGCCTTAGCCTCCCGCTTGATGGGGGAATACAGACCTAGACCTGTGCGAGTTCTGAGCCATGTGCCTCGTCTTGATAGCGTCAGATTGTCCCCTGAGATGGAAAGTACCAAGAGGAGCCTCGGTGAATTCCATGAGTTTCATCCATGTTCCTCTACACTCCCATTACAAGGTACAACCCTGTCAGCTCATGACAATCAGTATTGTAACTTCTCTGCCTGCTCAGCTGTTGGCATGGGATGCCCAATATGTCTGGACAGCAGCCAAAGATCCAGGTGTCTGAAATCCTGACTGTGTGCCCTACCCACCCCTGCCCGTTCCCCTGTTGTCTGCACCCTTATGAAGTCATTCTCCATTCTTTTCAACTAGTACCTCCTGGCCTACCACGTTGGGTGAGGATAGGCACTCTTCTGCAACCAGTAAGAATCAGCATCTGCTACGCTGATGCTAGGAAGTATTTGTTAGAAAAGGGGCCTGTGATCTGCGATTTCTTATAATAAGAAAGATGCATTTGTTCTCAAACAGAACTCCTGAAACTCTTGGAACTTTCAAAATGAAGAGGGCTATAAAGGTGTCTTTTGTTATGTTAATGAGGTGGCTTGTGGAAAGCCCCCTCAGGGTGGGGCTGGTTGCTGGGAGAACCTACCACGTGCTTAGTGGGTTGGACCCATCCCTCACCTCTGGGGAGCAGAGAGGGTCTGGGGGTTGAATTAATCACCAAAGGTCAATGATTTAATGAATCATGCCTTTGTAAAAAAGATGCCACAGAAACTCAAAAGGAGAGGGTTTGGAGAGCTTCCAGGTTGGTGAACATGTGGAGCTTCAGGGAGAGTGGCGAGCTCAGAGAGAACTTGGGAACTCTGCCCCCTTTCCCCAGACCTTGCCCTTTGCATCTCTGCCATCTGGCTGTTCCTGTGTTACGTTCTTTTACAGCGAACTGGTAATCTAATAAGTAGTGCTTCCCTGAGTTCTGTGGGCTGCTCCAGCAAATTAATTGAACTCGAGGAGGGGTTCATTGGAACCTCTAATCTATATCTGATGGACTAGAAGTGCAGGTGACAAGCTGGGCTTCCAACTGTTGTCTGAAGGCTGGGGGAAGAGGAAACTCTTACAGGACTCAGCCCTTAGCCTATGGGATCTGATGCTATCTCTGGCTGGAGAGTCTCAGAATTGAACTGAACTGTAGACACCCATCTGGAGTCTGAGAACGGCCTCCTTGGTTATATGGGGGGAAAACCTCACGCTGGAGGGGCATTAGATAGGAGGGGAAAACTGCTGGCTATGCTAGGAAGATACATTTAGGTACATAATTGCATCTTGATAGCTGAACAGTAGATCTTTTATCACTCAAAGTATCCCTTATTTTATTTTATCCTTTATTTTATATTAGCATTTGGGCATCAAAAATCTTTACATAAGGAAGGCCTGGGGACAGAGAAAAGGGAATAAAGCAAAACAAACATAACCCATGTCCTCCAATTTTCAGGACCTCTTCAATAAGGACAGAGAATGACAACTGTACAAGAGAGCTGGACTTGAAGTACTCAGTCATTGAGTACAACGTGTGAGTTTTCCGCAGTCAAGTGGTAACAGAGAGTAGTCTGTTCAGACCCCACTTAGTTCTGCTGCTTGGGTGCAAGAGGGAACTTATTTTAGCCGTCGGCCCAAATATATTGGTTAAATTATTACCATTTTAATTTAGAGGCAGCTGAGAAAATACATGGCCATTACTCCCAGTGACCGCTAGATTCAAGATGTCTTTTCATTCATTAATTATTAAGGATTGGGCTTTTGTAAGAGGAGGTGATGGTGACCTCTCCTCTCCCTCTCCCTCACCCTCTCCCTCTCCCTCTCCCTCCTCTCTCCCATTTAACACCTCTTTCATAGAGGTGCCATGAGGATTTCTGCCTGTGTGGTAATGAAGTTCAGTAGCCTGCTTTGAATTTGTCAGTGGAAAAGGTGTTATAAAATTTTAAAGTAAAAAATATACTACTCCTAATAAGGATGTTGATCTTGAAATGCAATATGAAAACCAGAGACTGGAAATTTAAAATTTGTAGTGAATTGCCCTAAAGCTCTGATCTCTTCAGACCTCAGGAGCTCAGCAGGGGTGGGCTCAGGGAAGACTTGGATGGAAGACGCTGCAGGATGTGGTAGCCGTGATTCAGTAGGTGGCCCTCTTCCATCCCAAGGTGGTCGGCAGCCAGCTCCCAGCCCTGGGTTATGGAGCCCTGTGCTGCAGAAGAATCATCCATTGGTTGGGATGTAAGACCGAGGTTCTGACCACTTCTGCTCATTAAAAATTCCAGGGCACTTTTATAAGGTTAAGGATGTATCCTTGTGTTCGACAATCTTAGGAAAGTCTAGAAAAAAGAAGATGCGGAAATTTTGGGAGGTTGATTAACACTCCTAGAGGAGAAAATCCAGGCAATTGACTCCACATTTTATCCTGAACTCTCATTTTACAGAGTAGCAAAACAGAACACCTGTTTGAATCACTTTCTCATTGAGGAGCAAATGTGTTTGTAGATAAGAGATAGATCCCCTTTCTTCATATGTTTATATAAGAATGGCTAATTTCAGGAACCACTCCAGTACTTATATAAGGTGATGAAATGACTTGTATTTTGAGGTATTTTCTAGGCTTTTTTTCAGTCCCTTGAATAACTGTTATTTGGAATAGTGAATGGAAAAAGATATGTCATGAATGGTAATTGTTTTGATTTAGAATAATCTGAAAGCTTTTCCTGACCTCGTTTAGCTCTGTATCATCTATAACTCCCAGAACTCTTAACTATGTGTCACCTATAACTTTATATGTAACACATTAATTATGATTACAAAAATCAGAGCAAGAATGTCAAATTTATTCTTAATAAGAAATGGACTAAGGTAAAAAGAAAGAAAGAAAGAAATCAATACAAAGATTAGGTCAAGAGGAGAATGATTATCAGAGGGAACTTAATACATTCCTAGATTTATTTAGTGTCTCCCGTTTTGGGAATGGGACGAGAACCACATTGCTTTCTTCCATGCATCACTTACTATTCTTATTGAGCTCAAAATACCCTGTCTCTAGATTTTGGTTAAAGAAAATCATTGAGCCTAAGCTCCGTATGTAATTTGCCATTTCTGTGGAAAGTTACCATAGCGTTGTGGTTCCAGTAGAATGAAAAAAATGCCTCACCGGTTCAGGCAGACATCAACTCAGATTAACTAATATGGCACTTCCCTCGTGGCTTCTGAATGTGAGATATCGATTATGTTGAGAAGCCCAGATGTTTTCTATTCTGAACTCCATATTAAGGGAAGAAATAGTAGAAGAGCATATTGCTTTCTTTAAGTCTCTTTGTGAGTAAATAATAGTCACTTATGCATGCTGATTACTCCTTTCCTACAGTTTCTACAGGTAGTTCTTTTTAAATGCTGTATTTTGACACTTTTTTTCTGCTACACTTCTGTGTGAGAGCCAACCAGACATGCTATCATCATAAATGGGATTGCCCTTTGGGGCTAATGCTTTGAGGGGTATAAGAATATAAGAGACAGTGTAATACAATAATAAATAGCCCTAGATTCTGTAGGATCCAGTGCAGCTACAAATATAAATAACACGTAAATGTGAAAAGTGTAGGAGAACCGGTCAAGTGCCAGTACTCTTCAGCTGCATTTACTTAGAGTTGCCAAATACACAAATTGCTGGATCATGGCATCAACAGACCAGGAATCCAGACTGTATTGTGGGGCACCTTAATCAAAGCACCTGAAATATCTGTGTGTCTCTTTATGTTTACCCGGTTAGGATGCAATTATCCTTTCCACCCATTTCAGATATTTCATGTGAGCTATGTTAATAAATCATCTTCGGAAGCAAAGACTGAAACTATATTTAAATACAGGTGTCCCCTGAAGTTCATGATACAGCACTTTGTTTCTCCAAAAGACCCACATGAGTCCCTGTTTTCACTAGTTGAATGACATCCGAAGAGGATTTTCATTTTTATGAAAAAGCAAGAAGTGCAGATAATGTTCAGTGTCTGTGTCTGTGAGCCAAGCTGTTAACAGAGGTAGTTGTGCCCAGAGCAGCGAGGAGCACCAGTGAGCTCCTTCCGGCCGACTCTGCTTAGTGGCTCAGCATTAAGCGCCACAACCTTGACCTGTGTCTGGGAGCATCTGTACTTTATCTCAATGTATTTGTCCATCTGTTAGTGAGATGTGTCTGAAGGTATTAGAAAAGCATAAAGAGAGGTGATTTTGGAGATCTGGGAGTATTCAGAATTTTTCCAGTAGATCAATGATAATTGCTTCTTTGCTTTACTCCATTTTGGCTTACAAAAGTTTTGATAGATATACTCTCCTTTCAGATTGCAGTAGAAACCTGAGCTTGTATTTCTTTTTAATATAAACTGCATTATAATGGCCAAAGACTAAATCTTTGTATTTTTAATTTTTTAAATTTCACTTACATATTATTGAGCAATTATTTCATAACAAATTAACCAAACATCCAAAGAATTTCAGTGTGTGAACAATACAGAGAAAACAAGCACATTTGTAATGTGCATGCCAACAGCATGCCATGGGGTGCCTGGGTGGTTCAGTCCATTAAGCATCTGACATGACTCTAGACTTCAGCTTAGGTCATGATTTCAGGGGTGCTGTATGGAGCCAAACATTGGGTTCTGTGCTGGGTGTGGAGGCTGCTTAAGATTCTCTTCCTCTGCCCTGTCTGCTCACATTCTCTCTCTCTCTCAAATGAATAAATCTTAAAAAAAAAAAAATGACAAGCCTAAGCATAGGCAGAAGTAACAATGATTCTTTTTTAGTAGTATCAGAGACAATGCAAAATATAATTTTTTCTTTTTTTTAATTTTTAAAAGATTTTATTTATTCATTTGACAGAGAGAGGGACCACAAGCAGGGGGAACAGCAGAGGGAGAGGGAGAAGTGGGCTCCTCATTGAGCAAGGAGCCCCATGTGGGACTGGATCCCAGGCCAGGGATCATGACCCGAACCAAAGACAGATGCTTAACTAACTGAGCCACAAAGGCACTCCTAATTTTTTTCTTTTGATATTATAGATTCACATGTAGTTGTGAGAAATAATTTAGAAATTCACATAACTTTACCCAGTTTCCTCCAATGATAACATCTTGAAAAACTATAGTACAATCTCACAAGCAGGCTATAAGCATTGATATAATCAAGATACAAAACAGATTCAGCAACACCATGATCGGGCCAGCTGAATGTTTATAGCCATACATATTTCCTAACCATTGAACCCCCACCTGACATCTGCCAATCATTAAGGGCTCTCCATTTTTATACTTTTTTTTTTTTTAAATTTAAGAATGTTATATAAGTGGGATCATACAATATGTAACATTTGGTGGTTGGCTTTTTTTTGCTCAGCACAAGTCCCTGGAGATTAATCTAAGTTTTTGTGTGTATCAGTAGTTTGTTATTTTTAATTACTGAGTAGTATTCTGAGAAATATCCTTTTTAAGCTCTAAACACACCTCACTGGGAATGCTGCTTTACCTAGGGAACCCTTGTTTTTGAGTAAAGTGCACAATGGAAGAATTAATAACACATAATGAGAGGGCTATTTCTTGCTGCAGTTTACTTTCAAAATTCTGGTAGTTTAAATGAACTATGAGCAACAACAAGATGAATATGGCTGGAAAACACAGTTGACATATTTTTAAGTTATAGTCATATAAACACATGTATCTCTGATCATGAGAAGTAATACAAGTATTTTGTTCTCTTCTTTATCAGCAAAATCAGACCTAGAGCATTCCAGAATGCTGCTGATAAGCAAGTATGAAGGCTACAAAAATACTGGAGGGCCAAAATCCATGTTGTCCAATAAATTGTTCTACAAATGGGGAATTTCTCTCTTGAGGAAAATAAGGCTTCATAAAGATTTCAAATATTTTGAATGCTGCTATGTATGGAAACTAACAAACTCTTATTTTATATTTCCCCTAAAACAGAACTGGGAAATATATTTGAGAAGAGGCAGATTTTACATCAATGTAAGGGGAAGCTTCCCCCCACCCCAGTTTTATTGAGATATCATATGTATAGACATTTGGCTGATTATGATTTCCTCCAAAATGATAAGGAAGTGCAAAACACTTTACTAACCTTTCAACACACTAGTAGGTTTCATATAAAAGGGGATTAAATTTATAGACCAAAGTTGTTTTTGGGCTAAGCACAATTTTTTCCCGGCATCTTGCTAGGACACGCACAAAAAGTTTGGGTGCTGTTATAACTTAGTAAAAAAATAACTTTAAAATTCAGTGGTGTTGGAATATCAAAAGAAATAGTCTATATATATATATATATATGTATATATATATATATATATATATATATTTCTATCAAGTAACCAATGAATTTTTCCCTGTAAGTATGTTCTAATTGAAAACACAAGTGATCCTTAAATTCCAACATTTTAAAATGCTCTGTACATCAGTAGCAGCAGTAGAATGGTGGTATTTCTTCAGGAGGCCAGTATTTGTCTCAGTCTCAGACAATTTATTGATAATTTATTTGGTGGGCACTGTACTTTCTTCTACTTCTTCTACCAAAGTAGATTTTTTTTCATGCTATCATGTATTCCTTTTAAATTTTGCTGAAATTCATTCCTCTTTATAAAAGCACTTGAGGGTCCCTTTAATAGTGAAGCCCGTTATCGCAGACTTTAGTAAATATGGGTTGCAATTTGTTCATTAAGATGATGTTACTGAAAATCTCTGCAACTCTTCCCCTCTTACGTGCCCTCTACCCACCTTTGCCCCAACAACAAAATATTTAGTTTCTTTGATTGCCTTATATCTTATATTTTGTGGCTTTATCCGGATTCCCCTGGAAGAGACTTTTTGCTTTGTTTTGAAATTAAAGTGAATGGTCTTGAAGAATAAGGCACAAGAGTAAATCTTTATTACTTCCAGGCTTTTGCCAACATACTGCATGTACTTTGAGATCAGGGTTATTTTTAAAGTAATTATTACCGAACAGAAATTAGTTCACTCTTAGTCCAACCCCCGTTTTTCTACTACCATTTACTTCTCCAGACACAACTGAAAATTACTATTCATAATGATGGGTCTGAGACACTACAAAATTTTGAATCATCCCAGAAAGATTCATTTAAGCCTGTCATGTGGGTGGTACGAAAGCAGAGAAGTGGAAGAATTTATTAAAACAAAAACAAAAACCTCTTTAAAATAGTAATATAAGCAATTTTAAAGCTCAACTACTCATACTCTTTATAGCATTTTGTTATTTGTATAGAAATATATGTACAATATAGAAGATGTACAAAATAGAAGAGCATTCCCAGCTCTTCTGTTTGACTCAGGTACTCTGTGCCTTGCTCTCATGGCTTGTGATTTCCTTCCTCCTTAATACCCTTGTCCCCTGAGGTTGAGACATGGATGGTGTCAAGAATTCGAGAAAGGAAAGTGATTAGTCTTCACTTCTATACAGAGCATCACCTTTAGATGTGTATGTATACGAGACTCTTAAGTGAAAAGCAGGCTGATTTCACATACACAAAGTAATTTGTGATTATTTGGGAGACTAACAAAATATATATTTGTATCCTTACATAATCACTTTTTGAAGAATTACAGGTCTAGAGGAGTTACTGAAATTACTGGTCTTACTGATGTGTTACTAATGGTATCAATGAGAAGAACTGATGTGATGGAGGGCACATCACTGCATGGGAGGAAAGATTTGGATTCTAGGCCTGGCCAGGATCATATCTATTCTTTTTTTTTTTTTTTTTAAGATTTTATTTATTTATTTAACAGACAGAGATCACAAGTAGGCAGAGAGGCAGGCAGAGGAGACGGGGAAGGAGGCTCCCCACTGAGCAGAGAGCATGACACGGGGCTCGATCCCAGGACCCAAGATCATGACCTGAGCCGAAGGCAGAGGCTTAACCCACTGAGCCACCCAGGCACCCCAGGATCATATCTATTCTACAAATCATATCTAATATGTCTCATTTCCAAATTTTAGAACTAGATTAAAAAAAAAATCATGCTTTATGTCCACAATAGCCAAACTATGGAAAGAACCTAGATGTCCATCAACAGATGAATGGATAAAGAAGATGTGGTATATATACAAAATGGAATACTATGCAGCCATCAAAAGAAATGAAATCTTGCCATTTGTGATGACATGGATGGAACTAGAGGGTATTATGCTAAGCGAAATAAGTCAATCGGAGAAAGACAACTATCATATGATCTCCCTGATATGAGGAAGTGGAGATGCAACGTGGGGGGTTTGGGGGGCAGGAAAAGAATAAATGAAACAAGATGAGATCTGGAGGGAGACAAACCATTAGAGACTCTTAATCTCACAAAACAAACTGAGGGTAGCTGGGAGGAGAGGGGTCGGGAGAGGGTGGCGGGGTTATGGACATTGGGGAGGGTATGTGCTATGGTGAGTGCTGTGAAGTGTGTAAATCTGGTGATTCACAGACCTGTACCCCTGGGGCTAAAAATACATTAGATGTTTATAAAAAAAAATTTTAAATTTAAAAAAATCATGCATTTGTGTTGGAGACTAACTGAGGGAATTTATGGGGAAATGACTGGAAGGAAGGGCTAAGAAAGATGAATATGGTAGTCGGCAAGCTATTGAGACCTTGAGATTCACCCAGTGTTTACTGTAACAGCCTTCAGAAGAACGAGTTAAGTTTTATTAGTGAATCAGGTACTAGCTGTTTCAAAAATTCCCAGATATCTTTAGGGTAAATACCCAGTAGTGCAATTGCTGGGTCATAGGGTAGTTCTATTTTCAACATTTTGAGGAACCTCCATGCTGTTTTCCAGAGTGGTTGCACCAGCTTGCATTCCCACCAACAGTGGAGGAGGGTTCCCCTTTCTCCACATCCTCGCCAGCATCTGTCATTTCCTGACTTGTTAATTTTAGCCATTCTGACTGGTGTGAGGTGATATCTCATTGTGGTTTTGATTTGTATTTCCCTGATGCCGAGTGATGTGGAGCACTTTTTCATGTGTCTGTTGGCCATCTGGATGTCTTCTTTGCAGAAATGTCTGTTCATGTCCTCTGCCCATTTCTTGATTGGATTGTTTGTAGTGATCCGAAGGGGCACGTGTACCCGAATGTTTATAGCAGCAATGTCTACAATAGCCAGACTATGGAAAGAACCTAGATGTCCATCAACAGATGAATGGATAAAGAAGATGTGGTATATATACACAATGGAATACTATGCAGCCATCAAAAGAAATGAAATCATGCCATTTGCGACGACGTGGATGGAACTAGAGCGTATCATGCTTAGTGAAATAAGTCAATCGGAGAAAGACAACTATCATATGATCTCCCTGATATGAGGACATGGAGAAGCAACACGGGGGGGTAGGGGGATAGGAGAAGAGTAAATGAAACAAGATGGGATTGGGAGGGAGACAAACCATAAATGACTCTTAATCTCACAAAACAAACTGGGGGTTGATGGGGGGAGGTGGGATTGGGAGAGGGGGAGCGGGCTATGGACATTGGGGAGGGGAGGCGAACCATAAGAGACTATGGACTCTGAAAAACAACCTGAGGGTTTTGAAGGGTCAGGGGTGGGAGGTTGGGGCAACCTGAGGGTTTTGAAGGGTCAGGGGTGGGAGGTTGGGGGAACAGGTGGTGGGTAATGGGGAGGGCACGTTTTGCATGGAGCACTGGGTGTTGTGCAAAAAGAATGAATACTGTTACACTGAAAAAATAAATAAAATGAAAAAAAAAAATTCCCAGATAAAGTGTCACTGGCTAGAGCTGTGCTGTGTCTGAGATTATGATCTCCTTGGGCCCTGTGCCTAAAGCCTTTGTCTGCAAAAGGCTTTGTTCCTTAAATCCATTGTGACAAATATTATCATTTTCTGCATGTGCCACAAAGTGAACAAGGTTGGGCAGCCCTGTACCTAAAGCATTCTGATTTCCTTGACAGTTTGTTTAGAAAAGGTGGAGCCAGGAATTAACAGCACCCAAAGCATGTTGTAGAAAACACCGACTCTGTGTCAGACTACGTGGATCTAGAGGGTATGGAAGGTAAAGGCAGCTGTCCTGGTGATTTGTACGGTGGACAGTCTGATGCTCTGTTAGTAACAGTTATGTGGGGGCAATCTGTTCTCACACCTTGCTTTTTTTCTTATAATGTTTCTTTACTTTTTCTTTTAAAGATTTTATTTATGTGTTGGAGAGAGAGAAAGAGAAAGCAGGAGCTTCAGGGAGGGACGGGGGAGAAGGAGAAGCAGGCTCCCTGCTGAGTAGGGAGCCCGTTGCAGGACTGGATCCCAGGACGCTGGAATCACCACCCAAGCTGAAGGCAGATGCTTAACTGACTGAGCCACCCAGGCCCTGTCTTATCTTTGTCTTCCTATGCAAGTTTGCAATTGTATTTCCAAAGCTATTACTTAAATTCTTTGGAAATTAAACAGGGGCAGCACTCCACAGAGGGAGGGGGATGTTACATTAACAGATACAAGCTTTCTATGTTTTTTTTTCCCCCCCTGACTAGCTGTGGAATAATGAGGTTTGGTAAGGTCTATCTTTGCAAAATGTTTAATTTTTTAGATTGATTTCAACTCCTAGAGTAGTGTTAATTGGAAGAGTGGGAGACTATGCCATAAATCATGATGTAAGATATGACTCTTAAGTAATTTTTATTTAGATATCCCCTAATCCTCCTTTCTCAGCTGAAATTTGCTACCCAAATGCATATGGTTAAATTGTTTTTCTCTTTGTTCCTACCAGAAAAACTGCTGTGGATTATAGATATTTCCTCTGAGAATCCATACAAAGTTTTCAAAACCTTGATTATTACCTATTTCTCTTATAAATGAGTAACTTATGAACTTATGTAATGATTTTTTTTTTTTTAGAGCAACATTCCATAAAAAGTGTTGTTGCATGATTCTGCCTATCAGTCTGCTCCAGGCTGCAGAATCTTCAGTGAAGATTTTGCGGGATCTGTCCACTTGTGTAATTAGTTGTATAAACATACGAAGTTTGTCTTTAACTTAGGACTTCATAAGACGATAAAGATATCTGTTCCTTTTATTCTCTCATCCTTTATTCACTGACTTTGTCATTCATCAAGACACACAGCAAGTGTGCATGGAGCTCCTACCATGTGCTGGGCACAACCTGGTCATTGGTGGTACACAGCAAAGAAGACAAAGACATTTGTGGCCTTTGTTCACATAACACTTACACCCTAGTGAAGGGAGATGCATGATAAACAAGGAAACAAATAACTGAGCAAGACCATTTCGTATAGTGATAAGTGCTATAAATAGAATGCAACAGGGTTGTGTGGTGGTGAATGAAAAAATGTGTGTATGCACATAGAGATCCAAGACTTTTTGATAAGATGTTTAGGAGAAAAGCCTTTCTAAAATGATAATATTTAAGATGAGAACTGATGGAGCAGAAAGAGGCAGCTATGTGAAGTTTGTCAATATTAAGGTCCTAAGCAGGATTTTCAATTTGACATGATAAAGAACAGAATGATGGCTTGAGGGGCAAGAGATGGACCCCCCCCCCCCCCCCGCCATGAGAAGTCACTAGCCATGCAAGGCTATTAAATTTTCAATTAATTAAAAAGGTATAAAAACTCAGTTCCTCTGTGGCACTATGTTTCAAGTACTCAAAAGCCTCCTGTGACTAGTGGCTACCATATTGGACAGAGTATTTTCTCTGCACTGAAGAATGTTCTGATGGACAGGGTTGCACCAGTGAAGCAGGAGAATTATAACAGGAGAGGGCACAGAGTGTGGTTTGCAAAGATCATGAAGGTCCCTATAGGTGGCTATGAGAACTGCAAGTTCAAGGAGAAGCCTCTGGATGGTTTTAAACAGGGAGTGGCATCATTTGACTTAACATTTTAAAATTCTCACTCTGGCTGCTGTGTGGAAAATGTCCTGGCCAGAGATGTCCAGATTAAAAAAAAAAAAAAATCATGCATTTAATCAAATGTCTTTGGTTGGTTATTATGAGATGGTGAAAAGCAGATAATAGATTCAAGATATATATTAGAGGCAGAATCAAAAAGACTTGCTAATAGATTGGGAGTAAAGTAAGGTAAATAAAAGAAGGAATTGAGGGAAGTGCCCTCTTGGGGCCTGAGCAACTAGATAGGTGGTTATGTTTTTTCCTGTGGGTGGGAGGACTGAGGAGAAATAGTTTGGGTACTTGGGGCTTGGTGGAAGGGCAGGGAGGGAGTTGGATGGTAAGAATTTTGTTTTGTATATATTACATTCTAGATACCCATTTGATGTGTATGCAGAGAGGTCAGGTAGGTAGTAGGGAATGGGTAACCCCTGCTACAGAGGATAAACTTTCAAAATTTAACAGAATTCCCTTGAGCATAACTCTATTTGGCAAAAGATATGCAGTGGGGTTGACTTCTAGATCCTCTTCACAAAGTAGTAATGAAAACACTGTTGCTAGATTTGGCTAAGTAGAGAGCTTTACCAAGTCAAACTTGAATTTTTCTTTCCATTTTCTGGAAAGTGGAATTATTATGTAAGGATACAAATACATATGTGTGTATATGTATATTTCATTAGTCTTCCAAATAATGATAAATTGTTTTACATATGTGGAATCAGCATGCTTTTCACTTAGGAGTCTTCATATACATAGAGTTACTGATACTATCAATGAGAAAAACTGATGTGATGGAGAACACACCAACATATGGTCAGAAAGACTTGGATGCTAATTTCCTGTGTGTGCTTTTTTTTATCCTTTGGCTGCGTTGTCACTTTCTTGAATTAGGACTCATTGCTGGGTATAGAAAATGGGCAGTTTTATTTCTTGGTGATTACTCAATGTCCACGGTATATATTGGGTCTTCATTTAAAATAATCTCTATGATCTTTGTCACTTCTTTACTATGGTGCTGCAGCTTTCTGCATCTCTCTTCTAATAAGAGTATTTGCTATTTTCGATCATCTGCTTCCAGGGTCTGGATAGCAGTGAGGGTGAAGGGAATGATGGCATCTACCTTCTTTCCTTTGTGTGGGAAAAACAGCCTTCTGGTTGTGGTTTTTGTTGAGAATGGGGAGAAAGCCAGATGCTAGGACATCACCTCTGCAACACCACTGAACACAAGAGTGTCCGTTTAACAGCAGACCTAGTATTCTTGCTTTACTGCGTGAACAAATGCTATTCTTTTTTTTTTCTGTGACAGTTTTGTAAAAAATCTACATTCCATCTTTTACAAATTCAGTTTTTATGATGATTTATTATTTTTTTTTTCTGAAGAACTGAGATTATTGTGGGGGTAAGGGACAGAGAAAATAGAAATATTCTAATATTCTAATATTCCCCTCACTATGCCTTTCTTTCCAACCATGCCATAGTTTTCATTTGGAGATGCTATTTTTGATGCTGACAGATAGTAGCGTGATTTTCCAATCCGGGTTTTTCACTCTGAACTGTTTCAGGTAGGCTCTGGCATATGAAACATATATCTAAAAAGGAAACTCAGAAAAGTATGTGTGCATGCTAGGGGGCTCATTTGTCTTTGGCAAAGACACTGCTGCTTCTCCTTCCTTAATTATTAAACAGATGGTTCTCAGTGCCATTGACTGCCTGCCCAACTTGTGCTCCCTGTGAGAGTACAGTTTGGACATCTGATGGAGAGTTGTATCATCATAGTTCCTCATATCCATTTGTATCATAAATTAATATTAATACCTGCCTCTAAGGAGAGCAGGCTGTTTCCCATGAAGCTAAGTTTAAGGCTTTAGCCATCTTCCCCCATGTCCCCACAAATTAATTTTATCTCAAATATCTCCTTTGGTTTTTCTTTATATTACTTTATCTCTACACACAAAATACCATGGCATACTGAACCAATTATCCAAATACTCCAGGCTAGAAACACACTTTAACCTGGGATGTCAAGATAATTAAGACAAAATTGGATTATTATTAATATTATTAGTGAAGGCAAATGACTTCTAAAGTATCCATATTAAACATGGATGAGAGTGGACTGTCATACTCTTATGTTCTAAGTGAAAAAAGGAACTAGCTCGCAACATTGATGGATTTTTAAAAGCCCATTGAACAGATAGGGAATTATTTTCCGTATTCTGCCAAAAGAATTAGCTTAAATTTTTTTCTTTAGTTTCTCAGATACTACATTACTACAGTGTATGGATGGTGCATCTTGTAAACATCCTAACTATGGTCCTGATTTTTTTCTCAAAAGCTTTTTTTATGGTAGACGCACTATTTCACAACGGGACAGTGCTTCTCAGTGCTTTCCTCGTGTTAACCCACCCGGCCTCACTTTCCCCTTGAGATGTAATTCCTTTATGACTGGCTATTTAGGCTTAATCTGGTAAACCTTCCTGAGGTAGGGTCACTTAATCTCCGTGTATTTATCATCCACCCCCAACAGCTGTTACCTAATAACTCTCAGACCCTAGACTTTTTAAGTAACTATTTGTAAACGAGGAATGCTCCCCCAGCCTTATTTAACAATGCTATTAGGGTTTTGGTAACTTGAGATTTTTTTCCAGCATTTGGAACGATGGGAAAGTCTTGGGTTCTCTGTTTCAAACAGACTTTCCAGTAGGAGCGGCCAAAGCATTACAGTGTCACCTAAAATTGGTTTGTTTTTGTAACTGACTTGGGAGCTAAGAAGCATCTTTGAATTGTAGCTGTCATTTTTAATGACAGGAGGAAGTATGTCGGTTTCCACCACCTGCCATGTAGCCAAGGACAATGTTTTTTTCCTAGCGTCCTACGAACTCAGCCTGAGGTTCAGCCACAGGCCCCCGCGACCCCAGGCTTCGGGAAGCTGGGCGGAGAACCGGCCTCCCCAACCCTTTCTCCCACGAGCTGGAGGAGCGGGACCCGATCCCGGGAATGGAGCGAGGAGCTGAGAGCAGCGCCTCCTCCGGGGCGGGTGCTGGGCTGGGAAAGCTTTCCTAGGGAGATGCCTTAAAGAAAGCAAGCAAGCGGAATTGCGGATCACTCCAATTGCCTGCTTCTTTAGAGTTTTAACCTGTTATCTCCACTCCTTTCCCGGTTGCAAAACTGCAAATCACCACCTACATCGTACCAAAAAGAAAGGGGAAAAAGTAATTCCCATTCTCCCTTCTCACCCTCCCTTCCTCTCCAGCTCGCTCGCCCTCCCTCCCTCCTTGCGACTGCCGCTAGCCTCTCCGACCGTGCCTCTTTCCGACGGGACTCAGCAACTTCTCGGTGATTTCTCAGCCCAATTTCCATTTTGTTTCCACCCTTTGCCATGAGGTGGACTGACAGACGCAGGGGAGGCTTTGCTGTCTGCCCCGGGGAATGGCGGCTGGCTTCCTGGGGCCGTGCCGGGGAGGATCGGCCGAGGAGAGAAAAAGAGTGATAGAGAAAGCGCCGCAGGAAGGAAGAGAAGGGGCACCGCCGTCGGCCGCGGCCCGGCGCGCAGCAGCGCAGCGCCAGCGGCGCCCGACATGGCCCCGAGCTCGCCCTGCGCCCCCGGCTCCTCCGGCGTCTGCAGCCCCCGGGCGCCGGGCGCGTGGGGCAAGCTTTAACATCCTGAAGTAGGCAGAGACCCCGGAGGATACAAATCGGGGGTGGGGGTGGAGCACAATTTTTAAGAGTTTTTCCAAGAGCGAAAAGGAGGAAGTCTGATCGTTTCTGCCTGTGCTAGCTTTTAACTTGAAGGCGTCTCTTTGGAGCATCCAGCATTCTCCAGGAGTTACTGGAGAGCCGACACTCGCGGTGGCTCGGGGGCCTGGAGAGGAGATGGTCCGAGGGGGTATTAGGCAGAGGGTGCGCGCGGGCACGTGTCGGGGTGGGGGCGTCCAGGAGACCCGGGGGATTCCGCGAAGAGGGCTCACAATGGCAGCGCTCCGCGACGCCGCGCGGGTCGGGGACCAGCCCGGCCGCGGTGGGGAGCCCCGAGCCCCCGCGGCGGGCCCGGACAGTCCCGCTGGTGGCACCGGCCCCGCACGGTCGCGGGACTCCGGCCGCCGCTGGGGAGATCTGGTGCTGAGGCCGCTCGGGCGCTCCCGGAAACTTTCCTCGGCGCTGTGCGCGGGCTCCCTGTCCTTTCTGCTGGCCCTGCTGGTGAGGCTGGCGCGCGGAGAGATCAGCCGCGAGCCCGCGCGGAGGGAGGCGGCGGAGGAAGCGGCCCCGGGCGCAGAAGGGGGCGTCGTCCCGGGGCTGCGGGGAGGTGCTCCTGGGGGCGGTGCGCCGCTCAGCCCCTGGCTGCAGCCCTCGGCGCTGCTCTTCAGTCTCGTGTGTGCTTTCTTCTGGATGGGCTTGTGCCTCCTGCGCGCCGGGGTGCGCCTGCCTCTGGCCGTCGCCCTGCTGGCCGCCTGCTGCGGGGGGGAAGCGCTCGTCCAGATAGGGCTGGGCGTCGGGGAGGATCACTTACTGTCGCTGCCGGCCGCGGGGGTGGTGCTCAGCTGCTTGGCCGCCGCGACATGGCTGGTGCTGAGGCTGAGGCTGGGCGTCCTCATGATCGCCTGGACTAGCGCGGTCAGGACCGTGTCCCTCATTTCCTTAGAGAGGTTCAAGGTCGCCTGGAGACCTTACCTGGCGTACTTGGCCGGCGTGCTGGGGCTGCTCCTGGCCAGGTACGTGGAGCAAATCTTGCCGCAGTCCGCGGGGGCGGCTCCGAGGGAGCATTTCGGGTCCCAGCTCATTGCTGGGACCAGGGAAGATACCCCCGTGTTTAAGAGGAGGAGGCGGTCCAGCTCCGTGGTGTCCGCGGAGATGTCCGGCTGCAGCAGCAAGTCGCATCGTAGGACCTCCCTGCCCTGCATACCGAGGGAACAGGTAAGCCCTGGCAAGCTTCTCGAACTCGCCTCTGGGGAGGACTTGAACCGCTGGGGGTTCGCCACAAAGTGGAGGGAATCCGAGTGCTGGGAACTAAAGGGAAGATAGTCTAAAAAAGTGGTGTAACTTCAGACTCAGTAGTAAACGAGAGAGTTACTCTCCCCGTCTCGCACAGTATTTTCTAATCTGAACAACAGGAACAATAATAAGGAACAAAACTAGAGGGCATTTGCAGGGTCTTCCACACCTGGGCCCACTTTTTAGATCTGCTACACCTGGCGTAGGACCTCCCCTACGCTTGGGTCCCCTCCTAGTCTTTCTCCTTTAGCAGAAATCCTCCAGTATAGATGTTTTTTTTTTTTTTTTTTTTTTTTTTTTTTTTTTTTTTAAAGCAGTGGGTGATGTTTCAACACGTGGATTTTACTCCATTTCTTTAATACTTTTGATAAAGTTTCTTCTAAAGTGATAAGTCAGCGTTTATGGAAGTCAGTAAAAAAAATTCGGAAGTAAAAGGAAGGAATGCTTACAGGTGAGGGGATACACACTCTCTGGAAGAGGCTGCGTTTGGTGGTGCCCAGTTTGTTTTGGGGGACATAGGTTATTACATGCTAATGTGTCCTGTATCCTGATAATCAGCTTCTATTTGGGGAACAATATGTCTGAACTGCAGAATTTGTCAAAGTCTTGAACTGCGCTGTTGGTGTCAGCTAAAAAAATTCTTTTGAGTACATAAGTGAATGTTTAGAAATTTAGTGGATTTCTACAGATTACACAGGAAATATTAATTCAGGAGAATAATTTCAACATTGCTGGTGCTGTAAATCTCTCAGAAAGGAAGGAGAGAAGGAATCTAGAATTAGGAGTGAAGTTGTCCTAGAAAAAAGTTTAATGAATTTTGGGGATGAATCTCCTTATTATCAGTAAGCGTTTTAAGGCCACGGAATATAGTTGTTATAAAGGGCATAAAAGAACAAATCCCAATTTTAAATACAAATTGTTTCTGAAAAGGTGTACTTAAGTGTTTGCTTCTCTACTCCAAACAGATGTGACACTTGCGGGTGGGGGTTGTAGAGAGCTGATTATGTTCAGCAAGTGGAAATTTACACTTTTCCCACTTAAATTTATGCCTACCTGTGGCCCTATTACGACAACTTTAGTGAGTGGGAGAATGTCTTAAGATGTAGTAAGCTTTTTTTTTTTTTTTTTTTTTTTAATAGGTTATTCTGTGGAGAATCCTTTAGATAGCAGTCACCATATGGTGTGGTGGTTTGTTTTTGAAATGGAGTTGATTACACAGAATGTAGTTGTTTGACATTATTTAGCAGAATGAATGACAGCATCATGGTCACTGTGTTTGTTTTAAAACTAATGTACTTATTTAGCTTTTTGTTTAGATAAAGCAAATATTTCTTGGGTATAAGCTTACTCTAAGAGTGAAGTTAAAAACAGGACACTGACTTAGTTTTGTGAGAAGTTTGGAAATCACCAGAATAAAGATATCTATTGAAGGGTAAACTGATAAGGGGGAAAACACAGTTTAACTTCTTTTCAAAGTGTCAGGAGAGAATGTCTTTTTAAATGAAAACATTGCTAGTTTAATTATGTTTAGACAACTTTCTTTAACTTAAAGAGGAATGTGATGTGATCACTGCAGAACTGAACCATAATTTGTAAGACAAATCTGTGATTTAATCATAAATAACTTCAAATTAATGTCATTTAGCCTCTTAAATTTCCGAATTACCATGTAACATTTAGAAGGTAAGAAGTTAAAGGTGGATTTAAGATAAGGTGATTTAGGTGAGTTAACCAGCAGTGTTAATTAATCTGCAGATTTTTATTGGTTTTCTCTGGTTTGGATTGATAAATGGAGAATTCAGATAATCTGCAGATTTATAAGAAAATAACTGAGCATCGCATTTTAAAATGTTTTGCTGATTAATGCTGTTGGAACTGGACATTTGTAATCTATTTTGGTCATTTTCTTTGGTCACTTTTTTTTAAAGGCTGTGTTTATAGAGAATGTTCTAAAGTGAGAGACTGTATCTCTTATGGTTGATGGAAAAACAAGGTTGCATTTAGCAGAAATTTAGATCCTTGAAGTTTTAATGAGGGCCCCGGTTAGTGTGTGTGTGTGTGTTACTCAAGACCGGTTTTTTATATGCGGCCCATTAAAATTGTTGTTGAGTGTAATTGCGTGGGGGAGGTGGGGTGGGTGGGAAGTAACTTGGAATAGTCTCTTGTAAGATAGGGCAATGTCTCATACGTTAGCCTAACTGTGTGAACAGTTCAGGAGCTATATAGTAAATGTCTTATCTGTTTTATCATAAGGAAGCAAACTTCTGGTTAAGAGTGCAAAGTATACACTGTCATCTGCAGACTTTATGAAGTCAAGAATCAAAATACTTGTAAAACACATATATAACCCTGCCCTGAATGCTACCTGATTAGGAATTCTTTTATGAAAGAATGACTACTTTCAATTCAAGATAATACTCAGGCAACAAGCGAATTTTAAATAGAGGTGTAAGGACATAAAGCACAGAAAGTCTGGGAAAGGCCCCTTGAGAACTTATTTGGACCTTGCTCATGGTGAGGTTTAAAGGTGAGAGAATTTCAGCCTTTTTCTCTGTGTGAACGGTAGTGGCCACTTATGAACTACCTCTCTTCAGTGACTCCATTCTAAAAGGTTAAGGAGAATAGGTGATAAAATTCTCACGAGAGAAAGCAACTGACAGAGATATCTGCCTCCCTTTTCGCCTTCCTTCCTAAACCACAGTTAAGTCTCTGGATTGGATATTGCATATGGAATGAATTTTGCAGTGTGGATGGCAAGGATGGCTTTCAGCAAAGAATCAAGAAATAGGTCCAGTCTTCAGTCACAGAATTCATCTGATGCTGGGTCTGTCTGTGAATATAAGTGAACGTATCTTCACTCTTAGGAAGGAAAAGTTTGTAGCATTTGTAGGCTTTTAGTTGAGTAGTACCGGTCCAGTATTCTCATGACTCAGGCTGATTTTGTAGATCAGTGTGTCAAACTGTACTTTTTTGGTTGGCAGACTTGTCCATTACTGCACCATCTAAACATTGCACTATACAGAGATACTTAGAATTTCTTGAATTATTAGATATTTTGTATGACAAATAGATACATTATTTTTTAACTCAGTATTTTTTTTTAAATATTTTATTTATTTATTTGACAGAGAGAGAGGTCACAAGTAGGCAGAGAGGCAGGCAGAGAGAGAGGAAGAAACAGGCTCCCCACTGAGCAGAGAGCCTGATGCGGGACTCGATCCCAGGACCCTGAGATCATGACCTGAACCGAAGGCAGAGGCTTAAACCACTGAGCCACCCAGGCGCCCCAACTCAATATTTTAATTATGCAGTTTTTACCATTTGAATATCGTATGTGAAGGGATGTCTCTATTCTCTTTGTACATCGAAGAGTACAATTGGCTCGTTATTCCTCACTAATTACTGTGAACCACCTTGCACATTCATCTTTGAAACATTCCAGACCAATGCCATTTTACTTTAATTACATGCTAAGAATTTAATAGTTTTGTCTATGGTTTCACATGAAGTAAACACAAGGTATAGGTCTCTCTCCATTAATGTGTTTGTCGCGCTTCATGACAAAATTCTTTGTGACATAATATCTGTCAGAAATATATAGCTATATACTTTATCTTGTGTAATTAAAAATCAAAATGTTTTCCATGAGTATTTCCCTAACACTCTGAATTAAACATCTTTAGCAACAATAGATTTTTGTAGGAATGTAAAGGAGTCCGATGGTTGGTTACCAAAAATAGAATCAAATTTTTCATCATTGATGTAAGAAAGATACTTTCAAATGAGAAAACAAACACTAAAACAAAAATATGAGAAATAGAAATGCCTTTTGATGGTAGACACATGACAGACCTTGTTACATCTTCTATCTGAATAACTATAATTTATGTTTATACCATGGATATAAAATACAGAAGTATTTCTTTTGAAAATAATCTGTTGTCCTTTAAGTTCCTAAATACATTTCAGTATAACTTACTGTATTTCTCAAATTGAATACATTTCAAAAACAATTACAGATTTTTAATTCTATCACATTTCAGTAGTATAACTCCGTTTAGGGTGATACAAAGGATAGTATTGATTATATATGACTGGCTGACAGAATTAAAATGAATTAATGTCAACTTCTGAAAACACTAAGAAGAAAAAAAAATTTCTTATCCCTTGGGAAAGGTAAGGGAAAATAATTTTTTTGTGTGTGGGGGGACAAAGTTGTGATTTTTTTTACGTTGTATATACAGATATTTAAAGCATACTGAAAAACTGTTTTAACTGACAGAAATAGTCAGTGAATCTATATAAATTTACAGAGGTTGGAAGGAGTCAAACAGTAATTTTACTCTTTCTGTATTGAGTCTAAAGTGTAAAAAGTTAAAACTGTGGAACTGAAAGAAATGCTGTGTATGCTGGGCTGTCATGTTAATTAAATAAACAACCAGAACAGTGACTCTGTGTATGAAATACATTTTGAAAATCCTGGGCAGGGGGTGCGGGCAGGCTAGGGTGAGTGACACTGGCATGAAAAAGCATTCATTGTATCTGTGGTGACATTTGTGTGAATTTGTTGTATTCTATTAGGAAATAAAACTCTTGAGAAGAATAATCTTTGTAGGACTCTAGTCGAATAAAGGCTTTGCCAAATTTAATTTCGCTTCTCACTTAAATAGGATGGAAGCGGGATGTTTATGAACCTCCGAGTTAGAAATACTTCTGTATATTATAAGATTTCAGTTAATAGGGTTGGTGCCAATAACATCCCCATAGAGTCTGCATAGACTTCATCGAAAGCTTGTCTTACACAATCTATTGAAAGAATGAGTTTATCTTGTATTTAGGGCAGGGGTTGTATTTTTCAGGAAATATTGCTGTTGTGAGGTGTAATCTCATGGATGTATGAGGTGATCAATGCAAGTTTGTAACATGTGGTATCCTAAGAGATTTTGACATGTGGACACAGGGCCTTTGCATAGGGCAAGTTTCTTCGGCTTCTTGAAATGACGCATAACCCTGTTTGTGGTGAATTGTTAGCTGGCCTTCTGTCTTCTATTCCAACAGAGTCTTCTTCCTCCTCTTTCTCTTCTGTGTGATATTTTTAGTTGCATCCTCAAAAAAAACCCTCAAAGTACTTGAGATTGACAACTCAATTTATGTTTGCTTTCTACATTTGTGTTTTTAATGAAGCTCTATTAAGGAATTCAGAATGAACCTCAGAAGGTTCAGACATGTCCATATTCTTACACCTAAAGATGTGCTCTGTTAATATTCAAATGACCGTTATTTCCTTGATGTGGGAATTTAAATTCTTTTGGTAATTACTTATATATACTTTTACTATTGGTAGTATTTTTTAAAAGGAATCCCTTCCCCACCTCCCCCCGACCCAAGGTTCCTAGGGAGTTGTCTTAACTTGAATCTGGGAATATATTTGTGCTGTTGTCAACATAAAATACATAGCTTTGCTCTCTGAAAGAAAAATATCTTGAAGATGTGTCTAACTTGTAGTTCAGAGAAAGATCTATTGGATAATAATAGTAAAAAATATTAGTTGGCCATATGTGTTCACCGTTAAAGTATACTACTGTCTTCTTAAAACGATGGTACCCTTAACTAATATTACCCATGAAGGTCTTTGGTCCGTGAAACTATTAAATGTCATGTGGACACATTTTATCTATGCATTAGGCCTCATGCTAAAAATGATACAGATAGAAGATAGCTTTCACCTCTCCAGAGCCTGAAGCTAGTTATGGTGTTGAGAGGTCAGCGGGAGGAAAGGGGAAATCAGTAAAATAGCTTAAATGGCCTCTTAGATAACAGTTGAAGGAATGCATATGAGAGCTTAGAGTAGGTTTTAAATCTAGATCCAGAACAATTCATTTCTTCATTTGTTCATTTTTCTGGGGTAAAAGTCTTTAGTTTCATAGATTTTAATAACTTCCTCAACACATACTAGTTAAAATAAATGTTTTTAGATTTTGAGCCGCTTTACATTTTGGTGACAGGATTTCTTATTTGAAATGGAAATAAAGGTTAATATACCTTTATAGTGCTTCTGAAATACCGGTAAAAAAAATTGCAGGAGTGAGGAAGTTATATACTTCAATATAGTTGTACAATGATTGTTTTCCTGAGGTAGTTTCTGGCTTCAAGTAATTGGTAGCAGTGAGATCTCAGAATGCTCAATTCTGTGCAGGCTGTAGTTAAGAGACTAAAATTAGTCTGATTTTAGAGAGAAGGAAACTGAGGGAGACTCACCGAAATGTATGTAGCTGGTCTGAGGCAAAATGTTGGCTTTTATCCATTTTTCTCTTGGACCTGAATATGCTGCTGGGGAAGGAGAGTAGGAAAGGAGTCAGGCTGGTGATTTTAAGCCTGAGAATCTTTTGTGGTTTTACACATGAAACTGACTCTAAATTCTCATTCAGAATTAGAGTAAAACCTGTTGAATGGACAGATAATGCAAAACTCTTCTGAGCCCTTACAATGAATTTTCTGGTTATCAAATAGTAGTACCAGGCAGCCTCTG
Source organism: Meles meles (assembly GCF_922984935.1). NCBI lineage: Eukaryota > Metazoa > Chordata > Mammalia > Carnivora > Mustelidae > Meles > Meles meles. Next base: position 63,260,723 of record NC_060072.1, read on the forward strand.
GAATGTATCATTTAGGACTTTGTCCCATGAATGAATATCAGTTGCATTGCAAAGTCTAACTTCGTGGAGTCTTTATCTCATTACAGAAGAGTGTGCTTTGGTGGCTTGACTATTGATTTTTGTTTTCGTTTTAATTTTTTAATCTTTTTCAAAATGTTCAGGCTTTCAAAATTCAAGGCAAAAAGTGATCTGCACATCAGTAAAGCATTTCTTTGTTAGCAAAAACAGCTGGTGGTTTTTGTTCACCTAAATTATTTTGCATGGTTTCCTCAGGAATCCATTAAAATCCATTAAAATGTAAGTAAATAGGATGTAATATTAGAGGAGGTCATGTAGAACATTACCATTTATAAGGTAGGAAGCTAGCTGGGAAAACTCACAAACTAAACAACTTCTACCTGTCTGATCTGATTAGAGTTGTCATTTATTATCGAGGAATCAGAATGACCTTAGATAGTAATAAAATTAGTTAAATGCATTCATGTTCTTCCAACCTGAGATAGTAATAAAGTTACTTGAATGTACTTCTGTTTTTTATCTTAAGAAAGTTTCATACTGTGAATAGTTTTAAAGAGTACATTATGTCTGTTGGTGTGTGTGTGTGTGTACACGTGTGCACAGGTGTGGGAGCCTGTATATGGGAGATTTTTTTTCCTCTGCCAGGAAATTGCTTTGGTTGTATCAGTTTAGTGGAGAAACAGTGTCACCCAGTGGCTTTGATGAAAACAGGCCTGTAAACATTATAGATAAGCACTGCCCAATAGAAATCTAACATGAGCCCCGTACTTAATTTTCTGTTTTCTAATAGCCACATAGAAGAATAAAAAGAAACAGGTGAAATCCACAATAGTTATAATTAAAGTAATCCATGATGGCATAAGAACATAAAGTCAATATAAAAAGAAAGCAAGGTATTTTGTCTGTTTTTTGTTTTTTTTTTTTGTTATAAATTGAAATATTTGGTGTATGTCTTACACTCACAGCCCGTCTCAGTTTGATGTAGCCACATTTCAAGTACTCAGTTAAAACCTGTGACTAATGGCCACCTCTTTGGACAGCACAGCTATTATTTTTAAAGAGATGAAACACTTAAATATTAATGTCACCTCTTTATTATAAGGGCAAACCCATGTAGATTTAAGGATGGCACTTGATATACAATTGTTCAAATTTATATGTGACCATTGGTAACTCTTTTGTGTACCACTAACTACTATGCTAATAGTTGGCAAGTCTGTTTTACCCCTTTTCTTCATTTCACATTATTGCACATATTTAAAAATATTATTTTAATTGGAAGGGTGGTTTCACAGACTTCATGAGTAAGGAACCTTTACGTTAACCTGATTTATAACATAGTATCAAGATAGCCACTTAATTTTTAATTTTGATTTTGCTGTTCAGAGTTTGATTGGTAGTAGGGATTGTGTATGTGTACTGTGTGAACATGTGATTAGTCACGTTCCTGGTGATTAGTGTATCATTGGGTTATCTAATGTGTCTTTAGAAATGAGAGTGTTTATGTTTATAGTGCAGGTCGTTATCTTGGTAACTTAGGAAACTCAAGTGACAGACCTGCCTGGAGTTTTAATGGATGAAAAGTGTTAACAGTGTCTGGAAAGGGCTGATGACTTCTCGCCAGGGCGTATGTAAGCACCACTTTCATGGAGTATACAAAATGAGATGAAAACAGTTCCATGTCTGTGTATAGAAAGGGTTGGGATTTTGCTAGTATGGAATTTCAAGGCTGGGAATTGAGAGGAGTTGGCTTTGGAGTTCTGTGTGATGTCAAACTGCAGGGTGAACTCTGAAAAAGATACTGATTTTGAGAAAGACAGTGATTTTTGAATGTCACCTTTCTTCTTTTCCCTCTCCCCTAACTCCGTAAGTTCAGTAACTCTAGGCATTGTTCCACTATTACATTGAGAATTAATGAGAAAATTACCTTTTCTATAAGGTATGTTCCTTTATATATACTTAGATACATATAAGGGTTTTTTAAAAGAGAATGCATTTATTTAATGTAAGAAGGGTTTATGTCTGTGTGTGATGTTTGTGGTGACCTTTATTTTATAAATTCCCCCATCTTTTTAAAAAAATATTTTTAAAGATTTTATTTATTTATTTGACAGAGATCACAAGTAGGCAGAGAGAGACAGAGAGAGGGAAGCAGGCTCCCCACCGAGCAGAGAGCCCCATGCGGGGCTCGGTTAGGACTCTGGGATCATGACCTGAGCCGAAGGCAGAGGCTTTAACCCACTGAGCCACCCAGGTGCCCCAAATTCCCCCATCTTTAAAAAGCCCATTATTTATCTTCGCATTCCAGAATAAAATAATGAGATAATAGATTTTTTACATATCACTTAGGAAATCTAAAAAAAAACAGAAGACGGTAGAATCATGATATACAAAGAAGCACATTTAGCTGCAATAAAATAATGGACTCAGGCTCACTCCTGGTGAAGTTGGCTATAACATGGACTCAGGCTCACTCTTGGTGAAGTTGGCTAAATTTAGCCTTCTTGAAGTAGCTAGCAGGAGAATAAATGCCATAATAATCATAACTGTTATTTGAAAGGGTTTGTATTTGAATGTAACTAGTCCTTTGCCCAGGCTAATTTCGAAATTGCTTTAAATTAACGTAGAAGTTGGTCTTGTCAAATTTTTTTTTTTTTTGGCTAGTCCTCTTTTCTGTCAGTGTGTGTATATATGTGTGTTTGTATGTATATATATAATTTTTCAAAGAAATACCTTTTATTTAATGTGTTTTTAACCTAGCAGATTCTTATCCCTCAAAGTGTGTTGAAAATTTACAGAATGCCTTTCTTTCCTATACCCCACTGTACCTTGTCAGAATATTGAAATAATGTTGTGCAAGAAGTTTGTGGTTTTGATTTAATAGGATTTTAATAAAAATTTTCCATCTTCTAAAGTAAGTTTAAATAACTGAATATTTATGCTATGTCTGTGGCAAGTGTTTCCCCCTCTCCAGGTATAATCCACTTAAATCAACCTAATGGAAGTTTGAAGTCATTAGAAATATTATTTGCAGGGGGTGGGGGAGTGATGCTTCATTTTGTGGCCGCTCATGTGGAGTCAACATTCTTAGGACATTTTTCAACTAGCCTGAATGCAAATAAATAGGTCTTTTTTTTTTTTTTTTTTTTTAAAGATTTATTTATTTGACAGAGATCACGAGTAAGCAGAGAGGCAGGCAGAGAGAGGGGAGGAAGCAGGCTCCCCGCCGAGCAGAGAGCCCGATGCGGGGCTCGATCCCAGGACCCTGAGATCATGACCTGAACTGAAGGCAGAGGCTTAACCCACTGAGCCACCCAGGTGCCCCAATAGGTCTTATTTTTAAACTAAGTGTTCCATATGATCAAGTTAACAGGTCCACGTAGGACATGCTTCTCAAGGAGGCAGTGGGATTTAAAGCATCCTCTTGTTGGGAGGTTTGTATTTTGGGGTCTTGACCCCGCAGCAGTCTCTCGGGAAGTTTGGAAATCAAGAATCTGTTGAGTTGCCGAGGCTGCCTTCAAAATGTGCTTTCTAGGCTGAGGAACTAAAGTCAGATCCTGATCACAACAGTTTTCATTATAAAAGAATCACACTTTTCAGCCTGCTCTTCTCAGCCATAAAATACTCCCTTTCGAAAATTCTGGCCCAGTGCCTTGCTCATTGTGGGTGCTGGCTGGCAGGTTAAATGGATGGCAAAGAAATAAATGACTTTAAATCTGAAATACTTATCTCCCTAATCTGCTGAGATGGAGCTGGTGATTAAACTGGTTTAAGTGAATTTTTACAGAGAGAAGAAAAGAAAGTTCATCAGCTAGTCTGCAAACTTAGATTTTTTTTTTAAATGTATTTGTATTTTTATTCCTCTAAAAAATATTCTCTTGCGTGTGTCAGGTAAGGGGCTGAATTCGCCTGTGCACTTACTGGGAGGAAATCCCACTTTCAGCATGAGTCCTAGATATTTATTTTTAGCTCATTCCTAACTGAAAATAACCAAAGCTACCACCAAGATCATTGCAGTGTAAAGTTTAAAATGAGCTTTGAAATTAGGTGCATTTTTTAGAAGAATAACAATTGATGTCTCTTTCATGTTCACCCTACAAAGTAATTGAGAAAAAAATCAACGTTGACTTTATTTGTTCCCATCACTTTCTGCCCAAAGTGTTGGCAGGTGTTCTGCTTCCCTTTTACACTAGTAGTCTGTATTTTGTTAGAGTGTCCTATCAAATAGCCGTACATACTGAAATGGCCAACGTAAAGTAAATCTATCTCTATTTTTGTCTTTTAATTGTGCTCCATTACGAAATCTGTTTCGAGCCCGTTGCTTCCAGAGACGGCTTTATGAAATTAGCTTATTTAAAATATCACCCAACTGCAGTGCTCGTCCAATTGTGCTAAAGAATCTAGAAGTTTGGTGGCATAATTTTGGAATCCAGATGAACTGAAAAATCTGCACAAGGGTCTTATGGAAATGATGTTTCCGATTATTCAGTCAATTGTTTGATAGAACTTGACTTGCTAAAATAGAAAGTTTTAAGACAAATGAGAATATTTCGTTGCTGTAGTTTTAATGATTAATATCGAGATATTGTCAAAGCCTTACACTAAAATCAGAAGCATCTCTTTTGACTTAGGTAGGCAGGTTATCATGCCTTTAGATAAAGTAGAAGTACAGGGTTTAGGGGACAAAAGTTATTACCAACTATATTTTATAGAGGCAAGTTTCTTTTACTCTTGGATGTCCAATGGTCTCACAGTAGGCTTTTTTTTTTTTTTTAAAGTTGCTGTTACTGAAAACTATCAGAGTTTGAGATTTCTTTGAGTATGTTATTTTTTAAAAATCTGAACATTTCCATTTGAAAAACAGATGACAAACTAAGAATTTAGTTATAAATTAATTCATATTTTGAAATAATCAAAATATATTTTGGTAAACAAGCCATTTTAAATTTGACATATTAATAAAAAATTTAGAGACAAGTCTTTTAACTATATTTTCATTTTGGAACAGGAAGCTAGCTGTGTGTGTCTGTACCATCTTGAAGAGTGTCTGTTTATACTCTTAATGATTTGTTTTTGCTGTAATTGGAATTGTTTTTGTCAGATAAACGGTGCCTAAATAATAGCACAGTTTTGAAGGCAGTAGCCTCATTTTGTCTGTTTCTCTTTATTTATTTGTTTTTTACTTTAATAATTGGATCAGTTCTTCTTAACCCCTTTGGAGAATGACAACTATAGCTTTTAAATGTTTTCAGTGGAACTTCTGTGAGGAATTAAGTAGTCCTAAATGAAAAGTGTGAGAATTTGATTGGGAATGTTGGGTACAGATATAAAAGAACACCGATTAAGTAAGTTATCTAAAAAATAGAGTGCCACTCAGAAGTGGCACTGAATGAGTGCAGTGAATGAATAGAAGAAATTAAGTCTAGCATTTGCTTGAGCAGAAAGAAGTCTAGATCAAAATCAAAACAATAATTCTTCAGCTAAAAAAGATATTGTATAGTCTTCTGGGGACATAATGCTGGTGTACTGAAAATCTAGAACTTCTCGTGCATTGGAAAGAGGAGAAGACCCTGAGAGAGTCAGTCCTGGACACTGGGCAGGCAGTCCAGCCATGCATTGGCTTGGAATCTGTCTTTAGACCAAAAGCACTTGATTATTTTTCGGAAGCCCTAATGCTGTTCGTGAACTTTCCTGACATTATTACTTTCTGAAACATTTCTTTTCTTCAGTACATTTATCTCTGTGACTTACATATGTACCCTTATGGCAATCTTGTGTGAATTTTTACCTCTTACGTGACCAGATTGATTAAAAAGGTCAGCAAACAAGTGTATTTTATTGAACATCCAGGCCTCTCTTTATTTCACATTGATTATTTGTTACATTCTAGGTATCTCAAGAAGCCTAGATTCTTAGCTTCTCTTTCTCTGGTGTTATTTAATTTCATATAATTATAATGCCATGTTAATGACTATTTTATGAATTCCAACTTTCCATGTTTCTGATTCATAGATTTTTTTAGGGTTCCTTCAGATGCCTTAAAAATCTGTGAGGAGATGGCCTGACCTCCCCATCATCTGGTACTTTCTAAATCTAGCTGCATGTTATAGTTCTCAAATTTTGTATGAATAAAAATTAGCTGAGAAGCCTATTAAAATGATAATTCCTAGGTCCCATGGTCAGATACTCTGATTTAGTTATGTGTAGAGCAGGGTCCAGAAATCTAAGGTTTTAAGGTGCACTCTAGTTAGCTCAGTGGAGAGACATGGGACTATAAATTTGTGTCTCCTAAAACTAGACAGAAATTCCTGACTTGCAGTTTGACTAAACAGATAGTTAAAAAGTGATTGATTCAGCATTGTGGGAAAATCTTTGTCTATACATACACGCAGATTAGAGTTCATGAACCCATGACATTCGTAAAACTTTCATTTTGATTTCCCCATTGAGGATACCTCAGAGGAATTATTTGACCACTCTCTATATCAATTTCTTCTTCTATAAGATAGGAATAACAAATTTTCTACCTGTTTGATGTGGATGTTATAAAGCTGAAATAAAAATCAGTTGCTGTAAAAATGTTAGGTCGAAAGAATATATGCACTGAGACAAGCCAAGGCTTTGTGGTGTGTACAAGTTTCTTCAACTTTCTGAACTTTAATAATCCTATCATACGATGAGAATAATACAGCCTATTTTTTAAGGTATGAAGATAAAATTAGTGGAAATAATGGACATTGGTTCTTGTCTGATATCCCTCCCAACTGAACAAGATCGGTGTTCGTTCCTACCTACATATTAGGACCGTGTCATTGAAGGTTGTGGGCTTATATCAGGAAATAGAAGTTTACATTTGATTTAAAAAAACAGACTTGTAAGTCTTACAAAACATCGAGGTTTTTGGGAAGTTAATTAAAATATTAGAATTGCTTATATCATGACCACAGCTACCAACAAATGAAGAGCCTGCAGAGCCAGACATATTAACAGCGGGAAGATGAAAATCTGACAAAGATGGTAACAGGTGCTTCCAAAGAACATGATATGAATGAAAAAGGATGAAGGGAGATATTTAGGAAAATTGGTCATGTTGGCAAAAATGGCTGATGATGCTGTTGAGTGTCAAACTTGGGATCATGTGTCTTATAATCGCATCAGAAACTTGTCCACTAGCTGCTGTCATAACCTGTATTTTGTTATGAAAAACAGATTTCTCAGAATTTATTGCTTCATTTTTTCATGGTAGAATTCCATCATACCCTTCCTTTTTCCCATAACTTACCAAGGGTAATATTATTCTCAACAGGGACTTCCTGCCTATAATCTCTGCAAAGTATCTAGGACAGTGCAGGCTCAGCAATGGCCCTTGGTGGAAGGTTCTGGTTGTTTACTTTATCACATGAAAATAATCCTCTAGATGCTGTATCTTTTTACCAGCTCCCGCAGGACTCAACTCTAGGCTTCAAAACTCAGACCACTTTTCTTCCAGATTTTCCCACATATTGAAAGAATGATCTTTCAATCTAGTCTGAGGTGGTTTTGGTTTGACCTTGGTAAGAGCAAGGGTCCCACATCATCTTACTGTACCATCATTGGCTTCAATTCAGAAATTCTTTGTGTTGGTAGTCATCTCTTCCCCCCAACTTGGTCACTGAACATTCTCTGGTTTTCTCTTCCATGGTGGAGGAGGAGATGTCAGAGAGGAGATGGGAGAGGGCCAGTGGATCAGTAGGCTACAGGGAGTCTTTACAAACCTGTTGGTCCAAGCAGAGTGGGAAGTCAATGAAAGCCTTTCAGTAGAGAAAGGATATAATCAGATCTATGATGAATAGGATCTCTCAGGCTTTCTGTGTTGAGCGTGAATAGGTTTTAGGATGGAAAAAGGGAGAAGGCTATTGCAATAATCCAGGTAGGACTGGGAATTAGGCCAACAGGTAGTGTTAGTGGGAAATGTATATTGAAGGCGATACCACCAAGATTGGTATTGACTGGCTGAACTTCTCTTTGAGGGTAGTAAGAGAGTTCCTTTAATGTTTTCTCTTGTATTCAACAGCCAAATATTAAGGGAATATTTATCTATCTAGCTACCTATCTATCTTCATTTCTCTTTAAAAAATCTGATTGGTTCGATTTTTTTTCCTTTCCCAGTTTATGTTCTGTCCTTGCCTTTCGGAGGATGTACAAATCATAAATCCAACATTAAGGAAAGCTGTCAGATTTCTTTACATTGAAACAAAATCCAGTCAAGTATCTTGATCTCTTCAAAAGTTATTAGTTGGTTAGGGTGTTATAACATTCAGTATGATAAAGGTTGGTTTTGAAATTTTATTTTTCTATAAATTCTTTATTTTAAAATAAATTTTTAATAATGCATCATTCTCAGCTGTTTTTGTGGATGTTTTAACATCTTCACCTCTAATAGAGCAAAAACATTAGACTGTTGAAAGACAATTCAAGTCTTTCTCTTCTTATTAGTCTTTGGATAGTGTGGCAGATCCCATCTTATCTAAAGACATGTTGCCAATCCATCCCACACCTTCCTATAGAGGAAATACTTCTATTTTGTTTTCATATTAACTCAGACTATTTGTCAACCTCCAGAGCACTTCAGTGATAGGTGCTATATAAATATTTAAGTTATGATAGCCTGATTGCCCTGCAACTTTCAGAGTTTGCTAACTCTACACTGTGATTAATATCTGATTATGAAATATTTTACATACTGCTTGGGAGCAATAAAAGATGGGAATTGTAAAATAACATGTGAAATGGAGAGTTTTAATCACATGGAAAAATATTTTGATGAGTAGAGAGGGAAACTGGGAAACAAAACTGAGGGTATGGCACACTATCCCTTTTACCAACAAAATGCATAACAGAAAGGATGGGTGTCAAAGTTATTATTGTTGTTTGCATGAGGGTATCATGGGTAATTTTTTTAAAAAATATTTATTTGACAGAGAGAAATCACAACTAGGCAGAGAGGCAGGCAGAGAGAGAGGAGGAAACAGGCTCCCTGAGGAGCAGAGAGCCCGATGTGGGGCTCGATCCCAGGACCCTGGGATCATGACCTGAACCGGAGGCAGAGGCTTTAACCCGCTGAGCCACCCAGGTGTCCCTCATGGGTAATTTTTATTTATTTTTCTGTTTTCTGTATTTTTTTTTAAGTTTTTAACCCTGAGCACATATTTTACAATCTGAAAAACAATACTCTGTAAAGAAATATAGTCACTTGACATCGTTCCTCTCCATGTGATCACAGACCATTTTGGGGGCCACTTGCCTATTAGTTGTTGGACGTACAGGCAGGAAAATAAGAACTCCAGATGCTTTATTGAGTGGTCATGTGGCCTTTAATAAAACTGTGAACTTTACATTCCTGATTCTTGACCCAGATGGCTGAAGAAACTGAAGTTTTCTTAGAAGACTGGATGTTCAGCTGGTCTATGGCCCCCACAGTGGGTCCCTGAAGCTCTGGATTGACATATACACAATTTTTGTAACTTGGCCTGGAAGTATAGTTTTCTGGAAAAATATACATGTGCACTGAAATATGTGTATATATTTGGAAATGGGCTTCATTTTTTACAAAGGCCTATTTTAGGGTAAAATGTGTAAATTAGAAAACAAATTCTGTATATGTTGAGATGAACATGAAAACAAATTGTGTTTTACTAAGGAAGAAAAATTCTTTGTAAAATATACATAAGGACAGTACTGAGCCTACTTCATTATCAGGCCAGTACAGTTGCAAATAAAAATCAACTTCATAATGATTGTTTTTCAAAGTAATGAACCTTAAAAAAAAAAGTTTGCCTGAAAGAATTCCATGTACCAAAGCATTTATTAAATACACAGTATAATATTCCTGGTAGTTTATGTATAGTCTATAAATATAAGCCTTTTTATTTTATAATACTTAAAAATTATATCCATCACTTGTATGCAGAAATGTGTTTTTATACTTTGCTTTTTCTGCCTTTGAGTTACACTGTGTATAATGATTAATTTCAATTTTGCTTATCGGTATTTTGTTGACTATTCTTTGCATTTCCTGCATATGACAAGGGAACTTTGTATATTTTCATTTGTTATTATTTGCTTAAATAAATGAAGAAAGGGGAAAAAGCAGTGTGTATGTAATATTTTAAAAATTACTTCCACCACTTGGATTATTACCAGGCTTTCTCATTTGAAGAACTGTAAATTTATGTGAAACTAAGCTTAGGAATATTAAACCAGTTTCTATAACTGCCTTAAAAAACACAGTGTGGTCTCAGACCGCTGTCCACCTCCAAAAAAAAAAAATCTGCAGAAATAACTATGATAGAGTCAGAGATGGTGTTTAAACAGAAAAAAAAAGAAAAAAAAGAAAAAAGAAAAGGGGCAAAAAAAACCTGACTCAAGCATTCCATCTTCTTTTTAATGTTCTGTCTAAATAGAGTAAGTAGATTAGCATGAGCTAACTATATCTGAGATGGCTGAGTTAAGGTGACAGAGACTGGTAGGCATTTCTCTGTCCTGTGTGTGTGTGCGTGTGTGTGTGTGTGTGTGTGTGTGTGTTAAGGGTGGGGGAAGGGGTGTTGGTTTGGGCACTGAGGTTAGCATTTGGCTAGAATCCAGATATCAACCTTGTGGGGCAGAGATGCCCTTTTTCTATAGAACCAGAGGTTATTCGTTGCTAAGGCACACAAATAAAATTACAGCTCGTGAATCAGGATGTCAGGTTATTAATTTATATGGGAGAATCTAATTCTAAGGGAGATCAGAATACTAGTACTTACTGGTAAAGTAAGGAAGCTTCACGTTCCTTCTGGGAAAGTCACCTTTAGCCAGGTTAGTTCCTAGACTGCAACTACGGATCCCTGGCTGGTGCAAATTTTCCTTGGAAAACTTACCCTGTTCATGGTTTTTTTTTTTTTTTTTTAATTTTTAAAAAATTTTTTAAAAATTAAAGAAAAATTTAAAAAAATTTTTTGGAATGTTTGAAGAGTGCCCAGAACGTGCCAGAGAGGGTGGAAAGTTCAGAGAGGACCACCCTTGCCACCCCTCCCACATATAGTGAGGATACAACAGTAAGAAAGGATTGCAGAGCAAAGTGATGCATACTTTGAAATACACAAAGTCATGAGAACGTTGCACTGCAGAAAGGTCAGAGCTAAATTTAATGCTCAAATACCATCACCTTCTTAACATGGATTTCTGGTAAAATTCTGTCTTCCCTTCCTCTCTTGACTTCTCTTCTGGATTTATTTTCCACCTTTTCTAGTGTTGATAGGAATAAAAAGCTGATTGGAGTCAACTCTTGTATAATGTAAAGAAGGTATCTAAAAAAGAAGGAAAAAGCCCAGCATATCATTACAGGAATGTCACTGCAGGGCTGTTTCACTGTATTTCCCCTGTGGACATGAAGTCCAGAGTGAAGGAGGGAGAGAAAAGGCAGCACTTGCGAGACTGGATGCCAGGTGTGGAGTGAGGTTGCTTTCTGGAAACGATAGAACAGATAGCCTGCAACAACCCTCAGTTTGTTTCCTGAGATTAAGAGTCTCTTAAGATTTGTCTCCCTCTCTGCTTTCATCGAGTTTCATTTTCCCCTCTATCCTCTGCCTTGGTTGCTGGGACGGGGAGTGGGGGGTTGGGTGGGGGGATGGGGTGGCTGTGGCTGGGTGATGGACACTGGGGAGGGTATGTGCTATGGTGCGTGCTGTGGATTGTGTAAGACTGAGGAGTCACAGACCTGTACCCCCGAAACAAATAATACATTTTATGTTCATGAAAAAAAAAAAAAAAAGAACAGATAGCCTAGCCTTTGCTGATGGAGGAGAGGTGGGATGGTGGGAAATTTCTAAGAGATAAGATAGAGAGGGATGGAGATAGGAGAATTAATAATGGAGTGTTTCAAGATTAGGCTGACGAATAGGAACATTATTTTGTCTGCCCTGAAAGTTATTAAGTTTTTTTAACCAGAGAGTGTTGCCAGTGGATGAAACACAGTTTCGATGGCAGTGAATCAGATGACAGAAACTGATGTTTTTGGGGAGACATGTGAGAGGCTATTGTAAGAGTTATGGTTAGGGACAGTGAGGCTTATTAGAAGAGCTGTGATTGGGAAGGAGAGGTGGTTTAAGAAAAAACAAAGGATTGGCAGGATTAATCAGTGACTGATGGTGGAAATTGTAACAGGGTACATGAAAGATCCTTTAGTTTGTGGATCTGGGAAACTGGAAATACTGTGATGCCCTTTTTGGGGAGAAGAAGCATTGGGAGATTGATGTGTGTTTGCTTTTACATTCAGAGTGAGGAAGGGAAAATGAGTGTGTGTGTGTGTGAGAGAGAGAGAGATTTGGACATAATGGAGGTAGGTTACTTTTGCAACCTCATGTGCCCTTGTTTGTTTGAAGGGGCCCCATTTCATTTGTTCACAAAAGCTATTTTAATATCCAAGTTACATTTGCTCACTGTGTTCCCTTGCCCTGTATGTACACACTTTTTAAAAAGAACCAGAAGCCTCTTGTGTCCAGTCTATAACTGCAAACACAGAAAGGTTATAGGCTTTTGTCATTGTAGGAAGTACAATGTCGATCACTGTATTTAAGATTAGTTTTTAAATTGGTGCTAAATCTTGCAGGGCGGACAACCGTTGTACTCTTGGTGTTGATTTTACCGATGAAGTCAGTACAGACTCATTGAGCTCAATACAGACTGTAGCTCTAGTGCGATTCTCTGAGATTCTTGGGTGATTCACGTGCTAACCCCCGATTGCACTCTAGAAGTATATGGTCAAGCTTCTTATCCTCAAATGCCAGGTCGTGTAATTAGTTAAAAATTATCTTGCCAATTGAGATAATCTAGGCAGTCTAGAGCTGTTAACCTTGGAAAATTAGGTTGAGTTCCACTTTGGTATTTTTCTTAGGTTATTCTAAATGCTTACAATGATTTGTCTTTAGATAAATGCTTTGTCTTTGTAAATATATATTACATGTATGTAGAACATACTAGGCGACGCACTGTAGGTCAAGTTTCTTAAGTCTAGGGTGACTTCTATTCTTTGTCCACTTAGTAAAGTTCCTCACCTGGTAAAACCCTCCATTGCTCTTGGGGTTCTTCTGAACTGGTTTTTATGTATCATAGCAGATTTTTGGAGATCTTTTTCCCTGTTCGTGTATGTGTTCCTTTTCCTAGAAAGTGTCACTGCTGTTATATCCTCGAGTTGGAGGGAAATTAAAGGTAGAACCAAATTTATAAAATTCCTAACAAATGATCCTCTTTAAGCTTTTGCTTGATCACTACCATGGTGGGGAACTAAGTTCCCTTCCATAGCATTTCCACTCTTCCTCTCCCTTCCCCCTCTTTGTCTTTTTGAAAATTGTGGTCTTTTGAAATTGAGAAGTCTGGAACCTGGTACAATAGTTTAAATGTGGTCTAATTGGAACAAAGCACTGTGTGGCTGTCTCCTTTTTCATATCAAAATAATTTAGACCTTTGTTTAGCACTTTTGCCCAAGCACCAATCGTAGACCTCAACTGTATCAAAATGTGGGTAGATAGGTAAGAAGATGTGTGATCTATAACATACCAAAACCAAACCAGTCATCTCAAGAGAAAGATCTTTAATATACATCAAGACTACATTTGCTTTTTTTTTTTTTTTTGCTTAGCAAAATAATCTATAGATGTGTGTCTAATTTTAGTCAGCTAAAACTTCAAAGACCTTCATCTGGGTTAACACTAATCTCTGTATTGTGTCTTTGGTACTTTGGACCTTCTGCTCTTGTTTGATTCAGATGAAAAGAGGAAGATGGTCAAGGTTTCTGCCATATTGAGTATTTTCTGGTGATTTATGTATGGTTAGAATAATGAAAAGTGAGAGGAAGTAACACTGTATATGTGAAACTTGGCTAAGTTTTAGGGATTTAAAAATAATTGCATTTACCTGCTTTCTCTTCATTCAGAGCAGACCTTTAACATGATAGAGATCTGAAGCAAGTTTAATAATGCCCTAGGTTCTCATTGGTACAGAACCAGTATGGAAATACGACATTTTGTCCACGATTTTGTACATTGTACTTAAATACAGTTGTTAAAAGAAGTTTGACAAATTTATCATGCTATATAGATCTAAAATGTAGCATGATATTTGATGCACCAAATTATGGGTGCCCTTGGAAATATTATCAGCATAAGTTGGCACTTTGAATGGCAAAATGGACTTTTTATCCTAGGTGGAGCTCTTTGAGATGGCAATAACAGCTCCTCTTGGTCTCCTGTGAAGGTGATGATCACATAGTAGGCTTTTCAAACTCTGACCTGCCCTTGACTATGACATGTTCTTGCTAGGGAGACCCCCCCACCCCCGCCCATGTCATAGATATCAGGTATGCGGAAATGACGGGGGGAAAAAGCTTGCAAATCATAGCTCTATAAATTTGATCCAGGAAGGGCATGAACCTAATTTGTGGACCAAGTGAGCATTTACTTTCCTGTACAAAGTTCCTGTAAGGAGGTATTTACATAAATAGAGCTTAGAGGAAGGGCCTTTTCAGGAGTTTCATTTGACATCAGTAAAATAGTCTTGCAAGAGGCTATATTTGTCTCCATTTTTATAGGCTATTTAGATTTTACTTTTGATTTTAATTACTGATTTTCTAAACTTGGATGGCGGACTGTTTCGTATTTTTTTTCCCATAAGGTTATGCTTGATTATTTATTGTCTATAGCTTAAGAGTTCATGCTTGTAACTTATAGGGAAATCATAGAAAATGAGGCATAGGTTGGGCATTGCAAGTTTTTTTTTTTTTTTTAATAAAGATGAGCTTTTTTTTTTTTTAAAAGATTTTTTTTTTTAAGATTTTATTTATTTATTTGACAGAGAGAGATCACAAGTAGGCAGAGAGGCAGGCAGAGAGAGTGAGAGGGAAGCAGGCTCCCTGCCAAGCAGAGAGCCCGACGCGGGGCTCGATCCCAGGACCCCGAGATCATGACCCGAGCTGAAGGCAGTAGCTTAAACCACTGAGCCACCCAGGCGCCCCTTTTTTTAAAAGATTTTTAAAATTTATTTGAGAAAGGCAGAGAATAGGAGCAGGGGGAGTGGTATGCAGAGGGAGAGGGAGAAGCAGACTCCCCGCTGATCACAAAGCCCAACATGGGGCTGGATCCCAGGACCCAGAGAGCATGACCTGAGCCAAAGGCTGATGCCTAATGACTGAGTCACTCAGGTGTACTCTGAGCACTGGAAGTTCTAAAAAGGCATCTCTTCCTTAAAGGTGGTATGAATTACTTTTTCCGGAGTTGAGATAAATAAAAACCTCTTTGTAGCACTTTGGACAGTTAGTGGTTTACTTTATTTAACATTGAGTGACACAGACTGCTAAACTAAAGAATTGTATCTGAAATGTTTTTATCTAATTTAAACATTTATTTGTATAACACATTAGCAATCAGAAAAATATTTTAATTGGGTGAACTCCACATATTCTTCTAGAAGTGCCAAATTCTATAATTGTAATCTTCACAGAAGAACGTTCGACATTAAAATGTAAATGTATCAGAACTTGAGTTAGTTATTCTCTGTTTCTAAAGTTTTAGAGTATTGCATTGCTTATCAACTGTAGTCCCAGTTTTTACCCCCAGGGAGTGTTTGGCAAAAATCTGAAGGTACTTTTAGTTATTAGGATTTGAGGGGTGAAACCAACATGCATCTCCTAGGTAGAAGCCAGGAATGCTATTAAATCTCCTATAACTGCATAGAGCATCCCCCTAAAGAACTATCTGCCAAAAAAGGTCAATAGTCTAAGATTGAGAAACATTTTAGAGTATTGTGCATTTATTGTTATTACTCTGTATGGACAGGAAGGTGAAGTAAATGGAAATTGAATTCTTTCTTATTCTAAGTGTGAAAATAGCAGGAGCAGGATCTATTGACCAAGGAATTCAAGTAATGCAGTAATTAAGACATAGCTTTTGTTATCAGCTTGGGTTCTGATCTTTACGCCAGTCGTTTATTAGCCGTCTGGCCTTGGGTAAAGTGATTAATTCCTCTGCGGCGGAATATATCCATTTATACAAGGTGGCGAGTAAATACTACCTTATAGGCTTGTTTTCATAAGTTAAATGATGTTTGCAACCTAGAAAGTCTTATACGTTCAATAAATGGTAGCTACTGTTACTATGTTTAGAATGCAACTTGGGATTGGTAGTGTAGGATTTATATGGTTATATAGGGAATGAGATGGTAGAAATGTTATCAGTAGAGGTGAATTTCTTGAATGAATCATAAGGATTTTTCTGTAATTTAATATTCTTAAGGAAGCAGTGAGGTTTTTTAAAAAGTAAAAGTTTTTTTTTTTTTTTGGTAATTTTACGGTCTTCTCTATTTAAATGTTTTTCAAAGAATATATTCCTTTTGCAATAGGAAAAAACAGATTGTACAACAGCAGACCCTCATAGTTTCTCAGCATGTTGAGGAATATGACACATGTTAAACCATCCATTTTCTAATTTATAGTTAGCCTTTTGCTAGTTTATCTCCATTAGTTGGTTTCCCTCTTTAGTCACCTTTCTGAAAGTGGTTAAGCTGTGGACCCATTAAAATTTTACTGGCATGATAAAGCTGGTCATATTGATGCCTTTATCTTCCAGTTGGCATGTGGTGCTGTCACTGAAGCCACCGAAATTGGATCTGGGTAGGGAGTGAAGAAGAACAAGGGAGAATTTATAACTTGAATCTCCAAAGTCAGGACACTTTGCTTGCTTAGGTTCTCTTCAGAAGCTTATTAAATACTTGAATAAAAACATAGGAAACATAATTATTAAATGTCCACGTGCCAAGGGGCACCTGGATGCCTTAGTTGGTCCTTTGGCTCTGGTCATGATTCCGGGGGCCAGGAATTGAGCCTCACATGGGGTCTCCCTGCTCAGTGCAGAGCCTGCTTTTCCCTCTGCCTCTCCCCTGCTCTCCTGCTGCTTCTTCCTCCCTCTCTCAATAAATAAAATCTTAAAAAAAAAATGTCTACCTGTCAAAAACTGGAAGCCATAGATAATTGGATGATTAGATAAAAATTTCATTGGGCATAGACTTGAACAGTGGGCAAAGACCAAAGATGTTAAGTTTAATGGGAGAAAATGTAAATTCTATAAGTTTTGTTGTAGAAATGATTGTATAATTTCATGATTTGAGAATTTGGAGACTTATCTAATTGCTGTTTAAGCAAAGAATAAATACTAAGGATTGGATGGATACGAGTTCAGTGAGTTGACTCCCTCCTATTAGCTGTGTGTTATTAGAGTTGGTTTGGGCAGCATAATTTCCAGAATTCTATTCCTGGGTTTGTAGCCTTGTGACCAGTTCTGCGTGCCATATTTTAAAGGGAATATTGACCACTATAAAATGGTCAAAAAGCCTAGAATTAGTCAAATCCCCGCTTTGCCATGTATTAACTTTGTGTTGGCCTTAAGTAAATTATAATGTGATTAGGCCTTAGAAATTAATCTAAAATTTAGGTTTTGTTATTTAATTTTTTTTAAGTATCCCATAGAGATGTTTTAGGGGCTGACTAAAATGATGATGATGATGCTAATAACTATTATTGAAACTGTGTATTGCTTACTCTAAGCCAGGCTAAATTCTAAGAACTTTCAAGAACTTGACATTTATGAATGCTTTTTTTATTTTTACACCTTTTGCACCCCCTTCTTCTCTGACTCCCCATCTTTTTCCTGCCTCTGAGAATCACCAGTCTGTTTTGTGTATCAATGAGGTTTTTCTCTTTGTTTCTTTTTCTTTTTCTCTTTTCCCCCTTTTTTCCCTCTTTTCTATTTTTTCTCTTCTTTCTCCTCTCCTTTTTCTCTTTTCTTTTCCTTTTTCTTTCCTATTCTATTTCACGTATAAGTGAGATCATGGGGTAGTTGTCTTTTTTTTTTTTTTTAAGATTTTATTTATTTATTTTTTTAAAAATTTATTTGAGAGAGAGAGATCACAAGTAGGCAGAGAGGCAGGCAGAGAGATAGGGGGAAGCAGGCTCCCTGCCGAGCAGAGAGCCCGATGCGGGGCTTGATCCCAGGACTCTGAGATCATGACCTGGGCCGAAGGCAGAGGCTTAACCCACTGAGCCACCCAGGCGCCCCTAAGATTTTATTTATTTATTTGACAGACAGAGATCACAAGTATGCAGAGAGACAGGCAGAGAGAGAGAGGGGGAAGCAGGCTCCCCACTGAGCAGAGAGCCTGATGCGGGGCCCGATCCCAGGACCCTGAGATCATGACCTGAGCCACCCAGATGCCCCAAGATTTCATTCTTTTTTATAGCTCAGTGTGTGTATTCTGTGTGTGTATGTGTGTGTAAATAGATGCCACATTTTCTTTATCCATTTAGCTATTGATGAACAGTTAGGTTGTTTCCATATGTTGGCTATTGTGAGCAGTGCTGCAATGGACATGGGGTGCATATATCTTTTATTGTTTTTGTTTTCTTCAGATAAATACCCAGAAGTAGAACCTATAGTTCCATTTTTAATTTTTGGAGGAACTTCTGTACTGTTTTCCATAGTGGCTGCACCAATTTACAGATCCACCAGCAGTTCATAAGGGTTCCCCCTTCTCAGCTTCCTTCCCAATGCTTACAATTTTTGTCTTTTTGGTAATGGCCATTCTACTGGGTAGTGAGGTGATACCTCACTGTGGTTTTAATTTGCAGTCCCTTGATGATTACTGACATTGGGCATCTTTTCCTGTGCCTGGTGGCTGTTTGTATGTCTTCTTTGGAAAAATGTCTATTCAGATCTTCTGGCCATTTTTATTTATTTATTTATTTTTTTAAATTTTTATTTCTTTGACAGAGAGAAATCACAACTAGGCAGAGAGGCAGGCAGAGAGAGAGGAGGAAGCAGGCTCCCTGCCAAGCAGAGAGCCCCATGCGGGGCTCGATCCCAGGACCCCGGGACCATGACCCGAGCCAAAGGCAGAGGCTTTAACCCACTGAGCCACCCAGGCACCCCTTCTGGCCATTTTTAAATGGAATGTTTTGAGTTGTGTGTGTGTGTGTGTGTGTGTGTGTGTGTGTGTGTGTGTGTTTTGTTTTGCTCTTGAGTCGTATGTAGGAGTTCTTTGTATAATTTAGATATGAACACTTATCAGATATGTAATTGCAAACATTTTCTTCCATTCAGTAAATTTCCTTTATATTTTGTTGATGGTTTCCTTGGCTATGCAAAAGCCTTTTAGTTTGATTTAGTTCCACTTGTTTGGTTTCACTTTTGTTGCTTTTACTTTGGTGTCAGATTAAAAAAATCATCACCAAGACCTATGCTTTCTTCTAGGCATTCTATGGTTTCAGGTCTTAAATCTTTTAATGCTCATCAGTACTCTTTGAGGTTGGTATCATTATTCCCATTTTAAAGCTGTGGAAACTGAGGCACAGCGAAATTAATGCCCCTGTGTATTCTGCCAGCTTCAGATTTTACACATATACAGTGCGAAGAATGTGACATAAGTGTCATGACAGTGTCATGTGTTTTACATTCCTTTGTGGCCTTTCTTCACTTAGCATGTGGTCTTCAAGGTTCAACTTGAACTTCAACTTCAAGGTTGTAGTGTCAGAATTCCTTTAAGGCTAAACAGTATTTCGCTGTGTACCTCACATTTTGTTTACCTATTGAAGGGTACTTTGGTGGCTTTCACTTTTTGCCTGCTATGAATAATGCTGCTATGAAGACACATGCACAAATAAGATTTTTGTATTACTTAAAAATGGCAGTAATAGAAACTTTTTATATAAAACCATGAAGTTGCAAAGGAGCTGCTGCAAATGTGGGCGACTTGGCTGCATTTACTTAATGAGGAGACTTTTCCCAAACTGATTCTAGACAATTATATCCTCATAGAAAGGTGAAAGATTATAGGAAGCGATTAAAAGGCACACGTGAGATAGTTTGGGCAAACATTAATTAGGACCTGTTGTAAATTTCGGGTTCAAATGGAAATTTGATTGCTTGGCTGGTCATTACATTTAGGATTCAGATTATTGAATGGATTAGCAAAGCTGAAAAATACTATGATTTTAGTTATTTTCTTGTGGAGAGGTCTAGCAGAGATGCCTCTCAACAAATAACCAAACTATGGACAGAAATAAATTAAAGAGCATTCAGTGTTTTGATTTTCACTATTTTTTTTTCAACAGGAATAAATTTTTTTACCTATAGAACAGTATACCAGTATTCTGAGTTCATAATTATTGTAAGGATGGTTGAAGCATATTCAGCAAATCCTTTACAAATTTTTTTGAATATCTTATTTTTTTGATAGAGAGTGCACTTAAGCAGAAGAGGGCGAGGGAGAAACAGATGCCCCTGCTGGGCAGGGAGCCTGACATGGGACTCAATCCCAGGACCCTGAGATCATGACCTGAGCTGAAGACAGACACTTAATGGACTGAGCCACCCGGGCGCCCCTTTTACAAATTTTTCTGAATATCATTTTAAACATTCTGTTGTATATTCATATTAATTTTCAACCTAGTCATTCCAAATGAAGCAAAATTTTGTTTAGGAATGACTGGATTGGACAGAGGGAAGGGCACATTAATCTTTCCAGGTTAGCAGTTTTGTCAGGTCCTCTGCTAATAATGTCTGCACAGCCCTCCCTCAGTCCTGTTGTGTCCACTTCTGCTTTCAGCCATCCCTGACTAGATGCTTTTCCCAAGCACATATGAGGTCAGGAACCAGGGCTCCAGGTGTCTTTCACCTTCTGGTGGTCTGTTCCTGTGTTCAGGTGCACATCTGACTGAGCTCTATTTTTAAAATAAGGAGTTGCTGCCTGAAGCCAGAGAGCTGCTGGAGAGTGAATAGCCTCGAGACCCCTGCTGTCTGAAGGGGGTCTCACACAGCCCGCCGCGCTGAGTGCGGAGTATCATAGCTGAGTTCTTTGTTGTAAAAGCCATTTTGACTCCTTCACATTGTTAATATTTTTATTCCTCTTGCTAGTTGGCTCTTGTCCCCATTATTAATTTTTCCTCAATATGTTGAGCATTTTCCATCCTAACTAATTCTTCTGATGACCTGAACTGTATGTGTCATTAGTGTCTGAAGCTCAGAGAGGATCAGTCATTCACCAAGATCTCATTGTTTAGCCCATGCAGAGCCTGGATTTGAGTCCAGGTGTACCTGACTCTGAAGGCTTCCTGTTTCCATTGCACTGGACGGCAAAAGCATTGCCGGAATTCACAGGATGTAATTTTCTTCAAAGTGATAATCATTAAGTCAGGCTCTTCCCTTCCTTTTCTGCTCTTACTGTCCCAGTTTATGGCCTAGTCACATCGTGCTTGAGTGGACTATAAGCATACCTCAGAGTATTTCGGGTTTGGTTCCAGGCACTGCCATAAAGCGAGTGTCTCAATAAAATAAGTCAAGTAAGTGTTTTGGTTTCCTGGTGCATATAAAAGTTAAGTGTACACTATACTGGTCTGTTAAGTGCATAATAGCATTATGTTTAAAAAAATACAATGTGCACATCTTCATTAAAAATTACTGCCAAAAGATGCTAGGCATTATCTGAACTTTTAGTAGGTCATAATCTCTTTTTTTGCTGGTAGAGGGTCTTGCCTCCAGGTCAATGGCCACTGACTAATCAGGGTGATGGTTGCTGAAGGTTATCTGTGGCCATTACTTAGAATAAGACAGTAGTGAAGTTTGCCACATCAATTGACTTGACCTCTTATGAGCAATTTCTCTGTAGCATGCAATGCTGCTTGATAGCATTTTACCCAAAGAACTTCTTTCACAATTGAGTCAATCCTCTCAAAGTCTGTGGCTGCTTTATCAACAAAGTTGATGTAATATTCTAAATCCCTTTTCCAGAGCCTTCGCAGCAGCTTCACCAGGAATTGATTCCATCTCAAGAAGCCACTTTCTTTGCTCATCCATAAGAAGCAGCTTCTTATTTATTGATGTTCTAACAAGAGGTTGCAGCAATTCAGTCCCATCTTCAGGCTCCACTTCTAATTCTGGTTTTCTTGCCATTTCCAACATCTGTGGTTACTTCCTCCACTTAAGTCTTGAACCTTCAGAGTGATCCCTGAGGGTTGGAATCAACTTCTTCCAAACTCCTGCTCATGTTGCTGTTTTGATCTTTTCCCATGTATCACAAATGTTCTTAAATGGCATCTGGTGAATCCTTTCCAAAAATTCTTTATTTTGCCCATATCCACCTATGGCAGCCTTACAAAATGTGTTTTTTAAGTAATTTGACTTGAAAGTTGAATTACTCCTTGATCTTTTCATTTCCTTCAAGAATGTTTGCTTTGGGGGCGCCTGGGTGGCTCAGTGGTTTAGGCCTCTGCCTTCGGCTCGGGTCATGATCTCAGGGTCCTGGGATCGAGCCCCGCATCGGGCTCTCTGCTCAGTGAGGAGCCTGTTTCTTCCTCTCTCTCTGCCTGCCTCTCTGCCTACTTGTGAGCTCTCTCTCTGTCAAATAAATAAATAAAATATTAAAAAAAAAAAAATGTTTGCTTTGCTTTCACAACTTAGCTGTTTGGTACAAAACGGCCTACTTTTGGCCCGTCTCAGCTTTTGACATGCCTTCCTTACTAAGTTTAATTATTTCTAGTTTTTGGTTTAAAGTGAGAGATGCGTGACTCTTCCTTTCACTTGAACAGTTGGATGCCATTGTAGGGTTTTTATTAATTGGCCTAATTTCAATATTGTTGTGTCTCAGGGAATAGGGAGGCCCTAGGAGAGGGGGAGACATGGGGCAATGGCTAGTTGGTGGAACACTCAGGATACACACAACATTTATCTGTTCAGTTCAGTATTTTATATACCCCCAAATGATGACAAAAGTAACATTAAGAATCACTGATCACAGATGACCATAACAAACATAATAATGAAAAAAATTAGAATGTTGTGATGATCACCAAAATGGGACACAGAGCTATGAAGTAATAAGCAAAGGCTGTTGGAAAAGTGGTGCCCGTAGACTTGCTTGACACGGGGATGCTATGAACCTTCAATTAAAAAAACAACAACACAGTGTCTATGCAATGCAGTAAAGTTAAGCACAGTACAGCAATGTGTGTCTGTATTGTATGGTGGTTTCCCATCTGATCTTCCTGTTATCATGGTTTCTGAATATTAACTCATCCCTTGAACTACTACTGAACAAGTGTAATCGTGACCGTTTCGTTGAACCCTAATATAATATCTTGTCAATGCCTTGATAAAAAGTACTTTGTAGTTCTCAGTTGCATTTCAGATAAATGAATACCTCATAATTTGGGATTCTTGACCCTCTCTCATTTGCGCTTCCTACCCTCCAGCCTCTTCAAACTTCTACTTCCCTTGTTTGTTAATTTTCTAGCTAATTTGAATGGCTTATAATGCGCTTGCTCTCTTGCTTGGACTGGTTTGTGCTCCTTGCTCTCTCTGTCCCTCCACGTACGCTCTCCCCCAATTAGGTAGCTAGGTCTCTATATAAACCTTGCTTCCTGTGTCTGTTCCATGTATTGTCTCCTGCCTCTAATGCCCATCTCTGTATCCTGATATCTAACGAATGTAAATAAAATCATTTACCCGTCTTCCACCTGCTTCATGATGCACTTTCTGATCATCAAACTGGCATCCTTCCTCTGAAGCTGCATAGTGCTCTGTTATTTTCTTATGGCACTTATATTTCTCACTGTAGATTGTGAATTATTATTATTTTTTTAAAGATTTTATTTATTTATTTGACAGAGATCACAAGTAGGCAGAGAGGCAAGCGGCGGGCGGGGGGGAAGCAGGCTCCCCGCAGAGCAGAGAGCCCAATGTGGGGCTTGATCCCAGGACCCCGGGATCACGACCTGAGCTGAAGGCAGAGGCTTTAACCCACTGAGCCACCCAGGTGCCCTGTGAATTATTTTTAATAGAAGTAAGAGAGAGGTCTTTGATGGGGAGGAATATATGTATAATTGGCCTACCTTTCCCATGTACCATATTGTCTTTTTTAGTGCTATGGAGATGGTCAACAAATGTTTTTGAGTAAATGAGGTATTATAGTAATTTACATGTAGACAATGCTTGGAAATTCAGAATATCTTAAGTGTACATTTCCTCATGAAATTGGGACAACAATAGTGTAGGATTGCATACTTATCTCTATTTTGTGGATAGCATTTGCAGGTTTATGGAGATCAGGTCAGGAAATGACTGGAGTTTTGCAGGCAGTTCTACTCCTGGGAGAATGGCAAGATGGGACTCCAAGTTAAGCAGTATGGAGCTAAAAGGACCTGCAGGGCAGTTAAGGGTTTTGAACCCTGTTTGTACTTTGGGCTCATCTTTTGGTAAAGTGATTTTGCATTTAGACTCATCTTCCGAGATATTAAATGCAAAATCACTTACCAAACCTCCCTCCCTCCCCACCCCACTTCACGAAAGATCCTGATCCACTGGTCTGAAGTGGGACCCAGATATTGGTATTTTTTAATAAAGATTTTTATTTGAGAGAGAGAGTGAGAGCATGAGTGCAGGTGGGGGGAAGTACAGAGGGAGAGGGAGAGCGAGAATCCCAAGTAGGCTCCCTGCTGAACATGAGCCCCACGTGGGGCTTGATCCCACAACCCTGAGATCTTGACCTGAGCTGAAACCAAAAATCAGCCATTTGACCAACTGAGCCACCCAGGCACCTCCAGACATTGGTATTTTTAAGTGTAGTGATTTTGAAAAATATTTTATTGTTCCAGATGTATAGAAGAAATTTATTAATAGAGATTTATGATTTCTATTATAAACACATTAAAATTTTTTGAGCTGATCATTCAGACTTTTTTTTTAATAAAATGGAAATTCAATTTTTTCCTTTATTTCTGTAGTATTGTCTAAGTTACTTTCTGATTCTGGTTTGGAAAGTAGGTCTCTGTCGTAATTGTAAGAGAATAACTTTTCAGAGGCACAGATTTATGTTGATATGGTCCTCACTGGGCTGTCAGAGTTAAATGCTTTCTGATGTGGCTCTCTGGGTCAGCAGCAGGTTTCTAGCAATGCAACCTTAGATGACAGTAAAGATTATATTTAAAAAAAAAAGTCTTAATGAGAATTATTTGTTGAAAGAAACTTGTAACAGAATAAAAATGTGTAACTCCTCCTTGTCTTCTTTTTCTTTCTTCTTAAGGAATGCCATCACATGGGTTTTTATTGTTGATGTTCAATTGGTAACTGAATTTCTCCCCCCCCTTTTTTTTAAGTGTGTGGGTGTATTTATAGTGCACACTGATTTTAATTAATTTTTTTTTTACTAGTTCAAGGTCTTCATTTTCAACTTGAATTATTTGAAAAGACAACAGTACAATAACATCTTCAGAAACCATTAAAATGTTTAGAGATCTTTTGCTGGTGCTGAATGGCTCATCCTTCCATGCTTCTGCATTATAATGTGTACCTCTTTAAACTTTTTTTCCCTCCTTTATAGTGAGCTGTCCAAAGTGTCTAGCAGATACCTTTGATTCTGCATGCAAGGAAGAATTGTAAGCTTGCATAGTTAATAGTCCTATTTATTCAGTTTTTCTCTGTGAGCTATAGGGGGAGGCTTGAGGGTGACCGTACATCTTTCCTTTGTGCACAGAATTTAGGATTTGTGACCACAATTATATTTATCATTTAGGGACTAGATTTACTACTGTGTTCTGAATGGAGGAGTTGGAATTTGCTTCCTTTTTTTTTCTTTTTCTTTTTTTTAAAAAATTTATTATTTATTTCTTATTTTTTATAAACATATAATGTATTTTTATCCCCAGGGGTACCGGTCTGTGAATCGCCAGGTTTACACACTTCACAGCACTCTCCATAGCACATACCCTCCCCAATGTCCATAATCCCCCTCACCCTCTCCCAACCCCCCCTCCCCCCAGCAACCCTCAGTTTGTTTTGTGAGCTTAAGAGTCACTTACAGTTTGTCTCCCTCCCAATCCCATCTCGTTTCATTTATTCTCCTATCCCCCTACCCCCCCATGTTGCATCTCCACGTCCTCATATCAGGGAGATCATATGATAGTTGTCTTTCTCCGATTGACTTATTTCACTAAGCATGATACCCTCTAGTTCCATCCACATCGTCGCAAATGGCAAGATTTCATTTCTTTTGATGGCTGCATAGTATTCCATTGTGTATATATGCCACATCTTCTTTATCCATTCATCTCTTGATGGACATCTAGGTTCTTTCCATAGTTTGGCTATTGTAGACCTTGCTGCTATAAACATTCGGGTGCACGTGCCCCTTCGGATCACTGCGTTTGTATCTTTAGGGTAAATACCCAGTAGTGCAATTGCTGGGTCCTAGGGTAGTTCTATTTTCAACATTTTGAGGAACTTCCATGCTGTCTTCCAGAGTGGTTGCACCAGCTTGCATTCCCACCAACAGTGGAGGAGGGTTCCCCTTTCTCCGCATCCTCACCAGCATCTGTCATTTCCTGACTTGTTAATTTTAGCCATTCTGACTGGTGTGAGGTGATATCTCATTGTGGTTTTGATTTGTATTTCCCTGATGCCGAGTGATGTGGAGCACTTTTTCATGTGTCTGTTGGCCATCTGGATGTCTTCTTTGCAGAAATGTCTGTTCATGTCCTCTGCCCATTTCTTGATTGGATTGTTTGTTCTTTGGGTGTTGAGTTTGCTGAGTTCCTTATAGATTTTGGATACTAGCCCTTTATCTGATATGTCGTTTGCAAGTATCTTCTCCCATTCTGTCAGTTGTCTTTTGGTTTTGTTAACTGTTTCCTTTGCTGTGCAAAAGCTTTTGATCTTGATGAAATCCCAATAGTTCATTTTTGCCCTTGTTTCCCTTGCCTTTGCCGATGTTCCTAGGAAGATGTTGCTGCGGCTGAGGTCGAAGAGGTTGCTGCCTGTGTTCTCCTCAAGGATTTTGATGGATTCCTTTCTCACATTGAGGTCCTTCATCCATTTTGAGTCTATTTTTGTGTGTGGTGTAAGGAAGTGGTCCAATTTCATTTTTCTGCATGTGGCTGTCCAATTTTCCCAGCACCATTTATTGAAGAGGCTGTCTTTTTTCCATTGGACCTTCTTTCCTGCTTTGTTGAAGATTGGTTGACCATAGAGTTGAGGGTCTATTTCTGGGATCTCTATTCTGTTCCATTGATCTATGTGTCTGTTTTTGTGCCAGTACCATGCTATCTTGATGATGAAAGATGGTGGAGAAGTAGCAGGCTGAGACTACCTCAGGTAGCAAGAGATCAGCTAAATATCTTATCTAAACATTGCAAACACCTACAAATCCAACGGGAGAGCGAAGAGAAGAAGAACAGCAATTCTAGAAACAGAAAATCAACCACTTTCGGAAAGGTAGGACTGGCGGAGAAGTGAATCCAAAATGACGGGAAGATAGACCCTGGGGGGGAGGGGCCAGCTCCCGGCAAGCGGCGGAGCAAGGGAGCACAAAATCAGGACTCTTAAAAGTCTTTTCCACTGAGGGACATTGCTCCAGAGGCTAAACCGGGGTGAAGCCCAAGCAGGGTCACCGTAGCCCCAGATCCCGCAGGGTCACAGAAGGATTGGGGGTGCCGGAGTGTCGCAGAGCTCACAGGTATTAGAACGGAAAAGCCGGCTACAGAGATAGAGCCGAGGACTGAGCTCTCAGCTTGGGGTAACCT
Organism: Meles meles; assembly: GCF_922984935.1. Classification (NCBI taxonomy): domain Eukaryota; kingdom Metazoa; phylum Chordata; class Mammalia; order Carnivora; family Mustelidae; genus Meles; species Meles meles. The sequence continues at coordinate 63,288,372 of NC_060072.1, forward strand.
TGAACCGGTCGCAGGCTGGGTGAGCTGGGAGCGTGGCTGGAGGCCAGGTATACGGGAGTGATTGGGCGCTATTCTCTGGGGGCTCTCTGAGGAGTGGGGCCCCGGGCTCTCGGCTCCTCCAGGCCGGGGACTGTGAGGCTGCCATTTTCATTCCTGTCCTCCGGAACTCTACAGAAAGCATTTAGGGAACAAAAGCTCCAGAAAGCGAACCCGGATTACTTAGTCCGGCCCTGGGTAAGAGGTGCAATTCCGCCTCGGGCAAAGACGCTTGAAAGTCACGACAACAGGCCCCTTCCGCAGAAGATCAACAAAAAATCCAGCCAGAACGAAGTTCATATACCAAGGTAAGCAGGTTCAATACCTAGGATAGCAGCGGAACTCCAGAGGAGGAGAAAGCAAAGCACGGCTTTGCTCCCCATAATTCTTTAGTCTTGCAGTTAATTTAATTTATTTTTCAATTTTTTTCTTTCTTTTTTTCTTCTTCTGCTAAAATTTTTTAAAACTTTTACCCTTTTCTTTTTTAACGTTTTCTAACTAGTTTATCTAATATATATATATTTTTTCTTTATTTTTTATATTTTTTCTTTATTATTTTTTTATTATTTTTATTTTTATTTCTTTAATTTTTTTCTTTTTTTTTCTGAACCTCTTTTTATCCCCTTTCTCCCCCCCCCCCCCCATGATTTGGGGTCTCTTCTGATTTGGTTAAAGCGCATTTTGCCACCCTTTTAGTATTTTACTTGCTCCTTCATATACTCTTATCTGGACAAAATGACACGGCAGAAAAATTCACCACAAAAAAAAGAACAAGAGCCAGTACCGAAGGCTAGGACCTAATCAATACAGACATTGGTAATATGTCAGATCTAGAGTTCAGAATGACGATTCTCAAGGTTCTAGCTGGGCTCGAAAAAGGCATGGAAGATATTAGAGAAACCCTCTCTGGAGATATAAAAGTCCTTTCTGGAGAAATTAAAGAACTAAAATCTAACCAAGTTGAAATCAAAAAAGCTATTAATGAGGTACAGTCAAAAATGGAGGCTCTCACTGCTAGGATAAATGAGGCAGAAGAGAGAATTAGTGATATAGAAGACCAAAGGACAGAGAATGAAGAAGCTGAGCAAAAGAGGGGCAAACAGCTACTGGACCACGAGGGGAGAATTCGCGAGATCAGTGACACCATAGGATGAAACAACATTAGAATAATTGGGATTCCAGAAGAAGAAGAAAGAGAGAGGGGAGCAGAAGGTATATTGGAGAGAATTATTGGAGAGAATTTCCCTAATATGGCAAAGGGAACAAGCATCAAAATCCAGGAGGTGCAGAGAACCCCCCTCAAAATCAACAAGAATAGGTCTACACCCCATCACCTAATAGTAAAATTTACAAGTCTTAGTGACAGAGAAAATCCTGAAAGCAGCCCGGGAAAAGAAGTCTGTAATATACAATGGTAAAAATATTGGATTGGCAGCAGACTTATCCACAGAGACCTGGCAGGCCAGAAGGAGCTGGCATGATATATTCAGAGCACTAAACGAGAAAAACTTGCAGCCAAGAATACTATATCCAGCTAGGCTATCACTGAAAATAGAAGGAGAGATAAAAAGCTTCCAGGACAAACAAAAACTGAAAGAATTTGCAAACACCAAACCAGCTCTACAGGAAATATTGAAAGGGGTCCTTTAAGCAAAGAGAGAGCCTAAAAGTAGTAGATCAGAAAGGTATAGAGACAATATACAGTAACAGTCACAGGCAATACAATGGCACTTAATTCATATCTCTCAATAGTTACCCTGAATGTTAATGGGCTAATTGCCCTAATCAAAAGACACAGGGTATCAGAATGGATAACAAAACAAATCCCATCTATATGTTGCCTACAAGAAACTCATTTTAAAGATTTATTTATTTATTTATTTGACAGTGAGAGAGAGAGAGATCACAAGTAGGCAGAGAGGCAGGCAGAGAGAGAGAGAGAGAGAGGGAAGCAGGCTCCATGCCGAGTAGAGAGCCCGATGTGGGACTTGAAACCAGGAACCTGAGATCATGACCTGAGCTGAAGGCAGCAGCTTAACCCACTGAGCCACCCAGGCGCCCCAAGAAACTCATTTTAGACACGAAGACACCTCCAGATTTAAAGTGAGGGGGTGGAAAACAATTTACCATGCTAATGGACATCAGAAGAAAGCTGGGGTGGCAATCCTTATATCAGATCAATTAGATTTTAAGCCAAAGACTATAATAAGAGATGAGGAAGGACACTATATCATACTCAAAGGGACTGCCCAACAGGAATTTGCTTCTTAAAGGAAATAGACACTTAACAACAGAATGCTCAAAATGGTAATCTGTGATGGAGAGGGAGATTTAGAAGTATGACATCCTAATTTTTTGTCTTTTTTTTTTTTTTTTTTCTTGTAGATTTTTTTTTTTCCCCCTTTTATTAATTTTTTCAGCGTAACAGTATTCATTCTTTTTGCACAACACCCAGTGCTCCATGCAAAACGTGCCCTCCCCATCACCCACCACCTGTTCCCCCAACCTCCCACCCCTGACCCTTCAAAACCCTCAGGTTGTTTTTCAGAGTCCATAGTCTCTTATGGTTCGCCTCCCCTCCCCAATGTCCATAGCCCGCTCCCCCTCTCCCAATCCCACCTCCCCCCAGCAACCCCCAGTTTGTTTTGTGAGATTAAGAGTCATTTATGGTTTGTCTCCCTCCCAATCCCATCTTGTTTCATTTATTCTTCTCCTATCCCCCTAACGCCCCATGTTGCTTCTCCATGTCCTCATATCAGGGAGATCATATGATAGTTGTCTTTCTCCGATTGACTTATTTCACTAAGCATGATACGCTCTAGTTCCATCCACGTCTGCAAAGAAGACATCCAGATGGCCAACAGACACATGAAAAAGTGCTCCACGTCACTCGGCATCAGGGAAATACAAATCAAAACCACAATGAGATATCACCTCACACCAGTCAGAATGGCTAAAATTAACAAGTCAGGAAATGACAGATGCTGGAGAGGATGTGGAGAAAGGGGAACCCTCCTCCACTGTTGGTGGGAATGCAAGCTGGTCCAACCACTCTGGAAAACAGCATGGAGGTTCCTCAAAATGTTGAAAATAGAACTACCCTATGACCCAGCAATTGCACTACTGGGTATTTACCCTAAAGATACAAACATAGTGATCCGAAGGGGCACGTGTACCCGAATGTTTATAGCAGCAATGTCTACAATAGCCAGACTATGGAAAGAACCTAGATGTCCATCAACAGATGAATGGATCAAGAAGATGTGGTATATATACACAATGGAATACTATGCAGCCATCAAAAGAAATGAAATCTTGTCTTTTTTATAAGACAAAAAATATCACTTGTCATTTTTTTTTTTAAGTTTTTATTTATTTGAGAGAGGGCAGACAAGCAGGGTGGAGATGCAGAGGGAGAGGTAGAGGGAGAAGCAGGCTTCCTTCTGAGCAGGGGGTCCACCGAGGGACTCTATCCCAGGACCCTGAGATCATGACTTGAGCTGAAAACAGCTGCTTAAGGGACTGAGCCTCCCAGACGTCCCATCATTTTTATCTGAGCGTTAAATAACAAAATATGAGGGCTATCTTTTTTAATATTTCAGAGCAATTAAATTTAGTTTCAATTATGTATACATACATGTGACTATATGTAGCTCTATCTAGATATCTAGATACAACTATTTCAAGGGATAATGTATGTATGATAAGCATTCTTATTTTTATTTTAATTTTCTAACTCTGAAATTTAACAGTTTGGTTAAAGTTCAGTCTTTAGCTTTCTACTTGAACTTCCTAATGCATTATATCCTTTCAAAAGGCTTTTCTTGGAATTTCTCTTTTTGGCAGGTAAGTTTGCATATCTAAAGTGACATCATTTGGCCAGATTCCTGAAAAAGAATAATTTAAAAGACAGAAGAATGTAGGTTGGTTTTGAATATTCTAATGTTAGAATTTGGGAGAAACCGAAATACCGAAATCATATACTGTGTTAATAGTAATCTGTTATTTTTTTAAACTTCATCAATATTTTAATAAGATTTTTTTGTTTAATAAGTTCATTAGGTTTATAACCTTATTTCAGGGGGAAATATTACTTTTCCATCTTTTTACTGAGTTAAGTTTTGGCAAAAGTGACTTAGTTATAATTTTGGAGCTATATCCTGCTAGAAACTAATTGGGTCTTGGACTTAATAAAAATCACACTTATATAGAAAGCCATATAATTGTAGGTATGGAAAAGGAACAAGATAACTTTGGTAATTTTCAAATTAAAAATATAATACTATAAGTTCCTTGAGGTAGGAACCGTGTCTCTTAATTTTTTCCTTACCCTGAATTGAACCTAACAAAACGTTATGTACATGATGGACACTTACCCAAAAATTTGTAACTGATTTATTGGTTACCAGACAAAGATATTGAATAGTACTAGCCATTCTAACTCAGTTTGGCTTTATCTAATATTTTTCTTATGGCAATAGCCATTCCTAGAAGCTTTTACTACTGTTGCTCTTATAATTAGGCTTTATCTAATATTTCTATTATGGAAGTAGCCATTCCTTAATGGTTTAAACTCTTCAACCTGTCAACCTCAGATCACCTTATTTGTGTATATTCAAATTATTTTCTTGATGAGCCATGATTTCTATTTCTCGAGCTGTTGGTTCCTTGCTAAACATCATTGCTCATCTGCATTGGGAGTGGGGTAGGAACTAGCCCAGATCCTTTTTTTTTTTTTTTAATATTTTTTTTATTTGACAGAGAAATCACAGCTAGGCAGAGAGGCAGGCAGAGAGGCAGGCAGAGAGGCAGACAGAGAGAGAGGAGGAAGCAGGCTCCCCGCGGAGCAGAGAGCCCGATGTGGGGCTCGATCCCAGGACCCTGGGATCATGACCTGAGCCATAGGCAGAGGCTTTAACCCACTGAGCCACCCAGGCGCCCTCCAGATCCTTTTTTAAAATATGCATTTATCTACTGACATTAGCTAAGAAGCGCTAATGGTTCCCTACTGCTTGCTGATTCAAATACGGAGTTTTTTGTTGGCTTCCTTTTTCTCCTCCCCAGTTTTTATTCTGACAAACAGTTCTATTAAGAGAATGAATCTGCTTTTCTGTGGCAAGCTTTGAATTTGGTGTGAAAGAAAGAGAAGTGACAGAGCAAAAGGGGGAAGTGGGAAGTGTGACCCATGGTATTTAACCACTACTCAATTCTTTAGGTTCCCCTCAGCAATTTTCTCTCCATCCGTGTTACATGTATTTTGTCGGTTCTATTATGTGAGGGTCTACTTCCAGGGATTGTCCAGCTCTCTTATGGTTTCTTTGTGCATACCCCTTTGTACCCTGGTAAGTACAACTCCATTTCCTGTAAGTCCCCAGGTTCCTTGCCACCTTCTCTTCCAGTCCTGTATGACCACATTTCTCTTCTGCAATTTAGTAGAATTCTGTTTCACAGTGTTTCCAGAACCATTCTTTGACAAAACCTTTGAAACCTGTGCAGCTCTTTCTCATTTCTCATTTATTTGAAATTCCCTACATAGCTCCTCACGGTTTGGGATTTCCTTACTCTTTGTGTGGTCTTACTTCCATGACCACATTATAGACCTCTTATCTTGAATGGCTTCTCAGCCATTCATTCATTCATTCATTCATTCGAGGGAGAGAGTGAAAGAGAGAGCAGGCACACGCGTGGTGGGAGGGACAGAGGGAGAGAGAGAGTATCTTAAGCAGGCTTTACACCTAGCCTGGAACTGAGTTTCACAACCCTGAGATCATGACCTGAGCCAAAATCAGAGTCAGATGCTCAAATGACTGAGTTCCACATCAACAACTCCCCCCCCCGCCCCGGTGCCCTGCTTCTTCTCAGCCTCATTGAATCAGGAGTTGTAGTGGTATATAATACACAGTTTGGGATCAAGGCAGATGTTGACTGCCAGCTGTGTGACTTACAGGAAGCTAACTTAGCATCTCTGAGACTTTTTCTTCATCTGTTTAATGGGGATAACATTTGCTACCTCATAAGGTTATTGCTTAATTTACAGATAATTTGTTCACAGCATTACCAAAGTGCCAGGTATATACCAGATCCTCAATATTATGTCCTTTGCCTCGTACATACATAATTGGGTTAAGGATAGGTATTTGCTAAAAACTTTTTTCAACTAAGCAGTTATACTATATTTGAGTGGCTAAATTTTTAGAAAGGCAGGAGATAGAATTAATTTGTCATGTCTTCCATGTACCTATTTTTCTCCCAAAAGGTAGTAGCTCTAAATCTAGGAACATGAGGTCTGTTGTTACGTGTCACTGGTTACCAAGTTTCCCAGATAAGGAAAGGGATTGGTGGTGGTAGTGAGCCTAATTTGTTAGATGGGATAGATGGAGAAAGATAGAGCAGTATGCCCCAATTCCTTACAATTCAAAGATTCTGTTGCTTGGAATTAAAATTTTGATTGATTTTAGAGTGCTTAGATTTAGAGTTTCAAGTCAGTTTTTGTAAACTTAAAATTGTTTAAAAATTACTTTCAGTTGCCTTCCATGTGTTCAGCATTATATCTGTATTCTTAAAATAATTGTATGATGAAAAGCAAGTACTGTATGTGAAAATTATTTTTATTTTTTTGTGGAATTTCATTGCTTTAGACGACTTATACTAAGTTATGGTAAAAAACATTTTCTTATAAGTAAAACTTGATTATGTCACATATATAACTTATTATTTTAGAAATCTTAGAGTATGAATGAAGTTAAAAATTTAAACCTGTATCTATCCCCCTTCATAAAATTGGTGTAGGACCTACTTATCTTAAATGAAAACTGATATGATAGTTAACAGATTTATATTCTTTTTTTAAAAAATTTTTTATTTCTTATTTTTTTTATAAACATATAATGTATTTTTATCCCCTGGGGTACAGGTCTGTGAATCGCCAGGTTTACACACTTCACAGCACTCTCCATAGCACATACCCTCCCCAATGTCCATAACCCCATTACCCCTCTCCCAACCCCACCTCCCCCCAGCAACCCTCAGTTTGTTTTGTGAGGTTAAGAGTCACTTATGGTTTGTCTCCCTCCCAATCCCATCTTGTTTCATTTATTCTTCTCCTATCCCCTAACCCCCCATGTTGCATCTCCACGTCCTCATATCAGGGAGATCATCTGATAGTTGTCTTTCTCTGATTGACTTATTTCACTAAGCATGATACCCTCCAGTTCCATCCACGTCGTCGCAAATGGCAAGATTTCATTTCTTTTGATGGCTGCATAGTATTCTATTGTGTATATATACCACATCTTCTTTATGCATTCATCTCTTGATGGACATCTAGGTTCCTTCCATAGTTTGGCTATTGTATACATTGCTGCTATAAACATTCGGGTGCACATGCCCCTTCGGATCACTGCGTTTGTATCTTTAGGGTAAATACCCAGTAGTGCAATTGCTGGGTCCTAGGGTAGTTCTATTTTCAGCATTTTGAGGAACCTCCATGCTGTTTTCCAGAGTGGTTGCACCAGCTTGCATTCCCACCAACAGTGGAGGAGGGTTCCCCTTTTTCCGCATCCTCACCAGCATCTGTCATTTCCTGACTTGTTAATTTTAGCCTTTCTGACTGGTGTGAGGTGATATCTCATTGTGGTTTTGATTTGTATTTCCCTGATGCCGAGTGATGTGGAGCACTTTTTTATGTGTCTGTTGGCCATCTGGATGTCTTCTTTGCAGAAATGTCTGTTCATGTCCTCTGCCCATTTCTTGATTGGATTGTTTGTTCTTTGGGTGTTGAGTTTGCTGAGTTCCTTATAGATTTTGGACACTAGCCCTTTATCTGATATGTCGTTTGCAAGTATCTTCTCCCATTCTGTCAGTTGTCTTTTGGTTTTGTTAACTGTTTCCTTTGCTGTGCAAAAGCTTTTGATCTTGATGAAATCCCAATAGTTCATTTTTGCCCTTGTTTCCCTTGCCTTTGCCGATGTTCCTAGGAAGATGTTGCTGCGGCTGAGGTCGAAGAGGTTGCTGCCTGTGTTCTCCTCAAGGATTTTGATGGATTCCTTTCTCACATTGAGGTCCTTCATCCATTTTGAGTCTATTTTTGTGTGTGGTGTAAGGAAGTGGTCCAATTTCATTTTTCTGCATGTGGCTGTCCAATTTTCCCAGCACCATTTATTGAAGAGGCTGTCTTTTTTCCATTGGACCTTCTTTCCTGCTTTGTCGAAGATTAGTTGACCATAGAGTTGAGAGTTAACAGATTTATATTCTTTTTTTTTTTAAATTTATTTGACAGAGAGAGATCACAAGTAGGCAGAGAAGCAGGCAGAGAGAGTGAGAGGGAAGCAGGCTCCCTGCCGAGCAGAGAGCCCGATACGGGACTCGATCCCAGGACCCTGAGATCATGACCTGAGCAGAAGGCAGTGGCTTAAACCACTGAGCCACCCAGGTGCCCAACAGATTTATATTCTTAATGATGTTGTATTATTCTGGCCTTCTGTTTGGCTCTATAGATGTGAGAAAACACTCATTATTAAGGGCAACATTTTTCTTTGTAGAAAATTGGCTCATACTGCCATTAATTTGCAGATAACTTTCATTAAAGAGTTTCTTTTCAGAAGGGTCATTCTTCTTATTTCAAAGATTAAATGAATTTATAAATATTTTAATGTAACATCTGTTCTTATTTTTCCCTATTCATATTTTTCTTCTGAAATATTCCATGTTTGTGTTCTGTAAGCTATACAAATGCAGTTTCAAAGAAAAATATAATTCTGAATTATGTAATTTATTGCCATTCTCTTATAGTTTTCTTTTTATTAAACACATTTCTCAAGTTTTTCAAAAGACTTTTCTAAATGCCATGAAAAATTTAAATCTATATGACATAATTATATCTGTATGTGTATTCTTTCTGCTACATAGTTTCTCAGAGTGTAATGATGGAATCCACTGAGCGTGAAGGGTCTGGAAAGCTCTAGAAGAGTGAGATGTATTTTCCTTCCTTCTCCCTTCCGTTCCTACCTCTTGTTCCTCCTTCTTCCTCAGATGGAACATTTGTTTCTTGTGTAAAATCCTGTGAAAATCTCATAAATGGATGGATGAAAACAAACCAGCTTAATCTAAGCTCTTGAAGGCAGTGGAAGTGGGCCCAGAGCACCAGCCTTTCCCCATCATCTCCACCTGAATTCCTCCTCCCCTCCCTCTGTAGGTTCTTGGGCTAGTGTGCCTGAAATCTGGAGCTTAAAAGTAATATTTACTACATCATTTGAAGTCCTAATAGTTATGTTTTATAAGTCAGTGACCCAGTTTGAAGCCACAAGCAACATTCTGCTTTGAATAGTTTGTACTTCTATTTTTTTTTTAAAGATTTTATTTATTTATTTGACAGAGAGAGATCACAAGTAGGCAGAGAGGCAGGCAGAGAGAGAGAGAGAGGGAAGCAGGCTCCCTGTTGAGCAGAGAGCCCGACGCGGGACTCGATCCCAGGACCCCGAGATCATGACCTGAGCCGAAGGCAGCGGCTTAACCCACTGAGCCACCCAGGCGCCCTGTACTTCTATTTTTAAAAAGAAAGGTTTATCTATTTATTTGAGAGAGAGAGAGAAGATGTGTGAGCAGGCGGTGGGGGAGTCAAGAGACTGCTGAGTGTGGAGCCGCATAGCCGGGCTCCATCCTAGGACCCTGAAGTTATGACCTAAGCCGAAATCAAGAGTCTGGCATTCAACCGACTGAGCCACTCAGGCACCCTTAGTTCGTACTTTTAAAAACTCTTTTAGCTATTTCACTAACTGTGGTCACTTTTACAACTTTCCCTAGAAAACAGTGTTTCTTAGATTTTAATATATTTACTATTGTTAGCTTTCTTCTTTAAAGATAAACCAGATCTCTTTTCCTTAAAAAACAACAACAATAATTTTAATGCAACAGATGGAGAACGTTTTCTTTTTAGAAGTTATCAGGATTGGGATTGGGGTGCCCGGATAGCTTAGTCCATTGAGAGTCCAGTCAGCAGGGAGTCTGTTTGAAGTTCCTCTCCCTCTCCCTCTGCCCCTCCCACTGCTCTTACGTGCACACATTCTCTCTCTCAAATATGTAAATCATAAAAAAGTTATCAGGATGGCAAACCTTTAGTAGTTGGGAAAAATACTCATCTTTGCTTCTAATGAATGCTTTCAAAAGTTATGAAGTATTATAGTTTGGACATCAGAGATATGAGATAAGGTTCCCACCCAAACAGTAATGATTCCTACAGTATTCTATAACAGATGTTTCTTTAGCCACTATGTGAATACCTCAAATGAAATCTAGCACACCACATTCAAACCAATACAGAGCAGTGGTGTATTTGAAACAGAAGGGAGGGACGCCAGGGGGGCTCAGTCCGTTGAGCTTCTGACTCCAAGCTTCTGCTGAGGTCATGATCTCAGGGTTGTGAGATCCATTGTAGCATTAGGCTCTGCACTGAGCACGGAGTCTGCTAGAGATTCTCTCTCTCCCCTTCCCTTTCCCCTTCCCCCAGCTCATACTTATTATGTTTTATGTAATGAACTTAAATAGTGACCATTTTCTTTTTTTTTTTTTTTAAAGATTTTATTTATTTATTTGGCAGAGATCACAAGTAGGCAGAGAGGCAGGCAGAGAGAGAGGAGGGAAGCAGGCTCCCTGCCCGAGCAGAGAGCCCAATGTGGGGCTTGATCCCAGGACTCTGAGATCATCACCCGAGCTGAAGGCAGAGGCTTAACCCACTGAGGTACCCAGGCGCCCCTAAATAGTGACCATTTTCATTTGCCTCTTAGGACTCTTACGTCTTCTCCCCTGGCTAAAGATGTCCCTTTAATTTAGTTGTTCCTCTTTTTGAGTTGATTTTCGTACCTTAGCAACTTGCCTCTTTCCTGGCATGGAGATGTGGTCCATTGGGGGTCTTGGGCTATACTTACTGTATACACACTTGCTTGACTTGACCCTGTTACTTGACTATACTAGATTGAACTTAAGATGAGCAGTGAAATTCTGATCCAGAATTTTGTATTAGGCCCAAGTGTGAGTTTAAGTCAGTCTTCCAAAATACAGAAGTACCTTTCCAAACCCATGTGGGACTAAGGAGCAGAGAAAGTCAATTTGCAGAAAGAATGAAGCAGATACAGGGAGTAGGGGAAAAGGGAGAGGGATCTTAATTGCCTCAGGGCTTTCAGGACTTCAGTTCTGCTTCTTCCCTGAGGCTGCACTGTATTCCTGTCCCTCATTCTATGAATAAGCCTGCCCTAAGCTATATCAAGTTAGTCTCCGTTTTTACCACTGTTTCTTTTCCATCAAAAGATGCTCTTCCTCTTTTGACTGAAATAATTCAGAGATATCAAAATGTGAGAAAAATATGTTAAACATAACAATATATTCTAAAAATATCTCTGTTAAAATCTGGGGTTCAGAGTTGAACATGATGATGGCCTCCCCCATCCCCCCACCCCAAATGGTGACACTAAAATAAAAACCAGCATATTTCCTGTTCTATCCACAGAGCCCTTATCTGTTGTCTCCAGCTGCCTGTGACATCCATTTAGATGTTCCTATCAAACATGTTTGACAGTTGACACTCTTCTTCTCTGTCGGGCTGGATCCCCTATTACAAAATTCCCTCCTCTTCTGAGCTAGTGGTTTAAGAGTGGTTTGGAATTCTTTTCTCATTCTTCCTTTAATTCCATTTTGACACAAAGTTTTGGCATTTAAAAAGAATTGTTTTAAACTGTGGTATAATGGAACATGGAACTTACCATCTTAACAACCATGTTTGAAAGTATACTTGAGTGATACTGAGTGTTTTCACATTGATGGACAACCATTAACACCATCTCATCTCCAGCTCTTTCCACCTTGGAAGCTGAAATGTTAAACCAGTTAAACAAGAATTATCCTCACTGCCCTCCCCCCCACCCCCATTCCCTGCCTTGCCCTGGTCCCTGGTAACCACCATTCTACTTTCTGTATCTATGAAATTGACTCCTTCTAAGTACCTCACGTAAGTGGAATTGTACACTTGTCCTTTTGTGGCTGGCTTATTTCAGTTAGCATAATGTCAGTGTAATGTCCTCAAGTTCATCTGCACCGTAGCATGTGTCAGAATTTTGGCATTTCTATGTTAACATTATTCTATGCATTCTATTCTCTGTATCCCCTCTTTGACAGTCAAGGTTCTAAACCTTTATCACTGTACCTGAATTACTGAAATAATGTCTTAATGTAAGTTCTCTGAAGAGTCTCTCCTTACTTACAGCTGTAATCTGTATGCACAATTAATGCATAAGTGATCTTTATTTCATTTTTTAAAGATTTTATTTATTTGAGAGGAAAAAACATGGTGGGGGGGGAGAGGGAGAAACCATCTTTCCACTGAGCAGACAGCCAGATGTGGGGCTCAATCCCTGGACCCTAGGATCATGACCTGAGCTGAAGGCAGACACTTGACCAGCTGAGCCACCCAGGTGCCCCAGTGAGTGATCTTTAAAAACATGGCTTTCATCTAGTTATAGACTGCAGTACTACTGTAAACAGAGCTCCATGGGTGGTTGGAGCATGGAGGCTCCGAATGGCCTCTTCTTGCTAAAAACCATACACTTTCCCACCTGATAGTCCCAATCTGCCTCATTTTTGAAAATCTAGATTTTCAAAATCTAGATTTTCTTGTAATCATCTCATTTCCCTGTGTGTTTATTTGTATACCCCCATTATTAGCCAGATGCTTTCATTTCAATCAGATACTCAGATATGTTATCTCATATCCCATATGTGGTATAAAGCAGTTAATAATACAGTTTAGTTCCATAAGAATGCATTGAAACACAAGTAGGGTCCTCTACTAGGAATAAAATGATGAACAAGGTAACATTATTCTGCTCTTGTGGATTTTACTGTAGTAGGACTATATTAAATAATTACAAGAATATGAATATGATTAAAAGGGTGTAGAATATTCACTGCTGTGGAGAGAATAGCAGGGGAATTATATCTTGCCTGTGGGGTTGGTAAAATCCTTTGATAAAGTGTTTTTTATATACATTATTTATTATGTGTCCGGTAAACCTATAAGACATCCAAGGAAGGGTTCAGGAAATAATGGGGGTGTAGGCTATAGCTGAGACCAGAAACCTGGGACACATTTGGAAACACATTTTGGAATCCTCTCTCTACAGATGGCCAGTAAGATCTTGGGAGCAGACACAGTTTCTTGGGAGTTTGTAGAAAAGAAACACTGTGGAAAACACAAATATCTAGCAAAAGAACAGAAGTGCATTTAGGACTGACGACTACAGATAGAAAATCATACAACTAGAAATACCTGCACATCATCTAATCTGACTTAGTCAGAATAAAGATGAGTCAAATGAAGTCCTGTTAGACTCAGTAATTTTCTGTATGACATGGCATGGAAAGTCTCCAAAGTTTACCTTTTTACTCTAGGTTTTATTTTACTCTATCAGTCTTTTATTGGCATTTTAACTGCATTGAATTATAAATTGTGGGGGTACAAGAATTTTTTTCCCCTATGTTTATCCTTTGGTGGTAGCAAAATTTAAGATATCTCTCATGTAATCACATTTAAATACCTGCATTGTCCCTGCTTATAAAAAGTCATCAAATAAGATAATTCCTTGGACATTGCCTCTAGGTTGTTTTCCTTGGTTGCTCAGCTTGTCATTTCTGTGTGCTTAGAAGATCATGTACTTCCTCCCATAATCTTTATTGGTCTCTTTGACTAGACTCTGGGTTCCCTGTAGGCAGCTTCTGTTTTCTGTCTAATGATTCATTCAATCCAGAGAAACCTAGTGCCGGGCAAAAATACGGATATTTGCTGAATGAATGGGAGCAGATTTCTGAGACTATAAATTCTCTAAAGATAGAGACTCACTTTTTTTTTTTTTCTTCTGGGCAAGTATTTACACATAATAGAAGCATAGTTATGTTGACTTACTGTTACTTCTTTCTGATAGCTATCTTTTCTTTTGGTTTGAACTGAGGGCAGTAATTGACAGTTCTAAGAGTAAAAGGTGGATTTTTAAAAAATTGAGTCTTACAAGAAATATGAACCATTATTAGACATAAAAGTATGTCAAATGTGATAAAATCCTGATTATAAAATACTCATTACCTTTTGATCTAAAGATCAAATTACACAGGATTGCTGATAAGGTTAATTGCATATATATATATTTTTAACCCTCCAAAATATCTTTTATTTAAGGACCTTCTTTTTAAACCACAGAATGTAGAGATAGTTATGTTCTATTTATTGCTAATTTCTCTGTCGCTATTTTTTTCCTTTCGTTTTGTATCATACCCATAGCAGCTGTTTCCCTAACCCTTACCCCAACCCACAGCCTTTCCCACGCTCCTTTTTGGGCTCTCATTTGGCATTGATCCTTAATTTGACAGATGAAGCATGTGTCTGAATTGTATTTATGGCCACACTATAATCCATCGTGTTTCCCACAGGGGTGATTATGTTTATTTTACTCCCAAACTAGGTAATCATTTTATGGTAAAGTATTCAGTTCACTCTGAATAAGTCTTCAGGCTCCTCATTTAATTCCTCATTCCTTATGCTAACAGATGACTCCTAGGTTTTACAATTCAGTGTCAACAAAGCTCATGGGATAGTCGTGTTGGGAATACAAGCAGAATGGGCTTCAGTTTATTTTTTAATTTTCTTTTTTTAAAAAATATTTTATTTTATTTTATTTGACAGAGAGAGATCACAAGTAGGCAGAGATGCAGGCAGAGAGAGAGGGGGAGGGAGGCTCCCCGTCAAGCAGAGAGCCTGATTTGGGGCTCGATCCCAGGACCCTGAGATCATGACCTGAGTCGAAGGCAGAGGCTTAACCCACTGAGCCACCCAGGCACCCCGGGCTTCAGTTTAGACAGAAGTGGGGTTTCGTCTAAACTCAGACAACTACCTTGTAACCCCGCATGTGTGACATTTAATTTCTATGGGTTTTAACCTCCACACGTATAAAATTATGTAATAACTACCTGCTTTTTGCAACTTTGACTCCAAAGGTGTCATTTTGGTAGATTTGAAGCTAACACATGATGGGCTCTGTTGCTGTTTCATTCAGAGTTATAAAACCAAGGTTGCTCATTGTAAGAGATGCGGCTGGGGCTCAAGGATATCCACAGTGCAATAGGAACTTCTGTGCCAGGGATCTTTCCCAAGTTGATGTGTGGGTGTACATGAAATCGTGGGCGGACAGGGAAGGAATAAAGGACTTAAAACAGACTAAAATCCTTACTTGTGAACATTGGCACTCTTGAGTTAAAGGATCTGGTACCCAGTGGTCTAAATTATATTAAAAAAATGAGCTACCTGTAGGCCCATTTTTCTGTACAGGATAATTGGCCACTAGATTAGTTGCTTTCTTAGGAGCTATCTTTATGGTCCTTGTTTCCAAGAGCTACTTAATGCATTTTATGTATTAAAGGAAGACTAAGTAATGGATCAATGAATAAATAACAAATGACTTTTAAGGCCTCCATTAAATGCATAAATTTCGGACATAAATGCAAACAACTCACCTTTTTGTAAGTGCATATATGCATGCGCGCGCGCGCGTGTGTGTGTGTGGTGTGACTACATGGTCACAGTTTAAAATAAGGCCAGCATTAAACATTCAAAAGAACATTTATTAAGCAGCCACTGTGTACCAGGAATGGTAGAATAAATAAAATTTTCTAAAGTCACAGGTTTTCCTCCAAACTTAAGAGTCCTCTTGACACACTATATGAAACAACTGGATTCTCTCTTGGAGTGTTAATTGCATGATTATTAGTCTCTCTCTAATGCCTTCCTCGCTTCTTTCAAGCCCTCAAGAAATGATGAAAGAATCAGAAGAGACATCTGATTTCTAAATTTAAATTTTCTAGCCAATTTTTTTAGATCATACAAAAATTCTTCTTTTCTCAGGTGCCTCATACATATAGGGTATGAATATACAACTGTGGGCTATTCTTAGTCACTTTTATTTTAGAAAGTGCACTTCTTTAGGAATAGATATGTTTCGGAGCTCTAGAAGAGTTTAAATTCATATCTATACCCGCTTAATTTTATATGCAAAGTATTTAAGGTAAACCATTATGATTTTTTCCCTTATAAATGTACCTTATTAAGGGAATATGGTTTTATTTATTTATTTAAGATTTTATTTATTTGACAGAGAGATCACAAGTAGGCAGAGAGAGAGGGGGAAGCAGAATCCCCGCTGAGCTGAGAGCCCGATGTGGGGCTCGATCCCAGGACCCTGGGATCATGACCTGAGCTGAAGGCAGAGGCTTAACCCACTGAGCCACCCAGACACCCCGGGAATATGGTTATTTTTATTAAGAGAAATATAAATTTTACAAATGATAGCGGGTACTTTCACCAGAGTGTACATAATATGAATACAAGATGAGGAACTTTGTTTCTCCAACCAGAATTTGTGCTAGAAATGGACATTGATACTCTAGGAGTAAATACATTTAATTTAATCTTTCCTCTGTACTTGATATATCATTGGCTATCAGTTATTTATGAGACATTTATGTGGCAGTCCTTAAGTTTTAGAACCAGTTTACTTTTTCAAAAAAGAAATCAGCAGTACACAGACATTTTAAGTCAGATATTAGAATGATATAATTTATTTTTGGTTTTACTTTAAATTTTAAAAATTGATTTGTGTGGAAACTATTTAATAAATCACAGATTTATCTTCAGATACTGATATATTTAAGAATAGTACCAAAAATGTGGGCGCCTGGGTGGCTCAGTGGTTTAAGCCGCTGCCTTCTGCTCAGGTCATGATCTCAGGGTCCTGGGATCGAGTCCCACATCGGGCCCTCTGCTTGGCAGGGAGTCTGCTCCCTCTCACTCTCTCTGCCTGCCTCTCTGCCTACTTATGATCTCTCTCTGTCAAATAAATAAATAAAATCTTAAAAATTATAAATAAATAAATAAAGAATAGGACCAAAAATGCAATGTAATTAAACTTGAGAAGTAAACTTTGACCTTATTTTTAATTTCCTGTGGTAGCAACTCATGAATGAAGATTCTAGGATTAAGTGCTAACAGTATGGACTTTTGTCTTGCAAAGGTTGTTTAAACTTGAAGAGACATCCAGAAGGTTCTGTGTCCATCTACCCAGTTCCAGCCAGAACTGATTTCAAATTGTTATATGGCTCATTTAGGCAATTAAAACATTTTAATCACCCTACTAAAGGTCTGAAAATACACATTTACCTCACAAGTGTCATAAAGAGGAATAATAGTAAGGTTTATAAAACAATTTACTATGAAAAATGTAGGATAATGAAAGCTGGCATTTATGAATGCTTATTATATATTCCAGGCAACTTACCTATATCCCGTCTTATTTTTGTTATAAAGTGAATTAATAAAAAACACATATATATGCCTTACGTATAAGTGTCACCTATATAATTACATCATTTAATAATTTAGTAAGTATAAATTATAAAAAGGTGATAGGTGGTAAGCCCTGATTTGAATTCTGTTTGAATTCCTGCCCGGCCTCCATGTCCATTCTGCTTTTTGAGCTCTTCTGGTTTTCACATGTAAAGACTCAGGAGGGTCCAGAAACGTCCCCAAGGTCTTCCTGTAAGTGATCCTTTGCAAACAGACCTTTTTTATGGTTTTTTTTTTAAATTTTCATTTACTTTTTGAAGTTTTAAATTTTACTCCCAGTGTAGTTAGCATCCAGTGTGGCATATTGGTTTCAGGTGTGCAATATCACCGGTGAGTCAGCGGTTCTGTGGACCGCTCAGTGCTCATCCTGAGGAGTGCCCGCCTTAATCCCCTTCACCTACTCCTGCATCCCCCACCCACTTCCCTTCAGGCAACCGCCAGTTTGTTCTCTGTATTGAGTCTTTTTCTTGGCTTATCTCTCTCTTTTCCCTCCTTTGTTCATTTGTTTCTTAAATTTCACATATGAGTGAAATCACATGGTATTTGTCCTTCTCTGACTGACTTTGCTTAGTGTTATACTCTCTAGCTCTGTTGGTGTCATTGCAAATGGCAAGATTTCATTCTTTTTAATGGCTGAGTAATGTTCTGTTGTGTGTATGTGTGCGCGCATGTGTGTGCATATACCACATCTTCTTTATCCATTCATCTATTGGTGGACTCTTGAGATGCTTCCATAATTTGACTATTGTAAGTAATGCTGCAGTAAATCTATGGGTGCATATATCCTTTTGAATTAGTATTTTTATATTTTGGGAGTAAATATCCTGCAGTGGACTTACTGGATCACATGATAATTTTAGATATTTTTATTTTTAATTTTTTGAGGAAACTCCATAGTATTTTCCATGGGGGTTGTACCAATTTGCAACCTCACCAGTAGTTCACGAGGGTTAACACTTGTCGATTCTTGAATTTTTGATTTTAGCTATTCTGACAGGTATGAGGTCATATCTCATTGTAGTTTTGATTTGCATTTCCCTGATGATCAATGATGTTGAGCATCTTTTCGTGTGTCAGTTGGCCATCTGTATGTCTTCTTTGGAGAACTGTCTGTTTGTGTCAAACCAAACAAAACCAAAACAAAACAAAAACAAAATCGTAGCAGACCTTCGGATTATAGGTTGGCTTATGACCACGTATCAGGCTATCAGACTACCTCTCACCAGCCATTGAGTTTACATCAAACTACCTACACTTTCTCAATTTCTTCTCTAAAATGGGGATGATGGCAATACCAGCTCTAGATTTGTTAGGAGGATAACATGAAATAATGCATATAAATTAATGAGCACAAAGCTTGGCATATAATAGGCACTCAGTAAAGGTTAACTGCTTCTGTTGCAGGAAGGACCATGCATCATATGCATGATTACATTGGCTGTTAGTACTCAGCTGTGGCTAACGGGATCAAATTTGATGGTCTGCTTTGGGAACTAATCTCACTTCGTGTCACACCTTGGCATTTCTCTTATTTTCTGAAAATCCACCTGCCTCATCCATTTCATCTAAGTTTTGTTTAATTTAGTTACATTTTTAAAAAGATTCATTTGCTTAAATTCTTTCTGTAATAAAAAAATGACTATAATCATCCTTAATACTTTAGCAATTTCTTCTGTTACTTTTTCAGCACTTTATAGTTTATATAATTAGGATTATAGTGTATATCGATTTTTTTCTCTGTTTTCTAATTAATAGTATTTTCCAGTCATTTCCTATAACATTAAAAGTATGAAAACTTATTGCTGTATATTTTTATTACTTGTATACTTCTTACCAGTCTGTGTATGGGTGTGTCCTTTTTAAAAATATTTCTCTCTTGTTGGACTTGTGATTATCTCTGGATTTTGTCAGTATACATACTGAAGTAAATATATAAATCCTTATTTGCATTTCTCATGATTTCTTCCAGATGCATTTCTGTATATGTGATTATGGATTAAGAAACTAAGTATTCTGTACTTGATTGGTTTATAATCTAATAATTAAAATTGGAAGAAAATTTCTTTTAGAAATTCCAGAGGGTTTTTAAACTGCTCTGTACCTCTTTAGGGTTGCTTTTGAATGGGAAGAACTATACACTGAAGGTTGCCTTTTTCATGTCACTTCCTTTCTGATAGTAAGTGAAATTTTTTATTTAATAACAAGGATGCACAAATGACAGTACAGACAAAAGGTTGATATCCAGGATCTACAAAGAACTTCTTTTTTTTTTTTTTTTTTTCAAAGAACTTCTTAAACTCAACACACACAGAACAGATAATCATGTCAAAAAATGGGCAGAAGACATGAACAGACACTTCTCCAATGAAGACATACAAATGGCTCTCAGACACATGAAAAAATGTTCATTATCACTAGCCATCAGGGAAATTCAAATTAAAACCACATTGAGATACCACCTTACACCAGTTAGAATGGCCAAAATTAGCAAGACAGGAAACAATGTGTGTTGGAGAGGATGTGGAGAAAGGGGAACCCTCTTACACTGTTGGTGGGAATGCAAGTTGGTGGAGCCACTTTGGAAAACAATGTGGAGATTCCTCAAGAAATTAAAAATAGAGCTTCCCTATGACCCTGCAATTGCACTGCTGGGTATTTACCCCAAAGATACAGATGTAGTGAAAAGAAGAGCCATCTGTACCCCAATGTTCATAGCAGCAATGGCCACGGTCACCAAACTGTGGAAAGAACCAAGATGCCCTTCAACGGACGAATGGATAAGGAAGATGTGGTCCATATACACGATGGAGTATTATGCCTCCATCACAAAGGATGAATACCCAACTTTTGTAGCAACATGGAGGGGACAGGAAGAGATTATGCTGAGTGAAATAAGTCAAGCAGAGAGAGTCAATTATCATATGGTTTCACTTATTTGTGGAGCATAACAAATAACATGGAGGACATAGGGAGATGGAGAGGAGAAGGGAGTTGAGGGAAATTGGAAGGGGAGATGAACCATGAGAGACTATGGACTATGAAAAACAATCTGAGGAGGGCACCTGGGTGGCTCAGTGGGTTAAGCCTCTGCCTTCAGCTCAGGTCACGATCTCAGGGTCCTGGGATTGAGCCCTGCATCGGGCTCTCTGCTCAGCGGGTAGCCTGCTTCCTCCTCTCTCTCTGCCTGCCTCTCTGCTTTCTTGTGATATCGCTCTGTCAAATAAATAAATCTTTAAAAAAAAACCAAAAAAACAATCTGAGGGTTTTGTAGGGGCAGGGGAGCCAGGTGGTGGGTATTAAGGAGGGCATGTATTTCATGGAGCACTGGGTGTGGTGTATAAGCAATGAATTTTGTTACACTGAAAAAAAAAGATGCATTTCAAAATATCAGGTTTGAAAAAAAGTCACATGTTCTTGTTTCATTATTTTAATTTTTTTTCTTATTTCATTTTATGAGATAAAATTATATCTATTTTGAACACATACACTAAATAACATGTTTAATAAGTAATTTGTTTAAAATTACAATATCTGATCAAATTGTGGACTCTGAGAAACAAACTGAGGGTTTTGGAGGGGAGAGGGGTGGGAGTAGGGTGAGCCTGGTGGTGGGTATTAAGGAGGGCACATATTGCATGGAGCACTGGATTTGGTGCATATACAATGAGTCTTGGAACACTGAGAAAAAAATAAAATAAAATCACAGAATAAATAAATGTACAACAACACAAAAAAATTTAAAAGAATAAAAGAAAAAATCTAATATTAATATAGAAAGTGGGATGAGGGTGGTTTTAGGAACTTTTTTATTTTTTAGTCAGGTGAAGAATATTTTATTGACTTTACAATTATCACCAAAATTCTGTTAGAAAAAAGTATGGAGGGGCGCCTGGGTAGCTCAGCCGGTTAAAGCCTCTGCCTTCGGCTCAGGTCATGATCCCAGGGTCCTGGGATTGAGCCCCGCATCGGGCTCTCTGCTTGGCTGGGAGCCTGCTTCCTCCTCTCTCTCTCTCTGCCTGCCTCTCTGCCTACTTGTAATCTCTATCTGTCAAATAAATAAATCTTTAAAAAAAATATGGAAAAATATTTAGCTATAGTTGAAGTATGGAGAGAGTATCCCACCCTTATTCTACCCATTCCCAGTGGGTGTTGGTGTCTGATGAAGCCAGGGCTTCTGAGAGGAGAGAAAATAACTATGGGACACAGAGTATTTTGGAATTTTCTTGGCAAAAATTCCAATGGGAAAGAGAAAGTCTGGGGCCCTGGATGTTGGCAGTCAACTACAATGTGACTCTTACTTGTCAATCTCCCATCTCTCCATCCTCCAAACTCTGAAGTCTCATTAGTGAATGCTTGCTTGCAAGTTTTACATTATTCTTAACATGTGAGAGGGTCTGAGCGTGATGCCGAGGTTGACATGATGTGTACTTAGGCAGCCCTGAAATAAACTAGCATCAAATAAGAGTGAAAACTCAGTGACCATTCCAGGTGGCAGGAATTTTGGCCAAGTATGAAGGCAACGTTAGGAAACTTAACTGTGGAATTTGAGGCCATTCGATTTTGCTTGCATCCCAAGGGTCAAGGAGGCCTCGGTTTGAAAGCTCGGTTATGGTAGTTTTCAGGATATGCACAAGCCCTACTTTTCATGTCCTATGGAGCAGAATCCCTGAAGGATTGATTGACTACACAGTGTGCTAAATCAAGCCCCTACATTGGATAGGCATCGGGTCTCTCTAAAGAGTTGTATACAAATTTCTGGATACATCAGGGTTAAGTTTTGGTCATTCCACTTTGCTATCAGATTCCAGATAAGTTATCAGGCAATAAAAGGAGGAATGTCTTGCCCTTTATTCATCTGTCCTAAATCTGACA
This sequence comes from Meles meles, assembly GCF_922984935.1. NCBI lineage: Eukaryota > Metazoa > Chordata > Mammalia > Carnivora > Mustelidae > Meles > Meles meles. The sequence continues at coordinate 63,310,714 of NC_060072.1, forward strand.
AGCATTTGACCGTACTTTAACAGGAATAGGAGAAGGGCAGGTATGAGTGATAAACTTCAGTATTGTCCCCTGTAGTCGAACTAGGGCCCCCCATAAATGTTTTTTCTGATCATGAGAGGTGTTTGAGTGGAAATACAGTTTGGTGGAAATAAAACAGAGGATGTTAAAATGGTAAAGTCATAATAGTGATGATAAATGAAACAGAGTAGTTATAGTAGATAAATTTGTATGTGCCACTAGTCCAGAAATTGTCAGAGTGATGAATTACCCACCTTAAGATATTCTGGCCTTGATTCTTAGGCACATATATTTGTATATTTTTCTAGGGTTTTTTTTCTTCTTTCAGGTGTTGACTTTTCTGCTATTTATTTTGTCTTTGTGTAAATGTAATTTTAATGTTTTGCTCTTTAGGAAACATACTAACAGTAGATCTAATTTTGATGATCAAATTAGTTAACATATTTTTTAATTAGTTAATATTTTTATACAGGTTTTTATCAGACTTAATTCTGTGTTCACACCAGATAACAATTCAAGACTGTGAGAATATTCTGTTGGCTATGAGGTTTGTTGCTTTAATTGCAGCCAAGTTAATCTGTAGAATTTAACAATTATACTGCTGTCTATCTTAAGGGTTTATAACGCTGGTATACAATAAGCAAATAGCATAAAACACTTGTACCTGTGTGTGCTGCTGAGTTTTATTGGTACTAAAAAAAAAAAAAAAAAGAGAGAGAGAGAGAAAAAGACATGCGGACTTTTGTGCTTGGGAACAGAATCTGTTTCTAACCTTTGCTATTAACAGGAAGTGGGAGAGGTGAAATGAGGCCTGGTTTTGTGGCTGGGCCAGAGCACTCTGTGTTCCTGTGAGTGGCATTCAGGTTTGATGTCTGTCTAGCTTCTTGCTCCTTGGAATAGCTGGCCTTTGAAGTCCTGAAAACAGAGATTGGTAATGAGCAACATAAAGTCAGGAGTGGGCAAATATTGGGAGAACCCAAGCTCTAAGAAGAACCAGACTAGGATAATTTGGCTGTATTTTCCTTTCCAACCTAGATTATGACATTTTTCTAATATGATAGTATAAATTTCCCAAATAGCAGTAATTGGAAAATCTCAACTTACTTGCATTTTTAGATAGAGCTGTTGTATATTTATTTTTCAATATTAGGATAGCACTAACTTGCTGCCTAGTGTATTAAAATGAAAATCCAGCCCCTGAAGTGCCTGTTTTTATAATTAGAAGTAGAATCAGAAAAAGGAATTCTAATATAAATTTTTGGTTATATATTGAACTAATACCTTTGAATAATAGTTAACCTTTTATTATAATATATACAGTGTCCTGTTTTAGAAAATACTCTCTGTCAGAAAGAAGCTCACATAATTAATAGACTTATTTCTACCAAGGTCATGTTCTAAAAATATACATTTTTTTAGAAGAATGACAGTGGCTCCATCCAGTCTTAGGTAAATACTAGAGAATATCCTGTTTACCAATGCTATACTGTCTCTTCCTGAGAAAATAAAAACTGGCAAACTTTGCTAAGTGGTCCCAAATCAGAAGATACATACGGATATTTTTATATGTTCAGGAATATGTTAATTTTAAAAGGCAATCTGAGGGGGCACCTGGGTGGCTCAGTGGGTTAAAGCCTCTGCCTTCCTCTCAGGTCATGATCTCAGGGTCCTGGGATCGAGCCCCACATCAGGCTCTCTGCTTGGCGGGGAGCCTGCTTCCCCTGCTCTCTCTGCTTGCCTCTCTGCCTACTTGTGATCTGTCTGTCAAATAAAATAAAAAACCTTAAAAAAAAAAGACAATTTGAGTTATTAGCTTATTTTTTTCTTGTCTTGGAAATAGTTCTTAAACCTGAAGATTATTCAGTTCCTATAGACTTTTGAAATCTGATTTAATATTCTATTGTTCACCTTTAAAATTTTTTTATTTTATAGTTGTGACTATCAAATTATAACACATTTTTAGAGAGTATAATTTTGTAATACTGATACCTTTTTCTAATTTGTTATAATGTCACAGTAATAGTTTCAGTTGCATGATAATTAGACTTGGAATACTGGAAATCACAGGAATGCATAGCCTGGGTTGATTTTCGTTGTTTGGTTTTATACAAGCAAGTTATAACGCCATTCTCTATATTTATATTAGGTCTCTGGGAAAAAATGTGGCCTTTCATTTGTCAAAATATATTTGTACATATTTATTATATTTATGGTAAAGTATATATACTTAAAAAGTATGGAGGAAATATATACACATTCCAAAATAGAACCCAATAAGTGTTTGTGTCATCATAGATATGAAAATTACAAAGAATAATGGCAATTAGATAATACATCTCTGTTAGGAGCTCAGATTTTTCCCCCAGTTTTTTCCCATAAACACAGCCTGTGCACTTGTACACGTGTGCTCGTAAACCCATATCTTCCTTGGTTGACTTCGTTCTTGAGACTTTAATCCTGAAATGTTTCAGAGCACACATACAGCTGAGATTAAAGTGTTCTTTTAAGTGCATACTTTTCATAATGCCTTGAACGTGTTTTTCTGTGGCAGAGGGAAACAACCTCATGCACCTGGACAAACAAAGGTGTTCCTTCAAAAACAGACTTTCAGAATCATTAATTCTGGTTTAGAAGTAATTATGAAGGTTAGGTGGACTCTCATGCATAAGGCTTTAGCGCTAGTGAGTGGCTGATCTGTATTTTGCTTCTCCCGTGTTTACATCTTCCCTGTGCCACCTACGTGACCGTGTCTCCTCTTCAAAGTTTGACTCCTGTGGTAGCCAGTCTGCCAGAGACAGCCTGCCAGCCTCCTATAGCCGCCTGGTGGGATGCGGGGCACACTTGCTGAGGTAGTAAGTACTTCTGCTCAGAGCCATCCTGAGGTGAGGCTAGTGATGGTAAAGGTTGGGGGTAGGAGGGAAGGTGGGGTTTTATTCATTTGGGTGCTGAAGATGTAGAAAGAACAGAGAGTACCTGTAGCAAAAACCAGGTGAGAGAGAAATCAGTAGGGCGTGTGGATCACTCAGTTTAGTGTCCTTCAGTGAGGTGAAATTTGGTGAGAGATGATGCAGAGTAGAAGGAGAAAGTATTGGATTTTTGTCCTTTTAAAAAAATATAATCAGGGCACCTGGGTGGCTCAGTCAGTTAAGCGTCTGCCTTTGGCTCAGGTCATGATCCCAGAGTACTGGGATTGGGTTCCCTGCTCAGGGAGGAGCCTGCTTCTCCCTCTCCCTGTGCCCCTCTTTCCTCCTCCCTGCTGATGCTCTCTGCTCTCTCTCAAATGAATAAATAAAATCTTTAAAAAGAAAAAGACATGGGGCGCCTGGGGACTCAGTGGGTTGAAACCTCTGCCTTCAACTCTGTCATGATCTCAGGGTCCTAGGATCAAGCTCCGCATCAGGCTCTCTGCTCAGCAGGGAGCCTGCTTCTCCCCCCTCCCCCAGTCTACCTTTCTGCCTACTTGTGATCTCTGTCAAATAAATAAATAAATAAATATCTTAAAAAAAAAGAAAAAGACATAATCGTAAGTTTAAAATGAAGAGAAAAGAAGTATTAACTGAAGTAAAGCTTGTAAAACTTGTAAAGGATAAATACTTTTTTTGCTTGAAATTCTTAGTACTTTTATAGTAATCACCTTAGTTCTTCCTTGCTGTAATATAGAATGACTGTAGAATAAGGTGGTCAGGACATTGTTGTTAGGAGGTGTGGAGATGAGAAAGGAAAAGATAGGGTTTAATGGAGACATGAGCTGGAACAAAGCATATCATTTCTTTAATCCCTTTAATATTTGGGTTGGGGGCTCTGTGTCAGTACAGTAGGCCTATCATTTTTTTTTTTCTTTTTCTCTCATTTCCCTTTCTATTACTTCTCCTAAATCACAACTTTTTATTTGAGTAGAATAATAATTCACTAAATACAACTAGTTGTAGAGGAGCGTATATGAGCCAACTTTCTTTCTTTCTTTTTTTTTTTTTTAAAGATTTTATTTATTTATTTATTTGAGAGACAGAGAGAGTATGAAAGGGGAGAAGGTCAGAGGGAGAAGCAGACTCCCCGCAGAGCTGGGAGCCCAATACAGGACTCGATCCTGGAACCCTGGGATCATGACCTGAACCGAAGGCAGTTGCTTAACCAACTGAGCCACCCAGGCTCCCATGAGCTGACTTTTTAAGCTAAGAATTTGGACATAGGCTTGTGAGTTTATAAAAAATCCTGTCACTGGCAATTATTGACATAAATTCACACGTGCATCAATAGTGAAATGCTTCTATCCATACAAAACAAAAGTTGTTTGGGATCTGGTGTGGAATGTTTACAGCTACCTTATGGATGATTTACATTAAAATTGCTATGCCTCTATGTCCAAATATTTATTTATTAGAAAATCATAGAAAAAATAAGCAAGTTTCCTTCACTCACATTGGAGAGCAAACCAAAGAGCCAATCACAAACTTTGATAAATATTAATAATTATAATTTAAAGATATCAACAATAGAATAGCCATCTCAGTATGGTGGGTTAGTATATAGTGACAGAATTCTGTGCATTGTGGCCTTCATGTTCTGCTCTGTTTGCTGGCCCATCACAGCTCAAAACCAAGTGAGACTCCGTGTGCTGGGGAAATTCTAGTGATGAGATGTTCCTGGTTTTCCTGGTCTATAGCTCTCAGTTTTAGGTAAAAACGGTGCTCTGTGAAATCCCTGTGTCTTCATTTGAAAGAACAAGAGAACATGCTTTAGATAACCTTACATGAGGAAGAACACACATGGGTCACCAAAGATATTAATTTTGAGTACTTAAAGAGGTCCTGGATGGGTTGGTGACCTGTAATGAGTGGTAGCAGTACGTGCGTGTGAGAGTTTTTATTTTTATTTTTTTAATATTTTATTTATTTATTTGACAGAGAGGTCACAAGTAGGCAGAGAGGCAGGCAGAGAGAGAGGGAGAAACAGACTCCTCACTGAGCAGAGAGCCTGATGCAGGGCTCGATCCCAGGACCTTTAGATCATGACCTGAGCTGAAGGCAGAGGCTTAAACCACTGAGCCACCCAGGCGCCCCGAGAGTTTTTATTCTTAACCCCTGGACAGGCTGTTGGCATACGTGAAGTTAGTGGAGTTTTCCATTAGAAGATGGGTGCTAATGACATTGGTGATTTTTTTTTTTTCATCAAGCTGCATTTCTGATCATCCTGCCCACTTCATTTTTCACTGTTTCTCTTCCATGTTTATGAGAATATTTCACTTTTTAAAATAAAGCCTCATAGCGATTTAAAGTTTTTTTTTGCCATAAGAAACTATGTAATTTATAAATGAGTTTACACCTATGCATATTTGTATGAAAACATTTATAATATTGATATTTAAAGAGGTAGTACCTGCATTGAGCCAGACATTATTCTAAGCACTTTACAGATGCTAATTTATACAATCTCTTCAATAGCCCAGCAAGTGACCTTCATATATTGGATTTAGTATAAAGTTATGGTCACAATGTCTGTGACCTATTTCTGTGTTGTTGTCATGATTGTATTTATCTGTTATCTCTTTAATGGAACTAAGACAAGCAGATGGAACTATAATGTGGGTGTTGTATTTTGTTTGTTTCCCAAGTTTCCCGCACAGTACTTCTTTTTCTAAGTATTTAGTTAGGATCAAGAGGCAGCATAACATAGTGGTTAGAAATCCCAATCTGGTTCTAGACTCCCTTGTTTTGAATCCTGGCTCTGCTGCTTATCGGTGTGTGATTTAAGGCAAGTTACTTAAATTGTCTGCACTTTAGTTTCTTCATTTGTTAAATGTGTATAATAATAGTACCTACGTCATAGTTGTTATCCACATAAAATTAGTTAATACTATGGGGCGCCTAGGTGGGCCCACTTGATTAAGCATCAGACTCTTGATTTCTGCTAAGGTGATGATCTCAGGGTTGTGGAATTGAGCCTCATGTGGGGCTCCACAATGAGCGTGGAGCCTGCTTGAAATTGTTTCTCCCTCCCCTCCCCCAAGATGTGCGCCCATTCCCTCTCTCTCTCTCAAAAAAAAAGTTCTTAAAGCACTCAGAGCAGTGACCAACACATATTAAATGTAACATAAGTAATGATATACATAAATGCATATTTGAATATTCAAGATTTCCCCAAAGGAAAATACATAATTTTGTTGTTGAAATTTTAAGAACTAAGAATGGCAACCAGAAGAAATTTTAATAACAAGATATAGTGTGTTATCCCAGTTATTCATCTCTGCCTTAGGCAGCTACACTTGTGAATTCTCTGTTACTGGGGTAAGTGGTTCCCGGCTCCAAGTGTGAACTGAATATGAAAATTTTCAATTTGTGAAAAACATCTGGAGGTTTTACTTGGCTACAAACTTAATATGAGCCAACTGTATAATGCTGCTGCTTAAAGGAAGGATGGGGAGAAAAAGAAAAAAAACCAAAAACCTTAAGACTTTCCTAGGCAGTATAAACAGAAATAGTGTCCATATCATGGGAAGTAATATCTTTGATGTACTTAACACTAGGTTGGAATACTGTGTTCTATTCAAGACATCATAATTTTAGGCAAGGCATTGACAAACTGGAGTGCCAGGAGTCTGGAAATCATGTCACAAACAGAGGAAGTCGGGCTGTGTAATAGCCTGGAGAAGAGAAGACTGGCGAGAACTAAAACACCTGTCTCCAATTATTTACAAGGTTGCCATTAAAAAAAAAAAAAAAAAGGCAGGCTTTGGTCCTGTCCTAGAAAGCAAAAGTGGGATCAATGCAATATAATAACATGCATATTTTAACTCAGTGTTAAGGGGAAATTTTTATAACCCTCAGAGGGTCCAATAATGAATGTGGTTTGTTGTTGTCCTTAATAATGGGTAGTGATGCTGGGTCTTGCAGGAGTTCTGTAAGAATTCCTGTATATGGTCAAAGATTGGATTCTATTATTCACATTTGCCAAAATCAGATTTATGTGTTCGTATCCTTACTGGAATTGGCTAGTGAAGGTCTCTGGAAAATTCATTAAGATTTTAAGGCTGTTATATGACTGCATGGATGGTTAAGATTAGATTTGATGGTGCTATTGGCTATATTTCCCATAATGAAATTAGTAAAATATGTAATTTTTTCACTTTTATTCAGACTGGTTTTGAAACCGTATTTAAGGTTAGATCAAGGAACACTGATGATACAGTCTTTTCTTAAATTTCACAGTCTTCTGACTTAGGTTTAGTAAGTTATTAAGAATTCATTCTATGGATGTCAGCAAAAGTAGTTTGATAAAAAACTAACAATATTGTATGATGTTGGGATCTGACCAGAGACCTTGTCCCTGATCTCTGGATGGGTGGAAATGTTAAGAAGAGTGGTTTGAATTTTATATATGATCAGTATTTGAGGCTCATACTAGTGTACTAAAGGTTCTGTTTAAGGATTAAGATGAAAGTACATTACTGGAAAAGTAATGGAAGATACCTATGGTGTGACCTTGGGAACTGACTGTATGTTTTGTAGCCATGTTTCTCTTTTGGTATTTCATTCTTGTGTCTTCAGATATATGCTCTTCCTAGGGTTAGGTATGTGCTAGATCATAGAATTCCTAAATTCATCTTGTTAAAATATTTGCCTTAATTGTATTAATAGTGCCAAAAAGCAGACATTAGATTATCTTCAGTTTTGGTGACTTGTTATAATTTCTTTGAAAAAGCAATAAAATAAACTTAGTAATTTTATATTTTTCTCATAGAAGACAGATAATTTAAAATTTTATTTAATTTAACCTTATAATTTGTGTATATCCACATAGGATGAAATAGTAAAGATTACATAAAGAATTAAAAGCCACGTTTGTATTTTTTCCTTTTGTGGTATTAGATAACATGAGTTTGTTATAATCTAGAAGGTACTGTCATCCTCCCAAATTGTCTGTATTAATAAAGAATTTCTAGGAGCGCCTGCAAGACTCAGTTGATTTAGCATCTGCCTTCGGCTCAGGTCATGATCTCAGGGTCCCGATATCGAGCTCCCCACTGGGCTCCTTGTTCAGCATGTTTGAATGTTTATTTCAATTTTTGATAACATTTAAATATAGGTGAGAGGATGAAAAGTATATATAATTGTAATGCTTATGTAATGTAATTCTTAAATTTTGGAGGTTTTTTTAGTGTTCCAGAGCGTGGGACAGTGCGTCCAAGTGCTCAGGTAGCACCTTGTTTCCTTAGTTGAATGAATGTCATCAAAAAAGGTTTAATTACTGGAGTATGTTCTTTTTTTTTTTTAAAGATATATATATTTTAAAGATTTTATTTATTTATTTGACAGAGAGAGATCACAAGTAGACAGAGAGGCAGGCAGAGAGAGAGAGAGGGAAGCAGGCTCCCTGCTGAGCAGAGAGCCCAATGCGGGACTCGATCCCAGGACCCTGAGATCATGACCTGAGCCGAAGGCAGCGGCTTAACCTACTGAGCCACCCAGGTGCCCCTGGAGTATGTTCTTTAAAAAACTCTACATTAGCATAATGTCATCTGTGAAGTGAAATGTCATGTGTAACTGGAATTTGTGAAATATGTTGTCTCTAAATAACGTTGAAGTAATGGGGGCGCCTGGGTGGCTCAGTCGTTAGGCATCTGACTTCTGCTCAGGTCATTATCCCAGAGTCCTGGGATCAAGCCCTGCATCAGGCTCTCTGGTCAATGCGAAGCCTGCTTCTCCCTCTCCCACTTCCTGTGCTTGTGTTCCCTCTCTCGCTTTGTCTCTCTCTGTGTCTCTCTCTGTCAAATAAATAAATAAAATCTTAAAAAAAAATTTGATGTTATGAACCTCTGTCTCTTGTCCTTTTGTTAATTCTGCTAAGTAAATTCTCATTAGGACCTCTGAGGAGAATAATGTTCATTGATAGTGTGTATTAAGCATTTCACTGAATAATGGTTTTGGGTGTAATGAAATTCTGTTGCTTATTATTGCCTTTGATGAATATAGGCCAGAAAAAGATCATACATGGGTTTGATTTCTGATTTCTTTCTTTTTTAGCCTTCAAGAGATTACTTTTTTGCTGTTTTCTTATTTTTAATTCTTTTTTTTTATTTTAAAGATTTTATTTATTTGACAGATAGAGATCACAAGTAGGCAGAGAGGCAGGCAGAGAGAGAGGAGGAAGCAGGCTCCCCGCTAAGCGGAGAGCCCGATGCGGGACTCGATCCCAGGACCCTGTGATCATGACCTGAGCTGAAGGCAAAGACTTTAACCCACTGAGCCACCCAGGCACCCTTATTTTTAATTCTTTTCTCAGAGTGTTCCCTGGTAGAGTGCTGCATGGATGACCCTCTTTTTAACCCACTGAGCCACCCAGGCACCCCAGATGACCCTCTTTTTAAATGGCTAAAAATTGGGGGAAATACAACTATGGGCCTTCTGAGATGAAGAGCATTTTGAATGTAAGACTGTTTGGTTATAAACACTGTGTTGGTCATATCTTTGCTTGTGAAGCGTTTTCTTAAGTCGAGAGCAGTTTTCAGCCATCTAACCATGTGGGGAGTGGGAGGACTATCCGAAGTAATGTAATGGGCTCACCTTAAAGGAGGAGATAGGGGTTTCTGAACAAACACTTTACTGAGCACCTACTATGTGCAGAACTCTTTAGGAGACCAGAATTGTAAAAGAGAAAGTTGATATATTTAGATTTGGCCATTAGAATATACTTACTTTTTTTTTTTAATAGTTACCATAGATGTTTTGGTTTTTATCTCCATCATTTTGTTTCAAATACTGAAGCATCTAATCCATGTTGCATCCCTAGAAGCGGATTCTTTGTTTTTCCAGCACTTGAATGCTGGCATTTAATGCATTGTGCCCCATGGTTGTAGGCTTGAACTCCAGAATGTTTTTAAAATTTATTTGTGTACATTTTCAAAATAACCTTCTTTTGAGGTCTCAGTTTTATGAGAACTGTAGTTAAACTCTTTTTTTCCATGACTTGTAGCATATGGTATTTAACTGTTTGCTAGTGTCACTTTCTCAAGTAAACATATTTGTACAGAAGTATTTCAAGAGAGCAGTATGCTTAATAAGAGGACCTTCTCTAAGGTGATCCTACTGCTTAAACATGGGTTTAAAAATGAAAATATATGTGGCTTAGCACACTATTTCATTGTCTTTCAAGGTTCATTGTATCTGATCTTTGGGAACGAATAAGCATTTAAAATTTTTGAAGCCAAGATAATCTTCCTTACATTTTATCCTCAGATATTTGTCCCTAACAGAAAAGCATCAAATCAGTTGACATTGTGGTCAACCAGTATTGACCCTGTACTTAAAAAAAAAAAAAAAAGATCTATTGCATGTGGTTTGAAAATATAATCAAACATAAATCTAGGATTAGGAATTTTCTGACCTAATAGAGTATAAATTGATTTCCATAAATTGTGCTTTTGGTTCCTTTTCACTTTGAAAAATCATTCCCTGAATGCTCCCATCTTTGACCTCATCCATATTCTCACAAAGAAAGGCCTTTAGCCTTTTTCAATTCTGTTGGCCCTGCAACAACAATCCTGACATTGGAATACATATTAACTATTCCGATCCTGGCTTCTGAGAATGCAGTCCTGGGAAGCGTTAGGCATGCTAGCTGAATCATAAACACAGCTGCAAACAGCGAAAGGGTGATTATTGATGCCATTTGTAAATCAGAGATGTTCGTCACAGAATAATTGGGAGACTTGCTTCACATCATACAGATAGATAATCAGTGGCCAAGTCATGATCATAGCCCAGCTTTTCTAGTACTGTGGTCCAGTGCTTTTCCCCAGAAATCTGGTGATCATACCCAGTGTGCAGTAATGAAATAAGTTTGCAAACTCTGATCTTTTTTCCCTAAAGTTTTGTTTGTTGATTATTTATTTATCATTTATTTATTAAAGAGCGAGCACATGCACACACATGATTGTGAGGGGGGGAGGGGCAGAAGGGAAGGGAGAGGGATGGGGAAAGAATCTGAGGCAGACTCCCTGCTGAACACAGAGCTTGATGCGAGGCTCAATCTCACAACTTTGGGAACATGACCTGAGCTGAAATCAAGAGTCAAATGCTTAACCGACTTAGCCATCCAGGTGCCCCAAGTCTGATCTTTTCATCAGTTAAAAAGTCTGCACAATTAAAATTCCAAAACTTGGGAAAGCAAATATCAGTAGTAATAGTATCTATGACTCCAACTTACGGACTAAAATACTCAAGATACTCAAGGATAATGTTTGTGATTGTGCTTACGTGATAAGTAGCAAAATGGTAGTGTGGTTAGTGTGGGTTTTCATGTGGGTAATTTTAGCAGAGGCAAATAGGATCATCAGAACTCCATAGATGATTTATTAGTCTGCCAGCTATTTATTTTTAAGTAGGGTAGCTTTCACCTTCAAAAAAACCAAGGAAACAGAGCAATAAAAATGACTAAAACATTTGATAGAAGTGATAGCATGACTCATTTTGAAATTTTTAATACAGCTCCTCGGCTATAACCAAGAATCTAGGTTTTTTCCCTACATGGAAAAATTTATGTACTGTTTAAGAAGATGATATTTTGCTGGGACACCAGTTCTGTGTCTTCAGTGAAGGGCAGGTACTGACGTTTTGGAAGATGGTGTGAGCATTTAATCTTGCACACAAGATCTGATTTTGAGGCTTGGAAAGTAGAACCTGTTAAATCATTTCAGATACGAAAATCTTTTAAGGAGCTACTGGGTTGGGAAGTCTGTTTCTAAATGCTTAAGCATTGCACAGGGTGGACTACTTAACGATAGAGGAGAAAATTAGTAATTCCTGTATGTCAAGGTTTTGGTTATTAGTGCTGCCCATTCCAGCATCATTCTGGATTTCTTCTGTGCACATTTGTATAAGTTGTCTCATGCACTTGGCAGGATCATCCTGCTTAGTCTGAGAAACCTCCAGAGCTGCCAGGAAACTGTCAGTGAATATCCAGGTGTTCTGAATCCTGGTGAGTGATTTACAGCCTCGCTCTCATAGAGACGGGTGCCCCGATAGTCTCTGTGTCTAAGCTCTAACAAAGAGTAAAAGGCACAGATAGCTCTTGGCCATGCAGGGACATGGTGATCTGCAGGTGCTTTTGAGTCAAGATCCCGGTAGCTCAAGACATCCCATACCTTGCATGCATATTCTTAGGTTGCTTGTATTTTCTGTCAGTGGCTCATCTTAATACTGTTGGTCAGGAAACTCGTGTTGCCTGTAGCTCCCTCTAATGGGCCTGGTGGACATTGCAGGCTGTCTCAGATGCGGCGGCAGGGTCTGTTTGACCAAAGGGTGGTTCACTAGCAAGCCACTCTTCATACCCGCTTCTATTTCTTCTTCATGAAAAGAGCAAATTATCTGAAAAGGAGTTTAAAAATGCACATGGGTTTAAATTTAAGGAATTCGTAAAATACGAGAGGGTTTGGGAACCCTTCCTTGTCCTGATGCTCATGAAAATAAGCTGAAGTTAAACCCTACATTGATAAAATTTGGTTAATTTATTACCTTGGGCTAAACTTTTAGAAAAACTACTTTAAAAGATATTGATAGTTTATTTATTTTTTTTAAAGATTATTTATTTATTTATTTGACAGAGAGAGATCACAAGCAGGCAGAGAGGCAGGCAGAGAGAGAGTGAGAGGGAAGCAGGCTCCCCGTGGAGCGGAGAGCCCGATGCGGGACTCGATCCCAGGACCCTGAGATCATGACCTGAGCCGAAGGCAGCGGCCCAAACCACTGAGCCACCCAGGCGCCCCGATATTGATAGTTTAGATGGTGGTGTTTATACCAACTATTAGTGACTAAAGAGAATACAAGTGAAGACTTTCATGACTAAAATTTAAATGTTTTAGTGAGAAGATTCTCTTATGTTTTGTATTTCTTGCTGCCTCTCTTAATATATCAGAGTTTAAGCACATGTATGCAGAGACCTCTAGAATGATGTCTATCTTCAATAAAATTATGAATGAATCCAATGAATGCTTCACCTTGTTTTATTTTGTGCCTTGGGGGTACCTCTTCCAGGGAGGAAGGAAGCCTTCATGGTTCTTGATGTAGCAAATTCACAAACTGTATCCTTGAGAAAGATACTTTTTTCATCAAAGTTTTTTGCTAATATTCATAATTTGACATAATCCCCTAGTTCTTGATAAATGCTATGCCTGAGAGCCTGAGATGAACATCTGTATTTTAACAAGTTTTTCTTTTGTCTGAACGAAACTTGTCCATTTTGTTTTGGGATGAAGTATCCAGTTTTTTTTTTTTTTTTATTCCTTGTTTTGAGGGGTCTGTTTGCATTACTTTACATGAGACCTAAAGCAAGACACCATACTGAAAGGAAGATGTGTAAAACTATGGAAGTGAGCAAAGTTGAAATGGGTGACTGCGTAGAAATTGAACGTTTTATTCTAAAGTATGGTGCTTGAACAAAAATAGGTCTCTGTCATTATATATAAGTATTGGCTGCTGTCTGGGTCTCTGGGCACCTACATTCCCTACTTTTAATATGTATAAACACAACTTCACTAAACTTAAAAGAATTGTGCTTTAGTGAGGGTAACATTTATGGCTTTTTTGTTGTTCTGTGGAGAAGGAGACACTTAGTGGGAAAATTACCTTAAATCCACATTCTTGTGCAGGACTGCAGCTGACCTACTCCTCAGCTCCCAGCAAAGCATTTTCTGGGCCGCAGTTACTGCCACAATACTTAAATATTCTGGATTCATTGGAAGATTTTTTTTCCCCTAACATCTCTCTTCTGTCCTGTTAGTTCTCAGTAATAATATCTCCCTCAGGTTGTCTCATTAGTGGGAGAAAACATTATATGCCCACCCTCATTACCCTCCTGATATAAAGTTTGCATATTTGTCTTTCTGTAATTCTGTCTAAACACGTTGATTTTACGTTTTGAAGGTAAATGATGCAGAATGGGATGAGGCTGAGGAGGGAGATTCTCTTTAGAGCCAAGTCTGGCTCTTGCATGTATTCTAAGGCACCACGTTCATACAAGCAACAGTGAAAGAGCTTAAAATTTTATTATAATTTCTGAGGAAAGTTTCTTCATAAAGGTTTATAGTAGGACTAGAGGAACTATTCTGCCATGTTGGTTCATTTGGAGGAAGAAAAGTTTCTTACCATTTGAGAGGATAATGCCCTATGTAATATAATGATAGAGGTGCAAGATTTTATTGGGTTCATGACCTGAGAGTAATTTACTTACTCTTTGGGGGGCACCAGGGATCGCTTCTTGGCCTTTTGGCTAAGATCAAATGTAGGGGGCACCTGGGTGGCTCAGTCAGTTAGGCCACTGACTCTTGATTTCGGTTCAGGTCGTGATTTTGGGGTTCTGGGATCGAGCTTTGCATTGGGCTCCATGCTCAACGGGAAGTCTGCTTGAGGATTCTCTCTCCCAAGTTCCTTTCCTTGCATGTGCTCTCTCTCTCAAATAACTAAATCTTTAGTAAAAGTACTTACCTCTTGTGAAACTATTTCTTTAAGCTTAAGATAAGGACATTGGAATTTCTGTGAGGATTATTTTAAATCATTTGGGTTAAGGGACTCTCTGTGCCTGTCAGAAGTGACTGGTAAGGGAACAACAAAAGAAAGCATCATGGTTATTTGATCATACATGTAGCTATACTATTTCTAGATTTTCCATATTGGGTTATATTTCGATTCTTTGAAGTTCAGTGTAAGAGCATAATAAAAACTGATAGAAATGAAATCAAAGATAATCTGTGTGCCTTATCTTTTTGGTTGTTTACAAACCTTTTGAAAGAAAATGTGTTCATTTTGTACATTAAATTAATAATACATCACACAACTGCTCTAAAGTTCCTGAGTTTCTATTTGCTAAGAGTTAAAGTTCTAAGACAAATGAGATTGATTGGCCTGGTTATCTCACTTCAAGTATTATTCTGTAAGCACTTTTGAAATGCACAGTCAGTTAGGAACATGATTTCCTTTTTTTAAACAAATCTTTTGCAAAAAGCAGTGATAATATGCCAGTATTGATTAAACATTTGAATTAGAAAAGATCTTTTTATTTACAGGTGAATAAACTGAGACATAATGTGTAAGGTGGTTAAATGATTTGTCCAAAGTCACGTGGACATGGTTCTATCCAATTTTCCAGTTCAATAGATACTTAGGTACTCTTCTCAATGATAAAAATGAAGAGTTTACTCTCCACACATCTATCAAATTTTCCCTATGTTTCTGGGATTATTTGTGATGCTTGGAAATATCTTAAAGTAAGTTATTTTTTTTCTTCTTCCCTTTTGCTATATCATTTTAAAAAATCCAGAAAGTCTAAGAATATTTGCTGGGCAGTTATCATCTTAGCAACAGAATCTATAATGACTCCAAGAGTTAAGGAGAGATTTTTTTTTTCTTAAATTTTATTTATTTATTTGACACAGAGAGAAAGATCACAAGTAGCAGAGAGAGGGGAGAGCAGGCTTCCTCTGAGCAGAAAGCCCAATGTGGGGCTTGATCCCAGGACCCCCGAGATCATGACCTGAGCCAAAGGCAGAGGCTTAACCCACTGAGTCACCCAGGTGCCCCTAAGGAGAGATTTCTAATCACATTGTCATTTGTGTTTACTCCTAAGCCAGGGGTCAGTCAGATTTTTAGCACATAGGGGAGGAGAATCTCCTACCCTGAGATAAAAAATCATCCAAAATGCCTTACTAAGATGGGAGCTTCTGGTGAGTTCTCATAGTGACTGGGGGCAGATCTGGTCTAGATAATCAGGGGAATGTGGGGGTTGCAAATGTACGAAGATTCATGTAAGTAAATGTGTCTGAGTATGTACTTCTAAGGGGAGAGGGGTTGATCATAATTTGCAGTGACATTGGGAAAAGAAGTGAAATTGGTCACAAGAAGGACCAGGGTGTCTCTTGCAACATGACCAATACAGCAGTCTGAAAGTCTCCCCCCCCTCCCCTTGGCTGTGGCCTGGGAGGTACAAATGAGGGCCTTGTCTTTCTAGGCCAGTATCAGAATAAAGACACGAAAAAGAAGAAGAGGAAGGGTTTCATGGTGAGTTAAATAATGAAGTCTTGATCTGGCGTCTTGGGAGGAAGCAGTGTACTTCAATTCAGATACTTGTTTTCCTTATCAGTGTAATTCGGAGGTTCTGGTGTCTGTAGAGGACCAGCTGACAGGTGGACACTTCTTGAGTTGTGAGATGTGTGTCTGTGCTCAATACCTTCTACTTTTGTAACAGTACCCATGATCAGGAGCACTTGGTAAAGTCCTTCCAAGTGGGACTGTGGGGTAGTCTTCCTCTGACCAAGCCTCCACAGTACCCAGTCACCAGGCTCAAGGCTGTCCTTGAATTAGGATCTGGGAAAGCTTCTTTATTTAATCTGTTGATGATATGCTTAAGGATAAGACAATAAAGACTTCTAGTAGCTGGTTATACTAGCATGAGACAAGGGACCAACAGAAGGTGTGTACCAACAGACACTGATCTCCTGGAGACTACTTCATGTAGAGTGAGTTTAGGTTCCCCAGAGTGGGTACTACGAATACACGAGACCAAAGACAATACCTTGGGCAAGGGAGTCCAGTGTGGTTCAGGAAATTTAGAGATTTTAGATTTTGAGGATCCCATTAGTTCTCTTGACCTTGTGTGATGACTGAGGGTGATAGGGACAGAAATAATTCCAAGAGGTTTTCAGGGTTTTCATTAAGCCTTATATGATTTGCCCAGAGACGTGGGTGCCTTGATCACTGGAGATTATGGAAGTAGATTTCCAGGTATACTACTGTCAGGGACATCAGCCTCAAAGCAGGGGAAGGCTTCAGTCCCTCCAGAAACCATACAGACAGTAACAAGAACATATTGCTAACCCATCCTAAATGGCGGTTGAATCAAGTCCAGCTGCAGGTGTTCAAAGGGTCCAGAGGGAAGAGTTCTGAAGCCCCTGGGGACAAATAGCGTCTTTTCAGGATTCTGTGCTAACTGGGTCAGACATTGCTGATAGACTTTTGTCACGATTTTTTAGGCATCTGCCCACCAAGGTGGATTTATAATTTGAGTGGTCATTAAGTGCACCATGGTTAGTGAAGGAATGCAAAAATGAAAAAAAAAGTTTTCCAGGGAGCCAGGAAGAACCAAGTGGCTACTTTTGGTTTCCCATGCCTCCAACTTTTTGTTTAATTTACAGCCATTGTTTATGTATCTAAATTTCCCCCAATTCGGGAGCAGACTGTTAGTGTTACAAGGATATCAGGATGGCAAAAATCTGACAGTCGGGGGTCATTTTCTTATAGACACAGAATGGACTTCATACACATGTGACACAACCTTTCTAGATTTCTGTTACTCCTACCTTTGCCTGAAAGTCAACTGGGGCAGTTCCCTGATCCTGTCGTTTCATCCTTCTAGTGTCCCTCACTTCTGATGACAGCAGTTTCAGAAGGTAAGAGGATAACGGCAAGGAGGTTGTTTACTTTTTGCCCATTTTTGACTGGGGTCCCAGAGGATGGCAGAAGATCCCTTTGCTTCCATATCATCCCAGAATTGTAGGTGACCCCAGAGACATGCTGGCTGTTGGTGTAAACTTAAGCAGTTAGTCTTTCTGAGAACTGCATGCTCTGATGTATTAACCATGTGTCTTTTTGATAAATGGACACGCTCTGCTGAGGGCCTGGGGCTCTGCTTGTTGGGTGGGTTGGCCTTGTGGGCGGCCTCTTCTTTTCAGTAGGTCATAGGGGTGTAATAGTATGATCAGCTCGGATGTTCCGTTTTTCTACATTTCTACAGTATGACCCATCAAGCAAACAAGATTAGATCAGAATTTGTTGAAGGAGGGTCTTGTAAATCAGGACTGGTGTCACAAAGTGGAACATTATTACCTCACAGTCATGCTTGCCTTTGTCAGGCAGGGGTAGTAAATTAGCAGAATTAAGGACATTGTGACATTTAAGATTAAGGACATTTCAACATTAAGATTATGTGGTGAGAGCAAAAGGGTTTCCTAGGAAGTGAGTTTACTTGCAGAGAAATGCTGAGTCAGTTCAGAGTTGCAGAGACTTTGGACTGGGCGTGGGGTCTGCAAATCAATGTCATTTCCTAGGGTCACATCTGCTGAAGCTTCCATTAAGTTTGCAACCGAGGCTGTAACCTTACGAGGGGAAGGATAGGTACAAGCAACTGAATTAAGTCGTATGCCATCACAGGCAGTAGGCCTGCATTTATGACCATGGTTTTGTGTGAGCTTGATTGCAGGGCCCCTCCAAGCCTATTCTAAGCCTTTCTTTCAGTTCACTGGTCTCAGGAGATATTCCATTTACAAAGAAGGCAGCTGGAGCCAGGCTGGGTGACCTTATTTATTGTATGGAACTGTGAATGCCTGTATATTAGCTGTATATGTTGAAGACCGAGGAGCTCAAATACCATCCTCAGGGTTTTGTCATCTTGCTTCTTGCTTCCATTTTGGGGCTTCAGCAGGTCCTACCGATGTGTGCACAAGCTGATAGAGATCTGACAGCCTGGGGTCATAAGCTCTAATCATGACTAAATTTTTCACAGCACTTTTTGGTTCCCCTAGATTTAGGAAATTCTTTTAGCTAGGATCCTGAGTTCAATCCTTGACCAAGGGGTGATGGACCCCTGAGGAGGTTCATCTGCAACATTGGGTAGCTTTATTTTAAAAGGTGACTGGCTAATAGTGTTTTCAGAGTGGAACGGCAGTTCAGACTGAGAATTGGTAAAGCGTGGGTATGCAAGAAGGATAGAGGGGAGCTGTAGGAGTTCTGTCAGTTCTATCGTCTTTGGGTTAGGAACCTCTTGTGTCTTTAATTTCTCATTTGCCTTTAGTAACAATGCTTTTAATGAAGGAATTTTAGAATCTTGAAGCTTTTAGGAAGTTTCTGCATACAAATTAAAGTAGCCATCCTATTCTGTTTGTTCAGCTTGGGATCCTTTGCTTTCAAGTGCATTTCTTAAATGAGCGGTCTTGTCTAATTGGAAAATTCCCCATAATGGCCATTGTAATTGTAGGTTATTTTTAGTAAAATTATGCCATTTAACATGGCTCAGTATATTAGCTTCTGGGATGAAGGTTCTTGAACTAAAAATAAGCAGGTGTGCCAGAAGGTACCCCAACCAAACCTTTGGATATAAAAGATATCATTTCTTTTGCCAGAGCTTGGGGTTTCCCAGAGCCAAACTAATACGTAGAAGGGCCTATCCCAGTAGTCTTCTTGAGATGGTGAGCATTCAACCGCTGTTAAATGCCTGACTCCTTCCCACCAATGTTTGTGACTTTTTTTACTGCCAAGTTTCCCATTACCAACTAGCTAGTATTATTTCATATTCACCTAAGGTCTCCCATAGGTCTACCCAGGCTAGTTTAATCCCAGACACAGTCTGGCTTTTAAGTTGGACCAGGTGCAACTCTGGCAGGTAACCACAATTCCTTAGGTGGAATCTGGGGATTGGAGAAAGGTTTGAACCAGCAGACTCCCCCCCCCCCCTCAAAGGGGACTGCAGACTGATTTCCAAACTAATGGGGGAACCTGTGGATGGAGCTAAGGGTTGGGGTCTCCAAACAGGTGAGGGAACTGGAAAGCTGATCAGATCTGGAGCTGGATAGAAAGAAAGCAGAGCTCAGAACTGGGAGGAACTTACTGTGGTCCTTGGAAATGCTGAGAAAGAACTCAGAGGGTTTAAAGCCAGCACATTTGTGTTTCTCATTGTCCCTAAAGCTGCCAGAAGTCTCCTTCGGTCCTGCTGCCACCATCAAATCTGTTGAAGAACAAAAATTCAACAACAAAAATTCAATTCAATTCAATTCAGCAAAATTCAATTCAAAAAAATTCAAGTACATTTGAAGATCTAATTCCTTTTATTCAGTGTTTGGCAAGCTGGACAGCATCTCATCTGACATGCAGAAGGTGCTGCAAGGAGGTGTACAAAATGGAAAGCTTTTATAGGCAGATATGGGCGTGGACAGGAAGTTAGTAGCAAAAGAAAAGAAAGGATGGTTTGAGGCAGGGTCGTGTTCCTTTAGGGGGTCTTGTCATGCAGATTGCTTTTAGGCAGGGGTCTTGTCATGCAGATTGCCTTGCTCACTGGTGATCAGGAAATTCCTAGAGAGGCTGGACCTGCAGTTAGGTTAGGGATTAAGTCTTGGTGGAGCTTAACATAAGTGACTCCATTTCAGATGTTGTTTCCTTTTAACAAAAGCGGTGAGGGTATCACTTTTAAACCAAAATTATTGGTATCACAGGTTTTAACATTTATTACATTGTAGATTGTTATAATGAGGCTTTCATTTTTTATTTGTTTAAAAAAAAATAGGGAGCACCTTCTGGATACCAGGCATTTTTCTGGGTACTGGGGTACTGCAGCAAACAAAATGGAAATGGTCAGGGATTCTTGGACTTACACTCCAGAAAGAGCTTCTCTCTGAGGATAACTCGGACAGGCAGGTGGTACTTCTCAATTCTCAGTCTGCCATGGGGAATCCTAGTTGCACTGGCATCGTTGTGGGGTTCTTGACCCTGAGCATTTTCACACAGTTACTAATATTGATGAACTGTGATGAGCATTTGTACTCAGGTTGATCAAAAGTCTCTCTCCACTGTTAAATCAAATACTGAGGATCTTAATTCTTTTCTTCTATTCAGCAGAATTTAGGTTTTTCTTCCAGGTTAAAACATTCAGTTAAGAGGCAGCGTAATCTGAAATAGTGAACCCCAGACATTGATAGTCCTTTTTGTTTGTTATACAACTATGGGGACAATAGGGTCATAAATACCAAAGAAAACATGTCTGGGAGGTAGAGGAAGATGCATGATGTGGAAGACACTCTTTTTTTTTTTTTAAGATTTTATTTATTTATTTGACAGAGAGATCACAAGTAGGCAGAGAGGCAGGTAGCAGGTGGGGGGGGGGCAGGCTCCCTGCTGAGCAGAGAACCCGATGTGGGGCTTGATCCCAGGACCCTGGGATCATGACCTGAGCTGAAGGCAGAGTCTTTAGCCCACTGAGCCACCCAGGTGCCCCTATTGATTTATTTTAGAGAGAGAGTATGTGTGAGAGCATGGGGAGGGCCAGAGGGAGAGAAGCAGAGCCTCCCCACTGAGGCAGAGCCCAATGCGGGGCTGACTGTAGAACCCTGAGATCATGACCTGAGCCTAAGTCAAGAGTTGTAAGCTTAACAGACTAAGCCACCCAGGTGCCTTGTAAATTGTTAAACTTGATCAATCTTTTTTCTCCTTTTCTGAAATAGTAATTATATCTGCTCTGCTCAGCTCACAGCTATTGTTAAGGATTATATGAGAAATGCACACATGCTTTTATATCGTAGTATACATACAAAGCTAAAATGGTCAGGCTTTAGTCTACAACTGTGCTCTAACCACTTTGGGACAATACAGTGTTGGATCTGTACAAGCAAGTAAAATAAGGGAAACTGGCAGTTTTCTCCCACCCTGTGTGCATGTGTGTACTGTCTGATACTGGGCAAATTTGAGACTTTTGGTGCTGAGGAGTTTTGGTCATACCCTTCAAATTAAATGACCTAGATAAAGCTGGAATAGATCCTTCCTCCTTAAGTAAGTTCATTGGTCTGCAGCATCAGTATTACCTGGGAGCTGCTAGGAATGCAGACTCTCAGGCCCCACTGTAGTTCACTGAATTGAAATCTGCATTTTACCAAATCCCCAGGTGATCATATGCAAATTTTCTTAAGCACTAGGGTTGACAGATTGCTAAATCTATCCTTGTTCGTTCAGAAGACTCTTAGGATGTTTCACATACCCTGACAGCAGCTGCCAGATGTTTAGCACCACCTGGGAGAATGGGGCGCAGAGGGGTTGTACTAAAAAATACACTGCTTTCTGTTCCCAAGGAACCATTTCAGGGGCAAAAGGTTCATATTCCATGATCAGTCCCCTGAGCTCACCAGTGTTCAAAAATGTTTCTTTCCCAAGACTTTTATGGTGCTCAAGTCAACTTTTCATATTGGAATAACAGACCAAAAAAATGACTGACAGTTCTAGTGTCTGGGATTACGGAGGGAAGTATTTAGAGGAACTTGGAATTTATCAGGAGTATGTATGATGGCATCTCTAGGATTCTGGTTTCTAGTTACCTCTGCTCTTGGAGGATGGTGAGTAAATGATGCTTTACTCTGTTCTGAGTTCCATGAGGCACACATTCTTAGGTGCTCAAGGTATTTTGTTAAAAAAAAAAAAAATATATATATATATATATATATATTTATAATATCTTATTCTGTTATGGAGGGGAAGAATGAATTCAGTTGAAACCAAGAGAGGGTTTCATTCTCAACAAAGACCACATGCATATTTGAAAATTGGAATGACTTCTACACAGTCTGTGTCTAATACCTAAACCTTTTCTGTATGATTGCAAATTAACCCTTACTCCCTTACTTCCAGCCTCAGCAAGGTTTAGGATTAAATAAAATTGAACTGATTTCCCCCTTAAAACAGTGCTTTTCTTTGCAGGTTAGATAAAATCATTTTTAAATCTTCCCTCCTCTGTAATTGTAATAGTTGGAACTTGGCTTCTTCCCCTCTCCCTTTCCCTTCTGCCCAGGGTGCCGGGTCCCGGCAAAATTGGAGATCTTTTCTGAGCCATGAGCTATGGGATTCCTTTGGGAGTATTGATTCCACATCTGGACTGCATAAACACAAATTGAGAGGGTTGGGTGAGGTGGGGTCAATCAACTTTAATATTAAAGATTAGTAGATGGCTCATGACAAAATTTCAGGCCTTATTTTTCCATTTTTGCTACAGATTCATGAAGTTCTGTCACAGCCAGCATTTGGGCACCAAGACTATACCTGACTCAGCCTTCATTTATTTATTCAACGATCTCTACTTTATGCCAGTCATACCATGGATGGTAGGCCGCCCACAGGAAGGAGAGCCCTGTTCTCACTCTCACAATTTACAGTTAGTAGTGAGGGATACCCTCTGGAGCCCGTAGTGCCAGAATTTGAAAGGAACTGAATTTAGGTTAGCACCGTGTTGGCTCATCTTAGAGCCCCCGAACCCCCTGCAGTTTTAGCTAACCTTTTTATATTAAAAAACAAAAAAAGGTAATTTTTTTTTGCAATAAAACAAACACTAAAAGCAGGTATTGATTTCCTCATAACTGTCTTCCATAGCAGACCCATGCCTGTGTGTTGCTAACATTAAGACTTTTCTGGAGTTCTCCTGTAGTGGATTCTCTCTTGTAAAGAAGGCTTCCCATTCTTGGATGCAGAGAATGTTGCTAGAAAGAATTTTTACTTCCATTTTCTCTGCAGTTCACCAAGTTCCTCCTCTTTCTCTTTTAAGGAAGCTCCTAACGATCCCCAGGTGTTCAGCCTCCTAAAATTTCAATTTATCTTCAGCCCCTCCAGCTTTTGAGTGTTTACTCTAAGGCTTTAACCACAGAGTCCTTCCTCCCTTAAAGAAGTCTGCTGTGTATATCATGTTAAGGCGGAGTTGTCATGGCTGTTATGCTGTGTCTTAAGCCAAATACATTTCTCAGCATTCCAAGGTTATGTGAATACACAGAAATAATTATTTTCAGATGTTGACATTGCACTTAATGCTTTAGTTATGTAAGAAAATATGGTTCAAAAGTCATTCATCTAAAAAGCAATGCAAAATATAGTACAGATAAATATTCTGTACATTTAGGCACAGACTGTAATGTGGAAATGTTGGAGTAATTTAGCTTTCTGTCATAATCTCTTCAAAACAGAGGATAGGAACTGTGCTGCGTTCTGAGTGAGTGTGTTTCCTACAGCGCATCCAGAGATGGTGTGCCTTGCTTCCAGTCCAGTAACTGCTTCTAATCACTGAGCCAGACCCTTGGGTCTTGGATTCTCTTGGCATTTAATATGTCCTGTCTTTAAGTCAGCTTCAAAAGTTAAAAAATTGAAATCTTAGTTTCAAAATAGAGTTTTTCTGTAATCGTCCTTAGAATGACAACAGGACTTTTAAAAGCCGCATCTGTCCTCAGGTTCTTTTGGAAGGAAGGGGTTGATGGCAGTAAGATTTAATTGTTGGAGAGACTAAGACAAAGTTGGAAAATACTCTAAATTTATTTTTGTGTCAACATATATGTAAGACGTCCAGTATGAATTGCATCTGTTTATATCAGTTTGTCTTCTAGTCCATTGAAAAAGGAGAAACATGAATGAGGTTTCAGGATAGCCACGGTTTTGATTCTTTACATTCATGAAAGGGAAAATTTTCATCACCTTTTAATAACCATTAAATGTTTATAGTAACATTGGAAGAAAATAAAATCACGTTGATATATGAAATATTGCCCTTGAAAATGTTCTGATCACTAGTATTGTTGACTGCTTATCTTGCAAAGCGAAATATTTTGACTTGATAGGATTGGAAATGCTGTGGGCAAAGGGCATCTGCTGAGTTTTTCCTTTCAGACGCTCATTTCTGCCTTTATCTTATAGACTCACAATACATAATTCAAAGTGTTTGCAAAGTACAAGGAGTTTACTGTATTGTTTAACTATCTGTTTCGAATTATAACTTTAAAAAGAAAATGGGACTCTCTTCCTGCCCCCCACCCTAGAGACAGATTTTCCATGACAGAATAGTTTGAAACATCAGGATGTTGCATAAGTCTGTCTGGAAAAAATAGGGACAGACAGCTAGCACTATCTAAGAGAGCTTTGCTTTGTGACAACAGTTTTTGTTCAATGAACCATGCATAAGTTATAACTTTCCTACCTATTTGGATAAGCTTTCAAAATCAATAATTTTCTGCCTATGTTGTTTCCGATTGCCTTATTTGGGCACTCAGTAAAAACAAGAAAAAAGATTTAATAATCATAGTGTGGTGTAAGAGCCAAAGAAAGATAAGCTTTTACTCTGAGGTTGAGCGAAAGCCTGCACAAGAAATGTTTGGAAGAGTTACAATAATTTGTAGTGAGGTGTGAAAAGTTAAAGTCATGATACTGCCTGGCTTTTATGTTTTACAAGGACTCATTAGAATTTAATATTTAAAAGACTTAAATGCCAAAGTAATTTATAATGGGAAAGAAGTTGGTGGGATAGCTCCCTTATCCTGTAGGTTACTT
This sequence comes from Meles meles, assembly GCF_922984935.1. Taxonomy (NCBI): domain Eukaryota; kingdom Metazoa; phylum Chordata; class Mammalia; order Carnivora; family Mustelidae; genus Meles; species Meles meles. The sequence continues at coordinate 63,335,829 of NC_060072.1, forward strand.
GGGGCTGGCTCAAATATACTTCATGGGGTAGAGATTAAAGGTCAGAGTCTGTTTCGGGAAAGTTGTAATCAGGGTGGGAAGCAAGAACTGTTCCTAAGTCCCTTTGAATTTTATGGGATCACTTAACCACGGAGACCTGCACCAGCCCTATTTTTCAGGTTGCAGTGATGAGACTTACCGGGCTGATTGCTTTTCAAGTACAGATCTGTTTCTCAGCAAGTCCCACTGTTTACACACTTTTTGCATGCTTGTTTATTACAGAGGAGACAAAGGGGTATCAAGGAACACTACGTTTATTTTTTTGGTGGAATCTGGCAGAAAAACTGTTTTTCAATAGCTGGTTGTTTACAAGGATTCCTATCTGCCTGGTGACATCTTTATGGCTATGGGAGGGAAGAATGCTATCTGACCAGTTGTGGAATATTAGCTTTCTTCCCTTTTGGGCTTCTGTAATATAAGGTGGGGTGGGGAAAAGGAGGGTGTTTCCTATCAGGGATTCTAAATTTTCTCCTAAGACTTGTCATTGACATGCCACGCAATTTTAGAATAGGTACTTAACCTGTCTAATCTCTGATTATATATAGATAAAAGGAAGGAGAAAATTACCAGTTTTGTGAAATAGTTGTTGTTTCTGAACTCTATGAACAAAACTTGTATATATTATACTAAGCAATTTAGTCAGGTTATATGTTAGAATTAGATCTAATTCTCTAAATTATTTAACCGTGAGGATCAGTACATGTAAGGCATGACAACTAAGTACTTTTGGACATATACACAGATGGATAAGAAGTAATACTGGCCAAAGGAAAATAGAATTGGAAAAAAAAACCCACTTTATTTATCTTTTATCTCCAAATAGTTTGTAATTAAGTGCCAGGAAGCAGTTAGAAAATATGTCATAGTTCAGAATTGAAGAGATGATTTCCTGGGGGCATTCAGAACAGTCTTCATGGAGTATAATGGTATGAGCTGGATTCTGAAGGGTGAGTCGAGTTTGGGTGGGTGGAGCCTGAGAAAAAGACACAGTCAAAGGCAGCATCATTAGTAGAGGAAGAATGAAAAAATAGGGTACTAAGGGAAATGGCCTACTTATGTTATGGGTAATAAAATGCACTAGGTTAGTTAATCTTTACTCAAAGCCAGGCACTTGCTAAACTAAGTATTTTACATATTTTATCTTATTTAAATCTTTATGATGAGCCACTGAAGTGTAAATTTATGAATAAAGAAACCAGGACATGATGTAATAACTAGTATGTGGCTGAAGTTGAACTTGAAGTCAGAGACTGGGGCTTTGCCCGCTAGCTTCTCTTCCCTGAGGTTGGAGGACCTTTGGTAAAAGAGCATGATGTTCATTTCCTTCCGGAAGCTCCAGTCATTCTTGGGGTATGTTTGAGCTGGATGAGTAATGTGTTCCTCTCAGTTTTCCTCCTCTTACCCTCCTGTTACCACCCACTCCTCTCTTTGACCCTGCATTCAGACTATAGACAAAAACTTTCGATTTGAAGATCTGATGTTACAGTGTTCCCAGGTCTGTATCTTAGGTTTCCGGATCCTTCCCATGTTTCCAGTGCCCTACCAGTCCCTGTACCTTCATTTGGAATTAATTTTCATTTTCTGAAATCTCCTTGTCTTCTCTTTCCTCTACTTTTCCTAGGTTCATACCTCTACACGGGGGACCCTTTCTCACCTGTGGACCCCCCCCCACCCCGCCATCCTTTTTTTTTTTTTCCCCCTTTTATTTATTTTTTCAGCGTAACAGTATTCATTCTTTTTGCACAACACCCAGTGCTCCATGCAAAACGTGCCCTCCCCATTACCCACCACCTGTTCCCCCAACCTCCCACCCCTGACCCTTCAAAACCCTCAGGTTGCCCCAACCTCCCACCCCTGACCCTTCAGAACCCTCAGGTTGTTTTTCAGAGTCCATAGTCTCTTATGGTTCGCCTCCCCTCCCCAATGTCCATAGCCCGCTCCCCCTCTCCCAATCCCACCTCCCCCCAGCAACCCCCAGTTTGTTTTGTGAGATTAAGAGTCATTTATGGTTTGTCCCCGCCATCCTTTTGTACTGTTCTCATTTATTGTTAAATACTGAACCACTTAATCCTTGAGCTCATATAAAATTTGAAAACCTATTTCCGTACATGCAGTTATACATCAACATGAAATTTAACCGTTGACACTACATATTTCGTAGGAAATGGCCTTTACAATTATTTAATGTACGCTTGCCCTCCCCCCTCCTCCCCAATCTAGTGTTCCAGAGAATCACAAGCTGGTATGTATGGTAGTCAGAATAGGCTAAGTTAGAGTGCAGTAACAACCACCACAAGAATCCTAATGACTTATAACAAAAAGTATTTCCCTTTTACTTCTGTGTGTTTTGGCAGGAGGAACGTGCTTATCACACATTTCCAGAGGAAGCTGCACTTGGCCGCTTTGCTTCCCAGTCACCTGATCAGGGGTTGAGAACGCCATAAATCACACACTGGCTCTTAGCACTTCTGCCTGGTAGTGATGCTTGCCACTTGTGAAGACATTTCACTGATCTCACATGGCCTCACTAAATGTCAAGGAGACAGGGAAGTGCAGTCCTACCATATGGTGGAAAGTAGGGGACAAATGGAACTATTTAGTCAACAATACTGCAGAGTGTGAAAGGTTAGAAATTGGAAGCCAGTTTTGAAATGTATGCTTATTAGCAGTTTGTAAAAATGTGGTCAAATCCAGCAGTTTGGAAACTCAAATGAAAAATCCTTAAGGCGTGATGATGGGTCTTGTGAAATCATTGTTGGTTTAAAACATTGAATTTGTGGTGTGTGTTTAAACTTAACTCGGGAAATGTAAGTACTTCATGGCTGGGGCACAAAGACATGTGTTAAAGTCATCTTGGTGGAAGTGTAATAGTGTGGAAGAAAAATACAGTGTCATAGCAAGTAGGGTGAGTTATCCTTGGATATATATCGTGCTTGAAGGATGCTTTTTTGGGGGAGAGAAGCCATGGTCGTCATGCAGAATTTATCAAAAACAGTGAGCAGAGTTTGGATGAATCAAAATTTCACATTGAAATGCTTCTCTATAGGTGTTTGGAGCTTTATAAAAATACATAATCATTTTCTTACTATATATTCTTTTTTGGTTTATTTTTATTTGTCAGTACTAATTAACAACCAGCACTTGTCAACGCTGATCGCTGTGTTTTAACTGCCTTTTGCAAAGAGAAGTTATATAGAAGTTGACTTCAGGGACATTTAATATAAATGTAGCATTGGAGAGAAATCTTAGTCTCTGTTATGTATGGACATTGCTAAACCATATCACTGGTCCTCACTCCTAATTTGAATATAGGAGCTTGACTACCTACGTAGGTATGTCTGAGGATATGGGAGGGGAGGAGAAATGAAGAAAATAGTTACCCTAGAATTACTTGCTTGTAAAAGCTTCTTAGGAAATACCTCATTTTTTGGAATGAATAATGACTGTCAGTATGATCAAGTATACAGACACAAAAAGAGGAAGTCTAAAAGCAGTATCTGTCTGATCCAAAAAACTTAACCAGTAATTGCTTTTTCCTGTGTTTTGTTTTTATTGCACAAGAGCATCTCCTTCGGTTTCTTATATGTAAGTTAAACATGTCTGAGTAGATCTCTTAGCCTGCTTTTGCCTCACAGCAATTGTGCTAAAAATTATCTAGAGATGTATTAGCATAAATTAAAGATTAAATACGAGGGGCGCCTGGGTGACTCAGTGGTTTAAGCCTCTGCCTTCGGCTCAGGTCATGATCTCAGGGTCCTGGGATCGAGCCCGGCGTCAGGCTCTCTGCTCAGTGGGGAGCCTGTTTCTCCCTCTCTCTCTGCCTGCCTCTCTGCCTACTTGTGACCTCTCTCTCTGTCAAATAAATAAATAAAATATTTAAAAAAAGATTAAATACGGAAATCATAAACTATTCCATGAAAATAATTTTTTTTAAAAGAGAAATAAGAACTAATTGTTGGTCTTCTTTCTGTATTTAGCAATTTTTTTTAAAGATTTTATTTATTTATTTATTTGTTAGAGCGCGTGCACAGACAGACTGGGTGGCAAGCAGAGGCAGAGGAAGAAGCAGGCTCCCCGCCGAGCAAGGAGCCAGTTGTGGGACTCGATCCCAGGACGCTGGGATCATGACATGACGTGAGCCGAAGGCAGCCGCTTAGCCAACTGAGCCACCCAGGCGTCCCGTATTTAGCAATTTTTCTTAGGGAACATTATTCTCCTGCCTCTCAGACAGTGTGCCCAATGGCTCAGAAGGCCCTCCACCCCCAGGGTTTGTATTCCATAACCTACCAAAAGGAGAGCTGATTTGCATATGCCAGGCCTATTTCCATTGGAGGGCAAGATCATGCAGTTAGCTTCTTTGTGGCAGTGTGAGAGAAGGAAAAGGAGGAGGGAGAACCTCATGGTATTGGTGTATGTAGCAGAAAGTTAAAGGACAAGAGAGCTTTAAAATTTGGAGCACACGAACATTAAATTCTGTTCTCAGTGGTGCGGTGCGTGTAGATGAGATTTTAAAGATGATACATCTCATAATTCCTTTCGCTTCTATTGTATAGTCGACCTGCAGGTGTTTACCAAGTATTTCTTAGCTTAAGGTACTAAACTATGGCTGAGTTTTCATTTCTGTCCTCCTCTTCCTGTCCCCTCCTTCCCAATCTGTCATGAATATAGGGTTTTCATGGGCTTTCATTTTGTCTATTCTCTAATAGGCCTTCACACTGCCCACTTTTCCTCCGTGGCACCGAATTCCTGTGAACAATGGATAGCAATACCCCTTAAACTTACAAGCTAATGCAAAAAACAGAACCAACAAAATGAGTTGGTTGTATTGGTTTTGATCACTCCATGTCACTCTGAGGAATCTCGTCAGTCAGATCAAGTTTATTATTCTGACTAAACTCCCGGACTTTGTCCATTGGTCAGTTTTACATATGTAGCACTGGGTTGATGGATATCATTCACTTGACAACAAAATATCGACCGTTACAAGCTCACATATTGCCTGGTGAGTTTTCACAATTAACGAATTAAAGCCTTGATTCTCTTGATGTGAACAATTCGAGTTGCGCCTCACCCCCTTTATAGGTCAGGCTGTGGAAGACGTGAATGTGATGACTGTGTGCTTGGTGAATTAAAACCAAACATGATTTCAGCAAATGATGGAAAAGAGTGAAGCATGCCTTAAATTATCTGCCTCGGAAATGATGAGAAGACTTGGCTAGGAAAAGAAACAGGAAGTGTTTATATTTTGAACCTTCTGTTACTTTACTCATAGTAAGTCAGTTTGTGTTCTATGACGGAGTCCCAGGCTCCACGTTGGAGCCCGTGTGGATCAGTAAATTGTGCACTAGGAAAGACCTCATCTCTAGCCTTAGAAAACACCTCATACTTGGACCAGTTGTGGGCAAACCCATCCCCGTGGCTAGCAAAATAACTTCAAAAACAAAGCAAGCCGGCAGAAATCACCCAGATACATGGGTGACGGGAGCAAGATGGGGAACTCTCACACCATCATTTTCATTGTGCCGCACGCTATACTGCTTACATTAGAAACAAGTAGAAATCTAGAGGTAAAGCCTGGTATTAAATTCTCCAGTGATGCAGGAATAAGTGTTAACAGCTGTGCCTGGGTGCTTTCCCCTGCTTTGTCCTGGAAATATATCACCATTTAAGACAAACTGACTGCATACCTTTGGAAAAATGTTTCTCTACCATCTTGTGCAAATCCGTGTAAATCTTCTCATTTCTTCCCCCTTTTCAGAGTTAAGTCACACAAGTATCTGTAAGGCTTTTCCAAATACTTTGTTAAGCCTGAAAAACTTTTCCCCCAAATTCATAGCATGTCCAAACGGCTGCAGATTATAGCCAAATGTAAGTATGTGTGCACATATGGAGTGAAGCGAGTTTTCAAAATGTGGGTGGCAGTGTCTTTAAACTCCGACTCGGGATGCTTTACACAGTAGTAGGAAACATCAGGCAACTTGACATTCTTTCAAAAGCAATCAGAGTTTTGGAGAGAGGCGGGAAAATGGGAATGTGGCCTCACCTTTTACTCCTCAGTAAGGACGTAAACGAATCCCCTGCTGTGTTGTTGATTGTTTTTTCCAGATGATCTTCGCATATCTAGTCCTCGGAGTATGGAGTCATTGCCCTGGACTCATTTTTTTCCTTCCTGGAGGTATAAATAGACTGCTGATGCCCTCGCTTTCTGCAGTCTGTGCATCATTCATACTGTACATCTCCTTTCTAGGTCACAAAGCTTTTAAAAAAATCAGCAGCGGTAGCGGCATGTGAGAAGATGAGCCCGTGACCCCCTCTCTCGCCTCGAAGCCGTGCTTTTGAGAGCATCCAGACAGCAGCGCATGGAAACATGACATTTGGGTGGTTCAAGAATATCGGAGGGGAGAATAGCCATTCTTACAAATAGTTTAAAAATAGCATTGTCTGAGCATTTTTTCCCTCCACCCTTTCTCCCCTACATGCCTGAAAGGAAGCTCTTCCCATCCGAGGCAAAGAATTTGTGTTTTGTGAGAATTTGAAGAGCCTGCCTCTCCGGCTGCAATGTCTGCCCTCTCCCTTTGTCCAATCAAATCAGCTCAGATCCTGAGAAAATGTCCTTTCCCTTTTTCCTCTCTCCTCTCCCGTAAAGTAGAAATGGTCCCGCTTCCAGACAAGTCATTTATTATTGAGTGTCTCCTGAGGGAGGGACAGCAGATCAAGTTTGGAGAGGGGACGAGGCGGGGGAATGTTACTCTTTGTTCTCCTCCAGCCTCATCGCTTTGCTGGTCGTGGGTGATCTCGAATCCGGTCCTTCCACAGAGGGCTAATGGCCAGAGATAATCTCATATTTGGGTAAGGCTGGAGCAAGGTTTGTGAGAAGCCGAGGCAACGCCTTCGTTGTAGTCACTGAATTTGGGCCCCAGACTCCAGTTCATTCATCCCATCGTTCTCTTCTCTGTCCGTAGCTTTCAGGCACCGTTAATTCTCTGAGTACATATCGGAGTGCCTACTATGCGCCAGCCCATTTTAAGCCTTTAAATACTGGTTAACAGTTAACAAAATCTGTTCTCTTTAAATTTCATTCTAATTGATAATGTCTCGGCTGGAATAAGTGCTGTCAAGAGAAATCAAGCAGGCCGGGTGCTACCAATACGTAGGTATGGAGCGATGTGTTGTGTTTTATACAGGTGGCCCGAGGAAGATTTAACTGATACAGGGGCATCTGCTTCTTTCTGGGGAGTAGGTGACATGCACTGTCCGGGGGAAATGCATTCCAGGCAGGGAAGAGGGCAAGTGGCACTCTCACAGCTGAGGGCACAGCGGATGAGCAAAGGCAAGAGCGGTGTGTGACGAGTGGTCATAGAGGGAGCAGTGGGACGCACCACGGAGGCCCTTACAGGCCGTGCTGGGGCCTGGGTGGCGACGAGATGACCTTTCCGAAGAGTGGCACCATCTGATCTGCTCTGCAGAAGAGTCATGGGGGGTAGAGACAAGATGGGCAAGTGCGGGCTTGTGCTTGTGTTTTGATGAATACATCAAATGTACTTTTATTTCAGAGGGAGATGCATGTCAAAATTTTGAGCTGATGAGGTCTTGGTAGGGGGTAAGAAGTGTGCATCTGAGAACATGTTCAAGGTAGTCGACAGTTTTTAACTGTGAGTGTGAGGGATGAGCTGGTGAAAAGACCAGTGATGTGCAGAAAGGGGTTTCATGTTTATGAAGCTTGCTGTTTCAGTCTAGTACTTTTTCTTTTTAAGATTTTACTTATTTATTTGACTGAGAGTCACAAGTAGGCAGAGAGGCAGGCAGAGAGAGAGGGGGAAGTAGGCTCCCCGCTGAGCAAAGAGCCCGATGCGGGACTCTACCCCGGGACCCTGGGATCAGACCTGAGCCGGAAAAAGATGCTTGACCGACCGAGCCACCCAGGTACCCCTAGTGCACAATTGTTTAACTATTTAACTAGTTAACTTAGTAAACTTTGAAGCTAGTTTCATCCCCTCATCTTGTGTGTGACACGTGCACCTATTAAATTTCTTTTTGTTACATGGCTCTGACCTGACTTGATTCACCAGGCCTTTCACCTACTGAATCTACCTTGTTCCTCTGTCGAAACAATCTGATCTCCTTCTCATCACCTGCTTAATATGCACTGTTCCTTTAAGTCTCAGCTCAGATGTTACTTCCTCTTGGAATGCTTCCCGTGTCCCCAGCCTCAAGTGCTGGTGCTCCTGAATCGTGGCTCTTCTCCCTGCACATCAGACTTGTTCTTGTATCTTGCCCTGAGTTGTAGTGACTCACCTAGACAAAGTTGTGCAAAGGCAAGAATGATCTCTCTGTTGTTTGGTATTCGTGTTCTTGGTGTCTGCGTTAGTACATGGAACATAGCGGTCAATAAATGCCTCTAGATAGAATGGAATCAAAATACATATATTTCTTTAAATTTGGAAGTTGGGTTGCCTGGGTGGCTCAGTCAGTTAAGCATCTGACTCTTGGTTTTGGTTCAGGTCATGATCTTGAGGTAGGGAGATTGAGCCCTCCATCGGGCTCCCGAGCTCAGGTCGCTGTCTCCTTGGGGTTCTATCTCTCCCTCTCCCTCCACCCTTCCCACTGCTCGCTTGTTCTCTTTCTCTCAAATAAATAAATAAATAAATAAATAATAAATAAATAAATAAAATCTTGATAAGAAATGGAACTCAGTTGTCTTAATATGTAAGTTCCCTCCATTCCTGGTCATCAGTGTTAGAACTGAAGTCATCTTTGACATTTACCTCTCCCTCATCCATTGGTTAAATCATTCACCAACTTTTGACAGGTTTGCTTCTCACTGTGTCACCAAACGATCATCATCTTCTCATTGTCCCAATTAAGGTCCTTGTTTTCTTTGCTGGTGGGTAAAATAAATTTGGGAAATGCTGGTTAAATAGTTGGTGGTTTGATCACTACAGGACTTGACAAAACCTTTAGAGAAGGAGCACTGTGAACATTCCCAGGAGAAATCTAGGCTAGAACATTCCCTGTGTTTATTTGGTCAGAGAATCCTTCTGGTCTCAGAGCAGCTGATGTGGTTAATGATCTGTAGAACTCACCTGGGAAAATGCTGGCAGAGATGGGGCACTAGCTGCCCTCGCTTCATGGGCTGAAGATTATTTGTTTTTAACCTAATGACAAGCCATAGATAGCCAACACATGTCAGGGAAGCATGCCAGACCCTTGCCACTGAGTGACCTCTGACTACCATGCCCCTTCTGCAATTTGGCACCATTTTACTCTAAGCGATGGGGCTCTGAATGGGGAAATGCGCACCTTATTCACCTGCCAGAGATGCTATTTCTTCTCACCGTGCTGCAGATTGCCTGCTTTCCTTGATGCTGTCTTAATAAGATTTTAAAGAGTTGATGGCCTCATATCTTCAGGCACCTTCAGAAAAAATATCACGGTACTCTTAATTTAATGCCTGTCCACATGGTTTGAATCAATAGGTTCAAGAGATTTCATAGCCAACCTCATGCATGTTTGGTGGCAGGCTTATGGACTTTTGGTTTCCAGATTTGTGGGGTGTTTGTGTGAGAAATGATAAAGGTGTATCGGCAGCAAAACTCTGGAAAAAGAATCATAATTTGTCAAAGAATTCAAGAAATAAGTAAAATAAAAATTCAACTTTTTGGTCAAAGAGGCCAGAGAGGAAAGCCTGTAAAATGTTAAATGCTTTTTGCCCTTGTTTTGAATTTAAAGAGAGATGATATTCAGGAGATCATGTTGTGGACACATTGATTATCCCATTCCACTTCTCCAGTTGCTTAAGGCACAGATTTTGGGGTTATCCTTCCAGATCTGTTACCCTCACATCCCACATTTGATTGATCTGTATGTCCTGTTGCACTCAGCTTCAGAATATGTTCAGCGTCTCACCGCTTCCCAACTACACAGTTTCTGTCCTGGTCTCTGTCACCATCGTCTGTCACCCATATGATTGCACTAGGCTTCCCAACAAGTTCTGCTTCTGCCCTTGAGTCCCTATAGTTTGCTTATCACACAGCACTAGTGCTGGTCTTGTGAACGTTGAGTCAGATGCTGTCATTTCTCTGCAACCTGGTGATTGTTTCACCTCTCCTTCAGAATAAAATTTAAAATTCCTAACATAGCCCATGAGCTCAGCTGTGACCTGTTCACCTGCTATGTCTTTGTCTTCATCTTCTAACATGTTCCCTATTACTCCTTTGGTCACATCAGCTCATTGGTCTTGTGTGAACCTGCGGAGCGTGTCCTTGCCTCAGGGATTTTGCACGTACTGTTTCCTCTGCCTGGAATGTACTTCTGTTCCATACCCACGTGGTTTCTTCTCTCATTTGCTTATGGTCTCTTGGTCCAGTTTTCCTCATCAGTCAGTGGTGTCATTTAAGGTTACCATCATGAAAGCACTTCACTTACTCTACTCTGTCTTCACCTGACTGTATTTTTCTGCATTGTCTGTATCACCGCATGGCATGTGTTATTTCTTACTGTTCATCTCCAGCTGGAGCATGAGCTCAAGGACTTGGCTTATCTTGTTCACTGCTAAGAACAGTGCTTGTAACAGAGCTCCTGGCACACAGTAGGCATGTGACCGCTGCTTGCTAAATACACGGAAGTGAAAGCATCCATGGGCAAGCTTTCCTGTGCATTGTGGCAGTCAACATTCATGAAGAAGTGGTAAGCTGCTTTTCATTCTATCTCTGTCTTCTCTGTATGTTTATGCTAAAATTGGTAAGCTTTCTAATTATCAACATACAGGTAAACACCTCACGAATTGTTGCTCTCCTGTTTCTCTCTCTTTTGTGGCATATGGGGCGGGTGGCCGTATAAGAGTTGTAGCAATGTTGGGAAAAGGTCAAAGCAATAGGAAGTAGAGTAATCCATTTAGATAATACCTCTCGAATCTGCCTGAGCACATTTTAGGGACTGTTGCTTTAGCTAAAGCTTTCTAAAGCAGAACATCAGAGATCCCTTAATATTTCTGTCAGTGTAACATTTCGAGAGTAAAAAAATTGGCACTTGACCACAAAGTACAGTATTTTTCCTGTGATGGAAAATGCATGAAGGAAAATACCAAAAATTATGGGTTAAAAATTAACTGCCTGTGTAAAGTTATGTGCAGGACATCTTGACAAACTGTTTTGGTTCCCATGTGAAGGGATCGTTATCCTCTGTAGCAGCACTGCAGTAGAGAGAGAGAGAGAGTGAGAGTGAGCGCACCCACACTCCAGACCAGGGAGAATTAGAGGCATTTACTGTGGAGAATTGAAGGCATTTATTGTGTTCTGCCCCGTAAAAATTTGCCAAGTGATGGAGAGCGATGTGATTTGTTTCCTAAAGTACAGAAACAGGTAGATTTTAAAACACTGGATTTTGTAGTATGTTCTCTGGCAGTGTGTCTGCTCATGGAACATATCACAGCCCCGAAGAAGAGACATATATAAATCTGGGTGAGGATTTAATAAAATAAATAGAAATATTTCACCTTTGAACCATAATATTTATACCTTAGAGCTGACTTCTTAGAAGCTTGTATTTCCAAAAGCGTTGATGAAAACATGTATCTGTCTGTGTTGTCAGGGGGCCCAAACCCTACATAACCTAAATTGATAGCTATGAAGCTAAATTTGTAAATAACAGGAGCAATTAAAAATATGGCAAAGTTAGGCCAATACTGTTGATATACGGATAAAAAGAATCCTTACCAAAAATTTGCTAGAAATCCAATTCAACATTTGTGTGTTCATAGTTCAACCACGTGGCCAAGCATTACCTTGTAGTTGAACAACTAGTGATTCAGTTATTTCAGTTTATTTTAATTTTAATTTTTAATTTTTTTTATTAACATATAATGTAGTATTTGTTTCTAGGGTACAGGTATGTGATTCATCAGTCTTGGACAATTCACAGCATTCACCATAGCACATACCCTCCCTAGTGTCCTTCACCCAGCCACCCTGTCCCTCCGACCCCCTCCATTCCAACAGCCCTCAATTTGTTTCCTGAGATTAAGAGTCTCCTATGGTTTGTCTCCCTCTTTGGTTTCCTCTTGTTTCATTTTTGGTTATTTCAGTTTATTAATATAAAGTTCTAATAATCTTTTTATAGTTCCCTTTTTTCTTTATGGAGTAGCACTTAGTCACTGCTACAAAGAATTAAGGCTCTGACTTTGCCCACCAGATTCGAGTGAAGAGCTCATGCTTTTGGGTTTATTTTCCAGCTGAGGACCTTTCTGAGAATAACTGCTCTCACTCTGACTACGCATGGAGATGCTTTTGTCAGTTTACCTTAATTTTTGCTTTGCCTGACTTATGTCAAAGCCTCCTTCCCAGCACATCCTTTTAATTCCCTTTTATTCAAGGTTAATCAGTCACTTCATTCCCAGGGTTGTGTCTCTTGACAACAAAAGACAAAACAAAACAAAACAAAAACCCCAAAACCCAACAACAAAACCCACATAAAACAAAAAAACCTGGAAATTCACATAAAGATAAAATCTCGGGCAAATTCTGAGAAAGGACTTGATGGGGAAAGTAATCACCCTCCTAGTAGGAAGAACCCTAAAAATTTTAAAATTCTAGGCAGTTGTAATTTTACAACGTTGTAAAATTTAAAATTCTAAATTTTAATTCTAGGCAGGGAACATTTTTTTAATTCCTTTTGTTCTGTTTATTTATTTATTTACTTATTTTATTTGACAAAGAACACAAGCATGGGGAGTGGGAGAGGGAGAAGCGGGCTCCCCAGTGAGCAGAGAGCCCGATGCGGGACTCGATCCTAGGACTCTGTTATCATGACCTGAGCCGAAGGCAGACACTTAACCGACTGAGCCATCCAGGCAGCTTGTTCTGTTTTTAGTAACAATTTTATACTTTGACCTTAGATTTATATAGCTATGCTCAATTTTTATAGGACTCCCAATAGTATTATATTTATATTATTTCACTTATGGCTAAAATACAGCATGTATGAATTAAGGGTTTGTATGTATATAAGTATGAATTTGTGTATATACATGAAGACATACAACACATGTGTCAAGAATGTATATGCATACCTTAATTCATATGTGTTTTATTTTTGTGTATATGAATAACTTAATTCTGTATATATATTTTACATATAAATTATTATATAATAATGTCCTCTGTAGTAAGTGAGAGATCCAGACTAGAATACAGTATTTTCTTCAGAAATCCAGAAATCCAGAAATCCAGAATAGAATATTGGTTCCATAAACTCTGAAGTCAAGTATTAGAAAGGGATACAGTGTCTCTATTCAAAGGTATTGTAAGGGTTAATCCACTTTTGGGAGTTAGATGTTAGAGTATTTCTTATCTGAGTGGTTATGTCTGTTAAAGAATAACTTGCAATATAATTAAATTTGTCATAGTTGGTATATGGCAATGTAAAATTTAAAAAAACCTTATAAACAATGTCCTGATGAAATTAATAAACATGTCAGATAAATTGCCATTTAGAAAAGCTATTCTCATTTCCCTAAAATTGCTGTATCGTGAGCCCACTTCTGTACAGGTTTTCACGATGTTCTTTAGTTAGTTATTATGGTTATTCTGGTGATTCCATTAGATATTAACTTTCCTAACTAGCGGATATGATCTTTGACATTTTTTCTTCAAAAATATTTCCAGATTCTTTTTTCTTCTGGATTTCAGGAGCTTGGATACTTTAATCTACTAGCGAATTTTCATCTGTATGTGCTCATCTTCCCATGGATTTATTATTTATAAACCAGTTAGCTGTGCTGTCACAAAAGTAGGAAGGACAGTGCCTGGTTAGTAGGTTTCCTGACTGTCCTTCTGTTGGTTATCTCTCATGGGGAGATCCCACTTGCCATGTCCATTTCTTTTCAGAATAATATTGAGTTTGTTGTCATTGTTTTTATTTTTTTACTTTGTCATTTATATTCTGAATTTCATCAGTTTATATAAATATTAACTCAAAAACTTATTTTGGAATATCTTGTTTTTCTTAAGATTTATCTACTTATTAGAGAGCAAGAGAACATGAGTTAAGGAAGGGGCAGAAGGAGAGGGAGAGAGAGAATCCCAGGCAGACTCCATGCTGAGTGGGGACCCTGACCCCAGGCTCAAGCTCTTGACCATGAGATCACAACCTAAGCCACATCACCAGTCACATGCTTAATTACCTGGGCCGCCCAGAGAGGTGTCCCTGGAATGCCTGTGTTATGCTGGGAGAATCTCTTTGTATTGGTTTACGAGTGGACTGAGATTTAGTTTAGAAGTGGCATGTAGTCAGTTTCTCTCTCTTCCTTTCCTACTGATGTGCCCTTAGGAACACAGGAGGAGATGTGTGCAGGAGACAGGTTGACATTCAGCCCACTGCCTGAATCTGGGAGATGTTTTTACTCACTGTAAGGGAGCTAGAACTAGAATGAAACTTGGAGCCAGTCCCCTTGGCTTTGCTGCACTTAAATAGGAAGACAAGCCGTCGTTCCCAAGATTCACGCTGTAGAAAAGAAAGACAGATGTTAGGATGCGGTCCATTTTTTGGTGTGGATGCAGCCTTTTGAGACCATCAAAATGTTTGCAATTTATAATAGTTAAATCGTATGGTATTCACAGTGTTTCAGAGAGTGCTTGAAAAATGCTTATGGTGAAATCTTCAGGGAAAAACAGTGACTTTTTTAAACAAGTGTGTAAGGGAACAAAAGTATGCAAATAAAAATGCATAGTTAAATAGTGAAGGAAGTAGGTCAGATGTGAACAGTGCTTCCTTGTCAGATGGAGGAATTAGGGGTGATGTTTTCCCCTAATTAATGTTTCTTTGTACTTCTCAACTTTTATAGTAAGCATTTGTCAAAAAAAGACTTTTTGACTTTGAGTATGTATCAGGGTGCTAAATATATTTATTTTTATTTATTTTTAAATATTTATTTGAGAGAGAGCGAATGAGCATGAGCAAGTGGGGAGAGAGGCAGTAGGTAAGGGAGAGAGAGAATCTCAAGTGGACTTCCCTCTGAGGATGGAGACCTACACGGGGTTCATTCGCATGACCCTGAGATCATGACTTGAGCCAAAAACAAGAGTGGGCTGCTTAATGGACTTGACCACTCAGGTGCTCCAAGTTGCTATTTAAACAAAAGACAATAGGTGGAATGGATAAGGCTGCCCCACTTTTAGCATATGTAATCTCATGTAAAATTCTCAACAGTCTTGTGATGTGGGCATTTATCAACATTATGTGATTAAGAAATGGTTGAAAAAAAAAAAAAGAAATGGTCAAACTGAGGTAAAAGCACAATCTGTCTGACCCCAAACACTGTACTCTTCATGTCACACCTTGTTACAAACAAAATCATCCTGATAAGAAAGTTTCAAATGTAGAAAATATACTAACAGGTACTTATAGCTAGGTGATATGTAAGACTGAGGAATCACAGACCTGTAGCACTCAACAAATAATTACGTTAAATTTTAAAAAAGAAAACATTTACGGGTGCCTGGGTGTCTCAGTCATTAAGCATCTCCCTTCAGCTCGGGTCATGATCCCAGGGTCCTGGGATTGAGCCCTACATTGGGGTCCCTGCTCAGTAGAGTCTGTTTTGCCCTCTCCCACTCCCCCTGCTTGTGCGCTCGCTCTCTCTCTTTCGCTGTGTCTCTCTCTCTCTCAAATAAATAAAATCTTTTAAAAAAATAAGAAAAGAAAACATTTAAAAACATTTTTGAAATAAGCATAAATTTCTGTCTTTTAAAATTTGTGTAGCTTTCCATATGTTTTATTAGTAACCTAATACATAAAAAACCAGGTATAATTTGACCATCAAGATTTCAATGTTTGAAGGTATCTTGTTTGTATTTGTGTTGGGTGCGTATAACATGTATATTCATCTATATCTTTATATTTTGTAGCATTAAAATGAAATATATACATCAGAACTTTCAATTAAATGCGAGGAATGACAGGAAGAGAAGGTGTTTTTGAGTTATATTGATTTTATTGCATGACAGTACGCATTCAGAAAGGCGGAACTCATCTTAATGTAAGCAGCAAGAGACTGAATGAAGGGAAGCAATTACAAAGGTAACAGAAGGACTGGAGGTGCCAGAAGGAGAAAGAGTTGCTGCCCCCCAAATCAGAATGCTGTTCATCCCCCAGGGCGGGAGGCCAGGAACATGTCTTTGATGCTGAGCTCCTGGAGGGAGGGGCTGCTGCTTCTGTTGCTGCTGGTGAAACAATCCTGAGTCCTTGGCTCCCAGAGGCCAGCACTGCCAGTATTTCTGAGATTGAGAGGCTGGATGCCAGTCACCAGCAGTGGTTCCCAGGAACCTGCTGCTGGTGCTGCTCCTATTAAAGGCAGAAAAAAAATAATAACTTCTTCTTTTACCACCTGCAGATTTCTAACCAGTGCCTCCATTAGCAGAATAATTTATGAAAGCATAATGTTGCGGAAGTGAATGGTTGGAGACTTGGGGTGCTAGCACGAAAGATACATGGACTTTTCTGTAGCACCTCATACATAGTTTATAAGCAGAATGCAGTAGAAAAAAAAATCTAAATCCTGGTAAATGACAGGGATTAAGCTTTTGGAATAACATGAAAATTGTTTATGTTAATGTTGTGGTAGAAGTCACGTAATTGATTTGTTACAACAAAGAATGCTATTTTATCCATATGTGTATAATTTTAGTAGTCTTTTTAGGATTATTATCAATACTTCTTTAAAACATTTGCTGCTTATAAGATGGCAGGGCGCCTGAGTAGTTCATTTGGTTAAGCAACTGCCTTAGGCTCAGGTCATGATCCTAGGGTCCTGGGATTGAGCCCCATGTCAGGCTCCTTACTCAGTGGGGAGCCTGCTTCTCATTTTCCCACTGCCTGCACTCTGCCAGCTTGTGCTCTTTCTCTCTCTTTCTGTGTCAAGTAACTAAATAAAAAAAATTTTAAAAATGAGGAAAAAAAAAGATGGCTTTGGCCCAGTTATTGTAAAGGCTGTATCAGTTTAAGTACGCACATGGGGGTTGAGCTCCAAGGTGCTCTTTACTTTCTCCTCCTTCTTTCAGCTCTCTGCTCCCATTCACATAGTCAGACACTGTCCTTCCTGTCACTCAGGAATAGGTGAATGCTATTCATCAAATAACATCAATAGCATTAATGTTAATTCATCAATAGGTGAATGCTATTTTGTTTTTAGTTTAGCCACCATCATTCTTTTTATTTTCTAAATGAAAAGATTTTATTTATTTATCTGAGAGAAAGAGCACACATGAGTAAGGGGGAGGGGCAGAGGGGGAAACAGACTTCCCACTGAGCAGGGAGCCAGACCTGGGGCTTGATCCCAGGACTCTGGGATCATGACCTGAGCTGAAGGCAGATGTTTAACCGACTGAGCCACCCAGGCGCCCTTTAACCACCGCCATTCTTGATAAAATACAACTTTAACTGTTCATGTAAATAATGTGTGCCTAGTATGTACTATAGTATTTCTGAAATGTGGAGTCCATATTAGTGGTAGTAGTAAAGATTGTTTTGTATGCAACCAGAAATGCTTGTAGGTCATATATGTGTTTAATATATATTGATTGCTTTTCAGTTCTGTTCTAATCTTTCTGATTAAACAGAAAGGATCAGATCTCAACAGGGTGGTAGGATGCCTTTGCATCCTTCCAACACTTAACTGCTCTCCCTTTGTGAAAAAGAGAGCAAGCCTTGGTCTCAAGAGTGTTTGGCAAGAAGTAGTATCGTGTTAGGTTGTAATGGCATGGCAGTGCTTCTCACTGAATTTGATTTTATGGCAACTTTCCACTTATATGAAGTGTTACTGAGTTTTAATTTAAGTAGTAATATAAAATTTAAAAAGATAAATTCATTGAAGAAAATTCTAAATTAAGTGTACTATACTATGGGTGGTTAGTGGATAAGATGGTAAAATCACAAAGATGATAGCTATATGAATAAATTTTGGAAACAGTGATATATAGTACATTTACGCCCATCTTTTCCTTCTTTCTAGTTGCTTTGGCCATAAAAATATTAAGCATAAAAGGAAAGACTTATCTGGAAGTTAGATTAAAATGATCATTTTTATCTACTTTCTTCCCTGAGTAATCTATATTAAACTTTGTGTTTAACCCAGCAGTTAAAAGGGATGATGATCGTTAATTACTGATTTTTTAAAACCACAATTTCCCTTAAGATAACTTTATAGCAAATATTAGCATTTTGACTGCTTGGTTCACCAAATGAACAAAAGACAGAAACCTATCAGAATGTCAGTTTGCAAATTTATGATATCTGGTCCTATTCCAAAAATGGTGTATCTACCTATAGTATATTAGAAGTATAGATAGTATCCAAAGATTTTAAAGATAGCAATTAGAATGGAAATAAAAAAGAATGGTACAGTCGGGGCGGCGGCTGGCTGTCCTCCATCAGTTAAGCATCCAAGTCTTGATTTTGGCTCAGGTTGTCAGCTGAGGGTCTTGAAATGGGCTCCCCGAGATCTGCAGGGACTCTGTTTTCTCCTTCTACTTCTGCCCCTCCCCCTGTTCGCGTGTGCACATGCTCTCTCTCAAATAAATCTTAACAAGAACAAAAAAGAACGTTAGACTCAAGAAAAGCGAGGAAATACTTCTTTTGCCCCTTCACTGTGGGGTTTCTCTCCTGTGGGTGCTACCTGTATGTGGGTGGTCCATGTCACCACCTAACAAGCGTTTCTGCCAGTCCTGGATCTCACCTGTAACTTCTCATTCTAGGTAAAAAATATGCTGTAAGTAATATTATCTTTGACAAGTACTTAACCCCCAAATTTTCAAATCAATTTTGAATATAGGGAAGATGAAAAATTAAATTACAGTGTAGTTTATGAAGATCGATTAGATTGATTAGATCTCTTTTCAGAATTGGGCCTTCTCCTCCAGGTTGCCCTAGACAACACCCTGATTTGTTTGGTTCATTATTAAATTTGTTTGGATTTAAAAAAAAAATGTTAGTACTTTCAATATTCTAAATTTCCTTTCATTTTTGATTTACAGTAGTAAAACATTTCCTCCAAGCTTCAAGCTTGCAGATGATATTATTTAGGTAAAAAGCTCTGGTAAGGTATCAACACACTTTAAGAGAATACCGTCTATATCCTGATCATGCCCAAGATCACTTACTTGAGCTACGGACGTTGCTGGTGTCCATCTGGAAATTTGAGTTAAGAGTTGCTCTTGCCTTCAGTCGGAACTTTGGAGAATACGTATGAACATACTTTGTGGGTAATTTAAGTTGCAGGCATTAAATTGTTACAGTAGGAAGAGCAATAGGACAGGTGTCAGAAGACTTTTAGGTGATCAGTGGCAGAGCTGGAGATAAAAGTCGGATCTGCCCACATCTCCATTTCTTCATCTACAAAATGAAAATAATTATCTTTTCCTTTTTTACATCGGTGTGCTACTTGCAGTATCAGGTATGTTGATAAGTAATTTGTATGTATTTTTAAAACTCCACATAATTGTATCTCTTGCTCAATCAGATCTTTTCCTAATGCTACATTCCTTCTATCTAAGCGTGCTGTAATTTGTTCCTAGATGAAGAATCAGCTAAGCCTGTGATTCTTATATCCAGAGGGCAATATTTCTTTTATATCATTTTATCTACAAAGATACACAGGGAATAGGAAACACCACGTATTCTGAAAGATTTATAGCTTTACTCTTGCTTTTACTTTTACCGTTGTTACACTACTCACCCAGAGTATTTTGGAATACTGTAATTTCTAATTACAAAAGTAATATGTATTCACTGAGGACAGTGCAGAAAAGCGTCATGAAGGGGACAAAGCATCATGTTTCATTCCGCTCCCCGGGCCTGGATACTGTTAATATTCTGTCATAATTCCTTCCATCTTGTGTGTTGTGTGTCTATTTGTGTATGCATGAACACGTGTGTAGTTTTTGTTTGAGGCTTTTTGGATTTTATAAAATGTAGACCATACTACATAAAGAGTATATACATTTGTATATGAGTTTTCCTTTTTTTTTCCTGAAAAGTAGAACGATTTTAAATTTGTTTCTGCCCAGTTTAGATGTTAATGATTTCACCCCTGCTGTTGTATGTTCATTGGTTATTTGATGTCATTGTCATCGTTCTGCACTTGCCACTAGGTGGCTCTATTCTTGGAGTGACTATTTAATAAAAGCCTGCCCTGTGTTAATTAGTGTAAATGATGAAAAATTTTTTGGCCTTATTGGCATTATATTAAAAATACACAAATATAATTGCATAATAATTTGTTGAAGTAAGGCTTGTGATATTTTAAATAGTTTTTCGGTAGAGCCACAAATTTAATAGACATCCTTCAGATAGGGATTATAGGTACTTAAGAGGGCAATGTATTCACCTAACAGGGTTCACTGCCAATTGATAAACCAATACATGAAATGTTTTTTCAAGTTTTGCTTTTTAAGTCTGTAACTATAATATGGAAGTATATTATCATTTTGTCTATTAATCAGCTAACTTTTATAATAATTTTCCCTTCTGTACCTTATCATAGTGACAGAAATTCTGGGTGCATGAGATATACTATATATATGTAAGATGTTATTTTGGTTGTTTATGACAGTAAAATGTTTTACCATGAGTTGAATCATAATTATTTTCAAAGCTCATTTGTTTTTGTACAGGCTAAGCCCATGGCAGGATAGTGTATGATGCAAATTTTCTTTCTCCTTGAACATCGACAGCAGGGCTAGAAATGACTGACCAGTTGAATGAAATGAGGCTTATGGGCACAGAAATTAGCTTCTTAGTGAATAAGTTCTAGTCTTCGGAAGTTACCCAAAGCTCTCCAGACATACCTCACTAATCACTATCAAACCTTATCTTACAGAGAGGAAATAAAATATTTTAAGGGAAACAGTGTTGCCATGTTATGAATGCATTAAATATCATACTTGGTACCACTAAGCAAATCTCATTTTTATGAATTAAGAAGCAGTTAATAACATGTGAGAAGTGTAAAACAACCCTAAAGGAAATCAGAACCTTACCCATGACGTAGAGGTTTGTTGTACAAAACTGTTACTTTGGTGTTTTTAGGTTCATGATACCTTATTTATTTATTTTTATTTTCTAGAAATTTGAAGTTACATATAGCTTGTGAAAATCCTGGGTGTTTTTCTTATTTCATCAAACCTTCCTTTCTGTGGATAAAAGTCAGTGAAATTAGAGATTGCTCTTTGGTTTCTTCTCTTTATTAATGTGACATTTTCTGTTTCTGCAGTGTGTGTATTCCAAGAACAGAGTAGCCCTTATTCTAGGTCATTAAATTGTAGCCTTACACATGCCTACAACTCTCATGTGATTCCCTTGTTGATTCTTGGCTAAAACCAGCTCTCCAAGCAGAGTAACTTACAGGTTCTAGAATGTTAAATATTTTAAGTACTTTTATTTATAATTTTTAAAAACGGCAATGTGTCCTGCATAGAATTAAAAAAAAAATGTTGAAAAAAAAAATGTTGAAAGACCCAGAGATGGATAAAATGGGGCAAGCAGATAGGACAAATGGTTCTTACTTCTTAGAATTTGAGAGACTATATCTAGAGGAATGTTCCAGAAGAAGAAAGTATTATAATAACATAAACGTGCCAAAAATATTACTCATCTTAGGTCTCTCTTTTTGAGATTTTGAATCAATAGGAAATTGTGTTTAAATGGAAGCTGTTGGAGAGGCCATGGCTGAGTGTGAAGAGCCGATGAACTAAGTCAGCAGGTTAAAACCTGACCCTCTGGCCCATTTATTTTTCTCTTTTCTGCCTCTTGAAAAGCATGCTCCCTGGAGGTCTGTCCAAATAGTCACTGGGAGTCCTGAGGCCCCACCCTTTGTCCAGTACGCTGAACTGTGTTACGCAACGTGGAAATTGTTCCCATTCCAATTCCTGACAGCCGAACTCTTAGAAGTTTGCAAAGACACAGGATGCTTCTGTGAGGCACCGACACTTTTTACGGAAGCTAAGATCTATGAATGAAACATTTTTTAATGAGATGAACAAGTGAGTTTTTATTCTTTTTTAGCTTAAATTTTATAAAGCATATCAATCCCTCCTCCCCCTTCAAACTCTAATAAATTAAGAATTCTTGATGAGTGGGAAGAAGAATTCTGTGTTTAATAAGATGAAGAGGTTGGAAGACATGAACAGGTGCTTATTAGTGAACCATCTAGGGAATCCTGAGTTATATTTAGGTGATTTTAGTGTGATGTAATTAATGGCCATGGGTCATAATTTAAATGAGTGCTTTTTTTTTTTTTTAAAGATTTATTTATTTGACAGAGAGAAATCACAAGAGAGGCAGGCAGAGAGAGAGGAAGGGAAGCAGGCCCCCCACTGAGCAGAGAGCCCGACGCGGGACTCGATCCCAGGACCCCGAGACCATGACCCGAGCCGAAGGCAGCGGCTCAACCCACTGAGCCACCCAGAGTGCTTTTTAAAGGCACTTCAGGCTAGCCTTAAAGAAATTACTTTAAGACTACATTATGACTAGTACATTATTTTAAAATGTCTCACAGTAAGACATTAGCTCAGTTTTTGTGTTTCTAGCTTTGTTATTGTGTAAAGTTCTAGACACACCCAGTCTGAATATAGAAATCACTTAATCTGTTAATAATTGCCTGATTGTGGTCACGTGTGTGACAGATGAAGTTTGAATTTCAAGGTAGAAGATTTCTTCCTCTTTCTCTTCCTTAAACACAGCCGAGTGCTCCAGTCTTCCAGGGACTTGTCTTTCCCTATCACCAATTTTTAGTTTGAATGGTAAAATGACATCTTATACATGTGCTTCCCATCTTACAGTTAGGAGGACATAAAATAGTCCTTTGAACTCTAGAGTTGAGTTCAAAATTTGCAGAAATAGCACAAATCTTTTTGCAGACTTTTTTTGTTTTTCTCATTGTTGAGTGAGCAGCCTTTGTTAAATATGCCTTCCAAAGTTTTTTCTTTGTTGAGGAACTACTTGGTCTGTGTAGTATTTTAGTAAGTACACTCAATTTTTATCTAATTAGGAGTAAAAGAAGACAGCTGTGAAGCATAAATTCTAAGTTATTGGTTGTTTTCATCTTCTAGAAAAATTTGATTTGAGAAATAGCAGAGACTTGGTTAAAATAACAGATGATAAATATGTGAAGTATCTGGAAGAGATTCTTTAAGGAGGAAGGATAAATGGAAGGAGACCAGCGTGATGCCACTTTTGTTTTTGTATCTGGGAACCTTAATTTTGAAATAAATTATAAAAATAGCTTAGTCCAACCCCTTTGTCAATCAGCAAAGATGCCCGGGCCCCCAAATCTTTGCATGATGCTTTCATGTGTCCCTGCCTGGCAGTCTTACCATTACCCTGTAGCTCTGGATGTTTCAGCATTGATGCTTCATAAAAATGAATCATTACTCTTGGTTATATAAAAGAAAATTTAAAACATCTCGCTCTTTTTAAAATTACCTCTTCTGTGTATGTGATACTTTCTTAAAAACATTGAAAATACATTTTCTGGCATCTCTTACTAGGTTTTAGATGTTATTCCATTATGTATTATTAGGGCATCCACTTTAATTTGAATATTTGAGCTAATTAAATAATGAAATGTTCGTCGATGGGTATGAACTTTTCTTGAAACACTCATTTAATTTAATAGCAAGACTACCTTTTATGGCCACCTTTGTGATTTTATCCTTTAAGCACAAGCAAAGAAAATTGTATTGTTTAGATTTTAAAATAGCAACATTGTTCTACCAGGGTTGAGTTCTGTTCATAAATTCATTATGGTATTTATTTTTCCATTTGCAAGTGGCTTCTGAGTATTCTCTTTTATACTCTGTCTGAGCTGTTGCAGAATCTTTATTTTAGTAACATTTTGCATTTTATGTGTTTTGCATTTATATCTGCTGTTTCTTATCATTAGTATTTTGTCTGCAAGTGGCAAAGGCAGATGGTTAAGTTCTGTACTAGCCTCTGGTCTGGAGCAAGTTATTTAATTCTTTAGATCTAATTTTGTCATCTGTAAAATTGCCCTGATAGTATGAATCTATGCTAATGATTGCAAATGTGGAGTGAAAAGCCTGGCATGGTATTAGAAACTTAGGAAATTTGCCCTAGCAGTAGTTAAGGTAAAGGAGGAAGAGGCAAGTCTGATTATAGGGACAGCAAGATCCTCCTCGTGTCAGATTACATTGATAATCTCACCATGTATTTCCTCTTGAACCCTCACGCAGCTTCAAGTATGCCAGATTTAAGAGAATTACTTGACTGTTGTTGTTATGACTTTTAACCCAACTACCCTTGAGAGGAATTAGAAACTAGTACTTAAGGAGAGTTTGTTCACTGCACATTAATGGTGGATTGGCAAGCACCGTAATTAGATTTTTGTAGGACTTCTTTACACAAAGGATGGATGAACCATGAAGCACCCTTTCAGAGTTTCACATGTCTTTCCTGGCAGGAGTTATTTTGTTACCTGACCTTAGGGAAGAGGTAACCTAAGCTTATTTTGCACACTGTGAGGCTGCCACTTTGTCAACGAGTGTATCGTTAAGGTCCTCTAATTGTTGGAGCCGTTGCAATTCCACACCAGACTAGGAAGTCAAGTTCAAAGCCTTGGAGCTCATTGGTGCTCCTCTGCCTCTCAGAACCCAGGAATGGCAACTGTGAAAATGATTAATCACGAAGTAGGAGAAGGCAGAGATCACTACATTCCATTCTCATTGTTACTTATTTTTTGGCAGATTTTGAGACCTCTTTGTTCATGCTTGACTTTGAAAGACATCCAAACCATTCTTAAGCCTCATAGTGACTAGAATTTCATTTTCCTAGCTACCCCAACAATCTAAGTATCCTTCTAGTTGCCTGGGTGTGGCATCCAGAATCCATGTTTTGCCTGTCCTCCAAACCTCAATTCTTCCTTTCAATATGTTGTAATGCCGATGTGTGGAATTTGAGAAATAAAAAGGTGAAACGTCCTGTTGATTTTCTAAGTGCCAACTTCTCTCCATTCCTGCAACCTTGGCCGATCTTCATCATCTCCCACCCAGCCATCTGTCACGGTCTTCTGTTTCTAGCCTCTCACCCCCAGAGTCTGTTTTCCACATTGCCTTCACGGTCACTTCCCTGAAGCATACATCTGCAGCGTTCTTACTCAGCAGAGAAACTGATGGACACTTTCTGAATTTGATAAATGAGTTCAAGTGCTATGTTGTTGATGATAATTACTTAGGAACTACTTTAGTTTAAAAACACTTAAAATTGTCTTCCAGCAAACACAGGTGCTTCTATATGTCTTTATGAAACATCACATATTGAATAATAGCTAGAGAAACAATCTTTTTAGGCACAACACAGGTTTTGATGACATCTGAAATATTACACAAGAGGAGTAGGGAAATTATAGGTTCTTTAGGAAGTTAAAAACAGTAAATTATTTAACACAGGTTATCAGCAGTATTGTCTTTCTAAGTAACATGTAAATTCTGACGTTAAAGTTCAGTGTGGAGAATTAAGGCAGACAAGATAGAAATCCCTGTGGCAGAAATGGTCTTTTATAGGCTTTCAGGAAACTCTAAATGACATTCTTTGCCAGAAATGACTGGAAAGTTGTGTCCTCTTCTTTTCTAAATTTTCTTCCCTTTTCACCTCTTGGAAATCCTATCTTGAATTTAATCTCTTTCTCTTGCCAATGAATTTTTGGATACGACAACAAAAGCATAGGCAAAAAAAGCAAAAATAAAAAAGTGGGTCTACATTAGACAAACAAGCTTCTTGTAGCAAAAGAAAATGAAAAAGCAATATATGGCATTGGAGAAGATACTTGCAAATCAGATCTGACAAGGGCTGATATCCAAAATATATAAAGAACTCTCATAGCAAGAAAATTCCCAACCAAAGAATACAATTAAAAAAGTAGCAGATGGACTGACTAGACATTTTCTCAAAGGAGACATGTAGATGGTAAACAGGTACATGGAGAGGTGCTCAACATTGCTCACCATCAGGGAAATGCAAATCAAAACCTTAAGGCGATACCAACTTCACACCTGTGAACTACGACTGTCATCAAAGGAAAAGAGAAGTTGGGAAAACTGGGGAGAAAAGGGCACAGTTTACTGTTGGGAATCTAAATTGGTAAAGCTACTAGGGGAGATGGTATGGAAGTTATTCAGATAATTAAAAATAAACTACCATCTGATTCACCAATAACATTTCTGTGTATATCCAAAGGAAGTAAATCAGGGTCTTGAAGAGAGATCTGCACTCCTGTGTTTATTGTAATTGCAGCATTATTCCTGATATCCAAGCCATGTGGGGTGTGTGTGTACACATGTACATGGTAGAATATTATTCAGTCATGAGAAAGAAGGGCGTCCTGCCATTTGGGACAGCATGGTTGTATTTGAGGGTGTTATGCTCAGTGATGTAAGTCATACGGAGAAAAACAAATGCTATATGGTATCATTTGTATGTGGACTCTAAAATAAAGTCCAACTCAGAGAGAGAAAATAGCATGGTGAGGGTCTGGAGAGTGGGGGAATTGGGGAGATACTGGTCAAATGATAGAAAATTCCAGTTCTCAAATGAGTAAGATCTGGGGACCTCATGTACAGCATGGTGATTATTGTTAACAGGACTATGTTACATATGTGAAAGTTGCTATGAGGGTGGATCTGTATATTCTCAACACACAAAAAAGAAAAAAATATTTACATGAGGCAATGGAGGTGTTAACTAATTCTAATCATTTCACAGTATATATGCATCAAATCAACATGTTGTATATCTTAAACTCACAAAATATTATGCATCAGTTATATATCAACACTACAGAAAAATCTCTTTCCTGGTTCTGTTTCTGCTACGTATGTTAAGAAAACTTAGATTGTTTTTTCTGGCTGGCATAGCAGTAATCATTCAGTATCTTCCATTATTTTTCTTAACTTTTGTGTTAGCCTTTTAAAAAAAAGTATACTGAGGCTTTGTCTAATGAAGGAAATATGTTCCTGGGCCTTCTGGGATAAGATGGAAGTTTTTAGAGTAGGGATGGAAAGTAGGTTTCATTTTGAGTGTTGCTTCTACTTGAGTTGAATGCTATGTTAAGAATGGCTCTGAGACTTGATCAGAATGAATACTGTCTGAGTTGCCACATGTTTAGGGAGGGAGTGGTGTCCTACAGGCCTTCTCTGGTATCACGTATGTATGACCACTGTTATTAGAGGTTTAAACCTAGAGTCATCTGATTACAAAGCTCAAATTATTAAATAGCTAATCTGTATTGTCTCTTACAATAGTATATAAGGAAGGCGGAAAGTATGGTCTAATTTATAATACTTTTTCACTGAAGGTATTTTAAGATAAGAGTTGGGGACAATGTAGGTATATGAATATGGAAGAGGTAGAGAGGGGACTCCTTTCTCCTTAAGTCAAACAATAATGTCTGATTTCTGCATTTGTAGGTGTGAGCCTTAGCTGGTTATCTCAGTAATTCTGAAACTTTAGAAATCCGGTTCTGTGGATCGAATTCTCCCCATCCCCAACCCCAACAAATTGATATGTTGAAGCCCTAACCTCCCAAATGAGGCCTTTGGAAAGTAGGGTTAGAAAATAGAATGAGGGTACCCCTCCCCCCAGTGTGTAAGGACAGCCATCTGCAACCAAAGGAAAACCTCTCACCAGAAACCAACCATGCTGATGACCTTGGTGTTGGATTTCTAGTTTCCAAAAACCATGAGACATTGTTTAGGCCACCTGGTCTATTATTATGGCAGCCTTAAGGAACATGCAGTTAAAGGAGAGAACCACTGGTTTAAATTAATCCCCTTGTCCTCTGTGTTTCCACTCTATAAATCCCAGTTTCTGGGGCTAGAGTCTGATCATCTGTCTCTTCTCCCTAGGTTCTCCCCTTCCACGTTCAGAGCCTTATTGCTATTATTTTGTAAGTGTCAAATCCACAGTTTCAAAACCCCTCTTTTTTTTAATTTTTTTTTTTTAATTTATTTGACAGACAGAGATCACAAGTAGGCAGAGAGGCAGGCAGAGAGAGAGAGAGAGAGGAGGAAGCAGGCTCCCCGCCAAGCAGAGAGCCCGATGCGGGGCTCGATCCCAGGACTCTGGGATCATGACCTGAGCCGAAGGCAGAGGCTTAACCCGCTGAGCCACCCAGGCGCCCCCCCCCTCTTTTTTTAATGCCTCAAGTTCATTACCACTTAAAATCCCAGGATTAGGACGGAACAAGTAAAAAGCATGTGCACTTTCTAGGTTTATGGATCCTGAGTGAATTGTATCATTTATCCAAAAGTACACATTTCAAAGAAGCAACAAATTGTAGATTTTATACCAAAATAATATTTATGTGACATTTGTTCCTTTTAGGTCCATTTTTCTGATCTTCTCATTCAAAAAATATTTACAGAATATCTTCTACATGTCTGTCAGCACGTATATTTGGCACTTGAGATGTAAGGGAGAAGGTAACATTTAGAATATATATATTTTTACCAGTGTAGCCCTGACATGACTGGTCAGAAGGGATGTAATCCCTAAATAGCACTTCATTCAGACTAGGGAATATTGGCCCCATATGTAAACTTAAAGGAAAAGACATCTCCTACCTTGAGAGAGCTGCTGTTTTTGTAGAGCTACATTTGAATGTGTGTCGGGAAAATAATTTAACTGGATGTTTGGGTATCACCTCAGAGACTGATTCTGTAGATCAGAATTGAGGTTCAGGAATCAGCATGTTTAACATACTTCCTGGGAGAATGAATGAGAAAACACAACCGGGAAGGGATTCTTTAGTTGTTGCATAAAGCAGTTCAGCATCTAACAAAGCTGGTGCTGTGTTCTTCTTTTCTCAGGGTCTCAAGTGGAAAATCTCTGCCTCCTGATAGTTGGCATCTTTGGGGCCAGTTTTAGGGAGAGTTATAGTTTCTGCCCTTTGCGGCAGCTTCAGTTCTTCCCTTCGTGCCCACTGGAAATAGGCAGTAGGAAATTCTGGAAACTGGGAGAGAAAGAGGGACCACTTTTTTTTTTTTTTTCCTTCCCCTTTCTCCTCAAGTTGCAACTGTTCAGTTAGATAGAAAATCATATACTCTTCAGTTGTTAAATCTCTCTCTCAATCTAGTCATCCCTCTGGGGCTTGATTAATCAAAATGACCACATTACCACAGCTGCAACTCATCTTAAGAACTAGGTCTGAAAAAAACCAGTAAGTAGATAGCATCTCTTTATCCTGAGAAAAATAAAGATGAGTTTAATGTCTAAATCTTATCAGGGTTTCCTCTGAAATTCTTAAGATGTTGGAATGTGTAGTTTTTAATCTTGCTTGAAGGAATTTTTGAATTTGGCTTGGATTAAAGGGCAGAGTTTTAGGGCATATAAGCAGCTTACTATCTAAAGATATTAAAGAGTATATTTTCAGATTTACGTTTTTAATAAATTAAGATGATTAGGTACCAACTGGTAGATCTTTTAAATGTGTTGCAACTAACATTTTAAGTGACACTCAGTGCAGGCCTGTTAATATGTGATCTTACATGTAAGACCTATAACTTTTTCAACAATCAATAATGAATAATTCAAATAGGAAGGTGGATCTTAGAAGTAGTACCTACTTTGTTATTATAACAGTCCTGGGAAGTTGTATCATTGAACTTTTGTAGGTAAACACTTTTAATTGTGTATATTAATTGTGTATATGGAATGAGTCTAGGTGCTATATATAACAATAGACAGTCTTCCCTAGCGAACTGTAGATAGAACAACATATTCTAGGTGTTCTGCATACTAACAAATCTGATGGGTGTGAAATGAAGTTGACTGTGTTTTTTTAAATTGTAGTGTTAATGATTGCTAGTGAAGTTGACTCTCTTTTCCTATATTTAGGAGTCATCCATGAAATGCCCTCTGGTGGTTTTTGCCCACTTTGTTGTTAAAGGTTTGTGCTCTTGTTATTTCATAAGACTTCTTTATATATTTTGGATACATATCTTTTGTCAATTGTATACATTATGGGTATCTTATCTCTTAGGATTTTCTTGAATTTTCATTCTCTTTAAGATGATTTTGGTGATAAAACTTTTATAGTTTAATGGAGGTATGTTCATTTCCTTTAGCTTCTAAAAACAAATTATCGCAAACTCAGGGGCTTAAAACAACACACATTTATTCTTCTATGATCCCTGAAGTCAGAAGTATGAAATCAGTTTCACTGGTGCAAAGTCAAGGTTCCAGCAGGCCCTGCTCCCTCCAGAGATTCTAGGCGAAAATTCTTTTTCTTTCCTTTTCCAGCTTCTAGATTTGCATTCTTCGCATTCCTTGGCTCTTGGCCTCTTCCTCCATCCCCAAAGCCAGCAGCTTAGTGTCTTGTTTTAGTCCTCATATTGCCTTTGCCTCTGTTGTTTTTAGATTTTTCTCTGACTCCTTCTTATAAGGATCTTTGTGATGACATTAAGGCTGCCCAGAAAATCCGGATAATCTCACCTTCTCAAGATCTTTAATCACATCTGCATAGTCCCTGTTGCCATATAGGGTAACATTCACAGGTTCCAGGGATTACGATATATTTTTGGGCCATTATTCACAGCAGATAAACTTGTGTCTGTCTGTTCCTTTCTTTTTTTTCTTTCTTTCTGGTGTAGATGGGAGGGTGCTATGATTATTGAATCTTCACAGGTCAAAATAGCTGAATGATTTGTTAATTAATCTTTTTAGATCCCTTTGATCAAAAATGAATGACAAGGGGCGCCTGGGTGGCTCAGTGGGTTAAGCTGCTGCCTTCGGCTCAGGTCATGATCTCAGGGTCCTGGGATCGAGTCCCACATCGGGCTCTCTGCTCAGCAGGGAGCCTGCTTCCCTCTTTCTCTCTCTGCCTGCCTCTCTGCCTACTTGTGATCTCTCTCTCTCAAATAAATAAATAAAAAAATATATAAAAAAAAATGAATGACAAAACAGTCTGTCCTTTAATGATGAGAGGAGGTTCCCCTTTCTGTATCACCTACCTTTTATGCTAAATGTAGGGAAAACTGTATAATGTAGATCTATGTGTATGACACAGGCGTACCTCAGAGGTATTGTGGGTTCGGTTCCAAAGCAAATATCACAATAAAGCAAGTCAAATGAATTTTTAAGGTTTTCTGGTACATACAGAAGTTATGTTTATAGTATGCTGTAGGCTATTAAGTGTGCAATACCATTATGTCTTAAAAAGTACATACCTTAATTAAAAATATTTTATTGCTAAAAAATGCTATCATCTGACTTTCAGTGAGTTATAATTACTGATCACAGATCACCATAACAAATATAATATTAGTAAAGAAGTTTGAAATACTGTGATGATTATGAAAATGTGACACAGAGACTCCAAGTGAGCAAAGGCTTTTGGAAAAATAGTACAGATAGACTTGCTTGATGCACAGCTACCACCAACTTTCAGTTTGTAAAAAATACAACTATCTGTGTAGCACAGTAAAGCAAAGTGCAGTAAAACGAGTATGCCTGTATATCTTTTCAAATTTCTGGGCTCCTCTTCTTTCTCCTAAGCTGAAATCAGTAAATGTTCCAAATTCTTGGGCTCAGTGTCCTCAGTGAGATCGTACTTTTGCATGTGAGTTCTGTCCTATGGTAAGATCTAAGGAGAGAGAAAAACGATGCAACCTCTGTGCTTAGTTAAATGATTTATTAATTTTATGCTTGGTTGGTATATAATGAACAAAAGAAATGACTTTGGTTTTGTGTATCTGGAAATGAGAACCTAAGTGGGCTGAAGATACAGGCTAAACTAATAAAGGAAGAAACTGAAAAGCAGGTGTTTTTTAGAAACTATTGTGGGATACAAGAGGCTGGTACTAGCTGAGTGTGGAGGTAGAAACAGGAGTGGAGTGAGTCAGAGCCAAGAAGAATTGTTTCAATGATTCGGTTTATATTTTAGTTCATGCTAGAAGTTATGGAGTTTAAAATCAGGTAGCTTTCTTAAGTCTTTTTTGCACTAATCACTTGCATTTTATATAGCTTATTAGTCTTTGAAATATAAAATGAAGATCTTGTTCTTGTTCTTCTGACTTATTCTGAAGATTGATTGTGGAAATATTTAGAAAAATAGTAACATAGCATTGCTATTATTGACAAGTAAAATACTAATGTCATAAATTTATAATCAATCTATAATATCCTTAGACTCAGAAGAATCAGTACCTTGGTAATATCTATGCCATGTGGTAAAGGGAAAACAAGACACATATATTTTGTGTCATGTAGTATTTGATTTTATGATATTTGAGTTTTGTGAGATGGATTTTTTCCTATTTTTTTTTTTTTTTAGTAACATATAATGTATTATTAGCCCCAAGGGTACAGGTCTGTGAATCGCCAGGCTTACACACATCACAACACTCACCATAGCACATACCCTCCCCAGTGTCCATAACCCCACCACCCTCTCCACCCCCTGCCCCCACAACCCTCAGTTTGTTTTGTGAGATTGAGAGTCTCTTATGGTTTGTCTCCCTCCTGATTCCATCCTGTTTCTTTTATTCTCTTCCTGCCCCCCAAGCCCTCCACTTTGCATCTCCACTTCCTCATATCAGGGAGATCATATGATAGTTGTCTTCCTGTGAGATGGATTTGATATTGTGATCCTTATAAGTAGAGATTGTCAACTCTTCTGTGACTGGAGTATAAAAATCACTCAAGGATACAAGGATGGTTCAACATCTGTAAATCCTCTATGTGGAAGAGCAGGAAAAGCATTTGACAAAACTCAGCATCTGTTTGTGATTAAAAACTCTTAATAAAGTGGGAATAGAGGAAGTATACCTCAACATTCTAAAAGCCATATGTAGTAAGTCCACATCTAACATCAGACTGAGTGGTGAAAAACTTTCCTCTAAGATCAGGAATAAGACAAGGATGCCCAGTCTTGCCACTTTTTTTCAGCATAGTACTGGGAATCTTTGAGCAATTAGGTAGGAAAAAAAAAATAAAAGGCATCCAATTGAAAAGGAGGAACTAAAACTGTCACTGTTTGCAGATAGGATATTATATATAGAAAATCTTAAAGATCCCATCAAAAAACTGTTACAACTAATAAAGTTGATAAATTTGCATGATATGAAATCAGTACACAAAAATCTGTTGCATATCTTTACTAATGAACTGTCCGAGAAATAAAATGCATTTATAGCTGCATCAAAAAGAATAAAATATGTAGGAATAAATTTAACGAAGGAGATAAAGATCTGTATATTGAAAATCACCAGACATTAATGAAAGAAATTAAAGAAGACACAAATGAAAAGATGTTCTGTGCTTGTGATTTAGAAGAATCATTGTTGTTAAAATATCCAAACATTCAAAGCAATCTGTAGAGTTACTATAATCCCCATAAAGATGCCTTTGAATAGAAATAACAGATAATTCTAAAATATTTATGGAATCATATACACACACAAAATAGCCAAAGTAATGTTTAGAAAGAAGAACAAAACTGGAGGCATCATGGTCCCTGATCTCAAACTACATTGCGAAAGTATAGTAATTAAAACAGTATGGTATTGGCATAAAAACAGACACATAGATCAATGGAACAGAATAGAGAGCTCAAAAGTAAACCCATGCATATATGGTCAGTTAACTTACAATAGAGTAACAAAGATTATACAGTGGGGAAAGGACAGTGTCTTTGATAAATGGTGTTGGGAAAACTGAACAGCCACCTGCCAAAAGAGACTTGACCACTATCTTATATTATACACAAAAACTAACTCAACTGGATTAAAAACTTAAATGTACGGTCTGAAACCATGAAACCAGAAGAAAACAGAGGAAATAAACTTCTTGACATGGATCTTGGTGATGATTTTTTTAATCTGATAAAAAACAAGAGCAGCAAAAGCAAAAATAAATGGGACTGTATCATACTAAAAAGCCTCTGAACAGCCAAAGAAACCAACAAAATGTAAAGGCAACCTACTGAAGGGTAGAAAATATTTCCAACTATAAATCTACTAAGGGGTTAATATTCCCAATATATAAAGAACTGATACAACTCAATAACAAGAAGCAAAAACAATTCATTTTAAAAATGGGCAGAAAGTCTGATTATATATTTTTTTCCAAAGAAGATTTACAGGTGGCTAACAGGTACATAAAAAGAAGTTCATCTTTAATTATCAGGGAAATGTAAATCAAAACCACAACGAGATACTACCTCACACCTGTTAGAATGACTATTGTAGAAAAGGCAAGAAATTGTGTTTATGAAGATATAGACAAAATGGAACTTTTGTGTGTAGTTGGTGGGAACGTAAACTGGTGTAACCATTATGGAAGATAGTATGGAGATTCCTCAAAATATTAAAAATTTTAGAACTACCATAGGATCCAGCAGTTCTACTTCTGGTTATTTATCTGAATAACATGAAAATACTAGCTCAGGGGCGCCTGGGTGGCTCAGTGGGTTAAAGCCTCTGCCTTCAGCTCAGGTCATGATCCCAGGGTCCTGGGATCGAGCCCCGCATCGGGCTCTCTGCTTAGCTGGGAGCCTGCTTCCTTCTCTCTCTCTGCCTGCCTCTCTGCCTACTTGTAATCTCTATCTGTCCAATAAATAAATCTTAAAAAAAAAAAAGAAAATACTAGCTCAAAAAGATATGTGTACCATCTGTGTTCACTGCAGCACTATTTACAGTAGCCAGGGTATGGAAACAACTCAAGTATCCATCAATAGATGAATGAATAAAGAAGTTGTATATATGTACAAAGGAATATTATTCTGCCATAAAAGGAATGAAATCTTGCCATTTTTGATAACATGGATGGACCCAGAGGGCTTGTGCCAAGTGAAATAAGTCAGACGGAAAAAGACAAATATCATATGATCTCATATGTGGAATCCAAAGGAACACAGAAAGACTCATGGAACAAATTGGTGGTTGCCAGAGGCCGGGGGTTGTGGAGGGTGGGTAAGAGAAATAAAATTAAGGAAAAGCAATCTAACTGTATTTTTTGACCTGTCATATAGTATGTATCTATATAAAGCTTGAATTTACTTATTTGTATTCATTGTTAAGTTTTCAAGGTCTACCTAGGAGGTTCCCAGCAGTGAGTTAAGCATTGTATAGTATAAGGAACAATGACGAAGGCTGAATCTTAGAGGGCTAGGGAAGATGTGTGCTAATAAAACATAAATTAAAAACAACCATAAGTTGGCTAAGGATACAAAAGTTAGGGAAAAATCAACAAAAATTATCTTCAAGAACCCATTAACTCTTCGAGGGCAGCCTGGGTGATTTAGTCAGTTAAGCTTCTACCTTTGGCTCAGATTATGATCCCAGAGTCCTGGGATCCAGCCCCATATCAGGCTTCCACTCATTGGGGGTCTGCTTCTCCCTCTTCTGTGCTTGTACTCTCTATCTCAAGTAAATAAATAAAAATCTTAAAAAAAAAATCAGTTGACTCTTCAAAATCTAAAACACAGAGTTGGTGTGTTCATATATACCAGTAATATTATTTTTACAAATTTTGTTTTGTATATCCATATCGTGTTATACTAAACACACACACACCTTCCCTCTGGAGAATCCATTGTTAAAACATTTGCAACTCTATTACTGCTTATATAAATATGTGAAATATATAAGAAGGCAATATGTAAGTTTAAAGTATGTGTTAAAGCAAAAGAAGAGGCATAAAAGTGGGGCTGGAAGTGAGACTTGTAACAATAACAACATTAACAAATATTATCAAAGTCTTCTAATTTCCTGTGGGTAGACTAAATTTGCTCTAGACTTCCTTGTAGATACTAGGAGAAATAAGACCCAGTGGATGATTGATTCATAATGTTTGATTCATAATGTTTGTTAAATGAAAGCATACTGATTACTTAGGAGAAACTACTTTTGATCCTATATGTGTTTGTAGGGGCTTGGGTAAAACAAAAATAAAAACATAGGAAACTTTCAAAAAGCATTCAAAGAAACATGAGTATAGGGAGTCAGTCATTCAATAGTATCTCTGCCCTAATGATGAGAACTCAAAAAGCACATTTCCTGCCCCTAGTCTGTCTTGATCTTTGCCTGTCCTGTTCTACCTTGTGGCATCATATATCATGTGAACCTGCTACAGGAGAATGTAGTTGATACTGAAGGATAATTCATTCCATGTGATTATCTAAATCATCCAAGAAGGATAGACTGTGAGTCTCTTGAACATATGGTTGGGTCTGTGGGGATTCAAACCAATGCTTCGGGGTTTAGATGAAAAGTCCTTCCCTAAAGAGCAGAAAGATATGTCAACAAAATTATAACCCTTGGCAAATTCCATCAAATTGTTTTGAATCTGTTGGCTAAAAATGTCAGTACTTATTAAAGTACACAATGAAAATTATCAAGACTATAATTGCTGAATGTCCCATATTCCTTTCTGCCATTAGCAATGAAGTGACAGCTGAGGTTTTTGTTTGTTTGTTTTTTGGATGTAACAGGGTCACCATTAGTTATGAGTAAAAAAAAAAACAAAAACAAAAAACCCCTCAAAAAACAACAGAAAAATTGCTTTATTTCCAACTAATATTGTCAGAGAATTTAGTGCAGGTGAGTCAGACCTTCAATCCAGGCATAAGGTCAGTGCTGCTAAGCTACGTTTTGAAGATATTCCTCTCTCTAGTGAACACTTAGTATTAATCACTAGTAGAGTTCAAAAAAGGAAAGACAAATTCCTGACATTTTCAAGAATTTCAAAGTCTATGGGAAATCTTTTGGAGCAAAGAAATACTATACATTTGATTAGGGATTGCCTGTGAAATTTGTGGCTGCTACCAAAAATGTATGAGTTAAATATTTCACCACCAGTACCTCTTTTCTCCATTTTAAAAAGTACAATGTCAAAAAAACTCCATAAAAAAGCAAAATAAAACAAGAAAACTATGTGCCAGCAAATTTATAACCTTAATTATCATGCAGGTTGCAAGTAGGGCATTTACAGTCTTCTAGTCTCTGATCAGAAATAATGTACTCATGCTCCATTGTTAAATATTTTTACCCAGTCATAAGGAACAGCACTTCTAGCTAATAATGGAAATGAAGGCCACAAGTCAAAAGGAATAATTTCGTATCTAGCTATATAAATGAGTGGTGAAAAGGAAGGAACTGGACTTTCTTCTAAAATCTTCTCAGACATTAAACAAGGGAGGGTATTTACCTGCTGACTTAGGTGTGGAGGTGGCGGAGCAGGGCAGATGGCAGTGGGGGCAGATTTTGAGGGTTACAGACACAGACCTTCCGAAAAGTTAAAACATAAGCTACAGAGATTCACTGTATAACACATTCTTTCCAGTGCCATCAATGATTGGTCTGTTCTTCAAAACAGTGAAATCTAAGATGGAGGAAATTTCCCGACTGACATAGTATTTTACATAATCAGGAAAGAAAAAATCATTGATTTCATGTGTGTGACTCATACATTAGCCAGACAACTCAAGCTTCCTGTTTTTTTGGTTAAATTTCACTTATCTTAGCATCTTCCAAGCATTATTTTTGATTCAAAGAAAAAGGCTGTTAAATTTCTCCTCACCATCCCCCTTATCTGGAGTTGAATTTTGGATCTTAAGATTCAGAGGTTTCAATGAGGCATGCTGGGTACTTTTCCCCCAACTTTGTATACAGAGAAGGCCAAACATGCTCAAAAGCTGAAAGAAATTTTACATTCAACACCTATGTATATACCAGCTAGATTCTACCATTAACATTTTATACCATTTTTAAAATTTTATTTTTTCAGTATTCCAAGTCATTGTTTATGCATCACACCCAGTTCTCTAGGCAATACGTGTCCTCCTCAATATCCATCACCAGGCTCACCCATCCCCCCATCCCTTTCCCTTCTAAAACTCTCAGTTTGTTTGTCAGAGTCCACAGTCTCTCCAATTTCCCCCAAATCATTTTTCCTTTCCTTCTCCTAATGTCCTCCGTGTTATTCCTTATGCTCCACAAGTAAGTGAAACCATATGATAATTGACTCTCTCTGCTTGACTTATTTCACTCAGCATAATCTCCTCCAGTCCCATTCATGTTGATGCAAAAGTTGGGTATTCATCCTTTCTGATGGCTGCTTAATATTTATACTATTTTCTTAATCACCTATCTGTCCATCTCTCCAACACTTTATCAGTCTACCAGTGCATCTGAGTTTTTTGATATATTTCAAAGTATGTTGCAAACAGGGGTACATGTCTCTGAAATCTGTCAGTATGCATATCATTAAGCAGAATTCACTGTGTGTTTATAAGTAGTTATGTCTTAAACTTAACTAGTCCCAAAGCCGTTTGGCTAACAAGAGTACTTAACAGGGAGAAAAAGCTGCCAAAAAATAGAAGCAGTTGAGATTTGGCCAGAAAGGGGCAGTTTTTATCTTGAATTAATCAGAGGTTTCAATTATTTTTATCAAGCTAAGTGCTTTAAGTATGCTATTTAATTTGAAACAACAACCCTGTAAATTTGTTTTGTTACCTTCATGTTCCTCATAAGGACATGGAGTTTTGCAGAGGTTAAATCATTTGCCCCAGGTACACAGCAAGGCCGGAATTCATGTGTATGAGTGCTGAACTTTGACTTGTGGGTTTTTTGTTTTTTTTTTCTTTTTTTAAGATTTCATTTATCCATTTGACAGAGATCACAAGTAGGCAGAGAGGCAGGCAGAGAGAGAGAGGAGGAAGCAGGCTCCCGGCTGAGCAGGGAGCCAGATGCGGGGCTCAATCCCAGGACCCTGGAATCACGAAGGCTTTCTTTAACCCACTGAGCCACCCAGGCGCCCCAACTTGTGGGTTTTTTTAAATGTAGGGAGAAACAGTGCTATTCTTAAGTTTGCACCCATTTCTTTTATTTGTAGACACTAAAGCATTTGATATTAAGTTTTTGTTAGCATCTATAATGTTAAAACTTGATCATCTCTTAGAGGACTTATTTCTAGTATAAAATTCATTCAGAATTATACTCATTTCTAATATCTTAATGTTCCCTCTTGATTTGGTATATATATATATGAGTGAGTAAAGATATTAGTTATGTCTGTTTTTGGAAACTGTTCAAAATCTGAGGTTAGGACTGATGAGTTAAATTATTATAACTATTAAGTTTATATCCCTTTTTTTAGCCATAAATACTTCTAAGGGAAACACTGTTTATAAAATTGGAAAAAGAATAGTGCCTCTTTTTAAGATCATTAAATTTTGTTGCCAGCATTTCATTTATTTGACACTGAGGTTCAAGCAGAGGAGGAACAGTATAATTTCCACCGAGGGAATTCATTTCATGTGTAAGCACGTAAGCTTTGTTGCATTGAATTCTAGCAAAGAAGCTTCTGAAACCGTTTGAAGCCTTTTTCTTTTTTTTTGTCTAGTTCTTAATACATGATATATAGTTTATTACAATTGTTGAGCTTATGTTTCTTGAGCGTGTTATGGGTTAAGGTGCCAAATAGAGTCATAGCACCTAAATCCTACCTGAAAAGATGCCATACACCATTGAGTGAACCAGAAGCCTCATTTAAAAACATTTTGCCAAGAACAAACAGGCATGGAGAGTATTTTTGGTGCATTTGTAGGGAATGCATATTTCTTCATGCTCAACCCTGCTCCACCTTCAAACCTATATACCCATCATGATTTATAGTCCTGTAGAGAATCATGTATCTTTCCATATGGAACTCAGCATGCTAGAGTTTTAAAGAGGGTGAATGATTCGTATTTTTAAAGGAATTAAAATAAACTCGATTTTAAGAAATACCATTCTGTACAAGAAGTCTGGTAAGATTTCTTTTTCTCTGTCATTAAGTATGTTAGCATTGGGTGTGAGACCCTTAAATAGCAACAAAATCCTTTCTGAAAAACATGTTAGTGCCCCCCCCCCCTTTCCTTCGTAACAACCAAAAATGGAGCTTGCAAAGTCTCTTCGTGATTCATAGGCTCCAACAGCTTGCCTTTCTCCTTTGTCACCGGAGTAAGCAGTGCTCTCCAGATTGAAGCTTCTGCCAGAAGCCACAAATTTGGCTTCTTGAAATCTCGGAAGTACTTGTTTCTCAAATAATTAATTAAAACAAATAAATAAAATGTGTAAGGCTTTAAGGTTCTGTAAGATGACTCATATTCTTCCAAGATAGTCTGTTAACAATTGTAATGCTCATACTAATAACTGTGAGAGAGGGATGATTAACTTTAAGAGTTGTTCCTCTAAATTTTTATTTTAAAGTGCTCTTAGGAATAAGAATGGTTTATTCCCATTGACAGCCCATTCCGTGTGGAATAAACAGGGAAGCCATGCTGGGAGGGACCCTCTAAATTTAAAGGAGTAAGGATTCCAAAGAGGAAACTTTGGAAAGAAATACTGTGGTAGCTATAATCAGACACCCCCCCTAGGGAGCCATTTGTAATTTATACACCTTCATCAGATGATGCTTGTGAAAACACTTAACTTATGTCACATAATTAAGAAGTGCTGGGTGCAGAGCCCCTAAGTCTACCCACTATGCATATTACCTTCTGTGAGCCTCTGATGACAGTTACTTTTTTTTTTTAATCTTTAGTGCCTAGCACAGTGCTTGACACTTAATATGAGCTCAATAAATATTGACTGTAATCCACAAAATTAAGAATTGCCTGTAAATGCAATTACATAAATGTTTATTGTAACTGAAAAATTTCCAGGAAGTAATACTTTTTTTTTTTTTTTTTTTTTAAGATTTTACTTTATTTGACAGAGAGAGAGATCACAAGTAGGCAGAGCAGCAGGCAGAAGAGGGGGAAGCAGGCTCCCTGCTCAGCAGAGAGCCCAGTTGGGGGCTTGATCCCAGGACCCTGAGATCATGATCTGAGCCGAAGGCAGAGACTTTAAGCCACTGAGCCACCCAGAGGAATCCAAGAAGTAATACTTTTCATCCAAAGGGACTACCTCTTTTAAAAATATGATTTAAATTACATTTCTCCTCCTTTGTAATCAGAACAAATTTTAGTGGAATAATTTTATATATATATATATATATATTTTCCCCCAAAATCCTTATAAACACCAGGAAAATGCCAGGAATTTATGAAACACATTGCAACATTATTAATACTAATGTAAAAAGTGCCTCTTTTGCTATGATTCTGAAATGATTTTGAGGTCAATATTTTGGCATATGCATTTTTGCCTTGATTTTTGGACAGTTGCAAGTCTTCCAGCCTTCTGAATTTTCTCATACATTTCCTCTCCATCTTAATAAAAGAACTGAAGTAAGTACACTAATTTGAAAATGTTTGTATGTGGCATCTTCAGCCTTTATTGAACCAATTTCTCAAGGCTAGGTTTGTGAGCTAGACTTTTGCTTAGACAAACGGCACTTAGTTGGGACTGACTGATGATTTTTCAGGTTGTGCCGTGATACGCCTCAGGAGTTTAAAGGCGGCCTTATGATACCTGTCACTTCGAAATACTCTTCCCTCTCACAGTGCTTTTAGTCATTCTCTTAAAAGATAAGCGACCTAGTTGATAGAAGTTGAAAAACAGGGAATAAATCACTTGTCCTTTATATGAGGTATCTCAAATGGGTACTGAGGGACTCCTCTCTCTTTATGGGTATAATGTGATCATACTGTCACCAGGAGACCTTTTCACCACTCTTCCTTATTGATCAGTGCCAAAGTTCATATGTCTCTCTACATAAATTCCTTTTGGTTTATTCTCCTGTGATCTATATACCATGACATATCCTGCATTTCTGTTGCTGAGGGCCAGAATGTAAAAATTACCCTGGGTTCAGAGTTAAAAGAACGTTAAGGAAAAAGAGTCTCACTGCAGAAAAATATTTTAGTTGTTCATAATATTATCCAAATCTTGGTCCTTTGAGCTTATGATTGAACATGAGCACATTTGTAAAGTGCTTTCTTTCCTGGGACCAGCATGGCAACAACTGTGGCTGGAAAGTGATTCAAATTACATTGAGGACACTTGGATTAGAGACTTCTGCAACTGGAATTGCTTAGAAGTTTCTCACCATTACTTGCAATCTTTTTGCGTGTTATTAGTTGAGAATTGTATAATAAAATATTCAGCCGACTTTAAGTGGACCAGTGTTGCTGCGGCCAGAGGTTGGCTGGTATACAAGAGATCAAAAACTGAGTAGGTAGACGATCTAAGCCTCAAGTTCCTAAGTGATCACCAGGCTTAGTCTGTCAAGATTTCTTCATCATTTTCTTTGTCCTTTTCATCACTGTTGACAAAAGCAAGTATCTGAGGAGAGTTTGTCTCCTGGCTATGGGGATGGCAATGAAGAGGAGTTCATCTGTCCATAAGTTCTTACTCTTGCCTGCTGGCCTCATTTAATAGCAGTGAGACCAAGTTCCCCACTATCTCTGAAGAGAATGTACAAAGTTTGTGTCCTCTTGGGGGTGTGTTCATGGCCAAGGAACAGGAGGGATTTGGCAGTTAGTGTCACTGCTACAAAATGACAATTATAAACATTTACAGGGTAAAATTCCAAGTCAGAGCGTTAGAGTATCTTCCTGCTGTATGATGATTGTTGGCTCCATAGCAGAGGCCCGCTGCCTTCAAGGTGTTTTTAATTATTTTCTTCTTTATCAGTCACATAGAATAGCATACATGATTTAAAAATTATTCTGATTATGGATGAGCCACCACCATATGTGCTAGGTGTTGTATAATTTAATATGATCAATTACATCTGAAAGTGTTATTTCTCAAAGAAGAGGGTTTGCAAAATGAAGAGAGGATCTTATTAAAGAAATACTTTGATTAATTACAAGTGTATTAGGAGTAAATTTCCTTTGCTTAGTCTATTGATTTTCATCTCATGGAAATAAGTTTTCCTTTAATGTTTGCTTTGGATTAAAAAACCTCCTTTTTTTTTAAAAAACAGTCATTTGCCCAGAAGCTATTTCATTTAGCTTAAAACCGTAGGAGGACAGTAAAGAGAAAAATACATGTGAATAACATTTTCACTATGTTCTCATAAAGATAAATTATAGAGGGAGAAACTAAACAAACAAAACTAACCAAACAAAATTAGCACTGACAGTGAAGGCAGAGCACCATTAAAATTCTGAAATGAAACCATAGGAGAAATTCTCTTCACTGACTTCCTCTATTTTTTTTTTTTTTTTTTTTTTTATTGAAGTATAGCTAACAGGAAGTGTTATCTTAGTTTCAGGTGTACAATATAGTGATTCAACAGTTCTATACATTACTCAGTGCTCGTCATGATAAGATAAGTGTCCTCTTAAGCTCCATTATCTGTTTTACCTATCTCCCTATCCACCTCCCTTCTGGCAACTACCAGTTTGTTCCCTGTACTTATGAGCCTGGTTTTTTGTCTCTTTTCTTTTATTTTGCTTGTTAAAGTCCACATGTGAGTGAAATCATATGGTATTTATCTTTCTCTGACTTATTTCACTTAGCATCATACCCTCTAGGTCCATCCATGTTGTTAAATAATGGAAAGATCTTTCTCTATCTCTTTTTTTGGGGGGGAGGGGTGGCTGAGTTATATTTCATTTATACACACACACACACTCACACACACACACTCCAACTTCTTCATCTATGGATGAACACTGGGATTACTTCTGTATCTTGGCTATTGAAAATAATGTGCAATACACATAGGGGTGTTTGAATTAGTGTTGTATTTTTCTTTGGATAAATACTGAGTAGTGGAATTCTAGGATCATATGACAATTCTATTTTTAATTTTTTGAGGAACCTCCATACTGTTTTCCACAGTGGCTACACCTGTTTGCATTCCTACTAACAGTGCATGAGTGTTCCTTTTTCTCTCCATCCTCACCAACACGTGTTATTTCTTGCATTTTTTATTTTAGCCATTTTGAAACATATGAGGTGGTATCTCATTGTAGATTTGATTTGCATTTTTCAATGATGAATTACATTGAGCATCTTTTCATGTGTCTCTAGGCCATATGCATGTCTTCTTTGAAAAAAGCGTCTATTCAAGTGCTTCCCCCATTTTCAAATTAGATTATCTGTGTTTTTTTGGTGTTGAATTATATAAATTCTTTATATATTTTGAATATCAACTCCTTATTAGGTGTGGCAGACATCTCCCATTCAGTAGATTGCCTTTTTGCTTTTTTGTTGGTTTCCTTTGCTGTGCAAAAGCTTTTTATTTAAGTG
Organism: Meles meles; assembly: GCF_922984935.1. NCBI lineage: Eukaryota > Metazoa > Chordata > Mammalia > Carnivora > Mustelidae > Meles > Meles meles. Next base: position 63,380,060 of record NC_060072.1, read on the forward strand.
TACTCCCAGTAGTTTATTTTTGCTTTTCTTTCCCTTGCCAAAGGTTACATATCTAGAGAACTATTTCTGTGTTTGGTGTTCACTGACTTCCTCCTAACCAGCTTACCTAAGTGACCGGTGCTTCCCAGTTTCTACTGAAAATACTAACTGGTGTTTGTCAGTTGTATTTGTTCTGAAACTTGCATATAATTCTTCATCAATTGTATTTGTTCCCACTTATTACTGTAATCACATAATTTAAAGTTAATTTATTTAGATATATTTAATTTAAATATCTGCTAATATAAATATATACAGAAAGCAAATGTTTCTGTTTTATGGAAACTTGGTTAAATGCTTTCTTTGGAAGACTTGATGAAGGCCAAGTGTATTTAACATATGTCAAATTACCTGTAGGTATTATAATTGTGAAATATTTGGAGAACTGTCAAGATCAATGACATTGCTGTATTACAGATGTTTAGGTTATCTTCCCTTTAAAAGTAGCGTGGCATACCATGTAGGAGACCTTGTAGGGTCTTATCCTTCCTAGAAAGATTGGTGAATGAATGAGTGGATGATGAGTATTTCAAGTTAAAATCAAATACTTATCATATGAATATATTTAATTTAGTTAAATTGTTCTCTGCTTTACAGGACTCCGTTGCATTTGCTAATTTTTTGTTAACCAACTGCCAGTCCTGGATAAGAAGACTTATCCAGGATAAGTCTAGATAAGAAGACTTTTGCCATAGTAAATCTAAGTGTTACCAAATCTGGTACATCCTGGGACCTAATCTGTGAAGTGCATATGAAGAAACGCCATGAAGCTGCCCCCTGCCCCAAATAAATACAAGGAGCGTTTTAAGCATTTCTTGTATCTTTTTAAGACCTTAAAATAAATCCCACTTACTGCTTGCAGCATCTCTTCTCAAATCCCTAAAACTCTACCCAGCTTCTTGGCTTCCAGAATTCATGTAGAATCTGCAGGGAGTGACCTGGTAAATATATATTTTTAATAAGCTTCCCAAATGACTTTCCTCTGGCAAATATGAAAAGCACAACATTATTTCTTTTTGTTGTTGACTCTTAAGACTACATAATTCATCATTTAATTGGATGGTGAAAAATATTTTGTTAATTTCATGACTAAAAATATGCATTACAAACCTACCTTCTTTTTCCTGCACTCCAAAAAAAAAAAAGAAAAAACTGGTATAGAAGAATATTTCTCATCTATACAGAAACACAGTGTTTCTGTTCTAAAAGAACTGTGGCATATAAAAAATCTGTGGCATAGAGAAATTATATTTCTTTGGGTATGTATCTTCTTACATGTCCAGATACTGAGGAGCCTATGGGAAAGAAGACACCAAGCACAACGTGAGGACGAGAAAACAGAATTCTAGGAGAAGCGAAGCAGATTCTGGCCCACAAAGTTGACAAATGCAAATCATTAGAACCCAGTACTACATCCTCAAGCTGGCCTGGATATAATACACATTAAAATAAACGTTGTTTCTTAAAGGACACAGAATTGGAGCTCAGAGGGTCTGACTGTTGTAGAGATAAGGGCTTCTCCACTTGGAGGGTAAGAGGAGAACCGGGTGTTTATGTCAAAGAATCTGTGTAAAAACCATATGGAGCTGTCCCTAATAACTATCCATTTAATCAAATGTCACTATGTTTTTTAATGTGTTGTAGTTTGATGTAGAGAATTTACTTTTATTTCTTCAACAGCTGCTCCTTTTAAATGGGTGCAGCTGTATTACAGATTTAATTGGGCAACAATTGCTTAATTTTTAGTCCATTGCTTCCAGTCTTTCAAAAGCAATGCTTCATGTTCTGTGGACAGGAAAGGCTTGATTTATTTTTCCTAGAAAGTGCAAAGTACAGTATGAAGGAGGAATTAGGCAAATAAAATTTTCTGCTTGAGGTTTTGTGTTTTTTTTTTGTTGTTGTTTGTTTGTTTTGTTTTGTTGTTAATGTGAAAGTGTTATTTCTTATCTATCTAGCACTGCTTTTCGTAGCCCTCCTTTTCAGATCACAGGAACAGAGATTGCTTGCCCAGTCATCAGTCTTCATGTCAAAACTCCCCTAACATTGTAAGCTAGAACAGATTTTGGTAAATGACCTGAAAATGAGGGGGAAAATGACACCCATTAATTTTAAATGTTATCTGCTTTGAAATAACCCAGCATCATGTATTTGTTGCTTGAATTAGAAATGCGACTTTTTAGTACACACAGATAGTTGCATCTTGATGTCTTGGATGGAATTAAAATGGGAAGCACGCGTCTTCCTCTATTTTCTTGTATTTCTCTTTTTGTTTCTACTATAATATTGACAAATTCTTCTGACTCCGTTGCTATGGAGAATTCATCCTTTTGCATACAATTCAATCTTTTTTCAAACCTGGAAAAAATTTTGGAGGAAAGGTGTTAGTGTTACAGTGCCTAACTGTTTGAGCTTCAACGTCTTTTACTTCTCAAAGCCTTTCATCTTCCCAATAGGACTCTGAGTGCAGAGTATTGGATAGATATGAAAAACTGGATTTCCAAAATGTGTGAGGCTGAATCTTTCATGCAGGTCTTATCTAGAGAGCTCTGAATGTATAGGTCTCTTGAATAAAACCTCCTTGGTTACCTGTTTCTTCACTTTTACATACCCACTTGACTCCTAGTTTAGCTCTGAGTCTAAGTTACGCCTTCTTTACAGAGTGTTTCCCAAGATCCCTTTGTGTGTGTTCGAGTCTTATAAAATGTTGCCTAGGTACTTCTTAATTTCTTTATATAGTAAACAATGCAGCCAGAATTCTGTAGTAAATGTGAATTTGTCCTCCCCTACCCCACACTCTTAGTTATCTAGTTATTGCCCAGACCTAAATCAACAACCAGCTGGTTACTGCGAGTACCTGGAAGCTTTGTATCTCTCAGAAGTGTCCTGTGCTTAATGGAACTGGCCTACTTTATAACTCAGTAGCAAAGTCTGTTCTAATTTTTATATTATGTTGAACATTTTAAGTTTTGCTCATTAAGCAGTAGCCTGGTCATAATAAACTGAGGTAGATATAGCCTTATATGTTCCCCCTTTTTAATGAAACTTTTCTTTGTAATTTCTAATCTTTTAGGGTGAGGGAAAATTTTTTAGCTTACCTCTGATCTCTGCAGAAGGGGGTTTCTCTGTGTAATTCAGTGTTCTTGTTCTTTCTCACTTTAATATTATTATCTATTAATGGATAATGAACTCCATTAAGTTTAATAAACATTTCAGAAAGCTTTTGATTTAATTTTGTTTTAACTCTTTACCTTATCTTTAACTGTTGGTTCCTTATGCCATTGTCCCATTTTCATTTTTTATATCTAAGATAAAACATCAATTTTGAAATATTTTTGATATTTAAAAGAAGGCAGTAAAACGTGAGACAACTGGTGTAATTGAACATCAATAGTAATTGGTGTACGGTGACCAGGATAGTCAATTATAATTTGTATTTTATTTTTATTTTTTTTAAAGATTTTACTTTTATATTTTTTAAGATTTTATTTATTTGACAGAGATCACAAGTAGGCAGAGAGGCAGGCAGAGAGAGATGGGGAAGCAGGCTCCCCATCTCCCCAATGTGGGGCTCAATCCCAGGACTCTGGGATCATGACCTGAGCCAAAGGCAGAGGCTTAACCACTGAGCCACCCAGGCACCCCTACAATTTGTATTCTAAAAATTACTGTAATGAGGCTCCTGGGTGGCTCAGTTGGTTAAGCACCGGCTTTTGGCTCAGGTCATAGTCCCCAGGTACTGGGATCAAGTAGCACAGGGGGAAAAAAAAAAAAATCCTTGCTCAGCGGGGAGTCTGCTTCTCCTTCTGCCTGCCCCTCCCCCTGCTTGTGCTTTCTCTCTGTCAAATAAATAAAGACAAAAAAAAAATGAAAAAACTACTGTACTGCCTTCAAAAAGTTCTTTCTTAATTTTTGCTCTTTTTCCTGCTCTGTGTGTGTATTGATAGAGGGTGGGTTGAAGGGAATGAGTCAAGAAAATATCTTGGTCAGTCATTATTACTGTGATTAAGGAATAGCAAAGATTCGGCATATTATATTGAGATAATAAGTAGCATTTGAGATTAGATGATGAAATGTCAATTCTTGGATTAATTTGCTGGGACTGCTGTTGCAAAGTACCACAGACTGAATGGCTTAAACAACAGACAATGTATCCTCTCACAGTTCTTTTTTTTTTTTTCCTAAAATTTATGTTTTTGAGAAAAAGTGTGTTCAGGCATATGTGAGGAGGGGCAGAGAGAGAGGATTTCCAGCAGATTTCCCTGCTGAGCACAGAGCCCAGTGTGGGGCTTGATCTCATATGATCATATGATCTCATATGGAGATCATGACCTGAGCGGAAACCAAGAGTCGGTCACGTGACCCACTGAGCCACCCAGGCACCCCTCTCTCACAGTCCTGGAGGATAGAAGTCTGAGATCAAGGTGTCAGCAGGGTTGGTCCCTTCTGAGTTTTCAAGGAAGGATATGTTTTGTGCTGGTCTCGTAGGTTCTGATGGCCTTAAGACGTTCCTTGGCTTGTAGATGGCATTCTCCTTGTCTCTTTACATCATCTTTGCTCTGTACATGTCTGTCTCTGTGTCCAGATTTCTCTTTTTTATAAAGATGTAATCATACAGGATTAGGGCCCATACTGATGACCTCATCTTAAATTGGTTACCTGCAAGGACCCTTATTTTTCAAATAAGGTCACATTCATAGGGACTGGGGGTTAGGACTTCACTATCTTATGGGGGAGGAGACACACAATTCAACCCATGACAGTTCTTGAAACAGGGGCTTGTTCCTTTGTGATTAATTTTTACTATGTCTTCAGAGTATATTTTATTTTTGTTTTGAATGCTCAGAATGAGACAAAAAGTCCATTCAAATATATTGATTTATTTAGTAAAAAAATGGGTAGATATTTCATAGTGATACATAGTAGAGTCCATTCAAATATATTGATTGATTTATTTGTAAAAAATGGGTAGATATTTCAAAGTGATACATAGTGGAGTCATCTATTTTCTGTCATCTATGTGTTGATACTGGTGTTATGTGAAAACTAATGTAAGGATTCACCTATCTACATTTGCAGTGAAATTAGTGTTTTTATAACCTGTGATATTTACTTCCCTTAATGAACTTACTTACTTTGCCTTTAAGTATTATTACTTATTACCATAGTAGTTTCAGGACAGGTATTCTGTTATGATGTGGCAGACTACAGAGTCAAAGATTTATTTTTCTTTCTAGGTTAGCAAAACACTTTCAAGAAATTAAGATGAACACGTTGGAAATGCTGAGGAGATTGTGGCTTGAATAACTAGATTGAGTACTACCTCACTAATGCTTGGACACTACTGCTTTCGGTTTTATTGATATTTCAATGTTTCCTCATCAATTTAAAAATAAGAATAGGATTGCTATGGTATTTTAGAAACTGGCTCTTTGGGGCGCCTGGGTAGCTCTGTCTGTTAAGCATCTGACTCTTGATTTCAGCTCACGTCACAATCTGAGGGTTATAAGATTGAGCCCGAGTCTGGCTCTGCCCTCAGCACAGAGTCTGCTAAGATTCTCTCCTTAATGCTTAATATCCTTAAGGTCCATTCATGTTGTCTCCCAATGGCCAAAAAAAAAAAAAAAAGGTATTTCAAGAGGAAAATTTGGAAGCAAATAAGGGGCACCGGGGTGGCTCAGTGGGTTGAGCCTCTGCCTTCAGCTCAGGTCATGATCCCAGGGTCCCGGGGATGGAACCCACATTGGGCTCCCTGCTCAGTGGGGAGCCTGCTTCTCCCTCTGCTGCACTCCCCCTACTTGTGCACATTCTCTCTCTCTCTCTGTTAAGTAAGTGAATAGAATCTTAAAAAAAAAAAAAAATTCCATCACTCTCCCTCTGCCCACTCCCCTCTCCTGCTCACATGCACACACACTCTCTCTCGCTCAAAAAAACCAAAAACAACCACAAAAACCAAAAAAACTGGCTCCTTTTGAGTGGTTTACCCGATGACAGCTTTTAAAAATGAGTGCGTTTGGGAGTTAGATATGTGTGTAGAAACTCTCATAGGATTATTTTAGCCTTTTCGTTTTTAAAAGTAATCTTAGTACTGAAGTAACTCATGATTATTAAACAAATTTCAGAAAATGCAGAGCAGTATAGGGGAAAAAGTACTTTCAGTCCAGCTACAGTATAATTTTAAATCTCACTGATTTTTGTAATCTGTCCATAAGCGTGTGTGTGTGTGCATACCTATGTGTACAGCTCAAAGTTTTTTTTTTTTGTTTTTTTTGTTTTTTTTTAAGAAAAGTAAGTCATTGGTGCCTGGGTGACTCAGTCAGTTAAGTGTGTACCATGTACCTTTGGCTCAGGTCATGATCCCAGGGTCCTGAGATGGAGCCCCCCATGTGCAGAGTCTGCTTCTCCTTCTACCTCTGCCCTTCTCCTCTGCTTGTGCTTTCTGTCTCTCTCAGATAAATGAACAAAATCTTTAAGTCATGACTCATACAAATATAAAAATGAGTATAAATATTTATTTTTATTTAACTGATTAATGAAGGAACTGATGTTACAACTGATTCAAAAGAAATCAAAGTATCACACATTTATAGTCAGGGAATGATAAAATGAATTTTAAAAAGATTCAAGAATCAGTTGCATTCCCATGGACCGGGCATGTGTTTATGAGTCTCAGTGTTCTGACAGTAATTTGCATTGCTATCAGTTCTCTGTTACTTATGGACTTGTAAAATGGCTCAAGGACTTTAAAAGCCAGAGATAACTGGGGAATGTGAACCCGTGAGTCCACCCACCCATTTAGTCTGTTTGTCTTACTTTTGCCCATTTCAAAGTCTTTCACACATTTTCCATGTAGCTTATGTTAATATTTATATTTTCACCAACTGGAATTGTGTTTTTATTTTTCCACCCAAAACAAATATAATTGACTTCATTACTATCTGCACAGTTACTTGTGATCATTATGAAGGGCATAAAGATACTTAAAAACAAGGAAGCAAAAATGAAATAAAACACTCCTACCTTTCCCTCTCTTTACTCTGGGAGGGGGCACTATATCACTCCTTCACTTCCCTCTTCCAGTCATCCTTTCTCTCTCTTTTTTTTTTTTTTTTTAAGATTTTATTTATTTATTTGACAGAGAGAGATCACAAGTAGGCAGAGAGGTAGGCAGAGAGAGTGAGAAGGAAGCAGGCTCCCTGCCAAGCAGAGAGCCCGATGCGGGACTCGATCCCAGGATCCCGAGATCATGACCTGAGCCGAAGGCAGCGGCTTAAACCACTGAGCCACCCAGGTGCCCCCATCCTTTCTCTCTTCCATATATACTCTGTTTCTCCTCCCCTGCCAACACACACACACACAGCCCCATCCCCCCACCCCCCCACCCCCCCACTCCTGCCTACCTCCCTGCCTGGTCAGTCCAATCCTGATTCTGGAGCCTGAAGTTTTTCTTGCTTCAGTTGGTAGTACCAGTCATACTGCCTAAGACGTGAATGCAAGAGTGTTGTTCAGTGTTGGCGAGCAAGAATTCTTAACATTTTCCTTTAAAGCTTCTACTTAACTGCTAAAGAGCTTTGCCAAAGTAGTCTGATCTTCGATTGCCTTTTGAAAATTCATCTTCTATGTTATTCCCATGTGCCATACCTCTTTCTCAATGAGCAGAGAGAGAGAAATAGCTTCTGAGAGAAGCCATTTTTGAGAGAAATAGCTTTTGAGAGAAATAGCTTGAGAGAAATAGCTTCTTTAGCACTGGGTGCAAAGTATTATTCCTAGTGCTTCTTCACATTAATTTGTTCAAAGCATCTAGGGTTCAGGTGATATGATATTTTACATTTTGGTAAACTTTTACCTACTTCTTCAGGAACTAATCAATTCTTTGGGAACCACCAAAGATGTTCTTATCCAAATACAATATCCCAAATTCAGTTACATACTCTGAATCTGAATGTGGCTGTCTAAACAGGAACTCATTTTCTGTTTGCCCTAAGAATAGATTATTTCTTTTGGTCATTTCTTTCCTTTATTAAGAACTTTTGTATTTCATTTTCATTTGAGTGCCCAGGGAAGAGAGGAGAAAAATGCATTCATTTATGTCTTTTTTAGAAATGGGTATAGAAAAATCTTACTGACAATTTCATCTGGCTATAACTTAGAGAGTCCGAGTATACAGCTGGCAGGCTTGGCAGTCAGCCCCTCACAATGTGAGCAAGCCTGCATGTGGGCGTGAGAAATGACGGCCGTCCTTGTGTCAGAGACTTATTACCATCTTGATCCAAACATGTTATTTTAGGCATAAGTAAACTACTGTAGATATGAAAATAAGGCAATCATTTGTTTTGTCCTATGTGTACTCCATATGATTATATGCAAGATTGGTAAGTCAGTGTGTAGCTCTCTACCAATTGCTATAGATGAAGGGAAATGATTTGCATCTAACTGTATTAATGTTTAACTCAACTGTTACATATAAAATTGTATGTGATCATAAAATGTAGCATTTGTTTAACAATTGTAGTTAATTCTCATTCTTCCCTTACCTATAGAGTAAATAGTTTTATTGTAGCAAAAGCAAGTCTGAAAACAGTGTTCACTGATTCAGATGTTGATGACAGATGGGTTAGTCTATAGCTTGGAGACATTGATTGTTAACATTTACGCTCCAATAATGAATGACCTGGATTTTTCCCCACATGTTTGAGGTCTTGACGTCACAGAGGCTGAAGGACTTGTGGCCTTGGGTGTATTCAGTGTTGGCAGTCATTCATTAGTAAATCCTTGTTAGGACAGTTGCATACGAGTGACATCTGGAGGCTTTTTATACCTGGAGGTGGGGGAATTTGGGGTTTGCTGGGGTTTTTTGTTTTTGTTTTTGTTTTCCCTCCCGGTAGGCTAGATTTGGCTCTTAGGAAATACCACATGTGCAACTGATGAGTTTTCTTTCACATGGAAAGGGACTGAAAGATTCAAAGAATTGAAGGAGAAAGACCTGGCTTTTATGACTTTTTCCATTGAATGGAATTGGTTAATTTGATATTAGGTGCTAATATAAAACACTGCCTGAGCTATATGGCTGTCAGGGATATAGATCTGTTAGCAATTACTACTTAAAAGTGAAGATTGAAAATTCTTTTTAACTATCAGAAAATGATAGCAGTTATCCTTGAATATTTGGAAAGGGTGCATTCCAAAGTGTCTAGAAGTGAGGGAAAATTGTTAATATTGAATTGTTTCCTTCCTAGAGTCTATTATACTGTGGGAAACCGTGAGCATTGGAGAAGTAGTGTAGGAATGCTGTGCTTGCAGTATGGAAAAAGGAAATGTGAGGTTTGTCTGCATCGTGACTTAGCAAGGCAATGCATGCGTAATGAGGTTGGGGTGTAGCTTAGACCCAGTTCCCCCTAAGATATTGCTTCTATAGTTTGATCATCCAGATTTGATGAAATGTGAACCATACTTACTTTACTGTGCATCAGTTTTGTCCCAAAGGAAACTATCAAATTCTGTCTTTATTAAACTCTGCAGTATGTTGTTGTCAGTATAATATTAGGTGCTTTTCTTTTGGTTCTCAACCCACTGGAAGAACTAATACCCAATATCTCTTTGGCACATTGTCAACAATAGGAGGAATAATAACTTAGTAATCCTTTACTATTTTCCTATCCAAGGATTTTTTTTTTTTTTCAGTCTAGGAGTATCAATATATAGCACTTTGTCCAGACCTTTATGTTAGAAGATGATTATCCGTAATGCATAGGAAAGCCTCATGGTTAAAATGTTAAAATAAAGGGACACCTGGGTGGCTTAGTGGGTTAAGCATCAGCCTTTGGTTCAGTAACGATAGCAGTGTCTGGAATTGAGTCCTTTGTTGCTTCTCGCTCTGAATGCCAATGCCCCTATTTGTGCTCTCTCTCTCTTTCTGACAAATAAATGAATAAAATCTTAAAAATAATTTAAAAATAAAATGGGTTGTCTGTCCTAAGAGGGTAGACCAAATTTCTTTAAGGGAGTAGTCAGTAATGGTAAGTGCTATCAATGCCCACTGTTACCAGCTCACTGTTGAATATATAATACTTCATTGCATTTTTTAAAGTCATTTATTTATTTTAGAGCAAATGAGCTCTAAAATGACCCTTAGTGGTAAGAGGGTCAGAGGGAGAGAATCTCAGACAGCTTCCCTGCTGAGCACGGAGCCTGACACAGTGCTCAATCCCATGACCCTGAGATCAGAATCTGCGCTGAAACCAAGGGTTGGACACTTGACCAACTGAGCCATCCAGGCACCCCCTTCACTGCATTTTTATTAGAAAAAATATAAAATTCGAATATTGTACAACTGTAAAATATAGAAGTTTAATTTTCTTCCTATAATTCTATTTCCCAGATAAAATTCCTATCAGCAATTTAGGGCATATTCTTTCAGTACAGAAAACCCCCCACATATACCAGCAAAGTGAGGAGGTTGTATTACATGGTGGGCTGAGAGATCGCATAGATTCTAGAACAGGACAATGGATTTGAGTCCTGTTTTTCCTTCTGTACAAGTCAGGGTCCTGGCAGGAAATAGATGACCCAATCGAAGGAGTCACTGAATACTTTGAGGTAGGGAGATGTGAAGGGAAACAAGGAATGGTAAGGCAGCCTGCATTAGAAAGAGAGGAAAGCAGTCCTCACCTTTAGGCTCACAGGCACAAGAAGGGGACCTGTTACTGGACACCCGGTGAGAGTAGTGGTCGATGGAAAGGGGTTACCGGACAGAAGCTATGGTTGTGGCTGCAGAGATGCAGCCACCATTGGATGACTGCGTGCTTGTGAGCCGGGAGGGGAGGGCAACCAGGGGTGGTTATAAATACCCCCACTTCAACTACCTTTCTCTACCCATCCCCATCCTCTGAGAGCCCCTCCCACCATCTGAATCCAAAGAGAATCCCTGGACTCAGGAACCCAGGTGGTGGAACTGGTAGAAATCAGCCTCTTTAGTGCAGAAGAGCAGGAATAGATGGGGAAGAGTTTCCTTATCAGTTCAGTGGGGAGAATAATAGAATCAATAACACAGAGTTATTGTGAGAGTTAAATGAGTTGCTGTGTGCCAGGTGTGTAGGTGAATACCCTTGTGTAGGAATTGGTCAGCAGATATTAATAGTACCACTATTACTTTATGAATTCATTTTACAAGCATTATTCAGAAATGTGATTTTTTTTTAACTTTAGCCATATATCTCATTCATCTCTTCTGTCTCTGTACAATCACGCACACACACACACACACACTCATATACATGCAATACACTACACAAGCATACACAAATGCACACCCACTTCTCTCTCTCTCTACACACACACACAGACGTTATTGGCTTCAGGGTATTCCACTGTATGGATATTCCATGATAGATTTGAACTTTTCTGTTCAGATGGAGATTCGGACTATTTGAATATTTCACAATTAATGGACAATTTAGTAGCATTTCACCTTGTAACCCCTAATTTTGGGTTTGAGAGACTAAGTAAGTTTTTTATACTTTGAATCATGTAGATTAAGTCATCTTCAGGTCACTCTCTGATGAGAAGCAATGTACATGATTGATGTTAGTACAACTGTTCAGGAAGTGGCTGAAGCCTTTTATTTCTGTAGTTCCTAACCCCATCAATTTTATAGAGAAAGAAAAGGTTTATAGATTTTTTTCCATGATCTTTCGCTTTATTGAAGAATAGCTTTTAAAGTATGTTTTCTTGATAATACAATATTCTGTGCACTTAGATTTTATGTATTTTATCAAAATACTAATGATTTTGTAAACAAACTCAGGGGCAAAGTTTTGAACTAGTTGATTTCACTGTAATGAGGTCAGAGAAGCACAATTAGGAGTGACTGATGGGAATCCTGTGCTGTGTTTATAAATTTTTTAATGCAATAATATGTCTTGTGAGCGTGCTTGATTTTGTGTATATTGTTTTGGCCTGGAGCTTTTTTTCCTTACATGACAAATTATGGAAGAAATTTTCCCTTTACTATGGAGTACATTTTATAAAATTCAGTTGACCAAGGATGAGAAAAAGTGACGCTTGTTGACTTCATCTGGTGAGAATTATGGTGGATAGCAATATATGTCATTCTGCCTTGAAATAGTTACGGATTTTACTGTACAGGAGAATTGAGACTGAGTAGAGGAAAGTTTCCCCCAAGTGTTTATTAAAGATAAATGGAAAATAATTGGAACAAGTAACATTTTTAACAGTACTGTAATAAAACTGTGCTTTGCTGGCATTGGGGCAATGATGTCCTAGATATAACACTAATTGGTTTCATCAAATAAGTGATTTAACACAAATGAGATTATTGTAAAGAAACAAATTCTACAGCATTACTTATTTATTTTAACACACCTCCTATCTAAGAGAATTAATTTTGAGAATTCTTCCATGTGGACCACAGAAAAGAGGACATTTCATGAATTTCCATGTGGTATCTTTTGTCCAGACTCTCCTGTCTGGAAAGGGTTCATTCAGTGCCTCCTGGCAATTCTGCTGTCTTCTCCCTGGATCCCCTGCCCATTTTTCATTCATCTTGTGGTCTTTAACACATGCCCTGGTAATCTGTGCCTCCAGGTTTGGTCTTGAGACTTTATCTGTGGCACCTAGTGTAACGTCCAACTAAATTTGAAATGCTTTCAGAATATCAGATTTTGGACTTCCAAATTTTATAACCACAGGCTCAGAGTTTAGAAAGTTAGGATAATACAAAGAAGAAAAAAAAAAAGACAAGGTCGTGTCTCTGAGGTCAGCAGTTCACGTTTTATGTATCTTCATCATTTATACATTTTACTTGGATTCAGCACTGCAGTATATTTAATCTTGAATATTCCTTTTAAACATGTCAATTTTACAAGTATTTTTAAAATTAAGTTCTCAAAAACTTTTTTTTTTTTTTTTAAGTGGCCATGTGCCAGTTTAGTCTATGGCTATGATATAATTTACTCTCTTGTTAGACATTTGGGTTGTTTCCTAATGTTCTTTATCACAAATAACAATATTTAAGAAATTTTGTATTAAAAAAATCTCAAGTTGCAGATCTTCTTACGAAATATTCCTAGAAGAGGATTTAGTGGGCCAAGTGGTATGAATACTTGAGAACTTCCCGTACATATTGCCAAGTCACTTTCCAAGGAGGTTGTACCAATTTGCACTTTCACCAGCAGTGTAGGAGAGTGCCTGGTAAGTATTTAATTGGCTTTCTTTGATAAGAAGCCAAACAGGCAGCATTGAGCTGGTCATTAAAACAAAGATGAGAGCATAACTCTGCAGACATTTTGCTGTCAAGATGAGAGCTTTGGTCTGCTGGATTTCTGCTGTGCACTCAAAGAATCCTGCATGTTAAATTATATCATTTTTACCCTCTTGATATCATTTTTACGCCGAAATACCTTGAATTTGCTTTGCATTTCCCCCTCTTGGCACTCTTATTGTCAATATCAATAAGCAGAGGTTAAAGATACTGTACCAGGGTTCTGACCCCTTTTCTTTGGACGGGGTCAGTGGAGAGAAGTGGGAAGTGATTCTGATTTGGTCACTGAAGAGCATGTGCTGGGCTGGCCCTCATCAATTGGCCTTGTCAGTGGGAAGAGAGGGAACAGCGGGAGGCCCGACACTAAGTACTCAGTATATTTAATGGATAGATAGATGCATGCATTAGAGGATGAGTAAGTGAGTCATGATGTGATAAACGCACCAGCCTGCTGACATTTAAAACACAGATTAAAAAAAAGAAAAAAATCTGCCTTTGGTTCAAGTCACGATCCCGGGGTCCTGAGATCGAGTCCCATGGCTGAGATTGCTTCTCCCTCTGCTTGCCGCTCCCCTGACCCCTTGTGAACACGTGCGCGCTCTCTCTCTCTGACAAATAAATAAAATCTTAAAAATCAAATCAAACCAAACCCAGAGCCATCCTTTGTCATTTGTGGTGTAGTCAGGCAAGCCTCTCTACCCCAAAATGAAGGCATGTGTGGCCAGTTAAGATAATGCTTAGTGAAACCTCTTGGCCTTCCAGGTCACTCTAATGGAACCACTCCCCAATCCCAAAAAACAAGCAAGCAAGCAGAACGAATCCTCAGAGATCTTTAGGTGCTTACCACATTATTTCTGTACCATCTTGTGGACCGAAGTACTTTTAGAGCCATACAAAGAATTTTGGTTCTTCTCAATCAGTTTATTTATGGATGTTGGAATTCATCCAGAATTAAGTGCCTGACTTAAAGGAGATACTTCTTTAGAGATTTTGATTTGCTTTTGCTACCCTGAACTAAAGAGGTATTCGTTCTGAACGTCTGTCACTTCATTGAGTTGGGCTGTATACTCAAGGAGAAGTCTTCTACCAGACCTGCTGGACTTCTTAAATGTAGGACACACATACACGAAAGCAGGAGGTTAGAAGGGTTCCGGAAGAGAATCGTTCATGTTGCTGGCTATGCCATCAGAACCATGCTTGCCACATACAAGGGGGTGGGCCCAGGGTACGTAAGAGAAGTTCTGTTAAGAAGCACTGTGCTTGAATTCTGCTGGCCATATTTGAAAGTTTCAGTTTTACCATGGTGCTTTATGCTGGGCATGAAGATGGGCATTTCTTCTGTAATAGCAACTAGTTATTGGCTCCTTCTTCTCAGAAGGTCTGTCAACTTACTATAATGAAAACTGCCATTAGTGGTTCCCCAAAAAAGCTGTACTTATTTAGGAAGCATCCATGTAACATTAAAAAAAATTAATGTGATTCTGATAGAATTGCTAGAGTATTTTATACCGGCTGGTTCTGGAAGTGTAAGTTGTCTCTGTTGAAAAAAAAAAAACAACATATATATATATATAAAATGTATATTCTGTCAATGGTAAATTTATCCTAACCTCAAAATAATATAAAATTCTAATTCTCTTAGATGTGGGACAGTGTGTTTTGTGAACATATTTAAATCAAAATGGGATACAGTAGATAAAAGACATTGAAGAGTTTTCCTGTAAATGAAGGAAACTTTTGAAAATAGAAACCATATTATACACACACACACACACACATAGTATATGTATATAATATTATATATGTGTGTGTTTATGTGTGTATATGTGTGTATAGTGAAAAGCATCATGAGTAAAATATTCTAATTAGAATTCAGTGCATTTTGATTTGGAATTTGTCATTTTTGACAGGCATTTTGATACTCAAATAACAAGAAACTATTTTTTATATGTTGTTTAAAAGAAAATTATTAATCTTTCTATCTTGAAGAGAGTGCTTACCTATTTTACTGAAAAAGGGTCCATAATCTATACTTGGTTCCCTAATACGTATGTAGATTTTAAATATTTTTTTCTGTTTGCTATGATCTAAAATTCTTTTTTTTTGTCTTCTTTCAGAATTTTTTTTTCCTTATTTGTTATTTGGACTGTTCTTCAGCCAGTGTACTCAGCAGAAAAATATAATGGAGTTATTTATTTAAATGAATTTCTTCATATTCTTTTAAAAATATGTAAATTATATTTAAGAGGGATTTCCTTCTTTAATTTTTTAAAAGTGACTGAAGCGGAAAAGGCTTTGGTTATTTTACTGTAGGGAATTTACAAGCGTTACAGGTAAAAAGAGAAAATATTAGCATGGAATTAAGGTTCAAGCATAGGAATTCCCTCCTTCATGCTGTGTACTGATAATTCTTTGAGCAAGAAATTGGTGCTAATTTTTCTCTGCCTTTGGATTTATGTACATCCTGAAGCAGTAAGCTAAGATAATTAAATCAGAAAAGAGAAGCTATTCATTGAGTCAAAGGTAATATTTTCTTTATTCAAAGGTCAGTGTCTACAATATTGTAATCAGTATATCCTCAATACCAAATCATTTTGTTCATTGCCTGGAAAGTGCTAAGTAAATATCTTTATTTAAAATTAAATTAATGAAGGAATAAATCCTTAAGCCTTTTAACCAGTTATGAACAATATTTACTACTCTAAATATAAAATTATTCCTATAATCTGTTTCCATCAACTTTTTCAATTGTTTAAATGAGGCAGGAGTTTCTGTTAGTTCAGAAGAAGTGATTTGAAATTATTCATAGAATGAAGTAGTTAAATTTTCATTTAAAATGGTTAAATTTTGTTATCCTTTTTTTCCTAGAAAATCATACCACAAGAGTTGCTTTTTGTTCCTCTAATGAGCACTTATAAAAATGAAGCTATTTTGTAGTGATCTTAAATATTCTAAGTGATCACTCCAGACTATTTTACAAGATTCAAGTTTGTTTGATGCCATGGTAATAAAATTGAAAAAGGAAGCTAGATTTTGAGAGCATAATGGCAATGGAAATGACTACATTATTGCTTTTGACGTGTCAAATTTAGCACATTAAGCTGTCATCCCAGTTTTATGCTAAATAATTCACCTAACTCGGTGCAGCTCATCCTCTTATAGGATTATACCCTCTATTCTGACTTCAATAAACTCTGTACTTGTTAAACATTCTGACCTTTATGGACTGACTTTCTAAAAACACTGGGGAATACAAATAATTGTTCATCCATTTGCAAATGATACTTTATAAAATAATATTAATCTGAAAGATTATCCTCCCTTACATCTTGCAAGGATGTATGTGAGGCAGATACCCCATATATTTTTTGTAGGAACTATTATTACCAGTTTGGTATTTTCTACTAATCTCATGACTTTCTTCATTCCCAAATATTAGGTTTTCAGTTCATAGCTGAAAGGATCCAGGAAACAGTAAGGAAAAGTTGAATGGTTCTAATCACTTCCAATTAAAAAAAAAAAGTCATTTTAAATTTATTATTTTAAATGTGAGTCTAGCAATCATATGGGAAAAAAAAAAAAAGGCATTTAATCAAAAGAATGCCCAGCACAGTTAGACTTTAAATGAGCCATTAGAATGAGTCTTCCCAGCTGGAAAACCTTTTTCCTAGGATATGCTTATGACTTAACTTCTCATTTTGTTTAGGTCACAATTCAGATATCTCCTTCCAGAAATACCTTCCCCGAGGTCACATGCCCAAAGAATGTTCATCTTACTAGAGGAATTGAGATAAGACAGGATCTTTTTCTGCTGTTTGATATGCTCATTACCTAGAGCAGTTCTGGTAAATAGAAGGTGTTTGGCATGAATCTGTGGAATAATTGAGTGAAAAAAAAGAATGAATTATAGAACCAAGAAGACCTTTTGAGATCCTCTTATCTTTCTGATTTATGTAATAGGAATAAAGTCCAAGTTTGGTTCATTGATTTCCTCAATATTCTATAAGTGGGAATTGAGGAAATACGAGAACTCTTATTCAAAACTTCTGTCTGTGACCTTCGCGCCTGTCCAAGAGAGGCAGTATAGGAAAGGGGAAGGACTTATGTTACAGACCTGGCCGTGGTCTGAGTTTGAGTCCTCCCTCTACCATGTACTAGCTCTGTGACCTTGTGAAAGTTACTTTAATCCTTGTAAGTCATTTTCATCAACTGTGAGTGGAGATGGTATGTATCTCTTTGGATTATTCTGGAGATTAAATGGGACAGTGTAGCACAGAACCTATCATGAAGCAAGCTACTGTGGCTGTTGTCATCATTCTCGCCATTTAGTCATTATTATGTAAATCACATAGGTAGTTAGTCTATTCCTTCCTATATTATTACTGCAGTATTTTTTCTGAACTTTATGTAGGGCTTGTTAGTTCATCATCACCTGAGGTGATATATGAAGTTTACTAGATTGATAACACTGGTTCGTTCAGAATACTAAGTGATATTAGTATGAAGTATAGTTTATGTACTAGTTTATGATACTGATTAATTTTAAATATTTAACAATCTGGTGTTTCTGACTTCTGGGGCTGTAACAGGTATTCCACAGAAAGATTATTCTCTTAACAGCAGTAGACTTTAGACATAAGTAGGATGTAAATCTAGTTACAGAGTTGAAACTCTGTGAAAAAAATTATCTTTGATTTTTTTTCTTGTCAGTATCCTATCTAAAATAGAACAATTTCTGTGAGTCAGGAACCAATCAAGAGAAGGCATGGGGCGTGTTCCAGACACAGATAAGTTACATAGATACATATTGATCATTCTTTCTCTTAATGTGTTAGAGTCTAATTTGAAAATTTTTTAAAACTTTTATTTTTTTGAGAGAAAGAAGGAGAATGCAAGGGAGAGGGAGAGAAACCCAAGCGGACTCCACACAAAGTGTGGAACCTGATGCAGAGCTTAGTCTTAAGACCCTGAGATCATGACCTGAGTTGATGCCAAGAGTGAGATGCTTAACTGACTGAATTGCCCAGGTACCCCTGAAATTTTGTTTTTTGAACCTTGAATCATGTAGAATAATTGATACTATCAAGAAACTAATTTTTTAGATGTTATTTTTAAGGTGTCAGAATTATTTTATTAATAAATTTGTGTGGTAACTTTGCTTATTTCGGATTCTAACTTTGAAATAGACATCACGTTTGGTATTCATTTGAAGAATAGACCATTCTGGGGTTTACTCTCTTTAGAGTTCAGTTTTTCAGATGTACTGGGATCTGTAATAATTTATTGTTACCATTAGAAAATATGAAGCACTTGGGTGCCTAGGTGGCTCAGTGGGTTAAGCCTCTGCCTTTGGCTCAGGTCATGATCCCAGAGTTCTGGCATAGAGTCCCACATTGGGCTCTCTGCTCGGCAGGGAGCCTACTTCCTCCTCTCTCTCTCTCTCTCTCTCTCTGTCTCTCTCTGCCTACTTGTGATCTCTCTCTGTCAAATAAATAAATAAAATCTTTAAAAAAAAATATGAAGCAGTTCCTTAACTTGAGAACTTTTGTTCAAGAGGAACATACCATGGCAGCTGATTGTCTTTAGAATGATCTGGGTCTGACTGATTCATACTTGAAGCTTAAGGACTTTTGGTACCAGAATCATAGGAGACTTCAAGTTGCTTCTATTTTATGAAGCTAAAAAAGTGTGAGTTGGATCTGAGAAAGTGGAAACTAAACTTGAACTAGTTTCCTCATTTGTGTGGTTAGTTTAAGATGACTTCTGAAATCCTTCCTTCTGCTGAGTTTCTCTGTTGACCTTTCACATGAAGATAAACATTTGTGTCCCCACAGACCCATGTACATATAAGCTAGTTCATTACATGGAAAAACGATTCACTCCTGACTGCAAAATGGGCATCTTGGTTTTCATTCAGTCCCAGCTCCTGGAGCCTTGCATGCCTTAGATGTACAGTAAATGTTTCTTGACTGACTTTTGAGATCCTTCTCCATTTATAAAGAAAACATGTCATTATAATGTGAGTGTACAAATTTTCAATTGCTGCTGTAGCCAGTTATCAGAAACATAATGGCATTAACCCACATTTATTATTTTTTAGTTCTGTAGATCAGCTATCTCACATGGATCACCCTGGGCTAAATCAAGGTGTTGGCAGGGCTGCATTCCTTTAGGCTCTGAGTAAGATCCACTTTTGTGCTTTTTCTAGCTTCTAGAAGCTGTCCAGTTTTCTTGGCTTGTGGCTCTCTTTTTCTACTTTCCAAAGCTGGCGAAGGTCAAGTCCCTCTTACATCACATTGTTACCACCTTTTCCGTGTTTGTATGTCCTACGACTGACTCTTCTGCCTTCCTTTTATTAGGACCTGTGTTTACAATGACAGTAATCCAGG
The DNA here is from genome assembly GCF_922984935.1 of Meles meles. Classification (NCBI taxonomy): domain Eukaryota; kingdom Metazoa; phylum Chordata; class Mammalia; order Carnivora; family Mustelidae; genus Meles; species Meles meles. The sequence continues at coordinate 63,399,764 of NC_060072.1, forward strand.
ATAATTTCCCTATCTCCAAGTCCTTAATCACATCTACAAAGTTGCTTTTGCCATGTAGAAGGTAACATCCTCACAGCTTCCGGAAATCAGGACGTGAACATCTCTGGGTCCTTTCTGTCCATCCACTGAGGGTCTGCCCGTGGCTGAAGCATCAGAGGTCTTTTTCTTGTAGCTACCCAGGGAAGTTACTTCTTGGTTAGAAAGTGAAGGTGCTTTGGCCAAGCCTGTCTGAGGTTTTAGCTTAAAAAGCTCTATCCTTTAGGTTTAGATTTCAAGTGTATAGTCAGCAGTTATTTTCTGTATCTCTCTCTGGCCTATCACTTAAGTTCCAGTAAGTTCACAGTAAATTCAGAACACATAAGTTCATCAGGATTGTATGTGTTCCATGGTAAATTCCATGGATCTGGACCGAGGAGAATCCTACTCTCTGGTTGCTAACTTTGCAACCCCATGTGAATCATTTTTTGTCACTGCACTTCATTTGCTTATGTAGAAACTGCATATGATAGCTAAATCTCTGACTCATCTTCCAGGATGAGTAAGATCTCAATGAAAAATATTCTACGGAGCCCAGAGCTCTCTTTTCTATATATAGTATTTCTCTAGGTTTTACTAAAGGGCTCTTCTATACCAAAATGTTCTATTTGCTTTGATGTAAACATCCATCATGGTGAATTTTAGCACATTACTGAAAATAACTCAACATTTTGTAAAACTACTCCTTACCGCTGCTTCGAATGTTAAGCTTTCTGGTAAATTATACAAAGCAGATGTATTTTGCCTGGTTTCTTTGGGAAAAGTAATGTTAATCCAAGTGTCTGTTGATGGTTACATTTTTTTTTCTGTAGTGCTCTTACATGAATGTGAAACTTTGATGCCTCAGTAAGTCTAAATATATTTTTAATTAAGAAACCTCTAGGACAGTGGTTTCCCAAGTAATTTTGTAAGCAGCAGAAGCCTCTTTGCTGTCGAATATCACATGGAGCTGCCAGTTACAAAGCCAGTGCATGTGGAGTTGCTCTAGTTGGTTGGTGTCCCCATGAATACAAGTTCCCATGTCTGCTCAGGAGCCCTGGTGGGCTGTAGCGAACAGTGGTCATGTACTTGTATATAGTAACCTCTAGGGTATATAGGAGAGTATATCCTAGGTACAGGTCAAGAAGCTATGGGGTCTCTGTGAGTGTCTGTGTATGTGTGTGTAGAGCAGGTCAAATAAATCAGTTGTCCACAAAGTTTACTTTGTAAATGCTAATGCTAAGTCAATGTTTGTTCTCTGAGTTAACCTCCTATAAAACCATAACCCATGTGAATATTTATATTTCAAATTATTTTCTTGGAAGTTATGTTTTAAATGCATAAAAAATATATATATGTATATATACATATATATATTGTTTACAGTATAATATGCTACTGTGTGTTGTGTGTGTATATATATATGATTTAAAAATATTACATCTGTATAATTTTAAAATTGAATTTCTGCATCTGCCCATCATGAACAGAGAGAATAGAGGTTATGATGCTATAGCCCGGGGTCTTGGAGATTTAATGTATATATATGAGTACATGAAACATTTTCATTAATCATTTTACCAGAGGAAATTTAGAAGCTGTTTTTGTCAGAGAAGCATGTTTAGTTTGTAGTAAGAAATCTTAAAGATCTGTATGTTTCTCTGACTTTTTGTTTTTTTATAGTTGGGTTTGTAATCTTACAGTAGAATTTCTAATTTGGCTCATAAACATCATCCAAAATGGTGTCTGCTACTCTTAACTAGTTAATTGAGAAGATCTATATCTTCTGTATCTGAATATTCTTAAGTAAGTTAATTTTTAAGTATTTTTAAAGTATGAAACAAGTAATAGATATGAAACTTTTAAAGCCAAGTGACTGGGAAGAGAAAGAATTTTACTATTTTTCTTTGAAAAATATGTATCGGGGCACCTGGGTGGTTTGGTTGGTTAAGCATCTGACTCTTGGATTTGGCTCGGGTTCTGATCTCATGACTTGTGAGATCGAGCCTCACGTGGGCTCCCTGCTCAGCCGGCGTCTGCTTGGATATTCTCTCCCTTCCCCTGCTCACTCACTCTTGCTCCCGCACTCTCAGAAAATAAAGAAATCTTAAAAAAAAAAACGAATAAGGCATTATTTTTGCTTTCTGTTTTGGAGAAATAGGTTATTTAATGTTCCACATATGTGTACACAATTTGGCTCACATTGTTCCCGCAAAATAAAGTAAGTGACTTGTGAGAAACAGGTGATTTTTTTGAAGAAGATAGTTTACTTAAGCAACAAAACTAAAATGTTTTCAATCTTTTGATTCAAATCCTAAAAGACTAAATTTCCATTCATTGTAAACAATTATTAAACTCAATTTTAAATTTACTTCACATCATCGAGGGCATTCATTATACTAGGTCTATTATTCTTCATCCGCTTTTTGGATTCCTTTTTCAGTTTATCACAACCAGAATATGAGCTACATTTCTATTTGTATTGGGCCCTTGAGAGGTTATATAGCTAATAGAAAAGCCTACATATGAGTCCAAGATCTGCCTCTTCCAAAATTCATTGCCATAAGGAAAGCTGGTTAGCCTCAGGGAATTTCTTAGATGTTCTCAATTTAATTTACTAGCCTGTAAAACGGTCTAGTCTGAAAAACAGGGGAGTTACAAGAATTAAATGACATAAGGCATGTGAGAGTTTATGGTGTAAGTCATGGCCTATGTTAAGTGATCAACGGGTGCTTTGCTTCTCTTGCTCTTTCAACTAGAAATTCACTTTCAGGCTGACGACTTCTAAATTCATGACTCCTGCTCGGACCCCTCTTTTGAAATCCAGACCTCCTATATCCAGTTGCAATAAATGACCTCTTGACTTTGAAACCTGACACACATCTCAGACTCCATGTGTCCCAAGTGGAACCTCTATCTATTGCCTTCAGACCTGCTCCAGGTACAGCCTTCCTCATCTCAGCTGAGGGCAACTGGGGCCTTCCAGGTGCTCTGTCAAAGATCCAGGGGGCATCTTGGACTTCTCTTGTTCTCTTACCCATGACACCCAATCTACCAGCAAGTCTAGTTCGTTCTCCTTGCGGAATCATCTGGAATCTGACTATTTGTCACCACCTCTGCTGTTACCAGTGTAGTAGACCTAATACTGTGCCTCGTTTGAGCGCTACAGAAACCTCTCCGCAGTTCTCTCTGCTTCCTCACTTACTGTCTGTTCACAGCAGACTGGCCTGAGTGACTTAAGACTATATATCCCTCAGTAATGTTACTCCTCTGCTTGAAACCATCCGTGGACTCGTCACATCAGAGCAAAAGTCAGAGACTTGATAACCCTTACAGGGCCCTATGTATTTGAGCTCCTTTATCTTTGCCATTACCCTATCTCTTACCACCTTTTTCTTCATTTACTCTGCTTGGGCTATGCTTATCTGTCCTCTGCTTTGTGCGTGCCCAGCGGACTCACTGTGGACAGTTTGCCCTGGCTGTCCTCTCAGGCTGGAGCACTTTCTTGTTGAATATCCTCATAGCTCAATTCCTCTGCATCTGTGTCTTCAAGCCTTAAAGCTGATGTTGCCTTTCCATTGGGGTTTCGCCTGACAGCCCCCAGCCTCCACTTCACATTGAAGCCTTGCCCCCTGTGCTACCAATCCTTACTATCTTACTCTTCCTTCAGGAGCACCTGTCACCTTTTGATACGTAGTAGAATTTATTGGTTGCATTTCTTATTTACTCTCTGCCTTCTCTAGCATTGCTCCACAGTGATGAGGCAACTTTTGTGGTTGTTGGGTGTTTTCTTTACTGACATTCCCCAAGCATTTAAAAGCAGTGTCTGGCACATAGTAAATGCTCAGAAAATACTGACAGAATGAATGAGGTGAACAGATCAGAAAAATGCATTCCTAGAGTCTTTTACATTTCATGCCCTACTGTTTATTTAAAAGGAAGCTGTTTAGATAGAAGAGCAGTTGGAGCAGCCAGTTTGCAGTTTGGGAAATAACTGGGAAGCAGAGAGAGATTCAGCCGTGAAGATATGGTAGGTGCTTTGCATTTGGGCTACCTTGGATTGATTCCTGCTTTGGCCACATAAAAAACTCATTGGGATCATCAGCTTCCTGATTCTTTTGTCAACATGAATAATTTAAAATAGTTAGCCATGGAGTTGGTAACAAAAAAAATTTTTTTTTTAAATTTTTTACCCCACCACTTGTTTTTCTTAAGCATCCAAAATCTGGTAATGACATTTATTTTATTTTTTTGAAGAGGCCATTCATTCATAATAAGGAATTAGGTCTCCAAATCAAAACATAAAACCCTATCATAATTTACATATATCTTCTCGTAATACCCTGCATTTTCCATCCATTTCAGTTAGTACATATGCATTTGGTCACCAGATCTTAAACTGCCTTTCTTACGTTGGATTTGTGACATTGTGCGTCACCAAGAGCTGTTCTCCAAAACACAGATTCAATTACATCCAACGAACAGGCCAAATATCTAATCTGCCACCATTAAAGCTCTATTAACCTGCTTTTATCTAGTTGGGGCTTGAATAACAGAGCAAGACCACATCTGTGTCCACAGCTGCTTCCTTTTAGTCAAGAGCTGTGGCATAATATTCTGGGCAAAGGCCCTTTTGAAGAGTCTATATACAAAACACAATTTTAGGTATCAGGCAAGCCTGTCTTCGGTGTCCTGGGCCTCTACTGTACCATCTGTTTCCCCCCTTACAGTGTCCCCTTTGTCTTTTTGTCTTTTGGGGGGTACCTACTGCATTACTTTCTGTTTCTCTCATTAAAATCTCCTTTCTAGAAGCAGTCTGTTATGTATATCTTAGTGTGAACTATTTATCCTGGATGTGTTTGCTTTTATAGCTTAATTTTCAACTAAGTAAAGTCTTTTTTCCATTAAAAATGGTATGTATCCATTGGTAGGAAAAGTATTTTGAGAGGGCTTTTTTGGCACAAGAACAATCTCAATAGGTATTTCTGCCCACTTCATTATTTTATAATGCCTGAACTTAAGACTTTATGTCTCCTGATTATTTTGTTAATAGATGGCACTTAATGTTTCCCTTCTGATGGTTAAATGTCTTTTGTTCTACTTAGAGCAGCTTTGAAAATCCAGAAATGAATAGAGTGGAAAATAAGAATCGTATGTATTTCTGCCACTTTCTACAAACCATTACTATATTGTTGATCTTAATTCACATTTACTATAATTGGGAGATATATTTGAGTTACTTACTAACTGAATAGGTGAAAAAAGGGTATTTCATTTACTTAATTCACTTTTTTTTTTTACTTATGAAGCTGAGCATTTTATTAGCCATTTGTATTTTCTCTCTTATGAATTATCTTCTCATTAACATTTTAAATATTAACATTTGCTTATTTTATGTGATGATAAAGCATTTCAAATGTGTTGGTTGCCTTATACATTTATTTATGTTTGACATGCAAAATTATCATTTTACATTTGGAGATTATCTTTCTATTTAAAATACATACACAGTGATACTTGGGAAATGACAATCGGACACTGGAATCAACCAAAAGAACACTAATGGCTAATGCTGGAACAATCTGAGAAACAAAACAAGTAACATGGTATTGGATTATAACCTAAAGCCTACGATGAATATTCATGAGCCCACACTGATCTAAATGATTGATCAAATAGATAGGCTGCATAAGTGAATCTCCCAATGCAAAAGGATTCCAAATAATTTATGTAGATATTTCTCTTTCAAGGACATAGAACACAAATTCCCTCTGCTTAAGTGTGGGCCACACTGATTCCTTCCAAAGTGTATAGTATGGGAAGTGGAGAAAAGGGTAACTCCACGGAGGAGCAGCCTTGAAAACTGCCTCAGCCAGATGATCAAGGTTAATTTAACATCAACAGCAATGTCATGCTGATAGTGCGTACCCATAATATGATGTGAGAATACATTTACTTATGTGATCTTCCTCCTTAAAACCTTTAACTCCAGTCTAATCATGAGATAAACATCAGACAGATGACAATGAAGAGATAGTCTACAAATACATGATGAGTTCCAAAAGTGTCACAGTCAAAAGGAAACTCAGAGGGGCACTTGGGTGGCTCAGTGGGTTAAAACCTCTGCCTTCAGCTCAGTTCTTGATTCAGGGTCCTGGAATTGAGCCCCTTCATCAGGCTCCCTGCTCAGCGGGGAGCCCGCTTCCCCTCCTCTCTCTCTGCCTGCCTCTCTGCCTACCTGTGATCTCTGTCTGTCAAATAAATAAATTTTAAAAATCTTAAAAAAAAAAAAAAGAAATTCAGAAAAACTGTCATAGCCAAGAAGAATTTAAGGCGATACAACAACTCAATGCACAGTGGTGTCCTGGAGGGAATCCTGGAACAGAATAAAACACATTAAAAAAATAACTAAATATATCTGAATAATATATTGGCTGTAGTTATTAATAATGTATCAATATTGGCTCATTAATTTAGTGAATGTACCATACTATGTAAGATGTAATGATGGCAAGAAGTGTGTTTGTGGGGGGGGTGTGGGTGGCATTTGACTCTGTTCTTCTTTTTTTTTTTTTTAAAGATTTTATTTATTTGACAGAGATCACAAGTAGGCAGAGATGCAGAAAGAGAGAGGAGGAAGCAGGCTCCCGGCTGAGCAGAGAGCCAGATTCGGGGCTCAATCCCAGGACCCTGGGATCATGACCTGAGCTGAAGGCAGAGGCTTTAACACACTGAGCCACCCAGGCACCCCTGACTCTGTGCCTTCTTTACAAATTTTCTGTAAATCAAAAGCTATTCTAAAATGAAATTTGTTTTAAATTTTCTTTAAAGCCACATTACAAACCATATACTCTTTGGTAATTATGAAGCCATTCTTATATCAAAAACTAAAGACAAATCCTATTTGTGCTAACTTGATTTTTTGAGTGAATCCTTTTGTAAACAGCCCAGTGTGCAGATGGAGTGCAGTCTAGTGTTTCCTTCTTATCTTTCAACAGAGGAAACAAATGAAGTCGTTGATACTTGACAACTTTAGTTTTGGAAGGTTTAGGGAGTTTCCTCTCCCAGAAAGTTCCAGTGAGTTTATTTTTTTCTATTTTTATTTTTTTAAGATTTTATTATTTATTTACTTGAGAGAGCAAGCTTGTGAGCACAGCGGGGTGGAGGGGCAGAAGGAGAGGGAGAAGCTGACTTTGCGCTGAACATGGAGCTCCACGTGGGGCTTGATCCCAGGCCCGTGAGATCATGATCTGAACCAAAGGCAGGTGTTTAATGGACTGAGCCACCAGGCATCCCTCAGTGAGTTTATTTTTAATTAAAGAATGCATTATGCAGAACAATGTAGCACATTTTAAGCTAAACAAAATGATCATCCAAGAATTTCTGAGCAGGTTAAGCCTCCATTTACCATTATCTTGCTTGGTAAATTTCAACTCCAGCACATTGCGCAGTGACTTGCTGCCCTGAGAGTGATGACAGATTTGGAAGTGTTACGTTCCAAGGAAACTGTTCACTGGGAGAAAAAACTCTGTGTAGAGCATATTTATCATTATTTGGGAAGCATCTATCATGATATAAATATATTCATTTATTAATGTTGCATTATTCACAATAGGAGGCACCAGATTTTTATTCGTTCTTAGTCCTTTGGGCTTTTTAAAAATTTTTTTAAAGATTTTATTTATTTATTTGACAGACAGAGATCATAAGTAGGCAGAGAGGCAGGCAGAGAGAGAGTAGGAAGCAGGCTCCCTGCTGAGCAGAGAGCCCGATGTGGGGCTCGATCCCAGAACCCTGGGATCATGACCTGAGCCTAAAGCAGAGGCTTAACCCACTGAGCCACCCAGGCGCCCCTCCTTTGGGCTTTTTTAAAAAAATAAATATGTTTTGTCCTTTTTGCAGAATTAATTACATAGAGTCATTTCCACCTTACCAAAGGATGTTGCTGAAGGCCTGTTCCTCTCCTGCCTATTAATTTCTCCCTTAACATGACAGATGCTCTTGGACAGTGATTCTTGATCTTTCATGTTTTACATCATACCACTTAATATATTGAAAAATCTGGGTCCTGGTGTCGTAACATCAAACCATGTTTATAGGCCTCAAATGCATATATATTTTAAATATTTATAGCACAAATTGATGCAATTTTAGCAGTAAACTATGTTAACACAGTATATTAGGAATACTTGAGGGAGGTGAATCAGGCTGGAGAAAATAGGTTGATCTGGTACCAACAATGTGAATTAAAATTGCATCTAATATGTGTTTGGATAGATTGGCAAAAGAAAGTATAAAACATGAGGACTGAGAGAAAAATCTGAGTAATACTTATGAAAATTCTTTTTTTCTCACTCTGCTACCTCTGTGTCTCTCTGATGGTATGAATGTTATTGGGGAAGATTCTAGGATACCATTTTCAATTTACTAGTTGTTTCCAGGAGTTACTTAGTAATGACACAAAAGAGACTGCACTAGGAGCATCTTGCATGTTAAGAGATACATATGTAGATAGTTTTTCTTCCTGAATTTTGATGCAGAATATCTAGACAGGGGTCTAAAAGAGAGTAGCCATATAATCTTTGCCTTATTTAAAAGTATTTTCTGTGCTTATGTATTTAGTTGAGCTGAACTCAGACATATGGAACGGATGTTGAAAATATATAATAGTTTTTTTTCTTTTTTAGTAAAGTTTATATCCCACCCTCTGGAACCTCTGTATCTAAACAAGACTTCCCACATGTTGGCTAATTCTTACAGGTTGTCTCGATTAGCATGATACAGTGGGTTAGTGTGGCACTCTTCCAGGATCTCCAGACATCAGGACACTGCAGATTATGTTATGACAGAGGGAGACAGAGTTAACATGGCCCCAAGGGCAAAGCTGTGAATGTATACTTTTGTACATTATGGGTGAATGCAAATCGTCTCTGATTCTCTTCTCTGATAGGGATAGGAAGGACTCGTTTGTTCAACCAGAGGCCCGGTATTGTGTACCTTAGGTGATAGTAATCAAAGATACAACATCTGGCATGGACCCTGCTAATTGACAGACAACTGGGGAAACGGCTTGTAGTCTGCTGTCGTCCTCAGGATCTTTCTGGTTTGTGGAGGAGCCAGATCGTGGAATTAAATGGGGACGTAATGAGAACCATCCTTTAGATCTTGAGGGAGGCACCAATTTATGCCCTGTTAGAGGTTTTGAAATGTGACCTCAAGGAACTTGCAGCTCCACAAGGGGTGCCGTGCCTAAGCAGGCCATTGTAGATAATTTTTTATAGCACAGTGATAAAAGGGAGTACATGGTGTTTGAGCCTTGAAATAGGGGAGGCCCTAGAAGGCTGTTTTAAGGAAGTGAAGGTGATAATGTTTTGAACTGTGTTTTTAAAAAAGTAGGCAGGAGGGTGGAGGGTGGGGGTGGAGAGGAGGAACAAGAAAATACTCAAGGCTGAGAGAGCAAGAAGCAAGGAATAATGACAATGCAGGAAAATTGCTCCCTGTTATTTCTGTGGGAGTCATGTGATGGGAAGTGAGGCTGCAGAAGAAAGCAGGACCAGATCGTGCAGGGTCTGGGTTATCATGTTCAGGATCTTTTATCCTATTGGGGAGAACTAGGCTATGCCAAAGTCAAGATTGCATTTCTCATCTAATAGATCATTTTGGCTCTCTCACCAGTGAGGACCACAAATTTGAGGTGGAAAGTTTGGAGACAGGAAAATCTATTGGAGCGTAACTGACAAAGCGCATAGGACTAACGGTGGGAGAGGCTACTGGAGTGGAATGGGGGTAGAGTTACTGAGTCCAGATGAGGTGACTGGTGTTGGAGCTGTAGAAAGGATCTGACTTGTGTACTTAGGGATTGGATGGTTAAGAGGGAGGTGCAAGAAACAGTACAGAAGGGGAAAGTTTGATGGGAGTGGTTACGGAAGCATGAGGACAGGGTGGACTTATTTTGAACCTTAGCTTAAAGTTAGGAGTGGCATTTGGACAAAGACATCCAACAACAAATCTGAAACTTAAAATGGAGGATGAGAATTTTCTAGCTTAAAAAGTAATTTAAAATGTTGAGGATAATATCAACTTTCTTGGAAAAGTTTTGGAGTTTTTCTTTAGCCCATCCTTGTATGAGGTCAGTTGCTTTGGTCTGTTGGCTGAGTTAGTAAAAATGTTCAAAGAGTTGATTTTTGTAGTTTAATTCCTATCAACTGGAAACCTAGAAAGGAAATCTGAAATGATACTTGACTTTATTTTTCTAGTAATCGTATAGTTAAAATGTCAGATAGTCATGATATATATGCTTTGTTATTTATTCCCACTAAAACATAATTATAGACTGTAGAGACCGTTTTTCATTTGTTAAAGTATAATTTTCACAAAGGTAAAATCATGGTAAATAGAAACACAAAATGAACATAATGCAGATATTTAATTAATGAAGGAACAAGTAAAATGTTAAACCCAGTACAAAGGAGAGTTTAGACTTTCATAAATTTATATTCTCAGTCAGACAAAATTAGTTTGTGTTATCATGAACAGGAATCATTTGCATTGCTGTGAACAGAAAATCTTTGCACTGTTATCAGTTTTCCCTAATTTAAGGACTGTTCCTAGAGTTGTAAAATAGCCTAGTCAAAAGCAATTAGAGGGCCGTCTGGGTGGCTCAGTGGGCTAAAGCCTCTGCCTTGGGCTCAGGTCATGATCCCAGGGTCCTGGGATCAAGCCGCACATGGGGCTTTCTGCTCTGCAGGGAGCCTGCTTCCTCCTCTCTCTCTCTCTCTCTCTGCCTGCCTCTCTGCCTACTTGTGATCTCTGTCAAATAAATAAATAAAATCTTAAAAAAAAGGCAATTAGAGATACACATACACATTCTTTTTTTGAATCCCTAGAGGAATCTTTAGAAATTCCTAATATTCCATTGAAAAGACAGTAATCTTTTTTTTATAGTAGATACCCAGGAAAGGATTGTTGATAATTTTGATAGACCTGTCTACTAACATGTTAAATGTGCTTCTGAATGCATGGCCTCAGATTATGGGTCAAATTTTTAGGAACCCAAAGTGTTACTTTTACATGTATGTAAAATTACTGGTTTATACTGAATCAATTATTTCAGCATATGAGATTCGCAACTTGTTTGAAGTTTTCTTTAAACTTTTTAAGTTGTCTTCACTGTGATTAATAGTAAAGATGTTTACAAAATCGTGTTTTTTTATTTTTGAAATTGTCACTTTTGCTTCACATAGTTAAGCTAAATGAGTTTTAAAAAAAATCGCCAAGGCAAATTACATCAAGATGAATTTTATTCAAAAAAATTTCGCTGAAAGGAGAATTTATTTTATGATGCAAAGCTGAAAGCTACAGCTAGTATGGGGAACTCTTTACTCCTAATACAAATTATAGAATTTCAAAACCGGAAAATTATCTTATCTCACCCGTCTCTTTATAGATGGGAAATAGAGCCCCAGAGAGAGCACATGATCCGCTCAGTGTCTCAGAGGCATTTAGTAGATGGCGAAGGTGTGAGTTTGGCCACAGCAATGACAAGGAAATGGAATGGAAAGGAGAAGTGATTCTGAAAGTTGTTCAGTGTCCTTCAGAGTATCAGGTGCCATTTATTGTTCTTGTTATCACTGACACATGCTTGCATCCACCCACTCAACAAGGTTTAATTTACCAGCTGAAGTAATCCAGGAATAAGACGGGACAAGACATGGTTAGCAAAACAAGACATGGCCCCACTTCCTGGCCAACTGGTACAATGAAGAAGGGGTTGAAGGCTGGGGGTTACAGTGGCTCATTGCACTATGAGGCGGAGGTAAGCTTTCCCTGGGAATATGTTTGGATCCTTTGGTTTTCAAATGTTGTGTGACTACAAGAGCTCATATTTGGAATGCGTTCCTTAATTTTATAATAGGTACCACAAAGACATAAATCAGCTTTTTTACTGCTTTTCTGCTGGGATTCATATAGCTACCTCATGCAGCAAATTGTGTATTGGTGGTACCCTAATTATACTGATATCTTTATGAATATTTTTATGTTTTTTATATATACATATATATGTATTTATATATGTTGTGTATATAAGTATAGCATGTCTTATGTATATTTAAAATATAATACATGGTATGTGATCTATATGATTAATATAGAATATGTTATGATTATAGTATTTATGTATCACATTAATATATATTAGTCTAATTAATATTTTGTTTATATATAATTTATATAGAATATACTCTATAATTATATTTATATGTAATGCAATATATATTATATATGTATTTATACTATGTATATAATGTATGTATGCATGTACATATTATTTATGCACACACATACATACATACATACATATATATAATATATAAGATTCACTAGAATGGGATCATGGGACTAGTTTAAACCTTTGCAGTTGTCTGAAATACCAGGATCTGCTCCTTTCCAGCTTAGTAATACTATTAGGGATATATAGTACAGGGTCCTTTTCCCTTGGGGCTTGGCATAGCACTGTGACAATGGTTGTCAAGCTGGAATGTGTACACCAACCTCTTGCTCACTTGTCAGATACTGAGTTCCCGGCCCCAGCCTTAGGATTATGACTTAATAAACCTGGATTCTAACATGGGTGATCCAAGACCCTATTTTGAGAAGCTCTGACTCTGCTATATTCTTTTCTGAAGACAGGCAGGAGCTTATCTCTTTCTCCTTGGCATAGATAATTCCTATACACTATTTGAGCATCTAAATATTTGTCTCCCTTAAGAACTGGTAGATGGCAGTCAATTTACCTTTCAAGGGGTAAATTCCAGACAGAATTCTTCAGTGTTTCAGATCTCATAAAGGACTGGTTGTTCATTCATTAAAGACTGCTTAGAAAGAGCAGTCTTGTCAATATTCAAAAGCAATAGAGAGCATGAATAGAGGACTGCTTTTTAAAATTTAAGCAACTCTTCTTTAATCAAGAAAAATCTAGTACTGGATTGGACTGTTTCCATGTTTGTAAACCAAGATTAACAGATGTTTAAAACATGAAGGGTTTTTTTTTTTTTTTCTTTCAGCTCCCTCTTCCCCTTTTTCATATAAAGGATAATGGTGGCCAGTTCTTTTTTGGTAACAACCACTAACCCAGTTAATAATTGATTACATGAACAGAAAGGCATAGCCAGATTTTTAAAAAACAGATTTTCATTCTAATTCTCTAGATACAACACAATTCAGTAGAATTTCCTGTGATGACCGAGATGTTCTATGTCTGTGTTGCTTAGAACGGAAGCCACTAGCTCCATGTGGCTACTGAACGTGTGAAATGTAGCCAGTACAACTGAGGAATTGAATTTTTAACTTAATATCGGTTAATTTAATGTATATTATATTGGACTGTGTCACATTAGAAGAAAGTATATGGTTTTTCATAACTCTAGGAGTAGTAATTCTTTTTGAAGGTAGAAAGCTATATGTATGTTTAGCACTGTAACTTGTAAAGGTGGCTTCTAATGGAGCAGTCCTGTGACTTTCTCAGACTTGAAGAGATGGTATTATTTCTCCCCCTGCTTTTATTTTGAAAGTCCTTCCTTAATTTCCCTTAAATTTGAAAAAAAAAATTTATTTCTTTAAATTTTTTTTTTTAATTTAAATTCTAGTTAGTTAACATACAGTGTAGTATTGGTTTCAGGTGTAGAATTCAGCAATTCATCACTTACATACAGCACCCAATGCACATCATAACACGTGCCTTCCTTAATACCCATCACCCATTCAGCCCACCCCCTCCTCTTCCTCCCTCCATCAACCCTCAGTTTATTCTCTGTCTATAAGAGTTTCTTATGGTTTGTTCCCTCTCTCTTTTCTCCCTCTCTCATATGTTGGTCTGTTCTGTTTCTTAAATTTCACATATGTGTGAAATCATATGGTATTTTTCATTCTCTGACTTATTTCATTTAGCATAATACATTCTAACTCCATCCACATCATTGCAGTGGCAAGATTTCATTCTTTTTGATGGCTGAGTAATATTTCTGTGAGTGTGCACACGTGTGCGTGTGTATGCGTGTGCACGCGTACAAATACACACACGACACATCTTTTTTTAAATTTTTAATTTATTTCTTATTTTTTATAAACATATAATGTATTTTTATCCCCAGGGGTACAGGTCTGTGATTCGCTAGGTTTACACACTTCACAGCACTCACCATAGCACATACCCTCCCCAATGTCCATAACCCCATTACCCCTCTCCCAACCCCCCCCTCCCCCCAGCAACCCTCAGTTTGTTCTGTGAGATTAAGAGTCACTTATGGTTTGTCTCCCTCCCAATCCCAACTTATTTCATTGATTCTTCTCCTACCCCCCTAACCCCCCATGTTGCATCTCCACGTCCTCATATCAGGGAGATCATATGATAGTTGTCTTTCTCCGATTGACTTATTTCACTGAGCATGATACCCACTAGTTCCATCCACGTTGTTGCAAATGGCAAGATTTCATTTCTTTTGATGGCTGCATAGTATTCCATTGTGTATATATACCACATCTTCTTTATCCATTCATCTGTTGATGGATATCTAGGTTCTTTACATAGTGTGGCTATTGTAGACATTGCTGCTATAAACATTCGGGTGCACGTGCCCCTTTGGATCACTACGTTTGTATCTTTAGGGTAAATACCCAGTAGTGCAATTGCTAGGTCCTAGAGTAGTTCTATTTTCAACATTTTGAGGAACCTCCATGCTGTTTTCCAGAGTGGTTGCACCAGCTTGCATTCCCACCAACAGTGTAGGAGGGTTCCCCTTTCTCTGCATCCTTGCCAGCATCTGTCGTTTCCTGACTTGTTAATTTTAGCCATTCTGACTGGTGTGAGGTGATATCTCATTGTGGTTTTGATTTGTATTTCCCTGATGCCGAGTGATGTGGAGCACTTTTTCATGTGTCTGTTGGCCATCTGGATGTCTTCTTTGCAGAAATGTCTGTTCATGTCCTCTGCCCATTTCTTGATTGGATTGTTTGTTCTTTGGGTGTTGAGTTTGCTGAGTTCCTTATAGATTTTGGACACTAGCCCTTTATCTGATATGTCATTTGAAATATCTTCTCCCATTCTGTCAGTTGACTTTTGGTTTTGTTGACTGTTTCCTTTGCTGTGCAAAAGCTTTTGATCTTGATGAAGCCATCAATAGTTCATTTTTGCCCTTGCTTCCCTTGCCTTTGGTGATGTTCCTAGGAAGATGTTGCTGTGGCTGAAGTCGAAGAGGTTGCTGCCTGTGTTCTCCTCAAGGATTTTGATGGATTCCTTTCTCACATTGAGGTCCTTCATCCATTTTGAGTCTATTTTCGTGTGTGGTGTAAGGAAGTGGTCCAATTTCATTTTTCTGCACGTGGCTGTCCAATTTTCCCAGCACCATTTATTGAAGAGGCTGTCATTTTTCCATTGGAAATTTTTTCCTGCCTTGTCAAAGATTAGTTGACCATAGAGTTGAGGGTCTATTTCTGGGCTCTCTATTCTGTTCCATTGATCTATGTGTTTTTGTGCCAGTACCATGCTGTCTTGATGATGACAGCTTTGTAATAGAGCTTGAAGTCTGGAATTGTGATGCCACCAACTTTTGCTTTCTCTTTCAATATTCCTTTTGCTATTCGAGGTCTTTTCTGATGCCACCAACTTTGGCTTTCTTTTTCAATATTCCTTTGGCTATTCGAGGTCTTTTCTGGTTCCATATAAATTTTAGGATTATTTGTTCCATTTCTTTGAAAACAATGGATGGGATTTTGATAGAGATTGCATTAAATGTGTAGATTGCTTTAGGTAGCATAGACATTTTCACAATATTTATTCTTCCAATCCAGGAGCATGGAACATTTTTCCATTTCTTTGTGTCTTCCTCAATTTCTTTCATGAGTACTTTATAGTTTTCTGCATATAGATTCTTAGCCTCTTTGGTTAGGTTTATTCCTAGGTATCTTATAGTTTTAGGTGCAATTGTAAATGGGATTGACTCCTTAATTTCTCTTTCTTCTGTCTTATTGTGGGTGTAGAGAAATGCAACTGATTTCTGTGCATTGATTTTATATCCTGACACTTTACTGAATTCCTGTACAAGTTCTAGCAGTTTTGGAGTAGAGTCTTTTGGGTTTTCCACATATAGTATCTTATCATCTGTGAAGAGTGATAGTTTGACTTATTCTTTGCTGATTTGG
The DNA here is from genome assembly GCF_922984935.1 of Meles meles. Lineage (NCBI taxonomy): Eukaryota > Metazoa > Chordata > Mammalia > Carnivora > Mustelidae > Meles > Meles meles. The sequence continues at coordinate 63,415,976 of NC_060072.1, forward strand.
ATGGCTTTAATTTCCTTTTGTTGTCTGATTGAATAGCAGTGGTGATAGTGGACATCCCTGCCCTGTTCCTGACCTTAACGGAAAAGCTTTCAGTTTTTCTCCATTGAAAATGATATTTGCGGTGGGTTTTTCATAGATGGCTTTGATAATATTGAGGTATGTGCCCTCTATCTCTACACTTTGAAGAGTTTTGATCAGGAAGGGATGCTGTACTTTGTCAAATGCTTTTTCAGCATCTATTGAGAGTATCCTATGTTTCTTGTTCTTTCTTTTATTAATGTATTGTATCACACTGATTGATTTGTGGATGTTGAACCAAACTTGCAGCCCTGGAATAAATCCCACTTCGTCGTGGTGAATAATCCTTTTAATGTACTGTTGAATCCTATTGGCTAGTATTTTGGTGAGAATTTTCACATCTGTGTTCATCAAGGATATTGGTCTTTAGTTCTCTTTTTTGGTGCAATCCTTGTCTGGTTTTGGGATCAAGGTGATGCTTGCCTCATAAAATGAGTTTGGAAGTTTTCCTTCCATTTCTATTTTTTGGAACAGTTTCAGGAGAATAGGAATTATTTCTTCTTTAAATGTTTGGTAGAATTCCCCTGGGAAGCCATTCTGGCCCTGGGCTTTTGTTTGTTTGGAGATTTTTGATGACTGTTTCAATCTCCTTACTGGTTATGGGCCTGTTCAGGTTTTCTATTTCTTCCTGGTTCAGTTCACATGCCACCTATTTATCCATGCATCAATAGATGGGCACTGAGCCCTTTCCATTGTTCAGCTGCTATTGATAATGCTGCTATAAACATCATGGTGCATGTACCTCTTCAGATCTGTATTTTTGTATCCTTTGGGTAAATACCTAGTAGTGCAATTGCTGGATTGTAGGGTAGTTCTACTTTTTAAGAAAATTTATTTATTTGAGGGAGGGAAAAAGAGAGAGGGAGCATGTATGTGTACATGAGGGCAGAGTGGTGGGGAGGAGGCAGAGGGAGAGAGAATCTTTAAGCAGACTCCCTGCTGAGGGTGGATCCTGACATGGGGCTTGATTTCACCACCCAAACTGAAACCAATAGTTGTTCATTCAACTGACTGTGCCACCCAGGTGCTCCAAGAGTAGTTCTATTTTTAACTTTTTGAGGAACCTCCGCACTGTTTTCCAGAGTAGATGTACCAGTTTGCATTTCCACCAACAGTGGAAGAGGATTCCCCTGTCTCCACATCCTTGACAATACATGTTGTTTTTTGTATCAAGTTTAGCCATTCTGACAGGTGTGCAGTGGTATCTAATTATGGTTTTGATTTGTATTTCTTTGATGATGGGTAATATTGAGCATCTTTTCATGTGTCTGTTGGCCACTTGTATGTGTTCTTTAGAAAAATGTCTGTTCATGTCTTCCCATTTCTTGACTGGATTATTTGTTTTTTGGGGTGTTGAGTTTGATAAGTTCTTTATAGATTTTTGGATACTTACCCTTTATCAGATATGTCCTTTGAAAATATCTTCCCCCGTTCCATAGGCTGCCTTTTAGTTTTATTGATTGTTTTCTTCACTGTGCAGAAGGTTTTTTTAATTTTGGTGAAGTCCCAATATTTCTTTTTTGCTTTTTGTTGCCATTGCCTCTGGGGATGTGTCTAGTAAGATGTTGCTCTGACCGAGATCAAAGGGGATTACCGCTTGTGTTCTCCTCTGGAATTTTGATGGTTACCTGCCTCACATTTAGGTCTTTTACCCATTTTGAATTTATTTTTGTGTATGGTGTAAGATAGTGGTCCAGTTTCATTCTTCTGCATGTTGCTGTTGAGTTTTCTTAACACCATTTGTTGAAGAAACTCTCTTTTTTTTCCCATTGGATATTGTTTATTGCTTTGTCAAAGATTGATTGACCATAGAGCTGTGGGCTTATTTCTGGGTTTTCTATTTTGTTCCATTGATCTACGTGTCTGTTTTTGTGCCAGTACCATAATTTCTTGATGATTACAGCTTTGTAATATAGTTTGAAATCTGGAATCATAATCCTCCAACTTGGTTTTTCAGGATTTCTTTGGCTATTCCGGGTCTTTTGTGGTTCCATACAAATTTTAGCATTGTTTGTTCTAGCTCTGTAAAAAATGCTTGTGGCATTTTGATATGGATGGCATCAAACCTGTAGATTGCTTTGTGTAGCATAGACATTTTAACAGTGTTCTTCCAATCCATGAGCATGGAATTTTTTTTTACAGATTTTACTTATTTATTTGACAGAGAGATCACAAGTAGGCAGAGAGGCAGGCAGAAAGAGATGGAAACAGGCTCCCGACTGAGCAGAGAGCCCGATGCGGGGCTCGATCCCAGGATGTTGAGATCATGACCTGAGTCGAAGGCAGAGGCTTAACCCACTGAGCCACCCAGCTGCCCTCATGGAATGTTTTTCCATTTCTTTGTGTCCTCTTCAATTTCTTTCATAAGTGTGCTATAGTTTTCAGAGTATCGATCTTTTAACCTCTTTGTTTAGCTTTATTCCTAGGTATCTTATGGTTTTTGGTGCAGTTGTAAATGGGATAGATTCTGGGATCGATTCCTTGATTTCTTTTTCTGCTGCTTCATATTAGTGTATAGAAATGCAACAGAATTATGCTGAAAAAATAAATAAAATGGAAAAAAAAGAAATGCAACAGATTTCTGCATGTTGATTTTATATCCTGCAACTTTGCTGAATTCATATATTAGTTCTGGCAGATTTTTATTGGGGTCTTTTGGGTTTTCTACATAAAGGATCATATCTGCAAATAGTGAAAGTTTGACTTCTTCCTTGCCATTTTGGATGCTTTTTATTTCTTCTTGTTGAGGTTGCTAAGGCTGGACTTGCAGTCCTATGTTAAATAGTAATGGTGAGAGTGGACATCCCTCTCTTGTCCCTGACCATAGAGGGAAAGCTCTCAGTTATTCCCCATTGAGGATGATATTCACTGTGAATCTTTCATATATGGCCTTTATGATGTTGAGGTATATTCCATCTATCCCTACTTTGTTGAGGTTTTTTATCAAGAAAGGATGCTATGTTCTGTCAAATGCTTTTTCTGCATCTATGGAGAAGATCATATGGTTCTTATCCTTTCTTTTATTAATGTGCTGTATCATATTGATTGATTTGTGATTATTGAACCACCTCTTCAGACCAGGAATAAACCCTACTCGTGGTGATTGATTCTTTTACTGTACTATTGGATTTGATTTGCTAGTATCTTGTTGAGAATTTTTGCATCCGTCCTCATCAGGGATATTGGCCTGTAATTCTCCTTTATACTGGGATCTTTGTCTGGTTTTGGAATCAAGGTAATGTCTCTTGTGGAAGGACTTTGGAAGTTTTCCATCCATTTCTATTTTTTGGAATAGTTTGAGAAGAATAGGTATTAACTCTTCTTTAAATATCTGGTGGAGGGGTGCCTGGGTGGCTCAGATGGTTAAGCGGCTGCCTTCGGCTCAGGTAATGATTCCAGGGTCCTGGGATTGAGCCCTGCATCAGGTTCCCTGCTCAGCAGAGAGCTTGCTTCTCTCCCTCCCTCTGCCTGCTGCTCTGCTTACTTGTGCTTTCTCTCTCTCTGTCAAATAAATAAATAAAATCTTTAAAATAAATAAATAAATAAATATCCGGTAGAATTCCCCTGGGAAGCCATCTGACTCTGGACTTCAAATGTCCTTCTTTAAAGCAAGCAGATGTTATAGAGTGAGTCAGGAAACCCATTAACACAAGGCGCCCCCTGGAACTGTGTATGCAGCATCCCTAGCTGCCCAGTAAATCTCAAGGGAATTCCTTTTTTCCCCCTTTTTTAAAGATTTATTTATTACTGCTTGAGGGAATTTTTTTTTTTTTTTTTTTGGTCTTAAGGGACCCACTTTTTTTTTTTATTTTATTTTTATTTTTTTCACTTTTTAAAAATTTCTTTTCAGTGTAACAGTATTCATTGTTTTTGCACCACCCCAGTGCTGCATGCAATACGTGCCCTCCCTATTACCCACCACCTGGTTCCCCAACCCCCCACCCACCGCCCCTTCAAAACCCTCAGGTTGTTTTTCAGAGTCCATAGTCTCTCATGGTTCATCTCCCCTTCCAATTTCCCTCAACTCCCTTCTCCTCTCCATCTCCCCATGTCCTCCATGTTCTTTGTTATGCTCCACAAACCATGTGAAACCATATGCTACTTGACTCTCTCTGCTTGACTTACTTCACTCAGCACAATCTCTTCCAGTCCCGTCCATGTTGCTACAAAAGTTGGGTATTCATCCTTTCTGATGGAGGCATAATACTCCATTGTGTATATGGACCACATCTTCCTTATCCATTCGTCCGTTGAAGGGCATCTTGGTTCTTTCCACAGTTTGGCGACCATGGCCATTGCTGCTATAAACATTGGGGTACAGATGGCTCTTCTTTTCACTACATCTGTATCTTTGGGGTAATTACGCAGTAGTGCAATTGCAGGGTCATAGGGAAGCTCTATTTTTAATTTCTTGAGGAATCTCCACACTGTTCTCCAAAGTGGCTACACCAACTTGCATTCCCACCAACAGTGGAAGAGGGTTCCCCTTTTCGAGGGAATTTTTATTTTTTTAATCTACCGTGTTTAGGATGCAGTCAATTCATGATAAATCTTTGTCCCGGTAAAATAGCAATGATTATCTCAATTTGAAATGTCTACAGTAATGAAGGATACTAATTTTACTCTGTAAAAATCATCTTTGTGCTCAGAGAACCCATTGTGTGAATTTCCCTTTTGATCTCTATATTCATTGATTTGTCCTACATGTGTAGAGTACTTACTTTGTAGCACGTCTTAATTTAAGTATTTGGAGTTCCGAGATAATGTAGACAGAGCATCTGCCTTTCTGAATCTACTACTGATTAGTGAAGATGGGAAGGAAATGTGCTGCATTATAAAAAAAACAAACTAATAGTTGATGTATGTGCATGGCATAATTTTGAATACCAAAGGAAAAAGCAATTTTTGTCTGGCTGAGAGCTAAAAGGAGGGGATGAAGGCAGAGGAGGCTGCACCGAAAAAGTGACTTTGTTGGCAGATTTTAAAGGTTTAATGGGAGCAGGCATAGGGATGAGTAAGGAAGATAAGGCCTGCTGTGGTCCAGGGACTTCACTAAGAGCTTGAGAAATAGTATCTCACTTCTGTTCTCTCCATGCTTCTCAAAGGTAGGTGTCCTTATCCTTATTTTAGTGACAATGCAGCTAAGATTCAGAATTTAAGAAACTTGACCAAGGTAACCTTGTTTTTAGGGAAGGTGCCAACCTTTGGCACCTAGCTCTGTCCCAACACCAAAGCCCATTCATGGTGTTGGGCTTAATAAATCACTAGTGTCAGTAATGAACAACCCAGCATGTTTGGGAAAATTGAGTAGTAGTATTCCTGAAATACAGGATACAAAGAGGAGTGACTTAAGAGCCAGAGTAAATGCATGAGATCATGAAAAACCATTGGTGCTGTGGTAAGTACATTGGAATTTTTTTCTGTGAGTTATATGGAGACTTGGATGTGTTAGTTTTAGACTAGGCAATGACATCATGATTCCTAAGGAAATTCAGGAGCTAAGATCAACAGCAGACTTGGCTAATTGTTTGACTTGAATTTCTTTTTTGAATTGGCTTTATTATTTCCTGAATGCACAGTTGCTGGGAAGTGGTCAGGTCCTACTCTGGTGCATGCTGGCTATCAGCCAACAGAGAAGTAAAAATTCACCATGAATGGTCAGCCAAGAGACACATGTGGATACTTAAGAAATAATTATAATTGCTTTTCACATGTCTGCCAATGGAATGGAAAGCTTTTGTGCTATTGTGGTTTTTGATTGTTGGTTTGTTTTAATGTATGTTTTGGGAAATGTAAAGTAACAGGACAACAGATAGCTGATCGAGTTGCCAAATCATTTCTAGGATTAGGCCCAAGGTTTGAGGATTCCTCTGCTCTTTCCTGGCTTCATGTGCTCAGAAGCACCCACCATCAGCTCTCAGCCCCGTGGCAAAAGTGAGGAATGGGGTCAGAGATAGGGAAGCAGAAACCAGAGCCAAGAGTTGCTCCAAGAAGAAGTTTTAGCATATGTTTTGTGCAGTGAGGAGTTCTCTGCTTTGTACTCCGCAACCCACACGAGACTCAAGCTGAAAAGAGGGCCAATGATCTGAGATTGAGGGGAGGAACCAGAGAGGAGACTTTGAATCATGGCATGTACCCTTCCCCACCTCCCTAATGGAACATTCTTCATGTCCACCACAACTTTGAATAAAGCATGGCCCCTGTTCCTTCTGCAGATGAAAACATACTTTGTTCCTCGTGTAGTGGTATGTTTTTCCTTTCCTTTCTGTTTGTTATATTCCTTCTGCTTCAAATATATTCTTTGCCCAACTCCTGGCTGTCTCTCTAGGACCTTTCTTTTTTTCTTGGGCTTATAAACATCAGATTAAGTTGTAGGTGTCTAGAAACAGACTGGCTGGACAGGAAGGAAACAGGCAGACATAGTTTTTAAATTTGTACACAGCTTTTGGAGCCAGGAACTGTAGCACAGTCTAGCTGCTGTGGGATAAGAATTTATATTAGTAAAGAAGAGTGATGATGTCATAGGGAAATTAAAAAAAAAAAAAGTCTAGAAAACCATAGATGATAGGAATGCAATCAGGTATTTTAGCTAATCATTTTGAGGTGTGAGTTTAAATACACCGAGTATTCCGTTGTGAACTAGTGATCATTGAACACGTATCACTGTCTTGATGATCCGTGCATTTCATACTGGTTGGTAATACCCAGATTTCCAACTTGATGAGCAGCCTATTTAAAAATGATGTATGTGTGTGTTTATACTACATTTTGTTTTTAAGAATATTTTGGTATCAGTTGTTTAGAATCTGATGCCCATGGAAATGCCTAATACATTCAATCAAATTTCCTCCATTATTAATCATCCATTTGCTCATTTGAGTCATTGAGTATCATCCATGTGTGACAGGCAGGTGCTCTCCCAGGTGCTGGGGATATGGTGGTGATCTCTTTCATGAGATGTTGTGGCTCCATTCATAATTTTGTGTTCTTTCAATTTGTCTTGTTCTTCCCATGACATTCAGAGCTCTTGTATTTGGAAGGCTGGAAGGGCATGGACTTCGAAAGTGTCTTGTTTTTGTTTTGTTTTAATAAGCTGTATAAAGCTTGTGAATGAATAAATTTCTTAAAAAAAAAAAAAAAAAAAAGACAGCAGCCCTGCTCTTGAGGAGCTTTTATACTCTAAGGGAAGGTCTTTTAAGGTGTGATCCCCAGACCTGTAGTATCAGCACAATCTGGGAATTTTTAGAAGTGCAGACTCCCAGGCCCCAGTTGGACCTACTGAATCTGAAACTCAAAGGGTGACGTCCAGACATCTGTCTTTCCAAAAAGCCTTCCTGAGGATTGGAAGGGTTTGACGACTACTGCAAAAGACAGGTAAAGGATTCAATGCACCAGGAAATGCTGAGTGGAGTGAAGAAAATGAAGGAGAGAAAGGAGATAGGGTGCCACAAGGTGAAGTTTTACATAGTCTGCTCAGAGGTGGCCTCTTTGAAGGCCTCTTATTTGAATGATGTGAGGAAGCAAGTGGAAATATTTGGGTGACAGTCTTTGTAGTAATCTAGGTTAGAGATGTTAGTGAGTTTGTGTGTGGTTGGGATTGTGATGTATTTTGAAGATAGCAACTCCAGAATTTGCTGTTGAATTAATTGGAAATGTGGTAGGAGTGTTTAGGTGACTCTAAGGTTGTTGGCCTAAGTGGCTGATGATTGGCTAACAATACCTCATAGTAAGATGGGACGCAACAAAATGGGGAGGGGCAGGGTAAAGCAGGTTTTGGGGAAGAATAACACATTAGATTTCAGGAATGTTACATTTGGAAAGCCTGTTGGTCATCTGTGAAGTTATCTATGAGCCTGCCATTCAGGGGGAAGGTTGGGGCTGGAAATATTCACTGGGGAGTCATCATCCTAAATGTGGTAAAGAAAGAAAGGAGCTACAATGAGATTGCCAAAGGAATGAATGTAGAGGAGGAAAGTTGTCTGACTGATCACCAGGTACTGGGGTGTACCAACAATGGAGGAGAGGGCTACGTCCAAGATAGTGAAAGGTAATGAATGCAAAATCATATCTTGCTATACTTATTTTGACATTTATTTAAAGTGGCAGCATCCCTCATCACTCCTAAGTTTTATGCTTTTCTTGGATTTGCCACTTTTCTTGTTGCCACCACTTCCTTGGTGTCACAGTATCCCTCTTGACTCACAGGCCAAGCCTTCTTGTCCTAAGGACAGATGATATGTACCTTGCCAGCATGTGGGGGTCAATAGTTCCCTCAGCTGTCCATTGCAGGCCCCTCTTGAAACTTGGGGATCATACATACAGCATACAAAACCATGCTTAAGAGAAAAAACTGCCCCTTTTCCTTTTTCTCAGTTGCCATCTTCAATCTTCTTTCTCCAGTTTTCCCTTTCTTGATGTTCACCAGGAAAATTCTTTGGTCTAGACAGCTAGGAAAAATTAAGTTTTTGGTTTGTGTTGTTGTTGTTTTTGGTGAGTTAAAAGTACCTAGATCACTTTAGAAATTTGCTTATTTAGTACTACCCTGACAGAGGTTTTTCTTAATGTTGAAATAAAATACTGATTTTTAGCATTCTAGAACTTGATGTTTTCTGGTGTGATCATTTGAATGCCCTGAGTTACTGATCAAAGCAACGATGAAATTTATAATTTCCACATGGGCCTAGGATTCTTGGGGTTTCCTTTAGAAAACAATACCTCTACAGTGGAGGGGCAGAGGGTATTGGTTAAAATGAAAAATGTCTTTAAAATCTGAGTTATGAAAGAAAATCAGTATATGATTCACTTTGTAGAAAAGTTCTTTGACCTTATCTAAGATCTCTTACTTCTTTAGTGGGGAATCAAATCTTGAACCTGGGTCTTTCAGTAGCAAGCTCGCTTGTGGATCTACCCATCACAGCCCCAGGGGAGTACCTTAGAAAGAGTGGAGGGGGCACCGTAGGAAACATACTCACTAAAATGAGTCTTCATCAGTGCTCCCGATTTAACACATTCTTGGGCTGCTCACGGTGTTTAGATTTGAGTGACAAGTTTTCTTAGCAGTTGTGGTTTCACTCAAATCTGTACACCCCTAAAATTCCAAAGCCGTAGAAGTATTTTAATGATGTTCGTTCCAATTTTCTTTTCTTTTGAGTGAGGAAATCATGGCCTTTTCTTAGAAGAGCAGGAGATTTTCAAGGACCTTTAGAATATGACCCCAAATCACCAAAATCGTAATATGTGTTCACTAAAAGATGCTGATGTCCATTGTCTACCTCTCCAACCCAGTCAGGATGCCAGCTGTGCCAGCTTGTAAACATTGTTATAAGAGCTGTTTCCTTTAGATTTTAAATTGTGAAATATATCATTAAAAAGAGCATATGTGACATATATTTTTAATATATTTTGTTATTTTTAAATATACATTACTTTAATTATATATCTAAAACTGTATATATGTATTTAAAATAATAAGAAAATTAATAAAGTATAAAACAGACACACATGGAGTAGTCACTGAGCATAAGAAACAAACATTCCAGAATCTTGGAGTGTCCCTATGGATTCCTGATCTATCTTATCCCCTTCCTTTTTTCTCAAGGTAACAACGTGTGGTGTAGTTTAGGAGTATGAAACTACATAGAAGCCCTATTTTTTTTTAAAGTTATTTATTTATTTGAGGGGGTTGCTCAGAGGGAGAGAATCTTCAAGCAGACTCTGTGCTGAGCACGGAGTCCAGTTTAGGGCTCAGTCCCATGACCCATGAGGTCATGTCCTGAGCCAAAACCAAGAGTTGGACCTTAACCGACTGAACCATCCAGACACCTCTGCCCCGGACCTTTGGGCAAGTCAGTAACATCTTTGTGTCTTAGTTTCCCCTTCGTATTGTATAAAGTGAATGATGATATTATCCCCCTCAGAGGATCATTGTGAGGACTAAATGAGTTCGCCCACATAGCCTGCTTAGAAAACATGCTGCGTAGCAGACATTATTTGTTTGCTTCTTTCGTTATTATCGTTATGTTGAATTTTATGTCTGAGAGACTTAATGTTGCCAGGAAGATGGAGTGTAAAGGTCTAATGGTTGGTTTTAAGAGTAATAATTTTATTATCCTTTTAAAAAAATCTTTCAGACTGGAAACATCCTGATTTCTCTTGGGCCTTTTTGATATCATCTTTCACTTTATTACTGTGTGTTTTCAGAATACTTTCCTAAGACACTTCCATTCAGACAACATGGAAGTTTACTTAAGCAAAGACTTCTTAATTTGAGAGTCACTATTTCAGAATATTACCCCAGTCACTGGCCCTAAGATTTTGTCTTCACAGGATCTTGCCATTCTGTTGTGTAACAGTACTGATTGCATTTGGATACAAGGAAGGGGGATATTAAAATTAGACAGACTTTGCAGAATACCTCTTTGGGGTTTTTTTGGGTTTGGGCCCTCTGCTGAATTTACTAAAGTACTTCTAAAAGTATGAGAGGTTAAGTGATTAAAAGAGAGACAAGAGGAGAGTTGGCAAAATAGAACTATAAAACAAGAAATCGAGTTACTAAAAATTGCTATCTTATCAGTATTGAGAGCCAAAGAAAAATTTCCCACGTGGAGGTTTTTGCTTTTCCTCTGAATATTTACAAGCAGGATTGAAAAACAATATATTTTACAAGTAAGAGAAAATACCTTCTACTCTAGGACTTTGTTTTGAAGTTGCTGAGGGTTTGAATGCTAATGTAAAATTTACTAGTAAGGTATTTGCAAAGTCTTGATGTCACTTTTCCTGTTCCTCTCAGTTCATGCAAAAGTTATTGTCTGAGCACTTTATTGGGACGGGAATGTTTTTGGTTATTGATACATACCTGTATTGCCTTTACACATTGGTGAGGTACCTTATAAAATTTCTTATGCTCTGTTTAGTTGGTGCTTTTCCCCCCATAAAATATTTTCCCCCCGATGATATTATTTTCAAGCTGACTTCTTGTCAACTCTGTAGGCACTTATCTCTTGGCTTTTAGATTCTGTATTGTAAGGGGCCAGTAAGACTTTCTTTTTATTGAGATTGCATTGTATTGTTTTTAAATGAAACTCATTTACTTGGGATGACATTTTAAAAATGTATCCAGGATCTAAAAATTCACTTGGAAATTTGCTTTCCTATCAAATTTGCTAAAGAAAAAAAATGTTGCAAGTCAGCATAGGAAAAGAAGATACTATGAGCAGATATAACATGCCTTCTAAACCTCTATGCATCTGACAGCAGAGATCTGTTTCAGGAATGATCTACAAATCTACGTAATGGTTCCTAACCAAGCATGTGGTCCTGGGAGTAGCAGAAGCGATAACCAAAAGCTGTCACTCATTTACTTCTGAAAATATTTAATGGCAGTCTTAAACTTACTTTTTTTCTTGCCGAATCTCATGTCAGCATGGGTTTATACTGAATATACAGATGGTGTATCCATGTCCCTCAGTGAAGTAAATTAAGCACCTAGTAAGATTTTCATGTTTTAGGGCCATTAGGAAATCTTTTTTTTTTTTTCTTTGTATTTTTTAACATGAAGAATACACTGGCTTCAGCAACTTCATAAAACAGCTACTGAACATCTGAAAAGATGAATCCATCGCCCTTTCTAAATGAGATGGTCAAGAGAGAGTTAAACATTTCTAATCTTATATTTGATGATAATGTTTATACAGCCTGATAGTTGCCCCCTTTCCTCTCTTTTGCTTCCTTAACAATAAAAGCCTTGCTTCTGACATTCAGTGAGTGCAAAATAAATAGAAAGGCCCTGAGCTGGATGCGCCTTTTCCTTTCTTTTTTCCCTGGCTCCTCTTCCCCTCCCAGCCTACATTTCTTGGCATCTTTCCGCTCTCTGTTTGTTAGAGCTCTGACTCTGACGTAAAGAACTCACAGCGAGTGACCCCCGTGGCAAACCTGTAAAACATTATACAACATGAATAAGAACTTTCTTATTAGATCTGCAGCTGGCTGGGTGCAGACATATGGCAGGAAGAATGTTTTGGAAGAAAGGCATTGCTTGACAAAGAACCCAGTCTCTTGAATAAAGGTTTACACTGGCTCTCCTTGATGTTTACAATACCTGATGCCAGGGGCAAGACTCCCCCCCCCCCCCATTATATTGTTATTTTACTGTTTAAACCCCATGGTTTCATATGTTAAGGTGACTAAAATGTAGAAGCAGACATTTTATGTGTGTCTGTATAACTTTAAAAAAAAAAAAAAGCAAACCCCGCAGAACTTTCTCATGGTTTTCCTGTCCAGCTGGGAGTGCTCCATTCTCTGAGGCCCAGGCTCCAATGGAAAGTGAGGGAGTTTGTTAGAACCCAAGTCTGCTGAGTAGGGTTAAAAATGACCATCAAAGGGGCGTCTGGCTGGCTCAGTCAGTAGAGCATGTGGCACTTTTTTTTTTTTTTAAAGATTTTTATTTATTTATCTGATAGAGAACACCCAGACTCCCCGCTGAACAGGGAGCCCAATGCCGGGCTCCAGGATCATGACCTGAGCCAAAGGAGGCAGATGCTTAACTGATTGAGCCACCCAGGCACCCAGGCAGGCAACTCTTGATGGCAGGGTTGTGAGTTTGAGATCCATGTTGGATGTAGAGATTACTTAGGAAAAAAAAAAAAAAAAGGACCATCAAAGGGTACATAGACTTTGAAGGCCCTGGCAACCTTGACAGTTTCCTCTGGTCACTGCTGTTGAGAGTAGTTACTCTCAATTGCTAAAAAATGAGGTCAGGCATGATTTGCAGCCCAGGAGGTTGTCACATGGGTTTTCATTTGACTTGCTGTTTCTCAGTCTTTCCCTTGCAGCCCTCCTCTCTTTTCATTCCCTTTCCAAAATCCTGGCTACTAGCACTATGAAGAGCACGGCCCTGTTTTGTGATCTAAACGAGCACCCTGGCATTGAATAATGTATTGAGAAGTTTTTGGATCGTGACAGATGTGCCGTTGCCCCAGGAGGCGTGATGACACTTTGAATTACACTTACAGGGACAGACAAGCTACATCTAGCGGCTAGCCAAGGTAAATGGATGAGAGCTTCTGCTTCTCCTAGGATTCTCGATCTCCTTTGATGACTGATTCTTTGTAACTTTGATGGCATTTGTAATGCTCAGAATCTTTGCTGTGGTCATTAGCTTCCTAGTCCTTATTGCATCTGTACTAATTTGGTAACAATCTAAGGTAAGGCATGCTCGCTATATGCACCTGATAATGTTTTTATATTAATATCCCCTCTTGACAGCTGAGAAAACTGAAGCAGGGAGAGGCCTGTGATCTTCCCAGAGCATGCATTATAGCAGAGGCAGACTGAGCTGGCAGTGTAAACCTAGCAAATAGGGCTTGTTGACACTTCTGACTTACCAAAGTGAGCACATGTTAAGAAGTACAAGCCTGGGTGGCTTGTCATTAAGCGTCTGCCTTCAGCTTGGGTCGTGATCCCAGGTTCCTGGGATCAAGCCAGGCATTGGGCTCCCTGCACAGCAGGGAGTCTGCTTCTCCCTCTCCCCCTGCTTGTGTTCCCTCTCTCACTCTCTCTCTCTCTCTCTTTCTCTGTCAAATAAATAAAACCTTAAAAAAAAATACATATATAATGGATGCACAGAATGGACTCTAGTTTAAGGATATTGAACATTAGAAAGGTGTCAATAAGAATAATATTGGAAGTGCTCTGAGTTACAAGAATGATTTTTTTCCTTATTTTTAGGTTTTCAGGTTCAAAATCCTTGGACAAGATAGATATGTTTGTCTTATTTTTGTTGATTTCATCTGTAGAGTAAGAAATGTAGGTTTAAAAACAGCTCTGAAATGAAAGAGTTCAGCTAGAAAGGTCTGGGAGATCTTCTAATCCACGAGTCCTCAATCTCTAAATCAGACCTACCAGATGAACCATATGGTCAGTCACTAAACATAGGTGAACCTACTCAGGATTTTCTAGAAAGTGCAGAATGTAGCACAGCACTTAGCAGGACTTCCATGCAACAGGTGCTGTCAATACCACTCTTGAAGTATATATATATATTTTTTTTTTGGAAAAAAAAAATGAAGATTGCTTTATCCTTAAGTGGTTGAGAGGCCTAGTAGGAAGTCTGTCTACTAACTACATTTGAGAAGACTGAGACCCACGTGTTATGGATTGAATTGTATCTCCCGAAAAAAGATGTTGACATCCTAACTCCCAGTACCTCCGAATGGACCCTCATTTGAAAATAGAGTCTTCAGAGGGGTAATCAAGTTAAAATGAGATCTTTAGGGGAGCCCTTATCCAGTATGGCATATATCTTTATTAAAGAAAAATTGGGAATTTGACCACAGAGACAGGCGCACACACAGGAAAGATAGCTGTATAAAAATGGAGGGTTTTCATGTTCCTTTCATGTTCCTTCCATCTGGAAGCCAAGGAACATGAAAAATTGCTAGGAAACCACCAGAACTAGGAAGAAAGAGGAAAGGATTTCTCCCCCTATTGGTTTCAAGGGGAGGGTGGTGCTGCTGACACCTTGATTTCAGACTTCTTGCCCTCAGAACTCTGAGATAGCACATTTCTGTCGTTGAAAGCCGCTGGGTTTGTGGTACTGAGTGGTACTGAGTTTCTGTTGCCATGTGCTTGGTAAACAAATGCATCATTAGAGATTACTGGTCATAATCTCGCAGGGAATTAATTAACGAGGTGATCAATTCTATAGCCCAGTCTGTCTGAGTCCTTAGCGCTCAGTGCCTACCTCTAGAAATATAGTTTCATTTCTTTCCTGTAAAGGTAAATGTGTCATATTTAATGAATTGTTGTAAGGGACTGTCATTTTACTGTTACCTGTTTTCAGTTATCTTTGTCCACAAATTGTTTCCTTTATAAGTTCCTGAGAACTAATACATTATTTCTGGTTTAGATTTCGTTTATTGAAATTGGAGAATTGAACCTGAGGAGGTAAAAGTTCTTCAGCCATTTCTTTCATGTCTTACAGTCGATCAATGAAATTTGAACACCCTGATTACTGTTCCTTTTCTTTTACTTAGTGTGAACACCGAAACGATGGTTTACAAAATGTGTCACAACCAATGGTAGTCAAGGAGTTAGGGTCAGCTAAAGTTGACCTTACTACATCTCATGGGCACAACCTTATCCAGAAAGTGGAAGTAAGACTCAGAGTATGTATTTCATGACCTAAATCCAATGTGAGCACCAAAGAATAGATTCAGCTATAATTTTTCAAGGATTGAATATAAGTCTACAAATCAAGATTAATGACTGTAAAATACATTTTGTTAAGAATTAGCATCATGGAGAAATCTTATTAAAAAACCCACCCTTTCTTTTCAAGTTAAAATTAATTAGTAAATTAAAAAGAAATGTGCATGCCTTACTAAGCTCAACACATTAAAAAATGGAACATGGATCTATCCAGCCCTCCCCTAGGCCTTCTCATCTGTGTACATTAGTTGGAGTAATGCTTTGTTCATTCTCTATGATGGGACTGTGTTTTTAAATACCTCATTCAATGTAAATTCTGACTGGATTTAATTAAAACTTTATAGTGAATCAGAATTAGAAATCCTGAGCATGAAAAGAGATCTATTGTTGTCTGGTTCAGATTCCAGCCAAGAAAAGCACTCTCATGATAATCTAGAAGTCTAATCCTTCGAAATGTCACCCAAAATGAAGTTCCCAGAGGCTAATGGGGTTTTCCTTATCAGGACATATTGCTGATCCCCCACACAACTCTCCTCTTAGCTTCATCTTATTAGACCCGTTTCTATTTATTGTGACATTCCAAAACAAAATTGTTCCATTATTTGTTCTACTAACCTCAGCAAAAGCACTTCTCCTTGTGTTAAAAAGAAGAAGAAGAAAAAGACCTTTGTCTATGTGAGTGCATTTCCCATACTTGTTCTTCCAGGTTAGTTTATAACACATCATAAACAATTACCTTTTTTACCCCATCGTTACTCAGCAAAATAATGTTTATTTGATGTGAAGAGGAATAATCTTAAAGATAATTCTGTATTTCCCAATGCTTGACCACATGTTACATTTACAAAATTCATCATCAGCAATTTTAGAAATAGCTTCACAGAGTTAAATAGATTTCTCCTACTCACAATCATTACATCAAATTAAAAAGCACTTTTGTCCATTGTCTCATTTGTTCCATCATAAAATCCCTGTGAGGTGAGTATGACAAGTAGTGTCTCCATTGACTTAGAAACTGAAGCTTATACATTTCGAAACTGAAGTCAAATACATTTCTGAAGGTCGCTTACATAATAGAGTTTAAGATTAAACCTTAGCGTGAAATTTGCTCTGTTGGGAAAAACATTGCCCTCTAATGATGAATTTGAACTTTGAATGGTGTATCCTTATTAGGGAATTTTTACCGATTAAGATATCAGGCCATTATTAAATAAATGATACCACTATTTCGACAAGAGTAGTACTTCCTAAAATACCTAAGTTACTTGAACCCTCAGACTATTATAAGATTTGTTTTATATGGAAAATTCTGCATGATCTTTAAGTTGTTTGTTCTGTGTCATAGGCTTCTATTTTTTATTCTGTTTTAGCATCTGTGAAATAAGAGCTTTCTTTTAAAAAAAAAAAAAAGGCCATGTCCTGATCTCAGGTCTGATATATCTGTTAAAAATCTTGCTAAATGAATAAAGTTATTCCTTTAAGTTCCCGCCTCTGCTGCCCTCAGAGATACAAGTAAGTAACAAACAGTAAAATATGAAGCAAATACATTGGAAACGTTAAGGAATTTTGTTTTTAATGAGTTTATCCTTATTGACTCGTATATTCTCTGAATGCAAGTTAATTATGACATCTGGCGTCCATCTTTAACAAAGCTATGGAGAAAAGTATATACATAGAAAGAAAAGCTATTAATAAAAGTAATGATAGATGCTTTGGACAAAAGGGTAAATTCTGGCAAAATCTGTAGGATGGAATATGAAGACCGGGATGCTTGGCATTTGTCACACTTGTACTGTGTACAGGACAGCCAGTTGTTGGACTGTATGGATATTTGAAAATTCTTTTGAATTTTATTTTGGAAATTATTTTAAATAGCCATAGTCAGCATTTATTAAGAGCCAATAGTGCTGTTTGGGTATAAAATGAATTAAGTCGGTCTTTAGTCTTGAGTTTACAAATTAAGATTGACAGCGTTGATATAAGTTGGATGTGACAGTCAGACGACTAGCATTTAATGTGAACATTAGCAGTACTGACAGGAGACAAACATTTGGGCTGAGCAGGCACCTGGTATCATGTTTCTGTGTAATAGTTTCTTTAGGATAGCTTATTCAAATCAATCTACAAGAAGGTATCAAGGGTTCTGTGCTGTTGTTGAGGGAGCTTGCAAGCATAACACCACTAAGGTATTAACTGGATATTAGAATTCAGGTTACACTGTTGTTTTCTCTGGATTATTGCCCTTTATCCAGGTCCTATTATTATGTTAATATTGCTGCATTAAGTAATCAAACTGTTAGTTCTGGAGCATCTCAGTGGGCAGAGACACTCAGTGAGTGTTAGGCTCAGCTCTTGGCCAATAGGCCTGCATTTAAGGAATTTGCCTTTTTTAAGATAGATACTTGTGGTACAGTATGAAAAGTACCTGGATTGTTAAGATTTGCCTATCTCTGAAGCTGCCTTTATTTTGTCGTCTTTGAGTCCATAGAATTCTCCCTCAGGAATTTCTCTCACTGTCCCTCATCTCCTCCCATTCCTGCTGTCTCTGCCTTGTCCCAGTTCCCCCTTATCTCTTGCCCAGATTATAGAATTATTTCTTAACCGGTCTTCACACAGGCTCCCACCTTCACCTGACCCCAGTCTATTATGCAGTCTTAGATGATACCTTTCTAAAAAATAAATCTGGACAAAACAGTGTCTGAATTAGCCCATGGTGTAAATAGTCCAAGTTCTTAGCTGGCCTTACCAGACTCTCCAAAATGTGCCACCCCGTTTTTAGTGCATCCTAAATAGAGCCCATCGATGAATTAGTCTTCTTTTCCTGAACAAATGATTCATGTGCTTTCAAATTCTGAGCATTTGCTAGTGACCCATCCTCCCAGGGATGAACCTCCAAATCCCTTGACCTCCTTCTCTCTCTTTTTGTCACAACCTCCTTCAGCCTTCCAAGCACCTCTTAAATGGTTTCTGCAACCTTTCTTGTCTTTGAGCAGCAGCTATTTTAAGGTTTGTAATAGTATATTTTAATTCTTCATTTGCGTGTTTTCTTTTCCTCTAGAAAAAGAGGGTTCCTTCAAGTCAGACTCTGAGCTTTTGATCTTTCTGGTAGAACCCAGCATCGGGCAGTTAGTACATGCTCAGTAAGTGTTCAGTTAGTGAATAGTAAATATGTATTCATCGAAGCATGTGTATCCTTGCCTTTCTGAAGGCTTCCATTTTTTGCTCTTCCCTGGTCTACTAATCCTTTTGGTCTCTCCAGTGATAAGTTATAATCTACTTAAATGGGTAATACATGTCATTAATTTTTTAGAATCTTCTTATTCAAATTTACATTTATATTTTAAGTGCAGTGTCCTGAGTGGAACAAGCCCTTATACTGACTGATCTATGTAATTAAAGAAATGGAAATCCGAATGCTTATCAACCACTCTGGACCTTTTGATATATTTTTCTGGCTCAAGGGCCCTTTACATGTGCTCAGCCGTGGTTGATTTAAATTACCTATTTAAAGGAAGAATAGTGTAAGCTTCTCCCCCTACTTTTCTTCCAAGTTGTTAATTCTCTGTTTCCTTTTGTTGGGTCTCTAATTTATTAAGCTTCAGTTTTCTTTGTTCAGTTATACCTGTTGATGCAGTTACAACCTCAGATGAAAACACTGATGGGATCATGAATATTTTATGGCCTTAATCTTTGAATGTGAAAGGGTGCAATGCTCATATTTCAATTCAAATGTATCTTGAATTGATTAGACATTTCCTTGTGGGAATAAGGGGATGAGTATGAACTTCAATTTCAAAATGTTATGTTCATTCCATGTTTAGTAGGGTCTTCTAGGAGATCTTGCCATCAGTCTTCTTCCCACAAGTTGCCCTATCACTCACACAGTCTGCAACTACATTTATAGATGTGTAAGCACAAATATGTTCATATAATTCTTGAACGTGTGTTATGTTTCCTTTTGCCTTTAAAATATGTTATGAACCCTTTCACCCTATGTACAAGGATCTCTGTATCTTGACTCCAACCTACCTACAATTCTCCCCCACCCCTGGCAGTCTTCTATACATAGCTTAAAAACCAATCCAAACATCACCTCCTATCTTTAGCTCAGCCCGCATGGTTGCCCCCTACGTCTCAGGGAGGAATTCGTTGCTTCCATATTTGTGATTAATTCATGATATGTAGGGAGTACAATGTAGAGGGTAAGAGCTAGTGTTTCAAAAGCAGACCTTCCTGTGTATGCATGCTGGCTATGGGACCTTTGGCAGAATCCACGTAATAAGGAGCTCTCTGTATGTTCCAGTTCTATCGTTTATGAGAGGGGAAATGATACTACTCCAGAGGGATTATTTGGAGGAGTTTTGAAATAATGCATAGAAGATACATAATGCGTGCCTGGCAAACAGTAAGGACTCAACCACAAGTGGGAAAAAAACAAGTGTGTGCTTATGCTTGTGTTTCTTTCTCCTCTGTTAGAACAGATGGCCAGAATTCCATCCATCTTCATTGTACACAAAGTATCCAACAGTTCTTGGCATATGATACCGGCTTTTGTGGTTATTTATATTAACATATATGGAAGGTAGTGGTCAAAACATTAATTGTTTGGAGAAGAATTAAAAGATTATTAAAGTGTTTTGAATATCCATATTAATGTTATAATTGACACTCAAATATTTAGAGAGAGGTTTTGCTCACAGAGAAAAGGAAAACGAAAGCTACTGTGTGAACCGCAGTTTAAAATAACAAGTCCCAAAATGTCAGATATTGTATCTCTTCAGTGGAGAATTACTCCTGGAGCCAATTTAGAAATAAAAACACTGTAAGTACTTAGAAAATCTCCCTCTGCTTCAAGTTCTGCAGGTAGAACTAGTATAAGTGGAAAGTTTACTAAATGTTTCCAGAGTAGCTGTTAATAGGGATAATAATACCATGCATACACTTACCATTTTCTAACTGAAATAAGACAGATTTACTTACATTTGCTTATATTTACGGTTTAATACAGCTAAAATATCTTACACACCAAGAACTAAACTATACTTCTCTACTTTGTTCCACAGTATTTTTAGCAGCAAATGTCAAGTTTAAATGGAGATGATTAAAGCTTATGATTTTTCTTTAAGGAGCTTCTTCAGTTTGAAATATGTATGCTTATTAAAAAAACTTTTATTAAGATATTATTCACATACCATAAAATGTACCCATTTAAAGTGTGTAATTCATTGGTTTTCATATATTCATGGGAGATGTACAACCATCACCACTGTCTAATTCCAGAACATTTTCGTCATCCCCCCACCAAAGAAATCCCATATCCCAGATGCTAGGGTGGCTCAGTTGCTTAAGCATTTGTCTTCAGCTCAGTCATGATCCCAGGGTCCGGGGATCCAGTCCTGCATAAGGCTTTCTGCTCAGTGGGCCGCCTCTTCTCTCTCTGCCCTTGCTTGTGCTCTCTCTCTCTCTCTCTAAGAAATAAAATCTTTGGGCGGGAGGAAGAAATCCCATATCCATCAGTAGTCACTTCCCATTTCTGTTTCTCTCCCTACCACCTTCAGCCCCAGCCCACTACTAATTTATTTTCTATTTCTATAAATTTGATTTGCTTATTCTAGACTTTTCTTATAAAAGGAATCAATTATTTTTGGTGTTTGGTGATTGATCTCTTTCATTAGCAGAATGCCTTAAAGGTTCATGCACGTTGTAGCGTATATCAGAACTTATCTCTTTTTTATTGACAGACAAAATTGCATCATGGAACGCCTGGGTGGTTCAGTTGGTTAAGCATCTGACTCTTGGTTTAGGCCCAGGTCATGATCTCAGGGTTGTGAGATCAAGTCCAAGTAGGGCTCCATGTTCAGGGCAGAGTCTGCTTGCGATTCATCTGCCCTTTCCTCTCTCTTCCCCTCTGTTCTTCCCCTTGCTCACTCATGTGCTCTCTCTCGCTCTATAAAGTCTTTAAAAAAAAGTACATCATATGACTATCCCACATTTTGTTCATTGATTAATGGACATTTGCATTATTTCCACTTTTCAGCTATTATGAATAATATTCTTATGGACATTCATATTCAAATTTTTGTGTGGATCTAGGTTTTCATTTCTCTTGGGTATGTACCTAGGAGCTAAAGTGCTGGATCATATGATAGCTACATGTTTAACATTTGGAGAAACTGCCAATAGTTTTTCAAAGTAGCTGCACCATTTTACATTTTCACTAGCAGAGTGTGAGGGTTCTCATTTCTTCACATCCTCCCCAATACTTGTTCTATCCTGTGTGGGTATATTAAATATTATAGCTATCCTAGCAGGTATTGTGGTATCTCGTTGTTGTTTTGATTTGTGTTTCCCCAAAAGCTAAGGATATTGAGCATCTTCCGTCATCTTGTGTTTGCTGGACATTTGGGTATCTTCTTTGAAGTAATGTCTGTTGAATTTTTGCCCACTTTTTAGTTGGGTTAATTTCTTTTTGTAGTTCTGTATTCTGTATACAAATATTTTAGATACTAATTCCCTATCAGATTGATGATTGGCACGTATTTTCTCCCATTCTTTGAATTGTCTTTCCACTTCTTGATGCAAATATTGGGCATGTTTATTTTTTAAAAACAAAAATCAGACAAATGACACTAAAAGCTGGATTTTAAAGTTAATGTTCATCTTCATGACTCATCTAGAAGTATTTGTTCTTCTCTGAAATTCTTAGCTTTTTGAATTGAACTTATAAACTTTTGAAGAACAAAATTCTTCATTTCATTGTTTCACAAACTGAGCTCTAGTGGTACATAAGATGCTGCATGAGGAATGAGTTCAGTTTCTGAGGTGAAACATATTCAGGAAATTGAAAATATTGAGAAATTCATTTGATTTCTCAGAGGTTGTAAAATTAAATGACATGTGAAGTTCTGTATTAAAAATAACATGTGTCTAGCCCACTATTTCTAAAATCTGTTTTAATGATTTTTTTAAAAAATTTGAAACAACTGTTAACAGAATGTTCTGCAAAACATACTCTAAAAACATTGTTTTAATCTGGTCTCCAAACTGGATTTTACACGGTTCTCAGCATTATGGGTATTTGTTTCTCTCTCTCTCTCTCTTTTTAATTTAGAGTAGTGATAGTCCTTTTTTATTCGAGAGCCAGGTGTATGGCAACAAAGGGAACTGAGACACCCACAAGTTACTTCTACTGTGTTTGTTTAATTCATGAAGTTGCATTTGATATATGTGTCATATCCATAATGAAAATCAAACTTTTGACATCAATTATTCCCCTGTGTACCCATCTTATAGTTGGCATGTTATGATTTTGCCTTGGAGTAAATCCAGAGGTAGTTAATGTGTGTGGATCTGTTTCTTTTCCCTTTCCAAGGCCTTTTTTGGTATATATTGATTGCCTTTCATTTTTGCTGCTCCTCCATGAGAGCTGGAGGTGAGGGAGAGAGAGAGAAAGAGAAAGAAGGAGAAAGGAAGGTTGCATTTGTATGTGTTTGCTCAAATAGGACTCAATAATGACATTTTCATGGCTTCAGGTTGTTGGGGGCAGAAGCAATTATCTTTTCCTCATGGTCATTTTGTGTCAGATGATGATTGCTTCATTTCCAGAATCCTATACCCCCTCCAGGAGGAAGAATGAGAAGATAGAAGAACAGAAGAGACAAGCTAGCCAAGTCTCTTCTTTTAAAGAATTTTCTTGGAAGTTTCACACAGTGACTTCTGCTTATATCTCATTGGCCAAACTGTCCCATGGCTGCCCAATGTGTAGAGGAGAGGAAGTCAGGAAATGTAGTGGGGCTCATTGCCATCCATATGAAAATTGGGGTTCTGTGAAGAAGGAAGAAGAATACAGTGTATACGATATGAGCAACTAGAGGGCTTTGGTCACATAAGGCAAGTGACAAAAGACCAGATTCTGGGCAAATCAATCAGTCATTCTTTAAACAAATATTTATTAAGTCCCTAAAGTGGTAACAGACCCAGGGCACATAGAAAATAAGACCAAAAGTTTTTGCTATCCTCAAACTCACACTTTCTACAACAGGAGACAGACAGTAAACAAGTAATGACATGAATAGACAAGATAATTTCATACTGCAGTAAGTACAGGAAGCAAACAGCCTTGCTGAATAGTAAGGGGGGGAGATGAGAGCAAGGCTGGCCTCCTGTGTTTACTCCCTAACCCCAGTACCCAGTATCAAGCCTGGCCAGGAGTAGGTGCTCAATATATATATTTATTGATGTTGGGTGAATGGGTGGATGGAGGAGAAGGGATGGATAGATGGAATGGGAAAATTCATTCTAGGCATGGAAAATAATATTCAAGCCTTGAGGTTATAGCAGTGAGTTTAGATTTAATTCTAAAATAAGTGAGAAGCCAGTTGCATGGTTTTATACTGACTATCCCATCCTCATAAAAATTATGTGAAGTTGGTAATACTATCTCCATTTTACAAACAAAGAAACTAGAACTAGAAATGATAAAATAACTTACTCAGATTGATGAAACTAGGAAAAATGAAATAGGGATTTCATTTCAAGAAATTTGACTCCAGAGTTTATCCCTCCAAGGAGACTGTCTTGGGCATCTCGTGCATACCCTGCAGCCAGAAACATCAGGGGAACAGTCATTCCCTAATGACCACTTCCCAAAAAGAAGAAACATAGGCTAACAGGAAAATCACCCTAATATTCCCATAAATGACAGTAATTTTCAATTTTCAAGTATGACTTTCTGATCATTTTTGAATCCCACAATTCTAATCCTTGAATTTCTCAACAAAGGATTAGAAACTAAAGAATTTCCTGTGGCAATTTCATTAAAGAAGGTTGGCTCTGACGTAGCAGTGATGTACAAATATTTTGTCAAATTCCATCCCTGCCCATATTTCTAAATCACAGTTTATACTGAAACATGTTTCTTGGTAAAATCTTTAATACTCCCAGTTATGGTTGGAAACAAAGAAAATGTGTTTAATTAAAAAAAAATTATTATATACTTCCTTCAAGATATCCCCTTCTCCCCCCAAAAAATATCCAGGGAGTTTTCAATTTACATAAGTAATCTAAAGTGCCAGCATCTCATCTGTTGTATATTACTGATTCAAATTGACAAGGTCAGTGGTAAATTGATACAACAATCAGAATTGGTCTTCTACAACCCAGAATGATTTTTTTTAAATAACCATTTTTAGCTGTGTATCTATTTCCTTGCATTTCTTCCCTCCAAATTAACTTTTTAAATTCTTCATCTTTTTTATGTTTTGCCTTTAACAGAAGCTCTGGCATATAGTAACGCTTAGAAAGAAAGAAAGAAAAAAGGCAAGTAAGTTTCTCTACCCTAGTACTTGAAGTAAGAACTGAGAGAAGAGCATGGCCATTCTTTCTGCACCTGTGATACTATCCACCTCATAAAATACAAAGTATTTATTAAGCTCGTAATTGAAAGTTCATAAAGTTTGAAATTCAAAGAGTTCATTACAACAAAGAACTTTAGATCATACTATATTCCTACTTTTTTCTTCCCCCCTTTCCCTTTTTCTTGCCAGAACATCTTATATTCCAATTTCTTTTCCCTCATCCCTAGTGACCCATATAATATGTCCCTAAAGGGAATAAATTTCCAAGAAAACTTTTTTTAATGAAAGGAACTTTGCTTGCAGTATAAACAAACAGATGAAATGACTTTCAACATGTCAAATGGCTCTTAGAGCCATTAAGAAGAATTGAGGGGCTCAGTCAAATTTGGGGATGTGGATATATATTCTGCCTTAATTGAGCTAAGAGAGTATCTTCTGGCCTTATAATAAATTATTTCCAACAACATTTAAGAATTTGAGGATGTAATGGACATGTTTTGTTCAAACTTACTAATTGTAGAAAGTTGAACTAAAGTAATTTTGGCAATACCAAGCTCAGAGGAAAAGAAGAACCCCAAGGGACATGTAATGGAGTTGGCATATATTGTTGTCTGCCACTTAAGTGAATCTGTCCTTTTCTCACCAATCCCAAAGTGAAGCTGTTTGATGAGGAGGAAGTAGCCTGGAAAATGTTGGGAATTATGTCATTTTGCCTAAGTTTTTTTGGCGCTAATGAGAAACATGGCTTAGCATTGAATAAGACTTTTAAAAATTCACAAAAAGCATTTTTGGAAAAATGTAACTTTCACATTGAGAGGAAATTGTAAAAAACTAATTCAGTATTTTATGTCCTTTATGAGACTTAAAATGAGCTCAGTCTTTTAAGCAACATGAATTGTTGAGATTTATTTTGAAAAGTCATGCTATTGATGTTTAAGACCATTTCTAAGAAAGATGGTTTAAGTGGAAAATTTTCCTCAGATTTAGTTTGTTTTGTTGACACATAAGGCCTTAACAGCTAAGTAGTAATGTATCTGTATTTTTATAGGTTCACAAATATTAAACTATTTGGGGATCAAAGTAATTTTCCCATTTTTCAGCACACTGTTAATTTTAATGCTTTTACATTAAAGAAATTATAGGTTGTTAACACCGCATGCAATACGTAAGAATGTCTGATTAAGAAAAAGGGGGAAAAAAATCTTAGAGCTATCCAAATGAATCTTGAGTTGCAGCTTTTGCCACAACTAAGACTTTTTCTGGATTTTACTATTTTCCCTGGGATTTCCAAATTTTTCTTCTAAGATCAATTTTATAGGTTAGTTTCATGAAGTTGTCCTGGTGGATTTGACTGAGTTTTAATAATTTTTGAGGGGGGGGAAATATTCTTGAATGAGTCCTTTCAGGAGGCATTGTATAAATGGAATCTGAATATATACAGGGAAACTGAGAAATAGTAACATGATCTTGTCTAAAAATAACATGTAAAGAGCTGGAAATAATAAACGAGATCCCCATTTTCAAAGATTTTTACTCGGTTACACAAATTGGCAGAAGTAATACAAACTGTAAAGTACAGATTCATAGTCACATTCAAGACTGCTCAGAGATTAGCATTTCACTTAAAGTAGAGTTGATAGAGTTAATCACTTGAAGCTATAATGCTTGTTTACTATTTTACAAGAAAAATGCATTTGTTTTGTTGCTAAGAACGTAAAAGCGTTTTTACTGTGATCATTTTAGAAATACTTGCATGGATTTTTGGGGTTTGTTTTGTTTGCTTGTCATTCCCCTCCCCCGCCCCCCAGGCATTAACTATCACTTGCGTTGGAGGTTTGGTTGTGTTTCCAACTAAGAGATGGTACACCTGAAGGTGGGAGTCTTTTCCAAATTGAAAAAAACATAGTATGGCTTTTGCCTAGCGGATCTTTTCAAGGCCTTGCTATTTGTGGTTTTCAGCTTTTTGCCACTCTTTATGCATCCAGAAGACAAGCCGTCCCCGTTGTCATTACTGCTTGCACCACCAAGGGGACCTAGTAACGTAGCAGTGTCACAGTTTGGATTTTCCAACTGTTACACGGAAAATAATCGGAATCGGATGCAGTAAATGCAGTAGACTCCATGGTCATGTACATGTGTTATGTTACCGTGAGTGATGGTACACGAAGTTTCATTTTACTCATGAATTTGATGGGATTTTATAAATTGTGTGTTGACCTGGGTCGAGGGATGGGTTTCTTCCATTCTACTTTGATAGAAAGCAGCCATATAGATCATCTGAATTACACTTTTTAAAAGGAATCAGAGTGTAATAACACCTAAATAATATTACATAATTGTTAATGGTGATAGAAATAATAGCATTTAATGAGTGGTATTTCCTTCACACCAGGTACTATACTAAGCCTTCTTGATGTAATGAGTCATTTAGTACTCCCCTAAACCGCATGAATTAAATGCTATTATTGTCTGAATTCTAACGATAGGAAACTAAGACACAGAAACTTCAACTAAATTTTTCAAGATCATGTGTCTAGTAAAACTGTCATGTCAGATGAGAGATTTGAACCAGCCAAGCAGCCCCCTAGAACCTATGTGCTTAACCCCTGTGCTGCTCTTTGTCAAGATCCTGTGGTGCCTCTGGGTTGGCAATATCAACATTTGTTGTGTTTACTTAGAGCATGGGGCTTTAGATTTATTGTGGCTACCTGTTAAATATTTGTTGAAAGGGTGTAGAATGAATGAATGAGTGTGTGAATGTAGCAATGAATTGCATGTACTAAGGAAATGTGGTAGAATTTGGTATAACTTAACTTCTGACGTATAATTTACTATACATTTTGAGGTCATTCTATAGCCAATTAAAAAAAATATGATTAATATCCATCACCCATCGAGCACTGGGTGTTCTGTGTAAGTGATGAATCACTAAATTCTACTCCTGAAACCAATATTATATAGTATAACCAATATACTCTATGTGAACTAAAATTTAAATAAAAATTTGAAAAAGAAAGTATGATTAATTTATAGTATTTTCATAGGGTTGTCTGAAAAATTCAGTTTTCCTCTTGTTCCACAGTTTTTAAATGCGGTGGAGACGAAAGAGTGGAAAAATGGATGTTAGAGAAATAAATCTATCACGTTAATTACCACTGTGAATTCCATGAAGACAAATCAACTCCCACGTCTTTTTCTTTTTCCTTACCAGTATACTTCATTGCTCAGGATGTGATATTTGGTTTGGACTCAGTAATTCATTATTGTTAAAAATAATAGAGTAGGAAAAAATTGTGGGATTATATGTGAGTATGTAAATTGTATGAAAACAATGTATAAGAAAAACACTTAGAAAGCTGTAAAAAATAGTTTCTCAGAATTTGTTTCAAGGGAAAATTTTAATCCCTTTTGAAACAAAGGTGTTCTCTGATCAAATACTTCTGGAAATGGTTAGTTGAATTATGTTCCTTTGTTTAAGACTTCCTCAAACTTAAACAATGCTAGCATATATTGAGACTTTCTCAGTAGAATTCTATTTTGCAGGATTTCACAAGCTTATTTGACTTTATTGCTATTTCGTTATGAACTGTTGTACTTTTTAAGTGTAAGACTGATGTGATTGCATTATTAATAGTAGTACCAAAAATAGAAATTATCAGTAAAAGTGCCAAAATCGATGTCATCAAGATTGTCAGGATCTAATACATAAAAATAATGGAAGGTTTGATTCATCAGTGGCCCCACATAGGTTTAGGGTAATGATTATCATTGTGAGAACAGAGACAGAAATAGCATTATGGAAACACTCTTAATCAGAGTGTGGGAATATCATCATAATTACCAGAAATAGATGAAGGATTTGCAGGAGAGAGGCTGGGATTTCAAACTCTGGAATATTTGGATTTCTTTCTATTTGAAGTCTTCTCATTCCCTCGTGTTTCTGATGTTTATACTAGGTTGGAACACTAAGAGTAAGGATCGGGGATTTATTCTGTGCCAAGTGGATGGAATTTAGGTAGTTATTACCGCCTGTGAAAAAAAAATCCCTTAATTTCAGTCATTTAGTGCTTTACCGTTTCCAGGCTCTCAGTGCTAAGGGGCCTAAAGAATTTTTTTTTTTTTCCCTGCGAATTTGTCTGAAGATTCAAGATGGGGAGAATAGGAGAAAGCTGAATTACTCTGGGAAAAAAAAGAAAAAAAAAAAAAACAAAACACAACCAGAAACATATTTAGATCCTGAGAAAGATCCTTTAGATCCTTGAGGCATGAAAGCCTGGGACTAGGAAGCTAAAAAGACTGCTCTTGTTCCCCCACTAAGAGTAAAGGGGAAGCCATGGTGACAGCTGCCCACACCCCCCTCCCAAAGACTTTATGATGCCCTTGGACGTATCTGATGAATATTTTTGTGGCTCTTTGCACTATTCTGTGTGATGTAACCATGTCCTGCCTCCCTCTAAAATCTTTGGTATTATTTCCAATAGTCCTATCTGGTTTATCCAAAGGAGGCTGAGCGATTCTCCTCCCAGTTTGTCCATTTAATTATAAAGGAGGATAAATCTGTGTCACCTGCATTAGGCTTTTCTGTGCCCCATACCCTAGGGAAGAGCCCCACAGGGCTGTGAATAGTATGTGGGAGCCTCGGGGATTCTCTTAACACCCTTGGCCTAAGGCCAAGTATACGTAAGTATATACAGTGTACAAGATTTTGGTGTCCCTTTCCCGCAGAGCACACTGTCATGGTGAACTTCTTAGTCCACTGATAACAGGAGGAGAAGGAAAGGAATATAAAGAACTGAGAGTGGTTCCCCTAAAAGGACTAGACAGGGGTTGATCCTGTGTAGACTTCCCAGGCTGGGCACTGCCATCTGGTAGACTCTGCAGATGGGGGAGTCAGCAGTCCAGGCCCATCTTCCCACCTAGAATCCGGGAGGGAGAAAGCCTAAGTAAGTAGTAAAGAGATTATAAAAAGAGTTTGCCAAGGGAAGAATCCAAAGGGAACATGCTAATGGTAAAGACAAGCTTTAATTTCTTTATCAATGAACATTCCCTGCCTCTCATAGTAAATGGAGTTAAAAGACAGCCCTGCTCTTTATGTATCTTATAACTCTTGGAAAAACATGTAGAGGGACGACAAATTTATGTCATGTGATATGGTGCCTTTGTGGAGTGTAGGATCTGTTCCATAAATTCATGTTGATTTGAATAAAATTGAGGAAGAGTTTGGGGAAGAGAGAATCCCTGGGCCCCTATTGCTCTACAGAGTGTACTTTGCAATTTTTAAAGAGTAGAGAGAATGATTAACTTTTAGATAATTCCATACCAGAGAAAGGGAGTAAATACCAGATATGTACCCATGGTTAAAAAGATCCCACCCTTTGAAAAAATTTTAGCTTAAGAGCACTATGCTCCTCTTCAAATTAACCACTTCTGCTCCTGTCTCGAGATCTTGGTATCTTGTATTTCCTCCGTCTGGTGAGCCTGTCCCCCAGATATCTGTGTGTACATCTCTCATTTTTACAGTTCTCTCATTAAAAAAAAAAGTCACTTTTCCAGAAGGACTTCCCTGATCTCTCCTTATATGAAAGCAGCTCTATTCCAGCCCTACCTGCCATTAGCCACTGATTCTCCATCCTTTACTCTCAGCTTCTGCAAAGCTTTCTCATCACCTGGTATGTTTATTCATTTATGTTCCATCTCCTTTCGTTAGGATTGTAAGAGCCAGGTGAGGAGAGATGCATCTTGGTTTGTTCATGGATGGGCAGGTTATGCCTAGAATAGTTTCTGGACCGTAGCAGGCATACAATAAATATGTGGTCAGGATTTGTGTAATGACTAAATGATGCAATGCAAAGGGGATTATGTAGTAACATTGTCATCCTTATCTGTACCATACATAGTACATGTAAGTATATACAGTGTACATTTATGTAATAGTGCATACAACAGTGTATATGTATTATTTTTGTTTTCAAAAATATGCTTTAGTAATTTTCAACAAGTGAAACAGAAGAATGGTTTTCTGGAGAGGAAGGCGAAGATGACAGTGTTACTATTGCTCTCCATTGTTACCTTTTCTCCAGTCTAAAACTCTCCCCTCTTTAAGGACATGCAGAGAATTTGTCTTTACACTTCTCTTAGTTCTCATGCAGCTTTCATCTCTTTTCAGTTAATAGCTATGGTGAAATTTTTCTTCCCATGAATCCCCTAAAAGGCATTCTTTTTTACATTAACTAACAGAAAGTAATAGATTATAGCTCAGGGAAAAACATAGAAATGAGAAAGGAAAGTCTTTTACCTACAGAAATATACTTTGAACTATCTGCATTTCTCATGCTATTATTAAAAAATACCTCTGCTTAGATAGAACCATTTTGTTTCCATGCTGACTTCTTCTTTGCTTTCTCCTGTGAACTTTTTAAATTCGGTGTTTGGCAGCAGTTTTGTTTTCCTTGGAACTAAGTGCTGTGTAACATACTGTTAGCTGAAGACTGTGATGTAGAAATGTATTATTAAAGAGAGAGAAAGAAAAGAATTTATTCCATAAGGATGAAAATGACTCAGTGTCAAGAAGTTAGGATTTTCAAAATGCTTTAAATAACAGATTGTGTTTCTTTTAAGGGAAGTATACTTTGTTTCCTAGAAATAAATTTTTAAGGGTCTCCACTTTGCCTATCTTGGTGAATGGGAGCTGGAAAAGAAGAAAGATGGTCTCTCTCTCTCTCTCTCTCTCTCTCTCTTTTTTTTTTTTTAAGAGCATGTCTTCCTCAGATGGAAAGATTTTTGTTCAGCATATGTGGGCATATCCTTGGTAACCTCTATATTCCCAAACCTTCTTATTAAAATGCCTTTTCCCAGAGGAGTAATCATAGTTAAATAGCTCAGAAGTAGTTTTTATATGTGAGAGACATTCCTTTTTCTTCCTGAATTAAGCAGCCACATGGCTTTATCAACTGGATTCTTTATCAACTGGAATATATTTGAATATCCTTTTTTTTTTTTTCATTTTTCTAGTCTTAGTATCTCTCTCTTACATTTCTAGAAACTTTATATAACTAATAATAAAATTATAAGCATTCCTTCTCCAGAAAGAATATTATATCATGTTAATGGACTTTCTGTCTCTTTTCCCAGAATTGTCTAGGTATCATGCTACTATTCATTTGTCTTGTAAGTTTAGCCCAGATGGATTCAATTGCAAAAAGAAAAAATGTGCTGTTTCTACTTCTGTTCCTCATGGTCCATGACCCATTTCTGTCTTTTATCTGAGCCCATGAAAATGTGAAAATACCTCCCCTTGTCATCTGCAACTTAATACCAATCCTACCTGTTTGAGTCAAAGGATGTTTTGACTTTCTCACTAATATCTCATCAACATCAGTTTGCACTTAATTGTGAAATAAACTGACTTCATTGCACAAGCTCTCCTTTTCATTATTTATCATAGCTAAGCAAGTTTTTTGATTTCTCCTAATCATTAGTCAAGAGAGTGAGGCTACTGAGGTGTCTGCATACTTCCTAAAACATTTAGCCCTCTCTTTCTGTCTTAACAGGAAGCCTGTAGCCAAATGCTTCGTTTTAATTTAAATAATCTGTAAGATTAAGTCAGGCAATTTATCACACGATGGATGATTTTTTTTTTTTTTTTAAGGATAGTGAAAACCTTGTGGTTATTTCAGTCGTTGGTCCATGATCTAAGGACTCTGCTATTACCACAGTAAAATGAATTCTATGTGCAAATGAGGCAAATGTTCATGTGCTTTCATGTGCTTATCTTCCCTCCCCCCCCCACCTCACCCTCATCAGCGCCAGGTCTGCTGTAATGCGGAAACAGGAGGGCCCTGCCACAGGGCAGCGGCCCCACCACCTCTTTCTCTGCATGTAAAAAACAAATTACAATAAATCAGACATTCAGTACTAAAATCATTAGTGTTGATGTTTTATTCAGATTATTTTAATTAAAAACAAAACTTTTGTATGATTTCCTCAAGTCCAAAGGGGAAAAAATCTTGTTGAATTTCCTTGAATAGAGAACATTACAGTATCTTGTTTATCATTTCAGAGTTTATTGCTTTTTAGATTGTATTTTCCTTAGCATGTAGATTTCTAGAACGCTTCAATACTTTGAGAAAACTAGTAATAGTATTTAAAAACACATTTTGACATATTAACACATGACTGATCAACTCAGATTTTAAATAGAATAATGATATTAATATATAATAGAAATATGTAATAATAGACTAAAATAGAATGCTTTTACCCTTTTAAAAATTTATTTATATATTTGGCACAGAAACACAGCAAGAGAGGGAACACAACAAGGGGAGTGGGAGATGGGAGAGGGAGACGCAGGCTTCCTGCTGATCAGGGAGCCCTACATGGGGCTCCGTCCTCCCTGGGGTCATGACCTGAGCTGAAAGCAGAGGCTTATCTACTGAGCCACCCAGGTGCCCCTGCCTTTACCCTTAATTTCTCTTAGTAGTCTATTGTATAATGCTAGGAAATAACTCTCTCTGATATATAATATATGTGGCAGATTTTACTATGGTATGTTTCAAAATTAAAGGTCAGATTTAGTGAACTTGTGGATGTTTGTAAATTCTGGCTTGTAATGATCAAGTTTATCTTCTTGTTCTGTACTAAGTGATGCCCCAAATGAGACTACATTTTGAAAATTTTTGCTCTCAGACTAAAAAAAAATCTTTTTTTTTTTTTTTTAAAACATAGGTAATGATAGAAGGCAGTGAAATCTATGCTTTCTTATTTTAGTTCTGATCCTGGAGAAATGTTATCTTTGTTATTTACTACCTGTGATTATCAAACATTCCAAGTCAATATATTGTGGATTATAACTTGTCTTTGCGGTTTATTGACCTCTTTTTACTGTGATACTCATGATAGTAGAATTTACTCAGTTATCCTATTAGTTGAAATTCATTAGCAGGAGAATAATAGGCATAACAGTCTTCTTTAAAGGGTTATTTTTCCCAAGACTTAGATAAAACAGTGAGGGAAAGGAGAAGATAACCCTTCTGCCTATAAATTATTTTACTCTAGACTGATGAATCAATGGTCTGTACCTTTGAAACCAATAATATGTTGCATGTTAATTAATTGAATTTAAACTTAATGTTAAATTATTTTACTCTAACAGCATAGTACTCAAGTTTATCATCTGTTTAAAGTTGCCAAAACAAGCTTCCTATCTTCCTGTTATTTTTTTCTTCCTGTTATTGACAAAAAGGTATTCCCAAGGTCTCAATAAGGCAGGTGATTGGAATGTGTCAAGATGGTTTTTGAGGGGCACCTGGGTGGCTCAGTGGGTTAAGCCTCTGACTTCGGCTCAGGTCATGATCTCAGGGTCCTGGGATCGAGCCCCGCATCGGGCTCTCTGCTTAGCGGGGAGCCTGCTTCCCCCTCTCTCTCTGCCTGCCTCTCTGCCTACTTGTGATCTCTGTCAGATAAGTAAATAAAATCTTTTTAAAAAAAGATGGTTTTTGATAGTTCTAGTGAAAAACTGATTAAATGGTCTTAATTTATCTGTTGCTAAATCAGACTATTTCATTAGTTGATTAGTGTTTAACTTTTTTATAATCAACTATTAATGAGTATTAATGAATATTTACTAGTAGATATAATGCCATTAAATACAGAAATTTTTAAAAAAGCATTAAAGAAATATCAGCTATCTAAGCAGTTTTATATGATGATTACCTGGGCTAGCCAATTTATAATTAAATCATTTCACTAATTCCAAGGCTTAAAATAACTGATCATCTTATTAAAAATGAGTAATTTAAAATTACTTTGTTTTATTTTTCATTTATTATACCATGAAGATTTCATATGTAATTTTGTAAAAAGGCCCTAAAAACCAAATTTGAAATGCTATATTATATTCTTTTTATATTCTAATTTAGCAGATAGTTCCCCTTTTGTTGGATAACACAGAGATTGACACATTATAATTGAGTTTTTACATTTTTATTTTCTAGTTAAAAGGGTATGAATTTTTAAGAGTATGCAATAGTATTAAAATTGATATATATAATGTATGTGTGTCTGTGTATTTATAAATGTGTAAATATATACATGTGTGTATCTGTACACTACGTGCTAGCAATATATATGCATACTTAGCTCTCTGACTTCTAACCAGTATTCAGCATGATCATCAGGGTGCTAATTTAATGGCTAATAGTCATCTCTTGTTACTGTTTCTACTGAACTTTTTCACTTCAGATAAAATTGTTACTCAATATTGATTGTTGATACTAATTTTGTGAACTGTCTTTATCCTGTCTTCTAATTATTTGCTGGGGTTACATTACTTTCAGATTTGTAGAGCTCTTAATGTACTGAAGATATTATTTTTTTACCTGGCATTTAGCGGAGATATTTTGCCAGTGTGATGTTTGCACAGACATTTGAAGTTTTATGTAGCTGGATCATAATCCTCTGTGTGTGTTTTGTTTTATTTAGTTTGGAAAATGTCTTTATGTTTCAAGGTAGTCTAAATATTTGCCTGGATTTTATTTTATACTTGCCGTTTCAGCTTTTTAAATTTATCTTTTTAATCTACAATTTATATTTGTGTATAAGGTTCAGCTCTCATTTTTTCCGAAGAATCTGTTTCTCTCTCTCTCTCTCTCTCTATCTCTCTCTTTTTTTTTTCTCCACTTGGGGACTAATTCATTAGATACTCATTGATTTTTTTAAATTTTCTTTTTCATATTTTAACATTTCACAACTGTCTACTACATATCATTCATTTACATTTTGAGTGTTAAATCGTTGTCCTATAATTTGGGTTAAATGTTATAATGTTTTAATAGTTTTAATAACCCACTAGGGTATTACTCTCCTAGTATTTTCTGATTCTTATCAGTTTATTCTCTCAGATAAAATGTATGTAGTTGTGTTTTTCAGTTTCCTAAACAAATATGAATGGCTTTTGATTGAGATTGGGTTAAACCTGTACATTCTGTGGGTACAACTGAACACTTAATAATTCTATAGAATTTGGTCTTCTTAATCGGAACATTGTATGGCCATCAATAAGGTCTTACCATTTTGTATATGGTCAAAAACATTTCTTGGTAATGTTGTTCAAAAACATACTAGTTTTTTATTGTCTCTACTAAGGGGTCATTGCTGTTGTATAGAAAAGCCAATAAGGTATATTCATATGTTGAATAGTCTGTTCTGTTCATGTGCTAGCTTATTAGTGATGGGGAGTTCTTCCATTGGTACACATGAGTAGCAAGCGTACTGGACAGATGAATGGAATTTTATTCCTCTTAGTCAGTATCTTGTATTTTCTTAGTGTTCTAGTTACATGTTATTTTCAATAACTAAATATCATGCTTTGTGAGCAAAGTAGCTTGGGGCTGTTACAACTATGGGACTAGCTTGATAATGTTTTACAAGGTTTTTTTTTTTTTATGAAAATCTATATTTTGTGACCTTGGGGGCATATTTTGCATTAAATCATTTCACTCTTTAGAACTCTCCTATTTTTGTGATACTATCAAAACAGAACTAAAAATGATTGAAATATTTTGGCCTTCTTATTTTTATCAGTCATGACAGTAAATTAAGCTATACTAATGATTTGTTTAACATTTTTTAAAAAGATTTTATTTATTTATTTGACAGAGAGACAGATCACAAGTAGGTAGAGGGGCAGGCAGAGAGAGAGAGAGGGAAGCAGGCCTCCACTGAGCAGAGAGCCCGATTCGGGACCGGATCCCAGGACCCTGGGATCATGCCCTGAGGTGAAGGCAGAGGCTTTAACCCACTGAGCCACCCAGGTCCCCTCGCATATTTTCTTAATAACCTAGAAGCTTAATGGCATGTAAAAAGTTTTACCTGGGTTAACATCTTTCTAGGATGTTCCTGACAGAGAACCATAAAGCTGTAGATTAGTAGACTGACTCTATCACATAGTGATATTAAAACATCTTCAAAACAACTGGCAGTTGAAATGTTAGCTATCAAACCAGAAATTATTATTACTTTAAGCGTGTTAATTTATTCATGATAGCTACTTAATACATTCATATTAAAACATAGATTTCAAAAATGTAGTTGTTCTTTAGAAAAAGTAAAAATATTCTCCACGTAAAATAAGTATCATTGAATTTACGGTAATTGTTATATTACAGCTCATGGGGCATTCAGAATGGGACCACAAGCGAGGGCCAAGAGGATCACAGGTAAGTTCATTTTCCTTTCCTTATTTTTGCATTTTGTTTCTTAACATTTTGAGCTGTGAGTCTTGTAAAACTCAAGCAATAATAAGTAGAGGAAGAGGCAAATAATCATGCCATTTGTTTTTATTTAAGTTAGCTGTGATTAAAGTCTGGTTTCAGATCCCAAAGGCAGATGCCTGTGTATTCTTCCTGAGAGCTTTTTGGTATCCCAGATTGGTTGTGTTTATATGAATGTAGATTTTATATTCATCTTGTCTCTGCACAATACATTTTGATCAGCAACCCACTCTCTTGCTTTTATTCACTTCCTTTGATAATTTTTCTATGTATTTTCTTTCTTTCTCTACCTTCCTGTTTTTGGTTAAATATTTTGAAATATAATCAAAGTAAACCCTGAACTAATTACAGATTCTGTCTCCAAATTAACTGTCTTCGTCTTAGGGAAATAGAAAGATGAAAGGACCTATTATTTTTGAAAAGAAACAAATTCTGAACCTTTCTATATTACCAGATTGTTTTCATTGTCTTACTTTATGTCTTAGGCAAGGGGGAAAACTTCCATGACGCATTTATGCTTTTTAATGACCTAATTAGACAATGTGGATTTGTTTTGCTTCCATAATTACTTTGCCTGACAGAATGAGGGCTGAGTTTTACACGATGAAAATTCCCTCTCCTCCTGCGGTATTTTGTGAAGAAAGATGAAAAATCCTTTATCTCTTAGCAGCCTGTGTGTTTACATGATTGTAGATGGCCAAGTAAAAATTGTTTGGGACATTTTTACCTCTCCTGCTCATACTTTCTATTTGCTCCTAAAAAATATGGCTAAAAGAAAGCAAGTTGAATATGCAATACTGTGTATGAGAATTCATTTTCAAATGTGAGATTCTCTCAGGTTTTTTGCAAAGCTGATATGGGCCTGTGCCATCATTAAGTTTGCCTGATAGTTATTTAATTTAGGTCACTGGGAGAATAAAACCCAGTCAGTCAGTTGTTTTAAGTTGAGATTTGAATAGCCGTCGTTTTATTTTCATCTGTTATCAACTTGATTAGTCAATAATATAAACCAGTCCAATGAAGTTAGTTATCCGAAAGAATTTATGTCTTGCCTTCCATCACTCTTATTTCCCTTCTCCGTTTTCTCTGTCAGCTCTCTCTCTATTCACACCGGTAATACTTTAAATCAGAATTTGCTGCAAGGGCGCCTGGGTGGCTCAGTGGTTTAAGCCGCTGCCTTCGGCTCAGGTCATGATCTCAGGGTCCTGGGATCGAGTCCCACGTCCGGCTCTCTGCTCTGAAGGGAGCCTGCTTCCCTCTCACTCTCTCTGCCTGCCTCTCTGCCTACTTGTGATCTCTCTCTGTCAAATAAATAAATAAAATCTTTAAAAAAAAAAAAAGAATTTGCTGCAAGATTGGGAATGAAAAGATGAATGTATGGTAAATGCCACGTGATTCCAAATCAATTAAAAATTAAAGATGAGCACAAGTAAGGAATTCATTAGTTCCTGATTATTGCCGCCAAAAACATTTTGCTATTCAAAATGTGCTGAGTAACTTCATGACGACATGCCCCTATAAAGTAAGGTAGTGTATATAGGTTTGTTTAAAATAAGTATTATTTACTCATATGACCTATTTGGGGTTTTTTCAAGTTTTTATTTGAATTCAAGTTAATGAACATACAGTGTAATATTGGTTTCAGGGATAGAGTATAGTGATTCAGCGCGTCCATACAACTCCTGGTGGGTGCTCATCACAGCAAGTGCCCTCCTCAGTCTTCATCACCTATTTCACCCATCCCTCCCCGCCATTTGCCGACACCCCCCCACCCTGGCCCTGCCATCTCCCCTCTGGTGACCATCGGTTTGTTCTCTAGAGTTAAGAGTCTGTTTCTTGGTTTGCCTCCCTTTCTTTCCCCACCCTCCTTTGCTTGTTTGTTTTGTTTCTTGAATTCCATATATGAATGAAATCATATATTTGTCTTTCTCTAACTGACTTATATTCCCTTAGCATAATACTCTCTAGCTCCATCCATGCCATTATATACACATATAATATGTATTATATATATGTAGATACATGCATACACATACATGCGTACATAAATAAATACATACACAGAATGGAATATTGTTTAGCCATAAAAAAGAATGAAATCTTGCCATTGTAACCCATATGACCTACTTGAGTATATACATTTTTGGATTTGGATTGGTCACTCTGTCATTATAAATGAAAAAAAAAAATGTTATAAAAGCTCAATATTGCTTGTGTTAAACATAAAAAACCCAGAGTGAAAAATTTTGAATTCCAGGTACTGCACATAGCTAGAAAACTTCAAAATTCCACATGCACAAAATATATTCATAAAGTTCGATCACATTTGAAAGCCTGAGATGGTTTTTGAAAGGCAAATGCAGTAGAACATTCTTGCATGAACTACCATTATCAACATCAAGGTCTGTCTGAGACCTTTCAGCTAACTAAGTATATTCAATGCTTATACCTTTGTCTCACTTTGATTCCTCAACTCATAAAAATGAGTTGATTCCTCAACTCATAAAAATGGTCAAGGTAAAAAGTAAAAACATACCCCCAAAACTAAAAACAGAGACTATAACAAAAAAACAGGAAATTTCAGGTAAGTGTTAGGAATAACTTCTTATCTAACTTTGGCCCACTGGGGGCAAAAAGACACTGTATTTATGTTTTAGATCATTGATCCCTTATCTTACTATAATTTCCTTGATAATATATCTAAAGCCTTTTAGCCATTTCAAATGAACTTCAGACAGACTGCGTCCGAATACAGATTTCTTAATAGTTACTGATCCTCAAACACCATCTCAGTTTAGTTTAATTGAAGACAATAAGTTTTTAAGTACTTACTATGGGTACAGCGTTTTAGTAGATCTAAGTTTGAAGAGAAACTGAGTTGACGAGGTTACTGCATTCCAAGAGCTCACAAGTTATGTTTGGGTGAGGCAATACTTGAATATGTCATCTGAATATAAGGTGGGTCTAGCAAGTGTAAAATTAAGTGTATAAACAAAATGTGATAGGAGTTTGGGTGGGACAGAGTATCCTTAGTAGAACTACTTCCTGGAGTTGCTGTCTGGGGTGAACCCTCAACATTGGGTGAGGTTATTTTTCTTTTTTTTCGTTTTGTGTTTTTTTTTTTTTTAATTTTTTGAAAGATTTTATTTATTTGAGAGTGAGAGGAGAGAGAGAGTGTGAACAGGGAAGAGGCAGAGGGAGAAGCAGACTCCCTGCTGAGCAGGACTCCAGAAGCAGGGCTCCTTAGCAGGACTCTGGGATCATGACCTGACCCTGAAGGCAGATGTTTAACTGACTGAGCCCCCCAGGAACCCCAGATAAGTTAGAAGTGCAGTGGGAGGAAAAGGGAAAAGCTGGAGTAAGAGTCTAAACTGGCAGAGTGCAGGATATGTTTGGATATGTGAATTTTCTTTATAACTGCTTTGTCAAAACACATTGGCTAAGGATTGTTGTAGAAACTACTGCAAAGGAAGGATTCTGAGACTGTCATATGTTATTGATTAGACTTGGCAAAGAAGTACAGAGGGTCAAGATTTTGAAATTCAGTACTTTGAGGAATTATTCATGCCATTCACAGACTAGTTTACAGAGAAGACAGTGAATTCAGTGTTAACAATGTTACGTGAGAAGTGACAATGACAGTCCTGAAAGGAAATTTCAGACAGGTACTTGAGTACTGTTCTGGTGCTCTGTGACCAGATTAGAGCTAGATTGAGTTCTGTAGTCAGATGGGAATGCTAATCATACATATCACAATTGAATTACATCAGGAAATAGATCATAGAAGAATATTATAAGGGAAAAACAGAAGAAAGACTAATTCTTGGGGAAGGCTCATTGGAAGGGCTGGGAGGATCCTGGGGAGAGAATTAAAGCATGCCCATGTCCTCACTTGGAGACCAGTTAAAGGAGAAATGATGCAGAATAAAAAATAGTATACTATCCAGTTATACTAGGAAGATGATTGAGACCACAAACAAAGGTTCAAGAAGACGAAAAACATGGGAAATGCATTTTGATATAGTAATATATCAAAGTAATGAACTTTGAGAATGCCATTTTGATCAAGAAGTGATAGAAAGCAGAATACAGAAATTAAATGACTTGTATAAGGTAGTAGAATGTTCTCTTGGAGGAGTTTTGCTTTAGAAGAGAGAAGGCAGCAGAAATGAGTGAAATATCTTTATGCTGAGGTGAGGTGTGTGTTTTAATAATTATTAATGGCAAAGAAAAAAGGATCAGTGTTAGAGAAGAAATCACCAAAACTTCTCAACACTGGCTTCATTTAAGGAATGAAAAAATGGTATGGTTCAGGGAAGGGAATGTACTTTCTCCCAAAGTGGCCCTTTTGGCATCTGTTTGTCTGTTTTTCTCACGTGCCACCAATCCTCACCCCAAATCCTACCATTCACCCTAGTCAGGAAAATGATCATATTCTCAAGTGAGATTCACCAAAAAGCACAAATGAAGAAGCTTTGGAAAGAAAATAGAGATATCTATCTCAGAATAAGGGATAAGAAATAGGGACAGATAGTATAAAATAAAAGAAGTACTGTGACCTTAATGACTTCAGTTCTCTTGGTAGAGAAAAGGTGCAAAAAGTTGGTGATTAATAGTTGAAGATTTTGAATGGAGGGAAAAAATGGAGTAAATTCGTTTCAGATATCTAAAAAGGGGGACTGGCTTGATGTTTGAGCATCAAAAATGCCTAATAAAAGCACAGGTCTATCACCTTCTCTGAGTGGGTAACTGGCAAGACAAATTTTAACCTATTTTCTATTGATTCAAAAAAAATACCAATACATGTCAGGTACTTTTTTAAGCCTCTAAGGGGTCAAAAATGAACAAATAACTTTGCTCTGCAAGAAGTGTACAGTTTTACCTAAAGTCAGCCTTAGGTAGAGGATAAAAAATAATCAACTAATACTGAGAGCGTTAATCATTGTAAGATAGAGTTAAGCTTCTCCTGGCCTTCCCTCCACATGCTTACTAAGAGATTTTCTCAGATTTGATGTGGTCCTCCGAAATGACATCATGTGTACACTGCCACAGATAATAAAGAGGTATGCCCTTCAAATATTTATCAGATGGAAAAATGCATATATTGCTTCAACTGAATTACACCACTTAATTGCATATGACTTTGCAAACTTGGCAATAATTTAATTTAAACTGATTTATTACTCACAATAATTCTGTGATGTAATTTGTCAGCCGACTCAAAGCTTTCTGGCATTTTTTTCTTCTCCTTCTTGTTCTTTTTCATCTCCTCCTCCTCCTTCCACTCCCTCTCCTCCTCGTGGTTGTTTTTTAAGTATATATTCTCAGATAGTAGATCATCCAAATTAGGGAATATGCTAAATGATGGACTTCCAACAGCATGCAGTACTCTTTTCTGGCAGCATTCCCAGTAATACCAAATGAAGGGATGAAATTCTCATAAGGCAGTTAGTTTTTTATTTTTCTTTAAATTCTTAAAGAAAAGTTTTCCAGTGGGAAGTGAAGAAAGGCAATAGAAAATCACTCTCCTTTGAGAAGGTTAAAAATGATCGGAGTGGATTCCAAGGAGCCTTGTGGGAAAAGATTCCTTTAGTTTGTGAATTTGTGAACTTGCTAAGATTTTAATGTACTCGGAACCAGCAGTCTCCTTTTAATACATAGTTAGAGACTAACAGTTTCTTTAGTTATTTAGTGTATTATTGATGACTTACAGATTACCAGCCAGCCTTTACCAAATAGACTTAAGACCACTTATTGGTTTATCTAGTTCTGTAGACAATGGAATTCTGGTTTGTATGTTCATAAATAAGTGAAATACTGTACATACAATACAACAAGATAGCTGAATATTCAGATAGGAAAAATAAGTTATCAGATATACCAAGCTATCGTTTTGCCTAAAAATAAAACAAATATGGCTATGTACCATACCAAAATTTATGGGATGCTGCAAAAGCAGTTTTAGGAGGAAAGTTCATAAAGATAGAATCTATCTCAAGAAATAAGAAAAGTCTCAAACAATCTAACTTTATACCTCAAGAAAATAAAGAAAGAAGAAACAAAGCCCAAGGTTAGTAGAAGGAAATTACAAAGATCAGAGAAGAAATAAATGAGATAGAGTCTAAGAAGAAAAGTAAATTAGATGCCGGATCTTTGAAAAGGTAAACAAAACTGATAAACAAAATAACCTTTAGTTAGATTCACGAAGAAAAGAAAGAGGACTCAAGTAGGTAAAATCAGAGATGAAAGAGGAGATATTACAACTGATACCACAGAAATACAAAGGATCCTAAGAGACTGCTGTGAACAATTATATGCCAATAAATTGGAAAACCCAAAAAGTGGATAAATTCCTGTAAACATACAGCCTACCAAGGCTGAATCATGATGACATCGAAAATCTGAATAGACTGATTACTAACAGGGAGATTGACTCAGTAATCAGAAAAGTTTCA
Organism: Meles meles; assembly: GCF_922984935.1. Classification (NCBI taxonomy): domain Eukaryota; kingdom Metazoa; phylum Chordata; class Mammalia; order Carnivora; family Mustelidae; genus Meles; species Meles meles. The sequence goes on from NC_060072.1 coordinate 63,459,344, forward strand.
GCAAACAAAAGCCTGGGATGAGACAGTTTCACTGGGGAATTCTACCAAATATTTAAAGAAGAATTTCTTCTCCTCAAACTCTTTAAAGAAATAAAAGAGGGGAAACTCTTCCAAACACATTTTATGAGGCCAGCATTACCCTGGTAACAAAACCATACAAGGATGACATACAAAAGGAAAACTAAAGGACAATATCTCTAATGAATATAGATGTAAAAATCCTCAGCACAATATTAGCAAATTGAAATCAACAATACATTAATAGAATCATACACTGTGATTAAGTGGAATTTATTCCAGGGATGCAAGCATGGTCCAACATTGACAAATCAGTCAATGTGATATACCACATGAACATAAAGGATAAAAATGATATAGTCATCTCAGTAGATGACTATAGTAGACTACAGTAGAGATAAAGTGACAAAATTCGGCATCCATTTATGGTAAAAACTCCCAACAAAGTGTGTATAGAAAGAATGTATCTCAACATAATAAAGGCCATACCTGACAAGCCCATTGCTAATATCATATCCAACAGTGAAAAGTGGAAAACTTTTCCTCTAGGATTGAGAACCTGTTCACACTCACCACTTTTATTCAGCAGAGTATTGGAAGTCTTAGCCAGAGCAGTTAAGCAAAAGAAAAGAAAATAATACAAGGCATCTAAAGGAAGAACCAAATCAACATTTGCAGATGTCTTGAAATTAAATATAGAAAACCCTGAAGACTCCATTAAAAAAACTCCTAGCACTTGTGAAGTGTGTAAACCTGGCGATTCACAGACCTGGACCCCTGGGGATAAAAATACATTATATGTTTATAAAAAAAAAAATTGGAAGGGGAGGCGAACCATAAGAGACTATGGACTCTGAAAAACAACCTGAGGGTTTTGAAGGGTCAGGGGTGGGAGGTTGGGGGAACAGGTGGTGGGTAATAGGGAGGGCACGTTTTGCATGGAGCACTGGGTGTTGTGCAAAAACAATGAATACTGTTACACTGAAAAAATAAATAAATTAAAAAAAAAAACCAGGGGGGGGACAAAAAAAACCTCCTAGCACTAATAAATGGATTCAGTAAAGTTGTGGGGTATAATTTCAACATGCAAAAATCTGCTATGTTTCTTTACACTAATAATGAATTATCAGAAAGAGAAATTAAGAAAGCACTCCCATTTACAACTGCACCAAAAATAATACAATACTTAAGAATCAATTTAATGAAGGAAGCAAAAGGCCTGTCTTTTGCAAACTACACGGTATTAATGAAAGAACTTGAAGACACAAATAAATGGAAAGATTTCTGTGCTCATGGATTCAAAGAATTAATATTATTAAAATATGCATACTACCCAAAGCAATATACAGTGTAATCCATATCAAAATTCCAATGGCATTTTTCACAGCAGTAGAATAATCCTAAAATTTTCATAGAATATCTCTCTCTCTCTCTCACACACCCACACACAAACATCCACAGCCAAAGCAATGCTGAGAAAGAGCAAAGTTGGAGGCGTCATAGTCTCTGATTTCAAACTGTATTACAAAGTTACAGTAATTAAAGCAGTATGGTTTTTGTATAAAAACAGATACATGGATCACTGAAACAGAATGGAAAGCCCAGAAATAAATCTACGCATATGTGGCCAATTAATTTATGACAAAAGAGCCAAGAATATACAGTGGGGAAAGGACAGACAGCCTCTCTTTAATAAATGGTGTTGGAAAAAATTGGATGGCCACACGCAAAAGAAAGAAACTGGATTACTATCTTACACCATACACAAGAAATAACTTTAATGGATCGAAGATTTGAATGTAACAACTGAAACCATAAAACTCCTGGTAGAAACTTAGGCAGTAAGCTCCTCGACATGGGTATTGGCAGTAATTTTTTTAAAAATCTGACAACCAAAGCAAAGAGAAAAAAAGCAAAAATACACACCAAACTGAAAAGCTTCTAAGTATCAATAAAATGAAAAGGCAACCTATTGAATGAGAGATAATAATTGCAAGTCCTACATTGACGAATATCCAAGACATATACAGAACTCATACAACTCAATAGCAAAATCATAATTGATTAAAAAAGGGGCAGAGGATCTGAGTAGACATATTTCCAAAGAAGATATATAGATGGCTCACAAGTATGTGAAAAGATGCTCAACGTCCGTAATCATCAGGGAAACACAGATCAAGCTCATGCCTGTCAGGGTGGTTAGTATCCAAAAGACAAGAAATAAGTGTTAGTGAATATATGGAGCAAAGAGAACTCATCCATCATTGATAAGAATGTAAATTGGTGCATTACTGTGGAAAACAGTAGGAAGATTCCTCAAAAAATTAAAAATAAAACTACCATAGGATCCAGCACCTCTACTTCTGGCTGAAGAAACTGAAACACCACTTTGAAAAGATATGTGCACCCCCCATCTTCACTGTCGCAATAACCAACATACGGAAACAAACTAAGTGTCCATTGATAGGTGAAGGGATAAACAAATTCTTACATGTATTAAATATACACACCCACATATACTTACAGTGGAATATTATTCAGCCATAAATAAGAATGAAGTCATGATGGACCTCTAGGGCATAACCTAAGTGAAATAAGTCATACAGAGAACCATATGATCTCCCTTCTGTGTGGAATCTTAAAAAAGAAAAAGAAAAGCTCATAAATACAGAGAACACCTTGGTGGTTTCAAGAGTAGGGGGTAGGAGAAGTAGGTGAACTATTTTTTGTTTTTTTGTGTTTTATTGGTTTCTTAAATTTAGTTTAAATACGTGAATAAAAATTTAAAAATAAATGCTAAATTATCGGGGCGCCTGGGTGGCTCAGTGGGTTAAGCCGCTGCCTTCGGCTCAGGTGATGATCCCGGGGTGCTGGGATCGAGTCCCGCATCGGGCTCTCTGCTCAGCAGGGAGCCTGCTTCCCTCTCTCTCTCTCTCTCTCTCTCTCTGTGCCTGCCTCTCTATCTACTTGTGATCTCTCTCTCTGTCAAATAAATAAATAAAATCTTTAAAAAAAAATAAATAAATGCTAAATTATCTATGTCGTATTTAGTAGCATAGCTTTAAGTCTGTCACATACTGGAGGCTCCAAACAGTGAAACTTCTAGAGTAAGATCGTGTACCTATATAAGCTAGCTTCTGCAGCACTCTCTTAAGTCTTAGGATGAATTTTAATGGCAAATTACTATACTTCAGTGTTCTGTCCACTTGGGTCTTCAAGAAAATGATCTGTTAATAACAGCTACTAAAGTTGATAAACATAAGCTTTTGCCTCCTAGGGATCTAATTCAGTGACAAATCAGTTCTTTTCTGAATTAATTTTTTTTTTAAACTAAATTTCGATAAGTTATTTTCTAAGAGAGATCTTGGACCTTTTTTTTTTTTTTTTTTTTAATTTGACAGAGAGATCACAAGTAGGCAGAGAGAGGAGGAAGCAGGCTCCCTGCGGAGCAGAGAGCCTGACACGGGGCTCGATCCCAGGACCCTGGGATCATGACCTGAGCCAAAGGCAGCGGCCCAATCCACTGAGCCACCCAGGTGCCCCTGGATTAATTTGTTTTTTGATAAGAGTGTAAAGAGTAATTTAAATGCTATCCCAGACTTATCTGGAATAATGCCGTATGATTTTATTAAAGTTAATTCCACTTAGTATATTTAAAGAGACAACCCTCCAGATTTTTCAGGAATGCATTCCAAGGGATTAATGTGAGCAGATTGGGAGTCCATTATTACATTGTCCAAACTGCTGATGTGTCACTAAGGAGTAATTCATGCCTGAGGAGAAGCTGCCTGTCAGTATTACTTTTTCTGCAAATACAGTGTTTTTTACTTGCACTTCCTTCTCCTTTTTTACTTTTCCATGTATTAATCTAACAACTGTTATCATTTTTTTGGGCAATTCTTCAAGGGAATTTTTGTCATTGTCATGTTGTGAATTTGTTTGAATTTTGTTTGTATGGAACGAAATGCCAAATATTTGTATTTGCCTGAGCCCTACACATTTCGGGAGTGGCCTTGTCATCTTGTACAATGGTGGCAAGAAAGGACCCGACTGTTTAACACTAATGGCCTTTTATCTTGGGGCTATGGACATCATTTACATGAGATGTACACTACCTTTACCTTGTTAAATCAGAACTTTTTGGTGCATTTAAAAGATGAAACCAAGATAGGTGTTTCATACCCATCTTATCCATGAAATCCTCCTCTGTTTTAAATATTATCCATTAGTCAGATCTAAACTTTTAGACAGTTTCTCCCTTACATTCTGGAAATTGCTTTAATTTAGTTTGGTTTTACTGTTATGTCTTTAATTTACATCGACAAGCTTTATAAGGTACAGTCTTAGACATTTGCCCTGATAGGGACGTTTTTGAAAATGTCTGCAGCATTCAAAGAGGATTTTTAGTTCTGAGAAAGGAAAATGGTGTCTCTCTTTAACAACTGAACCCAGTGGTATATTACTTCTCCAGCATCTCTGGTCTCTCTTCCCAGTAGGGGCCAGTAGCGAACTCACCCATCCACAGTTCATGTGATAGCGAAAAATGTGTCCAGACATGGACAGGGAGGCAAAATCGCTTCTGGTTGAGAACCAGCAAGAGTACAGCATCATCTCTTTGCCATGCATATAGACGATAAGAAATATTTACTAATGAAATTTGATATTTCATATAGGAAAATGGGAAAATAACTTGTTAGGTGTATAGCCTTTCAAGCTTTCAGTTTCCATCTTTAAGTCTACTCAGCAATTTTAAAGAGCATATTCATTTTAATGGTGAGGTAGTTACAGTAGAATCATTCCTAGAAACAAGGAGGAGAAAGCTCACCCTTTCCACACTTCAGCATTCACGAGATTCCAAGAAGCAGCCTCAGACAGAATGTGACTCTGTCCATGTGGTGGTTGCATGGAACATGTTTCTGGTGAACCAGTGCGTAACCTTGAGTAAATCACTCTTTATTGAACTCCCTGGTCTCTCTAAAAAGGTATCGATGAACAGGAATTAAACAAGTCCACAGAAATAAAAGAGAAATTGCCTCTGGCATGTATGCTCTCCCCATTCCATGTTTATAGATCAGTAGACCTGTTGTTTAATGCTTATTGAATGACCCTCTTATTTGGGGACTGTGGACAATATTCACATGACACATGTACTGCCTTATGTTTGTTTCGGGAAACACAATAGAGACATGAAATAAGCAGCTATAGATGACAGGTGTTTTATCTGCAGGAGCTTAAATAGCTTAAGCAAAATCCCATTTACTAAGTCACAAAAGCATCCTTAGAAGAAAATAAAAACAGTAATACTGCCGTCCACTCGCTAGAATAACAGAAGATGTGCTATCTGGAGAACTGTTCCTTTTGTCTTTGAATCACAATACCTAACCAAGGGAAGTCATTTTTATTGCAGACTGAGTGATTTTATGCCACCTCTGGCATAGAGTAAGCTCTTGTTCTCCATTAATTATGCAACATACTCTAAAAGAAAAGTTTTAGGGGTTGATTTCTAAAAATTTTTACCTACTTGATAAAACTGATGGAAAAAAGATTGAGCTGAGCATCTTTAGATTTTCATGGGAAATAAAAATCTAAGACTAGGGTGTATTGACCTGAACAAACCACCCTTGAGAGTAGGAGGTGAAGGTGAGGGGAAGTGCAGAGGGTCAGAAGAGAGAAGGTCAGTTAACTAAAAAGGTGTGAATTAAGGCAACAGAGATAAGAAATGGCTGTGGGAAATAGTTGATTCTTTAAAGTAAACATGGACATCTCGTTTAGTGTACCAACAACAACAACAAATCCACCAAGATGCGGGTGTAATTTATAGAAATTTGGAGAGAGTGGGTGTTTTTATTTAATTTCTTAGTGATACATATCTAGGTTATATGCAAAAATATGTATTTCTAATATGTAGCAATCTGATTCATGGTATAGGAGTTTTTCTTTACTCCCATTGTAGGGGATGAACTAAAAGTTTATTTAAGAGCATTGCCCCATGATTTTATATTGTCATCAAAGCTACTGATATTTTTTAGTAAGATTTTACATTGGTGAATAAAAGTTGCTTGACAATTCTGTTCTCAATTTAAGTAATTGTCCCATTTTGTGTAGAAGGCAGCCATTGTGTAAAATTAAGTAAATCCAAGGAACTCGTGCTAATAATTGCAAGCAAAATCCTGGCACAACATTAGACATATTAGTGAACTGAAATTATCTCAAAATTTGCAAAAATGAAGGTTTTTGTCAAGTTTGATTTTTCCAGATCAGAGGCTGTTTTGTTTTGTTTTGTTCTGTTTATTATTTTGTTTTTGTTTTGTGTTTGTGGTGATGCCTTATGCAATGACCCATTCTTGGAAAACTCTTAGTGTTACAAGTCGAAGCTTATTCTTACTGGGAATCTGCAGGTTATCAAACTTGAATCAAAATAGTTTGCTTCCTGAATTTTGTGGCCCAATGATTAAATACTTCTGGGTGACTGTTCACCCTTGGATCTCTACAATGATTTCCATTTAGAATTTTGAAACCATGCTTCTTTTCAAATCATTTTAACCCCAGATGTACAGAAAGTTGCTTACACAGCATCAGTGATACACACTTCAGTGAGCAATTAAAAAAGAAAGATTTGGGAGGAAAACTCTCAGAAGGAGATTGTGAGTGAGACAAACAGATGGAATAGAAATCTCGAAAGCTAAGCTAGTGTGATCATCAGGAAGATAAAGAAATATAAAAGCTCTAGTTGTCCAAGGATTGAAGCAAAGAAGTGGAAAGAAGAAATGATGCGAAAGACATCCAAGGGAAAAAGGATTAGTAAATAGAGGAATGATCACTCATGAATTGAGACAAGGCTGTGACCATTGCAGCTGCGTGGAGAAGGTGAACATGCATAAAAACATGCATAAGAGCCCTTTGATCATGATTTGCGATGGGGGTGGGGGGTGGGTTTGGCAGGTCTTAAACCCATTTTTATTACTCATCATCACTGGTTAGGATTACGGTGACTCACTGCCCTAACTTGTTGGCAGTTCTCTCGTACTTGAAGACTGCAGCAATGTGATATGTATTTGTTGTGTTTTTAGGCCTTGTATGGCTTAAAAAAAAAATCTAAACACATCAAGTCAATTTGTGAACTCTAGTCCTAGAATAATTTTGTTTTCTTTTTGACATAGAAATACAGCATGACTTTAAATAAACTTTGGTAAATACTGTAGTATCGTCCCAGCAGTCAGTTTTATTTTATGCTGAGTATGGCAACCCAACACCCCAAATTATAGATTTTTAATGAATATTTCCAAAAATAAGTTAACCTAATATTGTGAAAATGTCTATGCTACCTAAAGCAATCTACACATTTAATGCAATCCCTATCAAAATACCATCCATTTTTTTCAAAGAAATGGAACAAATAATCCTAAAATTTATATGGAACCAGAAAAGACCTCGAATAGCCAAAGGAATATTGAAGAACAAAGCCAAAGTTGGTGGCATCACAATTCCGGACTTCAAGCTCTATTACAAAGCTGTCATCATCAAGACAGCATGGTACTGGCACAAAAACAGACACATAGACCAGTGGAACAGAATAGAGAGCCCAGAAATCGACCCTCAACTCTATGGTCAACTCATCTTCGACAAAGCAGGAAAGAATGTCCAATGGAAAAAAGGCAGCCTCTTCAATAAATGGTGCTGGGAAAATTGGACAGCCACATGCAGAAAAATGAAATTGGACCACTTCCTTACACCACACACGAAAATAGACTCCAAATGGATGAAGGACCTCAATGTGAGAAAAGAATTTATGAACTTAGAGTTTCATCTGTTCAAGTAGGTTTTCTTAAACCAGGGTGCTTTGAAGAAATCTCTCTTAATTCATAATAAAATACAGCAACCCCCTAGGATTTATTGAAATGATTTCTAAAGCATAAATTCTAAGGCCAAAATCCTTTTGTTTTACTTATGCTATTCCTCTGCCTTCCAGCTTCTCTATTTCAAAGCATACAGGTAAGTTGAGATCCCCTCATTTTAATATCCTTGATGCATGTTGTAGGGTGGTATTTTATTACTTGAACTGTAAACTGCCATTGTGACCTGAGGGAAATTTGTCATGTTGATTTTAATTAAGGAGAAGATAGAATTTAAATATATCCTTTCCCATATAGAAACATGTGTTCCTCTCATTCTCAAGGCCAGTGTGGTTCTCCCTCTCTCCCCGCTTCTCCCTTTGCTCTCATGACGGGGACTTTCTGAGAGCAGGAGGGCTCATGTCTCATGAAGCAGAGATCTGAAATTTACATAAGGACTTTAATAGAAACTTGCGACACATAATATGACCAGGCTTTTCATTATTTTTTGCCATTTATTTGGCTTTAAACCAATGGAACAAACTGAACTTGGCATTGCTATTTCTGTTCAAAAAGAAGAAAAATATATAATTTTACTATTTCTTATGTTTTGGTCTTGGCACTGTGGCTTTTGTTTATGGAAAAAGACAGGAGAGGAAAGTGCATTATTTTAACTTCACATGATAAATAATCATACCAAACTAAAATTTCCTTAAAAAGCATTTGTTCTTTTTTTAAAATTATCATTATTACAGTGCACACTGTTACTAAGTCAGTGCAAGCTTGAAAAAAGAAATAATATTAATAACATCTTTAAATAAACATAGGTTTAAATGCATTACTGAGATTATATTATATGTGTCCCATTAGTTTCTGTGTCTGTGTGAAAGGGAAACAGCTCATTATGTATGTTAATTCCTTTTCATAAATTCTTATAGTAAAAAGGAAAAGCATTTAGATTTACTTTTATTAAAAATGAAAATGCACACTTATTGTCAAATGGACATATTTAGGTACTTTATAACATTAACTATTTTTATCTGAAGTAAATTTATTCCAGATGAATGGATAAAGAAGATGTGGTATATATTCCAAATACTATTAAGAAAATAGAAATATAAGTAATCTCTGACTTCCAGATGTTTAAAGGAAGTTCTGTTTTCATCATTTTATGCCCTCATGATCATGAAAATTTTAATTGGTAGATGCGATATGGGAAGTAAACAATCTTCCCAGAATGAACAATGTATTATCCATATTATGTACATAGCACATAGGAGATGCTGTATTACTTTGAATAACAAGGAATTGAAGACTTTCTCCCTTTTTCTGTATTATATCTCAAATGTGCAGCAAAGTACAGTGAACAGTGTACAAGAACCAAATGTTCACCATTTAAACTTAATAAATATTAACATTATGCTATATCTGATGGAAATATTTTATTCATTGATGATTGCTTAGAAGTAGTCTCATTAAGCTTTTTCATAATGTGTATGTTTTTTTTTCTCATTAATAGATCTGTATTTCATTAAATTTATTTTGCTATACTTGACCATATGGAAATTTACAGGATATGGGAAAAATTAGTTTGGAGAATATGGAAAAGAATTAAAGAATATGGAAAAGATTAGTTTTTTAAGAAGATAAGCAAGATGGTGGGGGTTTTTGCATGTAAGCAGAGTACATTAATAAACATGTATACAAGTACTATCTACTTTAACACCATTTAGAACAAGCTGGTGGTGTATAACCAACATGTTAACAAACATGTATCCAGAAACATGTTAACAGATAAATGCATGAGTGCAGTCATAAGCATGCCCTATATTAAAAATAAAATCATCTCTTTGGAGATCTTAAGAAAAGAATATAAGAAATTTTATTAACATTAAATATTTTCTTCTAAATAGACCAGTTTTGCTAATTAGACTTAAAATTTCTTTAAATCGTATTTTAGAAAATCATCCCTCTGTGGATCTATCAGACCAGCTTCTTAAAATCAACTTTATGGAAAGTAACTATAAAATTGGAAGTGGATGTTATTACCTGTCCCTGTAATGTCATCTAAAAGTCTTACTTCCTGTGCCTTGTATATAAATATTTAATGGTTATTTTAATGGCTTAAAAGATAAAGATGTTTTATATATTTTTATCTTAAAAGTGTGTTTCTTTTTGTTGGAGTTATTTGGAAATAGTATATTCATCTCTTTCTTCAAAACCTTACAAGGGCTGTCCTATTTGCATATACAGTAAATAGTTTTTGCAGAACAGAGTCAAAGAATAAAAGAATTATAAAATCCTTTAAGACACCACCCTACTTAACATTTTTATCAATGATAACATAGACAAAAGATGAATACATATTTTGGTGTTAAAATAATAGCTAATATGTGAATGACAGAGTACATTTTCATTAAACTCCATAGCTAATATGTGAATGACAGAGTACATTTTCATTACTATACTACAGTAATAGGGGTATCTGGGTTGCTCAGTAGGTTGGGTTTGTGAGACCGAGCCCTGCCTTGGGGCTCTGTGCCAGGCTTGGAGCTGCTTAAGTTTCTCTCTCCTCCCTCTACACCGCTCTTACCACCATAAGTAAATAAATAAAATAAAATACTAAACTAATAAGATTAAATTGAAGAGGAGGAAATAAAATTTTGCACTTAAAATTTTTAATACAATTCTAATATGGAAAGTGCCTGCATCTTTTTATAAAGAAATGAAGAAATAGAAAATAAGACTTAAAGATCTGGGTAATTTCAAGCCCAAACCATGACTTTTCTAACAGGAAGAGCTACCTTGGGTTTCATTAGCAGTGGTTAGCAACAGCATACAGAGCTGGGTTAATCTATCAAAATCTGCACTAGCCAGATGGAGTGTTGCATTCAATTCCGAATGCCAGATTTCAGGAAGGGGATTGAAAAGCTGATCCACTCACACAGAAGATCATCATGTTTAGACAATGTGGGAGAAAAGAGATTTCCTGGCTCATCAGAAGTGTGAGGATATTGAAGGGGAGTACAAGTGTGTTCAAATTTTGATTGAAACTGAGGAGGACATTTCTGGTTTAGGAATTGGCTTAGATTCAAATCGACTTAGAAATAGTATCAGGTAATAAATAGTGCCCTTCAGTATGAAGATGTTTTCATTGTTATGTAGGATGGTTTCTATTAGAATCTTTGAGCTTACTCCATCAATGTATGTGTCCTGATGGTTTCTGATCAGTGATGAATAGTCCGAGATACTAAAATCTCAACCTCTTAAATTAGTGTGCCTCAGAAAAGAGTCCTGTTATTATGCTCTTCGTTTGATGGAAATTTCCAAATCTAGGCAAACCATAGGTTTTGAGCTCAGATCTGGACTGCATTCTGAACAGAGTACATACAATGATCAGTTCCCTTTGGGGAGCAGTTTGAAAGCTGTCGTTTCCGAGGATTAGTGATATCCATTCAGGGTCGCCTAGGGAGTTTATCACAGATTCTGATTGATGAGGTTTTAGATGGAGCTAGGAGACCTTCCTTTTAGATATTTCTCAGGTGATGTGAAGAGGGCCTATGTATTCCACCCTTGACTTAAAGGAGATACAGTGGATGGTGAATGGATTTCAGTGCCAAAACTAATCTTTGTCTCACTCCTGCCTGAAATTCTAGAGTTAGAGTGACATTTCTTACTGTTCCCTCCTGGTTGATCTATAAACGGTGAAAGCTTAAATTTTGTAGTGATATCGGTCATTTATTCATTAGTATGAATGAAGCGTAATGGAAGTGTTTGATGAGGGAAGGTATAAGGGCAAAGAAATGAAGGCACTGGATATTGGAGTTGAAAGACAGAAACAGGGGCGCCTGGGTGGCTCAGTGGGTTAAAGCCTCTGCCTTCAGCTCAGGTCATGATCTCAGGGTCCTGGGATTGAGCCCCGCATCAGGCTCTCTGCTCTGCAGGGAGCCTGCTTCCTCCTCTCTCTCTGCCTGCCTCTCTGCCTAGTTGTGATTTCTCTCTGTCAAATAAATAAAATATTAAAAAAAAAAAAAAAGAAAGACAGAAACAGCACGGATGACTGATAGTGGTTTCTCTTTCCCCAACTTAAGATACCAGGACAATAATTTGCACAGTTCCAAGAAGAATCACTCATGGTGTAATCTACATGAGTGATGCCCAGCCCCCTCGGAGTTGTGCACTGTACGGCAGGAACAGCTGTGCATATGGCCCTTAATGCCTGTTAAGTCTCTTTCTACACTCATAACCAAATGATTATTTTAAAACCTAAACTTGATTGTGTCCTTCCGATTAACTCTCAGGAAAAGGTCAATAAGGCCTGTTATTTTCTGACTCCTAGCTTTCTACTAACATCTTCGCTCTTTCTCTAAAATAGGTCAGATTTCCTAAATCCTTGGATGGCATTGTTATTTCACTTCTCTCTGCTTTTATAAGTGTATTTTTTCTGCCTGTAATAAGTGCTTCCCCCTTTCTCTCTCTCTCTCTTTTTTTTTTTTTGTCTTCTTAAATCCTCCTTCACTACAGTTGAAACATTGAGTACCAACATTTGTTTAAGCATTAACTATGTTCCCACAAGACCTTTTCATCCATCATGCAGTTGTCATAGAACTTAGAATATTGTGCACAATTTCCCACCAAATGAAAACTTCTCATTTTCAGGAACTACGTCTTGTTTGAATCTCCCATGGTGACTGCCACTCAGAAGTTGTTCAAAGAATGTTGAGTCATGAAGGAGTCAGTTGGGGCAAACAGCGTGAAATCATCTAAGCATGTAGAACTGTCATTTAACCTGCGTCATGATTTGTCTCCAGTGTGGCCTTGCTTTGATTTGAAGGAGAACTGGAGTCTTAGTATTCAGGAAAAGCATATTTTGAAGAAATGAGAATTGTTCTAACAGTTTCTGGACCTTAAAAAATATCTTATTACCGATCATGGGTGGTGCCAATATTTACCAAATTGTAGAGCTCCTACTCCTTAAAGGTCTGAATAACTTTTTTTATTCTGTAAGGGTTTTCAATAGAAGTTGCAGTAGAGAAGAACTGAAAAACTTTTAAGAAGGAATACAGAAAGTATTGGAAATCAAATTTATGATGAATGTGTTCAACTTGTTTCTTAAGTATATTATTAGGCTAATTTTAATGTTAATTTTTTAAACAAATATATAACCTGGAACCAGTAAAAACAAACAAACAAACAAAAAACCTTCACAGCCAAAGTTCTAGAATGATTTTTAAACTGTTACAAAACTATCTTAGAATGTTAGAGTATTTTATTAGCTTAGAACTCTTCCGTAACATCCCAAATAGAAGCCCAATCTCTCTACCCGAAAGTAAAAGATTAAAGTGTTGTATGATCTTTATCCAGTACTTAATCTACATTTACCTAAAGATGGATAGTGTCTTTTCTTCTGCACATTTTCCCTATTTTCTTTCTGCATTGATTGCATATTTAGAATTTTTAAGGTTCTAATGTTAACATTTATGGAAGAACATAAAAATAGAATATAAAAATGGAAGAACATAATAATACTCTGTCACCGTAGCAGGGAGTAATAAATATCTCTTGAAAGAATAACTATTTAAGTAGACAGGTCATTTAAATATAAGATATGCAGGTGATTTTACTGTTTCTGGCAGGATTATTCACCTCTGTGACTGCCAAACTCCAATTCTATAGTTCAGGCATATTTCATGCTTTACTTAGAAGTTACCTTTGTAAGATGTATGAAATACAAACTCCTAAAGCATCAATATAGAATGTTTTTCCCCCATATTGTATTGGTTTATCTTGGACTAACATACTGAATTGGAGATTTCTCCTGCCTTTCCTTTTCATTAACTTCGATGGGAGTGTTTTCCTATTTAGAAAATAGTTTCTCATTGCTTCACATGACAGAAGAGAAACGATTTGAAATAAAAGATTAAAAACATATCATGAGTTAACTGCAGGAAAAAGAAACTAATATTCGTTGGATATGTACTTTTGTCCTTTTTTTTTTTTTTTTTTTGCCTGATTGGGCGAGGTACTTAATTCCCATGATGTATTTTAATCGATAAATAATTCTAGAAGGCCACAGTTAACTTACTGATTTAGCGAAGGTTTTAGAGCACCTTCTTTGTGTGGGTTTAGTGCTAGTGGGGAGGCAGTTTCACGGAAACAGGGCAGATGCATTTTGCCCCTTAGGAAGCTCACATTTAAGAATTCTTGATTAAATTACACATGTACTCCTGAAGAGAAAGACTTAAACAGTTTATATGACTGGCCAGAAGCCACAGAGCTAGAAAGGTGTGAGGTTCTGTTCAAACCCACGTCTGACAACAGAGTGCTGCTTTTGACTCTACTCTGCTGTGTTGCCTTTTCACTGAGATATATTTGATACCTGATTTTACAGTTTACAGATAAGGTAAAAACACTTTACAGATAAGGTAAAAAAAAATCGGTTTTTTATACCACTGCTAAGTACCATCTTTTAAAATAAACTCATTTTTATTGAATGAATTGTGAAACCTTAATTTTAATTACAAGCGGAGCCCTGTCTTGCGATGGAGATTATAAATTGAGAGTCTCAGAAATTTAAATAACTGCACGGTCAATCTCTGAGTGCTGGGTTTTCCAAACAGCCTTGTAAATGTGCAGGAAATAAACATTTCAGAGTTGCTTTTCTGACAAAAAAAGGTGGTTTGAGGCAACACAAATACACTACTGCATTTTCTGCTGCCAAGCTTGCCTTGTATAAATTAGATTTATTACGTACAGTGCATGAAGAAGTTTTGCTCCAAACCTGTGCCGCTCTCATACCTTTCCATCTTACCACGTGTGCAGCACGACTGTGAAAGAGCTTAGTTTATTTGTGATTGACTAAAGATTACCTCTAAATAGGAACTTTGGAAGACCTCTCAAAGTGCTACAACCTTTAATTTACCCACGGAGGTACAATTTACTATACCTCATCTTCCTAAAGCTGCACATCTGTCAAAGCAAAGGGTTGTCATTAAATTTCCTTGGCATTTTATGAAACTACACATTTTAGAGTAGTATAGTCCTGCAGAATTCCACACTAACTGAAATGAAAAACAGGTTGGTGTGGTGGTTAGGAGAATGATCTTTGAAGTAATAAAGATCCCAACTCCACCATTAAACACATATGTCATCTTAATACAATATTTAGCTTCTGGAAGTCATAATTTTCTCATCTGGAAAATGAGATAATATCTACTTTGTAGGGTTGTTCTGTGGATACAGTGTATTGTAAAGCATTAAATCAAAAAGAGTATCTGGAATAAATATGCTCATTTAAATGGTAGTTTGAAACATCTCACCAGCATCTGCTACTACCCCCACCTTTATCTTTTATTGTTCAAGCATGATGTGTGGCACGAAGGACACAGGCCTTCCATCCCATCTGATCTCTCACAACATACACTACTCATTTTCCCTTGGGCCACAGAGAACCAGCTTATACTGGTTTGACATTTGTCAAAATGTCCTGACCATATCAATTAAGCATTTTTCTTTGCTTGTGTTTCTTTCCCAAAGACGGCAGGATCTCTCATGAACCATTCCACTGAAAAGCTGATTAGCTCAAGCTTACTATTACACAGATTTCTTTGGAATATGAGAAATGGTATTGTAACCAAGCTCCAAAATGAGTGATCTTCCTTCCAAATTTCTATAAATGTCACTTAACATATTATTTATTGTATTACCACTGATGACAGAGGTAAGATCAATGAACTCTTACTTGGAATGCCCACTTCTCAGGTAATTTATGAGGATGAATTATATCATCCGTAAAGTATTTCACAGGTATTTTCAATGAGAGTATTAATTTTTATGTTATAAATTTTGCAAAACAAATTTAAGGTTAAATTATCCTCGTTAAACTTGGATTTTAACTATTTAAATTAATATTTGTGTTTACTTAGAATGTGAAGCAAAATATAAGCTTACATTAAGTAAATTTCAACTTTCTTAAAAGTTACCTAACCATTTCATTAGGGCTAATATATTATTTAAGATTGAGTTATAAAACCAATTAAGATTAAGCTATAAAAAAATGATTCTAACTATATGAATCATTTGGATAGCCCTGCCAGTTTTTTTTTTTAAATTTTTATTTATTTATTTGACAGAGATCACAAGTAGGCAGAGAGGCAAGCAGAGAGATAGAGCCAGAAGCAGGCTCCCTGCTGAGCAGAGAGCCCAAAGCTGGGCTTGATCCCAGGACCCTGAGACCATGATCTGAGCTGAAGGTGGAGACTTAACCCACTGAGCCACCCAGGCGCCCCCTGCCAGTTGGTTTTGATATGTACTTTGGTTATTAGCTGATTAAGTAACTTTAAAAATCACATGCTGTTCACTGGGAATAATGTGGCCTCATAGATGGGGAGTGTTTGGGAATTTTATCTCCCTATATAAAGTTTACTAAATAATTTAATATATAACTTGTTAGGCTCTACAATTGTTTAGGATCATCTTGAGACCTCCATTCACATAAAAAATTATTTTTCTGCTTTATTCTAAATTATATCATAAGATTCTGTTAAAATTAGCAGTTTATTGCATGGAGCACTGGGTGTTGTGCAAAAAGAATGAATACTGTTATGCTGAAAAAATAAATAAAATGGAGAAAGAAAAAAAAACCCCCCCCCCAAAAAAAATAAATAAAATTAGCAGTTTATGCAATTTTCACTCAGGCTGTTTCCTTCACTTTGTATCTTTTTTAAGCCCAAAGTACTTGTATTTATCTGGAAGCTCTAAGTACAAATTGCAATGACAGTACCATATAGTTTCTTACACACATGATGACTGAAAAGATCTTTTTTAAATGTACAAGTACACTCAAATGCATAAAACATAGAAATTAGGTCAACATTTGCATATATTCACAAATCAAAGAATTTATACTTAAAAACTATTGCCACATCTTAATTTAAACTTTTTATTATGATAAACTAATCTCTTAAGTGACTAGTTACTGAGAAAATTGCTTAAATTTTAACATTACTGGTCTGTAAGTTTTCTAAATGTGGTTTGGGTGTAAAATATTTTAACAATCTGAGGCAGGAATTTGAGAACAAAATTAGTTTCAAATATAAATTGAGTTGTGAGCAGTATTTCATATGTTATATTCTTTATGTTGTCCACTGAGTGTCAGATTAGCAGGAAATAGCAAAAATGACAAAAATAAAGATGTGAACATCCTGAAATAAAGACAGTACTACATGCAAACTAATTAAAAACAGAGGGATGAGTAGCTTGGGAAGTGTTAAGATATCTGGAAAACAGAAAATAAGGATTGCTTTGGCCTTAACATAATGTGAAAGGACTAAATCCTCTACTAGCAATAAAGAGAAAAGAGGAGCTGACTCTGAGCAATAAACACTCATTTATCAGTGGAAATAAGATTAGACAGTTTTCATTTTAAATATGTTTAATTTTGGAAATTTAAAAATATATAAAATATATATATAAAAATATATAATTTGTCTAGTAGAAAACAGTTTTCTTGGCAGTTACCTAAAGACATTGATAATGAAAATATTACATGTCCTTCTTAAGTCATATGCTTTTATAGGCACAGATGGACTTTCTAATTTTTCAAATGGAATATGTCCAGTTGTTAAAATATAAAATTCAGCAATTACATGAAATTACACAAAGGAATAAAAAGTAAAGGATAAATTGATAAAAATGGAATGAAAGTCTGTTTCCCAGTTTCTACTTTTAGATCTTTAAGCTTCAGAATCACACAGAAGTTTACAACTGTATGTAATTTTTGTTAGGCTTATCTTTTACATTACGATTATGGCACACAACTGTATGTTGTTCCAGTAAGTGTTCATTGAGAGAATATTTTCTTTTTTTAAAAGATTTTGTTTATTTGAGAGAGAGAAAACACGAGCAGGGAGAGGGATGGAGGGAGAAGCAGATTCACCACTGAACATGGAACCTGACATGGTACTCAATTCCAGGACTCTGGGATCATGACCTGAGCTGAAGGCAGATGCTTAACCAACCGAGCCACCCAGGTGCCCAAGAAAATATCAAGTATATATTTGGTATTAAGTGCTATAAATGTGAGAATAATTAAGCCTGATTCTTGTATACCTGAAAGAAAAAAACCCAGCTATACCTCATCCATCAATTCAGTAAATCATTCATTGAATGTAGTGTCTCTTTTGAGTGGCAGACACTGTGTTAGGCATTAGAAATAGGAGTACAAACACGAAACTGTCCTGGTCTTGATCTAATGGATGGAACAGAGGCAAGGGGGTGTGGTTAGTCCTGGCAGCATGGTCTGAGAATGATAGAGCCAGTAAGAAAGACATAAATACACTAGATAGGGCATAACTGAGAGAAAGGAGGCGACCTTTAAGTTGACTCTTGAGAGTTGTTGAGGAGTTGGACAGGGAAGGGGTATGGAGGACTTCTCATGCAAAGGCAAGGTATATAAAAGCTTAGCAGATAGTTACCTCAGTAAAATAGAGCAAATCATGCTGGTTAGGAAGTGGCTTAAGACCAACAGAGGTCACATCTTGCTGGTCCTTGAATTTTTTTTTTTATTCAAGTGTAATTAACATACAGTGTTATGTTAGTTTCAGGTGTACAGTATAGTGACTCAGCAATTCCGTATATTACTCAGTGCTTATAAAGATAAATGTACTCTTAATTCCCATCACGTGTTTCATCCATCCTTCCATCACCTCTGGTAATCATCTATTTGTTCCTAAAGTTAAGAGTCTGTTCTTGTTTTTAAGTTAGTCTCCTTTTTTTCTCCCTTTTGTTTGTTTTGTTTTGCTTCTTCCACATATGAGTGAAATCATATGGCATTTATCTTTCTCTGACTGACTTCACTTAGCATTATACTCTCTAGATCCATCCATGTTGTTGCAAATGGCAGAATTTCATTCTTTTTTATGGCTGAATAATATTTCATTACACATACACACATACATACCACACCTTCTTTGTCCATTCATCTGTCAGTGGACATTTGGGCTGTTTCCATAATTTAACTATTGTAAGTAATGCTGGAATCAATTTTGGGGCATGTGATTTTTGATTTTAGCCATTCTGTCAGGTATAGCATGATATCTGATTATGGTTTAAATTTGCATTTCCCTGATGGTTAGTGATGTTGAGCGTCTTTTTATATGACTGTCAGCCATCTGTATGTCTTCTTTAGAAAAAATGTCTGCTCAAGTCCACTGCCCACTTTTTAAATTAGATTATTATTATTATTATTTTGGTTTTAAGTTGTAGAAGTTCTTTATGTACTTTGGATTCTAACTCCTTATGAGATGTATCATTTGCAAATACCTTTCTCATTCAATAGATTCCTTTTTTGTCTTGTTTTTGATCTCCCTCACTGTGCAAAACCTTTTTATTTTGGTATAGTCCCCATAGTTTAATTTTGCTTTCGTTTCCCTTGTCAGAGGAGACAATATCTAGAAAAAGTTTCTACATTCAGTGTCAGAGAAATTACTGCCTATGTTTTTCCTCTAAGAGTACCCTGGTTTCAGGTCTCACATTTAGGTCTTCAATCCATTTTGAGTTTATTTTTGTGTATGGTGTAAGAAAGGGGTCATTTTGTCTTTTTGCATGGAGGTGTCCCATTTTCCCAACACTATTTGTTAAAGAGGCTGTTTTGTTTTTGTATTTTTAAAGAGGTATGTTTTTGCCTCCTTTGTTGTAGATTAATTGGCCATTCAAGCATGGGTTTATTTCTGGTGTCTCTATTCTGTTCTACTGATCTGTGTGTCTATTTTTGTGCTAGTACCATACTGTTTTGAGCACTATAGTTGTGTAGTATATCTTGAGATCTGAGATTGTAGTACCTCCAGTTTTCTTCTTTTTCAAGCTTGCTTTGTCTAGTCGGGATCTCTTGTGGTTCCATACAAATTTTAGGATTATTTGTTCTAGTTCTGTGAAAAATGTTGTTGGTATTTTGACAGAGATTGTATTGAATCTGTAGCTTGCTTTGGGTGTTATGGACATTTTTATAATATTGTATTTTTAGATGATACTTTACTTTTGAAGGACCTTGGACTGGGAACTAACATGATTAGATCTGTAATTTAGAGAGGTTATTCTGATAACAACATAGATAGGAGATGGATTGATCGACACTTTGCAAAGTCATTCTGTTAACACTCAGGTAACAGATGAGTTGAAAGCAAGAGATTAGAGCCAGGACACAAGTTAGGACACTATGATGGTAATAAAGATAAAATACAAACTAGACAGTGTTATTGTCAAGTTTTAGGGGAAGGTTATGTCATATCATTTGTCATGTCCTGTCCTCAGAGAGGCCTTCTTTTACAACCTCCTTTAAATTAGGTATTCCCTTTGCCATTTTTCACTATTATTTACTAGCACAGCCTTCTCTTTCCTTTATAATATTTACTATAATTTGTAATACTTTAAAAAAAAAAAAACTCTTTTATCTCACCACTAGACTATAACTCGTAGACGGGCTGAACCCATGAATGCTTTGTTCGCAGTTGTGTTCCCAATACCTCAGAAAAATATTTGGTACATAGTAGCTGTTTGATAGTTATCAGTGTATGTGAAGAACAAACAAGGGATTTTTTTTTTTTTTTAACTTAGGCAACTAGGTATATGGCATAACCAGTCACTCAGAGAAGAAATGCAGGAGGAGAAGCAAATTTGGAGGAGGGAGAATATGGTTTCAATTTTGTGCCTGTAGAGATGCTTTCCTTTAAAAGTGATCATCACCTAAGAGGCGATTGTGCGTATGTTCGTGAAATTCATGAGAAAGGAACAGATTAGAATTGTAGATTTGAACTTCTTTCTGAAGATTTAGAAATTTATGAACTAAAGCAGATGAGGGTGCCCAAAGAGAGTGAGAAAGAATTAGGAGATGGCCTCCCTGTGATACAACATGGCTGCCTAAGTGCAGGAGAATTGCTAATAGGCATTAGAGGAGGAAAGTATTAAATCTTTCCAAGGTACCAAGCAGAAACTGGGACAAGAACTACCGAAACAAAGAATCATAGAAATGGTTTTACATTCTAAAGAGCTAGATGAAGCAAAATTACATGAGGGGGCATAAAACTCCAGTGCTTTGAGAGCCCAGTGAGTAGTAGGTCAGCATGGTGCAGCAGCCTTCTAGGGCATGTGATCCCTGTGGGTGGAGTGGTAGGAAAGGTGGGTGAGGGAGGAACCACTGTGACACACCTTGTTTGCCCTACTAAGGAGTTTGGAATTTAACTAGTAGGTAATTAAGAATCATTGAAGGATTTTAAGGAAGGAGGGTTTGCTACATTAAGTTGCCCCTCCTCCCCCAATGCCATTGCATTCTGTATTTTTCGGATTAGTGCGTATTCACTTTTGTGCGTCTTTTTGTGTAACTTCCATGAGGCTGGGAATCCGAATGTGACCTTGGATTCTAACTGCCTTAGCTCCTAACTAGTACCATGACTTGGGACCTTAAATATCTTCTTTGTGTTCCAGCCTTGTTAATTTAAAAAAATCATAAAGTTGGCTGGATTAACTCTAACGTCACTTCTCGCTTTACAATTTTGCGGTGGTATTACGTGCTCTGGAAATGGAATTTGACATATACTGAAAATGTCCAGTCATTTTATTGGCCAGAAATAAGGGGGAAAAAAGTCTTTGGTTCCTTTTATGATCATGAGAAAGCTACTGAAAAAAATGTAAAGATCACTGAAGTAGTCGTTTTCAAAACATGGGACAAAAGTGGAGACATGAAGTTAGAAACTAGTAACAGATTTAGGTTTGAAAAGTGTATCAGAGTGGGAGAGGAGCTGTTCTGTGAAAATTCTACCCATCTCTTTACTTGTTCCAGGGAGAAACTGGGTAGCTGAGGGTTAAGGGACTCGGAAGAAATTGTTGAAGATTATTTGTGCCTTGGGTTCCACTTCCTCTCTGGGAGTTTCACACTATTCCAGAGGACAGGGCCAAGGAAGACTTCATAAATAGCCTACATTTCTTATGATTTTATTTTTCATTTAAGGACCGTATCAGTCAGGATAGACAAGCTGGTACTGAAGTAGGAAACAGCCCTCGACTCAAGACCTTAAGGTTTATTTCTTGCTCCATCATTCATTGTCCATCATGCTTTGGCTTGGAGCTGTGTCCATATTACCCCTCCTTCAAGACAGAGGTGGTGGAGCAGCTGCCGTCTGAGGCATCGCCAGTCAGAGGCAGGGGAAGGACGGTCTTTCTTGGGCAGTTAAATGCCACACCCTGAGAGTAGCATTTAAGGCTTCTCCTTAAACTCTTTAACCATAGCTAGGGGCATGGCTCCACGCAAGCAGAGAAAGCAGGCAGTTGTTAGCCCTCCAGAGTGTCCAGAAGAGAGGGGAGTTGGGAATATTTTACAAACACCACTTTGGTTTGTCTTTCTAGTTATCACTAGGTAAGAAAAAGTATTTTCCCCAGAGTTAAAAAAAAATACACACACACACACACACACACACACACATATATCCACACATACACACACACACACACACACACACTATGTCCTTCTCAAGGGAGACAGCCAAAAAGTGTCATCCAGTTAGTGTCCTGTGATCCATTCTTGCCTAGTTAGGGAGTGTATTAGTTCACCAAGGCTGACATGACAAAGTGGTTTAACTCGAGTGGTTTAAACAGAAGAAATTTATGGTCTCACAGTTCTGGAGTACAAGATCAGGATGTCCACAGGGTTGGTTCCTTCTGAGAACTGTGAGAGAGTTCCATTTGTTCCAGGCCTCTTACCTAGACTCTGGTGGTTGGTGGGCCATCTCTGGTGTTCCTTACCTTGAAAAAGCATCTCTCCAGTCTCTGCCTTTGTCTTTACATGGCATTCGCCTGTGTCTGTGTCTGGTGTGTGTGTGTGTATGTCTGTCTGTCTGTCTTCAAGTTCTCTTTATAAAGCTAACAGTCATATTGTATGAGGGTCATGCTAAAGGTCTCATCTCCAAATGTCACACTCTGGGGTCCCAGTAATATTTCAACTTATAAATTTTGGGGAACACAATTTAACCCATTAAGAGGGAGTGATGTACAGGGATTTCTGTATCAGATGTGGATGTGGCTCTATTGATCCAGAGACCTCTAAGTGTAAAACACAGGTTAATAGCCACCTCCCTCTGCACTGACTAATATGCATATACAGATACTCACCTATTGTGCACAGATAGAAGATGGACAGAATCAGCATCATAAATACTGTCATTTGGAAAGGGAAGAAAACAACTCATGCAACATCACTAGTCTGGAATAGTTCCAAAATCTTATCGAGAAACCCTTATTTGGGGATAGTATGCATTTTTTAATTAGATCTTGGTTCTGCTTCCTGGGAGAAGGCCCCTGTGTCTCTGGCTCCAACCTCAGAGGCTCTCCTGGTCTGATTGTACTGTGAGACCACTGGAAACTGGGCATTGGGAAGCATGCCCTTCTTTGAGTCCGGACACCTGTATTTGATCACTTCCTACCCGCAGAGTGTTAGGAGCTGAAATGTTATGTTGAGTCCTGAAAAATCATTCTTTTGCCAGCATCACCCTGTCAAAAACACAACTCCTTTTTAAACTGATTGCAGTCAGCTTTGTATTGCTAATTACAGCTACAGTTGGTTTCTGCATACATGTCTTAGATGCGCTGTGTCTCTATCTCCTTTAGACTGTATGCTTCTCGTTCCCAATTTAGATGCTGATAATATGAGACTATCAGACTTTATTGGGAGACCCTACAAAAAAGCATCTTAAATCTCTTTTCTCTGAGTTATTTTATCATACTGGAAGGATACGTTGAGTACTGTAACTTAATTTGGCTTTCTTCTAAGACAGCCTGGTCCATTCAGTGGTTTCAGCAATGGCTGGGATGCCCCTATTCTGGAGTGATCCTTCCCAGTGTTGAGTAATTAACAGGCATCTTTAGCTCAGGGTCCTTCTTTTATTTATTTTTTTTTTCTTTTGCCATTTGCAAATGGAAAGCAGTTACCTCTCCTTTCTGGCAAATGAGACCAGTTTTTTCTGAGCTCCTCCCTTTCTTGTCCTCTTTATCAAAGTCACCAATGCATGCTACATCCTGTTTTTCAGTCTTTTTGCTGGAGCTACAAGCTCTTCAGGTGCATCTTCTACCTTCTGGAGGTCCTGGAGGCAGCTGTGTTCCCGTATGTTCCTTTCCTGCATCGCATGGACTGCCTCTTCCCAGCCTCTAAGGGCAGGTTTCTCACCATCTGCCACCAGGTCCCTAACCTATTGCCTCATGTATTAGTGATTTTTTTTTTTCTTTTACAGCAAGCAACATCCTACTTTTATCTGTCAGTTCCTGAATGGCTTTTTATTTTGCCATCTGTGGTGTATGTCACAATTTAGACTGGTACCTTAGGTGATGCTTTATTAAAAATCAAACTAAAGATCTTAGACTCATTCTGTAGTGTAGAGAAGGGAATTGAAGAGCCAATTAGAATTGGAGTGGGTGAAGATTTTTTTGACCAGAAATAAAAATACATGCTTATAAAAAGATTAGCTTAGAGGGGTGCCTGGGTGGCTCAGCTGGTGAAGCCTCCAAGTCTTGGTGTTGGCTCAGGTCATGATCTCAGAGTCATGAGATTCAGCCTTGCCTCGGGCTCCACGCTCAGTGAGGAATCTGCCTGAGAGTCTCCCCCCACCCCCGTTTAGGCGCATGTGTGCGTGCACTCTCTTAGTCTCTCAAATAAACACATTTTTTTTTTAAAGGTTGGCTTAGAATTGATTCATTCATAGAAGAAATTATAAAAGCTTTAAGAAACACCTTACTGTTGAGGATGGAGAGGTGGGGCCATGCATATTAGATAAAAATTTAATACAAAAACAAAATATAGCCAGTTAAAATTGTGTTTTTAGCACTAAAGAGCTGTCTCTTCAATCAGATTAAATCACTAACAACCACGTTATATTTATCACTTTTTGGGGGGCTTCTGTAACCACTTTTAGTGAGTTCATGATGTGGAGGTGGGGGATTCTGGGGAAGGGGCAAAGAGATCCTGAGTGATTACTGGGATTCAAAAACAGACTCCTTTCTTCAAAATTTAAAATCTGAATTACAGCAGTGAGGCACATGTAGAAGTTGAGAAAACAACTTGATGTTTTAATGGTGCAATGTTGACCATAGTGGGTGAACATTGGAGCAGAGGAAAATCAGTATAGACTGAAGTCTTCAGGGATAATTTCACAGAAGCTGTTGGCTTTGAAGAATAAATGATGATTGAGGTGGGAGCGAAGAAAGGGCCATTTCAGAATTCAACCCTGCAACCACACTGGTAATATTAAAAATATTCTAAGGTCCAAAAGCATTTAGTCAAGTTCGTGCTATGATTCTAGCCCTCAGTGAACTAGTGTGCATTTTGACAGGCAATGGCCTTCTGATTCTTTCCTGTTTCTATTTCTATTGATCACGGAGCTAGGCAGATTACTGCAAATTGTATTTTGCTGTTCATTTTTTGTGACACCAAGAGCAATAGTGTGTGCTAAGTCAGAGGCATAAATGCACAGCCTGGTATTAAAGTAATGCTCCTCCACCCCTCTCCACATACCCACATTGCTTTCCTGACACACGTGCAAATATGCAGGCATTTCCTAAAAGTGACAGCTAATGGTATAAATTAACCTCCTGAATCTGGTTCTGTCATTTTCAAAAGTACTGTAGCACATAAAAGATAGTGGTGAAATATGAATAATAAATGGGAGGAAGAATGGCATGCCCTCCCACTGCTTTCAGAAGCAAATGGAGGGTTCCACTATCAAGAAAATTATAGCCTCTAGGTTGGTTTATTACTGAGATTTTCAAACAACCTTCCTTACAATGAACTAATTTAGGCTTGGGAAAAAATAACAGAGGATGGTTCTTTCTAAATTTCCTTTTAAAATTATGAAAGGCACGCTGAATATTGAACTTCATCAGTGGCAGAATAAAGGCAAACTAGCAATCGTTTATCACCATGACAAATGCATTCCATTTAATTAGAAGAGCAGGTAAAAATTTAATGCCAGATGGAATGCTTTTTGCCTGGTATTTTCAGGCTCTTAGGATTTTGAGGTAAAATTAGTTTGTTTTATTTTACTAAGGAATCATTGAGCAACAGTTGACTAATATTGATACAGGTCATTGTATGAGGGAGAGATGAAGAACTAAGGAGAACATGTTCATAGCTTAGAGCCAGAGATGTCCCCTACCACCTCACCTATTGCCTTCCCACTCATGTTAGACTTTATTGCTGAACTAATTAAATAGACATACTCATAGACATTGCAAACAGAGGAACGTAATAGAGCTTGCAATATTTTTCTTACTTTGGAATTGAGCATGTGGTAGATCCATGCATATGTGTTTCTTTTTTTTTTTTTTTTAAAGATTTATTTATTTATTTGACAGAGAGAGATCACAAGTAGATAGAGAGGCAGGCAGAGAGAGAGAGAGAGAGAGGGAAGCAGGCTCCCTGCTGAGCAGAGAGCCTGATGTGGGACTCGATCCCAGGACCCTGAGATCATGACCTGAGCCGAAGGCAGCGGCTTAACCCACTGAGCCACCCAGGCGCCCCCATGCATATGTGTTTCTAACTGTAAAATCTGTAGAGAAATTGTGAAATACCAGAATTTTACAATTGGGTGCAGCTCTATTGACTAATAGGATTAAAGAGAGATGCTCCTTTGATTTCATTTTACATTCTAAAAATTTTTTCTTTGTATTATTTAGTTTGGTGAATTTTTATTTTTTATACTCTTAGCAAGTCTCTGTTCTCTGATTCAGAAACTTCTAGACACACCTTTTTACAAAAAGACATTGCCCTCTAAATTCAGACCTGATGGAAATATCATTCTCTGATCTGTTGCTTTAAAAATGGATATAAAAGAAAATTATTTTGTTGGAAAGAATTAAAGCTATTTTGTAAATAATCAGAAATATTAGTTGTTAAATAGTTTAAAATAGTTCAGAATACCAAAGTCATGGAATTAGAGTGATACAGATATATACATTGTATCATAAATGATTACATTTAGAATGGATTATCATTGATCTATAGTACAAGACATGAATCTGATACAGTAGTCATTGCAAATGCATATATTTATATGATGTGATATTGTGTAATACAGCAATAGTTGGGATCATTGACTTTTTTTTTTTCCATTTTTGAGTTTGCTCTTATCTGTCTGTAAGTGGGGATATTTACTCTGATGTAATTCCCATTTGCACCTGAGAACAAGTGCACTCTTGTAGAGTGAAGTCAGGATAGAATATAGAGGTGATAGAATAAAAGGAAGTACATTTAGAAATAATATTCTCCCACAATCTTAATATGCAGAGGGGAAAAAAAAGACAATTTTAATAACTACTAAGACTATTCTTGAAAAACTAGCCCCTAAGGAACTCTTAAATTCTGCAGAACCATTTCAAAATTGCAGACCTATTCCCTAATCATGCCCTTTTCTCCTCCCCCCCTCATCGTCTGAAAACTGCTTTTTGCTTGTAATCTACTCAAATTTTAACAAGTCAAGCCTCTGCCAGAATGCTAGAATTATCTCCCCAATCCAAAAGAACTCAGATTCTGAAATCCTCTCCTTACCCTACCTTGTCTCATGCATGGTGTTAATTCTTGAATATAGAAGATATTTTTTAATCTCCCACATTTTCTGTAATTTTGGTAAATGTAAATTCAGGAAGCACTAAGTATAGATATGTAATTTTTCTAGTGATTTCTATATTGTCCTCAAGGAGATGCTTTATTTGCCTTATCATCACTCCCATGGGTGACTTCACCTGGAATGAGAGGATTGGTAACAATCTCTTTAAGCTGGATTTCACTAAGGAGAACTGTATAGAGAGGATAATGGCAAGGAGAGCATCATGGAACCAGAGATTGCCTGGCATCACCCCTTGCACCATCACTCACTACCCATGTGCCCTTGAGCAGGTTATGTTAACTCTATGAGCTCCTCTGTAAAGTGTGTATAATGTTAGTATCTTCTTGCCAGGGTGATAGGAGGACTTCAATGGCATAATTTATATTGAGTGTTAAATTAGTCCCTGGCATAAAATAAGCCCTCAGTAAGTGCTGATTTTTATTCAATTTCCCTGTATTATTTTTGTTTGCCTTTTTAAAAATTGATCAATGAAACTATTTTAAGAAGCTCTTAATGTTCCTATAAAAAATCAGCTCCTATTTTTATAGTCTCCAAGTAGGAGAAAACGCAGACAGTATGAGATACACATAAATTTTAGTATAATATAGAACAGGAAAGCCACTTAGTTTCTGTGGAGAGCTGTGAATACAAAAAGGCTTTGGACCGATGGGGACAGAACAAGAGCTGACTAGCGAGGGCCAGCCTCAGCCCAGGTACGGAAAAGTCCTCTGATGACTCCAGCCTTCCAGTATGAAATGAGCCTGCTTTGTGAAGTGGGAAAGTCCTTGTTGCTTTCAGCAGAAGAGGATCCCAAGAAAGACTGGTTGCTCCTGTTTAGCAAAGTCACACAGATGGGCGCAGTGTCCCGGGTCCAAAGTATGACCCTCGATGTTACAGGTTCTGGAATTTCTTTTTGTGAGGTAACCAGAAAATCAAACTCTGGAATAATAAGTCATTAGAGATTCACATATGAGCGGGATAAAATGGTACTATCTCAAAAGTCACATAATAATATGGTCAGGAGATGATCAATTTTGGTCATTTGCCCAAGAAACTATATTAGATAGTGCGTGACATAAATCCCTAATTTTGGTCAAAGGAAGTGGAACATAAAATCATTGCCACCTGAATGTGATGCCCTTAAATTTCTTGTATCTCTAGAACGTCTCCATCTCCGTAAGGTTTAGCGGCATCATTGCCCAATACCAGGACCTCTCACTTCACCTTGACAGGCTTCACACATACTGATTGTTCCTTGGTAGCAACCACTATTCCTAACTTGATGTGATAATGCCAGACTCTTGATGAAAATATTCTTTTTTTAAACCAATTATGAGACTGTTGTGTAAGTTCTCTTGTCCTTTCTTAAATTACAATCCTAGGGATGACTCCCAAATGAGGATGAGATGTTTTATGTTGACTCAAACTGAGGCTAGGTCTTAGACAAGACAAAGCTTGTTCTGTCTAATGGATCTGTCTCAAGTGTGCTATTAAAATTTTGAATATCTTTTTCTGGTGATTTTTATCTTTTGTGTCCTTGCTTTCCTTCCTCTTTAAATGTGTTAACTGTTTTCTAGACAGTTTTAGAGTCTGTTCTCTTGTTTTCTCTACTATTTTATTAGAAGAAAAGTAGTTTTCATTTAAAGATGGTTATGATCAGGTGAGGCACACAGAACCTTCTTTGCTTCTATGTTTTATTTACTACTTTCTAGAAAGCATATTAGACCTTTTCCCCATTATTAAAAGCTTAAAGGTACAAATCTAATTGTTCCTTGATCTTATTCTTTCTCCATTTACTAAATTGATATTTTCCTTTGCCTGATTCTGCCAGGACCTCCTGAGTTTCTGATTTTCCATCGTTAAACCAATACACACAGCTCATAAAAAATAATAGTTACCAAGTGACGGGTGCTTTTGAAAAACTCGCTTAGTTTATACGTTCAGTGAAGATGTTACCTCTAAATCAGCAGCTGCTAATGACCTTTTGTTCCAGGGAGCTGTGAGAAGTCCAGATGGAGTCTTGGAACTGAAGCACAGTTTAGGCTTAGCCCTGAGCTGGTATTTTCCAAATGTACCTTGTTGAGTTTTATCTTGTGCCTTAATGGATTTATTCGTAGACTTTTCAAGATTCACTTTGACTTTAATAATAGGGTATTTATTTCCTTGCCTTCTCTTTCCTGTTACCCCTTCCGCCTTCAGCAAAACAACAGAAAGTATTAAATACTTTGTAAAGCCTACAGGGTCCACGCGCCTGCATTCCATTTGGCCACCACTGTTTGCCCATTGAGGGGCCTTTAGGAGTCACAAAATCTCTCTGAATCTGATTCTTCTTATGAAAATGGTAATAACAATTCGCACTTAATCAGGTTTTTGTTTTGTTACTAAATGGGATAATGTGTAAAAATACCAGCACATTACCAGGCACATAATAAATGTTCAAATACATCCTAAGTGTTTCTCTCCAGCTGTAAAAAAGTAATCTTTTGGATTTTTTTTCTTTGTTGTGCTTGTCTTGCCTTCTTTCCTTTCTTTTACTCCTTCCATAGCCATCCAGTGAACACTTAATACCTGCTAGGCACTAGGACACGAAGGGGAATAAGACCCTCCTACTTTACTGAGGTTCTAACTCTCATGGGCAATGGACAAGCA
Organism: Meles meles; assembly: GCF_922984935.1. NCBI lineage: Eukaryota > Metazoa > Chordata > Mammalia > Carnivora > Mustelidae > Meles > Meles meles. Next base: position 63,489,483 of record NC_060072.1, read on the forward strand.
CTGTCAAATGTGGAAAATAAAATGAGGACGTGTGCATAGAGCACAGCAGACATGGGTCAGCAAAGGCCTTGTGGAGGACCAGACTTGCTGGACTAAAAGCTGAAAAGATAAGCAGGAAGACTTGACAAGAGATAGGTCTTCTGTGTAAGGCAAACAACATAATCCAGAGGCACAAGGCAGCCTGTTGAGAACAAACCACATATATTTTATAAAAAGAAAAAGAATGGCAAGGAAACTGATGGGGAGAGAAGAGCTCAGTCCTACAGGGCCTCAGTTTGGATATGCAACACTCCCTTTTTGAGTTAGGGGGAGCATGTTTTCAAAATCTACATCCCTACCAGTATTTCTTTTCCCCTAACCTCGACTGCCATGTGTCCCTTACTGACTTTGCTCTTTCTGCTCATGCGATGGTATCCTATTCCTCAAGCGAGTAGAAACAGGGTGAAAGTTTAGTACATAAGAGGCCTAGAACATTCATAGTCCTCCTATCTGTACTTCACAATCACTCACCTAAGTTACAGGATGAATGTATTTTCATGAGAAATTATAATTGGAAAAATGATGCTAAAAGTTCTTTTCAACAGCAGATGTTTAAATTTTTTTAAAAAAATGAACAAGTGAAATTTTTTGGAAAGGTAAAGTATTAGGTTGACAGTAATATATCTAAGCAAACCAAGACTGGTTAATCTTACTTAATGGACTTATCCTTAAAATATAAAATTGTTTTTCCAAAATCTTTTACATTTGATATAGGTCTGCCTACGTAAGTCGTATGTATCCGTGCTATGGATAAAAGTACCTGAGTCAGATGTGTATGCTTTTACCTTCAAAGACATGTATTTGGAGCCTGAAAAGGGGCTGATTAATTGGCTTTTAATGAGACCAGTTTACTCTTTATAGTTAATGGTGTTTGCCCATTTCTGGGAACAGACTGGGTATTGTGCATATCCAACTTCTGCCCTGTAAACAAAAAAGCCATAATAGGCAATAATAATTTAAAATGTCTATTTTCTTGTATACTACGTGTAAATATGAGTGGGTTTTTTATTTTGTTTTAATTAGGGCTTCTGGAAGGGATTTGTGTTGGATGGGTGTTTCTTCTATAATTGTGTTTCTTTGACGAGGTACAAATATTTAGTTCACTTACTTGCTTTTTGTTCGATAATTTAGAAAAATATGTTTCTATGGAGTTATATCTAGGGCAAAATCGCTTGGTAACTGTATCATGTGATTTCTAACACTGAAAGAGAACTCTGTCCATCTAAGCTTCTAGTGAACTATTAAAAGATGTATGCAGACATGTAAGCCTCAAGCCAGTGTATTGAGCCTGGGCTGCAGAGGTATTCTCCGTGTGACCCTGGGTGTTTATTTACAGGGAGCACAGAGCGCATGTGTGGAATCAGAAGTCAGATTCATAGTTTTTCCTTAACACCTCTAGCCTCGGAATAAATGTACTTCAAGTCCTAAAACACAAATAGGAAAGACTTTAAAATGTCTCTTTGATGAAAGGATGCTCTCACTGAAATTTGGAGAGCTGGGGCCAAATACCACTGCCGTTCTGATGATAGAGCTGGTTCTTGAAACGGGCAGACAAGAAATAGAGCAAATCTTTAAAAATGGCTACTTTGCCCCTCTCCTTCTCCCCTACTAAAAGTTGGAGCTTTTTGCCAGGGAGGAGGGGAGAGCAAAGTTGAGGGTGGAAGGGAATGATGAAGAAGGCAGTGGGGGCAGCTGTTTTTCTGTGCCTGCTGACGTCAACGAAATTGCCAGATGGCATTTGAATGTTTTGCAAAAAGACAGGAGCCTTTTATTACAGCTGTCACATGGGGTTTCATTCATTTGCATTCCCAGAAGTGGTCCAAAGCTTTCCCTAACTGTAGGAGTAATGAGGGCTCTGTACCTTCAGAGATGCAGAGAGCCTTTTGTAGGATGTTGTTACCCTAAGTGGCTCTGATAAGGGACCCATGCTCAGAGAATGGCGTATTTCACTGTCAGCTTCAGAAGGCCATGAACTACTCAGCTTCAATTAGGGCTATAATGTGATCATTCAAAAATCTTCTCTGCAGAAGGTCTTTTGTGGGTCCTAACAGCTTTGGAAACACACTCCATAGCACCTGAAGGGTTTAAAAGGGTTGCACTGAGCTCTAGAGAAAAACACAGGTTCTGCATATTTATCCCAGAACTGCAAAATACCTCGTGTGTAACATACCTGCGCGTGTGTACGAACAGCGTGGCCATCGCCGTCTTGCCCCATGCTGCCTATCAGCCCCATGCCACTGGGAAGGACAAGGAAAAAAATGAACTGGTAGAAAAATCTGTGGTCCATTCATAGAAGAAGGAAGGGAGTTTGGAAATGCCATGGGCCACTCTCAGGAATGGACTCCAGGTCACACTCTTGAGCGAGGCTGACCTATCCTCGTCACTCAATGCTTCCCACTACCGGAAATGTTCATGTTTAACTGAATGGTAAGGACTGGAGTTTCTCAAAATTTTAACCCACTGGGTTATCAAGTACATTTTTAAATACTTCTTTCTGGGACAGGTAATTGGATGAAGTGATTTCCACAGCTACTTCGAGAATGATGAAAGGGATAAGGTACTCATACCAGAGAAGGTCTTTGTCATCATTCCTATAACTCACATTACTTGTTACCACAAATACCAAAATGATTTGCTCCTTTAAGACTGAGCTGTGTTTCCCTGGTCACTTCCTCCTCCTTACCTGAAAGTAATGATGTATTAGAATGTTTGGGTGGTAGTAGGTCTGTGTGCTGTGCTGAACTGAAGAGCATCTAGTATTCCAAGGGAACTGGAGGCGAGCAACCAGAAAGGCTTGAGACTAGCCTATATTCCCTGGTGTCAGTCTCATGCCCACACCGGCAGTGATACTAGAGTACTTAGAGTGGACCGATCATCTGAGTTTGGTCAAAAATCTTTTGCCCCTATTGTCAGGGGCAACACATGGTGTGCGGACATGAAGACTGCCGGCTTGAGTGATGGGCAAACAGAGCCATTCCCTGTATGCCCTATTGTGCAGCCAATGAAACCAGTAAGGTTGCTGTTACTGTTCATCGCTCCAAATGCATATCCAGACTCGGCCATGAAATAGTTTTCAAATATCAACAGTAAAAGTGCAGTTGTGGGGAGTGTGTTCATCTCATTTTAATTTCACTTTCTGGTTCTGCTTTAGGGTCCAGGGAGATTTAGGAGATGACGATGAAGAGTTTGAAGTTTTCACGTAGCACCTTTCAGGTTCCTCTGATTCCTTTCCCCCTCTCATCTGCACAGGCCCATGTGGTGGCATGATCGGTGTCTTATATTCCCAAGCAGATCCAGAGCTGAGCGGTGGCATGAGGTCATGAGCAGGGAACATAAAACCTACGTCAAAGGATACCTCATAGGAGAAAGATGGTATCAAGGAACACAGTCAAAATGAGCAGGATGATGGGAATCAAAAAGAAAAGGGATATAACTATAAATCACCAACCCCCACCCCAGGCAGTACCAGGGTGTTTTGCAGAGAGAATCAAGATTAGAAATGTATTCACAAATACATATCTCACACAAAGTATACTCAGGCCTGGATCTTAAGGGCACACAGGCTCTGGTAGATTTATTACACACTGTGTTCATGTTTCCCCAAGAATAAGCCTTTAGGAAGGCTGGAGTGTTAATAACAGTGTCCTACTTTGCATGTCCCAGCTCCACGTCCACTCTGAATGTGCAGAGCACTTGTATCAGGTACAAGTATTGCCATTGTTGATGCAACAATGGCCCTTATTCATTGTCACCTATCGAACATGCTGGAGTTTGCCTGAGCATTACCAGAATTGAAAGAGTATGTTCCTGAATATCACTCCAGCGGATAGTCATTTTTGCAGTATTGCGCTTGTCCCCACAAAGTCTTGAATTGGCAAGCCTATGATTCATTCATTTCTCAGCTATAGAAACACAGTGTTCTGTTAACTTATCTCCCCTTATCATGAAATAAATTTTCAATGGGGCCATAATATGCTATATGGCATATATTGGGCGTGCTGTAATTCAAAAGTAATATAAAACCATACATCGATGTCACTGTTTTGAAGGTAGTGTCATAGCAAAGAATTGCATGGTCAATTACTGAGCTACCTTAGAGTCAAACCACCATCTAATCTTTCTTTAATAACATCATTTCTCAATCACAGATGGTTAGTATACAGCTTTTAGGGCCTGGTGTCTCATTCCTCATGTTGTAACCCAAAATACAGTTCCACGTTACAAGGAAGCAGGAGCATTTTCTCTCTGACACACAGATAGAACGTTCCTGTGCCTGAGGCAGATGGCCGAGATCTGTGGCTTGCTGGGGATCAGAGGCAGGGATGAAGGCAGCCTGGGGTGGGCTGAAGTCCCGTGAGTCTAGCCAAGACGCTGGTAGAGGTGTTATTTTTCTACTAAGTTACTAAGTTTGCCCAGAGAATCCAGATTTCAAGAACTTGTGAATTTTAGCTTATTTCATGAGGGGCTGATATACAAACCCAAGTGCTAGAGTCCTCTCTTTCCTTAAGAAATACAGTTGCCAAATAGATCATAACATGGTGGCTGTTCTGTATTCTGCTCGCAGACTAGGGAGGTCTACCTGAGCAAGTAAGGCAGTGAGTAATAAATCCATCTCTTAATTTGGTGAGCACTTTGTGTGTACCTTATGGGTCACACATGCTGGGATAAGCACTGGAGATAAAAGAGTTAAGGAAGGTAAAGCCTAGTGGTATAGACAGAGATGCAAACAAAGCATTCCAATTTCAGGGCAATGACTGGTATATAATTAGGGTGTTAAAGGAGTACAGATGATGGGGATCTATACCAGTCTGATGTAGAATAGGGAGTCAGAACAGTATTTTTGGAAGAATTAATTAGCAGTGAGATAGTAAGAATAAACCAAAGGAAGGTGGTGGTGAGAAATGGAGAATAGGGAGTATTGAGGAAGGTAACTCTCTTTACCAATGTATGATTAAAAAAGAGCACATGGAAAACATAGGTAATTAAGTGTTTTTTTGGAGCATTAAAACACAGTGAATCCTCTTTATAATAGTGAAATAGACTAGTAAGCTATGTAGCAGGTCAACACTCTGCCAGTGCTTAATGAGAAAGTAAGGAAGGGGAGTTAGTTAAGGCTTTGTAGGTAAGGCTGAATAATTGGTGAGAATTGAGGCAGTGAGGGAGGCTCTAAAGTCAGACAAGCAGTTGGGAAAGCACTACGGTGAGGTGTGGGTGCTGTGCTCTGAGGGGCCATGATGCACATCTCCCTGGAGTCCAGTAACAGTGGAGGCTCTGGGCAGAGAGGTTTGGGCAAGCGATGGTTGAAGGGTTGTTAGCTGATGATACAGGTCTCATGAGAGTGTGTGGACAGATTTAGAGAGCATCTGTAGGATGAGAAGAGCAGTAGGCTAAGAGGGGAAACCTACAGAAATAGCTTTCAGAAGGTTGAGGCATCTGGGTGCCTGGGTGGCTCAATCGTTTAGGCGTCTGACTCTTGATTTTGGCTCAGGTCGTAACCTCTGGGTTCTGGGATCGAGCCCCACCTCAGTCTCCCCACTCAGTGGGGAGTCTGCTTGAGGTTTTCCCTCCCTCTGCCTCTCCCTCCTCACTAAAATAAATAATCTTTTTAAAAAAATGTTGAGGGATGAGGATTGGGGTGGGGGGAATCCAGGAGAGAAAGAAGATTGTTCAGAGATGTAGGAAAAGAGAGCCAGAAGGGCATGATATCATAAGAGTTGAAGGAAATGAGGTTTTCAATAAATGCATGTCACCAGTACTGTAAACGTTTATGAAGAAGTCCAATAAAGTAGGACCTGAAAAATATCCTTTGAATTTGGCATTTAAAACCCACTGTGGGGAATAAAAACCCCCACTGGGTTAGCAAGAGCAGTTATAGTCTTTGTTCTAGAAGCCCGGCTCAGTGGGTTGGGATCCGAATGAAAGTAGGAAAATGAAGACTGTGAATACTAACAGTTCTTTCAACAAGTTTGGTAGAAAAGTTGCTAGTTAAAAGGGGTTGTGGAGATTAGGGGAAGAATGTGGGTTTAAAGAAGAGTAAGAGGTGTTCTAGCAAGGGAGAGACTGGAGTGTTTCCAAAAGGGAGTTGATACAGGCAGAGAAGGCACTGGTCTCAGAAGTTGGCCTATGAAGTGTACTTTCAGAGTAGAGAGACAAATAATCCTATTGTTGACTATCCTCTTGCCGTCAGCTTCATGTGTCCTTCTCAATGGAAGGCTTTTTCCATTCCAGGGCTTTTTCTGCCAGCTTCTTTTGAAAACTTGTTGGTTTTCTCTTCCTTCCCAGCTGCTGCTTTCTAATATTCCCTATTATAGCTCATCAGCAAAAAAAATACTTACCACAATAAATTCTTCATGACCAACATAATTTTCAATATAGTATTTAAAGTTTATGGCCACAATCTCAGCACAGATACCAGTATGTCTCCAAAGCAGAAAGGCAGTCATTGACGATCTTAGGTAGGTCAGATTGTGGAAAGGTGGTAAATCTTATTATTTAAAGATTGGTTGAAGAGGCTTCTTTAAAAAAAAACTTCCTGAGTCTGAAGGAATAAAGAGTATCATCTTCAAAGAGCGTATGGGATGATATGTGTTGTTTATAGTGGAAGGCTCTCAAAATTTAGTACTAGTTTTGAGAAAGTGGATGGATTAGCTGTAGATCTCCAGAATTCCCTCTTGGGAGGGACAGGGGATTAGCCTGCACTAAGTAAAGAAATTTAAACATTGTATATAGTCGTATACAGTTGATAATACCAACCTACTGTTTCAGCAATGCTTCAAAATCCTTTCACTCTTCCTCTTTCCCTTCTGTGTTCTCGTATTTCCCAATGATGTGTATGTGTCATTATGGCAAAGAAAGCTCCTCCCAGTCAAGGGCGCACATATGCTGGAGGGCTAGTCGTAAAAAGGAGCCCTGAATACAAGCAGTGGGTCCCATCGTTGAGGACTGCAACAAATCAGGGGGAGCATCCAAAGGGAATTCGAATATGCTGCCTCCCCTTTCTTCAACACTCCCTTGCTGTTTCTGGCTCCTGGGAAACTGTGGTTGCCAGTCAGTTGAGTGTGTCTGTTACCGGGAATTAGTTGTCTTAAGCAACTTGCTACTCGGTAGGAGGTTGTGAGAACTTGAAGGGGATGGTTTTGGCTATAAAGACCAGGCGAAGGCACACTTTTTGGACTGAATAGTATGATGGAGAGTCTACAAACTTTTAAGAACTATTTGTAAGAATAAAAGATTGTGCTAGGAGGCAAAATTCATGTAATAGGTTTTGAGAGTTCTCACAATAAGCTGAGTGCCTAGGTTATAAACATGGATAAAAATCATTCTTGCCCTCGAATCCACAGTCTGCCAAGGAATATATTCACAGACAATTAGCAATAGCGCAATATGATAGTAGATGTTGGGACAGAATACTAGAGTGGCTTTGAGGCCGAAGTGATTAATTTGGCGTCAGTTTGGGAATGGGGCTAAAGTGTTTTGTCTTTTAAAGTTGGATCTTGATCATTAATACCAGTATATCAGAGAAATGAAGTGGTAGACAGAAGGAACACTGTAAGCAAAGGCATGCGGTTGTGCTAGCATATTGAGGAGATCGTCTAGGACAGCTGAGGAGGAGACATGTTAGTGGGATATTTAGATATTTTAGTTAAATTATTGATTGCACTTGATAGTGGATTTATCAGAGACGTAAATCAGATTGCCATGAATAGAAGATTTAGTATCTTAAAAAAAAGAGAGAGAGATCTTTTAAATATATATATATATATATATATCTTTAAATACTTTAAAAAAAAGATTAAAATCTCTTTAAATGAGGCACCTGGGTGACTCAGTCGGTTAAGCCTCTGCCGTTGACTCATGTCATGGTCTCAGGGTCCTGGGATCAAGCCCCACCTCGGGTTCCCTCCTCAGCGGGGCGTCTGCTTCTGTCTCTCCCTCTAGCACTCCCCCTGCTTGTGCTCTTCCTCTCTCTCAAATAATCTTTTAAAAAAATAAGTAAAAAGGGTGTTAAGAGAGAGCAGAGCTCTCTTTCCAGAGATTTAAATAGATTAGAATTTAAAAGGAATAAATAGCATCTTAGATGGGGTCAAAGAACCATTTTGTTAGCAAGAGAAATGCTAACAATGTTCTTAGGTTGAGAAGAAGGAAAGGGGAAGAAAAAAAGAGAGTGAATTAAAAAAACACAGAAGGAGAAACACAATCTCCATGTTAGAAGAATGAGATTACAATTACAGAGGTGAGGGACTGGCACTGGAAAGAAAATATTTCACTGGAACAATAGGGAACAAATTTAAAATTACACATTTCTCCTTATATTTAGAAATTTGTGGAAAGCTAAATTAGAAATATCAATGAAGGATTGGATAAATTTTGTATATTTTCTGCCCAGAAGAACTGGAGTAAGGTAATTCATTTAAAGTAATTAGGCACCTTTTTGCTGAGTATGCTTAAAGTTACTGTGGGAGCAGAAACTAAATATAAGATGAGTCTTACCTTCAAGAAGATCACGAAATCCACACATGATAGTAGAGTACATTTGCACAGGAAGAGTTTATGAATGGCATTTTGATTATTGCAAGTCATGTTGAAGGTCCATGAATTGCAAATATGGCAATTTGCAATTAAGACACCCATGTGGCTAGTGTGCTGGGTGCTGGTGTTAGAAGTGAGTCACTTAGTAAGAGTGAAAGTAGTCATTGCTCTGCTCTCATAGCTCCCAATGGGCTATCAGGGTTTGCTGAACCTCTGATAATCATATTTTTATTGCCTCATAATATTCTGAATATAGTAACTGAAACCAGTTCTTTAAAGTAATTAACTTTGTATATAATGCTGCTATAACATGTTTATGCTATAACCATGTTTATGCATCCAATGTTTCCAAGAGCATTATCTAGAATAGTCAAATCATAGAAACAGCCCAAGTGTCCATCAACTGATGAATGGATAAAAAAGAGGAGATATATATATATATATATATATATATATATATATATATATGGAAACACACACACTAAAATATTACTCAGCCATAAAAAAAAATGAAATCTTGCCATTTGCAATAATATGGATGGTGCTAGGGAGTATAATGCTAAGTAAAATAAGTCAGAGAAAGCCAAATCCCATATGATTCACTTATGGAATTTAAGAAACAACAAGAAAAGGGAAAAGAAGAGAGAGAAATATAAACAGACAAACCAAGAAACAGACTTTTACCTCTAGAGAACAAACTGATAGTTACTAGAAAGCAGGTGGGTGGGGGGATGGATGAAATAGGTGATGGGGATTAAGGGAGGCACTTGTGATGCACTGGGCTTTGTATGTAAGTGTTGAATCACTATTGTACACCTGAAATTAATATTACACTGTGTGTCAACTAACTGGGATTTGAATAAAACCTTTTTTTTTTTTTTAAGATTTTGTTTATTGAGTTACCAGAAGGAGAGCACAAGCAGAGGGAGTGGGAGAGGGAGAAGCAGGCTCCCCACTGAGCAGGTAGCCAGATACAGGGCTCTGTCCCAGGACCCTGGGATCATGACCTGAGCCAAAGGCAGAGGCTTAACCCACTGAGGCATCCAGGTGCCCCTTGAATAAACATTTAAAAAAAAGAAATTAGGAGCACCTGGGTGGCTCAGTGGGTTAAGCCTCTGCCTTCGGCCCAGGTCATGATCTCAGAGTCCTAGGATCTAGCCCCTGGTAGAGCTCTCTGCTCAGCAGGGAGCCTGCTTCCACCTCTCTCTCTGCCTATGTGTGATCTGTCTCTCTGTCAAATAAATAAATAAAATCTTTAAAAAAAATTAGTGGTAGCACATAATTTGAAATGCTTATTATGTTATCTCTTATAATAAGAAGACCAGAAGAAAGAAGACTTCAGGGTTAGTGAATTCATGACTTAATAACGTTGTGTAACAGACATAGGTTCTTTATTCTCTCTACTTGGCTACCACACACACTGTTAGCTTCATCCTAAAGCTGAGTCCACCTCTTGTGAACCGTAGATGGTTGCTGGCCGCAGCATTGCTTCCTTCTGGAGGGTGAAAATTTTTTCCTAGAAGCACTAAGCAAAGTTCCCTTCGTGTCTCATTGAATCACAGTGTGACTAAGAACTACCCATCCTTGACCAAATTCCTGCCCTTAGGGGTGGAATCACCATGATTCGTGTAGAGAGTCAGTCACAACATCCACTGTGTATAGTTTGAAGAGAGTTAAGAGCTGGGGCATGTCTTTGGACCCATTTGCTTCGGTAAAATGCTGCAGTGGCAACAATCAAGTCTGTTGACTGATCAACAGCTCCAAGACCCCCTTGGTGGGCATCTTAAAATTTGGTTGATCTTTTGGGCCAGTGTAGAGGGTGGCTAATGATAGAGACATGATAGTAAGATTAAATTCTTTGTTAGACATATTGAAACCAGCAGGAAAGACCATTTGAAGCTATTTTTAGTTAGATCTCCCTCTATATTAATTTTAGTCTTTAGTTTTGCTGTCAGAATCACCATGTGAAAACATTCATTGCTTCTGTTCTGTGTTTGTTTTACTTATTTTTTTTCCTATGGGATATTTTAATTAGGTTCTTGTATTATACTTGCATTCATATCTTCTTTTATTAAAAAAAGAGTCTATTTACTTGAGAGAGAGAGAGAGAGCACAAGCAGGGTAGAGGGAGAGGGAGAAGCAGGTTCCCCCCTAAGTAGAGAGCCCAATGTGGAGCTCAATCCCAGGACCCTGAGATCGTGACCTGAGCTAAAGGCAAATGCTTAACTGACTGAGGCACCCAGGCACCCCCCCCATTCATATCTTCTTATTTTTTTTTAAGATTTTATTTATTTATATGACAGACAGAGATCACAAGTAGGCAGTGGGGCAGGCAGAGAGAGAGGAGGAAGCAGGCTCCCCGCTGAGCAGAGAGCCCGATGGGGGGCTCGATCCCAGGATCCTGGAATCATGACCTGAGCTGAAGGCAGAGGCTTTACCCAACTGAGCCACCCAGGCGCCCCTCATATCTTCTTATTTTAAGATGAAATGAAACTAAAATAGACTGAAATGATAGCTAAAGAGAAAATCATTACCAGCTTTTCCCTGGATCCTTCCTCTTGATCCCCACTAATCTTATAAGATTATAATCTTAGAAGATAATTTCTGAAGTCACTTTGTCTTCTTTGCAGTTATCTACAACCTTTGTCTTTAGGAACCTGTGCTGAGTCTCAAGAAATTGTTGGCCATTTGTATTCCTTCAGTATTCCTATTATTGCTATACTAACAGCTTCTTAAAGCATTGATGAGCCTAACAATTATGTCCGCAAGGAAGAAAACAAAACTATGACATAAATGTTGAGTGACTCATCATTATGACCAAATGACTTCTTTTCTTGCCTGATTTCCTCTTCACTCAGCAACAATTGTTGCTAAACATGAGGGGTAGGGTATCATTTTGAAATGCTTTTCGTACAGAAGCTTTATAATCCTGCTCCATGTCTGCCTGTTAGATATCTTGGTGAGTTACCGGGGTCTCTTGACCTGCAGATAATCATATTTATTATCTGAGTGTCTCATAACATTATGAATGTAATAATATTATAACTGAAACCAGTTTCTTAAACTGAAGTAATTAAACCAGACTTGTAGACAGATGCACTATAAAGTTTTATTTTCATTACCACCTAAAAGGAAAACGAAGACAGATGCTTTTCTTTTAGCAACAGAAGTCTCTACAAGAACCACCAGTTTTTCCTTCTAGGAGCAAATATTGTATGTGATCTGGCTGAAGGATGGGATATAGGGAGAAATTTGATATTCAATAGCAATGTAAAGGAAGGGAGTATAACATGAATTCTCAGAGTATACTGATGATGTTAATAAGTTCCCCTTGATGAGGAGAGCCCAAATTGATAAAGATTAACTGAAGGAAGCATTTTCAAAGTTAATAGTATGTAGCAAATTGACAAAGGTAAGTGACCAGACATAGGAACAGTCACCCTAAAATACTGACAGTTCAGTGCTGTGAGTAGTAGTGTAGGTCCAGACTGCCTGGGTTGGAGTTCCACCTCTGCTGCTTACTATCTGTGTAATGTTGGATGAGTTATTTAACATTTTGTGCCTTAGTTTCAAATTTTGAAAGTCCGTCCCTTTATAATTTGTAGAGCAGTAAGGTGCCTTCTGGAAAATCAAGAAAGGATATTACTAACTTTTAATATTTTACTCACATCTTCTCTGCATGCAAAATGGTTCACAGATCAGCTTACCTCATCTCTTAAAACCAGTTAGGAAGAAGCAGACAGAGCCTAACGTGCTCTGGGAGGCCAGGGAGTTCCCTATTCTTTACTGAGGGAATGGGACACTGCAGAGCCTTGAAATCCAAGTTTCAAAGCTGGGACTTGGGTGTTGGAGCTTTGAGGAGTCAAAGGGCTGAAGATGTTGAGGGAAACGTTGAGAACCCAGACATTTCTATATTTGAATCACGAATATCTTTACAACCAGTCCCTCTCCCTTCTCATGCTTCTCTTCCCTGAAGAGTTGATTTTTATTTTCATCCTACTTGGAGGGGAGGTATGATGATAATAGTGACTCAATTCATGGCAGCCATTTTCAAAGTCTGCCAGATGTAGGTGTTTGGAGACTTGCATTTTGAGAAACAACTTACTTCCCTCCTCGTAACCAGAGGTGGCCGTGATTCATCACAGGGTCCCCCCAGCTTCCTCTTTAGTCTTCATCCCTTTTAGTCCCCTGAGCGTCTTCCACTAGGCTGCAGGCTTCTTGCGGGCAACTAGACTCCTTTTTCTTCATAGTCTTAGGGCGCAGATAGTGCCCAGTACTCAGTAGATGCTCAGTTAATATTTGTTGAGTCAGCCGTGCAGAAATGGATATCTCCCAGTACCTGCATATTCCTTTTAGAATCACACTATTGATAAAATGTGTTTTGTCTTAAAAGATCGCACTGTGATGAAAATAGGGTGCATTTGCAATGTAGACCAAAAAAATGCTATTGTACCTATTAAGTGGTTGTATAAGCTTTTGTGAGCTGGCCTAGGAATTTCATCACTGTTTAGGTATTATTTCTCTAGAAAAATTCATTCTAAGTCCCCCCCCAAAATTTTTGCTCTGAAAGCATTTTAAAATTTGATCTGTGTACACGTTTGGAAACCTTGATACATAATTTATGGTATTTTTCCTTAGTTGTAGAAACTGGAGTTTACTGAGTTTTAAAAATACATTTGTGAAGTATTGGTGTATTAAAACAGCTTGGGGCTATTAAGAGTATCTGTTCACCCCCTGTGTTTACACTGTGGAGGGCTACTACTGTGATCAAAAAGAGAACATTTTCTGAGTTGCTGAGACCCAGTGTGGATCTTATACACTGACAAGTGAGCTCTCCACATTCTATTTTGTGAAGGCAGGAGCACTTGAAGAGATTTTCAAGAGAAGGAACTGGGAATGTTGTGGACAAAGTCAAAGATTACTGCAGGAATAAATACATTGTTTTTGGGTTTGTTTGTTTGTTTGTTTGTTTTCCATGTCTCAGGACTGAATCACTTTACAAGTGCAGTTGAGGTTCCTTACTGTTACTTTCACTCTTCATTCCCTTGGTCATTCATGCTGCAAGAATCCTAGTTTCCCACATTTCTTGTCGTGGTTGCCGTGGTCAAATCTGTCGTCTTCTTTCCACACCTTTGTGTTCCTCAAGCACTGTACACTGTTCGATGACATCATTTTCCTTCTCAGACATCTTTCATCACTCAATTACTGACTGATAAAATTAGAAAACTTTGTCCTCATTCATGGGCATCTGATATTTCCTTTTCAACCTTATTTTCTGCTAATAAGAAGCAGAAACGCTCCATGCCTGAGAGACTGGTCTACTAATGGAATCCTGCATTTGTTTTTCTCTTGCAGACACCCAACCCTGCCTTCTGACTCCATACCTCCTCCAGCTTGACTGCTCTGTTTCCGGCCTGCTCTTCCACTTCCTCAGGGTCTCGGGTCCAATGGTTCAGTCTTCTCTCTTTCCTATCTGGCAGACCCGTCCTGTTTTCACTTTGTTACCTTTTTGTGTAAAATTTTATGCCAAGTACCACTGGAGGGCACGTAGATGACATATTGGAGCTGAAGTCTCTAACCTCCGCTGGACAGGCAGTGTTGCCAGAGAATCTAGCCAGCTATTTCTTGCCTTTTCAAATGTTCTTCATTCTCCTCTGTACTTTTTTTTTTTTTTTTTTTTTTTAATCTATCTGAGAAAGAGAGCAGCAGCAAAGGGAGAAGCAGGCTCCCCAGTGAGCCAGGAGCCCGATGCAGGACTCCATCCCAGGACCCCAGATCATGACCTGAGCCAAACACAGACACTTAACCGACGAGCCACTCAGGTGCCCTGTCCTCTGTACTTCGAACCTAACATTGCCTACATCACTTTCTCAACAGTGGGCTCAAGGCTGATCTTCAGAGTTAGATAAAAGCCAAAGTTTAGGAATTCCAACTTCTTGCCTGCAGATCTAAGCTTTTTTCTCACTGTTATCATGGGAAAGTTACCCTCATTGTGAAGGGTTGGTTAGTCACACTCTACTTTCCTCTCTTGGACAGTGATCTCTTTTTTCATTCCCACTGTTTTTGCTGCATTTGAAAGCCCTCATACTTGTGGTATCTCCCCTCTCCAGCATCTATGTTTGTTCACTTGCTCGCCAGCTCTTTCGAGCTTGTTCTGTGGATATGGACATATCTTGAGCTTCTACTTTACAGCTCGTTTTCAGGAAAGAGTTGTCTCCATTATCTCCATTTTCATACCTTCTTTTCTTTGCTCAGTTTATTGCAGTGTGACTTAAGAGCCTCAGCATGTCTCTAAAATTGTTCCCTTTAGTGTTACCAGCGACCTGCCAGATACTAAGCTAACATATTTTTCAGAATTTATTAATCTCTTAGATCTCACTGGTTGCCACTGGCCGCTCCTCTCCTCTTGACAAAAGCATTTCCTTGACCCATTAGACCCTACACGCTTAATTTTCAGTTGTCCTTTCTCATTTTCCTTTGCGAATTGCTCTTCTTCCTGACGTTTGCAAATTGGTATTGATTATGGCCCTGCCTTCAGTCCACTCTTCTTTCTCTTTATAAGCGTCCATCTAGGGTGTTACTGAAATGACCATATCTGTGTCCATGATACCCGGATGTGTAGCTTCAGTTCCGATGTCTCTCTTGATGTGCAGCTTTGAACCATACTGCGAATAGCACGTATTTACTCAGAGATGAATAGCTCAGCATTCATCTCTGAGCTTCTCCTGTGATTGTTAATTTAGGGAAGGGTTCTTAGCTCTCCAGTCTGTCCAAGCCATAAGCCTGAAAGTCAGCCCGACTCCTTCCTCCACACATACTGATGATGTCACTACCCTGCAGGGGTTTCTCATTACTCGGAGTAATCGAAGCTCTTGCATTTGGCTCATGTTCCTGTCATGATGTATTCCCTCAAACCTCTCCAGACACATCCTTTTCTTCTAGTTCTGGTTTTAAATTTGAATGTAATTGACACACAACATTGTATTAGTTGCCCGTGTACGACATAGTGATTCGATATATATACGTATATTGCAAAACAAGCACCACAATAAGTCTCGTTAACATCCATCACCATCGTTACCGATTTTTTTCTCATGATGAAAATTTCAAGATCTACTCTCCTGGCAACTCTCAAATATATACTACAGTATTATTAACTGTAATCACTGTGCTATACACAGACATCTCCTTCTCAACCTGGAGCATTCTCTCCTTCATGTGAGAAAGAAAGGTCATTCTTTCTCTACCTCCAGGCCTCTTAACTCTTTTCCCCCAAAATACTCCAATTCCTCTGCTTGCTCTTCCCATATACACACCAGATTATAGAAAAAGGCATAGAGTCACTTTCTTTGATCAGCACTGTTTTCTCCAGCAGTTTCACTGTTTTCTGCCTAATAGTTATTCCAGAATCAGTTTGTTAAATACCATTTTTAGTTATGACTCCAGTATTTTTGTGTAACAAGTCTCAATATTTTCATTTAAGTTAAAATCAGAACATGAAATTGTGCTAGAAGGTTAAATGTTTTAGGGTGGCTTCAAGAAAATTCAGTTACTTGTTTTTAGGTAATACCTTGGACACTGTAATATGTCTGTCCTTTCAGATTCTTCAAGGCATAGCACTGGGAGAGAGGAAATGTACTTCTCTGAAGGTTTAGAATACGCTCCTTATGACTTCACTCATTTTTAGTATCACTGAGTGCCTAACAATGACCCTAACCCTAACCTAGAGTCTGGGGTTAAGCTGGTGAATGAAAAGGAGCACTGCCTTTGTCCTCGTAACACTCTGAGCCTCAAAGAGGGAGACAAACTTTTATTAAGATCACACATTAGGGGACTCCTGGGTGGCTCAGTTGGTTAAGCGGCTGCCTTTGGCTCAGGTCATGATCCTAGCGTCCTGGGATCGAGTCCCATATCGGGCTCCTTGCTCGGCAGGGAGCCTGCTTCTCCCTCTGCCTCTGCCTACTTGTGATCTTTCTCTCTCTGTCTCTCTCTCTGACAAATAAATAAATAAAATCTTTAAAAAAAAAAAAGATCACACATTAGAAGTTGGATTGAAAATTGTCACAAGTGCTTATGACTGAGAGGTTCTAAGGATACATGTGAGTGCTGGTCAGTGATGCAAGATTCTTCTGAAGTTACAGCTTCCAGCATTTTTCATTTGTTTGTTTTTGGTTTTGGTGCTTCTGGAGATGAGGTCCAGGCTCTCATGTGGTGAGCAGGCAGGATGCTACTGCAGGAATCGGAGGGGAGATCCCCCGGTTAGGCAGCATTAGGAGCAAATCAGTAGCAGAGCTAAGTGCGTGCCCAGGAGGCAGGAGAATCTGGTGAGAGATAACACAGGGCAGATAAAATAAACGTGTTAGAATGCATCTTTTGATTTTTGTTTTGTTTTGTTTGATGGATATTTTCATCACAATGGAAAATTACATGTGGGGAAAAAATTTAAATTAAATTGCATCTGAAAATGAATGATCTTTACGTTATTTACCTTATGAAAATGGGAAAGGGTGATGGAACTGAAATACTCGTAATTGAGAAGAATTATTAATGGTGCAATTATAGTTTTACTTTAACAATGGTCCTGAGAAATAAAACACAATTTATAATTTTGTGTTACTTTCTACCAATAGTTATTCTTTTTTAATTTTTTTTTAGGTTTTTTTTTTTTGTTGTTGTTGTTGTTTTTGTTTTTTTTCCTGTGAGAAAAGAAACTTACCTATGCTGGTTCATGAGGGAGCAGCACTCATTCAAAAAGATCTTCTGACAATTAGGGTTGCTTAAAAAGGCAGAATACTGCCATCTGTTGTTCACTGAAATTGTATTTAGGCTAAGCAAACAGAACCTCAGGTTCAAGTTTAAGAGCAATTCTCAATCTAACAGATCAAGGACCATCAAAATTCATCAGCTTTTGTAAGTACATACTCATTTCAGAGATTTTTAATTTTTCTATATTCTAAACTCATGCTCAGTCAGAAAACCCAGTTTCTTAGGCTAACAGAAATAATAATGCTTTCTATTTACATAGCAATTTATACTCTCCAAGCCTTCCTGCCTTGATTTGCATGAGCAGTCACAAGAACAGCTCCTTACCTGGATTCCTCATACTTTGACCAGCCACCTCATCTTTTTCTACTTAGAAGAAACAGAATCAACCTGGAAGTCAAAGGCAGCTAAAGTTATCTTAGCAATATGGGTGCTTACTAGAGTAAGTGATTTAATCAGTATGTTTTATTTCCTAAATACAAAAACAGTATTCTGTGTTAATTGTTATCTTTGAAGCTGTTGAGCGAATTTGCTAGCGTCTGGAAGATACTTAGGAAAGAGAGGGACTGCTTTAACAATTTTTCGCTTAATTACAGATAGAGTATAGGGAAATCTCTAAGGCCACAAGGCCACATACTATATCCTGTTTGGTAATATGGAATGCTCTTGAACATCAAATGAGAAGGAAGTTAAGAATTCTCATAACCGCTGCATTTTGCTGTGCCTCACCTCTCACATGAGGGCGGTCCATGGAGATGTTGGAAATCAGTTTGGTGAAAGGCCTGTATGTTTTCCTCCTACTGTACATATGTATTATCTTAAGGGGAAAATCCAAATGTAAACTCATATTCCCTACCAGAAAATTAAAATAAGCAAACATCTGCTTCTTTAGGATGGCATTTAGCCAGAGTTCAGCCTACAATGAGTTACTGCAAAATTTTCACATGATTTCATTTTTAAAAAATTTCCCAACCAACTTGAAGTCTAAAATTATAAATGGATCCTATGAAAGTATAAACACATATGCAATTTTGCTGGCTCGGAGGTCAGAACCAGTAATACACCAAAGACCATTTATCAATCCAGCTCACCTTCTAAGTGAATTTAGTACATTGGAGACCAAGCTGCTACTCCCTGGTACCACAGCCAGCCTCCCAGAGAAAGATGTGGAGTGTTGGGGTGGTAAAGTGTGCTTTAGGGATGTGGGAGACCCCTCCCAAAAACCCAGCAGGCATCTTTTCCCAGCATTGAGGACCAAAGTTGGGTAAGAACAGTCCCAGTGACTCGTTCCTTTTATGTGTCATCCCTTACGCTGTTTATTCCTCTCTTCTCCCAACTCCCTCTTCACCCTGAGAATATTCTTCTCAAGCTATGTTTGCCTCCCAGGGTGCCTCCAAGGATGACTAAATAGAAAGGAAGGAAAAAAAAAAAAAAAAAAACTTCCAACAATGGAGCTAAGATGCCTGCTTTTAGAATTCCTTTCACATACTGTGTTGTAAATTATACCAGTGCAATCAACCATATTAACTGAAACCAGGACTTTTGTACAATTACTTTCTGAGAGCCAAAAATTAATCTCAGAAGTCTTATGAGTATATGAGAGGAGGGACTATGAGCTTTAGCTTTACCTAGAATAAAAAGTGAAAGTATTTGGGTTTGAGTTGTGGTGATTTGTTTTTGTTGATGAAGAAATGCTGTGTCTATGATGCATTCATTTGTGAACAAACTCCTGGCCCAGTATATGAGGAGACAAACACACATGCAGTGTGCAGCCTTTACCACAGTTTTTTTCAGTGCAGTAATAATAATAGTAGTAATATATAATATTTATCAAACATGCCCTGTGGGCCAAGCACCTCTACTGAGGTCTTTATGTGCTGGATTTCACTTACTCATCAATAGTACTATACAGTCAATATTATTATTACCTCTTGCTCAAGATAAGAAAATAAACAAGAGAGATATATGAATTTTTTGAAAATTTCAGCAGATCCAACATTTGGATACAGGCAGACCAACTCTAGATCCTCTGCTCTTGAAGGCCCCATGTACTAATTCATAAAATAAAAATTTGGTATTGATCAATGAGTACAACTTCCTCTCTTTTTATCCCAGGTCTTTGTAACTTTGCTTTCCAACTTCTCCCATAGACAGACTTCCTTATTATATACACGACAAAAAAAGGCACTTGTTCCTTTTCGCACCCTGTGTGCTAATTCATAAACCAAACTTTATTTTCTCCTCTGGATTCAGTGGTAATGAATAGCTATGATGTAACTATGTATTATAAATGGTTCCTTTCACTGAAGGACTTTCAAGTGAAGGGTGTTGGGTTTAAAATGGCGTGGCGCTCTCTTAACAGAATCAGGGCTGTAGTTGGTCTGTTCATTTTAAAAGTTTTAAAGCAGAGAATTATACAACTTTGACCTATATTTTACCTCTCTTAACTTACTACATAGAAATATGCAGGCTTTCACCAATCTTTTGGATACGGAACCAAGAATGTTTCTCTTTGAGCGCATGTTCACCATATCATTTGGAGTGGAAAGTTCGCTTTCTTCTATGTGCCACATGGTACTTCATTGTACACAACTGCCAGTTTCAAATTATTTCACACTGGAAGTGACTTAGGTACTTGAAAGCATTTTGAGTTCAAATCTTTCAGATAGGTTATCATTTTCCTTTTGGATGTTTACAGTCATACCTCCCCTACCTAATTTAACAGAAATCGATATTAGGATCTCACTTTGATGAAATAAATGTATTTATGAGGTCTTTAAAGCTGTTCAACTTTGTCTTTAAAGCAACTTTTTGGGTTTTTACTCATGTTACCACTGGTGTATGGATATTATATTAGCATAGGTAATTTACAGTGACAAAATACAACTGGCCTGAACAGATGCGGAACCAAAGGAAACTGATATTTGGCAAATGTACAGCTCAACTCTTGGGAGAAGATTATGTAAAAGTTCCAGGGAATAGCCTCTTCCCCGCTGAGCACTCAATGTATTTTAATGTAGAAAAGAGACAGCATCAGTGACTCAATCATAAGTTAAAGGTAGCAATGTGAAACAAAGAATTTTCTGTCTACATAATACTTTTTAAATTGTCTTTAAAAATTTTAAATGCTGACTAATGCCAGGACATAAGTTCTAAAATCATTTCCTTCTTCTATGATGTGTGTGTTTATGTGTAGATGCAAAAATGCTTTAGATTTATAGAATTGAAAAGGACCTTGGGCAGGAGGAGCCTGTGTACCCCCAATGGATACAATATTGCCTAGAGTAAACCTTCGATTAGTTTTGGAAACCATGCTAAGTTAAAATATTAAACAAAATGGCGGTCTCATTCAAGGCATACAGCATCTCAACTAGGTTATGTAGGTAATTGCCTTGATTCTGGTTCTTTGGCATTTGTAACCTGTCTTTGGGTTTCAATAGAATTATGAAGAGAGATTTTTATACTGCTTCTAATTCATTTTTTTCCCAGTCAGAATAAATTAATCTCCAAAGCAAATGACTCATCAGATGATTCACTAATTCACTGACTCAGAAGACTTGAGAGTTATTATGTATCTTCCCCTTCTAAGCAGGGATGTATGTAATCAATTTGATTAAGTTATCAGTTTAATCTTTGCTTCAAAATATGTAGGAGGAAGAACTGTAACTTCTATAACTTCTGTTGGAGCTATACCTTCTATTGGAGGGAGTTGGTGCTGCCTGCAACAGAATTCATCAGGAATTAGATGTATTACCTTCACCCCATTTTTCTATACCAGATAGCCGCCCTGATCATTTTGAACAGCAAATTGTTGTTGACCTCAGTTTTCCCCGTCCCTTTGATTTTTCCCGTGGGCAGCTTCTCATTCTTTAAATGAAATGGTGTTTGTTGGCTTCTTTGTTTTCAATCACCTTGTTCCTATGGTTATTTCCTAAAACTGTTCAACAATTATTCCTTTTAGAAATTACCCATTTCTGAATAATATTTTTACAGAAACCCAAACACAGTGCTACACTAAATAATCTGGTATGCTACTTAAAGATATAGAATTTTATTTTACATACATTCTGTTAGTTATTGGATCACATGAATTTATTTGTTGGAATTTTTCGAAATTTGCCTCTTAGGGTAATTTTAGAAACTTGGGTGCCCTTCATGGAGGGCATATTCTTTGTGACTGCTACACATATGCAGAGCTTTCCCTTTTATCATGCTAATAGTGTAATTTCAGAGTTTTAGTGCAGCAGTAGTGTGAAAACAAATTTCCTATAATTGAATTGTTAATACATGCCTATTCTAGGAGTTATGTTTAATGGTGTTTATAAGTGTATTTGTTGTTATTTCTTTAATTTCTTATGTATAATTCCAGATTTTCCTGGCCTTTGGTTTACAATGAATAAAGTAACTTTGAAGCAATTAGATCATATTATATACCAAGGCATCTATGTATTCACATCCTGGAGATGGTAAAGTAGACCGGACAGAGATAACAGGGACAAGAGAAAAATATTTTAAAAACTGGGTGCTTTGAAAAGTGGTGGATTTACCAGGAGAATCAGCTATTTTTAGTTTAACATATAAAACCACACTTTCCTCGGCTGTTTATCAGACTTAAATTCCGATTTTCTTTTTAAAGGTGGTGATCCAAATCTGGTTGTCATTTAAATAATGTCCAGGGAATTACACTTGCATCTTCTTAAATGTTATATGTAACTATTCCTATCATAAGGAGAACTTGCAAAGTAGAATGTCTGATATTGCTTGGTCACTTAAAATAAAAAAAATTTTTTTTTGTTTTATCTCTACCATAAAAAGACTCAACTGTGGTTTTACGCTTCAGTATAGTTCCTTACTGCACTCAAAGATGATTTCAGGCTGTTAACTTAAGACTTTCCTTTAAAGTAGCTTTCATATAAACTTAACCTTTACTATTTATTATCACTAAGATTTCACCAGTTAAATGGAGTATTTATTGGTATACCTAGAAATTTAGTTACATTATTTTCAAAGTTGGATAGGGTATGGCAATACCCTCTGTGTGAGTCACTCTTTTTCATATTTTGTATCATCCGACGAAAAAACTACCATCAACCAAAGCCCTTCTCTCCTAAAATTCCTTAATAGTTATTCCTTGGACTCTTCCGTGTCTTTATAACTTGCGTGCTGCTTATTGAGAGAGAGGCCCATCTGTCATGTGTGGTTAGTGTTGGCAATTTTGTGGCAAGCAAATCTGATTGTTGGTTTTAGATTTTATGCCTCATTGAAACCTTTAGTTACTTGAACGAAAAAGTGGTGATAACTTCTATGTGTGATGCAACTTTTGACTGTTGTACAGTTCTATTTTTGAATCAGAAAACCAGTGTAGCAAAGATCTGATTTCATTCCTGTATTAAGTATACTTCGTTAAAGTATACTTTTTCAATAATAAAAATGGCCACTTTGGTTTCTTAGCCAATTCTAGTGTGTATCATTTACTTCTCACTGGCATGAATATTGCTTTGTCTTTGCTTGAAGACCTTTGCTTTGACCAAAGCTGTGGCATAAAAGGCATTAAAATACATAATGCATGTCTTTTCTAAATTCTTACCTAACACTAACAATGGCTTAGGAGAATGAGTTCAGTTCTATTTGCATTTTAAAGTTACCTTAAATTTTTTAAATTTTTTTTAGTATACCAGAAATGCATCTAGTACTTAAAAAGAAAATACATAACTAAAAAGTCATAAAATTAGAGAATTATAAAAAAGACTTGTTCTCTCACCAATAATTCATTAAAAATTATAATTCGAGTTACCAGTGAACATGCTCTACTTTTTCTTCAGGTTTGTAAATTTTGTTTAGTGAGAACATTTTGAGAAAAGCTCTTTAATTATTAATTACTGGAACATAAACTGTTAATTTCACTGTCAGAAAGTCTGAAAATATTATGTCCTAAAATAGCTTGACTTAAATTTTCATTTTTTAAAGGGAAACAGTGCAGTGACTTTTGATTTTAAGTTTATTAGAAAAGCATGGATAGGAATAAATATTATTCTTTCAGAAGGTCATGTTGAGTGAGTTTTTTAGAAGCATCATAATTAGGGGTACAGTTGAAAATACATGTTTCCGAAAGGGAATGTTAATTTAGTTTGGTTACATTTCTTATAAATGTTTTTGAAGTTGACAGTGTAGGTACATATGTGAAGGATGCATGATTATGTATCCTAAAACTATTAACATTACTCTTGGATTTTTAAGTCGGTCCATAATGTGTATTTAGGCATCCAAACAGAGAAAAGCATGGCACAGTGAGTACCTAAAGCATTAAATAATTACAGATATATTTAGGAACATCAGATTAAAAATGTCAACATATATTTTGGAGTAATGTTTCAGCTCCTAAGCTGTAGAACCAGAGTATTTGTTTGCAGTCTGCTGTTGCCATGTTCCAGCTATCTGATCAGGGTTCTGGCAAGTTCTCTTTTACTAATAAAAATGAAGTTAGTAGATGAAGTACTTTGCAGACTTGTGTTGAGCAAATGTAACCTGCCACTATGATTATGATGGTTACTGTTATTATTCCATGGTAAAAGACATAACTGCTCTATGTCATAAATTTGTCCATTACTTATAGTTGGTCCAGGATTACATATCTTCATGTATGTTGGATGTTTTCATAATTTTTATATTTTTCTGATTATAAAAAATAATACCTACTTGCTTTTTTGATGACATATTTTTCCCCACCAGGGAATAATGATGTATTTTTTTCAAGTAACTATTTGTAGATCTACCCAAATCTTTTAAAAAACTATATACCACCTCATAGTTATACTACAACTTTATTTGTATTTTTTTTTCTATCAATGTGCATTTATGGCTGCATTATCTGGTTATATTAGAATGATATTGTATCACTTTATGCCTTTGTCCTCGTATTTTTACATATTTGCAGTTTTTCTTTAGATGTCTGTCAACCTTGTTTTTCCTGGATCATAGAATATATACATTTAAGTAACAAATTGATAGATTAAGCAAAATGCCCTTCCACAAATACTGGGTTGTTTTGACTCACTGTTCACTTGCCCAAACTATTACTAATACTCGGTGCTCTCAATCCTTTGTTATTTTGTCACTTTGAGGAGTAAAAGTTTTCGTTATGTTAATTTGTATTTTAAATATTAGGCAGAGGAATAAATTTATACATTTGATTATTTACATTGTGTTTGGGTTATTTGGTTATTCCTTTTACCCAAATTTGTCTTTTATTGATTTTTTTTTTTTAGAAGCTCTTCATTTGGATATGTTTTGTCTTCTCTGTGTGGCAAATACTTTCTCATTGCTTTTTCTGTTTGCTTATGGTATATTTGCTTACATAGAAGCTTATTCTTTAGATATATCAAACTGTCATATATTTCATTGACAGTTTATGAATTCATATTTTTAAATTTTATTTTATTTTTTCAGTGTTCCGAGATTCATTGTTTATGCACAGTATTCAGTGCTCCATGCAATATGTACCCTCCTTAATACCCACCACCAGGTTCATCCTTCCCCCGAACCCCCTCCCCTCCAAAACTGTTTGTTTCTCGGAGTCCATAGTCTCTCATGGTTCATCTCCCCCTCCGATTCTCTCCAACTCACTTCTCCTCTCCTTCTCCTAATGTCCCTCACGTTATTCCTTATGCTTCCCAAGTAAGTGAAACCATATGATAGTTGAGTTTCTCTGCTTGGCTTATTTTGCTCAGCATAATCTTGTCCAGTCCTGTCCATGTTGATACAAAAGTTGGGTAGTCATTCTTTCTGATGGAGGCGTAATATTCCATGGTATATATAAACCATATCTTCTTTTTTTTTTAAGACTTTTTTTTAAGATTTTTATTTATTTATGTGAGAGAGGCATCGCAAGTAGGCAGAGAGGCAGGTAGAGAGAGAGGGGGAAGTGGGCTCCCTGCTTAGCAGGGAGTCCAATGGGGGCTCAATCCCAGGCCCTGAGATCATGACCTGAGCTGAAGGCAGAGGCTTAACCCACTGAATCACCCACACGCCCCTCAACCATATCTTCTTTATCCATTTGTCTGTTAATGGGCATCTTGGCTCTTTCCACAGTTTGGCAATTGTGGCCATTGCTACTATGAACATTGGCGTATATATGGCCCTTCTTTTCACTGCATCTGTATCTTTGAGGTAAATACCCAGTAGTGCAATTGCAGGGTCATAGACTAGCTCTATTTTTAATTTCTTTTTTTTTCCATTTTATTTATTTTTTTCAGCGTAACAGTATTCATTGTTTTTGCACAACACCCAGTGCTCCATGCAAAACGTGCCCTCCCTATTACCCACCACCTGTTCCCCCAACCTTCCACCCCTGACCCTTCAAAACTCTCAGGTTGTTTTTCAGAGTCCATAGTCTCTTATGGTTCGCCTCCCCTTCCAAATTTTTTTTTTTTAATAAACATATAATGTATTTTTATCTCCAGGGGTACAGGTCTGTGAATCGCCAGGTTTACACACTTCACAGCACTCACTATAGCACATACCCTCCCTAATGTCCATAGCCCCCTCCCCCTCTCCCAATCCCACCTCCCCCCAGCAACCCCCAGTTTGTTTTGTGAGATTAAGAGTCATTTATGGTTTGTCTCCCTCCCAATCCCATCTTGTTTCATTTATTCTTCTCCTATCCCCCTAACCCCCCATGTTGCTTCTCCATGTCCTCATATCAGGGAGATCATATGATAGTTGTCTTTCTCCGATTGACTTATTTCACTAAGCATGATACGCTCTAGTTCCATCCACGTCGTCGCAAATGGCAAGATTTCATTTCTTTTGATGGCTGCATAGTATTCCATTGTGTATATATACCACATCTTCTTTATCCATTCATCTGTTGATGGACATCTAGGTTCTTTCCATAGCTTGGCTATTGTAGACATTGCTGCTATTTTTAATTTCTTAAGGAATCTCCACACTGTTTTCCAAAGTGGCTGCACCAACTTGCATTCCCACCAACAGTGTAAGAGGGGTCCCCTTTCTCCACAACTTCTCCAACACTTGTTGTTTCTTGTCTTACTAATTTTGGCCATTCTAACTGGTCTAAGGTGGTATCTCAATGTGGTTTTGATTTGAATCTCCCTGATGCCTAATGATGATGAACATTTTTTCATGTATCTGTTAGCCATTTTTATGTCTTCTTTGGAGAAGTGTCTGTTCATGTCTTCTGCCCATTTTTTGACATAATTATCTGTTTTTTGGGGTGTTGAGTATGAGGAGTTCTTTATAGATCTTGGATATCAGCCTATTGTCTGTAGTGTCATTTGTGAATATCTTCTCCCATTCCATGGGTTGCCTCTTTTTTTTGTTGACTGTTTGTTTTGCTGTGCAGGAGCTTTTAATCATTTTCGCTTTCGTTTCCTTTGCCTTTGGGGACATGTCTTGAAGGAAGTTGTTGTGGCCACTGTTGAAGAGGTTTCTGACTATGTTCTCCTCTAGGATTTTGAAAGATTCCTGCCTCATGTTGAGGTCTTTTATCCATTTTGAGTTTATCTTTGTGTATGGTATGAGAGAATGGTCAAGTTTCATTCTTCTATACATAGCTGTCCAACTTTCCCAGCACCATTTATTGAAGAGACTGTCTTTTTTCCCCCTGGATATTTTTTCCTTCTTTGTCGAAGATTATTTGACCATAGAGTTGTGAGTCCATATCTGGGTTCTCTGAGTGGAACTCTGTTCCACTGGTCTATGTGTCTGTTTTTGTGCCAGCACCATGCTGTCTTGGTGATTACAGCTTTGTAGTAAAGCTTGAAATCAGGCAATGTGATGCCCCCAGCTTTGTTTTTCTTTTTCAACATTACCTTAGCAATTCAGGGTCTTTTCTGGTTCCATACAAATTTTAGGATTGTTTGTTCTAGCTCTTTAAAAAATGCCGGTGGAATTTGATCGGGATGGCATTGAAAGTATAAATTGTTCTAGGCAGTATAGACATTTTAACTTAACAATGTTTCTTCTTCCTATCCATGAGCATGGAATGCTCTTCCATCTTTTTGTGTCTTCTTCAATTTCTTTCATGAGTGTTCTGTAGTTCCTCAAGTACAGATCCTTTACCTCTTTGGTTATGTTTACTCCAAGGTATCTTATGGTTCTTGGTGCCATAAGTGGAATCGATTCTCTAATTTCCCTTTGTGTATTTTCATTGTTAGTGTATAAGAAAGCCACTGATTTCTGTACATTGATTTTGTATCCTGCCACATTACTGAATTGCCGTATGAGTGCTAATAGTTTGGGGATGAGTCTTTTGGGTTTTCTGTATAAAGTATTATGCCATCTGTGAAGAGAGAGTTTGACTTCTTTGCCAATTTGAATACATTTTATTTCTTTTTGTTGTCTGATTGCTGTTGCTAGGACTTCTAGTACTATGTTGAACAACAGTGGTTAGAGTGGGCATCCTTGTCTTGTTCCTGCTCTCAAAGGGAAGGCTGTCAGCTTTTTCCCATTGAGAATGATATTCACTGTGGGTTTTTCATAGACAGATTTTATGAAGTTGAGGAATATGCCCTCTATCCCTATACTTTGAATAGTTTTAATCAGTAACGGATGCTGTATTTTGTCAAATGCTTTTTCTGCACCAATTGAGAGGACCGTGTGGTTCTTCTCTGTTCTCTTACTGATTGGTTCTTTCACATTGATTGATTTGGGAATATTGAACCACACTTGTATCCCAGTGATAAATCCTACCTGGTTATGATGGATAATCTTTTTAATCTACCATTGAATCCTATTATCTAGGATCTTGTTGAGAATCTTGGCATTCATATTCATCAGGGATATTGGTGTCATGCCTTCCTGCTGGCATTCTGGCCCAAGCAGCAGAGTGGGGAACAATCCTGTCCTCTGTTTTTTGTACTTTTCCTTTCTTCAGCAAAGAGAGTGTAAGGACTCTCAGTCTGATAGGCGTTTTCAAAAATATGATAGAGGTGCCACAGAATACCAGAACTAAAATTGTTATTCTTACCAACAATAAGAAGAGGGATAACATGTGAATCTGATCAAAAGCCAAAGGATTTTTGGGCCTATCTGTAATATTAAGTAACTACCATAGGGGCACCTAGGTGCCTCAGTCAGTTAAGCATCTGCCTTTGGCTCAAGTAATGATATCAGAGTCCTGGGACCAAGCCCCACATTGGGCTTCCTGCTCAGCAGGGAGTCTGCTTCTCCCTCTCCTGCCCCTCCCCTCTTTGTGTGTGTGCGATGCGCGTGGGCGTGCTCTCTCTCTCTCTTTCTCTCTTTCTCTCTCTCAGGTGAATAAATAAAATCTTTAAAAAAAATACCATATACCAGGCTTAACTGTCACATTAAAATATTACTAAAATTAAAAGTTTGCAGTATACTAATGTTATATTTGGAATGAAATTTCTAAATAATAATGCATTAAAATATTGAGCTTTTATAAGGAATGGCTGATAAGTTTTTTCCAATTCCCTGAAACTTCTTGCCTTTTTTTTTTTTTAAAGATATATTTATTTTAGAATGCGGGAGGGGGAGAGAGTGTGAGGGGTGGGAGGAGCAGAGGGAGAGGGAGAGAGAATCTCAAGCCGACTCCCTGCTGAGCACAGAGCCAAACGCAGGGCTGGATCCCAGGACCCTGCGATCACAACCTGAGCTGAAACCAAGAGTCGGAAACTTAACTGTCTGAGCTGCCCAGGCACCCCAACTTTTTACCTTTTAAAATCTAGTGTTTATCTTTTAATTTCTTCAAATATGCCCCACCCCTCCCGAAGTTACAGCATTAAAAAACATGCTGTGACTGCCAAAATGGCAAAAGCTATGGCAAATTTTGGCAAAATTTGAAACAGAAATGGGATTTGAATGTTCCTTTACTACAACTTGAAAGAGTCAGTCAGCCCATTTTTTGGAACAAAGCCCCCTTTTAGTGTGTGCACCTTCAGCTTCAGGCCTTTTCTCACTTGAGTGTTAATCTGTTTGGTGTCTCAGTCCTCAGGAACCAGTATTACTGTGGATATTGCCGTGATGGGGGAGGCTCACGGCCTCATTACCGACCTCTTGGCAGACCCTTCACTGCCCCCCAATGTGTGCACATCCTTAAGGGCAGTGAGCAACCTGCTCAGCACCCAGCTCACCTTCCAGGCGATTCACAAGCCCCGCATGAATCCTGCTGTTTCCTTCAGTGACAATTACACCTGTTCTGATTCTGAAGAAAGCTCTGAAAAAGACAAGCTGGCTATTCCCAAGGTAAGTGTGAATAACCGATCCCTAGAAAGGTTAAACGTCTTCTTTTGCCTTCTAGGTCTGTTTCTTGTCATCCCCAGATCCAGATTCATGTCAGTGACTCAGTGAAGATGTGTTGATTGTGGAGATCAAAGTAATAAAAATTTAAACATAAAGACTTGTGTCCTGATACCGTATAGCTTTCTGTAAATGAAAGTTTTACTTTTTTTTTTTTTTTTTAACTCAGACTCTGAAGAAGTTTTTACTTCCATATGCTAGACTCTGTTTTGTGGGACAGGGATGTAGCCTTGAGGGGTGGAGACAGGCAAAAGTCCCTACTCCCACTCATGTGGTTCTATTTAAAATCTCTCGCCCTCGAAAACCACGAGATCGGCTGCTCATGATTTCTTTGTGTGATACCGTTCACAGTACCCTCCTGGGTTTCCCAAATCCAAGAAGTTTTGAACTCAAACAGTTTTAATTGATTTTGGATGACTTCAAGTAAAAGATGGCCTTAGTGATTTATAAATCCCTTCTTTTTATGTGTAAGATGTAAGAGTATTACAAATGTAAGCTGTAGGAAATGGGATCCTACAACCACCTTAGACCTTGCATTAGTTGAAAAATGGGTTATTTTAAAGACTGAAAAAATTAGAATTTAAGTCCTCTCCAGCATGTCTTGAATGGTTATGTGTTTGGTAAACAGGCATCTGTCCTCTCAAGCTGGTGGTCAGTCAGGAACACCCATGACTTAGCTATTGTGAGTCTCTTGTCTAAGGAATGTGTGTTTCACACAATTTAGTCAACTAGGTATTTACATAATTTTCTTGGAACATCTTCTCTGGGAAAGGTATGGCTAAGCATGATGTGACAGTCAAGGAATAGAGATTAACTGGTTCCTTTCAGTATCAGAATAGACATGAAGTTACTGAGATTTTTAGGCATCAGTCCTGGTAGTTACAGGGCTTGACCTTTTCTCTTCCTATTGAATTACCTTCAAAGATGCATATTCAGATTTTTAAGAAATATGGGAATCTAGTCTCTGAACTATTCTTGAATCTCAAGGTGCCATATACCTCTCAAAAGCTTTTGATACCTTCAGGAGACCAGGATTCATCTTTGAAAAGAATGACTCAGTGATTGGTCTACTTGGGGCGACTAATCACAAATAAAAATGGGTCAAGCTTCTACCTATTAGAACTATATGCTGTAGTTGTATTAGAAGACTACCTTCCTTTTGATTTTTAAGTTGAAGACCCTCTTCAGAGTGCTGGTACTCATCCTAGTAAGCTCAGACTCTTGCCTCTCTCCCATTGATGCCACATATCCTGTTTAGGATATCACAGGAGAAGAAGTAGTCATGAGAGGATTGCAGGTCAACTGACAGACTCTTCTGTTGGTACTGATGATATCACCCTTATGCCTGATGTCTAAGTCATGCTAGTCCCAAGAAAAGTGGTGCATTTTGTGAGTTATGCTCCATCAGCTCCTGGCTTTTGTAAGTCATGAAATTAATAAACACTTTGGTGTGGAAACTGTCTTGCAAGAAGGTAAAAATCCATGCCCCAAACAAATGACTTCTGAGAAAAAGGCTTTTGCCTGTAATTACTAATATAATATATGATAAGTGTGTATATCCTATTGCACTGAGGTAACTATAAAGTTTTCCCAAGGGAAATGACTCTCATTGCTATAATTCCACATTACAATCATCATTTAAATGAAGATCCCCAAACGTTAATTTTATAATATTCATTCTTTTTTTTTTAAGATTTCATTTTTGTTTATTTGACAGAGAGAGATCACAAGTAGGCAGAGAGGCAGGCAGAGAGAGAGAGGAGGAAGCAGGCTCCCTGCTGAGCGGAGAGCTGGACGTGGGGCTCAGTTCCAGGACCCTGGGATCATCACTTGAGCCAAAGGCAGAGGCCTTAACCCACTAAGCCACCCAGGTGCCCCAATAATATTCATTCTTTTACTGAATTCCTGAGCACCCGGGTTTCAGATAGGTAACATTCAGCCACTGTAGTTTAATAAAGTCACTTCCAATTAAAAACACATTTTCTCCCATTGTATTATATAGAAGTCAGTGATTTAAAATATGCTTGGTAATAAAATCACTCCTTCTTTCTAGCGCCTGAGAAGGAGTTTGCCTCCCGGTTTGTTGAGACGAGTTTCGTCGACTTGGACAACCACCACCTCAGCCACAGGCCTCCCCACTTTGGAGCCTGCGCCTGTACGGAGGGACCGGAGTGCTAGCATCAAACTGCAGGAAGCATCTCCATCAAGGTTAGGCAATGCTCCTGTTGGTTTCACATCTCTTAGAGAAGTTATGTAAATAAATTCCTTTATAAAGCAATTATATACATAAATTCCCTTATAAAGGAATTAAATACATAAATTCCTTTATAAAGGAATTGTAAATTACAGAGGAAAGGTGGCCCAACAAGTTAGTTCGGCTGGAGGCCAGCTTTGAAAATGAAGGTATATGGTTTAAATGCAAAGCACTCTACAGATTAACATCAGATAATAGGCTTATATTGTATTCCTTAGTCTTAAATATGAATGGGAATGGTAACTTGAGGTAATGCCTGCCAGTGTGAGAGAATGGGAAGAGGTGAGCGAGCTCAGAGTAGTGGTAAGCTAGATTTTGCCTAGACTGAGATTGATACTGAGATTCTGAAATCAGAAGCATCCAACCTTACATTTGCAAATTGTTGTTAGAGTTTCCCCAGCCCACCAGACCTGTTATCCTAGCATTATATGAAAGGCAAAAGATCAGATCAAAAAGTAGATCATCATTCTAAGAGCACCTGGATATGTTCAAACACTTGGCAATCTAAAGTTTATTTAGACAGAGCACAAACTGGTAGCTGCCAGAAACAGGAGGTGGTGGGTGGGGGAGGTGGAGTATGCCAGATGGGTCAAGGGGATCAAACGGTACAAATTTCCAGCTTTAAATAATTGTCATGGGGATATAACATCAGCATGGTGACTATAGTTAATAATATAGTAATATATTATATTACCATATATATAGCATTATTACTATATTGTCACCATGCTGTATCGCACATTCGAAAGTTGCTGAGAGTAATCTTAAAAGTCCCCATCACCAGAAAAAATTTTTTTGTTAATTGTGTGGTGATGAATGCTAACTAGATTTATTTTGGTGATTATTTCATAATATATACAAATATTGAATCACTATATTGTACACCTGAAACTAACATATCAATTATATCTCCATTTAAAAATAGAACAAACTTTATTTAGCATATTAATTACAGTTTTACAAAATGATTTAAAAGCCAGAATCACCAAAGCTAAAGGAAAGGTAGTGTTAAGATCTAGAAAGAATTTTGAAGAAAACAACATTGTGTTTGTCCTTTTCTATGTAGAATAAAAAGAGCATGCTTTATATGAATGCAGTGATTTTGAGAACATTTCCCATATGATTTTAGGTTTTTGAAACGTTTGCATCAGTTTTATTAATGACCCAGTGACTGAAAAATAACCATATCTTTGTTGAACTCCATGATGGCAATATTACAAGTGATTTTCTCTTGAACCTGGGCTTGAATAGAAATAAAGCACCATTTGAGATTGATTTTAACCTCAGAGCATGAGTTTAATGATGGCTAACTTTTCTTTGTCATTTAAAAATACGTGTAACTGGTGTCTTCCATAATAACATTGATAGTGTAACAATGAACTTCTAGAATCTGGAGGAAACTCAAATGATTCTTTCTTTGAGGTATTAGTGTAATTCCACGCCATCTGATTACCTGAGTTTTCATAAAACTGCAGCTACCACCACAGGAGAAGTTTACCTAATCTGTTTTGTGGACATTTTCTGAAGGTCAAAATTATAGGTCCTTAGTGATATTTTCCTCTGATAATATTGGCTGTTGTCAGTGTCTACAGCAGTGGATACTTAGAGGTGATAGTGGATCCTCGTTACATGTTTGTTCCTTAAGAAAATGAATTTTGTTCTCAGCATATATCTTCAGAGAGGCTGTTTTACCAACACACCTTGCCAAGATTTCTGTCATAGAATAGTTAATGCTCCATGGTTTTCTTAAAATACAGTGACTCTGCCAAAAAATCCATTTGTGCATAAATGTCTTCTTTCTTTCTGTAATGGTTTGTTACTTCTGGTCAAATTTCATTTCTCATACTTTTTTCTTCTTAGTTAAATGACATTAGGGACTGTAATAGAAATTATCATGAGGAGGGTTTCAAGAACTTTAATGAGCTTAACTCCCAGGGATCCTGTCATCCTGCTTGATGAAGTAAATACTCATAATCAAATATTTTCAAAATAGATAAGGAAGAGCATCTAACCCCACTCATTTTCTTTGTCCAAGAAATACAGCTGTCTTGCCTGAGTATACATTTTTCTCCTGTCTGATTTAACTATTCCCTGATCTCACTGTCCTATAAATGTCCTAGTTATAAAATCTGAAAATGATGCAAATTTTCACCATTATGAAGAAATGAAATTCATTCTGAAGAGATTTGGAGGGAAAACCGTATGTGAGTGGCAGTAGTACCACCATTAATTACAGCTGGTTTTGGTTGACTCCTTAGTCATGGGGAAAACAGTGGAAAGGTAGCCACAGATTATCTCCAGCCCTGAGTGTAAACCAAAGTTAAAACCTCCACTTAGGAGACCGATTGGTAACACTATTGATTGATTTCAGAAATGATTAGAAGTTAAGCTCTTGTAGTTTTTTTCCCCTTCAACCCTTTTGTTTCTTCCTTTCCTCCTGTGTGTTTTTCTGTTGAAGACTTTGAGGACTGCAGTGATAAAAGAACAAGAGTGGGAAGTAAAAATTAGGCACAGCCCTCAGCTTATGTTCCCTTTAGTATTTAGCTGGCTGATTGACTCCTGGGTAGTTTTAACTATAGCCACGTAGAAAGGACACTAGACTAAGGATCAGAAGGACCTTGGTCCTGCCACTTGGAGATGTATGTCCTGAGAAGCAGGTCCTTGTCTGAGCCTCCGTACCCACTGCAAGGAATCCTTAGGAGAAGGGAACTGTGGCACCCTGGGGAGGTAGAAACATTAGGTAGAAGCATACTGGTGGGTGCTTTAAAAAAAAAAAAATGGGCTTGAGATAAATCAAAAAGTCTGAAATTCATAATCTAGTCATTCCAACTCAGCTTTGGAACTGAGCCCTTTCTCTGTATAATAGGCAGAAAGGAAGCTGTACACTTGGTTGAAAAACAAACATCAACAACCAAAAACTTAGGGGATCTGGTAAGACTTTTCAGACATAGGATGAAGTTGTTACTGGTAGAACTAAGATTATCATATCTACTTCTGTGGAAGGGGATTGAGATCTTCCACAGCAGACATAAAGAAAATTTTCCCTTTTTCAGAATGAGGTGACCAAGTAAAGGTTTCCCTAAGCTACTTTTGGCTATAAATCCGAATTATTACATACATATTCATGAGATCTAAACAGGAATCCAGAAGGTGAGGGTCAATACAAAGCTGAAAACTGTTGCAATGATCACAGAAAGCAATATATTCCAAAATGCCAGGAAATTATAAAGCACATATACATACACGTAGACATGTATCGACATATACACAAATACATTGAGTTATTGTTTTGTTAATATGTATTTTAATAAATTAATATTATATTAAGAAGGAATATATAATTCCCCCTGTATTTAAGGTACTCTATTATTGTATTTTATAAAACTTTTCAAAATTAACATATTTTAAATGTTTTTATTAAAAAAGGAATAGGCATTTTTTCAGGCTAGGCTTCATAATAGAACTTTTTATGATATTAATAAATATATAAATGCGATAAAATGCAGTTAATATTTAAGATCTTTTAAAAGTCTACATAGAAAAGTAATAGCCTCCTCATTCCTAGGCCACATGTATATTACAGAAATTTTTTTTCACAGTAAATCTTATAAGTCGTTCAATCTAGCAAAAGAAGTTAAAAGGGAACAGCACTGTAAGGAAACAGTTAGTGTAGTTATCTATCCAGATTCCAAGTTTTATTTGATTTCATTGTTTCCAAATCGGAAATGCCTAGAATGAGATTTCAAGAAGGATATGAAACAAATACTGTTTGTTTTCTTCATTGTATTTGGTAATTGCTGGAGTTCATTCTGTATTTCAGATGTCTTTTTTATGATTTATTTTGTAAACTGTTAGTAGGGTAAGGAGAAAAGTTGAAGTTTTTAAGTGCCTGAGTCAAAGTTGAAAAATATGAAAAGGAAAGACGAGAAGAGAAGCAATGAGAAGAAATGGGGTATAACATATCTGTCAGAGTGTTAAATTGAGCTCAACACAGTTATAGATCTGATTCATTTCTAAATTTACTAGTAATCAGAGGATATAGGCAAGAGCAAAGCACATGTTCACCATTCTTCCCTTCAAGAGATATGAAACAGTGCAGCACCCTAAGAAAGTGCTTTTATTCTACATTAGCACATGTTCTAGCATGTATTTAACATACAGAATTCTAAGCAACACATGCATAATGTTGCTTGAGCAGGGGAAACCATTTTGGTCCTGGAACATCCTTAAATTTTCTATTGATTCACCTCTTACATGACAAATATCTACCACTCGTGACTCCATAATTCCATCAATTTCAGGGTTATTTATAGTAAGCCGCACAGACAGACCAGGTATATACGTCCTGCTTATAGTGCCAGTATAAAATTAGCAGATTGGACTCACACAAATTATAGATTTTACCCAGTGCCAAATTTATTAATGTTTGAAAGCACACAGGTGTTAACAAAACATAGACCCAACATTTTTCCCATGGAGCATTCCACGATTGTCAACATGGCTTCTTGAATTCTTTTCTCTCTCAAATTTCTGTCGATTCTGTTTCACATTTAACGTAAGGTTTTGAGCAGTGCATATAGATGAATTTTGGTTTGGAACACCTTCAAAATTTATATGCCATTAATTACATGGGTGTGTAGCATTCTCCTCCCCAACCTCCCATAGATCCATTAATTCCAGATTTATGTACAATAATAACCAAGGATATCCTGATAAAAGCATTTCCTAGATGAAGATTCATTGTCCATTACCTTTCTCCCAGTAAATAGTGTCTGTGTGTTTATCAGCAGGTCCATCGTTAGCAATATTTATAAGGAGATTTGGTTTATCATCCCTTCTTGGCATGGTATCGCCAGTAAGAGAAATTATAGGCCAAAAGCCTATTGCTAATCTTTCTTTCATAAGAAAATACTGCAAAGAATATCGTCTTTGAATGATTTCACAAGCACTTAATTTTTTAGTTTAGATACACCAGGAATAATAAATAGTAAAGAGCATAAAAGGAGCATCATGGCATTCATAACTAATGTAGGTTCTCTGCATTTTAACTAATACAATTGTCAAGGTTTAGGAGATCTAAGAGGAACATGATTATCGTAGTACAGTAAGAAGGGCCTGGTTCCTACTACTGGATAAGTAGGAAAGTTCTTTCCTCCTTTATCAACCCAGTATGTTTGATGCCTCAGTGTTGTCTCCCTGCAGCAGAAACTGAGCTCAGATAATGTATTATTTCATTTAGAAGTAAAGTGGTCCTGTCAGTGAACCTGGACCATGACTCAGATTGGCAAGCCAATTATGGAAATGGTGACTACATTCTGGCAAGATCTGTCCCAGTAATTGATGAATAATTTCTTCATTTTTCTTTCTGCTCTGTCTTCATAGTGCTGTTAGTCCCGATTCTTGGAATAACCCAGTGATGATGACCCTCACCAAAAGCAGATCCTTCACTTCAACCTATGCTGTTTCTGCAGCTAACCACGTAAACTCAAAAAAGCCAAATCGACCAGGTTAGTACTCTGTTGGGAGAAGAGTTCATACTCACTGAGTGTGCAGTCATGGAATTAACTCTTAAGTGGTGAAACAAGATTCTGAGGGTGTATACTCAGATGTATTCGGTTTGACTGTTCTAAAAAGACAAAACCTCAATAACCAATTAGCTCTTTATATTTCCACTTTGGGGTGATAAAGATTCTTTCAAGGTTGCCATGCTAGATATCCTGTCTTGAACTTACTGGATAAGTAGGAAATTGGTGTCACCGTTGAGGATAATCTCTGGAAGCATCATCTTATAATATAAAAGCTAATGATGTACTTCCCAAATTTCAGTTTTATTTTTAGTGTTTACCAAAATTATTTTTCAGGAGTATGGTACTTATTGGTGTTCAGAGGAATGCTTCATTTACTTTAGGTTTTAAAATTTTTTCAAAGAAACTCTTTATGTCAAATACACACACACACACACACACACACACACACACACACAGTATTTAAATTTGGAGAAAATACAGTTCAGGATCTTTGAGAGCCCTTTGGAAAAGCCCATAAGTCAACAACCAAAAGACCCAGCAGTACAGTGGGCAGGAGGTTTTCCTCCTCCTAAAGGCTGCTACAGAATGAAATTGGAGGTGATTTCTCCCATCCGGGATCTGGAGTCTGACTACTGCATGGAGTTTTCTACCTCGGTATCAGTGCCGCCCATGTACTTCTAAGCATCAGCTTCTCTCTTCCCTCCAGCATCCTTTATTCAACAAATATTTGTGAAGCAATCACTACCTCAGACCCTGAACTGGGTTCGGGAATATGGCAGTGATTAAGCCAGACCCACTTCCTCCTTTCACAGAATCCTCACTTACACTCTCGTGGGGAATGCAAACAGGTCGGCAGCCATTACCATAAAGTGTGTTAAAGGCTGTGATGAGGAAGGGAAGAAAGACTTTCAAATAATGAAAGAGAAGAAAAGATATACAAGATCCAGCACATTGAGAGAAAGCTTAAGGAACTTAAGATTTTAGGTGAGTGGCAAAATTGGCAAGCGTAAAGGGAGATGGAAACAGATATGAGGTGAGGCCGGGAGATCTAGGACAAAGAGTTTAGCTATCAAGATTGAAAGCGGTGCAGTTTCAGGTAGGAAAGTGAATGATTAAGATAAAGAATACTCCATTTAATCAGAATCTGTACTGACTCAAAACTGGAATATAGTTTTCATCAGGTTCTGTTTCCAGATTGCCCCCTCCTAGAATCTCACTTGAGAGTCTGGGGTATTTATTATGACTTCTTCTTCTTGGAATGTTCTGACTTGAAGTTTTCATCTCTGATCTCTGTAGAAAACTCTAAAGAGATTTCCAGTAGCTTCCTGCTTATGTTCTTAATCTTTTGTCTTTAGAGTAGCTTAAGAATTTTCCGAACGGCTCCAGGGAAAAAGCACCCCCTTCTCACTGGGTTGTTAGATATTCACGTTCTGGCTGCCATGGCGGCAGTCCCAAACTCCAGTTTTCATGTCATTAGCCTCGTGACATTGCTAAATGTTCTGCTGACTTGCTTCCCTAATAGCTGCATCCTTTGCCTAGATTCTTAACCTTTTGCTCCCCGCTAATGGTCAGTAAATAATGCTGTGAAGGGAAGAACAGTTCCTAGGACTTTGGCTCACCCTTCTGGGGGTATCTTCTTTCTGCTCTCTCTGGGAGCCTAGTCCCTCTTGTTTTGCCTTGAAAACTTTTTTTTTTCCTTTTAAATTCAGTTTTTCTTTTTCTTCTTGAAGAAGCATGGATTTATTACAAACTACCACATCACAGCCAGAAACAGAAGTCCTCAAAATGGCGACAGGTCTATGAGGGTTAGAGAAGTGGTACTGACATTCATTCCACTGATATTTCAGGACATCACCTTGAAATACAAACTTTTCATTTTAAAAGAGGCACAACTCTTCTGTTGTTTAGATGTTCTCACATCTAAAAAATTCAGTACTTTCCTTTCCCTTTGATCATCGACTTTATGTTGGTGACTGTTTCTTTGAGTTATTTAAGTGCTAACTTAACTTAAATCTCTATTTAGTGTGGGAAGACACTTCCTCCAGCAAGTATGATATTGTTAGGGTTGCATCATTGACAGACACCATTAAAAATAATTTGGTTTTCCAAAGACTTATCTGGTCTTCTCTGCTCTTTGGTGATGTTCCTTAAGCCTTATAACTTAGAAGTTGCTAATGACCAGAGAAGTCAGGACTGTGGTTTCAGTCAGAGTGAAGAACAGGACAGTGTGTGCAAATACTGGGCAGCCCTGAGGGCAAATGGAGATTACCTCAGTAATATGGAGACTCATCTGGGACTCCACTGAGGTGGAGGAAATGAATTTGAGCATTCCACATTAAATGTGAGAACTTAAAGGGCCACTAATATGGTCCTAGGTCAGTAAGTCAGTAGAACCCTTATCTCACTACAAAAAATACATGCAAATAATTTTGGAAGAAAGCATCACCAGTTAAGGGCCATGAGACTTTATATCAAGTTCAAACAAACTGGAGCTTGCAACCAACATCACTAACCACAAACTACCATGAGTGAGAAACAAACAACAAACAAAAGCAACTTTACAGAGCTCTAAAAGGGGTGAGATATTTAAATGCTAAAATATTTACATATTTTATTCTAAAATATGCAAATATTTAAAGAAAAATATGAGGTCATAAAAAGTAACAGCAATGAGAAAAGACATGATTGCGGAGCAGCTAAATATAACTTTTGGAAATGTAATCAAGGAAATAGGATAGGTTAAATGGAATAATGGACTCCTAGAGGGAGGAATAGTAAACTGGGGAAGCAGAGAATGTGAAGAAATTATCCAGAATGTGGCATACATGAGAAACAGGAAGATGTAAACGATTTTTAAAAATAGAAGACTGTAAGAAAGATCCAATGTAACATAATTATGTTTTAGTAGAGGATAGAGTATATAAACTCTGAGAAACATAGTAAAGGGGAAAAAAAATTTACACATAGACACAAAATAGCAAAACTATACAATACCTAATACAATTATAGACACAAAATAGCAAAACTATACAATACCTAATACAATATATATGTATTACATATATATATATAAATATAGTATATATTATATTACAGTCAGCCAAAGAAAAAGGAAATATCAGGGAACACAGGCCAGTCTGAGAGCAGAACTGTCTAAAGGGCATCAGAACACACTAGAATCACTTTTTCAAAGTTCTGAGAGAATATAACAGACTGAAATTGTACATCTGGCACAACTATCTCACAATAATATGGGAATGAACTAAGACATTTTCAGAAAATCAGAACTTTACCACCTGCCAAATCTTTTTTTTTGTTTGTTTGTGTAGAACCTGTTTTTCTTTTTTTTTTTTATTTTCATTTTATTTATTTTTTTCAGTGTAACAGTATTCATTCTTTTTGCACAACACCCAGTGCTCCATGCAAAACGTGCCCTCCCCATTACCCACCACCTGTTCCCCTAACCTCCCACCCCTGACCCTTCAAAACCCTCAGGTTGCCCCAACCTCCCACCCCTGACCCTTCAAAACCCTCAGGTTGTTTTTCAGAGTCCATAGTCTCTTATGGTTCGCCTCCCCTCCCCAATGTCCATAGCCCGCTCCCCCTCTCCCAATCCCACCTCCCCCCAGCAACCCCCAGTTTGTTTTGTGAGATTAAGAGTCATTTATGGTTTGTCTCCCTCCCAATCCCATCTTGTTTCATTTACTCTTCTCCTATCCCCCTACCCCCCCATGTTGCTTCTCCATGTCCTCATATCAGGGAGATCATATGATAGTTGTCTTTCTCCGATTGACTTATTTCACTAAGCATGATACGCTCTAGTTCCATCCACGTCGTCGCAAATGGCATGATTTCATTTCTTTTGATGGCTGCATAGTATTCCATTGTGTATATATACCACCTCTTCTTTATCCATTCATCTGTTGATGGACATCTAGGTTCTTTCCATAGTCTGGCTATTGTAGACATTGCTGCTATAAACATTCGGGTACACGTGCCCCTTCGGATCACTATGTTTGTATCTTTAGGGTAAATACCCAGTAGTGCAATTGCTGGGTCATAGGGTAGTTCTATTTTCAACATTTTGAGGAACCTCCATGCTGTTTTCCAGAGTGGTTGGACCAGCTTGCATTCCCACCAACAGTGGAGGAGGGTTCCCCTTTCTCCACATCCTCTCCAGCATCTGTCATTTCCTGACTTGTTAATTTTAGCCATTCTGACTGGTGTGAGGTGATATCTCATTGTGGTTTTGATTTGTATTTCCCTGATGCCGAGTGACGTGGAGCACTTTTTCATGTGTCTGTTGGCCATCTGGATGTCTTCTTTGCAGAAATGTCTGTTCATGTCCTCTGCCCATTTCTTGATTGGATTGTTTTTTCTTTGGGTGTTGAGTTTGCTAAGTTCCTTATAGATTTTGGATACTAGCCCTTTATCTGATATGTCGTTTGCAAATATCTTCTCCCATTCTGTCAGTTGTCTTTTGGTTTTGTTAACTGTTTCCTTTGCTGTGCAAAAGCTTTTGATCTTGATGAAATCCCAATAGTTCATTTTTGCCCTTCCTTCCCTTGCCTTTGCCGTTGTTCCTAGGAAGATGTTGCTACGGCTGAGGTCGAAGAGGTTGCTGCCTGAATTCTCCTCAAGGATTTTGATGGATTCCTTTCTCACATTGAGGTCCTTCATCCATTTGGAGTCTATTTTCGTGTGTGGTGTAAGGAAGTGGTCCAATTTCATTTTTCTGCATGTGGCTGTCCAATTTTCCCAGCACCATTTATTGAAGAGGCTGTCTTTTTTCCATTGGACATTCTTTCCTGCTTTGTCGAAGATTAGTTGACCATAGAGTTGAGGGTCGATTTCTGGGCTCTCTATTCTGTTCCACTGATCTATGTGTCTGTTTTTGTGCCAGTACCATGCTGTCTTGATGATAACAGCTTTGTAATAGAGCTTGAAGTCCGGAATTGTGATGCCACCAACTTTGGCTTTGTTCTTCAATATTCCTTTGGCTATTCGAGGTCTTTTCTGGTTCCATATAAATTTTAGGATTATTTGTTCCATTTCTTTGAAAAAAATGGATGGTATTTTGATAGGGATTGCATTAAATGTGTAGATTGCTTTAGGTAGCATAGACATTTTCACAATATTTATTCTTCCAATCCAGGAGCATGGAACATTTTTCCATTTTTTTGTGTCTTCCTCAATTTCTTTCATGAGTACTTTATAATTTTCTGTGTATAGATTCTTAGTCTCTTTGGTTAGGTTTATTCCTAGGTATCTTATAGTTTTGGGTACAATTGTAAATGGGATTGACTCCTTAATTTCTCTTTCTTCAGTCTTGTTGTTGGTGTACAGAAATGCAACTGATTTCTGTGCATTGATTTTATATCCTGACACTTTACTGAATTCCTGTACAAGTTCTAGCAGTTTTGGAGTGGAGTCTTTTGGGTTTTCCACATATAGTATCATATCATCTGCGAAGAGTGATAGTTTGACTTCTTCTTTACCGATTTGGATGCCTTTAATTTCTTTTTGTTGTCTGATTGCTGAGGCTAGGACTTCTAGTACTATGTTGAATAGCAGTGGTGATAATGGACATCCCTGCCGTGTTCCTGACCTTAACGGAAAAGCTTTCAGTTTTTCTCCATTGAGAATGATATTTGCGGTGGGTTTTTCATAGATTGCTTTGATAATATTGAGGTATGTGCCCTCTATCCCCACACTTTGAAGAGTTTTGATCAGGAAGGGATGCTGTACTTTGTCAAATGCTTTTTCAGCATCTATTGAGAGTATCATATGGTTCTTGTTCTTTCTTTTATTAATGTGTTCTATCACATTGATTGATTTGCGGATGTTGAACCAACCCTGCAGCCCTGGAATAACTCCCACTTGATCGTGGTGAATAATCCTTTTAATGTACTGTTGAATCCTATTGGCTAGTATTTTGGCGAGAATTTTTGCATCTGTGTTCATCAAGGATATTGGTCTGTAGTTCTCTTTTTTGGTGGGATCCTTGTCTGGTTTTGGGATCAAGGTGATGCTGGCCTCATAAAATGAGTTTGGAAGTTTTCCTTCCATTTCTATTTTTTGGAACAGTTTCAGGAGAATAGGAATTAGTTCTTCTTTAAATGTTTGGTAGAATTCCCCTGGGAAGCCGTCTGGCCCTGGGCTTTTGTTTGTTTGGAGATTTTTGATGACTGTTTCAATCTCCTTACTGGTTATGGGCCTGTTCAGGTTTTCTATTTCTTCCTGGTTCAGTTGTGGTAGTTTATATGTCTCTAGGAATGCATCCATTTCTTCCAGATTGTCCAATTTGTTGGCGTAGAGTTGCTCATAGTATGTTCTTATAATTGTCTGTATTTCTTTGGTGTTAGTTGTGATCTCTCCTCTTTCATTCATGATTTTATTGATTTGGGTCCTTTCTCTTTTCTTTTTGATGAGTCTGGCCAGGGGTTTATCAATCTTATTGATTCTTTCAAAGAACCAGCTCCTAGTTTCATTGATTTTTTCTATTGTTTTTTTGGTTTCTATTTCATTGATTTCTGCTCTGATCTTTATGATTTCTCTTCTCCTGCTGGGTTTAGGGTTTCTTTCTTGTTCTTTCTCCAGCTCCTTTACGTGTAGGGTTAGGTTGTGTACTTGAGACCTTTCTTGTTTCTTGAGAAAGGCTTGTACTGCTATATATTTTCCTCTCAGGACTGCCTTTGCTGTGTCCCACAGATTTTGAACCGTTGTGTTTTCATTATCATTTGTTTCCATGAATTTTTTCAATTCTTCTTTAATTTCCTGGTTAACCCATTCATTCTTTAGAAGGATGCTGTTTAGTCTCCATGTATTTGGGTTCTTTCCAGCTTTCCTCTTGTGATTGAGTTCTAGCTTCAGAGCATTGTGGTCTGAAAATATGCAGGGAATAATCCTAATCTTTTGATACCGGTTGAGACCTGATTTGTGACCCAGGATGTGATCTATTCTGGAGAAGGTTCCATGTGCACTAGAGAAGAATGTGTATTCTGTTGCTTTGGGATGAAA
The DNA here is from genome assembly GCF_922984935.1 of Meles meles. Lineage (NCBI taxonomy): Eukaryota > Metazoa > Chordata > Mammalia > Carnivora > Mustelidae > Meles > Meles meles. Next base: position 63,533,895 of record NC_060072.1, read on the forward strand.
TGTTCTGAATATATCTGTGATGTCCATCTGGTCCAGTGTGTCATTTAAGGCCTTTATTTCCTTGTTGATCTTTTGCTTGGATGATCTGTCCATTTCCGTGAGGGGAGTGTTCAAGTCCCCTACTATTATTGTATTATTATTGATGTGTTTCTTTGATTTTGTTATTAATTGGTTGATATAGTTGGCTGCTCCCACGTTAGGGGCATAGATATTTAAAATTGTTAGATCTTCTTGTTGGACAGACCCTTTGAGTAGGATATAGTGTCCTTCCTCATCTCTTATTATAGTCTTTGGCTTAAAATCTAATTGATCTGATATAAGGATTGCCACCCCAGCTTTCTTCTGATGCCCATTAGCATGGTAAATTGTTTTCCACCCCCTCACTTTAAATCTGGAGGTGTCTTCGCGTCTAAAATGAGTTTCTTGTAGGCAACATATAGATAGGTTTTGTTTTTTTATCCATTCTGATACCCTGTGTCTTTTCTTTGGGGTATTTAGCCCATTTACATTCAGGGTAAGTATTGAGAGATATGAATTTAGTGCCATTATATTGCCTGTAAGGTGACTGTTACTGTATATTGTCTCTGTACCTTTCTGATCTACTACTTTTAGGCTCTCTCTTTGCTTAGAGGACCCCTTTCAATATTTCCTGTAGAGCTGGTTGGTGTTTGCAAATTCTTTCAGTTTTTGTTTGTCCTGGAAGCTTTTTATCTCTCCTTCTATTTTCAATGATAGCCTAGCTGGATAGAGTATTCTTGGCTGCATGTTTTTCTCGTTGAGTGCTCTGAATATATCATGCCAGCTCTTTCTGGCCTGCCAGGTCTCTGTGGATAAGTCTGCCGCCAATCTAATATTTTTACCATTGTATGTTACAGACTTCTTTTCTCGGGCTGCTTTCAGGATTTTCTCTTTGTCACTAAGACTTGTAAATTTTACTATTAGGTGACGGGGTGTGGACCTATTCTTGTTGACTTTGAGGGGGGTTCTCTGCATCTTCTGAATTTTGATGCTTGTTCCCTTTGCCATATTAGGGAAATTCTCTCCAATGATTCTCTCCAATAGACCTTCTGCTCCCCTCTCTGTTTCTTCTTCTTCTGGAATCCCAATTATTCTAATATTGTTTCGTCTTATGGTGTCACTTATCTCTCGAATTCTCCCCTCATGGTCCAGTAGCTGTTTGTCCCTCTTTTGCTCGGCTTCCTTATTCTCTGTCATTTGGTCTTCTATATCACTAATTCTTTCTTCTGCCTCATTTATCCTAGCAGTGAGAGCCTCCATTTTTGATTGCACCTCATTAATAGCTTTTTTGATTTCAACTTGGTTAGATTTTAGTTCTTTAATTTCTCCAGAAAGGGCTTTAATATCTCCAGAGAGGGTTTCTCTAATATCTTCCATGCCTTTTTCGAGCCCGGCTAGAATGTTCAGAATCGTCATTCTGAACTCTTGATCTGACATATTACCCATGTCTGTGTTGATTAGGTCCCTAGCCTTCGGTACTGTCTCTTGTTCTTTTGTTTGTGGTGATTTTTTCCGCCTTGTCATTTTGTCCAGATAAGAGAATATGAAGGAGCAAATAAACTACTAAAAGGGTGGCAAAGACCCCGGAAAAATGCGCTGTAACCAAATCAGAAGAGACCCCAAATTGTGGGGGGGAGAAAGGGGATAAAAACAGCTTCTGAAAAAAAAAGAAAAAAAAAAAAAAGAAAGAAAAAAATTTAAAAAATAAAACAAATAAAAAATATAAAAAAGAAAGAAAAAATATATAAATTTAGATGAACTAGTCAAAAAATGTTAAAAAAGAAAAGGGTAAAAGTTTAAAAAAAATTTAGCAGAAGAAGAAAAAAGAAAAAAGAAAAAAAAATTGAAAAAAGAAAAAAAAATTGAAGTAGCCGCAAGACTAAAGAATCATGGGGAGAAAGCCATGAGTTCCGTGCTTTGCTTTCTCCTCCTCTGGAATTGCTCTGCTGTCTTAGGAATTGAATCTGCTTTCTCCTTGATAGATGAACTTCGTCCTGGCTGGATATTTTGTTGATCTTCTGGGGGAGGGGCCTGTTGTAGTGACTCTCAAGCGTCTTTGCCCGAGGCGGGATTGCACCGCCCTTACCGGCGGCCGGACTAAGTAATCGGCTCGGGTTCGCTTTTGGGAGCTTCTGTTCCCTGAACGCTTTCCGTAGAGTTCCGGAGGACGGGAATGAAAATGGCGGCCTCCTAGTCTCCGGCCCGGAGGAGCCGAGAGCCTGGGGCCCCACTCCTCAGTGCGCCCCCAGAGGACAGCACCCAATCACTCCCGTATCCCCAGCCTCTAGCCGCGCTCCGAGCTCACCCAGCCCGCGACCAGTTCAAGGTAACCCCGAGCTGAGAGTTTAGTCCTCGGCTCTGTCTCTCCAGCCGGCTTCTCCGTTCTAAAACCTGCGAGCTCTCCGACACTCCGATACCCCCGATCCTTCTGTGACCCTGCGGGGCCTGGGGACACGCTGGCCCCGCGTGGGCTTCACCCCGGTTTAGCCCCTGGAGCAATGTCCCTCAGTGGAACAGACTTTTAAAAGTCCTGATTTTGTGCTCCGTTGCTCCGCCGCTTGCCGGGAGCCGGCCCCTCCCCCCACGGTCTATCTTCCCGTCGTTTTAGATTCACTTCTCCGCCAGTCCTACCTTTCAGAAAGTGGTTGATTTTCTGTTTCTAGAGTTGCTGTTCTTCTTCTCTTTGCTCTCCCGTTGGATTTGTAGGTGTTTGCAATGTTTAGATAAGCTATCAAGCTGATCTCCTGCTACCTGATGTAGTCTCAGGCTGCTACTTCTCCGCCATCTTGACTCCTCCTCCCCCACCTGCCAAATCTTAACTGAAGGAGTTTATGATGGATATATTTGAGAAAGAAAAGTAGTAGCAGAGAAGAGGTCTGAGACCTAGTATAAATTTGAAAACCATGGGTTTATAAAAAAAAAATTATATGCATAAAGCATAGTATTTCTATATTTGTAAGTATTTTTTAATTTTTGCTTTTTACTTTTTTTATTTTTTAAAAATTTTTTACTCTTTTTTTTAGAGAGAGAGAGAGAGCATGAGCAGGGGAGGGGCAGAGAGAGAGGGGGAGAGAATCTTAATCATGCCCAGTGTGGCAGACCCCAGTGTGTGGCTCAGTCTCATCACCCTGAGATCATGACCTGAGCCGAAAGCAAGAGTCAGACGCTAAACTGACTGAGCCATCCAAGTGCCCTGGTATTTTTTTTTTTTAATTTTTAAGGGCAGAATTAAAATATTAGACAAAAATAATATGTAACTCAAGGGATTAAATATGAATTTAAATTTTCTATGTTCTTGTGTAGCTTGGGAAAAGGACTCAGTTGAGGAAACAGGCATAAAAAGTAACTTGCCCAAGCTCACACAGTTAGTGCTGAATCCTTTCTTTTGTTCGAATGATTTTATCTAGAAAAAACTGAGGACAACAAACTGAAGTAACTTAAAATTAAGATTTTTTTGGTCCTTTCCTTGGGCAAGTACATGATAATGGAAGGTTTTGGTTTTGTGTCTCTCAGTTTCTTCATTTAAGTAAGAAAATTTAAATTATTAAAATAATCAACATGGTAAAGTCAAGAAGCTGAAAATTGTCTTGTTGTGGCAGCACATATATAAAATTGGTGTGCAAATGTTGAAGCACTGTATACCTGAAAGTAACATTCCATGTCAATTACATGTCAATTTAGAAAAAAAAATCTGAAAATGTAGTTAGTGCATTCCCTGGAAATAACAGAGCAAGTGATGGAACAAGTATGAAGAATAACCTCATTTTTCTGTGTCCTACTCTCAATTCATAAACTGTTGCCAAGAAGAAGGAACGAACTGTAAAAGAAAAAAAAAATGTCTGTGTAACATACTCCAAGGTCAGATGATAGAAATTAGAACAGGCATGGCGAGAGCCTCACTCCTTGCCATGAAGTACATAAGGTATTCCCATCGTGATTACTTGAGAGGGGATTTTGCATTGTGACATATTTAGAGTGATGTCACAGGAGAGCTAAATGTTTATAAAATAACCTATACCCTATGCATGCTGAATTCGTCTAAGCAACTCCCTGAAAGTCTGCCAAAAGGGAAAAAAAGCCCATCAAGAATCAGATAGTAGAAATTCTGATTTATTTGACAGAGAGACAGAAAGAGCACATGTAGGCAGAGCAGAGGCAGAGGGAGAAGCAGGCTCCCCGCTGAGCAGAGACCCCCCCCCACCCCCGCCCCATGCAAGCCTTGATCTCAGGACTTTGGGATCATGACCTGAGCTGAAGGCAAATGCTTAACCAACTGAGCTACCCAGGTGCCCTGAAAAGAGCTGAAATTCAGTTACAGTTCTTCTTGATCAGATAGGCTCTGTTGTTTTGAAATCTTTGTTTTTCCTGCAGTGATGGTGTGTTGATGTTGATTGGGCTAATGTTGTTGAGTGTGCTATGTCTGATGAGTTCACTGTGCTGCCTATGTGAAAGCCCCTTTAAGTGGCAAAGAGTATAAGGAAGCAGAACCTAAATAAAGTGTGAAGGGAATTGGATGAGACAAGTAAGAAGCGATAGGCAAAAGAATTAGGGGGATGCAAGCATAGAGAATAAATATCCAGAGGTAAATGGCCAGTTTCCAGAAGGAGCTCATGAACCCTGTTCTTTGCACAAGTCAAGTAAAACAGTGTATCTTCTAGTTCGATCAGCATTCATTTAAATCGTTGAAACAAACCCAATTATTATGCAATTGTAAATATAAAATATTGGGTAAAATCACATAGGAGTCCTTTGATTAAAGCATGAAAACAGGATATTTAAATATAATTTACATTTTTAATCTTGTCTTTTTATTATGAGCCCCTGACAACACAGAGCTGCCTTTGTCATTCTGCTTTTAAAATTCTTCCAGTTCACACTTACAGCATTTGCTGTAGACCCTTCCCAGATTCTTTTAATTTTTATAAGATTCTTACAGTTCTCTTACAGTGAGTACAGACCTCTCTACAAGTTAGGCTGAGTTTTTCCTGCAGAAAATTTGAAATGAAAGAGAACTTCATTTATGGCACAGTGTATATATGGGGGATGTTTTGCATTTCTTTTTGCATATGTAGGTACATTGTCTGTTTTGGAAAAATATTGGGGCTATCCATTTTACTGAGGGCATAGAAAAGAGACATGTGCTTATTAGACATGCTGGTTCCTTTCTTGTTCAATTAAAATTAAGCTGAGAGAGTTTTACAGAACAAAACAGATGGATTCACTTAAATAATTTTCTTCCAGTATTGTTTATCATCTCCCCTTAATTGTCCAAAGTTCCTAGTGTCTTGACACATTTTCTCATGCTCTCAGAAGCAAGGAATTAAAGACTGAATTATTCAAAGGATTTGGTATTTTAGAATTTTAAAGTTACACTTTTAATTTTTTTTTTATTTTTAAATGCTTTGATTTTAAGTATTTTACATTAGGGCAGTTTGAGTCATTCAAAGATTTATATTCATAAGCTATGTCTTTTTCCTAGAGTCTCTTAAAATACTCAGATATAAAGTGATAAATAAAATTGAGAGAATATGTATTTATTTGAATCCTCCCTACCACGTGTGTTTGTGTAAATGTGTGGAATGTGCAACGTGAAATTGGATGAGACTCCAAAGCTCATAAAGTTAATCCTTGAACTTTATACATGATTACATTTAAAACGACCTAGAATATGACTTGTTCTTGAAGGCTTGGTAAAAGGGCATTTCTCCTGTTTCCTTAGAATGTCCTCTTCCTGCATCTGAGATCATTTTATTTGTAATGTATCCTTTCTAGAAATAGAGTATTTGGTTATTTTCAGCACTTACATCTCTCTTTCTACTTGAAAACTAACAACGTAAATATGTACCCGTTTTCTGTAGCATTCATAACCCTTTCTCACTTAAAAACTTTTTTCTTTTTTTAAAGATTTTATTTATTTATTTGACAGAGAGATCACAAGTAGGCAGAGAGGCAGGCAGAGAGATGTGGGAAGCAGGCTCCCTGCTGAGCAGAGAGCCCTACACAGGGCTGGCTCCCAGGACCCTGAGATCATGACCTGAGCCAAAGGCAGAGGCTTAACCCAGTGAGCCACCCAAGTCCCCCTCTCATTTAAAAACTTTAAGATAATGTACACTGTAGGAAATAGCAGTTTGGTTTGGGAAAAAGGAAATTTATATGCTTAGACCTTTATCTTCTCACCTACAGTATAAAAATATCCTTGCTTCCGCCCCCCTCCAGTTTTATTGAGAAATAATTGACATACATCACTATATAAGTTTAAGGCATACCGCAAGATATCGTGACTTACATATACTGTGAAATTATTACCACCATATGTTGAAACAACATCCATCTTCTCATTATAGATACAGTGAAAAGAAGAAAAAGATAAGAAAAAAGAAAAAAATGTTCTTTTTGTGATTGGAACTCACTCTTAACAGCTCTCCTGTATATCGTACACCAGAGTTAGCTGTAGGCATCATGTTGTACATATATCCCTAATTGTTATGTATCTTATAACTGAAAGTTGGTGTCTTTTGATTCCTTTCTTCTGATTCCCTGTCCTCCCACCTCCTGCCTCTGGTAACTACAAGTCTGATCTGTTTTTCTGTGAATCTGGTGAGCTTGTTTTAAAGCTTCTGTATATAAGTGAGAGCACACAGCATTTGTCTCTTACTTATTTCACTTAGCATATGCCTTCAAGGTCCAACCATGTTGCTGCCGTTGCTAGGATTTCCTTATTTTTTATAGCTGACCGATACTTCATTACATATATGCGTGTGTATATACAACATCTATGTGTGCATATAAAACAACTTACTTATCTATTCATCCATTGATAGTTACTTAGGTTGTTTCCATGTCTTGGCTGTTGTATATAGTACTGCAGCGAATATGTAGCAATTTTTTTTTTTTTTTTTTTTTTTTAGTTAGTGTTTTCATTTCCTTCAGATATATTTCCAGAAGTAGAATTGCTGGATATTATGGAAGTTCTATTTTTAATTTTTTTTTAGAGATTTTATTTGTCAGAGAGAGAGAGGAGCGAGAGTGAGCACAAGCAGATAGAGTGGCAGGCAGAGGCAGAGGGAGAAGCAGGCTCCCACTGAGCAAGGAGCCGGATGTGGGACTCGATCCCAGAATGCTGGGATCATGACCTGAGCCAAAGGCGGCTGCTTAACCAACTGAGCCACCCAGGCGTCCCCATTTTTAATTTTTTAAGGATCCCCCATACTGTTTTCCATTGTGGCTACACCAGTTTACATTCTCATCAACAGTGCACTAGAGTTCCCTTTTCTCCACATCTATGCCATCTATGCTTGTCTTTTTGATGGTGGCCATTCTAACAGGCGTGGAGTGATTATCTCATTGTGGTTTGAATTTGCATTACCCTGATGCCTAGTGATGTTGAGCATGTTTTCGTGTACCGATTGACCTTTCATTATCTTCTTTGCTAAAATCTTTATTCAAATGCCCATTTCTTTATTGAGTTGTTTGTTTGCTAATGAGTTATATGATTTCTTCATATATTTTGGATATAGCCTCTTATTAGATGTATGGTTTGCAAATATTTTTTCCCATTCCATAGTTTCTCTTTTCACTTTATTGATTGCTTCTTTTGCTGTACAGAAGCTTTTTAGTTTCTAGCTCCACTTATTTATGTTTTGATCATATTGCTTGTACTTTAGGTGTCCTGTTCAACAAATCATTACCAAAACCCGTATAACTTTTCAGAGAACCAACTCTTAGTTTGATTAATCTTTTCTGTAGTTTTCCTTTGTTTCTGCTCTGTATTATTTCCTTTATTTTGCTAACTTTGAGTTCAGTTTGTTCTTTACCTAGCTCCTAAGATGTAGATTTAACTTTTATATTTGGGATGTTTCTTAATGTAGGCATTTGTGCTGTGAACTTGCCCATCAGAACCGCTTTTGCTGTAGCCCACAATTTCTGTTATGTTGTGTTTCCTTTTGTCCTAAGAAAATTTTTTATTTTCTTTCTCATTTTTTTCTTTGATCCATTGGTAGTTCAGGAAGCTATTGTTTAATTGTCCTGTGTTTGTGAATTTTCCAGTTTTCCTCTTGTTGCTGATTTCTAGGTTTGTGTCCTTGTGGTCAGAGAAGATATTTGGTATGATTTCAGTCTTCTTGAATTTGCCAAGACTCATTTTGTGGCCCCACATGGTCTGTCCTAGAAAATGTTCTGTGTGTGCTTGAGATGAATGTGTATTCTGCTGTTGTTGGGTAGACTATTCTGTATATGTCTCTTGGGTCCATTTGTTCTGTAGTCTTGTGCAAATTTGCTGTGTCCATATTGATTCTCTCTCTGGATGATCTATCTGTTGTGGACAGTGGGGATTAAGTCCCCAGCTATCACTGCATTACCTTTTATTTCTTCTTATAGCTCTGTTAGTTTTTTGCTTTATGTATGTAGACGCTACCGTGTGGGGTGCATAAATATTCATAATTGTTATATCTTCTTGCTATAATGAGCCTTTTCTCATTATAGATATTCTTTGTTCTTTTTACCATTTTTAGTTTCAAGTCTATTTTGTCTCATATAAGTATTGCTACTCCTGTTTTTTCTGGGTTAACATTTCCTTGAAATGTCTTTTTTCTTCCCTTTCAGTCTATTGTGTCTTTCAAGCTAAAGTGCGTCTCTTTGTTTATTTATTTTTAAAAATTTATTTATTTGACAGACAGGGATCACAGGTAGGCAGAAAGGCAGACAGGGGTGGGGGGGAAGCAGGCTCCCCGCTGAGCAGAGAACCCAGTGCGGGGCTCAATCCCAGGACCCTGAGATCATGACCTTAGCCGAAGGCAGAGGCTTTAACCCACTGAGCCACCCAGGCGCCCCTAAAGTGAGTCTCTTTAACACAGCATGTTGTTGGATCTTCTTTTTTTTTTTATCCTCTCAGCCATTCTGTGTCTTTTAATTGGAGATTTTAATCTCTTTACATTTAAAGCATTTATTGAGAGGTAGGGACTTACTCATGACATTTTTGTTCATTGCTTTCTGGTTGGTCTGTAGATGTGTTGTTCCTGCTAGTGGTATCATATTTACCTGATTTTTTGTGATCTTTAATATCTTATGTTGGTATCTGTGCATTTAAGTAACCAGGTTTCTTTTCCAGACTTCGCAGAGACTGTTCTTCCCCAGTCAGCTCAGTTTGTTTCTGGGCATGCCTCCTGATAATGTCCTTAGGCAGTAGGGCCCACCCTTGTATCTATTTTTGCATGAGGCAAATGTTCAAACTCTGAGGATGGAGTGAGGAGATGTGCCACTAGCTGAGAACAGTTGGATGGGACTGCTGGCTTGGTTCCCTACCCAAGTGAAACTGTAGGGTGGGCTCCACAGTGCCTTGATTCTCTGGTCAGGCTTACCAGATGGTCAGGACTGGTACTATATTCAGTAATAGCAGGGTTATGAATCCATTTCCCTGCTCTGGCAGGGACCCAAGACCTGTGCAGTATGTTGTTTGGGGACCTGAATCAGGCTGGAGTGTTCACTGAATTCTCTGGTTCTCTGAGGCCATCAGTTTTGCTCTGAAGATGGGAGAACCCACAGGCTGTGCTCTGTGTTCATGTGCCATTGTATGAAAGGCTATTGATGGGTGATGCAGCTTTCCCAGTGCTCTGGTCAGTCAAACTATAAGTTGTGTCAGTAATGAGCAGGGCTACAAATTAGATTCCCTGCATGAGCACAGCAGGAGGAGCAGCCGTAAAGCCAACAGAGCTTGTTGTTTGTTGTCTTAATTCAAGCTGTCCCCATCCCAAGCTCTGGGACCAAACGCGGCTTTGTTCTGAAAGCCGTCAGTTGCACCTGCGCGTCCTTCAGCTCCAGTGCTGCTAGACCACACAGCTTCCGGGAGCTGCTCAGTTGGGGCTAGAAGACAGTCTGCTCTGGGCAGGACTCTGTCTCCGCTCCCTGCTTGGGGAGGAGATGAGGTCACTCCAGTTACTTTGAGTTTCCCAAATAGGTTCTCCAGTTGACAGGGGCTAGGAGCTACCCTCAGCCTTAGCTATGAATGAATTCCCCTGCCGGTGCATAGCATGGGGACACTCCACACCTGTACTGGCTTTGTTCGGGGGTGTTCCATGCTGCCGCCCACCACTTGGCTCAAGGGCCCCTGGACCTCACTGCTTCTGGGAATTGTCACCAGTCCTTTTGGTCAGATGGAGCTGGGAGACACTCTCTGCAGTGGGTGAGGCTATGATTTACCTCCTTGCCTGGGCATGGGCATATAGGGCTGACGAACTCCTTGCTTAAGAATCTGAATCACACAGGGGCGCCTGGGTGGCTCAGTGGGTTAAAGCCTCTGCCTTCGGCTCAGGTCATGATCCCGGGGTCCTGGGATCAAGCCCCGCATGGGGCTCTCTGCTTAGGAGGGAGCATGCTTCCCCCTCTCTCTCTGCCTGCCTCTCTGCCTACTTGTGATCGCTCTCTGTCAAAATAAAATCTTTAAAAAAAAAAAAAATCTGAATCACACAGATCTGTACCGACCAAGTTCACTGATCAGTGTGTGCCTCCAGCTTGGTTCTGCAGATCAGCAATGCTGCTGGTTGAGATTACTATTTGGGTATTGTAGGTATGAACTTGATCTGCCAAGATCTGTGTCCTGGTTGTTGCAAACCCTTACCCCTTATCCATCACGGTCAGATTCCCAGTGGTGGAGCCTCACAGATGTCCCTGTAATCCCCATGGCACAGATCGCAATAGAGGCTCCTACAAAGCAACCCACAGTTCTGGGGTGGGGGGGGAGGTTAAGGGTAATGCTGGTTATCCTCTTGGGTTCTCTTTTCCTGCTGGAGAAACCAGAGGCTCAGGACAGACTACCCCACACAGTGTTGTGCTGGCTGGGGGCGCAGGAGTGTTGTCAAGTTGCAGTCTCTTCTCTTACCCTTCTAATGCAATCAGTCTTGGTCTCTGTGCTGCAGGGGCTTCAGCCTCACCCCCACGTTCTGGGACTCTCTCTGTATGTCTTATTCTTGAGTAGTTGTTCGTTGTTCTTCTGAGGGAGAGCTAACACGGGCACATCCTTTGTTGCCATCTTGGTGACTGAGAGCACAGATCCCTCTTTTCAAAGTTGTTGCCAACACTCACGCTTGTTAAAAGTGTTCAAAATAGTAGACTAACAGTATTACAGAAGCAAAGTGCTTTTCCTCCGTTACAAGGTTTATTTTAACTTTCATCCCAGGCACTAAGTTTGGAGTCTTAAGGTCTGCTATTTGTTTAAATTTAGTTAATCCATGAGTTCCAAGAACTCTAATCATCGAGGGGATTTTTAAAATTTGTATTTAAGGGTGAATTGCTTTTCTCTGAGAATATCAGCTGGCAGCTATGAAGAATTAGCAATGAAAAAAAAATCACTCCTCTCATAAATTGCCTTTAGAAAATGTGTTGTGGTAAGACAGATACAGGTACTGTTCCCATAGGTTTTGATCTATTAAAAAGGTGGTAGAAAACTTCGAAAAATTCACAGTCAGCTATCAAAGTAATTAAAGAATTGCCTAAAGCAATGCCTATCAGAAGTTTCTTTTTCAAAATAAACAATAATTAAAGTCTTGCCTTGGCCTATCAGCATTCTACAGCCTTGTCCAGCAGCTTCTCTGGCCACATTCCCTGACCCTCTCTTTCCCCTTTGCTAAGCTGCACCCACACTGACCTCCTGACTAACCCTCTGACACCCCCCAGGTAGGTCCTTCTTTTTGGAACATGCGTCCCCCAATACTTCTCTAAATGTCTTTCTTATTTCATCAGGTCTCTGCTCAAATTTTACGCCTAGAGCCTCTCTGTTTCTCTGTTCTATATCCTCTACATTATTTTTCTTTAGATCACTTATAACTACCTGGGTTTCTTTTCTTTCTTTTTTATTTTTAATTTATATTCAATTAGCCAACATATAGTACATCCTTAGTTTCAGAGGTAGTGTTCAGTACTTCATTGATTGCATATAACACCCAGTGCTCATCACATCCCATGCCCTCCTTAATGCCCATCACCCGGTTACCGCACCCCCCACCCACCTCCCTTTCCACAACCCAGAGTTTGTTTCCTGGAGTCCAGAGTCTCTCATGGGTTGTCTCCCTTTCTGATATCTTCCCATCCAGTTCTCCCTCCCATCCCCTATGGCCCTCTGCACTATTCCTTATGTTCCACATATGAGTGACACCATATGGTAATTGTCCTTCTCTGCCTGACTTATTTCACTCAGCATAATCCTTCCCAGTTCCATCCAGGTCCATGCAAATGGTGGGTATTCATCCTTTCTGAAGGCTGAGGTATATTCTGTTGGACATCTTTCTTTTTATCCTTCCTTCTCCTTCTTCTTTCTCTTTTTTCTTCCTTTTCCTCCTCTTATACCTCTTTTTAAAATTTCTGACTCCTCCAAGAGAGTTGAAGCTCCATGATTTCAGGGAATATGTTGTTCTTCACTACGGTGTCCTTAGTCTCTGGAAGGGGCACACAGTCAGTGTTTGTTGAACAAACAGATCATTACTCTGTGCAGATACTTTCTTTATACCACATCCCACCTCCGGCCTACTCCTTAATGTTTATTCTGCTTTCCTAAGATTATCTGAAAACTCAGTTGGCCATAATGTAACAAACAGTCTGAATGAAACCAGCCCTTTCCAACCTTTTTCCATCAGAGCATGTTGTGTTATTTGTGAAATAATATGTGTGAATACAATAATGTTACAGGGCAGTGGAGAGATGGGAAGGGACTTAGAGCTTGATGAAAATTTTATTTCCTTCATTTTGTAAAATTATAAAATCTCATAAAATATTAGAAATAATATTAAAAATTAAATTTATTCTGAAGCTTCTAAATAAAATCTTTATTCAAAAGAAGTTATAACCATTAGTACTTCACAGGACACCTGTAACCCACTTTGTTGCACACAATGATAGGTTCGTTGGAGAACTCTGAGTTTAGAATTTAGTGGGATTTTGTTTGTTTGTTTTGTTTTGGGGGCTTTTTTTTGGGGGGTGTTTAGGACATTATGTACTCTGCAGGTTTGTCAGTATCTTTGGTAAAAGAGCTAAATTGTTTCAATAGAACTAGAAATTTTTTAAAAACCATTAGTTGTGTCATTATAAAAAAAAGTGCAATGCAAATGCTGCCTAGCAGATAATAGACTTCTCTTCCTCCTTGGACATTCTCTGAGAGCAGTATAGCCCAAAACTTTCACTAAGAACAGCTGGGCTCACTCCATATTCTCCCACTTATTAGCGCTGTGACCCTGGGAAGGTTCTTTAACCTGTCTGCGTCTGAGTTGTTTCCTTTACCAGTGAAGGCAAGGGATTGGTCTTGCCATTGGGAATCAACAATATACATATTGAGCAAAAAGGAGTAGGAGGGCTGCCGACCTCCAGACTTCTCAAAGGAAGAGCAGGGTTTCTCATCTGGTGCAACAAAACGAAAGAAAGTAGGGTGTCAGCAAGAAATGTAAAAATTGCAAAAGCCCTTCAGCAAGCTTCATATTCCTTTCAGTGGACCAGAAAATCTTTGGGCGTCACAAATAAAACTTGTGAGAGAACTGGACGTTGGAAGCAAACTCAGCCAGCTGCCTGTTCCCCACACGTATCATCCGGTGATGGGAGAGCTGCTGGCTGTGCGTTTCCCCCGTTTCCCCCGAGCGGTGAGAAACAGAAAACAAGGAATGATTTCATTCCATTTGCCTTACAGGTTGTTGGGCCCCACAGTGCTGAAAAACTGTGAGCAGATGGCTGTTCCGAAGATAGGGCTCTCCTCAGTTTTAAGGCAGGCTGCCTTGTGTGTTTGGGAGAGTGGAACTTCAAAAGATCCCGTCCTTGTACTCAAGTATCGGCACTTTGAAATCTAAGCCAGTTTTCTGTAAAATTTTCACCATCGAGAGTAAGCACAGTTTGGCACAGATACCAACACTTAAAATTTGGGCTTGAGGCCTATTGTTTAATCGGAAACGGATCATCTTAGGTTTTTAAATGTTTTCTTCGGAAATGACTCTGATCAGAGTCCTGTTCCACACAAAAAAGGTAGTTTTACTGAAAATGTCGATGGCTAATAAAGTTAATAGCCTCTCAAAAAAATCTGTCTTTCTTTATGTATTTTAAGCATCAGATACCTGCCAGAGTCGGCTCCAGAGAAGTTAATGTTTAAAACGATAGCAGATCCTGTGACTGCTAAAAATTTCACAACCTAGGAGAAGACAAACACATGAAGAAATTTTAATTATTATCATTAGGTCAGAATGACAAGAAGAAACAAAAATGGGAGGAGAAAATAATATCCTTCTGTCCTGAAGTTATTCCAGGACACCAAGGCTTCAACTGGATTTGCCAACACTGCCACCGATTTTTTAATGATGATTCATTCTTTGCCTTTCACATGGTGAAGACGCCCCACTGTATACCTTGTCTCCAGATGGGGGCAGAGAGGGCCAGGTCCCCATTCTGAGTGCTCACGTGATCCTGGTGGAGTCACTGGGGGTCTGAGGTGGAGTTTAAGAGTTGCAATTTTAATTTCAAAAAAATTTCTGCTTTCGGGATTTAAAGACTCTTTTTCTTTCTAGGTGCCCTAGCTAAAATTTCACCTCTTACATCGCCCTGTTCCTCACCTCCCCAAGGGACTCCTGCCAGCAGCCCAGTCAGCAAAATTTCTACAGTGCGGTTTCCAGAATCTGCCAACACAACTGCCAGACTGGGCCTGGGTTCTCACAGGGCATTAACTTATACTCAGAGTGCCCCTGACCTGTCTCCTCAGATCCTCCCTCCACCTGTTATATGTAGCAGGTAAGGCTCTTACATTGTTAACTGGAGGTTCACCTGTCCGAAAACTCTTATTAGTGTTCCTCACCAGTCCACACAGTTCTGTGTAGGTTTGCCAAAGAAGTTGACATGAGAGAGTAAGTATAGGTTAATGTTTCTGTTGAACAGAAACTTGATTTTCCCATGGTTTCCTGTGAATAGAAAGCTTAGAGCCCCTAGAGACCATACAGCTAAACTTTGGAGGTGATAGAAAATAAGTAGTTGTGTATTTCCTCTGCTTACTAATGGAGAATGCATAAAGCATGTAATTAAAAAATCGTATCAAGCGATTTAATATATTATGTTGGAATATTTTTTACTTGCCCTTTAAGGAGGATTTTATCTCCATTTCAAGGGTATATTAGGTTTGTAATCCCCACTTTAAAAATGTGCAGACAGGGGTGCCTGGCTGGCTCAGTCAGAAAAGCATGCAGCTCTTGATCTCGGGGTTGTGAGTTTGAGCCCCACGTTGGGTGTAGAGATTACGTAAAAATCTTAAAATAAATAAGTAAGTAAATGAATACATAAATAAAACAAAAATGCTCAGCGAACGCATGGCACATTATGGTTGGACTCAAATGGGTCTGTGAAGGCATTTAAACAATTGGCTCGTATTGCTCTATCATTTTTAAATAGAATTGGAAATAGGAAGCAATGTCTTTTCACAGAAGATAAGAAAAAAAGGCTTCACATGGCTAGAATAGTTATTTTGACAACGTGGTCATGGAGAAGGAATTACCTCCTCTTACTGATTACTGTATTGTTGTTCTCTGGTAATAGCTTCATCTTGAAGGATTGATTTTAAAGCATTACACTATTCTTTTAACTCGAAGAGTTAAGTGTTTTTATTCTAAGTGTAGTCATGAGAGTGCCTTGAATGAAATGCTATTTCTTTGCTGAGGTTAATGAGGATAACCGTTTTGAGTAAATGAGTTTACATACTGATCATCTAATATCACCTTGTTAGTTCACAGACCTAGATTTGATTACTATATTCAGTTTTAAGCTTCACAGATTTCATTTTCAGAACATTTAGTCATAAACTCTAAATCAATGCTCTTTTTTCTAATCTTTATATATACTTGTTTTCTCTTTACAGATATTTTAAAAGGGAAAATCATTTGTGTTCATTTACTTGTCTAGGGCCAGAGTAGAAAATTAGTTTACCATCCCAAAGTTACTCTGTGACCCTCACTATGAGACTTTTTTTTAATAAAACAATTTCTGTGGAATATTAATCCCATCTTTCCCCTCCCCCCTACACACAAACCATGATCTGCTGTAAAACACTTATCGTATTTCCCTTGGTGATTTACAGCACACATCACTTTATTAAAAGCCCTGAGAAGTTCTGCAAAAAGCAAACCTCTTGGTTTTTGGCTCAGGTAGCCTTTTCTGAATTTATCTGACCACAGAACCAATTTCTTTAGGTTAACACTCAGTAATTGCCCATGGAGCTAGTCTATGGTGGACCATCCTTAGGAAACATGTTTTTGTGCTATGCATCACAAGCCAAGATGTAGTTCAATGGAGTAATGGACATCAAGGACATCTGCTCCCAGCATTTCTAGGGAGACTCTCCCACTGTGGGCTCCAAACATGTGGGAAATAAGTCGCCTAAAGAAAGCAGAGATGTTCCAAAAAGATCTATCACTTGCATAGCTTTTCTCCTCATGGTCTATTTTTTGTACTCTTAGAGGGAAGAACGTAATGGGATTTTTATAAAAGAAGTTTTGGAGAAAAACAAGAGAATTTCACTGCCGACTTGTTCAGTAATGTTTATAAATCCAGTAGTGTGTCTTTTATTTGTTTGGGCTTTATAAATCTGTAATTCAAACCACGTTCTATTATTGCCTTCAAGGCAGCCACCCATGTAGGCACAGAGAGCTCCAGAAACACACGACTAATTATTGTGGTTTCCCTTGCTGAACTCGAAGGGTTTGGCATTGAATCCCAGTCTTTTGGCTGCTGTAATGTCTATGCAACAAGCTGTTTTTTTGGCATAAGAGGTAGTATATTTGAGCTACTAATTTAAGTGCTCCTTTTAAGTATTATCTTGCAATGAAAATTCTTAAGACTAATAAACCCTCCATTTACCAAGTGTCAACCAAGAATGTAAGCCCATCATTTGTATCTGCTTTCTTTTTTCTTTAGTCCTGTCATTTTCTTTTGATTCCCTAAATCAAAGTGATAGGGTCTCATAATTAGAAATATTTTGCATGGGATACTTCCCTACTTATGTTTAAGGCTTGAAAATAAATTTGCTTAGGATGAAAATAATCTCTAACTGGCAGATGCTTAGATCTACAACACACATATATAAGCACAATTGAGGGAAAATAAAAGTGATGAGACCTTTAGTAAATTATAAACCATTTCATTTCTTTTCCTTTTAGAGTGAGTACTCGTGGTTAAATAACAAACAAAACCCTCTGAGACCGTTTGTAATATTAGGCAGAAGAAAAGAACCCTGAAGCAAAAGGCAGAATTAAGACCTAACCATGGAGTTTCTGAATAAGATAAGTGAGAGAAGAAACTTGCCAGGCTATTTGTGGGGTTACTTTTTAATTTTTAAAGCAGTCAAAACTGTTGAGAAAACAAAAGTATCCCACCTTCTCCAATGTCCTCTGTTAAAGAGCCAGGACTGTGCAGGATGCTCACTTTTCTAGATTACTCACAGTGTACCCCCTTGGCCCGTTTTTCTCAACTAGCATTTCTGCAGCCAATTTTCCACTCCTTCTCCATCACAATGTACTTCTATTTTGTTCCTTTCCTTTGGGCCTTACCAGGTGACTGATCGGTCTTGAAAAAGGAATTAATTTTTATTTTGCAGCAGAAAAGAAAATTAGCATACTGTCTTTCTGTCTCCACATATGCAATCTTAAAGGGCTCTTTGGGCATAAAATGTCTTAACCCATCGAAATAAATCTACTAATGAGGCTTTTAGGCAGGTACAAAGGAATGCATTGGGGAAGATATTTTTGACTAAATATGCCTCAGCACCTCCAAAGTCACTACTATGAGCAGGTAGCAGCTTGTCCCAGGATTCTCTAAATAATGTAACAAACGTGGTTTCAGATGTGGTCTAGACTGTGGAAGAGGATGGGTGTTGAGTGAACCTTCTGATCCTTTAGAATGATCACACTCTTGCTAAAAAGAAAACGGTCTATCAGCATCTATGTGTAAAGCAAAACAATTTTTTTAATCAAATAAGTGGAAAGTAGAAATATTTGGTCATTATCTGTCTTCATGTGTACGTAGACGATGTGTGCCTGTGATTTTTTGAAAAGAGAGAATATACTTACAGCTGTTGCACTGTTTCTCAGCTGTGGCAGACCATATCCCCAAGGGAATCCTGCAGACGGGCCCCTGGAGGGGAGCAGTGGAGCCATTCGGACACCAAGCAGAACAGGTAATTCTGTTTGGATTCTGTTCCTCAACATGGAAATCACTTGTTTTTTTACCGCTCTGATCTAAAAGGTAACATATATTTCTGATTTTTTTATTTATTTTTAAATTTTATTTATTTATTTGAGACAGAGAGAGAGAATGTGAGAGAGAGCATGAGAGGGGTCAGAGGGAGAAACAGACTCCCTGCTGAGCAGGGAGCCCCATGTGGGCCTCAGTCCCGGGACTCCAGGATCATGACCTGAGCCAAAGGCTGACGCCCAACTGACTGAGCCACCCAGGGCGCCTTCTGAGCTTTTAGGTGACAAATATAAAAAGACAGTGAAGAAAAGCAAAATCATCCCTAATCCTACTACCTAAGTTCAGCATGGATACGATTTTGTCCAAAGTTGTTTTGAATACCTATACACAAATATATATATATGCATATATTTAAATTAAATGTAATTTTATATAATACATAGAACTATATGGTTCTATTCTATTCATAGAACTATATAGAACTATTATCTTGGACACTGAAGGCTCGTCCATTCTAGGATACTCTGGAGGTATCTGTTGCAGACTGAGAAAATACCCTGTTGAGATCACTATAAGTATACAAAAATGCTGTTTCTTGAGGCAGTATCATGGTGAGGTTAAGAACACAGGCAGTGGAGGAGCGGCGTGGCGGCCAGTCCGCGGCCACTGGTTCCAGTGAAGGGCCGGACCGTCTGGGTGGGTGGGAAGTGCTGCTGGTAACCCCGCAGCCGCGGAGAGAGAGAAGATTACAAATGCCAGAGCCATTTAACTGATGGTTAGCTGCTGAATTCTGACACTTCTTTAAATACCTTCTTGCACCAACATCTTCACTGAGAGGAATTCAGGAAAAGTAGCAGAGGAAAGGAGAAATCACATTTACATGTACCATGGCTATACCAATACCAGTACTTGACTGTGATCTCTTGCTCTGTGGCCGAGGTCACCGGACATTGGACCGCTTTAAGCTGGATGACGTGACTGATGAATACTTGATGTCCATGTATGGGTTTCCTCGACAATTCATTTATTACTTGGTGGAGCTCTTGGGGGCAAGTCTTCTAGACCTACTCAGAGATCCAGAGCTAATAGCCCAGAGACACAGATCCTTGCAGCACTGGGCTTCTATACTTCAGGTTCCTTCCAGACTCGGATGGGAGATGCTATTGGAATCAGTCAGGCATCTATGAGTTGCTGTGTTGCCAATGTCACCGAAGCACTTGTGGAAAGAGCCACACAGTTCATTCGCTTTCCAGCGGATGAAGCCTCCGTGCAGGCTCTAAAGGATGAATTCTATGGGTTGGCCGGGATGCCAGGGGTTAGAGGGGTGGTTGACTGTATCCATGTGGCAATCAAGGCACCGAATGCTGAAGACCTTTCCTATGTGAACCGCAAAGGACTGCATTCTTTAAACTGCCTGATGGTGTGTGACATTAGAGGGGCACTAATGACTGTGGAGACCAACTGGCCAGGCAGCCTCCAGGACTATGCTGTGCTGTAGCAGTCTTCCCTCAGTAGTCATTTCGAAGCTGGAATACACAAAGATAGCTGGCTGCTTGGTGACAGTTCCTTCTCTCTGCGTACTTGGCTCATGACCCCCCTTCACATTACTGAAACCCCAGCCGAATATCGCTATAATATGGCCCATTCTGCAACTCACAGTGTGATTGAGAAGACTTTCCGCACCCTCTGCTCCCGATTTCGCTGCCTGGATGGATCCAAGGGAGCGCTGCAGTACTCACCAGAGAAGTCCAGCCACATTATCTTGGCTTGTTGTGTCCTCCACAACATCTCCCTGGAGCATGGGATGGATGTTTGGTCCTCTCCAATGACAGGACCCATGGAACAGCCCCCTGAAGAAGAGTACGAACTCATGGAGTCCTTGGACCTAGAAGCTGACCGAATCCATCAGGAGTTGATGCTCACTCATTTTAGCTAATGTGAGAGGTGGAGGGGAGGGAAATTTCCCAGAAGGAGTTGTGACAAACTTTCTGCCTCACCACCCCATACAGAGTTCCATCATCTAGCATGATTGTGTATGTGGACACTTGTCACAAATTGACATTTAATCTGTGTGTTTTAGAAGGGTTATGGCTATGCCAGGATATCCTGATTCATTTGCAAATACATTAGCTAAACCAAAATCAAGCCAATAGTTCCCTGCTACCCACTCAACTCCAGGTTGAGTGATTGAAAATTCACTAGCAGCAGACATTTATGATTGTGCCTGCAAAATCAAAGCAGAGGGGAAAATGGCAGTCAGCCAGAATGTTTTTTATTTAATTGTCTAGAGATTTCAAGTGAAAACAATATTCATTTGTCCTAAATTACTGGGTGGGATTTTAGCTTTCCTACTTTGCTGCCTGTATAGGCATCATCTGAGGCAAGTGTAAAGAGCGAATTTAAGTTAGGGAATGGTCTTCTGACAAAAGTAAATGGCTACTAATCTTGAGTTTTCAGCTTTGTGTTTTTAAGAGGATTTAGGTACAGCCTGAAGCCTCCATCTCTAGTCTTTCTGCAGTAGTTGGACTGTGACTTGGACCTGGTTTCTAGGGAAAACATCTGGACTCCAATGTCCTCTTTCCAAACCAGAGAAGGAGTTAGAGACTAAATTGGTTTAAGAACCCAATCAGCTTAAAGAAGACAAGTCAAATGTAGACAAAATAGCAAGCTTAACACTTTACAGATCTAAAAACCTGATAGATTGATGGGCAGAAGAGACTCACCCAGGTTTTGACAGCTCACATCTAAACAGATCACATTTCTTATGCCCATGATTTTAGAATGTCTGTTTGGCCATTCTGCTTTGAAATTCCCTGAGGAGAAGGAAGATTTAGGGAATAAAGGCATCGTGAAAGCAGTAAAAACATTAAAAAAAAACGCAGGCAGTGGATCCTGGTTTTATCCTATTCAGCTGCCTACTACTTTGTAATCTCTGTGCCTCAGTTCCTGCATACGTAGATGGGGATAATAGCGCCTCCCTAACAGGATTATTGTAAGAGCTAAATTATTTGGAACATGTAACAAAAACACCAATTCTGAAAGATAGATGAACTGCAGCATTATTTACTAGAGCCGAGATAATGGAAGATACCTAATATATGATGGAATATTACTCAGCCATAAAAAAGAATGAAATCGTGCCATCTGTGACAACATGGATGGGCCTAGAGGGCATTACGCTAAGTGAAAGAAGTCAGACAGGGAAAGAGGAATACCCTATCATTTCATCTATATGTGAAGGCAAGAAAACAAACAAACAGAAACAAACTTGTTAAAGTGCAGTTAGGGAAAGGGAATTAAGTACAGGCTTACAGTTATAAAATAAATAAATCATGGGGATGAAAGGAAGAGCAGAGGGAATATAGTCAGTAGTATTGTAATAACTATATGTTAGCTACCCTTACCAGAAGTATTGCATAATATATTATAATTGTTGAATCATTATGTTGTATCCCTGAAATTAACATAATATTATATGTCAACTATACTTCAATTTTTAAAAATCACTTAAGGACTTATAGTATCTAGGTCACTGTAGATAGTTCACGTTTGCTGTCATTACTATGATGATTAGTATTTTATTTTTATTGATACAACTGTAGGGACTTCATTTTGTTAATGCTGAAAGATTACAAGGTAGGAAAAAACCTGGCCTTTCTGAACTGCAGACTTGAGGGTGATAAAGCTATGTAAGAATGATTCTTAATTTTCTACTTCAGCATCTATTGACATATACTCAATAAATAATGATTATTTGCCTATGAAAATGGCAATGTACAAAGGTCAGGAGACATAGGCAAGGAAGAATCAAAAGGAACATTCTTTCTGATATTGTAGCATTCTGAAGACTCAGAATATTCCCTTACTTATGTCCCTGATCATCTTTGAATCTTCTGAGTCTGATAAAATAGGGGGAGTATTTCTTTGTCACCTTTGTTGTTTCACATGGAAATATGGCCTTGGAGTGTTTCTTCACTTTTTTTCCTACAGATTCGGGGATTGAAACTTGGCAAGTTCATCTTCATACTCTGTCTCATTCTTACATAGAACAAGTTGTACGAGAAAGTTGGAAGAAAAAGGGGTCTTCGGAAAAGTTCTACGAGATACTCTTGATGGCACTAGGCTACATAACAAAAGCCATTATTCACTAGCAACTTAAAAAAAATTAGATAGTCAATGTATGAGGACATACAATAGTCCTAGAAATACCCAGAGCAACTGAGAAAGGAGAACAAAGTTAGAGGAAATATATTACCTGACTTCAAGACTTCAGCTATAGTAATCAAGATAGTGTGGTGCAAGCTTGAGGATCAGCAGATAGATCCAATAGAATAAAATGGAAAGCCCCAAATTAAAAAGCCCCATTAAATTTTCAGCAGAGATGCCAGAGCATTCCAGTAGAGTTGGAAAAAATGAATTTCACCCCCTACTTCACACCATATGAAACATCATCCTTGATGGAGCATAGACCTAAATGTAAAAGCTAAAACAGTAAAGCTTCTGAAAGCAGATAGGTTTGTGCCTTAGGGGAAGGCAAAGATTGCATAGGAATCCTAGCAATAACCCTATAGAAAAAAAAAAAAAAAAAAGCTTGACTTTATCAAAAGTAAAGAATGTAGGAACTAGAGTCCGATTTCGTGAGTTCAAATTCAAGTGGCAAAATTTACTAGCTGTATGCCTTCAACAATTTACTTAGCCTTTCTGTGCCTCAGTTTCTTTTCTGCAAGTGAGGACATCAGAAGTGCAGTGATGTGCAGTAATAACCAGCCTCATAGGATTGTGTACTTTTAAATGGGTTAGCACAGCAGTGCCTGGGTAGCTCAGTGGATTAAAGCCTCTGTCTTCGGCTCAGGTCATGATACCAGGGTCCTGGGATCAAGCCCCACATCCGGCTCTCTGCTCCGCAGGGAGACTGCTTCCTCCTCTCTCTCTGCCTACTTGTGATCTCTGTCTGTCAAATAAATAGGTAAAATCTTTTAAAAAAATAAAATAAAATAAATGGGTGGTATCCAGCACATGGCATTCACCCACTGAACCATTCGGGCACTTACTCCGCCATGAGAAACTTCTTTTGAGGTCATTCCCCCAAAAACCTGTTCTATAGACACTTGATAGTACCTGATTGGGTCTCTAGTTAGCATAGCTTAATGCTGACTGAAATGGGAGATAATGTAAGACGTAGGTAAGGAAGAAAGCCGCAGATTCCTAGGGATCAAGATTGGATACATGGGATCTCCTAGGCCCTTAAGTACACGCTAGCTATTATGCCACGTCCTACAGACCACTTAGTGCTTGGGTGTCGACTTCTCCCCGTGTGCCCATTCTAGACTTAGCTACTCGGTGGTTTTGTGTGTTGGGTGAATGCATAAAGGAAAAAGAAATACAAAGTTATGGAATTTTTAACAAGTATAAACTGCTGCTGATCTAAGCATTGTTATTGGGGAATTATTGAATGTCCTAAAATCACAGGTCATAATTCTATCTATTTCATTGGGTTACAAAATGTTTACCTTTTCTGGGCACCTAGGTGGCTCAGTCAGTTGAGCATCTGTTTTTTCAGCTCAGGTCATGATCATGGAGTCCCTGGATCGAACCCCACATTGGGCTCCTTGCTTGGAGGGGAGCCCACTTCTCCCTCTCCCTCTGTGCTTCTCCCTGCTGATAAATAAATAAAAGTCTTTTTTACATTTTCCCAGCCTATGATCTTACATTCTTGGCGTGTAAGCTCATGAAAGCAATGTCCCTAAGCATGGTATTTGCCATGTGCATTTTAGGAATATTCAGTCAAATGGGACCCCTGTGTCCATTTGCAAGTTTCCTAATAAGCTGCTCTCTTTCCATTGCAGATGACACTACTCAAGTTACCTCTGATTACGAAACCAACAACAACAGTGACAGCAGTGATATTGTACAGAATGAAGATGAGGCTGAGTGCCTGAGAGAGCCTCGGAGGAAAGCTTCTGCTTGTGCTCCCTACGCGCCTGAGGCCATGATATTCCTGGTAGCCCCATATCACTTTGCTCATTCCTTTACTTAAGAAATTGCATGTCTTCTATGAAATGTTTTCTATGACAGAATTGACTTAGAAATAGATCCTGAATCATTAGATTCACAGATCTCTGTCTTTTGGATCATACATGCTTTATAGCCATACTCCTATGTATCAATATAATTTTTCCTTATGCAAGTTTTCTTGATCTCTTTATGGTTCTCTTATTTAATGATTAAAAAATGCAAGTATTCATCTCCAGAAGTGATTACAGGATTCTAGGATTCTTAATCCTAGAATCTGAACGTGTTGTAGGTATGCCTAGGAAAAACTTACTTCATCCAGGGAAACAGTATTTTGTAAATACCAATCAACAAAAGTGACATATGTTAGTTGTCTTAGGGCATCTGCTATCTTTTTTTCTAGTACCTCCTTCATTGAGAAAGTGTGCCAATACTTATTTTCCTTATTATATTAAACTAGGTTTATACTGACACACTACCCATTAAAATAGCCTTTAATGAGAGATCAATTTGATCAATTTATATTTGTGTCAGGTTAATTTCAGGGAGACAGCAAATAGAAAATATTTGCCTATCATGTAATTACCAATTGCTGCCATTATCATTTTTCATTTATCTGATTTACCATTTATACTTTTAAAGAGATTGCCAGATAATGAAATCTGTATGTTTCCTAATCCTCATTATCTTTTTATTTATTTTTTTGGTAAAGGTACTCTTAAGAATGTCCTCATTTTGAACCAATTAGAAAATGTCTTTACATTAATATAGTACGTGTTTCTTTGGGAACCGTACATCACATGAATTAAATTAAAATCTAAGAAAAATGTGGCAGTTATCATCCCACAGGATCAATGCTGATTTTGAAGCAATAATATAAATTCAGCCAAGTAAAGTTGGGAGTGTCTAACTTTTTCTCCCCACTCATGGGTTTCTTTTGAGAGTCCAGTGTAAGTCAAGAATCCTCCCAGAGGGGGTTAGGGGGATAGGAGAAGAATAAATGAAACAAGATGGGATTGGGAGGGAGACAAACCATAAATGACTCTTAATCTCACAAAACAAACTGGGGTTGCTGGGGGGAGGTGGGATTGGGAGAGGGGGAGGGGGTTATGGACATTGGGGAGGGTATGTGCTATCGTGAGTGCTGTGAAGTGTGTAAACCTGGCGATTCACAGACCTGTACCCCTGGGGATAAAAATACATTATATGTTTATAAAAAAAAAAAAATTGGAAGGGGAGGCAAACCATAAGAGACTATGGACTCTGAAAAACAACCTGAGGGTTTTGAAGGGTCAGGGGTGGGAGGTTGGGGGAACAGGTGGTGGGTAATAGGGAGGGCACGTTTTGCATGGAGCAATGGGTGTTGCGCAAAAACAATGAATACTGTTACACTGAAAAAATAAATTAATTAAAATGATATTAAAAAAAAAGAATCCTCCCAGAGAAATTTACATAAACACATAAAGAGATAAATTTAGATAAGGTTTCAGAGTGTCCTGAATCTTTATTTAGGAACCCCACGGTAGGTAAATATCAGATAAATAAACTTAAGAAAGAAATATCCATTTTTTTTTTTTTTTTGGTAGCATATATGAACCAACAATGGATAGGCACCTAATATGCAGAAGTCATGATAGGAAACAGCATTAGGCCCTTTCCTCCTTAGGGTGAGATCAGTGTCTTGTTCATCTTGGTTTTTTTGTTTGTTTGTTTGTTTTAAGGATCACTCATTTACCCTGAAGTTTTAAGTCATTTATTTTTGTAACCTCAGTTGTTGAGTTGAACTTATCAAAGCACAAATTGCTTTGTAGAAAAACTGCTTGTTCTTAAAATATTTTCATATTCATCACAGGACAAGCCAATTCTTGCTCCTGAACCTCTTGTCATGGATAACTTGGACTCAATTATGGAACAGCTAAATACTTGGAATTTTCCAATTTTTGATTTGGTGGAAAAAATAGGAAGAAAATGTGGCCGTATTCTTAGCCAGGTAAGGAATCTATTCATATGTTTGACTCTATTCATATGTTTGATTTTATGTATTTATTAGCGAGCGAGAGAGAGCACACAAGCAGAGGGAACAGCAAGGGGAGAGAGAAAAGCAGACTCTGCACTGAGCAAGGAGCCCCACACGGAGCTCCATCCCAGGATGTGTGATCATGACCTGAGCCAAAGACAGACACTTAACTGACAGAGCCACCCAGGCACCCCGATATGTTTGACTTGAAATGTGGGAAAAAACATCCCTTTGTTGGTCAAAGCTGTGTCAGTGCTTGACGCTGGTGTGGGTACTGGGTAGAGAAAGGTTATTTTCAGTACCCAGTGTTCTCTAGATTCCTTGGTGTTGGGTTAACAAAAAAAATTGGAACTTGAAGCGAGTGGAATACCGTATTATGCAATTAAAATATGTAGTTTTTAAGACGAACTGGAAGAGAGCAGGGATACATCTGAAATTTATAGAATTCAGCAAAAGCAAAGCTGATACAAGCCCCCAAAAGAAGAAGGTTGCCAAATCATAAGCAGTAAGTAATTTCTTACATGTAATTTTTTCCAATGACTATTTTTTAAAACTTTTTTTTGGGGGGAAGGACCAAGAAAGAGGCAACGAGAGAATCTTAACCAGGCTCCACGTCCAGTTCAGAGCCCAAGGTGGGGCTCCATCTCATAACCCTGAGATCATGACCTGAGCCAGCCAGATCAAGATTGTGACACTTAACCAACTGAGCCACCCAGGCGCCTTTAAAACTTTCGAATATTATGGTGCTTAGGTCTTTCCAAAAGTAAGATGCTGTGCAGAAATACATTTCCTTCTGTTGCTGTGAGAAACATACCAAATAGAGTTCTCTGTGTTTTAATGTAGAAAATACCTTTTTGTATCACAAGAAATACAGAATGGAAACTATTGCTACTTAATGAGACTTTTTGTATTTTTTCCTTCAGCTAAACTACTTTCAAGGCTTCCCACACTTAAACTATTTCCCTGAGGGAAAAAGAAAACACAGAAATTAAGAATTTGAACATGTTTGTTCTCAATAAACAAAACATTGGATTTGATCTATCATCAGACATCTATCAGAATACACACTCAAGTGGGATGATGCAGTAATATCAGCTTACAGCTTATGTAAAAATGTTTCAGGGGTGTTTTCATAGACGGAATAAATATCACTGCAGAGTAGCTGAAGACTGCCAAACTAACATAAGATTTAGGTGAGAATTCAAGACCCAGATTTATTGGAGCCACAAACGCTTCCCTGGAAAACACTAGAAGAGAAATCAGTGTTACTCTGATTTCTACTCCGTGCATCAGAAACAGGCTTTCTTCAGACATTCCAGCAAGTATCTAAGTGTAGGGCTTCAGGGTGAGGATTCCCGATCCATGAAGGTTTGGAGGAGGAAGGCTTTCCCTCTGTTTCTCATTTGCACAAACACAAAGTATTAGTCTAATCTTCAAGAAGAAAAATATGTCCCTCTGCCTTAAAGAGACTAATAGAGAAATTAAATACGGGTCAAAATAATAACAATTCAGCTTGCTACCTACAAAAGCAGTGTGCTAAAATGATGGATGGATTATGAAGCTCAAAGTAATTACAAAGTCTGTATAACATGTAGTTGCCCCTTCTAGACTCTCCTGACCACGAACACCTAAAGGACTGGGATGACAACCCTTGCACTTTTACTAGGAGTTAATGATCCCATTTTTCCTCTTTATCCTTATCCTTGGTGGTAAGCAACACCTTTTATGCTGTGACCTTTTTAAGTACTTCTTAATATTTAAGACTTATTTATTTATTTTAGAGAGGGGAGTGGGCATGGGGGGAAGGGGCAGAGACAGTGGGAGAGAGAAACTCAAGCAGACTGTATGCTGAGCTTAGAGCTGCATGTAGGACATGAGCCAAGAGCAAGAGTTGGACACTTAACTGACTACACCACCCAGGGATCCTAGGTGATCTTGAAGACACGTGTAAGTGCCAGGGAATGGCGAGCAGTCCCTGTACCAGCAGGTGAAAGATTTCTTCAAACTTCGCTGTGAAAGAGAGGAGAAGGCAAAGGTGTCAATGCTCAGAGATGAAGACCCTTTGCCTTTCTTTGTTCCCACTTTTATTGGTCCTTCAGGATAATCACAAATCCTTATCACTGTTTCTCAGGCCTGTGATATGTGAGAAGTGGTCTTACTGAAACTGGGAAGATCTGTCTACGGGAAAGATAGGATACGCTAATCTGCATGTTCATGAGTTCTGCTAAACACAGCCTAAGGGACAATGTGTACATCTCTGAGATCTCAGGGAGGCTGTTTGGGCTGAGAAAGCTTCAGGAAGGCAACTCCCTGCAGCTTTCCAACAGCAGAGGGGTCCCGTAGGCCTTGGCATTCCAAAGGCCCATGCCCTGGCCGAAACCTTCATTCACCCCCAGGGGCCTCTTTAATATTTTAGCGAGAGGGGGTATTATGGCTGATTTCGTGCTCTACATTAACCCCGACATGTAAGGACAGCTGTTTTTATCCAGTCCACCTTAGCCTCACACCTCAGGGCTCCTTCCAGGAGGTTTTGTATCCCACTTTCTGAAAACCCTTGCAGACTCTGTCTCTGAGTGATTTTACCTGGAAATACTCCTGTAATGGTGCCCAGAAAAGAGGTGACAGACGCCTGGGAAGACTTCCTTTTCCTTCACTGCAGAGTGTGGCTCCTAGGAGAAAAAGTTCACATTGTTTGTATCAGATCTGTATGTCGCACACTCCTGGAAACCCTACAACTTACTTCTCAGTAACTTTGATGCAGATAGTTTAATCTCCGCATTGCAGAAGAGAAAACTGAGGCTTAAAAGAGCATATACCGTTCATCTGAAGGGTAGAGTAAATATTGGACCCATGATTTGAATGCAGACATAGCCATATTGAAAATCCATACTTTCGGCCATCATTTACCATCAGCTCTTTCTCCACTCCCCCCCCCCAATAAAACACATTCGCTGATTCTGTCTTCAAACACTGAACCAATTTCGGTGGGAAGGTAGTTACTATATCAGTCAGTCTTTTAGCCCTAGTGACAGTGTAGCGAATACTGTTCCTCTACAAGCCTCCCCTTGAAGTTCTGGGAGCTGGGGTCTGTGGGCTTGTGAAACTTGATGGGCTGTTTGGCGAAATGTTTTCTAAGAGTCCTGGACCTGAGTACACAAGAGAAAGATTAGATATAATGAACAATTAGATTGCAGTAAAATGCACTAATGTGTTTTTCTTCTAGTCACCTTCCAAAAAAGAAATGCATAACTACATGAGTCTTAGTCATTCACTGTTTATCTTTCCAGTTTACAAAACACTGAACTTTGAGAAAATGCAGTGTTATTTGTCTTGCTGAGTAAAACTTTATGGGTTTTTCTCTTTGATTTGAGTTTATAAGCACAAAGTCATATTTTCACTGGGTGAAAGGCGTATTTTTTTCACCTTAGTAAGACTTTGGGACAGCTGAGATGAATTAACTTGAACATTCCAAGAAATCACCTTCTGGCTGAAACTACACAGAAAAAGTCTCACTTCAAAAGATTTTTAAAGAGACTTTAAAGAGACATATGTGCAATGGAAATGACTTTTCAGTCTCAGTATACTGACTGCCTTTTTGATGATTATCATGTTTATTTTAACAAATTTAAAAGGACACAGTTCAGATTTCAGAATAGTGCTTACTTTTTCTGGTTACCAATATTTACCTGGTTAATGGTATCTTTATTTGTGAGTTTAAATTATTGGTGGTTGATTTTTTTTTAACAGCATATTGGTGAAAATACTCCTGTTTTAAAATCATACTCTAAAATATCCTGTTGTCTTAATTTTTCCATTCATCTGTCATATGTTTAAGAGAATAGTAAGAAATTTAAGTTATTTGCAATCCTAATAACATTGTTTTTCAAATACTAGTGGTTGGATCTGAAGTAGTTAAGAGTACAAAATCTGAAGCCAAAGGCTTGGCTTGAATTCTGGTTCTGATAATGTTTGTTGTGTGATCTTAGACAAGTCACTGAAGTTACATGTATAGTTAAATCCATTAGGTATTTATAAACAAGAATTCAAATATAGACCAAAGCAGTAGTAAAGAGGAAATACCCCCCCAAAATAGCTTAAAATATTACAGAAACCATAAACTTCACTTTCTGTTGGCCCCCCCCCCCCTTTTTTTGAGAGAGAGAACAAACAGGGGAAGTTGTGGAGGAGAAGGAGAGGGAAAGAGAGAGAACCTTAAGCTGGCTCCATGCCCGTCTTGAGCCCAATGTTGGGCTTGGTCTCACAACCCTGAAATCATGACCTGAGCCAAAATCAAAAGTCAGACACTTAACCAGCTGACTCACCCAGATGCCTCTGTTGCATTTTTAAAGAGAGGATATGGGAATGGTATGTTAGACACAAAGAGGGTGAAACTTGCCATTCAGAATGGAGAAAAGCATACTGAAGTCGATGTACATAGTATATAATCTGTTCCCAACCTAGCAGCTCTGGTGATCCTTTTAAAACATAAATCAAATAAGGGCATCTGGGTGGTGCAGTAGGAAAGCTCTGACTTTAGCTCAGGTCATGACCTAGGGCCTAGTGATGGAGCCCTGCATTGGGCTCCAGGCTCAGCTGGGAGTCTGCTTCTCCTTCTTCCTCTGCCCCTCCCTCCACTTAGGCTCCCTTTCCCTCTTTGTCTTTCAAATAAATAAATAAAATCCTAAAAAAAAAAAAAAAAGGTAAGATAAAGTCACTTCCCTGTTCCCATCTCTTCAGCAGCTTCCTACCTACTCAGAGTAAAAGTCTTACAATGATCAGTTTGGCTGTCAGATCCCAAGATTGCACCCTGCCCCATCCCACTGTGTTATTGCAAACTTAAATTCTACTCCTGTCCTCATTCATTCTGTTTTAGCTACACTGGCCTTCTTGCTATTTCTCGAGTACAGCAGACATACCTCAGGGCCTTTGCACAGGCCTTTTTCTCTATATGGAAAACCTCTTTTCTTAGATAGCCATGTACCTCAGTCTACATCTCCTTCAGTTCTTTGCTTAATATCGCCTGGATATGCCTACTCTATCCACCATACTTAAAAAAAAGCAAATTCTATAGCTTCCCTGTATTCCCAGGCCTCTACCCTGTTCCCCCTTTTCTTTTTCTATAGTATTTACTACTCCTCTTATAGTATATACCTTACTTATTACATCTGTTATTTACTGCCCTCCCCTGCTAGACTCAAAGCTCCCTGAAGGAAGAGATCATTGTTTTGTTACCCTGTATACATGCCTCAGACACAGAGCAGTGTCTGGAACATGATAGGCACTCAGTAGATGTATGCTGAATGAGTAACTCTCCTTTTTAGTTATGTCAGCCTAAATAGGTATAATGAGGCAAACTCAAACGTCAAAAAGATGAGTTTATTCAGGAATAGCAGAACTGCAGTTTAGGATGTACAAACTATAGCAAGCTATGGTGAATCTCTTGAGGGTTTAGGGTTGGCTATAATTATGGGCAAGGAATGTAAAGAAGGAATAGTTCAGTTAGAGTCTGTTAAAGTCAAAAGCAAATGGAGACCAGGTTTGAAATTCCCTGAGCAGACAGAAATAAAGCTCAAGTCCGCTTAGTTTGGGAGACCAGCCCAATCTGGATGGTTCCTTGTTCATGCCTTTGGAAACAGTGTAAGTACAACTTTCCAAGGTTGATATGAGGCAACTCCTGATCAACCCCCTATCATTTAAGAAAATTCCAGTGTTATCACTTCTCTAAAAATCAGTCATTTATAGGAAATCAGTCTCTTGGTCCTTGAGATTTTTTTGTTTTATATCCTCTGGTTTTATTTTAGATAGAAATTCCATTATAGTTCTCTATATAGGTGTATATATGTCTACATGCATATATAGATACAATATACGTGATAAACACTGAGTACATAATTAAAGGAATATTACTGAATTTTAATAGACATAAAGTCAGTAACAAAAGATAGAAATTGAGCTATGAAATAGCAGATCAAAGATGGAGAGGAAATATTTCAAGACAACTTTAAGAAGAGATGTAGATAATAAAAATGATGACTAATTCTTAAAGTTTCCTGAGTTATAGCCAACACTGTGCCTTTGTGACATGGAGTAAGGCCACTTAACATGGTGCTATATTCTGTTCTGACATGTGAATAAGCATTCCTCTCCCTAGTACCTTCTTCTGTGCCTTTATCGGTTTTTTCTCCATCATTTGCACGCCAAATATGCCAATCACAGGCATAGCTGTTCACTGGATTTGGGTCACCAGAGCTGTGAATGCAATTGGACGAGAATGTATATTTGGAGGAGAAAGAGAAGACAAGCTAGGAAAAAAGTAATTTAGATGTTGTTATTTATACTGCATTAGAATAAATCAGTTTTCTCTATATATTTAGTCAAAGTAACCATTTTTCTCTCTCTCATCCTCTCCCTTTATCCTTCATTAACTAAGGTGCAACTCTGAATCCTTTATCCTCTTTTTTTCTTTAATAAAATTCGGTCCAAATTAAGGCTTTTTCCTCATTTATTAATGCTTATAGTATGCACTATACAAGGAGGAATTAAGTAGGATTCTCTAGCAGTTGATAGCACACTCAGTGGAGTGCCTTGAAATGTTTCTGTAGTGTATACTGTTGTTTGAGTTGGTTGTTTGTTTGGTTGAATGTCCACACCTTTAAGTTTTTTTTTTTAAGATTTTATTTATTTATTTATTTATTTGACAGAGAGAGAGAGAGAGCACAAGCAGGGGGAGCAGTAGGCAGAGGGAGAACGAGAAGCAGGCTCCCCACTGAGCAAGGAGCCCGATGTGGGGCTCGATCCCAGGACCCTGGGATCGTGACCTGAGCCGACGGCAGGTGCTTAACCCACTGAGCCACCCAAGTGCCCCATGTCCACACCTTTAAAAGCAGATTAAATACCCCTTGAAGTCAGGGGCTACAGGGGCTAGACACACAGAGTTCTTCAATACTTATTTGACTTACTGTTCCCTATAAGTTCTCTGCTGGCCGGGAATTACTTGTTTTAATTTTTTTTTCCTTTTGTGTCTGATACTTACCCAGGGATGTTTTTGTAAAGCTTTGTCTTTCTCTTTATAGGTATCATACAGACTTTTTGAAGACATGGGCCTCTTTGAAGCTTTCAAAATTCCAGTTAGGGAATTTATGAATTATTTTCATGCTTTGGAGATTGGATACAGGGAAATTCCTTGTAAGTATAAGTTATTTGTGAAATAATACTTTTCACATCTGCCAGATTTGCTCTGAGTAATGGGATATTGAACCACTGGCGGCTAGCAGAGAACTATACATGGTAAACACTGGATGTGACCTCGTGGTAGACGACCAGGAGATTACAGCCTGTTTCAGAGTCCTGGTCCCTTCACCTCTCATCTGTCAAAGACCATGGGTCTTAGTTCACCTCTGCAGCCTCATTTCTTAATCTGTAAAATGGGGATCATAATTATCTTTGAGGATTATAATAGCTTTGTAGGATTGTTATGAGGATAACATGAGGTTATAAATCTAAAGGAGTGATAATAGTTCCTTCACAGTAAGCCAGCTTAAGTGTGTGGTCCATAAATAATGAAATGTTAAATTTATTGCTCATTTATAATGCACTCCTTTTATTGGATGAGTTCAACCTTTGTTCTGGCATCTGGAGAGTTAATTTATGAACTCTTGAAGTTTTTTCAGTATAAGAAAGACCTGGCTGGGGGTGGAGGGATGGGAGGGTGATAGTCTAATTAATAGAATAGAAAAAAAGAGACACCTCAAAGGGGTTTGCAAAGAAATTATTAGAAGCATTTTAAAAGTCAGATAAATGTGAAGACCAAAGGAAGAGACACAAGCGAGTGTTCAAATTAGTGAACTTAAAAGATTATGACGGTAATTTTGTCATTTATAATACAAAATTGGAACAGAGAGGAGATGTTAAATTTTCAATATGGAGCATTTCTGGTATCACCTGAACGTTTGAGTAGAATCATCCTACATGCTACAGAATATATGGAACTGAAGAAAATGTCCAAAATCCAGTCAGGGAAGTTGTGAAAATGTATAAAAATCATGTGGTACATTTAGAAAATAAATGCATAGCAAGAGAAGTCGTTAGACATGCATTGGTTGAAGCATACTTTAGAAACGCGCCATTCGAATCATGCTTTAACTTTTTAATTTTTTTTTGTTTTGTTTTTAAATATTTTATTTATTTGACAGAGAGAAATCACAACTAGGCAGAGAGGCAGGCAGAGAGAGAGGAGGAAGCAGGCTCCCCGCAGAGCAGAGGATCCTGGGATCATGACCTGAGCCGAAGGCAGAGGCTTTAACCCACTGAGCCACCCACGCGCCCCTACTTTTAAGTTTTAAATTTGCTTTTATACACCTTAGACTTCAAAACCCCATGTCTTTTTCGAATAGTAAACAGCTGATGTTAAATAAAAATTCTGTGGAGACACATAAAGTAGAGGTGTTTCCAGAAAGGGATAGTATATTAAACTAATGACCCATTATTAACATACTGTTTTTCAAAATGCCGTCCATGTGCCACATCGGAATGAACATACACGGCTGATGGCATGTGATAGGAGAAGATAATGAAGAGTTGGATCCACAAATGAGATTTGTTGGAGCATATGGGATCAAAATGCAGATAAGACAAGGCAGTGGGTGTAGACAAAAGAGGAACTTAAGAGCACTGGGCCCCTTGGGAAAGTCTGGGCAATAGGGCCATGGAAATAGAGAGAGAGACAAAAAAGGGGCAGTTTGAAAGAATCTCAAGATAAGCCTTGCTTTCTTATTACCATTTTCCCAGGGCACACCCTGGTTGGATGCCAGTGATTGATGTAAGTGTTACTGAGTTTTCAACAGCTAGTCATCAGACTAAATTTACAAATTATTATATTTCCAAATGTATTTTAGTTACATAATCAGCTATAGCCAAGTCCATTAAGTACCAGTTGATGTAACTACTAACTTTTCTCTAGGCAGTATGTCATAAAATCTTAGGGAAAGTCGAGCAGTATTTAAGTGTAAAAGGAAGTTTCCAGATTCTAAATTTTATTACTCATGTTTATATTTTCTCATTTTACAACTGAATAGATATTTCTTTTTTTCCGAAATAGTGGCTTCTTCATTTCATATGAAAAGAATTTAACAAATTATTTTTTATTTTTTATTTTTATTATAACATAATAAACCTTGTTCTATTAGGAACCCTAGACATTTTTTGTAAAGGGAATTCATTTACAGAAGTTTTAGCTTGACTGGTGATCCCTTTTATTTCATTTGATTTTTAAAGATTTTATTTATTTCTTTGACAGAGATCACAAGTAGGCAGAGAGGCAGGCAGAGAGAGGAGGAAGCAGGCCTCCTGCTAAGCAGAGAGCCGGATGTGGGGCTTGATCCCAGGACCCTGGGATCATGACCTGAGAGGACGGCAAAGGCTTTAACCCACTGAGCCACCCAGGTGTCCCTGGTGATCCCTTTTAAATAGTAATTCCTTGCATGTGGTAGTATTGTAAATTTAGACTAATATAGGTATTTATTAAAAGCGTTGTTTATCATTCATTTTAATTATCATACACAAATATTTCTTATATGTTTCCTTACTTTAATATCTACTCCTAGAGGACAATATTTCTAATAGCTCTATCTAAATAAACCCATACCTAAATGAAAATCCCAAGAGTACTTAAAATGGGATTAGATTAACTTTAATACGACAATGACCTAAAATATTAGAAACTAAATTTTATTATACTTCTAAGCACACTTTTAACAATTTTTAAGAGATGAAGACTTTTAAATTTGTACCCAGAGCGCTTACTAAAATTTGAGGAATCTAGATTTAAAAATGGACACAGGTAGGTAGGTAGATATTTCATGGAGTAGCAGTGGATGAGGTATAAATACAGGCAACTCACTGATAGAACTATGATAATGAATATACATTTGTTCAATAAAGGTTAGGATAAATTTAAGGTATAGTTGATACTCAGTTGCACAGAGAAATAAATAATGTTCATTATTGTTCACAGTCCCTTTCAGTTGGGAATACTGGCAAAGTAAAGAAGAGAAATCATCAGATCCTATCCATTCGTGAATTCAAAGTTATTTTTGAGGGTGCTTTTTCCATTTTCAGAGACCTTCATCGCTGAAGTATATTCTTCCTAACACCTCTCATTCTTGTTATTGAAGCTGGATAAGTGGGTAGAATGGCAGCAATGAGAATAATCTTGGTCAGTCTGTGTGTAGTTCAGTTCAGTTAAGCTGTGTGGCATGTGCCCACCAGTGTGAAAGCTAGATACTGAGGGGGCGTGGGACAAATTGGAAAGGGACAACTATGACAGTATTTGCTATAATCCAAAGGGAAAAAAATATTTAAATTGTCACTTCTCTTCTTTAACACTTTTCTTTTTTTTTTTTTTTTAAGATTTTATTTATTTATTTGACAGAGATCACAAGTAGGCAGAGAGGCAGGCAGAGAGAGAGGAGGAAACAGGCTCCCCGCCGAGCAGAGAGCCCCATGTGGGGCTCAATCCCTGGACCCTGGGATCATGACCTGAGCCGAAGGCAGAGGCTTTAACCCACTGAGCCACTCAAGAAAGAATTTTCAATTGAAAGTCTATAGGTCTAAAAATCTATACATTTTACATATAACTCCCAGCCTCCAAGCCAGCTCACTTCAATTCTGTGCTTGAGGGATAGGGAAATTTTCCCTTTTTTGAGAAAACAAGCGTATCAAGACAGAGGAGGGAGCTGGGCAGGCTATGGGAATGAGACAGGGCATGAATGAGTGATGGTAATTACTTGCACACAGTAGTTTTCCCAGCTTGCTACAAAGGAGGAGGAAAGACCTCGACTCAGAAGCTCTCTCCCAACCTATCCCCTAATGGTGGCAGTGGGGACATTTTTCTTCCTCTAGCAGGTCATCTCTGCCTTCTCCCTCCCCCAGCGTTTTAGCATATCTTTTATTTTAGCTCTTCAGTTCTTAACAAATCCAGCATTGATCTTGGAAGAAAACCAGTGATCTGTGCTGCTAACTCACTGTCTTGTTCTAACAACAATCACTTTTTTAAGATTTTATTTATGTATTTGAGAGAGAGAGCAATCACATGCTCAAGCATGAAAGGGAGGGAGCAGCAGAGGGGAGAGGGAGAAGAGAAGCAGGCTTCCTGCTGAGAAGGGAGCCCTACACAGAGCTGGACCCCAGGACCCCTGGGATCATGACCTGAGTCCAAGGCAGGTGGTTAACCAAATGAGTCACCCAGGTGACCCAGCAGTCGTGCATTTCATGTGAATTATATTTACATTAATTGCAAGCTTACTCTGTGTCAGGAATTTAAAAATGTGTTTTCTTCTGTAATTCTCACAATTGTACTGTGAAATAAGGCACTATTATTTAATATGCCTTTATTTTTAAGATTATGATATGAGTTGTGAGTAGCTCACTTGAGCTCACACTGGTAATAGATCTTAGAACAGAGACAAATTCGGATCTGTCCTAAATCCAGACACTTAGCATGATGAGTTTGGTAATGGCACAGGTATGGATCTAAAATGTTTGGTCTTGGATGACTTGAGATAGTCTATACACAGAGATACAGACTCCAATTTCAGTGAAATTGTTCTTTGGACGACTAGGTAATGTCAGTATTCTCCTCTAGCAATGACAGAGGGCATGGGGTTTGCCATTTCCTCCTTTGGAGCCTTGGATGTCTGTCATAAACACATCCTCTCAAGTCCTTACAAGGCCCCTCTGCTGAAATGCTGGGTGTTTACATAAAATTTAGCTACATATCATCACTTAAAGATTGACTCTTAAGAGTTGCTGGAAATGTAGGGAAATAAGCACCATCTACCTACAGTCCCCCTGTATGCCATCAACACCAAAAATGTTAGTTTTTTCTGGGGCACCTGGGTGGCTCAGTTAAGTGTCTGCCTTCCCAGGTCATGATCCTGGGGTCCTGGGATCAAGTCCTGCTCCAGGTTCCCTGCTCAGCAAGGCGTCTGCTTTTCCCTCTCCCTCTGCCCCTCCCCCAACTGGCGCTCCTGAGAGGGCTGTCTTTCTCTCTCTTTCTCAAATAAATAAATAAAATCTTTAAAAGAAAAAGAAGGGAAAGAAGAAAAAGAAGAGAAAATGTTCATTTTTTTCTTTCTTCCCCGACCAGGGACCAGATGTTTTCCCCAATTCCCATTATCATTCTTACTGTTCTCTTCTCTTTTCTCTTTTATCTGTTGGGTATTATTCAGAGATGTGATCTACTGTATTGGATGAGACCGTATTATGGTTGGTCATTAGAAATAGAGTATGTAAAGTTAGCATACTTAGGATAATGTATAGCAATCAATGAAATATTATGAAGGGCCAGTAAACAAGAGAAGAACTTGGAATAATTGCACCAGAAAAAGGTGAGCTGAGAGCACACCACGCCTTTGGTCTTGGTTCAGTAGACACTGAACTGCATGTATAGAATATACCCCCTTCCCATGATAATGACCTCTAATTAGAGGATTTGGTTTTCTCATAGATTTTGCTCTTCTAAATGACTCAACTCCCTACATTAATGTACAAAAAAGTTTTTATTTTTCTCTTCAGGTATTTCCTAGAGTTGTGTTCCCAAATTAGAATTTTTAGATCAGAGAACATCATTGATTATGGTTTTCAGTTTTGCTTTGTGAATTTAACCTATATTCAGAAGATATATTATTAATTTTTACCAGTGTTTTAAGTTTGATGCAAAAAATCCTACTTTGTTTTATTCACAGATTATATTTGTCTGCTATTTATCAGAGATGAATAGTAAGTGGTACAGACCATTGGTCTGTCCTAATTGAAGTATGTCATGCAACTTTCTGGTCCTCCGCATAATCTTATACAGAGCATGGAAATAAGTATGAGGGTAAACATTGCAGTGATTGCACATAGTGAGCTTTCTATAGAGATTAGGTTTCTTCCGGACACAGATTTTTCCACTTCAGACATCTGCATGCATAATCAATGTTATGTGTGCTTCCCCCCCCCCCCCCCTTGTTGCTATGGATATTATGGAGTCTTGGAAGAGTAATCGTAGAATATTTGGCTGCCTTTCACTGGGGTATTCAAATGTTAAGACTAAACTGTTTATCCAGTAGGTGGCACTCTTAGTCCTTGGACCCCCAAATTCACCAATGAATGACTCTTCTTTTGCACTGGTTACAGATCATAACAGAATCCATGCCACTGATGTGTTACATGCTGTGTGGTACCTTACTACCCAGCCAATTCCAGGCCACTCCACTGTAATTAATGATCCCGGGTCAGCAAGTGATTCAGGTGCGTATTAAGTGCATCTGTGCTCCCTTGTTAGGGGTGGGGGTGGGGAGAAGCTTTTCCTTAAAAAAGGAAGTCAAGACAGTACCAGTTTAATACTTTTTAAAATTTTCTATTACTTTTGTTTTCTCTTCTCAGATTCTGACAGTGGATTTACACATGGACATATGGGATATGTCTTCTCAAAAATGTATAATGTGCCTGATGATAAATACGGATGTCTGTCTGGGAATATCCCTGCCTTAGAGTTAATGGCATTGTATGTGGCCGCAGCCATGCATGACTATGATCACCCAGGAAGGACTAATGCTTTCCTGGTTGCAACTAGCGCTCCTCAGGTAAATCTTTCCATTTTGATGTGAAGAAATAATTTGATTAAGAGATTTTTCCAAAGGAAATTAATTTTATAAATTTGACTTATAATAGGGAACATATGAATATGAGCCCAACTATATTTAGCCGTAGGATAGAATCTGTGGAGACCAAGCTAATTTTGAAAAGATATCATATTTGTTCCAAGATATTAATGGCAGGCATGCAACTTTATTACCCATGGGAATCCCATCTCAGTTTTCTTCTTAAGAAGAAAAACTAGTTGAATCCATATTAATGAACCGCCTCAACAAAGAAAATCTAACCTATATAAAAGTCCCTTTTTGAAAAGATTGGAGAACCAGATCTTTCTTGGACTCTTAATTATGTAAGTCATCTTTGTATATAAAATGCATTCATTTGAAATACATTTATTATAACGACCATGATTCTTATGACATTTGGTTAGTAGGATTTAAACATCAACTTATTTCATTCATTTGAGGGAATTTTTTTTTTTTTTACCTGTACATAGTATTCCCAAAACAGTAACTTTAAAGAAGTCCATTTTCATATATACTTAAATTTAGGTCAAAAATTAATCACTGAGTATCTCAGCATCTCCATCTATGTAATTAAACCCAGTAAGTTTCTCTTCGATTTGATTAGCTGTGTCTATGTTACTAAGTATTCTGATATCCTGTTTTCTTTCTAGAGGATCTAGAAGCCAATCTGGTCTCATACTTAATTTTTTTTCTTGTTTGCTTTTTGTCTTTACCAAACTCCCATCCATTTCCACCTGTCTTATAGACTAGACTAGAATTTTCCTCTAATCTATATACAATAAAAGTATCCTGAATTTTTTCCCTGACTACCTACTTTAACTTATTTCAGCATGTCCTTCATACTCCAGAATTATTTTTCCTAAAGGTGGGCAAACCTTTTTGCCAGCACCGTTTAGCATTCATATTTTCCTACACATGTATGCATTTTTACTTAGTACAATTTAAATTTTCATGTGCTTTGTCTTTCCTTTTTATCCTTATGCCTTTTTTTTTCCTGTATTTTCTGTCTACCACACTAGTGTTCAAGCAGTGTTTAGGTAACTTCTTTTGTAGTGTCCCTCAGCATTATTAGAGAATTCCAGCAAATAGATATTTATTGTACCCCTTTAGTTACTAGTTGGAGGGTGATATCTTCTATGGCTGTTTGTGGGGTGAGAATTTTTAAATTATGAGCCTCTCAGGAAGTCCATTCCTATTTATTAGTTATGCGTGCTTAAGGAAAGGTAATTCTTATTCTAGATGCAGAAATTAACTGAGTCATCTCAGAGGGATTTTAATATATTTGGATTTTTTTAATAGTTAAATTCCTGTGCAAACAAATCTGATAAAAGCTAACTCTAAATCCCTCATTTGCAAGAATTTGGAATAAAGTTTCAAGGAAATGAACTTCACCTTACAAAGAAAGGAAATTTTAACCAAGAAAAGTAATCAACAGCCAATGTAATTACATTATGGAATTCTTAATAACCAACAGTCACA
Organism: Meles meles; assembly: GCF_922984935.1. Lineage (NCBI taxonomy): Eukaryota > Metazoa > Chordata > Mammalia > Carnivora > Mustelidae > Meles > Meles meles. Next base: position 63,575,277 of record NC_060072.1, read on the forward strand.
AGATTACATTTCTATGTCCTGTGAAAAAAGAGGATCCTGAAAGCTTTGCCTATTCTTATGTATTTTTATGATTTGGGGTTTTTGTGTTTTTTGTTTTTAATTTAAAAATTGAGTCTTTCAGTCTTTGCCCTCTTTGCCTAGGCGGTGCTCTATAATGATCGTTCCGTTTTGGAGAATCATCATGCAGCTGCTGCATGGAATCTTTTCATGTCCCGGCCAGAGTACAACTTCTTAGTTAACCTTGACCATGTGGAATTTAAGCATTTTCGTTTTCTTGTCATTGAAGCAATTCTGGCCACTGACCTGAAGAAACACTTTGATTTTGTAGCCAAATTTAATGCCAAGGTAACTAGATTTGTACCAGTCTTCATGTTATGACCATATTAAAAGATGTCATGGAATCAAAGTGTGGAACATAACTTACTGCTCTCGCCTCTTATATTTCAACTGTGAAAATGAAATACAATAAAATGTTTAATCAGAAGCAGATATACGGGGATTGGTCCCAATCTAGAAGTCTGAGATGTTGAGGTGCTACCTATATATTATACTTTGTGCTGCAAAGAAGTAAAATTCTCACTGTCATTGGGTTTTTTGTTTGATTTTATTTGCTCTCATCTCTGTGGTATACTAACATAAATTGTCTGGAAGTAGAAAAGGTCAAAACCCTGAAACAAAATTTCATACATCAAGCATAAACACCCAAATGTTAACTTAAAAAAATTTCTTATCATTTGTAGCTGTATTTATTTACTAGTCATTGGTAATAAATGCTAATTTTAAATAGCATTTATTTTCAGTTCCATAATTAATAATTACTTTATGCATCATTTAAAATTTTATTTTTCTGAGCGGTTTACTATTATGTAAGCCAGTAGCATTTTAAATAGCTAAGAAGTTCCTCCTTTCTTGGTATTCTGATCTCTACATGTTAATATAATAAATATTGTATTGTTTATTCTGTCCAACTTTTGCTTTCATTGAGGTAAAATGTGTTTTGCCCCTCAAACAGGTGAATGATGATGTTGGAATAGATTGGACTAATGAAAATGATCGCCTCCTGGTTTGCCAAATGTGTATAAAGTTGGCTGATATCAATGGGCCAGCTAAATGCAAAGAGCTCCATCTTCAGTGGACAGAGGGTATTGTCAATGAATTTTATGAACAGGTAACCAACTTAAGTGTTTATCTTAATTTATAGTAGGCTGCTCATGAATTCACAAAAGCTTGCAAAAGCTGTAAAAGTGTTATCAGTCTCTTTTATATTCATACTAACATCAGAAAACTAAAAACTCTAAGATAAAGATATTTGCAAGTATTGCAGGGGGTGGAGGTGAGGGCGGAAGACGATGTTGAAATAATGAAATGACCTACTGAGACATTAGGAAGATCATTGACATATTGTTTCTTTTTTTAAAATAAATTTATTATAATTGAAGCTTATTTACATTTATATGAACGGATGTACATCAGATTAAGTTCATTGACTTTTAATATTCAATAACAGCAGCGTAAGAAAAATCTTTATAAATAGGCATTTTATTTGACATGATAATGTGAGAGTAAACATACTACCGAAAAATCTACCACAGAAAAACTGATCAGATTATATGTGAAACTTTGTTTTGAGTACTGTGAGCTATTCTCTTAAGAGAATTCTGGAGGTAGTGGAGCATGGGTAAAGGACAGGAATCAGTAGCATAAATTGACATGATGAGGATTGCTGGAGGGGTGTTTGGTAGGGGGATGGGCTAAATGGGTGATGGGCATTAAGGAGGGCACTTGGTATAATGAGCACTGGGTGTTATATGCAACTGATGAATCATAAAATTCTCCCCCCTGAAACTAATAATACAGTATATGTTAACTAAATTGAATTTAAACAAAAAATTTTTTTAAAAAGTGAAGATCAGGGGCACCTGGGTGGCTCAGTGGGTTAAAGTCTCTGCCTTGGCTCAGGTCATGATCCCAGGGTCCTGGGATCGAGCCCCACGTCGAGCTCCCTGCTCAGCAGGAGGCCTGCTTCCTCCTCTCTCTCTGCTTGCCTCTCTGCCTGCTTGTGATCTCTGTCTGTCAAATAAATAAATAAATCTTTAAAAAAAAAAAAGTGAAGATCATTTCCCTGTGTGGTAGGGAAAATAGAGGTGTTACAGTAACTGTCTTCAGATACTTCAAAGACTGACATACAAATTTAGGATTAAGTGTATCATATGTTACAGAGATTAAAGTAAATATCACTTAGCACAGGATTTGATTTATAAGGAACATTAGATTACTTTCTGCATCCCTAAAGAGGGTATAAATATAACCAGTCTATAGAAGTTATAGAAGGATTGATTTCAAGACAATGTGAGAAAGAAATATGTATTATAAAGGCATCCAGAAATAAGATGAGGTGCCTTTTTAAGTAATAAATTGACTATCACTGGATGTACTTGAAGAAGGATTAGAACTTTTGTGGGTTTTATAGACAGGACTCATACATAGGTTAAAAGGTTTGTACTTTCTAGAAAATAATATATTGCCTTCTCTAGAAATTATATTAATTCATAATCAATCCCCAAATACTGAAATACCAAAAAAAAAAAAAAAAAATAGGGGCGCCTGGGTGGCTTAGTCAGTTAAGTGTCTGCCTTCAGCTCAGGTCATGATCCCAGGGTCCTCGGATTCAGTCCATGTTGGGCTCCTTGCTCAGTGGGGAACCCACTTCTCCCTCTCCTCTGCCCCTCCTCCCATTGGTTTTCTCTCTCTCTCTCTCTCTCTCTCTCTAATAAATAAATTAAAATCTTAAAAAAATAAAAGAAGTAAAATTTAAAAATGCAAAAAAAAAAAGGAAAAGGATAACCCAGTTATAATAATTCTACTACATATACATAACCATTGTTGGTATTTCAGTATATTTCCTTTGTTAATTTTGCTAGGTGACTACTGGTTTACAGTCTGTTATTTTTTTCCAGAAAGATTTGAAGTATTTCAAATAAAAACACTTAGTAGTACTATTAAACATGTTGACAAGTAAGAATATCAGAAATCATGTGATCACAGAAGATAAAATTCAACCAAAAGCTGAGATAAGGTGACATCTTTAATTGAGCAATAAATTGTTCTAAGCTTTACTGGCAGCCAAGGTAAAATGAAAAAAATGTGATGAATTATGTATTTTTTTTCATAATTATTCCCAGCATTGCATTTTGAAGTACATTTATGCTCTAATAGAGCAAGGAGTGACATAAGAAATACCATCTACTAAGACATTAGACCATTTCTTCTGTTGCCCCTTAATCAAAAGCCAAAACCTCAAGATCACAAAAGTGGTAAATGGCGACAAGACATTTCTACAGGGATCTCAGCAGTTTGGGTAGAATCCTTTAGCAGTCAAGTAAAAGAGGGAGTTCACACATGAGTGTCTGGGTTCTTACGTAATTGCAGATTTTAGGTGCCAAGTGAATGCTGACTTTACTAGTATTTTAAACTTTCTATGTCATGTATCTTTTTGGTTGACTCTTCATGATAAATTCCTATTTCTAGGGTGATGAAGAGGCCAGCCTTGGGTTGCCAATAAGCCCCTTCATGGACCGTTCTGCTCCTCAGTTGGCCAATCTTCAGGAATCCTTCATCTCTCACATTGTGGGTCCTCTGTGCAACTCCTATGATTCAGCAGGACTAATGCCAGGGAAATGGGTGGAAGATAGTGATGAGTCAGGAGATACTGATGACCCAGAAGAAGAGGAGGAGGAAGCACCAAATGAAGAGGAAACCTGTGAAAATAATGAATCTCCAAGTAAGTTTTATGAAATCTATTTCTAGTGTGTTTTTTCTAAGTTTTTTTTTAACATAGGTTCAGATAAATCTTGTGCTTCTCGTGAATTACATAGTTTGTGTCCAGATATCATCTTCATCTGATTGTGTATGACCTCCGTTCCCTAATATCATAATAATAGAAATTATAGACTATGGAATCTATTATAATACTGCATTCATATAAAGATACAGCCTCTGTTATGAAGTAAAAAGAAATTAAACAGTTGGAGCCTGTCCTTCAGAATATCTTAATGATTTAGAGATGAGAGGAGTTTCAGATACCCTATAGAGCAACCGCACACTTGTGTTGGTTTAGTTGGAGGAAGGCCATGTGAAGTGGTAAGAGGTAGCTATCACTCATTCATGTAACAAATATTTATTAAGCATCGACTTTGTGCCAGGCATTCTTCCAAGTACTGAAGATAGAGCCATGAGCAGATCAGACAAAATATAAATAAGTCGTTGCCCATTTAAATGACTCTTTTAGTGGAGTAAGTAGATACTAAGCAAGACCAATCGGTAAGTCTCTGACATGTGAGGTACTGATAAATGCTAGAGCTTTAAAAAAAAAAAAAAATAGAAGAGGGATATGAAATATTGCAGAGAAAGGTTAAAATTTTAGATAAGATAGCCACAGATAGACTAAATAAAAAAGAGGTTAAAAAAAAAAAGACTATAAGATTTGGGGGAATGATCCATGGAAGTATAGGAAAAAGTGTGCCGAGGAGAGAGAAAAGCAAACCATGTAAAGGTCCTGAGGTGGGCGTTGGCTGGGTGTTGAAGAAGCATGGGGAGGGCTGGGGTGGCTGAGAGGAAAGGTAATGAGGGAGCAGCAGAAGAGAGGCGGTGGGGAGCCAGTGTTGTAGGGTGTGAGGGTGGGGCTCTGTAGGGCACTGTATGGAGTTTGGCTCTTAACTCTGAGTAAGATGTGAAGGCGTCAGTGATTTTGTGCAGAAGAGTTAGCTGATTCAGCTTATCTTTTAAATGGGTTACCTCAGCTGCTATACTGAGAATATGCTTGAGTTTAGGGTAGAGCAAGGGTAATAAGTTAAGAGGCTATTGAAATTATCCAAGTGAGAAAGGACTGTGGCTTTGAACCAGACAGAGCAGTAGTGTTAATGATGATGAAAAGTGTTTCCATCTGGTCTCTCATTTGGAACACATGATGTAGCCAGTCTGCGTGATGGCTACATGAGTTTACCTGACTGTAAAAAGAGATTTTTGTTCATTCTCATCTTGAAATATTCTGATATTTCTCCTGTCATGGGGAGGAGACCCAAACAGCATAATTAGTAAAACCCATAACTCTTACAGCTATTGCACAAATCCTGTTCTTGCATTTACGAAAACATAGTATGTGGTTTACGTGTGCCTTCAGAAAGAATGTGCAGTCATATTTTTTTGAAATGCTTATTCAAAATATTACCAAAGAGAGATATTCTGATCATCTGTCTATTTTTTAGCACAGTCAGGAAAATTCGTGACTCAGTTCATCTCAGCCATCCAGTAAATATAGTCTAACATGGGTAGTGACCCATTTGCCCTCATATAAGTACTCTGCTATAAGCTTACAAAACAGAGATAGGGAGATCTTTGTTAAGTATAAACTGATGAGGGTTTTGCAGTTTTGATTCTAGGTCAAATTTTTGCCCAAGTTCTCTGTCCTATATATTAACTTTAGTACAGAATGAGGGGAAAGTCAAAAGTTGTTTTCCTTCAATATTCTATTATCGAAGTAATTATATTTTATTTCTCTGGTGCTTATAAAAAGGTTTCCATTAGCAATTTGGGGCTAGTCCTGAGATTCAGAGGTTGGAACCAAGATTGGGATTCATGGCTTATTTTTTCATTTGTTCATTTAATAAACATATATTGGTTTTCTCCCCCCCCCCCCCCCCCTTTTTTAACTTGTTTTCATTTCAGAGACCTATAGTTTGCTGTTTAAGGACAGTACAGAGTTTTTGGTTTTGGTTTTGGGTTTTCGTTTTTTTTTTGTTTTTTGTTTTTGAATGAGTGACATTAGAAAGTGTTGTCAGCTTAGCCTCTTGGAAAAGCCTTGCTCCCATGGGCACTCACTGATTGCTATTTGAACTCAAACACATCGAAAAACACACACATAATACAGGCATCAGGAATCGAAGAACACAGGCCAAGAGATTTTACAGGCTCAACTTGTCAACATTGGCTTTAGCAACAAACGCGACAACCAGATATTCAAGTACTTTTCCGTTCTGTGGGGTTCAGTTGCCATACTGACTTCCAGATTCTGCTCTCCAGACAGCCCTCCAAACTCTACTGCTGTAGAATCCTAGCAATTTTAATTCTGTAATCATATTGACTGAGATGGTTAACTTGATTTAGTCTGAAACTTAGGTTTCAGAAAAAATTTAGATTAAATATGCACTGATAATTTCAGCAATTTGCAAAACTTGGAGATCTCCCAGGAAACACAGAATTAAATGTTTCAATATGGTATCCTAGGGAAAGAAGGCTTTTTCCCAACCTCATAATTAAATCTGAAAGATTCCTACAGCGAACTAAGAGGTTTCTAATGAAGTACTAAGCTGCATTTAGAATTTGAGCAATGAAAGGCTCTTTGTTCTCATTTCAAAAGGTTCCAGTGCTGAACAATTTGGCTTCCAATACAGCATGCTTTAGACCACCTGCAGACTCTAATCTACGCAAATTTATTTGGTACAAACTTTCTTCTACGTCACCTTATTCAGTTTAATTCCAGAGAGGTTTATTGCTAACGTTTAACAGCATTAATAAGAGAACAGCTGTTCTCATGGGGGCTGCCCTGAAAGGAAAATGAGAAAAATTGAGCTTTTGTTACCTCTTTCCTATGAACACACTGCGTGAATGTGTACAACAGTCAGATGGAGTGACCACCTTGAGCAGTAGCGTTTCTCATATCACTGTGATTCAGATCTACCCTTCAGCCAGTGCTCACGTGTAACTGTCTCGATTCAAAGGAATAGGTTAAAAACTACATTAACATTTAAAAATTTCTCAACAGAAACTGATTTGTACCTAACTCCAATAAAAACAAAGTAGAAATAAGCAAGTAGATGGCTCTGGTAGAAGAGTAATTTTATAAATGTGCTTTTAAAAATCTAATGTAGGGGTGCCTGCGTGGCTCAGTTGGTTGGCACCTGACTCTTGATTTTAGCACAGGTCATGAATTCAGGGTTGTGGGATGGAGCCCCAATTCCCTGTCTTCTCTGCCCCTCCTTCCCTCTCTTTAATAGTAAAAACAAACAAACAAAGGAACAAACAAACAAAAAAACCCTAATGTAGTTGTAATATATCTTACTGATTTTTATAGAAATAATTCAGATTTCTTTAAATTTAGTGAATGAATGTGTGTGTGTGTGTGTGTGTGTGTGTGTGTGTGTATGCTTATTAAGAAACTTTCAAATGAAGAAATTGATGTCATGCTCCAGGACCCCATGACCTTCTGCCGTATGCATGCCCTTCACTCTGCCTGGAATGCTGCCCACACCTTTTTCACCCAGTGTATTTAATTTTCAAAATTTACATCTCACCTCAGGTGTCCTATCCTTTGAAAAATATCTTACCTTTCCCTCGCAGATCGAGTCATGTGTGTTGCCATGGTTTGATGTGTCAGAGAGAAATTGCACTGTGCACTTACTAAAAATGTCAGAAAATACTTTATTCAAGATTATTGCAATAAGTAAGAGAGATTAAATTCAACTCCACTGAAACTAAGGCAGGAGGATATTTAAGCACTAGCGTGAGTTAGTGAAAGTCCACGATAGGACCTTAGAGGGATGTTGGTCAATGTGATTGAGCCATCTGTGTTTGCTAATTGGTACTTGCTGAAGTAGGGCACTTCCCCTCCCATGGAGGCTGGAAGTCAGGGACCCTGTTTTTTTCAATAATTTCATTTCAAAGGAATCACACCCAGGTACGTGGGAGACATGTTCTTGGATTGTAAAACTAGCTAGAAGCTGGGAGAAGATTTATCTATATTACAAAGGAGCAGAGGAGGTATTTGCACTTGCAACTCTTAGAAAGTAAATGCTATAAGAAAAGGGAAGTCAGAGACCTATAATCTGGAAGAAACCAATCTAAAGTTTAGTCAAGCTGAGGGGAACATTAAGCCCATCTTGATCACATGTGTACATTGTCATAAAACACAAATACAACATGTATGTTTCACTTTTTGTTTTCTTTGCCCTCTCCCCTATGAACTGTAAGCTCCCTTAAGGCAAGCTCTGGACTAATCAGTCTTTGTGTCCATAGCATTCAGAAAATTGCTTGCTAATTAATGAGTGGTCGATATAAGTTTGATTGGTGGGTTTATCTCGTAAATAAAATGATGAATACAGTAAATTGTTTTTTTAAATTTTTGCTTATGACTCTGCTTGTATCCCTTCCCCCTGGCATTAATTCAACTTAATAATTTTGTTTTGTGTCTGCATGGTTCAAAAGTAATTTAAGATAATTTAATTTAATGTCCTTTTATTTGATCTGTATTTTTAAATCAATCTTATCCTGTAAAATGCAAGAAATTTTTGTGGTGTATTAAAATAACGCTGTTGAAGGAATCACTAGTACTTCCATAAAAATTTTGCTGGATGGCCTCCGAGAGATCTAGTTCCTTTGGCACACCTCATAGCAAATGGATTTTTTTTTCCTGTTGTTACTATTTTTTTCCTTCTATTTTTTCTTCTTCACCCTCCCCCTGATTATACATTGTGAATCATTGCTACTTTATTAAGTAAGCCCACATATCCCTGCTGACCATCCTGGTAACTTGTACTATTACCTCTTAACATAGTCTTTACTAGATCAGATATCCTTTTCATATCATTGTCATTTTTATGACTTACCAACTCTTCATCATTTACTTGCAACTGTGGAACAGGAACTAGGGGGAACATGATTCACCTAGTAAACTCTTACTGCTGAATACTTACTAATGTCTAGACGTTCATGAATATACACAAAAAGGGGACACAGGTTTTTGCCCATAGGAAAGTTTATAGTCTAACAGGGGATCTTAGCCTACTTTGTAAATTCTTGGCCTAAGTCTGCAATGGTCACGCAGATAAAGGTACTAAGAGTTACATTGTGGCTGTGAACAGACCCTCTGCAAAGCTCAAGATGAGCTGCCAACTTTACCTCTGCCCTTGAAGGTCTCCCAGACATTTCATGTTCAGCATCCCCCTCCAATCTCAAGATTTGCCTTTCTCACTATATCTTAATATTACTCAACGGCTCAGGCCAGACAGCTCAGGGTTGGTTTTTTTGGTTTTGTTTTGGTTTGATTTGATTTTTCTTAGTTTCAGAGGTAGAACTTAGTGATCCATCAGTGGAATATAACACCCAGTGCTCATTACATCACAGGCCGTCTTTAATGCCAGCGCCCACTTACACCATTGCCCCACTGACCTCTCCAGCAACCCTCAGTTTGTTTCCTAGAGTTCAGCATCTTATACGGTTTGTCTTTCTCTCAATTTTAATCTTATTTTTCCCTCCCTTCCCTTATGTTCATCTGTTTTGTTTCCCAAATTCCACATGAGAGTGAGATCATATAATATTTGTCTTTTTCTGACTGACTTACTCTGCTTAGTGTAATACCCTCTAGTTCTATCCACATCATTGCACATGTTAGGACTTCATTCCTTTTGATGGCTGAGTGATAGTTCATTGTACATATACACCACATCTTTATCCATTCATCTGTCACTGGACATTCAGGCTCTTTCCGTATTTTGGCTATTGTGGACATTGCTATTATAAACAGTGGGGTGCATGTGCCCCTTCATATCACAATGTGTGTATCCTTTGGGTAAATACCACTTGCTGGGTCATAGGGTAGCTCTGTTTTTTAACTTGATTCATCCCTCTTCTTTTTTCTCTACATCTAATCAGTTGCCAAAGTGCTGTTGATGAAACCTCACAATAGATCTCCTACTTACCGACTTCTCTTCATTTCCATTACCTTCACTCTATCCCCAGCCACCGTCATCATGTTGTATCCTCCCATCTGAGTCCTTTTTCTCTCTTTGTGCCACCTTTAAACGATCTTGTAAGTCTCAGTGTGATTGCACTTGATTTTCCACTGTCTACCCACTAGAGTAAAAACTCCATGCTGGCAAGCATTATGTCTATCAGTGAACGACCAGAATCTGGCCTACTTGGTACATATTAGGTGCTTAATAAGTAGATAACGAAGTGGAAAACTAAACAGGGAGTTATAGTATCAATTCAAATTCTTTAAAATATCTTATGTTTCTTCTGTTGAAATTGATTTTACTACATTTCCCCAACAAAGAGATGTGATTTGTAAAAACTGGCTTCAGTACTTTGGTGAAAACATGAAATGTTCGGGTCACCAAGATAATGTAATTTGTTTACTTATTAAATACATATTTGCTGAGCCTGCTTCTGTTTGAGGTATTTATGGGTCTTTACAAAGCTTCCTAAAAGAAGCTGTAATCTAATAGAGGGGCTAATGCCTAGAATATAGGAGAACAAGATAAATGTCCTAAAGGATGCACATTATTGAGGACGATGTTTTTGTTACCAGTGACAAGACTCCAATCAAGTGAGCATATGCAAAAGGAAAAATGATCGGTTTAGGTAAACCTGATGTTGTCTAGTATCCACACTTACTTGCACCTGCCCTTGTCTCGGAGTATCCTGCCTGACAGCCTGATCTTCATTCTTGCTTTCTTCGTGAGACTGGACTATAGCCAGCTCTGTGTTCCCTTCATTCTAGATAAACAAAGAGAGGAGAAAAGATCCCCAGTCCCCAGTCCCTGACTCATTCTCATTCTGTGCCATTGGAAAAAAATCCTAGGGAAGGACTCTAACTGACCTGATTTGGGTCACGTGTGTACCCTTTGATTCATCACTGAGACATAGCTGTTTTGTCAGAAGTTTTGGGGGTGGGGAGTAGAATTTAAAAACCTTTTCTAGAACTACATAATTAAAAAAGGGATGAGAGTTTCCACTCAATGACTTTGGTGATTAGAAAAAGGTAATGATAACGAGAAAGGGGGAAAAAAGGGAAAGCAATCTGTATTGTGAGAAGCATATATGGAGTAAAATGAGAGTTGAGAAGAGAGGGAGAGGGAGAGATTGTTTCTTAGAGGTGGAATTCAGTGAAATCTGATTGAGTCTTAATAAATGGGTGTGAACTTTCAGTGACTGAGAAGAGCATTCGAGAAAGAGGGCAGTACCAGCTTAAAGCAGAAGATTTCACTGTATGTACAGGAGAGAGAGCAGTGAAGTAGAGACAGAAGCCAGGATAGAAGACGGAAGACTGCAAACGTGGGCTCGTGCCACCTTGTGGGAGAACTTTGAGAGGAGTTTGACATGAATTTTTTAGTCCCCATGAAGCAGAACAATAACACTGAAACCAGCTTTAAAGAAACCAGTCTTGTAGACTTGTGTGAGTTGAATTAGTTGACAGAGTAAAGGAAGACATTACAAGAAGTTCTTCCAGTAGTCTAAGGTGAACAGTCTTGAGGAAATGACTGGAGAATAATGCCAAGAGACAAGCAAAACTGTGTTGGGCATTACTGAATATTAAAATGCTGTTTACTGTATGTCTCGATGATTTATGACTGATTGTTGCCATCTTCCTCTTCTTTCCCCACTCTCACCAGCAACGTTACTGTGATAAACAAATCCAGGGACACGTATCCATTTGGTACTTAGCTCCTATTAATAATGTGAAAAGAGATAACTGAGCACACAAATAAGTGATTTGGTGTTTTCTCAGGAAAGAAAACTTTCAAAAGGAGGAAGATCTACTGCCAAATAACTCAGCACCTCCTGCAGAACCACAAGATGTGGAAGAGAGTCATTGAAGAGGAACAGCGGTTGGCGGGCATAGAGAACCTGTCCCTGGACCCGTCACCCCAGCCACCCTCAGAACAGATCCAGGCCATCAGGGAAGAAGAGGAGGAGAAAGGGAAGCCCAGAGGAGAGGAGATCCCGGCCCCGGAGCAAAACCAGTGACAGTGGATACAATGAGCTGTGTTTCCCAGCAGAGTGACTTGTCACAGACTCTTTTCAAGCCAGCACAACACTTAGACACAACACTGTAGAAATACAAGAAGATGGGCAAACAGCTACTGCATTTTGGAATTCTTCGCATTTTATGGGTTTGTTTTTACAGTGAGGTACATTGTTAAAAACTCTTGCTCAGAGAAGCTTTCACATTTGCAACACCAGCTTCTAAGGATTTTTTTTAAGGAAGACATATATATGTGTGTGTGTATATAAGCTCGCACGTAGATACATGTAAAACATATTCACACACATACACGCACACGCACATGCACACTGAAAGCCAGGCTTCCTGGCGCCACCATTTAGTAACATTCATGTTAAGATATTTAGTGCTCACTGTGATATAATAAGTTATAAAGGAAAAAAAATAAAGGAAAACAAATCACAAAGGAAATGGTGCGGCTTAGCAGGGAAACAGTGCAGGGAATGTCAGTTCCCCACTAAGGAGCTTTGGCTCTTAGTAATGACGGATGAAAGTTCCAGAGCATTATCTGAGTTCTTACACATCCTGCCAACATCGTGTGTGTGTGTGTGTGTGTGTGTGTGTGTGAGAGAGAGAGAGAGAGAGAGAGAGAGGAGTGAAAGGGTGGCTGTGTGTGTGTATGTGTGTATGTACCAGAGATTCTTTTGGTTTTAGTAGCTCGTAGAGTAGCTGCAGCAAATGACTCTGCGCATCTGAACAAAGAGAAGGCAGTTCACTCTGGAGTGTCTTTGAGAGGCAGCCGTGCCAAATGCCTTCCTCCACGTAGCTTCAGTACAGACCCCTCCCCAGAGGGAGGGTAGTCACAGGCTGGCGAGCGGGCCACGTGACTGGTACTACTGCCCAGGCACCGCTTGGAGGCACTCCATCGCCAGCCTTAAACCTGGAAGACAGGCATTTTTCCAGTCTCCTTGCCTAATGAATGTATAGGAGCTGTTTGTGAGTAGGTCACTCACGGAAGATCGAATCACCTTTGTAAGGGGATGACATTCTTTATATGTAAACACTTAAGAAGGAGCTGGAGACAGATCTTTTCATGAGGTTAGCATTCTAAAACATTGCCAGAGAAGACCTGGGGAATTGCTCTAATACAATCTCCCAGGGTCTTAATGTGCTGCAAAATGTGTGGTAGAAAAGGAAGGAAGGAAAAGCAAGAAGAACCTACTATGGGAGGATATATAGTGAGAGGCAAAGAGGGGAAATTTCAACCCGGGGTTTGGTGTGTGTGGACAGAGTGAGAGATCGATTCTTGGCAATTGTTGAAGATTGGCTTTGGGTGGCCACGTTTCCACTGAGGGCCTGTTGTGGTGGTCCACATGCTGTGGGATGGGGTGGCTTCGATCTGCAGTCTGGCCCCTTGTCATGTTCCTTTGGTCAGGGAAGATTATGGAAGGATTTGGGGGGACTGGGCCTATTATTGGAAGTCTTTTTTTTTTTTTTATGTGTTTATCTACACTTGTTTATGCTGTGAGCCAAACCTCTATTTAAAAAGTTGATACTCACTTTCAATATTTTATTTCATATTATTATATTTGTCATGAATAGTTATCTTGATGTAAATATAAAGATTTGTTTCTGTAGATAGTAAACTCTTTTTTTAAAAAAGGAAAAGGGAAACGTTTTTATAAAGTTATATTTTAATCACCATTTGTATACATTGTATCTATCTCCAAGCCCAGTAAGAGAGCGATGATTCATTTGCACGGAGGTCTATGGACAGCCACTTACCTGCCTATCCTAATTTAAATGATAACCTGATATGGTTATTTTATGCCAGTTAAATGAGGACGCCACAAAAAAGTGCTTTTTTCACTAGGAACTTTTACTACCTTTTGGGAAACTTTGGGGTCCATGTCTCCCAAAGGGAAGGACTTTCTTAACCAATACCGAATTTTTATGATTGGTGTCCATTTCTTATCAACACTTTTTGATCATAACTCCTTCAATACTACGTATGGAACTGCTCACCAGTGAAACGATCTTAGTTTCTAGTAGACCTTGATGGTGATTTCTAACTTTTATTTCCTCTGACATAATAGAAAAGAGTGTTTACATTTTAAAGATTCCTTTGTTTCTCATAAATGAATATTCTTCCCTCCCAAAGCAATGATTGTACATTAACCGTGGCATTTTCCAAACAAGGCAAAGATAATTCAATCAAAAACAAACACTGTTTCAAGGCAAGTTTCCCATTAAGTAAGAAAATATGAAAAGGCTCAAGTAGATTGCAGACTCTACTTAAATAATGAGAATAATTTCCTGTTTTTTTGACTTAACACTTGAGGTCTTCATTATTCAGGATGTACTGAGTCGTTTTCCATTTTCTTAGTGTTTCAACTACATGTCTCATGTTTGCAAAAATTACTGTGATTCAGATGCATTTATTTCCCTAGTTACTTTAACTGTTCTCCTGCCCTTACCAATGAGAGGAGGAAAAAAAAATTATGCTCATATACCTCTTGCATTTAATTCCTTAACAAAATGAATCTTTTCCCTTTCTCCTAATGGCATACATATCTAAAACATTCGTTAAGTCAAGGAAAAATGGGACTGTGGAGCAAGTGGGATGACAGCCTAACAGTTAAGAGTCTAGAAGCCTACGAGGGTAGCTTGGTCAAAGCTGGAAGGCCTCAAGTGGGGGCCAGCCTGGCTGGCAGAGAAGTCTTAGCAAACTACCTAGTTTCATTTATTTTGTTTTAAAGTACATGAAGTACTGGAAGCCAAAGCACTTAGAACCTCTTCATCCCAGAATTATGTTCATCAGTCCAGGCAGATTGACCATTTTTTCTTCAAAAATAAATTGCCAGTCTATTAAAACTAAAAGTCCATCGAAATAATGGAATGAAGATCAAGTATGAGGCTTTCATACACATTCATTACATCCCAAAGGAAGCCTAGGGGCATAAAAAGATGGTTTCCGCTGATGATACTCTCCCCTGCCTTGGTGACAGCAATATTCCCATGTTCGCTTCCAACTCTGGAGCTTACTCCCTGTGGTGCCAGCATATTTGTTGCCATTTACTACATTTTTATATGAGCCTGTTTATAGGTGCCATTAGATAAACTCAGGACTTTCAAATGAAGGAGTTTCTTGCGCATTTAGGAAAAAGAATAGTTGTATGGATAGCCATAAAACCAATGGTGGGAAAATTGGGAACTGGTGACCTTGATGCTAAGGGTCGGTTTCTGTTAAGGAAAAGACCAGGTATCCTGTGAGCATCACTGGTGTCATTTCCAGCATGCTCATAGAATGTCTTCGCAGTTATCCATCTAAGCCAACCTTTATCCTTGGTGAAAACACCACTTTGGTTTTTTTCTAAGCGATAAAATTGTATTTTTTGTCATTTATATAAGACTTGGTTTTGCTCTCAGTAGAAGATGAAGACAGCTTTGGATAGATCTGTGTTGGTCTTCATCTGACAAGTGAAGGAATGTCCTCATATTTAGGAACATATTCTTTTTCTAAAAGCAGAATACCCAATTCTGTCTGTTCCATTTTAATGGAATTCTGAACAAACCCTAACCATGGCAATCCCAGTAAAAGTAAAGGAAAGGGATTGTAGAACATGCAGACTGTTCATATTATATGTATGTATTGTGATTTCTTCATGTCCCCTGCCTCTCTTGATTTGCGATTTCCCAGTGTCCCCTGTCACGTGCCCAGAGAACTTTCTTTGACAGTAAAAAGCTGTGCAAAAGGCATGAGACTCAGGCCTATTCTTTGTTTAAATGGTGGAAAAATATAAGTTATTTTCTAAGTAATAAATATATGAAAATTATCATTGTAAATAAAGTCTAAAGTTTGAAATGACTGTTTTACAAAAGTGAGCTATTTGTGTGATGAGCAACTGCTGAATAATGAGAAGTGAATAATCAAAAACTAATTTCTTTCCTACTTTGGCAGGTATTTTTTGGTGGTTCTCTGTCAGTATGGGGATTTCCACTCTCCTCGCCTTTTAAAATACTTGTAATATAAGAATGAAAACCACATTAAGGATCTTAACTATCCTCTCTTCCATCCTAACGCTGAGTCCCCACTTGATGCCTTTTCTAGCTTATATGCCGCTTGGAAAATAAACTGTTTTCTTTTCAAACTGGCAGAAGGCTCCAGTAAAACAGAGTTTTGTAAACTTTCACAGTCTGGAGTAAATCAAGATTCCCCTCATTCTAGAGAGTATCAGCCACTGCATATGGAAAGAAAATGTCAATAAAATTTCAAATGCCAATAGCTCAACTCCAAACTACCGAGAGCTAAAATATCTATATAGTTTGAAACCAAACTGAGTTTCCTTTATTCACCTTTTCTCCTAATAAGCAACAAAATACTTTATGATCATTGTTCTAGGTCATTCCTGTCTCTCATGATTTTTCTGAAAGGAAACTGAATTTGCTAAGTTTGATGTTGTTAGTCTGTGTATCTAATCTGTTCAGTGGAATTCCACTTGAGGATTAGGAAACCAAGGAACCATTTTAGGTGAAGAGCAAAATAAAATTACTCATAGAACGTCTACTCAGAGCAAATTATGCAAGTTTTAGGTCCTATGTTCATATTAGGTTGTTTCTCTAGAAAATACCCAAATTCTTACAACAAGTTTGGGATGAATTAACTAGACTATAGTCCTGAGTTAATGAAACTGGAAACAGTGCATGGAATCACTTAACCTGAGGTTTGCTGGTATTTACCATGTTCAGCACTGATGACCCATGGTCAGAGACAAGAACAGGATTTTCAGTCTCCATGATACACTATGGATGGTAGGCCATTTGTGTATCACCAACACATTTCATTTGTTAAAATGATGCTGCTTTTTACCTTACCTAATGGTGCTTTTATCTCACCTGAAGTGATCTTTATGTTCATACTATGAAATCATTCTAACAGCAGGTTAACAATGATGACCCAGAAGAGTTGGGTATTTTGTTGCAAAGTACATTTGGAGATCCAAAACTGACCATTAAAGCTTTATAATTTGGTGGAACTCAGTGTTCACATCTGCAGATTCAAAAATACTGATCCACTATAAATTATTTAAGTGTAATAAGATTATACATGGAATTATATAGAGATGGAAAACAAAATTAATTTTTGGCATATGCTTCAAGCCCTAAAAAGAGCCGAATTTCCTATCTAAGGGCAGCTAGTTCTTCATATTATACTTCTGAGGTTGATTGCTTTGACAGGCATTGGTATTCATGAATTTCTGCTTCCCTGAGGAGTGGTGAAACAGAAGAGAAGTCAAGCCACCGCCTTCTTGATAAATACTGAACATGTCCCTGTTCAGAAAGGTTTCCTCATTGCTTCGCATCAGTTTGGTCATGCAAATAATTCAATCAAAAAGTGCTTCAAAGAGAGTAATATTAAATCATCCTATGTAAGTACTATCAAGAATATTTAAATTTGATTAAGCATTTGAACCAAAGCTGTTTAAAAAATTGTTTTTTATTTGACTAAAAACTCACAAAATGACATTCCGTGGTATAGAGATGCTAAATACATGAGTATAATCAGAACTACTATTGTGTAACAGAAAACTTGAAAAAATATTTAATTCTTTTTCTAATGTATGTCATGCCTCAGGGAGGCAAATGCTTTATGAAGGGTCCAAGAAATACATGAAATAGATAAAAATAAATTTAGTCCCAATAGTTTAATTAGATTAAGTGTACAAATTATAGGCCTGAGTTGTTCTGGGTTTTCCCAAGGGAAAAAAAAAAGTATTATTATCCAGCAATTTATCTTGGATTAGGTTGTTTTTAAAGATTTTTTTGTTTTTTTTGACAGAGCACAAGAAGAAGAGAGGCAGGCAGAGAGGGAGGGGGAAGCAGGCTCCCTGCTGAGCAGAGAGCCTGATGTGGGGCTCGATCCCAGGGCTCTGGGATCATGACCGGAGCCGAAGGCAGACACTTAACCGACTGAGCCACCCAGGCGCCCCTAGGTTGTTTTTAGAATGAGTGGTCTATTAACTTAGATTACATTTTGCTACGTTATAGCACACTGAAAACGCCAAATACTTACCTTCATTACTAAGAAAAAATCACATCTTACTAATCTTGACTTTCACAGATGAAGCACTGACCAGGCAATAATCCACACCCACTGCTTCATCTGCCAAGATTGATCAAATGGTAGGTTGAAATTTGTAATTCATTAATAGAAAAGTAATTAATAAACTATTTTAAAACTTTACTGCTTTAACTAAAATTTCAGTGTCAATAGAAGTGTTTCTTTCAGATGAAAAAAATTATGGCAGGGAAATTCTCCCTTCCCTCTTACAAAAAAAAAAGCAAAACAAAACAAAAAGTCAAACTCATAGGAGAAAAGTGGGGATTCTCTTCAATTTTACTTCCCCTGCTCAAAATAGTAAAGCAAAAGGAATCAACTTCTCCTCTGCCATAATGAGGAGAAAAAATGCTTTCATCCCAAGTTCTAACTTGCCATGCCTGGTTTCATTGTACAGCCCATGTACGACAAAAACAAAAACGGAGCTATAGATTGGGAGTGAACACTACATAAAATGTGAAGGATCACCCTGGGACACCCCTCTGTCTTTGTGACAAACCAATTTAGTTACTTATCAGTTATTCTGGAATAAAGGTACTTAATGGATCCATAGTTCAACCCTGACTTCCCTTGCAACAGTCAGCACTTACACGTGCTCTGGAATGCGAATTCGTCCTTGGAGCTTGGAAACTGCTGCTTGACTACCTTTTGAAGGGAAGGAATTTTTTTTTAATCAAGTAATTTTACTCCCTGTATTATAGCAAAATATTTAGATGATTTCCTGCAAAATTAAAATTAATTGTTTAAAGATGTTTTATTTGTGTATATAACTTGTTGGTTGTTAGAATTTTCCATCAGGCTTCTTTTAAATGTTTTTTTTAATTTTTTTTAAAGATTTTTAATTTATTTATTTGACAGACAGAGATCACAGGTAGGCAGAGAGGCAGGCAGAGAGAGAGGAGGAAGCAGGCTCCCCGCTGAGCGGAGAGCCCGATGCAGGGCTCAGTCCCAGGACCCTGAGATCATGACCTGAGCCGAAGGCAGCGGCTTAATCCACTGAGCCACTCAGGTGCCCCCACCAATGAATTCTTATCTGTGTTAATCTTCATCTCGCTGTAGCTAAGCTGTGTTCTTTCTCTAAACAAATAGTCAACACCATAACCAAGATCCCAGAATTTCTGGCATTTAGCTTCAGAGTCCTATAAAATAAGTGGTTCTGCCCTTTAGCCCATAAATACTACAATTTGTCCTATAAAGATTGTCTGCTGATGCCCAATACTTGGGATATTTGATTTCAAAGACTCAGAATTATTTTTGTTCTGCATATTTGAAAGCTTTCAAAGACTCTGAAGGATTCAGGGCATTCAGAGTGTTTTAATTAACTCAAATATATAGTCCTCAGAAACGAAAGCAAAATGTGATTTCTACCCAAAGTTCTCAAGGAATTCTTTAAGCTACATGTACAGATTTCCCCATTACCTATTAGACCAAAATCCCTGCTCCTAAGTTTGGTGTATTCATATCTATCTTCACTCTGGTCCAAAACTATCCCCCACCAAAATAACTAACCATTTATCATTTATATTTCTATGTCTTGGGCAAAGTATATCAGTGGAGTATTTACACACACTGTATACTTGTATTTTCTTTCTTCCTTTGTGGACATACACCCTCTTCCAACCACAGACAGCACAAAGAAGCAAGACTGCCAATATCTTCTCAAGATGTGAATCTTACCCTCGCCCAGGGCTATCTTCTTACGGTGATGCTATGGTCCTCTGTGGAAGGCAGGCCATATCTGGCTGTTCCCACCTGAACCTTCATCTCCTTCCTGCAATTAGGTGCTGTCGAACTTGTTTTAGGTAAGGAAAAGTGAATTCCCATGGTACAGTAAGAGAGGTGATGATGTGTATCTTCTAATGGATCCTGAGATCCAGGCCAGTGCAAAGGGATGGCCACAGCCACTGGCAGGAATAGAAAGCCTCGAAGATCAGTTCAGTGTGTCCTGGGTCAGCTCTACACGTCTCCCCTCTGCCCGTTGAACCACATGAGGTGGGGCTTGGGATATGGATATACCCTAACCAATGAAAAGAAGAAAGAAAGAAAATCCATTCTTAAACCATTAGAAAATCTTCTGCTTGTTAGGACAGATTTAAGCTTCTCGAATCCTGAAGATACTTCCTGTCCTGGCCATTCTTTCTGACACCATTGCTGGCTTAGGAAAGGAGCTCCACATCCACTTCTGCTGATATCTGTCAGATTTGAGGAATTGTCCAGCTGCCCATGCTGCCTGGGACCAGTCAGAGCTGGCTTGGCTGGGCGGGGGGTGGTGGTGCACGTTGCTTCACACTTTGTCATTAGCACTCAGGAAGTACAGTGGCTCCTTGCTCTACTGTCAGTCTGACTGATTTTCCCTGCCAGATGCAAAGGTGAATTCATAGAAGGCCTGGTCTTCAGAGACTTCGAAGTAGCTAGTGATTATGTATTCATTTTCTATTTCTGCTGTAATAAATTAACACAAACTTGGTGACTTCAAACAGTGCAAACTTAGTAGCTCACAGCTTCTGGTCTCTCACAAGAATGAAATCCAGTGTTTGCCAGCCTGGCTCTTCCCTGAAGTCTCTAGAATCCCCTTCTGAACACACGTGGGTTGTTGGCAGAATGCAGTTCCTTGTGTTACAGGACTGAGGCCCCCATTCCTTGCCAGCTGACCACTGAGAACCTCCCTCAGCTTCTTCAGGCCATTTCCTTTCTCCACGCATTGCTTTTCTCACCAGCCCCATCTTCAGACCAGCAATGTTACATGATTCCTTCTTACACTTTAAGACGTTCTCACTTCTGCTGCATCCTTCCCATCTCCAGCTAGAGAGCGTTCTCTGCTTTTTTTTTTTTTTTTTTTTTTACATTACTGGATACATTTTATTTTTTTTTCCATTTTATTTATTTTTTCAGCGTAACAGTATTCATTCTTTTTGCACAACACCCAGTGCTCCATGCAAAACGTGCCCTCCCCATTACCCACCACCTGTTCCCCCAACCTCCCACCCCTGACCCTTCAAAACCCTCAGGTTGTTTTTCAGAGTCCATAGTCTCTTATGGTTCGCCTCCCCTCCCCAATGTCCATAGCGCGCGTTCTCTGCTTTTAAGGGCTCATGTGATTATATTGGGCCCAGAGAATCCAAGATGATCTGCCTACTTTAAAACCTTGAATTACATTTGAAAAGGATCTTTTGCCATGTAACTTAACATATTTACGATTTTCTGGGGATGATGGGACAGACATCTTTGGGGGCTATAATTCTATCTTCTACAAATTATAAATAGGATAAGGAACAAGGTGGAGAGAAAGAAGGTCTATGGGCCACACAGTTATTCTATATAATGGAAACTCATGCCTACAATGAAATTGAAGGGAAGGTGTTGAGATTTCCCATATACCCCCTGTTACCAAACACTCAATGTCCCCCAGTATCGATATTCCTATCAGAATGGCATAGTTGTTACCATTAATGAACTATTTATGAACACATCATAAATCACCCAAAGTCGGTTATTTAGGATTTACTCCTGGTGGTGTACATTTTAAGGGTTTGGACAAATGTATAATGACATGTATTCATCATTATGTTATCACATAGGGTATTTTCACTGCCTTAAAAATCCTCTGTATTCTGCCTATTCATCACCCACAGCCCTAACCTTTGACCACCACTGGTCTTTCACTGTCTCTATAGTTTTGTCTTTTCCAGAATGTCTTAGAGTTGGAATCATACCAGATGTACCCTTTTCAGATTAGTTTCTCTCACTTAGTAATTTGCATTTAAAGCTCCTCCAAGTCAGCGTGCCTGGGTGACATAATTATTAAACATCCGACTCTTGGCTTCAGCTCTGGTCATGATCTCAGGGTCCTGGGATCCAGCCCTGCATCAGGCTCTGTGCTCAGTGAGGAGTCAGCTTGAGATTCTCCCTCTCTTTCTGTCCTGCCCGTTGTGCTCTCTGTCTGTGTCTCTCTAAAATAAATAAACAAATGTTTTTAAAAATAATAAATTTCCTTCATGTCTTTTCATGGCTGTGTAGCTCATTCCATTGTCTGGATGGACCACCATTTATTTATTTGTTTATTTACTGACTGAAGGACATTGCAATTCCTTCCAAGTTTTAGCACTTACAAATAAGGCTGTTATAAACATCTATGTGCAGGTTTCTGAGTAGACATAAGTTTTCAACTCCTTTGGATAAATACCCAGAAGTGTGATTACTGGATCATATGAGAAGAATATGTTCAGTTTTATGAGAAACCACCAAACCCTCTTCCAAAATGTGTGTACCATTTTACATTCCCACCAGCATGAGTTTTTAGACCTTTTCAGTGCAGAAATCTGGGATATGTATTATTCAGACTGAAAACTCCTAGTTCCAACACGGGACTACAAAGTTTTTCTTAACCACATTCCTCTTAAATTATAAATGACACTTTAAGTGATGAGCCTGGGTGAGGTCATAACGGAGTAAGTGTAGATAGAGCAAAGGAGATATTCTAAGGACTGAACTGTGCAGTGTTTTGGCAATGAATGTTAATGGAAAATGACCACTGAGGCAGGAGGAAAACTAAGAGAGTGTGGGGTTCTAAAAACTGGGTTTAAAAAAAGGATCAAAGGAAAGGGCACAATCAGTGGTATACAATTCTGCTAATCAATTAAAATGAAGCCTGGAAATTGATCCCTGGATTTATTAATGTGAAGGCTTTGATGTTATTGATGAAAGTAGCTGTGGTAAAGTGGTGGAAGCAAAAAACGTAATGGGTGAGACAAGAAATATAGAAAAGGAATTTTAGATAAGGAGCACAGATGATAGTGTATGCTTAGAAACATGGACCATACATCGATAGGAATAGAAAGAAGACAATATGAATACACACACAGGTGGGAAGTAAATGTGGCGAGGGCAGAATACAATATTTCTCACCGATTTTAAAAATTTCATCAGTGAGTTCCCTAAGCAAGATCATTGGCTGGTAATGAAAGTTGGGAGAAAACCAAAGTTTGGGAGAAGTCATTCAGGAGAAAGGAAGAGTTATTAGGTTATTAAATGGTATGTTTAACAGTGCCTCTAAGACCCAGTGAGGTTAGTGGTCATGAATTAAAGATGAGCCCTGAGGGCATGGTAATGAGTTTTCTTCAACTATTTAAAATAGTGTGGATGTAAACACAGAGTGGATGGGAAGTTGAATTTAACTCAGCTGTGGTTTGCTGAGGAAGAGCAACAAACTGACCAATGGACAAGGGAATGCACCATCATACTGTGCAAGTGAGTGATTCGAACAATTTTGTGAAACTCAACTCAGGTAAGGAGGGAAATGACAATATGAATGTTATGTGTTAAATTGTGCCACCTGCCCCCAAATATGTTGAAATTCTAGCCCCTGGTATCATTGAATGTGACCTTATTTGGAAATAGGATCTTTGCAGATTGATCAAGCTAAGATGAGGTCACTGAAATGGGACCTCATTCACTATGACTGGTGTCCTTTCAAGAACAGGAGAAGACAGAGACACACAAGAGAAGATGGTCATGTGACAATAGAGGCAGAGATTAAAGCAGTAAATCCACAAGCCAAGCAATGCCCAGAGTTGTCAGCCACCAATGAAAGTGGAAGAGGTAAGAAAGGATCTTTGTAGGTTTCAGGGGGAGCATGGCTCTGCTGACACCTTGAGTTTGGACTTCTGGCATCCAGAACTGAGATAATAAAATTCTGCTGCTTTAAGCCACCTGGGTTGTGGTACTCTGTTATTGCAGCACTGGGAAACTCATTCACTGACGGTTAATTTCACAACACAGTGGCAGAGTCAAGTGGTTTTGATAGAGATTATATGGCCTGCAAAACCTAAAGGATTTACTTTTTGACTCTTTACAGGAAAATTTTGCTGACCCCGGGTCTATAGTATGGAAGTAGGATACAGTCCAATGCAAGACTATATACATGAGAAGCTCTGAATATTATGTAAATTAAGCATTATGGACATTCAGAGCTGTAACATGAACTGTGGACTCAAGTGGTCAGGAGAGGAACCATGGTAGAGAGTGAACTTGAGCAAATTGGGGGTAGGCCAAATTACATTCTCAGGGGAGAGCTGCATTTCTCAATGAGGATAGTAAACACTATTTCCCCCTAAATGCACCAATGGCCACCAGTTAGATGCATTGAAAATAGTAAGACCTATGGTGATGCTTGCTTACTAGCAAAGGCTGGTTTGATTGCTAAAATAAAATATGTGGTCTTTCAGAGTCTGAATGCACCATTGCTTCACTGTAAGATCTATTATTTTCTTTATTTTCCTTGTATCCCTTTTTCCCTTTGGTAGGAAAAGGTGCTTATAATCATATTTGATTATTGGTTAATGATCCTTACCATTGTGTGAGCAGAAATTATACGTGTAATGTTGATACTTTCCAGTCATTTAGTGCTTTGTTATTTGAGATGTACTTTTGACTACATCGTATCTTTAAATCCTTAAAACAGCCCTATGAATATGTTTTGTTTTCTGTATAATAAGAATTGTGCTTTATGGAGAGGAAGTTGAGATTCAGTAAAGTTTAGTGGCCAGGCCAGAGTCATAGCCATTTAAGAATATGTTGGAGGGGCGCCTGGGTGGCTCAGTGGGCTAAAGCCTCTGTCTTTCACTCAGGTCATGATTCCAGGGTCCTGGGATCAAGCCCTGCATCAGGCTCTCTGCTTGGCAGGGAGCCTGCTTCCTCCTCTCTCTCTCTCTCTCTCTCTCTCTCTCTCTCCGCACGCCTCTCTCCCTACTTGTGATCTCTATCTGTCAAATAAATAAATAAAATTTAAAAAAAAAAGAATATGTTGGATCTCGGGTAGTACTGGTAGCAGATTCGTTTATTGCTGTAAACGAAATGCAAGCCAATACTACTCAGAATCTCCTAAAAAGGTACTCTTGGAAAAAGAATTTATCATTATTGTAGAATTTTTCAGTGCAAGGAGTTCTTTCTCCTTGGAATTTAGATAGAATAAACAAGTGGCTGCAAAAATTTCAGTGTTTTTCTTTTTTTCTATCAGACCCTTATGAATTGGATGCAAGCAACTGATCATGTGTCTGAGAATTGGCCCTTTCTAGAGAGAACTCTCGGCAGAGCCTTGATCCTGACCTGGTATGTGGTCCCTAAGATTCTCGAATCCCAACGGGAAAAGAAACCATGCAGAGATTTAGCCTATGAGCCTTTTTTTCCCCTCTTTTTTTTCTCAGAAGGGTCCCAGTGATGTCCTCAAGGAGCGGCTGGCTTAAAAACTTCTTGGAAGGAGAAGGAGGGATCTTTGTTACAAACTTCCGCCCCTCCTCCTGCTTCTGTTCCTTTCCCCTCTGCCCCCTGCAGAGTTGTGTTTCTGGGAATCAGCAAGTAAGATCACAAGTGGTCTTTTCTCTTTTCACTCTCTCTCTCATACAGAAAGCTTTATCACGTGTGGCCTTAAACTTGCAGCAAACTGCAAAGAAATGGCTCCAAAGCTTCAGCTCTTTCTGTGCCCTGGGAGCTGAGATGCACGTCAGTGGCTTTGCCAGCGTGGCCTGTTCTTTGCAGACTGCCAGAGAAAAGAGGCCAGGAGGAAAGAGGAAAGAGTCGAAATTGCCCAGGGGTGAGACCATGCCCTTCATCTTTTCTTTCCCCTAATTTGCTCTCTCTGTGTCCACCCAGGCTATCCCCACCTGGCACAACTGCTCCGAGCTGCTGTAGAATTCACCCCAGTTTCCTCTCTCAGCCTGTGGAGTGGGGTCCAGCCTCTCTCTGAGCACGCTGAGAGGAACTGGCCATCTTTGATCTCCACCTCCAGGTAAGATTTAGTTCTCTGCTTTCCTGTTTTGTGGCTCTCACGTCTGATTCTCACAGGAGAGAGGCTAGTCAGCCCTTCAGTTCTGCACTACCAGCATCTCACCCACACCCACCGTCAAAATTGTTGGGGCCCTTGTTAGGCTGATAGAAATAGCAAAAGGACGCTGGTTTAAGTCAGGTCACCTCAGATCTGGGTTCAGATTTTGACTCTGAGAACTTCTTAGTTGGGTAGTTCTTGACCACTGAATGGCTCTGAGTTGTATCATTTTCTGTAAAATGGGTATTCTGATGCTTACCTCGTTGAGTTGTTTTTAGGATTAGCAAAAAGTCTGTCATTCACCTGGCACATTCATAAGTACTTATTCAATCTGAATCTGACAGGAACACTTACTTGTATGGGGGTGGGGGGAAGGGGAACAGCCTTCTTAACACACACTCCTTTTTGCAAGTACTGTGAGATTACTTGGTGCCCAGAAGACCACCTAGTCCAGAGGTTTTCCTCGTGTGGGGTGACTAGGAGAAGAGGGTGGCTCTTTCTGACTTGCTCTCTGGCAGTCTTAGGGTTTGACAGTGGATGGAGTTTATGTCACAGGATCACAGCACGGAGGTTCTGGGCATGACCCAGTCATAACATGCCGAGGCTGTCTGTGCTCTTTAAAGACTACGAGATTGATTTTCAAGCCCATGTGAACAGAGAATTCCTTTTTTTAAAAAAGAGGAATAGAGATTTTCTATTGTTTTATATCTATTAATATATTATTTTATATCTATTAATAATAATCTATTCTGTTATCTGTGGTTGGATTCTTTTTCTTTGGCCCCCAAAATAAGATACACTCCAACCCGGCTGTTGGATGAAAACTTTGCCATGACTCTTTTCCTGGCGCAATCTGTTCAAGAGGTGGGAGAACAATTAAGGATTTGCCAAATGCAAATCCTTCTCAATAACTGTGTTCTTGCTCTACTTCTGCGGCTGCAAATGAATGGAGAGAGAGAGAATCTGGAGGATCTTTCCATTCAGGTCCTTGAGCTCCCCTTCCGTTTCTTTTCACAGAGGGATGAAAAGCTCAATGTTCATAAACATAGCCTCCTTGAAACATACTGTCCTTGAGATGATACACAAATTAGCCATCAAGATGAAATTATATTTTCTGTAACAATATGCAGTGTCAGTCTTTTATATTATTTTGCCCTAACACCATATCGTCTAGGATGACCATAGTTCTCTTGTTTTTGTCATCACTTCTGGATTCTAGTTAGAGTGATTTTTGTGTCATCACCTCCCAAGTATAAGAAGACAGTGTGTTTTGGTGTCTCAAGTTTTTAATATAATTTTCAACATGATTGTTTTTCTCTTTAGCATTAGCATTCTGGATTAGTGTAGTGATAGTATATTTAATTATTAAAGAATTAATTTGCCTATTCTTATTCACTGGCTTTATTATGACTGGCCAGAGATAATATATTGAACCCCTAAAAGAGTAGGCCAATTTGAATGATATTTAAATTTTTTCCGGTGTGTATTTCTTGCTTGGTGATACATTTATACTTATAATATTTAAGATATTTTTATATGTTCATTATAGAAAAATTAGAAAATATAGACACACAAAGCATTTTTGAAAGCATTACCTGCATTGTCACCAGCCAGAAATAATGTGTTAACCTGTTCTTTAAAGATTTTCTCAAATTTTGTTGTTTCATATACACATGTGAAAATGGGTGCTTCTTCTGTAAAATAGAGTATTGTATATATTGTTTTTTATATGATTTTTAAAATCAGTTCTCTAATAAACATATTCTAGTTATATTTACTTCTTATACTAATTTCTAATGAGTTCAAAAGATTTCATTCTATGAATAGACCATAATTTGTTGGACATTTAGGTCATTTAGTTGTTTTGATTATTATTATCAAATTGTTATTATTATTAATAGCTGTGTGTCTCTGGCAGTTTAATTAAAGGTACTCACTAGTCTTTTAGTGTGAAACCTATCTAATATTGCATAACCCAGTGTTTCTCAAACTCCTTTTCATTGTTCTGACAAAGTGTTTTTCTGGACAACTAGTTTTGTTGACAATGAATGTACAAAGTTGGCCATTGGTATCAGATAGATGGTAAAGAAGAATTTCTATGTCCTCAGTTTCTTAGAATTCGGGTTTTTTATAAATCAGGAATGGATGTTGTATTTTATCACCTGATGTTTTGCATCTACTGTGATTTTATTATTTTTTACTTTGAATTCCTTTTTTTCCCAGCTTTACTGAGATGTGATTGACAAATAAAAATTGTATAAATGCATGGCATACAATGCGATGTTTTGATATACCTATATAACATACTGAATTTTTAATGTGATGATTTAGGTGAATAAAGTTCCTAATATTAATTGTTACATTTTTAAACTAGATATTAATTAAAGAATATAAATTCATTTGGATTTGCTAGTATTTTATTTAAAAATTTAGCATCTCTAAATTTCATCTGAGTGTTTTTTTTCTTATACTATCTTAATGAGATTTTATTATCAAAATAATTGTCTTTTTAAAATGAATAGAGATTTTTATTATCTGTTTCAGTTACCTACTATTTTCTCCTTGAAGGATATCCCTTGATAAAGCACTCCTGTTACATCATCTATCCTTATTAGTTTTGTTTAGGGGATAGTTTTAGAGTATTTTTGGTAGTGTCTTTCTTGGCTCTTTTTCTTTTCTGGTTTATACTAATACAGGTAATTCTAGCTAGAAAATTATCTATTTGGTCAAGACTTTAAAGTTATTTCTATATATTATGCATAATTTTTATGTTTTATACTTCTAAACATCTATGCTTAGAACTCACTAATATTGTATTCTCATGCCCTTATCTTTTGATCTTGCTTAGCATTTTCTGTTCTTTGTTTACTTTAGTTCTTTGGTTTTTATCTTTTTTCTGTTTCATTCGACTTTCCTTTGCCTTTTTTTTTAAAGTTAAATTTAGGGGTTGCTGGGTGGCTCACTTGGTTAAGCAACTGCCTTCAGCTCAGGTCATGATCCTGGAGTCCTGGGATTGAGTCCCGCATTGGGCTCCCTACTCAGCAGGGAGTCTGCTTCTCCCGCTGACCTCTCTCTTCTCATGCTCTCTCTCTTTCTCATTCTCTCTCTATCTCTCATAAATAAATAAAATCTTTTTTTAAAAAAGTTAAATTTATGCATCAAATAATCTAAAAATCAATAATCTTTTTTTTTTTTAAACAGGCCTTTGCTATACCCTTCTCAACTCATTTGCTACTCCTCCACTTCTAATTGCTCAGGTCTTTATTTTCATATTTAATTACATATTTCAAAATAAAATTTATTTTTCAGTTTTGAGAAATTACCAAACTTCAAACTGTGAAGGATGAGGT
Organism: Meles meles; assembly: GCF_922984935.1. NCBI lineage: Eukaryota > Metazoa > Chordata > Mammalia > Carnivora > Mustelidae > Meles > Meles meles. Next base: position 63,604,343 of record NC_060072.1, read on the forward strand.
TTAGTAAACACAGAATAAGAATTACATAAAGTCAAGGTAATATACTCATAGGCAGAATAAGCCTCAGTTATTACCACGGTATGTAAAATTTTACTCGTAATCTTATTTCTTTAATTAGTGTGATTGAAATACAGCTTTCTTTTAACATGCAAATGCATCACCTAATAAATATTAGGGTGATCTAGAAGTTATTTTGTTTTCTAATTTCTTCAGATACATTACTTTTACAGGCAGGCATTGAGCCATGCAAAATTCTAAAGTAAGGCATGGGACATATAAATACTGATATGAATAGGGAGAAAACAGGTTCAGAGTATACAGATCTGTCCAGGGCTTGGTAAGGATGGGCGGATGGGAAATTAAGCATAGGAAGGGACACCATCTTTCTTACTGCAAGGCAGGCTAAAGTAATTTTTGCCTGAATTAAAGGTAAGCCTAAGGCTCAAATCGTGCTGCTTCCTTATCTCTCAAAGTAAAATGATACATAAATGGTCCTCTTCTTTTTTTTTGCCATATTTTATACCTTTCTTCAGTTGCTGCAGACCTATAGGAATTACAGTGTGCCACAGGGAACTACAGTGAGCATCGATCTTTTCTACCCATTCTGTTAAGATAGATTTAAAGGCTTTAATGACTTAATTTTCATGAATCAATATTCAGATGGTTGAATTCCTCTTCCTTTTCTGCTTGCTTCTAGTTTAAGCTGGCAGACCACAAAGTTAGCAAAATCCTGCCTCATTATTTATTCCAAAGGCAACATTTAAATTTCTTCTTTGCCATAATGAGGCTTAAACTGAAGGGATTGGGAAAGAATGCTCGCTAGAAAGTCCCGATAGCTGGATTAGTTAATCAAATATACTGGTCAATTTTAATTGAAAAACTTTGCCAGCTTACTGTGGTAAAGTAAGGTAGCTTCATATCAAATCATGTCCCCAGCACTGTGATCTACTGTGAAATAAAAACATTATTTAATAAATGGTGGAGTTGAATTAATTTTTGTTTTGTTTTTTGGGTTTTGCGTTTTGTTTGTTTTGTTTGGTTGGTTGCTTGGTTTTTTTTTTTTTTTTTTTTTTTTTTTTAAGATTTTATTTATTTATTTGCCAGAGAGAGATCACAAGTAGGCAGAGAGGCAGGCAGAGAGAGAGGAGGAAGCAGGCTCCCTGCAGAGGAGAGAGCCCGATGCGGGGCTCGATCCCAGGACCCTGAGACCATGACCCGAGCCGAAGGCAGCAGCCTAATCCACTGAGCCACCCAGGTGCCCCGGTTGCTTGGTTTTTTACTATTGAAATCTACTTTGACAGGATCAGAGTCAAGGAATATTTTCATAATGGACACTTCATCCAAAGAAAATATCCAGTTGTTCTGTAAAAGTTCAATGCAACCTGTTGCACGACCTTCCTTTAAAACAGAATATTCTTCCTCAAAGGAACGATGCTGTGGCGAACTGAAGGTAACAAACAGTTAAATGGTAAACAAACAACTCTAAGTAGTGAATGAAAGAATAACAAAGAATTAGGTGGGAGGAAAAACCCCCACAGATTAGGTGGAGGCTATGTTGTTGACTCTCCATTCAGATGTGTGCTATGCAATTTCATAATTGATATTTCTGTACAATTACATATTTCCCATATGTAGCTGGAAGTGAGAATTTTTTTCCCTTTTTGAAAAGTGAACTTAGGTGCAATTTATTAAAACACACTCTACCAGGCAGTGAAAGCCATCTCTTCCTACCATGTAGATTAAATTACTAAGTATTACTTTCTGGGCTCATTTGAATGCCCCTCCTAAACTGAAGTAAGAGAGAAAAGAAACTAACATTTATTTAGTTTCATGTTCCAGATAGTATACTAAGTATGGTTATAATATTTAATCTATAAAACATCCATATCATTCCCATTTTATAAATGAAAATTTTGATTTTCCTCGCCACACAAAAAGGGTAACTTTTTAAATGGTGCCTAGTGTAACTCCCAAGTTCCTGTTCTTTGTACCCAACATTCACTCAGCAAATATATGTGCTTTTTCTTTTTTTATATATAATTTTTTTATTTTTTTATTAACATATAATGTATGATTAGCCCTAGGGGTATAGGTGTGTGAATTGCCAGGTTTACACACCTCACAGCACTCAACATAGCACATACCTTCCCCAATGTCCATAACCCCACCACCCTCTATACATGCTTTTTCATATAAATGCTAACCTCCTCTATGGATATTCCATCAGGGACTCAAGTCTAGCAAAATATGTAAGCCAGCTATTAAAAAATATTCATACTCAAATGCATGAAGTTACCTTGAATATGAACTTAAACATGAGGATAGTAGTTTTTTTGGTCTGTTGTGTCTCCTGCTGGTGCATGCATCACCACTGTGAAACCCAAGTCATGAGTACGAGACTTACGATAAAATATTAAGGGTTTGAATTATGGTTCTTATTTTATTTTCTTACCTGTGAATGGCTCCTTCCATTCTTGGCTTCGCCATACAGTGGATTTTCCTTTCAAAGCCAAGACTCCTTCAGATGTCCTTTGGAGGAAGGGAAAAGAAGGGAAAGAACAGAATTCAACAAAAATTCTGAACAAAATCTGCTTTAGAATTGTATTTTTAGCAATCTACCTGAGCTTGAGGCTGAAGGAAGCCTATACCCATGCTTGAGAGAAACCTTCAGTGATAATTTTGTTACATTGTTCTTGGTTTGCCTTTTGTTTGTCTATTTATTGAGTTAGGTTTCCAGTTGTGTGTCAAGCTGGAGTCAGACTAAGTGTGATTTCTCCTAATTTCCAGGTATTTTTGGGTGCCTTGTCTTTCGTCTACTTCGCTAAAGCATTGGCAGAAGGCTATCTGAAGAGCACCATCACTCAGATTGAGAGAAGATTTGATATCCCTTCTTCACTGGTGGGAGTTATTGATGGTAGTTTTGAAATTGGTAGGTATTGCAGAAGCCTGGTTTTACTTTTACGTGTCTTCTAGGCATGACTAAATGACATCCTCACTGCATTCTCTTGTCTGCTAGACTCTATCTGTAAATTCCTGTTGAGACAGAATTTGCTAGGACCTTACGTTACAGTAGAGGCAATTTGTTCTCTCTAAGCAACCAACAATAAATTTCCTGCCCCAGGTGTTCACTACTTATGATTCACACAATTTAGAGTTTCCAATCAGAGTGAGAGACTTTCTTGGAAGAGAGGGTAAGGTTCTATTAGGATTTTAAGTTTGAAGTATTTGGGAGGTATTTTTTACAAAAAGAGTCCTATATCCCAACAGCCCTGTGAATCAAAATTTGGAAGAATTCAAATGGGCTCTACAAAAATTTATTGTAATGATTTAAGAAGTGAAACAGTAAAAGGGGTTTTTGCCCAGAGGTTTACACAGAGGATAAAGAAAGCCTACTAATGAGAACAGTAGAGCAAGGCAGGCAAGAAAAATTCTGCTCTCATGTGTCTTTGGGTACGTTTAACTATAGACTTCTTGGCACTTGAAAAGACCAAGTGATTTTAGTTACTGTTTTGGAAGTATTTTGAGTATAATCCCAGGTAGAGCTTCCTGAAATAATAAACTACAAGGCTTTAATTCTTCATTGAAGTAAAAAGAATGATAGCCTCTGGGGTCCTTACTCCCTGTTGGGATTCAAATATATGCTTTACTATATATAGTAAAATCTCTAATGGCTCCAGGTTTGGCTCACTTAAACTTTCAGAAAAGTGAAACTCTGCAACTTTCAACTCTGCAACGATGACTTTTTTTCATACTGTATGTTTCAGTTCTTACCCTGAATATCACAGAAAGAATAAAAAGAATGAATAGGCAACATTTTACCTTTAGGGTTTTCTTCCCAAATCTGTCTGTCATCATCCTACCAGAATGAGATTACATAGCTCTGTACTAATCAATAGTTAATGTGCCTACAAATAACTGGACAGTCTTGTAAAAATGCAGATACTCATTCTTTAGGAAGGGGAATAGGGCTACCTTTCTACAGGCTCTCATATGGTGTGATGCTGTTGAGTCAATGGGCCATACTTTGTGTAGCAAATTTCTAAAGCATGATCATATCATTCCCTTTTGTAAATTCCTTAGATATGCCTTGATAGTTGATGTATTCCTTAATGCCTTTCCTATCTATAGCCCTAAACTGAGTGAAGGTAAACTGAATCAAGGTAAGAGTGACACACAATGGGGCGCCTGGGTGGCTCAGTGGGTTAAGCCGCTGCCTTCGGCTCAGGTCATGATCTCAGGGTCCTGGGATCAAGTCCCACATCGGGCTCTCTGCTCAGCAGGGAGCCTGCTTCCCTCTCACTCTCTCTGCCTGCCTCTCTGCCTACTTGTGATCTCTCTCAGTCAAATAAATAAAAATAAAATCTTTAAAAAAAAAAAAAAAAGAGTGACACACAATGACAGGAAGAAACCAGTATGAAGAGGCAGTTGTTACAGACCGAAAGATTAAATCACACAGAAAGAACAAGAAATGAGCAGATAGAAAATTATGTATCAACTATTAACTATTGCCGATCCTAGATTATGGTATAGAAAAATTTTAGAGCCAAAGAGACTTACAATATGGTCCAAAATTTTCTTGGGTCCCCAGGTCCTGATGCAACTTGAGAGATTCTGTATTTGATAGAGAGTACCAATGTTTCACAGGAAGTGACAGAGGATCCTGAGAATAAATTCGTAGTAATTCTTCCAGACCATTCTAAGGATGGAAGTTATTTATTGAATTAGATACAATAAAATGTCTTAAGATCCTCTCACTTACACTGCAAACATTTATTCCAAACATCACCAGGTTTGCTCTGGATATTTGCAATCCATAATTTTTCAGAAAAGTGGGTTTCCTGACCATGATCTTAATCTACTCCTCTTGCATCTCTCCACATTCCTTCCTTCCAGAATTCTGGACCCACTCCCACCTTTGTCTCTAGCTCTCATTTCTTCTTATTTACAGAAAAATTTCATTTATCCTCTGACATCATTTGGCATTATTATCTCATGTCCACATACTGGACACCCCATTTTTTCCCATGTATTTTTTCATAATGAAGTCTTTCTCCAACAACAACAGAGCTGCCAAGAAAATTTTTAAAAAAATGTTTTCTATATCATGACCTCCTAATATTTCCAAATATTCTCTTTCAAATATTTTCCCACATATTCTTATAAATATTGAAAATTTTGCTTTTCATATTTTAGTATTTAATCATTTTAAAAATTTTGTTATTTAGAGTAGTTTTGGGTTCACAGCAAAATTGAGTGGAAGTTATAGAGAATTTTCATATATACCCTGTTCCCACAAATGCAAAGCCTCTCTCATTATCAACATCCCCCACCAGAGTGGGACATTTGTTACGGATGATGGGCCTACAATACATTATTTTCATTCAGAGTGCCGAGTTAACATTAAGGTTCACTCTTTGTGTTGTATATTCTATGGGATTGAACAAATATGTAATGGTTTGTAACCACTACTCCAGTATCATGCATTCTACTTTCACTGACCTTAAAGTCCCTCTGCTCTGCATATTCACCCAAACTTTGCCTTACTCCTGGCATCCACTGATATTTTTAATATCTCCATGGTTTTGCCTTTTTCAGAATGTCGTGTAGTTGGAATCATACAGTATGTAGCCTTTTCAGTTTGGCTTCTTTCACTTAGTAATATGTATTTGGGATTCCTCCATGTCTTTTCATAGCTGGATAGCTCATTTCTTTTTATGCCAAATAATAATCCATTTTCTGGACAGGCCTTCATTTACTTATCCACTCACCCACTGAAAGACATCTTGATTGTTTCAAAGTGTTGGCCATTATGAAGAAAACTGCAGGAAACATCCCTGTTCAGGTTTTTGTGTGGACATATTTTCATTTTCAGCTCATTTGGGTAAATACCAAGGAGCATAACTGCTGGATCATATGGGAAGAATATGTTTAGTTTTGTGAGAAACTGCCAAATTGTGTCCCAGAGAGTTTGTACTATTTTACATTCCCGTGAACAATGAATGAGCATTCATTTTGCTCTGTGCCCTCACCAGCATTCAGTATGTTGGATTTTGACTATTCTAATAAGTAGGTAGTGGTGTCTCATTGTCATTTCAGTTTCCAGTTCCCTCATGTTGTATGATGTTGAACGTCTTTTCATATGCTTATCTGCCATCTGCATATCATTTTTGGTGATCTATCTATTATTTGGCCTATTTTTAAATCTCATTGCTTGTGTTCTTATCATTGAGTTTTAAGTGTTCTTTGTATAATACTGATAATTGTCCTTTATCTGATGTTATCTGTCACAGAGAAGAAATTTTTAATTTTAATGAAGTCCAGCTTATCCTTTTTCTTTTTTTTTTTTTTTTTTTGGTCACAGATTATGCTTTTGGTGTTGCATCTAAAAAGTCCTCTCCAAACCTGAGATCATCTAGATTTTCTCCTGAGTTATCTTTCAGAAGTGTTACAGTTTCACATTTTACAGAGGTCTATGGTCTCTTTTGCCTTTACTTTTGTGAAGAGTATAAGGACTGTGTCTAAATTCATCTTTTTTGCATGTGGATGTCCAGTTGTTCCAGGACCGTTTGTTGGAAAGATTATATTTGCTCTATCTCATTACGTTTGCTCCTTCGTTGATGAGCAGTTAACTATATTTATGGCGGTCTGTTTCTGGACTTTGTATGCTATTCCACTGATCTATTTGTCTATTCTTTCACTACTGTTAGACTGGTTAATGTGGCTTTACAATATGTCTTGAAGTTCAGTGGTGTCACTCCTTTAATTTTGTTCTTCTTCATTATTGTGTTGGTTATTCTCGGTCTTTTGGCTCTCCATTTTGTCAGCTTAGAAACCGTTTTATCAGTATCCACAAAATAACTCCCTGTGATTTTGGCTGAGATTTGAATTGAATCTACAGATCAAGTTCGGTAGAACTAGCATCTTGATAATACTGAGTCTTCCTAGTCATGAACATGGGGTGTATCTCCATTTATATAGTTTTTCTTTTACTTCTTTCATCAGAGTTTTATGGTTTTTCTCGTGTAGATCTTGTACATATTTTATTAGATTTATACCTAAGTATTTTATTTGGGAGTGATTAAGTGAATGCTTTTTCTATTCCATTTGTCCATTGCTGGCCTGTAAAAAGCAGCTTACTTTTGTATATTAGCCTTGCATCTTACAACCCTACTATAATCATTTATTAGTTTCAGGAGTTCCTTTGTCAGTTCTTTTGGATTTTCTACATAGATGATCATATCTTCTGGGAGCAAAGATGATTTTATTTTTTTCTTTCCCAGTCTGTGTACCTTTACTTGTTTTTCTTGTCCTATTATATTTATTTTTTTTTTTTCATTTTAAAAGATTTTATTTATTTATTTGGCAAGAGAGAGATCACAAGTAGGCAGAGAGGCAAGAAAAGAGAGAGGGATTAAGCAGGCTCCCCACTGAGGAGAGAGCCCGATGCAGGCCTCGATCCCAGGACCCTGAGGTCATAACCTAAGCCAAAGGCAGAGACTTAACCCTCTGAGCCACCCAAGTGCCCCCTTGTCTATTATATTTAGTAGGATTCCCAGTACAATAAAGAAAAGTAATGGTGAGAAGGGACATTCTTGCTTTGTACCTGATCTTAGTGGGAAGCTTTGAATTTATCATCATTAAGTATGATGGTAATTCTATGTTTTTGTAGAGGTTCTTTTTCAAGTTGAGGAAATTTGTCTCTCCTGCATTTGCTGAGTTTTTGTCATGAATAGTTTTTGTCATGAATAGTTTTTGGATTTTGGTCAAATGCTTTTTCTACATCTATTGATATGAGCATGTGATTTTTCTTCTTTAGCCTCTTGATGCGCTGGATTATATTATTTGATTTTCTAATGTTTAACTAGCCTTGCATGCCTGGGATAAATCCCACCTGGCCACATATTCTATATGCTGTTGAATATGACTTGCTAATATTTTGTTGAGGATTTTTACACCTGCATTCAAGAGAGATATTGATTTGTAGGGATTTTTTAAAATCTGGTTTTAGTCTTAGGGTAATGCTGACCTCATAGAAACGATCTAGGAAATTTCTCCTCTGCTTCTATTTTTCAAAAGAGATTATAGAGAATTGGTATAATTTCTTCATTAACTGCTGGGTAAAATTTGTAAAATTTGCCAGTGAATCTTTCTGGGCCTGGTGTTTTCTGTATTAGAAGGCTATTGATTATTGATTCAATTTCTATAATAGATACAGACCTGTTCATATTGCCTATTAATTCTTAGGGATATTTGGCAGATTGTGTCTTTTAAGTAGTTGGTCCATTTTATTTAGATTATCATATTTGTAAGTATAGAGTTGTTCATAGTATTCCTTTATTATTCTTTTAATGTCCGTAAAATTTATAGTGATGTCTCCCGTTTCATTTCTGGTATTAGTATCTTCTCTCTCTCTCTCTCTTTCTCTCTTTTTTTTCTTGGTGAGCATGACTAGAGGCTTATTGATTTCATTTATCTTTTCAAAGAATCATCTTTTGGTTTTGCTGATCTTCTGAGTTTCTGTTTTCAATTTCATTTATTTCTGCTCTAATTTTATTATGTCTTTTGTTCTACTTACTTTAGATTTTTTTTTCCATTTTATTTATTTTTTCAGCGTAACAGTATTCATTCTTTTTGCACAACACCCAGTGCTACTTACTTTAGATTTAATTGGCTCTTTCTAGTTTCCTAGGTAGAAACTTAGAAAACTGACTTTAGATTTTTACTCTTTCCAAATATATGCATTCAGTGCAATGAGTTTCCTTTTAATCATTGCTTTTATAGTAATAGCTTTTTGTTACAATTCCTATTTAGTAATTCCTGGAATATTGTAACCATATTAATATCTAATGTTATCTGTATGCAGCAACCTTGCTGAACTTATGTTAATATTTTTTAACTTAAGTATAGTTGACACAAAATGTTACATTAGTTTCAGATGTTCAACTTAGTGATTTGACAAGTTTATAATTTATGCTATGTTAACCACAAGTGTAGTTACCATCTATTCCATCACATCACTATTACAGTATCATTAACTATTCTTTATGCTGTGCCTTTTATTCCCATGGCTTATTCATTCCATAACTTGGAAGCCTGTATCTCCCTCTCTCCTTCACCCTCTTTGCCCAACCATCCCAGCCCTCTGGCAACCTTCAGTTTGTTCTCTGCATTTAAAGGTCTGAATCTGAACCTGGTTTTTGTTTATTCATTTCTTTTCTTAAGTGGAATCGTATGTTATTTGTCTTTCTTAGTCTAACTTATTTCACTGATAGATTTATCCATGTTGTCACAAATGGCATGATCTCATCCCTTTTATGGCAACATAATATTTCTGTGTGTGTGTGTGTGCACGCGCGCACGCACATGCGCGTGCACGTGCCTGGCCATGCACATGTGTATACACCTCCTCTTCTTTATCCATTCATTTATGAATGGACATTTGAATTTTTATTTGGGTTGCTTCCATATCTTGGCTATTATAAATAGTGCTGCAATAAACATAGAGGTACATATATCTTTTTGAATATCTGTTTTCATTTTCTTTTGGTAAATACCCAATAGTGAAATTATTGGATCATATAGTATTTCAATTTTTAATTTTTTGAGAAACCTCCATACTGTTTTCCATCAGGGCTGTACCAGTTTTCCTTCTAACCAACAGTTTCTTTTTCTCCACATCCTTGCAACATTTGTTATTTTTTGCCGTTTTGATTTTTGCCATTCTAACCAGGATAAGGTGATACCTCATTGTGGTTTTGATTTGCATTTCCCTGATTAGTGATTTGAGCATGTTTTCATGTGTCTTTTGGCCATCTGTTTGTCTTCTTTGGAAAATGTCTATTCAGGTCCTCTGCCCATTTTTATTATTTTTTCCATTTTACTTTATTTTATTTCTTTTCATTGTTACAGCATTCAGTGTTTATGCACCATTTTTTTTCCCTTTTTTATTTATTTTTTTTTTCAGCGTAACAGTATTCATTCTTTTTGCACAACACCCAGTGCTCCATGCAAAACGTGCCCTCCCCATCACCCACCACCTGTTCCCCCAACCTCCCACCCCTGACCCTTCAAAACCCTCAGGTTGTTTTTCAGAGTCCATAGTCTCTTATGGTTCGCCTCCCCTCCCCAATGTCCATAGCCCGCTCCCCCTCTCCCAATCCCACCTCCCCCCAGCAACCCCCAGTTTGTTTTATGAGATTAAGAGCCGAAGGGGCACGTGTACCCGAATGTTTATAGCAGCAATGTCTACAATAGCCAGACTATGGAAAGAACCTAGATGTCCATCAACAGATGAATGGATCAAGAAGATGTGGTATATATACACAATGGAATACTATGCAGCCATCAAAAGAAATGAAATCTTGCCATTTGCGACGACGTGGATGGAACTAGAGCGTATTATGCACCATTTTTAAATCAGATTGTTTGTTTTGGTGTTGAGTTATAGAAGTTCCTTATATATTTTAGATATTAACCCTTATCAGGTAATATCATTTGCAAATACTTTCTCCCAGTCAGCAGGTTTTCTTTTTGTTTCATTAATAGTTTCCTTTGCTGTGCAAAAATTTTTTATTTTGATATAGTCCCAATAGTTTATTTTGGCTTTTGTTTTCCTTGTGTGAGGAGACATAGCTAGAAAAATCTTGCTACAGCCAATGTCAAAGAAATTACTACCTGTGTTCTCTTCTAGGACTTTTATGGTTTCAGATCTCACATTTAGGTCTTTAATCAATTTGGGGTATATAGAAATTTTGGGTATATAGAAAAACTATTTTTCTGGATGTTAATTTTGTATCCTGCCACTTTACTAAATTTATTTATTACTTCTAGTATTTTTTTGTGCAGTCTCTAGGATTTTCTATGTATAGTATAAATGTATGTTAATTTTAATTGATTATCAATTTTAATTGATTATAGATGCTATAGAGTTTTCTTTTTCTTTTAGATGCTGTAGAGTTTTCTGAATAGACAGTCATATTGTCTGAAACAGAAGTCAGTTTTATATTATTCTTTCCAATTCTAGATCTGTTATTTCTTGTTCTTGCCATATTGCATTGGCCTCAGTACTATGTTAAATAGAAGTGGTGACAATGGGTGTTCTTTTCTCATATCTGACCTTAAAAATGCTTTTACAATTAGACAAGTAATATGTGTGCTCTATAGTTTGGTAGATATGCTTAAATGTTAATTGGCTAGCTGAACATATAAGAAAAACTATTAAAAAAGTTAATTTGCTTAAATATTTTTCTTCTCACAAGTGGGTGGTTAATTATATTGGATACTTTTACTACATCTATTAAGAAAACCATGGATTTTTTTTTCTCCTTTTATCACTTAAGACAATGATTAAGTTAATTTTTTTTTCCTCTTATTTGGTGATACCCTTGCACTTTTGGAACAAATTGCATTTGGTCTTTTCTTTCATTGTCCTTCTCTAGTTTTTGTTTTCAAGGTACATAAGTCATAGGAGGTGAGTTGGGTGGCTTTCTTTTCTGTTATCTAAATTATGTTCGTGTAGAGAGAGGGAGAGAGAGGGGAATAAAGAAGAAAGAAGAAAGAAAGAAGGAACCAAGAAAGAATTGGTTACTTAAAAGTTTGGTAGAACAGTTTTAAAGCACTGTGGTTGTATTGTCTTTTCCAGAGGCTAGCGACAATAGAAGTGATTTTTTGATATCCAATTTAATTTTTTAAATCTCATCACCATTAATTTCCTATGTGTATCTTCTGAGAACTCAGAAGAGATACTAAGTAAAGAAAGCAAAACCTCTGTAGATATCACAGACACTGAAGTGGTATTATGTGGTCTTTGGCATACCCACTAATGTAACACAGAAACAGCCTGAAACATAAGTCCTTTATTGTGAGGTTTTGATGGTGTGGGAGGTGGGGAGGGTAGGTGATATTGGTTGCAGGGATACATTATCTATAAACTGAAGGTCAGCTTTCACTGTACTTTAGTTTATTAACTGTGACATATTAACAAAAGTATAGACATAATTATCACTGGAATATGACACAAAATTACTTCTACTAAATGCTTAAATATCAAATGAGAAATCTCATATTCAAGGGTTGTTTTTTTTTTCCCTATGAAAAAAGAAGCTTAATTCTTTCTGGAGCCATAAAACTTAGAGCCACTGTGCATGCTAATTTTCTCACTGTCATTATTGTCCTCAAGGCTATAAAAATTGCTGCTCTTTTTGCACTTGACTAAAGCTGGCAATGTGAACAAACAGTAGTAAATTAGATGATTGCTTACAGATGTAAGCAAACATATTCTTGCTAGAAAATTGGAAACACTGAAGGCAGAGCTTCAAAGCAACCCTACCCATCAGCCATCACAATCAATTGCTGGGGAGTTGCTAAGTTATTACTCTATCTAGCACTGCAGTTTTTAAAAAACTATTCCAAGTGCAAAGAGCTGAAACTTTAAAAGCCCTTTGAAATCTAAGATCCTAAACGGTGTTTATCAAATTATGTTCCTGGAACCATCTCCATCAGCACATTTGGGTGATACTAAAATGCAGATTTCTTGGCCTACCCCTAGATCCATGAAATAAGAAACTGTTGGGAGCTTCCAAGATTTTACATTTTTAAGGTTTCTGTTTCCCTTACCACATCCTTCTAGTATTTTTCTATACAGCAAAATATTTTCCCTAAAGCATATTTAACTCATCACCATCATCAACTAAAACTTAATTTATTCCATGCTTCTCTAGAAACTTTTTATGAAAGCATAATTTCCACCTTCAAAAAAATTTTGTCAATTATTTTTTTTAAAAGATGGGTACATTTTATGGAAATTTTGTATTTCATAAAATTTGGATTGTAAGTAAACATTGAGATTATATAACTGGTATGTTCCTGAAGTTTGCTTATGTGAAGTAATTTTTACCTCTGTTTTGAGCTTTTTATAAAAAGCACATAGTAAATTGTAAAGTATCTTAGTATTAACATGAATTTTGTAATCTGATTTAACGAAGTGAGGTATAGTTGTGCTTGTTTTACTTTTTCTATGAGGAATATCTGCTAAAATAAGAATATGTTTCAGGAGCAAATGGAAAACTGATAAAAGCTTTAATAGAAAATGAAGAAATAGTAATAAAGTTCACTTCAAAATCACTAAGGAAAACTTAAGAGAGCAATAAAGGAACCCTTCTACAATTTGATTTACTGACAAAACACTTTAAAAGGACAAATAATTAGGGTGGATAAAATTGAGGTAGTAGTATTCATAATTAAAGTATTTTGATAAATGGATGAGATAATTGAAGTAATGAGTATGCAGGCAATTTCAACAGTCATCTTAGATTAAAACAAAGAAAGACAAAGGATGGGAAAGATGGTGGGGAGACAATTTAGTTAAAACAAAACATTGCTAGACCTGCTAAGGACATTCATTCATTTAGTTATATTCATTTAGTTATGCTGATGACTTTTTCTAAGTTACCTAACTGATAAACATTTTATTCTTTGCCTCAAGGAAATCTCTTAGTTATAACATTCGTAAGCTACTTTGGAGCCAAACTTCACAGACCAAAAATAATAGGAACAGGGTGTCTAATCATGGGAGTTGGAACATTACTCATCGCACTGCCTCAGTTCTTCATGCAGCAGTAAGTCTTAAACAATTATCTTTTTCTTGCTTTTACCAGTTGTATTCCTCCCTTTTTATACTTTCAATTAATTATTTAAATTTAAGAAAATGACACACAGCTCAAAGTATAATAATTATATCTCATTTTTGCTATATCTTCTTTGGGCAAAATTATAGAATATTTACACTTTTATTTATAATTCAATCTATAAAAACTTGTTTTGATAGACTACTGTCTATTGGTATCAGCAAAAATTAAAGGGAAATTTTCAAATAATTTATCTGTGGTGGTAAAATAAGTAAGAAATTAGCATATTGTAGTAAATGTCAAATGGCTGTCAAATGGGTAATGAGTGAGTGCTACTGACAATGTGCTGGATAACTTGACTGGCAGATCATTGACTTAAGGATATATTATCAATTCAAATAACTATTTAGTGTCCAAATATCATCTCATAGCATTTTCTCAATAGAAGTAGGATATGTGTATTCTTTAACACTAAAGTCTACTTTTGGTACTTTTGCTAATATTTTTGTTAGCATTTGTGTACAACTTCAGTAGTTCCGAAGGTTGTCATCATTATTATTTCATCTTAACTTTAGCTGTGAGGTAGAAGAGCATACTTTTTATTTAAGGATCTGACTTTCTCAAGGTTAGCTGCCATGTAAGGATAGAACTGGAAACAGGTATTCTGACTTCCTCACGTATATCCATGTTGCTTTCCTTATCCATGGTTACCTGTTGCCAACTTAGAGAAATGACTACCTCAAGGCTTTGAAGCAGGATAATTATAAAAATTATATATCAAATCATACTTTGATTATTACCCACTCTAGATCATTATATCATGACATTTTAGAGTTGGAGAGACTTAGGTATAATATAGTCCAAACTTCTTCTTGGAATCCCAAGTTACTTATATAGTCAGATTTGTACCATTGTGATCAGTCTATAAAGGTAGACAGAGAATCCTATGTAGGATTTTTTTTTTTTTAACTTATTAGGATGGTTCCCATGGCCCCTTTATTTTTACTTGGAGAGAGATTTTAGAACTTCTGTCTGCTGTTTGGATGCCTGTCCAACCTCCTTTCCACAGGGCAAATGTTTTCCTTAGATTGCTGATGTTCTGCAAAGGTTCTATACAGAGCCAGTGGATAAGAAGGAGCAAAGGAGAAAGCTAAGGAAAGGGGTCTTCACTCTGCCTCATCCCTGCTTAATCAATAGCTGTGCTGCTATTATCCGTTCTAGTCTCTGAGCCCTCATCCAACAGTTCATCCAGGGGGTTAGAAGAATTCCATTACTAAAAAAACTAAAATCTGAAAGTAGTTGCAGAGGACAAATAAATCCTTGACTCTTGATATAACTTATTCTGCAGTGGATCAATAACTTGCCTATATGACTTTGGGCATGTTGCCTAACCTTTCTAGGCCTTAGTTGATGCATCCTAAAAATAGGTGTTATGGATATTAAAAATAATACCTAGCTTGTAATAGCTTTACAGATATTAGGTGACACAGCTAAAATGCTTATAAAGTTTCCTGATATAACTAGTAGTTGTGTCATTATTGTTAAGTTTTGCTATCAGTCCTCCTTAGATAATTAAGCCACCTGGTTTTAACCAGATACCAAAAATCGATTGTCTTAAAGGTGCTGGTTTCAGATTAATAGTTTTGTCACTTCAAGTTAATGATAAATATAAAATGCTGGTATAAGTAAATCAAAAGACCAGACAGGTAGCCAGGTTAGGGCTGTCAAAGGATGCCAAAGAGTCAAAGACAGATTCTTATATACTATCTTTTTATATGTTTAAAGTTATATTTGTTGTTTTTGTTCATTCATTATTTAGTGTCTGCCATTTTCCTAGCACTTCACCATGTAATTGGGCTACTTCAGTGGGAAAGAAATGAAATAAATATATATGCACGGTTCTTTACCTATTAAGTTTTCTGTCTGCTGAGGGTTATTATAATAACTTCTTTTCAACTTTTCACAGCATGAATTGGGTACTTGTCCAAAATGTCATTTTTGATCTCTATAAGACAACTATACTCTGTCTGCCTAAGAGAAATACCTTTGATGTCCAACAAAACATCATATGGATATAAATTATTGAGGGCCTAACCCCAACCGACTTTTTATGTTAGCTCACCTGACTCATGAATTTAACAAATGCATAGTGACCATTGTTTTAGGTAATGGAGATAGAGTAGAGACAAAAATCTCTGCTCTCATGGATCTTAGGAGGAGGAGAGAAATAATAAACAAATAAATAATGATAGAGTATGCCAGACAATGTTAAATGGTATAGAGAAAAGTAACTTTCTGAAGACACATAAGGAGTGTGTTGTGGGGAGGGAGGTTTGCAGTTTCAAGTAGTGTTGTCAGGGGGTAGCTCACAAGATGACAACACTTGGGAAGGACCAAAGGAGATGAAGGGGAGAGCCCTGCAGATACCTGAGGAAGAGATTTTGTGCTGACTGAATGTCGAATGTAAAGTTCCTACAGCAAGAGGAAGTCTGGCATATGGTTGAGCTGCAGGAGGGCTAGGCCTCTGTACCAAGGGGAAAAAGAGGATGAGCAAGGGGAAAATGGAAAGGGGAAAACGAGAAGGCATCTAGGTTGTTTCTCAAACTTTGATGACATTTGTGTCACCTGAGGCTCTCTGTAGACTGTAGATTCTGATTTAGTAGCTCTCCCATAGGGTTTGGTTTCAGCTGATGCTGCTAGTCTGTAGACTTCACTTTGAGTGGTAAAGTTGCAAACAATTACAATGACTTCAGCTTCTTTTTGGACTGAGATGGGAAGCCAGTGGAGAGCTTTGAGCAGAATGACATGACCTCAATTACATTCTTTTTAATGTCATTCAGACTACTGCTTGGAAAAATAAGTCTGGTAGAGGAAACTTGGAAGGAGGGACACTATTTTGGAGGCTGTTGTATCAGAGTCAAGATTGTGTCCAAGTTTGAATCAGGTCAGATCTAAAATCCCTAATTTAAAAGCATTTAAACCACTGGTCCCCTGTTCAGTTACTTCTCTGTGTCCTTATCCAACAGAGCCTAAAGAGGCACAGACTACATGGATACCCCCATTTTACCGCTATGAAGATTGAAATTTGAAGAGGTTAATTGATTTTTCTAGAGTATCATATATGGTAATTAGTGACAAAGGAGACACTTGCATATAATTCCATTTTATTTATTTATTTATTCAAAATCTAAATAATGGTTATGCTTACACAGTTGCATTTTGATAGAATGAATTGAAAAGCTGAAATAATTTAAAATTTTCACAATACTATTTAATCATTATGGATACTCATTTTTAGAGCTTTGAGGCATTATAACAATCTGGTCTCTGAAATTACTAAAGAAAGAAAATTATGTTTATCATGATTTACATGTTCTCCTGTATAGCTAAGAATTGAAAAACAGTTATCCTCACTAAGTGGTTCTTAACCTATTTTGGTCAGAGAACCATTTGATAAATGTAACAAAAACTATAAACTTCTTTCCTTAAATACTAACATACTACAAAAAGGTTCTTTTTTGGGAGGTTCTTGGAATCATTGAGGGATAGAATATGCAAAACTGATGTAAGGTGACCCATCTATCAGATGGAATATATTAATAATTCAATATATCTCTTTCTTACATGGTTGAGTAGGTTGTTAATGTTTAAAAATATTACTCTGATTACTAGTCTTTTCTCACATGGTACCTGAACAAAAGGAGAATTAAGATGATGTTGTGATGTCCTCTTACTAGGTACCTCTTCCCTGGGGGTGCAGTGGAGCAGAAAATTTGGCTCACGAAGGATAATTTGAGAGGGAATATGGCTGGGGAACTGAGACTGAATTATCATAGTGCTACCATTCAGCATTTGCTCTTCTATCCAGCTGTTATTATAACCTTACAGCAGAGTAAAGGGTGGAATTAGAAATAACTTAGAGCCATATCAATAAACCGTAGAAGAAAGCAATGACATCTAGATAAATGGTCCCAAATCCTCACATATCAGAGAAGAAGAAAATGGAGGCAGAATAGGAGGACCCTAGGCTTGCCTCATGCTATGAACACAACTAGATAACTATCAAACCATCCTAACTACTCTAGAAATTGACCTGAAGACTGAAAAAACAAACTCCACAGCTAAAGGGAGAGAAGAGTCACACTGAAGAAGGTAGGGCATGTAGAGACCTGGTTTAGGGAAGAGACAGATCAGATTGCAGGTGTGGCAGAGGAGAAGGAGCTGTAATCCCAGAGAAGGGCAAGAGAAAGAGAATCACAGAGGGGGAAAACACAAGGAGAACATCTCCCCAAAGCCATTGGCTTGGAAAATGAGAGAGGCTGAACTTCATGAGTTCTTGCAACCAATGGGACAAAAGTTTGGAGTTTTAAAGGTTAACAGACTTCAGTGGGATAGAGCCCAGACGGTACTGTGCTGCTCCTGGAGAGAAGGCAGGAAAACAATCCAGGGGCATACAGCATGGAAACAGTGATCTGAAGAATGCATAGGGCACACAACAGGGACATTCTTTGCTCTTCTTGGAGCATGTCTCTGAGAGATAGCACTCACAGAGACACCTCTGTGAAACAAAGGAGTTGACTGGCCATTCCCCATCCCCACTGCCCCTTAGCATAAACACAGAGCAACCTTCAGGAAACAGCACAGTACAGACACTGGCTACCTAAATTGCATATACCAAGCCCCACTCTGGCAGGACTGCTCTTCTCAGTTAAGGTTGCCTCAGTCCCAGTGCAGTGAGCCCCTACCCCAGAAAGACCAGCACAAACCCCTGCTCATACCATATCTCCCAAGCAGAGAATTCTGCAGGGCCTCAGTTCTGGTGGAAGTGGTGTCAAGTCTCATTTCATAAGCAGACCAAAGCACACCTGGTTAAAACTCACCACATTCAAGCCAGGGACAAAACACTGTCCACTGAGGCAAGGAGAGTCTCTGAAGATTACTGGCATGAGGGATAGCTCAGATAAAAGACAACACCAGAACACATGCAGCACATATGTGAGATACTCCCTGAAACCAGGCCCTGGGCACTACATGATCTCTTATTCATGAGGCCATTACTGTCATGAGCAGGAAACATAATTGGCTTTTCTAACACAGAGAAGAAGGCAGAGACTTAGAAAAAATTCAAAGAAGGAAGCATTTATTGCAAATGACAGAACAAGATAAGGCCATAGCCAGAGATATAAGTGAAAAGATATAAGTAAAATACCTGATGAAGAATGTAAAAAAAGAATTGTAAGGATACTCACTGGATTTGAGAAAAAAAATGGAAGACATCAGTAAGACCCTTACAACAGAGATAAAAGAGTTAAAAAAGAATCAGAGATAAAATTGAAAACGGGCTTCATGCAATGAATAGCAGGCTGGAAGAAACAGAGGAACAGATTAGTGACCTAGAAGACAATTGAAAATAATGAAACTGAACAAAAGAGAGAAAGAAGAATTATGGAGCCTGAGAATATGCTTAGGGAACTCAAGGACTCCATTGAACATAGTAACATTCATATTATAGGAGTCTCTTAAGAAGAGGAGAGAGAAAGGGGGCAGAAAATTTATTTGAGGAAATAATAGCTGAAAACTGCCCTAATCTGCAGAAGGAAACAGACATCCAGATCCAGGAGGCACAGAGAATGCCCATCAAAATGAACAAAAGCAGGCCAACACTGAGACTTATTGCAATTAAATTTGCAAAACATAGTGATAAAGAAAAAAAAAAAGGCAGAAAGGTAAAATAAGTCTTTAACTTCTGAGGGAAGATCCATGAGGCTAGTTGCAGATTTCTCAACAGAAACTTGGCAAGCCAGAAGAGAGTGGCGTGATACATTCAAATTGCCAAATGGGAAAAATCTGTAGCCAAGAGTACTCTATCCAGCAATGTCGTCATTCAGAATAGAATGTGAGATAAAGTTTCCCAGATAAATAAGAACTGAAAGAATTAATGACCGTTAAACCAGTCCTTCAAGGAATATTAGGGACTCTTTTAGTGCAAAGGAGACCAAAAGTAACAAAGACAAGAGAAGATAAAAGGAATGTCCAGAAACAATGACAAAACAAGGATAAAATGACAATGAATAGTATCTGTCAATAATTACTTTGAATGTAAATGTACTAAACAATAAAAAGACATAGGGTGTCAGAATATATTAAAAAATCCATCTATATGCTGCCTCTAATAGATTCTTTTTAGACCTATAGACACAGATTGAAAAGTGAGGGATAGAGAAGTATTTAGCATGCAAATTGATATCAAAAGAAAGCCAGAGTAGCAATACTTATATCAGACAAACTAAACTTTAAAACAAAGACTATAATAAGTAACAAAAGAAAGGGTACTATCTCATAATAAAGGGGACAATCCAACAAGAAGATCTAATAATTGTAAAAATTTATGTGCTCAATGTGAAGCATCCAAATACATAAAACAATAACAAACATAAAGTAATTGATGATAATACAGTAATAGTAGGGGACTTTGACATTCCACTTACATCAATGGACAGATCATCTGAAGAGAAAATAAATACAGAAACAATGACTTTGAATAACACACTGAACCAGATGGACTTAAAATACATTCAGAACATTTGATTCTAAAACAAAAAAAATACACATTATTTTAAAGTGCACATAGAACATTTTTCAGAATAGATCACATAATAGGTCACAAATGAGGCCTCAACAAATACAAAAAGATTGAAATCATACCATGTACCTTTTCTGACCACAACACTATGAAATTAGAGGTCAACCACAAGAAAAAATCTGCAAAGACCAAAAATACATGGAGGTTAAATGACATGCTACTAAACAATGAGTAGGTCAACCAGAAAACCAAAACAGTAATGAAAAAATGCACCAAAAGAAATGAAAATGAAAACAAAATTGTCCAAAACTTTTGGGATGTGGCAAAAGTTATTCTAAGACGGAAGTATAGAGCAGTAAAGGCCTACCTCAAGAAGCAAGAAAAATCTCAAACAACCTAACCTTATACTTAAAGGAGCTAGAAAAAGAACAATAAATGAAGCGTAATGCCAGCAGAATGAGGGAATAATGAACAGCAGAAATAAATGATACAGAAACTAAAAAAAGGGAAAAAAAAACAATACAACAGATCAATGAAATCAGGAGCTGGTTCTTTGACAAAATTAATATTAATAAACCTCTAGCCACACTTCTCAGAATAGAAAAGAGAAAGGACCCAAATAAATAAAATCACAAAGGAGAGGGTCACCTGTGTGGCTCAGTTGGTGAAGTGGATCAGTATCTGCCTTTGGCTCAGGTCATGACTTTAGGGTCCTAGGAACGAGCCCTGCATCGGGCTCCCTGGTCAGTAAGGAGTCTGCTTCTCCCTCTCCCTCTCCCTCTCACTTGTGTGCGCGCGCTCTCTCTCTCTCTCTCTAATAAATAAAATCTTTTGAAAAAATAACAAAGGAGAGAGTATAAATAACCAACACCACAGAAATATAAACAATTACAAGAGAATATTATGAAAAAATTGTATGCCACAAATTGAACAATCTGGGAGTAGATAAATTCCTGGAAACATATAAATTACCAAAACTGAAACAATAAGAAATAGAAAACTTGAATAGACCTATGACTAGCTAAGATACGGAATCAGTAATCAAAAACCACTAAACAAAAATCCAGGGCCAGATGGCTTCAGAGGTGAATTCTAAGGAACATTTAAAGAAGAGTTAATACCTATTCTTCTCAAACTGTTCCAAAAAACAGAAAAGGAAGGAATACTTCCAAATTCATTCTAGTAGGCTAGCATTTCCCTGATATTAAACCAGATAAAGACTTCACTAAAACAGAGAACTACTGGCCAATAACTCTAATGAACATGGATGCAAAAATTCTCAATAGAATACTAGCAAACAGAATCCAACAATACATTAAAAAAATTGTTCACCACAATCAGGTGGGATTTATTCCTGGGTTTTTAAGGGTGATTCAATATTCAGAAATCAATCAGTGTGATACACCACATTAATAAAAGAAGGGATGAAAACCAAGCAGATGCAAAAAGAAGCATTTGTCAAAGTATAACACCCATTCATGATAAAAATCCTCAACAAAGTAGGTTTAGAGGGGACATACCTCAACATAATAAAGGCCATCTGTGAAAAATCCACAGCTAATGTAATCCTCAGTAGAGAAAAACTGAGGGCTTTTCCTCTATGGTCATGAACAAGACAGGGATGTCCTTTCCCACCACTTTTATTCACTATGGTACTGTCACTCCTAGCCACATCAATCAGACAACAACAACAACAATAAGAATAAAAAGCATGCAGCTCATCAAGGAAGAAGTCAAACTTCTGCTATTTGCAGATGACATGACACTCCACATGGAAAACCTGAAAGACTCACCCCAAAAAACCAAAAAGCAACAAAAACAAAAAACAACCAAAAAAACCCTACTAGTACCAATAAATGAATAAACAAAAAGTGGCAGGATACAAAATGTACAGAAATCTGTTGCATTTTTGTTCATCATTAACAAAATAGCAGTAGTTGAGTTTAAGGAATCAATGCCATGTACAATTGCACCAAAAATAGTAAGATATCTAGGAATAAACCTAACCAAAGAGGTGAAAGGCCTATACTCTAAAAACTATAAAACACTGATGAAAGAAATTAAAGGTGACACAAAGAAATGGAAAGACATTCCATCCTCATAGATTAGAAGAACAAATATTGTTAAAAATATCTATACTACCTAAAGCAATCTACACATTTAATGCAGTCCGTATCAAAATACCACCAGCAATTTTCATAGAGCAATAATAAACAATCCTAAAATTTGAAGGGACCACAAAAGACCCCAAATAGTCATTCATATATGACATATATGACATTCATATATGAATGACTATTTGGGGTCTTTTGTGGTCTCTTCAAATTTTAGGATTGTTTATTCTTGCTCTGTGAAAAAAAAAATATATATATATATACATACACAAAACAAAACTATAGTGATCAAGATAGTATTGTTCCGGCACAAAAAAAGACACATAGATCAATGAAACGGAATTGAAAACCCGGAAATGAACCCACAACTATATGGCCAACTAATGTTTGAAAAAGCAGAAATGAATATCCAATGGGAAAAAGACAATGTCTTCAATAACTGGTGTTGGGAAAACTGGACAGCAACACGCAAAAGAAGGAAACTGGACGACTTATACCACACACAAAAATAAACTCAAAATGGATGAAAGACCTAAATATGATATCTAAAACCAGAAAAATCCTAGAGGAGAACACAGGCAGTAACCTCTTTGATATCAGCCATCTCCTTTCTAGATATGTATCCTGGAGCCAGGGAAACAAAAGCAAAAATAAATTACTGGGACTTCAGCAAGATAGAAAGCTTCTTCACAGTGAAGGGAACAGTCAACAGAACTAAAAGGCAACCTATGGAATGCGAGAAGATTTTTGCAAATGACATCTGATAAATGTTAGTGTCCAATATATATAAAGAACTTACAAAACTCAACACTCAGAAAATGAAAAATGCAATTTAGAAATGGGAAGAAGACATAAGTAAACATTTTTCCAAAGAAGACATACAGATGGCCAACAGATGCATGAAAAGACGCTCAACATCACTAAACATTGGGGAAATACAAATCAAAACTACAATGAGATACCATTTCACACCTGTGAGAATGGCTAAAATCAACAACACAGGAAACAACAGGCATTGGTGAGAATGTGGAGAAGGGGGGAACCCTCTTGCACTGTTAGTGGGAAGGCAAACTGGTGCTGCCACTGTGTGAAAAACAGTTTGGAGATTCCTCAAAAAGTTAAAAATAGAACAGCCTTATGATCTACCAGGTAGATCATAGGTATTGCACTACCAGGTGTTTACCAAAAGGATATAAAAATACTGATTCGAAGGGATACATGCACCCCTATGTTTATAGCAGCGTTATCTCCAATAGCTAAATTAAGGAAACAGCTCAAGTGTTCATTGACTGATGACTGGATAAGGAAGATGTGAGCTCTCTTTCTCTCTCTCTCTCTCTCTCTATATATATATGTATATATATATATATATATATATGAAAATTACTCCACCATCAAAAAGAGTGAAATTTTGCCATTTGTAATGACATGAGTGGGAGCTAGAGGATATTATGCTAAGTGAAATAAGTCAGTCAAAGACAAATACCATATGATTTCACTCACATGGAATTCAAGAAGAAAAACAAATGACCAAAGGGGAGAGGAAGGGAAGAAGAGAGGGAGACAAACCAGAAAACAGACTCTTAACTCTAGAGAACAAACTGATGGTTACCAAAGGGGAGTTTGGTGGGGGGATGGGTTAAATAGGTGATGGGATTAGGAAGTGCACTTGTGATAATCACCTGGTGTTTCAGTAAGTGTGGAATCACTATATTGTACATGTGAAACTAATATACTGCAGATTAACTAACTGGGATTTAAATAAAAACTTAAATCCCAAAACCCCACATATCATCAGTTCTCTAGTATCAGCAATGCAGTTGTTCTACTAAATTTACAACTCTAAATCCACTGTGCAAGACCATAGTTCTTAAATTATTTATTTTATGCTGACTTAGAGATAATCATGATTTTATCAAGTGTTGGATATTTTTTTTCATCAAGAGAACAGGTGATTTAGGATCATTATTTTTACATTAAAAGGAACCCTTGTGAATGATTCTTCTTTTATTTTCTTTTACCACCCTGGGTAATTGGTTTGGATCTAGTGGAAATACCAATGAACCAGACTTTCCAGCAGAGTTTCTGGCTATCTCTTCAGGTCGTTGCTGGTAAATGCTGTTTCAGTTTTAGTGACTCAGATTCAGGGGTAGCTGCAAACTCAGACAGGTGCCCTAATAAGTCATATAGTATCCGTATAATATTTTTAAAATGATGTTAAATGAATCTGTAGTAAAGAAAACTTTCTTTTTGTACAGGTACAGATATGAAAAGTATTCTCCTTTCTCTAATTCCACTCTCAGCCTCTCTCCATGTCTCTTGGAGTCAGACAGTCAATCACCTCTCTCAGTTATAGAAAAACCACAATCCAAAAGAAATGATGGTAAGATGATTTTTTTTTTTTTTACTTGACTAAGAAAGGTTAAAAAAAAAGACTTTATGTGTGCTTTAGGATGGACAAAAATTTCTGTGGTTTTTTTTTTCTGTTAAAAGCTTTACCATTTAGGGGCGCCTGAGTGGCTCTGGATTAAGCCGCTGCCTTCGGCTCAGGTCATGATCTCAGGGTCCTGGGATCAAGCCCTGCATGGGGCTCTCTGCTCCGCAGGGGGCCCACTTCCTCCCCTCTCTCTGCCTGCCTCTCTGCCTACTTGTGATCTCTCTCTCTGTCAAATAAAAAAAAAAAAAAAAAAAAAGCTTTACCATTTAAATTGCGATATTATAGTGCCATAAAAATTCCTAGAATATAAGGCAGTATATGACGAGATCCTAAGAGAATATGCAGAGATTCAAATCTTATGGAAAGGGCCATTAATTACCAGTGACTGAGAAAAGCTCATTAGGAACAATTTGATCCTAATAAGGTGGGCCATCAAATCAGGATAAAACTAACTTGGCACATAACAGATCTCAGTTCATCACTCCACTACGAAAGAAATATATTTTTCCACCAGATCTCAATCAAAAATCTGTGTCCAGCCCCTTTTCATTAGAATGACAAAAATTTAATCTCAATTTGTCCCTAACAAGCTTCTTGGGATCACACGAATGTTAGGGGTAGAATTGAATTAGAATCAGCTTTTCTGGAGAAAGAATTCACATTATATTTGGGGGGCAGGTAGACTGGAAATCCACAGAATTTGTCTCCTTTTACCCAGGAGTGGCTTACATTCTGGGGAGCTTACATAATAGCAAAGGGGGTGGTTGTGAGAGGGACCTCTTGGTGTTATCAGTCCCTTGTCAACTTAGATATTTAAAATCCCTCCGGCCACAGTATGTGGTCATACATGTCACATTAGTGCCACCCTGTGTCTACCTTTATGTCCTTTTTAGCACAGCAACTCTTTCTGATGCAGAGGTGACAGTCTTAGAAACTCAGAAATAGTTCTATTTTCCACACAAGACAGGATGCAGGGAATTTTGTTAGAATGTCTAGAATTCCATATGGCTGACACATATTCTGTAGCAATGCATTCTGTGAGCCACCCATGGGAACATCTGGAAACCCTTTGAGGAGTCCAAAGCAGGAGTGTTTAGCCACAATGTACAGCTGTCTCATCTTTTGGGTCTTGATACCTTCCTGGGCTCTACCTGCCCATGGTAGCACAGGTTCTCCCTGCTTATGGAGTCCCCATCTACCCACAGGTGTCTGCCCTGTCTCTAGGATGCTAATGAGGCAGGAGTTCAAATGTCCTCTCTCTACTGCCCTTCAGCATTGACATGCTCTATGCTTACTCTTCACCGATCCCATCTCCCTCCCTGCTCCTAGCCTCCGGATTGATTTCTGTATAGGCAGTGTGGAAGCTTCTCTTTTATCTACCCACTAGTCATGCAAATCTTCTATCTACAGCATTAAACCTTTTGTTTCCCCTGATATCCTCACCAGTGCTTTCTTTTTAGATGTCCTTTTCCTGAGCACTGAACACTTGAGGTCTTGTTATTTGAATGAAAGGAAGGGCCAGAGGATTAAAGAAAATCTAGAAATTTGAGGGGAGGAGGTATGAAAAATGTAATCATGACAAAAGTTTACCCCATCCTGCTGTATGAAAAGAAGCAGAAAAGCACGCTGGAAGAAGAGGAGAGTATCAGAGGAGGGCTTGGACTTTCATCTCTACATGTGTACAGTCACTGAAGATATTTTTGTTTTTGTTTTTGATAATCATGCAAGATATGATACAAATGGCAATACAACTAATTAGGAAATATTTAAACCTTTAATGTTAAGAGAAACGGGGTTAAAGGCGGGAATTAAAATGTTTTTAATGGGAAGAGATAAGTTATTAGACAGGTATATAGTATAAGACTCACAACTCAATCTTTTTCTTTCCTTTAAATGATGTCTTGCTCCCTTAAAGTCATAGACCTTTGTGGACATCAGACATAGTGGACACAAAGTTCATCCTAAAAATGATAATGGGGTAAATATAGGGCTCTTCTAAAAAATGCTCCACCTACGACTCCCATCCCCCCACAACGCTGGAAAGCAGAGCTGTCTGAAAGAACTCTCTGCGATGGGGGAAATGTTCTGTATCTTTGCTGTTTGATACAGCAGCCATTAGCCACATGTGATTATTGAGTACTGTAAAACAGCTAGTGTGACTGAAGAACTGAATTTTTAACTTTCTGTAACTTTAATTAATTTACACTTCAGTAGCCACACGTGGTATGTGTTTACTCTGCTGCAAAGCATGGATCTAAGATGTCTTCCCCTATCTATAAGACTTCCCTACAAACAAGCTTCTTGGGATCACACGAATGTTAGGGGTAGAATTGAATTAGAATCAGTTTTTCTGGAGAAAGAATTCACATTATATTTGGGGGGCAGGTAGACTGGAAATCCACAGAAGATTAAAAAAGAAATGGCTACGGTCACCAAACTGTGGACGGAACCAAGATGCCCTTCAACGGATGAATGGATAAGGAAGATGTGGTACATATACACGATAGAGTATTATGCGTCCATCAGAAAGGATGAATACCCAACTTTTGTAGCAACATGGACAGGACTGGAAGAGATTATGCTGAGCGAAATAAGTCAAGCAGAGAGAGTCACTTATTTGTGGAGCATAACAAAGAACATGGAGGACATGGGGAGATGGAGAGGAGAGGGAGTTGAGGGAAACTGGAAGGGGAGATGAACCATGAGAGACTATGGACTCTGAAAAACAACCAGAGGGTTTTGAAGGGGCGGGGGGGGTGGGAGGTTGAGGAACCAGGTGGTGGGTAATAGGGAGGGCACGTACTGCATGGAGCACTGGGTGTGATGCCAAAACAATGAACACTGTTATGCTGTAAATAAACAAATAAAAAAAAATTTTAAAAAAAAGCAGCAAAAAAAAAATGAAATGCTTCATCACTTGGCTACATTTTCAGAAGAGGCAGAGTTAGAAGCAACAAAACTACACAGTAGTTTTATCTGTCACACAATCTGACTCATCTGCACGAAAGGATTCACCTCGGTTCTAAATAAATATTTAAATATTTAAAATAAATATTTTACTTTCAAAATTTACTTTAAGGGCTACTGAAGAGTGGAAATAACTCTCACCTCAAAGGATTATAGGAGAATTTAACTTTAAAAATGCCGGCCAATCACTTAGCCAGTGTCTGACAGAAAAAGAGCACTCAGAAGTGGTGATTGTCAGAGATAGAAAGTATTATCTCTTTTATTAAAGTGATTAAACTCTTCAAAGTGTATTTCACTTGTGATATGGGAGTTAATTCTCCCACTTCACATGATTATATCAAGACATTACTTCTCTAAAAGTATTTAAAAGTTGTTAGATTTGAATTTCATTCTAAGAATACTGATGAAAGGTTCTTTATATTGGAATAGTTACTAAAGCATATAAGGTTTTATAATTTTATGTGAATTTTCTTTCCTAAACCTGGGCCCTAAAAATCAGTATTTGTTGTCAAGCAGTTGTGATGCTGCCCAAAGTTGAAGTATTACCCATATAAAATTTTGAATTGCAGGTCAGCAATAAAATTGCAAGTGATTTCTGTTGAAAAATAGAAAAGTTTAAAGATTAAGAAGAGAAAACCCTTCATTCAAAATTGTGTGTTTTGTCCCAAACAGGATATTGGATGTTATAGTAGCATAGGAATTCAAATAACTCAGTGTAAATAAAAATAAGAAAGAGAAGAGAAAATTAGAAACAAGGCATCAGAAAGAAAAATCAAAGGAGTTCCTTGATCAAAATCTCTGAGTGATTTACCCTACCTAAAACACTGAAGCTTAAATATTTTCCAATCTTGGTTTGACTCCTATCAAATTATGTCTGTTGAAAATTTCACTTTTACATCCTAATCCAATTTTACGACAGCTTGTAGAAATGCAGAATAAATATTTAACTTCAATACTGATCTAATTTCATTCCTCTTGTTTGCTTTCCTTTCAAGAATGTGAAATGGATGCCAGCTCTTCCATGTGGGTTTATGTTTTCCTGGGGAACCTTCTTCGTGGAATTGGGGAAACTCCGATTCAGCCTCTAGGCATCGCCTACCTTGATGATTTTGCCAGTGAAGATAATTCTGCTTTCTATATTGGTAATTCCTACCTCATTCATCTTCTGAGGACGCAGAGTACCCAGTTTTCTTAACTCCACTCCAAACTAAATAGGGCATGGAAGGTTTTATCCTTCAGATCCTGTTCCTTTACTGAGTTCACATGTTTCAGAGGTCCACACTGAGGATTTGGATGATGAAGAAACTCAGATTAGAAGGACCAGTTGCATTAGGGAAAGAACATCAGATTAAAAAGAAATAACTGGAAGATGGACTGCCATGATGTATGACTTCGTGCAAATATCTTCATGAACTTCAGATTTCATAGGCTCTTTTTTACTGGGTTAACTGTACTACTGAACCACCTAGGTGTCATTTATATTAATTTTTTATTTTGTTTCCAGAGCCCTAAGAACTACTTCCCATCTTTTAAACCCTATTTAAAGCATTTTCTTCCTATGAAGTGTGGGCAAGGAATTTTGAGTTCTCAATAGCAGGCATGAATGGATAAAAACACAAGAAGGATGAGAGCAAGGCCTGAGGCGAACCCAGGCCTGGAACAGGTGCCAGTAGATAGACCAACAGCTAAAATCACACACACACATGCTCACATGCACATGCATGTGCGCGCACGTGCGCGCACACACACACACACAGAGCGAACTCTAATTCCAAGGCCAGGTGCATCTAAGCAGCATTTATTGAGTGCCTCTTATGTCTTGGAAACTAAATTTTTCTCCATTTCACACATCAGCCTTGATTTCTTGGGATTCTGATCTTTTGAGGGCCTGGCCTTCAAGGCATAGAGGACAAGATTTAAATTCACTGAGAGGGACTGCGACCAGCCGTACAGTATAGTTCTGCCCTGGCCATGCGTGCAGAACTCCAGAGGGCTCTCCTTACATCAGGCGAGCTGTAATGAAAAACAGGTTACCTGCTCTAATGGAAAACTGCAGTGTAAGCCAGGACCTGGCACAGAAGCTCCAGCACATGTGCTAGACAGTTTCTCTGGGGACTGGAAGAAAAATTGCAAGCCAAGAGATGCATGCAGGTGTCCGGGTGTCCCTTCCTTGCTCTCTCTCTTCATCTCTTCTCTTCTGGAAAGGATCTGTTAACTGCCATTTACTCTTTTTCTTAAATTAATCTGCCAGGGATACATGTGCGAGAAGTTCTGTGGTGACATGAAAGGCAAATGGGACATACTTTGCAGGGAAGAGCTACCTTTCTGATAACCAGAAACGTGTTTTTTAAGTAATCTGCTCCCGTCTCATATTAATGCGGCCCAGGCTGGTCATGATTGTTCCAAAGAGCACCTCTCTGCACTCCCAGGTCTGACTGGTTGTGTTCAGGGATCTGCATGGCTACCGCTCCCACAGGTGGTCTCACAGGCTCTCTGAATGCATGCACTTTTGCACTAAGGTGGAAAAAATCAATTTTAATGTTAAAAAGACTCTTAACACTTAACCAACCATAAAAAGTTTTTGAAAGACTGTCAAAATAGTATAATTCTGATTTTTTTTTTTTTTTAACCAGTAGGGGAAATCTAATTCTAGGGAGTAAAGTTTTCTCCATTTGGGGGAAATTACCTTCTTCAGAATCTTGGTGTTCTTTCCTTACTAAGAGGCAATTAATGCCTTCCACGTGTTCATTCTTCTTCCAAAGCTGAGAAGGACTTATTTCATGATTCAATAAGGTTGAAAAATGGACAAATTAAGCACAGTTAAGTGAAAAGTTGATGAGATATTTTCAGCTACTAACTGGATCTCACTCCTATTTCTTGTTTAAAAAATTATTAATTTGCAAAAGTGGAGAAATGCCACTTCTTTTTCTTTTTCTTTTCTTTTTCCTTTTTTCTTTTCTTTTCTTTTTTTTTTTTTTTTTGTGCAGGGTGTGTGCAGACGGTTGCAATTATAGGACCGATCTTTGGCTTCCTGCTAGGCTCACTATGTGCCAAACTGTATGTTGATATTGGCTTTGTAAACCTAGGTAAGGAAGTTTATTTTTATTTATTTATTTATTTTAGTCACCGAACATTTTTAATGGGGATGGTGTAGAAAATATCAAATTCCCTTTTTATAAAGTGACAGGATGGCAATCTTTCATAAAATGAAAATGATCCACTGAAAATTGGTCATTGATATAATCACTGCATGCATTAATAAATGGAATATGAAAAATAGGCAGTGGTTAGACCTGGATGACCCATGGTTTGTTATTCAGATGTATCCCTTTCCACTTCTGGTTTGCCACTTCAAATGAATTCCAGCATAGTTAAGACGAAAAACTGTGGCTTCTTGTTGGTTCAGGTGTAGCAACATGACAGTCACATCAGTTGATAATGTATTTTGTAGATTTGCCAGGAAGAGCAAGAATTGAAAGTCTTCTGGCAACCGAAATATGTTCTTTACTATACAGATCTTTTTCAGATGGAGGCATATTAGAGTGAGGCTTACCTTATTCTCTGGGAGAGTGCTTGTGGAGGGAACAAATGGGAGACCTCATCTTTCCACGCTATTAATGTGTTTCTTTCTTGTGAGATGTACCTCCTAGATGTGGACATCACTTTTCTTTCTTTTTTAAGAAGTTCAAGAAAGCAGGTTTCATTTTTTTAAAATTCTGAAACTGCATTTTGAGGTCCACATGTGTTAAAGTTAAATGCAAAACTCTTGCGCCAGCTTTTCTTTTTTATCAAATAAACTGCAAGACTCATGCCAAAAATTTTATTTATTCATTCATTAACCTCATTAGTTTTGCATCTATTCTATCCCAGAGGTTGTTCTACCACAAAATGGTGAATACAATAGTAGTTGAGTGCTTGACTTCCTGAGGTTTTAAAATCCACTCATGGAGGTTGATTCAGATAAGAAAGCATAGGTGTGATGAGTGGTACAGAGAGAAGTTGTTAAGGGGAAGAAATGAAGATGCGATGATGAGCCAGTGTGAACATTTTACCAAGTATAATGTGGCAATTGAGCCTAGTCGTCAAAGGACATGTGTTCAGTTCATTGTTCTCCCAGAGTGCAGAGGAGGTAGATCTATCATAAGTTTTATGGGTTCTTATATAGAAAAGAAAAAAAAAACTTGATTTGGTTCAAAAAAAATCTTCATCACCTCTTACCTTTTTGTCAAATAAGAAATGGTGTCAAAAATAAAGTTTTGATGATGAATAAGATATTGACATTTTATTTATATATACAAATCTTGCTTCTTCAGACCAAGAGGAGCTCTGGAATATTACTAACTGTCATTTAGTGAATAACATTGAGTGTTTTAGACTAGACTGGGACCAGTCTTTCTTTGAGAAAAATCTTGGACATTCAATATGTGGACTAGACGCAAGGGTTGCTGTTGGGGGTAGCCAGCAGAGGGCTTGGAGCCCCCATAATTCTCCCTCATAGGGTGCTTGCTTCCTGTCATGGACCAGGGGTTTCCTCTGCAAAACCCCAGAGTAAGACCCCTTCCCCCAGGATTTAGGCTCTATATTTTAAATCTAAGGAACAAATAAAAGCATCATGTTCCAGAAATAAAGCAGCATGTTTCCTTCAAAAAGCAAGAAGATGATAATGTTCAGACTAGAGAGTTATCATGCATGAATTATTAGGTATTCTTATGATGTGATAGAGCTAATGCTAGGATTTAAAAAAAAAAAAGAGGCTTATTTCAACTCACTGGCTTTGCTGTATATGCAATTTAGCCATCCTCTCTGTCTTTCAGATCACATAACCATTACTCCAAAGGATCCCCAGTGGGTAGGAGCCTGGTGGCTGGGTTACCTAATAGCAGGAACTGTAAGTCTTCTCGCAGCTCTGCCTTTCTTGTGTTTACCAAAAAGTCTTCCGAGACACCGAAGTAAAGAGGATTCCAGTTCCTCCTCTGAGAAATCCAAGTTTATAATGGATGATCATACAGACTACCAAACATCCCCTGGAGAGACATCAAAAATAATGGAAATGGCAAGAGGTGAGCCAGACTCTCCTTGATTTTGAAGCACTTTCAGTTTTCCTGTTGAGACTCTGTAGGGGATCAATATATAATACCCTTCTTTCCCCATCGTTTGTTTAGAAGATTTCAGAAACTATGCAGGACACAAAATTGAAGATTACAAAGTCAGCTTTATTACTGGAGAGTAGATTAAAGAACATGACCCAGAGTTTGGGTAACCTTCGTTGCTGACATTCCCACCCTGACACTACTTCAGGTTAGACCTAGCAATGGCTCCTATCTGGGATTGCTGCTTCACATCAGTCTGGGTGGACAGAAGAGAGTGAATCTTCAGATCTTGTGGCCTTTTAGCAGATGAGATTCAGCCATTTGACAAATGTGTCAGTGCCTTTTTCCCACCCTTGACCAAAGGAGTGAGTGTGATGGGGGGCACAAGGCCAGACATGTTCACGTGAATTCCTTCCACATGGAAAAAGAGTGACCATGAGAACGATGGGTCCCCCTCAGTTGGGCCCAGCAAACAGTATTTACAGAAAATCTCCACATTTCAAACTTTTCAGCTACATCATAGGAAGAAGGGAGAATGCTAAAGTTCATTTCTTAGATTAAGTTCATTAAATTAAATGGAGATAAGGTTCATGTTTCTTTGTGACCATGATGCAAGTTTAAAGAGGGGAGACCAGAAAACTGAAGTTCTCGATGTCCTACCAATGACTTTCAGCTCTGTGGGGAAGGAGTATTCTTGTCTCTCCTTCTACCCATGTCACTGGGAGGAACGTGTTCCTGTCTGACTTCTACCTCTAACTGTAATCTAAATTATATGCCTGTAAAAGCGAGTGCTTGTGTCTCGATATGAACCCGACAGATCTCAGCCTTGATTTAGGCCAGTGCTTCATATCCATAGTGTCTATACGCACCATGCTAGAACCGCTCCTTCTAACTGTGGCAGTGGGACCCGGCCAGCTGTGCCCTGGTGGCAAGGCTGTGTCTTCTGAGTGCGACATGGTCTTTAATTACTCCCATGTTATTTTTGTCTTACAGACTTTCTTCCGTCACTGAAGAATCTCTTTGGAAATCCACTGTACCTGCTGTATTTGTGTGCCAGCACGGTTCAGTTCAATTCTTTGTTTGGAATGGTGACATATAAACCCAAGTACATCGAGCAGCAGTATGGGCAGTCATCCTCCAAAGCCAACTTTGTTATCGGTATGCTCGTCTGTCCTTCACACTCACCAGCAGGCACCATCAGCTGCATCTTGTTAACCCTTAGGCATTTTAGAGAAAACTCTTCTCATATTTAGGCTGAATATGATTTATGGCATTTTAGATATGAAGTCAAAAAGTGAGTGAAACAAATCTATCAGAGTGAAAAAAAATCCAGTTAAAATACTGAGGTTGTCGGTGGTACAACTTTGCAGCAAGAATTATTCACAACTGTAATTGAGTGACCTTAAGAATATTACATAAACTGAACATGCATTTTATTAGGAGATTGTGATACTGGGTATGTGTCTTTCAAGTGTAGCCAAAACTTCCTAACAGTGGCCATTTAACCTGAACCGTTTCTAGGATTATAAAAAAGTGAGTATTCAGAGAGGTTTAAAGGTGCTCGTTGCAAAACAAAGTTTATTTTTGCTCAGCGTTAGACTTTTCTGAGTTCTGGCATTCAGGTTATTTTTAAGGGCTGTGTTTTTAGCAGAGCAGGTCAGTCAATGATGAAAAAGCTATTGAAGGACAAAGAAAAGCATGAAGAAATGAATGAAGAAGAACCAGAATGTGCAAATACATGAACATCATGCTCCTAGTAATTGGATACTTTAAAAACCTGGATTAGCTCCTTTAGTCCATGAGGACATCATTTAATGGTTCTGTTTCAAGGCATAAATATATTCTAGTCCTTTGGACAAATTCCTTAGTAGTAGGAAACTCCAATGATTTAAAAACATTTCTTCATAAAATGTTTTTAAAATTTTCTATGTATCTATCTCTGAAAGAGGCCTCTGAACTTATTTCAGAATATGTAATTATCCTGTAACAATCCTGGGTAATGGGCACTTAACAGATGCTAATTTAATTGACTGTTCAGACTACTCTTCTAAATTATAAATATTAAAGCTATACCATTCAACTTTTGCTTTCAACATCGATTGGTTCAAATTAAGTTAATTGTGTGATTTAATGGTGGAGCTGAAAAAACATCTTAGGTTTTATCCCCCCTAAAACCCCATCCGTGCCAGTCAGTACTTTATACTAACTTTAACAAGAATAGAAGAGAAATAAAAGCTTAGGAGACATTTTTTTTTTCCCTTTTTATTTATTTATTTTTTTTTCAGCGTAACAGTATTCATTCTTTTTGCACAACACCCAGTGCTCCATGCAAAACGTGCCCTCCCCATCACCCACCACCTGTTC
The DNA here is from genome assembly GCF_922984935.1 of Meles meles. Classification (NCBI taxonomy): domain Eukaryota; kingdom Metazoa; phylum Chordata; class Mammalia; order Carnivora; family Mustelidae; genus Meles; species Meles meles. Next base: position 63,639,523 of record NC_060072.1, read on the forward strand.
CCCCAACCTCCCACCCCTGACCCTTCAAAACCCTCAGGTTGTTTTTCAGAGTCCATAGTCTCTTATGGTTCGCCTCCCCTCCCCAATGTCCATAGCCCGCTCCCCCTCTCCCAATCCCACCTCCCCCCAGCAACCCCCAGTTTGTTTTGTGAGATTAAGAGTCATTTATGGTTTGTCTCCCTCCCAATCCCATCTTGTTTCATTGATTCTTCTCCTATCCCCCTACCCCCCCATGTTGCTTCTCCATGTCCTCATATCAGGGAGATCATATGATAGTTGTCTTTCTCCGATTGACTTATTTCACTAAGCATGATACGCTCTAGTTCCATCCACGTCGTCGCAAATGGCAAGATTTCATTTCTTTTGATGGCTGCATAGTATTCCATTGTGTATATATACCACATCTTCTTGATCCATTCATCTGTTGATGGACATCTAGGTTCTTTCCATAGTCTGGCTATTGTAGACATTGCTGCTATAAACATTCGGGTACACGTGCCCCTTCGGATCACTATGTTTGTATCTTTAGGGTAAATACCCAGTAGTGCAATTGCTGGGTCATAGGGTAGTTCTATTTTCAACATTTTGAGGAACCTCCATGCTGTTTTCCAGAGTGGTTGGACCAGCTTGCATTCCCACCAACAGTGGAGGAAGGGTTCCCCTTTCTCCACATCCTCTCCAGCATCTGTCATTTCCTGACTTGTTAATTTTAGCCATTCTGACTGGTGTGAGGTGATATCTCATTGTGGTTTTGATTTGTATTTCCCTGATGCCGAGTGACGTGGAGCACTTTTTCATGTGTCTGTTGGCCATCTGGATGTCTTCTTTGCAGAAATGTCTGTTCATGTCCTCTGCCCATTTCTTGATTGGATTGTTTGTTCTTTGGGTGTTGAGTTTGCTAAGTTCCTTATAGATTTTGGATACTAGCCCTTTATCTGATATGTCGTTTGCAAATATCTTCTCCCATTCTGTCAGCTGTCTTTTGGTTTTGTTAACTGTTTCCTTAGGAGACATTTTAAAAATTTTATTTCAAAATCTCCTTTGTGTTTATTGAGCTGTAACTTACAAGCACTAGTTAACTCTGCAGCCCCTAAATGTGTAGCTGGGCTGGATAAATGTTTACATGAAAACCTGTGTAGAGACTGCCATCTAGAAAATAGAAAATGTGATTATTTCAGAATCACAGAGGACTCTCTCAAACCTCATCCTACTCCATATGCTTTCCCAGAGCTAATAATTACCCTGAACCCTGCCTGAACCCTGTCATCATAGATGGTTTTTGAACTTTATACAAATGGGATCGTATGCTGTGTACTCTTTTGTATCTAGCTTATTTCAGTCAAGGTGAAATCTATGAGACTCATTCATGTTGTGTATAACAGTTTGATCTTTTTCACTGCTGTGTCATATCCTATCACATGATTATACCACAGTTTGTTCATTTTGTTGTTGGTGGGCATTTGGGTTGTTTTCTGGTGTTAACTAGTATCAATAACACTGCACGATCATTCTATATGTATTTTGGTGGTTGAATACACAATGTTTTTCTTGGCTGCAACTTGGAGCAGAATTGCTGGGTCATGGAAAGTATATATGTTTAGACCCATTAAATATAACCAAAAATTTATAATAGGGTTGTGTAAATTTATACTCACACTAGAAATATAAAAACATTCCAGTTTCTCCGTATCTCTGTCGTACTCACTATTGTCAGTGTTTTTCATTGTAACCATTCTTATGGGGTGTGGAGATATCTTATTATAATTTATTTGCATGTAATTGGTAACTGATGGTGGTGAGCACTTTTTTTGCAGGCTTGTTAATCATTTCAACATTCTCTTTTTGTTGATTATGTTCAAATTGTTTGCCTGTTTCTCTTCAGCTGTCTGTCTCTTACTGATTTGTATGGATAGGTACTTTTTCTTGATACAAGTTCTTTACTGAATATATGTATTATAACTATTTTTTCACAGACTTCAGTTCTTCTTACTCTCCTAGTGGTGAGCTTCATATTTTTTTTATTAACATATAATGTATTATTAGCTCCAGGAGTACAGGTCTGTGAATCACCAGGTTTACACACTTCACAGCACTCACCATAACACATACCCTCCCCAATATCCATAACCCCACCACCCTCTCCCTAAACCCCTACACCTGGCAACCTGTTTCATAGTTTTAAACAAGTCCATTTTCCAATCTTTTCCTTCTCATTAGTGCTATTTTAAGCCTGTTTCAAGAAATTGTCAAACCTGAAGGCCATGAAAATGTTTTCCTAATATTTCTGCTAGTAGCCCAAGTGCTTTAACTTTCACAGTTAGGTTATAATACATTTCAGACAGTGAATTGTTTTTAAATATTTTATTTATTTATTTATTTGAGAGAGAGAGAACACAAGCAGAGGGACGGGCAGAGGGAGAGGGAGAAGCAGATTCCCCGCTGAGCAGGGAGCCAGATATGGGGTTTGATCCCAACACCCTGGGATCATGACCCCAGTGGAAGGCAGATGCTTAACTGATTGAGCTACCCAGACGCTGCTGGTTAAAATACATTTCAGTGTTTTTTTATATAATGTGAAAAATGTCAAGGTTCTTTTATCAAAATGAAAAGCCATCTTTTCCCCATGAATTTCAATGAAGTGACACATCTTTAAGTGTACATTCATTTCTTATTATTCAACATGTGCATAACACTTAGAGTTTGAGGGCATTTGATTTTGGTGTCACTAGAATGATAAATACATTTTTTTATTTCAAATTGAAAACATTTATTTCATAAAGGAAAATTAAGAACATTGTTTGGGAAAAGATATAATAGAAAATGAGATGGTATGTAATCTCATTCCTTTATTGGGTAGATAATAAATGAAATACTTTTGCTATAAAATTATTCTTAAGAAAAATTAGCACAGATGAAGGAGCTTAAAATTCTGAGATATTCAATGGTCTACCTAATTGCATACATGCATTATAATGTAGCCAGGAATAAAATTATTTCCCCTGAGCTATATTTCTTCTCTGGACATAATCATTTTGGAAAACTGACAAGAAGAATCTAATAATTGTTTTTTAAGTTGTGGACAGTTGATTTCTTTCAACCATAATCCCCTGTACACTCATATGGTCCCTGAGATCCAAGCTCATCATCAGAATTTTTTAACTCATCTATCAAAGTTTACCTAAGATTCTGATTCTTCATCGTTTCCATCATGTCATGTCTATGGATTATTCAAGTACTTTATGAGAGATAAGTAATAGTGTCTAATTATTTCAATCTTAATAGCTAGGATTCTTCTCTGAATGTATCTGGGTTTCACATTAAGTATGGAAAAAAAAGCAGAGTAAGGGTAAGTGGGAAAATGAGTCAACATCCATAATACTTATTTTGATTATCTTTAGAATGGTGAAAATAGATACATCATTAGATTAAAACAGAGATTAAATAAGACCTAGAAAATGCATTGTAAATGTGTATAGCTGTCATTCAGTAAATACTGTTCTCTCACTTCTTTCTCCTCTTCTATCATACTTCTCTCTTTCCTCCTTCATTTTTCGGGGGGGGGTGTGCTGGGGGAAGTTACAAAGAATGATCCTTTCTGTGATGAAATAAGGGAGAAGCACAAAGAAAGCACATTTCCTCTCTGCTCTCAGAGAAGGCATTTGACATGACATGGCAGAAAGAATAAACAGAAATTTTCCTAGTGTTCAAGGGCCAGTTGTTACAATGTTGATTTATTTTTGCTGTATGTGTTTTGCTATGTTGGCCATATTTCTCAAGTTTGGATTAATATTTTCTCATGTTAACTACTCATTAAAATATAATTTTAATTATTAAAATTATTATTAAAATATAATTTTGCCAAGAAAATTAATGAAAAATAAGAAACAAAAATGTTTCAAATTCAGGGACTAGGAGGCATATGGCAAAATGATCTTGCTTTTTCAAGTGTGTGGGGTTTTTTCCCCCCATTGCAGTTTCCACTGGAAGAAGTTTAGATAGATAGCTTAATTTTTCTCCTTTTTCAAAGCTTCTCCTATCACTGTTAAGTTACGTGAAAATGATCTCAAGTTTTGTTTTCCTTCTTAATACACAGATTGTAATTTTTTAGTCATTTTTCTTAATTTCTTGAAGTTTTTTTTTATTAAATAAAACAATACCTAGTGGACATGATACATTGACATTGATTCTCATTGACAGCAGTGATCCTTTCTCCATTCTTGGAGATGATACACAGACAAATAAGGGAAAGTTATGATAATTATTTGGGGAAAGTTGCTTATAATAGAAAACATTAATTTTTTGTGGCTAAGCTAGCATAGCAAATTAAATATGTGTTATGATATGTTCTAAAATTAGGTCAGGTTATATTAAAAATCTGAGAAATAATGGAAAACAATCTTAGTTTGTGAGAAAAAAAATACTGTTATTATACCTAAGAAAGATGGCTAATTTTACTTCTTTGTCTACATCAAATTGGCTACATGAGTGTGAAAAGTTCCATATATTTAAATCTTCTAACAGTGTAACATTGTGAAGGTCCATTATATATTACAGAATTTTACGTTGCTGGGAGAAAAGCTCTAAAACATCCCAAAGTACTATTATTACTATAACCTATTACCATTTTATTTTAATGGCTAAGGCTATTGTACATTTGTATGGGAATCAGAGTTCCCAAATTATATTAAATTGTGCTGTCAATCTTAAAATATTTATGTTTTTATATATAAACATTTATATTTAATAACTCCTGTTTTGAACAATAACAAAGAATAAGGTCTTCAGCTTGAATGAGTATATGGAAGTAACAACAACATATTCATTCTTAAATTTCTCTTAGCTTTCCTGTTATTTGAGTAAATACATTAAATTCAAAAGACATACATAAAATTAAATTGAAACAAATTGTGGATGCTGGTGTAAATTACAACTGGTATTTCCATTTGGAGTATTTAAATGGTAAGTTTTAAGATCAGCACATTTTATGGTGCGAGTGAAAAGAAGTGTGTAATGAAGAAATCAGTGAAATTTCTACTTCATTAGCTAACTTAAAATGCTTTAGATGAAAGAAGAGAAGCTTTGGGAGGCAAGCAGCACATCTCATTTGATGTTTAGGAAATCTGCTATCAACTCAACTTGGCCCAGCATAGATAGCTTACAGATCCTAGGGAATTTGAAAGGGGGAATCAAGCTGACAGTATATTTGAAATGTACTGCTACTGTTTTTACAGAATCATGTTATAATTCATTTGTCTTGAAATAGGAAAGTAAAATATCCAAGAGAAATGTTATATGTGGATAAACTAAAGTTTAGCCATTTGGCACATTTTTATGGAAGACTACAAGGAGCTCAGGATATGATGGTGAGCACAGTTTTTGCCTTGAAGGTGCTATTGGAAGGTGAGGGGTGCAAACCAGATAAGCTAGCCAGTAATTATAACAAGGACCAAGACTGATGCCTATGGGACCCTGTACGAGGCCAGAGGCAGAGGGAGGAAAGGGGCTTCTGATGACCCAGCTTGTGCACCCTGATATCAGAGATGTCTCTGGAGGCACGATACAGCTGGTGGAGGCTGTGAGAAGTCTCTAGTAGTCTAGAGAACTCTGGGAGAACAAACCTTATCTTGGAGTCAGAAGAAAATCCTCTAGGAAGAGGTATCAATACCTAAATTAAAAGCAAAAGAATAAGGGGTTGTTAAAACATGAAAATGTGGAAACTAGGGTGGCATTGATCAGATGAAGCAAATATCTTGACTAGAAAGGACTGGAGGTAAGAGAGTACATGAAACTTTCTGGAAGTTTTAGGAGAACACAGGCCTCTAAGAGGAGATCAGTCAGGAGAGGATATTCCTGGTTTTTAACATTCTGTACTGAGGGAGCAATGCCCTTAGAATCACCCCATTTTGATTCTCAAGGTCTTCTAGGCTAGATCAGGGTGGGAAAAATTTAGGGAAACCCACACAGCATGAACCTACAAAAGGTATCAAAGGGTATCCTTTGTGCTCTGACTCCATATGTCCCAAGTTTGGATTGGTATTTTACAAAATAAATGAAATTCTAAGCATACTCTCTCAAGGTTTCAATATAGAGGCTAGTTTTCAGAAGATGTGTTTTTTATAAATTGCTTTTGGGAGATAGAATTGAAAGAGAATACGACTCTGCCCTTTTTGTGTAAGTCTTGGGTCTCTGAGAGGGGGATTCGAAGTCAAGTACTGTGAATATGTGTATGTAAAAATAGAGTCTTAAATGTCACACATCAACTCCATGGCAATGCTTAATTCTTGAGAAGGAAAATGGAATCTGGAACAGAGAAGGAATCTGTTTTATATATCTCCATATTTAAAAATCAGAAAAATTGGGAGAATATATTTATTAACTTGGGTCATGAGAAACCAAGTTTATTATATTATTTTCCATTATATCCTCTCTTTGGAAACATAAATAACAATCAGTTTCCTCTTAGTTGACCTTTGGCTCTTTAAGGGGCCCAGGACACATTTATCTCTGCCACTTGCTACAGCCACAAACTTCATTCAGCTTAGCCTGGAAAGAAAAAACTAGCACCTCTTTTTTGTTTCCAACAGTTTTGTGATCTTGCCTCCTTCAAGATGGGATGATCTCTAATATGATCATTTTAATTTTAACATTTACCAATTTAAAATCTAAACAAGAAGTCACCAAAGAGCCTCTTTTCCCACCTTTTCTAACACAGAAATGTTCCACTCCACCCACCCATCCTAATATTTTCATCTTTGTGACTCTAATAGATTGAAATGCAAGTAACAACTTAATTGAGTGATATTTATGTGCCATATATTGTGCTAGGAACTTTTCATGTTAACACCTCAGTACTGTTTTTGCTCCATATTATAGATAAGGTGACAGGTTTATAGAAGTTCAGAGAAATCACCTGCCATTGCAAAGCCATAAAGGTATGGGGCTGAGAGCCAAACCAGGCAGTTAGGTCCCCAGAGTCCAAGCTCTCAAACACTTTGTTGGATCTCTTCTTAGTGCTGTTTTAAAATCACATTTATTTTATTACTCGTGAGATTGCAGATCTGTTTATCAAGAATCCTGTGTCCCAAACTGTCTGGAGGAGAGATGGTATAATGTAATGACTGAAAACATGAAATTTGACATCAGACTCTGTATTGTCGAATCTGGTTTTAACACTTACTAACCATGGCCATGAATAAATTGCTGTCAGAAGTGAAAATAACAATATGGTATCTACTAGGGTTGTGGTAAAGGATAAATGTGAGAGATACATCAAATGCTTACCCAAGTGGCTGATACATTATAAGCAAAAAGTCGTCAACTAATACATTGTTTTGTTGTTGCGGTTTTTAGGGTGGATACCAAACTAAGCAACTAAGAGTCTAAATAAAAATAAATTTGGTTTAGGGCAGAAAAAAAGAACCAAAACAGTGTTTCTGTTCCCTGAATTCCATGTACCTATTATTCTCTTATGCACAAACTTAAAGAACATTAATTTTCACCTAGTTGCCCCTTGATTGTACCTGTTAATCCTGGGATTAGACCAGAAAGACATTGACTCATTGATTAATTTCAGTGTTTATTGAATTTAAACTCTGTGCTAGATATTGTGTTAGGCAGGCTTCTGAGACTCTCAGTTGTGCTATCCTTAATCTATAACCTAGACACTCACAAAATCTCTTGATATGTCAGTGAATAATAGTAAATGAATATTTCTATAACTTAAAATGACCAACCAGTCTAATAAGTTGTCAGCAATTATTATATACCTTTGTATAATCTCTCAGAAAGTTTATGTCGGCACACTCAAATTTCTTTTAGAGATTCACAAAATTATATATATATTTTTGTTTGTTTGTTTGTTTATTTGTTTGTTCTTCAGGACTCATCAACATACCTGCAGTGGCCCTTGGAATATTCTCTGGGGGGATAGTTATGAAAAAGTTCAGGATCAGTGTATATGGAGCTGCAAAACTCTACTTGGGATCGTCTGTTCTTGGGTACCTCCTATTCCTTTCCCTGTTTGCACTGGGCTGTGAAAATTCTGATGTGGCAGGAATAACTGTCTCCTACCAAGGGTAGGTTCACTTATTAAGTAATCTGAGGAGATTGGCTTGCTTAATCAAATTGATTATAGATAGAGCTTCAAAATAAGATAATTTTATTGTAAACATCATAAATATGAGAAAGGAATTATAGTTTTATCATGGAATAGCCGATGGTACGTTGACATGGGAGCTGTTATTGTCACCAAAATTTGTCATCTCCTTTGAATTTGGTTGTCTAAGAGAAATTATTAAAAATGTTAAATCTACATCTTCCTGTATAGGGCAACCTGACAATGGAAAACACAGACCTTGAATCTCACCTCTGTTCATCATTAGTGAAGTGACATTGCATAGGTCATTTAATCTAATCAAACCTCAAATTTTCCATTATATTTTAAAAAAATTTTTTTAAAGATTTTATTTATTTATTTGACAGGGAGAGAGAGCTCACAAGTTGGCAGAGAGGCAGTCAGAGAGAGAGGAAGGGAACCATTCCAGGACTCTGGGATCATGACCTGAGCTGAAGACAGAGGTTTTAACTGACTGAGCCACCCAGGCGCCCCAAATTTTTCCATTTTAAAAATAAGAATACTAACTACCTTGTAAAATTTTATAAGATTTAAGCAAGATAATATACATGGAAATGATTAGTACTTGCCTGGCACAAAAGAGATGTGCCATTTGTAAATAATTGTATTTTTTTTTTCTTTGAACACTTAGATAACTGAAAAGGTCTCTGTGCTACTTTTTGTAGTCTCTGTTGTACTCAAATCCTGTGAAGTTTCAGAAGAGAATGCTATTTCTCATCCTGGTGAACGACACAACAGCTCTGTTTAGCTCTTAGCAGTTGGTCAAGAGAGTATTTATTGATGTTTTCAGACCTGTGCCATCTCGTATGGGATGGATAACTACTTTTCTTAGTTTCCAGGGTCTGTCAATCTTAATACGAAGCTGCATCTTGAAGGAACTACCCTGTCTTTTCCTAGGAAGAGTCCTTGCCATCACTCTACCTCTGAACATGAGTTCCCAGACACAGCTGTCTTCATTCTTCCACCCAACTATGTATTATCTGTTTAAATTAAACATTGAGCCACTACTATATGCCAGGCCTACCACCCTGACTGCACTACCTCACTGCCCAAACTCTGCCTGTGCCCCAAAGGCCAGTGCTCCTGATCTAATGATCTGTCTTCTGTTAGTTCAGCTGCTGCTTAGTTACTGCTTGCTCTCCAGGCTTCTTCCTGTGCTTCCTTCCATACTTACCTGTCTGTCTTGTCTCCATAGTCCAATCTCCATTACCCTCATTAACCCGGTTTCTCCTGCTCTTAATTGAATATCAGTTATACTTTTCACCATCTAAAAGTCCAGGAAAACTCGTGACTGTGAAGTTTATATACTGTTGCTTCTGGGACTTACCAGAATGATGTTAGACTTAACTGAGTGTAGTAGCATTGCCTTGCCAACAGTCAGCAATATAGAATAAGGACGTTAGCTGTAAACAGGAATTGCAAGAAGATTCTGGAGAGAGCAGAAGCCCTATGCTGTCTTTAACTGTCCCTATAATCCTAATGGTAGATGGACAGTGGTAAACTTCTTTGTATTTTGCAACTTACAAAACACCATGACTTTCATTATCTCACTTGTATCCTCAAAGCATCTTTATGAGGTAAGTTTTGTTACCCTCATTTAAAAGAAACTGAATTTAGAAAGGTCAATTATCTCTTCAAAGTATAATATTCTTTGTATAACATCATGGCATTTCTAAGCCAAAAGTGAGCACATAAACAGGCAACAATGGCAAAGTTTTGAGGTTCATGTTAAAAGTATACTCACACAATAATAAATGATTAGATATTTTTAAACAAATAAAAGATAGCATATTCACTGCATGAGTACTAGCCCTCGAAGTACTAGCTCTTGAAGCAGTTGCCTTAAAAGACTACAATCGCATTACAATAATGCTATCATTGTCTAAAACGTTCTAAAACTCCTCTTTTAAAATTGCTTTCCAGGGCTCACTTCGGTAGCACATATACTAAAATTGCTTCCCATGTTTTTCAGAATATTCCCAACAATGGCAAAGATTTAAGCTTTAAGAGTAGCTTTGCTATTGGAAGCAGCCAAAGAAATGGCAACATCCCTGGAAAAAGCTCTTGCATCCCAACATGACTCTTTTGAAAGCAAATCTCATTTGAGTATAAACATTCTGATATATTTGATAAAAGTTATCTTAAAATTTTAAATAACTCTGTCAACACATCCTTTGTAAAACATGCATGCAGTGAATTTCTGCTTCAAGATAGTCATAGATGATAAATTTACTTTTAGTAATAGAAAATAATTGGCTTTATAGAATACAACATGCTCCCCAGGGATTATCCTGAGTTGTTTTGTTCCACAAGGTTGTCTTGATTCTGGACATTCAACAGGAACCCTGTAGACAGCTTTAGATATGGTAATGGAAGAAACCTTTCTTCTGCAATAATGAGAGTAAGTTTGATGTGAGACAAGAATTTAGAATCCAAAGGCCTGGAAGAATTCACATTATGAAGTTTGTCTCTAATAAACATTGTGAATTTGAGCCAGTAATTTGCCCATTTTGGACATGACTTTCCTGATCTGCCAAATGAGAAGTTAGCCTAGATCTCCCCCAAAATTCTTTCCGCACCAACTTTCTGAGATCTCAGTCCTACCCTACCCGTAGTGGCCTGATTCTAGGCTTTCAAAGGCACTTATTTATACTTTCAGATACTACCAAATAGTTTCAGTTAATTTACCAAATAACGCCTTATGGAAGAGAACAGGATGAAATATTCCTATATGACTTCCCAGAAGGCCTAGTTATACCCTTTTATTCTGTCTGGAGAAATCTCAGGGGCTGTTTTTGGTTGTTGTTGTTGTTGTTGTTGTTTTGTTTTTGTTTTTTATGTTTGCAGTAACCAAATGCATGGCAGTTCTACTAGATGGAATATTCCATCAATTAAGAAATTATAATTTCAGCCATAATGGGGTTTACCTCTTAGAAGGAGGAGCCAAAATGACTTTTATTTCACTCCAAAATAGAATAGCATTTTACTGTGGTTGACTTACCAGAAATCTTGTTTCCTTACCTAGTATGTTCCAGATTGTTCTTGCTGCTGGAGATACAGGAGTGAATAAAAGAAATAATTCTGCCCTCACTGAGTGTACATGACAGTGCCCTTGGGGATTTTGTTGTTTTGGTTTTAAGGCCCTCAAGCACTTTTGTTTAAAAAAAAATGAGAGGAGGAGAAGAAACAAATAAATTCAAAATAATGGGAAAAAAAAACACAAAAAGAATGATGGAGTGCTAACGGATGAAAAATAAGTTGCAGGTAGAAGAGAAATATCATTGCACAAGTACTCCCTAGAAGAATACAGTAATATGAACAGAACAAGGAGAATAAAAGTAGAAAAGTGAGGTCATTCAGTTGAGGGGAAGAAATAGAGGTGAAAGAGGAGGAATTCTGGGAGAGGTAAGGGGAGAAGGTAAGACAGAATGACGGGGAGAGAAAAGAGAGCAGATACCAAAATTCTGTAAAGTTAACTGCTGAACAAAAAGATAGCTTCTTAAGGGCAAATATTGTCTCATTCATATTTGTAACTATCTTCTCTGCTCCCAAAGCTAGCCCTTAGAGGGCTTCCTCAAAATTTTGAACACATGAACAAATGAATGGGTAAGTGATTGAAAAATCATGTGCAAGAGAATCAGAAAGAATGACATGAGATATGGAAGAGCTACGTAGAGTGGGAGATTATGAGAGAGAGAAAAGTTAGATGAACTGCCAATGCTTTTTTTGGTAAGACACTCACATAGGATGTGTAGTTCTTCCAAATTGAAGTCTCTTGACATAATGCTGACTGCTTGACTGTTTTTTTTTCTTTTACTGCACCATCAGCAGTGCCCATTTTATTGATGCTGGGACGGTTGTGAAGGAAATTTACAGAAAAGCACGCACACGCATGCACACACTGCCTGCAATGCATTTAAAGAAACGTCCTTAGTTGCTCCAGAAGTTTACTCTATCTTTCTGCTTTGTTAGCCATTTTCCTCCATCTTTGCATAGAAATACATTAGAAGATGCTAGAGGATGTTGATTTTAATAGAAACCAGAAACCAAGAACTGGATATTATGTGAATGTGTAAACTGCTAAAGATAACTTTCAAGAGAAAGCTTTTTAATAGTCGACTCACATTTAATAATCAGAAACCAGCGTTCCTGATGACCATTGTGCTTTCAAAAGGCAAGCTCCATTGGCAGTGCCACTCATATTACCCAAGAACACTGATCATTGAAGATTTTAGGGTGCTGCCTGCTAAGAGGTAATATTTTATACTGTTACATTTCTTTTCAGAACCAAACCTGTCTCTTATCATGAACGAGCTCTCTTTTCAGATTGCAACTCAAGATGCAAATGTTCAGAGACAAAATGGGAACCTGTGTGTGGTGAAAATGGAATCACATATGCATCGGCATGTCTTGCTGGTTGTCAAACCTCCACCAGCAGTGGAAAAACTCTTGTAAGAAATCCCTAATGTGTGTGCCTGTGGTGCCTTCTACGTAAACCACACAGCACTGTGGGAGCTCAGGGACCAACCCAGAAGCAGACCACACTGGTCGCCGCTCTGGATCTTACTCTACCCTTGTTCTTTTACATGGAGGGCTAGTGGACTAGACTTGTTGAAAGAACTAGGGTAAGAATTAGGATCATGAAACATGCTAGAAGAGCCTCACAGTGATGTAGTTCTTTCATTTTGCTTGTGAGGAATATTAGCCTCAACTGAGAAAATCTCAGTGATAAGATCATATGATAAAATCTGCCTTGGGATCCAGTTCTTCTGGCCCCAAGGCCAGTGGCAGTTGGAGGTTTTAGGGACAGGACAAATAGAGGCCAGTATTAGAAAGTCTAGTCTGAGAGGTCTAAACCCAGGGCTCACAAACTTGATTTTGAGGAGATTGATAGTACCAGACATTCTGCCTGGGAAAGCAAACCCATGTGTGAAAAGAGTAGGTGCTGGAATGAAGGAGCTCTGCAGGGTGAATTATGGAGATGAGGTTGGAAATAAAGGTAAGAAATCAGTTGTGAAGGATATTATGTACTTTAATCGTTAAAAGACTCATTTCTGTAGTCACACCTTTACATTTCTGTCTCAAACATAGACTCTCTCTTTTACTCTCCGTTTGTATGGCTAGCGGTCAGACTGCTGTCTATTTGTGGTGATGAAATCTGCCTGTATTTGACAGTCCTGGAGGGCTGAACACATCTATTTACATACACTTATCAACTACATAAGAATGCTTAGGCAAAGACTTATGTCGATGTAGAGTAATATGTTGGTTTTCTCTGTTTATTGTTACTTTGATTTTTTATTCAGAGTAGGAAGGGTTGGCCTCCAGCAACCATGAACGGGACTACCCACCCAACTGAAACTGAGTTTTGACCTCCATTCCCCTTTCCCTCTCCTCTTCCCCTCCCCGTTTCCCTCTTCTCTCCTTCCTTTCTCTCTCCCTTTCCTTTCCTCCCTCCCTCCCTGCCTCTTTTCTCCCTTCCTTCCTTCCTTCCTTTTTTCTTCTCTTTTCATTTCTTTTCTTTTCTCTTCTTTTCCTTTCTTCCTTTCTTCCTCTCTTCTTCTTTCCCTTTCTTTCTTTTTCCCTTCCCTTCCCTTCCCTTTTCTTCTCCCTCCCTTTCCCTTCCTCTTCCTTTCCCTTCCTCCTGCTCCTTTCCTTTCTTCCAGCCTCTACTCTTTTCTCTAAACTGCTTGAAAGTTTTCCTTACCTAGAACTTCCACTTATCAGAAACATTCATGCCAGGAACTAAGAGAGGTGCTTAAAAAAAAAAAAAAAAAAAAGGATTTAAATATCATGATCCTCGAGTAATTGGGTATTACTTATCTTGTTTTTCTCATGTGAGAACTGAGGCACTGAGGTGCCTAAACTCATGTATCTAGTAAGAGGCAAGGTCAAGGTTCAAAAGTTTTTACCTGACAGTTAAACAACAGCAACATTTCTACTCTTCCTTGGAAAGGAAATGCCAACTTTATTTTACTGTTTAACTAAAAATTCACAAACTCTTTTGTGAAATTCATAAAAATAACGAGGAATTATCAAAGTTGCCTCTCTAAGATTTAGTTGAGGTTTATTAGTCAGGATTTTCCCCCCCAGTTACCATTAAAAAGTCACATCCTCAAATTATGCCCATTTGTTTAACAGATTTTTTGTTGAATGCCTAAAAAGAGGACCCTTTTTAGGCTCTACATATGTGGTGTTGAGAAAGTAGACAGTTTCTGCTAGAGGTTTCATTCTAGTGGGATATATAGTTTAAAAACAAATGAATATATAGTATTCTAATGGGTGATGATAAGCACTGTAAGGAAAAGATGAGTTAGGATAAAGGATGGAGAGATGGGAGTATTTTTTTGAACGGGGGGTCATGGAAGCCCTCGTTAATGAATTGAGCAGAGAGACTTGGGGTACATACACCAGCCTTCCACTATCTAGAAGAGCTACCCAGCAGAGAGAACAGCGAGGCTATGAGGCATGGGTAAACTCACCATGTTCGAAGATTGGCAAGGGTGACATGGAAACCCATGTGTGCCGCTGAAGCAGAGGGAGAGAGGGAGGATCACTGAGCTGTGAGATCAGAGGGGAATCCAGGAGCTCCATTACAGTGTGTAAGCCTCTGTAAGGATTTTGGATTTTATACAACCATAAGAAGAAGCTACTGGAAGGCTGAGAATAGTGACTGCCATTTTTAAAGGCTCACTTTGGTTACTGTGTGCGTAACAAATGATAGCTGGATAAGAGTGGAAATAAGTTGAGCATAAAGAGATCACTGCAATAACCAAGGCAAGAAATAATGGTGGCTTAGACTTGGAAATGGCAGAGAAGAAGATGAAGTATGTTTGGATGCACTAGGATTTACTGAGAGATTGTTTGGTAGGGTCAGTAGTTTGAACAGCTGCTGTTTGGATGAAAAAAAACATGATCTGTATAGATTTCACTTTGCTCACTATAGCTTAACACAGAGAAATAAAAGAATATTTACCTTATCGTTTATATAATGCATGCATACTATATTGTGAAGTCTATTTAAACAAATATATATTTTCAATTTTACTTAAATGTTACCTCAGTAATTGGACTTTGTTCTGTTGTGTTACAGATATTTTATAACTGCACCTGTGTGGGGATTGCAGCCTCAAAGTCAGGAAATTCCTCTGGCATGGTGGGCAAGTGTCAAAAAGATAATGGATGTCCCAAAATGTTTCTGTATTTCCTTGTCATTTCAGTCATCACGTCCTATACTTTATCTCTAGGTGGCATACCTGGATACATACTGCTTCTGAGGTGAACACTGATTCTCCCTGACCCAGTTTTAATAAAAGATGTACTACAATCGTTTGGAACATTGATTTCAAATTCCGTTCCATAGAATTGTGATTCCTTATTGCTCTCTCAGGGGTCTTGACCCATATCCTTGTTCTTGTTTTAGACTCCATTTTGGGTTTTTATGCAAAAATATGGTTGAAGAGAAGTTTTTCTAGTTAAAAATTTTTTGCAAATCATTGGTCTAGAGAGCCTTCACCATTATAGTACCTACATCACTATAGCCACTCAAAAAATACACTATGCCATTTCTAGATAATATAATTATCATATTATTATTATCAATAATAATATGCTATTTCTGGATAATATTATCCAGTGTAGACTAAATGTGTTTTTTATTATTTTTTTAAGATTTTAATTTTAAGTAATCTCTACACCCAACATGGGACTCAAACTTACAACCTAGAGATCACATGTCACATGCTCTACCAACTGAGCTAGCCAGGTGCCCCTAGGTTGTGTTAGATTAAGCATGGTTTCACCAAATTATAGATGATAAAATTTTAAGATAGTTTTAAAGATTTATCTAATATCACAATGTTTCACATTTATTATTTTAACATATAGGTTATTTTTCTTTTCTGACTAGAATTATCTATATATATGGGTGTGGGGGGTATTCATAACTTTGAATCAATTGTGTTCTATGAATATAGACATATATAATCTATGAATATATGTTAATGATTCCAAGTGTGTTAGCTTAAAAACTCTAAAAGAATTTTTAAAACTGTGTATCCCTTTTACATATTGTTAAATGAACATCTAAAAATTTAATAGTAAGTAAACATTGATTTCTAGTATATTATAAATATTTACATTTAAAAGTATAATAATTTTAAATGTAGATCACTCTTTTAAATGTAATCAGTGAGAATCTAGAAAACAGATTAGGTAACCAATATCACCTAATTTAAAATTACACACAAAAAAATCTTTTACAGTGAATATGTTACATATTTCTTTCTTCTTGTGCTTATATCTTAATTCAACTTTCCCATAGGCTTCTCTTCTATTGTAATATAATTTATGTTTGAACATTATTTATTGACTCTCCTATCATAGATCTCTATAAAAAATATATAAATTCAAACTTTAAAATAGTAGTTTTATAACTATATGTATATAGTTATAACTGTATATAGCTATATATAACTGTTCAAATGGTATTGGATAATTGTCAGTGATAAAATTTTGTCAGTGATAAAATTTTCTTCCTAACGAGGGGTGCCTGGGTGGCTCAGTGGGTTGAGCCTCTGCCTTCAGCTTGGGTCATGATCTCAGGGTCTTGGGATCGAGCCCCACATTGGGTTCTCTGCTTGGGAGAGAGGGGGAGCCTGCTTCCCCCTTTCCCTCTGCCTGCCTCTCTGCCTGCTTGTGGCCTGCTCTCTCTCTCTGTCAAATAAATAATAAAATCTTAAAAAAATTTTCTTCCTAATGGAACTAGCCATGCAAATATTACTATTATACAATTGATAAAATAATCTAAAAATATTACAAATTTTTATAAAGTTATTAAGCATAAAAAGTCAAATTTTATCAGAAACCCATCTTTTATGAGATGATTAGTTGATTTTTAGCTTAATGTACATACTTAAGGATGAATATAACATTATTCTACAATGAAACTCATCAAAAGTGTATATCTATGATTTCCCACAGTATATTATGGAAATTGATTAGGAAAGATAAACAGAAAATAGGACCTAACATCCACAAATACGTTTTTCGCAAAAGGGCTTAAGGAAAACATGCGATACTGTGTTTTCAAACAGGAACATGATATGGAGAGCATTGCACCAGAGTTCTCAAACCAGAATTGTCCTTCATGGGTGGCTCTTTCTGCTACAACTTATCCTGGGTCAAGTGCTTAATCAGGCTCCTAAGGAAGAGTTATCTTCACCACCAGCCCTTCAAATGAACCACGCTGTGTTTTGATGGCAGAAGAAGATGAGATGTCCTTGGATTAAAGGAGAAAAGTTGTGATTTTTGCCTCCTTTAAAGTAGAGATTAAGTGATATTATACATACGAAAAAATTGGTACCATGCTTAACACTCAATAGTTATTATAATATCATCATGATTATTATCATTAAAATTGACAGGCCAATTAGTTAAAGCTATACAGTCATATTAAAGATGCTCTTCTTATTTAGGTATTCTTATGCTTGGCTGCAAGATTCAGGTCCCCACTATTTAACAGAAACACTTAGCATGCCACAGCAATGGTGATTGTATCAACTTGGATCAATATAGTCCTGTGCTTTTAGACCAAGAGCAACAAAAATTAGTTATAGGTTATTGATCCCTGTTGCCTCACATTTCTTAGAATTTTTTGTCTGTAAGTCTTTGTTGTTTTGCTGATTAAACTGACAATTTTACTTTATCCAATACCATTTGAACATATCGTGGAGAGGTGATTTACATTTTGGAAATAGTAACTGTAGACTCTCTGATGCATTGCATCTAATAGCACATGGACTTGCATAATTTGCCCACCCTATGCTAGGACACTCTGGGTTCTCCATAAATGCTACTTGAATTCTAACATTATTTCATATGTGTTAAGCAGATTATCAGTAACATTACTATTTGCTTTAATGGGCTACATTTCTTTATAGTGCTTTTGTTGTTTTCAGGTGCATTAAGCCACAACTTAAGTCTTTTGCCCTGGGTATCTACACCTTAGCAATAAGAGTTCTTGGTAAGTACAATGTATGTTTTCATTATGGTAGCCATGTCAAATGTGTTTTGAGTACTTTTCTAAGTATTTTTTTTACAAAATTGCCATGCATAACTAAATAATATAGGCAGTTAGGTCCCTATTTATTTTCTTTCTTCCCTTATTTCTTTATTCCTTCCCTCCAACTCTGAACTTCTCCCTTCCTTTGTTTTAGAAACTGAGAGCTGATGCTGTGCTTGTGGTATAATAAAGTGATGTTGTGCGAATAGTGACATTTTTTTGTTTAACAATCTTGTCTCTTCCAGCATTCGTCTATTGTCAAAAAGTTTAGTCTTGTTATGAAATAGCCCTCTGGGAAGAAAGCAAGAAATGAATCAGTAAGAAATGCTGAAGCCTTAATATTTTTTCAGTTGTTAAAATGGAAAGAATTCTTTTGACCTAGTCTCAATGCTGGGATATATCATTTTGTAGAAAGATCTGCTCGTTCATACAATCAAAACAGTATGGCTTTGAACTGACAATTTTTAAATGTAATTGGAATGGTTCTTTTATGACTAATAGATTTTTCAATATGCATTAGTTAAAACCCATAGAAAATAGAGTTAATGAATCAGGTAAGTTTTCTGTTTGTGCAAAGTTTATATTCTAAGGGGGAAAGCAAAACAATCACACATGTTCTTCTGTAATTTAACAGAAAAGAACTGCAGGGAGAAAAACAAACTCAGATCTTTAAAAAATCTGAAAATAAATAAATCTTGATATAAAATGGGTATATATGACAATACGGTATAATCCCAATGAAATTAGGGAAGTAGCAAATGTGGAAGATTATCCCATTATGGCTGAGTCTCATTCTACAACATAAGAACAGAGCTTACCTAGAAAAACATCAGATTTTTGAGCCTGAAGGAAATCTCTGACTAGAATTGGTTTCTATATCTACTCCTTTTGGAGATAAAGATATAACCTACACCATGAGAAAGATTTCAAGGAAAAGAAATGTTTTACTGGGGCACCTGGCTGGTTCAGTCAGTAGAACACATACTCTTTATCTCAGGGTTGTGAGTTCAAGCCCCATCTTGGGCATGGAGCCCATTTTAAAAATGAAAAAAAAAAAAGTATTAAAAATTCATAAAATTGATTCCATAAAAGTAAAAATATACTTAAAAATGGCAAAAATATCTTAGCAAGTCAAAGGGCAAATGATAAACTGGGAACAATTATTTTTTGCCAATTATGTAACAGACTATTTATAATATCCCTATTACAAAGAGAGCCCCTAAGTATTGAGAACAAAAAGACCAACACCCATATGGAAAAATGGGTAAAAGATATGAATAGCCATCTCATGGAAAAAAAATGTAAATGCCTCTTAATATATGAAAAGATAGTCAAACTCATAATAAAGAGAGCACAAATTAAAATTATACTGAGAGAATGTTTTTACTATCAGATTTGCAAACTACCAAATGTTCCAAGTGCATGGAAGACTAGATATGCTTACATGTTGCTGTTGGAAATCTGGTGCCATTTCCTGATGATTATGTGACAGTAACGAACAAAACTATGTATAGATTTATCTTTTAATCTAGCAATCCCACTTGTAGAAGTTGATACCAAAAATTTGCTAGCAAAACTATGAAATAAGTAAAATTTTATGGATGTCTAATTATTGTGGCATTATGTATAATAGCAAGACTATAAACAATCTAGTTGTCCATCAATATGACATTCTTGAATAAACTATAGTAAACCCACATAATGGAATCCTATGCATCTGTAAGGATGAATGGGGAAAAAAATCTCCCTGTAATGTTAACAAATTCATTAGTCAGCTCTGGCTGCCATAACAAAATACCACAGACTGAAAGACTTAAGCAACAAAAATTTATAGTCTCACAGTTCTGAAGGCTGGGAAGTCCAAGATCAAGGTACCAACGGGCCTGGTATCTGGCGAGATCCCTGAGACCCTTTTTCCTGGTTTGTAGACTGCTGCCCTCTCACTGTATCCTTACAAGGATTTCCCCTATGTACACATGGAGAGAGAGGGAGCTTTGGTATCTTTTACTCCTCTGATTAGGATACCAGTCCTAGCAAATTAAGTCCCTTAGGACTTCACTTAACCTTAATAATCTCCTTAATAACTCTGTGTCCAAGTGCAGTCATATTAGAGATAGTGTTTCAGCATATGAATTTCAGAGGGACACAGCAGTCTATATTACCAAGGGATCTCCAGTCTATACCCCTAAGTGAAGTAAAATGTAGAACGATGTTCATACTATGGTACATTTGGTGTAAGAAGTATGGAAAGGTAGAAATATTATAAATATATGCAAAGGTATTTGCTAAGATTTAAAAAAGAAACAATGGAAGTGTAAACTAAAAACATGATGATGATGATGATGATGATGATGATGATAGTAATGGTAGTAGTGGTTGCGGTGGTGGTTACCTATAAGGGAAGGAAAGAAAAAAGAGAGGACAGACTAGAAAGTAGAGTTTGTAAATGTAACTCTAGTTTAATTTTTAATTTGAAATCATGCAAAGTTTTTTCAGGTCTTGATCTCAGGGTCCTGGGATGGAGCCCTATGTGGGGCTCTGTGCACAGTAGAGAGTCTGCTAAAGATTCTCTTCCTCTCTCTCTGCCCCTACCCCCTCCCGCATACCGCCCTGCCACCACTCATGGGTCCCCCTGCACGCTCTATCTCCTCTATCACTCTTAAATACATAAGTAAATATTATTTTTTTAAATGAAATTATGCGGGGCACCTGGGTGGCTCAGTGGGTTAAGCCTCTGACTTTGGTTCAGATCATGATCTTAGGGTCCTGGGACTGAGCCCCGCATCGGGCTCTCTGATCAACGGAGAGCCTGCTTCCCCCTTTCTCTGCCTGCCTCTCTGCCTCTTGTGATCGCTTTCTCTGTGTCTAATAAATAAATAAAATCTTTAAATAAAATACTGGGAAAAGACATTTAAAAAATGAAATTATGCAAAGTTTTTATGTAATTGAAAACAACAAAAAGAAACTAAGACATTTTTGAAACAAGCTGAAATTTGTTGTGTATCAAATAAGAGGCATAACCGTAAAGAAAAACAGGTTTAAAAGGAAAGAATCATTATCAAAGCCACATAACTTCACTACATTTTGTAGTCTTATCTTTAATACTAACATTGGTATCATTATATTGAAACTATTATGTATTTTAAAATAAAGCAAATGAAAGATTATATTAATATCATTAGAAGTGAGTATTGTCTGGCCAATAGAAAAGTGATAACGTAAAATAAGAAAAACCCATTCTTAAATAATGCGAAGGTGACCAGGAAAAGTAAGGTAAACAAGGGTTAGATTTGTTAGGGAGATTTTGGTGGGTTCCTTCTCCTTTGATTAAAGCCTCTTGGGATTAGGAATCCTTCTCTTCTGGGTACAAAGATGTAGACACCCTTACAAATGGAGATCTCTGTTAATGTTGCTTCCCCTACAAAAAGGAAATTCTGCTCTGTCTTAGGGGTTTCTGTGCCTTCTGTTGCTCAAAATAACCTTTATGCTAGAGAAATATGATGAGGTGGTGTATTCTGGTCTTCTACAGGTACCCGTTTCCCCCAAAGCAGTTTTTTTTCTTTTTAGTTTGAAAGTAAGTGGTTCTGAGACTCATTCATTATAGGGTAATCAAAAGATGGGCATATATTTTTAGTAGCAATTGTGTGTTTTTCTCACAGCAGGAATCCCAGCTCCTGTGTATTTTGGAATTTTGATTGACACTTCATGCCTCAAATGGGGATTTAAAAGATGTGGAAGTAGAGGCTCCTGTAGATTATATGATTCAAATGCTTTCAGGTACCGTATTAGACTTGTTCCTGTGTCTCCCCACTACAGCATTCCAGGTTTGCACAATGAAGTGAGCAGTAATCATTCCTTATGGAGTTTCACTGCACAAGGATCATCGAACCAAGAAGCATGTTCTATTTTATAGAATAATTTATTGCTATTTATTTGGCTAGACCTTTCAACTTTTCCCCATTCCTAATCTTGACTCCCATTTTAAATGAGTAATCTTTTTTTAAATAAAGTTCACAAAAGATTCCAGAATATAGTAGAATTTTTGCAAGTTGATGCACACAAGTGGGTAATTCTCTGAAGCTCAGAAGCATTTAAATTTAGGTCACATTTTGGGTTTAATTCTATTCTTTTTCAAACCGAGCCAAACTGTCCCATTTACATCAGATATAATCCCCCTGGGCAAGAGTTGGATTTGGCTCTAAATCTGTCCAGCTCTTATTGCCAAACTGATGTTCAATTATTCCAGTACTTGAGATGCATAAAAGTAAAAGGTTTTTTCTGTGTGTATGAGTGTGCATGGGGTTGAGGGGCATGGGTTTTTCACTGTGGTATCATTCAGTTCAGTTCATCAAACTTTAGTCCCCTTATTGCTGAAAGCAATGCTTCAGTGGCTTAAAAAGCAGGAAGGATTTTTTTTTTTTTTTTTTAGATTTACAATCTGAGCATTTTCTGGAGGAATAAACTTGGTACTAAACTGTGTAAGTTGGAAGTTGGATGTGAATTGAGCCAACCATCTCAAATAAGTTTGTTTGATTAATAGGCTTTGATGTTATGTGAGAAATTTATTTTGGTCTTTGAAAGGGACTTGACCTTTGAGTAGAATTTGTGCTTTGCTCACATTTGCTAAGGCGGCATTTCCTTTAATGTAAAGACAATGTATTTCAATCAGAGACTGATTATGTGTACAAGGTGACCAGAATAAATCATTCAACCTGCCCTTCCATACCTTCTTGTTTTATGATAGAGTGAAGAACTAAAGGCTTCTTATTGAAGAAAGTGATTTAAATCTTTGGTTAATTCTTAAGTCATTCTGCTCTACTAAGAGCTCTGATTCTCCCTTGACATTCCTTCTTGCAGCCTTTTTTTTTTTTTTTTGTAGAAGTGCATCTGGGCAAGTTTCAAGGGAAGGGTAACCACATAATTTATCATTCAACCTGGACACTTTTAAGAGTGAAAAGGGGCACTATTAAAAAGTACACTGGGACAACACCAGCATAAGCTAGGACTGTTCTGGGCAAACAGACATATGGTCACCTGGTCTAAGGGAATAATTTACAGAGAGGATGGAACGGATTATGTAATTAGTAGTAACTAGAAATTATGGCACCACTAAGAAGTCACTTTATATTAGCATACTGCCTTCAGTAGTCTGCCAGATGTTCATAGAAAGGTCTTTTGTAGCCACTGAATTTGCATTCTTAAGAAAAAACATCCTCTTGACAATTTCATTGATAGATTGGTTTTCTTGGTATTGCTATCTACTGAATGATACTGTTACCTTCCTTGCCCATTTTAAAGTTGGATAGTTGCAATAATTATGACTGAGTTTCTCTCTTCTTTTAGACATATATATCTGGGACTTACTGTGATGCTGGGCACA
This sequence comes from Meles meles, assembly GCF_922984935.1. Taxonomy (NCBI): domain Eukaryota; kingdom Metazoa; phylum Chordata; class Mammalia; order Carnivora; family Mustelidae; genus Meles; species Meles meles. Next base: position 63,663,100 of record NC_060072.1, read on the forward strand.
GTGTCCATTTTCCTAAGTATTGCAGTACTTTTCACTTTAAAGAAAAATTGTGTTTCAAAACATAGAAGCCTCAGAAACAAGACAGAAGGAACAATGGTGTCTACAAGAATCAGGAAGGAAAATTGTGCTACAAATGATTATTTGCTACATCCCAGCTGCTGGCCAGGCAAAGAAACACAGCTTTAGAAAAATGATGACTTGAAGCCATGTTTTCTAATTTCTGGAAATTCTGAAAACAAATAGATTTTAATCAAATGGGTTTTTAATGTGTCATTTTTTTTCTCCTTTCAAAATATGTCTTTGACTCTAAGTATGAGATAATGTACCTAATAACAAATAAAATTAAACATGTTACAGAAAATACAGATAATAAAGCTAATCCAAACCTTTTATTTCTTCCTTATATTATTTATATAAATTCCACATATTATTTACTCATTCTGCTTAATTTTGCCTTGTGCCCATTATCTATTAGCTGTATCACTAGAACAATTGTCCTGATAGTCTAATGGCTATACGTAGAGTAATTTTTAAACTGAAATACTTGTCAAGGGGAAGAGAGTCCTGTTAAAAAATTAAATTATATCTTGGCCTCCTTCAAATATGACCTTAATGAAGATGTTGAAATAGAGCCAGAATATGTAGAGAAAGATTTCATTTTAAGCTCTTCCTTTCTTTTGGACTTTGGTAATTGGCACAGAAATATATAGTGGCAAATGATCTTAGAGGATCCAGATTTTGGATTATTAGCTCTTCTGCCATCCATTATATGTGCATTGTGTGTGACACCTGAAGTGACCATGATGATAAAGTATAAAATTATTATTAGCAGGCTTCATTGTCTGGCCAAAATTAACAAGACAGTAAACAACAAGTGTTGGAGAGGATGTGGAGAAAGGGGAACCCTCCTACGCTGTTGCTGGGAATGCAAGTTAATGCAGCCACTTTGGAAAACAGTGTGGAGATTCCTTAAGAAATTAAGAATAGAGCTACCTTATGACCCTGCAATTGCACTGCTGAGTATTTACCCCAAAGATACAGATGTAATGAAAAGAAGAGCCATCTGTACCCCAATGTTTATTGCAGCAATGGCCAGGGTTGCCAAACTGTGGAAAGAACCAAGATGCCCTTCAACGGACGAATGGATAAAGAAGATGTGGTCCATATACACAATGGAGTATTATGCCTCCATCAGAAAGGATGAATACCCAACTTTTGTATCAACATGGGTGGGACTGGAAGAGATTATGCTGAGTGAAATAAGTCACGCAGAAAGAGTCAATTATCATATGGTTTCACTTGCTTGTGGAGCATAAGGAATAACATGGAGGACATGGGGAGATGGAGAGGAGAAGTGAGTTGGGGAAAATCGGAAACCATGAGAGACTGTGGACTCTGAGAAACAAACTGAGGGTTTTGGAGGAGAGTGGATTCAGGGGAGGGATGAGCCTGGTGGTGGGTATTAAGAAGGGCACATATTGCATGGAACACTGGTTGTGGTGCATAAACAATGAATCTTGGAATACTGAAAAAATAAAAAAAAAATTTAAAAAAATGCTTCATTGCCCTTCCATTAATTCAGCGGATTAAGAAGTACAGTTAGTTCTGCCCATATTTTAATGTATATACGCTCCTCCAGACGTGCACACATGATGTGATCCTAAAATGCAGTTGAAAGTTGAATTTCTGAAAGTCTACAGTAAGCTTAGATGGTGTAAGAGGAATGCGGAGGTGATAGGTTGAGTGATGGTGTAGTTCTTGGGTGCTTTATCTGGCATTCATCATGGGGTCTAAGGGCTTCTGGACAGGGGGCTGCAGCCTGCCAGATAGCTCTTTGGTTTGGGATATTTCTTCTCTGCTGGCTTCCTGGAGCTTCTCTGAGGAGATATAGTAGGTTCACCAGTCCTCCATCATCAGCTCTATTACTTACTACATGTTTCTTCCTCCACCAGCTGTGTGAGAGGAGCCCGGGCCTCCTAAGAAAGCAGCCTTAAAGTAGAGACCACCCCAGTGGTGTCTTGAAATTGTACCGTGATTCTTAGCAGCCTTTACAACAAATAGAGCATGCAATCAGGATGCTCCCAGCAAGAAGTTTGTTTGAGGAGTTTCTAGGAGCCTAAGTACAACAAGAAGACCCAGCTCAAAAATGCAATAGTCAAAAAAAAAAAAACCAAAAACCCCAAAAACAAAACAAAAAAAACCCCAAAAAAACCAACCAACCAACCAACCAAACAAAAAGCCAGTAGTCTTCAACAGTGGAAGAATCAAATAGTCCAAACAAAATAGTTTGCTGTTTTTTCCTTTTTCCATTACATACCAATCCTGTAAATACGAATGGAAAAAAATGAGATGGAAAGTTTGGGGATGGAGAGCAGAGGACTTTTCCTTTAAATGTATATTAATGTCATGTCATTTGAATTAGTGATGTGAGATCATCTCATATTGTACTATTTTTGAAAATGAAAATAGACGTTTTGTTTCCAGCAGGCCTCCATCAGACCTGCTGCTGCTGTGCTAACTTGAGAGCAGGAATTCTTTTTGTTGTCTCAGTATCAGTCTTACCTAGAACAAATATTTGCCGAGTCGGTGAGTGACTACGCTTGTCAAGAATTTTCTTTGTAGGGATGAAATTAAAATCATGGTCCTCATCCTGTCTCCCACATCCTCTTTATTTTTCAAACCTTTCTGTAGGAAAATTCTGAAAAATAACTTTTTTGCAAGTAAATTTCTAAATGGAATCCTATCCAATTTACTTTTGAGTAACTTGAAAAATAAGTAAAAATTGGCATGAAGGCTGATTGAATGATCTTTTTTCATTAAAGTGCTGGATGTCAGTGAAAAGGAAGCATTTTTTTATGCATAACCATTAATTTAACAGTGGAATTATAAAAAGTAAACTCACTAATATGGCACACGAGGGTATCATTTAGTGGGGAATTGAATTTACTAAAGGGGACCCTGATATTTTGGATGAGTAAATCCATCTGACAGAAGTAAGCAGACTTTTTATGCCTCAGAAAGCACATGATTAACTTTTTTTTCTAACAAGCCCAACTTCATTTCAAAGGTCAAAAAATTCCCTCAGCTCCAGGGCCAGACATTTAGAGGTAAGGCCTTGACCAACACATGGGACTCCACAATTGCTCCACATTCAATGGACCACTTTCTTCTCTTGTTCCACAGCCATAGCCTCTAGAACTGACCAGCACCTCAAATGACCATCTGATTCCCTGTAACTTTCAGACAGGTTAATTTCCAGCAATGTCATTTTATAAATGGAGTGACTTAAATTGGATGGAATGATTTAGCCAAGGTGTAGGGGGGCAAACTAGTGTTGGCTTCTTCTCTTCCATCATGAGGCCTCTGAAGCAGGTAATAAAAACACGCCCTCTGAAACTCTGAAAAACACCTAGAAGAACTTTTATGACCATTAGCATTTAAGAGATCTCCACTTAATATATGACAGGTTTATATAGTCATACCTAAATGGAGACTGATAGAATACAGTGACTGTAACATATACTTGAGAATAATAATCATTTTAATAATTTTATAACATCTAGTAAGTATAACAATATTAAGCAATCTCCATATGTGTGCTGAGTGCTTTAGACACATTTCCTCAATTTCAAATATCAAAATAACATTATGTGTTGGGTATAATTAGTGGTATCTTTAGAGGAAGAAACCTAGATTTAGAGAGTTTAGTAACTTATTCAAAGCTAACAAGTCTCAGTAATTGGTTGAGCCAAGATTTAAATTGAGTTTTATCAGATTTGGACAGCCACATTATGCCTGTATTAATCTATACCCTAAATTGTTATCTCCCAATAGTTTTGCTAAAAATAAATTCTGGACATCTACTTTGGAAAAGTTTTAACATACCAAAATGTGCACATCGTTAAAGAAAATCAAATGATGCAGAATGATTTAAAATGAAAAGTAACAGTCCTGCACCCTAACTTCACTTCTGTTCCTCAAAGGCAATTACTTCTTGCAAGTTTGGGTTGTTGGTTTTTCTGATGGTCACTTCCCCATTTTTAAATAACATGCAAATACTGCTTCTTGACTCATCAACGTTGGGCAAGGTCTATTGACTGTCCACTCTGATAGATTAGGAATAATGCCTCTCCTCCCCTGTAATTAGCATATAGTGAGGACACTATTCTGAGTTCTTCAAACGTCACCCTACTACCTCCATTTCTCATTCAAGATACACAAACTATATTGTGTTTCCGCACCCTGCAAAATGAATACCCTAGAGCTTCCTCCCTCCCTTGATGTTTCCAAACTCTCATCTCCTTTCTGTTCCCTGTGCCTTTACTTTAACATTGTCGAGAATAACACGTTTCATCAGCTCTGTGAACATTCCATCAGGAAAAGCCTAAATGGTTATGATAAGATCGATGCCATCTACTGGTGAAGCCATGAAATCTCACAATTAGGAAAAAAGAGAAAGGAATAAAAACATGTATTGAGGACCTCCTATGAATCAAGCATTAAAGGCACATTAACGCATTTAAATATTAACGAGTATAATTAAAAGTTTTAGACTTCAATAATTTTAGAATATACTGAGTTAATAACACACAAGTGCAGGATCTCTGATGTGATGATGTGCACTGCTGATCTCTTCAAAAGATGAGTAACTTTATTTAGCAGACTTATTTGGCATTAAATCCACTTTGTATTAACAAGTCTTGGACCTACGTAATTTTAATTGCAGTGTATTAGGAAAATACAATTTTATCCTCCTCCTTTATACATTTTTGTTATCTTATATGTCAGCTTCTGGTATCAGGCTTATGCAGTTTTGTAAAATTAACTAGAAAACTATTTCATTTTTAAAGTTCTGGAAGAGATTTTATAGCATAGGAAGTATCTGTCCCTTTTACATTTGAAAGGATGTTATTAGCCTTTTAAAGAAATAATACTTTGAAAAGTTTTTGATTGGTCATTTTAACCTTTTAAAAAATATCTGCTTAGTGATTCAACTTTGGAAATTTGTGTTTTTTTCCTAGAAAAATCTTCTAGTTTCTTTAAAGATTTTTTAATTTTATAAAATTAGAACAAGTAAGCTTAGATTATATTCTTTTCTCAGTCCTAGTTTTATACTTGGGTTTTTCATTTTTGTGGATTTTGCTTGACAGGGACTTTACTGAAATTTTTGAAGAAATGGCCTTTGGATTCTGTTTCTCAGCTGCCTAATTAATATTTATTTTTAATTAATATTTATTTCTTATTTTCCTTCTTTCTTTGGGCATGCTTAAAAAAAACTTTACCTAAATTCTTGACTTGTAAGCTTATAATTATATAATATAATAATTATATGCTCTAGCTTAGGAATGAAAACATTAATATCTTTTAATGTAAAAATTTGTATATAATTAAAAGGTTTACCATGCTGCAGTACCAATGATGTTTTCTGAATTGTTTACAAATACATTCTGGATTTTCTATTAGATTCAAATATCCTATTTGCTCTGAAAAGAAAATTATTTAAAATTTCTCTGTTTGGATATTTTAATTTAAATTTGTCTTTTATTTTTCAGATTAATCACATTTATAGTTAGGGAATGTAGCCTATTCAGTTTATCCTTTTGGAAATTAACTGAGGACTTAAACCAAAGAAATCAATTTATGAATATTAAGTTCAGGTTTTGAAAATAAGGTATGTTCATTGATTGTAAGACTATATTAAATATATATTTACCAAGTCAGACCAATTAATTATGCCATTCAGATCTTTTGATACTTATTTTCTTTACTGCTTTTTAAAACTTGAGAGTAATCGTATATTAAAATCTTTCATATGATTGAATGAGTTTTGTGAATTGCTTCCATTTTTTCCAAAAGTTTTCATTTGTAGAATTTAATGTGTTTTATAGCTATCATGTATTTATGATATATAGACTTGATTTTTAAAAATTTGTTATCATAGTTAATAATTTTTTTGAATTTTATTATAATAATATTGTCATTTCTGCTGTCTATATTGAATATGTTTACTTGATATATTTTTGGCCCTGCCTTTATTTTTTTTAATTTTTTGTGTTCTGTTTAAGGTTAGAAATTTATTTTAACAGGATAAAATTAAATTTTTTCTGTATTTTATCTAAAATTTTTTTCTATTAGCAAATATATTTAATTGTCATACTTGATGTTTGATTTTCTTTCTATTATATTATTTATTCCATTTTGTTTTATGTTTTCTTCCTTGTGTTTTCCTTTATTCTCCCATATGCTATTTGTGCTATATTTATGCTTTTATTCTATTTTTTTAAAGATTTTGTTTATTTGTCAGAAAGAAAGAGCACAAGCAGGGGGAGCTCCCTCCCAGGACCCCAGGATCATGATCTGAGCTGAAGGCAGACTTTTAACCAACTGAGCCACCCAGGCATCCCTATATTTTTGCTTTTTGTTCTTACTAACAACATGGAAGTTATAACCACTTCTTCAGCAATTTGAAAAATATTTTGCAATTGGTTATCCTAAAATTATCCCCAAATTATACAAATATGCATTAATACTATTTTTTTCTTCTTAAAAATGCAAAACATCAAATAATGCTTTCCATCGACTTTTTGTATAAGGTTAAACATTTAAAATGTTAAACTTAAAAGTCTTGAATGTAAGACCTGAAACCATAAAACTACTAGAAGAAAACATAAGAGGAGAGCTCCTTGACACTAGTCTTTTTTTTTTCCCCCCCAAAGATTTCATTTATTTATTTGACAGAGAGAGATCACAGGCAGGCAGAGAGGCAGGCAGGGGCAGGGGGGTGGGTGCGAAGCAGGCAGGTGGAGAGCCTGATGCGGGGGCATGATCCTTGAGATCATGACCTGAGCCGAAGGCAGAGGCTCAACCCACTGAACCACCCAGGTACCCTGACACTAGTCTTGACAGTAATTTTTTGGATTTGACATCAAAAGCAAAGGCAACTTAAGCAAAGATAAGCAAGTGGGATGATATCAAACTAGACCGCTTCTGCACAGCAAAGGAAAAACACAAAAAAATGAAAAGGCAACCTACAAAATGGGAGAATGTATTTGTAAATCATATGTCTGATAAAGGGATTAATAGTCAAAATATATAATGAATTCATACAACTCAGCAACAAAATAAACAATGCAATTAAAAAATGGGCAGAAGAACTGAGTAGAAATTTTTCCAAGGAAGACACACAGATTTCCATCAAGAAAATGAAAAGGTGTTCAATATCACTAATCATCAGGGAAATAAAAATCAAATCCACAATGAGATATCTCTTCACACTTTGTTAGAATGGCTCTCATCAAAAGACAAGAGATAATGGGCATGACAGGGATGTGGAGAAAAGGAAACCCTTGTAAACTATTGGTGAGAATATAAATTTATGCAGCCATGACAGAAAACAGTGTGGAGGTTCCTCAAAAACGTTAAAATACAACCACCATATGATTCAGCAGTTCCACGTCTGGTGTATATTCAAAGGAAATGAAAACAGGATATTGAAAAGATATCTGCATTTCCATGTTCATGTTCATCACAGCATTATTCATATAAATAAGATTTGGAAGCAACCCAAGTGTCCATGAGTGGATGAATGGATAAAGAAGATGTGGTATACACCTACAATATATGATGGAATATAATTCAGCCATGAGAAAGAAGGAGACCCTGCCACGTGTGACACCATGGATGGACTTTGAGGGCATTACGCTAAGTGACGTAAGCCAGAGAGAGAAAGACAAATACTATATGGTATCGCTTACATGTGAAACCTGAACAAAAAAATAAAAATAAATTCATAGAATCAGAGAGTAGAAGAATGGTTGCCAGGGGTTAGAGGGTGGGGAAGATTGAGAGAGGTTGGTAAAAGGGTACAGATTTTAAAAGGGTAAGAAGAAAGATCTGAGGATCTAATATAAAACATGGTGATTATTGTTGATAATACTGTATTGCATAATGGAAATTGCTAAGAGAGTAGAGCTTAAATGTTCTCACACACAAAAATGAGGTTATGGTTGTGTTAATTAAGTAGATGAGGGATTCTTTAGGTATATGTCAAACAATCACCATTATGTATACTTGGGATATCTTACTATTTTATATGTCCGTTTTACCTCAGTAGACCTACCACTTGTTTCAGTTTAAAAAATAAAACTACAAAAAATTGTCTTTACTATCTATCTCCTTTCCCCATCACAATCCCAAGATTGTTTTACCAATGTAATCAAAGATGTAAGACGTAAATTATTAATAAATTACTTTTGTGTGTCTTGTTTTTGCTATATAAACAAATCCACAAGGAAAATTTTAAGCATACACCCTTTTGCCTATATTTATTTCTTTAAAATAGATTCCTAGAGATAGAGGGTTTTAAATATACTAACCAGTGGCATTCCAAAAGGGAAAGACAATAGAACGTCACACAAACTGCACTTGAAAAATTAGCTGTTCTAAACGTCACTAATTTATCAGTTTTATACATTAAAAATGGCATATCAATGTTTCGATTTTCATTCTTTTTGCTAGTGTGTTAAAACTCGTATGTTAAAACTTGTATGTCTACTGGTCACATCTCTTGTGGGTTGTGTTCACAGCCTTGAATATTATTTATCTTGGTAGTTACTAATGATACTGTGAGTATGTTCCGTGTGTAATATTTTTTCTAATTTGGGGGTGGAATTAGTTTGCAAGAGCTGCCATAATAAAATACCACCGACTGCGTGGCTTAAGCAAAGGACATTTATCTTCCAACAGTCCTGGGAACTGGAAGTGCATTATCAAAGTGTTGTCAGGTTTGCTTCCTCTGGAGGGCTCCCTTTTGGCTTGCAGAGAGCTGCCTTCTCCAGGTCTTCGTGTGGTCTTTTTTTGTGTACATGTGTATCCCTGGTGTCTCTTTCTCTATCTTAATATCCTGCTCTTATAAGGATATCAGTCAGATTAGATTTGGACCCAGCCTAATAGCCTCATTTTAACTTAGTCACCTCTTGGAAGGTTCTATCTCCAAGTACTGTCACATTCTGGGATACAGGGGTTAGAGCTTCATGTACTGCAGAGAACCCATTATGGTAGTAGGGCCGACCAAGGAAAGCAGAGTACGTACTACCATAGTAATCAGAGTGCCGGAACTCCAGGTGGTTTTCGAAGTCGTCAGTTAACAGATAGGAGGATCAGGGCCACAGAAGCAAAAGCTCTCATGGTCCACAAAGTCAGGTCACCTACTAACTGTGTAGGGTTGCTAGCCAGGTGCCCTGACTCACCGCTGGTACCTGTCATTGGCCAACCTGAGTTGAGATTCAAGGCCTCTGAAGTTCAAGGTAGACTAACCTAGGATAAAAACTGGTATGAGAAACTCTGATAACTTTATGAATAGAGCACCCACACTGATCCAACATATAATTTTTGGCATTATAATGTGACCATGGCCTTCCCAGGCCTTACATAACTTAAACACAGCTACCTCTCTCATTTCCTCCTCTCATCCCCTCTACTCTGCTCCACTCAGGCCTCCCTCATGTTCCTCCAGCACATCAAGCAGCCTCTATATCAGGGTCTCTGCATTTCCTGAGCCCTCTCTGGAACATTTTGCCCCTATGACTTGACCCTTCACTCTCTCTTTGTTCAAACATTGGTCCTTAGAGAACTTCCATGAAAACCCTATCTAGAATAGGATGTGTGGCCCCTTTCTATTCCATTAATCTTACTTATTTCTCTTTACAGCAGTTATTCCTCCTTAATATATAAATATATATCCTCTTGCTAACTTATTTATTGCCTGCAGGTTCCACAGTGTGTCAAGAAATAGTTGTTCCCCTCTGTAACGATCTTGGCACAGAATGGGTACCCAGTGACTGAAAGAATGAAACATCCCAGATTTGAGAGAAGTGTCTGGAGGTTAGAAGTCTTCTTCTCCATTAAAACAAAAACAAAAACAAAAACAAAACATTTTGTTAAAAAAAAAATGTGTAAATAAATATCACATACCGGAAGTTAATAAACTCTCGAACCAAAGTTTAACATGATGAATTTTTACAGAAAGGTTTTATTTATTAAGTTATTATTTACAACTAATTGGGCTTTACCGCTGAGGTTATTTGGTCGTACCTACACATAAGACCCTTTAACAGATTGCATTTTCTAACATTCAGCCTCCCACATCAGTATGACCCAATCTTAGGTTATGCAGTACTTAAGGCCAGGTCTGGCTTGGATTAAATCCATGTTTTAAAAATTCAGGCATTGATTTATTTCATGCCTAAGGCCAGTGTGATTGGAACATATTCCATGCTTCATAAGCAAAATCCAAAGTAGTAAAATATTCCAATTCCAAGACAGAAAAGTATTCAGGAGGCTAACAAGTGCATCTGTTTTGTCTTATTCAGAAATGCATATTAAAAACAAAAACAATAACAAAAACAACAAACCCGCCAGAACCCTGGCCATTTTGAAAGTCTTTCTCTTCCTGCAATTCTTCATGTGATGAGTGTTTATTGTACATTTGTAAATGGAGTCTTTGCCATTAGCTATCTGGGTCTGGGTTGCCTGGGAGCTGGCAAAATGCCGTCTCTGTACATGGACATCACCTCACCTACTCTCCTGTCCACCCCACCATACTTGAGGGAATGCAGTCCTTCTCACGACAGGGGTGCCCTGCTTCTTTGCCTTCATCAAAACATTCCTCAGTCCCTAGGAATTTGTCATATGGCCACAGGCATCTGTGACCGCTCTTGTTGCCCTGCTCCTGAATGCTTCCTCCTACCTGTTATTTCCGGACCTCCGATTCCTCCAACTTGGAGGGAAGAGGTAGCTAAAGCACTTGAATTTGTACACAGGATGCTTATTAAAGACCTGCGTCTGAAATAAAGTGCTGCTTTGGTATCCAGCTTTTTTTTTTCTCCCACTAGATGGTGAGTTCCTTTTTCTCAAGCTATTAAAGGAAAAAAAAATGGGAGAAAGAGAACAACTCCTTCTTGATCTTACAGCTCCCTCTAGTTACTATTTTATCCTTCTTCTTTTATTATACCCTAGTTCCCAAAAATATTCTGTAGAATATTAATATTTTATTCATCAATCACTAAGTACAGGCATTGTGCTCCTATAAACATATACCTTCAATTAATGATCTGAACAATCAAGATACATATATAATGATTCCTGTGTTAAAGATAAGAGGGACACTGAGGCTTAGAGAAGTTAACTAATTTTCACAAAGTCACAAGAGTCTATAGAGCCAACCCTGTGTTCAAATCTAACTTCTAATTGCTTTCTTAAAATTACATGACATTCCTATCTTCCTTTCCTATACAGCCACCAGTCCTGTTGGATTAGGACCCCATCCTTATGACCTCATTTAACCTTTATTACTTCCTAAGAACGTAATCTCCAAAAGCAGCTACACTGAGTGTTAGGGCTTCAATATACGCATTTTGGGACAACACAGCTCAGTTTAGCACCTCTTTTTAATGTAAGAGAGAATGACCAGACACACTGGCCATAATAATAATTTAAAGTAACAGCAGCACAATGTGCCCACATTGTTTTTTAAATTGGGATTAAAACTTACATACCATAAAATTCATTATTTTAAAGTGTACAATTCAGTGGGTTTTTAAATATATCAAAAGAACCATGCAAACATCATCACTGTTCATTTTTTAACATTACCCCCACCAAAAAAACCACTCATTACTCATTAGCAGTCACTCCTCACTCTTTCTCTCTCCTGCTGCCGCCCCTGTCAACCACTAATCGATTTTTTTGTCTTGATGAATTTGTCTATTCTGACCTTTCGTATAACTGGAAGTATAAAAAATGTGAACTTTTGTGGCCAAAATTGTTTTAAATACTTCAAATATTTCTTGTGTTTAATCTTCCTAACAACCTATAAGGCAGGCATTATTATTATTTAACAGATGAAAAGAAGTGAGACATGGCTTAGGAACTTAACTGGGTCCTAGTGTTCCTAAGTGGAAGAGCTGGGCTTGAAGCCTAGGTAATCTGTATTCAGTCTGTGAGCTCAAAGGTACCATGAGTTTCTCCTTCAAGGAGCTTCATCAAAATTTATCTCCAGAGTGATCAAGAATGGAAAGAATATCAGTTGGAGTCTGTGGGGGAAAATAGAATATCTATGGTCGAGTGAATGATATTTAAGATGGCAAGACCAATATGGAGTAGGGTCTCAATCTGAGGTAGAAGCAGATTCAACTCCTTGGAAGAGAATGGGCTGTTGGAACTATGGTCAATGGTGTAGACAATGGTGTAGGATAGGATCATTTCTAAAGTGGAGCATGATAAAGAAGAGGAATGAGATTGTGTTCAAGATTCACATGTATTTGAAGGAAATAACAAAATAAGATTATTTATAAGACTAATAAGAAGGCATTTACCACCTGTGTTCTTTTCCTATTGCTACTATACAAAGTATCACAGACTTAGTGGTTTGCCCTAGCACACATTTATTCTCTTCTGGCTGTTGAAGTCCCAAGTCTGAAATCAGTTTCACTGGGATAAAGTCAAGGTATTGGCAGGACTGGCTCCTTTGGAGACTCTGAGAGTAGAGTCTGTTTTCTGGATTTTCTCAGCTTCTAGTAACTTGTATTCTGAGGCTTCTGGCCTCTTTCTCCATGACAAAATGTGTTGCTGCAGTCTGTGCTACCACCGCATCACCTTCTTCTCTTGAGTGTAGTCAAACCTAGCTCTACTCCCTTCTTAAAGAACACTTCCAATTGCTGTTAGGACCAATGCAGATTATCCAGAATACCCTCCCTATGTTAAGATCCTTAATCACATTTGCACAGTCTTTTGCCACATAAGTGAACGTTTACAGGTTCCAGTAATGAGGACTGGATATCTTTGGGGGCCACTATTGAGTTTCCCATGACATCATTCTCCACTGCCTTTCAAATTTCTTTTATACATTACATAAATTCCACAAGGGGCACTGCTGAGATAGCAAATCCCAAGAAGAGACATCATTTGAACTTCTATTTAATCACTCACTGTTTTATTCAACAGATATTTGATGGATATCTACTAGGTATCCAGAACCGTGTTAGCCCATCATAGATACAGTCCGGCCTCCATGGAACTCACAGGTCACATTATCCCTTTTATTAAATAATATACACCCTTCCCCTTACTCCTTTTCTTGCTTCTGTGAGTTTGTCCTTCGTTTTCCAGTCCTGCCTTCCTTACCCTAAACCAGGTAGCCTGACTTTGTCAGAGAATGGGGCAAGAACAGAATTCATTTAAACACATAACATGAATAGCATGATTCGTTTATTAGCATTAGAAACCTCAGATGGTGTTTTCTTCTTCAGTTATTACTTTTACTTCACCTAACCTGTAGGTTACATGGAAATTTAATATCCTAGGCATGGGTTAAATTTGGGACAGCCCCTAATCTCCTTTGAATAGGGATTAGTGACTGTATAAATATTGCCCAAGAAAGAGCTGATCTTTGGAGAATGATGGCTGCTTTTACCTCAAACGGCTAAATGAGTACTCGGATGTGTGAATTGTTGATAGTATTCATCTTTATAGATAGGAGTCTGCTTCCATCTACTGGCTGGAGAATTTCACAATCAGGACCACACAGGTAATTTCTACTTGGATTTTTGTATTTGTTTCTGAGTTAAAGGCACAGTGTCCACTCCTGCCTACTAGGCCTTCTTTACTCCCAAACTAACCAGCTCTTTCTGGTCCTACCTTCTAGAGTGGGTGATTACACTAACAAGTGTGTTGTCTTATGAAAATTGTTAGGTAGCTACAGAGAACCAAGTATCTCAGAGGACATCTGAATCCAGGAGGAAGTCCGTGGAATACAGAACACACTTAGAGGACCCTGAGGAAAAGGAGCAAGATGATCAAAGGAGGTAAGGGGATGACTGGAATTTCCGGGGGCCGAGATTAGCCATTGCTGAGGACAGGAGAATTCTGTTGCTCCAAAGACAGTCTTGGGGATTGTAACTAGTCTTTGTTATGTCATATGAGAGCAAACAACTTGAAAATTCTCTAGGAAAGTTGTGATTTTCCAGAACAAAATGTTTATTTTACTGTCAGAAATTTTAAGAATCTTTTAGAAAACAGGGGTAATTAGGATTTCTATTACAGAAAACCAAATGTTATACTTGTGCTATTCAAGAGAACACACACTTTCACCATTTAGTGTGAAAAATATTATTCTGGGTTTGAGCCAAAGAGACCTAGAAAGAATTGAGGGAAAGATTTGTATAATTTGAAAGGTATTAGAGGACTCTGTCACAAAGTCTTACAGAATTAGCATGAATGTAGTCTACGATCAAATAAATACAAAAATGAAACGGTGAGATTTCATTTTTGCACTTATTTGAAAGAATATATGATTTATGGGTAAGAATTAAGAGGTGTAGTGTATTTGGAGGCACTGTTCCTAATCCTTTTAGAAGGCAACTTTGAAAAGTGAACTTTGAAAAGTTTACATTCTGATTTGGTCCTTTTGATTCTAGGATATACACCATAGAAATAATCATAGATATGTTTAAATATTTACATAAAAATATATTCCTTACAGTATTGTTTAAAATCAGAAAAGGTCTATTATAATAGTTACCATATATTCAGTAGTTACAATGTTTCTGACATTGTGCTTGATCCTTGATCTTGAGAGACAGCAGGGAAGAGAAGGAAAAGAGAGGAATACTATAAGAAAATAGAAGTAAAAAATATAAAATTAAATTAAAAAAAAAAGAAAATAGAAGTAATGGGGTATTCATTGCCTATCCCCTATATTTCCTAACAACCTATGATTTGGTATTTCAGGCCTTAGAAAGAGTTAGATTAAAGGTGGAAGCCTTAAAAAATGGTGTAAGATTCTGTGACACTCGTAGAAAAAGGTCATTTTTCCCTTTGCTGCACTTCAGCCATGATACAGACTGATAATCCTGAAGTTATGCTGCCCAATAAGGCAGACCTGTAGTTACTTGTGGCTACTTACAACTAAATTAAAGAAAATAAGAAATTCAGTTGTTCGGTCACATGAGCCGCATATGAAGTGCTCATTAACCACACATAGCTAGTTGTTACCACATTTGAGAGTACACTTATAGAACATTTTCATCATCATAGGAAGTGCTTTTACATAGCACTGCCCTGAAGACTCAACACAAATAAATAACTGTGAGTTCTATGCCTTGCTGAGCCGTGGGAAAGATCTATTCCATTTCACATTAGTCACCCCATCTTGTACCTGATATTTATTATCACCGGGAAACTGCTTCAAAATAATAAAATTAGATTTTCACTTTTCCCCCATCATCTCATTCCCTCACTTACTCTCCATATACCCTCCTTCCTGCCTCATTGGACTTTCAGTTTATTGGTCCCTCTATTTTCTCCTTATTCACTGGTACATTGATGTCCAATAAACATATAATGAACTATGATGATTATATAGGTACTCTGACAATCTGCATTACTTTAAGGAAATTCCAGTCATGGTTTGCTAAGTTTTTATGATGAGTAATGAAGAATTTTATCAAATGCATTTTTTTGTACCTTTTAAAATGATAATATAAATTTAGAGGATTTTTCCTCTTTATTCTATCAATGCAATCAATTACCTTGATTGACTTTTGAATGTTAAACTATTAGTGATTTTAAAATCTCAGAAAACTAGAAATAGAAGAGAACGTCTTCAGCCTGTATGTACAGATACCTACAGCTAGCATCATTCTTTCCAAAAATATTATTTATTTATTTAGAGAGCAGGGGCAGAGACAAAGGGAAAAGGAGAGGGAACATTTCAAGAAGATTCCTCATTGACTACAGAACCCAAAGCGGGACTCAATCTTACCACCCTGAGATCATGACCTGATCTGAAATCAAGAGTTGGATACTTGACCTACTGAGTCACACAGGTGCCCGCTAGCATGATAATTTTTTTTATTAACATATAATGTATTATTTGCTTCAGGGGTATAGGTCTGTAAATCATCAGTCTTAGAGAGTTCACAGCACTCACAATAGCACATATCCTCCCAAATGTCCATAACCCAGACACCCTATCCCTCCCTATCCCCCTACACCCCAGCAACCCTCAGTTTGTTTCCTGAGATTGAGTTTCTTCTAGTTCGTCTCCTTCCTAATCCCATCTTGTTTCATTTTTTTCCCTCTCTATTCCCCACAACCCCCTGCTCTGCCTCTCAAATTCCTAATATCAGAGAGATTATATGATAATTGTCTTTCCCCGATGGACTTATTTCGCTTAGCATAATACCCTTTAGTTCCATCCACATCATTGAAAATGACAAGATTTCAGGGTTTTTTGATGGCTGCAAAGTATTCCATTATATATATATACACACCACATCTTCTTTATCCTTTCATCTGTTTATGGACATCTAGGCTCTTTCCTTAGTTTGGCTATTGTGGACATTGCTGCTATAAACATTTTGCACGTGCCCCCTTCAGATCACTACATTTGTATCTTTAGGGTAATACCAAGTAGTGTAATTTCTGGCTTGTAGGGTAGCTCTTTTTCCAACTTTTTGAGGAATCCCCATACTGTTTTCCAGAGTGGCTGCACTAGTTTGCATTCCCACCAATGGTGTAGGAGAGTTCCCCTTTCTCTGCATCCTCACCAACATCTGTTGTTTCCTGACTTGTTAATTTTAGCTATTCTGACTGGTGTGAGATGGTATCTCACTGTGGTTTTGATTTGTATTTCCCTGATGCTGAGTGATGTTGAGCACTTTTTCATGTGTATGTTAGCCATTTGGATGTCTTCTTTGTGGAAATGTCTGTTCATGTCTTCTGCCCATTTCTTGATTAGATTATTTGTCCTTGGGTGTGGAGTTTCATAAGTTCTTTATAGATTTTGGATACTAGCCCTTTATCTGATATGTCATTTGAAAATATCTTCTCTCATCCTGTCACTTGTTTTTTGATTTTGTTGACTGTTTCCTTTGCTATGCAAACTTTTGATCTTGATGAAGTCCCAATAGTTCTTTTTTGCCCTTGCTTCCCTTGCCTTCCGCAATGTTTCTAGGAAGAAGTTGCTGTGGCTGATGTCAAAGAGGTTGCTGGCTGTGTTCTCCTCAAGGATTTTGATTGATTCCTTTCTTACATTGAGATCTTTCATCCATTTGGAGTCCGTTTTTGTGTGTGGTGTAAGGAAATGGCCCAGTTTCATTCTTCTGCATGTGGCTGTCCTAGTTTCCCGACACCATTTGTTGAAGAGACTGTCTTTCTTCCATTGGACATACTTTCCTGCTTTGTCAAAGATTAGTTGACAATAGAGTTGAGGGTTCATTTCTAGGCTCTCTATTCTGTTCCATTATTCTATGTGTCTGTTTTTGTGCCAATACCATACTGTCTTGATGATTACAGCTTTGTAATAGGACTTGAAGTCTGCATTTGTGATGCCACTGACTTTGGTTTTCTTTTTCAACATTCCTCTTGCTATTCAGGGTCTTTTCTGGTTCCATATAAATTTTAGGATTATTTGTTCCATTTCTTTGAAAAAAAAATGATGGTATTTTGATAGGGATTGTATTAAACATTTAGATTACTTTAGGTAGCATAGACATTTTCACAATATTTATTCTTCCAATCCATGAGAATGGAATGTTTTTCCATTTCTTTGTGTCTTCCTCAATTTCCTTCATGAGTACTTTATAGTTTTATGAGTATAGATTCTTTGCCTCTTTGGTTAGGTTTATTCCTAGGTAGCTTATGGTTTGGGGTGCAATTTTAAATGGGATCAACTCTTTAATTTCTCTTTCTTCTGTCTTGTTATTGGTATATAGAAATGCGACTGATTTCTGTGCATTGATTTTATATATTGAATAATTTACTGAATTCCTGTATGAGTTCTAGCAGTTTTGGAGTGGAGTCTTTTGAGTTTTCCACATGAAGTATCATATCATCTATGAAGAGTGAGAGTTGGACTTCTTCTTTGCTGATTAGGATGCCTTTTATTTCTTTTTGTTGTCTGATTGCTGAGGCTAGGCCTTTAGTACTATACTGAACAGCAGTGGTGATAGTGGACAGCCCTGCCGTGTTCCTGATCTTAAGGGAAAAACTCTAAGTTTTCCCCATTGAAAATGATATCCACTGTGTGTTTTTCATAGATGTCTTTTATGGTATTGAGATATGTACCCTCTGTCCCTACACTGTGAAGAGTTTTGATCAAGAAAGAATGCTGTACTTTGTTAAATGTTTTTTCAGAATCTATTCAAGTATCATATGGTTCCTGTTCTTTCTTTTATTACTGTATTGTGTCACATTGGTTGATTTGCGGATGTTGAACCAACCTTGACACCCAGGAATAAATCCCACTTGGTCGTGGTAAATAATCCTTTTAATGTACTGTTGGATACTATTGGCTAGTATTTTGGTGAGAACTTTTGCATCCGTGCTCATCAAGGATATTGGTCTGTAATTCTTTTTGATGGGGTCATTGTCTGGTTTTGAGATCAAACTCATAAAATGAGTTTGGAAGTTTTCCTTCCATTTCTATTTTTTGGAACAGTTTCAGGAGAACAGAAAGAATTAATTCTTCTTGAAATGTTTGGTGGAATTCCCCTGGGGAGCCATCTGACCCTGGGATCTTCATTTTTTGGGAGATTTTTGATTATGGCTTCAATCACCTTACTGGTTATGGGTCTGCTCAGGTTTTCTATTTATTTCTGGTTCAGTTTTGATAGTTTATGTCTTTAGGAATGCATCCATTTCTTCCAGATTGTCAAATCTGCTGGTGTATGGTTGTTCATAATATGTTCTTATAATTGTTTGTATTTCTTTGGTGTTGGTTGTGATCTCTCCTCTTTCATTGATGATTTTATTTATTTGGGTCCTTTCTATTTTCTTTTTGATAAGTCTGGCCAGGGGCTTATCAATCTCATTAATTCTTTCAAAGAACCAACTCCTAGTTTTGTTGATTTGTTCTTTTGTTTTTTTGGTTTCTATTTCATTGATTTCTGCTCTGATCTTTATTATTTCTCTTCTCCTGCTGGGTTTAGGCATTCTTTGCTGTTCTTTCTCCTGCTCCTTTAGGTATAGGGTTAGGCTGTGTACTTGAGACCTTTCTTGTTCCTTGAGAAAGGCTTGTATTGCTCTATGCTTTCCTCTCTGGACCACCTTTACTATGTCCCAAAGATTCTGAACAGTTGCGTTTTCATTTTCATTTGTTTCTATAATTTTTTTTCAATTCTTCTTTAATTTCCTGGTTGACCCATTCATTCTTTAGTAGGATGCTCTTTAGCCTCCATTATTTGAGTTCTTTCCAACTTTCCTCTTGTGGTTGAGTTCTAGTTTCAAAGCATTGTGGTCTGAAAATATGCAAGGAATGATCCCAATCTTTTGGCACTGGTTGAGACCTGATTTGTGACCCAGGATGTGATCTATTCTGGAGAATGTTCCATGTGCATTAGAGAATAATGTGTATTCTGTTGCTTTGGGATGGGATTTCTGATATCTGTGATGTCCATCTGGTCCAGTGTGTCATTTAAAGCATTTATTTCCTTGTTGATCTTTTACTTAGATGATCTGTCCATTTCAGTGAGGGAGGTTGTTAAAGTCCCCTACTATTATTGTATTATTGTCAATGTGTTTCTTTGATTTTGTTATTAATTGGTTTATATAATTGGCTGCTCCCATGCTAGGGGCATAAATATTCAAAATTTTTAGATCTTCTTGTTGGACAGACCCTTTGAATATGATATAGTGTCCTTCCTCATCTCTTATTATAGTCTTTGACTTAAAATCTAATTTATCTGATAGAACAAATGCCACCCTAGCTTTCTTTTGATGTCCATTAGCATGGTAAATTGTTTTCCATCCCCTCACGTTCCATCTGGAGGTATCTTTGGGTCTAAAATGAGTTTCTTGCAGACAGCATTTCAATGCATCTTGTTTTTTTATCCATTCTAATGCCCTATGTCTTTTGACTGGAGCATTGAGCCCATTTACATTAAGAATAACTATTGAAAGATATGAATTTAGTGCCATTTTACTGCCTATAAGGTGACTGTTACTGTATATTGTCTCTGTTCCTTTCTGGTCTACTACTTTTAGGCTCTCTCTTTGCTTAGAAGACCCCTTTCCATATTTCCTGTAGGGCTGGTTTGGTGTTCGCAAAATCTTTTAATTTTTGTTTGTCCTGGAAGCTTTTTCTCTCTCCTTCTATTTTCAATGACAGCCTCGCTGGATATAGTATTCTTGGCTGCATATTTTTCTTGTTTAGTACTCTAAATATATCATGCCAGTCCTTTCTGGCCTGCCAGGTCTCTGCAGATAGGTCTGCTCCCAATCTAATATTTCTACTATTGTATGTTACAGATCTCTTGTCCAAGCTGCTTTCAGTATTTTCTCTTTGTCACTGAGACTTGCAAGTTTTATTATTAGCTGATGGTGTGTTGACCTATTTTTATTGATTTTGAGGGGCGTCTGTGCCTCCTGGATTTTGATGCTGTTCCCTTCACCAAATTAGGAAAATTCTCTGCTATAATTTGCTCCAATATACCTTCTGCCCCTGTGTCTTTTTCTTCTTCTTCTGGGATCCCAATTATTCTAATATTGTTTCATCTTATGGTATCACTTATCTCTCAAATTCTCCCCTCGTGGTCCAGTAATCGTTTGTCTCTCTGTTTCTCAGCTTCTTTATTCTCCATCATTTGGTCTTCTGTATCACTAATTCTCTCTTCTGCCTCATTTATCCTAGCAGTAAGAGCCTCCAATTTTTATTGCACCTCATTAAAAGCTTTTTTGATTTCAGCTTGGTTATATTTTAGTTCTTTTATTTCTCCAGAAAGGGATTTTATTTCTCTAGAAAGGGATTCTCTAGTATCTTCCATGCTTTTTTTGAGCCTAGCTAGCACCTTGATAATGATCATTCTAAACTCTAGTTCTGACACCTTACTAATATATGTATTGATTAGGTACCTAACTGTTGGTATTGCCTCTTGTTCTTTTTCTTCTGAGCTGAGTTTTTCAGCCTTGTCATTTTAACCAGATAAGGATAGATGAATTATAGAACAAAATAATAAAAGGGTAGCAATGACCCCAGAAAGAAATACAGTAACCAAATTGGAAGAGAACCGAAACCAGGGGAAGAAGAAAGGGGTGGGGGAGTAAAATATATACATACATATATATCCACATATCTATATAAATATAGATATCTGGTGAATAGAACAGAGCCACAAATTTGATTTTGGGTGTATTTTGGTCTGTTAGAAGAAACTGCCTCCCAAAACTTTAAAGAAAGAAAAACTTACATATATACAAAAATGAGGGTAAACATGATGAAGGGATGAAATGTGATTGTAAAGATGAAAATTTAAAAAAAAAAGATTCTAAAAAAGGAATTGATAAGAAGTTGGTTGAAAAGAAAAAAAAAAAAAGTAAAGAATGATCAGGCTGGAGACTAGAACATAGCCATGGTTGAGATTTAGGATATATTTTTATCTGTTAGAAAAAACTGTATCCCCAAATTTTATTTATCTATTTATTTAAAGATTTTATTTATTTATTTGACAGACAGAGATCACAAGTAGGTAGAGAGGCAGGCAGGGGTGGGGGGGAAGCAGGCTCCCTGCTGAGCAGAGAGCCTGATACAGGCTTGATCCCAGGACCCAGAGATCATGACCTGAGCCAAAGGCAGAGGCTTTAACCCACTGAGCCACCCAAGCACCCCATATCCCAAAATTTTAGAGGGAAAAAACCTATATGTATTCCAAATATAAGGTTAAATACAATAAAGGGATAGAATATGATTATAACAATGAAAATTTTAAAAGATTTTTTAAAAAGGTTTTGATAAGATTAAATAGTTTAAAAGGTTAAAAGAGGAAAGAGGAAAATTTTTTAAAAATATAATAAGAAAAAAATAAAATTAAAAAAATTAACTTTGAAAGACTAAAGTATCATAGGAAAAAAGCCATGAATTCTGTGTTGCCTTCCCCTAGCTCTGGAGTTCTGCAGTTCTCATTGATTTGTGAACTTGGTATTGGCTGGATGATCTTGCTGATCTTCTGGGGGAAGGGACTATTGCCCTGATTCTCAAATATCTTTGCCCGAGGTAGAATTGCACTGCCCTTGCCAGGGGCCAGGGTAAGCAGTCTGCTTGGTTTTGGTCTTGGGAGCTTTGTTCTCTGAATGCTTTCCGTAGAGCTTTGGAGGACGGGAATGAAGATGGTGGCCTCCCAGTCTCCGGCCCATAGGAACCCAGAGTTCAGGGCCCTGCTCCTTAGGGCCCCTCAGCGAAAAGCAGTCAGTCCCTCCTGTTCCTCTGACTCTGGCCACACTCCATGCTCACCCGGCCTGTGATTAAGCGTTTCTATCTCCGGTGCACAGCCATGTTTGGAGTCTCCAAACCCAGCAGATTCCTGCAGTGCTCCCCTGCAGCTCCTCCCAAGGGAAGAAGGAGGGGGTCTCCCTGGACCTGCCACTTGTGGAGTCCCTGCTCCATGAACAGTGGCCTGACTGTGCCTTGGATCATGGTTTAAGGTAACCCTGAGCTGATAACTGACACCTTGACTCTGTCTCTGGAACCAGCTTCCCTGTTCCAATACCTGGGAGCTCTGCCGCACTCAGACACCCCTGGTCTTTTGGAGACCCAACAGTTTCTGAGACCACACAGTCCCTGCGAAGGCTCCACCCCACTCCTAGCCTCTGAAGCAACCTCCCTCAGTGGAGCAGACTTCCTAAAGTTCCAATTTTGTGCTCTGCTGCTCCACCGCTTGCCAGGAGCTGGCCCTGCCCCCCACAGTCTATCTTCCCATATATCGCCTCAGATTCACTTATCTGCATATCCTACCTTCCAGAAAATGGAAGGTAGGATTTTTATGTTCATAGAATTGCTGCTCTCCTTCTCTTCCTGCTATCATGATTCTTAATTGTGAAAGGTTGAAACTTTCCCCACTAATATTGGGAATAAGACAAGGCCCTGCTGTCCCCTTTCCTTTTTTGTGATATGATAGTATAAAGAGAACCCTGTAGGTTTTAGTACAATAAGGACAGGGAAAATGAATCCAAATTAGAAAGGAAGAAGTTCAGCTGTCTTTGTTTACATACAACATAGTAATCTACACTAAAATTTCTAAGAAATAGATGGAGCCTGGTGGTTCAGTCAGTTAAGTGTTTGTTTCTTGATTTTGGCTCAGGTCAAGATCTCAGGGTCATGAAATCAAGCCCCTCACTGGGCTCTGCTCTGAGCATGGAGCCTGCTTAACATTCTCTCTTCCTCTGCCCCTGCCTCCTCTCCTCACCTTCTCTCTCTCTCTCTCTCAAAAAAAAAAAAAAAAAAAAAAAAGCTAAGAAATATATTTTTTTAAATCCAGTAAAACTACCAAGTGAGGGTATTAAGATTGCAAGATATAAGTTCAATATGCATACAAAAGTTTTATTTTTACATACTAACATTAAGCAATCAGAAATGGAAATGAAAATAATATAATTTATAATAGTATAAAAATGGGAAATGCTTAATAAATTTGACAAAATATGTGACAGACTTGTCACTGAGAACTCAAAACTGTGCTATGAGACATTAAAGAAAACTTAAGCAAAGGGGAGATATATCATATGTGTGGATTGTATGACTCATTATTGCTAAGATGACAATTCTACCAAAACTGATCTATAGAGTCATTGCAATCCCTACCAAAATTTCAGCAGAGCCTTTTTTTCCGAAATTGACAAGCATATTCAAAAATATATATGGAAGTGTCAAGAACCTAGAATAGCTACAACATTCTTGAAAAAAAGTGCAAAGTAGGAAGACTTATATTATCTGATTTCAAGATTTATTATGAAGTGATAGCAAATAAGATAGTATGGTATTGATAAAAAGACACACCTATTGATCAATAACACAGAATAAACTGTCTAGAAATAGACCCACATATTTATGTTTAACCAATATTTTACAAAGATTCCAGTCTAAGCTAGTAGGGAAATAACAATCTTTTTAAACAAATATTCCTAAATAAATTGGATAATAGTAGGCAAAATAATAAATCTTGACCCTTGTCTCATATCTTATACCAAGAGTAATTCAGTAATATCTAAAAGCACATGAACTCTAGAAAAAGATGAGAAAATCTTATTGACTCTGATTTTGGTAAAGATTTCTCACATAGAACACAAAAAGCACAAAGGTAAAAATTACATAAATAAGACTTCATCAAATTTTAAAGTTCTGACTTGAAAAATCTTTGTAAACATATATCCAACACAGATCTTGTTTGAAGACATCTAAATAACTCTTACAACTCAGTGATAAGAAGACAAACCTTCCAGTAAACATTGAGCAAAATGTTTGAGCAGATATATTACCAAAAAGGGTGGGGAGTAGATAGCAAATAAGGACATGACAAGATACTCAACATCATTAGTCATGAAGTAAATGCAAATTTAAAATCAGAATTATATGCCACTACATATCTACTAGAAGGAATAAAATTAAAACGACTATTCATACCAATTGTTGGTGAAGAGGTTGAGGAACAAAACTCTTATGCACTATTGAAGAGAATGTAAAATGATATAATTATGTTAGAAAACAGTACAGCAATTCCTTAAAAACTTAAATACACACTTCCCTTATGACACAGGCATTCCACTGAGGCATTTTTCAAGGGAATTGAAAGCATATGTTTACACAAAATCTTATAAACAAATGTTCACAACACTTTTATTTGTAATAACCAAAAACTGGAAAAAACAGAAATTCCTATAAACAGTTGAGTAGGTAACGAAATCGTGAAATATTTATTTCTTTAAGATTTTATTTATTCATTTGAGAAAGAGTGAGAATAAGAGAGATCAGAGAGGGATAGGGAAAAGGAGAAGCAGACTCACCAATGAGCAGAGAGCCAGATGCGGGGCTTGATCCCAGGGCCCTGAGATCATAACCCGAGCTGAATGCAGATGCTTAGCCAACTGAGCCACCCAGGCACCCCTGTAATATATTTATATAATGGAATACTAATCAGCATAAAAAAGGAATAAACTATTGATATACATAACAATATGTTGAATTTCACAATAATCTTGAATAAAAGAAGTCAGACAAAAGGTATCATTTGTGTGGGTACTAAAGTTGGCGATGGAGCAAGCTATGCAGATATCTGGAGAAAAATAGGAAGAATGGCAAGTACAAATACTCTGAATATGGGGTCTATATTTTATAGACCTTAAGGCCATTCTTTGGACTTTATGGTGAGTGCTAAAGGAAGTCATTGGGGGATTTGGGCAGAAAAATGTCATGATATGACCTATTTTTACATGATTATTCTAACTTCGTGGTGAAGTTTACACAGGGGAGTGGAGTTGGTAAGTTTAAGGAGATAGCTAAGATACAAATTAGAGAGCGTCACAATAATTCGAGACTGGAGTGGTAGCCATGGTGGTGGTGAGAAACAGATTCTAGGTATATCTTGAAATTAAAGCTTGATATATTTTGAGTAAGAGAGGAGTCAAGAATGATTCCAATATTGTGTGTGGGGGTGTGTGTGTATGGGTGTGTACGTACATGCATGCATGCAAACGCAACTGGAAGGATAGAATTACAATGGACTGAAATATGGAATATCATAGGAGGAGATATTTGGGAAGGGAAGATGAGGGGAAGAGTTTAAAAATTTTAAGTATCAGAAGCCTATTATCTATCTAAAAGGATATGGTGAGCAGGCAATGGAAAAAATGTAACGTCCTGAGGAAAAATTTCAGGAGTAAAGTCTTGACCAAAGGTAAGAATTTTAAAATTATCAATATATAGAGAACATTAAAGATATGAGAATAGATGAGATCATGAAAATACGATGATTGAATCCCGAGGTGGTCATGGAAAAACTGGGAATGACTCATAAAACTGTCATGGAGTAAGTGGGAATTAAATCCTGAAATTCCCATTAAACGACCAAAGATATATAAAATATTTAATAAATAAGGCAGAAATGGAATAACCAATGAGTTAAGAGGAAAACCACAAAGGATAGTGTCCTGAAACCTATTTCCAGGAGAAGGGAATATTCAGCTATGAAAAATGGCTAATAAGTCAAATCAGATAAAGGCCATTACACTACCACATTTCGGTAATTTATGACAGGCGAAAGTAGTTTGAATGGAGTTGGGTGTACTCAAAGAGTATGAGAAAATGAATAGAAAACAATATTATAGATAAGAGTTTTGGGAGTTGTTTTTTTTTAATAGTGTAGAAATAGGACAGTACTTGGAATGTTATCAAAAGAGGGATTTTTGAAGGTGGGAAAGTGAGAACATGCTTATAAGCTGATGGGAACATTTCTTTAGAGAAGGAAAATTGATATCCTTGGGAATACAGGGTGAGAGACAACCTTGTGGACAAATGGAGGATGGTCTAAGCTTCTGCATGAACAGTTCATCAAGGCAAAATATGTGGTCTGATGTTATAGAAAGATAAATGAGATGAAAGGAGATTTTGGAATTTTTATTATTCATTTTTTTGTCAGTGACATAGTCACCAGCTGAAGGTAAAGATAAGAGAGGATATGTTAGAGTTTTGAGGAGAGATATGAAGTTATAAAATAGAAAACAAGGTGACATGAATTAGGAAAATGCAGCATAATACCTACGTAAAATGAAAGGCTCATTTGAGTTTCTTAATCATAAAGTAAACATGTTGAGGGTTTTTCTTCAACCCTATTCAGTAGCACGGATGAATAGACAGGGTTGTGTGAGAGTTGGGCTTCATCAAGGTTGTAGTTTTGTCAAGCAATTAAAACACAAAGTTACTAATAACTTGAAGATATGTGGAAAAAGTGATTACCATGACCACTAAATTTAACCCAGATATGCAGGAAAATGAGGACAGGAAACAAAGAGCAGTGAAATCTGTGGTAGAATCAACCAGTGGATTATATAGATCCTGATTATTACATATATATTACATACATAATATATATTACATACATATTATATATATACAAATATATATATTACAGAGTATATGCTGGAAAGATAGTGTAATTAATTATCTTTGTACTTTATAGATGAGAATATTGATACTTAGAAAATTTAAATAACTTCGAGGTCATACTGTTAACAAGTAGCAGAGACAAACTGGCATTAAAACTTATTGGATTCCAAGGACCATGATATGTCATCAGAACTGTAATGATTATCTTTTAAATAAATATCACAAGATTATTTTAGTCAATTTTTACAATTTTCGTGACCCATGGATGTTGCCATAATATGGATCTTAAAAGAACTGTTGTAATATTTTTCTTCTGACCACCTTATTTCTCCACAAGGTTCACAAAAATAGTCTAATTAGTATATAAATTGTCATGCAGAAGGAAGGAACAGAGAATGCTCTTTGATCTCTGGAAACACTTCCAGATTTCACCAGAAGGCTTTAGTTTAGGGATTAGAAATGTTCTTACTTAATTTGTTCTGTTTTACCTTCATTCTTTTTATATAGCTGTCCAAAATAAAGTTTTGGGAGGAACCTTGGGTGGAATGGAAATTTGAAGAGAAAATCACTAATGTGGGACAACCTAAACTATATTTCCACTCTGAATGATAGAGAAGTCCATAATGTCCTGAAAGTGTTCTCTAGTTCTGCTAAAATGGTTCTCAAAATCTAGTGTTAAATAAAAAATTAACCAAAGTGCTTATTAAAAAAAAAAAACAACCCACATAATTTTTATTCAGGTGGATCAGAACCTCCTGTGGGGAGATTTGAGGAGTGGTGGGAGTGTGTGTGGGGGATGCATGCTGGCCTGCTATAGATTCTGATTCAGCAGAAAACTATCTGGGAGCCCAGGTCTTAATTTTCTTTGCCCTAAGTCTACATTTCCCAGTTCCCCTTCCTTGGGAAATTAGAATTTCCCAACCCCTCTACCTCCGGTTCTTCTCATGATTCTAGTACTTCCAAGAGTAAATAAGGACAGAACTAATATATCAAATAAGTGAGAAATAGAACTTAAATACTTATTGCTACAGTGTACAAACAATTGTCCTCCAGAAGGGATTAAGGTTGGGGCATCTGAGTGGCTCATTCAGTTAAGTGTCAGACTCCTGATTTCAGCTCAGGTCATGATCTTGGGGGTGGAGGGGGGCGGTCATAAGACAGCCCATCCTCAGGCTCTGTGCTCAGCATGAAGCCTACTTAAGACTGTCTCCCTCTCCCCGTCCTCCCCCAACTCATACATGCATGCACTCTCTCTCTTTCTCAAAATAAATAAATAAATAAAACTTTAAAAAGAAGTGATTAAGGGGTAATGTTTTCACATATGCCTCCTCACATTACTGTATATGCATGTGTATATGCATGTGTGTGTGTCTATATAGACACACACACATACAGTGCTATGTAATAGCCAGTATTCATCAATACCATATTAGAATTGCACTAAACTATCAAGTAAAAAGAACATATATTTTTAAAGATTTATTTATTTGACAGAGAGAGCACAAGCAGGGGGAACAGCTGAGGGAGAGGGAGAAGCAGGCTCCTGGCTCAGCCGGGAGCGTAGACTCAGGGATCTGAGCAGAAGGCAGATGCTTGACTGACTGAGACCCCCAGGTGCCTCCCAAAAGAACATATTTTATCTTAAATGCTAAAGGAACCAGTAGACACATTTTAAAAACTGTTTCTGAATTATTTTCTATTTGGAGGAGTTTTAACTATCTTGGATAATCCATTGTAATTTTGAAGAAGAAATTATTATGCAATCAACTCAACCAAATATGTTATTCTCAGAAACAAAGCTTAATAATTAAACTTTTATGTAAAAATAATTTATAAATTCTGAGAAATATAATATAGTGTAAAGTCTGACTTTTTTTTTCTTTTCTGTAATTGAATTGTCTGGCTTAGGCTTTGATTACCAAAGCATTCATTTCAAAGAGGCATCCACTTCAAAGAGAGCTATCTCAAATAAACATACTGCCAGCCACTGACTAGGTGAAGAGCCAGGCCACTGTCCCCAGCACTGAGGCATCTTTGTTTTAGCAATCTTGGTTAACTTCAATAACTGACCATTTGGGTCATTTATGTTTTTCTTTTCCTGAGTTTTATGTTTTCACTCTTACATTTGAAATTTACCAATGAGAGGGAGCTGGCTAGGGCCCTAATCTCAACCCCAATAAAAGCAGAGCCCCAGGCTTTGAACTCTCTCCTTCTACCCATGACCTTGCTCCGTGGCCCCATGTGTGCTGTGTAAATTCCAGGTTCTATAAGAAATAAACCTTTATTTTTTCAAAGATCCCTGATGGTTATTGCTGAGGGGTGTCTTGAAATCATAATGAGAACCACCCAGAGGGGTCCAACTCTAACATTGGTTGTTAATAGACTGAGACTGGCACAAAATATATAACTTTAAAAATACCAGAATCTGGAGCAGACTGCTAGGATAGCTAGTTAATTTGCTTTTATCTGCCTAGGACAATGACCTAGTAAGATGGTTAATCATCATTGAACTGATAAAAAAAAAAAAAAAGCCAGCTAACTATTTAAAGAGAGGCTTTAACAACAGATAAAGGATGGACTTATAGATGCCGCTGTAAGATTCTAAGTCCAGGTAAGAACTTTTGACATTCTGTAATTTCAAGGTTTCTTCTATGTGAGAAACTGCCACAGATTTCAAGGGAAAAATTTTTCAGATGGAAATGATAAGTATTACACATTTTATACTTTCTGTCTTTTGCACACTTATGTTTAAGCCCTTAAAGCTCATTAAGTATTCCTTCTGGAGATAGGTGAATCTCAGGTTTATATGCTCTTAAAGATAAAATACAGAAAATAAGGCATTTGTAATTTAAAAATAAAGTTTGAAACCCTGTTCCTATTACTTTCTAGGTAAGTGGAACTTCAAGTTTAAAAAATGGATCTCTGGTTACCTTCTCAAAATACACCACAAGGCAATTATTTTCACTAACTACATGGAATAATTAGATTTATTCCCTATTTTTTTGATTCCATCTTAACTGGATAGTATGGGGCAGAGTGTTAGTTAGCAAACATCAAGAAACGGGGATGTGTCTCAAAGTCATTTACCCACCTCTACATTCCTGTTTCAACTTGTTTGACTGATTCAAAGTGAGGAAAAATAAGTTTTCTAGATAATTTTGTCTTTGATCGAATGAGAAAAAAAATTGCTCAGCATGGTTTCTGGCAAAAACTAAGAATTTAATAAATATTATTTCCCTTCTCTAATTCAGGAAGGTGGCTACCCTTACAAGACAGTTGTCATTGTCGAAGGAAGGTAGAAAATGGAGAAAGTCTATCCATAAAATGTCAAAAAGTTAGTAAATTTGTTTTTCTTTTTTTTCCTCCTTGGTTCCACGGATGCGTAGTACAAACTGGGTCACGTGGCTTATACTATTTTCCAGTGGCTTTCAAACAGTAAAATCTTGATGCAGGTAAGGAGAGGCTGGTGAGATCCAGCTCTCCTCTCCAGTCCAATCAAACTAAGCAGAACTGGGCTGTTCTGTTGAAGGAAGAATTGCAGTGCTCAGTCTGAATGCCTGTGGTCCTGTTGTATAAACATATCATTTCTCCAAGATTTATTTAAATGTCATTTTTTGGGGACTCTAAGAAAAAAATATGTCCAGAGAAATATAAGTTAAATTCTCCTAGTCAGGCTTAAAATGTCATGATGAAGTAGAAAGTGGGGTTTTAAAGCCAAACCTAAACTGATATTCCAACTTTGTAATTACTCTGGAGTTCCTATTATAATTTAGCTGTTCTCAGAAACGAGGGGGGAAAGTGCCTACATTTCCCACTTTTTGTCAACATATTTTTTTCTCAATTATCTAGGAGAGAGATGTGGAATAGTGACCTGTCTTGGTACGTAGTGGAAATAATAGGGAAAATTAATGACTATGTTACAAGTTATATCCTCTAGTGGAGCAACAGTGTGGAGAGGTTTTTTTTCAGCTGGGAGTAACTGGAGAAATACCTAAGAAGGGTGATTTGGGGCAGAATTACAACCAAGAGATGAGGAAGAACATTACAGTTTAAGAAGGAATATAAAAGGGCAAGATATTCTAGGGACAGGTGATTCCACAAGGCTGAAGGAGCTTATGGGTGTCTTGGGAAATAAGACTAAAAACAAGGGCTGTGTTTATTCGTAAATAACCTCAAATAGGAAATGTGAATTTTATTCTACACACTATAGGAGACCTCTGAAAGATTCTGAAGGTGGATATGATAGTTATAAAACAGGAAGAAGGCTGAAAGGATAATCAGCATTTAATCAGTTGCAGTAAACAGGACTAGACTGGTCAGGTAATGGCCTTCTTGTTCAGTAGCTAAAAAACCCAACCAACCAAACAAATAAAATTAAAGCTAAGGGCATATACACACCATGTCAATCATTCAGAGAGAGATCTGTAGTAATAGAATTAAGTGGTAAAAAATGACTTTCTAACATTTAAATTCTGGGGAAGGATACAGAAGGAGGTATTCATGAAAAAAAACAACAACCATGAAATTTATCAAAGAACTGCTTATGATGTTGGGACCACCCAACTAATAATTTCTTCCTCACTCCATTCAGTAATTGAATAGGTACAGACATGTTTGGAGCACATGCAAAAAAGTGGAATAACTAGGATTTACTTAGTTATGGATTTTTGCATTGATGCATATATTTATATACACAAGTGATAATATCTTTAGATATTTATCATTTCTATATCCTGCATTGTACATTAAATTGGCATTATATATATTCATGGTATTTATATATTTATAATATAGGGACTCAATGAATCCTTATTGAATAAATTAACACATAAAATGTGTATTTGACTCTCATTATTCATGGATTCAGTATTTGTGAAATAAAAATTTATTTTTAACCCCCAAATCAATGCTGCTCTTTTGTGGTCATTCATATGCCTGACAGAGTGACAAAAAATCAGAATTGTTCAACATACACGGTCCCCGCTGAGGTCAGGTAAAATGTGGCTCTGCATCCTTGTTTTATCTTTCATATTGTAAATGAGAATGCTATATCTTTTTCATTTTTGTGCTTTTTTTTTTTTTTTGGATGATTTTGCTGTTTAATCAGCTCCCAAGAGTACTGTAAAGCACTGGTCAGTGTGCGTAAGTGTAAGAAGGCCGTGATGCACATGATGGAAAGAATATATGAGTTCCAGAAGCTTCCTTCAGGCATCAGCTATAGTGCTGTTGGCCATAAATTTACAATTAATGGATCAACAATTTAATTTAATTAGATGCCTTTAAACAGAAGCACACAGAAACAAGGTTGTAAGTTGTTTGGTAAAAATGCTGTGACCAGAGATATACAGGAACCTAACCCTATGGGAAATTGGGTTAGGTTCCCTATAGGGAACAGTGTTCAGGTTTCACTGTTTGCAGCAACTTTATAGAACACGGGTACTACAAATAATAAGAATCAATGTAATTATGTAGCCTTATTAATTATTATCTATCTATGCTTACGTGTGTTTCTATATATAAATATCTTAGATATATAAGTATGTATTATTCAGACATGTATGAGTGTGAATACATTTTCTAAACCTCAATGAAGAACCCACTATTAAAGAGTAAATCTAAGGAACAAATTGTTCATTTTACTAGTCTTTTATATAGAGCTTAATGAAATGAGTCAGTCAGAGAAAGCAAATACCATATGATTTCACTCCTGTGTGGGATTTAGGAAAAAAAACAAACGAGCAAAGGGAAAAAAGAGAGAGAGGTAAACCAAGCAACAGATTCTTCACCAAAGAGAACAAACTGATGATTTATTTGGAGGTGGATGGGGAATGGGTTAAATAGGTGACAGGGATTAAGGAGTGCCCTTGTGATGAGCATTGGGTATTGTATGGAAATGTTAAATCACTTTGTTGTACACCTGATACTAATAGTATACTGTATGTTAACTAACTCTAATTTGAATAAATTTAAAAAATAAAAATTAAAAATTAAATAGAGGCTCAAAAACTTACAAAATTATACCCTCTTGCATTTTGACCTCAAAATTCCACTTATAAGAATTTGTCCTACAGATAATATCATACATATTAAGAAAATGTCCTAATGTGAAATACTTAGATACAACTTAAATGTTTTCCATATGTAACTAGCTAGATATGTTATGGATAATGGGATAATCTACAATCAGAAGAAAACTAAGGAAGTCATTTATTAATATAAAGTATATAAAATAGCATAAAAAGGTTGAGAGCAGCGTTAATGGTATACTGCCATTTGTGTTAAAAAAGGAAACCATTATGTATTTTTTTTTCCCTAGGCAAAGAACTTTATTAATCTTGTTTCAAACTTTATTCCCAGGCTTCTTCAGCTTAATTAGCTGCAAAGAATGAATTGTGTATAAGCAAAAACTGAAAAGAGCTGCAGTGTCCAAGGGCTTGGGCTTAAAAATATTAGAGATCTAGATTTTATCAGATCCATGAACAAAATTTTAAAGAGCAGTCATAATATAAAATAGCAGCTCCCAGTAACTTCTTCAAGTTTTATCTTCTTCAGAAGTTGACTCAATTCAGTTTGCTTCATTCTTGGAAGCTTCATCAAAATTCTCCACAAGATCTGGAACTTCATCATCATCATCCTCTCCGGTAGCAAGTGGTGCTTTTCTATCCACAGATTGTTTGGGCAGAGCTTCAGCCAGTCTTCTTAAACTAGTCAGACTGTCTGCACCAAGTTGGTTTAAGATACTGGGTAGCATTTCTGCCAGTTGCTTTGTCTCAGCATGACCTGTAATGGTGAAAGTGTTCGCTGCCAGCGATGCTTGAACTTTGGGTTGTTAAAGTGGATCACAGTTCCTTGGTTTGTGAACATATTCACTTCTTCAATACCAGAGATATTGTTTATCCCTAACTTCTTTAAGGAGAACTGAAGTTTTTTATCATCTGCTGTAGCTGTTCTATGAACCACCTTCTTCTTTCGGGGAGCAGTTCCTTTCCCACCAATGCGCACTTGTGCTTGCAGTTTGGCGAGTTTCTCCTGGTTCATGATAGTTTCTTTCATCTTGTTGGAGCGGAAATGGGACCGCGCGGGAGACTAGGGTTGGCGCTCAGGGGGTCTCGGGCGGACCAGCTGAGATTAGGTGCACACACGCGGGGACGCAAGATGGCCCCATTATGTATTTAATTAAAAATACATATCATATTTCTAGATCATATTCACTGAAAACTGGTATTAGTCCCCAAAATAAGAAACTAGATACTGGGTGGAAAGGGGCTAGAGGAAGAATCTTTAATATATATCTTTTTGATATTTTATACTTTCAACTACATATATTTTACATATATTCAACTGCATACATTTTCTCTTCAAAAATAAATGAACAAAATTAAAATAAAGTAGGATCGTGATGGTGGTAAGGTCAGACATGGCTAGAGTCTGTCTGAGAGGTACTTAGAGTGTGCTTTGCTTTCTTTATCAAATCCAACCTGCATTTCAAACCTGGTTCTTGAGGTATCTCTTCCTTGAAAACTTCTAGGCTCAGCCACGGTAATTACAGTTCATTACATGATTTTTCTACCCATTTTGACTGTCTACTATGTGCAAGACACTCTTTGGCACTTTATAAAACTATAAAGATGAATTAAACTTATATTTGCCTTCCTAAATTTTATAATGTAGGTAGGTAAAACATATTTAAAATTTTTGTAATTTAAATTTTTTATCTCATCTAGTATGTGACTCTATACTATTTACTTGTTTCAAGTTCTCTTTATAAATCTATCTTCCCAATTAAAATATAATCCCCCTAAAGCTAGCACTCTGTGTGTGTGTTTACCCTCCCTTTGTGTCTACCATTTACCTAGTCTAGTGCTCATGACTTTAAAGACCCTGAATGAGTATTAGTGGGTTTATTGATTGAGGTCAACCTTGCAGCTTTTCTTATTTTTGAATCCTATATTGTTAAAGTGAAATAAGTTCTCCTTTTTCCTCCCTGCATAGGTGATCATTTCAAACCAAGCAGCAAGGACAGTTGGAAACACTCTCATGCTATCAGTAATTCCACGATGGACTCAAATCAACATTTGAAGAAGACAGTGGAAGAAACACCTTCCAAGGAAAGGGAAACTAGATGCTGCAATGGATTCAAGGTAGGAATAATTTCATGCTTCCAAACTAAAATAAGTTGGGGGGGGGTTGTTGTTGTTGTTGTTGTGTTTAAGCCAGTTTTGGAAAAGAACACTGTATTTCAAATTAGAGTTTCCAACTAAAGCATACTTAAAATATTAACAGAATGATCTATATCTTGATTTAAATAAGTCTTTAAATTTGAAAAAGGAATTTCTTCGATGAAAATTCTGACGGCTGGGAGTTTACTAATGTTAAAAAAATTTAGAAATCTTTTGATATCTTCTTTTTGGTTTTTGATGGACCAAAAGATATTTATAAATTTCATTAAAATAAGTCACTGTATAATGAATAGTATATAAAATGAATTCCTGGAACTGACCTATAAAGAGAGCAGATTCATTAGTTTTATGAATCACTTTGTGGTCTTGACCTACTGATTATTTTTTCTTTTGAAGAACAGCATTTTTTATTCTAATAATTTAAATAATAGAGGCTGGTAGAAAAGAGATTTGTAATAACAGTCAAAAAACATGAACCAAATACCTAATTACTGTCTTAGGAAAGCCATTTAATTTTTTCATATGCAAGTTAATAAAAGTAATAATGTTGTGTCTTGATTTTGTCTTATAACTGCAAGACATTAAAGGATATAGACTGTATTAGGATTCTCATTGACAGAAAAAAGTACTCCCTAAGTACAATGTTGAAGAAACCAAGACTCAAGGAAGTTGGGAAGTTTCCCTAATGTCATCCAGCTTGTAATTGAAAACCCTTAAACCCAAGTCAAAACCTTTCAACCCCCATAGGGAAGTTTTGAAGAAATTGAAAAAATAAAAAAACAAAACATGTCTGTCTTTTACCAGTATTTTAAGTGTTTTCCTCAAAGTTGTAGTCTTAGTTGCTGAATAAAGACCACAGGAATCAGACTCAGTTGCAATATTGTTATATAAGGTCCCTTTTTTTTTTAATTTCCATTTTTATTTTTTATTTATTTCTTTTTTATTTATTTTTTCAGCGTAACAGTATTCATTGTTTTTGCACAACACCCAGTGCTCCATGCAAAACGTGCCCTCCCTGTTACCCACCACCTGTTCCCCCAACCTCCCACCCCTGACCCTTCAAAACCCTCAGGTTGTTTTTCAGAGTCCATAGTCTCTTATGGTTCGCCTCCCCTTCCAATTATTTTTTTTTATAAACATATAATGTATTTTTATCCCCAGGGGTACAGGTCTGTGAATCGCCAGGTTTACACACTTCACAGCACTCACGATAGCACATACCCTCCCCAATGTCCATAACCCCCTCCCCCTCTCCAACCCCACCTCCCCCCAGCAACCCCCAGTTTGTTTTGTGAGATTAAGAGTCATTTATGGTTTGTCTCCCTCCCAATCCCATCTTGTTGGCGAGGATGCGGAGAAAGGGGAACCCTCCTACACTGTTGGTGGGAATGCAAGCTGGTGCAACCACTCTGGAAAACAGCATGGAGGTTCCTCAAAATGTTGAAAATAGAACTACCCTATGACCCAGCAATTGCACTACTGGGTATTTACCCTAAAGATACAAACATAGTGATACGAAGGGGCACGTGTACCCGAATGTTTATAGCATCAATGTCTACAATAGCCAAACTATGGAAAGAACCTAGCTGTCCATCAACAGATGAATGGATAAAGAAGATGTGGTATATATACACAATGGAATACTATGCAGCCATCAAAAGAAATAAAATCTTGCCATTTGCGATGACGTGGATGGAACTAGAGGGTATCATGCTTAGTGAAATAAGTCAATCGGAGAAAGACAACTATCATATGATCTCCCTGATATGAGGACATGGAGAAGCAACATGGGGGGTTAGGGGGATAGGAGAAGAATAAATGAAATATAAGGTCCCTTTTAACTTTGTCCTGTTAGGGTACGGAGTCGACCACCCCTCAATGAGACAGAGAACACTCTCGATAATGCAAGTCACACAGCGAGGTTTATTTCCAGCTAGCTGGGGTCCAAGTATCTTGCCCGGCACAGCGGGTTTCAACAAGGACCCCGAGCACTCAAAGCCAAGGGTTTATATAGCATCTTCAAGGCACTTTTTCATAGCTACATACATATCTTGCACCCCACTTTGACAGTTTAACTTTCTTTAGCTTTTTGCCACCCCGGCATCACCCTGGCAGTTAAGTGAGATTTAGGTTTAGAAGAAATTTAACTTTATTTTCCTTTCCCTCCGCCTCAGCCTCATTCAGTTTTATGGTGGGGAGGGCGACCTTAGGCCTCAAGGAACTGAGCTATTTGTCTCTGGAAATTGGACTATTGAGAAGATGGCTTCTTTGTTGTAAATCACTAGGACATTTGTAAACCAAGGGAGACTCCTGTCTTGCAGGATTGGGATCTCTGCAAGTTAACTATTTGTTTTTTATTAACATCTGGTCCCTGTGGCGCCACCACCTAACTGCCCTGGTGGTATATGATTAAGTTGTTTTCCCAGGTTTTAGCTAGTTTCTCTTATCTCAAGTCACGTAAGCAGTGTGGCCAGTTAGGGACGCCCAGGAAAATGGCTTCCCGGCCTTCAAGACGTCTATTCTTATGCTAACCCACTCTTACAGTCCAAGATGCCAGCTTTTGCTTTGCCAAGATGGCTGTACTTATGTCAGAGCTAGACTCAGGTGGGTACAGCCTTGTTTTTTTGGCCTCCACACCTGGAGCTGGTTTCCAGGACTTGTTTTTAAGTCCCCTGGGGGGAAGGGGAGCAGGGACAGTTCCTTACAGTCCAGAGAACATGTTTGTTTGTTTTCAGAGATTACGGATAAGGTCTATTCTGATGAAAGATTTGAGTAATATTTAAGCAGAGAAGCAGTCACAAGTAAAAGGTAATGGTGAATGCAAGTCTAAGGGTAATATGGTATGCTGGGTTCTTTCTGCCTTTTTTTTTTTAAATTTCTTTTCAGTGTAACAGTATTCATTGTTTTCTTTCTGCTTTTAAACATTGAGGGTTACAATGATCTCATTTACACATCAATCTGGTTGAAACAATTAAAATTGCCAGAATGGTCCTTTGTAGCACATTTGCAAGTTAGTGTGTCAAAGTATGTTAATTGCAGTCTAATGATCTGGACCAGAGAGCTAGAATAACAATAGAAGTTAACATTTATTGAGCACTTATATGTCAGAATCTGTTCTAGCCATGCTTTAGTGGTTTTGTTACTTACCACAATTCCACCTCCTGATGCTAATATCTCTCTTTTACAGATGAAAAAACTGAGACACAGAGAGGGTAAATGAATCCTTCTTGGTCCCAAAGCTGTTAAGTAGTGGAGCCAAGGTCTGAACTGAGGCAGTCTGATTCCAAATCCCATGCTCTCAATTCTACTCCACATTGCTATAGTAACTGTGGTTTTCTATAATATTAGTACCCTCCAGATGTTCTGGTAGGTAGGGATTCAGTGATCTTCCTCATTCTGTGTTTTTAAAAAATTCACCTTCAGACCAAGTAACTCAGTATCAAGCAACCATAGGATCCTAAACTGGTTTAGGTGCATGGGCACACACATGTACACATGATATTATTAACATGTATAAACTCAGAAATGTATCAGAGTGCAAATAGATATGAGACCTCTTAAAATAACAACAGCATAATATGTTAATTAATTGAATTTAAATAAAATAAAAATTGAAAAGCTAAATAAATAATAACAGCATAGTTTGATTTTTTTCCTTACCACTTTCCCTCAAGTTTTGGACTAAACCAACTACATCACATAAACCCTGCTGATACATTCTTCATCTTTACATGTGTCATTTCTTTTTTTTTTTTTTAAGATTTATTTATTTATTTATTTGACAGAGAGAGAGAGAGAGAGAGATCACAGGTACGCAGAGCAGCAGGCAGAGAGAAAGGGGGAAGCAGGCTTTCTGCTGAGCAGAGAGCCCGATGTGGGGCTCAATCCCAGGACCTGCAGATCATGACCTGGGCCAAAGGCAGTGGCTTAACCCACTGAGCCACCGAGGCGCCCTACATGTGTCATTTCTGACTTCAGATTTCTCATACCATTTTGTTGTAACAAAAATTCTTGAGGCAATGGTAATGCATCATTATCAAAAAATGTAAATAATAAGGTGGAAGTAAAAGTCCTCCCCTTTTGCCTTCATTGCACTCCCCCCTTCCAGAGCAATCAAAATAACCACCCCTTATGTAACCATCAGTAATATTCATATCCTGCTGGTTTCCTCTGACTCACTTTCCATATTAACCATCAGCCATATTAGACTTTTGCTAATTTGTCAAAATGTTGAGCAAACATCTGACTTGGAGAAGTTTCTACTTGCTATTTTCTCTTCTGAATGTTCTACTTCCAGATACCTTGCTCCTTCATTTCATTCACATTTCTGTTTAAACATTACCTTATCCCTGACCACCCCATATAAAATACCCTTTCCCACTCATAACTCATTGATCAAATTTATTTTTTTCATAGCATTTATCACCAGCTGACACTGACACGCAAACGCAGATATGTAGATGTGTGTGTGCACATGTGTGCCTTTAATGGCATAAAAAACTAATTTATTAGAGTTCTGTAATAATCTTAGAGTCCTGAAGTTCAGAAGTCCGAAATGGGTCACAGTGTATTACAATCAAGGTGCTGGCAAGGCTGTGTTCCTTTCTGGAGGCTGTAGGTAACAGTCCATTTCCTTGCCTTTTCCTGCTTCTGCAGGCTGCCAGAAGTCGGTGGCTTAAGGCTTTCTTTCATATGCAGAGCTGGTGGTGGGTCCAAAAGTCTCAGACTGCATCAGGTGAACACTGACTCTTATGCTTCCCCCTTCCACATTTAAAGGACCCTTGTGATCCCATTGGGTGAACCAGGATAATCTCTTTAGGTAATCTGATTAGCAACTCTATTTGCAACCTTAATACCACCTTGCCATTTACCTAATAAATTCACAGATAGGCAGAATAACAGCCCTCAAAGGGAGATGTCCAGGTCCTAATCTCCAAAACTTGTGAAAAAATATACTGTATATTTAAATATACATATATAAATGTATATAAATTGTATATATGTAAATGTAAATGTAAAAAATGTAAAATGTATATGTATAAATGTATATGTATAAATGTATAAATGTAAATGTAAATGTAAAAAATGTAAAATGTATATAAATATACATATATACATGTATATAAAAATATACTGTATGTGTATATATATGTATATATATACATATATGTATATACATATATGTATATATATACACACTTTGTATGTTACATATATTTTGTATATTTTGTCTTGCTACATTGTATGTTTTTAGTAATTTATCCATTTCTATTAAGTTATCCAGTTTGTTGGTGTAATAGTCTCTAAAAACTGGTCTTTCATAGTAGTTTCTAATGATCCTTTTTTTTTTTTTAAAGATTTTATTTATTTATTTGACAGAGAGAGAGATCACAAGTAGGCAGAGAGGCAGGCAAAGAGAGAGGAGGAAGCAGGCTCCCTGCGGAGCAGAGAGCCCAATGTGGGGCTTGATCCCAGGACCCTGAGATCATGACCTGAGCCGAAGGCAGCAGCTTAATCCACTGAGCCACCCAGGTGCCCCACTAATGATCCTTTTTACTTTTCATTTCTTTTTCTTTTTCTTTTCTTTCCTTTCTTTTTTTTCTTTTCTTTTTTCTTTCTTTTTTTTTTTTTTAAGAGAGAGAGAAAGAAAGAGCGCATGCATGCATGTGGGAAAGGTGGAGGGAGAGATCTTTTTTTTTTTTTTTTTTAAGATTTTATTTATTTATTTGACAGAGAGAGATCACAAGTAGACAGAGAGGCAGGCAGAGAGAGAGGGGGAAGCAGGCTCCCCGCTGAGCAGAGAGCCAATGCGGGACTCGATCCCAGGACCCTGAGATCATGACCTGAGCCGAGGGCAGCGGCTTAACCCACTGAGCCACCCAGGCGCCCCGGAGGGAGAGATCTTAAGTTAACTCCTAGCTAAGCCTGACTTTGGGCTCATCTCACAACCCTGAGATCATGACCTGAGCCAAAACCAAGAGTCAGACGCTTAATCAACTGAGCCCAATCCTTTTTATTTCTGTGGCATCAATGATAATGTCTCTTTTAAAAACTCATTTGAATATGTTCTTTTTTCTTAGTCTAAGGGTTTATCAATTTTTTAATCTTTTCAAGTAACCAACTTTTAGTTTTATTGGTTTTTCCTATTGTTTTTCTATTTTATTTGTTATTTCTGCTCTGACTTTTGTTATTTCCTTCCTTCTGCTAATTTTGATCTTAGTTTTTTTCTTTTTTCTACCTCACTGACATGTAAAGTTAGATGGTTTATTTGAGAGCTTTATTTTTTAATGTAGGTGCTATGAAGTTCTCTCAGTACTATTTTTTTCTGCATTCCGTAACTTTTTATATGTTGTGTTTTCATTTTTGTTTGTCTTGAGGTATTTTCTAATTATTTCCTTAAATTCTTCTTTGACCCATTGTTGTTTAAGAATGTGTTGTTTAATTTTCACTTGTAAATTTTCTAGTTTTCCTTTTGCTGATGATTTCTGGTTTCATTCTATCATGGGAGAAAAGGTACTCAGTATGATTTCAATCCTCCCTAATTTGTTAGGATTTTATTTTGTCACCTAACATCAGATATATCTTGGAGAAAGATGTGTGTACCTTTAAGAGATATGTATATTTTGCTGTTGTAAATGTTCTATATATATTATTAGGTTTGTTTGCCTGTTCAAGTTCTCCATTTATTTTTTTTTATTATTATTATTTTTTTTAAGATTTTATTTATTTATTTGACAGAGAGAGAGATCACAAGCAGGCAGAGAGTCAGGCAGAGAGAGGGGGGAAAGAGGCTCCCTGCTGAGCAGAGAGCCCGATGCGGGACTTGATCCCAGGACCCTGGGATCATGACCTGAGCTGAAGGCAGAGGCCTTAACCCACTGAGCCATCCAGGCGCCCCCAAGTTCTCCATTTAAAAAAAAATTTTTTTATTGAAATTCCATCTGTTCCATTATTTAAAATGAGGTATTAAATGTTCCTATTGATTGCCATAGATACTTTCTGTTTTGTCAATGTTGACTTTATATATTTAGGCACTCTGATGTTGGATACACACATATAATATATATTTATAATTTTTCTATCTTACTGGTCAATTGATGCTTTTATTGTTATATAATGTCCTTTTTTGTTTCTTGTGACTTTTTTACTTAAATTCTATTTTGTCTGATATCCGCGCAACCACCCCTGTTCTCCTTTGGTTACCAATTGCGTCAGATATCTTTTTCTATCACTTCACTTTCAGCTTCTGTGCTTCCTTAAATCTAAAGTGACTTTCTTGTAGACAGGGCATAGTTGAGTCTTCTTTTTCTTTTGTTATCTGTTCAACCATTTTATGTCTTTTGATGGGGGAGTTTAAACTATTTACATTTAAAGTAATTATTGATAGAGAAGACTTACTATTGCTACAGTGTTGTTTTCTGTTAGTCTTGAAGAAGTACACCTCAGAGATATTTTGGGTTTGGTTTCAGACCACCATAATAAAGCAAACACTGCAGCAAAGGGAGTCAAATAATTTTGTTTGTTTGTTTCTCAGTGCATACAAAAGTTATACTTCACTATGATGTAGTTTATTAAATATGCAATAACATTATGCCTAAAACAATGTACATACCATACCTTAATTTAAAAAAATATTGCTAAAAAATGCTAACCATCACCTGAGCTTTCAGAAATTGATATCATTTGGCTAGTGGAGGGTCTTGCCTAAAAGTTCCTGACTGCTTGCTGATCAGGGTGTTGGTTGCTGAAGTTTGGCAATTTCTTGAAATAAGACAGCAGTGAAGTTGGCCACACCAGTCAGCTCTTCCCTTCATCGCTATCTGTTTGATAGCATTTCACCCACAGTAGAATTTCTTTCAAAATTCGAGTCAAGCCTCTCAACCCCTATTGCTGCGTTAAGCTAAGTTGATATAATATTCTAAATGCTTTATTGTCATTTTACAGTCTTCATAGTATCTTCACCAGGAGTAGATTCCATCTCAAGAAACCACTTTCTTTGTTTGTCCATAAGAAGCAACTCCTCTTCCATTAAAGTTTTATTGGGAGATTGCCACAATAGAGTCAAATCTTCAGGCTCCACTTCTAATTCCAGTTCTCTTCCTGTTTCTACCACATCCACAGTTACCTTCTCCATTCACAAAGCATTCTAACTAGAAATTCTTCTGAGCAACAGTACTATCTGAAGATGAGAAAAAAATCAGTTTATTTCAGTAAAGCAAATAGCATAATAAATTTACATCACAAATATTAGTGAATCAAGATTAATTAAAAAACCCTATACCTTGTTTCTAAAAGGCACGAAAAACCTTAGATATAGTTTTCAAGAGATAACTAAAAGCAAAAAAAAAAAGGATCAAATAATAATTTGTAGTATTCAACTATGAAAATTTTGCATTTCAGTAAAATAAGCTAAAACAGCAACCCATGTCATTATATTAACATGAAAAATAAGTTTTTTAAAAAAATAAGAGCACTAAGAATAAAAATAGAAACACAACTATTTCCATTTTTATTCTTAATTTAAATTCCAGCAAATATTTCATTAGTGTATACTCACATTAAATTCCAGCAAACATTTAATAGCGTGTATACTCACGCTATTTTCCAATTTTGCCTGACTTTTGTCTTACTTTTGTCTTACAGCTGCACCCTCCAGTCCCCCCTGACACCTTTCTCTGGACCTCTTCTTTATAAGAGTCTCCCCCTGCAACTTTTAGGTGGCTGTGGTTAACCTAAACTCTTTTTCATTTTTTGGGCTAAAAGGATGACAGGGGTTTTGTTTTTACCACCCCTGCCATGCCCCCAGGAGAGAAAATGCATGTGCACAAACACAGGGAGCAGGAGTAGAGGGAGAAGGAGACGGAGGACCCTAAGCAGGCTTGATCTCAAGACCCTGAGTTCATGACCTGAGTGGAAGAGTAGTTCACTCAATAGACAAGCCACCCAGTTGCCCTAGAGTTTTAGCTTTGAAGGTACTGTGGCCTCACCTCAAAGCCATAAGAATGAGAAACTAATCTTAACATCTTTTCTTCTAAGTGTCAACTCCCAAGGAGAGTCTGACTGCTTTTGTTTGCTGTGTTCCCGTGTCTTCCTCTAGGTGGTTTTGGGTTTCCCCTTAGACTTTATAATCATTATTTGTTGGAGGATCTGTTTCGTGGGAATTTACTGAGCTCTTTTGGAGGTGGAAATGGTTATACATATTTCAAGATCACCCTGGCTACAATGACAGTTGGTGAGCTTTCCCAGAAGGGGTATGTAGAGTAAAAAGAGAAGACAGTCTGAAACAAAACCCTGAAAAAAAAAAAATTGAAAAGTGAGAATAACATAAGCCTGCTCAGGATACTTGAGAAGAGTAATGCAAGAAATAGGGTTTGATTCATGCAAATGTAAACAACTTACTGGAAAGGACAGGAAAGAGAGTAATGGAA
Organism: Meles meles; assembly: GCF_922984935.1. Classification (NCBI taxonomy): domain Eukaryota; kingdom Metazoa; phylum Chordata; class Mammalia; order Carnivora; family Mustelidae; genus Meles; species Meles meles. Next base: position 63,707,637 of record NC_060072.1, read on the forward strand.
AAGTGATGGTGCAGTGGGGCAGGAGATTTTTTTTAATAGAATAAGCTTGAAAATTGATTAACTATAGAGCCGTTCCCTATTGCCTCCAGACAAAACTCTCTCTTGAGCACCAAACCTGCCAGCTGTGTATACTTGATGCATGTTTATTTTTAGGAATCTCACACTTGACTTTTGAAAAGGTGATTTCATTGTTTTTAACCCCAAGACTTTTCTTCTCATTTCAAATAACAATGTTAGCACATACGTTTATCCAAACTAGAAACTTAGAAAATAAAATCAGAAAATTCATTTTCCCTTATGCCCACATCTTATTGATTCTCCTCTTAAACTTCTCCAAAGTGTGTCTGTGATCTTTTGTTTCCTTCTTTCCAGCTATTAGGCTTTCTTTTTTTTTTTTTCTGAGATCAGCTTGATTTCTTCTTTGTTTTCTTTCCTTCTTTTCAAATTTTCTTTTTTCTTCTTTTTGCTTTCTCTCTCTCTTGCTTACTTTCTCTCTTTCTTTCAAGATTTTATTTATTTATTTGTCAGAAAGAGAGAGAGAGCACAAGCAGGGGGAGCAGCAGAGGGAGAGGGAGAAGCAGGCTCTCCACTGAGCAGGGAGCCTGATCTGGGGTTGATCCCAGGACCCTGGCATCATGACCTGAACAGAGGCTTAACCATCTGAGCCACCCAGGTGCCCCTGAAATCAGCTTTCTAACAAATTTCTTTGTTACTAAGTCTATTTTTTACATGGATACTGGAATCAACCCTCTAAAATTTAATGTCCTTATGCTACATTTTAAAATACAATTGCATCTCCCAATGTTTGTCATATTTCTATCCTGTTCCACCTACACAGATAATCTTGCTGTTTTTCAAATAATCTCTGTTCTTTCACTACTTGGGCTTTTCCTGTATTTCCTATTTTGTTTTAAATATTTCTTCTTCAATTTCTAGGTTTCTATTCTCTCTTAAAGACATAGTTCAGATGTCACCACACCTATAGAAACTTTAACCAGGATAGACAGTATTAATCATCTTTCCTATGTACTCATGACTTTATAAATTTATAGTATTTATTACATAATTATGCTGGCATTATTTATTGCTTTTGCCCCAGGAAGTTGTTAATACTTTAAGGGCATTTATTATGTCTAGCTTTACTGCCCTTCTTACTCTGCACCTGTCTCAACTCCAAGATGTAGCAGAGTAATTGCTAGTTGGAATTGCTCAATAAATGTTTGCTGAGTAAATGAATTGAGGTTCAAATGAGTTAACCTAGTTAATCATGACTGTACCTCTGGCAAAATAGAAACTTGGAACTGTCTCCTGACTTCAATCCCAGAACTCTTGCCAAAAAAATATAATGAACTAACTTGCCATGATTGCAGGTAAATATAGATTTTATCTCTTAGCTAAATACCAGTAACCTCCTTTTACCTGTGATACTTTAATATCTATTTGATAATTGTGAACATTTGTATCTCTGTTTTGAAATCTTTCAGCCTTAAATTCTCTCCCTCATGGCATCTCCTTTTAATGTTTTTCACTAAAGATTTTGGCGTCCTTATTCTTTTTGATTTTTTTAAGTTTTGAGAAAAATCATCATATCATTCTTTATCTGCACTTCAGTCCTACATTAGGAATAGAATTAAAAATGCCCATCTTATACCTGGGAATAAACCTAACCAAAGAGGTAAAGGACCTGTACTCGAGGAACTACAGAACACTCATGAAAGAAATTGAAGAAGACACAAAAAGATGGAAGATTGTTCCATGCTCTTGGATTGGAAGAATAAACATTGTTAAAATGTCTATACTGCCTAGAGCAATCTATACTTTTAATGCCATTCCGATCAAAATTCCACTGGTATTTTTCAAAGAGCTGGAGCAAATAATCCTAAAATTTGTATGGAATCAGAAGAGACCCCGAATTGCTAAGGAAATGTTGAAAAACAAAAACAAAACTGGCGGCATCACGTTACCCGATTTCAAGCTTTACTACAAAGCTGTGATCACCAAGACAGCGTGGTACTGGCATAAAAACAGACACATAGACCAGTGGAACAGAGTGGAGAGCCCAGATATGGACTCTCAACTCTATGGTGAAATAATCTTCGACAAAACAGGAAAAAATATTCAATGGAAAAAAGACAGTCTCTTCAATAAATGGTACTGGGAAAACTGGACAACGATATGTAGAAGAATGAAACTTGACCATTCTCTTACACCGTACACAAAGATAAACTCGAAATGGATAAAAGACCTCAACGTGAGACGGGGATCCATCAGAATCCCAGAGGAGAACATAGGCAGTAACCTCTTCGATATCAGCCACAGCAACTTCTTTCAAGATATGTCTCCAAAGGCCAAGGAAACAAAAGCAAAAATGAACTTTTGGGACTTCATCAAGATCAAAAGCTTCTGCACGGCAAAGGAAACAGTCAACAAAACAAAAAGGCAACCCACGGAATGGGAGAAGATATTTGCAAATGACAGTACAGACAAAAGGTTGATATCCAGGATCTATAAAGAACTTCTCAAACTCAACACACACAAAACAGATAATCATATCAAAAAATGGGCAGAAGATATGAACAGACACTTCTCCAACGAAGACATACAAATGGCTATCAGACACATGAAAAAATGTTCATCATCACTAGCCATCAGGGAGATTCAAATTAAAACAACATTGAGATACCACCTGACACCAGTTAGAATGGCCAAAATTAGCAAGACAGGAAACAACGTGAGTTGGAGAGGATGTGGAGAAAGGGGAACCCTCTTACACTGTTGGTGGGAATGCAAGTTAGTGCAGCCACTTTGAAGAACAGTGTGGAGATTCCTGAAGGAATTAAGAATAGAGCTTCCCTATGACCCTGCAATTGCACTGCTGGGTATTTACCCCAAAGATACAGATGTAGTGAAAAGAAGGGCCATCTGTACCCCAATGTTTATTGCAGCAATTGCTACGGTCGCCAAACTGTGGAAAGAACCAAGATGCCCTTCAACGGATGAATGGATAAGGAAGATGTGCTCCATATACACAATGGAGTATTATGCCTCCATCAGAAAGGATGAATACCCAACTTTTGTAGCAACATGGATGGGACTGGAAGAGATTATGCTGAACGAAATAAGTCAAGCAGAGAGAGTCAAGTATCATATGGTCTCACTTACTCGTGGAGCATAACAAAGAAGACGGTGGACATGGGGAGATGGAGAAGAGAGGGAGTTGAGGGAAACTGGAAGGGGAGATGAACCATGAGAGACTATGGACTCTGAAAAACAACCAGAGGGTTTTGAAGGGGTGTGGGGGTGGGAGGTTGAGGAACCAGGTGGTGGGTAATAGGGAGGGCACGTACTGCATGGAGCACTGGGTGTGATGCCAAAACAATGAACACTGTTATGCTGTAAATAAACAAATAAAAAAATGCCCATCTTATAGGGTTATAGTTAGATTAAAAGAAAGCACATTTATAAATCTATCTATATTAACTCATTTCATATTCTTTTAAAATCCTAGTTCATTGGAGAGATTCTTTGGTGGCTATATATTTACATCTATTGCCTTTTTCCTTTTTAAATTTTAATTTATTTTTTATTTTATTTAAATTCAGTTAATAAGCATATAGTGTACTATTGGTTTCAGAGGCAGAATTCAATGAACTTTTTCCTTTCTTTAAAGAAGTTTAGAATTATACCATGAGAATTCCACTTTTTTGAATCTCTTATCTTAAGCTAATTTGCCTTTTAAGATTGCAAATATGAGCTCTGAAAAAACTTTCAGAAATTTCCTCTCAGGAAATTTCAGAGTTTATATTTGATTATATTTATATCTGCTTTAATGAGGTGTTCTGTTACGTTCTGAAATTTTCTCCTCTTTGATTTCACAAATGAGTGCTTTGGTGGTCAGCATTTAGATGAGTTCACTTTTCTATTTCTTCAATCATCAATAAATCATATTGTCAATATGCTCATTACTGATTCTGCGATGCCTATAATAGCATATGGCATAAAATTGTGTTTAGCTAAATGATCATAAGTCCAGTTTTGCTCTGAATGAACCTGAAGTTAAAAACTGGATGATTGGTATCTCATAATGGTAATAAAAATACATTTGTCTGTGCTTACTATATGGCTAGCACTATGCCAAGAATTTTATATATATTATTTAAATTAATCCACCTAACAACTTTACTAAAATTATCTCCATCTTAAAACTTAGAAAACTAAAAAATGAGAGTTTTTTTTTTCCCTTTTTATTAATTTTTTCAGCGTAACAGTATTCATTCTTTTTGCACAACACCCAGTGCTCCATGCAAAACGTGCCCTCCCCATCACCCACCACCTGTTCCCCCAACCTCCCACCCCTGACCCTTCAAAACCCTCAGGTTGTTTTTCAGAGTCCATAGTCTCTTATGGTTCGCCTCCCCTCCCCAATGTCCATAGCCCGCTCCCCCTCTCCCAATCCCACCTCCCCCCAGCAACCCCCAGTTTGTTTTGTGAGATTAAGAGTCATTTATGGTTTGTCTCCCTCCCAATCCCATCTTGTTTCATTGATTCTTCTCCTATCCCCCTACCCCCCCATGTTGCTTCTCCATGTCCTCATATCAGGGAGATCATATGATAGTTGTCTTTCTCCGATTGACTTATTTCACTAAGCATGATACGCTCTAGTTCCATCCACGTCGTCGCAAATGGCAAGATTTCATTTCTTTTGATGGCTGCATAGTATTCCATTGTGTATATATACCACATCTTCTTGATCCATTCATCTGTTGATGGACATCTAGGTTCTTTCCATAGTCTGGCTATTGTAGACATTGCTGCTATAAACATTCGGGTACACGTGCCCCTTCGGATCACTATGTTTGTATCTTTAGGGTAAATACCCAGTAGTGCAATTGCTGGGTCATAGGGTAGTTCTATTTTCAACATTTTGAGGAACCTCCATGCTGTTTTCCAGAGTGGTTGCACCAGCTTGCATTCCCACCAACAGTGGAGGAGGGTTCCCCTTTCTCCACATCCTCTCCAGCATCTGTCATTTCCTGACTTGTTAATTTTAGCCATTCTGACTGGTGTGAGGTGATATCTCATTGTGGTTTTGATTTGTATTTCCCTGATGCCGAGTGACGTGGAGCACTTTTTCATGTGTCTGTTGGCCATCTGGATGTCTTCTTTGCAGAAATGTCTGTTCATGTCCTCTGCCCATTTCTTGATTGGATTGTTTGTTCTTTGGGTGTTGAGTTTGCTAAGTTCCTTATAGATTTTGGATACTAGCCCTTTATCTGATATGTCGTTTGCAAATATCTTCTCCCATTCTGTCAGCTGTCTTTTGGTTTTGTTAACATGGAAAAATGTTCCATGCTCCTGGATTGGAAGAATAAATATTGTGAAAATGTCTATGCTACCTAAAGCAATCTACACATTTAATGCAATCCCTATCAAAATACCATCCATTTTTTTCAAAGAAATGGAACAAATAATCCTAAAATTTATATGGAACCAGAAAAGACCTCGAATAGCCAAAGGAATATTGAAAAACAAAGCCAAAGTTGGTGGCATCACAATTCCGGACTTCAAGCTCTATTACAAAGCTGTCATCATCAAGACAGCATGGTACTGGCACAAAAACAGACACATAGACCAGTGGAACAGAATAGAGAGCCCAGAAATCGACCCTCAACTCTATGGTCAACTAATCTTCGACAAAGCAGGAAAGAATGTCCAATGGAAAAAAGACAGCCTCTTCAATAAATGGTGCTGGGAAAATTGGACAGCCACATGCAGAAAAATGAAATTGGACCACTTCCTTACACCACACACGAAAATAGACTCCAAATGGATGAAGGACCTCAATGTGAGAAAGGAATCCATCAAAATCCTTGAGGAGAACGCAGGCAGCAACCTCTTCGACCTCAGCCGCAGCAACATCTTCCTAGGAACAACGGCAAAGGCAAGGGAAGCAAGGGCGAAAATGAACTATTGAGATTTCATCAAGATCAAAAGCTTTTGCACAGTAAAAAATGAGAGGTTTAACTACATGTTGACTCTGTACCAGATTTACAATCTTAATTGGGGGAATAATAATTTATCCAACATTCCAAAAACATTTATTGAGTCTTTCCTCATTACATGTCAGGCATCCGAGTTTGATGGAGAGCCTGATAACATTTTCTCTGTTTATTCATTAGAAGAGAGTCAAAACTCGAAGCCTTCCAATTCCTCATAGCAGACTGAGCATAAGACAGAAGCCACATCTTCCTCCCTCCACTTTTAATAAATAATCTAAAGGGTGTTAAAAGCAACTCATAATTCTGTTAAAAAACAAGAAGGGATATATTCTGTAAATCAGAAACCATGAGGATTTTCTGAAAGGTAAATAGTGAAAAGACTAAAAAGAGATTCTAGCCCAAGACAGGTACAAGAGAAGAAAACTGTAAAGCACGGAAATGACTCCAAGTATATATCAAAAGCAAAGACACTGATAACGGGAGGAAGAGAGGTCCCAGGGAAACTGACAGGAGGTTGGTTGGGTATCCCACTCATTCAGTAAGTGAAAACATGCATCTTTCCTTGTTTAACAGGCCTCCCCTGATCATCAACATACCCCACTTAGTAATGTGAACATTTTAACTTTGCTTAGCATGAACATTTTAACAATATTTTATCTTATAATCTACTAGCACAGTTGTCTTTCCATTTATTTGATCTTTGATTTCTTTAACAATGTTTTGGTAGTATTTAAGATACAAGTCTTTCACCTCCTTATTAAATATTTTATTCCTTCAATGCTATAATAAACAGGATTCTTTTTTAAATTTCCTTTTCAGATTGCTTATTTTCAATGGATAGAAACAACTGATTTTTGAGTGTTTTTTATCCTGTATCTTTGCTGTACTTGTTTAGCAGTTCTAATAGCTATTTATATGTGGAATCCTTACAGATTTCTATGAATAAGATCATGTCATCCATAAACTAGTAATAATAATAACATTATGTATAAATAAATAATATAATAAAAATATAATTTTGCTTCTTTTCCAGTTTGTATGCTTTTAATTTTTTTTTTCTTGTCTAATTACTCTGGCTGGAACTACCAGTACTGTGTTGAGTAGTAGTGGCTACAGTGGGCGTGCTTACCTTGTTCCTGATCTCAAAGGAAAAGTTTTCAATATTTCCCCATTGAGTATGATATTAGATATAGGCTTTTTACATATGGCCTTTATCATGTTGAGATAGTTTCCCTCTTTTTTTTTTTAAGATTTTATTTATTTATTTGACAGAGAGAAAGATCACAAGTAGGCAGAGAGACAGGCAGAGAGAGAGGGGGAAGCAGGCTCCCCGCCTTGCAGAGAGCCCGGTGTGGGGCTCAATCCCAGAACCCTGAGGTCATGACCTGAGCTGAAGTCAGAGGCTTAACCCACCGAGAAACCCAGGTGCCCTGAGATAGTTTCCTTCTATTCCTAGTTTGCTGAGTGCTTCTAACATAAGGCTGTTGAATTTTGTGAAATGTTTTTTCTGCATCTGTTGAGATAATTATGTGGTTTTATTCTCCATTTTGTTAATGTGATATATTACTTTAATTGATTTTCATAAGTTAGATTTTCAACAACCTGACTTGCATTCCAGTTATAAATTCCACTTGGTTATGATGTGTGATCCTTTTTATGCACTGTTAATTACTGTTTGCTAGTATTTTGTTGAGAATGTTTACAATAGTAGTAATCAGGGATTCTAGTCTGCAGTTCCTTGTGATATCTTTGTACGGCTTTGATATTAGGTCATGTGGCCTTATTTAATGAATTTGGGAGCATCCTCTCCTCTTCAATTCTTTTGAAGTGTTTGAGAAGGATTAGCATTAATTATTTAAATGTTTGGTAGAATTCTCCAGTGTAGCCATCCTGTCCTGGACTTTCTTTGTTGAGAAGTTTCTAACTACAGCTTCAATCTCCTCACTAGATACAGGTCTGTTTAGTTTTAATTTCTTCATTACTCAATCCTGGTAGGTTGTTTCATTTCTAATCATTTATCCATTTCTTCTAGGTTATCCAATTTTTTGGCATATAATTGTTCATAGTATTGTCATAACTTATTTTATTTCCATGACATTATTTGTAATGTCTCCTCTTTCATTTCTAGCTTTAGCTATTTGTGTCTCCTCTCTTTTTCTCAGTTAATCTAAGTGTTTATCAATTTTGTTGATTTCTTCAAAACCCAACTCTTAGTTTCATTGATTTTTTGTATTGTTTTTCTATTCTTTTTTCATTGATCTCTACTCTAAAATCCTTATTATTTACTTAATTCTGATAACTTTGGGTTGAGTTTTTTCTTCTTTTTCTACACCCTTGAGGTATAAGGATAGGTTGTTGATTTGAGATCTATTTTTTCAATGTTATCATCTATCACTATACATTTTTAATAGTGCTTTTATGAGACCCATATGTTTTGGTATGTAGTGTTTTCATTTTCATTTGTCTCCAGATAGTTTCTAAATTCTCTTGTGATTTCTTCTTTGATTTATTAGTTGTATTGTTTAATTTCCACATATTTGTGGATTTTTCTGTGGTCAATGAGAATGAATACATTGTATGCTTTCAGTTTTATTCAGTTTGTTAGGACTGTTTTGTGACATAACATATGGTCTGTTTTGGAAAAGGTTTCATGTATACTTGAGAACAATGTATATTCTGCTGATAGATGGAGTATTCTACAAATGTCTGGGTCCAAATGGGTTTAATTGGCTTACTGTGTGGTTCAAATCTTCTGTTTCCCTATTGATTTTCTATCTGGTTGTTCTATTAACTATTAAATGTGGGGGTATTGGATCTCTTATTCTTTTTTTTTTAAAAAGATTTTCTTTATTTGACAGGCAGAGATCACAAGTGTCCTAGATCTAAAGTGAATCTCTTGTACACAGCATGTGGTTGAATCTTATTTTTTTTAATCAACTCAGGAAATCCATGTCTTTTAAATAATGTACTTAATCAAGTTACATTTAAAGTAATTATGAATAGCAAAGAACAATTATCATTTTTTCATTTGTTTTCTTTCTGTCTTAAAATTTTTTGTTCTCTTTTCCTCTCTTGATGTTTCTCTTCATGTTTATATTTTTTGTAGTGATGTATTTTATTTTTTTTTCATTTCCTTTCATTTCCCTTTATGTATACTCTATAGACAATAAATTGTATTATTGTATTTTATATTTCCTTTACTAGGGAATTTTATATTTGGTATGGTTTTGTGTTGCTATTCATCATTCTTTCACTTCAACTTGTAGAAACTTCAGTGTTTCTTTAAGGCAGATCCAGTGGTTATGAATTCCCTCAGCTTTGACTTATCTGAGAAAATCTTGATTTCTTATTCTTAAAGGACAGTTGTGGGGTGCCTGGGTGGCTCAGTGGGTTAATTCTGTGCCTTTGGCTCAGGTCACGATCTCAGGGTCCTGGGATTGAGCCCCACATTGAGCCCCAGCAGAGAGCCTGCTTCCCCATCTCTCTCTGCCTGCCTCTCTGCCTACTTGTGATCTCTCTCCATCAAATAAATGAAAAAAATATTTTTTAAAAAAAGGACAGTTTTGACAGATATAATATTCTTTCTTGGCAGTCTTTTTCTTTTAGTACTTTGAATATTTTATTCTATTCCTTTCTAGTTTGCAAGATTTTTTTTTTTAAGATTTTATTTATTTATTTGACAGAGAGAGATCACAAGTAGGCAGAGAGGTAAGCAGAGAGAGGGGGGAAGCAGGCTCCCCACTGAGCAGAGAGCCCCGATGCGGGGCTGGATCCCAGGACCCTGGGATTGTGACCTGAGCCGAAGGCAGAGGCTTTAACCCACTGGGCCACCCAGGTGCCCCTAGTTTGCAAGGTTTTTTTGCTAAAAAATCTGATGATAATTTAATGGGAATTCCCTTGTATGTGATGAATCATTTTTCTCCTACTACTTTTAAGATTGTCATTTTGTCTGTGACTTCTGACAATTTAATTATGATATATTTGGTGTCATTCTCATTACATTTATCCTAGACTTGCTTCTTTGAATTTATCAAATGTGCACATACATTTCTTTACTGAGATTTGGGAAATTTGGAGCTATACTCTTTGAACAATTTTTCTGCCCCTTTCTCTTTCTTCTTCAGGTATTCTCATAGTGCAAATACTGTTTTTCTTGATGGTGGTGTTACATAGGTCCTTATATTCTTCATTTTTATTCAATCATTTTTTTCCTCCTCTTGGATCAGTCTTTGAATTTGTTGATTCTTTTTCTGTCTGGTCAAGTTTAATTTTGAGCTCCTCTGGTGAAGTTTTCAATTCAGGTAATGTTTTCTTCAGTATCAGAATTTCTGTTTGATTCTTCTTCCAAGTTTCTGTTGCATCATTAATAATCTCACTTTGCTTATGTATTGTTTTTCTGATTTCATTTAGAGGTATATCTATTCTGTGTTTTAATTCATTGAATATCCTTATGATGATAATTTTGAATTCTTTTTCTGGCAATTCATGTATCTCCATTTCTTTACGGTCAGTTTTGAAGGTTTAATGTCTTTCTTTGAATGTGTTATGGTTTTCTGTTTCTTTATACGTCTTACTAGTTTTGTTGTTGGAAATTTGGCATTTGAAGGATCAGCCATTTCTCTCAGACTGTGTGGTTTTGTACTGGATGAGTTTAACTATGTAGCCAGGCTAGAGATTGTCTAGACCTCTCAAGTTTTTTCTGGGTGTTTGTTCTCCTTGGGCTATTAGGGAAGTTTGCTGGTGTCTACTTAGGACTTCTGCCCAGTGCCCAAGATACTGCACCCTCCCTGATTTAGCAAATTACGATACTGGTGCTCCACCTAGTGTCTGTCCTTGGTACTACGGATTCTGGTTCATTGTTCATTGTCTATTTTGAACTTCTCAAATCTGGCCACACACTTTTGTCAGTACTTGAATACAAACTGGTCCCTCGTGCTGCCTCCTTACAAGCCAGAACATTGGATATAAGTTCTATTCCTTTCTCTTCCCAGACAGAATATGGGAGTTGGGGGTTTTGTTCCAGTCACATCAGTGATGCTTGGTTGGGGAAGGCTCTGGCAAGAAAGTTGAGAGTGTCACAGATTTTCCTACTGAACTTGTGCAGTTGGCTTCACACTGTATAGGATGCAAAATTATTTCAAATGATTTGTGAATTTCTCACAGAGATATTCAGTTTGTTGTTGTTAAGCTTATATAGCCATGGGGTAAGGAAGATTGAGGGTTCCTATTTTGTCATCTTGTGGACATTACTCCCATCTCCATTTCTTAATTTCTGGTATCAATAACATGATTCTTTTGAAATTATTAAAACCGGAAAATTTTCCTTTCTGTTCTATAAAGATAATAAATGATATTATAATATGTCAAAATTGGCTTTCCATGAAGAAAATATTGATAATTTTTTCTAATCTGTCTGGACAAATTTATTATTTTTGTCCTGTGAGCCTTTGTTGTTCCCTTTACCAACTTAGCAAAACTGACTTTGATACCCTTCCATCTTTGGTGTTTCATTCTTAGATGACTTCCTATGTTTCATATAAGAATTCTTAGTTATTTCTAATAAGTTGTAGTATTTACAACTTTTCTCAAGCTCTTTCAACTTCATTGCAAGGAGGAAAGTACGCACATTTTTCCAGCCATGGAATGGTTGTACTGGACCTTTTATCTCCTTCTCCAAGCACCTCATGTAAGACACATAGTAAGTTCTAGTTAGACAACAGTTTAACATGCTTTTTATCATCTTTGTAGCAGACACTGTTCTAAGTCCTGGGGATAGGGGCACCTGGGTGGCTCAGTGGGTTAAAGCCTCTGCCTTCAGCTCAGGTCATGATCCCAGGGCCCTGGGATCAAGCCCTGCATGGTGCTCTCTGCTCAGCAGGGAGCCTGCTTCCTCCTCTCTCTTTGCCCACCTCTCTGCCTATTTGTGATCTCTGTCTGTCAAATAAATAAATAAAATCTTAAAAAAAAAATTCTAAGCCCTAGGAATACAGCAGTGAACAAAACAGACAAAAAAAAAATTCCTTCACTGATGAAAGTTATAGTGAGGGCAATGTATATTACATACATACATAAAATACCATGAGAGGAATGTGGTATAATTTTAAATAAGATGGATAAGGAAAGCCTCACTCTGAAAGATACATTGAGGAAAATCCTCAAGGATGTGAAGGAGTGAGTGACAGGGGAATAACTATGGGGAAGAGATTTCCCTGCAAGAAGAAAAGGAAGAACGAAGAACCTGTGGCAAAATAATAAGCCAGGAATGCTCAAGGTAAAACAAGAAGGCTCTTGTGGATGGAGAGCAATGAGCAAGAATAGAGTAACAGAAAATGAGATCCAAAAGGTACAATGGAATATTGTTAGGGAAGGGATAATCAGGGGAGGACAGGTCATTTAGAACATTGTAGGCTATTGGAAAGACCAGATATTACTAAGAGTGAGATGGGAAAACAGGGAGCAGTGGCATAATCTAATTTTTATTTTGAAATAATTTTTGTAGTTACTGTGTTAGAAGAGACTGTGGGAGGGATGAGAGGAGAAGGAGAAAGATCTAATAAGAGGCTAATGTGATGATCCAGGTTAGACATGATGGTGGCTACCACTGGTGGTACAGGAGGTAATAAGAAAGGTCAGTTTGGGATGCTATAAGAAAATATCACATACTTGATTGCTTAAACAGAAATTTATTTCTTGTGGTTCTGGGAGCTGGAAGTCTTGAGATCTGGGCACCAGCATAGTTGAGTTCTGGTGAGAATGTTCTTCCTCACTTTCAGATGGCTATCTTCGTGTGTCCTCACAAAGCAGGGAGAGAGAAATAAGCCTTTCTAAGGACAGTAATCCTATCATGAGGGCTCTACCTTTATGACCTAATTCCCAAAGGACCTATTTCCAAATATCATCACATTAAGGATTAGGGTTTCAACATATGAATTTAGTGGGGACACAAATATACAGTCCATAGTAGAATCATATTTTAATGTTAGATATAAAAGGAATTTACTTATGGGTATAAATGTGGGCTTTAAAAAAGATGAATCAACACATTTTGTTAAAATGAGTTTGAAAATAAAATATCTATAACCAGTAAAGTTAAAGTTTTTTTGTTTTAGAATGTTGAATATACTGCTTTGTTGTTTTCATTTTTATTTTGACATCTCCAGTAATAATGAGGTTTTGTTCTGTCTTCTTTTGTTCTGTTTTTATTTTTTAAAGATTTTATTTATTTATTTGAGAAAGAGAAAGAGTGAGAGCAAGGTGAGCATGAGAGGGGGAAAGTCAGAGGGAGAAGCAGACCCGCTGCCAAGCAGGAAGTCCAGTGCAGGACTTGATCCTGGGACTCTAGGATCATGATCTGAGCTGAAGGCAGTCGCTCAACCAACTGAGCCACCCAGGTGCCCAAAGTGAGGTTTTATAAATTTTTTAAAAAGTTCCATTTTCCGGGGCGCCTGGGTGGCTCAGTGGTTTAAGCTGCTGCTTTCAGCTCAGGTCATGATCTCGGAGTCCTGGGATCGAGTCCCACATCGGGCTCTCTGCTCAGCAGGGAGCCTGCTTCCCTCTCACTCTCTCTGTCTGCCTCTCTGCCTACTTGTGATCTCTCTGTGTCAAATAAATAAATAAAATCTTTAAAAAAAAAAAAAGTTCCATTTTCCAGCAGACTTCCTGGAAAAGCCATCTTTGAGAATGTCTAGCCACTCCCTGCACAACCTATACGATCATGGGAGGGGATAAAGAATAGCTTATCATCACCCCATCTCAGGTCATTATCTAGCTTCTCAAAAATCAATTAGTAATGTAAAATGAAAAATAACAGCCTTGACTACCCTGCTCTAATTATCTCATGTTGTAAACAAGTTTGAAAATGATGCTTTATCCATATAGTGATGATAACCTTAAAAGGACTAGGAAGTACCAATTGGTATAGAGGAAAGTTGAGTATGATTTTGATGATAAAAATAATCTTTTTAAGTAAAGAAGATAAGTTATTTTTAATTTGATGCATATATAAGCATAGTCTTTTTATTAATCATTTTCTCTTTTCTTTCTGCTTTTTCTTAGATGTTTTTAGTGGCCCTGTCATTCAGCTTTATGTGTAAGGCACTAGGTGGAACCGTTATGAAAAGCTCCATCACTCAAATAGAAAGGAGATTTGACATATCATCTTCAGTTGCTGGCTTAATTGATGGAAGCTTTGAAATCGGTAATTTTTATTTCTATTTTTATTATTAGCAACAAGATCTACAGAGGTTAAAAACTGTTCATACAGCTCTACAGCACTGATTTTCAATCAGGAGTAAATCTGCCCCCCAGGGACAATTTGATGATATCTGATGTTATTTTTGATGGTCATAACTGAGGGGAGAGAAATTGTTATAGGCATCTAATTGTGGAGGCTGGGGGTGCCACTAAACATCCTACAGTGCATAGGATAACACCCATGACAGAGCATTATCTGGCCCAGAATGTCAATAATGCAGAGGTTGAGAAACCTTGATCTATACCAACTCATTGCTTGCAAACTAATGCTTTGCAAGGCTGTACCTTCCCTCTCTCAAGATGTCCTAGTACAAAAACAAAAACAAAAACAAAAACAAAACAAAAAAAAAGGTTGGAGAGAGGATTATGATTCTGATGATTTGAGAAAAGAGGAACAGCTTTGAAACAACCTCTGTTAGGTTTGTATTGTTTAACTGGGTATAAAATTTGGGATGAAAGGTGTTTTGTTTTTTAGAACATTGAATATATTGCTTTGTTGTCTTTAATCTGGATTTCTCTAATAACAGTGAGGTTTTATGTAATTACTGGATATTATTTTTCTCTTATTTTATGAAATGTTAGCTCATTACCTTACCATCTCCCCTGCATAGATTTTTAAAAATTTTTAAATAATATTCAAGTTTATTAAACAAATTTTTGAAAGTATTGTTAAATGTTTAACTTTCATCAGCTTCAAGGTTTATGTTGCTCCCAAACTTTGCATATGACTGAGTCTGTTAACACCCTCTG
Source organism: Meles meles (assembly GCF_922984935.1). NCBI lineage: Eukaryota > Metazoa > Chordata > Mammalia > Carnivora > Mustelidae > Meles > Meles meles. The sequence goes on from NC_060072.1 coordinate 63,722,639, forward strand.
AATTAATTTCACTCTGGATTCTCCAACATCAATTTCTTCGTACAAATTTTTCTTTGTTTCTTTTAACATTTCCCATGTTTCTTCTTGAGAATGACTAATGAAAACATCATCAATTTTGTCAGGTATCATTAAGCAGTCATTATCTGCAAGCATGATGTCCTCACAGCATCTTCTAAATGTTAGAGTTGTTTCTTTTCCATTTCTTTCTTCCTTCAGCTCTGCTTGTATTCAGTGCAAATTCGTTTTTCTTTTGTTTATCTTCAAAAATAACATTGACAACTTCTCAGCCCCCTTCTTCATGGTGGCTGCTCTTCTTAGGCCCTTTTTAGACTCTTCGGTGATTTGAAGGGTCTCAAAATTATGTCTGTTGTATTAATTACAAATAAGTTTGCTGTTCATTTAGCTTATTTTTAAGACAGATTAGCTATTGAATATTTTTAAAATAATTGTATAAAGGAAGACCCATTTATTCTTTTATAATGAATTCTGTCTTTTTATGACGAAGAGGTTATTATTCCCTGCATACCCTTTACTCTTCCACCTCTGAGATTTAGTGAAATGACCTAAAGTTTTAGTTTTGAACTATTAATTAGCTTTAAATTCTAATTCGGTATGTGTCTCTTTTTACTGAGGAACAGATTCTTAATATTTTTGTTAAACTTTGTGCTATTTAACAGCAATTATGTGGGCAGGGCTTTAGGTTTTACTAGTTTCTTTGCTTACCACTGTTAACTGAATCTTATAACTTAAGATCTCATCTTTAGTTTTTGTGAAGTGTATCTTCAAGTAGTTATTTTTTGCATGAGAAGAATTGAAAAAACATATTTTCCCAACCCTTGCTTGTTGGAAAATGTATTTAGTTTACCATCATATTCAAGTAATAACTTGTCTGATTATAGAATTAAAATTTTAAAATCTCTTTTCCTCAGAACATTTAAAACATTAACCTGGTTTATAATATTCAGTGTTACATATAAGAAATCAATGACAATGTCATTGTCATGCACCTCCTCTTTATCCCTGAATTTCAGAAATTACACCAACATATATCAGGTCTGTTTATCTTACATTACTTAATGCTGGAGAAATATAGAAGTTTGTATCTGAAGGCTTAGGTCTTTCTTTAACTAACGGATTTTTTTTTCTATTATAAAATTTGTTTTTCCCCCTCTATTTTCTTATGTGTTTTCTTCTGAAACATATATAAAGTGAATATTAAATTTCCTCACAATTTTGTTCCTTTAACTTTTTCTGTCTAAAATCCTACTTTTTTGCTTATGCTCATTCCATCAGTCTTCTCTGATACCATCTTCCATCTTGTCCAGTCCCAAAATGTACATGGTTTAATAGTATTTTTAATTTACAAAAATTCTTTATTGCTTTCTTATTTCTTGTCTGCCAGTTCTTATTTTATAGATGCAACCTACCCTTTTACCTCTAGGGAAACTATCTTTTTTTCAGGTTCTCCTCTTTTTAGTTTCTTTATTTAATGGTTTCTCCACAGGTTACTTTATCTGCCAGTTCATTTTGGTGCTGTTACTACATGCTTTTTTCCCTCCATCAAATGTTCAGTAATTCTTGGTTGTTGTCTCTTTGTTATTATACATGTAGCTCCAGATGAGTCAGCTTGGTCATCACTTCTTGACTTGGAATGCTCTTCTTCTCCTTTTTAATCTAAATAATTTATGTCTAAATTACATCTCAAGTGGCCTCTCCTCCAGGAAATTTTATTGTAACCCCTACCTTTTCCTTTCTTTTGTCCAGTAGCACCTCTGTTCATCTACTTATTTTTATCACTGGTATGTAAGTTTCTGGAGGACAAATACTATGGTTTATTCTCTTCTTTATATTTCTAGCTCCTAGCACTATGGCAGGTACTTACTAGGAACTTAAAGAATGGTAGGAGTGAATTAATAAGTGTTTGAATGAACACCTTTCTCTCAGGTCAGGAAGATTTTCTGCTTTTTTTTCCCCAGTCAAAATCAATTCCATCAACTCCTAATTCTTTTTTTTTTTTAATATTTTATTTGACAGAGAGAGAGGACACAAGTAGGCAGAGAGGCAGGCAGAGAGAGAGGGAGAAACAGGCTCCCCACTGAGCAGAGAGCCCGATGCAGGGCTCGATCCCAGGACCCTGAGATCATGACCTGAGCCGAAGGCAGAGTCTTAAACCACTGAGCCACCCAGGCGCCCCATCAACTCCCAATTCTTTAATAAAATTTTGCTTCATTAATAAGAACCAACTTATTCAGGTGCTTTATTTCCTATCTAAATTTCATTCTTCTTCTTCTTAACATCATATAAATTTACAGTGAGTAGTTTAATGTAAGTGCTTTCATCTTCTGAATTAAATTACATGATCTTTGGGGGAAAGCACCATGTCTCATGCTCTATTCATATTCATTCTGGGGCTTTCCATTCTTTTGGACACAAAATTGTACTGGCATTGTTTGTAATAGTGAATCATATCAAAATAATTTACTTCTCTTTTTAGGAAATTTGCTTGTGATTGTATTTGTGAGTTACTTTGGATCCAAACTACACAGACCAAAGATAATTGGAATTGGTTGCTTCATTATGGGAACTGGAAGTATTTTGACTGCTTTACCACATTTCTTTATGGGATAGTAAGTGTTCAACAGCTCTGTGTCATTATCATTTACTTATAAATTAAGCAATCATCTCCTGAGAAGAATACCCACTAAACATGTGTAGAAATGAAGTATATTTTCTGTGTTATAACTAACTTATTGCTTTATCAGCTATAGCTTTTGTTGATTTTGAAATATGAATAGCATGAGGAAGATACACAGTTTCCTAGGAAATAAATGCATTTTTGTGACTTTTTGGTATAACATATACTTCATGTCTTTGTCTATAAGATTTTATTTATAGTCAATAAAAGTTCATCACCTAACCCACTATCATTTCTGTTGAGTGTATTGTTCTTAAGGTCATGGTATATTTATGATTAGAGTCAGATACTAATGACAGAAAACCTAAAATGGTGATGGCTTAAATAAGATAGAAGCTTATTTTCTACATAAAAAAGTAATGTAGCCAGACCAGGCATGATAGGTTCCTGCTTCTTTTTATTGTATTGCTCTGCCTTGCATGCCCTCAGCCTCGTGTTCCAAATTGTGAGAATGTTGTTTCACACAACAAGATAAAAGAAGGCAAGAAGAGCAAGAAGAAACAGTGCATGCTGGCTGGTGCTTAAGAAGTATTTGCAGTATTTCAGAAGTACTTCTAACTTCACATTGACCAGAACTTTGTTACATCTCACATTCAAATATCAAGACAATGGAATAACTAGACTTTATTCCAGATTGCCATACTCCTAGCTAAAAATCCAAACTTCTATTACAATGGAAGGAGAGAAGATGGATATTGAGAGACAATGAACAGTTTCTGCTAAAAATTTTAATTACTTACTCATTGCCAAAGCCAACAGTCATGTCTTTTGGTTACCATAGTAATTCCCTCCCCACCCCCATTTATTTGACCCTCATAAGTACTTTCTTCTCCTGGTACTGCTTCTTTTTATTTTCATTGTATTATGTTCCTTGATTTATTTCCTATATTTGTGGCTTTGTCATGCCCACTGTTTTATTCTGTTGCTGACACCATAATGTCAGTATCACTTAAGCTCTCTCTTCAATCTTCTTCATTTTTCATTCTAGATTATTTGTATGAAGTATGTGCATTAAATGTAGCAATCACATATATTGACTTTTTCTTATACTCAAGTCTATATAATCAATCACCTCATGGGTATCTCCTGCCTAACATCCAATAAGAATTTCCCATCTATATATTCAAAATCAAATTCATCACTGTGCCAAAACTGGCTCAGATTTTTCACTCTTTCAATAAGGACTCATTTAGCCACAAGAAACTGAAACCAAAGTCAAGGGGGCTCATTCTAGATTCTTTCATTATTTCAATACACATGGCAAGTGGTCACCAAATATTGCTTATTCTACCTCCTATCTGTCAAAGTTGTTTCCTTCTTTCATCCCTATTGTTCCTAACCTTGTTGAAGCTTCCCACATCACTGGCCTTGACTTTTTTGCCTTTAGTCTCAACTCCATTCTAACTCATATTCTATACTAAAATATTCATTTTAAAACACAAATCTAATTATTTTACTCCTGCTTAGAACTCCCAATTTCCTATAGCAGTGTTTTTCAAGTGTCAGATTCTGAACCGTCAGTGGACCAGTAAATCAATTCAGATTATCAAAATCAACAATTTTTGAGAGTAGAGGATAGAATAAAATAGAAGAATATACAATGGGAGAACAAACATTGTTCTGCAAAACTTTTGATTGTACATATATTTGTGAGTGTGTGTGCATATGTGTGCATATGTTGTGGTTGTGATAAAAATGTATTTCTTACTGTTGGTCACGGTTGAAAATATTGAATGCCTCTTGCCTATGGATTAATATCTAAACCCATTTACATATGTTTTCACTGTCTTTCTAGCTTCATCTAACTCTGCTCTCTGGGTGGAGAACCACACTCTAGGTTTATGGTTTTCCAAATGTGTCCTAATATGTTATATTTTTGCATATGGTGTTTCTATAACCTTGAATAATTTTCCTCCTTTGTCTACCTAATTAACTCCCATCCATTTTTTTTTTTGCTCTTATCCATTGCTAAGATTTATTTCACATGTCATCCTCATCATGAATTCTATAATCCACCACCTCTCCCACCTCCAAGGAAAGCTAATCATACCTTTTGCCTTTGTGACAACTCAGGACTTGTTATATTAAACTTACCACATGTTTTATTATATATGTTTATTTTATAGAGTAAAAATACCCTGAGTACAAAAGCTGTGTGTTTTATTTCTAGTTCTCTGGAGCTGAGCATAATGCCTGGCCCGCAGTAGGTTGCCCTTGAGGGTCACAGGGCACCTCAGCATCTTTGCATCAGCATTTGTCCCTATTCTAGTTCCATCTCTGTTGTTACTAAGTTCTTCCTCATCAAACTGGACAAAAATTTTTTAAAACTGAGTTTTGTAGACTCAGAAAGTTGAGTGTATTTGAAAAGGAGGAGGGCATGAATATCTATGAAAGAAGATCAAGCAGGTCATTGATTTTAAAAAACGTAGATGAGGGGTGCCTGGGAGGCTCAGTCTGTTAAGCATCTGCCTTTGGCTCAGGTTAGGATCCCAGGGGCCTGGGATTAAGCATCACCTCCCCAGTCAGGCTCCTTGCTCAGTGGTGAGTCCACTTCTTCCTCTCCCTCTGCCCCTCCTCTTCTCCCCCCACCCCTGCTTGTGCTCTCTTATGTGCCCTCTCTCTCTCAAAAAAATACATAAATAAAATCTTTTAAAAAATGTAGATGAATTGGAATGTTTGTAGACTGACTTGTAAAATGCCATTCTAAAATTTAGTAAGTGTTAACAGAAAGTTAATTAGGAAGTGAGACCACTTTTGAAGATAATTCAAATGGATGGATAGACACAGTTAGTGGGGTTGTTTTTTGTTTTTGTTTTAAAGATTTTTATTTATTTATGTGACAGAGAGGGAGATCACAAGTAGGCAGAGAGGCAGGCAGAGAGAGAGGGGGAAGCAGGCTCCCTGCAGAGCAGAGAGCCCGATGTGGGGCTCGATCCCAGGACCCTGGGATCATGACCTGAGTTGAAGGCAGAGGCTTTAACCCACTGAGCCACTCAGGCGCCCCTTGTTTTGTTTTTTAAAAAAAACCTGAAATCAAGGTATTTCATATCTTGAACAGATTATAAGCACTCCTAGAATGATAATCCACCTTTCCTGGGAAGTATTGAATAATATGTCTTAGTGGGCATTCCCATTTCATTTTTACCCATCACTTCCCCTAAAATTCAGGCTGGGAAATTGACAAAAAGGATTCTGATAATTTAGAGAAGAAAATCATGCAATTAAAATGAGAAAATTCTGCTGTAAGTCTGGGAAAATGTAACTATTCAGTAGATAAGCAAAATTTTAAATCTGGTGATATTTTACAGTTACAGGTATTCTAAAGAAACTCTTATTCATCCATCAGAAAATTTAACATCAAGCTTATCAACTTGTTCATTTGATCAAAATTTGTTATTCAATAGAACATTACCTGAGGTAGCAGAAAAAGGTAAGAATTGATAATGTCACTAATAAATACTTGAAAACTGGTCGACTTAATTAAATCTATAAAAATGATTATGATATTTATAAGCAAAAGTGATTAAAATAGGAAAAACATTTGCATCTTATGTACATAAGAAAAAACAATGTTAACATATATAAAGAGCTTTGAAGAAGTAATAAGAAAAGAAGAATATTTCAGTAGGAAATTGGCAAAGAATACATGCATTTAAATTAGGGGAGTGGTATAAATATGTAAAAAATATAATTTTATGAAAAACACTAATTATTATACCAGTTAAAGATTTTTTTACCTATCGAGATACAAATTATGATTATAATTTTTTTACCTTTAGAGGTTTCTACCTATTAGAAGAACATTAAATATAAAAAGATTTTCTACCTATTTTTATCAAAAATAAAAAGGAATGACATAGAGGGAAAGACATCTTATGCATTGCTGGGAGTGTAAAAGTTTCTAACTCTTTGAAAGTTAATTTTCAATATAGTAAAGAACAAAAATATGCAATATGCTTAAATCAGCAATTCTACTTTTATTGACTTAGGAAAATAATCAGGAATGTACACAAGGATTAATTTATAATTATAGCCATGGTGTTTCTGTTTAATAAAATGGAAACTTAGAAATGTTTCATGAGGGGTGCTTGGATGGTTCAGTCAGTTAAGCTTCTGCCTTCAGCTCAGGCCATGATCCTGGAGTCCCTAGAATCTAGCCCCTCCTCAGGGTCCCTGCTCAGCAGGGAGTCAGCTCCTCCCTCTGCCCCTCATCCCACTCATGCTTGCTCTCTTTCTCTCAAATAATAAATAAGATCTTAAGAAAAATATTTCATGAGTAAAAAGTAAGAGATTGATTAAATAAATTACAAAACTTTTATTCGGCATACCACCATACAGTCATTAAAATTTTGGTATAAAAGAAATATTCAAACAAGGGAAAATTGACATAATACGGTGTTAAGTATAAAAAAGTACATTATAATATGCGCTGGACTTTTAAGTATATAATGTACATAAATATTATGCATATTTATATGAACTAAAAATGTGGAGGATATAACAAACACAAGGAACAACTCTCTGTGTTTGGTGGGGTTATAGATAATTTTATTTTTACTTGTTTACTTTTTGCTTTTCTATATTTTCAAATTTTATAACATGAATATGAATCATTCTTACAATTAGAAAAAAGCATAAAATCTTAAATGAAATAATTAAGGCATTAAAGTAGTTGAGTTACTAATAGGAAGGCAAAAATTAATACTTAAAATACAACACTATCTCGTCTACATAGGTTGTGAAAAGGAATCTGGGTCATATATATGGATATATGTACTCCTGGGTAATATGCTCCGTGGAATTGGGGAAACCCCCATAGCACCCTTGGGGATTTCTTACATTGATGATTTTGCTGAAGAAGGACATTCTTCTTTTTATTTAGGTAATGTACAGAAAATACTAGACTTTATGACTACTTTCCCTGCATCTACCCTTGAAATAATAGTGTTCCTAACTCCATTCTTTTACTTACTAAAAAAATATTTTTAGACATGTATAATGTTACTTTCAAAAACATATTGAAAAAGAACCATATATTCTTGGCATCTGATAAAATTGTTTTATAATATTTTCAGGTACCTTGCATGCACTGTCAATGGTTGGTCCAATCATTGGCTTTATACAGGGATCTCTGTTTGCTAAAATGTACGTGGATATTGGATATGTAGATCTCAGTAAGTATAATCAGAACAAGGTAACATAATAACGTTTTTCAAGTACAGGACACCATTCTTCCAAACATTGGATTCACTTTTTCAATAACCCTTTGCTGACTATTTGTGTATGAAGTGTGAGCAAAATAAAAAAAAAAAATAGCATCTCTGAATTGATGTAATGTAGTTTACTTTTTCATCTATGAAGGACAATAATCATTATTGCTCAGAATTTATTGCATTGCAAAATGATTTTTTGCTGGGTGCTTATAATTCTTTATTCTAGGCAATATCAGAATAACTCCTAAGGACTCTCGTTGGGTTGGTGCTTGGTGGCTTGGTTTCCTTGTGGCTGGAACATTATCTATTATGTCTTCTATACCGTTCTTCTTCCTGCCCCAAAATCTGGATAAATCACAGAAAGAAACATCTTTGGATTTGCTCAAAACAAATGAAGAAAGGACTCACATGGCTAACGTGACCAATCACGGGCAGAATGTTAGTGAAAATATTACTGGTAAGTATTTCACATTTATAATCAATTTGGAATTATTAATTTCAGTGAAAGTAGATGAAACTATTTCTTAGTTGCCATTGGATAGAAAGCTTAGTTCTGACAATATCTGATGGAAACCTTTAGAGATTTATAGAGAGCGGTGTTTCAAAGTCCATATCATCTCTCTCTAAATAACTACATCTGGTTCTGTCTTGCTAGACTCTGATACTACTATTTTTTCTTAAAAAATTCCTCCAACTTTTAACTTCTATTACAGTTGGTTAACCTTCTGATTACAGACCCAGATCACAAAATTCTTACCACAAACAGAAATTACAATTTCTTACACACCTGTTTGTAGGCACAAGTTGCTGTACTATTACTGTCATAATGTCACCTGAAATGCAACATTATTATTCTCTTCCTCTCCTTGCACCATAAGAAAAGTGATTTATAATACTACCAGATGTATTGATACAGTATTTTATAGTAGAAAAGCTCTCTATTAGGAATCAGATCTGAGTCCTGGTACTAAATTGAACTTTATAATTTTTTTAACTTTAGTCTTCTCATTTTTGTGAACTTTGAATTATGCTGTCTTTAAGGTAAATATTTACTTAATTATTTTATTATTAACATAACAATATTAAGTGCTAACAAATAAGAGACATTGTATGTCTATTCACCTTGGTTTCTTGAGCATCTAGCATATTGCCTGGGACCCAGTTGAAAACCAAATATTTGTTAAATGAAGGAATAAATGAATTAATGAAATATGCTGTTGTATGGTAGAGTGCTAAGAATACATATGAAGTGAACTGAGCAAGTTGTAAAACAGCATGTATGCATGATTTCATTTTGGGGTAAAAAATAAACTGAGTAGATATTAATGTACATACGGGAAAATGAAGGAAAATATAAAAAATGGTTGACAGTTAGGAATGTAGGGTACTCTGACTTTCTATGTTACATGTTTAGGTGACTTTCAATCTTTTATAACTTTTATTACATTTATAAAATTAATATACTAACCTATATTTAAGCTGTATTATAATATCTTATTTTTTATATTTTTATAGGTTTTTTCCAGTCCTTGAAAAGCATCCTTACCAACCCCCTGTATGTTATAGTACAGTTTTTGTCATTACTGCTAGCCAGTAGCCATATTGGTGCTATTACTTATGTCTTCAAATATATAGAGCAACAGTATGGTCAGTCAGCATCTGAGGCTAACATTTTGCTTGGTAAGACACATTATTTATATTCACTTGATAAGCCAAATACTACCAAGTAATTGAGATTCAAGTGACATTTCTTTGTGAAGGAAATTTTATATTTTAGCAAATATAATTTCTAATTATTCTTTTACAAGTTTTATCAAATCTGTTGATTTTGTAACATCATCATTTCTCTGCATTTGAGGCTGCCTCTCATGTTATTTTTGAGAAGATGAATTCCTAAAAGAAAGTTGTGTGTTAGTGGAACATTTAGCTATAGCATCTGCATAACTGATTTTATAAGGTTGAAATCCTGAGACAATTCCTTTTGTAATTTAATCATTATAATTTCATAATTCATGCACTTTGAATCAGGACTCAGCTACATACAAAAAATGGGACAAAAGAAAAATCAACTTAAACACATCATCGAGGTCTACATAATTCAAATAAGTATCATATTTTAGGTGTTATTTTGTTATAATATCTATTTCCAATGACATATAAGAAAAGGTTTTGTTATATCATTCTTTCCTCACCCCCAGCATAATATGAGATTCTTGGGAGAGCAGTACGTTACCCTGTACAGTACTCAACGCATTGTAGAAACTCAATAAATATTTGATAAATTAAACTGAATTTATCAAGTGATATGTGAGTAGGTCATTAGTAAGCAAGAAAATAATAATTTTTTTGAATACTTTTATTGAGCTTAAGATAAAAATTTAAACTGTGAGAGTTAAGTTTGACTCCCAGGTCATGTTCCCAGCCTGAATTTGTTGTTGCTCTTAGAGGGATCTCCACCCTTAATAGCTCTTGTAGGACAGTGACATGGAAAAATTATACCATAGATCAATCATTTTTAATACCCTATTTAGTCCTGTTGATCATCACAGGGCATAGGTATGTTTGGATACAGAAGAGATATTAATTCTAGTAGTTAACTTTAAAGTGATGGGCAAATTTGGAATGAGTTTTTAAGGATTGGAACTCTTCATTTTGAGAAGATGTAAAGGGTTTTTTAATTTTTTTACTTTTTTACTATGTTCAATTACCCAACATATAGTACATCACTTGTTTTTGATATAGTGTTCAGCGTGTAAAGGATTTTAGATGGTAGGATGCAAGAGTTACAGGCAGGAAGATGATAATTTTGTTGCTGTTTTCCAGAAGAAAAAAAAAGTTCCTCATAAAAACCATTGATTAAAACATTCAAATATCCTAGTCACTTTTGCTATTGGGGAACCCAGATCCTTAGCAGTGGCACCAAGAAATTATTTCTCTTTCTCCCATATAGTACACTGGTCCCCTACCTCCATCCAGGGCTATCAGCTTTCTACTTACGGAATAAGATGGGATGAATTTGGTTGATGCACTCTGTGTTTCCTTTATAAAGATATTTCAGAATAACTGTATTTATATAATCACAATCTTTTTCTCTTCCTTTATTTCTAGGAACCATAACCTTACCAACTGTTGCAACTGGAATATTTATAGGAGGATATATCATTAAAAAATTCAAACTTACCTTGCTTGGAATTGCCAAATTTTCATTTTATACCAGTGTATTGGCCTTCACGTTTCAACTATTAAATTTTGCATTAATTTGTGAAAACAGATCAGTTGCTGGCCTAACTTTGACCTATGATGGGTTTGTATATATCAATATATTAGTTGCAGAATGTATAAACTATCCAATGTGAAAGACTATAAGGAAAAGAGGGCAGATAGCAATCTTAGCTACACTTTCTTTCGGGAGAAATTTCAATTTACAAAATCTTAAAATGCCCACTTCCTAAGATCTCAAAAAATTCTTCTTTTATTCCTAGAAGAATACCTACAAAAGTTGTAATAATGATAGTTATCCTTTATGGGGTGCTATAATGAAGATAGGTACTTTTATCCCCATTTCATAGGTAGGGAGAGCAGAGCTTAGAGAGAACACTGATTACCTAACTAACAGTGTTAAGATTCTGAGTTAAATTGGGGAGTTTAGTCAAATAAATAAATAAAATCTTAAAAAATAAATAAATAAATAAATTGGGGAGTTTAGACTATAAAACTTAAAGTCTTAACTACTACAATTTTGGATGCATTGTAAGAGGAATATAAATAACATTTCCCAAAAGTGACTGAGCAATTTTTATCTACCATTAATTTTTTTTTAAGATTTTATTTATTCATTTGACAGAGAGAGAGATCACAAGTAGAGAGGTAGGCAGAGAGAGAGAGAGAGAGAGAGAGAAGCAGGCTCCCTGCGGAGCAGAGAGCCCGATGTGGGGCTCGATCCCAGGACCCTGAGATCATGACCTGAGCCGAAGGCAGCGGCTTAATCCACTGAGCCACCCAGGTGCCCCTCTACCATTAATTTTAATGGTTAACAACTACCTTTTTTTTTTTTTTTAACAACTACCTTTATAAGAAAGCACTTCCTTATATTATACAGAATTCTCCTTTCCTGCAGGCTAACACTATTTATTCTGGTAATATTGTTATTAGCAGTAGAGTCAACAAATATACTATACATAATTGTATGTCAGACCATATAAAACCCTTACTTTGTGTTATTATCATGTTTTTGAGGTATTCCTAGTACTATAATTCTACCCCATATTAGGGGCAGGATTCTGGTATAGATTTTTTATTACCTCTTGAATATAGCCAATAATTTAAGCTTAGGAAGGTTCACATTCAGACAACAAGGAAATATCTTTGGATAACAGTTGAGTAACTATGATTGCTGCTTATTATTGGCTCTGAGCATTTATACTCTGGATCTTATGAGATGTCAGTTTGAACTTGTCAATTTTCCTCACATTTCTTTACCTTAACACCATCCTATTCTTGGAGACCTGTCAAATTAGTGTTGAATTATCTCTCAGCTTCCTTCTAATCCACCATTATCCACTCCAGTGAAAAACACAGTACTTTAGAACATTGAACTTTCGAGGTAAAAGAACATTAAAGGTCATGAAACCCAAAACCTCTTATATCCTCTTCATTTATTAGTTGAGAACCAGGGGAACTGACTTATTTGAAGTCATACAATGACTTCAAACTGATGCTGCATCACATCAGTAGTTTCAAGGGCTCCCAAGTTGTCAGACATGCTTTAGAGTGGCTTTAGAGCCAGTTGCCTAAAAACAAGTCTAGTAACCAGGCCACCTTTTCAAAAGAAAGCAGCTAGAGTTGTATGGGATTCTCTCCATTCAATAAAATTTTACCAAGTGCCTCCTTAAAGGTCAAAAAGATTTATAATAAGATCACTGCCTTCATGAAACTCATAGTTTAATGATAATAAATTACAGAATTAATGTTTTTAGCATTTATGGAGTGCTAGTAACAGGAGTAAGTTTTTGGAGTATGAATTAGTTCAGAGGTTCTCAGAATGTGATCTGAGGGTCACATATCACAGAATGTGATAGGGGTTCCTGAGACCTTACGGAAACACATTCTAATTTTATTTTTAATAATAATCTAATCTATTTTTATAATAATATCCGGATGGTATTTGCCTTTTTCATTCTTATTTTCTCATGAGTGCATAGTGATATTTTCTAAGGCTACAATAATGTGATTATAACATCAATCTGGTGGCTAATGATGTGTGCTTGTGTATTCTCATGTATTATTTTTTAAAGATTTTATTTATTTGAAAGACAGATCCCAAGTAGGTAGAGGCAGACAGAGAGAGAGTGGGGGAAGCAGGCTCCCTGCTGAGCAGAGAGCTCGATGTGAGGCTCGATCCTAGGACCCTGGGATCATGACCTGAGCTGAAGGCAAAGACTTTAACCCACTGAGCCACCCAGGCACCCCGTATTCTCATGTATTAAAAGAATTTTTTTTTTTTTTGAGAGAGCATGAATGGGGTAGGGAGGGGCAGAGAGAGAGAGAATCTCAAGCAGACTCCCTCTGAGCTCAGAGCCCAACATGGGGCTCAATCTCTCAACCCTGAGATCATGACCTGAGATGAAATCAAGAGTTGGACACTTAAATGAGTGCACCATCTAGACACCTCCTGTATTAAAATTTTTTAGAATTAATTTCTGATTATATAGCTATCAGTGTCAATATGTATAACCCACTTGGACAAAAAAACCTTTGAGGTCCCCAATACTTTTAAGAGTATGAAGGGCTACTGAGAACAAAAGTTTTGAGAACTGCCATATGAATTTTCCCCTCAATATCCCTATGTGGTTAATGTTATTATCTATGACTTACAAATGGCAAAGCTGATTTTAGGAAGAGTAGTTACAACACTGAAGTGGCAGAACTAATATGAGCTCAGGAATATCTCATGGCAGTGTCTGGATTTGGTCATTAATAATAAATGTTTAACATCTCCCAGTTGTATGTTCCCAAACAGAATTAGGTATTAGATGCATTTTAGTAAAATTATTGGTAATAGACTTATGAATTTCTGAATCTTCTTCTTCATGTAAATTACTTCCTTATTCAAAAATAATTTATCAATTCTCAATTATTATCAAGATTTTATGAATTTTAATGAATTTTAATCTATAATCAGAAAATTAATTATACAAATAATTCATTTTTTAACTTTAGCCATATTATAAGATTATATTTTACAAATATAACCATGTTTTACAGATAATCATTATAAAGTATGTTGTCATTTCATTTAAAAACTGTATAGAGTTTTTCTAGTCTTTCTCAACTAATTTTATTATTCTTGATTTTTTAAAAAATTGATCTTTAGGGGTTCTGAAATTCTTATGTAGTTGAAATATAGATTTTAAAATTTGAACTAAATAACACAGATTCATGGGACTTTACAGTAAGCTGAGAAGAACTTTAGTCTATCACCTTATTGAAGAGAAAACTCAGTCTCCGAAAAATGAAGTGACTTGTTTAATGAGTAATTTCTTGGTAGAATCACAAAGATCTCTCATATAAGTTTTATGGAACCTCTTTATGTCTGGGTAAGATAGGAGGTATTAAGTTAATAAATAGTATATAAAAATGCCATTTTGACATCATCACTCATCAAATTTCACTGTCTCATTAAAGTCCAATTGTTTTCCTTATTTCTCACCTCCCTTCTTCCTCCCACTTCCTCTCTCTTTCCTAATGACCTTCTCCTTTTCCTCCCTTCTCTTGATTTTCCTTTCCTGTCCTTCTCTTTCTCTCTTCTCCTCTCTTCCCTCCTTCTTCTTTCTCTCTCTCTCTTTTTGATATGTGTCTACCTTATATTTCCAGAAATAATCCAGTGGCATCTCATATAAATGTACCACTTTCTTATTGCAACTCAGACTGCAATTGTGATGAAAGTCACTGGGAACCAGTCTGTGGAAACAATGGAATAACTTACATATCACCTTGTCTAGCAGGATGCAAATCTTCAAATGGCAATAAAAATTCTATGGTGAGTATTTGTTTTTACTCTTTTCTCTTCTTGATCAACATCACAGATTTGATTTAACAATTACTTATCAAATCTTTCTTTAACTAAGGTCTCTAGTAAAAAGAGAATAGAAAAAGACTCTTAATGTTGTCTGTCATTGTGATGGCTGTGCAGTTGTGTAAATGAAAGCCTCACATAAAATCCTGCTTGAAACACAGATAGGTTTTCCTGTTGCTTAAATCTCATTTGAGATTATTCCCACTTTCCCTCCTTGCATTTATGAGAACATGACCTTCTGGAATTTAAATGCATTTAGGACACCTAGGAAGCACCTCATTTTACTAATTAGATTAAATTAGAGGAACTTTATCCTTCGGAAATTAGGGGAAAGTTCTGATCCAACCACTTGTCAGTACTTCCTTCCTTTCCAGGACAATAATCTATATGCAATTTTGCATGTAGTTCTGACAAGTTTATCTTTAGACTCACTACACTTTGACTTTCCAAAAAATTAATCAAGACTTCATGCTTACTTTGACTGTCCAATTCTTGGCTTCGAATTTTGATTTCCCCAAGGGTGGCACTTCTATCCTAGATAATTTGGGCTTTTGCCTACCTATTCCTAACATTTTCAACAGAAGTGCCATTTCACTCCTCACTCAAAATATTCCCTTCCATACATACTATGGGTTCTTCCTAATTCCCTGAGTTTATTTCCAGTAATTGGGGATCGGGTATCGTGTTCTCTATTCCACTTTCAATCTACTGAGTTGAGGAGTCATATCCTGGGCCATTTTCTTATCACCAACATTAGTGTATAATCAGCTATGATCATTGCTCTCTACCACACAGTTCTGTCTTTGATTTTCAAACTTCTAACTTTTTCTTGTCCATAATCCTACTAATTGTATTGTTGAAGGGCACTGTGAACTTTGAAGAATAAAGCACCTGGATTCTTTGAAGTCAGGCCATGAATTTGCACAAATGTGACCAAAGGGTGGTACTTAAAAACCCATATCTTGGGGCACCTGGGTGGCTCCGTGGGCTAAAGCCTCTGCCTTCAGCTCAGGTCATAATCCCAGGGTCCTGGGATCGAACCCAGCATCGCATCTGGATCTCTGCTCACCAGGGAGCCTGTTTCCTCCTCTCTCTCTGCCTGCCTCTCTGCCTACTTGTGATCTCTGTCTGTCAAATAAATAAATAAAATCTTAAAAAACATATCTTATATTCATGGGTCTAGTGCCTTTCACTGATAGTGCCCCATTTAATCCATGGTCCCACTTGAACCATTAGTGAAGGTCTGGAGGAGACATATTAGAATCATAAAGAAAGCTCTGTGTACTATGGAAACATTTGTCTTAATACCAGCAATGACTATCCAATTTGAGGACTACTATGGAGTTCTTTTACCAAATCCTTAGTAATAAATCATCCCTTAATTGCTCAGAATTATGTCCTAGGTTTTATTTTACTTTTTATTTTTTAAAAGCAGTTTATTTATTTGACAGAGAGAGACGACAAGTAGGCAGAGAGGCAGGCAAAGAGAGAGGGGGAAGCAGGCTCCCTGCTGAGCAGAGAGCCCCATGTGGGGCTCGATCCCAGGAACCTGAGGCCATGACCCTGAGACCGTGACCTGAACCTAAGGCAGAGGCTTAACCCACTGAGCCACCCAGGCACCCCTGTCCTAGTTTTATTGGTCAGTAGGCTTGATACATAAAGGATTTGTCCATATTGTTCCTAGTGAAAAAGTAAAGCTTGATTATCAGCTAAGTATGGGTTCAAATTCTTCTCCAATTCTTCCTTCAGTAAGTAGAATACTAATAGGTTTAAGCTTCCCTTAAACCTTAGTTTAGCCTAGGGTGCCTGGGTGGCTCAGTTGTTAAGCCTCTGCCTTCACCTCAGGTTATGATGCTGGTGTCCTGGGATCTAGTCCCACATTGGGCTCCTTGTTCAGTCGAAGCCTGCTTCTCCCTCTCCCACTTACCCCTGCTTGTGTTCCCTCTCTTGCTGTGTCTCTCTCTGTCAAATAAATAAATAAAATCTTAAAAAAGAAAAAAAGAAAACCTTAGTTTAGCTTAAACTCAAAGCAGAATTTATTGAAACCACCACCTATCTAAATAAACCGCTTGCCAAATTAAATCTCTAAAATCATGTTCCTAAGTTTTCCCTTTCTGTGGTCTGCCCATTGGGGTATTCTGTTGTGTTGCACTTCTCTGGTAATAGCATCATATATCCTATAATCTGTTACTGTGCCTTGGATGTTGTTTTTGTGGACCAAAGTAGGATTCTAGTACCCCTGGCTAGCTCCTATTCCCCTAGACTCTGACCCATTTTAATGGGTAGCTCTGGGGCCAGGTTTTGCCCCCCACAAAACTATATTTTCTGGATTCTTTTAGTAATCCTTCCCTTCCCTTCCTGCTCCTGACACTTAGTAGCATTGTTAAAAACAGTAACTAGGTGTTTTATAGAAAGTAAAAATGAGAGGGAGAAAAATTTATTAAAAAGAACTTATATTAATGAGAAATTATATACAGTGTTTCAAACATTAATTTTTTTCTATTTTTTCCTAATTTTTAATTTAGGTATAAATTAAATGTTAATCGTGAATTGATTTTTTTTTGTTTGCTTAGAGAGGAATCCAGAACTTTTTGCCTTTCAACTATTAAACAACTGTATTTTCAGAACACTTTCTTTAAGCATTGTAAATAATTTAGCTTGAATGGATGAGACTTCTAAATATAATGAAATGTATTTATAGCCCAGCCATATCTTCTAAATATATTCTGCAATATTTCAAAAACTATTTTTTAGGTCTTTTATAACTGCAGTTGTGTGGAAGTAACTGGTGTTCAGAACAAAAATAATTCGGTGACTTTGGGTGAATGCCCAAGAGAGAGTCAATGTACAAAAAAATTTTATATTTATTCACTGGTGCAAGTCATGAATTATTTTTTCTCTTCATTGGGAAGCACCCCAACTATCATGCTGATTTTTAAGTAAGTATGACATTTTAAAAGCATTTTTATGTATATTAGACTATCAATACACCTAATAATATACTTATTTTCCATAATATATTTGGAACACAAATTTGTATTTTGTTACATTTTAATTTTCTAAGAATGCATTTACTTAAGATTATTGTGACACTACAGTGTCATAATTAATGATGAAAAGATTTTATACTTTCTCCTTTTACTAACAATTTTGTGACGTAGACTGATTGGTAATTGCTTCAATTGTGAAAAAAATCTCTGTTGTGATTCTATAAGATGCCTTATACCAGGGTGGGCCTGTCAAAGTGAATCAATTATTGATTTCATTGAAAGAAAACATTTGGGAGCCAGACTGTATAATATAACCAGTCTATAATATTCTAAAGCTTTTAATATAACCTCAAAATAGTTTTTGACCTGGTCTCTCAAATGCCTTCATAGACAAGAAGAAAATAAATGGCAGAATTCATTCCTTTCTGCACTCATTAAACAAATACTTAGACCATGCTTGAAGAATATTCTGGTGAATAAAACACATAAAGTACCTGTTCTCATACAGTTTAGAGTATGACAGGAAAGACTGATGTAAGAAGACTAGGCTTAAAATAAACACATAATTACAAATAGTTATTAGTGCTAGTAAGGAAAAAGTGCTATTAAAGAGAATAAAGAGAAAACTTAATTTAGGATTGAGGGGGGAGCCAAGAGGAAGAGGACTCAGAGACTTCTAAAAAAAAATCTGCATTTAATCTAAAAGTCTAGAGAATAAGTTAACATTAGCAAAATGAAGAACTGTGCAGAAAAGGGTCTAGGTACTGATGCCTCAAGGCCAGAAAGAGCTGGAGTGTTTGAGAAGTGAAAAGAAACTGGCCGGTTGGAACATACTGAGTAAAAGAAAGGGCTATTAACGTAAGATAAAATTGGAGAGTTAGGAAGGGAGCAGATAACACAAGCCTTGTTGGTGAAGTTAATTATTCAGTTACCTAAAACTGAAAACATATAAAAAGTTGCATGCAGGTCTTAAAGATATGCATGTGTAAATATGGTGGCCTAAGTTAACATCTAAATTATATTTTTAAGACCTAGGTGGTTGACTACAAGTTCATTGCCAGCCAATAGCATGGCATAGAAGGGACAGGAAACAAATGGGTTAAGCTTGTTAAATGAGTATATATGAGTAAACTGAGTCTGCAGTAGTTTAATTCTACTCTAACCCAAAATCTTATTAAATTATTTTTACTAGTTTATTCTACAACTGTATCTCCACCTTAATATAAAATGTTTATATTTTATTTAAGTTCATAATTGTTTGAGACTTCAAAAAGAGGTCTTCCATAATTGCCAAATTACAGTTTCATTAACTATCAGAAAAATTCCCTCTCAAAAACCTGAATTAGCTGGGGTGCCTGGGTGACTCAGTGGGTTAAATCCTCTGCCTTCGGCTCAGGTCATGATCCCAGGGTCCTGGGATCCAACCCTGCATCTCTGCTAAGCAGGGAGCCTGTTTCCTCCTCTCTCTCTGCCTGCCTCTCTGCCTACTTGTGATCTCTGTCTGTCAAATAAATAAATAAAATCTTTAAAAAAAAAACACCTGTATTAGCCTTATCTTAATAAGTCTTAGCTTTTTAATTGAGGATCTCTTGCAGGGTGAAAGAGGGTTTTAGAGATCATTGTTTCATTAATGTCATTTATATTTATTTTTAATGACATAATACACTTAATGTCATTTATATTTTAGAGATCATTGTTTCATTAATGTCATTTATAATGTCATTAATAAGGTTAAGTAAATATTACCCTTGTCAAAAAGATATACTAATCACTCACCAGCCTTTGATTTTACTGAAAGAAAACTTCTGTGAAACAGACTGTAGAATAATAATATAAACCTCAGTCTATTAATAATTTTCCAATGCTTATATCATAAAGCTGTTGTTACAATTAGACTAAGCAGGAGTGATGATAGTCACTGATTCAGTCTATTCATTTTATGTGTCGGGCACAATTATAGGTGCTAAGGAGAGAACTGTGAGCAAAGTGATGAAGTTCCTGCTTTCACTAGCTTCCAGGGGTGGTGAAGGTTGAGGGACTGGACAGGGCAGAAGAGAGGAAACAATAAATAAATAAGCAAGTAAGTGTGTAAAGTAAAAGTGTTAAGGATTAGGAAGAAAAATAAATCAGCTTACGAATATAAGAGGGGGAGGCAAATAAATGGTACTAATTGAGATATTGTGCATTGGAAGTCATTTGATAAGAGACCTGAAAAAAAATGAGTGTGCAAGCAATGCTGATTTGGGAACAGGTGAAGAGCATGGTCAAGAAAATACACACCCTGTGGGGCACGGTAACAACTTTGGAGTTTATTTTAATTGTATTGAGAATCCAACAGAGACATTCCAACATTAGAATTATGCAACTGACTTAACCAATTAGAAGATCACTCTGGCTTTTGAGTGGAGAACAAGTTTTTGGTATGCAAGAATGAAAACAGGGAGAAGAGAATGCTATGATAGTTCTTCACAGGATGGCAGTTTGCTTGAGGATGGTGATGGTAAAGGAAATGGAAAGTGTTATGAATCTCAGTCTTTGTTCTGTTTTTAAGGCAAAGTCAATAGGATTTGCTAATGGATTGAATGTGGCATGTAAGAAAGAAAGTTTAAGGATTATCCCAAGGTTTTAGCCCAACTTTGAGAAGATGGTAGTACTGTTGAACAAACTAGTGCAGACTAGGGAAGGTTAGTTTGGAGAAAATGGAGAAGAAAGACTGTTCTATCCCTGTAAATCTGAGATGTCTATGGAGAAATACTAGAGGTGGAGACATAAATTTTGGAATCAGCAACATACAGAAGCTGTTTAAATCCATGGCACTTTTGAGATCTTCTAAGGACTGAGTAAAGATAGTAACAAGATTTTAGAGTCAAGGTCCAGGCACTCCATCTCCAGAAACTAAGAAGAGGAGTAGAATCTATTGAAGAAAACTGAGAAGGAGGTCCTATGAGGTTGGAGAAAAACTAAGAGCATGAGTGTGGGAGTTAAGAGTTAGGAAGATATCACTGGATTTCATTTTGTGCTTGTCACTGATAGACTTAACAAAAAGAATGCATAAAGATGGGTGGGGGTGGGGGAAGAAAGGCTACTTTGCAAAGGATCAGGGGAAAATGCAAGAAGGGGAAGTGCAGATAACTAGTAGGAAAATTATTTTTATGAGTAGTGTTATAAAAAGAAGCAGAGAAAAGGTATGGTAAGTTAGCAGGGGTGTGGCCTCAAGATTTCTCTTTATACTAGATATTATAGCATGCTTATGCACTGATGAGAATTATCCAATAGAGAGGATGGTGATTGATAGTGTAGAAATGAGAGGGAACAATTAAAGGGGGAACAATTAAAAGGGATATAACAAGTACACAGAATTTACTCTGTAATAGAAGGGAATGTCTTGGGGCACCTGGGTGGCTCAGTGGGTTAAGCCTCTGCCTTTAGCTCAGGTCATGATCTCAGGGTCCTGGGATTGAGCCCCTCATCGGGCTCTCTGCTCAGCAGGGAGTCTGCTTTTTCTCTCTCTCCTGCCTCTCTGCCTACTTGTGATCTCTCTCTGTCAAATAAATAAATAAAATCTTTTAAAAAAAAAAAGAAGGGGATGTCTTCTATGTGGTAAAAATAAAATGATAGACATGTAGCTTTAGTCATGCAAAACTATTGAAATTTTGTTCTGATTGCTTCTAATTTTTCTGTTAAATAAAAAGCAAGGTAATCAGCTAAGAGGAAGGAGGAATAAGAGGCTTAAGATGAGATCAGGAAATGGGAACTAGTCATCTTAAAGGCTGGGAGAATAAACTGGAAAAATGAACTAGTAAAATGCAGTACGATTGTACTGGAGGCCCTGAGGGTTTGTGTTTCAAATGAGCTTAGTCAGAGTAATTGAATGATTTCACCAAGCCAGCAGTTCTCTAGGTATAGGTGCAAAAAAGGTGGGGGTTGGATGAAAGCGTTTTTGCTTGCCTGGGACAGTAAAGCATGGGAAGGACAGGAAAATCCAGGGTCTATGAAAGGAATATCTCGGAGAGAGCATGGTGAGAAAACTGAGGACATGAAAATGGAGATGACCTGGCACAAAGTAGGAGGTGTCAAGAACCTGAAGAGCCCTGTTGGCCTGAGGCTTATTGGAGTTGGCTTATTAGAGAGAGTGAGTTTAAAATTGAGAGGTGCTTCCTGTGAGGGTGTGCTCAAAACTGAGAATTAGGGAAGGTGTACTGATTAGCATGACCTTGGGGTAGGTGAGGTAAGACCAAAGGAGGGAAGAGGTCAAGAAACCCAGAGGCCAGATCATTGGAGGATGGTCTACATGGACTATTATAATTAGGAAAAGTGGCCGCTGCAGTTTTGGAAAAATGACAGAAAGTCTAGTACTAAAATCTCCAAAGAATGATCACAAGGAATGTGATGAAGATACTAGTATCTGCAGTTACAGAATCTATAGGCAGGAGGAGGTTAGGGAATGATTTATTAGGATAGCACACCACTTGAGGGGAGTTAGAAGTTTTTCAGAGGGCACACTAGGGTCTGGAGGTGTTTAAAAGAAAAAGAGCAAGAAGGACATCTACACTGGGGCCCAGTAAGATTGCAGAGAAAACCAGCCCTTATTTAAGAGTTGTATGGAAAGAGCACCATCAGGGGGCAGCCGGGCTTCATTAGAATAAGAAAGTGAATGGGTTCTTAAGAACACAGGATCTAAGGATTTTGCTGGTAACAGGGAGCACAAGGGAAGTTTGAGTGATATAAAAGGGGCAGGAGACTGGGTGTAATTAAAGAATGATCTAAACCATGTCGGGGAGGTGGGGGGGGGGAGAGCCCAGCAACCCAGGAATATGAAAACCAGTGCCAGTGCTAAAAGAGGTTACAGGACTTCTCCAAGTCACTCAGTCAATATGAAACACCATTTATCTCTTTATCAAGAAGAAGAACTAGGGGCGCCTGGGTGGCTCGGTGGGTTGGGCCGCTGCCTTCGGCTCAGGTCATGATCTCGGGGTCCTGGGATCGAGTCCCGCATCGGGCTGTCTGCTCAGCAGAGAACCTGCTTACCTCTCTCTCTCTCTCTGCCTGCCTCTCTGTCTGCTTGTGATCTCTCTCTGTCAAATAAATAAATAAAATCTTAAAAAAAAAAAAAGAAGAAGAAGAACTAGCATGGAATATCTCAGGGGCCGCTTGGCAGTTTGTTGAACGACTACATCCACTTTTTTCTGTGAACAGATACAGTCATCCAAACAGCTCAAGAAAAAACAACCACTACCTTTGTATCACTTAATCAAGTATTTCAAAAAAGACAAGGTTTTTGAGCTTCCTCCCCATCCTGCCACTGCGGCTGGATAATTCGTTTCATATGATGTGTTTTAAGCTATCACAGGAATATCACACAATGACATCGTAGTGTCATCATCTTATCGAACTCAGAACAGTGGAATTATGGAAACAAATTTCCAAATGCAGGTGAATTAATTCATAGGGAGGATACAAATGTGCTCGCTCCCTCTAAAATGACTTTAAATACACTAGACACTAGAATACAAGTACCCTTTTTGACACTCCTGGTTCTATTACATAGTTCCTGAATCATATTAGTGAACTTTGTTGTTAGTAGCAATGGCAGAAATAAGATGGTAAAAAAGTTCTCATACCAAGACCTTAATAAAGGTATCTGTTGTAGCCTATGGCCTGTGTCAGCTCAGTGGGTCACATGAGATCTGTTTCTTCATAAGCATAATAAAGTCTGTTCCACCACACACTCATAGAATTTCAAAGGATCAAGTGTGAAAATGTTAAACCCTCTTGAAATCTCAACATGTTGAATAAATAAGAGAATAATAGTTGTTATTACTCAGCTCTTTGCCTTTTAAAACAACTGAAAATAAAACTTGAAATAATGTCAGCCATTCACTTGAAGGTTTTCATCTGATCATGAAGAACAATGCCACTGAGAAATGTTTTGATACTGGAACTTGGTTTGGTATTTCGGAGATGTTTAATGTGCCTTTGCCTTTACCTTATTTCAGAACTGTTCAACCTGAACTGAAATCCCTTGCGGTGGGTTTCCATTCACTAACTATACGAACATTAGGTATGTTAAATAGACAGATTAAAAATTTAAGGTATAAATTTTTATATCAAATCTCACAACTGGATATAATTAATTTCCAGTCATAAGAAATTTTTAAAGGTATAATTAAAAATAATTGTTATTTTTGGTGATAAATAAAAAATAATGAGACAGAGGAAATCTAAGTAACTTAAAAGAGACGTTGATCATTAATTCTAGTTAAAGCCTATCTTTTTTTTTTTTTCCATTTTATTTATTTTTTCAGCGTAACAGTATTCATTCTTTTTGCACAACACCCAGTGCTCCATGCAAAACGTGCCCTCCCTATTACCCACCACCTGTTCCCCCAACCTCCCACCCCTGACCCTTCAAAACCCTCAGGTTGTTTTTCAGAGTCCATAGTCTCTTATGGTTCGCCTCCCCTCCCCAATGTCCATAGCCCGCTCCCCCTCTCCCAATCCCACCTCCCCCCAGCAACCCCCAGTTTGTTTTGTGAGATTAAGAGTCATTTATGGTTTGTCTCCCTCCCAATCCCATCTTGTTTCATTTATTCTTCTCCTATCCCCCTACCCCCCCATGTTGCTTCTCCATGTCCTCATATCAGGGAGATCATATGATAGTTGTCTTTCTCCGATTGACTTATTTCACTAAGCATGATACCATGCTTAGTGTATGCTATACCACATCTTCTTGATCCATTCATCTGTTGATGGACATCTAGGTTCTTTCCATAGTCTGGCTATTGTAGACATTGCTGCTATAAACATTTGGGTACACGTGCCCCTTCGGATCACTATGTTTGTATCTTTAGGGTAAATACCCAGTAGTGCAATTGCTGGGTCATAGGGTAGTTCTATTTTCAACATTTTGAGGAACCTCCATGCTGTTTTCCAGAGTGGTTGCACCAGCTTGCATTCCCACCAACAGTGGAGGAGGGTTCCCCTTTCTCCACATCCTCTCCAGCATCTGTCATTTCCTGACTTGTTAATTTTAGCCATTCTGACTGGTGTGAGGTGATATCTCATTGTGGTTTTGATTTGTATTTCCCTGATGCCGAGTGACGTGGAGCACTTTTTCATGTGTCTGTTGGCCATCTGGATGTCTTCTTTGCAGAAATGTCTGTTCATGTCCTCTGCCCATTTCTTGATTGGATTGTTTGTTCTTTGGGTGTTGAGTTTGCTAAGTTCCTTATAGATTTTGGATACTAGCCCTTTATCTGATATGTCGTTTGCAAATATCTTCTCCCATTCTGTCAGCTGTCTTTTGGTTTTGTTAACATGGAAAAATGTTCCATGCTCCTGGATTGGAAGAATAAATATTGTGAAAATGTCTATGCTACCTAAAGCAATCTACACATTTAATGCAATCCCTATCAAAATACCATCCATTTTTTTCAAAGAAATGGAACAAATAATCCTAAAATTTATATGGAACCAGAAAAGACCTCGAATAGCCAAAGGAATATTGAAGAACAAAGCCAAAGTTGGTGGCATCACAATTCCGGACTTCAAGCTCTATTACAAAGCTGTCATCATCAAGACAGCATGGTACTGGCACAAAAACAGACACATAGACCAGTGGAACAGAATAGAGAGCCCAGAAATCGACCCTCAACTCTATGGTCAACTAATCTTCGACAAAGCAGGAAAGAATGTCCAATGGAAAAAAGACAGCCTCTTCAATAAATGGTGCTGGGAAAATTGGACAGCCACATGCAGAAAAATGAAATTGGACCACTTCCTTACACCACACACGAAAATAGACTCCAAATGGATGAAGGACCTCAATGTGAGAAAGGAATCCATCAAAATCCTTGAGGAGAATGCAGGCAGCAACCTCTTCGACCTCAGCCGCAGCAACATCTTCCTAGGAACAACGGCAAAGGCAAGGGAAGCAAGGGCAAAAATGAACTATTGGGATTTCATCAAGATCAAAAGCTTTTGCACAGCAAAGGAAACAGTTAACAAAACCAAAAGACAGCTGACAGAATGGGAGAAGATATTTGCAAACGACATATCAGATAAAGGGCTAGTATCCAAAATCTATAAGGAACTTAAAGCCTATCTTTAACTAGAACAAAAAGTCGTAATATTTGTTTTACGCTCTTTCTAACACAAAGATAGGTGATATTCAAAGTTTTTCTACTTTCAGACTTCGGAATATTACTTCCCATAGGCAGAGTGAAGGGCCTTCCACATAAGGAGGGTAATACCCAAAACAGCTTGGAAGGCCTGGGAATCCAGTCATGCTGAGATTGTGTGAAATAAGAGGACTTCTTGTTTCCCTACTTCCCATTGTCCACTTCTCTAAGGCTGGGGAAGCTAATCTTTATCAGAAGTTAAAAATGCAAGAGGAAATGGGAACTAAACTTGTAGGTAGGACTGAGCATCTTGGACTAAGGGAGTGCTCTGAATGAAAGCAAGCAGGATATTGGGCTCTTTGTTGCTTAAGAGTTGGGCCTTAGACTTCAGAAGTAAGAGTTCTATTTCTAAATATTTAAATGGGGGTGATTAGTACAAGATTTAGGAAATCATCATTTTTCCCTTACCCCTGTGAATTTGCCATTTATACCAGAGAGATTGCTGTTGTTAGCTCTACAACTTCTGACCTAACTCCTGTGCGTGCCCCTTTGTAAGACGTATTAACAATAATATGCTTGTTCCTGGGAAGTAGGAAAAGAGCTTCATTCATCTAGGGATTGGGGTAGAAGACTGACCATGGCCTGGAGGCAACCATTGATGGCAGAAGGAAAAGGAAGTGGGAGGGGTCAATCCATGGGACCTTGCGAGCAAAAGAAAGAAGCATAAAACTCTTTGGCTAAGTGCAATGGAGAAGTTGTCCAAGAAGTATATTTGGGGAGAAAGCCACAGATCCTCAAAGGTAAAAAGAGGAAATATAAAGGGCTTGGAGAGAAGAAGATGGAGGTGCTGCAGGATTCCTCTCTACTTCTCATCCCAGCCTTCTCTTCTATCCTTCTCTGCTCTTGCAGTTATTGTCCTGGCAGTTTCCTGCCTCCAGATACAATGGAGATACCTCTCTCCTAGAAGCTAGGCCACAGAAGCTAGCAGATGAACGTAGAATGTGGGAATCTAGGACTCCCCCTTAGATGATAAATAAGATGAGCCGAGTGGAAATTCTTCTAGTGACATAAAAGAGAACAAAGGGAATTTTGCAATCCTAAATGTGAGCTTACTGTTTTGATATGCTCAATATATGGCACAGTAGAACCTAACCACTTTTTGGAAAAAATATATCCTGAGTAGTAGTCTTCAGTTCACAAAAAGCTGTCTTTAATACAACACATGTGTAAATTGTGGGAGGTCTATAGAGCACATTAAACTGAAAAGGGTATTTGGAAAACAGATTATTTGAAATTTCAAAATTCTAGTAATGACTGAAGACCAAGCTGGCTACCTAAAACATTTAATGAATTAAGTTTGGCCAAACCAGTGGCATTGTATGGAAGAAATAAATTATTGGCATGTATTTTTCATTTTTAAAATGGTGGCTGTGATTTGTGGAAAGCTGTAAATTTCTCACACGTTTTCTTAGTACCAGTTTTTCTCAGATATGTTTGGCCCCAGACACCAGTCTTTTGTCATCCCAGATTTTTCTTTCTTAGAAAGATGATATTTAGAAGTAAATGGAATCAATACAATTTTGAAATATGAATCCCTACCATTTTTATGTAACAAAATAAAAATTGAAAATCGCTCATCAAAATACAAAAAGAACAAATTAAAATCATGACCACTTCAGATCTACCATATGGAATATGGATCTCTACCAGCATGTCTCTAAAATTTTGGTCAAATTAACAATACTTAGAACTAGGAGTGTATCTCAGAGTTTATTAAAATAGCAGTAAGCAGATGGGTACTTCTGCTGGGAGACAACATCTGTGTTTCTAAAAAAGCCTTCATTCTGAAAAATCATTCACTACAGATAAAAATTGGCTTAGGCACAGACCACTAGACACCCAGGTACTGTGATCAGAACATTAACAGAAACAAAATTCAGCCACAGGCCCTAACTTGGACAGCCCACACTGCTTTGGGGGAAGTATTAAACATGCACATAATTAATGGAGATAAAATGCAAGATTGTGACAAAGTGGAGCTCTGAGCCAAGAAAGAAAGACAACATGTGAAGGGCCCAGTATTCTGTGAAACTGGGCCTGTACTTTTCAAGGGAGAAAGTGCTAGCTTTCTTAAAACTGGGTTGAAAACTCTCCCGACTTTGCAATAGTTGCACCGAGAGGTCTTTCCTTTCTCTGAGAAGTTACAATTCTACTCCCACACTTTTCAGCTCTCCTTGTCTAGGAAAATTATATATGAACCAACATAACTTCTGTGCTGACAACGTTCTCCTTCTCGCCAGTTAGGCTTAAGTTAATTGGTAATAATAAGAGGAACAGAGCATACGGGCATTTAATGTTCTGTCTTCTCTTCCCTCTGTGTGTTGGCAGGGTGAGGCAGATGGCAGATATATGCTATTACATGTGATTTGAGACTTTGAGATTCCTAACAGTCTCAATCCTTGAGTAAATTTACATCAAAACAATGGAAGCATGCTCGAAAATTTTCAACTTTTACTTAATCTAAAATGTATCAATGAAAAATATCACCCAGTTATGTTTGAAACCATTGCTTGGATTGACATTTTCTCATCTCATGTTGCAGGAGGAATTCCAGCTCCTATATATTTTGGGGCTCTGATTGATAGAGCATGTATGAAGTGGTCAACCGGCAGCTGTGGCAAGCGAGGGGCTTGCAGGATATATGATTCCACATTATATGGGTAAATTGTCATAAATATTTTTATTAATTGATTTTTCTTTGACTATATTAATTCTCAAATGATGAAAGGTCATTTTCAGTATAATAATAATTATAGCCACCCTTTAATGAATTTTGCATTCAGTATTGTATCAGGCAACATGGTATCTCATTTTAATAGTCAGAAACTGCAGGAGATGAATGTTTTTCTCCTTTTTCCTTAAATATGAAGAAACAAAGACTCAAAGAGAATGAGTAACTTGTTCAAAATCATACAGCTAATAAGAGAAAGGGCTGGGATTTGTAATAAAATTTCTTTTGTTGTTTCTAAAATCTCTCCTAATACTAAAAATACCTATATTCAATGATCTTCTGTCTTCTCTAAGAAGAAACAATCTGATGCTGGGGCTCTGATAATATGTCAATGGGAAAAAAAGAAAAAAAGTTTCTATATTTTTCTGTTCATAGGGAAATAACTGTATCGAGAGAAGAAATAGTTGCGGAAGTACCTTAACCTTAAAAAATTCATTAGAAATTAATCAAACACACAAATTTACAACATGAAACTATGAGTATTTAAAAAATTGTGGTAGAAATATATTTAATTATCTAGAAAGTAGGAATGTGTTTCTCAGTAAGACCCACACCCCTAAAACCACAGTAGAAAAAAAATGATTAAATATTTTTAAAACTCTGTGTCATAAAACTTAAGCAAAGTTCAAAGACAAAAGATAAACTGGAAAAAGAACTTGTAACTTACAACCAGACACAAGGCAAATGTTCTGAATATATAAAGAGCTCTTAAAAAGAATAAACATTACCAATGCTGGCAAGGATGTGGAACAACAGGAAATCATATTCAGTGCTGGTGGGAATGCAAAATGATTCACTCCCTTTGGAAGAGTCAGAGTTTGTTATAAAGTTAAACATACTTGTTATATGGTCAAGTAATCGTGCTCTTGGGTGTTTACCCAAATAAGCTCAAAACATGCCCACTCAAAAATCTGCACATGAACGTTTATAGCAGCTTTATTCATAATTGTAAAAAAAAACGAAGCAACTAAGATGGTCTTCCATGGTAAATGGAAAAACAAACTGTGATACATTCATACAACAGAATACTCTTCAGCAATAAAAATAAATGAGTATCAAGCTACAGAAAGACAAGGCAGAATCTCAAATGCACATTGCTACGTAAAAGAAGGCAATCTGAAAAAGCTATATATTGTATGATTCCAACTAGGTGATTTTCTGTTATAAAGTTGGCACCATTCCAACCAGCTACAAATAACGAACACTCCTAGAACTCTTAATATTTTGAAGTTCTCTTATGGCCCTTATCACGTTCGTTTTGGTCAATTTTGTTCCTAAAGTACTTTGCAAGTAATTAGCTAAAGATCATCTGAAGTGGAATTTTTAAAAACAGCCATGTATTCCCCAATGAAGAAACAGCGAAAATGTTAGTCACTTTATGATTTTTTTGGATTTAATATTTTGTGATAACCGGATAACTGTTCATTAATTTTATCTAACAAAGACAAATAATAATAAATACCTACTGCAAGGAATTGAAACCCACATTATGACATCAATCCGAAATCTAAACCCACTTTATTCAAGTTTTCCCAGCAACAGTCACATAACTAAAAGTGCATAGTAATTTTTCTCTTTTCAATGGAAATTCTGAAAAGTTTAACACTGGGGTAGAACTACTTGACATAACCCAAAGATGAGACAAATACATTTGATATTTTAAAATATTTCTTTCGTTATTTTTGGTACACCACAACATTATATTGTCATTTTAAAAGATTTAAGCCTAAACAATTCAAAATTATATAATCCCATTTACCTTCAATTAAACCTAACAATTTTTCAAGGTTTTTGTGCCTAAAGCTTTTCTGCATTTAATTAACAATGTCATTAGGCCAGTGAGTGCTTCCTAAGCTACTAGGTCAGTGGTTATCAATCTTACTTGTTCTTTATAATCACCTGAAGAGCTTTAAAAAATACAAATTTCTGTGTCCCTCTTCAGAAAATTTTATTTAATTGGACAGGGGCTGTGTGGCCTGGGCATGGGATTTCTAAAATCTCCTTGGATGATTTTAATGCGCAATCTAAGCTAAGAATCACAAGACTTGACCATGTGTGCTAGATAATTTAATATAGTTTCATTAGAACTTCCAGTAGTCCACGTGACAGCTATTGTGGACTGTATTTAGCCTATAAACTAAATTTTGGCTCCTATCTAAATGGATTCACTTTGGTGTTCTCACAGTCAATTCCTTTATAATCCATTTCCATTACACATGAACTGATCTGCCTTTGAGAAAGTTAAACATCTGAAATATACCTTATTTTTATGGAAAGCATTTGGGTAGATTGTTAATCACCCTTAGTTTCTGTGGCTTAATATTCCTTTTAAAATAATTTAAAATTTCCATATGTGTCAATAAAAAAATCTCTAGAATTGTTGCCTTAATATCATTATGCATAATTTCAAACATCATTTTTTTTTCTTTTAAGGTCTTGTGCATACTGGAGAGAAACACTGTAAATTGTTCCAAATACTTTAATGTGAAAATTGACTTTTTTCTCTTTTCACAGAAATACCTTCCTGGGCTTGATGGAGAGCTTAAGGTTCTTAGCACTTATTTTATTTGTTGTATTAATTTCCACTATGAAGAAAATATATCAAGGAAAAGATACCAAGGCATCAGAAAATGGAAGAAAAGATGGAAATGAAGCAAACTTAGAATCCTTAAATAATGATGGATATTTTGTACCTTCTTCCAGAGCAGACAATGAAACACATATGTAAGGGGAGAGAAAAAAAAATTAGGTTATTGTATTTCAAACAACATTGTGTGAATTTAGTAGGATGGTATTTTGAGCAGTTCTTGGTCTTTCATTAATAGTTCTCCCACCCTTACGACGGTACAGTGAATCACCTGTGAATTTGTAATAATAAACAGACTCTAAATGAAAAGGAATGAGAGCATGCATTGCTTAGGATATGGCTGTGCATTTGAGGTGAAGATTAGGACACATGTTCCATAAAAATTTAAAGTGAGAAGTATGGTCAGTATGTAATAAAAGAAAAGATACTTGTTCTGGTAATTATAACTCAATAAAACCGGTGATTAAAAAATGGAGAGGAAAAGGGAGGAGAGAAATTAATAAACTAAATAAGGAGAGAAGCCCAATACCTTATTTAAAGCCAGTTTGGCCCCTGTAACTCAAGCATGAAGTCAAAATGATAAAACCACTATACTATCATGATATCTGTCATTCACGTATTAAGTCATATATTTCACAGACCTTATTAATTTATAATTTGAAATTGCATTCAACTAGGAGCCCATGATGCATCTTCTTCCAACCTTCCATTAAAATACTGCTGGAGAAATAGAGATATTTTAGAATTTGCAAGCTATGATTGCTGAACAACATATTACGGAATGTATTAAGTTTCTTTTAGGACCATGGAAGTGGATTAAGGAAACGCATTTACTTGAGAAAGCAAAGCCCACTTAAAAGATGTGTCTTCATTTCATTTGTCTGTTCCTGGAAGACATGGAGTCTGTACCAGATAATTTACCAGCTGTTTCTCAGTTGCATATTTGTGTGTCTGTCTGTGTTTGTTTTTGGCTCACCAAGAGACAGCTTTCACAGCCCCAAAATTAGGACAAGAGGAGAGTGGATGAGAACAAATACTTGAATATTCTATTTGTTAGATGACAACAGCTTCATACTGAATGCTAAAACTTGTAGTTTTTATACTTAGTAGGCTAAAAGACACTTTCTGGCATTAGATTAAACTGTGAACTCCTTGTTGTTTTTTTTTTTTTAATTAAACAGATTTTTATTTATTTATTTCACAGAGAGATCACAAGTAGGCAGAGAAGCAGGCAGAGAGAGATAGAGAGAGAGAGAGGAGGAAACAGGCTCCCTGCGGAGCAGAGAGCCTGATGTGGGACGTGATCCCAGGACCCTGAGATCATGACCTGAGCCGAAGGCAGAGGATTAACCCACTGAGCCACCCAGGCACCGGAAACTCCTTGTTTTAGAAGAAAACAATCGTGCGCCCAACCCAGAAATTCTGATTCAAAACATTTGTCATACAGCCTGAACATCTCCTTAAAAAAAAAAAAAAATCTGTATAGACTCCCTGGTAAAGAGATACAGAAAAGAAAGACACAAGATAGAAGATAGTCCTGAGTATAGTAAAGCCACAAAAAATGAATGCTTGCTAGAATCTGAGAATTAGCCTAGAAGTTATATATATTAAACTATTCTCAAGCTGTGGCCCTGATAAAGGATTCCTTACTTCCACAAACAGAGATTTGGAAAAGCCACTAACATGCTAGGTTACTGTGTTACAAGTATGATGGGATCTTATCTTAAAAAAGAGAGGAAATTATGAAGCTGTTTTTTAAACATTGCAAAAAAAATAAAGGCAACATCTTGAATATTTATATCTTCAACAATTATTGAGTATCAAATATCTTTCAGGCAAAATGAAATATAGTAAATAAAACAAAGGACATTATCTCATGGAGCTTATACTTTAAAGGAAAAGAACATTAAATTAAATTATTAAATGTTATAAAGTGATATAATTAAAAAGAATAAATTTATATTTATAAATGTGATATGTATATTGAAGGAAAAGAACATTTAAAAATATGTCTCAGATAATCTGATCTACTTCAGAATCAAAGAATCCAGAGAGAATATTAATTGAATTAAAAAATTCAATGGCATTTTTTAAACAGGAATACATATCCTGGGGGAAACAAAAAGAGGTGGTGATTCAATAAACATATGAATAAGAGAAACAAAGTTTGCAAGGATGCAAAATAATACAAGAATGTAATTAAAACACACATTGGATAAGGTTAAAAGAAGACAGTGGCCAAAAATCCAATTCAATGATAAAGAAGTTACATTTAAAAATCTGAAAATGTAGGGGGAAAAGATAAAGAACCAAATTTTGAAGAAAAAAAAAGGCAATTTAAAGGACAAACTAAAGCATCTACCTAGGAAATCTGATGGTTTTGAGGATGAAATCAGATTTAGAAAAGAAGCATTAAAGATTTAGTTGCAGAATGCCTTCTTGCGATGAAGAACCCCTTGAGCATACAGAGTGAAGACTCTTTATTTGCACCATATCTTCATGTTCCCATCCATTTTCATGCAGTGGGCCTTTGACTATGATTTATCTTCCTCCTGAAGTGCTCCTTTTCCCACTGAATTAACTGATTTTTGGCATTCAGATATAGGCTCAATCACCACTCCTTCAATGTCTCTGACTTCTTCACTGCTTAAGAATCCTCCAGTTAGGGGCACCTGGGTGGCTCAGTGGGTTAAAGCCTCTGCCTTCGGCTCAGGTCATGATCCCAGGGTCCTAGGATCGAGCCCCGGCTCAGGTCATGATCCCAGGGTCCTAGGATCGAGCCCCGCAGCGGGCTCTCTGCTCCATGGGGAGCCTGCTTCCTCCTCTCTCTCTCTGCCTACTTGTAATTTCTGTCTTTCAAATAAATGAATAAAATCTTAAAAAAAAAAAAAAAGAATCCTCCGGTTATATATGTAGCAGCATAGCACTTAGCAAAATAGTAATTTTACATTTATTCGTGATTATTTGTTAACTATTACTCTCCCCCCAACCAGTCATAAGCTCCAGGAAGGTAGGAATTGAACACATTTTACCTATGTATTTTATTTTATTTTTTTTTTTTTTTAATGTAGTAAATCATTTTATTAATTCTTCTGATAGGGGATCTCCACGCTCATTGAATGAAAGATTCCAAATAATTGTGACCAATTTATAACCAATACCCAGCTATTACCTATGTATTTTATTCCCTGCATTCAGCTTGGTGGCTGACACAGAGCAAATGCTTTATCAATTATTTTTTTTTTGAGTTGATTATACTCTCCATTTTATTGCAATGTAACATGAACCCTTCCCTACATGACAGAAAGGTCACTGAAAAGGAAGGAGTGTTCTGGTGTCTGTTTCGTCTTTACTGCCTAGTACAGCACCTGATATCTATGAAATAAACCAACACATAACTATAAAAAAAGTAAACTGGGGTAACTGCCACTAAGAAAGAAAGCACTAAGAGTGTACTTGAGACCCCTGCCAGACTTAGCAGGCTGCAGATATTTAGGAAGACGTGAGACAGCATTAAACTAACTGAAATAAGACTAAAGTGACAGAGGAGAGAGAAGAAGTCAGAGAGAGCAAGACTTTCCTTTTTATTAGATTCACAGTGTCATTTTAAAGTTCAACTTCTCTTTGAAAAACGTTTCTTTGCTATTAACTTCCTCATTGGAAAGCAAACAAATCCTGTCCTTGGCTTTATCAATTATTTTTGAGTGAATGAATGAGGGAACTCCAAAAATTCCAGTCATAAAAATATGAATGTTATAAATAAGAACTAAAAACAATATGCATGCAAAAATTTTAAAGGCTGCATCAAAGTAATTGGATAGGGAGTGAGGTGAGGGCTTCAGATGGTTTGAAGGTTTTCTTTAGTATTTTAAAATGAAAAAATATATTTTAAAATGCTAAAAAGTGTCCTTTGACGGCCATCTGTGTGCTAAACACAGGAAATAGAAACATTTACAAAAATTGAGGTTGCCCCAATTAGAAGTTTATTCTTTTAAAATAAGACTTGGTCTCCTTTCAAATTGGAAGAGATTATGTATTATCAGTTATTTTACAGTGTGGGTGGAATTCCAATCTTTTTTAAGAAGCAGATTTTTGATAGTGGAAATGAAGAACATGAGGATATTCAGAGAATAAGAGAAAAGGCCACAGAAAAGCAAGATTATAAATACCAAAATATATTTTGTCTCTGTGTACAATTGATATTAATAATGGTTCTTATATTTAAACCTTACGCAAAAATTTTCCTTTGAGTCACATTCATTTAAAAATGTCTTTTTTTTTTTTTTTTTAAGGAGAGCGAGTGTGAGAGAGAGAGTGAGTGAGCAGGGGGAGGAGCAGAGGGAAAGGGGAGAGAGAATTCCAAGCAGACTCCTTGCTGAGCATAGAGTCAGAAGCGCGGTTTGATCTCATGACCCTGAGATCATGACCTGAGCCACAATAAGGAGTAGGATGCTTAACTGACTAAACCACCCAGGTGCCTCTACAAATGTCTTCATTTGTTTAAAATCCTGTCTAATCATTTGCCTAAGAATCTGTTTAATATCTGAGCTTGATTCTGAGATTGATTTGTCTACTCAGACCATGTTTTGTTTGGTTTTATTGTGTGTCGTAATTTGTTGTTGAAGGCCATAAATAAATGTAATATAGGACATTGGGAGATGGAGAGGAGAAGGGAGTTGGGGGAAATCGGAGGGGGAGACAAACCATGAGAGACTGTGGACTCTGAGAAACAAACTGAGGATTTGGAGGTGAGGAGGGTCTGGGGTTGGGTGAGCCTGGCGGTGGGTATTAAGGAGGGCATCTATTGCACGGAGCACTGGGTACGGTGCATAAACAATGAATTTTGGAATACTGAAAAAAAAATACAACACTTTTTAAAAAAATGTAATATAGGGCAGTCAATACTGAGGTAAATATTTTCTACACTTGTAAATGAATGCATCTTTCCTTTCACTAGGACATAGAGTGGGGTTTATATAAAGAGTAGAGCTGGGTTTGAAGTTTGTTGTTGCTATAGTTACCCTCAATGTACAGACGGCTTCAAATTCCTCCAGGGGAACCTTGTGTTTAGTGTTCTCACTGTGTGGATTTGGTTCTTCCTTTTGCCCTGTAACCCAGAAACAATCAGTCTCCTGCAGTGCTCCCAACTATATTCCATTCTTACTTTTACCAGATGCTTGTTACTATGGCAGGGGCATAGAGGAGAGAGACTGAGGCAGTTTCTGTGAAACATGAGTCTTAGGGATGACCACAGGAGTGAAACTTTTCTTTCTTGCTTCCCTTCCCAACTGCAGGAGTTTTCATCAGTATCCCTAAGTTACACTTTTGTTGCACTTCCCCACTGGAGAGAAAGGCTGTTGTTACTTAGGGGAAGGGGGGGGGGTACTGGTCTGAGTAGAATTTGAGTAGTGGCTGCTGTGCTTCTCCCCCAAGCCAGGACCAATAGTGCTTTTTCAAGATTCTCTCTAAGCTTCCTGAGACTGCCTGGTGGGGTTCATGAAAGAATCACCTGCAAGAGGTATAAACCCCCTTCTGTCTGCCACCTTCAGGGGCCTTGCGTTCCAACCCACATTTGATCTTTAGCTACTCATTAAACACCTCTAGCTGCATCATTTTACTAACTTACATGTCATTGAGTGGCTTCTGCCCCAAGTGAGTAAGTATTCCAATTCTCTTCCTACCTTAAGGAGCCTCTCCTCCTCTAGGTTTCCAGTTAGCTGCTTGCCCATAGTATTGGTTGACTGATGGGGCATTTTCTTATTGTGAGGTTGTGGGTACAACACCTTTCCTGCTCTGTGGATGCCTGAACTGAAGCTGGAAGTATCACTTTTATTCCTTTGATATAAAAGGAAATGTGTTTCAATTAACTATGAATTTTCAAGACCACTTTGGTTTATTTGAGAATATTTCTCTTCCTTTTCTTCATGTGCTTCAGTCAAAAGATTCTCCAATTAAGTAGTAACTTACTATTCGGTGAACAATTCTCAGCACATCTACCATCCCGAGATACATCTTTTCTAAAGTAAGCCATTCCAGCTTAAGTCATCAGGCAACAAGCCTTTATTTTGTTTCTACTGTGTTCCTTCTATCTTCTCAGTTAATTTTTTTTTCTTTTAAAGACTGGAATTTAAAAAAATGGACCCAATTTTATTAATTCAAACATTTATCCTTAGCACTTATGCATAAAGTGTTCTAGTAAGGTTGTCCTAGCAATATCTCTCATATTCTTAATATGGTCTTTTCTTTAATATGAGATCTCTAAACAATTGATAATGAAACTAACAAATAGTGCCATTAAGGATGAAGGTGGAAGAAAAGGTGTAATCTTGCAAATACATCTGCTATTTCGAAAGACTACACAAACATATCCTATGTGGTGAACTTGTTAGCAGTTATTAGGTGAATGCTGCACAAGGCCTGAAAGTGATTTTTCTTCCATGACTTAAAGAAATATGCAGAATTATGAAAACAATGAGGTTTTCGACTCATGTGAAAACCACCTAAGTATATTTTCCATGTGTTAGCCTATTCTAAGAAACTTAGAACAAGAGGTGTGTCTTTACTGATAGGAAGAATGTATCTCTCTCTCTTTCCCTCCACCTCCCCCACAACCCGCTGCCATACTTTCCTCCCTGTCAAGTAAATTATGTCACTGTTATTTACTTATCAAAAATGATATTGATGTAAGAATTTTGAATTTACCAAACTTGACATGTCACTGGGATCAGTTAAATTATAATTTTATTTGGGGTCACCTGGGTGGCTCAGTTGGTTAGAGCCTCTGCCTTCGGCTCAGGTCATGATCCCAGGGTCCTGGGATTGAGCCCCGCATCGGGCTCTCTGCTCGGCGGGGATCCTGCTTCCTCCTCTCTCTCTGCCTGCCTCTCTGCCTACTTGTGATCTCTGTCTGTCAAATAAATAAAATCTTTAAAAAAATATAATTTTATTTGGAAGTTGACTTCAACAGGAACTATACACATCTCAATTTTACAAGAGTCTTTTATTTTGTTTTTAAGTAACAATTGTTTAAATTTTTCTTAGGGCCTTATTTCACTAAGCATGATGCCCTCTAGTTCCATCCACGTCGTCGCAAATGGCAAGATTTCATTTCTTTTGATGGCTGCATAGTATTCCATTGTGTATATATACCACATCTTCTTTATCCATTCATCTGTTGATGGACATCTAGGTTCTTTCCATAGTTTGGCTATTGTAGACATTGCTGCTATAAACATTCGGGTACATGTGCCCCTTCGGATCACTATGTTTGTATCTTTAGGGTAAATACCCAGTAGTGCAACCCCTGGGGATAAAAATACATTATATGTTTATAAAAAAAAAAATTGGAAGGGGAGGCGAACCATAAGAGACTATGGACTCTGAAAAACAACCTGAGGGTTTTGAAGGGTCAGGGGTGGGAGGTTGGGGGAACAGGTGGTGGGTAATAGGGAGGGCACGTTTTGCATGGAGCACTGGGTGTTGTGCAAAAACAATGAATACTGTTATGCTGAAAAAATAAAAAAATAAAAAAATAAAAAAAAATTTTTTCTTAGGGCCAATTGCAAAAAGATTTCATACTTAGCTTTTATCACACTTTACTTCACTAGCACTGTTTATAACAGAGCTCTGGGCACTCCTTGGGCTATTTCTATAATTTGTGTCTTATATGAGTTGTGTATATACATATGTTAACCAGGCTATAACATTGAGAAAAAGTAGAAGCAAAGTAAATGCATTGTTGAAAAACAAAAACAATCTATTCAGACAGTTGTTTGTTGGAACCACAAATCTCTTGAGTAATAAATTTAAAAATTAGATATGCAAATCACAAATTCTAAAATCACTTTCAGGATTTCCTGTATTTGCTATATGGTTGAACAAAGTGAAAAACATTTTAAATATTTAGTCAATAAAATAAACTCTTTGTTTCTATCTAGAGCAGGGGATAATATGAAATCAACTTGTTTTAAGGTCATAATGTTAATAAATAGCATTTATTAACCTAACCCTAGACATATATAAACTTAGTGTGAAAATATAATTGGCAATATCCATCTACTCTCTAGATATATGTTATTCCAATATAATACTCCCCAAAATTTATCAAATTTTCAATTGTGTTTTTCCCCTTTTCCCTACCTTTCCCTTCCCTTCTCTTTTCTTCTTCCCTTAGTCTTGTCTTTTTTCTAACTGAATAATTTGATCCTGAGACATTAGATGGGGAAAAGCAAGTCGATATGTAGGTAGATGGGGGAAACAGTTAGCTACTGAGGGGTACTACAAGGAACTGAGTAGCATGTGAAAGCCCAAAACCTCAAACAGTGTTAGAAGAGTGTTCATAAGAGGGATAGATCAGCATGGCTGCCAGAATCCAAGGAAGGATTATTGGTCAGGATTCTCCAGATGAACAAAATCAATAGAATATGCACAGACATTAGGCAAGCAATTTTTTAAAAATATTTTTATTTATTTATTTATTATTCTAGATGTTTCTGTGAAGGTAGTAGGCAGAGAGGCAGGAAGAGAGAAAGGGGAAGCAGGCTCCCTGCTGAGCAGAGAGCCCGAGGTGAGACTAGATCCCAGGACCCTGAGATCATGACCTGAGCTGAAGGCAGAGGTTTAACCACTGAGCCACCCAGGCACCCCTAAGTAAGCAATTTTGAGACCCAGGGAAGAGTTTATTCTGCAGTTTGAGTCCAGAGACACTTTGCTGGTAGAATTTTCTCTTCTAAAAACTGGTTAAAAGTTTAATCTAAACTAAAAAGAGTTTAGTCTTTTTCTATTAAAGCCTTCAACTGGTAGGTTGAGGCTCACCCACATTATGGAAGAAAATCTACTTTACTCAAAGTGTACTGGTTTATATGTTAATCTCATCTAAAATAAATACCTTCACAGAAACATCTAGAATAATGTTTGGCCAAATATGTGGATACTATGGCCTAGCCAAATTGCCATATAACATTAACCATCACAGGGATAAAGAGGGCAGTAACACATGGGCATTCTGGCATGGGTGTCAGAACCTGAACAGGGAGAGGAAGACATCTCTGTGGATGGAAGCAGGACAGAGCTCTGATATGAGCTATTGGAACTTCAGAAGTGTTTCCAATTAGGAGAGCAATCCAGTATATAGTGTTGGATTCTGAATGAAGGAAACATCTACAAGGGAAAGAGAAAGTGGCACCAGCAGGCACCAGGAAGAGTGGGTGGCACCTAGGATGAGAGATTGGTGACCAATGCCACATTGCCTTAATTACTTAAGTTTTATAGATTTTAATCTCTGGTAGTGGACTTCTCCATCTTCCTTCTTCTTCAACTGCATTGGCCCTTTATACTTTCATGTATAGGTCCAAAAACCTTGGCAATGTCCTCATTTCAAAAAGTGCTGGGATTTTGTTGAATCTGTAGATAAATTTCAGAAGAGCTGACATCCTTACAATATTAACTCTTTTAACCGATAAACATGCTATAAGTCTTAATTTCTCTGGATATTCTTGTGTAGTTTGGAGGGTAGATGTCTTGAATACTTGCTGGGAGATTTATTCTAACCACAGATTTGACCGTGGTTTTTTTGGATGCTTTCCTACACAGTATGTTTTACTAATATCATTTCCTAACTGCAATTGACATATGAAAAACTGCATTTGATTTTGTGTATCCAGAGATTTGTTAAAATTCATTAATTTGGACAGTTTATCTGTAGTAACTTTTGGATTTTCTGCTTACACAACTTGTCACTGATCATATTATTTTTTCTTTTCTCAGCCTTATACATTTTTATTCTTTTTTCTCCCTCCTATTTCCCTGACAAGGACATTGGGTATAATGTTAAATAGAAATGATGATAGCAATCATTATCTTCTCACTCCCAACCTCAGTGGGGTAGTGGCAGGGAGAGGGAGAAGCAAGGTCCCTGTTGAGCAAGGAGCCCATTGCTGGACTCTATCCCAAGACTCCGGGATCATGACCTGAGTCAAAGGCATATGCTTAATGACTGAACCACCCAGGTGCCCCTAAGATTGTTTCTTTCACTATATTTTGAAAATTTAATTACAATACATCTTGGCATTGGTCTGCTTTTGTTGATTTTGTTTGGATTTCTTTGTGCCTCCTTAATCTGGATGTCTGTTTCATTCCCTAGATTAGGGAAGTTTTCAGCTATTATTTCATCAAATAAATTTCCTGTCTTCGTTTCTCTCTCCTTTCCTGGGACTCCTATAATATGAATGTTTGTTGGAGTCCCTGAGTTCTCTAAGTGTATTCTCGTGTTCCATAATTCTTCTTTCTCTCTTTTGTTTGGCTTCATATTATCCATTATTTTGTCTTCTAGATCACTAATTCATTCCTCTGTTTCTTCCAGCCTGCTGTTCATTGCATCAAGCCTGTTTCCAATCTTGTCTATTGCATTCTTCATCTCTGATTGATTCTTTTTAAACTATTTTATCTCTGTTGTAAGGGTCTTACTGATGTCTTCTGTTCTTTTCTCTAGCCAAGTAATTATCCTTATGATTATTTCTTTGAATTCTCCATCAGGCTCCTTACTTATATCTGTATTGCTTAGATCTCTGACCATGGCCTTATCTTGTTCTTTCATTTGGGATAAAATCTTCTGTCTTTGCATTTTGTCTAAGTCTCTGCCTACTTCTTTGCATTTGAAAAGCTAATTATGTCTCCTGCTTCTGAAAGTAATGGCCTCATGAAGAGGTCATGAGGTTCCCAGAGCCTGGTGCTTTGGGAAGTGTCTCAGGTATGTGCAGCATATGCTCTGCTCTTGTGTTTTGGCTGCTCTATCCTTCAGGCCATTTTGCAGAGGATCTCCTTGCCTGTTGTGGGCTGGTTTTGGTCCCTGGCCAGAATGTGGCCAGTTTTAACTAGGTATGCTCTGGTATGCTTGTGAAATGAGACCTGAACTAACTCCACCAGAACTGGGGCCCTGCAGAACTCTGGTCAGGTGACATGATGTGGGCACGATTTTGTGCTTGTCTTCTGGGGGGTGGGAGGGCTGCTGCTCTAGGACTGAGGCAAACTTTACTGAGAAGGGCAATCCTGTCAGAG
This sequence comes from Meles meles, assembly GCF_922984935.1. Taxonomy (NCBI): domain Eukaryota; kingdom Metazoa; phylum Chordata; class Mammalia; order Carnivora; family Mustelidae; genus Meles; species Meles meles. The sequence goes on from NC_060072.1 coordinate 63,765,165, forward strand.
TGCAGGGTGGTGGGGCTTGGTGTTAACACATGCAGCAGCCAGTGTTCCGGCTGTACTGACCTCCTATAGGTGGTTCTGTGTTTATGCTGAGGGGTGGGAGAGGGAAACGGTGCCAGGCAGCACCTTTGTTCCCAGAAAGGCAATTCCATGAATGTTGCCTCTTGGGGACTCTGAGAAGAGTAAATCATCTTCCCGCTGTGTACAACAGGTGCTCTTTAGATCACTGTTGCCGCACTGTCTGCCCAAGTACGGTTTGCCTACCTCCTCTCCAGGAGCAGTGCAGTGCCCTCAGAGCTCCCAGCCACACCCACTGACCTTTAAAGCTCCAGTTGTCAAGCCCTGCTGATTGCAAAAATTCATAAAATTTAGCCTCATTTTCCAAGCCAATGACTTTGGGAAAACATTTTCCTTGTGTATCCATCCCCCTGTTCACTCCTCTCAATCTTGCCCTTCTCTGAGATCATGGCTCCTTTCCCTCCACAGCACCTGGCATCTGTTTCTTCCCTGAATTCCATCTCTGCACTTTCTACTATCTTTAATATGGTCTCTTCTCTCCCTTTAGTTGTGGACTTTGTTCTGTTTGTGTTCAGGCCAATTTCTGGGTTATTTAGGATGATTTGCTAGTTATCTAGCTGTGTTCATGGGATAAGATGAGCCAAGGGTTTTCTCCTATGCCACCATCTTCCTCTCCCCCCCAAAAGCTTCTTATGTGGTGCTGTTTCCTTTTTCTCACAAGTCTCTGGAAATAGGGTAAGTCCTTGTTCCTTCTTTTAGCTTCTAAGTGATTCTTCCCACTTCTTCCCTTCCAACTCCAGATTTCCTGTCATCAGACTCTAACACTCAACTATAAACACTGAACTATACCTCACTGCTGCAATCATAACTACCCTGATTGACATTCCTCATTTCCAATGATTAACTCTTCTCACTTGTTTCAACAATACTCCTTCCTGTCTTGAATCATGGTTATTTTTAGTATAACCAGAAATGAAATCTCAAACTCCACAAGTTCAAAACTTAACTCTTATAGACTGCCTTACCCAGTCTTTCTCAATTTCTTTCTTCTCATATGACACATCTAATCATTCACGAAATTACATTAGTCTTCAAAATATCTTTAGGCAGTCTTTCAATTAACTGGTCTATTTTCTGTGTAACTACCAGTTTTTCTGGTGGCATTTGAACTTGCAACTCAGAGGCTCCTACCTACATCCTGGGCTCCTTGTGACTGCATTCTAGATTACACCTTCTTCCACTCTTCTATCCCTGGAGGAAGTCACATTCCCTTTATATTATACAATATATAAACATAGTATATTGCTATCCATTTCTCCCACCCTCCCTTCCTGTAATCTCCCCACCATTATGGATTTATATAATTATTTATGTATTGAATATTTTTTGAGTGGGATGGAAATAAGGAGATAAAATAAGAATTAGATAAATATGGGGCACCTGGGTGGCTCAGTGGGTTAAAGCCTCTGCCTTCGGCTCAGGTCATGATCCCAGGGTCCTGGGATCAAGCCCCGCATCAGGCTCTCTGCTCAGTAGGGGGCCTGCTTCCCTTCCCCTCTCTCTGCCTGCCTCTCTGCCTACTTGTGATCTCTGTCTGTCAAATTAAAAAAAAAAAAAGAATTAAATAAATATGGTTCCTTATTCTACTGTCTTGAGCCAGAAACCCCATATCATCAATCAGGCCTCTTGTCTTTTAAAAGTCTTTCATCTTTAATGGACACATGAAAAAGTATTCATCATCATTAGCCATCAGGGAAATTCAAATCAAAACTCCATTGAGATACCAGCTTACACCAGTTAGAATAACAAAAATTGACAAGGTAAGAAACAACAAATGTTGGAGAAGTTGTGGAGAAAGGGGAACCCTCTTACACTGTTGCTGGGAATGCAAGTTAGTGCAGCCACTTTGGAAAACAGTGTGGAGGTTCCTCAAAAAATTAAAAATAGAGCTACCCTATGACCCAACAATTGCACTAGTTGGTGTTTACCCCAAAGATACAGATGTAGTGAAAAGAAGGGCCATATGTACCCCCAGTGTTCATAGCAGTGATGTCCACAATAGCCAAAATGTGGAAAGAGCCAAGATGCTCTTCAACAGATGAATGGATAAAGAAGATGTGGTCCATATACACAATGGAATATTACTCAGCCATCAGAAAGGATGAATACCCAATTTTTGCATCAACTTGGATGGGACTGGAGGAGATTAGGCTAAGAAATAAGTCAAGCAGAGAAAGTCAATTATCATATAGTTTCACTTATCTGTGGAACATAAGGAATAGCATGGAGGACATTAGGAGAAGGGAAAAATAAAAGGGAAGAAATCAGAGTGGTAGATGAACCATGAGAGACTATCGACTCTGGGAAACAGAGTTTTAGAAGGGAGAGGGACGGGAATGTGTGAGTCTGTTGATGGGTATTAAGGAAGGCACGGATTGCATGGAGCACTGGTTGTTATATGCAAACAATGAATCATGGAATACTACATCAAAAACTGATGATGTACTGTATGTGGCTAACATAACACAATAAAAAAAAGAAAAAAAGAGAAAAGTCTTTCATTCTTTTATTGTAACCATAAATGACAAAATAATAATATCAGTAGATTTAGTTTTAAATGTGTATCTTGAATTTTATTAACCCAATTTCATAACAGAAGCTACTTTTTAAAGGCATCATTCTCTAAGATGAATTATGGAAAATTATATTGTGTTCTAACTTTGGACATCATGGATAGGATAAACATTGATTTCAGAAGGTCTCCTGAATTTGGGAAAATATTCCCTCAACAATGTCTGATTCTAAAGTGTTTTTCTAATATCATCCTTTCATCCTTTGATTCAGACACTTGTTTTTCAGAGTTTAGTCACCAGGTTTGAATTGCTTAAAAAAGAAACAACCCAACAATCTTTGCTACATAATTTTTAATAACCTGACTCAGTTTTTCAGTATTCTGAACAAAATGGGCAAATATAGGACTTGAGTAATAAACCTGGGAACAAATTGTGAGCAAGTGATGGCATATTAATAAGTAATTGATTTTAAAACAATCATGTCTGAAAGCAATAGGGAAAGTTAAAGAATAATTCCTAGAATTAGAAGGTGTGGGCTTCTTTCATATAAAAGTGATACATTTGAATAAAATAAATATTCATGTAAGCAAGATAAGAATTTCAGTCTCTAAATAACCTCAGTATCAATCAGAAGTTCAGTGGAATTAAATAGATTTTTATAATAGGAAATTTTTAGAATCATTTGGAAAAGGCAATGTGGGAAATATACTCTCATTTCACATGAGATTAAAGAGAAATTGCTATTTTCACATAAAAAATAAAACTGGCTCTAATATGCTGTTTTGAAAATTATTATAAATGTCCCTCTGAGAAAAATCTCAAGTGTCATGGATGCCTCAGAAATACCATCATTGAGCATTTTTTAATCTTGAGTAAAAACAACAGCATCATCAACAACAAAGGACACCAAAACTTGAGGTTCATAGAGATAAGAAAAAGTTACCCTCTGTATCCCTATTGATTTTAAAAACAATTAAGTTGTAGTGAATTCTCCAACGCTGAGAAGCATGATAAAATAGGGCATCACAGTTTAGTTTTCAATTCATCATCATTCAAGACTTTGGAATTTTGGTGCAAATCTTTGCACTCATTTTCCTTCCCTGCAACCTTTGCCTCTATAAGCACAGTTCCTGAAGAGACATTTTCACCAGGTAGACGACGTTTCTTCAAAATAATTAGGATTAAAAAGGCTGGAATATAGCTTATTCCTCTTAGAGCTGATGGCAAACCAAGATAGATGTATCTATCAAAAAAATGTTAAAACATATTAAATCTTACATAGTGTGGTGAGTACAAGCTAGTGTTGCATATCTTTAATTATTAATAATTCATTCCCATGAGGACAATAGCAGCTAATTGTTTTGCATGTCAATTTTATATAAGCAACTCTTTTGAACTCACTTACTCTAATGTATGTTAAGTGTTTTTTTGGAATTTTTCATCGAGAAAATTCACACTTATTTTCTTCTTTTCTAATCTTTTAGGTTTTTAAAATCTTTTTACATCAAATTGAACCTCTAACTTAAATGTAATACTGACAGCGATAGCAGTTTTATTCCAGTATCTAATTAAGAATTCTCCCAAAGAATTCACCATCAGTTGTGATTTCTACTCGGGGGGGGGGGTGTTGATGACCTTAATCAAATTAAAGAACTTCCTCTTCTATTCTGAATTTGCTCAAAGTTTTAATTATGAATATGTAAAGTATCACCAAATTATTTTTCTGCATATAGTTAGCAGAATATCAAAGATCTTACCCCTTTACTGTGTTAATCTATTTGGTTAATAGATTTTTCTCATATTGGACCATCCTTGCATATCTAATATAAACTATATTAGTGAGTGTTTTATACATTAGATTTGATTTGTTCATTTCTTATTTAGAATTTTTGCATGCATAGTTATAAGTAAAATTAGCCTGAACTTTTTTTCTTCTACTGAACTTGTCTAATGTGAATATCCAGATTGTACTACTTTTGTAAATGAAGTGGAAAAATTTTTTTTCCATTTCTTAGAATAACTTGTTTTATGCAGAAATCATTAGTTCATTGAAAGTTTGTAAAACTTGCCTTAAAAGAATCTAGGCTTGGTGCCTTTGGAGAATGGGAATTTTCGACTGATTCATGTTTTTAAATAGCTATGAAAATATTCACGTTTTCTATGTATTTATAGTAAAATTTGTTAATGTATACTCATCTAGAAAACCCTCTATTTAATGTTTCTAAATTGCTGTATCTATCCTTTTTTATTCTTCATAGTGTTTATTTGTGTCTCCACTCTGTTTGCCTTTCCAGATAACTGTTATTATTATTATATTTTAATCTTTTCAAAAAACAGTGTTTTACTTTTTTATGACCTCTATGGTGTATAGTCAATTAATTTCACCATCTTTTAATTTCAGCTTTTTAATTCTAAAATATTCTTATAAAACACTTCAAGAGTACAGACAAAATAAATTAACTAACATGTTTGTACTTACCACCCAGGTTTTCAAAATGATTAAAGCCAATTCAAAAGAAAATACTAATATATTAAAATCCCATGTGTGGCCCTATGATATTATCGTCTAGCCCTTCCTCGATGTAAGACTATGTTGAATGTTATGTATTTTCTTTCTAGTTTATTTTTATAGTTTTATAAAATATATATGTATATATTAATAACATATAATTCATATATTTTTACATTTTAAATAACTGGCATATGCTATACATTTTATTTTGAAAATTTCTGTTAGCTCCTCATTTTAAAATTATGCTCATACACACAGTTCTACAGTTTTACTTTTTTTTTTGCACCACATTTCAATTTGTGAACATGCCGCAATTTATTAATCCAGGTCTCTATTGGACACTTGTATTATTTAACTTTTTTCTAATATCAACAATACTGCAATAAAACTTTTATATGTCTCCTTGTGTATGTGAACAAGAGTTTCTCTAAAATATGTCTCAGGGCTGTAGAGTACACAACTTAGTAGATATTGTCCAAAAGTTTTCTTCATTAGTTTTTATTCACTACCAACATTCCTCATTATCTACAGTGTCTTCTATTATAAAGAAATTTAAAAATTTATAGTCACATTTGCTCATTTCTTGCTATGTGGTTTGTGTTTTTGACTCAAACCCAAAGTAATTAGGATCAGAGATATTAAACTCTATTGTTGCTGGTACCTATCTGCTATTGGTCTAATTGTTATTTCTTTGTAAGCCCTCTATTTATTTCATAACAGGTTTTTTCTATTTATCTTGAAAGCTTGTAATTTTACTCTAGTATGTCCATTTATATCTATTCTACTTGGCAATTATAATTCATCTTTGATATGAAAATTCATGTCTCAAATTCTAGGAAATTCTAAGCCAGTAATTCTTATATCTGACATTTCCTCCATTCTCTTCCTAGAATTTTTTTTGAGGTGTATACTTTGTTATTTGATCTTTAATATTATTTAAGCATTCATTTTTGTTGAATCAGTTTAGGTTATTGATTTACATTCTGGATAAATGATTTTTTTCAGTTCACCAATTCTCATTTTAATGTAGGTTGGCTTGAAATTTATTACATACTTAGGATTCCTTTTATTATCTCAATGCTATACATTTATTCTTTAGTATTTCCAAGAGTTCTTTTGGTATTCTCCTTTCTGCTTGATTTTTCTTATAATTTGTTATTCATTTTTAATGGACATTATGCCATTTATTTACTACTTTTAAACCTATTATGCGGGTTAAGCATACTTATTTTTTTTTAAGATTTTATTTATTTACTAGAGAGTCAGAGATCACAAGTAGGCAGAGAGGCAGGCAGAGAGAAAGAGGGGAAGCAGGCTCCCCACTGAGCAGAGAGCCCAACGTGGGGCTCGATCCCAAGACCCTGGGATCATGACCTGAGCTGAAGGCAGAGGCTTTAACCCACTGAGCCACCCAGGTGCCCCAAGCATACTTATTTTAAAGTCTTTGTCAGAATATATAATTTAAAACAGATGAAATTATAATAAATTTAATCTGGAATGAAGCCATGTTTCAACTGGTAATTTATGTGCGTTGTTTTTTTTTTTACCATTAGATTTGTTCATGTATTTTTAAGTTTTAGCTGGCAAAACTAAACAATTTTGAGTATTTTGTTGTTGCTGCTGACCATTCTGGTGTTCTTTCACTATATTTATTCTTCCAAAACCTCTTTTACAAAGAGGTTTGTATTAGTTTCCTAGGGGTGCCATAACAAAGCATCACAAACTTGATGGCTTAAAACAAAGTTATTCTTTCACAATTCTGAAGGCTTGAAATTGGAAGTCAAGGTGTTGGCAGGGCCAGGCTTCCTCTGTAGGCTCCAGGAAAGAACCCCTCCTTGACTCTTCTTAGCTGCTGGTAATTGCCAGCAATCCTTAGCATTCCTTGGTTTGTAGATGCAACACTGAAATCTCTACCTGTCTCCATGGTATTCTTCCTGTGTATCTTTGTCCTTGTGCCCCTTTCCTTTTCTTATAAGGACCCTGATGGTTGGAATTAGGACCCACTCTAACCCATATGATCTCATCTTAATTTCACTAATTCAAAGACTTATTTCCAAATAAAATCATATACTGAGACTATGAGTAGATGTGAAATTTTGAGGGACACTACTCAGCTCAGTCCAAGGGTGTTGAACACCACCACCTCATGGATTACAGCATTGAATCTGGATCTAATCTCTTGACTCTTTTGAAGAACTTTATTTTCTCTGGAAGCCGATCATCCAGAAACCACTGTCCATTTCTAGATTTAGAGGCTTTGCATTCAGCCTTTGTGCTCAGCTCTATTTATGCCTTTATGTTTCTGTTCAGTTTCTAGTTCAGGAAAACTGAATGTCCAGAATGATGTTTACATTATCTTTGAAACCAGATATATCCCTTTGGAATTAAAAAGATATATTATATCTATTGTTCTTATTTGAAACAGGAAATATATCAGTACATAACTTAATGAATTATTTATCACATTTTTTTACTTTAGTCAAACTTGTATTGTCCTTTTTCTAAATTCTGAGTTCACTAATTTTCAGTCTTTTTTAAAAACATGTATACATTTAAATTTCTAAATAAGCTTTTGAGTACTGGTTAGCCTTGTCCCACAGGTTTTCCTAGTCAATGATTTCACTGACATAGAGTTTTTATTCCTTCATTATTTTTATAAATTATTTATTCTTTAACCTATAAGTAATTTCATATGTGAGGTTTTGGCAACATTTTATCATAGATTTCTAATTGTATTGCATTATGGGCAGAAAATAGTGGTTATATGGTTTCAACACTTTCTTTTTTTTTAACTTTGTGGCATTAGACTTAGTTGTAATAAGCATCTATTATAGGCTGGAGAAAATATATATTCCATTGGTTGAGCTTTTTAAAAATTGATATATGTCTATTAGAGAGCTCTTGTACAATTTGGTGGTTCACACTTTTCTTTATCCTAAATAATTTTTGTCTATATTTTCTATTCACTTGTTGGGAATGTTTGTTCCACTCTGATTTATATTTCTTCCTGTAATTTTGTGAGCTTTTTGTTTTATATGTTTGAGATTAAGTTGATAGATATATATGGGTTGATTACTGGTATATATTATTGATAAAGTGTTACTTTTATTATGAAGTAATATCCTTCTTTAACTCTATTAATCTCTTTCACTTTTTAAAAATTTTTCATTTTTTTTAAAGTAGGCTCCACACCCAGCATGGAACCCAATTCAGGGCTTGAATTCATGACCCTGAGATAACGACCTGAACTGAAATCAAAGTTGGATCTTTAACCAACAGAACCACACAGGTACCCCAGTCCTTTTCAGTTTAAATTCTATTTTGTCTCAGACTCATTAATATAACCACAGGAGTTTGATTTAATACCTGCCTGGTATATCTTTTCTGACCTTTATCTTGAACATTCCTCACACTGTATTTTTTAGGTTGTGTCTTGTAAATAACATATAGCTAGAATTTTGAAAACACTGAAGCTCATGTGAAAGTCACTATCTTTTAAGAAGCAAGTTCATTTGCTTTACATTTATTGTTAAATCTGATATATTTAGGTTTATTTTTTCAACTTATTTTGTATGCTTTTATTTATGTATTTATGTATGCTTTTATTTTATTTTATGCTTTTACATCCTTACATTTTTGGTAAAATTTAATCAGTACTTCTGTTCTTAAAAAATTCAAAAGAGTTCTAGATTTTACCTGGATTTTGAGCTAACAAGTTAGCCTGCCACAGTTGCATGGATGCTGATTCAAGATACAAGATTTCCAGGTCAGAGACACAGGACTTTTTTACTCACAGTACAACAATCAGCAAAAACTGCAAATTCAGGTTGGTTTTCCTTAACTTTCAAGTCCGAAAGGAATCACAAAGTGAGAGACCTACGTGGATTTTGTGCACACAGTAGGTTTGGATCATGGCTAAGGATCCCTAGTTAAGGAAATTCCATTCTTTTAAGTGGGCTACAAGCAAATCCGCCAACATTTGCCCTAGAGACTTAATATTTTTATCATCTTAGACAGCAAACTCTGCTCTATAGAAAATAAACCTCACCTATACCTTCCAAGGTCATTTATTACTCAAACATTCTTGAGAAGGTAGTCCACAGCAGAAGCCTCTGCTAACAAAATGTGCAGAAATGTAAAAGAGACCCATGGAGAACTGTCTACCAACAATGCCCACCTCCTATTTCTAAGCAGTATTAACATCTGGTGAATTTTTTCATGAGTACACTTTATCGGCTACTCTAATTAACCTCACAGAGTTTGGTACCAAATATAATTATTTTGTCTGAAATAGCATTTAATTAAGGCTGCTATCAACAGGAATCCTGGCAGTAGGCTTAGGCCAATCTACATTAAGGACACTTGGGGTTTCTCAACTGTGAAGCAAACACATTCTGTGCACAGTTTGTGCCTGGGCCCACTTCCACTCTACCCCTGCAGAGCTTCAGGGGAACAGAGAACTGATGAAAACATGAGTCTCATGCTGTCTGCACCCTTCACAGTTCTTCACATAGGTCCTTTTACTAATTAACATAAGACCTTAGAGAGTTTTAAAGAATGCTACATTGTTTTTTAGTAAATGAAAATGTTTTCCAACTGCCCTGTCAAGAGAAATTAATACAAATTTAAGAGTTCAGGTCTCCAAATGAAAAAGAAATATGAAAATAGAGCAAAATGAAAGTGTTTGTTAAAAAACACATTAATATTATTTTGAGTTTTGTTTAAAATCAGATTTATAATAACAAAAGAATATATATTCTGGAAACACAACCAAAGTAGTCTAGTATCTGACAAAGAAAATGTTACACATGAACGGTACTACTTTATGTATAGTCTGAGCCGAGAAAGCAATTCTTCAAAAAATTTATTATCTTTACCTGAAGTTGGTAGAATCATATATCCTGCATGCCCCTGACTCACCACATTTCAAAATTCCCCAATGTAAACATGTGGAATCCACTAAAGCTCCAAAATATATAGGTGCAGGAATTCCAGCTACAATTGAAGAGAGGAGAAGGGAAAATCCATCAACAAGGAAAGAATTAAGGCACATTATTTTGTTTGGAAACATTTCAATTTTCTCTATTTGTAGAACAAATAAAGTTTAACAAAATATGAATAGTATGTTCCGTTTTATTTTTAGAAATTAGAAAGTACTTTCATTATAAAGTTTCTAAATTATAAAAGATAAGTAATGTGATACATAAATGCAGCATAAAACTGATGTAGAAAAATATTGAATTAATGATTCTTTAAATTTTTCCTGCAGTGTTTTGAACCGAACATGTGTACATTTTACTTCAACAAGGCATTTTTGTTCTTTTGCTTTTCAAATCTTCTAATAGATGAAAAATAGAATTAAGTTCAGATAGATATTTTTCAAGTAAAAGGGGGAAGTTCTCCATGTCTTATTGTACCACATTCTCATATAAATTACAAAGTGCTGCAAGCAGAAGAGATATTTGCTAGACTATTACTCTGGGAGAATGATTTCATTTACTTAGTATTTAATAATGGTCTGATGCTGGAAAAAAGAATGATTTTTACCAAATACTCTTGTGCAAAATGTATGTAACCCCACACCAAGAGACTTCTCTTCAGGCTTGATGCACCTAGAACATAAGTAAATTCACAAATAAAATAAAAGTAGAGATTTAAACACTGTCATAGTTTTTTTTTAACTCTTTGTATGCTGGTTAACACACTGGACACTAGAAAATTGTTTTGCATGCTCAGGTCTTGGTTATTCAAGAATAATTATCCAGTATATAGCCTACAGAGGACCTCTACTTCTGGTCCTTGGCATTTTACCCATCATTTTTTGCTCATTCATTTCTATCAGAGAGTTATCAAAGAAGAAAATATTTCATATAAATTTCTATGCCAATATCCACTTATTGACATGGCAATTCTTCATTAAACCTTCAGACTAAAGACAAAACTATGCAACCCTCACTGTATTTAAGTCATTTGTATTGACAAAATACAGAAAAGCCAAGAATTTGTATAAGTAAATGTAAGGCAGAAAGAAAGCAGAAATAAAAATTTTCAAAGGAATATAACAAAGAAATCCAAAGCAAACATATTTTATGTAATTTGGTACTATTTCAACACAGATCTCTCCATATTCTCCAAAAATTCCACCACTTTTGCACTGTTGCCTGAAATTCCTATATGTAGAAACAGAGATTATAATTCCCCAGTGGCCCTTTTTGTGTCCCACTCACTCCAGCATCGACATGGCTAACTCCCCAAAGAATTCACTTTGAGAAGTCCACTGCATTCCCTTCCCTTCCCTGATTAACTCAAAGCTGAGAAAATAAAATCTGCTTTCTTCACAAAAGCATACACTACATTTTTACCAAAAACGTCATCTTATTGGCATTTTCTCATTGTAAGTATTTTACTAAATTTGAAAAATCTCATAGTTTGACCTAGACATTATCTTCCTGACATATAGGTTACTTAGACAACATCAGTGATTTATTCAGAAGGTAGTTAACAAAGCCAGCAGACCTAGCATGATCCCCTCAGTCCCACGGTTTCCATTTAATACAGAAAATAGGGCATTTAAATTTTACTGAAATTTTTTTCCTCCCCCTCTATCTCTGATATAGCCCTTAATGATCTCACAGAGGCATGAAATACTAATAACGAAGAAATTATTTAAACTGTTGGGACAGTTTAAACTGTTCTGTGAACACTATCATTGATTTGTGTTGATAATGACGTAGTGTTATTATAATCATTTTCATTGATTGGTGTTGGTAATTTCTAGAATTCAAGAATCAGAAAATTAGCATGCAAATCATGCAAAAATGCTGGGAGAAATTGAAATCATTCTTTAAACTGGCAGATAGCATTGATGTTGTGCCCCTTTACCATCAAAGTAGGAGATCCAGGGAAATTCCACAAAAATAAAGACAAACACAAGTATATTAATAAAAACCTTGGGGTTAAATTCTACAATATGGTTCTGGCAAGAGATGGGGGAAGAAAATAGGACATGAAGAGAACCTGATTAGGTACTTGTTTTATTAGGGGGTAGATACTAATACTAAAAAGTTTTGAAGTTGATAAGTAAAATATTAATGTAGTTAAGAATTTCAATAATCAGGCTTAACCATTTGAAAGATACAGCTTTCAAAGCAGTAACAGAACATCCAATATACACAGTAGTTCCCTCTTATCTGTGGTTTCACTTTCTGTGGTTTGAGTCACCCACAGTCAACCCAATCTAGAAGCAGATGGTCCATGGACTGGAAGATCAAAAGCAGCTGAAGGCTACAGTCCTGTATTACAGTGCCTATGTCATTCACCTCCTTTCATCTCATCATGTGGGCATTTTATCATCTCATATCATCACAGGAGGAAAAAGGGTGAGTACAGAGGCACCTGGGTGGCTCATTTGGTTAACCATCTGCCTTCAGCATAGGTCATGATCCCAGGATTCTGGGATTGAGCCTGTTTTGGGCTCTTTCCTCGTCTGGGAGCCTGCTTCTCCCTCTCCCTCTGCCTGCCACTTTCCCCACTTGTACTCTCTCTCTCTTTGTCAAACAAATAAAATCTAAAAAAAAAAGGGGGTGAATACAACACAATGAGATCAATGAGATATTATAATAGTGAGACAGGCCACATGCACTTAACTTTCATTGTTACAATTATTCTATTTCATTATTAGTTATTATTGTTAATCTCTTGCTCTACTTAATTTATAAGTTAGATTTTATCACAATTATGTATATGGAAAAACACAATGTGTATAGGGTTTGGTACTATCCATGGTTTCAGGCATCCACTGGAGATCTTAAAATATATCCCTTGAAGATAAGGGGTTCCACTGTACAATGGAAAGCAAAAAAAGAAGTAAAAAGAAAGTAAAATCAATAGAATGTATTAAGTAAAATAGTAAAAAGAGCTTTGCCACAATAATTATAAAAAAACATAAGTGGGTTAAGTGTACCAATTTTAGATGATAAAATCATATCTACATATTATCTATGAAGCATAAAGGAAGATTGAAGACTGAAAATAAAGGGAAAGGAAAAAATGTAACAGGAACAGTGAACCAAAAGAAAGCTAGAACTGCAATTTTAATAAGAAACAGTATAATTCCTTGAAAGAAATAGCTAAAAGATAAAGAGAATTAAGTGATGCTAATAATAGAAGTAGAATGACCAAAAGCATATAATCCTATAATATAACCTCCAAATACTAAATTAAAAAAAAAATGGGTGATGGGTATTAAGGAAGGCACATGCTGTGATGAGCACTGGGTGTCGTATGCAACTAATGAATTGCTGAAATCTATATAAAAAACTAATGAGGTACTACTATATATTGGTTAACTGAACATAATTTTAAAAAACTGACAGAATTATAGTAAGAAATACATCAGCAATATTTAGAGATTTGAACACCAATCTCTGAAAAACTGATGAATTACATTTACAAAATTTCAATAATAAAGTACTTTACTTCAAAAGATCTGAGAACTGTATACTCAAAATGCAGAAGTTACCCATTCTTTTCAGAAAAACGTGAAGTACTCAAAAAATGTACTAGGCCCCAAAGAAAGCCTTGACATGCCACCTTCCCAATCTGTAATCTTTTAGATTATGTTCTCTGAACATAAAAATGAAATAACAATAATAAATGTATATCTATAGAAAGTTCTAATCAATATGAAAATTATATAATGTATTAATAAATAAGCTTTGGCCTGGTGGGGCAAATCATTACAGAAATTGCAAAAGAGTTCAAAATAAACTTCAAGGAAAATACTAATTGAGGTATAGATAAGTAATAGTTGGGAGGAAATGTATAGTTTCATCTACAGTAGTTAAAATGAACAAATGATCTAAGTATTAAACTCAAATAGTTATATAAAGAACAACAGAACAAGCCTAAAAGAAAAAAAAATTTTAAAGAGCAGAAATACATGAAATAAAGATTAACAAAATGAAAACTGATTCTTTAAAAGAAGAAAAATAAAACATATTCCTCTGGCAACAATGATCAAGAAAAAAATGATGAAGGAACAAAAAAATACATAAGAAAAAAGAGTAAACCTTTCAGATATACCAGAGAATATCAGAATGATAAAAGAACATTATAAACACTTATTTGCTAACAAGCATACAACAGGTATAAGTAGAAATGGAAAATGTGAATAGGCACTAACATTGAAAAAATGGAAATAATAATCAAATATCACTGTCCAAATGAGCCCAAAGTATAAATATTTTTACAGGTGGATGTATGTAACTTTGAACAGATAGATATTGAATATAAGTAGTTCCAGAAATTAAAAAATAGAAAATTTATAAATTCATTTTGTGGGGTCTCAAATGATTCCAAAGCAAAACAAGAGTAAAAAAATAGTAGGTCTGTTTTACTTATCAAGATAGATATAACAATTGTAAATAAAGTATTGTTTAAACAAACCAAATCATATATAAAAATATACCATAACTATGTTTTTTTGCCATCAGTTTAACATAAAAAAACTGTTTGATTTTACTATACTAAAAATATTGAGTAGAAAAATTATAGAATCATAGATGCAGAAAAATACAATTAATAAAGTTTTGTACCCATTTCATTATTAAAGACTTAGAAACTAGATGAAAACTATATTCTGAAAATCTACAGCAAGAATTATAATGGAAAAATTTATATGGTTTCCATTAAGATTAGCATACTCACTATCACCATCACTACTATCACCACTATCATCTAACATAATTTTGGAGGTCCAAGTTGATGATAAGAAAATTTAAAAAGCCTATGATGTGTAAGGCTTAGAAGTGAAGAGATATAACTCTCCACATTTGTACCCCTTTCTATATAGAAAGCCTAACAAAATAAAAAAATTATTATAATAAGAAAAATTAAGTTCAAACCTAAACTTTAAAAAATTAACAGCATCCCTCTAAATCAACAATAACCAACTAGAAAATATAAGAGAAAATAGGGCCACTTATAATCACAAATAAATACATACCAGTATGTATTCATACAAACATCCATATCCGTGTGTAGCTATATGTGGATATGTGTATGTTTATAATTGTGAATGATATACTCTTGTATGTGTGTATATATTTGGATATATGTGTGTGTGTGGTATTTATAGAAGAAAATTTAAATAAATAGATATTCACAAAAGATATTTCACGGGGCGCCTGGGTGGCTCAGTGGGTTAAGCCTCTGACTTTAGCTCAGGTCATGATCTCGGGGTCCTGGGATTGAGTCCCATATCGGGCTCTCTGCTCAGCAGGGAGCCTGCTTCCCCCCTTCTCTCTCTCTGCCTGCCTCTCTGCCTACTTGTCATCTCTCTGTCAGGTAAATAAATAAAATCTTAAAAAGAAAAAGATATTTCACAAAAATTTGATGCCAGATTTTCTCTAGTTAATCTATGGAGTCCACACAAACTCCATCAAAATTCCTATGTGAGTATAGAGATCCATACATCAGTAGCTAAATCAGTTTGTGAAGAAAAGAAAAAAGAAAGAGTAAAGGTGACAGTTGTGGGTGGGTGAGGAAGAGTTACCATATGAGATATTAACATACACAATACCAAAGTAATAAAATCAATATGGTACCAGTATGAGAGCAGACAAAACTGTGGAATAAGAATAAAAGTGAAAAATAGCCTCATGTAATATTAAAACATGAGATATGATAAAGGTGGTACCACAAATCAATAGAGAAGGGACCTCTTATTTATACTGATATTGGGAAAACGGCTTTATTATATGGAGAAAAAATAACACTGAACATGTCCCCTTTGTACCACACATAAAAACAGACTTGCAGTGGTTTAAAGAACCATGTGTAAAAGAGGAAAGTACAAATAATAGGATAAAATTTAGGTTAATATTTTTGCAAATATCTTCTCCCATTCTGTCAGTTGTCTTTTGGTTTTGTTAACTGTTTCCTTTGCTGTGCAAAAGCTTTTGATCTTGATGAAATCCCAATAGTTGCCATTTGCGATGACGTGGATGGAACTAGAACGTATCATGCTTAGTGAAATAAGTCAATCGGAGAAAGACAACTATCATATGATCTCCCTGATATGAGGACATGGAGAAGCAACATGGGGGGTTAGGGGGATAGGAGAAGAATAAATGAAACAAGATGGGATGGGGAGGGAGACAAACCATAAATGACTCTTAATCTCACAAAACAAACTGGGGGTTGCTGGGGGGAGGTGGGATTGGGAGAGGGGGAGGGGGCTATGGACATTGGGGAGGGGAGGCGAACCATAAGAGACTATGGACTCTGAAAAACAACCTGAGGGTTTTGAAGGGTCAGGGGTGGGAGGTTGGGGGAACAGGTGGTGGGTAATAGGGAGGGCACGTTTTGCATGGAGCACTGGGTGTTGTGCAAAAACAATGAATACTGTTATGCTGAAAAAAATAAATAAAATGGAAAAAAAAATTTAGGTTAATATTTTTATAAATTAGGAATGAAAAAATACTTTTAAAATATGACTCCCCAACATAAAAACCCTAAGGCAAGAAATTTCAGTATGATAAATTTCAGTATGATGAAATTTAGGATTTAATTTCATAAAAGATACTGTGGAGAAATTAAAGATGAGAGACTAAGAGATAATTACATCAGGTAAACAATATTATATTAATATTTATAATTTAAGCAGAATCATCAGAATTGCCAAGAAAAGTATAGGAAATATAATAGAAAATGGACAAAGAAAATCAATAAACACCTTGAAGCAAAAGCCTAGAGCTAAAAAAAAAATTGACAGGATGCTTAAACACACTGAATTAGGAAATCACACATTAAAACATCAGTGAACTACCATTCCAGACCCGTTGGAGTAGTTAAAGTCCGAAAGTTACGTAATTCCAAGTGTTAGTGAGGCTGTAAGGAGGAAGGAGCTCCTTTGCAGTAAAGGTGTGAGAATAGCTCGTAAGTACTAGCAGTACTTGGTGAATTTATGTATGCCTGTGCCTTATGAACCAAAATAAGATTTATAGCACAACAGCTCCTGTGTGAATATAAAAGCACATACCAACAAAAAATTAGCATTTTACAAAGGACAATCTGTTAAGATCATAAAGCGATCATATTCATGTGGGTGCCTATGGTAAGGGGAAGTGAAAAATGGAATGAAAAAAGCAAAATAAAAAAAGAATGAAAACTTGTCCCAGCCTATGACGATAATGTGCTATGCACTGAAAATCACAATTATCTTAACTCTGCCTCTAAGTTCCAATAAAATACGAAGAAAAGTGAAAGAAATGCAAATTTTGTTCACTAGGAATATCTGTGATTGTTTGCTAGACATGAAGAATGCTGGAATTCAGTGAACACATATGGATGACACCTAAGTTTGAATTGGAGTTCTGCAGTTTCCTAGTTTGAGAAAGCCCTTCATCATTTGTCTCTCATGATACACTTGTAAAAAGAGTTGAGCATTTATTGTTATGCCTATTTTTTTATTTAAAAAAATGAAACTCAGATTAAGTGACCTGTTTAATGTCCTTTAGATAGTAATTGGTGACACTAAGTCTTCTGATGGCTTTACACTCTGATGTCCTATAGCTTGAGCCATATGAAATGACTGCTTGGCCACTACTCTTTACCTATTGAAATGACCATTTCATACAGTTTATACTAAAATATAAATGTCTCTTCTTGTGTTAAACAATGAGAGGTTCACATAATTTAACTGCAAAAAAATAAAGGAAAAGTTAGGAAGAGAAATTCCAAAAGGTGAATATTCATATTCCTGAACTTTAAAATTTTATAAAATTCAACGATGCCTAATATAGAACTCTTATTAAGTGATACATGAAAGCACCGAATTCTTAGATAACATTGGCTCCAAGTGGCTTTCTGAGAAAAAATTACCTTAATAAAGGGCCAAAAAGGAATCCAAATAAAGAAAATGATTTTTGTACCTTAGGAGAACCATATATCCAGGTATGGCAGATAAAGAATAAATGAAACTGCCAATTGCTGACAAGATTAAAAAGTACTGAAGCATCATGGAACAGTCATGTCCTTTGTCACACAGTCCAAGAACTGCAGATGAATTTCCTGACGTTTGAATGCAGCTACAATTTTGGAACACCTGTGTGAAAATAATATATTATCTTATTTAAGAAAGTAAAATTTTGAACACAAATCACAAATATTTTCTACATAGCCAAATGGATCAAGATGAAGACTATTTATTCCCTTTATTCTCATCTCGATTATGGTCCCTCTCAGGATTATAGCATAAAACAAGACATGGAAAGGTGGTTTTAAAAAAATGGAATTTCTTTCTAAATATGTGAAGTAAATTTGCAATAGCTCAGATATTCTAAAGTCATGTCTTTTAAAAACATATACTGTTTTGTTACAACAGGAAGTATAATAGTTTGGTTCAGAACACTCAGTGGAAATATTTAGATACTTAAGAATAAAGCTTTATTTAAAAAAACACAGTTCATTTAAAAAAACATAGTAAAGTCAATCCTTTAAAAATTCTTGTATGTTTCCTGGTTTTCATAAGAATTTTAAGAAAAATTTTTAGGGGCACTTGAGTGGCTCAGTTGGTTAAGTATCTGCCTCCCGCTTAGGTCATGATCCCAGAGTCGTGGGATCGAGCCCCCGATAGTGCTTCCTGCTCTGTAGGAGCCTGCTTCTCCCTCTCCCTGCCACTACTCCCTGCTTGTGCTCTCTCTCTGTGTCAAATAAATAAATAAAATATTAAAAAAAAAAAAAAAAGGGGCGCCTGGGTGGCTCAGTGGATTAAGCCACTGCCTTCGGCTCGGGTCATGATCTCGGGGTCCTGGGATCGAGCCCCGCATCGGGCTCTCTGCTCCGCAGGGAGCCTGCTTCCTCCTCTCTCTCTGCCTGCCTCTCTGCCTACTTGTGATCTCTCTGTCAAATAAATAAATAAAATCTTTAAAAAAAAAAAAAAAGAATTTTAAGAAAAATTTTTGAAAGTTTTACTTTATCACCAACTAACATTTTAAATATTGTAACATTATCTAGGTAAAGGAAAAAAAAGGCTAATTCTATCTTCTTAAAAAGCTGTCAGAATGTGAAAAATACAGAAAAGGAGAAAAAAATGGCAAAGCAATTAGCGGGATAATTGAGATAAAAACCACCAACTTCATCTCAATGATAAAAATATTTTAGTCCAGAGTATTTTTAAAATGAATTATCTGAGTAATGACATTACTGCTATGAAATTAAAGATCAGTGATCAGTGTCCACTATATTCAAAAACATTAAAGAAAAAGATTAGTGGTCAGGCATTATGGAGTTAAAATAAGATTTATGGAATAAAAAGTAAATCAAATGAACATACAGAAAGACTTCAATTTTACTTCTATCAAATGAGGACCCAGTTCATGTTGGAAGTTTTCAGTGCAATGCACAAAACCAAAGTTCTGTAAAAAGACCAATAGAATGTGTTACCATATTTATTCCTGCTCCAACAGATGTCTCACAACCAGCAAGACAAGCTGACATATATGACACACCATTGTTTCCACACACAGGGTCCCATGTTTTAGTTGGACAGTTGCAATCCCTGTTACAATCAGCAAGGATGGTGTTTCCCACATATAAATCTTGTTGCATTCTGAAATGATTTAAAATAATGCATGAATGTTGAAAGACTATTAGAGCATTTTCTTTTTCTTCTTTTCATCTTAATCCAAGATTTTATTTCCTCTCCTCCCCAAAGTAGAAACAGGAAACTTCCCACTATCCATGTGTGGACTCAGTACTAAGCTCTGGCAATTAAAAAATACCTGCTTTGGTGACCACATAGCCACTTTTTAGTGATTTTCTGATAAAAAATAGCCAAAACAGGCATTAACTGAGTGCCTATCACATAGAAGTTGCTTTTTTGGGTATTATTTGAACTCAAAAATGAAGATGACCAAATCCCTGTGGTTGATCCATATGGTAGTAACAAGAGATATTATGCTTGAAATCAATTTTGAAGATCAGAATCTGTAAGTTCAATTTGTATACAGATAGTACATTTAGCTTTAGAAAGCTAACTACTTGAGTAAACAAATACATTCTCCTAGTATAAAGTATGTGCTGTGGTCACCAAAATGGCAAGATAGGTTGCTCTGGACCAGTCTCCCTCCCAAGAAGACCAATTATCAGCTATCCATAGATAACATACCATTGTGAAAATCCCAGAACCTGGGGGTGAAACTAAAGTACCCCCCTGGACCATGAAGACCTAGAGAGACCACACTGGAATGGTACAAGGAGCAGAAGCACTCTAAACAAATTGCCCCACCACCAGCATAGCATAATGCCACACTGGGAAGGTCTCCCTGGGCCTACAATTTTGCCAGTGGGAAGAGAGAACCCAAGGTGGACATCAAGCTCCCTCAGCATTGTGAGATATTTCCCAGGAGGCTCATTCAGGTCTCACCTCATGAGGCTCACTGGAACAATCTGCAGGCCTCACTTATTAGGAATTAGATAAAGAAGGAGAAAGGGGACAGGGATTACAGCAAGCAGCACTCAGATCTTGGCAGACTATTCTTACTTGCAACATTGACCAAGTACAGATCCCAGCCTGTGGTATAGCTCATCTACAGAGCTGAATGGTGGCTCCTTTTGGCCAAGGAGCTCAGCTGGCACTTCTGCTTGATTTGAATACCTAGTCAACAGGCCATGGTGGCTGTGGAGACAGTTCAACTGCCCCGTTTGGGCAGAGAAGCAAACTCGCAGACCTGAGTAACTATTGAGCACAGCCTCCAGTCCCACCCATCCAGAAAGCCTGGCCAGAGAACCTAAGCCAGAAAGTCCATCCTATAGCCCTGCTCAGTCTGGGAGCCAAGCTAATAGCCCTGTCCTACTGTTAAACGTAACCTCTGGCCCCACATAACCAAGGAGCCTGAACAGTAACCCTGGGCAGCCTCAGAGGCCAGAATACAGCAGTGTAGCCCAGTCTTCAGCACTACCCGAAGTAGCAGTGAACACAGCGTGAAGCCTTGCTCAGGCAGGGAACCTAGTCAGTGATTCTACCCAATCATGGAGCAGAACTTGCAGCGTCACCTGATGAAAGAACATGGATAGTGATCCTACCCAACTAGAGGACGCAGTTTCTAGCACCACCTAACTCTGGGATGCAACTAGAGTCCTCTCTCCTCCAGAGGGCCTGGAGCATGGTCAGCACCTTGTGAAGCTCAGCCTCAACAAAACATTAGCAGAGAAATGAAGAAAACAATCCAATAATTGCATCAAAAGAATAAATATTTAGGAAATAAATTTAACCAAGGATGTGAGAATATGTACGCTGAAAGCTATTAGACATTGATGAAAGAAACTGAGGAAGACACAAATAAATAGAAAGATATTCTAAGTTCATGCGCTGGAAGAATTAATATTGTTAAAATGTCCACACTACCACAAACAATCTGCAGATTCAGTGCAATCCCTAAATAGATTCCAGTGTTCCACTGGCATTTTTCATAAACATAGGAAAACAATTCTAAAGTTTGTATGAACCCACAAATAAGTAGCCAAAACAATCTTGAGAAAGAACAAAGCTGGAAGTATCACACTTCTGGATTTCAAACTATTTTACAAAGCTACAGTAATCAAAACAGTATGATATTAGCATAAAAGAGAGTCACAAAAATTATGGTACAGAATAGAGAACCCAGAAATAAACCATACATATATGGTTAATTTACAACAAGAGAGCTAAGAATTTATTGTGGGGAAAGGATACTCTCTTCATAAATGATGTTGGGAAACTGGACAGCCACATACAAAAGAGTGAAACTAGACCACTATCTTACCCAATACACAAAAAATAGACTCAAATGGATTAAACACTTAAATTTAAGACCTGGAGCCATAAAATTCCTAGAAGAAAATACAGTGGGTAAACTCTTTAACATCAATCTTGGCAATGATTTTTTGGATCGACACAAAAAGTACAAGTAACAAAAACAAAAATAAGTGGAACCATGTCAACTAAAAAGCTTCCGGACAGCAAGGGAGATCATAAGCAAAATGAAAAGACACCCTATGAAATGGAGGTAAATATTTGCAAATCATATATGTGTTAAGCAATTAATATCCAATATATATTTTAAAAACTAATAAAACTCAATACCAAAAACTAAAAACTAATAAAACTCAATACCAAAAAAGCAAACAGGCTGATTTTAAAATGGGCAGAGGATCATTTTTAAGCCTTTTGACTAAGACCAAGTGTTAAAATGGGCAGAGGAACTAAACAGAGAATTTTCCATAGAAGACATACAGATGGCCAATAAGTAAATGAAAGGATACTCAATATCACCAGTCATTAGAGAAATAAAAATCAAAGCCGCAATGACATATCATCTCACATCTGTTAGGATGCATTATCAAAAGTCAACAGAAAACATTACTATGCATAACCTTCCTATAAATTCAGATAACCCTCAAATACATATCCAAAACTATTCAATGATAGAGATATAATTAGACAAATGAAAT
The DNA here is from genome assembly GCF_922984935.1 of Meles meles. Taxonomy (NCBI): domain Eukaryota; kingdom Metazoa; phylum Chordata; class Mammalia; order Carnivora; family Mustelidae; genus Meles; species Meles meles. Next base: position 63,787,761 of record NC_060072.1, read on the forward strand.
GTATGAATTTACATATGAATTAATATATCATATGTTAGGATTCAGTTATGCTGGATGTGAGCCCATTGTGGAAACATATAAAGGTGATTGAGACTTTATAGGTAATTCTTAATTTTACCTGCTTAGGAAAGTATAAAGTATATGGATCATATATCTTAGTACAACCTAAGACTGTTGGTAGTTTGTTTGATATCCACTTTAATATCTACTAGTATCATACACACACACGTGCAGTCATAAACTCACTAACCCTATGATATATTCCCAACCTCTTTAATAAGTCTAGAGCCTGGAGGACTAGGCTTATAATTGACAGATGGAGGAAAGATAAAGACCATGGATTATTGTTGTGAATTCTAATTAGCTAATGATCTGGTGATGGGTAATCATTGAATAAAATACATTATTAACTGTCCTAAAAGTATGATATTCATTAGAAAACAACATACCCTTTATAAGTGGTGGTTATGCCAGCAACCGAAGAATTATCACAGATCATGAGAAAACACAAAAAATGGAGAAGATACTCAATTAAAGATAACCAACATCCTATGTGGGCAGCTTGTTTGACAGTAATCTTGAACTTCTTCATAATTAAACCACCAGCTATATATCCAATGCATATTGGAGGTAAGTTATAGATGCCTATAAATGTAAATAAAATATTATTTACAAACAGACTTAGCAAAAGAACAAATATGATAACACTTATCTAATATGTCTTACGTTAGAAACCATTTAAGTCCAACTCACAGTGAAGAAAGTTGATTGAATTTTATCTCCATTTAGTTAATATGTCACGTATATATATCATGTCTTAGGTTGTATTAAGATATATGATCCACTTTATACTTTCATAATCGGGTAAAATTAAGAATGACCTATAAAGTCTCAATCACCTTTATATGTTTCCACAATGGGCTCACATCCAACATAACTGAATCCTAACACATTATATTAACTAAATATAATCTCACATCTGTTAGCATATATTAACTAAACGGAGATAAAATTACATACAGAGAGATTTTTAAATGCCCCACAATGTCAAAGTATTTTGAAGACTGTTATCACTATTCTTCTTTTAATTAATTACAGTAGGTTGTAAATTTCTTGTATGCAGGGGACATATTCTACATTTCCTTCTAATGGTTCAGGTAGGAGTGACAAATCAAAGTTGGCCAGTAGTTTATGCTTAATATGATTTGGGGGTTGTTTATACCCACTCTAGATGTTAAGAATTTGACTTAGCTCAAGATACTTTGTAAGATTGCTGAGTCTGTGATTGTCAAGTACATTTACATTTCGTGTCCCTCTCCCTAAAAAGGGGGAAACATCAAGAAAAAGGAAAAGACAGTGTTTGGTTGCATCCTTACAATTCCAGGGTAAGTGAATCCCATCAACATTTTCTTGGGAGACTGGTTAAAAATTCATTCCAGAATATCACACCAGATTGTCTAATTTAGTATGTTTGAGGTGGGCACCAGGTATCTGAACTTTTAACAAGCACTCTAGGTGATGAGGCTGCAGGCAGTCTAGGAAATTCACTTTTCAAAACAGTAAAAAGCTCTCACGAGAAAGTCAAGGTGGAAGAGAACCACTGGAGTTAATGTAGTCTCGGGAGAAACAGAATGCTTGGGCTGTAAAGACGCCTCAAACCACCAGAGGGCCCGGGGAATTAAGGAATTCATAACCTGGAGTAAAAGAGTAAAACTCAGACTCCTAATGAATTAACATTGTTTTCCTTTTTACATTAATGGTTTGCTTCTGTGAAAATTATCTCTAATCCGTACATTCCCCAGGATTTCCAAAAATATTTTGAATTTGCATTCTGACTGGAGAAAGACCAGAAAAGAAAGCCAGGATTTCCTGGCTTCTTCCCTTCCCTTCCTTGTTGATTTCCCTGGAGAATGGAAGGGGGAAATGCACCAGAGACAGAAACATCTCCATATGTTTCAGTTTAGGAGTTTGCTAGATCCATCATCATCACACTGTTTACCCTTTCATGGTTAGAAAAAAAAAAAAAAAAGGAGCTACTGATAAAGAGAAGAATAAACATACCAATTAGAAAGATTGCATCTGAAGACGATTTTCCATATTGCTGTTCCAGATATTTAGGCATGAAGGTGAACATATTAACAAATGCATTGAACTGTACAATGCTTATTAGTATGAAAAGCATGTAAATTGGGTTGCATAAAAGACTTTTCATGAATGGTAAAAAATCTGAAATGAAAAAACAACGGTGTTAAACTAGCTTGACTTTGCATTTTGAGGATTCTAAAACATCAACCTACCCTCCCAAATTAAGTTTTCTGCTTATAGTGCACATACTTGTTTTGTTTTGCTTTGTTTTATTTTGTTACCTCCTGAAAGCTAAAGTTATATCATTTTGGTACCCTCTGCAAGTCAGTAATGCAGCTGACTGTGTAGGGAGCAGAACACAACTGTTTTACCATCACTAAGTCACTATTGTGTCTTAAAGAAAAAATATAACATAATCAAAATATTGTCTGTGTTCACACCATTTTCTTTTTTTTTCTTCTCTTTTTCCTTCTATTAATATCCTCTCTTTTCTAGAGATTGCCTAGAATGAAAGATGCTTGTTCTGTTTTTTAAAGTTTAGAAGGAAATCAACTTGATAAAGTTCACACTCAAATATTGATATTATTGTTCCTGACCATTTAAAATATGTGGGAATTTATGGGATATAATTTTCTCAAGTGTCAGGTATTTTTCTACTTCCACAGAATTACAGTTTGGTCCTGCCAGTAGTTCATACTGGCTACACAATGAAACCACCTAGGGATCTTTTAAAATACAAACTCCCAGGTTCCACTCTCTGAGATCTTGATTCATTTGGTACATACTAAGGATTATGTAAATTATATAACCCAAACTTTCCCCTGTCAGTATGGACTGACACAGCTCAGGGCCAAACTTGTATCCCATCTCTTGGAAATGTTCCAAGGTCATCCTGCCACCATTTTGGGGGTAAAGTCTCACCTATAATTACTTTTCACTTTTCCTATCTTCACATTCTTTGTCTTGATTTCCTTACTTACTGTGTATTTTTTGCCCAATAAACTGGCTGAAATCCAAAGTATCAATAAATAAATTCAGAGAGAGAAGGATGCATAGCTTAATGCAAAGAAACCTATTGTAGCTGTAGAATTCCTATTTATGAATAAAATACATGGCAGGTGAGAAGTGCTCAGAGCACTTTGGAGATTTTTAAGTTGTCCATGTTTTTTTTTTGTTTTTTTTTTTTCTGAAGTTGTCCATGTTTGTTGACATCTCTGTTCTAGTAGATAAGTCTCAGTAGTTCAAATCTCTTTTCTATATGTCTCATAATAAGTTCAGCTGTTTCCTAGTTGTGAAAACTGATCTTGCAGATCACAAACAATATTCTATGTTAAAATCTTCAATGAGTCTGTATCAACCTTTCAGAAGGAATTGTGAGTATAATCATGACCTCTCTGAGAATTTTGAAAGGTTCTGAATTGGCTTCTAATAATCTGAGAAGTATTATGTTTAATAACAGTTTAAGTGAATGTGTAATTGTTAATAAAAAAATTCTGTGCAAACTGGTATTATAATTTATGGGTGATGGTAGAAGTAGCATCATCAACAGTAATAACACTAATACTAGTAGCAGTAATATTAGTAATATGTGCCAGCGCTCCTCTTACTCTCACACAACAACTCTGTAACAATAAGTACTGTTATTAACCCATTTTACAGATAAGGAGACTGAATCTCTCTTCACCTTGTAAATGAACAATCTTTAAGAGTTCCAAGGCCCAGGCCACACCTCATACTAATTAAATCGAACCTCCTGGGAATACTACAATATTTCTGGGCATCAGTATTTTTTTTTTAATTTCCCAGGTAATTCCAGTATATGGACCAGTTTGAGAATCAGTGTTCTTGAACATTAAATACTTAGATTACTTTAGCTTAGTTTCCCACAGAAACACTTTCTGTAAATTATTCTTTGAGCTTTTATTGAAGATGTATCCAAAAAGAAAAAAAAAAAACCTGTTCTATAAAATACGCACTTAAACTTGCTGGGAAAGTATGTGCTTCCATAGTGCTTGCATTGTGCATCATATGATAAGTTTTTCTTTTTTTACAGTGTGTTACTTGGAGAACACTTTCTCTTTGAGAATTCTTCTTCTCTCTGTCAAGTATAGAGAGTTCTGTGATCTCTCTTTTCTTTTTCTGCCTTAACTTGCAGGAAGCTCATAGTTAAGCTAACATTATTTTTTTGGTTGTTGTTTCAGAACTATACATTTATTTGCAATAGTGTATATTTTTCCTCCTTTTGTTCTCCATTTGGATTTTTTTTAATTAGACTTATGTTCTCTATAAAAAAGGATTTTTTAAAGACAAATGAGAATTTATTTATTTAGTGCCTGAATTAACATAAGATTTTGTATATATGTTGATGACAGATAATTTGGCTTCCAAATTTTATCACTTATTTCCAAGTAGTAGCACAGGAAGACTCAGACTTGTTAGACATTATTGACTACGGACTATTAATGACAAATTATCTTAATGCACCCTAGCATGACACAGTGTTAAAGTGAAATATAGACACCTCTCTAAAAAAAACAAAAAGTAAATTATATGGTATTTAGAATTTTTATATTTGCCTTTAGTGATTCCATCCTTTTCCTTCTTGACTTTTTTATTTTGTTTCTCTTCTTTCTCATTTTTAATGATGTTTGCCTTATTCTTTAGTCCTTCCTTTGGAAGCGTTTTGGGCAAAAAGAAAAAAGGAATGGCAGTGAGCACATTCACTCCTGCACAAATCAAAAAGCCAAACCACCATGCACCAACCCAACGAGTGTCAGTGGGAGTTATGGTCAGATCATCTGTAAAGAAAAATGCACATTTTAATTAGCTTGTCACAAATTCCTGCATGAACAATAGAAAATTATTAATATTACAGTTTTCAGGTTTTATTCCAGTACAGAATTTGTAAACAACTTAGACATTCATAAAATTTGTCTGATGATAGGTGGTATTACAATATTGCCTAGCAATAAATTATTTTGGTTCTCTGTCCTCTCCTGGAGGGAATTTGTAAACCAATACTTATTAAATAACTACAAGCTCTAATTACATATAAATAATAATTTGATTAAAAGAAATTCAGACCTCTGTTGTCTTTATATCTCTTGAGAAAAGGAAACATGGTTGTAGCACAATAGAAAAAGCACTGGATTTTGAGTCAGAAGAACATTTTAATTTGTTTTCCTGCCCCCCTGGTTTGAAATATTTGAAAAATTATTTGAATTCCTTTACTCCAGTTGGCACACATGAACTCACTAAAGCAAGAATTACCTGTGATAACATAACTGGAGGTGATTGTGTATTCTAGACACTATGAATAAATTTCATTGAATTACCTGTGTTCACAGATCCAGTGTCCACATAAACATTTGCACAGAATGATGCTAACAAAAGTCCAATCAAAGGACCAATGATAGCTCCTGTTTCTACAAACCCTAAAAATAAATGAAAATATAAAGTTATAGTATAGCTATATACCCAAATAAAGAGTCCTAATTCCGTGAAGAGTCTGAAGACGCATTGTTTGTGCCTCAGATACGTTGGCCTTAAACTTCCAATTTGTAAGCTTGGCGTACATATAAGTAACAAGTTTGTTTCTGTTAATGTGGAGAAAAAGAAGCTCAATATTTAAAGCCACATTCTCTAGTCCTCCAAATTCTTTTGTGTGATAAATTACAGGTAAAATCTGCTGTAGCAGCATTGGCTGGGATCATGCTGTTGACAAAACCATAACACAGAGTGAGATTCTTTTGCTGCTTTCCTTAGGCAGAGTTTTGGAGGAATTCCAGACCAACACCACGTTATGATAATTTTCTCATGACATGTTCCTCAGAAAAACTTCACTCCACATCTCTGACTTGAAACCTCTTCTTCTGGCTATGTTCTCACTGTTACTGATACTTTGTATTCTCCACATTCTTGGCTTCCATTCTCATCAGTCCCCTCTGCCCTCACGACTTCTTACTCATATGGAATTTCATCATCGGTGAGCTCATGGCCTACCTGCGATTCAGAATCAAGGCTGAGCCATCCCCACTGCAGAAAAGGCAGACATAACCTTCTTCAATGTGCTGTTCCTTCCTTCAAAATATGTCTTCTGCCTTCTCCACAGTTCCATAGGCTAGCCCCCGGTCACAGACCTGACTTCTTGATCTCAACCCCTCCTATCTTCTCTGAGGCCTTGCTCAACTAGACATGTTTTGTTTGTGTGTGTGTGCTGGTTCGGTCTTCCCTGTTCGCTGATTACAATATCTCACATATCCACCCTGCTTGCTTTCATTTCACTGCTCTGCATTTACAGCCTCACCACTTCCTGAATCTACTCAAATCCTTCCACGTTCTTCTCAAAATACTTGCAGGTAGCACCAGTGTCCTTTTTGCCACTTATTTGGTGTCCTTTTCTGGTCTCTATTCTCCTAATTCTTTATGTTATTTGACACTGCAGGCTAGCTCCTCTTTTGACATTTCCTCCTAATACTTTCACTAAACTATGCATTTATTGTTTACTTTTTCCCTTGTTACTACTCCTTTGATTTTTTTCTTCCCATTCTTCTCAATAACTAAAAGTGTTCCTTGGTGTTTTAATGTAGAATTTCTCACTAACTCATTTCTCTCTCTTTTGTTTAAAAAATTTTATTTACATGAGAGAGAGCATGAGAGGGGAGAGGGTCAGAGGGAGAAGCAGACTCCCTGCTGAGCAGGGAGCCCGATGTGGGACTTAATCCGGGGATTCCGGATCTGGAGATTATGACCTGAGCTGAAGGCAGTCGCTTAACCAATTGAGCTACCCAGGTGCCCCACTCATTTCTCTCTCTCTCTCTTTTTTTTTTTTTTAAGATTTTTTAAATTTATTTGACAGAGAGATCACAAGTAGGCAGAGAGGCAGGCAGAGAGAGAGAGAGGGAAGCAGGGTCCCGGCTGAGCAGAAAGCCCTATGCAGAACTCGATCCCAGGACCCTGAGATCATGACCTGAGCTGAAGGCAGAGACTTTAACCCACTGAGCCACCCAGGCGCCCCCCCCACTCATTTCTCTCTTAATTTCATTTATTTTCTCTATGTAAGTGATTCTCAACATTCATTTCTACCTTTTCTGTTCTCTCCTAAACTTCAAAGCCATACATGGAACTATTTTCTCCCATCGTGTAGCTTATTGATTTATAGTTATTTAATTATATTCATGTGCACATTTATTTATTTCATTTTTTAAGTCTGATTTTTTTTCTAATTTAATTACACACAGGTATTTATCAGATTTGGTTGATTTATAATTATGTAGTTATTTATATACTAAAACTTATATGGACTATGTCTTATTCATCTTAGTACATATAGAAATTATTATTATTATTTCCATATATTATACACCCTAGTATTTATTGAATAAAGAAACACAGATTATAACAAGGTGTTTGTTGGGACACCTGGGTGGCTCAGTGGGTTAAGCCTCTGCCTTCGGCCCAGGTCATGATCCCAGTGTCCTGGGACTGAGCCCCACATCGGGCTCTCTGCTCAGTGGGGAGCCTGCTTCCTCCTCTCTCTCTGCCTGCCTCTCTGCCTATTTGTGATCTCTGTCTGACAAATAAATAAATAAATAATCTTTTTAAAAAATGTGTTTGTTAATTTATTGCAGGCAAGCATTTGTATTCTTTCAAGATAAATAAATAAGGGATTTGAAAGGACAGAAAAGAAAAACATCAAAAAAGCTTATTGAAAAATCAATGAATGATCAAAAAGTACCAAAGATTACTTGGGGTAAGGTTCTCTAAATATTTTGATCTATCTCAATTACGTATAGCTCTGCTCCAATTTTCTTTCACCCTCTTTGACATTTCTGATTCTTAAAATATATGTCTACATTAATAGCAAAATGTGTCCAAACTAAAAGTTACACTTTTGTAAATAACAACAGAGGGAACAACTAAAGAATACAAATAAGCTATTCATAATAAATTAAGAACACTTAGGAGATTAGTAGACTACATAAGAAGGTAGATCTTATTTTGGTTATTGTGGGAGGTGACATTGATTGATTTTAGAAAAGGAAATTTCAAGAAACATAACCAAAAGTATGAACCAGATATTTGGGAAGAATCTGAAAAAGCCTGACTAGGATGGAGAGATTCTGAAGAAACCAAATAGATTGAGTAATAATTGGAGAGATTAGATTTAGTAAAGGAAGAGCTAGTATGTTTTATTGACATGGTAAGGAAGACATGATTAAAACATTATTTGAGAAAAAATATACTGCAAGAGTGTTTATTAGAAATTGAAAGAAAATGCTAGTGATAACGTGACCAATGAAGATGTTATAATAATCTATAGATGAAGTAATGAAGACCCAAACAAAAATAGAGGTAATGAAAATAGAAAGATTTTGAATGTAAGAGACATTTTAAAGAAAACATTGGTAAGTCACTTAGACTTGGTATAGAATGGTGTCAAGGAAATGGGTAAGTCAAAGAGAACTCCAGGGGTACTAGATGAGTGGTATTTTTAATAGCAAAAAGCAGAGTTAGAAAAGAGGCTTATTTGGAGTTAGCTCAATTTGGTAAACTTTTATTGATGACCAGCTGTACCAAGGTACTCTGCTCGTCATTCTGGAAGTCACTGAGTCCAAGTAACTGACATCCACCTGTAAGGAACTTCCTTTCCTGAGAAGAGGTTAAGGCAGATTTTCAAACTCACCAATGTATAAAGGAGAGTTTTCAGATTTGGCAAAATCTTCTATGTAGGAAATACCCAAAGGCATGATGGGAGTTTCGCCAATTCCACGTATGATATTTCCTACTAGTACATACACCCACATTAATGATTTCACTTCTTTCACACAGTCTGTATTAAAAGAAAAAAAAGATATTGTATTAGTGTTTTGGTAGTAAAGTATCAATAATACTTACTTCTAGATTTTTGGTCAACATTTCAATTCTTTTTTTTTTAAGGTTTTATTTATTTACTTGACAGACAGAGATCACAAGTAGTCAGAGAGGCAGGCAGAGAGAGAGGAGGAAGCAGGCTCCCTGTGGAGCAGAGAGCCGGATGTGGGGCTTGATCCTAGGACCCTGAGATCATGACCTGAGCCGAATGCAGAGGCTTTAACCCACTGAGCCACCCAGGTGCCCCAACATTTCAATTCTTATGTGACATGACATCTTGTCAATGATTTATACTACTATGTCAGCTGTGCATTATTGGACCATCCTATTTGCATTTTCTGACAGGGTACTTAGGTATGGCCAAATGTAAGTGGTATGTTGGATCCAGTTCCTACTATGTTGGGATAGATGAGTGGTATCCACATCTCTTTTCAATTTAGTATTTAATGGCAACACATTGGTAGTTTGATGGCAGTATTTACACACACAAATTGATAAACACTAAAAGCCAGAAATTTTTTCCCTCCAGAGAGACAGTCTATCAGCACCTACTGAACCCAGCTGGCTGCTGTGAAAGCTACCCCACTTCTATACTAACTTAGGGAAGAGAAGCAAACACAAATATCTTTATCTAGAATTGATACTGTGAGATTTAATAAGAATCTCTCTGAAGTATGAATTCTCTACAGCTCTAATTACTTTATAGAAACTAAAAATATTTAACCAGATAGTAATCACATTTTCTCTATAGAACCTACTGTATACTGTAACCACCAAATCATTTTTAACAGAGAAACCAACCCCAATCCTTGAAGCAGCACTGCTCAGTAGAATAACAAAGAGTAGGCCAAAGGGAATGAAAGGGAGGAAGATAGGCAGTTGTCTGAAAACAGCCAATTCTGTTCTAAGCCTATATGGCTATCAAGCCAGGAGGACACGGCACTCTTTAGGGTCATGTTTTCAGAAAAGTGAATGACAGTTTATTTTTGTCTCCTATAATCTGCCCAGGTACCCACAGATATGAGGCTCCTGAGCTCAGCTGGGCCTGGAAATATCTAGTGAGGTTTATCTCTCAGTTATTCCCAGTCCAGAAAATCATAATGCCCATTTCTGGGTATTCATGTTTCTTTTTTTTTTTCCTATGGTGAGCTCAGTGTCTAGAGATCCTGGGCAAATTCTAGGCCTACTCCAGGACAAAATTTAACATATCGGATGATCAAAGAATTAATGTACTTTTCTGGAAATTCACTAGACTGGGAAGGTTTGATTTATCTACTACAATGCAGATTTAAAAAAAAATATAGGAAATAGGACCTAGGTCAGTTTTTGGAAAAAGCCAGTTCAAGAAAAAAATATAGGCCACCATTGATGTCACACGGTTTTTTTGTTTGTTTGTTTCCCCAGGGAGTTGCTTTGGCTTAGATTTTCTGAGACAGCTATTCTTATACTCCTTGAAATTGTTTAGTTTCCTCTGATTCCATGCCAGCAGTGAAATTCCCAGCCTTGGGGACGAATGTAATTCCTACAGATATGAATCCAGCATAAAAATGTCCCCATCAGAGGAAGAGAAGTTCTGGTTTGAAGTAAATCAATGGGTTAGTTCCAGACTAAGCATCACCAGATTATTATATAGGTCCCTTCACATATGAAGGAGCAGAAGCTGTATGTTGGCATCTGGGACTACAGGAAGCCAGAAGAAGCACCACTATTGCTTGAGAATATAAATTAGTATCTCTGGTAAAGAGGAAGAAGTAGAGCAGAAAGACAATGTCCTAGTTCAGCAGAAAGAGAATAGAGTAAATCAGAGTCACAGCATACTTGCCTGCTTTCTCTGCTATAGAAGACTTGTGTTATAACACAAATCTTTTTGTTTCTGTTACTCATTTACAAATCATCAGCATAAATCCTGTTTCTAAGATGTTTTCCTCTGTGGAATTAACTCTAATTCTCCTTGGATGGATGTCTTTGACTTATTTTTAACTAACCATTCCAAATAATAGATAAGACATTCTTATTAAGTATATTCAAATATGAGAGGAATAACATTTAAATTATAGACCATTTCTATTTCCCTCCATGATCTCCTCCAAAATCTCTGAAAAAAAAAGTCTTTTGTTCATTTACCTTACTCACTTAACCAAACGTAATAACATTCAAAGCCCCTCAGCAGAAAGCATTCAGTTACAAATTCACTGAACAGAAAGCAGTACAATGAAGTAGACAACCTGATGGATCTTCTGTTGCTCTGAAAATCTGGGTTCCATTTTCCATACACAAGAAACTATTTGAGGACAAATTGCCTGAAACTGAAACTGTAGATTCATATTCATATCTGTAGGAACACAGGGAAAACGTGTGGATGTTAAGGAGCCAATGAAGACAATGTGGGCATTGTGCAGATTAACACCTGCTTCACTTAAGACACACATCTAAATCCAGGAAAGACTTCTTTTCATTTTGCCACTGAATCATCATAAATTAATATAATCAAAAAGAACTTGCCACTCACTGTCAAGGTACAATCCCGTGACAGCTAGCTTTCAATTATTTGTATGTGAATGATCTACCTTTTAAATCATCTGACATTAACCTTCAGTGGTTTTTAGGTGATCATTTCCTGGAAATAATTACTGTGGGAGAAGGAACAGAAACCAAGAAAAATGATAGACTCAACAAAATATAATTAAAGGGTTTCGGGGGAAAAAAAAAAAACACAACAAAACAAGTCTCCCACTTGCTGAGAATCCGAACAATAATCCCTTCATGTGTTCATTAGTGTCTTCAGAGAAACAAAACATGTACCCATCATAATGAGAAACCTTAGGAGGATCTCAAACACTGTGGCAGCACGATGTAATGACTTTTTCTTTTCTCATTAGAACAAAAGTGTTAATAAACTGTGACCATTATCTTAGGCAAATTACCCAAGATCCACATGCCTTTTCCCAGAAAGAAAATTATATGCTACAACAATGAAGGAAAATATGCCCAGGTTTCTTTGTTAGAAATTGCACTGGGTTGATTTCTATATTTCTATTAGAGAAGAGAAAGCCAAAGAAAACTTGCCTTTCTGAGTTTCAAATAAGCTAAAGAGTGTTATGCTTGGATGTCTCCAAAAATCCTGATCATTGTGATACAAAACGTAATAAAAAGGGTTAAAATACCTTCCCCTTAGAATAACTGCCCAGAGATACCCATAGAATTTGGCTATGAATTGTAGACAAAGGCTTCTGTCTCCAAGCCCATGATCCCATGAGACATGCATGGTCCCAAAAGAGGATTGCTTTAAAGTGTGTATAAGGAGCAGTTAAGCCCTTATAGACATCCTCTGCCATCGCAACTGATTATGGCCTTTGTCTCTAGAGACTAAATAGATACTGAGGCTAGGGAAGCCATACTAAAATCTGCAGACCTTAGGTTAAAAAAATCTACATACTGAAAATTGAGATTCCCACCCCAATGTGCTGGTAGCCAAGTTCCCACCTCCCAGAAAACAAATTGGAGAATCACCACCTAAGATAACTCACCGTTTAGGGGCAGTTCTAAGCCACCTAAAAGATAGCCAGTACCTATACAATCAATCACCCTACAAAGGACTCCTCCATTAATTAAGCCTTATACACATACACAGAACTTCCAGTTAGCTTGTTGTTGTTATTCCTCTTTCTTAAACATGACTCGATAACCAAGAACCACCAGATATATGGGGAAAGCCAGTAACGGTAAAGATAGAGACATAAACAAATAAAAACTGTACACTCACAGAAAACAGAAACAATGAAGAGAGATGAAGAAAATTTAGACAAAGAAAATTTAGAAAAAGACACATTCTTGAAAGAAGAACAAAATGTTCCTTAAAAAGATACATTCAAGGATCAAAAGATATGATAGCAAAAGTTAGAAATTCATTCAGAGCTTTGGAAGATAAAAATGTCTCCCAAAAAGTTACAAAAAGATGAGGATATAAAAAATTGGAGAAAAAAGATGAGAAATATATAAACTTAATCCAATATATACAGAATTCAAATAGTAGATGTTCTAGAAAGAGAAAATGGGGAGGAGGTGTATCATCAAAGAAATAATACATGTAAGTTGTCCATATTGAAGGCACCTAGCACAATGGAAGAAAAGGATTTATACCAAGATGGTTATGATGAATCCAGACTCCAGAGTTTAAAAGAAAACCCCAGTAGCTCCCAGAGAAACGAAACCGGTCACAGGGAGTAGAATGGCATAAGAGTTTCAATAGTAACATTGGAAACTAGAAAACATTGGAATGATGTCTCCAAAATCCTTAGGAAGATACTTCCAATTTAGAATTTTATATCAGTCAGGCTATCAATCAAATATGAGAGTAGAATAGAATATTTTCAGATGTCCACGGTCTTGAAATTTCTACTTCCTTTACATACTTTTTCAGAAACCAATTAGATTATGTTTTCCACAAAATGGAGTGAGAGTAAAAAGTAAAGTAGAAGATATGATAGCCAGGATATAAGTTAACTAAGGAGAATAGAAGCAAACAAATTCCAAGAATAACAGTGAGGGAAGATTTCAAGGAAGGAGCCATGCACCAAGCCTGGGGAGATTCCCATTCAGACTGCAGACAAAGAATTGATGGTGACAAAGAACTATGTCTAAGACAAAAATGAGACCCTGTGATATGTATGAGCATTTTGAGATGTTGCCCTATCAGTGGAGACTTTGCTGATGATTAGTGAGAGATTAAAAAAGAAAGAAAGAAAGAAAATGACTCAAATAAAAAGGGAACAATTATTAAATCCAAGGAAAATAAAGATGATATAAGAAAGGAATAACAACATGGTTCAGCAATGAAAGTTACTTATATAGTCATACACATGGAAATAGTGAATGTAATTTTATAGCAGAAAATCAATATATGTTACAGAACACAAAAGTATTAACAACTAAAAGGATGAACATTTACTTAGAACCATGGAGACAAATAGCAGAAGAAAGTACTAAAAGATTTGCAAGTAGCTACTCCTGGAAAGCAGTAATATGAACAATGTTGAAGGGATAGGGGACAACTCTTTTTTCAATATAAATTTAACTTTACAAGTTGATGCACATATTACTTTGGTAAAAATGAAAATAAAAATCATCTTTCAGACTGGTCTGTCTCTTAGTGACCTACATACAAGTAAACAGAACCTCATTGTGATTAGAAGGATCTAAGACCTTTTCATCAGACTCCACTCCATAAAGTCCCAAATCTCTGTTTCATAGATGGACAAATTGTGACTATGTAAGTGAAGCAAGGCAGCCTAGAGCCCAACTGACTTGTGGAACGAAATCTGCATCTTTCAGCTCCCATTGCTGTGCTCTGTGCTTTTAGGAAGTATTGTTCCTAGAAAGGAAATTTCAAGTTTCATTTCATACAGCCAAAATTTGAACATAAAAAGTCACCAGAAACTGGAATACTTACCGGTCCATGAGGAAATGAGGTAGAGATTGTAAGAAACACCCTAGGCCCATAACCACACATCCGACACCAATCAGTATAGGTCTATGCAATTTGGTTCCAAAATAACTCACAAATATAATCAACAAAAGATTTCCTAGGAAAAAATTAAGATAAAAATGAATATCTTAATAAGCATGATCAATAGCTTAGCTTCATCCAGTCATTTACTATCTGGCATTTATTGTATAAAAAACTTTTTGAGTACCAGGACTGGTGCTAGAAATACATGAAACAATAAATGAATAAGACTCAACTCCTGCCTTGAAGAATGACTCTGTTTCACAATCTCAACAAATATGTAAACTGATCTCTGTGGAACACAAATATTTAAAGAGGGCAGAAGAGAAGCCATTGGAAGGGACTGAGCAATGGTTCTAAGAGATGTTAAAGACTGTGTATGTGATTATGTAGCTTAGAAAAATGGGATGCCAAAGTAGATGTTAGACTATATGTCACTTCTGGCCTTTCTCTCCATGTCTGCTCCACGCTTGAAAAGAAAAGACAAAATCAAATTCAGATAGATATATGTTTTAACTCATGATTTAAATATAATTGAATATTGATCAATATAACCAACCCAGAAATCTCTGTCTAATTTTACTTCTTAGAAGTAAAAAATAGTAGGTCTTCACTTCTCCAACTGGGTCTTAGAAGTAAGTCTTTCTTTGAGAAGTAAATTCAATAATAAATTTATTCACGTCTTAGGATGAAGTTTAAGGATAAAGAAACTAATTGTGGAGGCCCCATTCTAATGGACAAGCCCTTGATAAGAATGGCATAAAACGTTGTAAGAACAAAACACATGAGGAAGTTCTCATATGATACATTTAAAATTTAGTAATAAATAATTTCCCTGATCCTACTCTGCATAGGAAAACCTCTATGATGAGCTTGAGAACTATAAAAATTTTAAAAACTCTCCCTTAAGTTTTTAATAACTTTCCGAGTAGTAGTGCATTATTTTGAAGACTTTTATTTCCATATCTGTTTCTCTCTAGTCTGCCTTGTAAGAAGAAGAGATGTCGGCGCCTACATTGTTTCATGTAGACAGTGCCCCACCAAATGCTACCACAGTGACTTCCCTAGGTTTCTAAAATCCCCATCATCAAAGACATCCACGTTGAAGGTATTATCTCTAGAAATCCATCATTGGAAATACATATCCATTTTGGAAATAAAAAGAGAGGAAGAGCCTCCTCTCCATGTAAGGGTGAGCTTTTCAAGCTGTCTTTCTCAGTCGGTAAAATAATCAGATGAGAGAGAATAGAAATGGATAGATAAGATTTTTTTTCCACTTTATTTATTTTTTCAGCGTAACAGTATTCATTCTTTTTGCACAACACCCAGTGCTCCATGCAAAACGTGCCCTCCCCATTACCCACTAGATAAGATTTTTTGAAGGGTATGGAGAACATGGTCTATAAAAATTACTGAGGAAAAGTAAGCAAACTAATGCCGCTTTATCGGCATCTGTAAATTGCCCTTCCTCTTCCCTTCAACCATTATTTCAGATCTTTTTTTTTTTTTTTTAGCATTTAAATATTTTTATTTTATTTATTTTTTTTCAGCGTAACAGTATTCATTCTTTTTGCACAACACCCAGTGCTCCATGCAAAACGTGCCCTCCCCATTACCCACCACCTGTTCCCCCAACCTCCCACCCCTGACCCTTCAAAACCCTCAGGTTGTTTTTCAGAGTCCATAGTCTCTTATGGTTCGCCTCCCCTCCCCAATGTCCATAGCCCGCTCCCCCTCTCCCAATCCCACCTCCCCCCAGCAACCCCCAGTTTGTTTTGTGAGATTAAGAGTCATTTATGGTTTGTCTCCCTCCCAATCCCATCTTGTTTCAGATCTTCATCATTCTTTTCAAGCCACCGATTGCCACTCACTTTCTCAATACTTCCTACTTGGTCAAGAAATTTGGGGCAGTCATGTTTCCCACCTTATGGCCTTACCACCTTCCTTCAGTTTCAGAGGTTGTGGTGCCCATCCGACCTTCCAAAGTCCAATACCCTGTCTGGGCACTCCCATTCTCCCCAGCAAGAATTAAAATCTCTCTCATACAATTTAAGTCTCTCTTTCTCTGCTATGTTTTAATTACAGATATTCTCTAGTTTCTCTCCAAACCGACAGTCACCTGTAGTCACAGATTCCACTTCTTCCCCTCCCTTTCTTTCCCAAAGTCATTGCTCTCTTCCTACCTTCTAGCTTCTCTATCTACTGTTCAGGTAAAAGTGCCCTGGCGAAGATCATCAATTATCATACCATAAAACCCAGGGTATAGTTTTCTATCCTTGTCTAACTGGATATGTCTAATGCTTTTGAGACTACTGACAATTTTTTTTTTGGAAACTTTTACTCCCTTGGTATCTATCATAATATTCTCTCCTAATTTCCCTCTTAATTCTCTGATTATTCCTTCTCTTAACACTTTGGTGGGCTCCTTTTTTCCACTTGTTCCTTAAATATTGGTGCACCTCAAGGATCCACCGTTTGTCCCTGGTACTTATCTCTCTTTACCATCTCCCTAAATAGCCTCATCTGTTCTTTACTTTTAAGAACTACTGGTTTACTCAGTAATCAGTAGCTCCAGCCCAAACAGTTCCTCCAATGCTTCTAGTTCATATAACTGCCATGCAGACATCATTACTCAAAGGCCTCACTGCTAATACCATAGTTTGCCTAAACAGAAATCATCATCATCCCCGTAGCCACCAGCACAGTCTCATCCCCCTTCTCCTATTCTCTGTCCCACCACCACTATCCACTCCATTGCCCAAGATGTAAATCTGAGGATTCCTGCTTTTCTATCTGGCACATCTAATATTCCACTAAATTCGCAGGAACCTAATTCCTCAGTATTTTGTAGGTCACCCTCTTCTCTGTATTTCTATAGTATGATCCTGACTCAGACCCAGACAGCTCTCTCTTGTGCTTTTGTGTTAGCCTGTTAGGATCCTCTCTGGTTGGCTGGCCACCTTTAAATGTATCTCTAACATAGCCACAAGCATGGCCTTGATTAAAAGCAAATCTGACCTTTGTTTTATTTTTTTTTTAATTTTATTTTTTTATTTGACGGAGAGAGAGAGATCACAAGTAGGCGGAGAGGCAGGCAGAGAGAGAGGGGGGAAGCAGGCTCCCTGCTGAGCAGAGAGCCCAATGCGGGGCTTGATCCCAGGACCCTGAGATCATGCATGACCTGAGCCAAAGGCAGAGGCTCAACCCACTGAGCCACCCAGGTGCCCCTGATCTTTGTTTTAAATAGCTGCTCTTCACTTGTGGTGTATAAATAAACCTCCAAGGAGTCCATGAATAGAAATCAGTTGAGTGAGAAAAAAGTGGTGTCTTTTGTTTTCACTAAGTTTTAATTAAAATTAATACTAGCATTTTCTTTGATAGTGAGAGTAGGTATAAACTATATAGCATTAACAGTACTTAAGATTTTGTCACAGATTGTCACCAATAGAAGTTATAGATATTTTCTTTTGATATTATAGTTGTTGCAGATACCTCAAAATATCAACCTGCTTATAGCCGCTGCCTTCAGCTCGGGTCATGATCTCAGGGTCCTGGGATCGAGCCCCGCATCGGGCTCTCTGCTCTGCAGGGAGACTGCTTCCTCCTCTCTCTCTGCCTGCCTCTCTGCCTACTTGTGATCTCTCTCTCTCTGTCAAATAAATAAATAAAATCTTTAAAAAAATTAGTTTAGATATTATATTTAGTATATTGGTAAGCACAATTATTACTATATGACAGTCATTTTAATATTTTGATGACTTTACTAAAATAAAGGTTTTTTTTACTTTTATAATTTTTATTTTATGCAAATTCCATAACAAACACACAAGGCTAACCATAGTCCATTTCTCACCCCTGCCCATTTCTCCAGACTCCTATCTTAATAAATTCCACATAAGCTTTGTGAGTCAATAATATTGGGCTGAATGTTACTCCCCATACAAATTATTATGCTACCTCGCCTTTAAGCTTCTTCTATTGAAATTCCCTTCACATACATCCTTGTTTCTTCACCTAGAAAACTTTTTACTTATCCTTCAACATCTTCCCCAAGTAAGGCCGTGTCCCTGATGTGTGTTTCTATAGGACTTTGCACCTACCTATACCACCAAACTTACTGCATTCAATTAAAATTATTATTGTACATCAATGCCATCCCTTAGATTGTGAGCTGGCTCCAGACGGGACTGTATAAAGAGTTATATCTTTTCTCCATCCCCAGGATCCAGCACATGAACGGTGCAAAGTTGTGTCTGGGGGTGTGTGGTTAAACACTAGGAGACAAGATCAAGCATCACCTGTTTCAGTTTTCCCTCTCCTCAAACCCAATTTTTCTTCCAGATATTGATTAAGTATATTAAAGATAACTTGCACCTTGGAGGAAGTAGAAGCTACTCTAAAACTGTGAAAGAAAGGCCTTCATAGTTCTACGCAGCTTTGTTTACAGGAGAAGTCTTTCTCTTCCTCATTCTTCATATGTCTTCACATCTTCCCAGTCTTCCACGAAAAGCAGACAGTAAGAATAGATTTTATTCTTTCCTAGAGTCTGTTTCTGAAATAAATTCAGGGAGATAGAAAAAGTTTCTTTTTCCTTCTACACTTAGAAAGAATTGTTAACCTCCCAGAAACAGCAGAAGAAAAATATTCATGTTTTTCCTCTAGAAAACAGATTCCTTTGTTTTCCATGATGTGTATCTTCTAAATAGGAAGATGGAGCTTTTAAAAATTACCAAATGATAGATTAGGTACAAAAATTCTAAGTACTCTGCTATTCAGATAACCAATAACTATTAGGGTAAAAAGTCTGATGGTGAGATATGTGGCAATATTTGGTTATTATTTGGGGGATAATATTTAAACTAATTATTTCTAAGAATATTGCAAAGTTAGCAAGGCTATTCATTCCTTTTGGAAAACATGTTACTCGGTTATATTAGATGTCCTAAAATTGCAAATAAGGAGAATAAAATTCGAAGTAGCTTTATAGATAAAATAAAATATAAAAAGAAGTAATTCAAAAATAATTCATTACCAATCTCAAAGCTCCCGTTAATAAATCCAACTAGAGATGTAGGGATGTTGAATTGTCTCTCTATTTGTGTGAGCATGGAATTCATATAAGATCCAGAGAGTGTTTTGGATACAAATGCACATGTTATTGCCAGAAGAAACATCTACGGAAAAAAGAATGTGAGAAAACACAGGAAAAGTTTATTTTTGACCATGTATGTTTATATTTGCCACCTGTTGACAAAATATCTTCTACCATAAGACTGATTGTCTCCAAGGCAAGTAACTCTTGAATATGCAAGAAACTTTTAATGTGGTCCATTCTTCTGGTCTTTCATGCCATGTTATCTCTTTGAAAATTCAAAGTGGGACTGAATTTTGTAGGTAGTTGTAGCCTCATTATTTTATAGGCACATCTTGTATATACACAGAAACAGCCATTCTAAATAAGATATAGCTAATAGTTTTAAATAGGTCTTCAGCACTATAATGCTATCTGTAGTACAAAGAAGACATATACAATAAGAAAAAATGGAATGTGGCATTACACAAAGACATTATTTCTATAGCAAATTTGCTCAGGCTCTCTCCAAAATAATAGGTAAGTCATGCAACATTAGATTGCTACTCACTCCCAGTTTATTTATTTAAAACCATGTTATATGTTATAATATATTTACATATATTATATTAAAGTAATTATAAGCCATTATAAAAATGTTTCTAAACTGACCAGGTATTTGCTATAAGAAAAGAATATGAATACAATAAATTTCCATGCATTGAATTACATTTCCTGTATACTGATATAGTTTCAAAGGACAGTCAGGTTGATGGGCTCCATTAAAAAAAAAAAATCAAGGACAACTTAACAAATAGAACCATTGTGATCTCCAAAAGCTAGTATGGTCTCACTAAAAACATGGAAAAGTAAAAATTTTGGTAGTTTTTCAGAGTCCATAGTCTCTTATGGTTCGCTTCCCCTCCCCAGTGTCCATAGCCCGCTCCCCCTCCCCCAATCCCACCTCCCCGCAGCAACCCCCAGTTTGTTTTGTGAGATTAAGAGTCATTTATGGTTTGTCTCCCTCCCAATCCCATCTTGTTTCATTTATTCTTCTCCTATCTCCTACCCCCCCATGAGGGTTTTGAAGGGTCAGGGGTGGGAGGTTGGGGCAACCTGAGGGTTTTGAAGGGTCAGGGGTGGGAGGTTGGGGGAACAGGTGGTGGGTAATGGGGAGGGCACGTTTTGCATGGAGCACTGGGTGTTGTGCAAAAAGAATGAATACTGTTACGCTGAAAAAATAAATAAAATGAGAAAAAAAAAATTTTGGTAGTTTTATTAAATTAGAAAGAAACAGACTTAGATTTCAGTAGAGGATGGCAAAGGAGTCTTATACATTGGGTAATGGTATAGTTAGGTAGATTAAGCACTGCTTCAACACCAACAAATTAGCGATGAATAGATTTAGGTCATCTTGAATGGTGGTTTCCAACCCTATGCCATAGACTTTTTCCTTGGTCCCACTTCAAGATGTTTCCCGATGATAATTCCATCCTGGGAGTTTGTTCAGTCTATGCTTTGTCTATATTCAGTCTATACTCAAATCCCTAAAATCTCACCCCTCTACCTGCCACATTCCCATTCTTGAACCAACCCCACAATTTATACTGCATCTGTACAGACCCTTCAAAATTATTAATCTTTTCTATTTCTCAGTCTTCAACCCAGTTAGGAGCTTTTCATGACCAGCAAATGATCTCTGCAGCTGTCATCATCAAACTTACCTCCATCTCTTCCTCTCTAATTCCCCTCCTGCCTTTGAAGGATAGGTGTCCCTTTTCCATTACAATAAAATCCCTCCACCCGCGCTTTTTGAATCCATTCTTCCCATTTGAGATTATGATTTATCAGTAAATACTCTCTCCTCTATTTCCAACCTCACACCCTTTACTGCCTCTCTCCCCATTATAAATATATCTAAGATATTTCTGTCTTTAAAAAAATATTTTTTTTTCCTTAACCCCTGATAGTTGCTACTCCAGCTAACACCAGGCTATCTGGAAAAATAGGTTTATTGTCTAGACTCTAACCTTCCATTCACCATTTAGTTCCCTACTGTCTGTCTTCTCCTGAAGCTACTCCATGAAAGGTCAAAAACAACTTCTTAGTTTCCATGTTCGATAGATACTTCTCAGTCCTCAACTAACCTGTTGTCTCTGAATGATTTGACCCCACTAATCACTCCTTTCTTCCTGAAATTCCCTACCCCCGTGTATATCTAAATGTCCACCTACCTTCTAGACTCTTTCTGTTCAGTCTTCTCTTTGGCCAGCCCCTTCGGTGTTTGTTTTATATCTTCTACTCTTTGTGCTATATGTGCTCTCCCTAAGAAATCTCACTTATTCCCATACCTTTCCCTATCACCCATATGCTGAAATCTCTCAAATGTACACAGTTTAGCTGAGACAATTGCCAGTATTCCTTAGTTGCCTCTAGTCTTGTCCACACCTACACTCCCTCTACTTGCTACCACCACTAATTTGGAGCTTAGTAAATATCTGTCAAATGAATTAATAAAATGCATAACTCACTTCTTAAAATGTTTTAGTGATTTCCCATAAACAAAAATCTCTACTTTTTTAGATGACAAAAATGTCTCATCTATATCTCATCTATATCTGCTTGTCCCTGGACATAATGTACTACTTACAGCTTCTTCTTCTTCTTTTTTTCAGTTTTTCAAGATTCATTGTTTATGCACCACACCCAGTGCGCCATGCAATACGTGCCCTCCTTAATACCCTCCACCAGGCTCACCCAACCCCCAAAACCCTTAGTGTGTTTCTCAGTGTTCACAATCTCTCATGGTTTGTCTCCCCCTCCGATTTCCCCCAACTCACTTATCTCCCTCTCCCAATGTCATGTTATTCCTTATGCTCCACAAGTCAGTGGAACCATATGATAATTGACTCTCTCTGCTTGACTTACTTCACTCAGCATAGTCTCCTCAGTTCTGTTTACTTACAGTTTCTTAATTCACCATGCCATTTCATGTCTCAAGAGCCTTTTACAGGATGGTATCCCACTTGTAAAGTTTTTCTTCCCCTTATGCATCTGATAAATGTATACTCTATTTCTTTTTTTTTTTTAAATGTATACTCTATTTCTACTATCAACTCTACCATCATTTCTATTGTGGAGCCTTCCTTGTCTCTCTCCTCCCCAGGCAAACTTGACTACTCACTCATTACCTACCTGCTGTGTACTGTCTCTATTGTAGCTATTATCATAATGCACGTTATGTATGTGCTTGGATGCCTATAACCTCCTCCCTCACTATACTGTGAATAATTCAAATATAGGATTCATATATTATTTACCTTTGTATCTTTGGGTCTAGTAAATACTTAAAGACTAGTAGGCACTCAATACAAGTTTGCTGAATGAATGACAGAATAAGTATTCAGCAACATCCTGAAGAAGTGGTCAGAGCTGAAAGTAGATTGAATATAAGATGAAATATAATAGAATTAAATAAATACTCCTAAGCTGGGTTGGCTATACCCATTCATTTGGAGAAATCTGAATAGAAATTTATGTGAAAAACACCTGGGAAATTTAAATAGCAAGCTCAGTATGAGTCAAACCTGTTACTTGGTTGAGAAGATAATATGGCTATATCTCTAGCTGTTTATTCTTTTATAGTAAATGTCATTTGTAGAAACCAACTTCACAGTATAAATCTTTGCAGAGCACATGATTGAGAATAAAAAATTTCATATGATTTTATAACTCAGGTTTTATATTTAAAAGTAAGGCCTACCAAATAACCTATGAATATATTTGGGAGAATAATTTATTTTTTTTTACACTTTAAGGAAGGAAACTAGGTGAATCATGACCCCAGTGTTTTTTCCTAAAACACCTAGCTGGGTAGCCAAAAGAGTTTGGTTCTAGTCACAAAGTGAAAGCAACTCGTGCTATTCTGACTCATATCTGGTGCAAAATAACCTCTATATTTATGTAGCTAGTCTTACCAGCATTTATAGTACTGCCCAGAGTTCGAAGCAAACTTATTGAGTACAGTACTCTGATGCTTTCTAAAGAATTTTGTTTAATATGCATATTTCTAAGTTCAGAGAAGCAAAAAAAAAAAATCTGACTATTAGGCATTTGGTATCCAATTTTATATGATAAATTTGTCCTCTCAATATTTTGCCATAACATGAACATCAATATCTAATCTTGCCAAACTCCAAAGTAAGCAAATATTAAATTAAGAGCAATTGTTTATAAATAACACCTGATTTGACTTTTTTAAAATTTAAATTCAATTAGCCAGCATATAGTAGTACATCATTAGTTTCAGATGTAGTATTCAATAATTCATTAGTTGCATATAACACCCAGTGTTATATGTGCCCTCCTTACTGCCTATCATCCAGTTACCCCATCCCCCCACTCACCTCCCCTTCAGCAACCCTTAGTTTGTTTTCCAGAGTTAAGAGTCTCTCATGGCTTGTCTCCCTCTCTGACTTCTTCCTATTCAGTTTTCCCTCCCTTCCCTTATGATCCTCTTCACTATTTCTTTTATTCCACATATGAGTGAAACCATGTGATAATTTCTTTCTCTGATTGACTTACTTGACTTTTATACTATTATAAAATGCTATTAATTTTTCTTCCAAGTTTTTATTTAAATTCTAGTTAGTTAACATATAATGTTATCAATAGTAATAGCTAATATATATTGAATGTTTACAATATTCTAGTCATTTTTCCAAGTTTGTAAAGGGGAAAAAATCCTGTGAAATAGGAGTATTGTTCTTAGCTTTTTCAACTAAGAAAGCTGAAGACACAGAGGTTAAGGAACTTGTCCAAGGTCACATGGCAAGTATACAGTTGAACCTTGGTATGAACACAGGGAGCCTACACCTAGATCCTTATTTTTAACCACTCAATTTTAGAAAAAGGACAAGAGAATTTGGGGACAATTTAAGAGGAATTTTAAAAATAATTAATGTGACATTTTAGCCAAAAGTAGTTTTCTAGTTCTAGATCATAATTCTCTAATTTTATGCACATATGTAGATTTTCCCTACATGTGTGTGAAGAGAAAACAAACTTTAATAGGGAGAATATTGGTGGCAGTTTTAGTCTGGAAGCCACTTGCTGGCACTAGCTGAAGAATCCAGACAAATTCCCAGATCCCTTGGTTTAAAAACAAATTCAAATTTTCTTTGAAGGCAAATGGCTTTGAAGCTATACAAAAAGAACTTGCTCTGAAATAGGCAAGAGTACCAGAAATGGCTAACAAAATGGGCATTATTCTTACAGAGAATGATTGATATGTTGCCAAAGCTTGAAGTAAACATTTGTTTTACTGGGTCGTTTTGAAGTAATCATTGCATGCAGATCAACAAAGCATTTCTGCCCAGTGAACCATTTTCTAGGAGAGACCCCTATACTCCTATGGACTAGAAACTCCATAAGGGTGAGCATTAAAATGGCCTTTTGATACAGCACATTAAATCCTGATGTAATATATTATGTGCCTGAAAACTTTAAGATCTTATCTTCCATTTAAGTTCTTCAAAATCATTTCTGATTAAATTGCCTGAATTGATAGCTCTCTTTAACCCGTAGTTTAAAACCAACCTCAGCAAAGCAAGAAATTATCAATATATCAGGTAATGTGACATTAACATTAAATCACTTAATGTGAGCAACTTTACAAGCTCTAGGTTAAAAAAAAAAAAAGGTACATATACATATATCCACACACACACAAGTCCATACCTTCAACTTGGAAAGACATCTTATTCTATGGGTTTCAATTCTTTTCTCAATTTCTGCCATGTTGCTCTTCTGAGTATTCCAAGGCCTTTAGGTTTTAAATCTTGATATTTCTTAGTTCTATCCTTTTAAGAAGACAAAAATCTATTAACTGACAAAATCATAAATTGTCATTCTGTTGAGGGAAACACGGAATCTGAGTAACAATCAGAATTCATTGTATTACAAAAATACCTGAGAAGCTTTGATTCAGATCTAGAAGAAAATAATGACGTTAGAGAAGATTTAGTTGCTAATTTTCTATTGAGAAAGTTACATCAAATAACTTTAGTTACTCTTTAGTGAGATTAAAGATATTAGAATAATTTGCTATGGTCCCCTTGCAAAATAATGACCACGTGATTAAAACAAAGCTTTTCATTTCTTTAGCCAAACAAATAGAACCAAAGTGAGCTTTTTGGACTTACATGAAAATGCTGCTTTTAAGTACACAAAGACTTTGATTTGTGTTTGTGCTAAAAATCTGCTTCAGCAAGCCTACCAAGGCTCAAAAATCTCTATTTGGCCAGGCTCCCTCTTCAAGTTCTTTGCGTTCCAAGACTTCCCTGGAGTCTCAGGAAGGGAAACGTTTTCTGGGGCACTGCTGATTCAAGGAAACCTGGGGAGATATGGAATTTTAATTATGGAAATAGCCTAAGTAAAAATAACAAATAATTCTATGATCTGGAAAAGAACCCTACAGTTCCAAGTTAGAATGTGAGGTTTAGAAGAAGACCAAACATGTAAATGGAGATCTATATGCCTACACACATAATAAATACAGATATATATGTATTTACATACATATATATATTAGTCACACATTTTTATATGTAAAACAAGATGAGTTAAACTCTATGAAATTCTACTAACCCCTTGCAAAGATTTTGTCTGCTTGTGTCTTGAAACTAAGGGCATTATTTTGCACCAAAACCAAAGTGTTTCACTCTGACAGTATTTATTCTGCTAAATCTACTTCAAGTTGCCAGAATGATACCTTAGTAGTATTCCCAGCATGAATATATTAAAATGCTCTGAACACTATCCATTTTACAGCTGATTCTCAGTGACACTAATTTATAAAACCTAATTGCTTTCCCTCTATACATTTGCTGAATCCCACTTCCCTATATGCATTAAGGCAACAGCCACTGAACAATTATGTATGAGCTTAGTTCTCTTTATTCATCCTCTCACAGACATAACAAACATGTCTTGAAAGTCAGCTACGTACCAACCATAGGGCTAAGCACAAGATTTTAGCATTGAACAAGAAAGTAAGTTGTCTTATAGACAATATAAACAATATAAAGGTGTAAGCGACTATGGAAAGCACTTGGACCCAGATCCCAAGGAACTTATATTTTTATTGAAAGAGGTAAAACTTTTAAATAAAACATTAGAATACAACTGAACAGTATATGACCAAATACAAATTGTCTGGTACCTACGTGGTGAAAACTTCGTAGATCACATGTGAAAATTATTAAAGACAGTCTTGGTAAACTGAATAGCTTACAAATGAACTCATGCTGGAATCTCCCCCATAAAATGCCAAACCACCTTAATTAGAGAGCAAGCACATGGCACTAATTTTGGAAAAACCAATAGATAAGGTTAATTTTTCAAAAGAATGGGAACTGCTAGTCTTCAGTCCTCGTTTGTAATATATCTGCTTTTATCAGAAACCTCTCAAGTGTCCTCATTTCTTCCTTCTCGGGATTTAGAATCCAGTCTTCCTCTTCTCTTTTTTTCCCTTCTGTTTTCCCTGCCAATATCTGAGCCCAATCATGGTCACCCAATCAAACAATAAGAGAGGGAGAAAACCTATTCCTCTTCCAGGTCAAAATTAGCTTCACTCTTTTTAGTGGCCAAAGTCATGACTATTCTAAATGCCTATTTTTCCTATGCGGTGGCTACAGGACATAGAAGATGGAGTTAGTAACATGGAAAATCCCACAAACAGGAACTCTCTAGTTTCTTCTCTGCATAGTGATACTATGTACCCATCTTGAACAGTTTTTATCACCATGACTCAAAGATTTGTTCAAAATGTGTTTATTGTCTTGAGAAAAATTTTATAAACAGTTGTCTTAGAGGTAGTGTTTGAAGCTAAGCACTTGAAGAAGTTAAATGTGATTGAATTAACACTAAGCATACCCTAAAACAGTTCAGTTTTTCAGACACATTTTAAAATTTTTAATGGAAGAAAATAAATAAATGAATCAATTAAATCTATTTTCCTTATTTAAAAAAAGACAACTATCATATGATCTCCCTGATATGAGGACATGGAGAAGCAACATGGGGGGGTAGGGGGATAGGAGAAGAATAAATGAAACAAGATGGGATTGGGAGGGAGATAAACCATAAATGACTCTTAATCTCACAAAACAAACTGGAGGTTGCTGGGGGGAGGTGGGATTGGGAGAGGGGGAGCAGGCTATGGACATTGGGGAGGGGAGGCGAACCATAAGAGACTATGGACTCTGAAAAACAACCTGAGGGTTTTGAAGGGTCAGGGGTGGGAGGTTGGGGCAACCTGAGGGTTTTGAAGGGTCAGGGGTTGGAGGTTGGGGGAACAGGTGGTGGGTAATGGGGAGGGCACGTTTTGCATGGAGCACTGGGTGTTGTGCAAAAAGAATGAATACTGTTACGCTGAAAAAATAAATAAAATGGAAAAAAAAATCATGAAACCCAATAGTTAATGTCACAATCACTGTTGAGTACTTTGGCTCCAAATCAGGGAACGCACGCGTTGTTTCTTCATACCCTCGTGGCCCTGCCAGTGCCAGCCATGTGAACAAACCCCTTTTGTTAGCACAGTGTTGTTTGTATGGTGACTTCTGCTCCTGGGACTGCAATGTCATCAACAAATCTCCATCAATCATCACTGTTAATGAAAACAACTTGCTCAAGTTTTATTAAGTGGAGAAACATTTTCCTTCTCTAACTCCTTCTCAGCATTCAAAAAGGGGCAATTAATTCTTTAGTATGCATTCTTGCACAAATATGGTTGAGTTTCTTCCATGCCTACTCATTGGAACCCTACTGGGGTTCTTTGTTTTTTATTTGTTTTTTAGCTGTGGTGAAAGCACACTATGGAATTGTTAACTAAATGCATATTTGGGGTCATTGGACCTCTAGAGCTTTTCATCTTGCATGACTGAATCTCTATAACCATTGAAAAGCAACACCAGGTTTTTGGCATCCCTGGGTTGTCAGCCTTTAGTGATATGTCTCAATCACAGAAGAATATAATGTTTTACAAAATAAATGGACTTGTTTGTAATTTTTCCCCAGTGTTAAGTATCTAGACATAGTTTTTTATTACTATAAATCACTTGGGGGAAATACTTCTGTTTAATTTTACCTTATTCTATACTATTGAATAAATAAAAATAAAGGCTTTCCTTTATTATTGCAAAACTAGGGAAGAAGAATACTTATCATCCTTCCCCTTGGATGGATGTTAAAAAAAAGAGAGGGCTGCACCAAAAAAAAAAAAAAAAAAAAAAAAAAAAATCTTATGGAAGTTGTTCATTTCCAGAACCTTCAAATCTCTCCTAGCTCTCCAAGAAAAGAACAGCCTCTTGGTGGTATCCAGCTGAATAATTTCAACCAATACCAAATCAACTAAGTGCCAATAAGGCATGTGTAGAAGCAACAATAACTTTTTGTGTGATGATTCCAAATATTTTTCTTCTATTAGTTAATTTTCATCTGAAATCAAAAAACAAGATAATGGATTCTGCAACTCAACCTTACAAATATGATGTGGGAACGAGAGGCAGAAGAAAATCATTAAATTTCCTTACCTACTGACAAGCCCTTGAAGCAGGCAGAGTGGCTCTCCTCTAGGGACTCAACTGCCCTCACCTTGAGGCTTTGCTAAGGGCAAAAGGACAATCCTAACCTGACTGACCCCCTACCCCCAACCAGGATCCTGTAAGTCTACTTTAACAATTCCTTCAGGAAACTTTATCTCTAAACCTCCAAGACAGTGTCGACAATCATTCCCAAGCATATGACCCACTGATATACACCTAAAAGGTCTCATGAGAAGATTTTTATTACTGGTAATAAATAGCCTTTCTCTCAAACAATAGCTAGACCCTCAAGCTCCTGGAGACCTTGCTTCCAAAATTCCGTAGAGACTTACACCATCCCTAACCCCCTCCCAACTTACAAGTATATGATAGACCACTCCTCATATCCCTGGGGCAGTACCTCTTCCTGCCCACGGGTCCTGTCCCTGTGCTTTAATAAAGAACCTTTTTGCACCAAACACGTCTTAAGAATTCTTTCTTAGCCGTCGGCTCCGGACCTCGCCCCACCGAACCTCACCTAGATCCCAGAACTTCATCAAATATAGGCATTATTGTACTTCTTACATTCACAGGAGGGACTAGGAATGCATAACTCCAGGCAAAAGTAGAGGAGAAACTTAAATGAGTCGTAGACTCATACATTGATTACACCGTGCAAAGGAAAAAAATGGAAGACACAGAAACACAAGGACAAAAGCCTCCAACAGCAATAAAACACCCACCTGTTACTTTGGATAATATACTAACTCCGGATAAGAGACTAAGCTGTGTAAAAGTAAAGCTGAAACCTGACTTCTAAATCTTTTGAACTGATTATAAATATCATCAGTGTTATATCCCATGCCAAATCATTCTAGAGAATGATTAGATAAAGCCATTGTTTTCCACACTTGCAATTTTTTAAAAAGATTGATTTATTTTGGAGAGAGAGAACAAAAACATGAGCAGGGGCAAGGGTGGGGGCAGAGGGACAGAATGTCAAGCAGACTCTCTGCTGAACTACTGAGTTCAGGGCCTGACCCCAGCTTGATCTCACAACCCTGAGATCATGACCCTGAGATCGTGACCTGAGCCAAAACAAAGAGTAGGAGGCTCAACCAATGGAACAATTTGGGTGCCCCTTCCACACTTGCAATTTAAACTCTTTCATTTCGTCAGATTATTATCCCAATTCTTTTCTTCTTTTTGCCTGTATAGACCTAATTTTTGGATACAAAAACATGTTCTTTCATTTAATTCTGGCATGTAGATACTGAGTTGCTTCTTTTCCTCACAGAGATAAGATTTTACGGGTTGGTTTGTTTGTTTGTTTTTTGGGTTTTTTTTTTTTTTAGATTTTATTTATTTATTTGACAGACAGAGATCCCAAGTAGGCAGAGAGCAGGCAGAGAGAGAGGAGGAAGCAGGCTCCCCGATCGCAGGACCCTGGGATCATGACCTGAGCCAAAGACGGAGGCTTAACCCACTGAGCCACCCAGGTGCCCAAGATTTTATGTTTTTAAAGCTCCCCAAATAACAGAAAATCCTATAAAATGTTTCCATTTTCCCCCAACCCATTGATTTATGTATTCGTTCATTCACATTAATGGAGGGAGCTAGATGAGTAAAAATGTCAGAACTTGAACCCTACTTAGCGAATTCTAGTTTAGTTGTGAGTTGTTTAAACTCTCTGAGCCTATTTTTCCTTGCTTAAGATGTGGGATAACTATGTGTTTATGCCTACCTTGCGAGACTGTTAATGCAGATTGAGTTATAAAATTTACATAATGCCCCTTGTGGGGTTGTTGGAATGAAATAGTTACTCCGTAAATGGCAATGATTATTATTCATTCATTCCCCAAATATTTATGAAGACTCTACCGCATTCCAATCACAGTAGTTGGTGCTAGGGATACAAAGATGAATAACATATGTGCTTGCTCATAAGGTATTGGGAGAGATAGACGATTAAATGCCATTATGCTAATGCCATTATGCAGACAATTTGAGCTAAGTGCTGAGAAGAGGCAATTAATGAAAACTTTTTATTTGGATATTCATTTGGAATACTGTTTGAATACAGCACAATAGTTTACGTTTTTGGGCTTTGAATTGAAGCACAGCTGGTTTGAAAGGTTGTTGTTAAACTAGCTGTGTGATATTGTACAAGTCACCTTATCTATCCACATGATGAAGACAGTCTATATGTTTCGTATCAGCCAAGGTCCAAACAGGAAAACAGAATTTGTGACAGGTAGTTCAATGAAAGAATTCAATATGGAAAACCAGATATAAAAGTGTCAGAAGAGTTTAAAAGTCAAACTGGGAACTGAGGGTTGCTGGGGGGAGGGGGGGTTGGGAGAGGGGGGTGGGGTTATGGACATTGGGGAGGGTATGTGCTATGGTGAGTGCTGTGAAGTGTGTAAACCTGGCGATTCACAGACCTGTACCCCTGGGGATAAAAAATACATTATATGTTTATAAAAAAATAAAAAATAAATAAGAAAAATAAATAAATCAATTAATTTAAAAAAAAAGTCAAACTGGAAAGATGATGGGCAATCAAGAGATTTATACCAGTAGGAAGTCACTCCCACACCTAAGGCTGAATCAAAAAGGGAAAAGGCCTGAGGAGAAGTAGTAGGAGCAGGAGTCCTTAAGAATACACAGCCCTGGCCAGAAGCACCACCTACAGAGGAAGGATATGCCCAGGCTTTTCTTCTCTTTACAATCCCATCAAAACTTCATAAACAACAGAAGTCAAACCAATGAATCACTGAAGTAGTAATTAGTAAAAGTTTACTTTTACTATACATATACCATATACCAAAAAAAAGAAAGTTAGAAAAACTAGGAGCACTCAAAACATGGAATGAGGGTCAGAAGGATATTATTATAAAATATATAGTAAGAAAACAGTAACTATTTCATTTTTGGAGCAGTTGGTCAGAATATTAGAATTTCCTTAAATGATAGTGAATTGGTCAGTGGTTATTTCATACTAACTTTGGGAAAGAGTTTAAGTTTTCTTTACAATTTCCAGAAGCATAAGCAAGAAATGACCCACATCCAGTTAGTCTTGCCAAAATAAGCTAAGTTAAGCTTCTTTGGCACAAGTGAACTGGTATTGTCTGCTCTAGGAATTTCCAAGGCTCATCTTATTTGTTTCAATTTTAACAACCCCAGTCTTACACCAATACCTGGCATTCACAAACTTGAAATCAGTTGCAAGAGAGCCTGGGAAATTTCAATTTTAGAAGGCAGTGTCTTGAGATGCAGGGAGGATCAGAAGATAAGAGGCAGAAAAAAAAATAAACAATTCAACCACAGTCAGGTGCAGTAGAATTAAAATAATATGTAATAAATGCATAGCAGGCTGTTAGCACACAATCAGCATTCAGTGAAGGGTAGCTATTTGTATCACTGGATAATATACCTTCAATCATTAACGCTTTAAATTCTTTTTTTTTTATTTTTATTTTTTTATTTTTTTTTTAAAGATTTTATTTATTAATTTTGACAGAGAGAGATCACAAGTAGGCAGAGAGGCAGGCAGAGAGAGTGAGAGGGAAGCAGGCTCCCTTCAGTGCAGAGAGCCCGACGTGGGACTCGATCCCAGGACCCTGAGATCATGACCTGAGCCGAAGGCAGCGGCCCAAACCACTGAGCCACCCAGGCGCCCCGCTTTAAATTCTTAGTAATAGACTCAGGAGATTTAACAGAGTCGCACAATTGGCCAGCTCTTGGCATTACATATACAGACATTGCAATCTCCTTTGATACCCAATAAGACATGAGGCTTTGCACCAAATGAACTGATTTTTCTCTTAACTCATACATTAATCGATTACTTTTACATCATGTAAACACAGTTGTGGTCATCAAATCTTCACATAGCAAGGCATATCCAGCTTTCTAATTCAAGTTTTATGTGGAGAAAGTGGCCAAAGAAATCTGAGCTACATAGTTTGAGTTACCACGATTGCTTTGTTAGACTGCTTCAACAAGCAAGTTTTATAAGACATTAAAGTCAAGTAAAATCTTTCCATGGTTGAAGAAGAAAAAGGGAAAATATAACATTATTATTCCTTATTCTTACTATTTCCTTTTACACAGATCGAATTCCATTTGCATGGAATGCCTTTCCTCTCTCTGTAACCTCACTTACTCCATGTGAGACAGCTGATCAGATCCAATGACTTACCTGGGGAAGTTTATGTATCCTGGCGGTCAACTGTAAGGAAGCCTGCTTGCCAATAGAAGTAAGCCACATTCCCTCATATCAGCTTGTTAAGTACTGAAAGTGGTATTTTGTACTCTCTGTGTTATACTTCTCTGTCTTATTTTTCAGTGGACTCACAATTAGGATGAGGGGAAAGCTGGTATTAATTGATATTTATTTATTGGACACTCTTAAAGGCCCTGATATGCAAGGAAAGCACGAAAAAGCAGATTTTCTTAAAGGACTATAACCAGATTGGAAAAGCATAAGATCTATTATAGTATATACAGTGTGAAAACATTTAAAAAAAACTATAATTAGAGATAATAATAAAACTATAAATATTATATACTACTTTCTATATTGTAGGCATTATTCTAAAAGATTTATGGATGTCAATCCATTTGATTCTCGTAAAACTCTATGATGTCAATGTTATCCTAACTTTAAAGATGTGGAATTAAGGTACAGAGAGGTCAAGTAAATGTGTGCAAGGACACACAGCTTTTAAGTGTTAGAGCCAGCATTGAGACCCATGCACTCTGGCCTTCGAGACTTTTTTTTTTTTTAAGGATTTTATTCACATGTGAGAGAGAGAGAGTATGTGTGTGTGTGTGAGAGAGAGAGAGAGAGAGGGCGCGCTTGAGCAGGGGGAAGGAGTTGAAGGAAAAGCAGACTCCCTGCTGAGCAGGGAGCCCAGTGTGGGACTAAATTCCAGGGCTCTGGAATCATGACCTGAACTAAAGGCAGATGTTTAACCAACTGAGCCACCACGCAGGCACCCTGACTTTAGAGGCTATTAACCATTACCCTAATCTGCCTCACCACCGTGGTGTGTGGGGTGTGTGTTGCAGGGCAGGGTGTGGGGGTGGGAGGGGTGGTTCACTGTTGTATTTTTTAGATAAAATACTGAAAGATCAAAACCAGAATCTTGACAGTGGTTATCTCTGAATGGGATTATCATTGATTTTGTTTTGTCTTTCCTTTGGAAATTTCTGTGCTGTTTTCCACAAGAATGGTTATACCCTTTTTACTAAAAAACAAACGAACAAACAAAAAACCACAAGGAAAAGAATGTCTTTCATTGGAATTGATTTTTTTAAGGTAATATGAACACAGCACATTTCTAGTCCACGTTAACGTTCTATTCTTAACTATTTCTGTTTTTCTTCTTGCTTCTCTATTTTGCTTTCTAAGAACTTTTGCCTGTCTCCTTTTTTCTCCCTTCTCTTTGATTACTTGGGCTTTAGTTTGGCTAAACAGCTGACAGCATCCATGAATTCCCAGACTGGAGCCACTGAAAGAGCTGGAAGACACCTGGGATCATTATGCAGAACTTCCTACTGGATGTGGTTACAGACCATGAAGGTATCCATTCCAGCCTTTACTCTGGGGATTAGTAAATAAAACAATTGTTTAAGTTATACAACTTGAGCCCTAAATACATGTCAAGCAAGAAGTTTGGGGACTAGTGTTAATCATATGATGAGGCACATGACTAGCCTCTCCTTCAGGTCACCCTTTAGGTGAATTTGTCAGCATAACAGCTTGGATCATTAGACAATTTTAAATTATCTTTATTTGTCGTCATATGCTGGTTTTATTTATACCTCTAATGGGCCACTAAATAAAGACAGGAAGCTTGAAGAGCACTGCTGTTAAAATATAACCTAATGGGGAGCATTAAAAAATAATAATGTTATAGATTTCCCTCAAGATTATCGTCATTGGATGGATCAGTAAGTTTCATTCATCTAATCAAAATTTTTACCTAGCATCTTATTTTATAGTACTATTGTTCTTAAACCAATTTTTGGAGAGTAATAATAGATGAAAAATTAAATCTAGATGGTCTTTTTCATACTCAGAGAAATATCTGCAAATAAAACATAACAACCATTCCTTATTTCCTCAGTTTGAAAAAAATTCAAACATTCTAAAACTAAGCTTATTGATTTTAAAAAACTTTTTTAAACATTCTAAGTATAAAAATTTCTAACATTATAATATCAGCTTTTTAAATTTTAAGACCTTAACATGTGTAATAGTTAAACACCAACCTACATTTTCATATATGATTCCTTATAGCTGAATAAAACAAATTTTTTGAATTTGTTTCTTAGCAGGTCATCATTTTCTCACAACACTAATTTAAAATGAGGAAGTGCATACCTGTGTTAAATAAAATGATGTATATGAGAAGAAATTTGTTTTTATACTATTATTACCAAATGTCATAATTAAATTACGTTAATAATTGCCTACAAACACTTAGGTAGAATCATCTACTTTTAGATAAACTGTTTTTTAATTTATAAGAAAATTGAAAAGATTATACATTACTGTGAAGGAGAGTAAGAATCTCTCATATAAGCCCAGAGAGACTGGCAAACACTGGTCCAGTCAAGTTCTCATTGGCAAATATGTATATATGATCTATATATGCACGCAAGACACTTAGTAAAGCACTTTAACACACAAATCACTTTGACTAAAATCTAAAATATCATTGAAGTCCATGATTCTTATCCATACGTATCTTGATAGTTGGCCTGCTGACCTCTCTTTGAACCTATTCTGATGATAAACACTCCCCACCAGAAATGAATCATGTTAAAGTAGAGCTTTTATGAAGAGTTTCATTTGTTGGATCTGCTCCTTTAAGTATTGTTTTAGCAATGTTTATTTTGGTATAACTTCAAACATAGAGAAAATTTGCAAGTATATACAGGATTTCCATATATGCTATTTTTTTGTTATCAAGTTTTTATTTAAATTCTAGTTAAAATATCACATAATATTTGTTCAAAATTTCTATATCTCTTTACTCAGATTCACCAGTTACATTTTGCATCATTTTCTTCCTCATTCCTTCCCTTTTCCTCCCCTCCCCCATCTCTCTCGTTCTCTTTCTGTATACATATTTCCCTCTCTGCTTTGGAGATACTGTGGTCCTTTGTAACTAAATATTTCTGTGCATATTTCCTAAAAACAAGGATATTCTTTTATATACTCAGAACACAATTATTGAAGCCTGAGAATTTAACATTGGTTAAATATTCTTATCTAATCCATGGATTATATTCAAATTGTGTTAATTGTCTTAATAATGTCCTATAGCTTTTCTAAGTTTTTGGTTTGTTTGTTTCTTTGTTTTTAAAGATTATATTTATTCATTTGAGAGAGAGAGCACAAGTGGTGTGGAGGAGGAGAGAGAGAGGAAAGAGAGAGGGGAGGGGGGGAGGGAGAAAGGAGAAGGAGAGGGACAAGCAGACTCCCTGCTGAGTGGGGAAACCCATACATGACTTGATCCCAGGACCCTGAGATCATGACCTCAGCTGAAGTCAGATGCTTAAATGACTGAGACACCCAGGCACCCCTAGCTTTTCTATTTTAGATCCAGGATTCAATCCAGCATACACTGTATTTCATTGTCATATCTTAGTTTATTTTGATCAGGAAGAGTTACTCAGCCTTTTTTTCTTTTCCTTTTTCTTTTTTTTTCCTTTTCTTCTTAGTGTTTCTTGGCCTTAAAGTTTTTTGAGTGCAAGTTAGTTGTTTTGCAAAATATCTCTCAATATAAGTTTGTCTGATGTTTCTTCATGATAAGTTTTAGGTACACATTTTGGAGAGGAATACTACTGAAGTGATATGTCCTCCTCAGGGTTTGAGACACATGATGTCAGTTTGTTCAGCTGTGCAAATGTTAGCTTTGATCACATGGTGAAAGTATATCTGCCAGTTTTCTTTCTGTACAGTTATTATTTTACCTGTGTAACTCATAAGTAACTTCTATGTTTCCAAAATATTCTTTAATAGTGGTAGGGAGAATTATAACAGATTCCCTGTGTCTGCTGAATGGAGGGAGAATGTGTTTGTCTTGGACTCAATACAGAAATTAAACTTCTACAAAAGCTAATAGGAAAATGAAAAAAAAAAAGTAGAAATAAGAGAAATACCAAAAATATAAAAACAAAGAAAAACAACAACATAAAATAGTATAATAAAGACTTAGAAACTTAATGAAAAAAATTAAAAATGGTCATTGTGGAGGTTAAAATAAAAAGCAGAATGGAAGTGAGGAAAATTTACTGGACCAATTGTTAGACTGAGTTAGACTAGGTGATATGATTTTATAGAAGATCATAAATATTTTTGTGTAATTTGTGCCAGAAATATTCAATAAGAAAAAGAGGGAGATAAATGGAAGTATGTGTTCATCTAGAATTTGGAATTGGCAATTTTAACTTGGCAATGGGTTAAGGCAGTAAAGGAATGTAAGAGGCCAGTAAGTATAGAATTGAGTTATGGACCATGAAGTCAATTTTTTTAGAAAATTTTATTTATTTATTTCAGACAGAGAAAGCTAGAGAGAGAACATGAGTGTTTGGGGGGGCAGGGACAGAGGGAGACGCAGACTCCCTGCTGAGCAAGGAGCCCAACATCGGGTTCCATCCTAGGACCCTGGGGATCATGACTTGAGCCAAACTCAGAAGCTTAAATGACAGAGGCATCCAGGCACCCCCATGACGTCAAATTTGAATGCAGAAGGAAGGGAAGAATGAAGGAAGTGGCAGATAGAAACCACAGGGAGAGTCATGTTGTAAGTAATGTGAGAGAGATGAAAAGCTGATTAACTGAAAAGGTTAGAGAGTTAAATAAATAAAACACTGTCAAAGAAAAAATATCCAGATGCACTTCCTAGTGCAAGATGTCAGATGAGGAGTAGTTTTTTGAGGTAACAGCATCACAGAACAACCAGACATGTGTGCTGTTGATCTAGGAGTGGAAAGAAAGTGAAATGGAAGATTCCTCAGAAAAGCAATGCCCAGGTTTGAATAATTGATACACAAGAATGTGAAATGTGCCCAGGTTAAGTAAAAAAATTCTCAAATGCATCAAAGAAGTTTTCAAACGCATTGTTTCTCAAAATTTTGATATGATTTATAATTAGCTTATGTTAAGATTGTGGGTTCTTCTGACATGGAAAAAAAAATTTCTCCTGGGGGCAACTGGGTGGCTTGGTCAGTTAAGCATCCAGTTCTTGATTTCAGGTGAGGTCATGATCTTAGGGTTGTGAGATCAAGCTCTGTGTGTGGGCCTGCATTCAGCACAGAGTCTGCTTGAGATCCTCTCCCTCTGCCCTTCCCCCACCCCCTCCCACTCAGGTGCTCTCTCTCTCTCTCAAATAAATAAATGAATGAAATCTTTAAAAAAAAACTATCCTGACCAACATTTTAAAACAATATCTATTTTCCCCTTTCCTTCCCTGATACAACCCTTACATATAAAGTTTTATCAAGGTTTAATATTTGGTAGGGGTTAAGCTAGCATGCTTCTGTAAAGTCTCTTAGAAACTTAGAAAAGTGACAGCCCACATTAAGTGAAATAGAAATTCCAGAACATCCATGGGAAATGGTAGGAAAGGGGGTCAAAAAGCTCAGAGAAGCAAACATGCTAAAGTAGATGTCACATAAAGCCCCAAACCCTACCAGTCATCTGTGTTTCTCAGGAGAGACTCCAAAGCATACTCCATTTGTCCAACCTATATACATTCATTGGTGACTTTTTTTTTTTTTTTTTTTTTTTTTTAAGAAATTCAGGGATGACTACCCTCTGTAAGCCAGGGATAACATTAAGTTGCTATTAAAGAATAGAGCTCTCGGAGAGCAAAGAGGATGATAAAATCACCACACAATAGAGGCCAGGTAGTAGCATTTAAATATCAGAAGCAAAGTGGATATAATTATTTTAAGTAGTATTAAGGTTGGGGTAGTAACCAGTGGGATCTGAACTTCAGAAAGTTAAGGAGATCATTAGTAGAACATGACAACCTGAGGTGCAAGATAGATGAGTAACCAACAAGAATATTACTCAACCTATACAATCAAAAGAAATCAAGAGTGTATTTATCAGGAAGCTGAGTGCAGCCATTCCTAATAAAATGTGCAGTATCTTGTTCTGTTTCCTGATATGAGCCATTTTTAGATTAGAATCTATTGACTGAAGGGGAGGCCAGGTCTCCAGGAGGAAAGACCATGACATCTCACGTCTAGATGGTTTCTTCCGGTCTGTCCTCAGTGAGCTATATAACCATTTACTAGGATACGCTTATGCTGGGGAAAGGGATATACTCAAACATTTCAGGGGCTAGTGTATAGGGTCTGAGTTGACACTGATACCTCCTGTTAGCCTGGGGCCATATGTGGGCAGAAAATAAATGGAGTCCTAGTCCAGATCTAGCTTGCAATGGGTTCACAGACATACTCAGGGTCGTGTTTTTGTTTCTTTGTTTGTTTTTTTGGGTTTTTGTTTTTTTTTTTTTTTTTTGCAGGGGGGATCAACTGTAAGTAGACTGGATATTCTTGGTAAATGGCAGAAGCCCCACATTTGTTCCTTGGCTTATGGGGTAAGATATCTCGTGGTGATCTATGGAGAACAGCAGAAATTAATGCTACCCTAAAAGATCAAAAATGCAGGAGTCCTTTTCTATCTCTCATTTAACACACCACTTTGGCCCCTGCAATAAATAGAAAATGCTGGAGGATGATAATAGGCTACCTAAACTCAAAGTAGCAGGAATCCCAGTTGTAGTTGCTCTGCAAGATATGTCATCTGTTCTAGGAAAGGTTAACATGATCTCCGTTCTTTGTTATACATGTGTGTTATATAACCAGTGATCCGTGAACTATATTATTTTCTGTATCAGAAAAAAGAACCAGAAGTTGCTCATATTTGTGTGGGAGAAAAATGGTATACATCTACAGAGAGAGCTATAATGGGAAAAGACAATGTGTGGAGGTTATGGCAAGCCCCGGTATGAGAATCACAACAGAGACACCCCCCCCCCCCCGAGTTCCGAAGCAAAGCCATACTCTCTGCAGCTATCAGGCCCTGGGAATGATGGTGTCAAATGACCATGTGACTAGAGCTGCCCATGATGAGCTGAGTTCTGTTGGACTCACCAAGTCAGAGAGTGAGGTGGGTGCGAAGCTATCAATCATAAGATAAAAGTGAGGCATTTGGCATGAGGCACAAACAAGTTCAGAGAGCCTGAGTGAGCTGAAGAGCAGATAGACCAGACTCCGTGTTATCCAGGAGTGTTATACATGCATCTCTCCAACAGACTGTATCTACACTATTAGCAAAGTTCCTTAATATCAGCTAACAGCAGACCAAAAAATATGAACTTGGTTTACAGATGGGTGAGCTTAATATGTGGGTGTTATGCAGTTATCCCTAAAGAAAGGTTATCAGATAAGGTTTTGCCCCTGAGGACATGCCTTAATGGCCAAGAAATCTTCAGTGTGTAGGAAATGATTTTATTTTGCAATCGCAGATTTCTAGGCTCTCTATAATCCCTTTCAGTTCTGCTGGAAAACACGTCACCTTCTGAACACACCTCTCTTTTGCAGTGTCTTTTGTTGCCATTAGCAACAACCAGCTCAGCAGTCAGTGTTTCTCTTACAAAACCTCCTTATCTATGTCACAAATTCATTAGGTACTTTTTAATTTTCTAGGCTATTGCAGACAAACTGTTTGACCAAATGTTTTACCACCATGTAACATGAGTCATCACCATTCTCCTAGATCATATTAGAGACCTTTTTGCCACTTGAGTCTTAACACCAGTGCTTCATATTTCACTTTTGTTACATAAGAACCGTATTTCTAGTACCAACTTCTGGATTTATAAGGTATTGTGCAATCATGATGCAGAACAACCTCAAAAGCCTGTAAGGCATTAAAGCAACAAGATTTTTTTCACCTTTATAACTCTGTTGTTTGACGATGCGGCACACATAGTGTGTACTTAGCTGAGCCAGGCTGGATGTGAGGCTTCTGTTGTGGTTCACTTCCATGCCACATGTTTCCTTTAAAAACACAGGTGACCTGAAGCATATTCTTCTGGTATCAGCTGACAAAGAGTGCAAGCAAAGTAAGTAGAACATGCCATTGCAATGCTCCTTAGTTTTGTGCTGAACTTACTCAGTATCTTTCTGGCTGCATTCTGCTGACCAGAGCATGACAAATGGCCAAGCCAGCGATGGGAGTGGGGAGGGGTGTCAGAATAGATTCACCTAGAGCCAGAGGATGTGAAAAGATCCATGGTCCCAACTGTAAGATCCATATTCATTGATATACTCACCTTCTGCTCCAGTTACTTGTATGGGTTACTTACTTTTTCCAAGCACCTACCACACTGTGTTTCCCTTTTACTAGAAATGTTTCTTCTTTCTTTGCTAATTCCTCTTACTGTTCAAGGTCAGACCCCCCAAAGCACCAGTGTTAAGTCTCCCCCAGCCCATCTTCATCTGCCTTCATACAATTTGTTATTTTTCATTGCATCACTGTTTCTTCATCATAAATATGTAAGTATCTGTATCTCAGTACAGATTATTATCTCTTTAAAGGAAGATTATAATATTTTACTCACAAAAAAGATCTTCTTCTACAAAACAGCTTCCCAAACTGTGTACCACTTATTTAGTGAACATCAAAGGGGTGGTGAGATACGAAGTCTAGCCAAAAGATGGCCAGTCTGGCTTTGGGCCAACCAGAGTCCTTAAGGCCGGGGCAGAGTCCTCCAGGTGGGAGCAGCCACTATTTTTAGCCCTGATATGCAACACAAATAGTCATTTTCCATGTGTGCCAAAGAAAAACCTCTTAGGCATCTAGAAAAGTGTTGCTCTGTTAATCAATACTCATTGATTACCTAAATACTCATTGACTACATTAACAAACTATACATCATTTCTATAAAATAATTAAATATCACTTTAAAATTGTATATTTGGAAGCAAATATTCTAAGTTCAACATACTACAAGTCAGCGTGAATCCCAGGATTTCTTGGAGTTCAGGGTGCAGAAATCAAATAAGCTGTCATAGAATTTCTTAATTATGATGTTAATACATACAAAAACATGACTGTGCAAAGTACATAAAGACTACATGCTTGAATAACATTTAAAAACACCATTAGCTGAGTCTTTTCTTTCTTAAGTCCAACTGATAGAAGTAAGTCAGATAATGATAAACAGAAGTTTGTCTAAGAAAAATTGTTCAGGGACATCTGAGTAGCTCAGTGGTTTAAGCCTCTGCCTTCAGCTCAGGTCATGATCTCATGGTCCTGGGATCAAGTCCCTCATCAGGCTATCTGCTCAGCAGGGAGCCTGCTTCCCCCCCACCCCCTTCCTGCCTCTCAGCCTACTTGTGATCTCTGTCAAATAAATAAATAAAATCTTTAAAAAAAGAAAAAAAGAAAATTGTTTAGTACATTTCTTCTGTTTGGGAGAAAATTATATGTGCTGTGGCTTATGAAAACATGCCAAAGTGATTTATGATAGAAAATAATTTCTATGTGTCTATTTTATCTAAATCTGAACCTTGGCTGATCTGACTTTCCTTTCTACAAGGCCAGAAATCAGGGAAAACAACAAAAGCTTATGGGTGGGCTGTGTCTCCTCTCTTTTCTCTGGTACTAGGGAGCTATCTCTGCATCTTATTTTATCTTCCCGACACTCATACCAGTGCCTATGAGATAGATAAAAAGAACCAGGTATTTCCCTTAGTTTAGAGGTCTCCCACCATGGTGAAAGAAATTATTAAAAGCTTTATAATCAAAGCTTTATTTAATCCCATCTACTCTCTTCTAAGTGTCCTTGAATCAATTTTGTTTTTATCTCCTTTGCTGTCACTTTAGTCCAATTTGCCATCTTGTCTAATGTATTCTCAATGTTAGCACTTTTATTTAGTAAGGGAAAATAATTCCTTCTCCCTTATTTGATGACATAACTCTCCCCATCGTGCTTTTTACAGTTTTGGTCAGTAAACATATATGATATACCTAATACATATAGAACAGTCTTTTAGATGCTTGGAGGATAGGTAGCTTTAGAAGATGTGGTTTCTATCTACAGAAGGCCTATGGCTTAATAAATATATATTGTAGTAACTGTAACTGAAAGTTATGTCGTGCCAGTGCATAGGCTAAAGAACAAGAATGTAGGTCCTGGAACCAGACTAATTGCAATCCTGACTCATAATTTTCTAGTTATCTGGCCTTAGAAAAATTATCCAGCTTATTTCCTTATTAATAAAATCTACTCAATAAGGAGAACCTACCTCAGAGGTTTTTTGTGAGTTATTGTGAGCTACTATGTGCAGAGATCTGAGCATCATGCCTAGAACACAGACAGAAAGTACTCAAACAATATTAGTTATTATTATTATTACTTATTATTAAAAGAAAAAGAGCAAGACATCACCTGCCCAGTTCCCACAGCAATCCCTCATCCGCAGGCCTCTGGTGTCTCCCTACCTTTGTCTCCTATGCCCACAACACATATGTGCACAAGCATGGACACATGCACACACACACACACATGAGTACACACACGTACATGCCTCCCCAAGCAAGTGTACACATGGATCATATTTTCCATCTGTCTACAGGTAGACAAACGTACATTCTAATGTGAACACTTAGAGGTAATGACTCCAGTTTTGTCTCTGTTAACCCAAAGTAGTAACTGGTTTCAAAACAAAGGGAAGAAGAAAGTAACCCTGTAGCCTGCTGTTATGGGCATCCCCCCCCCCCAAGATTTTATTTATTTGAAAGAAAGAGAGAGAAAGCTAGCACAAGCAAGGGGAGAGGCGGCCCTGCATAAGACTCAATCCCAGGACCCTGGGATGATGACCTGAGC
Organism: Meles meles; assembly: GCF_922984935.1. NCBI lineage: Eukaryota > Metazoa > Chordata > Mammalia > Carnivora > Mustelidae > Meles > Meles meles. The sequence goes on from NC_060072.1 coordinate 63,831,810, forward strand.
TGAGGGCGGATGCTTAACTGACTGAGCCACCCATGCATCCAACAGCTCTTTTTTTAGAGTAAGCAGAACTGCAAAGAATTTCATGAAAACCAGTTGTAGCTAATTTTACTGGTCATGAAGAAGAAAGTGGAGCAGATGAAAGTCTGTCCTGTCTCCCTAACCCCCAAAATGATGTGAATAAGGCAGGCACAAAAACTGTTGTGTAACACTAGAGAACGCTGAATAAAAGCGATTTTTATTTTATTTTTTATGTTTTTTTTTTGAGATGGTGAAGACTTATTTTTTATTTTTCTCACTTGCATTTTCTAAACTTCTTTTTATTGTGTTATGTTAGTCACCATTAGTTTTTGTTAGTCATCATTAGTTTTTGATGTAGTGTTCCATGATTCATTGTTTGCATATAACACCCAGTACTCCGTGCAATCTCTTTTTAAAAATTACTTGGGAAACAGTCACATTAACTCTCTATGTTTTAAGTTAGTAGATTCTTGCCAACTTTGCTGTTTACTTGAAACTGCGTGGAATTGACATCGGTATCCCAAGCAGTCAAAGTATTCTCTCAACTTGGCCAACCAATTTCTTAAGCCATTCCCCTAATAATGTCATTTAGGATGCAAGGATGTGTTAAAAACAGGACTTGAAATACTTCTGAGTTCATCTAAATCATCTGAGTTGCTTGCAAATTATCTTACACAAAGGGCTTTGATTAATACAACCTAAAGAAAGAAATGTGATGTAAGTTGACTGTAGCTCAAAGACTTCATTTTTCTCAAGTTTTTCAAAAAAAGTTCATGAATTATGATTCATCAGTCTCTGGCTTATGGAACTAGATAACACTTTACTTTCATTACTCACCAGGCTATAATTCTGAATTTGTAGAAATGTGACTATCTTCAAATTCATCATACAATGGCAAAAATGGTTCTTCATTAGCAGAATAATAGCTAATAGATGTAATTTACTAACACATCTTTTGTTTGAAATATCATTGGCCCTATATGAGAAATTTTAATTAAGCATCTGTTGGTGGTCCATTAAGTCTTCCCTTTGGCTGGGCTAGATGGGATTTTAAATAAACTAATTCCAAAATCACTCTCTGTAGGTTAAAATTTTCCTATACTTCTTCTTAGTAAGGTATTACAGAATTTCTGTTAAAAATGTATTTCCATGTATAAAAGAGGCTCAGTAAATTATCTTGGCTAATAGTATATCAGCTGCTATCAGATTGCCTTATGCACAATGAAATAGTTGGTCAAAAGATACAGCTGATCACTTATGAAGATCTACCACATGCCTCCAGTCAGACTAAAACACCTTATATATGCTGTGAGAAACCCACACACAGGGCCTACCCACAAAATGGCCTACCCACACACCCTTATGATACAAACATGTTATCCTAGAGTCAAATTGTCATTGTCATTTGTTTTTCCTTCTTTAGTCTATCTGAGAGATGACAGGTGAAGTTAAAGACTACTATGAGAAAATATTTTTTAGTCCCTTTTGTTCTTCTCCCTTTCCCTTAACTCCTCAGACATGTCCTTCAGGGATCTCATTTTGTTCCTCTCCAATGTGACACTAGCTAACTAAGGACTCCATTCTCATAGAGGGTAAAATCATCTTTATCCTTCCCAGAAAAAAAATGCATAAATGTCCTTCCACATTCTTAGAAAAGAAATGCAAAATGTGTCCCTGTTTGTAAAATAAAAGAGAAAGTCCTTGCCTTGATTATGTCATGTAAAGGAGAAATTTCAGGAATGGATATTTTCATTGGCTGGGACATAGGACAGAATAGCACACAATTTTTCAATAGCTTTCTTTTTTTTTTTTCAGTGTTCCAAGACAATAGTTTTCAAATCACATCTGTTAGGTGGCTATTTATATATGCTAACCTATGTATTAGTCATATATATATTATTCTATCTACATATATACCAGTTCTTATATATAAGGTGTGAGTATTGGCTGAAAAAAAAAAGCAAAGAAATAATATGAGTCAAATTGTTTTCTTTTGCTTGCTGAATAATGTCCTTTAAATCTGATAAAATTACTGTGAAACAGTGAAAGCTAGGACTTTCATAACTGAATTTATACATGTTAAGAAATCAGGTATAAGAAATCTCATTGTGTACTGTTTGCATGTAGCACTGATGTTGGAGGTTAAGTAATTATATGTGCTACCTATCAGAATGACTACAGTGGGAGATCCATAAAATTTTAGCATTATAAAAAACCTGAGAGAAGATATAATCCAAGAAACATCCCACCTCCCCTTATCCACCATACCATAAACCCACAGTGTACCCCAATCTTGGCCTCACAGAAGCATAAATTATTAGTGGTCTACCTGATTCCTTTTCTACAGTATTTTATGACCTTATTCTGCTTTTTTCTAGCTACTAAGAAACTAATCCAGTTAATAAATTCATACTAATATATTACTGCTTCTTAGTTTTGAATTTAATATGCTCCTCGCAGGCAGGTACATATTTTAATGGGCCTTTTGTTAGAGTTTTTTCATTAAAAGGACTGGCTCATCAGGGAGATTCAAATTAAAACCACATTGAGATACCACCTCATACCAGTTAGAATGGCCAAAATTAGCAAGACAGGAAACAACATGTGTTGGAGAGGATGTGGCGAAAGGGGAACCCTCTTACACTGTTGGTGGGAATGCAAGTTAGTGCAGCCACTTTGGAGAACAGTGTGGAGATTCCTCAAGAAATTAAAAATAGAACTTCCCTATGACCCTGCAATTGCACTACTGAGTATTTACCTCAAAGATACAGATATAGTGAAAAGAAGGGCCATCTGTTTCCCTATGTTTATAGCAGCAATGGCCACGGTCGTCAAACTGGAAAGAACCAAGATGCCCTTCAACGGACAAATGGATAAGGAAGATGTGGCCCATATACACTATGGAGTATTATGCCTCTGTCAGAAAAGATGAATACCCAACTTTTGTAGCAACATGGACGGGTCTGGAAGAGATTATGCTGAGTGAAATAAGTCAAGCAGAGAGAATCAATTATCATATGGTTTCACTTATTTGTGGAGCATAACAAATAACATGGAGGACATGGGGAGATGGAGAGGAGAAGGGAGTTGAGGGAAATTGGAAGGGGAGGCGAACCATGAGAGACTATGGACTCTGAAAAACAACCTGAGGGTCTAGAAGGGGCAGGGGGGTGGGAGATAACGGGGAACAACGTGGTGGGTATTAGTGAGGGCACGTGTTGCATGCAGCACTGGTTGTGGTGCAAAAACAATGAACACTGTTATGCTGAAAAGAAATAATAATAATAAAAAAAGGACTGGCTCACATGTTAGGAATTTTAGCACATGAGAAGCAAAAGAGGCAAGTATATTTGATAAGAAGACCTTTAAAGATCTGTAATTTATCTGAATGAGTGTAGCAGAAAGTTATATGCATGAGAGAAAGACAAGAGGAAATGAACATATTAATTAAAGTCCTACTCTACGCAAGTGCATTTGACTCATCAAGTCATACACAAATACACTTTTCTTTTTTTAAAGGAAAGTTAGCAGTCTGAGGTTTTAGATTTAGAGTAAGTTTTTCTGTACACTGAATTCAGATGTTAGTAACCCCCAGCCCTTCTTTAATAACTAAGTGTAGTACTGTTTCTCCCTCTTCTTGGTAAAATCAATGTCAAGAATAAAGGTTCTTTTTTCAAATCCCAGTTCATGTGTGCAGAACAAGTTTGTAATCCATATTTTATAAACATGAAGCAATTAATCTATAGGAGAAAATAGGTGGTACTTATTATTGTACACCTACACAAAATGAAATCCTAACAGTACATTCAAAGAAGCAGATTAATATTCAATCTTCAGTTGCTTTTGATCTGTTCTTATTTTATGTTTGATTTCATTAAGCACAGTCACAGAGTTTTCTAAGACTAATTTTTCATCGTCTAAATTCAGTTCATTCTTTACCTAAATCTCAGAAAATCAAGGCTAACTGTATGTGAAAGACTTAAATGTATGTGCATATTCATATGGAATCTATCTTCTCCTTGCAGTAGGAAAAGTAAATTATTATAAATCTGTGGGTCATTGCTTATGATATGAGCATAGTAGTCTACAGATTGACAATAGACCAGACTATTCTGAAATTTTAGAATCAGAGAAAGAATAACAGATTGATATAAGCAAGCCCACACTACCTTTTTATATTCCTTTGGGTAAACAATAACCCTGCTCATTAATTTTAGGTGAATGGCTAATCCTAAACAATTCGGGATCACTATCAACTTGTGGGAATGAACTCATAGTATCATGTTTAGAATTATAATTAATTTTATTTTACTTTATTTTTTAAAGAGACTTTATTTATTTATTTGGCAGAGAGAGAGATAGAGAGAGAGAGAACAAGCAGGAGGAGCAGCAGGCAGAGGGAGAAGCAAGATCCCTGCCGGGTAAGGAGCCTGATACAGGACTCTGGGATCCCAGGACTCTGGGATCATGGTCTGAGCCAAAAGTAGACATTTAACCCACTGAGATGCCCAGGTGTCCCTGATTTTAAGTTAGCTTTTTCTATGTCATCATAGAAGTTAAACAGGCAAAATTGAATTAAAGTTATAAAATTGAACTGTATTTTTCCATTCAAGTCATGAAAGACAATCACAAACTATGTTTTTTAAAGTAAATGAACTAGTAAGAGAATTAAATCTGAGGTCAGTAACAAAGTCAATTTACTAAATGAGAAATTTACCAAATTTGCAAATTTACAAAAACTTTTTATAAGGCATATTGTTTTTAAATACACATATATTTTCATTAAGTACATTTTGAAGATTTTTAAAGGAGTTACTTAAGGAATTCCTTTTAAGAAATGTTCAATTTGTCAAAAGCTGAGTCCTAGACTTATTTAGTCTTTATTATTTTCTAATAAATGTATAGAATATATTAAAATATACTTAAAATTAATATATTCTAAAATAACATATTAACAAAAGTAAGGCCTAATAAGGTGCTATAATAAGCATAATAAAGATGAATAAATTCACTGAATATATTCATATTTGTGAAAAATATGTTCATGAAGAATACAATTAGGAAGAATGCATTTATGAAGAATGTATTCATATAAAATATGTTCTTCAATAGGTTCTTGATTATATTCAAGAAGTAATATTTGTATTTATTATCTATAACAAATAAATTATGTTCATAGAAAACCATATCAAAAACAATTTAATGTGCTCACACAGATAAATCCTTAAAACAATATTTTTGGTAAACCAATACATTTAGAAATTGGCTATTCCACAAGAGGCTTTTAGCGCTTTGATCTCTGAAGAATTTGCATACTTCTATAACATTGTGCTAAGAGCATAGTATGTATTGAAGAGTACATCTATTTTTGCTGAGCACAGGATGCAGATCGAAGATAGATTATTGTGTTCTAAGAATTTACCTTGTATTACTGTCAAATCAAACCATAACTGCTAACTATGTGACTTTATATTGAGAAGATAGGACCCCAAAATAACACAGACGTGGGACAGTGATTGTCTTTAACTGCTTCAGCAGAAGCCATGGGCATTGCCATCTTTCCAGCAGTGATAAATACCTAGTTTTAGATTTCAAAGCAATTTCTCTTTAACTAAAGTTTGGCCTGTTATATGACCCAACTTGAATATCATCAGATATTGTATATACTGAATTTGCAAAGATGTAACCATGGCTTTGTGTTCAACTTCACTATGAAAGAGACCCCCCTATTTTCTAGGGCACTTCATGAGGAAACAAGATGAGCTGGCAAGCCATACACATGCCATTGCACCTCTAACAGAAGGTTCCTTATGTTTCTTGGTGATTGCCACCTACGTAAACTAGAGCCTTTCCTTCACTCCTTGTGGGACACTCTTAATAACATGACTAACCTCAGAATCAGACTTGTTTCATATGTGCCCAAGTCGATCTACTTCTCAAGGACAATTTATGTGATATTTACAGGATACAAAGCGGTGCAATTGGTGTTGGAGTTGAGTGATAGCCTTAGGTCATTTCATCAGCTTCTTTAACTCTATTTTCACTAATTGTCTCACTTCACCATTAGCAGGTACACAGCTGATCAGCATGTTTATTGTATAATGTGTCTATGTCTCAACAATATATAAGTTTCCCTGTGGCCCAGAACTATGGTTTTGCCTTATTTTTATACCCATGTTTCCTAATTAGTGTTGAGTTTCAAATGTGTGCTGAATTCATACTGCCGGGCAGTACAATAATGTGGACTCAGGGGTTCTCAGCTAAATGAAACATGACTAAATGAAGGGCTGGTCTCACTTTACAGTAACCTGTCTTGACTGCCAAAATAACTAGGAATTTACATACATCCCCTTAGACACAGTGCTCACTGAGTCTTATATCAAACCACAAATGATCAAACACATGACCCTTTTATATCTTTACTTTTATTATCAGTTCAACCCAATCATGTATTATTTTTACTTTTCTTTGAGATAGTTGATTGCCCGTAAGAAAAATATTAAATTCCACTTCATTCCATACCACAAAATAAATTCAAAAACTAGTTCTAGAAGAAAATTTTTGTGTTATTTATAGGCTATAGTGGAAAAATAGGCCTTTTTAAATATAAAACTAGAGGCAAAAATACCTCTATTAAATACTAAAAAGTTAAAATATACAACAACAACAGTAAGGAAAAAAAATAAAGCCTCTTTGTAGCAAATAAGAATCTGGAAAACACTAAAATATACATGATACATTCTAATAGCTTTAGATTAATAATGCTTACCTACCAATAAGAAAACTATTCCATCAAAAGAAACATGGACAAAAAATAAAAACAGATGAAAAATAAATAGCAAGCAATGACCATACATTTAAAATGATAAAATTCTAACTACTTTTAAACAAATCATCTGTAATCAGTATCTTTATTTCTTAATCTCATTCCTCAGCCACTGTGACTTCTAGCCAAGCCATTGCACTAAAATCCTTCACCAGTGAACTTGGTGTTGCTCAATTCAGCATCCCCCTTTTAGTCTTTCTCTTTCTTCACCTTAGCAGCATTGCACAATAAGAACCATTCTGTTCAGGGGAAAAAAAGTATTCTCTTTCTTTAGCTTCATGACACCACATTCAGTATCACCTCTTACCCCCACCCTCACTGTACTTTGAGTCATTTATCAACCACCAGAGATCAAAGCCAGAAGACATTTTTATTACTTCTTGTCCCTGTGGATTTTACTACTCCTATTGTCTCCATTACTATCTATAAACACAAACATCAGAATCTTTTAAACAGTTGCCTGGTGAACATCGCAATATGAGTATCTTGCAATCATTCCAAACATACTGGTACCAAACTGTCCAAATCAGAAATTTTGGAGTCCTCCTAGATTCTGGTCTCTCCCTAACCTCCACATGCAATGAATTGCTGACTCCTGTTGATTCTGCTTTATAAATATCAGCTGAATCCATCCACTTATCCATACTTCATAATGGACATCTGTTGTTTTGACTTTCTAGTACCCTTTCCACTTCTTTCTGTTACCAGAAGACCTCTGTTGGATTTATTTTTAACTCACTGAAAACATGAGTCTGTCCTTTTCTAGATGATGAAGCAGCAATAGTTGCAAGTCCACCTGTGGCCTTGTTTTTAGCCATATGGAAGAAGGCAGTATGAGAGAATAAGCCTGAAAAGCAGAGAGTATAGGAAAAAAGATGGGTAATGACAGCAAAGGGAATGGCAAAGAAAGGGAAAAGGAACAAAGGGAAGAGACTGTTGGAGTTTTGTGTTTCCTTTGTCACTAAGGCCCAGATGAAAATTTTACTTTAATGTTTTGGTTATAAGAGTTAACAAATTCTCACTTTTGTCTTAAGCTGGTTTGAGTTAGATTCCCATCACATGTAACCAAAGAATTGTAAGACATACTATATAAGCCACTCCAGTTCACACTGTTCCCACCTACCTAATCTCCCCATAGGCATCATTGGTCTTCAACAATCCATTCCCAAAATGCAACTAAAATTACCTTTTAAAAATGAAAAATCTGGGCGCCTGGGTGGCTCAGTGGGTTAAGCCACTGCTTTCGGCTCAGGTCAAGATCTCGGGGTCCTGGGATTGAGTCCCACATCGGGCTCTCTGCTCTCTACTCAGCAGGGAGCCTGCTACCCTCTCTCTTTCTCTCTGCCTACTTGTGATCTCTTTCTCTCTGCCTCTCTGCCTACTTGTGATCTCTCTCTCTCTCGCTGTCAAATAAATAAATAAATAAAATCTTAAAAAAAAAAAAGAAAAATCTATCCATGGGGCACCTGGGTGGCTCAGTGGGTTAAAGTCTCTGCCTTCTGCTCAGGTCATGATCCCAGGGTCCTGGGATGGAGCCCCACATCGGGCTCTCTGCTCAGCAGGGGGCCTGCTTCCTCCTCTCTCTGCTGCCTCTCTGCCTACTTGTGATCTCTGTCTTTCAAATAAATAAAATATTTAAAAAAAATAAAGTCCTCAAGTTTAACATGGCTTTCAAGGCCCTTATGTGATCTACCTGACCTCGAACTACTTCTCATGTCTCATCTTGAATCCTTCTATTGTGGTCCACATACTAACTACGCTGTATTTTCTTCCGTGCCTCAAGCATCAGTCAGTCTGAGAGCTCGCTTTTCTGTGCCTCCCTGAATTTCCTTCTCTGCCCAGCTGGATCAACTTCTGCCCATCTGTGAGTGCACCTCAGGGAGCCGAGTCTAACACTGTGGCCCAAGTTAAAACTCCTTTAGTATGTTCTTCCTCATCCACACCTTTAATTGCTACCCGTTCAATGTAGATTTAGACTGCCATCATGGCCTTCATACTTTTAAACCTGCTAAACTTTAAGTTTCATCAAAGTAAGAGCCTGATCTGTCTTGTTTACCTCTAAATCATCTCTCCCACTTCCCACCATCACCCAATTCAGTGCCTAGAATACAAGAGATGCTCATTAGTATTTGCTAAATTGATAATGAATTTTAAAATACAAATGAGCAGCCATTTTTTTTTAAAGATTTTATTTATTTATTTGACAGAGAGAGATCACAAGTAGGCAGAGAGGCAGGCAGAGAGAGAGAGAGAGAGGGAAGCAGGCTCCCTTCTGAGCAGAGAGCCCGACGCGGGACTCGATCCCAGGACCCTGAGATCATGACCTGAGCCGAAGGCAGCGGCTTAACCCACTGAGCCACCCAGGCGCCCCTGAGCAGCCATTTTTTACCAAATTATCAAGATTTCTTTATTATAATGCTCAACATTGGTAAAGATCTTTCATTCACTGAGGATGAAAATAGAAATGATATGGTATTCCAATGGTAACTGAGCGATAGGTATCAAATATTTAAAAATGTAATCTTTGACTTGACAATTTTACTTCTGAAAAGATTAAGAAAAAAATTAATTATAGACAAAATAATGTACAAAGGAATATTTACCACAGCTTTGCTTCAGTAAATTTTTTTAATGCCCAACATTAAGGATTGTTTATTTTATACATATACACTAGAATAAAATGTGGTTACTTAATATTACAAGGCTATTACTGATATGGAAAAGTATTCATAGCATGTTCTTAACAAAAACATGTTATAAAATGCTATGAATAGTATGATGTCACTTTAAGTATGCATGCAGATATATAGAGTTTTAAAAATCAATGTTGGTAGAAAATTCACCAAAATGTTAAGTTTTATTATTTTTCAGAGGTGAGACTAAGTTGGTTTTTATTTTAATACTTTTGCTTACATATTTTTTCCTGTTTCTTTAATGAGCAAATATAAGGTGATTTAAAATTTCCTCATAAAATTGCTTCCATATTTGGGGAATTTGTAATCTTGCAGACAATGTGCAAAATATTTCATATGCATTACCATTTAATTATCACATAATTGCAGGAGATTGCTTTTGTTATTCAGTATTATAAATGAAGAAATAGAGACTTAGAGATATTAATTTGCTTGAAGCCACACAACCTCAATTTTAATCCAGATTTGTCAACCTCCAAAACCCTAGCTTTTTTTTTTTTAAAGATTTTAATTATTAGAGAGAGAGCACACACATGTGTAGGAGGAAGAAGGTGGGGAGGGACCTAGGGGGAGGGTGAAGGAGGTGGGAGAGGGAAAGAGATAAGAAGACAATCTCAAGTAGGTTCCGTATATGGAACTCATGGCAGGGCTGGATCTCATGACCCTGAGATCATGACCCGAGGCAAAAGTGAGTCAGATGCTTAACTGACTGAATGAACCCCTGAGGTACCCCTCCAAAGCTCCAGCTTTTAATCATTTTACTATAATAAAAAGGTACCTAAATGTGTACCTCTGTAGCACTCTACTGAATGCTAAGAGGCATTCAGTAAACAAGAAGTTAACAATTAGTAGCCTCACTTTCAAGCAGCTTACAAGTCAATAGATGAGACATGTAGACTACTCTATGACATGGGAAATGTGTTTTGTAACATGAGAAGTACAAACCTGGAGGTCACAAATTTCAGGGTGTGTTGGGAATAACAACCACATCATCCTGTTTTATCTGTGCAGTTTCTCAAAATGTGGCCTTCGGTCTACATGCCACATATTCCCGGACCCTCAGGAGAAAAAAATCCCTCTCAACTCAGGAAAATTCAGATGATCTCCAGAAGTATCATACATTTGTTGTCTTGCATTTTTTTAAGTGCCTTGCAATCCTTATAAACATCACCAGCAATGTAATGCTAAAAGTTTGAGAAGAAACCATTGATCTAGGGAATATATTGGGTGTGCCAAAACTAACCCAAATATCTAAGGTCAGACAAATGCCATGTAAGCCCACAAACATCCCCTGGGCTTTTGGGTCTTAGTTTGTACTAATTTGAAATTGGCCTTAGGAAGTTTTCTTCCGGGTTTCAAATAAAATCTTGGGACAAATTTGAAGGACAGATCGAAATGGATCCATAATGCCTCCAGATACCCATGTTTTTAAGGAAAATGTCAGGTCTCCAATTATATCAGCCTTTTCATAACTACCTTAAAAGGTCTGCTGGGATTTTGTTTTGTTTTGTTTTGTTTTTACCAGATGACACTTTTTTAAAAAAAGATTTTATTTATTTATTTGACAGACAGAGATCACAAGTAGGCAGAGAGACAGGCAGAGAAAAAGGGGGAAACAGTCTCCCTGCTGAGCAGAGAGCCTGATGCAGGGCTCGATCCCAGGACCCTGAGATCATGACGGAAGGCAGAGGCTTAATTCACTGAGCCACCCAGGTGCCCCACCAGATGATACTTCTATTTGATTTTATTTTTTACTGTGGTAAGAACACTTAACATGAACCCTACCCTCTTAAATTTCTAAGTACACAATACAGTATTGTTAATTATAAGCACAATATTGTACAGGAGATCTCTATAACTGAAACTTTATACTTGGTGAATAGCAAATCCCCTTCCCCCTTCTTTCAGCTCCTGGCAACCACCATTCCACTCTGCATGAATTTAACTATTTTAGAACGCTCATAGAACTGGAAAATCATGCCATATTTGTGACATAGCAAAACGTCCTCCAAGCTCACCCATGTTGTCGCATATGGTGCTAACAGACTACAGCCCTTGTGGTTTTTAATGACTCAAGTCTTTTAAAATTTGTCTAATTGCTACTGTCCACCCTCTTTTTTGCATTTAAGGATCGCTTTTAAAAAGGAAAGTCTTGGGGCGCCTGGGTGGCTCAGTGGGTTAAGCCGCTGCCTTTGCCTCAGGTCATGATCCCAGGGTCCTGGGATCGAGTCCCGCATCGGGCTCTCTGCTCAGCAGCGAGCCTGCTTCCCTCTCTCTCTCTCTCTGCCTGCCTCTCTGTCTACTTGTGATCTCTCTCTGTCAAATAAATAAATAAAATCTTTAAAAAAAAAACAAAAAAAACCCCCAAAAACAATAAAAAGGAAAGTCTTCTGTTTCATTTCACAGATTGACAGGTTAGAAATCCCCTTCACCAAAGCACTTTAGTGCAGACCTACCTCCCCAAAACTGAATTTATCTCTGGAAATGCAAAGAGAGAAAAGACTAAAATGGATAAATGGTAGCAATTAGCTAAGAATATAAGAGGTTAGAGCCATTAAAACATTAGGGAGCTTTAGTCTGGTAGTTCCAATTCCATTGTCAGTAAAATTCCAAGTGATCCTACTCCATTTTCCCAGTAATTGGGTCATCACCCTATTTCTGCACCTTCACCTATTTCAGTAAGGACATTTGAGTAAGGGAATCTATAATTTGGACATTTGGGTCCTCTGAGTAAGGGTACTACTATGGCTGTGTGTAGGTGTGTTTGAGAACACAGGTCATCATCGAGAGTTCTTCAAGGCTGCCCACATATAAACACTTCTTTGCCCTGGTCAGTGGTTTATAGATAAATTTTATTGCTGAGAGCCTCTGAAACTGAAAATATTTATTCAGAATACATAGGTGTTGGCTCTTTTACCCATAGCCAACAGTGCAACAAATATCGTCAATCCGTCTATGCAGAAACACATTGAAATAAAAACACTCTTTCCCTGTTGCTCTACATATTTGGTTGGTTCATTGGTTAGTTAACCATTTCTATGTGAGAAAGGGTAGGAGAAGTATGAGTGAACGTAACCAAAAATATGTCAGTGAGATTGGCAATTTTGTCCCCCAAACAATTTACACTTAAAGTGAAACCACTAATCTTTAAAGCAATTTTTGGCATAAGTTACTTAATGTCTTAACAGTGGATATACGATATATGATAGATTTCAACCTAAATTATATATTACTCTTAGTAGTGCTATAACTTAATCACAGGGTATCCCTCTTAAATTATTATAGGACGTATTTAAATAATCAAATCCTAATCAGAGTTCTTTTGACTTTACACAGGATCACTTAAAACTCATCTCTGTAATTAGATTACATGTAATTATCATTCATAACTAAAAGAAATGACCACTTGAAGCCAGTTAATTTAATTACATATATATCTGCTCAGTTTAGAAGTTACATAACATTAGATCAAATTGCAATAAAACTCAAGTATAAACAACAGGGAGTAATATTATTTATAAAGTGTTTCTAAATATAAAACAAAACAAAAAATATAAACAACGTTTCAAAGAACAAATGATCTTCTGAACCATCATGGACAGTAATATTGTGTAGAAGAAAAAGAGGTTAACACCAAGACTTCTACAACATGGAAGGTGTATAGCCTTTTTCTGTACTTTCTGGATTGTGCTCAGGGAAAACAACAACAGCACAAAAATCAAAGCTCAGTGACTTTAGTAGGAGATAACAAATGATTGCTCTGATGGGCCTATTACATTCTTTTTTGTGTTTTTTTTTTCTTTTCATTTAACTCATTTTTTAAAATCTCTGGTAGACAACTTGGCTCTTTCCCAGAAGTTTGGTCCAACCCTAGTTTCCTTTGCTGTGAGGCCTAGTGGAGAACAAGACATAGGCCAGGCAGCTGCCGGTCTGCGAGGATGTGGGGACACCCCCCTTTATATAAATAAGGAGGCATTGCTGACCAGTCAACAGGAAAGAGAAGGTCAGGCTATTGGTCATTCTCAGATAGTCATTTTCTGCCATTTGACAGTGAAAATAGAGATCCAAATTTCCAAGTCTACCTTCTCTTGAACTCCAATCTCAGTTATAAGAATTACTTTCTTATACATAATTGTTCCAACTGTGTGGCAGTTTTGGTGTGTGACACATGGTGGTTACATTTTCCTTGATACTCTCTAACATGAATTTGAAAAGTTATGTAATCTCTCAAAGCACTGAAATGCTCATCTGTAGAAGTTAATATTTCCTACTTCACAGGGTTGTTTGAAGATCAAATGAGATATTGTACAAAACATATTAATATAATACCTGACACAGTTGATTTTGGATAAGCACACATTCCTAATGTCTACCTCTCTCCTCCCCATAAGACATTGTCTTCCGGCTCTTTGGGAACACTATGCTAACAATGATCTTTTCTCTCTCCCAATTCACCAAACTCCCCTTTCCTGCTGGCTCCTGAAAGATCAATAAACATTTATTGAATGTGTACTTAGCAAGTGCCAGGTATTTTTAACATGTTATCTTAACCTAACCCTAACCTCTCCTAAAGCTATTGGTCTTTCTTTCTTCTCCTTATGATGAAACCTCTTCGAAGAGGCTACTGTGGAAGAATGCATAAAACGAATATTGTCAGAGGAAATATGAATGTCTGGTTATTGTGCTCAAAATTTGGATGGCATGTTCAAGTGTTTATTTTCCACATACACAAAAGTCCGTTTTTCCCATCATAATCTTAAAAGAATCCTGATTCTCAATATGTTCAGATCCACTGATGGACATCAGTAACATTTCAGAACTGTCATACTATTCCTTAACATCTGCTTTTCTCCATACCATGCACTGACATTATTCTAGCTTTAGTCATCAGTGAACTTCTACTTACCAATTTCCAATTTCTACTTTTAGTCTTCATCCTCTGTAATGTATCAGCATCATATGACATTCATACCAAGCTTTCCCTCTTGGAACTTTCTTGTCACTTCACTTCTGACATTCTTTTCATCTTGGTAAGTCGTGTTTGTGCATTCCCATTTCTTTCTCTGCTCCTAATCCTCAGTTTGACTCCTAAATTTTGATGTTTTCCAGGGTACACTTTGTCTTAATTTATTCCTGTTGTACATACTCCTTGTGGTTTATATAATTCATTTCCAAAATTGTCCCACATCTCTAGGTCAAACCTATCCTGATATCCAAATCCATATTCCCAGGTGATTGAAAAACAGATTGCATAAATGTCCAAAAATACAGTAAAGTTTCAAGCTTCATCAGTAATCAAAGAAATTCAAGTTATTATAAAAATATTACTTTCCTTTACCATATGATTCATGGGTATTTTTTTCTAAATAATACAATGTGTTGAAAAATGTAAGGATAAACAGATACACTAATGTATTTCCAAAGAAAAGTAGATTATTACAACCTTTATATAGAGGAATTGACTTTACAGCTCAGAATTCTTTAAAATATGTGTACACAGTTCTGCTTTTGTAATATGAAGTTATTCCAAAGGGACTTCCCACTAAGACAACTAGAACTTTGATAAATTAAGATATTTTTAAGGGATAGCTAAGCTCATAAGAAAAAAAGGAAATCTCAAAGTATGAGAGGAGGAGGCAATGAACTAAAATTTGTTCAGAGCCACAAGTAAGCAGAAGGTTTAAGAAAATTGTCCTGGAAACAAATACTGATAGAAATCCTAAAATCCTGAACTCCTAACCTTTAGGCTTGTCTCAGGGTTGGAGAGCAAATGTGAGTCTCCCATGTTATTCTGGATCTTCTGTGGAGCTAAAGTGATCCCAGATATTGGCAAATTCTGATAGTGGCAGATATAACCATATATATCCTTTTTAAGCAAACATCCCAGAATGGGCCCCAAGGATTCCTACAGATTGAATTTAAGAACATATGATCTTATAAATACAATCAAGCCATTGTGACAAAGACTTATCAGAAACAAAATACAGATTCAATTTCTAAGGAAATTCATATGTTGAAATTATCAGAAACATATTAAGTAAACATATATGAAATGATTAAAAACCTAAAAGTGGATTATTTTAAAATCAAGAAAAGACTATTAAAAATGACTGAGAAGTATTTAGAAGTAAAACAACATTATCTTTGATGTTAAAAACTCATTGAATGGGAAATAGTCTATCAGATAGAGATGAAGAGATAATTCATGAACTAGAGAAGAGATCTTGGGAGAATACTCAGAATTAGCAAACAGAGGGCAACAGAGGGCACAAAATAAAGAGGCTGCATGATATAATAGATAAAAAGCATATCATAGATAAAAGATTCAGGAACCAGACTAACTTTGAATTCCAGTTAGACCACAAACTGGCTCTGTGACCTTGGGCACGTTACTGTCCTCTCTGTACTTCAGTTTCATCATCTGTTAAAAAATAGGGAATTGGGTAAGGATGAATTGCTTGGGCCAAAGATGATAATATTAAGCATATAGAATAAATGCTATTAATATGACAGAGGTAAGCCCCAAATATCTATTATATCAAGAAACATGTGGGCTTAGCTTCCTACCAAAAGGAATATTTCAGATAACTCACAAAAGACATTTCACTTTATGCTGTGCAAGAAACACATTAAGTACAAAGTTATTCAGGAAAATTAAAATAAAAGAATCAGCAATGATATGCACAGCATATGCAAAAAAGTAAAAAGAGAAAAAGAAAAAATATGACTCATGATAATGGCTCACAAGGTTGAATTCAGAGCAAAAAGCATTAGAAAAGACATGGAAAGGAAGATTAAAGGTACACATGGTGATAATTCACAGAGAAGATATAGGTGTTATGCATTTCTGTGCACCCAATGACAATGAGGCGATTTCATAAGGCAGAAAATGCAGTAGGTTCAAAGATAAATCAGCAGAAACAGTAATTGCGTTTAATTCTCCTCCCAGCCCAAGGTGTAACAAGATGAAAAGCATAAAAAAGGATTTATAAAATTTAAATAACATTTTCAATAAAGTGGATGATACGTACAGATATTGAACTTTTATACTGAAGTGAAAAATACAGCTTTATAAAAGTGCTTATGGAAACTTTACTAAAACCGATCATTTATTAGGTCACAAAGAAAAATTTACTGAGGTCGAAAGAATCAATACAGAAAGCATTGCTTGACCACAAAATAATAAAAGAAAACTCCACTGAGAAAGATTTTTTAAAAAACCTGTTAAGTTAAAGAAGAGGACAAAAACAAAAATCGCAGAATTTCTAAAAAACAGTGTTACAGGTTGAAGTGTATTCCCCCCAAATTCTTATGTTGAAGTCCTAACAGTAAACAGAGACATACACACAGAATGTCACATGGAAATGAAGACAGAGATGGGAGTGATGCTACTTCAAGCCAGCGAACACCAAAGATTGCTAGGCAACCACTAGAAGCCAAGGAAGAGGCATGGAGCAGCCGTCTGAAGAAAGCATCCTGCTCATGTCTTGATCTCAGACCTCCAGCCTCCAGAACTATAAGACCATGCATACTTATTTTTAAGTCACTCAGTTGACAGTACTTTATCCAAAAAAAGTGAAAAGATCACTGCTATTTGTGCTTTGTTGCCCAAATCTCCCATTAGACCATATTTCAGGGTTTGGTACCCAATAGATGCTCTAAATATTTTTGAATAAATAAGTCAAGCTTTAGAGGAAAATAAATTAAAATTTCCCTACAGTTCCTTCAAATGAAAGACTGTTGTTCATTTGTTTGTGTGCTTATTTTGTTTCGATTTTGGGAGAGGACTTTCAAAATTTCCATATTGTTTGTCTGAAGTAATAGGATCTTAGAGGTCATTGAAAATACATTATTTTTTAAAATACTGAAATGGTTTGGGCTCTCTGCCCAGCAGGGAGCCTGTTTCCCCCTACCCCTATGCCTGCCTCTCTGACTACTTGTGATTGCTCTCTCTCTGTCAAATAAATAAATAAAATATTTAATAAATAAATAAACAAATAAAAGTACTGAAATGGTGTAGAGAGAACACATGTTCGTTAAAATCACTTCCTGAGAAACTTTTAAAATATAAAGTTGTAAACCACTAAGTACTAAAGTCTCCACAAGAGTGTACAAATGAAATGAAGCTGTGAAGGAAAAGCATTGCTCACCCTCCCTTAGATTATGGAGGGATGTGATGGGCTCCTATCTCTTTTCAAATTATTACTCACATGTTTTGAACTGGTAAGAGGAGATGTGAAGAGAGTGTTGGAGAAGACATTTTTCACTGTAGGGATTTAAATTGTTTTCTGCGCTGCATTTTAAAGGGTGGCAGGAAGGAACAACTAGATGCGGAGTGAAAGCAATGGCAATTCTGTTTTGCTTTCTAGCAAAGTGCTTCTGTGATACAAAGAGGTGAAAATATGTATGAATTTGTAGCTTTTTGCATAGAAAATAATCTTATTTGGGGCGCCTGGGTGGCTCAGTGGGTTAAAGGCTCTGCCTTTGGCTCAGGTCATAATCCCAGGGTCCTGGAATGGAGTCCCACATCGGGATCTCTGCTTTGCAGGAAGCCTACTTCCTCCTCTCTCTCTCTCTCTCTCTGCCTGCCTCTCTGCCTACTTGTGATCTCTGTCTGTCAAATAAATAAATAAAATCTTAAAAAAAAGGAAAAAAAATTCATTTAACTCATCACAATGGCGTGGATTAGAAAAAACATTATTTGATAGCAAGTGGCACAGATTTAAAAACACATTTTTTCCTCTGAAAATGTTTAGAACATTGATACCATTTTCACACTATGTGTGGCAATTCATTAGCAAGATAGTTTTTTAAATTAATTTATCTTCTGAATTCCAGTATAGTTAACAGGCATTGTTATATTAGTTTCAGATGCACAACATAGTGATTCAACAGTTCTATACATTACTCAGTGCTTGTCACAATAGCTGTCCTTTTAACCTCCATCACATATTTCACCCATGCCCCTACCCATCTACCTTCTGGTAACCACCAGCTTGTTTTCTACACTTGAGTCTCTTTGTCTGTTTGTGCTTTTTTTCTTTGTCCTTTTGTTTTGATTCTTAAATTACATATATGAGCAAAATCCTATAGTATTTGTCTTATTTCACTTAACATTATACCCTCTTGATCTATCCATGTTGTTGCAAATGGTAAGATTTCATTTTCTTAGCTGAGTGATATTCCATTGTGTGTATGTATATATATATATACACCTATCTATACCATCTCTTATTTATCTATATCTATTGACAGACACTTGAGTTGCTTCCATATTTTAGCTATATAAATAATGCTATGATAAACCTAGCAGTGCATATATCTATTTGAATTAGTGTTCTCATATTCTTTGGGTAAACACCTTGTAGTGCAATTACTGGGTCATAGAGTAGTTCTATTTTTAACTTTTTGAGGAACTTCAATACTGTTTTCCAGAGTAGCTGCATGGGTTTGCCTTCCTACCAACAGTGCATGAGGATTCCTTTTTTAACACATCCTCTCCAATACCTGTTTTTTCTTGTGCTTTTTATTTTAGCTCTCTGACAGGTGTGAGGTGATATTGCATTGTGGTTTTGATTTGCATTTCTCTGATGATGAATGATGCTGAGCATCGTTTCATGTGTATGTGGACCATCTGTATATCTTCTTTGGAGAAATGCCTATTCATGCCTTCTGCCCATTTTTTAATTGGATTGTTTGGTGATTTTTTTTGGGGGGGTATAGATTTGTGTAAGTTCTTTATATATTTTGGAAACTAACCCCTTGTCCAGATATATCATTGGCAAATATCTTTTCTCATTCAATAGGTTGTGTTTTAGTTTTTTTTCACCATTTCTTTTGCTGTGCAGATGCTTTTTATTCAGATGTACTCCCAGTAGCTTATTTTTGCTTTGTTTCCCTTGTTTCAGAAGACAATATCTAGAAAAATGTTATTATGGGCCAATGTCAGAGGAATTATTGCCAGCGCTCTCTTCTAAAATTTATTTGGCTTCAGGTCTCACATTCAGATCTTTAATCCATTTTGAGTTTATTTTTGTGTATGGTGTAAGAAAGTGGTTCAGTTTCATTCTTTTGCATGTTGCTGTCTAGTTTTCCTAGCACTATTTGTTGAAGAAGAGACTTTTCCCTATTGTATACTCTTTACTCTTTATCAAAGATTAATTGGCCATAATTCTAGGTTTATTTCTAGGCTTTCTATTCTGTTCTATTGATCTATATGTCTTTTTTTGCCAATATCATACTGGGTTTTTTAAAAAAGATTTTATTTATTTATTTGGGAGAGAGAGAGAGAGCATGAGAGGAGAGAGGTCAGTGGGAGTCTGCTTCTCCCTGTGTATCAGGGAACCCAATGTGGGATTCGATCCCAGGACTCCAGGATCATGACCTGAGCCGAAGGCAGTCGCTTAACCAACTGAGCCACCCAGGCACCTACCAGTATCATACTGTTTTGATTACTATAGCTTTGTAGTATATCTTGAGACCTGAGATTGTAGTACATCAATTTTGTTCTTCTTTTTTCAAGATTTCTTCAGCTATTCTGTGGTTCCATGCAAATTTTAGGATTATTTGTTCTCGTTCTGTAAAAAAATGCTTTTGATATTTTGATAGGGATTGCACTAATGTTGCAGATTGCTTTATGTAGTAGCAACATTTTAGAAATATTTGTTCTCCCAATCCATGAGCATGGGATATCTTTTCATTTCTTTGTTTTTGGGTTGGTTTTTTTTTTTTTTTTAAGACTTTTATTTATTTATTTGGTAGAGAGAGTGCACAAGTAGGGAGAATGTCAGATAGAGGGAGAAGGAGAACCAGGCTCCTTGCTGAGCAAGGAACCCAATGTGGGACTTGATCCCAGTTCCCTGGGATCATGACATGAGTCAAAGACAGATGCTTAACTGACTGAGCCACCCAGGCATCCCTATCTTTCCATTTCTTTGTGTCATCTTTAATTCCTTTCATCCATGTTTTATAGTTTTCAGAGTACAGGTCTATCATCTTTTTGGTTTAGTTTGTTCCTCTGTATTTTATTCTTTGTGATAAAGAAAGTTGTAAATGGGATTGTTTTCTTACCTTCTCTTTCTGCAGCTTCATAATTAGTATATAGAAATGCAATAGGTTACTACATATTAATTTGTATCCTGTGAATTTACTAAAAATCACTTATCAGTTCTAGTAGTTTTTTGCTGGAGTCTTTAGGGTTTTCTATATACAATATCATGTCATTTGCAAATACCAAGAGTTTTACTTCTTTACCAATTTGGATGATTTTTATTTCCTTTTTTTTTTCTTTTTTTTTGGTCTGATTCCTTTGGCTAGGACATGAGTATTATGCTGGATAAAAGTGGTAAGAGAGGACATCCTTGTCTTGTTACTGATTTTAGGGGGAAAAGCTCTCAGTTTTTTACCATTCAGTATGATTTTAGCTGTGGGGTTTTCATATATGGCCTTTCTTATGTTAAGGTTTGTTCCTTCTACACTTACTTTATTGAGAGTTTGTATTGTAAATGAATGTTGTACTTTGTCAAATGCTTTTTCTGCATCTACTGAAATGATCATGTCATTCTTATCATTCTCTTTCTTACGTGATACGTCATATTGATTGATTTGTGAATATTGAACACTTGTATCCCTGGAATAAATCCCACTTGATTATGGTGAATGATTTTTTAATATATTGTTGGATTCAGCTTGCTAGTATTTTGTTGAGGACTTTTGCATCTAGGTATTGACCTCTAGTTTGTTTGTTTGTTTTCTTCTTCTTTTTCTGGTGGTGTTTTTATGTAGTTTTGGTCAGGGTAATGTGGCTTCATAGAACGAATTTGAAAGTTTTCCTTTCCCTCCTATTGCTTGGAGTAGTTTGAAAATAGGTATTAAATCTTGGTAGAATTCACCAGTGAAGCCATCTCGTCCTGGACTTTGTTTATTGGGAGTTTTTTGATTACTAATTCAATTTCATTATTGGTTATTGGTCTATTCACGTTTTCTATTTTTTTCCTATTTCAGTTTTGGTAACATATGTTTCTAGGAATTTATCTCTTTCTTCTATATTATATTAGCAACTGTTCATTTTCTGTGGTGTTGGTTGTGATTTCTCCTGTTTCATTTTTGATTATATTATTTGAGTCCTCTCTCTCTCTCTCTCTCTCTCTCTTTTATGCATCTGGCTAGTTTTATCAATTTTGTTGATTTTTTTAAGGAAACAGCTCCTGACTTCATTGATCTGTTCTATTGTTTTTTAGTTTCAAAATTATTTACTTCCGCTCTATTCTTTATTATTTCCTTCCTTCTGCTGGCTTTAGGCTTCCTTTGTTGTTCTTTTTCTAGCTGATGTGGTGCTCCATCCCAGGACTCTGGGATCATGACCTAAGCCAAAGGCAGATGCTTAACTTACTGAACCTACCAAGCACTGCTAAAAATTCTTTCTTTATTACTACTTTTTTTTCCTTGCCATTTTAATTGTTATGTGGTTTGGTGTAGACCTCCTTGCATTGAATTTGTTGAGAACTTCTCATGCCTACTGGATCTGGATTTCTGTTTCCTTCCCTAAATTCAAAAAGCTTTCAGTTATTATTCCTTCAAATAAAATTCTGCCCCCTTTTCTCTTCTTCTTCTGGGATCACTATAATGCAAATGTTATTATGCTTGATGGTGTTACAGAGTTCCCTTAATCTAGTCTAACTTTTTATTAATCTCTTTTCCTTTTTCTGTTCGGCATAACAGGTCACTGATCCATTCTTCTGCTTCCTCTTCTCTACCAATTATTCCTGCTATTATATTTTTATTTAAGTTATTGAAGTCTTCATCACTTATTTGCTCTTCTTTACATTTTCTGTCTCATAGTTGAGGGTGTCACTGAGTTCCTCCACGCTTTTCAAGTCTAGTGAATATCTTTATGATGATGATTTTGAATTCTCTAGCAGGCATATCGCTTATCTCTGTTTTGTTTAGCTCTCTTGCTGTGATTTTGTCCTGTCCTTTCATTGGAATGTCTTCATTCTGTCTAACTCTCTGTTTCTACGTGTTAGGAAAGTGAGCTATGCCTTCTGTTCTTGAAAGTAGTGACTTTATGAAGAAGTCTTACAGTGCTTTGTAGTCCAATGTCCCCTGCTCACCAGAACCTGTAGCTTCCTATGTGTTGTGTGTGCCCTACTGTTGTGGCTGAGCTGCCTTTGCCTTTAGTCCAGTCTCTGCATTGGCTCTCTTTGCCTGTACTGGCCAGGGTTTGGTTCCTGTGTTGTTAAGAGGCCAATCGTAGGCCACCTTGGGCATGAGTTCAGTCAGACCAGACCTTTGACAGAGATGTGGTGCCACCAAAGTATAGGGCAGTTTCCTTGGGCTGTCCCATATGAAGCTTTTGTTGGTGGGTGGAGCCTGAGGTCAGACCAGTTAGTTGTCTGCTCCTAACCCACTAATGGAACAGCAGTCAAACTGGTATAGTTATTTTTGATGTGGCCACTTCTTTATGTTCAGTTGTGGAGAGTCCGTTCTGCCAGTCTTCAGATCATTTTCTGTATTATTTACGCTGATGTGGGTATTATGTAAGTGTATCCACAGAATGAAGTGAGTTTAGGATCCTCCTATTCCACCATCTTTCCCAGAAGCCCCCAAGTTAGTTTTAAAACTACGTAGCAACAACAAAAATGTTTACATAAAAATCAGCTATAAATTATTATAAAATTATTATAAAATTATGATATTATAATATAAAATATTATAAAATTATTACTATTTTTATGTTTTCTATTATATACACATATTGCGTATATTGTGTATAGTTCAGGCATTGAATACAGACATTTTTTGAATCATATTCTATCTCTCTAAAAACATAATATTTTCTTTATTCATCTGTCAACAAGCACTTAGGTTATTTCCCTACATTGGTTATTGTGAGTATGCTGTGAAGAACGTGTGAGTACAGATATCTCTTCAAGGTAACAATTTTGTTTTCTTTGGTTATAAATCCAGAAGTGAGATTGCTGGATAATATGGTAGTTCCATTTTCAGTTTCTCAAGGAACCTCTGTATTGTTTTCCATTGTGACTGAAATAATTTATATTTCTAGCAACACTGTGCAGCTGTTCCAACATAGGGTAATTTGAACATCAAAAAAGGGGGATCAAAATACATATATGCTAAAATATAAGAGTTCACAAAGAGAACCACCAAAAAAATTCTTTGGTCATTTCTGGAGGATGCTAGAGAAGGAACTCATTATTATGTGCAGAAAACTGGTAAGTAAGGGGAAAGAATTAAGCATATATCTTGCCTTTTCTTTAAAACTGCGCCTCAAGGTAGCCAATTAGTTAATGACGAATGCTCTCCTTTGTTGAAGAATTTCAGCTAATAAGCATAGAGGAAATAATAGAATCAGACTCTCAACCTGTAATAAAACAATGATTCTAGGCAATTATCAGCAATATTGCTAAAACCAGTGACAAAAGAGTTAATGGAAAATTCAGAATGGACAATGTGGCTGACAAAATCTGATCTCACTGATCAATCTTAACACCACAAAAGAGATTCAGCCAGATGTTGTGATGCAACAGGAAAGAAACAGTATCACATGTGGAGGATTCTTACCTGAATGGAATCAAGCCACTAGATCAAACAACAAGTATAGAAGAAAAAAATAAAGTTAGGAAAATAAATAAATATTAGGTTAAAAGCAGGCATTTGGGTTTAAATGAACACTAGACCATAAATCAGAAAAACTAAACTTTGGTTCAGGATTTCAACGTGAACTAGATGTGTAATTTTGGACAAGTTATTTAATATCTCTGGGCTTCTTTATCATTTCTAAATCATTGTATGTACTTTGTTAAATACATTAATTATCTTTTTATAGGAAATCATCATTCTTCCAAATCATTTGATTTTACTTTTTTTTTCCTTTTGGAATATCAGTAAATTTTATAGAAATATAAAATTGCAAAATCATTGAATAATTAGAATAAGTATTGGAAAAAATTTTTATTCTTTCTTTCTGAAATTTTTACTAAATACCCTCAAACTGTATTACTAAGCTTTAAAGAAGTATATGAACTCAGTAAACTTAATTTTTTTACTTGGGGAACTTCCATCTTTTTTAGTTTATATAGATATGCATGTTTTCACTAGCAGTTGGAATTTGTTTTTCTTGCTATATATGATATTAAATTGTCATAACTTAGATTATTAACTTAAATATAACTTAGAAATAAAAGAAAAAGAAATGTATGGAGAAAATTAAAAAGTAAATTAAATTTATTCTTTCAAAATAATTGCAATGTTTCTATGCAGTAATAGAAAAAGCAAAAGTTTCTTAATTATATAGGTACATGTCTATTTAAATGCTGACAAATGAATTTGGGTATTGAAAATTATTGTTTTGCTGCCTTTAAGCTTCCATCTCCACTTCACTGTAAATAAATTCTGATTTCTCTTTTGTGTGTATGTGTGTGTGTGTCCTTTTTTTATCTACATCACCCTCATAGTTTAATCTACTAGTGAATGTTCATGGAATTAAGCCATTGGGGTCATTTGGCTTTAGCTTCCTCATTAGATTCCTCAGTGTCCCTGGCTTTGCTCTTTGCATATAAACACATTTGTTATTCTTAAACACTTCCTTTTATCAATCCCTTACTAGAGCATACTGCTTACTAGAGCATACTATTGTGAAAATCCACACTTGTATTTTGCAAAAATGGAAAATTCAAAATTCTGCTGTGTGTGACACACCATTAACTGCCCAAAGACACTCTGTATCTGCTATGTTAGTATTTACTGATGTGTTAATGTAATAATCACCCATCTGCTTCTGCTCTCTATGAGGCACTTTCTATCTATGGGGTGGAAATTAATGACAGTCTCTCTGAGCTGTCTGATGTCAGAGTCGGGAAATGTGTGAAGGTATATAAGAGCTGGATTACTCATTGGCAAGTGGGGGAAAAATACTCCAGTGGATGCAAGCTTGGGATTGTTCATGAAGCTTTCTTACCATTTAGAGACATTCTCTGATATTGCTGACACTGAAACATTAAAGGTAAAGAGTTTCCTGTTTATGGGAAAATATTATTTGTTTAGGGAAGAACAGATTTGGGATTAAATATATAGCTTCTTTCAAAGAAAGCCTAAAGAGATAAATTGCTATAATATCAACTTTTGAAGTTGTTTAGAGAAGGAAATTGGGAAAGTGAAAATTGTTTGAACATTATCAAGGGACTATATCAATAAAATTACTATCTTTGGAGGTTATGTTTATAAAGGGATATTTTACAGTACCTTCTAGTCTCAAATTCCATCTATCAGAACTATAAAAATTTTCTTGATTTCAATGCTGAATTATTCTTTTCAGAAAATTTAAAAGCAATGTGCCTCCTGAAGTTGCCAGTAGTTCTCATCGTACTCTCCCTTGCATTAAACCATCTGAAAGCTATTCCCATTAAAAGGTTAGTATCTTAAAAATCCTGTTTCTTTTGTAAAATGTGGGAAAATTAGAATTAAAAACTGCTATTTAACTAACAGCTCTTATGCCATTAGATGCATCTTTCTGACAGAACTTCTGACAGACAGAAATGGATAGTTCCAGTTTTGTCAAGAAGTATGTTCTTGGGATCTAAAAGGGCAAAATGAGAACACAAAGCAGGAAAAGCCAAAGGGTAGTAATTTCCATTATATTAACCTGATTCTCAAATAAATTAGAAAAACTTAAATATATATTTTGTATCGGGTGGGATTTTATTGTATAGTCACATAGTTTTTTTTTTTCCTCAGAGGGCTCTGGCAATATTAAAAATTATTGCATCTCCTTCTGGAAATTGAAATACATAGAAATAATCAGGGAGAAAATTAAAATTTTTAAGAACTAGTTAAAAAGCCATTTGTTCTTAAGGGATTCTTTCTATATTGTTAACCGTTCTGTTAAGGAAATAGAATTATTTAAAAAATATTTTCTTCATGAAATTTCTTCTGAGCTGCTCTAAATGTAAATTTATCCTTCTTAAAAATGTTTTTAATAGGTAGCACATCCATCAGGATTTCCTAAGAAGGCTTATTTCAAAAGGTGTCATGTCATTCAAGTGGTAATTTTAAAGAAGTCTAAAAAGTATGTCAGGTGAAAATGTTAGCAATAATTACAACTTTTGAGGGGAAAGAACTGCAATTCTCCATTTACTTAAAAGATTCTCAAGTCCAAATTCAAGTGTATGTCATAAACAATATAATTGAGGATTCGTTTGTGCCTAAATCAGTTTGACTTCTTACAGTCTTGTAGGACTGAATTTACACACTCTTTAAGACCAAGGAGTGTTAAGGTTACTTTTGAAAAGAGTTTGCTTCAAGTCATATTAAAACTTTTCTCATAGAATTACTAGCATCTTGTCTATTTTCCTTTGAGGTGTTTTTTTGTTGAGGTGGCAGTCTGCGGTGATATGTAGAGTTCTACAGTACCCACATGTAATAATAGCAGGAATCTTCATATTTCCTTTGCCCTTTCAAGCTTACCGAATTTGAAGGATGTTCTCAGAATTGACTCTAATTTTCAATTGGATTTTTGTGGGTAAAAATAAGTGAAACTGACATGAAGTTTCTGGTAAACCAGCAGAACAATAGAATAATAGGAAAATTAACAGTATTACCTAGTATTTCTGTCTCTACCTTGATTTTTCCTTTCATTAGATATAGACATTTCATAAGCACCTTTATCCAGTTTGTCTTTTTATTATGAGGTGAAGTTCACTCACAAATAAAATAGTATATAACATTTTTTATTTTCAAGTTATTTTCATGTTAGTCTCACAACCTTTTAATTTGAATTTTTATTAGAAATGCTTCCAAGGCATTCTTCAAATTACTCTTTAGTGAATTTCCAGAAATCAGTATGTTTGGTCATTTTTTTTAAGGGGAGAGAATTTATCATCCTGAGCTATTCAACCATGTAATATTTTATAAATCTTATAAAAAGCTGTGAAAACTTTGTAGGAAATGACTCAAATTTCACACACTTCTAAAAGACAAGCTGAAATAGATTTATCAATGTCATTTTTCTTATAAAATTTAATCATCTTATTTAAGATCTTTTTTTAACTTCTATAACTGTATGACATGAGATTAAGGGGAAACAAACTGACTTTACAAGCCATACCAAAAAATATTTTATCTCTTGACTGAGGCAAAAGGATCACACAATTGCCCACCAACTTTTAAACATTCAGTATACACCTGCTTAGCAGATAATCAGAGGTTAACCAACAGTGTCAGTACTTCCACAAATGACTGTTGAGAACTAGAGCAGGGATACAGTTTAAAATGGTTTTAAAAATCCTTGAGGGAGCTTAGGTGACACAGTCGGTTAAGCATCCAGCTCTTGGTTTCGGCTCAGGTGGTGATCTCAGGGGGGCGGATAAAGTCCCTTACAGGCTCAGTCCTTACTGCAGAGTCTGCTTGAGATTCTCTCTTCCTCTACTGCTACCCCTCCCACTCATGTTCTCTATCTATCTAAAATAAAATAATCTTTAAAAAACCTTGAAACTGAGATATTTTTAAAGAGAGACAATATAAGAGTGATGATACTTCAGTCTATAGTTCATACTGTTTAAACTCTTAAAGTTAGAAATGTGTGCATGTGTGTAAGCGGTCAATAATTTGAACTAGTGTCTGTTAGTAAATGTTACTAAAAGTGGTCAATAGGTTTGAACTAGTGTCTGTTACTAAATAGTAAATGCCTTGTCTGCCCAAGTAGTTAAAGAGAAAAAAAAATGCCTGAAAGTAGGGGTGTGATACCTTTTACTAAGCGTTTCAGCCATCATTTTCTATCTTAATGATTGTTTGGGAAAGAATCTTTTACATATTATGCTATATTTACATGAAAAGTCTTGTTTGGGAAAGTAGTTTCATAATAATGAAACAAATCGATATAGAAGCTCTTAATATTTCTTTTAAATGGAATGATGGCTCTTCTAGCTAACTCAAATAAGATATTATTTTAGCTGGAATAATTTTAAGTCCTGTTACAGATTTTGAGACCAGTTATCAAAGTACCACTCAGACATTTAGCACATAGATTAGTTCATACTCTGCTCTAGGTATTTGCCAAACATCTCTTGGTACAGATATCACTTTGAGTCTTCCCAATTTGACCCATTATTTCCCTTATTGCTATAAATTTATTATTTTGAAGTGTTTGGATCAAATTCTAATTTATGCTTTCATCAAGGAAATTTTATTCTCTCATGAAGTATCAGTTTAATTCTTAAAAAGCATTAAATCATTCTTTGGAAATGTACATTGGCCATGCTTACTATACATGCAAAGAGAAATAATTAAATAAACAATATAACTAATATTGACATATTAGACCAGATAATTGGGTCCTAAAGTGGGTTTCTTTTGTCTGAATAATAGGCTTGTCAGCATACACTTATACTCAACAATACCAAGTTTACCTGATGCCATAGAAATTTCTGTATTTGGAAGAAAATATGAACATAAAAACCCTAAAGATTTACATGAGATTTAAAAACACTTTCTCTTAGGCTATTCCTATACAGAGATACAAATAATGAAGTGTTCCCCATACAAAGTAAACACATGCAGATAAAATCTATTGCATTTTTAAAAAAAAAATTTTTTTTTTGAAGATTTTATTTGTTTATTTGACAGAGAGAGAGGAAGAAGCAGGCTCCCTGCGGAGCAGAGAGCCCGATGCGGGGCTCGATCCCAGGACCCTGAGACCATGACCTGAGCCAAAGGCAGCAGCCTAATCCACTGAGCCACCCAGGCGCATTTTGCCCCAAATTATGTACAACCACTTGCTTCTGGATATATCTACATATCTACATCTCTTTCCCAATTTACACTTATCCTAAGTTTTACTAGTATTTTGATTTCCATGGAGCTGAAAACAAAAACATTTCCCTGGCTTTCCTAATCATCTGCAAAAAAGGGGAGCATGTTATCATTCTGTATCCATTGTCAATACCATTTTGAGAGAATGTTGGAACAAAGGGTGGTACAAAAATATACAGTTGACATAAATAATTCCATATATAGAAATAAGAGTTAATATTCAAATAAATTGCTTAATCATAATGATAATTTCTTATTTACCTGGAATATTATTATGCAATGTTCCAGGTTGCTAAAAGAATGCAATGAATATTAATACTATTAACATAAAAGTCTTTCGTTTTTAACATTCAAAATAGCTATCATTAAAATTGTTCAAAAGAACCAAGTAAGTGGCAGAAAGATAGTAATGCTTGTGTACTTATGTTAAGAGGAATAGAGCTTCCACTCTATAACAATGAGAGTTCATGAACCAGAAGTAAATTTGACTCCCCTTGGGCCTTAATAGTACCTGCCATTTCTCTCTTAACATCCCTGATTTAATTATCTCAGGGAACTTAACAAAAATATCTTATACTGCTTAATTTTTATTGGAAAGATGTGGGAAATATATATGTGTATACATACATATATATATAAAATTCCATGTATTCCAAATTAATATAAATTTTATATTCTATATCCTTTTTCTATATTGGGAACTAGATTTAATCACGATTTAGAGAATAAAAAAAATTAGAAGAATGTAAGACAAAGAAACACTTTTATTATTACTACTATCTGGAATATATGCTGAAGTTTCAAAGGATCATACTGAGAAATTCAACATTAACTATAATGGATATTTGTTAAATGATGTCCTAGTCAAAAATTGCTTCTGCTGTATCTTCAAGGTGTCAAAAAATCTCAGTCATCCAGACATTTCCAAACCAAAACAATGAGTTCTTTACATGAAAATGTTTCCTTTAGTTTCCATGAATAGGAGATATTTGTTGTCCTATAGATGTATCCAATCCTGAGTCTAAGGCTCTAACTTTACACATTTGTTCTATGTCACCAGTCACCAGATGGAAAAGCGGAAATGCAACACTGCCACATGTGTGACTCAACGCCTGGCAAATTTCTTAGTTCGTTCCAGCAATAATCTTGGTGCCATTCTTTCGCCTACTGATGTGGGATCCAATACATATGGCAAGAGGAACACAGCTGAGATTTTAAACAAGGGGCCAATGAATTACTTACCGCTTTAGAGGTCAATGTATCTCTACAGTTCTTATTGTTTGTATAAATATCCTAGTGACTTCCTGTGTAATTTAACATACGCTGGAACATGAGTTTTATGTCCCATGTTTACTGCCAGTACATATAAATTGTGGTGGTAAGAATTGTTTTAAATGTAATGCTAGTTAATATCCCATAATAAAAAAGTCAATGTCTTTAAAAATGAAGTTTTCTTGCTACTGATTTTTATCTTGAAAACATATTAAAAAATCATTCTTTTGCCTATATTTTTATGACCTGAGTTTGAGAACAAAAGAGAAAATGGTATTTGAAAACTTGGTAAATTGTACATAGCTATCAATAAAGTTAAGAACATTTAAAAAATAGCAATTATAAGGACACTGATAAGCAATTCCTTTTTGCATTAGATTTCTAAAATGAGATAAAATGCTATTTTAAAAAACTAATTAATTTTTGCTCTTGCTCTTGACTTGGTCAAAATATTTTTTGAAATTATATTCTTTTTTGTACTTGCTGGTACTGGAGGTTATTTAAAAAGTACAAAAGCAGTTTGTGTTTATGAGGGTTTCATTGTGATGAGCTTTTATTAAACTTATATACACTTTATTCTGTTCAAATGGCTTTCAGCAAATTTCACTCATATTTTGATGCAGGGTATTGCAAAAAAAAATGTGTTCCTAGTAATCATGTATGTCTTCAATTAAAAGACCACAGACTTCTGGAAACTATATATTATATGGTAACTTATTTTGTTTGTTAAACTAATTGGACATTTCCAACAGAGGTTACATGTGTATGATACACTTTTCTTGAAGGAAGCTGTTGAATTGGACATGAAATAATGTTTCCCTCCAAATCTGATTCTTACAGGGGTATCCGCTTTCCCCTGACCATGAGTTAGTTATACTTGGAAGTAGCATTGACTCAGGTAAACTGCTATCGTGTTGTAATTTGCCATTTCTAGTACTTGTACTTTAAAAAAATAGGGGAAAAAAGCATCTCAATCTTAGTGGGAATCTGACTTGACTTATACATTAAAATTTCCCCTTATAAAGGGTGCCTTAGATTACCATATTGTAGTTGTGTGTGTATGGGTATAGAAATAGGATATGAAATTTTTAGTGATTTTATTATTTTTTCCTTTTTTTAAGATTATATTTATTATTTGACAGAGAGAGAGAGATAGCAGGTAGGCAGAGAGGCAGGCAGAGAGAGGAAGGGAAGCAGGTTCCCTGCTGAGCAGAGAGCCCAATATGGGGCTCAATCCCAGGACCCTGAGATCATGAAGTGGGCTGAAGGCAGAGGCTCAACCCATGAGCCACCCAGGTTCTCCTGTAGTGATTTTATATCATAAATTGCATGTTGAAATTAATAAATGAATGTGTAAATTCCTATTTGTGATATTTAGCTGTCAGCCCTTCTTTCAAAGTGGATTTGAGCTCAGCATTTTAAATTGAGTAAGTATGATTAAGTTACAATTTCTTAAGCTTACTTATTTAAAATTTTCTTATAATAGTCTACTTTAAATAAAATTCTATTGAATATCACCTCCAAATCAACTTACCGATCTATTTTTCAAGAGTTAAAAAAAATTTTAATGAGTGCATATGACATTTAAAGATAGTGTGTATTTTAGCAAACAATTATCAGGAATAAGACAAGAATTATGTGTAGTTATAGTAACCTAACAACCTCTGGTGCTAAGGAGTGAAATGTACTTAGGGCAAACTATGTAACTTACTCCAACTGGGAGATTTTGGAGAAGAAAAAAGGTTATTATATCAATATGAGGGATATTAACAGTAGATGTTTTAAAATTTAGTCATTAATTATCAAAGTGAAACATTTGAAGAAATTCAGTATCATTTTCTTTGTTGGTAGGTCAGTAGTAATCTAAATATATAAAAGTTGGTCCCTTATTGGATGAGGCTTACCAAATACTTTCCCTCATTTTTTATAATTACCTTATGAAAATAATGAGTTAAACGCAATTGATGTAATTGGAAATATCAACAGTAGGTTTTGGTGACTACATTTGTCCCAACCTTTCTCATTGTGTCTATGATACCTGAAGTCATAGGTACCCTCAAATCTGGAAGTGATTAAGCCTCCAAATACTGGGGCATCTGGGTGGCTCAGTGGGTTAAAGCCTCCAAATACTAATATGCATGCCACAAATTATATTTCACTAAGCAACTTTACAAGTGATTCCTCTATCTTCCATGTTGCAATACAGAGTCAGATATAGAATTTATTTAGTAATGCTACATTTAAAACTTCTGGAAAATCTCTTCAGCATTTTGAGAGAACATTATGCAATGAAACTCTCACTTCTCTGAAGCCCAAATATCATTATCTAGCAATATTATGCAGACTATCTTTTGATCAAAGTAGAAAAGCCTGTGAGTCCAAAGCTCCTTTGACTTTGAGTACCTTTGAGTACAAAACAGGTTTTTCATATAAATTAAGAGAAAGTATTCTTTTTCTACCATTTCCCTTTTCCACGTACACATTACCCAAAGCTATGGAAAGATTCATCTTCCACTCAGTGCATTTGTAGTAGACATTATTAGTGCTCACCAATATCCTCTCTTTCCTGAGCATATGAGAGATTACAGTCTCAGCCCTCTTGCATTCAGGTGAGGCCATGTGGCTAATTCTGGTCAGTGCAATATTAGAGGAAGTGATGGGTGTCATTTTCAGGCTGATCAAGTAGGTGAAAGACCTATATTTTTCAATCTTCCTCTTTCCTCTGCTGCAGCAGTTCCTGATGAGGAGGCCTTGAACAGACAGGAGCCCCGAGTGACTGCATGGCTAACATTTCTACCAATCTGTCTCGGACATGGTGTATGATCCAGAAATAAACTTTTCTGACTTTTATCTATAGCCTACTATAATACATAACCAAAGTCAAACTTTCACCCTACCTACCAAAGCTGCTTCTCCTGTCACGTCCACTGAACTTAATAGTAGCATAATCATAATCATTCTCCCACTGTAGTTTAGTCTTGAATTATCACCAATTGCTCAAATTCCTTACTCCAATATTGAAGTTAGTTACCAGGACACATGTACTTGGAAGCCTCCTTGCTACTAAGGTATGTTTCTTCTTTCTTCTTCCATTGACAATAATGTAACTCCAGCCTCTTTACTATAAGTCAAGACCTTACAGAAACCTGCAGATAGTTCTCCAACCTCCAGGATTGTCTGCCATTCTGTACACCAATACCAGAATAAGGTTCCTAATGCACATTCCTTAGTCATCAGTCTTCTACACAGAATTTTTAAAGGGCTTGTTCTAAATCTATGAAAGTCCATCAAATTCTTTATCCTGACATTCAAGTCCCACCATAAATTAACCTCAATCTTCTTTTCCAGCTTTACTGCACATCATCTCACTTTATACATTCATTTCCTGCCAGACTCTTTGGTTGTTTTATTTGTTCCTGTTCCATCAGCCCCTATCCCTTTCTTTTCCAGTCTCTGTCTCTTCCCTCCGATCCCCCCAAGCTGAACAACTGTCCCCAGTGCAGCCTTTTGAAATCTTTTCATGACAAAGTCAAGATCTTCCTGAATATGATTTCTCCACCCACTGAGTTGTCATCACACTTTGAGGATATCTTTTATATTCAAAATAAATACATAATTTGAGTATTATTTATTGCCTCTTTATGTATTAAAAATACCATATTGTTATGTTGTTGCTGTATTATTTGTGTGACTAACACAATTCTTTCCCACACTACTAGGTTCCTAAGGACAGAAATGGGACTCAAATATTCTCCATTCCACAGATTTTCTGTTTTATAAACAAGGAGCTTAAGCTTATTTACACATTCTGGAGAAAGGTATGCTACTTGAGTAGTTTCTGTTTTCTGTCCCTGATATTATACTGACATAGAGCTTAACAGTTAATTCTTGTCTTCTGAAAATGATTGGACATTTACCACCAGCATCTTTTGGTATGGAATGTGCTTTACACATACCAGAACATATTAATTATGGTTTTCTTGTCTTGAGTTACTAAACCCTTAGGAAATGAATTCAGTCACCCAATAAAGTTAACAGAATATTACACAATTAAATATTTAAATTCCATAAAATAGTTCTTGAAATAAAACCCTTAATTTCCATATTAAGTGGGATTAAATAACTTCCATTGAAAGTGGGTTTTCTGGGTATTATGCTTAGTGAAATAAGTCAATCGGAGAAAGACAACTGTCATATGATCTCCCTGATATGAGGACATGGAGATGCAACATGGGGGGTTAGGGGATAGGAGAAGAATAAATGAAACAAGATGGGATTGGGAGGGAGACAAACCATAAATGACTCTTAATCTCACAAAACAAACTGGGGGTTGCTGGGGGGAAGTGGGATTGAGAGAGGGGGAGGGGGTTATGGACATTGGGGAGGGTATGTGCTATCGTGAGTGCTGTGAAGTGTGTAAACCTGTCGATTCACAGACCTGTACCCCTGGGGATAAAAATACATTATATGTTTATAAAAAAAATAAATAAAACATTGTTGACCAAAAAAAACCAAAACAAAACAAAAAAAAAAGAAAGTGGGTTTTCTGGTGGAGTGGGGCAGGAACAAATAATTATGTTTCTCAATTTATTGTAGGAAAAAATGCCTTTCCATTTGAAAAATGATAAAATATGCTAGCATCCTTCCCTTTCCCATTATTCATTTAGACTATACATTGAATTCATAAGCAAATTTCTTTTTTTAAAGATTTTATTTATTTATTTGACATCAAAAGAGAGACAGAGATAGAGACAGTACAAGCAGAAGAGGGAACAGCAGACACCCTGCTGAGAGGGGACCCCCCCAACATCGGGCTTGATCCCAGGACCCTGGAATCATAACCTAAGCCAAAGGCAGATGCTTTAACAACTGAGCTACCCAGATGCCCCAATAAACAAATTTCATAAACAAAATTTAAATCTTGGCCTGTTGCTTAAACTTTGAAAATTATTTAATATTTTGTTATTTTTATGAGAATGTGGTGTATATTGGTCATTTCTTCCAATGTGGCTCTTTAACACATTACTTGGAAAGTATTTATACTAGCTAAAAGGTCTCTATGTTGAAACATTTATTGATGGTTCATAATGAGGTAGCAAAGAACACAGTGAATCATAGTCCTGTAGTATTTTCAACAGAAGAAATTAAGACTCAAACATATTAGAAATCCATCCATCATTATGCTCAGACATTCCTTGATAATCAATCCTGAGATTTAGTCAATCAGGGAGAGATGAATTAAGTATTTATGCTAAGATTTATCAATTTAGAAGCCAAACAGGAGCTAAAGTTTTACATATTAACAGCCAAATTTTTGTGTATGAAGCAACATGTGAATTAGCAAAAGAGCTGTATCATTTGGTTTATAATTAATATCCTTAAGGATGTAAACTGTCACACTTTATATTATCTGGGATTAGGGCAACTCTCAATGATTCTTTTAAAAATTAAATATATTATGACAGTTATTAATACTGCAGCTAGTTTTTTTCTTCTGGGGATTCAGAGATCTTTTCTGCATAATGGCCACTATGCTCTGCTATCTAAATACTTTCAGTTAGAATTCTATAAGGTGAATATATGCTTTACAGATTACAAAGTGGATCACCAACTTTTTTGGTGGGTGGGATCAGGTATTACTCTTTAGTCAAGTAAGTGAAAAATCTAAAAAGGCAAATCTATTGGTAAAACTCCATAGTTTTACCAATGGGAAAATCCAACATATGCTTTTGGACACCTGTAGAATGCTACTGCTTATCAGATAATTATTTAAAGGAACTTATTCTTGGGATATACTTAAGAAGTATATCTTATATACTTAGGAAGGAGGACTTTCTAATAAAGTGTTATTTTTCAGCTGCTAAAGAAATCACTGTGTAACAAGTCCAGTGAAGAGTCCATGGTGCTTCAAAGGTCCCTTGGTCATCTACAAATGGCATGAAATACACCTATGAAGGGTAAGAAATGGCAAATTCTTTAAAAATTGTTGTCAGATTCTTCTCCTCTTGCATAGGAGGTATCAGCAGTATCCCTGATTATTTCAGACCTGCTATTTCTTCGCAACGACAGTGTAGAAATGCTTATGAGGTGAAAATATAAACTACTGTATAGACCAGAGATTTGAATTTTGATGTATCATTATTGATCTGAAATCTTTTGTGTAGATCTTATAAAAGATAAGAATACACATTCCTCTTACCATGGGGCATAGGAAGCTCTTGCCTTTTTTAGCGGAGGGAAGGGCCATTTTGTTGCTGATCACCAAAATAGGAGATTTACATTTGTTCCACAGCAACATCCCTTGGAATGACTGGGGAGAGCTGATGAGTGTGTGTCCTCACTAGGGCCTTACAGTAGGAAAGCTATGCAACCTAGAGTCATGTAGACTTGTGTGACTATGATCAAGTTACTCTGAACCTTCCGTTCTTCACATGTGACATGAAAAGAATAACTAATTCAGAGACT
The DNA here is from genome assembly GCF_922984935.1 of Meles meles. Classification (NCBI taxonomy): domain Eukaryota; kingdom Metazoa; phylum Chordata; class Mammalia; order Carnivora; family Mustelidae; genus Meles; species Meles meles. The sequence continues at coordinate 63,868,911 of NC_060072.1, forward strand.
GGCTGTGAAGATGAAAAGAGATTGTGTCATTAATGAAAATAGCAAGGAGTTTGGCTACAAATCTGTCCTGCAATAAATGCTGGTTTTCTTCCTTTCCCTGAGAAGAAGGCTCCTCTCTCCCTACTCTCTCCTGTGTTCCCACAAAGGCCACCTTGCCACAGCAGAATGATATTGGGCTATACTTTGTAAGGGGAGGTACCTGCCCACTGTAGAGCTAAGGAGGGTGCCTGAAGAAGCATATAACATGTTTCTGTTTTTTTTTTTTTTTTAAATAACAGATACTCCATCCTACATCTGAATGTCCCTATCTATTTATCCATCTCAGCAGTTTTTCCATCTCAGTGTTTGGTACAATGTATTTGTACCCATTAATTGTGAAGCACTCATTGCCTTCCCATTTAGAACTACATATATGGCATGCCTACTGTGCTCCAGATGCTATTTTAAGTTTATTCAGATGCATTATCTGATTTAATTCTCATAAAATCCTATGAAATAAATACTGTTATTTCTAGTTGTAAAGTAGGTAACTGCTGGAGATGTAATGTACAGTATGGTGATTATAGTTAATAATATTATATGTTTGAAAGGAGCTAGGAGAGTAGATCTTAAAAGTTCTCATCACAAGAAAAAAACATCTGTTACCAAGTGTAGTATGGATATCAACTAGACATATGGGAGTGATCATTTCTCAATATATACATGTATTGATCATTATATGGTATACCTGAAACTAATATGATGTTATATGTCAATAAAATCTCAGTAAGAAATACAATTATTATCCCTCTTTTGCAAATGAAGAAACTGAGGCTGTTTGACCTTGAGAAAGTCGTTTCACCTTCTTTTGCTTCAGTTTATGCCAAATACAATCCAAGTCGAATGGCAGAGCCAAAATATTAACCCAAATATTCTTCATTCTACATGTTTGCTGAACACCTATTCTATGTCAGGCACTCTATAAAGTGTTTGGGATGCATCAATAATCCAGACAGACAAAACTGCTATCCTCATGGAATTGGCCTCACAGTTTTGGGATTGTGGGTACAAGAGGTGTGTTCTTAGCCACCATGTTATACTGTTTCCTCCTAAACTCAATTCCCTCTAATCTAACTCCTAATTTGTAAAATCTTTCATCTCCCTTTCATAGCTTAACAGACTAAATCACAAAATTTTTGAGGAAACCAAAATTCTGTCCAGACAGAATTAGGAGAAAAAAGCCTCTATTTTATAGTACCATCTATACATACATACATATATATTATATACACACACATAAATATGTATATATGTATATATTATTGTTAATTTTCACAAAACTCTATGAGGCAGGTATTGTTATACCATTTATTGATAAGAACTAAGGAGCAAAAAAAAAATGAGCTGTCATAATGCATAATTTCATTCTGCAAAAGTAGATAACAACAATAGGGATTTCTTTGCTGTCTCAAAACAGCTGCATATTTCAAAATAAAGGGATTATATATCTTTAAAAGAAAATGAAGCAACATGTCCAACATCACACAATTAATAAGGGTCATTCCAATAGTGGAACCAAGGTTTATCAGACTCCAAGGTCCAGTTTCTCTACATCATGTCCAAAGAAAAATATTTTTATTCTAATTCCACTGTGTCCTGTGGTTTATTTTGTGTAGAACCCTGCCAAATCAGTTGGTCTTGGAACTGGATAAACAGGTCAGACAAAAGAATAATGGGACAAAAATATCTTTTCAAAATATGAAGAACTTGTTTGATGTTGAGAATAACAACCTTTACTCATTATGGGATAATTTTGTCTTCTTTTTATTTTGGTTTTTAAGGTTTCAACTGAAAGAAAGTTTGAAAAATCAAACTTATTAAATATTTCTAATACTGAAAGATAGCTCATAGCTTTTGATTCCCACTCCTCACCAAATTCAACTTACATTTTCATATTGAGTTTTTTATTGAGACTTTTATGTCTTTGTTCAGTATACAACTAAGAAAATTTTCTTTCACGATGTAACAGAAACTCTGCTGAGTGAATGGGCCTCATTTTGGAGGTATTCCACTAAGATCTTTCCCATGAGAGTTCAGACTGTTTTTATCTTTGTTGCTAGCACTTCTCTTGTGTACTAGCCTCTATATGCTTCACACACTCCACAACACTGTTCATCTAATTTGCTTACCTTGCAATATTCTCCCTTCACCCCCTGGGAATCTACCTTCAGGTTCTGCTCAAATACCACATTCTCCAGGGGATCTCTTACGATTCTTTTAGCTCTCCTCTGGATTTACACAGACTCTTATCTGTATTACTCTTGGTCGCTGAATAAATGTTTATTCAGCTCACTTTAGTATTTGAATATACTTTAGTGGTCAGAATTTCAAGAATATCTTGATGATGTTCATAGTTTCAATCTTGTATTTCCATTATATATGCTTGGGTGTTATTTCCTCATGTAGTCTGTAAACTTCCTGGGGACAAGGATGTAGGACGTATGAGTCATCTCTGTAATCCCCACAGTAATTAAGCCTATTACTCGAATATAACAGGCACTCAATGTATATTGGTTAACTAAATTTACTCTATGAAAAATGAACAAATGAATGAATGAGTGAAAATAATATAAATTTATGATATGTGTGCTAATGTTAATTATGACAGCTTATACCCTTTGTAAACGGGATAATCATTGGAGGGTTTTATTAAAGAGTAGAAATAAAATATGCAGTATACGTCACCTATCTCAGGTGTTCAATCAGTGAGTGATAGCTATTACAGCCATGGTAACTGCACACAAAGAAAGGAACAATATGGTATTATAATGGGGGCTTTTGTTATTGACAGCAAACAAAAAGGATTTAAAAGGGGGGGATAAAGGTAGGTAACAAAAGTGGGCTCAAAACAATGAGGAGAAGTGTTCAAAGAAACAAAAAGGGAAATAGAATAATGACAATAATCTACTCAAATCCCAAACAGGATTTGTATCACAAGATACCTTTCCTCCTCCAGTTACCAAGGATGCAAAGGCACTTGCCTGCACAACCACATCTAGAATTACAAAATTTTGACAGAACCATTAAAGATGCAGTTTCTAAGAATCCACCCTCTTTGCTGTGAGAAACATTCCTTTTGTTACCTAGAAGAAAGGTCATGATCAGTAAGAAGTGGCCCACAAATCCTTATAAGAAAAAGGCAGAAATAGGCAGAAACAATATAGTAAAAGCACATCTGGTAGAATTTACCTGGGTTGGAAGTAGCTTAGAAGAGTAAGAGGTGGGGTGCTTGGGTGACTCAGTGGATTAAAGCCTCTGCCTTTGGCTCAGGTCATGATCTTAGGAAGCCTGCTTCCCTCCCCCCCTCCCTCTGTTCTCTCTCTGCCTGCCTCTCTGCCTACTTGTGATCTCTGTCTGTCAAATAATTAAAATCTAAAATAAATAAATAAATAAAAGAGTAAGAAGAACTTCTAAAATTTTTAAAGGATGGAATTTAAGTAGTCAGAAATATTACCACATATATAAAAACTATATATTAATAAATTCAATATTTTTATTTTTTTATTTTTTTTTAAAGATTTTATTTATTTGACAGAGAGAGAGATCACAAGTAGGCAGAGAGGCAGGCAGAGAGAGAGAGGAGGAAGCAGGCTCCCTGCAGAGCAGAGAGCCCGATGCGGGGCTCGATCCCAGGACCCTGAGATCATGACCTGAGCCGAAGGCAGCGGCTTAATCCACTGAGCCACCCAGGCGCCCTAAATTCAATATTTTTAAAGCTGAAATCAAGGACAAGCATTATAAAAAGGAAAATTAATTTTATCAAAAAATTATAAACAAATAATTATCTTCATTTTGATTATTCTATAAACATGTGAACATGGGGCCTATGTAACTGACATGCTGAAGTACTTAGTGTAAGCTCACCTAAAGGCATATAGTTGTGATAAAACTGTTTACAATAATTGACTTTATTTTACTGAATACATGCCTCCATTTCCAGAAATATGAATGATCTGAATAAGCAACAAGTCTTATTTGAGCAAAATCCCAATCCCAACTAGCCACCATAACTGTCTGTGATTTGAAATCTATTATTTTGCATTTTAAAGGCTTTTTAGTTCAAAAGTCCCTCAATAAAAGACAAATCCCTCTTGACAGAGAAATCCTTACTATTAACTAACACCTAGTTGAACTATGTTAACAGCTACCTAAGAATAAACCCCTGGAGAATGGAAAAGGCCCCTGAAGACAAGAAAAAGCAGGGTGTTTGTGGGGGTGGGGGCTGGCAGGGGGGTACTCTGGTTGCAAGGAAGAAGAGGGAGAAGGAGCAGGAGTAAAAGACATAAAAGGGTCCTGGTTACCTTACCATTTCTCCAGTGGGGCTTTGAAGCCTACATTCATTTGTCACCATTTCTTGCACACAGTTAGCCATGACAGTGTTAAAAACACCAATTTTACTCTGGTTATAAGGATCCTAAATGTAGCCTGGGTTAGTAGGGTACAGAAGGGTGGCAGGAGGAAACAGTGAAAAGAGCAAGACAATGGAAACGTTTTGTTTCTCTGAAGCTTCCTCTGGCTTCCTCAGACACTATCAGATCCTTGGGAACCCTTTTGTCCGGAGTCCGCCACCTACAGAGAGTGAACTGCAAAGAGGCTCTGAAACAGAACCAAATTCTTTGAGAACTTTGGCATTCAAAGTCAGTTTCTGGAGCTTTCTTTGAATTTGAGTTTATAATTAATATTTGTCTATACCCAGGAGATACTGTCTAAGTGTGTTCAACTTCCATAATAGAAGAGTAAATTTAAGCACTTCAAGGATGTCCTATTGTCATTGTGAAGAGAAACAAATTAATAGGACATTGGAAGCTACCACAGTAAGGCTGCTACTGTAGTGGGAAGGGTGGGTTTTGGAATCAGGCTGACCTTTATTAGGATCCAGGCTCTTTTCAAAACTGAATACATTTCTTAATTTCCTTTAATTGCAATTCCTTCATCTACATATGAAAAAGATATCATCAAAGGATAGATATAATGCATGGAAAGCACTTGTATATAATTGTACCTGGCTACACTACATTTAGGAAATTTTAGCTGTGATTATTATTTTTTGAAGATTATATATATATATATATATATATTTTTTTTTTTTTTTTGAGAGAGAGAGTGAGAGCACAAGTCGGGGGATGGGTGAAGGAAGAGAGAAAGAATCTCAGGCAGACTCCCCGCTGAGGGAGTCTGGAGTCAGACCAGGGCTTGATCCCAGGACCCTAAGATCATGATCTGAGCCAAATGAAGTTGGAGGCTTAACTGACTGAGCCACCCAGGTTTTCTGACACTGTAGTTCATACTAAATTTAGATATTAAGTAGTCCTACCATTTAGCCACATTTAGCATGATTTTTACACCAAGATTTACAGCATAAATAATAGACGTGCATATACCACATATGACATAAGTATTACTAGCAAATGAAGAAAAAAATCACACCCACACTGAAATAAAAGAAGATGGATAGGAAAAGAAACTGGGATGTTTTCAAAATGAGGTGCCTCTTCTGAGCTTTTCACTGGCTATTTCACTGGTTGTTTTTTCATTTGAGAATCAAATAAATTCGTACAGTTTCACTGGATCACCATATTATATTTTCCTAAAGTAGATGAAATCACGGATTGTTATTGCCAGAAAAATTTCTAATTTGGAAGACAAAAAATGTTGGCCAGTCAAACCAATGTGGAACCTGGTCTACATTATCCAGTTCTTTTCCTACATTAGCAACACAATACAGTTTACATCAGATATTTAGGTGACATTTTGGAATATCTAGGGTCCTGCTGCCACATCCAAATTAACTTTTAAACCTAACTACCTAAATACCTCTGATAATAACCTAAATACCTCTGATTTTTTGGGACTGCCAAGGGACCATCTAGGTGGATCTTGTCAGGGTTTATAGAATTGGCTCAAGTAGGAAAAATCTAAATCTTCTTGCTGGATTCTAAAAAGAATAGACATCTACATGGCATGTAATGAAAAATGAGATAAATGATGTAAAATACCTATGAGAAAACCTGACATAAGTTTCAATCATTGTAACTCTTGTTACCTCCATTGCTAGACAAAATAACTAAAAGTTGTCAAACTTGAACTTCATCGTATCCTTGTTCTGCCTCTAGGTAGCTATATTAAGTAACTCTTTCTTTTTTCTTTAATCTCTACACCCATTGCGGGGCTCAAACCCATAACCCCAAGATCAGGAGTCACATGCTCTTCTGACTTAGTCAGCCAGGTGTCCCTCTGTTAAGTAACTCTTAAGACATTTTCTACTTTCTGTTCTCATTTCAGAGAGAGGACATGTAATCCTATTTACATCCTGTCTTTTTAAAGAAATAAATAGCTATTTTGAAGGTTTAAAATACTGTCTAAATTTCTGAAATTAACATCATTATTATAAATGATAAATTCTACTTTAAAAAACCTCCCTTTAGGGCACCTGGGTGGCTCAGTGGTTTAAGCTGCTGCCTTCGGCTCAGGTCATGATCTCAGGGTCCTGGGATCAAGTCCCACATCGGGCTCTCCGCTCGGCAGGGAGCCTGCTTCCTTCTCTCTCTCTCTGACTGCCTCTCTGCCTACTTGTGATCTCTCTCTGTCAAAATAAATAAAATCTTAAAAAAACAAAAACAAAAACAAAACCCTCCCTTTATAAAGTGGCCCAAATTTGACTCATGTGCTTTGACTATCCTTACCAATCCCTATCCTGACATAGATGACATACTTTTAAATCTAAATCTATCCCCATGATTCATAAATATGTCTTCAGACTAGATGGTAAAATATTATGTGCGTGTAGAAAATTCTTAAGTAGAACTAGCCACAGTATACTGACGTAAAGGGAGGGTTGAAAGAAGCCAAATATATAATGTTATTGAAGAAAGACTTAAAAGTTGAAATAATCCACCCTTGTGCTCCTGAGCAGTATTTGTGTTTACCTACAGAAATAGATCGCAAGTACGAGTTCCCTGAGCAAATGGGATTTTTGAAATCAAAAAAACAAAAAAACAAAAAAAAAAAAAACAAAAAGCCTTACTCTTTTTTCTCTACTGCCTATAAAATTTACTTTATGGGGCCAGTTCTTTTTCTGATACTGAATGGAATCTCAGACAGGTTGCACTACTTTCTGTTGAATTTCAAAAGAAAAAAAAAGTCCTCTGGTCATGTTAGTCCCACAAAAAGGAATTTGAACTTCATTTAAATTGCAGCTTCTTTCCTCCCACTACAACATATTCAGATCCTATGATTGGGAAAATGGGTTCTGGTTGTTTCTCTCTGTTCTCTGCTAGCTTCACCTGGCCTCTCTACCCAACCCCACTTCAGCCCTTCCCCCCACAATTGGACAAGGTTGCTTCTGTGACCTCCAGAGTTGAAACTTACATGAGGGATGTTAACAGGGCAGCAAATGTCATCCTTGCTTTCTCTGGCCTGCAGAGTTATTTAAAACAGACTCTCCTGGCCTTTCCATGGGTCTTTGGAGATGCTCCCCTTCATTTGTGATCACTAACCTGCAGCGTCTTCAGCAGGGTAAATGCACTTCATCTGACAGTCCACACAAGTTCTTCAAATTTTTATGTGCACCGTGCACTTTTAGCCTCTCTGCTGAGGTCTCACCACTGCTGCATATAATCCAATCAGTCCAGATGTAAGACAGACCCAAACTAGTGCCTTGTTGGCCCACCATTGACTGGGGTGTTGTTCCTTTTCAAATATAGCCCTTGCTTCCTTCCACCTCCTGGCAGGAGGTTCCACCCACAGTCTTGCCTTCTAGACTTTTTTAGCATGAGTCAGACACCAGTTCCTGTATCCTCCAAACTGCAGAAGACAAATATAAAGAACTCTGAGGAAACTTCTGAAAGTCATGCTCACTAGGCTCGAGGTCAGGCAAAGAACACTTCACACTGCCCTGGAACTGAAAAAGATGGTAGGCACCTGCCTGAGAAGATGCTGAAGCCTTCTGCAACACTAATTTGATTAAAGCAGAAAGCCATGAGCAAAAGAAGTAGGTAAACAAGTCACTGGTACAAAACAGTCTATTACTACACCCAGTAAAAATGAAAACGTAATATACGATAAACACCGCAATAATAGTTCATCAGGAAAAATAGTTTCTTTAATAAATGATATCAGTATCATAATTAGATCTCTATCTGGAAAGAAATAGAGTGTTAGCCCTCCTCACTGTCATGTTCAAAACCAAAAAGAGCAATGGATTAAAGATTTACTGTAAAAAAATAAAAATATTTTTTAAAAATAGGAAAAGTGTGAGGGTCAGGAAAATACTCTTCAAAAAAAAACCCCAAAACCAAAGAAACAGAAAAACAAGGGGGCACCTGAGTGATTCATTCGGTTAAATGTCTGCCCCTTGATTTCGGCTCAGGTAGGTAGGTCATGGGCTCCATGCTCAATGGGGAGTCTTCTTGAAGATTCTCTCCCTCTGCCCCTACTGCCCCCCCCAAATAAATAAATAAATCTTTAAACACACACACACACACACACACACACACACACACACATGCATACGAAACTATAATGGAAAAAACTTACAGAGTTGACTATGTAGTATTACAAATTACACAAAGACAAAACAATATCATAAGTAAGGTAGAAAGAGAGAGAAAAAGAAAAGGTTTAAAATACATAAAGAGGCAGAAGTTTATATCTCTAATGTGAAAAAAGAACTCTTACAAGTTGATAAGAAAAGAAACAAACATGAGTACTAGCTGGGTTTTGTAAAAGAGGAAATGCAAATGGACCAAAAAGTTTATTAAAAAAACTTTTTCTAAAAGATGTAACTTGAAACAGCACAATACCCTCTTTTTTTTCATATAACAAACTAACAAAATTTTTGAAAACTCATAACATGGAGTGGAATGGTGTATAAAAATGGCAAAGTTGTGAATTTTTTTTCTGTGATGTCACTTTTGGAAATCTATTTTATAGAAATAGACATATTTCTTTCTAAGGAATATAGGTCATGAATGAGTTAGATTTATGTGCTGACCTAGAAGAATGTTTATGGTACACAGTTAAATGAATACAGCAACAAGATAAGTCATATATATAATGATGATCCTATCCATATGACTAAAAGTAGGTGGAACATATGTATATAATGTATATAATTATATATATGTCATATATATTTTTATATGAGTATGGAAAGAAATATAACTGATATATAGCAAATTGACTTTTTATATTTTTGTGTTATTTGGGGATTTTTAAAAATAATTTTCTCTCTTTTTTTTTTGTAAAGAGAGAGAGCTTGTGTACACAAGCGGTGGTGAAGGGGGAGAGAGAGAAGGAGAGAGAATCTTAAGCAAGTTCCACACAGGGCTTGTTTTCATGACTGCAAGATCATGATCTGAGCTGAAACCAAGAGTTGGTTGTTTAACCAACTGAACCACCCAGGCGACCCTCTCATTTTTGAACTTTGAAAGAAAACACCAATAAGTGTGTATTGTGTGTGTGTATAGTATAGAAAACTAATGCTCTAGGATTTCAGGGGAGACAGAAAGAGGTATATGGAAAACATGGGGCTTGATCAGAATGAGAAGGATGGGTTTGGAGGAATTAGATAACCAAATAAGGGTCTTTCAGACTATGGGCGAAGCAGGAGGAAAGAAATATTATCTGGAATCACTTTGTCTCACTTAAAATGCTCTAAACCATTTGTAACTACATGTTTGTAGTTACAGTCCACAAAGTCAAAGTATTTACCCATTTATTTGTGTGTGAACAAGCAATATTATTATTATTACATGATCTAGCATTACACAGAATATTTGTCACTATCGGGAAATTAGAGACAAGGTAAATAGAGAATCCAAAGAGTCTTATATTTCTGAATATTAACTTTACCTTATATTTTTTTCAAGGCAAAAAACAACTGAATTGCAACTCACAACAACCCAAATAAATGAGCTCCCTTTACCTTTTCATTGACCATCCTCTCCATTCATTGCTCCTTCTATACTATAAGATCATCAGATTTTTTTAAAAGTACACATTGAGTAACCAATGTGTATAAATCTCTGCACACATGTAATGCAAGTGGAGCTTCCTGCCCTGCAGTGAATCAGTGCTATATAAATAGAGGGAACTTTGTTTATATAAGTTTTAATCCTTTGATAAAATTTCTTTGGCTCTGAGGGTTATTTAAAACTGGTTATAGAAAAGATTAGTCACTTGGAACCAGAAGTTCCTCCCTTGCAGTTTTTCTTCACAGTTAACCCTTATGTGTCTATGGCTCTGACCATAACATCATATTAAAAGAGTAAAGACTCACTCGGTCAGTGAGTAAATAATAAGTTAATAAGTATTCAACTTGCTAAGTCTTCAGTATTTTTCCCTTGAGCCATACTAAGTCTTACTAAGCCTTACTTTTGCTCCATTACTTTGTAAATCAAAGAATTACTGATTTACTCAGTGGGTTAAAGCCTCTGCCTTCAGCTCGGGTCATGATCCCAGGGTCCTGGGATGGAGCCTCACATGAGGTGGACTCTCTTCTCTGCAGGGAGCCTGCTTCCCCTTCTCTGTCTACCTGCCTCTCTGCCTACTTGTGATCTCTGTCTGTCAAATAAATAAATAAAATCTTTTAAAAAAAGAAGAAGGAGAACTCTTGTTATGCAAGTGAAAATACTTCTTTTGAAAATAGGCTTACCTGCAGAAGGATGCAACTGAGGGGATGTGAATGTTCAAACTTAGGAGGTAAATCCAAATTCTTTGGTAGTACTTATGTTACTTTATACTCAGCAGAAATGCATGGAAGGTGTTATTAAAGTACAGACTTGGTATTTTCAGACTTTTTCATTTTTCTCAGAAGGATGGGTATAAAAATTATCTCATGATTGTGATGTGTAACTCCCTGATTAATAAAGAAAATTGAACATTTTTTATATGTTTGTTGGCTATATGCGTATCTTCTGTGATATGCCTGCTCATTTCTCTTGTCTGTTTTTCTATTGGACTGTTTGTGCTCTTCTTACTGATGAGTAGGTTTTCTTTGTATATTATTGATCCTAATCCATTAGTTGGAAGCATTGTAAATAATTTTCTCCCACTTTGTTACTTGTCATTTCGTCCTTTATCTTGGCCTTTGAAGAATAAAAATTTTTACTTTTAGTATAGTATAGTCAAATTTTTCAGGTTTTAAAAATGCATTGCCAATGCCTATTTGTGACAAGAAAACCCTGTCCAAAAATATTTTTTATTTAAATTCAAATAATTAACATATAGTGTATTATTAGTTTCAGAAGTAGAGGTCAGTGATTCATCAGTTGCATATAACACCTAGTGCTCATTATATCACATGCCCTCCTTAATGCCCATTGCCCAGTTACCCCAACCCCCTACCAAAGTCCCATCCACAGCCCTCAGTTTGTTTCCTATGATTAAGAGTATTGGGGTGGCTGGGTGGCTCAGTCAGTTAAGTGTCTGCCTTGGGCTCAGGTCATAACCCTAGGGTCCTGGGATTGAGCCCCATGTCAGTTTCCCTGCTCAGCAGGGAGTCTGCCTCTCTCTCTCCCTCTGCTCTTCCCCCTGCTTGTAGTCTCTCTCAAGTAAATAAACAGTCTTTTTTTTAAGAGTCTCTTATGCTTTCTCTCCCTCTCTAATTTCCTCTTGTTTTATTTTTCCTTCCCTTCCCTTATGACCCTTTGTTTTGTATCTTAAATTCCACATATGAGTGAAATCATAAGATAATTGTCTTTCTCTGATTGACTTATTTCAGTTAGCATAATACCTTCTAGTTCATCCACACCATTGCAAATGTTCAGATTTCATTTTTGATGGCTAAGTACAGGGTGGTTTGGTAGCTCTCCTTTCAACTTTTTGAGGAAACTCTATGCTGTTTTTCAGAGTGACTGTACCAGCTTAATTCCCACCAACACTGTAAGAAGGTTCCCCTTTCTCTGAATCCTCACCAACATTTATTTTTTCCTTTCTTGTTAATTTTAGCCATTCTGACTGGTGTGAGGTGGTACCTCATTGTGCTTTTGATTTCTATTTCCCTGACACCAGTGATGTTGAACATTTTTCATGTGTCTGTTGGCCCTTTGGATGTTTACTTTGGGGAAATGTCTATTCATGTCTTCAGTACATTTCATGACTGGATTATTTGTTTTTAGGGTGTTGGGTTTGAGAAGTTCTTTATAGATTTTGGATACTAGCCCTTTATCAAATAAGGCATTTGCAAATATCTTCTCCCATTCTGTTGATTGTCTTTTGGTTTTGTTGACTGTTTCTTTTGCTGTGCAAAAGATTTTTATCTTGCCCAATTGTTCATTTTTGCTTTGTTTTTCTTGCCTTAGGAGATTTGTCTATCAAGAGTTTGCTGGGGCCAAGGTCAAGGAGGTTGCCGCCTATGTTCTTCTCTAGGATTTCAATGGATTCCTGTCTCACATTTAGGTCTTTCATCCATTTTGAGTTTATTTTTGTTTATGGTGTAAGAAAATGGTCTGGTTTCATTCTCCTACATGTGGCTGTCCAAGTTTCTCACACCATTTGTTAAAGAGACTGTCTTTTTTATATTGGATATTCTTTCCTGCTTTGACAAAGATTAGTTGTCTACAGAATTGAGGGTCCATTTCTGGGTTCTCTATTCTGTTCCATTGATCTATGTGTCTCTATGTGTCTAATGATTACAATTTTGTAATATGTGAAGTCTGGCATTGTGATGCTACCAGCTTTGGTTATCTTTCTCAACAGTCCTCTAGCTATCCAGGCTCTTTTCTGGTTCCATACAAATTTTATGATTATTTGTTCCAACTCTGTGAAAAATGATGATGCTATTTTGATAGGGATTGCATTGAGTGTATAGATGGTTATACACATTTTAATAATATTTAATGATATTTATATTTATAATAATTAATATATTTATAATATAAATAAATTTATAATAATATAATATTTAATAATATTTATTCTTTCAGTCCATGAGCATGGAAACTTTTTCAATCTCTTTCTGTCTTCTTCAATTTCTTTCATAAGTGTTCTACAGTTTTCAGAATGCAGATCCTTTATGTCTTTGGTTAGGTTTATTCCTAGGTATCTCATATTATCTTTGGTGCAATTATAAATGGGGTCAATTCCTTAATTTCTTTTTCTTCTGTCTCATTGCTAGTGAATATAAATGTAATTGATTTCTGCACGATTTTGTATCCTGCCACTGCTGAATTCCTGTATGAATTCTAGCAAATTTTGGGTGGAGTCATTAGGGTTTTCCACATAGAGTATCATGTTATCTGCAAAGAGTGGGAGTTTAACTTCTTGGCCAATTTGGATGCCTTTTGGATGCCTTTTGTTTCTTTTTGTTGTCTGATTGCTGAGGCTAGGACTTCAGGTACAGTTACTATGTTGAACAACAGTGGTGAGAGTGGATATCCCTGCCATGTTCCTTACTTTAGGGGAAAAGCTCTCAGTGTTTCTCCATTGAAAATAATATTTGCAGAAAGGATGAATACCCAACTTTTGTTGCAACATGGACGGGACTGGAAGTGATTATGCTGAGTGAAATAAGTCAAGCAGAGAGAGTCAAGTATCATATGGTTTCACTTATTTGTGGAGCATCACAAATGACATGGAGGACATTGGGAGATGGAGAGAAGAAGGAAGTTGAGGGAAATTGGAAGGGGAGGCGAACCCATAAGAGACTATGGACTCTGAAAAACAACCTGAGGGTTTTGAAGGGGCGGGGGTGGGAGGTTGGGGGAACCAGGTGGTGGGTAATAGGGAGGGCACGTATTGCATGGAGCACTGGGTGTTGTGCAAAAACAATGAATACTGTTATGCTGAAAAAAAAATTAATTAATTAATATTATATGTCAAAAAAAAAAAGAAAAGAATATTTGCTGTGGGCTCTTCACAAATGGCTTTCACGATATTGAGATATATTTCCTCTATTCCTACACTGTGGATAGTTTAAATCAAGAAAGGATGCTATATTTATGTCAATCAATTTTTCTGCATCAATTGAGAGGATCATATGTTTTTTGTCCTTTTATTAATGTAGTGTATCACAGTGTTTGATTTGCAGATGTTGAATCATCCTTGCAGTCCAGGAATAAATCCCACTTGGTCATGGTGAGTAATCATTTTAATATACTGTTGGATCCAATTGACGATCTTGGTGGGAATTTTTGCATCCATGTTCATCAGGAATAGTGGTCTGTAATTCTCTTTTTTGGTTGGGTCTTTGGTTTGGGGACCAAGGTAATCCTGGTCTCATAGAAAGAATTTGGAAGTTTCCCTTCCATTTCTTTTTTTTGAAACAGCTTCCAAAGTATAGTTATTAATTATTAATTATTCCTTAAATATTTGGTAGAATTACAGCGGGAGGTCATTTGGTCCTGGGCTCTTGTTTGTTGTGACATTTTTCATTAGTGCATCAATTTCTTTGCTGGTTATGGGTCTGTTCAGGTTTTCCATTTCTTCCTGTTTCAGGTTCCATTTCTTCCAGATTGCCTAATTTGTTGGCATATAGTTGCTCATAATATGTTCTTATAATTGTATTTCTATGGTGTTGGTTCTGATCTCTCCTCTTTCGTTCATGATTTCATTTATTTGTGTCCTTTCTCTTTACTTTTTGATAACTCTGGCTAAGAGTTTATCGATCTTATGAATTCTTTCAAAGAACCAGCTTCTAGTTTTGTTGATCTGCTCTACTGTTCTTTTGGTTTCTGTATCATTGATTTCTGCCCTAATCTTTATTGTTTCTCTTCTCCTGCTGGATTTATGCTTTATTTGGTATTCTTTTTCCAGCTCCTTTAGGTGTAAGGTTAGTTTGTGTATTCGAGACCGTTCTTGTTTCTTGAGGAAGGCTTGTATTGTTCTATACTTCACTTTTAGGACTGCCTTTACTGCATCCCAAAGGTTTTGGAGAGTAATGTTTTCATTTTCATTTGCTTTCATGAATTTTTTAAATTATTCTTTAATTTCCTGGTTAATTCATTCATTTAGTAGACTGTTCTTTAACCTCCAAGTGTTTGTGTTCCTTCCAAATTTTCTCTTGTGATTGATTTCAAGTTTTAAAGCACTGCGGATGAAAATATGCATAGTATGATCTTAATCTTTTTGTACTGGTTGAGAACTGATTTGTGACCCAGAACATGATCCATTCTGGAGAATGTACCATATTCATTCAAAAAGAATGTGTATTCTGTTGGTTTAAGATGAGATACTCTGAATATATCTGTGAAGTCCATCTGGTCTAGTGTGTCATACAAATCCCTTTTTTTCTTGTTGGTCTTCTGCTTAAATGATCTGTGCATTGCTGTGAGTAATGTATTAAAGTCCCCTATTATTGTATTATTATCAATGTGTTTCTTTAATTTGTTACTAATTGGTTTATATAATTGCCTACTCCCAAGTTAGGGGCATAAATATTTATAATTGTTAGATCTTCTTGTTGGATATATTCTTTAAATATGATATAGAGTCCCTCTTCATCTCTTATTACAGTCCTTGGCTTAAAATCTTACCGGTCTGATATAAGGATTGCGACCCCAGCTTTCTTTTGATGTCCATTAGCATGATAAATTGTTCCTCACCTCCTCACTTTCAATCTGGAGGTGTATTTGGGTCTAAAATGAGTCTCTTGTTGACAAGATATTGATTGGTCTTGGTTTTTTTTTTATCCAATCTGATGCTCTGTGTCTTTTCCTTATAATAGCCCATTTATATTCAGAGTAATTATTGAAAAATCTGAATTTAGTGCCATTTTATTACCTGTAAATTCTGTTTCTGTGTATTATCTCTATTTTTTTTCTTTTCATTGTTACTTTTAGGCTCTATCATCCCTTAAAGTATCCCCTTTAATATTTCTTATAGGGCTGGTTTAGTGATCACAAATTATTTAAGTTTCTGTTTGTCCTGAAAGCTTTTTATTACTTCTATTTTGAATGACATCCTAGCTGGATTAAATATTCTTGGCTGTATATTTTTCTCATTTAGCACCTTGAGTATATAATGCCAGTCCTTTCTGGTCTGCCAGGTCTCTGCAGACAGGTCTGCTGCCAGCCTTATGTTGCTTCCCTCGTATGTTAAGGACCTCTTGCTCTGAGCTGCTGCTGCTTTCAGGATGTTTTGTTTATCTCTGAAATTTATAAGCTTGACTATAATATGTTAGAGTGTTGATGTATTTTTATTGATTTTGAGGGGTCTTCTCTGTGCCTCCTGGACTGGAATGCCTATTTATTTCCCCAGATTAGGGAAGTTCTCAGCTATAATTTGTTCAAATAAACCTGCCCCCCTCTTCCTCTCTCCCTCCTTCTTTAACTCCTCCTCCTTCTCCTTCTTCTTTTTTTTCTTCTTTCCAATTATTCTAATGTTGTTTCACGTTATGATATCACTGATCTTTTGAGTCCTCCCCTCATGATCAAGTTGTTTACATTTCTTTTTCTGAGCTTCCTTATTCTCCATCATTTTGTCTTTTATATTACTGTCTCTCTCTTCTCCCTCATTAATCTAGCAGTAAGAGCCTCCATTTTTTATTGCATCTCAGTAACACTCTTTTCCATTTCGAACTGATTAAATGTTAGTCCTTTTTTCCTCTGATAAGGATTCTCTAGAGTCTTCTAGGCTTTTTGAAAGTCCAGCAAGTAATTTTATAATCATTGTTTTGAATTCTGGTTCTAGTTCTAACACCTTACTATATTCATATGGATTAAATCCCTAGGAGTAAGTACCGCCTCTTATTCTCTTTTATGGGGTGAGTACTCCCATCTTGTCATCATGCCCAGAAAGGAATAGATGAAAGAGAGAGAAAATACAAAAATAGCAACAATAACACCAGAAAAATATACACTAAGCAAATCGGGAAAGAACAGAACCCACCCCCCCCAATCAAAAGAGAGAGAGAGAGAGAGAAACTGAGAATAAAGTCAAACAGAAGGTGAACAGAACAGAACAATAAACTAGATCCTGACTCTGTATGTTAGAAAAAACTAGATCCCAAAATAAGAAGGAAAGAAAAAATATATATACAAAAATAAAATTGAATAAAATGAAAAGAAACCAAAAATGAAAAAAAAAACATAAATGTGAAAATGACAACTTAAAAAAAGAATTGATAGAATAATAAAATAACTGGAAAGGAAAAAAAAAAAAACCCTGAAACTGAAAGACAGAAGAATCATAAGAAAAATCTATAAATGCGATATACTATTTTCCCCTAGTACTGGAGTCTTACAGTTCTCTATGACTGCTAAAGTTGGCATTAGCTGGCTATTCCTGCTGGTCTTCTGGGGTAGAAGCCTGTAGCTCTGATTCTCAAGTGTCTTTTTCCCAATTGGAATTGCATCACCTTTCCAGGGGGCCAGGCTAAGTAAGGGGCTCCAGATTGCTCTCTGTGACTTTTGTTCCTGGAAGGATTTCAACACTGATTTGAAGGATATAAATGGCTGTGCCCTGATATTTAGCCCCAGAGCTGAAAGTTCACACCCCTTACTCTTCAGTATACTCTAGCAGAAAAGCAGTCAATCACTCAGCTCCCTGGTTTTCCTCTGAATTCTATGTTTATCCAGCTGTAACCAAGTGTTTCTATTTCAGGCACGCAACCCCACTGTGAGTCTCTACACTTTACAGATTATTATGGTGCACACCCAGTTTGCTCTTCCTGGGACAGGGAAGTGGGTCTCACCATGGTTCTGCCTCTTGGTAGGCCCCTGCTTGGAGAGCGGTTACCCGACCATGTAGCAGTTCACAGTTTGTGGCAACACCAAACAAAAAGACAGCACCTGGGCTCACTGTTTGTGAGTGGTGTCCCTGCTCTAATGCTTGGGATCTCTGCTGCACTCAGGCACCCCTGTTATTTATGTGATTCCAGGGATCCTGAGATCATGCTGTCCTACCTGGGATTACACCCCTCTTCACCACCTGAGCATGTTTCAGGCACGGATGTCTATCACCCGAGCAGATTTGAAAGTTCTGATTTTGTGCCCTGTTGCTATATCTCTTTCCAGTAGCTGGCTTATGGAGGCTCCCTCCCCCACAGTTTAACTTCCAATATATCACCTTGGATTCACGTCTCCACACCTCTTACCTTGCAAAAAGTGGTCACTCTTCTATTTGTATAATTGCAGCAATTCTTTTCTCATATCTACGGTCAATTTTGCAGGTGTTCAGAATGATTTGGTAACTATCTAGCTGAATCCCAGGGACCAGACAAAATTAGGGTTCCCTACTTCTCAGCCATCCTAGATTTAGTTTCCCCAAAATATATATTTTTAAAAAACTAATTTTTTAAATGAAGCTTTAAAATTTTGGTTTTGATATGTAGATCTTTAATATACCTGGAATTGATTTTTCTATATGATATAAAATACCAACCCAATGTATTTATCGGACAATTTCTCATTTCCCCATTGATTTCTCAGATATCACAGTTATATACCAAAATTCCAAACACATTTGGGCCTCTTTCTGGACTCTCATTTTATTCTATTTGTCAATTTAGTTCTGTACTATTACCACACTGTGTTTATTACCATGTCTTTATAATAATTATTAGAATAATAAACCCCCTATACCCCACAGGCTTTCCTTAGAAGCACCCTGTTTGTAACCTTTTTTTTTAAAGATTTTATTTATTTATTTGACAGAGAGAGAGATCACAAATAGGCAGAGAGGTAGGCAGAGAGAGAGAAGGGGAAGCAGGCTCCCTGCTGAGCAGAGAGCCCAATGCAGGGCTTGATCCCAGGACCCTGGGATCATGACCTGAGCTGAAGGCAGAGGATTTAATTCACTGAGCCACCCAGGCACCCCTGTTTATAACCTTTTACTTGATCATATAAAATCAGAATAATCATCAAGTTTCATGTCTATGAATTGTATTAAATCTATGGATCAATTTTTAGGGGAAATGTCATCAGTATGGTATTTAGCCCTATCTATGATCATTGTATTTCTATCTGGAACTTTAAAAATATTTCTAAATAAAGTTTCATAACTTTTCCTATAAATATACCAATATATTGTGTTAAATTTAATAATTTCATAAACAATTTTGTAAGTTTAAGATTCTTTTCCTTCCATTCCTAAGTTATTTGAAATATTTACCATGATTACCTGTTGTATTTTTTCAACCATTAATCAAATGATAATGTTTTTCTCTCTTAATGAGTTACATTCATGAATTTGTTTTGTTAGTTTTCTAAGAAAATAAATTTTGAACTTTTCCCTCTTTTTTTTAAAGATTTTATTTATTTATTTGACAGACAGAACACAAGTAGGCAGAGAGGTAGGCAGAGAGAGAGGGAGAAACAGGCTCACTGCTGAGCAGAGAGTCCGATGTGGGACTCGATCCCAGGACCCTGGGATCACGACCTGAGCTGAGGACAGCCGCTTAACCAACTGAGCCACCCAGGTGCCCCAAACTTCTCCCTCTTTAATAAGTAAGAGTTAATTTATCCAAAACTAATTCTCTATAGCCTATCCCTGCAAAGCTCCACTGGAAACCAGCTATTTTTTTAGTCCACGAGGCAATCATTCTTGGTAGAGCTTTAAGATGAAGACTCAGGCCCCGAGTTCTGTAAGGTTTGGATCTCAGTCCCTGAGGGCTGGTGCATTCCCGTTAATAAGTGCCATAGTAAAGGATTAGGGATAAAGACCAAGATTCTACCATGTTACTTGGTAGCATTTTTTTTTAAATTTCCAAACATGTGGGGATTTTGTGTTTATGTTTTGTTGCCAAGTTCTAACTTCTAATTCATTCTAGCTTGTTCATATATTTTAAATCTTTCTAACTTTCTATATGTTTGGCTTATCAATAATCAGAAGAGTGTACTGACATTCAGTACTGTTAAAATTAATTTGTATGTTTTTCAGAGTCCATAGTCTCTTATGGTTCGCCTCCCCTCCCCAATGTCCATAGCCCGCTCCCCCTCTCCCAATCCCACCTCCCCCCAGCAACCCCCAGTTTGTTTTGTGAGATTAAGAGTCATTTATGGTTTGTCTCCCTCCCAATCCCATCTTGTTTCATTTATTCTTCTCCTATCCCCCTACCCCCCCATGTTGCTTCTCCATGTCCTCATATCAGGGAAATCATATGATAGTTGTCTTTCTCCGATTGACTTATTTCACTAAGCATGATACGCTCTAGTTCCATCCACGTCGTCGCAAATGGCATGATTTCATTTCTTTTGATGGCTGCATAGTATTCCATTGTGTATATATACCACCTCTTCTTTATCCATTCATCTGTTGATGGACATCTAGGTTCTTTCCATAGTTTGGCTATTGTAGACATTGCTGCTATAAACATTCGGGTACACGTGCCCCTTCAGATCACTATGTTTGTATCTTTAGGGTAAATACCCAGTAGTGCAATTGCTGGGTCATAGGGTAACCTGAGGGTTTTGAAGGGTCAGGGGTGGGAGGTTGGGGCAACCTGAGGGTTTTGAAGGGTCAGGGGTGGGAGGTTGGGGGAACAGGTGGTGGGTAATGGGGAGGGCACGTTTTGCATGGAGCACTGGGTGTTGTGCAAAAAGAATGAATACTGTTACGCTGAAAAAATAAATAAAATGGGAAAAAAAATCTTAAAAAAAAAACAACAACAACAACAATAAAAAAAAAATTAATTTGTATGTCAGGACCACAAAATGAAGGTCACCTCAGTGACCTTGACCATGTCACAAATGTAAACTTAAATCAGCCTGAACTCACGGGAAACACCTCTCAAAGTATCCTAACATACACCAATTACAGTTCTTCAGCTTAGCTTTAGTAGGTTACCATACCCTAGAAACTAGGACCTGCTACCCTAAACTCCCAGCCAATCATGCCCGTTTCCAAGTTCCCTCCTCTAAAGTTCTACAAAACTCCCTCTTACCCCAAATCCCTTGGGAACAGTGCTCCATAGCTTGTGAGTTACTGTAATCCCCCAACCCATGAACCACTTTTTTCCTTGAATACAAGGCATCACTTGTCACTAAATTGTCTTAGTTTTATCATTTGACAGTACAATACATTTGACAGTACAATGGATATATCAATGTCTCTAATGTCTATTATCTAATGTCTAATGTCTATTATCTAATGTCTCTAATGTCTATTAATTGTGATTCATGTATTTTAAGGTTTAAAATTTCTACATTTTCCAAATGTATTGAAATCTTTTTATCATTATGAGATGATTTAGTCTATTCTTTTGCAGGGGCGGGCATTTCTTTTAATTACTTGGACCTGCTTCTACCATCTTAATTCTTTATTTCAGTTTGTCTCCCTTCTACTAAGTTTCTTTTAATTCAGTTCAACTGGATCAGGGGAAACGAATGCCTCAAAGAGGGAAAGTTCTAAGGACAAACAAAACCAATACATTACTGATGTGTTTGAAACTACTAAGCTGGAATATTAAGTGTTTAAACTTAGTGATTTAGAATATTAAGTGTTCGAACTTACTGATCTAGAATGTTAACTTCATGAAGGCAGTAAGTAGCACACAGTAGGTACTTAATATGTTAATTTGGTATATTCCTGACATATCTTCATTCTTTGTAGTTTGGAAAGAAGGTAGAAATAGGAACAAAGAAAACTAAGCAAGTAAAAAAGCAAGGCTTTTTTAAGCCTTGAATTCTAGGAAAAACAAAAAAGGTTGTATAAGACAAGGAGTGTAATCATAGTATAAAAGCAGCATTGAATAATATTTATATGGTCATAACTATATAAACATTGAATACATATTTAATGAAAATTATACTTGACTATAGTGGGATGCTATCAAAAGGAGTATTGTGTGTGTAGTTGTATTTATAAGGGATTATTTAAGAGTTGCATCTTTCATAGGAAGGAATAGATAAAAAGTATAAAGCCAGTTATTTAGATTTTAAAAAAAAAGTGATGCCAGTAAGAAACAAAAGATGATGTTTTTTTATTAAAAAAAAAAAACACTCTTCTTTGATGAAGGGTTATTTTGATATGGGGACAAGTGACAAATACTGTTATTTTTGTTGCAAGTTTCGAGCCTGCTTCCCTCTCTCTCTCTCTGCCTGCCTCTCTGTCTACTTGTGATCTCTCTCTGTCAAATAAATAAATAAAATCTTTTAAAAAATTTTTTTAAACAAAATATAAAAAAAATAAAACTATATGAATTAGTATACTTACTCAATGACCTAAACTATGTGTAAAGATAGGAATTGGTGCATATCAAAGAGTAGTTAAATCATGCTAAATTTCTTGAATTGTTTGGGAGGCTAATGGAAGCATACACATTTTAGAAAAGTACAATGCACATATGTATTGAAATTTAATTGGAGGGGGAGACAAACCATGAAAGACTGTGGACTCTGAGAAACAAACAGAGGGTTTTGAAGGGGAAGGGGGTAGGGGGATGGGTGAGCCTAGTGGTGGGTATTAAGGAGGGCATGTGTTGCACAGAGCACTGGGTGTGGTGCATAAACAATGAATTTTGGAACACACACACACAAATTAAATTTAATTTAATTAAAAAAAAGAAATTTAAGGATAATCAACAAACTTATAGAATTAGAATGTTGAGCTTTGCTTCGAGGCTTATGTCAGATAAGAGCGATGAGAGACTGTCTCATTACACAGTATCTTCTCCAGAACACCTCCAGCTTCCGGAAAGAAAACATACTTTTTTCCAACATAGCATGGGTCTCCACAGAAGTAGGAGAGGTCTATAAGAATGGCAAAACTTTATGACCCCACTCCCACTCCCATGCTTTACCTAGGTTACTCTAAGGATGAAGACAAGAGCAATACTAATATTGGAATGCTATACCTTAGTCCAAAAGCAACAGAAAGAAACTAAATATGAGTCTCCTTCATTGAGCCAAAATTCTAGATGAAGGTTCCAAGTCAGTGGTGTCCCTGGGTGTCAGCTGAAGAAGGAGATCCTACCTGAGAAAAAATGTATCTTAATTTAGTTTCATGATTAAGATAAAATAATTGGGTACACAGACAATGGGAAAGCAGATCACTTTGAATGAGAGTCAGAAAAAAATAAACAGACCACTGAGAACAACAGATACAGGAAATTTCAGTCACAGAATATAGTTATTTATAAAGATTTAAAAGGTAAGGGAGTTTCTACTTAAAACAGAGCATTTAACTCTTGATACATGGAACAACCTTGTTGATTCTCTGGAGAATTATGCTGAGTGAAAAAAGTCAACCCTAAAATGTTACTTATTGTTTTATTCCATTTATATAACATTCGTTAAATAATGAAATTATAGAAGTGGAGAACAGATTAATGGTCACCAGCAATTAAGGAGTAGATGAGGGTGGTAGGGAAGGAGAATGTGGCTATAGAAAGGAAGCATGAGTGATCCTTGCGGTGATGGAAATGTTCTAAATGATTGCGATAGTGTACTGTAGCTTTTCAAAATACTACCTTTGGGGGAAACTGGGAAAAGCATACATGGATCTTTCTGTATATTTCCTACAACTGCTTGTGTATCTTCCACTATCTCAATATAAAATGCATGATTAGGGGCGCCTGGGTGGCTCAGTGGGTTAAGCCTCTGCCTTCGGCTCAGGTCATGATCTCAGGGTCCTGGGATTGAACCCACATCGGGTTCTCTGCTCAGCAGGGAGCTTGCTTCCCACCCCCCGCCTGCCTCTCTGCCTACTTGTGATCTCTCTCTCTCTGTCAAATAAATAAATAAAATCTTTTTAAAAAGTATGAAACTATTATATGGAATTCAAATTTCCATGTCCATGAATAAAGTTGTATGGGAAAATAGTCATGCTAATTTCTTTACATATTGTCTATGGCTGTTTTCATGCTTCAATGACAGAGTCGAGTAGTCATGAGAGAGACCATATGTTCTGCAAAGCCAGTAACTTCTTTTTTTTTCACATTTTTACCATTTTATTTATTTTTCAGCGTAACAGTATTCATTGTTTTTGCACAACACCCAGTGCTCCATGCAAAACGTGCCCTCTCTATTACCCACCACCTGTTCCCCCAACCTCCCACCCCTGACCCTTCAAAAACCCTCAGGTTGTTTTTCAGAGTCCATAGTCTCCCATGGTTCACCTCCCCTTCCAAATTTTTTTTTAATAAACATATAATGTATTTTTATCCCCAGGGGTACAGGTCTGTGAATCGCCAGGTTTACACACTTCACAGCACTCACGATAGCACATACCTTCCCCAATGTCCATAGCCCCCTCCCCCTCTCCCAATCCCACCTCCCCCCAGCAACCTCCAGTTTGTTTTGTGAGATTAAGAGTCATTTATGGTTTGTCTCCCTCCCAATCCCATCTTGTTTGATTTATTCTTCTCCTATCCCCCTAACCCCCCATGTTGCTTCTCCATGTCCTCATATCAGGGAGATCATATGATAGTTGTCTTTCTCCGATTGACTTATTTCACTAAGCATGATACGCTCTAGTTCCATCCACGTCATCGCAAATGGCAAGATTTCATTTCTCTTGATGGCTGCATAGTATTCCATTGTGTATATATACCACCTCTTCTTTATCCAGTCATCTGTTGATGGACATCTAGGTTCTTTCCATAGTTTGGCTATTGTAGACATTGCTGCTATAAACATTCGGGTACACGTGCCCCTTCGGATCACTATGTTTGTATCTTTAGGGTAAATACCCAGTAGTGCAATTGCTGGGTCATAGGGTAGTTCTATTTTCAACATTTTGAGGAACCTCCATGCTGTTTTCCAGAGTGGTTGCACCAGCTTGCATTCCCACCAACAGTGGAGGAGGGTTCCCCTTTCTCCACATCCTCGCCAGCATCTGTCATTTCCTGACTTGTTAATTTTAGCCATTCTGACTGGTGTGAGGTGATATCTCATTGTGGTTTTGATTTGTATTTCCCTGATGCCGAGTGACGTGGAGCACTTTTTCATGTGTCTGTTGGCCATCTGGATGTCTTCTTTGCAGAAATGTCTGTTCATGTCCTCTGCCCATTTCTTGATTGGATTGTTTGTTCTTTGGGTGTTGAGTTTGCTAAGTTCCTTATAGATTTTGGATACTAGCCCTTTATCTGATATGTCGTTTGCAAATATCTTCTCCCATTCTGTCAGTTGTCTTTTGGTTTTGTTAACTGTTTCCTTTGCTGTGCAAAAGCTTTTGATCTTGATGAAATCCCAATAGTTCATTTTTGCCCTTGCTTCCTTGCCTTTGCCGTTGTTCCTAGGAAGGTGTTGCTACGGCTGAGGTCGAAGAGGTTGCTGCCTGCATTCTCCTCAAGGATTTTGATGGATTCCTTTCTCACCTTGAGGTCCTTCATCCATTTTGAGTCTATTTTCGTGTGTGGTGTAAGGAAGTGGTCCAATTTCATTTTTTTGCATGTGGTTGTCCAATTTTCTCAGCACCATTTATTGAAGAGGCTGTCTTTTTTCCATTGGACATTCTTTCCTGCTTTGTCGAAGGTGAGTTGACCATAGAGTTGAGGGTCGATTTCTGGGCTCTCTATTCTGTTCCACTGATCTATGTGTCTGTTTTTGTGCCAGTACCATGCTGTCTTGATGATGACAGCTTTGTAATAGAGCTTGAAGTCCGGAATTGTGATGCCACCAACTTTGAAAGCCAGTAACTTCTAAATTACTTTTAAATATTAGGAAGATCATTACATTATGATTCCATAAGTCATGGCTATCTGATAATTTACATTAATATTCCTTTTCAAATGGAGCATTGATAAATTTATAAAAAAGATAGTGTTGGATCCTGGGGCAGATGTCTAGGACTAAACAAAAGAGAAAATAAATAGGTGTCCAATTTTCTACAAACACCAGATGCTGTAACCATTCTATAACTGGTAATACATTAGATTACTTCAACATGTCAAAAAATGAATCATTGCACAGCCAGCTGATGTGTCTTTTTAAACACGTTTCATCCTCCTGAAGAAAAACTTTTCCCTTTATGAATGCAATTTCATAACCACAATAATAATATTTTTTGATGCTATACAAAATGCTTTTTTTTAAACAGCTGCTCTTCAAAATCGTGATTCATACAATAAATAACCTCATCTGAATCAAACCAGAAATTGGTTAAACTTGTGTCTCCCAAATCTAATGAAGACATGTGAATTTCCTTGCATGGAATCATTGTTGCTAGCAAATGTTTTGATTGAAGATCATTTTGATGGGTAGAATTCAAAGTCCCACATAAACCTGAAAGTATTTTCAAGACTAAAATGGAGAAATTTGGCTAAACTTTCATATAAATTTGCCTTGGGTTAATGTGAACATAGAAACAGAATTAATAGAAAAGATAAGTAGTATTTGCTGTATTATTTGAAACAATGTAAATTTTTTTCTTTTTAAAACAGATAAAATTCTTTGATACAACTATTTCTAATGCCAGTATTTTATGTCAACTAAAGGAAGCTGAATCCATTTGACACCATAATTTAACGTTTTTCTCATTTGGAAGGAAATATGCTAGATGTTCTTTATACTTCCATTTATTTTATGGGAACTACAATTTCAATAAACAAAAATAATACATGGTGTTGTTCCTTTCTCTTCCCTTAGTATAATAACTAGCTATGGGAAATATTATACTTATTCATCAGAAAACAATCTGAATTTCTCTTACCTTCAGCGTAGCTGATGTTAAAATATTGTCTTATACACTAAAATGGAAAATAGTTAAGTATCAAGGTAAGTAAATAATAATTCCATTCCAGTGGACTTTCCCCATTTCCTCTGAGTTCCAGGCTGTTCTCTTTGCCCTTTCTCAAGGGGATTTGCTTTCATAATACACAGGAGGATCTTGACCCTGGAAAATGAATCTAAAGGCCTTTAGAGGACTTCCTGGCAGTTTCGTGCTCCATCTAATTACTAATTCATTCAGGACATCTACACTGAGAACTCACTACTAATTGAAGATTGGGGATATAGAGGGAGACTAGTAATAATCCCTGAGAATTAGGAGTTTATGGTGGTGGGGGGTAGGGTCAGATGGGATAGCAGGTAGTTTTAAAATAAGGTGTTATTCGTCCTTTCTGATGGAGGCATAATACTCCATTGTGTATATGGACCACATCTTCCTTATCCATTCATCCGTTGAAGGGCATCTTGGTTCTTTCCACAGTTTGGCGACCGTAGCCATTGCTGCAATAAACATTGGTGGAAGAAATTATGCTGAGCGAAATAAGTCAAGCAGAGAGAGTCAAGTATCATATGGTCTCACTTATTTGTGGAGCATAACAAATAACATGGAGGACATGGGGAGATGGAGAGGAGAGGGAGTTGAGGGAAACTGGAAGGGGAGATGAACCATGAGAGACTATGGACTCTGAAAAACAACTAGAGGGTTATGAAGGAGCGGCGGGGGAGTGGGGGGGTTGGGAGGTTGAGGGACCAGGTGGTGGGCAATGAGGAGGGCACGTACTGCATGGAGCACTGGGTGTGATGCCAAAACAATAAACACCGTTATGCTGTAAATAAACAAATAAAAATAAAAAAAAATAAAAAAAAATAAGGTGTTATAAGTCTAAATTCAGAGGTTGACAAGGTGCTATTGGAGCATATAGAGAGGACACCAAGCTCAGTCTTAAGGACATTTGATAAAGCTACTTAGGGAGGAAGGTGATGGCTAGTTGAAACCAAAGGTCAGTGAGGATTTAGCTAGGGAAATCAGTTGGAGGAAGAGCATTATTAAAAAAGTTATGTGCAAATGCTCAGAAGAGAAAGAGCATGCCAAATCTTGGATGCTGCCAGTATGGTTCAGTGTAGATCGAGCACAGAATGAGTGAGATCATGTGAAAATAAGAAGCTACAGGAGTAAACAAGACTAGATTTCAATGGGCTGAAGGTATTATTTCCTCTTTCTAGAAATGTATTGTTTGGTTGTCTAAGCTGGTGACAGGAATTAGAATCACTATTGAACTCCCTACTATTTACTTTATTAAAACACAGTAATTACTAGGATATCAGTAAATATCTGTAATTACATGGTAGGTTTTCCTATTTATATGGAATTGTTATTTCCAGAGTTTAAAGCATTAAAGGGGGGTTGTATTTACCAGTTTTAGAGTGAGCCATTTAGAGAAATTGTACCTTCTTAGTATTATAGTAAAGCACTAAGGGAAAATATTATATGAGATAGTAAAGGTAATATAATTAGCAAAATAATGAAAATAGTAAATACTGTAATGTTAATAGAGTAAAAAAAACTTAAAAAATTTTTTTAAATTTTTATTTATTTGACAGAGGGAGATCACAAGTAGGCAGAGAAGCAGGCAGAGAGAGAGGAGGAAGCAGGCTCCCTGCTGAGCAGAGAGCCTGTTGCGGGGCTCGATCTCAGGACCCCTGAGATCATGATCTGAGCTGAAGGCAGAGGCTTTAACCCACTGAGCCACCCAGGCACCCCTAAAAAATACTTTTTAAAAAATTTAGTCATTTCTCAAAACAAATGAAACATATTAGCAGTAAAAATAAGATTGGGAATATTTATTTATTTACTTATTTTTAAATTATTTTATTAATATATGATGTATTATTTGCCAAGATTGGGAATATTTAATTCCGCCTTCACACATACTATTTACTAGACACTTTGGAAGAATGTTCATTTATTTTGATAAAATGGCGAGCAATTCTCTATAGTACTGGAAATTCTCTATAGAACTGAATGAAAAATATGCAAGCAAGGATGCATCTCAGAGTCAACATGTTGCATGATGGAAGACAGAAAAAAAAAAACACATACTCCTGATTCAATTTATAAAATGTTCAAAAATAAGCAAAATTAGGGGCACCTGGGTGGCTAAATGGGTTAAGCCTCTGCCTTCGGCTCAGGTCAAGAGCTCAGTGTCCTGGCATTGAGCCCCACATCAGGCTCTCTGCTCAGCAGGGAGCCTGCTTCCCCCTCTCTCTGCCTGCCTCTCTGCCTACTTGTGATCTCTCTCTCTGTCAAATAAATAAATACAATCTTTAAAAAAAACAAACAAACTGGACATTTCGCTGAGGACAAAACTGTAAATGGAAATAACTTCTCAGAACAATTCAGTAGTATTGTTTTACTTTGCTTTAATATGCCATGACGAATGTGCTTCTAAAATATAAAATCTTGGATTGCTAGGCGAAAGGTAAGAAAGGATGATACTGCCTGTGACATAAGAGTTTAAAAGCTAAGTCTACGTCAAGTTTCTCCTAAGAATGAATAGTGAAAACGGGGCGGTTCACTTATTCTGAGAGTGCTCTGTCCTCTGAGAATCGGGTCTGTGTTTAGAGAATTTGCTGAGCTTTTCTTGGCGACGCATCCTCTTTACTTTCTCTTCTTTTATTTTGTTTTGTGTCTTCTCCTTATCAAACTATGTGGAAAAACCACATCCAGGCGACTGACAGTAAAAGAAAAGTCTGGAATCAGAGAGACATCTTTGGATTCAGGAATCCCAGTCCGAAACGCAAACTCAAGGACACCAACTATGAGCTGCCGGGCACCCGTAGCTCAGTCTCAGGCTCGGCCCCGGCACCGGAAGTGGCGGCCCAGCATGACTTCCGCTCCCGGAGTACGAGGCCTCGCGGCTCGCCCACTGGTTGTGGGTAAGGCAGTGGGAGTCTGAGAGCATGGAGGCAGCTGGGTCTGTCTCAACGGTCGGGAAGTTTGTGGTGGTCGGCGGTGGTATCGCGGGTGTCACCTGTGCTGAGCAGGTAGGCTGGCGCGCAGAGCCCCGCCGCTTTCCGGACCCGGAGTCTCTCGTTGGCCGCTTCCCTCCCGCCGCACTCCTTCTTGCTCTCCGGTGGTTAGAGACTGCGTGGTGGTCCCTGGTCGAGGTTGTTAGAGCCTCTCAAGCTTCGCCCTGGGCTCAGGGAGGAGTGGGGAGCAAAGTTTTGGGAGGGACCCCAAAGCTGACTGAACCAGATTCTGGTCCTGGTTAAGTCAGAGCAGCCAGAGAGCTTAAAACTAGTAAGTACAAAAAAAAGAAAAAAAAAAAGAAAAAAAAAAAAGAAATATAGGGATACCCCAGAGATATTGTGGGAAAAAAAAAAAACAAAAAACTAGTAAGTACTTGGTCAGAAAATTCAGCCCTTTTTCTTAATTAGCTGATTGAATTCAGCTTTCAGGTAGATGCCAGATTCTTAGTTCATCGTAAATAACTGATAAACTCTTAACGTTTTCTCTTATACGCCTCTACAAGATGGAAGAGATTTCTTCTCCAATAATGTTTTGTAAAACAACCAGCAAGAGATTAAATATAGCTAGGACTACTTTTCTGATTCTAGTGAATAGACAAAATATATACCTGTGTACTTTTCCAAAAAGGACTGTTTCGTTGATACAAAGTAAACATAAGCAATTACTGAAGTCACAGAAGTAGAGCAAGAAATTCAAGAGATTTTGGCAAACTTTTAATTTTTAGTTTTTTTTTTTAATTTTCCGGGTTTTTTTGTTTTTTTTTTGTTTTTTTATCAAGTAAACACCTATGATCCAGGCATTGTACTAAGGGCTGATTAGTTATATATAAAAAAAGCATGCTACCTCCTTTTTTAGAACTCACAATCTAGTGGAAGACACATGTAAATAAATCGTTCCAACTTAGGGGTGCCTGTGGAGTTGGCAGGGTGTAAATCGGGGAGGGAGTGGCCTTTTGTCTTAGTATGGAAAATTGAGTAAAAGTTCACCAGATAGACAAGAAAACCCAAAAGGTCCGAAGAGAGGTAAGGATATAATCTCAGGTGGAAAAAGTATGGCATTACCTCAGAGCGGCAAAGCTTAAAGAACATGGTGTTTGGAGGAGGTGACCAGAGATGAAGGTAGGAAGATTGGCAGAGACCAGATCATAAAGGGACATATAAGTCTTGCTAAGAATTTAGAAAGAAGTTGCAGGTAATGAGATGATTTGGAACAGTAGCCTAATGTGGTCAAATGAAATATTATGAGAGGTGGTTTGTTCCAATGCATTTGGGGCAGGGGCAGCTGGTTAAAATGTGACTGGAAGGCCAATTGAAAGGTGAATTTAGTAGTATAAAGAAATTTTGAGGGCCAGGTGTACCAGTGCAAACAAAGTGGGGAAATAAATTACAGAATATACAAAGAAAAGAAAGGTGGAGAGAGTGGTAATATTATCAAGTATTATAGAAAGTTCAAATGAGATTTTACATTCCAAACAACAGTGTACAGTGGTTCCCTTTTCTCCACATTGCCTCACCAACACTTATTATTTCTTATCTTTTTGATAATAGCCAATTAGACAGTTGTGAGGTTTATCTCATTATGGTTTTGGTTTGCATTTCCCTGGTGATTAGTGATGTTGAGCATGTTTTCATGTGTTTGTTGGCCATCTGTAGGTCTTCTTTGGGAAAAAATGTCTTTTCAAGTTTTGCCCATTTTTAAATTTTTTTATATTGTGTAATTTTTTATTATATTTTGGATATTAACCCCAGTTGGATATGTGACTAGCAAATATCATCTCCCATTCAGTAGGTTGTCTGTTTTGTTGATGGTTTCCTTTTTTCTGCAAAGCTTTTTAGTTTGATTTAATTTCATTTGTTTGTCTTAGCTTTTTAGCTTTTTGTTTTACCTTGCCTGAGGAGAATGGTTCAAAAAATATTTCTAAGCCTGGTGTCAAAAGAGTTAATTGCTTATGTTTTCTTCTAGGAGTTTTATGGTTTCAGTCTTAAATTCATGTCTTTAATCCATTTTCAATTTATTTTTGTATATGGTGTAAGATAGTGGTCCAGTTTCTTTCTTTGGCATGTAAGCTGTTCAGTTTTCCCAACAGTGTTTATGAAGAGAATTTTTTTCCCCATTACATGCCTCCTTTATCAGAGATTAATTGACCATCATATATGTGGGCTTAGCTCTCTGTGCCATTCCATTGATCTGTGTGCCAATGCCATACTATTTTGATCACTACAACTTCGTAGTAGGGTTTGAAATCAGGGAGCATAATACCTCCAGCTTTGTTGTTCTTTCTCAAGATTGCTTTGCTATTTGGGGTCTTCTACAGTTCCATACAAATTTTAGAATTCATTCTTCCAATTCTGTGAAAAATGCCACAGGTATTTTGATGGGGATTACATTGAATCTGTAGATTGCTTTGGGTAGTGTGGACATTTTAACAATATTAAATCCATGAGCATGATAGATCTTTCCATTTACTTATGTCTTCCTAATTTTCTTCTGTCAGTGGCTTATGGTTTTCAGAATGTAGGTCTTTCACATCTTTGGTTAAACTTATTCCTAGGTATTTTATTCTTTTTTATTCAGTTGTAAATGGGATGGTTTTCTTAATTTCTCTTTCCAATATCTCGTTATTAGCGTATAGAAACTTGACCACTTTTTGTGTATCAGTTTTGTATTTTTTTTTTTACTGAAATTTTACTGAGTTCACTTGTTCATTCTAATAGTTCTTTGGTTGAACATACTCAGTTTTAATGGTATAGTAGGGAAAGAACTAGAAATTGGTAGAGTTTAGGAACCAGCGTGTGATTTAAGAAAAGTCTTTCAAGTTTAGAGAGAGTGAGGTTGTAACCAGAGGAAAATGATGAAACAATTAGCAAGTTAAGCCTCTAAATTCTGTTGAAGCTAATACTAAAATGGTTTTGTTTTCCCAGAGTGTATACCTGTTGGGCATTTGGAAGAGGCAGAATAGCAATGCCAAAGCACTTGGGAAAAGTCAGGCTAAGATTCTGAGTGTTTATTAGTAAGGATTTGCTGTAATATTATCCTACTGCAGGGAAATGAAAATATTATTTTAAAATAAATAGAAGTTGAGTAAAATGTGTAAGCCTGACAATTCACAGACCTGTACCCTGGGGCAAATAATACATTATATGTTAATAAAAATAATTAATAAAAAAATAAAATAAAATAGAAGTTGGTTTAATTGTTATTTAGGAAAATATTTTCTTCTCATTCTCTGCTTGACAACTTTGAATTGGTATTAAGGTAGTTTAAGTAAATAAGGAATACATCTTTGTATCATTTTTCTTGTTCAGGAGGCTTTGTTAGTGTTTAGTGTAAATGTATTACTTGTTTTATCAGTATCAGTGTTGAACATTACTCACCACTGGCCGGTAAATAAGAAGACAGAATAATGGTCTTCTTAGGTGTGGAAAAATGAGTTTATAGTTTCCTAGGTTAATAACATTATTAAAATTGCATTATCCCTGTCTCACCCTCCATGGTATATATATTAATACCTAAAGTTATTTATCATGTATTTTTCTCCCAACTTTTTTTTTTTTAAATAAGTTGGCTATTCAGTTTCCATCAGAAGATATTCTCCTGGTAACAGCTTCTCCTGTTATTAAAGCAGTTACAAATTTCAAGCAGGTAAGAACCTTTGTATAACTTTCTTAGTATTAGTGTTTTTAAATTTCAGTATCTTGCATAGTAGTTAGTGTAATTATAGTTTTTAAATGTTTAAAATGACAAATGTTCTTTCGATAGTCATTTTAAAATCAAAGCTCAAAGTAGAATTATATATTGAATATCGACAGCACCCAAATGATGTTGAATTTCTGGTCCTTTATTTTCTTCCCATCTTTTCCTCCCACTCAGAATTACTTTTGAGAAAATTTTAAATAAAGTGTTTTTGAGGAAAAATGTTACACAAATATAATTACAAATGTATTTGGATATCATTTTATATATATATACACACACAGTTGTATATATACATGCATATACAGTTGTACATGTTTGCAAATCAGAAAAGTGCTTCTCAGCCAAGTTTACATGTGCAGATAATGTTTCAGTTGTGTAATAAGCATCTCAGAACACTTTGTTGTTCCATGAATATACATTACACACATCATAACATTACATTGAGAGTCTGAGATCATTTGGTTAATAGTATCATAGAAGAGTTAGCTCTAAACATTTTTGATGTGGTACCTCACATCAAAAAAAGTTTTGATGTATGTCCTAATATACGTATATTTACATATTTATAAATTATGCATATATTGTGCTATAATTATGTTATAATGCCTATGCAAAAAATTAAGTAAGTCTTTTGTTTCCATACCTCAGTGAAGAATACTACTATAGTCTTTAATACAAATTTTCCCTTACATCCTGATAATAAAATAAAACTTTCTCATGTTGTAAACCGCTAAGACCAAGGGTAATTAAGCGCAATATGTTGTTTGTTTACAACCTGCTTAGAGATACTTAAGGTATCTTACTACCTAGGTACAGCCAAAAGACTTAGGGGCTTGAGAGAACCAGAGAATAAATTATGGCTATTAATCTCTTAAAAGAAAAAAAATATACATTCAATTATAGGCTTAGAGCATGTACATAAGAGAAAGATATATAGCTGGGTCTATAAGTGTTTTTCCAGAAGACTGAATTTGGTGTAACTATTCCACAGTTGTAAGACTTGAGTTCAATTTTTGCTTATTTTGTCAGTTTTGTACACTAGAAGGAAAACAATCTTGGGTTCTAGGCCTAATTTATTTACTGGCTGTGTAGCCTTGGCATATCTGTATCTTAGTTGCTTCACTTGTATTATTAAGGTAATGAAATCTTCCTTACTTAAGAAGTATTAAAGTTGTATAGGTTGGGAGTTTAAGATATACTAATATATGTGAAAGTGTATTAGAATAACAAATATTATGCAAGTGTTATTCGTAATATTAAGAAGTAGGAACTTGCATCCTTTTTATCATTTATCAAACACTTATATATCAACTAGTGTGCTAGGTACCCAGAATACAGAGATTGAAAGAGCATATACCAAAAAGTCACTAAGGGTTATCTCTGGAGTCAGGACAGCAGTAGTGGTGGGATAGTGTGAAATTCAGAGAACAGTAAAGAGGCACATTTTATTTTATCAGGTATTATTTGTTTAATGTTAAAGAACATGTTTTCATGGCTTGTGTAATTTCTAAAGGAGAAAATACTAATTTTTACTAATAATAACTCACATTACTTATGGAGTATTTACTATGTACCAGACACTCATCTAAATGTTTTAAATGTATTAATTTAATCCTTAAGTAACTCTGTGAAGTAGGTTCATATATCATCACCACTTGCAGATGAGGTAAATGAATCACAGTGAAGTTGGGTAAGTTTCTGAGATATGTATAGATAGGTTTTGAATACAGGCCCTTTGGCTCCATAGCCCTCATGGTTAATGAGTAG
Organism: Meles meles; assembly: GCF_922984935.1. Classification (NCBI taxonomy): domain Eukaryota; kingdom Metazoa; phylum Chordata; class Mammalia; order Carnivora; family Mustelidae; genus Meles; species Meles meles. The sequence goes on from NC_060072.1 coordinate 63,903,990, forward strand.
CACTTTCTCAGAATAATTCTTCTTTGTTGGGGTAACAAATCTGTAAGACATAGTTATCATACAATATGGTAATTATACTGATAGTGGCAAAAAAACTGAGGTCATACAACAATATATGCATAATTATTTTTATAAATATATTATGAATGAGTGCCAAAGCCTGGCTTTAAGAATCCAGAAAGGCTTTACATAGGAGAGTGCATTGAAACTGAGACTGAAAGAATAGTAGGTTTTCCCATGTTTGTAAGAGGTTGAATGGAGGCAGGCATTTGCCAAGGTGCACAAAGTATATTGCTATGTGATACACTCTAACAGGTACCAATTCAGTGCTGCTGGAGTATGAAGTGTGAGGTCGAACCAGTAGCCAGGGGCCAGACCATGATGGGGTTGTATGCTATGGTACAGAATTGTATTTTATCAAAATTTAGATGATGCCAAACTTTTGGAGCTTCTTCAGCAGGCGAGAATGCTGAATTGGAGATAGAAATTTAGTATTCGGGGCGCCTGGGTGGCTCAGTGGGTTAAAGCTTCTGCCTTCAGTTCAGGTCATGATCTCAGGGTCCTGGGATCGAGCCCTGCATTGGGCTCTCTGCTCAGCAGGGAGCCTGCTTCCTCCTCTCTCTCTGCCTGCTTGTGATCTCTGTCTGTCAAATATAAATAAATAAAATCTTTAAAAATCTTTAAAATCTTTTATTTAAAAAAAAAAATAGTCATGAATGATGACTATTCATCATAGTCTCGGTGTCAGCTGAGCCATAGGCATGGGCAGCGATCTCCCAGGAAGAATACATACAGTGAGACAACCCCAGCAGCAGTGCCCTGTGGAACACTGACATTTAAAGAAGATCAGAGAGAAAGGAAGACCTGAAAATGGCCACCCTTATTAGTCTAGATTGAAGAGGAAAACTATGAAAGAGGGGTATCCTTGAATCCACAGAAAACAAAAGTTTAAGAAAAGTGGTCACGAGACATCTGGTTGGCTCAGTCAGTTAAGCATTTACCTTTGGCTCAGGTCATGATCCCGGGATTATGGGATCAAGTCCAGCATCAGGCTCCTTGCTCAGTGGGGAGTCTGCTTCTCCCCCTGCTTGTGCTTGCTTGCTCTCATTCTCTCTCTGGCAAATAGATAAATAAAATCTTTGTTTAAAAAAAAAAAAAAAAGCAGTCAAAGGTGTCAGATTCAGGGGAATAGTCAGGAAAGACAAGGACTCAGAAGTGCCCCTTTCTAGTAAATCATTGGTGACTTTGAGACAGTTTACACTATCTTCAGAAGTTAATAGGGGGTTAACTCTAAAATGACAGTAAACATAAACTTTTCTCTTTTGACATTTAGCTGCAAAGAAAGAAAAGATAGGGTGGCAGCAAATCAAGGACATGAGGACTAGCATTACATTGAGTTTTAATCTTTTAAGGTGGAAAACACTTTAGCATGTTTACCTGTTGAGATTAAGAAGCCAGTAGGGAAGGGCACCTGGGTGGCTCAGTTGGTTAGGCCACTGCCTTCAGCTCAGGTCATGATCCTGTAGTCCCAGGATCAGGTCCGCATCAGGCTCCCTGCTTAGCAGGGAGTCTGCTTCTCCCTCTAACCTTCCACCCTCTCATGCTTTCTCATTCAATCTCTCTCAAATAAATAAATAAAATCTTAAAAAAAAAAAAAGAAACAACAAAAAACCTGTAGGGAAGAGGGAAGGCTGAAGATGAAGGAAAATAAGGAATACATAATAAAAGTCATGAGGAGGTAAGACACGGTGGCATATAGAGCACAGATTACTGGATGGATTCACCTTGAAAAGGTAGAAATGGGTCAAGGAAGGCAGACTATAGCCAAGAATTATATAGATGATGGGAAAGAAGTCGTAAGAGTTCTTAGTAGTCCCTTAAGCCTAGAGGTAAGGCAATTTGCTTGGAATGCAGAGGATGTAATGTGTTTGGGAAACATTAGAATAATGAGCTTTCGGAAAATTACTTAGGGATGGAAGATGTTACTTAGATGTTACTCTTCTCACTAGGTTGATGCTTAAACACCAGTGGTATAAGAGTAATAGTGGCTAAACTGGATTAGAGGTCATTGTATACTGCCACACACCCAGTTAAATAAATTAGAGCCAGTAAAAAAATGTTAGTTTTATTAAATCCTGGCTTTAAGTGTACATCTTTTTCATACTCTATGATGAAGTGGGCTGCATGCGTAAAGCACTTGTTCTGTGCACAGGAGTAGTATTGTCTCAAGGAAAAGCAGATGTGCAGTTGCTGAGTTGTGAGAGGAACTAATTTCTCTTTCATGGACACCAGCTTTACTTGAAAGAACAACCGATACACTATAGTAATTCATATTCGGAAAATGAGTGAAGTGAGTCTGTCACTTCAAGGAAAACAAGCAACAGTATTTGTTGCCAATAGGACAAAATTAGAACTTTCCAGCCAGAATTGGAATTTTGGAAAACTCATTTCCTAACTGTGAGTCTCATGGTACTTTAAGCCTTTCCTAATGAGATTGTTGGTGATAGTAATGTGATCTTTTGATACTGTAGTGATATAAAATGTGTTAACATTGGGAAGATCTCCATAACTTAGGGAACCACTATTGTCCACACGACGAATGTGATGTTACAAGATCCATTCCAAGTGCAGGATAGACCAGCGGATTTCACAGTTAGAGAGGATGAAAAATTCTTTGATATGGTTTCAAATTCTACATTGCAACTAATCTTTAAGAAAATGTGCTTGTTGAGTTTTAGTGTAACATCAAAGAAGAATATACAGTTCTGAAAAGGCTGCATATACTTCAACCAAATTAATATATTGTAATAGTTTGAATGGAGAAGCAGATCTTCTGTTAAGACCAGACATTAAAGATATTTGCAAAATGTGAAACAGTGCCATTCTTCTTAATTTCTTTTGGAAAAATTGTTATTTTTTATTGAAAGGATATTATATCTCTTTAACATGTATTGATTATACTTGTAAATGAATTGAATATTTTACATTTTTCTCATTTTTCATATCTAAGGTAGCAGATATCACTGAGCTTAACTCACATGGACAAAAGTTCTTTGGGGTCCTCAGTTATCTTTAAATGTGTAAAGGGGTCTTGAGACTAAATGGTTTGAGAACCACTAGGGCCATGTAATAGGATTTCCCAGTAGTATTTAGGGAGCAGCTGAGGTCAAATGCCAGTCTGCAAGGCTCAGTTCTTCCACAGCAGACTGGGTATATAGGACTGGAAAAAGCAGCAGTAGTTCAATCTTTGGTTGGGGGGTTTTCAGGGTAATTAATGGTTAAAGATTAGAAAGCAAAGAAGTAAAAGTTTGGGCAAAACATGAAATTATCTACAACGGAGTTATGGCTGCACAGGAAGAGAAGGGAGTCCAAGAGGACACTAATGGGTTTGGACAGCAGCAAAGAGTCTAAAGGCTAAATCACCATAAAGTTAGCTAGTAAGTGGACAGAGAAAACTGTAAAGATAAGGAGGTCAATAAGCTGTGTGGTCAAAGTATGCAGAAGTGACTAGAGTCAGCCCTCATTTTCCAGGCTAGGAGACTAAGGCACAGTGACCTGGCTGACTTGCCCGAATGGTAGGACTAATATTTGAGTTCAAGTCTTAAAATGTGGAGTTAGTCCTCTTTATGCTCTTTATAGTACAATTGACCGACTTCATTTTATGAATATGAAGTAACTAGTATATAAACACAAATGCAAAGGTTTATTATTTAAAATTCTTGAAATATTTCTTAAACATACATTTTTACCTTTATGATCTATTACAGGTTTCTAAAGTATTGGAGGAGTTTGATGTTGAAGAGCAACCAAAAACCATGTTAGAAAATCGCTTTCCCAACATTAAGATTATAGAATCTGGAGTAAAGGAACTGAAGAGTAAAGAACATGTAAGAGGATTTTTCTTTCTTCTTTCTTTCTTTCTTAAAGATTTTATTTATTTGAGAGAGAGCATGAGAGAGGAGAAGCAGACTCCCCATGGAGCTGGGAGCCCAGTGCAGGACTCGATCCTGGTACTCGAGGATCATGACCTGAGCTGAAGGCAGTTGCTTAACCAGCTGAGCCACCCAGGCACCCAAGAGGATTTATTTCTTTTTCTTTTTTTTTTTTTTTTTTTTTTTTTTTAGAGATTGTATTTATTCATCTGACAGATCACAAGTAGGCAGAGAGGCAGGCAGAGAGAGGGGGAAGCAGGATCCCTGCCGAGCAGAGAGCCTGATGCGGGGCTCGATCCCAGGACCCTGGAATCATGACCTGAGCCGAAGGCAGAGGCTTTAACCCACTGAGCCACCCAGGCGCCCCAAGAGGATTTATTTCTTAATGATACCCCCTGTTCAATCTTGACAGGCTTTTGCCTGCTTTCTTTTGACCCCGTCTCTACCACTACCACCACTAAGGTCCCTAGTTTAGTGATACTGGTTTGTATTATTACTGGGAATATTTATACTTGTTGTGGGTTATTGGGATAATATGATTAGTTTGATTTAGCATTTTAGGTTTTACATTTTACATGAGCATTAACATTTATACAGTGTCTGCTGTGTTCTTGGCACCGCGTTAAGTGCTGGGAGACAACAGGAATATTACAGGGCACCTGCCCAGGGAGCGTTCAGTGTCCTAGCGAATATACACATGCGCACCTGTAACTATAGGGAGGTGAAAAGCACAGTCACTGAAATCTTATCAAAGCTTTGATATTAGGGATTTGGGAGGACTTCACAGAGGGAGTAATATTTGAACAGGGATTAAAAGGTGGGTAAATTAAGAGTTCTTAATTAGGGGCACTGTAGGAAAAGGAGGTGGCTTATTCAAAGGCCCAAAGAAAAGGAAGGGGGCACATGGGAGAGTGACACTGTCAGAGGGACTGTGGTGGGGACAAGGAAGGAAGATTGGCAGATGAGGCCAAAGAAATAAGACTGTAAAGAGCTGTTTACATCATGCCAAGAAATTTATTTGATAATCAAAGGAGGAATGAAGAGATTTTAGGTCGAGGCAGGGTGATATTATATAGGATACTCTTTTAGCAAGGTAGATCTGACAGCAGTGTTGAAGAGGAAGTGGGGCGGAGTGAGGGGCTGGTGGCCAGCCGCCAAATCGGAAGGTGGTTGCAGTCGTCCAAAATGGTAGAAGGCTTGAACCAAGACAGGGATAGTGTAAGTTGGGAAGAACAGCCCAGATATGCATGAGATTTCTACTGTAAAGTCAGCAGGACCCAGTAACCCATTGGACATGGGACTTACTAAGGCAGGCTCAGGAAAGGGTATTGTCGGATGATCAGCAGTATCCTCAGATGAGCTTCAGGCAAGATGGGAAGTAGAGTTTGCAGTTGTTTCCCTAGAGTAGCTCTCCCTTAAGGAGAAAAAACACCTATAATACATTCAAAACACCAATAATTTGATAGGAAAAAATAAGTACTGAATTTTGTGAGGAAAAAAAAATCTGAATCCCCAAACCAGAATAAATTTCTAATATCTACATAGTATCTATTATATATAGCATCCATGTCAGTTAATTTGCAAATAGAAGTGTGCTCAGATGTGTAAATAAATTGAGGTAATTTATATTTGGGCATCTGAGTAAATCTAAGTGCCTCCCATTACCATTTGAAGTGTCCTAAATGAGATCATGTCTGTATTACCTGTCCTTTATATTCTTTAATGAATTAGAGATTATGTGTCTTATCTACTTCCAAAAATTTAACAGTAGACAATGAAAAGAGTTCTTGTGTGTGTTTTTTCAGTAGCTAAGTCCAAATTATTTTTTAAATTTGGTCAGGGTCTATAACTAATGTTTGCCAGATAAAATTCTAACCATATTATCTGCAGGAAGATTTTATACAATTTCTTATGTGTTATACTGTGTGGATTATTGGCTTTGTTTTTGTTAAGCAGCTGAAGAGTTAGAACAGGTAACAAATGTCTCCTTGAGTATCAAGTGCTACAGTTACGAGTGCCATGTTTTACAAATCAAACACGCGGCACAGTGTTAACCTCTAAACCACTCTGACAAAGTCTGGCATCTCTCATAGTCATACGTACTTACAGATATATGCTTTCTAAAGACTACTACTTAGATAGATGTAGGTTTTCATTCAATACTAAGGAACAAAAACAGTGGATCTCAAATATGTATTTTTATTTATTTATTTTTTAAATTTCTTTTCAGTGTACCAGAATTGTTTATGTACCACACCCAGTGTTCCATGCAATACGTGCCCTCCATAATACCCACCACTGGGCTCACCCAACCTCCCATCCCCCCGCCCTTTCAAAAACCTCAGATTGTTTTTCAGAGTCTATAGTCTCTCATGCATTTTTAGACTCTGATGTCATTAAAAATTAATACAAATAACTTTAAAGCCAGTACATGCTAGGAATTAAGGTTAATGTATTTTTTACTTATATGAAAATATCCCCAAATGGCATGTTTGCTGGTAAAGTGATTGTTATTTGTACTTAAGATATAAATACTATTTTTAGCACTTCTAACGTTTTTAGATAATGTACCCTTTTCTACCACACTCTGCCTACCCTGTACCCATACCAGGTATTAATATGTATGATATCATTAGAATTACTACATCTTTCTTATAGTAATTTCCACTGAGATTGGAAATATTCATTAAGGCCTACCCCTGGTATAATATCAGAATGCTCATTTTTAAAATTTCTGAATGTTTAATTTTTAATCTGAGGTCAAAAATATCCCACTGAATATCATGAGTTTTATGTAAAATCTGGTGTGAGTATACCTTTTTTCCTAGGGGAGAAAGATTAGTTTTCACCAGATTCCCAGAATGGTTCATGGCCCTACAATGATGGTGAATGATGATGGGAGAATGCATTCTCTCACGTTTACTTTGATTTGTTTACTTTGATTTGCTGTAACAAAGCAGAGTGCCACCAAGAGTCAGTCTTAATGTATTTTTTGCTTTCCTCATATTGAATTTTTGATTCAGAGTGAAGTTGTATCCATGGATGAACATGTTCCTTCTCTCTCCTTTGCTCTATGTTCTTACAGTGCATTGTAACAGGAGATGGCAGTCAGCATGTGTATAAGAAACTCTGTCTGTGCGCTGGAGCTAAGCCAAAGTTGATATGTGAAGGAAATCCTTATGTATTAGGAATCCGTGATACAGACAGTGCTCAGGTAACATTCTTAGGTTGGGTCCTAGGAAAGGAATGTGAATATTTATTTCTTAGGCTTTTCTATATTTGAATCAAAGTATTCTCCTTAAAGTGTTAATTCTTAAATTATAGAAGAGGTTTGTTTTAGGATCCATAAACCAGAAAATATTTATGTTATTGCCAGTTTCAGTTTAGCTTTGGTTGATAATTTTTGTTTTTTTAGTTCATGCTGATGTTCTGTGTTCTTTCCGTTGTGCATTGTATCCCAGGTATAACAACTGAGCTGAAGGTTATAACTTATACACACATACATTACTGTAGTTTGGGAATATGTGATTTGTAATCTAAATAATGTAATGATCTTCTTCCAAAAAGATAAACCATTTCCCAAACTTACCCCTTAGCAAAGCTATTAATATTGAGAAGATCTTTATGGTACAGAATCATGACAGAATCCCTGAACTGAAAAAAATCATTTGGTTTGTTGTACTCAGGAACCGTAGTAAACTATCCCAATAAGGTGAAACCCTGTGGAACCTTATACAACTTTTTCTAGTAGTGGATTTCAGGGCGTCCAGAGTTCACTGACCCTTTTGCCAAGAAGCTCTTCCTGGTTTCCAATAATAATACTGTCTTACCTCAAGCTTGTTTTACTTCTCTCCCATAGGGTGTTAAATTTTACATTTTTTGATAATATTTTATATTCTTAAAAATTGATTTTTTTCAGCCTGTTCTTAATTAAATAGGAATTTAGGGAAAACTAGAAAAACTTAATTATAAATTATAATTTAATTACAATTATAAACATTTCGGGTTCCCATTATCAAAGATTGAGTGCATAACTGTGTTCCAACGAGGCCCTCTACAGACACGAACTGCTTATAATAATCCTGTGTGACAGTATTACTCCCGTTTTACAAATAGGAAACTCTGGAAGGAGAAATTAAGTTTTTATCTGTGCTAAAGTAGTTATTAAGTCTATCAGAAGTACAATTTAAACTCATACCATTTATCTCCATGTCCAATGTTTTTAACAGATTTTTCCTAAATTATTTATTGTCTTCAGTGAAGGACAAACTAAAATTAACTCTTTTTTCTTGTAGCATTTTAAACAAGTCAGTTTCAGTAGTTATTTATTGACTATTACAGTACAGTTTTGGATGAATTTAAGAGAAATAGGATTTAATAGAACTTGACATAGTAGGAAGAGGAATTTGGCTATTCAGATGTCACTGTGAAGCAGTGGGACTATTCTGTTACTTTCGAAAGTGCCATAAAAATGACCATGGCTTCCCTACGGTCATTGTGATCTTTTTTAGGGGGCAGAGGAGGAAGGTAGAAGAGGCATCAACTAGTTGTCTCATACTAATAAGAGCAAAGATTTTTTTCTGATAAGTGTTAGACATTATTGTGCCTGCCCCTAACAGTTTTATTTACATTATCTTAATGCTCGCAGAGGCCAAATGATATAGAGTCACTTCTTGTTTCCCTTTGTAGTTGAAGAACCAGAGGGGCAGAGGGGTTAAGCAACTTGTCTAAGTTACTAATTGCGGGCAGTTACTAACTCCTAGAGCCAGGGACTCTTAACCACCAAACTGTTGCATTGCTCATTCATGCAAGTTTTGAGTGTTGACTGACTCCAGGGAAAGCGTCAACTGAAGGACTAGGTGAAAAGGAATAACCCTATATGTAAGATACAGATCAGTGTCTTGTTAGTAAACTGATTTGATCAAGGAGTCAGGAATGTGATGATGAACTAGAGGTTGTGCCGCTTTCCTGGAATTCTGAACTATGTAATGACTGTAATGTAATGTAATGACTTGAAAGGCAAGGGAAATCAGAGGCACTGCTGTGAAGACAGCCTGGGTGAAGCAAAGTATTTGTAATATTACAAAGTATTGTAATATTGCGTCCTGGCAGAGTGGGCAAGTGATATTTATTTTGTTCCTGTGTAAATCAGATAAAGTTCCTATATTTTCAGAATATTATCAGTGAAGCCTCTTGCTTCAGGTTTTGCCCACTACTTACAAAACACTGTGTCCTTTTCTTTTTAATACAGGAATTTCAGAAACAGCTTACTAAAGCTAAAAGAATAATGATCATTGGGAATGGCGGCATTGCACTTGAACTGGTGTAAGTATGTATTTTTAAATACTATTTTTTTTTTAAGATTTTTTTTTGTTTATTTGATAGAGATCACAAGTAGGGAGAGAGGAAGGGAAGCACGCTCCCTGCTGAACAGGGAGCCCGATGCAGGGCTCAATCCCAGGATCATGACCTGAGCCGAAGGCAGAGGCTTTAACCCACTGAGCCACCCAGGTCTCCTAAATACTATTTAAACACTGCTCTGTGATTCATGTGATTATTGGTAAACTAGAAACATCTTGGTATTCTGAAATTCACAGATAAACGTAATTGTTTTTCATATATTTTCAAGGAAAATATCCACTTTGTATTTTTAGCTTTCATGGAGTTCATAGTTGCAGTGATATCATTGTACAACATGAGTTTAGGGAATCTTTTCTGTCTCAAGGGGTGACACACAGGTGACTGGAGAGATGTGGCCCATAGATAGTTTGGTAAGCATGTACTATCTTGAACAACAATTTGAATCTGCACACTTTTAGAGATTTCTAATAATAGTCCCCACCACTTATTATTTATACCCATCCAGCTTCACTCGTTATATGGTTACCTGAGTGGCACATGACTCGCTAGTTCAAGATATATATCCCAGCTCTTGGTTTTTTGGAAGTCGGAAAACGTTGAACACATGAATTAAAATACTATCTTAAGATGATATTTCAGGTTCAGAGAACATTGAGGAATCAATATCCTGCTATGATCTACAGAGCATTGATTTTCTTTGTAATTTTATCTTCCAGCGGATGGCCGACATGGAATAGTCTAGACATTTTCAGGCCAGAAAGTGGAGTCCAACTACAAAGAGGACAAATTTGTATCAAAATGAGGAATTTGCCAAAGCCCTATCCATTCTAACTCTTGGACTAGGTTTTTGCTCCTTATTCTGACAGGGTGGTGAATCTCAGTGGAAGCTTTTAAGAGTTCCTAAATTGCCTGAGTACTAAGAGTGGCAGTCATTCTTGAAATGATGCAGTTTGTGGCACTAATGAGAACTGCAGAGAAAAACAAACAAACAGAAAAACTAGAGTCAAAACCAAACAGGACGAAGAGGAGGGAGGAGGCACATGACAAATTTTCTCCACTAGCAATTACTGAAAGTATAGCTTAATACTATTATTCTTTACATTGGAAAATTTTCCTATATTCAGAAATGTTCATAGTCTTACAACATTTAATCCTGTTCCTCATTTTTTTTAGGTTGGAGATAGACTATATAATTTGATAAAACTCCTAAGGAAAGGCCACATATAATGCTATTATCTCAGCTTAGGTCCACTGATGATCAGGTGTTCGTCAAGTCATGATGAGAAATCACACACACAAACCCTTTCTACTTTTCAGTAGCCCTCATGATCCCCCAAGGCAAATGCTCATTTTCTTCAGTGTACTTTTCTTCTTTACTAGTATAGGTTAATCCTTTGCTTTTTAAAGCCTTTTTTTTTTTTTAATACTTTCACAAAACCATACTTCACTGTTTTTTTTTTAAGGGTGGTCTTAAAAATGAAAGTATTTCTGCTATTGTGTGAGGATACCTCTGTGGTGATGTATATTGCTGAGGGCATAGCACATAGGCTAAGGGGAGTACAGGGTGTCCTATGAGGTGGGGCACATGCAGGAGTTCTCATGGTTACTTATTACTGTGGCTTACTAGTCAAGAATCAGTATTTTAAGCTATACTAATATGCGTTGTACTATTATATTACTTTAAAGTTTTTACAAAATGGTAGAGGAATTTCTGATTTATGAAAGCTAAAGAATTTCATAGTAACTATGTGCCTATATGTATATTAAGATATGAAATTACTGAATGTTTGTATATTCTACTTTCTGCTCATCAGCAATCCTGTATGACCTGAGCAGCATATAGAATATTCTCCAAAGAATGTGAAATTTAGTAACTGTAAATGTTTGTTTCTTCCATAGCGAAGCAGGAATTTATGAACACATAATAAAGGCTCAGTAGATGGTGCAGGAGGATCTTTTACCATATTGTCAGAAAGCATAAACATCAGGTGACCTGAAGTGAGATGTATTAGCCTTGTTTTTTGTATCATCTATTTACTGATTAGCTTGAAAAGTCCACGTGTTATGGTACAGCGTCTGTGACATAAAGATGGTGATTAATAGTTCTTGATACATGATACTCTTAGTACTACTACCGGTTCAAATAAAATCCTAGTACAGTTAGGATGACCATATATCCTATTTTCTAGGATTGTCCCAGTTTATCAGTTGTACCAAAACAAGTATTAACAGCAGAAAAACCTAATGGTCTTCAGGAACTTGGTGAAATGAATACTAAGCAAACCACATTCTGGGTGACCAGACCTAGAGATAAAACAGCAATGTGCAGGAGCTCTGGCCATCTCATGAATGATAATGGCCCGTGTACATCACAGCCGTTCCTTTCTTCCTTGATTTTCTGTGAGCCGGATCTTTCTTTGGTTGGATGGCTTGGAAGTTTCTGAGACAAAGGGAGAAGACTACAGAGTAGTGGTTCCTTTATAACAGAGTTAAAATTTTAGTTGATAACTCTAATTCTCTCCTTTTCCTATCTCCTTCCATAATGTTGCACTTTGAGTACACAAATTACTTGTTACCAAAGAAGTGAGGTATTCTCTGTATTTTAACTGCATACCATCCATCCATCTATCCATCGTTGGTTATACTATAACCATGTCAAAACACTGTTGATTCATGGAACCCTGGAGAACATTCATACAGTAACTATTTTGGGGAAATTGACCGCTTAGAGTGAAGCTCACTGTAATGAAATTTCACCTGATACAGTTACATAATGTTTGTCATTTTTATGTTCTTTCAGTAAACTGGTTAAATTTCTTTTATTACTTGTTCTACTTCAACTCTTTTTATCCTGAAAGAGTATTCCATTCCTCCTTATAATCATTCTTGGCTCAGTTTGTCTTAAACTACTTTCTTTACTTTTGCCTTCAGAGATAATTATTATTTGCAAATATAGAGATTTCTACTCAGACTTTCAGAATTGCTCTGAGTAACTTTAATATTCCTTTTAGGTATGAAATTGAAGGGTGTGAAGTCATTTGGGCCATTAAAGATAAAGCTATTGGGAATACTTTCTTCGATGCAGGAGCAGCTGAATTCTTGACTTCAAAGCTCACTGCTGAAAAACCAGAGGCCAGAATTGCACATAAAAGAACCAGATACACAACTGAAGGTAAATACAGCATCTTGTTCATTAATTCACAGATGAAAGTTTAGCTTTTTAGCCATATAGAAAAAGGCTACAAGAAATATAGATAGTATCATTTCTGTATCTTACATGACTTAGATTTTCCAGGATTTTTTTAAATGACAAATATGTATAATTAGAACTATAAGTTTAAGGTGACGTAAATGAACCAGCCTGTCTGCATCTTTGCAGATGGTATAACTGGACATGACCTAAGGTAATTTACCAAAAAATGCAATGAATTAAAAAAGAAATACAGGGATGCCTTGATGGCTCAGTTGGTTAAACACCTGCCTTCAGCTCAGGTCATGATCTCAGGGTCCTGGGATGGAGCCTTGCATGGGGCTCCCTGCTTAATGGGGAGTCTGCTTCTCCCTCTCCCTCTCCCCTTCCCCCTACCTTGTGTTTATGCTCGCACCCTTGCTCTTGCACACACACGTGCATGTAAATAAATATTTAGGAAAAAAGAAAAAAATACAAACCTAGTTTTTTAAGCTTTTTTTATTAAAACTTGGTTTACACAGTTCAAAAAGAATTCTATAAGTTTTGAGGGTGCTAAAAATTAACAAAATGCTTAAAAACTGATGGCTAATCTTTTTATCGAATTATAACAAACTACAATATAATTTTTCAGGTGTACAACAACCTATGAAACATAGGTGATTCAGTATTTTTTTTTAACATTTAATTCTTTTTTAAGATTTTATTTATTTATTTGCACAAGTAGGCAGAGAGAGGAGGGAGGCAGGCTCCCTGCTGAGCAGAGAGCCCTAATGTGGAGCCCGATCCCAGCACCCTGGGATCATGACCTGAGCCGAAGGCAGAGGCTTCAGCCCATTGAGCCACCCAGGTGCCCTGTGATTCAGTATTTTTATACATCATGACATGGTCACCTCAGTAGGTTTAATTACTCTTGTCACTAGACAAACTTACTACAGTACCACCGACTGTATTTCCTGTGCTGTACTTTACAGCCCTGTGACTTATTTGTAACTGGAAGTTTGTACTACTTACTACTGTTCACCTGTTTTGCCTGCATTACCAGTGCCTCCCTGTGGCACTATATCTGAGCCTATTGCTTTGTTTTATTTATTTTGTTGTTTTAAAATATTTTTCCTAGTTTAACTTGCATGTGTTTATTTTAAAACAATTTTACTGAAGTACAGTGTTACTGAAATAACTGAATATAGTTATTTATAGTGTTACTGAAATACTGAATATAGTGTCATATTAGTTTCAGGTGTACAATAAAATGATTCAGCAATTCTGTATATTACTCCGTGCTCCTCATGATAGGTGTACTTTTAATCCGCTTTATTTCACCCATACCCCCATCGTCTGGCAAACACAAGTTCTCTGTATTTAAGAGTCTGATTTTTATTTGTCTCTTGTTTGTTTTTTAAATTCCACATATGAATGAAATCATATGGCATTTGTCTTTGATTTATTTCATGCCGCTTCCAGTGGGCGAACGGGAGAAGAATTAGGCACAAACAAGTCAGCTGCAAGAGAATGGGAGCAGGGGACAACAGTCGAAAACTGCTGCACCAAGCAACATCTCAGTCTCACTTTTATTAGATAGAAACAATAGCCCACAGAAGAGCCGATGAAGGTCAAACATTAGTCACATGTCTTGTGGACAAACAAGGAGGAGGGTAAAGTTTATAGTTAAACGAGCATATTCAAAGTGTTGGGTCCCCCCAAAACTGGGTACCCCAATAATGGGTCCGTGATTAAAGGAGCGAGACTGATATAAGGCGAAAGTCAAGCAAAGCTTTATTTCGCGCCAAGCATCAAGAATCTAACCGAACGTTCGGGGCCGCACCTATTACAAGAGAGGGCGACCCTTCTCTGTTTCACAGACTAGCTTTTAAGGGCAAAGGCCATGTGGTTGGGCCTGGCCACGCACAGGTGGCCAATGAAAATGTAACACACACAGGAAACTCCACAGTGATGCTAGGTGACCAACTGAATTACAATTTACCCTAGTCGACATTTGAACCAGCCTATTACACCTTGATTAGGATTGGCGCCAAAAAGACTCCCAGAGGGCGGGGGTTCCTACTCCTTGGTACCTAAGGAGACAGTATGCAACCCCCCCCCCCACTGATCGGATGTCTCCACCTGGCCTGACCCACCCTTGTATCTGGGCTTTGTTACCTGGAGCTGGTTTCCAGGACTTGTTTCCAAGTAAATCCCCTGGGGGAAGGGGGGCAGGGACAGTTTCTAAATAGGTCCTTACAAAAGGACTCATCTAACTAACCACGGGTGCTTTTGGGAAGAGAAAGGAGAGACATAAAAAGGGAAGTAGGCAGTATTTTGTTCCACCCTGAGCGAGCTCGGCATCCCCAGCTGCTGAGCTTCACGGTGGTATATTGTCCTTTCCCCCAAAGATGTGTCGCCAGTATGTTTTTCTTAAGGCCGTATCTAAATGTGCTTGGTAACTAGTAAAATCCTCCAGGGGTTATAGTTTAAGTAACACATTGTTCTGAGGGGCAGTTGCAATTTCACTTAGCATCATATCCTCTAGGTCCGTCCATGTTGTTGCACATGGCAAGATCTCATACTTTTTTTTTTTTTTTTAAGATTTTTATCTATTTATTTGACAGACAGAGATTACAAGTAGGCAGAGAGGCAGGCAGAGAGAGAGAGGAGGAAGCAGGCCCCTTGCCGAGCAGAGAGCCCGATGCGGAACTCGATCCCAGGACCCTGAGATCATGACCTGAGCCGAAGGCAGAGGCTTAACCCACTGAGCCACCCAGGTGCCCCAGATCTCATACTTTTTAATGGCTGAGTAATATTCCATTGCATACATACCCCCACATCTTCTTTATCCATTCATCAGTCGATGGACACCGGATTGCTTCCATATCTTGCTTGTTGTAACTAATGCTGTAGTTAGGGCTTGATACATAGGGCTTGATACAAGTTAGGGCTTGATACATCTTTTTGAATTAGTGTTTTTCTTTTCCTGGGATAAATAGCCAGTAGTGGAATTACTGGATCATACGGTAATTTTGGGGGTTTTGTGGTAATTCTGTTTTTAATTTTTTGAGGGAACTCCATACTGTTTTTATACAGTGGCTGTAGCAATTTGCATTCCCACCACCACTGCATGAGGGAATCTTGTTTCTCCTCATCTTTGCCAAGACTTGTTATTTTTTCTTTTTTTGATTCTAGCCATTCTATAAGTGTAAGGTGATACCTCATTGTGATTTTGATTTGTACTTCTCTGATGATTAATGATACTGAGCATCTTTTCACGTCCCCATAAGCCAGCTGTCTTTGGAAACATGTCTTTTCGGGTCCCCTGCCCATTTTTTTATTTTGATTGTATTTTTGTTACCAAGTTGTAGGAGTTCTTTATATATTTTGGATATCAACCTTTTATCAGATCTCTTACCCTTCACTTTAACATACATTTGGGGATGTATATATAACATCCCCAAAACACATTGTGTTTATACTCAACACTTGATCAAAAGATTATCCATTTTATAGCTCTATATCACAAAATATTAAGATAATAAAATAATCCATAGAGATATCTTAGTTTAGTCATGCTGCATATATGTACGTATGAGAATTATAACATTTCCTAAAAGCTTGAGAATGCAAAACATACTTCTCTGCCTGGCAGTTTTTAGATCATTTGAATTTTGAGTTGAGTTTATCTCTTCAGGAAGGAAAAAGGAAACACAAACCACAGCTGGTGCTGGCAATATGGGCAGTGCTTTGGGACCTGATTGGCATGAAGGCTTGAATCTTAAAGGTACAAAAGAGGTAGGTGCTCATATACGAATTAAACCTAAGGTGCAATTTTAAGTTTTAAACTATTCGTTAAAAACTGGTCACAAATACAACAAACAACTGGTGGGTCACTTTACTTAAAATCCAAAGTGCTAGGACAGACAGGACCAATGGCAATTGGTCCAATTCCTTACCAAAGATAAGTATTTCATTCCTCTAAAACTTATTTGTGCCCTTCTTTTTAGTTCCCCAGGCAGACAGATTTCCAGACCCAGACCACAGTGACTATAACTGTCCTATTTTTAATCTTTCCTCAAGTCACTTCACATGCATTATAATATCTTAAAGGTTATTTGATGAATGCTAAATAAAATACATATTTAACATCCTAATTGGATAAGAAGATGATTTGCTTTTATTCATTTTATTTATTAGATATTTGTTTTTAAATAGTTTAAAAAGGTTGTGATATTTAAATACTGTAAGAAGCATCTGTGGAGTCCTCATCACTGTATATGATTTCTTTACAGCCTTGGGTAGTTTGGAGGGGAGCTGGCTTCATAGCATATCTAATTTTTGTGATAGAAATTATATAAAATCATTTCTTCCTGCATCTTCAGATCCAAAGATTAATAGTATTTTTAACCTGAGAACTTCAGCAGTTTGATTCAGTAAACATTATCTCCTTTATACTTGGCATTTACTAAGGTTCTGGATATTACAGTAAGTTGGCATGGACCTGCCCTCAAGAGGCTTTTATAGTCTCTAGCAGTTGTAATTTTTAAACACTATATTTGCAGTTATCACTTAGACTTAAACACATCCCCTACCGGTGCAACTAGTTGTTCTCTTAAGTTCTGAATGGATTTCTGCTCACTCCCTTTATGCACAGAAATTGAAAGGCTTTTTAATTTGGGGCATCCAGTGTGTTTTCCTTTATACTGTAAGATTAATTATTTTTTCTATATGTTTCTGCAAGTATATTGTAATTTTTTTTAATCATGAGTAAACCTAAGTCATTTTTTTGGAATTTGTTATTTTAGTTTTCTCATAAGATTCACATTGAAACTATGTGTGAAGTAAAGAAAATCTTCCTTCAGGAGGAATTCAGAATTTCTAAGAAAAAGTCCTTACCTTTTCCTAGAGACCATTCTAATCAGTCAGACACAACCGATAATGGTAAGTAATAAAATAAGAAAAAATAACAGTAATTTAAAAGGATGAAACCTTACTTAATCTTACTATATTAAAAACTTCAATTTCCATATGAAATTTAAATACAAAAAGTAAAAATGAAACCATTAATTAATTAGGTCATTTCATTTTCATTACTTAAGTCTTCAAGCTTCCTAATAATTTTACATGGGGTTCATGATGCTATAACCACAACTCTTTGAGTCAATTAGAGAGTATCTTACAGATCAAAACAAATATAAACTAGAAGAACCTTTATGCTCTCAGAGGTGAAATGACTTCCCCCAAATCAAACAGATTGAAAATCTGTAAATTTGGGATTAAGAAACAGATCTAATCCCTATTCCACACTTCCTGTGAGAACTACTACTATTTGAAGAAATATACTCATCTAGACTGGCATATGAGATATTCCAGTTTTTGAATTCTTTGTATTTTTCCATCGGAAAAGGCAGTGTTAGAGTTTGAATATGAGTAATAAAGGAAAAGTGAGAATTTGGACTAAACTCTTAGTGGAGTATAATAGCTTAATAGTTTTAAAGAATTTAGAAAATGGTTATTGGCTTAAAATCATTTTGTTGGAAGTAGTCTAAATTTGAAGGAAAGATGTTTAGAATGCCATAATTTTGTAAATATACTCAAAACAAGAAGACAGTGCTGACTGCATTTAATTTTTTAAGCAAATATGCCTTATAAAGTTATTAAGGGGTATGTTTTAAAGTCCTCTCCTGCCTTTTTCTTTCACTCTTTATCCTAGGCATTTCATATTCACATGCTAATGACAGCAGGTGGTGGTAACATTTGAGAATGAAGGTGGTTTTTTTCTGTTTGTTTTAAAGAGGTATGGCCTGTATATGTGGAATTGACTAATGAAAAGATATACGGCTGTGATTTCATTGTCAGTGCTACAGGAGTTACACCAAATACAGAACCTTTCCTCTGTGGCAACAATGTAAGGTGAAATTTTTTGTCCTGCTATGAGTATTTTTAAAGTAGTATGAGATTTCTAATTCTCAAGTATAAATCAGTGTTCATTCTTTTAGTGTAAAACTATAACTTAAGGAAGCTAAGTTTAGTGTGCAGTCATGTTTTATTTGTAGTATTTCATGTTGCCTACCTAAAAATCCTTAAGCAGTAAACATCCCAGCATCAGTGTCCTCATAAATGGGACATAATGCACAGTTCATTTGTCTAAAGGTTGATGAGATGAACACCTATGAATTCTTATAATTGATTCTTTTAGAGAAACTGCGTTTTAACATTCAAAGCTCGCAAAACTGAAGAATATTTTAATTACAAGTGGGGTAGTAACTATGGTTGCTGAGTGTTCTTGATGTTTAAAGTCTTAAGAATTTTTGAGTAGGTCTGTCCTAGTAGGATTTTGATTCCCTAATAATTCAGTTGAGTTATCTAAACTTTGCAGCTGATTTTTACTCTCTCACTAAAGATCAGCATACTGAGGTATAAAAATTTGACTTGGTCTTTTACTTTAGAACAAAAAAGACATCTTTCATTTTTCTTTCCACGTATACTTATCAGGAACCTCATTTAGTTTGCTCTAGGAGAAGATGGTGGCCTGAAGGTGGATGCTTATATGCACACGTCTCTCTCTGATGTCTACGCCGCTGGTGACATCTGCACCGCATCCTGGCGGCCCAGCCCGGCGTGGCAGCAGGTAAGCCGGCATCCATCATCACACCTTTGTATCTGATTTTTCAGATTCCATCTGGAGTCGCTACCAGCAAACCCCAATTTCCGGTTTTCCCACTTAAGTAGGAAGCTATCCTAGAGTTTTCTGTGACAATTTAAAAGAATATTTCCCTTTTGGCAAGTTATTAATTAGAGATGGAACACACTGGGATGTCTTATCTTCATACATTTAGCAGCACTGTCCAGTGGAACTCTGTGACAACAGAAACATTCAGTATGTTTGTAGTGTCCACTCAGTAGCTACATGTCTCTGTTGAGCTGTGCTGAATGTGACTGAAGAACTGAATTTTAATTTTACTTACATTACATTTAGTGGCTGCCAGATTGGACAGCGCAGCTTTAGATGAATAAATAACATACTGAGGTATAAACCATATAGATGATGACCCTGTGGGATCTTGATGATCCAGTTCTGTCCCTCTGGGAATTATGACTGAAAAAATTTCCTATAGTGAACAGCCTTCCTCAGCCGAACAACTCCAAACAACTGGATGTCCACATCCTCCTGCCCTCATGGTGCTGCCTGCCTCTTCAGAGTGGAGCAGAAATCCTTCAGGAAGATACTCAGACTGTAGTCATAGGGCAGGTGTTCTTAGGAGGAATAGAGACACAGGTAGATGTTACAGATAAAAGAACCAGACAACACTCAGTGAAAGACCAGCTCCATAGGTAGATTTTACTCCTTCAGATTAACTATGGAGTGTGAAGTAGCAGAAGGGCTAGATGTAGTCTGAGAGGCACCTTCAACACTTAGGTGTTTTTACAGAGATAAGTCATAGGAAGAGTGCTTTCGGCCTGTTGCGAAAGTGCTAGCTTGTTTTCAGTTTTTCCTACATTCCACTTCTGTGGTATAGCTGTCTTCAAGTTGGTGGGATTTTTTTAAACACTTTAAACCCTCTAGGGTAAATTATATCCTTATTATGTGTCATACTCTGCTACAGGCAATATCCAAAAATGTTGTCTCATTCTGAGTGAATCTAATAGATCTTGTCTCTTAATTTGTAGAAGCAATAAATAGGTATACCAGTCAGTTTTACATGATCCAGGACCTTACATTATTTAATTCTCTCAATAGCCCAAGAATAGGTGGTGTATAATTATGTTTCAGGTGAAGAAATTAAGGCTGTTAATAAATATATAGAAGAGTTGATATTTAAATCTCTTGACTTTCACAGCTAGTGTTGTATCAGGGATTCCTAAAACTTTGTAGAAATAAACATACAATAAAGAAGAAATAAATAATGTAAGGGAAGAATTTACAATTCCCAGCATCAGTTGCTGAAATCTGATAAGATTTCCCAAGGCTGTACACCCAACTAATACATCAATTTAACTGCATGGGAGGCCTTAACTATGTAGCACCCAAATCAGAGGATTAGGAAAAGAAATGAATTCTTCAGTGATCATCTATTATCTCTACTTATGCTGATAATGAAACTTACTATGAAAAAAGGAGACTAGTTAATCAGTAGTATTCTTAACCTGGTATACCCTGAAATGTTTTAGTTATTTGTAATAGTTTATTGAAACATAGATTTGGTATCATCTTTTAATTTGAAAGGCAGTAATTTGGATAGAATTATCAAATAGCAAAATCGGGTTTGGTTAAGATGGACTGGTGTCTGCTTCTACAGCAAAGACAATCCAACTAGTCCTCTAACTCACTAGATCTAGCCAGTCTCAAGGACTGTCAATGT
Organism: Meles meles; assembly: GCF_922984935.1. Taxonomy (NCBI): domain Eukaryota; kingdom Metazoa; phylum Chordata; class Mammalia; order Carnivora; family Mustelidae; genus Meles; species Meles meles. The sequence goes on from NC_060072.1 coordinate 63,924,821, forward strand.
TGAAGTCCTTTAAGGAATTTTGTAAGGCATCTTTAAGAACAATGAAAAATTTTCTCATGACATTTTTTTCTTTCAGATGAGGCTGTGGACCCAGGCTAGACAGATGGGATGGTATGCCGCGAAGTGCATGGCTGCAGCTAGTTTAGGAGAATCTATTGACATGGACTTCAGCTTTGAGCTTTTTGCTCATGTAACAAAATTTTTTAACTATAAGGTAAGATAAGCAAATCAGTGCCTTTTCCTGCTTGTTAGTCTTAAAACAAAAACCATGTAAATACTTACTCAAATGAGAAAATTAGATAATTATTTTATAAAAAATGACACATCTTCTCCTTTCCTCATTTCTTGGAAATCAGTACCTGTTATTACTGCTGATCTTAATTCCTGTTCATACAGGAATGAACTCAAGGAATGATACTCAAGAATGAACCAGGTGCTTTGCCATGCATATTATTTACTCTTCACATTACTCTCAGATAAGTCTTTTCTTCATGACTCTAAGCTGATGTAGTCCAGATCCTACATATGTTAATTCACTAGATATTTTTAGTGTTCAGAGACTGTGGGGTGGTGTCATCCATACAATAAATGCAGTGCCATTCAAATATTTTCTTTGGGACACTCCCCAATTTTTGTGAATAGATTCTAGGTTAACAACACAGTATAACTACATATGTAGTGTTTCCTTGTTGGTACTCACTACAATAATGTTTTTATCCCTTCGTTACAATAATGTTTTTATCCCTATCTATAGGTTGTATTGCTGGGAAAATACAACGCACAGGGCTTAGGTTCAGATCATGAATTAATGCTGAGGTGTACCAAAGGACATGAATACGTCAAAGTCGTCATGCAGCATGGGCGAATGATGGGAGCTGTCTTAATTGGTGAAACTGACTTAGAAGAAACATTTGAAAACTTAATTTTAAATCAGACAGATCTTTCATCATATGGAGAAGATCTGCTAGATCCAACTATTGATTTAGAAGATTATTTTGATTAAAAAAGGCATTTCAAGAACTACGTAAAGTTCCAAACACTAAGTCACAAGAAGATAATAATACACTGATTCAGTGAAGTTAAGAATACATAAGTGATAATGATTTCAGTGGGAAAATATTAAAATATAACAAAACCACTTACATAAATGAAAGGATTTAGGTTATTCATTTCTGATTAAGCTAGGTTGTTACCTACTTAGCCAACAATTTGGTCGGATATGCTAGTCATTCTGATTGTGAAATGTCAGGGTTATGGTTTCAAGAGACTTATAGTTTTACATAGAGGTGTAGCAATATCTTACTTGCTAATATCATTTGTATTGATCCCTTATTCTGTTTACATTTGGATTCTACAGCTGTTAAGAGCTGAAATCACTCCCTTTCTGTAATCAGCCTTTGTAAAATATTCCATATAACTTTGCTATCAAGGCACAAGAGTTTAAGATAGTTATGTGAACTTAAGTATTTTTCTCATTTTGTACTGTCAGTTTTTATAAATTATCTGAAATGTTCTAGTCCAGTACTTCAGAGATAAGTTCCATATGTATAAAATATTAATAAAATTATCTTAAACTTTTAACTGCAAAGGAATGGTGTATTCATGCATAAATTGTTTTCTTGGAAAATATATAACACCCACCTCATGATTGCTGAAGCAGATTTGCAGACTTCTGGAAGTTACCTGAGTTTTTTACTTCCTTCTTTTTATCAGCTCCTTCAGAATCCAAGTTTGAGATGATTCAGTCTACAAATAAAGCAAACATTGTGGTCAAAACTCAGCGGTTCCATTTTCTCTTAAGGTTAAATATCAGCTCTTTAGTTAAATATCTAGTAGTCTGGTTTTTTTTATCTTAAGGTATGTACTCAAATATGAGCCCTATCCAGAAGGGATGTGCTGTCAGAGACAGTGGTACGTGGCATGCTTTTGCAGGCTTGAGAGTATTTAGTGTGTGAGAATTGTTGGTTCTCAACCTCTGCTGCACAGGCCCACTTCTCAACCAGTGTTGATCACAACCCATATTGTGAGGGCAGGGTGCATCGCAAATTAGCACAAAAATGGACTTTTCCTCTTTTGAAAGGTTAGAAACCCTAGTCTATATTTTAAAAAGGTAGACTAAATTCCATTCTTTAATATCTCTACAGAAAACAAAGGTATGTTCCACTGGACCCAGGACAGCATTAGTTACAGCATCCCTTAAGCTTTAATATATTAATGTTTTTTTCAGTATATAAAAATTAATAGCCAGTTACCCTGAAACAGCTCTGCATGGGCTTCTTTATTTTCATGGTAATAAGATATGCATCACTATTCAGGTTAGCTTTAGGTCCTATTTTGAAATATGAAATCTCTGTGGAAGGTATAGGCCAACAATCAAATTTATAAAAAAAAAAAAATAAGTAATTTTAATATACTGATATAAACTTGCACAAAACATACTTTCTATAAATTGTTATTTGTAAATTTTATATGGTATTTAAAAGTTTACATGAAACAACAGGAAAAACCACTTGTTCTGTTGCAATTATAAGAAACAATTATAAAGACAACATCAAAGGACAGGAAATGGATTTATATATACTTAAGATACTGCTGTAGAAGAAAGTGCAATAATTTTTACCAGGTCGTCATTAGAAGTTTGGGAGGAGCAACACCTACCACTCTCAGTTGCAGTGGAGGGTCCTCTGCCTACTTCAGGATCTTGATTAGATCTCTGCAGTGTGCTGTGACAAGCTTTCACATGTCGTACTGAGACCTGGCAACTGGAATTTAGAAATTAAGGACAGGCTAGTCTAAGTGGTTAAACTGGCTTAAAATAAGTCATCAACATGAGCCACCCTGAACACTGATGTAATTTGTTCTGAGTCTAAACTAGGCTCTTCCTTAGTTTGTTTCCTGAGATTAAGAGTCTCTGCTCAGGGGAAGGAAGTGGGAGGGGACGAGGTGGCTGGGGGATGGACATTGGGGAGCGTATGTGCTATGCTAAGTGCTGTGAATTGTGTAAGACTGATGAGTCACAGACCTGTACCCCTGGAATAAATACTACATTATATGTTAATATAAAACCCAGCAGGGGGGCGCCTGGGTGGCTCAGTGGATTAAGCCGCTGCCTTCGGCTCAGGTCATGATCTCAGGGTCCTGGGATTGAGCCCTGCATCAGGCTCTCTGCTCCACAGGGAGCCTGCTTCCTCCTCTCTCTCTGCCTGCCTCTCTGCCTACTTGTGATCCCTCTGTCAAATAAATAAAATAAAAATCTTTAAAAAAAAAAAAAACCCAGCAGGGACGAAACAAACTAGACTATAACTCAAGTCTGTCACTAAGTTATAGTCTCTGTAAGACACTGCTGAATTTACAGTGATGTAAAGGAAATAAGCTGGTTACCAGAAGGCATTGGGGTATGCTCTACAAACCAGGGTGTTTGCCAGACATGACTGAGAGAGATTTAATAGAGAATCAGTCTGTTCTTCATATTTACCTGATTTGTGCTCATTGGGCAATATTCTGAAAACTATGGCTTCTTCCATACTCAGATTCAGAGATAAGAACATCCTGATCAGATATTAGTAATTATTGATTCTAGCACCCTGATTTATATATATCAGACTCCCATTAATGTGGTCAGTATAATGCAGTGTAATAAACTCCTATACAAGTTTCTCTAGCTACAAAGTGAAAATTATAATGACCTCCTTCACCCACCGAGGCATCAGAACTCTGAGGTGGGGAACTGGTTAGTTCAGCTCTTCAGACACAGCTACACATAGGGTGAAAAAAGTTAAAATGCAGCATTGAGATACTGTTAAATTAGTGTTTTATGAGTGGTTAGGCATTATCTGGTTCAAAAATGATTGACTACTCAGGCACCTGGGTGGCTCAGTCATTTAGTGTCTGCCTTTGGCACAGGTCATGATTCCAGGGTCCTGGGATCAATTGTGGTCTCTCATGTTCTTTCTCTCTTTCTCTCTCAAATAATAAAATCTTAAAAAAAAAAAAAAAAAAGACTGACTATAATCTCTCTTTTGCATTAAATTTCTCTTCCCAGTGACTGTAAAGTATTAGAGATTGGCCTTGTATTTCTGTTCAGAGGAATGTAAACCTCTCCATTTCTTAAAAATTTAACATGCCCTTAGTATAGCAATATAAAGTAGATGCATACGCCTATCCCTTTTCCTTTTATTTATATATTTTTTAAAAGATTTATTTATTCATGAGAAACAGAGAGAGACAGGTAGAGGCAGAGGGAGAAGCAGCCTCCCCAAGGAACAGGAAGCCTGATGTGGGACTTGATGCCAGAACCTGGGATCATGACCTGACCCGAAGGCAGACGGTTAACCATCTAAGCTACCTAGGCGCCCTTACCAATTGTTTCAAAACTTAGAGTTACTTTTGAATCTAGAAAATGCTATTCACAGCTTGCTTAATCCATTCTGGGGCCTACTAATGCCCTCATATAGTCCTACCTATATATATTACCCTATTCTTTATTTTATTTTTTTAATTTTACTTACTTAACAGAGAGATCACAAGTAGGCAGAGGCAGGCAGAGAGAGAGGGGTAAGCAGCTTCCTGCTGAGCAGAGAGCCCAATGCGGGGCTTGATCCTAGGAGCCTGATATCATGACCTGAGCCGAAGACAGAGGTTTAACCCACTGACCCATCCAGGTATCCCGAGCCTATTAAGTTTAAAGAACAATGAACTAGGGAGTGTTCCAGTTCAAGATGGTGACACAGGAAGATCCTGAACTCCCCTCCATGGGCACACCAAATCTACACCTATTTACAGGGAATTCCTCCTGAAGAACTGAGGGCTGACTGAACAGCTTCTGTACAAGAGAGACTGAGATACGATAACAAAGGGTGACCCCACCTCTGATGCTGCAAACTGCAGTGCAGAGGATAATAATGAGGTACCAGGAACAGATTCATCTATGCTGGGCCACAGAAAATAAAAGGCATGGCTTAAAAGAACAACCAGAATATAAAGAAAATAGCCCTTGAACCCTGCTAACTGGCAGGGGAGCTGTTCCAACTATCTCTTGGTTGGAGGGTCCAGTGAATGCCATAGTTTATGTTCCCCCACCACCTTGACATCATAGATGGGAGCAGGATCCAGGTGCACAAAGCTCAGCCTACCACCCCAGTGAGCCGTGGGCCCCCAACCCACACCAACCTCACTGTCCTACAAGGGCAGCTCCATGGTGGCGCACACTGGGACAGCCCTGGTCAGTGCTCACTACATATCTAGCCCTCTCATGACACTGAGGCAGGCACAAAGTACCCTGGAACACTGCAGGCCTGTACTGCTTTGGCTTCAGATGGCTCTCTAGGGCACCCCTGATTGATGCCTTTTTCAGCTCCAGCTGCCCTGCCAGGACACCCTGGCTTATACCTGCTTCATCTGTCCTTTCAGAAGACCCTATGGCAATCCCAGTCCATGCCCATATCCGCTATAACTATCCTTCCCAGTTGGTGCCCTACACAAAGCACCCAGGGACCCTCCAGCCAGCAACCACCTTGGCTATGGGCTAGGCCCACCAGGGGATTTTTCACACACTCCAGAACACCCCAGCTTACCCCCACTTGAGTTTCAGCCATTCTGCCAGGGTGTCCACAGAAAACCCTGAGACTACCCACAGCTTACAACCACTTCAGCTACAGGTGTCCTGTGATGTATCTACTGCAAAGAGCCCAGGGACCACACTAGCTGGCATCCCCTTCAGCATTAGCTGTCCTGTCAAAGCACCCTGTGAGGAGAGACCCCAGGGCACCCTCTGCAAAAAGTCTCAGGACTCACCCCAGCCCACATTCACTTAATCTCCAACCATTCCACTAGTGCAGCCTCAGCAGAGGGCACCCTGCAGTCCCTAACCCACACCAGGCACAGCTCCAGCCAGCCAGTAAAAGTCACGAGGTATATACATTTTACACAGGGGACAACCACATACTGAGATCATTCCTTCAAGTTTAGGAAAAGTAGCTTTTTTCCCTAATTCATAGAAACAAACACAAAATCAAAACAGAAAGAAAGGAATGTGCCCCCAAATAACCAGACAAAACCTCAGAAAAAGAAAGAAATGAAACAGAGATAAGCAATGTGTCTGATGAAAAATTTACAGTAATGATCATAAAGATGGACACTGAGCTAGAAAGAAGAGCAGAAGAACTCAGTGAGAACTTCAACAAACACCTGGAAAATATAAAGAACCAGAGCTAAAGAATAATACATGAAAAGGAAAAACACTAGAAGGAATTACAAGTAGATTAATGGATGATACAGATGAATGATATGGAAGATGGGATAATAGAAAGCACCCAAGCTGAACAGCAAGCATAATTTTTTAATTTTAATTTTAATTTATTTTTCTTAAGTAAATTCTATGCCCAACATAAGACTTGAACTCATGACCCTGAGATCAAGTGTCACAACCTCCATCAACTGAGCCAGCCAGCCACCACCCCAAAAATAAAGTTTTTAAATGAGGATAGGTTAAGAGATCTGTTGGACAGCATCAAGTGAACAAGCATTCATATTATAGGGAAGGAGGTGGTAGAAAATTTATTTGAAGAATTATAGCTGGAAACTTTCCTAATCTAGGGAAGGAAATAGACATTTAAATTCATGAAACACGCAAAGCCCCTTAAGAAGATAAACTCAAGAAGCTCGATACCACAACACATAATTAAAATGTCAAAGGCTAAATAGATCATTGTAAAAGCAGTGAGAGGAAAAACAAAAAAAAAGTATGTATAAGAGAAGTTCCACAAAGCTATCAGCTGGTTTTTCAGAAGAAATTTTGAAGGCCTCAAGGGACTGGCATGATACATTCAAAGTACTGAAAGGAAAACAAAACAAAACAAAAACAAAAAATCTGCAATCAAGAATGCCCAGTAAAACTATCACTTGGAATTGAAGAGATAAAGAGTTCCCAAACATAAGTTAAAGGAATTCATCACCACTAAACTGGCATCACAAGAAGTGCTAAAGGGACTTCTGCAAGGGGAAAAGAAAAGGCTATAATTAGACATAAAGAAATTATGAATAAAAAGATGTAAAACATGGCAACATATATATAAACAATGGAGAAAGAATTTCCTTTAGTATGTATTCAAACCTAAATGACAATCAACTCAATATGGACTGCTTTATACTTAGGACGTTATATATGAATCTCATGGTAACCACAAACCCCAAATCTGTAACAGGTAAAAGAAAAAATTAGAGGGAAAAAGTACAGTATATGGAATATAGTCGATGGTACTGTAACACTGTGTCAAGGTGACAGATGGCAGCTATACTTGTGATGGGCACAGCATAATGTATAGAGTTGCTGAATCATTATGTTGTATATCTGAAATTAATATAATACTATGTGTTTACTCAAAAAAGTAAAAAAAAGAATAATAATAAGAGAAATAAAGTGAACTAAAATACTAGAGAAAGTCAGCAATCACAAAGAGAGCAAGCAAAGAAACAGAAATACAAGGCAACTAAAAAACAGCAAAATGGCAGTACGTAGCTATCAATAATTCTTTAAATGTAAATGGTCTAAATGTTCAACTCAAAAGACACAGCATGGTGGGATGGATTAAAAAAACAAGACACATGTATATGCTGCCTGTAAGAGACTTAATTCAGGCCTAAAGACACATACAGACTGAAAGTGAAGGGATGGAAAAGCATATGCAAATGGAACCAAAAGGAAAAGCTAGAGTAGCAGTACATACAACAGACAAAATAGACTTTAAAACAAAGACTGTATCAAGAGTCAAAGAAGAACATTACATAATGAAAAAGGTACCAATCCCACAAGAGGATAAAACAATTGTAAATATCTATGCACCCAACATCGGAGCATCTAAATACATAAAGCATGGGTGCCTGGGTGACTTAGAAGAATATGTGATTCTTGGTCTTGGGGTCGTGAGTCTGAGCCCCACACTGGGTGTAGAGATTACTTAAATAAATAAAAACTTAAAAAAATACTACAAAAAACACACAAAGTAAAATAACCAGATAAAAGGAGAAATTGATGGTAACACAATAATGACAGGGAACTTTAACCCCTCACTTACATCAATGGATACCTCATCCAGGCAGAAAGGACACTGTCTTTGAATGACACATTAGACTAGACTAGATGGACATAACAGATATATAAAACATTCCAACCCAAGGGGCGCCTGGGTGGCTCAGTGGATTAAGCCGCTGCCTTCGGCTCAGGTCATGATCTCAGGGTCCTGGGATCGAGCCCCGCATCGGGCTCTCTGCTCCGCAGGGAGCCTGCTTCCTTCTCTCTCTCTCTGCCTGCCTCTCTGCTTACTTGTGATCTCTCTCTCTGTCAGGTAAATAAATAAAATCTTTAAAAAAAAAACATTCCAACCCAAAATAGCAGATTACATATTCAAATGTACATGGAACATTTTCTAGAATAGATCACATTAGGGAACAAAATCAGTCTCAGTAAATTTAAGAGAACTGATTATATTATGCATCCTTTCCAACCACAACAGTATGAAACTACAAATCAATCACAAGGAAAAAACTGGAAAAAAACACAAACAACATGCCATTATACAACCAATGGGCTGACAAAGAAAGAATAAAATACATGGAGACAAATGGAAAATGAAAACACAATGGTCCAAAATCTTTGGGACACAGCAGAAGCAGTTCTATAACAGGTAAATTCATAGCAATACAAACCTAACTCAACCAACAAGAAAAATCTCAAATAAACAATCTAACCTTATAACCAAAGGAACTAGAAAAAAAACAAAACCCAACATAAGTAGGAAGAAGAATATAATGAAGATCAAAGCAGAAATAAATGAAATAGAGACTAAAGAAAAAAAAGATGATCAAGGAAACCAAGAGCTGATTCTTTGAAAAGAAAAATGAAATTGATAAACCTTTACCCAGACTCACCAAGAAAAAATGAGGAGCCAAATAAAATCAGAAATGAAAGAGAAGTAACAACTGACACCACAGAAATACAAAGGACTGTAAGAGCCATGAAAAATCATATGCTAACAATTTGGACAACCTAGAATAAATGGATAAATTCCTAGAAACATAATTTTCCAAAACAGATAAGAGAGAAACAGGAGCCTGAATAGACCAATTACTAGTAACAAAATTAAGTAATAATAAAAAAATTACCAACAAATAAAGGTCCAAGACCAGACGCAGTCATAGGTATATACTACCAAACTCAAAAGAGAGTTAATATCTATTCTCCTCAATGTATACCAAAAAAATAGAAATGGAAGTAAGGCTTCCAAATACATTCCATGAGGCCAGACTTACCCTGATAGCAAAACCAAAGACAACAGACAAAAGAAAACTATAAGCCAATATCCATGAGGCACAAAGATGCAAAAATCCTTAACGAAATGTTAGCAAACCACTTCCAACAATACATTAAAAGGATTACTCAACACAATCAAGTAGAAGTAATCCTGCGGATACATGGATAGTTCCATTATTTGCAAACCAATTACACATTTATAAGAGGAAGGGTAAAAACCATATGATCTTAACAGATGCAGACAAAGCATTTGACAAAATTCAACATCTGTTCATGATAAAAACTCAACAAGGTGAGTTTAGAGGGAACACACCTCAACATAATAAAGGCCATACTTGAATTTGCAGCTTACACTCAGTGGTGAAAAACTTGGAGTTTTTAACTCTATGATCAGGAGCAAAACAAAGATGCCTACTGTCATCACTTTCGTTCAACATAGTACTAGAAGTCCTACCCACAGCAATCAGATAAGAAAAAGAAATAAAAGAAACCCGTATTTGTAAGGAAGAAGTTAAAATGCCACTATTTACAGGTGACATAATAGTATAAAAAGAAAAACCTTAAAGACTACACCAAAAAGTATTAGAATTCAATAAAGTTACAGGATATAAAATTAATATACAGAAATCAGCTACATTTCTATATACTAATAATGAAGTAGCAGAAGAATAAATCAAAAACACAATTCCATTTATGATTGTGCCAAACATAATAAAATACCCAGGAATAAACTTAATCAAGGAGGCAAAAAAAACCTATACTCTGAGAACTGTAACACACTGATGAAAGAAATTAAAGATTACACAAGCAAATGGAAACACAGGGCTCACAGATTGGAAGAATACTGGTAAAATGCCTACTACACAAAGCAATCTACAGATGCAGTGCAATCTCTATCAAAATACCAACAGCATTTTTCACAGAACTAGAACAAATAATCCTGAAGTTTGTGTGGGAACAACAAAAGACCTCAAACAGCCGAAAGAACAAAGCTGGATTTCAAATCTCACATTTCAAGATATACCAGTGTAATAATTAAAACAGTACGTTATTGGCACAAAAGTAGACACAGATCAATGGAACAGAATAGAGGGCCCAGAAACAAACCCATACTTCTATGCTCAATTAATCTATGACAAAGGATCCAAGAAAATAACATTGAAGAGAAAGATAGTTTCTTCAGTAAATGGTGCTGGACCACTTTCTTACACCATGTACAAAACCAACTCAAAATGGATTAAAGACTTAAAAACGTGAGAACTCAAACTATATAATGCCAGAAGAGAACAGGGACAGTAATTTCTTTGATATTGGCCATAGCATATGTCTCCTAACACAAGAGAAAAAAAGCAAAAATAAATTATTGGGATCAAACCAAAATAAAAAGCTTTTGCACAATGAAGAAAATCATCAACAAGCCTTTGCACAATGAAGAAAAACATCAATAAAACTAAAAGATAACCTACTGAATGGGAAAAGATATTTGCAAATGACATATGCAATAAAGGATTAGTATCTAATCTCGTACCCAATACTCGTACCCAATACTACTGAATTGGTATCCAAAACTGATAAAGAACTTCTACATCTCAACACCAAAAAACCCCAAACAATCCAATTAAAAAATGGGCAAAGGACCTGAATAGACATTTTTCCAAAGAAGACATACAAATAGCCAATAGAATCATGAAAAGATGCTCATCATCCCTAAACATCAGGGAAATACAAATGAAAATCACAGTGAGAGATCACTTCACACCTGTCGGAATGGTTAAAATCCAAAAGACAAGGGCGCCTGGGTGGCTCAGTGGGTTGGGCCGCTGCCTTCGGCTCAGGTCATGATCTCAGGGTCCTGGGATCGAGTCCCGCATCGGGCTCTCTGCTCGGCAGGGAGCCTGCTTCCCTCTCTCTCTCTCTGCCTGCCTCTCTGCCTACTTGTGATCTCTCTCTCTCTCTCTCTCTGTCAAATAAATAAATAAAATCTTAAAAAAAAAAAAAATCCAAAAGACAAGAACAACAAAGGCCAATGGGGTGAAAAGGGAACCCTTGCGCGCAACATTGGTGGGACTACAATTGGTGGAGCCACCCTGGAAAACAGTATGGAGGTTCCTCACAAAATTAAAAATAGAATTACCATGTGATCCAGTAATTTCACAACTGGGTATTTACCCAAAGAAATTGAAAACACGAATGTGAAAAGATATATGTATCCCTGTTCATAGTCAAGATACAGAAGCAACCCACGTGTCCACAGACAGATAAACGGATAAAGAAGATGTGGTATATATACAAAATGGAATGTTACTCAGCCAAAAGAAGAATGAGAACTTGCCATCTGCAACAGTATGAATGGGCCAAGAGGGTATTATGATAAGTAAAATAAGTTAAAGACAAATATCCTAAGATTTCACTTGTATGTAGAACCTAAAAAACAAAACAAAGGAATAAACAAAGCAAAAGCAGAAACTGATCCACAAATACAGAAAACAAATTTATGTTTGCCAGAGGGGAGGCAGGTGGGGGATGGGTAAAATGGCATGAAGGGGAGTGGCAGTACAGGCTTACAGTTATGGAATGAGTAAGTCATGGAGTAAAACGTACAGCACAGGGAATATTAGTCAATGGTACTGTAACAGCATTGCGCGGTGACAGATGGTAGCTACACCTGTAGTGGGTAGTACAGTGCACAGATTTATGGAATCACTATGTTGTACACCTGACACTCATGTAACATTATGTGTCAACTCTACTTCAGTTTGAAAAACTGTGAACTCACCAATGTCTTTACAACAATTATCACACATTCTGTTGCGTGCTTCTGAATTCCACACTTCATCAAAAAGTTGAGGTATCAATACATGGCGACACCTGCAAACACATTTAGAGATACAAATTATGAACTGACCTATAAGTTTTAAGAATCCCTATTTCAAAACACAGAGTTATACATTATATTAGTTTCCTAATGCTGTCATAACATTACCATAAGCTTCATAGCTTAAAACAACACAGATTTATGATTTTACACTTCTACAGGTTAGAAGCCTGACATGGGTCTTCCTGGCTTACATTCAAGGTGTCAGCAGTGATGGATTTCTTCTGGAGGCTCTAAGGGAGAATGTGTTTCTTTGTCCTTTCGTTTCTAAAGACTGCTTAAATTCCTTGGCTCATGTCCCCCTTTCTTCCATCTTCAAAGACAACAAGTATCACTCTGACCGTTCCTGCTTCCTTCCACATTTAAGGACCCTTATTATTATACTGGACCCACCCAAACAACCCAGGGTTATATCCCTATTTTTAAGGTCAGCTGATTAGCAACCTTAATTCACATCTGCAATCTTAATTCCTGTTTGCCATGGAAGGTAAATAAGAGTTCCTAGGAATTTGGGTGTAGATAGCTTTGGGGGACTATTCTACCTACTACATACAATTTTTTTTTCCAGATGTACCTGACAACATTGTTTTTAGAAGCTGTCAGAGATTCACGTTGAGATTCAATATTTTGCAACTATTAGAAGATATCAAATCATTTTCTTGTATTTTACAATGTCAGTTTGATTCTAAACCCTAAAATATGCTTCATGAGAGTCTACTGGGTATCTAAGGCAATTTTCATTTTCTTATTTCCTTAATGAGATTGTTGTACTACCTATAGAAAAGAAATTTTCTGGGGCGCCTGGGTGGCTCAGTGGGTTAAGCTTCTGCTTTCGGCTCAGGTCATGATCTCAGGGTCCTGGGATCGAGCCCCGCATCGGGCTCTCTGCTCAGCAGGGAGCCTGCTTCCTCCTTTCTCTCTGCCTGCCGCTCTGACTGCTTGTGATCTCTCTGTCAAATAAATAGATTAAAAAAAAAAAAGAAAAAAAAATTTTCTGTCACTGTCCAATAACTGCTTATCAGTTCAAAATTTCTGAATCCTTTTTAGGATTTTAGTATTTAGTATAAAGATATATAAAGGATTTTAGTATAAAGGATTTTAGTTTAAAGTATAAAGCCCCTAAAAATTTTTTTTTTAAAGATATCCTTGGCTGGGGCACCTGGGTGGCTCAGTCGTTAAGCATCTGCCTTTGGCTCAGGTCATGGTCCCAAGGTCCTGGGATCAAGCCCCAACTGAGTCAGGCTCCCTGTTCAGTGGGGAACCTCCTTCTCCCTCTCCCACTCTCCCTGCTTGTGTTTTCTTTCTCACTGTCTCTCTTTCTGTCAAATAATTTTTTTTTTTAAGAGAACCTGTTTAAAAAAAAAAAAAAAAAAAAAGATGTCCTTGGTGCCTTCTAAAACATCTGCCTGCATTAATTAGTGTCTGGTTTTAATCCTGAAATTTTCATAAGATGAAATCTTACAAATAGGATGGTATGGTGGCTTTGTATTGTACCAATTATCAGCATTTGCTTCCTTCTATGATTCTGGGTTAGGATTGGCCACAAGTGAACTCTGCTTCAGACTTGGGAGGTAGAAATGAATCAGCAGCCAGCTTTGCATTCAGATGGTTGATGTAATGTCAGCTGCTACTGCGGTTCATTCACATTGTCATGGATCTGGTGCCTCATCTTCTTGGCTTCGGGTAGAAGCCAGTTCCTCCAGCTCCCGCAGAATCTCTTTGGGTAGCAGCTTGACCCACAGCTTCCTCAGCTTTTCTGAATCCTTGTTCTGTATTTTCTATGCCATATTCTGTAATTTTCTATGGCAAGTGCACCAGCTCTTCTGCAGGGCTCCAGAAGTCAGAGCCTTGGAGGCAATGACTCACCAACATAAGGCCAAGCAAGAGACAGATGGGTTCCACTTTTTCCTCACTACTTTCAGCTCTTATTGATCCTGCCATACTTGGGTTTCCATCTTCCTGTTTCTACTGTGGGCACCGCTAACTTCAGGACCAGTAATGGACTACTTAACCACATCCCATGATCATGTAGGAACTAATTCCTATAATAAACCCCTTATACCACTCATAATGATTCAGCTTCTCCGAGTGAACCCTAACCAACACCAAATGTTGTTCCAGAGGAAAAGAAAGTTAAAAGTAGGTTCTCTAAATTGCTTCTATGACACCTAGAATAGTCTCTGATTTAAACATTTAAAGGCATTAATGACACTCACCTGCAGTGGTAAAAGGGACAGTGGTATTCCATGACACAGAGTAGACAAAGTTGTGTGAATTATAATCTAGACTCCAGTAATTGAGTATTTAGAGAGGGAAAGGCTCTGGGTGACCAGGTGTTTTCTGTCACAGAACATTTTTGTGAGAATAATGAGGTTGATTGCCTGCCCCTAAATATGCTGAAGAACCTGGGAGAAATGCAGGATTTGCATAAAGGGACCTCAAAGTCTCTTTGTCCTAAAAGAACCCCTTATCTCCTGTAGCTACTGGGCCAAGATTACTGAATACCAGCATTCTGCAGGGTGCTGAATTACAATGCAAACTGAACTCTCAGCCTTGCACAGACTCTTTTGTTAAAGTTAGGGCACTGATTAGGAAGAAATGAGACTCTGCAAATGCGAAGGGAACATCTGGGCAGACTCCAATGAAGCAGGCAGGGGACAAGAAACCACTAAAATCTGCCAAGTCTCTCCAGTCCCTCCTCCTCTTTCTCAGACAGCTTCCCCCTGTCTGAATGCCTGTGATGGTCTTTCCTGAAAGAGTTGCCTCACAAGGGATTGCTAAGTCCCACTAAGAATCTGCCATGCCGGGGCGCCTGGGTGGCTCAGTGGGTTAAAGCCTCTGCCTTTCGCTCGGGTCATGATCCCAGGGTCCTGGGATCGAGCCCTGCGTCGGGCTCTCT
This sequence comes from Meles meles, assembly GCF_922984935.1. Lineage (NCBI taxonomy): Eukaryota > Metazoa > Chordata > Mammalia > Carnivora > Mustelidae > Meles > Meles meles. Next base: position 63,939,902 of record NC_060072.1, read on the forward strand.
GCTTGGCAGGGAGCCTGCTTCCTCCTCTCTCTCTCTCTGCCTGCCTCTCTCCCTACTTGTGATCTCTATCTGTCAAATGAATAAATAAAATCTTAAAAAAAAAAAAAAAAAAGAATCTGCCATGCCACCTCTCAGTGCTTCGAGAATAGCAAGCCCTAGAGAATGATGTACAAATGACACATGAAACACACCAAGAGTTGTACTTGCCAATATATATAAGCATTCCTCATTTTATCATGCTTAGCTTTACTGTTTTGTAGAAATTGAGATTTTTAAGAAACTGACAGTTTGTGGCAACCTGTGTTGAGCTCGTCTAGGGGCACCATTTCTCTAACAGCCTTTGCTCACTTCATGTCTCTGTATTATATTTGGTAATTCTTGCAATATTTGAATCTTTTTTATTATTACAATTGTTATGGTAATCTGTGATCAGTGCTCTTTCAAACTACTATTGTAATTGCTTTGGGGAACCACAAACTACACCTATAGGACAGAAATCTTAATAAATGGTGTACGTGTTCTAATTGCTCCAACAACCAGCCATTCCCCAGTCTCTCTCCCATGGCCCTCCCTATTCCCTTAGACACTTCTATATGGAATTAGGCCAGTTAATTACCCTACAATGGCCATTGTTCAAATGAAAGGAAGAGTTGCACATTTCTCACTTTAAATCAAGAACTAGAAGTGATTAAGCTTAGTGAGCTAAGCTTAATGTCAAAGCCAACACAGGCTGAAAATTAGGCCTCTTGAGCCAGTTAGCCAAGTTTTGAATGCAAAGGCAAAGTTCTGGAAGGAAATTAAAAGTGCTACTCCAGTGAACATGAATGGTAAGAAAGTAAAAAAGTTTTAATGTTGATATGGAGAGAGGTTTGGTAGTCTGGATAGAAGATCAAACCAGCCACAACATTCCCCCAAGCTAAAGTCTAATCCAGAGCAAGGCCCCAACTCTCTTCAATTCTGTGAAGGCTCAGAAAGCTGAGGAGGGTGCAGAAGAAAAGTATGAAGCTAGGACAGGTCGGTTCATGAGAGTTAAGGAAAGAAGTCATCTCTATAACAGAAAACTGTAAAGTGAAGCAGCAAGTGTTGATGTAGAAGCTATCTGGAACATCTGGCTAAGATAATGCATGAAAGTGGTTACGCTCAACAGATGTTCATTGTAGAAAAAATAGCCTTATATTGGAAAAAAGATGCCATCTAGGACTTTAATAGCTATAGAGGAGAAGTCAAAGCCTAGCTGCAAAGCTTCAAAGAATAGGCTGACTCTCTTGTTACAAAGTAATGCAGCCAATGTTCACTTCCCATTCTAAATTGTGTTCTGTGAACCTGGATGGCAGCACATCTATTTATAATGTGTTTACTATATACTTTAAGCCCATTGTTGAGACCTAGTGTTCAGGGGGGAAAGAAAAAAGAAAAAAAAAATATATATCTATATATATATATTCATTGACAATCTATGTAATTATCCAAAAGCTCTGACGGAGAGGTCCAGAGAGATTCATCTTGTTTTCATGCCTGATAATACAACATCCATCTGTAACCCATCAGTTAATAAGTAATTTTTAAGTAATTTTTGACTTTCAAATCTTACTATTTACAAAATACATTTCATAAGGCTACTACCGCAGATAGGGATTGCTCTGATGGATCTTGGCCAAGTAAACTGAAAACCTTCTGGAAAGGACTTGCCACTCCAGATGCCATTCAGAAAATTTGTGATTCATGGGAAGAGGTCAAAATATCAACATTTTTTTTTTAAGATTTTATTTATTTTTATTTATTTGACAGAGAGAGATCATAAGTAGGCAGAGAGGCAGAGAGAGGAAGGGAAACAGGCTCCCTGCCAAGCAGAGAGCCCGATGTGGGACTCGATCCCAGGACCCTGAGATCATGACCTGAGCCGAAGGCAACGGCTTAAACCACTGAGCCACCCAGGCACCCACAAAATATCAACATTAACAGGAGTTCAGAAGAAGTTGATTCCAACTCTCATGGATGACTATGAGATTCAAGATTTCAGTGAAGGAAGTCACTGCAGCTATGGTGGAAAGAGCAAGAGAACTAGAATGAGAAGTGGAGCCTGAAGTTAATTGCTGCAACCGCATGATAAAACTTTAACAGAGAGGAGTCATCTTATGGATGAATGAAGAAAGTGGTTTCTTAAAGATGCTGTGAAGATTGTTGAAAGGACAACAGAGGCTTTAGAATATTACATAAACTTAGTTGATAAAGACATAGAAGACTTTGAGAGGATTGGCTCCAATTCTGAAAGTTCTACTGTGGGTAAAATACTATCCCATGTACAGAAAAATCACGAAAGGAAAAGTTCATGATGTAGCTGACTTAACTGTTTTAAGAAATTGCCACAGCCACCTCAACTTTCAGCAACCGCCACACCAGTTAGTCAGTAGCCATCAACATCAAGGCAAGACTTTTCAGCAGTAAAAATATTACACTCACCGAATGCTCAGATGATAGCTAGCATTTTTTCAGCAATAACATTTTTAATTAAGGCATGAACATTCTTAAGACATTCTAATGCATACTTAATAGACCACAGTTTACTGTAAATATAATTTTTATATGTACTAGGAAACCAAATAATTCTTTGACTTGCCTTGTTGTGATACTGGCTTTATTGCAGTGGCTGGAAACAAACCTGTAAGATCTCTGAGGTATGCCTGTATCACCAGAAAAGTAAGGAGTAAGTGTAAGAATAGATCCTAAGGGTACTAAACCATAGTGAACAGAATAAAATATTGAATGAACCCAAATTTACTGATATGGACTCAATACAGAATTCTGGTTTATTATGTTAAATACAGTGGACAGTAGTGGCTCTAATAATTTATTTGTTGCTTGCTAGAAACTGACTCCAAAGATGAATACCAGAAAGTTGGGCTGGAACGACACAGGTGTAGATTCCAATGACACCGAAGGACTAGAACTCTCAGGGTTATACTCTAAAAGAGGGAGGCTTAGGGACATGGGAATGCCAGAGAGTGGATGATAGTCTACCTGGTCATCCACTCTCTTGCTATCCTGAGGGAAGATCCAGAGGACACTCCCTTCACCAAGGCTATGAGAAATACACTCACGAGTGGAGTCCCAGCACCCCTGAAGAGCTCTTTTCTGTAAGCTAGGAATAACAATGGAAGTACTGCCTCTGAACTAAACTACCTGAATCAATGAGAATGATGGATTCCAAGGTATGGTGGTTAATGGTAGCAATTCAGTTCACAACCAAAGGAAAGGTACATGTGGTTGCTATAATATGCAACAGAGCAACACAGTAATCAGTATAGTCTAACCCAAACAGAATTCCGGCATTGGCTAGATACTCATGATGTCCTTGAAAGAGATTACGTGTTTTAAAAATGCAGAATACAAAGTCCTGATTCCAATACATGTAAGTTTGACTTGAATCACTAGAGTATCACAGTCCTTCAACCAGCTCCCAGAAACAAGCCAATTTATGGACCCAGAGTCCTTTGAATAAAGTGGAGGTTGGGGCCCTTTGAGGAAGGCCTCTATTACACAACTAAAAACTTATGTAGGAAATCTTCACACTAGTGTTCTCCAGAGCAACTTATCAGGGTAACTGTGTATTTAGGAAAGTAAAATAACATCTCAGAAATTATTGGACATTAACTCAGAACTGACAGTTCCTGGATAACTAAAATGCCATGGTGATCTACTCGTCAGAACAGGAACTGGACTTATCCAAGTCACGTGATCAGTACTGTTTTGCTCAGGTCCATCACAGAGCAGGCTCAAGTGGTTCTCTAACCCACTCTGTGGTTACTTCCCAGGTTCCAGATTGAATTAGAACAGATATATTTAGCAACTAACCAAATCCACATACTGGTCCCCTGGCCTATTAGGTAAGAACTATTATGGTAAGAAAGACCAAGTGGAAGCCAGTATAACTGCCCTTACCTACCAAAACAGGCTGTTTGTCTCATAGATAGGATTCTTGGACCTAGGAATTGGGTTGGAAATGGGAGTGGCTCCTCTTATTTTTACCCTCTAGTGATCCTCAAATGAAATGTTGCTTTCCATCCCTGAAACTTTTGAACTTTGCTGGTTTAGAGACCTTGGCAAGGAAGGGATGCTTCTGCCAGGAGAAAAAGCAATGGTCATATTTAAATGACGTGGACTGCCTCTTGACCAATTTGAACTCCTCATGCCAATATATCAACAGGCAAAGAAATGGATTACTATATTGTCTGGGATGAGTGATTCTGACTATTAAAGAGACATACAATTGCTGTGACAGTACTGAAGTAAGGAGTAGGTCTTAAATGTAGGGAATCCCCTAGGGTACCTTCTAGTATTCCCATGTCCTGTGATTAAAGTTAATGGAAAACTCGAAAGCCAAATACAAGCAAACTGCTAAGGCATGTCTAGGGTATGTGGATACCAGACATTTGTGACTACATGAGGTACCTGCTAAGAGCAAAGGAGTAAAGAATGGAAAACTAAAGAAGATAGTTATAATATCTAATGACCACATGAGCAGGTGAGAAACAGAGGACTATAAGCATTTCTTCCTTATTTTGTTGTTGGTGATGGTAGGTATGTATGTATGTATTTGGATCCCTTTTCCTATTCTGCCAACATCTAAAATAAAATGTTAATAGTAGCTGACTTCATATCTCAGGATTTAAGTGAGAAGATTTTCAAAAAGAATGTGATTCAGCAAGAAGAGGGATGAGCAGCATCCAAAGATGTATAACAAGAACATGTGCCTTCTTCTGGGGACAGGATTAGTTTATATTTGGTTGTTCCAGGGACAACTGTGCTTCCTTGAGCAGCCAGAGATCTGGAGGGCAGAAATGAAACAGTTGGCTTATTTTCCAATTTAAAAAGGTTAGTGTAAGGTCAGGCCTGGTAAACTTACTGGCATAGGACAGCGCTGGGCCCACAACTCTGGCTGCTACTAGATATCCCTGGGGAAAGAGCAGAGTCTGCAGCTACTCCAGAGCCTGTTGGTTCTCCTTCAGCTTCTCTAAATCCTCAGCCAAGCAGTATGCAACCCCATGGGCAGTACACCAGCTCTTTTGCAGGTCTCCTGCATCATTCAAATCGGACACTTTGAGGCAATGAGACTAATACAGGTTCTGTTAAGAAACAGGCCTTTGATTTGGTACTGACCCATCCTTAGTTCCACATTATCTGCTGAGGAAAGGAAATCATTTGATGTAAGCCCCGAAGTAAGTGATGCAGAAGCTTCATTCAACAGAAAAGAAGACAAGTCTTGTGGCCCAGCCTCAAAAACAAAGTAAATTCCTTATTTTAGGATGAACCTTAAGGAAGGGAGCAAATGCGTTGGTACACCTTGCCTGGATCGTGGTTGATATATTCAGCTATATATCCCCTCAACCACCTCTCACCAAATGACTAGGAGGAGGAACACCCAACAGAAGAAAAATTCAGAGACTGTGATCTCTGCCACAGAACTACTGGATATGGACATAAACAATATGTCGAAAAAGGAATTCAGGGCAACAATTATCCAGGCAATGGCTAGGTTGGAGAAGACCATTAGTGGCAACATAGGATCTCTAAGGGTGGAAGTGAGAGCTGATCTGGCAGTACTAAGAAATACTATCAATGAGATCAAATCTAATCTAAATACTCGGCTAGACAGAAAAGAAGGATCAGGAGGGAGGCCTGGAACAAACAGCTTAGAAGCCATGGAAACAGAATTAGGGAAATAAATGATGCCATGAAACATTCCAATATTAGAATTATTTGGATCCCTGAGGGGATGGAGAAAGAGAGAAGACTAGAAGATATAGTTGAACAAATTGTGGATGAAAATTTTCCCAATCTGGGGAATGAAACATTTGTGTCCTAGAGGGAGAAAGAACACCCACCAAGTCAACAACTCTAGAAAGACCCCCAGACACTTAATTGTGAAACTCACAAATCATAATTTCAGACAAGAGGCCCTAAGGGAAGCTAGGGGGAAGAGATTCCTTATGTACAGAGGAAGGGCCATCAGAATAACCTGTCCACAGAAACCTGGCAAGCCAGAAATGGCTGGCAAGACATATTCAGGACACTAAATGAGAAGAACATGCAGCCAAGAATACTTTATCCACCGAGGCTAACATTCAAAATGGATGGAGAGATAAAGACCTTCCAAGGGTGGAGAGGGGGGTGTTCTATAAAAGAAGAAAGAACCCAAGAGTGACACAGAACAGAAATTTACAGAGACAACCTATAGAAACAAGGACTTCACAGGCAACATGATGTCAATAAAAACTTACCTTTCCGGGCACCTGGGTGGCTCAGTGGGTTAAAGCCTCTGCCTTTGGCTCAGGTCATGATCCCAGGTCCTGGGAACGAGTTCCGCATCGGGCTCTCTGCTCAGCAGGGAACCTGCTTCTTCCTCTCTCTCTGCCTGCCTCTCTGCCTACTTGTGATCTCTCTGTCAAATAAATAATAAATAAATCTTAAAAAAAAATCCTACTTATAAAAAAAAAAAAACTTACCTTTCAATAATCACTATCAATGTGAACAGCCTAAATGCTCCAATAAAATGGCACAAGGGAGGTGCCTGGGTGGCTCAGTGGATTAAGCCGCTGCCTTTGGCTCAGGTCATGATCTCAGGGTCCTGGGATCGAGCCCCGCATCAGGCTCTCTGCTCCGCGGGGAGCCTGCTTCCTCCTCTCTCTCTGCCTGCCTCTCTGCCTACTTGTGATCTCTCTCTCTGTCAAATAAATAAATAAAATCTTAAAAAAAAACAAAAAAAAAAACGGCACAAGGTTGCAGACTGGATAAAATGACAGGACCCATCCCAAGAGACACATCTGGAACCTAAAGATACAACCAGACTTAAAGTGAAGGGATGGAGAACCATCTTTCATGACAGTGGGCCTCAAAAGAAAGCTGGGGTAGTGATTCTCATATTAGATAAATTAGATTTTAAGCTCAAGACGGCAGTCAGAGATACAGAAGGACACTAAATCATTCTTGATGACACATTGGATCAGATGGACCTCATAGATATATACAGAACATTCCACCCTAAAACAACAGAATACTCATTCTTCTCCAGAATGGACCACATACTGTGTCACAAATCAGGGCTCAACCCATACCAAAAGACAGATTATTCCCTGCATATTCTCAGACCACAATGCTTTGAAACTGGAACTCAACCACAGAAAAAAGTTTGGAAGGAATTCAAACACTTGGAAGCTAAAAAACCATCCTGCTCAACAATGTTTGGATCAACCAGGAAATCAAAGAAGAATTTAAACAATTCCTGGAAACCAATGAGAATGAAGACACATCAGTCCAAAACCTATGGGATATGGCAAAGGCGGTCCTAAGGGGGAAACACATAGCCATCCAAGCCTCCCTCAAAAAAACTGAAAAATCCTGAATATGCCAGCACTCTTTACCCCTTAGAGAACTGGAAAATCAATAACAAATTAAGCTAACCCCACATACAAGAAGGGAAATAATTAAGATTAGAGCAGAGATCAAAGAGTTAGAAATTAGAGATACAGAAGAACACATGAACAAAACTAGAAGCTGGTTCTTTGAAAGAATTAGTAAGATTGATAAACCCCTGGCCAAACTAATCCAGAAGAAAAGAGAGAGGACTCAAATAAAATTATGAATGAAAGGGGAGAGATCACGGTTAACACCAAGGAAATAGAAACAATCATCAGAAATTATTATCAACAGTTATATGCCAATAAGTTAAGCAACCTAGATGAAATGGATGCATTCCTGGAAACCTATAAACCTCCAAGACTGAAACAGGAAGAAACTGACAATCTGAATAGACCAATATCTAGTAACAAGATTGAAGCAGTGATCAAAAACCTCCCAAAAAACAATCTAGGACCTCATGGATTCCCTGGGGAATTCTACCAAACATTCAAAGAAGATATAATACCTATTCTCCTGAGGCTGTTTCAAAAAACAGAAACAGAAAGAAAACTTCCAGACTCTTTCTATGAAGCCAGCATTACCCTGATCCCCAAACCAGGCAAAGACCACACCAAAAAGGAGAATTTCAGACCAATATCCCTGATGAATATGGATGCCAAGGTTCTCAACAAGATCCTAGCTAATAGATCCAACAGTACATTAAAAAGATTATCCACCATGACCGGGTAGAATTTATCCATGGGTTGCAAGGATGGTTCAACATTCGCAAATCAATCAGTGTGATAGAACAAATCAATAAGAGAAGAGAGAAGAACTACATGGTCCTCTCAATTGATGCAGAAAAAGCATTTGACAAAATACATCATCTGTTCCTGATTAAAACTCTTCAAAATATAGGGATAGAGGGAACATTCCTCAACTTCATAAAATCTATCTTATGAAAAACCCACAGCGAATATCATTCTCTATGGGGAAAAGCTGACAACCTTCCATTAAGATCAGGAACATGACAAGGATGCCCACTCTTGCCACTGTTGTTCAACATAGGACTAGAAGTCCTAGCAAAAGTAATCAGACAACAAAGAGAAATAAAAGGTATTCAAATTGGCAATGAAGAAGTCAAACTGTCTCTTCTGTAGATGACATGATACTTTACATGGAAAACCCAAAAGACTCCACCCCCAAATTACTAGAACTCATACAGCAACTCAGTAATGTGGCAAGATACAAAATCATGGCACAGAAATCAGTTGCTTTCTTATACACTAACAATGAAAATACAGACAGGGAAATTAGAAAATCGATTCCATTTACTATAGCACCAAGAACCATAAGATACCTGGGAATAAACCTAACCAAAGAGGTAAAGGATCTGACTTGAGGAACTACAGAACACTCATGAAAGAAACTGAAGAAGACACAAAAAGATGGAAAAGCATTCTATGCTCATGGATCAGAAGAAAAAACACTGTTAACAAGTCTACACTGCCCAGAGCAATCTATACTTTCAATGCCACCCCAATCAAAACTCCACTGGCATTTTTCAAAGTGCTAGAACAAACCATCTTAAAATTTGTATGGAATCAGAAAAGATCCCAAATTGCTAAGAAAATGTTGAAAAAGAAAAACAAAGCTGGGGGCTTTGAAATCACGTTGCCTGATTTCAAGCTTTACTACAAAGCTGTGGTCATCAAGACAGCATGGTACAGGCACAAAAACAGACACATAGACTAATGAAACAGAGTAGAGTCCTGATATGGACCCAAAACTCTATGGTCAAATAATCTTTGACAAAGTAGGAAAAAATATCCAGTGGAAAAAAGACAGTCTCTTTGATAAATGGTGCTGGGAAAATTGGACAGTTATGTGTAGAAGAATGAAACTCGACCATTCTCTTACACCATACACAAAGATAAACTCGAAATGGATAAAAGACCTCAATGTGAGGCAGAAATCTATCAAAATTCCAGAAGAGAACATAAGCAGTAACCTCTTCGACATTGGCCACAGCAACTTCTTTCAAGACGTGTCTCTAAAGGCAAAGGAAACAAAAGCGAAAATGAACTTTTGGGATTTCATCAAGATCAAAAGCTTCTGCACAGCAAAGGAAACAGTCAATAAAAAAGAGGCAACCCACAGGATGGGAGAAGATATCCGCAAATGACACTTCAGACAAAGGGCTGATATCCAAGATCTATAAAGACCTCCTCAAGCTCAACACCCAAAAAACAGATAATCACAACAAAAAAATGGGCAGAAGACATGAACAGACACCTCTCCAAAGAAGACATACAAATGGCTAACAGACACATGAGAAAATCACATAAAGATCACATAAAGTCATCAGGGAGATTCAGATCAAAACCACATTGAGATACCACCTTACACCAGTTAGAATGGCCAAAATTAACAGGACAGTAAACAACAAGAGTTGGAGAGGATGTGGAGAATTCCTCTTACTCTGTTGGTGGGAATGCAAGTTCGTGGAGCCACTCTGGAAAACAGTGTGGAGATTCCTTAAGAAACTAAAAATAGATCCTGCAATTGCACTATTAGGTATTTACCTCAAAGATACAGATATAGTGAAAAGAAGGGCCATATGTACCCCAGTGTTCATAGCAGTGTTCATTGTAGCAATGGCCACAATCGCCAAACTGTGGAAAGAGCCAAGATGCCCTTCAATAGACAAATGGATAAAGAAGATATGGTCCATATATACAATGGAATATTATGCCTCCATCAGAAAGGATGAATATCCAACTTTTGTATGAACATGGATGGGACTGGAGGAGATTATGCTGAGTGAAATAAATCAAGCAGAGAAAGTCAATTATCATATGGTTTCACTTACTTGTGGAGTATAAGGAATAACATGGAGGACATCAGGAAAAGGAAAGGAAGAGTGAATTTGGGGAAATCGGAGGAGGAGATGAACCATGAGAGGCTGTGGATTCTGAGAAACAACCTGAGGGTTTTGGAGGGGACAGGGATGGGGAGATGGGTGAGCCTGGTGATAAGTACTAAGGAGTGCACATATTGCATGGAGTACTGGGTGTGGTGTATAAACAATGAATCTTGGAACACTGAAAAAAATTAAGTTAAATTTTTTAAAAAAGAAAGAAACAGGATTCATCTTCACGGCTACAGTTTGTTTTTGCATTCCCCACTGTGCATCCGCCTTTTCTTCCTGACTGCCGGCTCTGCTGACTTCAGGCCCAGTGCCTGACACACAGGCAAACATATGCCAGGGAAGAGCTTGACCACTTCACATAATCACATAAGGTTAAATCCCTCTAGTAAATCCCTTATATCACTCACAGTGCCTCTGCTTCTTTGATCAAGCCCTACCCTGACAGAGAACTTCCAACTCAAGATGGCAACATAGGAACAGCTTGAACTCATCTCCACAGACACAAGTTAATAGAGCAATTCCTCCTAAAGAAGAATTTGGGATGGACTGAACAGCTTCAGCACAACAAAAGGTACAAAGATCACATAAAGAACAAGACCGACAGACACTCTAACAAAGGAAACACACCCACCCCCCTCGAATGCTATGGAACTGCAGTGGAAGGGATGCACTGAGGGGCTGTGAGCAGACTCATCTGCCCTGGCACACAGGGAAAAATGTCACAGTTTGAGAGGAAAACTAGAATATAAAGGAACCAGCCTTAGGACCCTACCAAATGGTGGGGCAGCTCTTAGAACTCTCTTCAGATCTGAGGGGCTGGCAAGTGCCATGGTTTCCGTTCCCAGTACACCTTGACAGCACAGACAGGAGCAGGTTTCAGATGCCATTGCTGGCCCGCTGCCTCAGTGAGAGCCCTGAGCCTCTAACCCATATCAAACTTGGACCCTCTAGGGCACAGAAAAAAACACTGCAGTTTAAAAGATCAACTAGAATATAAAGTATCCAGCTCTAGAATTCCACCATATGGTATGGAAGCTGCTAGAGATTCTCTGGATTAGAGGGCCTTATGAGTGCCAGATTCTATGTTCCCCTCTACCTTCATAGCATGGATGGGAGCATGACCCAGGCACCCTAGCCAGCCTACCGCCTCTGTGAGCACTGGTCCCCTAGTCTACATCATCCCAAGCCATCCTAGTCATCCCAGCAAGACAGTCCCAACCCAGTGCACACTGTAGCACCTCTGGTCAGTGCTCCCTATAGGTACAGCCATCTCACCAAAGTGATCAGGCACAAAGCACCCTGGAAAAATCCAGACCTGCACCATGTTGGCTCCAGATAACACACTAGGTCACCATAATGCACAGTACTCCAAGACCTCCTGACTCATGTTCTCTTCAACTCCAGCCACTCAGTGAGAGCATCACTTACACAGAGCACCACAGGAACCTCTCTGCCTTGAAATCTTTTAATTGTCATTCTGGTTGAATGGGTAACTAAGTATTATTTCAGAGTAACCTATAATTGTATGTGACCAAATGTTTTAAATCTTCTGACATTTTCAAAAAACTTCCCCAAACTGACTTTTGAATGAAGTAAAAAGAGAAATGTTATTTTATGTAGATTTTTTGATATATTAATTTGCATTGGAAACACTGTCAAAAATGTTTTACCTTAGATCATAAGTTATAATGGGTATATTATTAAATAACTAATTCAAAGATTATGTGAAATTCCTAAAAATCTGACATGTCCTGGCATAATGTTATCTAGTCATAATTCCAGCTATTATGTTAAAATATTATAGATCACAAAAATAACCAATTTTATTTCTCAATTCCATTTGCGTGTGTGTGTGTGTGTGTGTGTGTGTGTGTGTGAATACTCACCAGATCTTTAATCATGACTATTTTAAAATTTTTTTCTCACTCATTGACAGTTATTGTTTTCCTGTTATTTTCATAAATGTGTTCCTTTTACAAAAGTGCTTCACCTGCAAGGGAATTCATGGAAAAGACTGATAAGTATAGGTCTGATAACTTCAAGATCGTAACACTGAATGGGTAAGAATTTCTAGCTCCAATAGAAAAGTGATACATATGTTGCTAACCCAAGCTGAAGCAAGTCAAGAATTATTACAGGAGACTGAACTAAAGATGATTATAATTTTATGACTTCATTTAGAACATTGTTAATTCCTTAATGTTTTGTTTTCCAGATTTAAAGGACCCTGTTTTCTCCTCTGTTTTAAGCTATCTATACCTTACAGCACTTCAGTAAAATATACTTTTGTAAACAAAGGTTGAAACAAGTGTCTTTCTCCCTACTTGATCCCTCCAGAATTCAGAAATTCTTTTAGAATATCCTTATTTTTTATGACAATTTACATAAGCTTTAGTTGTTCCCTTTATAACAGAACACAATTAGACAAGTTCTAATCTTGGCTTCATAGCCTAAAGAGATTTGAAAAGTTCAATCTAAGATTCCTTATAAAAAGTTTCAGCACAGCAGATTTAAAAGTGTCTATCTGGCCAGTCACTGTTCTTGCTGTACTTATGTAAATAATCAGCCAAATTTTTGAAACTAGACTTAATTTACAAACAAGTTAGTCTTACTGTAGTTATCTTTAATAAAAAACAGGGACAATTTCAAAGAGAAAAATGATGTTTCAGTAATACACCTTTGTATTATCAGATTCCAGTGCTCTTAACTGTCCTAGAGGTTTTGTTTTCAACCCACAAACTGAACTGGATCCTGAATTCTAGCTTCCTCCAATATTTGGCTAGAACTCTCTGAACTATCATCTCCAATTTTCTCTCACTCTTCTAACGGGAATCACCATGAAAATAAAACTGCCCTTTTCCCGAAGTCATGCAAACTAATAAATTATGGTTTTTTTAAATATATTTTTTTATTTATTTGACAGGGAGAAATCACAACTAGGCAGAGAGGCAGGCAGAGAGAGAGGAGGAAGCAGGCTCCCCACGGAGCAGAGAGCCCGATGTGGGGCTCGATCCCAGGACCCTGGGATCATGACCCAAGCCAAAGGCAGAAGCTTTAACCCACTGAGCCACCCAGGTGCCCCGAAGTCAAGCAAACTAAAATGGAACAATTTCACATAAACTTCAGAGAAACCACGAAAACAGCTCATGTGAGGGCAGTCTTCTTGTCTGTTGCCCTGTGGCCATGCAGCAAGAGACATTCACACTGGAAACCAGGAAAATCTGACAGATTGCCATTCTTGCCCTCACTCCATCTGAAGATGTCTTAAGCCCAATATTTATAAATGTTCTAAACTAGCTGATCTCCAAACTCAGTGAATTTATAATTTGCTTTAACTATTAACCTTTGTTTTCCTTTCGTTTTCATAGAAATGCCTCTCATTAAATCACCTTTCTGCTCGCACCATATAGAGCCCTAATTTGGGTGAAAAGTTCACCTGTCACACTGACTCTTAAAATAAAACATCATGTTATGCTTATGTAAATGCTTTTTAAAAACAAATCCATTTGATTTCTTTAGTTGGTTAAATCTTGGCACCTGGGAATCTGCTTTGGGAATTTTTCACTCCTTGGCTATTATTCTCCTTCGGTCATCTTATTTACCTAATACATTGTCTACTCCTAGGGTTTTAAAGGCCTTGCAGCAGCCACTCATACGCCAAATGGTATCCATCAGGATCAGACAATTGATGACAAGGGATCAGACACCACATAAATAATGAAGAGGTGAGTGACTACTACATGGACCTCAGCCTGATGATTCAACTAATGGCAACAGCAAGTATATGATTCTTCAGCCTTAGTACATCAATGATAGAAACTGAAAAATGATACTGTACTGGTTGGTCATCCTCTCAGTCTGCTGAGAGAATGATCAAAAGGGAAGAATTGTTAAAAGCAAAAACAAAACAAAACCAAAAAAAGAGAACAGCCTTGAAAATTCCCTGAGCAGACAAAACCAGTTTAGACATACAACTTAATTTATTTTGTAAGACTAACTTCACCTGGATAATTACTAGTATATACCTCTGGAAAACACAAGCAAAAACCGTTTCCCAAGGCTGATATGAAGTAACCACTAACCAATTCCTTGTCACCTCGGGAAATGCTCCTATTCTAATCACTGTGGAGATTGCTTGGAACAACATGCCCCTGATCCCCATTCCCGTTTTGGCTTGAGCGCTCCCGGTTCCCCAGCTGTTCTGTGGTGAGTGCACAACAGACGTTTACTAATGACTACTTCAGGGACCCACCGGAGTTCCGTCTGCTATTTCCGAACTCCCGACAGCACCACAGTAAATACTTCGCGGGGGTCACAGCCGGTCATTGGGACTGAAGCAAACACCGCTGAGGAACCTCAGGCTAGAGCTGACGCCCGCCCCCCTCTCCCCAGCACCGGCCTTTAGAAAACAACAGCTCCCCTATGCTCGAGCGTCCCCCGGTGGTGCTGCCTGTATACAGACTCCGGTAACCTAGCTTCCTGCGTGGGCAAGGCTAGAGATGGGGGGAGGCAGTCCGACGCGCCCCTCAAGGACCAAGTTCCATCAGAGACCAGCGAGGTCTTCTCCCGTCTCTCTCCTACCGATGTATCCGTGAACGGAAGTGACCCGCGACACACCGGCTCACCCTCAGGGAGGGAAAGGCAATGAGCCCGTTCAAAACATATTTATCCCGAACCTCTCCCCAGGGATTAAAGGACCCCTTCACCACCACCCAGCCCAGCCGCCTGGCTCTCCAACCTCAAGGCGCCAGCCCCCAGGACCACCACTGACGGTTTTCCGCCGATCTCCGCTGAAAACTTCCCGCCTCAAGCCTTTACTCCTTCTACAGCTCCGAGCACACGCCTTTTCAGGTAGGTCTCAACCAATTACAAGTGACACCCTTCTCTAATTGGTGAAGAGGAGAGACCACTGCGTGCGTCATCGAACCAGGCTACAGGTAGCTGGTTCACATTGGGGGCGGGCTTAGCCAATGGGAAGCGGTCTTGAAGCTGGGACGGGGGCGGTGCGTGTTTCCTGAAGAGGCGGGGGCTCTCCCCTGGGCTGTTTCCCCTGTATCTTTTCTCCCGACTTTGCTTCCCACCCTTGGCGCCCCTTGGTGCTGTAGCAGCTGCCGTCACTGCTGCAGCCATGATCTCCTTAACAGACGCCCAGAGTAAGGACTCGCGCCGGATCCTCACACACCCGTTCCTCGAACCCCGCCCCTCTCTCCGGGTCAATGAATAAAGCTCGCTGCGTTGGGACGGCGACCTGCGGGACTGTGCAAGGGAAGCGGGACCAGGAGGGCTGCCTGGAGGGGGCGGGAGCTGGATTTGCAGTGTCGGACTTGGGAGGAGGGTCAGTGGGATCCGGGGAGGGGGAAGTCTTTGCTGAGCGTCTGTCTTGAACCAGGGTCCCGCTGCGGTCACTCCCAGTGAGATGGGGGCTTTGTTCCTGCAGATAGTCGCAAGAGAAAGTTTGATGCAGGGTACCCTTGATTCACTCTTGGGATCGTTTGTGCACATGAGAAACTCGGGGTCCTCCACTGCCCAGATGTTCGGGTGTCACCTAGTATAGGCTTGGGTTTTTTGTTTGTTTTGTTTTGTTTTAAATATGCTTGCACTTAAATATTTTGATTATTTCGCTTTTTTCCACCTCTGGAAACAGCTTTCCAAAAATTCCCTGAAACGACTTCACTTTTCTACCACCTGTTTCCTCAATAGTAAAATACCACTTCGTGTTCAGTTGAAAGATTTCTTTCCTCAATGTTGTATATTGTGCTTTGCGGTTTGTTTTATTCTTTTAGCATCTTTCTGCCTACCACACAGTTCTCTAGGACTATCTTGTATCTAAGGTTAGCATTGCATCTAACGTTAGCATTGCTGTCTGTTACCATTTCTTTCATTATAACACTTGTATTTTTCTACGATTTTGTCAATCTTTTTTTAAAAAAGATTTTATTTATTTATTTGTCAGAGAGAGAGACACAGAGAGAGAGAGATCACAAGTAGGCAGAGAGGTAGGCAGAGGCAGAGGGAGAAGCAGGCTCCCTGCCGAGCAAGGAGCCCGATATGGGACTCGATCCCAGGACGCTAGGATCATGACCTGAGCTGAAGGCAGCCGCTTAACCAACTGAGCCACCCAGGCGTCCCCGATTTTGTCAATCTTAAGAATTTTTGTATTTATCTGTCCAACCATGTGGGTCCTATCCGTTTTAATGGTCATGAAAGCCTTTTTCTCTTCGCTTTATGTGCCACTCTTATTCTCCTTAACTTACTTTGATTTTCAAGATTTTAAGAATTAAACCGCCTATTGAAAACACTTGATTTAAAAATGTCATAGTTTATAGTGTAGTCTTACGGTTTGGATTCATGTTGAGTCTGTTTGGGATTCCCTCCCTCATTCTCTGCCCCTCCCCCTGCTTATGTGTGCTCTCACTCTCTATCTCAGAAGAAGAAGCAGAAAAAAAAAAAAAAAAAGCAAAGGGAGCGTGTTTGGACGCTTGGCAGGGAAGATTGCTCCTGTCTAGTCGAAGAAAGAATTTTTAATTAAAAAAAAAAGCGTGTCCCATTTTTCTTTTTTTTTTAAAGTATGCAGCTACAAGAGGGATGGACTTGAAGGGAGAGAGAGGTAGGGACACCCATCCAATCAACTCTTGAAGTTGATGTGGTAAGAGATACCGTAGTGACACTTGGCTTTTGCACCCCATGCAGGGCAGCAGAAATGAAGGCCAGCGAGGAAGTCCAGAATGGCCTCTAAACTAAATGAGGTGTTCATGCTGTGCTTACTGTCAGGAAGTCATTTACTAAGTTTAACCTCAGCACCTCCAACTTTAAATGATCTCTTTTTCTGTTATTTGGAAAAAAAGAAAAGAAGGACCCTTCTACTTCATTTATGTACCCCAGAAACTGCCTGCCTGCAAAATCCCCAAGCCACATTATCAAGTCTCTGAGCCACTTCTAAACTCAGCAGTCTGAGTATTCTTTGCTAAGTGAGGAACTTTGAAGGCAAGGAACCCAAAAGAATTTGTTTACATCTCTCCTTCAGGGATCATTTCTATAATTTGTTATATATATATGTATATACGTATATATATATATATATATATATAAAACAATTGTTATATATATAGAGATATATATATCTCTATAATTGGTTATATATGCATCCACTAAATATCCTTGGAGAGCTCACTCCATAAAAAACAATATGAGCAAACACTGTAGGAGAGCTCACTCCTGCTATGTGTGCCCAAAGAGAAAGGCCAAATACTAGTCTCCTGCTTTAGGTTCACTAAACCTATCTGCAACAGGTTGGGATCTTTCTAAAGGTCTGGTCTAAAATGGTTCTAGGAGACTTAAGCCCAGACCGCTCTCTGTAGGGACAACTACTGGGTCACTGCACAGAGCGGAGAGCAGGTCTGTATCCCCAAACAGTAGTGAATGGAAAAATCTGCCCCTAGCTTCCTCCAAATTCTCAAACCCCTTAAATGGGATAAGAAATGGCCAAGACCATAATGCAGCATAAATCCCTCTGTAAGATTCCACTTTTACCCTGTATTGTAAATTCCTATATTCTGTGACGACTGGGAATGGAGAACAAGAGCACAGACAATCCAAAACCATTGATAAATTTTCTAAAATCCATTTGGGTCTAAAATGTATTATGTGAAATTTTTATACAAGATTTATCTGTGTTATTGAGGCAGACATTAGATTCTTTTCCTTAACACGTACTTGTTTGGAGCTGTGTGGGAGAAACAAATCTAAGGATACAGATTCCTTGCAAAGATACTCTAGAATGGGAACTAAATAACTGAGCATGTTTAAATGGGCAGTTTCCCACCAAATTCTCAGTCACTAGGCACAGAGAAACCCGGATCTACCATGCATCCCCTGGGGGCCAGGGGGCAGGCGGCTGTCAGTCTTCCCCTGCAGCAAACACAGGGTCTCAGAGAAATGAGGTATTATGACTAACCCCTGCAGGCTCTGAGAACACTGGAGCATCTACTCTTACTTGTTAATGGTGGAATCAATTCTGTCCTTTAGTTGGTTTCAATTTGACTAATTGATTGGAAGTGGGGAGGCAATCGGACCATACACAGTGGAAGACTTCCTAGTAGGAGTGTGGGTCTGTTATCCTCTAGGATATCTTACACTGGTTGCTATAAAAGCATAGCGTCTGTTTTCTTTTAAGCTGGGTTATAGGAAAGTCTGTGCTGAGGCAGCAGGCCTGGCAAGATGACTGTCGTTCTTACTCAGTATCTACTTGAGTCTTCTCTCCTAGGCAAAGCCAGGTCCAGTATCCAGAAGGTGAGGGCTGCAGTGTTATTTAAAAAAAAAAAAAAAAAAAAGCCCTCCTGGGGTGCCTGGGTGGCTCAGTGGGTTAAAGCCTCTGCCTTTGGCTCAGGTCATGATCTCAGCGTCCTGGGATCGAGCCCCGCATCGGGCTCTCTGCTCAGTGGGGAGCCTGCTTCCCTCTCTCTCTGCCTGCCTCTCTGCCTACTTGTGATCTCTCTGTCAAATAAATAAATAAAATATTTAAAAAAAAAAAAGCCCTCCCTATATCAATGCCACTTACTATACTAGGACCTGGTATTAAGTAGACCACAAATGGTGAAATGTGTGAAGGGCTTATTGAATATTGATTCCCATTTACATGATGGCAAAACAGACAAAGAAACCTTCTCTGGATGCTTCAGACTCTTGACAAAGAGGGTGTTAGTTTGTTTTAAGAAGCCGGATCCAGGCCAATCACATCTTACAGCTCCACTTTTATTTAATAAAAGCAAGAGATGGTATGAGTGAGGAGGGGAGTGTATGGTGTCATGTCGATTTTTTAAAAAAAAGATTTTTATATATTTATTTGAGAGAGCATGAGAGAGAGAGAACATGAGAGGAGAGAAGTCAGTGGGAGAAGCAGACTCCCCGCTGAGCAGGGAGCCCAATGATGGACTCAGTCCTGGGACTCCAGGATCATGACCTGAGCCGAAGGCAGTCGCCCAATCAACTGAGCCATCAGGCGCCCTCATGCTGATTTTCAGGACTTGATCTGTTGGAGAAGCAAGAGGAATAAGAGTTAGACTTAAGAAAGGACTTTGGCATCAGACCACAGGATAAAGGAAGAGAAGAGAAAAATGGGCAGCTCCCATAGCAGGTTTAGTTTTTTCTTCTAAAAAAAGAACCTGGGGCACCTGGGTGACTCAGTGGGTTAAAGCCTCTGCCTTCGGCTCAGGCTGTGATCCCGGGGTCCTGGGATCGAGCCCCACATCTAGCTCTCTGCTCAGCAGGGAGCCTGCTTCCCTTCCTCTCTCTGCCTGCCCCTCTGCCTACCTGTAATCTCTGTCTGTCAAATAAATAAAGCTTTAAAAAATATATATATAAAAAATAAAAAAGAAATTAAAAAGAACCCTATCTGGGTGAAATAGGGAAGTGATTTTGCCAGCCAGCAACTGCCACACCAGCAAACAATGAAAGAGACTACTTTCTGCTGCAAGAGCAGAGTCATAGAGTCTTTCTTTAGGGAATCAGGGATCCAAACTTTGCCGTGCATATCCCTTACTCATATGCCAGATTTTTCCTAACCCAGCCCTTCATCTGTATGGGAATTTCCTCTCTGAATTTTTCAGAAAAAGACATTACACTAGCTTCCCCACCCCACCACCCAGTCTCTAACAGAGAAAAATTCCTTAATATTAAATCTTAGTTCAATTCACGAATTTCTTCAAAATGTTCCCTCTGGAAAATAAGCTCAAATATTTTTGTGGAAAGGAACTGACAGCTCTATTCTAGAACAGCATGAGGGGAGTGGGGGTCACAAACAACAGAGGTGAGGCTTAGAAGGTGAATCCTCTCCTGAATCTTCACCTGCACTTCAGTCAGCCTCCACTCTTCAGGTTAGACACATGACAGTACTTCTCAGTATGGAGGGCCACAGAAGCCATTTCCCTCTAGCCTAAGTGGATGGGGTGCCAAGTGATGCCAAGATGGGAGAGGTGGCAACATGGGAGAGTGAACAGAGGAGCTAGGAAATGACCAGAAATTAGCCTTCCAAGCCGCTGACCCTGTTTTAATACACCAGAGATTGGAGGAAAGAGTAGAAATCCCAGGGTCCAGAAAAAACAGACTTTGAAAGAAAATTGCCTATTGCAGCCAGAGATACATGATAGTGCTGTTATCATCACAAGGAGTAACGGTAAAACTACCCATGGTTATTGCCCTGACTGGCTGAAGCCATGATGCTTTTGCACTCCAAACAAGTTGTGTTCGAAATGAAAAATCCCTGTGGCCTTGGGTAACTATTATGGTGCAGGCCAAGATATGTAGACAAGCACAGGGCAGGGCTGCTCAAGCTTCAAGGTAGAGCCAGATCTGTGATGATCACATTGCAAAAAAGTGCAGGAAGGGGACTGGGACTTAGAACTTGAGTCCCCAATAGCAAAGGGCAAGAAGAAAGCAGGTTATGTTCTTGGCCCAGGGATCTTATTGCCAGCTTCTACAGATGGACCATCCACTTCTGTCCTCTGACCGTCTTGCTTGACTTTCACTTATGTCTTGGCCTTTCCCTCTGACTTTATCTCTCTTTTTCATTCTCTTCCCTTTCACTACCTCTCTCTCTATGTCCATCTGCATATCTTTCATATTCTCTGCCTCTACCTCGTTTTCATTATCTGTTTCTCAAACTATAACTGTGTTTATGTCTCTGTCCATGGTATCTGTCCTTCTTGTTATCCTTATGTTGTTTTGTTTTGTTTTACAGTCAGCCTCTTATATCCATCTCCTTGAGTATCACTCTCTGATTTTCTACCAGAAAGTGCTCAGGGAGCACAGAGAGGGACATTCTCTTATTTAACCCTTACAACTTGTCTGAGAAGTAGGTCTTAGTATCCCCATTTTACAGATGGGAAAATAAAATCAAGGAATCTAAATAATAAAACCCTAAGTGGTAGATCCAGGATTCAAACTTAGCCCTGCTGGCCTTAAATATCCAAACTGTAACAACTGATAAGGAAGAAAAAAAAATAAGAAGACAGGTAGATGGGAAAGATTCTGGAGAACACTAGGGAAGTAGGAGTGAGTAAGTGTTCCAGACCAGTCAGTAGGAACAACTAGATGTCAGTCCTTAACCTGCATGACTTAACGCCCAATGGACAAATTACCAGGTCTGTCAAGGAGATTATTGGCCCTGTCTTGACTTGAATGTTGGGTAGAAGGGAAAAAAAACCCACTAGCCCCAGGTGGGAAGCCCCACTACCCCCCACCCCCCAGGCCAGGTCTGGGCCTGGTCTTTCTAAACCTCCTAAAACCAATCCTTTCCAATTGAGTCCCAGATCCTTTAGGGGAAAGGCTGTCTCCTTGTGGCTTAAGATGATACTCTCTTCCTGGGTGCCTGGGTGGCTCAGTGGGTTAAAGCCTCTGCCTTCAGCTTGGGTCATGGTCCCAGGGTCCTGGGATCGAGTCCCACATCGGGCTCTCTGCTCAGCAGGGAGCCTGCTTCTCTGTCTCTCTCTGCCTACTTGTGATCTCTGTCTGTCAAATACATAAAGAAAATCTTAAAAAAAAAAAAAAAAGATGATACTCTCTTCCTAGTCAAAGACACCTGTCCATTCATTATGCATAAACAGCACCATCAAAACTGTGTTGGCTCATGGAATTCTCAGACTGGAAGACAGGTTTTTTATCTATCTCCAACAAATCTCTTGTTTTAAAACTGCAGTCCACTCCATGCCCTGCTTCCAGTACTTCACACCCTTCCTATCACAAAGATTCCTTTAGCATCCCTACCTGTCTCCTGCTAAAACCGAGTCTTGGTCAAACATCTGGATATCTGATTGCATAAGGGATGGTGTCTTTTGGCTCCCACGAGTACCTGGTGTGTGCCACAGATCATGAGATCAGATCTGTAATCTCAGCATTGTTATAAATGGAATAATTGGTCATAAAAATTATGCAGCCTGTTGGAAAAGAAATAACAACATACACACTTAGATTTCTGAGATAGCGTCTCCTGGCTAAAATTTCGTGATTTCTCCATATCCCAGTCACCAGCAATATCCCCCCACCTTCAAGTATTCCGAACATCGAGTCAGCTCCAGAAAGAAGCCTGAGACAAAATACAGATACAAAGCTCTAGCCTCAGAAGTCCTACTCAACTGAACCAACATAACCTGACTTAGAAGTTGAGGAATTAAAAAAAAATACCTAGTAAACTCTCCAATAATGGAACTGTGTGCAAATAAGTCCACATCTTAGATACCTTTTGAAATAGAAAGATGGGATTCCCTTAAAGGAAAGCGTGATCCTGATGGAGAAAATGGACAAGTTTAGGACACAAACACTACACTGAATGCTAGAGCAGTGGTTCTCAGGTCCTAGATCTGATATAAAGTACAAGAGAGATATCGTAATGAAAGAGGAAATGATCAATCCCATGCTGCCTCCCAAAGAAGAGAGAGGTGAAGGGGTATTATTATTCACTCTGAATGACTGAAATTCCTAGAAACTATTCTGAAAGGCTTGGGCTGCATTCCCCTCCTGGTCTTGACCACCAGGTCCCAGTGTCTCACCTCTCCACTCCATGTTAAGCAGTGACACTTAAGGACTATAGCATAGCCTGTGGGAAAGTTCAAAGGGCACTCCTTTTTTTTTCTTGTTTGTTTTATTGTGTTATGTTAGTCACTTTAAAATACGTCATTAGTTTTTGATGCAGTGTTCCAAGGTTCATTGTTTATGTACAACACCCAGTACTCCCTGCAATGCATGCCCTCCTTTATATCCAGCACCAGGCTCAACCAGTCCACAGTCTCTCATGATTCACCTCTCCCTCCAGTTTCTCCCAATTCACATTTCCTTTCCTTCTTCTAATGTCTTCAGGTTATTCCTTATGCTCCACAAGTAAGTGAAACCATATGATAATTGACTTTGTCTGCTTGACTTATTTCACTCAGCATAATCTCCTCCAGCCCCATCCATGTTGATACAAAAGTTGGGTATTCATCCTTTCTGATGGTTGAGTAATATTCTATTGTATATATGGTCCACATCTTCTGTATCCAGTCTTCTCTTGAAGGGCATCTTGGCTCCGTCCACAGTTTGGCTATTGTGGACATTGCTGCTATGAACATTGGGATACACATGGCACAGCTTCTGGGGGTAAATATTTTTGGAAAGATGATAAGAGATATGCATGAGTTCTTTGCCAAGGCTGTAATCTGCAGGCTTTTACTCTAGAAATCACCTCTAAGAGAACACCAAGAAATACATGTCTCCACCAGTAGTGCAAAATTCAAAGACCCCTAAAAATGTGGAAAGACTCACAGTAATCTTTTCCATGACTCTGGGGGAAAACCTCTCATTACATCATTTTCTTTTGCAACACATCACCTCTTCTTCCCAGTTCACCCCCAGCTACTTTGCCCTCTAGTTCCTCTATAATCCCCCCCACGCCCAAAGAAGCACACACACCTGCAATATAAATTAAAAATGTAAATTATAAAATGTAAATTATAAATTACTCATCCAGCAGTGCTCCTCCCCCAGTGCTAGTCTTACTTAATGTACATGTCGGCAATCTGGGGATCCTGTTAAAAATGCAGATTCTGACTCAGTAGGCCTGGGAAGGAGTCTGAGATTCTGAATTTTTAACAAGCCCTGAAGTGAGGCTAATGCCCCAGAACCCAGATCGTGCTGTGTGTGTCGAGGACTTAAAACAGAGTACATGAACCTAGAATGCATTTTACCTCCTGCCCTGAGGTGGTTTCACCACCAGTCTGAGAGGGAACCAAAACACAGGATAAGAGCAACCAGGCAGAATACTACAGAGATTGGGGAAAGAGGAGTTGTATAATAGAGCCTGGGACATCTTAGGACATCAGGGAAGTTGCTTAACACTGGAGAATTATGAACAGAATATGAAGGTAAGGGCCGACTGGACTAACGGGAAGATTCAGGGCCAACACGTGCAAAAGATCGGGTGGGAAAGAAGGACATTCACACAAGGGCATGAGCCCAGATTTGCCTCTCCGAGCAGAATTCTGGGCCAAGAAATGATAGGAACTCATTGGATGCCAGTGGAGAAGGGTCTTGAAATTCAGTCTGAACTGCTGGGATTTCACAGAAGAAATAAAACCTGTGTGGTCAGAATGGTGCTTTAATAAACTAAGTAAAATTATAGTAAAGATATGCCAGGGAGTGGGGGCAACAGGGGAATGGGGAATTATGGTTTAATAGGGACAGAGTTTCAATTTAGGAAGATGAAAAAGTTCTGGAGATGGAGGGTGGTGACAGTTGCAAAACAATGTGAATGTACTTAGTGTCACTGAACTGCACACCTGAAAATGGTTAAAATGCTCAATTTTATGTATGTATATTATACCACAATAAAAAGTCATAGTGGAGGCAGAGACCATAAGAAGTTGGTGCCACTATTTAAATATGACTAAGATCTAAGCCCACTCTAGGCTGAGGAGATGCCAAAATATGAGCCTCCTGCTGTCAAAATAAAATTTGGAACCACCTTTCAGCCCCACCCCTCCTCCCTTTTCACTATTACTGTAAGACAGGTCCCTTATGTTCTTAAGGGTTTAAAAGAAGAACAACCACATTACAGATGGGTTTCTGTTGTGCCTTTGAGCTCAGCCACTCAGTTTGGTTCAGTAGGAGCTGCTCTGTGGGTTCCATGCATGGATCCCTTTGCTCTGCAGCCAGCAGATAAAGAACCAGGCTAACAATGAGGATAGGTGAGCTCTGAAAATGTCCAGGCTCAGAGTCCTGGGAGATGCCCAGCTGTTTTCTGATTCCACAAAGGAATGGGGAGGGAGGAAAGGGATGAGCTAAACTGATAGAGAATGAAAACAAACTATGAAAAGAACCTACCAATCATTAAAATTGGTAAAGTTCCCAAGAAGAAAATAGTGATGGTTACCAGAAGAGGCCAGAGAAGCAAAGAAACTGCTCTGCCTAAAGTCAGAGGCATAGAAGACACAGATCAAAAGGAGCTGGGGGCAGAAGAGACATAGGAGGTGGGAAGTGCAGTTTTGGCTAGAGAAGGGGCTACACAACACAACTGCAGTGCAATGTGCAAATGTTTCTACCAGGCACAAGCTGTGAAGTAGGCTTGCCTATAAATAAATCAAGAGCCTCTCTCTCTGCTCGGCAGGGAGCCTGCTTCCTCCTCTCTCTCTCTCTGCCTGCCTCTCTGCCTACTTGTGATCTCTGTCTGTCAAGTAAATAAATAAAATCTTAAAAAAAAATAAATCAATCAAGAGCCTCAAGCTAGATAATTGAAAGAAATTCCTGAGAGGATTATGGGGTGGAGCGGAGGTGGTGGGGTGGCATTGTTGAGAAGGGAGATTGGAAAACCAAAACCATTTATTTGGGTCAGTCTAGATGCAGATAGAAGAGAAAGGAAAAGTTGCAGAACTCAGGGAGTCGCCTGAAACTAATGTCACTGGGGAAGCACCAGAGTGATACACCATTGAAACCTCTCCATAAGAGTAAGTCCACTCACCAAGGGCTTCAAGGAGTGAGAAGAGGCTGGCTTCCCATCCTGGGATCCACAGAAGGTCTCTGCCTCTAATCAGCTTCTGCTCCTGTTCTCTGCCTCCACCCTCTGTAGGTAATGGTGAATCCAGCCAGCTGCTTTTAAATCAGTATTAGGACCAGAGCTTGATGATATTTACTGATTCAGGGCAGCCTAAACAGACTCTTAATTTCTTTTTGGAAATCCAACATCTAGGATCAAGTGTCATAGCACTCAAGTATTCCTCAGGCTCCTCCCCAGCCACCATAGCAATCCCCTGGTGTCCAATGTAATGCAAGGAATTGCATTTGACTGGAGAGGGTTTCTCTTATTATTTATGTCCTCAAACTTAGGTGGTTAAGGGCTTCTTTCTGAAGTCAGCCCTCAATGCCTATTACTACATTAAGAACATCTGTTTTCTTCAAGGAAATTTTTTATTATTATTTTAATTTATTTATTTTTTCAGCATAACAGTATTCATTGTTTTTGCACAACACCCAGTGCTCCATGCAAAACGTGCCCTCCCTACTACCTGCCACCTGTTCCCCCAACCTCCCACCCCTGACCCTTCAAAACCCTCAGGTTGTTTTTCAGAGTCCATAGTCTCTTATGGTTAGCCTCCCCTTCCAATTTTTTTTTTTTTTAGGTATCTAAAATTTTTATTTGTAAAGCATTCTGAAGTTGCAGGAAAGCTAATAAAACTTGCAAGGATATGCTCCCCCCCCATACATACCTAATTAGAAATAAAACTGACTCAAGACTATCTTGAGTATAATTAATAATCAAGCATTTTAAGAATGTTAAAAAATTATTTCTTTGATTGGTGTTGCAATAAAGAAATACCCTAAATTTCAAAACGTGTTTAAATGTTTTAAATAAACAAA
Source organism: Meles meles (assembly GCF_922984935.1). NCBI lineage: Eukaryota > Metazoa > Chordata > Mammalia > Carnivora > Mustelidae > Meles > Meles meles. Next base: position 63,966,609 of record NC_060072.1, read on the forward strand.
GATAATGCTCTAAATTTCCAAATAAATACAATTCTCTATATCACAATCGTACTGACATTCTATGAGATTAAATTTGGATAAAGAAAAAAAACACTTCATTTGGAGAAAATGAAAAATGCCAATTTTTTTTTAATAAACATATAATGTATTTTTATCCCCAGGGGTACAGGTCTGTGAATCGCCAGGTTTACACACTTCACAGCACTCACAATAGCACATACCCTCCCCAATGTCCATGACCCCCTCCCCCTCTCCCAACCCCACCTCCCCCCAGCAACCCCCAGTTTGTTTTGTGAGATTAAGAGTCATTTATGGTTTGTCTCCCTCCCAATCCCATCTTGTTTCATTTACTCTTCTCCTATCCCCCTAACCCCCCATGTTGCTTCTCCATGTCCTCATATCAGGGAGATCATATGATAGTTGTCTTTCTCCGATTGACTTATTTCACTAAGCATGATACGCTCTAGTTCCATCCACGTTGTCGCAAATGGCAAGATTTCATTTCTTTTGATGGCTGCATAGTATTCCATTGTGTATATATACCACATCTTCTTTAGGCATTCATCTGTTGATGGACATCTAGGTTCTTTCCATAGTTTGGCTATTGTAGACATTGCTGCTATAAACATTCGGGTACACGTGCCCCTTCGGATCACTATGTTTGTATCTTTAGAGTAAATACCCAGTAGTGCAATTGCTGTGTCATAGGGTTCCTGATCAAAACTCTTCAAAGTGTAGGGATAGAGGGCACATACCTCAATATTATCAAAGCCATCTATGAAAAACCCACCGCAAATATCATTCTCAATGAAGAAAAACTGAAAGCTTTTCCGTTAAGGTCAGGAACATGACAGGGATGTCCATTATCACCACTGCTGTTCAACATAGTACTAGAAGTCCTAGCCTCAGCAATCAGACAACAAAAAGAATTTAAAGGCATCCAAATTGGCAAAGAAGAAGTCAAACTATCACTCTTCGCAGATGATATGATACTATATGTGGAAAACCCAAAAGACTCCACTCCAAAACTGCTAGAACTTGTACAGGAATTCAGTAAAGTTTCAGGATATAAAATCAATGCACAGAAATCAGTTGCATTTCTGTACACCAACAAGACAGAAGAAAGAGAAATTAAGGAGTCAATCCCATTTACAATTGCACCCAAAACTATAAGATACCTAGGAATAAACCTAACCAAAGAGGCTAAGAATCTATATGCAGAAAATTATAAAGTACTCATGAAAGAAATTGAGGAAGACACAAAGAAATGGAAAAATGTTCCATGCTTCTGGATTGGAAGAATAAATATTGTGAAAATGTTCATGCTAGCTAAAGCAATCTACACATTTAATGCAATCCCTATCAAAATACCACCCATTTTTTTCAAAGAAATGGAACAAATAATCCTAAAATTTATATGGAACCAGAAAAGACCTCGAATAGCCAAAGGAATATTGAAAAAGAAAGCCAAAGTTGGTGGCATCACAATTCCGGACTTCAAGCTCTATACAAAGCTGTCATCATCAAGACAGCATGGTACTGGCACAAAAACAGACACATAGATCAGTGGAACAGAATACAGAGCCCAGAAATAGACCTTCAACTCTATGGTCAACTAATCTTCGACAAAGCAGGAAAGAATGTCCAATGGAAAAAAGACAGCCTCTTCAATAAATGGTGCTGGGAAAATTGGACAGCCACATGCAGAAAAATGAAATTGGACCACTTCCTTATACCACACATGAAAATAGACTCAAAATGGATGAAGGACCTCAATGTGAGAAAGGAATCCATCAAAATCCTTGAGGAGAATGCAGGCAGCAACGTCTTCGACCTCAGCCGCAGCAACATCTTCCTAGGAACATCGGCAAAGGCAAGGGAAGCAAGGGCAAAAATGAACTATTGGGATTTCATCAAGATCAAAAGCTTTTGCACAGCAAAGGAAACAGTTAACAAAACCAAAAGACAACTGACAGAATGGGAGAAGATATTTGCAAACAACACTTCAAGGAAATTTTTTAAAGAGATATGGATACACACAGAGGTAAGTTAAAATGTATGAAGGACCTAAATGTGAGAAAGGAATCCATCAAACTCCTGATGGATCAAAGCATCAAATTGTCCAATCACAAATCATCAAATTATCAAAACACAGGCAGCAACCTCTTCGACCTCAGATACAACAACTTCTTGCAAGACATGTCTCTAAAGGCAAGGGAATCAAAATAAAAAATGAAATTTTGGGACTTCATTAAGATAAAAATCTTCTGCACAGCAAAAGAAACAGTCAACAAAGCTGAAAGGCAACCTATGGAATGGATATTTGCAAATGACATAACAGGTAAAGGGCTGGTATCCCAGATTTATAAAGAACATCTCAAACTCAACACCCCAAAAAATAAATAATCCAGTCCAGAGATGGGCAGAAGACATGAACAGACAATTCTCCAAATGGCCAAGAGACACATGAAAAAATGCTCAGCATCACTTGTCATGAGGGATAATAAATCAAAACCACAATGAGGGGTCCCTCAGTGGCTCAGTCAGTTGGGCATCTGCCTTTGGCTCAGGTCATGATCTCAGGGCCCTGGGCTCAAACCCCACACTGGACTCTGCTCAGTGGGGAGTCTACTTCTTCCTGTCACTCTCCCTCTGTGTTTCCTCCCTCCCCTTCCTTCTCTCAAATAAATAAATAAATATATAAAATCTTTAAACACACACACACACTCACATACAATGAGCTACCACCTTACACCACTTAGAATTGCTAAAATTAACAAGACAGGAAACAAAAAACGTTGGCAAGGTTGTGGAGAAAGGGAACCCCCTTACCCTGACAGTGGGAATGCAAACTGGTACAGCCACTCTGGAAAATGGTATGGAAGCTCCTCAAGAAGTTAGAAATAGATCTACCCTATGATCCAGCAACTGCACTACTGGGTATTTACCCCAAAGGTACAGATGTAGTGAAATGAAGGGCCACCTGCACTCTAATGTTCATACCAGCAATGTCCACAATGGCCAAATTGTGGAAAGAGCCAAAATGTCCTTCACCAGATGAATGGGTAAAGAAGATATGGTTTATATATACAATAGAGTATTACTCAGCCATCAGAAAGGATGAATATCTACCATTTACATCAACATGGATGGAACAGGAGGGTATTGTGCTAAGTGAAATAAGTCAAGCAGAGAAAGACAATTATCATATGGTTTCACTCATATGTGGAATATAAGGAACAGTGCATAGGACAATAGGGGAAGGGAGGGAAAACTGAATGGGAAGAAATCAGAGATGGAAACAAACCACGAGAGACTCTTGACACTGGGAAACAAACTGAGGGTTGCTAGAGGGGAGATGGATGGGGTGATGGGTTAACTGGGTGATGGACATTAAGAAGGACATGTGATGTAATGAACACTGGATGTTATACACAATGGATGAATTATTGAACAATACCTCTGAAACTAATTATGTACTATATGTTAATTGAATTTAAATTAAAAAACAAAAAGAGACATGGATCTTATTGGCAAAATCAGTCTGCCATTCTATGAGGCCAGGTACCTTCACCCCTATATAGACCCATTCTTCATACCACTCCTATGGATAATGCCCCCTGTTTTCATGTCCCAGAGCCCCCATTCTTAATATCCTCCAATTCAGAATTTTCATCATTTATCCTGCCCCAGGTTCTCAAACATTCCCTAATAAAAATGTCAGTATTTCCTATTATCCACTCTCCCTTTCCCTCTCAGTCTTATTCAATCTCCAACTGAATGTTTGAATACCAGGGCCCCTTGAGAGAAGGTAAATCTCTCAGTGCTTCCTTTCTCTAACCTTGGTGCTGCCCTGGTCTGGCCCTGATCTCCAGCGGGGTCTGTGAATCTTAATTACCTTTTCCAGATTGTCCTGAGATTCTTCAGAGAGACTCCAAAGACTATTCTTCACTGTTAGGAATTTCACTGGCATCTTTTACCGTCTCATTTTTTCTTCAATTTCTCCAGCTCAAGACTTTTTATCTGAATCTCTTCAGATAAAGCCACCTCAGAATGACAAGCTGAAACCAAATGATACAAGAGCACCTTGAAGCCTGCCCCTAGCCCCACTGTGTGATTGGGAAGGGGCAATTAGTACCCCCCCCGACTGCTCCCCTACCTCCCTATCCACCCACCAAGCACCCATCTCCAAACATGGCATCCCATCACCTCCACCCCCATCTGAGAAAATGGAAGTAGAAGATAATTCAGAGGGTCAGGGCAGAATAAAGTCTTGTTAGAGCTTTGAGATCTCTGGATGAAAACTGAAAAGGGAGGGGTATTGTGAAAAACTGAGCAGAAGCATCTGGGGCTCAGGAGCAAATCCCTGTCCACCCCACCTACCCACTTCCCAAACTAAGTTTCTTAGTCTTTCATAAATGAATGCAAAAGAGGTGTGGATCGAAGCATGAACACTTCAAGCTAGCCTAAAAAGAATTGTCCAAGTATTTACTTCTCTAGGGTGTCAAAAATTGAGAAAACGGAAGCATGTATTTAGGATAGACTCTGTGTGTTTCAGCCAGATGAGCTAAAAATGTTCTGAGAACAGCCAGCCTATTACTATTCTGGTCAAGATCCAGAATTCAGTGGAGAAAAGATCTCTTAGAGGAGGGCAAGCATAGGGTCTTTTATGTTTCTCTAGAGTAATTTAATCTCACCTCTCAAGAATATGACAAACGTGACAACACCAGAAGGCATTAGAGGTGACGCTTTAATGTACTCTCTCTTTTTCAAAGATAACTCCAACTTTCCAGTTTTTTCTGTGGACACTATTTTTCCTCAAGTCTCTCATCCATTTTCTTAGGTTCAATGATTATTTATTTGTGGGTGAATTCTGAATCTTTCCTTTCAGACGTGACCGCATTCTCTCTACTCTTCCACTTCCAATGTATGATGAATTTTCCTAGGGGGAGGTTTACCATCAATTTAATCTAAAATGTAGTTCATATTCCCTCAAAACCAGCCTCTTCTAATTTTTTTTTTTTTTTACTGTCAGAGGCACCACTATTCTATTAATCACAAGATATGGGAACCTCCAGCCTCATCTTTGACTCCTCTTTCTTTTTCCCTCCCATCTTACCCACCCTCTCCACCATTAACCCATCAAAATCCGTCAGTGACTGGATCTGTTCATCATGCTTTCACAATGCTGGTATCTCCACATTTTCATATCTATTCCCATGCCATTATCCTAGTTTAGTCTTTTAGCATTTTTTCTATCCCAGAAGGAGGGGAATTTACTAAAAGTTTCTTTCAGGTTTTTTTTTTTTTTTTTTAGATTCAGGTAAGAATTAAAACAAAATAAAACAAAACAAAAAATCAGATAAAACCCCCCAAAGGGAAAACCCAGGACTCCTGGACCGTAGAGGCAAAGGCCTCCTCTCTTATCACCACCACCTTAATCAGCCAGAGCAGATTTCACAGAGGCCAGGAGAACTCCTCCAATGGGGAGACAGGAAAGGGAGGGATGAGTCAACAGAAGCTAGAAAAAGAGGGTTTAGTTTAAGGGGAAGAAGTCTGTGATGCAAGCTCTGGGGAAAGAATGTGCTCCCTGTATCTTCACCCTCTACCTTATATCCCCTCTTCCCACAACCCAACCAGGTCACTGACTAGGTCCCTGTCAGAATCAGGACAACAGGAGAGGCTTCCTAAGAGCCTGGGGCTTCCATCTGGCCATTCCACACTCATCAATGATAACCTTCATTGTCATCCTGATCTTTCTTCTTCTGAAGGGCCATTGGTGGTTCATGATCATCTCTAAACTTAAATCATTATCTCTCAGCTTAAATTTAAGAGCTTAAGATTCAGGCTGTAATTCCACAATGCCCTCTTTGCTTTAAGGAAAGCAACCTGCTTTATTCCCTGCCTTCAAACCCTCACACTGACTTCGTTTGCCACATACTTTTCTCTTTTTTACCGAGGTCTATCCCTTCTTTTCTTTCAAAACTTGCTCAGTGTTCTTTTCCACAAGGAAGCCCTCTCTAAGTAAGTCAAATTTCCAATTTCAAGCTTTTTTTTTTTTTTTTACCCAATGTACTAGTAGTATCTGGTGCTCACTTTGCAATTTCATTGGTGTGTGTCTGTCATACTCTACTTGTGTAGCCTGATATGCCTTTTCCTCCTCAATAATTTTTGAGAGTTTTATGCTCAGGAACATAAAAAGAGTTCAAGCTAGGATTTAAAAACAAAAACAAAAAACCAGAGTAAGCAACCTGGGGAGGGAGGAGCAGTTAATGGGTGGAAGGTCATGAAGATGAGAGTGTGGGATATAGAGACTTAAGATGTAACAAGACATAAGAGCACAGTCATTTTCACAAATGCTCAGGGCAACATGGATCTCTAAAATGTATTTTACAAAATAAAATAAATAAAATAAAATAAAATGTATTTTACTCCATCCCTCACTTCTAAGAAGGAAGGTGATACTTGTTATATCCCTACTATGTGCCAGAAGTAAGTGCTTACACATATATCATTTCATTTACGCAAGCCATATCTCCAACCCAGGCCTTCCAGAAAGATTGTTTATACTTTTTCATTTAATATCCCACAGAGAGGGTAACATCATACATTTCACAAGGGTCTTCCCTATTTCCATGCATAAAGTTTTTCTTTTGACTAAGGACAATACTTTATGGTACAATTTAAACTCACTTCCATTCAAAGATTCTCTCTTATAATTCCTACCTTATCCCTCTCCATCCCTTATCCCAGCATCCCCGTGTCACCTTGTGTATACTTTATTTTCTTCTCTTCCGGGTTCCTTGCTCCCTTTTTCCACCCCAAAGGCAAACAAGTCTCCTTAAGCCAGCAAAAGATAAATAGAAAGAAGGAAGAGGAGGACACTGGACTAAGATGGAAGCCTTGAGTTCGGAAAGACCAAGGATGGGAAGAGAGAGCCACCCACCCTCCATCAAGTTGGCTTCACCTGCAGTTTTTATTATCCATCAATTTTCTTATCCATCTTCTTTAGAGCTACTATAGATCTTTGGGTTGTGGCTGTTTCTCTAAATATTGTCATTCATTCTAAGCCCTCTATCTCCTTACAGAGGCTACAGGGTGGGGGCATTGCTTGGGGGTGCCAAGGGAAAAGGCAGACAGAAAAGATGAACAAGGGTTCCTAAGTAACTATTGTCAAGGAGCCAGTGCCAAGGAACAACCCAAGACACCTGCTTATTCCAGCCTACCCCACTTCCACATCCTCCCCTCACTTAAGTTCTCTCAGGTCTATAAAGCAGCTTGATTTTGTCATCTTCCCCAGCTGCAGAGCTATTTCCTCAGATCTTCAGGTGGAGGGCTGCAGGTTCCAGTGACTGAGGATATCCCACTCCAGACCTGGGCTAGTCATCAGAAAACCCATCTGTCCTTTGGATGGCACAATTAAAATAAATTACTAAAATGCTGTGATTTAATTAGCAAAGATTTTCTGTTTACATACGCAGGTTATTTGTAATAGTCTGAGTTAAGAGAGTGGACATGAGAGCCAGAGCTTGTCCTGCTTCCTAAAAAGATTTGAGCCCCTTTAGAGACACTCCATTATTTGATCTGAATTTTTGAAGTCCAAGAACAGAAGATATATCCTGTTCCTATGTCCATATCATTTCCAAACTAAAGTGACATTTTGATTATTTAAAAATTGATGATCTACTGATTAGAATTATCCATGAATGCATCCTCAGTTGATGCAGATACCAGAAAGTACAGCATTATATTTTAAAACAAATTTACCTTATTAATTCCATTCAGTGCAAATAAATATTAGAAGTTCACATTCCTTCAGGGGTAGCAGAGGGAGTATATATAGCCAAAAAAGCTGAAGGGAGTAGGCAAGGAGAGTAGCACCAAAGAAAGCCAGTATAGAATTCAAACTCTGCCACAAGTACTCTAGAAGGCAGATAATAATCCTTCCACCAGTAACCCCAGCTAACCCTGGAGTCACCATCTCTGAGGCCAGTTTAGAGGATGTTGGGCATCACCCTGGGTTCTCAAAAGTATCCCCATTTCTAAATTGACTAAGGGCATTCTCTTCACTAGACCCACACTTCCTATCAGATTCCAGATATTGTTCTCAGGACAGACAAGAGAATACTTGTATTTGGTCAAAGGGTCTCATCCATCTTCCTGTCATTATGGAGGAGGACATATTCCACAGTCTCCAGAATCTACCAGTTTTCTGATTCCAAGAGTCAATAAGTACTTTTCAAATTTCCTGATGCTGCTTTTAGGTCAATTAGCAACGCTGAAGATAAGAAGTACTTTTACCTAAAGATCTCCAAAAGATAGTTATACAATATTGTGCAGTGTGGGGAAAAGGCATAGCTTCAGAGTCAGATAGACAATTTCTTGAGCAAAGAAGTTCACCTGTCTAAGCTTCTATCTCTCATCTATAAAATGAAAATATCACCTATTCCACATAATTCTTGTAGAATGAGAGAAGGTAGAGTATTTTTTCAATAATTGTATATAGTATTTGATATTTGCATATGTTGTGCAATGATATGTGCAGGGTCTTAACATAAGTTCTCAATAAATAGCTACTGCCATTATTATTATCATCATCATCACTATTATGATGATTCTGGTCTACTCAGAATTAAGCAAATGGAAAAATCAAAAGAGGGGACCATTCACCAAAACCCCCTGTATACATGGCCACCCAATCTCCAAACATGAGATAATTATCAAGGAAGTGATGCCAGAGGCTGAAGCCATACCAAAGGAACAACATAGACCAAGAAGGTAACCTCTACTGAAGCTGGGATAAAGGTGAGTTGAGGCCATAGCCTTGGTCTATAATATCTTCTTAAGGGTCCCCAATTATATTATAACCCTACCAAACAATGTATGAATTAAGAAATTGAGAAGAATGGGGAAAGGGATATTCTGTGGGACCAAAGAGTTCCCTTTTCTTTGACCGTTTAAACTAACCAATTTTATTTAAGTCTCTGTCATTTGCATCTCAGCACCATCTATTAGGGAAGATGGGTCAGGAGGCACTGAGGTCACTTTATTGGTGCCTTTAAAGTTCTTCCTGATGTCTGACCATCATGCCTCTGGCTGTGTCCAAAGCGCACTCCCTCATAGATGCTCCACTTAAAACTCCTCTTTCCATCCCTTCAAAGTTGGAATCATAATTGAAGAAGGTTGAGAGGAAAAAGAAAAGAAATGATGCAGAAAGAAAGTAGAAAGAACTCATCAGGCAGTGTGTGGAGAGGAGTAACAAGAAGGGGAGGGAGGGAAGAAGAAGTTGCAGAGGGAGAATCAAAGACTGAAGAAGCATGATTAGAGGGAGTGAAATGTATAGAACATTATCCCTGACTCCACTAGGAGGTATAGAAACAGCCCTGATGAAGAGGGAAAAGAGGAAGATGGGAGAAGAAGAGGGAGGGAGGCAGACAGCTTTCCTGTAGGAAAACAACAGCAGGCCAAGTCTAGGGGAGAAATCCCCAATAGATATGCTGCTTAGTGTTGCATTGCCTATTCTGAAAGAGACTTGGGACCAAAAGACATTCCCCTGAAAGAGATGGGTCACAGGAGTACCTGCTCTAGGAAGACTTGATAAGATAAATTCACATGGTATGGAATGGAGGATCAGGGAAGATATTAGAAATCTATTTTCTGTTTTTAATCACTTAGTTTGTGGTTGACAAGGGATGAAGTAGGAAAGCAAAGTAATCAATGGAGGCAGTGATTCTGACTGAAGTCTTCCATTTCTTATCCCCTAATGCAGATGTTAGATGATATATCTTCTGCTTTCAGGCACAGCAAGTGGCACAACACAGAGAAGAGCTTGACTGTTTGACGAAGCCTAAAGCTAACAGAAAGAAAGAAATAATATCAGAGCAGAAATACATGATAGAGAAACTAAAAAAAAAAATCAAGAGAAGAGATCAATGATACTAGGAGCTGGCTCTTGGAAAAAATTAACAAAATTGATAAACTTCTAGCCAGACATTTCAAAAAGAAAACAGAAAGAACCCAAATAAATAAAATCATAAATGAGAGAGGAGAAATATCCAATGTCATAGAAAATTCAAAAAATTGCAAGAGAATATTGTGAAAAACTATATGCCAACAAACTTGATAACTTGATAAATTCCTAGAAAAATATAAATTATCAAAACTAAAATGGGAAAAAGATAGAAAACATGAACAGACTGATAACCAGCAAAGAACTTGAATTAGTAATCAAAATACTGCCAACAAAATAAAGTCCAAGACCAGATGGCTTCACAGGCAAATTCTACCAAACGTTTAAAGAAGAGTTGATAGCTATCTTCTCAAACTATTCCAAAAAATAGAAAAGGAAGCAAAACTTCCAAATTTATTCCATAAAGCCAGAATTACCCTAATACCAAAAACAAGACAACACACAAAAAAAGAGGACTATAAGCCAATATTTCTGATGAACAGAGATAGATGCCAAAATCCTCAGCAAAATACTAGCAAACTAAGTACAATGCATTTAAAGAATCATTTACCATCATCAAGTGGGATTTACTTTGGGTTGTAAGGGTGGTACAAAATTCACAAATCAATCAACTTAATATATCACATTAATGAAAGAAAGAATAAGAACCATATAATTATTTCAACAGATGCAGAAAACACATTTGACAAAGGGTAACATTCATTCATGATAAAAGTCCTCAACAATATAGGTCTAGATGGAGCCCAACTCAACATAATAAAGTCCAGAGATGAAAAACCCACAGCTATTATCATCCTCAATGGTGAAAAACTGAAAGCTTTTCCTCTATAATCAGGAATAAGACATGGATGTCCACTCTCACCACTTTTATTCAACATGGTACTTAGCAACATAGACTCAGCAATCACAAAACAAAAAGATATAAAATGTATCCAAATCAGCAAGGAAAAGGTAAAACTTTCACTATTTGTAGAAGATATGATATGCTATACAACCCCAAAGCATCAAAAAACTGCTAGAACTGACAAATTAATTCAGTGAAGTTGCAAGATATAAAAATCAATATACAGAAATCTGTTGGTGCATAAACAACGAATCTTGGAACACTGAAAAAAATAAAATTAAGATGTTAAAAAAAGGGGCGCCTGGGTGGCTCAGTGGGTTAAAGCCTCTGCCTTTGGCTCAGGTCATGATCCCAGGGTCCTGGGATCGAGCCCCGCATGGGGCTCTCTGCTCGGCGGGGAGCCTGCTTCCTCCTCTGTCTCTGCCTGCCTCTCTGACTACTTGTGATCTGTCTGTCAAATAAATAAATAAAATCTTAAAAAAAAAAAAGACCCTCGGGCTCTTGAACTTTTCATCACATCTGAGGTCTCGCTGTCTGACTTACATGTAACTGGGTATTAGCCCTGAAAGCCACGAGAGGAGATTTAAGCAAAAAAAAAAAAAAAAAGATGTTAAAAAAATAATGAAGCAGTAGAAAGATAAATTAAGGAATCAGTCTCATCTACAACTGCACCAATAACCAATAAGATAACTCATGATAAGCCTAACCAAAGAGGTGAAAGACCTGTACTTTGAAAAATACAAAATATTGATGAAAGAATTGAAAATTACACAAACAAATGGAAAGATAGTCCATGCTCATGAATTGGAAGAATAAATATTGGTAAAATGTCTATACTACCCAAAGCAATCTACACATTTAATGTAATCCCTATCAAAATACCAATAGCATTTTTCTTTTTTTTAATTTAATTTTATTTTTTTCAGTGTTCCAAGATACATTGTTTATGCACCACACCACTGCTCCATGCAATATGTGCCTTCCTTAGTACCCACCACCAAGCTCAACTAACCCCCCTCTGCCTCCCTTCCAAAACCCTCAGTTTATTTCTCAGAGTCCACAGTCTCTCATGGTTTACCTCCCCCTCTGACTTCCCCCAATTCACTTTTCCTTTCCTTCTCCTAATGTCTTCCATGTCATTCCTTATGCTCCACAAGTAAGTGAAACCATACGATAATTGACTCTCTCTGCTTGACTTATTTCACTCAGCATAATCATTTTTCACAGAGCTATAACAAAGTATGCTAAAATTTGTATAGAACCAAAAAGACCCCAAATAGCAAAGCAGCCTTGAAAAAGAAAAGGAAACCTGGAGGCAACACATTCTGGACTTTAAGTTATATTACAAAGCTGTGGTAATCAAAACAGTTTGGTACTAGCACAAAAACAGACACATAGATCAATGAATGGAATAGAGAAACCAGAAGTGAATCCACAATGATATGATCAGTTTGACAAAGCAGGGAAGAATATCCAATTGGAAACAAGACTGTCTCTTCAGCAAATGGTGTTATGAAAACTGGATAGTAACAGACACAAAGGAATGAAATTGGACCACATTCTTACACCATAAACAAAAATAAATTCAGAATGGCTTAAAGACTTAAACTTGAGACCTGAAAGCATAAAAATATTAAAAGGGAACACAGACAGTAACTTCTTTGATATGGACTATATATAGCAACTTCTTTCTTGATATGTTTCCTGAGGTAAGGGAAACAAAAGCAAAAATAAACTATTGGAGCTACACCAAAATAAAAAGCTTCTGCGGAGCAAAGGAGTCAATAAAACTAAAAGGCAGTCAGGACAATACAAGAATATATTTGTAAATGACATATCCAATAAAATGTTAATATCCAAAATATGTGAAGAAGTTATAAAACTCAACACCTCAAAAGTGAACAATCCAATTTAAACATCAGCAGAAGACATGATTGAATATTTTCCAAAGAAGACATACGGATGTCCAACAGACATATGAAAATATGCTCAACATCACTTATCATCAGGGAAGTGCAAATCAAAACCACAATGAAAAATTATCTCATATCTTTTCATAACGGCTAAAATCAACAAAACAAGAAACACCAGGTGTTGTCATGGATGTGGAGAAAGGGGAACCCTAATGCACTGTTGTTGGGAATGGAGACTGCTACAATCACTATGGAAAAGAGTATGGAGGTTCCTAGAAAATTAAAAAAAAGAACTACCTTACAGTCCAGTAATTGAACTACTAGGTATTTACCCAAACAATAAAAAAAATTTCAAAAGAATACATGAACCACTATGTTTATAGCAGCATTATCCACAATGGCCAAATTACGGAAACAGCTAAGTGTCCCATCAATTGATGAACGGATAGAGAAGATGTGGTATATATTTGTACAATGGCATATTACTCAGCAATAAAAAAGGATGAAATCTTGTCATTTGCAACAACATAGATGCAGTTACAGAATATTATGCTAAGCAAAATAAATCATTCAAAGAAAGACAAATACCATATGATTTCACTCATATGAGAACTTAAGAAACAAATGAGCAAAGAGAAAAATAAAGAAAGAGAGGCAAACCAAAAAATAGACTCAACTCTATGAACTGATGGTTACCAGAAGGGAGGTGGCTGGGGAACAGGTTAAATAGGTAATGGGGATTAAGGAATGTACTTGTTAGGAAGAGCACTAGGTGATATATGGAAGTGTTTAGTCATTATATTGTACATCTGAAAATAATGTTAAACTGTATGTTGACTAACTGGAATTTAAATAAATATGTAAAGAAAGAGAGAGAACCTGTTTGTTTGTTGTTGTTGTTGTTGTTTTAAACTTCAAGGGATATGTAGATGCCACTACTCCAAAGTATCTGTCCATCTCTGAGGAAGATGTGTGTCTTGTGTGTGCCCTGAGCAGTTAGAAGGAATTATAATTTCTCATCCTACAACAAAGATCTCTCAAAACAAAGCAGTGAGAGTCTTCTATGCACAATTCTGGACTATAGAGCATAGAGGTAAGTTTTCTCTTGAAGGAGAAGAACAGCCTTTACCCATGTGCAGGACACCACTTGCAGAGAAGCTTGTCTCAATGGAGTGGGGGAAGGCTGAAGAGAGATGTGGGCTACAATTTGAATTAGAGGAACTTATGGTAACATAAGCAAAGCCTTCTCAACAGTCTGAGGTGTCCCTCAGAATGACCAAGGAGGTCAAGGCCTTTGTGAGAAGGGGTACCTTCACTCAAGAGCTAACAACCAAAAAGTGTTTTCCCTACAGGAAACAGGGTCAGGAAAGGGTTAGTGGTTGTAAAACTCCAGGTACCTGCGTCAGATTCTTCTTATCCACTCCCAAGCCTTGCCTTGCCTTGCCTTGCCTTGACCTGCCTTTGCCTGCCCTGCCCTGCCCCGCCTTCCCTTTCCTCCCGCCTTTCTCTTTTCCCCCCTTCCTTCCTTCCTTCCTTCTCTTTCTTTCTTCCCTTTCTTTTTCTTCCTTCCCTTTTTCTTTCTTTCTTCCTTCCTTTCTTCTTCTCTTCCTCTTTCTTCCTCCCTTTCTCTCTTTCTTCTTTCTCTCTCTTTTTCTTTTCGCCCAGCAACCCTCAGCTTATTTTGTGAAATTAAGAGTTTCTTATGGTTTGTCTCCCTCCCGATCCCATCTTGTTTCATTTATTCTTTTCCTACCCCCCAAGCCCCCCACATTGCCTCTCAACTTCCTCATATCAGAGAGATCATATGATAATTGTCTTTCCCTGATTGACTTATTTCACTAAGCGTAATGTCCTCTAGTTCCATCCACATCATCACAAATGGCAAGATTTCATTTCTTTTGATGGTTGCATAGTATTCCATTGTATATATATACACCACATGTTCCTTATCCATTCATCTGTTGATGAACATCTAGGTTCTTTCCATAGTTTGGTTATTGAGGACATTGCTGCTATAACCATTCAGGTGCATGTGCCCCTTTGTATCACTACATTTGTATCTTTTTTTTTTTTTAAAGATTTTATTTATTCATTTGACAGAGAGAGAGATCACAAGTCGGCAGAGAGGCAGGCAGAGAGAGAGGAGGAAGCAGGCTCCCTGCAGAGCAGAGAGCCCGATGCGGGGCTTGATCCCAGGACCCTGAGATCATGACCTGAGCCCAAGGCCGAAGGCAGCGGCTTAATCCACTGAGCCACCCAGGCGCCCCACTACATTTGTATCTTTAGGGTAAATACCCAGTAATGCAATTGCTGGGTTGTAGGGTAGCTCTATTTTCAACTTTTTGAGGAACATCCATGCTGTTTTCCAGAGTGGTTGCACCAGCTTCCATTCCCACCAACAGTGGAGGAGGGTTCCCCTTTCTCCACATCCTTGCCAGCATCTGTCATTCCCTGACTTGTTAATTTTAGTCATTCTGACTGGTGTGAAGTGGTATCTCATTGGGGTCTTGATTTGTATTTCCCTGATGCCGAGTGATGTGGAGCACTTTTTCATGTGTCCGTTGGCCATCTGGATGTCTTCTTTGCAGAACTGTCTGTTCATGTCCCCTGCCCATTTCTTGATTGGATTTATTTGTTCTTTGGGAATCTGAGTTTGATAAGTTCTTTAAAGATTTTTGGATACTAGCCCTTTATCTGATATGTCATTTGCAAATATCTTCTCCCATTCTGCCAGTTGTCTTTTGGTTTTATTAACTGATTCCTTTGCTGTGCAAAAGCTTGTGATCTTGATGAAATCCCAATAGTTCATTTTTGTCCTTGCTTCCCTTGCCTTTGCCGATGTCCCTAGGAAGATGTTGCTGCGGCTGAGGTCGAAGAGGTTGCTGCCTGTGTTCTCCTCAAGGATTTTGATGGATTCCTTTCTCACATTGAGGTCCTTCATCCATTTTGAGTCTATTTCCCTGTGTGGTGTAAGGAAGTGGTCCAATTTCATTTTACTGCATGTGGCTGTCCAATTTTTCCAACACCATTTATTGAAGAGGCTGTCTTTTTCCCATTGGACATTCTTTCCTGCTTTGTTGAAGATTAGTTGACCATTAGATTAGTTGAGGGTCTATTTCTGAGCTCTCTATTCTGTTCCATTGATCTATGTGTCTGTTTTTGTACCAGTACCATTCTGTCTTGATGATGACAGCTTTGTAATAGAGCTTGAGGTCCGGAATTGTGATGCCACCAACTTTGGCTTTTTTATTCAATATTCCTTTGGCTATTCGAGGTCTTTTCTGGTTCCATATAAATTTTAGGATTATTTGTTCCATTTCTTTGAAAAAAAAATAGAAGGGCTTTTGATAGGGATTGCATTACATGTGTAGATTGCTTTAGGTAACATAGGCATTTTCACAATATTTGTTCTTCCAATCCATGAGCATGGAACATTTTTCCATTTCTTTGTGCCTTCCTCAATTTCTTTCATGAGTACTGTGTAGTTTTCTGATTATAGATTCTCTGCCTCTTTGGTTAGGTTTATTCCTAAGCGTTTTATGATTTTGGGTGCAATTGTAAATGGTAGTGACTCCTTAATTTCTCTTTCTTCTGTCCTGTTGCTGGTGTGAAGAAATGCAACTGATTTCTGTGCATTGATTTTATATCCTGACACTTTACTGAATTCCTGTACAAGTTCTAGCAGTTTTGGAGTGGAGGCTTTTGGGTTTTCCACATATAGTATCATATCATCTGCAAAGAGTGATAGCTTGACTTCTTTGCCAATTTGGATGCCTTTAATTTCTTTTTGTTGTCTGGCTGCTGAGGCTAGTTCTTCTAGTACTGTGTTAAATAGCAGTGGTGATAATGGCTATCCCTGACATGTTTCTAACCTTAGCGGAAAAGCTCGCAGTTTTTCTACATTAAGAATGATATTCATGGTGGGTTTTTCATGGATGGTTTTGATGATATTGAGGTATGTACCCTCTATTTCCACACTTTGAAGAGTTTTAATCAGGAAAGGATGCTATACTTTGTCGAATGCTTTTTCAGCATCTACTGGGAGTATCATATGGTTCTTGTTCGTTCTTTTATTAATGTATTGTATCACATTGATTGATTTGCATATTTTGAACCAAATTTGCATCCCTGGAATAAATCTCACTTGGTCGTGGTGAATAATCCTTTTAATGTACTCTTGGATACTATTGGCTAGTATTTTGGTGAGAATTTTCACATCTGTGTTCATCAAGGATATTGGTCTGTAATTCTCTTTTTTGATGGGATCTTTGTTTGGTTTGGGGATCAAGGTAATGCTGGCCTTATAAAATGAGTTTGGAAGTTTCCCTTCCATTTCTATTTTTTTGGAACAGTTTCAGAATAAGAATTAATTCTGCTTCAAATGTTTGGTAGAATTCCCCTGGGAAGCCACCTGGCCCTGGGCTCTTTTTTGTTGAGAGAGTTTTGATGACTGCTTCAATGTCCTTACTGGTTATGCGTCTGTTCAGGTTTTCTATTTCTTCTTGGTTCGGTTGTGGTAGTTTATATGTTTCTAGGAATGCATCCATTTCTTCCAGATTGTCAAATTTGCTGGCATAGGGTTGCTCATAATATGTTCTTATAATTGTTTGTATTTCTTTGGTGTTGATTGTGATCTCTCCTCTTTCATTCATGATTTTATTAATTTGGGTCCTTTCTCTTTTCTTTTTGATAAGTTTGGCCAGGGATTTATCAATCTTATTAATTCTTTCAAAGAACCAGCTCCTAGTTTCGTTGATTTGTTCTATTCCTTTTTGGTTTTTTATTTCATTGATTTCTACTCTGATCTTTATTATTTCTCTTGTCCTGCTGAGTTTAAGCTTTCTTTGTTGTTCTTTCTCCAGCTCCTGTAGGTGTAGGCCTAGGTTGTGTATTTGAGACCTTTCTTGTTTGTTTGTTTGTTTGTTTGTTTGTTTTTTCTTTTGCTTCCTTAGAAAGGCTTGTATTAGGGCACCTAGTTGGCCCAGTGGGTTAAGCCTCTGCCGTCAGCTCAGGTCATGATCTCAGGGTCCTGGGATCGAGCCCTGCATTGGGCTCTCTGCTCAGCAGAGAGCCTGCTTTCCCTTCTCTCTCTGCCTGCCTCCCTGCCTACTTCTGATCTCTCTCTGTCAAATAAGTAAATAAAATCTTTGATTAAAAAAAAAGATGAAGGCTTGTATCACTATATTTTCCTCTCAGGATTGCCTTTGCTGTGTCCCACAGATTTTGAACCCTTTTGTTTTCATTATCATTTGTTTCCATGAATTTTTTTTCAATTCTTCTTTAATTTCCTGGTTGTCCCACTCATTCTTTTTTTTTTTTCCATTTTATTTATTTTTTCAGCGTAACAGTATTCATTCTTTTTGCACAACACCCAGTGCTCCATGCAAAACGTGCCCTCCCCATTACCCACCACCTGTTCCCCCAACCTCCCACCCCTGACCCTTCAAAACCCTCAGGTTCTTTTTCAGAGTCCATAGTCTCTTATGGTTCGCCTCCCCTCCCCAATGTCCATAGCCCGCTCCCCCTCTCCCAATCCCACCTCCCCCCAGCAACCCCCAGTTTGTTTTGTGAGATTAAGAGTCATTTATGGTTTGTCTCCCTCCCAATCCCATCTTGTTTCATTTATTCTTCTCCTATCCCCCTACCCCCCCACAGATGAATGGATAAAGAAGATGTGGTATATATACACAATGGAATACTATGCAGCCATCAAAAGAAATGAAATCTTGCCATTTGTCCCACTCATTCTTTAGAAGGATGCTGTTTAGTCTCCATGTATTTGGGTTCTTTCCAAATTTCCTCTTGTGACTGAGTTCTAACTTCAGAGCATTGTGGTCTGAAAATATGCAGGGAATGATCCCAGTCTTTTGGTACTGGTTGAGACCTGATTTGTGACCCAGGATGTGATCTATTCTGGAGAATGTTCCATGTACACTAGAGAAGAATGCGTATTCTGTTGCTTTGGGATGGAATGTTCTGAATAGATCTGTAATTTCCATCTGATCCAGTGTGTCGTTTAAGGCCTTTATTTCTTTGTTGATCTTTTGCTTGGATGATCTATTTCAGTGAGGGGAGTGTTAAAGTCCCCTACTTTTATTATATTATTGTCGATGTGTTTCTTTGATTTTGTTATTTATTGGTTGATATAGTTGGCTGCTCCCACATTAGGGGCATAGATATTTAAAATTGTTAGATCTTCTTGTTGGACAGACCCTTTGAGTATGATATAGTGTCCTTCCTCATCTCTTATTATAGTCTTTGGCTTAAAATCTAATTGATCTGATATAAGGATTGCCACTCCAGCTTTCTTTTGATGTCCATTAGCATGGTGAATTGTTTTTCACCCCTTGCTTTAAATCTGGAGGTGTCTTTGGGTCTAAAATGAGTTTCTTGCAGACAGCATATTGATTTTTTTTTTTTTTATCTATTCTGATACCCTGTGTATTTTGATTGGGGCATTTAGCCCATTTACATTCAGGGTAACTATTGAGAGATATGAATTTAGTGCCATTCTATTGCCTGTAATGTGACTATTACTGTATATTATCTCTATTCCTTTCTGATCTACTACTTTTAGGCTCTCTCTTTGCTTAGAGGACCCCTTTCAATATTCTCTGTAGAGCTGGTTTGGTGTTTACAAATTCTTTTAGTTTTTGTTTGTCCTGGAAGCTTTTACTCTCTCCTTCTATTTTCAGTGATAAGTTAGCTGGATATAGTATTCTTGGCTGCATGTTTTTCTCGTTTAGTGTTCTGAATATATCATGCCAGTTCTTTCTGGCCTGCCAGGTCTCTGTGGATAAGTCTGCTGCCAATCTAATATTTTTACCATTGTATGTCACAGACTTCTTGTCAGCTTCTTTTAGGATTTTCTCCTTGTCACTAAGACTTGTAAATTTTACTATTAGATGATGGGGTATGTACCTATTCTTATTGATATTGAGGGGGTTTCTCTGCACCTCCTGGATTTTGATGCTTGTTCCCTTTGCCATATTAGGGAAATTCTCTACAATAATTCTCTCCAATATACCTTCTTCTCCCCTCTTTATTTCTTCTTCTTCTGGAATCCCAATTAGTCTAACATTGTTTCATCTTATGGTATCACTTATCTCTTGAATTCTCCCTTCATGGTCCAGCAGTTGTTTGTCTCTCTTTTGCTCAGCTTCTTTATTTTCTGTCATTTGGTTTTCTATATTACTAATTCTCTCTTCTATCTCATTTATCCTAGCAGTAAGAGTCTCCATTTTTCATTGCACCTCATTAGTAGCTTTTTTGATTTCAGCTTGGTTAGATTTTAGTTCTTTTATTTCTCCAGAAAGAGCTTTTGTTTCTCTAGACAGGGTTTCTCTGATATCTTCCATGCCTTTTTCAAGCCCAGATAGCACCTTGAGAATCATCATTCTGAACTCTAGAGCTAACATATTACCAATGTCTGTATTGATTAGGTCCCTAAGCTTTGGTACTGCCTCTTGTTCTTTTTTTTTTTTTTTTTTTTTTTTTTTTTTTTGTGGTGAGTTTTTCTGCCTTGTCATTTTATCCAGATAAGAATGTATGAAGGAGAGAATAAAATACAAAAAGGGTGGCAAAGACCCCAGGAAAACGTGCTTTAACCCAATCAGAAGAGACCCCAAATCATGGGGTGAAAAAAGAGGGTAAAAAGAAGTTCAGGAAAAAAGAAAGAAAGAAAGAAAAATATAAAAAATAAAATATGTATATTAGACTGGTGAATAGAACAGAATCACCCACTTAATTTTGGGAGTATTTTGGTCTCCTAGAGGAAACTACCTCCCCAAATTTTAAAGAATGAAAAAATATATATAAAACACACACACAAAATAAAGGTAAACACGATGAAGGGATGGAATATGACTATAAAGATGAAAAATTTTTTAAAAATTTTCTAAAAAAGGAGTTGATAAGATAAGTTTGTTGGGGGAATAAAGAAAAAGAAAGTGGAGAGAATTGCTCAGGCTGGAGGCTATAACAAAGCCCTGTGCTAGATTGCTAAATTTAGGGTATATTTTGATCTATTAGAAGAAGTTGTATGCCAAATTTTTTAGAAGAAAAAACCCTATGTGTATACAAAAAATAAAGTTAGATACAATGAAGGACAAAATATGACTATAATAATGAAGTTTCAAAAAGATTTTTTTAATGAAAGGCATTGTTAAGATAAACTAGTTAAAAAACTTTAAAAGAGGAAAGAGTAAAAGTTAAAAAATTAGCATAAGAAAAAATAAAATTAAAAAAATTAATTAACGTTGCAAGACTAAAGAATCATGGAGAGAAAGTCTTGAATTCCAAGCTTTGCTTTCTCCTTCTCTGGAATTCCACAGTTCTCCTTGGTAAGTGAACTTGGTCTTGGCTGGATTTCTTTCTGATATTCTCTGGGAGGGGCCTGTTGTAGTGATTCTCAAGTGTCTTTGCCTGAGGTGGAAGTGTACCGCCCTTACCAAGGGGCGGGCTAAGTAATCTGCTCGGGTTTGCTTTTGGGAGCTTTTGTTCCCAGAGAGCTTTCCATGGAGTTCTGGAGCATGGGATGAAAATGGTGGCCTCCCAGTCTCTGGCCTGGAGGAGCTGAGAGCTCGGGACCCCACTTCTCAGTGCACCCTTGGAGAAAAGTGCTCAATCACTCCCGTCTCCCTGGCCTCTGGATGCACTCCGAGCTCACCCGGCCTGTGACCAAGCATCTCTTGTCTCTGGCACAGCCCCAGCTGGAGTCTCCAAACCCAGCAGATCCCTGCATTCTTCCAGGAGAGTCTCCCTGGACCTTGTGGGGTCCCTGCTCAAAGAACAGTGGCCTGACTGTGCCACAGATCACAGTTCAAGGTAATCCTGAGTTGAGAGCTCACTCCTTGGCTCTGTCTCTGTAGCCAGTTTCCCTCTCTGATACTGCAAGCTCTGTGACACTCTGACACCTCCGATCCTTCTGTGACCCCATGGGACCTGAGACCATGCTGTCCCCATGTGGGCTTCACCCTGGCTTAGCCTCTGGAGTGATGTCCTTCAGTGGAACAGACTTTTAGAAGTTCTGATTTTGTGCTCCATTGCTCCACCACTTGCTGGGAACTGGCCCTCTCCCCACAGTCTATCTTCCCATTATTTTGGATTCACTTTTCCACAGGTTATACCTTTCAGAAAGTGGTAGATTTCCTGTTTCTAGAAATTCTGTTCTTCTTCTCTTCAATCTCCTGTTGGATTTGTAGGTGTTCCTAATGGTTTGATAAACTATCTAGCTGACCTCCTGCTACCTGATGTCATCTCAGCCTGCTACTCCTCTGCCACCTTGACTCCTCTCCTGTGGAGACCTATGTTAACAATAATATCATTAATCAATGTTCATAATGCCCTTACTCTACATGTCTACCCATGCATCCTTCCCAAAAACTATCCCACACATGAAAGTTATTTAGCAATCCTTTAACTCTGTGCTAACCATTGTGAAGAGAATATAAAAATATACATGACACAGTTTCCCCACTATGGAAGCTTACAGTGGAGTGAGGGAGAAAGGGAAGACACAGGGTAACTAAAACTGTAGACATACTGTGGAAAGACGGTCTAGATAAGACAGACACAAAGAAGCAGAAGAGATCAAAGAAAATAAATTGCTTCTGATATAGATTATCCAAAAAGTTTGGGCTGGAGGTAACATTTAAATTGTACTGTAATGGCTGTGTACAATTTCAATAGTCAGATATTGAAAGGATGGAATTCCAAGGAAAAGACTAACTACTGGAATGGATTTCTTAACTTTGGACATCATTTGATATTGAACTTCTGTTCATAATGAGAGAATGAAATGCAAGGACCAGTGAAACTCAAGGTAAAACTACAGAATCTGGAGGCTTTGAATACAGAAGATAGGAGCCAGGACCTGGGTCCCAGCTCAGGGTCCATTTATCCCCATTCCTCTTGCACCTGATCTCAGTGAAGTGGTGTGAAGTTCAGATGGGACAGGATATCCAGTATGTCTCCATCTGTATGTCTCCCACCTTCTCTCTTCCCCCACTGAGTTCTTGATTAGCAATGAAAGGATTTCTTAATCTCATTACTGAGAATAGCACAAAGCACAGAAAAGCATATACTATACTAATTAAATTAGGTGATTTGTATACCTGGGGAAAGAGAGAAACAGCTCCTCCTTCCATCTCCACAGTCCATTTTCCTAGATCTTCTGACACTATATGTTAATAAATATCTATATTTTCTCCTTCTCTGGACAGACATGCTGTGAAATGTCAGATGGAAGGTTTGTATCTCTCATAAAAATCTCATAAATCTCTCATAAAAAGTTCTTCTGAGCACTGTCATTGAAATGTAGAGGAGGGGGTTCCTATGTTGTTTCTGCCTTCAAACCTTGTACAGGTCATTCTGCCTCCTGCATCCAGAAGTTTTACTTCAGATTTTTTAAAGATGTAAACAAAGTAAGGAGTAAAACAAACATTCAACTCTTCTTACCAATCTTGCTATTTTCAAAGTTCATTGCTTTTTTATGAAATTGTTTTCACGAATGACTAGTACTTCACAATCTCAACTCTAGATTCCTTAATTCGTACAATTTTTAATTGTTTTCTTTCTGGGATGGCTCAAGTACAGAGTCCTTCTTGGAAGCAAAGAAGATAATAAAATAGCTTCTCTTAGTACCTTCCATGAGGGAGTTCTAGGAGAGGGGAGGTGGTTATGTGGGTGGTGTACATACGGGGTGTCTGTGTATTAGGCTGGAAAGAAAGGTAAAGAGGGCATTGTCTCTGGCTGCTGTTTGTCTTTCTCTGCAAAACTGGTTTGATTGTGTCAGATGTATATGGGCTCCAAGTAGCCCAGCATGTTAGCCATACACTCCACAGAAAGGAAATTCATTGATGGTCCCTTGAAAGGTAATGAAAATAAATATCATAGTTTGGTACAAAAACACTAAACAGGGTTTGTGTACACAAGCCCCCCCCCTCACAAATTCTATCAAATATGCTCATGTTTATAGACCTACCGAAATAAACATACCCCAATACTTGGTACATATTTCCATTCAAATTCTAACACATATGTCCACAGATTAGGTACATACACAACTTTGACATACAAACACGATTTGTCCCCTTTCCAAGCTCCTCACTGCTGGTTGGGAGCATAGTGAAGGTGAAGGAGAGAATGTGAATGTGAGCTATCTGTGTCATTAAGTGTGTTTCTGACCACATGCCACAAACAAATAGAAATTATGTTTTCATTTTTCACTATTTGTACTTATCCACTGCCTTCAGTTACCTTTATACCATCATGTTTCAATGATCATCTATCCCTTACTGAGTGGCTACTCCATGAAGCGTATAGTCTCTGCTCAATCTTAGTACAGATTCTAGCTTCATCACTTACTTTCTACAAATGGCTTAACCTCTCTGAGCCTTAGTTTCAACTTTTGTAATGTGAGCATAATAAAACTCACCTTAAAGAAATTTTGTATTAAATAGGTGATCATGTAAAGTGTTTGGTACAAAACATAGGGCATAGTATTAAACAAATAGCTATAATTATCATCATCACTTTAGGGACATTGAAGATAAGAGATAATACATAAAAAAAGATGTTCTTTCCCTTAGGAGGTTTTTTTTTTTTTTTTAATTTTTTTTTTAAGATTTTATTTATTTATTTGACAGAGAGAGATCATAAGTAGGCGGAGAGGCAGGCAGAGAGAGTGAGAGGGAAGCAGGCTCCCTGCCGAGCAGAGAGCCCGATGTGGGACTCGATCCCAGGACCCTGAGATCATGACCTGAGCCAAAGGCAGCGGCTTAAACCACTGAGCCACCCAGGCACCCCTCCCTTAGGAGGTTTTTAAATCTCATCAAAGAGACAAGATAAATATGCTGTGAGAGGGAGGCCATAGAAACATAAAATACTTCTTTGAGCCCTGACATGCAAATTATTCTCCTAAATCCAAGACGTGTTTTAAAATTTGTAGCAGATTTCAATGCTCTATGAAGATTGGTGTTTTTCTTCTGTCACTCATCATTCCTATGCCTCACCACCTTACATACTCCCACACGTTCACCCCAGCCTTTCATTTCAGGAGCGGATTGGAGAATTCTTGGGATGAAAAAGATTTTTGGGGAATTCATTTTGTACATTTCCCTGTTTCTGAGTAGAGTCCATCTGAGATGTTCCAAACCCAAGTGAGATAGTCATGCACATGGCTAGAGGGCCTGCACTCTCCAATCTCCCCTGTCACCCTCTAATCTCAGAAAATTCCCCCTTATGGTCAATCTCTATCTGTTTTCCTTCAATATTGTGTCTCTTTATCAGTCATTCTGATTGGAAATGAGGTACACAAACCCTCCAAAGCTTAAGAAAATTCTCAAAATCTCAAAACTCTCACCTGATAATATTTCATTTCCTATCACTCCAGATCTGTGGAATTATAGGTCTTTTATGTTTTGTTATTAACCCATTAAAAATCATCAAAAGATCCCTTAGAACCAGGTGGTGGGTAATAGGGAGGGCACGTACTGCATGGAGCACTGGGTGTGATGCCAAAACAATGAACACTGTTATGCTGTAAATAAACAAATAAAAAATAAATAAATAAAAGCCAAAAAAGAAAAAAAGAGAAAAAAAAAGTGTGAATTTGGTCCCGACCAGGGTATAACCCCTCATGCACTCATCTGATACCTCCTTAAACCTTTTGGAAGATGAAAGTATCCTAATTTCCAGGACAAATAGTTAAGAACTCCTAGTTCAATCCCCCCACCCTCCATAGTCTCCTCAATTACTATCATCACATTATCATTCATTGGACAAGGGGACAGTACAACCCTGAGGTGGGGTATGACTAACATGACCTCCCCAGTTCCTTTCAGACCATGATATGAAATGAGGGCAACAGAATTGGCATCAGTTTTGACACATGCAATGCTTGCCCCAGGAGAGACCCCTGATTACCAGGCAGACGCCAGGAAGGGCACAGTAGGCATTTCCCCAAAGTGGGCAGAGTGCTAAAGCCTGGCATAGTGACTGCTGTGGGAAGCCTGGAGACAGGAGAGTAGCCAGGGCCCACACTTCCCCCTCTTCCCAAATTCAACTTCCCCAGCCTAGGCCTCTCTTCTTGTGCTCCAAATTCCTAAGTTTTCAGACCTTCCATAGTGCTCATCTGAGGCCAGACACATATCATGGATCACCTGCATTTTTCAAACTGTAAAGAACACACAAATCACTTGGGAGCCTGTTAAAAATGCAGCTTTTGTATCAGTAGGTCTAAGTTGGAGCATGAGATTCTGCATTTCTAACAAGCTCCCAAGGTGATACCCTTGTTGGTGGTTTATGAACCATACTTTTTTTTTTAAGATTTTTATTTACTTATTTGAGAGAGAGAGAGAGAGATCATGAACAGTGGGGAAGGGTAGAGGGAAAAGCATACTTCCCACTGACCAGGGAGCCTAGGACTTGATCCCAGGGCCCTGGGATCATGACCTGAGCTGAAGGCAGACTCTTAACCAACTGAGCCACTCCAGTGACTTTGAAGAGCAGGATCTAGATGACTCCAGCAGTTGCGACAAGTGTCTCCCAGAAACAATCCTTCTGTCCATATCCTCCTCCTTGTCTATCCTCCAGATGGCAATGAGAATCATATCTCATCCCTTTCTGATTCAGAAGTCTCACTCCATGGCACAATACACCATACACAAACCTGGCTTGTAAATTCTCTTCAAGTGTGGAAACACATCCCTCCACAAGTCTCATATTTCATGACTCCTAAAGATCCATGTAACCTAGAATTACTGTCCTATTTCTTTTCCAACTCACTTATTCCCCTCTTATTTCCCAAATTGCTCCAGAGGCATCCTCCTCTAGGAAGTGTCTGTTAACGAATACCTCTTTCCCAGTTTTTACTCTCACCTTCCCCTTCAAAGTAATGATGCCTTAGTCTAACATCCATTTATTAATTACTCCTATGTTGGTTCATTTTCATCCCTATTTGGGGTGTAAATTCTCTCTCCCTAACCAATCTTAGATGCTATTATAAGATTTTTACTCCAATCTCTCAAAAAGTATCTAAGGGAGTCGGTAGTATATGGGTAACCCTGCCTCTAGCAGGCTTCCCTGGAGTCACCCACTCCCTATTGGGAAGATGGGAAATTCCACAAGTAACAAAGTAGTCTCCTATCCTTTTCCTCCTAGGGGCCTGCCCTGAAGAGGTCTATATAAACACAATAGAAAAACACTGGCCCTCCTATACCAAAGCATAAGACTCTGGGTGCATCAAGAAAGATGTCTGTTGAAGTGCCTGGGTGGGGCAGTTTGTTAAGCACCTGACTCTTGGTTGTGGGCACAGGTCACAATTTCAGTGTCATGAGATCTAGCCCAGAGTTGAGCTCCTTGCTCAGCTTAGAGTCTTCTTAGGCTTCTCCGTCCCTCTCCCTCCCCCTCGGTCCTTTCCCCTAGCTCCTGAGTGCAGGACTACATGCTCGCTTGTTCTCTCTCAAATAAATAAATAGTTATAAATAATAAATTTTAAATTTATATACATTTATATATTATTTATATAAATATATATCATATATAAACACATATAAAGTATATATTTATAATAAATATAAATAAAATCTAAAAGAAGGAAAGAGAGAGAAAGGAAAGATGGGACAGAAGGAAGGAAGGACATAAGAAAGGACAGATGGAAGGATGGTTGGAAGGAAAGGGAAAGACAGAAAAAGAAACCTGTTGTGCCCCTGTTGGAACCAGTCTCATCTTCAGGGATTCCCTGGAGTCAGAGCAGGTTGGACCCTCTATCAATTTCACTACTATAGGACCGTCCCTACCTCCCCTGGGATGAGATGGAGCTGAATAAAGGAGGTATTTTCAGGCATTCTTTTGCCCCAAGGCTGTATTTTTCCTGTTACTATTTGAATAAACACCACTGTTTTTTGTTTCCCTCCCTTCATCTTTATAAATGGAGAGCCTTCAGCTAGAGTTTGGTTTTCAAAGTGGGATCCCTGGATTCTTGGGAACGTCGCCAGGCATCACCTAGGAACTTGTTAGAAGGACAAGTTCTGGTCCCCATCCAGACGTACTGAATTCCAAAAGCTGGGGATGGGACCCAGCAATCTGTGTTCTCATAAGACTCCAAGTGAGGTGGCACCCACTAATGTTGGAACACCACTGAAGAGAGTACTAATCTTTCTACCCACCCCTTACTGTAACTTTGCTTTGTGAGTTGAAGACACAGACATGCCCAGCTCAACCTCTTTGTTTTTTGTGGGATTCCCTTTTTTATCCAGAACCATAATGCTGATAGGACACGTGCATCCTAATTTAATAAAAGGAGATTCTCTGCTGTGCTAGGGAGGCAGAGGGTGCTCAGCACTACTTGTGAAGAGGACTGTATCTAATTTAGTGATGCAGTATTAGCAAGCCAATTAGGCTGCAGATCTAAAGCTGATGGCTTAATCATCTGTTTCTATGTCATGATTATCAATAGGTTCCAAACACAGGAGGGGGAAATGTGGTGTTATATATAGGACCCCTACAGCTCCAAGTATGGGTTGTAGTGAAAAGTGGGCAAGATGCAGGTTCAGATGGTGTGTAGTAGTAGAGAGACCTAGTTGAGAGAATAACAGGACAGAAGAACCAGAGGAATTCCTAGAATTTTTCAAGTAAATGGAATTTTAGAAATCAGTTGTGACCTCTTGCATTATGGATAAATAAGCAAAGCATGGAAGGAACTGAGAGGCTTGCCCAAGGTCATATTGCTAGTTAATGGTGGAAACCAGAACCCAGGACACTTGGTTCTCAGCTGTACACTCTGTGAACAGGTGGACCAAAGAAGACAACAGTACAGAAACTTCACAGCCCAAGAATGAAGATAAGGCCAAGTAGAAGAAACAAACCTGGGGATTTTCAGCATGGGTATTGAGTTCAAAGCCAAAGTGCTTTGTGCTCAGAGGAAAGCTCTGGCTCCAGTCCACGTCCGCATGCTCTGTTGTCCCCTCACACAGCCAAGGCTCAAGCTACACATTCCGCTCAGTGTGCTCTGAACACTGTTTTGTTTTCTTGTGCTTTTTGTAGTGACTTTCTCTCTGTGTACAGTATCTTCCTCTGTGTGTGCCCATGTGTGGCAAATCCCATTTGTTCGAGGGGAGAGCCAACTAATCCCAATGCCATTCCTTTATAAAGTCTTCTGTTTTCACCAATCAGTCCTCATCTCTGTGCCAACCACAAGTGGTCGTCCTCCACTCTAAATTCACAAGACAATTTATTTGTATGTTACTAATGATAAAACTTTCTAATTCTGTTACTCTATGCCTTACCCTTTGTTTTAGAATATAAGCTCCTTAAGAGCAGAGGTCATATTTCATCTTTTTTTTGTGTTTTCCAGTTTCTTTCTTTCTTTCTTTTTTAATTGAAATG
Organism: Meles meles; assembly: GCF_922984935.1. Taxonomy (NCBI): domain Eukaryota; kingdom Metazoa; phylum Chordata; class Mammalia; order Carnivora; family Mustelidae; genus Meles; species Meles meles. The sequence goes on from NC_060072.1 coordinate 63,995,725, forward strand.
TAATGGACATACAGTGTTGTCATATTACTCTCAGATGTACAATATGATGATTTGACAATTCCACACATTTCTCAGAGCTCATCAAGATAAGTGTACTCTTATATTCTTCATTCCTTTTATCTATTTTACCCATTCCCTTACCCCAACCACTTTGGAAACCTCCAGTTTGTTCCTTGTGTTGAAGTGTATGGGGTTTTTTTTTTCTCTCTCTCTCTTTAGTTTGTTAGTTTTATTTCCTATATAGGAGAAATCATATATTTGTCTTTCTCAGTCTGACTTATTTCACTTAATGTATACCCTCTATGTCTATCGGTGTTGTTATAAATGGTAACATTTCATTCTCTTTTATAGCTAGATAGTATTCCACTGTGTCTGTGTGTGTGTATGCACATGCTACTACATCTTCTTTATCCATTCATCTCTCAATGGATGCTTGGGTTCCTTCCATATACAATTGTAAATAATGCTGCAATAAATATAAGGGTGCATGTGTCTTTTTGAATTCATGTAAGCACTTCTTCACAGCAAAGGAAATCACCAACAAAACAAAAAGGCCACCTATTGAATGGGAGAAGACATTGGCGAATAATATATCCAATAAGGGATTAGTACCCAAAAGACATAAAGAACTTACACACACACAAGAAAAACAAATCCAATTTTAAAATGGGGAGAAGACCTAAATATTTTTCCAAAGAAGACAAACAGATGGCCAATAGACACATGAAGACTATTCAGCATCACTAAATTTCAGGGAAACGTAAGTAAAAACTACAATGAAATATCACTTTATACCTGTCAGAATACCTACATATAGAAAGCCAAAAAGTATTAGAGAGGATTTGAAGAAAAAGGAACCCTTGTGTACTCTTCTTGGGAATGTAAATCAATGCAACCACTGTGAAAATGGTACCAAGACTCCTCAAAATATTAGAAATAGATTTACCATATGATCCAGTATTCCCACTACTGGATATTTATCCAAAGAAACAAAAACATTTTTTCTACTTTATTTTAATAATTTTTTTTAAAGCCAGCAAGCAGCTACAGACACAACTGAAAGGAGACAGAAAAAAAGGTGGGGAGGAAGAGAAAAGGCATGTCCTTCTCTACACAATGAATACAGAGCTCTATTAGTGTTCTCCCACCAACATGCCATGGGAGGCGTAGTTTTGTATGTGCTCAGGAGTACTCTCCGTTGTTGTGCAGAGGACCAGACAGCATTCAGCGTGATGACATCAAATCAAATATGTATTGGCACTGCTGAGTTCAAGGTCTAGAGTTTGGGCCCTAACTTCGGTGGGGCTGTGCAACCAGGCTGTGCTGGATTCCATATGTGAAGTAGATAACAAACCCAATCAGCATCCAGATACTAACTAGGGCCCAGGTAGTAGCTGACATCTGCGTCATAAGGCAAACATTCACAAAGATGCTCAAGAGTGGAAGGAGAGGCAGAGCAGGGACCTTAAAGTGAAGGGGAGTGGAGCTCCATGGCTGTCTCCAGATGACCCAAGTGATCCCAGTGATGAGCACCAGGAGCAGCACAACCACGGTGATTGGCACTGGGTCTCCAGAGCGCAGACCTGGCCAGTGGGCCAGCACCAGGGAGAGGAGAGTCAGCAGCAGAACAAGCAGTGAGGAGCAAACATGCACAACCCAGCCAGAGAGTGGAGTGGGGGTGGGGCTGCCTGGAAAAAATAGTCCTCGTAGAGTCAGCTTCTCTGCGGCAGGTGCAGTCTCCTTCTGCACCTGTGTTTGATTTTCCCCATTCTCCTCCTGCATCTGCACTTCATTTCCCCCCTTCTTCCTCTCAGGCTGATACCTGATGATTAGAACACAAAAAGCCATCAGGGAATAAGCTAGCAGGGTCCCAATTGACACGAGTTGCAAAAGATCAGCAAGTCTCAAGAAGAATGCCATGATTGCTGCAATAATGCCAAAGATCACAGTGGCCATGACGAGCATGTAGGTGCCAGTATGGATTCTGGCAAGGACAGGGAACAGGAGACCATCCTCTGCCATCACATATATCAACTGACGTATGGGGAACATATAAACCAAGAGCCTGACAGAAAGACTACAGAGGAATACTAAAGCTATAGCATAGTAGGCAGGGGCCCAGCCAATATGGAGAAAAGCCTCAGGCAAGGTGCTCCCAGGTCGAATCTGGTAGTAAGGAACCATAAGTGTAAGGGCTGCAGAGACACCAAAATACACCAAAACACAGATGAGCAGTGACATCACAATGCCCATGGGGATGGAACGCTGGTGGTTCTGGGCTTCTTCAACTCTGGTAACAATGTTATCAAAACCTATAAATGCATAGAAACAAGTAGCTGATCCATGGAGAATCCCTGCAAAGCCAAAAGGCACAAATCCTCCAGAGCCCAGAGGGCCCAAGCTAGAGGTGCCATTGAGTTCATCCTTTCTGTAGTCTTCTTCTGTGAGCTTCCAGTTGTGCAGGTCCCCCTTAATGAAGCCAGAGATGATGACAAAACTGAGAATCAAAAGTCTCACCAATGTGACTACTTTGGTTAACAGCATCAAATCCCTAACCCTCAAAGTCAGTAATCCAATGAGCAAAAACACAAGGCCCACAATAAAGAAGCCTAGAATCTCTGCAAGGACCTGGGGTAAATGCAATAAGATGTTTTCACCAAGGGCCTGAGAGATCTGGTACCCAAACAGATTGTCAAAAGCTGAAATCCAGACATAGACCATATTGGCTGTATCAGCAACATAGGAGAAGATGAGGTTCCAGCCAGTGATGAAGGCCCAGATTTCACCTACAGTGACATAGGCATAGAGATATGCAGAGCCAGAAAGGGGAATCCGGGCACTAAACTCTGCATAGCACAGTCCAGCCAATAATGAAGCTAGGCCAGCCACCAAAAAGCAGATCACAATGGATGGTCCTGCTTGATTACCCACCACCTCACCAGCCAGGATATACACAGCTACACCCATTGTGAGGCTCACACCCAGGGCCACTAAATCCAGAGTGCTCAGGTTTCTGTCAGAGTCAATCTTAGCCTCATCTTGGTCTAGCATTCGTCTGCGTGACAGCTTTTGACCGAATCTGTGAAGTGTCTGACACAGCCTTCTAGCTGGAATTGAAGAGGATTCCATATCAGAGAGCTGTAGCAAGAGCAGGTTGCTGAGTGTCTCAGATCAGGTTCGGTGAGGCTGAGTTAAGTGGAGTTGGGTTGGGGCTGCCGAGTTCCATTGCTCAGGCTTCAGCTGCTGCTTCGTATTTTTCTTATATGTGCTGTCGCTCCATATGCCTAAGTAAACAATAAATATTTACTAAACAATGGCATTCAACCAGTGCTCAGAAGTCTCATGTCAGCTCTTGCAGCCCCAGTATCACAGAAACTAACACCAAAAGACATCAAAGAAAAATCAAATGGCAGGGCACCCGGGTGGCTCAGTCATTAAGTGTCTGCCTTCAGCTTAGGTCATGATCCCAGAGTCCTGGGATGGAGCCCCACATTGGGCTCCCTGCTCAGCAAGGAGACTGCTTCCCCCTCTCCTACCCTCCCTGCTTGTTTTTCCCTCTCTTGCTGTCTCTCTGTCAAATAAAAAAATAAAATCTTTACAAAAAAAGAAAAATAAAAATCAACTGACTTTTCCCCAGAAATAAAAATCAACTGAATTTCCCCCCACATTCTCCTGTTGTGCACACCACAGGACATAATCCTATTTTAGTTCATCTAAGTCATGTAGGTTCATGTACTAATTAAGCTGTAAGACACAACAGGCCATGAATGAACTGTGCAGTTATTCATATGCAGGATATGTGTGGTACTTGAGCATGGGTTATGACACATTAATTCACAGACTAGTGGTCCTTGTTACAATTACAGAATCATTTTTAAAATATCATCTGAGGTTAGAATATAAATATTGGTCCACTGGCCTTAAAACCCTTACCCCAGGTCCTCTGGGTGGCTCAGTTGGCTAATCATCTGCCTTTGGCTCCAGTTGTGATCCCGGGGTCTTAGGATTGAGTCCTGCATTGGGCTCCCTGCTTGGTGGGGAGTCTGTTTCCCCCTCTGCCTCTGCCTCTCTCTCTCTGTCTCTCATGAATGAATGAATGAATGAATGAATGAATAATGAAATCTTTAAAGAAAGAAAACAAACCCTTACCCCAACATCAGCTAGCCAAAGTCAGGTGGTACTTTGCTACCCCTTTCTCCTCATTCTGCATCATCCATTTAGCTATACTAATGGCCAAGAATGTACAGTCTTCCCCTTCCCTTTATCCACTTGACCCATAGAGGTGCTGTGAACAGAGAGGAAGGGGGGAAATAGGGGCAGGACCTTCATAACCACCTGCAAGAAGGAAAGGACAGGCTATCTGGGAAGGAAACACTGGAGAAATGGTGGCAGCAGCCAACCCAGGGTCCAGGACTGAGATGGGAGAGGAGCCAGGAAGGTAGTTGTGTGAATTCTGAAATTCAACACATCTCACCCAAATCTACCAGGCAAAATTCACTATAATTTTCATGTCCTCAGCCATGAGAGTGTGATTCAAAGGGAGAAAAATAAGTCATCTAGCTCAGAAGCTCACGCCCAAAACAATTCCTTTGTTTTCTCCTCTCTGGGTTCCAGGAAAGTGAATTCACTTCTTGAGACAGTCTCCTCGCTAGCCACATTGTGCTATATACACACCCTGTGATGTCAGCTGCCGGGGTCCTGGAGAATCTGCCCTGCTCTGTGAGCTTGTGTTAAAACACTCACTTGTAACTCCTTATTAATTTTTCAGAGTTATATTTAACTCATTCAAAATGTGCTCTCAGTATCCCAAATATATTTTCTTAATGTAAGAACTCGCATGAGGGTCCTTCTTCCCCCTACTCTCCTGCTACATTCAAATGGCTTCCTCCTCAGGGGAGAAGGGGTCAGGAGTAATAATTCACAGCCAAGCCCCACAAAGGAGTAGTGAAGAATGGAGAAAAGAAAGACACGCAGCCCACACTATCCTCCCTACTCATGCTTTGGTTTGAGAGAATTTTAGGAAATATCGTCAGAGGTTTTTAAAGATAGAAAGATCAAATCAAAATTGAGAAGTCATCTCTATGGTGATCAAAAGGAACCCTTGAGTTATGAGTCAGACCTTGTGTCTACAAATCCATCTATCCAGACTCCTTATTTGCCACTTACCAGCTCCAGTGTTATGATTTACCAACAATAATGTGTGAGAGATAAGGAGAGCCAATTCTTCACTCATGGAACTTGTCTATATTAATAAATGTTATTGAGGTGTCCCCCACCAGCCCCCAGGCTTCAAACTCTTCAATGGTTCCCCACTGCCTTTCCTTCATAGTCCCTCCTTCCTTCATAATCTGACTTGAGTTAATTTCTCTAGCCTCATCCCCTCCCCAGTTCCTGCTCCAGCTGCAAAATTCTACACTCACCTTGTTCCCTTGCCTTTTGGCCCCATTCATGTAGCTAAACCCCACTTCTCTTTCAGTTCCCAACTTAGAAGTTACTTCCCCGGAAACCTCCCCTGACCCTAATGTTGCCCTTCCAATGTGCTCTCATAGCACCTGGCTTCTCCCATGTGCCATTGATTGTACGTGTCTGAATTCCAGGCCAGCTGCCTGTCTCCTCCATCAGACTGATGTAGATGCTCATAAGTATTTGTTAACCAAATAACCACACTGAGAAGAGAAACCCAAAAGAGTACAGAATTTAGAATTCATATCTACTTGATTTTGAAATACATACATTGTAGTCAAGCGTCTTTTATAATACTGGCTCAGGTAAAGATATGGATGGTATCACCTTCCTTGAAGAAGGCAATCAAAATGAAAAATTTGAATGGAAAACCTTGACTACACATCATTCATGGCAGCTATAAGAATGCTAAATGGTAAAGAATTGCTTCCTTTTGAGGATGCTTGTTTTTAAAATATGAGAATGTCTTGGGTTATAGGCAACTAATAACTCATACCCAGTTAGAGAAACTTCATGCTCGGGTCCTATAACCCAGGCAGGATGTCCTAAGGCAGAGGTACTCACTTTGGGGGACAGAGGGAGGAATAATGAAGACACCTGGGGACATTTTCAAACTTCAGATTCTCTCCCTAGGAGATTCTTGTCCACTAGCCCCGCACTTCCCATGACTGCTCTAAACCACACAAGTGACAAGAAATTGTCTCAATTTCAAGGGGAAGAGATTCTAGAAGTTTCCTTTACAGGAAGGCAGCACAGTTGAGTTTTTAGGAGTAAGGTTCTTCTGGTAGACTGTTGAGGTTCAAATCGCACCTCAACCTCCCATCTGGTGACTCTGGACAAATTAGTTCTCCTCTTGGGCCTTTAGTTTCCACAATAGTTCAATAGCCAAGTAAATACCACCTAGGATAGATGTGAGGAGTAAGTGAAATGATGCCTATAAAGTTCTTAGTTCAGTGCCTAGCAAACAATATGGACTTAATGCAACTTACCTAATATGTAATATTGAAATCTGATCCAAAGTCCTCAAAAGTTGATAATACTTAGGTTTTTTTTTTTTAGATTTTATTTATTTATTTGACAGAGAGAGATCACAAGTAGATGGAGAGGCAGGCAGAGAGAGAGAGAGAGAGAGGGAAGCAGGCTCCCTGCCGAGCAGAGAGCCCGATGCGGGACTTGATCCCAGGACCCTGAGATCATGACCTGAGCCGAAGGCAGTGGCTTAACCCACTGAGCCACCCAGGTGCCCGATAATACTTAGTTTTTATAAATGTTTAGCTTCAAAATCATCCACTGAACAGTCAATCCTCTTAGTTAGCCCTCATGAGACAATGAAATTAGTATATTCCATATAATTTTCCCTAAAATTCAAAGGACTCTAACTGGATACCTTCAAATATGCTGTTCCTAAACATGTGGGGGTCCTAGGCTCACTAAGTTAGACCAGGAATCAAAAAATGCAAGACTCAAATACAATGATGATGATGATGATGATGGTGGTGGTGGTAGTAGTCTCTTTGCCTGAAGATGCTTCGTCTTATTTCTGGAACAGTTAGTGCTGGGTACTATAGATGTAAGAACAATGAACACTATGGCAGAATTCTGCATGTGAGGTCCTGGCCCTTCCTCGTAACTACATGAACTCAGGAATTTGCTCACTCTCTCTAAGCCTCAGTCTCCTTATCCACAGGGGCCTCACCTGACCTCCTTCATTGGATCAGCATGAGAATTCAGTGAGGAGATAAAAATAATCACACAGTTGGTGGGAATGTCACTGGGGCACCATCCTGAAGCACTATCCAAGTGGAATTAAGAACACACACACCTTCCCATGATGTGCACACTCCAAAGAGACTCTCTCCTGAGTCCATAAGGAGACCAAATGAGCACATTCATCAGAGGATTGTTTGTGGTGGCAGGAAATGGGAGCTGTGCCAGCGACTGTTCCTAGAGGAATATATAAGTAAAATATGCCATGTGTGCACAATGAAATGCTACACAGCAGTAAGCGATAATAAAGCAAATTTACAGACAGCAATTTGGGTGGATCTCAGAAACTATGTTATGTAGCAAAAGTAAAGACAGAATGAAGTGTATGGTACAATGCCTGTTTTTTTAGATTTTACTTATTTATTTATTTGAGAGAGAGCATGAGAGTTGGGAGGGGCTGAGGGAGAGAGAGGAGTAGGCTTCCCACTGAGCAAAGAGCCCAGTGGATACTTGGGGCTCCATCCGAGTTCCCTGGGATGATGACCTGAGCTGAAGGCAGATACTTGACACATTGAGTCACCCAGGCACCCCTAGTACAATGCCTTTTGTGTACATTTAAAAGACAACCAAAAAACATTGTATATTTGTCACAGATACACATATATCTGTTAAAATGTCAGGACATACCTCTGTTCATTTTCTTCCACTGGTTTCCCTTTTCATTCAGACTAAAGCTGAAGTCTGTATTTACAATGGCCTATGAAGTCCTACAGTATTTGTCACTGACCCAGATACCACTTAGCCTTCATTTCTCTCTCTTCCTACTCATTTCTCTCTAGGCACTGGGCTCCTAACCATTCTAGCCTCCTAACATACCAGGTAAGACCCTATCTCAGGGCCTTTGAACTGGCTGTCCCCTATAAATGCATCATTTCTGGCCCAGACAGCCACATGGTTGCTCTCTTAACTGCATTTGGTGAAATAGCAGGATTATTGGCATGGCCTTCCTGAATCATCACACACACAACTGTAATCTGCTCCTAACCACAGACAATAGAACTGATCCCTGGTCCCCAGCCCTTCTTTTTTTCCCCTAGTACTTACCACTATTTAAAATACTGTATGTTTTACTTATTTATTTCTTCATGATTTGTCTCACTGAAAAAGAATATAAGCACAAGAAGTTTTTCTTCTTCACTCTTTTGTTTCTGGCTGTATTTCCCATACTTACAATTATGCCTGACACATAGTCATCACTGTATTCGTTGAATGGATGAGAATATCTAACTACACATAGAGAGCATGGACTGGAAGAGCATTTGTTAAATACATTAAAGCAAGTGTCTCCAGTGAGGAGGGGGAATGAGAATAGACAGAAGGATGAAGGGGAAAATAAAATGCACTAAAAAGGGGCCTAATGTGCAAATATGCCATGACTGATGGAGGGACTGACTCCACTCTGTGCACTGCAGGCCCAAAACGGGAATTTTGGGAGATAATGTTGTGAGAGGACCTGGTACAGAGCCTGATAAATGGCAGACATTCCGTAGATTTAATGTGAAGGGGCACTGGAATCCTGTGATGGTCAGGGTATGGAGAATACAAAGAAGTAATACCAGCCAGTAAGAGAGTTCAGAACAAGGGAAGATGGGGCACCCCTCCTACTAGTTCCCTCTGAGCCCATTTCCCTTTCCCCAATTCCTCTTTCTCCATCAGGTCTTTCAACTGTCTTTGGAGGATCCTGTAGTTGGCACTAAGGATGCTTTTGCCATGTTTCTCTCTCTGGGGAACCATCCCCAGCCATCTATCTGTCAACAAAGATACAACAGTGGTTCCTAACATTTGTTGAATCACAGGCACCTCTGAGGTTGGTCATCTCAGAAAAAGAATAAAAAACAAAAAACAAACAAAACAAAAACGTCATACACTCTTCTAAAGTCCATCCATGGACCCTGGGCAGGAATCTCAGAGGAGGACCATCTGAATGTTAGGGTCAGTGGGGTGGGTAAGGATTGATAATTGTTATTTTCCTCAGCTGTGTTGTGCAGGGTGGTCTTTGTGTTCTTCCCACTTTTACTGAAGATGAGGGAAAGTGGGCCTACAGAAAAAGTATGAAAATACTAGAGAAACAGCACAAAGAAGAAAACATCTGGGAATTAAATAATATTTTATGACTCCAACAGAAGCAGGCAGAACAAATTAAGAAGCAGAACTCCAGAAAAGAAAGCAATCCATGATTGTGAATCTTGAGAGAGCTTACCACAAATCCAACTTATAACAACACAGGAAAACATTGTCCTTAAATGCCATATTCAGAAATGCCCAATCTCTTTGCAATAATCGGTGATAATTTTAAATAGTTTCTATTCAGTCCAGACTCTATGATCTAGTGGTCATAGCCCCATCACAATTCTCTCCCTACCTTCAGGCTCACCTCCTTCCTGACTCAGCTCCTCACATCCTAACTTACCTTCCTGTGAAGCTTTTGGCCTGGGTAATTTACCTGCTCTTCCAGAAATTCCCCCCTCACTCCTTTCTGTCTAGTCTTAACCATGCAGCTCTTCGCAACCATGTTCTACAACATTTTCCCCTACTTTTAGGAAGGTTTTCCTAAGTCATCCTGACTGACCACCATCTCTAGCAATTACAACATGTTACTGATTCTCAGTTGAGAAATTTTCCCTTTCTGAATGCTGGTGTCCTGGGTATGTCACTTAAATTCAGGATCTGTATACTTCCTCCTTCTGAATGCCACACTCTCATCCCAACCCTCACTACCATGGACAAGGATCTGTTCATAATAGTAGCAAGCAACCCAAAGAAGAATTTAGGACAGAGAAAATGAATATACAGGTGTATCGACTGACCATGTATCTTGAGATTCCTAGAAGAGGCGTTATTTTGTTCTTTGTGTGTGTGTGTGATTTTTTGTTTGTTTTGTTTCTTAAGAAACAGAGAAGAGACAAATCAGAGGTGAAACAGGAGACTAAAACATGTATGCCTTGTATTTCAGGAGAATTTCTTGAGGAAGTTTCCTAATGGGGCCCTGGGTATAAGAATCTCAGTTTCATTAGAAAATGGTCTCTCCCAAAGGAAGTGCTTGTTCAGGGGATGTGCTTACAAAAATGCAGAGAGTATGCTGAGTGAAATAAGTCAAGCAGAGAGAGTCAATTATCATATGGTTTTGCTTATTTGTGGAGCATAAGGAATAATATGGAGGACATGGGGAGATAGAGAGAAGTGAATTGGGGGAAATTGGAGGAGGACACCAACCATGAGAGACTGTGGACTCTGAGAAACAAACTGAGGATTTTGGAAGGGAGGGCGTTGGGGGGTGTGTGAGCCTGGTGGTGGGTATTATGGAGGGCACATATTGTATGGAGCACTGAGTGTGGTGTACAAACAAAGAATTCTGGAACACTGAAAGGAAATTAAAAAAATAAATAAAATTTTTTTAAAAAGTAGAAGGGTTCAGGGAACATGAAGTCAGCTTGTATGAACTCTATAATGGCTACTGCTCCCCCTCCCTCCTTCCTTCTCTCTGTGTTTCCCTGTCTCTGAGTTCCTTCCAAACTCCAAAACAAAAGTCCATTCCATGTTGCCCAGAAGAACACCTGACAAGTCCAACAATCCATCCATAAAATTGCAGGCTGTCTTTCTTTCCCAGCCAGCCTCACCCACTCTCCATTGTCCTGGAGGTCATTGTGTTCACTCCTCCATCTCTAGGAAGAGTACTATCCTCACTCTGGACTTTTCCTTTTCAAAATATTTTCCCAAGGCACTAAGTTCCACTGCTACCTTGGTAGGGAGTTAACACTCCTACCGTCAGGAAGTTGGCCTTGTAGCTCCTCCTGAATAGTTTCAAAGATAGTTTGGAGACCAGTTGTTTTGTTAGAAGCTTTAGAAAGACTTGAGAGGGAGATTAATGAGGCTATTCAATAATTAATTTCAAGTTCTCAAAGTTACAGAGAAGTGGACGTTAAATGAACATCTCCAGAGATTATAGAAATCCCTTTGTATCCAAGCACAGCTCTTTCCTGATTCCCAAAATATACAAATGCTCTCATTTTCCTTAAAATTTCAGACAATGAAGCTCCAGAGCCAATCAAATCAGTGGCTCCTAAACAAGTATAAAGTTTTTTGGATAGCTGAGCTTCCCCAGAGTTTCTGAAGACCTAACTCCTTGAACCTCTGGTAGGGGGTAACCAGAAATATGAGAATACAGGCTTTGAATTCAGGGTGAGAGCTTGAAATAATAATAAGTATGGTGCATGCATATGCTAGCACTTCCTTATTGGAAACAGGGCAGAATACATATGAAAAGGTAAACAGAACAAAATCCACCCTGGGGCCCCTGGGTGACTCAGTCTTTAAGCATCTCCCTTCTGCTCAGATCATGATCCCAGGGTCCTTGAATCAAGCCCCACATTGGGCTCCCTGCTCCCACTTCCACTCCCTCTGTTTGTGTTTCCTCTCTCACTATCTTTCTTTCAAATAAAAAATAAGTAAATAAATAAACTCTTTAAAAAATTTAAAAAAATACAAAATAACTGCTGAAGAAAAAAAAAAGCCAGCATGAAAACTGGGGCTGTGTATCTCATATGCAAGGGTAGAAAAATTATCCAACAAAATCAAATGAAAAATGGAATCTTTACATTTTCTCTTTCTATTTGCATCTTCTCTAGAAGTCTGTGTCCAATCAGGGTCATTTATTTATTCATTCAACAAATATATTAGCCCTATTTATTTAGTACTATAAATAAAGCAGCAAAAAAACACAAAAATCCCTCCACTCAAGTGGCTTACATTCCTACAGTAGGAAGCAAACAAAAAACAAAAAAGTAATAAAAATATATATTGTGCTAGATTTGTAGCTAATGCTGTAGAGAAAATGAAAGTAAGAAAAGGTTAGGATGTGCTCAGAGTGGGTTTTGTGATTTTAAAATGGGTGGTTCAAGACAGCCTCACGCTCACACTCTTGTGCAGCCCTCATGACCATCCATCTCCAGAACTTGTTCATCTTCCTCAGCTGCAGCTTTGTACTCATTAACAGTAACTCCCCATTCTTCCCTCCCCACAGCCCCTGACGTCCACCATTCTACTATGTCTTTATGAATCTGACTACTCTAGGTGCCTTATATAAGTGAAATCCTACAATATGTCTATTTGTGACTGGCTTACTTTACTTAGCATAATGTTTTCAAGGTTCATCCATGTTGTAGCAGATGTCAGAATGTCCTTCCTGTCTAAGGATGAATAATATCACATTCTCTGTATGTCCTCCATCTCGTTTATCCATTTATCCACTGAAAGGCATGTGGGTTGTTTCACCGATTAGCTATTGTGCAAAATGCTGTTATGAATATGGGTGCACAAATATCTTATGGAGTCCTTGCTTTCAAATACTTGGAATACATATCCAGAAGTAGGATTGCTAGATCACATGAAAGAAGTATATTTAATTTTTTGAGGAATCACCATACTGTTTTCCACAGTGGCTGTACCATTTTACATTCCTACCAACAATGCACAAGCATCCCAATTTCTCCACATCCTCATCAACACTCATGTTCCTCTGTTTTTGGTTTTGTTTTTCTTTTGCTTTGATAGCAGCCATCCTAATGGGTGTGAAGTGGTATTTGGCTAGTTTTGAAGAATAACAATGAGGGCTGTGGGGCCAGGACACAGTGAATGAGGGGATGAGGTCAGAGAGAAAGCAGGAAGCCAGATCCTTAGGGTCCGAGAGTCACTGTGAGGACTTCAGCCATTACTCTTGGTGTGATGGAAACCCTAAAAAAGTGATAGGTTCACATGTTGTCTATCAATTTTCATGTTCTCAGAGCTAGATACTGGGCTCTCAAACTAAGGAAAGGTCTCCTCCTGGGTTTGAAAATAGGGCATGGAGACAGGTTTTGCAGATCCTGTATGTATAGATGTTGGTGCTTCTGACAACACATTGAGGGCTGAACAAGCTGTGTGCTTCCATCTGTCTCCCTCTCCACATGCCAAAGAAGAGATGCCACCTATGTGGGAGTGACATGATGGGTTGTTTTCACTGAAGCTGTTCGGTTTCTGGATAAACTCTAGGCAGACTTCACAGGCTGCCTCAAGTCATAGTCCCCAACTCATTTCCCTTCTCTGTGGGCTCTTTGCATAAGTCCTGGGTTACTTTTAACCCTTCAAACATGTATAATAAAAATGGGGGTAAGATCTAGGAGAAGGCTGCTCTTCCTCCTCTCCTGAGAAAATTAATAGACCAAAGGGGCAGGGAAAGTCTTGGGTCATCCATCCATGTGTTCATTCAATAAATACTATGCACTTTCCAAATGCCAGTGCTAGTGCTTGATGCTACAGACACAATGGGGAGGAAAAAGTCCTATTCCCTGCCTACATGGCACTCATTGTTGTTAACATATTCTCATAAAAAATTCCTGCCAAAGATGTGTAAGCTGAAACCTAGTGATAAAAACAATCACTTTACAAAACACTTTCTACATAAAGTTGACTTTCTATAAAACAACTGACCTATGCTGTTCAAAACTGTCAATGTAAATAATGGCAGGTTGAGGGCACCTGGGTGGCTCAGTTGGTTAAGCGACTGCCTTCAGCTCAGGTCATGATCCCGGAGTCCTGGGATCGAGTCCCACGTCAGGCTCCCAGCTCCATGGGGAGTCTGCTTCTCCCTCTGACCTCCCCTCTCATGCTCTCTCACTCTGTCTCTCTCTCAAATAAATAAATAAAATTTAAAAAAAGAATGGCAGATTGAGAATCTGTTGCAAATTAAAAGAGAATAGAGAGACATGACAATGAGGTGCAATGCAGAGCCCTGGATTGCACCTGGATTAGGGTGAGATATTTTAGGATTAAAAAAATTGGAAAATTAACAAACTTTGAATACGGACCATATTTCATACCTATATGTTCACACAAAAACATTGGAGAGAGCAAACAAATATGGCAAAATATTAACAATCGATCAACTGTGGGGGGGAAAATGGGTGTTAATTGTACTATTCTTACAACATTAAGAGTTTTGATATTTTTCAAACTAAAAATGTAGTAGGAAAATAAGAATGTCCCATTTGTAAAGGTTATGGATTCTCCTTGCCTGAAGTCTCTTTATAAACAAGTTTGCCATCACTGTTGTTTAGAACAAAATCCCACCCAAAATGATCTCGCCCCAACAGGGATTTTAGATCAGAGGAGTGAGTGGGAAAATAGAACTCCTTTGTCTTTGATTTACAACCAAAATTGTCAGCAAAATTCCCTGAAAACCACAACACTGGCTCATGTTATTATGGTCAGAAAAACTCCATACTCTTACTGTCATTTTATGGAACTAACAGAAATAATAAACCAATAGACCTGAACTCTAAAAGGCACTGGGGAACATGTGCAGAGGCTGGAGGCAGAGAAAAATGGTATCTGGAAAATAGGGTATACTAGGTATATGTGCAAGACTTAGGGCTATGGACAGAGGGGTTAAAGAGAAAGAATTTGATAAGTTACAAGTAATGCACAGATGTGATTTCATTGAACCCCAATAATAACCCAATGAAATGAGTATTACTATTCCACTTACAGACTGAGAGGTTAGATAACTGTCCTAAGCTCTGCTAATATAAAGAAAAGATGGAATTTCAGCCTGGTTCTTCCTTACTTCAAAGACCTGTTCTTTCTCCTGTGGCATTCTACCTTCACGAAAAGTCAAGACTCTAGGGCTATTAAGACTCTATGACTATTAAGGAGTATTTGAGCCAGTTCTTATCTTTCTTTCCAGTAACCCTCTGCTGATGTTTTTCTTTACTTCCAAAATACATACTGATGTGCCAGAGCTGGAAGTCCTGGGACCATTAAATATGAAAACTCTATCTAAACAGTGTCCTACTAAAATCCGAAACCTAATCTAGGGCCAAAATATCTCTGGACTATCTTTTTGTTTTTAATTTTTTAGTTTAAATTCAATTATCCAACATGTAGTACATCATTAGTTTCAGATGTAAGATTCAATAATTTATCAGTTGTGTATAACACCCAGTGCCCATTACATCATGTACCCTCCTAATGTCCACCACCCAATTACCTCATGCCCCCATCCACCTCCCCTCGAGTAATCCTCAGTTTATTTCCTATAGTTAAGTGTCTCTCATGGTTTTTCTCCCTCTCTGATTACTTCCCATTCAGTTTTCCCTCCCTTTCCTTATGGTCCTCTGCACTGTTTTTTATATTCCACATATGGGTGAAGCCATATGACAACTGTCTTTCTCTTATTGACTTATTTTTCTCAGCACAATACTCTTCAGTTCCATCCACATCTATATAAATGGCAAGTATTCATACTTTCTGATGGCTGAATAATTTATGGCAAATGTACCACATCCTCTTTATTCATCCATCTGTCGATGGACATCTGGACTCTTTTCATAGTTTGGCTATTATGGACATTTCTGCTATAAACATTGAGGTATAGGTTACCCTTCAGATCACTCTCTTTGTATCTTTGGGGTAAATACCTTGTAGTGCAATTTCTGGGTCATAGGGTAGCTCTATTTTTAACTTCTTGAGGTATCTCCACAGTGTTTACCAGAGTGGCTGTACCAGCTTGCATTCCCACCAACCATGCATGCGGCTTCTGATTTCTCTACATCTTCACTAACATTAGTTGTTTCTTGTCTCATTAATTTTACCATTCTGACAGGTTGTGAGTTGGTATCTCATTGTGATTTTGACTATCCTTTTAGATGCCAAGAAAGATTCCAAAGGATTCCTGTACCTATGCCAATAGTTCCCACATATGATTTTACAGCTAATTGTAATTCCTGCCTGCAATTTTAGCTCATCTCCTTTTGCTTGGCTTTTAGTGGAAATATAGGATAATAAATCTCTAGAGGCCAAATATAAGATGTGTAAGCTGAAACCTAGTGATAAAAATAATCACTTTACAAAACCCTTTCTACATAAAGTTGACTTTCTATAAAACAATTCTATAAAAAAACTCTCCCTAACTTCCTTTCATTATCCTATTGTTTCTACATTCTATTCCAAATATGTTCTAGTTACTGCCTCAGATTTAAGGAAAAAAAAGAACCATCTTCAGTGCGTTAGAATGTGGTAGAGGAAAAAAAAAATTGAAACCTTGATTCACTGTGTAAAGGAAGGTGGGGTTGGTGAGCAGACATTTTCTAAAATGTGAGCCCAATAGTGGGAAGATAGTTTCAATTTCCCTGAAAATCTAAATACCTCCTGGTTTGGTCTTCCCAAACCTCAGCAACCCATAGCTTCCAGATGCTGCTGGCACACATCATTAGTGAACATCTGTCACAAAAGACAGCCCCAGCTGGAACAAAAGAGGATAGGAAGGCAGATGGTGCCAGTTGAATGAGGGTAGTTTAACAAAACATCTTTTTAAGCTTCCTATTTCACTTGGCCATTTGCTCCCCAGACATGGATGCCAATCAGGAGCATATGGAAATGTTCTGAGAAAATAGCAATCTCCTCTCTGTGCCTAACCCAGAAGAACCTATATCAGAAAAATTCCAGTTTACCAGTCACTCCAAAATGTGATTAACCACATTCCACAACTATAACATCAGAGTAATGCTGGAAAATAGATTTCATCTATGTCAGATTGATCATTCTGGCTTGACTATTATTGACAACCAGAGTTTACCTAGTAGAATATATAAAATGGGCACCAGTGTTCTGCATTTTGACCCTTATCTGTGATCAAATCTAAGCTCACAGCACCTAGGGTATTGTTAGTATTTCTTAATCAAAGATGGAAAAAAGCACAAAGCCAATGGGTATCAGGAATCAGTAAGACATATTTGTCTATTTTTTAATCTCCTCATTATTTTTTAAAGTTATTAATGAATATGCACTTGAGATAAGGAATAATTGGTATTCTGAACAAGTTATTAGTATAGGAAGATCAACAGAGAAGATGAAGGATTGCCTCTATATTTTGGGTTCAAAAAGAAGAAAATCACAAATGTGTCCAGAAACAAGAAGACTGACAAAGCTGCCTTTATGAATCCTAATTTTAATCAGGGAAATTGCATAATAATTTGGAATAAATCTAAGAAATTCTGACTGAACTCATTGGTTTCAGATATTTGGGGGTCACCAACCTAGCCCTCAATTCAATTCAAATGAAGTCACATAGACATTTTGCACCTTGTTCACACTAGACATCAATAATTCCTATAGTTTGCAAGCTCTGGATATCCAGGGACAGCCTCCTACCATGCTCCTTGGTCCACCCCTCTGGTCCATAAATTTGGTAACTCTAAACAATGAGATCCTGTCATCTGTCACTCAGATTTACCCAGCAGCCATTACAGAGTCTGCACTTGAAGCAGGACAAAGCCCTAAATCAAATTCTTTTTGATCACTACATTGCACCAGACAACTGACATGTGAGTGCTATCTCCTTCTGGAAAATGACACTTTCTTCCGCTCCTAAAAAGACATACAAATGCAGACATGGACACACACACATACACCCTCGTAGCCAGACCTGTTCTCTATTAAACCCAACTTCTTTTTTTAAAGTAATTTTTAAAATATTTTATTTATTCATTTGCCAGAGAGAGAGAACAAGCACAAATGGAGAGGGGCAGAGGAAGAAGGAGAAGCAGGTTCCCCACTGAGCAGGGAGCCTGATGTCGGGTTTGATCCCAGGACTCTGGGATCATGACCTGAGCCAAAGGCGGATGTTTAACTGATTGAACCACCCAGGGGCCCCTAAATCCAAACTTCTAAGATTGTATTTCTAAATCTTCTCACTGTTCTTCTACCACTAACTCCTATGACTAACTTTTCTGTGGCTCCTGCTCAAGCAGGACAAATCTTTCCCCACACATGCACATATTGCTGGCATCAACATCAGCTCTCACACAGACTGTCCCTCCCTACCTAGAACATGCTCTTTCTAAACCCTGTTTGATATGACTCTCTTTCCAGAAGTGTTGGTCATGCCTACAGATAAATATCTGATCTCTTCAGTATGCTGTCCTTGGCCCCCACTCTCCCCTTATTAAGGTCCACTGGTAAACTCACTGTCCTAGAACTCTGCACTGGGAAAACACCCAGTAGGGAAAAGGGCACAACTAGTAGGTATGAGGTGGCATCCAGGAGCAGAGCTTCTGTCTGATGACACTCTCAGCTTGCCTTTCCTTTCCCAACCGAAGCCCGAGGTACAGAGAGTTAACTGGCCACAGCCAAGGAAGTACCCCAGGATGTACAGCCCAGTTTGGCGAAGTCAGAGTCTGACACAGGAACTGAGGTCCACGTCTCTTTCACCACAACAAAGGGAAGGTACAAAGGAAGTAACTCAAGTCAGCCAAATATGGTTGGTTCCAGTGTCATCTCCTTGATGTGCAACAACTGAAGAAACAACACAGAATTTTATTACTTTCACTGCTTTACTTTATTTGGAAAATAAGTCACCTAATGCTCTGGCATCAGGCAACATGACACAACACTCAAACTGCAATAACTACATGTAAGGCTAGCTTGCAGAAGGGAGGAGCAGACAATGGTCAATTGATTGAATGGTGTGTGGAATAGGATTTCACTTGTTTCAGGATGATAGGGGATTGAGTATCCATGAAGTGCCCTTATATTGTAAGCTCTCAGAGAAAAGAATTTTCTCTATTTGTTATCATTTCTCAGATACTATCTGTAAATAACTGGGTTTGGTGTAGTTTAGGTTGGGTCTAAAGTGAGAAACTGTGACTGTACCTCAAGGTGAAACCACAAAGTGTTTCTGAATGAGAAAGAATAAATCCAATCTAGACTAAATCCAATACAAATTCCAAGTAAGAAAATTCCTACATGTCACTGATTCTTTGTGCAAAAGAACTCAAGCAAATACAACATTTTTCTCCCCCTTAATTATCAACACCACCACCATCACACCCAAATCATCACTCACTCACTTATGCACAGTGCAAGTAGAAAATTCTCCCTCCTGGGAATGTACAATTAAGGGAATTTCACGAACACCTCTGAAGCTGCCAGACCAAATAAAAGATACATAACCAAGAAGGATATTCCTCAATCAGAAATGAACAGTCCAGACAAGGGCATGTCAGGATCCCAGATGACTTCCTAGTTGATGGAAGGTAGGAGAAGTAAGGACCTCATATTCCAGTGCTGGTAAGACTAACGAGTATCTTCTGTGTACCCTGCTCTGGTCAGTCTTAGAAGGCTGCATGAAAGGTGTGGAATTAGCCCATCGTGGCATTGTGTATAACTGTTTCCCAGGAAAACATCAATTCAAGCTACATCTTCAGTTTAGCCATGATCCAATAAATAGAGCCTCTTTAGGCCTTCCTTCCATGGCCCCCACCAAAACACAAAACAAGATCTACCACACCTTGAACCAGTAAATCCATTTTACCCAAATTGATGGAACCAATTAAATATTAAAAATCTTAAAACATTTTTAAAATATTTTAAAAATTAAAATATTAAAAATATAGATATGAACACAGGTCTACATACTAAAATGTAATAATAATAGTTACTATTATATTTAATATTATATATTATTATAATATTATATTATTACATAATGATTATATTATATAGTATATATAGTATTATATCATACATATTATGTATTATAATAATGTAATAATAAATACAATAATAATTATATTTACATGTAATTATTTATATCATTTATACATAACAATTTGTTTATATATTATTATATAATAATTTATTTATATATTATATATAATAATTATATATAAAATATAATAATTATTATATTTATTATTTTCAGTTTTGATCACTGTGGGAAAGGAAAACAGAGAGAAAACATTTCAGTAGGAGTAAATGTGCAATTTCTCCCCTGAGGAAAGAGAAGTATAGGTTAGAGAGCTTCCCTGAAACACTGGAAAGAAAGCTGAAGTAATCAAATTCAGCCCCTACTAAAGAAAACAAATATCCAGGGCACCTGGGTAGCTCAGTGGGTTAAGCATCTGCCTTAGGCTCAGGTCATGATCCCAGGGTCCTCTGTTCAATTCCCCACATTGGGATCCCTGATCAGTGGGGAATCTGTCTCTCCCTCTCCTTCTGCCGCTCTACCCCTTTCTGGGCTCTCTCTCAAATAAATAAATAAATAAAATCTTTAAAAATAAAAGAAACACTAGTTAAAAAAAGAAAATAAGTATCCAAGCTTATCTTCCAGGAGTCTTCTGAGAACTTTACCAAATGAATCACTTACCAGGCATCCTCCGACCTATGATCTTACTTTATACTGTATTCTGTTTGCATATTATTTGGAACAAGCCTTTGTTCCCTTTCTAAAATGAAAGCTTCATAAGGTAGAACCTGCTTTGTATTCTCTCCATGAGACCAAAAACTCTAATTCTGCAAGAAAATCTTACTAGGTGAAATGAAACTTAAACTTGAAGGTAAGGCAGCTCCCAAACTGTCTGCCCATTAGACCAAGAGGAAACACAGCCACCTCCTCCAATTCCTCTACTTACTCTAGCACCCCCAGCACTACACCCCTCAAATGCCATCCCAGTCTGGCAGAGGCTGAATTCCAAGTCAGTGAAAATCTATTGTGATGCAGACTAACACTGCTCCACACCAAATCCATCCAGCCAAATGTAGCCCAAAATCTATGTAGATAAGACCAAAACATTTTTGCTTCCTTCCCACTCTACCTATGGAGTCCCTGCTACAAGCACACACTATACTAGTATCATTGCATAATTATTAGGGTCAACAGGCAGGCAGCCAGAACTTCTCTAGAGGCTGTATGGACTCTATATTGCCTAGTATCATTCTGGGATGGTTGCGAACAAGGCAGCTTTTCTTAGTTCTTCTGTGTAACTTCAAAAAGGACAGAGTTAAATGCAACCTTCCTCATTCATGATTTGAAACATTCAGTTTCAGTCAATCAAAGAAAAAAAAGAATAAAGTAAATGAACATAATCCAAAAATCATATTGATCAACTTGGAATATTCTTGGTGAAGAAATTTGCCTTTCCACATGATTTTGCTTTAACCCAAGGTAAAAGGAATCTGCCTTCTGGAAGCACATAACATCTATCAATTAATAATAGAGAGAAGTAGCCCAAGGTCTCTTAGAGGGCAGGAGAAAGATGACCTAGAAATACACTATCACCACATATAATAGTAACACAGGTGTCATACACAGATAAGTGTTGTCTGGGCTTCTGGTGTTGGGGTGCAGCCTACAGTGTTCATAGCAGTGGGGTAGGGAAGACAGCAGAGAACAGTTTAAGACTCCCTTTGAAATTAAAGAGTTGCAAATATGTTTTGTGATAATAGCAAATTGCCTCTAGAAAACCCAGTGTATCAAGGGCCATGAGTCGGTCACACCCTAGAGGACTTTGGTAATCTTCCCTCCTACAGCCTGACCTGGCCTATAATCAAACCCCACCCCAGCATTTTAAAATTAGATAAGAAGGGGTTCCTGGGTGGCTCAGTGGGTTAAAGCCTCTGCCTTCATCTGAGGTGATGATCCCAGTGTCCTGGGATCCAGTCGAGTCCCACATCCGGTTCTCTGCTCAGCAGGGAGCCTGCATCACCCTCCCCCCCACCTCTCTGCCTGCCTTCCTCTCTGCCTATTTGTGATCTGTCTGTCAAATAAATAAATAAAATCTTTAAAAAATAAAATAAAATTAGATAAGAAAATCAGGGAGATATCTTCAGAAGCTGTAAAAATAGATACTCAGTTCCTTCAGCCTGGAGGAAGAAGCCCCTCAAATCCTCTCTGGTGATGGGGAACTGCCTTATCACACTGGACTATCCTGCAAAGTCTACACCAATGTCCTCTTTAAGAAGACATGACAAGAGACTTTCAGACTCTCCAGTGAGAAAGGAGGCAAAACATGGAGGAGCAGCAAGCCAGATGGAAGATCTTCACTGATTCGAAGAACGTGTCTAAGTGTACTATGTGCTGGGCCCTGTGGGAGAGACAAAGATGAAGAAAGCGAGCTCTGCACCAGGTCAGAAAGGAAAGTCCAGGAAGGAGGGCAGGACAAAGAGGTGGGAAGAGTACTGAAGGAGAAGTGCCAAGGAACAAGCCCCCTTAACTCATATTTTCCTCAGCAGAGGTGAGAACATTTCTGGTCTAGAGAAGAGAGTGTAGGCCTCCAAATCATTCTGACCACAGCAAACCTCCCTTTCCTTTCCAAACTCATAAAACTTCTGGTGTGTGCTCCCCAATCCAAAATCTATCTCTGGCACCATGAAATACCCTCTGCTGAAACTCCACAGGACTTGGACAGCCAGAGGACTCCAAGCCCAAACTTCTTTCTCTATGGCTCTGTCTCCATTTTCTGGACAACTCTAAAAACAGGAGAAATCACTTACCTATGGCCTTTTTCTGCCTTAGAGGAGAAAGACCTGAGAAGAAAGTGCAAGTCAAACCCAGGGAGGGAGAAGGAGCTTGGCCAAGCCGAGTCAGGACTTGGAGTGGAGCTCAGCCTGTGGCCCCTGGGAGGCAGGGCCCTCAGGAGGTGGGGCCTTGGGCAGGAAGGGCTCTGGCAAGGTGGGGCTTGCTGGGAGGCACTGCTATTGGGGAGTTGTAGCTTCAGGGAGGTCTAGGCTTTGGGAAGTTCTTTAAACAAATAAAGAAGCACCCATTAGCTCCTCTCTCAGAATATCCTTTTAGGTTTCTCTACCATCACCATCCATCCCTGCCCCCTCACTCATGTTTCCCATCAGTCCACAAATAAAACTAAAAGGGAACTGGCTTAAGCTTCCCCATGAGGGATTCCTGAGACAGTCACTCAGCATCCCTACCACACTCTAACTGAATATGCATTGAGCACTGTGCTGTCTGAAGTAAAGAAAAAATTATAGACACTGCCTAGAGAACTTGCAGCTCTAGACATTCAAAACATCCAAGACCCTGAAACAGTGACCAAAGGAAGGCACCTCCTCCTTTCAGGAACATTAGTTTTCAAACACAGGCAAGATTTCACAGAGATGGAGAAGACCTACTTAGAGACCCAGGGCTGAAAGCATAAGTGATGGGGCCAAGAAGCCTTGAGTCTCAAGGTAAAGGGGCACGACTGCTTCTACTTGACACCACTGACATGCCTCTAAACCCTAAATTACAAGCTCTAAAGACAGGGGAGGATGTGGAGGCAGGGGAGAGAAGGATTGCAGCATAACTCTAAAGGACAGAATCTATACTAACTATACAAACACAGAACAGTTAAATTGGAGCAGAAAGAATTGTTCCTGATTGCAGGAAGTACCTCCTACAAATCACACTGCCCCTGCCCTAACACATCTGCAGGAGGCATGGGCCAAGGGCACTAACTGAGCACACCTGTGTTCCAGGTGCTGTGCTGGGTAGGGGAGGAGTGGCCCAGCCAAGACTACAGAGCCAGAATTCCTAGAGGCGAAGGGGGCAGGCAGGACTGGAAGGGTGGCTGTCATGACAGAACTGTAGGAGAAGGGCATCTGGGTGTTTGATCTGTGCCTGTTCCAACAGTTCTAGGCTGTCTTTCCTTCCCTCAAGCTGAAATTTCCCCAAATGTGCCTCTGCTTGCAAGAAAGAAGGGTGAGTGCTGGGAGAGAGTTTCCCTGTCCTTGCATCTGATCCCAAGAGCAATACCTTCCCCTTTCTTGAGTTTTTTGTTTGTTGGTTGGTTGGTTTAAGTAAGCTCTATGCCCTTCATGGGTTTGAACACAGGGCTGTGAGAACAGGAGTAATCTCTTCTTTCTCCCTGTGCTATTAACTGCCTGTTGGGTAGAGGTTGGAGGTTGAAGGAAATACCAGGGCCCCCAGATAATCACCAGGTAAGGAAAATAATTGACCCAGGGTTGGGCGGGGGGTGCATTGGGTGTATAGCTGGGACAATAGGTCTCTCCTGGAGGAGGGGTAGATAAGGGGGTACCTGTCGGTTCTGGCCCATCCTGTTTATTTCTCCTGAAGTATCAACCTTGAGGGGTGGGAGGAGGGAAAAGAGGGGAGGCAGAGTTGTGATCCAGGGACAGGGGAAGAGGCTGAAAGACACAGAGATAAGAAACAAGGAGAAGAGATGAAAGGGAAGGCATGAGAA
The DNA here is from genome assembly GCF_922984935.1 of Meles meles. NCBI lineage: Eukaryota > Metazoa > Chordata > Mammalia > Carnivora > Mustelidae > Meles > Meles meles. The sequence goes on from NC_060072.1 coordinate 64,019,964, forward strand.
GGAACACAGATAGGGGAGGTAGAGAAAGGAGATAGATGGGATGAGATGTGCTTATAGAAACTAAAAATCACACAATGTGAAACTCAAAAAGATGTGATAGGAAGAGAGGACTACTTAGTGGTCTTTTTAACTGGATCTGGAAGTGGCCTCCACATCACCACAGGTTCGGCTGTGGTGTTCCACACACTCTCCTTCTCCTGACTCTGCTTGGCCAAGTTCCTTACCTGTCTCTGGATTTGGCTTCTACTTTCTTCTCAGGTCCATAGCCACTGGCTATAGAAGCACTATAGCTTTGATCAGAGGGTATTTCGTGGCACCAAAGATGGACATTGGCCTGGCAGTTACAAACCAGAAGCCTTGGGGTTTGGGAAGGACAGAGAGATTTGCTGGGGTGAGAAGGACTTAGAGGCCTACATTCTGTTCTCCTCCAGACCAAAAAGATTCTCAGCTCTGAGGAGGAAAATATGAGTCATGAGAGGTTATTCCTTGCTGCTTCTCCTCCAGCGTCCTTCCCACCTCTTTGCCCTGTCCTCATTTCTGGACTTTTCTTTTTGACCTGGTGCAGAGCTTTTTTCTTCATCTTTGTCTTTCCCACAGGCCCAGCACACTTTATGCTTACACATGTTCCTGGAATAAATGAAGATTCTTCCATCTGGCTCTGCTGCCTCCTTCAGGTTTTCCCTCATTTCTCGCTGGAGATTCTGAAAATCTCTGGTTGTATCTTCCTAGGGAGGACATTGGTATGGACTTTGCAGAATAGCAGGGTCAGTTTGATAAGGGGGTCTCCAATCACCAGAAAGGATTTGAGGGTCTTCTTCCTCCAGGCTCAATAGCTAGATATCTCTTTTTACAGCTGCTGAAGGTATCTCCCTGCCTTTCTCATCTAATTTTTAAAAACTGTGATGAATTAAGAGACTCTTTAATCTCACAAAACAAACTGAGGGTTGCTGGGGGTGGGGGTAGGGAGAGGGGTTTGGGTTATGGAAATTGGGGAGGGTATGTGCTATGGTAAGTGCTGTGAAGTGTGTAAGCCTGACAATTCTCAGACCTGTACCCCTGGGACTAATAATACATTATATGTTAATAAAAAATTTAAAAATAAAACTGTGGTGGGGATGGATGATAGGCCGTCAGGGTGTAGGAGGCTAGATTACCAAATTCTCCTGGGGCGTGGCTGCCTAGTGGTATTTAAAACATTCTATGAAGTCTTCTCTGAGTTCCCAAATATATTATAAACGATCCAGTGCTAAACAAACATTTCAACTTGATGGCTCTGTTCTTTCTCTTGGAATCGATTAAATGTATGCACATGGCAGGCATATGCATTTATTGATAAAGGCTTGGAGAAGAAGTCTGAAATGGGACTCGCTTCCTGGGTCTCCAAGAGGAAGTTAAATTCACTTTTACCAGAAAACACATTTGCAGCTCTTTATTTCAAAGGCCCTTAGAGCCTTAAAATGTTCTCTCTCCAAGAGCCCCACCATTACCATGTACACTGTTGGTAGTATAAAGCAAGATCAGAGAGAAGGAAATGTCAGCTTGAGAGGCTAGGGGTACAAAGGGCTAGGAGACAGGAGGCTGGTGTGCACAGCAGGTCTGGAGAGAAGCTGAGAGGACATCAAAGATGAGGATAAGGATGTTTTAAAATGCCTAATGCATTCAGGTTTATAAATCTTTACAACTGTACAGACTTCTGTTGCATAAATCTCATTTTATTCTCAATAACAAGCTACAGAAGCAGGCACTGGTATTTCTATTTTACAGGGAATGAAACTGAGGCACAGAGAGGTTAAGTAACTTGCCCCAAGTCACAGAGCAGGTGAGGGAACAGAGCAGAAAATCACGTGACTGCACTGTGGTCCCTCTCCTGTCGATTCTGACTTGGGAAGCAGACAAACTTGGAGCTTTGTTGTGTAAGGGATAACTGCTTCACCTGAGAGCAAAAGACCTGCTTTCTGGGACCAGGATAAAGGTCTCAAAGCCTTCAGTCTTCCCATGACACTCCCTCTGCCCATCTGCAACTCTCTCTCAGTTATCCTGTCTCGTGACCTCCAGAGGTCTCTTCCCCAAACTGTCCAAGCTGCCATGTGCCCCCCAGTCATGGCTCAATAGCCTGTGTGGTCCAGGCCAGCCATCCTCACAGTCTAGGCCAGGAAGTCATCCTTGCTCCAGAGTTCTGCCCACTCAGCCCGGGATTACTGTGGAGCTGGTACCCTGGCACATTTTACATTATGGCTCTGTATCCAACAGACCCTGCCTCCTGTATCCCTCTGCCTCCCTCACACACATTCCCCAACACACACACACACACACACACACACACACACACACACACATGCCTACACATTCCCTCCTCATCTGTCTCCTGCATTCATATTCCTTTCCCCAAAGGTCATGCACCTTCTGAGAGCTCTGAATTCTCTGATCGTTTCCTCTCCAAGTTCCTGGTTCTTGCTAACTGACTATTATTCTCCTTGTCTCCTAGGGAACCTTCTAGGCCTCTGTGTCTTCCTCTACATTTGTTCCTGTGGTCATTGCCAGTCTCCCATCATCTGACTCATGGGGTCCGGTCCAGCTGCCCTTGACCCACTCAGCTCACACACATTTGCTGAGGGAGTGCCCAGAGCACTATGTCTGTCTGTCCTGCTGTCATCTTCCTCTTCTCTGCTGTCAGGGAGCTCCCGGAGGCCAGGGCCCCTGCTCCTCCCTCTGGGTCTCCCCTGGGTGCCCAGCACACACAAAGAGGGTGGAGTGTGGGGCTCACTGCTTCTGCTCCCAGGGAGAAAGGAGGGAACTGAGAAAGGAACCCAAGCAGGGACAGCACCTGAGTCTGCACTGCCCTGCGAGCTCAGTGTCAGGCAGCAGGCAGCTGGAGGGAATCCATGTCTAGGGGGCACCGCTTTCCTTTAGAAACCCCAGGGCATCTGTGTGTGTGTGTGTGTGTGTGTGTGTGTGTGTGTACCTGCCACACAGGAAGGGGAGGGGATGCTGTGGTTCTGAGGCTCCAAGAGTGCAGTTCCTGACTGCTCCCAGCACACAGGAACCCATGACCACAGGGACAGAGGCCAGCCAGTGCAGCCACCAGAGGACGAATGCAGGTTGGACTTCGGGCAATGCCTCCTTCCACTCTGGGTGTGAGTTGGCTCATTCACATGGTTTCCTGAGTCCTGCGGTTCAAGCCAGTCCCAATCCTGTCTTATTTTCCATGCTCATGGGCATTTCCCGAGTTCAGAGTTTAGAACCTTATAGAAACATATGGAATTATTGGTATTCAGCTGGTTTGGGCTCATACCGTCTATTACTTTCCTTCTTCTGTCTTTTAAACACTTAATTTGCCTCCTGGCTAAGGGCCAGCAGAGCAGAGTGAGGAAGGGCAGACACGAAAGGTCACAGTTACTGGACGCACACTGGGTGCCGAGGCTGTGGCCTTCCCACCACAGTGCTGATGCCCACTGCAGCCCCGTGAAGGATTTCCTGCAGCCCTGACAGGCATTCCCCACCTGGTACAGGTGACTGAGTCCAGGTGAGGAGGCTACACGGGGAGGAACAGAGCTGGAAACCTAGACCTTCTGTTTCCCACTATCTCTCACCACCAGGGAAATCCTGGCAGAGCCCCGGAAAAAGAAGGCCAAGCCTGCAGCTTCAGGATGGGGACGGAGTGGAGAAAACAGGCCACACTGGGTCTCTGGGGCAGGAGCAGAAGAGTCCCATTGAAGGGGTGAGTGCAAAGCCCGGAGAGCCCACCTGTAATCCAGCTGGAGAAGAGTCAGTGCAAGACAGAACCCGGGCAGAAACACACAGAGGGCAGGGAGGAGGCTGAGAGGGGGCAGCAGCCAAGGCTAGAACCTGGAGGACAGAAGGAGGATCTGCAGGGGGATACAAGGTGGGTGTGGGCAGAGCAGAAGGGCAATAATGTGGAGGAACCGGGCCCGCTACAGAGCATCGGGTGCCAGGGAGGGAGAGATAGCAGGGGCATGGGGAGGAAAGATAAAGGCCAGGGGAAAGGATGGAAAGCAGGAGGGAGGGAGGGAGGGAGCCTGTGGAGGACATGTGGGCCTGAGGCCAGTAGAGGAGTCCAGGGAAAGAGGCAGGTTACGCAGAGAAGGGGAGATGGTCAGGCCCAAAGGCGGGTAGGGTGGCAGGACTGGGGAAGGAGTGAAGGTAGGGTGAGCACACGTACAACAGACAAACTACACACACACACACACACACACACACACACACACACACATTCTACCCAAGTAAAAGGAGCAATTACTCCTAAGTCCCAGTGAGCCTCCCCAGCCACATTACCACACACCCTGGCAGGCATGTGGAGGCCATGGAAGGCAGGACCACAGGGATGAGAGGAGGGGAGGGGAGAGGGAGGTCATGAGCCAGTGAGTACGTGTCCTTCTGTGCCTGTTAGTGCCTGTGAGAGCACCTGCTCCTAGGAGCAGCCTGTGCCTGCAGGACCCAGTGACAGACCACTGGCCCTCAGGCTCCTCATGTGGGCTTCCCCCCAATTCACACTGATCCTGGTCTCTGTGGGCAGAGTAGTTTGTCATTTTGCTGTTTGCCTCCTTGTCAGGACCTCAGCAGGGGCACAGGGAGCCAGAGCAGGGAGAGAGTCAGCAGGGGGTGGTTTGTTGGGCCCCACCCCTCAACATGGGCAAATGCAGGGACACACACACACACACACACACACACACACACACACGCTGCCTTCCACCCCATGCAACCAAATAAAATACACAAAAGCAGCGAAGCCACCACTCACTCATGAGACATACAAGTGCACACAGGCGCTCAGACAGACCAACAGGCCATCATCACCCACACAGATGGACACACAAAGGCCTGAAGCCCAAAGCCCCCTGGGTGTGCAGCTCACTCACCTCAACACACACACACACACACACACACACACAGGAGACCTGTTCACTTGGGCATGCACTTCTCCAGAGGACTGTGCACACAAACACCACTGCCTGACACATCTCAAGGCTCCCCCAGTGGTATGGGTTCCAATTCCAGCAATTTCAGATCCCTCCAGCCCTGCTGTGAGCATCTGCCTCCCTCCTCTCCCCTTCATGCTGGTTCCCCAGTCCAGCTGCTGATTCTTGCCCAGCTCAGCTGTCTCCTGCCTGGCGTCAGGTTGGCTCGTCTTGCTTCAGAAGCAAGAGAGAGGTTCTCCTTTTCTCCTCCATCCCTGCCCTGTTGGATTTCTCCTTCTACACCCCCTCCTGACTCCCCTCCTCCCGGCAGCCTTCCCTGATGAACTCACTGGCTCTGATTCTGAAATCACCCTGGTCCTATGCACCTGTGGGTGTGTGCTGGGTAAGTGTCACCAGGTTACTCTGCGTAGGAGTGGGCAGGGAGGGGACTGTCAGCTCCCCAAGGGCAGGACCTCGTAAGTCAGTATTTCAGGCAAATGCCAGGCCTCCCCCATCAGCACCAGGCTAGGGATGTTCCCGGGAACTCTGCTACCTGGTTGCAACAAACACACGGAAAAATGACACCAGAGCTGCCACAGCCGCCAGGAAGGTCCCCTTCTGTCACAGGCTGCAAGTGTCACCTTCACAATGACTTTCAGAGCCATGTGGGAGGAGAAATGTCCTCTACTGGTTTCAGAGAGAGGGGTGTGGGCATCTCTTCAGCACCAGAGGACTCGGGTCTTGTGAGCTGAGCTCTGAACTGCTGGGTTCCTCACATGCACACACACACACACACACACACACACACACACACACACACACACGAGCTTCTCCTCCCAGGAGAGTTCCAGGTCCTGAGAGGCCAGCAGAGCCCTTGACTCAGAACCTGCACCCCACCTCTGCCACCTCTACCTGCCCCTTATCCCTGTCTCCCCTTCTGCCTCCACTTCCTTCCCCTTCTCTGTCCCTGTCTCCCTCCCTCTCTGTGAACACTTCTCTGGCTGTCTCCTCACCCTGGCTCTGTGTCCATGAATCTGCCTCTGGCTGTGAATCCATGGCTTTCTCACCCCTGATTCTGGGTCCAATCTGTGTCTCTGAGTCTCTGTCTCTCTCTGCTACTGTTAACCTTGCCTATCTCTGCATCTGTGTTGGATCTTTTGCTTTGCTCTCTGGAGGCTCCTCTCTTTCCCTTCTCCTGTCTCAGTCTCTGCTCCTGGTCTCTCCATTACACTGCCCACAGTCTGTCTCTCTTGACTCTGTTTATGGGTGTTTTGACTCTCCAGGGACTTGGACTGGCTCTGTCTTATTTTCCTCATCTGTTGGTTGTGGAATGAATTTACTGGGTCTTTCTCTCCTTGTCCTTTTGTCCATTCCTTCCCTTCTCTCTCTCATGCACACACAACCCCATGGAAGAGGCAAGCGGGTGAGACAGAGACAGGGGAGAGACTGAGAGACACAGAGATAAGAGAAGCAGGGAAGAGAGCTGGGAGGGAGAGCAGAGAGAGACAAATGTTGTGGGGACAACACAGGACACAGACAGGAGGAGATGAGGGGCAGACACTTGACAGCCTCACAGGGTGAGACTCAGATGAGATGGGAAGAGAGACCCTGAGTCACTGAGGCAGGGGTGCAGAGAGGGGGACAGCCAGAGGGAGAGCTGAGGGCAGACCCAGTCCTGGGACATCTCAGACCACAGAATATCTGCAGTCAGACAGAGAGGCAAACAGGCCCAAAGACAGACAGATGTGCTGACAGGGATGAAGGTGAAGGAGGCCAAGCTGGAAGGAAGCAGACAGGGCTGCAGGGAGGAGAATGGGAGGAGCAGATAGAGAGAGAGAAGGAGGCAGGGGGACAGCAGGAGGGGGAGCCAGACAGGGAAGGGGCTGCATATTTGCTCCAGGAGCCTCTTCCCTCTCACCTGGCTCCTGCTGAGTCTGGGCCTCTCTCAGGAGCTGCTGCTGCTGCTGGAAGGGTCCAGAAAGCTGAAAGGGTGGGGCTGCCTCCCAGTGTCCACCTGGGGGTCTCAGAGGCCCTGCATGGGTATGGACCGCACCTCCCCCTCAACAGTGCTGTCATGCAAAGAGGCCTGAGCTCAGCCCTCATTTCTCAGTGTTCATGCAGCCTGACGCTCCCAGGGGAGTGGGGCTAAGGAGAAAGAAAAACTGAGACAGGCAGGAAAGGGAGGCCGACAAGCTCTGGAGAAGGTGCTGGAACAGTCTGGTTAGGGATCCCATGGAGGAGAGGGAAGAGAGGTGGAGGCCTGGGACTGGCTCTGTATGGAGAGCTGAAGAACCACAAACAGTATGAGCAAATAACCTAGTAATGACTGTCCGTTAATTTGGGTCAACAGTGTAGACAACAGTGTAGATGCCTTCTGAGCAGGCATCATCCATAATTATAAGCAGCACCTTACTCAAGGGCCCCCACAAATGCACATATGAAGCCCACAAAAGGATAAACTGTGGCAGAGAATAGTGACCTTGAGATCAGTGTACATGTTTAAGTCTAGGTTTTAAGGGACCAGTGATGGAGAAATCAGCTAAGTGAGAAGACCTAAGACTTAGCATGTGAAGCTGGACCCTGCATTTTCTCCAAGGCTTTCTTGGTATTCTGCAAAGACCAGCTTCCACCAGATCTTCTCAGGGCAGGGGAGAACTTAAGAACATTAACTCAAGCAATCTAAAGGGGATTGTTCTCCCACCTCCTTCTGCAGCAATACTTGAAGGTCCCAGAGGCCAGATGTCTGGTGACACCTAGAGCCCAAGAAGTGGCTGTAGCAGCAGGAGGGAGGGTGGAGAGGGAACCTTCCAGAGAGATGACCTGGGAGCAAATCCCACCGGGTTCATCCCACTCCCATGGGCACAGAGCAGTGTAATAGAGTTCAGAATGTCCAAGGATTCCATGTAATTAAATCCAGGAGCTGGTAATTACATTTGTTCTCCAAGTTCTACCAGTTACTCTCCTTGTCACCCATGGACACACATCTTTTATGAAACACATGGCACCAGACTCGGGACTCCAGAAACTGCCTCCACTAGAGAAATGGATTTAATTTTAGCAATAAAATTCCAAGTACACTTTAGAAAGGATTTACTTAGAGCATGTTTGGTAAATGTCAGAACCAGAGAAATATACAGCCACATGCTCTTATCACACCCAAACAGGAAAGGAAAGCCTTCACTTGACTGCTATTTCTTATCCTTTGACCTTTCCCACACCAGTAATCGCAATACAGTATCTATAATGTGGAGAAATAAACTCCCCTCTAACCCTGAGCTCTAGGATGGAGATAACTGTTGCCCTCCCCCGGTCATGACAAACATTCTGAGGAAGCATGACACAGCCTGGAGGGAAGACCCCACAAGCAAATGTCCAGTTTGCTGTCCTGCCCCCCAAGGCCTCCCTCTCCTGGAGATCCTGCTGTATCTCCACTTCTTTGTGTCTCTCAGGGTCCATCTTTGGGATCCCCCTGTGAATCCAGCCCAGGGAGAAGGAAAGCATCCCAAGGGAAGAGAAGACAGGGCCCTGTTCTATAGGATGTGAGAAGAGAGAACACAAGAAACACGAAGTTAAAAAAAAACAAAGGCATGCAAGTTAAGAGTTTTTAGCCAGATTCTCCAGTGCTGACTGTGGAAAGGAGGACGGGAGCAGAGATGGAGAAGGTCAAGCAAGATCAGAGGGAAGGAGATGCACATTGAGAGGCTGGAGTGCAAAGGGTTGGAAGACAAGAGGCTGGTGTGCTCAGCAGGTCTGGAGAGAAGAAGCTGAGAAGACAACTGGGAGGATTAAGATGGTAAAAAATGCCCTACGCACTCCGATTTGTACATCTTTACAACTGTGCACAGTTCATTGGCACGAATCTCGTTTTCTTCTCAATAACAGGCTACAGAAGCAGGTATTAATGCTGCTATTTTACAGATAATGAAACTAAGGCACAGAGAGGCTAATTAATGCCCCTCAAGTCACAGAGCAGGTGAGAGGCAGAGCAGAGAACCACATGACTGCACTCTGTGGCCCCCCGTGCAGACTCTGCCTTGGGAAGCAGGCAGCCTCAGGGCCCAGGTGGGGAAGGGAGAAGGGACTCCCCAGAGGACCAAAGACCTGCTTCTTGGGACCCTTCTTGGCTTGTCCTGCCCAGGAGAGCTCTGCCATTTTTAGACTCAGCTAGGTGGGGGGGAAGGAATACCTTACCCTCTGAAGATGAGGGGCTGAACCACATCATTTATGGAAGATCTCTGAGCTTTAAACACAGAATTCCATCCATGGAAGGGGTGGGGGAAGGGGATTGCCTAGAGAAAGGTCTCAGAGCCTTTAGGCTTCCCATGACCCCTCCCCACCCCACCCCTGTCTCCCTCTCCCTCTTTCTGTTTCCTGAGCCCCAGGGCCTCCTCCCCACCTGTCCAGGCCCTGCTTGCTGACTCCCCCAGCCATGACTCTCTGGCCTGTGTGGTCCAGGCTTATCATCCTCACAGCCTAGCAGGATAAATCAAGGCCAGCATGTCAGCCCCGCTCCCAGCGTTTTGCCCACTAGCCCAGGCTCACCGTGGAGCTACAACCCTGGCACATTTTACATTGTGGCCCTGCATCCAGCAGACCCTACCGCTCCCATCCCCTTGCCTCCCTCACATTCCCAACACACACACACACACACACACACACACACACACACACAGGTGTGTACGCATTCCCTCCACATCTGTCTCCTGGGCTCACATTCTCTCCCTCAAGGTCATCTACTTTGTAAGAGCTCTGAATTCTCTGATCCTTTCCTCTATCTTGCTCTCATTCTCCTTGTCTCCTAGGAAACCTTCTAGACTTCTCTGTCTTCCTCCACTGGTCATTGCCAGTCTCCCATCATCTGACTCATGGGGTCTGGTCTAGCTGCCCTTGATGCACTCAGCTCACACACATTTGCTGAGGGAGTGCCCAGAGCACTGTGTCTGTCTGTCCTGCTGTCAGCCTCCTCTTCTCCACTGTCAGGGAGCTCCCCGAGGCCAGGGCCCCTGCTCCTCCCTCTGGGTCTCCCCTGGGTGCCCAGCACATACAAAGAGGGTGGAGTGTGGGGCTCACTGCTTCTGCTCCCAGGGAGAAAGGAGGGAACTGAGAAAGGAACCCAAGCAGGGACAGCACCTGAGTCTGCACTGCCCTGCGAGCTCAGTGTCAGGCAGCAGGCAGCTGGAGGGAATCCATGTCTAGGGGGCACCGCTTTCCTTTAGAAACCCCAGGGCCCCTGTGTGTGTGTGTGTGTGTGTTCGCGCGCGCACCTGCCACACAGGGAGGGGAGAGGACTATGGGTCTGAGGCTCCAGGAGTGCAGGTCCTGTCTGGAAGTAAGAGTACTGGATTTTTTATTTATTTACTTTGATTGAGTGACCAAGCGAGAGTGGGAGAGAGAGACTGACAGACAGAAAGAGACAGAATGAGAGAAAGAGAGACAGAGACACAAGACAGAGTGTACAAGTGGGCTGGAGGGACAGAGGGAGAGAAAGAATCTCAACCAGACTCCATGCTAAGCACAGAGTCAGATGTTGGGCTGGTTCTCAAAACCTTGAGACCATGACCTGAGCCATAATTAACAGATAATCATATCAAAAAACGGGCAGAAGATATGAACAAACACTTCTCCAATGAAGACATACAAATGGCTATCAGACACATGAAAAAATATTCATCATCACAGCCATCAGGAAGATTCAAATTAAAACCACATTTTGATACCACCTCACTCCAGTTAGAATGGCCAAAATTAGCAAGACAGGAAACAACGTGTGTTGGAGAGGATATGGAGAAAGGGAAACCCTCTTACACTGTTGGTGGGAATGCAAGTTGGTGCAGCCACTTTGAAGAACAGTGTGGAGATTCCTTAAGAAATTAAAAATAGAGCTTCCCTATGACCCTGCAATTGCACTGCTGGGTATTTACCCCAAAGATACAGATGTAGTGAAAAGAAGGGCCATCTGTACCCCAGTGTTTATAGCAGCAATGGCCACGGTCGCTAAATTGTGGAAAGAACCAAGATGCCCTTCAACAGATGAATGGATAAGGAAGATGTGGTCCATATACACAATGGAGTATTATGCCTCCATCAGAAAGGATGAATACCCAACTTTTGTAGCAACATGGATGGGACTGGAAGGAATTATGCTGAGTGAAGTAAGTCAAGCAGAGAGAGTCAAGTATCATATGGTTTCACTTATTTGTGGAGCATAACAAAGAACATGGAGGACATGGGGAGATGGAGAGGAGAAGGTAGTTGAGGGAAATTGGAAGGGGAGATGAACCATGAGAGACTATGGACTCTGAAAAGCAATCTGAGGGTTTTGAAGGGGCGGGGGGTGGGAGGTTGGGGGAACCAGGTGGTGGGTAATAGGGAGGGCACGTATTGCATGGAGCACTGGGTGTGGTGCAAAAGCAATGAATACTGTTTCGCTGAAAAGAAATAAAAAAAAAAAAAAAGAGTCAGATCTTAACTACTTAATGGACAGAGCCACACAGGTGCCCCTACCTTGTTCTTACCTGTAAATACTGCTTCCCAGCTGGGTCCTCACCACCTTCTCCAGCCTGGGAGAACACTGTGCCTGCCCTAAAGGACACCTGTGTGCCTCTGGTGAGGAGGCTCAGAGCAGTCCTGCAGGCTGGGAGGGGATCCCCACAGAGGAATCCAGCATGAGTCATCCTCCTGCAGGGGCCACTGTCAGCACCACTGGGAAGAAGGTGGCAGGCAGGGGGACAGGCTCACTGTACTGAACCCAGGAGAAAGGGAAAAGGTCACCCTGAGAACCATGCATGACCACCTCCCCACCTCACCCAGGGTTGTATCAGCCCAGCACAGCTCTCTGGGGAGACAGGAGCCCAGCTTGCCTCCCCGCTGCCCCTGATCTGCTTCCCCATAGCCCTGCCTCCCCCTGCCCCACTCCTGCAGTGAGACGTGCCCTCCCTCCCCTGTCTTCCTGCACCCCTGCCCCCAGCAGTGTCCTTTTCCACCTCCGTCCCTCTCTGTCCTCTGTCCCTTTCTCATCTCCCTTCCTCACTCTCAGTTTTCTCTCTCTGATCTCAGTCTGGGCTCTGCCATTTCTTTCCCAGCTCAGTCTGTCCCTAACCTTCATCTGGTTTCTGTTCCCCCACTCCGCTACTGCTCAGAGCAGGGCTGCAAAGGGAGAGGGTGTGGGCATCCCTTCAGCACCAGGGTACCCTGGCTTTGTGACTAAATCTCTGAACTGCTGGGTTCCTCACACGCGCATGCATGTGCACACACGTGTGTGTATAACACACACACACACACACACACACACACGCCTTTCCTCCCAACAGAGTCCCAGGTCCTGAGAGGCCAGCAGAGCCTTTGACTCAGAGAGCCTGTACCCACCTCTGCCACCTCTACCTGCCCCTGCTCCCTGCCTCCCCAGCTGCCCCCAAGTCTTCCTTTCCCTTTTCTGTCCCTGTCTCCCTCCCTCTCTGTGAACACTTCTCTGGCTTTGTCCTCACCCTAGCTCTGTGTCCATGAATCTGTCTCTGGCTGTTTGAATCCATGGCTTTCTCACCCCCTGAGCCTGGGCCATTCCATGTCTCTGAGACTGTGTCTGTCTCTACTATCTCTGGCCTCTCAGTGTCTCTCTGTGTCTGTCTTGGATATTTTGCTCTGCTCTCTGGAGGCTCCTCTCTTTCCTCTCCTGTCTCTGGTTCTGTCTCTCTGTCTTTCTGTTCCACTGAGGACTGTGTCTCTGTTGAGTGTCTATTTTGGTTTCTTGTACTCTTCAGGGTGCTCGGAACAGCTCTATCTTCCTGGTCCCACTCTGTAGGACTTTGCCAAAATTTACTGGGCCTTTCTGTCCTTGTCCATGTGTCCATCTCTCCTCTTCTCCTAGTGTCATGCCAGGGTTGTGAGTGGGCTGACATATATAATCATCAAACACACTTGTGCCCACATTCACGCCAATCTAGTCCTTTCTTCAAAGGACCCAGAGCTCAGTCTTCTAGATCCTAGAGATCTATAATGTTTGGGGGAAAGCAAGGAAAGCTATTTCCAGTTTCATGGCCCATACCGGAGCTCCTCTGCTCTATCCCCCCTCCTGCCACCAGGGTCTCTAGGACTGTGTCCCACACCCTGGGAGTGCCACCTGCAGAGATAACTCAGTCCTTCACACAACCAACACTTCAGAGAACCCTACCTGCCACCCCCACCTCACCCACACCGCAGGCCTGCAGCTGAGGCAGACACATAGAAGAGTAAGACCTTCTGCCCAGTGGTTGGGGGGAAAAGAGCAAGAGCTCAGGAGTCAAGGACCTGAGTTCAAATCCTACCTTGAGCACTTCATATGCTGTGTTACCTTTGGTACTTGACATAAGCTCTCTGAGCCTCAGTTTCATCACCTCGAGGCTGGGGCCAATAAAATTTACCTAGTATTTTGTGAAGATGAAAAGATAGGTAAAACTTTATTCTGCAATGTGTCCACCATGGAAAATGACCCCATTCTATTGTCCAGCCACTGTGAGGAGGGCCTCCCAAACACACTTCCAGTCTCGCTGTCCCTGACACAGAACCCCAGACTCTTTCAGCCTCAGACCCTCAGTTGCACACATCTCAGGAAAATTGATACCTGACCTGGCCAGCTCCAGAGGACTCCCTTACCCCAACCCTGGTCCTCACCCCTCTACCACGCTTCTTGTACATTTGCAGGTTGGGTTTTACATAATAACTCTTAATTGGCTGACCATGGCCCAGATGTTCACAATGGAATGCTGAGCCCTCACATTAGGACAGGAAGTGCTAATCATCTCCCAGGTAGCTGTCCCAGGGAAAGTTGTCCTTCTAGTCTTTAAGTATTAGCCAGCACCCTGAGACCCCCGATAGATTAGCTAACCTTTCCTTATATCTCTATAAATCATGAATGCATCCCTACAAAAGAACAGAGCCCTTCTGCACATCATGAAACAGAATCCAGACAATGGTATACAACACCCATCCCCCTGCCTCACATCAAGAAAACAGACCTTCTTGCACAACCTCAGACTGCTGAGATAACATCTAGAGCTGATACCATCCAGTCTGCACATAATCAAGAAATTTTAGGGACCATTGTACTCCCTTTATTGATTGACTGCCCTAAACTCCTTTAAAACTCCTCTGCCAGGCAGTAACCTGGGAATGACTTTGGGTAAGAATCTGCCTTCTCTCCAGGTACCGGGCTCCTGAATAAAACTCATATTCCTTTCCAATCAACCCTTCTCTTGGGATTTGACTTTGGGCAACTGGCCGTCAAACTTGGGTTTTGGTAAGAAATTTTGATGAGCCAGTCTAAAGCCAACACCCCTGTGGCATCCAGTTTCCTGGGAATCCCAAGGTGGAGCAGCTCGTCCAGAAGAGGCCAGGGCTTCCTCTTCTGTCTCCTTGGCTAGTAACATGGACCACCTCAGGAAGTTAACTGCTCCAAACTAACTGATTTCAGGGAGGGAATCTGAAGGATCTGTTCCTACAGCTGCCCAGATTATTTTTGTCTCAGGGAAACTCCCTGCTGATCCCAGACCCATGCTAGCTGCCAATTTTGCCCTTTGGTGTGAGTGGAAAGGAAAGGAACATTTGGGGAAGTTGAGGAGATTCTGGACAAGCTAAGTCCCTCAGAGTACACATTGAAGCAAGTTTCTCATTTGTGAAACATTATGTGTTCTTGTTTCCTTGTCCATGCTTTTCCCATTAGAAAGGCAGGGCTTTCAGGTGAAACTAAAAAGGAGTTGAATAAGGGTCAATTTACTTGGAATTTGGAACAGATCTGTTTTTGTATGGGGGAGGTGGGTTCCATTGTGTTGTGTTGTGTTGTGTTAATTTTCTGTATAGTAGAAAGTATTATCTTTATCCTGCAAAGTGGCCCACTGGGTCATACTTTGAATAAGTGGAAGAAATATAGACAGGAACCTATGACTAAGAAAAATATAATTTCCCTTGTGACACCACCTTGCCATGTATGTTAAGCTCAGAGGAAACATGACCATGAAGTGGCTCTCTTGGATCTCTTCCTCCCATCGGCTTGCCTCCAAATAGGGAGTTTTGGTTTGGCTTTGTCAGCTTGTCTAGAGAGGCCTCTGGTTCAGTCAGTAGAACTCTGACTTTGGGGGAGGAATCAGAAACTAAAATGCCATTTATTTGGTTTGATCTGTCAAGCCCCCAACTTTTTGGGGAAGAGGAATACTAACAAAAGTTCTCTGAGCTTCATAGAGTCATACTTTTGTTTCTTCTGTGTTCTTTCTGAATTCTTGCTCAAGAATATTGGGGACACTCCTTCTGTTCCCAAAGAAAGCCCAACAGGACATATTTTAAATAAATGGTGCAGACGACTGAAAAGCAATCAGGAAAAAATACTGTTTTGCGAAAGGAAGAGACAGGAGACCAAAAGAATACAGGAATGTTAGTCTGACCTTTGGTTCTGCCTCTGGTCTTTCTGGAGGCACCCTTGTAAGTTGTGTAAGGAAAGGATAAGAAATGAGAACATATCTCTCTTGGCATATGGAAAGTAATTTGTCTTATAATGAGATTGGTTATTTAGAGAGAGAAGATGAAGACAAATTCTGAACAAAAAAGAAAGTTCTAGGGTTTGTGAAGGGAAAGTTTGGAAATAAATTTTATGTGTGGTCAGGACTGACTCAGATTGAAATGAGTGGGTTTAAAAAGTACACTGATATAAGATGGAAATCCCGTTATTCTCTCTGTTAAAAGACAAAGTTTTTTGGATTGTTGGCCTTCTCTTGATAAGAAATTGTGGACAGAGGTGTGTTTCTTTTTTCTTTTCTTTGCCCAGAAAACCAGAGTCTATGTTTTGTCTTTATGAGGTTTTTGATTACTTAAGAGAACTAAAACTTCTCAATATTAAAGGAACTAAGTTTTGCTAATGACTATATACCCTTCGCAGAACTTCTTACTGCCAGCTTGGTTAAATAGATCCTTAAATATGAACTTTTCTAATTACCTGTAATCCTACATAGGTGCGTGCTTTAGAGCTCTCTGAGGTTTTGAACAAATTTTCCATGATTCAAATTTTCAACGAAATCTTTTTGACTAATTAGACTTGATATTTGGTGTGTTAAATTACATGGGAAGCATTATCAAATAAATTGATGATGCACCTTAAGTTGTATTGTATGGGTACATGCTATAACTCTTCTAGAAAATACATGGAATTCCTGTAGTTTTAGTATGTCCTGGTATAGGGTCATCACTTGACATTCTAATTATTGAAATGTGTGTGTCACAGAAATAACCAGCTTTTTTGGTTGACTTTGTTATAGTGAACTTCCTTGAGATCTTGAATCATTTTCATTCTTTTTCCCATTTTTTTCCATTTTCATTTTTTAGTCTTCCAGTATTTCTGTGACTCTGGGATCCAGAAACTATAATGTCCCACCTGGGATTCCACCACCTGAGCGCCTTTCAGGCAAGGACGTCCCTCACTGGAGCAGACTTCTAACAGTTCTGATTTTGTGCTCCACTGCTTATTCACTTGCTGGTAGCCAGTTTACAGACGCTCCCTTTCTCCATGGTCTATCTTCCCATATATATCCCCTCAGATCCAATTCTCCCCACATGTTACCAGGAAAAAATGGTGGACTCTCTCTTTGTAGAGGTGTAGCTATACTTTTCTTAGATCGCTGGCCAAATTCATGAATCTTCATGATGATTGGATAGCTATCAACTGAATTCAAGAAGAATTCATTTCAAGAAGAAATGAGGGTTCCCTTCTCTTTCCCCACCTTCCCTCAAGAAACCTAATAAAAAGGTTTTCTTAATCTTATTACTGAGAAAAGCACAAAGCACAGGAAAACATGTACTGCACAAGGTGAGTAATTTGCACACCTGAAGGAACGAAGAAAACCCTCTTTCTTCCATCTGTAGTTAATAGATCTCCTAACATTAGATGTAAATAAACATCCATATTTCCTCCTCCTCTGGACAAGAGATGCTGTTAAATGTCAAATGTAAAGTGGAGTTTGTCATAAAAAATCCCTCACAAAAATGTCTCCCAAATGTTGGTGTTGGAGGTGGAAAAGGGGCTTCCTGGGCTGTGTCTGCCTTCAAACCATGTGCAAATTGTCTTTCCTCCTGCTTCCAGGAGCTTTGCTTCCGATGTTCTAAATAAGGAAACAGAGACTTTCAACTCCTCTTACCAACCTTGCTTCTGCCAGAACCCAGTACTTTATATGAAATTAGTTTCACAAATGACCTCTCTCAATCTCTACTCTAGATTCCTTCATTAGTATAATTTTTAATTCTCCACTTTTTGGGATGGCTCAAACAGAGAGTCCCACTTGGCAACAAAGAAATAAACAAAATGGCTTCTTCTAGTACCTTCCATTAGTGGGTTCCAGGAGAGGGGTGGTGGTTACACAGGTGGTGTGCATACAGGGGTGGCTGTGCTTTAGGCTAGAATGTAAAAGACAGCACAGGATTGCCTGTGGCTGCTGTTTCTCTTTCTCTGCAAACCTTTTCTGACTGTAGCACATGTGTGGGTTCCAAAGCAGTCCAGCATCTTAGCCGTAAACTTCCTAGAAAGAAAACTCTTTGAGGTTCCTTTGAGAGGTAATGAAAAATAAATATCAAGGTTTGGTACAAACACACAAACCTGGTCAGGAGTGGAAGACAACTAGTTCCTTATAGCTGGTTGAACTCCTTCTGGATTTGTGTACACACACACATAGTACACACCATACACAAAAAGTCTAAGAAATATGCCTGTGTTTATTGACCTACTGAGGTAAACATACCCCACTCCTTGGTGTATATTCCACTCAAATGTTGACACACATGTCTGTATATTTGGCACACACATGATTTGCAGTGAGGTGTGTCATGAATATATATACCAGCCTCTCCCCCTGCTATGGGGTCCAGTGAAGGTGAAGAGGGAGAGTCTGAGTATGAGCTGCATGTGTCACTAAGTGTGTCTCTGACTACATGCCACAAAACACATAGTTTTTGTTTTTTCATTACTCACTATTTGGAATTATCCACTACCCTTCAGTTACATCTACGCCATCGAGCTTCAGTGATCATCTGTTCCTCACTGAGTCACTAATCCATGTAGAGTGTAGCTCAGGGCTTAGCAGCCTGAGCTTTGCTCAATCTTGGTACAAATCCTAGCTTTACTACTCCCT
Organism: Meles meles; assembly: GCF_922984935.1. Taxonomy (NCBI): domain Eukaryota; kingdom Metazoa; phylum Chordata; class Mammalia; order Carnivora; family Mustelidae; genus Meles; species Meles meles. Next base: position 64,038,019 of record NC_060072.1, read on the forward strand.
TTGCACAAATGACTTAACCTTTCTGAGCTTAGTTTCAATGAGCATAAAATGAGCATAAAAATACTCACCTTGTTGAGTGCTGTGAAGTGTGTAAACCTGGCGATTCACAGACCTGTACCCCTGGGGATAACAATACATTATATGTTTATAAAAAAAAAACAAACAAGAAATAAATAAAAAATTTTAAAAAAATACTCACCTTGTGCAACTTTTGTATTACATAGGTGATTACATAATATTTTTTGGAACAAAGTACAGGGTGTAGTACTCAGCAAATGGTAGCTATTACTATCATCACCATTTTGTGGACATTGGACATAGAAAGAAGAAATACATAAAGGCAATGTTTTGTTTGCTTAGGAGGTTTTTCAATCTCATCAATAAGACAAGATACATATATGGAGAGTAGAAGGACATGGAAACTTAGAACTCTTATTTGAGTCCTTTAAAATGCAGCTACTTTTCCTAAATCAAAGTCCTGTTTTAAAATGTTACCAGATTTCAATTCTCTAATGAGATTTTTTCATCTTCTGTCACTATCATCCCCACGTCTAACCATCTCTCATACCACACATCCACCCCAACCTTTCGTTTTAGTAGTTGACATAGAATTCTTGGAATAAAAAGATTTTGAGAGTTCATTTTGTGCATTTCCCATTTCTGGGCAGGAGTCCATTTGAAGCTTTCCACCTGGCCAGAGAGCCTGCACCCTCCCCTCTCCCCAGTCACCCTCTAATCTCAGAAAATTCTTCCTCATGTTCAATTTCAAGCCTGAAACAGCATACAAGTTACTTGGGAGCCTGTTAAAAAGGCAGATTCTGTTTCAGTAGGTCTGGGTTGGGGCCTAAGGATCTGCATTTCTACAGGCTCCCAGGTGACACTATGCTGCTTGTCCATGGGTCATACTTTGAAGAGCAAAGATCTCCATGTCGTAGCAGGTGCTACAACTGTCTCTATGAGTATCTCTGTCCATCTTCCTTCCAGATAGCTGTGAGAGTCATATCTCATCCCTTCCTGATTCAGGAATCTCATTTATGGCACAATGCACATTATAAACCTGGTTCGTAAATTCCCTTCAAATGGGAAAAAATACATCCCTCTCAAGAGTCTCATTCTTTCATGATCCTAAAGGTCCATGTAGCCCAGCATTACTGCCCCTTCTCTTTTCCAACTCACATGTCTCTCTTTTATTTCCCAAACTGCTCCATAGGCATCCTCCTCCAGGAAGTCTGTCTTGACTAATACCTCTCTCAGTTTCTATTCATATCTTCCCTTCCAAACTAATGATTCCTCATCCTTATTCAATTATTAATTCCTCCTATTTCAGTGTTTTTCACCCATTCTTGGGTGTAAATTTTCTCTCCCTAAGTAATCTTAGATGCTATCACAATGTTTTTTGCAATGGGCCCTTCAAAAACACCTAAGGATTGGGGAAGTATATGGATAATTGGGTCTCTAGCAGGCTTCTTTGGAGTCACCTAGTTCCTGTTGGGAACATGAGAAATCCTGCAAGTAAGAAAATGGCTTCCTACCCTCCATCCCAGGGTGGGGCCCATACATAAATGCAACAGAAAAACACTGGTCTTTCTATTCCAGTCATAGACTGCATCAAGAAAGATGTCTGTTATACCCACCCTGGAACCAGTCTCATCTTCTGGGATTTCCTGGAGCCAGACAGAGCTGGTTGGGCCTTCTATCAATTATACTCCTTCTGTCCCCTCCCATAGCCCCTGGGAATGGATGGACCTGGATCAGGGGTGATTGTGTCAGGCATTCTCCTATCCTAGGGATGTTCTATCCCTGTAGCTCTTTGATGGAACAAATCTGTTTTTCACTGTTCAGAAAGGGGAGAACCTATCCCTTGCCCTGACCAAGATTCCACTCTGATGAAACAGGCAGAACAGTCACCAGAACTCAGCCATGCAAAGGCAAAATTAGCAGTGCCAGGATACAGTTCTGGGTACAGAGATAGATGTAGTTCTAGATATAGTTCCGGATGGAGAGAAATGATTTTTGTCAAGGAAGCTTCTCAGAAGATAGTTTATTTATTTATTTAAAAAAAATTTTTTTAGAAGGTAGTTTTAAAGGACTGGCACAGTGCTAGCCTGCAAGGAAGGAGAATGTTCTGTACCAAAGAAATGTATAAGTCTCAATTCAATTGAACATGAATTTATTAAATGCTCATAATGTGCCTGGCCCCCAGCTGGATGCTCTGGGAATGTGAGCAAGACATACTCCTTACCTATGATCTTTTCAGGGAACAAAATAAAGAAAATAAAGACTCAAAGATAACTGGTATTTTATTTTTTATTTCAGCTTTATTGAAGTATAACATATAAATTGCAAGACATACACAAAATACTTTGTGTTGATTTGATATAAATATCCGTTGTGAAATTTTTCAGTATGGTTTCCTCACTGTAAAAAGAATTAATGGTGGTACTTTAATCTAAATGTTTTATTAAAAAAACTAAATATGTGAAGGTGTGTGTACAAAAAACATCTGTGTTTCCCTCCCTTCATCTTTATAGGTAGAAGGCCTTCAGCTGGAACTTTGGTTTTCGATGTGGTCCCTGGACCAGCAGTAGCAGCATCACCTGGGACCTTGTTAGAAGCACAAGTTCTGAGCCCTACCCAGAACTCCTGAATTCCAAACACTTGGGTCAGGACCCAACAGTATGTGTTTTCAGATATCCTCCAGGAGAGGTGACATCCACTGAAGTTTAAGTACCACTGAGCACTATTCCTGGCCTTTCACCAGTTCTCTCTCTGTGTGTCTTTCATTAGTCAGTGAAAGAGACAGTACTGACAATATCCAGCTCAGCTTCTTCCATTGGTTTCCTTTTTTCACCCAGAACCAACCTGTCAGAGGACACATGCATTTCAACTTGTTCATACCTAAGAAAATCTAATAAAAGCAGGCTCTCTCTTGTAGTGGGAGGCAGGGTATGCTTAGCACAACTTGGAATGATATCCAAGACTCTCTCATTTACTGATGCAGCGTTAGCAATCCAATTAGGCTACAGCTGATGGTTTAATCATCAATTGATTATAAATTGGTTCTAAACATTGGAGGGGAAAATGGGGTGTTATTTATTGTGCCTCTACAGCTCCAGCAATAGGTTGTAGTGAAAAGTGGGCAGGATGCAGATTCAGATCACATGCATGTAGAGAGACATAGTTGAGAGACTCACAGAAGAACCAGAGGAAATCCTAGAACTTTGTAAGTAAACAGAACTTAAGAAATGATCAGTTGTTACCGCTTGTGTTACAGATAAGTAACTAGAGCGTGGAAGAAACTGAATGGCTTGCTCAAGGTCACATTGCTAGTTAGTGGGAGAAAACAGGATCAGAAACCAGGACATGTGGCTCTTAGCTGTGAACTTTCTGAGCAGCTGGACCCAAGCAGAAAAAGGTACAGAAACTTTAACGTCCAAGAATGCAGATATGGCCAAGTAGAAGAACCAACCCCAGGGGTTTTCAGAAGGGGCAGTGGGTTCAAAGCAAAGTGCTTTGTGCTCAGAGGAAAGCCCTGGCTCCAATCCCCATGTGCATGCTCTGTTGTCCCCTCACACCGCCGAGGCTCAAGCTACACAGCCTACTCAGTGTGCTCTGAACACTGCTTTGTTTTCTTGTGCTTTTCGTAATGATTTTCTTTCTGCCTACAGTCTCTCCCTCTTGCCCATGTGAGGCAAAATCCAATCCATCAATGGAGAGAGCCAACTAACTCCAATGCCACTCCTTTATAAAGTCTTCTGATTTCACCAATCAATCCTCATCTCTGTGCCAGCCGCAAGTGATCATTCTCTACTCTGAATTCCCAAGACACTTTATTTTTGCATTACTAATGACAAATTTCTACTTGGTGTTACAGCTATGCTTTGCCCCTTGTATTAGAATATAAGCTCCTTAAAGGCAGGGGTCATATTTCTTTTTTTTTTTTCTGTCTCTCTCTGGTTCCTTTTATTATCTTGTTGAAGTACAATTAACATATAGTGTTGTTATATTACTCTCAGGTGAAGTATATAATGACGCAACAATTCCACACATTTCTCAGTGCTCATCAAGGTATGTACTCTTAATTTCCTCTATTTCACCCATCCCCTGTCCACTTCCCTTTGGCAACCACCAGGCTGTTCTGTTTTCTTTTTTGTCTCTTTGTTTGTTTGTTTTATTACTTAATTTCTACAAATCAGTGAAGTCATGTGTTGTTTGTCTTTCTCTAACTGACTTATTTCACTTACCATTACACCCTCTAGGTCCACCCACATTGTTATAAATGGCAAGATCATTTTTTTCAATGGCTGAGTAATATTCCACTCTGTGTGTGTGTGTGTGTGTGTGTGTGTGTCTCATCTTTATCCATTCTTCTGTTGATGGGCACTTGTGTTGCTTCCATATCCTGGTTATTGTATATAATGCTGCAATAAATATAAGGGTGCATATATGTTTTTGAGTTAGTGTAAATAAGAAGCTTTTGCACAGCAAAGAATTCATCAACAAAACAAAAATTAACCTACTGAATGAAAGAAAATATTTGCAAATGATATATCCAACAAGGGGTTAATATCCAAAATATATAAAATGAGCTTATGTAACTCAACATCAAAAAAATTCATTTAAAAAATGAGCAAAGACCAACAGACACATGAAAAGATGCTCAGCATCATTAATCATCAGGGAAATGCAAATTAAATCTACAAAGATGTATCACTTCACACTTGTGAGAGGGCTAAAATTTAAAAAAAAACACAAGAAATAACAAGTGTTGATGAGGATATGGAGAAAAAGGAAACCTCATGCACTGCTGTGTAGCAATGTAAATTGGTACAGCCACTGTAAAAAATAGTGTGCATGTTCCTAAAAAAATTAAAAATAGAATTACCATATGATCAAGTAATTCCTTTACTGGGTATTTACCTAAAGAAAACAAACACACTTTTTCTAGTTAATTTTTTTAAATATTTTATTTATTTATTTGACTGAGATCACAAGTAGGCAGAGAGGCAGGCAGAGAGAGAGGAGGAAGCAGGATCCCCACAGAGCAAAGAGCCTGGTGGGGGGCTTGATCCCAGGACCCTGGGATCATGACTGAGCTGAAGGCAGAGGCTTTAACCCACTGAGCCACTCAGGTGCCCCTCTACTTTCTTTTAATAATAATTCTTTTTAAAGACACAACTGAAAACTAGACAAGTTAAAAAAAAAAAGGAGAAAGAGTAAAGATACATTATTCACTCCACAATAAAATGTTTCCCTACTAACATACCATGGAGGCCTAGTTTCCACATGCTCAGTAGTACTCCAAATTACTGTGTAGGGAGAACAGACTGCATTCAGATATGATGATGTCAAACCAAACATGTACTGGTTTTGGCCCTAACTTGAGTGGAGCTGGTCATTCTAAAGTCCTGTAGGATATGTTGGGTCCCATAGCCAAAGTAGATAGCAAACCCAATCAGCTTCGAGACACCAAACCAGCCCAGGTGTGAGCGGTCATCTGCATCATAAGGCAAATATTCACAAGGATGCACAGGAGTGGGAGGAGAGGCAGAGCATGAACCTTAAAGGGAAGGGCAGTGAAGCTCTGTGGCTGTCTCCAGATGACCCCAGTGATCCCAGTGAACAACACGAGGAACAGCACAACCATTGTAATCCACAGAGTCTGCAAAAAGCAGACTTGGCCACTGTGCCAGCACCAGGCAAAGAAGAGTCGACAGCAGAGCAAGCAGTGAGGAGCAAACATAGACAACCCGGCCAGAGAGTGCCATGGGGGTGGGGCTGCCTGGAAAAACTAGTCTCCTTAGAGCCAGCTTCTCTGCTGCAGGTACAGTCTCTCGCTGCACCTGCACTTCATTCCCCCCATTCTTCCTCTTGGGCTGACACCTGAGGATGAGAACACAAAGAGCCACCTGGGAGTAAACTAACAGGGACCCAATCGACCTGAGTTCACAAGATCAGTGAGTCCAAAGAAGAACGCCATGATTGGTGCAATAATGCCCAAGATCACAGTGGCCACAATGGAAGCATAAGTGCCAGTTTGGATCCTGGCAAGGACAGGGAACAGGAGACCATCCTTTGCCATCACATATATCAACTGGCCTATGGAGAACATAAAGCCCAAAAGGCTGGCAGAAAGACTAAAGATGAATCCAAAAGCTACAACATAACAGGCAGGGGCCCAACCAATGTGGAGAAATGCCTCAGACAAGGTGCTCCCAGGTCGAAGCTGGTAGTAAGGAACCATGAGTATAAGTGCTGCAGAGACACCAAAATACACCAAAACGCAGATGAGCAGTGAAATCACCATGCCCATGGGGATGGAACGCTTGGGATTCTGGGCTTCCTCAACTTTGGTAAGAATACTATGGGAACCAATAAGTGCATAGAAACAGGTAACTACACCATGGAAAGTCCCCTCAAAGCTAGAGGCAACAATCCCCCTGAGCCGAAAGGGTCCAAGCCACAGGTGTCATTGAGACCGGTGTGTATGAACTCCTCTTCTTTGAGCTTCCAGTTGTGCAGGTCCCTCTTAATGAAGCTAAAGATGACGACAAAACTGAGAACCAAAAGTTTCACTAATGTGACCACTTTGGTAACAACGAAAAGCTGACCATTGCTCAGAGTCTGCAACTCCATGAGCAACAACACCAGCCCCACCCTAAAGAAACCTAGATAATCTGCAAGGACTTCAGGAACATGAACTAAGAAGGTCTCATGCAGGGTCTGAGAGATCTGGTTCCCAAGCAGACTGGGGAAAGCCAAGGTCCAGGCTTGGGTCACACTGGCTGTATCAGCAACAACGGAGAGGATGAGGTTCCAGCCAGTGATGAAAGCCCAAATTTCACCCATAGTGGCATAGGTGTAGAGATATGCTGAGCCAGGGTGGGGAATCCGGGCACTAAACTCTGCATAGCACAGCCCAGCCAACAATGAAGTTAGGCCAGCCACCAAAAAGCAGTCCAGACAACACAGAAGTTAGGCCGGCCACTAAAAAACAGATCACAATGGATGGTCCTGCTTGATTGCCAGCCACCTCACCAGCCAAGATACACACACCTACACCCACTGTGAGGCCCACACCCAGGGCCACTAAAACCAGAGTGTTCAGGCTTCTGTTGGGGTCAGTCTCAGGTACCAGCTGCTCCAGCGTATTTCTGCATACCATCTTTTGAACAAATCTATGAAGTGCCTGTCACAGCATTCTAGCTGGAATTGAAGAGGATTCCAGGATCAGAGGAGCTGTAACAAGCCCAGGTTGCACAGAGGCTCAGATTGTGTTCATTGAGGCTAAGTTAAGCCAAGCTCTGTTGGGGCTGCTGAGTTCCCTTGCTCAGGCTTCAAACCTACTGCAACATATTTTATCTGGTATATGCTATCTCTCCATAATGCCTAAATAAATAAGAAATGTTTAGTGAAAAATGGTGTTTAATCCACCGAGCAAAATACAGATGTCTCACATCACCTGTGGCATCACAAATATCACAGAAATTGACATCAAACGACACCCTAGAAAAATCAACCCTGATTTCCTCCCAGAAAAATGGCTAAATACCTCCCAACACTCTCCTTTTTTGCATACCATATGATATAATCCTATTTGAGTTCTTCTAAGTCATGTAGCCTCATGTATTAATGAAGATGTAAGACCCAATAGGACATGAATGTATTCTGCTATAGTTCTCATGTAGGATGTTTGCTTGGTGCTGGAGTGTGATTTATGACACATAAATTCATGGACCAGAAGTCCACCTTGTACAATCGTTTTTTAAATATTACCTGAGTTTAAAATACAAATATTGGTCCCTGGTCTTATAACCCTTAGCCAGCTAACATCAGATGGCAGTTTAGCCTACTTTCTCTTCATTCTGCATGATCTATTCAGTTGTACCGCTGACAAAGAATGTACTGTCCACTACTTCCCTTTACTCACTAGGCCAAAATGGGTGCTATGAACAAAGAAGAGGGAGAAAGGGGCAGAGTCTACATAACCACCTGCAAGAAGGAGAGGACCAGACTGTCTGGGAAGGAAACACTGGAGAAATGGGAGCAGCAGCCAACTCGGGGTCTGGACTGAAAAGGGAGAGGAGAAAGAAAGAAGTTTTATAAATTCTCATATTTAATAAACCTCACCCAAAGTATCCAGAAAAAAATTAACTACAGTTTTTATATCCATAGCTATGAGAGTGTGATGGGTAGGAAGAAAAGAAATAAGTCACCTAACTCAGTGGCTCATAACCTAAACAATTCCGTCTGTCTCCTCCCCCTATGGGTTCCAGGAAAGAAGGTTAACTCACTTCTGCAGTCTCCTCACTGGCCACACTCTGCTCCATACACACCCTGAGCCATCTGGCATGTCAGCTGATAAGGGCCTGGAGACCATGTTCTGCACTGTGAGCTTTTAACTCCCTATTAATTTTTCACAAGGAGTTATTTTTAACTCACTCAAACCATAGTCTGAATGTGTTTTCTTAATGAAGGAACACCACATGTGGTTCCCTCTTCCACCTCCTCCCCTCCTGCTATTCAAATGGCCCCCTCCTCAAGGGGAGCAAGGATTTCGATGAACATTTCACAGCAATGCCCTGGAATGAGCAGTGGAGATCAGAGAACAAAGTCATGAAGCCCCCACTCTCCTCCCTACTCATGCTTTGGTTTTGAGAGAATTTGAAGAAGTGTTGTCAGAAGTTTTTAAACACGGAAAGATCAAGTCAAAATTGAGACGTCTTCCCTCTAGATGTTCAAAAGGAACCCTTGGGTTATGGGCCAGTCCTTCTATCTACAAATCCCTCTTAACTCCTTATTTGCTGCCTACCAGTCCCAGTGTTATGATTACCAACAACCAAATGAGACAGATAAGGGGGGTCAAATTTTAACTCATGGAATCTTTTTATACTACATAAAATATGAACCAAGAAGGGTATTCCTCAATCAGAAATGAACAGTCAAGGCAAGTGCATGTCAAAGTCCCAGATGTCTTCCTAGTGGATGGAAGATACGAGTAGTAAGGGCCACATTTTCCAGTATTTGCAAGGCTAGCAAGTCAGCCTGCGAAGATTTCATGGAAGAGGTGTAATTATCCTATCTTGACACTGTATATAACTCTTTCCCAGGAAAACATCAGTTCAAGCTATAGCTTCAGCCTAGGCCATGAGCCAATGAATAGAGCCTCTTTTAGGCCTTCCTTCCCTGCCACCACCAAGAACACAAACTCCACCACACCTTGAACTAATAAATACATCTTGCCCAGGGAGAGAGATCCAGGTAAATATCTGCTACAGATGTTGATACAGACCGAGATATGAATATGAAATATTAATAATAATTACTATCAATAATTCTCAGTCTTGGTCTGTGCAGAAAAGGCCAGTAGAGATAAACCACTGCAGTAGTAAAATGTGTGTGACTTCTCTCCTGGGGAAAGAGAAGGGAATGTCAGTTTCCCTGAAAAGTTGGAAAGGAAGCTGAAATAACTAAATTCAGCTCATACTAAGGAAAATAAATACCCCAACTTCTCTCCCAGGAGTCTTCTGAGTACAACGTCAACAAAAGGATCACTTACCCGGCATCATACCACTTGTGATCTTACTTTCTATTGTATTCTGTTTGCATGTTACTTGGAAGAAGCCTTGGTCTCCTTTTCTTTTCTTTTTTTTTTTTAAAGATTTTATTTATTTATTTGACAGAGAGAGACCACAAGTAGACAGAGAGGCAGGCAGAGAGAGAGAGAGGGAAGCAGGCTCCCCGCTGAGCAGAGAGCCCGATGCGGGACTCGATCCCAGGACCCTGAGATCATGACCTGAGCCGAAGGCAGCGGCTTAACCCACTGAGCCACCCAGGCGCCCCTCCTTTTCTTTTTTTTTAAAAGATTTTATTTATTTATTTGACAGATAGAGATCACAAGTAGGCAGAGAGGTAGGCAGAGAGAGAGGGGGAAGCAGGCTCCCAGCTGAGCAGAGAGCCCGATGTGGGTCTCGATCCCAGGACCCTGGGATCATGACCTGAGCTGAAGGCAGAGGCTTTAACCCACTGAGTCACCCAGGCACCCCCTTGTTCTCCCTTTCTAAAATAAAACCTCCTCAAGGTAGAACCTGCTTCATAGTTTCTTAATGAGGATAGAAACCCTAATTCTGCAAGTCAGTATTACGAGGCGCACCCAAGACTTGAACTTGAAGGCATGGCAGCCCCCATTCTCCTGCCAAACTGCTCATTAGGCCAAGAGGAAACATAGCCACCTCCTCCAACTCACCAATCTACCCTACCAGCCCCAGCACTACACCTCCCCAATTCCATTCCAGTCTATCGAGGCTGAATTCCAAGTCAGTGAAAACCTATCCTGATGCAGGCTAATACAAACCAGACCAACTGTATGTAGACCAAATCGAACCAGCCAAATGGAGACCAAAATCCACATAGATGGAGACCAAAACTATTTTGCTTCCTTCCCACACTATCTATGGAGCCCCAGCAACTACACTATTAAAATGACGCACACACTACACTAGTAAAATGATGACATTATTTCAGTAAGCAAGAAGATAGCCAGAGCTTCTCTAGAGGCTGTATAAACTGCATATTATCTAGCATCATTCTGGGATGGTTGTGAACAGGTGCCTCTTCTTAGTCCCTTGGGATAACAGCAGAGAACACAGAGTTAAATGCAACCTTCCTCATTCATGATCAAACACATTGACAGGTTTAGTTTCAGTCAGATTCTAGTTTTGAAAATTCTTAACATTTCTATTACACCCAAACAAGAAAATCAACCTGACAAATCAGAAATGCCTGAGCTTCTGCTTCTAGAGGTCTTCAGAAACTAGGTGGGCTACCAGGAAGAATCAGAGTGAGAATTTATAAACAGGAATCAGAAAGAGAGCTGGAAAAGCCAGGAAGAGTGTGCAGTTAGAGGATTAGAAATTGATGTGATACATTGATATCAACAGTGAAAATTAATTTCCTTTCTACTTCCCTGTACAATTCTCTACTTTCTTTTACTCAACTCTGAATCCCATCAACACATAATACCTAAGAAAAGTCCTCAGGAGATGGGGACTTGGGTGGCTCAGTTGATTAAGCATCTAACCCTTGGTTTTGGCTCAGGTCATGTTCTCAGGGTCATGAGATGGAGCACTGTGTCAAGGCCCACCCTGGGCATAGAGACGGCTTAAGGCCGTCTCTCTCTCTCTCTCCTGTAGCCTCTCTCCATTCCCGCAGTTCCCTGTGCACTCACTCTCTCTCTTAAAAAAAAAAAAAAAAGTCCTCAGGATAAAGCAGTAGAAGGGAATCCATCAGCCTGTCCACCTTATTTTCCAAACTAAAACCATGATGTAGGACGGTCTTTGTCTAAAATGAGCACTGATTCATACCCACATTTTCCAAGAATCTTTATTAAACAGCTTTGCTTTTTCCCCTAAATCCTTGCTTTCCTTTTAAGCATAGAATCTAGAAATTCATCTAGTGGTCCCATCCATCACTATATTATGTCTCCATTTTAGACTAGCAGTTGTGAGTGGTCAGGGCCCACGGCTCCTTCTTTCATGCACCTTCTCTGAATACACACACTCAGTGATATACTGCACCCAAGGTGGCTTAGGAAAGGCCAGCTTCCCTCTGATTATTTTCCTTCATTATCGTTAAATGTGTCTTTTGTTCTTTCATGTAAGGACTCAGCTGTCTCTGTCTCCCACATCCTTTCTCACCAGACTGTGCCTGGTCCTCTCATAGCTCTAGGTAGCTTCTCCACATTGCTACCTGATCCCTTGGAAAGTTCGTTGGTTTTGCTTTGTTTTGTTGTTGGAAAAATACCAGATCATCTGAGTTATATGAAAGGTGTGTCATGCCTCAAAGTCCTGAGGTTTTATCCAAATATAGATCCATACAGCTTCTCCACCAAGACCCATCTGCCTCACCACAGCTCAGACAACATAATCTACAACAAAGAGCCTCCATCAGTAAAGGACACTCTTCATTCCTCTTCCCTAGTTCTTTTCATCCCCACTCTACTTTGTGATTTCTCTGATATTCAAGAAAAAAGGACAAGGATAAACCAAAAGAATATAATCCAAAAATTGTTTTTATCAATTTGGAATATACTTAGTGAAGGAAATTTGTCTTTCCATGAGATTTTTCTTAACCTAAGGTTGAAATGGAACTGCCCTCTGGAAGCACATAACACGTATTAATTGTTAATGAAAAGAAGTTGCCCAAGAACGGCTAGAGGGCAAGAGAAAGACAACTTAGAAATCAACATTTGCCACATATAATCAAGAAGACAGGTTTTGTGCATGGCTAAGTGTTGTCTGGGCTTCTGGTTTTGGGGTGATGCTCACTGTGTACATGGTGGTGAGGAGAGGGGAGAAAGGAGAATAGTTTAAGATTCCAAGGGCCTTTGAAATTAAAGAGTTACAAATATATTTTGCAATAACAGCAAACTGCCTCTAGAAGACCCAGGAAGTCAGTCCTATTTCAGGTTTTCTCCTCCAAGCCTTTATTGATCAATAAATATTCTTATCACGTACATAAAATTGATAGATTCCAATAGAAAAAAACAGAACCATCGATATTCAAGGTTTATTTAGCACAGGCTCATTTATAATATACTTGGGAACTCAGACAAGCCTTCATACAGTGTTTTGAAGACCACTAGGCAGCCACACCCCAGGGGACCTTGGTACTCTAGCCTCCTACTGCCTGACCTTGTCTAGAATCAATCACCACCACAACTTTTTAAAATTAGATAAGAAAGGCAGGGAGATATCTTCAGCAGCTATAAAGATATCTAATTCCTTGAACTTGGAAGACAAAGACTCCAAATCCTCTGTCATGATGGTGGACCATTCTATCACACTGGACCCGCTATATGTCCTCCCTAAGAAGATATGACATAGAGACATTCAGAATCTCCAGTGAGAAACAAGGGAAAACATGAAGGAGGTTGCAGAGCCAGGTAGAAGAATCATTATTCATTCCAGGAACATGTCTAAATATACTATGTTCTGGGGCCTGTGGGAGAAAGATGAAGAAAGCAAGCTCTACAGCAGGTCAGAAAGGAAAGCCAGGAATAGGGCAGGAGAAAGAGGTGGGAAGGACGCTGGAGGAATGGCACCAAGGAACAACCTCCTCTAACTCATATTTTGCTTCTCAGAGCTGAGAACATTTCTGGTCTGGAGGGAAACAAAGAGTGAGGATGTCCACATCACTCTGACCCCAGCAAACCTACCTGCCCTTCCCAAACTCAACAAGGTCTCTGCTCTGTACCCCACAATCCAAAGACTAGCTCTGGTTCCAAAAAACCCCAAGGGCTTTCACAGTCAGTGGGAGTACACAGCCAACCTTCTTCCTCTATGGCTCTCACTTTTCTTGCCAACTCTATAAACACAAGAAATCACTTACCAATGGGCCTTTCCTGTCTAAGAAGAGAAAGACCTCAAAAGAAACTGCAAGCCAAACCCAGAGAGAGGTAAGGAGATTGACCAAGAAGAGTCAGGACTTGGAGTAGAGCTTAGCTTGGAGATGGGGCCCTTGGGAGAGGGACCTTCTGGGAGGCGGGACCCTCAAGAGGCATGGAATGAGCAAGACTGGGTCTCAGGGATTTGGGACCATTGGGAGGCAGATACAAGGGAAGGGTGGGGAATGGTAAAGGAGGTGGCTTAAATAGAATCCTGGAAGAAAGCAGGAGGTGGGCAATGGAAGACTAGGGCTCTGCGTGGGTAAGGAAGTGGACTGAGGGCTTAAATGGAACTTTGCTGGAGACCTTGTAGGAAGCAAATGAGAATTTAGAAGTGAACAAGCTTTTCAGGGTCCTGGCTATAGAGGTGGTCCTGGCTGACAGGAGGAGGGTGTGGGGAGCCTGGTGGAGCCAAGCCTGTGCTGATTTGGAGGCCAGTCTCAGATCCAGTTAAAGAGCCCACTCAAAAGTCTTTTATTTTTTATGGTTTGTCTCCCTCCCAATCCCATCTTGTTTCATTTATTCTTCTCCTATCCCCCTACCCCCCCATGTTGCTTCTCCATGTCCTCATATCAGGGAGATCATATGATAGTTGTCTTTCTCCGATTGACTTATTTCACTAAGCATGATACGCTCTAGTTCCATCCACGTCGTCGCAAATGGCAAGATTTCATTTCTTTTGATGGCTGCATAGTATTCCATTGTGTATATATACCACATCTTCTTTATCCATTCATCTGTTGATGGACATCTAGGTTCTTTCCATAGTCTGGCTATTGTAGACATTGCTGCTATAAACATTCGGGTACACGTGCCCCTTCGGATCACTATGTTTGTATCTTTAGACTCTTAATCTCACAAAACAAACTGGGGGTTGCTGGGGGGAGGTGGGATTGGGAGAGGGGGAGGGGGCTATGGACATTGGGGAGGGGAGGCGAACCATAAGAGACTATGGACTCTGAAAAACAACCTGAGGGTTTTGAAGGGTCAGGGGTGGGAGGTTGGGGCAACCTGAGGGTTTTGAAGGGTCAGGGGTGGGAGGTTGGGGGAACAGGTGGTGGGTAATAGGGAGGGCACGTTTTTCATGGAGCACTGGGTGTTGTGCAAAAAGAATGAATACTGTTACGCTGAAAAAATAAATAAAATGGGAAAAAAAAGTCTTTTATTTTTTGAGAAGATTTTATTTTTTGAAAAAATTTCTTTTTAAATTAATTTAATTTTATTAAATTAAATTAATTTTAATTTTATTTTTTAAGATTTTTTCAAAGTTATTTTTAAGATGAATATTTATTTATTTGTTGGGGAGGGAAGGAGAATGAGAGCGAGAGTGAGAGCGTGCAAGAGCAGAGGGAGCAGCAGGGAGAGGGAGAAACAGGGTCCCCACTGAGCAAGGAGGCTGATGCAGGAACTTGATCCCAAGGCCCTGGACCATGACCTGGGCTGAAGGCAGACACGTAGCTCACTGAGCCACCCCGGGGTCCCTCTGCAATCCTTTGAACAAGAACATAAACAATGACAGAAGTGCCCCCCTACTAGGTTCCTCAGCCACCATCATCCATCCCCGCAACCTCCCCCAACCCCTCACCCATGTTTCCTATCACTCCAGGAATAAAACCAAAATGGATCTGGCTTAAGCATTACAAGGGACTTCCTGAGACAGTCACTCAGTGTTCACAGCATATTCTGACTGAATGAACATGGAGCCTTGTGCCGGAGGAAGTAAAGACATGGTCCCTAACTGCAGAGATTCCTGCTCTAGACAATCATAATGAGGGGATCCCAAGATCCTGAAACAGTGACCAAAGGAAGGTGCCTGCTCCTTTCCACAATGTTAATCTTCAAACAGAGGCAAGCCTTCTCAGAAATGGAGAAGGTGGGGCCTACTTAGAGACCCAGGGCTGAATGCACAGGTGATGGGCCCAAGAAACTGTGGTTCTCCAGGTAAAGGGACACCACTGTCTCTACTTGATACTGTTGACATGCCTTTAAACCCAAAATTGTGTGCCTTAAAGCCTGGGGTGGAGAAGAAAGGAATAGAGAGATGGTAATGGCAGGTCCCTAAATGGTCAGAGTCTATAATAACTATAGGAGGACAGAACACTGAACTTGGAGCAGAAAGAATTGCTCCTGATCACAAGAAGAACCTCCAGCTGAGAAGAAATCACAAATCACACAGACCCTGCCCTAACACATCTGCAGGAGGCCTGGACCAAGGGCACTAACTGAGCACCTCCTGTGTTCCAGGTGCTGTGCAGGGTAGGGGAAGAGTGGCCAAGCCAAGACTACAAAGCCAAAATTTCCAGAGGCAAAGGGGGCAGGCAGGACTGGAAGGATGGCTTTCATGACAGAACAGAAGGGGAGGGGCATCTGGGTGTTTGATCTGTGTCTGTTCCAACAGTCCTGGGCTGTCTCCCCTCCTCAGCTGGGATTTCCCCAGATGGGCACCTGCTTGAGGGCAAGAAGGGCAGGTACAGGGGAGGGTCTGTCTATCCATACAACTGGTCCCCAGAGCAATCTCTTCCTCTTTCTCCCTGTGCTACTCACTGCCTGCAGTATAGAGGGTGTGAGGCTGGAGGAAATGCTAGGTGCTCCAGACAATCAATAGGTAAGGAAGACAACTGGCGCAGGACTGGGGGAATCCAGAGGATACAGATTTGGGGCCAGAAGTCTCTAATGGGGGAGGGGGACAGAATGGGCGAAACTGGCTGGTGGAGCCCACCCAGGTGATGTCATGGGAAGTATCTACACCTTGAGGAGGGGAGGGGGGATGAGGAGAAGAGGCAGGGGTGTGAGGCAGAGACAGGGAAAGGGGCTGAGAGAAAAAGAGATAAAAAAAAGCAGGGAAGAGAGCTGGGAGAGAGAGCAGAAAGGGACCAGGGGTGGGGGAGGCAGCAGAGGACACAGACAGAAGGAGATGCAGGGGAGACACTGACAGCTCACAGGGTGAGACTCAGACAGATGTGATGGGAAGAGAGACCCTCAGACTCTGAGGGAGGGATACAGAGAGGGGGATATCCAGAAGGGAGAGCTGAGGGCAGACCCAGTCCTGGGACATCTGAGACCACAGAATATCTGCAGTCAGACAGACAGACAAACAGGCCCAAAGACAGACAGATGTGCTGACAGGGATGAAGGTGAAGGAGGCCAAGCTGAATTGAAGTAGACAGGGCTCCAGGGAGGAGAGGAAGAGCAGACAGAGAAAGAGAAGGAGGCCGGAGTGCAGCAGGAGGGGGGAGCCATGCAGGGAGGGGGATGCATAGTTGCTCCAGGAGCCTCTTCCCTCTCAACTGGTTCCTGCTGAGTCTGAGTCCCTCTCAGGAGCTGCTGCTGCTGCTGCTGGAAGGGGCCAGAAAGCTGAGAAGTTGAGGCTGCCTCCCAGTGCCCACCCGAGGTTCCAGAGGCCCTGCATGGGTATCGACCCCGCCTCTCCTACCCCAACAGTGCTGCCAGGCTTAGAGGCCTGAGCTCAGCCCTCATTTCTCAGGGTTCATGCAGCCTGAAACACTGAGTGCAGGGGAGTGGGAGCAAAGGAGAAAGAGAAACTGAGGCAGGCAGGCAAGGGAAGCTGACAAGCTCTGGAGAAGGTGCTGGGACAGTCTGATTAGGGATCCCATGGAGGAGAGTGAGGAGAGGTGGAGGTCTGGGACTGGGTCTGCATGGAGAGCTGGAGAAGCACCACACACAGTATGAGCAAAACAACTTACTAGTGACTGTCCATTAATTTGGGGTCAACAGTGTAGACTGCCTTCTGAGCAGTCATCATCCATGACTACAAGCAGCTCCTCACTCAAGGGACCCCACAAATACACATATGAAGCTCACAAAAGGATAAACTGAGGCAGAGAATAGTGACCTTGAGATCAGTGTACATGCTTAAATCTAGGTTTTAAGGGACCAGTGATGGAGAAATCAGCCAAGTGTGAAGACCTAAGGCTTAGTATGTGAAGCTGGACCCTGCCTTTTCCCCTAGGCTTTCCTGCTATTCTGCAAAGACCAATTTCCCCAGCTCCTCTCAAGGCAGGGAAGACCCTAAGAACATTAACTCAAGCAATCTAAAAGGGATTATCACCCACCCCCTTCCCTGCAGCAATATTTGAAGGTCCCAGAGGCCAGATGTCTGGTGACACCTAGAGCCCAAGAGTCTCTGTAGCAGCAGGAGGGAGGGTGGAGAGGGAACCTTCTAGAGAAGTTCTTAAGAGAAGAACTGGGACAAAACCACCCAGGTTCATCCCACTCCCATGGGCACAGAGCAGTGTAATAAAGTTCAGAATGTCCAGGGCTTTCATGTAATTAAATCCAGGAGTTGGTAATTGCATTTCTTCTTCAAGTTCTACAAGTTACTCTCCTTGTCCCCCATGGACACACAACTTTTATGAAACACATGGCTCCAGACTTGGGACTTCAGAACTGCCTCCATTAGAAGGATGGGCTTACACAGCAGAAAAATGAAACTGGACCACTTCCTTACACCACACACGGAAATAGACTCAAAATGGATGAAGGACCTCAATGTGAGAAAGGAATCCATCAAAATCCTTGAGGAGAACACAGGCAGCAACCTCTATGACCTCAGCCACAGCAACTTCTCCTAGGAACATCGCCAAAGGCAAGGGAAGCAAGGGCAAAAATGAACTATTGGGATTTCATCAAGATCAAAAGCTTTTGCACAGCAAAGGAAACAGTTAACAAAACCAAAAGACAACTAACAGGTTGGGAAAAGATATTTGCAAACGACATATCAGATAAAGGGCCAGTATCCAAAATCTATAAAGAGCTTAGCAAACTCAACACCCAAAGAACAAATAATCCAATCAAGAAACGGGCAAAGGACATGAGCAGACATTTCTGCAAAGAAGACATGCTGATGGCCAACAGACACATGAAAAAAATGCTCCACATCTCACGGCATCAGGGAAATACAAATCAAAACCACAATGAGATATCACCTCACACCAGTCAGAAAGGCTAAAATTAAGATGTCAGGAAATGACAGATGCTGGCGAGGATGCGGAGAAAGGGGAATACTCCTACACTGTTGGTGGGAATGCAAGCTGGTGCAACCACTCTGGAAAACAGCATGGAGGTTCCTCAAAATGTTGAAAATAGAACTACCCTATGACCCAGCGATTGCACTACTGGGTATTTACCCTAAAGATACAAACGTAGTGATCCGAAGGGGCACGTGCACCTGAATGTTTATAGCAGCAATGTCTACAATAGCCAATCTATGGAAAGAACCTAGATGTCCATCAACAGATGAATGGATAAAGAAGAAGTGGTATATATACACAATGGAATACTATGCAGCCATCAAAAGAAATGAATTCCTGCCATTTGCGACTACGTGGTTGGAACTAGAGGGTATCATGCTTAGTGAAATAAGTCAATCGGAGAAAGACAACTATCATATGATCTCCCTGATATGAGGACGTGGAGATGCAACATGGGGGTTAGGGAGATAGGAGAAGAATAAATGAAACAAGATGGGATTGGGAGGGAGACAAACCATAAGTGACTCTTAATCTCACAAAACAAACTGAGGGTTGCTGGGGAGAGGGGTGTAGGGAGAGGGTGGTGGGATTATGGACATTGGGGAGGGTATGTGCTATGGTGAGTGCTGTGAAGTGTGTAAACCTGGCGATTCACAGACCTGTACCCCTGGGGATAAAAATACATTATATGTTTATAAAAAAATAAGAAATAAATAAAAAATTAAAAAAAAAACCCACAATGAGATACCACCTCACGCCAGTCAGAATGGCTAAAATCAACAAGTCAGGAAATGACAGATGCTGGCGAGGATGCGGAGAAAGGGGAACCCTCCTAACTGCTGGTGGGAATGCAAGCTGGTGCAGCCACTCTGCAAAACAGTGTGGGGGTTCCTCAAAAAACTGGAAATAGAGCTACCCTATGACCCAGCGATTGCACTGCTGGGTATCCTAAAGATACAAACGTGGTGCTCCGACGGGGCATGTGCACCCAGATGTTTATGGCAGCAATGTCCACAATAGCCAAACTATTGAAAGAACCTAGATGTCCATCAACAGATGAATGGATAAAGAAGATGTGGTATATATATACAATGGAATACTATGCAGCCATCAAAAGAAATGATGTCTTGCCATTTGCGACGACATGGATGGAACTAGAGGGTATTATGCTTAGCGAAGTGAGTCAGTCAGAGAAAGACAACTATCATATGATCTCCCTGATATGAGGAAGTGGAGATGCAACATGGGGGGTTTGGGGTGGTAGGAAAAGATAAAACGAAAGAAGATGGGATTGGGAGGGAGACAAACCATAAAAGACTCAATCTCAAAAAACAGACTAAGGGGTGCTGGAAGGAGTGGGGATGGGATAGGGTGGTGGGGATATGGATATTGGGGAGGGTATGTGCTATGATGAGTACTGTGAAATGTGTAAAACTGGTAAGTCACAGACCTGTACCCCTGGGGATAAAAACACGTTATATGTTTATTTAAAATTTTAAAAATTTAAATTAAAAAATTTAAAAAAGAAAGATGGGCTTAATTATAGCAAAAACAATTTAGGATACATTTTGAAAGGATTTCCTTCGGGCTATGGCTGGTAAATGCTAGAACAAGAAGCACACACACACACACACACACACACACACTCACACCCCTATACATTCCCTCTTCATCTGCCTCAAGGGTTCACACTGCCTCCCTCAAAGTCATGTCCTTTCTGAGAGATCTGACTTCTCTGATCCTCTCCTTTCCATGTTCCTGCTTCTTGCTAACTGAGTATCAATATTCTTGTCTCCTCAAAAACCTTCCAGAATTCTGTATCTTCCTCCGTCTTTCCTCCTGTGGTCATTGTCAGTCTCTCATCATTCAAGTCATGGAGTCTGGTCCAGTTGCCCTTGAGCAACTCAGCTTACACACATTTGCTGAGGGAGTACCCAGAGCACTGTGTCTCTCTGTCCTGCCGTCAGCTTCCTCTTCCCACCTGTCAGGGAGCTCCCTGGCCAGGGCCCCTTCCCACCTGGGTCCTCACCTTTTCACCAGCCTCAGAGAAACCTTGACAATTTTCTAAAATTAGATCCACTCTAAAGGACAAAAATGTGCCTCTGGTAAGTATGCCCAGAGCTGCACTGCATGCTGTAACAGAGATCCTGAAACAGGGGGCTCCAGAGCTGGAGATAAGGAGTCCTGCCAGCATCTGTCAAAGAGGCCATCTCCCTCCAGCTTCCCTGTCTCCTCACCCCTGGCTCCAGACAATCCGTCTCCTCTGAGGCTGATGGGCTGAGCTCAGGCGCAAGTTCACAGAAGCCTAGACTCATAATGCCTGGTCTGCTCTAGACCCATTCTCTCCAGGATGTCATACCCCTGCCGCTTTCTTTGAAAACTCTGCAATCCTGGGAGCTCAGGTCTTACATGGAGACCAAGAGGAAGAGAAATTGTTCTCGCTGCTCAGTGTCTTTATCTCAGCTGTTTGTCTACACCGCACATCCCCAAAAGCAGAACTAAAACCTGAGACAATGGCAAAGGGGATGAAATCTCAGGAAGACTTTCCCAGCCTTAAGGAGGTCCTGAGTGCCTCCAGAAACCAGGGGATTTGGGGGGAAAGATGAAGTTGGAGGAACTCAGAATGGTTCTTGTGGTACACCCAATTTCCACCAGGGGGCAAGGATATGAGGGGAACCTTCTCAGCAGAGGTTTGCTAAGCGCTCGGTGGCCACAAGATGGCGGCCGAGAACGGCGATCCCTGCAGAGCAAGCCCTGGGCCCTGAGTGCTGGTACTGGGCTTCCCTGGAGGGAGGGAGGGACCAGTTGCCAGGGGAGCATCAAAAGACTGAAGAAGCATGAGGAGATGGAGTAAACTGTATAGAACAATATTCCCAACACTACCAAGGTCAAAGTCTTCCTGAGAAGGGGAACCATTAGGCTTGAACTACTGACTAAAATATGTCCCAGGAGGAAGCAGTGTTAGGAAAGGGTGAACAGGTGTAAAAGCTCCAGGTACCAGTGTCAGATTCTTCTTACCCACTCCCAGGCCTTTTCTAATGTGACCACTGATGTGCAAGAGACAGAAACTAATACTACCAACTTGTTCCGAAGGAGGGGGGCAGGAAAGTGATCAAAGGAAGACCTTGGTATGAACTAGTTAGCTGAGGCCGCTGGGATACTGGCGGACTCCCTGCCCCTCATAGCCTGGTTTGTCTTCAGCGTTGGAGCAGGGATCCAGGGATGACTGGGGTCAGAGGGTGGGGGCCTCTAAAGTCACTCAGGGGATATCTCTCCCCTCCCTGAAGACCAAAAACCCTGACCCAAAGAGAAGAGGGCCCAGAACTCACTGAGTCTGAGTTGGGGGGGGGGGGGGTGAGAGGAAGTCTCTGTGACAATGATTTGCCTCTCTCATTGTGTACTTCTGTCTCCATCTCCTCACATCCTGGGCCATTATTTCAGAGGCCACTATCTTCATCTGTCTCCAAGTCTATAGCAAAATCAAAGCTCTTAACTCTGCTTTGCTTGCAAATCCTCAGCTGGAGAAGAGGGGCCAGGGTCCATCCTGAGAAAAGGGGAGAGTCCTTAATTACCCTCTTCCCAAGGCAAAAGGGAGGATGGAAGTAGGACCAATGAAGGAACCAATCTACTGGTTGGGTAAAAATTTCCTAATAATATGATCTATACCTGAAAGTATTATGACCTGACCTATATTAACAATAATATCCTTACTCAACATTCATAAAGCACTTCCTTCTAATCTCTACACATGGTCTCTCTCCCTGCAACTATATACTTTGCATGAAACTTATTTAACAATTCTTAGGTTCTCTGTTGGGCCCAGTGGAGAGAATGTAAAAATATACAGGACACAGTCTCCCCACTCCAAAAGCTTAGAGTTGAGTAAGGAACAAGGAAGATACAGGGTAACTACAACAGTAGACACTGTGTGGAGAGATAACTATGGGAGATTGACACAGAGGAGTAGAGGTGGTTGAAGGAAATAGATTGCTTCTGATGTGTGTTATCCAGGAAAGTGTATGCAAGAAGTATTTAAACTTGGACTGTGATGATTGTGTAGGATTTCAGTAGTCAGAGATTGGGAGTATGGAATTCCAAGGAAAAGACATAGTTACTGGGAAGGATTTCTTGACTTAGGGCATCATTTGACGCTGACCTTCTGATCATCATGAGAGTGAAATACAAGGACCAGTGAAATTCAAGGTATTACTGCAGAAGCCAGAAGCTTTCTATAGGGAAATAAGGGCCAGGACCTGAGTCCCAGGGTCCATTTATTCCCCCCCTTCTCTTGCATCTGATCTTATTAAAGGTCTGTACTGTTCAGATGGAGCAGGGTACCCATTATGCCTCCATCTATAGGTCTCTCATCTCTTCTCTCCCTCCACTGAGTTCCTTATTAACAATGAACGGATTTCTTAATCTCATTTCTAAGAAGAGCACAAAGAATATACCACACCAATTAATTTGGATAATTTGTGTACCTGAAGGAAAGAGAGAAAGCACTCCTCCTTCTATCTCCATAGTCAATTTTCCTTGATCTTTAGACACTCTTTGTCAATAAATACCTGTATTTCCTCCTTCAGTGGACAAGAGATGTTATTGAAGGTCAGATGCAAAGTTTGTCATAACAATCCCTCATAAAACAGTCTCCCAAGTGTTGGCATTGGAAGGAGGAAAAAGGGGTTCCTGGGCTGTCTGCCCAAACATGTGCATCTGCCCAAACATCTGACAAACCATGTGCAGGTTGTCCTGAGTCCTGTTTCCAGGAGTTTTGCTTCTGATGTTCTAAATAAGGAAACAGAGACTTTCAACTCCTCTTACCATCCTTACTTCTGTCAAAGCTCATTGTTTTCTATGAAGTTCATTTCACAAGTCCCCTATTTCTCACAATATCAACTCTACATTCCTCAATTAATATAATTTTTAATTCTCCACTTTCTGGGATGGCTCAAATAGAAAGTCCCATTTGGAAGCAAAGATGTAAATAAAATAGCTTCTTTTAGTACCTTCCATGAAGGTATTCTAGGAGAGGGGAAGTGATTACATGGGTGGTATACATACAAGGATGGCTGTGTATTAGGCTAGAAAGAAAAGTTAAGAGGCAATTTCCTCTGGCTGCTGTGCTCTTTTTCTGTAACTTCTCCTGACTATAACAGATTTATAGGGGGTCCAAAACATCCCAACATCTTAGCCATGAATTTCCCAGAATGAAAACTCATGGATGTTCCCTTGAAAGTAGATGAAAAGTTAATATCAGGATTTGGTACAAACACACAAACCAGGGTCAAGGAAAGAAGGCAGCTACTTCATTACAGCTTGTTGAACTCCTTCAGAATTTGTTCACGCACACACAAACAGAGGCACACACACATAGAAGCACACACATCATACCTAAAACCACGGTCATATTTATTGAGGAAGTATACCCTATTCCTTGGTGCTTATTTCCACTCAAATTCAATGATATATGTCCATATATCTGGCACACACACATCTTTCAACGAGGTGCTTTATCAATATAATATACCCAGCCTTTCCCCTTTCCAAGCTCCTAACTGCAGGGTAGGGCACAGTAAAGGTGAGAGAATGTCTGAGTACAAGCTTGCATATGTCACTAAGTGTGACTCTGACCATATGGCACAAACAAATAGAGATCGTTTATTCATTATTCACTATTTATAATTATCCATTATCTTCCCATTACCTCTATGCCATCAAGTTTCAATGATCATCTATCCCTCACTGAGTGGCTGCTCTGTGCAGAGTATAGCTTAAGGAGGGGTTAGCAGCATGAACTTTGCTCAAAGTTGGTACATGTCTTAGCTTCCGTACTCAGTTTGCACAAATTACTTCATTGCATTTTGTATCTCTCTGAGCCTTAGTTACAGCTTTTCTTTTTTAATTAACATATAATGTATTATTTGCCCCCAGGGGTACAGGACTGTGAATTATCAGGGTTACACATTTCACAGCACTCACCATAGCACATAGCCTCCCCAATGTCCATAAGCCAGCCACCCTATCTCTAACCCTTCCCATCCCCCAGCAACCCTCAGTTTGTTTCATGAGATTAAGAGTTTCTTATGGTTTGTCTTCCTACCAACCCATCTTGTTTCATTTTTTCCCTCCTCCATCAGCTTTTGTAAAGTGAATATAAAAATATTCAACCCCTACAAATTTTGTATTATAGGTGATCTTGTAAGGTGCTTGGAACAAAGCATAGGGCATAGTATTTAGTAAATAGTAGCTATTATTTTCATCATCACTCTGTAGGCATTGAAGATATAAAGAAATAAAACATAAAAGAGATGTTCTATTTCCTTGGGTGTTTTTCAATCTCATCAATGAGATAATATATATACATGGAGACAGGAAGAACACGAAATCCTAAAACTCTTCTTTGAGCCCAAAAATGCAACTTATTCTCCTAAACCTGAGATTTGATTACAATTTTTAGCAGATTTCAATGCTCTAATGTTTTTTTCTTTTGTCATTCATCATCCCCATGCCTCACCACCTTATATACACCACACATTCACCGCACTCTTTCACTTAACAAGTTGACTGGAGATTTCTTGGGGCAACAACAATTTGGAGAGTTCATTTTATACATTTTGCTGGTTCTGGGCAGGAGCCCATTTGAGGCGTAACACATCCAAGTGAGACAGCCATATCCCCCATCACCTTGCTAATCTCAGAATATTTTTCCTTATGTTCAACTCAGTCTGTTTTCCTTCAATATTGGCCTGTCTTCATCACTCATTCTGATTCGGGATGAGGTACATTAACCCTCAAAAGTGTAAGAAACCTCCCAAATGTCCACCTGGTAACATTGTTCCATTGCCTATCAGCAGGTCTCTGGAATTACAGGTCTCATATAGTTTGTTATTAGTCGATTAAAAATCATCAAAGGATCTCTTAAAAAAGCATTAATTTGGGGCCCTATCAGGGAATAACTGCTCATGCAGTCATCTGGTGTCTTCATGTAGATTTCAAAAGATGAAAGTATCCTAATTTCCAGGACAGATACTTAAGAACTCCTATTTCAATCCCGCCAACCTCCAGAGCCTTCTTGATTAGTGTCATCACATTATCACTCATTTGATTAAGGGACAGAACAACCCTGAGTCAGGACATGACTAAGATGAACTCACCCGTCCCTTTAAGGCATTGTATGAAGAAGAGATATGAGAATGGGCAGCAGTCCCTACTGATGCAATTCTTGTGCCAGTGGAGCCCTTGAAGACCAAGTAGATTCCTGGGAGGGCACAATAGGCATTGTCCCAAAGTGGGCAGAGTGCCAAAACCTGCCATAGTGACCAGTGTGGGAGGCCTGGAGACAAGAGGGAAGACAATGCCCATACTTTCCCTCTTCCCCAAATTCAACTCCCCCACCTGAGGCTCATCCTCTTGTACTCCCAGTTCCAAAGTTTGCAGACCTTCCATAGTGTCCCTCTGAGACCAGACACCTATCACTGATCACCTCAGGCCAATGCTTCTCAAACCTGAAAGAACATACAAATTACTTGGAAGCCTGCTAAAACGCAGATTCTGATCCAGTAGGTCTGGGTTGGGGTCTAAGACTTTGCATTTCTACAAGCTCCCAGGTGACACCCGTGCTGCTAGAGCAAGGGTCTAGATGATACAGCAGGTGCTACACCTGTCTCGCAGGACGAGTCTATCTGTCCACATCCTTCTGCTGTCTGTCCTCCAGATGGCAATGAGAATCATCTCTTTCCTTCCTGATTCAGGAATCTCACTCCATGATATAACACACAATACAAACCTGGCTCATATTCCCTTCAAATGTGGAAAAAAACATCCCTCACAAGAGTCTCATTCTTTCATGACTCTTAAAGGTCCATGTGCCTAGAATGACTGTCCCATTTCTCTTCCAGCTCACCTTTCTCTTTTTATTTCCCAAATATCTCCATAAGCATCTTATTCCAGGAAGTGTCCCTTGACTAACACCTCTTTCTCAGTTTCTACCCATACCTTTTCTTCCAAAGGAATGATGCCTTAACTCCTATCCAGTTATTAATTCCTCTTTTTTTTCCCATTTTATTTATTTTTTTAGCGTAACAGTATTCATTGTTTTTGCACAACACCCAGTGCTCCATGCAAAACGTGCCCTCCCCATTACCCACCACCTGTTCCCCCAACCTCTCACCCCTGACCCTTCAAAACCCTCAGGTTGTTTTCCAGAGTTCATAGTCTCTTATGGTTCGCCTCCCCTTCCAAATTTTTTTTTAATAAACATATAATGTATTTTTATCCCCAGGGGTACAGGTCTGTGAATCGCCAGGTTTACACACTTCACAGCACTCACGATAGCACATACCCTCCCCAATGTCCATAGCCCCATCCCCCTCTCCCAATCCCACCTCCCCCCGGGGGAGGTGCAGTTATTAATTCCTCTTATGTCAGTCCATTTCCCTCCACATTTGGGGTAGACATTCTTTTTTACCAAGATATCTTAGATGCTCTCACAAGGTTTTTGCACCAGTCCTACAAAGAAACATCTAAAGGAGTATGTAATTATATGAGTGGTCCTGCCTCCACCAGGCTTCCTTGGAGTCACCTACTCCCTGTGGGGAAAATTAGAAATGCCCTGAGTAAGAGTGGCTTCCTAGCCCTCCATCCCAGGGCAGGCCCCATACATAAATGCAACAGTAAAGCACTGGCCCTTCTGTTCCAGCCACTGACTGCATCAAAACAGATGCCTGTTGTGCCCGCACTGGAGCCAGTCTCATCTTCTGGAATTCCCTGGAGTCAGAGTGAGCAGGTTGGGCCTTTCATCAATTTCACTACTTCTGGCCCCTTCCCATAGTCCATAGAAAGAGATGGAGCAGGACCAACGGAGGTCATATCGGGTATTTTCCTGCTCCAGGGCTGCATTTTTCCTGTTGCTCTTTGAATGAACAACACTGTTCTTAAGGTTGGGTCGAGAGGAAGGAAAGAACCTACTCCTTGCTTGGAGTAAGACTCCATTCTGATGGAAGAGACAGGATAGTCACCAGAATTCAGGCATAGCCGCACAAAGGAAAAACTCGTAATAATTTGGTACAGGTCTAGAGGCACTTCTAGATTCAGTTCTGAATGGAGAGAAATGCCGTTTGTCAAGGAAGTCTCCCAGAGGATAGTTTTAAAGGAATAACATAGCACTAGCCTGAAAAGGAGAATTTTCTGCATCAAAGAAATGTGCAAGGCTCAATTCACTTTTTTTTTTTAAGATTTTATTTATTTATTTGACAGATAGAGATCACAAGTAGGGAAAGAGGCAGGCAGAGAGAGAGGAGGAAGCAGGCTCCCTGCCAAGCAGAGAGCCCGATGCGGGGCTCGATCCCAGGAGCCTGGGATCATGACCTGAGCGAAAGGCAGAGGCTTTAACCCACTGAGCCACCCAGGCGCCCCGGCTCAATTCACTTTAACATGAATTTATTAAATGCTCATTATAAGCCCAGCTCCCAGCTGGATGCTCTCAGCAGTAAACAAGCTACACTCCTGGGGCACCTGGGTGGCTCAGTGGGTTAAGCCTCTGCCTTTGGCTCAGGTAATAATCTCAGGCTACTTATCAGTACTCTCTGCTCAGTGGGAGCCTGCTTCCCATGTTCTCTCTGCCTGCCTCTCTGCCTACTTGTGATCTCTCTCTGTCAAATAAATACATAAAATCTTAAAAAAAAAGACACACTCATTACCTATGATTTACAATATAAAGAAAATAAAGATACACAGACAGCTTTGGTAATTCATATTTAAAATTTCAGCTTTATTGAGGTATAATGGACATGGAAAATTACTTAATGAGTACACTGTGGTGATTTGGTGTACATATACATTGTGAAATGATTCACTGATTTCCCCATTGGGAGAGGATTAATGGATGGTATTCTAATCTAAATATCTCATTAAATGAAAGTCAATGTTCATAGCACACCTTTGTATCCCTCACTTAAGCTTTACATCATCCGGACCTTCGGGTGGAGCTTTCATTTTCAATTGTGTTCCCTGGACCAGGGGTATCAGCCTTACCTGTGAACTTGTTAGAACTACAAGTATTGGGGCCACCCTGACCCACTGAATTCCAAAGGCTGGGGTGGGGCCCAGTGATCGTTTTCACAAGCCCTACAGATGAGGTGGCACCTGCTGAAGTTTGAGCACCACTCAGCAGCTTACTATTCCTGGCCTCTCTCTTCTCATCCCCCTTCACTGTGACTTCAGTTAATGAGTTAAAGAGGCAGCCATGAGCATGCCCAGCTCAGACACTTTCATTTTTGTTAAGTTTCTTTTTTTATCCAGAATCAAGTTACCCGCAGGACACTTAATATATCTAAAAAGGTGTTAATACCCAAAGTATATACAGAACTTATTCAACTCAACACCAAAAAAACCCAAGCAATCCAGTAAGAGGATTTTGGGCTTGAATAAACATTTTCCAGAGAAGACATACCAGATGGCT
This sequence comes from Meles meles, assembly GCF_922984935.1. Taxonomy (NCBI): domain Eukaryota; kingdom Metazoa; phylum Chordata; class Mammalia; order Carnivora; family Mustelidae; genus Meles; species Meles meles. The sequence continues at coordinate 64,066,913 of NC_060072.1, forward strand.
AACAGAGACATGAAAAATGGGCAACATCATTATTCATCAGGGAATGTTTCCTAAAACTACGCTGAGATATCACTTTATATGCAACAGAATGGCTAAAATAAGAGGGCAAGAAATAGCAAGTGTTGATGAGGATATAGAGAAAAATGAACCCTCATGTACCGTCAGTGGGAATGCAAATTGATGCTGCCATTATGGAAATCATTACGGAATTTCCTCAGAAAATTAAAAATAAAACTACCATATTACCCAGTATTTCCCTACTGAATATAAACCAAAAGAAAACAAAACACTTTTTCTGGTTTCTTTGAATAATAACTTTTAAAACCTAGTATGTAGTACAGACACAATTGGAAAGTAGACAGAAAAGAGGAGAAACAACAAAGACACACTCTTCATTTCATAATAAAAGAGTTGTATTAGTGTTCTCCCACCAACTCCCCAAGCGAAGCCAAGCTTTCCATGTGCCCAAAAGTACTCTATTATCACAGGGGACTGGACTACGATGTCAACTCAAATACAGACTGCCACTGCTAAGTTCACTGCTGAGTCTACAGTTTTGGTCCTAACTGAAGTAGGGTTAAGGGACCAAGCTGTGCTGGATCCCGTAGCCAAAGTAGATAGCAAACCCAGTCAGCATCCAGGCACCAAATCGGGCCCAGGTGCCAGCTGACATCTGCATCATAAGATAAACATTCACAAAGATGCTCAGAAGTGGGAGGAAAGGCACAGCAGGGACCTTAAAGTGAAGGGGAGTGGAAATCTGTGGCTGTCTCCAGATGACACCAGTGATCCCAGTGATAAGCACCAGGAGCAGCACAACCACTGTGATAGGCCCTGTGGCTCCAGAAAGCAGACCTGGCCAGTGGGCCAGCACCAGGCAGAGAAGTGTCAGCAGCAGAACAAGCAGTGAAGAGCAAACAATGACAACCCAGCCAGAGAGTGAAGTAGGGGCAGTGCTGCCTGGAAAAAATAGTCCTTGTAGTGTTAGCTTCTCTGCTGCAGGTCCTGCATTCTCTTCCTGCTCCTGTGCTTTTTTTACTCCATTCCTCCTCTCAGGCTGGTACCTGAGGATGAGAACACAAAGAGCCATCAGGGAGTAAGCTAGCAGGGCCCCAACTGACATAAGATCCAGAAGATCAGTGAGTCCAAGGAAGAATGCCATGATCCCTACGATAACGCCCAAGATTACAGTGGACACATTGGGCATGTATGTGCTGCTTTGGATTCTGGCAAGGACAGGGAACAGGAGGCCATCCTGTGCCATCATGTATATCAGATTACGTATGGGGAACATAAAGCCAAAGATGCTGAGAGAAAGACTACAGAGGAATACAAAAGCTACAAGATAGTAGGCAGTTACCCAGCCAACATGGAAAAATATCTCTGGCAAGGTGCTCCCAGGTCGTAGCTGGTAGTAAGGAACCATAAGTGTTAGTGCTGCAGTAACACCAAAATATAACAAAAAGCAGATGAGCAGTGAAACCACTATGCCCATTGGGATGGAACGCTCAGGATTCTGGGCTTCTTCCACTCTTGTAATAATAATGCTAAAACCAATAAATGCATAGAAACAGGTAGCTACTCCACGGAGAATCCCCTTGAACCCAAAAGGCACAAATCCTCCAGAACCCAGAGGGCCCAAGTGAGAGGTGTCATTGAGTCCAGCCTTTACATAGTCCTCTTCTGTGAGCTTCCAGTTGTGCAGGTCTCCCTTAATGAAGCCTGAGATGATGACAAAACTGAGAGCCAAAAGTTTCACCAATGTGACCACTTTGGAAACCAGGAAAATCCACCTATTCCTCAGAATCAGCAATTCCATTAGCAACAACATAAGGCCCACAACAATGAAGCCTAAAATTTCTCCCAGGTGCTGGGGAACACTTGGTGAGATGCTCTCATGCAGGGTCTGAGAGATCTGATTCCCAAGCAGATTGTCAAAAGCTAAGGTCCAAGCCCGAGCCACAGTGGCTGTATGAGCAACAAAAAAGACAATAAGGTTCCAGCCAGTGATGAAAGCCCAGATTTCACCCATCGTGACATAGGTGTAGAGATATGAAGAGCCAGCATAGGGAACCTGGACACCAAACTCTGCATAGCACAGCCCAGCCAACACAGAAGACAGGCTGGCTCCCAACAAGCAGACCACAGTGGATGGTCCTGCTACATCTCTAGCCACCTCCCCAGCCAGGACAAACACACCTACTCCCACTGTGCAGCCCACACCTAGGGCCACTAAATCCAGAGTGGTCCGTCTTCTGGCAGGGCCCATCTCGTTCACATCTTCCTCCAGCACTCGTCTGCGTACCAGCTTTGGACCAATTCTGCGAAGTGCCTGACATGGCATTCTAGCTGGATTGAAGAGGACTCTAGGATCAGAGACCTGTAGAAAGCCCAGGAGTGGAGAGTCTGAGATCAGGTTCGATGAGGCTGAGTGAAGCTGAGTTGAGTTGGGGCTGCTGAGTTCTGTTGCTCAGGCTTCAGAGTTGCTGCTTCATATTTTTTTTCTGTTATGTGCTATCCCTCCATGTGCCTAAGTAAACAATAAACATTTACTGGAAAATGGTGTTCAATCAACCACCTAAGGCTCAGAAGTCCCATGTCACTTGTTGCAGCACAAATGTCATAGAAACTTTTACAAATATCATAGAAACATAGAGGACATCATAGAAAACTCAATACTGCTTTCCCTCCAGGAAAAAGGACAATGGTTCCCAACATTCTGCTTTTCAGCACACCACAGGACATATTCCAACTTGCGTTTATCTAACTCATGTAGGGCGATGTACTAATTAAGCCATAAGACAACCGGTCATGAATTATTGTAGAGTAATTCTCACATAGGATGTGCGAGCATTGTTTCAGTGTGAGTCATGACAGGTTAATTCATGGACTGGTCAGCCTCATTACAAGTATAGACCCATTTTGAAAATATCATCTGAGATTAAAATATAAATTTGTTACCCCAGTCATAAACCTGTAGCTCCAACATCAGCTAGCCAAGATCAACTGGCACTTTGGTCCCTTTCTCCTCATTCCTCATCATCCATTTAGCTGTGCTGATGGCCAAGAATGTATAGTCAACCCCTTCCCTTTACCACCTAGTCCCACAGGGGTGCAGTGAACAGAGAGGAAGAAGGGGAAAAGGGCAGAGCCTTCGTAACCACCTGTAAGAAGGGGAGGACCAGGCTGCCTGAGAAGGAAACACTGGAGAAATGGGGGCAGTAGTCAATCTAGGGTCTATGACTGAGAAGGGAGAGGAGCGAGGAATTTAGTTTTGTGAATTCTTACATTCAAATCCCATCACCCAAAGCAACTAGGAAAGATTCACTACAGTTTTTATGTCCACAGTTATGAATGTGTGATGGGTAGAAAGAAAAGAAGTAAGTCCCCTAACTCAGTGACTCATAACCTAAATATTTTTTTCTCTCTCCTGCCTCTCTCTCTGTGTTCCAGGAGAGAAGGTGAGGTCACTTCTGCAGGCAGTCTCCTCACCGGCCACACAGTGCTCCATACACACCCTGTATGATCTGTGATGTCAGCTGACAGGGACTTGGAGATTATGCCCCGCTCTGTGAACTTATATTAAAACACACATTTTTAACTTCCTATTAATTTTTCACAAGGAATTATTTTTAACTCACGTGAAACATTGCCGGAATATGTCAATATATATTCTTAATGAATGAACCCTGCATGTGGTTCTTCTTTCCCCCTCATCCCCTGCTGCTATTCAAATGACTACTTCCCAAGAGGAGATCAAGTCTTTGGATGAACAATTCACAGCCATGACCAGAAAAGAACCTCAGAGTACAGAGAAAACAAAGGGAAGCAGTCCCCACTGTCCTCCCTACTCAGGCGTTGGTTTTGAGAAAATTTTAGATGTTTGCAGAAGTGTGTTTTTTTAAAGATTTTATTTATTTATTTGACAAGAGAGACAGATCACAAGTAGGCAGAGAGGCAGGCAGAGAGAGAAGGGGAAGCAGGCTTCCTGCCTAGCAGAGAGCCCAATGTGGGGCTTGATCCCAGGACCCTGAGATCATGACCTGAGCCAAAGGCAGAAGCTTAACCCACTGAGCCACCCAGGTGCCCCTGCAGAAGTTTTTAAAGACAGAAAGATCACATAAAAATTGGAAAGTCTTATACAGAATACACTGAGGGCTGGTGGAGGGAAGCGGATGGGTATGGGCTGAAAGAGTAATGGGTATTAAGGAGGACACCTGTGGTGAGAACTGGGTGTTATATATAAGTAATGAATCACTAAATTCTACTCCTGAAATCAATAATCAATATTACCACATATGTTAACTAAGAAGAATTTACATTTTAAAAATTAAATTAAAAAAAAAAACAAGAAAATAATTGGAAAACCTTCTCTATAGATTGTTGAAAGGAAACTGACTTATGGGCCAGACCTTCTGACTGCAAATCCATCTAGACGCCTTATTTGCCACCCACTAGTTCCAGTGTTATGATTTATCAACTCACTTAAGATAGAGAAGGAGAGTCAATTCTTAGCTCATGGAAGCTTACACTATAAATGTGATTGAGTCATCCTCCACTGACCCCCAGGCTCCAGACCCTTCAGTGGTTCCCCACTCTCCTTCCTTCATCATCTGACATAGGCTTGCTCCTCTACCATCATCCCCTGGTGTTAAATACATGGGGGTCCTAAGCTTCGGGAATTAAACCAAACATCAAAATTGCAATAATAATAGTAATAGTAGTAGTGGTAACAATAATAATAATAACGATCTGTTCGCCTGTGGACGGCTCATCTTATTCCTGGAAGAGGCAATGCTGGTTACTATAAGGGTAAGAGCAATGACCAGTAGGTCAGAAATTCTGCATGTAAGCCCTGGCCCTTTCTCTTAACTACATTAACTCAGGGAATCTGCTCACTCTCTCTAAGCCTCTGTCTCCTCAACCACAAGGGACCTCACTTAACCTTCACTAGATGAGCATGAGAATTCAGTGAGGAGATACAAATCCTCACACACTGTTAGTGGGAGTGTCATGGGGGCACCATCCTAAGCACAATCCCAGTGGAATTAAGAACTCACACTCCCTCTCAACCCACAATCTCTCTCCCTCCAAGGGGCACACCCCCAGGAAACTCTCCTGAGTCCATAAGGGGCCCATATGACCATATTCATCACAGGACTCTTTGTGGTGGCAGGAAGTGGGAGCTGTGCCAGCCTCTGTTCCTAGAGGAATATAATGTGCCACGTAAGTAAGTAAAATGTGCCACATGTGCACAGTAAAATAGCCTCTGTTCCTAGAGGAATATAATGAGCCATGTAAGTAAGTAAAATGTGCCGCGTGTGCACAATGAAATGTACACAGCAGTCAGAGTTGATAAAGTACCTTTACAGAGAACAACTTGGGTAGATCTCAGAGACCAATTTAGGTAGCCAAAGTAAAAGCAGCGTGATGTGTCTAGCACAATGTCATCTAAGTACATTTTTAAAACGGCCCCTTGTGTTCAAAACCTTCCATTGGTCTCTCTTTTAATTTAGAATAGAAACCAAAGTCTGTATTTTCAGTAACCTACAAAGTCCTACAGGATTTGTCACTGACCCAGTGGCCGCTCAGCCTTCTGTTTCTCTCGTCCCACTCATTTCTCTATAGTCACTGGTCTCCTAACCATTCAGCCTCCTAATATATCAGACAAGACCCTACCTCAGGGCCTTTGTATTTGCTGTCCCCTATAACTGCTCAACTTCTGTCCCAAGTATCCACACAGAGGCTCCCTTCCCTGCATTTGGTGAAATAATAAAATTCAGCCTTCATGAATCACCCCACATACAACTGCAATCTGCTCCTAACCACAGACAACAGACCTCGTCTCTCTAGCCTTCATTTTTCCATAGCATTTGTCACTATTTAATGTAAAATATGTTTTACTTATTTGCTCATGATTTATCTCATGCCATAAGCATGTACAATCCATGAAAATAGGATTTTTTTTTTTTTACTATTTTGCTCCTGTCTGTATTCCCGCATCTACACCTATGCCTGACAGAGATGGCACTGTGTTTGTTGAAAGGAAGACAATATTTACCTACACATAGAGAACATGGAACAGAAGAAAGTTTGTTAAATACACTAAAATAAGTGTCTCCGGTGAGGAGGGCAAATGAGAATAGAGATAAGGATGAAGGGGATAATGAAATGCATTATGAAAAGGGACCTGACAGGATGCTATGGTGCGAACATGCCATGACTGAGGGAGGGACTGACTCCACTCTTTGCACTACAGGCTCAACACAGGAATTGTGGGAGATAATATTGGTAGAGGACCTGGTACAGAGCCTGATAAATGGCAGACATTCAGTAGATTTAACATGAAGGGGAACCAGAATCCTATAGTTGCCAGGATATGGACAATACAAAGAAGGAATACCTGCTAGAAAGAGAATTCAGAATAAGGGAAGTTGGGCCACCACTCTGACTAGTTCCCTCTTAACCCATTTCCCTTTTTCCAATTCCTCTTTCTCCTCCAGGTCCTTCAACTATCTTTGGAGGCTCCTGTAGTTGGCATCTAATTGTTTGTACCATGTTTCTCTTTCTGGAGAACTGTCCCCAGCTATCTCCTCTCAACAAAGACACAATGGTGGTTGTTCATATTGATTGAATCACGGACCCTTCTGAGGTTGGTCACCTCAAAAAAATGTTGCACACTCTTCTGAAGTCCATCCATGGAACCTAAGCCTGAATCCCAGAGGAGGACCATCTGAAAGTCAGGGTCAGAGAAGAGTAATGCTTGATAATTTCTGTTTCCCTCAACTGGATTGTGCAGGATGGTCCTTGTATTCTTCCCACTTTCACTGAAGATGAGAGAAAGTGGGCCTGTAGACAAAATAACAAGTTACCTCAGAAGCAACCTAAAGAACAGAACATCTGGGAATTAAATAATCACATTTTATGACACAAACAAACTCAGGTAGAACAAACAAATGAACATGCAAACTTTCAGAAGAGAAAGCAAAGCCATGATTGGGAATCTTGAGAGAGTCTACTACAAATCCAGCTTATAACAACATAGAGAATCATGGTCCTCAAACATTGTATTCAGAAATACCCTATCTCCATGGAATAATCTGCAAGTATTCCAATAGTTTCTATTCAGGGTAAGCTCTCTGTCCCAGCTGTCAGAGCCCTGCTATATTTCTCCCCTTACCCTCAGGCCTATCACTTCCTTCCTAACTCAGCTCCTCACATCCTAAGGTACCCTTCCTGGGATGAGCATGTGGGTTGCGTAAGTCACCTGTCCTGCCAGGGACACCCTCTTCACTCCTTCTGTCCAGTCTTGTCCTTCTAGCTCCTCGCAGCCCTATTCTACAACCTTCCCTCCACATCTTGGAATACTTTCTTAAGCCATCCTTAATGATCCCCATCTCCAGCATTTCTCACCTTCCTGTCAGCATTAATAGGCCCTCCTGATGGTCAGCTGAGACTGATTTTCAGCTGGTGGTGTCCTGGTGTGTCACTTAAATTCCTTTACAGTCCAAAAGCATCAAGAGGGCAGGGCCAGGATCTATGTGCTTCCTCCTCCTTCTGAATTCCACACTCCCACTTTCAACCCTCACTTCCCAGTATAAGGATCTGCCCATAATTATACCAAGCAACCATAAGTGGCATTTAGGACAGAGAGAATGAATATAGAGAGATGTATTGATTGACTACTATATCTTAAGTTTCCTAGATATCTTTTAATTTTTCTTTTCATTCTAGAAACAATTAAAGGGCCAAACAGAGGTATAAATAGTAGACTCATCATCTATTTCAAGAACATTTCCTGAGGACATTTCCTAATGAGGGCCCTGGGTCTCTGAATGTTAGTTCAATTAGGAAGCAGTCTCTCCCAAAGGAGGTGCTTGGCACAGGGAAGGTGCTTACAGAAATGCAGAGGGGGGCAGGGAACATGAAGCAGCTTATATGAATTCCATAATGCCCTCAGCTGCCCCTCCCTTCCCTCTCCTCCCTAAAGAGCCTCAAAGATAATTTGGATATCAGTTGCTTTGCTAGAAGTTTGATAAAGACTTGAGCGAATAGCTAATGAGGGTGTTCAATAATTATTTTCAAGTTCTCAACGTTTCAGAAAAGTAGACTTTAAATGTAACATCTCCAGAGGTTGTACCAGCCCTCTGTATCCAAGCACAGCTCCTTTCTGATCCCAAAGTGTATAAATACTCTCATCCTTCTTAAATTTTCCAGACAATAAAAATGCACCCTTATTTCACTCACTCCATCTTTACACCATTAAGGCCTTCCTCTGGAGCTTTGTTTTTCAGTGTGTGGTCCCTGGACCAGCAGTATCAGCATCACATAGGAACTTGTTAGAAGTGTAAGTTCTGGGCCCCATCCTGACCTGCTGAATCACAGATGCTGGGGTGCAGCCCAGCAATCTGTGTTTTCACAAGCCCTCCAAGTGAGGTGGCACCTGCTGGAGTTTGAGCACCACTGAGCAGGGCACTATTCCTGGCCTCTCTCCACCACCACCCCTCTCAATGTGACTTGATTGTGAGTTGAGGAGATAGCAGTGAGCATGCTCTGCTCAGTGCCTTCCAGTTTTTGTTGGTTTTCTTTTTTCAACCAGAACCAACCTGCCCACAGGACACACACATTCCAACCTACTGATACACAAGAAAATATAATAAGAACAGCTTCTCTCCTATAATGGGAGGCATAGGTTGCTCAGAATGACTGGTGATAATGAATATATCTGTGTGACTAATGCAAGACTGACCTTCAAGCCAATTAGGCTGCAGATCTACAGTTGATGATTTAATTGTCTGTCTCTATGTCATGATTATCAATAGGTTCCAAACACAGGAGGAGGAAATGGGGGTGTTATTTATTGCACCCCTACACCTCCAACTATGGGTTGTAGTGAAAAGTGGACAGGATGCACAACATAGACATACAACATAGTAGCCCCAACCAATGCAGAGAAATGCCTCAGGCAAGGTGCTCCCAGGTCAAGTCTGGTAGTAAGAAACTGTAAGTATAAGTGCTGCAGAGACACCAAAAGACACCAAAAAGCAGATGAACAGTGAAATCACAATGCCCATGGGGATGTAACGTTCAGGAATCATGACTTCTTCAACTCTGGTAATAATAAGGGTGAAACCAGCAAAAGGATAGATATAGGTAGCTGATCCATGGAAAATCCCCTGGAAGTCAAAAGGCACAAATCCTCCAGAGCCCAGAGGGCTCAAGTGAGATGTGTCATTGAGTCGAACCTATACATTGTCCTCTTTTGAGAGTTTCTAGTTGTGCAGGTCCCCCTTAATGAAGCCTGAGATGATGACAAAACTGAGAATGAAGATGTCCATGAATGCAAACAGGCTGAGAATCAGGAAATTCTGCCTAGTTTCCTGAATCAGCAAATCTATGAGCAAGAAGACAAGGGTCACAATAAAGAAGCCTAGAGTTGCTGCAAAGACATGGGAAATACAAATTGGGATGCTCTCATGAAGGATCTGAGAAATCCTGTCGCCAGAACGATTGTCAAAATGTAAGGTCCACAGATGGACCTCATAGATAAATAGAGAACAGTCCACTCTAAAACAACAGAATACTCATTCTTCTCAAGTGCACATGGAACCTTCTCCAGAATAGACCGCATACTGGGTCACAAAGCAGGACTCAACTGATACCAAAAGACTGACATTATCCCTGCATATTCTCAGATCACAATGCTTTGAAATTGGAGCTCAATCACAAGGAAAAGTTCAGAAGGAACTCAAACACCTGGAAGCTAAACACCACCTTGCTTAAGAATGCTTGGATCAACCAGGAGATCAAAGAAGAACTTAAACAATTCATGGAAACCAATGAGAATGAAGACACTTCAGTCCAAAACCTACGGGATAGAGCAAAGGCGGTTCTAAGGGGGAAATACATTGCCATCCAAGCCTCCCTCAAAAAAAACTGAAAAATACAGAATACACCAGCTGTCTCTACACCTTAAAGACGTGGAGCATCAACAACAAATCAAACCAACTCCACACATAAGAAGGTAAATAATCAAGATTAGAGCAGAGATCAATGAGGTAGAAACCAGAGATAGAGTAGAACATATCAATGAAACTAGAAGCTGGTTTTTTGAAAGAATCAATAAGATCGATAAACCATTGGCCACACTAATCCAAAAGAAAAGAGAGAAAGCCCAAATTAATAAAATTATGAATGAAAAGGGAGAGATCACAACTAACACCAAGGAAGTAGAAACAATCATCAGAAATTATTACCAACAGTTATATGCCAATAAGCTAAGCAACCTACATGAAATGGATGCATTCCTGGAAAACTATAAACTCCCAAAATTGAACCAGGAAGAAATTGACAACCTGAATAGACCAATATCTAGTAACAAGATTGAAGCAGTGATCAAAAACCTCCCAAAAAACAAGAGCCCAGGACCTGACGGACTCCCTGGGAAATTCTACCAAACTTTCAAAGAAGAAATAACACCAATTCTCCTGAAGCTGTTTCAAAAAATGGAAACAGAAGGAAACCTTCCAGACTCTTTTTATGAAGCCAGCATTACTCTGATCCCCAAACCAGGCAAAGACCCTACCAAAAAGGAGAATTTCAGGCCAATATCATTGATGAATATGGATGCTAAGATTCTCATCAAGATCCTAGCAAACAGGATCCAACAGTACATCAAAAAGATTATCCACCATGACTAGGTGGGATTCATCCCTGGGTTACAAGGATGGTTCAACATTCACAAATCAATCAATGTGATAGAACAAATCAATGAGAGAAGAGAGAAGAACCACATGGTCCTCTCAATTGATGCAGAAAAAGCATTTGACAAAATCCAGCATCCGTTCCTGATTAAAACGCTTCAAAGTATAGGGATAGAGGGAACATTCCTGAACTCCATAAAATCTATCTAGGAAAGATCCACAGCTAATATCATCCTCAATGGGAAAAAGTTTGCAGCCTTCCCGTTGAGATCAGGAACACGACAAGGATGCCCACTCTCACCACTCTTGTTCAACATACTATTAGAAGTCCTAGCAACAGCAATCAGACAACAAAGAGAAATAAAATGTATCCAAATTGTCAAGGAAGAAGTCAAACTCTCTCTCTTCACAGATGACATGATTCTTTATATGGAAAACCCCAAAGACTCCACCCCCAAACTACTAGAACTCATACAGCAATTCAGTAACATGGCAGGATACAAAGTCAATGTACAGAAATCAGTGGCTTTCTTATACACTAACAATGAAAATACAGAAAGGGAAATTAGAGAATCGATTCCATTTACTAGAGCACCAAGAACCATAATATACCTGGGAATAAACCTAACCAAAGAGGTAAAGGACCTGTACTCGAGGAACTACAGAACACTCATGAAAGAAACTGAAGAAGACACAAAAAGATGGAAGACCATTCCATGTTCTTGGATCGGAAGAATAAACATTGTTAAAATATCTATACTGCCTAGAGCAATCTATACTTTTAATGCGATTCCGATCAAAATTCCATCGGTAGTTTTCAAAGAGCTGGAGCAAATAATCCTAAAATTAGCATGGAATCAGAAGAGACCCGAATTGCTAAGGAAATGTTGAAAAACAAAAACAAAACTGGTGACATCACGTTACCTGATTTCAAGCTTTTCTACAAAGCTGTGATCACCAAGACAGCATGGTACTGGCATAAAAACAGACACATAGACCAGTGGAACAGAGTAGAGAGCCCAGATATGGACCCTCAACTCTATGGTCAAATAATCTTCGACAAAACAGGAAAAAATATACAGTGGAAAAAAGACAGTCTCTTCAATAAATGGTGCTGGGAAAACTGGACAGCTATATGTAGAAGAATGAAACTCAACCATTCTCTTACACCGTACACAAAGATAAACTCGAAATGGATAAAAGACCTCAATGTGAGACAGGAATCCATCAGAATCCTAGAGGAGAACATAGGCAGTAACCTCTTCGATATCAGCCACAGCAACTTCTTTCAAGATATGTCTCCAAAGGCAAAGGAAACAAAAGCAAAAATGAACTTTTGGGACTTCATCCAAGCTTATCTCCCAGGAGGTTTCTGAGAACAACCTCACCAAATGGATCACTTACCAGGTATCCTCCCACCTATGATCTTACTTTGTATTATATTCTGTTTGCATGTTACTTTGAAGAAGCTTTCATCTCCCTTTCTAAAATAAAAACTCCTTAGGGTACAGCTTGCTTCATGTTCTTTCAAAGAGACTAGAAACCCTAATTCTGCAAATAAATATTACTGCATGCAACTAAGACTTGAACTTGAAGACATGGAAACCTCAAACCATCTGCTTATTAGACCCAGAGGAAACACAGCTACCTCCTCTAACTCACCCACCTACCATACCACCCCCAGTATTAGACCTCTAAAATCCCCACCCAGTCAGGCAGAAGTTGAATTCCAAGTCAGTGAAACCCATCCTGATGCAGAATAACACAGCAGACCAACTGGATGTTGACCAAATCCATCCACTCAAATGTAGCTCAAAATCTATGCAGATATAGACCAAAACATATGTGCTTCCTTCCCATAGCCTATGGAGTCCATGCTACATGCACACATAGTAGTATCATTGTACCATATTTGGGTAAATGATCAGATAACCAGGGCTTTTTTAGAAGCTGTATACACTCCAAGTTATCTAGTATCATTCTGGGATGGTTGTGAACAGGTACTTTTTCTTAGTCCCTTTGGGATAATGAAGAATGCAATGTTTCTCATTCATGATTTGAAAACATAGAGGTTTAGTTTCAGTTAGAATCCAGTGTTGGAAATTCTTTGTTTTCCCTAAGATTTTATCTATTTATTTAACAGATACATAATGAGAGAAGGAACATAAGCAGGGGTAGTGGGAGAAAAACAAGCAGGCTTTCTGCTGAGCAGGTAGCCCGATGTGGAGCTTGATCCCAGGACCCTGGGAACATGACCTGAGCCGAAGGCAAATGCTTAATGCCTGAGCCACGCAGGCACCCCCAGTGTTGGAAATTCTTAACATTTCTGCCATGCCAAAAGAAAGTGATCAACTTGATAAATGTTTCTGGAGGTTTTCAGAAATTAGATGGGCTACCAGGAATAAACAGAATTAGATTTTCTAGAAAACAATCAGGAAGAGACTAGCCTTTTAGCCAGGAATGGTCTGAAATTAAGGGATTGGAAAGTGATGTGTTACATTGATGCCAACAGTGAAAATCAATTTCCTCTTTACTTCCCCATGCGCCTCTACACCCTTTTCTCTACCCTGAACATTTTCAACACAGACATCTAATAAATGTCCTCAGGAGAAATGAGTAGAAGGAAATCCATCTGTCTATCCACCTCATTACAATTGTAATATAGGAAGGCCTTTGTCTACAATGAGCACTGACCTCAAGTCATTTTTTCCAAGAAACCTTGCTAAATACCTTGTTTTCCCCCCTCAAATTTTTCCTTTCCTTGCAAGCACAGAATCTAGAAATTCACCCAGTGTTTCCATCCATCACTATACTCTGTCTCTACTGTTAGACTAGCAGTTATGAGTGATCAGAGCCCATGGTGCCTTCTTCCATATACCTCCTCCCAATAGACACCCTCAGCAATACACTGCATACAACATGGCTTAGGAAAGGCGAACAGTCTCTCTGGTTATCTTCCTTCATATCTTTAATGTGTCCTTCTGTCCTCCCATGTGAGGATTTGGCTGTCTCTGTCCTCTCTCATCAACTGTGCTTTGTCCTCTCAAAACTCTAGGTAGTTGTTTCACCACTCGCTCCCTTGGAAAGTTAATTGGTTTTCCTTTGGTTTGTTGTTGGAAAGATACCAGATCATTGAAGTCATATGAAAGCTGTATCCTGGCTCAAAGTCCTGAGCTCTTGTCAAAATAGAGATCCATACGACTTCTCCACCAAGAACCACGAGACTCACACCACCTCAGGAAACAGAATCTACAACATCCAGCTTCTGCCACCACTTTTTTTTTAATTTATTTATTTGACAGACAGAGATGACGAGTAGGCAGAGAGGCAGTTTGCCACCACTTTTTAAGGGAAACTCTTTATCCCTCTTCCTAGTTCTTTCTCATCCCCACTCTGTTTTGTGATTTCTGTGACAATTAAAGAAAAAAGGGACAAGGATAAGCCAAATGAATATCATCCCAAAATCATACTGATCAATTTGGAATATACTTGTTGAAGAAATTGGTCTTTCCACATGATTTTGCTTTAATTAAGGTTAAAATGAATCTGCCTTCTGGAAGCATATAACATATGTTAATTGATAATGGAGAGAAGTAGCCCAAGAACTGCTAGAGGGTAAGAGAAATCAACATTCACCATATATAACCAAGGAAACAGGAGTCACGCATGGATTAGTGTTGTCTGGGCTTCTGGTGTTTGGGGTGCTGCCCACAGCGTACATGGCAGTAGGGAGACAGGGAGGGTGGAGAAGAGTTTAATACTCCAAAGGCCTTTGTAGTTAAAGAGTTGCAAATATGTTTTGTGATAACAGCAAACTGCCTCTTGGCCAGCCAGTTTTTTAAAGACCATGAGGCAGCCACACCCCAGGGGACCTGGGAAATCTTTCTGCCTCTAGCCTGACCTGGCTCATAATCAATCCCCCACCATAACATTTAAAATTAGATAAGAAAGGGAGATACCTTGAGCAGCTGTAAAATAGATACCTATCTCCTTGATCCTGGAGGGGGAAGAAGACCCTCAAATCCTCTCTGGTGATTGGGGACCCCCTTATCACACTGGACCTGCTATCCTGCAAAGTGCATACCGATGTCCTCCCTCAGAAGATAGGACACAGAGACTTTCAAACGCTCCAGTGAGAAATGAGGTGAAACGTGAAGGAGGCAGCAGAGCCAGATGGAAAAATCTCCATTCATTAAAAAAACATGTATAAGCTTACTACGTGCTGGGCCCTGTGGGAGAGACAAAGATGAAGAAAGCAAGCTCTGCACCAGGACAGAAAGGAAAGACTAGGAATAGGCAGGGCAAAGAGGTGGGAAGGACGGTGGAGGAGAAGCACCAAGGAATAACTTCCCTTAACTCACATTTTCTCATCAGAGCTGAGAACCTTTCTGGGCTGGAGGAGAACAGAGTTTAGACCTGTGTATCACTCTGACCCCAGTAAACCTCCCTATACTTCCCAAACTCACAAGGTACTGATCTACATCTACTCCCCAACCAAAGTCTAGCTCTGGTGCCATGAAATACCCTCTGCTCAAACCCCATGGGGCTAAACAGCCAGAGGCACACCAAGCCCAGACTACTTCTTCCCTGGCTCTGTCTCAACTTTCCTGCCAACTCTATAAGCAGGAGAAATCACTTACCCCTGGGCTTCTTCTGCCTCAGAGGATAAACACTTGGGAAGAAAGTGCAAGCCAAACCCTGGAAGAAGAAGCAGCTTGGCCAAGAAGAGTCAGGACTAGGAGTGGAGCTCACAGGGTGCCCTGGAGGAGTTGAGGCCCTAGAGAGGCGGGGCCTTACAGAGGAGGGGCCTCAAGAGTGTGAGCACTGAGGAGGCTGGGCCTCAGGGGGCTGGGGCCAAAGGGCAGAAGGGGCCTGGGAAGGATGTGTAAGTAGGAAGAGGGTGGTTTAGCTGGAATCCTGGCTAAAGACTAAAGGTGGGCAATGGAAGACTAGTGAGGCCCTAAATGGGTGAGGAGGTGACTGAGGGTTTAAAATAGACTTTGCGGGAGACTATGTTGGCAGTAGATGCGAATTTAGAAGTAAACAAACTTTCCTGGGTCCTGGGTATGGAGGAGGTTGGTTGGCAAGAGGGGAGTGAGGAGAGCCTGGCAGAGCCCAGCCTTTAGTGATTAGAGGCAAATCCCAGATCCAGTTAAAGAGCCCATGCAGCAGTCCTGTAATCAAGGATAGAAGGACCTCCCCCCACCCAGGTGCTTCTCCCAGAATATCCTACTGGTACCTCTACCATCACCACCCATCCTTGCCTCAGCCACATTTCCAGTCACTCCAGGGGTAAAACTAAAAGGGAACTGGCTCAAGCTTTCCCCCCCGAGGGATTTCCCGAGTCACTCAGTGATCACAGCATTTAACTGAATGAGCCTCGAGCCTTGTGCTGGAGGAAGTAAAGACGCGGTCCCTGCCTGCAGAGCTTCCTGCTCTAGAGGACCATAATGAAGGGACCCCAAGACCCTGAAACAGTGACCAAAGGAAGGTGCTTCCTCCTTCCTGAACATTAATCTTCAAACAGAGGCAGGACTTCTCATAGGTGGATGGTGGGGTGGAGCCTACTTAGAGACCCAGGGCTGAATGGACAAGTGAAGGGCCAACAAGCCATGGATCTCAGGGAAAAGGGAACCACTGCCTCTCCTTGATACTGCTGACATCCCTCTAAACTGTCAATTATGTGCCTTAAAGACTTGGGGTGGAGGTGGAGGGAGGGAAAGGAGGGTAGCAGCAGGTCCTTAAAGAGACAGAGTCTTTACTAACTATACTAAGAGCACTGAACTTGGAGCAGAAAGAATTGCTCCAGATCTCAGAAGAATCTCCTACAAATCACACTGACACATCTGCAGGAGGCATGGGCCAAGGGCACTAACTGAGCACCTCCTGTGTTCCAGTTGCTGTGCTGGGTAGGGGAGGAGTGGCCCAACCAAGACTATACAGCCAGAATTCCTAGAGGCAAAAGGGGCAGGCAGGACTGGAAGGATGGCTGTCATGACAGAACAGTAGGGAAGGGGCATCTGGGTGTTTGATCTGTGTCTGTTCCACCATTCCTGGGCTGTCTCCCCTCCTCAGCTGGGATTTCCCCAGATGTGCACCTGCGCGAGGACAAGAAGGGGAGGTTCAGGGGAGATGTCTATGTGTACATCTGGTCCCCAGATCAATCCCTTCTCCTTTCTCCCTGTGCTATTCGCTCCCTGCTGGGTAGAGGGCAGGAGGCTGGGGGAAGCCCAAGACCCCCAGTCACCAGGTAATGAAGAGAACTGGCCCAGGCCCTACTTTCCCTATCTCCTTCGGGCCAGCTGCTGTGGGCTAAAAGCCGGAGGCCCTAGGGCCTTGCATTAGGCATGGCCCAGCCCAACGGTTCAGGAGTGGTACCTTGAGCCTGGGCACTGCAGGCCTCGTACCTCCAGCCCCTGTTGTCTCCAGATGCCCCATCGTGGACGAGGCTATGTTCCCTCTGTTCCCTTGCATGCTACTGTCCACCGTACTTGCCCAGTGGAGAGGGCAGCCTCCTGAACTCCTTCTAGCCACTTCCAGGTCAGGCCCAGACCCCGTCCAAGTCTGGCCTAAGCTCCATGCCCCTTCTTTGCCTCCCAGGGCTGCACCCAGTGTCCATTCCAGCTGGTGCCAGTGTCCCTAGCTGTGCCCTAGCCCCTGCCCATCCAGGTGGACTTGCTCCCTCTTCCAGTCGTCCCCCAGGAATCCACTGCGACCTCTGCTGCCCTTGCTGCTGTGCCCCCGCCCAGTTGCCCCCACAGTGGACCCAGCGGCTCTGAAGCGCCCTCTGCCCCCCCCCCCCACTGGTGGTGTCGCCCACTGTATAGGCCATGTCCATCTCTGCCACCACCATCCCTGCAGCCATCACTGCTGCCTTAGTAGCCACAACCTCAATGGTGGCCATGACCGAGGTCTCAACCATTTGGAAGAAGAAGACAAAGAGCAAGGGGCCCTACACGTGTGCCCTGTGCACCAAGGAGTTCCAGAACAGCTACAAACTCAGGAGGCAGAGACCATCTACACAGGAACAAGGCTGGCCAGGTCTCCCGCGTGCTATGAAAATGCCCACCATAGTGCCCCCGAGCCTCCTGAGCATCCCCAGCTGAGCGGAGCCACTCTGGGGGGGGGGGGGTGCCACAGAGGCACAGGGACCACAGGTGGCGGGTGGGAGGTGACAGGGACCATCTCAGGAGGGCACACGTGGGGTAGCACACCTGTGAGAGGTGCAGCAAGGCCTTTGGCGGTGTCTTCCATCTGAATCCACAGGAGCTGTGGTGCTAGGAATAGGAGCCCTGCCCGTGCCCCATGTACCCACTGTACTGCAAGCACCAGGACCCCGTGAGCTACCGTGTGCGTGCAGGGCAGGAGGCGCAGTGCACAAGCCCTACAGCCGCTCCCAGTATGGCCAGAGCTTCCCTCGCAGGATCCCCTCAGCCGTCATGCTCCACAGTGACCTCCACAGACTGATTTCACATGTCACATGGGTGACAGCTTTTGCTACGAAGGACCTACTGCAGCACACACGGTACCACACGGGGAGAAGGTGCAATGTCACGTGTGTGGCAAGACGCCAAGCGCGGCTTCCGTTTCCGACCACACGCAGGTGCGGACATCAACCTGTCTGTGAGCTCTGCAGCAAATGTACTCCTGAGCTCTGTCCTAGGACAGCAGTGGTGACAGGGGCCAGGCAGACCTGACCCCACATACCTGTCCTCCCGGTTGTGCTGAAGCCCCCTGGACAGTGGGCAGGGGTGACAGAGGACAGAAGCAGCCACTGCCTTCACCCCTCTCCTCTCTGTACTCCTGCCCTGCCCTTTCAGCTCTGTGAGCCTTCCCCGTGATGCTCCTTGCTCCCCTCCTTCCTCACCCCTCCCACTACTGTCTGCAGCTCCCCCTACACCGTTACTGTTTTTGTTTCTCACCAGGAAGGAAGAGAATCAAATATTCTACCCAAAGTGGGGAAGGGGTATGATTGGAGAAGAGAGAAGCAGGGAAGACAAGGGTACAACCTTCAGAAGGTGGGGATGTTTGGGTTCAGGTTCTAGATAAAATAAGGAGCCACTTGTTCCAGAGCAGGGATAAGAGACAGAAGTTTAGGGGCGCCTGGGTGGCTCAGTGGATTAAGCCGCTGCCTTCGGCTCAGGTCATGATCTCAGGGTCCTGGGATCGAGTCCCACATCTGGCTCTCTGCTCCGCAGGGAGCCTGCTTCCTCCTCTCTCTCTGCCTGCCTCTCTGCCTACTTGTGATCTCTGTCTGTCAAATAAATAAATAAAATCTTTAAAAAAAAAAGAGAGACAGAAGTTTAAGACATTAGGGTAAACAAGAGGATCTAGTCAGTATAGGACCTTCCTGGAAGTGGACGGAGTTTCCTGGGTTCAGAGTTTAGAACTTAGAGAAACATATGGAGTTATTGGTATTCAGTTGATTTGGGCTCATACAGTCTATTACTTTCCTTCTTCTCTCTTTTAAACATTTATTTTGCCTCCCGGCTAAGGGCCAGAGGAGCAGAGTGAGATAGGGCAGACACGAAAAGCTCAGTTACTGGGCGCTCACTGGGTGCCGAGGCTGTGGCCTTCCCACCACAGTGCTGATGCCCACCGAAGCCCAGTGAAGGATTTCCTGCAGCCCTGACAGGTATTCCCCACCTGGTACAGGTGACTGAGTCCAGGTGAGGAGGCTACTCAGGGAGGAACAGGTCTGGGATCCAAATCAGCCCAGACCTCCTGCTTCCTCACTGCCCCCCACCACCAGGGAAGTCCTGGCAGAGCCCAGGAACTGGAAGGCCCTGCCTGCAGCTTCAGGATGGGGAAGGAGGGAAGCAAATAGGCCACACTGGATTTCTGGGGCATTTCTGGGGGGAGGGCAAAGGCCAGGGAGCACACCTGTAACCCAGCTCGAGAAATGGCAGTGAAAGCGAGAACCTGGACAGAAACACATAGAGGACAGGGAGGAGTCTGAAGGGGGGCAGAAGCCAAAGGCAGAGCCTGGGAGGGCAGGAGGAGGATTTGCAGGGGGAGGCCAAGGTGGGTGTGGGCAGAGCAGAAGGGCAATGATGTGGAGGAACCAGGCCTGCTGCCGAGTGTCAGGTGCCAGGGAGGGAGAGATAGCAGGAGTATGGGGAGGAAAGATAAAGGCCAGGGGAAAGGATGGAAACAGGAGGGAGGGAGGGAGCCTGTGGAGGACATGTGGGCCTGAGGCCAATAGAGGAGCCCAGGGTCAGAGGCAGGATACACAGAGATGGGGAGATGGAGTCAGGCCCAAAGGCGGGTAGGGTGTCAGGACGGGGGAAGGAGTGAAGGTAGGGTGAGCACACGTACAACAGACAAACTACACACACACACACACACACACACACACACACACTCTCTCACTCACTCACTCACACACACACACACCACCCAAGTAAAAGGAGCAATTCTCCCAAGTCCCAGTGAGCCTCCCAACCCCATCGCCACACACCCTGGTAGGCATATGGAGGCCATGGAAGGCAGGACCACAGGGATGAGAGGAGGGAAGGTGAGAGGGAGGTCATGAGCCAGTGAGTGTGTGTCCTTCTGTGACTGTTAGTGCCTGTGGGGGCACCTTCTCCTAGGAGCAGCCTGTGCCTGTAGGACTCCACAGATGGCTGGTCCTCAGGCTACTCATGTGGGCTTCCCCAGCGGGCGTCTGCGCACGGTTCGCACTGATTCTGGTCTCTGTGGGCAAAGCAGTTTGTCATGTTTCTGTTTGCCTCCTTGTCAGAACCTCAGCATGGTCACTGGGAGCCAGAGCAGGGAGAGAGTCAGCAAGGGGTGCTTGGGCGGGCCCCACCCCTCAACATGGGCAAAAGCACACGCACACACACACACACACACACATGCTGCCTTCCACCTCATGCAACCAAATAAAATACATAAAAGCAGCTGAGACACCACTCACTCATGAGACACACAACTGCCCACAGGCGCACAGTCAGACCAACATGCCATCACCCACACAGATGGACACACAACAGCCTGGGACACAAAGCCCCTTGTATCTCAGCTCACTTGCCTCATCACACACAACACACGCACACACATACACACAGACATACACAGACACAAACAGGGGATCTGCTCACTTGGACATGCACTTCCCCAAAGGACTGTGCACACACACATCACTGCCTGACACATCAACACATCTCAGGGCTCCCTCCAGTGGCTCAGTTCCAATCCCAGCAACTTCAGATCCCCAGCCTGTCTGTGAGCATCTACCTCCCTCCCCTCCCCTACATGCTGTTGCCCCAGTCCAGCTGCTGATTCCCACCCAGCTCAGCTGTCTCCTGCCTGGCCTAGAGTTGGCTCATCCTGCTTCAGAAACAACAGAGAGAGCTTCTCCTCCTCTTCTCCTCCATCCCTGCCCTGCTGGGTTTCTCCTTCTACACCCCCTCCTGACTCCCCTCCTCCAGGCGGCCTTCCCTGGCTCTGATTCTGAAATCGCCCTAGTCCTAGTGCACCTGTGGGTGTGTGCTGGGTAAGTGTCACCAGGTTACTCTGCATAGGAGTGGGCAGGAAAGGGACTGTGAGCTCCCCAAGGGCAGGACGCCTGGACCCAGTATTTCAGGAAAATGCCAGGCTTCCACCGACCAGGACCAGGCTGGGATGCTCCTGGGAATTCTGCTACCTTGTTGTAACAAACACACAGAAAAATAACACCAGGGCTGCCCCAGCCCCCAGGAAGGTCCCCATTTGTCATAGGCTGCAAGTGTCACCTTCACAATGACCTTTAGGACCATGCGAGAGTAGGCATGACCTCCACTCTGTCTTCCCACATCCACCTGGTTTTCCCCTGGAAATAGTGCTTCCCAGTGGGGCCCTCACCACCTTCTCCAGCCTGGGAGAACACAGGGTCCGCCCTAAAAGACACCTGTGTGCCTCTGGTGAAGAGTCTCAGGGCAGCCCTGCAGGCTGGGAAGGGATCCCCACCGAGGAATCCAGTATGAGTCAGCCTCCTGCAGGGGCCTCTGTCAGCTCCACTGGGAAGAAGGAGGCAGGCAGGGGGACAGGCTCACTGTACTGAACCCAGGAGAGAGGGACAAGGTCACCCTGAGAACCAAGGTCACCCTGAGGGACAAGGTCACCCTGAGAATGCATGACCTGCTCCACACCTCACCCCAAGGTTGTGTCAGCCCAGCCCAGCTCCCTGGGGAGACAGGAGCCCTACTGGCCTCCCCCCTGCCCCTGAGCTGCTTCTCCACAGCCCTGTCTCCCCCTAACCCCTCTCCCTCCTACAGTGAGTTGTGCCCTCCCTCCCCCTTTCTCTCCTGCACCCCTGCCTCCAGCAGTGTCCTTCTCCACCTCTGTCCCTCTGTGTCCTCTGTCCCTTTCTCTTCTTCCTTCCTCACTCTCAGTTTTCTCCCTCTGATCTCAGTCTGGGCTCTGCCATTTCTTTCCCAGCTCAGTCTGTCTCTAACCTGCATCTGGTTTCTGTCCCCCCAGCCCCCTACTGCTCAGAGCAGGGCTGCAGATGCAGGAATACGGGGGTCCCTTCAGCACCAGAGGACTCTGCATTTGTGACTAGAGCTCTGAAATGCTGGGTTCCTCACACACACAAACACACACACAGGAGCCTCTCTGTGCACATTTCTCTGGCTGTCCTCATCTTGGCCCCGTGTCCATGGATCTGTCTCTGGGTTCTGGGTCCATGGCTTTCCCACCCCTGAACCTGGGTCCATTTCATGTCTCTGAGTCTGTCTCTGCTGTCTCTGGCCTCTGGGTGTCTCTCTGTGTCTGTCTTGGATCCTTAGCTCTGCTATCCAGATGCTCTTCTATTTCCCCTCCCCTGGCTCTGTCTCTGTCTCCTTCTCTGTTCAACTGACCACTGTCTGTGTCTGTTGACTGTGTCTGGGTCTATTAGACTCTCCAGGTCCATGGACTGACTCTATCTTGTTTTTCTCATCTTTGGTCTTGGCACGAATTTACTAGGCCTTTCTCCCCCTATCGCCGTGTATCGCGGTGAAATGTCGCCGTGTCCATATCTCCCTTTCCCTGCCTCAATCCCTAACCACCCCATGGATCCAGGAGTGGACTGGCACATAAGGGCATGGAGGGACATGCCTGGCAGTCCTTATGTAAAATGTCAATGGCTGACAGATGACTGCAGCACTCTGCTCCTCGCAGAACATTCTCCAGGGCTCCAGATGCAGGTCTCCTCCCTGCCTGCCATGCTGCCTGGTCAGGCCCTGAGGCTTGGCCTGACCTGCCCCAGTGCATCCACTGGGAGGCACGGGAAACTCTGGGAGGGCACTCCATGTCCTCTCAGTCAGCTATCTCTGTGTCTTGGGCATTCTGAGAGGAGTGAGGACAGGGGTTAGGCTCACTGGAGGTGCTTGCTGAGGTGTGACGGGGGCTGTGTGCACCACAGAGAGTCTGCGAGCTCTGCCTCTGCATCACAGGAGAACTGCCCAGACAGTCCTTGCACCCCTCAGACAGGCATACATGGGGCACCCAGGCCTGGGAGGAGCTGTGACAGATTGCAAATACAGGAAGGGGAACAGAAAGTATGTGTATCCCTCCCATATCCTCTCAGGGCACCTGTAATCCTTTCTTGCACACAGGAAGTTCTCCATAAAGTCACTGGCTCCTATTTCACCAGGTGTCCCAAAATAAGCCCCTAAATCAGTGGAAATCAGTGCCTTTCAATATTCCTTCCCACCCCCACCCCCATTGACTCACCCTCAGCCCTTCAGTATCTGCCCCAGGACAGTGTCCCCTGCCAAGCCTTCCCAGCACCTCAGTGATCATGGGACCCCTGTTCAAATCTCAGTCATCCCACCCCTCCTCCTCCCTCATTACCTGTTGTCCTTCCCTCACCCTCTCCCCCTTCCTTGCCCATCCAATCAGCGTGGTTCCCTGGGGGTCTCCCCAAAGACCAGCAGTCACTAATGAGCACTGAGCACTAGAAGGGGAGGGCCAAGGGCAGCCTGGTGGGGGGAGGGGACTCCAGAGCTGGAAATAAGGAGTTCTGCCAGCGTCTGGTCATACAGGCCATCTCCCTCCAGCATCCCTGTCTCCTCCCCCCTGGCTCCTGCCAATCCATTTCCTCTGAGGCTGATGGACTGAGCTCAGGTGCAAATTCACAGAAGCCTAGACTCATAATTCTCAGTCTGCTCCAGACCCATTCTCTCCAGGAGTGTTAGTAGCCCTGCTCTGCTGTCTTTCCTTCAAAAATCTCAATGACCCTAGAAGCCGAGGTTGTACAGTGACCCCAGGGGAAAAGATTGCTCTCGGCTCAATATCTTCATCTCAACCCTTTGTCTCCACCGCACATCCTCCAAATCACAACTTAACCCTTCAGACAATGGTAAAGAGGATGAAATGTCAGGAAGACGTTCGCAGCCTTCAGGAGATGCTGATGCCTCCAGAAACCAGTGGAGATGGGGGAAAGATGGACTTAGGAGGCCAAAGATCTCTTTTCCTGATAAATGCAATTTCCACCAGGGGGTAAGGGACAAGGTCCTGAGGACTTGAGGGAAGTTTCTTAGCAGTGACCTGCGAAGGGCTCGGGGCCACAAGAGGGCAGTGGAGAACGGTGCTCCCTGCAGAGACAGCCCTGGGCCCTGAGACAGGGCTGGGCTGTCCAGACTGGGGGGTCTGGGGCTCCTGCAAGATCCTAGGAATTTCTGAATGTAGAATCCCTCCCGCCACGCTTCCCAGTGGCGGGAGGGATTCCCTTATTCCTTTTGGGCCTTGAAATGCCATCCCCTGCTCCAGCCCCCTTCCTTTTTCTGGTCCCCTGCCCTGGGGATGCTGGCACAGAAGGGCTACCTGGCTTTTCTTTATGGTTGGACAGCAGGTGACATCCAAGCTCCCAGAGGTGATGCCTCACAGGGGCCCAGCTGAGAACTAGAGCCAGAGCTGATACCCACGTGTTCTTGATTCCCAGTCCACGTTCTTCCCATTGGTGCTGACCTCGGCTCCTCTAAGAAAGCATACTCTGTAGGCCCCAGTGGAAAGCCAGCTCAAAGTTCTGGGTTAAACACCCATGTCAGAGCTCCCGCTTCCCCATGTGACATATGCGTACACCCAGACCTGGAGCACAGAGGACTGTCAACCATGGAGCACAGACACGTAGGCCACACACACCATGCTCTGCACACACCCACTCTCAGCACACACCTTCTCTGCTCCTCAGAGCCCCACAGCCCTGCCCCTCTCCTCTGACTTCCTGAGCTGCTGGAGGAACTTCAGGTCATTCATCATCTGCACTTTGCCCTATGTTTCCAGAGGCTCCTCCCAGCTGCAGACAGGGAAGTCCTTTCCCCTTTCTCATCTGATCTCTCCTACCACATCCCTGTTTCCAGTTCCCAGGTACTGTTGGGGCGACAGGGGAAACAGAGGGAAAATGGGTGGTCTCTGAGCTCTCTTCTCAGAATCTGCCCTGCTGACCAATGCCCTTCTGCCCAGGAAAGGTCTGACCATCTGTGACCCACCAGGCTTTACCCCACATCCTCTCAGTGTCCCTGTGATGTAGGAAAGACATTAGGGTTTGAAGCTGATGGCCAAGAAGAATTATTGAGACATCTTAGGTGAATAATGGTGATTTTATTAGAGCACGGGGCCAATCCACGTGGACAGAAAGATCTCTAATGGGATCATGAGGACTGGCCCATTATATACTTTCAAGTTGGGGGGGGATTAGGAATAGCCTAAGGAATTCTGGAAGAAAGGTTTCCAGGACCTTGAGGGGCTAGCTATTGTTGGGAAAAGATCATTTATTACCATCTAAAAAAAATCTTAGTCATGAGACTCTTCAGATATACA
This sequence comes from Meles meles, assembly GCF_922984935.1. Taxonomy (NCBI): domain Eukaryota; kingdom Metazoa; phylum Chordata; class Mammalia; order Carnivora; family Mustelidae; genus Meles; species Meles meles. The sequence goes on from NC_060072.1 coordinate 64,092,403, forward strand.
TTGATAGGCCATGTGCTTGGGGGAGGACTGCTAACATGTGTCTTGGGGGGTCTAGATAAAGGAAATTTCCAAAGGAATTTTTATACATTAAAGTAGACTTACAGGACTTGGGGGGCGCTGTGGGGTGGAGGCAAGCTCAGGCTAGGATTGCTTTTTGCCCTTAGCAATGTATTAACATGTAGTCAGTTGAGTCCCTAGAGGAATGTTACTCTGCCTTTTTCAAGGACTAGTCAATAGGCTATAGGTAGTAAGGAAGTTTAAAGATTTTTCTTCTTTCTTTCCCACATCACCTACACTCTGACCCCTTACCTATCCAGAAGAAACACTTCCATCCTTGGGGGAGGGGTGCGCAACTCTAACTTCACAAACTCAGCCTGGGCTTGGGCACTAACTGCAACAAAAGGAATGAGTTAGAAACAGAACTTTCCAGAGTGAAATAAGTCAAGCAGAGAGAGTCAAGTATCATATGGTTTCACTTATTTGTGGAGCATAACAAATGACATGGAGGACATTGGGAGATGGAGAGGAGAAGGAAGTTGGGGGAAATTGGAAGGGGAGGTGAACCATGAGAGACTATGGACTCTGAGAAACAACCTGGGGGTTTTGAAGGGGCAGGGGTGGGAGGTTGGGGAAACCAGGTGGTGGGTAATAGGGAGGGCATGTGTTGCATGGAGCATTGGGTGTTGTGCAAAAACAATGAATACTGTTATGCTGAAAATAAATAAATAAATAAATTATTAAAAAAAAATAGAACTTTCCAGCACAAGGGGTCTGAGAGCCTCAGCTGCTGTGACCTTTAGTAAGAATGCACCCATGGACTCACCAGCCGCCTCCAGGAGACAGGGACTTCTTCTGCACCTGTCTGGGTAGTCCCGACTAGAGACAGAAGTTTTCAGCATGACTCTGGTCATGCCAGCCTCAGAAGGGGGCACACAGGGACACCTGGGACTTGCAGGCCCTCAGGCAGAATGGGTGGAGCCTAGAGTTAGGAACTGCAGCCTGCTTACATCATTCCTGAATCCTGGGGGTAGAGCTGGGGAATGCAGGCCTAAACACTCCACAGTCTGGCCTCCCTCCCACCCTGGCCCTGCCTTTACATCACCCTCCCATGTCAGAGCAGGACCTCTGAGCTCTTGCAAGGGCAGCCCTGAGAGCAGGCCTCAGGACCCAGTCTCCACCCAGCCTCTGACCCAGGACCCTGATGCCATCCCACTGTGAGCGGGCAGGGCAGAGACACCCGCTGCTCAGTCTCCTCATCCCCTACACCCCAGCACTAACAGCCTTCCTCTCCTGGCTTCCTCCCTCCCCCCACCCATTAGCACAGCCCGGAACCTGCTGGAAGTGTGCACAGTTCAAAGACATCTGCCACTATGGATCTTCAGGCTCCCCTGGGACAGCGCATATGCACACACACAAACACACACACATATGTACACATCCTCACACCTGGGACAGCACACACATGCCCATGCACACTCACACTCATACACACACAGACATATGCCCTCAAAACACACACATACACACCCATGCATCCAAACATTTTTACGTGTATGCAACACAAAGACACATACAAACTCATTAACAGACAGGCATGCACACCCAGACATACACACTCTCACACACTCATCAAACACACTTGTGCATACATATACCCCACTATCCTCTAAGGATCCAGAGATCCTAGAGATCTAGAATGCCTGGGGGAAAGCAGGGAAATCCACAGGAAAGCTATTTCCGGTTTCATGGCCCACACTGGAGCTCCTCTGCTCTGTCTCCTCTCCTGCCACGAGGGTTTCTAGGGCTGTTACCCACACCCTGGGAGTGCCACCTGCAAAGATAACTTGGCCCTTCACACAACAAACACTTTAGAGCACCTACTTGCCATCCCCCAACCTGTGCCCACCCCCAGGCCTGCAGCTGAGGCAGACACATGAAGGAGAAAGAACTCAGGGCAGATTCGTGCCTCAGTTAGTTAAGCATCTACCTTTAGCTCAGGTCATGGTCTCAGAATGCAGCCCCCCATCAATTTCCCTGCTCAGTGGGGAGTCTGCATCTCCCTCTTGGTGTCTCCCCATCTCTTCCTCTTCTTGCACTCTCTCTCTGTCTCCTTCTCTCTTGCTCCCTCTCTCTCTCAAATAAATAAAATACATTTTTTAAGAATTTATTCAATTGACACAGAGAGTACAAGAGAGAGCTCAAGCAGATGGGAAGATACAGGCAGAGGGACAAGGAGAAGCAGACTCACCCCTGAGCAAAGAGCTAATGTGGGCCCCATCTCAGGGCCCTGAGATCATGACCTGAACTGAAGGCAGATGGTTAACCCACTGAGCCATGCTGGTGTCCCTAAATAAATGAAATCATTAAAAAAAAAGAGTAAGAACTTCTGCCCAGTAGTGTAGTGGAAATAGCCAGAGCTCAGAAATCAAGGACCTGAGTTCAAATCCTGCCTTTGTCTCTTCATATGTTGTGTTACTTTGGGCCATTGACATAACCTCTCTGAGCCTCAGTTTCATCACTAGTTATGATGTTAAAAAATGGACTTAATAATTCTCTGAGGATTAACAGACAGGTAAAGCTTCCACGAGCAATGTATCCACCCATGGGAAGTGACCACCTTCTATTTAACAGCCACTGTAGTGAGTATCTCCCCAATACCGTTCCAGTCCTGCTGTTCCTAAAACAGAAACCCAGTCTCCTTCAGCTTCAGACCCTCTGTTGTGCAAACCTGGGGAAATTTGATCTCTGATTAGCTGACTCCACAGGACTCACCTTCCCCAATCATTGCCCCTTCAGATCCATCATGCCTCTCACCCATTTGTAGACTGAGTTTTCCAAAGTAACAGTAATGCAGCTGACCATGGCCCAAATATTCCCAATGGAGCCCTGAGCCTGAGCATGAGATGGGCAGGAGTGCTAATCACCCCCAGGGAGGCATGTCAGAGAAAATCAGCCTCTTAGTCTTTCAGCTTTAGCCAGCACCCTGAGCCCCAAGACTGATTAACCTTTCTTTGTATCCCTATAGATCACGCATGCTTTCCTAGAACAGAACAGAGTCCTCCTGCACATAATGAAAGAGTATCCAGAGACTCCTGCACAACCCCCTACCCTGCAGCAAGGAACCAGACCCCATTACACAACCTCCCAGAACTGAGATAATGTCTGTAGCTGGTACCATGGAGTCTGGATATAATCAGGAAATGTTAGGGGTCACTGGACTCCCTTTACTGATGAACTGCCCTAAGCTCCTTTAACACCCTCTCCCTGACCCTCCCGCCAGGCAGAAACCTGGGATTTGGCCCTTGGACTAGAGTCAGCCTTCTCCCCAGGTGGCAGGCTTCCTGTCCAATCAAAACTTGTCTCCTGAGGGAGGAGTCAAGATGGCGGAGAAGTAGCAGGCTGAAACTACATCAGGTAGCAGGAGATCAGCTTGATAGCTTATCTAAACATTACAAACACCTACAAATCCAACGGGAGAGCGAAGAGAAGAAGAACAGCAACTCTAGAAACAGAAAATCAACCACTTTCTGAAAGGTAGGACTGGTGGAGAAGTGAATCTAAAACGATGGGAAGATAGACCGTGGGGGGGAGGGGCCGGCTCCCGGCAAGCGGTGGAGGAATGGAGCACAAAATCAGGACTTTTAAAAGCCTGTTCCACTGAGGGACATTGCTCCAGAGGCTAAAGCAGGGTGAAGCCCATGCGGGGTCAGCGTGGCCCCAGGTCCCGCAGGGTCACAGAAGGATCGGGGGTGTTAGAGTGTCGGAGAGCTCACAGGTATTAGAACGGAGAAGCCGGCTGCAGAGACAGAGCCGAGGACTGAACTCTCAGCTCGGGGTTACCTTGAACTGGTCGCGGGCTGGGTGAGCTCGGAGCGCGGCTAGAGGCTGGGGATACGGGAGTGATTGGGTGCTGTCCTGTGGAGGCGCACTGAGGAGTGGGGCCCCAGGCTCTCGGCTCCTTCAGGCCGGAGACTAGGAGGCCGCCATTTTCATTCCCATCCTCCAGAACTATACGGAAATCGTTCAGGGAACAGAAGCTCCCAAAAGCGAACCCGAGCGGATTACTTAGTCTGGCCACCGGTAAGGGCGGTGCAATCCCGCCTCAGGCAAAGACACTTGAGAGTCACTACAAAAGGCCCCTCCCCCAGAAGATCAACAAAATATCCAGCCAGGACGAAGTTCATCTATCAAGGAAAGTAGGTTCAATTCCTAAGACAGCAGAGATTCCAGAGGAGGAGAAAGCAAAGCACGGAACTCATGGCTTTCTCCCCATAATTCTTTAGTCTTGTGGCTACTTCAATTTTTTTTTCTTTTTTCAATTTTTTTTTCTTTTTTCTTTTTTCTTCTTCTGCTAAATTTTTTAAAACTTTTACCCTTTTCTTTTTTAACGTTTTTTTGACTAGTTTATCTAAATATATATATATTTTCTTTCTTTTTATATTTTTTCTTTATTTGTTTTATTTTTTAAATTTTTTTCTTTTTTTTTTTCTTTTTTTCTTTTTTTTTTTTTCAGAACCTGTTTTTATCCCCTTTCTCCCCCCAATTAGGGGTCTCTTCTGACTTGGTTACAGTGCATTTTTCTGGGGTCTTTGCCACCCTTTTAGTAGTTTATTTGCTCCTTCATATCCTCTTATCTGGACAAAATGACAAGGCGGAAAAAATCACCACAAACAAAAGAACAAGAGACAGTACCGAAGGCTAGGGACCTAATCAACACAGACATTGGTAATATGTCAGATCAAGAGTTCAGAATGACGATTCTGAACATTCTAGCCGGGCTCGAAAAAGGCATGGAAGATATTAGAGAAACCCGCTCTGGAGATATTAAAGCCCTTTCTGGAGAAATTAAAGAACTAAAATCTAACCAAGTTGAAATCAAAAAAGCTATTAATGAGGTGCAATCAAAAATGGAGGCTCTCACTGCTAGGATAAATGAGGCAGAAGAAAGAATTAGTGATATAGAAGACCAAATGACAGAGAATAAGGAAGCCGAGCAAAAGAGGGACAAACAGCTACTGGACCATGAGGGGAGAATTCGAGAGATAAGTGACACCATAAGACGAAACAACATTAGAATAATTGGAATCCCAGAAGAAGAAGAAACAGAGAGGGGAGCAATCATTGAGAGAATCATTGGAGAGAATTTCGCTAATATGGCAAAGGGAACAAGCATCAAAATCCAGGAGATGCAGAGAACCCCCCTCAAAGTCAACAAGAATAGGTCCACACCCCGTCACCTAATAGTAAAATTTACACGTCTTAGTGACAAAGAGAAAATCCTGAAAGCAGCCCGGGAAAAGAAGTCTGTAACATACAATGGTAAAAATATTAGATTGGCAGCAGACTTATCCACAGAGACCTGGCAGGCCAGGAAGAGCTGGCATGATATATTCAGAGCACTCAACGAGAAAAACATGCAGCCAAGAATACTCTATCCAGCTAGGCTATCATTGAAAATAGAAGGAGAGATAAAAAGCTTCCAGGACAAACAAAAACTGAAAGAATTTGCAAACACCAAACCAGCTCTACAGGAAATATTGAAAGGGGTCCTCTAAGCAAAGAGAGAGCCTAAAAGTAGTAGATCAGAAAGGTACAGAGACAATATACAGGAACAGTCACCTTACAAGCTACTAATGGCACTAAATTCATATCTCTCAATAGTTACCCTGAATGTTAATGGGCTAAATGCCCCAATCAAAAGACACAGGGTATCAGAATGGATAAAAAAACAAAACCCATCAGTATGTTGCCTACAAGAAACTCATTTTAGACGCGAAGACACCTCCAGATTTAAAGTGAGGGGGTGGAAAACAATTTACCATGCTAATGGGCATCAGAAGAAAGCTGGGGTGGCAATCCTTATATCAGATCAATTAGATTTTAAGCCAAAGACTATAATAAGAGATGAGGAAGGACACTATATCCTACTCAAAGGGTCTGTCCGACAAGAAGATCTAACAATTTTAAATATCTATGCCCCTAACGTGGGAGCAGCCAACTATATTAACCAATTAATAACAAAATCAAAGAAACACATCAATAATAATACAATAATAGTAGGGGACTTTAACACTCCCCTCACTGAAATGGACAGATCATCCAAGCAAAAGATCAACAAGGAAATAAAGGCCTTAAATGACACACTGGACCAGATGGACATCACAGATATATTCAGAACATTTCATCCCAAAGCAACAGAATACACATTCTTCTCTAGTGCACATGGAACCTTCTCCAGAATAGATCACATCCTGGGTCACAAATCAGGTCTCAACCGGTATCAAAAGATTGGGATCATTCCCTGCATATTTTCAGACCACAATGCTCTGAAGCTAGAACTCAATCACAAGAGGAAAGCTGGAAAGAACCCAAATACATGGAGACTAAACAGCATCCTTCTAAAGAATGAATGGATCAATCAGGAAATTAAAGAAGAATTGAAAAAATTCATGGAAACAAATGATAATGAAAACACAACAGTTCAAAATCTGTGGGACACAGCAAAGGCAGTCCTGAGAGGAAAATATATAGCGGTACAAGCCTTTCTCAAGAAACAAGAAAGGTCTCAAGTACACAACCTAACCCTACACGTAAAGGAGCTGGAGAAAGAACAAGAAAGAAATCCTAAACCCAGCAGGAGAAGAGAAATCATAAAGATCAGAGCAGAAATCAATGAAATAGAAACCAAAAAACAATAGAAAAAATCAATGAAACTAGGAACTGGTTCTTTGAAAGAATCAATAAGATTGATAAACCCCTGGCCAGACTCATCAAAAAGAAAAGAGAAAGGACCCAAATCAATAAAATCATGAATGAAAGAGGAGAGATCACAACTAACACCAAAGAAATACAGACAATTATAAGAACATACTATGAGCAACTCTACGCCAACAAATTGGACAATCTGGAAGAAATGGATGCATTCCTAGAGACATATAAACTACCACAACTGAACCAGGAAGAAATAGAAAACCTGAACGGGCCCATAACCAGTAAGGAGATTGAAACAGTCATCAAAAATCTCCAAACAAACAAAAGCCCAGGGCCAGACGGCTTCCCAGGGGAATTCTACCAAGCATTTAAAGAAGAACTAATTCCTATTCTCCTGAAACTGTTCCAAAAAATAGAAATGGAAGGAAAACTTCCAAACTCATTTTATGAGGCCAGCATCACCTTGATCCCAAAACCAGACAAGGATCCCACCAAAAAAGAGAACTACAGACCAATATCCTTGATGAACACAGACGCAAAAATTCTCGCCAAAATACTAGCCAATAGGATTCAACAGTACATTAAAAGGATTATTCACCACGATCAAGTGGGATTTATTCCAGGGCTGCAGGGTTGGTTCAACATCCGCAAATCAATCAATGTGATGCAACACATTAATAAAAGAAAGAACAAGAACCATATGATACTCTCAATAGATGCTGAAAAAGCATTTGACAAAGTACAGCATCCCTTCCTGATCAAAACTCTTCAAAGTGTAGGGATAGAGGGCACATACCTCAATATTATCAAAGCCATCTATGAAAAACCCACCGCAAATATCATTCTCAATGGAGAAAAACTGAAAGCTTTTCCGCTAAGGTCAGGAACACGGCAGGGATGTCCATGATCACCACTGCTATTCAACATAGTACTAGAAGTCCTAGCCTCAGCAATCAGACAACAAAAAGAAATTAAAGGCATCCAAATTGGTAAAGAAGAAGTCAAACTATCACTCTTCGCAGATGATATGATATTATATGTGGAAAACCCAAAAGACTCCACTCCAAAAATGCTAGAACTTGTACAGGAATTCAGTAAAGTGTCAGGATATAAAATCAATGCACAGAAATCAGTTGCATTTCTGTACACCAACAACAAGACAGAAGAAAGAGAAATTAAGGAGTCAATCCCATTTACAATTGTACCCCAAACTATAAGATACCTAGGAATAAGCCTAACCAAAGAGGCTAAGAATCTATACACAGAAAATTATAAAGTACTCATGAAAGAAACTGAGGAAGACACAAAGAAATGGAAAAATGTTCCATGCTCCTGGATTGGAAGAATAAATATTGTGAAAATGTCCATGCGACCTAAAGCAATCTACACATTTAATGTAATCCCTATCAAAATACCATCCATTTTTTTCAAAGAAATGGAACAAATAATCCTAAAATTTATATGGAACCAGAAAAGACCTCGAATAGCCAAAGGAATATTGAAAAAGAAAGCCAAAGTTGGTGGCATCACAATTCCGGACTTCAAGCTCTATTACAAAGCTGTCATCATCAAAACAGCATGGTACTGGCACAAAAACAGACACATAGATCAGTGGAACAGAATAGAGAGCCCAGAAATCAACCCTCAACTCTATGGTCAACTAATCTTCGACAAATCAGGAAAGAATGTCCAATGGAAAAAAGACAGCCTCTTCAATAAATGGTGCTGGGAAAATTGGACAGCCACATGCAGAAAAATGAAATTGGACCACTTCCTTACACCACACACGAAAATAGACTCCAAATGGATGAAGGACCTCAAGGTGAGAAAGGAATCCATCAAAATCCTTGAGGAGAACGCAGGCAGCAACGTCTTCGACCTCAGCCGCAGCAACATCTTCTTAGGAACAACGGCAAAGGCAAGGGAAGCAAGGGCAAAAATGAACTATTGGGATTTCATCAAGATCAAAAGCTTTTGCACAGCAAAGGAAACAGTTAACAAAACCAAAAGACAGCTGACAGAATGGGAGAAGATATTTGCAAACGACATATCAGATAAAGGGCTAGTATCCAAAATCTATAAGGAACTTAGCAAACTCAACACCCAAAGAACAAACAATCCAATCAAGAAATGGGCAGAGGACATGAACAGACATTTCTGCAAAGAAGACATCCAGATGGCCAACAAACACATGAAAAAGTGCTCTACGTCACTCGGCATCAGGGAAATACAAATCAAAACCACAATGAGATATCACCTCAAACCAGTCAGAATGGCTAAAATTAACAAGTCAGCAAATGACAGATGCTGGCGAGGATGTGGAGAAAGGGGAACCCTCCTCCACTGTTGGTGGGAATGCAAGCTGGTGCAACCACTCTGGAAAACAGCATGGAGGTTCCTCAAAGTGTTGAAAATAGAACTACCCTATGACCCAGCAATTGCACTACTGGGTATTTACCCTAAAGATACAAACATAGTGATCCGAAGGGGCACGTGTACCGGAATGTTTATAGCCGCAATGTCTACAATAGCCAAACTATGGAAAGAACCTAGATGTCCATCAAGAGATGAATGGATAAAGAAGATGTGGTATATATACACAATGGAATACTATGCAGCCATCAAAAGAAATGAAATCATGCCATTTGCGACGACGTGGATGGAACTAGAGCGTATCATGCTTAGTGAAATAAGTCAATCGGAGAAAGACAACTATCATATGATCTCCCTGATATGAGGACATGGAGAAGCAACATGGGGGGTTAGGGGGATAGGAGAAGAATAAATGAAACAAGATGGGATTGGGAGGGAGACAAACCATAAATGACTCTTAATCTCACAAAACAAACTGGGGGTTGCTGGGGGGAGGTGGGATTGGGATAGGGGGAGGGGCTATGGACATTGGGGAGGGTATGTGCTATCGTGAGTGCTGTGAAGTGTGTAAACCTGGCGATTCACAGACCTGTACCCCTGGGGATAAAAATACATTATATGTTTATTAAAAAAAAAAAATTGGAAGGGGAGGCGAACCATAAGAGACTATGGACTCTGGAAAACAACCTGAGGGTTTTGAAGGGTCAGGGGTGGGAGTTTGGGGGAACAGGTGGTGGGTAATGGGGAGGGCACGTTTTGCATGGAGCACTGGGTGTTGTGCAAAAACAATGAATACTGTTACGCTGAAAAAATAAATAAAATGGAAAAAAAAAAAAAACTTGTCTCCTGAGTATTGGCTTTTCAAGGAATGTTTTGGTTTGTTTTTTCGTTTGTTTTTGTTTGTTTGTTGTTGTTGCTATTGTTTTGTCTTTCCAGAAACCAAAGTTTCTATGTTTTTTCTTTATCTTATCATTGATTACTTAAGAGAACTAAGTTTCCAAAAGTGAAAAACCTAAGTTCGTGTGCCTAAGCAGTTCTGTCAAGTAAACATCTGCCTGTGGCTCAGATCATGATTTCGCAGTCCTGGCATCCAGGTTGTGCTTGCTGCTCACTGGTGATTCTGGTCCCTGCTCTCTCTCTGCCCCCACCCCTCATGCAAACACACACTCTATCTCAAATAAATTTTAAAAATCTTTAAAAAATAAATAAAAGAGCTAAGTTTTAATAACAACTATACAAAGTTCAGTATAATATCTTACTACCAGCTTGGTTAAATAGCTAATTTATATCTAAATCCTATTTAAATGTGTTCTTAAGAATTTTCTAAGGTTTTGAACAAAATTCCCAAGATTTGAATTCTCAATAAAATCTTTTTCACGGGGCACCTGGGTGGCTCAGTGGGTTAAACCTCTGCCTTCAGCTCAGGTCATGATCTCAGGGTCCTGGGATCGAACCCCACATCAGGCTCTGCTCAGCGGGGAGCCTGCTTCCTCCTCTCTCTCTCTGCCTGCCTCTCTGCTTACTCGTGATCTCTCTCTGTCAAATAAATAAATCTTTAAAAAAAAATCTTTTTCACTAATTAGGCTTGTGTAGTTGGTATGATAAATTACATGGGAAGCATTATCAAACGCAATGATGATAAACTTTCTCAGTTCGTTGTGCAGGGATACATTCTATAGCCATTCTAGAAAACAGAAGAAATTCCCAAAGTTTTAATACATCCTGTTATAGGATCATCACTTGACACTCTCATTACTGGAATGCTGTAGGTCACAGAAATAACGTTTTCCTTGTCAGCTAACTGCATTAGAGTGAATTCTCATCAGATCTTCAGCCATGGACATTCTGGAGTCTTCATCTTTTACAGATATTACTCTGATGTTCTTGCAAAATATGATTCATCTCCAAGGAGATTCACGGAAAGGACTTTTGACAAATACAGGGATTAGATATCTTTAAAATAAGAAAACTAAACTGAATAAGAATTTCTGGAACTAATGGAAAAGGTGCATTCAAACAGAAACATGAATGAGTAACAGGGGTCTGAATGAATGGAGGGACATGATTACAGTTTTATGACTATTCTTTGCAACTTTGCTGGCTTTCTAATATTGGCTCTTCCAGATTAAAGTAAACTTTCTCTTATGATATCTATGACCTACAGAAACATAATGAAATATTGCTTTGTGAACAAATAGGAACATTCAACTTTCCTCTCTTACTGAACCGTCCAGATTCAGAAACTGTCAGTGAACATTCTTTCCTTCATGGCAATTGCGATTGTTTGCAGAAATTCAGTAAGAATCAGTTCTCCTTGTCACAGGACAAGCTGGAAACATTGATTATTTGGCCAAGGCTTTCACTTGAATGTCATGTTTGAGAGAGATATGCATGGACTCAGAACCATATAGCTTTGAAGAACTAAGATTGACATTATGGGGCTAATAAAGCCCATTGGAAATGTTGGCCAGATCCCTTGTTTAGAGAGCTCCCAGCAGCCTTACCAGGTGAGGAAAGAATGTCACTTCCTGCAAGGTACAAGATACCTCAGGATATTTGGGGGACCTGGAGAAGAGGAATTCACCCAAATCTCCAGGTATTACAGACAACCCTGATGGCTGATATTGGATGGTTTCTGGCCTCAAGAGGCTATTAAAAGTTCATTCCAATAAAGTAACTTTTAGTTATAAGTTTATAAAGTTATAGGGCCAACCACTATTCTTCCTGATCTTATATAAATATGTAGGGAAACTCTGCTAAAATTGGAGCTGTTTTCTGAAATGAATTAGTTCTGATTTTGTTCTCTTTGGAAATTAGGGTGATTTTAGAGAGAAAAATTATGTTTCCATAACACTCATCTGTGGATGCTAAATTCTAGTCCTGATGAACTGTCTTTGAATGTTTGTAGTTTGCTTAGCTAGACAATTTGAGGTAACCTTTAGAGAATTTGCTACAATAGCTCATGTATAAACAATCCTCTTGCTTGACACACTATGGGGATAATAACATGACCCCATGGGCATATGATTACTTGACGAACTGAACAAGAGTCAGGACTCCCCAATAATTGTATAATTATAATTGCATAATTCAACTATCACCTTTAACATGTTGTTCTACAACATGTTAGTGGCTGGGATACTAAAATCTCTCCTTAAAAGCTGGAGCATATCCCATGCATGGGGTTAGATATGAACTTGTGGAAGTAGTGGATGGCTGCACTTTCCTTATGAATGGATAGAGGATGCACTTGTGGATGCCCATATCCACAGATGAATCTTCTCCCACTTGCCAGTGATTCCTTATAATTAGGATATTATTGAGGGAAGACATCAGGTAAAGATGGCTTCTTGACCCCTCAATGTAATTTAAGTCTCTGTCCCTTACACCTCAGCCCCATCTATGAGGGAAGATGAGACAGGAGGCACTTAGACCACTGTGTTAGTGCCTACCAGGTTCTTCCTGATGTCTGACCACCATGACTCTTGCTCTGTCCAAACTCTACTCCCTCACAGATGCTGCCCTTCAATCTCATCTTCCCATCTCTTCAGGGTTGGAATCATAGTTAACAAAAGTTGAGGAAAAAGAGAAGTGAAATGGCCCAGAAAGAAGGCAAGGAATAATTGACCAGTAAAGGGGTAGGGAGGAATGAAGAGGAGGGATGGGGGGGAGTTTCAGGGGGAAAATCAAAGGAATGAAGAAGCAAGAGTAGATGGAATGAAATATATAGAACATTATCTCCAACTCCTGCAGGTGGCTACAGAAATAAATAGGCCTGGTGAGGAGGGAAAAGAGGAAGAAGGGAGAGGAATGGGGAAGGAGGCAGATAGCTTTTCTGTAGGAAAGCAACAGAAATTCAGGTGTGAGGGAGAAATGCCCAAAACATTTACTGCTTTGCTGTGGCAGAGGCCGTTCTGGAAGGGACTTGACTTGAAAGGCATTCCCCTGAAAGAGATGGCCCACAGGAGTAGCTGCTCCAAGGAGAGCTGGCAAGATAAACTCATATTGTATGAAAAGGAGGACCAGGGAAGTTATGAGCAATCCAATTTCTATATTCAGTCATGTAGATTGTGGTTGAAAAGAAATAATGTACAAAAGAAAACCAGTTAATGGAGACCATGATTCTGACTGAAGCCTCCCCTTCTCTCTTATCCCCTATCCGGTGAACCAATAAAGAAAATTGTACATGCTTACTTCCTGTATGTCCCAGCCTCTCCTCCTCCATCTTTTGAACAAAGCTTCTTGGGAAAATCTGCCCATATTTAACTACATTCATGTCAGCTCTGGCACCATCATGTTCCCTGGTCTGCCCTGAGCAACTTGCCCTATGCTGTCTGCCTCAGAAGGGAACTAGGAATGCTGCTGCCCAGTGAGGGAGAGACTCCAGAAAGGCCATTTGGCTAGGAACTAGAGGAGTAGAACAGTTCACAGATTATGAGGTCTTCCCGGATATAAATCTGGGCTCCCCGGGTTCATGAGTCAGCTTCACTAATCCTTCCCTCCATGTGTCTTCTGGCCTCACTCTTCCTTTTCCTCTTCCAGACAGTGTTCGTCCTTTTGTACCTCACTTCCTTGCACCCAAAGCATGAAGTCCCTGCCAGATCTAAAACTTACTTCAGGTCATCTCAGGTGCTGGCCTTAGTGCAGATGTTAGCAGATATATCTTCTGATTCTGGATAAGTGAGGAGGTAAGATGGGAGAGGAGTAGGGGGACCCCAATTCAACTGGTCCCCTGAATATTGCTGGATATCTATCAAACTATTTTGAAGACCCATGAGATCAGTCTGAGATGTAAGAATATATATCTGGATGCCTACAAGCAGAAAAGCAACTGCTTTTTGTAAGGTACAACCTGTAGACTCATGAATCTGTGGGGAGATATTTAAAGATAAACAGAAGGTGGGGGAAGCCTCCATAAGCTGGCTCCTAGAAAGTAATATAACACCAAAGTGCAAAACCAGAACACTTAGAAAGCTGCTGTAGTGAGAAACATCCCTCTCTGAAAGGGGCTCTGGAAGTGAAAACACAGAATTACAGATGGAGCACTGTGGTCTCAGAATCTGATGAGGTACAGAAGGAATGAGGGTGCATTAACTGGTAGAGTTCCTGAACGATGGAGCCAGGAAACAGGTAATGGTCAGTGAGTCCATGGAGGATCTCTCAGTTCATATTGCCATAAACCATGAGCATGGCTGGTCAGCAATTGCTCCTTTCTTGAACAGCCTATAAAGGACTGGAACCTGGAAGAAACAGCTGTGCCTGGGACTGGGTAAAATTCACAAGGCAGTAGTGGCCCAGAAAGGACATTAAGGCATCACCCAGATATGACCCCGGAACTTCAGGTTTTCACTTGAGCCTGCAGCTGCTTGTGCTTTTAGAATCACAAAGGTTGATGGCACTCCTGAGCCCAAGGGACTACCACTGAGAGAGTTGCGGTGCACACACAAGGCAGGAGGCTGTGGTTTTTGTCACATCCAGAAATGGAGACTGTTTGTCCCAGAGGGTTTATTAAAGAGGGCAGACTGTGGTCTTTCTGCTCTGGGCCAGAGGTTTGGGCACATCCATTTTTGCTCTGACCCTCTGAGGAGGCACAGAAAGTCTCCAGGGAACAAAAGCCGCACAGAGGACCAGTTTGCACTGAGCCCATCCCCCTGATGGGGGGAAACAATATCACCCAAGCAGGGAAACCTGAGAAACAGCACATAACACTTCTCCCCCAGAAGACAGACTGGAAAAACAGGTGGACAAAAGTGTATGGATCCCACAAGACTGTAAAATTCCAACACCAGGAGAAGATAGTATATTCAGTTCCAGGTGTTGCCTCATGATTCATTTATTGTTCAGATAAAATGCTCCTTTTCTTTTTTTTCTTTTTTTATACTTCTTCTCTCTTGCTTTTTTTTTTTACCTTTGTCCCATTTCAACTACATGCTTATTATACCAATTTATGTTTCACAATTGCTTCGTTTTTTATTTTACTCTCGTATTTCATTTTGGCTTTGGTTGTTTTTCTGTGTTGGCTTCTGACCACTCCAGATTTTTCTAGGGTGCATATTGCTTTGGTTGTGGTTGAGATTTTGGACTCTGTTCATTTGCCCTCACATCTCTCTCTGGGCAGGATGACTGCAAAGTTGATCTAAAAAACAAAAAAAAAAAGAAAACAAAATAGAGGCGATATTCTCTTCCACAGAGCTAATCAATATGGATATAAGATGTCAGAGACAGAATTCAGAATAGAAATTATAAAGTTAATAGCTAGGCTTGAAAAAAGCATAAGTGACATTATAGAATCTCTAAGGGCAGAAATGAGATCTAATCAGTTCTAACTTTAAAATGCTATCAATGAGATGCAGTCTAAACTGGAAACTCTAACAGATAAGGTAACAGATAAGGTCAATGAAGCAGAAGAGAGAATAAGAGACCTAGAAGATAAGCTGATGGAAAGTAAGGAAGTTGAGGAAAACAGAGACAGACAACTAATAGCCCATGAAAAAAGGCTTGGAGAGATTCAGGATGCATGAAGCATTCCAATGTCAAAATTATGGGAATCCCCAAGGGGGTGGAGAGAGAGGGGGGGATCGAAGGCATATTTGAGAAAACCATAGGTGAGAACTTCCCTAATCAGGGGAGGAAAGAAGCATTCATGTCCAAGAGGCAGAGAGGACTCCTGCAAAATTGATAAAAATAGATCAACACTCCAATATGTAATATTGAACCTTGAAAATCTTAGTGCCAAAGAACCTATCTGAGAGCAGCTAGGGCAGGGAGATTCCTTAGATGGAGGGAAGAACATCAGAATAACATTAGACCTGTTCCACAGAAACATGGCAAGCCAGAAAGGGTTGGCAAGACATATTCAGGGTAGTAAATGAGAAGAACATACGGCCAAGAATACCTTATCCAGCAAGGCTGTCATTCAGAACAGATGGGGAGGTAAAGAGTATCCAGGAAAGGCAGAAAGTAAGAGAATATGACCACCAAGACAACCCTGCAAGAAATATTAAGGGGGATTATATAAGTGAAGAGACACACCCCCCAAAAGTAATATACCCAAGAAAGTAACAGAGAAGCTACAGAAACAGGGACCTTACAGGCAATGCAATGGCACCAAATTCATATCTTTCAATAGTTACTCTGAATGTAAATAGGCTGAATGCTCCAGTCAAAAGACACTGGGACACTGGATAAAGAAGCAGGAGCCGTCCATATACTGTCTACAATAGACAATTCAATAGTTCAATATTTTGTTTGTCTACAATAGACAATTCAATAGTTCAATATTTAGTTTGAACATAAATACAGCACCACATTGAAAGTGAGGAGATGAAGAAACATTTACCACATTAATTGGTCTCCAAAGAAAGCTGAGATAGCAAACTTCCTATCAGAAAAATTAGATTGTAAACCAAGACTGTAGTAAGAGATGTAGAAGGACACTATATCATACTCAGAGTGTGTAACCAACAAGAAGATCAAACAATTGTAAATACCTATGCCTTCAACATGGGAGTAGCCAATTATAGAAACCAATTAATAATTAATTACCAAATAATAACCAAATAACCAAAAACCAATTAATAACCAAAATAAAGAAACATATTAATAATAATACATTATAGTAGGAACTTTTAACACTCCACTCACAACAATGGACCAATTATCTAAACAAAAGACCAACAAAGAAACTAGAAATTGAACTGGACCAAATGGACTTTGTAGATATATACAGAACATTCCATGCTAAAACAACAGAATACTCATTCTTCTCAAGTTCACATGGAACTTTCTCCAGAATCGATCACATTCTGGGTCACAATCAGGTCTCAATGGATACCAAAAGACTGAGATTATTTTCTGCATATTCTCAGACCACAATGCTTTGAAACTGAAACTCAGTCACAAGAGGAAATTTGGAAGGAACTCAAACACTCAGAGATTAAAGAACATTCTACTACAGAATGAATGGGTCAACCCAGAAATTAAAGAAGAACTAAAACAATTCACTGAAGCCAATGAAAATGAAAACACATTGATTCAAAACCTATGGGATACTGCACAGGCAGTCCTAGGAGGGATGTGCATAGCCATCCAAGCCTCTCTAAAAATTAGAGAAATACTAAATGCACAAGCTAATCTTACACCTAAGGGACCTAGAGAAAGAACAGTAAATAAAGCCTAAACCAAGCAGGAGAAGAGAAATAATAAAGATTAGAGCAGAAATCAATGAAATAGAAACTAGAAGAACAGAACAGTTCAGTGAAGCTAGAAGCTGGTTCTTTGAAAGAATTAGTAAGGTTGATAAACCTCTGGCCAGACTTATCAAAAAGAAAAGAGAAAGGACCCAAATTAATAAAATCATGAATGAAAGAGGAGAGATCATGACTAATACCAAGGAAACAGAGACAATTATTAGATCTTATTAACAGCAGCTCCATGCCAACAAACTAGGCAATATGGAAGAAATTGATGTATTCCTTGAAACTTATAAACTAAGACTGAGACAGGAAGAGACAGATAATCTGAACACACCAGTGGCCATCAAGGAATTGGAGCAGTAATCAAAAACATCCCAAAAAACAAGAGTCCAGAGTCTGGTGGATTCTGGGGAGAATTCTACCATATATTTAAGAAAAAGTAATACCTATTTTACTGAAGTTGTCTCAAAAAAAAAAAAAAGAAAGAAAGAAAAGAAAAAATAAAGAGGAAAGAAGGAAGGAAAGAAAGAAAGAGAAGCAAAACTTCCAGATTCATTCTACAAGACCAGCATTACCCTGATCCCAAAACCAGGCAAAGACCCTATTAAAAAGAATTACAGACCAATATCCCTGATGAACTTTGATGCCAAATACTCAACAAGATCCTAGCCAATAGTATCCAATAGTACATTAAAAGGATTATTCATCATGACCATGTGAGACTTATTCCTGGGCTGCAAGCATGGTTCAACATTCAAAATCAATCAACATGATAGAGAATATTAATAAAAGAAGAGACAAAAACCATATGATCCTGTTAATTGATGCAGAAAATAGCATTTGACAAAATATAGTGTCTTTTCTTGATTAAAACTCAAAATGTAGGGATATAGGGAATATTCCTCAATATGATAAAAACCCATCTATGAAAAGCCCACAGTGAATATCATTCTCAATGTGGAAAAATTGAGTTTCTACTTATCTCCTACAGTTTCTACTTATCTCCTAAGGTGAAGAACATGACATGGAGGCCCACTCTCATCACTTTTGTTCAATATAGTACCAGAAGTCCTAGCCTCAGCAATAAAACAACAAAAAGAAATCAAAGGCATTTAAATTGGCAAAAAAGAATAGAGCCAAGGTATGTTTCAATGGGTGAATGGATAAAGAAGATGTGGTTCATATATACAATGGAATATTATCCAGACCTCAGAAAGGATGAATACCTACATTTGTATCTACATAGACTGAACTGGAGGGGATTATGCTAAATGAAATAAGTCAAGCAGAGGAGGACAATTATCATATGGTTTCACTCATATGTGGAACATTAAGGAATAGCGCTAAGGACCACAGGGGATGGGAGGGAAAAGTGAGTGGGAAGAAATCAGAGAGGGAGACAAACCATGAGAGACTCTGGACTCTGGGAAAGGAAATGATGGTTACAGAGGGGAGAATGGGGTAGCTGGGTGATGGGTATTAAGGAGGGCACATGATGTGATAAGAACTGGGTGTTACCCATAACTAATGAATCATTGAACACTACTAATTATGTATTATATGTTGTCTAACTGAACATAACAATAAAAAATGGAAACAAAAAGAAGATATACCTCCTGCTTCAGGCATAGCAAGTAGCACAACTTGGACAAGGACTTGGCTCTCTGACCTCAAGGACTATATAGATACCACTACTCCAAAGTGCCTGTCCATCTCTAAGGATCATAAATGTGACTTATGTGTAGCCTACAATTACTGCCCCATTTCTTTCCCAATTCATCTGTCCCTCTTTCATTTCCCACGTTGTTCCATAGTCATCCTCCTCCAGGAAGTATCTCTTGACCAATACCTCTCTTTCAGTTTCTACTCAGACCTACCCTTCCAGAGTAATGAGCCTCAATCCCTATCTAGTTACTGATTCCTCCTATTTTATTCCATGTATTCCCCATGTGGGGTATAAATTTTCTCTCTCCCCAAAGAACCTTAAATGTTCTCACAAGATTTTTGCATCACTCCCTCAAAGTGAGAAAAGGACTAGGTAAGTATATGGGTAATCATGCCCCTAACAGACTTACCTGCAACCACCTTCTTCCTGTTGGGAAGATGAGAAATTTATCAAGTAAGAAAGCATCTTTCATCTCTTCCTCCTAGGGCAGGCCTCCTACATAAATACAATAGAAAAGCACAGGCCAAAAGACTATAATAAGATATGAGGAAGGACACTATATCCTACTCAAAGGGTCTGTCCAACAAGAAGATCTAACCATTTTAAATATCGATGCCCCTAACGTGGGAGCAGCCAACTATATTAACCAATTAATAACAAAATCAAAGAAACACATCAATAATAATACAATAATAGTAGGGGACTTTAACACTCCCCTCACTGAAATGGACAGATCATCCAAGCAAAAGATCAACAAGGAAATAAAGGCCTTAAATGACACACTGGACCAGATGGACATCACAGATATATTCAGAACATTTCATCCCAAAGCAACAGAATACACATTCTTCTCTAGTGCACATGGAACCTTCTCCAGAATAGATCACATCCTGGGTCACAAATCAGGTCTCAACCGGTATCAAAAGATTAGGATTATTCCCTGCATATTTTCAGACCACAATGCTCTGATGCTAGAACTCAATCACAAGATGAAAGCTGGAAAGAACCCAAATACATGGAAACTAAACAGCATCCTTCTAAAGAATGAATGGGCTAACCAGGAAATTAAAGAAGAATTGAAAAAATTCATGGAAACAAATGATAATGAAAACACAACAGTTCAAAATCTGTGGGACACAGCAAAGGCAGTCCTGAGAGGAAAATATATAGCGGTACAAGCCTTTCTCAAGAAACAAGAAAGGTCTCAAGTACACAACCTAACCCTACACGTAAAGGAGCTGGAGAAAGAACAAGAAAGAAACCCTAAACCCAGCAGGAGAAGAGAAATCATAAAGATCAGAGCAGAAATCAATGAAATAGAAACCAAAAAAACAATAGAAAAAATCAATGAAACTAGGAGCTGGTTCTTTGAAAGAATCAATAGGATTGATAAACCCCTGGCCAGACTCATCAAAAAGAAAAGAGAAAGGACCCAAATCAATAAAATCATGAATGAAAGAGGAGAGATCACAACTAACACCAAAGAAATACAGACAATTATAAGAACATACTATGAGCAACTCTACGCCAATAAATTGGACAATCTGGAAGAAATGGATGCATTCCTAGAGACATATAAACTACCACAACTGAACCAGGAAGAAATAGAAAACCTGAACGGGCCCATAACCAGTAAGGAGATTGAAACAGTCATCAAAAATCTCCAAACAAACAAAAGCCCAGGGCCAGATGGCTTCCCAGGGGAATTCTACCAAACATTTAAAGAAGAACTCATTCCTATTCTCCTGAAACTGTTCCAAAAAATAGAAATGGAAGGAAAACTTCCAAACTCATTCTATGAGGCCAGCATCACCTTGATCCCAAAACCAGACAAGGATCCCACCAAAAAAGAGAACTACAGACCAATATCCTTGATGAACACAGATGCAAAAATTCTCGCCAAAATACTAGCCAATAGGATTCAACAGTACATTAAAAGGATTATTCACCACGATCAAGTGGGATTTATTCCAGGGCTGCAGGCTTGGTTCAACATCCACAAATCAATCAATGTGATACAACGCATTAATAAAAGAAAGAACAAGAACCATATGATACTCTCAATAGATGCTGAAAAAGCATTTGACAAAGTACAGCATCCCTTCCTGATCAAAACTCTTCAAAGTGTAGGGATAGAGGGCACATACCTCAATATTATCAAAGCCATCTATGAAAAACCCACCGCAAATATCATTCTCAATGGAGAAAAACTGAAAGCTTTTCCGCTAAGGTCAGGAACACGGCAGGGATGTCCATGATCACCACTGCTATTCAACATAGTATTAGAAGTCCTAGCCTCAGCAATCAGACAACAGAAAGAAATTAAAGGCATCCAAATTGGTAAAGAAGAAGTCAAACTATCACTCTTCGCAGATGATATGATACTATATGTGGAAAACCCAAAAGACTCCACTCCAAAACTGCTAGAACTTGTACAGGAATTCAGTAAAGTGTCAGGATATAAAATCAATGCACAGAAATCAGTTGCATTTCTGTACACCAACAACAAGACTGAAGAAAGAGAAATTAAGGAGTCAATCCCATTCACAATTGTACCCAAAACTATAAGATACCTAGGAATAAACCTAACCAAAGAGACTAAGAATCTATACACAGAAAATTATAAAGTACTCATGAAAGAAATTGAGGAAGACACAAAAAAATGGAAAAATGTTCCATGCTCCTGGATTGAAAGAATAAATATTGTGAAAATGTCCATGCGACCTAAAGCAATCTACACATTTAATGCAATCCCTATCAAAATACCATCCATTTTTTTCAAAGCAATGGAACAAATAATCCTCAAATTTATATGGAACCAGAAAAGACCTCAAATAGCCAAAGGAATATTGAAGAACAAAGCCAAAGTTGGTGGCATCACAATTCCGGACTTCAAGCTCTATTACAAAGCTGTCATCATCAAGACAGCATGGTACTGGCACAAAAACAGACACATAGATCAGTGGAACAGAATAGAGAGCCCAGAAATCGACCCTCAACTCTATGGCCAACTCATCTTCGACAAAGCAGGAAAGAATGTCCAATGGAAAAAAGACAGCCTCTTCAATAAATGGTGCTGGGAAAATTGGACAGCCACATGCAGAAAAATGAAATTGGACCACTTCCTTACACCACACACGAAAATAGACTCCAAATGGATGAAGGACCTCAGTGTGAGAAAGGAATCCATCAAAATCCTTGAGGAGAACGCAGGCAGCAACCTCTTCGACCTCAGCCGCAGCAACATCTTCCTAGGAACAACGGCAAAGGCAAGGGAAGCAAGGGCAAAAATGAACTATTGGGATTTCATCAAGATCAAAAGCTTTTGCACAGCAAAGGAAACAGTTAACAAAACCAAAAGACAGCTGACAGAATGGGAGAAGATATTTGCAAACGACATATCAGATAAAGGGCTAGTATCCAAAATCTATAAGGAACTTAGCAAACTCAACACCCAAAGAACAAACAATCCAATCAAGAAATGGGCAGAGGACATGAACAGACATTTCTGCAAAGAAGACATCCAGATGGCCAACAGACACATGAAAAAGTGCTCCACGTCACTCGGCATCAGGGAAATACAAATCAAAACCACAATGAGATATCACCTCACACCAGTCAGAATGGCTAAAATTAACAAGTCAAGAAATGACAGATGCTGGAGAGGATGTGGAGAAAGGGGAACCCTCCTCCACTGTTGGTGGGAATGCAAGCTGGTGCAACCACTCTGGAAAACAGCATGGAGGTTCCTCAAAATGTTGAAAATAGAACTACCCTATGACCCAGCAATTGCACTACTGGGTATTTACCCTAAAGATACAAACATAGTGATCCGAAGGGGCACGTGTACCCGAATGTTTATAGCAGCAATGTCTACAATAGCCAGACTATGGAAAGAACCTAGATGTCCATCAACAGATGAATGGATAAAGAAGATGTGGTATATATACACAATGGAATACTATGCAGCCATCAAAAGAAATGAAATCTTGCCATTTGTGACGACGTGGATGGAACTAGAGGGTATCATGCTTAGTGAAATAAGTCAATCGGAGAAAGACAACTATCATATGATCTCCCTGATATGAGGACATGGAGAAGCAACATGGGGGGGTAGGGGGATAGGAGAAGAATAAATGAAACAACATGGGATTGGGAGGGAGACAAACCATAAATGACTCTTAATCTCACAAAACAAACTGGGGGTTGCTGGGGGGAGGTGGGATTGGGAGAGGGGGAGCGGGCTATGGACATTGGGGAGGGGAGGCGAACCATAAGAGACTATGGACTCTGAAAAACAACCTGAGGGTTTTGAAGGGTCAGGGGTGGGAGGTTGGGGGAACAGGTGGTGGGTAATGGGGAGGGCACGTTTTGCATGGAGCACTGGGTGTTGTGCAAAAAGAATGAATACTGTTATGCTGAAAAAATAAATAAAATGGAAAAAAAATAAATAAATAAACTTAATGGATTTAAAAAAAAAAAAAAGAAAAGAAAAGCACAGGCCATTCTATGCAAGCATAAAACCCTGATATCTTCAGTGTTGTGCCCACCCTGGAACCAATTCAATTTCAGGGATTCTCTGGAATGGGGTAGAACTGTTTGGGTCTTCTATCAATTACACTCTTTCTAGACTCTGCCCATATCCCATGGGAAGAGAAGGAGTAGGACCAGGGGAAGTCCTGTGGGGGCATTCTCCCTACCCCCACCCCCTGCCCACAGTTATATTTTCCCTGAGTTCTTTGAATGAGCAACACTGTTCTTACTGGACTTAGAGGAAATGTAGAACCTACTCCTCCCCCTGAGCAAGATTCCACTGTGATGGAACATATAAGACATTCACCAGAACTCAGGCATAGTCACACAAAGGAGAACTAGAAGTGCCTGGGTATAGTTCTAAATGTTGGCTATAAACAGCTCTAGATGAAGAGAAATGTTGTTTGCCAAGGAAGTCTCCCAGAAGACAGTTTTAAAGGAGTAGCACAGGGCTAGCCTGAAGGAAAGCAGAATTTTCTGTACCAAAGAAATGTATAATGAACAAGATACACTCTTTAACTACGATGTATAATCAGGAAAACAACAGCAACAACAAGACCGATAACTGTGATATTCTGTTTTTTATTTCATCGTTATTGAGATATAACTGACATATAAAATTGTAAGGTATTTGAAAAATACATTGTGGTGATTTGATAAACATACACGTTCCAAAATGATTCAATCTGATTTCCCCAATGTCAAAGGATAAGCGATGGTATTAATCTAAGCATTTCATTAAATGAAGGTAAGTGATCAAAGGTAACCTTTGTTTCCCTCTCTTTGTCTTTACCTGTGGGGAGCTTCCAGTGGAGCTTTGGTTTCCCAGGACCAAGAACACCAGAATCACTTAGGAACTTGTTAGAAGCTCAAGTTCTGGGCCCCACCCAGACCTCCTGAATTCCAAACGCTGGGGATGGGAGCCCAGTAACCTGTGTTTTCATAAGCCCTCCAGGTGAGGAGACACCAGCTTAAGGATGAGCATCCCCTCGCAAAGAACTATTCCTGGCCTCGATCCACCTCTCCCTATCTCACTTTGACATTGATTAATGGGTTGAAGAGATAGTACTGATCATTCCCAGTTCAGCCCCTTCCAGTTTTTTGTGATTTCTTTTTTATTTTTTTTTAAATCTAGAACCAACCTGCTCATAGGACACATGCAGTTCAGCAGTCCAACTGTTCATACAGTTCTATATGAATTGTATGCTGTTCATACAGAAGAAGAGCTAATAAAAGCAGTTTCTCTCCTCTGTTGTGAGGAAGGAGGTGCTTGGCACTACTTGTGATGAGGAAGAATTCTGTCTAATTTGTGATGTGGGACTAGCAAGCCAATGGCACTGTAGATCTAAAGCTGAAGATTTAATCTTCTGTCTCTATGTCATGATTATCAATTGGCCCCCAAAACAGGAGGGGAGAATGGGGTAGTATTTATTGGACATCTACAGCTCCAGCAATGAGTTGTAATGAAAAGTGAGAAAGATGCAGGTTCAGAGCGTGTGCACCAAAGAGACCTAGTTGAGAGAATAACAGGACAGAAGGACCAGAGGAAATCCTAGAAATTTTTAAGGAAATGGAACTTGAGAAATGATCTCCTGTTACCAATAAATAAGCAGAGCATGAAAGGAATTGAACAGCTTGCCCAAGGTCACATTGCTAGTTAGTGGGGAAAATAAGACCAGAACCCAAGACACATGGATCTCAGCATGCACTTTTTGAACAGGTGGACCAAAGCAGTGCTCAGAGAAAAGTTGTCTCCAGTACACCTGTGCATTCTCTTTTGACCACCCCACACACACAGCCAAGGCTCAAGCTACACAGCCTGCTCAGTGTGCTCTGAGCACTGACTCCTTTTCCTGTGCTTTTCTTGATGTTGACTTCTCTGCTTGTAATCTCTCCCTGCCTCACACGTGTGGTGAAATCCTATCTCTGAAGAGAGCCAACTCAAATGCTATTCCTCTACAAAGTCTTCTCTGATTTCACTAATCAACACTCACCCCTATGCCAAACACAAATGATCACTCTCCACTCTGAGTTCCCAAGACATTTGATTTGTATATTCCTTGTGACAACACTTCCTACTTTGTGTTATAGCTATGATTTACCCTCATATTAGAATATAAGCTTCTTACAGTCAACAAAACAAAGAGGCAACCTAAGGAATGGGAGAAGATATTTGCAAATGACACTACAGACAAAGGGCTGATATCCAAGATCTATAAAGAATTCCTCAAACTTAACACACACAAAACAGATAATCATGTCAAAAAATGGGCAGAAGACACAAGCAGACACTTCTCCAAAGAAGACATATGAATGACTAACAGACACATGAAAATAAGTTCATGATCACTAGCCATCAGGGAGATTTAAATCAAAACCACATTGAGATACCATCTTACACCAGTTAGAATGGTCAAAATTAACAAGACAGTAAACAAGTGTTGGAGAGAATGTGGAGAAAGGGGAACCCTCTTACATTGCTGGTGGGAATGCAAGTTGGTACAGCCACTTTGGAAAACAGTATGGATATTCCTTAAGAATTCTTGGATCAACCAAGAGATCAAAGATGAACTTAAACAATTCATGGAAACCAATGAGAATGAAGACACTTCGGTCCAAAACCTATGGGATACAGCAAAGGCGGTTCTAAGGGGGAAATACATAGCCATCCAAGGCTCCCCCCCAAAAAAAATTGAAAAATCCAGAATACACCAGCTGTCTCTACACCTTAAAGACTTGGAGAATCAACAAATCAAACCAACTCCACATGAAAGAAGAGAAATAATCAAGATTAGAGCAGAGATCAATGAGGTAGAAACCAGAGATACAGTAGAATGTATCAATGAAACTAGAAGCTGTTTTTTTGAAAGAATCAATAAGATCGATAAACAATTGGCCACACTAATCCAAAAGAAAAGAGAGAAAGCCCAAATTAATAAAATTATGAATGAAAAGGGAGAGATCACAACTAACACCAAGGAAGTAGAAACAACCATCATAAATTATTACCAACAGTTATATGCCAATAAGCTAAGCAACCTACATGAAATGGATGCATTCCTGGAAAACTATAAACTCCCAAAATTGAACCAGGAAGAAATTGACAACCTGAATAGACAGATATCTAGTAACAAGATTGAAGCAGTGATCAAAAACCTCCCAAAAAACAAGAGCCCAGGACCTGACGGATTCCCTGGGGAATTCTACCAAACTTTCAAATAAGAAATAACACCAATTCTCCTGAAGCTGTTCCAAAAAAATTGAAGCAGAAGGAAAACATCCAGACTCTTTTTATGAAGCCGGCATTACTCTGATCCCCAAACCAGGCAAAGACCCTACCAGAAAGGAGAATTTCAGACCAATATCACTGATGAATATGGATGCTAAGATTCTCAACAAGATCCTAGAAAACAGGATCCAGCAGCACATTAAAAAGATTATCCACCATGACCAGGTGGAATTCATCCCTGGGTTACAAGGATGGTTCAACATTCGCAAATCAATCAATGTGATAGAACAAATCAATAAGAGAAGAGAGAAGAACCACATGGTTCTCTCAATTGATGCAGAAAAAGCATTTGACAAAATCCAGCATCCGTTCCTGATGAAAACGCTTCAAAGTATAGGGATAGAGGGAACATTCCTGAACTTCATAAAATCTATCTATGAAAGACCCACAGCTAATATCATCATCAATGGAAAAAGCTTGCAGCCTTCATGTTGAGATCAGGAACACGACAAGGACGCCCACTCTCACCACTCTTGTTCAACATAGCATTAGAAGTCCTAGCAACAGCAATAAGACAACAAAGAGAAATAAAAGGTATCCAAATTGGCAATGAAGAAGTCGAACTCTCTCTCTTCACAGATGACATGATTCTTTATATGGAAAACCCAAACGACTCCACCCCCAAACACTAGAACTCATACAGCAATTCAGTAACATGGCAGGATACAAAGTCAATGTACAGAAATCAGTGGCTTTCTTATACACTAACAATGAAAATACAGAAAGGGAAATTAGAGAATCGATTCCATTTACTATAACACCAAGAACCATAAGATACCTGGGAATAAACCTAACCAAAGAGGCAAAGAATCTGTACCCGAGGAACTACAGAACTCTCATGAAAGAAATTGAAGAAGACACAAACAGATGGAAGACCATTCCATGCTCTTGGATCGGAAGAATAAACATTGTTAAAATGTCTATACTGCCTAGAGAAATCTATACTTTTAATGTCATTCTGATCAAAATTCCACTGGTATTTTTCAAAGAGCTGGAGCAAATAATCCTAAAATTTGTATGGAATCAGAAGAGACACTGAATTGCTAAGGAAATGTTGAAAAACAAAAACAAAACTGGTGGCATCACGTTACCTGATTTCAAGCTTTTCTACAAAGCTGTGATCACCAAGACAGCATGGTACTGACATAAAAACAGACACATAGACCAGTGGAACAAAGTGGAGCGCCCAGATATGGACCATCAACTCTATGGTCAAATAATATTCAACAAAACAGGAAAAAATATACAGTGGAAAAAAGACAGTCTCTTCAATAAATGGTGCTGGGAAAATTGGTCAGCTATATGTAGAAGAATGAAACTCGACCATTCTCTTACACCATACACAAAGATAAACTCGAAATGGATAAAAGACCTCAACGTGAGACAGGAATCCATCAGAATCCTAGAGGAGAACATAGGCAGTAACCTCTTCGATATCAGCCACAGCAACTTCTTTCAAGATATGTCTCCAAAGGCAAAGGAAACAAAAGCGAAAATGAACTTTTGGGACTTCATCAAGATCAAAAGCTTCTGCACAGCAAAGGAAACAGTCAACAAAACAAAAAGGCAACCCACGGAATGGGAGAAGATATTTGCAAATGACAGTACAGACAAAAGATTGACATCCAGGATCTATAAAGAACTCCTCAAACTCAACACACACAAAACAGATAATCATATCAAAAAATGGGCAGAAGATATGAACAGACACTTCTCCAATGAAGACATACAAATGGCTATCAGACACATGAAAAATTGTTCATCATCACTAGCCATCAGGGAGATTCAAATTAAAACCACATTGAGATACCACCTTCCACCAGTTAGAATGGCCAAAATTAGCAAGACAGGAAACAACTGTGTTGGAGAGAATGTGGAGAAAGGGTAACCCTCTTACACTGTTGGTGAGAATGCAAGTTGGTGCAGCCACTTTGGAGAACAGTGTGGAGATTCCTCAAGAAATTAAAAATAGAGCTTCCCTATGACCCTGCAATTGCACTACTGGGTATTTACCCCAAAGATACAGATGTAGTGAAAAGAAGAGCCATCTCTATCCCAATGTTTATAGCACCAATGGCCACAGTTGCCAAACTGTGGAAAGAACCAAGATACCCTTCACCGGACAAATGGATAAGGAAGATGTGGTCCATATACACGGTGGAGTATTATGCCTCCATCAGAAAGGATGAATACCCAACTTTTGTAGCAATATGGATGGGACTGGAAGAGATTATGCTGAGCGAAATAAGTCAAGCAGAGAGAGTCAAGTACCATATGGTTTCACTTATTTGTGGAGGATAACAAAGAACATGGAGGACATGGGGAGATGGAGAGGAGAAGGGAGTTGAGGGAAATTGGAAGGGGAGATGAACCATGAGAGACCATGGACTCTGAAGAACAACCTGAGGGTTTTGAAGGGGCAGGGGGTGGGAGGTTGGGGGAACCAGGTGGTGGGTAATAGGGAGGGCAAGTACTGCATGGAGCACTGGGTGTGGTGCAAAAACAATGAATACTGTTACATTGAAAATAATTTTTTTTTAAAAGTCAAAAAAAAAAAAGAAACTAAAAGTAGGGCTATCTTATGACCCTGCAATTGCACTACTGGGTATTTACCCCAAGATACAGATGCCATGAAAAGACGGGCCATCTGTACCCCAATATTCATAGCAGCCATGGCCACAGTCGCCAAACTGTGGAAAGAACCAAGATGTCCTTCCTCAGACGAATGGATAAAGAAGATATGGTCCGTATATACCATGGAATATTATGCCTCCTTCAGAAAGGATGAATACCCAACTTTAACTTTTGTATCAACATGGATGGGAGTGCAGGAGATTATGCTGAGTGAGATAAGTCAAGCAGAGAGAGTCAACTATCATATGGTTTCACTTACTTGTGGAGCATAAGGAATAACACAGAGGACATTGGGAGAAGGAGAGGAGAAGTGAGTTGGAGGAAATTAGAGGGGGAGACAAACCATGAGAGACTGTGGACTCTGAGAAACAAACTGAGGGTTTTGGAAAGGAGGGGGGTGGGCGTTTGAGTGATCCTGGTGGTATTAAGGAAGGCATGAATTGCATGAAGCACTGTGTGTAGTGCATAAACAATGAATCTTGGAACACTGAAAAAAATAAAATAAAGTTAAAAAAGATACTAAAAAAATGAAGGAAACTTCAAAAAAAAAGAATATAAGCTTCTTTTATTTAAGATTTTATTTATTTATTTAATAGACAGAGATCACAAATAGGCAATGAGACAGGCAGAGAGAGGGGGGGAAATAGGCTCCCTGCTTAGCAGACAGCCCAATGCAGGACTTGATCCCAGGACCCTGAGAAAATGACCTGAACCAAAGGCAGAGGCTTAACCCACTGAGCCACCCAGGCACCCCAGAATATAAGCTTCTTAAGGGAAGGGCATTCATTGTCTTATCTTTTTTTAAAGAAATTTATTAATTCATTTGAGAGTTAGAGTGAGAGAGAGCACAAGGTAAGGAGGGGCAAAAGGAGAGAGAGAAGCATATGTCCTCCTAGCAGGGATCCTGATGCAGGGCTGGATCCCAGGACCCTGAAATCATGACCTCTTCCAAATGTACATGCTTAACCAACTAAGCCACCCAGGCTTCTGTTATCTTTTTTTTTTTTAATGTATAATGAACATACAGTGCTTTTG
This sequence comes from Meles meles, assembly GCF_922984935.1. Taxonomy (NCBI): domain Eukaryota; kingdom Metazoa; phylum Chordata; class Mammalia; order Carnivora; family Mustelidae; genus Meles; species Meles meles. The sequence goes on from NC_060072.1 coordinate 64,122,839, forward strand.
TATTACTGCCAGGTGTACAATACAGTGACTTAACAATTCCACATATTTCTCAGTGTTCAAGATCAGTGTATTCTTAATTCCCTTTATTTAGATCACGCATTCCCCTACCCATCTCCTCTTTGGTAACCACCAGTTTGTTCCCTGTATTTAAGAGTCTGGGGTGTTTTGTTTTTGTTTCATTTTGTTACTTATTTGCTTGTTTGCTTTGACTTTTTTCTTCTTATTTTTTTAATTCTTAAAATCTACATTAAAGTGAAAACATATGGCATTTGTTTTTCTCAGACCGACATATTTCAATTAACATTATACCCTCCCACTCCAGCCATGTTTTTATAAATGGCAAGATTCCATTCTTCTTTACAGATGAATAATGGTCCATTGTATATACATAACACCACATATTCTTTCTCCGTTTGTCATAGGGGTGCATATATCTTTGCAAATTCATGTAACAAAAAATGCTTGTGCACAGAATAGGAAACCATCAACAACCAAAAAAAAAGCAACCTATGGAATGGGAGAGGATGTCTGAAAGTGATATATCAATAAAGGCTTAATATTCAAAATACATAGAGAATTTACACAACTCAATGCAAGAAACCAAATAATCCAATTAAAAAATGGGCAGAGACCTGAATGGATACTTTTCCAAAGAAGACATACAGATGACCAACAGACACATGAAAAGACTATTAGTATCACTAATCATCAGGAAAATACAAATTAAAATGTCAATGAGATATCACTTTATACCTGTAAAGACATATAAATAGAAAATATAAGAAAAACAAGTGTTGGTGAAGATATGAAGAAAAGGGAACTCTCCTGCATTGTTAGTGGAAATGTCAATTGATACACACACTATGCAAAACACAATGCAAGTTCCTCAAAAATTTTATTTTTTATTCTTTTTAAAGATTTTATTTATTCATTTATTTGAGAGAGAGAGATCACAAGCTGGCAGAGAGGCAGGCAGAGAGAAAGGAGGAAGCAGGCTCCCAGCTGAGCCGACAACCCGATGCGGGGCTCGATCCCAGGACCCTGAGATCATGACCTGAGCCGAAGGCAGAGGCTTAAACCACTGAGCCACTCAGGCGCCCCAGTTCCTCAAAAATTTTAGAACAGAATTACACTATGATCCAGTAATTCTGCTACTGGATATTTTCACAATTAAGTTCTACATTCAATGTGAAACTTCAACTCACCAGCCTGAGATCAAGAATCAAGTTCTGACTGACCCAACTAGGCACCTCCTTTCCTAGTGTATATTTAACCAAAGAAAAAAAAAGCATTTCTCAAGTTTCTTTTATTTGTTTCAAAGAGTTTATTTATTTATTTGAGAGAGAGAAGGTGAGAGAGACCATGAGCGAGGAGAAGGTCAGAGGGAGAAGCAGACTCCCCATGGAGCTGGGAGCCCAATGCAGGACTCAATCCCAGGACTCGGGGATCATGACCTGAGCCAAAGGCAGCCGTCCAACCAACAGAGCCACCCAGGTGTCCCTTCAAGTTTCTTTTAATACTAATTTTTAATTTTATTTATTTATTTATTTATTTATTTATTTTTCTTTTTAAAATTTTTTTTAAATTTAATTTTATTTTTTTCAGTGTTCCAATATTCATTGTTTATGCATCACACCCAGTGGTCCATGCAATTGTGACCTCCTTTATACCACTACCAGAATCACCCAACCCCCCACCTTGCTCCCCTCCAAAACCCTCAGTTTGTTTCTCAGAGTCCACAGTCTCTCATGGTTCATCTTCCCCTACGATTTCCCCCAATTCACTTTTCCTTTCCTTCTCTTAATGTCCTCTATGTTATTCCTTATGCTCCTTTTTAAAGAGGCAGTAAGCTTTTATAGACACAGTTGAAAGTAGACAATTTTTTTTGCCCTTGTTTTTTTTTATTTTATTTCTTTTCAGTGTAACAGAATTCATTGTTTATGCACCACAACTAGTGCTCCATGCAATACATGCCCTCCATAATACCCACCACCTGGTTCCCCCAACCTCCCACCCCCCACCCCTTCAAAACCCTGAGATTATTTTTCAGAGTCCATAGTCTCTCATGGCTCATCTATCCTTCGAATTTCCCTCAACTCCCTTCTCCTCCCCATCTCCCCATGTCCTCCATGTTATTTGTAATGTAGACAATTTTTTAAAAAAGGAGAAAGAGCAAAGGCACATCCTTCACTTTACCATAAATAAGGTGAACATCAACACCCAAATCCCAAGGGAGGCCTAGTTCTCCATGTGCAAACAGTACTCCCTATTATTGTGCAGGGGAACCAGATGGCATTCAGGCATGATAATGTCAAACCAAACATGTACTGACACTGCTGAGTTCGAGCATGACCCCTTAAGTGGGGTTAAGAGACCAGGCTTTGCTGGATGCCATAGATGAAGTAGAGAGCAAACCCAATCAGCAACCAGATACCAGCTGGGGCGCAGGTGGCAGCTGTCACCTGCATCATAAGGCAAACATTCACAAAGATGCTTAAGAGTGGGAGGAGAGGCACAGCAGGGACCTTAAAGGACAAGGAAGTGGAGGTCTGTGGCTGCCTCCAGATGACCTCACTAGTCCCAGTGATGAGCACAAGGATGAGCACAACCATGGTGGTGGGCACTGGGTCTCCAGAAAGCAGACCTGGCCACTGGGCCAGCACCAGGCAGAGGAGAGTCAGCAGCAGAGCAAGCAGTGAAGAGCAAACACAGACAATCTGGCCAGAGAGTGGGCTGGGGGTGGGGATGCCTGGAAAAAAATAGTCCCTGTGAACTCAGCTTCTCTGCTGCAGGTGCGGTCTCCTCTTGCATCTGTGCTCCATTTCCCCCATTCTCTTCCTGCACTTGTGCTTCTTTTCCCCCATTCTGCTCCTGTACCTATGCTGTATTTCCCCTATTCCTCCTCTCAGGATGATACCTGAGGATGAGAACCACCAGGGAATAAGATATGAGGGTCCCAATAGATCTGAGGTCCAGAAAATCAGTGAGTCCAAAGAAGAATACCATGATTGCTGTGACAATGCCAAAGATCAGTGTTCATGATACGGGCATATGTGCCAGTACGGATCCTGGCAAGAAAAGGAAACAGGAGGTGATCCTTTGCCATCATCTATATCATCCTATGTATGGGGAACATAAATCCCCAATAGATGCCAATGAAAATACTACAATAAATTGCAAAATCTATAACATAGTAGGCAGGGACACAGCCAAGATGGAATAATGCCTCAGGCAAGGTACTCCCAGGTTGAAGCTGGTACTAAGGAACCAAGAGTGTAAGTGCTGCAGAGACACAAAAATACACAAAAAGCAGATGAGCAGTGAAACCACAAGGCCCTTGGGGATAGAACACATGGGATTGTGTGATTCTTTGACTCTGCTAACAATAACGCTGAAACCTATAAATGCATAGAAACAGTTAGCTGTTTCACGGAGAATTCCCTGGAAGCCAAAAGGCATGAATCCTCCAGAGCCCAGAAAGCCCAAGCTAGAGGTGTCCTTGAGCCTGGCCTTTATGTTGTCCTCGAGTCTGGCCTTTATGTTGTCCTCTTCTGTGAGCTTCCAGTTGCACAGGTCCCCTTTAACAAAACCAGAGATGATGACAAAACCAAGTACCAGAAGTTTCACCAATGTAAACATTTTGAAAACTATATAGATCTCATGATACCTCAGTTTTTTAATTTCTGTGAGCAACAAAAGAAGAACCACAGCAAAATAACCTAGATTGTCTGCAAAGACTTGGAGAACATGTTGTGAAATGCTCTCATGCAGGTCTCAGATCTGGTTCTCAATTTAATATCCATGCCTTAACCACAATGAATGCATCATCAACAAAGGAGAGGATGAGATTCCAGCCTGTGATGAAGGCCTAGATTTCACCTGTGGTGAAATGGGTGTAGAGATATGCAGAGTTAGAATGGGGAACACAGGCACTAAACTCTGCATAGCATAGTCCAGCCAACAATGAAGTTAGGCCAGCCACCAAAAAGCAGATCACAATGGATGGTCCTGCTTGATTACCTACCACCTCATTAGCCAGGAAATACATACCTACAACCACTGTGTGGCCCACACCCAGGGCCACTAGATCCAGAGTGCTCAGTCTTCTGCCGAATTCAAACTCAACCACCTTTTGCTCCAGTGGACGTCTGTGTACCAGCTTTTGACTTAATCTATGAAGTGCCTGACACAGCATTCTAGCTGGAATTGAGGAAGATTCTAAAGATCAGAGAGCTATAGCAAGCCCAGGAGCCAGGAGTGTTGGGTCTGGATCAGTGAGACTGAGTTAAGCCAAGTTGGACAGGGATTGCCAAGGTCCTCTGCTCAGGCTTCAGAGGTGCTGCTTCATATTTCATCTGGTATATGTTATCCTTCCATAATTCCTAGGGAAATAATAAATATTTCCTGAACAATGATGTTCAACCAACCATCCAAAATTCAAAATTCTCATGTAGCTTGTTGCAGCCCAAGTATCACAGAAACTGACACCAAAAGACCTATAGGAAAATCAATCCTACTTTACCACCAGAAAAAGTATCCTATACCTCCCAACAGGATGCTTTTTTAAATTACATTTTTTCAGTAGACTCCAAGCCCAACATGGAGCCCAAGATGTCTCCCAATCTCACAAGCCTGAGATCAAGAACTGGGCTGATATGAAGAGTTGGACTCTCAACTGACTAATTTTCCTGGGCACCCCAATATTTTCTCTTTTTTTTACACAGCACATGACATAATCCTATTTGAGTTCATAAGTGATGTAGTTTCATATACTAATTAAGTGGTAAGACACAACAGGATGTGATGGTGTTGTGTAAGAATTCAAACATAGGATGTGTGTGCAGTGCTTCAGTTATGACACATTAACTCATGGACTAGAGGCCTCCCTGCAATTACAGACCCATTTTTTATATATTGTCAGGGATGAAAATACATATACTTGTCTCTTGGTCTTGAACTCTTAGACCTAGTATCTGCTGCCCAAGGATTGATGTCAATTTGGCCCCCCTTTTCCTCATTCTGCATCATTCATTTATGTATAGTGATGACAAAGAACATACAGTTCACTCCTTTCCTTTCCACCGAGGCCTACATGGGCACTGTGAACCCAGAGGAGGAGGGAGAAAGGGCCAGAGCCTTCATTACTACCTGCAAGGAGAGGACCAGGATGCCTGGGAAGGAAACACTGGAGAGATGGGGTCAGGAGTCAACCCTGGATTGGTGACTGAGAAGGGAAAGGAGGCAAAAAGGCTGTATTGTGAATTCTGACATTCAATAAACTTCACCCAAAGCAACCAGACAAAAATTCACTACCTTTTTTCATACCCATAGTTATGACAGTGTGATGGTTAGGGAGAAAAGAAGTAAGTCACCTAGCTCAGGGGTTCACAACCTAAACAGATTCTCTGTCTCCTCCCTCTCTAGGTTCCAGCTGAGAAGTTGAGCTCACCTCTGCAGACAGTCTCCTCACTGGCCACACTGTATTCCAGACACACACTGCACCATCTGTGATGTCAGCTGTTAGGGGTCTGGAGAAACTGCCTTGCTCTGTGAGCTTGTATTAAAACACTAATATGCAACATCTTATGCATTTTTCACAAGGAGTTATTTTTAACTCACTCAAACTGTTATCTGAATGTTTTCTTAAAGAAAGAATCCTGCATGTGGTTCCCTCTTCCTCCTCCTCCCCTGCTGCTCTTCAAATGGCCCCTTACTCTAGGGGAACAAGGTTTTGGATGAACAACTCACAGCAATGCTCAGGAAATGGATAATACAAAACAGAGAAAACAAACTCATGCAGGCCCTACTCTCATTCTACTCAGGCTGTGGAAAGACAGTCAAGGTAAGACTGACACAAAGAAGTAGAGGAGAGCAAAGAAAATAAATTGCTTCTGATACAGATTATCCAGGAAGGTGTGGACTGGAGGTAACATTTAAATTGTACTGTGATGGTTGTGTACCATTTCACTGTCAGATATTGAGAGGATGGAATTCCAAGGAAAAGATTAGCTACTAGGATGAATTTCTTAACTTTGGGCATCATTTGATATTGAACTTTTGCTCATAATGATAGAATGAAATGCAAGGACCAGTGAAATTCAAGGTAAAACTATGGAATCTGGAGACTTTGAATACAGAAGACAGGAGTCAGGACCTGGGTTCCAGCTCAGGGTCCATTTATCCCCATTCCTCTTGCACCTGATTTCAGTAAAGTGGTGTGAAGTTCAAATGGGACAGGATACCCAGTATGTCTCCATCTGTATGTCTCCCACCTTCTCTCTTCCTCCACTGAGTTCTTGATGAGCAATGAAAGGATTTCTTAATCTCATTACCGAGAATAGCACAAAGCACAGAAAAGCATATACGATACTAATTAAATTAGGTGATTTGTATACCTGGGGAAAGAGAGAAACAGCTCCTCCTTCCATCTCCACAGTCCATTTTCCTAGATCTTCTGACACTATATGTTAATAAATATCTATATTTTCTCCTTCTCTGGACAGATATGCTGTGAAATGTCAGATGGAATGTTTGTCATAAAAATCTCTCATAAAATGTTCTTCTGAGCACTGTCATTGGAAGGTAGAGGAGGAGGTTCCTATGCTCTGTCTTCCTTCAAACCTTGTGCAGGTCATTCTGCCTCCTGCTTATAGAAGCTTTACTTCAGAATTTTTAAAGATGTAAACAAAGTAAAGAGTAAAACAAACAGTCAACTCTTCTTACCAGTCTTGCAATTTTCAAAGCTCATTGCTTTTTTATGAAATTGTTTTCATGGATGACTAGTATCTCACAATCCCAACTCTAGTTTCCTTAATTAGTATAATTTTTAATTCTTTTCTTTCTGGGATGGCTTAAGTACAGAGTCCTACTTGGAAGCAAAGAAGATAATAAAGTAGCTTCTCTTAGTACCTTCCATGAGGGGGTTCTAGGAGAGGGGAGGTGGTTATGCGGGTGGTGTACATACAGGGGTATCTGTGTATTAGGCTGGAAAGAAAGGTAATGAGGGCGTTGCCTCTGGCTGCTGTTTGTCTTTCTCTGCAAAACTGGTCTGATTGTGTCAGATGTATAGGGGCTCCAAGTAGCTCAGCATCTTAGCCATAAACTCCTCAGAAAGAAAATTCACTGATGGTTTCTTGAGAGGTAATGAAAATAAATATCATAGTTTGGTACAAACAAACCAAACAGGGTTTGTGTATACACACACACACACACACACACACACCATACTCACAGAGTCTAACAAATATGCTCATATTTATAGACCTACCAAAATAAACATATCCAACTACTTGGTGCATATTTCCATTCAAATTCTAACATATGTGCACATAGTAGGTACACACACGACTTTGACATACACACATGATTCGTCCCCTTTCCAAGCTCCTCACTGCAGTTTGGGCCATAGTGAAGGTGAAGGAGAGAACATCTAAGTGTGAGTTATATGTGTCATTAAGTGTGTTTCTGACCATTTGCCACATCAAATAGAAATTATTTTTTCATTTTTCACTATTTGTAATTGTCCACTGCCTTCAGTTACCTTTACGCCATCACGTTTCAGTGATCATCTATCCCTTACTGAGTGGCTACTCCATGAAGTGTATAGCCTTTGCTCGATCTTAGTACAGATTCTGGCTTCATCACTTACTCTTTACAAGTGACTTAACCTTTCTGAGCCTTGGTTTCAACTTATGTAATGTGAGCATAATAATACTCACCTTAAAGAAATTTTGTATTAAATAGGTGATCATGTAAAGTGTTTGGTACAAAATATAGGGCATAGTACTAAACAAATGGCTGTAATTATCGTCATCACTTTAGGGACATTGAAGATAAAAGACATCATATATAAAAAAGATGTTCTTTCCTTAGGAGGTTTTTAAATCTCATCAAAGAGACAAGCTAAATACACTGTGAAAGGGAGGCCATAGAAACATAAAATACTTATTTAAACCCTGACATGCAAATTATTCTCCTAAATCCAAGACCTGTTTTAAAATTTGTAGCAGATTTCAATGCTCTATGAAGATTGGTGTTTTTCTTCTGTCACTCATCATTCCTATGCCTCACCACCTTACATACTCCCACACGTTCACCCCAGCCTTTCATTTCAGGAGTTGATTGGAGAATTCTTGGGGTGAAAATATTTTTTTGGAATTCATTTCGTACATTTCCCTGTTTCTGAGTAGGAGCCCTTCTGTGATGTTCCAAACCCAAGTGAGATAGCCAGGCACAGGGCCAGAGGGCCTGCACTCTCCCATCTCCCCTGTCACCCTCTAATCTCAGTAAATTCACCCTTCTGTTCCATCTCTATCTGTTTTCCTTCAATATTGTCTCCCTTTATCACTCATTCTGATTGGAAATGAGGTACACAAACTCTCCAAATCGTAAGAAAATTCTCAAAATCTCAAAACTCTCACCTGATAATATTATTTCATTTCCTGTCACTCCAGATCTGTGGAATTATAGGGCTCTTATGTTTTGTTATTAACCCATTAAAAAGTCATCAAACGATCCCTCAAAAAGTATCAGTTTGGTCCCTACCAGGGTATAACCCCTCATGCACTCATCTGATACCTCCTTAAAGCTTTTGAAAGATGAAAGTATCCTAATTTCCAGGACAAATAGTTAAGGACTCCTAGTTCAATTCCCCCATCCTCCATAGTCTCCTCAATTACTATCATCACATTATCATTCATTTGACAAGGGGACAGTACAAACCTGAGGTGGGGCATGACTAACACGACCTCCTCGATTCCTTTCAGGCCATGATATGAAATAAGGGTAACAGAATTGGCATCAGTCTTGATGCATTCAATGCTTGCCCCCAGGAGAGACCCCTGATGACCTGACAGACACCAGGAGTGGCACAGAAGGCATTTCCCCAAAGTGGGCAGAGTGCTAAACCCTGGCATAGTGACTGTCATGGGAGGCCTGGAGACAGGAGAGTAGCCATGGCCCACACTTCTCCCTCTTCCCAAATTCAACTTCCTCAGCCTAGGTCTCTCCTCTTGCGCTCCAAATTCCTAAGTTTCCAGACCTTCCATAGTGCTCATCTGAGGCCAGACACATATTATGGATTACCTGCATTTCTCAAACTGTAAAGAACACACAAATCATTTGGGAGCCTGTTAGAAATACAGCTTCGGTATCAGTAGGTCTAAGTTGGAGCATGAGATTCTGCATTTCTAACAAGCTCCCAAGGTGATACCCACATTGCTCCTTTATGTACCATATTTTTTTTAAGATTTTATATACTTATTTGAGAGAGAGAGAGAGAGAGAGATTGTGAACAAGGGGAAGAGGTGGACTCCCCACTGACCACGGAGACTGGGACTCAATACCAGGACCCTGGGATCATGACGTAAGCCAAAGGCAGACTCTTAACCAACTGAGCCACCCTGATGACCATGGACCATATTTTGAAGAGCAGGATCTAGATGACTGCAGTAGTTGCTACAAGTGTCTCCCAGAAACAATCCTTCTGTCCACATCCTTCTTCCTGTCTATCCTCCAGATAGCAATTAGAATCATATCTCATCCTTTTCTGATTCAGGAGTCTCACTCCATGGCACAATACACAATACAAACCTGGCTTGTAAATTCTCTTCAAGTGTGGGAACACATCCCTCACAAGTCTCATCTTTCATGACTCTTAAAGGTCCATATAACCCAGAATTACTGTCCTATTTCTTTTCCAACTCACCTATTCCCCCTCTTATATCCCAAGTTGCTCCATAGGCATCCTCCTCCAGGAAGTGTCTCTTAACCAATATCTCTTTCCCAGTTTTTACTCTCACCTTCCTTTCAAAGTAATGATGCCTTAGTCTAACATCCATTTATTAATTCCTCCCATGTTTGTCCATTTTCCTCCTTATTTGGGGTGTAAATTCTCTCTCCCTAAACAATCTTAGATGCTATTGTAAGATTTTTACTCCAATCTCTCAAAAAGTATCTAAGGGAGTCGGTAGTATATGGGTAACCCTGCCTCTAGCAGGCTTCCCTGGAGTCACCCACTCCCTATTGGGAATATGGGAAATTCCACAAGTAACAAAGTAGCCTCCTATCCTTTTCTCCTAGGGGCCTGCCCTGAAAAGGTCTATATAAACACAATAGAAAAGCCCTCCTATACCAAAGCATAAGACTCTGAGTGCATCAAGAAAGATGCGTGTTGGAGTGCCTGTGTGGGTCAGTTTGTTAAGTACCTGATTCTTGGTTTTGGGCTCAGGTCACAATTTCAGGGTCATGAGATCTAGCCCAGAGTTGGGCTCCTTGCTCAGCTTGGAGTCTTCTTAGTCTTCTCCCTTCTTCTCCCTCCCGCTCAGTCTCTACCCCCTGCTCCTGATGCAGGACTGCATGCTCGCTTGTTCTCTCTCAAATAAATATGTATGTATTTATAAATAATAAATTTTAAATTTGTATATATTTCTGTATCATTTATATAAATATATATCATATATAAACATATATAAATATATATTTATAATAAATAAATATAAATAAAATCTAATAGAAAGAAAGAGGAGAGAAAGGAAAGAGAGAAAGGAAAGATGGGACAGAAGGAAGGAAGGACAGAAGAAAGGACAGATGGAAGGATGGTTGGAAGGAAGGGGAAAGGCAGGGAAATAAACCTGTTGTGCTCCTGCTGGAGCCAGTCTCACCTTCAGGGATTCCCTGGAGTCAGAGCAGGTTGGACCCTCTATCAACTTCACTATTACAGGCCTGTCCCTATCATACATTGGAAGAGATAGAGCTGAACAGTGGAGGTCCTTTCAGGCATTCCCTTGTCCCAAGGCTATATTTTCCCTGTTACTTTTGAATGAACAACACTGTTCTTTGTTTCCCTCCCTTCATCTTTATAAATGGAGAGCCTTCAGCTGGAGTTTGGTTTTCAAAGTGGGATCCCTGGACTCTGGGAATGTCACCAGGCATCACCTAGGAACTTGTTAGAAAGACAAGTTCTGGGCCCCATCCAGATGTACTGAATTCCAAAAGCTGGGGATGGCACCCAACAATCTGTGTTCTTGTAAACACTCCAAGTGAGGTGGCACCCACTAATGTTGGAACACCACAGAACAGAGTACTAATCCTGGTCTCTTTCTACCCACCCCTTACTGAGACTTTGGTTAGCGAATTGAAGAGACAAACATGCCCAGCTCAGCCTCTTCATTTTTTGTTGGATTCCCTTTTTTATTCAGAACCATTATGCTGATAGGACACATGCATTCTAATTTAATAAAAGGAGATTCTCTGCTGTGTTAGGGAGGCAGAGGGTACTCAGCACTACTTGTGAAGAGGACTGTATATAATTTGGTGATGCAGGATTAGCAAGCCAATTAGGCTGCAGATCCAAAGCTGATGGTTTAATCATCTGATTCTATGTCATGATTATCAATAGGTTCCAAACACAGGAGGGGGAAATGGGGTGTTATATATTGGACCCCTACAGCTCCAAGTATGGGTTGTAGTGAAAAGTGGGCAAGATGCAGGTTCAGATGGTGTGTAGTAATAGAGAGACCTAGTTGAGAGAATTACAGGAACGAAGAATCAGAGGAATTCCTAGAATTTTTCAAGTAAATGGAACTTCAGAAATCAGTTGTGACCTCTTGCATTATGGATAAATAAGCAAAGCATGGAAGGAACTGAGAGGCTTGCCCAAGGTCATATTGCTAGTTAGTGATGGAAACCACTTGACTCAGGAAACCTGGTTCTTCACTGTACACTCTGTGAGCAGGTGGACCAAGGCAGACAACAGCAGAGAAACTTCACAGCCCAAGAATGAAGATAAGGCCAAGTAGAAGCAACAAACCTGGGGATTTTCAGCATGGGTATTGAGTTCAAAGCCAAAGTGCTTTGTGCTCAGAGGAAATCTCTGGCTCCAGTCCATGTTGCATGGTCTGTCGTCCCCTCACACAGCCAAGGCTCAAGCTACACATTCCACTCAGTGTGCTCTGAGCACTGTTTTGTTTTCTCATGCTTTTTGTAGTGACTTTCTTTCTGCTTACAGTATTTTCCTCTGTGTGTGCCCATGTGTGCCAAGTCCTATCCATTCATGGGGAGAGCCAACTAATCCCAATGCCATTCCTTTATCAAGTCTTCTGATTTCATCAATCAATCCTCATCTCTGTGCCAGCCACAAATGGTCGTCCTCCACTCTAAATTGACAAGACAATTTATTTGTATATTACTAATGATAACACTTTCTACTTTCTGTTACTCTATGCCTTACCCTTTGTATTAGAATATAAGCTTCTTAAGAGCAGAGGTTATATTTCATCTATTTTTTTGTCTTTTCCAGTTTCTTTCATTCTTTCTTTTTTTTTTCTGAAGTGTAATTGACATACAGTGTTGTCATATTATTCTCAGGTGTACAATATGATGATTCAACAATTCCACACATTTCTCAGAGCTCATCAAAGTAAGTGTACTCTAATAGTCTTCATTCCCTTTATCTATTTCACCCATCCCCTTACCCCAACCACTTTGGAAACCTCCAGTTTGTTCCTTGTGTTGAAGAGTATGTTTGGGTTTTTGTTTTCTCTCTTTTTAGTTTGTTATTTTTATTTTCTATATAAGAGTGAAATCATATATTTGTCTTTCTCAGCCTGACTTATTTCATTTAATGTATACTCTCTATGTCTATCTGTATTGTTATAAATGGTAACGTCTCAATCTCTTTTATAGCTAGGTAGTATTTCATTGTGTACGTGTGTGTATGCACATACTACTACATCTTCTTTATCCTTTCATCTGTCAATGGACGCTTGGGTTCCTTACATATCCAATTGTAAATAATGCTTCAATAATTAAAAGGGTGCATATGTCTTTTTGAATTCATGTAAGCACTTCTTCACAGCAAAGAAAATCATCAACAAAACAAAAAGGCAACCTATTGAATGGAAGAAGATATTGGCGAATAATATATCCAATAAGGGGTTAATACCCAAAAGACATTAAGAACTTACAAAAACACATGAAAAACAAATCCAATTTTAAAATGGGCAGAAGACCAAAATATTTTTCCAAGAAGACAAACAGATGGCCAACAGACACATGAAAGGATATTCAGCATCACTAAACTTCAGGGAAACATAAATAAAAACTACCCCGAATTGCTAAGGAAATGTTGAAAAACAAAAGCAAAACTGGTGACATCACGTTACCTGATTTCAAGCTTTCCTACAAAGCTGTGATCACCAAGACAGCATGGTACTGGCATAAAAACAGACACATAGACCAGTGGAACAGAGTGGAGAGCCCAGATATGGACCATCAATTCTATGGTCAAATAATATTCAACAAAACAGGAAAAAATATACAGTGGAAAAAAGACAGTCTCTTCAATAAATGGTGCTGGGAAAATTGGTCAGCTATATGTAGAAGAATGAAACTCGACCATTCTCTTACACCATACACAAAGATAAACTCGAAATGGATAAAAGACCTCAATGTGAGACAGGAATCCATCAGAATCCTAGAGGAGAACATAGGCAGTAACCTCTTCGATATCAGCCACAGCAACTTCTTTCAAGATATGTCTCCAAAGGCAAAGGAAACAAAAGCGAAAATGAACTTTTGGGACTTCATCAAGATCAAAAGCTTCTGCACAGCAACGAAAACAGTCAACAAAACAAAAAGGCAACCCACGGAATGGGAGAAGATATTTGCAAATGACAGTACAGACAAAAGGTTGATATCCAGGATCTATAAAGAACTCCTCAAACTCAACACACACAAAACAGATAATCATATCAAAAAATGGGCAGAAGATATGAACAGACACTTCTCCAATGAAGACATACAAATGGCTATCAGACACATGAAAAATTGTTCATCATCACTAGTCATCAGGGAGATTCAAATTAAAACCACATTGAGATACCACCTTCCACCAGTTAGAATGGCCAAAATTAGCAAGACAGGAAACAACATGTATTGGAGAGGATGTAGAGAAAGGGGAACCCTCTTACACTGTTGGTGAGAATGCAAGTTGGTGCAGCCACTTTGGAGAACAGTGTGGAGATTCCTCAAGAAATTAAAAATAGAGCTTCCCTATGACCCTGCATTTGCACTACTGGGTATTCATCCCAAAGATACAGATGTAGTGAAAAGAAGGGCCATCTGTACCCCAATGTTTATAGCACCAATGGCCACAGTTGCCAAACTGTGGAAAGAACCAAGATGCCCTTCACCGGACAAATGGATAAGGAAGATGTGGTCCATATACACGGTGGAGTATTATGCCTCCATCAGAAAGGATGAATACCCAACTTTTGTAGCAACATGGATGGGACTGGAAGAGATTATGCTGAGCGAAGTAAGTCAAGCAGAGAGAGTCAAGTACCATATGGTTTCACTTATTTGTGGAGCATAACAAAGAACATGGAGGACATGGGGAGATGGAGAGGAGAAGGGAGTTGAGGGAAATTGGAAGGGGAGATGAACCATGAGAGACTATGGACTCTGAAGAACAACCTGAGAGTTTTGAAGGGGCTGGGGTTGGGAGGCTGGGGAACCAGGTGGTGGGTAATAGGGAGGACACATATTGCACGGAACACTGGGTGTGGTGCAAAAACAATGAATACTGTTACACTGAAAAGAAATTTTAAAAAATAAAATACTGATAATAATAATAGTAATAATAATAATAATAATAATTTTTAAAATCTTCTAGAAAAAAAACTATAATGAAATATCCTTTTATACCTGTCAGAATACCTACATCTAGAAAGCCAACAAGTATTAGAGAGGATGTGGAGAAAAAGGAACCCTTGTGTACTCTTCTTGGGAATGTAAATCAGAGCAACCACTAAGAAAATGGTACCAAGATTCCTCAAAATATTAAAAATAGAATTACAATGTGATCCAGTATTCCCACTACTGGATATTTAATGAAAGAAAACAAAAACATTTTTTCTACTTTATTTTAGTTACAATTTTTTTAAGCCAGCAAGCAGCGACACACACAACTGAAAGGAGACAGAAAAAAAAGGCAGGGGAGGAAGAGTAAAGACACATCCTTCACTACACAATGAATACACAGCTCTATTAGTGTTCTCCCACCAAAATGCCATGGGAGGCATAGCTTTACATGTGCTCAGGAGTACTCTCCGTTGTTGCGCAGAGGAGCAGACAGCATTTGGGTGATGATGTCAAATTAAATATGTATTGGCACTGCTGAGTTCAAGGTCTAGAGTTTGGGCCCTAACTTCAGTGGGTCTGTGCAACCTGGCTGTGCTGGATTCCATACGCGAAGTAGATAACAAACCCAATCAGCATCCAGATACTAATTGGGGCCCAGGTGGTAGCTGACATCTGTGTCATAAGGCAAACATTCACAAAGATGCTCAAGAGTGGGAGGAGAGGCACAGCAGGGACCTTAAAGTGAAGGGGAGTAGAGCTCTGTGGCTGTCTCCAGATGACCCCAGTGATCCCAGTGATGAGCACCAGGAGCAGCACAACCATTGTGATCGGCACTGGGTCTCCAGAAAGCAGACCTGGCCAGTGAGCCAGCACCAGGCAGAGGAGAATCAGCAGCAGAACAAGCAGTGAGGAACAAACACAGACAATCTGGCCAGAGATTGGAGTGGGTGTGGGGCTGCCTGGAAAAAATAGTCCTCGTAGAGTCAGTTTGCCTGATGCAGGTGCAGTCTCCTCCTGCTCCTGTGCTTGATTTCCCCCATTCTCCTCCTGTATCTGTACTTCATTTCCCCCCTTCCTCCTCTCAGGCTGATACCGGAACATGAGAACACAAAAAGCCATCATGGAGTAAGTGAGCAGGGCCACAATTGACATGATGAGCAGAAGATCAGCAAGTCTGAAGAAGAATGCCATGATTGCTGCAATAATGCCAAAGATCACAGTGGCCATGACAAGCATGAAGGTGTCAGTATAGATTCTGGCAAGGACAGGGAACAGGAGGCCATCCTTTGCCATCACATATATCAACTGACCTATGGGGAACATATAATCCAAGATGCTGAGAGAAAGACTGCAGAGGAATAACAAAGCTACAACATAGTAGGCAGGAGCCCATCCAATATGGAGAAAAGCCTCAGGCAAGGTGCTCCCAGGTCGAATTTGGTAGTAAGGAACCATAAGTGTAAGGGCTGCAGAGACACCAAAATACACCAAAACACAGATGAGCAGTGAAATCACAATTCCCATGGGGATGGAACGCTTGTGGTTCTGGGCTTCTTCAACTCTGGTAACAATGTTATCGAAACCAGTAAATGCATAGAAACAGGTAGCTGATCCATGGAGAATCCCCGCAAAGCCAAAAGGCACAAATCCTCCAGAGCCCAGAGGGCCCAAGCTAGAGGTGCCATTGAGTTCATCCTTTCTGTAGTCTTCTTCTGTGAGCTTCCAGTTGTGCAGGTCCCCCTTAATGAAGCCAGAGATTATGACAAAACTGAGAATCAAAATTCTCACCAATGTGACCACTTTGGTTAACAGCATCGACTCCCTAAACCTCAAAGTCAGTAATCCAATGAGCAAAAACACAAGGCCCACAATAAAGAAAACTATAATCTTTGCAAGGACCTGGGGAAAATGCAATAAGATGTTTTCACTAAGGGCCTGAGAGACCTTGTACCCAAACATGTTGTCAAAAGTTGAAATCCAGGCAAAAACCATATTGGCTGTATCAGCAACACAAGAGAAGATGAGGTTCCAGCCAGTGATGAAGGCCCAGATTTCACCTACAGTAACATAGGTGTAGAGATATGCCGAGCCAGAAAGGGGAATCTGGGCACTAAACTCTGCATAACACAGTCCAGCCAACAATGAAGTTAGGCCAGCCACCAAAAAGCAGACCACAATGGATGGTCCTGCTTGATTGCTAGCCACCTCACCAGCCAGGATATACACACCTACACCCATTGTGCAGCCCACACCCAGGGCCACTAAATCCACAGTGCTCAGGCTTCTGTCAGAGTCAGTTGTAGCCTCATCTAGCATTCGTCTGCGTACCAGCTTTTGACCAAATCTGTGAAGTGTCTGACACAGCCTTCTAGCTGGAACTGAAGAGGATTCCATATCAGAGAGCTGTAGAAAGTGCAGGTTGCTGAATGTCTCAGGTCAGGTTCGGTGAGGCTGAGCTAAATGGAGTTGGGTTGGGGATGCCAAGTTCCATCGCTTCAAGCTTCAGGCTGCTGCTTCATATTTTTCTTATG
Organism: Meles meles; assembly: GCF_922984935.1. NCBI lineage: Eukaryota > Metazoa > Chordata > Mammalia > Carnivora > Mustelidae > Meles > Meles meles. Next base: position 64,140,013 of record NC_060072.1, read on the forward strand.
TGCTGTCGCTCCATATGCCTAAGTAAACAATAAATATTTACTGAGCAATGGTATTCAACCAGTGCTCAGAAGTCACATGTCAACTCTTGCAGCCTAAGTATCACAGAAACTAATACCAAAGACATCACAGAAGAAACTGGCAGAGCACCCAGGTGGCTCATTCATTAAACATCTCCCTTGGGCTCAGATCATGATCTCAGGCTCCTGGGATCGAGCCCCACATTGGGCTCCCTGCTTCTCCCTCTCCCACTCTCCCTGCTTGTTTTCCTTCTCTTGCTGTCTCTCTGCCAAATAAAAAAATAAAATCTTTTAAAAAAAAGAAAAAGAAAAATCAGCTGACTTTCCCCCAGGAAAGTGTCAACTACCTCCCCACATTCTCCTGTTGTGCACACCACATGACATAATCCTATTTGAGTTCATCTAAGTCATGTTGGTTCATGTACTAATTAAGCTGTAAAACACAACAGGGCATGAGTGTAGTGTGCAGTTATTCATATGCAGGATATGCGTGGTACTTGAGCATGAGTAATGACACATTAATTCACAGACTAGTGGGCTTTGTTATAATTACTGAATCATTTTTAAAATATCATCTAAGGTTAGAATACAGATATTGGTCCACTGGTCTTAAAACCCTTACCCCAGTTCCCCTGGGTGGCTCAGTTGGTTAATCAACTGCCTTCAGCTCCAGTCGTGATCCCAGGGTCCTGGGATTGAGTCCTGCATTGGGCTCCCTGCTTGGTGGGGAGTCTGTTTATCCCTCTGCTTCTGCCTCTCTCTCTGTGTGTGTCTCTCATGAATGAATGAATAAATAAATAAAATCTTTAAAGAAAGAAAACAAACCCTTACACCAACATCAGTTAGCCACGGTCGGGTGGCACTTTCCAACCACTTTCTCCTCATTCTGCATCATAATTTAGCTGTACTGATGGCCAAGAATGTACAGTCTTCCCCTTCCCTTTATCCACTTGGCCCACAGAGGCACTATGAACAGAGAGAAAGAGGGAGAAAGGGGCAGGGCCTTCATAACCACCTGTAAGAAAGAGAGGACCAGGCTATCTGGGAAGGAAATACTGGAGAAATGGTGGTAGCAGCCAACCCAGCATCCAGGACTGAGATGGGAGAGGAGCCAGGAAGATAGTTTTATGAATTTTGAAATTCAACACATCTCGCCTAAATCACCCAGGCAAAATTCACTATAATTTTCATGTCCTCAGCCATAAGAGTGTGATTCAAAGGGAGAAAAATAAGTCATCTAGCTCAGAAGCTCATGACCAAAACAATTGCTTCATTCTCTCCTCTCTGGGTTCCAGGAGAGAAGGTGAATTCACTTCTTTAGACTGTCTCCTCACTAGCCACATTGTGCCCTATACACACCCTGTGATGTCAGCTGCCAGGGTCCTGGAGAATCTGTCCTGCTCTGTGAACTTGTATTAAAACACTCACTTGTAACTCCCTATTAATTTTTCAGATGGAGTTATTTTTAACTCATTCAAAACATGCTCTCAGTATGCCAAACATATTTTCTTAATGGCGGAACTGGCATGAGGGTCCTTCTTCCCACTACTCTTCTACTACATTCAAATGGTTTCCTCCCCAGGGGAGAAAGGGTAGGGAGTAATAATTCATAGCCAAGACCCTCAAAGGAGTAGTGAAGAATGGAGAAAAGAAAGACACGCAGCCCCCACTACCCTCCCTACTCATGCTTTGGTTTGACAGAATTTTAGGAAATATTATCAGAGGATTTTAAAGATAGAAAGATCAAGTCAAAATTGAGAAGGTGTCTCTATAGTGATCAAAAGGAACCCTTGAGTTATGGGTCAGACCTTCTGTCTAGAAATCCATCTATCCAGACTCCTTATTTGCCACTTACCAGCTCCAGTGTTATGATTTACCAACAATAATGTGTGAAAGATAAGGAGAGCCAATTCTCCACTCATGGAACCTGTCTATATTAATAAATGTTACTGAGGTGTCCCCCCACTAGCCCCTAGGCTTCAAACTCTTCAATGGCTCCCCACTGCCTTTCCTTCATAGTCCATCCTTCCTTCATAATCTGACTTGAGCTAATTTCTCTAGCCTCATCTAGCCTCCATCAGAAAGAATGAATACCCAACTTTTGTAGCAACATGGATGGGACTGGAAGAGATTATGCTCAATGCAATAAGTCAAGCAGAGAGAGTCAAGTACCATATGGTTTCACTTATTTGTGGAGCATAACAAAGAACATGGAGGACATGGGGAGATGGAGAGAAGGGAGTTGAGGGAAATTGGAAGGGGAGATGAACCATGAGAGACTATGGTCTCTGAAAAACAACCTGAGGGTTTTGAAGGGGCGGGGGGTGGGAGGTTGGGGGAACCAGGTCGTGGGTAATAGGGAGGGCATGTATTGCATGGAGCAGTGGGTGTGGTGCAAAAACAATAAATACTGTTATGCTGAAAAGAAGTAAAAAAAAAGTGAGAAAAAAATTTGAATGGAAAACCTTGACTACCCATCATTCATGGCAGCTATAAGCCACACATAAGTGATAAAGAATTGCTTCTTTTTGAGGATGCTTGTTTTAAAAATATGAGAATGTCTTGAGTTATAGGCAACTAATAACCCATACACAGTTAGACAAACTTCATGTTCAGGCCCTATAATCCAGGCAGGATGTCCTAAGGCAGAGGTTCTCACTTTGGGGAACAGAGGGAGGCATAATGAAGACACCTGGGGACATTTTCAAACTTCAGATCCTCTCCCTAGGAGATTCTTGTCCACTAGCCCTGCACTTCCTGTGATTACTCTAAACCACACAAGTGACAAGAAATTATCCTCAATTTCATGGGGAAGAGATTCTAGAGTTTCCTTTAAAGGAAGGCAACAAAGTTGAGTCATTAGGAGTAAGGTTCTTCATGTAGACTGTTCAGGTTAAAATCACACCTCAACCTTCCATCTGGTGACTCTGGACTAATTAGTTCTCCTCCTGGGGCTTTAGTTTCCACAATAGTTGAATAGTCAAGTAAATACCACCTAGTATAGTTGTGAGGAGTAAGTGAAATGATGCCTGTAAAGTTCTTAGTTCAGTGCCTACAAACAATATGGACTTAATATAACTTACCTAATATTTAATATTGAAATCTGATCCAAAGTCCCCCAAAGTTGATAATACTTAGTTTTTATAAATGTCTAGCCTCAAAATCATCCACTAAACAGTCAATCCTGTTAGCCCTCATGAGACAATGAAACTAGTATATTCTATATAATTTTCCCTGAAGCTCAAAGGACTCTAACTGGATACCTTCCAACATGCTGTTCCTAAACATTTCGGGGTCCTAGGCTCACTGAGTTAGACCAGGAATCAAAAATGCAAGGCTCAAATACAATGATGATGATGATGATAATGATGATGATGGTAATAGTCTCTTTGCCTGAAGATGCCTCATCTTATTTCTGGAACAGGTAGTGCTGGGTACTATAGGTGTAAGAACAATGAACACTATGGCAGAATTCTGTATGTGAGGTTCTGGCCCTACCTCGTGACTACATGCACTCGGGAATTTGCTCACTCTCTCTAAGCCTCAGTCTCCTCAGCAAAAGGGACCTCACCTGACCTCCCTCATTGGATCAGCATGAGAATTCAGTGAGGAAATAAAAATCATCACACACTGTTGGTGGGAGTGTCACTGGGGCACCATCCTGAAGCGCTATCCCAGTGGAATTAAGAATGCACACACCCTCCCATGATGTGCACACCCTAAAGAGACTCTCTCCTGAGTCCATAAGGAGACCATGTGAGCACATTCATTACAGGATAGTTTGTGTCGGCTGAAAGTGGGAGCTGTGCCAGCAACTATTCCTAGAGGAATGTATAAGTAAAATGTGCCATGTGTGCACAATGAAATGCTACACAGCAGTAAGCGATAATAAAGCAGAATTACAGACAGCAATTTGGGTAGATCTCAGAAACTATGTTACATAGCAAAAGTAAAGACAGAATGAAATGTATGGTACAATGCCTTTTTTTTTTAGATTTTTATTTATTTATTTGAGAAAGAGCATGAGAGTTGGGAGGGGCCGAGGGAGAGAGAGGAGTAGGCTTCCCACTGAGCAAAGAACCCAGTGGACACTTGGGGTTCCATCCAAGATCCCTGAGATCATGACCTGAGCTGAAGGCAGATGCTTGACACACTGAGTCACCCAGGCACCCCTAGTACAATGCCTTTTGTGTACATTTAAAAGACAACCAAAAAACATTGTATATTTGTCACAGATACACATACATCTGTTAAAATGTCAGGACATACCTCTGTTCATTTTCCTCCACTGGTTTCCCTTTTCATTCAGAGTAAAGCTGAAGTCTGTATTTACAATGGCCTGTGAAGTCCAAGTATTTGTCACTGACCCAGATACCACTTAACCTTTGTTTCTCTCTCTTCCTACTCATTTCTCTCTAGGCACTGGGCTCCTAACCATTCTGGCATCCTAACATACCAAGTAAGACCCTACCTCAGGGCCTTTGAACTGGCTGGCCCCTATAAATGCATCACTTCTGGCCCAGATAGCCACATGGTTGCTCTCTTAACTGAATTTGGTGAAATAGCAGGATTATTGGCACAGCTTTCCTGAATCATCAAACACATAACTGCAATCTTCTCCCAACTACAGACAATAGACCTGATCCCCAGCCCTTATTTTTTTCCCCTATTACTTATCACTAAGATACTGTATGTTTTACTTATTTATTTCTTCATGACTTGTCTCACTGAAAAAGAATGTGAGTTCCAAGAAGCAGGGAGATTTTTCCCCACTCTTTTGATCCTGGCTGTATTTCCCATACCTATAATTGTGCCTGACACATAGTCATCACTGTATTTGTTGAATGGACAAGAATATGGGATCCTGGGTGGCTCAGTCATTAAATGTCTCCCTTCTGCTCAGATCATGATTCCAGGGTACTAGAATCAAGCCCCACATTGGGCTCCCTGCTCAGCGGGAAGCCCGCTTTTCCCTTTCCCACTCCCCCAGCTTGTGTGTCCTCTCTCACTGTCTCTCTGTCAAATAAATGAATAAACTCTTTTAAAAATAAAAAAAAAACTGTTAAAGAAAAAAAAGCCACCATGAAAATTGGGGCTGTGAATCAGACAACAAAAGGAAATTAAAGGCATCCAAATCGGCAAAGAAGAAGTCAAACTATCACTCTTTGCAGATGATATGATACTATATGTGGAAAACCCAAAAGACTCCACTCCAAAACTGCTAGAACTTGTACAGGGATTCAGTAAAGTGTCAGGATATAAAATCAATGCACAGAAATCAGTTGCATTTCTGTACACCAACAACAAGACAGAAGAAAGAGAAATTAAGGAGTCAATCCCATTTACAATTGCACCCAAAACTGTAAGATACCTAGGAATAAACCTAACCAAAGAGGATAAGAATCTATACTCAGAAAACAATAAAGTACTCATGAGAGAAATTGAGGAAGACACAAAGAAATGGAAAAATGTTCCATGCTCCTGGATTGGAAGAATAAATATTGTGAAAATGTCTATGCTACCTAAAGCAATCTACACATTTAAGGCAATCCCTATCAAAATACCACCCATTTTTTTCAAAGAAATGGAACAAATGATTCTAAAATTTATATGGAACCAGAAAAGACCTCGAATAGCCAAAGGAATATTGAAAAAGAAAGCCAAAGTTGGTGGCATCACAATTCCGGACTTCAAGCTCTATCACAAAGCTGTCATCATCAAGACAGCATGGTACTGGCACAAAAACAGGCACGTAGATCAATGGAACAGAATAGAGAGCCCAGAAATAGACCCACAACTCTATGGTCAACTAATCTTCGACAAAGCAGGAAAGAACGTCCAATGGAAAAAAGACAGCCTCTTCAATAAATGGTGCTGGGAAAATTGGACAGCCACATGCAGAAAAATGAAATTGGACCAGTTCCTTACACCACACACGAAAATAGACTCCAAATGGATGAAGGACCTCAATGTGAGAAAGGAATCCATCAAAATCCTTGAGGAGAACGCAGGCAGCAAACTCTTCGACCTCAGCCATAGCAACATCTTCCTAGGAACAACGGCAAAGGCAAGGGAAGCAAGGGCAAAAATGAACTATTGGGATTTCATCAAGATCAAAAGCTTTTGCACAGCAAAGGAAACAGTTAACAAAACCAAAAGACAACTGACAGAATGGGAGAAGATATTTACAAACGACATATCAGATAAAGGGCTAGTATCCAAAATCTATAAGGAACTTAGCAAACTCAACACCCAAAGAACAAACAATCCAATCAAGAAATGGGCAGAGGACATGAACAGACATTTCTGCAAAGAAGACATCCAGATGGCCAACAGACACAGGAAAAAGTGCTCCACGTCACTCGGCATCAGGGAAATACAAATCAAACCACAATGAGATATCACCTCACACCAGTCAGAATGGTTAAAATTAACAAGTCAGGAAATGACAGATGCTGGTGAGGATGCAGAGAAAGGGGAACCCTCCTACACTGTTGGTGGGAATGCAAGCTGGTGCAACCACTCTGGAAAACAGCATGGAGGTTCCTCAAAATGTTGAAAATAGAACGACCCTATGACCCAGCGATTGCACTACTGGGTATTTACCCTAAAGATACAAACGTAGTGACCCAAAGGGGCACGTGCACCTGAATGTTTATAGCAGCAATGTCTACAATAACCAATCTATGGAAAGAACCTAGATGTCCATCAACAGATGACTGGATAAAGAAGATGTGGTATATATACACAATGGAATACTATGCAGCCATCAAAAGAAATGAAATCTTGCCATTTGCAACGACGTAGATGGAACTAGAGGGTATCATGCTTAGTGAAATAAGTCAGTCGGAGAAAGACAACTATCCTATGATCTCCCTAATATGAGGACGTGGAGATGCAACATGGGGGGTTAGGGAGATAGGAGAAGAAGAAATGAAACAAGATGGGATTGGGAGGGAGAAAAACCATAAGTGACTCCTAATCTCACAAAACAAACTGAGGGTTGCTGGGGGGAGGGGGGGTTGGGAGAGGGGAAGTGGGATTATGGACATTGGGGAGGGTATGTGCTATGGTGAGTGCTGTGAAGTGTGTAAACCTGGCGATTCACAGACCTGTACCCCTGGGGATAAAAATACATTATATGTTTATAAAAAAAAAGAAATAAATAAAAAAAAATTTTAAAAATTGGGGCTGTGTATCTTGTATCCAAGGTTAGCAAAAATTATCCAAGAAAATCAAATGAAAATAGAATCTCTATATTTTCTCTTTCTGGTTGCATCTTCTCTAGAAGTCTGTGTCCAATCAGGGTCATTAATTTATTAATTCAACAAATATATTGGCCCTATTTATTCAGTACTATGGATAAAGCAGCAAAACAAACAAACAAAACAACCCACAAAAATCCCTCCACTCAAATTGCTTACATTCCTGTAGTAGGAAGCAAACAGAAAACAAAAAAAGTAATACAAATATATATTGTGCTGGATATGCAGCTAGTGCAGTAGAGAAAATGAAAGTAAGAAAAGGCTAGGATGTGCTCAGAGTGGGTTTTGTGATTTTAAAATGGGTGGTTCAAGACAGCCTCATGCTCACATTCTTGTGCAGCCCTCATGACCATCCATCATCAGAACTTGTTCATCTTCCTCAGCTGAAGCTTTGTACTCATTAAACAGTAACTCCCCATTCTTCCCTCCCCACAGCTCCTGAAGTCCACCATTCTACTTCGTCTATATGAATCTGACTACTCTAGGTGCCTTCTAAGTGAAATGCTACAATATGTCTATTTGTGACTGGCTTACTTCAATTAGCATAATGTTTTCAAGGTTCATCCATGTTGTAGCAGATGTCAGAATGTCCTTCCTGTCTAAGGATGAATAATATTACATTCTCTGTATGTCCTCCATCTTGTTTATCCATTTATCCACTCATAGGCATGTGAGTTGTTTCACCGATTAGCTATTGTGCAAAATGCTGTTATGAATATGGGTGCACAAATATCTTATGGAGTCCTTGCTTTCAAATACTTGGAATATATATCCAGAAGTAGGATTGCTAGATCACATGAATGAAGTATATTTAATTTTTTGAGAAATCACCAATTGAGAAATTTTCCACAGTGGCTGTACCATTTTACATTCCCACCAGGAATGCACAAACATCCCAATTTATCCACATCCTCATCAACACTCATGTTCCTTTGTTTTTGGTTTTGTTTTGTTTTGTTTTGTTTTGTTTTGTTTTTGATAGCCGCCATCCTAATAGGTGTGAAGTGGTATTTGTCTATTTTTGAGGAATAACAATGAGGCCCGTGGGGCCAGGACACAGTGAATGAGGGGGAAGCAGTAGGGAATGAGGTCAGAAATAAATCAGGAAGCCAGATCCTTCACCTAGAGTCCCTGAGTCACTGTGAGGACTTTGGTTATTACTCTTGGTGTGATGGAAACCCTAAAAAAGTGATAGGTTCACATGTTGTCTATCAATTTTCATGTTCTCAAAGCTAGATATTGGGCTCTCAAACTAAGGAAAGGCCTCCTCCCGGGATTGAAAATAGGGCATGAAGACAGGTTTTTCAGATCCTGTATGTATAGATATTGATGCTTCTGACAACACAATGAGGGCTGAACAAGCTGTGTGCTTCCATCTGTCTCCCTCTCCATGTGCCAAAGAAGAGATGCCACATAGCTACCCATGGGGGAGTGACATGATGGGTTGTTTTCACTGAAGCTGTTCAGTTTATGGATAAACTCTAGGCAGACTTCACAGGTTGCCTCAAATCATAGTCCCCAACTCATTTCCCTTCTCTGTGAGTGATTCAGGGGAGACAAGATGGCAGGGAAGTAGGAGGCTGCACCTTTTCAACCTGTACCCTAAAGTGAGCTGATAACCTACCAAAGAACTCTGATAACCCATGAAATCAACCTGAGATCAGAATTATACACGTCTGGATCTCTACGGGGGCAGAAGACACCAGTGGGCAGGTAAAGTGGAATGGGAATGTCAGACTGATATGGGAAGATAAACAAAAGGGGGAGGGAGCAACCAGAGGCAACAGATTGGAAAGTAATACCCCAATACGAGAGTGCCCTGTGACTAGGGACCAGCATTAACTTGGAGTCTGGTTGAAAGCACTCAAAAAGAGCAAAAGATTGTGGGGGGGGGGGGGATTGTGGGAATTGGGGCGGTCAGGGAAAGGGGCTTAAGTCCCTGGACCCAGGACAGCCTCCCCTGTCCTGAGTCTGTGCTGAGCCAGAGAGAGTGTGGCAGAGAAACCAGGTCTTGGTCCCTGAGTCACCAGCGCGCCTGAGAATGCATGGATCCAGCTCCTGTGAGGGGCTGGGAGCCTTGCCAGATGGCAGAACCTGAGACATGTGCGCCCCACACTCTCCCCCAGGAGAGGTGCGCGCCAGCCCAGCACTCTTAGACCCGGTGCTTGCCACCAGCGCTCTCGGACCCGGAAGGACCAGGCGCAGCCTGGCTCTCTCAGACTGAAAAGACCTGGCACTCCCATCCAGGCCAGCAGGAAAATCTCAGTGTGAGATCACTGCTTGGAACCTCTGTGGTGGTCTTGAGCTGCCCAGACAGCTGCCACCACCATGGTTTTGGGTACAAGGAGGAGATCCTGCATCCCCAGGGACCGCGACTCAGAACCTGCTCTGCCAGCCACTCTGCAACACCCACGGGGAGCAATCTGAGGCTTCTCTCTGAAAGGGAGGTCAGGGTGCAGCTTACTTTCCTCTAAACCTCCAAAAACCATCAAAAACTGTCAAGGCGAGAGAAAAAAAAACCGAACAAACAAACATAAAAACATCCAGAGAACAAAAGCCTAAAAAACTGGTTTCTCCAGAGCCCACCTCCTTGAGGGGGCCTGGAGGACTTAACTCAGGGAACATCATTGACTGAAAACCCACGTGGCAGACCCCTCCCCCAGAAAACCAATCAGGAAGGAAAAAAAAAAAAAGACGACAAGAGAACAACCACCACTACTTCACAGATACAACTTTTATTTTTAACTAGTTGCCACTATTCTGGTTCATTTTTTTTATATATAGATAAATTTTTTAACCTATTTACCATCACAGTGAGATGTCCAGTACATTAAATTCCATAATAACCTTCTAACCTGAACTTTTTTTTTCCATTTTATTTATTTTTCTCAGCGTAACAGTATTCATTGTTTTTGCATAACACCCAGTGCTCCATGCAAAACGTGCCCTCCCTATTACCCACCACCTGTTCCCTGAACCTCCCACCCCTGACCCTTCAAAACCCTCAGGTTGTTTTTCAGAGTCCATAGTCTCTTATGGTTCGCCTCCCCTCCCCAATGTCCATAGTCCCCTCCCCCCTCCCAATCCCACCTCCCCCCAGCAACCCCCAGTTTGTTTTGTGAGATTAAGAGTCATTTATGGTTTGTCTCCCTCCCAATCCCATCTTGTTTCATTTATTCTTCTCCTATTCCCCTAACCCCCCATGTTGCTTCTCCATGTCCTCATATCAGGGAGATCATATGATAGTTGTCTTTCTCCGATTGACTTATTTCACTAAGCATGATACCCTCTAGTTCCATCCACGTCGTCACAAATGGCAAGATTTCATTTCTTTTGATGGCTGCATAGTATTCCATTGTGTATATATACCACATCTTCTTTATCCAGTCATCTGTTGATGGACATCTAGGTTCTTTCCATAGATTGGTTATTGTAGACATTGCTGCTATAAACATTTGGGTACACGTGCCCCTTCGGATCACCATGTTTGTATCTTTAGGGTAAATACCCAGTAGTGCAATCGCTGGGTCATAGGGTAGTTCTATTTTCAACATTTTGAGGAACCTCCATGCTGTTTTCCAGAGTGATTGCACCAGCTTGCATTCCCACCAACAGTGTAGGAGGGTTCCCCTTTCTCCGCATCCTCGCCAGCATCTGTCATTTCCTGACTTGTTAATTTTAGCCATTCTGACTGGTGTGAGGTGATATCTCATTGTGGTTTGATTTGTATTTCCCTGATGCCGAGTGACATGGAGCACTTTTTCCTGTGTCTGTTGGCCATCTGGATGTCTTCTTTGCAGAAATGTCTGTTCATGTCCTCTGCCCATTTCTTGATTGGATTGTTTGTTCTTTGGGTGTTGAGTTTGCTAAGTTCCTTATAGATTTTGGATACTAGCCCTTTATCTGATATGTCGTTTGTAAATATCTTCTCCCATTCTGTCAGTTGTCTTTTGGTTTTGTTAACTGTTTCCTTTGCTGTGCAAAAGCTTTTGATCTTGATGAAATCCCAATAGTTCATTTTTGCCCTTGCTTCCCTTGCCTTTGCCGTTGTTCCTAGGAAGATGTTGCTATGGCTGAGGTCGAAGAGTTTGCTGCCTGCGTTCTCCTCAAGGATTTTGATGGATTCCTTTCTCACATTGAGGTCCTTCATCCATTTGGAGTCTATTTTCGTGTGTGGTGTAAGGAAGTGGTCCAATTTCATTTTTCTGCATGTGGCTGTCCAATTTTCCCAGCACCATTTATTGAAGAGGCTGTCTTTTTTCCATTGGACATTCTTTCCTGCTTTGTCGAAGATGAGTTGACCATAGAGTTGAGGGTCTATTTCTGGGCTCTCTATTCTGTTCCACTGATCTACGTGCCTGTTCTTGTGCCAGTACCATGCTGTCTTGATGATGACAGCTTTGTAATAGAGCTTGAAGTCCGGAATTGTGATGCCACCAACTTTGGCTTTCTTTTTCAATATTCCTTTGGCTATTCGAGGTCTTTTCTGGTTCCATATAAATTTTAGGATTATTTGTTCCATTTCTTTGAAAAAAATGGATGGTATTTTGATAGGGATTGCCTTAAATGTGTAGATTGCTTTAGGTCGCATGGACATTTTCACAATATTTATTCTTCCAATCCAGGAGCATGGAACATTTTTCCATTTCTTTGTGTCTTCCTCAATTTCTTTCATGAGTACTTTATAATTTTCTGTGTATAGATTCTTAGCCTCTTTGGTTAGGTTTATTCCTAGGTATCTTATAGTTTGGGGTACAATTGTAAATGGGATTGACTCCTTAATTTCTCTTTCTTCTGTCTTGTTGTTGGTGTACAGAAATGCAACTGATTTCTGTGCATTGATTTTATATCCTGACACTTTACTGAATTCCTGTACAAGTTCTAGCAGTTTTGGAGTGGAGTCTTTTGGGTTTTCCACATATAATATCATATCATCTGCGAAGAGTGATAGTTTGACTTCTTCTTTACCAATTTGGATGCCTTTAATTTCTTTTTGTTGTCTGATTGCTGAGGCTAGGACTTCTAGTACTATGTTGAATAGCAGTGGTGATCATGGACATCCCTGCCCTGTTCCTGACCTTAGCGGAAAAGCTTTCAGTTTTTCTCCATTGAGAATGATATTTGCGGTGGGTTTTTCATAGATGGCTTTGATAATATTGAGGTATGTGCCCTCTATCCCTACACTTTGAAGAGTTTTGATCAGGAAGGGATGCTGTACTTTGTCAAATGCTTTTTCAGCATCTATTGAGAGTATCATATGGTTCTTGTTCTTTCTTTTATTAATGTGTTCTATCACATTGATTGATTTGCGGATATTGAACCAACCCTGCAGCCCTGGAATAAATCCCACTTGATCGTGGTGAATAATCCTTTTAATGTACTGTTGAATCCTATTGGCTAGTATTTTGGCGAGAATTTTTGCGTCTGTGTTCATCAAGGATATTGGTCTGTAGTTCTCTTTTTTGGTGGGATCCTTGTCTGGTTTTGGGATCAAGGTGATGCTGGCCTCATAAAATGAGTTTGGAAGTTTTCCTTCCATTTCTATTTTTTGGAACAGTTTCAGGAGAATCGGAATTAGTTCTTCTTTAGATGTCTGGTAGAATTCCCCTGGGAAGCCGTCTGGCCCTGGGCTTTTGTTTGTTTGGAGATTTTTGATGACCGTTTCAATCTCTTTACTGGTTATGGGCCCGTTCAGGTTTTCTATTTCTTCCTGGTTCAGTTGTGGTAGTTTATATGTCTCTAGGAATGCATCCATTTCTTCCAGATTGTCAAATTTGTTGGCGTAGAGTTGCTCATAGTATGTTCTTATAATTGTCTGTATTTCTTTGGTGTTAGTTGTGATCTCTCCTCTTTCATTCATGATTTTATTGATTTGGGTCCTTTCTCTTTTCTTTTTGATGAGTCTGGCCAGGGGTTTATCAATCTTATTGATTCTTTCAAAGAACCAGCTCCTAGTTTCATTGATTTTTTTCTATTGTTTTTTGGTTTCTATTTCATTGATTTCTGCTCTGATCTTTATGATTTCTCTTCTCCTGCTGGGTTTAGGATTTCTTTCTTGTTCTTTCTCCAGCTCCTTTACGTGTAGGGTTAGGTTGTGTACTTGAGACCTTTCTTGTTTCTTGAGAAAGGCTTGTACCGCTATATATTTTCCTCTCAAGACTGCCTTTGCTGTGTCCCACAGATTTTGAACTGTTGTGTTTTCATTATCATTTGTTTCCATGAATTTTTTCAATTCTTCTTTAATTTCCTGGTTAGCCCATTCATTCTTTAGAAGGATGCTGTTTAGTCTCCATGTATTTGGGTTCTTTCCAGCTTTCCTCTTGTGATTGAGTTCTAGCTTCAGAGCATTGTGGTCTGAAAATATGCAGGGAATGATCCCAATCTTTTGATACCGGTTGAGACCTGATTTGTGACCCAGGATGTGATCTATTCTGGAGAAGGTTCCATGTGCACTAGAGAAGAATGTATATTCTGTTGCTTTGGGATGAAATGTTCTGAATATATCTGTGATGTCCATCTGGTCTAGTGTGTCATTTAAGGCCTTTATTTCCTTGTTGATCTTTTGCTTGGATGATCTGTCCATTTCAGTGAGGGGAGTGTTAAAGTCCCCTACTATTATTGTATTATTATTGATGTGTTTCTTTGATTTTGTTATTAATTGGTTGATATAGTTGGCTGCTCCCACGTTAGGGGCATAGATATTTAAAATTGTTAGATCTTCTTGTCGGACAGACCCTTTGAGTAGGATATAGTGTCCTTCCTCATCTCTTATTATAGTCTTTGGCTTAAAATCTAATTGATCTGATATAAGGATTGCCACCCCAGCTTTCTTCTGATGCCCATTAGCATGGTAAATTGTTTTCCACCCCCTCACTTTAAATCTGGAGGTGTCTTCGCGTCTAAAATGAGTTTCTTGTAGGCAACATACTGATGGGTTTTGTTTTTTTATCCATTCTGATACCCTGTGTCTTTTGATTGGGGCATTTAGCCCATTAACATTCAGGGTAACTAGTGAGAGATATGAATTTAGTGCCATTATTAGTCTGTAAGGTGACTGTTCCTGTATATTGTCTCTGTACCTTTCTGAGCTACTACTTTTAGGCTCTCTCTTTGCTTAGAGGACCCCTTTCAATATTTCCTGGAGAGCTGGTTTGGTGTTTGCAAATTCTTTCAGTTTTTGTTTGTCCTGGAAGCTTTTTATCTCTCCTTCTATTTTCAATGATAGCCTAGCTGGATAGAGTATTCTTGGCTGCATGTTTTTCTCGTTTAGTGCTCTGAATATATCATGCCAGCTCTTCCTGGCCTGCCAGGTCTCTGTGGATAAGTCTGCTGCCAATCTAATATTTTTACCATTGTATGTTACAGACTTCTTTTCTCGGGCTGCTTTCAGGATTTTTCTCTTTGTCACTAAGACTTGTAAATTTTACTATTAGGTGACGGGGTGTGGACCTATTCTTGTTGACTTTGAGGGGGGTTCTCTGCATCTCCTGGATTTTGATGCTTGTTCCCTTTGCCATATTAGGGAAATTCTCTCCAATAATTCTCTCCAATAGACCTTCTGCTCCCCTCTCTGTTTCTTCTTCTTCTGGAATCCCAATTATTCTAATGTTGTTTCGTCTTATGGTGTCACTTATCTCTCGAATTCTCCCCTCATGGTCCAGTAGCTGTTTGTCCCTCTTTTGTTTGGCTTCTTTATTCTCTGTCATTTGGTCTTCTATATCACTAATTCTTTCTTCTGCCTCATTGATCCTAGCAGTGAGAGCCTCCATTTTTGATTGCACCTCATTAATAGCTTTTTTGATTTCAACTTAGTGAGATTTTAGTTCTTTAATTTCTCCAGAAAGGGCTTTTATATCTCCAGAGAGGGTTTCTCTAATATCTTCCATGCCTTTTTCGAGCCCGGCTAGAATGTTCAGAATCGTCATTCTGAACTCTTGATCTGACATATTACCAATGTCTGTGTTGATTAGGTCCCTAGCCTTCGGTACTGTCTCTTGTTCTTTTGTTTGTGGTGATTTTTTCCGCCTTGTCATTTTGTCCAGATAAGAGGATATGAAGGAGCAAATAAAATACTAAAAGGGTGGCAACGACCCCAGAAAAATGCACTGTAACTAAATGAGAAGAGACCCCAAATTGTGGGGTGGAAGGGGATAAAAAGAGGTTCAGAAAAAAAAAAGAAAAAAATTTAAAAAATAAAACAAATAAGGAAAAAATATAAAAAGAAAGAAAAAATATATATATTTAGATAAACTAGTCAAAAACGTTAAAAAAGAAAAGGGTAAAAGTTTTAAAAAATTTAGCAGAAGAAGAAAAAAGAAAAAAAAATGTGAAAAAAGAAAAAAAGAAAAAAAAATTGAAGTAGCCGCAAGACTAAAGAATCATGGGGAGAAAGCCATGAGTTCCGTGCTTTGCTTTCTCCTCCTCTGGAATTGCTCTGCTGTCTTAGGAATTGAACCTACTTTCCTTGATAGATGAACTTCGTCCTGGCTGGATATTTTGTTGATCTTCTGGGGGAGGGGCCTGTTGTAGTGACTTTCAAGTGTCTTTGCCCGAGGCGGGATTGCACCGACCTTACCGGCGGCCGGACTAAGTAATCGGCTCGGGTTCGCTTTTGGGAGCTTCTGTTCCCTGAACGCTTTCCGTAGAGTTCCGGAGGACGGGAATGAAAATGGCGGCCTCCTAGTCTCTGGCCCGAAGGAGCCGAGAGCCTGGGGCCCCACTCCTCAGTGCGCCCCCAGAGGACAGCACCCAATCACTCCCATATCCTCAGCCTCTAGCCGCGCTCTGAGCTCACCCAGCCCGCGACCAGTTCAAGGTAACCCCGAGCTGAGAGTTCAGTCCTCGGCTCTGTCTCTGCAGCCCGCTTCTCCGTTCTAATACCTGCGAGCTCTGCGACACTCTGACACCCCCGATCCTTCTGTGACCCTGCGGGACCTGGGGCCATGCTGACCCTGCGTGGGCTTCACCCTGCTTTAGCCTCTGGAGCAATGTTCCTCAGTGGAACAGACTTTTAAATGTCCTGATTTTGTGCTCCGTTCCTCCGCCGCTTGCTGGGAGCTGGCCCCTCCCCCCTGGTATATCTTCCCGTCGTTTCAGATTCACTTCTCCACCAGTCCTACCTTTCAGAAAGTGGTTGATTTTCTGTTTCTAGAGTTGCTGTTCTTCTTCTCTTCGATCTCCCGTTGGATTTGTAGGTGTTTGCAATGTTTAGATAAGCTACCGAGCTGATCTCCTGCTACCTGATGTAGTCTCAGCCTGCTACTTCTCTGCCATCTTGACCTAGAACTCCCTAACCTGAACTTTTTGATACATACACCCATGTTTTTCTTTTGCTTTTCTATTTTAAAATTTTTTTTAAATTTTAGTTTAGTTTAGTTTATTCTTTTTTATATTTTTATTTTCTAATATTCATACAGAGTTAAACTTCAAGGTAACCCCCTTTCCCCAATGAATGCTACCCCTATAGGTAAACCAATTTTTAATCCCTCTTTATCTTAGGAAAGTTGAGTCCTTTAACAAAGATATCAAGATACATCCAGGAAGAATCAAAATAAACTTCCCCACCCACACTGAGAATTTATAACCACTCTCCCATCTTTCTCTTCCACCAGTGTTTCTGTGCATTTGTGTTTGTCCTGATAGTATACAAATCTTATACTTGGGGTTTTTTTTTAACAAGGTTCTTCCTTTTTTTTTTTTTTTTTTTGCTTTTATATATATATTTTTTTCTCTTGTCATATACTTTTATCAGTCTTTAAGTTTGTCTGGTTTTGTTTGTATACTTCATAAATCTTTTTTTTTTTTTTTTTTTTTTTTTTTTTTTTTTTTTATACTTCATAAATCTTACCTTGGAGCCCATTTGGGCTGAGCCTTCTCTTTTATCTTCCCTTTTTTTCCTGTATCTCAGTCTCTCTCTCTCTCTCTCTTTTCTTTTCTTTTTTCTCTCATTTGGGTGGGGAATCCTGATTGCTCAGAAGCGTTTCAGGGTGCACCTTGACTGCACCACAGTCAATACATCCAGCTACATCCGTTCAGTCATCTCTCACCAAAATGACTAGGAAGAGGAATGCCCAACAGAAGAAAAATACAGAGGATGGGCCTTCTGCAACAGAGCTAATGGCTATCGACACAGACAATATCTTGGAAAAGGAATTCAGGCTAACAATTATCCATGCAATAGCTAGATTGGAGAAAGCCAGGGATGACCAAATGGAATTGATAAGGGCAGAACTGAAAGCCACCAGGGATGATGTTCACAAAGCTCTCAATGAGTTCCAATTGAATCAAATTCTCTAAAAGCTAGGGTAACTAAGACAGAAGATAGAGTTAGTGATCTGGAGGACAAACAGATAGAGAGAAAGGATCAGGAAGAAGCCTGGAACAAAAAGCTTAGAAGCCACGAAAACAGAATCAGGGAAATAAATGATGCCATGAAATGTTCCAACGTCAGAATTATTGGAATCCCTGAAGGGGAGGAGAAAGAAAGAAGTCTAGAAGATATAGTGGAACAAGATCTACATGAAAATTTTCCCAATCTCACAAATGGAACCAGCATTCATGTACTAGAGGCAGAAAGGTCTCCCCCCAAGATTATAGATTCTTTTTTTTTTAATTTTTATTTCTTTGACAGAGAGAAATAACAACTAGGCAGAGAGGCAGGCAGAGAGAGAGGAGGAAGCAGGCTCCCTGCCAAGCAGAGAGCCCGATGCGGGGCTCGATCCCAGGACCCTGGGACCATGACCTGAGCTGAAGGCAGAGGCTTTAACCCACGGAGCCACCCAGGCGCCCCAAGATTATAGATTCTAAAAAAACATTAAGGCACCTGATAGTAAAATTGAAAAATCATAATTGTAGATACAATCTCTTGAAAGCTGTTAGGACAAAGAGGCTCCTTACCTACAGAGGAAAGCCTATCAGAATAATGTCAGACCTGTCCACAGAGACCTGGCAAGCCAGAATGGGCTGGCAAGATATATTCAGGGTACTAAATGAGAAGAACATGCAGCCAAGAATACTTTATCCAGCAAGACTGACATTCAAAATGGATGGAGAGATAAAGAGTTTCCAAGACCGGCAAGGCTTAAAAGACTATGCAACCACCAAGCTGACACTGCACGAAATATTAAGGGGGGGTCCTATAAAAGAGAAAAAATCCCAAGAATATCATTGAACAGAAATATAGAAACAATCTACAGACAGAAAGACTTCAAAGGTAACATGATGTCAATAAAAACCTCTCTCTCAATAATCACTCTCAATGTGAATGGCCTAAAAGCGCTCATTAAATGACACAGGGTTGCAGATTGGATAAAACGACAGGACCCATCCATATGTTGTCTACAAGAGACCCATTTTGAACCTAAGGATACACCCAGACTGAAAGTGAAGGGATGGAGAAGCATCTTTCATGCCAATGGGCCTCAAAAGAAGGCCAGGGTAGCGATTCTCATATCAGATAAATTAGATTTTAAACTAAAGACTGTAGTCAGAGATACAGAAGGACACTACATAATTCTTAAAGGGACTATCCACCAAGATGATCTAACAATTGTAAATATCTACACCCCCAATATGGGAGCAGCCAATTACATAAGAAAACTATTAATCAAGATAAAGAGTCACATTGATATGAATACATTAATAGTAGGAGATCTTAACATACCTCTCTCAGTAATAGATCATCCAAACAGAAAATCAATAAAGAAACAAAAGCGTTAAATGACACATTGGACCGGATGGACCTCATAGATATATACAGAACATTCCACCCTAAAACAACAGAATACTCATTCTTCTCAAGTGCACATGGAACCTTCTCCAGAATAGACCACATACTGGGCCACAAATCAGGACTCAACCGATACCAAAAGACTGACATTATTCCCTGCATATTCTCAGATCACAATGCTTTGAAACTGGAGCTCAATCACAAGGAAAAGTTCAGAAGGAACTCAAACACCTGGAGGCTAAAGACCACCTTGCTTAAGAATGCTTGGATCAACCAGGAGATCAAAGAAGAACTTAAACAATTCATGGAAGCCAACGAAAATGAAGGCACTTCAGTCCAAAATCTATGGGATACAGTAAAGGCGGTAATAAGGGGGAAATACATAGCCATCCAAGCCTCCCTTAAAAAATTTGAAAAATCCAGAATACAACAGTGGTCTCTACACCTTTAAGAGCTGGAGAACCAACAAAAAATCAAACCAACTCCACATGCAAGAAGGGAAATAATCAAGATTAGAGCAGAGATCAATGCGGTAGAATCCCTTCTCTGTGAGCTCTTTGCATAAGTCCTGGGTTACTTTTAACCCTTCAAACATGTATAATAAAAATTGGGGTAAGATCTAGAAGAAGGCTGCTCTTCCTCCTCTCCTCAGAAAATTAAGAAATCTAAGGGGCAGGGAAAGTCTTAGGTCATCCATCCATGTGTTCATTCAATAAATACTATGCACCTTCAAAATGAAAGTGCTAGTGCTTGATGCTACAGATACAATGGAGAGGAAAAAGGCCTGTTCCCTGCCTACATGGCACTCATTGTTGTTAACGTATTCTCATATAAAATTCCTGCCAAAAATGTGTAAGCTGAAATCTAGTGATAAAAGCAATCACTTTACACAACAATTTTCTACACAAACTTGACTTTCTATAAAACAACTGACCTATGCTGTTCAAAACTGTCAATGTCAAGAATGGCAGGTTGGGGATCTGTTGCAGGTTAAAGAAGAATAAAGAGACAGGACAGTGAGATTCAATGCAGATCCCTAAATCTCCTTTCAGGGAGAGATATTTTAGGATAAAAAAAAATTAGAAAATTAACAAACTTTGAATACAGACCATATTTCATACCTATATGTTAACACAAAAACATTTGAGAGAGCAAACAAATATGGCAAAATATTAACAATCGATCAACCCTGGGGGAAAATAAATGGGTATTAAATGTACTTTCTTACAACATTCAGAGTTTTGATATTTTTCAAACTAAAAATGGAGTAGGAAAATAAGAATGTCCCATTTGTAAAGGTTATGGATTCTCTTTCCCTGAATTCTCTTTATAAACCAATAGGCCTGAACTCTAAGAGGCATTGGGGAACATGTGCAGAGGCTGGAGGCAGAGAAAAATGGTATCTGGCAAATGGGTACAAGGTATATATGCAAGACTTAGGGCTATCGACAGAGGGGTTAAAGAAAAAGAATTTGAAAAGTTGCAAGTAATGCACAGATATGATTTCACTGAGCCCAAATAATAACCCAATGAAATAAGTATTATTATTTACACTTAGAGACTGAGAGGTTAGGCAACTGTCCCAAGATCATACAGCTATTATAAAGAAAAGATGGAATTTCAGCCTGGTTCTTTCTTACTTTAAAGACCATGTTCTTTCTCCTGTGGCACTCTACCTCCATGAAAAGTCAAGACTCTACGGCATGACTATTAAAGGATTATTTGAGCCAGTTCTTATCTTTCTTTCCAGGTAACTCTCTGCTGATGTTTTTCTTTACTTCCAAAATACATACTAATGTGCCAGAGCTGGAAGTCCTGGGACCATTAAATCTGAAAGCTCTATCTAAACAGTGTCTACCAAAATCCAAAACCTAACCTAGGGCCAAAATAACTATGGACTATCTTTTTGTTTTTTAATTTAAATTCAATTATCCAACATGTAGTACATCATTAGTTTCAGATATAAGATTCAATAATTTATCAGTTGTGTATTACACCCAGTGCCCATTACATCATGTACCCTCCTTAATGTCCACCACCCAATTACCTCATGCCCCCAACCACCTTCCCTCTAGCAATTCTCAGGTTACTTCCTATCGTTAAGTGCCTCTCATGGTTTATCTCCCTCTCTGATTACTTCCCATTCAGTTTTCCCTCCTTTTCCTAATGGTCCTCTGCACTGTTTCTTATATTCCACATATGAGTGAAACCATACAACAACTGTCTTTTCTTATTTATTTATTTTTCTCACCACAATACTCTTCAGGTCCATCCACATCTATGTAAATGGAAAGTATTCACCCTTTCTGATGGCTGAATAATATATTGCATATGTACCACATCTTCTTTATTCATCCATCTGTCGATGTACATCTGGACTCTTTTCATAGTTTGGCTATTGTGGGCATTTCTGCTATAAACATTGAGGTATAGGTGGCCCTTCAGATCACTCTCTTTCTATCTTTGGGGTAAACAACTAGTAGTGCAATTTCTGAATCATAGGGTAGCTCTATTTTTAACTTCTTGAGGTATCTCCATACTGTTTACCAGGGTGGCTGTACCAGCTTGCATTCCTACCAACCATGCAAGAGGCTTCTGCTTTCTCCACATCTTCACCAATGTTCATTGTTTCTCGTCTTGGTAATTTTAGCCATTCTGACAGGTTGTGAGGTGGTATCTCATTGTGGTTTTGACTATCCTTTTAGATGCTAAGATAGATTCCAAAGGATTCCTGTACGTATGCCAATAGATACAGGATTACAGCTAATTGTAATTCCTGCCTACAACTTTAGCTCGTCTCCTTTTGCTTGGTTCTTAGTGGAAATATAGGATAATAAATCTCTAGAGGCCAAATATAAGTCATTCTCCCAAACTTCCTTTCATTATCCTATTGTTTCTACATTGTATTTCAAATATGTTCTAGTCACTGCCTCAGATTTAAGAAGAAAAAGAACCATCTTCAGTGCACTTAGAATATGGTAGAGGGAAAAAAATTGAAACCTTGATTCATGGTGTAAAGGAAGGTGGGGTTGGTGAGCAGACATTTTCTAAAATGTGAGCCCAATAGTGGAAGATAGTTTCAATTTCCCTGAAAATCTAAATATCTCCTGGTTTGGTCTTCCCAAACCTCAGCAACCCATGGCTTCCAGATGCTGCTGGCACACATCATTAGTGAACATCTGTCACAAAAGACAGCCCCAGCTGGAACAAAAGAGGATAGGAAGGCAGATGGTGCCAGTTGAATGAGGGTAGTTTAACAAAACATCTTCTTAAACTTCCTATTTCACTTGGCCATTTGCTCCCCAGACATGGATGCCAATCAGGAGCATATGGAAATGTTCTGAGAAAATAGCAATCTCCTCTCTGTGCCTAACCCAGAAGAACCTATATCAGAAAAATTCCAGCTTACCAGTCACTCCAAAATGTGATTAACCACATTCCACAGCTATAACATCAGAGTAATACTGGAAAATAGATTTCAGCTATGTCAGATTGATCATTCTGGCTTGACTATTGTCGACAACCAGAGTTTACCTAATAGAATATATAAAATGGGCACCAGTGTTCTTCATTTTGACCCATATCTGTGATCAACTCTAAGCTCAAAGCACCTAGGGCATTGTTAGTATTTCTTAATCAAAGATGGAAAAAGCACCAAGACCAATGGGTATCAGGAATCGGGAAGACATCTTTGTCTATTTTTTAATCTCCTCGTTATTTTTTAAAGTTATTAATGAATATGCATCTGAGATAAGGAATAATTGGTATTCTGAACATGCTATTAGCATAGGAAGATCAACAGAGAAGATAAAATGATTGCCTCTATATTATGGGTTCAAAAAGAAGAAAATCACAAATATGTCCAGAAACAAGAGGACTGACAAAGCTGCTTTTATGAATCCTAATTTTAATCAGGGATATTGCATAATAATTTGGAATAAATCTAAGAAATTCTGACTGAACTCATTGGTTTCAGATATTTGGGAGTCACCAACCTAGCCCTCAATTCAATTCAAATGAAATCATGTAGACATTTCGCACCTTGTTCACACTAAACATCTATAGTTCCTATAGTTTGCAAGCTCCGGATATCCAGGGCCAGCCTCCTACCATGCTCCTTGGTCTACCCCTCTGGTCCATACATTTGGTAACTCTAAACAATGAGATCCTCTCAGCTATCACTCAGATTCACCCAGCAGCCATTACAGAGTGCTGCCCTTGAAGCAGGACAAAGTCCTAAATCAAATTCTTTTTGATCACTACATTGTACCAGACAACTGAAATGTGAGTGCTATCTCCTTTTGGAAAATGATGCTTTCCTCAGGTCCTAAAAAGACATACAAATGCAGACATGGACACACACTCACACACACACACACACACACACACACATACACATATGCACTCGCAACCAGACCTGTTCTCTATTAAACCTAACTTCGTTTTTTAAAATAATTTTTAAAGATTTTATTTATTCATTTGACCAAGAAAGGGCAAGCACAAATGGGGAGGGGCAAAGGGAGAAGGAGAAGCAGGCTCCCCACTGAGCAGGAAGCCTGATGTCCGGTTTGATTCCAGGACCCTGGGATCATGACCTGAGCCAAAGACAGAAGTTTAACTGATGGAACCACCCAGCTGCCCCTAAACCCAAACTTCTGAGATTGTATTTCTAAATCTTCTCACTATTCTTCTACCACTAACTCCAACTACTAACATTTCTTTGGCTCCTGCTCAAACAGGACAAATGTTTCTCCACACATGCACATCTTGCTGGCATCAACATCAGCTCTCACACAGACTGTTCCTCCCTACCTAGACCATGCCCTTTCTAAACCCTGTTGGATATGAACCTCCTTCTGGAATTGTTGGTCATGCCTACAGATAAATATCTGATCTCTCCAGTAAGCTCTCCTTGGTCCCTGCTCTCCCCTTATTAAGGTCCACTGGTAAACTCGCTGTCCTAGAACTCTGCACTGGGAAAACACCCAGTTAGGGAAAAGGGCACAAGTAGTAGGTGACAAGGTGTCGCCCAGGAGCAGAACTTCTGTCTGATGACACTCTCAGATTGCCTTTCTTTTCCCAGCCAAATCCTGAGGTTAATTGGCCACAGCCAAGGAAGTACCCCAGGAGGTACAGCCCAGTTTGGCGAAGTTAGAGTCTGACACAGGAACTGAGGTCCAAGTCTCTTTCACCACAACGAAGGGAAGGTACAAAGGAAGTAACTCAAGTCAGCCAAATATGGTTGGTTCCAGTGTCATCTCCTTGATGTGCAACAACTGAAGAAACAACACAGAATTTTATTACTTTCACTGCTTTACTTTATTTGTAAAATAAGTTACCTAATGCTCTGGCATCAGGCAACATGACACAACACTCAAACTGCAATAACTACATGTAAGGCTAGCTTGCAGAAGGGAGGAGCAGACAATGGTCAATTGATTGAATGGTGTGTGGAATAGGATTTCACTTGTTTCAGGATGATAGAGGATTGAGTATCCATGAAGTGCCCTTATATTGTAAGCTCTCAGAGAAAAGAACTTTCTCTATTTGTTATCATTTTTCAGATACTGTCTGTAAATAACTACACAGATGGGTTTGGTGTAGTTTAGGTTGGGTCTAAAGTGAGAAACTGGACTGTACCTCAAGTTGAAACCACAAAGTGTTTCTAAATGAGAAAGGGCAAATCTGATCTATTAAGGATCCAAATTTTAACTAAGTATAAATGAACACAAACACAAATTCCAAGTAAGAAAATGCCAACATGGCACTGATTCTTTGTGCAAAAGAACTCAAGAAAATACAAAATTTTTCTTCCCCTAAATTATCAACACCACCACTATTACACCCAAATCATCACTCACTCAGTTGCACACAGTGCAAATAGAAAATTCTCCCTCCTGGGAATGTACAATTAAGGGAATTTCACGAACACCTCTGAAGCTGCCAAACCAAATAAAAGATACATAAACTATGAACCAAGAAGTGTATTCCTCAGCCAGAAATGAACAGTCAAGGCAAGGGCATGTCAGGATCCCAGATTACTTCCTAGTTGATGGAAGGTAGAAGTAGTAGAATGGTGGTAAGACTAGCGAGTATCTTCTGTGTACCCTACTCTGGTCAGTCTGAGAAGGCTGCATGAAAGGTGAGGAATTACCCCATCTTGGCATTGTGTATAACTGTTTCCCAGGAAAACATCAATTCAAGCTACATCTTCAGTTTGAGCCATGATCCAATAAATAAAACCCCTTAGGCCTTCCTTCCATGGCCCCCACCAAGAACACAAAACAAGATCCACCACACCTTGAACCAGTAAACCCATTTACCCAAATAGATGGAACCAGTTAAATATGTTCCACGGATATTACCACAGGTCTAGATACCAAAATGTAATAATAATTATTATTATTATATTTAATATTTATATTATTATAGTATTACATAATGATTATATTATATAGTATATACAGTATATCATATATATTATATATTATAATAATTATATTTATTTTATAATAATTATATTTATTTCATTATATAATATATAATATCTAAATAATAATTATATTTATATACAATTATGTACTTGTGTCATTTATATATAATAATTTGTTTATATATTATTATATAATAATTTATTTAGATATATGATAATTATATATAAAATATATAAAAATTATTATAGTTATTATTTTCAGTTTGGCTCATTGCAGGAAAGGAAAAGAGAAAGAAACCATTGCAGTAGTAGTAAATGTGCAATTTCTCCCCTGAGGAAAGAGAAGTACAGGTCAGAGAGCTTCCCTGAAACACTGGAAAGAAAGCTGAAGTAATCAAATTCAGCCCCTACTAAAGAAAACAAATATCCAGGGCACCTGGGTAGCTCTGTGGGTTAAGCATCTGCCTTAGGCTCAGGTCATGATCCCAGGGTACTGTGTTCAATTCCCCCATTGGGATCCCTGATCAGTGGGGCATCTGTTTCTCCCTCTTCTTCTGTCCCTCCACCCCCTTCTGTGCTCTCTCTCAAATAAATAAATAAATAAAATCTTTAAAAATAAAAGAAACACTAGTTTAAAAAGAAAACAAATATCCAAACTTATGTTCCAGGAGTCTTCTGAGTAATTCACCAAATGAATCACTTACCAGGCATCCTCCGACCTATGATCTTACTTTATACTGTATTCTGTGTGCTTATTATTTGGAACAAGCCTTTATTTCACTTTCTAAAATAAAAGCTCTGTAAGGTAGAACCTGCTTTGTATTCTCTCCATCAGACTAAAAACTCATATTCTGCATGTAAATTTTGCTAGGTGCAACGAAACTTAAACTTGAAGGTAAGGCAGCTCCCAAACTGTCTGCCCATTAGACCAAGAGGAAACACAGCCACCTCCTCCAATTCCCCTACCTACCCTAGCACCCCCAGCACTACACCTGTCAAATGCCATCCCAGTTTGGCAGAGGCTGAATTCCAAGTCAGTGAAAATCTATTGTGATGCAGACTAACGTTGTTCCACACCAAATCCATCCAGCCAAACATAGCCCAAAATCTATGTAGATAAGACCAAAACATTTTTGCTTCCTTCCCACTCTACCTATGGAGTCCCTGCTACAAGCACACACTATACTAGTATCATTGCATAATTATTAGGGTCAACAGGCAGGCAACCAGAACTTCTCTAGAGGCTGTATGGACTCCATATTGCCTAGTATCATTCTGGGATGGTTGCGAACAAGGCAGCTTTTCTTAGTCCTTCTGTGTAACTTCAAAGAGGACAGAGTTAAACGCAACCTTCCTCATTCATGATTTGAAACATTCAGTTTCAGTCACAATCCAGTGTTGGAAATCCTCAACATTTCTATCACACCAAAACAAGATGATAACTGGGTAAGTCAGAAAACCTGAGCTTTGGCTTCTATAGGCCTTCAGAAACTAAACGGGCTACCAGAAAGAATCAGAATGAGATTTTCCAAGCAAGATCAGAAGGAGACCTGGAAAGCCAGGAAGGGTATGCAATTAAAAGATTAGAAATTGATGTGATACATTGATGTCAACAGTGAAAGTCATTTTTTTCTTCTCTCTCTGATTCTCAAATTCCGTTGCTCAACTTTCATCCTGTCAACACAAAACACCTAATCAAAGTCCTCAGGAACAAACAATAGAAGGAAATCCATCTGCCTGTTCACCTTATATTCCAAACCATATCTGGAATTTAGGAAGGCTTTTGTCTACAATGAATACAGATCCATACTCATATTTTTCCTGGAAGCCTTGCTAAACAGCTTCCCCACCGCCCCAACTGCAAATCCTTTCCTTTCTTCGTAAGCACAGAATCTAGAAATCCATCCAGTGTTTCCATCCATCACTATACTCGGTCCCCACTTTTAAACTAGCCATTGTGAGTGGTCAGAGCCCCTTGTCCTTCTTCCATGCACTTACTCCCAACACACACCCTCAGTAATACACTGCATACAGTGTGTCTTAGGAAAGGCCAGCTGTCTCCCTGGCTATATTCCTTCACATCTCTACATGCATCCTTGGCTGTCTCTCTGTCCTCTCTCCAGAGGGTGTTTCGTCCTCTCATAACCCTAGGTAGCTGCTCCACAGGGCCACCTGCTACCTTAACCTGTTTGTTTTGTTGTAGGAAAGACACCACATCTTATGAGTCGTATGAAAGTTGCATCCTGCTTCAATGTCCTGAGCTGCTCTCCAAATATAAATCCGTATGGCTTTTCCACCAAGACACATCCACCTCACCCCAGTCAGGCAACATAATCTACAACAAAGAGCTTCCCCCTCCACTTTTTAAGCAACCCTCTTTATCCCTCTTCCTAGTTCTTTCTTATCCCCACTCTGCTTTGTGATTTCTGTGATAATCAAAGAAAAAAAGACAAGAATAAAGTAAATGAACATAATCCAAAAATCATATTGATCAACTTGGAATATACTTGGTGAAGAAATTTGCCTTTCCGACAACTATCATATGATCTCCCTGATATGAGGACATGGAGAAGCAACATGGTGGGGTAGGGGGATAGGAGAAGAATAAATGAAACAAGATGGGATTGGGAGGGAGACAAACCATAAATGACTCTTAATCTCACAAAACAAACTGGGGGTTGCTGGGGGGAGGTGGGATTGGGAGAGGGGGAGCGGGGCTATGGACATTGGGGAGGGGAGGCGAACCATAAGAGACTATGGACTCTGAAAAACAACCTGAGGGTTTTGAAGGGTCAGGGGTGGGAGGTTGGGGCAACCTGAGGGTTTTGAAGGGTCAGGGGTGGGAGGTTAGGGGAACAGGTGGTGGGTAATGGGGAGGGCATGTTTTGCATGGAGCACTGGGTGTTGTGCAAAAAGAATGAATACTGTTACGCTGAAAAAATAAATAAAATGATAAAACAAAAAAAAAGAAATTTGCCTTTCCACATGATTTTTGCTTTAACCAAAGGTAAAAGGAATCTTCCTCCTTTTTTTTTTAATATTTTATTTATTTGACAGAGAGAAATCACAACTAGGCAGAGAGGCAGGCAGAGAGAGAGGAGGAAGCAGGCTCCCTGCAGAGCAGAGAGCCCGATATGGGGCTCGATCCCAGGACCCTGGGATCATGACCTGAGCTGAAGGCAGAGGCTTTAACCCACTGAGCCACGCAGGAGCCCCAGGAATCTGCCTTCTGGAAGCACATAACACCTATCAATTGATAATAGACAGAAGTAGCCCAAGAACTCTTAGAGGGCAGGAGAAAGATGACCTAGAAGTACACATTCGCCACATATATTAATAACACAGGAGTCATGCATGGATAAGTGTTGTCTGGGCTTCTGGTGTTGGGGTGCAGCCTACAGTGTTCATAGCAGTGGGGTAGGGAGGAGAGAAGAGAAAGGTTTAAGACTCTAAGAGCCTTTGAAATTAAAGAGTTGCAAATATGTTTGTGATAACAGCAAACTGATTCTAGAAAACCCAGTGTATCAAAGACCATGAGTCGGTCACACCCTAGAGGACCTTGGTAATCTTCCCTCCTACAGCCTGACCTGGCCTATAATCAATCCCCACCACAGCTTTTTAAAATTAGATAAGAATGGGTGCCTGGGTGGCTCAGTGGGTTAAAGCCTCTGCCTTCAGCTCAGGTCATGATCCCAGGGTCCTGGGATCGAGCCCCGCATCGGGCTCTCTGCTCAGCAGGGAGAATGCTTCCTCCCACCCCCCACCTGCCTTCTTTTCTGCCTACTTGTGATCTCTGTCTGTCAACTAAATAAATAAAATCTTTAAAAAATAAAATAAAATTAGATAAGAAAATCAGGGAGATATCTTCAGAAGCTGTAAAAACAGATACTCAGTTCCTTGAGCCTGTAGGAAGAAGCCCCTCAAATCCTCTCTGGTGATGGAGGACCCCCTTATCACACTGGACTATTCTGCAAAGTCTACACCAATGTCCTCTTTAGGAAGACATGACACAGAGACTTTCAGACTCTCCAGTGACAAAGGAGGCAAAACATGGAGGAGGCAGCAAGCCAGATGGAAGAATCTTCATTGATTCAAAGAACGTGTCTAAGCGTACTGTGTGCTGGCCCTGTGGGAGAGACAAGATGAAGAAAGCAAGCTCTGCACCAGGTCAGAAAGGAAAGTCCAGGAAGGAGGGCAGGGCAAAGAGGTGGGAAGAGTACTGAAGGAGAAGTTCCAAGGAACAAGCCCCCTTAACTCATATTTTCCTCAGCAGAGGTGAGAACATTTCTGGTCTAAGGAGAAGAGAGTGTAGGCCTCTAAATCATTCTGACCCCAGCAAACCTCCCTTTCCTTCCCAATCTCACAAAAATTCTGGTGTGTGCCCCCCAACCCAAAGTTTATCTCTGGTACCATGAAATACCCTCTGCTGAAACTCCACAGGACTTGGACAACCAGAGGCACTCCAAGCCCAACCTTCTTCCTCTATGGCTCTTTCTCACTTTTCTTCACAACTCTAAAAACAGGAGAAATCACTTACCTATGGCCTTTTTCTGCCTTAGAGGAGAAAGATCTGAGAAGGAATTGCAAGTCAAATCCTGGGAGGGAGAGGAGCTTCGCCAAGCACAGTCAGGACTTAGAGTGGAGCTCAGCCTGTGTCCCTTGGAAGGCAGGGCCCTCAGGAGGTGGGGCCATGGGCAAGAAGGGCCCTGGCAAGGTGGGGCTTTCTGGGAGGCGCTGCCTTTGGGGAGTTGTGGCTTCAGGGAGGTCTAGGCTATGGGAAGTTCTTTAAACAAATAAAGAAGCACCCATTAGCTCCTCTCTTGGAATATCCTTTTAGGTTTCTCTACCATCACCATCCATCCCTGCCCCCTCACTCATGTTTCCCATCAGTCCACAAATAAAACTAAAAGGGAACTGGCTTAAGCTTCCCCATGAGGGATTCCTGAGACAGTCATTCAGCATCCCTAGCATACTCTAACTGAATATGCATTGAGCACTGTGCTGTCTAAAGTAAAGGAAAAGATAGAGACCCTGCCTAGAGAACGTGCAGACTAGACATTCAAAACATCCAAGACCTTGAAACAGTGACCAAAGGGAGGTACCTCCTCCTTCCAGGAACATTAGTCTTCAAACACAGGCAAGATTTCACAGAGATGGAGAAGACCTACTTAGAGACCCAGGGCTGAATGCATAAGTGATGGGGCCAAGAAGCCTTGAGTCTCAAGGTAAAGGGGCACGACTGCTTCTACTTGATACCGCCTCTAAACCCTAAATTACAAGCTCTAAAGACAGGGGAGGATGTGGAGGCAGGGAGAGAAGGAGTGGAGGCAGGGGAGAGAAGGATTGCAGCAGGACTCTAAAGGGACAGAATCCATACTAACTATACAAACACGGAGCATTGAAACTGGAGCAAAAAGAATTGCTCCTGATTTCAGAAAAAGCTCCTACAAATCACACTGACCCTGCCCTAACACATCTGCAGGAGGCATGGGCCAAGGGCACTACCTGAGCACCTCTTGTGTTCCAGGTGCTGTGCTTGGTGGGGGAGGAGTGACCCAGCCAAGACAAAGGAGCCAGAATTCCTAGAGGCAAAGGGGGCAAGACTGGAAGGATGGCTGTCATGACAGAACTGTAGGAGAGGGGCATCTGGGTGTTTGATCTGTGCCTGTTCCAACAGTCCTGAGTTGTCCTTTCTTCCCTCAAGCTAAAATTTTCTCAAATGTGCCTCTTCTTGCCAGAAAAAGGGTGAGTGCTGGGGGAGGGTTTCCCTGTCCTTGCATCTGATCCCAAGAGCAATCCCTTCCCCTTTCTTAAGTTTTTTGTTTGTTTCTTTGTTTGTTTATTTAAGTAAGTTCATGGTGCTTGAACACACGACTGTGAGAACAGGAGTAATCTCTTCTTTCTCCCTGTGCTATTCCCTGCCTGCTGGGTAGAGGGTGGTGGTTGAAGGAAATACCAGGGCCCCCAGATAACCACCAGGTAAGGAAAATAACTGACCCAGGGTGGGGGGGTAATGCATAGGATGTATAGCTGGAACAATAAGTCTCTCCTGGAGGATGAGTACATAAGAGGGTACCTGTCTGTTCTGGCCCATCCTGTTTATTTCTCCTGCAATATCTGACCCTTGATGGGGGGGTGGAGGGAAGAGGGTGGTGTCAGGGTTGTAATCCAGAGACAGGGAAAGAGGCTCAAAGACACGGAGATAAGAAACAAGGAGAAGAGATGAAAGGGAAGGCAAGAGAAGGAACACAGATGGGGGAGGTAGAGAAAGGAAATAGATGGGATGAGATGTGCTTATAGAAACTAAAAATCACACAATGTGAAACTCAAAAAGATGTGATAGGAAGAGAGGACTACTTAGTGGTCTTTTTAACTGGATCTGGAAGTGGCCTCCACATCACCACAGGTTCGGCTGTGGTGTTCCACACACTCTCCTTCTCCTGACTCTGCTTGGCCAAGTTCCTTACCTGTCTCTGGATTTGGCTTCTACTTTCCTCTCAGGTCCATAGCCACTGGCTATAGAAGCACTATAGCTTTGATCAGAGGGTATTTCATGGCACCAAAGATGGACATTGGCCTGGCAGTTACAGACCAGAAGCCTTGGAGTTTGGGAAGGACAGAGAGATTTGCTGGGGTGAGAAGGGCTTAGAGGCCTACATTCCGTTCTCCTCCAGACCAGGAAGATTCTCAGCTCTGAGAAGGAAAATATGAGTTATGAGAGGTTATTCCTTGCTGCCTCTCCTCCAGCGTCCTTCCCACTTCTTTGCCCTGCCCTCATTTCTGGACTTTTCTTTTTGACCTGGTGCAGTTTTTTTCTTCATCTTTGTCTTTCCCACAGGCCCAGCACACTTTATGCTTACACATGTTCCTGGAATAAATGAAGATTCTTCCATCTGGGTCTGCTGCCTCCTTCAGGTTTTCCCTCGTTTCGCACTGGAAATTCTGAAATTCTCTGGTTGTATCTTCCTAGGGAGGACATTGGTATGGACTTTGCAGAATAGTAGGTTCAGTTTGATAAGGGGGTCCCCATTCACGAGAAAGGATTTGAGGGTCTTCTTCCTCCAGGCTCAATAGCTAGATATCTCTTTTTACAGCTGCTGAAGGTATCTCCTTGCCTTTCTTATCTAATTTTAAAAAACTGTGAGACTAAAGAATGCAACATGGAGGGTTTAGAGGGTAGGAGAAGAATAAATGAAACAAGGTGGGATTGGGAAGGAAACAAACCATAAGTGACTCTTAATCTCACAAAACAAACTGAGGATTGCTTGGGAGAGGGGGGTTGGGAGAGCAGGAGTGGGGTTATGAACATTGGGGAGGGTATGTGCTATGGGGAGAGCTGTGAAGTGTGTAAACCTGGTGATTCACAGACCTGTACCCCTGGGGATAAAAATACATTATATGTATATAAAAAAATAAAAATTATTAAAATTTTTTTTAAAAAGACAAAAACAGAAAAAGAAAAAAACTGTGATGACATAAGAGACTCTTTAATCTCACAAAACAAACTGAGGGTTGCTGGGGGTGGGGGGTAGGGAGAGGGAGGTTGGGTTATGGACATTGGGGAGGGTATGTGTTATGGTGAGTGCTATGAAGTGTGTAAGCCTGACGATTCTCAGACCTGTGCCCCTGGGGCTAATAATACATTATATGTTAATAAAAAATTAAAAAATAAAACTGTGGTGGGGGTGGATGATAGGCGGTCAGGGTGTAGGAGGGTAGATTACCAAATTCTCCTGGGGCGTGGCTGCCTAGTGGTATTTAAAACATTCTGTGAAGTCTTCTCTGAGTTCCCAAATATATTATAAATGATCCAGTGCTAAACAAACATTTCAGCTTGATGGCTCTGTTCTTTCTCTTGGAATCTATTAAATGTATGTACATGGCAGGCATATGTATTCATTGATAGAGGCTTGGAGATCAAGTCTGAAATGGGACTCACTTCCTCGGTCTCCAAGAGGAAGTTAAATTCGCTTTTACCAGAAAACACATTTGCAGCTCTTTAATTTCAAAGGCCCTTAGAGCCTTAAAATGTTCTCTGTCCAAGAGCCCCACCATTACCACGTACACTGTTGGCAGTATAAAGCAAGATCAGAGAGAAGGAAATGTCAGATTGAGAGGCTAGGGGTACAAAGGGCTAAGAGACAGGAGGATGGTGTGCACAGCAGGTCTGGAGAAAAGCTGAGAAGACATCAAAGTTAAGGATGAGGATGTTTTAAAATGCCTAATGCATTCAGGTTTATAAATCTCTACAACTGTACAGAATTCTGTTGCATAAATCTCATTTTATTCTCAATAACAAGCTAAAGAAGCAGTCACTGGTATTACTATTTTACAAGAAATGAAACTAAGGCACAGAGAGGTTAAGTAACTTGCCTCAAGTTACAGAGCAGGTGAGGGAACAGAGCAGAAAATCACGTGACTGCACTGTGGTGCCCCCTCCTGTAGGTTCTGACCTGGGAAACAGACAAACTCGGAGCCTTGTTGTGTAAGGGATAACTGCTTCACCTGAGAGCAGAAGATCTGCTTCTTGGGGACAGAGAGAAGGAAATAAAGGTCAGAGCCTTCAGTCTTCCCATGATACCCCTGGTGCCCATCTGTAACTCTCTCAGTTATCCTGTTTCTTGACCTCCAGGGGTCTCTTCCCCAACCTGCTCAGGTGCTAGCTGCTGTGTTCCCCCAGTCGTGGCTCAATGACCTGTGTGGTCCAGGCCAGCCATCCTCACAGTCTAGGCCAGGAAATCATTCTTGCTCCCAGGGTTCTGCCCACCCAGTCTGGGGTTACTATGGAGGTAGTACCCTGGCACATTTTACATTGTGGCCCTGTATCCAGCAGACCCTGCCTCCTGTATCCCTCTGCCTCCCTCACACACATTCCCCAACACACACACACACACACACACACACACACACACGCTTACACATTCCCTCCTCATCTGTCTCCTGCATTCATATTCCTTTCCCCCCAAGGTCATGCGCCTTCTAAGAGCTCTGAATTCTCGGATCCATTCCTCTCCAAGTTCCTGATTCTTGCTAACTGACTATCATTCTCCTTGTCTCCTGGGAACCTTCTAGACTTCTGTGTCTTGCTCCACATTCGCTCCTGTGGTCATTGCAAGACTCCCATCATCTGACTCATGGGGTCCGGTCCAGCTGCCCTTGACGCACTCAGCTCACACACATTTGCTGAGGGAGTGCCCAGAGCACTGTGTCTGTCTGTCCTGCTGTCAGCTTCCTCTTCTCCACTGTCAGGGAGCTCCCCGAGGCCAGGACCCCTGCTCCTCCTTTTGGGTCTCCCCTGGGTGCCCAGCACACACAAAGAGGGTGGAGTGTGGGGCTCACTGCTTTTGCTCCCAGGGAGAAAGGAGGAAACTGAGAAAGGAACCCAAGCAGGAAAAGCACCTGAGCCTGCACAGCCCTGCGAGCTCAGTGTCAGGGCAGCAGGCAGCTGGAGGGAATCCATGTCTAGGAGGCACTACTTTCCTTTAGAAACCCCAGGGCACCTGGGTGTGTGTGTGTGTGTATGTGTGTGTGTGTGTGTGTCCACAGGCTCCTGCCACACAGGAAGGGGAGGGGAGGCTGTGGGTCCCAGGCTCCAAGAGTGCAGGTCCTGTCTGGGAGGGAGAGTCCTGGGGGACCTGGGTTCTAGGCCCCCCCCCGCAGCACGCAGGAGCCCATGACCACAGGGTCAGAGGCCAGCCAGTGCAGCCACCACAGGATGGATGCAGGTTGGACTTCGGGCAATGCCTCCTTCCACACTGGGTGTGAGTTGGCTCATTCACATGGTTTCCTGTGTTCTGCGGTTCAACCCAGTCCCAATCCTCCCTTCTTTTCCATGCTCATGGGCATTTCCCGGGTTCAGAGTTTAGAACTTATAGAAACAAATGGAATTATTGGTATTCAGTTGGTTTGGGCTTACACAGTCTATTACTTTCCTTCTTCTCTCTTTTAAAAACTTAATTTGCCTCCCGGCTAAGGGCCAGGGGAGCAGAGTGAGGAAGGGCAGACACGAAGCTGGGTGCCGAGGCTGTGGCCTTCCCACCACAGTGCTGATGCCCACTGCAGCCCCATGAAGGATTTCCCGCAGCCCTGACAGGCATTCCCCACCTGGAACAGGTGAGTGAGTCCAGGTGAGGAGGCTACACAGGGAGGAAAAGGGCTGGGATCTAAATTAGCCTAGACCTTCTGTTTCCCCACTGCCCCCCACCACAAGGGAAGTCCTGGCAGAGCCCGAGAACGAGAAGGCCAAGCCTGCAGCTTCAGGATGGGGAGGGAGGAGAGGAAACAGGCCACACTGGATCTCTTGGGCCCGGACAGAAGAATCCCATGGCAGGGGTGAGTGCAAAGCCCGGGGAGCACACCTGTAACCCAGCTAGAAAAGAGCCAGTGCAAGACAGAACCTGGGCAGAAACACACAGAGGGCAGGGAGGAGGTTGATAGGGGGCAGCAGAAAAGGGCAGAACCTGGGAGGGTAGAAGGAGAATTTGCAGGGTGAGGCAAGGGTGGGTGTGGGCAGAGAAGAAGGGCAACGATGTGGAGGAACCAGGCCTGCTGCAGAGTGTCTGGTGTCAGGGAGGGAGAGATAGCAGGGTCATGGGGAGGAAAGATAAAGGCTAGGGGAAAGGATACAAAGCAGGAGGGAGGGAGGGAGGGAGTCTGTGGAGGTGATGTGGGCCTGAGGCCAATAGAGGAGCCCAGTATTAGAGGCAGGTTACACAGAGAGGGGGAGATGGAGTCTGGGCCAAAGGGGAGTGGGGTGACAGGACTGGGGAATGAGTGAAGGTAGGGCATACACATATACAACAGATAAGCTCACGTGCACGCGTGCGCATGCACACACACACACACACACACACAGCCTCTCCTCCCTCAGAGAACCAGGTCCTGAGAGGCCATCAGAGCCTTTGACTCAGAGAGCTTGTACCCACCTCTGCCACCTCTACCTTCCCCTGCTCCCTGCCTCCCCAGTTGCCCCCACCTCTTCCTTTCCCTTCTCTGGCCCTGTCTCCCTCCCTCTCTGTAAACACTTCTCTGGCTGTCTCCTCACCCTGGCCCTGTGTCCATGAATCTGTCTCTGACTGTGTGAATCCATGGCTTTCTCACCCCTTGAGCCTGGGCCATTCCATGTCTCTGAGACTGTGTCTGTCTCTACTATCTCTGGCCTCTGGGTGTCTCTCTGTGTCTGTCTGGGTCTTTTGCTCTGCTCTCTGGAGGCTCCTCTCTTTCCCCTCTCCTGTCTCTGGTTCTGTCTCCCTGTCTTTCTGTTCCACTGAGGACTCTGTCTCTGTTGAGTGTCTATATTGGTCTCTTGTACTCTTCAGGGTGCTTGGAACAGCTCTATCTTCCTGGTCCCACTCAGTAGGACTTGGCCGGAATTTACTGGGCCTTTCTGTCCTTGTCCATGTGTCCATCTCTCCTCTTCTCCCAGTGTCATGACAGGGTTGCGAGTGGGCTGACATATATAATCATCAAACACAGTCGTGCCCACATTCACGCCACTCTAGTCCTTTCTTCTAAGGACCCAGAGCCCAGTCCTCTAGATCCTAGAGATCTAGAATATTCAGAGGAAAGCAGGGAAATCCACAGGAAAGTTATTTCCAGTGTCATGGCCCACACTGGAGTTCCTCTACTCTATCCCCCCTCCTACCACCAGTCCTATCTAGGACTATGACCCACACCCTGGGAGTGCCACATGCAGAGATAACTCAGTCCTTCACACAACCAACACTTCAGAGCCCCTACCTGCCACCCCCACCTCACCCACACCCCAGGCTTGCAGCTGAGGCAGACACATAGAAGAGTAAGACCTTCTGCCCAGTGGTGGGAGGAAAAGAGCAAGAGCTCAGGAGTCAAGGACCTGACTTCAAATCCTACCTTTGCCTCTTCATATGCTGTGTTACCTTTGGCACTTGACATAAGCTCTCTGAGCCTCAGTTTCATCACCTGTAGGCTGGGGTCAATAAAATTTACCTAGTATTTTGTGAGGATGAAAAGATAGCTAAAACTTTATTCTACAATGTGTCCACTGTGGAAAGTGACCCCATTCTATTGTCCAGCCATTGTGGGGAGTGCCTTCCCAACACATTTCTAGTCCTGCTGTCCCTGACACAGAACCCCAGACTCCTTCAGCCTCAGTCCTTCCGTTGCACACATCTCCAGAAAATTGATACCCGATGTGGCCAGCTCCATAGGACTCCCCTACCCCAACCCTGGTCCTCACCCCTCTACCATGCTTCTTGTACATTTGCAGGTTGGGTTTTACATAATAACTCTTAATTGGCTGACCATGGCCCAGATGTTCACAATGGAGCACTGAGCCCTCACATCAGGACATGAAGTGCTAATCATCCCCCAGGTAGCTGTCCCAGGGAAAGTTGTTCCTCTAGTCTTTAAGTATTAGCCAGCACCCTGAAACCCCAAGATAGATTAGCTAACCTTTCCTTGTATCTCTATAAATCATGAATGCATTCCTACAAAAGAACAGAGCCCTTCTTCACATCATGAAACAGAATCCAGACAATGGTGTACAACACCCATCCCCCTGCCTCACATCAAGGAAACACAATTTCTTGCACAACCTCAGACTGCTGAGATAACACCTAGAGCTGATACCATCCAGTTTGCACATAATCAAGAAATGTTAGGGACCACTGCACTCCCTTTAATGATTGACTGCCCTAAACTCCTTTAAACCTCCTCTGCCAGGCAGTAACCTGGGAATGACTTTGGACAAGAATCTGCCTTCCCTCCAGGTTCTGTGCTCCTGAACAAAACTTGTATTCCTTTCCAATCAATCCTTCTCTTGGCTTTTGACTTTTGGGCAACTGGCAGTCAAACCTGGGTTTTGGTAAGAAATTTTGATGAACCCGCCTAAAGCCAACACCCCTGTGGCATTCAGTTTCCTGGGAATCCCAATGTGGAGCAGTTGGCCCATAACAGGCCAGGGCTTCCTCCTCTGTCTCCTCGGCTAGTAACCTGGACCACCTCAGGAGGTTAACTGCTCCAAACCAGCTGATTTCAGGGAGCGAATCTGAGGTACTGTTCCTGCAGCTGCCCAGACTATTTTTTTTTAAGATTTTATTTATTTATTTGACAGACAGAGATCACAAGTAGGCAGAGAGACAGGCAGAGAGAGAGAGAGGAGGAAGCAGGCTGTCCGCAGAGCAGAGAGCCCGATGCGGGGCTCAATCCCAGAACCCTGGGATCATGACCTGAGCCGAAGGCAGAGGCTTTAACCCACTGAGCCACCCAGGTGCCCCAGACTATTTTTGTCTCAGGGAAACTCCCTGCTGATCCCAGACCCATGCTAGCTGCCAATTTTGCCCTTTGGTGTGAGTGGAAAGGAAAGGAACGTTTGGGGAAATTGAAGAGATTCTGGACAAGATAAGTCCCTCAGAGTACACATTGAAGCAAGTTTCTCATTTGTGAAACACTATGTGTTTTTGTTTCCTTGCCCATGCTTTTCCCATTAGAAAGGCAGGGCTTTCAGGTGAAACTAAAAAGGAGTTGAATAAGGGTCAATTTATTTAGAGTTTGGAACAGATCTGTTTTGGTGTGGGGGAGGTGCGTTCCATTGTGTTGTGTTGTGTTGTGTTAATTTTCTGTATAGTAGAAAGTATTATCTTTATCCTGCAAAGTGGCCCAGTGGAATAAGTGGAAGAATATAGCCAGAAACCTATGACTAAAAAAAATATAATTTCTCTTGTGACACCACCTTGCCATGTATGTTAAGCTCAGAGGAAACATGACCATGAAGTGGCTCTCTTGGATCTCTTTCTCCCATTGGCTTGCCTCCAAATAGGGAGTTTTGGTTTGGCTTTGTCAGCTTGTCTAGAGAGGCCTCTGGTTCAGTCAGTAGAACTCTGACTTTGGGGGAGGAACCAGAAACTAAAATGCCATTTATTTGGTTTGATCTGTCAAGCCCCCAACTTGTTGGGGAAAAGGAATGCCAACAGAAGTTCTCTGGACTTCATAGAGTCATACTTTTGTTTCTTCTGTGTTCTTTCTGAATTCTAGCTCAAGAATATGGGGACACTCCTTCTGTTCCCAAAGAAAGCCCAATAGGACATATTTTAAATAAATGGTGAAGATGACTGAAAAGCAATCAGGAAAAAATACTGTTTGCAAGAGGAAGAGAAAGGAGACCAAAAGAATACAGGAATGTTAATCTGACCTTTGGTTCTGCCTCTGGCCTTTCGGAGGCACCCTTGTAAGATCTGTAAGGAAAGGATAAGAAATGAGGACATATTTCTCTTGGGGTATGGAAAATAATTTGTCCTAAAATGAATTAGTTATTTAGAGAGCAAAGAGGAAGACAAATTCTGAATGAAAAAGAAAGTTGTAGAAGGTTTTCAAAGGGAAAGTTTGGAAATGAATTTTATGTGTGGTCAGGACTGACTCAGATTGAAATGAGTGGGTTTAAAAAGTACACTGATATAAGATTGAGATTCTTTTATTCTCTCTGTTAAAAGACAAAGTTTTTTTGGATTCTTGGCCTTCTCTTGATAAGTTTTGTAGGCAAATGTGTATTCCTTTTTTCTTTTCTTTGCCCAGAAAACCAGAGAGTCTATGTTTTGTCTTTATGAGGTTTTTCATTACTTAAGATAACTAAAGTTTTTCAATATTAAAGGAACTAAGTTTTGCTAATGACTATATACCCTTCACAGAACTTCTTAAGGCCAGCTTGGTTAAATAGATCCTTAAATATGAAATTTTCTAATTACCTGTAATCCTACATAGGTGTGTGCTTTAGAACCCTCTGAGGTTTTGAACAAACTTTCCAAGATTCAAATTCTCAATGCAATCTTTTTGACTAATTAGACTTGATATTTGGTATGTTAAATTACATGGGAAACATTATCAAATAAATTGATGATGAACTTTAGGTTGTACTGTATGGGTACATGCTATAACTGTTTTAGAAAATATATGAAATTCCTATAGTTTTAAGATGTCCTGTTATAGGGTCATCACTTGACATTCTAATTACTGAAAGTGTGTGTGTGTCACAGAAATAGCCACATTTTCTTGTTGACTTCATTAGAGTGAACCTCCATGAGATCTTGAACCATTTTCATTTTTTTCCATTCTTTTTCTGTTTTTATTTTTGAGTCTTTCATTATTTATAGTTACTGTTATGATGCTTTTGCAAAATGCCTTTCAACTTCAAGGAGATTCATGGAAAAGACTTTGGACCAATAAAGGGTTTGATATCTTTGAGATCATTAAAGTGGGTAAGAATTTCCAGAAGTAATGGAAAAGCTGCATCTAAACACAAATGAATTATTAAGATGGGGCTTAATAAATTGAAGAAGATGATTATAGTTTTTATGACTCCTCCTTGAAATACTGCTGGTTATCCTGTTGGCGCTTCCAGATTTAAGGAAACTTTCTCTTAAGAAATTGTGCCTGAGCAGACATTACTCCAAAGAAGACACACAAATGGCCAATAGACACATGAAAAAATGTTCACTAGTACTCAGCATCAGGGAAATACAAATAAAAACCACAATGAGATACCACCTTACAGCAGTTAGAATGGCTAACATTAATGACTTGGGATACACAGATGTTGGTAAGGATGTGGAGAAAGAGGAACACTCTTACACTGCTGGTGGCAATGCAAACTGATGCAGCCCCTCTGGAAAACATTATGGAGGTTCCTCAAAAAGTTAAAAAGAGAACTACCCTACAACCCAGGTATTGCAGTACTAGGTATTCACACAAAGGATACAACATAGTGATCCAAAGGGGCTCCAGGACCCCAATGTTTATAGCAGCAGTGTCCACAACAGCCAAACTGTGGAAAGAGCCCAAATGTCCATCAACAGATCAATGGATGAAGAAGATGTGTGCATTTTTTTTGTCTGTAATGCAAAATTACTCAGCCATCAAAAAGAATGAAATCTTACCATTTACATCAACAGGATGGAACTAGGGGGTATTATGCTGAGCAAAATAAGTCAGTCAGAGAAAGACAATTATCATATGGTTTCACACATATGTAGAACATAAGGAAAGTGCAGAGGGCAATAGGGGAAGGGAGGGAAAACTGAATGAGAGGACATTAGAGAGGGAGAAACCATATGAGACCCTTGACTCTGGGAAACAAACTGAAGGCTATGGAAAGGAAGGTGGGTGGGGGGATGGGGTAACTGGGTGATGGGCATTAAGGAGGACCCATGATGGTGTTATGTTCAACTAATATATAATATATAATAATAATTCAACTAATATATAACTAGTTGTTATATTCAACTAAAGAATCATTGAACATTACATCAAAAGCTAATGTCCTCTATGTTGGCTGTTAAACTTAAATTTTTTTAAAAAAGGAAAAAAGAAAGAAAAACTTATACACATACAAAAATAAAATTGAATACAATGAAAGGAAGCCAAAAATGAAGAATATATATATATGTATATATATACATATATATATATAATGTAAATGTAAAAGTGAAAATTAAGAAAGACTTTAAAAAAGAGTTGATAAAGTAAGAAACTAGCTGAAAGGAAAAAAAGAAAAAAGGAAATTTTAAACTGAAAGATTAAAGAATCATGAGAAAAAAACCTTGAATTCTATAAATTCTTTTCCCCTAGCATTAGAATTTTGCAGTTTTGGAACCTATAAATTTAGTCTTAGGTGGACGTTCTTGTTGATCTTCTGGGGCAGAAGCCTGTTGGTGCTGATTCTCAGGTATCTTTCCCCAGGTTGGAGCAGGGTGTCAGGCTCAGTGTAATGGGCTCTGGATAGTTCTATGTGGCTTTTGTTCCCCGAAGGTGTTCCATGACCCTTTAGAGGATGACAATGAAAATGGTGGCTGCAGAGTCTCCAGCCCTGGAGCCAAAATTTTAGGGCCCCACTCCGCAGTGCACCCTCAAGAAAAGCTGTGGATCACTCTTGTCTCCCTGGTCTCCCAACCTGGGACAGAGTGTTTCTCTGGGACATGATCCTGTTTCAATTCTCCAAACCCTGCAGACACCTGTGGTGTGCTCCTATGCTGCTCCTCCCAAGGGGAGAGCAGGGGGGTCTCACAGGTTCTGCCGCTTGCTGCACCCCTTCTTGGAGAGTCATCATGGGACCATGACCATGCCCTGGTTCCCAGTCTATGGCATCACAGAGCTGAAAGCCCACTCCTGGGCTCACTGATTATAGCTGGCTTCACTGCTTGGATGCCTGGGAACTCTGCCACACTCAGGCATCCCCAGTCTTTCTGTGACTCTGGGATCCTGAAACCATACTGTCCCACCAGGGATTCCAACACCTGAGCACCTTTCAGGCAAGGACGTCCCTTACTGGAGCAGACTTCTAGAAGTTCTGATCTTGTGCTCCACTGCTCATTCACTTGCTGGTAGCCAGCTTACAGATGCTCCCTTCCCCCCATGGTCTATCTTCCCATATATCCCCTCAGATCCACTTCTGTGCACCTCTTACCATGAAAAAATAGGGGATTTTCTCTTTGTAGAGCTGTAGCTATACTTTTCTTAGATCGCCAGCCAAATTCACAGGTGTTCGTGATGTTTTGATACCTATCAGCTGAATTCAAAAAGAATTCATTTCAAGAAGAAATGAGGGTCCCCGTCTCTTCCCCGATCTTCCCTCAAAAAACCTAATAAAAAGATTTCTTAATCTTATTACTGAGAAAAGCACAAAGCACAGAAAAACATATACCACACAAGTTGGGTAATTTGCATACCTGAAGGAATGAAGAAAACCCTCCTTCTTCCATCTTTACAGTTAATATGTCTCCTAACACTAGGTGTTTTTGGATCTGTTATCAAAGGAACAAGACAGAGACATAGTGAAAGTTATGTAGAGCCTTATTCAATGCCAAGCATTAGAAGTCAGACACTGGCCAGGGTTGCCTCCTGCCTGATCTGGCTGGTTTTATAGGGCATAGCCACAGACCCAAGGTACGTGGCTTCTACTGTTAAGGCGTTTACTCCTGGAATTGATACCCAGAACTGATACCAGGAACTACTGGGGCATTTATTCCCAGAATGAAATCCGTGGATATAAACAACAATATGGCTATCTAGGCAATATGGAGTCACTCCGGCTAAGCAGGCCCTAATAGTTAAACAGGTTTTAACATTAAATGGGCCCTAACATTTCCCCCTTTTCTTTGGAGATTAGTCAATTCCTTGACTTTTCAGCCAGTTCTCAAGGGTGAAAACAGGCTGACCTGAGGTGTTGTTAACCTTGAGTGTTGTTCCATCTGTTGTCTTTCTGATTTTCCACTGGGCCATTTTAGGCCGATGAGGTGTCCCCTGGCTGCTGCTGAGTAGGAACAGGGTTAAAAATGATAGATATGAAACCCTTTTGAGTCTTAGTTTTAGTCCACAGTTGGTGGGGTCCACTGGCAGTGGTTCCCATTTTTGGGAGATGTTCTTGTTTTTGGCTCGTTTGACATGATATGCGTACTGCCATGGGGGTGGTCAGGATGACAGTAAATGGTCCCTTCTAACAAGGATCCAAGTTTCCCAGTTGGTGGTGGCGTATCCAAACCAAGTCTCTGGGTTGGTAAGAATGTCGTTTCACTTCTGTCCCCATCTCAGTGTAGGCAGCTCAGATCCCTGCATGGGCTCTTTTTAAGACAGACTGTAGCACCTGAAGTGACTGGAGTACAGACTGATCAGTCATTTATGTTAGACAGTTAGGGCAACCTTTTGTAATTGTGGACAGAGTGGAGGGGGTCTCCCAAACATTATTTTAAGTGGAGTAACCTTGTTTAAGTAGGGTGTACACTGGACCCTAAGGAAGGCAAAAGGAAGGAGATCCACCCATCCACTGGCAGTTTCCAGAATTAATTTTGTTAAG
This sequence comes from Meles meles, assembly GCF_922984935.1. Taxonomy (NCBI): domain Eukaryota; kingdom Metazoa; phylum Chordata; class Mammalia; order Carnivora; family Mustelidae; genus Meles; species Meles meles. The sequence goes on from NC_060072.1 coordinate 64,184,277, forward strand.
GTCTCTTTAAGAGTCCAGTTCATTCTCTCTACTTGTCCAGAACTCTGGGGCTGGTAGGAACAGTGTAGTTTTCAATTAGTGCCCATGGTCTTGGCCAACGTCTGTGAGACTGAACTCACAAATGCAGGGCCATTGTTTGACCTGATTGCGAGGGGCAACCCAAACTTAGGAATTATTTTTTTCTAGCAGCTTTTGGGTATTATTTCTGCCATCTTATGTTTGGCAGAAAAAGCCTCTACCTAGCCTGAAGGTGTATCCATAAAAACTAACATATATTCGTGTCCAATGGTTCCGTTATTATTCCTACAGAATATTAGGCAAGATCATCTGAACGAGCTATTGTGCAACTTCTCTGAAGTTTACCTTAAGTTCTCTAGCTTAGATAAACAAACATTTAAAGACAACCAAATCTAGAATTTAACATCTTTAAAGGTATGTTATTAAAACATAATTTTTCTCTCTAAAATAATCCTCATTTCCAGAGATAGCCAAATCAGGACTAATTTAGTTGAAAAACAAGTCCAGCTTTAACAAACTTGCCCTAATTATTTACATAAGCTCAGCAAGAACAGTGAGTGATTATATAGATTTTTTTAGAATGTGCTTTGCTGGAACTCCTTATACGGAATCTCTAGGTTAAACTTGTAATAGCCTCTCCAGGCCAGAAGCCAAGCCAAGTACTTGCCATCAGACATGCCTGCAATACCTGTTGATTTGGGTGAATTCCTCTTTCTGAGGTCCCCAATGTATCCTGGGGTTCCTATACCTGCCATAAAGTGACATTTTTTACTCAGCTGGTGAAGCTGCTGGGAACTCTGTAAGCAAGTTATCAGGCCAACAGTTTAAAGGGGCTTTATGGCTCCAGGTTTTATAAAGTCAACCTTAGTTCCTTTAAACTATTTGGTCATATCTGAGTCTTTTTAAAATATGACATTCCAATCAATACCTTGGTAAAATAACCAGTGTTTCCAATGGTGTCCTGCTACAAGGAGAACAGATTTTTATTGAACTTATGCAAATGACTGATTGCCATGGAAGAAAGAATTCTTACTGAGACCTTTTGAGTTGCAGAGGTTCAGATAGAGAGAAAAGTTGAATGCTTTGATTTGTCTACAAATAAATACTTTTATATTTCTGTAAGTCACAGACATCTTAAGAAAAGAGTTTCCTTAGTCTGGAAGAGCAAACATTAGAGAATCAGCAGTGTTTAAAATAACACAAAACATTAAGAGACATAACATTACAATCTTTCTGGTCATCTAGTCCCATGTTACTAATTCTGGTTTAGTTTGAATGTAGCTCTTCTGGAAATTTTTACCCATTTCAGTTCCAGGATTTCAACATATAAACCAACAAACTTAACTTAGTTCAAATACTGACTTACGTTTCACCTGGACCCATTCCACTTTTAATGTTTACCTGACACACGGGTGGGAAGATCTGGAGTAGGAGGGTTTTAGGTCCAGGGGCTGCTCTTCTTGCTCCTTGACAGTGAAGAGGGAAGGAACCATGGTGTAGGAAGCACCAAGGATGGTCTAGAGGCCAGTTATGCAGGCCACACCCAAGTTGGTGCAGAAAAAGAAGGGGAAGACAGAAGGAAAAACTGCTGCCAGAAGGCAGAGAATGGATTCCATTTTAGAGAGTTTTACTGGGTAAACCTTGTCACCCAACTGGCTGATTTTACCTTGAAAATCCTTGAAATGTTAGAGAACAAGACTTAGGGGTGTCATAGGTCCCTTACTCTCCACTTGCTCCATTTCTTTAAACACAACAAACAACACAACAGAAGTCAAGACAAAGACAGCCGCAGATCCAGTGGCACTTTTTTGACAAGATATCAAGTCTAAGGGAGTGCAATATGTAATCCTAACTCAAAAGCATACAACCTGCCACTCGTGGGGATTTTCTCAGCCCCCTGACTGCCTAGGGGAACTCTATCCCCTGACAGGACCCCTGACCACCTAGGAGGACTTGAACCCCCTGGCAATCAACCAGTGGAGGGATGGGGTGTCCCTGCATCCACTCCAGCCCTGGGGAGCAATGCTGCATTCAGCTTTTCCCCGGTGGGCTATACCCCTGAAGCTCTGCAACCAGACAGACAGACCAGATCCTGCAGAATAAAATCTCAAGATCTTACCTCCAGAGGCCTTTCCCAGAAATTCTGATGCTGACTCAGTTCTCATCTTTTGATCACGGATGAGCCCCCAGAATGCTGGGGTCCGTAATCAAAGGAATGAGACTGAAACAAAGCGCAAGTTATGCAAAGCCTTATTCTATGCCAAGCATTAGAAGTCAGACTGACCAACCAGGGCCGCCTCCAAAGAGAGTGACCCCCTCCCGATCTTACAGGCTGAATTTATAGGGCATAACCACAGACCCAAAGTATGTGGCTTCTATTGTTAAGGTGCTTACTCCTGGAATCAATGCCCAGAACCGATACCAGGATTACTGGGGTGTTTATTCCCGGAATGAAGTCCATGGATGTAAACAACAATATGGCTACTTAGGAAATATGCAGTTGCTCTGGCTAAGCAGGCCCTAATAGTTGAACAGGTTTTAACATTAAATTGGCCCCAACAGATGTCAATAAACATCTATATTTAGTCCTTCTCTGGACAAGAGATGCTGTTAGATGTCAATGTAAAGTGAAATTTGTCATAAAAAATCCCTCACAAAGATATCTCCCAAACGTTGGTGTTGGAGGTGGACGAGGGGCTTCCTAGGCTGTGTCTGCCTTCAAACCATGTGCAAATTGTCTTGCCTCCTGCTTCCAGGAGCTTTGTTTCAGGTGTTCTAAATAAGGAACAGAGACATTCAACTCCTCTTACCAACCTTGCTTCGGCCAGACCCCAGTACTTTCTATGAAATTAATTTCACAAATGACCAGTTTCTCACTATCTCTACTCTAGATTCCTTCATTAGTATAATTTTTAATTCTCTACTTTCTGGGATGGCTCAAAAAAGAGTCCCACTTGGCAACAAAAAAATAAACAAAATGGCTTCTTCTAGTACCTTCCATTAGTGGGTTCCAGGAGAGGGGTGGTGGTTACACAGGTGGTGTTTCTCTTTCTCTGCAAACCTTTTCTGACTGTAGCACAAGTGTGGGTTCCACAGCAGTCCAGCATCTTAGCCGTAAACTTCCTAGAAAGAAAACTCTTTGAGGTTCCTTTGAGAGGTAATGAAAAATAAATATCACGGTTTGGTACAAACACACTAACCAAGTCAGGAGTGGAAGACAACTAGTTCCTTATGGCTGGCTGAACTCCTTCTGGATTTTTGTACACACACACATAGTACACACCATACACAAAAAGTCTAAGAAATATGCCTGTTTATTGACCTACTGAGATTAAACATACCCCACTCCTAGGTGTATATTCCATTCAAATTTAGACACACATGTCTATATATTTGGCACACACATGATTTGCAGTGAGGTGTGTCATGAATATATATACAAGCCTCTCCCCCTGGTATGGGGTCCAGTGAAGGTGAAGAGGGAGAGTCTGAGTATGAGCTGCATGTGTAATTGAGTGTGTCTCTGACTACACGCCATGAAACACTTAGTCTTTGTTTTTCTTATTACTCACTATTTGGAATTATCCACTACCCTTCAGTTACATCTACACCATCAAGCTTCAGTGATCATCTATTCCTCACTGAGCCACTAATCCATGTAGAGTGTAACTCAGGGCTTAACAGCCTGAGCTTTGCTCAGTCTTGGTACAAATCCTAGCTTCACTACTCCCTTGGCACAAATGACTTAACCTTTCTGAGCTTAGTTTCAATGAGCATAAAACGAGCATAAAAATACTCACCTTGTGCAACTTTTGCATTACATAGGTGATTACATAATATTTTTGGAACAAAGTACAGGGTGTAGTACTCAGCAAATGGTAGCTATTACTATCATCATCATTTTGTGGAAATTGGACATAGAAAGAAGAAATACATAAAGGCAATGTTTTGTTTGCTTAGGGGGTTTTTCAATCTCATCAATGAGACAAAATACATATATGGAAAGTGGAAGGACAAGGAAACTTAGAACTCTTATTTGAGTCCTTTAAAATGCAACTACTGGGCGCCTGGGTGGCTCAGTGGGTTAAGCCACTGCCTTCGGCTCAGGTCATGATCTCAGGGTCCTGGGATCGAGTCCCGCATCAGGCTCTCTGCTCAGCAGCAAGCCTGCTTTCCTCTCTCTCTGCCTGCCTCTCTGTCTACTTGTGCTCTCTCTCTGTCAAATAGATAAATAAAATCTTTAAAAAATAATAAAATAAAAAAAAATAAAAAAATAAATTGCAACTACTTTTCCTAAATCAAATCCCTGTTTGAAATGTCACCAGATTTCAATGCTCTAATGAGATTTTTTTGTTCTTATGTCACTATCATCCCCACGTCTAACCACCTCTAATACCACACATCCACCCCAACCTTTCATTTTAGAAGTTGACATAGAATTCCTGGAATAAAAAGATTTTGAGAGTTCATTTTGTGCATTTCCCCGTCCATCTGAAGCTTTCCACACACAGCCAGAGAGCCTTCATCTTCCCCTCTCCCTCCGTCACCCTCTAATCTCAGAAAATTCTTCCTCATGCTCAATTTCAAGCCTGAAACAGCATACAAATTACTTGGGAGCCTGTTAAAAAGGCATAAGAATATGCCTTTCAGTAGGTCTGGGTTGAGGCCTAAGGATCTGCATTTCTACAAGCTCCCAGGTGACACTCATGCTGCTGATCCATAGGTCATACTTTGGAGAACAAAGATCTCCATGCCTGTAGCAGGTGCTACAATTTTCTCCTGTTGGGCTCCATTATCAAAGGAATGAGACTGAGACAAAGTGAAAGTTATGCAAAGCCTTATTTTATACCAAGCATTAGAAGTCAGACTGACCGGCCAGGGCCGCATCTGAAGAGAGCGACCCCATCCTGATCTCACAGGCTGGTTTTATAAGGCATAACCGCAGACCCAAGGTATGTGGCTTTTATTGTTAAGAGGCTTACTCCCAGAATCAATACCCGGAACCATACAAGGAACTACTGGGGCATTTATTCCCAGAATACAGTCCATGGATGTAAACAACAATATGGCTACCTAGGCAATATGGAGTCGCTCTGGCTAAGAAGGTCCTAATAGTTAAACAGGTTTTAACATTAAATGGGGCCTAACATTTCCCCCTTTTCTTTGGAGATTAGTCAATTCTTTGACTCTTCAGCCAGTTCTTGAAGGTGAAAATGGGCTGACCTGAGGTGTCGTTAACCTTGAGTGTTGTTCCATCTGCTGTTTTTCTGATTTTCTACTGGGCTGTTTTAGGCTGATGAGGTGTCCCCTGGATTCTGCTGAGTAGGAACAGAGTTAAAAGTGACCAAGTTATGAAACTCTTTTGAGTCTTAGATTTAGTGCACATTTAGTGGGGTCTACCAGCAGTGGCTCCCATTTCTGGGGGTGTCCTTGTTTTCAGCTCATTTGACATGACATGCATGAATCCAGGCCCTGATGCCTTCTATTTTTACTGCTGTGGGGGTGGTCAGGATGACAGTGAATGGTCCCTTTCAGTGAGGCTCCAAGTTTTTCATTCAGTGCTGACATATCCAAACCAAGTCTCTGGGTTGGTAAGGATGTGGTTTTATTTCTGTCTGTCTCCATGTAGGCAGCTCAGATCCCTGCATGGGCTCTTTTTAAGACAGACTGTAGTGCCTGCAGTGACTGGAGTACAGACTGATCAGTCATTTCCATTAGGGAAACCTCTTGTAGCCATGGGCGGGGTAGAGGGAGTCTCCCACACATTATTTTAAATAGGGTAACCTTGTTTAAGTAGGGTGTATATAGCGCCCTAAGGAGGATGAAGGGAAGAAGGTCCACCCCTCCATCACCAGTCTCCAGAATTAACTTTGTCAAGAACTCTTTAAGAGTCTGGTCATTTTTTCTTGTCTGGAGTTCTGGGGCCGGTATGCACAGTGTAGTTTTTACTTAGTGCCCACAGCCTTGGCCAATGCCGTGAGACTGAACTCACAAATGCAGGGCCATTGTTTGACACAATTAAGAGAGGCAAGCCAAACATAGGAATTATTTTTTTTTCTACTAGATTTTTGGTTACTATTCCTGGCATCTCGTGTTTGGCAGAAAAAGTCTCTACCCAGCCTGAAAACGTATCCACAAAAACTAACATATATTTGTGTTCATAATTTCCTGGTTTCATCTATGTGAAATCCATTTTCCAATAAATTCCTGGTTCCTTACCCTCTTTTTCTTTTCCCTCTTCCCATTCTAGTTTCTCCTGCATTGACTGCCTGACATTGAGCACATCTACCAACCACATCCTGAGCCATATGACCTAATTTAGACACCTGGAACTGCTTGCCCATAAGTTCCTTAAGCTTGCGTGTCCCCAAATGGGTGCCCTGATGTATTTGGCTTACTAATTTTTTTTCTAGTCTTTGAGGAAGAATTAACTTTCCTGTTCTAGTCTTAGTCCAATCCCCTTCATAGTCTAATTTAGTCCCTTTCTGTAAATATACTTGCATCCTTGACCAGGAGGGCAGTGACAGCAATTATGCAGAGGCAAGGGAGGAACCCAGTCACTACTGGATCTAGTTTTCTGCTAAGATAGGCTACTGGCCTATGCCAAGGCCCCGGAGTCTGAGTTAAAACCTCTTTGGCCATCCCTGCATTTTCATCCACATACAAGTGGAAGGGCTTCGTAACATCTGGGATGACCAATGATGGGGTACTCAGTATGGCTATTTGTAATTCCTGAAATGCTGTCCTGAATTCCTGTCTCAGCTGTCCACTTTACCATAGTGAGTTCTCCCTTAGTCAGTTTGTAGAGAGGTCAGGCACTCTCTGCAAAACGTGGTATCCATAGACTACAGTAACTCAATGTCCCAAGAAACTCCCTAACTTGTCAGGGTGTGGTGGAGCTGGGGTATCAGGTGATTACCTTTCCTGTACTCAGACAGTGAACGCACTCCTTCATGGAGATCAAAGCCAAAATTAGTGGTGTGGCTCTGACAAAGCTGTGCTTTTGTTGCTGACACCCAATACTCTTTCTCCTGCAGAGTCTATAAGAGAGCTCTCGTCCGCCTCAAGCATGACTTATAGTCCTCAGTGGCTTTCTCTGCTATTCCCACTAACTCAGTCAGATTTTTTTTTCAAATCCTTCAATTTTCTGAAGTTCCCTCCTTATATCTGGGGCTGACTGACGGGCAAAGGCAAGATTGTTTAAACGAGCTATTGTGCAATTTCTCTGAAGTTTACCTCAAGTTGTCTTGTTTAGGTAAACAAACATTTAAAGACAACAAATTCTAGAACTTAATATCCATAAAGGTGTGTTGCTGAAACATAATTTTTCTCTCTAGAATAACCCTCATTTCCAGAGATAGCCAAATCAGGACTAATTTATTTGAAAAAACAAGTCAAGATTTAACAAACCTGGCCTAATTGTTTACATAAGCTCAGCAAGAATAGTGAGTGATTATATAGATCTTTTAGAATCTGCTTTGCTGGAATTTATTATAAGGAATCTCTCGGTTTAACTTGTAATAGCCTCTCCAGGCCAGAAGCCAAGCCAAGTACTTGCCATCAGATGCAATACCAGTCAAATTGGGCGAATTCCTCTTCCTGAGGTCCCCAATGTATGAGGTTCCTGCACCTGCCAGGAAGTGACATTCTTTACTCACCTGGTGAGGCTGCTGGGAACTCTGTAAGCAAGTTATCAGGCCAAAAGTTTCAAGGGGTTTTATGGCTCCAGGTTTTATAAAGTCAACCTTAGTTCCTTTAGGCTGTCTTGTCATATCCGAGTCTTTCTCAAATATGACATTCCAGTCAATGCCTTGGTAAAATAACCAGTGTTTCCAATGGTGTCCCGCTACAAGGAGAACAGATTTTTATTGAACTTATGCAAATGACTGATTGCCATGGAAGAAAGAATACTTGCTGAGACCTTTTGAGTTTCAGTATATGTGCTGCCGAAGCAAGCACACCTTTTGAGTTTCAGAGTGTTTGGATAAAGAGAAAAGTTAAATGCTTTGATTTGTCTACAAATAAATACTTTTATATCTCTGTAAGTCACAGACATCTTAAGAAAAGAGTTTCCTGGGGTGCCTGGGTGGCTCAGTGGGTTAAAGCCTCTGCCGTCGGCTCAGGTCATGATCTCAGGGTCCTGGGATCAAGCCCCACATCGTGCTCTCTGCTCCGCGGGGAGCCTGCTTCTTCCCTCTCTCTCTGCCTGCCTCTCTGAGTACTTGTGATATCTCTCCCTATCAAATAAATAAAATATTTTTTAAAAAAAAAGAGTTTCCTTAGTCTGGAAGAGCAAATATTAGAGAATCAGCAATGTTTAAAATAACACAAAACATTAAGAGACATAACATTGCAATCTTTCAGTTCATCTAGTCCCATGGTACTAATTCTGGTTCAGTTCGAATGCAGCTCTTACTTCTGGAAATTTTCAGTTCCAGGATTTCAACATATCAAAGACCTGTATTTGTCCTGAAAGTCTCCCATATGAATTTACTTTAAGGCAGAATTTGTTTTATAAGAGAATTAAAACAATTACAAATGACAAAAACTCAGAATAGATATGGTTAAATATCAAGTGATGACCCTTATCAAAACATTGAAAATTTAGGAAATGTATAGAATCTCTATAATAGTTATAGAATTTACCCAAAATTAACCCAAGGTTTATCATTGTTTTAGCAGTACTTCCTGAGTAACTTAGCATACCAAGGGAAAAGCCTTATGAGTCAAAGAGATCTCATTTATAATTTAAATCTTGTTGACAATTGTTAAAATCTAAGTTTTAAAGCACATGCCTACATAGGATTATGGATGTTTAAGAACTGATAAAACAAAACATAGAAACGGGTTTCTCTGGGCAGGCAAAGAGAAGACATTTTCATTCTCTCTTTAACAGCAGATCAATTAATCTAAGAAAACTTTGTCTTTTTGAACAGAGAGAAAGCAGATTTTTTTAATACCAGTGTCCTTTTAGTTTACATAATAGTAATCATTTACTTGAGTAGATCACCAATATAGATTTGCCATGACACAGGGCTTTAGTCTTCCTTCCTTAAATACTATACCTCATTTGAACAGAAACATTTTACAGGAAAAGATTTATAGTCTTTTTTTCCTTCTTGTGAATAAATCCACCAAAACTGATCTAATGTGGTCAAGTTTTCAACATATTTCATTGTTTTCTTTTAAACCTATACACCCCAAAGCAAATAAAAGTCACTATCCCCAAGCCTTTTATGACTTACGTATACCCTCAAGTTTAGTTTTTACTATCTCCTTTCATGTTCTGGTGCAACCAGACATTTTTACTTTAAGACAAATCTATTTACTCTCTTAGGCCCTCTTTTTGGTATGTGTACAATTTTTCTAAACTGACTATCAGTCAGCTGTCTTTTCTCTGGTTTTTCAGGCAACATTAAAACTTTTAATAAAAACCTTATGACATTTTTCTTTTGGTAGTCCATCCTGAACATACCTTAAAAATATATTTTTTTCTGAATATTTTCCTTCACAAACATTTTACAACTTTCCTTTGCATCCAGGTTTTGTCCCAAGCCATTTTTTTTTTCAAACAACCATCTCATTTAGGACAAAATTACCTTTTATCTTTAACAAAATGTATTCCCACTCCTCATCTTTCTTATGTATTTCTACTTTTTTATATAGGGTTATTTTCCTTACTTCCATCAATCTTAGTTACAGTTAGCAGAATTTTCTATTCTTAGAAACATTTCAGTCTCTAGTGATGGTTAAGTATTAACCAATTTTGAATAATTACAGCAGAATCTGTAGATGGCAAATTTATGAATCAGTTAAGCACAAAACATGTTTACCAACAGATTTAAATATTCTTAGTTTCATTGCAGTAAGAAGTCAAAGCACAAACCTACATCAAGTACTCAATGCTTTAGCATTTTATCCCATTTGGTTAAGACCTAGATGTCTGTAATTTAATTCCATTTGTCATCGAACCAAAACTTTAAAGTTTCAGGTTACCACAGACTTTGAAAGTTACTTTAACAATTACCCATTAAAACTTTGAGACAGACAATTAACCATCAGTTCAGTTATTTCTTTGCTAACAGATTTTAACAAATAGCATGAGCTTACTTGACCTTCAGTAAACTTTGAATGAAGTTTCACATTTATTGCTGTAACTTTAAAGACCTGACTATATTAATTAAACCAACAAACTTAACTTAGTTCAAATACTGATTTACGTTTCACCTGGACCCACTCCACTGTTGTTTACCTGAGACACGAGTGGGAAGATCTGGAGTGGGGGGTGTTAGGTCCAGGGGCTGGTCTTCTTGCTCCTTGACAGTGAAGAGGGAAGGAGCCATGGTGCAGGAAGCACCGAGGATGGTCTATAGGCCAGTTATGCAGGCCACACCCAAGTTGGTGCAGAAACAGAAAGGGAAAAGAAGAAAAAACTGCTGCCAGAAGGAAGAGAAAGGATTCCCAGTTTTAGAGAGTTTTTCTGGGTAAACCTTGTCACCCAACTGGGTGGTTTTACCTTGAAAATCCTTGAAATGCTGGAGAAAAAGACTTAGTGGTGTCATAGGTCTCTTACTCTCTGCTTGCCCCATTTCTTCAAACACAACAAACAACACAACAGACAACAAAAAAACAGACCCAGCAGCCCTTCATCAACCAGATATCAAGTCTAAGGGTGTGCAAGATATAATCCCAACTCAAAAATACAATCCGCTGCTGGTGGGGGATTTTCTTGGTCCCCTGACTCCCTAGGGGACTCGAACCCCCTGGCAGGTCCCTGACCACCTAGGGGGATTCAAAACCACTGGCAATCTCCCAGTGGATGGATGGGGGGTCCCCGCATCCACTCCAGGCCTGGGGAGAAATGCTGCATCCAGCTTCTCCCTGGTGGGCTATACCCTGGAGCTCTGCAACCAGACAGACCAGATCCCACAGAACAAAATCTGGAGATCTTACCTCCTGAGGTTTTTCCCAGAAATTCTGATGCTGTCTCAGTTCTCATCATTTGATTGCAGATGAGCCCCCAGAATGATAGGGTCCATTATCAAAGGAACGAGACTGAGACAAAGCAAAAGTTATGCAAAGCCGTATTCTATGCCAAGCATTAGAAGTCAGACTGACTGGCCAGGGCCACCTCCGAAGACAGTGACCTCCTCCCGATCTCATAGGCTGGTTTTATAGGACATAACCACAGACCCAAGGTATGTGGCTTCTAGTGTTAAGGCATTTACTCCCAGAATCGAAACCCAGAACCATACCGGGAACTACTGGTGTGTTTATTCCTGGAATGAAGTCCATGGATGTAAACAACAATATGGCTACCTAGGCAATATGGAGTTTCTCTGGCTAAGCAGGCCCTAATAGATAAACAGTTTTTAACATTAAATTGGCCCTAACATCTCCCAGGAAGAGTCTCTCTGTCCACATCCTTCTGTCCATCTGCCTTCCAGATAGCTGTGAGAATCATATCTCATCCCTTCCTGATTCAGCTTTCGGATTCAGCACATTATAAACCTGGTTCATAAATTCCCTTCAAATGGGAAAAATTACATCCCTCACAAGAGTCTCATTCTTTCATGATCCTAAAGGTCCATGTGGCCCAGCATTACTGCCCCTTCTCTTTTCCAACTCACATGTCTCTCTTTTATTTCCCAAACTGCTCCATAGGCATACTCCTCCTGGAATTCTGTCTAGACCAATACCTCTCTCAGTATCTATTCATATCATCCCTTCCAGACTAATGATTCCTCAGTCCCTGTTCAATTACTAATTCCTTCTATTTCAGTGTTTTTCCACCCATCTGGGCTGTAACTCCTCTCTCCCTAAATAATCTTAGATGCTGTCACAATGTTTTTGCATTGGGCCTTTAAAAAGCACCTAAAGGATTGGGGAAGTATATGGATAATTCGGTCTCTAGCAGGCTTCCTTGGAGTCACCTAGTCCCTTTTGGGAACATGAGAATTTCTGCAGGTAAGAAAGTAGCTTCCTACCCTCCATCCCAGGGTGGGCCCCATACATAAATGCAACAGAAAAACACTGGTGCTTCTATTCCAACCATAGACTGCAACAAGAATGATGCCTGTTTTGCCCACCCTGGAACCAGTCTCATCTTCTGGGTTTTCCTGGAGCCAGACAGAGCTGGTTGGGCCTTCCATCAATTACACTCCTTCTGTCCTCTCCCATAGCACCTGGGGATAGATGGATCTGGACCAGGGGTGATTATGTCAGGCATTCTCCTAACCCAGGGTTGTTCTATTCCTGTTGCTCTTTGATGGAACAAATCTGTTCTTCACTGTTCAGGAAGGGGAGAACCTATCCCTTGCCCTGACCAAGATTCCACTCTGATGAAACAGGCAGAACAGTCACCAGAACTCAGCCATGCAAAGGCAAAATGAGCAGTGCCAGTACATAGTTCTGGGTACAGAGACAGATGTAGTTCTAGATATAGCTCTGGATGGATAGAAATGCTTTTTGTCAAGGAAGTTTCTCAGAAGGTAGTTTAAAGGACTGGCACAGTGCTAGCCTGAAAGGAAGGAGAATGTTCTGTACCAAAGAAGTGTGTGTCTCAATTCAATTGAACATGAATTTATTAAATGCTCATTATGTTCCTGGCCCCCTGCTGGATGCTCTGAGAATGAGCAAGACATACTCCTTACCTATAATCTATAATCAGGGAACAAAATAAAGAAAATAAAGACTCAAAGATAACTGGTATTTTATTTTTTATTTCAGTTTTATTGAAGTATAGCATATAAATTGCAAGACATATGCAATATACATTGTGGTGATTTGATATAAATATCCATTGTGAAATTTTTCAGTATGATTTCCTCACTGTAAAAAGGATTAATGGTTGTACTTTAATCTAAATGTTTTATTTAAAAACTAAATATGTGAAGGTGTGTGTACAAAAAGCATATGTTTCCCTCCCTTCATCTTTACAGGCAGAGGGCCTTCAGCTGGAGCTTTGGTTTACAATGTGGTCCCTGGACCAGCAGTATCAGCATCACCTGGGAACTTGTTAGATGTACAAGTTCTGAGCCCCACCCAGACCTCCTGAATTCCAAACACTTGTGTCAGGACCCAACAATATGTGTTTTCAGATATCCTCCAGGAGAGGTGACATCCACTGAAGTTTAAGCACCACTGAGCACTATTCCTGGGCTTTCACCAGTTCTCTCTCTGTGTGTCTTTCATTAGTCAGTGAAAGAGACAGTAATGATCATATCCAGCAGGGCTTCTTCCATTGGTTTCCTTTTTTCATCCAGAACCAACCTGTCAGAGGACACATGTATTTCAACTTGTTCATACCTAAGAAAATCTAATAAAAGCAGGCTCTTGGGGTGCCTGGGTGGCTCAGTGGGTTAAAGCCTCTGCCTTCGGCTCAGGTCATGATCCCAGGGTCCTGGGATTGAGCCCCACATCGGGCTCTCTGCTCTGCGGGGAGTCTGCTTCCTCATCTCAATCTGCCTGCCTCTCTGCCGAGTTGTGATTTCTCTCTGCCTAGTTGTGATTTCTCTCTGCCAAATAAATAAAATATTTTTTAAAAAGCAGGCTCTCACTTGTAGTTGGAGGCAGGGTATGCTTAGCACCACTTGTGATGATGTCCAAGACTGTCTCATTTAGTGATGCAGTGTTAGCAATCCAATTAGCCTACAGCTGATGGTTTAATCATCAATTGACTATCAATTGGTTCCAAACATTGGAGGGGAAAACGGGGTGTTATTTATTGTGCCTCTACAGCTCCAGCAATAGGTTATGTGAAAAGTGGGCAGGATGCTGATTCAGATCACATGCAGTAGAGAGACATAGTTGAGAGACTCACAGAAGAAACAGAGGAAATCCTAGAACTTTGTAAGTAAACAGAACTTTAGAGATGATCAGTTGTTACTGCTCCTGTTACAGGTTAATAAGTAGAGCATGGAAAAAACTGAATGACTTGCTCAAAGTCACATTGCTAGTTAGTGGGGGAAAACAAGACCAGAAACCAGGACATTTGACTCTTACTTGTGTACTTTCTAAGCAGCTGGACCCAAGCAGAAAAAGGTACAGAAACTTTAAAGTCCAAGAATGCAGATATGGCCAAGTAGAAGAACCAGCCCCAGGGGGTTTCAGCAGGGGCAGTGGATTCAAAGCAAAGTGCTTTGTGCTCAGGGGAAAGCTCTGGCTCCAATCCCCATGTGCATGCTCTGTTGTCCCCTCACACAGCCGAGGCTCAAACTACACAGCCTGCTCAGTGTGCTCTGAACACTGTTTTGTTGTCTTGTGCTTTTGTAATGATTTTCTTTCTGCCTACAGTCTTTCCCTCTTGCCCATATGTGGCAAAATCCAATCCATCCATGGAGAGAGCCAACTAACTCCTTCATAAAGTCTTCTGATTTCACCAATCAATCCTCATCTCTGTGCCAGCCACAAATGATCATTCTCTCATCTGAATTCTCAAGACACTTTATTTTTACATTACTAATGATAACTTTCTACTTGGTGTTACATCTATGCTTTGTCCCTTGTATTAGAATATACAGTCCTTAAGGGCAGAGGCCATATATCTTTTTTTTTTCTGTCTCTCTCTAGTTCCCTTTATTTTCTTACTGAGGTACAATTAACAAGTTGTGATATTACTCTCAGGTGGAGTATATAATGATGCAACAATTCCACATATTTCTCAGTGCTCATCAAGTTATGTACTCTTAATTTCCTCTATCTATTTCACCCATCCCTCAACCACTTCCCTTTGGCAACCACCAGACTGTTCTTTGTATTTAAGGGTCTGTTTTCTTTTTTGTCTCTTTGTTTGTTTGATTACTTAATTTCTACATCTCAGTGAAATCATATGGTGTTTGTCTTTCTCTGACTGACTTATTTCACTTAACATTACACCCTCTAGGTCCACCCATGTTGTTATAAATGGCAAGATCATTTTTTTCCATTGGCTAAGTAATATTCTACTCTGTGTGTGTGTGTGTGTGTGTGTGTGTGTGTCATCCTTATCCATTCCTCTGTTGACAGGCACTTGTGTTGCTTCCATATCCTAGTTATTGTATATAATGCTGCAATAAATATAAGGGTGCATATATGTTTTTGAGTTAGTGTAAATAAGAAGCTTTTCAACAGCAAAGGAAATCATCAACAAAACAAAAATCAACCTACTGAATGAGAGAAAATATTTGCAAATAATATATCCAACAAGGGGTTAATATCCAAAATATATAAAATGGGCTTATATAACTCAACACCAAAAAAATTCATTTAAAAAATGAGCAAAGACCAGCAGACACATGAAAAGATGCTCAGCATCACTAATCATCAGGAAAATGCAAATTAAAAGTACAAAGATGTATCACTTCACACTTGTCAGAGGGCTAAAATTTTTAAAAAAAGACAAGAAATAACAAGTGTTGATGAGGATATGGAGAAAACAGAAACCTCATGCACTGTTGTGTAGCAATGTAAATTAGTACTGCCACTGTGGAAAATAGTGTGCATGTTCCTAAAATAATTAAAAATAGAATTACCATATGATCAAGTAATTCCTCTACTGGGTATTGACCTAACGAAAACAAACACACATTTTCTAATTTCTTTTAATAATAATTGCTTTTGAAGACACAATTGAAAAGTAAACAAGTTAAAAAAAATTAAAAAGGAGAAAGAGCAAAGATACATCATTCCACTCCACAATAAAATGTTCCCCTACCAACATCCCATGGAGACCTAGTTTCCACATGGTCAGGAGTACTCCAAATTCTTGTGTAGGGAGAATAGTCTGCATTCAGGTATGGTGATGTCAAACCAAATGTGTACTGGTTTTGGCCCTAACTTAAGTGGAGTTGGTCATTCTAGAGTCCTGTAGGATATGTTGGATCCCATAGCCAAAGTAGATAGCAAACCAATCAGCTTGCAGACACCAAAACAGTCCAGGTATGAGCAGTCATCTGCATCATAAGGCAAATATTCACAAGGATGCTCAGGAGTGGGAGGAGAGGCAGAGCGGGAACCTTAAAGCGATGGGTAGTGAAGCTCTGTGGCTGTCTCCAGATGACCTCAGTGATCCCAGTGAAGAGCATGAGGAACAGCACAACCATTGTAATCCACAGAGTCTGCAAAAAGCAGACTTGGCCACTGTGACAGCAGCAGGCATAGAAGAGTCAGCAGCAGAGCAAGCAGTGAGGAGCAAACATAGATAATGCGGCCAGAGAGTTCCATGGGGGTGGGGCTGCCTGGAAAAACTAGTCTCCTTAGAGCCAGCTTCTCTGCTGCAGGTACAGTCTCTCCCTGCACCTGCACTTCATTCCCCCCATTCTTCCTCTCATGCTGATACTTGAGGATGAGGACACAGGAGCCACCTGGGAGTAAACAAACAGGCACCTAATCGACCTGAAGTTCACAAGATCGGTGAGTCCAAGCAAGAATGCCATGACTGGTGCAATAATGTCCAAGATCACAGTGGCCACAATGGAAGCATAAGTGCCAGTTTGGATCCTGGCAAGGACAGTGAATAGGAGACCATCTTTTGCCATCACATATATCAACTGACATAAAGCCCAAAAGGCTGGCAGAAAGACTAAAGATGAATCCAAAAGCTACAACAAAACAGGCAAGGGCCCAACCAATGTGGAGAAATGCCTCAGACAACGTGCTCCCAGGTCGAAGCTGGTAGTAAGGAACCATGAGTGAAAGTGCTGCAGAGACACCAAAATACACCAAAACGCAGATGAGCAGTGAAATCACCATGCCCATGGGGATGGAATTCTTGGGATTCTGGGATTCCTCAACTTTGGTAAGAATACTATGGGAACCAATAAATGCATAGAAACAGGTAGCTACACCATGGAAAGTCCCCTCAAAGCCAAAGGAAATAATCCCCTGATCCCAAAGGGTCCAAGCCAGAGGTATCATTGAGTCCAGTGTGTATGAACTCCTCTTCTGTGAGCTTCCAGTTGTGCAGGTCCCTCTTAGTGAAGCCAAAGATGATGACAAAACAGAATCAAAACTTTCACCAGTGTGACCACTTTGGTAACCTCGAAAAGCTGAACCATTGCTCAGAGTCTGCAACTCCATGAGCAACAATACCAGCCCTACCCTAAAGAAACCTAGATAATCTGCAAGGACTTCAGGAACATGCACTAAGATGCTCTCATGCAGGGTCTGAGAGATCCGGTTCCCAAGCACACTGGGGAAAACCAAGGTCCAGGCTTGCGTCACATTGGCTGTATAGGCAACAAGGGAGAGGATGAGTTTCCAGCCAGTGAGGAAAGCCCAGATTTTACCCATAGTGATATAGGTATAGAGATATGTTGAGCCAGGATGGGGAATCTGGGCACTAAACTCTGCATAGCACAGCCCAGCCAACACAGAAGATCACAATGGATGGTCCTGCTTGATTGCGGGCCACCTCACCAGCCAGGATATACACACCTACACCCACCGTGAGGCCCACACCCAGGACCACTAAAACCAGAGTGTTCAGCCTTCTGTTGGGGTCAATCTCAGGTACCAGTTGCTCCAGCGTATGTCTGCATACCATCTTTTGAACAAATCTATGAAGTGCCTGTCACAGCATTCTAGCTGGAATTGAAGAGGATTCCAGGATCAGAGGAGCTGTAACAAGCCCAGGTTTCCCAGAGTCTCAGATTGTGTTCAGTGAGGCTAAGTTAAGCCAAGCTCTGTTGGGGCTGCTGAGTTCCCTTCCTCAGGCTTCAAAGCCACTGCAACATATTTTATCTGGTATATGCTATCTTTCCATAATGCCTAAATAAATAAGAAATGTTTAGTGAAAAATAGTGTTTAACCCACCGACCAAAATTCAGATGTCTCACGTCACCTATGGCATCACAAATATCACAGAAATTGACATCAAATGACACCCTAGAAAAATCAACCCTGCTTTCCTCCCAGAAAAAGGGCAAAATACCTCCCAACACTCTCCTTTTTTGCATACCATATGGCATAATCCTATTTGAATTCCTCTAAGTCATGTAGCTTCATGTATTAATGCAGCTCTAAGACCAACAGGACATGAATGTATAGTGTTATAGTTCTCATGTGAGATATTTGCTTGGTGCTGGAGTGTGATTTATGACACATAAATTCATGGACCAGAAGGCCACCTTGCAATAGTATAATCGTTTCTTAAATATTACCTGAGTTTAAAATACAAATACTGATCCCTTGTCTTACAACCCTTAGCCCTAAATTCAGCTAAGGTCAGATGGCAGTTTAGCCTACTTTCTCTTCATTCTGCATGATCTATTCAGCTGTACTGCTGGCAAGGAATGTACTGCCCACTCCTTCCCTTTACTCACTAGGCCAAAAGGGGTGCTATGAACAAAGAAGAGGCAGAAAGGGGTAGAGTCTACATAACCACCTGCAAGAAGGAGAGGACCCAACTCTCTGGGAAGGAAACACTGGAGAGATGGGAGCAGCAGCCAACTCAGGGTACAGGACTGAGAAGGGAGAGGAGAAAGGAAAGGTTTATAAATTCTCACATTAAATAAACTTCACCCAAAGTATCCAGACAACAATTAACTACAGTTTTTAAATCCATAGCTAGGAGAATGTGATGGGTAGGAGGAAAAGAATTAAGTCACCTAACTCAGTGGCTCATAACCTAAACAGTTCTTTCTGCCTCCTCCCTCTCTGGGTCCCACAAGAGAAGGTTAACTCACCTCTGCAGACAGTCTCCTCACTGGCCACATTGTGCTCCATACATACCCTGAGCCATCTGGGATGTCAGCTGATAGGGGCCTGGAGACAATGTTCTGCACTGTGAGCTTATATTAAAACCCTCACTTTTAGCTCCCTATTAATTTTTCAAAAGGAGTTATTTTCAACTCACTCAAACCATAGTCTGAATGTGTTTTCTTCTTTTTTTAAGATTTTATTTATTTATTTATTTGACAGAGATCACAAGTAGGCAGAGAGGCAGGTAGAGAGAGAGAGGAGGAAGCAGGCTCCCTGCTGAGCAGAGAGCCTGATGTGGGGCTCGATCCCAGGACCCTGGGATCATGACCTGAGCTGAAGGCAGAGGCTTTAACCCACTGAACCACCCAGGCACCCCCTAAATGTGTTTTCTTAATGAAGGAACACCACATGTGGTTCCCTCTTCCACCTCCTCCCCTCCTGCTATTCAAATGGCCCCCTGCTCAAGGGGAGCAAGGATTTCGATGAACATTTCATGGCAATGCCCTGGAATGAGTAGTGGAAATCAGAGAACAAAGTCATGCAACCCCCACTCTTCTCCCTACTCATGCTTTGGTTTTGAGAGAATTTGAAGAAGTGTTGTCAGAAGTTTTTAAACACGGAAAGATCAAGTCAAAATTGAGACATCTTCCCTATAGATGTTCAAAAGGAACCCCTGGGTTATGGGCCAGTCCTTCTATCTTCAAATCCATCTTAACTCCTTATTTGCCACCTACCAGTCCTAGTGTTATAATTTACCAACAACCACATGAGACAGATAAGGGGGTTCAAATTTTAACTCATGGAACATTTTTTACCCTGCATAAACTATGAACCAAGAAAGGTATTCCTCAATCAGAAATGAACAGTCAAGGCAAGTGCATGTCAAAGTCCCAGATGTCTTCCTAGTGGATACAAGATAAGAGTAGTAAGGGCCACATTTTCCAGTATTTACAAGGCTAGTGAGTCAGCCTGCAAAGATTTCATGGAAGAGGTGTAATTATCCTATCGTGACACTGTATATAACTCTTTCCCAGGAAAACATCATTTCAAGCTATAGCTTCAGCCTGGGCCATGAGCCAGTGAATAGAGCCTCTTTTAGGCCTTCCTTCCCTGCCACCACCAAGAACACAAACTCCACCACACCTTGAACTAATAAATACATCTTGCCCGGGGAGAGAGATCCAGGTAAATATATGCTACAGATATTGATACAGACCTATATATGAATATGAAATATTCATAATAATTACTATCTATAATTCTCAGTCTTGGTCTGTGCAGAAAAGGCCAGTAGAGATAAACCACTGCAGTAGTAAAATGTGTGTGACTTCTCTCCTGGGGAAAGAGAAGGGAATGTCAGTTTCCCTGAAAAGTTGGAAAGGAAGCTGAAATAACTAAATTCAACTCATACTAAGGAAAATAAATACCCCAGCTTCTCTCCCAGCAGTCTTCTGAGTACAACGTCAACAAAGGGATCACAAACCAGGCATCATACCACTTGTGATCTTACTTTCTACTGTATTCTGTTTGCATATTACTTGGAAGAAGCCTTGGTCTCCCTTTCTAAAATAAAACCTCCTCAGGTAGAACCTGCTTCATAGTTTCTCAATGAGGATAGTAACCCTAATTCTGCAAGTCAATATTACTAGGTGCAACCAAGACTTGAACTTGAAGGCAAGGCAGCTCCCATTACCTTGCCAAACTGCTCATTAGGCCAAGAGGAAACGTAGCCACCTCCTCCAACTCACCTATCTACCCTACCAGTCCCAGCATTACACCTCTCCAATTCCATCCCAGTCTATCGAGGCTGAATTCCAAGTCAGTGAAAACCTATCCTGATGCAGCTAATGCAAACTAGACCAACTGTATGTAGACCAAATCCAACCAGCCAAATGGAGACCAAAATCCACATAGATGGGGACCAAAGCTATTTTGTTTCCTTCCCAC
The DNA here is from genome assembly GCF_922984935.1 of Meles meles. Classification (NCBI taxonomy): domain Eukaryota; kingdom Metazoa; phylum Chordata; class Mammalia; order Carnivora; family Mustelidae; genus Meles; species Meles meles. Next base: position 64,204,923 of record NC_060072.1, read on the forward strand.
AGTATCTATGGAGCCCCAGAAATTACACTATTAAAATGACGCACACACTACACTAGTAAAATGATGCCATTATTTTGGTAATCAAGAAGATAGCCAGAGTTTCTCTAGAGGCTGTATAAACTGCATATTATCCAGTATCATTCTGGGAAGGTTGTGAACAGGTGCCTCTTCTTAGTCCCTTGGGATAACTGCAGAGAACACAGAGTTAAATGCAACCTTGCTCATTCATGATTAAACACATTGACAGATTTAGTTTCAGTCATATTCTAGTTTTGAAAATTCTTAACATTTCTATTACACCCAAACAAGAAAATCAACCTGACAAATCAGAAATGTCTGGGGTTCAGCTTCTGGAGGACTTCAGAAACTAGATGGGCTACCAGGAAGAATCAGAGTGAGAATTTATGAATAGGAATCAGAAATAGAGCTGGGAAAGCCAGGAAGAGTGTGCAGTTAGAGGATTAGAAATTGATGTGATAACTTGATATCAACAGTGAAAATTGACTTCTTTTCTACTTCCCTGTATAATTCTCTTCTTTCCTTTACTCAACTCTGAATCCTATCAATACAGAATACCTAAGAAAAGTCCTCAGGAGATGGGGACTTGGGTGGCTCAGTTGATTAAGCATCTAACTCTTAGTTTTGGCTCAGGTCATATTCTCAGGGTCATGAGATGGAGCGCTGTGACAAGGCTCACCCTGGGCATAGAGACTGCTTAAGATCTTCTGTCTTTTTCTCTCCTGTAGCCTCTCTTCCTTCCCCCAGTTCCCTGTGCACTCTCTCTCTCTCTTAAAAAAAAACAAAAACAAAAAAACCTCCTCAGGAGAAAGCAGTAGAAGGAGATCCATCAGCCTGTCCACCTTATTTTCCAAACTAAAACCATGATGTATGATGGTCTTTGTCTAAAATGAGCACTGATCCAAACCCTCTTTTTCCAAGAATCTTTATTAAACAGCTTTCCCCCCCCCCCCAAATGCTTCCTTTCCTTGTAAGCATAGAATCTAGAAATTCATCTAGTGGTCCCATCTATCACTATACTATGTCTCCATTTTAGACTAGCAGTTGTGAGTGGTCAGGACCCATGGCTCCTTCTTTCATGCACTTTCTCTGAATACACACCCTCAGAAATATACTGCACCCAAGGTGGCTTAGGAAAGGCCAACTTCCCTCTGATTATCTTCCTTCATTATCGTTAAATGTGTCTTTTGTTCTTTCATGTAAGGACTCAGCTGTCTCTGTCTCCCATGTCCTTTCTCATCAGACTATGCCTGGTCCTCTCATAGCTCTAGGCAGCTTCTCCACATTGCCACCTGCTCCCTTGGAAAGTTCATTGGTTTTGCTTTGTTTTGTTGTTGGAAAACCACCAGATCGTCTGAGTTATATGAAGTTGTGTCATACCTCAAAGTCCTGAGGTTTTATCCAAATATAGATCCATACAGCTTCTCCATCAAGACCCATCTGCCTCACTGCAGCTCAGACAACATAATCTACAACAAAGAGCCTCCATCAGTAAAGGACACTCTTCATTCCTCTTCCCTAGTTCTTTTCATCCCCACTCTACTTTGTGATTTCTGTGATAATCAAAGAAAAAGGGGACAAGGCTAAACCAAAAGAATATAATCCAAAACTTGTTTTTATCAATTTGGACTATACTTAGTGAAGGAAATTGGTCTTTCCACAAGATTTTTCTTAACCTAAGGTTGAAATGGAACTGTCGTCTGGAAGCACATAACACATATCAATTGATAATGAAAAGACGTTGCTCAAGGACTGCTAGAGGGCAAGAGAAAGACAACTTAGAATCAACATTGGCCACATATAATCAAGAAGACAGGTTTCATGCATGGATAAGTGTTGTCTGGGCTTCTGGTTTTGGGGTGATGCTCACAGTGTACATGGTGGTGAGGAGAGGGGAGAAAGGAGAATAGTTTAAGATTCCAAGGGCCTTTGAAATTAAAGAGTTACAAATATATTTTGCAATAACAGCAAACTGCCTCTAGAAGACCCAGGAAGTCAGTCCTATTTCAGGTTTTCTCCTCCAACCCTTTGTCAATCAATACATATTCTTATCACGTACATAAAATTGATAGATTCCAACAGAAAAAAAAACAGAACCATCAATATTCAAGGTTTATTTAGCACAGGCTCATTTATAATAACTTGGGAACTCAGACAAGCCTTCATACAGTGTTTTGAAGACCACTAGGCAGCCACACCCCAGGGGACCTTGGTATTCTAGCCTCCTACAGCCTGACCTTGTCTAGAATCAATCACTACCACAACTTTTTAAAATTAGATAAGAAAGGCAGGGAGATATCTTCAGCAGCTGTAAAGATACCTAATTCCTTGAACTTGGAAGACGAAGACCCCCAATCCTCTGTCATGATGGTGGACCTGCTATTCTGCAAAGTGGACACTGATGTCCTCCCTAAGAAGATATGACATAGAGACATTCAGAATCTCCAGTGAGAAATAAGGAAAAATATGAAGGAGGCTGCAGAGCCAGGTAGAAGAATCTTTACTCATTCCAGGAAAATGTCTAAATATACTATGTTCTGGGGCCTGTGGGAGAAAGATGAAGAAAGCAAGCTCTGCAGCATGTCAGAAAGGAAAAGCCAGGAATAGGGCAGGAGAAAGAGGTGGGAAGGACACTGGAGGAAAAGCACCAAGGAACAACCTCCTCTAACTCTAATTTGCTCATCAGGCTGAGAACATTACTGGTCTGGAGGGAAACAAAGAGTGTATGAGTCCACATCACTCTGGCCCCAGCAAACCTACCTGCCCTTCCCAAACTCACAAGACCTTTGCTCTGTACCCCACAATCCAAAAACTAGCTCTGGTTCCAAGAAACACCCTTTGCTCAAACTCCAAGGGCTTTCACAGCCAGTGGTAGTACACAGCCAACATTCTTCCTCTATGCCTCTCACTTTTCTTGCCAACTCTATAAACACAAGAAATCACTTACCAGTGGGCCTTTCCTGTCTAAGAGGAGGAAGACCTCAAAATAAACTGCAAGCCAAACCCAGAGAGAGGTAAGGAGATTGACTAAGCAGAGTCAGGACTTGGAGTAAAGCTTATCTTGGCCTTTATGGAGATGGGGCCCTTGGGAGGGGAGACCTTCTGGGAGGCGGGACCCTCAAGAGGCATGGCATGAGCAAGACTGGGTCTCAGGGAGTTGGGGCCATTAGGAGGCAGATACAAGGGAAGGGTGGGGAACAGTAAAGGTGGTGGCTTAAAAAGAATCCTGAAAGAAAGCATGTGGTGGGCAATGGAAGACTAGTGGGGCTCTGCGTGGGTAAGGAAGTGGAATGAGGGCTTAAATGGAACTTTGCTGGAGAACTTGTAGGAAGCAAGATGAGAATTTAGAAGTAAACAAGTTTTTCAGGGTCCTGGCTATAGAGGTGGTCCTGGCTGACAGGGGGAGAGTGTGGGGAGCCTGGTGGAGCCCAGTCTGTGCTGATTTGGAGGCCAATCTCAGATCCAGTTAAAGAGCCTATTCAACAGTCCTTTATTTTTTAAAAGATTTTATTTTTTAAAAAATATTTCTTTATTAATTAATTTAATTTTAATTAATTAATTTTAATTTTAATTTAATTTATTTTTTTAAGATTTTTAAGTTATTTTTAGGATGAATATTGGTTTATTTGTTGGGGAGGGAAGGAGAACGAGAGTGAGAGTGAGAATGTGCATAAGCAAAGGGAGCAGCAGGGAGAGGGAGAAACAGGATCCCCACTGAGCAAGGAGGCTGATACAGGACTTGATCCCAGGTCCCTGGACCATGACCTGGGCTGAAGGCAGACACTTAGCTCACTGAGCCATCCCGGAATCCCTCAGCAATCCTTTAAATAAGAACATAAATAAGGACATAAGTGCCCCCCCACTATGTTCCTCAGCCACTGCTATCCATCCCCCTTCCCCCTCCCCCACCCACCCATGTTTCATATCACTCCAGGAATACAAAAGGGATCTGGCTTAAGCATCACCACAAGGGACTTCCTGAGACAGTCACTCAGTGTTCACAGCATATTCTGACTGAATGAGCATGGAGCCTTGTGCTAGAAGTAAAGACGTGGACCCTGCCTGCAGAGCTTCCTGCTCTAGACAGTCATAATGAGGGGATCCCAAGACCCTGAAACAGTGACCAAAGGAAGATGCTTGTTCCTTTCCACAATGTTAATCTTTAAGCAGAGGCAAGACTTCTCAGAAATGATGAAGGTGGGACCTACTTAGAGACGCAGGGCTGAATGGGCCCAAGAATCTGTGGGTCTCAAGGTAAAGGGGCACCACTGTCTCTACTTGATACTGCTGACATGCCTCTAAACCCTCAATTGTGTGCCTTAAACCCTGGGTTGGAAGAAAGGAATAGAGAGATGGCAATGGCAGGTCCCTAAAGGGACAGAGTCTATACTAAGTATAGGAAGACAGACACTGAACTTGGAGCAGAAAGAATTGTTCCTGATCACAAGAAGAACTTCCAGCTGAGGAGAAACCACAAATCACGCTGACCCTACCCTAACACATCTGCAGGAGACCTGGAACAAAGAGCACTAACTGAGCACCTCCTGTGTTCCAGGTGCTGTGGGGGGTAGGGGAGGAGTGGAGGAGTGGCCAAGCCAAGACTACAGAGCCAGAATTCCCAGAGGCAAAGGGGGCAGGCAGGACTGGAAGGATGGCTTTCATGACAGAACAGAAGGGGAGGGGCATCTGGGTGTTTGATCTGTGTCTGTTCCAACAGTCCTGGGCTGTCTCCCCTCCTCAGCTGGGATTTCCCCAGATGGGCACCTGCTTGAGGGCAAGAAGGGCAGGTACAGGGGAGGGTCTGTCTATCCATACAACTGTCCCCAGAGCAATCTCTTCCCCTTTCCCCCGTGCTACTCACTGTCTACTCTATAGAGGTTGTGAAGCTGGGAGAAATGCCAGTTCCTCCAGACAATCAATAGGTAAGGAAGACAACTGGCCCAGGACTGTAGGAATGCAGAGGATACAGATTTGGGGCCAGAAGTCTCTCATGGGGGAGGGGGACAGAATGGGGAAAACTGGCAGGTGGAGCCCACCCAGGTGATGTCACAGGAAGTGTCTGCACCTTGAGGAGAGAAGAGGAGAAGAGGGAGGGGTGTGAGGCAGAGACAGGGAAAGGGGCTGAGAGAAAAAGAGAAAAAAAAAAAGCAGGGAAGAGAGCTGGGAGAGAGAGCAGAGAGGGACCAGGGGTGGGGGAGGCAGCACAGAACACAGACAGAAGGAGATGCAGGGGAGACACTGACAGCTCACAGGGTGAGACTCAGACAGATGTGATGGGAAGAGAGACCCTAGGCCTCTGAGGGACAGAAGCAGAGAGGGGGACAGCCAGAAGGGAGAGTTGAGGGCAGAGCCAGTCCTGGGACATCTAAGAACACAGAATATCTGCAGTTGGACAGACAGACAAACAGGCCCAAAGACAGACAGATGTGCTGACAGGGATGAAGGTGAAGGAGGCCAAGCTGGAAAGAAGCAGACAGGGCTGCAGGGAGGAGGGCGGGGGAGGAGCAGACAGAGAGAGAGAAGGAGGCAGGAGTACAACAGGGAGAGGGAGCCAGGCAGGGAGGGGGATGCATAGTTGTTCCAGGAGCCTCTTCCCTCTCACCAGATTCCTGCTGAGCCAGGCCCCTCTCAGGAGCTGCTGCTGCTCCTGAAAGGGCCCAGAAACCTGAGAAGGTGGGGCATAAGTCCCTGCATGTATGGACCCTGCCTCTCCTCCCCCAACAGTGCTACCAGGCTTAGAGGCCTGAGCTCAGCCTTCATTTCTCATGGTTCATGCAGACTGACATGCCCAGAGCAGGGGAGTGGGAGCCAAGCAGAAAGTGAAACTGAGTCAGGCAGGCAAGGGAGACCGACAAGCTCTGGAGAGGGTTTGGGACAGACTGGTTAGAGATCCCATGGATGAGAGGGAGAAGAGGTGAAGGCCTGGGACTGGGTCTGCATGGAGAGCTGGAGAAGCATCACAGACAGTATGAGCAAAACAACTTACTAGTGACAGAGGAGTCAAGATGGAGGGGAAGTAGGAGGAGGCGCCGTTTCAACCTGTACCCTAAAGTGAGCTGAATACCTACAAAAGAACTCCGACCACCCATGAAATCAGCCTGAGATCAGAATTATACACGTCTAGATCTCTAAAGGAGCAGGAGACGCCAGTGGCAGGTAAAGCAGAGTGGGAACATCGGACTGATATCCAAAGATAAACAAAAGGGGGAGGGAGCCACCAGAGGTGACCGATTGGAAAGTAATACCCCAATACGAGAGTGCCCTGCATCTGGGGACCAGCATTAACTTGGAGTCTGGTTGAAAGCACTCAAAAAACAAAAAGAGCAAAGGATCATGGGGGCAAATAGTGGGAATCGGGGCGGTTAGGGACAGGGACCTAAGTCCCCGGACCCAGGACAGCCTCCCCTGGCGCTGAGCCAGAGAGAGTGCTGCGGAGAAATCAGGTCTAGGTCCCTGAGCCACCAGCACACCCAAGGAGTGGGGTCCGGCTCCCGTGAGGGGCTGGGAGCCTGGCCAGACGGCAATCCTGAAACTCGCGTGTCCCACACCCTCCCCTGGGAGAGGTGCGCACAGGTGCTAGCCTGGAGCTCTGGCATCCAGAAAAAACAGACATTCCCAGCCTGGGACAGTGGGAAAATCTCAGTGTGCGATCTCTGCTTGGAACCAGTCTGGCAGTCTGGAGCTGCCCAGACAGCCGCCGCTACCCTGGTATTGGGTACAATGAAGGAGCTCCTGCATCCCCAGGGATCTTGACTCAGAACTGACTCTGCCAGCAGCTCTGCAGAGCATTCTGAGGCTTCTCTCTGAGAGGGAGGTTGGGATACAGTTTGCTCTCCTCTAAACCTCCAAAAACCATCAAAAACTGTCAAGGCGAGAGAAAAAAAACAAACAAACATAAAAACATCTAGAGAACAAAAGCCTAAAAAACTGGTTTCCTCAGAGCCCACCCCCTTGAGGGGAGCAGGAGGACCTAACTCAGGTAACATCATTGTCTGAAAACCCACGTGGCAGGCCCCTCCCCCAGAAAACCAACCAAGAAGGAAGAAAAAAAAAAAAGAAAAGAAGACTGCAAGAGAACAACCACCACTGCTTCATAAATACAACTTTTATTTTTAACTCTTTACCAATATTCTGGTTCTTTTTTTTTAATACATACAGATAATTTTTTAACCTATTTACCATCACACTGAGATGTCCAGTACATCAAATTCCTTAATAACCTACTAACCTGAACTTTATGATACATACACCCATGTTTTTCTTTTGCTTTTCTATTTTTTAAATTTTTTTAATTTTAACTTAGTTTAGTCTAGTTTTTTTCTTTTTTAATTTTTATTTTCTAATATACATATAGAGTTAAACTTCAAGGTAATCCCCTTTCCCCAATCAATGCTACCCCTTTAGGCAAACCAGTTTCTAATCCCCCTGTAACTTACGAAAGTTGAGTCCCTTAACAAAAACATCAAGATACATCCAGGAAGAATCAAAATAACCTTCCTCACCCACACTGAGAATCTATAACCACTCTCCCAATTTTTCCTTCTGCCAGTGTTTCTGTGAATTTGTGTTTGTCCTGATAATATATAAATCTTATACTTGGGGTTCTTTCTGATGAGGTTCTTCCCTTTTTTTGCTCATATATATATATATTTTTTCTCTCTTGTCATATACTTTTATCAGTCTTTTTCTTTGTCTGTTTTTGTTTGTATACTTCATAAATCTTACCTTGGTGCCCATTTGGGCTGAGCCTTCTCTTTTATCTTCCCTTTTTTTCCTATCTCTCTCTCTCTTTTTTTTTTCTTTTTTCTTTCCCCTTTTCTTTCTTTCTTCTTCTCTATTTCTTTTTCTTTTCTTTTTTTACTCATTTGGGTGGGGAACCCTGATTGCACAGAAGCGTTCCAGGGTGCACATTGACTGCACCACAATCGATAAGTCCAGCTGCATCTGTTTAGTCATCTCTTACCAAAATGTCTAGGAGGAGGAATACCCAACAGAAGAAAAATACAGAGGATGGGCCTTCTGCAACAGAGCTAATGGCTATCGACATAGACAATATGTCAGAAAAGGAATTCAGACTAACAATTATCCAGGCAATAGCTAGGTTGGAGAAAGCCATGGATGACCAAACAGAATTGATTAGGGCAGAACTGAAAGCCACCAGGGATGATGTTCACAATGTTAGGGCAGAACTGAAAGCCACCAGGGATGATGTTCAAAATGCTCTCAATGAGTTCCAATCCAATCTAAATTCTCTAAAAGCTAGGGTAACTGAGACAAAAGATAGAATTAGTGATCTGGAGGACAAACAGATAGAGAGAAAGGATCAGGAGGAAGCCTGGAACAAACAGCTCAGAAGCCACGAAAACAGATTCAGGGAAATAAACGATGCCATGAAACGTTCCAACGTCAGAATTATTGGAATCCCTGAAGAGGAAGAAAAAGAAAGAAGTCTAGAAGATATAGTGGAAGAAGTTGTCTATGAAAATTTTCCAATCTCACGAATGGAAACAACGTTCATGTACTAGAGGCAGAGAGATTTCCTCCCAAGATTTTAGATTCTCGAAAGTCCTCACGGCACCTTATAGTTAGAATGGGGAATTATGTTTCAAGAGAGACCCTCTTAAAAGCAGCTAGGACAAAGAAGCTTCTTACATACAGAGGAAAGCCCATTAGAATAACATCAGACCTGTCCACAGAGACCTGGCAAGCCAGGAAGGGCTGGCAAAATATATTCAGAGTACTAAATGAGAAGAACATGCAACCAAGAATACTCTATCCAGCAAGACTGACATTTAAAATGGATGGAGAGATAAAGAGTTTCCAAGACCGGCAAGGCTTAAAAGACTATGCAACCACCAAGCCGACACTGCACGAAATATTAAGGGGGCTCCTATAAAAGAGAAAAAATCCTAAGAATATCATTGAACAGAAACATAGAAACAATCTACAGACAGAAAAACTTCAAAGGCAACACGATGTCAATAAAAACCTATCTCTCAATAATCACTCTCAATGTGAATGGCCTAAATGCGCCCATAAAATGACACAGGGTTGCAGATTGGATAAAACGACAGGACCCATCCATATGTTGTCTACAAGAGACCCATTTTGAACCTAAGGATACACCCAGACTGAAAGTGAAGGGATGGAGAAGCATCTTTCATGCCAATGGGCCTCAAAAGAAGGCCGGAGTAGCGATTCTCATATCAGATAAATTAGATTTGAAACTAAAGACTGTAGTCAGAGATACAGAAGGACACTACATAATTCTTAAAGGGACTATCCGCCAAGACGATCTAACAATTGTGAATATGTATGCCCCCAATATGGGAGCAGCCAATTACATAAGAAAACTATTAATCAAGATAAAGAGTCATATTGATATGAATACAATAATAGTAGGAGATCTTAATACGCCTGTCTCAGAAATAGACAGATCATCGAAGCAGAAAATTAATAAAGAAATAAGAGCATTGAATGAAACATTGGACCAGATGGACCTCATAGACATATACAGAACATTCCACCCTAAAACAACAGAATACTCATTCTTCTCAAGTGCACATGGAACCTTCTCCAGAATAGACCACATACTGGGTCACAAAGCAGGACTCAACCAATACCAAAAGACTGACATTATTCCCTGCATATTCTCCGATCATAATGCTTTGAAACTGGAGCTCAATCACAATGAAAAGTTCAGAAGGAACTCAAACACCTGGAACCTAAAGACCACCTTGCTTAAGAATGCTTGGATCAACCAGGAGATCAAAGATGAACTTAAACAATTCATGGAAATCAATGAGAATGAAGACACTTCAGTCCAAAACCTATGCGATGCAACAAAGGCGGTTCTAAGGGGGAAATACATAGCCATCCAAGCCTCCCTCAAAAACATTGAAAAAGCCAGAATACACCAGCTGTCTCTACACCTTAAAGACCTGGAGAATCAACAACAAATCAAACCAACTCCACATGCAAGAAGGGAAATAATCAAGATTAGAGCAGAGATCAACGAGGTAGAAACGAGAGATACAGTAGAACGTATCAATGAAACTAGAAGCTGGTTTTTTGAAAGAATCAATAAGATCGATAAACCATTGGCCACACTAACCCAAAAGAAAAGAGAGAAAGCCCAAATTAATAAAATTATGAATGAAAAGGGAGAGATCACAACTAACACCAAGGAAGTAGAAACAACCATCATAAATTATTACCAACAGTTATATGCCAATAAGCTAAGCAACCTACATGAAATGGATGCATTCCTGGAAAGCTACAAACTCCCAAAACTGAACCAGGAAGAAATTGACAACCTGAATAGACCGATATCTAGTAATGAGATTGAAGCAGTGATCAAAAACCTCCCAAAAAACAAGAGCCCATTGGGTGTTGAGTTTGCTAAGTTCCTTATAGATTTTGGATACTAGCCCTTTATCTGATATGTCGTTTGCAAATATCTTCTCCCATTCTGTCAGTTGTCTTTTGGTTTTGTTAACTGTTTCCTTTGCTGTGCAAAAGCTTTTGATCTTGATGAAATCCCAACAGTTCATTTTTGCCCTTGCTTCCCTTGCCTTTGCCGTTGTTCCTAGGAAGATGTTGCTACGGCTGAGGTCGAAGAGGTTGCTGCCTGCATTCTCCTCAAGGATTTTGATGGATTCCTTTCTCACATTGAGGTCCTTCATCCATTTGGAGTCTATTTTTGTGTGTGGTGTAAGGAAGTGGTCCAATTTCATTTTTCTGCATGTGGCTGTCCAATTTTCCCAGCACCATTTATTGAAGAGGCTGTCTTTTTTCCATTGGACATTCTTTCCTGCTTTGTCGAAGATTAGTTGACCATAGAGTTGAGGGTCGATTTCTGGGCTCTCTATTCTGTTCCACTGATCTATGTGTCTGTTTTTGTGCCAGTACCATGCTGTCTTGATGATGACAGCTTTGTAATAGAGCTTGAAGTCCGGAATTGTGATGCCACCAACTTTGGCTTTGTTCTTCAATATTCCTTTGGCTATTCGAGGTCTTTTCTGGTTCCATATAAATTTTAGGATTATTTGTTCCATTTCTTTGAAAAAAAATGGATGGTATTTTGATAGGGATTGCATTAAATGTGTAGATTGCTTTAGGTAGCATAGACATTTTCACAATATTTATTCTTCCAATCCAGGAGCATGGAACATTTTTCCATTTTTTTGTGTCTTCCTCAATTTCTTTCATGAGTACTTTATAATTTTCTGTGTATAGATTCTTAGTCTCTTTGGTTAGGTTTATTCCTAGGTATCTTATAGTTTTGGGTACAATTGTAAATGGGATTGACTCCTTAATTTCTCTTTCTTCAGTCTTGTTGTTGGTGTACAGAAATGCAACTGATTTCTGTGCATTGATTTTATATCCTGACACTTTACTGAATTCCTGAACAAGTTCTAGCAGTTTTGGAGTGGAGTCTTTTGGGTTTTCCACATATAGTATCATATCATCTGCAAAGAGTGATAGTTTGACTTCTTCTTTACCAATTTGGATGCCTTTAATTTCTTTTTGTTGTCTGATTGCTGAGGCTAGGACTTCTAGTACTATGTTGAATAGCAGTGGTGATAATGGACATCCCTGCCGTGTTCCTGACCTTAACGGAAAAGCTTTCAGTTTTTCTCCATTGAGAATGATATTTGCGGTGGGTTTTTCATAGATGGCTTTGATAATATTGAGGTATGTGCCCTCTATCCCTACACTTTGAAGAGTTTTGATCAGGAAGGGATGCTGTACTTTGTCAAATGCTTTTTCAGCATCTATTGAGAGTATCATATGGTTCTTGTTCTTTCTTTTATTAATGCGTTGTATCACATTGATTGATTTGTGGATGTTGAACCAAGCCTGCAGCCCTGGAATAAATCCCACTTGATCGTGGTGAATAATCCTTTTAATGTACTGTTGAATCCTATTGGCTAGTATTTTGGCAAGAATTTTTGCGTCTGTGTTCATCAAGGATATTGGTCTGTAGTTCTCTTTTTTGGTGGGATCCTTGTCTGGTTTTGGGATCAAGGTGATGCTGGCCTCATAAAATGAGTTTGGAAGTTTTCCTTCCATTTCTATTTTTTGGAACAGTTTCAGGAGAATAGGAATGAGTTCTTCTTTAAATGTTTGGTAGAATTCCCCTGGGAAGCCGTCTGGCCCTGGGCTTTTGTTAGTTTGGAGATTCCAATCAAGAAATGGGCAGAGGACATGAGCAGACATTTCTGCAAAGAAGACATCCAGATGGCCAACAGACACATGAAAAAGTGCTCCACGTCACTCGCCATCAGGGAAATACAAATCAAAACCACAATGAGATATCACCTCACACCAGTCAGAATGGCTAAAGTGAACAAGTCAGGAAATGACAGATGCTGGCGAGGATGTGGAGAAAGGGGAACCCTCCTCCACTGTTGGTGGGAATGCAAGCTGGTGCAACCACTCTGGAAAACAGCATGGAGGTTCCTCAAAATGTTGAAAATAGAACTACCCGATGACCCAGCAATTGCACTACTGGGTATTTACCCTAAAGATACAAACATAGTGATCCGAAGGGGCACGTGTACCCGAATGTTTATAGCAGCAATGTCTACAATAGCCAGACTATGGAAAGAACCTAGATGTCCATCAACAGATGAATGGATCAAGAAGATGTGGTATATATACACAATGGAATACTATGCAGCCATCAAAAGAAATGAAATCTTGCCATTTGCGACGACGTGGATGGAACTAGAGCGTATCATGCTTAGTGAAATAAGTCAATCGGAGAAAGACAACTATCATATGATCTCCCTGATATGAGGACATGGAGAAGCAACATGGGGGGTTAGGGGGATAGGAGAAGAATAAATGAAACAAAATGGGATTGGGAGGGAGACAAACCATAAATGACTCTTAATCTCACAAAACAAACTGGGGGTTGCTGCGGGGAGGTGGGATTGGGGGAGGGGGAGCGGGCTATGGACATTGGGGAGGGGAAGCGAACCATAAGAGACTATGGACTCTGAAAAACAACCTGAGGGTTTTGAAGGGTCAGGGGTGGGAGGTTGGGGCAACCTGAGGGTTTTGAAGGGTCAGGGGTGGGAGGTTGGGGGAACAGGTGGTGGGTAATGGAGAGGGCACGTTTTGCATGGAGCACTGGGTGTTGTGCAAAAAGAATGAATACTGTTACGCTGAAAAAATAAATAAAATGGGGTAGAAAACCCTTAGGTTGTAATAATAGTGTAGCCTGATACACTATAGTGAATAAATGCTGTCATATCCATGATTTCATTTAAAAAAATAAAAATAAAAAAAAAATAAAACAGACCCCAGGGTGTCCATATTACGGGCACGTCCCTGAAAAAAAAAAAAAAAAAAAAACAAGAGCCCAGGACCTGACAGATTCTCTGGGGAATTCTACCAAACTTTCAAAGAAGAAATAACACCAATTCTCCTGAAGCTGTTCCAAAAAATTGAAGCAGAAGGAAAACTTCCAGACTCTTTTTATGAAGCCAGCATTACCCTGATCCCCAAACCAGGCAAAGACCCTACCAAAAAGGAGAATTTCAGACCAATATCACTGATGAATATGGATGCAAAGATTCTCAACAAGATCCTAGCAAACAGGATCCAGCAGCACATTAAAAAGATTATCCACCATGACCAGGTGGGATTCATCCCTGGGTCGCAAGGTTGGTTCAACATTCGCAAATCAATCAATGTGATAGAACAAATCAATAAGAGAAGAGAGAAGAACCACATGGTCCTCTCAATTGATGCAGAAAAAGTATTTGAGAAAATCCAGCATCCGTTCCTGATGAAAACGCTTCAAAGTATAGGGATAGAGGGAACATTCCTGAACTTCATAAAATCTATCTATGAAAGATCCATAGCAAATATCATCCTCAATGGGAAAAAGCTTGCAGCCTTCCCATTGAGATCAGGAACACAACAAGGATGCCCACTCTCACCCTTGTTCAACATAGTATTAGAAGTCCTAGCAACGGCAATCAGACAACAAAGAGAAATAAAAGGTATCCAAATTGGCAATGAAGAAGTCAAACTCTCTCTCTTCGCAGATGACATGATTCTTTATATGGAATACCCCAAAGACTCCACCCCCAAACTACTAGAACTCATACAGCAATTCAGTAACGTGGCAGGATACAAAGTCAATGTACAGAAATCAGTGGCTTTCTTATACACTAACAATGAAAATACAGAAAGGGAAATTAGAGAATTGATTCCATTTACTATAGCACCAAGAACCATAAGATACCTGGGCATAAACCTAACCAAAGAAGTAAAGGACCTGTACTCGAGGAACTAAAGAACACTCATGAAAGAAATTGAAGAAGACACAGAAAGATGGAAGACCGTTCCATGCTCTTGGATTGGAAGACTAGACATTGTTAAAATGTCTATACTGCCTAGAGCAATCTATACTTTTAACACCATTCCAATCAAAATTCCACCGGTATTTTTCAAAGAGCTGGAGCAAATAATCCTAAAATTTGTATGGAGTCAGAAGAGACCCCGAATTGCTAAGGAAATGTTGAAAAACAAAAACAAAACTGGCGGCATCACGTTACCCAATTTCAAGCTTTACTACAAAGCTGTGATCACCAAGACAGTGTGGTACTGGCATAAAAACAGACACATAGACCAGTGGAACAGAGTGGAGAGCCCAGATATGGACCCTCAACTCTATGGTCATATAATCTTCGACAAAACAGGAAAAAATATATTATGGAAAAAAGACAGTCTCTTCAATAAATGGTGTTGGAAATGGAAAACTGGACAGCGATATGTAGAAGAATGAAACTTGACCATTCTCTTACACCGTACACAAAGATAAACTCGAAATGGATAAAAGACCTCAATGTGAGACAGGAATCCATCAGAATCCTAGAGGAGAACATAGGCAGTAACCTCTTCGATATCAGCCACAGCAACTTCTTTCAAGATATGTCTCCAAAGGCCAAGGAAACAAAAGCGAAAATGAACTTTTGGGACTTCATCAAGATCAAAAGCTTCTGCACAGCAAAGGAAACAGTCAACAAAACAAAGAGGCAACCCACGGAATGGGAGAAGATATTTGCAAATGACAGTACAGACAAAAGATTGACATACAGGATCTATAAAGAACTTCTCAAACTCAACACACACAAAACAGATAATCATATCAAAAAATGGGCAGAAGATATGAACAGCCACTTCTCCAATGAAGACATACAAATGGCTATCAGACACATGAAAAAATGTTCATCATCACTAGCCATCAGGGAGATTCAAATTAAAACAACATTGAGATACCACCTAACACCAGTTAGAATGGCCAAAATTAGCAAGACAGGAAACAACGTGTGTTGGAGAGGATGTGGAGAAAGGGGAACCCTCTTACACTGTTGGTGGGAATGCAAGTTAGTGCAGCCACTTTGGAGAACAGTGTGGAGATTCCTGAAGAAATTAAGAATAGAGCTTCCCTATGACCCTGCAATCGCACTGCTGGGTATTTACCCCAAAGATACAGATGTAGTGAAAAGAAGGGCCATCTGTACCCCAATGTTTATTGCAGCAATGGCTACAGTCGCCAAACTGTGGAAAGAACTAAGATGCCCTTCAACGGATGAATGGATAAGGAAGATGTGGTCCATATACACAATGGAGTATTATGCCTCCATCAGAAAGGATGAATTCCCAACTTTTGTAGCAACATGGACGGGACTGGAAGAAATTATGCTGAGCGAAATAAGTCAAGCAGAGAGAGTCAAGTATCATATGGTCTCACTTATTTGTGGAGCATAACAAATAACATGGAGGACATGGGGAGATGGAGAGGAGAGGGAGTTGAGGGAAACTGGAAGGGGAGATGAACCATGAGAGACTATGTACTCTGAAAAACAACCAGAGAGTTATGAAGGGGCGGCGGGGGGGGTGGGGTGGGGGGGGTGAGAGGTTGAGGAACCAGGTGGTGGGTAATAGGGAGGGCACGTACTGCATGGAGCACTGGGTGTGATGCCAAAACAATGAACACTGTTATGCTGTAAATAAACAAAAAATAAATAAATAAATAAATTTTAAAAAAAAGAATGCTTGGATCAACCAGGAGATCAAAGATGAACTTAAACAATTCATGGAAATCAATGAGAATGAAGACACTTCAGTCCAAAACCTATGGGATACAACAAAGGCGGTTCTAAGGGGGAAATACATAGCCATCCAAGCCTCCCTCAAAAACGTTGAAAAAGCCAGAATACACCAGCTGTCTCTGCACCTTAAAGAACTGGAGAATGAACAACAAATCAAACCAACTCCACATGCAAGAAGGGAAATAATCAAGATTAGAGCAGAGATCAATGAGGTAGAAACGAGAGATACAGTAGAACATATCAATGAAACTAGAAGCTGGTTTTTTGAAAGAATCAATAAGATCAATAAACCATTGGCCACACTAATCCAAAAGAAAAGAGAGAAAGCCCAAATTAATAAAATTATGAATGAAAAGGGAGAGATCACAACTAACACCAAGGAAATAGAAACAATCATCAGAAATTAATACCAACAGTTATATGCCAATAAGCTAAGAAACCTAGAAGAAATGGATGCATTCCTGGAAAACTATAAACTCCCAAAATTGAACCAGGAAGAAATTGACAACCTGAATAGACCGATATCTAGTAATGAGATTGAAGCAGTGATCAAAAACCTCCCAAAAAACAAGAGCCCAGGACCTGACAGATTCCCTGGGGAATTCTACCAAACCTTCAAAGAAGAAATAACAGCAATTCTCCTGAAGCTGTTCCAAAAAATTGAAGCAGAATGAAAACTTCCAGACTCTTTTTATGAAGCCAGCATTACCCTGATCCCCAAACCAGGTAAAGACCCTACCAAAAAGGAGAATTTCAGACCAATATCACTGATGAATATGGATGCTAAGATTCTCAATAAGATCCTAGCAAACAGGATCCAGCAGCACATTAAAAAGATTATCCACCATGATCAGGTGAGATTCATCCCTGGGTTACAAGGTTGGTTCAACATTCGCAAATCAATCAATGTGATAGAACAAATCAATAAGAGAAGAGAGAAGAACCACATGGTCCTCTCTATTGATGCAGAAAAAGCATTTGACAAAATCCAGCATCCGTTCCTGATGAAAACGCTTCAAAGTAAAGGGATAGAGGGAACATTCCTGAACTTCATAAAATCTATCTATGAAAGACCCATAGCAAATATCATCCTCAATGGGAAAAAGCTTGCAGCCTTCCCGTTGAGATCAGGAACACAACAAGGATGCCCACTCTCACCACTCTTGTTCAACATACTATTAGAAGTCCTAGCAATGGCAATCAGACAACAAAGAGAAATAAAAGGTATCCAAATTGGCAATGAAGAAGTCAAACTCTCTCTCTCTTCGCAGATGACATGATTCTTTATATGGAAAACCCCAAAGACTCCACCCCCAAACACTAGAACTCATACAGCAATTCAGTAACATGGCAGGATACAAAGTCAATGTACAGAAATCAGTGGCTTTCTTATACACTAACAATGAAAATACAGAAAGGGAAATTAGAGAATTGATTCCATTTACTATAGCACCAAGAACCATAAGATACCTGGGAATAAACCTAACCAAAGAGGTAAAGGATCTGTACTCGAGGAACTACAGAACACTCATGAAAGAAACTGAAGAAGAAACAAAAAGATGGAAGACCGTTCCATGCTCTTGGATTGGAAGAATAAACATTGTTAAAATGTCTATACTGCCTAGAGCAATCTATACTTTTAACACCATTCCAATCAAAATTCCACCGGTATTTTTCAAAGAGCTGGAGCAAATAATTCTAAAACTTGAATGGAATCAGAAGAGACCCCGAATTGCTAAGGAAATGTTGAAAAACAAAAACAAAACTGGCGGCATCACGTTACCCAATTTCAAGCTTTACTACAAATCTGTGATCACCAAGACAGCATGGTACTGGCATAAAAACAGACACATTGACCAGTGGAACAGAGTGGAGAGCCCAGATATGGACCCTCAACTCTATGGTCAAATAATCTTTGACAAAACAGGAAAAAATATATTATGGAAAAAAGACAGTCTCTTCAATAAATGGTGCTGGGAAAACTGGACAGCGATATGTAGAAGAATGAAACTCAACCCTTCTCTTACACCATATACAAAGATAAACTCGAAATGGATAAAAGACCTCAACGTGAGACAGGAATCCATCAGAATCCTAGAGGAGAACATAGGCAGTAACCTCTTCGATATCAGCCACAGCAACTTCTTTCAAGATATGTCTCCAAAGGCCAAGGAAACAAAAGCGAAAATGAACTTTTGGGACTTCATCAAGATCAAAAGCTTCTGCACAGCAAAGGAACCAGTCAACAAAACGAAGTGGCAACCCACGGAATGGGAGAAGATATTTGCAAATGACAGTACAGACAAAAGGTTGACATCCAGGATCTATAAAGAACTCCTCAAACTCCACACACACAAAACAGGTAATCATATCAAAAAATGGGCAGAAGATATGAACAGCCACTTCTCCAATGAAGACATACAAATGGCTATCAGACACATGAAAAAATGTTCATCATCACTAGCCTCAGGGAGATTCAAATTAAAACAACATTGAGATACCACTTCACACCAGTTAGAATGGCCAAAATTAACAAGACAGGAAACAACATGTGCTGGAGAGGATGTGGAGAAAGGGGAACCCTCTTACACTGTTGGTGGGAATGCAAGTTGGTGCAGCCACTTTGGAGAACAGTGTGGAGATTCCTCAAGAAATTAAGAATAGAGCTTCCCTATGACCCTGCAATCGCACTGCTGGGTATTTACCCCAAAGATACAGATGTAGTGAAAAGAAGAGCCATCTGTACCCCAATGTTTATTGTAGCAATGGCCATGCTTGCCAAACTGTGGAAAGAACCAAGATGCCCTTCAACGGATGAATGGATAAGGAAGATGTGGTCCATATACACAATGGAGTATTATGCCTCCATCAGAAAGGATGAATACCCAACTTTTGTAACAACATGGACGGGACTGGAAGAGATTATGCTGAGCGAAGTAAGTCAAGCAGAGAGAGTCAAGTATCATATGGTTTCACTTATTTGTGGAGCATAACAAAGAACACGGTGGACATGGGGAGATGGAGAAGAGAGGGATTTGAGGAAACTGGAAGGGGAGATGAACCATGAGAGACTATGGACTCTGAAGAACAACCTGAGGGTTTTGAAGGGGTGGGGGTGGGGTTGAGGAACCAGGTGGTGGGTAATAGGGAGGGCACGTACTCCATGGAGCACTGGGTGTGGTGCAAAAACAATGAATACTGTTACGCTGAAATAAACAAATAAAAAAATAACTGGGAAAAAAAAACAACTTATTAGTGACTGTCCATTAATTTGGGGTCAAAAGTATAGACTGCCTTCTGAGAAGTCATCATCCATGACTACAAGCAGCTCCTCACTCAAGGGCCCCCACAAATACACATATGAAACCCACAAAAGGATAAACTGAGGCAGAGAATAGTGACCTTGAGATCAGTGTACATGCTTAAGCCTAGGTTTTAAGGGACCAGTGATGGAGAAATCAGCCAAGTGCGAAGACCTAAGGCTTAGCATGTGAAGCTGGATCCTGCCATTTCCCCCAGGACTTCCTGGTATTCTGCAAAGACCAGCTCCCCCAGTGCTTCTCAGGGAAGAGGAGACCCTAAGAACATTAACTCAAGCAATCTAAAAGGGATTGTTCACCCACCCTCTTCCCTGCAGCAATATTTGAAGGTCCCAAAGGCCAGATGTCTGGTGACACCTAGAGTCCAAGGAGTCTCTGTAGCACCAGGAGGGATGGTAGAGAGGGAACCTTCCAGAGAAGTTCTGAAGAGAAGAACTGGGACAAAACCCACCAGGTTCATCCCACTCTCACGGGCAGAGAGCAGTGCAATAAAGTTCAGAATGTCCAGGGCTTTCATGTAATTAAATCCAGGAGTTGGTAATTGCATTTCTTCTTTAAGTTCTACAAGTTACTCTCCTTGTCCCCCATGGACACACATCTTTTATGAAACATATGACACCAGACTCAGGACTTCAGAAATGCCTCCATTAGAATCATGGGTTTAATTATAGCAAAAACAATTTAGGATACATTTTAGAAAGGATTTCCTTTGAGCTATGGCTTGTAAATGCTAGAACAAGAAACAAGAAACACACACACACACACACACACCCCTACACACACCTATACATTCCCTCCTCATCTCCTTCCAGGGTTCACACTCCCTCCCTCAAAGTCATGCACTTTCTGAGAGATCTGACTTCTCTGATCCTCTCCTCTCCATGTTCCTGCTTCTTGCTGAGTATCAATATTCTTGTCTCCTCAAAAACCTTCCAGAATCCCGTATCATCCTCCGTCTTTCCTCCTGTGGTCATTGTCAGTCTCTCATCATTCAAGTCATGGAGTCTGGTCCAGTTTCCCTTGAGCAACTCAGCTTACACACATTTGCTGAGGGAGAGCCCAGAGCACTGTGTCTCTCTGCCTGCCATCAGCTTCTTCTTCCCAGCTGTCAGGGAGCTCCCCTGGCCAGGGCCCCTTCCCACCTGGGTCCTCACCTTTTTCACCAGCCTCAGAGAAACCTTGACAATTTTCTAAAATTAGATCCACCCTAAAGGACAAAAATGTGCCTCTGGTAAGTGTGCCCAGAGCTGCACTGCATGCTGTAACAGAGATCCTGAAACAGGGGACTCCAGAGCTGGAGATAAGGAGTCTGCCAGCATCTGTCAAAGAGGCCATCTCCTGCCTCCTCCCCATGGCTCCAGCCAATCCATCTCCTCTGAGGCTGATGGACTGAGCTCAGGTGCAAATTCACAGAAGCCTGGACTCATAATGCCTGGTCTGCTCTATTCCCCTTCTCTCCAAGATGTCATACCCCTGCCGCTTTCTTTGAAAACTCCGTAATCCCTGGAGCTGAGCTCGCAGATGGAGACCAAGAGGAAGAGAAATTGCTCGCTCTGCTCAGTATCTTTATCTCAGCCGTTTCTCTACATCGCACATCCCCAAAAGCAGAACTAAAACCTCAGACAATGGCAAAGGGGATGAAATCTCAGGAAGACTTTCCCAGCCTTAAGGAGGTCCTGAGTGCCTCCAGAACCCAGGGGATTTGGGGGGAAAGATGAAGTTGGAGGACCACAGAATGCTTCTTGTGGTAGAAGCAAATTCCAACAGGAGGCAAGGATATGAGGGGAACCTTCTCAGCAGAAGCTTGCTAAGCGCTCGGCGGCCACAAGATGGCGGCAGAGAACGGCGCTCCCTGCAGAGCAAGCGCTGGGCCCTGGGCTCTGGTACTGAGCTCCCCTGGAGGGAGGGAGGAACCAGTTCATCAAAAGACTGAAGAAGCATGAGGAGATGGAGTAAACTGTATAGAACAATATCCCCAACTCTACCAAGGTCAAGGTCTTCCTGAGAAGGGGAACCATTAGGCTTGAACTACTGACTAAAATAAGTCCCAAGAGGAAGCAGTGTTGGGAAAGGGTGAACGGGTGTAAAAGTTCCAGGTATCAGTGTCAGATTCTTCTTACCCACTCCCAGGCCTTTTCTAATGTGACCACTGATGTGCAAGAGATAGAAACTAATACTACCAATTTGTTCCGAAGGAAGGGGGGCAGGAAAGTGATCAAAGGAAGACCCTGGTATGAACTAGTTAGCTGAGGCCGCTGGGATACTGGCGGACGGCTTGCCCCTCATAGCCTGGTTTGTCTTCAGCGTTGGAGCAGGGATCCAGGGATGACTGGGGTCAGAGGGTGGGGGCCTCTAAAGTCACTCAGAGGATATCTCCCTCCTCCCTGAAGCCCAAAACCCCTGACCCAAAGAGAACAGAGCCCAGAACTCACTGAGACTGAGGTGGGAGGTGAGAGGAAGTCTCTGTGACAGCGATTTGCCCCTCTCATCGTGTACTTCTGTCTCCATCTCCTCACATCCTGGGCCATTATTTCAGAGACCACTATCTTCATCTGTCTCCAAGTCTATAGCAAAATCAAAGCTCTTAACTCTGCTTTGCTTGCAAATCCTCAGCTGGAGAAGAGGGGGCAGTGTCCATCCGGAGGCAAGGGGAGAGCCCTGACTTACCCTCTTCCCAAAGCAGCAGGGAGGTTGGAAGTTGGACTAAAGAAGGAACCAATTTACTTGGTTGGGTAAACATTTCCTAATAATATGATCTATACCTGAAAGTATCATGACCCGACTTATTAACAATAATATCCTTAATCAACATTCATAATGCTCTTACTTCTACATCTCTACACATGGCCTCTTTTCCTGCAACTGTATACCTTGAGTGAAACGATTTAACAATTCTTAGGTTCTGTGTTGGACCCAGCGGAGAGAATGTAAAAATATACAGGGCACACTCCAAAAGCTTAGAGTTGAGTAAGGGACAAGGAAGATACAGGGTAACTACAACAGTAGACACTGTGTGGAGAGATAACTATGGCAGATTGACACAGAGGAGTAGAGATGGTTGAAGGAAATAGATTGCTTCTGATGTGAGTTATCCAGGAAGGTGTATGCAAGAAGTAAATTTAAACTTGGACTGTGATGACTGTGTAGGATTTCAGTAGTCAGAGATTGGGAGTATGGAATTCCAAGGAAAAGACATAGTTACTGGGAAGGATTTCTTGACTTAGGGCATCATTTGACGCTGACCTTCTGATCATCATGAGAGTGAAATACAAGGACCAGTGAAATTCAAGGTATTACTGCAGAAGCCAGAAGCTTTCTATAGGGAAATAAGGGCCAGGACCTGAGTCCCAGGGTCCATTTATTCCCCCCCTTCTCTTGCATCTGATCTTATTAAAGGTCTGTACTGTTCAGATGGAGCAGGGTACCCATTATGCCTCCATCTATAGGTCTCTCATCTCTTCTCTCCCTCCACTGAGTTCCTTATTAACAATGAACGGATTTCTTAATCTCATTTCTAAGAAGAGCACAAAGAATATACCACACCAATTAATTTGGATAATTTGTGTACCTGAAGGAAAGAGAGAAAGCACTCCTCCTTCTATCTCCATAGTCAATTTTCCTTGATCTTTAGACACTCTTTGTCAATAAATACCTGTATTTCCTCCTTCAGTGGACAAGAGATGTTATTGAAGGTCAGATGCAAAGTTTGTCATAACAATCCCTCATAAAACAGTCTCCCAAGTGTTGGCACTGGAAGGCGGAAAAAGGGGTTCCTGGGCTGTCTGCCTTCAAACCATGTGCAGGTTGTCCTGAGTCCTGTTTCCAGGAGTTTTGCTTCCGATGTTCTAAATAAGGAAACAGAGACTTTCAACTCCTCTTACCATCCTTACTTCTGTCAAAGCTCATTGTTTTCTATGAAGTTCATTTCACAAGTCCCCTATTTCTCACAATATCAACTCTACATTCCTCAAATAATATAATTTTTAATTCTCCACTTTCTGGGATGGCTCAAATAGAAAGTCCCATTTGGAAGCAAAGATGTAATAAAATAGCTTCTTTTAGTACCTTCCATGAAGGTATTCTAGGAGAGGGGAAGTGATTACATGGGTGGTATACATACAAGGATGGCTGTGTATTAGGCTAGAAAGAAAAGTTAAGAGGCAATTTCCTCTGGCTGCTGTGCTCTTTTTCTGTAACTTCTCCTGACTATAACAGATTTATAGGGGTCCAAAGGTGCTTGGAACAAAGCATAGAGCATAGTATTCAGTAAATAGTAGCTATTATTTTCATCATCACTCTGTAGGCATTGAAGATATAAAGAAATAAAACATAAAAGAGATGTTCTATTTCCTTGGGTGTTTTTCAATCTCATCAAGGAGATAATATATATACATGGAGACAGGAAGAACACGAAACCTAAAACTCTTCTTTGAGCCCCAACATGCAACTTATTCTCCTCAACCTAAGACTTGATTACAATTTTTAGCAGATTTCAATGCTCTAATTTTTTTTTCTTTTGTCATTCATCATCCCCATGCCTCACCACCTTATATACACCACACATTCACCGCACTCTTTTACTTAACAAGTTGACTGGAGATTTCTTGGGGCAACAACAATTTGGAGAGTTCATTTTATATATTTTGCTGGTTCTGGCCAGGAGCCCATTTGAGGCATAACACATCCAAGTGAGACAGCCATATCCCCCATCACCTTGCTAATCTCAGAATATTTTTCCTTATGTTCCACTCAGTCTGTTTTCCTTCAATATTTGCCTGTCTTCATCACTCATTCTGATTCGGGATTAGGTACATTAACCCTCAAAAGTGTAAGAAAACTCCCAAATGCCCACTTGGTAACATTGTTCCATTGTCTTTCAGCAGGTCTCTGGAATTACAGGTCTCATATAGTTTGTTATTAACGCATTAAGAATCATCAAAAGATCTCTTCAAAAGCATTAATTTGGGGCCCTATAAGGGTATAACCACTCATGCAGTCATCTGGTGTCTTCACGTAGTTTTCAAAAGATGAAAGTATCCTAATTTCCAGGACAGATACTTAAGAACTCCTATTTCAATCCCGCCAACCTCCAGAGCCTCCTTGATTAGTGTCATCACATTATCACTCATTTGATTAACGGACAGAACAATCCTGAGTCAGGACATGACTAAGATGACCTCACCCGTCCCTTTATGGCCATCATACGAAGAAGAGGTAAGAGAATGGACAGCAGTCCCTACATTTGCAATTCCTGTGCCAGGGGAGTTTTGAAGACCAAGTAGATTCCTGGGAGGGCACAACAGGCATTGTCCCCTAAAGGGGGCAGAGTGCCAAAACCTGCCATAGTGGCCAGTGTGGGAGGCCTGGAGACAAGAGGGAAGACAATGCCCATACTTTCCCTCTTCCCCAAATTCAACTCCCCCACCCGAGGCTCATCATCTTGTACTCCCAGTTCCAAAGTTTGCAGACCTTCCATAGTGTCCCTCTGAGACCAGACACCTATCACTGATCACCTCAGGTTAATGCTTCTCAAACCTGAAAGAACGTACAAATTACTTGGAAGCCTGCTAAAACGCAGATTCTGATTCAGTAGGTCTGGGTTGGGGTCTAAGACTTTGCATTTCTACAAGCTCCCAGGTGACACCCGTGCTGCTAGAGCAAGGGTCTAGATGATACAGCAGGTGCTACACCTGTCTCGCAGGACGAGTCTATCTGTCCACATCCTTCTGCTGTCTGTCCTCCAGATGGCAATGAGAATCATCTCTTTCCTTCCTGATTCAGGAATCTCACTCCATGATATAATACACAATATCAACCTGGTTCATATTGCCCTCAAATGTGGAAAAAAAATATCCCTTACAAGAGTCTCATTCTTTCATGACTCTTAAAGGTCCATGTGCCTAGAATGACTGTCCCATTTCTCTTCCAGCTCAGCTTTCTCTTTTTATTTCCCAAATATCTCCATAAGCATCTTACTCCAGGACGTGTCCCTTGACTAATACCTCTTTCTCAGTTTCTACCCATACCTTTTCTTCCAAAGGAATGATGCCTTAACTCCTATCTAGTTATTAATTCCTCCTATGTCAGTCCATTTCCCTCCACATTTGGGGTAGACATTCTTTTTTACCAAGATATCTTAGATGCTCTCACAAGGTTTTTGCATCAGGCCTACAAAGAAACATCTAAAGGAGTATGTAAATATATGAGTGGTCCTGCCTCCACCAGGCTTCCCTGGAGTCACCTACTCCCTGTGGGGAAAATAAGAAATGCCCTGAGTAAAAGAGTGGCTTCCTAGCCCTCCATCCCAAGGCAGGCCCCATACATAAATGCAACAGTAAAGCACTGGCCCTTCTGTTCCAGCCTCTGACTGCATCAAAACAGATGCCTGTTGTGCCCGCACTGGAGCCAGTCTCATCTTCTGGAATTCCCTGGAGTCAGAGTGAGCAGGTTGGGCCTTTCATCAATTTCACTACTTCTGGCCCTTCCCATATTCCATGGAAAGAGATAGAGCAGAACCAACGGAGGTCATGTCGGGTATTTTCCTGCTCTAGGGCTGCATATTTCCTGTTGCTCTTTGAATGAACAACACTGTTCTTAAGGTTGGGTCGAGAGGAAGGAAAGAACCTACTCCTTGCTTGGAGTAAGACTCCATTCTGATGGAAGAGACAGGATAGTCACCAGAATTCAGGCATAGCCGCACAAAGGCAAAACTCATTATAGCTTGGTACAGGTCTAGAGGCACTTCTAGATTCAGTTCTGAATGGAGAGAAATGCCGTTTGTCAAGGAAGTCTCCCAGAGGATAGTTTTAAAGGAATAACATAGCACTCGCCTGAAAAGGAGAATTTTCTGCATCAAAGAAATGTGCAAGGCTCAATTCACTTTAACATGAATTTATTAAATGCTCATTATGAGCCCAGCTCCCAGCTGGATGCTCTCAGCAGTAAACAAGCTACACTCCTGGGGCACCTGGGTGGCTCAGTGGGTTAAGCCTCTGCCTTTGGCTCAGGTAATAATCTCAGGCTACTTATCAGTACTCTCTGCTCAGTGGGAGCCTGCTTCCCACGTTCTCTCTGCCTGCCTCTCTGCCTACTTGTGATCTCTCTCTGTCAAATAAATACATAAAATCTTTAAAAAAAAGACACACTCATTACCTATGATTTACAATATAAAGAAAATAAAGATACACAGACAGCTTTGGTAATTCATATTTAAAATTTCAGCTTTATTGAGGTATAATTGACATAGAAAATTATAAGTTACTTAATGAGTACACTGTGGTGATTTGGTGTACATATACATTGTGAAATGATTCACTGACTTCCCCACTGGGAGAGGATTAATGGATGGTATTCTAATCTAAATATCTCATTAAATGAAAGTCAATGTTCATAGCACACCTCTGTATCCCTCACTTAATCTTTACATCATCAGGACCTTCAGGTGGAGCTTTCATTTTCAATTGTGTTCCCTGGACCAGGGGTATCAGCCTTACCTGTGATCGTGTTAGAACTACAAGTATTGGGGCCACCCTGACCCACTGAATTCCAAAGGCTGGGGTGGGGCCCAGTGATCGTTTTCACAAGCCCTACAGATGAGGTGGCACCTGCTGAAGTTTGAGCACCACTCAGCAGCTTACTATTCCTGGCCTCTCTCTTCTCATCCCCCTTCACTGTGACTTCAATTAATGAGTTAAAGAGGCAGCCATGAGCATGCCCAGCTCAGACACTTTCACTTTTTTTAAGTTTCTTTTTTTATCCAGAATCAAGTTACCCACAGGACACTTAATATATCTAAAAAGGTGTTAATACCCAAAGTATATACAGAACTTATTCAACTCAACACCAAAAAAACCCAAGCAATCCAGTAAATGGATTTTGGGCTTGAATAAACACAAAAATAAACCAGATGACATGAAAAATGGGCAACATCATTATTCATCAGGGAATGTTTCTTAAAACTATGCTGAGATATCACTTTATATGCTAAATAGAATGGCTAAAATAAAAGGGCAAGAAATAGCAAGTGTTGATGAGGATATAGAGAAAAAGAACCCTCATGTACCATCAGTGGGAATGCAAATTGATGCTGCCATTATGGAAATCATTACGGAATTTCCTCAGAAAATTAAAAATAAAACTACCATGTTACCCAGTATTTACCTACTAGATATAAACCAAAAGAAAACAAAACACTTTTTCTGGTTTCTTTGAATAATAACTTTTAAAACCTAGTATGTAGTACAGACACAATTGGAAAGTAGACAGAAAAGAGGAGAAACAACAAAGACACACTCTTCATTTCATAATAAAAGAGTTGTATTAGTGTTCTCCCACCAACTACCCAAGCGAAGCCAAGCTTTCCATGTGCCCAAAAGTACTCTATTATCACAGGGGACTGGACTACGTTCAAGTGTGATGATGTCAACTCAAATACAGACTGCCACTGCTAAGTTCACTGCTGAGTCTACAGTTTTGGTCCTAACTGAAGTAGGGTTAAGGGACCAAGCTGTGCTGGATCCCGTAGCCAAAGTAGATAGCAAACCCAGTCAGCATCCAGGCACCAAATCGGGCCCAGGTGCCAGCTGACATCTGCATCATAAGATAAACATTCACAAAGATGCTCAGAAGTGGGAGGAAAGGCACAGCAGGGACCTTAAAGTGAAGGGGAGTGGAAATCTGTGGCTGTCTCCAGATGACACCAGTGATCCCAGTGATGACCACCAGGAGCAGCACAACCACTGTGATAGGCCCTGTGGCTCCAGAAAGCAGACCTGGCCAGTGGGCCAGCACCAGGCAGAGAAGTGTCAGCAGCAGAACAAGCAGTGAAGAGCAAACAATGACAACCCAGCCAGAGAGTGAAGTAGGGGTGGTGCTGCCTGGAAAAAATAGTCCTTGTAGTGTTAGCTTCTCTGCTGCAGGTCTATTCTCTTCCTGCTCCTGTGCTTTTTTTACCCCATTCCTCCTCTCAGGCTGGTACCTGAGGATGAGAACACAAAGAGCCATTAGGGAGTAAGCTAGCAGGGCCCCAACTGACATAAGATCCAGAAGATCAGTGAGTCCAAGGAAGAATGCCATGATCCCTATGATAACGCCCAAGATTACAGTGGACACATTGGGCATGTATGTGCTGGTTTGGATTCTGGCAAGGACAGGGAACAGGAGGCCATCCTGTGCCATCATGTATATCAGATTACGTATGGGGAACATAAAGCCAAAGATGCTGAGAGAAAGACTACAGAGGAATACAAAAGCTACAAGATAGTAGGCAGTTACCCAGCCAACATGGAAAAATGTCTCTGGCAAGGTGCTCCGAGGTCGAAGCTGGTAGTAAGGAACCACAAGTGTTAGTGCTGCAGCAACACCAAAATACAACAAAAAGCAGATGAGCAGTGAAACCACTATGCCCATTGGGATGGAACGCTCAGGATTCTGGGCTTCTTCCACTCTTGTAATAATAATGCTAAAACCAATAAATGCATAGAAACAGGTAACTACTCCACGGAAAATCCCCTTGAACCCAAAAGGCACAAATCCTCCAGAGCCCAGAGGGCCCAAGTGAGAGGTGTCATTGAGTCCAGCCTTTACATAGTCCTCTTCTGTGAGCTTCCAGTTGTGCAGGTCTCCCTTAATGAAGCCTGAGATGATGACAAAACTGAGAGTCAAAAGTTTCACCAATGTGACCACTTTGGAAACCAGGAAAATCCACCTATTCCTCAGAATCAGCAATTCCATTAGCAACAACATAAGGCCCACAACAATGAAGCCTAAAATTTCTCCCAGGTGCTGGGGAACACTTGGTGAGATGCTCTCATGCAGGGTCTGAGAGATCTGATTCCCAAGCAGATTGTCAAAAGCTAAGGTCCAAGCCCGAGCTACAGTGGCTGTATGAGCAACAAAAAAGACAATAAGGTTCCAGCCAGTGATGAAAGCCCAGATTTCACCCATCGTGACGTAGGTGTAGAGATATGAAGAGCCAGCATAGGGAACCTGGACACCAAACTCTGCATAGCACAGCCCAGCCAACACAGAAGACAGGCTGGCTCCCAACAAGCAGACCACAGTGGATGGTCCTGCTACATCTCTAGCCACCTCCCCAGCCAGGACAAACACACCTACTCCCACTGTGCAGCCCACACCCAGGGCCACTAAATCCAGAGTGGTCCGTCTTCTGGCAGGGCCCATCTCGTTCACATCTTCCTCCAGCACTCGTCTGCGTACCAGCTTTGGACCAATTCTGCGAAGTGCCTGACATGGCATTCTAGCTGGATTGAAGAGGACTCTAGGATCAGAGACCTGTAGAAAGCCCAGGAGTGGAGAGTCTGAGATCAGGTTCGATGAGGCTGAGTGAAGCTGAGTTGAGTTGGGGCTGCTGAGTTCTGTTGCTCAGGCTTCATTCAGAGCTGCTGCTTCATATTTTTTTTCTGTTATGTGCTATCCCTCCATGTGCCTAAGTAAACAATAAACATTTACTGGAAAATGGTGTTCAACCACCTAAGGTTCAGAAGTCCCATGTCACTTGTTGCAGCACAAATGTCATAGAAACTTTTACAAATATCATAGAAACATAGAGGACATCATAGAAAACTCAATACTGCTTTCCCTCCAGGAAAAAGGACAATGGTTCCCAACATTCTGCTTTTTAGCACACCACAGGACATATTCCAACTTGCGTTTATCTAACTCATGTAGGGCGATGTACTAATTAAGCCATAAGACAACCGGTCATGAATTATTGTAGAGTAATTCTCACATACGATGGGCGAGCATTGTTTCAGTGTGAGTCATGACAGGTTAATTCATGGACTGGTCAGCCTCATTACAAGTATAGACCCATCTTGAAAATATCATCTGATGGGGCGCCTGGGTGGCTCAGTGGGTGAAGCTACTGCCTTCGGCTCGGGTCATGATCTCAGGGTCCTGGGATCGAGTCCCACATCGGGCTCTCTGCTCGGTGGGGAGCCTGCTTCCTCCTCTCTCTCTGCCTGCCTCTCTGCCTGCTTGTGATCTCTCTCTGTCAAATAATAAATAAAATCTTTAAAAAAGAAAAGAAAATATCATCTGAGATTAAAATATAAATTTGGTACCCCAGTCATAAACCTGTAGCTCCAACATCAGCTAGCCAAGGTCAACTGACACTTTGGTCCCTTTCTCCTCATTCTGCATCATCCATTTAGCTGTGCTGATGGCCAAGAATGTATAGTCAACCCCTTCCCTTTACCACCTAGGCCGACAGGGGTGCAGTGAACAGAGAGGAAGAAGGGGAAAGGGGCAGGGCCTTCATAACCACCTGCAAGAAGGAGAGGACCAGGCTGCCTGAGAAGGAAACACTGGAGAAATGGGGGCAGTAGTCAATCTAGGGTCTGTGACTGAGAAGGGAGAGGAGCGAGGAATTTAGTTTTTTGAATTCTTACATTCAAATCCCGTTGCACAAAGCAACTAGGAAAGATTCACTACAGTTTTTATGTCCACAGTTATGAATGTGTGATGGGTAGAGAGAAAAGAAATAAGTCCCCTAACTCAGTGGCTCATAACCTAAATATCTCCTTCTCTCTCCTGCCTCTCTGTGTTCCAGGAGAGAAGGTGAGGTCACTTCTGCAGGCAGTCTCCTCACCGGCCACACAGTGCTCCACACAACACTGTGTGATCTGTGATGTCAGCTGCCAGGGACTTGGAGATTATGCCCTGCTCTGCAGCTTGTATTAAAACACACATTTTTAACTTCCTATTAATTTTTCACAAGGAATTATTTTTAACTCACGTGAAACATTGCCGGAATGTGTCAATATATATTCTTAATGAATGAACCCTGCGTGTGGTTCTTCATTCCCCCTCATCCCCTGATGCTATTGAAATGACTGCTTCCCAGGAGGAGATCAAGTCTTTGGATGAACAATTCACAGCCATGCCCAGAAAAGAACCTCAGAGTACAGAGAAAACAAAGGGAGGCAGTCCCCACTATGCTCCCTACTCAGGTGATGGTTTTCAGAGAATTTTAGATGTTTGCAGAAGTGTGTTTTTTTAAAGATTTTATTTATTTATTTGAAAAGAGAGACAGATCACAAGTAGGCAGAAAGGCAGGCAGAGAGAGAAGGGGAAGCAGGCTTCCTGCCTAGCAGAGAGACTGATGCAGGGCTCAATCCCAGGACCCCGAGATCATGACCTGAGCCAAAGGCAGAAGCTTAACCCACTGAGCCACCCAGGTGCCCCTGCAGAAGTTTTTAAAGACAGAAAGATCAGGGGCACCTGGGTGGCTCAGTGGATTAAGCCGCTGCCTTCGGCTTAGGTCATGATCTCAGGGTCCTGGGATCGAGCCCCGCATTGGGCTCTCTGCTCAGCAGAGAGCCTGCTTCCCCCTCAATTTCTGCCTGACTCTCTGCCTACTTGTGATCTCTCTCTCTGTCAAATAAATAAATAAAATCTTTTAAAAAAAAAGACAGAAAGATCACATCAAACTTGGAAAGTCTTATACAGAACACACTGAGAGCTGATGGAGGGAAGCAGATGGGTATGGGCTGGAAGGGTAATGGGTATTAAAGACGACACTCGTGGTGAGAACTGGGTGTTATATATAAGTAATGAATCACTAAATTCTACTCCTGAAATCAATAATCAATATTACCACATATGCTAAGTAGAATTTAAATTTTAAAAATTAAATTAAAAAAAAGAAGAAAATAATTGTAAAATCTTCTCTATACATTGTTGAAAGGAAACTGACTTATGGGCCAGACCTTCTGACTGCAAATCCATCTAGACGCCTTATTTGCCACCCATTAGTTCCAGTGTTATGATTTACCAACTCTCTTAAGATAGAGAAGGAGAGTCAAAAAAAAAAAATAGAGAAGGAGAGTGAATTCTTAGCTCATGGAAGCTTACACTATAAATGTGATTGAGTCATCCTCCACCGACCCCCAGGCTCCAAACCCTTCAGTGGTTCCCCACTCTCCTTCCTTCATCATCTGACATAGGCTTGCTCCTCTACCATCATCCCCTGGTGTTAAATACATGGGGGTCCTAAGCTTCGGGAATTAAACCAAACATCAAAATTGCAATAATAATAGTAATAGTAGTAGTGGTAACAATAATAATAATAACGATCTGTTCGCCTGTGGACGGCTCATCTTATTCCTGGAAGAGGCAATGCTGGTTACTATAAGGGTAAGAGCAATGACCAGTAGGTCAGAAATTCTGCATGTAAGTCCTGGCCCTTTCTCTTAACTACATTAACTCAGGGAATCCTCTCACTCTAAGCCTCCTCATCCAAAAGGGACCTCACTTGACCTTCACTAGATGAGCATGAGAATTCAGTGAGGAGATACAAATCCTCACACACTGTTGGTGGGAGTGTCATGGGGGCACCATCCTGAAGCACAATCCCAGTGGAATTAAGAACTCACACTCCCTCTCAACCCACAATCTCTCTCCCTCCAAGGGGCACACCCCCAGGAAACTCTCTCCTGAGTCTGTAAGGGGCCCATGTGACCATGTTCATCACAGGACTCTTTGTGGTGGCAGGAAGTGGGAGCTGTGCCAGCCTCTGTTCCTAGAGGAATATAATGTGCCACGTAAGTAAGTAAAATGTGCCGCGTGTGCACAATGAAATGTACACAGCAGTCAGAGTTGATAAAGTACCTTTACAGAGAACAACTTGGGTAGATCTCAGAGACCAAGTTAGGTAGCGAAAGAAAAAGCAGCGTGATGCGTCTAGCACAATGTCATCTATGTACATTTTAAAAACGGCCCCAAAATTCTGTGTATTTGTCAAGGATACACGTATACCTGTTTAAAACGTCATGTTATTCTTGTGTTCAAAACCTTCCATTGGTCTCTCTTTTAATTTAGAATAGAAACCAAAGTCTGTATTTTCAGTGATCTACAAAGTCCTACAGGATTTGTCACTGACCTAGTGACCGCTCAGCCTTCTGTTTCTCTCTTCCCACTCATTTCTCTATAGTCACTGGCCTCCGAACCATTCGGCCTCCTAATATATCAGACAAGACCCTACCTCAGGGCCTTTGTATTTGCTTTTCCCTATAACTTTTCCCTATTTGCTTTTCCCTATAACTGTACCACTTCTGTCCCAAATATCCACACGGCAGCTCCCTTCCCTGCATTTGGTGAAATAATATGTCTGTAGCACAGCCTTCCTGAATCACCCCACATACAACTGCAATCTGCTCCTAACCATAGACAACAGACCTCATCTCTCTAGCCTTCATTTTTCCATAGCACTTGTCACTATTTAACGTACAATATGTTTTACTTATTTATTTGCTCATGATTTATCTCATGCCATAAGCATGTACAATCCATGAAAATAGGATTTTTTTTTTTTTACTATTTTGCTCCTGTCTGTATTCCCGCATCTACACCTATGCCTGACAGAGATGGCACTGTGTTTGTTGAAAGGAAGACAATATCTACCTACACATAGAGAACATGGAACAGAAGAAAGTTTGTTAAATACACTAAAATAAGTGTCTCCAGTGAGGAGGGCAAATGAGAATAGAGATAAGGATGAAGGGGATAATGAAATGCATTGAAAAGGGACCTGACAGGATGCTATGGTACGAACATGCCATGACTGAGGGAGGGACTGACTCCACTCTTTGCACTACAGGCTCAACACAGGAATTGTGGGAGATAATATTGGTAGAGGACCTGGTACAGAGCCTGATAAATGGCAGACATTCAGTAGATTTAACATGAAGGGGAACCAGTATCCTATAGTTGTCAGGATATGGACAATACAAAGAAGGAATACCTGCTAGAAAGAGAATTCAGAACAAGGGAAGTTGGGCCACCACTCCGACTAGTTCCCTCTTAACCCATTTCCCTTTTTCCAATTCCTCTTTCTCCTCCAGGTCCTTCAACTATCTTTGGAGGCTCCTGTAGTTGGCATCTAGTTGTTTGTACCATGTTTCTCTCTCTGGAGAACTGTCCCCAGCTATCTCCTCTCAAAAAAGACACAATGGTGATTGTTCATATCGATTGAATCACGGACCCTTCTGAGGTTGGTCACCTCAAAAAAATGTTGCACACTCTTCTGAAGTCCATCCATGGAACCTGGGCCGGAATCCCAGGGCAGGGCCATCTGAAGGTCAGGGTCAGAGAAGGGTAATGCTTGATAATTTCTGTTTCCCTCAACTG
The DNA here is from genome assembly GCF_922984935.1 of Meles meles. Lineage (NCBI taxonomy): Eukaryota > Metazoa > Chordata > Mammalia > Carnivora > Mustelidae > Meles > Meles meles. Next base: position 64,239,547 of record NC_060072.1, read on the forward strand.
GATTGTGCAGGATGGTCCTTGTATTCTTCCCACTTTCACTAAAGATGAGAGAAAGTGGGCATGTAGACAAAATAACAAGTTACTGCAGAAGCAGCCTAAAGAACAGAACATCTGGGAATTAATCACATTTTATGACACAAACAAATGCAGGCAGAACAAACAAATGAACATACAAACTTTCAGAAGAGAAAGAAAACCCATGATTGGGAATCTTGAGAGAGTCTACTACAAATCCAGCTTATAATAACACAGAGAATCATGGTCCCCAAACATCGTGTTCAGAAATACCCTATCTCCATGGAATAATCTGCAAGTATTTCAATGGTTTCTATTCAGGGTAGACTGTCTGTCCCAGCTGTCAGAGCCCTGCTGTATTTCTCCCCTTACCCTCAGGCCTATCACTTCCTTCCTAACTCAGCTCCTCACATCCTAAGGTACCCTTCCTGGGATGAGACTGTGTGTTGGGTAAGTCACCTGTCCTGCCAGGGATACCCTCTTCACTCCATCTGTACAGTCTTGACCTTCTAGCTCCTCGCAGCCCTATTCTACAACCTTCCCTCCACATCTAGGAAGACTTTTCTTAAGCCATCCTTAATGATGCCCATCTCCAACATTTCTCACCTTCCTGTCAGCATTTATAGGCCCTCCTGATGGTCAGCTGAGACCTATTTTCAGCTGGTGGTGTCCTGGTGTGTCACTTAAATTCCTTTATAGTCCAAAAGCATCCAGAGGGCAGGGCCAGGATCTATGTACTTCCTCCTCCTTCTGAATTCCACAGTCCCACTTTCAACCCTCACCCCCCAATATAAGAATCTGCTCTTAATTATACCAAGCAACCATAAGTGGCATTTAGGACAGAGAGAATGAATATAGGGAGATGTATTGATTGACTACTATATCTTAAGATTCCTAGAGATTTTTTAATTTTTCTTTTAATTCTAGAAAGAATTAAAGGGCCAAACAGAGGTATAAATAGGAGACTAGAACATGCCTCATCATCTATTTCAAGAACATATCCTGAGGACATTTCCTAATGAGGGCCCTGGGTTTGTGAATGTTAGTTCAATGAGGAAGCAGTCTCTACCAAAGGAGGTGCTTGGCACAGGGAAGGTGCTTACAGAAATGCAGAGGAGGGCAGGGAACATGAAGCAGCTTATATGAATTCCATAATGCCCTCAGCTGCCCCTCCCTTCTCTCTCCTCCCTAAAAAGCCTCAAAGATAATTTGGATATCAGTTGCTTTGCTAGAAGTTTGATAAAGACTTGAGTGAACAGTTAATGAGGGTGTTCAATAATTATTTTCAAGTTCTCAAAGATTCAGAAAAGTAGACTGTAAATGTAACATCTCTAGAGATTATACCAGCCCTCTGTATCCAAGCACAGCTCCTTTCTGATACCAAAGTGTATAAATACTCTCATCCTTCTTAAAGTTTCCAGACAATAAAAATGCACCCTTATTTCACTCACTCCATCTTTACACCATTAAGGCCTTCCTCTGGAGCTTTGTTTTTCAGTGTGTGGTCCCTGGACCAGCAGTATCAGCACCACATAGGAACTTGTTAGAAGTGTAAGTTCTGGGCCCCATCCTGACCTGCTGAATCCTAGATGCTGGGGTGGGGCCCAGCAACCCGTGTTTTCACAAGCCCTCCAAGTGAGGTGGCACCTGCTGGAGTTTGAGCACCACTGAGCAGGGTACTATTCCTGGCCTCTCTCCACCACCACCCCTCTCACTGTGACTTGATTGTGAGTTGAGGAGATAGCAGTGAGCATGCTCTGCTCAGCGCTTCCCAGGTTTTGTTGGTTTTCTTTTTTCATCCAGCACCAACCTGCCCACCACACACACACATTCCAACCTACTGATACACAAGAAAATCTAATAAGAGCATACTCTCTCCTATGATGGAAGGCAGAGGTTGCTCAGCGCGACAGGTGATGACGAATATGTCTGTCTAACTAATGCAAGACTGACTATCAAGCCAATTAGGCTGCAGATCTACAGCTGATGATTTAATCGTCTGTCTCTATGTCGTGATTATCAATAGGTTCCAAACACAAGAGGAGGAAATGGGGTGTTATTTATTGGACCCCTACAGCTCCAACCATGGGTTGTAGTGAAAAGTGGACAGGATGCAGGTTCAGATGGTGTGCAGTATGGAGACCTAGTTGAGAGAATAACAGGGCAGAACAACCAGAGGCAATCCTAGATTTTTTCAAGGAAATGGAATTTGAGAAATGATCAGCTGTGACCTTTCTATTAAAGACAAATAAGCAGAGCATGGAAGTAACTGAATGGTTTGCTCAAGGTCACATTGCTAGTTACTGGTGGAATCAGGATGAGAACCCAGGACATGTGGCTCTCAGCTGTGTACTTTCTGAGCAGGTGGACCAAAGCAGACAACAGTAGAGAAACTTTAAAGTCCAAGAATGTAGACATGGCCAAGTAGAAGAAGCAGCCCCAGGGTTTTTCGTCATGGGTGGTGGGTTCAAAGCAAAGTGCTTTATGCTCAGAGGAAAGCTCTGGCTCCAGTCCACGTGTGCATGCTCTGTTGTCCCCTCACACCGCCGAGGTTCAAGCTACACAGCCTACTCAGTGTGTTCTGAACATGGTTTCATTTTCCTGTGCTTTTCCTGGTGTTGTTCTCTCTGCCTTCAAATCTTTCCCTCCTGCCCATGTGTGGAAAATTCTATCTGGGCTTGGAGAGTGCTAGTTTAAATGCCACTCTTCTACAAAGTCTTCTCTGATTTCATCAGTCAACTTTTGCCACTGTGCAGCCACAAAAGATATCCTCAAATCCAAATTCCCAAGACACATTATTTGCTTATTACTTATGACAGTACTTTACTTAAGCCAACGTTGTTTAAAAAAAATACTAGAGAAAATTCCAAAAGCTACAACATAGTAGCCCCAACCAATACAGAGAAATGCCTCAGGCAAGGTGCTCCCAGGTCGAGGCTGGTAGTAAGAAACTGTAAGTATAAGTGCTGCAGAGACACCAAAACACACCAAAAAGCAGGTGAACAGTGAAATCACATGCCCATGGGGATGTAACATTCAGGAATCATGATTTCTTCTACTTTGGTAATAATAAGGGTGAAACCAGCAAAAGGATAGATATAGGTAGCTGATCCATGGAGAATCCCCTGGAAGCCAAAAGGCACAAATCCTCCAGAGCCCAGAGGGCCCAAGTGAGAGGTGTCATTGAGTCCAGCCTATACATAGTCCTCTTATGAGAGCTTCTAGTTGTGCAAGTCCCCCTTAATGAAGCCTGAGATGATGACAAAATTGAGAATGAAAACGTCCATGAATGTGAACACGCTGTGAATCAGGAAAATCTGCCTAGTTTCCTGGATCAGCAATTCTATGAGCAAGAACACAAGGGTCACAATAAAGAAGCCTAGAATTTCTGCAAAGACATGGAAACACACAATGGGATGCTCTCATGAAGGATCTGAGAGATCCTGTCGCCAGAAAGATTGTCAAAAGGTAAGGTCTGAGCTAGGAAAACAGTGGTTATCCTAGCAATGTTGGAGAGGATGAGGTTCCAGCCAATGGTGAAAACCCCAAGTTTACCTACAGTGACAAAGATGTAGAGATATGCTGAGCCAGAATGGGGAACCTGGGCACTAATCTGCATAGCACAGCACAGTCAACACAGAAACTGGGCCAACCACCAAAAAGCAGATCACAGTGCCTGGTCCTGCTATATCTCTAGCCACCTACCCAGCCAGGATATACACAATCATATCCACTGTGTTGTCCACACCCAGGACCACTAAATCCAGAGTGTTCTGGCTTCTTGCAGGGGCAGTCTCAGCCCTGTGTTACTCCACCATATGTCTGTGACCAGCTTTTGACCAAGCTTTGGATCTTCAAAGTGCCTGACACAGCATGGTAGCTGGGATTGAAGATGATTCTAGGATCAAGGAGCTATAGCAAGCTCAGGGATCTGAGAGTCTCAGATCAAGTTCAGAGAGGTTGAGTTATGCAGAGTTGGGTTGGGGCTGCCAAGGTCTGTTGCTCAGGCTTCAAAGCTGCTGCTTCATATTTCTTCTGGTATATGCTCTCCCTCCATAATGCTTAAGACATGGTAAACAATAAATTTTTACTAAATCCATTATTCAGCCCACCAACCAAAGCTCAGAAACCCCACATCACCTGTTGCAGCCCAAAGATCACAGAAACTGACACCAAAGGACATCACAGAAAAATTCGTCCTGCTTTCCCCACAGAAAAAGTGCCAAATACCCAATGTTCTCCTTTTTACACGCTACATGATACAATCCCATTTGGGTTAATCTAACGTATTTAGCTTCATATGCTATCTAAGCTGCAAGACACAATAGGATATGAATATATTGTGCAATAATTCACACACTGAATGTGTTCTTGATGCTTGAATATGAGTTATGATACATTAATTCACAGACTAGCTGTCTCATTGCAATTACCCATTTTTTTTACAAATCATTTGAGCTTAATATACAAATATTGGTTTGCTGGTCTTAAACTCTTGGGCCCAAAATCAGCTAGTCAAGGTCAGATGGCACTTTGGCCCCCTTTCTCCTCATTCTGCATCATACATTCAGTTGTACTGATGACCTTGAATGTACAGTCCACCCCTTTTGTGAGGAGGGGAAATTAGAATAGAGATAAGGATGAAGGGGATAATAAATTGCATTGAAAAGGGGCCTGAGAGGATGTGATGGTGGGCACACACCATGACTGAGGGACAGACTCCACTTGTGCACTGCAGATTCAACACAGGAATTACAGGTGATAATGTGAGAGGACCTGGTCCAGAGCCTGATAAGTGGCAGACATTCAGTAGATTTAACATGAGGGGGAACGAGAATCCCATAATTGCCCAGGATATGGAGAATACAAAGAAGGAATACCTGCTAGAAAGAGAATTCAGAACAAGGGAAGATGGGGCACCCTTCCAACTAAGTCCTTCTGAACCCATTACCCTTTTCCCCACTCCTCATTCTCCTCCAGCTCCTTCAACTATCTTTGAAGTCTCCTGTCGTGGGCACTAAGGATGTTTGTATCATGTTTCTCTCTCTAGGGAACTGTCACCAGCCATCTACCTCCCAAAAAAGACACAACAGTGGTCCTTCACATTTGTTGACTCACACAAGTTTGGTCACTTTAAAAAAAATTCTCTGCTGATGGACTCTGCTGAAGTCCATTCATAGACCCTGAGCAGGAACCCAGAGGAGGACCATCTGAATGGCAGGATCAGAGGGGTCATGCTTGGTAATTTTTGTTTCCCTCAACTGTGTTGTACAGGATGGTCTTTATGCTCTTTCTACTTTTACTGAAGGTGAGGCAAAGTGGGCCTACAGACAGAGCATGAAAATAATAGAGATGCAGGGGTGCCTGGGTGGCTCAGTGGGTTAAGCATCTGCCTTCAGCTCAGGTCATGATCTCAGGGTCCTGGGATCGAGCCCTGCATTGTGCTCTCTGCTCAGCAGGGAGCCTGCCTCTCCCCTTCTCTCTCATGCTTGCCTCTCTGCTTAATTGTGATCTCTCTGCATCTGTCAGATAAATAAAATCTTGAAAAAAATTCACTACAATAAAAAATAAATAAATAACCATAGAGAAGCTGCCCAAAGGATTGAATGGGTGTAGAATAGTATTTCACTTGTCAGGACGATGGAGAAGTATCCTTACAGTGTAAGCTCCCAGAGAAAAGGTATTTCTGGATTTGCTACCATTTTGCCTGCACTGTCTATGAACAACCATACAGATGGGTTCTGTTTACATTGGGTTGGAGCTAAAGTGAGAAGCTGGGTGGTCCCTCAAGTGGAAGCCAAAAAAGCTTCTAAGTGAGAAAGACTGGATTTAGTCTATTAGAGATCAGATTTTGGGGTGCCTAGGTGGCTCCATCAGTTAAGTATCTGCCTTTGGCTCAGGTTGAGATCCTGGGATCAAGCGCCATTGGGGATCCCTCCTAGGCAGGGAGTCTGTTTCTCCCTCTGCTCCTTCCCCCACTCATGCACTGGCATGTGCACATGCCCTCTCTTGCTCTCTCTCAAATAAATAAATACAATCATTAAAGAAATAAGATTTCAACTAAGTATAAAGGAATACAAAGGCAAATTACACATGAGAAAATTCAGGTACCACACTAATCCTTTGTTCAAAAGGCTTAGAAGAAAAACAACATTTTTATTCACCCTAAATTATCAACTCTGCCGCCATTACCCCCAAATCATCTTATGTTCTGTTACACACAGTATAAGAGAATAGTGGAAAACAAAGAATTTCCCTCTTTGGGAACTTACAATTAAGGGCATTTCATGAACCCCTCCCTATCTGCCAAAATAAGTAAAAGATATATCAGCTATGACCAAGAAGGGTATTCCTCAGTAAGAAATGAACAGTCATGGTAAGAGTAAGTCAAGATCGTGGATGGCTTCCTTTTTGATGGAAGGTAAGAGTAGTAAGGATCAGATTCTCTACTGTTGGCAAAACTAGAGAGTGTCTCCTGTACACCATGGGTCAACCTGAGAAGGCTGCATGGAAGAGGGGGAATTACCCCATCGTGGCATTGTGAGTAACTACTTCCCAGGAAGACACCTGTTCAAGCTACATCTTCAGGTTGGTCCATGATCCAATAAACAGGGCTTCTTTCAGGCCTTCCTTCCATGCCCCCACCAGAAACACAAAGCAAACTCTACCACATCTTGAACCAGTAAATCTAATTGCCCAACCAGACAGATCCACTTAAATATTTGCTACAGATCTATATACTAAGATACAATACGAATTCATCATCATCATCATCCTCATCATCATCATCATCATCATCATCTCAGTCTTGGTCTATTCAGGAAAGAAAAAGAGAGAGAAACCATTGCAGTAGTAATAAAATATAAACTCTCCCCTGAGGAGTGAGATGGTAAGGTTTCCCTGAAAAGTCAGAAAGAAAGTTGAAGTAACCAAATTCAGCTCAGTCTAAAGGAAATAAATATACAAACTTATCTCCCAGGAGTTTTCTGAGAACAACCTCACCAAATGGATCACTTACCAGGTATCCTCCCACCTATGATCTTACTTCATATCATATTCTGTTTGCACGTTACTTTGAAGAAGCTTTCGTCTCCCTTTCTAAAATAAAAATTCCTTGGGGTACAACTTGCTTCATGTTCTTTCAAAGAGACTAGAAACCTTAATTCTGCAAATAAATATTTTTGCATGCCACTAAGACTTGAACTTGAAGACATGAAACTCCTCAAACTATCTGCTTATTAGACCCAGAGGAAACACAGCTACCTCCTCCAACTCACCTACCTACCCTACCACCCCCAGTATTACACCTCTCAAATCCCCTCCCAGTCAGCCAGAGGTTGAATTCCAAGTAGTGAAACCCATCCTGATGCAGAATAACACAGCAGACCAACTGTATATTGACCAAATCCATCCACCCAAATGTAGCCCCAAATCTATGCAGATGTAGACCAAAACATATGTGCTTCCTTCCCATAACCTATGGAGTCCATGCTACATGCAGGCATAATATTAGTATCATTGTACTATATTTGGGTAAACGATCAGATAACCAGGGCTTTTCTAGAGGCTGTATACACTCCAAATTACCTAGTATCATTTGGGATGGTTGTGAACAGGTACCTTTTCTTAGTCCCTTTGGGATAATGAAGAATACAATGTTTCTCATTCATGATTTGACACATACAGGTTTAGTTTCAGTTAGAATCCAGTGTTGGAAATTCTTTGTTTTCCCCAAGATTTTATTTATTTATGTAACAGAGAGATACATAACGAGAGAAGGAACACAAGCAGGGGTAGTGGGAGAAGAAGAAGCAGGCTTTCTGGTGAGCAGGGAGCCCGATGCGGGGCTTGATCCCAGAACCTTGGGAACATGACCTGAGCAGAAGGCAGATGCTTAATGCCTGAGCCATGCAGGCACCCCCAGTTTTGGAAATTCTTAACATTTCTATCATGCCAAAAGAAAGTGATCAACTTGACAAATGTTTCTGGAGGTCTTCAGAAAATAGATGGGCTACCAGGAATAAACAGAATTAGATTTTCTAAAAAAGAATCAGGAAGAGACTAGCCTTTTAGCCAGGAAGGGTGTGAAATTAAGGGATTGGAAAGTGATGTGTTACATCGATGCCAGTGAAAATCAATTTCTTCTCTACTTCCCCATGAGTCTCTACACCCTTTTCTCTACCCTGAACATTGTCAACACAGAACATCTAACAAATGTCCTCAGGAGAAACGAGTAGAAGGAAATCCATCTGTCTATCCATCTCATTTCCAAACTACAATTGTAATATAGGAAGGCCTTTGTCTACAATGAGCACTGACCTCAAGTCATTTTTTCCAAGAAGTCTTGCTAAACACCTTTGTTTTCCTCCCTCAAATTTTCATTTCCTTGTAAGCACAGAATCTTAAAATTCATGCAGTGTTTCCATCCATCATTCTACTCTGTCTCTACTGTTAGACTAGCAGTTGTGAGTGGTCCACGGCACCTTCTTCCATGTACCTCCTCCCAATAGACACCCTCAGTAATACACTCAAACAACATGGCTTAGGAAAGGCCAACTGTGTCTCTGGTTATCTTCTTTCATACCTTTAATGTGTCCTTCTGTCCTTCCATGTGAGGATTTGGCTGTCTCTGTCCTCTCTCATCAACTGTGCTTTGTCCTCTCAAACCCTAGGTAGTTGTTTCACCACTTGCTCCCTTGGAAAGTTAATTAGTTTTGCTTTGGTTTGTTGTTGGAAAGATACCAGATCATTAGAGTCATATGAAAGTTGTATCCTACTCAACGTCCTGAGCTCTTCTCTAAATAGAGATCCATACAACTTCTCCACCAAGAACCACCAGACTCACACCAGCTCAGGCAACATGATCTACAACAACCAGCTTCTGCCATCACTTTTTAAGAGAAACTCTTTATCCCTCTTCCTAGTTCTTTCTCATCCCCACTCTGCTTTGTGATTTCTGTGATAATTAAAGAAAAAAGGGACAAGGATAAACCAAATGAATATCATCCAAAAATCATACTGATCAATTTGGAATATACTTGCTGAAGAAATTGGTCTTTCCACATGATTTTGCTTTAATTAAGGTTAAAATGCATCTGCCTTCTTTGAAGCATAGAACATATATCAATTGATAACGGAGAGAAGTAGCCCAAGAACTGCTAGAGGGTAAGAGAAATCAACATTCACCACATATAACCAAGAAAACAGGTGTCACGCATGGATAAGTATTGTCTGGGCTTCTCGTGTTTGGGGTGCTGCCCACAGCATACATGGCAGTAGGGAGGCGGGGAGGGTAGAGAAAATTTAAGACTCCAAAGGCCTTTGTAATTAAAAGTTGCAAATAAGTTTTGTGATAACAGAAAACTGCCTCTTGGCCACCCAGTTTTTTAAAGACCACAAGGCAGTCATGCCCCAGGGGACCTGGGAAATCTTTCCCCCTCTAGCCTGACCTGGCTCATAGTCAATCCCCCACCATAACATTTAAAATTAGATAAGAAAGGCAAGGGGATACCTTGAGCAGCTGTAAAAATAGATACCTACCTCCTTGATCCTGGAGGAAGAAGACCCTCAAATCCTCTCTGGTGATGGGGGACGCCTTATCATACTGGACCTGCTATTCTGCAAAGTGCATACCGATGTCCTCCCTCAGAAGATAGGACACAGAGACTTTCAAACGCTCCAGTGAGAAATGAGGCAAAACGTGAAGCAGGCAGCAGAGCCAGATGGAAAAATCTCCATTCATTAAAAAAATACGTATAAGCTTACTATGTGCTGGGCCCTGTGGGAGAGACAAAGATGAAGAAAGCAAGCTCTGCACCAGGTCAGAAAGGAAAGACTAGGAATAGGGCAGGGCAAAGAGGTGGGAAGGACGCTAGAGGAGAAGCACCAAGGAATAATTTCCCTTAACTCACATTTTCTCATCAGGGCTGAGAACCTTTCTGGGCTGGAGGAGAACAGAGTTTAGACCTGTGTATCACTCTGACCCCAGTAAACCTCCCTATACTTCCCAAACTCACAAGGTACTGATCTACATCTACTCCCAAACCAAAGTCTAGCTCTGGTGCTATGAAATACCCTCTGCTCAAACCCCATGGGGCTAGAAAGCCAGAGGCACACCAAGCCCAGACTACTTCTTCCCTGGCTCTGTCTCAACTTTCCTGCCAACTCTATAAGCAGGAGAAATCACTTACCCCTGGGCTGCTTCTGCCTCAGAAGAGAAACACTTGGGAAGAAAGTGCAAGCCAAACCCTGGAAGAAGAAGCAGCTTGGCCAAGAAGAGTCAGGACTAGGAGTGGAGCTCACAGGGTGCCCTGGAAGAGTTGAGGCCCTAGAGAGGCAGGGCCTCACAGAGGAGGGGCCTCAAGAGTGTGAGCACTGAGGAGGCTGGGCCTCAGTGGGCTGGGGTCAAAGGGCAGAAGGGGCCTGGGAAGGATGTGTAAGTAGGAAGAAGGTGGTTTAGCTGGAATCCTGGCTAAAGACTAAAGGTGGGCAATGGAAGACTAATGAGGCCCTAAATGGGTGAGGAGGTGACTGAGGGTTTAAAATAGACTTTGCTGGATGGGGCGCCTGGGTGGTTGAGTGGGTTAAAGCCTCTGCCTTCGGCTCAGGTCATGATCTCAGGGTTCTGGGATCGAGTCCTGCATTGGACTCTCTGCTCAGCAGGGAGCCTGCTTCCTCCTCCTCTCTCTCTCTCTCTGCCTGCCTCTCTGCCTACTTGTGATCTCTGTCTGCCAAATAAATAAATAAAATCTTTAAAAAAAATAAAATAAAATAAGAGACTTTGCGGGAGACTATGTTGGCAGTAGATGCGAATTTAGAAGTAAACAAACTTTCCTGGGTCCTGGGTATGGAGGAGGTCGTGGTTGGCAAGAGGGCAGTGTGGGGAGCATGGCGGAGCTTGGCCTGTAGGGATTAGAGGCAAATCCCAGATCCAGTTAAAGAGCCCATGCAGCAGTCCTGTAATCAAGGATAGAAGCACCTCCCCCCACCCAGGTGCTTCTCCCATAATATCCTACTGGTACCTCTACCATCGCCACCCATCCTTGCCTCAGCCACATTTCCAGTCACTCCAGGAGTAAAACTAAAAGGGAACTGGCTCAAGCTTTCCCCCGAGGGATTTCCCGAGTCACCCAGTGTTCACAGCATATTCAGACTGAATGAGCCTCGAGCCTTGTGCTGGAGGAAGTAAAGACGCGGTCCCTGCCTGCAGAGCTTCCTGCTCTAGAGGACCATAATGAAGGGACCCCAAGACCCTGAAACAGTGACCAAAGGAAGGTGCTTCCTCCTCCCAGAACATTAATCTTCAAACAGAGGCAGGACTTTGCAGAGGTGGATGGTGGGGGTGGAGCCTACTTAGAGACCTAGGGCTGAATACACAAGTGAAGGGCCAACAAGCCATGGATCTCAGGGAAAAGGGAAACCACTGTCTGTACTGTCATGTACTGCTGACATCCCTCTAAACTGTCAATTATGTGCCCTAAAGACTTGGGGTGGACGTGGAGGGAGGGGAGAGGACAGTAGCAGCAGGTCCCTAAAGAGACAGAGTCTTTACTAACTATACTAAGAGCACTGAACTTGGAGCAGAAAGAATTGCTCCAGATCTCAGAAGAATCTCCTACAAATCACACTGACACATCTGCAGGAGGCATGGGCCAAGGGCACTAACTGAGCACCTCCTGTGTTCCAGGTGCTGTGCTGGGTAGGCGAGGAGTGGCCCAACCAAGACTACAGAGCCAGAATTCCTAGAGGCAAAAGGGGCAGGCAGGACTGGAAGGATGGCTGTCATGACAGAACAGTAGGGAAGGGGCATCTGTGTGTTTGATCTGTGTCTGTTCCGACAGTCCTGGGCTGTCTCCCCTGCTTCAGCTGGGATTTCCCCAGATGTGCACCTGCTTAAAGGCAAGAAGGGCAGGCGCAGGGGAGGGTCTGTCTATCTGTACATCTGGTCCCCAGAGCAATCTCTTCTCCTTTCTCCCTGTGCTATTCACTGCCACTGGATAAAGGTGGGAGACTGGGGGGAAGTCCAGGGCCCCCAGTCACCAGGTAATGGAGAGAACTGGCCCAACCCATTCTTACCCTATCTCCCTCTGGCCAGCTGCTGTGGGCTGTCAGCTGGAGGCCCTGAGGCCTTGCATTAGGTATGGCCCAGCCCAGCGGTTCAGGAGTGGTACCTTGAGTGTGGCCACTGCAGGCCTCGTGCCTCCAGCCCCTGTTGTCTCCAGATGCCCCATCGTGGACGAGGCTATGTTCCCTCTGTTCCCTTGCATGCTACTGTCCACCCCACTTGCCCAATGGAGAAGGCAGCTTCCTGAACTCCTTCTAGCCACTTCCAGGTCAGGCCCAGACCCCGTGCAAGTCCGACCTGAGCTCCAATCCCCTTCTTTGCCTCCCAGGGCTACACCCAGTGTCCATTCCAGCTGGTGCCAGCGCCCAGACACTCCCCATCCAGATGTACTTGCTCCCTCTTCCAGCCGTCCCCCAAGAGTCCACTGCGACCTCTGCTGCCCTTGCTGCTGTGCCCCCGCCCAGCCACCACAACAGTGGACACAGCAACTCTGAAGCGCCCTCTGCTGCCCCCACTGGTGGTGTTGCCCACTACATAGGCCGCGTCCATCTCTGCCTCCACCATCCCTGCAGCCATCACTGCTGCCTTAGTAGCCACAACCTCCATGGTGGCCATAACCGGGTCTCATCCGTCTGGGAGAAGAAGACAAAGACCAAGGGGCCCTGCACATGTGCCCTGTGCACCAAGGAGTTCCAGAACAGCTACAAATTCAGGAGGCAGAGACCATGTACACAGGATCAAGGCTGGCCAGGTCCCCTGCGTGCTATGGAGATGCCCACTGTGGTGCCCCCGAGCCTCCTGAGCGTCCTCAGCTGAGCGGAGCCACTGGAGGAGGGGCGGACGGGGTTGTGGGGTGCGGAGAGGCCGCAGAGGCACAGGGACCACAGGTGGCTGGTGGGAGGTGACAGGAACCATCTCAGGAGGGCACACATTATTAGCACACCTTTGAGAGGTGCAACAAGGCGTTCCGCAGTGTCTTCCATCTGAATCCACAGGAGCTGTGGCGCTGGGAATAGGCACCCTGCCCATGCCCCGTGTGCCTGCGGCACCGCAAACAGGAGGACTCCGTGAGCTACCATGTGCACACGCAGGACAGGAGGTGCAGTGCACAAGCCCTAGAGCCGCTCCCAATATGGCCAGAGCTTCCCCCACAAGATCCCCTCAGCAGTCACGCTCCACAATGACCTCCACAGACAGACTTCACATGTGACATGTGTGACAGCTTTTGCTATGAAGGACCTACTGCAGCACACACGGTACTACACCGGAAGAAGGTGCAGTGTCACGTGTGTGGCAAGACGCCAAGCTCAGCTTCTGTTTCCGACCACACGCAGGTGCGGACATCACCCTGTCTGTGAGCTCTGCAGCAAATGTACTCCTGAGCTCTGTCCTAGGACAGCAGTGGTAACAGGGGCCCAGCAGACCTGACCCCACACACCTGTCCTCCCGGTTGTGCTGAAGCCCCCTGGACAGTGGGCAGGGGTGACAGAGGACAGGAGCAGCCACTGCCTTCACCCCTCTCCTCTCTGTATCCTGCCCTGCCCTTTCAGCTCTGTGAGCCTTCTCCATGATCCTCCTTGCTCCCCTCCTTCCTCACCCCTCCCACTACTGTCTGCAGCTCCCCCTACAACGTTACTGTTTTTGTTTCTTACCAGGAAGGAAGAGAATCAAATATTCTACCCAAAGTGGGGAAGGGGTAAGATTGGAGAAGAGAGAAGCAGGGAAGACAAGGGTACAACCTTCAGGAGGTGGGGATGTTTGGATTCAGGCTGTAGACAAAATAAGGAACCGCTAGTTCCAGAGCAGGGATAAGAGACAGAATTTTAAGGCATTAGGGTAAACAGGAGGATCCAGTCAGTATAGGACCTTCCTGGAAGTAGACGGAGTTTCCTGGGTTCAGAGTTTAGAACCTTAGAGAAACATGGAATTATTGGTATTCAGTTGGTTTTGGCTCATACAGTCTATTACTTTCCTTCTTCTCTCTTTTAAACACTTATTTTGCCTCCTGGCTAAGGGCCAGGGGAGCAGAGTGAGGAAGGGCAGACACAAAGAGTTCACAGTTACTGGGTGCACACTGGGTGCCGAGGCTGTGGCCTTCCCACCACAGTGCTGATGCCCACTGAAGCCCCATGAAGGATTTCCTGCAGCCTTGGCAGGTATTCCCCACCTGGTACAGATGAGTGAGTCCAGGTGAGGAGGCTACATGGGGAGGAACAAGGCTGGGATTCAAATCAGCCCAGACCTCCTGCTTCCCCACTGCCCCCCACCACCAGGGAAGTCTGGCAGAGCCCGGGAACCAGAAGGCCATGCCTGCAGCTTCAGGATGGGGAGGGAGGGGAGGAAACAGGCCACACTGGATCTCTGAGGCAGGGGCTGAAGGGCCCCATGGAAGGGGTGAGGGCAAAACCAGGGAAACACACCTGTAACTCAACTGGAGAAGGGCCAGTGCAAGAGAGAACCTGGACAGAAACACAAAGAGGGCAGGGAGGAGGCTGAGAGGTGCCAGCAGCCAAGAGCAGAGCCTGGGAGGGCAGAAGAAGGATCTGCAGGGGGAGGCCAAGGTGGGTGTGGGCAGAGCAGAAGGGCAACAATGTAGAAGAACCAGGCCTGCTGCAGAGTGTCAGGTGCCAGGGAGGGAGAGACAGCAGAGGCATGGGGAGGAAAGATAAAGGCCAGAGGAAAGGATGGAAAGCAGGAGGGATGGAGGGAGCCTTTGGAGGAGATGTGGGCCTGAGGCCAATAGAGGAGCCCAGGGTTAGAGGCAGGTTGCACAGAGACGGGGAGATGGAGTCTGGCCCAAAGAGGGGTAGGGTGGCAGGACTGGGGAAGGAGTGAAGGTAGGGGGCACACACACAACAGACAAGCTCATGCATGCGTGCGCACACACACTACCCAAGAAAAAGTAGCAATTCTCCTGAGTCCAAGTGAGCATCCCCAACCCCATCACTACACACCCTGGCAGGGATATGGAGGTCATGGAAGGCAGGACCACAGGGATGGGAGGAGGGAAAGGGAGAGGGAGGTCATGAGCCAGTGAGTATGTGTCCTTCTGAGCCTGCTAGTGCCTGTGAGGGCACCTGTTCTGAAGAGCAGCCTGTGCCTGCAGGACCAGTGACAGACCACTGGCCCTCAGGCTCCTCATGTGGGCTTCCCCCTGTGGGCATCTGCACATGGTTCACACTGATCCTGGTCTCTGTGGGCCGAGCACTTTGTCATGTTGCTGTTTGCCTCCTTGTCAGGACCTCAGCGGGGTCACAGGGAGCCAGAGCAGGGAGAGAGTCCATGGTGGGGAGGGGTGCTTGGGCAGCCAGTGCTCCCACAGGCCACACCCCTCTTGCACACAAGGGCACGTGCACACACACACATATACATGCTGCCTTCCACCCCATGCAGCCAAATGAAATACACAAAAGCACCTGAGACACCATTCACTCATGAGACACACAAGTGCACATAGGCGTTCAGACAGACCAACATGCCATCACCCACACAGATGGACACACAACAGCCTGGGGCACAAAGCCCCCTGGGTGTGCAGCTCTCTCACCTCAACACACACACACACACATACACATCGGGGATCTGCACACTTGGGCACACACTTCTCCAGAGGACTGTGCACACACACACATCACTGCCTGACACATCTCAGGGCTCCCTCCAGTGGCTCAGTTCCAATCCCAGCAACTTCAGATCCCCAGCCTGGCTGTGAGCATCTGCCTCCCTCTGCTCCCCTTCATGCTGGTGCCCCAGTCCAGCTGCTGATTCCTGACCAGCTCAGCTGTCTCCAGCCTGGCATAGGGTTGGCTAGTCCTGCTTCAGAAACAACAGAGAGAGCTTCTTCTCCTCTTCTCTTCCATCCCTGCCTGCTGGGTTTCTCCTTCTACACCTCCTCCTGACTCCCCTCCTCCAGGCAGCCTTCCTTGATGCACTGACTGGCTCCAATTCTGAAATTGCCCTGGTCCTATGCACCTATGGGTGTGTGTTGGGTAAGTGTCACAAGGTTACTCTGCATAGGAGTGGGCAGGGAGGGGACTGTGAGCTCCCCAAGGGCAGGACGCCTGGACCCAGTATTTCAGGAAAATGCCTGGCCTCCCCCCACCAGCACCAGGCTGGGCATGCTCCTGGGAACTCTGCTACCTGGTTGTAACAAACACACAGAAAAATGACACCAGTGCTGCTGCAGACCCCAGGAAAGTCCCTGTCTGTCACAGGCTGCAAGTGTCACCTTCAGAATGATCTTCAGAACCATGCGGGAGTAGGCATGACCTCCACTCTGTCTTCCCACATCCAACTGCTTTTCCCCTGGAAATAGTGTTTCCCAGCGGGGTCCTCACCAGCTTCTCCAGCCTCAGATAACACTGGGCCTTCCCTAAAGGACACCGGCATGCCCCTGGTGAGGAGCCTCAGAGGGGCCCTGCAAGATGGGAGGGGATTCCCACAGAGGAAGCCAGTATGAGCCAGCCTCCTGCAGGGGCCTCTGTCAGCTCCACTGGGAAGAAGGTGGCAGGCAGGGGTCAGGCTCACTGTACTGAACCCAGGATAGAGGAACAAGGTCACCCTGAGAACCATGCATGACCAGCTCCCCACCTCACCCCAGAGTTGTGTCAGCCCAGCCCAGCTCCCTGGGGAGACAGGAGCCCTCCTGGCCTCCCCCCTGCCCCTGATCTGCTTCTCCACAGCCCTGCTTCCCCCAGTCCCTGAGCTGCTTCTTCACAGCCCTACCCTCCTGCAGTGAGTGGTGCCCTCCCTCCTCCTTTCTCTCCTGCACCCCTGCCTCCAGCAGTGTCCTTCTCCACCTCTGTCCTTCTGTGTCCTCTGTCCCTTTCTCTGCTCCCTTCCTCACTCTCAGTTTTCTCCCGCTGATCTCAGTCTGGACTCTGCCATTTCTTTTCCATCTCATTCTGTCTCTAACCTGCATTTGGTTTCTGTCCCCCCAGCCCCCTACTGCTCAGAGCAGGGCTGCAGATGCAGGAATGCGGGGGGCCCTTCAGCACCAGAGGACTCTGCATTTGTGACTAGAGCTCTGAACTGCTGGTTACACACACACACACACACACACACACACACACACACACACACAACACACACACACACAGGAGCCTCTCTGTGCACTTTTCTCTGGCTGTCTCCTCATCCTGGCCCCATGTCCATGATCTGTCTCTAGGTTCTGTGTACATGGCTTTCCCACCCCTGAGATGGGTCCATCTCATGTCTCTGAGCCTTCTCTGCTGTCTCTGGCCTCTGGGTGTCTCTCTGTGTCTGTCTTGGATCTTTAGCTCTGCTATCTGGATGCTCCTCTATTGCCCCTCCCCTGGCTCTGTCTCTGTCTCCCTGTCTCTCTGTTTGACTGACCACTGTCTGTGTCTGTTGACTGTGTCTGGGTCTATTAGACTCTGCAGGTCCATGGACTGACTCTATCTTGTTTTTCTCATCTTTGGTTTTGGCATGAATTTACTAGGCCTTTCTCTCCCTTTGCTGTGTCCATATTTCCCTTTCCCTGCTTCAATCCCTAACCACCCCATGGACCCAGGAGAGGCCGGTTCATAAGGGCATGGAGGGGACATGCCTGGCAGTCCTCTATGTAAAACGTAGATGGCTGACAGATGACTGCAGCACTCTGCTCCTCACAGAACATTCTCCAGGACTCCAGATGCAGGTCTCCTCCCTGCCTGCTATGCTGCCTGGTCAGGCCCTGAGTTTTGGCCCTGACCTGCCCCAGTGCATCCACTGGGAGCCACGGGAAATTCTGGGAGGGCACTCCAGGTCCCCTCAGTCAGCTATCTCTGTGTCTTGAGCATTCTGAGAGGAGGATTGAAGACATGTGTTAGGCTCACTGGAGGTGCTTGCTAAGGGATAAGAGGGGCTGTGTACTTGACAGAGAGCCTGAGAGCTCTAACTCTGCATCCCACAGAAGTGCCCAGACAATCCTTGCACCCCTCAGACAGGCATACATGGGGTACCTAGGCCAGGGAGGAGCTGTGACAGGTCTGTAAGTACAGGAAGGGGAACAGAAAGTATGTGTGTCCCTCCCATATCCTCTCATGGCACCTGTAACCCTTGCTTGTACCAGGAAGTTCTCCATAAAGTCATTGGCTCCTATTTCACCAGGTGTCCCAAAATAAGCCCCTAATCAGTGGAACTCAATCCCCTTCAAATTCCTTCCCACCCCCACCCCCACTGACTCACCCTTAGTCCTTCGGTATCTGTCCCAGGACAGTGTCCCCTGCCAAGCCTTCCCAGCACCTCAGTGATCATGGGACCCCTGTTCAAATCCCAGTCATCCCACTCCCTCCTCCTCCTTCATTATCTGTTGTCCCTCTCTTGTCCTCTCCCCCATTCTTGCCTATCCAGCACAGCTTGGTCCCTTGGGGTCTTCCTAAAGACAGTTTTTCTAATGAGCGCTGAGCATTAGAAGGGGAGGGCCAAGGGCAGCCTGGTGGGGGGAGGGGACTCCAGAACTGGAGATAAGGAGTCCTGCCAGCATCTGTCACACAGGCCATTTCCCTCCAACATTCCTGGCTCCTCCCCCACTGGCTCCTGCCAGTCCATCTCCTCTGAGGCTGATGGACTGAGCTCAGATGCAAATTCACAGAAGCCTAGACTCATAATGCCCGGTCTGCTCCAGACCCGTTCTCTCCAGGAGTGTTAGTAGCCCTGCTGTCTTTCTTTCAAAAATCTCGGCGACCCTGGGAGCTGAGGTTGTAGATGGAGGCCAAGGGGAAGAGAATTGCTCTCTGGGCTCTATATCTTCATCTCAACCCGTGTCTCCACTGCACATCCCCCAAATCACAACGTAACACTTTCTAATGTTGGCTCTTCCAGATTTAAGGAAACTTTCTCTTATGAGATCTATGACCTACAGAAACATAATGAAATATCGCTTTGTGGACAAATAAGAACATTTAACTTTCCTCTCTTACTGAACCATCCAGATTCAGAATCTGTCAGTGAGCATTCTTTCCTTCATGGCAATTGCTTTTAAGGAGTGATTTTTGTATCCCAGTCACTAACACGTTGTAAAACAACATGTGAAATGTGACAGTTGAATTATACAATTATTGGGGAGTCCTGACCATTGTTCAGTTGGTCAAGTAATCATATTCCCATGGGGTCCTGTTATTATCCCCATAGTGTGTCAAGCAAGAAGATTATCTGTCTATACATGAGCTATTGGGGCAAATTCTCTAAAGGTTACCTCAAATTGTCTAGCTAAGCAAACTACAAACATTCAAAGATAGTTAATCAGGACTAGAATTTAGCCACAAATGTGTGTTATGGAAACATAATTTTTCTCTCTAAAATCACCCTAATTTCCAAAGAGAACCAAATCAGAACTAATTCATTTCAGAAAACAGCTCCAAATTTAACAGAGTTTCCCTACGTATTTACATAAGCTCAGGAAGAATAGTGGTTGACCTTATAACTTTATAACCTTAGAACTTAAAGTTACTTTAAGTTTCCATCTATTTGGGAAGATGAGAGAGGAGACACTTAGAACACTTCGTCAATGTCTACCAAGTTCTTCCTGATGTCTGACCACCATGCCTCTTGCTCTGTCCAAACTCTACTCCCTCACAGATGCTGCCTTTCAATCTCATCTTCCCATTTCTTCAGGGTTGGAATCATAGTTAACAAAGGTTGAGGAAAAAGAGAAGTGAGATGGCCCAGAAAGATGGAATCATAGTTAACGAAGGTTGAGGAAAAAGAGAAGTGAGATGGCCCAGAAAGAAGAATTGACGAGGAAGGGGATAGGGAGAAATGAAGAGGAGGGGCAGGAGGGAGGAGAGAAATGCCCAATACATTTACTGCTTTGCTGTGGCAGAGGCCATTCTGGAACGGATTGACTTGAAAGCATTTCCTTGAAAGAGATGGGTCACAAGAGTAGCTGCTCCAGGGAGAGCTGGCAAGATAAACTCATGCGGTATGGAATGGAGGACTAGGGCAGTTACGAGCAGTCCAATTTCGGTCTTCAGTCACGTAGATTGTTCTTGAAAAGGAATAATGTACAAAAGAAAAGCAGTTAATGGAGACCATGATTCTGACTGATTTTTCTCTTCTCTCTCATCCCCTAATCCAGTGAACCCAGAGAGACAATTGGACCTTCTTACTTCCTGTATGTAATAGCCTCTCATCCTCCATCTTTTGAACAAAGCTTCTTGGGGATGTCTGCCCATATTCACCCACATTCATGTCAGCTCTGGTATCATCATCTACCTTGGCTTGCCCTGAACCACATGCCCTATCTTGTCTGTCTCAGAAGAGGGCCAGTAGTCCTGCTACCCACTGAAGGAGAGACTCCAGAAAGGCATTTGGCTAGGAACTAGAGGATTAGTACAGCTCACAGATTATGAGCTCTACCCCAATGCAAATCTGGGCTTCCTGGGTTCAGGAGTCAGCTTCACCAATCCTTGCCTCCATGTGTCTTTTGGCCTAACTCTTCCTTTTCCTCTTCCAGACAGTGTTTGTCCTTTTGTACCTCACTTCCTTGCACCCAAAGCATGAAATCCCTGCCATATCTAAAACTTACTTCAGTTCATCTCAGGCGCTGGCCTTAGTGCAGATGTAAGCAGATATATCTTCTGATTCTGGGTAAGGGAGTAGGTAAGATGGGAGAGGAGTAGGGGACCCCATTTCAACTTGTCCCCTGAATATAGCTAGATATCTCTCAAACCATTTTGAAGGCCCATGAGATCAGTCTGAGATATAAGAATATATATCTGGATGCTTACAAGCAGAAAAGAGACTGCTTTTTGTAAGGTACAACCTGTAGAGTCATGAAATCTGTGGGGAGATACTGAAAGATAAACAGAAGGTGGGGGAAGCCTCCATAAGCTGGCTCCTAGGAAGTAATAAAACACCAAAACACAAAAGTAGAACCCTTAGAAAACTGCGCTAGTGAGAGACATCCCTCTCTGAAAGGGGCTCTGGAAGGGAAAATACAGAATGACAGATGTAGCACTGTGGTCTCAGAATCTGATGAGGCACAGAGGGAATGAGGGTGCATTAACTGGTAGAGTTCCTAAGCAGTGGAGCCAGGAAATAGGTAATGGTCAATGAGCCCAGGGGGCTCTCAGTTCAGATTGCCATAACTCATGAGCTCGGCTGGTCAGCAATTTCTCCTTTCTTGAACAGCCTATAAAGGACTGGAACCTAGAATGAAACAGCTGTGCCTGGGACTGGGCAAAACTCACAAGGCAGTAGTGGCCCAGAAAGGACATTAAGAAATCACCCAGACATGACCCAGGAACTTCAGGTTTTCGCATGAGCCTGCAGCTGCTTGTGCTTAGATCACAAAGGTCAGTGGCACTCCTGAGCCCATGGGCCTACCCTGAGGGAGTTGCAGTGCGCAAACATGGCAGGAGGCTGTGGTTTATGTCACATCCAGAAATGGAGACTGTTTGTCCCAGAGGGTTTATTAAAGAGGGCAGACTGTGGCTTTCTGCTCTGGGCCAGAGGTTTGGGCACAGCAATTTTTGCTCTGACCCTCTGAGGAGGCATGGAAAGCCTCCAGGGAACAAAAGCCACACAGAGGATCTGTTTGCACTGAGCCCATCCCCCTGATGGGGTGGAACAATATCACCCAAGCAGGGAAACCTGAGAAACAGCACAGAACACTCCTCCCCCAAAAGACAGACTGGAAAAACAGGTGGACAACAAGTGTATGGATCCCACAAGACTATAAAATTCCAGCACCAGAAAAAGATAATATATTGAGCTCCAGGTGTTGCCTCATGATTCATTTATTGTTCAGATAAAATGTTCTTTTTCTTTTTTATACTTTTTCTCTCTTGCTCTTTTTTTTTTTTTAACCATTGTCCCAATTCAACCAGATGCTTACTATAAGGTTTTACAGGGAAGATACACACAACACCAGGCGAGATAGGCGTGAGGCAAGGTTTATTAAAGGCGCCCTCAGGCAAGGTTCTGAGACTCAGGAGAGGAGAGTCGGGGAAATCCCACCCAGGAAGGGGTTGAGTGAGCTTTTATTGGGTCAGGGCAGGGAGGGGGCTCATAACCATATTTGGTAAGGTTAGAGGTTGGGGGTTGCAAAGTCCCAGAGTGGCTGGGATTTCCTCGCATAAGTTTCGGTTTACTCAAGGTGACATCTGTCCTTGACAGATGTCCTTCTGGCGGGAAAGTCCTGGGTAGGGGAAGATGGCAGCCTGGCAGCCATTTTATTGTTCCTCCTGCATTCCCAGGGCCGCTGACCTAACACTGATTACACCAATTTATATTTCATAGTTGCTTCCTATTTTATTTTATTCTTGTGCTTCATTTTGGCTTTGGTTGTTTTTCTGTGTTGGCTTCTGACCACTACAGATGTTTCTAGGGTGCATCTTACTTTGGTTGTGGTTGAGATTTTGGACTCTGTTCATTTGCCCACACATCTTTCTCTGGGCAGAATGACTACAAAGTTGATCTAAAAAACAAAACAAAGAGGGCTCCTGGGTGGCTCAGTGGGTTAAGCCGCTGCCTTCAGCTCAGGTCATGATCTCAGGGTCCTGGGATCGAGTCCCACATCAGGCTCTCTGCTTAGCGGAGAGCCTGCTTCCCTTCCTCTCTCTCTGCCTGCCTCTCTTGTGATTTCTCTCTATCAAATAAATAAATAAAATCTTTTTAAAAAAAAAACAAACAAAGAAAAAAAAAGCACAAAAAAAAAAAACAGAGGCAATGTTCTCTTCCACAGAGCTAATCAATATAGATATAAGATGTCAGAGACAGAATTCAGAATAGAAATTATAAAATTAATAGCAAGGCTTGAAAAAAGCATAAATGACAATATAGAATCTCTAAGGGCAGAAATGAGATCTAATCAGTTCTAAATTTAAAATGCTATCAATGAGATGCAGTCTAAACTGGACACTCTAACAGATAAGATAACAGATAAGGTCAATGAAGCAGAAGAGAGAATAAGAGACCTAGAAGATAAGCTGATGGAAAGTAAGGAAGTTGAGGAAAACAGAGACAGACAACTAATAGCCCATGAAAAAAGCTTGGAGAGATTCAGGATGCATGAAGCATTCCAATGTCAGAATTACTGGGATTCCCAAAGGGGTGGAGAGAGAGAGAGGACTAGAAGGTATATTTAAGAAAATCATAGGTGAGAACTTCCCTAATCAGGGGAGGAAAGAAGTATTCGTGTCCAAGAGGCAGAGAGAACCCCTGCAAAATTGATTAAAAAAAAATAGATCAACACCCCAATATGTAATATTGAAACTTGAAAATCTTAGAGCCAATGAAACTATCCTGAGAGCAGCTAGGTTAGAGGAGATTCCTTACATGGAGGGAAGAACATCAGAATAACATTAGACCTGTTCACAGAAATGTGGCAATCCAGAAAGGGCTGGCAAGACATACTCAGGGTACTAAACGAGAAGAACATGCAGCCAAGAATACTTCATCCAGCAAGGCTGTCATGCAGAACAGATGGAGAGGTAAAGAGCATCCAGGAAACTAAAAGAATATATGACCACCATACAATCCTGCAAGAAATATTAAGGGGGATTACGTAAGTAAAGAGATCCTCCCCCAAAGAGTAATATACTCAAGAAAGTAACAGAGACAAGCTACAGAAATAGGGACCTTACAGGCAATAAAATGGCACCAAATTCATATCTTTCAATAATTACTCTGAACGTAAATAGGCTGAATGTTCCAGTCAAAAGATACTGGATAAAAAAGGAGGACCCATCCATATACTGTCTACAAGAAACTCAATTTGAACCTAAATACAGCACCAGATTGAAAGTGAGGAGATGGAGAAACATTTACCACATTAATGGGCTTCCAAAGAAAGCTGAGATAGCAAACCTCCTATCAGAAAAATTACATTTTAAAACAAGACTGTAGTAAGAGGTGTAGAAGGACACTATATCATACTCAAAGGGTGTATCCAACAAGAAGATCAAACAATTGTAAATACCTATGCCCTCAACATGGAAGTAGCCAATTATAGAAACCCAATTAATAACCAAAATAAAGAAACATGTTGATAATAATACATTATAGTAGGAACTTTTAACACTCCACTCACAATAATGGACCAATTATCTAAGCAAAAGATCAACAAAAAAACTAGAAATTTGAGTGACACACTGGACCAAATGTACTTTGTAGATATATACAGAACATTCTATGCTAAAACAACAGAATACTCATTCTTCTCAAGTTCACATGGAACTTTCTCCAGAACAGATCACATGCTGGGTCACAAATCAGGTCTCAAAGGATACCAAAAGGCTGAGATTATTTTCTGCATATTCTCAGACCACAGTGCTTTGAAACTGAAACTCAATCACAAGAGGAAATTTGGAAGGAACTCAAACACTCGGACGTTAAAGAACATCCTACTAAAGAATGAACGGGTCAACCCAGAAATTATAGAAGAACTTAAACAGTTCATTGAAACCAATGAAAATGAAAACACATTGGTTCAAAACCTATGGGATACTGCACAGGCAGTCCTAGGAGAGTCATCCAAGCCTCTCTCAAATATTAGAGAAGTCCTAAATGCACAAGCTAATCTTACATATAAAGGACCTAGAGAGAAGAGCAAATAAAGCCTAAACCAAGCAGAAGAAGAGAAATAATAAAGATTAGAGCAGAAATCAATGAAATAGAAACTAGAAGAACAGAACAGATCAATGAAGCTAGAAGCTGGTTCTTTGAAAGAATTATTAAGATTGATAAACCTCTGGCCAGACTTATCAAAAAGAAAAGAGAAAGGACCCAAATTAATAAAATCATGAATGAAAGGAGAGAGATCGTGACTAATACCAAGGAAATAGAGACAATTATTAGATCTTAAAATTGGCAGCTACATGCCAACAAAATAGGAAATCTGGAAGAAATCGACGTATTCCTGGAAACTTATAAACTAAGACTGAGACAGGAAGAGACAATCTCAACAGACCAATAGCCATCAAGGAAGTAATGTAATTAAAGTAGCAGTAATCAAAAACCTCCTAAAAAACAAGAGTCCAGGGTCTAATGAATTCTGGGGAGAATTCTACCAACTATTTAAAGAAGAAGTAATACCTATTCTACTGAAGCTGTCTCAAAAAAAGTTTAAAAAGGAGGAAAAGAAAGAGAGAAAGAAAGAAAAGAGAAAGAGAAGGAAATTTTCCAGATTTGTTCTATGAGGACAGGATTACCCTGATCCCAAAACCAGGCAAAGACCCCATCAAAAAGAAGAATTATAGACCAGTATCCCCGATGAACATGGATGCCAAATACTCAACAAGATCCTAGCCAATAGTATCCAATAGTACATTAAAAGGATTATTCATCATGACCATGTGGGACTTATTCCTGGGCTGCAAGCATGGTTCAACATTCATAAATCAATCAGCATGATAGAGAACATTAATAAAAGAAGAGACAAAAACTATATGATCCTGTTAATTGATGCAAAAAACAACATTTGACAAAATATAGTGTCTTTTTTTTTCACTTTTTTAAAATTTCTTTTCAGCGTAACAGTATTCATTGTTTTTGCACCACAATCAATGCTCCATGAAATAAAATATGTGCCCTCCCTATTACCCACCCCCTGGTTCCCCAACCTCCCACCCCCTGCCCCTTCAAAACCCTCAGGTTGTTTTTCAGAGTTCATAGTTTCTCATGATTCATCTCCCCTTCCAATTTCCCTCAATTCCCTTCTCCTCTCCATCTCCCCATGTCCTCCATGTTCTTTGTTATGCTCCACAAATAAGTGAAACCATATGATACTTGACTCTCTCTGCTTATAGTGTCTTTTCTTGATTAAAACTCAAAATTTAGAGATATAGGGAATATTTCTCAATATGATAAAAACCATCTATGAAAAGCCCACAGTGAATATCATTCTCAATACGGAAAAACTGAGAGCTTCTCTCCTAAGGTGAAGAACATGACATGGAGGCCCACTCTCATCACTCTTGTTCAACATAGTACTAGAAGTCCTAGCCTCAGCAATCAGACAACAAAAAGAAATCAAAGGCATTTAAATTGGCAAAAAAGAATAGAGTCAAGGTACGTTTCAATGGGTGAATGGATAAAGAAGGTGTGGTTCATATATACAAGAGAATATTACTCAGACTTCAGAAAGAATGAATACCTAACATTTGCATCAACATGGACTGAGGTGGGGGGGATTATGCTAAGTGAGATAAGTCAAGCAGAGGAAGAAAATTATCATATGGTTTCACTCATATGTGGAACATTAAGGAATAGCTCCAAGGACCACAAGGGATGGGAGCGAAAACTGAAGGGGAAGAAATCAGAGCGGAAGACAAACCATGAGAGACTCTGGACTCTGGGAGAGAAAATGATGGTTACAGAGGGGAGATGGGTGGGGGATGGGGTAGCTGGGTGATGGGTATTAAGGAGAGCACATGATGTGATGAGAACAGGGTGTTACCCATAACTGATGAATCGTTGAACACTACATCAAAAACTAATGATGTGGGGTGCCTGGGTGGCTCAGAGGTTAAAGCCTCTGCCTTCGGCTCAGGTCATGATCCCCAGGGTCCTGCGATCTAGCCTCACATCAGGCTCTCTGCTCAGAAGAGAGCCTACTTCCTCCTCTCTTTCTGCCTGCCTCACTGCCTATTTGTGTTCTCTGTCTGTCAAATAAATAAATAAAACCTTAAAAAAAAACTAATGATGTATTATACGTTGGCTAACTGAACATAACAATAAAAAATGGAAACAAAAAGAAGATATACCTCCTGCTTCAGGCTTAGCAAGTAGCACAACTTGGACAAGGACTTGGCTGTCTGACCTCAAGGGCTATATAGGTACCACTACTCCAAAGGGCCTGTCCATCTCTGAGGATCAGAAATGTGACTTATGTGTAGCTAGAATTACTGCCCCATTTCTTTTCCAATTCATCTGTCCCTCTTTCATTTCCCACGTTGTTCCATAGTCATCCTCCTCCAGAAAGTATCTCTTGATCAATACCTCTCTCTCAGTTTCTACTCAGACCTTCCCTTCCAGAGTAATGATGCCTCAATCCCTATCCAGTTACTGATTCCTCCTATTTTATTTCATGTTTTCCCCCTGTGGGGTGTAAATTCTCTCTCTCCCCAAAGAATCTTAGATATTCTCACATGATTTTTGCACCACTCCCTCAAAGCATGAAAAAGACTAGGTAAGTATATGGGTAATCATGCCCCTAAAACGCTTACCTGCAACCACCTCTTCCTGTTGGGAAGATGAGAAATTCATCAGGTAAGAAAACATCTTCCATCTCTCTCTCCTAGGGCAGGCTCCTAGGGCATACAGATATACAAGAGAAAAGCACTGACCATTCTATGCAAGCATAAAACCCTGACATCTTCAGATAGATGCATGTTGTACCCACACTGGAACCAATCTCAATTTCAGGGATTCCCTGGAATGGGGTAGAATAGTTTGGTCTTCTATCAATTACACTCTTTCTAGACCCTGCCCACACCCATGGGAAGAGACAGAGCAGGACCATGTGGGACATTATCCCCCCACACCCCCCATGGCTATATTTTCCCTGAGTTCTTGGAATGAGCAACACTGTTCTTAGTGGATTTAGAGGAAATGTAGAACCTACTCCTCCCCCTGAGCAAGATTCCACTGTGATGGAACAGATAAGACAATCACCAGAACTCAGGCATAGCCACACAAAGGAGAACTAGAAGTGCCTGGGTATAGTTCTAAATGTTGGCTATAGACAGCTCTGGATGGAGAGAAATGTTGTTTGCCAAGGAAGTCTCCCAGAAGACAGTTTTAAAGGAGTAGCACAGGGCTAGCCTGAAGGAAAGTAGAATTTTCTGTACCAAAGAAATGTGGAAGACTCAGTTCAATTTAACATGAATTTATTTAATACCCCTTATGTGCCTGTCCCCCAGCTGGATGCTCTGGGAGAGTTAACAAGATACACTCCTTACCTATGATGTATAATCAGGAAAACAACAACAACCACAAGACAGAAAACTGTGGTATTGTTTTTTATTTCATCATTATTGAGGTATAACTGACATATAAAATTGTAAGATATTTGAAGTGTACATTGTGGTGATTTGATAAACATATACATTCCAAAATGATTCATTCTGATTTCTCCAATGTAAAATGATAAACGATGGTATTTTAATCTAAGCATTTCATTAAATGAAGATAAGTGATAAAAGGTCACCCGTGTTTCCTTCCCTTTATCTTTACCTGTGGGGAGCTTCCAGTGGACCTTTGGTTTCCCAGGACCAGGAACATCAGCATCACATGGGAACTTGTTAGAAGCTCAAGTTCTGGGCCCCACCAGACTTCCTGAAATCCAAACACTGGGGATGGGAGCCCAGTAACCTGTGTTTTCATAAGCCCTCCAGGTGAGGTGACACCAGCTGAGGGTTGAGCATCACCTAGCAAAGAACTATTCCTGGCTTCTATCCACTCCTCCCTCTGTCACTTTGACATTGACTAATGGGTTGAAGAGACAGCACTGAACATTCCCAGTTCAGCCCCTTCCAGTTTTTGGTGATTTCTTTTCTTTTCTTTTAATCCAGAACCAACCTGCTCGTAGGATACATGCAGTCCCCACCTGTTCATACAGAAGAAAAGCTAATAAAAGCAGTTTCTCTCCCATGTTGTGAGGTGGGAGGTGCTCAGCACTCCTTGTGATGAGGAAGAATTCTGTCTATTTTAGTGATGTGGGATTATCTAGCCAATTGTGCTGCAGATCTAAAGCTGAAGATGTAATCATTTGTCTCTACGTCATGATTATCAGCTGGTCCCAAACACAGGAAGGGGAAATGGGGTAGTATTAATTGGACTTCTACAGCTCCAGCAATGGGTTATAATGAAAAGTGGGAAGGATGCAGGCAGGTTCATATCATGTGCACCAAAGAGACCTAGTTGAGAGCATAACAGGACAGAAGAACCAGAGCAAATCCTAGAATTTTTTAAGGAAATGGAACTTGAGAAATGATCATTGTGACATCTCCTGTTAGAGATAAATAAGCAGAGCATGGAAGGAACTGAGCAGCTTGCCCAAGGTCACATTGCTAGTTAGTGGTGGAAACAAGACCAGAACCCAAGACACATAGATCTCAGCATTCACTTTTTGAACAGGTGGACCAAAGCAGTGCTGAGAGAAAGCTGGCTCCAATCCTCCTGTGCATTCTCTGTTGCCCTCCTCACACAGCCAAGGCTCAAACTACACAGCCTGCTCAGTGTGCTCTGAGCAGTGCTTCCGTTTCCTGTGCTTTTCCTGATGCTGATTTCTCTGCTTGCAATGTCTCCCTGCCACACACATGTGGTGAAATCCTATCCCTGAAGAGAGCCAACTCAAATGCTATTCCTCTACAAAGTCTTTTCTGATTTCACTAATCAACACTCACTCCATGCCAGTCACAAAAGATCACCCTCCACTCTGAGTTCCCAAAACATTTGATTTGTATATTCCTTGTGACAACACTTTCTACTTGGTGTTACAGCTATGCTTTATCCTCATATTAGAACATAAGCTTCTTACAGTCAACAAAACAAAGAGGCAACCCATGGAATGGGAGAAGATATTCGCAAATGACACTACAGACAAAGGGCTGATATCCAAGATCTATAAAGAACTCCTCAAACTCAACACACACAAGACAGATAATCATGTCAAAAAATGGGCAGAAGACACAAGCAGACATTTCTCCAAAGAAGACACACAAATGACTAAGAGACACATGAAAAAATGTTCATCATCGCTAGCCATCAGGGAGATTAAGATCAAAACCACATTGAGATACCACCTTACAGGTCAAAATGGCCAAAATTAAGACAGTAAACAACATGTGTTGGAGAGGATGTGGAGAAAGTGGAACCCTTGTACACTATTGGTGGGAATGCAAGCTAGTGCAACCACTTTGGAAAACAGTGTGGAGATTCCTTAAGAAACTAAAAATAGAGCTATCTTATGGCCCTGCAATTGCACTACTGGGTATTTACCCCAAAGATACAGATGTCATGAAAAGAAGGGTCATCTGTGCCCCCAATGTTCATAGCAGCAATGGCCACAGTTGCCAAACTGTGGAAAGAACAAAGATGCCCTTCAAGAGACAAATGGATAAAGAAGATATGGTCCATATATACAACGGAATATTATGCCTCCATCAGAAAAGATGAATACCCAACTTTTGTATCAACATGGATGGGGCTGGAGGAGATTATGCTGAATGAAATAAGTCAAGCAGAGAGAGTCAACTATCATATGGTTTCACTTATTTGTGGAGCATAAGGAATAACACAGAGGACATTGGGAGAAGGAGAGGAGAAATGAATTGGAGGAAACCAGATGGGGAGACAAACCATGAGATACTGTGGACACTGAGAAACAAACTGAGGGTTTTGGAGGGGACGAGGGTGAAGGGTTGAGTGATCCTGGTGGTATTAAGGAGGGCATGTATTGCATGGCGCACTGGGTGTGGTGCATAAACAATGAATCTTGGAACACTGAAAAAGTAAAATAAAGTTTAACAAAATACTAAAAAAAGAGGAAACTTCAAAAAAAAGCAAAGAAAATTCTTTTTTTAAAAAAAGATTTTATTTATTTATTTAACAGACAAAGATTACAAGTACGCACAGAGACAGGCAGAGAGATAAGGGGAAACAGGCTCCCTGCTGAGCAGAGAGTCCAATGCTGGGCTTGATCTCAAGACCCTGAGAACATGACCCGAGCCTAAGGCAGGGGCTTAACCCACTGAGCCACCCAGGTGCCCCAGAATATAAGCTTGTTAAGGAAGCGCACTGTTTTATCTTTTTTTTAAAAGGAATTTATTAATTCATTTGAGAGGTAGAGTGAGAGAGAGCACAAGGCAGGGAGGGGCAGAAGGAGAGGGAGAAGCTTATGTCCCCCAGCAGGGATCCCAATGCAGGGCTGGATCCCAGGACCGTGAAATCATGACCTCTGCCAAATATACATGCTTAACTAACTGAGTCACCCAGGCTTCCCTTTATCTTTTCTTATTTTTTTTTCTGAAGTATAATGAACATACGGGGCTTTTGTATTACTACCAGGTATACAATACAGTGACTCAACAATTCCACATATTTCTCAGTGTTCAAGATTAGTGTATTCTTAATTCCCTTTATTTAGATCTCCCATTCCACTACCCATCTCCTCTTTGGTAACCACCAGTTTATTCCCTGTATTTAAGAGTCTGGGGTGTTTTTGTTTTTCTTTTTGTTTCATTTTGTTACTTATTTGTTTGTTTTGACTTCTTTCTTTTTATTTTTTTTAATTCTTAAAATCTACATAAAAGTGAAAACATATGGCATTTGTTTTTCTCAGACTGACATATTTCAATTAACATTATACTCTCCCACTCCAGCCATGGTTTTACAAATGGCAAGATTCCATTCTTCTTTATAGATGAATAATAGTCCATTGTATATACATATACACCACATATTCTTTACCATTCATCATAGGGGTGCATATATCTTTGCAAATTCATGTAACAAAACTGCTTTTGCACAGAAAAGGAAACCGTCAACAACCCCCCAAAAAAGCAACCTACAGAATGGGAGAAGACACCAAAAAATGATATATCAATAAGGGGTAAATACTCAAAATACATAAAGTACTTACACAACTCAATACAAGAAACCAATAATCCAATTTAAAAATGGGCAGAGACCTGAATCGATACTTTTCCAAAGAAGACATAAAGATGGCCAACAGACATATGAAAAGACTACTAGTATTGCTAATCATCAGGAAAATACAAATTAAAATTTCAATGAGATATCACTTTATACCTGTCAGGACAGATAAATAAAAAATACAAGAA
Organism: Meles meles; assembly: GCF_922984935.1. Classification (NCBI taxonomy): domain Eukaryota; kingdom Metazoa; phylum Chordata; class Mammalia; order Carnivora; family Mustelidae; genus Meles; species Meles meles. Next base: position 64,271,419 of record NC_060072.1, read on the forward strand.
AAACAAGTGTTGGTGAAGATATGGAGAAAAGGGAACTCTCATGCATTGTTGGTAGAAATGTCAGTTGGTACACACACTCTGCAACACATAATGCAGGTTCCTCAAAAATTTTAAAACAGAATTACCTTATGATCCAGTAATTCTGCTACTGGATATCTTCACAAGTAAGTTCTACATTCAATGTGAAGCTTAAATTCACCAGCCTGAGATCAAGAAACATGCTCTACTGACTGAGCCAGCCAGGCACCTTCTTCCCTAGTATATATTTAACCAAAGGAAAGAAAAGCATTTTTTCAAGTTTCTTTTAATACTAATTTTTAATATTTATTTATTTATTTATCTTTTTAAAAAATTTTTTAATTTAGCTTTATTTTTTCAGTGATCCATTATTCATTGTTTATGCACCACACCCAGTGCTCTATGAAATTACGTGCCCTCCTTTATACCAGCACAAGGCTCAACCAACCTCCCACCCAGCTCACATCCAAAACCCTCAGTTTCTTTTTCTTTCTCAGAGTCCGCAGTCTCTCATGGTTCATCTCCTCCTACGATTTCCAATTCACTTTTCCTTTCCTTTTCCTAATGTCCTCCATGTTATTCCTTATGCTCCTTTTTAAAGGGGCAGTAGGCTGTCATAGACACAGTTGAAAGTAGACAATTTTTAAAAAAGGAGAAAGAGCAAAGGCACATCCTTCACTTTACCATAAATAAGGTGAACATCAACACCCAAATCCCATGGGAGGGCTAGTTCTCCATGTGCAAACCGTACTCCCCATTATTGTGTAGGGGAACCAGATGGCATTCAGACATGATAATGTCAAACCAAATATGTTCTGACACTGCTGAGTTCAAGCTCTATAGAGCATGACCCCTTAAGTGGGGTTAAGAGACCAGGCTTTGCCGGATGCCATAGCTGAAGTAGAGAGCAAACCCAATCAACATCCAGACACCAAATGTGGCCCAGGTGTCAGCTGTCATCTGCATCATAAGGCAAACATTCAAAAAGATGCTCAGTAGTGGAAGGAGAGGCACACCAGGGACCTTAAAGTGTAGGGGAGTGGAGCTCTCTGGCTGTCTCCAGATGACCCCAGTAGTCCCAGTGATGAGCACAAGGAGCAGCACAACCACAGTGATTGGCATTGGGTCTCCAGAAAGCAGACCTGGCCAGTGCATCAGCACCAGGCAGAGGAGAATCAGCAGCAGAACAAGCAGTGAAGAGCAAACACAGACAATCTGGCCAGAGAGTGGAGTGGGGGTGGGGCTGCCTGGGAAAAATAGTCCCTGTAACAAACTCAGCTTCTCTGCTACAGGTGCAGTCTCCCCCTGCATCTGCGTTACATTTCCCCCATTCTCCTCCTGCACCTGTGCTTCATTTCCCCCATTCTCCTCCTGCACCTGTGCTTTATTTCCCCTCTTCCTCCTCTCAGGCTCATACCTGAGGATGAGAACACAAAGAGCCACCAGGGAATAAGATATGAGGGTCCCAATTGACCTGAGGTCCAGAAGATCAGTGAGTCCAAAGAAGAATACCATGATTGCTGCGACAATGCCAAAGAACACAGTGGACATGATACGGGCATATGTGCCAGTACGGATCCTGGCAAGAAAAGGGAACAGGAGGCGATCCTTTGCCATCATGTATATCATCCTACGTATGGGGAACATAAATCCCCAATAGATGCCAACAAAAATACTACAATAAATTGCAAAAGCTACAACATAGTAGGCAGGGACCCAGCCAATATGGAGAAATGCCTCAGGCAAGGTGCTCCCAGGTCGAAGGTGATAGTAAGGAACCATGAGTGTAAGTGCTGTAGAAACACCAAAATACACCAAAAAGCAGATGAACAGTGAAACCACAATGCCCTTGGGGATAGAACACCTGGGACTGTGTGATTCTTTGACTCTGGTAACAATAATGCTGAAACCTATAAATGCATAAAAACAAGTAGCTGATCCACGGAGAATTCCCTGGAAGCCAAAAGGCATGAATCCTCCAGAGCCCAGAGGGCCCAAGCTAGAGGTATCATTGAGTCTGGCCTTTATATAGTCTTCTTCTGTGAGCTTCCAGTTGTGCACGTCCCCCTTAATGAAGCCAGAGATGATGACAAAACCAAGTACCAAAAGTTTCACCAATGTGAACATTTTGAAAACTATGTAGTACTCATGATATCTCAGATTTTGAATTTCTGTGAGCAACAACAGAAGAACCACAGCAAAATAGCCTAGATTGCCTGCAAAGACTTGGGGAACATGTTGTGAAATGCTCTCATGCTGGGTCTCAGAGATCCGGTTCCCAATCAGATTGTCAAAAGTTAATATCCATGCCTGAACTACAATGAATGCATCAGCAACAAAGGAGAGGATGAGGTTCCAGCCTGTGACGAAGGCCCAGATTTCACCTATAGTGACATAGGTGTAGAGATATGCCGAGCCAGAATGGGGAACCCGGGCACTAAACTCTGCATAGCACAGTCCAGCCAACAATGAAGTCAAGCCGGCCACCAAAAAGCAGATCACAATGGATGGTCCTGCTTGATTACCGGCCACCTCATTAGCCAGGAAATATACACCTACACCCACTGTGCGGCCCACACCCAGGGCCACTAAATCCAGAGTGCTCAGTCTTCTGCCAAATTCAAACTCAACCACCTTTTGCTCCAGCGGACGTCTGTGTACCAGCTTTTGACCAAATCTGCGAAGTACCTTACACAGCATTCTAGCTGGAATTGAGGAAGATTCTAAAGATCAGAGAGCTGTAGCAAGTCCAGGAAGCCAGGAGTGTTGGATCTGAATCGGTAAGACTGAGTTAAGCCAAGTTGGATAGGGGTTGCCACGGTCCTTTGCTCAGGCTTCAGAGATGCTGCTTCATATTTCATCTGGTACATATTATCCTTCCATAATTCCTAGGGAAATAATAAATATTTACTGAACAGTGATGTTCAACCAACCATCCAAAATTCTCATGTAACTTGTTGCAGCCCAAGTATCACAGAAACTGACACCAAAAGACCTATAAGAAAATCAATCCTACTTTCCCACCAGAAAAAGCACCAAATACCTCCCAACAGTCTGTTGTTTTTTTTTTAATTATATTTTTCAGTAGGCTCCATGCACAGCATGGAGCCCAAGATGTAGCCCAATCTCACAACCCTGAGATCAAGACCTGGGCTGGTGTGAAGAGTTGGACTCTCAACTGACTGAGTCACCTAAGCACCCCGACATTTTCTTTTTTTTTTTTAACACACCACATGACATAATCTCATTTGAGTTCATAAGTGATGTAGTTTCATATACTAATTAAGTGGGAAGACACAACAGGACATGGTGGTATTGTGCAAGAATTCAAACGCAGGATGTGTGTGCAGTGCTTGAGTTATGACACATTAACTCATGGTCTAGAGGCCTCCTTGCAATTACAGACCCATATTTTATATATTGTCAGGGTTGAAAATACATATACTTGTCTCTCAATCTTAAACTCTTAGACCCAGTATCTGCTGCCCAAGGTTTGATGTCACTTTGGCCCCCCTTCTCCTCATTCTGCATCATTCATTTAACTATAGTGATGACAAAGGACATACGTTTCACTCCTTTCCTTTCCCACTGAGGCCTACCAGGGCACTGTGAACCCAGAGGAGGAGGGAGAAAGGGGAAGAGCCTTCATTAGTACCTGAAAGAAAGAGAGGACCAGGTTTTCTGGGAAGGAAACACTGGAGAGATGGGGTCAGCAGTCAACACTGGATTGGTAACTGAGAAGGGAAAGGAGGCAAAAAGGCTGTTTTGTGAATTCTGACATTCAATAAACCTCACCCAAAGCAACCAGACAAAAATTCACTACCTTTTTCATATCCATAGTTATGACAGTGTGATGGTTAGGGAGAAAAGAAGTAAGTCACCTAACTCAGGGGTTTACAACCTAAACAGATTCTCTGTCTCCTCCCTCTCTAGGTTCCAGCAGAGAAGTTGAGCTCACCTCTGCAAACAGTCTCCTCACTGACCACACTGTATTCCAGACACACCCTGCACCATCTGTGATGTCAGATGTTAGGGGTCTGGAGAGACTGCCCTGCTCTGTGAGCTTGTATTCAAATGCTAATATGGAGGAGGAGTCAAGATGGCGGAGAAGTAGCAGGCTGAGACTACATAGGTAGCAGGAGATCAGCTCGATAGCTTATCTAAACATTGCAAACACCTACAAATCCAACAGGAGATCGAAGAGAAGAAGAACAGCAATTCTAGAAACAGAAAATCAACCACTTTCTGAAAGATAACACTGGCGGAGAAGTGAATCTAAAATGACGGAAAGATAGACCGCAGGGGGAGGGGCCGGCTCCCGGCAAGCGGCAGAGGAACGGAGCACAAAATCAGGACTTTTAAAAGTCTGTTCCACTGAGGGACATTGCTCCAGAGGCTAAACCGGGGTGAAGCCCACGCAGGGTCAGCGTGGCCCCAGGTCCCACAGAAGGATCGGGGGTCAGAGTGTTGCAGAGCTCGCAGGTGTTAGAATGGAGAAGCCGGCTACAGAGACAGAGCTGAGGACTGAACTCTCAGCTCGGGGTTATCTTGAACTGGTTGCAGGCTCGGTGAGCTCAGAGCATGGCTGGAGGCTGGGGATACGGGAGTGATTGGGTGCTGTCCTCTGGGGGCACACTGAGGAGTGCGGTCCCGGGCTCTCGGCTCCTCTGGGCCGGAGACTAGGAAGCTGCCATTTTCGTTCCCATCCTCCAGAACTCTACGGAAAGCGTTCAGGGAACAGAAGCTCCCAAAAGCGAACCCGAGTGGATTACTTGTCCGGCCCCAGTAAGGGCCGTGCAATTCCGCCTGGGGCAAAGACACCTGAGAGTCACTACAACAGGCCCCTCCCCCAGAAGATCAACAAAATATCCAGCCAGGACGAAGTTCATCTATCAAGGAAAGCAGGTTCAATACCTAAGACAGCAGCGGAATTCCAGAGGAGAAAGCAAAGCACGGAACTCATGGCTTTCTCCCCATGATTCTTTAGTCTTGCGGTTAATTCAATTTTTTTTTCAATTTTTTTTTCTTTCCTTTTTCTTCTTATGCTAAATTTTTTTAAAACTTTTACCCTTTTCTTTTTTAACGTTTTTTGACTAGTTTATCTAAAATGTATATTTTTTATTTCTTTTTTATATTTTTTCTTTATTTGTTTTATTTTTTAAATTTTTTTCTTTTTTTTTTCCTGAACCTCTTTTTATCCCCTTTCTCCCCCCCCACAATTTGGGGTCTCTTATGATTTGGTTACAGCGCATTTTTCTGGGGTCTTTGCCACCCGTTTAGTATTTTATTTGATCCTTAATATATTCTTATCTGGACAAAATGACAAGGCGTAAAAAATCACCACAAACAAAAGAACAAGAGACAGTACCGAAGGTTAGGGACCTAATCAACACAGACATTGGTAATACGTCAGATCAAGAGTTCAGAATGATGGGGTGCCTGGGTGGCTCAGTGGGTTAAGCCACTGCCTTCGGCTCAGGTCATGATCTCAGGGTCCTGGGATCGAGTCCCGCATCGGGCTCTCTGCTTGGCAGGGAGCCTGCTTCCTCCTCTCTGCCTAGTTGTGATCTCTCTCTCCGTTAAATAAATAAATGAAAAATCTTTAAAAAAAAAAAACTGGGGGCATCATGTTGCCTGATTTCAAGCTTTACTACAAAGCTGTGATCACCAAGACAGCATGGTACTGGCAAAAAAAACAGACACATAGACCAGTGGAACAGAGTATGGAGCCCAGATATGGACCCATAACTCTATGGTCAACTAATCTTCGACAAAGCATGAAAAAATATACAGTGGAAAAAAGACAGTCTTTTCAATAAGTGGTATGGGAAAATTGGACCACTATGTGTAGAAGAATAAAGCTTGACCATTCTCTTATACCATATGCAAAAATTAACTCAAAATGGATAAAAGACCTCAACATGAGGCAGGAATCTATCAAAATCCTAGAGGAGAACATAAACAATAACCTCTTCAACATCGGCCACAACAATTTCTCTCAAGATATGTCTCCAAAGGCAAAGGAAACAAAAGTGAAAATGAACTTTTGGGATTTCATCAAGATCAAAAGTTTCTGCACAGCAAAGAAAACACTCAACAAAACAAGGAGGTATCCCACGGAATGGGAGAAGATATTCACAAATGACAGTACAGACAAGGGGCTGATAGCCAAGATGTATAAAGAACTCCTCAAACTCAATACACATAAAACGGATGACCATGTAAAAAATGGGCAGAACAATGAATTCTGGAACACTAAAAAGAAATAAAATAAATAAATAAATAAATAAAAATGGGCAGAAGACATGAGCAGACATTTCTCCAAAGAAGACATACAAATGGCTAACAGACACATGAAAAAATGTCCATCATCACTAGCCATCAGGGAGATTCAGATCAAAACCTCATTGAGATACCGCCTTAAACCAGTTAGAATGGCCAAAATTAACAAGACGGGAAACAACATGTGTTGGAGAGGATGTGGCGAAAGAGGAACTCTCTTACACTGTTGGTGGGAATGCAAGTTGGTGCAGCCACTTTGGAAAACAGTGTGGAGATTCCTGAAGAAATTAAAAATAGAGCTACCCTATGACCTTGCAATTGCACTACTTGGTATTTACTCCAAAGATACAGATGTAGTGAAAAGAAGGGCCATCTGTACCCCAATGTTCATAGCAGCAATTGCCACAGTCACCAAACTGTGGAAAGAACCAAGATGCCCTTCAGCAAACAAATGGGTAAAGAAGATGTGGTCCATATATACAATGGAGTATTATGCCTTCATCAGAAAGGATGAATACCCAACTTTTGTAGCAACATGGATGGGACTAGAAGAGCGTATGCTGAGTGAAATAAGTCAAGCAGAGAGTCAATTATCATATGATTTTGCTTACTTGTGGAGCATAAGGCATAATATAGAGGACATTGGGAGTTGGAGAGGAGAAATGAGTTGGAGGAAAGCAGAGGGGGAGATGAACCATGAGAGACTGTGGACTCTGAGAAACAAACTGAGGTCTTTGGAGGGGAGGTGGGTGAGGGGTGGGGTGAGCCTGGTGGTGGATATTAAGGAGGGCATATATTGCATGGAGCTCTGGGTGTGGTATATAAACAATGAATCTTGGAATACTGAAAAAATTAAATTAAATTTTTTATAAAGATTTTTATTTATTTGTCAGAGAGAGTGAGCACAGGAAGACAGAGTGGTGGGCAGGGGGAGAAGCAGGCTCCCTGCTGAGCAAGGAGCCCGATGTGGGACTCGATCCCAGGATGCTGGGATCATGGCCTGAGCCGAAGGTAGCGGCTTAACCAACTGAGCCTCCCAGGCGTCCCAAATTAAATTTTTAAAAAGTAAAATAAAATGAATAAGTGTTAGAAGCACATAACAGCTATCTATTGATAATGGAGAGAAATAGCCCAAGAACTTGTAGAGCACAAGAAAAAGACAACCTAGAAATCAACATTTGCCACATATAATCAACGAAACAGGTGTCCTGCATGGATAAGCGTCTATGCTTCTGGTGTTGGGGTGCTGCCCACAGTGTACATGGCAATGGGGAGGCTGGAGGGTGAAGAACAGTAAGGTTCCAAAGGCCTTCTAAATTAAAGACTTGCAAATATGTTTTGTGATAACAGCAAACAGCCTCTTGGTAACTCAGTTTTAATGACCATGAAGCAGCCGCACCCAAGGGGACCTTGATAATCTTTCCTCCTACAGCCCAACGGGACTGTAATTCAGCCCCACCACAATTTTTTAAAATTAGATAAGAAAGGCAGGGAGATAACCTACAGCATCTATAAAAATAAATATTTAGTACCTTAAGCTTGGAGGAATTAGACCCTCAAATCCTCTCTGGTGACAGGGGACCACCTTATCACACTGGACATGCTATTCTGCAAAGTTGTTACAGATGTCCTCTCCAAGAAGATATGATGCAGAGACTTTCATAATCTCCCAGAGAGAAACAAGGTAAAACATGAAGGAGGCAGCAAAGCCCAATGGAAAAAATCTTCCTTCATTCCATGAACATGTCTAAGCATACCATGTGCTGAGGCCTCTGGGAAAGACAAAGATGAAGAAAGCAAGCTCCGCACCAGGTTGGAAAGGAAAGACTAGGCAGGAGGACAGGGCCTAGAGGTGGGAAGGACCCCAGAGGAGAAGCAGCAAGGAATAACCTCCCCTAAATCATAGTTTGCTCATCAGAGCTGAGAACCTTTCTGGGCTGGAGGAAAACAGAGTGTAGGCCTTCATATCACTCTGACCCCAGTAAACCTACCTGCCCCTCCCAAATTGCAAGGTACTGGTCTACATCCCCCAAGCCAAGGTCTTGCTCTGGTGCCATGAATACCCTCGGCTCCAACCCCACACAGCTTCTATACCAGTGGCATTCTAAGTCTTCCTCCTCCCCAGCTCTGTCTCAGTTTCCTGCCAGCTCTACAAATAGGAGAAATCACTTACCCATGGGCTTTTTCTGCCTCAGAGAAGAAACACTTAGGAAAGAAGTGCAAGCCAAACTCAGGAAGAGGGAAGTTGCTTGGCCAAACAGAGTCAGGACTTGGAGTGGTGCGTGCCGGGTGACCTCAGGGAGTTGAGGCCCTGGGAGGAAAGGAGGAAGGGCCTCAGGAGTGTGAGCACTAACAAGGCTGGGCCTCAGGAAGTTGGGGCCAAAGGGCAGAAGGGGCCTGGGAAGCATGTGAAAGTAGTGATAAAGGATAATTGGAAGGCAGGGAGGGCCAAAGGGTCCCTGCCATAAGAGAAACCACCCTTAAAAGGATTTTTCACCACCCAGGAAGGAGCCCTCCAGCCTTTCCCATATGATAGATAGGTGTTAAAAACCTGATTGGATGACAGGTACAGGTAGGGTTAATCAGATAAAATAGCCTTCAAAAAGCCCATAAAAACCCCTGGACTTAGACACTACTGGTTGCAAACCTCTCAGGTCCCCTCCCTCCTTGGACGCTTTGTATTATCACTTGCTAACTCTCAATAAACCTTGTTTGCTGCCCACCGCTCTGTCTGGTCTACCTCTTCATTCTGTGAAGTGCCATGAATTGCCAAGAACCGGGGTCACCAACTGAGAAAAAAGTCCTGTAACAATAGGAAGGTGGTGGTTTAGCTGGGATACTGGAGGAAGGATAAAGGTGGGCAATGGAAGGCCAGTGGGGCCCTGCATGGGTGTGGAGGTGGACTGAGGCTTATATGGGGCTTTGTTGGGGACTGTTTTGGAAGCAAGCCATGAATTTAGAAGCAAACAAGCTTTCCAAGGTCTTGGGTGTGGAGTAGGTCTAGCTGGCAGGTGGAGAGTGTGGTGAGCCTGGCGGAGCCCCGCCTGTGGTGATTTGGAGGCCAATCCCAGATCCAGTTAAAGAGCCCACACAGAAGTCCTGTAATCAAGCTCAGAAGCACCTCCCCCCACCCAGCTGCCTCTCCCTGAATCTCCTACATGTCCCTCTACCATCGCCATCCATCCTGGCCCCTCAGCCATGTTTCCAACCACCCCAGGAGTAAAACTAAAAGGGAACTGGCTCAAGTTTTCCCCTGAGGGATTTCCTGAGACAGTCACTCAGTGTTCACAGCATATTCTTTTTTTTTTTTCCATTTTATTTATTTTTTCAGCGTAACAGTATTCATTCTTTTTGCACAACACCCAGTGCTCCATGCAAAACGTGCCCTTCCCATTACCCACCACCTGTTCCCCCAACCTCCCACCCCTGATCCTTCAAAACCCTCAGGTTGTTTTTCAGAGTCCATAGTCTCTTATGGTTCGCCTCCCCTCCCCAATGTCCATAGCCCGCTCCCCCTCTCCCAATCCCACCTCCCCCCAGCAACCCCCAGTTTGTTTTGTGAGATTAAGAGTCATTTATGGTTTGTCTCCCTCCCAATCCCATCTTGTTTCATTTATTCTTCTCCTATCCCCCTAACCCCCCATGTTGCTTCTCCATGTCCTCATATCAGGGAGATCATATGATAGTTGTCTTTCTCCGATTGACTTATTTCACTAAGCATGATACGCTCTAGTTCCATCCACGTCGTCGCAAATGGCAAGATTTCATTTCTTTTGATGGCTGCATAGTATTCCATTGTGTATATATACCACATCTTCTTTATCCATTCATCTGTTGATGGACATCTAGGTTCTTTCCATAGTTTGGCTATTGTAGACATTGCTGCTATAAACATTCGGGTACACGTGCCCCTTTGGATCACTATGTTTGTATCTTTAGGGTAAATACCCAGTAGTGCAATTGCTGGGTCATAGGGTAGTTCTATTTTCAACATTTTGAGGAACCTCCATGCTGTTTTCCAGAGTGGTTGCACCAGCTTGCATTCCCACCAACAGTGGAGGAGGGTTCCCCTTTCTCCACATCCTCTCCAGCATCTGTCATTTCCTGACTTGTTAATTTTAGTCATTCTGACTGGTGTGAGGTGATATCTCATTGTGGTTTTGATTTGTATTTCCCTGATGCCGAGTGACGTGGAGCACTTTTTCATGTGTCTGTTGGCCATCTGGATGTCTTCTTTGCAGAAATGTCTGTTCATGTCCTCTGCCCATTTCTTGATTGGATTGTTTGTTCTTTGGGTGTTGAGTTTGCTAAGTTCCTTATAGATTTTGGATACTAGCCCTTTATCTGATATGTCGTTTGCAAATATCTTCTCCCATTCTGTCAGCTGTCTTTTGGTTTTGTTAACTGTTTCCTTTGCTGTGCAAAAGCTTTTGATCTTGATGAAATCCCAATAGTTCATTTTTGCCCTTGCTTCCCTTGCCTTTGCCGTTGTTCCTAGGAAGATGTTGCTGCGGCTGAGGTCGAAGAGGTTGCTGCCTGCATTCTCCTCAAGGATTTTGATGGATTCCTTTCTCACATTGAGGTCCTTCATCCATTTGGAGTCTATTTTCGTGTGTGGTGTAAGGAAGTGGTCCAATTTCATTTTTCTGCATGTGGCTGTCCAATTTTCCCAGCACCATTTATTGAAGAGGCTGTCTTTTTTCCATTGGACATTCTTTCCTGCTTTGTCAAAGATGAGTTGGCCATAGAGTTGAGGGTTGATTTCTGGGCTCTCTATTCTGTTCCACTGATCTATGTGTCTGTTTTTGTGCCAGTACCATGCTGTCTTGATGATGACAGCTTTTGACAAAGTACAGCATCCCTTCCTGATCAAAACTCTTCAAAGTGTAGGGATAGAGGGCACATACCTCAATATTATCAAAGCCATCTATGAAAAACCCACCGCAAATATCATTCTCAATGGAGAAAAACTGAAAGCTTTTCCATTAAGGTCAGGAACACGGCAGGGATGTCCATTATCACCACTACTATTCAACATAGTATTAGAAGTCCTAGCCTCAGCAATCAGACAACAAAAAGAAATTAAAGGCATCCAAATTGGTAAAGAAGAAGTCAAACTATCACTCTTCGCAGATGATATGATACTATATGTGGAAAACACAAAAGACTCCACTCCAAAACTGCTAGAACTTGTACAGGAATTCAGTAAAGTGTCAGGATATAAAATCAATGCACAGAAATCAGTTGCATTTCTCTACACCAACAACAAGACTGAAGAAAGAGAAATTAAGGAGTCAATCCCATTCACAATTGTACCCATAACTATAAGATACCTAGGAATAAACCTAACCAAAGAGACTAAGAATCTATACACAGAAAATTATAAAGTACTCATGAAAGAAATTGAGGAAGACACAAAAAAATGGAAAAATGTTCCATGCTCCTGGATTGGAAGAATAAATATTGTGAAAATGTCTATGCTACCTAAAGCAATCTACACATTTAATGCAATCCCTATCAAAATACCATCCATTTTTTTCAAAGAAATGGAACAAATAATCCTAAAATTTATATGGAACCAGAAAAGACCTCGAATAGCCAAAGGAATATTGAAGAACAAAGCCAAAGTTGGTGTTCACAGCATATTCTGACTGAATGAGAATTGAGCCTTGTGCTGGAGGAAGTAAAGACGTGGTCCCTGCCTGCAGAGTTTCCTGCTCTAGACAATCATAATGAAGGGACCCCAAGATCCTGAAACAGGAACCAAAGGAAGGTGCTTCCTCCTTCCCAGAACATTAATCTTCAAACATAGGCAGGACTTCTCCGAGGTGGAGAAGGTGGGAACTGCTTAGAGACCCAGGGCTGAAAGCACGAGTGATGGCCCCACAAGCCACGGGTCTCGGGAAAAGAGACACCACTGCCTCTACTGAGAGGTAGAAAGAGATAGTGCTGAGATTCCTCTAACCCTAAATTAGGTCCCTTAAAGATAGATGGAGATGGAGGGAGGAGAGAGAAGGATAGCAGCAGGTCCCTCAAGGGACAGAGTCTATACTAACTACACTAAAATAGAGCATTGAACTTGAAGCACAAAGACTTGCTCCTGATCGCAGGAAGAACCTCCTACAAATCACACTGGCCCTGCCTTAACACATCTGCAGGAGGCATGGACCAAGGGCACTGAGAACCTCCTGTATTCTAGGGGTGATGCTGGGTAGGGAAGGAGTGACCAGCGAAGAAAACTGGCCCTGGCACCCTCCTTCCCTCCTTCCCACAGCCAGCAGAGGTGCTGTGATGTCACCCGAAGCCATACCCCAGACCCCAGAGGTCCTGCCTCTCCAGGTGGACCTGTTCTAGATTGCCACTGGTGCCCAGGAGTCTGAAGCCACCTCTGCTGCCCTTGCTGCTGCACCCCAGGCCTGGAGGACTCCACAGCAGACACAGCAGCTCTGAAGCCCCTGCCAGTGTCAGCGAGCTGTACAGTCCATTCCCCGTCTCTGCCACCACCGTCTCTGCAGTGTCTGTCCTGGTAGCATCAGCTCGGATGGTCACTGTAGCCCTGTCCCATCTGTCAGGGAGAACAAAAGAGCAAGGGAACCTACACTGCGCTCCAGAGGCAAGGAGTTCCGGAAAGGCTGCAAACTCTGGAGGCAGAGCCCATCCACAGGGAAGCCAAAGTTGGCAGGGCCCCCTCTCTCCATCCCTCCGCCCCCATGCTATGGAGATAGCCACCCTGGTGCTGCAGAGCTTCCTAAGTGTCCCTAGCTGAGTTGCGCAGCAAGGGGAGGGGGAGACATGGATGCAGGTGACTGGGGACCAGGACTGCATGGGGAGAGCAAGCCAGGGAAGCACTCCTGTGAGATGCAGCAAGGCCTCCTCCACACCTCCCACCAGAACCAGCACAATCTGTGGCACTCGGACTGCCCTGGACTGCTCTGGACTCGCTCTCCCCATGCCCCGTGGGCCCACGGCGCCGCAAACACAGGACCCCGTGAGCTACGGCATGCACGCGCAGGACAGGAGGGGCAGTGCACAAGCCCTACAGCTGCTCCCAGTGTGGCCAGAGCTTCCCCCGCAGGATCCCTCAGAAGTCACGCTCCACAGTGACCTCCACAGACGGACTTCACATGTGACATGGGTGACAGCTTTTGCTATGAAGGACCTACTGCAGCACACACGGTGCCAACCCGGGAGAAGGTGCAGTGTCACGTGTGTGGGAAGACGCCAAGCTCGGCTTCCGTTTCCGACCACACGCAGGTGCGGACATCACCCTGTCTGTGAGCTCTGCAGCAAACACGCCCCTGAGCTCTGTCCTAGGACAGCAGTGGTGACAATGGCAGTGACCGCTCCCCCCGGGGGGCGCTGTGGGCTCCCTTTCTGGGTGGAGGGGACACCCTGAGTTCTCAGCCACTCCCTTTCCAGCCCTTGGGATCTCCAGCTTGCCAGCTGGGAGAATGGAAAGGGGAAGAAAGTCCCCTGCTACCGTCTCTTCTTCCCCTCTCCCACGCTCTCCTTACTACTTCCCCACCAACTGAGGAGCCTCCAGAAGGAAAGGAGGAAGAGATATTTCTTATGGAAATTCCCTAGGTTTTCACAATTTGTTTCACCTGCTCCTTGCTTCCGAACCCACACACACCTGTCCTCCCACTTGTGCTGAAGCCCCTGGACAGTGGGCAGGGATGACAGAGGACAGGAGTGGCCACTGCCTCTCTCCTCTCCTCTCTGTATCCGGTGCCCTTCCAGATCTGTGAGCCTTCTTGATGCTCCTTGCTCCCCTCCTTCCATAGTCCTCCCACTACTGTCTATTGCTCCTCCCTGGGAAGTTGGCATTTTATTTTTCATGGGGAGGCAGGAGAGGACAGAGAGGAACCAGAGAGGGAAAAAGGAGAAATTAGAGAAGGGGTAGAAGCAGGGAAGGCAACCATAGTACCTTCATCAGGTGGGGTGTTTGGTCATGTCCTGAACTTCTTCCTACCTGAGAATCTGTCAAAATAAAACAAGTAAAGGAAAGCAAAATAAGGGGGCACTAGGTCCAGAGGCAGGATAAGAGAAGGAATTCTAGGGTGCCAATATGAAAGGGAGGATCCAGGGGCTACCAGTGCTCCCTGGAAGTGGGGGAGAAGGCAGCCACAGGCCCCCCCCACCCCTTTTCCACCCCTGATGCAGCCCTGGTCTTTTCTTTTTATCTCAGAGCCCACGAGACACTATGACCCCAATCATGTCATCTTGTTCCTGTGTCTTCTGCATGTTACAAAACCTGTAATCCTCCTTTTACTTGGACCACAGTACAATAAATTTTAAAAGAAGAAGAAGGAGGAGGAGGAGGAGGAGAAGAAGAAGAAGGAAAGGAAAATAACTGGTTCAGGGATGCGGGAATGCAGAGGATGCAGAGTTGGGACCAGAAGTCTCCCCTGGAGGAGGGGGACAGAATGGGGGAACTGGCAGGTGGAGCCCACCGAGGTGATGTCACAGGAAGTGTCTGCTCTCCTTGAGGGAATGAGGAGGGAAGGGGAGAGGAGGCAGGGGTGTGAGACATAGACAGAGGAAGAGGCTGAGACACACAGAGATAAGAAAAGCAGGGAGAGAGCTGGGAGGGAGAGCAGCGAGAGACCAAGGATGGGGGAGGCAGCACAGGACACAGACAGGAGGAGATGTGGGGGAGACACTGACAGGCTCACCACGCACAGTATGAGCAAATAATCTACTAGTGACTGTCCATTAATTTGGGGTCAACAGTGTAGACACCTGAGCAGTCATCCGTGACTACAAGTGGCTCCTTACTAAAGGGACCCCACAAATACACATATGATACCTGCAAAAGGAGAAAATGAGACCTTGAGACCAGTGTACATGCTTGAATGTGGGTTTCAAAACAATGGTGATGAAGCAACCAGCCAAGCGTGTGAAGATAGAAGACTTATATTGGCAGGCTGGACCCTGCCTTGTCCCCCAGGCTTTCTTGGTATTCTGCAAAGACTAGCTCCTCCAGATCCTCTCAGGGCCAGGGGAGGACCTAAGAGCATTAACTCAAGCAATCTAAAGGGGATTGATTATTCTCCCCGCCCCCTTCCCTGCAGCAATATTTGAAGGTCCCAGAGGCCAGATGTCTGGTCACATCAGAGAGTGTAGAGAGAGAACCTTCTAGAGAAGTCCTGCAGAAAAAAAACAGGGAGCAAACCCCACCAGGTTCATCCCACTCCCAAAGACACTTAACATCCCAAAGAACTTAAAGTTCAGAATGTCCAGGGCTACAGGAGCTGCTAATTACATTCTTTCTCCAAGCTCTACCCTTTACCCTTCTCCTTTTCCACAGACACGTGTCTTGGATAAAACACACTGAATCAGACCCTAGAATCAGAAACTAACTCTACTAACAAAATGGATTTAATTTCAGGAAAAGAAATCTAGAAGACACTTTGGAAAGGATTTCCTTAGAGCTAGGGTCCATATATGCTAGAACCAGAGAAACACCACACACCCACACACACACACACACACACACACACACACACCCCAAGTAAAAGGAACAATTCTCCTGAGTCCCAATGAGTGTCCGCAACCCCATCACCACACACCCTGGCAGGCATGTGGAGGTCATGGAAGGCAGGGCCACAGAATGAGAGGGGGGGAGGGAAGAGGGTGGCCATGAGACAGTGAGTGCGTGTCCTTCTGTGCCTGTTAATGCCTGTGAGGGCACCTGCTCCTAGGAGCAGCCTGTGCCTGCAGGACCCTGTGACAGACCACTGGCCCTCAGGCTCCTCATGTGGGCTTCCCCCTGCGGGTGTCTGCACACGGTTCACACTGATCCTGGTCTCTGTGGGCAAAGCATTTTGTCATGTTGCTGTTTGCCTCCTTGTCAGGACCTCAGCAGGGGGCAGAGGGAGCCAGAGCAGGGAAGGGGGGGGTGCTTGGGTAGTCGGGGCTCCCACAGGCCCCACCCCTCCTGCACATGCAGGCACATGCACACACACACATGCCGTCTTCCACCCCATGCAGCCAAATAAAATACACAAAAGCAGCCAAGACACCACTCACTCATGAGACACACAAGTGCACACAGGCGCTCAGACAGACCAACAGGCCATCATCACCCACACAGATGGACACACAACAGCCTGGGGCACGAAGCCCCCTGGGTGTGCAGCTCACTCAACTCTACACACACACACACACACACACACACACACACACACCACTGCCTGACAGATCTCAGGGCTCTCTCCAGTGGTATGGGTTCCAATCCCAGCAACTTCAGATCCCCAGCCTGGCAGTGAGCATCTGCCTCCCTCCTATCCCCTACATGCTGGTGCCCCAGAACAGCTGCTGATTCCCGCCCAGCTCAGCTGTCTCCTGCCTGGCATAGGGTTGGCTCCTCCTGCTTCAGAAACAACACAGAGAGCTTCTCCTCCATCCCTGCCCTGATGGGTTTCTCCTTCTATACCCCCTCCTGTCTCCCTTCCTCCAGGCAGCCTTCCCTGATGAACTCACTGGCTCTGATTCTGAAATTGCCCTGGTCCTATGCACCTGTGGGTGTGTGTTGGGTAAGTGTCACCAGGTTACCCTGCATCGGAGTGGGCAGGGAGTGGACATCAGCTCCACAAGGGCAGGACCCCTTGACCCAGTATTTCAGGCAAATTCCAGGCCTCCCCCTCCAGCACCAGGCTGGGGATGTTCCTGGATATTCTGCAACCTGGTTGTAACAAACACACAGAAGAATGATGCCGTGGCTGCCACAGCCACCATGAAGGTCCCCCTCTGTCGCAGGCTGCAAGTGTCACCTTCACAATGACCTTCAGAGCCATGTGGGAGGAGGCAGGTCCTCCACTGAGTCTTCCCACATCCATCTGGTTTTCCCCTGGAAACATTGTTTCCCAGTGGGGTCCTCACCAACTTCTCCAGCCTCAGAGAACATTGGGCCCACCCTAAAGGACACCCGTGTGTCTCTGGTGTGGAGGCTCTGAGTGGCCCTGCAGGATGGGAGGGGATCCCCACAGAGGAAGCCAGTATGAGCCAGCCTCCTGCAGGGGCCATGGGCAGCACCACTGGGAAGAGGGTGGCAGGCAGGGGGACAGGCTCACTGTACTGAACCCAGGAGAGAGGGACAAGGTCACCCTGAGAAGCATGCATGACCACCTCCCCACCTCACCCCAGGGTTGTGTCAGCCCAGCCCAGCTCTCTGGGGAGACAGGAACCTGCTTGCCTCCCCCCTGCCCCTGAGCTGCTGCTTCTCCATAGCCCTGCCTCTCCCCTTGCCCCACTCTCCCTCCTGCAGTGAGAGGTGCCCTCCCTCCCCTTTCTCTCCTGCACCACTGCCTCCAGCAGTGTCCCTCCCCACCTCTGTCCCTCTGTGTCCTCTGTCCCTTTCTCTTCTCCCTTCCTCACTCTCAGCTTCTCTCCCTCTGATCTCAGTCTGGGCTCTGCCCTCAGTCTGGACTCTGCCATTTCTTTCCCAGGTTGGTCTCTCTCTAACTTGAGTCTGGTTTCTGTCCCCTCACCCATCTACTGATCAGAGCAGGGGCTGCAGAGGGTGGGGATGTGGGGGTCCCTTCAGCACCAGAGGACTCTAGGCTTGCGACTAGAGCTCTGAACAACTGGGTTCCTCACATGGGGGCACACACACATGTCCCCACCCCACCCCCACACACACACCAGCCTTTCCTCCCACCAGGGTCCCAGGTCCTGAGAGGCCAGCAGAGCCCTGACCCAGAGCCTGCATGCCAACTCTGCCACCTCTACCTGTCCCTTCTCCCTGTCTCCCCTGCTGCCCCCACCTCCTTTCCCTTCTCTGTCTCCATCTCCCTCCCTCTCTGTGCACACTTCTCTGGCTGTCTGCTCACTCGGGTCCCAGGTCCATGATCTGTCTTGGGCTCTGGGTCCATGGCTTTCTTACCCCTGAGCCTGTGTCCAATCTGTGTCTCTGAGTCCCTGTCTGCCCCTGCTACCGTTAACCTTGCATATCTCTGCATCTGTCTTGGATCTTTTGCTCTGTTTTCTGGAGGCTCCTCTCTTTCCCCTGTCCTGTCTCTGGCTCTGTCTCCCAGTATCTCTATTACACTACTCACTGTTGACTGTTTAAGGGTGTTTTGGACTCTCCAGGGACTTGGACTGGCTCTGACTTATTTTTTTCATCCGTTGGTCTAGGCATGAATTCACTGGGACTTTATTTCCCTGTCCCTTTGTCCATCCCTCCCCGTCTCTGCCTCACCCACACAAAACCCCATGGACCCAGGGCTGGGATGGCACATGGGGCACAGAGGGGACTCGCTTGGCAGCTCCCTGTGTGGAAGGTAGACGGCTGAGGACTGCGGCACTCTGCTCCTCACAGAAAATTCTCCATAACTGCAGAGACACCTGTCCCTCCTGGGAGCTCTGCCTCTGCATCCCACAGGAGAACTGCCCAGTGGCTCCTTGCACCCCTCAGACAGGCATACATGGGGCACCCAGGCCAGGGAGGAGCTGTGACAGGTCTGCAAGTACAGGAAGGGGAACAGAAAGTATATGTGTCCCTCCCATATCCTCTCATGGCACGTGTAACCAACCCTTCCTCACCACAGGAAGCTCCACATAAAGTCATTGGTCCTATTTTACCAGGTCTCCAAAAATAAGCCCCTATATTAGTGGAACTCAATCCCTTCCCATATTCCTTCCCACCCCCACCCCCACTGACTCACCCTCAGCCCCTCAGTATCTGCCACCAGGTCAGTGTCCCCTGCCAATCCTTCCCAGCACCTCAGCAATCATGGGACCCCTGTTCAAATCCCAGTCATCGGAACCCATCCTCCTCCCTCATTACCTATTGTCCATCCCTCAACCTCTCCCTGCTCCTTGCCCATCCAATACAGCTTGGTCCCCCGGGTGTCTCCCCAACGACAGGTGGTCACTAATGAGCACTGAACACTAGAAGGAGGGGCCAAGGGCAGCCTGGATGGGGGAGGGGACTCCAGAACTGGAGATAAGGAGTCCTGCCAGCACCTGTCACACAGGCCATCTCCCTCCAGCATCGCTGTCACCTACACCCTGGCTCCTGTGAATCCATCTCCTCTGAGGCTGATGGACTGAGATCCGGTGCAAATTCACAGAAGCTTAGACTCATAATGCCCGGTCTGCTCCAGACCCAGTGTCTCCAGGAATGTTAGTAGCCCTGCTGTCTTTCTCTCAGAAATCTCAGTGACCCGGGAGTTGAGGTTGTAGATGGACCCCAGGGGAAGAGAAATTACTCTCGGCTCAATATCTTCATCTCAACCCTTTGTCTCCTCTGCGCATCTCCCAAATCACAACTTAACCCTTCGAGCAATGGCAAATAGGGTGAAATGTCAGGAAGACGTTCCCAGCCTTCAGGAGATGCCGAGTGCCTCCAGAAACCAGAGGAGATGGGGGAAAGATGGACTTTAGAGGCCAATGATCTCTTTTCCTGATAAATGCAATTTCCACCAGGGGGCAAAGGACAAGGTCCCAGGGACTTGAGGGAAGCTTCTCAGCAGACCTGCGAAGGGATCAGCGGCCACAAGAGGGCAACAGAGAACAGCGCTCCCTGCAGAGCCAGCCCTTGGCCCTGAGACAGGGCTGGGCTGCCAGGCTGGGGGGTCTGGGGCTCCTGCAAAATCCCAGAAATTTCTGAATGTGGGAATCCCCTCCCGTCACCCATCCCACTGTCATCCCTTATTCTGTTCGGGCCCTGAAATGCCATCCCTTGCCCCAGCCCCTTCCCTTTTCTGGTCCCCAGCCTTGGAGCTGCTAGCACAGAAAGGCCACCTGACTTTCCTTTATTACTGGACAGCAGGTAACATCCCAGCTCCCAGAGGTGATGCCTTACAGTGCCCCAGCTGAGAAATAGAGCCAGAGCTGAAGCCCACGAGTTCTTGATTCCCAAAGGTGCTGATCTCAGCTCCTCTAAGAAAGCATACTTTATAGGGCCCAGTGGGAAGCCAGCTCACAGCCCTGGGTTAAACACCCACGTCAGAGCTCCGGCTTCCCCACGTGACATATGCTTATACCCAGAACTGGGGCACAGAGGACTGTCAACCATGGAGCACAGACATGTAGGCCACACACACCATGCTCTGCACACCACAACCCTCGGCACACCTTCTCTGCTCCTCAGAGCCCCACAGCCCTGCCCCTCTCCTCCAACTTTCTGAGCTGCTAGAGGAACTTCTCCTCATTCATCATCAACTCTTTTCCCTGTGTTTCCAGAGCCTCCTCCCAGCTGCAGACAGGGAAGCCCTTTCCCCTTTCTCATCTGCTCCCTCCTACCACATCCCTGTTTCCAATTCCCCTGGCACTGTCTGGGGTGACAGGGGAAACAGACAGGAAACTGGTGCTCTCTGAGTTCTCTTCTCTGAATCTGTCCTGCTGATCACTGCCCTTCTGCCCAGGAAAGATCTGACCATCTGTGACCCACCAGGCTTTACCCCACATCCTCTCAGTGTCCCTACACTCTGACCCACTTCCCATCCAGAAGAAACCCCTTCCATGCTGGGGGTTGCTGAGTTCATCCTCATGGAGCAGGAAGTGCCACAAGTGGAACTGAGCTAGACTCGGTCAGAACTTCCCAGCACAAGGGGTCCCACAGCCTCAGCTGCTGTGACCTTCAGTAAGAATGTACACATGGCCTCACCAGAAGCTTCCAGGAGACAAGGACTTGTTCTGCACCTGCCTGGGTAGAACCAACTAGAGACATTGGTTTTCAGTGTGACTCTGGTCATGCCAGCCTCAGCAGGGGGCACACAGGGACTTCTGGGGACTCTCAGGCCATCAGGCAGAATGGGTGGAGCCAAGAGTTAGGAGAGCAGCCTGGATACATCAACCCAGTTCCTGGGAGTGGGGCTGAGGGAAAGCAGGCCTGAACCCTCCGCTGTCTGTCCTCCTTCCAAGCCTGGCCCAGCATTTTAATGACCTCTCTGGTCAGGGCAGGGTCTCAGAGCTCTTCCAATGCAGCCCTGAGAGCAGGCCTCAGGACCCAGTCTCCACTCAGCCTCGGACGCAGGACCCTGACGCCATCCCCCTGTGCCTGGAAGGACAGAGACACCCACTGCTCAGGCTCCACATCCCCCACACCCCAGCACTAACAGACTTCCTCTCCTGACCTCCCCCCTCCCCCCACCCCATAGCACAGCCTGGAACTTGCTGGAAATTACCACAAATCCAAGACATCTGCCACTATGGGCCTTCAAGCTCCCCTAGGACAGCACACACACACACATACACACACACACAAACACACACACACATTCACACTCATACATACCCACAGATACATACCCTCCAATTATACACATATACACACCCACACAGCACAAAATTTCTCATGTGTATGCAACACAAACACATATACTCACAAACTCATTAACAGACAGGCATGCACACCCAGACTTACACACTCTCACACTCATCAAACACACTTATGCACACATACATGCCACTCTAGTCCTTTCTTCTAAGGATCCAGAGCCCAGTTCTCTAGATCCTAGAGATATAGAACATCCAGGGGAAAGCAAGGAAACCCACAGGAAAGCTATTTCCAGTTTCATGGCCCACACTGGAGCTCCTCTGCTCTATCGCCCCTCCTGCCACCAGGGTCTCCAGGACTGTGACCAACACTGTGAAAGTGCCACCTGCACAGATAACTCAGTCCTTCACACAATAAACACTTCAGAGATCTACCTGCCATCCTCCTCCCCACCCACACCCCCAGGCCTACAGCTGAGGCAGACACAGAGAAGAGTAAGGTCTTCTGCCCTGTGGGGTGAGAGAAAGATCAAGAGCTCAGGAGACAAGGACCTGAGTTCAAATCCTGTCTTTGTCTCTTCATATGCTGTGTTACCTTGGGCCCTTGACATAACCTCTCTGAGCCTCAGTTCCATCACCTGTAAGGTGGGATTATTAAAATTTACCTAATATCTCTGTGAAGATTAAGACAGGTAAAGTTTTCACCGGCAACGTACCCACTGATGGGAAACCCCGCACTCCATTGCCTAGCCCCTGTGGTGAGCATCTCCCCAACACCCTTCAGGGCTGCTGTCTCTGAAACAGAAACCCCAACCTCTTCAGCTTCAGTTGCACTCACCTAGGGAAACTTGATCTCTGACTAGGCCAGCTCCCTCTGACTCCCCCACTCCTGGCCCTCACTCCTCACCACTCTTGGTCCCTAGTGCGGCAGGTAGCATTTTCCCTAATAATTTTTAATGCAGCTGGCCATGGTGAAAAAGTTTGGGATATAGCGCTCAGCCCTCACATCAGAAGGATATAAAGGGTTAATCAGCCCCAAGGAGCTGTCCTGCAGAAAGTCACTCCTAATGTCCCTGAATTACAAGTCCAAAATGTTCTTTATGGACAGACAGTGTGGGACACAGTTATAGGACAGGACTTGCTGTGCTAAGCAGTCAAGGGAGAGATTGTGTCACCCACAAATACTAAACGACCCTTTGGAAGAAACCCCACTAGATTTTGTGCTCAGAGCTGGGAAGCAGCCCAGCCCACCCCAACCCGGATGGGCATACCCTGCAGGTGCCTTGGGCCAGGGAGAGCTGGGATCTCACCCCTACCCCTGAATCTCAGGTGGCCTCCTCATCTCCCTGCCAGAGTCAGACCTCAGCCTGAGCAAAAAGTGGCTCTGAGGTCTTACCTCACCTTCCTGGGACCCTCCAAGGACCCAGAAAGAGCTTTGCTTTCCCTGCCACAGCCTTTACTCCCTACATCCTTCCAGACCCTGACTGCTAGGGAACTGCTGTCTGCTTCCCCTCCTCCCCGTGGGAACCTCCTCCAGTCCTCCTTCCAGACAACTGGCCACCCTGACCATCTCTGAGTTTCCATCTGCCATTGCCCATCCTGGTGCTTCCACTTCCTCCCACTGTCCACCCCCTTCCCTCTGACCCCTCCCTGACCACCTCCCTCTCTGTCCCCTTCCACCTGAACAACTTCTCTCCCTACCCAGCCTGCCTCCCTCCACTCCTGGCTCACCTCCTCAGACAGCCCCACCTCCCAGTGGGCTCCACCTTCCATTACCTCCATCTCTCCACCTGGCTACATCCCACCATTTTGCCCCATTTCTAGTCATTCCTACATCTGCTTTCACAACTCTCCCACCCTTCAGAATCTAGGGTGTAGAGCAGGGCTCAAAACCCAGTGGAAGGAGGAACATTTGCCCCATGCTTTCTCCTCCTGCCTTCTGCCTCCTTTCCTGCAGGCAGACCAAGTCCAGTCAGGTGTTAAGGAGGACTGAAGAGATATCTCTCCATCAGCAAAGTGATGGACAGGGGTGTGCCAGAAGAACAGGATAACCAGATGAAGACCTGTGGTACTTCGTTCCCACCTGAGGAAGCCCAACCCACCATGGCAAGCCTAGCCTCCTCTTGAGTGGCATGAGGAGGGGAGGGAACAGCCCCCCACAGCTTGTCTCCACCCCAGGTCCAATGGGACCCTGGGCAGCCCTGGGACCTCCAAAACGCCTGATGACCTGTTCACCCCAAACCCACTCCGTCTCAGGAGAGGACAGAGCCAAACAGTGCTTGTTCCTAATCAGGTCATCCCATCTCTGCCTCCACTCTGGCTGGAGGAAGACTCCCCCTCTCTCCCAGCGCTGGTTTGCCAAAGAGAAAGAACTCTGTGCCTCTTTTCTCCCAACAGATCACTGACAGCTGAGAGCCCAGCAGAGTGCTTGTGGTTAACAATGACCCTGTGTGTGCAGGGCAGGACTCAAGCCTCCACGTGGAAGCCTAAGGTCCCCCCAGAGTCTCTCCTCATTTTCTGCCTGTTTGCTCTGTGAAGTCTCCCTCCCCCTGCCACATCTTGATGAACCCCAGCACTCCTGGGGAGAAGACCTCCCTCTGTGGGTCCCTTCATGCTGTCCCTCCCTATATCAGGCCCAGCATTTCTGCTTCAGAAAACAAGCAGCGCTGTCGGCTACCCGGAAGTTCTTCCGCTCCTCCCGCTTTAATCCTTCTCCCTGCTGTAAGGTACCAGACTGTCCACAGAAATTTTGGGGCTCTTTCCCAACCTTCCCCTTCTCTCCCACGTCTTCAGGTTCCCCATGGTATGTCATAAATACCTAGGTGTCAGATCCCAGGCTTCAGAGGGGCCTTCTGGACCTGAGGGTCAACCCAGGTGCCCAGGAGTCTGAGTATCTGCCTGGCCTGCAAGGGGAAGGCAGTGCTTCGTTACCAGAGTGGGAATGGCCAGAGAACACTTTGGAACTCTGTGCACACAGCAGGTGTATAGTAAGTGTGAAATGGCCCAATGAGGAGCTGGGCTTAGGTTGGTGAAGGAGGGTAAAGGGGAAGGAATGAGGCTGGACTGGTCTGAAATGGCTCCTCCCCATTCTCCTCCCTTCCCCTCTGGGCCACCTGGAGAGAATGTGCTCTAAGACAGGCCCTGAACCTGGAGTCCTCCCTAGGCTGAGGAGGTGTCCTCCTCTCCATCCAACGTCCACCCAGCCCAACTCAGGTCATCAGGACACCCACCCCCAAGAGCTTAGCCACTGTTCCCCCACCCCATCTACACCACACACCTTCTTTTCAGCCAGGACTCCCATATCTTGGACCCCTCACCTAGCACACCAGCCTGAATGTCCGTATTCTGGCAGAATCTAAGTGACCTCCTGAAGCTCCTGAGCCCCTACAGTGAACTAGTCATCTTTAAACTTCAGCCAGCACCCTGAGCCCACATGATGATTACTAATCTTTCTTAGTATACCTATAGTATGCACACCCAAAACACGTATCCCAACAGGAAGCAGGGTCAGGAAAGGGTTAGTGGGTATAAAAGCTTCAGGTCTCAGATTTCTCTTACCTTCAACCCCCCTACCAAGCCTTTCTGAATGGAACCCCTGCTCTGCGAGAGATCGAAAGGAGTACTTCCAACCTGTCCCTGGAGGAGTGGGAGAGGAAAGGAAAGGAAGACCCAGGTAATGAACAAGTTAGCTGAGGCTGCTGGGATACTGGCCGACTGCCTGCTCCTCACAGCCTGGGTTGTCTTCAGCCGTGGAACAGGGAACCAGAGATGACCAGGGTCAGGTGGTCTTTAAAGTCACTTGGGGTATCTTTCCCCATACCCAAAACCCCCAAAGCCCTGAGCAGCTCCTCCAAGGAGAACAGAGCCCAGAACCCACTGAGACTGTGCTGGGAGGTGAGAGGGGGTCTCTGTAACTACAACTAGTCTCTTTTTTTGTGAACTGCTGTCTCCATCTCTTGCCCAGCTCCTCACATCCTGAGACATTATTTTAGAGGCCTCTACCTTGATCTGTCTCCAAGTCTCTAGCAAGAACAAACCTCTTAACAACTGTTTTGTCTGCAGACTCCTAGGCTGGAGAAGAGGGGACAGGATCCATCCTGAGGCAAGGGGAAGGCCCTGACTTGCCCCCTTCCCAAGACAGAGGGGCGGTTGGGAATTGGACCAAAGAAGGAACCAATCTTATGCTTGGGTTGACAAACACACACCCTGGTGGGAAGGCTTTTATTCTCCTTCTGATTTTCTTATTATTTTTCTTCAGGTTAGACACTGAATTAACTCATAATCATAGTAGAGTAAATATATGACAGTGGCCATAAAGGACATTCCTAGCCTCACTGTCTAAACAAAATTCCCTGTTATTCTTGATCACGACACCCTGTTTATTTCCTTCGTGGGTTCATCACACTCTGGAATTATTGAACATTATATTTTTCTTGCTTATTGTCTATATCCCTGTAGGAAAAGCTCTATATTTGAAAGAGAGAAAGAATGAACAATGACTAAATGTGTTATGTGGGAATAAATCTACTAGTGGGATCAACATTTCCTAATAAGATGATCCATACCTGAAAGCATCATGTGCAGACCTACAATCACAGTAATTATCCTTTATCAGTTTTCATAATACCTCTCCTTCGACACATCTCTTCATGGGCTCTTTCCCTATTTTATACCATACCTGAAAGTTATTTAGCAATTCTATAGGTCTGTGTTAAGCACAGTGGAGAGAATATAAAAATATATAGGGCACAGTCTCCCCACTCCAGAAACTTATAGGTGAGTGAGGGAGGAAGAGAGGACACAGGGTAACTACAGCTGAACACAGTGCAGAGAGACAGCTATGGTGAGAGTGACATAAAGGAGTAGGAGAGACCAAAGGAAATAAATTTCTCCAGGAAGGCATAGGCAGAGGTACCCTTTATAGTGGACCTTGAAGATTGATTGATGATGATGATTTCAGTAGTCAGAGATTGGGAGGACAGAATTCCAAGGAAATACACTACTGAGAAAGATTTCTTGACTTTGGGCATCGTTTGATATTAAGTTTCCATTCATCAAGAGAGAGTGAAATGCAAGGATCAGGGAAACTTAAGATAAAACTACAGAATCTGGAGGCTTTGAATTCAGAAGACAGGAGCCAGGACCTGGGTCCCAGCTCAGAGTCCATATCTCCTCACTTCTCTTGCACCTGATCTTACTGAAGGGACAAGAATAGAGTAGAATAGAAGAGGGTACCCATTATGCCTCCATCTATATAACTTTCATCTCCTCTTTCCCCCCACTGACTTCTTTAGTAAGAATGAAACGATTTCTTAATCTCATTCCTGAGAAGAGCACAAAGCACAGAAAAGCACATACTACACAAATTAACTTAAGTAATTTGCATACCCAGGGAAAAGGAGACGCCCCTCCTCATACCATCTTCATAGTCAATTTTCCTAGATCTTCTGACACAAGATGTCAATAAATATCTACATTTCCTCCTTCTCTGGACAAGAGTGTTGGATGTAAAGTAAAGTTTGTCATAAAAATCCCTCACAAAACAATCTGCCAAGCACTGGTGGGGGCAGGTCAAGGAGGGGCTTCCTGGGCTGTGTCTGCCTTCAAACCACGTGCAGGTCTTGCCTCCTGCTTCTAGGAACTTTGCTTCAGGTTTTCTAAAGAAGGAAACAGAGACATTCAACTCCTCTTACCATCATTGTTTCTGTCAGAGCTCACTGCATTTTATGAAATTAGCTCCACAAATGACCAGTTTCTCAGAAGCTCCGCTCTAGATTCCTTAATTAGTACAATTTTTAATTGTCCTCTTCCTGGCGTGGCTCAAAGAGAGAGTCCCACTTGGAAGGGAAGAGGTAATACAGTGGCTTCTCCCAGGACCTTCCCTGAGGGGGTTCTAGGGAGAGGAGGTGTTCATGTGGGGGGTGTGCCTGTAACTGCAGCTGTGCATGAAGTTAGAGGGTAAAACACAGGAGCGGTTTCCTTGGGGCTGCTGTTGCTCTTTCTCTGTGAACCTCTTCTGACTGTAGCAGATGGATAGGGCTCCCGGCAGCCCAGCATCTTAGCCAGGAACTTCTCAGAAGGAAACTTATTAGGGTTTCCTTGAGAGGTGATGGAAAATAAATATCAGGGTTTGGGAAAAACACACCAACCATGGCCAGGGGTGGAAGGCTCCTGGTTCCTTAGTGCTGGTTGAAACCTTCAGAGTTTGTGTACCTGCACACACACACATACACACATATATACACACACACACACTCACCATACCCAATAAGTCTAAAAATACGACCATATTTATAGACATACCAAGAGAAACATACCCCACTCCTTGATGCATATTTCTACTCAAATTTCAAACACAAATGTCCACATATTTGGCACACACACATGACTTTCAATGAGGCAATTTATGACGATATGTACCCAGCCTTGTTCCCTTTCCAGGCTCCTGAACACAGGGTGGGGTCCAGGAGAGATTGTCTGAGCATGAGCTGCATGCGTCACTAAATGTGTCTCTGACTACACGCCACTAAACACATAGAAATTGTTTTCTCATTATTCACGATTGGGAATTATCCACTGTCTTTCAATTACCTCTATGCCATCAAGTTTCAATGATCAGCAGTCCCTCACTGAGCTGATACTCCATGCAGAGTAGAGCTCAGGGGTTGCAGGTACAAGACTTTGCTCAAATTTGGTACAAATCCAAGCTTCACTATTCACTTTGCACAAATGACTGAACCTCTCTGAGCCTTAGTTTCAACTTCTGTAGAATGAGCACAACAACACTCACCTCATTCAACTTTGTATAAAATAGGTGATTATGTAAAGTGCTTGGAGTACTCAGCAAATGGTAGCTATATAATCATCATCATCACTGTGGGGCTGTGGAAATAGAAGAAGTAATGCATGGGAGAGATGTTCCTTTCCCTTAGGAGCTTTTAAAATCTCCTATGACACAAGATGATTACAGAGAGAGAGGAAGGGCCTGTAACCCTAAAAGTCTGTTTGAGTCCTAATGTTCAATATATTCTTTAGGAGAGTTACGAGAACTGGTGGCAGATTTCAGTGTTCTAAGAAGATTGTGTTTTTTCTTCTGTCATTCATCATCCCCATGCTTCACCACTTACCTACACCACGCATCCACCCTATTCTCTCATTTAAGAAGTTGACTGGATAATTTGTGAGATAACAAAGATTTTGAGAGTTCATTGTGTACATTTCCTGTCTCTGGGCAGGAGCCCATCAGAGGCATTCCACACCCAAGTGAGACAGCCATGCTCACAGTCACAGAGCCTGAGCCCTCCCATGTCCCCCATCACCCTCTGATCTCAGAAAATTCTTCCTTATGTTCAATTTCCATCTATTTTCCTTTAATACTGGCTTCTGTTTATCACCTATTCTTATTGGGGATGAGGTACACAAACCCTTGAAAGGCTAAAAAAAATCTCCAGTGGAGGCACCTGGGTGGCTCAGTCGACTTGGTTTGGTTCAGGTCACAGTCACGGGGTCCTGGGATTAAGACCCACATCGGGCTCCATGCTCTGTGGGAGGTCTGCTTCTTCCTCTCTCTGACCATCCTCCCCCCACTTGTTTGTTTTCTCTCTTTGAAAAAAATTAAAAGAAGAAAAGAAAATTCTCCAATGCCCACCTGGTAACATTGTTCCACTGCGCGTCAATCCAGGTGTATGGAATTACTGGTCTCATATAGTTTGTTACTAACTGACTAAAAATCATCAATCTTTCCTTAAAAAGCCTAATTTTGTCCCTATTATGGTATATAACCCCTTATGTAGACATCTTGTCTCTCCTGAAAGCTTTTGAAAGATGAAAGTTGCCTAATTTCTGGGACAGATAGTTAAGAATTCTTATTTCATCCCCCAACCTCCACAGCCTCCTCAATTAGTACATCAGGTTATCACTCATTTGATTAAGGGACAGTACAACCCTGAGTCGGGGCATGACTAATATGATCTCCCTAGGCCCTTTCAGACCATCAGATGAAAGAGGGGAAATAGAATTGGCAGCAGTCACCACCCACCCAATGTTTGCCCCAGAGGAGACCTGAGGACCAGGCAGACTTGATTGAGGGCACCACAGGCTTTTTACCCACAGTGGGCAGAGTGCTACACCCTGCCATAGTGACTGGTATGGGAGTCCTGGAGACAGGCAGGCAGTCAGACCCCACACTTCTCCCTCTTCCCCAAATTCAACTCCCCAGCATAGGCCCCTCCTCTTGTGTTCCCAGTTCCAAAGTTCTCACACCTTCCATAGTGCCCACCTGAGGCCAGACACCTGTGATCCACATCTAAGGCCGTTGTTTCTCAAAGCTAAAAGACCTTACAAATCACTTGGAGCCTCTTAAAAATGCGGATTCTGATTCAGCATGTTGCATGGGGGCCTGGGAGTCTGCATTTCTAAGAAGCTCCCAGGGACATCCTGGCTGCTGGTCCATGGACCACACTTTGAAGAGCACAATCTAGATGACTACAGCAGATGCTACACCTGTCTCCCAGGAAGAGTACATCTGTCCACACCCTTCTCTCTGTCTTCTAGTGACAATGAGAATCATATCTCATCACTTCCTGATTCAAGAATGTCAGTCTGTGGCACAATACACAACACATAATACAAACCGGGCTCCTAAATTCCCTTCAAATGTATAAACACATGCTTCATAAGAGTCTCATTATTTCACGTCTCTTAAAGGTCCATGTGCCTAGAATTACTGTCCCATTTCTTTTCCAGCACACCTTTTATTTCCCAAATTCCTCCATAGAAAACCTTCTCCAGGAAGTGTTTCTTGACAAATACCTATTTCTCTGTTTCAACCCATACCTTCCCTTCCAGAATAACAATGCCTCAATCTCAATCCAGTTATGAATCCTCCTATTTCAGTCCATTTTTCTCCCCACGTAGGGGTATCAGTTCTCTCTCCCCAAAGAATTGTAGGTGCTTTCAGAAGGTTTTTGCACCAGTCCCTCAAAAAAGCATCTAAAAGAATGGGTAAGTAATGGGTAATCTTGCCTCTGGCAGGCTTCCCTGGAGCCACCTGCATCCTTTGGGAAGATGAGAAATCCAGCAAGTAAGAAAGTATCTTCCCTCTCTCCCTCCCAGATCAGGCCCTGTAATGTATAATTACAGTAGAAAAACACTGGACCTCCTATACCAAAACATAAAACTGACTGCATCAAGAAGGATGCCTCTTGTGCCCTCACTGGAGCCAGTCTATGTTTAGGGATTCCCTAGAATCAGGTACACCTGGTTGGGCCTTCTATCCATTTTACTCCCTCCATCCCCTTCCCACATCCTATGGCAAGAGAGGGAGCAGGACCAGGGCGGGTCATGTCATGCATTCTCCTGCCCCAGAGATGTAGTTTCTCTGTTGTGCTTTAAATGAACAACACTGTTCTTACTATTGGAGATAGAGAAAATGTAGAATCTATTCCCACAGGGATGGAACAGACAGGACAGGCATCAGCATTCAGGCATAGCCACCCAATGGCAAAACTAGAAATACCTGAGCAAAGTTTTAGATGCTGGGTACAGATAGAGTTCTGGATAAAGGAGAAATGCTGTGTGTCGAGGACATCTCCCAGAAGAGAGTTTTAAAGAATAGCACACTGCTAGCCTGAAAGAAAGCAGAACTTTCTGAACCAAGGAAATATGTAAGTCTCAAATCAATTTAACATGAGTTTATTAAATGTTCATTAGATGCCTGGCCCCTGGCTGGAGGCTCTGGGAGTGAACAAGATACACTACTTGCCTAGGGTCTATAATCAGGAGCAAAAAAGGGGGGGGGTGTGGCAAGAAAAGAAAGACACAGTTAACTGTGGTATGCTATCTAAATTTCAGAATTATTGAGGTAAAACTGACATAAAAATTGTATAATATTTAAGTGCACATGGTGTGAATTTTCTATACATATAATTATGAAATGTTTCATTATGATTTGTCCACTGTGAAAGTGTTAACAATGGTATTTTAATCTAAATGCTTCATTAAATGAAGGTGAGTGTACAAAGGGCGCCTTTGTTTCCCTCACTTCAACTTTACACATGAAGAGCTTTCAGCTGGAGCTCTGGTTCTCAATGGGTGGTTCCTGGACCAGCAGTATCAGCATCACATGGGAACTTGTTAGAAGTACAAGTTCTGGGCCTCACCCAGACCTCCTGAATTCCAAACACTGGGGACGGTGCCCAGCAATCTGTTTCCACAAGCCCTCCGGGTGTCATGGCATCCCCTGAGGTTTGAGCACCACTGAGCAGAATACTATTCCTGGCCACTCTCCACAGGGCCCTCTCTCACTGGGACCTTGATATGATTAATGAATGATTAATGATTAAGGAATGCTTAATGAAGTGAACACATAACACTGAGCATACCTGGTTAGCTTCTTCCAATGTTCTGTTGGTTTTCTTTTTTTGTCCACAACAAACCTGCCCACTGGACACATGCAATCCAACCTGCTCATACAGGAGAAAAACTAATAAAACAGACTCTCTCCTGTGGTGGTAGCCCAGGGATACTCAGCACTGCTTGTGATGAGAAGTCTGTCAAATGCTGTGATGACAGATTAGCAAGCCAAGCAGGCTGCAGATTTACAGCTGATGGTTTAATCATCTGTCTCTATGTCACGATTATCAGTAAGTTCCAAACACAGGAGAGGGGGATCGGGTGTTATTTTTTGGACCTCTACAGCTCCAATAATGGGTTGTAGTGAAAAGTAGGCAGCTGGTAGGTTCAGATCATATGCAGAAAGGAGACCTAGTTAAGAGAATAACAGGACAGAAGAACCAGAGGAAATGCTAGAATTTTTTAAGGAAAGGGAACATGAGAAATGACCAGCTGTGACCTCTCCAGCTACACATAAAGAAGCAGAGTCTAGAAAAAACTGAGAACCTTGTCCAAGGTCAAATTGCTACATAGTGGTGGAAACAGGATGAGAACCCAGAACACGTGGCTCTCAGCTGGGCACTTTCTGAGTAGGTGGACTAAAGCAGACAACAGTAGAGAAACTTTAAACTCCAAGAATGCAGAAGTCACTATGAGAAGTATCAACATACTTTTTCTGCATTCCATTTTCAGCACGATAGGGGGCTCATTCCCTAAGTGCTCTGTGCTCAGGGGAAGGCTCTGGCTCCAGTCCACCTGTGCATGATCTGTTGTCCCCTCACACAGCCAAGACTCCAGCTACAGAGCCTGCTCAGTGTGCTCTGAACACAGCTTCATTTTCCTGTGCTTTTCATCCTGGTGTTCTCACTGCCTACAATCTCTCCCTGCCACCAAGATGTGGCAAATCCCAACTCAAAAGCCATTTCTCTACAAAGTGTTCTCTGATTTTACCATCAGCTCTCACTTCTGTGCCAGCCACACTGATCATCCTCCACTCTGAATTCCCAAGACACTCTATTTGTACATTACCCATGACAACATTCTACTTTGTGTTACAGCTATGCTTTACCCCCTGTATTACAATATAAGCATCTTAAGGGCAGGGGTCATATTTCATCATTTTGGGGGGTGTCTTTTTCTAGTTTCTTTTGTGTTTTTTTTTAATGTAAGTATAATGAACAAACACTGTTGATATATTACTCACAGGTGCACAATACAATGATTCAACAATTCCACACATTTCTCAGGGCTCATCAAGATTAGTGTACTCTTAATTCCCTTTATTGAAATCACCCATTCCCCTACCCATATCCCCTTTGGCAACCATGAGTTTGTTCCCTTTATTTAGGGGTCTAGGGTGTTGTGTTTTTGGTTTATTTGTTTGTTTGTATTTTGGCACTGCTGTTTGTCCTTTTTCCTTTTTCATTCTAATTTTATTATTTCTTAAATTCTACATAAGAGTGAAAACATATGGCATTTGCTTTTCTCAGCTTGACATATTTCAATAAGCATTATACCCATCCAGTCCATCCATGTTGTTACAAATGGCGAGATTCCATTCTTCTTTATGGCTGAGTAATAGTCCATTGGAAATACGTATAGACCACACCTTCTTTATCCGTTCATCTATTAAGGCACATTTGGGTGGCTTCCATATCCTGGCTATTGGAACTAATGCTGCAATAAACATGGGGTGCATATGTCTTTCCAAATTCATGAAACAAAAATGCTTTTGCACAGAAAAGGGAACCATCAATAACAAAAAATGGATACTGAATAGGAGAAGATATTTGCAAATGATATATCAGTAAGGGGTTAGTACTCAAAATATGTAAAGAATATACACAACTCAATACCAAAAAAACAAAAAATCCAATTAAAGTATGGGCAGAGGACCTGAATAGATACTTTTCCGAAGAAGATATACGGATGGCCAACAGACAAATGAAAAGACACTTAGTATTACTAATCCCAGGGAAATAGAAATGATGTACTATATGTTAGCTAACTGAACATAAAAAAATTAAACATATTAAACTCTTTAAAAAGTGTAATCAGATTTGACTTTATACCTCTCAAGATGGCTAAAATCAAAAAGACAAGAATAACAAAGTGTTGCCAAAGATATGGAGAAAAGGAAATCCTCATGCACTGTTGGTGGCAAAGTCAATTGGTGCAGGCATTATGGGAAACAGTGTGGAGAGTCCTCAAAAAATTTAAAACAGCACTACCATATGATCCAGTAAGTCTGCTACTGAATATTTTCTTAAGTGATCTCCACAGCCAATGAGGAGCTCAAACTCACCAGCCTCAGAGCAAAAGGGATACTCTACTGACTGAGCCAGCTAGCCACCTCCTTCCCTGTGGATTTAACCAAAGAAAATGAAAACATGTGTTTCAAGTTTCTTTTAATACTACTTTTGTAAAAGCCAGTGAGCAACTATGGACACAAAGGCAAAGTAGAAATTACAGGAGCCTGGGTGGCTCAGTTAGTTAAGCATCTGCCTTCAGTTCAGGTCATGATCCCAGGGTCATGGGCTTGATCCCTGCATTAGGCCTTCTGCTCTGTGAGAAGCCTGCTTCTCCCTCTGCCTGCTGCATCCCCTGCTTGTGTTCCCTCAATAGCTCTGTCTTTCTCTATCAAATAAAGATATAAAATCCTTTTTTTTAAGTAGAAAGTAAAAAAAAGGAGGGAGGAAGAGCAAAGACACATCATTTACTATACCATAAACACAAATCTCTATTAGTGTTCCCCCACCAATATCTCATAGGAGGCCTAGCTTTCCATGTGTCCAAGAGTACTCCCCATTATTGTGTAGGGGAGCCGGTCTGCATTCACTGGTGATGATGTGAGGCCAAATATGTACTGATACTTCTGAGTTCACTGCAGAGTCTACAGTTTGGGCCTTTAAGTGGGATCAAGTGACCAGGCTTTGCTGGATCCCATTGCCAAAGTAGAAAGCAACCCCAATCAACATCCAGACACCAAAAAAGGCCCAGGTGGCAGCTGACATCTGTAGCATAAGGCAAACATTCACAAAGATGCTCAGGAGTGGGAGGAGAGGCACAGCAGGGACCTTAAAGGGCAGGTGAGTGGAGCTCTGTGGCTGTCTCCAGATGACCCCAGTGATCCCAATGATGAGCACCAGGAGCAGAACAATCACGGTAATAGGCACTAGGTCTCCAGAAAGCGGACCTGGCCAGTGGGCCAGCACCAGGCAGAGGAGAGTCAGCAGCAGAACAAGCAGTGAAGAGCAAACATAGACAACCCAGCCAGAGAGTGGAGTGGGGGTGGGGCTGCCTGGAAAAAATATTGTCCTTAGAATCAGCTTCTCTGATGCAGGTGCAGTTTCCCCTTGCTCCTGTATTTCATTTCCCCCATTCTCCTGTTGCACCTCTGTTTCATTTTCCTCATTCTCTTCCTGTACTTTTGGTTCAATTTCCCCATTCTCTTCCTGCAGTTGTGGTTCATTTTCCTCCTTCCTCCTCTCAGGCTGATACCTGATGATGAGAACACAAAGAGCTACCAGGGAATGAGATATCAAGGTCCCAATTGACCTGAGGTCCAGAAGATCAGTGAGTCCAAAGAAGAATACCATGATTATTGCAATAATGCCAAAGATCACGGTGGATATGATACGGGCATATGCGACAGTATGGATCCTGGCAAGAAAAGGGAACAAGACGTTATCCTCTGCCATCATGCGTATCATCTGATGTATAGGGAACATAAAGCCCCAATAGGTGCTGATAAGAATACTACAAAAAATTGCAAAAGCTACAACATAATAGGCAGGGACCCAGCCAATATGGAGAAATGCCTCAGGCAAGGTACTCCCAGGTCGAAGCTGGTAGTAAGGAACCATGAGTGTAAGTGCCACAGAGACACCACAATACAGCAAAAAGCAGATGAGCTGTGAAATTACAATGCCTATGGGGATGGAATGCTGGGGATTGTGTGATTCCTTGACTCTGGTAACAATATGGCGGAAACCTATAAATGCATAGAAACAGGTAGCTGATCCATGGAGAATGCCCTCAAAGCCAAAAGGGACAAATCCTCCAGAGCCCGGAGGGCCCAAGCTAGAGGTGCCATTGAGTCCGGCCTGTATGTAGTCCTCTTCTGTGAGTTTCCTGTTGTGCGGGTCCCCCTTCATGAAGCCAGAGATGATGAAAAAGCTGAGAACCAAAACCCTCAACAATGTGAACAGTTTGAAAACTATGAAGAACCCACGCCAACTCATAGATAGCAGTTCCACAAACAAAAACAGAAAGATGACAAAAAAATAGTGTAGATTATCTGCGATGACTTGGGGAACATACTGTGAGATGGTCTCTTGCTGGGTCTCAGAGATCTGGTTCCCAACGAAGATGTCAAGCATTAAGAACCAAGCCTGGACCACAGCCAATGCATCAACAACAAAGGAGAGGATGAGATTCCAGCCAGTGATGAAAGCCCAGAGTTCACCTACAGTGATGTAGCTGTAGAGATATGCCGAGCCAGAATGGGGAATCCGGACACTAAACTCCCCATAGCACAGACCAGCCAACAGTGATGTTAGACCTGCCACCAAAAAGCAGATCACAGTGGATGGTCCTGCTTGATTCCTGGCCACCTCATTAGCCAGGAAGTACATACCTACACCCACTGTGCGGCCCACACCCAGGGCCACTAAATCCAGAGTGCTCAGTTTTATGCCAGAGTTAAACTCATCCACTTCTTTCTCCAGTGGACGTCTGCTTACCAGCTTTTGACCAAACCTGTGAAGTGCCTGACGCAGCATTCTAGAGGAACTGAAGGAGATTCTAAGGATTAGGGAGCTATAGCAAGTCCCTGGAGCCAAGAGTGTTGGATCTGGATTAGTGAGGCTGAGTTAAGCCAAGTTGGATTGGAGTTGCCGAGGTCCGTTGCTCAGGCTTCAAAGCTGCTGCTTCCTATTTCTTTGGGTACATGCTATCCTTCCAGAATGCCTATGAAAACAATACATATTTACTGAACAATGGTGTTCAACCAAACAACGGTGTTCACCAAACAATGGTGTTCGGTCCCCAAACAACCGAAAATCAAAGGCCACATGTAACCTGTTGCATCCCCAAAATCATAGAAACTGACACCAGGGGTAAGAGGGAATCACACCCAGGATTGTGTGCTTGTTGTATGATTTACCAACAAGAATAGGAGATAGATAATGAGTGTCAATTCTTAACTTATGGAATCTTTCTACACTATTTGAGGTGTCCCCAACACACACACTGAATTCCTTGAGACAACATTCAGACAACAGTTTGAATGAAAACATTCAGACAACAGTTTGAATGAGTTAATAGTGAAACAGTTTGTGTGATTCCCTCTTACCCCTCCCCCACTTCTTTTCTTCAAATGCCCCCCTCCACAAAGGGAGCAAGGCTCTGGATGAACAATTCACAGAAATGCCCAGAAATGAAAAGTGGCGAAGAGAGAAAACAAACTCAGGCAGGCCCCATTCTCCTCCCTACACAGGCTTCAGTTTTGAGAGAGCTTTAAGAAGTGTTCTCAGAAGTTTTTAAAGACAGAAACATCAAGTCAAAATTGGAAATTCTACTTTACAGGTGATGAGAAAGAACCCCTGGGTTATGGGCCACACCTTCTGTCTACAAATCCTTCTAGACTCTTTATTCTCTACTCACCAGTTCCAATGCTATGATTTACCAACATGCACAGGAAATAGATAACGAGTGTCAATTCTTAACTTATGGAATCTTTCTACACTATTTGAGGTGTCCCCAACCCACAATCAGGCTTCATACCATTCCATGATTCCACACTGTCCTTCCTTCATAGTTCTTCCTTTGTTCATAATATGATCTGTGCATATTCCTCCAGCCCATCCCATGCCCAGTTCCTGCTCCAGCTGTGGAATTTGACACTCACACTGTGCCCTTGCCTCTACTGCCTTTTTGGCCCCTTCATGTAGCTAACCCCACTTCTCTTTCAGTTCACAGATCAGCAATGGCTTCCTCAGGAAGCCTCCCCTGATGCTTATGGTGTCCTTTCTATTTGCTCTCCTAGCACTGGGTTTCCCCCATGCGCCATTGATCCTAATGTTTCAGAATTCCATGTTAGCTGCTGGTCTCCTCCATCAGACTGTGAAGTAGGTACTCAATGAATGTTTGTTGAACAAATGACTGTGCTGAGAAGAGAAACCTGGAAGTGGACATAATCCACAATTATGATCTAGTGGACATTGAGGTACATAATTTATAGCCAAGCAGTCTGTATAATTCAGGCTCAGGTAGAGATATACATGGTATTAACTTCCTTGTGGAAGATGAGAAAAATGGATAGTGTGAAGGGAAAACTAACTGTGATAAAACCTTGACTGCACACCATTCATGGCAGGTATGAGTCAAACAGGGTGATAAAGAATCATTTGCCTTTGAGGATACTTGTTTAAAAATATCATGCTGCCTGGAATATGGGCAACCAACCACAACACCCAGTCAGAGAATACCTACTTTTTGAAGGCATCATGGTCAGGCCCAATAATCCAGGTAGGATATCCTATGTCAGCGGTTCTCACCTTAGGGAACAAAGGGACACATAATGTATATATCTGGGCACACTTTCAAATGTTAGATTCTCTCCCTCTGGAGACTGTTGTCCACAAGCCCTGTACTTCCCATGACTGTTCTAAACCACCCAACTGCCATGAAATTGTCCTCAAGTTCAAGGGGAAGAGATTCTAAAACCTTCCTTCACAGAAAGGTAGCACAGTTGATTAGTAAGGAGTAAGGCTCTGCAGGTGGACTATACAGGGTCAAATCATACCTCAATCTCACACCCAGTGACTCTGGAAAAATTGGTTTTCCTCACTGAGCTCTAGTTTCCACAACAGTCAAATGGTAGTAAAAGTAAATCCCTCACAGGGCAGTTTGAGAAGTAAGTGAAATGATGTCTGTAAGTATGAAGCTCAGTGCCTAACAAATAATGTGGATTTGTATCATATACAAATGATATTTAGTATCATATACCTTGTACTTAATACTGAAAAGGGTCCAAAGTAAATAAAACACTGAAAATAAATCAATCTTTATAAATATGCACACTCAAAATCATCCACTAAAACTCCTAGCCTTCATGAGACAATGCAAACTATTTTATCCCATATGATTCACACTGAAATGCTAGGACTCTAATTAGACACCCTCATTCATGCTGGTGCTAACACATGGTGGTTCCTAGGCTTACTGAGTTAGACCAGGCATCTAGAAATGCAAGACTCAGTACAATAACAATAATAACATCTTTGTCTACAGATACCTCATTTGGAACAGTTACTACTGGGTACTATAGAGATAAGAACAATAAACATTGGTCAGAAATGCTGGATGAGAGCCCTGGTCCTTCCTTGTGATGACAGGAACTTGGGTAATTTGCTTAAACTCTAAGCCTCCATCTTCTCATCCACTAGGATCCTCACTTGACTTCCCTCACTGGATCAACATGAGAATTTCATAAGATACAAATTATCACACACTCCTGGTGGGAGTGTCACTGGGACACCATCCTGAAGCACAATCTTAGCAGAATGAGGATATTCGCAAATGACACTACAGACAAAGGGCTGATATCCAAGATCATAAAGAACTTCTCAAACTCAACACTCCAAAAACAGATAATCACATCAAAAAATGGGCATTCTTCTCCAAATAAGACATACAAATGGCCAACAAACATGAAAAAATGTTCATCATCATTAGTCATCAGGGAGATTCAAATCAAAACCACATTGAGATACCACCTTACCCCAGTCCGAATGGCCAAAATTAACAAGACAGTAAACAACAAGTGTTGAAGAGGATGTGGAGAAAGGGTAACCCTCTTACACTGTTGGTGGGAATGCAAGTTGGTGCAGCCACTTTGGAAAACAGTGTGGAGATTCCTTAGGAAATTAAAAATAGAGCTACCCTACGACCCTGCAACTGCACTGCTGTGTATTTACCCCAAAGATACAGATGTAGTGAAAATAAGGGCCATATTCACCCCAATGTTCATAGCAGCAATGTCCACAATAGCCAAACTGTGGAAAGAGCCAAGATACCCTTCAACAGACAAATGGATAAAGAAGATATGGTCCATATATACAATGGAATATTATGCCTCCATCAGAAAGGATGAATACCCAACTTTTGTATCAGCATGGATGGGACTGGAGGAGATTATGCTGAGTGAAATAAGTCAAGCAGAGAGAATCAATTATCATATGGTTTCACTTACTTATGGAGCATAAGGAATAACATGGAGGACATTAGGAGAAGGAAAGGAAAAGAGAATTGGAGGAAATTGGACGGGGAGATGAACCACGAGAGACTGTGGACTCTGAGAAACAAACAGGGTTTTGGAGGGGAGGGGGTGGGTGTTAAACGGTGAACCTGGTGGTTGGTATTAAGGAGGGTATATATTATATGCATGGAGCACTGGGTGTGGTGCATAAACAATCTTGGAACACTGAAAAAATAAAATTAAATTAAAAAAAATAAAAATAGTGGGTAATAGGGAGGGCACGTACTGCATGGAGCACTGAGTGTGGTGCCAAAACAATGAATACTGTTATGCTGAAAATAAACAAATAAAAAAAATGCACACATAATTGGACACTGTAGTGGTTGAATGGAGAATGTATCTAAAACAAATATAGAACATGGACTGGAAGAGAATTTGTTAAATACACTAAAGCAAGTGCCTCCAGTGAGGACAGGAAATGAGAATAGAGGTAAGGATGAAACAGGATAATAAAATGCATTGAAAAGCGGCTAATTGGACCTAATAAAAAATAAAATTTAAATTTAAAAAAAGAAAAGAAAGAAAGAAAGATGGCCTGACAGGAAGCAATGAAGTGAACATGCCATGACTGAAGGAGTGACTCACTCCCCTCTGTGCTTTGCAGGTCCAACACAGGATTGCAGGAGATAATGTCATTAGAGCACCTGGTACAGAGCTTGGTAAATGGCAGACATTCAGTTGATTTAAACTGAAAAGAGAAGTGGAATTCTGTAATCACCAGGATATGGAGAATACAAAGAAGGAATACCTGCTAGAAAGAGAGTGGAAAACAAGAAAGATGGGGCACCCCTCCTACTAGTTCCCTCTGAACCAATTCCCCTTTTCCTAATTCTTCTCAGTCACCCCTTTCAACTGTCTTCAGAGGCTCCTGGTAGTTGGCACTAAGAATGCTTCTCCCACATTTTTCTCTCTGGGAACCATCACCAGCCAACTCCCACTCAACAAAGACCACAACGGTGGTTCTCAAGATTTGGGGGTATTTGGGGGTTTGGGGGTTTTTGTTTGTTTGTTTTTTATTATTATCTTTTTTCTTATTTATTTTTATTTTTTTATAAACATATAATGTATTTTTATCCCCAGGGGTACAGGTCTGTGAATCGCCAGGTTTATACACTTCACAGCACTCACCATAGCACATACCCTCCCCAATGTCCATAACCCCACCCCCCTCTCCCAACCCCCCTCCCCTCAGCAACCCTCAGTTTGTTTTGTGAGATTAAGAGTCACTTATGGTTTGTCTCCCTCCCAATCCCATCTTTTTTCATTTATTCTTCTCCTACCCCCCTAACCCCCCCATGCTAATCACGGACCTCTCTGAAGTTGATCACTTCAAAAAAATGTCATATATACTTCTGAAGTCCATCCATGTATCCTAAGCAGGAATCCTAGAAGAGGTTCATCTGAATTGCAGGGTCAGAGACTGGTAATACTTGATAATATCTGTTTCCCTCAACTGTATTGTGCAGGGCAGTCCTTGTGCTCTTCCCACTCTTTACTGAAGATGAGGGAAAGTAGGCCTACAGACAAAATATCAAGATAGCAGAGAAGCAACCCAAAGAACAAAACATCTGGGAATTAAATAATCATGTTTTGACTCCAGCAGATGCAGACAGAACAAACAAATGAACAACCAAACATATAGAAGAAAAAGCACACCCATGACTGGGAATCCTGAGAGAGCCTACCACAAGTCCAGCCTATAACAACAGAGAAACATTGTCCTCAAACGCCATGTTCAGATATGCCCATTCTCGTGCAATAATCTACAATTATTCCAGTGGTTTATATTCAGTCCAAACTCTCTGACCCAGCTGTCAGAGCCCTGCCTTAATTCTCCCCCTACCCTCAGATACATCACCTCCTTCCTAACTCAGCTCCTCACATCCTGACTTACCCTTCCTGGGATGAGCCCATGTCCTGGGTAAGTAAACTGCCCTGCCAGGGATGCCCTCCTCACTCCTTTCTGCCCAGTCTTAACACTTCAGCCTCTCTCTCAGCCCTATTCTACAACATTTCTTGCATCTAGGAAGCCCTTCCAAAGCCATCCTAACCAATCCCCATCTGCAGCCTTCCTCCCCTTCCCACTAGCACTTACTGCCCATTCTGATGGTCAGCTGAAACTATTTTTCCCTATCTGTCAGTTGGTGCCCTGAGTGTGTTCCTCAAATTCCTGTATAGTCTATTAGCTTCCAGAGGGCAAGGCCAGGATCTAAATGCCTCCTCATTCTGGATTCCACACTCCCATCTCACACCCTCACTACACAGGACAAGGGTCTGCTCCTAATTGTAGTAAGCAACCAAAAGAGGCATTTAAGACAGAGAAAATTATTATATAGATGTAGTGGATAACTACTATAACTTGAGATTCCTTGAAGAAATGTTTTGTTTTGTTTTGTTTTGTTTTTGGAAAGAGAGTAAGAGCCAAAGAGAGGTGTAAACTGGAGACTAGAACATACACCATCATGTATTTCAAGAGTGTCCTGAGGACATTTCCTCATGAGGGACCTGGGTCTGTGAATCTGTTTCATTAGAAAACAGTCTCTCTGGTCGCCAAACTGTGGAAAGAACCAAGATGCCCTTCAACGGATGAATGGATAAGGAAGATGTGGTCCTTATACACTATGGAGTATTATGCCTCCATCAGAAAGGACGAATACCCAACTTTTGTAGCAACATGGGCGGGACTGGAAGAGATTATGCTGAGTGAAATTAAGTCAATCAGAGAGAGTCAGTTATCATATGGTTTCACTTATTTGTGGAGCATAACAAATAACATGGAGGACATGGGGAGATGGAGAGGAGAAGGGAGTTGAGGGAAATCGGAAGGGGAGGTGAACCATGAGAGACTATGGACTCTAAAAAACAACCTGAAGGTTTTGAAGGGGCTGAGGGTGGGAGGTTGGGGGAACCAGGTGGTGGATATTAGGGAGGGCACGTATTGCATGGAGCACTGGGTGTGGTGCAAAAACAATGAATACTGTTACACTGAAAAGAAATTAAAAAACAAAACAGTCTCTCCCAATGTGCTTGCTCAGGGAATGTGCTTAAAGAAATGCAGACAAGAGCCAGGGAACATGAAGCAGCTTGTATGGATTCCATAATGCCCCTGGCACCCCTTCCCTCCCACCTCCTCTTTGTGTTTCTGTCAGTCTCTGAGCTCCTTCCAAACTCCAAAACAAAAGTTCCATCTCATGTTTCCTGAGTGAACTTCTGTCAAGTCCAACAATCCATTCCCTGAAGAGCAGGCTGTCTTGCTTTCCCAGCCAGCCCCACCCACTCTCCTTAGTCTTGCAGATCATTGTGCTCCCTCCTCTGTCTCTAAGAATGGTACTGACCTCACTCTGGATCCTCCCTTTTCAAAACATTTTTTCAAGGCAGTAACTTCCACTGGTTTCCATGGTAGGGGGTTAATACTCCAGCCAGTCAGGAAGTTGGCCTTTGGTCTCTACTGATAGCTTCAGAGACAGTTTGGATATCAATTGCTTTGCTAGAAGTTTGGTAAAGACTTGAGAGGAAGGCTAATGATGCCACTAAATAATCATTTTCAAGTTCTCAAAATTTCAGAGACATGGAATGTAAATACAACATCTCCAGAGATTATATCAATCCTCTAAATCCAAGCACAGCTCTTTCTTGTTCCCACAGCATATACTCTTGTCCTCCTTAAAATTTCAAGACAGGAATCTCCAGAGTCATTCAAATGAGTGGCTCTAAAACGAAAAAGTGTAAAGATTTTTGAATAGCTGGGCTTCCCCAGAGTTTCTGAATTCCTAACTCAAGCAGCCCTAGACTCTGGTAGGGAACAGTCAGAAATAAAAGAATAGAGGTTTTGAGTTCAGAGCGAGAGTTTGAAATAGCAGTAAGTGTAGTGCATGTGTAACCAGCACTTCCATCATGGAAACAGTTCAGAAAAACGTAGGAAACAGTAAACAAAATGAAAGCCCCATAAAAACTGGGACTGAGTCTCATGTTCAAGGGTAAAAAAAAAAAAAAATAGTTCACAAAATCAAATGAAATATGTAATTTTCCCATTTTCTTTTTTGTTTGTGCCTTGTCTAGAGGACTATGTCCAAATATGGTCTGTCATTTATTATTTCAACAAATAAAAAGCTCCCTATTCATTTAGTACTATGGATAAAGCAAAGAAAAACAAAACCTCCTCCACTCATGTTGCTTATATTTTTTCAGTAGGAAGCAAAAAATAAACACATTGGTAATAAATGTGTGTGTGTGCGTGTGTGTGTGTTAGATTTGCAATCAGTGCTACAGAGA
The DNA here is from genome assembly GCF_922984935.1 of Meles meles. NCBI lineage: Eukaryota > Metazoa > Chordata > Mammalia > Carnivora > Mustelidae > Meles > Meles meles. The sequence goes on from NC_060072.1 coordinate 64,315,931, forward strand.
AAAGGAAAGCAAGAAAAATGTAGGATGTGCTCACAGTGGGTGTTGTGACTTTAAAATGGGTGGTCCAAGACAGACTCCTTTTCACATTGTTGCGCAACCCTCTCTAACATCCAACTCCAGAACTTGTTCATCTTCCTCATCTGAAACTCTGTATCCATTAAGCAGTAGCTCCCCATTCATCCCTTTCCACAGCCCTGTCAACCACCATTCTACTTCAAGTCCCTATGAATTTAACAAATCAAGGTTCCTCATATGAGTGGAATCATACAATATCATCCTTTTGTGACACACTTATTTCACTTGTCATAATGTCTCCAAGGTTCATTTATATTGTAGCTGATGTCAAAATATCCTTTCTCTTAAAGGCTGAATAATATTCCATTGTGTGTATATCTCACATCCAGGTTATCTGTTTATCCACTGATGGGCATGCTGGTTATTTTAACTATTAGCTGTTATGAATAATGCTGTTATGAATATGGTACACATATATCTTTTTGAGGCTCTGCCTTCCTTGAGATATATACCCAGAAGTAGAATTGCTGGATCACATGGTAATTGTATATGTAATTTTTTGAGTAGTCACCTGACTGTTTTTCTACAGTGGCTGCCCCATTTTACATTCTCACCAGCAATGCACAAGGGTCCCATTTTCTCCACCACTTCACCAACACTCATTATCCTCTCTTTTCTTAATAGTAGCCATTGTAATGAGATTAACAAGGCCCTTGGCTGGTTTGGAGAAATAACAAGGAGTCCTGGGGGGTCAGGACAAAGTGAGTGATGGGAAAGCAGTAGGGGGTGAATTCAGAGAGAAAGCAGGAACCCAGATCCTTCACAGAGGGTCTGAGAATCACTGTGAAGACTTTGGCTGTTACTCTGGGTGTGATGAAAATCCTAGAAAAACTGAGAGTTGCACATGCTGTATACCAATTTTCATATTCCTTGAACTAAGTATTGGGGTCTAAGGAAAGCCCTCCTCCAGAGTTTGAAAAGAAGGCTTGGAAACAAGTTACACAGACCTCTCAGTAGACGTCTGGTGCTTCTGACAACACAATGAGGACTGAACAAACTGTGTGCTTCCATATGCTTCCCTCCCTAGATGCCAAAGAAGAAATGCCATATAGCCACCCATGGGACAGTAACATGACAAATTGCTTTCACTGAAGCTATTCACTATCTGGATTGTCTCTGGACAGGCCTCCATCACTTGAAAATCAAACAAAAGTCATTTTAGTATTATCCACTGTTTTAGGTTATGCCCACTAATATTGTGGATAACCAAGAGCTGACATGGAGATAAACAGTGCTTTTTTCTGGAATTTGGTGAAATTAAAGACATGAATAGGTAGACTCTCAGAAAGGGGACAGAAACCATGTGAATCAGGCACTCACAAGTGAGAATTAAATAGATGATTTCAGACCCAAGCCCCAGATGTCTCAGGAAGGACTGTCAGAAATGTCTGAAATATTCAGAGCTAGAGAGAAACAGATCCTCAAAGGGAAGCCTGAAAACATTTTTCTGTGAGGCAAAAAAATACCTCGCATAAACTCACTTCCCCTGGGCAAGAGAGATGAAAGCTTCTACATCCAAATAGAAGTCCAAGGAGTTATACAGTTGCTCAACAACAAATACTCTGGAGTGAATGGCTGCCCAAGCACTAAATATGAATGTTAGAAAATATATGCTTATGTGTGTAGAGGGAGGTGGTGGGAGATGGAGGGTAGAGAAGGACAGAATCATGGGCTATCCCAATTGGGAAAGGAGGACAGACAGAAGTCAATTTTCACTATGACATACTTAGGATTCACATGTGGATTGGGGAGGGAAGAATAGTAAAATCTAGAAACCAAAATAAGTAATTTCTCTCAGAAAGGCAACAGGCTATGGACTCCTGATTTCTGTGTGCTATTTCTTTCCAGCTAAGGACCACCTTTTTCATCCTCCACTCTCAACATAGTATGATCACAGCAGACTCCCAGGGTAAAGAGACTCGACAGTTTGCCTCACATCATATTCCCCATCTTATTTCCCTTTTCTGTGGGCTCTTTATAGAGGTCTTGGGTTACCTTCAACCTTCAAACAGGTATTATAAAAATGATATATAATATAGGAGAAGGCTGCTCATTCTCCTTTCCTCAAGTAGAGAAATTATAGATCTAGTAGCAGCAAAAGTCTAATGTCATTCATCATTCATTCTTTCAAAAAATATTAAACACTGGGGCATCTGGGTAGCTCAGTGGGTTGAAGCCTCTGCCTTCGGCTCAGGTCGTGATCCCAGGGTCCTGGGATAGAGCCCCACATTGGGCTCTCTCTCTCTCCTGGGGTCACAGGAAGACCAGGGGTGCCTGAGTGCAGCAGAGGTTCCCAGGTATTGGAGCAAGGAAGTCAGTTGCAAAGAGTGGGATCTCAGCTCAGGGTTCACATAAACCACAAACTGACATAGTTGGGCAACTGCTTCCTACAGGGGCCCAACAAGCAGCAGGGCCGGCAAGACCCACCTTGCTCCCCTGGGAGTAGTGTGAGTCTCAGGAGAAGTCTACAGGGTTTGGAGACTTGAAACATGGTCCTGTGACTGAGATAGAAATGCTCAGTCACAGGCTGGGTAAGTATGGAGTGCAGCCAGAGACAAGGGAGAGAAGAGTGACTGACTGCTTTTCTCTGAGGGCTCATGGAGGATTAGGGGCCCAAATTTTTGGCTCCAGGCCAGAGATTGGGAGGCTACCATTTTCATTCTCATCCTCTAAAGCAGGTGGAAAGCCTTCAGAGAACAAACAGAGCAGATCACTTAGCATGCCCCCTCACAAGGGCAGTACAATTCCACCTGGGGCAAAGACTCCTGAGAATCTATGCAAGGGGGCCCTCCCCCAAGAAGATCAGCAAGAAGATGCAGCCAAGACAAAGTTTACCAATCAATGATAACTGCAAAACTCTAGCACTAGCAGAATTCAAAACATAGAATTCATGGCTTTTTTCCAATGATTCTTTCATCTTTCAACTTTAATTTTTTTATTTTTTCTTTCCCTTTTAAACCAATTTCTTATTTTATAAACTACTTTTTTATCTTTTTTAATTTGCATTTTTACAGTTACACTCTATCCTTTCATTGTATTTAATCTTATTTTTGTGTGTGTAAATATATATTTTTTTCTTTCTTTACAATTTTGAGATGCAGTTTCTTCTAACAGATAAAAATACACCCAAAACCTAGTGTATGGTTCTGGTTCTATTCACTGTCTAATCAAATTCTCTTTCTTGTGGTTGCTTGGTTTTTTTATTCTTTTTTTTTTCTTTTTCTTCCTTTTTAAAATTTATTTCTTTTTTATTTTATTAAAGTCTTTTTAAATTTTCATCTTTTTTAAAAGGTTTATTTATTTGACAAAGAGAGAGAGAGATCACAAGTAGGCAGAGAGGCAGTCGGGGGGCGGGGAGCAGTCTCCCAGCTGAGCAGAGAGCCCAATGTGGGGCCTGATCCCACCTGAGATCAGGGCCTGAGCTGAAGGGAGAGACTTAACCACTGAGCCACCTGGGCACCTCAATTTTCATCTTTATAGTTACAGTCTATCCCAATGTATTTAATTTTGGTTTTGTACATAGAAGTTTTTCTTTCCTTATCATTTTGAGATGTAGTTTCTTCTAACAAACTGACCAAAATACACTCATATAATAGTGTATTCCTCTCCTCAGTTACCCTGTCTGTTTATATCCCTTCCCTTTTTTGTTGTTGTTTATTTTTTCATGTCTTTTTTTTATATCAGCCAAAACTGAGTTTTATTTTTCTTAATTAAATTTTATTTTTTCAGTGTTCTAAGATTCTTTGTTTATGCACCACACCCAGTGCTCCATGCAATACATGCCCTCCTTAATACCCCCCACCAGGCTCACCCATCTCCCCCATCTTTCCCTTCCAAAACCCTCAGTATGTTTCTCAGAGTCCACGGTCTCTCATGGTTCATCTCCTGCTCCAATTTCCCCCAACTCACTTCTCCTCTCCATCTCCCCATGTCCTCTGTGTTATTCCTTATGCTCCATAAGTAAGTGAAACCGTATGATAATTGACTTTCTCTGCTTGACTTATTTTCTTGTCTTTTAATATCCAGTTTTACAGTTCTATTCTACACATATATATTTTCTTTCTTTAGAATTTTGACACCTAGTTTTCTAAAAACCAAAACAAAATACACACAGAATCCAGAGTATTGCTCTATTCTGCTCACCGTTTTGATTATATTCACTCTCTTTTTTTTTTTCTTTTCCCCAGTTTCAGGTCCCGTCTTATTTGTTTAGTGTATATTTCTCTGGGATAGTTGTTGCCACTTTTAATACATTGCTCACTTGTTCATCTCTTGTTCTCTGGAAAGAATGAAAAGATGGAAACATGAAAAAACATGAAAAAAGAGAACAAGAGGAAGTACTGACAGTCAGTGACCTAATCAATATAGACATACATAAGATGTTGGAACTAGAGTTCAGAATAATGATTATACAGATACTAGTTGACCTTGCAAAGTACAGAAGACATTAGAGAATCCCTTTCTGGAGAAATAAAAGAACTAAAATCTAACCAAGTCAAAATTAAAAAGACTGTTAATAGATGCAATTAAAAATGGAAGCTCTACCTGCTAGGATAAATGGGGCAGAAGAGAGAATTAAGGATGTAGAAGACCAAATGATGAAGAATAAAGAAGCTGAGAAAAGGATAAACAAGTACTGGATCACAAGGGGAGAATTTGAGAGATAAGTGATACCATAAGATGAAAAAATCGAAATGGAAGAAAAAGTTCCAAGCTCTTTTTATGAGTCCAGCATTACCTTGATCCCAATACTAGAAAAAGACCCCACCAAAAAAGGAACATTAAAGACCAATATCACTGATGAACATGGATGCAAAAATTCTCACCAAAATATTAGCCAATGGGATCCAACAGTATGATAAAAAGATTATTTACCATGACCAAGCAAGATTTATTCCTGGGCTCCAAGGATGGTTCAACAACCACAAATCAAGAAATGTGATAAAACTACATAAATAAAAGAAAGGGCTAGAACCATATAATCCTCTCAACAGATGCAGAAAAAGCATTTGACAAAGTACAGCATTCTTTCTTAATTAAAACTCTTCACAGTGTAGGGATAGAAGGAATATGCCTCAATGTCATAAAAGCCATCTATGTAAAGCCCAGAGTGAATATCATTCTCAATGGGGAAAAACTGAGAGCTTTCCCCCAAGGTCAAGAACACAGCAGGAATGTCCACTATTAGCACCACTATTGAATATAGTACTAGAAGTCTATACACTATACTATATATATATATATACTATACCTCAGCAATCAGACATCAAAAAGAAATAAAAGACATCCTAATTGACAAAGAAGAAGCCAAACTCTCAATCTGAGCAAATGACATAATGCCTTATGTGGTAAACTCAAAGACTCCATCCCAAAATTGCTAGAACTCATACAGGAATTTAGCAAAGTGGCAGGATATAAAATCAAAGCACTGAAATCTGTAGCATTCCTATACAGGAACAATGAGACGAGAGAAAGAGAAATTAAGGAGTTGATCTCATTTACAATTGCACCCAAAACTATAAGATACCTAAAAGTAAACCTAACCAAAGAGGAAAAGGATCTGTACGCAGAAAACTATAGAACACTCATGAAAGAAATTGAGAAATACACAAAGAAATGGAAAAATATTACACACTCATGAATTGGAAGAACATATATTGTTAAAACGTCTATGCTACCTAGAACAGTGTACACATTCAATGCAATCCCTAGCAAAATATCAACTTTTTTCACAGAACTGGAACAAATAATCTTAAATATGTATAGAAACAGAAAAGACCCTGAATAGCGAAAGCAATGTTGAAAAAGAAAACCAAACCTGATGGCATCAAAGTCTTGGACTTCAAGCTCTATTACAAAGCTGTAATCATCAAGACAGTATGGTACCAGCACAAAAACAGACACATAGATCAATAACAGAAAATAGAGAACCCAGAAATGAACTCTGGACTCTATGTCCAACTAATCTTTAACAAAGCAGGAAAGAATATCCAATGGTAAAAAGACAGTTCCCTCAACAAATGGTGGTGGAAAATCAGACAGCCACATGTAGAGGAAAGAAACTGGATCATTTCCTTATACCATCCACAAAAATAGACTCAAAATGGATGAAAGACCTCAATCTGAGACAGGAGTCCATCAAAATCATTGAGGAGAACACAGGCAGCAACCTCTGTGCCCTCAGCTGAGGCAAGTTCTTGATAGAGATCTCTCCAAAGTCAGGGAAACAAGGGCAAAAACTAACTATTGGGACCTCATCAAGATAAAAATTTGGGGGGCGCCTGGGTGACTCAGTGGGTTAAGCCTCTGCCTTTAACTCAGGTCATGGTCTCAGGGTCCTGGGATCAAGCCCAGCATCAGGCTTTCTGCTCAGTAGGGAGTCTGCCTCCCCCCTTCTCTCTGCCTGCCTCTCTTCCTACTTATGATCTCTCTCTCTGTGTTAAATAAATAAATAAAATCTTTTTTTAAAAAAAAGATTAAAACTTTTGCACAGCAAAGGAAAGAGTTGACAAAACCAAAACAACTGACAGAAAGGCAGAAGATACTTGCATATGACATATCAGGTAAAGGGGTCGTATCCAAAATCTATGAAGAATTTATCAAACTCAACACCCAAAGAATGAATAAACCAATCAAGAAATGCTCAGAAGACATGAACAGACATTTCTCCAAAGAAGACATACAGATGGCCAACAGAAACATGAAAAAATGCTCAAAATCACTCATCATCAGAGAAATAGAAATCAAACCACATGAGATACTACCACACGGCAGTCAGAATGGCTAAAATTAACAAGTCAGGAACCAACAGATGTTGATGAGGATGCGGAGAAAGGGGAATCCTCCTATACTGTTGGTAGGAATGCAAGCTGGTGCAGCCACTCTAGAAAGAGCATGGAGGTTCCTCAAAAAGTTGAAATTAGAGCTACCCTATGACCTAGCAATTGCACTACTGGGTATTTACCCCAAAGATATAAATGTAGTAATCCAATGGGACACCTAAACCCCAGTGTTCATAGCAGCAATGTCCACAATAGCCAAATAATGGAAAGAGTCCAGATATCCATTGACACTTGAATGGATAAAGAAGATGTAGTATATGCATATGTGTACACACACACACACACGCACACACACACAATGGAATATTAAACAGGCATCAAAAAATGCTATCTTGAAAGTAGAAGGTATTCTGCTAAGCTAAATAAGTCAATCAGAGAAACATGATTATCATATGATCTTGCTCATATGTGGAATTTAAGAAACAAAATGGAGGATCATAGGGGAACAAAGGAAAAAATGGAACAAGATAAAGCCAGAGAGGAAGACAAACTATATGAGACTCTTAATCATAGGAAACAAACTGAGGGTTGCTGGAGGGATGGGGGATGGAGTGATGGGGTAACTGGGTGATGGACAGTAACAGGGCATGTGATGTACTGAACACAGGGTGTTATGTAAGACAGATGAATTGCAGAAATAATCATCACGACCAATGAACATCAGGCACCATTATACCTCTTTGTCTATTTTGGATCACCTCACCATATTTTTTAAGTTATTAACAAATATGAATTTGACATAAGGAACAATGGCTATTGTGAACATGTTAGTCATACAGGAAGCTCCACAGATAAGATAAAGGATTGCCTTTCTATTTTAGTTTCAAACAAAGAAAACCCAAAGTATGTCCAGAAACAAGGGGATTGCAAAGCAGCCTCTAAGGACTTCACTCCAAGAAATTACATAAGAGTTTTCAATAAATCTAAGGAATTCCAACTGAAGTCATTGGCTTCAGATATTTGGAGATCACCAGCCTAGCCCTCACTTAAATTCAGCTGACATGAAGTCACATAGACTCTTAGCACTTTGTTCATACTTCTTCTACCTAGTATGCAAATACTGCATATCCAGGGCCGACTGCCTGCTATACTACTTGGTCCACCCTCCTGGTCCATCACATTGGTAACTCTAACAACATGCTCTCACCTCTCACTCAGATTCACCCAGTAGCCATCAGAGAGGGTTGCCCTTCCTTGAAATATGATAAAGCCTTATCACATTCTTCCTGACTGCTACAGTGCCCCACACAACTGAAGTGGGAGTACTCTCTACAGACCTTCTGGAAAATGACACTTTGCTCAAGTCTCAAAAAGACACATACAGACACACACTCACATATAACCACTTCCAAACAGGCAGTTTCTTGCTCTCTGTCAAATCCAAACTTCTAAGATCATATTTCTAAGTCTTTCTTTTCACCGTTTTTACCAATTTCCTACTATTAACCTTTTCTGTGGCTCCTGCTGCAACAGGACAAATCTTTCCCCACACGTGCACATCTTGCTGGCATTACATCAACCCTCACACAGACTTCTCTCTCTCCCCAAAAACATTCTTTCCAAACCCTGTTCAACATGACCCTACTTCAAGAAATGGCTGGCCACACCTACAGATAGATATCAGATCTCTCCAGTATGCTCCTCTTGCCCCAGCTCTCCCCTCATTAATGTCCAGTGGCAGAACTCAGGGCCTAGAACTCTGCACTGAAAGAAATACCAGTTAGAGAGGAGGGTAGGAATAGTAGGTGGTGAGGTAGAGTCCAGGAACAGAGCATTTTTTAAATATAATTTTATTTTATTTTTTCAGTGTTCCAAGATTCATTGTTTATGCACCAAGGAGCAGAGCTTCTGCCTGAGGATGCTTCCAGCTTGCCTCTCCCTCCCCAGCTGAAGCCTGAGGTACAAAGAATTACCTGGCCACAGCCAGGGAAGTACACCCAGGGTTTACAGGCCAGATTGACAAAGTCAGAGTCTGACATAAGAACTGAAGTCCAAGTCTCTTTCACCACAACAAACTGAAAGTATAAGGAAAGTAACCCAGAACAGCTCAAAGGGCACTATCTGTGACATTTATTATTTTCTCCATATCATTCCCTTCATGTGTGACAACTGAACAGAGAAACAATGCAGAGTTTTATTCCTTCCACGGCTTTACTTTATTTATAATGCTGTATAGAATAGGATTTCACTTGTTTCAGAAGGATAAGGAAGTATCCTGGTAGTGTAAACTCCCAGAGAAAAGCTGTTTCTGTATTTGCTACCATTTTGCCTGTACTATCTGTAAATAACTATACAGTCTAAGGAGAAATTGGATGGTCTCTCAAGTAGAAACGACACAAGTTTCTAAGTGACAAAGACTGGATTCAATCTGTCAAAACTCAGGTTTCAACTAAGTATAAAGGAATACAAAGGAAAATTCAGGAACTACAGAGATTCTCTGTGCAAAAGAACTCAAGCAAAAGCACCGTTCCTCTTCCCTCAATTTATCAACACCATCACCATTGCCCCCAAAACATCACAGACTCAGTTACATACAGGGCAAGACAGTGGTGGCATATACAGAATTCTCCTCCCTGGGAACTTACAATTTAGTGCTTCATGAATATCTCTCCACCTGCCAAAATAAGTAAAAGATACATAAATTGTAAACCAGGAAGGATATTCCTAAGTAAGAAATGAACAGCCAAGACAAGGACAGATCAAGATCCTACATGGCTTACTAGCTGATAAAAGGTAAGAGTACTAAGGACCACATTTTCCAGTGTTGGCAAGACCAGTGAAATCTTCTGTGCACCATGGGTCAGCCTGAGAAGTCTGTGTGGAAGAGGCAGGAATTACCCCATCGAGACATTGTGTATAACTGTTTCCTCAGAAAACATCAGGTCAAGCTGTATCTTCACCTTGGCCATGATCCAATAAATAGAGCCACTTTAAGCCTTCCTTCCATGCCCCCCACCAAAAACACAAAACAAACTCCACCACACCTCAAGCCAGCAAATCCAGTTTGCCAACTAGATGGATCCAGTTAAGTATTTGCTACAGATACTAATACAGATCAAGATTCTAAGACATAATATTAATAATAATGATAATGATAATAATTCTCAGCCAAGATATGTGCATAAAAGGAAGATATGAACCACTGAAGTAATAATAAATATGTAACTTCCCTCCTAGCACAAGAGAAGTAAAGGTCAGATAACTTTCCAGAACAGTTGAAAAAAAGCTAAAGTATCAAATTCAGCCCATGCTAAAGAAAATAAATATCCCAACTTACCTCTCAGGAGTCTTCTAAAAACAATCTCACCAGATGGATCACTTACCAGGCACCCTCCCACCTAGGACCCTACTTTGTACTACATACTGTTTGCATGCTACTTGGAAGAATCCTTTGTCTCCCTTTCTCAAATAAAAACTCCTTCAGTTAGAACCTGCTTCATGTTATCTCCATGAGGCTAGAAACCCAAATTCTGCAAGTAATACTTACTAGGGGCAACCAGGACTTGAACCTGAGGCATGGCAGCCCCCAAACTGTCTGCCCATAAGACCAAGAGAAAACACAGCAACTTCCTCCAAATCACCTACCTACCTTACCACCCCTATGACCTGTACAAACCCTAACCTGTACCACCCTTACACCTCTCAAATCCCATCCCAGGCTGGCAGAGGCTGAATGCCAAATCACTGAAAACCCATCATGAGGGAGACTAACGTGCTCCACACCAACTGTATATACACCAAATCCATCCACCCCAATGTAGACCCAAATCAATATAGGTATAGACACAAATATTTTACTTTCACCCTACAAAATCATACGAAGGCCCTGCTGAAAGCAACAGTAGGCTGTTATCATTGCTCCATTATCAGATTAAGCAGTCAGATAGCCAGAGGTTCTCTGGAGGCTCTATAGACTTCATATTATCCAGTATCATTCTGGGATAACATCAGAAAAGACAGAGTGAAATGCAGTGTACCTCATTCATGATTTGATACCTTTACAGGATTAGTTTCCATCTGAATCCAGTTCTGGAAATTCTTCACATTTCCATCACACCAAAACAAGAGATCAACTTGACAAATCAGAAGAGCCTGAGCTTCTGCTTCTAGAGGTCTTCAGAAACCAGATGGGTTACCAGGAAGAACCAGAATGAGGTTTTCCAAACAGGAAGCAGATAGAGTTAGGAAAGCCAGGAAGGGCATTCAATTAAGGGAATAGAAAGTGATGGGATAATGAACATTTTTTCATGTGTCTGATAGCCATTTGCATGTCTTCATTGGAGAAGTGTCTGTTCATATCTTCTGCCCATTTTTTGATATGATTATCTGTTTTGTGTGTGTTGAGTTTGAGAAGTTCTTTATAGATCCTGGATATCAACCTTTTGTCTGTACTGTCATTTGCAAATATCTTCTCCCATTCCGTGGGTTGCCTTTTTGTTTTGTTGACTGTTTCCTTTGCTGTGCAGAAGCTTTTGATCTTGATGAAGTCCCAAAAGTTCATTTTTGCTTTTGTTTCCTTGGCCTTTGGAGACATATCTTGAAAGAAGTTGCTGTGGCTAATATTGAAGAGGTTACTGCCTATGTTCTCCTCTAGGATTCTGATAGATTCCTGTCTCATGTTGAGGTCTTTTATCCATTTCGAGTTTAACTTTGTGTACGGTGTAAGAGAATGGTCGAGTTTCATTCTTCTACATATCGCTGTCCACTTTTCCCAGCACCATTTATTGAAGAGACTGTCTTTTTTCCATTGAATATTTTTTCCTGTTTTGTTGAAGATTATTTCACCATAGAGTTGAGGGTCCATATCTGGGCTCTCCACTCTGTTCCACTGGTCTATGTGTCTGTTTTTATGCCAGTACCACGCTGTCTTGGTGATCACAGCTTTGTAGTAAAGCTTGAAACGGGTAACGTGATGCCGCCAGTTTTGTTTTTGTTTTTCAACATTTCCTTAGCAATTCGGGGTCTCTCCTGATTCCATACAAATTTTAGGATTATTTGCTCCACCTCTTTGAAAAATATCGGTGGAATTTTGATCGGAATGGCATTAAAAGTATAGATTGCTCTAGGCAGTCAGGGAGATTCAAATTAAAACAACATTGAGATACCACCTGAAACCAGTTAGAATGGCCAAAATTAGCAAGACAGGAAACAACGTGTGTTGGAGAGGATGTGGAGAAAGGGGAACCCTCTTACACTGTTGGTGGGAATGCAAGTTAGTGCAGCCACTTTGGAGAACAGTGTGGAGATTCCTGAAGAAATTAAGAATAGAGCTTCCCTATGACCCTACAGTTGCACTGCTGGGTATTTATCCCAAAGATACAGATGTAGTGAAAAGAAGGGCCATCTGTACCCCAATGTTTATAGCAGCAATGGCTACGGTCGCCAAACTGTGGGAAGAACCAAGATGCCCTTCAACGGATGAATGGATAAGGAAGATGTGGTCCATATACACAATGGAGTATTATGCCTCCATCTGAAAGGATGAATACCCAACTTTTGTAGCAACATGGACGGGACTGGAAGAAATTATGCTGAGCGAAATAAGTCAAGCAGAGAGAGTCAAGTATCATATGGTCACACTTATTTGTGGAGCATAACAAAGAACATGGAGGACATGGGGAGATGGAGAGGAGAGGGAGTTGAGGGAAACTGGAAGGGGAGATGAACCATGAGAGACTATGGACTCTGAAAAACAACCAGAGGATTTTGAAGGGGGGGCGGTGGGAGGTTGAGGAACCAGGTGGTGGGTAATAAGGAGGGCACGTACTGCATGAAGCACTGGGTGTGATGCCAAAACAATGAACACTGTTATGCTGTAAATAAACAAATGAAAAAAAAAAAAGAAAGTGATGGGATACATGGATATCAACAGTGAAAATCACTTTTTTTTCTATTTCCCCCTATGATTCTCTGCTCCATTTTCTCAATCCTGAATCGTACCAAGACAAAGCACCTAACTGAAGTCCTCAGGAGAAAGCAGTAGAGCATAATCCATCTGTCTGTCCATCCAATTTTCCAAACTAGAGCTATAATGTAGGGGAGCACTGATCCACAGTCTTTTTTTCCCAAGAAGCCTTACTAAACAGATTTGTTTTTCCCCCAAATACTTCCTTTCTTTGTAAGAACAGAATCCAGAAATCCATCCAGTTGTCCCATCCATCACTATATTCTGTCTCTACTTTGAGACTAGCAGTTGTGTGTGGTCAGTGCCCATGGCTCCTTCTTCCATGTACCTTCTCCCAATACATCCCCTCTAATACACTGCACACAAGACGGCTTAGGAAAGGCCAACTGTCTCTCTGGATATCTTCCTTCATAACTTCAATGTGTCCTTCTAACCTCCTGTGAAAGTACTCACCTATCTCAGTCTCTCCATCCTGTCTCACCAGGCTTGGCTTCATTCCTGAAATAGCCCTCAGTGGCTGCTCCATACCACCATCTCCCTTAGAAAGTTAATTGTTTTGTTTTGTTGCAGGAAAAATACCAGATGATCTCAGTCATATGAAAGTTGTATTCACCTCAAAGTCGTGAGCTCTTCTCCAAATATAGATCCAAACAACTTCTCTACTAAGACTCACCTGCCTCACCCAGCTCAGGCAACATAATCTACAAGGAAGAATCTCTTCCACCACTTTTTTTAAAATTAACATATAATGTGTTATTTGCTTCAGGGGTACAGGTCTGTGATTCATCAGTCTTACAAAATTCACAGTACTCACCATAGCACATACCCTCCAGTGTCCATCACCCAGCCACCCATCCCTCCCAACCCCTCCCCTTTCTAAGGACATTCTGTATCCCTCTTCCTAGTTCTTTCTCATTGCCACTCTTTTTTTGTGATTTCTGTGACAATCAAAGAAAGAAAAGGACAAGGATAAACTAAATGAATATCAACCAAAAATCATATTTATCAATTTGGAATATACTTAGTGAAGAAATTGGCCTTTCCATGTGTATTGTTTTAACTAAGATTAAAATGAATCTGCCCTCTGGAGGCACATAATACATGTCACTTGATAATGAAGAGAACTAGCCCAAGAACTGCTAGAGGGCAGGAGAAAGACAACCTGGAAATTAACATTTGCCACATGTAATCAAAATAACAGGTGTCCTGCATGGATAAGAGTTGTCTGGGCTTCTGGTGTTGGGGTGCTGCCCACAGTGTCCATGGCAGTAGCAAGGCGGACAGGGTAGAGAACAGTTTAAGGGTGAAGGGCCTTCCAAATTAAAGGAGCTGTAAATATGTTTTGTGATAACAGCAAACTGCCTCTTGGTGACTTAGCATTTTAATGACCATGAGGCAGCCACACCCCAAGAGACCATGATAATCTTTCCTCCTACAGCATGACGTGGTCTATAATGAATCCCCACCATAACATTTTTAAATTAGATCAGAAAGGTGAGAAGATACACCTTCAGTGGCTATAAAAATAGATATTTAGCTCCTTGAGCCTGGAGGGAGAAGACCCCAAATCCTTTCTGGTGATGGGGAGCCCCCTTATTACACTGGACCTGCTATTCTGCAAAGTACACACCAAAGTCCTCCCACAGAGACTTTCAGACTCTCCAATGGTAAAAGAGGCAGAAAATGAAGGAGGCAGTAAAGCCCAGTGGAAAAAATCTTCATTCATTCCAGGAACATGTGAAAGCATACTGTGTGCCTATGGGAAAACAAAGATGAAGAAAGCAAGCTCTGCACCAGGTCATAAAGGAAAGACTAGGCAGGAGGACAGGGCCTAGAGGTGGGAAGGACCCCAGAGGAAAAGCAGCAAGGAATAACCTCTCCCTACTCATAGTTTGCTTATCAGAGCTGAGAACATTTCTGGGCTGGAGGAGAACAGAGTGTAGGCCTCCATATCACTCTGACCCCAGTAAACCTACCTGCCCTTCCCAAACTCAAATGGTACTGGTCTACATCCCCAAGCCAAGGTCTAGCTCTGGTGCCACGAAATATCCTCCGCTCCAACCCCACAGTGCTTCTATAGCCAGAGGCATTCCAAGACCAGTCTTCTTCCTTCCCACACCAATCTCAGTTTTCCTGCCAACTCTACGAACAGGAGAAATCACTTACCCATGGGCTTCTTCTGCCTCAGAGGAGAATCACTTAAGAAGGAAGGGCAAGCCAAACCCAGGAAGAGGGAAGGAGCTGGGCCAGACAGAGCAGGAGCAGGAGTGGAGCTCAAAAGGTGCCCTCAGGATATTGAGGTCCTGGGTAGGTGGGGCCCTCATGGAGGAGGAGCCTCAGGAGAGTGAGTACTAATAAGGCTGGGCCTCTGGAGTTGGGGCCAAAGCGCTTCAGAAGTGGCCTGGGAAGGATGGGACAGTAGGAAGGAGATGGTTTAGTTAGAATCCTGGAGGAAGGGGAGGAGTTAAGATGGCGGAAAAGTAGCAGCTTGAGACTACATCAGGTAACAGGAGATCAGCTCGATAGCTTATCTAAACATTGCAAACACCTACAAATCCAACGGGAGAGCGAAGAGAAAAAGAACAGCAACTCTAGAAACAGAAAATCAACCACTTTCTGAAAGGTAGGACTGGCGGAGAAGTGAATCTAAAACGACGGGAAGATAGACCGCGGGGGGAGGGGCTGGCTCCCGGCAAGCGGCGGAGCAACGGAGCACAAAATCAGGACTTTTAAAAGTCTGTTCCACTGAGGGACATTGCTCCAGGGGCTAAACCGGGGTAAAGCCCACGCGGGGCCAGCGTGGCCCCAGGCCCCGCAGGGTCACAGAAGGATCGGGGGTGTCAGAGTGTCGGAGAGCTCGCAGGTATTAGAACGGAGAAGCCGGCTGCAGAGACAGAGCCGAGGACTGAACTCTCAGCTCGGGGTTACCTTGAACCGGTCGCGGGCTGGATGAGCTTGGAGCGCGGCTAGAGGCTGGGGATACGGGAGTGATTGGGTGCTGTCCTCTGGGGGCGCACTGAGGAGTGGGGCCCCAGGCTCTCGACTCCTCCGGGTCGGAGACTGGGAGGCCGCCATTTTCATTCCCGTCCTCCGGAACTCTACGGAAAGCGTTCAGGGAACAGAAGCTCCCAAAAGCGAACCCGAGCCGATTACTTAGTCCGGCCGCCGGTAAGGGCGGTGCAATCCCGCCTCGGGCAAAGACACTTGAGAGTCACTACAACAGGCCCCTCCCCCAGAAGATCAACAAAATATCCAGCCAGGACGAAGTTCATCTATCAAGGAGAAAGCAGATTCAATTCCTAAGACAGCAGAGCAATTCCAGAGGAGGAGAAAGCAAAGCACGGAACTCATGGCTTTCTCCCCATGATTCTTTAGTCTTGCGGCTACTTCAATTTTTTTTTCTTTTTTCAATTTTTTTTTCTTTTTTCAATTTTTTTTTCTTTTTTCTTTTTTCTTCTTCTACTAAATTTTTTAAAACTTTTACCCTTTTCTTTTTTAACGTTTTTTGACTAGTTCATCTAAATATATATATTTTTTCTTTCTTTTTTATATTTTTTATTTGTTTTATTTTTTAAATTTTTTTCTTTTCTTTTTTTTTTTTTTCAGAACCTGTTTTTATGCCCTATCCCCCCCCCCACAATTTGGGGTCTCTTCTGATTTGGTTACAGCGCATTTTTCCGGGGTCTTTGCCACGCTTTTAGCAGTTTATTTGCTCCTTCATACCCTCTTATCTGGACAAAATGACAAGGTGGAAAAAATCACCACAAACAAAAGAACAAGACACAGTACCAAAGGCTAGGGACCTAATCAACACAGACATTGGTAATATGTCAGATCAAGAGTTCAGAATGACGATTCTGAACATTCTAGCCGGGCTCGAAAAAGGCATGGAAGATATTAGAGAAACCCTCTCTGGAGATATTAAAGCCCTTTCTGGAGAAATTAAAGAACTAAAATCTAACCAAGTTGAAATCAAAAAAGCTATTAATGAGGTTCAATCAAAAATGGAGGCTCTCACTGCTAGGATAAATGAGGCAGAAGAAAGAATTAGTGATATAGAAGACCAAATGACAGAGAATAAGGAAGCCGAGCAAAAGAGGGACAAACAGCTACTAGACCATGAGGGGAGAATTCGAGAGATAAGTGACACCATAAGACGAAACAACATTAGAATAATTGGGATTCCAGAAGAAGAAGAAACAGAGAGGGGAGCAGAAGGTCTATTGGAGAGAATCATTGGAGAGAATTTCCCTAATATGGCAAAGGGAACAAGCATTAAAATCCAGGAGATGCAGAGAACCCCCCTCAAAGTCAACAAGAATAGGTCCACACCCCGTCACCTAATAGTAAAATTTACAAGTCTTAGTGACAAAGAGAAAATCCTGAAAGCAACCCGAGAAAAGAAGTCTGTAACATACAATGGTAAAAATATTAGATTGGCGGCAGACTTATCCACAGAGACCTGGCAGGCCAGAAAGAGCTGGCATGATATATTCAGAGCACTCAACGAGAAAAACATGCAGCCAAGAATACTCTATCCAGCTAGGCTATCATTGAAAATAGAAGGAGAGATCAAGAGCTTCCAGGACAAACAAAAACTGAAAGAATTTGCAAACACCAAACCAGCTCTACAGGAAATATTGAAAGGGGTCCTCTAAGCAAAGAGAGAGCCTAAAAGTAGTAGATCAGAAAGGTACAGAGACAATATACAGTAACAGTCACCTTACAGGCTAATAATGGCCCTAAATTCATATCTCTCAATAGTTACCCTGAATGTTAATGGGCTAAATGCCCCAATCAAAAGACACAGGGTATCAGAATGGATAAAAAAACAAAAACCATCAATATGTTGCCTACAAGAAACTCGTTTTAGACGCGAAGACACCGCCAGATTTAAAGTGAGGGGGTGGAAAACAATTTACCATGCTAATGGGCATCAGAAGAAAGCTGGGGTGGCAATCCATATATCAGATCAATTAGATTTTAAGCCAAAGACTATAATAAGAGATGAGGAAGGACACTATATCCTACTCAAAGGGTCTGTCCAACAAGAAGATCTAACAATTTTAAATATCTATGCCCCTAACGTGGGAGCAGCCAACTATATCAACCAATTAATAACAAAATCAAAGAAACACATCAATAATAATACAATAATAGTAGGGGACTTGAACACTCCCCTCACTGAAATGGACAGATCATCCAAGCAAAAGATCAACAAGGAAATAAAGGCCTTAAATGACACACTGGACCAGATGGACATCACAGATATATTCAGAACATTTCATCCCAAAGCAACAGAATACACATTCTTCTCTAGTGCACATGGAACCTTCTCCAGAATAGATCACATCCTGGGTCACAAATCAGGTCTCAACCGGTATCAAAAGATTAGGATTATTCCCTGCATATTTTCAGACCACAATTCCCTGAAGCTAGAACTCAATCACAAGAGGAAAGCTGGAAAGAATCCAAATACATGGAGACTAAACAGCATCCTTCTAAAGAATGAATGGGTTAACCAGGAAATTAAAGAAGAATTGAAAAAATTCATGGAAACAAATGATAATGAAAACACAACAGTTCAAAATCTGTGGGACACAGCAAAGGCAGTCCTGAGAGGAAAATATATAGCGGTACAAGCCTTTCTCAAGAAACAAGAAAGGTCCCAAGTACACAACCTAACCCTACGCATAAAGGAGCTGGAGAAAGAACAAGAAAGAAACCCTAAACCCAGCAGGAGAAGAGAAATCATAAAGATCAGAGCAGAAATCAATGAAATAGAAACCAAAAAAACAATAGAAAAAATCAATGAAACTAGGAGCTGGTTCTTTGAAAGAATCAATAAGATTGATAAACCCCTGGCCAGACTCATCAAAAAGAAAAGAGAAAGGACCCAAATCAATAAAATCATGAATGAAAGAGGAGAGATCACAACTAACACCAAAGAAATACAGACAATTATAAGAACATACTATGAGCAACTCTACGCCAACAAATTGGACAATCTGGAAGAAATGGATGCATTCCTAGAGACATATAAACTACCACAACTGAACCAGGAAGAAATAGAAAACCTGAACAGGCCCATAACCAGTAAGGAGATTGAAACGGTCATCAAAAATCTCCAAACAAACAAAAGCCCAGGGCCAGACGGCTTCCCAGGGGAATTCTACCAAACATTTAAAGAAGAACTAATTCCTATTCTCCTGAAACTGTTCCAAAAAATAGAAATGGAAGGAAAACTTCCAAACTCATTTTATGAGGCCAGCATCACCTTGATCCCAAAAGCAGACAAGGATCCCACCAAAAAAGAGAACTACAGACCAATATCCTTGATGAACACAGACGCAAAAATTCTCGCCAAAATACTAGCCAATAGGATTCAACAGTACATTAAAAGGATTATTCATCACGACCAAGTGGGATTTATTCCAGGGCTGCAGGGTTGGTTCAACATCCGCAAATCAATCAATGTGATAGAACACATTAATAAAAGAAAGAACAAGAACCATATGATACTCTCAATAGATGTTGAAAAAGCATTTGACAAAGTACAACATCCCTTCCTGATCAAAACTCTTCAAAGTGTAGGGATAGAGGGCACATACCTCAATATTATCAAAGCCATCTATGAAAAACCCACCGCAAATATCATTCTCAATGGAGAAAAACTGAAAGCTTTTCCGCTAAGGTCAGGAACACGGCAGGGATGTCCATTATCACCACTGCTATTCAACATAGTACTAGAAGTCCTAGCCTCAGCAATCAGACAACAAAAAGAAATTAAAGGCATCCAAATTGGTAAAGAAGAAGTCAAACTATCACTCTTCGCAGATGATATGATACTATATGTGGAAAACCCAAAAGACTCCACTCCAAAACTGCTAGAACTTGTACAGGAATTCAGTAAAGTGTCAGGATATAAAATCAATGCACAGAAATCAGTTGCATTTCTGTACACCAACAACAAGACTGAAGAAAGAGAAATTAAGGAGTCAATCCCATTCACAATTGTACCCAAAACTATAAGATACCTAGGAATAAACCTAACCAAAGAGACTAAGAATCTATACACAGAAAATTATAAAGTACTCATGAAAGAAATTGAGGAAGACACAAAAAAATGGAAAAATGTTCCATGCTCCTGGATTGGAAGAATAAATATTGTGAAAATGTCTATGCTACCTAAAGCAATCTACACATTTAATGCAATCCCTATCAAAACACCATCCATTTTTTTCAAAGAAATGGAACAAATGATCCTAAAATTTATATGGAACCAGAAAAGACCTCGAATAGCCAAAGGAATATTGAAGAACAAAGCCAAAGTTGGTGGCATCACAATTCCGGACTTCAAGCTCTATTACAAAGCTGTCATCATCAAGACAGCATGGTACTGGCACAAAAACAGACACATAGATCAGTGGAACAGAATAGAGAGCCCAGAAATCGACCCTCAACTCTATGGTCAACTAATCTTCGACAAAGCAGGAAAGAATGTCCAATGGAAAAAAGACAGCCTCTTCAATAAATGGTGCTGGGAAAATTGGACAGCCACATGCAGAAAAATGAAATTGGACCACTTCCTTACACCACACACGAAAATAGATTCCAAATGGATGAAGGACCTCAATGTGAGAAAGGAATCCATCAAAATCCTTGAGGAGAATGCAGGCAGCAACCTCTTCGACCTCAGCCGTAGCAACATCTTCCTAGGAACAACGGCAAAGGCAAGGGAAGCAAGGGCAAAAATGAACTATTGGGATTTCATCAAGATCAAAAGCTTTTGCACAGCAAAGGAAACAGTTAACAAAACCAAAAGACAACTGACAGAATGGGAGAAGATATTTGCAAACGACATATCAGATAAAGGGCTAGTATCCAAAATCTATAAGGAACTTAGCAAACTCAACACCCAAAGAACAAACAATCCAATCAAGAAATGGGCAGAGGACATGAACAGACATTTCTGCAAAGAAGACATCCAGATGGCCAACAGACACATGAAAAAGTGCTCCACGTCACTCGGCATCAGGGAAATACAAATCAAAACCACAATGAGATATCACCTCACACCAGTCAGAATGGCTAAAATTAACAAGTCAGGAAATGACAGATGCTGGCGAGGATGTGGAGAAAGGGGAACCCTCCTCCACTGTTGGTGGGAATGCAAGCTGGTCCAACCACTCTGGAAAACAGCATGGAGGTTCCTCAAAATGTTGAAAATAGAACTACCCGATGACCCAGCAATTGCACTACTGGGTATTTACCCTAAAGATACAAACATAGTGATCCGAAGGGGCACGTGTACCCGAATGTTTATAGCAGCAATGTCTACAATAGCCAAACTATGGAAAGAACCTAGATGTCCATCAACAGATGAATGGATAAAGAAGAGGTGGTATATATACACAATGGAATACTATGCAGCCATCAAAAGAAATGAAATCTTGCCATTTGCGACGACGTGGATGGAACTAGAGCGTATCATGCTTAGTGAAATAAGTCAATCGGAGAAAGACAACTATCATATGATCTCCCTGATATGAGGACGTGGAGAAGCAACATGGGGGGGTAGGGGGATAGGAGAATAATAAATGAAACAAGATGGGATTGGGAGGGAGACAAACCATAAATGACTCTTAATCTCACAAAACAAACTGGGGGTTCCTGGGGGCATTGGGAGAGGGGGAGCAAGCTATGGACATTGGGGAGGGGAGGTGAACCATAAGAGACTATGGACTCTGAAAAACAACCTGAGGGTTTTGAAGGGTCAGGGGTGGGAGGTTGGGGCAACCTGAGGGTTTTGAAGGGTCAGGGGTGGGAGGTTGGGGGAACAGGTGGTGGGTAATGGGGAGGGCACGTTTTGCATGGAGCACTGGGTGTTATGCAAAAAGAATGAATACTGTTATGCTGAAAAAATAAATAAAATGGTAAATATTAAAAAAAAAAAAAAAAAGAATCCTGGAGGAAGAATAAAGGTGGGCAATGGAAGATGAGTGGGGCCCGGCATGGGTGAGGAGGTGACTGAGGGCTCATCTAGGCAGGGCTTTGCTGGAGACTTTGTTGGGAGCAAGATGTGAATTTAGATGTAAACAAGATTTCCAAGGTCCTGGGTGTGGAGGAGGTCTAGCTGGTAGGAGAGTGTGGGGAGCCTGGTAGAGCCCAGCCTGTGGCAACTTGGAGGCCAATCCCAGATCCAGTGAAAGAGCCCACTCAGCAGTCCTGTAACCAAGGATAGAAGCACAACCCCCACTCAGCTGCCTGTTCCAGAATTTTCTACTGGTTCCTCCACCACCACCATCCATCCTGGCCCTCAGCCATATTTCCAATCATGCCAGGAACAAAACTAAAAGGGAACTGGTTCAATCTTCACCACAAGGGATTTCCTGAGACAGTCACTCAGTGATCACAGCATATTCTGACTGAATGAGCATTGAGCCTTGTGCTGGAGGAAGTAAGGACGTGGTCCCTGGTTACAGAGCTTCCTGCTCTAGACATTCAAATGTAGCACTTCCAAGGCTCTGAAACAGTGACCAAAATAAGGTGACTCGACCTTCCCAGAACATTCATCTTCAAACAGAGGCAGGACTTCTCAGAGGTGGATAGTGGGGGTGGGGCCTACTTAGAGACCCGGGGCTGAATGCACAAGTGATGGGCCCACAAGCCACGGGTCACAAGGAAAATGGGCATCACTACCTCTACTTGATACAGCTGACATGCCTCTAAACCCTCAATTATGTGCCTTAAAGACTTGGGGTGGAGGTGGAGTGAGGGAAGAGGAGGGTAACAGCAGGTTTCTAAAGGGACTGAGTCTATACTAACTATACTAAGACAGAGCACTGAACTTGGAGCAGAAAGAATTGCTCCAGATCTCAGGAAGAACCTCGTACAAATCACACTGGCCTTGCCCTAACACATCTGCAGGAGGCATGAGCCAAGGGCACTAACTGGCTCCTCCTGTGTTCCAGGTGCTTTGCTGGGTAGGGGAGGAGTGGCCCAACCAAGACTACGACCCAGAATTCCTAGAGGCAAAAAGGGCAGGCAGGACTGGAACGATGGCTGTCATGGGACAGTAAGGGAGGGGCATCTGGGTGTTTGATCTGTGTCTGTTCCAGCAGTCCTAGGCTGTCTCCCCTGCCTAAGCAGGAATTTCCCCAGATGGACACTTGCTTGAGGACAGGAAGGGCAGGTGCAGGGGAGGGTCTGTCTATCTGTACATCTGGTCCCCAGAGCATTCCTTTCCCCTTTCTCCCCATGCAATTCGCTACCTGTCTGGTAAAGGGTGGGAGACTGGGGGGAAGCCTAGGGGCCCCAGTCACCAGGTAATGAGGAGAACTGGCCCAGGCCCTTTTTTCCTATCTCCCCCTGGCCAGCTGCTGTGGGCTGGCTGCCTGGAGGCATGCATTAGGCATGGCCCAGCCCAAAAGTTCAGGAGTGGTACCTTGAGCCTGGGCACTGCAGGCCTTGTGCCTCCACCCCGTGTTGTCTCCGGACGCCCCATCATAGATGAGGCTATGTTCCCTCTGTTCCCTTGCATGCTACTGTCCACCCTACTTGCTGGTGGAGAGGGCAGCCTTCTGAACTCCTTCTAGCCATTTCCAGGTCAGACCCCATGCAAGTCCAGCCTAAGCTCCATTCCCCTTCTTTGCCTCCCAGGGCTGCACCCAGTATCCATTCCAGCTGGTGCTAGCACCCCTAGCCGTGCTCCAGCCCCCAGGCCCTGCCCATCCATGTGGACTTGCTCCCTCTTCCTGCTGTTCCCCAAGAGTCCACTGCCATCTCTGCTGCCCTTGCTGCTGTCTGTGTTTCCTCAATACATTCCCCCCACCCCATTACTGTATTTGTTTCTTACCAGGTGGAGACAGGGGAGGAGCGAGAGGAATCAAAAATTCTACCCAAAGTGAGGGAGGGGTAAGACTAGAGAAGAGAGAAGCAGGAAAGACAAGGGTACAACCTTCAGAAGGTGGGGATGTTTGGGTTCAGGCTCTAAACATCATCCTACTTAAGATCCATCAGGGTAAAACAAGTCAAGGAAGAAAAATAAGGAGCCCCCAAGCCAGAGGCAGGATAAGAGATGTAACTTTAAGGCAGCAGGTGGTTAACCAAGGGAACCAGTCACTATAGGATTTCCTGGAAGTGGATGGACTAGACCCTCAGTGAGCACCATCCCTTGTCCCCCAAACTCTATTCCTGACCTCTTCTTTTCATCCAGTTCACAGACGAGCTGTGCCCCTGGCCATGTCACTTTGTTCTGGTGTCTTCTGCATGTTCCCTCTTTTCATCCCTCTGATTGCATGGACTTTTACAATAACTAGTCCAGGGTTGGGGGAAAGCAGAGGATGCAGAGGTGAGGCCAGAAGTCTCTCTTGGGAGGGGACAGAATGGGGGGAACTGGCAGGTGGATCCCACCCAGGTGATGTCACAGGAAGTGTCTGCACCTTGACGAGGGGAGGAAGGAAGAGGAGAAGAGGCAGGGGTGCAAGGCAGAGACATGGGGAGAGACTAAGAGACACAGAGATGGGAGAAGCAGGGAGAGAGATGGGAGGCAGAGCAGAGAGGGACCAGAGGGGCGGGGGCAGCACAGGACACAGACAGAAGGAGATGCAGGGCAGACACTGACAGCTCACAGGGTGAGATTCAGACAGATGTGATGGGAAGAGAGACCTTCAGACTCTGAGGGAGCAATGCAGGGAGAAGGACAGCCAGAAGGGAGAGTTGTGGGTAGACCCAGTCTGGGGACATCTCAGATCACAGAATATCCACAGTCAGACTGACAGAAAAACAGGCCCAAAGACAGACAGATGTACTGACAGAGATGAAGGTGGAGGCCAAGCTGGAAGAAAGCAGACAGGGCTGCAGGGAGGAGTGGGGGAGGAGTAGACAGAGAGAGAGAAGGAGGCAGGGGGGCAGCAGGGGGTGGGAACCAGGCAGGGATAGGGCTGCATAGTTGGTCCAAGACTCTCTTCCCTCTCACCTGGCCCCTTCCAAGCCCACGTCCCTCTCAGGAGCTGCTGCTACTACTGGAAGGGTCCAGAAAGCTGAGAGGGTGGGGCTGACTCCCAGTGTCCACCTGGGGGTCCCAGAGGCCCTACATGGGTATGGACCCTGCCTTCCTCCCCCCCAACAGTGCTGCCATGCAAAGAGACCTGAGCTCAGCCCTCATTTCTCAGGGTTCATGCAGCCTGACACTCCCAGGGGAGTAGGGGCTAAGGAGAAAGAGAAACTGAGGCAGGCAGGCAAGGGAGGCCGACAAGCTCTGAAGATGGTGCTGGGACAGACTGGTTAGGGATCCCATGGAGGAGAGGGAGGAGAGGTGAAGGCCTGGGACTGGGTCTGCATGGAGAGCTGAAGGATAACGCACAGTATGAACACATAAACTGCTAGTGAACGTCCGTTAATTTGGGGTCAACCGTGTAGACAACACTGTAGACTGCCTTCTGAGCAGTCATCATCCATGAACTCATGCAGCTCCTCACTAAAGGGCCCCCAAAAATGCACATATGAAGCCCACAAAAGGATAAACCAAGGCAGAGAATAGTGACCTTAAGATCAGTGTACATGCTTAAATCTAGGTTTTAAGAGACCAGTGATGGAGAAATCAGCCAGATGAGAAGACCTAAGACTTAGCATGTGAAGCTGGACCCTGCCTTTTCCCCCAGGCTTTCCTGGTATTCTGCAAAGACCAGCTTCTGCCAGCTCTTCTCAGGGCAGGGGAGACCCGAAGAACATTAACTCAAGCAATCTAAAAGAGGTTATTCTCCCACTCCCTTCCCTCAAGCAATATTTGAAGGTCCCAGAGGCCAGATGTCTGGTGACACCTAGAGCCCAAGGAGTCTCTGCAGCAGTGGGAAGGAGGGTGGAGAGGGAACCTTTCAGAGACGTCCTGCAGAGATGACCTGGGAGCAAATCCCACCAGGTTCATCCCACTCCCACGGGCACAGAGCAGTGTAATAAAGTTCAGAGTGTCCGGGCTTCCATGTAATTAAATCCAGGAGCTGGTAATTACATTTCTTCTCAAAGTTCTACCAGTTACTCTCCTTGTCGCCCATGGACACACATCTTTTATGAAACACATGGCACCAGACTCGGGACTTCAGAAACTGCCTCCACCAGAGAAATGGATTTAATTGTAGCAATAACATTTCGAGCACACATTAGAAAGGATTTCCTTAGAGCTATGTTTGGTAAATGTCAGAACCAGAGAAATACACAGGCACACACTCTTACCACACGCGAACAGAAAAGGAAAGCCTTCATTGACTGCTATTTCTTCGCCTGTGCGATGGGCGTCCGGATGACTTTTCCCACACCAGGAAATACTCATACAGTATCTATAATGTGGAGAAATAAATTCCCCTCTAACTCTGAGCTCTAGGGTGGAGATAACTGTTGCTCTCTCCATTCATGACAAACATTCTGAGGAAGCATGACACAGCCTGGAGGGAAGACCCCACATGCAAATGTCCAGTTTGCTGTCCTGCCCCCCAAGGCCTCCCTCTCCTGGAGATCCTGCTGTATCTCCACCTCTTTGTGTCTCTCACCACCCATCTTTGGGATCCCCCTGTGAATCCAGCCCAGGGAGATGGAAAGCACCTAAAGGGAAGAGAACACAGGGCCCCGTTCTACAGAAGATGAGAAGAGAGAACACAAGAAACACAAAGTTAAAAAAATAAAGGCATGCAAGTTAAGATTTTTAGCCAGATCCTCGAGGGCTGACTGTGGAAAGGAGGATGGGAGCAGAGATGTAGAACATCAAGCAAGATCAGAGGGAAGGTGATGTACATTGAGAGGCTGGGCGTGCGAAGGGTTGGAAGACAAGAGGCTGGTGTGCTCAGCAGGTCTGGAGAGAAGAAGCTGAGAAGACAACTGAGAGGATTAGTATGGTTAAAAATGCCCTACAACTCCGGTTTATACATCTTTACAACTGCCCACAGTTCATTGCCATGAATCTCTTTTTCTCCTCAAACGGGCTACAGAAGCAGGTATTAATGCTGCTATTTTACAGATAATAAAACTAAGGCACAGAGAGGCTAATTAAGCCCCTCAAGTCACAGAGCAGGTGAGGGGCAGAACAGAGAACCACATGGCTGCACTATGTGCCCTTCCTGCAGACTTTGTCCTGGGAAGCAGCCAGGCTCAGAGCCCAGGTGGGGAAGGGCGAAGAGACCCCCCAGAGGACCAAAAACCTGCTTCTTGGGGCTTTTCTGAGCTTGTCCTGCCCAGGAGAGTTCTGCCATGTTTAGACCTCTCAGCTGGGCAGGGGGGAAGGAATATCTTACCCTCTGAAGATGAGGGCCTGAACCACATCATTTATGGAAGATCTTTGAGCTTGAAACACAGAATTCCATCCATGGAAGGGATGAGGGAAGGGGAGAGCCTGGAGAAAGGTCTCAGAGCCTTTAGTCTTCCCACGACCCCTCCCTACCACACCCCTGTCTCCCTCTCCCTCTTCCTGTCTCCTGAGCCCCAGGGCCTCCTCCTCACCTCCAGGCCCGGCTTCCTGACTTCCCCAGCCATGGCTCCCTAGCCTGTGTGGTCCAGGCTTATCATCCTCACAGCCTAGCAGGAGACATCAAGGCCAGCACGTCAGCCCCTTTCCCAGCGTTCTGCCCACCAGCCCAGGCTCACCATGGAGCTACAACCCTGGCACATTTTACATTGAGGCCCTGCATCCAGCAGACCCTGCCTCTCCCATCCCCTTGCCTCCCTCACATTCCTCCCAACATACACACACAGATGTACACACACTCCCTCCTCATCTGTCTCCTGGGTTCACATTCCCTCCCTCAATGTCATCCACTGTGTAAGAGCTCTGAATTCTCTCATCCTCTCCTCTCTCTTGCTCTCATTCTCCTTGTCTCCTAGGAAACCTTCTAGACTTCTGTGTCTTCCTCCACATTCGCTCCTGTGGTCATTGTCAGTCTCCCATCATCTGACTCATGGGGTCCGGTCCAGTTGCCCTTGACCCACTCAACTCACACACATTTGCTGAGGGAATGCCCAGAGCACTGTGTCTGTCTGTCCTGCTGTCAGCCTCTTCTTCGCTGTCAGGGAGCTCCCAGAGGCCAGGGCCCCTGGTCCTCCCTCTGGGCCTTCCCAGGGTGCCCAGCACACAGAGAGGGTGGAGTGTGGGGCTCACTGCTTCTGCTCCCAGGGAGAAAGGAGGGAACTGAGAAAGGAACCCAAGCAGGGACAGCACCTGAGCCTGCACAGCCCTGTGAGCTCAGTGTCAGGGCAGCAGGCAGCTGGAGGGAATCCATGTCTAGGGGGCACCGCTTTCCTTTAGAAACCCCAGGGCACCCGTGTGTGTGTGTGTGTGTGTGTGTGTGTGTGTGTACCTGCTACACAGAGAGGGGAGAGGAGGCTGTGGGTCTGAGGTTCCAGGAGGGCATGTCCTGTCTGGAGCGGAGAGTCCTGGGGGACTGGGGAGTTCCAGACCCCCAGCTGCTCCCAGCACACAGGGACCCATGACCACAGGGACAGAGGGCGGCCTGCACAGCCACCACAGGATGGATGCAGGTTGGACTTTGGGCAATGCCTCCTTCCGCTCTGGGTGTGAGTTGGCTCATTCACATGGTTTCCTGTGTCCTGCGGTTCAATCCAGTCTCATCTTCCCTTCTTGTCCACACGCACAGCATCTCCTGTGTTCAGAGCCTAGACCATAATTTAAGCTGAATTATACTGAATTCCTGGCAGTTAATATTTTCTTAATCAGTCTGTTCCTTTAGTTATTGTCTTTCTAAACATTTTATTTTTGCCTCCCGGCTAAGGGCCAGGGGAGCAGAGTGAGGAAGGGCAGACACGAAGAGCTCACAGTTACTGGGCGCACACTAGGTGCCGAGGCTGTGGCCTTCCCACCACAGCGTTGATGCCCATTGCAGCCCCGTGAAAGATTTCCTGCAGCCCTGACAGGTATTCCCCACCTGGTACAGGTGAGTAAATCCAGGTGAGGAGGCCACACGGGGAGGAACAGGGCTGGGATCCAAGTTAGTCCAGACCTCCCCACTGCCCCCCCATCAGGGAAGTCCTGGCAGAACCTTGGAACCAGAGGGCCCTGCCTGCAGCTTCAAGATGGGGAGGGAGGAGAGGAAACAGGCTACACTGGGTCTCTGGAGCAGGGGCAGAAGAGCCCCATGGAAGGGGTGAGGGCAAAGCCCGGGAAACATACCTGTAACCCAGCTGGAGAGGGGCCAGTGCAAGGGAGAACCTGGGCAGAAACACACAAAGGGCAGGGAAGAGGCAGAGAGGGGGGAGCAGCCAAGGGCAGAGTCTGGGAGGGCATAAGGAGGTTCTGCAGGGGGAGACAAGGTGGGTGTGGGCACACAGAAGGGCAACGATGTGGAGGAACCAGGCCTGGTGCAGAGTCTCAGGTGCCAGGGAGGGAGAGATAGCAGGGGCATGGGGGGGAAAGATAAAGGCCAGGGGAAAGGATGGAAAGCAGGAGGGAGGGAGCCTGTGAAGGAGATGTGGGCCTGAGGCCAATAGAGGAGCCCGGGGTCAGAGGCAGGTTACACAGAGAGGGGGAGATGGAGTCAGGCCCAAAGGCGATAGGGTGGACTGACTGGGGAAGGAGTGTAGATAGGGTGCACACATACACAACAGACAAACTACACACACATACACACACACACATACACACACACACACACACACACACATGCTGTCTTCCACCCCATGCAGCCAAATAAAATACACAAAAGCAGCCAAGACAACACTCACTCATGAGACACACAAGTGCACACAGGCATTCAGACAGACCAACATGCCATCACCCACACAGATGCACACACAACAGCCTGGCGCAAAAAGCTCCCTGGATGTGCCCCTCACTTTCCTCAACACACACACACACACACACACACACACACACACACACGGGATCTGCTCACTTGGGCACACACTTCTCCAGAGGACTGTGCACACACACATCACTGCCTGACACATCGCTGGGCTCCCTCCAATGGCCTCAGTTCCAATCCCAGCCACTTCAGATCCCCCAGCCCTGCTGAGAGCATCTGCCTCCCTCTGTTCCCCTTCATGCTGGTGCCCTAGTCCAGCTGCTGATTCCTGCCCAGCTCAGCTCTCTCCTGCCTGGCATAGTATTGGCTTGTCCTGCATCAGAAGCAACAGAGAGAGCTTCTCCTCTTCTCCTCCATCCCTGCCCTGCTGGGTTTCCCTTACTACACCCCCTCCTGACTCCCCTCCACCAGGCAGCCTTCCCTGATGAGTTCTGATTCTGAAATCACCCTGGTGCTAGTGCACCTGTGGGTGTGTGCTGGGTAAGTGTCACCAGGTTACTCTGCATAGGAGTGAGCAAGGAGGGGACTGTGAGCTCCCCAAGGGCAGGTCCCTTTGACCCAGTATTTCAGGCAAATGTCAGGCTTCCCCCAACTCCAGCACCAGGCTGGGCATGTTCCTGGCATTCTGCTACCTGGTTGTAACAAACACACAGAAAAATGATGCTGGGGCTGCCACAGCCACAAAGAAGGTCCTTTCTGTCACAGGCTACAAGTGTCACCTTTACAATGACCTTTAGAACAACGCAGGAGGAAGCGGGACCTCCACTGTGTCTTCCCATATCCACCTGGTTTTCCTTTGGTATTGTACTTCCCAGCGGGGTCCTCACCACCTTCTCCAGCCTCAGAGAACACTGGGCCCGCCCTAAAGGACACCCCTGTGTCTCTGGTGTGGAGGCTCTGAGTGGCCCTGCAGGCTGGGAGGGGATCCCCACAAAGGAATCCAGCATGAGTCAGCCTCCTGCAGGGGCCACTGCCACCACCACTGGGAAGAAGGTGGCAGGAAGGAGGACAGGCTCACTGTATTGAACCCAGGAGAGAGGGGCAAGTTCACCCTGACAACCATGCATGCACACCTCCCCACCTGACCTCAGAGTTGTGTCAGCCCAGCCCAGCTCCCTGGGGAGACAGGAACCCTGCTTGCCCCCACCTGTCCCTGATATGCTTCTCCATATCTCTGCCTCTCCCCTGACCTCCCTCTCCCTCCCCCTTCCTCTAGTGCACCCCTGCCACCAGCAGTGTCCTTCCCCACCTCTGTCCCTCTGTGTCCTCTGTCCCTTTCTCTTCTCCCTTCCTCACTCTCAGCTTCTCTCCCTCTGATCTCAGTCTGGGCTCTGCCATTTCTTTCCCAGGTTGGTCTGTCTCTAACCTGCATCTGGTTTCTCTCCCCTCATCCACCTACTGATCAGAGCAGGGGCTGCAGAGGGAGCGGATGTGGGGGTCCCTTCAGCACCAGAGGACTCTGGGCTTGTCTCTGGCTCTGTCTCCATTCTCTCCATTACAAGCCCACTGTGTCCCTCCTGGGAGCTGTGCCTCTGCATCCTACAGAAGAACTACCCAGGGACTCCTTGCACCCTTCAGACAGGTATACATGGGGCATCCAGGCCAGGGAGGAGCTGTGACAGGTCTGCAGGTACAGAAAGGGAAGCAGAAAGTATGTGTGTCCCTCCCATACACCCTCGTGGCATCTGTAACCCTTCCTTGAACACAGGAAGTTCTCCATAGAGTCACTGGCTCCTATTTCTCCAGGTGTCCCAAAATAAGCCCCTAAATCAGTGGAACTCAATCCCTTCCAATATTCCTTCCGATACCCCCACCCTCACCCCCACTAATCACCCTCAGTCCTTCAGTATCTGCCCCAGGAGAGTTTCCCCTGCCAATCCTTCCAAGCACCTCCGTGATCATGGGACCCCTGTTCAAGTCCCAGTCATCCCACCCCCTGCTCCTCCTTCATTACCTGTTGTCCTCTCCCCTCTCCTTGCCCATCCAATACAGCTTGGTCCCCTGGGGGTCTCCCCAAAGACAGGCTGTCACTAATGAGCACTGAGCACTAGAAGGGGGACGAAGGGCAGCCTGATGCGGGGACAGGATTCCAGGCTGGAGATAAGCAGTACGGCTAGCACCACTCACACAGGCCATCTCCCTTCAGCATCCCTGTCTCCTCCCCCACTGGCTCCAGCCAGTCCATCCCCTGCTGAGGCTGATGGATTGAGCTCAGGCACAAATTCACAGAAGCCCAGACTCATAATGCCTGGTCTGCTCCAGACCCATTCTCTCCAAGAATGGCATACCCCTGTCACTTTACTTGAAAACTCCCGACGACCTTGGGATCTGAAGTTGTAGATGGAGCCCAAGGGGAAGAGAATTGCTCTCTCTGCTCAATATCTTCATCTCAACCCTTTGTCTCCACCGCACATCCCCCAAATCACAACTTAACACTTCAGGCAATGGCAAAGAGGGTGAAATGTCAGGAAGACATTCCCAGCCTTCAGGAGATGCTGATGCCTCCAGAAACCAGAGCTGGGGGGAAAGATGGACTTGGGAGGCCAAAGATCTCTTTTCCTGATAAATGCAATTTCCACCAGGGGCAAGGGACAAGGTCCTGAGGACTTGAGGGAAGCTTCTCAGCAGTGACCTGTGAAGGGCTCGGCGGCATCAAGATGGCAGCGGAGAACGGCATTCCCTGCAGAGCCAGCTCAGGGCCCTGGGCCCTGAGACAGGGCTGGGCGGCCCAGGCTGTGGGGTCTGGGGCTCCTGCAAGATCCCGGGAATTTCTGAATGTGGGAATCCCCTCCTGCCACCCTTCCCACTGGCATCCCTTATTCCGCTGCGGCCCTGAAATGCCATCCCCTGCTGCAGCCCCTTTCCCTTACTGGTCCCCAACCATAGGGCTGCTGCAACAGAAAAGGCCATCTGGCTTGTTCTTTATGCTTGGACAGCAGGTGACATCCCAGCTCCCAGAGATGATGCCTCACAGGGGCCCAGCTGAGAACTAGAGCCAGAGCTGAAGCCCACGTGTTCTTGATTCCCAGTCCAGGGTCTTCCCATTGGTGCTGACCTCGGCTCCTCTAAGAAAGCATGCTTTGTAGGGTCCAGTGGGAAGCTAGCTCACAGCCCTGGGTTTAAACAACCATGTCAGAGCTCCCCCTTCCCCACGTGACATATGCTTACACCCAGAACTGGGACACAGAGGACTGTCAGCTACTGAGCAAATATGTAGGTTACACAATCCATGCTCTGCATACCCCCACCCTCAGCACACCCCGCCTCTTCTCCACAGAGCCCCACCGCCTTATTCCTCTCCTCCGACTTCCTGAGCTCCTGGAGGAACTCCTGGTCATTCATCATCTGCTCTTTCCCCTGTGTTTCTAGAGGCTCCCCACTGCTGCAGATAGGGAAGCCCTTTCCCCTTTCTCATCTGCTCCCTCCTACCATATCCCTGTTTCCAGTTTCCCTGGCACAGTCTGGGGCAACAGGGGAATCAGAGGGAAAACAGGTGGTCTCTGAGCTCTCTTCTCAGAATCTGTCCTGCTGATCACTGCCCTCCTGCCCAGGAAAGGTCTGACCATCTGTGACCCACCAGGCTTTACCCCACATCCTCTCAGTGTCCCTACACTCTGACCCACTTCCCATCCAGAAGAAACCCCTTCCATGCTGGGGGGTGCTGAGTTCATCTTCATGGAGCAGGAAGTGCCACCAGGGGATTTCAGTTAGACTCAGTGAGAACTTCCCAGTACAAGGGGTCTGAGAGCCTCAGCTGCTGTGACCTTCAATAAGAATACACACATGGCCTCACCAGACGCCTCCAGGAGACAAGGACTTGTTCTGCACATGTCTGGGTAGTATCTACTAGAGACACTGGTTTTCAGTGTGGCTCTGGTCATCCCAGCCTCAGCAGGGGGCACACAGGGACACCTGGGGACTCTCAGGCCCTCAGACAGAATGGGTGGAGCCTAGAGTTAGGAGAGCAGCCTGGTTACATCAACCCAGTTCCTGGGAGTGGGGCTGGGGGAAAGCAGGCCGGAACTCTCCACTGTCTGTCCTCCTTCCAACCCTGGCCCTGCCTTTTAATGACCCTCTCTGGTCAGAGCAGGGTCTCTGAGCTCTTCAAATGCAGCCCTAAGAGTAGGCCTCAGGACCCAGTCTCCACCCAGCCTCTGACCAGGACCCTGACGCCATCCCCCTGTGCCTGGCAGGACAGAGATACCCACTGCTCAGGCTCCCCATCCCCCACACCCCAGCACTAACAGCCTTCCTCTCCTAGCCTCCCCGCTCCCCCACCCCATAGCACAGCCTGGAACCTACTGGAAATTTCCACAAATCCAAGACATCTGCCACTATGGGTCTTCAGGCTCCCGTAGGACAGCACACACACACACACACACACACACACACACACATACACATTCACACTCATACATACCTACAAACACATAACAGGAGATTACACACATATACACACCCACCCATCACAAACTTTTTCACTTGTATGCAACACAGACACATACAAACTCATTAACAGACAGTCATGCACACCCAGACTTACACACTCTCACAAAGACTCATCAAACACACTTGTGCACACATACACACCACTGTAGTCCTTTCTTCTAAGGATCCAGAGCCCAGTTCTCTAGATCCTAGAGATCTAGACTGTCCGGAGGAAAGCAGGGAAACCCACAGGAAAGCTATTTCCAGTTTCATGGCCCACACTGGAGCTCCTCTGCTCTATCCCCCCTCCTGCCACCAGGGTCTCCAGGACTGTGACCCACACTGTGGGAGTGCCACCTGCACAGATAACTCAGTCCTTCACACAACAAACACTTCAGAGCACCTACCTGCCACCCTCCTCCCCACCCACACCCCCAGGCCTGCAGCTGAGGCAGACACAGAGAAGAGTAAGGTCTTCTGCCCTGTGGGGTGAGAGAAAGATCAAGAGCTCAGGAGACAAGGACCTGAGTTCAAATCCTGTCTTTGCCTCTTCATATGCTGTGTTACCTTGGGCCCTTGACATAACCTCTCCGAGCCTCAGTTCCATCACCTGTAAGGTGGGATTATTAAAATTTACCTAATATCTCTGTGAAGATTAAGATAGGTAAAGTTTTCACCAGCAATGTACCCACTGATGGGAAGCCCCGCACTCCATTGCCTAGCCCCTGTGGTGAGCATCTCCCCAACACCCTTCAGGGCTGCTGTCTCTGAAACAGAAACCCCAACTTCTTCAGCTTCAGCTGCACTTACCTAGGGAAAATTGATCTCTGACTAGGCCAGCTCCCTCTGACTCCCCTACTCCTGGCCCTCATTCCTCACCCCTCGTGGTCCCTAGTGTCTCTTGCCCCCCGGCAAGTAGACTTTTCCCTAATAACTTTTAACGCAGCTGGTCAAAGCAAAAATGTTTGGGGTGGAGCACTCGGCCCTCACATCAGTAGGATATAAAGGGTTAATCAGCCCCAAGGAGAGGTCCTGCAGAAAGTCACCCTTAATGTCCCTGAATTACAACAAGATGTTCTTTGTGGACAGACAGTGTGGGACAGAGTTACAGGACTGCTAAGCAGTCAAGGGAGAAATTGTGTCACCCACAAATACTAAACGACCCTTTGGAAGAAACCCCACTAGATTTTGTGCTCAGAGCTGGGAAGCAGCCCAGCCCACCCCAACCCGGATGGGCATACCCTGCAGGTGCCTTGGGCCAGGGAGAGCTGGGATCTCACCCCTACCCGTGCTGCTCAGGTGGCCTCCTCATCTCCCTGCCAGAGTCAGACCTCAGCCTGAGCAAAAAGTGGCTCTGAGGTCTTACCTCACCTTCCTGGGACCCTCCAAGGACCACAAAGAGCTTTGCTTTCCATGCCACAGCCTTTACTCCCTACATCCTTCCAGATTCTGAATGCTGGGGAGCAGCTGTCGGCTTCCCTTCCTCCCAGTGGGATCCTCCTCCAGTCCTCCTTCCAGACAACTGGCCACCCTGACCATCTCTGAGTTTCCATCTGCCATTGCCCATCCTGGTGCCTCCACTTCCTCCCACTGTCCACCCCCTTCCCTCTGACCCCTCTTCTGACCACCTCCCTCTCTGTTCCACCTGAACAACTTCTCACCCTATCCAGCCTGCCTCCCTCCACTCCTGGCTCACCTCCCCAGACAACTCCACCTCCCAGTGGGCTCCACCTTCCGTTACCTCCATCTCTCCACCTGGCTACATCCCACCATTTTGTCCCATTTCTAGTCGTTTCTACATCTGCTTTCACACCTCTCTGACCCTTCAGAATCTAGGACGCAGAGCAGGGCTCAAAGCCCAGTGGGTGGAAGGACATTTGCCCCATGCTTCCTCCTCCTGCCCTCTGCCTCTCTTCCTGCAGCCAGACCAAGTCCAGTCAGGTGTTAAGGAGGATTGAAGAGACATATCTCCATCAGCAAAGTGATGGGCAGGGGTGTGCAGAGGAACAGGATAACCAGAGGAAAATCCGTGATACTTCGTTCCCACCTGAGGAAGCCCCACCCACTACGACAAGCCCAGTCCCCTCTTGAGTGGCATGGTACTGTGCGAATGGCCCCCTACAGCTTGTCACCACCCCAGGCCCAATGGGAACCTGGGCAGCCCTGGGACCTCCAAATGGCCTGACGACCTGGTTACCCCAAACCCACTCCATCTCAGGAGAGGACAGAGGCAAAAGGTGACTGTTCCCCATTGGGTCATCCCACCACCTCGGCCTCCACTCTGGCTGGAGGGAAATTCCCCCTCACTCCCAGTGCAGGTTTGCAGAAGAGAAAGAACTCTGTGCCTCTTTTCTCCCAACAGATCAGTGGCAGCTGAGAGCCCAGCAGAGGGTGGATGGTTAGCAATGATCCTGTGTGTGCAGGGCAGGACTCACAGCCAAAGTCTTCCAGAGTCTCTCCTCATTTTCTGCCTGTTTGCTCTGTGCAGTCTCCCTCCCCCTGTCACATCTTGCTGAACCCCAGCAAGAAGGGTTCAGATCTCCCTCTGTGGGTCCCTTTCATGCTGTCCATCCCTGTATCAGGCCCCGGATTTCTGCTCCAGAAAACAAGCAGCGCTGTCTGCTCCTCGGAAGTTCTTCCTCTCCTCCCGCTTTAATCCTTCTCATGATGTCCACAGAAATTGTGGGGCTCTTTCCCAACCTTCCCCTTCTCTCCCACATCTTCAGCTTCCCCATGGTATGTCACAAATACCTAGGTGCCAGATCCCAGGCTTCAGAGGGGCCTTCTGGACCTGAGGGTCAACCCAGGTGCCCAGGAGTCTGAGTATCTGCCTGGCCTGCAAGGGGAAAGCAGTGCTTGGTTACCAGAGTGGGAATGGCCAGAGAACACTTTGGAGATCTGTGAACGCAGCAGGTGTGAAGTAAGTGTGAAATGGCCCACTGAGGAGCTGGGCTTAGGTTGGTGAGGGAAGGTAGAGGGGAAGGAATGAGGCTGGACGGGTCTGACATGTCTCCTCCCCATTCTCCTTCCGTCCCCTCTGGGCCACCTGGAGAGAATGTGCTCTAAGACAGGCCCTGAACCTGGAGTCCTCCCTGGGCTGACAGGGTGTCCTCCTCTCCATCCACTTCCATCCAGACGAGCTCAGGACACCAGGACACCCAACCCCGAGAGCCTAGCCACTGTTCCCCCACCCCATCTACACCACACACCTTCTTTTCAGCCAGGACTCCCATATCTTGGACCCCTCACCTAGCACACCAGCCTGAATGTCCGTATTCTGGCAGAATCTAAGTGACCTCCTGAAGCTCCTGAGCCCCTGCAGTCAACTAGTCATCTTTAAACTTCAGCCAGCACCCTGAGCCCACATGATGATTACTAATCTTTCTTAGTATACCTATAGTATGCACACCCAAAATACATATCCCAACAGGAAGCAGGGTCAGGAAAGGGTTAGTGGGTGTAAAAGCTTCAGGTCTCAGATTCCTCTTACCTTCAACCCCCCCACCAAGCCTTTCTGAATGGAACCCCTGCTCTGCAAGAGATCAAAAGGAGTACTTCCAACCTGTCCCTGGAGGACTGGGAGAAGAAAGGAAAGGAAGACCCTGGTAATGAACGAGTTAGCTGAGGCTGCTGGGATACTGGGGGACTGTCTGCTCCTCATAGCCTGGGTTGTCTTCAGCCTTGGAGCAGGGAACCAGGGATGACCAGGGTCAGGTGGTCTTTAAAGTCACTTGGGGTATCTTGTCCCATACCCAAGAGCCCAAATGCCCTGAGCAGCTCCCGCAAGGAGAACAGAACCCAGAACCCACTGAGACTGTGCTGGGAGGAGAGAGGGGGTCTCTGTAATAACTAGTCTCTCTCTTTATGAACTTCTGTCTCTGTCCCTTGCCCAGTTTCTCACATCCTGGGGCATTATTTTAGAGGCCTCTACCTTGATCTGTCACCAAATCTCTAGCAAGAACAAACCTCTTAACCCCTGTTTTGTCTTCAGACCCCTAGGCTGGAGAAGAGGGGACAGGGTCCATCCTGAGGCAGGGGGAAGGCCCTGACTTGCCCCCTTCCGAAGACACGGGGAGGTTGGGAATTGGACCAAAGAAGGAACCAATCCTATGCTTGGGTTGACAAACACACACCCTGGTGGGAAGGCTTTTATTCTCCTTCTGATTTTCTTGTTAGTTTTCTTCGGGTTAGAAACTGAATTAACTCATAATCATAGTAGGGTTAATATATGACAGCGACCATAAAGGACATTCCTAGCCTCACTGTCTAATCAAAATTCCCTGTTATTCTTGATCACGAGATGCTGTTTACTTCCTTCATGGGTTCATCAAACTCTGGAATTATTGAACATTATATTTTTCTTCCTTATTGTCTATAGCCCTCTAGGGAAGCTCTATATTTGAATGAGAGAATGAACAATGAGTAAATATGTTACGTGGGAATAAATCTACTGGTGGGATCAACATTTCCTAATAAGATGATCCATACCTGAAAGCATCATGTGCAGACCTACAATCACGGTAATTATCCTTTATCAGTTTTCACAGTTCCTCTACTTCCACACATCTCTTCATGGGCCCTTTCCCCATTTTATACCACACCTGAAAGCTATTTAGCAATTCTATAGGTCTGTGTTAAGCACAGTGGAGAGAATATAAAAATATACAGGGCACAGTCTCCTCACTCCAGAAGCTTACAAGTGAGTGAGGGAGAAAGACAGGACACAGGGTAACTACAGCTGAACACAGTGTGTGGAGAGACAGCTATGATGAGTAGGAGAGATCAAAGGAAATAAATTTCTTCAGAGGCAGATAATCCAGGAAGGCATAGGCAGAGGTAAACTTTATAGTGGATCTTGAAGACTGATTGATGATTGATGATTTCAGTAGTCAGAGATTGGGAGGATAGAATTCCAAGGAAAGACATTGCTACTGAGAAGGATTTCTTGACTTTGGGCATCGTTTGGTATCAAATTTCTGTTCATCAAGAGAGAGTGAAATGCAAGGATCAGGGAAACTTAAGATAAAACTACAGAATCTGGAGGCTTTGAATACAGAAGACAGGAGCCAGGACTTGGGTCCCAGCTCAGGTTCCATTATCCTCACTTCTCTTGCACCTGACCTTACTGAAGGGGCAATGGTTCAGATAGAAGAAGGTACTTATTATACCTCCATCTACTCTTTCCTATACCTTTCATCTACTCTTTCCTCCCCCCCTCCCCCCACTGACTTCTTTGGTAAGAATGAAATGATTTCTTAATCTCATTCCTGAGAAGAACACAAAGCACAGAAAAGCACATACTACACAAATTAACTTAAGTAATTTGCATACCCAGGGAAAAGGAGACACCCCTCCTCCTTCCATCTTCATAGTCAATTTATATTGACAAGATGTCAATAAATATCTATATTTCCTCCTTCTCTGGACAAGAGTGTTGGATGTAAAGTAAAGTTTGTCATATGAACAGACACTTCTCCAATGAAGACATACAAATGGCTATCAGACACATGAAAAAATGTTCATCATCACTAGCCATCCAGGAGATTCAAATTAAAACAACATTGAAATATCACCTGACACCAGTTAGAATGGCCAAAATTAGCAAGACAGGAAACAATGTGTGTTGGAGAGGATGTGGAGAAAGGGGAACCCTCTTACACTGTTGGTGGGAATGCAAGTTGGTGCAGACACTTTGGAGAACAGTGTGGAAATTCCTCAAGAAATTAAAATACAGCTTCCCTATGACCCCTGCAATCGCACTGCTGGGTATTTATCCCAAAGATACAGATGTAGTGAAAAGAAGAGCCCCAATGTTTATAGCAGCAATGGCCACGGTCGCCAAACTGTGGAAAGAACCAAGATGCCCTTCAAAGGACGAATGGATAAGGAAGATGTGGTCCATATACACGATGGAAAATTATGCCTCCATCAGAAAGGATGAATACCCAACTTTTGTAGCAACATGGACGGGACTGGAAGAGATTATGCTGAGCGAAATAAGTCAAGCAGAGAGAGTCAAGTATCATATGGTCACACTTATTTGTGGAGCATAACAAAGAACATGGGGGAGATGGAGAGGAGAAGGGAGTTGAGGAAAACTGGAAGGGGAGATGAACCATGAGAGACTATGGACTCTGAAAAACAACCTGAGGATTTTGAAGGGGCGGGGGTGGGAGGTTGGGGGAACCAGGTGGTGGGTATTAGAGAGGGCATGTATTACATAGAGCGTGGAATGTGGTGCAAAAACAATGAATACTGTTACGCTGAAAATAAAAAAAAAAAAAATCCCTCACAAAACAATCTGTCAAGCAGTGGTGGGGGCAGGTGGAGGAAGGGCTTCCTGGGCTGTGCCTGCCTTCAAACCACGTGCAGGTCCTGCCTCCTGCTTCTAAGAGATTTGCTTCAGGTTTTCTAAAGAAGGAAACAAAGACATTCAACTCCTCTTACCGTCGTCGTTTCTGTCAGAGCTCACTGCATTTTATGAAATTAGCTCCACAAATGACCAGTTTCTCAGAATCCCCACTCTATTCCTTAATTAGTACAATTTTTAATTGTCCTCTTCCTGGTGTGGCTCAAAGAGAGAGTCCTACTTGGAATGGAAGAGGTAATACAGTGGCTTCTCCCAGGATCTTCCCCGAGGTGGTTCTAGGGGAGAGGAGGTGTTCATGTGGGGGGTGTGGCTGTAACCGCACGTGTGTATGAGGTTAGAGGATAAAACACAGAAGCGGTTTCCTTGCGGCTGCTGTTGCTCTTTCTCTGTGAACCTCTTCTGACTGTAGCAGATGGATAGGGCTCCACGACAGCCCAGCATCTTAGCCAGGAATTTCTCAGAAGGAAACTCATTAGGGTTTCCTTGAGAGGTGATGGAAAATAAATATCAGGGTTTGGGAGAAACACACCAACCATGGCCAGGGGTGGAAGGCTCCTGGTTCCTTAGTGCTGGTTGAAACCTTCAGGGTTTGTGTACCTGCACACACACACATACACACATATACGCACACACACACTCACCATACTCAGTAAGTCTAAAAATACGCCCATGTTTATAGACATACCAAGAGAAACATACCCTACTCCT
This sequence comes from Meles meles, assembly GCF_922984935.1. NCBI lineage: Eukaryota > Metazoa > Chordata > Mammalia > Carnivora > Mustelidae > Meles > Meles meles. The sequence continues at coordinate 64,357,064 of NC_060072.1, forward strand.
TGATGTATATTTCTACTCAAATTTCCAACACAAATGTCCACATATTTGGCACACACACATGACTTTCAATGAGGCAATTTATGACAATAGGTAACCATCATTGTCCCCTTTTCAGGCTCCTGACCACAGGTGAGGCTCAGGAGATATTGTCTGAGCATGAGCTGCATGCGTCACTAAATGTGTCTCCGACTACACACCACAAAACATATAGAAATTGTTTTCTCATTATTCACGATTGGGAATTATCCACTGTCTTTCAATTACCTCTATGCCATCAAGTTTCAATGATCAGCAGTCCCTCACTGAGCTGATACTCTGTGCAGAGTAGAGCTCAGGGGTTGCAGGTACAAGAGTTTGCTCAAATTTGGTACAAATCCAAACTTCACTCTTCACTTTGCGCAAATGACTGAAGCTCTCTGAGCCTTAGCTTCAACTTCTGTAGAATGAGCACAACAACACTCACATCATTCAACTGTGTATAAAATAGGTGATTACATAAAGTGCTTGGAGTACTCAGCAAATGGTAGCTATATAATCATCATCATCACTGTGGGCTGTGGACATAGAGGAAGTAATGCATGGGAGAGATGTTCCTTTCCCTTAGGAGATTTTAAAATCTCCTATGACACAAGATGAATACAGAGAGAGAGGAAGGACCTGTAACCCTAAAAGTCTGTTTGAGTCCTAATGTTCAATATATTCTTTAGGAGAGTTTAGGAGAACTGGTGCAGATTTCAGTGTTCTAAGAAGATTGTGTTTTTTCTTCTGTCTTTCATCATCCCCATGCCTCACCACCTACATACACCACACATCCACCCCATCCTCTCATTTAAGAAGTTGACTGGATAATTTGTGGGATAACAAAGATTTTGAGAGTTCATTGTGTCCATTTCCCTGTTTCTGGGCAGGAGCCCATCGGAGGCATTCCACACCCAAGTGAGACAGCCATGCACACGGCCACAGAGCCTGAGCCCTCCCAAGTCCCCCATCACCCTCTGATCTCAGAAAATTCTTCCTTATGTTCAATCTCCACCTATTTTCCTTTAATACTGGCTTCTGTTTATTGCCTATTCTTATAGGGGATGAGGTACACAAACCCTTGAAAGGGTAAGAAAATTCTCCAGTGGAGGCACCCAGGTGGCTCAGTCGACTGGGTTTGGTTCAGGTCATGGTAATGGGGTCCTCGATTGAGACCCAGATTGGGCTCCATGCTCAGTGGGAGGTCTGCTTCTCACTCTCTTTCTGACCCTCCTCCCCCCCCCCACTTGTTTGTTAAAAGAAGGAAAGAAAATTCTCCAATTCCCACCTGGTAACATTGTTCCACTGCCCATCAATCCAGGTGTCTGGAATTACTGGTCTCATATAGTTTTGTTATTAACCGATTAAAATCATCAATGATCCCTTAAAAAGCATAATTTCATCTCTATTTTGCTATAACCCCTTATGTAGACATCTTGTCTCTCCTGAAAGCTTTTGAAAGATGAAAGTTGCCTAATTTCTGGGACAGATAGTTAAGAATTCTTATTTCATCCCCCAACCTCCACAGCCTCCTCAATTAGTACATCAGGTTATCACTCATTTGATTAAGGGACAGTACAACCCTGAGTCGGGGCATGACTAATATGATCTCCCTAGGCCCTTTCAGGCCATCAGATGAAAGAGGGGAAATAGAATTGGCAACAGTCACCACCCACCCAATGTTTGCCCCAGAGGAGACCTGAGGACCAGGCAGACTTGACTGCGGGCACCACAGGCTTTTTACCCACAGTGGGCAGAGTGCTACACCCTGCCATAGTGACTGGTATGGGAGTCCTGGAGACAGGCAGGCAGTCAGACCCCACACTTCTCCCTCTTCCCCAAATTCAACTCCCCAGCTTAGTCCCCTCTTCTTGTGTTCCCAGTTCCAATATTCTCACACCTTCCATAGTGCCCATCTGAGGCCAGACACCTGTGATCCCACATCGAAGGCCGGTGTTTCTCAAACCTAAAAGACCTTACAAATCACTTGGTGCTTCTTAAAAATGCAGGTTCTGATTCAGCACCTTGGGGGGCCTGGGAGTCTGCATTTCTAAGAAGCTCCCAGGGACATCCTGGCTGCTGGTCCATGGACCACACTTTGAAGAGCACAATCTAGATGACTACAGCAGATGCTACACCTGTCTCCCAGGAAGAGTACATCTGTCCACACCCTTCTCTCTATCTTCTAGTGACAATGAGAATCATATCTCATCACTTCCTGATTCAAGAATGTCACTCTGTGGCATAATACACAACACATAATACAAACCGTGCTCCTAAATTCCCTTCAAATGTATAAACACACGCTTCAGAGGAATCTCATTCTTTCACGACTTTTAAAGATCTATGTGCCTAGAATTACTGTCCCATTTCTTTTCCAGCACACCTATCTTTTATTTCCCAAATTCCTCCATAGAAAACCTTCTCCATGAAGTGTTTCTTGACAAATACCTATTTCTCTGTTTCAACTCATACCTTCCCTTCCAGAATAACAATGCCTCAATCTCAATCCAGTTATGAATCCTCCTATTTCAGTCCATTTTTCTCCCCACGTAGGGGTATCAGTTATCTCTCCCCAAAGAATTGTAGGTGCTTTCAGAAGGTTTTTGCACCACTCCCTCAAAAAAGCATCTATAGGAATGGTCTGTGAATCGCTAGGTTTACATACTTCACAGCACTCACCATAGCACATACCCTCCCCAATGTCCATAATCCCCTCCCCCTCTCCCAACCCCACCTCCCCCCAGCAACCCCCAGTTTGTTTTGTGAGATTAAGAGTCATTTATGTTTTGTCTCCCTCCCAATCCCATCTTGTTTCATTTATTCTTCTCCTATCCCCCGAACCCCCCATGTTGCATCTCCACGTCCTCATATCAGGGAGATCATATGATAGTTGTCTTTCTCCAATTGACTGGGTAAGTATAGGGGTAATCTTGCCTCTGGCAGGCTTCCCTGGAACCACCTGCAATCCTTTGCAATTTCCGAGCAGGTGGACTAAAGCAGACAACAGTAGAGAAACTTTAAAGTCCAAGAATGCACAAGTCGCTAAGAGAAGTATCAACATACTTTTTCTGCATTCCATTTTCAGCACGACAGGGGGCTCATTCCCTAAGTGCTCTGTGCTCAGGGGAAAGCTCTGGCTCCAGTCCACCTGTGCATGATCTGTTGTCCCCTCACACAGCCAAGACTCCAGCTACAGAGCCTGCTCAGTGTGCTCTGAACACAGCTTCATTTTCCTGTGCTTTTCATCCTGGTGTTCTCACTGCCTACAATCTCTCCCTGCCGCCCAGATGTGGCAAATCCCAACTCAAAAGCCATTTCTCTACAAAGTGTTCTCTGATTTTACCATCAACTCTCACTTCTGTGCCAGCCACACTGATCATCCTTCACTCTGGATTCCCAAGACACTCTATTTGTACATTACCCATGACAACATTCTACTTTGTGTTACAGCTATGATTTACCCCTTGTATTAGAATATAAGCATCTTAAGGGCAGGGGTCATATTTCATCTTTTGGGGGGGATCTTTTTCTAGTTTCATTTGGTTTTTTTATGAAAGTATAATGAACATGCAATGTTGATATATTACCCACAGGTGCACAATACAATGATTCAACAATTCCACACATTTCTCAAGGCTCATCAGAATTAGTGTACTCTTAATTCCCTTTATTTAAATCACACATTCTCCTACCCATTTCCCCTTTGGCAACAATGAGTTTGTTTCCATTATTTAGGGGTCTAGGGTGTTGCGTTTTTGGTCAATTTTTTGTTTGTTTTTTGGTATTGCTGTTTGTCTGCCCTTTTTCCTTTTTCATTTTAATTTCCTTATTTCTTTAATTCTACATAACAGTGAAAACATATGGCATTTGCTTTTCTCAGACTGACATATTTCAATAAGCATTATACCATCCAGTCCATCCATGTTGTTACAAATGACAAGATTCCATTCTTCTTTATGGCTGAATAATAGTCCATTGGATATACATATAGACCACATCTTCTTTATCCATTCATCTATTAATGCACATTTGAGTGGCTGCCATATCCTGGCTATTGGAAATAATGCTGCAATAAACATGGGGTGCATATGTCTTTTCAAATTCATGAAACAAAAATGCTTTTGCACAGAAAAGGAAACCATCAATAACAAAAAAAGGCAACCTACTGAATAGGAGAAGATATTTGCAAATGATATATTAGTAAGGGGTTAATACTCAAAATATATAAGGAATATACACAATTCAATACCAAAAAAAAACCAAAAAATCCAATTAAAAAAGGGCAGAGGACCTGAATAGATACTTTTCCATAAAATATATACAGATGGCCAACAGACACATGAAAAGACATTTAGTATTACTAGTCATCAGGGAAATAGAAATGATGTACTATATGTTAGCTAACAGAACATTAAAAAATTAAACATATTAAACTCTTTTAAAAAAGTGTAATCAGATTTGGCTTTATATCTGTCAGGATGGCTAAAGTAAAAAAAACAAAACAAAACAAAAAAAAAAAAAACAAGAATAACAAGTGTTGCCAAAGATATGGAGAAAAGGAAATCCTCATGCACTGTTGGTGGCAAAGTCAATTGGTGCAGGCATTATGGGAAACAGTGTGGAGAGTCCTCAAAAAATTTAAAACAGCACTAACATATGGTCCAGTAACTCTGCTACTGAATATTTTCTTAAGTGATCTCCACAGCCAATGAGGAGCTCAAACTCACCAGCCTCAGAGCAAGAGGCATACTCTATCGACTGAGCCAGCTACCTCCTTCCCTGTGGATATTTAATCAAAGAAAATGAAAACATTTTTTTCAAGTTTCTTTTAATACTAATTTTGTAAAATCCAGTGAGCAACTATGGACACAAAGGCAAAGCAGAAATTACAGGTGCTTGGGTGGCTCAGTTAGTTAAGCATCTGCCTTCAGTTCAGGTCATGATCCCAGGGTCATGGGCTTGATCCCTGCATTAGGCCTTCTGCTCTGTAGGAAACCTGCTTCTCCCTCTGCCTGCTGCATCCCCTGCTTGTGTTCCCTCTATTGCTGTGTCCCTCTCTATCAAATAAATAAATAAAATCTTTTTTAAAAAAAAGTAGAAAGTAAAAAAAAGGAGGGGGGAAGAGCAAAGACACATCCTTTACTGTACCATAAACACAAAGCTCTATTAGTGTTCCCCCACCAATATCTCATAGGAGGCCTAGCTTTCCATGTGCTCAAGAGTACTCCCCATTATTGTGTAGGGGAGCCAGTCTGCATTCACTGGTGATGATGTCAGGCCAAATATGTACTGATACTTCTCAGTTCACTGCAGAGTCTACAGTTTGGACCTTTAAGTGGGATCAAGTGACCAGGCTTTGCTGGATCCCATTGCCAAAGTAGAGAGCAACCCCAATCAGCATCCAGACACCAAAGCAGGCCCAGGTGGCAGCTGCCATCTGCATCATAAGGTAAACATTCACAAAGATGCTCAAGAGTGGAAGGAGAGGCACAGCAGGGACCTTAAAGGGCAGGGGAGTGGAGCTCCATGGCTGTCTCCAGATGACCACAGTGATCCCAGTGATGAGCACCAAGAGCAGAATAATCACGGTAATAGGCACTAGGTCTCCAGAAAGCGGACCTGGCCAGTAAGCCAGCATCAGGCAGAGGAGAGTCAGCAGCAGAGCAAGCAGTGAAGAGCAAACATAGACTATCTGGCCAGAGAGTGGAGTGGGGGTGGGGCTGCCTGGAAAAAATAGTCTCCTTAGAGTCAGCTTCTCTGCTGCAGGTGCAGTTTCCCCCTGCACCTGTATTTCATTTCCCCCATTCCCCTGTTGCACCTCTGTTTCATTTTCCTCATTCTCTTCCTGTACTTTTGGTTCAATTTCCCCATTATCTTCCTGCACTTCTGGTTGATTTTCCTCCTTCCTCCTCTCAGGCTGATACCTGACGATGAGAACACAAAGAGCTACCAGGGAATGAGATATCAAGTCCCCAAATGACCTGAGGTCCAGAATATCAGTGAGTCCAAAGAAGAATACCATGATAGTTGCAATAATGCCAAAGATCACAGTGGATATGATACGGGCATATGCAACAGTATGGATCCTGGCAAGAAAAGGGAACAAGACGTTGTCCTCTGCCATCATGCGTATCATCTGATGTATACGGAACATAAAGCCCCAAGAGGTACTGACAAGAATACTAGAGAAAATTGCAAAAGCTACAGCATAATAGGCAGGGACCCAGCCAATATGGAGAAATGCCTCAGGCAAGGTACTCCCAGGTTGAAGCTGGTAGTAAGGAACCATGAGTGTAAGTGCCATGGAGACACCAAAATACAGCAAAAAGCAGATGAGCAGTGAAATCACAATGCCCATGGGGATGGAACGCTGGGGATTGTGTGATTCTTTGACTCTGGTAACAATAATGCTGAAACCTATAAATGCATAGAAACAGGTAGCTGATCCATGGAGAATGCCCCCAAAGCCAAAAGGGACAAATCCTCCAGAGCCCAGAGGGCCCAACCTAGAGGTGCCATTGAGTCCAGCCTGTATGTAGTCCTCTTCTGTGAGTTTCCAGTTGTGCAAGTCCCCCTTCATGAAGCCAGAGATGATGAAAAAGGTGAGAACCAAAACCCTCAACAATGTGAACAGTCTGAAAACTATGACGAACCCACTCCAACTCATAGATAGCAGTTCCGTGAACAAAACCAGAAAGATGACAAAAAAGTATTGTAGATTTTCTGCAATGACTTGGGGAACATACTGTGAGATGGTCTCTTGCTGGGTCTCAGAGATCTGGTTCCCAACGAAGATGTCAAAAGTTAAGATCCAGGCCTGGACCACAATGAATACATCAGCAACAATGGAGAGGATGAGAGTCCAGCCAGTGATGAAAGCCCAGAGTTCACCTAAAGTGAAGTAGCTGTAGAGATATGCAGAGCCAGAATGGGGAATCCGGACACCAAACTCCGCATAGCACAGCCCAGCCAACAGTGATGTTAGACCTGCCACCAAAAAGCAGATCACAATGGATGGTCCTGCTTGATTCCTGGCCACCTCATTAGCCAGGAAGTACACACCAACACCCACTGTGCAGCCCACACCCAGGACAACTAAATCCAGAGTCCTTTGTTTTTTGCCAAATTCAAACCCATACACTTCTTTCTCCAGCGGACGTCTGCTGACCAGCTTTTGACCAAACCTGTGAAGTGCCTGACACAGCATTCTAGAGGAATTGAAGAACAGTCTAAGGATTAGGGAACTGTAGCAAGCCCCTGGAGCCAAGAGTGTTGGATCTGGATCAGTGAGGCTGAGTTAAGCCAAGTTGGATTGGGGTTGCCGAGGTCCATTGCTCAGGCTTCAAAGCTGCTGCTTCCTATTTCTTTGGGTACATGCTATCCTTCCAGAATGCCTATGAAAACAATACATATTTACTAAACAATGGTGTTCAACCAAACAACCGAAAATCAAAGGCCACATGTAACTTGTTGCATCCCCAAAATCATAGAAACTGACACCAGGGGTAAGAGGGAATCACACCCAGGATTGTGTGCTTGTTGTATGATTTACCAACAAGAACAGGAGATAGATAATGAGTGTCAATTCTTAACTTTTGGAATCCTTCTACACTATTTGAGGTGTCCCCAACCCACAGTCAGGCTTCATACCATTCCATAGTTCCACACTGTCCTTCCTTCATAGTTCTTCCTTTGTTCATAATATGATCTGTGTTTATTCCTTCAGCCCCATCCCATGCCCAGTTCCTGCTCCAGCTGTGGACTTTGACACTCACACTGTTCCCTTGCCTCTACTGCCTTTTGGCCCCTTCATGTAGCTACCCCCACTTCTCTTTCAGTTCACAGATCAGCAATGGCTTCCTCAGGAAGCCTCCCCTGATGCTTATGGTGCCCTTCCTATGTGCTCTCCTAGCACTGGGTTTCCCCCATGTGCCATTGATCCTAATGTGTCAGAATTCCAGGTTAGCTGCTGGTCTCCTCCATCAGACTGTGAAGTAGGTACTCAATGAATGTTTGTTGAACAGATGACCATGCTGAGAAAAGAAACCTGAAAGAGGCCAGAATCCAGATTTATGATCTAACGGACATTGAGGTGCATAATTTGTAGCCAAGAAATCTGTATAATTCAGGCTCAGGTAGAGATATACATGGTATTAACTTCCTTGTGGAAGGTGAGAAAAATGGATAGTGTGAAGGGAAAACTAACTGTGATAAAACCTTGACTGCACACCATTCATGGCAGGTATGAGTCAAACAGGGTGATAAAGAATCATTTGCCTTTGAGGATACTTGTTTAAAAATATCAGGCTGCCTAGAGTTATGGGCAACCAACCACCCACACCCCGTCAGGGAATCCCAACTTTTTGAAGACATCATGCTTAGGCCCTATAATCCAGGTAGGATATCCTAAGTCAGAAGTTCTCACCCTGGGGAACAAAGGGATGCATAATGTATATATCTGGAGACACTTTCAAATTGTTAGATTCTCTCCCTCTGGAGTTTCTTGTCCACAAGCCCTGTACTTCCCGTGATGCTCTAAGCCACCCAACTGACAAGAAATTGTCCTCAAGTTCAAGGGGAAGAGATTCTAAAACCTTCCTTCACAGAAAGGCAGCACAGTTGATTAGTGAGGAGTAAGGCTCTGCAGGTGGACTATACAGGTTCAAATCATACCTCACTCTCACACCCAGTGACTCTGGAAAAATTAGTTTTCCTCACTAAGCTCTAGTTTCCACAACAGTCAAATGGGAGTAAAAGGAAATCCCTCACAGGGCAGTTTGAGAAGTAAGTGAAATGACGTCTGTAAGTACGTAGCTCAGTGCCTAACAAACAATGTGGACTGAGTACAAATCTACTTTGTACTTAATACTGAAAATGATCCAAAGTAACCAAAACACTGAAAATAAATCAGTCTTTAGAAATATGCACACTCAAAATCATCCACTAAAACTCCTAACCTTCATGAGACAATGCAAACAAACTATTTTATCCCATATGATTCACACTGAAATGCTAGGACTCTAATTAGACACCCTCATTCATGCTAGTGCTAACACATGGTGGTTCCTAGGCTTACTGAGTTGGACCAGGCATCTAGAAATGCAAGACTCAATACAATAACAATAATAACATCTTTGTCTACAGATACCTCATTTGGAACAGTTAGTGCTGGGTACTATAGAGATAAGAACAATAAACATTGGTCAGAAATGTTGAATGTGAGCCCTAGCCCTTCCTTGTGATGACAGGAACTTGGATAATTTGCTTAAACTCTAAGCCTCCATCTTCTCATCCACTAGGATCCTCACTTGACTTCCCTCACTGGATCAACATGAGAATTCCATAAGAAGATACAAACTATCACACACTGCTGGTGGGAATGTAACTGGGGCACCATCCTGAAGCACAATCTTTTTTTTTTTTAAGATTTTGTTTATTTTTTTGACAGACAGAGATCACAAGTAGGCAGAAAGGTAGGCAGAGAGAGAAAGAGAGGAAGAATCAGGCTCCCTGCTAAGCAGAGAGCCTGACGTGGGGCTCAATCCCAGGACCCTAGGATCATGACCTGAGCTGAAGGCAGAGGCTTTAATCCACTGAGCCATCCAGGGACCCCCTGAAGCACAATCTTAGCAGAATTAAGATATTCACAAATGATACTACAGACAAAGGGCTGATATCCAAGATCTATAAAGAATTCCTCAAACTCAACATTCAAAAACCAGATAATCACATCAAAAAATGGGCAGAAGACAACAGCAGACACTTCTCCAAAGAAGACATACAAATGGCCAACAAACACATGAAAAAATGTTCATCATCACTAGCCATCAGGGAGATTCAAATCAAAACCACTTTGAGATACCACCTTACACCAGTCAGAATGGCCAAAATTAACAAGACAGTAAATAAGTGTTGGAGAGGATGTGGAGAAAGGAGAACCCTCTTACACTGTTGGTGGGAATGCAAGTTAGTGCAGCCACTTTGGAAAACAGTGTGGAGATTCCTTAAGAAATTAAAAACAGAGCTACCCTATTACCCTGCAACTGCACTGCTGTGTGTTTACCCCAAAGATACAGATGTAGTGAAAAGAAAGGCCATATTCACCCCAGTGTTCATAGCAACAATGTCCACAATAGCCAAACTGTGGAAAGAGCCAAGGTGCCCTTCAACAGATAAATGGATAAAGAAGATATGGTCTATATATACAATGGAATATTATGCATCCATCAGAAAGGATGAATACCCAACTTTTGTATCAGCATGGATGGGACTGGAGGAGATTATGCTGAGTGAAATAAGTCAAGCAGAGAGAATCAATTATCATATAGTTTCACTTACTTGTGGAGCATAAGGAATAACATGGAGGACATTAGGAGAAGGAAAGGAAAAGAGAATTGGGGGAAATCGGAGGGGGAAAAGAACCATGAGAGACTGTGGACTCTGAGAAACAAACAGGGTTTTGGAGGGGAGAGGTGGGGGTTAGGTGAACCTGGTGGTTGGTATAAAGGAGGGCACATTTTGCATGGAGCACTGGGTGTGGTGCATAAACAATCTTGGAACACTGAAAAAAATATAATTAAATTAAAAAAATAAAAAATAAAAATGCACACATAATTGGACACTGTAGTGGTTGAATGTAGAATGTATCTAAAACAAATATAGAACATGGACTGGAAGAGCATTTGTTAAATACACTAAAGCAAGCGCCTCCAGTGAGGACAGGAAATGAGAAGAGGTAAGGTAAGGATGAAACAGGATAATAAAATGCATTGAAAGGGGGCTAATTGGACATAATAAAAAATAAAATTTAAAATTAAAAAAAAAGAAAGAAAGAAAGATGGCCTTATAGGAAGCAATGAAGTGAACATGCCATGACTGAAGGAGTGACTCACTCCACTCTTTGCATTGCAGGTTCAACACAGGATTGCAGGAGATAACATCATTAGAGCACCTGGTACAGAGCTTGGTAAATGACAGACACTCAGTTGATTTAAATTGAAAAGAGAAGTGGAATTCTGTAATCACCAGGATATGGAGAATACAAAGAAGGAATACCTGCTAGAAAGAGGGTAGAGAACAAGAAAGATGGGGCACCCCTCCTACTAGTTCCCTCTGAACCAATTCCCCTTTTCCTAATTCTTCTCAGTCACCCCTTTCAACTGTCTTTGGAGGCTCCTGGTAGTTGGCACTAAGGATGCTTCTAGCACATTTTTCTCTATAGGAACCATCCCACCTCCCACTCAACAAAGACCACAACAGTGGTTCTCAAGATTTGTTCAATAACAGACGTCTCTGAAGTTGGTCACTTCAAAAAAAAAAAAAAATCATATATACTTCTGAAATCCATCCATGTATCCAAAGCAGGAATCCTAGAGGATCTATCTGAATTGCAGGGTCAGAGACTGGTAATACTTGATAATATCTGTTTTCCTCAACTGTATTGTGCAGGGTGGTCCTTGTGCTCTTCCCACTTTTTACTGAAGATGAGGAAAAGTAGGCCTACACAAAAAATATTAAGATAGCAGTGAAGCAACCCAAAGAACAAGACATCTGGGAATTAAATAATCATGTTTTGATCCAACAGATGCAGAGAGAACAAACAAATGAACAACCAAACATATAGAAGAGAAAGAACACCCATGACTGGGAATCCTGAGAGAACCTACCACAAGTCCAGCCTATACCAACCAAAGAAACATTGTCCTCAAATGCCATGTTCAGATATGGCATGCATAGAGAAAAGGAAAGCAACCAACTTTTAGGATGTGCTCAGACTGGGTGTTGTGACTCTAAACTAAAATGGGTGGTCCAAGACACACTCCTCTTCACATTATTGTGCAACCCTCTCCACCATCCATCTCCAGAATTTGTTCATCTTCCTCAGCTGAAACTCTGTATCCATTAAGCAGTAGCTCCCCATTCATCCCTTTCCACAGCCCCTGTCAACCACCATTCTACTTTGAGTACCTATGAATTTGACCAATCAAGGTACCTCATATGAGTGGAATCATACAGTATCATCCTTTTGGGACAGGCTTATTTCACTTGGCATAATGTCTTCAAGGTTCACTCATATTGTAGCTGATGTCAAAATATCCTTCCTCTTAAAGGCTGAATGATATTCCACTGTGTGTATATCTCACATCCAGGTTATCTGTTTATTCTCTGCTGGGTGTGCTAGTTATTTTAACTATTGGCTTTTAGGAATAATGCTGTTATAAATATGGTATACATATATCTTTTTGAGACACTGCCTTCAATTCCTTCAGATATGTACCCAGAAGTAATATTGCTGGATCACATGGTAATTGTATATGTAATTTTTTGAGAAGTCACCTGACTTTTTCTACAGTAGTTAACCCATTTTACATTCCCACCTGCAATGCACAAGTGTCCCATTTTCTCCACCTCCTCACCAACACTCATTATCCTCTCTTTTTTTAATAACAACCATTGTAATGAGAGTGACAAGGCCCTTGGCTGGTTTTGAGAAATAACAAGGAGTCCTGTGGGGCCAGGACACAGTGAGTGATGCGAAAGCAGTAGGGGGTGAAGTCAGAGAGAAAGCAAGAATCAAGATCCTTCACAGAGGGTCTGAGAATCACTGTGAGGACATTGGGCATTACTCTGGGTGTGACGGAAATCCTAGAAACACTGAGAGTTGCACATGCTGTATACCAATTTTCATAGTCCTTGAACTAAGTATTGGGGTCTAAGGAAAGCCCTCGTCCAGAGTTTGAAAAGAAGGTTTGGAAACAAGTTACACAGACCTCTCAGTAGATGTCTGGTGCTTCTGACAACAGAATGAGGACTGAACAAACTGTGTGCTTCCATCTGCTTCCCTCCCTAGATGCTAAAGAGGAAATGCCATATAGACACTCATGGGACAGTAACATAACAAATTGCTTTCATTGAAGCTATTCACTGTCTGGATTATCTCTGGGCAGGACTCCATCACTTGAAAATCAAACAAAAGTCATTTTAGTATTTTCCAATATTTTAGGTTATGCCCACTAGTACTGTGAATAATCAAGAGCTGACATGGAGATAAACAGTGCTTTTTTCTGGAATTTGGTGAAATTAAGGACTGCAAAGGCATTAATACGTAGACTCTCAGAAAGGGGACAGAAACCATGTGAATCAGGCACTCACAAGTGCAGAATTAAATAGATGATTTCAGACCCAAGCCCCAGATGCCTGAGGAAGGACTTTCAGAAATGTCTGAAATATTCAGAGCTAGAGAGAAACAGATCCTCAAAGGGAAGCCTGAAAATACTTTTCTGTGAAGCGAAAAAAAAAAAAATTACCTCGCATAAACTCACTTCCCCTGGGCAAGAGAGATGAAAGCTTCTACATCCAAATAGAAGTCCAAGGAGTTATACAGTTGCTCAACAACAAATACTCTGGAGTGAATGGCTGCCCAAGCACTAAATATGAATGTTAGAAAATATATGCTTATGTGTGTAGAGGGAGGTGGTGGAAGATGGAGGGTAGAGAAGGACAGAATCATGGGCTGTCCCAATTGGGAAAGGAGGACAGACAAAGTCAATTTTCACCATGGCATACTTAGGATTCAAATGTGAGTTAGGGGAGGGAAGAATAGTAAACTCTAGAAGCCAAAATTACTAATTTCTCCCAGTAGGCGATAGGCTATGGACTCCTGATTTCTGTGTGCTGTTCCTTTCCAAATGAGGACCACCTTTTTCCATCCTCCACTCTCAACATACTATGATCACAACATACCCCCAGAGTAAAGAGACTCCACAGTTTGCCTCACATCATATTCCCCATCTATTTCCCTTTTCTGTGGACTCTTTATAGAGGTCTTGGGTTACCTTCAAGCTTCAAACAGATATTATAAAAGTGGGACTGTAATATAGGAGAAGGCTGCTCATTCTCTTTTCCTCAAGTAAAAAATTATAGACCCAAATAGCAGTGAAAGTCTAATGTCATTCATCATTCATTCTTTCAATAAATATTAAGGACTTTCTAAATGCCAATCTTAGTACTTGATGCTATGTATACAACGGAGAGGAAAAAGATGTGTTTCCCACCTACATGGTACTAATTCTCTTTGACAATGTTCCAATGTAATATTCCTGCCCAAAATGTGTAACCTGAATCTAATGATAAAAATCGATGAGTCTAGGTTTTATTCCTAGGTATCTTACAGTTTTTGAACACCAGTACTCTGGAAACCACAGAACACTTATGAAAGAAAATGAAGAGGATAGAAAGAAATGGGAAAATAGTCCATTCTCATGGATTGGAAGAACACTGTTAAAATGTCTATAACCACCCAAAGCCATCTACACACTTGAGGCAATCCCCATCAAAAGGCCACCAGCATTTTTAACAGAGCTAGAACAAAGAATCATAAAATTTGTATGGAACCACAAAAGACCCCAAAGAGTCAAAGTAGTCTTGAAAATGAAAAAGCAAACCTGGAGGCATCACAATTCTGGGCTTCAAGCTGTACTGTAAAGCCATAGTCACCAAGAGAGTATGGTACTGGCACAGGAACAGACACCTAGATCAGTGGGACAGAACAGAAAACCCAGAAATGGACCCACAACTCTATGGTCAACTGATCTTCAACAAAGCAGGAAAGAAGATCCAATGGAAAAAAGACAGTCTTTTCAACAAATTGCATTAGGAATACTGGACAGGAACATTCAGAAGAGTGAAACCAGACCACTTTCTTCCTCCACACACAAAAAATAAAGTCAAAATGGGTGAAGGACGTAAATGAGAGACAGAAAGCCACCAAAATCCTAGAGAAGAACACAGGTAGTAATCTCTTGGACTTCAGGCATAGCAAAATCTTACAGACACATCTCTAAAAACAAAGGGAAAAAAACAAAAATGAATTACTGGGGGTTCATCAAGATAAAAAGCTTTTGCACAGGAAAGGAAACAATCAACAAAATTAAAGACAACCTACAAAATGTGAGAAGATATTTGCAAAGGACATATCAGATAAAGGGTTAGTACTCAAAATCTATAAAGAACTTTTCAAACTGAACACCCCAGAAATAAATTATCCAATTAAGAAAGGGGCAGAAGACATGAACAGACATTTTCCCAAAGAAGACATTTAGATGGCTAACAGATGCATGAAAAGATGCTCAGTATCACTCATCCTCAGAGAAATACAAATCAAAACCATGATGAAATACCACCTCAGACCTACCAGAATGCCTAAAATTAACAACAGAAAAGAACAGGTGTTGGTGAGGACGTGGAGAAAGGGGAACCCTCTTATACTTGGTAGGAATGCAAACTGGTGCAGCCACTCTGGAAAACAATATGGAGGTTCCTAAAAATAAATAAATAAATAAATTAGAACTACCTTTTGATCCTGCAATTGTATTGCTAAGTATTTACCCAAAGGATACAAAAATACTGATTCAAAGGGGAATGCACACCTGATGTTTATACCAACATTATTAACAATAGCCAGATTTCCATCAACTTATATATATATATATATATATATATATATATACACACATCTTCTTTATTCTATATATCTATATATCTACATATCATTCTTTCATTGCCACATACGATTTTTCCTTTCTCCATCCTCTGCACATCATTCATTCATATATCATAATCACATCATTGATTCATAGAATGAATTACAACATTCTTTCATAATCATCATTCACTCATGTATATATTCATCAACTGATGAATGCATAAAGAAGATGGAGGTATATGTATACACACAATGGACTATTACTCCTATATCAAAAAGAATGAAATCTTGCCATTTTCAATGATGTGGATGGAACTAGAGCTTACCATCCTAAGAGAAATAAGTCAGTCACAGAAAGAAATAGACCATATGATTTCATTCATGTGTAGGATTTAACAAACAATACAGATGTACATAGGGAGAGGGAAAGAAAAATAAAATAGGATGAAAACAGAGAGAGAGGGGCAAACCATAAAAGACTCTTAATGACAGAAAACAAACTGAGGGTTGCTGAAGGAAGATGGGTGGGGGAATGGGCTAAATGGATGATGGGTTTAAGGAGGGCACTTAGGACGAGCAGTGGGTGTCAGATGTTAAGAATGAGTGACTAAACTCTACACCTGAACCCAATTTTACCATATGTCTTAACTAACTAGAATCTAAATAAAAACTTGAAATTTAAAAAATGATCAGCCTATAAAACAGTTACCCACAGAAAGTTGACTTTCTATAAAACAACTGACCTGGGGGACCCTGGGTTAAAGCCTCTGCCTTCAGCTCAGGTCGTGATCCCAGATCCCCAAATCTGGGACCACAATTTCTTCAGACCATCCTTTTAGATGCCAAGGAAGATTTTAAAGCATCCCTGTACCTATTCCAATAGTCCCCACATAGCTAATTGTAATTCCTGCCCACAACTTGAGACCATTTCCCTTTGCTTGGTTTTTAGTTGAAATATAAGATAATAGGTCTCTAGATGCCAAATAAAAGACATCCTCCTGGACTAAAAATGGGCATTAGTGTTCCCCATTGTGACACACGTCTGTGACCAGCACTGAGAACACAGCACCTAGAGCATTGTTAAGATTTATTGATCAAAGAGGAGAGTCCAAGATGGTAAAGGGATAAGAGACCCTAATTTCATCTGGTCCCAGGAATTCAGCTAGATAGCTATCAAATCATCCTGAACCCCTGGAACTCAACTGGAGATCTAAGAAAAGAATACCTGCAACTCTACAAATAGAAAAGTGACCACTTTCTGCAAGGTAGGAGGTATGGAAAAGTGAATCCAAGGCAATATATGGGAGACAGACCACGGAGGGGAGGGAGCCTCCATCAGCTGGCTACCAGCAAGTGACAGAGCAGAGGATCACAAAATCACAAATTTTAGAAATCTGCTCTGGGGAACAATATCCCTCAGACTGCTAAGTAGGGGAACCCTTGTTGGGACAGTGTGGACTCAGGATCCCTGGGGTCATAGGAAGACCAGGAGTGCCTGAGTGCAGCAGAGCTCCCAGGTATTGGAGCAAGGAAGTCAGCTGCAAAGAGTGGGATCTCAGCTCGGGGTTCACATAAACCTCAAACTGTAGCAGAGTCGGCCAATTGCTCCTTACAGGGGACCAAAAAGCAACAGGGAAGGCAAGACCCACCTTGCTCCCCTGGGAGTAGTGTGAGTCCCAGGAGAAGTCTACAGGGTTTGGAGACTTGAAACATGGTCCTGTGACTGAGATAGAAATGCTCAGTCACAGGCTGGGTGAGTATGGATTGCAGCCAGAGACCAGGGAGAGAGGAGTGACTGACTGCTTTTCTCTGGGAACTCATGGAGGGTTGGCGTCCCAAACTTTTGGCTCCAGGCCAGAGATTGGGAGGCCACCATTTTCATTCTCATCCTCTAAAGCAGGTGGAAAGCCTTCAGGGAACAAAAGCCACAGAGAACAAACAAAGCAGATCACTTAGCCTGGCCCCCTCACAAGGGCAGTACAATTCCTCCTGGGGCAAAGAATCCTGAGAATCAATGCAAGGGACCCTCCCCCAAGAAGATCAGCAAGAAGATGCAGCCTAGACCAAGTTTACCAATCAATGAGAACTGAAAAACTCTAGCACTAGCAGAATTCAACACATAGAATTTATGGCTTTTTTTCAATGATTCTTTCATCTCTCAACTTTAATTTTTTCTATTTTTTCTTTCCCTTTTCAACGAATTTATTATTTTATCAACTACTTTTTTTTAACTTTAATTAATTTATTTATTTTTTTCAGCGTAACAGTATTCATTGTTTTTGCACAACATCCAGTGCTCCCTATTACCCACCACCTTGTTCCCCCAACCTCCCACCCCCGCCCCTTCAAAACCCTCAGGTTGTTTTTCAGAGTCCATAGTCTCTTATGGTTCACATCCCCTTCCAATTTCCCTCAACTTCCTTCTCCTCTCCATCTCCCACTGTCCTCCATGTCATTTGTTATGCTCCACAAATAAGTGAAACCATATTTATCAACTACTTTTTTAAGTCTTTTTTAATTTTCATTTTTACAGTTACACCCTATCCTTTCATTGTATTTAATCTTATTTTTGTGTATATATACATATTTTTTTCTTTCTTTACAATTTTTAGATGCAGTTTCTTCTAACAGACCAAAATATAGTGTATGGTTCTGGTTCTATTCACTGTCTAATCAGATTCTCTTTCTTGTTGTTGTTGTATTTATAGTTGTTTTTGTTTTTTCTTTTTTTTTCTTGTTCTTCTTCCATTTAAAAATTGTTTTCTTTGTTTTATTTTATTAAAGTCTTTTTTAATTTTCATCTTTTTAAAAAGATTTTGTTTATTTATTTATTTATTTATTTATTTGACAGAGAGAGAGATCACAAGTAGGCAGAGAGGCAGTCAGAGAGAGAGGGTGAAGCAGTCTCCCTGCTGAGCAGAGAGTCCAATGTGGGGCTTGATCCCAGGACACTGATATCAGGGCCCGAGCTGAAAGGAGAGGCTTAACCACTGAGCCACCCAGGTGCCTCAATTTTCATCTTTATAGTTACAGTCTATCTTTTCAATGTATTTAATTTTATTTTTGTATATAGAAGTTTTTCTTTCCTTACAATTTTAACATGTACTCTCTTCTAACAAACTGACCAAAATGCACTCAGGTCATAGTGTATTCCTCTCTTCAGTTCCTCTGTCTGTTTATATCCCTTTCTTTTTTGTTGTTGTTTATTTGTTTTTGTCTTTTTTTTATATATCAGCCAAACTAAGGTTTTTTTTTCAGTGTTCCAAGATTCATTGTTTATGCACCACACCCAGTGATCCATGCAATACATGCCCTCCTTAATACCCACCACCAGGCTCACCCATCTTCCCTACCCTTCCCTTCCAAAACCCTCAATATGTTTCTCAGAGTCCACAGTCTCTCGTGGTTCATCTCACCCTCCAATTTCGCCCACCTTACTTCTCCTCTCCATCTCCCTATGTCCTCTGCGTTATTCGTTATGCTCCACCAGCAAGTTAAACCGTATAATAATAGACTTTCTCTGCTTGACTTATTTTCTTGGCTTTTAATATCCAGTTTTACAGTTAAATTCTACACATATATTTTTTTTCTTTCTTTACAATTTTGGGATCTAGTTTTCTAAAAGCCAAAACAAAATACACACAGAATCCAGAGTATTGCTCTATTCTGCTCACCAGTTTGATTATATTCACTCTCTTTTTTTCTTTTCCCCAGTTTCAGGTCCTGTCTCATTTGTTTCGTGTATATTTCTCTGGCATAGTGGCATAGTTGTTGCCACTTTTAATACATTGTTCTCTTGTCCATCTATTGTTCTCTCAACAGAATGAAAGATGGAAAAAACATGAAAAAAGCGAACAAGAGGAAGTACTGACAGCCAGTGACTTAATCAATATAGACACACATAAGATGTTAGAACTGGAGTTCAGAATAATGATTATACCGATGCTAGTTAAGCTTGAAAAGTATAGAAGATATTAGAGAATCCCTTTCCTGCGAAATAAAAGAACTAAAATCTAACCAATTCAAAATAAAAAAAAAAGATTGTTAGTGAGTTGCAATTAAAAACGGAAGCTCTACCAGCTAGGATAAGTGGGGCAGAAGAGATAATTAGGGATGTAGAAGACCAAATGATGAAGAATAAAGAAGCTGAGAAAAAGATAAACAGCTACTGGAACACAAGGGGAAAATTTGAGAGATAAGTGATACCATAAGATGAAACAATATTAGAATGATTGGGATCCCAGAAGAAGAGGAAAGAGAGAGAGAAGCAGAAGGTTTATTGAGGCAAATCACAGTGGAGAACTTCCCTAATATGAAGAAGGAAAAAGGCATCAAAGTCCAGAAGGTACAGGAAACTCCCCTCAAAATCAATAAAAATAGGTCACCAGTCCAAAATATAATAGTGAAATTTACAAATCTCAGAGACAAAGAGAAAATCCTGAGAGCAGCTTGGAACAAGAGGTCAGTAACCTACAAGGGTAGAAGGAATAGATTGCTAACAGAGCTACCCACAGAGCATGGGGAGGCCAGAAATGACTGGCATGATATATTCAGTATGCTAAATGAGAAAAAGATCCAGCCAAGAATACTTTATCCAGCTACGATTTCATTCAAAATAGAAGGAGTGATAAAAACCTTCCAGGACAACCAGAAACTAAAAGAATTTGTGATCACCAAACCATCCCCACCAGAAATATTGAAAGGGGTCCACTAAGCAAAGAGAGAACCCAAAAGTAACATAGACCAGAGAGGGACAAATACAATATACAATAACAGTCACCTTAGAGGTAATAAAATGGCACTAAATTCATACCTTTTGATAGTTACTCTGAATGCAAATGGGCCAAATACCCTAATCAAAAGACACAGGGTATCAGACTGGATTTAAAACAACAACAACACCACCAAGATCCATTGATACGCTGTCTGCAAGAGACTTATTTTAGACCCAAAGACACCTCCAGATTGAAAGTGAGGGGGTGTCCATCATCCTAATGCACATCAAAGGGAAGCTGAGGAGGAAATCCTTATATCAAAAAATTAGATGTTAAACCAAAGAATGTAATAAGAGATGAGGAAGGACACTATATCATAATTAAACAGTCTATCCAACAAGAAGATCTGAAAATTGTAAATATTTATGCCCCCAACATGGGAACAGCCAAATATATAAGCCAATTAATAACAAAATCAAAGAAACACATCAATAATAACACAATAATAGTATAAGACTTTAACACTCCCCTCACTGCAATGGACAGGTCATCTAAGTAGATCAACAGGAAAAAGGGCTTTGAATGATACGCTGGACCAGATGGACTTCACAGGTATATTCAGAACATTCCATCCTGAAGCAACAGAATACACACTCTTCTCTAGTGCATGGAGAACATTCTCCAGAATAGATACTTGGTCACAAATCAGGTCTCAACTGGTACCAAAAGACTGAGATAATTCCCTGTATATTTTCAGACCACAATGCTTTGAAACTGAAACTCAATCACAAGAGGCAAGTTGGAAAGAACTCAAATACATGGAGGCTAAAGAGCATCCCACTAAAGATTGAATGGGCCAACCAGGAAATTAAAGAAGAATTTAAAAAATTCATGGAAGCAAATGAAAATGAAAACACAACTGTTCAAAATCTTAGGAATGCAGCAGGCACTCCTAGAGGGAAGGATATAACATAAAAGACTCTCTCAAGAAACAAGGAAGTTCTCAAATACACAACCTAACCTCAACCTAAAGGAGCTGGAGAAAGAAAAGAAAAGAAAGCCTAAACCCTGAAAGAGAAGAGAAATATCAACATTAGAGCAGAAACCATGAAATAAAACCAAAAGAGCGGTAGAACATATCAACAAAAGTAGGAGATGGTTCTTTGAAAGAACATAAAAAGATTGGTAAAACACTGACCAGAATTATCAAAAGGAAAAGAAAAACGACCCAGATAAATAAAATCATGAATGAAAGGAGAGAGATCACAACCAACACCAAAGAAATACAAACAATTATAAGAACACATCATGAGAACTATATGCCAAAAAATTAGGCAAAGTGAAAGAAATGGATGCATTCTTAGAGATGTATGAACTACCAAAACTGAACCAGGAAGAAATAGAAAACCCAAACAGACCCATAACCAGCCAGGAAACGAAAGCAATCATCAAAATTCTTCCCAACAAACAGGAGTCCAGGGCCAGATGGCTTCCCAGGGGAATTCTACTAAACATTTAAAGAAGAAATAATATATATTCTTCTGAAACTGATTCAAAAAAATAGAAATGGGAGAAAAACTTCCAAGCTCTTTTTATGAGTCCAGCATTACCTTGATCCCAATACCAGACAAAGACCCCACCAAAAAAGGAGCATTAAAGACCAATATCACTGATGAACATGGATGCAAAAATTCTCACCAAAATATTAGCCAATGGGATCCAACAGTATGATAAAAAGATTATTTACCATGACCAAACAAGATTTATTCCTGGACTCCAAGGATGGTTCAACAACCACAAATCAATCAATGTGATACATGACATAAATAAAAGAAAGGGCAAGAACCATATGATCCTCTCAATAGATGCAAAAAAAGCATTTGACAAAGTACAGCATTCTTTCTTAATTAAAACTCTTCACAGTGTAGGGATAGAAGGAACATGCCTCAATATCATAAAAGTCATCTATATAAAGCCCAGAGTGAATATCATTCTCAATGGGGAAAAATTGAGAGCTTTTCCCCCAAGGTCAAGAACACAGCAGGAATTTCCACTATCAGCACCACTATTGAACATAGCACTAGAAGTCCTAGCCTCAGCAATCAGACATCAAAAAGAAATAAAAGGCATCCTAATTGACAAAGAAGAAGTCAAATTCTCAGTCTGAGCAAATGACATAATACCTTAATGTGGAAAACGCAAAGACTCAGTCTCAAAATTGCTAGAACTCATACAGGAATTTAGCAAAGTGGCAGGATATAAAAATCAATGCACAGAAATCTGTAGCATTCCTATACAGGAACAATGAGACAGGAGAAAGAGAAATTAAGAAGTGATCCCATTTACAATTGCACGAAACCATAAGATAACTAGGAGTAAACCTAACCAAAGAGGCAAAGGACCTGTACTCAGAAAACCATAGAACACTCACGAAAGAAATTGAGGAAGACACAAAGAAATGGAAAAATATTACACACTCATGAACTGGAGGAACATATATTGTTAAAATGTCTATGCTACCTAGGACAATTACACATTCAATGCAATCCCTAGCAAAATATCATCAACTTTTTTCACAGAACTGGAATGAATAATCCAAAAATTTGTTCAGAAACAGAAAAGAGGGTGCCTGGGTGGCTCAATGGGTTAAGCCGCTGCCTTCGGCTCAGGTCATGATCTCAGGGTCCTGGGATCGAGTCCCGCATCGGGCTCTCTGCTCAGCAGGGAGCCTGCTTCCCTCTCTTTCTCTCTCTCTCTCTGCCTGCCTCTCTGCCTACTTGTGATCTGTCTCTGTCAAATAAATAAATAAAATCTTAAAAAAAAAAAAAAAGAAGAAGAAGAAACAGAAAAGACCCTGAATAGTGAAAGCAACGTTGAAAAAGAAAACCAAACCTGGTGGCATCACAATCTTGGACTTCAAGCTCTGTTACAAAGCTGTAATCATCAAGACAGTATGGTACCAGCACAAAAATAGACACATAGATCAATGAGAGAAAATAGAGAACCCAGAAATAAACTGTTGACTCTATGGCCAACTAATCTTTGACAAAGCAGGAAAGAATATCCAATGGAAAAAAGACAGTCCCTTCAACCAATGATGGTGGAAAATTGGGCAGCCACATGTAGAAGAATGAAACTGGACCATTTCCTTACCATCCACAAAAATAGACTCAAAATGGATGAAAGACCTCAATGTGAGACAGGAGTCCATCAAAATCCTTGAGGGGAACACAGGCAGCAGCCTCTGTGCCCTTGGCTGTGGCAAGTTCTTGATAGAGATTTCTCCAAAGGCAGGGAAACAAAGGTAAAAATGAACTGTTGGGACCTCATCAAGATAAAAACTTTTGGGGTGCCTGGATGGCTCAGTGGGTTAAGCCTCTGCCTTCGGCTCAGGTCATGGTCTCAGGGTCCTGAGATCCAGCCCAGCATCAGGCTCTCTGCACAATAGGGAGCCTGCCTCCCCCTCTCTCTCTGCCTGCCTCTCTGCCTACTTAGGATCTCTCTCTGTGTGTGTGTGTCAAATAAAGAAACAAAATCTTTTTTTAAAAAGGATAAAAACTTTTGCACAGCAAAGGAAAGAGTTGACAAAGCCAAAAACAACTGACAGAATGGCAAAAGATACTTGCATATAACATATCAGGTAAAGAGGTAGTATCCAAAATCTATGAAGAATTTACCAAACTCAACACCCAAAGAACAAATAATCCAATCAAGAAATGGGCAGAATAGACACACAGGTGACCATCAGACACATGAAAAAATGCTCAAAATCACTCATGATCAGAGAAATAGAAATCAAAACCACAATGAGATACCACCACACAGAAGTCAGAATGGCTAAAATTAACAAGTCAAGAACCAACAGATGTAGATGAGGATGTGGAGAAAGGGGAATCCTCCTATACTGTTGGTAGGAATGCAAGCTGGGGCAGCCACTCTAGAAAGAGCATGGAGGTTCCTCAAAAAGTTGAAAATAGAGCTACCCTATGAACTAGCAATTGCACTACTGGGTATTTACCACAAAGATATAAATGTAGTGATTCAAAGGGACACCTGCACCCCAGTGTTCATAGCAGCAATGTCCACAATAGTCAAATAATGGAAAGAGTCCAGATATCCATTGACACTTGAGTGGATAAAGAAGATGTGGTATATATGTATGTGTACACACACACACACACACACACACAAAATGGAGGCATGAAAAATGTTATCTAGAAACTAGAAGGTATTCTGCTAAGAGAAATAAGTCAATCAGAGAAAGACAATTATCATATATTCTTGCTCATATGTGGAATTTAAGAAACAAAATGGAGGATCATATGGGAAGAAAGGAAAAAATGGAACAAGACAAATCCAGAGAGGGACAAAAACCATATGAGACTCTAAATCATAAGAAACAAACTGAGGGTTGCTGTAGGGGAGGGAGATGGAGTGATGGGGTCATTGGGCGATGGACTATACTGAGGGCATGTGATGTAATGAACACAGGGTGTTATATATAAAGACTGATGAATCACAGGCCTGTACCTCTGAAACCAATAATACACTATCTGTTAATTAATTGAATTAAACAAAAAATGTTTTAAAATATTTATTGATCACTCATAGAAATAATCATAAGGACCAATGGACATCAGACACCATTATACCTCTTTGTCTATTTTTGGATCACCTCACCATATTTTTAAAGTTATTAACAAATATGGACTTGACATAAGGAACAATGGCTATTATGAACAAGTTATTCATATAGGAAGGTCCATAGATTAGATAAATTGCATTTCTATTTTAGTTTCAAACAAAACCCAAAGTTGTTTCTGGAAACAAGGGGATTGCAAAGCAACCTCTAAGGACTTCATTCCAAGAAACTACATAAAAGCTTTGAATAAATCTAAGGAATTCCAACTGAAGTCATTGGTTTCAGATATTTGGAGATCACCAGCCTAGCCCTCAGTTCAATTCAGCTGACATGAAGTCACATAAATTCTTGGCACTTTGTTCATACTTCTTCTACCTAGTAGGTTCCTGTGGTTTGCAAATACTGCACATCCAGGGCCAATCACCTGCTATACTACTTGGTCCACCCTCCTGGCCCAAAACATTGGTAACTAACAACAACATGCTCTTACCTCTGACTCAGACTCACCCACTATCCATCAGAGAGGGTTGCCCTTCCTTGAAATATGATAAAGCCCTATCACATTCTTCCTGACTGCTACAGTGCCCCACACAACTGAAGGGGGAGCACTCTCTACTGACCTTCTGGAAGATGACACTTTGCTCAAGTCTCAAAAAGACACACATAGACACGCACTAACATATAACCACTTCCAAATAGGCAGTTTCTTGCTCTCTATCAAATCCAAACTTCTAAGATCATATTTCTAAGTCTTTCTTTTCACCGTTTTTACCACTTTCATACTATTAACCTTTTCTGTGGCTCCTGCTGCAACAGGACAAATCTTTCCCCACACGTGCACATCTTGCTGGCATTACATCAACCCTCACACAGACTTCTCTCTCTCCCTAAAAACACTCTTTCCAAACCCTGTTCAACATGACCCTACTTCCAGAAATGGCTGGCCACACCTACAAATAGATATCAGATCTCTCCAGTATGCTCCTCTTGCCCAAGCTCTCCCCTCATTAATGTCCAGTGGCAGAACTCAGGGCCTAGAACTCTGCACTGGAAGAAATCCCAGTTGGAGAGGAGGGTAGAAGTAGTACATGGTGAGGTGGAGCCCAGGAACACAGCTTTTTAAAAAATATATATATAATTTTATTTTATTTTTTCAGTGTTCCAAGATTCATTGTTTACGCACCAAGGGGCAGAGCTTCTGCCTGAGGATGCTTCCAGCTTCCCTCTCCCTCCCCAGCTGAAGCCTCAGGTACAAAGAATTAACTGGCCACAGCCAGGGAAGTACACCCAGGGTTTATAGGCCAGATTGACAAAGTCAGAGTCTGACACAAGAACTGAAGTCCAACTCTCTTTCACCACAACAAACTGAAAATATAAGGAAATATATTTTCAGAACAGCTCAATGCATTATCAGCGACATTTATGATTTTCTCCTTATCATTCCCTTCATGTGTGACAACTGAACAGAAAGACAATGCAGAGTTTTATTCCTTCCACTGTTTTACTTTATTTGTAATGCTGTATAAAATAGGATTTCACTTGTTTCAGGAGGATAGGGAAGTATCCTGGTAGTGTAAACTCCCAGAGAAAAGCTGTTTCTGTATTTGCGACCATTTTGCCTGTACTGTATGTAAATAACTATACAGTCTAAGGAGAAATTGGATGGCCTCTCAAGTGGAAACCACACAAGTTTCTAAGTGAGAAAGACTGGATTCAATCTGTTAAAATTCAAGTTTCAACTAAGTATAAATGAATACAAAGGAAAATTCAGGAACTACAGAGATTCTCTGTGCAAAAGAACTCAAGCAAAAGCACCGTTCCTCTTCCCTCAATTTATCAACACCACCACCATTGGCCCCAAACATCACAGACTCAGTTACACACAGTGCAAGACAGTGGTGGCATATACAGAATTCTCCTCTCTGGGAACTTACAATTTAGTGCTTCATGAATATCTCTCCGCCTGCCAAAATAAGTAAAAGATACATAAACTGTAAACCAGGAAGGATATTCCTAAATAGTAAATGAACAGTCAAGACAAGGGCATCTCAAGATCCTACATGGCTTACTAGCTGGTGAAAGGTAAGAGCACTAAGGACCACATTTTCCAGTGTTGGCAAGACCAGCGAAATTTTCTGTGCACCATGGGTCAGCCTGAGAAGTCTGCATGGAAGAGGCAGGAATTACCCCCATCAAGACATTGTGTATAACTGTTTCCTCAGAAAACATCAGGTCAAGCTGTATCTTCATCTTGGCCATGATCCAATAAATAGAGCCTCTTTAAGCCTTCCTTCCATGCCCCCCACCAAAAACACAAAACAAACTCCACCACACCTCAAGCCAGCACATCCAGTTTGCCAACTAGATGGCTCCAGTTAAATATTTGCTACAGATACTAATACAGATCAAGATTCTATGATATAATATTAATAATAATGATGATAATAATAATTCTCAGTCCAGGTATGTGCATAAAATGAAGATAGGGACCACTGCAGTAATAATAAATGTGTAACTTCCCTCCTAGTGAAAGAGAAGTAAAGGTCAGATAACTTTCCAGAACGGTTGAAAAAAAGCTTAAGTGACCAAATTCAGTCCATGCTAAAGAAAATAAATGTCCCAACTCACCTCTCAGGAGTCTTCTAAAAACAACCTCACCAAACGGATCACTTACCAGGCACCCTCCCAGCTAGGACACTACTTTGTACTACATTCTGTTTGCATGTTACTTGGAAGAATTCTTTGTCTCCATTTCTCAAGTAAAAACTCCTTCGGTTAGAACCTGCTTCATGTTCTCTCCATGAGGTTAGAAACCCAAATTCTGCAAGTAATACTTACTAGGGGCAACCAAGACTTGAACCTGAAGGCATGGCAGCCTCCAAACTGTCTGCCCATTAGACCAAGTGGAAACACGGCCACTTCCTCCAACTCACCTACCTACCTTACCACCCCTACGACCTGTACAAACCCTAACCTGTACCATCCCGACACCTCTCAAATCCCATCCCGGGCTGACAGAGGCTGAATGCCAAGTCACTGAAAACCCATCATGAGGGAGACTAACATGCTCCACACCAACTGTATATACACCAAATCCATCCACGCCAATGTAGACCCAAATCAATGTAGGTGTAGACACAAATATTTTACTTCCACCCTACAAAATCATATGAAGGCCCCGCTGACAGCAACAGTAGGCTGGTATCATTGCTCCAATATCTGAGTAAGCAGTCAGATAGCCAGAGGTTCTCTAGAGGTTCTATAGACTTCATATTATCCAGTATCATTCCGGGATGTTATGAACAGGTGCCTTTTCTTAGTCCTTCTGGGATAACATCAGAAAAGACAGAGTGCAATGCAGTGTTCCTCATTCATGATTTGATACAGTTACAGGATTACTTTCAGTCAGAATCCAGTTCTGGAAATTCTTCACATTTCCATCACACCAAAACAAGAGATCAACTTGACAAATCAGAAGAGCCTGAGCTGCTGCTTCTAGAGGTCTTCAGAAACCAGATGGGTTACCAGGAAGAACCAGAATGAGATTTTACAACAGGAAGCAGAAAGAGCTGGGAAAGCCAGGAAGGGCATTCAATTAAGGGAATAGAAAGTGATGGGATACATGGATATCAACAATGAAAATCACTCTCTTTTCTATTCCCGCCTATGATTCACTGCACCATTTTCTCAATCCTGAATCCTGCCAGCACAGAGCACCTAACAAAAGTCCTCAGGAGAAAGCAGTACAACATAATCCATCATCTGCCCATCTCATTTTCCAATCTAAAACTATAATGTAGGGGAGCACTGATCCCAGTCCTTTTTTTCCAAGAAGCCTTACTAAACAGATTTGTTTTTCCCCCAAATCCTTCCTTTCTTTGTAAGAACAGAATCCAGAAATCCATCCCGTTGTCCCATCCATCACTATATTCTGTCTCTACTTTGAGACTAGCAGTTGTGTGTGGTCAGTGCCCATGGCTCCTTCTTCCATGTACCTTCTCCCAATACACCCGGTCAGTAATACACTGCACACAAGGCGGCTCAGGAAAGACCAACTGTCTCTCTGGATACCTTCCTTCATAACTTCAATGTGTCCTTCTAACCTCCTGTGCAAGTACTCACCTATCTCTGTCTCTCCATCCTGTCTCACCAGGCATGGCTTGGTTCCTGAAATAGCTCTCGGTGGCTGCTCCACACCACCATCTCCCCTGGAAAGTTAATTGTTTTGTTTGGTTGCAGGAAAAATACCAGATGATCTCAGTCATATGAAAGTTGTATTCACCTCAAAGTCGTGAGCTCTTCTCCAAATATAGATCCATACAACTTCTCTACCAAGCCTCACCTGCCTCACCGCAGCTCAGGCAACATAATCTACAAGGAAGAATCTCTGCCACCACTTTTTTTAAAATTAACATATAATGTATTATTTGCTTCAAGGGTACAGGTCTGTGATTCATCAGTCTTACACAATTCACAGTACTCACCATAGCACATACCCTCCCTAGTGTCCATCATCCAGCCACCCCATCCCTCCAACCTCCTCTTCTTTTTAAGGGACACTCTGTATCCCTCTTCCTAATTCTTTCTCATCACCACTCTTTTTTTGTGAATTCTGTGATGATCAAAGGAAAAAAGGACAAGGTCAAACTAAATGAATATTAACCAAAAATCACATTTATCAATTTGGAATATACTTAGTGAAGAAATTGGCCTTTCCAACTGTTTTGTTTCAACTAAGATCAAATGAATCTGCCCTCTGGAGGCACATAACTAATATCACTTGATAATGAAGAGAACTAGCCCAAGAACTGCTGGAGGGCAGGAGAAAGACAACCTAAAAATCAGCATTTGCCACATGTAATAAAAAAAAAAACAGGTGTCCTGCATGGATAAGAGTTGTCTGGGCTTCTGGTGTTGGGGTGCTGCCCACAGTGTCCATGGCAGTAGGGAGGCGGACAGGGTAGAGACCAGTTTAAGGATGAAGGGCCTTCCAAATTAAAGGAGCTGTAAATATGTTTTGTGATAACAGCAAACTGCCTCTTGGTGACTTAGCATTTTAATGACCATGAGGCAGCCACACCCTAAGAGACCATGGTAATCTTTCCTCCTACAGCCTGACCTGGCCTATAATGAATCCCCACCATAACATTTTTAAATTAGATAAGAAAGGCGGGAAGGTATACCTTCAGTGGCTATAAAAATAGATATTTAGCTCCTTGAGCCTGGAGGGAGAAGACCCCAAATCCTTTCTGGTGATGGGGACCCCCTTATCATACTGGACCTGCTAATCTGCAAAGTGCACACCAACGTCCTCCCACAGAGACTTTCAGACTCTCCAATGGTAAACCAGGCAAGCAGAACATGAAGGAGGCAGCAAAGCTCCGTGGAAAAAATCTTCATTCATTCATTGCAGGAACATGTGTAAGCCCACTGTGTGCCTGTGGGAAAGATAAGGATAAAGAAAGCAAGCTCTGCACTAGCTCAGAAAGGAAAGACTAGGCAGGAAGACAGGGCCTTGAAGTGGGAAGGACCCCAGAGGAGAAGCAGCAAGGAATAACCTCCCCTAACTCATAGTTTGCTTATCAGAGCTGAGAACCTTTCTGGGCTGGAGAATAGAGTGTAGGACTCCATATCACTCTGACCCCAGTAAACCTACCTGCCCTTCCCAAACTCTAAAGGTACTGGTCTACATCCCCCAAGCCAAGGTCTAGCTCTGATGCCATGAAATACCCTCTGCTCCAACCCCACACAGCTTCTATAGCCAGAGGCATTCCAAGCCCAGACTTCTTCCTTCCCACACCCATCTCAGTTTTCCTGCCAACTCTACGAACAGGAGAAATCACTTACCCATGGGCTTCTTCTGCCTCAGAGGAGAAACACTTAAGAAGGAAGGGCAAGCCAAACCCAGGAAGAGGGAAGGAGCTGGGCCAGACAGAGTCAGGAGTAGGAGTGGAGCTCACAAGGTGCCCTCAGGATATTGAGGTCCTGGGTAGGTGGGGCCCTCATGGAGGAGGAGCCTCAGGAGTGTGAGTACTAATAAGGCTGGGCCTCTGGAGTTGGGGCCAAAGCGCTTCAGAAGTGGCCTGGGAAGGATGTGACAGTAGGAAGGAGATGGTTTAGTTAGAATCCTGGAGGAAGGATAAAGGTGGGCAATGGAAGACCAGTGCAGCCCGGCATGGGTGTGGAGGTGACTGAGGGCTCAAATGAGGCTTTGCTGGAGACTTTGTTGGGAGCAGGATGTGAATTTAGATGTAAACAAGCTTTCCAAGATCCTGGGTGTGGAGGAGGTCTAGCTGGTAGGAGGAGAGTGTGGGGAGCCTGGTAGAGCTCAGCCTGTAGCGATTTGGAGGCCAATCCCAGATCCAGTGAAAGAGCCCACTCAGCAGTCCTGTAACCAAGGATAGAAGCACCACCCCCACTCAGCTGCCTGTTCCAGAACTGTCTACAGGTTCCTCCACCACCACCATCCATCCTGGCCCTCAGCCATGTTTCCAATCATGCCAGGAACAAAACTAAGAGGAAACTGGTTCAAGCTTCACCACAAGGGGATCTCCTGAGACAGTCACTCAGTGTTCACAGCGTATTCTGACTGAAGGAGCACTGAGTTTTGTGCTGGAGGAAGTAAGGATGTGGTGCCTAGTTACAGAGCTTCCTGTTCTAGACATTCAAAATGTAGCACTTCCAAGGCTCTGAAACAGTGACCAAAAGAAGGTGACTTGATCTTCCCAGAACATTAATCTTCAAACAGAGGCAGGACTTCTCAGAGGAGGAGAAGGTGGGAACTAAGTGCTTAGAGACCCAGGGCTGAATGCACAAGGGTCTCTTGCATGCACCCACAATGCCACGTGTCACAAGGAAAATGGGCACCACTGCTTCTACTTGATACCACTGACATGCCTCTAAACCCTCAATTATGTGCCTTAAAGACTTGGGGTGGAGGTAGAGCGAGGGGAGAGGAGGGTAACAGCAGGTTCCTAAAGGGACTTAGTCTATACTAACTATCCTAAGACAGAGCACTGAACTTGGAGCAGAAAGAGTTGCTCCAGATCTCAGGAAGAACCTCCTACAAATCACCCTGGCCCTTGCCCTAACACATCTGCAGGAGGCATGGGCCAAGGGCACTAACTGGGTGCCTCCTGTGTTCCAGGTGCTTTGCTGGGTAGGGGAGAGTGGCCCAACCAAGACTACAGAGCCAGAATCCCTAGTGGCAAAGGGGGAAGGCAGGACTGGAAGGATGGCTGTCATGACAGAACTGTAGGGGAGGGGCATCTGGGTGTTTGATCTGTGTCTGTTCCAACAGTCCTGGGCTGTCTCCCCTGCCTCAGCTGGGATTTCCCCAGATGTGCACCTGCGTGAGGGCAAGAAGGGCAGGTGCAGGGGAGGGTCTGTCTATCTGTACATCTGGTTCCCAGATCAGTCCCTTCTCCTTTCTCCTTGTGCTATTTGCTCCCTGCTGCATAGAGGGCGGGAGGCTTGGGGGAAGCCCAGGGCCCCAGTCACGAGGTAATGAAGAGAACTGGCCCAGGCCCTTCTTTCCCTATCTCCCCCTGGCCAGCTGCTGTGAGCTAAAAGCCGGAGGCCCTAGGGCCTTGCATTAGGCATGGCCCAGCCCAACGGTTCAAGGGTGGTACCTTGAGCCTGAGCACTACAGGTCTTGTGCCTCCAGACCCTGTTGTCTCCAGACGCCCCATCGTGGACGAGGCTATGTTCCCTCTGTTCCCTTGCATGCTACAGTCCAGTCGACTTGCCCAGTGGAGAAGGAAGCCTCCTGAACTCCTTCCAGCCACTTCCAGGTCAGGCCCAGACCCTGTGCAAGTCCAGCCTAAGCTCCATTCCCCTTCTTTGCCTCCCAGGGCTGCACCAGTGTCCATTCCAGCTGATGCTAGCGCCCCTAGCCGTGCTCCAGCCCCCAGACCCTGCCCATCCAGGTGGACTTGCACCCTCTTCCAGCCGTCCCCCAAGAATCCACTGCCACCTCTGCTGCCCTTGCTGCTGTGCCCCTGCCCAGCTGCCCCCACAGGGACACAGCAGGTCTGAAGCTCCCCCTGCGACCCCCACTGGTGATGTCACCCACTGCATAGGCCGTGTCCATCTCTGCCACCACCATCCCTGCAGCCACCACTGCTGCAGAGTAACCACAACCTCAGTGGTGGCCATGACTGGGTCTCATCCATCTGGGAGAAGAAGCCAAAGAGCAAGGGGCCCTACACGTATGCCCTGTGCACGAAGGAGTTCCAGAACAGCTACAAACTCAGGAAGCAGAGGTCATCTGCACAGGAGCCAAGGCTGTCCAGGTCCCCCACGTGTTATGGAGATGCCCACCCTGGTGCCCCTGACCTCCTGAGCATCCCCAGCTGAGTGGAGCCACTGGGGGAGGGGCAGAAGCAGTTGGAGGGGGCGGAGAGGCCGCAGGGGCACAGGGACCACAGGTGGCTGGTGACAGGTGACAGGGACCATCTCAGGAGGGCGCATCTTGGGTAGCACACCTGTGAGAGGTGCAGCAAGGCCTTCCATGATGTCTCCCATCTGAATCTAGAGGAGCTGTGCTGCTGGGACTAGGAGCCCTGCCCGTGCCCGTTGTGTCTGGGACGCCGCAAGCACAAGGACCCGGTGAACTACTGTGTGCGCTCAGGACAGGAGGCGCAGAGCACAAGCCCTACAGCCGCTCCCAGTGTGGCCAGAGCTTCCTTCGCAGGATCCCTTCAGCAGTCATGCTCCACAGTGACCTCCACAGATGGACCTTCACGTGTGTCATGTGTGATAGCTATTGCTACGAAGGACCTACAGCAGCACACACAGTACCACACCAGGAGAAGGTCCACTGTCACGTGTGGCAAGACGCCAAGGGCGACTTCTGTTTCCCACCATACGCAGGTTCTCTGCCGGGAGGTCACCCTGTCTGTGAGCTCTGCAGCAAATGTACCCCTGAACTCTGTCCTAGGACAGCAGTGGTGACAGGGGCCACGCACCTGACTCCACAAACCTTGTCCTCTTGGTTGTGCTGAAGCCTCCTGACAGTGGACAGGGGTGGCAGTGGAAAGGAGTGGCCACTGCCTTCACCCCTCTCCTCTCTGTACCACTGCCCTGCCCTTCCAGGTCTGTGAGCCTTCCCCATGATGCTCCTTGCTCCCCTCCTTCCTCACCCCTCCCACTTACTGTCTGTGGTTCCTCAATACATCTCCCCCCCCCCCATTACTGTATTTGTTTCTTACCAGGAGGAGACAGGGGAGGAAGAAGGGGAATAAAAAATTCTACCCAAAGTGGGGAAGGGATAAAATTGGAGAAGGAGAGAAACAGGGAAGGCAAGGGTACAACCTTCAGAAGGTGGGGATGTTTGGGTTCAGGCTCTAAACATAATTCTAGCTAAGATCCATCAGGGTAAAACAAGTCAGGGGAGAAAAATAAGGAGCCGCCAGAGCCAGAGACAGGATAAGAGATGTAATTTTAAGGCAGCAGGTTAACCAAAGGAACCAGTCACTATAGGATTTCCTGGAAGTGGATGGACTAGACCCTCAGTGACCCCCGTCCCTTGTCCCCCAACCTCCATTCCTGACCTTTTCTTTTCATCCAGTTCTCACAGGAGACAAGCTGTGGCCCTGGCCATGTCACCTTGTTCCCATGTCCCTTGCATGTTCCCTCTCTTCATCCCTCCAATTGCATGGACCTATTACAATAACTGGTCCAGGTTTGGGGGGATGCAGAGGATGCAGAGGTGGGGCCAGAAGTCTCTCCTGGGGGGAGAGGGACAGAATGGGGGGAACTGGCAGGTGGAGCCCACCCAGGTGATGTCACAGGATGTGTCTGCATCTTGAGGAGGGGAGAAGGGAAGAGGAGAAGACGCAGGGGTGTGAGGCAGAGACAGGGGGAGAGGCTGAGAGACACAGAGATAGGAGAAGCAGGGAGAGAGATGGGAGGCAGAGCAGAGAGGGACCAGAGGGGCGGGGACAGCACAGGACACAGACAGGAGGAGATGCAGGGCAGACACTGAGAGCTCACAGGGTGAGACTCAGACAGATGTGATGGGAAGAGAGACCCTCAGACTCTGAGGGACGGATGCAGGGAAAGGGACAGCTTGTAAGGGAGAGTTGAGGGTAGACCCAGTCCTGGGACATCGCAGACCACAGAATATCTGCAGCCAGACAGACAGACAAACAGGCCCAAAGACAGACAGATGTGCTGACAGAGCTGAAGGTGAATGAGGCCAAGCTGGAAGGAAGCAGACAGGGCTGCAGAGAGGAGGAGCAGAGAGAGAGTAGCAGGCAGGGGATCAGCAGGAGGTGGGGAGCCAGACAGGGAGGGGGCTGCATAGTTGCTCCAGGAGCCTCTTCCCTCTCACCTGGCTCATTCCAAGCCCAGGCCCCTCTCAGGAGATGCTGCTGCTGCTGGAAGGGCCCAGAAAGCTGAGAGGGTGGGGCTGCCTCCTAGTGTCCCCCTGGGGTCCCAGAGGCCCTGCATGGGTATGGACCCCGCCTCCCCCCCCCCAACAGTACTGCCTTGCAATGAGGCCTGAGCTCAGCCGTCATTTCTCAGGGTTCATGCAGCCTGACGCTCCCAGGGGAGTGGGGGCCAAGGAGAAAGAGAAACTGAGGCAGACAGGCAAGGGAGACCGACAAGCTCTGGAGATGGTGATGGGACAGTCTGGTTAGGGACCCCACAGAGGAGAGGGAGGAGAGGTGAAGGCCTGGGACTGGGTCTGCATGGAGAGGTGAAGGACCACACACAGTAGGATCAAATAACCTACTAGTGACTGTCCATTAATTTGGGGTCAACAGTGTAGAGAACACTGTTGACTGCCTTCTGAGCAGTCATCATCCGTGACCTCAAGCATCTCCTCACTGAAGGGCCCCCACAAATACACATATGAAGCCCACAAAAGGATAAACTGAGGCAGAGAATAGTAACCTTAAGATCAGTGTACATGCTTAAATCTAGGTTTTAAGGGACCAGTGATGGAGAAATCAGCCAAGTGCATAGACCTAAGACTTAGCATGTGAAGCTGGACCTTGCCTTTTCCCCCAGGCTTTCCTGGTATTCTGCAAAGACCAGCTTCTGCCAGCTCTTCTCAGGGCAGGGGAGACCCGAAGAACATTAACTCAAGCAATTTAAAAGGGATTGTTCGCCCACCACCTTCCCTGCAGCAATATTTGAAGGCCCCAGAGGCCAGATGTCTGGTGACACCTAGAGCCCAAGGAGTTTCTGTAGCAGCAGGAGGGAGGGTAGAGAGGGAACCTTCCAGAGAAGTCCTGCAGAGATGACCTGGGAGCAAATCCCACCAGGTTCATCCCACTCCCACGGGCACAGAGCAGTGTAATAGAGTTCAGAATGTCCAAGGATTCCATGTAATTAAATCCAGGAGCTGGTAATTACATTTCTTCTCCAAGTTCTACCAGTTACTCTCCTTGTCACCCATGGACACACATCTTTTATGAAACACATGGCACCAGACTCGGGACTCCAGAAACTGCCTCCACCAGAGAAATGGATTTAATTGTAGCAATAGCATTTCGAGCACACATTAGAAAGGATTTCCTTAGAGCATGTTTGGTAAATGTCAGAACCAGAGAAATACACAGCCACACACTCTTACCACACGCGAACAGGAAAGGAAAGCCTTCATTGACAGCTATGTCTTTGCCTGTGCAAAGAACAGGCAACACACCAGGAAACACCATACAGTATCTATAGCATGGAGAAATAAATTCCCTTCTAACCCTGAGCTCTAGGGTGGAGATAACTGTTGCCCACACCAGGAAACACCATACGGTATCTATAACATGGAAAAATAAATTCCCTTCTAACCCTGAGCTCTAGGGTGGAGATAACTGTTACCCTCCCCCCGTCATGACAAACATTCTGAGGAAGCATGACACAGCCTGGAGGGAAGACCCCACATGCAAATGTCCAGTTTGCTGTCCTGCCCCCCAAGGTCTCCCTCTCTTGGAAATCCTGTATCCCAAAGGAAGAGAAGACAGGGCCCTGTTCTACAGGATGTGAGAAGAGAGAACACAAGAAACACGAAGTTAAAAAAATAAAGGCATGCAAGTTAAGAGTTTTTAGCCAGATCCTCCAGTGCTGACTGAGGAAAGGAGGACGGGAGCAGAGATGGAGAAGGTCAAGCAAGATCAGAGGGAAGGAGATGCACATTGAGAGGCTGGGGGTGCGAAGGGTTGGAAGACAAGAGGCTGGTGTGCTCAGCAGGTCTGGAGAGAAGAAGCTGAGAAGACATCAACTAAGAGGACTAGGATGGTTAAAAATACCCTACGCACTCCAATTTATACATCTTTACATCCTTACAACTGTGCACAGTTCATTGGCGTGAATCTCATTTTCTCCTCAAACAGGCTACAGAAGCAGGTATTAATGCTGCTATTTTACAGATAATGAAACTAAGGCACAGAGAGACTAATTAATACGCCTCAAGTCACAGAGAAGGTGAGAGGCAGAGGAGAGAACCACATGACTGCACAGTGTGGCCCCCCGCCTTGCAGACTCTGTGCTGGGAAGCAGCCAGGCTCAGGGCCCAAGTGGGAAGGAAGAAGGGACTCCCCAGATGACAAAGACCTGCTTCTTGGGGCCCTTCTGAGCTTGTCCTGCCCAGGAGAGTTCTGCCATGTTTAGACTCAGTTGGGCAGGGGGGAAGGAATATCTAACCCTCGGAAGATGAGGGGCTGAACCACATCATTTATGGAAGATCTTTGAGCTTGAAACACAGAATTCCATCCATGGAAGGGGTGGGGGGAGGGGAGAGCCTGGAGAAAGGTCTCAGAGCCTTTAGTCTTCCCACGACCCCTCCCCACCACACCCCTGTCTCCCTCTCCCTCTTCCTGTCTCCTGAGCCCCAGGGCCTCCTCCCCACCTATCCAGGCCCGGCTTGCTGACTCCCCCAGCCATGGCTCCCTAGCCGGTGTGGTCCAGGCTTATCATCCTCACAACCTAGCAGGAGTCATCAAGGCCAGCACGTCAGCCCTGTTCCCAGCGTTCTGCCCACCAGCCCAGGCTCACCATGGAGCTACAACCCTGGCACATTTTACATTGAGGCCCTGCATCCAGCAGACCCTGCCTCTCCCATCCCCTTGCCTCCCTCACATTCCCAACACACACACACACACACACACACACACACACACACACACACGGTGTTTACGCATTCCCTCCTCATCTGTCTCCTGGGCTCACATTCCCTCCCTCAAGGTCATCCACTTTGTAAGAGCTCTGAATTCTCTGATCCTCTCCTCTCTCTTGCTCTCATTCTCCTTGTCTCCTAGGAAACCTACAAGACTTCTGTGTCTTCCTCCACATTCGATCCTGTGGTCATTGTCAGTCTCCCATCATCTGACTCATGGGGTCTGGTCCAGTTGCCCTTGACGCACTCAGCTCACACACATTTGCTGAGGGAATGCCCAGAGCACTGTGTCTGTCTGTCCTGCTGTCAGCCTCCTCTTCTCCACTGTCAGGGAGCTCCCCGAGGCCAGGGCCTCTGCTCCTCCCTCTGGGCCTTCCCAGGGTGCCCAGCACACAAAGAGGGGGGAGTGTGGGGCTCACTGCTTCTGCTCCCAGGGAGAAAGGAGGGAACTGAGAAAGGAACCCAAGCAGGGACAGCACCTGAGCCTGCACAGCCCTGTGAGCTCAGTGTCAGGCAGCAGGCAGCTGGAGGGAATCCATGTCTAGGGGGCACCGCTTTCCTTTAGAAACCCCAGGGCACCCGTGTGTGTGTGTGTGTGTGTGTGTGTGTGTGTGTGTGTGTGTGTGTGTGTACCTGCCACACAGGGAGGGGAGAGGAGGCTGTGGGTCTGAGGTTCCAGGAGGGCAGGTCCTGTCTGGAGCGGAGAGTCCTGGGGGACTGGGGAGTTCCAGACCCCCAGCTGCTCCCAGCACACAGGGACCCATGACCACAGGGACAGAGGGCGGCCTGCACAGCCACCACAGGATGGATGCAGGTTGGACTTTGGGCAATGCCTCCTTCCGCTCTGGGTGTGAGTTGGCTCATTCACATGGTTTCCTGTGTCCTGCGGTTCAATCCAGTCTCATCTTCCCTTCTTGTCCACACGCACAGCATCTCCTGTGTTCAGAGCTTAGACCATAATTTAGGTTGAACTATACGGAATTCCTGATAGCTAATATTTTCTTACTCAATCCGTTCCTTTAGTTATTATCTTTTCTAAACATTTTATTTGGCCTCCTGCTAAGGGCCAGGGGAGTAGAATGAGGAAGGGCAAACATGAAGAGCTCACAGTTACTGGGCGCACACTGGGTGCCGAGGCTGTGGCCTTCCCACCACAGCGCTGATGCCCACTGCAGCCCCGTGAAGGATTTCCTGCAGCCCTGACAGGCATTCCCCACCTGGTACAGGTGACTGAGTCCAGGTGAGGAGGCTACACGGGGAGGAACAGGGCTGGGATCCAAATTAGCCTAGACCTTCTGTTTCCCCACTGCTCCCCACCACCATGGAAGTCCTGGCAGAGCCCGGGAACCAGAAGACCCTGCCTGCAGCTTCAGGATAGGGAGTGAGAGGAGGAAACAGGCCACACTGGATCTCTGGGGCAGGGACAGAAGAGCCCCATGGCAGGGGTGAGGGCAAAGCCCGGGGAGCACACCTGTAACCCAACTGGAGAAGGGCCAGTACAAGAGAGAACCTGGACAGAAATACACAGAGGGCAGGGAGGAGGCTGAGAGGGGGCAGCAGCCAAGGGCAGAGCCTGGGAGGGTAGAAGGAGGATTTACAGTGGAGGCCAAGGTGGGAGTGGGCAGAGCAGAAGGGCAATGATGTGAAGGAACCAGGCCTGCTGCAGAGTGTTTGGTGCCAGGGAGGGAGAGATAGCAGGGGCATGGGGAGGAAAGATAAAGGCCAGTGGAAAGGATGGAAACAGGAGGGAGGGAGGGAGCCTGTGGAGGAGATGTGGGCCTGAGGCCAAGAGAGGAGCCCAGGTCAGAGTCAGGATACACAGAGAGGGGGAGATGGAGTCAGGCCCAAAGGCAGTAGGGTGGCAGGACTGGAAGGAATAAATGTAAGGCACACACACACAACAGACAAATACACACACACACACACATGCTGCCTTCCACCCCATGCAGTCAAATAAAATTCACAAAGGCAGTCAAGACAACACTTACTCATGAGACACACAAGTGCACATGGGCACTCAGACAGATCAACATGCCATCACCCACACAGATGGACACACAACAGCCTGGAGAACAAAGCTCCCTGGATGTGCCCCTCACTTGCCTCAACACACATACACATACACACACACATAGACAGACACAGGGGATCTGCACACTTGGGCATGGACTTCTTCAGAGGACTGTGCACACACACATCACTGCCTGACACATCTCAGGGCTCCCTCCAGTGGCTCAGTTCCAATCCCAGCCACTTCAGATCCCCCAGCCCTGCTGTGAGCATCTGCCTCCCTCTGTTCCCCTACATGCTGGTGCCCCAGTCCAGAGCTGATTCCTGACCAACTCAGCTGTCTCCTGCCTGGTGCAGGGTTGGTTCATCCTGCTTCAGAAGCAACAGAGAGAGCTTCTCCTCCTCTTCCACTCCATCCAGGCCCTGCTGGGTTTCCCCTTCTACACCCCTCCTGACTCCCCTCCTCCAGGCAGCCTTCCCAGATGAACTCATTGGCTCTCATTCTGAAATTGTCCTGGTCCTAATGCACCTGTGGGTGTGTGCTGGGTAAGTGTCACCAGGTTACTCTGCATAGGAGTGGGCAGGGAGGGGACTGTCAGTTCCCCAAGGGCAGGACCCCTTGACCCAGTATTTCAGGCAAATGCCAGGCGTCCCCCCACCAGCACTAGGCTGGGGATGTTCCTGGGCATTCTGCTACCTGGTTGTAACAAACACACAGAAAAATGACACCAGGGCTCCAGCAGCCACCAGGAAGGTCCCCTTCTGTCACAGGCTGCAAGTGTCACCTTCACAATGACCTTCAGAGCCATGTGGAAGGAGGCAGGTCCTCCACTGTGTCTTCCCACATCCACCTGGTTTTCCTCTGGAAATACTACTTCCCAGCAGGGTCCTCACCAACTTCTCCAGCCTCAGAGAACACTGGGCCTGCCCTAAAGGACACCCCTGTGCCCCTGGTGAGGAGGCTCAGAGTGGCCCTGCAGGCTGGGAAGGGATCCCCACAGAGGAAGCCAGCATGAGTCAGCCTCCTCCAGGGGCCACTGCCACCACCACTAGGAGAAGGTAGCAGGCAAGGGGCCAGGCTCACTGTACTGAACCCAGGAGAGAGGGACAAGGTCACCCTGAGAAGCATGCATGACCAGCTCCCCACCTCACCCTGGGTTGTGTCAGCCCAGCCCAGCTCTGTGGGGATACAGGAGCCCTGCTTGCCTCCCCCCTCCACGCCCCTGATCTGCTTCTCCACAGTCCTGCCTACCTCTATCCCCTCTCCCTCCTACAGTGAGTGGTGCCCTCCCTCCCTCTTTCTCTCCTGCACCCCTGCCCCCAGCAGTGTCCTTCTCCACCTCTGTCCCTCTGTCCCTTTCTCTTCTCCCTTCCTCACTCTCAGCTTCTCTCCCTCTGATCTCAGTCTGGGCTCTGCCATTTCTTTCCCAGCTCAGTCTGTCTCTAACCTGCATCTGGTTTCTCTCCCCGCCAGCCCCCCTACTGCTCAGAGCAGGGCTGCAGATGCAGGAATGTGGGGGGTAGAGGACTCTGGCCTTGTGACTAGAGCTCTGAACTGCTGGGTTCCTCACATGCGCGCGCGCACGCGCACACACACACACACACACACACACACACACACACACAGGAGCCTCTCCTCCCACCAGAGTTCCAGGTCTTGAAAAGTCAGCAGAGCCCTTGACCCAGACCCTGCACCCCCCCTCTCTCACCTCTACCTGCCCCTGCTCCCTGCCTCCCCTGCTGCCCCCACCTCCTCCTTCCCCATCTCTGTCCATCTCCCTCTCTCTCTATGCACACTTCTCTGGCTGTCTGCTCACCCTGGCCCTGTGTCCACAATCTGTCTTGGGCTCTGGGTCCATGGCTTTCTCACCACTGAGACTCCGTCACATCTGTGTCTCTGAGGCCCCCTCTGTCTCTGCTACTGTTAACCTTGCATATCTCTGCATCTGTCTTGGATCTTTTGCTCTGTTTTCTGGAGGCTCCTCTCTTTCCCCTCTCCTATCTCTGGCTCTGTCTCCCGGTCTCTCCATTACAGTGGACACTGTGTCCCTCCTGGGAAGTCTGCCTCTGCATCCCACAGGAGAAGTGCCTGGACAGCCCTTGCACCCCTCAGACAGGCACACGTGGGGCACCCAGGCCTGGGAGGAGTTGTGACAGGTCTGCAGGTACAGGAAGGGGAACAGAAAGTATGCACGTCCCTCCCAGAACCCTCTCATGGCACCCGTAACCCTTCCTTGCACACAGGAAGTTCTCCATAAAGTCACTGGCTCCTATTTCTCCAGGTGTCCCAATATGAGCCCCCAAATCAGTGGAACTCAATCCCTTTCAATATTCCTTCACACCCCCACCCCCACTCACTCACCCTCAGTCATTCAGTATCTGCCCCAGGACTATGTCCCCTGTCAAGCCTTCCCAGCACCTCAGTGACCATAGGACCCATGCTCAGATCCCAGTCATCCCTCCTCCCTTATTACCTGCTTTCCTCTCTTCTCATTTCCCCTCTCCTTGCCCATCCAATACAGCTGGGTCCCCCAGGGGTCTCCCCAAAGATAGGCTGTCACAAATGAGCACTGAGCACTAGAAGAGAAGGGCCAAGGGGAGCCTGATGGGGGGACAGGACTCCAGAGCTGGAGATAAGGAGCCTGCCAACACCTGTCACATAAACCATCTCCCTCCAGCATCCCTGTCTCCTCCCCCGCTGGCTCCAGCCAGTCCATCCCCTGCTGAGGCTGATGGACTGAGCTCAGGCATAAATTCACAGAAGCCTAGATCATAATGCCTGGTCTGCTCCAGACCCATTCTCTCCAAGGGTGGCATACCCCTGTCACTTTCCTTGAAAACTCCAGATGACCTTGGGAGCTGAGGTTGTAGATGGAGCCCAAGGGGAAGAGAAATTGCTCAATATCTTCATCTCAACCCTTTATCTCCACCGCTCATCCCCCAAATCTTAACACTTAACACTTCGGGCAATGGCAGAGGGTGAAATGTCAGGAAGATGTTCCCAGCCTTCAGGAGATGCTGATGCCTCCAGAAACCAGAGGAGATGGGGCAAAGATGGACTTGGGAGACCAAAGATCTCTTTTCCTGATAAATGCAATTTCCACCCGGGGGGCAAGGGACAAGGTCCTGAGGACCTGATGGAAGCTTCTCAGCGGTGACCTGCTAAGGGTTCAGAGGCCACAAGAGGGCGGCAAAGAACGGTGCTCCCTGCAGAGCCTGACCTGGGCCCTGGGCACTGAGACAGAGCTGGGCTGCCCAGGCTGGGGGGTCTGGGGCTCCTGCAAGAGCCCAGGAATTTCTGGGAATCCAGATTCTAGGAATCCCTCCTGCTGCCATTCCCACTGGCATCCCTTATTCCGTTCGGGCCCTGAAATGCCATCCCCTGCTCCAGCCCCTTTCCCTTACTGGTCCCCAGCTGTAGGGCTGCTGGCACAGAAAAGGCCACCTGGCTTTTCCTTTATGGTTGGACAGCAGGTGACATCCCACTCCCAGAGGTGATAGCTCACAGGGGCCCAGCTGAGATCTAGAGCCAGAGCTGAAGCCCACGTGTTCTTGATTCCCAGTCTAGGGTCTTCCCATTGGTGCTGACTTCAGCCCCTCAAAGAAAGCATACTACGAAGGCCCCAGTGGGAAGCCAGTTCACAGTCCTAGGTTTACACACC
Organism: Meles meles; assembly: GCF_922984935.1. NCBI lineage: Eukaryota > Metazoa > Chordata > Mammalia > Carnivora > Mustelidae > Meles > Meles meles. The sequence continues at coordinate 64,400,721 of NC_060072.1, forward strand.
CATGTCAGAGCTCCCCATTCCCCACGTGGCATATGCTTACACCCAGAACTGGGACACAGAGGACTGTCAGCTACTGAGCAAACATGTAGGTTACACAATTCATGCTCTGCACACCCCCACCCTCAGCACACCCTGCCTCTGCCCCTCAGAGCCCCACAGCCTTGCCCCTCTCCTCCGACTTCCTGAGCTCCTGGAGGAGCTCTTTCCCCTATGTTTCCAGAGGCTCCTCCCTGCTGCAGACAGGGAAGCCTTTTCCCCTTTCTCATCTGCTCCCTCCTACCACATCCCTGTTTCCAGTTTCTCTGGCACTGTCTGGGCAACAGGGGAAACAGAGGGGAAACGGGTGGTCTGTGAGCTCTCTTCTCAGATCTGCCCTGCTGATCACTGTCCTCCTGCCCAGGAAAGGTCTGACCATCTGTGACCCACCAGGCTTTACCCCACATCCTCTCAGTGTCACTACACTCTGACCCACTTCCCATCCAGAAGAAACCCCTTCCATGCTGGGGGGTGCGGAGTTCATCCTCATGGAGCAGGAAGGGCCACAAGTAGAACTGAGCTAGACTCGGTCAGAACTTCCCAGCACAAGGGGTCCGACAGCCTCAGCTGCTGTGACCTTCAGTAAGAATGCACACATGGCCTCACCAGATGCCTCCAGGAGACAAGGACTTGTTCTGCACATGTCTGGGTAGGACTGACTAGAGACAGAGGTTTTCAGTGTGACTCTGGTCATCCCAGCCTCAGCAGGGGACACACAGTGACACCTGGGGACTCTCAGGTCCTCAGGCAGAATGGGTGGGGCCTAGAGTTAGAAGAGCAGACTGGTTACATCAACCCAGTTCCTGGGGATGGGGCTGGGGGAAAGCAGGCCTGAACCCTCCACTGTCTGGCCTCCCTCCCACCCTGGCCTTGCCTTTTTATGACCCTCCCTGGTCAAAGCAGGGTCTCTGAGCTCTTCAAATGCAACCCTGAGAATAGGTCTTGGGACCCAGTCTCCTGCCAGCCTCTGACCCAGGACCCTGATGGCATCCCCCTGTGCCTGGCAGGACAGAGACACCCAGTGCTCAGGATCCCCATCCCCCACATCCCAGCACTAACAGCCTTCCTCTCCTGGCCTCCCCCCTCCCCCCTCCCCATAGCACAGCCTGGAACCTGCTGGAAATTTTCACAAATCCAAGACATCTGCCACTATGGGTCTTCAGGCTCCCCTAGGACAGCACACACACACACACACACACACACACACCACACACATTCACACTCATACATACCTACCAACCCATACTCTCAGATTACACACACATACATACCCACACATCACAAACTTTCTCACGTGTATGCAACACAAAGACACATACTCACAAACTCATTAACAGACAGGCATGCGCACCCAGACTTACACACTCTCACACACTCATCAAACGCACTTGTGCACACATACACAACACTCTAGTCCTTTCTTCTAAGGATCCAGAGACCAGTCCTCTAGATCCTAGAGATCTAGACTGCCTGGAGGAAAGCAGGGAAACCCCACAAGAAAGCTATTTCCAGTTTTATGGCCCACACTGGAGTTCCTTTGCTCTATCCCCCCTCCTGCCACCAGGGTCTCTAGGACTGTGACCCACACTGTGGGAGTGCCACCTGCACAGATAACTCAGTCCTTCACACAATAAACACTTTAGAGATCTACCTTCCACCCTCCTCCCCACCCACACCCCCAGGCCTACAGCTGAGGCAGACACAGAGAAGAGTAAGGCCTTCTGCCGTGTGATGTGAGGGAAAGATCAAGAGCTCAGGAGCCAAGGACCTGAGTTCAAATCCTGCCTTTGCCTCTTCATATGCTGTGTTACCTTGGGCCCTTGACATAACCACTCTGAGCCTCAGTTCCATCACCTGGAAGGTGGGATTATTAAAATTTACCTAATATCTCTGTGAAGATTAAGACAGGTAAAGTTTTCATCAGCAACATATCCACTGATGGAAAGCCCCTCATTCCATTCCCTAGCCCCTGTGGTGAGCATCTCCCCAACACCCTTCAAGGCTGCTGTCCCTGAAACAGAAACCCCAACTTCTTCAGCTTCAGTTGCACTCACCTAGGGAAACTTGATCTCGGACAAGGCCAGTTCCCTCTGACTCCCCCACTCCTGGCCCTCACTCCTCACCACTCTTTTTGTTTGGCAGAAAAAGCCTCTACCCAGCCTGAAAAGGTATCTACAAAAACTAACATATATTTGTGTCCATATTTTCCTGGTTTCATCTCTGTAAAATCTATTTCCCAATCAATTCCTGGTTCCTTACCTCTTTTTCTTTTCCCTCTTCCCACTTTAGTTCCTCCCGCATTTACCACCTGACATTGAGCACATTTATCAACCACATCGGGAGCCATACGCTATAATTTAGAAACCTGGAACTGATTGCCCATAAGCTCTTTAAGTTTTCGTGTCCCCAAATGAGGGCCCTGATCTATTTGACTTACTAATTTCTTCTAGTCTTCGAGGAAGAATTAACTTTTCTGTTCTAGTCTTAGCCCAATCCCCTTTATAATCTAATTTAGTCCATTTCTATAAATATACTTGCATCCTTGACCAGGAGGGCTGTGGCAGCAATTATGCGGAGGCAAAGGGGAACCCAGCCACTACTGGATCTAGTTTCTTGCTAAGACAGGCTATTGGCCTTTTCCAAGGCTCCAGAGTCTGAGTCAAAACTCCTTCAGTCACCCCTGCCTTTTCATCCACATACAAGTGGAAGGGTTTGGTAACATCTGGGATCGCCAATGCTGGGGCACTCAAAATGCTCCTTCTGCCTCAGCTGTCCATTCTACCACAGTGAGTCCTCCCTTAGTCAGTTCGTAGAGAGGTCAGGTAATCTCTGCAAACCGTGGTATCCACAGCCTGCAGTAGTCCACCGTCCCAAGAAATTCCCTCGTGGAGATCAAAGCCTAAATAAGTGGCCTGGCTCTGACAAAGCTGTGCTTTCTTTTTTGATATCTAATACCTTTTTTCCTGCAGAGTCTGTAAGAGAGCTCTCATCCCCCCAAACATGACCCATAGTCCTCAGTGGCTATTTCCGCTATTCCCACTAATTCAGTCAGATTCTTCCTTTCAAATCCTTCAATTTTTTGAAGTTTCCTCCTTATATCTGGGGCTGACTGACAGGCAAAAGTAAGATCATCTAAACGAGCTGTCGTGCAACTTCTCTGAAGTTTATCTCAAGTTGCCTAGCTTAGGTAAACAAATATTTAAAGACAATAAAATTCAGAATTTAACATCCATAAAGGTGTGTTACTGAACATAATTTTTTTTTCTCTAAAATAACCCTCATTTCCAGAGATAGCCAAATCAGGACTGACTTATTTGAAAAACAAATCCAGTTTTAATAAACTTGGCCTAATTATTTACATAAGCTCAGCAAGAACAGTAAGTGATCATATAGATCTTTTAGAACCTGTTTTACTGGAACTTTTTATAGGGAATCTCTAGGTTGAATTTTAATAGCCTCTCCAGGCCAGAAGCCAAGCCACATACTTGCCATCAGACACGCCTGTAATACCCATCCATTTGGGTGAATTCCTCTTCCTGAGGTTCCCAAAGTTTCCTGCCAGGAAGTGACATTTTTTACTCACCTGGTGAGGCTGCTGGGAACTCTGTAAGCAAGGTATCAGGCCAACAGTTCCAAAGGGCTTTACAGCTCCAGGTTTTATAAAGTCAACCTTAGTTCCTTTAAGCTGTCTGGTCATATCTGAGTCTTTTTTCAAATATGACATTCCAGTCAAAGCCTTGGTAAAATAACCAGTGTTTCCAATAGTGTCCTGTTACAAGGAGAACAGATTCTTACTGAACTTAGGCAAATGACTGATTGCCATGGAGGAAAGAATACTTACTGAGACCTTTTGAGTTTTAGAGGATTCAGATAGAGAGAAAAGTTGAATGCTTTAATTTGTTTACAAATGAATACTTTTCCATTTCTCTAAGTTACAGATCCTTAAGAAAAAGAGTGTCCTTAGTCTGGAAGAGCAAACATTAGAGAACCAGTAATGTTTCAAATGAGACAAAACATTAAAAGTCATAACATTATAATCTTTTAGTTTGTTTAGTTTGGTTTAGTTTGAATGCAGCTTTTACTCCTGGAAATTCTTACCCATTTCAGTCCCAGGATTTTTAACTTATTAAATACCTGTATTTGTCCTGAAAGTTCTTTATATGAATCTCCTTTAAGACAAAGCTTATTTTATAAGAGAATAAAACAAAACATAGAAACTGAGTTTTCTCTGGGCAGGCAAAGAGGAAACTATTTATATTTTCTTTTTAACAGCAGATTAATTAATCTAGGAAAACTTTGTACTTGAGTGGATCATCAATATAGATTTGCCATGACACAGGGCTTTAGTCTTTCTTTCTTAAATACTATGCCTTATTTGAACAGAAACATTTTACAGGAAAAGATTCATTAGTCTTTTTCCCTTGTTGTGAATAAATCCACCAAAACTGATCTAATATGGTCAAATTTTTAACATTTTTCATTGTTTCCTTTTAAACCTATAAACCAAGGCAAATAGAAGTCACTTCCCCCAATCCTTCTACAACTTACTATATACCCTCAAGTTTACCTCCTTTCATGTTCTGGTGCAACCAGACATTTTTATTTTAAGACAAACCTACTCACTCTCTTAGGCCTTCTTTTTGGTGTTTACAGTTAATCTTAGTCCATCCTGACCATACCTAAAATTCTTTTCTGAAGATTTCCCCTCGTGAACCTTCTACAACTTGCTTTTGCATTCAGGCTTTGTCCTAAGCCATTTCTTCCAAACAACCAACTCATTTAGGACAAAATTACCTTCTCTTACCTTCAACAAAATGCATTCCATTCCTTAAATCTTTCTTACATATCCCCTACTTTCCTACATACAGGGCTGCTTTCCTCATTTCCATCAGCCTTACAGTTAGCAGAATTTTGTACTCTTAGAAACATCTTAATCTCTAGTGAAGACAAAATATAAACCAATTGTGAACAGTTACAACAGAATTCTTCAGAAGGCAAATTATGAATCAGTTAATTACAAAACATGTTTACCAACAGATTTAAATGTTTTTAGTTTCTTTGCAGTACAAAGTCAAAAGCACAAACCTATATCAAGTACTCAATATTTTAGCATTTTATCCTATTTGGTTAAGACCTAGATGTCCATAATTTAATTCCACTTGTCATCCAAAACTTTAAAGTTTCAGGTTACCAAAGACTTTGAAAGCAACTTTAACAATTACCCATTAAAACTTTGAGACAGGGAGAGGGGGAGCGGGCTATGGACATTGGGGAGGTGAGGTGAACCATAAGAGACTATGGACTCTGAAAAACAACCTGAGGGTTTTGAAGGATCAGGGGTGGGAGGTTGGGGGAACAGGTGGTGGGTAATGGGGAGGGCACGTTTTGCATGGAGCACTGGGTGTTGTGCAAAAAGAATGAATACTGTTACGCTGAAAAAATAAATAAAATGGAAAAAAAAAAAACTTTGAGACAGACAATTAACCATCAATTCAGTCATCTCTTTGCTAACAGATTTAACAAATAACATGAGCTTATTTGACCTTCAGTAAACCTTGATTGAGTAAAAGCTTCACATTTATTGCTGTAACTTCAAAGGCATATCTATCTTAATTAAACCAACAAACAACTTAGTTTAAATACAGACTTACGCTCCACCTGGACCCACTCTACTTTGAATGTTTACCTGAGACATGGGTGGGAAGTTCTAGAGTGGGGGGTGTTAGGTCCAGGGGGTGTTCTTTTTGCTCCTTGACAGAGAAGGAGCCCTGGTGCAAGAAGCACCGAGGGTGGTCTAGAGGCCAGTTATGCAGGCAACACCCAAGTTGGTGCAGAAACAGAAGGGGGAGACAGAAGAACAAAGTGCTGCCAAAAGTCAGGGAAAGGATTTCCAGTTTTAGAGTTCATCAGCTTCAACAGAGGAGCAGACACCATGCTTTCCCACCAGCAAGGGGGGAGGAGTTAGGCAGTCCATATCGGGCCAGAGAAGACAGGGAATTTCCCCAAAACAAAGGGAGTTTTGGCAGCTACTTGGAAATATTCCTTATGGTCTCTGTCTCGAGTTAGACCAACCCCTGTTGACTCCAGTTATAGCCAGCCATTAACACAAGAAATGAGTAAGGGAGAAGCCCCACATCTATTAGGAGGAACGGAGAGATGAAAGTCAGAGTCCCCATGTCCTCCATGTTAATTGTTATGCTTCACAAATAAGTGAGACCATATGATACTTGACTCTCTCTGCTTGACTTATTTCGCTCAGCATAATCTCTTCCAGTCCCGTCCATGTTGCTATAAAAGTTGGGTATTCATCCTTTCTGATGGAGGCATAATATTCCATCGTGTATATGGACCACATCTTCCTTATCCATTCGTCCGTTGGAGAGGAGAAGAGAGTTGAGGGAAATTGGAAGGGGAAGTGAACCATGAGAGACTATGGACTCTGAAAAACAACCTGAGGGTTTTGAAGGGGTGGTGGAGGGGGGTGGGAGGTTGGAGCCAGGTGGTGGGTATTAAGGAGGGCACGTATTGCATGGAGCACTGGGTGTGGTGCAAAAACATTGAATACTGTTACGCTGAAAAGAAATTTAAAAAAAAGAAAATATCTGAAAAAATGAAATATATGTAAGTCATAAGCTCAAAAAAAAAAAAAAGAAAGTCAGAGTCCTCTTACTCTCTGCTTGTCCCATTCCTTCAAACACAATAAACAACACAACAGACAACAAAAAGACAAGACAAAGACAACCGCAGACCCAGTGGCCCTCCCAGAGTCATCCAACATTAAAGGATGACCATTCAGACATGCAGAAAGTCTGAAACTTTCCCTTTCATACATCCGTGCTCAGGTTATGAGTTCTTTCCCTAACATCTGAGAAGTGGTCAATCATCAGAGACCGAGGGGTAGTCTGTGTCTGTCCCATCACGTCCTCAGTCCACAACAAGACAAATACACTTAAAACAATTAACAAGAACATACTCACAAAGACAAACGATCTGGTGTGGCTGCGAAGACAGAACTGAAAGGAAGTTAAGGGAGAATCAACTGCAACAGCAGCTGGCTCTCCTCACAGATGAGGACCTTGTCCTCCAGGCGGGGGTAAGGGATGCCTCTTCCAAAAATCCCCATAAACTTAACAACCAGCACAAGAGACAAAATTCCCATACATTTAACAAACAGCACAACTGACAACAAAAACAAGGCACCTGACCGCCTAGGGGGACTCGAACCCCCTGGCTGCCTTGGGGGACCATGAACCCCCTGAAACGGCGGGGGACTCCAACCCCCTGGCAGGCCCTTGACCACCTAGGGGGACTTGAACTCCCTGGCAAGCCCTTGACTGCCTAGGGGGACTCGAACCCCCTGGCGATTCACAGTGGAGGGATGGGGCATCTCCACACCCACTCCAGCCCTGTGGAGCAATACTGCATCCAGTTTCTCCCCAGTGGGCCATACCCCTGGAGCTCTGCAACCAGACAGACAGACAGACAGGATCTTGCCTCCAGAGCCTTTTCCCAGAAATTCTGATGCTGGCTCAGTTCTCATCGTTTAATCCCGGGAGTGCCCCCAATGTTAGGTCCATTATTAAATGAAACGAGACTGAGACAAAGTGAAAGTTATTTAAAGCTTTATTTTATGATAAGTATTAGAAGTTAGACTGATGGGTCAGGGGAATGAGACTGAGACAAGGTGAAAGTTATGCAAAGCTCTATTCTATGCTAAGCATTAGAAGTCAGATTGACCAGCCAGGGCCGTCTCTGAAGAGAGTGACCACCCCCAGCTTACAGGCTCAAGAACTGACTGACTGGGGGCACCTTGGTGGCTCAGTGGATTAAAGCCTCTGCCTTTGGCTCAGGTCATGATCCCAGGGTTCTGGGATTGAGCCCCACATCGGGCTCTCTGCTCAGCAGGGAGCCTGCTTCCCCCTCTCTCTCTGTCTGCCTCTCTGCCTACTTGTGATCTCTCTGTCAAATAAATAAATAAAATCTTTTTAAAAAAAAAAAAAAGAATTGACTGACTGACTGACTGGTCAGGGCCACCTCCGAAGAAGGTGACCATGCCCAGCTTATAGGCTCAAGAATTGACTGACTGACCGGTCGGTCAGGGTCACCTCCAAAGAGGGCAATCCCTCCCCATCTTACAGACTACCTTTATAGAGCAAAAGTCTGGCCACACATAGGTGGCCAATGAGATTGTAGTCATGTTAGGTCACACACAGGTGGCAAATTGAATTACAATTTACCCTATAGTAGCTGTTTGACCTAACCTATTACTCTGGTCAGAATTGGTGCTCAAGGTTGGCACCCAAATGGCGGGGTTTACATTCTTTGGTGGTTAAGGAGAAAGTATGTGTGTTTTTTACTGATTGGATGTCTCCACCTGTCCTGACTCATCCTTGTATTCTGGGCTCTGTTATCAAGAACTGGCCAACCTGGCCTTGTATTCTGGGCTCTGTTACTAGGAACTAGCTGACCATATTTTACTGGTTTCCCAGACTTGCTTCTAAGTAAGTTTCTCTGGGCGGAGGGGGGCAGGGTCAGTTTAAGTTTTACTGCACAAACAACAAAATGGCTTTTATCCAAGATGGAATTGCTCTGGCTAAGTAGGTCCTTACACTCCTATACCAAAACATGAAACTGACTGCATCAAGAAGGATGCCTCTTGTGCCCTCACTGGAGCCAGTCTATCTTTAGGGATTCCCTAGAATCAGGTACACCTGGTTGGGCCTTCTATCGATTTCACTCCTTCCATCCCCTCCCCACATCCTATGGCAAGAGAGGGAGCAGGAACAGGGCGGATCATGTCATGCATTCTCCTGCCCCAGAGATGTAGTTTCACTGTTGCTCTTTGAATTAATGACACTGTTCTTACTATTGGATCTAGAGAAAATGTAGAATCTATTCCCACAGGGATGGAACAGACAGGACAGGCATCAGTATTCAGGCATAGCCACCCAATGGCAAAACTAGAAATGCCTGGGCAAAGTTTTAGATGCTGGATACAGACAGATTTCTGGATAAAAGAGAAATGCTGTCTGTAGAGGAAGTCTCCCAGAAGATAGTTTCAAAGGAATAGCACACTGCTAGCCTGAAGGAAAGCAGAATTTTCTGAACCAAGGAAATATGTAAGTCTCAATTCAGTTTAACATGAGTTTATTAAATGCTCATTAGATGCCTGGGCCCTGGCTGGAGGCTCTGGGAGTGAACAAGATACACTACTTGCCTAAGGTCTATAATCAGAAGCAAAAAAAAAAAAAAAAAAAAAAAGGAAAAGGAAAGAAAGACACATTTAACTGTGGTGTGCTATTTAAATTTCAGAATTATTGAGGTAAAATTGACATAAAAATTGTAAGAGATTTAAGTGCACATGGTGTGAATTGGCTATACATATAATTATGAAATGATTCATTATGATTTGTCCACTGTAACAGTACTAACAATGGTATTTTGATCTAAATGCTTCATTAAATGAAGGTGAGTGTACAAAGGGCACCTTTGTTTCCCTCACTTCAACTTTACACGCGAAGAGCTTTCAGCTGGAGCTCTGGTTTTCAATGGGTGGTCCCTGGACCAGCAGTATCAGCATCACATGGGAACTTGTTAGAAGTACAAGTTCTGGGCCACACCCAGACCTCCTGAATTCCAAACACTGGGGACAGTGCCCAGCAATCTGTTTCCACAAGCCCTCCGGGTGTCATGGAATCCCCTGAGGTTTGAGCACCACTGAGCAGAATACTATTCCTGGCCACTCTCCACAGGGCCCTCTCTCACTGGGACCTTGATATGATTAATGAATGATTAATGATTAAGGAATGCTTAATGAAGTGAACACATAACACTGAGCATACCTGGTTAGCTTCTTCCAATGTTCTGTTGGTTTTCTTTTTTTGTCCACAACAAACCTGCCCACTGGACACATGCAATCCAACCTGCTCATACAGGAGAAAAACTAATAAAACAGACTCTCGGGGCACCTGGGTGGCTCAGTGGGTTAAAGCCTCTGCCTTCAGCTCAGGTCATGATCCCAGGGTCCTGGGATCGAGCCCCGCATCTGGCTCTCTGCTCCACAGGGAGCCTGCGTCTCCCTCTCTCTCTGCCTGCCTCTCTGCCTAGTTGTGATTTCTTTCTGTCAAATAAATATTTTTAAAAAAAGAAGAAGAAGAAGAAGCAGAGCCTAGAAACAACTGAGAACCTTGTTCAAGGTCATATTGCTACTTAGTGGTGGAAACAGGACCAGAACCCAGGACACGTGGCTCTCAGCTGTGCACTTTCTGAGCAGGTGGACTAAAGCAGACAACAGTAGAGAAACTTTAAACTCCAAGAATGCAGAAGTCGCTAAGAGAAGTATCAACATACTTTTTCTGCATTCCATTTTCAGCACGACAGGGGGCTCATTCCCTAAGTGCTCTGTGCTCAGGGGAAAGCTCTGGCTCCAGTCCACCTGTGCATGCTCTGTTGTCCGCTCACACAGCCAAGACTCCAGCTACAGAGCCTGCTCAGTATGCTCTGAACACAGCTTCATTTTCCTGTGCTTTTCATCCTGGTGTTCTCACTGCCTACAATCTCTCCCTGCCGCCCAGATGTGGCAAATCCCAACTCAAAAGCCATTCCTCTACAAAGTGTTCTCTGATTTTACCATCAGCTCTCACTTCTGTGCCAGCCAAACTGATCATCCTCCACTCTGAATTCCCAAGACACTCTATTTGTACATTACCCATGACAACATTCTACTTTGTGTTACAGCTATGCTTTACCCCTTGTATTACAATATAAGCATTAGGCAGGAGTCATATTTCATCTTTTTGGGGGGGGTATTTTTCTAGTTTGTTTGTTTTTTTAATGTAAGTATAATGAACATGCAATGTTGATGTATTACCTACAGGTGAACAATACAACAATTCAACAATTCCATGCGTTTCTCAGGGATCATCAGAAATAGTGTACTGTTAATTCCCTTTATTGAAATGACCCATTCCCCTACCTATCTCCCCTTTGGCAACCATGAGTTTATTCCCTTTATTTAGGGGTTTAGGGTGTTGTTTTTTTGGTTTATTTGTTTGTTTTTTGGTATTGCTGTTTGTCTGCCCTTTTTCCTTTTTCATTTTAATTTTCTTATTTCTTTAATTCTACATAACAGTGAAAACATATGGCATTTGCTTTTCTCAGATTAACATATTTCAATAAGCATTATACCCATCCAGTCCATCCGTGTTGTTACAAATGACAAGATTCCATTCTTCTTTATGGTTGAGTAATAGTCCATTGGATATACATATAGACCACACCTTCCTTATCCATTCATCTATTAATGCACGTTTGGATGGCTTCCATATCCTGGCTACTGTAAATAATGCTGCAATAAACATGGGGTGCATATGTCTTTTCAAATTCATGAAACAAAAATGCTTTTGCACAGAAAAGGAAACCATCAATAACAAAAGAAGGCAACCTACTGAATAGGAGAAGACATTTGCAAATGATATATCAGGAAGGGGTTAATACTCAAAATATGTAAAGAATATACACAACTCAATACCAAAAAAACAAAAAATCCAATTAAAAAACGGGCAGTGGATCTTAATAGATACTTTTTTGAAGAAGATATACAGATGGCCAACAGACACATGAAAAGACGCTTAGTATTACTAATCACCAGGGAAATAGAAATGATGTACTATATGTTAGTTACCTGAACATTAAAAAATTAAGCATATTAAACTCTTTTTTAAAAGTGCAATCAGATTTGACTTTATACCTGTCAGGATGGCTAAAATCAAAAAGACAAGAATAACAAGTGTTGCCAAAGATATGAGAAAAGGAAATCCTCATGCACTGTTGGTGGCAAAGTCAATTGGTGCAGGCATTATGGGAAACAGTGTGGAGAGTCCTCAAAAATTTAAAACAGCCCTACCATATGATCCAGTAATTCTGCTACTGAATATTTTCTTAAGTGATATCTACAGCCAATGAGGAGCTCAAACTCACCAGCCTCAGAGCAAGAGGCATACTCTACTGACTGAGCCAGCTAGCCACCTCCTTCCCTGTGGGTATTTAATCAAAGAAAATGAAAACATTTTTTTCAAGTTTCTTTTAATACTAATTTTGTAAAAGCCAGTGAGCAACTATGGACACAAAGGCAAAGCAGAAATTACAGGTGCTTGGGTGGCTCAGTTAGTTAAGCACCTGCCTTCAGTTCAGGTCATGATCCCAGGTTCATGGGCTTGATCCCTGCATTAGGCCTTCGGCTCTGTAGGAAACCTGCTTCTCCCTCTGCCTGCTGCGTCCCCTGCTTGTGTTCCCTCTATTGCTGTGTCCCTATCAAATAAATAAATAAAATCTTTTTTTTTTTTAAGTAGGAAGTAAAAAAAAAGGAGGGGGGAAGAGCAAAGACTCTTCCATGTTTCCATAAACACAAAGCTCTATTATTGTTCCCCCACCAATATCTCATAGGAGCCTTAGCTTTCCATGTGCTCAAGAGTACTCCCCATTATTGTGTAGGGGAGCCGGTCTGCATTCACTGGTGATGATGTCAGGCCAAATATGTACTGATACTTCTCAGTTCACTGCAGAGTCTACAGTTTGGACCTTTAAGTGGGATCAAGTGACCAGGCTTTGCTGGATCCCATAGGCAAAGTAGAGAGCAACCCCAATCAGCATCCAGACACCAAAAAAGGCCCAGGTGGCAGCTGCCATCTGTAGCATAAGGCAAACATTCACAAAGATGCTCAGGAGTGGAAGGAGAGGCACAGCAGGGACCTTAAAGGTCAGGGGAGTGGAGCTCTGTGGCTGTCTCCAGATGATCCCAGTGATCCCAGTGATGAGCACCAGGAGCAGCACAACCACTGTGATCGGCACTGGGTCTCCAGAAAGCAGACTTGGCCAGTGAGCCAGCACCAGGCAAAGGAGAGTCAGCAGCAGAACAAGCAGTGAAGAGCAAACATAGACAATCCGACCAGACAGTGGAGTGGGGGTGGGGCTGCCTGGAAAAAATATTGTCCTTAGAATCAGCTTCTCTGATGCAGGTGCAGTTTCCCCTTGCTCCTGTATTTCATTTCCCCCATTCTCCTGTTGCACCTCTGTTTCATTTTCCTCATTCTCTTCCTGTATTTTTGGTTCAATTTCCCCATTCTCTTCCTGCACTTGTGGGTCATTTTCCTCCTTCCTCCTCTCAGGCTGATACCTGACGATGAGAACACAAAGAGCTACCAGGGAATGAGATATCAAGGTCCCAATTGACCTGAGGTCCAGAAGATCAGTGAGTCCAAAGAAGAATACCATGATTGTTGCAATAATGCCAAAGATCACGGTGGATATGATATGGGCATATGTGCCAGTATGGATCCTGGCAAGAAAAGGGAACAAGACGTTGTCCTCTGCCATCATGCGTATCCTCCGATGTATACGGAACATAAAGCCCCAATAGGTGTTGCCAAGAATACTACAGAAAATTGCAAAAGCTTGAACATAATAGGCAGGGACCCAGCCAATATGGAGAAATGCCTCAGGCAAGGTACTCCCAGGTTGAAGCTGGTAGTAAGGAACCATGAGTGTAAGTGCCACAGAGACACCAAAATACAGCAAAAAGCAGAATAGCTGTGAAATCAAAATGCCCATGGGGATGGAATGCTGGGGATTGTGTGATCCTTTGACTCTGGTAACAATAATGCTGAAACCTATAAATGCATAGAAACAGGTAGCTGATCCACGGAGAATGCCCTCAAAGCCAAAAGGGACAAATCCTCCAGAGCCCAGAGGGCCCAAGCTAGAGGTGCCATTGAGTCCGGCCTGTATGTAGTCCTCTTCTGTGAGTTTCCAGTTGTGCAAGTCCCCCTTCATGAAGCCAGAAATGATGAAAAAGCTGAGAACCAAAACCTTCACCAATGTGAACAGTTTGAAAACTATGACTAACCCACTCCAACTCATAGATTGCAGTTCGATGAACAAAACCAGAAAGATGACAAAAAAGTAGTGTAGATTTTCTGCAATGACTTGGGGAACATACTGTGAGATGGTCTCTTGCTGGGTCTCAGAGATCCGGTTCCCAAAGAAGATGTCAAAAGTTAAGATCCAGGCCTGGACCATAATGAATGCATCAGCAACAACGGAGAGGATGAGATTCCAGCCAGTGATGAAAGCCCAGAGTTCACCTAAAGTGACGTAGCTGTAGAGATATGCCGAGCCAGAATGGGGAATTCGGACACTAAACTCCCCATAGCACAGCCCAGCCAACAGTGATGTTAGACCTGCCACCAAAAAGCAGATCACAACGGATGGTCCTGCTTGATTCCTGGCCACCTCGTTAGCCAGGAAGTACATACCTACACCCACTGTGCGGCCCACGCCCAAGGCGACTAATTCCAGAGTCCTTAGTTTTTTGCCAATTTCAAATTCATACACTTCTTTCTCCAGTGAACGTCTGCTTACCAGCTTTTGACCAAACCTGTGAAGTGCCTGACGCAGCATTCTAGAGGAATTGAAGAAGATTCTAAGGATTAGGGAACTGTAACAAGCCCCTGGAGCCAGGAGTGTTGGATCTGGATCAGTGAGGCTGAGTTAAGCGAAGTTGGATTGGGGTTGCCAAGGTCCGTTGCTCAGGCTTCAAAGCTGCTGCTTCCTATTTCTTTGGGTACATGCTATCATTCCAGAATGCCTATGAAAACAACACATATTTACTGAACAGTGGTGTTCAACCAAACAACCGAAAAACGAAGGCCACCTATAACTTGTTGCATCCCAAAATTCATAGAAACTGACACCAGGGGTAAGAGGGAATCACTCCCAGGATTGTGTGCTTGTTGTATGATTTACCAATAAGAACAGGATATAGATAATGAGTGTCAATTCTTAACTTATGGAATCTTTCTACACTATTTGAGGTGTCCCCAACTGACACACTGAATTCCTTCATTAAGAAAACATTCAGACAACAGTTTGAATGAGTTGTTTGTGAAACAGTGCGTGTGATTCCCTCTTACCCCTCCCCCACTTCTTCTCTTCTAATGACCCCCTCCACAAGGGGAGCAAGGCTCTGGATGAACAATTCACAGCAATGCCCAGGAAATGAAAAGAGGAGAAGAGAGAAAACAAACTCAGGCAGACCCCATTCTCCTCACTACTCAGGCTTCAGTTTTGAGAGAGTTTTAAAACATGTTCTCAGAAGTTATTAAAGGAAGAAATATCAAGTCAAAATTGGAAAGTCTACTTTACAGATGATAGAAAGAACCCCTGGGTTATGGGCCAGACCTTCTGCCTACAAATCCATCTAGACTCCTTATTCGCTACTCATCAGTTCCAAAGCTATGATTTACCAACAATCACAGGAGATAGATAATGAGTGTCAATTCTTAACTTACGGAATCTTTCTACACTATTTGAGGTGTCCCCAACCCACTATCAGGCTTCATACCTGATTCCATGATTCCACACTGTCCTTCCTTCATAGTCTTCCTTTGTTCATAATATGATCTGTGCTTATTCCTCCAGCCCCATCCCCTGCCCAGTTCCTGCTCCAGCTGTGGAATTTGACACTCACACTGTTCCTTTGCTCTACTGCCTTTTTGGCCCCTTCATGCAGCTACTCCACTTCTCTTTCAGTTCACAGATCAGCAGTTGCTTCCTCAGGAAGCCTCCCCTGATGCTTATGGTGCCCTTCTATGTGCTCTCCTAGCACTGGGTTTCCCCCATGTGCCATTGATCGTAATGTGTTAAAATTCCAGGTTAGCTGCTGGTCTCCTCCATCAGACTGTGAAGTAGGTACTCAATGAATGTTTGTTGAACAAATGACCATGCTGAGAAAAGAAAGCTGAAAGAGGCCATAATCCACAATTATGATCTAGTGGACATTGAGGTACATAATTTGTAGCCTAGCAATCTTTATAATTCAGGCTTAGGTAGAGATATACATGGTATTACCTTCCTTGTGGAAGGTGGGCATAATGGATAGTGTGAAGGGAAAACCAACTGTGATAAAACCTTGACTGCACACCATTCATGGCAGGTATGAGTCACACAGGGTGATAAAGAATCATTTGCCTTTGAGGATGCTTGTTTAAAAATATCAGCCTGGGGGAACTTGGGTGGCTCAGTGGGTTAAGCCTCTGCCTTTGACTCAGGTAATGATCTCAGGATCCTGGGATCAAGCCCTGCATTGGGCTCTTTGCTCAGCAGGGAGCCTGCTTCTCCCTCTCTCTCTGCCTGCCTCTCTGTCTACTCATGATCTCTCTTTCTCTCAAATAAATAAATAAAATTCTTTAAAAAAATCAGGTTGCCTGGAGTTATGGGCAACCAACCACATACACCCAGTCAGAGAATCCCTACTTTTTTTTTTTTTTTGACACAGAGAGATCACAAGTAGGCAGAGAGGCAGGCAGAGAGAGAGAGGAGGAAGCAGGGTCCCTGCGGAGCAGAGAGCCCGATGCGGGGCTCGATCCCAGGACCCTGAGATCATGACCTGAGCCGAAGGCAGCGGCTGAATCCACTGAGCCACCCAGGCGCCCCAAGAATCCCTACTTTTTGAAGGCATCATGCTCAGGCCCAATAATCCAGGTAGGATATCCCAAGTCAGAGGTTCTCACTTTGGGGGATAAAGAGAGGCATAATGTATATATCTGGGGACACTTTCAAATGTTAGATTCTCTCCCTTAAGAGACTCTTGTCCACAAACCCTGTACTTCCCATGATGCTCTAAACCACCCAGCTGACAAGAAATTGTCCTCCAGTTCAAGGGGAAGAGATTCTAAAACCTTCCTTCACAGAAAGGCAGCAGAGTTGATTAGTGAGGAGTAAGGTTCTGCAGGTGGACTATACAGGTTCAAATCATAGCTCAATCTCACACCTGGTGACTCTGGAAAAATTCGTTTTCCTCACCAAGTTGTAGTTTCCACAAGACTCAAATGGGAGTAAAAGGAAATCTCTCACAGGACAGTTGTGAGAAGTAAGTGAAATGATGTCTGTAAGTACGAAGCTCAGTGCCTAACAAATAATGTGGACTTAGTATCATCTACCTCATACTTAATACTGAAAATGGTCCAAAGTAAACAAAACACTGAAAATAAATCAGTCTTTATAAATATGCATGCTTAAAATCATCCACTAAAACTCCTAGCCTTCATGAGACAATGAAAACAAACAATTTTATCCCATACAATTCACACTGAAATGCTAGGACTCTAATTAGACACCCTCATTCATGCTGATGCTAACACATGGTGGTTCCTAGGCTTACTGAGTTAGACCAGGCATCTAGAAATGCAAGACTCAATACAATAACAATAATAACAACTTTGTTGACAGATGGCTCATCTGGAACAGTTAGTGCTGGGTACTATAGAGATAAGAACAATAAGCATTGGTCAAAAATGCTGGATGTGAGCCCTGGCCCTTCCTTGTGATGACAGGAACTTGGGTAATTTGCTTAAACTCTAAGCCTCCATCTTCTCATCCACTAGGATCCTCACTTGACTTCCCTCACTGAATCAACATGAGAATTCCATAAGAAGATACAAATTATCACACACTCCTGGTGGGAGTGTCACTGGGGCACCACCTGGAGCACAATTTTAGCAGAAAGAAGATATTCGCAAATGACACTAGACAAAGGGCTGATATCCGAGATAAATAAAGAACTCCTCAAACTCAACCCTCAAAAAACAGATAATCACATCAAAAAAAATGGGCAGAAGACATGAAGAGACACTTCTTGAAGAAGACATTCAAATGGCCAACAAATAAATAAAATACTTTTAAAATGAAAGAAATACGAGGCTCAAAAATAATAATATTGTTATTTTAATTAATAATAATCTCTGTCTATAGATGCATCTGGAACAGGCAGTACTGAATACTGTGGAGATAATAAACATATGTCAGAAACTTTGGATGTGAGCCCTGGTCCTTCAGAGTCACTTGTATGAACTCAGGTAATTTGCTTAATCTCTTTATGGGTCCATCTCCTCATCCACTAGGAACATTACTCCATCTCTCTCACTGGATCAACATGAGAATTCCATAAGAAGATACAAACTAATACACACAGCTGGTGGGAGTGTCACTGGGACACCATCCTGAAACACAATCTTAGTGGAATTCAGAATGCACAGTTAATTGGGCACTGTAGTTGCTGAACGGGCGAATGTATCTAAAACAAACATAGACCACAGACTGGAAGAGCATTTGTTAAATACACCAAAGCAACTGCCTCCAGTGAAGAGGGGGAATGAGAACAGAGATAAGGATGAAAGGCGATAATAAAATACATTGAAAAGGGGCTTAATAGGGAGAAATGGTGTGGCAATGCCATCCATGACTGAGGGAGGAACTGACTCCGCTCTGTGCATTGCAGATTCAACATAGGAATTGCAGGAGACAATGTTGTTAGAGGACTTGCTACAGATATTGGTACAGATATTGTTGTTAGAGGACTTGGTACAGATATTGGTACAGACTTGGTACATAAATGGCAGATATTCAGTAGATATAATCTGAAGGGGAACTGGAATCCTGTAATGGTCAGGATATGGAGAATACAGAGAAGGAGTACCTCCTAGAAAGAGGAAAAAGAACAGGGATGAGGGGCGCCTGGGTGGCTCAGTGGGTTAAAGCCTCTGCCTGCAGCTCAGGTCATGATCTCAGGGTCCTGGGATCGAGCCCGGCATCGGGCTCTCTGCTCAGCAGGGAGCCTGCTTCCTCCTCCCCCTCTCCCTGCCTCTCTGCCTACTTGTGATATCTGTCTGTCAAATAAATAAATAAAATCTTTTAAAAAGAGAGAGAGAGAGAACAGGTATGATGGGGCACCTATCCTACTAGTTCCCTCTGAATGCATTTCCCTTTTCCCAATTCCTCTTTCTTCTTCAACTCCATCAACTCTCAACTGTCCTGGAGGCTCCTGTAGTTGGCACTAAGGATGCTTGTACCATGTTTCTCTGTCTGGGGAGCCATCTCCAGTCACCTACCTCCTAACAAAGATGTAACAGTGACCCTTACATTTGTTAAATCACACACCCCTCTAAGGTTGGTCACCTCAAAAAAATGTCATACACTTCTCTGAAGGCCATCCACGAATCCTGAGCAGGAAACCCAGAGGAGACCATCTAACCAGAGATTAATAATACCTGATAAATTCTGTTTTGCTCAACTGTGCTGTGCAGGGTGGTCCATGTACTCTTTCTGCTTTTACTGAAGACAAGGGACAGTGGGCCTACAGACAAAGTATGAAGATACCAGAGAAGTAACCCAATGAACGAAACATCTGGGAAGTAAATAATCACATTTTATGACACAAACAAATGCAGGCAGAACAATCACATGAACAAGCAACCTTACAGAAGAGAAAACAAACTCATGATAGGGAATCGTGAAAAGGGCTACCACAAATCCACCTTATAACAACGTAGAGAAAAATTGACCACAAATGCCACATTCAGAAAAGCCCTTTTTCTGTGCAATAATCTGCAGTTATTCCAATGGTTTCTATTTAGTCTAGACTCTCTGCCCCAGCAGCCATAGCCCTGTCCTAATTCTCCCCCTACACACAGGTCCATTACCTCCTTTCTAACTCAGCTCCTCACAACCTGACTTACCCTTCCTGGGATGAGCCTTTGCCCTGGGTAAGCACCCTTCCTGCCAGGAATGCACTTCTCACTCCTTCCTGTCCAGTCTTGACCCTCTAGTTCTTCTCAACCCTATTCTACAACCTTTACTCCCACCATGTCTAGGAAGCATTTCCTAAGCCATCCTGACTGATCCCCATCTCCAAACTTCCTCTCCTTCTTGCCAGCATTTATAGTGCCCCCTGATGCTCAGCTGAGATGAATTTTCCCTTCTGTCTGCTGGTGTCCTGAGTGTGTCACTGAAATTACGTAAAAGTCCAGAAGCATCCAGAGGGCAAGACCAAGATATATAATCCTCCTCCTCCTGATTTCCACACTGTCACCATCAACCCTCACTACACAGGACAAGGATCTGCTCATAATTGTAGAAAGCAACCATAGAGGCATTTAGGACAGAAAAAATGAATATATAAATGTACTTATTACTATATCTTGACATCCCTAGAAGCTGGATTTTTTCTTTTAAGAGAAAGGGGCAAACCTAGTTGGCAACAGGAGGCTAGAACATGTTCAATCATCTATTTCAGGCACATTTCCTAAGGGCATTTCCCAGTGAATTCAACCAAACATTAAGGAGAAATAGTACCTATTATCCTGAAGCTTTTTCAAAAAATAGAAACAGATGGAAAACTTCTAAACTCATTCTATGAGGCCAGCATCACCTTGATCCCCAAACCAGGCAAAGACCCAACCAAAAAGGAGAATTACAGACCAATATCCCCAAGGAATATGAGTGCCAAAATTCTCCACAAGATCCTCACTAATAGGATCCAGTAGTCCATTAAAAGGATTATCCATCATGACCGGTGGAATTTATCTCTGGGATGCAAGAGTGGTTCAACATTCGGAAATCGATCAATGTGGTAGGACACATAAATAAGAGAAGAGACAAGAACGACATGGTCCTCTCAATTGATGCAGAAGAAACATTTGACAAAATACAGCATCCTTTCCTCATTAAAATTAAAACTCTTAGAGTATAAGGATAGAGGAAATATTCCTCAATTTCATTAAGAACCATCAATGAAAAGACCATAGCGAATATAATTCTCAATGGGGAAAGCTGAGAGCCTTCCTAGGGAGAACAGGAGCACAGCAAGGATGCTCATTCTCACCACTATTTTTCAACATAGCACTGGAAGTCCTAGCAACAGAAGTGGACTTTAAATTCAATGTCTCAAAAAATTATATCAATCCCTTTGTATCCAAGCACAGCATCTTCCTGAGCCCAAAGTGCATAAAACTCTCTTCCTCCTTAAAATTTCCAGACAGTGAAAACTGCAGAGCCAATCAAACCAGTCGTTCAAACAAGTATAATATCTTCTTTGGATACTTGAGCTTCCCCAGAGTTTCTGGATTTTTAACTCAAGCAGCCATGCAACTCAGCTAGTGGGCAGTCAGGAATATAAGAGTAGAGGCTTTGAGTTTAGGCAAGAGCTTGAAAGAGTAGTAAGTGTGGTGCATGTGTAACCAACATGTCCATTGTAGAAATAGGCCAAATACATACAAAAAAGCAAACAGAGCAAAAGCCACGATGAACACTGGAGCTCAGTCTCATGCTCAATAGCTGAAGAAATTAGTCAACAAAACAAAATGAAAAAGGGAATCTATCCATTTTCTTTTTCTGTTTGTGCCTTCTCTAGAAGACTGTGTCTAATCAGGGTCGTTCATTTATTCATTCAACAAATACACTGGCCCTATTACTCAGCACTGTGGATGAAGTAAAGAAAAACACAAACATCCCTCCACGCAAGTTGCTAACATTCCCGCATTATGAAGCAAACAGTAAACACATAAGGAATAAAAATATATATTGTGTTGGATTTGTAATCAGTGCTACAGAGAAAAGGAAAGCCAGAAAAGGTTAGGAGGTACTCAGAGTGGGTGTCAGGATTTTAAAATGGGGGGTCCAAGACAGCTTCACCTTCACGCTGTAGTGCAACCATCACCACCAACCATCTCCAGAACTTCTTCATCTTCCTCAGCTGAAACTCGTACCCATTAAACAGTAACTCCCATTCTTCCCTCCTAGCAGCTCCTGTCAACCACCATTCTACGTTCTGTCTCCTAATTTGACTATTCTAGGTCCCTCATATAACTTGCCTTCCCAGCCCCGCCATCTTCCTCTCTGGCTCTGTCTCAATTTTCCTGCCAACTCTATAAACAGAAGAAACCACTTACCCATGGGCTTTTTCTGCCTCAGAGGAAAAACAATTAGGAAGAAAGTGCAAGCCCAAACCAGGGACAAGGAAGGAGCTTGGCTAAGCAGAGTCAGGACTTGGAGTGGAGCTTAGCAGCGCCCTCAGGGAGTTGAGGCTCTCAGAGAGGCAGGGCCCTCAGGAGGCAGGGCCTGGGAAGGATGTGACAGTAGGACAGTAGGAAGGAGGTGGTTTAGTTGGAAGGCTGGAGGAAAGCGGGAGGTGGGCAATAGAAGATAGTGGGGCCCTGCATGGGTGAGGAAGTGGACTGAGGGCTTAACTGGGGCTTTGCTGGAGACTTTTTTTGGCAGCAAGATGTGAACTTAGAATTAAACAACTTTTTCAGGGTCCTGGATATGGGGGAGATCTAGCTGGTAGGAGGAGAGTGTTGGGGAAGCTGGTGGAGCCCAGACTATAGTGACTTGGAGGCCAGTCCCAGATCCAGCTACAGAGCCCACTCAGCAGTCCTACAAACAACGATAGAAGCACCTTCCCCAACCCAGCTGCCTCTCCCAGAATCTCCTAAAATTATCTCTACTACCACCATCCATCCCCATCCCCTCACCCCAGTTTCCTGTCATTCCAGAAATAAAGAGATCTGGCTCAACTTCACCACGAGGGGATTCCTGAGAGAGTCACTCAGTGTTTGCAGCATATTCTGACTGAATGAGCCTCGAGCCTTGTGCTGGAGGAAGTAAAGACGCGGTCCCTGCCTACAGAGCTTCCTGCTCTAGACAAT
This sequence comes from Meles meles, assembly GCF_922984935.1. NCBI lineage: Eukaryota > Metazoa > Chordata > Mammalia > Carnivora > Mustelidae > Meles > Meles meles. The sequence continues at coordinate 64,423,295 of NC_060072.1, forward strand.
CATAATGAAGGGACCCCAAGACCCTGAAACAGTGACAAAAGGAAGGTGCTTCCTCCTTCCCAGAACATTAACCTTCAAACAGAGGCAGGACTTCTCAGAGGTGGAGAAGGTGGGGCCTACTTAGAGACCCAGGGCTGAAGGCGCAGGTGATGGGCCCAAGAATCCGTGGGTCTCAAGGTAAAGCAGCAGCACTGTCTCTACTTGATACAGCTGACGAGCACAGCTGTCCCCTCGATTGTGCTGAAACCCCCTGGACAGTGGGCCAGGGTGGCAGAGGACAGGAGCGGCCACTGCCTTCACCCCTCTCCTCTCTGTACCCCTGTCCTGCCCTTCCAGGTCTGTGAGCCTTCCCCAAGATGCTCCTTGCTCCCCTCCTTCCTCACCCCTCCCACTACTGTCTGTGGCTCCACCGCCCACCCCCCACCAATTGCTGTTTTTGTTTCTTACTAGGTGGAGACAGGGGAGCAAGGAGGGGAATCAAAAATTCTACCCAAAGTGGGGAAGGGGTAAGACTGGAGAAGAGAGAAGCAGGAAAGACAAGGGTACAACCTTCAGAAGGTGGGGATGTTTGGGTTCAGGCTCTAAACATCATCCTACTTAGGATCCATCAGGGCAAAACAAGTCAAGGGAGAAAAATAAGGCAGGATAAGAGATGTAACTTTAAGGCACCAGGGTAACCGGGGGAACAGGTCACTATAGGATTTCCTGGAAGTGGATGGACAACACCCTCAGTGACCTCCATCCCTTGTCCCCCGAACTCCTTCTGTGACCCCTTCTTTTCATCCAGTTCTCACAGGAGACAAGCTGTGGCCCTGGCCATGTCACCTTGTTCCCATGTCCCCTGCATGTTCCCTCTCTTCATCCCTCTGATTGCATGGACCTATTACAATAACTGGTCCAGGGTTGGGGGAAAGCAGAGGATGCAGAGGTGGGGTCAGAAGTCTCTCCTGGGGGAGAGGGACAGAATGGGGGGAACTGGCAGGTGGAGCCCACCCAGGTGATGTCACAGGAAGTGTCTGCACCTTCAGGAGGGTAGGAGGGAAGAGGAGAAGAGAGAAGAGGCAGGGGTGCAAGGCAGAGACATGGGGAGAGGCTGAGAGACTCAGAGATAGGAGAAGCAGGAGAGAGATGGGAGGGAGAGCAGGGAGGGACCAGAGGGGCAGGGGCAGCACAGGACACAGACAGGAGGAGATGCAGGGCAGACACTGAGAGCTCACAGGGTGAGACTCAGACAGATGTGATGGGAAGAGAGACCCTCAGACTCTGAAGGAGGGATGCAGGGAGAGGGACAGCCAGAAGGGAGAGTTGAGGGTAGACCCAGTCCTGGGACATCTCAGACCACAGAATATCTGCAGTTGGACAGACAGACAAACAGGCCCAAAGACAGACAGATGTGCTGAAAGGGATGAAGGTGAAGGAGGACAAGCTGGAAGGAAGCAGACAGGGCTGCAGGGAGGGGGGGGAGCAGATAGAGATAGAAAAAGGCAAGGGGGCAGCAGGAGGGGGGACCCAGGCAGGGAGGGGGCTGCATAGTTGGTCCAGGAGCCTCTTCCCTCTCACCGAGCTCCTGCTGAGTCTGGGCCCCTCTCAGGAGCTACTGCTGCTGCTGGAAGGGTCCAGAAAGCTCAAAGGGTGGGGCTGCCTCCCAGTGTCCACCTGGGGGTCCCAGAGGCCCTGCATGGGTGTGGACCCCGTCTTTGCCCCCCAACAGTGCTGCCATGCAAAGAGGCCTGAGCTCAACCCTCATTTCTCAGGGTTCATGCAGCCTGACCCTCCCAGGGGAGTGGGGGCTAAGGAGAAAGAAAAACTGAGGCAGGCAGGCAAGGGAGGGCAACAAGCTCTAGAGAAGGTGCTGGGACAGACTGGTTGGGGATCCAATGGAGGAGAGGGAGGAGAGGTGAAGGCCTGGGACTGGGTCTGCATGGAGAGCTGGAGAACCACCACACACAGTATGAGCAAATAACCTACTAGTGATTGTCCATTAATTTGAGGTCAACAGTGTAGACAATGGTGTATATGCCTTCTGAGCAGTCATCATCCATGACTCAAGCAGCTCCTCACTAACGGGCCCCCACAAATGCACATATGAAGCCCACAAAAGTTAAACTGAGGCAGAGAATAGTGACCGTAAGATCAGTGTACATGCTTAAATCTAGGTTTTAAGGGACCAGTGGTGGAGAAATCAGCCAAGTGGGAAGACCTAAGACTTAGCATGTGAAGCTGGACCCTGCCTTTCCCTCTAGGCTTTCTTGGTATTCTGCAAAGACCAGCTTCCCCCAGCTCTTCTCAGGGCAGGGGAGACCCTAAGAACATTAACTCAAGCAATCTAAAAGGGATTATTCTCCCACCCCCTTCCCTGCAGCAATATTTGAAGGCTCCAGAGGCCAGATGTCTGGTGACACCTAGAGCCCAAGGAGTCTCTGTGACAGTGGGAGGGAAGGTGGAGAGGGAACCTTCCAGAGAAGTCCTGCAGAGATGACCTGGGAGCAAATCCCACCAGGTTCATCCCACTCCCATGGGCACAGAGTAGTGTAATAAAGTTCAGAATGTCTGGGCTTGGGGCGCCTGGGTGGCTCAGTGGTTTAGGCCTCTGCCTTCGGCTCGGGTCATGGTCTCAGGGTCCTGGGATCGAGCCCCGCATCGGGCTCTCTGCTCCGTGGGGAGCCTGCTTCCTCTTCTCTCTCTGCCTGCCTCTCTGCCTAGTTGTGACCTCTCTCTCTGTCAAATAAATAAATAAAATATTAAAAAAAAAAAAAAAGAATGTCTGGGCTTCCATGTAATTAAATCCAGGAGCTGGTAATTACATTTCTTCTCCAAGTTCTACCAGTTACTCTCCTTGTCGCCCATGGCCACACATCTTTTATGAAACACATGGCACCAGACTCGGGCCTCCACCAGAGAAATGGATTTAATTGTAGCAATAGCATTTCGAGCACACATTAGAAAGGATTTCCTTAGAGCTATGTTTGGTAAATGTCAGAACCAGAGAAATACAAAGTCACACACGCTTATCACACCTAACAGGAAAGGAAAGCCTTCACTTGACTGCTATTTCTTCGCCTATGGGATGGGTGTCCGGATGACTTTTCCCACACCAGGAAACACAATACAGTATCTATAATGTGGAGAAATAAATTCCCCTCTAACCCTGAGCTCTAGCGTAGAGATAACTGTTACCCTCCCCCCGTCATGACAAACATTCTGAGGAAGCATGACACAGCCTGGAGGGAAGACCCCACATGCAAATGTCCAGTTTGCTGTCCTGTCCCCCAAGGCCTCCCTCTCCTGGAGATCCTGCTGTATCTCCACCTCTTTGTGTCCCTCACGATCCATCTTTGGGATCCCCCTGTGAATCCAGCCCAGGGAGAAGGAAAGCATCCCAAGAGAAGAGAAGATAGGGCCCCGTTCTACAAGATGTGAGAAGAGAGAACACAAGAAACACGAAGTTAAAAAAATAAAGGCATGCAAGTTAAGAGTTTTTAGCCAGATTCTCCAGTGCTGACTGTGGAAAGGAGGATGGGAGCAGAGATGGAGAAGGTCAAGCAAGATCAGAGGGAAGGAGATGCAGACTGAGAGGCTGCGGGTGGGAAGAGTTGGAAGACAAGAGGCTGGTGTGCTCAGCAGGTCTGGAGAGAAGAAGCTGAGAAGACAACTGAGAGGATTAGGATGGTTAAAAATGCCCTACGCACTCTGATTTGTACATCTTTACAACTGTGCACAGTTCATTGGCGTGAATCTCATTTTCTCCTCAAACAGGCTACAGAAGCAGGTATTAATGCTGCTATTTTACAGATAATGAAACTAAGGCACAGAGAGGCTAATTAATACCCCTCAAGTCACAGAGCAGGTGAGGAGCAGAGCAGAGAACCACATGGCTGCACTGTGTGGCCCCCTGCAGACTCTGCCCTGGGAATCAGCCAGACTCAGGGCCCAGGTGGGGAAGGGAGAAGAGACTCCTGAGAGGACAAAAGACCTGCTTCTTGGGGCCCTTCTGAGCTTGTCCTGCCCAGGAGAGCTCTGCCATGTTTAGACCTCAGCTGGGCAGGTGGGGGAAGGAATATCTTACCCTCTGAAGATGAGGGCCTGAACCACACCATTTATGGAAGATCTTTGAGCTTTAAACACAGAATCCCATCTATGGAAGGGCTGGGGGAAGGGGAGAGCCTAGAGAAAGTTCTCAGAGCTTTTAGTTTTCCCACGACCCCTCCCCACCGCACCCCGTTCCCCTCTCCCTCTTCCTGTCTCCTGAGCCCCAGGGCCTCTTCCCCACCTGTCCAGGCCCGGCTTGCTGAGTCCCCCAGCCATGGCTCCCTAGCCTGTGTGGTCCAGGCTTATCATCCTTACAGCCTAGCAGGAGACATCAACGCCAGCACGTCAGCCCCTCTCCCAGCATTCTGCCCACCAGCCCAGGCTCACCGTAGAGCTACAACCCTGGCATATTTTACACTGTCGCCCTGCATCCAGCAGACCCTGCCTCTCCCATCCCCTTGCCTCCCTTACATTCCCAACACACACACACACACACACACACACACAGACACACCCAGGTGTGCACGCTCTCCCTCCTCATCTGTCTCCTGGGTTCACATTCCTCCCCTCAGGTCATCCACTTTGTAAGAGCTCTGAATTCTCTGATCCTTTCCTCTCCATTCTCGTTCTCCTTGCTCCATTCTCCTTGTCTCCTAGGAAACCTTCTAGACTTCTGTGTCTTCCTCCACATTCGCTCCTGTGGTCATTGTCAGTCTCCCATCATCTGACTCATGGGGTCGGGTCTAGCTGTCCTTGAACTACTCAGCTCACACACATTTGCTGAAGGAGTGCCCAGAGCACTGTGTCTGTCTGTCCTGCTGTTAGCCTCCTCTTCTCCGCCGTCAGGGAGCTCCCCAAGGCCAGGGCCCCTGGTCCTCCCTCTGGGCCTCCCCCGGGTGTCCAGCACACACAGGGAGGGGGGAGTGTGGCGCTCACTGCTTCTGCTCCCAGGGAGAAAGGAGGGAACTGAGAAAAGAACCCAATCAGGGACAGCACCTGAGCCTGCACGGCCCTGCGAGCTCAGTGTCAGGCAGAAGGCAGCTGGAGGAAATCCATGTCTAGGGGGCACCGCTTTCCTTTAGAAACCCCAGGGCACCCGTGTGTGTGTGTGTGTGTGTGTGTGTGTGTGTGTGTGTGTGTGTGTACCTGCCACACAGGGAGGGGAGAGGAAGCTGTGGGTCTGAGGCTCCAGGAGTGCAGGTCCTGTCTGGAGCGGAGAGTCCTGGGGGACTGGGGAGTCCCAGACCCTCTGCTGCTCCCAGGACACAGGGACCCATGACCACAGGGACAGGGGGCGACCAGCGCAGCCACCACAGGAGGGATGCAGGTTGGACTTTGGGCAATGCCTCCTTCCGCTCTGGGTGTGAGTTGGCTCATTCACATGGTTTCCTGTGTCCTGCGGTTCAATCCAGTCTCATCTTCCCTTCTTGTCCACACGCACAGCACCTCCTGTGTTCAGAGCTTGGACCATAATTTAGGCTGAACTATATGGAATTCCTGATAGTTAGTATTTTCTTACTCAGTCTATTTCTTTAGTTATTGTCTTTTCTAAGCAGTTTGTTTTGCCTCCCAGCTAGGGACCAGGGGAGCACAGTGAGGAGGGGCAGACGCGAAGAGTTCACAGTTACTGGGCGCACACTGGGTGCCCAGGCTGTGGCCTTCCCACCACAGCACTGATACCCACTGCAGCCCCGTGAAGGATTTCCCACAGCCCTGACAGGCATTCCCCACCTGGTACAGGGGAGTGAGTCCAGGTGAGGAGGTGAGGTGGAACAGGGCTGGGATCCAAGTCAGCCCAGACCTCCTGCTTCCCCACTGCCCACCCCCCACCAGGGAAGTCCTGGCAGAGCCCGGGAACCAGAAGGCCATGCCTGTAGCTTCAGGATGGGGAGGGAGGGAAAGAAACAGGCTACACTGGGTCTCTGGAGCAGGGGCAGAAGAGCCCCATGGAAGGGGTGAGGGCAAAGCCCGGGGAGCACACCTGTAACCCAGCTGGAGAAGGGCCAGTACAAGGGAGAACCTGGGCAGAAACACACAGAGGGCAGGGAGGAGGCTGAGAGGGGGCAGCAGTCAAGGGCAGAGCCTGGGAGGGCAGAAGGAGGATCTGCAGGGGGAGACAAGGTGGGTGTGGGCAGAGCAGAAGGGCAATGATGTGGAGGAACCAGGCCTGGTGCAGAGTGTCGGGTGCCAGGAAGGGAAAGATAGCAGGGGCATGGGGAGGAACGATAAAGGCCAGGGGAAAGGATGGAAACAGGAGGGAGGGAGGGAGCCTGTGTGTGTGGGCCTAAGGCCAATAGAGGAGCCCAGGGTCAGAGGCAGGTTGCACAGAGAAAGGGAGATGGAGTCAGGCCCAAAGGCGGGTCGGGTGGCAGGACCGGGGAAGGAGTGAAGGTAGGGCACACACACACAACAGATAAGCTCTCTCTCTCGTGTGCGCACACACACACACACACACACACACACACACATGCTGCCTTCCACCCCATGCAACCAAATAAAATACACAAAAGCAGCTGAGACACCACTCACTCATGAGACACACAAGTGCACACATGCAGACCAACATGCCATCACCCACACAGATGGACACACAACAGCCTGGCGCACAAAGCTCCCTGGGTGTGCAGTGGACTGGATTCAACACACACACACACACACACACACACACAGGGGATCTGCACACTTGGGCACACACTTCTCCAGAGGACTGTGCACACACACATCACTGCCTGACACATCTCAGGGCTCCCTCCAGTGGCCTCAGTTCCAATCCCAGCCACTTCAGATCCCCCAGCCCTGCTGTGAGCATCTGCCTCCCTCTGTTCCCCTACATGCTGGTGCTCCAGTCCAACTGCTGATTCCCGCCCAGCTCAGCTGTCTCCTGCCTGGCCTAGAGTTGGCTCATCCTGCTTCAGAAGCAACAGAGAGAGCTTCTCCTCCTCTTCTCCTCCATCCCTGTCCTGCTGTGTTTCTCCTTCTACACCTCCTCCTGACTCCCCTCCTCCAGGCAGCCTTCCCTGATGAACTCACTGGCTCTGATTCTGAAATCGCCCTAGTCCTAGTGCACCTGTGGGTGTGTGCTGGGTAAGTGTCACCAGGTTACTCTGCATCGGAGTGGGCAGGGAGGGGGCTATCAGTTCCTCAAGGACAGGACCCCTTGACCCAGTATTTCAGACAAATGCCAGGTGTCCCCCCACCAGCACTAGGCTGGGGATGTTCCTGGGCATTCTGCAACCTGGTTGTAACAAACACACAGAAAAATAACACCAGGACTGCCCCAGCCCCCAGGAAGGTCCCCATCTGTCACAGGCTGCAAGTGTCACCTTCACAATGACCTTCAGAACCATTCGGGAGGAGGCAGATCCTCCACTGTGTCTTCCCACATTCACCTGGTTTTCCTCTGGAAATACTGCTTCCCAGCAGGGTCCTCACCACTTTCTCCAGCCTCAGAGAACACTGGGCCTGCCCTAAAGGACACCCGTGTGCTCCTGGTGTGGAGGCTCTGAGTGGCCCTGCAGGCTGGGAGGGGATCCCAACAGAGGAAGCCAGCATGAGTCAGCCTCCTCCAGGGGCCATGGGCAACACCACTGGGAAGAGGGTGGCAGGCAGGGGGACAGGCTCACTGTACTGAACCCAGGAGAGAGGGACAAGGTCACCCTGAGAAGCATGCATGACCAGCTCCCCACCTCACCCTGGGTTGTGTCAGCCCAGCCCAGCTCTGTGGGGATACAGGAGCCCTGCTTGCCTCCCCCCCACCCCCACGCCACTGATCTGCTTCTCCACAGTCCTGCCTACCCCTACACACTCTCCCTCCTACAATGAAAGGCACCCTCCCTCCCTCTTTCTCTCCTGCACCCCTGCCCCCAGCAGTGTCCTTCTCCACCTCTGTCCCTCTGTCCCTTTCTCTGCTACCTTCCTCACTCTCAGCTTCTCTCCCTCTGATCTCAGTCTGGACTCTGCCATTTCTTTCCCAGCTCAGTCTGTCTCTAACCTGCATCTTGTTTTTGTCCCCAGGCCCCCCAACTCTCAGAGTAGGGCTGCAGATGCAGGAATGTGGGGGGTAGAGGACTCTGGCCTTGTGACTAGAGCTCTGAACTGCTGGGTTCCTCACATGCGCACACACACATACACACACGCGCACACACACACACATGGGCCTCTCCTCCCACCAGAGTTCCAGGTCTTGAAAGGTCAGCAGAGCCCTTGACCCAGACCCTGTACCCCACCTCTGCCAACTCTACCTGCCCCTGCTCCCTGCCTCCCCTGCTGCCCCCTCCTCCTCCTTCCCCTTCTCTGTCTCCATCTCCCTCCCTCTCTGTGCACACTTCTCTGGCTGTCTGCTCACCCTGGCCCTGTATCCATAATCTGTCTTGGGCTCTGGGTCCATGGCTTTCTCACCACTGAGACTGGGTCACATCTGTGTCTCTGAGGCCCCCCCTGTCTCTGCTACCGTTAACCTTGCATTATCTCTGTTTCTGTCTTGGATCTTTCGCTCTGTTTTCTGGAGGCTCCTCTCTTTCCCCTCTCCTATCTCTGGCTCTGTCTCCTGGTCTCTCCGTTACAGTGGACACTGTGTCCCTCCTGGGAAGTCTGCCTCTGCATCCCACAGGAGAAGTGCCTGGACAGTCCTTGCACCCCTCAGACAGGCACACGTGGGGCACCCAGGCCAGGGAGGAGTTGTGACAGGTCTGCAGGTACAGGAAGGGGAACAGAAAGTATGCGCATCCCTCCCACAACCCTCTCATGGCACCTATAACCCTTCCTTGCACACAGAAAGTTCTCCATAAAGTCACTGGCTCCTATTTCTCCAAGTGTCCCAATGTAAGCCCCCAAATCAGTGGAACTCAATTCCTTTCAATATTCCTTCCCACCCCCACCCCCACTCACTCACCCTCAGTATCTGTCCCAGGACTATGTCCCCTGTCAAGACTTCCCAGCACCTCAGTGATTGTGGGACCCCTGTTCAAATCCTAGTCATTCCTCCTCCCTTATTACCTGCTTTCCTCTCTCCTCGTTTCCCCTCTCCTTGCCCATCCAATACAGCTGGGTCCCCCAGGGGTCTCCCCAAAAACAGGCTGTCACAAATGAGCACTGAGCACTAGAAGGGTAGGGCCAAGGGGAGACTGATTGGGGGACAGGACTCCAGAGCTGGAGGTAAGGAGCCTGCCAACACCTGTCACATAGACCATCTCCCTCCAGCATCCCTGTCTCCTCCCCCGCTGGCTCCAGCCAGTCCATCCCCTGCTGAGGCTGATGGACTGAGCTCAGGCATAAATTCACAGAAGCCTAGATCATAATGCCTGGTCTGCTCCAGACCCATTCTCTCCAAGAATGGCATACCCCTGTCACTTTCCTTGAAAACTCCAGATGACCTTGGGAGCTGAGGTTGTAGATGGAGCCCAAGGGGAAAAGAAATTGCTCTCTGCTCAATATCTTCATCTCAACCCTTTGTCTCTACCTCACATCCCCCAAATCACAACTTAACACTTCAGGCAATGGCAAAGAGGGTGAAATGTCAGGAAGACATTCCCAGCCTTCAGGAGATGCTGAGTGCCTCCAGAAACCAGAGCTGGGGGGAAAGATGGACTTGGGAGGCCAAAGATCTCTTTTCCTGATAAATGCAATTTCCACCAGGGGGCAAGGGACAAGGTCCTGAGGACTTGAGGGAAGCTTCTCAGCAGTGACCTGCGAAGGGTTCAGCGGCCACAAGAGGGCGGCAGAGAACGGCGCTCCCTGCAGAGCCAGACCTGGGCCCTGGGCACTGCAAGAGCCCAGGAATTTCTGAATGTAGGAATCCCTCCTGCTGCCATTCCCACTGGCATCCCTTATTCCGTTCCGGCCCTAAAATGCCATCCCCTGCTCCAGCCACTTTCCCTTACTGGTCCCCAGCTGTAGGGCTGCTGGCACAGAAAAGGCCACCTGGCTTTTCCTTTATGGTTGGACAGTAGGTGACATCCCACTCCCACTGGTGATGGCTCACAGGGGCCCAGCTGAGAACTAGAGCCAGAGCTGAAGCCCACATGTTCTTGATTTCCAGTCCAGGGTCTTCCCATTGGTGCTGACCTCGGACCCTCAAGGAAAGCATACTACAAAGGCCCCAGTGGGAAGCCAGTTCACAGTCCTGGGTTTACACACCCATGTCAGAACTCCCCATTCCCCATGTGACATATGCTTACACCCAGAACTGGGACACAGAGGATTGTCAGCTACTAAGCAAACATGTAGGTTACGTAATCCATGCTCTGCACACCCCCACCCTCAGCACACCCAGCCTCTGCCCCTCAGAGCCCCACAGCCTTGCCCCTCTCCTCCGACTTCCTGAGCTCCTGGAGGAGCTCTTTCCCCTATGTTTCCAGAGGCTCCTCCCTGCTGCAGACAGGGAAGCCTTTTCCCCTTTCTCATCTGCTCCCTCCTACCACATCCCTGTTTCCAGTTTCTCTGGCACTGTCTGGGCAACAGGGGAAACAGAGGGGAAACGGGTGGTCTGTGAGCTCTCTTCTCAGATCTGCCCTGCTGATCACTGTCCTCCTGCCCAGGAAAGGTCTGACCATCTGTGACCCACCAGGCTTTACCCCACATCCTCTCAGTGTCACTACACTCTGACCCACTTCCCATCCAGAAGAAACCCCTTCCATGCTGGGGGGTGCGGAGTTCATCCTCATGGAGCAGGAAGGGCCACAAGTGGAACTGAGCTAGACTCGGTCAGAACTTCCCAGCACAAGGGGTCCGACAGCCTCAGCTGCTGTGACCTTCAGTAAGAATGCACACATGGCCTCACCAGATGCCTCCAGGAGACAAGGACTTGTTCTGCACATGTCTGGGTAGGACTGACTAGAGACAGAGGTTTTCAGTGTGACTCTGGTCATCCCATCCTCAGCAGGGGACACACAGTGACACCTGGGGACTCTCAGGTCCTCAGGCAGTTCCTGGGGATGGGGCTGGGGGAAAGCAGGCCTGAACCCTCCACTGTCTGCCTCCCTCCCACCCTAGACCTGCCTTTTTATGACCCTCCCTGGTCAAAGCAGGATCTCTGAGCTCTTCCAATGCAGCCCTGAGAGTAGGCCTTGGGACCCAGTCTCCTGCCAACTTCTGACCGAGGACCCTGATGCCATCCCCCTGTGCCTGGCAGGACAGAGACACCCAGTGCTCAGGATCCCCATCCCCCACATCCCAGCACTAACAGCCTTCCTCTCCTGGCCTCCCCCCTCCCCCCTCCCCATAGCACAGCCTGGAACCTGCTGGAAATTTTCACAAATCCAAGACATCTGCCACTATGGGTCTTCAGGCTCCCCTAGGACAGCACACACACACACACACACACACACACACACACACACACATTCACACTCATACATACCTACAAACACATACTCTCAGGTTACACACACATACATACCCACACATCACTTTCTCCCGTGTATGCAACACAAAGACACATACTCACAAACTCATTAACAGACAGGCATGCACACCCAGACTTACACACTCTCACACACTCATCAAACGTACTTCTGCACACATATATGCCACTCTAGTCCTTTCTTCTAAGGATCCAGAGACCAGTCCTCTAGATCCTAGAGATCTAGACTGCCTGGAGGAAAGCAGAGAAACCCAGAAGAATGCTATTTCCAGTTTCCTGGCCCACACTGGAGCTCCTCTGCTTTATATCTCTTCTTGCCACCAGGGTCTCCAGGACTGTGACCAACACTGTGGAAGTGCCACCTGCAGAGATAACTCAGTCCTTCACACAACAAAAACTTTAGAGATCTACCTGCCACCCTCCTCCCCACCCACACCCCCAGGCCTACAGCTGAGGCAGACACAGAGGCCTTCTGCCCTGTGGTGTGAGGGAAAGATCAAGAGCTCAGGAGCCAAGGACCTGAGTTCAAATCCTGCCTTTGCCTCTTCATATGCTGTGTTACCTTGGGCCCTTGACATAACCTCTCTGAGCCTCAGTTCCATCATCTGTAAGGTGGGATTATTAAAATTTACCTAATATCTCTGTGAAGATTAAGACAGGTAAAATTTTCACCAAGCAACATCCCCACTGATGAAAGCCCCCGCACTCCATTGCCTAGCCCCTGTGGTGAGCATCTCCCCAACACCCTTCAGGGCTGCTGTCCCTGAAACAGAAACCCCATCTTCTTCAGTTTCAGTTGCACTCACCTAGGGAAACTTGATCTCGGACTAGGCCAGCTCCCTCTGACTCTCCCTCTCCTGCCCCTCACTCCTCACCACTCTTGGTCCCTAGTGTCTCTTGCCCATAGACACGTAGCCCTTTCCCTGATAAATTTTAATGCAGCTGGCCACAGCGAAAAAGTTTGGGATGGAGCACTCGGCCCTCACATCAGAAGGATATAATCAGCCCCAAGGAGCTGTCCTGCAGAAAGTCACTCCTAATGTCCCTGAATTACAACAATTCCAAGACATTCTTTATGGACAGACAGTGTGGGACGCAGTTATAGAACAGGACTTGCTGTGATAAGCAGTCAAGAGAGAGATTGTGTCACCCACAAATACTAAACGACCCTTTGGAAGAAACCCCACTAGATTTTGTGCTCAAAGCTGGGAAGCAGCCCAGCCCACCCCCACCCAGATGGGCACTCCTGCAGGTGCCTTGGGCCAGGGAGAGCTGGGATCTCACCCCTACCCATGCTGCTCAGGTGGCCTCTAAGCTCCCTGCCAGAGTCGGACCTCATCCTGAGCAAAAAGTGGCTCTGAGGTCTTACCTCACCTTTCTGGGACACTCCAAGGACCCACAAAGACCCTGGCTTTCCCTGCCATAGCCTTTACTCCTTACATCCTTCCAGACTCTGACTGCTGGGGAGTTGCTGTCTGCTTCCCCTTCTCCCAGTGGGATCCTCCTCCAGTCCACCTTCCAGACAACTGGCCACCCTGACCATCTCTGAGTTTCCATCTGCCATTGCCCATCCTGGTGCTTCCACTTCCTCCCATTGTCCACCCCCTTCCTTCTCACCCCTCCCCTGCCCACCTCCCTCTCTGTCCCCTTCCACCGGGACAACTTCTAACCCTACCCAACCTGCCTCCCTCCACCCCTGGCTCACCTCCCCAGAAAACACCACCTCCCAGTGGGTTCCACCTTCTGTTACCTCCATCTCTCCACCTGGCTACATCCCACCATTTTGCCCCATTTCTAGTCATTTCTACATCTGCTTTCACAACTCTCCCACCCTTCAGAATCTAGGGCATAGAGCAGGGCTCAAAGCCCAGTGGGTGGAAGGACATTTGCCCCATGCTTCCTCCTCCTGCCCTCTGCCTTCCCTCCCTCCTCTCCTCCTGCAGGCAGACCAAGTCCAGTCAGGTGTTAAGGAGAACTGAAGAGATATCTCTCCATCAGCAAAGTGATGGGCAGGGGTGTGCAGAGGAACAGGATAACCAGAGGAAAATCTGTGATACTTCCTTCCCACCTGAAGAAGCCCCACCCACTATGGCAAGTCCAGCTTCCTCTTGAGTGGCATGGGGGGGTGTGACTGGCCCCCTACAGCTTGTCTCCTCCCAGGTCCAATGGGAACCTGGGCAGGCCTGGTACCTCCAAATGACCTGATGAGCTGGTCACCCCAAATCTACTCCATCTCAGGAGAGGACAGAGACAAACGGTGAATGTTCCCCATCGGATCATCCACCACCTCGGCCTCCACTCTGGCTGGAGGGAGACTCCCCCTCACTCCCAGCACGGGTTTGCAGAAGAGAAAGACCCTGTGCCTCTTTTCTCCCAACAGATTAGTGACAGCTGAGAGCCCAGCAGAGGGTGCGTGGTAGGCAATGACCCTGTGTGTGCAGAGCAGGACTCGGACCTCCACATGGAAGCCAAAGATCCCCTCAGAGTCTCTCCTCATTTTCTGCCTGTTTGTTCTGTGCAGTCTCCCTCCCCCTGCCACAACTTACTGAACCCCAGCACTCCTGGGGAGAAGATCTCCCTCTGTAGGTCCCTTCATGCTGTCCCTCCCTGTATCAGGCCAGGATTTCTGCCTCAGAAATCAAGCAGCGTTGTCTGCTCCCAGGAAGTTCTTCCGCTCCTCCCGCTTTAATCCTTCTCCCTGCTGTAAGGTATCAGACTGTCCACAGAAATTGTGGGGCTCTTTCCCACCTTCCCCCTATCCCCTACTTTTTCAGCTTCCCCATGGTATGTCCCAAATACCTAGGTGCCAGATCCCAGGCTTCAGAGGGGACTTCTGGACCTGAGGGTCAACCCAGGTGCCCAGGAGTCTGAGTATCTGCCTGGCCTGCAAGGGGAGGCAGTGCTTGGTTACCAGAGTGGGAATGGCCAGAGAACACTTTGGAGATCTGTGCACACAACAGGTGCATAATAAGTGTGAAATGGCCCAATGAGGAGACGGGCTTAGGTTGGTGAGGGAGGGTGGAGGGCAAGGAATGAGGCTGGACTAGTCTGAAATGGCTCCTCCGCATTCTCCTCCCTTCCCCTCTGGGCCATCTGGAGAGAATGTGCTCTAAGTCAGGCCCTGAACCTGGAGTCCTCCCTAGGCTGAGGGGGTGTCCTCCTCTCCATCCACTTCCACCCAGCCCAGCTCAGGACATCAGGACACCCACCCCCCCCAAGAGCCTGTTCCCCACCCCATCTACACCACACACCTTCTTTTCAGCCAGGACTCATAGATCTCGGACACCCCACTTTGCACACCAGCCTGAATGTCTGCATTCTGGCAGAATCTAAGTAAACTATTGAAGCTCCTGAGCCCCTGCAGTCAACTAGTCATCTTTAAACTTCAGCCAGCACCCTGAGCCCACATGATGATTACTAATCTTTCTTAATATACGTACAGTATGCACACCCAAAACACGAATCCCAAGAGGAAGCAGGGTCAGGAAAGGGTTAATGGGTGTAAAAGCTTCAGGTCTCAGATTCCTCTTACCTTCAACCCCCCCACCAAGCCTTTTTTTTTTTTTTTTATGACTCTGGCTTTTTTGTTTGTTTATTTACAGCATAACAGTGTTCATTGTTTTGGCATCACACCCAGTGCTCCATGCAGTACGTGCCCTCCCTATTACCCACCACCTGGTTTCTCAACCTCCCACCCACCCACCCCCTTCAAAACCCTCAGGTTGTTTTTCAGAGTCCATAGTCTCTCATGGTTCATCTCCCCTTCCAGTTTCTCTCAACTCCCTCTCCTCTCCATCTCCACATGTCCTCCATGTTATTTGTTATGCTCCACAAATAAGTGATACCATATGATACCTGACTCTCTCTGCTTGACTTATTTCGCTCAGCATAATCTCTTCCAGTCCCGTCCATGTTGCTACAAAAGTTGGGTATTCATCCTTTCTGATGGAGGCATAATACTCCATTGTGTATATGTACCACATCTTCCTTATCCATTCATCCGTTGAAGAGCATCTTGGTTCTTTCCACAGTTTGGCGACCATGGCCATTGCTGCCATAAAGATTGGGGTACGGATGGCCCTTCTTTTCACTACATCTGTATCTTTGGGGTAAATACCCAGCAGTGCAATTGCAGGGTCATAGGGAAGCTCTATTCTTAATTTCTTCAGGAATCTCCACACTGTTCTCCAAAGTGGCTGCACCAACTTTCATTCCCACCAACAGTGTAAGAGGGTTCCCCTTTCTCCACATCCTCTCCAACACATGTTGTTTCCTGTCTTGCTAATTTTGGTCATTCTAACTGGTGTCAGGTGGTATCTCAATGTGGTTTTTTTTTGTTTTTTTTTTTTTTTAATTTATTTTTATTTGACAGAGAGAGAGATCGCAAGTAGGCAGAGAGAGAGAGGGAGGAGGAAGCAGGCTCCCTGCCGAGCAGAGAGCCCGATGCGGGGCTCAATCCCAGGACCCTGGGATCATGACCTGAGCCGAAGGCAGAGGCTTTAACCCACTGAGCCACCCAGGCGCCCCTCAATGTGGTTTTAATTTGAATCTCCCTGATGGCTAGTGATGATGAACATTTTTTCATGTGTCTGATAGCCATTCGTATGTCTTCATTGGAGAAGTGTCTGTTCATATCTTCTGCCCATTTTTTGATATGATTATCTGTTTTGTGTGTGTTGAGTTTGAGAAGTTCTTTATAGATCCTGGATATCAACCTTTTGTCTGTACTGTCATTTGCAAATATCTTCTCCCATTCCGTGGGTTGCCTCTTTGTTTTGTTGATTGTTTCCTTTGCTGTGCAGAAGCTTTTGATCTTGATGAAGTCCCAAAAGTTCATTTTCGCTTTTCGCTTTTGTTTCCTTGGCCTTTGGAGACATATCTTGAAAGAAGTTGCTGTGGCTGATATCGAAGAGGTTACTGCCTATGTTCTCCTCTAGGATTCTGATAGATTCCTGTCTCACGTTGAGGTCTTTTATCCATTTCGAGTTTAACTTTGTGTACGGTGTAAGAGAATGGTCGAGTTTCATTCTTCTACATATAGATGTCCAGTTTTCCTAGCACCATTTATTGAAGAGACTGTCTTTTTTCCACTGTGTCGAAGATTATTTGACCATAGAGTTGAGGGTCCATATCTGGGCTCTCCACTCTGTTCCACCGGTCAATGTGTCTGTTTTTATGCCAGTACCATGCTGTCTTGGTGATCACAGCTTTGTAGTAAAGCTTGAAATCGGGAAACGTGATGCTGCCAGTTTTGTTTTTGTTTTTCAACATTTCCTTAGCAATTCGGGGTCTCTTCTGATTCCTTACAAATTTTAGGATTATTTGTTCCAGCTCTTTGAAAAATATCGGTGGAATTTTGATCGGAATGGCATTAAAAGTATAGATTGCTCTAGGCAGTATAGACATTTTAACAATGTCTATTCTTCCAATCCAAGAGCATGGAACGGTCTTCCATCTTTTTGTGTCTTCTTCAATTTCTTTCATGAGTGTTCTGTAGTTCCTCGAGTACAGGTCCTTTACCTCTTTGGTTAGGTTTATTCCCAGGTATCTTATGGTTCTTGGTGCTCTAGTAAATGGAATCGATTCTCTAATTTCCCTTTCTGTATTTTCATTGTTAGTGTATAAGAAAGCCACTGATTTCTGTACATTGACTTTGTATCCTGCCACGTTACTGAATTGCTGTATGAGTTCTAGTAGTTTGGGGGTGGAGTCTTTGGGGTTTTCCATATAAAGAATCATGTCATCTACGAAGAGAGAGAGTTTGACTTCTTCCTTGCCAATTTGGATACATTTTATTTCTCTTTGTTGTCTGATTGCCGTTGCTAGGACTTCTAATACTATGTTGAACAAGAGTGGTGAGAGTGGGCATCCTTGTCGTGTTCCTGATCTCAACGGGAAGGCTGCAAGCTTTTTCCCATTGAGGATGATATTTGCTGTGGGTCTTTCATAGATAGATTTTATGAAGTTCAGGAATGTTCCCTCTATCCCTATACTTTGAAGTGTTTTCATCAGGAATGGATGCTGGATTTTGTCAAATGCTTTTTCTGCATCAATTGAGAGGACCATGTGGTTCTTCTCTCTTCTCTTATTGATTTGTTCTATCACATTGATTGATTTGCGAATGTTGAACCAACCTTGCAAGATGAATCCCACCTGGTCATGGTGGATAATCTTTTTAATGTGCTGCTGGATCCTGTTTGCTAGGATCTTGTTGAGAATCTTTGCATCCATATTCATCAGTGATATTGGTCTGAAATTCTCCTTTTTGGTAGGGTCTTTGCCTGGTTTGGGGATCAGGGTAATGCTGGCTTCATAAAAAGAGTCTGGAAGTTGTCCTTCTGCTTCAATTTTTTGGAACAGCTTCAGGAGAATTGGTGTTATTTCTTCTTTGAAAGTTTGGTAGAATTCCCCAGGGAATCCATCAGGTCCTGGGCTCTTGTTTTTTGGGAGGTTTTTGATCACTGCTTCAATCTCGTTACTAGATATCTGTCTATTCAGGTTGTCAATTTCTTCCTGGTTCAGTTTTGGGAGTTTGTAGTTTTCCAGGAATGCATCCATTTCATCTAGGTTGCTTAGCTTATTGGCATATAACTGTTGGTAATAATTTCTGATTATTGTTTCTATTTCCTTCCACCAAGCCTTTCTGAATGGAACCCCTGCTCTGCAAGAGATCAAAAGGAGTACTTCCAACCTGTCCCTGGAGGAGTGGGAGAGGAAAGGAAAGGAAGAACCTGGTAATGAACGAGTTAGCTGAGGCTGCTGGGATACTGGTGGACTGCCTGCTCCTCACAGCCTGGGTTGTCTTCAGCCTTGGAGCAGGGAACCAGGGATGACCAGGGTCAGGTGGTCTCTAAAGTCAAGCCCAAAAGCCCTAAGCAGCTCTCCCAAGGAGAACAGAGCCCAGAACCCACTGAGACTGTGCTGGGAGGTGAGAGGGGGTCTCTGTAACTACAACTAGTCTCTCTCTTTGTGAACTTCTGTCTCCATCTCTTGCCCAGCTCCTCATATCCTGAGACATTATTTTAGAGGCCTTTACCTTGATCTGTCTCCAAGTCTCTAGCAAGACCAAACCTCTTAACCCCTGTTTTGTCTGCAGACTCCTAGGCAGGAGAAGAGGGGACAGGGTCCATCCTGAGGCAAGGGAAAGGCCCTGACTTGCCCCTTCCCAAGACAGGGGGGAGGTTGGGAGTTGGACCAAAGAAGGAACCAATCCTATGCTTGGGTTGACAAACACACACCCTGGTGGGAAGGCTTTTATTCTCCCTCTGATTTTATTGTTATTGTTCTTCGGATCAGAAACTGAATTAACTCATAATCATAGTAGGGTAAATATATGACAGTGACTATAATGGACATTCCTAGTCTATCTAAATAAAATTCCCTGTTATTCTTGATCACGAGACCCTGTTTATTTCCTTTGTGGGTTCATCACACTCTGGAATTATTGAACATTGTATTTGTTTTCTAGGTTATTGTCTATATCCCTCTAGGAAAATCTCTATATTTGAATGAGAGAACGAATGAGCAATGACTAAATATGTTATGTGGGAATATATCTACTGGTGGGATCAACATTTCCTAATAAGATGATCCATACCTGAAAGCATCATGTGCAGACCTACAATCACAATAATTATCCTTTATCAGCTTTCACAATTCCTCTACTTCCACATACCTCTTCATGGGCATTTTCCCCATTTTATGCCACACCTGAAAGTTCTTTAGCAATTCTATAGGTCTGTGTTAAGCACAGTGGAGAGAATGTAAAATATATAGGGCACAGTCTCTCCATTTCAGAAGCTTACAGGTGAGTGAGGGAGAAAGAGAAGACACAGGGTAACTACAATTGAACACAGTGTGCAGAGAGACCGCTATGGTGAGAGTGACACAAAGGAGTAGGAGAAATGAAAAGAAATAAATTTCTTCAGAGGCAGATAATCAAGGAAGGCATAGGCAGAGGTAACATTTATAGTGGGCCTTGAAGATTGATTGATGATTGATGATTTCAGTAGTCAGAGATTGGGAGGACAGAATTCCAAGGAAATACACTACTGAGAAGGATTTCTTGACTTTGGGCATCATTTGATATTAAGTTTCCGTTCATCAAGAGAGAGTGAAATGCAAGGATCAGAGAAACTTAAGATAAAACTACAGAATCTGGAGGCTTTGAAAACAGAAGACAGGGTCCTGACTCAGGGTCCATATTTTCTCACTTCTCTTGCACCTGATCTTACTGAAGGGGCAAATGGTTCAGATAGAAGAGGGTACCCATTACGTCTCCATCTATATAATTTTCATCTCCTCTTTCCCCCACTGAGTTCTTTAGTAAGAATTAAAGGATTTCTTAATCTTATTCCTGAGAAGAGCACAAAGCACAGAAAAGCACATACTATACAAATTAGCTTAAGTAATTTGCATACCTGGGGAAAAGGAGAAACCCCCTCCTCCTTCCATCTTCCTAGTCAATTTTCCTAGATCTTCTGATACTAGATGTCAATAAATATCTATATTTCCTCCTTCTCTGGACAAGAGTGTCGGATGCAAAGTAAAGTTTGTCATAAAAATCGCTCACAGGGGTGCCTGGGTGGCTCAGTGGGTTGAAGCCTCTGCCTTTGGCTCAGGGCATGGTCCCAAGGTCCTGGGATCAAGCCCCACATCAGGCTCTCTGCTCAGCAGGGAGCCTGCTTCCCCCCACCCCTCTGTCTGCCTCTCTGCATACTTGTGATCTCCATCTGTCAAATAAATAAATAAAATCTTTAAAAAATATATATCGCTCACAAAACAATCTGCCAAGCACTGGTGGGGGCAGGTGGAGGAGGGGCTTCCTGGGCTGTGTCTGCCTTCAAACCACATGCAGGTCCTGCCTCCTGCTTCTAGGAGGTTTTCTAAAGAAGGAAACAGAGACATTCAGCTCCTCTTACCATCATTGTTTCTATCAGAGCTCACTGCTTTTTATGAAATTAGCTCCACAAATGACCAGTTTCTCAGACTCTCTGCTCTAGATTCCTTAATTAGTACAATTTTTAATTGTCCTCTTCCTGACGTGGCTCAAAGAGAGAGTCCCACTTGGAAGGGAAAGGTAAATACAATGCCTTCTCCCAGGACCTTCCCTGAGGGGCTTCTAGGGGAGCGGAGGTGTTCATGTGGGGGGTGCGCCTGTAACTGCAGCTGTGTATTAGGTTAGAGGGTAAAAATCTCCACCACTCACTTTGCACAAATGACTTAACCTCTCTGAGCCTTAGTTTCACCTTTTGTAGAATGAGCACAACAACACTCACGTCATTCAACTTTGTATAAAACAGGTGATTATGGGGGGATGAGGGAAGATGGTGGAGAAGTAGCAGGCTGAGACTACATCAGGTAGCAGGAGATCAGCTAGATAGCTTATCAAACCATTGCAAACACCTACAAATCCAATGGGAGATTGAAGAGAAGAAGAACAGCAATTCTAGAAACAGAAAATTGACAACTTTCTGAAAGGTAGGACTGGCAGAGAAGTAATCCAAAGTGACAGGAAGATAGATGGGGGTGGGGAGGGTGGCTCCCGGCAAGCAACAGAGCAATGGAGCACAAAATTAGGACTCTTAAAAGTCTGCTCCACTGAGAGACATTGCTCCAGAGGCTAAACCAGGGTGAAACCCATGCAGGGCAGCGTGGCCCCAGTGTAAGTATCTATTTAGAAACTGTCCCTGCTCCCCTTCCCCCAGGGGATTTACTTGGAGACAAGTTCCGGAAACCAGCTCCAGGTAACAAAGCCCAGATACAAGGGTGGGTCAGGCCAGGTGGAGACATCTGATCAATGGGGGGTTGCATATTGTCTCCCTGGTTACCAAGGAGTAGGGACCCACCCCCTCTGGGAGCCTTTTTGGTGCCAATCCTAATCAAGATGTAATAGGCTGGTTCTAATGTCTACTAGGGTAAATTGTAATTCAATTGGTCACCTAGCATCACTGTGGAGTTTCCTGTGTGTGTTACAACTTCATTGGCCACCTGTGCATGGCCAGGCCCAACTGCATGGCCTTTGCACTTAAAAGCCAGTCTGTAAAGGAGAGCAGGGTTGCCCTCTCTTGTAAGAGGTGCGGCCCTGAACGTTCAGTTAGATTCTTGATGCTTGGCACGAAATAAAGATTTGCTTGACCTTCGCTTTATATCAGTCTCACTCCTTTAATCACAGACCAATTATTGGGGCATAACACCCAGGTCCTTTAATCACAGACCCATTATTGGGGCATAACACCCAGGGTCACAGAAGGATCGGGGGTGTCTGAGTGTTGCAGAGCTCGCAGGTATTAGAACGGGGAAGCCAGCTACAGAGACAGAGCTGAGGAGTGAGCTCTCAGCTAGGGATTACTTTGAACCGGTCGCAGGCTGGGTGAGCTTGGAGCGCGGCCAGAGGCCAGGGAGACAGGAATGATTGGGCTCTTTTCTCTGAGGGCACACTGAGGAGTGGGGCCCCGAGTTCTCGGCTCCTCTGGGCCGGAGATTGGAAGGCCACCATTTTCATTCCCATCCTCCAGAACTCCCCCGAAAGCGAACCTGAACCTGAGCGGATTACTTAGCCGGGCCCCTGGTAAGGGGGGTGCAATTCCGCCTTGGGCAAAGACACTTAAGAATCATTACAACAGGCCCCTCCCCCAGAAGATCAACAAGAAATCTAGCCAAGACCAAGTTCACCTACCAAGGACACCAGCAGAATTCCAGAGAGGGAGAAAGCAAAACACGGAACTTAGGCCTTTCTCCCCATGATTCTTTAGTCTTGCGGTTAATTTATTTTTTTTTATTTCATTTTTTTTTTCTTCTGCTAATTTTTTTTTAACTTTTACCCTTTTCTTTTTTCACATTCCTGGCTAGTTTATCTAATATATATTTTTTTTTCTTTTTTATATTTTTTCTTTATTTAGTTTTTTTTTTAATTTCTTTTTTTTCTGAACTTCTGTTTATCCCCTTTCTCCCCCCCATGATTTGGGGTCTCTTCTGATTTGGTTAAAGCGCATTTTCCTGGGGTCTTTGCCACACTTTTTATGTTTTATTTGCTCTTTCATATACTCCTATCTGGACAAAATGACAAGGCGGAAAAACTCACCACAAAAAAAAAGAACAAGAGGCAGTACTGAAGGCTAGGGACCTAATCAATACAGACATGGGAAATATGTCAGATCTAGAGTTCAGAATGATGATTCTCAAGGTTCTAGCTGGGCTCGAGAAAGGCATGGAAGATATTAGAGAAACCCTCTCTGGAGAGATAAAAGCCCTTTCTGGAGAAATTAAAGAACTAAAATCTAACCAAGTTGAAATCAAAAAAGCTATTAATGAGGTGCAATCAAAAATGGAGGCTCTTAATGCTAGGATCAATGAGGCAGAAGAAAGAATTAGTGATATAGAAGACCAAATGACAGAGAATAAAGAAGCTGAGCAAAGAGGGACAAACAGCTACTGGACCACGAGGGGAGAATTCGAGAGATAACTGACACCATAAGATGAAACAACGCTAGAATAATTGGGATTCCAGAAGAAGAAAAAAGAGAGAGGGGAGCAGAAGGTATATTGGAGAGAATTATTGGAGAGAATTTCCCTAAATGGCAAAAAGAACAAGCATCAAAATCCAGGAGGTGCAGAGAACCCCCCTCAAAATCAATAAGAGTAGGTCCACACCCCATCACCTAATAGTAAAATTTACAAGTCTTAGTGACAAAGAGAAAATCCTGAAAGCAGCCCGGGAAAAGAAGTCTGTAACATACAATGGTAAAAATAGTAGATTGGCAGCAGACTTATCCACAGAGACCTGGCAGGCCAGAAAGAACTGGCATGATATATTCAGAGCACTAAACGAGAAAAACATGCAGTCAAGAATACTCTATCCAGCTAGGCTATCACTGAAAATAGAAGGAGAGATAAAAAGCGTCCAGGACAAACAAAAACTGAATGAATTTGCAAACACCAAACCAGCTCTACAGGAAATATTGAAAGGGGTCCTCTAAGCAAAGAAAGAGCCTAAAAGTACTGGACCAGAAAGGAACAAAGACAGTATACAGTAACAGTCACCTTACAGGAAATACAATGGCACTAAATTCATATCTTTCAATAGTTACCCTGAATGTTAATGGGCTAAATGCCCCAATCAAAAGACACAGGGTATCAGAATGGATAAAAAAACAAAACCCATCAATATGTTGCCTACAAGAAACTCATTTTAGACCAACAGTCACCTCCAGATTGAAAGTGAGGAGGTAGAAAAAAATTTACCATGCTAATGGACATCAGAAGAAAGCTGGGGTGGCAATCCTTATATCTAATCAATTAGATTTTTAAGCCAAAGACTATAATAAGAGATGAGGAAGGACACTATATCCTACTCAAAGGGTCTGTCCAACAAGAAGATCTAACAATTTTAAATATCTATGCCCCTAATGTGGGAGCAGCCAACTATATAAACCAATTAATAACAAAACCAAAGAAACACATCAATAATAATAATACAATAATAGTAGGGGACTTTAACACTCCCCTCAGCGAAATGGACAGATCATCCAAGCAAAAGATCAACAAGGAAATAAAGGTCTTTAATGACACACTGGACCAGAGGGACATCACAGATATATTCAGAACATTTCATCCCAAAGCAACAGAATATACATTCTTCTCTTGTGCACATGGAACATTCTCCAGAATAGATCACATCCTGGGTCCTAAATCAGGTCTCAACCAGTATCAAAAGACTGGGATCATGCCCTGCATATTTTCAGACCACAATGCTCTGAAGCTACAACTCAATCACAAGAGGAAATTTGGAAAGAACCCAAACACATGGAGACTAAACAGCATCCTTCTAAAGAATGAATGGGTCAACCAGGAAATTAAAGAAGAATTGAAAAAATTCATGGAAACAAATGATAATGAAAACACAATGGTTCAAAATCTGTGGGACGCAGAAAAGGCAGTCCTGAGAAGAAAATATATAGCAGCACAAGCCTTTCCCAAGAAACAAGAAAGGTCTCAAATACACAACCTAATCCTACACCTAAAGGAGCTGGAGAAAGAACAACAAAGAACCCCTAAACCCAGCAGGAGAAGAGAAATCATAAAGATCAGAGCAGAAATCAATGAAATAGAAACCAAAAAAAAAAAAAAAACAATAGAAAAAATTGATGAAACTAGGAGCTGGTTCTTTGAAAGAATTAATAAGATTGATAAACCCCTGGCCATACTTATCACAAAGAAAAGAGAAAGGACCCAAAAAAATAAAATCATGAATGAAAGAGGAGAGGTCACAACTAACACTAAAGAAATACAGATGTTATAAGAACATACTATGAACAACTCTACGCCAACAAATTTGACAATCTGGAAGAAATAGATGCATTCCTAGAGACATATAAACTACCACAACTGAACCAGGAAGAAATAGAAAACCTAAACAGGCCCATAACCAGTAAGGAGATTGAAACAGTCATCAAAAATCTCCAAACAAAAACCCAGGGCCAGATGGCTTCGCAGGGGAATTCTACCAAACATTTAAAGAAGAACTAATTCCTATTCTCCTGAAACTGTTCCAAAAAATAGAAATGGAAGGAAAACTTCCAAACTCATTTTATGAGGCAAGCATCACCTTGATCTCAAAAGCAAACAAGGATCCCACCAAAAAAGAGAACTACAGACCAATATCCTTGATGAACACAGATGCAAAAATTCTCACCAAAATACTAGCCAATAGGATTCAACACTACAGTAAAAGGATTATTCACCACGACCAAGTGGGATTTATTCCAGGGCTGCAAGGTTGGTTCAACATCCACATATCAATCAATGTGATACAACACATTAATAAAAGAAAGAACAAGAACCATATGATACTCTCAATAGATGCTGAAAAAGCATTTGACAAAGTACAGCATCCCTTCCTGATCAAAACTCTTCAAAGTGTAGGGATAGAAGGCACATACCTCAATATTATCAAAGCCATCTAGGAAAAACCCACCGCAAATATCATTCTCAATGGAGAAAAACTGAAAGCTTTTCTGTTAAGGTCAGGAACATGGCAGGGATGTCCATTATCACCACTGCTATTCAACATAGTACTAGAAGTCCTAGCCTCAGCAATCAGACAACAAAAGGAAATTAAAGGCATCCAAATCGGCAAAGAAAAAGTCAAACTATCACTCTTCACAGATGATATGATACTATATATGGAAAACCCAAAAGACTCCACTCCAAAACTGCTAGAACTTGTACAGGAATTCAATAGTGTCAGGATATAAAATCGATGCACAGAAATCAGTTGCATTTCTCTACACCAACAACAAGACAGAAGAAAGAGAAATTAAGGAGTCAATCCCATTTACAACTGCACCCAAAACTATAAGATACCTAGGAATAAACCTAACCAAAGAGGCTAAGAATCTATATGCAGAAAACTATAAAGTACCCATGAAAGAAATTGAGGAAGACACAAAGAAATGGAAAAATGTGCCATGCTCCTGGATTGGAAGAATAAATATTGTGAAAATGTCTATGCTACCTAAAGCAATCTACACATTTAATGCAATCCCTATCAAAATCCCACCCATTTTTTTCAAGGAAATGAAACAAATAATCCTAAAATTTATATGGAACAAGAAAAGACCTCGAATAGCCAAGGAATATTGAAAAAGAAAGCCAAAGTTGGTGGCATCACAATTGCGGACTTCAAGCTCTATTACAAAGCTGTCATCATCAAGATAGCATGGTTCTGGCACAAAAACAGACACATAGATCAATGGAACAGAATAGAGAGTCCAGAAATAGACCCTCAACTCTATGGTCAACTAATCTTCGACAAAGCAGGAAAGAATGTCCCATGGAAAAAAGACAGCCTCTTTAATAAATGGTGCTGGGAAAATTGGACAGCCACATGCAGAAAAATGAAATTGGACCATTTCCTTACACCACACATGAAAATAGACTCAAAATGGATGAAGGACCTCAATGTGAGAAAGGAATCCATCAAAATCCTTGAGGAGAACACAGGCAACAACCTCTTCGACCTCAGCCGTAGCAACATCTTCCTAGGAACATCGCCAAAGGCAAGGGAAACAAGGGCAAAAATGAACTATTGGGATTTCATCAAGATCAAAAGCTTTTGCACAGCAAAGGAAACAGTTAACAAAACCAAAAGACAACTGACAGAATGGGAGAAGATATTTGCAAACGACATATCAGATAAAGGGCTAGTGTCCAAAATCTATAAGGAACTTAGCAAACTCAACACTCAAAGAACAAACAATCCAATCAAGAAATGGGCAGAGGACATGAACAGACATTTCTGCAAAAAAGACATCCAGATGGCCAACAGACACATGAAAAAGTGATCCACATCACTCGGCATCAGGGAAATACAAGTCAAAACCACAATGAGATATCACCTCACACTAGTCAGAATGGCTAAAATTAACAACTCAGGAAATGACAGATGCTGGCGAGGATGCGGAGAAAGGGGAACCCTCCTACACTGTTGATGGGAATGCAAGTTGGTGGGAAAACAGCATGGAGGTTCCTCAAAAAGTCGAAAATAGAGCTACCCTATGACCCAGCAATTGCACTACTGGGTATTTACCCTAAAGATACAAGCGTAGTGATCCGAAGGGGCACGTGCACCCGAATGTTTATAGCAGCAATGTCCACAATAGCCAAACTATGGAAAGAACCTAGATGTCCATCAACAGATGAATGGATAAAGAAGATGAGGTATATATACACAATGGAATACTATGCAGCCATCAAAAGAAATGAAATCTTGCCATTTGCGATGACGTGGATGGAACTAGAGGGTATCATGCTTAGTGAAATAAGTCAATTGGAGAAAGACAACTATCATATGATCTCCCTGATATGAGGAAGTGGAGATGCAACATGGGGGATTAGGAGGGTAGGAGAAGAATAAATGAAACAAGATGGGATTGGGAGGGAGACAAACCATAAGTGACTCTTAATTTCACAAAACAAACAGAGGGTTGCTTGGGGGAGGGGGGTCAGGAGAGGGGGGTGAGGTTATGGACATTGGGGAGGGTATGTGCTATGGTGAGTGCTGTGAATTGTGTAAACCTGGCGATTCACAGACATGTACCCCAGGGATAAAAATACATTATATGTTTATGAAAAAATAAATAATTTTTTTAAAAACATGTGATTATATAAAGTGCTTGGAGTATTCACAATTGGTAGCTATATAATCATCATCATCATTGTGGGTCTGTGGACATAGAAAGAAGTAAAGCATAAGAGAGAAGATCCTTTCCCTTAGGAGTTTTAAAATCTCCCATGACACAAGATGAATATAGGGAGAGGAAGGACCTGTAATCCTAAAAGTCTGTTTGAGTCCTAATGTTCAATATATTCTTTATTGAGAACTGGTGGCAGATTTCAGTGTTCTTAGAAGATTGTGTTTTTTTTTTCTTCTGTCATTCATCATCCCCGTGCTTCACCACCTACCTACACCACACATCCACTGTATCCTCTCATTTAAGAAGTTGACTGGAGAATTCATGGGATAACAAAGATTTTGAGAGTTCGTTGTGTACATTTCCCTGCTTCTGAGCAGGAGCCCATTGGAGGCATTTCACACCCAAGTGAGACGGCCATGCACATGACCACAGAGCCTGTCCCCTCCCATCACCATCATCACCCTCTGATCTCAGAAAATTCTTCCTTATGTTCAACTTCCATCTATTTTCCTTCAATACTGGCCTCTATTTATCATCTATTCTTATCAGGGATGAGGTACACAAACCCTTGAATGCTAAGAATATCCCCAATGCCCACCTAATAACATTGTTCCATTGCCTGTCAGTCTAAGTCTCTGGAAACAATGGTCTTAGATAGTTTGTTATTAACCCATTTAAAATCATCAAAAGATCCTTTAAAAAGCATTAATTTGGTTCCTACCAATGTATAACCCCTTAGGTAGACATTTGTTCTCTCCTGAGAGCATTTGAAAAATGAAAGTATCCTAATTTCCAAGACATATAGTTAAGAACTCCTACTTCAATCCCCCAAACTCCATAGCCTCCTCAATTAGTATCATCACATGATCATTCATTTCTTACAGATTTTATTTATTTATTTGTCAGAGAAAGAGAGAAAACAAGCAGGGGGAGTGGCAGGTAGAGGGAGGAAACAGGCTCACCACTGAGCAAGGAGCCCAATGTGGGGCTCAATCCCAGCACCCTGTGATCATGACCTGAGCCAAAGTCAGGCGCTTAACCAACTGAGTCACCCAGCAGTCCCAGGTGATCACTCATTTGATTAACCCTGAGTCAGGGCATGACTATATGGCCTCACCAGTCCCTTAAGGGCCATCATATGAAGTAGTAGAATTGGCAGAAGTCCCCACTCACCCAGTGCTTGAGGAACAGGCAGACTCCAGTGTAGGTACAGCAGGAATTTTCCCAAAGTAGGCAGGGATCCACACACTGCCATAGTGACTGGCGCCGACTGCCTGAAGACAGGAGGGCAGTCAGATCCCCACACTCTCTCTTCCCAAATTCAGCTTCCCCAGTCTAGACCCCTCCTCTTGTGTTCCCAATTCCAAAGTTTTCACACCTTCTATAGTGCTCATCTAAGGCCAGCCACCTATCATATCTCATCTAAGGCCAGTGATTCTTGAACCTGAAAGACCATACAAATCACTTGGGGTCTATTAAAAATGCAGATTCTGATTTAGCAGGTCTGGGTTGGGGCCTGACATTCTGCATTTCTAACAAGCTCCTAGGTGATACCCTCACTGCCGGTGCATGGACCATACTTTGAAGAGCAGGATCTAGATGACAACCAGCAGATGCTACAATTTTCTCTCATGGAAAGTCTATGTGTCCACATTTTCTGTTTGTCTATCCTCCAGATAGCTGTGAGAGTCATGTCATTCCTTCCTGATTCAGGAGTCTCACTCCATGGCACAACAGACAATACAAACCTGGCTCATAAACTGCCTTCAAGTGTGGAGACACATCCCTCATAATGAGTTTCATTTTCTTCATGACTTTTAAAAGTCCATGTGACTAGAATTACTGTCCCATTGCTTTTCCAACTTAGCTCTCCTTCTTCTGTATCCCAAATTGCACCATAGGCCTCCTCTTCCAGGAAGTCTCTCTTGACCAATACCTCACTCTCAGTTTATACTCATACCTTCCCTTCCAGAGTAATGGTGCCTCAATACCTACCCAGTGATTAATTCTCCTATTTCAGTCCATTTTTCTCCCCATGTACAGTATCAATTCACTCTCCCCAAAGAATCACAATTGTTCTCACAAGGTTTTTCCACCAGTCCCTCAAAGAACAATCTAAAGGAATAGGTAAGTATATGGGTAAACTTGCCTCTGGCAGGTTTCCCAATAGTCATCTGCATCCTTTGGGAAGATGAGAAATTCAGCAAGTAAGAAAGTATCCTTCCTCTCTCCCTCCCAGGTCAGGCCCCATTCATAATTACAGTAGAAAAACACTGGCCCTCCTATACCAAAACATAAAACTGACTGCATCAAAAAGGATGCCTGTTGTGCCCACACTGGAGCCAGTCTATGTTTAGGGATTCCCTGGAGTCAGAACTGGTTGAGCTTGCTATTAATTTCAATCCTTCTATCCCCTCCCCACATCCTAAGGGAAGAGATGGAGCTGGACCAGGGGAGGTCATGTCATGCATTTTCCTGCCCCAGAGCTGTAGTTTCTCTGTTGCTCTTTGAGTGAACAATACTGCTCTTACTGTTGGGTCTAGAGAAAATGTAGAATCTATTCCCACGGGGATGGAACAGACAGGACAGACACCAGAACTCAGGCATAGCACACAACAGCAAAACTAGAAGTTCCTGGACAAAGTTTTAGATGCTGGGTATAGATAGAGCTCTAGATGGAGAGAAATGCTGTTTGCCAAGGAAGTCTCCCAGAAGATAGTTTTAAAGGAATAGCACACTGCTAGCCTGATGGAAAGGATAATTTTCTTTACTAAGGAAATGTGTAAGTCTCAATTCAATTCAAGATGAATTTATTAAAGACTCATTATGTGCATGGCCCCAGGCGGGATGCTCTGAGAGTGAACAAGATCCACTCCTTTCCTACCAGTAATTTATAATTAGGAAAAAAAAGAAAAGAAAGATACACAGAAAACTGTGTTATACAATTTTTTTAATTTCAGATTTATTGAGGTAGAGTTGACATATAAAATTGTAAGATATTTAAGGTGTGCATAGTGTGATTTTGATATACAAATAATTATGAAATGATTCATTATTATTTGCCCATTGTGAAAGCATTAACAATGGTATTTTTATCTAAATGCTTCATTAAATGAAGGTGAGTGTACAAAGGGTGCACTGAGATTTGAACAAGTGCAGTCTGGGTAGGCTCTTTGCTGTTCAACTTCATTCTATTTTTTTCTCAGTTAGACTCTACAGTAGGGATCATAAATGCAAAAAGAAGGAAAATTGGGACTGTTGAATTTAGAAACAGATATATTGGTAAACTGCCAACAATGTTTAATAATTGAAGTCGTTATGTCCAGGATTGTCCTGGGTTATTTCCTCTCCTCTTTTATTACAATTAATAGTGCCTCTTTTATTCTCAAACTTTCCTTGTTTGGGAAATTAACTATAAACTCATCTTATAAATAATTCATTTGTAGGGCACCTGGGTGGCTCAGTGGATTAAGCCTTTGCCTTCAGCTCAGGTCATGATCTCAGGGTCCTGGGATTGAGCCCTGCAACGGGCTCTCTGCTCAGCAGGGAGCCTGCTTCCCCCTGTCTCTCTGCCTGCTTCTCTGTCTACTTGTGATCTCTCTCTGTCAAATAAATAAAAATCTTTTAAAAAAATAATGCATTTGTACTACTAGAACATAGGCTAACATTTCAAGGTTATCAACAAACATGACTTGACATGTTGAAATTAAGGTTATCATAGACTCTCTTTTATTCTTTGGGGGAGAGTCAGTCATTGTACTTCAAATTAAATCAAAGTATGGTAAGTTAAATATATAAAATATTTGGGGTAAACATACAGATAAGAGATGATTCAATGATATTGTTGATGGAACTGATGTGTGCTCAATATGTTTCTTCACATATTTATGCAACAGGAAAAATAATCATTGACTTACTTTCTGTTTTTTATTTAATGATGCATTTCAGTTTATCCAATGTGGTTTTCAATCTTACCTCATATTGATTAGCTAGGAAAGATACCTAAAGCTAAAAGAACTGATCCAACTTCCTGCTCGAGAAAAATACACTATATTCATTTAAAATATTTTTAAATTCACCATCCTTATTCTCCAGAACTCCAAACTATAGGACCGTTTATTGAAGACGTGACATGGAAAACTTCAGATGCCTTTTGGTAAGGAGAGATTATGACATTATTTAAGTGGATTATAGCTGCCATAAATCTATTGTTATATCAACTCAACAACCTTATCAACCCTTGCGCTCCCCAAGAAAAAAGTTAGAAAAACCTTTGGGGAGTATCTTATGGGACATAAATTAAATAATAAAATAAATCTCCCATTCATAGAACATGGTGATTAGAATAAGTTATATCTTTTTTTAATTTGACTGATCAATATATTTGAGTATTTATATATAGACCAAAAATATTTTATGTAAAGTACTTAAACCTGGTTATATAAAACCAGTAGGCTACATAAAACAAGTAGCACACATAGAAGTAAAAAAAAGAAATTATGAAGCAATAACAAAATTTTGATAAGATTGCTCTAAAAACTAAAGCATGAATGTATGCAATTTGCATTGGGTAATTGATACCATCACTCAGGGCTAACCGACAATAAGTTTTTGTGTGGATGGATGGATGTATTTTGTAAACTTCATGTTGTTTTCCATTTTTCCAATCTCTGTTTTGTCTTGTGGGTGATGGTCTTTGTTATATAAGGTTATAAATGGTGTTATGAGAGCACCTAACAGAAATACAGAAAGTATCCACCTTGTCATTACTAGGGCACAAGATTAAAGTTCCCTCTTTGCAAAGCACAAAAGGGAAATCAGAAAAAGTGATTTCGTATTTTCAAGCAGGAAATTAGCTATTTAAATGTATTTTGCAATTTACTGTTTCCAAGTGAGAAAGCAAAGCGTAAGTGTTTTAACAGGTGCAGGATTCTCTTTTAACTTTCCAAAATTTATGTACATTTCTAGTAATATTGCAAGTAAAGAGTCCTAGAAACTCAAATTCAAAGCAATACTGAAGAGAAAAGTTAAGGGTCAACCTTCAGTAGTATTTTTGTTGAAATACTATCAATAGAAAATCTCCATTTGTTAGATTCTTCTAGTTCATAGCTATGTTACCTCTAAACATTGTATTTCTTCCTAAAGATGACACTTCATTTCACCTTCTGAAATAAAACTATCTGGAAAATGTGTCAATGAGTCTTCCTTGTCAACTGGTTATTAAAAATAGAGCATGATTTTCTTCCATCTCTTTGTTCTATTGTATAATGCTTTTCAAGTTAGACCAGATCAGAAGTAGAAAGAGTGTACAGATAAGTGAGAAACAAGAATTGCATAAATGAGAATAAGCAGGTTTTGAAACTAATCAAGAATCTTAAAAAAAAAAAAAAAAAAAAAAGAATCTCAGTCATTGGTCATAAACATTCCAAAGGAGGTGCAGGGATGAGCTAATATGTACCAGCAGGAATATGATGGTGCTTCCTTAAGGGTGTCAGGGCAGAGAAGGACAGAACTGGAAGCTGGATTAACAAGAATTCATAGACTTGGGGGCACTTTCCCAATATAGAGCTTAACAATCAGTGAAGACCCAGAAAATAGGACAAGTTCACTAGTAGAGTGGACCTTAAAAGCCTGGAGAGAATGATTATCCACACCGAACGAAGTAGGAATGCCTGAGTTCCCCTGGGATATAGTTCTAGAAGGGGTCAAAATGGCTCAGAAAAGTGACTTTGTAGGAGGGAATATATTATGTGAGACCAGACCTCTCAATGGAGGATTATATTCTGTAAGAATGCCCAGAGGGCACATCCCTTACCAAAGTCATCAGAAATGCCACTGGTAAAAGGGGTACTAATACCATTTTGTACTGTAGAGACTTTCTTCTGTAGGCCAGGGCTGATGGTAAGAAAGACAACCACAGAGTTCGGCTTTATAGCAATAGAAAAGATGGAACGCCAAAGCAATAGTGAAGAGATAGGAGTTTATAACTTCTAGAAACCAAGGGACCATGATTACTATAGTGACCTGCATATCAGAAAGATAAGCAAGGGTCTCCACCCACAGGAAGTTAAGGAGATGGTTAGTAAAGCATAGTGCCTTGGAAAGCAAAAGAGTTGGGCAGAAAACAGATTTGAATGTAGATAGCTTTTTCTTTTCCTTTTATATCACTTGTATTTGTGTATCTTCCTTTTCCTCTCCTTAGATGTATATTTATTTTCACAATATAAACCTTTCAAGATTATATTTGACAGATATGTGTATATGCTATATACACAGCCATATCAGCATTCTCCACCAAACTGAGAGAAGTCTAAGGTTAAAACAAAATCATCGGGGCGCCTGGGTGGCTCAGTAGGATAAGCCCCTGCCTTCAACTCGGGTCATGATCTCAGGGTCCTGGGATCGAGCAACGCATCTGGCTCTCTGCTCAGTAGGAAACCTGCTTCCCCCTCTCTTTCTGCCTGCATTTCTGCCTACTTGTGATCACTCTCTCTGTCAAATAAATAAATAAATAAATCTTTTTAAAAATTCACCAGTTTCCATTTTTCTCTTATAAATTCTAGCCTTCATTTTTTGGTGTTTCTCTCCACCATGTCTTGGCACTCAATAACCTTTTTCTGCCTTTATTCATTCACTCAGCTGATGTTCACTGAGGGTATATTATATGCTAGTTTTACTGGAGACATAAAAGTGAACAAAACAAAATTTGTGCCCATTTGGCACTTCCTTTCTTGGAGAGAGAGAGAGACAGACAGTAGAGAAACAATCACATGAAGTACCAGGTAGTGCTTGCTGCTCTGGAAAAATTCAAGTGAGGTCAGTGGGATGAGGTGCCAGGAGTTGGCGGGGAGGTGTGGTTTTATCATATTCTCCTCTCCTCTCTGTTAAACCGTGGTTTTAAAAGATACAATTTTCTTCTCGGTCTGCAGAGGTTGAAACATTATTGAGAGATAGTAGTATGTGTGATTTTCATTCATGGTGAAATGTAAGATTCTGTCATTTTGGGGTCCAGGAAGCATTTGAAGAGATCAGACTAAAGAACCTAATTCTTTTCAGGGCACCTGGGTGGCTCAGTGGGTTAAGCCGCTGCCTTCAGCTCAGGTCACGATCTCAGGGTCCTGGGATCAAGTCCTGCATCGGGCTCTCTGCTCAGCAGAGAGACTGCTTCTCTCTCTCTTTCTCTCTCTCTCTCTCTCTCTCTCTCTCTCTGTCTACTTGTGATCTCTCTCTGTCAAATAAATAAATAAAATCTTTAAAAAAAAAAAAACTAATTCTTCTCTTTGGGCCAGCACTGAGTCCTCTGCTTATATATTACCCCCAACCCTTTCATCAATATCTTGAACCTTTTTTTGGTAAATTATAAAGATTATAAAAACAGAAATGTTCTAAACTTCATTTTTATCCTTATGTCAGAGCACCCACCACAAAAATCAAAGTTTTCTCCAAACACATAGGTTTTACTATTTCTATGAGATGATGTATAGACAAACATGCAGATAAGTCAACCAGACATCCAAGCTCTAGTCTCCTGTTTTGAATTCTGTGAAGCATTTAAACATTCCCAGGGTAAAGGGGCTGTCACTGCCAGTAAAGTCTGATGTTACAGGCTGTTTTGCTCAGATGGTAGCAAGGTAGTATTCACTGCCACTTTTATGATAATAGTTAAGAATCTCACATACTGTTAAATTCGGTCATCACACTAATAGCCTAGTTTAGGCAAAGCCAATGCCACACTGATCTAGCTCAGAGAAGAGAGATATTGTCTCCAAAATGATAGGTAGAATCAGTGGCCTTTCTTTCTTCCTCTCTTCAGCACCAGAGATCATCTGGTCTGTTTTTCTCTTGCTCTTTGAACAACATTGATTCTACCCTGAGCAGATACCTGTCTTCATTGACATTTGCTGCCATTCTGAAGAAGACATTTGGCAGCAATTTGAAAAATTACAGTGGGGTTTTTTAGAAGACCTCATGTCCCATGGCATTTTTTGGTCATGTTGCCTTTTCCTGGTAGCTGTGTAGAAGCAGTAATAGGACAGGAGGCTACATAACCTCTGTGGCCTGACATCAATTAGCTGGCCTGGGCCTCATGCTATCATCTGTAAAATGAGCCACACAGAAAAGAAATGCAAAACTGTACTAATCGTATGAATTACAGAACATTCCATTTTGGCAGAATTTCATCTTGAGAGAGACATTGCAAACTGTAATTTATTTCATTTTTATTTGGAAAACAAGATTGTAATCTCAAAAAGATGGTAAACATGTATTGGAATTAGATGAGAGATTTTGTTGCTATGTGAGACCAATAACATGTTGGAAAGCATTATCATTAAATCACTGGGAATGCGAGAGTGCTGAAGAAGTCAAAGTTGCTTGAAAGGCATATTTCAAATTGGGTCACATGCACGTTGCTGCAGCCATTTGCAGCCAAATCTATGCTAAGTAATGGGAAAGGGAAAAAACACAATGCTGGAGTCAAATCTTTCCCTTAAATACTACATGCTGTGGCCAGATTGCTTATGCTCTAACTTAAAATCAATAAAACTCTCAGTCATTTATATACTCCCATATACAGGCTTAAAAACATAAGAGGCCAAATTTGAGTGTCCAGGATAAGAAATGAGGCTATGTTTAAATAACTCTGCTTAAAGAAATCTGATTAGAGTCAAGAACAAGACTGCTGGTAAGCTAATAGAAAAGGAAAAGAATGGCTTCCATATTTTGTTTTGTTTTGCATTGCTTTATTTATTTATTTATTTTTAAATCTTTTTAATTTTATTCATTTTTTAACATCTTAATTTTATTTTTTTCAGTTTCCAAGATTCATTGTTTATGCACCACACCCAGTTCTCCATGCAATATATGCCCTCCTTAATACCCACCACCACTGGTCTTGTACTGTGAGAGCAGATTTTCAGCTAATAATATCTCTGCTGTCATCCTAGTAATGCATGATATGAGCTACATCTCTCTGGTTATCCTTGGATGCTTGGCTCCTAAAAATATATTAATGTCATCAACAACAAAGGCAAGAACAAATGGGAGAAATAAAATTCTATCAACCCAATCAGTATAGTAGGACTCTAAACCAGAGCAGAGAAGAGCCTTCCTCCTATTTGCAAAGACTTCCCCTTCTTTGTCTGATTGGATCTGAATCCTGCATATTAAACACACTTGGAATCCCAGTGAATACTCTGCAAAGAGTTCAGCAGAAATCATTGACTATAGTGCCATTGTTGTGTGAGCTACAATTTTTTTTCCCAGCTAAATGCCTAGAAAATCTCAGCTATGCACTGATGTTGAAGTTGTAAGTTTTATCTGAGCAGTTAAAATCTTGGGAAACAGGGAGACAAACCATAAGTGACTCTTAATCCCACAAACAAACTGAGGGTTGCTGGGGGGAGGGGGGGTTGGAAGAGGGGGAGTGGAGTTATGGACATGGGGGAGGGTATGTGCTATGGTGAGTGCTGTGACGTGTGTAAACCTGATGATTCACAGACCTGTACCCCTGGGGATAAAAACATATGTTTATAAAAAAATAAAAAATTTTTTAAAAATCTTGGGAAACATTTCTTCACAGGACAATGGAATCTGGACATGATTAGTGGATTTCCCCATTTCTCTGAATTAAAATTCACCCTAAAGCATTTCAACAAGAAATTATAATACTAAATGTTCCAAAAGGAACCAAAAGTACTAGCAATGAAACAAAGTTGCTAGCATATATTTATCTCTTCTGAAGCCTGAAATAACAGTAAGTAGTGTAATGACACACGAGAACAATCTGGAAATAGTCTGAGTACTCCAACAATGTGCTGTACTCACTTCTTGCCTACACAATTACATCATTCTAGTGATGCTTCCCTCTTCCTTCTGCATGTTTTATTTTTCCTAATTACTGATTTACCACCATCAGCAAATGCTTCCATTTCAAAGCCATTTCTGATTTTACCTTTGCTTCAAGTCTCTGCCCTTCCTCTGTTGTCCATCTCATTGAGAGTGTTATCTATAGTTTCTGCCTATACTGCCTCGTCTATTTCTCATTAAGCCTCTTTAATCAGGTTTTCACACCATGATAATACTATAACTTTTTTGTCAAAGTAACCAGTCAGCCTCCATGTTACTTAATCCAATATCAGGGGTGCCTGGGTGGTTCAGTCGGTTAAGCAGCTGCCTTCCACTCAGGTCATGACCCCAGGGTCCTGGGATGGAGCCCTGAGTTAAGCTCCCTCCAGAGCAGGGGGTCTGCCTCTCCCTTTTCCTCTCCCTTTTCTCTGGCTTGCGCACTTGCTCACACACTCTCTCTCTCTCTCTTGCACACATAAATAAGTAAATAAGTAAGTAAATTAATTAATAATAAATACCTTTTAAAAATCTGGTATCAACTCTCAATCATAATCTTAATATGGAATTTAGGGAATATTCAGAAGCTGGTTCTGAGAGTCAAGAGACAACTGTTCTTCAGCCACTGTGCATGTTGTTCCCTGATCTTTAACCTTCATGAAAGCTAATGAACTTGGTGCTTTGTGAAGGCTATTGTGCTTTATGAGTTTGATTATCAATCAGAACCCAAGACCACTGCTGCTGTTTAATCACTGTAGATCTTACAGGCTGGCATCTTGAAGTGGAAGGATTGACTTTCAGACCTACAACTCAATATGGCAAGGGTACTTTGTGATTAGGCAAGGATAAGGGAAGAAAGAGCTCAGGTTTCAATGCCAGGACAGTTGCTGACCCACTTTCAGTACAAAGCAGCAAAATTTCTGTGATAGAGGTTGGTTGGTTTGCTTACTTATTATTTATGAGTGAAAAGTTTTGACTCCTATTGAGCTGGCAAAATAAATTCATAAGGAAAGGACAATTGAGAGGAGATTGAGAAGGACTATAACTGGGTTAGTACTTAGTTGATTTTTAGTGGAAATAGAATTGCTGAAAACATAAGAAAAGAGTCAGTCATAGTAGGTAAAACAGACAATTGAAAAGTGTTATTGTACAAGGAAGGTTCTGTTGGGAATTGGAGAAATACTGTAGTCAATTATGATTTTGTTCAGCTATGGTCATTAGTCACTAGCCAGACTCCCAGGCATATGACACAGGAGAGAGGGGACCGCAGGAGCCTGTGAATATAGTTCAAAGGAGTGTGACACTTTGTTTGAAAATATTAGCAAGTCCCTGATAATTCTTCATTCTCTCAGATTTGTTAGTTAAATAATCGGGAGATTTACAATTTCATGGTAGACATAATTGAACAGAATGGACTAGTCAGGCTGAGTCCCAGCAGAATTCAACACACAGAAAATTCTCCAGAACTTAGATGTAATTGAATTGACTAATTTGGAATGAATGAAGTCATGAATTGAGCAAGTTTATGCTGAAAATTTTACCACTTGATTGTCTTGCCTTCTTTAAATAATGAAATATCCCCTGAAGCCCTTAAAAATGTTACATGTACAAGCAAGGTGAGATTGGTTTTATGACGACAAGCAATTACCCAGCCAAAATGATGTGCCTCTGGTCCAAACAACCATATGCCTTGTGATACAGGCAGTTCCTTCTGCCTGAGCCACCTTATTTCAACCTCATGTTCAGAGGGCAATAAACCACATAGGAAACAACCTCTTGCTACCATATCTGCCATGTATTGCCTTAGTAATAAGAAGCCATTCTAAAGAACAAAGAAGGCTAACAGAAGCATTAAAATGATAATGAGAAAAATGGGAAAAAATTGGTTTAGGTGAGTCAACTCTTCAGGTGGTGGATAAAGAACAGGATGAAAATCAGAATGAAACTGGCACAGTTGTTCTTAAATACTCTTGATACATAATCACCAGATCACAATGGTAATGAATCCCAGCTCAGCTGGCTGCCTCCTTCAAAGGCACCATAAATCCTTCCCCATTTAACCTAAGTTGGAGAAACAGAAGTCCCATGATGCTTAAGAAGAATGGAGTGGGAGGCATCCTGGTGGCCCAGTGGGTTAAGCGTGTGACTCTTGATTTTTGCTCTGGTCATGATCTCAGAGTCTTGACATGGAGCCCCGATTCACCCTCCATACTCAGCTTGGAGTCTGTTTGGGATTCTCTCTCCCCATCTCCCCCTGCTACTCTCCCCACTCGTGTGCTCTCTCTTTCTAAAATAAATATATAAAATCTTTAAAAAGAGGAAAAAAAGAATGGGGAGAAGAAACGGAAATGGTGTGATACATTAATGGAGGCTTTCAATTGCCAGCCTGTGCTTGGATGTCAAGCAATGCTCTTCTTTGTTACCTGTAATGGTCATGCCAAAAAGAAACCTTTTATAAAACAGTTTTATTGAGATATAATTTACATAACATATAATTTGCTCAAACCTCTCTTTGCAGTTAATATTAAGCAGTACTGAATGTCAAGATTTATGTCTTAATTCTATTTTGTATTATATAATTGTCTCTCCCATTCACCTTTCATTTGGTTAATAAATACTTTTACATTCCTTTAATTTTCTACTATTAATGTATTCATATCAATATGACTCTTTATCTTGATTAACAGTTGTCTTATGTATGTGGCTGCTCCTATATTGGGGGCATAAATATTTACAATTGTTAGATCTTCTTGGGGGGTAGACACTTTAGGAATGATGTAGTGTCCTTCTTTATCTCTGACTATAGTCTTTAGTTTAAAATCTAATTTATCTGGCTTTTACGAAGATGGCGCCAAAAGCTAAGAAGGAAGCCCCTGCCCCTCCCAAAGCCGAAGCCAAAGCAAAGGCTTTGAAGGCCAAGAAAGCGGTGCTGAAAGGCATCCACAGTCACAAAAAAAAAAGAAGATCCGCACATCACCTACGTTCCGACGACCCAAGACTCTGCGTCTCCGAAGGCAGCCCAAATACCCTCGAAAGAGCGCCCCCAGGAGAAACAAGCTTGATCACTATGCCATTATCAAGTTCCCCCTGACTACTGAGTCAGCCATGAAGAAAATAGAAGACAACAACACACTTGTGTTCATTGTGGATGTCAAGGCCAACAAGCACCAGATCAAACAGGCTGTGAAGAAGCTCTATGACATTGATGTAGCCAAGGTCAACACCTTAATCAGTCCTGATGGAGAGAAGAAGGCATACGTTCGACAGGCCCCTGACTATGATGCTTTGGATGTTGCCAACAAAATTGGGATCATCTAAACTGAGTCCAGCTGGCTAAATCTAAATACAGTTTTTTCATGATAAAAAAAAAATCTAATTTATCTGATATGAGAATCGCTACCCCAGCTTTCTTTTGAGGCCCATTGGCATGAGAGATGCTTCTCCATCTCTTCACTTTCAGTCTGGATGTAAACTTAGGTTCCAAATGAGCCTCTTGTAGACAACATATGGATGGGTCCTGTCATTTTATCCAGTCTGCAACCCTGTGCTGTTTATGGGAGTGTTTAGGCTGTTCACATTGAGAGTGATCATTGAAAGATACATTTTAATTGACATCATGTTGCCTGTGAAATCTTTGTTTCTATAGATTGTCTCTGTAAATTTCTGTCCTATGTCACTCTTGGGTTCTTTCTTCTTTTATAGAATCCCCCTCAATATTTCTTGTAGTGGTGGCTTGGTGGTCATATTCCCTTGATTTTAAAATTTTTAAAATACTTTGCCTTAAATACATTTATTATATTCTGTATATGACAGATTTTCTCTTTCATTCCATTCTAATAGTCTCTTCTTTTAAATAGATGATTTTAATATGCCTATATTTTATATTTTTCTATGAAAATTTTTTATACTTATTTTTCAATTTTTTTTATTTTTCAATTTAAACTATAAATATCTCTTCCCAATTCCAAACTCTTCAGTTATTTTCCCATCCTTTGAACATAACCAGTAAATTAGAATGTTTTATCTACCAGCAGAAAACCACACACAGGGGTACCCGGGTAGCTCAGTTGATTAAGTAGCTGTCTTCTGCTCAGATCATGATCCCAGGGTCGTGGGATAGAGCCCTGTGTTGAGCCCTCTGCTCAGCAGGCCTGCTTCTTCCTCTCCCACTCCCTTGGCTTGTATTCCTTCTCTTGCTGTCTCTGTGTGTCCAATAAATAAATAAAATCTTTTAAAAAAAAACAAACAAAAAAACCCCAACACACACACACACACACGCGCGCATATATGTGTGTGTGCGTGTGTGTGTATATATATACATATATATATAAAATATGTATATATAATATATTTTTTTATGGTTGTCTAGAATTTTAGTGCCACTGAAAATATGAAGTTATTATGTAGTAAATATGCACCATGGGCCAAAAGTTCCTGTTTTCTTTTTTTTTTTTTCTTTTTTGTGATTTATCAAATCAAATAGCTTTCCTTTTCAGTGTGTATGTTGAGGACAACTTTTTCATCGAATTTGTGGAAGTTAGAGAATTTACTAGTGGGCAATCCTGAGCTACATTGATGCTATTGTTACTGATTGCATTTTGTCTGTTTTGAGGTGTTTCCTCTCCCCCCAGGTTTGGAGGCTCCTATTGAGATATTATCAAGGGCAGAGTTTTTTTCCTCAGCTGTGTCCAGTCTACTAACAAGCCCATCAAAGGTGTTCTTCATTTCTATCACAGTGTGTTCTGTCTCTAACATTTCTTCTTGGGTTCTTAGGATTTCCATTTCTCTGCTCATGTGGCCCATGTATTCTTGCATGCTATCTGCTCCATCCATTATGACCCTTAGAATATTAGTTACAGTTGTTTTAAATTCCTGATAATTCCAATATCATTACCATGCCTGTTTCCAATGCTTGCTCTGTCTTTCAAAATGTGTTCTTTGCCCTTTTGGTATGCTTTGTTTCTTCCTGATAGCCAGGCATGATATAAAGGGACCAGCTATAAATAGACTTTTGCAGGGCACCTGGGTGGCTCAGTTGGTTGAGCAGCTGCCTTCGGCTCAGGTCATGATGCCAGGGTCCTGGGATTGAGCCCCTCTTGGGGCTTCCTGCTCTGTGAGAAGCCTGCTTCTCCCTCTCCCTCTGCTTGCTGCTCTGCCTGCTTGTATTCTCTGTGTCAAATAAATAAAATCTTTTAAAAAATAAAAAATCAATAGCCCGTTGGTGTTGTAGTATGAGGTATGAGGAGAGGGGAAGCATTCTATACTGTTATGATTAAGCCTCATGATATTTTAGTGAGTCTTTTAGTTAATGGATGTCTCTTCTGAACTATGAACTTCAAAAGCGTTTCTCAGTTTTGTTTTGTTTGCTCTTTTCCTTTCCTTTAGGTAGTGCAGGATGGCTAGAATGGTCTATACTTGGCTATTTCCCTTCTTCCTCACAGAAAATTCGACTGGCTGGACTTGGTTATTTTTCCTTCAGCAGGTGAGCTGGATCTCCTAACACCCCCAGCAGGTTAGATGCTGGTTAGTTTCCCTTGAGGGCAGGCTTTGTTAAGGGGAAAGCAGTTTGCTCTGGTTAGTTCTTTTTCTTTTCTTTTTTTTTTTTTTTTTTTTTGCTTTCTATCATTGTTTTTATTACTGTGGAAAATTTGAAACATTCAGTAAAGTAGAAGGAATAGTGTAATAACTTCCAAAATACTGAGCATTTCATCCTCAATAATATCTACATTTACCCACTTCAAATTTTCCCCAGCCCCTGCCCAAAACACAAGTGGGGGAAGTTTTCTCCATTACTTATTGAGGAAACCTGTTCAAGCTCGTGGAGGTATATCTGGTGGGGGCCATTTAATGATTCTTCTCCCCAGGAGTTTTTAACTCTCATAGTTGTTTGTGTTCAGCCTCTAGGAACTGAGCGACTACACTTGGGGTGTCCCTACCCTAGTTCTCCTTCAGTGATGATTTCTGCTGGAGTCTCTACTGAGGTAAGTCGTAGCTCCCGAGTCTTCCTATGTTTTTCTCTCCAGTGTTGGGGGCAGGTGATTTGTTTGCCCTGTCTCCTGTCTTCTCTTAGAGAGCCATGAAGAGTTACTGATTGTTCAGTCTGTTTAGTGATTTTATTTCTTATAACTTAGCAAGGATTTCCAGGTTCTTTAAATGTGGAACTGGGACTGGAAATGAGGGTTTTTTTTAATTAATAGATTATATTTTAGACTAGTTTTGGGTTATAGAAAAATGAAGCAGAAACTACGAATTTGACATATATCCTTTTCCTCCACATATAGCTTCCCTTAGTTTCCCATGTTAGTAATTTGTTGCATTAGTGTGATCCCTTTGTTAAAATTGAATCATTACTAATATACTATCATTTCCTGAGGTACATAGTTTATGTTAGAGTTCACTTTTCATGTTGTATATTCTGAAAGTTTCAATAAATGCATAGTATCATGTATATATTTCATACAATGTGCTACAGAATATTTTCACTGCCCTGTAATTTCCTGTGCTTTATCTACTTATCTTTCACTCTTACCCCTAA
Organism: Meles meles; assembly: GCF_922984935.1. NCBI lineage: Eukaryota > Metazoa > Chordata > Mammalia > Carnivora > Mustelidae > Meles > Meles meles. Next base: position 64,467,258 of record NC_060072.1, read on the forward strand.
TCCCCAGCAACCACTGATCTTTTTACTATCTCCATATATTTGGAAGGATACTGTGTATAGTCTCTGTGGACAGTCTTCTCCGTAATAAACATTTAGGGTTTCTCCCCATTTTTCAAAATTTGATAGTTTGTTTCTTTTTATTGCTAAATAATTTCCTGTTGTTAGGATGTACCAATTTATCTGTTCACCTATTGTATGACATTCTGGTTGTTTCCCATATTTTACAATTACGAAGGAAGTGATAGAACCTTTATGTGCAGCTTTTTGTGTGAACATAAGTTTTCAACTCATGTGAGTAGATATTTAGAAGAGCAACTGATGGATCATGTGATAAGACTGTGACGAAGTTCGTAAAAAACTTCCAAACTGTGTTCTACATGTAAGCAGTCAGACCATTCTCTTTCGTACAAGCAATGACTGAGAGTTTCTATCGCTGCACATTCTCATCAGTATTTTGGTGTTGTCAGTGTTTTGGGTTTTAATCATTCTAGATGTGCAGTGGTATCTTGTTGTTTTAATTTGCGATTCCCTGATGCCCTAAGATACTGAGCAGCTTCTCTTGTGCTTTCATTTGCCCTTTATTTTTTCTTCTCAACTGTGTTCCTTTTATGTACTTTTTTTTTTCTTACCGTGTTAGCAAGGACTTCCAGCACAACACTTAGTAAAGTTAGTTAAAGGAGATAGCCTTACCTTGTTGGTGATCTTAGGGGGGAAAGTATCTGGTTTCTCACCACTAAATAGGACATTAGTTTTAATTTAAATCAATTTAATTACTTTCTCCTCTATGTCTCATTGAGGTTTTTTGTTTTTTTAATCATTAATGGTATTGGATTTTTCAAAAAATCTTCTATATCAATACAATTTTTCATGGCTAACATGTTGTGATGGATTATAATAATTAAGTTTAAAATGTTGATTCACCCTTATACACCTAGAATCCATTCCACTTGTTCATGGTGTATAGTGGTTTTCATACAGGGTTGAGTTTTATTTACTAATAGTTTGTTGTAGGGTTTTTTTTTTTTAATATTTACTTATTTGACAGAGAGAGAGAGATCACAAGTAGTCAGAGAGGCAGGCAGAGAGAGAGGAGGAAGCAGGCTCCCTGCTGAGCAGAGAGCCCGATGTGGGGCTTGATCCCAGGACCCTGAGATCATGACCTGAGCCGAAGGCAGAGGCTTAACCAACTGAGCCACCCAGGTGCCCCTTGTTGTAGGTTTTTATATCTGTTTTCGTGAAACATCTTGGTTTATAGTTCTTTTTTTTTTCATGTTGCCATCCAGTTTTGTTATTGGAATAATACTGACCTTGCACAGAATGACTTAGGAGGGGCTTACTAGTTATTTTTGGGGTAGATTGTAGAGAACTGGTATCATTATCATTGAAATGTTCATCAGAATTCACTAGTGAAACCACCTGCAACAGGTAATTTCATTTTAGGAAGGTTGTTAATCACTGAATTGCTTGTTTTAATAGAGATCTATTCAGATTATACATCTTCTTGTGGGAGTTTCTTTAGATGATGACTTTGAAGGAATGTTCTATTTCATCAAGTTATCAAATTTGTGGGCATAGAGTTGTGAATATTTATTTACTAATGTTGCAGTGTTCATGGGATCAGTAGTGATAGGCACTTTCCAACTTCTGATATTTGTAATTTGTGTCTTCTCTTGTAATTTTTTTTCTTTGGTAACCTGACTAGAGGCTTATAAAATTTTGCTGTTAAAGAAAACTAAAGGGGCACCTGGGTGGCTCAGTGGGTTAAAGCCTCTGCCTTCAGCTCGGGTCATGGTCCCAGGGTCCTGGGATCGAGCCCCACATCGGGCTCTCTGCTTGGCGGGGAGCCTGCTTCCTCCTCTCTCTCTGCGTGCCTCTCTGCCTAGTTGTGATTTCTCTCTGTCAAAGAAATAAAAAAAAAAAAAAAAAAGAAAAGAAAACTAAAAAAGTAGTGGTCCATAGTTTGTTCTGGTGAAGTTAAAATTGTTAGCTTGGCTAAAGCAGGAGATAGAAAATACACTTAGTGAAGTTGCTTTGGGAGAACAAGTTTGAGACAGAATGTTAATACTACAAGTGGTATGTTACTAAGTTCATCTTGTTAATGACTATAAGAAGTTGAATTCAATGAGGAGTCGAACTGTTGGCAATCAGGGACTCACTGGAAGAAATAAAACACAGGGACATCTGGGTGGCTCAGTGAGTTAAGCCTCTGCCTTCAGCTCAGGTCATGATCTCAGGATCCTGGGATCTAGGCCTGCATTGGGCTCCCAGGGAGCCTGTTCCCCCTCCCCCCCAACTACTTGTGATCTATCAAATAAATAAAATTTAAAAAGAAAAAGAACTAAAACACAGATTTTCTAGAACAATCAGCATGGAAATTTGTGACTGTTTCTTTATAGAATCATAACAGATTAGTTTGAGAAGGGCAATGAATAACATTTTGCTACTTACAGTGCTGTCTTGGGCAAAGAGAACATAAAAGGAAGCATGTTTATAAAATTCATTCCTAATATACATGCATTAATATAGTTCTTAGGGAATATTTTCATATATACATCCCATTTCATATTTTCTCTAAACCGGTCAAATTAAAAAAAAATGGAACAAACTATCTGAGCTACAATCATCCAGCTGACTTCACATAACATGAATTAAAAATAAATGTTATTTTTGTAATTCATGGAGAATTTGGTTGATTTCTACAGCAGAAAAGAAGTTGTGTAGTACAGGATGAGGGACAAAGAACCATTAAAACTATTATTTGTCTACAGAAATTCTAACCTTCCCAATATTTTATGTATGCTGTACATTTTTTGTCATTAAAAAATGCTATCACACTGGGCACATCTTCATAATGTGAGTTAGACCAAATTAAATTTCTAGACTCAGAATTTTGGAGTCTAGAAAACTTATAGGGGTAATTTTCTAGCTCCTAGGGAAGTTGAGGAAAGACCTAGGTATTTTGATAATACAGGTTCTATTTTTAATTACACTAACTTTTTTTTGAAATGTGTTACATGTTAACTATGCAATTTTACCTGGTTATACTTATATGAGTCACTTAAATGTCAATATAAGAAATGAAAACATTCTTCAAAGAAATACTGTTATTATTAACTTCTTCATTGGTTTGAGAAGACCATAAATCATTCAGAAACCAGACTATGTGTGGTCATAAAAAGCACATAGATCACCTTGATATTTTAGAAAATATCACTACATCTGGCTTTCTGATCTGTGTCATAAATGGCATTTAAGATACAAAGGAAATACTAGTGTTTCCTACTGCTCTGCATCACACATTCTGACACTTCATTTTATTTTCATTTGTTTTCACCTCCAAGATTTATATATCCTCTGACGTCCTTATATAGATTCAATTCTTTTAAAGGATAAAAACTTTTTTTTTCTGGGGTGCCTGGGTGGCTCAGTGGTTTAAGCCGCTGCCTTCGGCTCGGGTCATGATCTCAGGATCCTGGAATCGAGTCCCGCATCGGGCTCTCTGCTCGGCAGGGAGCCTGCTTCCCTCTCACTCTCTCTGCCTGCCTCTCTGCCTACTTGTGATCTCTCTCTGTCCAATAAATAAATAAAATCTTTTAAAAAAAAAAACTTTTTTTTTCTTTTGACATATTCACCATGACTTTAAGAACAAATAGTAGATGTGTAAAATTTTTAATTCATTAAGTGACCAAATAAATGTAACTTTCACTTTTCTTACCAAAATTTGTGTTTAATTTTGTTAAAATAGTACTAGTATATGCAGAGCCTAAACTTATATTTATTTCTATTCATGAGAATTTTGTTTCCGATTAAGGAGTACTAGATGAATAGCCCTTCTTGTATTCTATATTGACTTTTTTGGAGATTACTTATTACTATAATATGTATGTATCTATTAGACAAAAATAAAACACAGTTCTGACCTCAGAGTTCTTACACTTTAGTAAAAGGTGGGTATGTGGACAGTTTATTATTCATAAAAACTTTAAAAGGAAATTTACAAAATTCATTAATTCTCCAAAAAGGAAATAATTGCACTCTGCTTTCTATTCATGAAATTTAATTTCATGGTTATCCAAAAAGTTCAAGCCTGTCAGTGAAAAAAAAAAAAGTCTTCAGCTTAATTAATGTTAAATTTTGGAAATGTATGGTCTATGCTTTGAATACTGATATTTCTGGTTAAGAATAACAAAAGTAAGACTCAGTAGAATTTAAGAGGCAATGAAAAAATACTGACCCATACTTGAAACTTTTTTTTTAAAGATTTTATTTATTTATTTGACAGAGAGAGATCATAAGTAGGCAGAGAGGTAGTCAGAGAGAGTGAGAGGGAAGCAGGCTCCCTGCTGAGCAGAGAGCCCGATGTGGGATGTGGGAGTCGATTCCAGGACCCTGAGATCATGACCTGAGTCGAAGGCAGCGGCTTAAACCACTGAGCCACCCAGGCGCCCCCCCATACTTGAAACTTTTATGTAAGTCTTCAGTGCTGTGCCATTGCTACTTAAATCCATTTACAAGTTACTATACCATTGCTCTATTCTAAGAGGAGGTAATTTGTCCCTATTCCCTATAATCCAAAATGTAATCGTTCACATGAAGATTATTGAGTAACCCCTGAGGGTTTACTCCATGCAATCTCAAAATGGTCATGCTTTCAACAGCAGCAGGAGACATCTATATAGATATTTAAGTCAATTTTTTCCAATTTTTTCTTCAGAATGCATAACGGATTTATGTGTATATATAAATAGTTCTCCCAAGAAAGGTTAACATTATGTTTTAACTACTAAAATATTCCATTGTGTTGAACAAATTGTGGTTGTTTCAGTTTTTTATTTTTTGTAATTGCCTACTACAATGTTTTCAGAGTTTTGTTTTGTTTTGTTTTTTTAAACACTATCATGTTGGCTTTTCTAGTTGGTCCATGTTTTTACGTTTGATCCTACAAGTCTTGTTCTGCTCTCTCTAGGATTTAGGGATGTCTGTTTTATTCTTAAAATCCAATTTAATTAAATTCAGAACACCCATTTTGGGTTAGGAACTGTGTTCATCTCTGAGGCTGAGTAGGATAACAGTGCTCTATGAGTTTCCCTTAGGAGTGGACAAAAGAGAGGGAGGAGTCAAGATGGTGGAGAAGTAGCAGGCTGAGACTCCATCAGGCAGCAGGAGATCCGCTCGATACCTTCTCTAAACATTGCAAACACCTACAACTCCAACGGGAGATCGAAGAGAGAAGAACAGCAATTCTAGAAACAGAAAATCAACCACTTTCTGAAAGGTAGGACTGGTGGAGAAGTGAATCTAAAACGACGGGAAGATAGACCACGAGGGGAGGGGCCTTCTCCCCACAAGCAGCGGAGCAACGAAGCACAAAATCAGGACTTTAAAAGTCTGTTCCAGGGCGCCTGGGTGGCTCAGTGGGTTAAGCCTCTGCCTTCGGCTCAGGTCATGATCCCGGGATCCTGGGATCGAGTCCCGCATCGGGCTCTCTGCTCAGCAGGGGGCCTGCTTCCCCTCTCTCTCTGCTCTGCCTCTCTGTCTGCTTGTGATCTCTCTCTCTGTCAAATAAATAAAATCTTTAAAAAAAAAAAAAAAAAGTCTGTTCCACTGAGGGACATTGCTCTGGAGGCTAAACCAGGGTGAAGCCCACGCAGGGTCAGCGTGGCCCCAGGTTCCGCAGGGTCACAGAAGGATCGGGGGTGTCACAGAGCTTGCAGGTGTTAGAACAGAGAAGCCGGCTACAGAGACAGAGCCAAGGACTGAACTCTCAGCTCGGGGTTACCTTGAACCGGTCGCAGGCTGGGTGAGCTCCGAGCGTGGCTGGAGGCTGGGGATACGAGAGTGATTGGGTGCTGTCCTCTGGGGGCGCACTGAGGAATGGGGACCCGGGCTCTCGGCTCCTGCGGGCCAGAGACTAGGAGGCCGCCATTTTCATTCCCGTCCTCCGGAACTCTACGGAAAGCGTTCAGGGAACAGAAGCTACCAAAAGTGAACCCGAGTGGATTACTTAGTCTGGCCCCTGGAAAGCATTCAGGGAACAGAAGCTTCCAAAAGTGAACCCGAGTGGATTACTTAGTCTGGCCCCCAGTAAGGGCGATGCAATTCCGCCCCGGGCAAAGACACTTGAGAGTCACTACAACAGGCCCCTCCCCCAGAAGATCAACAAAATATCCAGCCAGGACGAAGTTCATCTATCAAGGAAAGCAGGTTCAATACCTAAGACAGCAGCGGAATTCCAGAGGAGGAGAAAGCAACGCACGGAGCACAGAACCCCATGATTCTTTAGTTTTGCGGTTAATTCAATTTTTTTTTCAATTTTTTTCTTTCTTTTTTATTCTTCTGCTAAATTTTTAAAAACTTTTACCCTTTTTTAACTTTTTTTTACTAGTTTATCTAAAATATATTTTTTTTCTTTGTTTTATTTTTTAAATTTTTTTCTTTTTTTTTCTGAACCTCTTTTTATCCCCTTTCTCTCCCCCACAATTTGGGGTCTCTTCTGATTTGGTTACAGCGCATTTTTCTGGGGTCTTTGACACCCTTTTAGTATTTTATTTGATCCTTCATATCCTCTTATCTGGACAAAATGACAAGGCGGAAAAAATCACCACAAACAAAAGAACAAGAGGCAGTACTGAAGGCTAGGGACCTAATCAATGCAGACATTGGTAATATGTCAGATCTAGAGTTCAGAATGACGATTCTCAAAGTTCTAGCCAGGCTCAAAAAAGGCATGGAAGATATTAGAGACACCCTCTCTGGAGATATAAGAGCGCTTTCTGGAGAAATTAAAGAACTAAAATCTAGCCAAGTTGAAATCAAAAAAGCTATTAATGAGGTGCAATCAAAAATGGAGGCTCTTACTGCTAGGATCAATGAGGCAGAAGAAAGAATTAGTGATATAGAAGACCAAATGACAGAGAATAAAGAACTGAGCAAAAGAGGGACAAACAGCTACTGGACCACGAGGGGAGAATTCGAGAGATAAGTGACACCATAAAATGAAACAACATTAGAATAATTGGGATTCCAGAAGAAGAAGAAAGAGAGAGGGGAGCAGAAGGTATGTTGGAGAGAATTATTGGAGAGAATTTTCCTAATATGGCAAAGGGAACAAGCATCAAAATCCAGGAGGTGCAGAGAACCTCCCTCAAAGTCAACAAGAATAGGTCCACACCCCGTCACCTAATAGTAAAATTTACAAGTCTTAGTGACAAAGAGAAAATCCTGAAAGGAGCCCGGGAAATGAAGTCTGTAACATACAATGGTAAAAATATTAGATTGGCAGCAGACTTATCCACAGAGACCTGGCAGGCCAGAAAGAACTGGCATGATATACTCAGAGCACTAAATGAGAAAAACATACAGCCAAGAATAATCTATCCAGCTAGGCTATCATTGAAAATAGAAGGAGAGATAAAAAGCTTCCAGGACAAACAAAAACTGAACGAATTTGCAAACACCAAACCAGCTCTACAGGAAATATTGAAAGGGGTCCTCTAAGCAAAGAGAGAGCCTAAAAGTAGTAGACCAGAAAGGAACAAAGACAATATACAGTAACAGTCACCTTACAGGAAATACAATGGCACTAAATTCATATCTCTCAATAGTTACCCTGAATGTTAATGGGCTAAATGCCCCAATCAAAAGACACAGGGTATCAGAATGGATAAAAAAACAAAACCCATCAATATGTTGCCTTCAAGAAACTCATTTTAGACGTGAAGACACCTCCAGATTTAAAGTGAGGGGGTGGAAAACAAGTTACCATGCTAATGGACATCAGAAGAAAGCTGGGGTGGCAATCCTTCTATCAGATCAATTAGATTTTAAGCCAAAGACTATAATAAGAGATGAGGAAGGACACTATGTCATACTCAAAGGGTCTGTCCGACAAGAAGATCTAACAATTTTAAATATCTATGCCCCTAACGTGGGAGCAGCCAACTATATAAACCAATCAATAACAAAATCAAAGAAACACATCAATAATAATAATACAATAATAGTAGGGGACTTTAACACTCCCCTCACTGAAATGGACAGATCATCCAAGCAAAAGATCAACAAGGAAATAAAGGTCTTTAATGACATACTGGACCAGATGGACATCACAGATATATTCAGAACATTTCATCCCAAAGCAACAGAATATACATTCTTCTCTTGTGCACATGGAACATTCTCCAGAATAGATCACATCCTGGGTCACAAATCAGGTCTCAACCGGTATCAAAAGATTGGGATCATTCCCTGCATATTTTCAGATCACAATGCTCTGAAGCTAGAACTCAGTCACAAGAGGAATTTTGGAAAGAACTCAAACACATGGAGACTAAACAGCATCCTTCTAAAGAATGAATGGGTCAACCAGGAAATTAAAGAAGAATTGAAAAAATTCATGGAAACAAATGATAATGAAAACACAATGGTTCAAAATCTGTGGGATGCAGCAAAGGCAGTCCTGAGAGGAATATATATAGCAGTACAAGCCTTTCCCAAGAAACAAGAAAGGTCTCAAGTACACAACCTAACCCTACACCTAAAGGAGCTGGAGAAAGAACAACAAAGAACCCCTAAACCCAGCAGGAGAAGAGAAATCATAAAGATCAGAGCAGAAATCAATGAAATAGAAACCAAAAAAAAACAATAGGAAAAAATCAATGAAACTAGGAGCTGGTTCTTTGAAAGAATTAATAAGATTGATAAGCCCCTGGCCACACTTATCAAAAAGAAAAGAGAAAGGACCGAAATAAATAAAATCATGAATGAAAGAGGAGAGATCACAACTAACACCAAAGAAATACAGACAATTATAAGAACATACTATGAGGAACTCTACGCCAACAAATTTGACAATCTGGAAGAAATGGACGCATTCCTAGAGACATATATACTACCACAACTGAACCAGGAAGAAATAGAAAACCTGAACAGGCCCATAACTGGTAAGGAGATTGAAACAGTCATCAAAAATCTCCAAACAAACAAAAGCCCAGGGCCAGATGGCTTCCCAGGGGAATTCTACCAGACATTTAAAGAAGAACTAATTCCTATTCTCCTGAAACTGTTCCAAAAAATAGAAATGGAAGGAAAACTTCCAAACTCATTTTATGAGGCCAGCATCACCTTGATCCCAAAACCAGACAAGGATCCCACCAAAAAAGAGAACTACAGAACAATATCCTTGATGAACACAGATGCAAAATTCTCACCAAAATACTAGCCAATAGGATTCAACAGTACATTAAAAGGATTATTCACCACGATCAAGTGGGATTTATTCCAGGGCTGCAGGCTTGGTTCAACATCTGCAAATCAATCAATGTGATACAACACATTAATAAAAGAAAGAACAAGAACCATATGATACTCTCAATAGATGCTGAAAAAGCATTAGACAAAGTACAGCATCCCTTCCTGATCAAACTCTTCAAAGTGTAGAGATAGAGGACACATACCTCAATATTATCAAAGCCATCTATGAAAAACCCACTGCAAATATCATTCTCAATGGAGAAAAATTGAAAGCTTTTCTGTTAAGGTCAGGAACACGGCAGGAGTTTTAATTAAAAAAAACCAACAACAACAACAAAAAAAAAAAAAAAAAAAAAAAAACAGACACATAGACCAGTGGAACAGAGTGGAGAGCCCAGATGTGGATGCTCAACTCTATGGTCAAATAATCTTCGACAAAACAGGAAAAAATATATGGTGGAAAAAAGACAGTCTCTTCAATAAATGGTGCTGGGAAAACTGGACAGCTATATGTAGAAGAATGAAGCTCGACCATTCTCTTACACCGTACACAAAGATAAACTTGAAATGGATAAAAGACCTCAACGTGAGACAGGAATCCATCAGAATCCTAGAGGAGAACATAGGCAGTAACCTCTTCGATATCAGCCACAGCAACTTCTTCCAAGATATGTCTCCAAAGGCAAAGGAAACCAAAGCAAAAATGAACTTTTGGACTTCATCAAGATCAAAAGCTTCTGCACAGCAAAGGAAACAGTCAACAAAACAAAGAGGCAACCCACGGAATGGGAGAAGATATTTGCAAATGACAGTACAGACAAAAGGTTGATATCCAGGATCTATAAAGAACTCCTCAAACTCAACACACACAAAACAGATAATCATATCAAAAAATGGGCAAAAGATATGAACAGACACTTCTCCAATGAAGACATACAAATGGCTATCAGACACATGAAAAAATGCTCATCATCACTAGCCATCAGGGAGATTCAAATTAAAACCACATTGAGATATCAACTTTTACCAGTTAGAATGGCCAAAATTAGCAAGACAGGAAACAACGTGTGCTGGAGAGGTTGTGGAGAAAGGGGAACCCTCTTACACTGTTGGTGGGAATGAAAGTTGGTGCAGCCAATTTGGAGAACAGTGTGGAGATTCCTGAAGAAATTAAAAATAGAGCTTCCCTATGACCCTGCAATTGCACTGCTGGGTATTTACCCCAAAGATACAGATGTAGTGAAAAGAAGAGCCAACTGTACCCCAATGTTCATAGCAGCAATGTCCACGGTCGCCAAACTGGAACGCGGAAAGAACTAAGATGCCCTTCTACGGACGAATGGATAAGGAAGATGCGGTCCATATACACAAGGGAGTATTATCCCTCCATCAGAAAGGATGAATACCCAACTTTTGTAGCAACATGACGGGACTGGAAGAGATTATACTGAGTGAAATAAGTCAAGCAGAGAGAGTCAAGTATCATATGGTTTCACTTATTTGTGGAGCATAACAAAGAACATGGAGGACATGTGGAGATGGAGAGGAGAAGGGAGTTGAGAGAAATTGGAAGGGGAGATGAACCATGAGAGACCATGGACTCTGAAAAACAACCTGAGGGTTTTGAAGGGGTGAGGGGGGGTGGGAGGTTGGGGAAGCAGGTGGTGGGTAATAGAAAGGGCACGTATTGCATGGAGCACTGGGTGTGGTGCAAAAACAATGAATACTGTTACACTGAAAATAAACAAATTTAAAAAATTTAAAAAATATATATATATACTCTGTGTAGTGTGAACCTTATTTTCTGTCATAAAGGCATCTGTAACTAAGTACATATGTTTATCATTCAATAAATATATGTTTATCATTCATTCTTATAGGTATAGTGATAAAGAGTAACACATAATCACACACTGATAATCATTTTATGGGAATTGTAATGATAAAAATATGCACAGTGTACTATGGATATCTACATGAGAGTCAGTAAAACCAAGAAGTTAACTTATGAGTTATATTTGAACTGATAAATCAGAATTAGCCACATGTAGAAAAGAGAAGGAGATTATGCATTTTATTTTTTTAGACTTTATTTCTTCATTAGAGCACAAGCAGAGGGAAAGGCAGAAGGAGGGGGAGAAGCAGACTCCCCACTGAGCTGAAAGTACAAAGCCAGAGCCAGCAGTCAGCCTAACCCATGCCCTCAGCTCAGCCCACCCCCAAACCCCAACAGCTCTCCATGGGGTCTTCAGATCAGTCCTGCCTTGCTCCTAGTCCCTAACGCTAACCCTTGGATGGGTTCTGAGAGGCCCTTCCCCAAGGGCCTTGCTTCAAGTCCCCAGGAATTGGGGACACAGGAGCAATATCAGATGACACAGCCTGTCAGCCAGAAGGACACTGTGCCATTTGGATCTTCAGAAAGGTTTTAGAGCAGGAGAAATGTGCATGGCCACCTCAGGCCACTCCCATATTTAGTGGACCTCAGGATAAAAACCCAGAGACAGCACTCAGCCTGACCCATGCTCTCAACTCAGCCCTGGGAATACTCCCAAAAGCACCTTTAGATCAGTCCTTACAAGCCTCTATGTTCTAACTCTAACCCTTGGTTGGGTTCTGAGGGGTCCATCCCTAGTGGCCGTGCTCCAAAGGGCAGAAGTTCGGGACACTTGGGCAATAGCAGAGGACTCAGCCAGCATCCTTGAAGGAAATTTTGCCCTTTGGAGCTCTGGAAAAGATTCAGTGCTAGAGAAATCTGCATGCCCATCTGAGGCCACCCCCATGTTCAGTGGCCCCCTGGACACAAAGCTAGAGCCTGACACCTTGACATTCTCTATCAACTCATCCTCCAGTAGAGATTGAAACACCCTGGGCAGTTCATGCCTGACATCCCCCTAGACCCTAAGCTTAACCCTAAGCTGGGACTTTAGAGTTCTGTCCCCAGAGTCTTGGCATGCATGCCCTACATGTGGGGGACACCTGAACAATACCAGATGACTCCACCTGCCACCCAGAAGGAACCCATGCCAGTTGGAAATCTGATAAGGATTCAGAGTAGGAGAAATCAGCCTGTCCACCTGAGGCCACGCTCACATTTAGTGGACCCCTGGACACAAATCCAGATCCTGACAGTCATCCTGACCCACGCCCTCATTTCAGCTCCCCTCCCCCCACCCCGGGAAGCTCGCCCATGCACCTTCACTTTGGTCCTGCCATGCTCTAGCCCCTAACACTTACACTAGGTTGTGTTCTGAGAAGTCTGTCCCCAAAAGTCTGCCTCTAATGTCCCAGGGAGTGTGGACAGCTGAGCAATACCTGAGGACTAAGCCTGCAACACAGAAGAACACTGTGTTGGCATTCCATTTGGAACACCAGAAAGGTTTCAGGGCATGAGATTTGAATCTGAAGGCAAAGCTGGGTGCATCCCAGGAATCCCCCAGTTTCATTAACCCCCTGTACATGAACTCTGAGCCTGACCCTCCCCTTATCCTTAAACTAACCTTAATACTAAATCCTAAACCATAACCTTATCTCCTAACCTCTAATGTCTAACCCTCACCCTAAGCAGAAGAAGAAACCTGGAGAAGGGTAAAAGACATTTCAGACAGTTGAGCAGGTGGACACAGTTGAATTGGGTCTATGGTCTTTTATAAAGTGGAACCCGTAATGATCTCCTTATTTCAGGTTGCATGGTGGTTCTGCAGGACACTGTCCCTGTTTAGGGTGTTTAGGGTCAAACACACTGAAGCATCCTGTCTGAAGTGCCAAGTGTGGTTTAGAAACAAAAGCTAGGGAATCTGAGTGTAGAGATAAAGTACATTTGGGCTGCTGTAACAAGTTGGCTGCACATTGAAATCACCACAGAGGAAATGACCCTTCCAAACATCCATGTTAGCACCACAACATGGAAGAGAGAACATCAGACATTGGGATGGAGGCCAAGCCCTCCCAGATCCAGTTCACCCACCGTGGAGAGGCCACTCACCCTTGCAGGAGACCACATGTTAGCGAGAGCCTTGGGGAAGGATTAAATCGGGTGCCTCCATGTCTTGGGTGCAGTAGAAGCAGTGGGATTTGGAATTCCAATTCTCTACAACACTCCACCACAACCTGGTTAGAACTGTGTACAAGCATGAAAGGAAGCCTCAGTAAAGTTGAATGGGGATCCCAGAAGGGGAGGCTGGATGGGAGAGCCTGCCACTCAGTGTCTATGTGGCACACAACCTAACCCTGGCCCTGTAGCCGACCCATACTCTGACCTCAGCTAGCTCTCACTCCTGGCCTTGACCCCAATCCAAGTCCCTAACCCTAGCCCCCCCAAAAAACAGTATTCACAAGAATCATAAGGTAGAAATTGCAAATATCCAATGATGAATACATAAACAAAGTGTGCTGAAGGGTTTGAATTTGGGTTCAGGCTTAGGCTTCAGTCAGAGTTCTAGATCAGGGTTTAGGCTTAGGGTCACAGTGAGGATTTAGAGTCAGGGGCAAGGGAACAGAGTTAGAGTTTAGGGCTTTAGGTTTATGATTTAGTATTTAAAACTCTATTATGATTTAGTATTTAAAACTATTTAAATACTAAAATTTGGTATTTAAAACTCTTTGAATTTAGTATATAAGACTTTTTTTTAATATTTTTTATTTATTTGACAGAGAGAAATCACAACTAGGCAGAGAGGCAGGCAGAGAGAGAGGAGGAAGCAGGCTCCCTGCAGAGCAGAGAGCCCGATGTGGGGCTCGATCCCAGGACTCTGGGATCATGACCTGAGCCGAAGGCAGAGGCTTTAACCCACCGAGCCACCCAGGTGCCCCTCTTTTTTTTTTTTTAAAGATTTTATTTATTTATTTGACAGAGCGAGATCACAAATAGAGAGGCAGGCAGAGAGAGAGAGAAGGAAGCAGGCTCCCGCTGAGCAAAGAGCCCGACGTGGGACTCGATCTCAGGACCCTGAGATCATGACCTGAGCCAAAGGCAGCGGCTTAACCCACTGAGCCACCCAGGCGCCCATATTTAAGACTCTTTAAATACTAAAATTTAGTATCTAAAACTCTATTTAAATACTAAAATTTAGGGGGCGCCTGGGTGGCTCAGTCGGTTAAAGCCTCTGCCTTCAGCTCAGGTCATGGTCCCAGGATCCTGGGTTCGAGCCCCACATTGGGCTCTCTGCTGGGCAGGGAGCCTGCTTCCTCCTCTCTGTCTGCCTCTCTGCCTGCTTGTGATCTCTGTCTGTCAAATAAATAAATAAAATCTTAAAAAAAAAAATCTAAATACTAAAATTTAGTATTTAAACCTCAGGGCTTCTGAGATAAATTTCAAGGTTAAATTTGGGGTTTGGGTTCATGCTGGGATTTGGGTTCAGAGCTCAGAGTTATGATTTAGGGTTTGGGTTCATGGTTCAGGGCTTGGATCTAGGGCTCAAGTTCAGAGTCCAGGCTTCGGGTTCCATTTCAGGTATGTGATTCAGGGCTCCAGTTTGGGCTTTGTCAGGTTAGGTTTCAAGGTTAAAATTAGGGGTTAAGGTTAGGTTTAGGGATGACACATTTTCTTCAGTTGGACACAAACTGGACACAAAATTTCTATCTGAACTTTCTAAATCTTAAATTCATTTGTCTGGGTGTCAAGAGCTGGTTTGTAATTTAGGATCCCAGTAACTCCCTACTGACAGCATTCTCGTCCTAGAGTCACCCAATCACCCAGAAGCAGCTTTTATCTTGGCCCAAACATACCCCTGTCAGAGAAGGGTGAACTGGTGCCAAAGTTAGGATGACTTTACAATGCTAGAGGTGTGAAACCAAATATTGGGGAAATGTTCATGGAAAATAAAACAGGAGACAAATAACTGGTCAACTCCTGATTCTTCCACAATAACAAAGACCAAGTCTCCAACAGAATCTGATAATGTTCTCTAGAAAGGTATATGGTACTCATTACCAGTACTGAAAGGGAGCCCCCTCCCCAGCTTTAAACTAAGAATCACAGCAGGATACTTCCTACTTTGTGTCAACAATATAATTTTATTATTTGCCTGTTCCAGCGTGCAATCTGTGGAAGCACTGACAACATGTTCCTTTCTCAAATCTTCATCAACACACGGCTAAAATGCAGGCAACGTTGTAATGCTCTGCTCATTGAAATACCAAGGGCAAGGAGGGCTCTGAGAAACAAGAAGAAGGTACCGAATATGAAAAACCACCCTTGATGGGCACTCAATGAGGATCCCTAACCGTAAGATCTAACATCTCATCCTATGGAATTCACCCATAAAAATAATCAATAACAATATCCTACTGATGACTGTAACCACCTCGCCATTGACCTCTTGGCTTATATTATATATATAATATATATAATATAATATAATATAATATAATATAATATAATATAATATAATATATATGTTATATATGTTATATATTATAATATATATTATATATTATTATATATATTATAATTATAATAATATAATAATATATAATATATATAATTATAATAATATATATAATATATATTATATATTATATTACATGTTGTTTACATGATACTCAGAAACAGAGGAGTCAGTGTGAACTTGTGAGGGTGAGCATGTGTTTCCTCTTTGGTAGCCACAGTGTGCAAAGAGAATACAATACAGTAGCATACTTTCTGTCCCACAGGAATGGCCAACCACACAGTGTGGTTCCATAATGATCTCAAGAGGAAGCCACCTTCATAGAACAAACTTCATCTCGGAGGACACCCAAATCCCTTGTCCTGGACACTAGGTTCCACTGAGGCTGGGAGCACACAGAGGGACAGAGACTCCCTAATGCTCATCAAGGTTTTGAAGGATGCCTGCTGCTCCATGACAAAAGATCCCGAAAGTATTCATCTGCCTGTCATCCAACCAGGCATCTGTGAGAGAGATATACTCCAAGCAGAAAGGACAGCCCAAGAGGCAACAAATGACAGCCTTATGTGACAAGTGTCACGACAGGGGATGAATGGGGTGTGTGCAGCATTGGCCAGACCTGGGGGTAGGAGGACTGGTAATGCTCCAGAAGGGTGATCATAGCTGTGTCACTATGGGGAATGCTCAGGAGGACTGGGAATGTGAAGAGTTGGCCAGACGAGGGTATAGGGTCCTGAGAATGTTCCAAGAGGATGTCACAGTTGTGCCTTTGTGTGGTACACGTGTCAGTGTGACCGGGCATTAGGCAATCTGGAAATGACAGGACAGGCAAGAAGCAGTGTCCCAAAACTGTCTTTTGCAAGCAAAAATTTCAGTAAGGAGTTTTGTTTGTTTGTTTGTTTCAGTAGGATATCATGTCACATACATCCTTGAGTGCCTAAGGCTGATTGTGTAGAACATGAAGTACATAGGTAGCCAGGGCTTTCAAACTGAGGTGCTAGGGGCAGAGCACACTTGATTTTTCCTTTGGCTGCTTTCAGAGTAGGATGCCTTTTCCTGCCTTCATCTCCAATACCAGGACAGGGAACAAAGGCAACACAGATCTACACTTTGAAAGGTCAACAGAAATCTGCAAACCCAAGTTCTCCCAGGAGCTAAAGGTTCAGGACCAGGGTGACAGAAAGGGGAAGCCGACAGCAAGATACCCAGGGAATGCGTCATGTGCATGTGAGCTGGCCCACTTCTCTACCTATTAGAAGCAAGCCATGCCTGACTGGAGGGAGACCACCTGTACCTGGTCCGTCTGTTTGCTGTCCTTGAGGAGAGCAGAGGATGGGCTGAGCTGCGTGTGGCTGTCGGTGGGAGATGGTCAGCTGGTGAAAACATGAACACACCTTTCTCCCAAAAGGACATACAAGAGACCAAGAGATTCACAAAAAAGTGCTCCATATCAATAGCCATCAGGGAAATACAAATCAAAACCTCAATGAGATACCATCTTACAACTGCTGGCATAACTAAAATCATCAAGGCAGGGAACAACAAGTGTTGGCGAGGATATGGGGAAAGGGGATCACACTCACACTGCTGGTGGGAATTCAGGCTTGTATAGCCACTCTGCCAAATGTTATCAAGTTTCTTCAAGAACTTAAAGATAGAGCTACCCTACCACCCAAAAAACGCACTACTAGGTATTTACCCCAAAGATACAGATTTTGTGAAAAATAGTGGCATCTGCCTCCCAATATTCATTGCAGCACTAGTCACTTTAGACAAATTATGGAAAGAGCCCAGATGTCCATGGACAGAGGAATGGATAAAGAAGATGTGCTTCATATCTACAATGGAATATTATTCAGCCATCAGAGAGGATGAACACTTACCATCATATCCACCTGGCTGGAATGAAGGGTATTATGGTCAGTGAAATAAGCCTATCAGAGCATGACAATGGGCACATGGGTTCACTTGTATGTGAAATAGGAGAAACACCACAGAGGATCAGAGGGTAATGGAGGGAAAACTGAATGGGAAGTCATCAGTGAGGGAGAAAAACTGAGAGACTTTTCATTACAGAAACAAACTGAGGGTTGCTGGAGGGGAGTTCAATGGGGGATGGGGTAACTGGGTGATGGGCATTAAGGAGGGCATGTGATGCAATGAGCACTGGGGGTTATACACACCTGATCTATTGTTGAACACTACATCTGAAACTAATGATGTACTGTAAGTTGGCTCATTGACATTCAATTCCACAATAAGAACTCAAGCAAATTCTCCTAAAAATCTGCGTGGAACCACCAAAGATACTGAACAGCTAATGTAAATGTTGAGAAAGAAAAACAAAGCTGGAGGAGTCACAATTCCAGATTTCAAGTTATACTACAAGGCTGTAGTCATCCTAACAGTATGACACTGGTACAAAAATACACACAGTGAACAAGGGAATAGGAGAGAAGCTCAGATATAAGCCCACAATTGTGTGGCCAATTAGGGTTCCCCAAAGCAGGCAAGAATACAGAAAAGGAAAAGGACAGTCTCTACAACAAACGGTGTTGGGAAAACTGGACATCTACTCACAGAATAATGCAATTACTCTGCTTCCTCACACCATACAGACACATGACCTCAAAACAGTTTCAAGACCTCAGTGGAAGACCTGAAACCATAAAAATCCTACAAAAGGGCACAGAAGGTAACTTCCTGACATGGACCAAAGCAACATTTTTCTAGACTATCTCCTGAGGCAAAGGAAATATAAGCAAAAAAAAAAAAAAACAACTGGGACTATATCAAAATAAAAAGTTTCCACACAGTAGAAGAACTAGGAAGAAAGAAGTAATAATAATAAGACAACCTACTAAAAGGGAGAAGATATTTGCAAATATCCTATGCAGTAAAGGGATAGTGTCCAAAATATGTGGAGAGGATACAACTCAACACCAAAAAAAATAAATAATCCAGTTAAAAAATGGTCCAAAGACATGAACAGACATGTCTCCAAAGAAGAAACACAGATGGCCAACAGCCCCAGGAAAAAATATTCACCATCACCCAAGCTCGGGAAAATGCAAATCAAAAGCGTAATGAGATATTAGCACATACTGTCAGAATGGCTCCCATCGACAGCACAAGGAACAGCAGGTGCTAGGAGGGTGTGGAAAAGGGGAACCCTCATGCACTGTTGGTGGAAAAGCAACCTGCTGCGGCCACTCTGGACAACAGCATGGAGGGTCCTCCAGACCTTAAAAATAGAGCTACGCTAGGATCCAGCAAGCACACTACTGGCTATTTACCCAAAGCATATGAAAACAATAACTCAAAAGGATACATGCACCCCTATGTTTCTTGCAGCATTATTTACAAGGTCACAATATGGAAGAACTCAAGTGTTCATTGATAAAGTGCTAAATGAGACGAGAGATGTGTACATACACACACACACACACACACACACACACACACATACACACACAGCAGAATATTACTCAGCCATAAAAAGAATGAAATCTTGCCATTTGCAGCCACACGGATGGATCTAGAGAGGATTATCCTAAGTGAAATCAGTCAGTCAGAGAAAGACAATACCATAGGATGTCATTCTTGTGTAGAATTGAAGAAACAAACACACATAAATAAAGGAGAAAAAAAAGACAAACCAAAATACAGATTCTTAACAAGAGAGAACAAACTGACAGTTACCAAAGCGGAGGTGGGTAGAGGGATGAATGAAATAGATGGAGGGGACTCAGAATACACTTGTCTTGATGAGCAGCAAATAATATACAGAATTACTGACTCACACTATTGCACACCTGAAACTAATATAACACTGTAAGCTAACTCGACTGGAATTTTAATAAACAATAAACAAGATTTTTCTTTCAGTAACCTATTTTTCTTTCAGTAACCTTCAGAAAAAGCTTTGATACGCAATGTTCATATGCCCTACTTCAGAATATTTTCTCATCAGTATTTATTCATTCTATGCCTCAAATTCAAATCTTGCTAAATTCTTATATTTTATCTGTTAATCCTAGCCCACAGAAGCCATGGTCCCTTTTCATCCAGGGTCAGCACCTATGCATTCAAGAGAGTGTAAGTAGAGAAAGATGCCATGTCATAATCCAGAAAGCTATTACTGTTTCTGTTTTAGTATGAGATGGTCACAGAGCATGGAACATGTTTCAGAGCTGGTTTGTTCTCCGTCCTGGATCACTAATTCACTGGTCATTACTTGGATCCATGCGGCTACTAGATTTTCTATAGACGAGCTTGCTTCCAAGCACATCCATAGAAGACACAAAGGTGGGTGGGCTCAGTGTGGGAGAGGAAGAGGGTCAAGTACAGACAAGGGTCCAATCCCTCCCCTGATCCAGGAACTGCCATGGGTGAAGGTATCGGACACAGAAGCAAAGGGAAGACACCAAGCTCACCAGGTGAATGCTGGAGGCACAGGTCAAGGGATCTCGTGATGTGGGGTGTGGAGGCTGCTCTGAGCTACCTCTGAGAGGGAGAGGTAAGAAGGAATAAGAAAGAAACTGCCTGACCCTAGCCCATGCCACCTGCCCACTGCTCCTGACATGCCCCAGTCTACTCTGCTGACACACCTGGGCTCAGGATGGGCTGGCTTGGGTCCTTCAGCACTCAGTGGAGCAGCTGGCTCCAGGGCTCAGAGACGTGCAGAGGTTGGTGGCAGGGAAGGCTGGCCCTCCGAGATCATCCCCTCTTTAAGCAGAGAGCCCTGCAGGACTACTGAAAACCCACTGAGAGATTTTAAACACATGCCATGGATGAACTCAGGCATTGAGAAACACTAAACAATATTGGTTTTTAAGGTCATAGCTGTTACCTGAGGAAGTAGGGACAGCTTTCCTGAGGAGGACTGAGGGGAAGGAAGGCCAGGCTGAAAAGGAAGACATGGCTCTCCTGATTGGGAACCTGCAGCCTCTTCCCAGGGCAGAGCATTGTCCTCACCTCACAGGGGACTGATGGAAGTGTTCCATCAGGGGACTGACAGAGCTGACTCTTGAAAAGGCCACCCTGGCATTGGCTTGCACAAGGCAGAGAATGAGGGCCAGATGGAGGGAGGGCAAAACCCCAGGGGACCACGGGGGCCAGAGCAGAGGGTCATGACCATGAAGATGATGAAAAATAGGAGGCAGCAGCATGGGAGCCCCTGGCATGAAAGTGCCACGGGCACAGTACCCACAGCTACAGTGATTCAGTGCCTTCTGTGCCAGGCATGGTTCAGTTCATTGGACTCCAGTTTACTGCTGACCACAACCCTAGGAAGTGTATACCACCACCACCCTCCTCTCTCCATGCTGCTGCTAGGAATCACAGTCACCAGATCCTGATCAGTTTTCATGGAAACCAAGCACTGGCTCCCACCACATACTGCCCCTCTGGTGGCGGTCTACTGTGACCCTCGTGCCTGGCCAAAGACTGCTGTCTACCTGTCTCCACACAATTCAACAGACAGGAGAGTGTCCCTAATATTCCACAGGTTATGATGAGACAGGCCACAGGCCCCACTTCCCCACCCACCACCAACATCCAGGGGGTCACTCAGGACCTCAGCTATTGTCATGAAACTCACCATGTCCTGTTTCTGTCACTTCCAACAGAAAGTCGGGTTCTGATCCCCCAATTTACCATACATCCTGGTGTATGACTTCATGACATGTCATGAACCCACATAGCACATTTTTGTTAGAGAGGGTCACCCTGCACCTCCTGGAAAATGTTGTTAAGGAAGTACATGTCCCTCGGGGCTACAGTGTGAACAGTGGTACACAGCTTGCATGGTAGTAATCAGTAATTCTAACAAGGGTTGACCACCTCCCTCCCCAATCTCATAAAATCTTCCTCTGTCCCCATAGAAGACATGGTGTGCCCTCAGAAAATACCCCAGGAAACTAACCTTTAAACTGAATGCTCCCTTCACGCTCTGGTTCAAATCTTGTTTGAGATTTGAACAAGTGATCAACAACAGTATGAAAGTAGAAATCAGTTACAAGAAGAAAGTGGGACAGTCACAAATATGTGGAAATTCAACAACATGATAGTAAACAACCAATAGTCAAACAAGGAATCAAAAGAAAATTTATAAGTACCTTGAGAAAATGAGAAAGAGAAACTATGAAAAGTTATGGCATGCAGGCAAAGTAGTTCTAAGGGGGAAGTTCATAGAAATTCAGGTCCTTATCAATCCATCTGAAAGCTCTCTAATAACCTACCTAATACACATGGGAAAGAATTGGAATAAAAAAAAAAAAAGCAAAGCCCAAAATGAGATACAAGGAAATAACAAAAAGGAAAGTGGAAATAAATCCAATGGAGACTAAAAAGACAAAAGATCAATGAAAATATGAGCTGCATTTGTTGGAAAGATAAACCAAACTGACAAACTTTAGCTAGACTCACCAAGAAAGAGAGAGGACTCAAATGCAATGAGGAAAGAAAGATAATTGATTCCTGTCTCACATCAAAATCCTGGAGGAGAACACAGACAACAACCTCTTCAACCTTGGGCACTGCAACTTCTTGCAAGACATGTCTCTAAAGGTCATGGAAACAGAAACAAAAATGAACTATTGGGACTTCATCAAGAGAAAATGCTTCTGAACAGCAAAGGAAACAATTAACAAAACTAAAAGGCAATCTACAGAATGGGAGAGGATATTTTCAAATGGCATGACAGATAAAAGTCTGATATCCATGATCTACAAAGAACTGCTCAAACTCAACACCCAACAAACGATGAAATCACTCAAGAAATGGGCAGAAGACAGGAAGAGACACTTTTCCAAAGAAGACACAAATGGCCAGCAGTCCATGAAAAAATGCTCCACATCAATTCTCATCAGGGAATTCAAAACCATAATGAGATACCACCTTACAGCAGTTAGAATGGCTAAAATTAACAGGACAGGAAACAACTGTTGGCAAGGATGTGGAGAAGGGAACCCTCTTACACTGTTCGTGGGAATGCAAGCTGGTGCTGTCAGTCTGGAAAACAGCATGTAGTTTCCTCAAAAAGTTAAAAGTGGAGCTGCCCTATGACCCAGCAATTGCACTCCTGGTTATTTACCCCAAAGATACAGATGCAGTGAAATGAAGGGGCACATGCTCCCCAATGTTCATAGTAGCAATGTCCACAAGAGTCAAACTGGGGAAGGAGCTGAGATGTCCTTCAACAGAGGAATAGATATAGAAGGTACGGTACATACATACCATAGAATTTTACTCAGCCATCACAAGGGATGAATGCCCACCATTTGCATTGACATGGATGCAACTGGAGGGTGTTATACTAAATGAAATCATTCAAGCAGAGAACAATAATTATATGGTGTCACTCATATGTGGAACACAAGGATCGTGTGAAGGACCACTGGGGAAGGGAGGGAAAACTAAATGGGAAGAAATCAGAGAGGGAGACAAATCATGAGAGACTCTTAATCATAGGAAACAAACTGGAAGAGAAGTAGTTTGGGGGCAGGGTAGTGGGTGATGGGTATTAAGGAGGGAACATGTGGAAATGAGCCCTGGGTGTTACATGCAACTAATGAACCATTGACCATTATATCAGAAATTATACCTGCCTAACTGAACTTAAAAATGTAAAAAACTTGGGGTGCCTGGGTGGCTTAGTGGGTTAAAGCCTCTGCCTTCGACTCGGATCATAATCTCAGGGTCCTGGGATCGAGCCCCGCATTGGGCTCTCTACTCAGTGGGGAGCCTGCTTCCCTTCCTCTCTCTCTCTCTCTGCCTGCCTCTCTGCCTACTTGTGATCTCTGTCAAATAAATAAAATCTTTTTTAAAAAATGTGAAAAACTTCAAAAAAAAAAAAACTTGAGCTATTACAAGGAATATCACAAAATTACAAAGGATTGTTAGAGGGTATTATGAGCAAGTAGAGTCCAACACCTTGGACAACCTAGAAGAAGTGGATAAGTTCCTAACAACAACCTAGAATGAACTGTGAAAGGGAAAAAAATCTGAAAAGACTGATCACTAGTAAAAAGATTGATTTAATAATCAAATCCTCCCAGGAAACAAATGCCCAAGACCAGACAGTTTCCAGATGGTAGAAGAAGAATTAATATCAACCCTTCCCAAACTGTTTTTTAAAAAGGAGAGAAGGGCATATGCCCAAACTCATTTTATGAAGGCAGCATTACCCTGCTACCAAAACAAGACAAGGATGATACAAGAAAAGGAAAGGCCAATATCCCTCATGAACAGAGATGCAAAAAATCCTCAACAAATTAACAGCAACATCAATTCAACGAGAATCACACAACATGATCCAGTGGGATTTATTCCAGGGATGCAAGAATGATTCCACATCTGCACATCCACCAATAGCATACATTATCTTAACAAAGTAAAAGATAAAAATCCTAGGATTGTTACAATAGATGCAGAAAGAACACTTGACAAGATTCAATATGCATTTATGGTAAAGACTCTAAACCCTCTGGGTACTGAGGGAACACACCTCAACCAAACAGAGGCCCTATATGAAAAGCCCACAGCTGGCATTATACTCAAGGGTGAAATGCTGAAAATGTTCCCACTACCAGCAAGAACAAGATAAAGATGCTCACTCTTACCACTTTCATTCATCATCGTATTGAAAGCCCTCACATAGTGAGTTAAACAAAACAAAAAAGATATGAAATCTAAAAAGGAAAAGAAAATGGTCACTATTTGCAGGTGACATACTATATGTAGAAAACCCTAAGCAGTCCACAAAAATAAATAAATAGTCTTATTAACAAATAAATCTGAATAAATTAGAATAAATAAATTCAGTAAAGCTGCAGGATACATACTGATTTTGTATCAATATACAGAGACATGTTGTATTTATTTTTTTTTTAAGAATATATGTGTTTGACACAGAGAGAGAGAGAGAGAGAGCATAGCAAGGGGTGCAGCAGAGAGTCAGGGAAAAGCAGACGCCCTGCTGAGCAGGGAGCCCAATACCGGACTTATCCCCAGAACCCCAGGATCATGACCCAACCTGAAGGCAGACACTTAATTGATTGAGCCACCCAAGTGCCCCAGCTTGCATTTCTATCTACTGATGACCAAGTTTCACAAAGAGAAATTAAATTAAATTAAAGCAATTTCATTGACAATTGCATCAAGCAAAAAAAATCTAGGAATAAAGTAACCAAGAATGAGAGGGACCTGGTATACTGAAAACATGGTGTAAAAGGAAGGAAAAATATGTGTGTGTTGGTGGGTGAATGTATGGGCCAAAGATTTGGAAGATGACACAAATAAATGGAAGCATACACCATGCTCATTAACTGGAAAAGTTAATAATCTTAACATTTCCACCCTACCCAAAGCAATCTGGAGAAAGAAGGAGAGAGAGAGAGAGAGTCCATGATAGCCACCACTCTTTGAGAAGGGGCCCAAGATGCAGCACAACTAGGGAGAACCCCTTTCCTCCCCCAGGAGGAGTGGTGCCTGAGCATGCTGCAGGAGTCTGCTGGGTTTGGAGACTCCAGACTTGGTGGTGTGCCAGAGACAGAAATGCTTGTTCACAGGACAGGTAAGCACAGAGTGCAGACAGAGACCAGGGAAACACAAAGGATTAACCACTTTTCCATGAGGGCACACTGAGGAGTCACTCTCAGCTTCGGGGCCAGGGATAGGGAGGCTGCCATGTTCATTCTCAGCCCAAAAGATTGGGATCATTCCCTGCATATTTTCAGACCACAATGCTTTGAAAATGAAATTGAATCACAAGAGGAAAGGTGGAAAGAACTCAAATACATGGAGGCTAGAGACCATCCTACTAAAGAATGTATGGGTCAACCAGTCAATTCAAGATAAATTTTTAAAATTTCTACAAGGTAGAATGAAAACACAGGAGATTCTACAGGAGAATGAAATTCTACAGGAGAATGAAAACACAACCATTCAGTATCTTTGGGATGCAGCAAAGGCAGTCCCAGGAAGGAAGTATATAGCACTACAAGTCTTTCTCAAGAACCAATAAAAGTCTCAAATACACAACCTAATGCCACACCTTAAGGAGCTGGAAAAAGAGGAGCACAGAAAGCCTAAACCCAAAAGGAGAAGAGAAATAATAAAAATTAGAGCAGAAATCAATGAAGTAGAAACCAAAAGAATAGTAGAACAGATCAATGAATCTAGGAGCTGCTTCTTTGAGAGAATTAATAAGATTGATACACCCCTGTTCAGATTTCTCAAAAGAACACAGAGAGGACTCAAATAAATAAAATCATGAATCAAGAAGGAGAGATCACACTCAATACCAAGGAAATACAAACAAGTATAAGAACATAGGATGCCAACTCTATGTCAACCAATCAGGCAGTCTTGAAAAACTGGATGCATTCCCAGAAACATAGAAATGAACAAAACTGAACCGGGAAGAAAAGGAAATCTGAAGAGACTCATCATCAGCAATGAAATTGAAGCAATCATCAAAAATCCTCCACGAAACAAGAGCCAAGCGCCAGATGGCTTCCCAGGGGAATTCTACCAAACATTAAAGAAGATTTAATAGCTCTTCTTCTGAAACTTTTCCAAAAAATAGAACTGGAAGGAAAACTTCCAAACCCTTTTGATAAGACCAACATTATCTCAATCCCAAAACCAGACAAAGACCCCACCTAAAAGGAGAATTACAGACAACTATCCCTGATGAATATGGATGCAAAAATTCTCACCAACATACTAGCCAATAAGATACAACAGCCCCAGGA
The DNA here is from genome assembly GCF_922984935.1 of Meles meles. Classification (NCBI taxonomy): domain Eukaryota; kingdom Metazoa; phylum Chordata; class Mammalia; order Carnivora; family Mustelidae; genus Meles; species Meles meles. The sequence goes on from NC_060072.1 coordinate 64,493,656, forward strand.
CACCTGGGTGGCTCAGTGGGTTAAAGCCTCTGCCTCCCACACAAGTCGCGATCCCAGGGTCCTGGAATCGAGCCCCACATCGGGCTCTCTGCTCAGCAGGGAGCCTGCTTCCCTCTCTCTCTGCCTGCCTCTCTGCCTACTTGTGATCTCTGTCAAATAAATAAATAAAATCTTTAAAAAAAAATAAAAAGATACAATAGCCCCTTAAAAGGATGATTCACCATGACCAAAATGAATTTATTCCTGGGCTGCAAGGGTGGTTTGACAACCGCAAATCAATCAATGGAATCCACTACCTTAATAGAAGAAAGAATAAGAATCACAGGCTCCTCTCAAAAGATGCAGAAAAAGCATTTGACAAATTAATTCATCCCATCTTGATCCAAACTCTTCCTCCACATCATAAACGCCATCTATGGGAAACCCAGAGACTATTATTCCCAATGGGGAAAAACTGAAAGCTTTTCCCTTCAGGTCAGGAACACGACAGGGATGCCCATTCTTAACACTATTGTTCAACGTAATACTGAATTCTTATCGTCAGCCATCAGACAACAAAAAGAAAGAAAAGGCATCTGAATCAGCAAAAAAGAAGTAAAACTCTCACTCTTTGCAGACAATAGGATATTTTCTGTGGAAAACACAAAAGACTTCACCCCAAAATTGCTAGAACTCATCCAGGAGTTCTCAAAAGTGGCAGGATATAAAATCAATACACAGAAATCGCTTGCATTTGTCTGAAGCAACAATGTAACAGAAGAAAGAGAAATTACGGAGTCCATCTCATGTATAATCGTACCCCAAACAATAAGATACTTAGGACTCCAGCTAACCAAAAAGGCAAAGGATTTATACTCAGAAAACCATACCATAGTCATGAGCAAAATTGAGGAAGATACAAAGAAATGGAAAAGCGTTCCATGGTCATGGACTGGAAGAACAAATATTGTGAAAATGTTTATGCTGCCCAGAACAATCCACAGATTCAATGCGATCCCTATTCAAAATACCATCCACATTTTTCACAGAACTGGAATGAATAATCCCCAAATTTGTATGGAAGCAGAAGAGACCCCAAATAGCCAAAGGGAAGTTGAAAAAGAAAACCAACACTGCTGGCAACGCAATGCAAATTTCAAGCTCTATCACAAAGCTGTAACACCAAGATAGTATGATCCTGGCACAAAAACAGACACACAGATCAATGGAAGAGAATAGAGAAACCACAAATGGACCCTCAGCTCTAGGGTCAACTAATGTTCCTCAAAGCAGGAAAGAATATCCAATGGAGAAAAAAAAGTATCTTCAATAAATGGTGCTGGGAACATGGGATAACCATATGCAGAAGAACGAAACTGGACCATTTCCTTATACCATACACAAAAAATGGACACCAAGTGGATGAAAGACCTCAATGTGAGACAGGAATTCATCCAAGTCCTTGAGGAGAACAGAGGCAGCAACCTCTTTGACCTCAGCCACAGCAACTTCTTGCTATACACTGTCTCCAAAGACAAGAGAAACAAAAGCAAAAATGAACTTCATCAAGATAGCAAACTTTTACACAGCAAAGAAAACAGTCAACAAAACCAAAAGACAACAAAAACAATGAGAGAAGATATTTTCAAATGACATATCAGATAAAGGGCTCATATCCAAAATCTATAAAGAAATTACCAAACTCAACACCCACAGAAAAAATAATCCAATCAAGAGAAAGTGTCAAAAACAAGAACAGACATTTCTCCAAAGAAGACATCCAAATGGCCAACAGACACTTAAAGTGCTCAATATCCCTCAGTATTAGGAAAATACAAATCAAATCCATAATGAGATACCACCTGACACAGAATGGTTTACACCTTACAGTCAGAATGGCTAAAAGGAACAAGTCAGGAAATGACAGGTGTTGATGAAGATGTAGAGAAAGGGGAAACCTTTATACTGCTGGTGGGAATGCAAGCTGGTGCAGCCACCCTGGAAAACAGTGTGGAGGTTCCTCAAGAAGGTGAAAATAGACCTGCCCTACAACCCTGCAATTGCGCTGCTGGGTATTTTCCCCAAAGATACAAGTGTCGTGATCTGAAGGGTCACCTGCACCCAATGTCTATAGCAGCAATGCCCACAAGAGCCAGAGTATGCAAAGAGCCCAGACATCCATCGACAGATGAGCAGATCTATATGGATATATATACCATTGAGTATTATGCAGCCATCAAAAACTGAAATCTTGCCATTTACAATGACATGGATGGAATCATAGTGGAAGAGAAAAAAAAAAAAAGGAAGATGAGGGGCACCTGGTTGCTTCAGTGGGTTAAAGCCTCTGCCTTCAGCTCAGGTCATGATCCCAGAGTTCTGGGATCAAGCCCCATATCGGGCTCTCTGCTCAGCAGGGAGCCTGCTTCCTCCTCTCTCTCTGCCTGCCTCTCGGCCTACTTGTGATCTCTGTCTCTCAAATGAATAAATAAAATCTTTTAAAAAAAGGAGGGGGATAAAACCAGAGAGGGAGTCAGCACAAAAGAGACACTTAATCTCAGGAAACAAACTGAGGGTTTCTGAAGGAGAGGGAATGGGGTGTCTGGGTGATGGGCATGGGGAGGGTATGTGCTGTGGTGAGCACTGTGTGGTGTGTAAAGCAGAAGGATCCCACCTGTACCCCGGAAACAAATAACACATTATATGATCATAATAAAAAAGAAATGAAAGAGCCCGACCTGGGCCCAATTCCAGGACCTTGGGATCATGACCTGAGCTGAAGGCAGATCCTTAATGAACTGAGCCACCCAGATATTCCAATAGCCCATTTCTTTTTAATGCTGAAATTTTCTAGATATACCACAGTTTATCCACTTACCTACTAAAGGGCATCTTGATTGTTTTCAAGTTTTGGCAATTATGAATAAAGTTACTATAGATTAAAAAAAGTGAAAGAAAAACATTTAGAATACAAATGTAAACTATGTAAAAATAAATAGATAATATCATTGGTAAGAAAGAAAGAGAGAGAGAAAGAAAAGATAGGTAGAAACCTCACGAACTAACCCACAGATGTATGTCTTAATTTATGACATAGCAGAAAATATACAATGGGGAAAGGACTGTCTCTTCAGTGAATGGTACTGGGAAATTTAGGCACTAAATGTGGAAGAATGTGACTGGATCACTTTCTTACACCGCACATACAAACTATGAATGGATGAATGACTTGAACATAAGAACTGAATCCATAAGCCTCCAAAAAGAAAACACAGGTAGTAAGTTTCTCCCTACTGCTTTTGGGGAAGAGACTTACATCAGACACCAAAAGCAAAGGCAACAAAAGCAAAAATAAATGTGGAAAGACATCAAACTGAAATTTCTGCATGACAAAAGAAACCATCAAAACCTTAAAGGCAACCTCCCCAAGGAGAAAATATATCTGCACATCCTATGTGTGAGAAGAGGCAAATATCCAAAATACACAAAATGTTCCTTCAAATCCAAACAAAAACTCAATTAAAACTGAGGAGTGGGCACCTGGGTGGCTCAGTGGGTTAAAGCCTCTGCCTTCCGCTCAGGTCATGATCCCGGAGTCCTGGGATCAAGCCCCACATCGGGCTCTCTGCTCTGTGGGGAGCCTGCTTCCTCCTCTCTCTCTGCCTGCCTCTCTGCCTAGTTTTGATTTCTCTTTGGCAAATAAATATTTAAAAAAACTGAGGAGTTTATGTGAATAGACACTTTCCAAAGATGGCATACATGTAGACAACAGACACAGAGAAAGTTGTTCAACATCACTAATTGTCATCAGGGAAACAGAAGTCAGAACCGCAATCAGCTATCACCTCACAAGTGTGGAAACAGCAATCATCCCAGAGACAGACACCAGGTGTGGTCAAGGGTGTGTACACAAGGGGACTCTGTGCACTGTTGGTGGGAATGGAAATTGGTGCAGCCACCGTGACAAACGCTGTGGAGGTTCCAGGAAAAATTAACAGAACTACCTCATGACCTGGTAATTGCTCTACTGAGTATTTCTTTGGAGAACACAGAAACACTCCCTCCAAAGGAGAGATGCACTCCCATGTTCACTGCAGCATTATTCACAATAACCAGACATGGGAACAGTGACATTGGGAGCATTATGCTAAGTAACTCAGATACAGAAAGACAAACACCAGAGGCTCTCACAGACATTCCACATGGAAAAAAATACTGACCACATAGGTAATGAGAACAGATGGGTGGTTGCCAGATTCGGGCATGGTGGAGGGAAATGGTTGAAGGTAGTCAAAGGTGCCATGTTTGAGTGATAAAATCCACAAGTCGTGGAATGTTCTGTGCAGCATGGAGGCAGAAAGCTAACCCTGCAGGATGGAATACAGGCTCCCCTGCTACTTGAAAGTACAGTGTTCCTAGGAAACCTTTCACAGCAGAATGACATGAACAGAAAAAGGAATGACCATGCATTTCTACAGAGAAATGAGTGAGCATGCTCAGACACCAAAGGCTCCTTCTCTTTGGCTGTTCTTAGGCCTCAGGACACAACATCCTAACGGATCCCCAAAATAAATAGAGATAAAGCACAGCAGATGCTCACAGACACAATTCAAAGTGCTGGTGGCTGGACACACAGAGCAGCGCCCAGGGAGGAGCTGGCTGGGGTGCACGCCGCCTCTATGGTGGTTCCCCACAAAACAGATGCTGAGCGCAATGTCCACTTTTTTACTTTTTTTCAGAAGAGAGAAATCCTCTTCAGGTTTCTTCCTGTTACTGAAGCTGGGTAATAACATAGATCTTTCAAAAAACCCAAGTGTCTTACCATGAACTTTGAGATAAGTGGGGAAGACTTATACTGGAATGTTGCTGAGGGGGTAGAATTTCAGAGTTCTCCCAGACACAAACATCAGCAGGTCCACTGTGAAAGGCACCTTTATCAGCAGGTGGAACACGGACTACTTCCTGCCCCCAGAAACCTCCTCCTTTGTCTCGCTCGGGACAACACACAAGAGCTCGGACTTATCTCAATTTTAGTATATGTGCTGCCAAAGTGAGCACTTGGACTTACCTCAATTCCTCCTTTCTCCCATTCCCAATATCAAACCCATCAGCAAACCCTGTTAACTCCATCTTCAGTAGGTATCCAGAATGGCACTAACCCCTCCTTCCAAGGCTGCCTGTCTGGTCCACACTGGAGCCCATCTCTTGCCTGACTTCCTGGAAAAGTTTCATCATTGACTTCCCTTGCCCATCCTCAATGCTGCATCCTCTGTTCTCAACACTCTAGCCAGGATGGCCCAGTGAAACAGGGTCCCATGGGGCCATAGCCCTGACATGGCTTTCTGTCACCCTACTGTCACCTCCCTAAGGTCATGTCCTAAGCTATTTCCTATGGCCACAGGGCTTGCTGCTACTGGACATATGTGGTACGCTCCTAACCCAGGGCTTTTGCACATGCTTTCCCTTCCATTTAGAAGGCTCTTGGTGTGATATCATTCACCTTCTTTTGAACTTGACTCAAGCATCACCTTCCTAGTGAAGACTCACCTAGCCCCCATGTGAATAGCAAGCATCACTGCCACCCCCCCTTCAGCACCCCAGCCCTGTATACTGCTTTCTATTTCCAGACCAGTTATCACAGTCACAAGGCCATCTTGACAAGAGGAAATGTAGCCCTACTCGGATGGTTTCATCACGGACTCCCACAGATTCCCTACTCCAGAGCCCTAGGGTAAAAGGTGACCAGAGCTCTTGCACAGCCAGGATGCCCAGAACAATGGGTCCCCCTCTGGCACCCTGAAGACCATCAGGAAAATAAGCTATAAAAGGAATCCACTTGCACATGAAACCTGAAACCAGACACCTTCCTTGATTCCAGGTGTGCACACACACATTCTCCCCCTGCCTGATGTGCTCATCTGAGAAAGTTGAGCAGAGAACCGTCCCAGGGTCCTAATCTCCCTCTGGCCCAGGTCGTGGGAAACAGACATCTCTCCTCCCTGCATCAGCCAACTGTGACTGATGTCTGGCATCTTCCCATGCTGGGGCAGAATGGTGCACCTGTCCCTCTCTCCTGGGACGTCATCACAAACCAGGCTCTGCTGCACACTTTTCAGGAAGGAATCTGCAGCTGCAGAAGCAGCAGCACACAGCAGCAGACCTCCCAGGTTCGGTCTCAGTCTCGCACATCAGGCCCCATGTGAACTAGAGCTTCAAGGAGACTGGTGTGCCATGTGGCCTTGGAACCTCATGGCAGGAGCTGAGATTTCAGTTCCAAATGAAAACCGTCCTCCTCCACACAGCACAGGAAAGTGGAGAATTTTTTCAGTGGTGTGGCTCTGGAAGAAGTGCTTCTGCTGGCTGAATTCGCAGACACCAGGCAGAGGATACCAACCGTGCCTCGTCTCAGGAAGCAAGGGGCACACTGGGCGAGAATCCATAATGCTGCCTGTGGGCTGCTTCCTACCAAGCCCCTGCTGAGATGAGGGCTGGAGAACCAAACAGGAAGCAAGTTTCCTATCACGTCTGCAGCAGGAGGGCTGGCTGGGGAACAGAGTCCTATCCCTGGAGCAAGCTGACCTGTGCGTCAAGAGTGAAGGCCTACCACCACGGCCTCACAGTCTCCCAGCTCTCTGATCTGACTCCCCTGCCAGGCTCACACCTGGTTTGACCCACACCTGCTAACATGGTGACTCCTAAGACCCAGAGACTGTTTTCCTCCCCAGCCCAATGCTGCTCACAGAGTAGCCAACTCCAGGCTCAGAAACGTGTTCAGCGTTATCTCTGGAATTCCCTGGGTTTGTCTACACTGGCCCACCCAGGTGTCCCTTCCAGATCATTCCTCCAGTGCCCTAGGGTTTCAAGCCACCTTCAAGCTGCCCTTTAAAAGGCAGGAATGGGCCCATTTAGGCAGACCAGTTGAGTGACTCTGTGTGCGGGAAACTCAGACCACATCCTCCCTGAACAGCAACGCTTCCAATTCCAAGCTGCAAACCCTCACTCACTGGGCATGGAGCACCACGTCAGCATGAACACTGCTCTTTCAAATCTCTTGTCTTCCATTCCTTCAAATCAGAAAGCAAGCTCCAGCCACCACTCTATTTTCCCTTCAGAGAAGTAAGGAAAACGATAGAATAAAACACTACATGAGCACAGCACACTTCTATCCAAATAGAATTCCGTGTTCTTTCTCAAACAGGCTGCCCAACATTGCCCATACTAATGAGAGGCACCACAAGTTCAGTCCTCATAGATATAGTTGACCTGTGGTTTTCCTTTTGATATTTGGATCTGAAGTCAATGTCTTGATTTGTTTCTTAAAATAAGAATAATGACATGGTCATGTAAAGGTCTAGGTCTCCATAACCAGACAACATGGGTCTGGTTCAGATAAGGATGAAGACACAACCTCTTCCCAGGAAGCAAAGCCCATGCCCTCAGGGATCCTGACACACCTCACAGGTGATGAGTTCCTTTGCTCCCTGGAGCAGCCGGAGTGCAAAAGATGCAGGCCCCCTCCAGGGCTCATTCTGTTTTCTTCATCACTTCCCCAGTTCTAGTCCCAAGGGACTCGCTGGGTCAGGTTTCAGAGCCCAGGATGGGCCACCAAATAAGTATCCCCCACCACCCCGCCAGGGAGGGGTAGATGTTGTCTGGGAGCACAATAAGTCCCTCCCTGAGCTACTCAACAACCTGCACTCCTTTTCCATGTGTCCCCACAAAGTCCACTGAGCCCTGTTAGAGCCCCACCCTGTGCTTTACTGCAAAAAATATTTTCTAATATTGGAATGTGGTTCACGGAAGAGAAAAACATGAACACCCACAAAGAATTCTTTCAATATTTCAGGAGATTTGTTTCCCATTGTTTAATTAAAACAGGAAATAAAAATGCACAGATAGCCCCTTCTACCAGCAGGTACCACTCACTGTGGTGACTTAGAGAAGAGCTGGAAATACAAGAGGAACAGATGTTCTGATGATCCGTCATTTCATCATCTAGTTGTGCAGCTTCACACACAATCAAAGAAAGAAGCCCAACCCAACGTCTTGGCCTGGCAACATGGAGAAGTCTGAACTGGAGGGACAGGGACAGACAAAGATCTCATGTGTGTTGGCTGAGGCCAGTGGCAAAGAAGAAGGGGTCCTGCCAGCTCTCCACCCCGGCCTCACCTGTCCTCAGCCAGGAACCTGCTCACAGCCCTGACCTGTGACAACTGTCACACGGGAGACACACAGCTACCCCTAGAGCCAGCCCTGCCCACACCCTCCCGCAGAATACACTCCACTCTCCTCTGGGACCCCTGTCAGCTCTAGGCAGACCTGGAACTCCCCTGTCTGCTGCAAAGCTCCAGGATTCCCTCCTCTTGTCAAAATTACATTGGCCCAAGTGTGTCATATTTCTCTTAACTCACCTTCCTACCTAGGCAAACTGTAAGTCACATATCAAGGGAACATGAACATGCTCTGAGATCTGAGTCTTTCACTGTAGACTTCTGAGGACTCCTTGTGCAATAAAATACCATAGCCTATGACTGGGTTATAGAGCTATTATTTACAGAATAATACAGCCCAAATCACGTCATTGTTAGCTGCTCTTCACTAGCCCCAAAGTTCCTGTATAAAAAGCCTTTCCATAGATATTACCTTCCAGCAATTTCATGAAGAGAAACAAACTCTGTGGGATAACCTGACTCACCCAGCATCAGGCAAGCAGTTCTGGAATTCACCCCAGGGTGAAGTCCGCCAAGCCCCTTGAGGCCACCAGTGTGCCTCTATCCAGGAGAACTCCCAAAGACTCTCCTTTTGACTCCACCACCAAAGAAACTACAGAGAAAGCATGGTACATCAAAATATCTAGATGATACATTTAGTCAAACTAGAAAGTCAAGTTTTAAATGATAAAAGCCCACTTTGAATAATTTTGAATTTTCCCTCTATCTTAATTGGAACTCTTATGATGAAAACGCTAATCAGTTATGAAACGTCACCTTTGACAAATGACAAGACATCATCCGTGTCTCTCTCTGGCCACAAAAAGCCCACCTACCCCTAGATGTTGGCCTTAGGACCATACCCCAGGCCCAAGTGAATAAACGCCGTTAGAGTAAGGATCAAATTATATGTTAAAAACACACTTTGTTTTACTCTTTGTTAAAAAGAGTAAATCTCGTCTTCCTTCTCTGATACAAGTGATTTCCTGGGAAAAAGGTGTTCAGATCACATTTTGTAAGCAGTAAATGAACAGAGAGAATGGTATTCCCTGCAATGCTCTACCTGCACGGACACTAAGTAACTGGCACCAAAGCCAGAATGCTGACAGCTGCTTCAGTTTTACTTTGTGGCTCAACTAGAGAAAAGACAAAAGCCCAGGAGGTTTTGGTTAAAAAGAAGTCTTACCTCCAGTCCTGTCAATAAGTGACATTGCGCCCAATGTACCTGCTGCTTTCTCGAAACACTGACATTCTGTGACAAGCTGCATGACTGACTCAGACACTGTTGTTCAAAATGCTGGGTCTCGTGGAGCCCAATCAGAGAAGTGTTGTCAGGTGGGGATGAGAAGGCCCCTTTGACCTAAGGCCAGCACACCTGCTTCTGTTCCTGGGAGAAGGGAAAACACATGCTTGTTTGTTTTCTTCTTTCTTTTTTTGGAAACATATACTTGTTTCTTAAGTAGTAATTATCAACATTCTAAAGTAGACCAAAACTTTGTCTTTTTTGGAAAAGAGAAATTATCCTTTCAAAGGAACACCTCAACTCACCTGTTCCTCATGCAACTTGAGTGGGGTCTGGTTTCCTCCAGCTTCCAAGCCCTCACCTGGAAGATGTTCCTGACAGCCCATTACCACAATCCCCTGGGACATGGGGCACAGTGTTAAAATTGGGGTATGGCTCTGGGGCTGTTATCACCACACATGTTGGGGGGGGGCTGGGGGAGACAGGAACCTGGAGGACCCTCCAGCAGGATCCTGAAAGCCCATTACCACCATCCCTGGGGAACATGGGGGACAATACTAAAGCTGGGGGATAGCTCTGGGCTTGTTAGAGCCACACCTGTGCCTGGGGGGACAGGAACCTGGAGGACCCTCCACACATCCCTGACAGCCCATTACCACCAACCCCGTGGACAGGGCACAAAATGTTGAAGCTGCGAAACTGTTCTGGGGCTTGTTAGCGCACATCTCTGAGGGGAGGGGAACAGGGAACACCCTGCTGAACTCGGGGTGCTGCTCAAGGTCCATTACCTACACTGTGCCAGGGGACAGGAGGCACCCCACTGAAGCTGGGGACTGTGGGCTGTCTTTACATATACTCTTCCTGGGGAACAGAGGAAACCCTGAAATGTCTTCAACCCACCCCACAAAAGCTTGGGTGAGCGGGCGCCCTGGTGTCCAGGGTTCTGGGGGAGAGCGCCAATTGATGGACATCGGGCAGAAGAGACTTTCAAGGGAAAAAGAAAACCCATCTGAGTCCCCACAATGAACTCGCTTCAGGCACCCTTCGAGGCCCCTATCACCGGGACCCCCACACCAGCGCACAGCCCGCACTCACCGAAGCAGAACAGCCGCCCAGGATCTCTCCCAGTTCCCCTGTACCTGCTTCGGCTCCGCAAGCTGAGCCAGCTCTGGGTCCGCCCACAGAGGACATAGCTCCACCCCCATATGCTCATCAGTCAGGGAGGGTAGTGACCTGAGCCCATTGGATGCCGCATCTGCCTGTACCAGGCAACCCGCCCTTATATAGGCACCTCCGCGCTTTTGCCCGCACACTCCCGGAGGCAACGCCTCCTCGCTGGAACACCTAGCTCCGCAGGGCAGCCATGGGCGGGTCGTGGACAGGGCCCCCCTCCCGCAGACGGCTGGTCCCTTTTGGAGATCCCTCTGGCTGCAGACCACCCTTAGAACCCCGCCCCTTCCGTTCCTGCACCAGCCCTGCCTGTGGAGCTGTTCCTGGCTCCCAGCAAGGTCTGCTGCTCTCAGACCTTCCCAGGCTTGGGCTTTAGGAAATGCAATGGTTGGGGCACCTGGGTGGCTCTGTCATTAAGCGCCTTCAGCTCAGGTCATGATCCCAGGGTACTCTGATCAAGCCCGGGATCTGGCTCCCGGCTCAGCAGGAGGCCTGCTTCTCCCACTCCCACTCCCCCTGCTTGTGTTCCCTCTCTCACTGTATCTCTGTCAAATAATAAATAGAATCTTAGAAAGAAAAAAAAAGGAAATGCAATGGTTTCCCACATTTCCAAGGCAATTTTAAGACCCAAAACGTAATGCTCTAAGCAGGAGGAGATTCACCTTCTGGTCTCACCTGGTGGAGTGGATAGTGCTTCTCAGAACTTCCGAGCAGCCTTCTAGGATGAGCCCATTTGTGCTGGACTATATATTCATATGCTTGGTTCTGCAGGGAAGCTCCAGGATGAAGAACAACCGCCCTTCTGTGCTGTTGGAGTGGTGAACCAGGAACATTGATTTTTCACTTAAAAAGAAAACATATTGTTATTGTCAACGCTAAAGGAACAAACCCCTTTAAACATTTTAGAGAGAAAAGAAGAGAGCTTTATTCAAACCCAAGTCAAGACAGCTGCCTGGGAGACACAATCTTCACAAGGAGGGGAGTGCTCATGGGGAGGAACATTTGGGGCAGGTTTCTATATTCGTTCTGTTTTGTTTTACATACACAGTGACACATCATCATGATGAAGAACATGTTCTTCGAAGAAAGTTACAGACTTTTTCTTATGTTTTCAGTACATGCAAGTCAGTATGACTTAAATCTTATGGGAGCAAGAGAGGTCCTTTTGTTTTTCTTATCTTTATGTTTGCAATAGCATTTTTTTGGTTCTCTTTTTCTTCCCGAAGGAGATGTACAACATGTGCTTGGGACAGAAATAGGGCCCATGCTCTGAGGTTTTGTCCAGTCATTTTAAGCTTGGTAAAATGTTAAAGGATAGCTTCCCTGGGAGCCCAGGATCAGGGCCCACGGATGGTAAAAGACAAAAATTTCAATTACCATTCTAATCACTACTAAAGAGAGGAACTTGAGACAAAAGTACCTTTAACAGTCCTACTGAGAAATCAAAATGATGCCTACAGAAGGCTACCTGTTCCATGGTCAACACAGGTAACAGAGGTGTTCACAGAAGCTGGGATCATCCCTTTCTCCTGCCCAAATCTCTGAAGCACACAAATAATTTAAAGTCAGAATTTTAGGGGTGCCTGGGTGGCTCGGTGGGTTAGGCCTCCAGCTCAGGTCATGATCCCAGGGTCCTGGGATTGAGCCCCGCATTGGGCTTTCTGCTCGGCAGGGAGCCTGCTTCCCTTCCTCTCTCTCTGCCTGCCTCTCTGCCTACTTGTGATCTCTGTCTGTCAAATAAATAAAATCCTTTAAAAAATTTAAAAAATAAAAAAAAATAAAGTCAGAATTTTAGAACCTCCCAACAACTTAGAGATGTCTGACACCACTTGCTTGGACTACAGAATAAAACAGAGTTGTTCATTGTCACAACACTAATTGAAACATAAAGTCCCCTTAAAGCTTGGATACACTGTCTTAGTTCTTTCCCTGCAGATTTCGACTATGTAAGTCATAGTCATACCATATAAACACTACAATGGTTGGGAAGTAAGTAATCGCGGGTAAGGGAATAGTTTAGTGAAGTTTATAAGCATTGTCTCGCTTTGTAGAAGAGGCTAAGCTAAGTGTTTTTATTTTTTTATTTTTTTTTGCACCTTTCCATTTTATTTATTTTTTCAGCGTAACAGTATTCATTCTTTTTGCACAACACCCAGTGCTCCATGCAAAACGTGCCCTCCCCATTACCCACCACCTGTTCCCCCAACCTCCCACCCCTGACCCTTCAAAACCCTCAGGTTGTTTTTCAGAGTCCATAGTCTCTTATGGTTCGCCTCCCCTCCCCAATGTCCATAGCCCGCTCCCCCTCTCCCAATCCCACCTCCCCCCAGCAACCCCCAGTTTGTTTTGTGAGATTAAGAGTCATTTATGGTTTGTCTCCCTCCCAATCCCATCTTGTTTCATTGATTCTTCTCCTATCCCCCTACCCCCCCATGTTGCTTCTCCATGTCCTCATATCAGGGAGATCATATGATAGTTGTCTTTCTCCGATTGACTTATTTCACTAAGCATGATACGCTCTAGTTCCATCCACATCGTCGCAAATGGCAAGATTTCATTTCTTTTGATGGCTGCATAGTATTCCATTGTGTATATATACCACATCTTCTTTATCCATTCATCTGTTGATGGACATCTAGGTTCTTTCCATAGTCTGGCTATTGTAGACATTGCTGCTATAAACATTCGGGTACACGTGCCCCTTCGGATCACTATGTTTGTATCTTTAGGGTAAATACCCAGTAGTGCAATTGCTGGGTCATAGGGTAGTTCTATTTTCAACATTTTGAGGAACCTCCATGCTGTTTTCCAGAGTGGTTGCACCAGCTTGCATTCCCACCAACAGTGGAGGAGGGTTCCCCTTTCTCCACATCCTCGCCAGCATCTGTCATTTCCTGACTTGTTAATTTTAGCCATTCTGACTGGTGTGAGGTGATATCTCATTGTGGTTTTGATTTGTATTTCCCTGATGCCGAGTGACGTGGAGCACTTTTTCATGTGTCTGTTGGCCATCTGGATGTCTTCTTTGCAGAAATGTCTGTTCATGTCCTCTGCCCATTTCTTGATTGGATTGTTTGTTCTTTGGGTGTTGAGTTTGCTAAGTTCCTTATAGATTTTGGATACTAGCCCTTTATCTGATATGTCGTTTGCAAATATCTTCTCCCATTCTGTCAGCTGTCTTTTGGTTTTGTTAACTGTTTCCTTTGCTGTGCAAAAGCTTTTGATCTTGATGAAATCCCAATAGTTCATTTTTGCCCTTGCTTCCCTTGCCTTTGCCGTTGTTCCTAGGAAGATGTTGCTGCGGCTGAGGTCGAAGAGGTTGCTGCCTGCATTCTCCTCAAGGATTTTGATGGATTCCTTTCTCACATTGAGGTCCTTCATCCATTTGGAGTCTATTTTCGTGTGTGGTGTAAGGAAGTGGTCCAATTTCATTTTTCTGCATGTGGCTGTCCAATTTTCCCAGCACCATTTATTGAAGAGGCTGTCTTTTTTCCATTGGACATTCTTTCCTGCTTTGTCGAAGATTAGTTGGCCATAGAGTTGAGGGTCGATTTCTGGGCTCTCTATTCTGTTCCACTGATCTATGTGTCTGTTTTTGTGCCAGTACCATGCTGTCTTGATGATGACAGCTTTGTAATAGAGCTTGAAGTCCGCAATTGTGATGCCACCAACTTTGGCTTTGTTCTTCAATATTCCTTTGGCTATTCGAGGTCTTTTCTGGTTCCATATAAATTTTAGGATTATTTGTTCCATTTCTTTGAAAAAGAATGGATGGTATTTTGATAGGGATTGCATTAAATGTGTAGATTGCTTTAGGTAGCATAGACATTTTCACAATATTTATTCTTCCAATCCAGGAGCATGGCACATTTTTCCATTTCTTTGTGTCTTCCTCAATTTCTTTCATGAGTACTTTATAGTTTTCTGCATATAGATTCTTAGCCTCTTTGGTTAGGTTTATTCCTAGGTATCTTATAGTTTTGGGTGCAGTTGTAAATGGGATTGACTCCTTAATTTCTCTTTCTTCTGTCTTGTTGTTGGTGTACAGAAATGCAACTGATTTCTGTGCATCGATTTTATATCCTGACACTTTACTGAATTCCTGTACAAGTTCTAGCAGTTTTGGAGTGGAGTCTTTTGGGTTTTCCACATATAGTATCATATCATCTGCGAAGAGTGATAGTTTGACTTCTTCTTTACCAATTTGGATGCCTTTAATTTCTTTTTGTTGTCTGATTGCTGAGGCTAGGACTTCTAATACTATGTTGAATAGCAGTGGTGATAATGGACATCTCTGCCGTGTTCCTGACCTTAATGGAAAAGCTTTCAGTTTTTCTCCATTGAGAATTATATTTGCGGTGGGTTTTTCATAGATGGCTTTGATAATATTGAGGTATGTGCCCTCTATCCCTACACTTTGAAGAGTTTTGATCAGGAAGGGATGCTGTACTTTGTCAAATGCTTTTTCAGCATCTATTGAGAGTATCATATGGTTCTTGTTCTTTCTTTTATTAATGTGTTCTATCACATTGATTGATTTGCGGATGTTGAACCAACCCTGCAGCCCTGGAATAAATCCCACTTGATCGTGGTGAATAATCCTTTTAATGTACTGTTGAATCCTATTGGCTAGTATTTTGGCGAGAATTTTTGCGTCTGTGTTCATCAAGGATATTGGTCTGTAGTTCTCTTTTTTGGTGGGATCCTTGTCTGGTTTTGGGATCAAGGTGATGCTGGCCTCATAGAATGAGTTTGGAAGTTTTCCTTCCATTTCTATTTTTTGGAACAGTTTCAGGAGAATAGGAATGAGTTCTTCTTTAAATGTTTGGTAGAATTCCCCTGGGAAGCCGTCTGGCCCTGGGCTTTTGTTTGTTTGGAGATTTTTGATGACTGTTTCAATCTCCTTACTGGTTATGGGCCTGTTCAGGTTTTCTATTTCTTCCTGGTTCAGTTGTGGTAGTTTATATGTCTCTAGGAATGCATCCATTTCTTCCAGATTGTCCAATTTGTTGGCGTAGAGTTGCTCATAGTATGTTCTTATAATTGTCTGTATTTCTTTGGTGTTAGTTGTGATCTCTCCTCTTTCATTCATGATTTTATTGATTTGGGTCCTTTCTCTTTTCTTTTTGATGAGTCTGGCCAGGGGTTTATCAATCCTATTGATTCTTTCAAAGAACCAGCTCCTAGTTTCATTGATTTTTTCTATTGTTTTTTTGGTTTCTATTTCGTTGATTTCTGCTCTGATCTTTATGATTTCTCTTCTCCTGCTGGGTTTAGGGTTTCTTTCTTGTTCTTTCTCCAGCTCCTTTACGCGTAGGGTTAGGTTGTGTACTTGAGACCTTTCTTGTTTCTTGAGAAAGGCTTGTACCGCTATATATTTTCCTCTCAGGACTGCCTTTGCTGTGTCCCACAGATTTTGAACTGTTGTGTTTTCATTATCATTCGTTTCCATGAATTTTTTCAATTCTTCTTTAATTTCCTGGTTAGCCCATTCATTCTTTAGAAGGATGCTGTTTAGTCTCCATGTATTTGGGTTCTTTCCAGCTTTCCTCTTGTGATTGAGTTCTAGCTTCAGAGCATTGTGGTCTGAAAATATGCAGGGAATAATCCTAATCTTTTGATACCGGTTGAGACCTGATTTGTGACCCAGGATGTGATCTATTCTGGAGAAGGTTCCATGTGCACTAGAGAAGAATGTGTATTCTGTTGCTTTGGGATGAAATGTTCTGAATATATCTGTGATGTCCATCTGGTCCAGTGTGTCATTTAAGGCCTTTATTTCCTTGTTGATCTTTTGCTTGGATGATCTGTCCATTTCAGTGAGGGGAGTGTTAAAGTCCCCTACTATTATTGTATTATTATTGATGTGTTTCTTTGATTTTGTTATTAATTGGTTGATATAGTTGGCTGCTCCCATGTTAGGGGCATAGATATTTAAAATTGTTAGATCTTCTTGTTGGACAGACCCTTTGAGTAGGATATAGTGTCCTTCCTCATCTCTTATTATAGTCTTTGGCTTAAAATCTAATTGATCTGATATAAGGATTGCCACCCCAGCTTTCTTCTGATGCCCATTAGCATGGTAAATTGTTTTCCACCCCCTCACTTTCAATCTGGAGGTGTCTTCGCGTCTAAAATGAGTTTCTTGTAGGCAACATACTGATGGGTTTTGTTTTTTTATCCATTCTGATACCCTGTGTCTTTTGATTGGGGCATTTAGCCCATTAACATTCAGGGTAACTATTGAGAGATATGAATTTAGTGCCATTAGTAGCCTGTAAGGTGACTGTTACTGTATATTGTCTCTGTACCTTTCTGATCTACTACTTTTAGGCTCTCTCTTTGCTTAGAGGACCCCTTTCAATATTTCCTGTAGAGCTGGTTTGGTGTTTGCAAATTCTTTCAGTTTTTGTTTGTCCTGGAAGCTTTTGATCTCTCCTTCTATTTTCAATGATAGCCTAGCTGGATAGAGTATTCTTGGCTGCATGTTTTTGTTGTTTAGTGCTCTGAATATATCATGCCAGCTCTTTCTGGCCTGCCAGGTCTCTGTGGATAAGTCTGCTGCCAATCTAATATTTTTACCATTGTATGTTACAGATTTCTTTTCTCGGGCTGCTTTCAGGATTTTCTCTTTGTCACTAAGACTTGTAAATTTTACTATTAGGTGATGGGGTGTGGACCTATTCTTGTTGACTTTGAGGGGGGTTCTCTGCATCTCCTGGATTTTAATGCTTGTTCCCTTTGCCATATTAGGGAAATTCTCTCCAATGATTCTCTCCAATAGACCTTCTGCTCCCCTCTCTGTTTCTTCTTCTTCTGGAATCCCAATTATTCTAATGTTGTTTCGTCTTATGGTGTCACTTATCTCTCGAATTCTCCCCTCATGGTCCAGTAGCTGTTTGTCCCTCTTTTGCTCGGCTTCCTTATTCTCTGTCATTTGGTCTTCTATATCACTAATTCTTTCTTCTGCCTCATTTATCCTAGCAGTGAGAGCCTCCATTTTTGATTGCACCTCATTAATAGCTTTTTTTATTTCAACTTGGTTCGATTTTAGTTCTTTAATTTCTCCAGAAAGGGCTTTAATATCTCCAGAGAGGGTTTCTCTAATATCTTCCATGCCTTTTTCGAGCCCGGCTAGAATGTTCAGAATCGTCATTCTGAACTCTTGATCTGACATAGTACCAATGTCTGTGTTGATTAGGTCCCTAGCCTTCGGTACTGTCTCTTGTTCTTTTGTTTGTGGTGATTTTTTCCGCCTTGTCATTTTGTCCAGATAAGAGGATATGAAGGAGCAAATAAACTACTAATAGGGTGGCAAAGACCCCGGAAAAATGCGCTGTAACCAAATCAGAAGAGACCCCAAATTGTGGGGGGGAGAAAGGGGATAAAAAACAGGTTCTGAAAAAAAAAAGAAAAAAAAAAAGAAAAAAAAAAAGAAAAGAAAAGAAAAAAATTTAAAAAATAAAACAAAAAAATATAAAAAAGAAAGAAAAAATATATATATTTAGATGAACTAGTCAAAAAACGTTAAAAAAGAAAAGGGTAAAAGTTTTAAAAAAAATTAGCAGAAGAAGAAAAAAGAAAAAAGAAAAAAATTGGAAAAAGAAAAAAAAAATTGAAAAAAGAAAAAAAAATTGAAGTAGCCGCAAGACTAAAGAATCATGGGGAGAAAGCCATGAGTTCCTTGCTTTGCTTTCTCCTCCTCTGGAATTGCTCTGCTGTCTTAGGAATTGAATCTGCTTTCGCCTTGATAGATGAACTTCGTCCTGGCTGGATATTTTGTTGATCTTCTGGGGAAGGGGCCTGTTGTAGTGACTCTCAAGTGTCTTTGCCTGAGGCGGGATTGCACCGCCCTTACCGGCGGCCGGACTAAGTAATCGGCTCGGGTTCGCTTTTGGGAGCTTCTGTTCCCTGAACGCTTTCCGTAGAGTTCCGGAGGACGGGAATGAAAATGGCGGCGTCCCAGTCTCTGGCCCGGAGGAGCCGAGAGCCTGGGGCCCCACTCCTCAGTGCGCCCCCAGAGGACAGCACCCAATCACTCCCGTATCCCCAGCCTCCAGCCGCGCTCCGAGCTCACCCAGCCCGCGACCAGTTCAAGGTAACCCCGAGCTGAGAGTTCAGTCCTTGGCTCTGTCTCGGCAGCCGGCTTCTCCGTTCTAATAGCTGCGAGCTCTCTGACACTCCGACACCCCCGATCCTTCTGTGACCTTGCGGGGCCTGGGGCCACGCTGGCCCCGCGTGGGCTTCACCCCGGTTTAGCCCCTGGAGCAATGTCCCTCAGTGGAACAGACTTTTAAAAGTCCTGGTTTTGTGCTCCGTTCCTCCGCCGCTTGCCGGGAGCCGGCCCCTCCCCCCGCGGTCTATCTTCCCGTCGTTTTAGATTCACTTCTCCGCCAGTCCTACCTTTCAGAAAGTGGTTGATTTTCTGTTTCTAGAGTTGCTGTTCTTCTTCTCTTCGCTCTCCCGTTGGATTTGTAGGTGTTTGCAATGTTTAGATAAGCTATCGAGCTGATCTCCTGTTACCTGATGTAGTCTCAGGCTGCTACTTCTCCGCCATCTTGACTCCTCCCCCAGCTAAGTGTTTTTAAATACTATTTCAGACCTGTCTTGCAGCAGCCTCTGAACATACCAGAACATGAATCATTTTTTTTAAAAAATAGTTCTTTCAGTAACTTTAATATCAGAAAAATATTATAATGTCACTATTCCTAGGGATCTTTGCATACCTTACTCAGAGGTCCTCCATGCTTAATAATCATGGTGGGCAGAGGTAAAAAGGCCAGCTGAATTCATTCCAGTTGACCACACAACAAGAAAATCCTGAGACTTGAGATGTCTTCAGATCCAGAAAACTGGAAACAAGAAGGAAGTAGTACCATGTATGGAATAACAAGGGATTTGGAGTCAGTTTGGGGATCCCACTTAGGTTTCCGACACTCAAATCCTCTGTGACTCAAATCATCTCTGAGGCCCTGTCTAACCATCTAGAATATGTGACTAATAATATCTACATCATAGTTTGGACGTTTAAGAGGGAGAATTCCAGAAAGAGCCAGGTGATGACTCTCAAGAGCAGGTGCTCAGGAAGCCATGATTACAATTGGGGTCTATTTCTTTTCCAGAAGAAAGAACACATGTTGAATCCATGCTTCTAAGAGATGACTCACAAGACAATTTTCAAGCCTTAGGGAAGGTCAAGAACCTGTTATTGTGTCATATTTCACTCAGAAAACATGCTGTTGGACTGGTGAGGACAATACAATAGCACCGTCATCACTAGGAGTGGGAAGCTTCCCATTTCTGTGCAGCCATGTTGTCCCCATTAGCTCAGGGCTACTGAAAAGGGCAGCTGTGGGGGGACCACAGGCCAAGGCTGCCAGGTGTGGCTGGGGCAGGCAGAACTCTGACTTAAGGCCCAACTCCTGTCTAGCTAATTACACTGCTCTTCACAGATAGAATGCCATCGTCTGAAAGCTCTGATGTAGGAAGGGTTGAAAATTTCCCTAGTGATTCCCTCTCTGGCCCTTAGGATATGTAGCAAAGTCACATTTAATTTTTAAACATTGAGGGACTTCCCAATTTTCTTTTCATTATGACTATGATTCAATTCTCCTGTGGTCTAAGAATATAATCTAGTTAATTTCAGGCTTTAAAATGTGTACACTTCCTTCATAGACCAACATTTCATCTACTTGGGTAAATATCCTAGGACCACTTGAAAATAATGTATTCTGTACTTAATGTGTAATGTTCCATATATATCAATTAGGTCACATTTGTTACCAATGTTTCATCTGCTTTTTCTATCAGATATTGAGAAAGGTATATTCAAATCTTCAACAATGCTACTCTAGTCAATATTGCATTGGAAAATTCACCAAGTGTTATAGGGCAAGAGAAACAAAAAGAGTAAGAATTCAGGGGATAATTGTGACCATTCACAGATCATATGAGGGTATACATAGAAAATATAAAATCATCTATAAATACACTATTAGAATTAAAAATGGAAAACTTGCAAACCTTAGAAACAAGAAACCAATGCAGAAAGCAGCCCAGGGGAAGAGATTTCTTATGGATGGAGGGAGGAGCATCAGAATCATGTCAGACCTATCCACAGAGACCTGGCAAGCCAGAAAGGGCTGGCAAGACATATTCAGGACACTAAATGAGAAGAACATGCAGCCAATAATACTTTATCCATCAAGACTGTCATTCAAAGAAATAATACCTATTCTTGTGAAGCTGCTTCAAAAAAATAGAAAGAGAAGGAAATTTTCCAAACTCATTCTATGAGGTCAGCATTACCTTGATCCCATAACCAGGCAAAAACCCCATCAAAAAGGAGAATTACAGAGCAGTATCTCTGATGAACATGGGTACCAAAATACTCAACAAGATCCTAGCCAATAGGACCCATCAGTACATGAAAAGGATTATTCATCACGACCAGCTGGAATTTATTCCTGGGATGCAAGTGTGTGGTTCAACATTGGCAAATCAATCAACATGATAGAGCACATTAATACAATAAAAGACAAGAACCATAGGATCCTCTCAATGAATGCAGAAAAAGCATTTGACAAAATACAGCACCCTTTACTGATTAAAACTTTTTGGAGAGTAGGGATAGAGGGGACATTCCTCAGTTTCATAAAAACCATCTATGAAAAGCCAACAGCAAATACCATTCTCAATGGGGAAAAGCTGAGGGCTTTTTCCTTAAGAGCAGAAACACAACAGGGACGAACACTCTCACCACTAATTTTCAGCATAGTACTAGAAGCCCTAGCCTCAGAAATCAGACTACGAAAAGAAATAAAAGGCATTCAAATTGGCAAAGAACTCAAACTCTCTCTTCCCAGATGACATGATACTTTATGTGGAAAACCCAAAATACTCCACTCCCAAATTACAAGAACTAAGGCCAATTTGCATTTCTGTAGATCCTCTGTAGCTAGAATACCCCCAGGACCCCCGGGTGGTCTTGGGTCAGGCCTAGCACACACCCTGATGCTACCCTGTTGGAACCCGTGACAAGCCTCCTGGTCCCTTCCTCCATGAGACACCCCCTACCCCTTGACAACTCCAGCCTGCTTCTTGGAACTCCCATTCCCCTCTCTGACCCCATCATTCACTTTTCCCATCACTGCCATCATAGAGAGTACATTGAACTACTTACCATTCTGTCATTTAAATGTTTTTTTTGTCATGTTTGCTGGGAAATTATACCTTGCATCATCTACCCTGATGTAGAATCCCTTGTTAAACATTGCATGACTTCACTGTGAACCCTGAGTGCCCTCACAGTGTCATGGGGCTAGTGTCCTGGGCAAGGTCCTCACTGAGCCGGCTCAGCTGAGGCAGTGAAGGCCTGAACCAGGCACTGCTATTTGTGTGCAAGTAGACAGCACAACCATAACCTTGCTTTGGGTTCAGAATTGCTCATGGCCCCTCAGCCACAACAAATGGCATGGGGGCACACCCTGAAGACACTGGCTTGCCCAGTGTTGTCCTGGAGAAACTCCATGGGACAGACATTGTGTCCAATGGGGGAGCTCCATAGGAGCAGGGACGATGGGAGTCAGAAGTCCTGAGATAAAATCCTTCTTGGAGACTGGCCAGAACTTCCTAGGAATTCATTCCATAGTCTTGAATGAATCAATTCATCTAAAAACATTTCCTCATTTTAGAAAGGATGAGCCTCAAGCTCTGATGAAGGGACTCTCCTACATTCTATTGGCAATCAGCGAAAGAGCCAGACTGTGATGGGAGATGGCCTCCAGCATGATCCTCCAGAGTGGTTTAGCTACAGCTGCAATTACCCATTGACCTTTCCTGGACTCCCAGGCTCTCCTGGGACTCTTCACAGGGCATATTCTGGGAACCAAGGTCATGTCAGGACCACAGAAACCTCTGATACTGGTTATAACAAGACACTGGGATGTCAATGGTGTCCCAAGCCATAGGCCCTCTCAGAGTTTGTCTGCAAAAACACAGTTGGTGGGAAATGCACATGCTGACAGAGGGTAGAGGAAGATGGAAAAAGCTAGGCTTCTCCGTTGGGACTGCACATGTGGCCTAGACCAGGCCCATGCCAGGGCCACACAGGGCCCAGGAAGCCAGGTGCTCCATAACATTGCTGAGGGCTCAATCAGACTCATCCTGAAGCCCACACATGCTAGATCCTTGGCTAACTCAGGAGAACTCTAAATGTGCTCATAGTCTTGGCCTGAACAAGATGACCATCTGTGTGGTATAGAACCCACAAGATATACCCACCAGGTAATGGGGACTGACTCAGACAAACAATACCTACATGGATTTGAACCACAGACAAATGTGTTGTGGTAAGCTTGAGACCTACAGAGAAATATGGGAGTGGGGGGTGGGGGAGGGAATTTCTGAGGCATTCATTGTTGGCCAATCTCACTATCATCTTTTTTCCTTTCAAATGGTGGGGCTGGTGTCAGCCAGGATAGATCCCAGTGTCTTCCCACTCTGCCACTGGAAAAGAAGAGCCCTCTCCCCCATCATCCATCATGTTGCTGATCTTGGGTGTGGGAAACGACCAACCCTTGGCTAAATGGGACCTCCCCCTGTATTCTTGCAGTCAAGTACATCTGGAACAATAGGTATGGATGGTCTGTGGCTGATTTCAAGCCACAGTGCAAAAGTAGAGTCATTGTCAGAGATACCATGTGGACTGCCATATCTAATAGAAAATCTTTACAGAAGACTTTACAGAAAAGTCTGTGCCGAACCCTGGTCTCAAAGATCCTAGGATCATGTCCCTTCTTTGAGTAGAATGTAGTGCCTCCTGGATCAAATCTAATTTCCTCACCCCCAAAGGCAAGGACTCCCATCCTTTCTGCCAGAACACCATCTCCATCCTCCTCTATGGACACTTTGAACAGCATGTCTACAGATCTGCCACCCAATGGGAATTCACTGTCATTTCCATGGTAGTGATGCTCAGAAACGGAGGAGTCAGTGTGAACTTGTGAGGGTGAGCGTGTGTTTCCTCTTTGGTAGCCACAGTGTGCAAGGAGGGTTCAACACAGCAGCATGCTTTCTGTCCCAAAGGAATGCCATGCAATGTGGTTGCATAGTGATCTCAGAAGGAAGCCACCTTTGTAGAACAAATGTCATCTGGGAGGACTCCCAAGCCCCTTGTCCTGTACACTATGTTCCTGGACCAAGGCTGGGGCCACACAGAGGGACAGAGACTTCCCCTGCCCATCGGGGTTTTGAAGGGTGCCTGCTATTTCAGGACAAAAGATCCCAAAACCATTCATCCACCTGTCATCCAGCCAGGCATCTGTGAGAGAGATCAATTCCAAGCAGAAAGGTCAGCCTGAGACACAACAAATGACAGCCTTGTGTGACAAGTGCCATGACAGGGGACACTCAGGAGGACTGGGGATGTGCAGGGTTGGACAGACCTGGCGGTAGGGGGACAGGGAATGCTCCAGGAGGGTGATCACAGCTGTGTCACTATTTGGGAGGCCCAGGAGGACTGGGGTGTGCAGGGTTGGCCAGACTGGGGGATAGGGGGACCAGGGATGCTCCAGGAGAATGTCACAGCTGTGCCCTTGGGTGGCCACACGTGTCAGTGTGACCAGGCCCTGGCCAGACCAGAAATGATAGTGCGGGTGAGGGGTAGTGTCCCTAAACTGTCTTCCGCAAGCCAAAAGTTTGGTAACTGAGATTTCTTTCAGTGTGATGTCATGTCACATGCATCCGCGAGTCCCTAAGGCTGATTGTGTAGAACACGAAGCACGTAGTGGGCCATTGCTTTCAAACCTGAGGTGCCGGGGGTGGAGCACACTTGATCTTTCTTTTGGCTGTTTTCAGAGCAGGATGACTTTTCCCGCCTTCCTTTCTGACCCCAGGACAGGGAACAACGGAACACAGATCTACACTTGGAAATGTCAACACAAATCTGCAAACCCAAGTTCTCCCAGGAGATAAACAAAGTTTCAGGACAGAAAGGCTCAGTGACAGAAAGGGGAGGCTGACAGCAAGGAACCAAAGGAACACATCATGTGCATGGGAGCTGGCCCACCTCTCTACATGTCCGAAGCAAGCCAGGCCTGACAGGAGGGAGTCCCACCTGCACTGTCTGTTTACTGTCTGTCTGTTTACTGCCCTTGAGCAGAGCAGAGGATGGGCTGAGCTGCGTGTGGTTGTCGCGGGGGAGAAGGCCAGCTGGCCACAGATGCTACCTGCCAAGCACCTATAGGACCAGCTCCTTGTCCTCAGCTAAGATGAAACAATAGTTATGTTTAGCGACCTATTTCCAGGGGCAAGTCATGTGCTCAGTGCTTTGGTGACTATATCCTCTCCCGTTGTATTTTTAAAAAACACCTAAGGCAGGTAAGATTGGCATATAAAAAGCTGTCCCTAGGGACAAGTTAATGTATGACCCTGACCCTAACCCTCATATGTAGTTAAGAGATACTCGATGTAGAATACTGCTCATAAATTAGAGGATGGTTTTTAGGAGCTAAGGACTTCTGGGACCAACCTTCTTCAGTCTTATTATTCTCCCTTGAATCCTGTAAATCAGAACCCGTTCGGCCACGTGCTATCTGGAGAGTGGCCACAAGGGGGCAGTGGTGAGTAAACAGTGCCCCAAACTCCACTGCAAAGCCTGTTCTTCCTTCACCTGGTCAAACCTTGTTCATTCAATATTTGCAGATCATGGCAGAGATGATGAAAAGTGTGACTTTGTTGAATTTTTAAAAACAAAACTAATTCTTTCAACCTGTTAAGAATAGAAGATGTTTTCTAAAATCTCAGCCTGGTCCTGGGAAACAGACACCTCTCCTCCCTGCACCAGTCACCTGTGACTGACTTCTGGCATTTCCCTGAGCTGGGGCAGAATGATGCTCCTGTCCCTCTCTCCTGGGACGTCATCACAAACCAGGCTTTGCTGCACACTTATCAGGAAGGAATCTGTAGCAGCAGCAGCAGCAGCAGGCTGCCCAGGTTTGGTCTCAGTCTCACACATCAGGCCCCATTCATGTGCCTTGGAACCTCATGGCAGGAGCTGAGATTTCAGTTCCAAATGAAAACAGCCTCTTCCACACAGCACAGGAAAGTGGAGGATTTTTCAGGGGTGTGGCTCTGGAAGAAGTGCTTCTGCTGGCTGAATTCACAGACACCAGGCAGAGGATACCAGCGGTGCCTCATCTGAGGAAGCAAGGGACACACTGGGCAAGAATCCATAATGCTGCCTGTGGGTTGCTTCCCACCAAGCCCCCTGCTGAGATGAGGGCTGGAGAACCAAACAGGAAGCAAGTTTCCTATCACATCTGCAGCAGGAGGGCTGGCTGGGGAGCAAGCTGGCCTTTGCATTAAGAGCGAAGGCCCACTGCTGCGGCCTCACAGTCTCCCAGCTCTCTGATCTGACTCCCCTGCCAGGCTCACACCTGCTGACATGGTGACTCCTAAGATCCAGAGACTGCTTTCCTCCCCAGCGCAATGCTGCTCACAGAGTAGCCAACTCCAGGCTCAGAAACGTGTTCAGCGTTATCTCTGGAATTCCCTGGGTTTGTCTACACTGGCCCACCCAGGTGTCCCTTCCAGATCATTCCTCCAGTGCCCTAGGGTTTCAAGCCACCTTCAAGCTGCCCTTCAAAAGGCAGGAACGGGTCCATTTAGGCAGACCAGTCAAGCGACTCTGTGTGCGGGAAACTCGGACCACATCCTCCCTGAACAGCAACGCTTCCAATTCCAAGCTGCAAATCCTCACTCACTGGGCATGGAGCACCACGTCAGCTGAACACTGCTCTTTCAAATCTCTTGTCTTCCATTCCTTCAGATCAGAAAGCAAGCTCCAGTCACCACTCTATTTTCCCTTCAGAGAAGTAAGGAAAAGGATAGAACAAAACACTACGTCGGTACAGCACACGTCTATCCAAATAGAATTCCGTGTTCTTTCTCATGTGGGCCGCCCGACATTGCCCATACTAATGAGAGGGCACCACAAGTTCAGTCCTCATAGATATAGTTGACCTTGTGGTTTTCCTTTTGATATTTGGATCTTGAAATCAATGTCTATATTGTTTTCTTCAAATAACAAGAGTAAGAATGACATAGTCATGTAAAGTTCTGGGTCTCCATAACCAGACAACATGGGTCTGGTTCAGATAAGGATGAAGACACAACCTCTTCCCAGGAAGCAAAGCCCATATCCTCAGGGATCCTGACACGCCTCAAAGGTGATGAGTTCTTTTGCTCTGTTGAGTTGTCCGAATGCAAAAGATGCAGGCACCCTCCAGGGTTCATTCTGTTTTTTTCATCACTTCCCCAGTTCAAATCAAAAGGGACTCACTGGGTCAGGTTTCAGAGCCTAGGATGGGCCACCAGGTAAGCAGCCACACACACACACACATACACACACACACACACACACACACACACACACACACACACACACATACACACACACACACACACACACACACACACACACACAAGACCAGGGACAGTTAACAGGGGCTTGTGTTCCAGTTGGAACAAAATGAGCCACTCCCCAGGCTCCTGAACAACATACACTCCTCCCTCATTTCTCCCCCTCACAGAGGGCACTGCACCGGGTTACAGCTCTGAGGCTGTGCTTTACTTTAAAAAGTTATTTCTTTTTTTAAAGGTTTTGTTTATTTATTTGACAGAGAAAGACTCATCAAGGAGGGAACACAAGCAGGGGGAGTGGGATTGGGAGAAGCAGACTTCTCGCTGAGCAGGGAGCCCAATGCTTGGCTCCATCCCAGGACCCTGGGATCATGACCTGAGCTGAAGGCAGACACTTAATGATGGAGCCACACAGGCGTTCCTCAAAAATAATTTCAAATATCAGAAAGGGTTTCACGGAAGAGAAAAACATCAACCTCCACAAAGGATTCTTTGACTATTTCAGAAGACTGTTTTCCCATTGTTTAATGAAAACAGGAAGGAAAAACACACAGAGTGTCCCTTTCACTTCATTGACTGAAAGGAGAGCAGGAAATAAAAGAGGAACAGATGTTCTGATGACCATCATTCCAAACACCAAACTTTTGAAACTTCACCACCATGCAAAGAAGACCAAACCAACATCTTGGCCTGATAATGCAGAGAAGTCTGAACTGGAGGGACAAGGACAGACAAAGAGCTCGTGTGTGTTGGCTGAGGCCAGTGGCAAAGAAGAAGGGGCTCTGCCAGCTCTCCACCGGGCCTCACCTGTCCTCAGCCAGGAGCCTGCTCACAGCCCTGACCTGTCACAACTGTCACACGGGAGACACACAGTCACCCCTGGAGCCAGCCCTGTCCACACCCTCCTGCAGAATGCACTCCACTCTCCTCTGGGACCCCTGTCAGCTCTAGGCAGACCTGGAACTCCCCTGTTTTCCACAAAGCTCTAGCATCCTAGCATCTCCTCCCACCCCCCTTCCAAAATTACACTGGCCCAAGGTTTTCATGAGAAAGGGAGTAGGCTGCCTCCTGGATGCTTAACACCTCCTTTCCTCTTCTGTCCTATTTCTCTCCACTTACCTTTCTACCTGGTCAAAGTGTAAGGAACATATCAGTGGAATATGTACATGCTCTGAGATCTGAGACTTTCATGGCAGCTTTCTGAGGACTCCTTGTGCAACAAGAAACTCGCGCATCCTACCACAGTGTGTTTGAAAATGATCATCTACAGAATAGGCGAGTGAAAATCACTCCATCTTTACCTCACTCTTCATGAAGCAGAACATAGTCTTCTTTTCTTCATTGACTTCAATTCCAATTCGTTTCCATGCAGTGACAATTCCTTTGCTTAAGGGGTAGGATTTTGTGATTCCTCACCCACATGGAACACCCAGAGCTCACCACAACAGGTGCCCTCCCTAATAGCCATCACCCATTGAACCCTTCCCCCCACACCCCTGCCCTCTAGCAACCCTTGGTTTGTGCTGTAAGGTGGAGTCTGTTTCCTCATTTGCCTATCTTTCTCCCCTCAGTATGTTCATCTGTTTTCCTTCTGAAATTCCACAGGAGTCAAGTCATAGGGTATTGGTCTTTTCTTACTGATTTTTGCTTAGCTTAACCCACTCTAGATCCATCCACATCCTTGAAGATGGTAAGATTTCCTTCTTTTTGAAGCTGGGTCCTATTCCATTATGGGTATATATACCCAAAATGGAATATATATATATATATATATATATACACACACACATATACATACATACATACAGAGAGAGAGAGAGATGTGGGAAATATATATATATGAGAATATGAATATGGAGAAAGAAGATGTGGGATATGGAGGAAGAAGATTCATATATATATGAATATATGTATCTCCCATATCTTCTTTCTCCATTCTTCAGTCAAGGGACATTGGGACTTCCTCCATAGTTTCACTATTGTTGATAATGCTGCTATAAACATCACGGTGCTTATACCCCATTGAATGTGCATTTTTTTGTCCTTTGAGTAAATACCTAGGAGTGCAATTGCTGGATCTTAGGGTTGTTGAGTTTTTAGCTTTTGGAGAAACCACAATACTCTGTTCCAGAGTGGCTGCAACAGCCTGCATGCCCACCGACAGTGCAGGAGGGTTCCACTTTAAGCAGAACATTACCTGCCAGCAATTTCCTAAGGAGGAAATGGAAAACGTGTGGGATAACCTGGCTCACCCAGTGTCAGGCAAACAGCTACAGAAATTTGCTCTAGGGTAAATTCACACCAAGCCCCTTGAAGCCACCAGGATGCCTCTGTCCAGAAGAATTCCCAAAGACTCTCCTTCTGACTACACCACCAATGAAACTACTGAGAAAATATGGCATGTCCAACTATATATATGATCCATTTAGTGAAACTAGAGAGTCAAGATTCACTTTTAAATCATAAAAAGCTCCTTGGAATCATTTTGAATCTTCCCTCTGTCCTCATTTAACTCTTTGAATGAAAAGACTAATCAATTAGGAAACATCACCTTTGACAAAGGACAAGACATCATCCAAGTTTCTGTCTGACTGCAAACAGCCACCTAACTCTAAATGTTGGCCATTCCACCACAGCCTAGGCCCAGTGGAATGAACACTGTTAGATGAAGGAACACATTCTATGTTGAAAACACACACCAAGGGGGGCGCCTGGGTGGCTCAGTGGGTTAAAGCCTCTGCCTTTCGCTCAGGTCATGATCCTAGAGTCCTGGGATCGAGCCCCACATCGGGCTCTCTGCTTGGCAGGGAGCCTGCTTCCTCCTCTCTCTCTCTCTCTGCCTGCCTCTCTCCCTACTTGTGATCTCTATCTGTCAAATAAATAAAATCTTTAAACACACACACACACACACACACACACCAAGGGGCGCCTGGGTGGCTTAGTGGGTTAAAGCCTCTGTCTTCAGCTCAGGACATGATCTCAGGGTGCTGGGATCGAGCCCCATATCAGGCTCTGCTCAGCGGGAAGCCTGCTTCCCCCTCTCTCTCTGCCTGCCTCTCTGACTACTTGTGATCTCAATCTCTCTCTCTCTCTGTCAAATAAATGAATAAAAATCTTTAAAAAAAAAACACACCAAGGAGGAGTCAAGATGGCGGAGAAGTAGCAGGCTAAGACTACATCAGGTAGCAGGAGATCAGCTTGATAGCTTATCTAAACATTGCAAACACCTACAAATCCAATGGGAGATCGAAGAGAAAAAGAACAGCATTCTAGAAACAGAAAATCAACCACTTTCTGAAAGGTAGGACTGGTGGAGAAGTGAATCCTAAAGGACGGGAAGGTAGACCACGGGGGGAGGGGCCAGCTCCTGGCAAGCGGCAGAGCAATGGAACGCAAAATGAGGACTTTCAAAATCTGTTCCACTGAGGGAAATCGCTCCAGAGGCTAAATCAGGGTGAAGCCCATGCGGGGTCAGCATGACCCCAGGTCCCGCAGGGTCACAGAAGGATCGGGGGTGTCGGAGTGTCACAGAGCTCGCAGGTATTAGAACGGGGAAGCCAGCTAC
Source organism: Meles meles (assembly GCF_922984935.1). Taxonomy (NCBI): domain Eukaryota; kingdom Metazoa; phylum Chordata; class Mammalia; order Carnivora; family Mustelidae; genus Meles; species Meles meles. Next base: position 64,524,245 of record NC_060072.1, read on the forward strand.
AAAGACAGAGCCGAGGACTGAGCGCTCAGCTCGGGATTACCTTGAACCGGTCACAGGCTGGGTGAGCTCCGAGCACGGCTGGAGGCTGGGGATACGGGAGTGATTGGGTGCTGTCCTCTGGGGGCACTGAGGAGTGGGGCCCCGGGCTCTCAGCTCCTCCAGGCTGGACACTGGGAGGCCACCATTTTCATTCCCGTCCTCTGGAACTCTACGGAAAGCATTCAGGGAACAAAAGCTCCCGAAAGCAAACCTGAGCGGATTACTTAGTCTGGCCCCGGTAAGGTCGGTGCAATTCTGCCTCCGGCAAAGACACTTGAGAGTCACTACAACAGGCCCCTTCCCCAGAAGATCAACAAGAAATCCAGCCAAGACCAAGTTCATCTACCAAGGAAAGCAGGTTCAATACCAAGGACAGCAGCGGAATTCCAGAGGAGGAAAAAGTAAAGCACGGAACTCATGGCTTTCTCCCCATGATTCTTTAGACGTGCGGTTAATGTAATTATTTTTTCAATTTTTTTTCTTCTTCTGCTAAATTTTTTTAAACTTTTACCCTTTCCTTTTTTAACGTTTTTTAACTAGTTTATCTAATATATATATTTTTTTCTTTCTTTTTTATATTTTTTCCTTATTTGCTTTCTTTTTTTAATTTTTTTTATTCTGAACCTCTTTTTATCCCCTTTCTCCCCGCCCACGTTTGGGGTCTCTTCTGATTTGGTTACAGCACATTTTTCTGGGGTATTTGCCACCCTTTTAGTATTTTACTTTCTCCTTCATATCCTCTTATCTGGACAAAATGACAAGGCAGAAAAATTCACCACAAAAAAAAGAACAAGAGACAGTACCGAAGGCTAGGGACTTAATCAATACAGACATTGATAATATGTCAGATCTAGAATTCAGAATGACGATTCTGAAGGTTCTAGCCGGGCTCGAAAAAGGCATGGAAGATATTAGAGATATTAGAGAAACCCTCTCTGGAGATATAAAAGCCCTCTCTGGAGAAATAAAAGAACTAAAATCTAACCAAGTTTAAATCAAAAAAGCTATTAATGAGGTGCAATCAAAAATGGAGGCTCTTACTGCTAGGATCAATGAGGCAGAAGAAAGAATTAGTGATATAGAAGACCAAATGACAGAGAATAAAGAGGCTGAAAAAAGAGGGACAAACAGCTACTGGACCATGAGGGGAGAATTCGAGAGATAAGTAACACCATAAGACAAAACAACATTAGAATAATTGGGATTCCAGAAGAAGAAAAAAGAGAGAGGCGAGCAGAAGGTATGTTGGAGAGAATTATTGGAGAGAATTTCCCTAATATGGCAAAGGGAACAAGCATCAAAATCCAGGAGGTGCAGGGAACTGCCCTCAAAATCAACAAGAATAGGCCCACACCCCATCACCTAATAGTAAAATTTACAAGTCTTAGTGACAAAGAGAAAATCCTGAAAGCAGCCCAGGAAAAGAAGTCTGTAACATACAATGGTAAAAATATTAGATTGGCAGCAGACTTATCCACAGAGACCTGGCAGGCCAGAAAGAGCTGGCATGATATATTCAGAGCAATAAATGAGAAAAACATGCAGCCAAGAATACTCTATCCAGCTAGGCTATCATTGGAAATAGAAGGAGAGATAAAAAGCTTCCAGGACAAACAAAAACTGAACGAATTTGCAAACACCAAACCAGCTCTACAGGAAATATTGAAAGCGGTCCTCTAAGCAAAGAGAGAGCCTAAAAGTAGTAGATCAGAAAGGAACAAAGACAATATACAGTAACAGTCACCTTACAGGCAATACAATGGCACTAAATTCATATCTCTCAATAGTTACCCTGAATGTTAATGGGCTAAATGCCCCAATCAAAAGACACAGGGTATCAGAATGGATAAAAAAAACAAAACCTATCTATATGTTGCTTACAAGAAACTCATTTTAGATGCGAAGACACCTCCAGATTTAAAGTGAGGGGGTGGAAAACAATTTACCATGCTAATGGGCATCAGAAGAAAGCTGGGGTGGCAATCCTTCTATCAAATCAATTAGATTTTAAGCCAAAGACTATAATAAGAGATGAGGAAGGACACTATATCATACTCAAAGGGTCTGTCCAACAAGAAGATCTAACAATTTTAAATATCTATGCCCCTAATGTGGGAGCAGCCAACTATATAAACCAATTAATAACAAAATCAAAGAAACACATCAATAATAATAATACAATAATAGTAGGGGACTTTTAACACTCCCCTCACCGAAATGGACAGATCATCCAAGCAAAAGATCAACAAGGAAATAAAGGCCTTAAATGACACACTGGACCAGATGGACATCACAGATTTATTCAGAACATTTCATCCCAAATCAACAGAATACACATTCTTCTCTTGTGCACATGGAACATTCTCCAGAATAGATCACATCCTGGGTCCTAAATCAGGTCTCAACCGGTATCAAAAGATTGGGATCATTCCCTGCATATTTTCAGACCACAATGCTCTGAAGCTAGAACTCAATCACAAGAGGAAATTTGGAAAGAACCAAATACATGGAGACTAAACAACATCCTTCTAAAGAATGAATGGGTCAACCAGGAAATTAAAGAAGAATTGAAAAAATTCATGGAAACAAATGATAATGAAAACACAATGGTTCAAAATCTGTGGGACACAGCAAAGGCAGTCCTGAGAGGAAAATATATAGCGGTACAAGCCTTTCTCAAGAAACAAGAGGGGCGCCTGGGTGGCTCAGTGGGTTAAAGCCTCTGCCTTCAGCTCAGGTCATGGTCCCAGGGTCTTGGGATCAAGCCCCGCATTGGGCTCTCTGCTCCACGGGGAGCCTGCTTCCTCCTCTCTCTCTGCCTGCCTCTCTGCCTAGTTGTGATTTCTCTCTGTCAAAGAAATAAAAAAAAAAATTTTTTAAAAAAAAAAGAAACAAGAAAGGTCTCAAATACACAACCTAACCCTACACCTAAAGGAGCTGGAGAAAGAACAACAAAGAAAGCCCAAACCCAGCAGGAGAGGAGAAATCATAAAGATCAGAGCAGAAATCAATGAAATAGAAACCAGAAAAACAACAGAACAAATCAACAAAACTAGGGGAAGGTTCTTTGAAAGAATTAATAAGATTGATAAGCCCCTGGCCAGACTTATTAAAAAGAAAAGAGAAAGGACCCAAATAAATAAAATCATGAATGAAAGAGGAGAGATCACAACTAACACCAAAGAAATACAGACAATTATAAGAACATACTATGAGGAACTCTACGCCAACAAATTGGACAATCTGGAAGAAATGGATGCATTCCTAGAGACATATAAACTACCACAACCGAAACAGGAAGAAATAGAAAACCTGAACAGGCCCATAACCAGTAAGGAGATTGAAACAGTCATCAAAAATCTCCAAACAAACAAAAGCCCAGGGCCAGACGGCTTCCCAGGGGAACTCTACCAAACATTTAAAGAAGAACTAATTCCTATTCTCCTGAAACTGTTCCACAAAATAGAAATGGAAGGAAAACTTCCAAACTCATTTTATGAGGCAGGCATCACCTTGATCCCAAAAGCAAACAAGGATCCCACCAAAAAAGAGAACTACAGACCAATATCCTTGATGAACACACATGCAAAAATTCTCACCAAAATACTAGCCAATAGGATTCAACAGTACATTAAAAGGATTATTCACCATGATCAAGTGGGATTTATTCCAGGGCTGCAGGCTTGGTTCAACATCCACAAATCAATCAATGTGATACAATGCATTAATAAAAGAAAGAACAAGAACCATATGATACTCTCAATAGATGCTGAAAAAGCATTTGACAAAGTACAGCATCCCTTCCTGATCAAAACTCTTCAAAGTGTAGGGATAGAAGGCACATACCTCAATATTATCAAAGCCGTCTAGGAAAAACCCACCGCAAATATCATTCTCAATGGAGAAAAACTGAAAGCTTTTCCGTTAAGGTCAGGAACATGGCAGGGATGTCCATTATCACCACTGCTATTCAACATAGTACTAGAAGTCCTAGCCTCAGCAATCAGACAACAAAAGGAAATTAAAGGCATCCAAATTGGTAAAGAAAAAGTCAAACTATCACTCTTCGCAGATGATATGATACTATATGTGGAAAACCCAAAAGACTCCACTCCAAAACTGCTAGAACTTGTACAGGAATTCAGTAAAGTGTCAGGATATAAAATCGATGCACAGAAATCAGTTGCATTTCTGTACACCAACAACAAGACAGAAGAAAGAGAAATTAAGGAGTCAATCCCATTTACAACTGCACCCAAAACTATAAGATACCTAGGAATAAACCTAACCAAAGAGGCTAAGAATCTATATGCAGAAAACTATAAAGTACTCATGAAAGAAATTGAGGAAGACACAAAGAAATGGAAAAATGTGCCATGCTCCTGGATTGGAAGAATAAATATTGTGAAAATGTCTATGCTACCTAAAGCAATCTACACATTTAATGCAATCCCTATCAAAATCCCACCTATTTTTTTCAAGGAAATGGAACAAATAATCCTAAAATTTATATGGAACCAGAAAAGACCTCGAATAGCCAAAGGAATATTGAAAAATAAAGCCAGAGTTGGTGGCATCACAATTGCGGACTTCAAGCTCTATTACAAAGCTGTCATCATCAAGATAGCATGGTACTGGCACAAAAACTGACACATAGATCAATGGAACAGAATAGAGAGCCCAGAAATAGACCCTCAACTCTATGGTCAACTAATCTTTGACAAAGCAGGAAAGAATGTCCAATGGAAAAAAGACAGCCTCTTCAATAAATGGTGCTGGGAAAATTGGACGGCCACATGCAGAAAAGTGAAATTGGACCACTTCCTTACACCACACACGAAAATAGACTCAAAATGGATGAAGGACCTCAATGTGAGAAAGGAATCCATCAAAATCCTTGAGGAGAACACAGGAAGCAACCTCTTCGACCTCAGCCACAGCAACATCTTCCTAGGAACATCGGCAAAGGCAAGGGAAGCAAGGGCAAAAATGAACTACTGGGATTTCATCAAGATCAAAGCTTTTGCACAGCAAAGGAAACAGTTAACAAAACCAAAAGACAACTGACAGAATGGGAGAAGATATTTGCAAACGACATATCAGATAAAGGGCTAGTGCCCAAAATCTATAAGGAACTTAGCAAACTCAACACCCAAAGAACAAATAATCCATTCAAGAAATGGGCAGAGGACATGAACAGACATTTCTGCAAAGAAGACATCCAGATGGCCAACAGACACGTGAAAAAGTGCTCCACATCACTCAGCATCAGGAAAATACAAGTCAAAACCACAATGAGATACCACCTCACACCAGTCAGAATGGCTAAAATTAACAAGTCAGGAAACGACAGATGCTGGCGAGGATGCAGAGAAAGGGGAATCCTCCTCCACTGTTGGTGGGAATGCAAGCTGGAGCAACCACTCTGGAAAACAGCATGGAGGTTCCTCAAAATGCTGAAAATAGAACTACCCTAGGACCCAGCAATTGCACTACTGGGTATTTACCCTAAAGATACAAACATAGTGATCCAAAGGGGCACGTGCACCTGAATGTTTATAGCAGCAATGTCTACAATAGCCAAACTATGGAAAGATCCTAGATGTCCATCAACAGATGAATGGATAAAGAAGATGAGGTATATATACACAATGGAATACTATGCAGCCATCAAAAGAAATGAAATCTTGTCATTTGCGACGACGTGGATGGAACTAGAGGATATCATGCTTAGTGAAATAAGTCAATTGGAGAAAGACAACTATCATATGATCTCCCTGATATGAGGACGTGGAGATGCAACATGGGTGGTTAGGGGGATAGGAGAAGAATAAATGAAACAAGATGGGATTGGGAGGGAGACAAACCATAAATGACTCTTAATCTCACAAAACAAACTGAGGGTTGCTGGGGGGAGGGGGGTTGGGAGAGGGGGAGTGGGATTATGGACATTTGGGAGGGTATTTGCTATGGTGAGTGCTGTGATGTGTGTAAACCTGGCAATTCACAGACCTGTACTCCTGGGGATAAAAATACATTATATGTTTATAAAAAATAAGAAATAAATAAAAATTAAAAAAAAAAAACTAGATCTCATCTTCCCTTTCTAATCAAAGTGATTACCTAGGAAAGAGATGTTCCAAATACCTTCATAAGCCAGAAATGAACAGAGAAAATGGGATCCCCTGCAGGGAAATTCAGGGACTCTTGCACCCACTCTAGGTTGCTGACAGCTGCCTCAGTTTGACTTTGTGGCTCCACTAGAGACAACAGAAAATCTCAGGAGGTTTGGGGTTCAAGAGAAGTTTTACCTCCTGTCCTAACATGGATGTGGAATTATGCCCAATGTACCTGCTGCTTTCCCTGAGCATCCTGTGCCAAGCTGCATGACTAACTCAGATGCTGATTTCAAAACTTTGGGTTTCATAGAGCCAGAGTGAAGAAGGGTTGTCAGGTGGGGATAAGCAAGGCACCTGCCACCTAAGGCCTGCACACCTGCTCCAATTCCTAGTAGAAGGAGAAACACATGCTTGTTTCATAAGTGTAATTAACTTCATTCTAAAGTTGACCAATGCCATGTTCTTTTGGAGATGCGAAGTTACCCTTCCAAAAATATGCCTAACTCATTTGTTCCAAATGCAACCTGAGTAGGATTTGGTTTCTCCCAGCTCCAGACCCCCACCTGGAGGCCCCTCCTGCACCATCCTGACAGCCCATTACCACCAAATCCAGGGATTTGGGGCACAATGCTGAGTGGGTGGATGGCTCCAGGGTTTGTTATCACCACTCTTGAGTCTGGGGAAACAGAAACTACACAGCTCACCACTCCCTCCTGTAGAAACAAGCTGCAGTGCTTCACCTTTCAGGGTCTCTCACCCAGAATCTCGCCACTGCCCTCAGTGCCCACAGGCTGCACCGACTCCTCTTTCAGCATCTTTCACACTGCAGTTTGCCGCTGCTTCCAGTGGTGACAAGCAGCATTGCCATGCCTTCCAGTGACTCTCACACTGCAGTTCACTCCCTCCAGTGGCATGAACCTGCACTGCCGGGCCTTCCAGGGTCTTGCAACGCAGCTCACAACTGCCTCCACTGGTCTCAAGCTGCACTGGCATGCCTTCCACGGTCCCTAGGACTGCAACTCAGCATTGCCTCCAGTGGAGGGAATCTGCACTACCTCGCCTTCTGTCTGTCCACTGCATCCATTGTCAGGAGCTCCAGTGGCACATCTTCTAGTTCCAGACCAAATGCCAGCCAAGCCGGCCCTTGACTCAGTCCCCTGGGAACCCTGCCTCTGCGCTGGCAGATGGGGCCTGCCACAACCCATGCCCTAACCGGAACCCTAGGTTGGGTTCTCAGTCTTCCCTCCCCAGAGGTCTGGCCCACCAAGCTTCTCTTGGAGGCAAGCTCAACTGCCTCATCTTTCAGCATCTGTTGCACTGGAGCTCATCACTGCCTCCAGTGGTGGAAAGATGTATGATGAGAACTGCTTGATGGCATGGCAGTGCAGAAGTCTTGTCACTGGAGCAGTGCTGAGCTGCATTGGGAGAGCTGCTGAGAGGCATGCTAGTGCAGCTTGCAGGCACTGGAGGCAGTGATGAGCCACATTGCGAGACCCTGGAAGAAATGAAAATGTCAGTTCCCACCCCTGGAGGCAGTGGTCAGCTGCAGTGCAATGGACGCCAGAATGATTTGCAGTGCTTGTGACAGACACAAGAGGCAGTGTTGAGATGCAGAGCAAGACCATGGATGGCAAGGCTGTGCAGCTTGTCGCCACTGGAGGCAGTGCAGAGCTGCCATGGGAGACACTGGACGGAGTGACAGTGAAGTATCCCACCACTGATGGCACTGGTGAACTGCAGTTTAGGACCCTGCAAGGAGTGGCAGTGCAGTTTCCTACTACCAGAGGCAGTGGTCAGCTGCAGTGGGAGGTATGCCCAAATGCTTTGCAGTGCTGATTACTGCCACTGGAGGCAGTTCTGTTGATACTGGCTATTATGATCTGTATGTTTCTATTCCTCCCCAAGTTCATATGTTGAAACCTTAATTCTGCATGTTGATATATTTGGAGATGGGGCCTGTGGGAGGTAATTATGGCATCAGAGTGGAGCCCTCATAATGGAAGTGGTGCCCTAGTAAGAAGATCTTGATCTCAGGGTTGTGAATTCAAGCCCTACATTGGGCTCTGTGCTGGGCATGGAGCCTACTTAGAAGAGAAAGGGTAAGAAAAGAAAAAAGAAAAGAAAAAGGAAAGGGCTTTAAACTAACAGAGAGAGAAAAGAAAGCCAAGAAAAGGAGGAGAAAGAGACAAACAAGGCTGTGCCAGTCAATGTCTCCCGGTATGCCTAGGCCCTGTTTCCATGGTCTTGGGTAGAAGCTCTTCATGTCTAGCCACCTACTGTGTAGTCTGAGGCTCTTGGAAAAATGATCTCCTTCATGATGTGTTCTGTTTCTGATAAAGTTCCCCCAGTACTATTCAAGAACAGTCCTATGTTGATATGTTTTTCCATAGGCCAAGTCTCTGGGATGAAGGTTATGAAAAGATTCCTATGGTTGATTTTTTTGTAATATTTTATTTATTGGGGTGCCTGGATGGCTCAGTTAGTTAAACATCTGCCTTCGGGTCAAGTCATGATCCCAGGGTCCTAGGATCAAGCCCCTCATCAGGCTTCTTGCTCAACCAGGAGTCTGCTTCTCCCTTTCCTCTGCCACCTCCCTGAAACACCTGACTCTGGCTCACTCTCGCTCTCTGTCTCTCTCTCTCTCAAATAAATGAATACAATCTCAAACATATATATTTAGATCTCCCAAGTGCTAGTGGGGGGAGGGGCAGAGGGAAAGGAAGAGAGAGAATCTCCAGCAGACTCCATGAGAAGTGCAGAGCCAGACCTGGGGCTCAATCTCATGATCCTGAGATCACAACCTGAGCTGATATCAAGAGTTGGACGTTTAACCTACTGAACAACCCAGGTGCCCCAGCTATTAGATCTAATTAGATCTAATTAGGGAACGTACTTTGTATGATTTTAATGCTTTTAAACCTACTGAGGCTTGTTTCTTCACTTAACATATTGTCTAGCCTGGAGAATGTTCCATGTGTACTTGAGAAGACCTGGAGAATGTTCCATATGTACTTGAGAAGAACATGTCTTCTGCTGTCATTGGATGTAGTATTCTATCACTAGCTGTTAGATCTAGTTGGTTTATAGTGTCGTTTAAGTTTTGTTTCCTTGCTGATCTTCCATCTAGTTGTTCTATTATTCAAGTGGAGTAATAAAATCTCCACTTATTAAATTTCCTACACCTCCTTGCAGTCAGTTTTTGCTTTATGTATTTTGTGGCTTCATTGTTAAGTGTGTATATGACTGTGATAAATTCTTGATGGATTGACCCTTTTGTCATGATATAATGTCCATGTTTCACATAACTCTTTTTGTCTTAATTGCCTGTTTTGTCTCATACTGTTTTAGCTGCTCCAGCTCTCTTCTGTTTACTCTTTTCATGGACTATAATTTTCCATTCTTTACTTTCAACTGATTTATGTCTCTGAATCTAAAGTGAGTCTCTTGTAGACAGGATATACTTAGATCATGGGTTTATTTAAATCCATTCTGCTCATCTCTGCCTTCTAATTGGAGTTTTAATCCATTCACATTGCCTGTGTACTGATAAAGAAGGACTTCTTCCATTTTGCTACTTGTTTTCTGTCTCGTGTCCCTTCTGTTCCTTCATTCTTTCATTACTGCCTTCCTTTGTGTAAAGCAGATATTTTCTGGCATACCATTTTTTTTTTTTAAGATTTTATTTATTTGACAGAGAGAAATCACAGAGAGGCAGGCAGAGAGAGAGGAAGGGAAGCAGGCTCTCTGCTGAGCAGAGAGCCCGATGTGGGACTCGATCCCAGGACCCTGAGATCATGACCTGAGCCGAAGGCAGCGGCTTAACCCACTGAGCCACCCAGGTGCCCCTCTGGCATACCATTTTAATTCCCTTATCGTTTGTTGTAGTATGTATTTTTTGAGCAACAGCAGCTCCCCCCCTCCATCCAGGATTTCATTTTCCATGGTTTCAGTTACCTGTGGTCAATCTTGGCACCTGTTTTGAGAACAAAATCCTTGTCCTAACAGAGTCTTCCTTCTCAAGGAAAAGACAGATAATAAAGACATAAAGCTCTTGGTAATTTCTAAGGTAAAAGGCAGAATAAAAGGATTAGAGAAAAATGAGTTGAGATACAATGATGTTTTATAGGAACGGTCAAGGAAGGCCTCACTGGTAAAATGATGTCACTGAGTAAATACATCGTGAGTGACAGAAAAGGGAGGAGGGAAAGGTAAGAAGAAAATCAGAAAAAAATGTGTCCTAGAAACTAAGGAGAAGGAGAATAACAGCTCCTAATGCTGCAGAGAGGCCAAGGAAGAGAAATGTTTTAAAGTGTCTGATGATGACCTTGACCAGGGCAGTGTCAGTAGAGCCGTGTGGAAGGCTATCCTGCTGCAGGAAGACCCGGGAAGCATTTTACTGTAAGTTTTCAAGGCCCTTGCTTTAGAAATGAAAGGTGCAAACGAGTGTGAATGCTGGATGAGGGATACAAACTAGAGGACAAAGTTCTTTTTTTTTATTTTTTTAAATTTTTTTGTAAACATATAATGTATTTTTAGCCCCAGGGGTACAGGTCTGTGAATCACCAGGTTTACACACTTCACAGCACTCACCACAGCACACATCCTGCCCAATGTCCATAACCCCACCACCCTCTCCCTTCCCCCCTCCCCCCAGCCACCATCAGTTTGTTTTGTGACATTATGGTTTGTCTCCCTCCCGATCTCATCTTGTTTCATTTATTCTTTTAAAACATAAACAGGCACCCAACAAATATTTGTGGAATGAGTGAATATGTGGCAGAGAAGTAGCAGAGACAATATGTGAATTTAGGAAAAGGAGTCGTTATTGTGAAAAGGCTCACTCAGGTCAGAGAAGGCAACATGAACAATACGAGCTGAATGGACATGCTTTGGTCATATTACCCACCAGATAATGCTCTCAGTACTTTATTTAAATCATCTTTGTTAAGCATCAGAATAAGTCCAGAATGTAGGAACTCTTGTGACTTCTGTTTTACAGGTAATGAAATGGAAGCATGGGGAAGTTAAGTAACATGTTCGAGGACTCATCAATAATTCACAGGGGAGCAGGACAATAAACCCAGGCAGTCTGGTTCTGGAGCTGCGCCCATGGAAAGTTGCACACCAGGCTTTATTTCCTCAGCCTTCCAGGATTTAGACTTGGTAATGAGAAAGGAGAAAGATATTTCAAGCAGAGTGAAAGGCAAGAATTTACATGTTTTTTTCTGGAGAGAATAAAGCGCATCCGTAGGCACCAGAGACTGGGAGATGAAATTAGGATACGGTGGGGGCCTGCTGTTGGAGAGTCTCAATGGCTAGACTTAGAAGTTTGGGTTCCGTTGGGAATTTTAACTGAGAGTCATGGTAGGTATGTGATCAGAGGAGTAACAAAATGAGGACGGCAGTTTAGTACCTGTTTTCATGTTAATGGCCTCTGAAAATAAAGTCCATAAAATAAGAACCATGGGGAAGGTGAAGGAAAAGCTTTCTAATTACCGAGCTCAAACGACTCTGTATTTTAATCATGTGTTATAAAAAGATGCAAAGTCAGCCAGGCACCCTCACCAGCTTGCCCCGTCTGCAAAAGCCAAGACTCAGATGTGCAAGTCAATAACCTGCCGTTGTTCTCAGCGAGGACAGAGTCATGACCTAATATCACCTGGGGTACAATACTTTGTGTCCTTTACATAAAGTATCATTTAACCCATGCAGCAGTCTGTTCAGAAGAGGAACATGACGCTCAGTTCTGGAATCCTGGGCTGTTGGAACAGAAAAGAAACTTTTGTGTCACTCACACTAATGCTCAATTTTCTCTACGACATTGGAAGATCATTAGAGTCACTGGACTCTAGTGTCCTGCCTATGGAGCCACACCTGCCTTGAAGCCAGCTTTGCACAGAGTCTGCCCCCAACCCTCAGCCCACCTCCAGCCAAGGGCTGGGGACAGTTCCAGTGCTCCTTTGATGACATCGACACGTACAGCAATGACGTTTTTCACATTTGCTGGGGCATGTCCCTCAGGGCCGTATTGCAAACAGAGAAACCTTACATGTGACAGCGAATGATAACCGTTAGAGAGATCTCCCCGGCTAACTCAGTTGTCAGCAACACTCTCCTGAGAATCTGCTCAGCGTAGACGCTGTAGGAGCAACAAAATGGAGATTTGGTGCCTTCAAGGACTGTTAATGGGAATCTCAGAAGTAAAATTAGATTTTGAAATAATGCCTGTGTTCCAAAACAAATTCTGTAAAAGAGCGGAGCATAGTGACTCTAAAGTCAAACTCGTCTGCCACTTAATAGCTCTACGAGCTTGACGAAGTGACTTAGTCTCTCTCTGATGCAATGTTCTTGTCTATAAAGTGAGACAGTGAGGGGTACATGTGCCATAGGGTTGTGGTGAGGATTAAATGAGTCAAGGCAGGGATGCCTAGGTGGCTCAGTTGTTAGGCATCTGCCTTTGGCTCAGGTCATGATCTCAGGGTCCTGAGATCGATCCTTGCACCCAGATCCCTGATCAGCAGGGAGCCTGCCTGTCTCTCTCACTTGCCTCTTCTCCACCGCCCCCAACCGTCCTTACACTCACTCACTCTCAACTAAATAAAAAATCTTTTAAAAAGGGGAGGGATGTTAATGCATACAAACTTCTTAAAGCAGGACCTAACCATAGGAAACATTCAACAAATGTTTATAATAGTAATTTTTATTATTTAAACTACCGATACATATTATATCCCTGTGTGAATCAATCAGCTACAATTTTTATAAACTCAGCACAGGAAGTCCTCTCTGTTTGTTATTTCAGGAGTTAGAGTATATCTTTACACAGAAACATTGTAATAGTTGATGCTTAGTTGCCAGGCCCTCAAACAAAAGGCTCATTATGCCATACTGTCACTTAAGACTTGCATATTTGTAGTTTGAAAACAAATTCAAGACTACTCTATTGTAGTAACAAAAAAATAAATGGAACGGTGATTAAAAATACAATCAGTAGCTTTTTATTTATCTTCAAAGTTGGCACTTGAAAAAAAACAGGGTAAAGTTTTAAAAGGATATAAATTTGTGAAAGACAAAGAAGAATCTGAGTACTTGAAGGGTTTTAGAAACCTTTTTTTAGAAAGTCTTATTAGTTTTTAGAAAGTCTTATTTTATTCACTACTTATATGGCGGGTGGTGCAGTCGGTTAAGAGTCCTACTCTTGGTTTCAGCTCAGGTCATGATCTCAGGGTCCTGAGACTGAGCCTCCCACCTTGGACTCTACACTCAGCAGGGAGTAAGCTTGGGATTCTCCCTCTCCCCATCTGCCCATCCCCCCATGCCTTCACTCTCTCTCTCTCACACACATAAAAAAATCTTAAAAAAAAAAAAAAGAAGTGCTTTTGCACTTGTACATGGATTTAAGGAGACAGAAGAGGACCAAAAGAAGTTCTATTTTCCTTAAAACTATGTGTAGACAGGTGGAAGGAAAAAACTGTCTAGAATGGAATTGTCTGCATTAAGAAATAAGGGCAGGCCAGAGGCTCCAAAAAGAAAAATATATGTTTTTTATATTAAAAATATATATTCCAGCAGTTCTTGACTTCCATAATTTCAAACACTGCACATTTCAACCCCACACCATTACACGGTAAAATATTGGAACCAAGCAATTGATGAAATTGAGCCCCTCTACAGAGGTTTCTACCGGCCAACAGTACAGTATGCCATCTTTCTTTGGCACTGTTTGCCATGTGATTTAATACCCTGTTTTGCTTTCCCTTATTTTAATTTTAAAAATGTGAATAAATGTCTTAAAAACATGAGAATGTTTATAAAAATAAAGAAAATACTAAATCAAGTAAGTAGAACACAACTGAGACAGAGAGGACTCTCAAAGGAACAAATCCTGAGTCTCAGATGAATGTCTACTAATCCACCTGTGATGGAAAAAAAGAAAATTGAAGAATATGTGCCAACTATTAGAAACACATATTTAAAGCTGTGAAATAAAATTAAGAATTCAGCTACCAATCCATTTTGACTCTCTATCTCCTCTCAAATAGATTAGATAGATAGATATATAGATAAGTAGATAAATAGATAAATAAAATCTTTTTTTTTTTTTAATTTAAAGGAATGTTGTGCATAGGTACAAGAGGAAAAGAGATGGCAAGCCCAAAGCGACAAGCACGCTGTGCCTGTAGTTCCCCTCACTGGCCACTAGGGGGCTCCATCAGCTCATAACTGCCTGCCAATAAGCGCTAGGAGTGGGGAAGGGCCGTTTCCAGGGCTTCTGTAGAAGGAAAACGCCAACCTGCTCTTTAATGCATTCCTTCAGCTGAGACTAACATTTGTATCCTAGAGACTGCCAGAGATTCAGGATGTAATTCGGTTTTTTCTGTGTCACTAAGATACCTTGTACATCTGTTTTTAAATGTGGTCTTCGGGGTAACTGACTTCTCCATTCTCTCAAGAACCTGTAGAATTAGTCCAGTTCCAACTTGGCTCTGTGGCTTTTATCTGCAGGAGGAGATAATCTTATCTCTTTGAACTCTGAAACACCAAATCTAAGAATCTGACCCTAGATTTTTATATGTCTAAATTAGATAAACGGTGAGGGGCAGGGGATGCCTGGGTGAATCAGCCGGTTGAGCGTCTGCCTTCTGCTCAGGTCCTGATCCTGGAATCCTGGGATCAAGCCCCATTTGAGGATCCTTACAGCCAGGAGGCTGCTTCTCCCTCTCCCTCTGGCCCTCCCCCTTTTCCTGCCCATGCTCTCTTTCAAATAAATAAACAAATACATCTTTTTTTAATAAATAATAAATAAATAAGTTAAACAGTTACACTTACATTAATCTGATTAAGTGCTAGTCACGTCAGGACAAGAGTCAGATTCAAGACCAAACCAAACCCCCCAGCCAAGGAAATGGCAGACATCCAGCCCCACGCAGTTTCCATGGCCCTGCTGGTCATGAAGATTAGGTACTATTGCCGCCTGATGGGTATGGGGCTCCCTTTTCTTACATTAATGTTGTTCAGTTAGTTTGCTTTTTCCCTTTCAGCTGTTTCCTGTTGCTGATGATCAGCTTTTTTAAGGCCTAACTTACTTTAAACCACTCAAAGGACAAGTGAGCTGCATAAAAAATTGTAGCTGGTAAGGCTAGCTGGCTGCTGAGGAGGGTTTCCTTGGAGCAGAAAGCTGATGGGGACATCACATACCAAGTCCAGTTCTTCTTGCCACACATCCAAAAACCAGCTTTGGCGGGACATGATGGTCGAGTCTTACACTACTACATTCCCAAGAGATTGTTGCACAACAAACAGGAAGTTGCAATTTATTAAGTCAAATGAACAACAAGGACATAGGAGTAATGATGGAGGCACATGGTTTAATGGAAAGAACTCTTGGGTCATTAAAGTCAGGTTACTGAAGTTATTTTAACAGATGGCAGCCTAATCTATTACATTAAAGAGTTTTGTTGGTTGATTTCGCACAGGGTACATTATTTCCAGGTATGGGGAATACATTTTCCTGTAATATCCGATATATACTACCATATGAATGTGCTTTGTAAGGGCCTATTTAGCCAGAGCGACTCCACCTTGGTTAAAAGCTATTTTGTTGTTTGTGCAGTAAAACATAAACTGACCCCCCCTCCCCAGAGAAACTTACTTAGAAGCAAGTCTGGAAAACCAGTAAAATATGATCAGCTAGTTCCTAATAACAGAGCCCAGAATACAAGGACAAGTCAGGCCAGGTGGAGACATCCAATCAGTAAAAGTACACATACTGTCTCCCTAACCACCAAAAAATATAAATTCCGCCTTTTGGGCGCCAAACTTGAGCGCCAATTCTGACCAGAGTAATAGGTTAGTTCAAACAGCTACTATAGGGTAAATTGTAATTCAATTGGCCACCTGCATGTGGCCTAACATGACTATGCAATGTTACAATCTCATTGGCCACCTATGTGTGGCCAGGCTTTTCCTCTGTAATAGTCTCTGAGGCTGGGAGGGGTCGCTCTCTTCGGAGGTGGCCCTGACCAGTCTGTTGATTCTTGAGCCTGTAAGCTGGGGGTGGTCACTCGCTTTAGAGACAGCCCTGGCCGATCAGTCTGACTGCTAATACTTGGCATAGAAAAAAGCTTTGCATAACTTTAACTTTGTTTCAGTCTCGTTCCCCTGGCCAATCAGTCTGACTTCTAATACTTGGCATAAAATAAAGCTTTAAATACCTTTCACTTGGGGTGCCT
Source organism: Meles meles (assembly GCF_922984935.1). NCBI lineage: Eukaryota > Metazoa > Chordata > Mammalia > Carnivora > Mustelidae > Meles > Meles meles. The sequence goes on from NC_060072.1 coordinate 64,540,635, forward strand.
GGGTGGCTCAGTGGATTAAGCCGCTGCCTTCGGCTCAGGTCATGATCTCAGGGTCCTGGGATCGAGCCCCGCATCAGGCTCTCTGCTCCGCAGGGAGCCTGCTTCCTCCTCTCTCTCTGCCTGCCTCTCTGCCTACTTGTGATCTCTCTCTGTCAAGTAAATAAATAAAATCTTTAAAAAAAAAAATAAATACCTTTCACTTTACCTCAGTCTTGTTTCGTATAATAATGGATCTAACACCTTATTTTATAGTAACTTACCATACTGGGTACCCCTGAACTCTCAGGGTCTTAACACTATAAAAGTTTCACATGCAAGGTGGTATTCCTCATGCATGGGCAGAGGGCTCACCAGGCAGTTGTTCTCTGAGCAGCGTATTAGGGATGGGTGCTCCTTCTATCATATGCCCCCCCCCCCATCCTGGAACCTTCCCTTCCAAGTCATGCAATGCACATGAAAGAAAACCAGCCTGACGGTCGCCAAACTGTGGAAAGAACCAAGATGCCCTTCAACGGATGAATGGATAAGGAAGATGTGGTCCATATACACAATGGAGTATTATGCCTCCATCAGAAAGGACGAATACCCAACTTTTGTAGCAACATGGACAGGACTGGAAGAAATTATGCTGAGCAAAATAAGTCAAGCAGAGAGAGTCAAGTATCATATGGTCTCACTTATTTGTGGAGCATAACAAATAACATGGAGGACATGGGGAGATGGAGAGGAGAGGGAGTTGAGGGAAACTGGAAGGGGAGATGAACCATGAGAGACTATGGACTCTGAAAAACAACCAGAGGGTTATGAAGGGGCGGCGGGGGGGGGGGGGGGGGGGAGGTTGAGGAACCAGGTGGTGGGTAATAGGGAGGGCACGTACTGCATGGAGCACTGGGTGTGATGCCAAAACAATGAACACTGTTATGCTGTAAATAAGCAAATAAAAATAAATAAATAAATTTTAAAAAAAAAAAAAAGAAAACCAGCCTGAAAGATTGTGAGAGGGATTTTATGCAAGTGGTGCTGGGAAGTGTAGTCTTTCTGGGAGCTCAAAGGAACATGAAATGGTTCATAACTGGCTTTGCCACAATGATTAATCATGATTTCTCAACAAAGGAACTTTTGATAAAGATCAAAGCGTTGTTCCTTCTCACGATTTTCACACACATTTCCCTGCCCTACATGCCCCTAGGGAGCCTGGGTTATCCCTGCTTAACCATTAGACCTGATGACTGCCAGATCCCACCGATGTCCAAGGCAGCCTGCTGGCGGCGATAACCCACCTTACTTACCTGTGTGGGTCTTAATGGAAAATACACACACATATACCTTAAATCTATACACTGAGATAAAATACTTTCTATATAATCTTCGTCTCATAACGCCTCTGAGAGGCTAAGAGGATGGGGGACTTTATTTTCTTCCTCTTAAGATGAGAAAAACTGATGCATATAGAAACTGATAAATTTAAATATCTCAACATTTACTAGGGCTGAATTGGAATTAGTGTTTCCTTTTTATTCTTTGAATAGATATTTGAATGCCTACTGTGTGCTGCATAACTAATGCAGGGGTTCTCGTTTTGTTTTGTTTTTGTTTTTGTTTTTGTTTTTGTTTTGTTTTTTCGGGACTCTGTACTCCCTAGGAGGGAGTTCTGCACTTACAGTAGCAGAGAAGAACAGCATTCTACCATTATGGTTTTTCAGCCACATATTCATAACAAGAAGCTACAGAGGTAGTCTGTGTTGTTTGAACGTTCTGTGGAAAGCACTACTCACGCCTGACTGCTTTAATTCATAATATCTTAAGAATTGAAGCACAGAGATAATTTCATCTATCTTCACAGCCCTGAGAGGAATTCATGGGACCCAAGTCAGACGTAGTCCCTTGGAGATCTTTCCAGTTGGTAAAGTGCCTTCAATTAAATGTCCTCTAATATTCTCCTCACAGTTTTCTGAAGGAACAGGGCCAGGATTTCCTCATTACACAGATGATATTGAGGTGGGGATATAAAATGGGATTCAAGAATAAATCAATTCTTTCCCTCTTGATAAATTGGAACTGTATCTGAAGAACCCAGCTGGGAGTCAGGAATGTGGCAAGAAAGTGGTTGTGATGAAATATTCCCAATTTAATTTTACCCAACCAACAAACTGTGACAGCTAAAGAAATCTTTGTTTCTTTTTTTTTTTAAGATTTTATTTATTTATTTGAGAGAGAGAGAGTGAGAGAGAGCATGATAGGGGAGAAAGTCAGAGGGAGAAGTGGACTTCCCATGGAGCGGGGAGCCGGATGTGGGACTCGATCCCAGGACTCCGGGATCATGACCAGATATGAAGGCAGTCACTTAACCAACTGAGCAACCCAGGTACCTGAAATCTTACAGTTTCATTGAGAAGTTCACCCAGTTTTTGACATCACACGGGCTTAGGCTGGCTGCATTTGGAGCTTCAAGTTGGCAATACTTTAGTAGTAGGATTAATATTTTAATACCAGTATAGTTAACATACAGTGCTACATTAGTTTCTGGTGTACAATATAGCAATTCAACAAAAACTCCATATGTTACCCAGAGCTCATCAGGACAAGTATACTCCCGGGGCGACTGGGTGGCTCAGTCGTTTGGGCGACTGGGTGGCTCAGTCGGTTAAGCAACTGCCTTTGGCTCAGGTCATGATCCCAGGATTCTGGGATCAAGTCCTGTGTTGGGCTTCCTGCTTACAGGAAGTCTACTTCTCCCTCTGCCCCTCCTCCTGCTCATGTTCTCTCTCTCAAATAAATAAATAAAATCTTTAAAAAAAAATGACAAGTATACTCCCAATCTCCAACACCTATTTCACCCATCCCCCCAACCTCCTCCCCTCCAGTAACCTTCTGTTTGTTCTCTATAGTTAAAGTTTGTTTTTCTCATTTGTCTCTTTCCCCCCCTTTGTTCATTTGTTTTGTTTCATAAATTCCACATATGACTGAAATCATATGGTATTTGTCTTTCTCTGACTTATTTCTCTTAACATAATACTCTAGCTACCTCTACATCATTGTAAATGGCAAGATTTCATTTTTCTTTGTGGTTGAATAATACTTATCTTCTTTATCTGTTTATCTATTCATAGGCACTTATGTTGTTTCCATAATTTGGCTATTGTAAATAATGCCGCTATAAACATAGGAGTGTATCTATCCCATCAAATCAGCATTTTGTATTCTTTAGGTAAATATCCAATAGTGTGATTACTGAATCATAAGGTAATTCTACTTCTAATTTTTTGAGGAACCTCCCTACTGCCTTCTACAGTGGCTGTACCAGTCTGCATTCCCATCAACAGTGCATGAAGGTTCCTTTTTCTCCACATCCTCACCAACATTTATTTCTATTTTATTCTAGCCATTCTGACAAGTGTGAAGTGATATCTCATTGTGGTTTTGATTTGCATTTCCCTGATGAGGAGTGATACTGAGCATCTTTTCATGTGTCTGTTGGCCATCTGGATGTCTGCTCATGTCCCCTGCCCATTTTAAATTGGCTTATTTGTTTGGTGTTTTTTTTGTTTGTTTGTTTTTTGTTTTTTGTGTGTGGGTTTTGTTTTTTGTTTGTTTGTTTGTTTTGTTTTTGGTGTTGAGTTGTATTACTTCTTTATATATTTTGGATACTATCCCTTTATCAGATATGTCATTTGCAAATCTCTTCTTCCATTTCAAAGGTTGTCTTTTTAGTTTTACTGGTTATTTCCTTTGCTCTGTAGAAGCTTTTTATTTTGAAGTAGCCCCAATAGTTTACTTTTGATTTTGTTTCCCTTACCTCAGGAGACAGATCTAGAAAAATATTGCTATGACTAATGTCATAGAAATTACTTGATTGTGCTCTCTTCTAGGATTTTTATGGTTTCAGATCTCACATTTACATCCTTAATACATGTGAGTTTATTTTTGTGTATGGTATAAGAAAGTGGTCTGGTTTCATTCTTTTGCATGTAGCTCTCCAGTTTGCCCAACACCATTTGTTAAAGAGAATTCTTTTTCCCATTGCATATTCCTGCCTCCTTTGTCAAAGATTAATTGACCATATAATTGTGGGTTTATTTCTGGACTTTCTATTATGCTCCACTGATCTATGTGTCTATTTTTGTGCCAGTACCACACTGTTTTGGTTGCTATGACTTTGTGATATAATTTCAAGTCTGGGATTGTGATGCCTCCACTTTTGTTTTTCTTTTTAGATTGCTTTGGCTATTTGGAGTCTTTGTGGTCCCATATGAATTTTGTGATTGTTTGTTTTAGCTCTGTGAAAATGGTATTTTGATAGGGCTTGCATTAACTGTGTAGAATGCTTTGGAGAGTATAGACATTTTAACAATATTTGTCCTTCCAATCCATGAGCATGGAATGTCTTGCCATTTGCTTTTTGTTTTCTGTTTTTTTAAGATTTATTTATTTATTTGACAGAGAGACAACGAGAGAGGGAACACAAGCAAGGGGAGTGGGAGAGGGAGAAGCAGGCTTCCCGCTGAGCAGGGAACTTGATGCGGGGCTCCATCCCAGGACCCTGGGATCATGACCTGAGCCAAAGGCAGATGCTTAACAACTGAGCCACCCAGGCACACTTGTCTTTCCATTTGTTTGTGTCTCCTTCAATTTCTTTCATTGAAGTTTTATCATTTCCAGGGTATAGATCTTTTACTTCTTGGATTAAGTTTATTTCTAGGACTGTTAATCTTTTTGATGCAATTGTAGCTAGCAGCACTTTTAACTGTGTTCCTCTTGTGTGTATTACCATAGGAAAGCATTCCAATAGCTCTGGGTCAGTTGCACAAAATTGCCCAGTTATCACCTGTGTACTGAATATCTGCACAGAACATGCATGTGGTCAACTTCACTCCTGTGGCTAGCGAACCAAAAAGCAGCTGGGTGGTACTAAACTTGCCACTGGGAGGCAGCACAGTGTAGTGGAACAGACAGCTTGAGTTCAAAATCTGCTTTCATTATTCACAGTAGTACGACTTGAATGGGTAGTTACCTCCTCTGTGATTCCAGCTCCTCATCTGTAAATGGATAAATAATGGCACCAGCTTCAAGGTTGTTGTGAAGATGGAAGATGTGGGAAGATGCAGGGGGGGCAAAAAAGCCACCCCAATGTAGACCACTTTGGCATAAGGGTTATTTTGAGCTAAAGGCACTTAAAAAGAAGGTAGGTGCAAGAAGAACATTCTCTCTCTCTCTCCTTTTTCATCCTAATGGCAGAAGATAAAAGTCCATATAGAAGATGTTCTCTATACCAGAATGAAAGCAACCTTCTTATCATCAAGGGCAGGAAGTTGAAGGCAAGAGAATGCAGTACAAACGGACCTCATCCAAATAACTCTTATCTCATTTAGTCTCCCCATATATTTAGTTGCTTTTCCACAATTGCTTCTTTTTGTTCAACCTGGTATAGGCATTTAGGTTTTACCCCTTCTTTGAGTCTCCATTTCCTTATAAGGGCTCTCATGTCACATAAATCTTATGTTAAATAAATGTGTGCTTTTCTCCTGTTAATCTGTCTTTGTTAATTCTCAGGCCCAGATGAAAATTCTGAGAGGTGAGAGGTAAATTTTTGCCTCCCCTGCATGGATCCAATAAGATAACAATGTATCTGAAACATACATGTGCAGAAGAAATGTTTACTATTATCTCCCAAACATGTGCACATATGTGGATATACATACAAAACAAATGATCTGGAAGGTAGCACACAAAACTAGAAATAGTGATTATTCTAGGGAAGTGAGATTTGGGGGGAGGAGTCCAGAATGGTGGGTGACTTTCACCATTTACTCTGCGTATTTCTGAATTTTAGGGGTTTTTGTGAGAATGTATTTATCAACTAATTATTTGTGGAGCTTTAAAAGTGATGTGCAGGTATGAATGATCTTTGAAGCACTGCTAGAAAACATCACATTGTATACTAAAAATACCCATCACTTCATTACATAATACAGGTTTTGCATTTTCTAAAATAATATCTAGAAAATATAAAGAAAATATCTAGAAAAATATCTATAAAATATAGACCTGTAATATCTAGAATATCTAGATATCTAGAAAATATCTAGAAAAAATAAAAATGTGATTAAAGATCATATTGATTTTACCATAAGGGATTTTTGTGTTAGGACACCTAAAGCAGTGTCATAGAGACCTACGTTAATGTGCTCAAATCACATCACTTCAGAAATCTCGTGTAGTGTAATTATAACAGAAGTCAAGTGCATGATGGTGTTATCCATTTTCATTACCATGCTACAGAATAGCATGGTTATAGCCTTTATTCTGTCACAGTCATGCCATGTATATTTGAGTTTCCGCATCATAAACTTATATTCATGTGACACAAACTGTTCTACATATGTCATTATTTCACTGGGGCCACCGCTGTGAGTTGTTATGTAGGACATTATCTTTTTATTTTATTTTTTAAGATTTTATTTATTTATTTGAGAGAGAGAGAGTGAGCACAAGCAGGGGATGCAGCAGGCAGAAGAAGAAGCAGATTCCCTGCTGAGCAGAGAGCCAGATGCAATGCTGGACCCAATCCCAGGATGCTGGGATCACAACCTGAGCCAAAGGCAGATGCTTAACCAACTGGCCACCCAGATGCCCCTCTAGGACATTATCTATAAATAATAAAAGAAAGTTTCAACAAAAGTAAAACTTTTTAATTTAGAGCCAATGTTCTGCCCATTACACAAAAATTTTTTGTGACTCTTGTGATTAGTATTTGTGAATATTAGTAAGAACAATAATTTAACTCCATCTCAGGGGCCCAAATGTAACTTAAGAAGTAAACTGGAAGAGATGCTTCTGGAGTCTCCCATTCAACAGATGGCATCTGAATGTACCAACAGATGTCTCTGTTGACATCTCTTCTCCATCTTCTAGTGTGTCAAGAAACTGCTGGGAGATTTTGGGTTCCACAGCTGGCAAAATTGAGTGAAGATAACCAAGTTAGACCTCTTCATATGGTAAACCATTTACAGTATTCCAAAGGAAATAACACCTTTTCCAGAGGAATTTGAAGGGCAAGAAGGTGGGGGTGGGGTTAGAGGGGTGGTTAAGAAGAAGAGGAAGAGGAGGGGGGAGTGCTAAGCCAAAAGAAGTAAGCAACCCAAGGGGAAGCCTTTCCAGAACCAGATCAAGCAGAAGCTTCTGCCATTACAAGATATAAACACCAGGTGGAGCTTAGGGAAGCATCAAATCCTGCCCTTAGGGAACTACCGGCTTGTGCAAAAGCCCACCGGCCCACCAGGTTCATACCTGTAATCACATAAGGTAGGCTTTATTACTTGCTGCAGCAAATATAACTATAAACCTTGGGAACTGAGCAGTATCTAGATAAGAGGGAATTAGGAGGGGCTTATATTAGGATTAGGGCCTCTGTTAGATAATATGGGGGATGGTTCAGTAGAGGGAATATTGCTCTGGATTTGGTGCTGTCAGAAAGTGGGGGTTCTTTAGTGACTGGGTATCTTGATTTTTATCGAGGGGGTAGCAGGGGTCGGATCAGGCGAACATTGTCTCGATAAAGAAGTAGTAGTTGCACATATTGGCCAGGAGAGGGAGCTGTTTAGTCGTTTCTGAGATTCACACCAGGCTCTTGCCTTTGTGCTAAAGGCAGGACTGGGAAGCGTGCTGTTTTTTGTCTCAATTCATGTCAGTCACAGAAGGACCTTACTAGACCGTACAGGCTGCTGTACGAAATGGTTTGGGTTTGCTAAGTGTTAAACCAGTTCCCACCTGTTAATGCCAGTCCAGTTCCCAACTTACTGGGACTCGTTTTTTCTTTTCACATGCTTCCTATCTACGGAAAGGAAGGCGCAAGCACCAGAAGGAGCAGCCGCATGAAGCTATCCCTGAGGAAAGCCCAAGGCATGGGGGCTAAATTCCAAGCGGTAGCCTTGGACGGACCTGGCTGTGTCCCAGCTCTGCCACTCACTGGCTGCGTAAGCTTGAGTAGGTTATTTAACAGTTCTCTGCCTGTTTCCACTTTTGTAAAGCTGAACTAAAAATAATACCTAGCTCTTATGGGATTTGGGGGAATTAAATGAGATAATACATATAAGCACTTAAAACAGTGCCCAGTACATGATAAGCATTTAACTTATTTACCCTTTCCATCATTTGTCAGAGTCATCTCTTGGTAAGCTGCAGTCATGCTGGAAATCCATTCAGGGGGCAAAAGAATCAAAGAATATTTGGTTTCTATAAACTTCTATAGATAGAAGGAGCTCAGAAAAGGAGCTGATGGGTTGTCTTCCATTTCTGGTTTGACAAAAAAAAAAAAAAAGTCCAGACTTAGTAGAGATTTGTATTTAAAACGATTATTCCAAGAGGGGAGGGGAGCAGGGACTATTGCAGTAAGAAAATTCTATGACCATAACATCTACAAGAAGCATAAGGGTCAGGTAAAAGGAGTTTTTCTGTTACAGAGAAGAGTGAACAAGGCTAGAAAGATGGCGAAAGGGATGAAAGAGATTGGATAGGTCAGAGAACTTTGAACCTGAGGCCTGCCCACTCTCACAGGGGGCTACATGCCCGCCTCAAGGGTGGGCCAAAGTTCAAAGACTTGGACATAGAGAATTTTAAGCAAAATTTGGTTAACAGCATTTTGTTGCAATCAGGTGGATGGGGACAAGCAGTTCAGCTAATCATTTATTAAGCAAACAAAGGGAATTTTGAGTTTGTGTCCAGGCTGGTTACAGGTAAACAAGGGGACATAAGTTGTAAATCATTTGGGGAAGGGTGGTTCTTTGCTGTAAGCCCTTTTCCAGAACACAAAGCATTGGGGATTTCTTAATCCCTGTTACTCTTTTTCCAGGAACTCAGGAACTCAAATTCAACACGTTTCCTGTTTCTATGATTGTTCTATTTCAGATAAAGGACAAAATTGGGGCTTTCATATGACCTGAGAGAATCTAGATCCTTCCCCAGAGGCACAGGTCTGTAAGGGAGAGGGTTGGGAAGAGGGCTTGATAATTTGTAATGCCCTTGGCAAACCAACTGTTCGGAACATTCTCGTTTGCAGCACAATTTGTGTGGCTCTTGAATTTCTTCTGATCCACTAGAGGATGAATGAGAAATAAAACTTAAAATGAGGCAACATCCTCAAACGCTGAAACTGCACTTTAGTTCAACCCATACTGAAGGAACAGCTCTCTCTTCCGGCACTTTGGCCCGGCTCTGCCTTCAGCTCAGCATTGACAAGTCGCTCACCCGGCCTGGTGGCTCACTTACCCTGCAGAGCTCCCCCTGCCTCGGATGGCTGAAGGGTTTCTGTGCTGCCTACTTCACTTCCCTTGAAGGAAGGCAAATGTCTCACTTTGCAACATCCCCCCCTCTCCTTCCCTTTTCATGGGCTTTTGTTTGCCTTGAGGTGGCTTGAGGGCTGATCTTCCATTCCACTGTAGGTAGAGCTGCGCCATCTTGCAATTTCTACAACTTGCTGTGTGTTGGTGGAAGCCCGCCTGGATGGGAAGGAGACCTTGAGAGATGGCTGGCGATGCTCAAGCTCGCCCCCCAGCTGCAACGAACATCTTTATTAAGTGTTCCTGCCAGGTTCTGAGCAGTCAAGCCCCGATTTACTTTAAGAGCCAAGGGAATAAAGCTGCCAAGCACCAGCTGACGATGTGAACTAATTTCTGAGGATTTGTGGAAATGCTCCCACGCAGGAGCGAGGAGCAGCAGCCTGACACCGACAACCGGAATGGGGCAGGGGGTGCTGAGGGCAGTGTGCCTTTCTGCCTCCACTCACCCTTCTCTTCTTGTTCCTCCCATCTTTGCTGAAGACACTCCCTCCTCCCCACCAGCGAGCTTCAGGAGCCGATGCCCTCTTCTCCTTAAAAATTGCCTCAACTACCTGTTCTGGAAGAAAGGCCATGAATCATAGACTCCTATACTGAGAAGGAACTAACTCCGGGGAGAGGTCTAACCCAACTCCATCCTTTTGTATAAACACTTGTCACTCCACATTCAGAAAGCTAGCACCACCCTCTTCCCTCACATCTTGGAAAATTCTGATTATGCATTTTCCTAGGAGCAGAAGGAAAGAAGTAGCCTTTCATCTGCTGGCTTCCTTCCTTCCCCGGAGGCTGCTTCTCCTAAGAAAGAAGGATATTTTGTGGCACCTCAAAGGAGAAATGACTAAACGTTTAGAAATATCCTTGCATCCAGTGCACTAAAACAAAGCTGAGGTGGAGAGAACCACGGGTACAGAGATGACACTCCTAGAAAGGGGCACTGATTAAATAGGGGGGAGGGGGAGCCCCAAATTTAGTCAAACACGGTTGTGAACTACTACTCTCTGTGACACCATGCCGGCTGCAGAAAATTCCTGCATGGGGGTAGAGACAGCCGGATGTTCGCAGCGGTATCTGGGACAGCATCTGCCTACTCCCCTCTCCCCGGCTCTCAGGACCTAGGCTCTGGAAGAGGCGGACTCAGCGCCAGGATGGAACACAGGGTCCAGCCTCAGCCAAATGGCGCATCCTGCCCTTCCCCACTCCTGCCCCAGGCCATTGTGGCTGCTTCAGGAAGGGGCATGAGGTCTGAGATGTTACAATCCTTGAATGCCAAGGCTTGTGCCCAGCCCCATGGAAGAATCTCTCTCTTTCATTGAAATGGAACCCAAGAGGCTGTGAGGTTCTGGCGCTTCTGCTTCCACCAACTACTCAGAGTCTGAGAAAAGAGCCGAGGAGAGCAGAGTCAGCCAAGAAACGGTGAAATCTGTTCCTGCGTCATGTTGTTTGAGCCTGCAGCAGGCTTCACCTGAAACCCACCCCCAATTCCACATGCCAGTGAATTCCCTTTCCCCCAATCTGATTTCAGTTAGCTTCTACCACTAGATACTCAGAGCCCTACCCAAGAGAATCCATATGCTTAACCCGTAGTAGGGGCTCCGGAAGGGTTTGGAATGAATTTATGAATCAAGCATATGTTTATCTTTACCAGACAGGTAGCCACACACACTTCAGCCCTTCTTAGTTCATATTTTGGAGGAATTTCACATTGCTTCATATGTTTTAGTTCAAAGCAAGTGAATGGCAGGTATTATTTTTGTTTGAGGATGACCAGACTTAAAATTGGGGGGGATGGGGGGGGACCAGAAGGAAGAAAGACATAAACCAGAGATGGTGAGGGTGAAAAAAGTGGAGGACTTCCCAAGCGAGAACAGAATCAAAGCAAAATGAAATCCCCTCCAAAGAGTTGGGTGCTGTTGCTCTCCCTTAAATGAAGTAATTCAGAAACAGTCCAAACAACAAAATCCTAAGGCTTTTACCTCGAAAAGCACAGACTTTTTAAAGCACTGCAAATTGTACAAACTGGTTCAGTCGTGTTAGAAATGCTTTGCCAGCATTTGAGAAAAAAATTTTTAATCTTTTGACCCATGTCAGGAAGAATTTCCTCTGCCCTTCAAGGTCCTTCTAGCTGGACTAAGAATTAAATTGATGTGAAGCAGGGGAGCCTGGGTGGCTCAGTTGTTTGAGCCTGCCTTTGACTCAGGTCATGATCCCAGGTCCTGGGATCAAGTCCTACATTGGGCTCCGGGGCTCCTGCCACTCAAGCAGAACTGCTCTTTCTCTCTTTCTCTCAAATAAATAAATGAAATCTTTTTAAAAATTGACATGCGACAGATTAATGGGGAAAAAAATAAAATTTCATTTCATGTGTAGGAGGAATCCACCCAGAAGACAGGCAAAATTAGGTCTGCAAGTCATTCTGAACTAATGACAAGTGGGTAGCCATCTGGGACTGCAAAGGGAAGGAATACAATTCAAGGGAAGTAGAAACAGAGTAAATGTTTGGTAAACAAATATTTACTGGCCCCAACAGACACAATGGGATATAAGGGGCTTTGATCAAACTGGCCTTGCTGGGTTCCTCCCAGTCTACCATACCTAGGTCCTCTCAAAATGTAGTTATGTATAGTGATAGCTCTCTTCCTAGATCGGGTTGACTCTCTAAATTCTTTTTAGGCAATTGAAGGGGAGGTAAAGAGTTTTCCTGATTCTCCTAGATTTTGATTACTTTTCAACTCAAAATAATCACACCAAAGTGGTCTGTCTTAGGACAGCCTGCCTTTGGTCCCTACACTCATGTCTCAAATACCTATGACTAGGTAGCCATCACCAAACTTAGTGGCTTAATACAACCGTTTATTTTGCATGCAGTTCTGTTGGAAGGGCTCTGCTGGGCAGTTTCTCTGCCTGGCTTCATGTCGGATTGCAAGGTCTAGATGATACATTTCCAAGGTGGTGTCTTTGTTCACATTTCCTAGTCTCGCTGCCGCTGTACCTTTCTTGTTGTCCACTTGGCATCTCAGACCCCAGGGCTTCTTCATGGGACTTGGGCCTCTCACATGGTGGTGTTCTCAGGATAGCTGCACTTTCTAAAAGCAGGAAACAGATGTTATCAGGCCAATTAAGAGCTACTCTTGAAGCAAGTGTAGTGTCCCTATTGCCACTCTCTGCAGGTCAAAACAGTCACAGAGCTCACCCATGTTCAAGGGGGAGTGTCAAGGTCATACTGCAGACGACCAGTGGGATTGGGAGGTATTACTGTGGCCATCGTTAGAACATACACTCTGCCACAACTCATAATCTTAGGAATTTATCACATGGAAATTATGCCAAAGAAGTTATAAAAACAGAGATGTCCACTTTTATAGCCAAAGAAAAGAAAAAAATGGAAACAACCTTCATGTCTACTTAAAGACAAATGACTAGTTATCACACACCAACTGACAGGAATGTGAAGCTATAATAATTAAGAGGATTATGAAACACCATGAACGAATGTTGTTTGTGGTTTTTTAAAAGCATTTATTTATTTATTTATTTATTTGATAGCAAGAGAGCATAAGCAGGGGGAGCAGCAAGCAAAGGGAAAAGCAGGCTCCCACTGAGCATAGACCAGGGCCCTGGGATCATGACCTGAGCTGAATGGGCTGGAGGCAGATGCTTACCAGCTGAGCCACCCAAGAGCTCCTAAACAACATGAATAAAATGTTGCTATAAAAGGTGAAAGGTAGGGGTGCCTGGGTGGCTCAGTGGGTTAAAGCCTCTGCCTTCGGCTCAGGTCATGATCTCAGGGTCCTGGGATCGAGCCCCGCATTGGGCTCTCTGCTCAGTGGGGAGCCTGCTTCCCTTCCTCTCTCTCTGCCTGCCTCTCTGCCTACTTGTGATCTCTGTCAAATAAATAAAATCTTTTAAAAAAAAAAGGTGAAAGGTAAAATTGAAAAGCATGTGCACTGCGATGCTAATTATATAAAAACCTGCATACACCTGGACAAAGTCTGGAAGAAAATATGTAGAAATGAAGATAATTGCATTGAGGTGGTAAGATTACACATGCCTTCCATTTTCCCTTTATTGTTATTAGTGGCACCAAAAAAAATGAAATTAGAAGGAAAAAGAAAGAAAGCTTTGTTAGTGCTCAGTATTTGGCAGGTACACGTATAGAAGAGGGACAGAGAAGATAACGGGAACCCACTGACTCCCTATAATTCATTCAGATTCAGACAAACCACCAGTCCAGAGGATCCACACATATTCTTATTTATAATTAACCTTCCGCACTGACTGCCCTCCTCATCTTTGGAATGTTGATTGTCATGGAAGCAACAATTATATTAATCTTGTTATGTTTCTGAAGCTGTTCATGATATAAGACTGAAAACACCTAAGGGACACCTGGGTGGCTCGGTCAATTGAGTGACTGACTCTTGATTTCAGCTCAGGTTGTGATCCTCCAGTGGAGAGATAGAGCCTGGGGTGGGGCTCCCTCTTCAGAGTGGAGTCTGCTAGAGGTTCTGCCTCTCACTCTGCCCCTCCCCTTGCTTTTTCTCTCTCTTTCTCAAATAAAGAAATACATCTTAAAAAAAAAAAAAAGACAAAACCCTTTAAAAAGCCATGACTATGACACACAAACATAGGTGATATTTCATTTTTTTCACAAGGAATCCATCTTACCCAGGCTTTCTAAAATTGTCAGTGGCAACTTGGCCGCAAATTTACCCTGGAATGCTCCAATGAGAACTAGATTAACTCTAGTCCCTCTTTTTACAGCTTTTGTTTGCCTGGGGACTCCAAGTTTTGTAGAGGAAGAGGCTGCGGGAGTCTGGAGTAGTCTATTGCTAATGAAGCTGTGAGCAAACTTCCTGGAGTGGCCATGAGTTCACCTGTGTCTCAGAGACCAGGGACCAGCCCTCTGGGGACTATGACACTCACAGCTGTGAGTGACCTCCAACCCTGCACCGTCAAATCCAACCTTTGAACAAGAATTGCTTTCTAATATTACTTTAACTTGCCAGTCATTATTGCGTCTTTTTTTTTGAAGGCTTTTCAAGGGAGCTATTAAGGAAGGTGAAAGAAAATGAAATAAAGGTCAAAGTCTTAAAGTCAGATGAAGTAATTGCAAAAACAAATTTTAAAAAACCCTATCTGATTAGCTGGCATGACCACTAGTTGTGTTTATATAGTTAATGATTGGAGAAAACTTGGAGGATGGGATGCCTGGGTGGCTCAGTTGTTAAGCATCTACCTTTGGCTCAGGTCATGGGATTGAATCTCGCTTTGGGTTCCCTGCTCAGTGGGGAGCCTGCTTCTCCCTCTCCCACTCCCCTTGCTGGTGTTGCCTCTCTCACTGTCTCTCTCTCTCTCTGTCAAATAAATAAATAAAATCTTAAAAAAAAAAAACACTTGGAAGAGGGTAGGGTTTAGATTACATCCTGGTAAATTATTTTGATTTAGTTCAATTAACTTTTTGCAAGTTTAAAAAAAAAAGGGTTATCTACTGTTTGAGACATGTAACTATTGACGTTCTTTGTATTAACGTTTCAGTATTTTTTCCTGAAATTTGTGCTTCATTTAACAAATGTTTACATACCAGTCACTATGTGGCATTATCCTGTACTTAATAGATACTAACCAAGTTAATTCTCAATAACCCACAATGTAGTTACCATTATTGCCCTTCTCATTTTACAGAAGAGGAGACTGAAGCATGAAGAGGTTAAGCAACTCATACAAGATCGCCAGCTAGTAAGCTGTCTAACCAGAACTCAAACCCAGGCCATCAGGCTCCAGAGTCCTGTGCTATAACTATTATGCTATGCTGCCTGGGTAAGGTTTCCAACAGAATTCCATTTTAACAAATGTAGCTACAGAAATTCTCTAATAAAACATGTCCATCTCCAGGCATATGCTTTCTGATCAAGTTGCACCGAAGACTCCTATACTCAATCAGATTTCTCTTATTCTTGTTCATGCAGCACTGCATTAAGAAAGAGGCTCCGGAGCGCCTGGGTGGCTCAGTGGGTTAAAGCCTCTGCCTTTCGCTCAGGTCATGATCCTAGGGTCCTGGGATCGAGCCCCGCATTGGGCTCTCTGCTTGGCAGGGAGCCTGTTTCCTCCTCTCTCTCTCTATGCCTGCCTCTCTCCCTACTTGTGATCTCTGTCAAATAAATAAATAAAATCTTTAAAAAAAAAAAAAAAAGAAAGGCTCCAATGTGCAGTACAGCCAGCTCTTTGAGAAATTTCCTTCCCAGCTACCAGATAATTTTAATAACAATAAGTAACATATACCAAGCCTTTGCATGGTGTGCTTGCCAATTTCATTACCACTGCCCCCCCCACTGCCCCCCCCCCCGACCCCAGGTGCCTAACCATCCCTATGACACACTCCTGGTACTCATGTCCCTGTGGAGTCCCTTGAATCTTGGCTGGCCTTGTTGACTCTATTAACCAACAGACTATGGCAGAAGGGATGCTGTGAAAGTTTCAGGCTTAAGTCTTAAAAGGACCACAGCTTCCACCTTTTCCCTCTTGGGAACCCTGAACTCCTGTGTAAGAAATCCAGCTACCTTGCTGTAGAGATCATATGCAGAGGCCATGTGGTGAGGAAGGGGGAGGTCCCACTGAGGCCAGCCTCCAGTCACAAGGGACACCTGGCAAGACCAACAGAAAAATCACCCACCTGAACCTTGCCTAAACTGTTGTTGCAAATCACTACATTTGGGGATGGTTTGTAGCACAGCGATCAACCAGTGCCTTTTATTGCACTCATACCAAAATATTTATTGAATCTCTAGGAACTCAATGTAATGGCAAAATTAACATAATGGCGGAAATTAACAGTTAAGCAGATAAGTAAAAAAGCAAGTACTCAATAAAATAGAGTCAGATAAAGGGATAAAGGGTGATTGGTGTGGATCATTATTTTAGATGGGGAAGCCAAGGAAGGCTGTTCTGAGGACATTACTTTCAAGTAGAGATCTGAATGTAAATTAGAAGGGCCAAGGGCACAAAGATTAGTAGGAAGCAAGTTCCAGATGAAGGGGATAAATTAAAAGGCACTGCGGTGGGAGAGGCTTGGTGTGTTTGAAAAGCAGAAGTCCCGGGGCTGGCCCACAGTGAGTGAGGGATAGGTAGTCAAAGAGGTAAGGAGGGACTAGATCATGTTCAAATCCTGGCGGAGTTTGGATTTTATTCTATGTGCAATGGAAGGCCATTGGAGGCTTTTACACAGTAAGGTGATGTGCTCTAATGTGAATTCTTAGAAAAATGGCAGTGGTAGTTGTATAGAAAGAAAGCTTCAAGGGCACCAGGGTAGAACGAAGGAAGTCAGTTAGGTAAGTCTTGCAATAGTCCAGACAGTGAGAGTGGCTTAGACTAGGGAAGTGGGTCTCCAAATGTGCTATTTCCATTTTGGTAGTTCCTCAAAGTTAGGTGTCCATTGCCATATGACCTGGCAGCTCTGCCGCTCAGAATGTACCCAAGAGAACTGAAAACCTGTCCGCGCAAACGGTTGTACACCAACCTTCACAGTGACATTACTGAGGGTAGCCAAAAAGCAGAAGCTAACCAAGTGTCCATGAACTGATGAAGAATTAAAATGTGATCCATCCACAGGATGGAATATTACTCAGCCTCAAAAAGAAATGAAGTATGATACATACTACTACATGAATGAGATTTGAAAATATTATGCTAAGTAAAAGAAGCCAGAAAGAAAAGATCACATAGTGTATGGATTCACAACTTTCATGAAGTGTCTAGAATTAGCAAATTCTAGAAAAAGAAAGATTAATGGTTACCAGGTGATGCCAGGGGATGATATGAGGGGGTGCTAATGGGAAGATGAAAATGTTCTGGATTAGTGCATAGTGATTGTTGCACAACTTTGTGAATATGCTGAAAACCATTAAACTGTATAGCTTATGAGGGTGAAGTTTATGGTAGGTAACTTCTTTTTTTTTTAGGACTTTTTAATTACTTATTTGACAGAGATCACAAGTAGGCAGAGAGGTAGAGAGGAGGAAGCAGGACCCCCGATGAGCAGAGAGCCTGATGCGGGCCTGGATCCCACGACCCTGGGATCATGACCTGAGCCGAAGGCAGGGGCTTTAACGCACTGAGCCACCCAGGAGCCCCTATGGTAGATAACTTCTATCTCAGGTTAAGAAGAACACTAAAAATTGTGGCCTGCGGACCTCTAGGAATCCCTAAGAGATGCTAGTAGGTCTGCAAGGTCAAAACTATTTTCTTTTTTTTTTTTAATTTTATTAAAGATTTTATTTATTTATCTGCCAGAGAGAGAGAGAGATCACAAGCAGGCAGAAAGGCAGGCAGAGAGAGAGGAGGAAGCAGGCTCCCCACTGAGCAGAGAGCCCAATGCAGGCCTTGATCCCAGGACCCTGAGACCATGACCTGAGCCGAAGGCAGAGGCTTAACCCACTCAGCCACCCAGGTGCCCCAAAACTATTTTCATAATAACACTGAGACATTATCTGCCTTTCCTATCCTCATTCTTTCATGAGTATAGAGTTTTCCAGAGGCTACATGACATGTGATACATTGAAGCAGAAGTTATTGAATGGAGAAGTAGATACGAAAATCCACACTTTTTTTAAGCCAGACATTAAAGAGATCAGCAAAAAACCCAAGCTGATGCCATTCTTCTCACTAACTTTTTTTGGAACATATAGGTTCTTTAAATATACATATGTATATGTGTATATGTATGGACATATGTATATATATATTTTTATACTAATATGATATGGACTTAATTTTTTGGACTTAATATTTTTTTAAAGATTTTATTTATTTTGATATATATAGAGAGATCACAAGTAGATAGAGAGGCAAGTAGAGAGAGAGGGGGAAGCAGGCTCCCTGCTGAGCAGAGAGACCGATGTGGGGCTCGATCCCAGGACCCTGAGATCATGACCTGAGCCGAAGGCAGAGGCTTAACCCACTCAGCCACCCAGGTGCCCCTGGACTTAATATTTTTTAATGAATACATATTTTACACTTGTTGCAGGCTTGAGTTCTAATAAGGATGACAAATATTAATATAACCCATATAAATAAAGGCTTTTGGAGTCCACAATAGTTTCCAAGAGTGAAAAGGGATTCTGAGATGGAAAAGTTTGAGGATTACTAAAGTTAGGATGATAGCAGTGTAGGTCATACAAAATGGTCGGATTTAAGATATATTTGAAGGTACACCCCAATATCATTTCATCTTGTTCTCTCTTTAATGCCTGTCACCCAGTTATCCCATCCTCTTATCCCCAGAGAGTGTTTTTTTTTTTTTAATTGAAATATAGTTGGCACACAGTGTTACATTAACTTCAGGTCTGACAGTTGGTTTTAGATGATCTGGTATGGTTGAGGTCAGGAGACAGTAAGGTTATAAACAGGACTGGTCATATGTTGGTAAATGTTGAACGCAGGTAATAGATACATGAGGACTCATTATTCTATTCTTTCTACTCTGTGTATGTTTGGAAATTTCCATAACAAAAAGTTTAAGAAAAGAGTACAATATTTATCCAATATTTGGAGACTATGGCTGCTGTTCAAAAAAACACACAGGATCCAAGACTGTAAATTGTTCTATATTTTCTCACTTTAGGTTTTTTTTCTTGAAAGGATTTTGTGCAATTGTACATTTCAAGATGAATATAAAAAGTAGTGTGTATTTATCCATAACCTCCTTTATAGTAGCTTCTGGGTACCTCCTATACACTTCCAATCATAGCAATGAGAGTAAATAATTCCCCCTAATTTGGTCTTAACGTTCAACTGCTGTCACATTAATTGCTACTTTTGTGTAGCTACTGCCTGCCTGTAGCCAGTGATAACATTTTAAAATACATCACTAGACAAGACAGACATTTTACTGTCTAAATTCAGATGCTAACTTTGCAAGCTTTCCATTTTTCAGTAATTTTTTTAGGTTAGAATTTTTAATTTGTCCTTGACTTATTTATTATAATCCAACCATAATTTTGCCTTAGAGGAGTCTCCAAACTCGCTTTTTACCCACCAATGCTGAAAAGGTCATCCAAAATATTTTAACATTTCTAGTTATAAACTATATAATATTCACAGATATCAGCCACTAAATAAGGTATTCTGAACCCTTTTCACTGCTTCTCCAACTACTTTTGAGGACATACTGCAAAGATGGCTGCCTGCACACCAGGAAGAGGGCTCTTTCCAGACATCCAATCTGCTGGCGTTAATCTTAGGGCTCCCAGACTTCAGAACTGTGAGAAATAAATTTCTATCGTGTAAGCTACCCCATCTATGGTAATTTGTTGTAGCAGCCTGAGCTAAAACAAAGAGTTTGTGTTCTGATAATCTTGATAGTCAACAGTTTTGTGTAGTGATAAAGGGGTGAGCAAACTGAACCAAATTTGAGGACAGACCAGCTGAATACCAGGAGTTGAAGTTATTTAATCCGACTCAAACCTTGAAGAAATGAGAGTATAAATTTTCAAAGGTTGTTTCAAGCTCCTGGCTCTTCACTACTAGATAATGCTCTTTCCTACTCTTAGTTAATAACTTGCATGTCTAAAATTAAGCCTCTTGTGTTGCCTTGGATTCTGTTACTTTAAATAGTCACCCACCAGATTATAATTTTTACTTGTTTGAAGATTGTGGGAGTCTAATATTAATTTTTTTCCTGCCCCCCCCAAAAAAAAAAATCACAATGGGCAAGGTGGAAGTCAGAAACAATTATTCAGGTTAGTACAATTAAATTGGCTTTTCTCCCAGTATCTTTCTTGCTACCTTTAGTTATTGTTTTTGAGTCTGCAGTTCAAGGAAATTGTCATAGCAGAAGAATTCTTTAAAAAGAGAGAGAGAAAGAGTTATAGTCTTCCTAAAACAAGATAGGTAATTTCCACAGTGTGTTCCAAAAACTATTATGTAAGCTAAAATTGCTCCCTAGAAATGATGCCTAACAAGGGGGCTATAAGTTTGAAGGATAATAGTTGCTTAGAAGCAAACTAAAGTGAATAAACATCCTGCAATTTGTCTCTATGATCTGAAGCCTAATTCAATGATGGGATTAGGTCTAAATTGCTGAGCTTAAAATAATTACCTCATGAATAGTCATATTGATTATGACTGAAAACCACAGAGGATCTGCCTTCTATTTTTAGTTTAAATGTATGTTCTTTGTTGAGGAAGCTGAAGGATGCATTTAGTCAATCTGAAAGCATAAACTGTGATGTATGATTGTGATGAAAGAGAAAACAGTTCCTGACCTCCAGAAGCTCTCAGCTGCACAAGTTGAGAAGAAAAGATTTATATATCTGAATTAATTAATATTGCAATACTTAGGGCACCTGGGTGGCGCAGTCAGTTAAGTTTCTGACTCTTGATCTCAGCTCAGGTCTCAATTTCAGGGTTGTGAGTTCAAGCCCCAAGTTGGGCTCCATGCTGGAGTAGGTATGGAGCCTACTTAAAAAAAAGAAAAAGAAAAAGAAATTGTATGTCAAGTCTGGGACTGAGAACTCAAGTTTAAATTCTGGCATGTGGAAAGGGTCTAAAGATGTTGCACCCAAAATATACTTATTATGCTATCCATTTCAGTGCTTTCAACTATGAAGTTTATAAATGAAATTGGGAAAGGTTACCAATTTATAACACGAAGTCCAGTTCATCACTGATTAACCAAATTAAATGTTTTTGATGATTGAAAATTATACATATGTAAACATACATATTTTTTGCTTCATGACAATATTCACTTCATTCTTAGTGTCTGACTCTTGATTTCTGCTCTGGTCATGATCTCAGGGTTGAAAGATGGAGCCCTGCACTGGGCTCTGCACTGGGCATGGAGCCTGCTAAAGATTCTCTCTCTCCCTCTCCCTCTGTCCAAGCCCCCCACCGCAACCTGCTTCCTCATTCTCGCACTCTCTCTCAAAAAAAAAAAAAAATTTTTACTTACATTCTTGCGACTATTTTGGATCTATATATATGCAGTACGCTATATCCCTAGGACTTTTACTCATTGACATATCCCTAGAACACTGCCTGATTAATAATAAGTACACAATAAGAATTGTTGAATAATGGATAATCATGTGTATATGTGTATATATGCATACATGAATATATGTACAGTCATTTGAATTAGTCTCAATAAGTCAATAAAATAATTACAAATTTATTTACATAATCTTAACCATGCCATGAGTCACAATGTTGATAATCTTTTCTCACAGAAAGATACATATCCACACTTAAAAAAGAAAGGTTTTAAATTACAAAAGCAATAGATGCCTATTGTTCTATTTTTAACAATAGAGAAATATAAAAATAAAAGATAGAAACCGTTCATGTTTTTTTTTTCAGCGTAACAGTATTCATTGTTTTTGCACAACACCCAGTGCTCCATGCAATACATGCCCTTCCTACTTTCATGTTTTTTTAAGCACAAACATGTATAGAGTTTATCTTGGACACAATATGATCATACCATATATTTTTATTTCTTGATTTTTTCCATCTAATTATATCTTAGATAATTGTTTCCTACCAGTACAACCTCATTCTTCGCATTGCATTGTATAGATATACCAGAATTTATACAATCATTTCCTCCTGGGGGAAATAAGATTGCCTCCCCCTTTTTAATATCATGAACAATGTTTCAGGGAACATCATTGCACATATATCCTTTGCTTGTGTGTTTTTTTAAATACAATTTTTTAAAAGATTTTATTTATTTATTTGACAGACAGAGATCACAAGTAGGCAGAGAAGCAGGCAGAGAGAGAGGAGGAAGCAGGCTCCCCACTGAGCAGAGAGCCCAATGTGGGGCTCGATCCCAGGACCCTGGGATCATGACCTGAGCTGAAAGCAGAGGCTTTTTAACCCACTGAGCCACCCAGGCACCCCTGCTTGTGTTTTTTATAGAAGAGATTCTGAGAAGCAGAACTGAATCAAAGGGTATGAGTGTTCTAAATTGTGTTAGAAAGTACACATTTTAATTAATATTCTTGTATTCTCAACCTTGGTTTGGTAAGAAGGAACCCAGCCAACCAAGGAAAATGTTTTCTATAGAATATCTTACTTATCCTATGGGTCCTTAGCTGCCTGAGGCTTTAGTGGCATAATATTGTCACCTCCTTAAGAAGAGATGGCCCATGGGGCGCCTGGGTGGCTCAGTGGGTTAAGCCTCTGCCTTTGGCTCAGGTCATGATCTCGGGGGTCCTGGGATCAAGCCCCATGTTGGGCTTTCTGCTCAGCAGGAAGCCTGCTTTCCCCTTTCTCTCTCTGCCTGCCTCTGCTTACTTGTGATCTCTGTCAAATAAATAAATAAAATCTTTAAAAAAATGTTTTTTAATTAAAAAAAAAAGAGAGATGGCCCTGGGAATTTTTTCCCAGAATATGTAATTTTATATTTCTTTCCTATTAAATTTAGGATCTAATTTTTTTTAAATGAAAGGGAACTTAAAGATCAACCCCCTTATTTTGCGTGGGGAGGGGCATAATTTTACTTCCAAGTGAAAGAACCAAGTCCTCCTGGCTGAAATGATAGAAGGAATGTATTGGCTTACATTAACTGACAAATGATAGATATTGGGCAGGCTTCTTGTGTGACTTGATCCAGAGTTCATGATATACTCTGCTATGTATTGATTTGTTTATTTATGATTTTATTTATTTACTGGAGAGAGAGAGCATGCACGGCGGGGGGGGGGGGGGATAGAGAGGGAGAAGCAGGCTCCCCACTGAGTAGGGAGCTGGATGCAGGGCTTGATCCCAGGACCTGGAGATCATGACCTGAGCTGAAGGCAGCCGCTTATCTGACTGAGCCATCCAGGTGCGCCATATACTCTGCTTTTTCGAGTTTCTCTTGGCTCTGCCCTTTTCTGTATGTGGGCTTCATCCTTGGCCTGGCTTTCCTTATAGGGCTACCAGCAATTCTAGGGACTGAAAAACTTCCTTTTTATATCCAAGGTGAAAAGAGGGTATTCCTTCTTCCAGCTATCAAACAAAAGTCTGGAACCTCATACTAATTAGATGGACCCAGGGTAATTGTCCCTTCCTGAATCAATTCCTCTTACAAGTGACATAGGTTCACAAAGTGTCAGCCTAGAGCTAAGAACAAGGCCAATCCCACCCAAACAATATGAATGCTACACAGTGAGGGAGATGGGGAATGGATTCTGATTAAACAACCACCTCTTAGGGAGGAACTTCCTTTCCTCTGGCCTCCTGTTTCCATAGGGAGGGACTTCTACTAAAGAAGTAACCCCCTACTTTCTCCTCTCTGGACTGGGGGATTCCAAACTCTGACATTCATGCTCATTTCTCCACTGGATGGAGCTAATCTAATTAAAGGTTGCAAGCACTGAAAATTTCGCTATTTTCTTTCTGCCTGGAGATTAAATGGGACAGCAAAACTAGGATAAATATAGATATTCTGTAGGTTCAAATATTCCCTATCATGTGCCGTGTGAGGGTCTGGCCTAAGGGAAGAGGAGGTTGGAGGGACAAGGAGTAATACAACAAGTATTTCTTTTTTAAAATTTTATTTATCTGAGAGAGAGAGCACAAGCAGGGGTAGGGAAGGAGTAGAGAGAGAGAGAGAGAAGCAGACTCCACACTGAGCAGGGAGCCAATGCAGGGATCCATCCCAGGACCCTGGGATCATGACCTGAGCTGAAGGCAGACACCAACTGACTGAGCCACTCAGGCTCATTTTCAAATTAGAATGTGTCCCTGCATTTTCTATTTAGAATTTGTTATTGTGCTTATGTTATTAGAATTAGACTCCTATCTTACATGCAAAGTCAGTCTCCCTTGATGAGCCCCAGTCGGATGTAGCTTGCATCCAACTTTGGTAACCTAGGTCCCCAGTTCCTTTTTCAGACTCGGCCTTTGCCGTTTCCTTCTGTGTTGATTTCCTAGGGCTGCTGCAACAAGTTACCACAAACTTGGGGGCCTGAAATAACAGAAATAGATGTCCTCAGTTCTGGAGGCCAGAAGATAAAAATTAAGGTACTGGCACTGTTGGTTTCTTCTGGAGGCTGTGAGGGAGAATTTGTTCCATGGCTCTCTCTCCTAGCTTCAGGGGTCTCCAGGCAAAACTCGGCATTCTTTGGCTGGTGGCAACATCACTTCAACTTCTGCTTCTGTCTTCACATGGACTCCCCCTTTATGTGTCTCTATGTCCTACATCTCCCTTTCTCTTCTAAGGACATCAGAATTCAGTTAAGGATCCACCTTAAATCCAGAGGCCCTCATCTTGAGATCTTTAACTTAATTATACCAGCAATGACCCTATCTCCAAATAAGGTTGCATTCACAAGTAATAGGGATGGAGACTTGGACATATCTTTGGGGAAGACACGATTCAACCCATATACACTCTTCACTTCTTGTTTAGTCCAACTGTAGAGACCGTGACTAATACAACTTCTTGAGGCTCACTGCTTGCCCAGACTTTGGAATGCTACCTGCATTGGAGCCTCCATTCTGCCCCCCTCATTTTTTTAAAAAAGATTTTATTTATCTATTTGACAGACAGAGATCACAAGGAGGCAGAGAGGCAGGCAGAGAGAGAGAAGAGGAAGCAGGCTCCCCACCGAGCAGAAAGCCTGATGCGGGGCTCGATCCCAGGACTCTGGGATCATGACCTGAGCTGAAGGCAGAGACTTTAACCCCCTAAGCCACCCAGGTGCCCCTAAATATTTGAAATTCTTAATGAAAATCCTAGGTGGTCCAGTGGTTCTTAGGTGGCACCCAAGAATATAGCAGGGCATGACCAATTTTAGTCACACACAGCCAGTGGGGACATCAGACCCTAGACCTGGCCTCACTCAGTGATGTTCAATGAACAATGGAGAGCAAGGACACTCGGAGGACACTGAGTCCCTGCTCAGATAACAGCAAACCTGGGATCCAAGGTGGGCCACAACTCTAGATGGTGTCTAGACAATAAACAAAAGAGGTCGTAAGATTTAGGTGTTGAAAAGGAGGGGGTGCCTGGGTGACTCAGTGGGTTGGGGCCTCTGCCTTCGGCTCGGGTCATGATCTCAGGGTCCTGGGATCGAGTCCCGCATCAGGCTCTCTGCTCAGCGGGGAGCCTGCTTCCTCCTCTCTCTCTGCCTGCCTCTCTGCCTACTTGTGATCTTTGTCAAATAAATAAATAAAATCTTTAAAAAAAAAGAAAAAGAATTTCAAATATTTATCGGCGCCTGGGTGGTTCAGTCAGTTAAGTGTCTGACTCTTGATTTTGGCTCAGGTCATTATCTCGGTTATGAGATGGAGCCTGTGTTGGGCTCCAGACTGGGGGTGTGGAACCTGCTTAAGATTCTCCCTCTGACTCCTTTTTTTTTTTTTAAAGATTTTATTTATTTATTTGACAGAGAGAGATCACAAGTAGGCAGAGAGGCAGGCAGAGAGAGAGGAGGAAGCAGGCTCCCCGCTGAGCAGAAAGCCGGATCCGGGGCTGGGGCTGGATCCCAGGACCTTGAGATCCTGACCTGAGCCGAACGCAGAGGCTTTAACCCACCCAGGCGTCCCTCTCCCTCTGACTCTTAATCTCACAAAACAAACTGAGTGTAGCCAGGGGGTAGGGAGAGGGTGGTGGACATTGGGTAAGGTATGTTCTATGGTGAGTGCTGTGAAGTGTGTAAACCCGGTGATTCACAGACCTATACCCCTGGGGCTAATAAAACATTGTATGTTAATTTAAAATAATTTAATTAAAAATAAATTAAATAAATTAATAAAATTATTTAATGAATGAAAAATAATTTAAAATAAAAAATTTAAATAATTTAAAATAAAAATTTTAAAAATAAATTAATTTATTTTATTTAAATTATTTAATTTATTATTTGAAAATTTGAAAAATAAATTAATTAAAAATTTAAAAATTTAAAAAAAAAACCATTTGCTGCCAAAAAAAAAAAAAGATTCTCCCTCTGCCTCTCTCTCTCCACCCCTTCCCCGAAAGAACAGAATTTCAAATATTTACAATAATATCCAAACACTGGTTTTCTGGTGCCATAATTCCTGTTAACAGTCAAATAATGAGATATTGTATGTTAAAATATTTACCTCAATGCCTGGCATATAGAAACAATATGTTCCATGTACTTTATACTTTCTGTGTACCAGGAACTAGACTAAGCACTCTATACATATTACCTCCTTTGGACTTTATACCAACCCTGTTTTGTTTTGTTTTGTTTTTTAAGATTTTATTTATTTATTTGACAGAGAGAGAGAGAGATCACAAGTAGGCAGGACCCTGGGATCATGACCTGAGCTGAAGGCAGATGCCCAAGGACTGAGTCACTTAGGCACCCCTATACCAACACTGTTTTGATCCCTGTTGTACAAATAAGGAAATTAAAACTTAGTAACCTTAAACAAATTGTCTTATAGGTAAGGAAGAAATGAGATCTGAGCACAGGCAGTGTGCCTCTGGAGCCATCCCCTTCACCAGCATACCTAACTACCGCAAAAAATGCCAGCTGGACATGAAAATTGAACAAGACTTTTGTAAGAATTTAAATCGGTTCTCGTCAATCAACTAAAATAATTGAAACTTTGGGACTGCAAAGTTTTGAAATATAGAATGCAATTAAAAATATCACACATCTTTTGGCTTTTTTTTTCTTTTTAAATAGATTTTATTGAAGTATAATTTATATATATATAAATGCATCCATTTTGAAAGGACAATTCAATGGGTTTTGACAAATGTATATACCTGTAACATGACCACCATAATCAAGATATCAGATTTTTTTCATAATCCAGAAACATCCCTTGTGCTCTTTTGTGGTCAGTTCCCTATCCCACCCAACCCCTGGCCCCAGGCTGCCATTGATCTGCTTTCTGCCATTTTAGAACATCATATAAGTGCACTAATACACCATGGACTCTTCTGCCTGTGACGCATTATGTTCAGCATATTTCTGACAGTCATCACCTGGTGGCATAGGTCAGTAGTTCATTCCTCTTTACTACTAATGAGTAGTAGCTCGTGGAATAAGTATACCAATCCACTTATGCAGTCATCATGATGATGGCCATCTGGGTTGTTCCTCTGTCAAAAGACAGGAACCCGGGGCACCTGGGAGGCTCAGTCATTAAGCGTCTGCCTTCAGCTCAGGTCATGATCTCAGGGTCCCCTGATCAGAGTCCCACATTGTCGGACTTCCTGCTCAGCGGGGAGGCTGCTTCTCCCTCTGCCTCTGCCTGCCACTCCCCCTGCTTGTGCTCCCTCTCTCCCTTTCTGTCAAATAAATAAAATCTTTAAAAGAAAACAAAGGACAGAAGCCACTCATTTGAACAGGAGAATTTAATATAATTGTTAACTAGTAAAAGGTTGTTAATGACTTAAAGGGGTACAAGAGGAACTAGGAATAGTAAGCAGGGTGAAGGGGAGAGAGGAAAGAAGGACTTAGAAAAGGATTCCTCGCCCCCCACAAGACTTTGATACTGACCTCTTTTTTTTTTCAAGATTTTATTTATTAGAGGGGCACCTGGGTGGCTCAGTGTGTTAAGCCGCTGCCTTCGGCTCAGGTCGTGATCTCAGGGTCCTGGGATCGAGTCCCGCATCGGGCTCTCTGCTCAGCAGGGAGCCTGCTTCCCTCTCTCTCTCTCTGCCTGCCTCTCTATCTACTTGTGATCTCTCTCTGTCAAATAAATAAAATCTTAAAAAAAAAGATTTTATTTATTAGAGAGAGAGGGAACACAAGCAGGGGGAGTGGCAGGCAGAGGGAGAAGCAAGCTCCCCACTGAGCAAGAAGCCTGATGTGGGACTGGATCCCAGGACCCTGGGATCATGACCTGAGCTGAACGCAGACACTTAACTGACTGAGCCTCCCAGGTATCCCTGATTCTGACCTCTTTGAATAGAGTGTGGCCATCATAGGAATGGACAGCCTGCTTGTCAGTTGTGATGAAACTTGCCAAGGGAGATGGGCTGGAGCTGCAATCTGAGAAGGTGAAGAACAGGACCTGAGATTGTGGCTAGAACTAGGACTCAGAGGTGAGTGCTACCAAGCATTAGCACCTATTCTAAATAAAAATATGGTCAAAAAGGAACCACAAACCAGAAGTTAAGTGCCTTCCTGCCAATTTATTTCTTGTGGAGTCCCTCCAGTGCCCTCAATTTGACAAAGGCTGCCAGTTGGCAGAGGACAAATGCTTATAAGTTCCTGCTCTAATATCACAAAGCAGAGTGAAGAAGGATGGATTCAACCTGAGAGACAATAAATTGATAGTTAGCATAGTTTTTTTCCCCTAGTTTGGGACTAATATGAATAACGCTGCTATGGACATTTGTAAGAACCAAACTTTGTGATCATACGTTTTCATTTCTTTTGGAAAGTCCATAGGAATGAATTTTTCCTGGACATATGCTAACTGTTTGCTTAACTTGATAAGTGTTCGTTTAACTTGATAAGAAGCTACCACATGACAGCATTTTGCACACCCACTAACAATACCCACATCTTTCCCAGCACTTGGTATTGTCAGTCTTTTAAATTTTAGCCATTCTAGTGCATATGAAGGGGCATCTTTTTGTGGTTTTGTCATCCCTGATGTAATTTAGTCATTCTTTTCATCTCTACGTGTTGAAATAGGGTTGTTGGGCTTTTTCTCCCTGTGCTTATGGGTCATTTGCATATTTTCTGTTGTGAAATGTTTGTTCAAATATTTTGCCAACTTGAAGAATGGCCTTTTCTTACTTTTGAGTTGTAAGAATGCTTTAAACATTCTGAATAGAAGTTCCTTGTCAGATAAATGCACTGCAAGCATTGTAATATTGAGATTTTTGGTCACAAAATATGATCTACCAAAAAGAGGAAAAAATAAGCTTATAGTATTTTTAATATAAGTTTGCTATCATTTCAATAAATAGATAAGGAACCATTAGTTTTTATAAGTTTATGTATTTAAATTCATAGAGAGACCTTGAAAACATAGTACAGTAATTACAGCTTCTCTTTAAGTTTTTTGAATTTGGGTGGGGTGAAGGTTTAGAGGTGTCTTATACATTTTAGCAAGGGGTAGCCTGAAGGTTTTGCCTGATTCTTCTTACTGATAACCTTCAAATCACACTTACATATGTGCTCTTTTGGCTGCAAGTGCCAGAATTCCAATTTAAATTGGCTTAGGTAAAAACGTTCAATTCATGATCACAGTACAGGATACTTGCTCTGTTTGTCTCTCTGTTCTGACCATCAGCCTCATTCTTCCCTCTCACTCTTTCTCTGTATATTAGAAGTGTGACTACTGATACCTCCTAAGCTTTTCACCTTGTGTCATTGGCTACCTGCAGAGAGACCATCTCAACTCTTGAGCCCTAAGTCCAAGACCAATGGGAAAGGGCTCATTGGCTCAGCCTGAGTCATAAGCCTTCTTCTAGATCAGTCACCTGAACAGAGAGAAGGGAGAAATGGGTGTGAAGTTGTATCATATCATTGTAGATCCTGAGAGAACAATTTAGATGGAATGAAGGAAAGGGGTTCTCAGAAGAAGGAGGGAGTCCTGAGAAAAGAATGGAATCTATGATAGTATTATTGGGGGAAAAAATATGAGACTAGGACTAGTTTATGAATGAAGACTAATGTTTGATGTTTAATGTGAGGTAAAGAGAGAAAAGGAGGTCTAGGAATTTCATTGAGAAAGTAAGGAGACATTCATATGAAACTTCAGATAAACAGGCATAATCAAAATGTCAACAAATATTATGCCTCACTTTCAAATACTTCAGTAAAAAACAAATAGATGAAACAAAAATGGCACAATGTTAATATTAACACTAGGTAATGGGCATATAGAGGTTCAGTATTCTAGTCTTTAATTTGAAAATTTTTCATCATAAAATGAAAAAATAATAATCAAATCCCAAAGTGAATTACTAAAAAGAAGTAAACATATAGGAGAAAGATTAGTCAACTCAGATAAAGAGATTTCATAGACTTACAGATATTAGAAATGAAAAGGCCTTTAAGATTGATCTGACAATGCTCCTTCCCCCTTATCTCTGCCTACTTGTGACCTCTCTCTGTCAAATAAATAAATAAAATCTTAAAAAAATATATCCTACAATGTTCACTACAATGCAATCTTTTACTTTGCCCCTGGTTCTGCCACTAACAATGTGTGTTTGGGTAAATCACCAAAATTCTGTGAGACTTAGATATTTTTATGCGTAAAATGAGAAGACTGGTTTAGCTGATCTCAAATATTTTGTGTCAAACTTACTCAAAGCTAGCATTCATCATTAAATCCCTCAAGTGAGAAAAGTGTATAAAAAGGTGAGTCAGCCCTACTCGCCTGCCGTTCAAGACTCTTTCTGATCTGGCTCCAACTGAATTACTGTCCTCTACACACTTTTTTTTTATCTCCCTCGACACACTTTTCACCCCAGTCATTTCTTCTGTAACTGGAATATCTCTCCTCCCATCTCTAACTCATGAAATACTATTGCTCTTGTAAAGGTCCATTTCCGAAAGTTATCACTTTCATACTATCTTACTAAATTCCATAGGAAGATTTGACATCTCTTCTCACAAATCCTATACTGCTTTTTGAACTTCTCATGTGGAATATACCAGATTTTACTTTTATTATCTCATTTTGGTCTTTTAGTTATCTTTGAAAAATATTTGCCTTTCTACTAGGCTATAACCTCCTGAAGAGATGGGATCATGTCTTTTGAAATTTCGTATTCTCAAAGCATTAGCACAATAACTTACATAAAGGAGAGTCTTAATAATATGGATTCATTGTAAAAGGTAGGAACAACTTTAGGCAAAACTGTGAGTCAGCTATTTTGCTACCAAATTCTTATTGGCATAAATTAACCTTTTTTCCTGAAACTATGATGAGAGAATATGATAATCAATTTTCCAAATGAACTTTTGTTGTGATAAGATTTTTCCCAGAAAGCTAAAACCCTAGCAGAAGAAAATGTCCCTCAGGATTTCCTTTTGTTGGAATTGTGATTATTTGGCATGTTTTGTGCTGTTTAGAAGTTAAAGTTAGGATTAGTGCCTTCTCTGCAGGTTCTCAATTCAGGCAGCAAACATGAGGAACAACAACAGAATGGAAGGCAATGCTCTAAGTATCTGAACGATGATTTGCTACCTCTGAAGGCCTCTGGTCAGTCCTCAAATGGAGGACATGATTTAAGCTTGGAGTAGCTGAGCCTCTCTAGGGTCTGCTGTCTGAGGGAAGCTGAAGAATGAGTCCTTGACTGAGCAATGCTCACCTAATGGCATATAGTGATCTGACTGATAGTGAAGTGTGGTCCAATGAATGTCTGGGGATCCGAAGTTACTTTAGCAATTCCTTCGCTCTGGTTTTGTGTATCTGTGTGTGACCTGGTGGAGGTGAAGAATGGTATTGACAAGGGTTGTCTTAGCATGGGAAGAGGCATATGATCTCTCTCCTCCTTGACACAATTTAAATATTTTGGACAATTTATTTCAAGTCATTTTTTGTTTGCTTAGCTAAATTATTTCTATGTCATTATTTTAGAGGGAAACATGTATGCGATGATATATAGTTAATTCTTGATTATCCTTTTATTTCACTGCAATTTAATGCAAAATATACCTATACAGCATCATTCTGAAGAGATCATTAGGAATGTACCCAGGTATTTTCAAGTTAAGTTTAATTTTATAATGTGTAACTATTCTCTTGGAAGCTTTAAGAAAGATTTTGGAGAGGGATGCCTGGGTGGCTCAGTTGGTTAAGCGGCTGCCTTCGGCTCAGGTCATGATCCCAGCATCCTGGGATCGAGTCGCACATTGGGCTCCTTGTTCGGCAGGGACCCTGCTTCGCCCTCTGCCTCTGCCTGTGCTTGCTCTCTCTCTCTCTCTCTCTCTAATAAATAAATAAAATCTTTTAAAAAAAAAGAAAGATTTTGGAGATTGTCTCTATTTTGATGAGATTTATACTCCTAATTGAATGTATTCTGTTTGGGCTTCTTTCAATTTTTTTCAGCTTAACATTAATGTAGGGCTTACAAACTCATAAATCTGTTGTTTTCTTTTTTTTTTTTTAAGATTTTATTTATTTATTTAAGTGGAGGTGGGGGCAAGAGCACAAGCAGGGGCAGGGGCAGAGGTAGAGGGAAAAGCAAACTCCCCACTGAGCAGGGAAGCCTGACTTGCGGCTCTATCCCAGAACCCTGAGTTCATGACCTGAGCTAAAGACTGAGCCACCTAGGCACTCCTCAGTTGCTTTTCAAGTGAACAAAAAATGGCATGTCTCATGGTTAGTTCAGAGGTAAATTCACTTTCCTTTGTTTGTTAGTCTAGAATCTAACAAACATTTTGTAAGAAGCAATCACCAAAAACAGGAGAAACACATACTCATCCCAGTCACTCCCTCTCCTCCTTATCAGTGAAATTGTGGTATGTATTTCAGTACCCTCTACAGGAGGAAAAGCAATACTTGTATAACACTAAGTTAGCATATGTTTGTGTTCATTAATACAGATATTAAAGTTTGCATATTTCCTAGAAGCATCAACAACTTTTTCCTACCTGGATAACCTTTCTTTCATTCAATAAAAATAAATTGAAGGGTTCAGTGGGACCAGGGTTCTGCTAGATACTAGAAATGAGACACAGAGCACGACTTCTGCTCTGTGGGGCTTACAATCCAGCTAAGACAAACAGAAAAAGTCATTACAAGTGCTTTGAAAAAAGAGGGCAGGGTGCAGTAGGAGCAAAAGGTCAATTACCCAGGCTGTCCTTCACCCTGATTTCTTGATTCGTCTTACATTTCAAAATTGAGGAAAGAGAGAAAGGATAGAAGGTACAGTATATGATGGTATACACGCATACCTATATTCCAGGAGGAACGTTATTCGGTCATAATAATAGTTTGTTTCTCAGTCCACGTGCCTGGGAGGTTTGTTTGACTACCGGTGGTATTCGTCACGCCCCCCACCTACCCACCCACCCACATTATACCCAAATCCAAAACGAGTAGGGAATGGTGTGGAAGGCATGACAATGTGAAAATTGATCTATTCGGTTTTTCACCTTTCAAAGAAATAAAACCTTGTTGGTGAACTCCTGTAGAATGGAATCTCAGAGGGAAGAGCAGGGTAAGAAAGCCATGGCTATGTGAGGAGCAGAGTTCAGGGTCTAATTCCTGTTGCCTTATCAGCCTCCAATTGGACCTGTAGGGAGAGCTGATAATATCAACTGAGTACGGAGCTGGGGAACTGGAGTGCCTTGGCTACTTTACACTGACCTGAAAAGTGTCAGGATAAATTACAGAAAGAGGGTGGGCGGTGCGAGGGGTAGGCAATTGTCCTTTTAGAAGTCTCAATCCTTTGTGGTCATTGAGTTGACAGGAATTCACTGAGTAAGGATGGCTCGTAGATGGGGGTGAGGGCTGAGGGAAAGATTCAAGGACTAAGATCTTAAACTGAGACAGGCATTTGCACATCACGGTTCAAAAGATGTTGATGGTCCAGGCCGTGATGGTAAACGATCTCACAGGCTGTTAACCTTCCCTAAAGCTGCACTTTTTTTTTTTTTTTAATTAGGATAGGTAGCATCTCCTTTGGAAGCCAGAATCCTGCGCTGCGGCTAACCCTCTCGGCGGGCAGAGGCCAGCAGGCGTGTGTACGACCGCCCCCTGCGCCGAGGCTCTGGCAGGCAAGCACTAATCCTGCCCGCGCTAGGCGCTCCCTCGCAGCCCGCGGGGCGCGCGCGCGCACACAACCGGAGAGCGCGCTACCGTCCCTCGCGAGCGCGCCCTCCTTTCCGCCCCCTCCCACCCAAGCGCTGGTCCTCAGCGCCCCCGCCCTCCCAGCGCTCCCACAGCCAGAGGGCCGCTCAGCTGACCGGCGGGCGCCAGACGCCGCGGCTTCCAGTTCGCGAGCGCAGCTGCGGCGGCGCGAGTCTCTCACGCCGACACTCCCCCTGCGCGCCCCTCCCCCACCCGGGACCGGGATTGGGACCGACTGGGCGCGAGCTCGCGGCCGCTTCGCCGGCGCCGAGCGGGGAGCGAGGCTGCGGTGACGAGCGGCGGCTGCGCGGCCATGGGCGCGCCGGTGTCGCCCTAGGACAGGCGCGCGGGGACCGCAGGCGTAGCGGCGAGCCCTTCCGAGAGGCGGCGGCGGCAGGGGCAGCGCGGCCGGGATGAGCGGGAGCGGCGCGGCGCCCGGCCCGGGCTCGGGCTCCTCCCCGGCCGCCTGCCGCTTCGCGCACTACTTCGTGCTGTGCGGGATCGACGCAGACAGCGGGCTGGAGCCCGACGAGCTGGCGGGTAAGGCCGGGCCCCGGCGGAGCGGGGGGTCTCCTCAGGGACGCGAGGGACGCTGCGGACACGCGCGGGAGGCGGGTTCTAGACAAAGTCGGCTCCCGGCGGCGCCCGCTCTCCATCCGGACGGGCGCCGGGGCGGCGATTTAATGACATTGTTATTTATTCCGCGTGCAGGGTGCGCTGCTGAGCCCGCGGGCGTCGCGCCCCTGAGGGCGCCCGCCTCAGGCTTTTGCCTCCCAGGCGCGGGGTTATTAATAACGGGGACAGAGGGGGGGCCTCGAGGGCACGGCCCCCACCCGGCACGCTGACCCTCTCGCCCGCAGCTGCACGCGGAGGCGTCCGGTGAGTCACCGGGCGCGCTAACTCCAGGCCTTACCGCGATCCGGTGCATCTCACCGCCCCCCCGCCCCGCCCGACTGCGAAGTTTCAACCCTGGCACGTGACGCGGCGCTCTGGTCCCCTCGGGGGAGGTGGCGACAGACCTCGCTGGGCGGCGGGGGTGGCGTCCACCGCGGCGGTGAGGGCCTGCGGGGCGAGTGCAGGCGGGAGGCTGGTCGGACTTCATCCTTGACTGTTCGGGTCTGCGCCGCTTCCCACCTCGCGTTCGGCGATGACGGTCGTCACCTTTTGGAATCCTGTCTATTTGGCGGTGTCACCGGACTGGGGAGAACCTTTGATCGGTTGGGGCTCGGCACGACGCTTTGTTGGCACTACCTACACTGTTTCTGAGTTTAATTGTTGGACGTTCTCCCCTCACTTGGGTGCACTGTGTGTTACTGCCGGGCTTTTCCTGGAGGGGCACCGGTCCCTCCTCTTCACCCATTTGATGGCGCACTGCAGGGCCGAGCTGGGAACCGATGCTGGCAAAACGGGCGGTTGAAGGATGATGGGGGGCGGGGGGCGGTACTGAGTGCGCAGCGCCGGGAGGAGGCCGGGGAGAAACGACCGATTTCATTTATTCACGCCTTTTTCTTTCTGCTTACCTTCTTGGATCTGATCTTTATTTTTGTTGTTGTTGTTAATGGGTGAGACAAGTGACATCTATCGCCTGAACTTTATCTGTGTCAGTGTTGAACACTTAGGTCATAGCTTTCCAGAACAGCTTGTTTTGGACATAGCATGCCTGATTGCTTGCACCAATGTGTATTTTTGTTTTCTCTTTTACTCTTTTGGGGGGTAATAGAGGGGACTGGGAACGATGTATTAAATAATAAACAATAGGAAAAAAATGTGTTCGACTGTAAGATACAGTACTGATCCACCCGTGTCTTAGCTCAAGCAAGTATCTTTTTAAGCCAGGTTCACAGCAGAACATTTTCAACAAAAACTGTAAGTCTAGTTTTAGTTAAAGGTTTTTAGAAAAGAAGGATGATTTTTCTGTATGTGTAGTTATATAGTCATGTTATTTCTTAAGTTAAGATTTCCTGTACATATTAAGAATCGCTTTGTTGGGGCGCATGGGTGGCTCAATGGGTTAAGCCTTCGGCTCAGGTCATGATCTCCTGGTCTTGGGATCGAGCCCCACGTAGGGCTCTATGCTCGGCAGGGAGCCTGCTTCCCCGTCTCTCTCTGCCTGCCTCTCTGCCTACTTGTGGTCTCTCTCTCTCTCAAAGAAATAAATAAAATCTTAACCAAAAAAAAAAAAAAGAATCGCTTTGTTAAGGGATATGAAGTTAGAAAACATGTCTGCGGAGAGATTCCTCTTTGGGGATTGAAGGGATTATTTTTATTTTTCTAGAGTCCTTTCTCCCCTGAACATCCTAATCATTTGTAGTAAGGGGTCACTTTGAGGCCTTTTGTCAGTAGTGACTGATGAAAGGAAAAAGCCTGTATTTTTTTCTATCTGAAGTCTGTATGCTTAGTAAAACTAAAACAGCACTGGTAGGTGTGGCCTGGGACTCTTAAGCCAAGTGCAGATGGATTTAACAAAAGTTAGTAACACTAACTGGCTTCTCCTTTTGGAACACTATGCATGAGTGTGGATGTTTGAGAGTTCTGCTTATAATTGGTGTTTTGAAGTGATATTTTTGTCTGATGATATTTAAGTATTCATTCAATAAATAGTTTCGAAACCTTAAGGTGTAGATTATGTTCCAGGCACTGGAGACAAAGCAGTCAAAAATCCCTGCCATCATAGTGCTTACATTTTAGAGTGAACAAAATGAAAACACATAGTTTGTTACATGTCAGTAAGTGCTATAAAGGAAAATAAAGCAGGGAAATGAGACTGGGGTAGTGCTGGAAGAATGATGGGATGGTGGGGCTGCAGATTTTAAATGAGATGACTAGGGAAGGCTTCACAGAAAAGGAGACCTTAGACTAGAACCTTGACAGAGGTGAGGAAGCAAGCCACGTGGATTGTCTTGGGGAACATCATTGCAGGCAGGGGAGACAGTGCACAGGGAGACTGAGTTTGGAGAGTGCCTAGTTTGTGCAGGTAACAGTAAGGAGGCCAAGGTAGTTGGAGCTGAGGGAGGAGAAAAGTAGTAGATATGAGCATAGAGAAAGGGGAGGGAAGATTGTGTAGGGCCTGATAGATAATTGTTGAGCTTTTACTCTAAAGTGGGAAGCTACTGTAAAGTTTTGAGCAGTGCAATGAGACTTGATGTACTCTCTAAAAGGATTGCTGGGCTGCCTTGTTGATTAGACTGTGTTAGGGGCATGGTTAGAAGCAGACCAGTTAGGAGGAGGTTCTTTTTTGGTATGTGAGGTGGGAGGTGTTCGTGGCTTAGACCAAAGCAGTAGCAGTGAAGTGGTGAGAAGCTGGATTATTTTGGCGGTAGAGCCAGCAGGACTTGCTGATAAGTTGGATATGGTATTCATAGTCAAAGAAAGTTATCAAAGATAACTAAGATTTTTGGCATAAACAGTTATAAGCACCTCTATTTACTGAAATAAGAAGACTGAGAGAAGCCGGTGGGAAAGATGAGTTCAGTTTTGGACATGTTAAATTTGAGATATCCATTAGGCATTCAGATGGAGATGTCATGTAGGCAAGGCATCTCTCAGGGATCAAAATTTTTATATAGACATAAATTGAAAGCCATGAAATTGGATGACAATACCTAGGGAATGAATATAGATAGAAAAGAGAAGAGGCTCAATGGTTGAATCCTAGAGACACTCCAACATTCGAGGTGAGGAGGATGAAGAGGAAACAACTGAAGAGAGGCGCCTGGGTGGCTCAGTGGATTAGGCCGCTGCCTTCGGCTCGGGTCATGATCTCAGGGTCCTGGGATCGGGCCCCGCATCGGGCTCTCTGCTCCGCAGGGAGCCTGCTTCCTCCTCTCTCTCTGCCTGCCTCTCTCTCTGTCAAATAAATAAATAAAATCTTTAAAAAAAAAAAAAAAAGTAAGAAGTATGGCCAGTAAGATCAGAGGAAAACAAGAGAATGTAGCATCACGTTACCAACTAACCATCTTCTTGACTGTTTGCACAGAGCTTCATTGGAGAGGAGGAAACAAGGCCAGTGAGTTAGGCAAATTAGTCAGGAGGTTGTTTCTGTTTTGCTGCATTAATTTCAAAGTTAAATATAGTAAAGTTTCTATTTTACTTTAATGGACCTGATCTATTTTTATCGCACGGTTTCTTAGCAAGTTGTCACCCTGCCTGTAGAAGGTCTAAGTTCACTTCTGTTAAATGTAAGTTCTGCTGATTGCTTTATAGACTTTTTCTTAGCATAGGCATGCTCCTGGAATTCACACTTCGCAGGTGGTGAGGCATTAAAATAAAATTAAGGACACAAGACTTATGATGAAGTAACAGTTAAATAGACTAAAACCTTATAATAAAGTTATCAGGACTGTAGATTGTTTTTTAGACATTCCTCCTAGTGAAGCCTAGTTTTACTAACAGTGGAAAAAACTTCTTTGGTATATATATATATACACATACACACACACACACACACCTTGATATACTGATATTTCCTATTATCCTTTCTTTAGTTCATCTTAACTGTTGTGCTTCTCCTACTCACTGTATATTTTTAAAATCCACTTTATCCATAAATAATGTTCCTTTAGATATTGACGTAGAAACATTTACATTTTCTTTAAGTGTTAAATATATGAAAAAGGTTTTAAATTGATTATTGCATAAAGAAGAAAGGAGGTATAAATAGAAGTTGTTGGAATTAGTTGACATGTAGGAAGGTAGTCATCATTTGAAATTTTCTTTTATGCTTCTCATTTCCTCCAAGACCTAGCTGTAGGAATTTACATGGTTTTGGTTTACAGCACAAATTTTCCAGGCAGTAGAGAAATTAAGGACCTTTATTTAATATAAATGTGCAAGTCCCCATAGTACCTTATACTTATTGTTTAATCAATGAATGAGTATAAAGTTTACATAGAAGTCCACAAATTGTATGGTGGCCAGAATATTCTTAAAGCATTGCAGTGGTAGTTTGGATTTAGTTCTGCTGAAGAGTACTGAAGTATGATGGGTGCAATCCCTGCCACAGGCCCTTTTTGAAATCTCTTCCTTGGTGCCTCTATTTATTTTTAGCTTTGGTTTTCTTGGGTGTGGTTTCCAGAAGAGCTTTGGGGCAGTGAAGACCATGGTCTAAATTCAAATACAGTTAACCCTTGAACAGAGATGGAGGTTAGGAGTGCTGACCTGTCCAATACAGTTGAAAATCTGCATATAACTTTGGCTCCCCCCAGACTTTAACTACCAGTCTACTGTTGACTAGAAGCCTTACTGATAACATAAACAATCAAATAATACATGTGGTATATGTTACATATATGCTGTATTCTTAAAATAAAATAAGCTAAAAGAAAAAAAATTTTTTTTGATGATTTATTTATTAGAGAGGGAGTGCGGGCAAGTGTTGGGGGGAAGGGCAGAAAGGAGGCAAGAAGACCCCCCACTAAGCAGGGAGCCTGACATGGGGCTCGATTCCAGGACCCGGAGATCATGACCTGAGCCAAAATGAGGAGTCTGATGCTTAACCCAGGTGCCCCAGAAAAAAATATTTTCTTTAAAGATTTATTTATTTATTTTAGAGAGTGAGGCAGGCACACGTGTCTTTGGGGCAGAGGAAGAGAATCTCAAGCAG
The DNA here is from genome assembly GCF_922984935.1 of Meles meles. Lineage (NCBI taxonomy): Eukaryota > Metazoa > Chordata > Mammalia > Carnivora > Mustelidae > Meles > Meles meles. Next base: position 64,580,310 of record NC_060072.1, read on the forward strand.
ACTCCCCACTTTGCAGGGAGCCTGACCTCTCACCACTGTGAAATCATGACCTCAGTGGAAAGGAAGAGTCAGAGGCTTAACTGACTGAGCCACTCAGGCACCCTGAAAAGAAAACGTCATTAAGAAAACCATAAGGAAGAGAAAGTACATTTACAGAACTGTACTGTATTTAGTTTTTAAAATCTGCATGTAAGGGGATCTGTGTAGGTTTGAACTATGTTGTTCAAAGGTCACCTGTACAAAATTTGGTTGATACTGACAGTATCATGCCATAATAGTTCTGAAAGGGACCTTAGACATCATTTACAATGAAGAGACCAAGGCTGAGAGATTAAGGATCCTCTCAGAGAACACATATGACAAGCAGCAGACAGCAGGCTAGTTGTTCCAGTATACTATGCTCTGTAGTTATTTTATTTAAGCTTAGAATTGAGATGAGTTTGACTTGAGTTTAACAAGCATTTCGGGCTTGTCTTTATTCCAGACTGCATGTCCTAGTTAAGACTGCTGAAGTATGCCTTTTAAAAACTGGCCTGCTGGGGCGCCTGGGTGGCTCAGTGGGTTAATGCCTCTGCCGTTGGCTCAGGTTGTGATCCCAGGATTTGGGGATGGAGCCCCAAATCAGGCTCTCTGCTCAGCGGGGAGCCTGCTTCCCTTCCTTACTCTCTGCCTGCCTCTCTGCCTACTTGTGATCTCTGTCAAATAAATAAAATCTTTAAAGAAAAAATAAAGTATTTAAAAAAAAAACCAAACTGGCCGGCTGTACAGGTTTCATGGGTTAGAGCGGCCCTGATCTGACCACCATTGATAGTATCTTAGTTGTTAGTTATGTTGTCGTCATTAATCTTAAAAATAAAACTGCCAAGTTATTTTACCAGGAAAAGTGGATTTATTCAAGAATAGCAAAGAATTGGGGTGCCTGGGTGGCTCAGTGGTTAAGCCTCTGCCTTTGGCTCAGGTCATGATCTCAGGGTTCTGGGATCGTGCCCTGCATTGGGCTCTCTGCTCAGCAGGGAGCCTGCTTCCCCACTTTCTCTTTCTGCCTGCGTCTCTGGCTACTTGTGATCTCTGTCTGTCAAATAAATAAATAAAATTAAAAAAAGAAAAGAATAGCAAAGAATTGTAATTCAGGACATGCAAACTACAGCAAAATCATGGCAAGTCTGGAGAAGAAAGTAGAGTACCCCCTCTTTTGTAGAGGAAAGAGGAGAGTCAGGAGGGGCTCTTATAAACAAAAAGTCCATTGGGGTAAACTGGGAGTTCAAAATGTAGTGACTTTTCAGTGTCACTGAGTTGAGACAGTCTCTTACTGGCTGAACTATTGCCAGGTAAGGAGAAAATCTTTATTTCTCCTGCTGAGGTGGTAGTTGGATTTGCAAGGTCTCTCTCTGTTGGTTCTGCAAATGAAGACATTGGGGGGGGGGGGGGGGGTGTGAGAGCTCCCTCTCCTGGCCTTTGGCCTCCAGTTTAGTGAGGTTTCTCTTTATACATTGCACACCACCCTTGGCCAACAGTGCATTATGTTTGGGAGTTTAAAATATTTGGCCTGGTACCTAGAAGGCTGGGGAAGGAGAGGTACAAGGATCAGCCTCCATCCTAATGAGACCAAAGAAGATTCAAGGTCTAGTTATTATGATATGATACGGTGCTAACTTGGTTTTAAAAATCCACTGGAAATAAAACTCTTTATAGTGAAATTGGGCCAGTAGTGAATGCAGCTAAACTTTCAGTAATAACCCCGGGGCTCAGGGGTTGCATTGGTTAATGCAGGACCAGCCATCGTAGGGAGCTCAGAATATGAGATGATGAGACGGGAATAGAAAGGGGAGAGAGTTTAAGTATCTTTGGAGAAGAATAAAATAGTAAGAGAAAGGGAAAGAAAAAGGGGATTGGGAGAGACAGAAGAGGCTGGAGGAGTACTAGTAATATCTGCTGAGGTGTTAAGAAAGACTTTTCTTAAAGTTCCTAAGTATATCCTTTTGCTTGTACTAATTCCACTGCTGGTCACAGATACGTTTGGAGTAATGTGTCTAGAATACAGTGCGTTATTAGTCATAATTTTCATGAGACTTCATAGAGAAGAAAACATTTTCTTCTGAAATTAATTGGAGGGTAGAGACAGTTTTCCTGTGTAAGATATTTTAGGAAACAAGTGCCGTTATATCCAAACCCATTGCTGAAGGTTATATCCAAACCCATTTCTGATCCATCCATTTCTGATGTATAACAACCTAAATTTTGTTTTTAGGAAAGCCATAATTAGCCAGTACGCTTTGGATTAATCATTCAGTGTTAGTTGTTTACAGTGCCAGGTTGTATATAGGTGACGGTCACCATTTTGTAAGAATCTACAATGAAATAGCAATGATAACTAATATTTACTGCCTGCTTTCCACATGGCAAGCACTGGTAAATGCTTCATAGTTGTTGCTTCATTTAATCCTGACAGCCACCTTAGGAGGTAGCATTATTTTCTGTTTTGCAGGTGAGGAAATGGAAACTAGGGAGTTGAAGTGCTTCACCCAGGTTCATAAATTAAGTGATTATATGGGAGGAGGGATGGACATAAGTGTCTTCTTCTCATATTCTGAGCTTCTATGCTAGTGTGTCCTGTATTAACAAATGAACAGAAGCCTGAGCCCTGCATTGAAAAGTCTGGTGTGATTCATTCATGTCCATAACCACTACATTTGCCGCCTGCTTAATAACACGCACTGTGTCATAGGGGTTGGGACCACATGGATAACCTTATAATCAAATGAGATTATCTTTTTTATAGGGAAGTTATTAAGAAGGAGACTAGTGGTCTTTATGCTTTATGAACTGACCTACATTGTCTCTTGTTGTGGTGAGCACTGATAATGTCTCTTGCATGAATGAATTCCTTTATTCATTCATCAAAAAATTAGAAGAGTATATATATGATGTTACTTTTGTTTTTACTAATGAATATATATATATGGATAAGACTTTACCATGTAAATACAAGGCATTTACTACATAAATAAATCTTCCATCTTTTTAAAAATCTCTTTGCTCTTTTTACTGGGATTTATCATCTGTCTTTTCTTAGCATAAATTGTTATTTGTCCTTAGATGAAGTTATAGTTTTTAAAAGGAATGAGTGATTGCTTGTGAAACCATAATTAGAGCTGGATGCACAGTTAGAAGCCAGGAGTCCTGGCCTGTGACTTAGGTCTGTGGGCTCACTGTTTTCATCTCTTTCAAAGGGATTAAGTGAAGTGACTGATTTCTGAAAATACTACTCCTCTCTTCCATGAGTCTGAACTTGTTTTTGAGTGAAAAAACGAAATGTATCTGTTTTTAAAAAAATTAATACTAAAAGACATAGTGTACAAGGACTGATACATATCACATATGCCACACGAGGACTAGTTGAGTAATTATAATTTCAGCCACAAGGAAAGGGGAAAAAATCAATTAGTCTTTGCAGTTCCCTTTGCAGAAAAGGTGCAGTTTTTAAATAAGCCTTTTGAAATATTAATATCAATTCACGGACTCTCGATTATTCTCTACATTGGCCCTTAGGGAACCAGGGACCCCTCTTTGGAATCACTGTATTAGCTAATCTTTTGAAGTCTATACTAGCAGTATGAATGATATGGCCAACTATCCACAAATGGGATAGGCGGTGGGAACTTAGAATAATTTTTTCCACATAAAATTTTTTAGTAGCTTCCTTGTATTTGCATCAAGATTCAACCCCTTTACCCTGTATCTTAGTTTGTTCAGGCTATTATAATAGAATACCATAGACTGGGTGGTTTATAAATAACAGAAATTTATTTCTCACAGTTCTAGAGTCTGGAAGTCAAGTTGAAGATGCAAGCAGATGCCATGTCTAGGGAGGGCCCTTTTCCTGGTTCATAGATGGCCCTCTTGTGTGGAAGGGGTGAGGGAGCACTCTAGGATCTTTTTTAACCCCCCAGAGCCACCCAGGCGCCCCATCTAGGATCTCTTTTATAAGGGCATGAATCCCATTCATGAGGGCTCTATACTTCCCAAGGGCCCCACCTCCAAATACCATCACATTGGAGATTAAACTTCAACATAATGAATTTTGGGAGGGACACTATTTAGTTTATAGCCCCCTGGTTTGCAGAGTTGTTCATGATCTTGTCTTTGCCTACTTTTCCAGCCTTTTGTGATTGGATCACTCTTTCCTGCTATGCTGACTTTCTTTAAAGGTCCTTAAAAACAGGAAGCTGTTTCTTGTCTCTGGTGTGTTCATCTTCTCTTCTTTCCCTGGAATCCTCTTTCTGGACCAGCATTGTCTGTTATAAATATAATATGAGACACATACTTGGTTTTTAATATTCTAGTAGCCACACTCAAAAAGATAAAAAGAAATAGGTGATACTAATTTTAATGATACATTTTATTTATGTATCTAGGATATTATTTCAGCATATAATCAACATCAAAATTATTAATGAGATAGTTAACACTCTTTTTTTCTTACTAAATCTTCAAAGTCCAGTGCGTCTTTTACACTTACCTCACATCTCATTTTGGACTAGCCGTGTTTCAAGTGTTTAATAACCACATGTGACTAGTGGCTGCCCTCTTGGATAGTGCACCGCCACATCTTTGCAAGATTGGCCTCTTCTCATCATTTAGATCTCTGCACAAGTGTTACCTCCTCAGATTGGTCTGTTTAAAATGGTATTCTTCCCCACCCCCCCCTTGCCTGCCCCACTCTTGGCCAGTAATCCTACTTTATTTTCCTTATAGCACTTCAGGGCCCCTGATGGTATACTATATAAATGCACTTGTTTACTTTTACTTTTTAATGTGAGTCTTCCCTATTAGATTGTTTGTTCCTAAAGGGCAAGACCTTTGTCTTTCTTGTTTATCATTGTATATACAGTGACCAAAGTAGTGGACTCAACTAGATTGTTTGAGTAAATGAATGAGATAACTTTGAGATAATTTGAGATGGACAAAAAAGTAACTTTTCCTTTTATTACTGACAAAGTCAGTATATTTGATTTATATGTGTTTTTTTTTAAAGATTTTTATTTATTTATTTGACAGACAGAGATCACAAGTACACAGAGAGGCAGGCAGAGAGAGGGGGAAGCAGGCTCCCTGCTGAGCAGAGAGCCCAATTCGGGGCTAGATCCCAGGACCCTGAGCTCTTGACCCGAGCCGAAGGCAAAGGCTTGACTTAACCTCTGAGCTACCCAGGTGCCCCAAATTTATGTGTGCGTTTTTTTTGTTTGTTTGTTTTTTTTAAGGATTTTATTTATTTATTTGACAGATAGAGATCGTAAGTAGGGAGAGAGGCAGGCAGAGAGAGAGAGAGAGGAGGAAGCAGGCCCTCTGCCAAGCAGAGAGCCTCACGCGGGGCTCGATCCCAGGACTCTGGGATCACGACCTGAGCGAAAGGCAGAGGCTTTAACCCACTGAGCCACCCAGGCGCCCCTGTGTGTGTGTTTTTTTAATCTCTAAAATGAAACTAGAGGTGTTTTTTTTTTTTTAATGAAAAACTGGAGATTGATGAAAAAGCAAGAGAGTAGATGAATGATAAATTTTTTTGAAAGGTATAGATCAGGTTTCTAATGAGCTACTATAATTTGTTATTATCCTGTTCTCTCTTGAAAGAAACTATGACAAATTAATCTTTTTTAAAAAAAACTTCATGCAAGCACGTATACAGGTAACAGCAAGGTTTTATTTGTTTTTTGTTTTTTTTTTTTAAATATTTTATTTATTTATTTGACAGACAGAGATCACAAGTAGGCAGAGAAGCAGGCAGAGAGAGACTGAGCAGAGAGCCTGATGCAGAGCTTGATCCCAGGACTCTGGGATCATGACCTGAGCCGAAGGCAGAGGCTTTAACCCACTGAGCCACCCAGGAGCCCCTGTTTTTGTTTTTTAAGCATGTAACATACTTATTTATAAAGTAATGCCAGATGATAACACATAAATGATGGCTAGTGCTTATAAAATTTCAGAAAATGTACTAAAGATTACCTGTAGCTTCCATTGTGATTTTAGAGGAATATCTTAGGAAACTGCGTTCAGTTTCCTTCTTCATGGGCATCCCTCATCAGCTTTGGACTTGGTCAGGAGGACAGTTCCTCTATTATTTTTTCCCATGCATACTTTGTCTTTATTGTACCTTGTATAATACTCTGTTCTGCCTAAGGCTTGTCTTACTAAAATGGTACCATGTAGAGGTTACTGGGTGGCTCAGTTGGGCAAGTGTTGGACTCTTGATTTCTGCTAAGGTTGTGATCTCAGGGCTGTGAGATTGAGCTCCACATCAGGCTCTGTGCTGGGGATGGAGTCTGATTGATTCTGTCTCTGTTTCCCTCTATCCCCCTCCCCTTGCCCCCTGCTCCTACTCTTCCTCTCAAAAAAACAGTAAAATAAAACGCCACTATCTAATGACCTTTTAGCTGGAGATTCCAAAAATTTTTAATATGAAATTATCTTTTTCACATTACTTTTCAAACAACAAGTTTAAGGAGCTAAGAAGTGAGAATTCTAGAAAAAAAAGTGGAGATACTTTGTATGCTGCTGAGATAGTACATCATGATGATAAGTTGCTTTCTCAGATCCCTGCACCTTTTCCAAGAATCTGTGACTTGTACTAATTTTATTCTAAATTAAATATTATAACTGTTTTAACTAACATGAACTTTTTGAATTAATACCTTTCATTTTTCTTTTATAAACTTGTATACATCACTGGTACAAAGTAATTTTTGACTTAATGCTTTCTTTAAGTGACTTTCAAGGATAAGTACTAGCACTATTAAGTCCGAAGTAGCTCTAGAAGTCACCTTTATACAATGAAGCTATGAAAATAGCTAACATTTATGGAGTCATGAATTGTGGTTGGTGATTTATAAACATTATTTTTAGTCTTCACAATAACTTGGAGGTGTTATTTTCCTCATTTTATGTGAGGTATTCCCCAAACTCACAGTTATTAAAAGCTGGGATTACGTGCTAGGCTCTCTGGCTCCAACATCGTCCTCTTCACTGCGCCTCGCTGCCCCTCCAGATCCTCTAGACCAGCTGTCCTCAACTCATGGGTGGTGACACATTAGTGGGCCTGCCGCTTCTGAGCTGACTCACAGTAATTATTAACAATAGTTGAAATACTAGGTTGTAAATGATACAAGTTTTAAAATAAGTGGAATGGAATCAAGGTCTTTCCTCTGTGGTGCTGTTCTCACTCAGTTCCATTCTCCTGTGCTTTTATTGGATGGAAGAGAAAGAGGCGACATTATATGTACCACTGTAGTAATTGTGGACAGCTGATACATAATGGGAAATTTATCTAGTTAATGCTACTGCTAAGCGACTGTTGCAGATGAGCTGTGAATGGTTTTCACATATCCATACTCTCTTAGGAATACCACTGCAAAAGTAGTCCATTTGCTTCTCTTCCCTGTAGTTTTTCTTTTTTTTTTTTTTTTTAATTTGTTCATAATCTGAGGACACACAGGGAGTATGTTTTCCAATGCTTATGTTGATCTATACAACTAGATACCTTCCTAGATACTTTTCTCAATTATAAAATATGGCAGTGTCTTGGAAAGATCTTTAAAGTATGGAGTGCAATAAAAATAGGTGAAGGTACAATTTTAGAGTTGTAGAATCTTTCAACTTCAACCCTGCTGCGAGGACAGGCATGTAGAATGCTTAGATATAGGTTCTAAACTTTGAGACCTGGTTTAAAGGATTTTTTTTTTTTTTAAATCACAAGTAGGCAGAGAGGCAGGCAGAGAGAGAGAGAGGAGGAAGCAGGCTCTCTGCCAAGCAGAGAGCCTGATGCAGAACTCGATCCCAGGACCCCGAGATCATGACCTGAGCCGAAGGCAGAGGCTTACCCCACTGAGCCACCCAGGTGCCCCTAAAGATATTTTTAAGTAGTCTGTTTTCTAGATCCCAAAGGCCTTTCAATGTAAATCCACCTGTTTTACATAACTTTCTCCTACCCAAACCTGGAGAATCTAGGTTTCTGCTTTGAAGACCATGTTTCCTTGCCCTTTCTTCTTGTCCTCTTTTCCAGCATAGCACGTTCTCACAGTCTTTTATTTAACACAGGGACTTACTCTCTAGTTTGAGGAAACGCTATAGAAGTGATATATAAATTAAGATTTTAATGGTCTTTTTTTAAAAGATTTTATTTGACAGAAAGTGTGTACATGCACATGCGTGCAGTGGGGAGGGGCAGAGGGAAAGGGAGAAGCTGGCTCCCTGCTGAGCAGGGAGCTGGATGCCAGGCTTAACCGACTGAGCCACCCAAGCACCCACTTTTTGACAGTCTTAATTCTTCTGTGCAGTTTGGCACAAATTCGCTCAGACCGGGCTTTTTGTACATTTTTTTACCCCAAACCTTTCTTCAAAGATCATCTTTACTTTTACCTTAGTCCTAATGAAGCCACTTGCTATTGCCCTGTCAGTTGTCTCTTTTCTATAAAGAAGAAGAAATAACTCTTTTTATAAAAATTTCCAGTGTCATAGGTAGTGAAGAGTTTTTAATGTCTAACTGACTCCTCCAGTTACCTTCCTCCCCAGCAGAAACTGGGCAGAGTTTCTTATTTTCCATGACTTTTCAGGTTTAATACTTTGTGTTTCTAGTATACTTTCAGGTTCTCTTCTTTTCTCATAGTTCTTTGAGAAAACAGGGACAATTTGCTAGATCAACAATATTCTTTCTATGTAATAAATTTGTGTTCTTTTTTTTTCTTTTTGCTATAGATTGGGACTAAAATAACAAGGAAGAATTATTTCCTTCTAGGTAGATGAGACAGGGATTGTTTTGAAGGGGAGTGACCATCTTGGACTCTTTTATGATTCCCTGATTATAAGAATTGGCATCAGCATATCAGATGGAATTCCATGAGTATTGGCTACAGACTTGGATAGTAATAGTTTGAGCAGCAGAATTTAGGGCTGATAATAGGTTTAAAGATTACGGATGATTCACTTCCAGGACCACAGTGTTTTGTTTTATTTTCTAGGTTAATTTCTCTTCACTTCAACTTTAACCCTAACCTTTAAGGAAATTTAAATGGTTGGGGTAACAAGATAACAGACTGTTTAAGAATGTTTTCTATCTCTTGTCTCATGTATTCTTTTTTCTTAATAAATAAACTTTTGTCTGGATTTCAGAATATTCTGGCTCAGCTCCAGGGAAATGAGCTTTCCAGCTTGACTTCATTTGCTTTGTGCCATTGTTCATGAGAACAATGACTGTGATTTCACAGTTTATTAAAACACAAGCATTGGTACCACTGAGGTGATTATGCCAAAATAGGTTATTTTGTTTAGTTGTTCTCTCTCCTGTCTGGCAGTGCTTATTTTTCCATTGGCAGCCCTAGCTACCATTTTAAATAAATATGTGAAAGCTGTGTGTGCTTACATGTAAAATTTTGTGTATTCCTCGCAGTGAAGAATGGACAGGCCTCGTTACTGTGAACCACTTGTAACCTCTCTTATCCCTGGTGGAAGGGGCCAGTGGGGAGAGTGTAAAATATGGGTGTATGGAGGGTGAAAGGCAGTAGAAAGTGACACATCTTGTTCCAAAAATCCTCTTTTCCTGATCTTACTAATCTTTCTCTCACCCTCTCTTCTACTTGGAATACAGATTTTATGGTTAGAGTGTGAGAAATTGTACAGAAATATACAGACGAGTGTCCAAGACCCTGGAGCTGGAGGAGTCGTTATAAAGTCTCCTGCACAAATGTTACACCTACTAAGGTTTAACAAAACCACATTCATTCTTCCCTGGAATGAAATTTCCTCTAAGCAGGAGTAAAAATTTAGCTTTTTCTGAATGTGGCCAAGAAGTAGACCTACTTTGTTGAATCATTAGGGGGCAAAGGCCTTGATGTGAAATGTCTGTTGACATGTATGCACATTAAGTATTTATTTCTCTGCCCCATTGAACTCTGTTGAATAGATCAGGTGACAGCTTTTATCTATCTGAAGGTCAGTCTTGGAGGGACAGCTGAAGCATTGGTGTGTGTGAGAGAGATTGGTGTGGTTTTTTTAAATGTAAGAGAAATAGCTTCTTAAATTCCTTGCTTTTAAAAATAAGAAACTCTTATAAAATTCAGATTTTCTTTGGGACTTAAAGGAGAGTGTAAATGGTTTTATTACTTCAGTAAATACAACTGAATAGTTTTTGAGTGTCCTCTGAAATGAGATCTAGTTTCCTCTCAAGTGTGGGAACTGTTTTATTCCCTGTTCCCGTTTCCTGACCTTTGCCTTTTGACCCTGCTGCTTTGTGATGAGATTATGGGCCTTTGAACTTTTCCCCAATGTACCCAAGATTTCCTTACACAGCAGCATAAAACTTTGTGCTTCCTTAAATGATATTCTTAGAATTAACGAAAACATTCGGATTTATTTTATTATTATTTTTTAAAATATTTTATTTATTTGACAGAGAGAAATCACAAGTAGGCAGAGAGGCAGGCAGAGAGAGAGGAGGAAGCAGGCTCCCCGCGGAGCAGAGAGCCCGATGTGGGGCTCCATCCCAGGACCCTGAGATCATGACCTGAGCCGAAGGCAGAGGCTTTAACCCACTGAGCCACCCAGGCGCCCCGAAAACATTCGGATTTAAATGTGGACATACATTTTATAAACATTTTTTTTCTTTAAGAACTCTATTTTTTCTTAACACTTTCCAGAGTATCTGTGTATTTTCTAATAGGAACTTTAAAGTTCTGTGGGTATTTGTATGACTAAATATTTTTTTTTTTTTTTTGGAGTACAACTTTGTAATGTTGCTTATTTAGGGAGAGACTAAAAATTAGAGCTTTCTGTGATAAGGGAACCCAAGAGAGACCCAACTGTTTACTCCCCATTGTTGTCTATTAGGTTGAAAATTTAAAATTTGGATTTAGAGGGTGACATATAAGAGCAATAAATTGAATATTTTCAGAGGAAATCAGTGCACTAAGTACTTGTTTTATAATAAATGCTTTTTATACACCTTATTAGATTCTTAAAATAGAATAGGAAGAGAATCAGGGACAAACAAAAGGCGATGAGCCCATTTGGTTTTGCTGCTTGTTGGTAGTGCATGCTTCTAAGAGGTTTTTTGTGGGTTCCCCCCCCCCAGACATTTTAGTAGGACTTTCTGAGGAATGTCTGTTTTACACACTGAAATACTCCACCAGGAGTGAGGTAAATAAAATAATTGGTTTGAAATAATAAAAGGCAGTAAATGCTTTTTAAAAAATTGTGGCTTTTAAATTATAAAAGTAATGTATGTTCATTTTGAAAACTGGAGAATACAGGATTGCATTAAAGAAAACAATGATCACCTGTTATCCCAGAGGGGTAGAATTTAAAATAAAAATAGAAGTTCTGATTTCTAGTCACTAATTAGAAGTCAGAGTGACCATTTTACTGAAGTTGTGTGGTTGAATGAGCTGAGCAGTAATCTGAGAAACACAGTAGCATTTTTTTATGTTGAAGTCATTGCCGCTGATTTAGTATATGACATCTTTTTTTTTTTTTTAAGATTTTATTTATTTATTTGACAGACAGAGAGATCACAAGTAGGCAGAGAGGCAGGCAGAGAGGAGGAAGCAGGCTCCCCAATGAGCAGAGAGCCCAATGCGGGGCTCGATCCCAGGACGCTGAGATCATGACCTGAGCCGAAGGCAGTGGCTTAATCCACTGAGCCACCCAGGCGCCCCTGATTTAGTATATGACATCTTTAAAGATTTCTGTAAATAATTATTGATTGAAAGACTGAATAAATAAATGAAATGGAGTTGTCCACCTCAAGTGTTTAATTTGAGGAATAAAAATTAAATTCTTAGTACTTGCAACAACTTTTTTTTAACCCAAAATTCTTTATACTACCAGTAATTAAGGTGAAATGGGAAAAGAAAGAATAGCTTTGAAACTAAGGAGTTTAATGCTAAAATAATCTATCACAAATTTTTTTTTTCCCATTATGGAAAAGAAGGGAAAGCACTGGTGACAAATGAGATGGGCAGAAAGAGGAAAGAAGCTCGTAAGCAGGGATGCCTGGGATCCTCAGGGATCCCCAACTGGGATGCTCAGTTGGTTAAGCGGCTGCCTTCGGCTCAGGTCATGATCCCAGCGTCCTGGGATTGAGTCCCACATCAAGCTCCTTGCTCGGTGGGGAGCCTGCTTCTCCCTCTGCTTCTGCCTTTGCCTGCCGTTCTGTCTGCCTGTGCTCGCTCTCTCTCTCTCTGACAAATAAATAAATAAAATCTTTAAAAAAAAAAACTCGTAAGCTAAAAGAGGCATTTCAGTGACAAGATAAACTCTTGATCTCTTAGTAAGAATCTGATTTATTTGTAGTCACATAGCAGAGTGGAAATTTATTTGGATGACAGTAGAAGATACCTCTGATGGAAAATCCGATTGTCTTTCTTCAGGTTGCTGGAAGCGGATAATATTTTAGGAAGGCTGAATCTCAAAGTAGCAGTAGATTTGACGCTTGTCCCTTACAGCTCCTTTCCCATCTCCCATTGTAGGGGCTATGTAAGCATTTCATGGTCAGTGCTGGCAGTAACTGTGAAGAACACAGAGAAGGTCTGCAGTTTTTCTTTTCATGTAGTGGAGTAGTAAGAACAAGTACAGTTTTTTATTGTCTTGCAATCTTTTGGCTGTTTGTTGGTGCTTTTAGATCCCTTCTGTAAATGACTTTACTCCTAAAACATACTTACCATGAGTTTCATATGTTTAAACCAAATGAAGACTTTAAGAAAGCAAAGAAGGGATATTTGTCATAGTAATTGGAAAAACTTACACAAGGGAAGGTGTGCTTATCTCATTTTCTTTAAATTTGTCAATTTACTGACATGAATAGGACTTTTGTTAGTAATGACAGTGCTTTCTAAAAATTTTTTGAGTAAATGAAACAAAGCTTCCAAAAAAGAAAAAATACTTAAAGCACAAAAAGGAGTGAGAGAAAGAACCCTAGTTAGTTTTTAACTGGAGAGATATTATTTGCATTTTTGTTTCTATTATTTTTTAGGCTGGCCTGAATTAAGGTGAACTTTAGTTGCTCTAAGTACTGTGACTGGCATTAGTTCTTAAAACATTTTTTGGAGCATATAATGCAATAAAGAAGATAGAGGAGCAAACTGTGGGGAAGAGGGGGCTTGTTTTTTCCCACATCTATGCTCACATTTTTTTTCTAGAACCAAGTGTATATATTACACATTTAAGAGATATGTGGACTAGCTTGCTTTAAGTATTGCATAGAGTGGGAGATGAATTGGGAAGAGAGATTGAATCTAGCTTTTGGAATATTTTACTGTCACAATGCTTGTGATTGTAGGTTAGAAAGGACCTAAGAAATAAAGGAATTTGGCTGGTTCACATAAGTTTTTTTAGCGGTAGGATGTTCAGGTATAATGGAGCAGAGCTCTAATTCTGTTTCATTGCAGTTCTTTATGCTCTGTTTGTCCTTGGTGTTGAGTTCCTTTTCAGTGTGGCTTCCTTCCTTCAAGGTAATAAAAGGATGGCCTTATTTAGGCTTCACGTTTGCATATCATACTTTCCCTAGAAGAGATTTAACTTTTCTCCTCCATTCCCCATTCATATCCTGAAACACAAATCCTGGGTCTTTGCTTATCAGACCACTTAAGGTCACACTTCCCAAAGGACCATCTTTAATAACATCAGTCTGTCGATGAAGATGGGATTAAACTAGAGACCAGACCCCTGGGTGGCTTCTTTGGTTGAAGGTCTGACTCTTGATTTTCAGCTCTGGTTCTGATCTTGGAGTTGTGTGATTGAACCCTGCTTGAGGCTCCGTGTCCAGTGCAGTCTTATTGTCTGGGTCCCTCTGCCCCTCCCCCTGCTTGTGCTCTCTCTCTCTCTCTAAAATAAATGAATGAAATATTTTTTTAAAAGATTTTATTTATTTATTTACAGACAGAGATCACAAGTAGGCAGAGAGGCAGGCAGGGGGGGGGGGGGGGAAGCAGGCTCCCCTCTGAGCAGAGAGCCCAATGCAGGGTTAGATCCCAGGACCCCGAGATCATGACCTGAGCCGAAAGCAGAGGCTTTCCACTGAGCCACCTAGGCACCCCTAAATTTTTTTTTTTTTAAAGATTTGCTTATTTATTTGACAGCGCACAAGCAGGGGGAGTGGGAGAGGGAGAAGCAGGCTCCCCACAGAGCAGGGAGCCCGATGCGGGGCTGCATCCCAGGACCTCATGATCCAAGCCAAAGGCAGATGTTTAAGCGACTGAGCCACCCAGGTGTCCTGAAATAAAATCTTTAAAAAAATAAATAAATAAACTGACTAGAGACAGTTTGGGATGAAATGAGGGCAGCTGCACAATGGAAGGGGAAAGGAAATGGCTGTTGGGAAGCAACCTAACTGAATGCCAGACTACGGTGAAGGCCCTTTGAGAGGCAGAAAAGAGCCCTCAAAAGTTTTGAACAAGAGAATGTCATGTTCAAAGCTATGCTTTAGGAGTATTATTCTGGATGAGAGGTGTAGAACAGAATTATACTGGGAAGGAACTAAAAGTGGCAAAAACCAATTAGGAGACCATTATTCTGCAACTTTACTGAATTCATTTAGCCTAATCGTTTTTTTGTTGGACTCTAGAATTTTCTATGCATAATATCATGCCTTCTGCAAATATTGACAGTTTAACTTCTTCCTTACTGATTTGGATGCTTTTTCTTTCTTTTTCTTGTCTAATTGCTGTGGCTAGGACTTTCAGTACTGTGCCAAATAAAAGTGGTGAGAGTCGGCATCCTTGTTTTGTTCCTGATCCTAGAGGAAAAGTTCATTTGTTTTTTACTGTTAAGTGTGATACTGGCTGTGAGTTCTCCATTTATGGTAGGCTTTATTATGTTGAGGAATGTTCCCTCTAAATGCACTTTGTTTAGTTTCTATCATGAACAGATGCAGAATTTTGTCAAATGTAGAAAACTCTTCTATAAAACAAACTAGAGGGGAAGGGCCTGAATTAGGATGGTGGCAGTGGGAGTAAAGAAGAGAGGATGGATATGAGAGGTAGGACAGACATTAGATGAATTGATTTGACAACTTTATTGTACGTGACACATTGGACTGAGATTTTGGGCCCAGGCAACAGGGATATGGTAGTGTCATTCATAGAAGAAAGAAACACAGGAGGAAATAAGTTTTAGAGGATGTTTAGGTTAATTTTTAATTTGCGGTAGTGATAGTGCTAGTGTAACTTTATTTTCCTTCACAGCAGGGAGGATTAAAACTACTTTCATCAGATCTTACTATTATGGAACTGTTTATGTTAAAGGGTGTGTATACAAATAAGTGGTGGAGCTAGAACTTGAATTCAAGTCTTCAGACCCGGAGTTCTGTGTTCTTTCCATAAACCTCTGTTTGACTCATGAATTCTTTCGCTCCTTCCTTCCTTCCCTCCTTTCCTTCCTTCCTTCGATTGAGGAACCAAGAATAGGTGCATGTTAATTTGAATCTGTGTTTTTAAACACAAAGTATAAAAATTCTATAATTAAGGAAAAGACAGAACCAGCCAGATACAAGCTGAGACTTATTTTTGAATTAGGATAGTTTGCTGGGCATAAATCAGTAAAAAAAATTTACCTATTTTCTGTAATGCTTCAGTTTGTAGCTAAAATGCAGTTGTTTTTGTGACAGGCTTTAGTAGTGCATTTAGAATTCATCTGTATTCCTCAGCTATGAGGCAGGCAGTGAACCATATGCCTGCCCTTTGACGTTTTGGAATTTGTATAGCAAAAAACTGTCTAACCAGTTTGAATGTCTGCAGGTGCTTGCAGTAGGTTCTAGGCATTCCCATCTAAAATGTTCAGACCATCTGGTACTACTCTAGAACTATGTGTACAAGTTGCTGATAATGCATCTATGGTGCTTACTTTAGAGCCTGGCAGGATGTAATTGCTTGGTAGACTTTAGCTATTATTGTCATTAACATAATTGATTGGAGTAGCTTCAGACACTTTGATGAGATTTAAGGTGTTGATGGAACTCTCTTTCAATTCCAAGACAATCCTTGGGGTTGTGTGTGTCTCCCCCCCCCCCCCCGCCCCCGTATAATTTTATGTTAAAAAAATAGATAATATGTTCATATTGTATCATTTTTAGAAGATAGAAAAAATTATGTCAAAGAAATGTAACTAATCCTTTTCTCTAGCTTTCCAGTTCCTTTCCCCAGACATGATCATGTTACCACTTTCTTGTGTGTGCTTCTAGAGGTATTCTCTGCGTTACATGAGATGTGTTTTAATTAATCTTAGATTATACTCTTACCTTTGGACTTTTATATATTTCTCTAACCCATGTTATTGCCTTTTTACCTCACTTTATTTGATAACAATGATCAAGGTATTGCTCAAATTCTGTTTTTTATTGTTTCAATCAGGTGAGATACAGTCCCTAGTTTGCAGTTGGCATTTGTGTTAGAGATGTTAAATGAATTGCCTAAATTTACATTGCTAGTGGCAGAATTAGAACCAGAGGGAAGGTTCTTCTGAGTCCAAATCCAGGCTCCTTTCATTACAGAGGAACTTAGCCATGCTCTTATGTCAAAGAGCCCACCTCCCTAATTTTATGGAGAGCAGTGCACTTATACCTAAAAAGATAGTGCCTGTCAACTAATTATCACCTGATCACCACTATTATTTCATCTTTACCCTCCTACCCTCCTCTACCCTCCTGAGTGGCTACAGCATTATTTTGTAACAAATTCCAGATTTTATGTCATTTCATCCATAATATTTTAGAATGTGTCTCTAAAGATAAGGACTCTTTTATATCCACTTTAATAAAACAAATTTTGATTTTCTATTTAATCTTCAGATCTCATTTACAATTCATGTATTGAATAAGTACTATGAAATGCCTTAGTCTTATTAACCAAATGCAATAATTAAATCAAGAAGTAAATTTTATTTGTTTTTAACATTTTTTTTTAAAATATTTCATTTATTTATTTGACAGAGAGAAAGAGCACAAGTAGCAGAGAGGCAGGCAGAGAGGGAGGGGGAAGCAGGCTCCCCGCTAAGCAGAGAGCCCGATGTAGGGCTCGATCCCAGGACCCCGGGATCATGACCTGAGCCGAAGGCAGACGCTTAACTGACTGAGCCACCCAGGCGCCCCTGTTTTTAACATTTTTAAAGTAATATTGGCAGAGGTGTTGAGGAAGTAACTACTAAAAGTTATTCTAGCTCAAAAATGTTAGGAATCTTAAAAAGGCTCTTTTAACATCATTGTTGTAAATAAGCTTGTCAGTATGGCTGTTGTGTTATATTAGTTAACTGTTGTTGAGAGACAAGATTATCCTAACATACAGTGCTCAAAACATGTTTATTATCTTGCATACTTTCTGAGGATCGGGAATCCAGGAGCAGCTTTGCTGGGTGCTGCTGGCTCAGTTTCTCTTAAAAGGTTGCAGTCAAGCTGTTGGCAGGAGCTGTAGTCATCTCAGGGCCTGGTCCAACTGTGCCTGAAGAAACCACTTCTAAACTCCCTGTGTGATTGTTAGAGGCCTCTCCATTCCTCTCCACTTCGGTCTCCATAGGCTGCCTGTGTGTCCTAATGATGTGGCTTCTGGTTTCCTTCAGAACAAGTGATGACAGAGGGAGAGAGACTGTGATAGAAGTCGAAAATTTTTACAGCCTGCTTTCAGAGGCGACATACCATCATTTTTGCCCTATGCTTTTGGTCACACAGACTAACCCTGTGTGATACACTGTGAGAGGGCATTCCATAAGGCTGTGAGTGCTGGAGGCAGGGTCATTGAGAGCCATCTTGGAGGCTAGCTACCACACTGACTTGAGCAGTGTTAAAGCTTTTAAACCTCTGATTTAGGCCTTACAGACTTCTAGAACAGTTTTACATAGAGTATACCAAAGGGGTAGTAGTGTGCAGGATTTTAAAGTAGTCTGTATTTGAAAGAAATAATACAGATCGACTATTTTAGAGAAGCAGTGTTGTAGAATTTGAGCATGGGCCAGGAAGCTGGACTGCTTTGGGCAAGTTACTTAAATTCTCTTTACCTAATAGTAATAGTACTCTTAAGTCCTCTTGGGATGTGCTGGTCAAATGTGTAGGAGGTACTCAAATGTTATTATTTTTATTGTTAAAAGAACTTGTGAATACAAGTGAACTCAGCTGCTTCTGTATCTGGAATATCCAGTAGAATGTTGAAAGTTGAGTCTGGAGAGATAGATGGACAGGACAGTGTGCTCTGGGAAAGATGAGCCTTCACCTCTGATGGCTGTGCAGAGTTGATTAGTATTTGTGCTGTTGCTAACCCTTAGCAATTAGTGTTTATTTTAAACTACTTTCTTTAAAAAAGAGTGGTTAGCTTTTGTAGCACTTCTTTGTCGGTTTTTGCTTTTTGCTTCTGTGGTAACACCTGCATTTATGCTTCAGACTCAGCAGTACATGGTACACAGGTGTTCTTTTCTTTTCTCTTCTTAAACTTTTATGTAATAGTCCTAATTTGAAAGGGAAGTAAGGTGGTATTGCTTTTTAAAAACAGAGAAGAAAAAAAAGAATGAATAGGGTTGTAGTGGAGGGGAACTGAAAAGTGCTTGATAAATTATGTAAAGAAGCATTTGGCTTTGGTCAGAAATTTAGTTGTTAGCCAGATGCAAGCAGACCCATCTGGCACACTTTTTCATTATTCTTCTGAAATATTCATGGACTCCAACAGCCCCTGCTGTTGTTTCCATTAGATCCTCACATATTCTCATCTTCCGGTGGCCAATCTGGAGTTGCAGTGAGTTACCCTTGTTTTGTTTCCTTATTGCTGTGGACGTAATCAATAAAGAATAGACACTCAAAGAAAAGTTTGTATATACTCAAATCTCTTAAAAAATAAACTGTGGAACAAATGAAATAATATAGGATTGAGAACAGACTGACTAAAGTAATCACTACAGTTTATTGTGCTTAAACATCTCTGAATTATGAATCTCTTCTGATTATTAAGCAGTGGCCTTCATTTTCATTAAAGAAATTTTATTTTGATTTAGAGAGCATGTGATTAGTAAACTTAAATTTTTTATTTATAAAAGATATTTGCATGTTTCTTATGAATATCCTGGAGATCTCTTGGAATCATATAAGATGTAGATCATGGGAGATCACAAATAATCCTTTTATATTTTAAAATTTAACTTATTTTACTTCAGATCATTTATAATAAGAATTATTATTTAGCATTCAAAAGTTCTGAAAATTGGTTTTATAAATCCCTCTCAAAGCTCATGAGACTGCTTTTTTACTCAATAGTAACTTGAGATTCACCTGGTTATTTCTGCTTCTTTTTTTAAGAAAAAGCTTTACACTATTTAGGAATGTCTTCGATGTACAAATAAGATTTTTTGCCATTAGCTCCCTGTTTTAACATGGAAAGAGAGCCTTCTTTTTTTTTTTTTCCTTTAAAGAAGAGTTGGCAGTTTGTGTTCATACCATCTGCTGAGATTTTACCTAGTTGACTGATAAATTAAGATTTTAAAAACAGAGTGGGGTCAGTCTTTTCATTTTTGTAGGTTAACATTATGACAGCAGTGTTGAAAAATAGGGGCTGTTTGTGTCAAATTTGTACAGCATGGATTTTAATGTTTAAATCTACTCTTACTTCAGTTCTCTTCTTTTAGTTTTGGCTCTTTTGTCTGCTCTGGCTTTGCAAGATGAAGAAACATAATGTCTTTATCGGGGTCAGTGCTTCCCAGAAACCTGGCTGACTTTAATGGTCAATAGGACCCATTTGCCACCTTTTAAACAAAAGGATGTGAAGGCCTTGCAGGCTGCCCATCTGTCTTGGGAAGCTTTGTGCAGCCAGTGTGTAAAAAGTAGTTTTACTTGGCAGAAGGAAGCCTTTTCTACATAAGTACATAGAATTCATAAGAAACAGTTTCTGGCATATACTTAAAAGTGTATTTAGTTTTGTACTGTATTACAAATCATGTGATTTTGTCCCCATGTTTAGAAAGAGACGAGTTGGACAGAATTAGAATTCTTACCACTAAAGTAATTGAAGCTATTATGCAGCAGTTTTGAGTAGAAAGAAGCTGAAAATTAGTTGCTTTTATCACCTATTATTTAATTTATTTTATTTTTCTTGTAAAACTACCATTTCCCAGATCATATACAACTACAAGCCATTAATTTACTAAAAATTAAATTTGTTCTGGGGCACCTGGGTGGCTTAGTCGGTTTAAGCGTCTGCCTTCAGCTCAGGTCATGATCTCAGGGTCCTGGGATCAAGCCTCGAATCTGGCTCCCTTGCTCAGTGGAAAACCTGCTTCCCTTCTCCGGCTCTCCCTGCTTATGCTCTCTCTTTCAAGTAAATAAATAAAATCTTAAAAAATATATATTAAATGTGTTCTTTGGGGAATAATTCTGCAGTATAAAATGTGTTTACTCTTTACCCATGAGTACTTAATTTGCTATTCTTGTCAGGTAGACTTTGGGCACTAATGAGGTAGAGCTGGTTAGGTTTATTAATATTATTTCTAAGCATATCTTTCTGCCCTCTAGATTTGAAGCTACTTGAGGGAAACAGGTTAGCATGGTAGTTAAGAGCATGGGTTCTAGAGTTCTAGAGATTGAATCCCAGTTCAGCTACTTGCTTGTTTTGCCTCTTAAACTTTCTAGACTTGGGGCACCTGGGTGGCTCAGTGGGTTAAGCCTCTGCCCTTGGCTCAGGTCATGATCTCAGGGTCCTGGGATCCAGGACTGCATGGGCTCTCTGCTCAGCAGGGAGCCTGCTTCTGCCTGCCTCTCTGCCTGCTTGTGATCTCGTTCTCTCTGTTGAATAAATAAATAAAATCTTTTAAAAAAACCTTTCTAGACCTTATAGTTTATTATTTCTAAAACAGGAATGTATTTTACTCAAAGTTGGTGGGTTGGTTAGTAAGGTACTGCACTGTGTGTGGGATACGCAGGAAACAGTAAATATAACCTATTATTCATCTTTATAACCTCTTAGCATCTAGTACAGTGCCATGCACATAATAGGGGTGTTCACTACACGTTTGTTGAAGTGGAAAACTTCCAGAATATGTGGCCAACATAAATATATTTGATAAATTTATTGAAAAGGGAAAAAATGCTGATGTGTTTGGTCTTATTTATACCTCATTTCCACTGTAGTCACTGGACTTGATGCTGCATCAGCCCATATAAGAGGCCTAACATTAGGTGCTCAGTATGTGTTTGAATAAATTATTGACTTTGCATTTCCCCATTGAAATGCATTTTTTTTCTGTCACTTTATTTTAATCTAAGCTGGAGTTTCAGGTATGTTTTTGAAAACCCAAACTATGAATTCAGGAAGTTGGATGCTGGCTAATCAGATTTAAATGATGAAATTCTTTTTTTTTCCCCCATTTTCTTTTCTTTTTTTTTTTTTTTTAAGAAGTAAGTCTCTTAGGGACAAGTTGTTATGGTTATATGAAGCAGAAATTATTATTTATTTGCATATGCCTGGAATTGGAGTATATTTTCTTGTTGTTTCTGTATCCCATGTGTGGGTAAGGAAATGCTTTGCTGTACTTAATTGTGTTTTGTTTTTTCCCCATGACGCTATTAACATTAGTGTGTAGCAGCTGTATGTTTATGACTCAGATAGGGCCTCTGAATATATGCGGATTCTTTTTTGGTAAATGACCTTTTTTCTTCATCCTTTGTATGTGGAGTTATCTTTTCAAGTCCCTAAACATGAGTGCAATCTTGACAAAAGGCTCTGGCTAATCCCTTACTCCATTTTCTCATGCAAATACTTTTGTAATTCTAGTATTTTTTCTGTAGTCTTTGCTAGGTGAGATGAGTTCACTAAGGTTAAGTCACCCCCAACACACGCACTTTTTTTGTTGTTGGGAGGGAACTGGTTGCAACAGCGTGGACAGGATAAGTAAGCCTCACTGAGAAGTGATCTTTGAACAAATACTTGAGGGAAGTAAGGGAGTTAGCCAAGTAGATACTTGAGATAAATCCCTTTCAGGCTGAGGTAACAGAAAGAGCAGAGACCTTCAAAGGGGCCATGATGATTGTCTGGTGACTTCAAGGAATCTTTAGGAGGCTCAGAGAATGAGCAAGAGAGGTAGAATAACAGGGCAGAAGGGTTGCAGGAGGCCAGAAAGGCCTTGTATTACTGAAAGGGCATTGGTTTTAACTCTAAGGGAGATCTGGATCCATTACAGGATTTGAACACAGTAGAGACCCCTGACTTAGTTTTAAAAAGATAAATCTGACAGTTGTATAAAGACTATACATATATATATATAGGGAGATGTTTTAGGAAGCTTGCAGTAATGTAGATAAGATACTGGCAGCTCAGAACAGATGGTGGGATATGATCAGTTTCTGGATATATTTGGAAGATTAAAGCAATAGGATTTCATTACCAAGTGGGGGGTATGAGAGAAAGGGAGCAATCAAGGGCGGCTCCAAAGATTTTGACTTGACCAACTTGAGAAATGGAGCTGCCATTAACTTAAATGGGGAAGACTGTGGGTTGCTCAGGTTAGAAAAGGAAGGGGTGGTAAAATTAGGGATTCAGTTTTAAACATGCTGAGTTTGAGATGCCTGTTAGGTATCTTGGTCAAGTATGCAGTAAGATGTGTAAGTTTGGAGTTAGAAAAGACCAAGCTGGAATTGTAAATTACGCATGTATTTAAATCCTTGAGATTAGATAAGATCACAAAGGGAGACACTTTAGATTAAGAGGAAAAGGGCCAAAGACAGTTCTTGGACAATCTAATATTAAGACTGTATTAGTAAGCATACTTAAAGCATTTAGGAATAAAATTAAGAGTATTTTTTTTTTAAGAGTATTTTTTAATGGATAGTAAAGAAGATGGCAACAGCCCTCAGAGTATCTTTTTTTCTTCCCCCTTTTCCCTCTCTTACAAATTTCTTAAATTTTTATTTAGTAGTAAGCTCAAAGTCACAGTAAACACACAGCCAACTCTTCCTGATAGATTAATATCGTTTGATTTTGTTCCTTTCACTCTTGATATTCTTAAATTTTTTAAATTAAACTTCAAGAATTTAATTGCTAAACAGATATAAATAAATGCTGTCAGATTCTTATATTTCCATTACACTTTCATTAAGCTGGACAATGAAACAAAATACAGGCAGAGTATCCTTACTGCTAATAATATATTCATCTATAAATTCTGAAAATGGCCAGCTATTGGACATAGTAGGTTTAAAATTTTTTTTCCTTGTTTTTACTTCTTGTCAGATAATTCCAAAATATTTGTGTTTGGGCAACTTTATGTGCTAAGCAGTACATCATAATAGAAGGTAGCTGATCTAGCTGATGGAAAGTTCTTGCTGATACTTTCAATTAGATTAATGGAGCAGATTCTGAACTATAATATTGCTTAGGAGAACGTGTTCTCCTTCTCTCTTCTTCCATTATGTGTTCCCTGTTCTTAAGCTTGTCTTTGAATTTGAGTTGTTAAGGAAATTACCTTAATGGAGAGTAACTTGATTTGCCATTTCCTCTACTAATGGAAGGGTAAAGTAAAGTAAAGTAAAATAGGCTAGAGACTGATTATTTTCGATTTCCTTGGTAATAAGGATTATCTGTCAATACTAGGAAGGTAGAAAGTTTGCTTTTTGTTTTTTGCCTGTGATTAAAATGTTTGTTCCTGATGATGTATGTACCATTGAATTAAAGTGTGTTTGGTGATTGATATTGGAAGGGACAAGTTTATACTTTTTTTCCCCCTCCATATAAATAATGCTTAAACAATGCTGAATAAATGGCAGTCAGAAAACCTTTAAATCAGTCCTACTGAGGGATGAAATGGTGTTAGTTGCATTTGTTAATAAAAATCAGTATCAGACTATATTCATGAGGTTTCTAGTTTGAAGAACCATAGAATTTCAAATACTAAAGTAAACTTTCAATTGCTAAATGGACACATAATCAATTCTTATTCATTAGATTGATTTGTATCTGGGTTTTACTCTGTAATTAAGCCAGTCCTTTTTTTTTTTTTTTTTTTTTTTTAAGCCAGTCCTTTTTAAGAGGGAAGTAATGGGAGTTGATTTAGAGCATTGTGCAAAATGTGTTTTTATCCTCAGTTTGGGTATTTTTCTTGTTTTGTTCATGGCGTATGGGTTCAGAGAACTGTTAATACAATACCCAGTTTTATTTACAGGGTCAAAATAAACCTTGCAAATAAAAGTTTGTGACCCCTGGGTACTAAAAGACTAGGAGTCAAGTTATTTGGATCTTCCATCTAAATTTTAGGAGTTACAAGAAAAAACTTTTAGACCCAGGAGGTCTACAAGTTTCCATGGATCAAAGAACTGTGGTTCACTTTTTTTGCCATGTTTTTGGTTTCACTGGAATAATCTTTGATGGGAGAAGTGAGAACTCACGTCAGTGTGAAGTGTCACCAGTGCGATTGCCATTTCCTCCCAGACCCAGAAAAAGAGAAAAAAGAGGAGCAGTAAAGCTCTGATCTGTACTGGTACATCACAAAGAAGGAAATGTAGAATTACTCTATGAGGAATTACTGAGAAGAACAGTAAAACTCTGTGGTGTGTGATGTACTTCCATGTTACTTTACACAGGGCTCACTAAGAATAGTTAGAGCTAAGTGATTATGCTGTGAGCTCCTAAGACTAGAGTCTGTGGTTGGTTTTGGGGTTGGTAGACTTAAGAGCAGGTTTTCCTTGCATGGTTCTTGATGTGGCAGAAGTGGTGAGCATCTCTGGTTTTAACAGGTTGCAGGTTGTTCCCACCCTTTCATCTTTTTCTTATTTCTGCCTTTTCCCTACTCCAAAAAACCTGAAGTGGTAGTAGTCAGGTGGGTAAGGTTTTTGCTTTTGTTTTTTTCCATTGCCAAACTTCCTTATTCACCCCAAGCCTTGAATGTGTACATCTACTTTCAGTTTTTTTTTCTTTTTAAAGAATATAATTTTAATTTTAAAATTTATTGTAAATAAACACCATTTTATAGAAAATTCAGGCTATCTATGACATTATATGGAAAGTAAGAATGAGTGGCAACCCAGCTATCTCTATGGAGAGATAACTGTTCGTATGTTTTAGTGGACATCGTAGTTCTACCTACTCTATACATGAATATACATTTATTTACATTTATTTAATGTGTAATAGTAATATATAATACATGATTTAAGTATTTTTATTTAATATATTTTAATACTTAATAATGATATTTCACAGTATACAAACACTGTCTTAACTCTTTACCTTTTAAAATTCAGTGATATGTTTTGGAGGTGATTCCATTTTGTTTTATTTTTATCTTTAAAAACTTACTTATTATTTTAAAGAGAGTATGCAGTGTGTGTGTGGTGGGGGGGGGGTGTTGGCAGAGGGGAAGAAGGAAAGGGAGAGTCTCCAGCAGACTCCCTGCCAAGCGTGGAGCCTGACGTGGGGCTGCATTTCAGCCCCACGTCATAAACTGAGCCAAAATCAAGTTTTGGACACTTAACCGACTAAGCCACCCAGAGGCAGGAAGATGATTCCATTTCAGATCTACATTATCTTTTTTTTTTTTAAGATTTTATTTATTTATTTGACAGAGAGAGGGATCATAAGTAGGCAGAGCAGCAGGCAGAGAGAGAGAGGGAGAAGCAGGCTCCCTGTTGAGCAGAGAGCCTGATGTGGGGCTCGATCTTAGTACCCTGAGATCATGACCCAAGCTGAAGAGGCGTAACACATTGAGCCACCCAGGCGCCCCTACGTTATCCTTTTAATGGTAAAACATCATATACTTTAAAAGGTTTTTTTTTTTAAGATTTTATTTATTTATTTGGCAGAGAGAGATCACAAGTAGACAGAGAGGCAGGCAGAGAGAGAGAGAGAGAGGGAAGCAGGCTCCCTGCTGAGCAGAGAGCCCGATGCGGGACTCGATCCCAGGACCCTGAGATCATGACCTGAGCCGAAGGCAGCGGCTTAACCCACTGAGCCACCCAGGCGCCCACATCATATACTTTATAATGCACTTTTATTTACATATTACCTTCCTGTAGGTTCTTAGCTCATTTCACATTTCTTAAAAAAGATTTACTTATTTGTGAGAGAGATAGGGAGAGAGAGTGCGAGCACAAGCAGGAGGAGGGGCAGAGGGAGCAGAAGGCTCCCCACTGAGCAGGGAGCCTGATGCGGGGCTCAGGGCTTGATCACCCAGGACCCCCAGGATCATGACGTAAGCTGAAGGCAGACGCTTAACTGGATGAACCACGCAGGCAACGCTCACATTTTTTTTTTTTTTATTATACTCAGTATTGCACAGACCCTCCAGGAGGAAGATCTTTGCACACAGTTTTTAATTATTTCTTTAGGTCACATTTCTGAGGGAAACTACTGAGTCAAGTGGCATGCATATTTTATTTTTTTAATGCATATTACCAAACTCTGCTCTGTAAAGGCTGTATCAATTGACTCTTCTCCCAGTATTTTTGAAGGAATAGTACTGGTTTTGACCATTTTTTACCCTCCAGTGTGTATTTTGTTAAGAAAACACACCCCACTGAAAGATTCAGGAGCTCTTTATTTTATAAATAGGCATTTTAATATTGTTCTACAGAAACCTCTGGAATTCCTAAGTGTCATAAAATTCTCTTCTGAAAATTAGTAACACCTCTTATGAAAGCCTGTATGGCTTTTAAATAATACATAGATAACATAATTAATATCTGCTTTTAAAATAATTTTAATCAGGGGGCGCCTGGGTGGCTCAGTGGGTTAAAGCCTCTGCCTTTGGCTCAGGCCATGATCCCAGGACTCTGGGATCGAGCCCCGCATCGCATCGGGCTCTCTGCTCAGCAGGGAGCCTGTTTCCTCCTCTCTGTCTGCCTGCCTCTCTGCCTACTTGAGATCTCTATCTGTCAAATAAATAAATAAAATAATTTTAATCTGAGGCTTTATTCACAGTCTTCCTTGATAAAATCATAACTTCTTAGCATTAAGGAAAAAAGGCAATGCCTTTTCAGTGTAACAAGATGACTTGATTATCATTGCTATGGAGGTAGGTGGTAACATTTTAATGCATTTCTGAAGTTTCCTACCGAAGCCACATTTAGAAAATGAGCCTGGGTTTCAGTTTTGTGTTTATTGATTGTATGCTAAAAGACCCAAGTCTTCAGCCACACTTGATAATATATTCTCTGCATAAGGAAACTATAGTACTGACCTTTGAAAAAATACATAGCCATTAATTAATTAAATTGGCCTTCTTGAAGGCACTCTTGCTGAAAAGATCTGTCCTTTTACCCAAAGAAAGAAGAAGTTTGATCAGGAGCAGAATCTGTAAATTAATCAAATTAATCAAATTTACAGATTCTGCTCCTGTATATAATACAGTATTTGGGAAAATGTCAGGTTCTCATGAATTTTAAAAAATATATGGGAAATTCACTTGTTAATTGAATTCATTTCCAAAAAGATGTGGTGGGAATCAGGCTTGTTCAGTGGCAGTATGTCATGTAAGGAAAAAAACCAAACACACACCTGGTGTCAGAATCATATATTCAGCTCTTGTTGGGAGAGTCACTTATCCTCTCTAGGCCTCTGTTTTCTCAAATGAGTGCAGTAGATTCATCTGCCCTTCAAAAAGTTTAATGAGCATGCCACTCCCTAAAGATCTTGTTAAAATGTAGAGTCTGGTTAAGTAGGTCTGGGCCCGGCCCCAGGTCCTGCAAGCCTAAGAATCTCATGGGTATGCCAGTCCTATTGGCTCGAGTATCACAGTTTGAAGAGCAAGAAATTATATGATTTCTAGGTTTCCTTCTAGTTCTAAAGTCTGTTTCTTTTTTTTTTTCCCATTTTATTTATTTTTTTCAGCATAACTAAAGTCTGTTTCTAACTTAAGCTCTTGTAGACATTAAGTTTAGTATCTTAACGTTTTAGATATTTTTAATATGGTCAAGTTTAAATGAAGATAATTTTTACAACTTTTAAGTTTGCTAGGAAGAATTTTTTTCTGGTCATGTCCAAGATTTGTTTTAAAATGCTTCAGCACTCACTTCTCCCCTTAAGTTGGGAGAGGAATAGATAAAACAAAAATAACAAAATACTAATATTGTCGAAGCTGGGTGACAAGTACATGGGGTTTCATTATACTTTTCCTTATTCTCTGTCCCTAGGTATGTTTGACAATGTATTTAACGAAAAAGAAAAAGTAAAATACAAAAAATAAATAAATAAATGTGAATCTACCAAGATTATAGAGTGAGGTATGTATATGTATATACATATACACGTATATACATACACACCCATGTGTATGTGTAGCTTCAGGCACCCAGTACTGTCTTGCGTAATAGGAAGCAACATGGCAATGACCGGAGAGAAACTCTTTGAAGGAAAAAATATAATGGCTAATGAAGCACATTTGCTGCAAACAGAAAAAGTCAGAGCTGCTCTTCTCCATGTGCATGTCTTAGACTGTTTTGTTTCTGTTAAACATTGCAAATGTGTCTATGCCAACTAAATTTGAATCTGTTAGGGTGATATTTTTGGAAATTCACTTTGAAAACTGTAAACTCAACATAGATTTTGGTTGCTCTTGTTGAATATCAATCAAATATTACCGTATTTTTATAGGACGGAGATCCTTAAAATAGGATACAGGAAGTGCACATTAAGCAGTTTTCTACTATTCAGAGGGTCTCTCAGATGTAGGGTTATAATGTTGCTTTTAAATCCAGAGTAAGTTTACACTCTGCCATAAAATGTTGATTGCTACTAAATAGGTATTTTTGAGGGAGGAGTTGAAAACAAGTAAAACGGAGACAGGATGTAAGTTGAGCTTTTTAAAGATTTAGGGAAATGATGAGAAAATGGTTATATAGAATGACACCTCTTTAGGAAATAACATTTTGACATGAGATAAACAGGTATTTAATAGGAAGCTAACTTATCTTGGTTAGTTATAGGTCATATATATAGTTTATAATTTGAAATTCATATTTAAAAAATATGAATTATGCAGTCTATTAGAGAACTAGAAAATAAAGTAAAAATTTTAGAAATGTAGAACCCAGCTATAACCATTGTTAATGTTCTACTGTATTTCCTTTAATTTTCTAATGTGCTCTTTTGTAGTTTTTCTACCTTATATATCCTTATACCATATTTTTCATTGAATATTATAAAATATGCACTTTTCATTATTCATTCTTCTGTAAACATTACATGAGTGAATAATTTATCTGTCAAGTCTGGGTGAAGACCTTCATGCTCCCCAAGTGGGAAGTCTAGAAATATCTTTCTATTTTGATTTATTTTAGGCTAGTACAGGTTGTCTATTATGGTGAGTAGAATGGATATAGGAAGTCATTTTCTGCTGAAGAGATCAAGGCAGTTGCATGGTCCACCTGATACTTGAGTGACTTTTGAACTGAATAAGATGCTTCTGTGCGTCCTGAAAAAGAATATAGTCCCTGGTTGAACAGAGCCACAATAGGACCTTTAGTCCAGACCTGTGATAGCTCTGATGCTGGGATTTAGGA
Source organism: Meles meles (assembly GCF_922984935.1). Lineage (NCBI taxonomy): Eukaryota > Metazoa > Chordata > Mammalia > Carnivora > Mustelidae > Meles > Meles meles. Next base: position 64,609,801 of record NC_060072.1, read on the forward strand.
CTTCAAAGACTCTTAAGAAAATCATACTTCTGAATCAAACCCCAAAGTGAACCTTCTGGAGTAATTGGGATTTTATACTGGTAATTCTTATCAGACCAGCGAATTTCTCAGCAAAAATCAGGTTGCCATTGGCCTTCAGGACAAAACAAAACAAATATATTCATACGTACACATGTGGATTAAGTACAAATAAAGTGCTAAGAACAGTTCTTACCACATAATAAGAATATAAATGTTTGGTATTGTATATAGAACTGAAGAGACTTTAAGTCAACTTTTATGTATAATGTTAAATGTATCAGGAACTTTTTGATTCAGGAAAGTGTGAGTTTCTTTCAATACTGCATAAACTGAACCAGTTTGAAAGTAATGATTAAACTTGTTTCTGCCTCTCCTTCCCTTTCACGTTTTACGCATTTAACCAAGGACCTTTCTCAGTTTTATCCATTTCTCTAATTTAAAGGCCTTTTTTCAGATGCCTGGAGTAAAATAGCAGATGAATGGCGACTAATTGTAAGACGCAGGGAAAACTAGTTATTAACCTCATTGGTAACAGACAGCAACAACTTGAATTTAAGTCCTAAGTTTGTGTTTCTCTAAGGTTTAAAGCTTTCAGAAGTATAAATGTGCTGCTTCTTTTAAGGAAATTCTTTGGAGCATGTTCTCAGAGAATTTTCATCATGTCTGAATGTAGCTTGAATTTGACAGATTCCTATTCTTAAATCATCAGTTTAATTGCTTTTGTTTTTGATTGATTGAGTGATTGATTTTAAATATTTATTTGTGTGTAAGAGAGAGGTAGGGACAGGGAGTACAAGCAGAGGGAGTGGCAGGCAGAGGGAGAAGCAGGCTCCCTATTGAGCTAGCCTGAAGTAGGACTCGATTCCAGGACCCTGGGATCATGACCTGAGCCGAAGGCAGAGGCTTTAACTGGCTGAGTCACCCAGGCACCCCTCTTAAGTTTATATTTTGGTGGGGCAAGTCACACTGTCCTCTGCTTATCTTAAGTTGGCATTGCTCAAATTTCAAGGATATTCTTTATTTTGTAAATGTCAGAAAGTGTTTTAGTAGTTCATTGGATTGATTCACTCAGCCCTAAATAAAGAATTATTCAGAGTCTGCTTCATTGCAAGTGTTCTAAGCCCCTGAAGGGAGGAGGGGTAAATCAGTGAAAATAGACAAGGTCCTTGGTTTTCATGGAGCTTCTTTTTGAGTGGGAATGATTTTGTACCAATAAAAAACTCTTAAGAGTCTGCCTTTATCCCAGCATTTCAGGGTTTGGTAGACAAATCCAGGTCTGCTTTGTTCATGCTGTTGCTGATTTTGTTTAACTTGGTTCCCAGCTCCTTTCAGCTTTCACCTTTTCAGACTGAGGTTTTAATCTTTAACCAACCTTTACACAGCAGCATCCTGAAATCCCTTTTAGCATCCTTGTTTCTTTTTGGGGGGACTGTTGCAGCCCAAGTCCTTTTTTTCTACTGTAATTGGTACCAGTTAATCAAAAAGTCTGATAAACTATAAAGAAAAGTTGCATGCATATTTTAAACCTTTTCTCTTAAAACCTGCATATGTATGTTTCATCAATCTGTTTTAGGACCAAGGTTTTTCCTTTGAAGAAGGATCTTCTGACTGTAATTTTTTGGTGATGTTTCTTATATAAACCCCACATATAATGAATCATGGATGATTCTTAGTTTCTTTAAAGTGGAGTGAGAATTTAAAGCCATTTCAAAGAAATCTGAGTACAAAATCCTTCTAAAGTTTTATGATTTTTTGCCCTAATCTTTGGTCTTCTTAATCTAATTAGACAGCAGTTTTGTGTTTAGCAACTCGGCTAAATGTCTATTCAGCATCAGAATCTTCTTTCATAGGTTTGCAAATTATCAAATTTTGAATTCACTATCATGTTATACCTATATAAAGAGGTTGGAAACGGGTGTGGTGAGCAAATTCAAGTAGAGGAAGCACAAGTGCTACTGGCCATGAGCATTTTTGGTCTACTGGGGGAACAGCCAGTTCAGTCCAGGTTATTAGTTAGGAAAGCTTCCACAGTATATTACGTACTCTTCCCCTTTGTTCTCCTAGCCCTCTGTAGATACCCCTTATAATACTTATCTTACTGCTCTATAGCCTTCTACTTGTTTGTCTTCCTTATGGGATATCATATTCTTTGAAGGCAGGAGTATACTCTTGTTATATTCATAGTTCCTAGTATATACATGGCATATAATTATATACTTATTTTTTTAAAAAGATTTTATCTATTTGAGAGAGAGAGTGTGTGTGTGTGTATGAGCAGGGGGATGGCAGAGGGAGAAGCAGACTCCCTGCTGACCAGGGAGCCTGATGCAGAACTCAATCCCAAAATCCCAGGATTATGTGATCTGAAGGCAGATGCTTTAAACTGCCTGAGCCACCCAGGCACTCCTGTGTATTCATTTAAAAAAAAAATGAATTGACTGTAGACTCAGTATAACTCAACAAAATGACTATAAAAATAAGTTTAATGTGACTACTCAGTTGCATTATTATATTATTAATGTTTAGAATAATTCCTCATACTGTGTTAATAGTAGATTTCAAGATACACATTGATTAACTGGAGCATATACCCTAAAATGTTAATTTTATGACATTAGGACTATGTGTTAGTCATTGCCATATCTCTAGTACCTACAATATGGAATATTAATGCCTGTCAGACACTATGTGCTCAGTGCATTAAAAAAAAAAAATTACGGAATCCACAGGTAATAGAGAATAGGATGGAGAAGGTTCTTTACTATTTGTTCAGAAATAGTAAAATGAATACAGGGTGTGCTTCATTAGGAGAGGAAATTAGTGAATGTATCAGTCCGTTTTGAAAATTGAGTCCTGGTCATATAGAAGAAAATGTAGACCTCAGTAGGTCTGGAGAGCCAAACTGGGACTAGAGAATTATAGGAAAGTTATAGGACAGTAGATTGCATCTTAATTTTTTTTCTGATTTATTAAGACTTTTTTTAAAAAATAGGATATATTACTTCATGAGTTCATCTGAACAGAAGTTTAATGATTTACATCGGGGATGTAAAAAAAAAATAAAGTTTTGTATGAGATGTCAAATTGATCTAGATAAACTCTTAAGTTCATCTTTTAGGCTCTGTGAAAGTAATCTCTTGCTTCAGTCTTCTGTTACATTAATACTCTTTACCAGAATATTATATTTGTGACACAAGTTATATAGGTCTTATAGCATTAAGAAGAAATAGTGATTCCTTATCTACATTTAATTTTTCTTTTTTTAATTTAAAAAACATTTTAAAGATTTTATTTATTCATCAATTAGAGGGAGAGAGAGCAGAAGCAGGGTCAACAGCAGGCAGAGAGAGAAACAGGCTCCCCGCTGAGCAAGGAGCTCAATGTGGGACTTGATCCCAGGACCCTGGGATTATGACTTAAGCCAAAGGGAGATGTTTAACCAACTGAGCCACCCAGGCATCCCATCTGTTTAATTTTTTTTGGTGGAAAGCAGATACTATAATATTACAGAAAAAAAATAGTTTTTAATGGCATTCTTATGGTTCAGAAATCTTGATGAATTGGCATTTGATGGATTAGATAGATTTTGAAAAATCCCAATAGTCTGCTTCATTCATTAGTTGTACAGACGATCGTATATATTAATCTGGCATCAGATTGCTGATAGTACATTAATATTTGTTGAATTTGCCAAATGTAGTAGTCATTATATTCCTGCAAATGATATATAATGAATCTGAATATTATAATGAATAAGTTCTATTCTATAATAAGTCTCCTATTACTAGCAGATAGTACGTAGAATTCTGGATCTTTATATCTTTGCTGCCTCCTATCTCTCATAGCACCTTGCATGTGTTATTCATGTAAGTATCCTATTCATATAAGGTATTCAGTAACTTCAAAGGTGGAAAAAATCTCTTGAGTCTTTAAAAAAAACAGCCACCCTTATGAGGAATTACTTTTTGTTACACAAAAAGTTGATAAACCGAAGTGCTTTGGTTCAAATATCGAGGTTATTAAATTACCTCGTTAATTCTCTGTTGTTGTATGAACAAAGCTTAGTTAATGATGTTTTATTCATTTACCCCAAACTTTTTTTGAGAGAGAGAGAGAGAGAGTGTGCATGGATGCAGGGTGGGGAGGGAAGAGCACAGGGAGATGGGGAGAGAGAATCTTAAGCAAGTTTTATGCCCATTGTGGAGCCCTCATGAGGCTGGAACTCAGGTCCCTGAGATCATACCTTAGCTGAAATGAAGAGTTGATTGCTTAATGGACTGAACCCTCCAGGCGCCCCACCCCAAACTTTAATGATACATAACTATAAAAATAATTTTCCTCTTTGCATAACTGCCAAAAAACTTACTTGCTTATGTGCTTCCTTTGCTTTCTTCAGATCAGCTTTTTCCAGTTTTGCCATTTTAACATTTGTGGGGTGTTCCTTTTTGAATAGTGCCCACTCCCTTCATATCTACAATATTACCATTCTTGTAGACTCGTGTGTATGTCACCAAAAGAACAATTCTGTGTATTCTAAAAGGACTAGAGGACATATCGCTGGTACCTTTCTTGTTCCCCTTTGTGTTGATCATTTTGACTTGGATGGGGCTTCCAGCTGATAGGATCATGCATTAGTTCTTTTTTTTTTTAAGATTTTATTTATTTATTTGACAGACAGAGATCACAAGTAAGCAGAGAGACAGGCAGAGAGAGAGGGGGAAGCAGGCTCCCCAGAAAAAAAACTTTTTAAAATTTTTTAAATAAAATAAAATGGTAAAACCAGGGGCGCCTGGGTGGCTCAGTGGGTTAAAGCCTCTGCCTTCGGCTCAGGTCATAATCCCAGGGTCCTGGGATCAAGCCCCGCATCGGGCTCTCTGCTCAGTGGGGAGCCTGCTTCCCCGCCTCTCTCTCTCTGCCTGCCTCTCTGCCTACTTGTGATCTCTGTCTGTCAAATAAATAGATAAAATCTTTAAAAAAATAATAAAATAAAAAAAATTTTTCTTTTCTAATTATTGTGGGAAATCTCTCAAGGCTGGAATTTTTCTTGGCCATTTTTTGGTGACATTTTACCACAGGGGAATAGATGCTTAGAATTTACTAATAAAAAATAATTTCATTTAAAATATGATAATTTATGTTATTGCTATGCTTACTGCTAAGTGTCCTTCCAGTTCTTTTTTTATTCCATGCATTTGTTTATCAGAGCTCGCTGAGCTATTACAGATGTTAATTAGGATTCATTTCCTTTAATATGCTAGAAAGAATGTTATGATTCCACTTTACTGATGAACAAAATGAGTTTAATCACATCCTAAGAGCTAAGTATTCTGACATTATAATCTCTTTTCTCAGAGCAGCACATCACAGCAGTCTTGGGATTCAAGATCTATTTCTGGACAACACTATAGAACCCAGTGTGTTGTGTTTACATATTGAAGGAATTTGTGAAAGCTCTGGTAATCCTGCACTATTCTTTTCATCATACACTTTTTCATTTTTAAAAGTTGATGTAAAAATTTGTGTAACATAAAGTTAACCATTGATCATTTTAAAGTACATAATTTAGTGGCATGTAGTACATTTACAGTGTTGTACAATTCTTCATATACTTTTTAAAGGAAGAGTTTAGGGACAGCTGACTGGCTCAGTTGGTAGAGCATGCAACTCTTGATCTCAGGGTCATGAGTTCCAGCCCCATGTTGGGTGTGCAGTGTACTTTAAAAAATAATAAAATAATAAAATAAGAGGCACCCAGGGGTGCCTGGGTGGCTCAGTGGGTTAAGCCTCTGCCTTCGGCTCAGGTCATGATCTCAGGGTCCTGGATTGAGCCCTACATCAGCCTCTTTGCCTGCCTTTCTGCCTAACTGTGATCTCTCTCTCTCTGTCAAATAAATAAATAAAAACCGTAAAAAAAAAAAAAAAAAAAAAAGTGGCACCTGCCTGGCTCAGTCATTTGGGCATCTGATGGGATGATTCTCGATTAGGTCATGATCTAGTGGTGGAATGGAGCCCCACATTGAGCTCTGCACTCAGCTGGGAGTCTAATTCTTCTCCCTCTCCTTCTCTTCCCCTTTCTCCTCTGCGCTTTCTCTTTCTCTCTCTCTCATAAATAAATAAATACATGTTATGATAATAAAATAAAGGAAGAGTTTATTTTCAGGGAAATAAAACCAATAAAATTATGGCAAAACAATTTGTAACAACATGGATGGAACTAGAGTGTATTATGCTAAGTGAAGAATGTCAATCAGAGAAAGACAATTACCATATGATCTCTCTGATATGAGGAGTTTGAGAGGCAGGGTGGGGGATGTGAGGGGTTGGGAGGAAAAAAAAGAAACAAGATGGGCCCAGGGAGAGAGACAAACCATAAGAGACTCTCTTTTTTTTTTTTTAAGATTTTATTTATTTATTTGACTGACAGAGATCACAAGTAGGCAGAGAGGCAGGCAGAGAGAGGGGGAAGCAGGCTCCCTGCTGAGCAGAGAGCCCAATGGGGGGCTCGATCCCAGGACTCTGGGATCATGACCTGTGCTAAAGGCAGAGGCTTTAACCCACAGAGCCACCCAGGCACCCCACGGTAACAGACTCTTAATCTCAGGAAACAAACTGAGGGTTGCTGGGGGGTGGGGCCGGGGAGGGGACAGGGTGGCTGGGTGATGAACATTGGGGAGGGTATGTGCTATGGTGAATGGTATGAATTGTGTAAGACTGATGAATCACAGACCTGTACCCCTGAAACAAATAATACATGTGTGTTAATAAAAAAATTATGGCAAAACAGACTAATAAGATGTCCAAACATCAACTCAAAAATAATGTTTTTTGGTGGAATGCTGTAAGAGATATGCCAACTTAAACTGGGGCCACCACATTCCCACTTAAGCGCCAGTGTCTGGTCAGGAACCAGGATGGCCTAAGCAATCAGTCCTCTTCTTTCCTGGTGCCAGCCTTCTCCCAAATTGCAAGAATAGATCAGTTTTATCTCCTCTCCCCTCTTAGGGATGATGAGCATGCTCAGGGAATCCACCAAACTGGCCAGCTGTACCCTAAGGCTTTGGGATTTTCACAAAGACAGTCCAGATCTGGGAAAAGCCCTTTCCCTGGGAGTAGGGAATTTGTGCATTCCTTAACTTCTCCTGTAGAGTGACACACAACTTGTCCTGAGGGCTAAAGCCACATCAAGTCATCTGGAAGTTGCAGGGTGCCTATCAGCCCTGCTCCCTCCCTCCTAAAAATGGAGATGTATTTAGTTATTTTTGTCATTGATGCTTTACTGGGATCAGGTAAGAAGTTATGAGAGATTTAAAGATTTTTTTTTTTTTTAATTTTGCTGTAGTCTTCCTACACCATCTTTCTTGACCTAAACAGGAATGGAGGAATAGGAGGAGGGAGACATCTGTGGGAAAAAAAATACTCTGCCCAGAAAAAATCATTTCATTTCAACATCCATCTTAATGAGGAGAATGAGAAAGAAGAAAAGCAAGAAGTTGAAACCGAAAAATAACCTCCTTAGATAGTAGTATCCCAGTGATTTTTTTTAAAAAGCAAGTTTTGGAAGAGCAGTGCTGATGATTATGGGTATACTAAAGATAATGTTAGCAACCTTACTATTTGAACCATCATACCAGCAATAAGCTCTTTGATACTTCCTCATCCGTGGAGTAGAAATCTGCCCCATTCCCAGAGGCATTTAGAACTGCAGAATATAGCAAATTTCAGTTCCCACTATGGCCATGCTTTCCTAAGAAATTTCTAAAGGCAATTTGACTCTAATTTTAGCTTTCCAGGATCCTCTTAGAGTGAGAACCTTATAAAATCTGACTCCAGTGCACATTGTGACAGATGCTATAAAAGGGAGTTTAGAGCATTGTATCTTTAACTTTCCCTAGTGGCTAAAGGGGGGAGATTTTCACTGAGAATGTAACACTGAACTAGGAACAGATATTTGTTAAATGTGCAAGGATTGAGGTGAGGATGTCTTAAATTTAGGGAAAACATTTAAAGCCAGGAAGGAGAATATGACAGCAAGAAATTTACTATAGCCAACATGGGAGAGAAGAGTAGTAGTAAGTAGAACTGGAAAGGTAGTCAGGGCCAAAATAAGTTCTATATTACAAGCTAAGGAATTTAGATTTTTATCCAGCCATAAAGAACAACTGAAGGATTTTATGCAGGGCATTGTAATGATAGACTATCATATTAACATATTAAGAAGATCATTTTTTGGCAGCAGTATAGAGGCTAGATTGAAAAGGAGAGCTATTAGGAGTCTACTGGAATAATTTGGGCAAGAGATGATGAGTACTTAAGCTAAGGCAATCCCTTTCAATGAATTCAAACAATAATTTCAATAATCTAAGGCTATGCTGTTCAGTATGGGAGCCGCTTAGCCATGTGTGGTTTTTGAACTCTTGTAACTTGATTACTCCAAAATGAGATGTGCTGTAAGAACAAAATACTCACCAGATTTTGAAGATTTAGTATCCCATTGAAATTTTTTGTATATCGATTACAAGTTGAAGCAATATTTTGGATACATTGGGTTCATATCATTACTGTTACTTTCTCCTATTTCTTTTTACTATTCTAAATACGTGGCTAGTAGAAAATTTTTAGTATATGTGCTGCTGAAGCGAGCATGTGGCTAGTAGAAAATTTTAAATTATATATGGCTCACGTTATATTTCTACTTTTTAAATTGCTGATCAAAAGCATTTCAATTCAATTACCTGCTTAACTTTTATATGTTTAAGTAGAAAGTGTTTCATTTTAATTCATAATAGGTGTCTGGAAACAGTGATAATGCAAAATTGTTTTCATATATTTGGGAAACAAGGTTGAAAGTTCTGTAGGACCTTATAGCTAATTTTATTATTAAGAGCCTCAACACAGAGTATCTTTAGGAAACTGGCTTTTGCAGGTGAGGTAACAATGAATTCTGAAATCTTTAAGTTTGATCATGTTTATTCATTCTTCCTACAAATAATTTTTTTTAAGACAGTTCTTAAGTTGATGCATGGATAAACTGGACTAAAAAAGTTTATGTGAAAAACATTTTTGAGACTTTTAATGTGTTATCTAAATACTCTTAAAGGGTTTTTATTTGTTTGTTTGTTTGCTATGTTCCAGCTGACAAAAGTCAAGAAATGGTTGTGCAGGTAATACTACTAGCAATTAGGGATGGCAGCCTTATCCAAAACTGTCTACTAATGGGCACAGGATTTCTTTTTGGGATGGTGAAATGTCAAAAATCAGTGGTGGTAGTGATGATACACAGCTCTGTGCCTACTATAAACCACTGAGTTGTGTGTCTTTTTTTCAAGAAGTTAGTAAATCATTTATTTTACACATGATAATGGATGATACACAAGCTTTAATCCCATCTTTAATTTTATCTGATACCATAATTCAGTTTAGATATATTGCATAAGATATGGCAACAGCCCTATTAATAAGCAAAGAAACTGCATGATTATGCTTGTGTGACCCTTTTAATGGTGAACTCTCAGTCACAACACGTTAACTGTCAGTTCATCTACATCAGGACAGTGATTTCTTTGCCCTATGGGTTGCAGATAAATTTCAAATGGAACCTGACATCCCCCTGAAGGAATTCTAACTTCACACTGTTGGAGTAGTTCACTGAGATGGCTTCAGAGTAGACTAACTTTAAACAGCACATTTTTAAAAAAACACATTTTTTTCACTGCCATGATCATGCTATTACACTTAGCAGTTAAAAGCATGAGTGCAAAAAAATCTACATTAAAACCCTTTGTTGGAATGCTTTACACTTTCCATAGAACGGAAACTAAAATAACCTGTTACACAATTAGTCGCAAATACAGTCCTCGAGTTTTTTGCCCATGCACCTGAGTATTATCTAAAACATGTCTTCTTTGCAGCAGCTAGTCCCTGCCTCCAGTGTGCTTGGCTGAGTTCATAAATCTGTTGTAACCTATAGTTTCCCTGTCACTTCTCTGGCTCTCCTCTCCTGCTAAGCTCTTTCCTGGCAGTAATTAAAACCTTCTGCCACTGCTGTAGCTACTGCTGCTAGAACCACCATAGGGACCTTGGTTTCATGGTTTGGCAAAGTATTGGCCCCTACTGCCATAGGGGTCAGAGCTCTGCCTCCAAAATTTCCTCCTTTCATGGATCCAAAATTTAAAGATTGATTGTTGGGGCACCTGGGTGGCTCAGTGGGTTAAGCCTCTCCCTTTGGCTCAGGTCATGATCTCAGGATCCTGGAATTGAGCCTGGCATCGCACTCTCTGCTCAGCAGGGAACCTGCTTCCCCCTCTCTCTTTGCCTGCCTCTCTACCTAATTGTGATCTCTCTCTTTCTCTGTCAAATAAATAAATAAAATCTTTTAAAAAAATTTTTAAAAAATTGTTGTAATTGCCAAAATCATCATAGCTTCTACTTCCTCCAAAATGGCTTCCATCATTACCAAATCCATTGTAACTATCCTCACTGCCACCATATCCACCACCACCTCGACTGCCACCAAAGCCACCTCACCCACTGAAGTTCCCTCCATGACCAAAGTTGTCATTCCTACCAAAACCATCTCCACGACCACCACCAGTTTCCAGAACCACTTGGACCTCGTTGGCTGGATGAAGCCCTAGCCATCTCTTGCTTCAGTGGGGCTTTCCTTATTTCACAGAATGGTATTTTTGAAAGACAATCTTGTCATGGTCCTGAGATGTTAACAAAAAGCAAGGCCTCTCTTTCTGTCACTGCCTCGATAAGTCAGTCATGGTTTCAATCACTTTAATGTTCCCTTAATGTTCAGAATAATGTCTTAGATAATATTCTTCAGTATGTTATTTAATGCCAGCAACAAAAACCTTTTTCAGTTACGTGAGCATCAGGTCTTTGAAAATCTTCTCCTGAGAGTTGGTTCCATAACTCTTCCATCCACCCTGTGTGGCTTTGCATTCATGGCTGCATCTCCTCCTCCACAGTAGGATATGTGACAAACCCTAAAGCCTCTGGAACACTTGGTGTTTGGATTTCTCATTACCACACAGTCCATGAGCATTCTCCATTGCTCAGAATGGATCCTCAGACTCTTAGCAGGTTTCAAAGTTCAAACCTCCAATGATGAGCTTCTGCTGATGTTCAGACTCTTTGGGAGACTCTGCCTTAGACATGATGGTAGTGGCAGGAGGGGAGTCTTTAACAATAATTACTCAGTGACATCCATGGGCAGAAAAGCTGAATTGTGTACTTTTTAAGAGGGTGAATGTTAGGGTATATGAAATCTATCTCAGTAAAGCTATTTAAAAAAAAAAAACAAAACTCTTGCAGTTACTGACTTACTGGCTATTTAATGAGAATTATATAAGGAGACAAGCAAAAAGCAACCTAAAAATGGTCTACCCTTTTTTGGCTTCTTACCAGCCCCACAGAGTTGGTGGTAAATATTTAGGAAAGCCCAGTGGCCTATTAAATATGTGTGTGCATAACAGGATTAAAAGGCTGACCAAGTACATTTCATTCTCATTTAAGTTATAGTACAAAATGAATATGGTTCTCTGAAAGGTGTAGATTGAATCCCACAAGTGAGTTGAAAAAATACTCCCAATATTTGATCATTTGATGTTGATGTATTTATTCCTTAACAAATTTTTTTAGTCAGATTTAGATTTGTTTGTGTCTACTCTGAATCTTATTAGGTGTATCTCCTAATACAAACCTATTTTTCTTGCACGTCAGGTTCATCCTGTAGAAAACCACACCGTTTAGATACCCAAAGAAAAGCAATGCAGTGTTTTCAACTAAGAGTGACAAAAGATGCATTTCTTTCTTTTCCTTTTGCTACCATCTGAAGTAAGGAACATTTCCTGGCTAGCCACCAAGCACCCATCATCCCAGAAAGATAGCAAGCAAGCAAGCAAATTTGTTGGATCTCTCTTCTCCTTGTATTCTCTTTCCACGTCATTTCCACGTCATTTCCACAGAAGCATGAAAAGGAAGTTGGGTCCCAGTTTTACTGTCATGACCAAAACTCTCCACATAGATTTTTTCACAGTTGCTGCATTTGTCCTCATCCCTTTCCTGAACAGTCTTGTTACTGCCGCCTTGCTCTAGGTTCTTTCAGGAACCTTTCTGACACAGGTTTAATGTTGATTAGTCCCCAAACAATTCTAGGGCAAGGCTCCCTGCCATGATAAAGACTGAACAAAATTGGTTTGCACACAGGCCAGCTGCAGTTGCAGCAGCTAGAGCCTGTCAAATGTGGACCATTTTCTTGTTTACCAAGATGAGGGTAAATTAGCACAGCATGAAGCAAAGGGATTTAAAAAAAAAACAAAAAACGAGCTATGCTAGTTAAATATGATGCAGTGAGTATGGAATTGGGGTGATTTTAAATGTGTTTGAGAAGAGAAGATAATATACAGCACTAAGAGTTTTATTGAAAGCTACTTGGAAGATTTGCTTGCTCTAAATGGGGGAGAGGGTAGATGGACTGCATAATCTCTTAAAGATTATTCAAGTCTGGCATGTTATGAATTATTCATTTATGCAGTATTATTTTCTAAAATATTTAAATTAATTATATTAAATATAAAAATGTTTATAGAACCATCTTTGGTAGAGAGACTTCCAGTCTGGACTGGGAGGTAAGATGAACCATGGAAGGAGAGAGACCAAACCCAAGAGGTTTCTGACTTTCAAGCTTCAGTTTACCAGGCTGTCTTTCCCTATCTTCCTGCCTGCCAACTGGGAACCTAGGCTTCTTGCAAGGCTGAGTTGTGGAAAGAAGCGCCCCCTTGGAGCCTGCCAGGGCAGAGCAAATAACAGAGGTTAAAGAAGACGACGTATAGGAAGGGGAAAAGGCAAATACAGAGGAGAAAAGAGTGAAACAGGTGCTGTGAAGGATGAAGTCTATGTGATGATGCTCTGCAGTCTGCTCAGATTCCCAGGGGCTCTGTGCTTCACCTCCTAGCCCTCCCACAGCTGTGCATTCAAGAACTTCCCGACCCTTACCTGTGCCCTGCTCTCCCTCTGACCCTCCCAGATCCCTGTCCTGGGTTCTTAGAAGTACCCCTGTTTTAGGGATAGGGAGATAGACTTAATCACTTTGACCACTTATAACACTTACAACAATGTTCCTGTGGGGAATGAATTCTCTTATAGACCAACCTCTAATACAACTATCAGTGAAACTAAGGCTATTAACTTAAACTGCATTTGGATAGTTAGAGAGGGATCCTTCTTTTTTTCCACTGTGCACTTTTCATTCAGCGTGGTGCTTTACTTTTCACTGTCCTTAACCTCAGCTGAGATGGTTTTTACCTTATGTCTCAAGACTAAGGCAGTAAAAACAGTACTGAATCAGGGCACAGAGAGTGTAGGTAGGGTGTTAACTAACTCACAGGCCTATTATAGAAAAAAATAAAGACCTGCCTATATTAGATATAAAGTGTTTGGGGTTTAGAGAAAAGAAGAGTCACTGTGGCAATGGGGATAATTTATACAAGTAGGATTTAAGCTGAGCTCTGAAAGATAGGATGTCAGAGATGAGGACAGGCTGATGTTCTGAGCGCCAAGCCTAAAGGTTTCATTGAAGGGTACAGAGAATTTTTATTATATCTCTAAAGTTTTATTTCTGTTTTAAAAAATTGTAAAGCAAATATAGCATGTTAACATAAATTGAATTTGGGTGGAAGATACTTATATGCAGGTATTCATTATTTCTGTTCTACTTTTCTGTATGGTTGAAATATTTTTTTAAGATATTATTTATTTATTTGAAACAGAGAGCACTCAGGAGCAGGGGGAGGGGCAGAAGGAGGAGCAGGCTCCACGGTGAGCAGGGAACCAGATGCGGAACTCTATCCCAGGACTCTGGAGTTACGACCTGAGCCAAAGGCAGACTCCTAACTGACTGAGCCACCCAGACACCCCTAAGATATTTTTTTAATTACAAACAGGGAAAATGGCCTTAAAGCTGAGCAGTACAAGAGAAAAAGGAGAGAATTTAAATAATACACAAATTGATAGCCAGTCCTTAAGTAGACAAATGATAATGGTAGTCACTTATTTTAATCAGGGTCTTGAAGGAACACAAAAATAGTATATTTTTATGCAACGAAAGAACTGAAAAGTGACTAAGATCATACATAGTGAACGAATAAATTAATGGGAGAAGTGTAAAAAATAAGTAACAGGACAAAACTTCCTATTGGGTTGGGGTTAACCTCTTTTAGGTGTGAGGTATACTAATACAGAAAACAGCTTGTACATCACTGGAAAAATTTTAATGTAAATAAATGACTTATTTTAGTCATTAACACCAAAAGGAGCAAGTTCTGGAATATTGCACAAGAAATAAGGGTAATCTGTACATCTAGTTTTCACACCCTGTATCTACATGAAAAAATGTAAACACTTTTCTGAAAGAGTGGCTTTAATGCATGTATTTAAGTTCTTATAAAATACACTATTACAGTCTCTCTTTTGATGTAATTGTGTTCACCAGCTTGAATTACTGCCTTCCCAAGAATTTCTTCTTATAAGCATTGAGGGAAGAACCATTGTTAATAATTTTTTATATTCCTAGGATGCTTGGTTAACCTTATAGCAAGAACTGAATTTATTTGTTGATTGGCAGTATAGAATTTTGAACAGTCTGTTCACCTCCAGAAAATTGTGTTCCTAGTGAATAAATTTAATCTCAGTGCAAAAAGTATTTCTATATAACATAGTTTTTCTAAACCACAGCCATTAATTATTTATATGTCATTGAAGTTCAGGTTTGTTGAGTTCTTGTTCATTCATTCATACAAAATAGAAAGGCCTTTAAAACTCATCCTACAGGGTGCCTAGGTGGCTCAGTGGGTTAAAGCCTCTGCCTTTGGCTCAGGTCATGGTCCCAGGGTCCTGGGATCGAGCCCCGCATCAGGCTCTCTGCTCAGCTGGGAGCCTGCTTCCTCCTCTCTGCCTGCTTCTCTGCTTACTTGTGATCTCTGTCTGTCAAATAAATAAAATCTTAAAAAAAAAAAAACTTATCCTAAAAGAATTTAACTTACTATATTCACTCAGAGAAGTATAATTTAACAAACTTATGGCAGTAATATTTATCTACCATGTAAGTATATTTGCAGAATTGTAAGTATCTGGAATGGTCTTACAGGGGCACAAAGTCCATAATGCAACTTTCCTGTTAGTTCTCAGCTCTTTTTACATTATTTGTTTAAAAAAAACCCATATTTTTACAATAATAGTAATGATAATTTTAAAAAATTTATAGTGTTATATTAGTTTTAGGTGTACAGTATAGTGATATACTACTCAGTTATTACTCAGTGCTCATTATGGTAAGTGTACTCTTAACCCCCTTCACTTCTTTCACCCATTCCCCCTCCTCTCCTCTGATAACCATCACTTTGTTCTCTACTGTGTTGTTGTTGTTCTCCATATTTAAGAGTGTGTTTTTTGGTTTGTCCTTTTTTCCCCTCCCCATTGTTTGTTTGTTTTCTTTATTAAATTCCATATTATCAGTGAAATCATGTGGTATATTTCTTCTTTGATGCATTTTACTTAGCATTATACTGTCTGGCTCCATCCATGTTGTTGCAAATGGCAAGATTTCATTCTTTTTTATTGTTGAATAATATTCCACTGTGTGTGTGTGTCTGTGTGTGTGTGTGTACACACGTGTGTGTGTGTGTATTTCATTTTCTTTACCTACTCATCTGTTGGTAGACACTTGGGCTGCTTCCATAATTTAGCTGTTGTAAATACTGCTGCAGTAGACATAGAGGTGTGTATATCTTTTTGAATTAGTGTTTTTGTATTCTTTGAGTAAATATCCAGTAGTGCAAACAGTGCATCATAGGTTAGTTCTGTTTTTAATATTTTGAGGAACCTCCGGTTTTCCACAGTGGCTGCACCATTTTGCATTCCTACCAATATTGTATGAGGGTTCCTTTTTCTCCACATCCTTGTCAACACTTGTTGTTTCTTTTGTGTTTGATTTTAGCCATTCTGACAGGTGTAGGCTGGTATCTCATTGTAGTTTTGATTGGCATTTCCCTGATGATGAGTGATACTGAGCATCTGTCTATTTGTCTGTTGGACATCTGTCTGTTGTCTTCAGAGAAATGTCTGTTCATGTCTTATACCCTTTTTAAATAGGATTTTTTTTGGTGGTGAGTTGTATAAGTTCTTTATATATTTTGGAGACTAGCCCCTTAGCAGATATGTCATTTGCAAGTATCTCCTCCTGTGCAGTAGGTTGTCTTCTAGTTTTGGTGATTATTTCTTTTGCTCTGCAGAAACTTTTTATTTTGATCTAATCCCAAGAGTTTATTTTTGCTTTTGTTTCCCTTGCCTTAAGAGACATTTCTAGAAAAATACTGTTATGGGTGATGTCAAGAGAAATTACTGCCTGTGCTCTGTTCTAGGATTTTTATGGTTTCAGGCCTCACATTTAGGTCCTTAATCCATTCTGAGTTAATTTTTATGTTTGGTGTAAGGAAGTGGTCCAGTTTCATTCTTTTGCATGTGGCTGTCCAGTTTTCCCTACATCATTTGCTGGAAAGACAGCCTTCTCCCATTGCATATTTTTTGCCTCATTTGTCAAAGACTAATTGACCACATAATCTTGGCTTTGTTTTAGGGCTTTCTGTCCTGTTCTATTGATCTGTGTGTCTGTTTTATGCTGGTACCATACCATTGTAATTACTACAGCTTTGTAGTATAAGTTGAAATAGGAATTGTGATTTCTTCACCTTTATTTTTCAAGATGGATTTGGCTGCGTGGATCTGCCTTTCGTGGTTCCCTACAAATCTCAGGATTATTTCCTCTAGTTCTCTGAGAAATGCTCTTGGTATTTTGATAGGGATTACATTAAATCACTAGATTGCTTTGATTAATATGGACATTTTAAACAATATTTGTTCTTCCAATCCATGAGGATATCTTTCTATTTGTGTCATCTTTTTCATCAAAGTTTTATACTTTTCAGAGTACAGGTCTTTCACCTCCTCAGTTAAGTTTACTTCTAGGTTTTTTGTTATTTTTGGTACAATTATAAATGGGATTGTTTTCTTAGCTTCTCTTTCTGCTGTTTCATTGTTAGTGTATGGAAATGCATTGGATTTCTGTACATTGGTTTTGTATCCTGCAGCTCTACTAAATTCATTTATCAGTTCTAGTAGTTTTTTGGTGATGTCTTTTGACTTTTCTATATGTAGTATCATGTCATCGGCAAACAGTGAAAGTTTTACTTAACAATTTGGATGCCTTTTTTTTTTTTTTTAAAGATTTTCTTTATTTATGTGACAGACAGAGATCACAAGCATGCAGAGAGGCAAGCAGAGAGAAAGGGGGAAGCCAGCTCCCTGCAGAGCAGAGAGCCTGATGCAGGGCTCGATCTCAGGACCCTGAGATCATGACCTGAGCCGAAGGCAGAGGCTTAAACCACTGAGCCACCCAAGCGCCCCTTGGATGCCTTTTATTCCTTTTTCTTGTCTAATAGCTATAGCTAAGACTTCCAGTACTGCGTTGAATAAAAGTGGTGAAAGTGAACATCCTTGTGTTGTTCCTGACCTTAGGGGAAAAGCCTCAGTTTTTCACCATTGAATATCATGTTAGCTGTGGGTTTTTCATATATGGCCTTTATTGTGTGGAGGTATATCCTTCTAAACCTACTTTGTTAAGGGTTTTTCTCATGAGTGGATGTTGTACTTTGTCACATGCTTTTTCTGCATTTATTGAAATGACCATTTGTTTTTTAATCCTCTTATTGATGCCATGTATCACATTGATTGATTTGTGCATATTGAAGCACTCTTGCATCTTGAGAATAAATTCCACTTGATCATGATTAATCATTTTCTTAAATGTATTTTGGATTCAGTTTGCTAATACTATATTGAGGATTGTTGCATTTGTGTTCCTCAGAGATATTGGCCTTAGTTCTCTCTTTTTTTTAGTGTCTTTATCTAATTTTGGTATTTGCATAATCCTGGCCTTATAGGCTGAATTTGGAAGTTTTCCTTCCTCTTTTGTTTTTTTTGGAATAGTTTGAGAAGAATAGTTTGAGAAGAACATTCTTTAAATGTTTGGTAGAATTTGCCTGTAAAGCCATTTGGTCCTGGACATTCTCGTTGGGACTTTAATTACTGATTCAATTTCATTGCTGGTAAAATGTCTGTTCAAATTTCCAATTTCTTCCTGCTTCAGTTTTGGTTGGTTATATGTTTCTAAGAATTCATCCATTCCTTCTAAGTTGTCCAGTTTGTTGGCATGTAGTTTTTCATAATATACTTCTATATTTATATTCCTTTGGTGTTTGTTGTTATTACCCCCTTTCATTTTTTATTTTTAGCCCCCCCCCTTTTTTTTTTTTTGGTCTGGCTAAAGGTTTATCAATTTTGTTGATATTTTCAAACAACCAGCTCCTGTTCTGTTACTTTTTAAGTTTCTATTTCATTTTTTTTTCCTGCTCTAATCTTTCTTTATTTACTTCCCTCTACTGGTTTTGCATTTTGTTTGTTCTTTTTACTAGCTCCTTTAGGTATAAGGTTAGATTGTTTATTTAAGATTTTTCTTTTTTCTTTAAAAAAATTTTTTTCTTTTTTCTTGAAGTAAGCCTATATTGCTATAAACTAATGTTTTAGAACAGCCTTTGCTACGTCTCAAAGATTTGGGGCTGTTGTGTTTTCATTTTCATTTATCCCCATATAAATCTTGACCTCCCCTTTGATTTCCTAGTTGACCCATTTATTGTTTAGTAGCATGTCATTCAACTTCCATGTATTTGTGCTCTCTCCAGAGTTCTTGTGGTTGATCTCTGGTTTCATGACGTTGTAGTCAGAAAAGATGCATGGTATGACTTCAGTCATTTTGAATTTGTTGAGACTTGTTTTGTGTCCTAATATTTTATCTCTGTGGAGAATGCTCCATGTGCACTTGAAAAGAATGTGTATTCTGCTGTTTTAGGGTGGAATGTTCTGATTATATATGTTAAATCCATCTGGTCCAGTGTGTCATTCAAAGCCTTTGTTTCCTTGTTGATTTTCTGTTTGGATGATCAGTCCATTGATGTAAGTAGGGTGTTAAAGTCCCCTACTATTATTATATTACTCTTTATTACTTCCTTTATGTTTGTTATTAACTGTTTTATGTATTTGGATGCTCCCATGTTGGGGTGTAAATATTTACGATTATTATATCTTCTTGTTGGATTGTTCCATTTATGATTGTATAGTGTCCTCCTTTGTCTCTTGCTACAGTTTTGTTTTAAAGTCTATTTTGTCCAAAGTAAGTGTTGCTACCCAGCTTTCTTTTCACTTCCATTTTCATGATAAGTGCTTCTCCATCCATTCGCTTTCAGTCTCCGTGTGTCTTTAGGTCTGAAATGAGTTTCCTGTAGGCGGCATATAAATGGCTTTCTTTTTTGTTTGTTTGGTTGGTTGTTTTTTTTAATCCACTCTGTCACTCTGTGTCTTTGGTTGGAGCATTTAGATCATTATGTTTAAAGTAGTTACTGGTAGGTATATATTTATTGACATTCTGTTACTTGTTTTATGGTTGTTTTTGTAGTTCTTCCCTGTTCCTGTCTTCCCTTATTCTCTTCTTTCATGATTAGTTGGTTCTCTCTAGTGATATACTTGGATTCCTTTCTCTTTATTTTTTGCTTTATTTTCCTCTTCATTTTTTTGGTATATTTATTAATGGTCTTTGATTTATGTTTAGCATTAGGTTTGTGTATGACATCTTTTTTTTTCTTTTTATTAACAGGTAGTGTATTATTTGTTTCAGAGGTACAGGTCTGTGAATCATCAGTCTCACACAACTCATAGCATTCACCATAGCACATGCGTATGACATCTTCTGCATATAGCAGTCCATACTAAGTTAATGGCCACCTCAGTTTGAACCTAATCTTTACTCTTCTCCCACATTTTAGGTACATAGGTATAATTTACATCCTTTATTTTGTGAGTCCCTTGACTGATTTTTAGATTTTTACTGCTTTTTGCTTCCTCCTTGTTTTACTCTTACTTTTGGTCTTCCCTTTCCACTCAGAGTCCCCTTTAACATTTCTCACCATGTCCTCCATTCTTTTCTCAAGTCCAGTGAGTATCTTTATGATCATTACTTTAAATTCTCTATCAGTCATATTATATCTTTCTGTTTGCTTAGGTCTGTTGCTGTGATTTTGTTGTGTTCTTTCATTTGGGATATGTTCCTCTGTGACTTCATTTTTTCTACCTCTTTGTGTCTGTTTCTGTGTGTTAGGAAAGTCAGCTGTGCCCCCTGCTCTTGAAAGTATGGCCTTATGAAGCAGAGGTCCTGTAGCTCTGCCGTGCAGTATTCCCTGTTTATGAGAACCTGGTGCTTAAGAAGTGTCTCCTATGTGTGTTGTGTGAGTGCTGGGATTGTAGCTGAGCCACTTTTTCCTTCAGTCCACTTGTCTACAGTGGTTCTCTTTACCTGTTTTAGGCAGTGTTTGGTTCTGTGCTGCTAGTGGGCAAGTCCGGGACTGCCGTGGCTTGAGTTGAATTTGCCAGAGATGACAGTAGCACCAGATGTCAGACACTTTCCCTGTCTTGTCCCCTGAGAAACTTGTGTTGATGGCTGGAGCCTACAGTCAGACTAGATGTCTGCCTCCCATCCACTGCTAGAGCTGTAGTCTGACTGTTTATGGTTACCTTTTTCTCTCATCTGGGGCAGGAGTCACTTTGGAATGTGGCTGGCCCCTGTCTGGCCTGCTGCACACTACCAGGCCTGCGGTATGGCCCTGTATGGGCTCCGTCCAAGAGCATATTAGAGGAAAGGGGAAGGATCTACAAGGTGCAGTGGGGGAAGGTAGTGGTGATTGATATAAGCAAGTTAGGTAGTAAGTGGCATTGAGCTGGTTCCTGTAGGTGGCCATATGTTTATATTGGGGAGTGTGGGCAGGAAATGGCACTTGCCAGCTCCTCTGTTCCTGGAAGAGTCTCTCAAGGATCTCTGCCCCTCCAGGACACCTCTGAGATGAGTAAATTACTCTTCCTCCTGTATGCCTCAGGGATTTTTCAAACTGCTGCTTCCGTGCTATATCCCCAGGAGCTGTTGTGCTATGTCCTTAAGGCTGGGACTTAATATCCTTTCACCCTGCAAGCTCTCCCAGAGTTGAACCTGCCAATTTTTTTTTTTTTTTAATTCCAGGTTTTAGTCCCAGTGGTTATAAGAACCAACATTCAGCCCTCTGATTTTCAAATCCTTATGGGGTTTATTTTCCCCATATAGGATCCCCTATATGAGGGTCTGTTTTTGTCTCCTCTCCATGCCCTAAGCTCCCTCCCTACCACGACTAGCCCTGCAGGTCCCTTTAGCTCCCAACTGACTGTTTCCACTCTACCTACCCTCTTAAGTGTGGCCTCTTCTCTGCATTTAGTTATGGAGTCTGTTAGGCAGTGTTCAGGTCATTTTCTGGGTTATTTACGCTGAAATGAATGTTATCTAGTTGTATCTGTGGGATGAGGTGAACTTAGGGTCATCTTGCTCCACCATCTTCTGGTAATAATAATTTGAATTTATAATTTCAGTACGATTATAATGACAAATCTTAAATTCTTACTAAATGACCTTTATTCTACGATAAAACTGTTCTTCTAGAATTTGTGCAAACGATAAAAATCTTCACACAAAGTCAGTAGCACAGTATCTTCCCATGTTCATTCAACTAGCACATATTCTTAATTATTCATTTACTTGGCAAATGGTCCTTGGATTTGTATCACATTAGACACTGTGTAGGCCCTAAGTAGTGAACAGGATACAGCTCTTATACTCAAAGATAGAGGTAAAGGCTTTCTAGAAGCAGTGCCTATAAGCTTAGAACTGAAGGTAGACCAAGAATTGGTGGGGTACAGGGGTGGGTTGATGGGGGCAATACTGGAGGAAATATTGGTGTCAGAACAACGTAAGTAAAAGTTAGCTAATTTGAGAGAATACTGTGCATATGGTGAGTAGCTAGTAATTTCTGCATGGTTGGAATGGAGAATACAAAGGATATAGAAAATCTTGTGGGAAGGGTTAAGACATAAGTAGTCAGGTTGCGAAAAAGTTTGAAGCTATGTTAAGGAATTTGAGATTTTGAAAAATTTTGAAGGAGAACAACATCACATTTGTATTTAGAAAGATTTCTTGGCAGCGTTATGGAGTAAGAGTTGGTGGGAAGTAAGCTTGGGGGCAGTTAGAACAGTAATGACGTGTAATAATTCAGATGAGAGATGAAATTGGATCAGACTATAGCAGTGGCAGTGGGGGTAGAAAGAGATTTAAGAAAAATAGGAGGTTAAATCGGTAGGATGAAGTATTGGAGTAGATGTGAAGAATAAGAGGGAAAGAGGAGTCAAGGATAATCAGCTGTCTGGCTTGAGCCACTGGTTCAGTGGTTATTACTCATTGAGCTAGAGAAGTTACCAGGTAGGGTTTTGGAAGTGATTCCTTCTTTGGTCTATAAAAACTCTTATTAGACCATTTTTACTGCCATTTACTTAAAAGTGGAAAGAAACATGTCATTCCAAAGATGTCCATATCCGTGGCTACTCAGAGACATCAAAATAATAGTTAAGATTCATTGTTAGAGTTCACTGGTTTATATGTTAGAGAGAATCCTGTTTTCTCTAGGCAGTGTATACTTTTGTCTAGTTACATGTGTAATTTTTTATAGTCAGTATGTAATGACTATATATGTAATCCTTTATAGTCAGTATAGTCTTGTGTTAAATGACTCACAAAGTAGCTGTAATGATGACAGAGCTGTTGTTGTCCAGGCTGACAACATAAATATAATAACTAACCAAATTAATACATGTTAAAATAAAACATTTAATTTATTGCCAGTGGAAATACAAAATGGTACGATCACTTTGGAAAACAGTTTGACAGCTTCTTAGAGAAGTAAACACACTTAACCATAGGATACAGAAATCAGACTCCTGGATATTTACCCAAAGGAGTTGAAAACCTGTGCTACATAAAAACCTCACATTTATAGCAGCTCTGTTCATAATGGCCCAAACTTGAAAACCTGGAAGGATTGCTTCCAAGATACCCTTTAGTAAGTGAATGGGTAAGTAGACTTTAGTAGGTGAATGGATAAATAGATAGGGTATATCCATATAGTGGACTCCTAGTCAGTGCAAAGAGAAATGAGCTACCAAGACATGAAAAGACATGGAGTAACCTTAAATGCGTATTACTAAGTGAAAGAAGCCAATCTGGAAAGGCTATGTATATATTATATGATTCCAATTGTATGACTTTATGGAAAAGGCAGAAAGATGGAGACAGCAGAAGGTAGGTGGTTGTCTCAGGCTGCAGGGAGAAAGGGATAAATAGGCAGAGCACAGAGGATTTTTAGGACAGAGAAACTCTTCTGTACAATACTATAAAGATAGATACCTGTCATTGCAAATTTGTTAAAACCCTGAGAATGTATATCACCAAGAGTGAACCCTAGTATAAATTGTGGACTTTAGATAATGATGTGTGGATCTTCCTTTATTCAGGGTTACCTTTTATTCAGAAACACACAGACACACATACGTAAAATTTTTTCTTGGCTTTTACAATATTTGTTGGAAATGCTGCTTACATCATTTTACATTAGTAACTGTAGGGTATTTCTTCCAACTAGAAATCAGTACTTAATAATAGATTCATTTTATGAAGGGTTTGGGTGGGTTTTTGTTTTTGTTTTAATGAAAAATTGATGCAAGCCAATGGAGAACTAACTCTGCAAGTCTAGAATGCTGTTAGGCATGCTGCTGTTCTGCTTACTTTTCCTAATATTTGAAGGAGGATTTTGAAAATAGCCTTGATGATTGGTACAGCCACTTTAAAAAAAACAGATGGAATTTCCTCAAAAATAGAAATACCATTTGTTTGGGTTATTTTTTTTTTAATTTTATTTATTTTTGTGAGAGAGTATGAGCATGAGTTGGCGGGGGGGGGCAGAGGGAGAAGCACACTCCCCCCTGAGCAGAGAACTGATACAGGACTCAATCCCAGGACCCTGGATCATGACATGAGCCAAAGATGGACACTTAACCAACTGAGCCACCCAAGCGCCCTAGGTATTTACCTAAGGAAAACAAAAACACTAATTCAAAAAGATATATGTATCCCTATGTTTATTGCAGCATTACTTAAAGAAGCCAAGATAATGGAGGCAACCTAGGTATCTGTCAATAGACAAACGGATAAGGAAGATGTGGGGTGTATATGTGATGAAATATTATACAACCATAAAAAAGAATGAGACTATGCCATTTGCAACAATATGGATGGACCTATGGGTATTATGTTAGATGAAATAAGTCAGAGAAAGACAAATGCCATGTGATTTTACTCATGTGGAATCTAAAAAACAAATGAATAAACGAACAAAAGGCAGAATCAGACCTATACATATAAAGAACAGAGTTATGGCTTCCAGAGTGAGAGGATATGGGGATGAAGGGTATTGGGGGATGCAATCTTCCAATTATGGAATGAATAAATCAAAGGAATAAAAGGCACATAGGGATATAGTCAATGATACTGTAATAGTGTGACATGGTGATGATGGTGGCTACACTTGTGCTGAGCATAGGATAGCATATGAAGTTGTCCAGTCGATATGTTGTATACCCGAAACCAACATAACATTGTCAACTATGCTCAAAATTATTTTCTTACTTAAAAAAGAATCTTTATGATAGTTACTGTTTTTATAACATAACTTCACTTATCATTGCCATTCTCCTTCCCAGAAAACAGACTAAGCGGTTTACTGAAGGTCACATGTAGCTTGGTTTATATTTTATAAACTAAATATTTATATCCTATATTTATGCTCCAGAAACAGAACAACTAAAGATTCTCCATGTTATGAGGATATTGAAGCCTCTTTATTACAGAAGACACTTTGTACACTAAAAGAAATTTTTTTCATTCCATTTTATTTTCCGCAGCCTTTTTTAGAGAGAAGGAGTCAGTCCCAGGTTTTGACTTTGGTGAGTCTTGGTATCATTTTATTTTTAAAGATTTTATTTATTTGAGAAAGAGCATGCATGAGTTGGGGGGGGGGTTAGAAGGAGAGGGAGAAGCAGACTCCCCAATGAGCAGGAAGCCTGACGTAGGGCTTGATCCGAGGACCCCGAGATCACGACCCAAGCCAAAGTCAGACACCCAAATTACTGAGCCACCCAGGTACTCTGAATCTTGGTATCATTAATTGACAGAAGGAATGGAGGAAGATGAGATAGTCTGGGAGACATATAAGGAGAGCAAGTTAGAATACATTGAATTTTAACAGCTTGTGGTAAAGATTTCCTATAGGCACTTGAAAATGTTGACCTGGATGATTAGACTAGAGATACATATTTGGAAGTCATTTAATATAGGTGGTAGTATGAGCTGTGGAGAATAGTATGTAGAGGAAGAAAAAATGAACAAAGGTAGAACCTGGTGAAACACATGGTATGGGGAACAGCCAAAGAGAAACCCATGGAGGTAACTGATAGTAAGTTCCCTTAGTAACTGCCCAGTCCATAAGAACTGGTAGAGAAGAGAGAATACGACCTTGGATATGAGCAGCTGAACTTTCCAACCCCAAATCTTTTGGGGGATCTCACCAGTCATTGCTGCTATTACTGTACTGGTCTTGTGGAGTATAGTTTTCTCTTTACTGCACTGGTCTCTCCCAAAATACTTAAGAGATGATAGAAGAAAATCATAAATGGAAAGTAACATAACCAGTTTAGGAAAATATCTGTGTGACTGCTCTCACAGCTAATAGAATCAGTTGACCCTTTGGGGCACTTTACAGAATTACGTTCTTTTCTAGGTAGAGGGCTACCTCCTTGTTGAAGTAAAGATTTGCTTCCACATGGCAGAAATTTCCTTTTTCCCCCAAAGTCAGGAGAGTCATTAGGCACATCTGAACTGCTTTGTACTCTAAGCTCAAGGGAATAAGAGAGAAGAGTTTCTTCTTCATACCAGTCTAAGTTTGATCTTCCATGGTTTCTTTTCATGTCATGAGGTGTTTTTTCCCAAGCTGTTTAATAATGGCAGTGTCCACCTCCTTCAAGTGAGAAAATACCCTTGACTTACAAGGGTATGATCTTAGTTTGTGGACCTACACAAGTAACCATCTTGGAATATATTTGTCCAACAAAGGAATAAGATAAATACATACTACAGCAGAAAGCCTCTTGCAATAATGATTGAATATAAAAGAACTTAGATTGTTATTACAGAATATAGGGAGCAAGGAGATTCAAGTGTCACATGCTCTAGAAAGCCCAAGTAGAATGAGAGCTGAAATGGTGTTTAACTTTTTAAATTATATTTGAAAGTTGGGGCACCTGTGTGGCTCTGTTGGTTAAGCATGTCTGCCTTCAGCTCTGGTCATGTTACTAGGGTCCTGGTATCAAGCCCCAGGTCGGGCTCCCTGCTTAGGGAACCTGCTTCTCCCTCTCTCTCTGCCCCTCCCCACCACATGTGGTCTCTTTGTCTTTTTCTCTCTCTCTTTCAAATATATAAAATCATCTTATAAAATGATTTATTATAAAATTTTAATAAAGTTTTAAATTTTAAATTAAAATGATAAAATTTTATAAAATATATAAAATCTCTTTCAAATATATGAAATCTTTTTTTAAAAGATTTAAACTTGAAAGTCATCAACATGTAGGAAAAGAATTAAACATTTATCTGATCTTCCTATACAAATCAATTGCTGGGTAATGAAATAGAATGCTAGACATTATATGCTTTCTGATGGAAGTATACAGCCACACCCTTCGCCAAGTAGTCTTGGCAAAAAAAGTTAAACCTGAATTTGATCAAGTGTCTAGATCAGTACTATCCAATAGAAGTTTCTGTGATCATGGAAATGTCTGTACTCCCCTGTCCAATATGATAGCTTCTAGAAGTGTGTGGTATGCAGATGAGAGCTGAATTTCAAATTTTATTTCTTTTTAAGTAATTAAAATTTAAATTTAAATAAACACTTTAGTGGTCACGTTACTGTACAGTGCAAGTCTCTATTACCAGTTAGAAGACAGACCATGTTAAACCATAATATGGGGATACAATCAGCAAAATCCAAACTGGGAAACTCTATCAAGTACTTCAGCAAAGAAACCGCAACGTGGAGAAAAAGAGACATGGAGCGGATGCCCTAAGATTAAAAGAGATATGAAAGACATATCAACAAATTACAGTATATGGATTTCAGTTGGGTTCTTATACAAACTGTTAAAGAAAATAATGACAGTTATGAGATAATTAGAAATTTGAATAATGGTTGAATGATATTAGGAAATTATTTTTTAGATATTGTAATGATATTGTGGTTGTCTTATAAAAGGAGGAGGCAAGTCATCTTTTAGACACATTGAATCATTTACTTTTTGTCCTCTGAAGCTATGCTTACACTTACTAAACTTGTCTTTAATAACCTCTTTTCTTTTGAAATAGAGACTTTAAAAAAAAAACTTCTTACATGGAGAATTTTGAACACATACAGAGGTAGCTAGAGTAATAGTATCCTGCTTCAAAAATTATCAGTTCATTGTTTCTTCTACACCCTACCCCAGTATTTTTTTTTCATTTTTTTAAATTAATTTATTTTTTTCAGCATAACAGTATTCATTCTTTTTGCACAACACCCAGTACTCCATGCAATACGTGCCCTCCCTATTACCCACCACCTGGTTCCCCCAACCTCCCACCACTGCCCCTTCAAAACCCTCAGGTTGTTTTTCAGAGTCCATAGTCTCTTATGGTTCGCCTCCCCTTCCAATTTCCCTCAACTTCCTTCTCCTCTCCATCTCGCAATGTCCTCCATGTCATTTGTTATGCTCCACAAATAAGTGAAACCATATGATACTTGACTCTCTCTGCTTGACTTATTTCACTCAGCATAATCTCTTCCAGTCCCGTCCATGTTGCTATAAAAGTTGGGTATTCATCCTTTCTTCTTTTTTTTTTTTTAATCAACATATAATGTATCTTTATCCCCAGGGGTACAGGTCTGTGAATCACCAGGTTTACACATTTCACAGCACTCACCATAGCCATACCCTCCCCAATGTCCATAATCCCCCTTCCCCTCTCCCCACCTCCCCCCAGCAACCCTCAGTTTGTTTTGTGAAATTAAGAGTCACTTATGGTTTGTCTCCCTCCCAATCCCATCTTGTTTCATTTATTCTTCTCCTATCCCCCTAACCACCCATGTTGCATCTCCACGTCCTCATATCAGGGAGATCATATGATAGTTGTCTTTCTCCGACTGACTTATTTCACTAAGCATGATACCCTCTAGTTCCATCCACGTCATCGCAAATGGCAAGATTTCATTTCTTTTGATGGCTGCATAGTATTCCATTGTGTATATATACCTCATCTTCTTTATCCATTCATCTGTTGATGGACATCTAGGATCTTTCCATAGTTTGGCTATTGTAGACATTGCTGCTATAAACATTCGGGTACACGTGCCCCTTCGGATCACTACGTTTGTATCTTTAGGGTAAATACCCAGTAGTGCAATTGCTGGGTCCTAGGGTAGTTCTATTTTCAACATTTTGAGGAACCTCCATGCTGTTTTCCAGAGTGGTTGCACCAGCTTGCATTCCCACCAACAGTGTAGGAGGGTTCCCCTTTCTCCGCATCCTCGCCAGCATCTGTCATTTCCTGACTTGTTAATTTTAGCCATTCTGACTGCTGTGAGGTGATATCTCATTGTGGTTTTGATTTGTATTTCCCTGATGCCAAGTGATGTGGAGCACTTTTTCATGTGTCTGTTGGCCATCTGGATGTCTTCTTTGCAGAAATGCCTGTTCATGTCCTCTGCCCATTTCTTGATTGGATTGTTTGTTCTCTGGGTGTTGAGTTTGATAAGTTCCTTATAGATTTTGGACACTAGCCCTTTATCTGATATGTCGTTTGCAGATATCTTCTCCCATTCTGTCAGTTGTCTTTTGGTTTTGTTAACTGTTTCCTTTGCTGTGCAAAAGCTTTTGATCTTGATGAAATCCCAATAGTTCATTTTTGCCCTTGCTTCCCTTGCCTTTGCCGATGTTCCTAGGAAGATGTTGCTGCGGCTGAGGTCGAAGAGGTTGCTGCCTGTGTTCTCCTCAAGGATTTTGATGGATTCCTTTCTCACATTGAGGTCCTTCATCCATTTTGAGTCTATTTTCGTATGTGGTGTAAGGAAGTGGTCCAATTTCACTTTTCTGCATGTGGCTGTCCAATTTTCCCAGCACCATTTATTGAAGAGGCTGTCTTTTTTCCATTGGACATTCTTTCCTGCTTTGTCGAAGATTAGTTGACCATAGAGTTGAGGGTCTCTTTCTGGGCTCTCTATTCTGTTCCATTGATCTACGTATCTGTTTTTGTGCCAGTACCATGCTGTCTTGATGACAGCTTTGTAATAGAGCTTGAAGTCCGGAATTGTGATGCCACCAACCCTGGCTTTCTTTTTCAATATTCCTTTGGCTATTTGAGGTCTTTTCTGGTTCCATATAAATTTTAGGATTATTTGTTCCATTTCTTTGAAAAAAATGGATGGTGTTTTGATAGGGATTGCATTAAATGTGTAGATTGCTTTAGGTAGCATAGACATTTTCACAATATTTATTCTTTCAATCCAGGAGCATGGCACATTTTTCCATTTCTTTGTGTCTTCCTCAATTTCTTTCATGGGTACTTTATAGTTTTCTGCATATAGATTCTTAGCCTCTTTTGTTAGGTTTATTCCTAGGTATCTTATAGTTTTGGGTGCAATTGTAAATGGGATTGACTCCTTAATTTCTCTTTCTTCTGTCTTGTTGTTGGTGTACAGAAATGCAACTGATTTCTGTGCATCGATTTTATATCCTGACACTTTACTGAATTCCTATACAAGTTCTAGCAGTTTTGGAGTGGAGTCTTTTGGGTTTTCCACATATAGTATCAAATCATCTGCGAAGAGTGATAGTTTGACTTCTTATTGCCGATTTGGATGCCTTTAATTTCCTTTTGTTGTCTGATTTCTGAGGCTAGGACTTCAAGTGCTATGTTGAATAGCAGTGGTGATAATGCACATCCCTGCCGTGTTCCTGACCTTAACGGAAAAGCTTTCAGTTTTTCTCCATTGAGAATGATATTTGCGGTGGGTTTTTCATAGATCGCTTTGATAATATTGAGGTATGTGCCCTCTATCCCTACACTTTGAAGAGTTTTGATCAGGAAGGGATGCTGTACTTTGTCAAATGCTTTTTCAACATCTATTGAGAGGATCCTATGATTCTTGTTCTTTCTTTTATTAATGTGTTGTATCACATTGATTGATTTGTGGATGTTGAACCAACCTTGCAGCCCTGGAATAAATTGCACTTGGTTGTGGTGAATAATCCTTTTACTGTAGTGTTGAATCCTATTGGCTAGTATTTTGGTGAGAATTTTTGCATCTGTGTTCATCAAGGATATTGCTCTGTAGTTCTCTTTTTTGGTGGGATCCTTGTCTGGTTTTGGGATCAAGGTGATGCTGGCCTCATAAAATGAGTTTGGAAGTTTTCCTTCCATTTCTATTTTTTGGAACAGTTTCAGGAGAATAGGAATTAGTTCTTCTTTAAATGTTTGGTAGAATTCCCCTGGGAAGCCATCTGGCCCTGGGCTTTTGTTTGTTTGGAGATTTTTGATGACTGTTTCAATCTCCTTACTGGTTATGGGCCTGTTCAGGTTTTCTGTTTCTTCCTGTTTCGGTTGTGGTAGTTTATATGTCTCTAGGAATGCATCCATTTCTTCCAGATTGTCAAATTTGTTGGCGTAGAGTTGCTCATAGTATGTTCTTATAATTGTCTGGATTTCTTTGGTGTTAGTTGTGATCTCTCCCCTTTCATTCATGATTTTATTTATTTGGGTCCTTTCTCTTTTCTTTTTGATGAGTCTGGCCAGGGGGTTATCAATCTTATTGATTCTTTCAAAGAACCATCTCCTAGTTGCATTGATTTTTTTCTTTTTTTTTTTTTTTTTGGTGTCTATTTCATTGATTTCTGTTCTGATCTTTATGATTTCTCTTCTCCTGCTGGGTTTAGGCTTTCTTTCTTGTTCTTTCTCCAGCTCCTTTAGGTGTAGGGTTAGGTTGTGTACTTGAGACCTTTCTTGTTTCTTGAGAAAGGCTTGTACCGCTATATATTTTCCTCTCAGGACTGCCTTTGCTGTGTCCCACAGATTTTGAACCATTGTGTTTTCATTATCATTTGTTTCCATGAATTTTTTTCAATTCTTCTTTAATTTCCTGGTTGACCCATTCATTCTATAGAAGGATGCTGTTTAGTCTCCAGGTATTTGGGTTCTTTCCAGCTTTCCTCTTGTGATTGAGTTCTAGCTTCAGAGCATTGTGGTCTGAAAATATGCAGGGAATGATCCTAATCTTTTGATACTGGTTGAGACCTGATTTAGGACCCAGGATGTGATCTATTCTGGAGAATGTTCCATGTGCACTAGAGAAGAATGTGTATTCTGTTGCTTTGGGATGAAATGTTCTGAATATATCTGTGATGTGCATCTGGTCCAGTGTGTCATTTAAGGCCTTTATTTCCTTGTTGATCTTTTGCTTGGATGATCTGTCCATTTCAGTGAGGGGAGTGTTAAAGTCCCCTACCATGATTGTATTATTATTGATTGGTTTCTTTGATTTTGTTATTAATTGGTTGATATAGTTGGCTGCTCCCACGTTAAGGGCATAGATATTTAAAATTGTTAGATCTTCTTGTTGGACAGACCCTTTGAGTATGATATAGTGTCCTTCTTCATCTCTTATTATAGTCTTTGGCTTAAAATCTAATTGATCTGATAGAAGGATTGCCACCCCAGCTTTCTTCTGATGCCCATTAGCATGGTAAATTGTTTTCCACCCCCTCACTTTAAATCTGGAGGTGTCTTCGCGTCTAAAATGAGTTTCTTGTAGGCAACATATTGATGGGTTTTGTTTTCTTATCCATTCTGATACCCTGTGTCTTTTGATTGGGGCATTTAGCCCATTAACATTCAGGGTAACTATTGAGAGATATGAATTTAGTGCCATTATTAGCCTGCAAGGTGACTGTTACTGTATATTGTCTCTGTACCTTTCTGATCTACTACTT
The DNA here is from genome assembly GCF_922984935.1 of Meles meles. Classification (NCBI taxonomy): domain Eukaryota; kingdom Metazoa; phylum Chordata; class Mammalia; order Carnivora; family Mustelidae; genus Meles; species Meles meles. The sequence continues at coordinate 64,641,967 of NC_060072.1, forward strand.
TTAGGCTCTCTTTGCTTAGAGGACCCCTTTCAATATTTCCTGTAGAGCTGGTTTGGTGTTTGCAAATTCTTTCAGTTTTTGCTTGTCCTGGAAGCTTTTTATCTCTCCTTCTATTTTCAATGATAGCCTAGCTGGATAGAGTATTCTTGGCTGCATGTTTTTCTCGTTTAGTGCTCTGAATATATCATGCCAGCTCTTTCTGGCCTGCCAGGTCTCTGTAGGTAAGTCTGCTGCCAATCTACTATTTTTACCATTGTATGTTACAGACTTCTTTTCCCGGGCTGCTTTCAGGATTTTCTCTTTGTCACTAAGACTTGTAAATTTTACTATTAGGTGACGGGGTGTGGACCTATTCTTGTTGACTTTGAGGAGGGTTCTCTGCACCTCCTAGATTTTGATGCTTGTTCCCTTTGCCATATTAGGAAAATTCTCTCCAATAATTCTCTCCAATAGACCCTCTGCTCCCCTCTCTGTTTCTTCTTCTTCTGGAATCCCAATTATTCTAATGTTGTTTCATCTTATGGTGTCACTTATCTCTCGAATTCTCCCCTCGTGGTCCAGTAGCTGTTTGTCCCTCTTTTGCTCGGCTTCTTTATTCTCTGTCATTTGGTCTTCTATATCACTAATTCTTTCTTCTGCCTCATTGATACTAGCAGTGAGAGCCTCCATTTTTTATTGCACCTCATTAGTAGCTTTTTTGATTTCAACTCAGATTTTTGTTCTTTAATTTCTCCAGAAAGGGCTTTTATATCTCCAGAGAGGTTTCTCTAATATCTTCCATGCCTTTTTCGAGCCCGGCTAGAACGTTCAGAATCGTCATTCTGAACTCTTGATCTGACATATTACCAATGTCTGTGTTGATTAGGTCCCTAGCCTTCGGTACTGCCTCTTGTTCTTTTGTTTGTGGTGATTTTTTTCCGCCTTGTCGTTTTGTCCAGATAAGAGTATATGAAGGATCAAATAAAATACTAAAATGGTGGCAAAGACCCCAGAAAAATGCGCTGTAACCAAATCAGAAGAGACCCCAAATGGGGGGGGGATAAAAAGAGGTTCAGAAAAAAAAAAGAAAAAAAATTTAAAAATCAAAGAAAAAATATAAAAAAGAAAGAAAAAATGTATATATTTAGATAAACTAGTCAAAAAACGTTTAAAAAGTAAAGGGTAAAAGTTATTAAAAATTTAGCAGAATAAGGAAAAAAGAAAGAAAAAAAATTGAAAAAAAAAATTGAATTAACCGCAAGACTAAAGAATCATGGGGAGAAAGCCATGAGTTCCGTGCTTTGCTTTCTCCTCCTCTGGAATTCCGCTGCTGTCTTAGGAATTTAACCTGCTTTCCTTGATAGATGAACTTCGTCCTGGCGGATATTTTGTTGATCTTCTGGGGGAGGTGCCTGTTGTAGTGACTCTCAGGTGTCTTTGCCCGAGGCGGTATTGCACCGCCCTTACTGGGGGCCCGACTAAGTAATCCACTGGGGTTCGCTTTTGGGAGCTTCTGTTCCTTGAGCGCTTTCCGTAGAGTTCCGGAGGACGGGAATGAAAATGGCAGCCTCCTAGTCTCTGGCCCGGAGGAGCCAAGAGCCCAGGTCCCCACTCCTCAGTGTGCCCCCAGAGGATAGCACCCAATCACTCACATATCCCCAGCCTCCAGCCGCGCTCCGAGCTCACCCAGCCCGTGACCAGTTCAGGGTAACCCCGAGCTGAGAGTTCAGTCCTCGGCTCTGTCTCTGTTGCCGGCTTCTCCGTTCCAACACCTGCGAGCTCTGCAACACTCCAACAACCCCGATCCTTCTCTGACCCTGCAGGACCTGGGGCCACGCTGACCCCGCGTGGGCTTACCCCGGTTTAGCCTATGGAGCAATGTCCCTCAGTGGAACAGACTTTTATAAAAGTCCTGATTTTGTGATCTGTTGCTCCGCCGCTTGCCGGGAGCCGGCCCCTGCGGTCTGTCTTCCCGTCGTTTTGGATTCACTTCTCTGCCAGTCCTACCTTTCAGAAAGTGGTTGATTTTCTGTTTCTAGAATTGCTGTTCTTCTTCTCTTTGATCTCCCGTTGGATTTGTAGGTGTTTGCAATGTTTAGATAAGGTATTGAGCTGATCTCCTGCTACCTGATGTAGTCTCAGCCTGCTACTTCTCCGCCATCTTGACTCCTCCCCCACAGTATTATTATTTTTTAAATTTTATTTACTTATTTGACAGACAGAGATCACAAGTAGGCAGAGAAGCAGGCAGAGAGAGACGAAGGGAAACAGGCTCCCTGCTGAGTGAAGAGGCTTAACCCACTGAGCCACCCAGGCACCCCAGTATTATTTTTAAGCAAATCCCAGATATCATATGATTTTATTTAAAATATTTCATTTTTCCCAAAAATACAGATGTAGTAGTGATCCCAAGGGGTACTTGCACCCCAGTGTTTATAGCGGTAATGTCCACAATAGCCAAACTGTGGAAAGAGCCTAGATGTCCATCAGCAGATGAATGGATAAAGAAGATGTGGGGTGTGTGTACACACACACACACACAGACACACACGCATATACATACACATACACACACACAATGGAATATTATTTAGCCATCAGAAAAACTGAAATCTTGCCATGTGCTACGATATGGTTGGAACGGAGGATATTATGCTAAGCGAAATAAGTCAATCAGAGAAAGACAATTATCATATGATCTCACTGATATGAGGAATTTGAGAAACAAGATGGAGGATCATAGGGGAAGGGAGGGAAAATGAAACGACTAAATCAGAGAAGGAGACAAACCATAAGAGACTCTTAATCTCAGGAAACAAACTGAGGGTTGCTGGGGGTTGGGGGAGTAGGGATATGGTGGTGGGGTGATGGACATTGGGGAGGGTATGTGCGATGGGGAGCTCTGTGAATTCTGTAAGACTGATGAATCACAGACATGTACCCCTGAAACAAATAATACATTATATGTTAATTTAAAAAATTAAAAAAAATTTAAGTATATATGTTTAAAAAGTAAAGCCTTAGGGTGCCTGGGTGGCTCAGTGGGTTAAAGCCTCTGCCTTCGGCTCAGGTCATGATCCCAGGGTCCTGGGGTTGAGCCCCGCGTCGGGCTCTCTGCTCTGTAGGGAGCCTGCTTCCTCCTCTCTCTCTCTCTGTCTGCTTCTCTGTCTACTTGTGATCTCTGTCTGTCACATAAATAGGTAAAATATTTAAAAAAAAAAAAAAGGCAAAGTAAGGTAAAATGAAATTTGTCAAGTTGATAAATCTCTTTGCAAAAATATTAGATACCTAGGAATAAACCTAACAAAAGAGGCTAAGAATCTATACACAGAAAACTATAAAGTACTCATGAAAGAAATTGAGGAAGACACAAAGAAATGGAAAAATGTGCCATGCTCCTGGATTGAAAGAATAAATATTGTGAAAATGTCTATGCTACCTAAAGCAATCTACACATTTAATGCAATCCCTATCAAAACACCATCCATTTTTTTCAAAGAAATGGAACAAATAATCCTAAAATTTATATGGAACCAGAAAAGACCTCAAATAGCCAAAGGAATATTGAAAAAGAAAGCCAAAGTTGGTGGCATCACAATTCCGGACTTCAAGCTCTATTACAAAGCTGTCATCATCAAGACAGCATGGTACTGGCACAAAAACAGATACATAGATCAATGGAACAGAATAGAGAGCCCAGAAAGAGACCCTCAACTCTATGGTCAACTAATCTTCGACAAAGCAGGAAAGAATGTCCAATGGAAAAAAGACAGCCTCTTCAATAAATGGTGCTGGGAAAATTGGACAGCCACATGCAGAAAAGTGAAATTGGACCACTTCCTTACACCACATACGAAAATAGACTCAAAATGGATGAAGGACCTCAATGTGAGAAAGGAATCCATCAAAATCCTTGAGGAGAACACAGGCAGCAACCTCTTCGACCTCAGCCGCAGCAACATCTTCCTAGGAACATCGGCAAAGGCAAGGGAAGCAAGGGCAAAAATGAACTATTGGGATTTCATCAAGATCAAAAGCTTTTGCACAGCAAAGGAAACAGTTAACAAAACCAAAAGACAACTGACAGAATGGGAGAAGATATCTGCAAACGACATATCAGATAAAGGGCTAGTGTCCAAAATCTATAAGGAACTTATCAAACTCAACACCCAGAGAACAAACAATCCAATCAAGAAATGGGCAGAGGACATGAACAGGCATTTCTGCAAAGAAGACATCCAGATGGCCAACAGACACATGAAAAAGTGCTCCACATCACTTGGCATCAGGGAAATACAAATCAAAACCACAATGAGATATCACCTCACAGCAGTCAGAATGGCTAAAATTAACAAGTCAGGAAATGACAGATGCTGGCGAGGATGCGGAGAAAGGGGAACCCTCCTACACTGTTGGTGGGAATGCAAGCTGGTGCAACCACTCTGGAAAACAGCATGGAGGTTCCTCAAAATGTTGAAAATAGAACTACCCTAGGACCCAGCAATTGCACTACTGGGTATTTACCCTAAAGATACAAACGTAGTGATCCGAAGGGGCACGTGTACCCGAATGTTTATAGCAGCAATGTCTACAATAGCCAAACTATGGAAAGATCCTAGATGTCCATCAACAGATGAATGGATAAAGAAGATGAGGTATATATACACAATGGAATACTATGCAGCCATCAAAAGAAATGAATCTTGCCATTTGCGACGACATGGATGGAACTAGAGGGTATCATGCTTAGTGAAATAAGTCAATCAGAGAAAGACAACTATCATATGATCTCCCTGATACGAGGACGTGGAGATGCAACATGGGTGGTTAGGGGGATAGGAGAAGAATAAATGAAACAAGATGGGATTGGGAGGGAGACAAACCATAAGTGACTCTTAATTTCACAAAACAAACTGAGGGTTGCTGGGGGGAGTGGGGGTTGGGAGAGGGGAAGGGGGATTATGGACATTGGGGAGGGTATGTGCTATGGTGAGTGCTGTGAAGTGTCTAAACCTGGTGATTCACAGACCTGTACCCCTGGGGATAAAGATACATTATATGTTTATTAAAAAAATAAGAAATAAATAAAAAATTAAAAAATATATTTGTAATGTAATGGCAAAACTTCTTAAAAAAAAAAAAAAAGATATGGGAGGAGTTCCTGGATGGTGCCATGGGTTAAGTAAGCATCTGCCTTCAGCTCAGGTCATAATCTTGGTCCTGGGATCAAGCCTTACATCAGGTTCTCTGCTTGGTGGGGAGCCTGCTTCTCTCCCTCTGCTTGCTGCTCTGCCTGCTTGTGCTCTCTCTCTGTGTCAAATAAATAAATAAAATCTTTAAGAAAGAGAGATGGGAGTGGAAACTACTCTAAAATCTTCTATAAAGCTCTTTAATTGAGACAACTTGAATTGTAGAGTTTGTGAGAAATTTAATATGAGCAGCTGAACTTTCCAAGCCCAAATCTTTTGGGGGATCTCACCAATCATTGCTGCTACTACTATAGTGGTCTTGTGGAGCATAGTTTTCTGTTTCCTGCACTGATCTCTCATTTCTTACAGCTGAAAGCTACTTGTCAGCTGTAAATATTTTAATGGCATGTGCCTTTCTTTTGTTCCTGAAGGCCAAGGGTAGCTCTCTTGTTGTCATTTTAGCAGAGACTAAGTTTTTAACAATAGGGAAGATTTGTCTTATACTGTATAACATGAAGCATCAAATAATAACATTAATATGCTTTCCCAGAAATACATTGCATAAATGATCCTCATGTAAGATAGGCGAGAGAATGAGGTAAAGTGAATAACTGCTCAAGTAATATTTACTTTGAGTGTCCTGAAAGAACATAGTGAAAAGACTTTCTAGGGATAGGAGATATTTTCTTTCTTTAAAATAACCTCTTATTAATAAAACATAAATTTTGAGTATTTGAAAGATATCAGACCATCCAAAATTTTAAAAATTCTGAAAAAATACAAGAATTCCACAGAAATATGTACTTAGTTCTTGTCTCCTTTTTCTGGGATAGATGAGATACTTGGAGTCTTACTTACCACATGTGTGCAGTGTGGGGTAAAGGTTTTTGTGTTCGAGAGTTGTATGTATTTTTCAACTACATTTGTACACAGAACTTAAAAAATCAGCAGATAATAAATCTCTAAAAATATACTTGGCATATGTTCTCCAAAGATCTAAACAAAAATGCTGAAAACTGTATCTCCCATTGCCCTTCTAGGTTGAGAGTTGAGGTAGAGAGGTAGGCTGGTAGAGTAGAGGAGAAAGGCAAAGTCATAATATGAGGCAACTACTAAAAGTATTTTTTTTAGAAGCCAAAAATACCTAACAAAATATTGTTATAAAGAGGTTTAAAAAATTGTTTATAAACTAGTATTAGCAACCTTCCTTTATTTCTGAATCTTTAAGTAGAAAGTAAAAATAAGTTAACTTCTAAGGCCCCTAGAAGCAGTGATATCACAGTAGAAATGAGCACACCTGGAACCCAGATCTTGGTTTCTAAATCCATTCTCCATTTAAAAGATTGAGGAATCCTTGAAGAAATGGTTGATTCTAGAAGGGGGCAAAATATATAAGATGAACCTAGAGCATATTACAGTGCTACAGGGGGCAGGAAATATATAAGATGAACCTAGAGCATATTACAGTGCTGGAATATGCTACAGAGCATATTACATAAGGAAGTGCTAAATACAAAAACAATACGTAGATAGGAGTATGTCATAGAGACACGGGAGCCAAATGAAAGCGTTCCCAGATGTTAAAAATGGAATGATTTGAGCAACAAGATAAAAGTATATTGAATTATGACCCAAAATACAAAATAAATATCCATAAGTCCACAATGATGTAAATATATTGTTAAATAACATAGTAGTGGGGGAAAAGAATCGAATCTTCCTGACAGAAGAATTCCAAATAATTTATGTAAATTCTCCACCCCAGCTTTGCCTTTTTAAGTGTGGGCTGAGTATAGTGATTTTCTTTTAAAAATAATAGTATGGAGGGGCGCCTGTGTGGCTCAGTGGGTTAAAGCCTCTGCCTTTGGCTCAGGTCATGATCCCAGGGTCCTGAGATCGAGCCCCACATTGGGCTCTCTGCTCCGCGGAGAGCCTGTTTCCCCCTCTCTCTCTGCCTGCCTCTCTGCCTACTTATGATCTCTGTCTATCAAATAAATAAATAAAATCTTAAAAAAAATTATAGTATGGAAAAGGAGAGAAGAAGAGGAACTTTACAGTGGAGAAACATGACAAGCACTATCTCAGCCAGGTGATCAAGGTGAACATCAATAATGAAAAGTCATTTTTTTTTTTGAGAAGTCATGTTGATAGTACATAACTTGATATGATGTGATAAAAATGGCACCTTTCCTCTATGATCTTCCTCCCCCGAGCCTAATCCTCAGACAAGTTGCATTTGAGGGACTTCCTATAAAATAGCTATACTCTTTAAAACTGCCAGTGTCCTCTTTTTCATGGCACCTCAGATGTGGTAGGCTGCTTTAGAATGAAGTTACTGGCTCCCAGAAACTTACTGAAGTGGGCATTGAATACAAACTTCATACCTTTTATGAGAAGCATATGGCCACAGAAGTTGCTGCTGTTGCTCTCAGTGAAGAATTGGAAGGGTTATGTGGTCCACATAACTGGTGTCAATGACAAACAAGGCTTCCACATGAAGCAGGATGTCTTGACCCATGACCATGTCCACTGCTGCTGAGTGAGGGGCATTTCTGCTACAGACCAAGGAGGATAGAGAAAGAAAGCCATAAATCTGTTCGGGGTTGCATTGTGGATGCGAGTCTCAGTGTTCTCAGCTTGGTCATTTTAAAAAAAGGGGAGAAGGGAACTCAAACACCTGGAAGCTAAGGACCACCTTGCTTAAGAATGCTTGGATCAACCAGGAGATCAAAGATGAACTTAAACAATTCATGGAAACCAATGAGAATGAAGACACTTCGGTCCAAAACCTATGGGATACAGCAAAGGCGGTTCTAAGGGGGAAATACATAGCCATCCAACCCTCCCTCAAAAACATTGAAAAATCCAGAATACACCAGCTGTCTCTACACCTTAAAGAACTGGAGAATCAAGAACAAATCAAACCAACTCCACATTCAAGAAGGGAAATAATCAAGATTAGAGCAGAGATCAATGAGGTAGAAACGAGAGATACAGTAGAACGTATCAATGAAACTAGAAGCTGGTTTTTTGAAAGAATCAATAAGATCGATAAACCATTGGCCACACTAATCCAAAAGAAAAGAGAGAAAGCCCAAATTAATAAAATTATGAATGAAAAGGGAGAGATCACAACTAACACCAAGGAAATAGAAACAATCATCAGAAATTATTACCAACAGTTATATGCCAATAAGCTAAGCAACCTAGATGAAATGGATGCATTCCTGGAAAACTACAAACTCCCAAAATTGAACCAGGAAGAAATTGACAACCTGAATAGACCGATATCTAGTAACGAGATTGAAGCAGTGATCAAAACCTCCCAAAAAACAAGAGCCCAGGACCTGACGGATTCCCTGGGGAATTCTACCAAACTTTCAAAGAAGAAATAACACCAATTCTCCTGAAGCTGTTCCAAAAAATTGAAGCAGAAGGAAAACTTCCAGACTCTTTTTATGAAGCCAGCATTACCCTGATCCCCAAACCAGGCAAAGACCCTACCAAAAAGGGGAATTTCAGACCAATATCACTGATGAATATAGATGCAAAGATTCTCAACAAGATCCTAGCAAACAGGATCCAGCAGCACATTAAAAAGATTATCCACCATGACCAGGTGGGATTCATCTTGCAAGGTTGGTTCAACATTTGCAAATCAATCAATGTGATAGAACAAATCAATAAGAGAAGAGAGAAGAACCACATGGTCCTCTCAATTGATGCAGAAAAAGCATTTGACAAAATCCAGCATCCATTCCTGATGAAAACGCTTCAAAGTATAGGGATAGAGGGAACATTCCTGAACTTCATAAAATCTATCTATGAAAGACCCACAGCAAATATCATCCTCAATGGGAAAAAGCTTGCAGCCTTCCCGTTGAGATCAGGAACACGACAAGGATGCCCACTCTCACCACTGTTGTTCAACATAGTATTAGAAGTCCTAGCAACGGCAATCAGACAACAAAGAGAAATAAAAGGTATCCAAATTGGCAAGGAAGAAGTCAAACTCTCTCTCTTTGCAGATGACATGATTCTTTATATGGAAAACCCCAAAGACTCCACCCCCAAACTACTAGAACTCATACAGCAATTCAGTAACGTGGCAGGATACAAAGTCAATGTACAGAAATCAGTGGCTTTCTTATACACTAACAATGAAAATAGAGAAAGGGAAATTAGAGAATCGATTCCATTTCCTATAGCACCAAGAACCATAAGATACCTGGGAATAAACCTAACCAAAGAGGTAAAGGACCTGTACTCGAGGAACTACAGAACACTCATAAAAGAAATTGAAGAAGACACAAAAAGATGGAAGACTGTTCCATGCTCTTGGATTGGAAGAATAAACATTGTTAAAATGTCTATACTGCCTAGAGCAATCTATACTTTTAATGCCATTCCAATCAAAATTCCACCAGTATTTTTCAAAGAGCTGGAGCAAATAATCCTAAAATTTGTATGGAATCAGAAGAGACCCCGAATTGCTAAGGAAATGTTGAAAAACAAAAACAAAGCTGGCGGCATCACGTTACCCGATTTCAAGCTTTACTACAAAGCTGTGATCACCAAGACAGCATGGTACTGGCATAAAAACAGACACATAGACCAGTGGAACAGAGTGGAGAGCCCAGATATGGACCCTCAACTCTATGGTGAAATAATCTTCGACAAAACAGGAAAAAATATTCAATGGAAAAAAGACAGTCTCCTCAATAAATGGTGCTGGGAAAACTGGATAGCGATATGTAGAAGAATGAAACTTGACCATTCTCTTACACTGTACACAAAGATAAACTCGAAATGGATAAAAGACCTCAACGTGAGATAGGAATCTATCAGAATCCTAGAGGAGAACATAGGCAGTAACCTCTTCGATATCAGCCACAGCAACTTCTTTCAAGATATGTCTCCAAAGGCAAAGGAAACAAAAGCGAAAATGAACTTTTGGGACTTCATCAAGATCAAAAGCTTCTGCACAACAAAGGAAACAGTCAACAAAACAAAAAGGCAACCCACGGAATGGGAGAAGATATTTGCAAATGACAGTACAGACAAAAGGTTGATATCCAGGATCTATAAAGAACTTCTCAAACTCAACACACACAAAACAGATAATCATATCAAAAAATGGGCAGAAGACATGAACAGACACTTCTCCAACGAAGACATACAAATGGCTATCAGACACATGAAAAAATGTTCATCATCACTAGCCATCAGGGAGATTCAAATTAAAACTACATTGAGATACCACCTGACACCAGTTAGAATGGCCAAAATTAGCAAGACAGGAAACAACGTGTGTTGGAGAGGATGTGGAGAAAGGGGAACCCTCTTACACTGTTGGTGGGAATGCAAGTTAGTGCAGCCACTTTGGAGAACAGTGTGGAGACTCCTGAAGAAATTAAGAATAGAGCTTCCCTATGACCCTGCAATTGCACTGCTGGGTATTTACCCCAAAGATACAGATGTAGTGAAAAGAAGGGCCATCTGTACCCCAATGTTTATTGCAGCAATGGCTACGGTCGCCAAACTGTGGAAAGAACCAAGATGCCCTTCAACGGATGAATGGATAAGGAAGACATGGTCCATATACACAAGGGAGTATTATGCCTCCATCAGAAAGGATGAATACCCAACTTTTGTAGCAACATGGACAGGACTGGAAGAAATTATGCTGAGCGAAATAAGTCAAGCAGAGAGAGTCAAGTATCATATGGTCTCACTTATTTGTGGAGCATAACAAATAACATGGAGGACATGGGGAGATGGAGAGGAGAGGGAGTTGAGGGAAACTGGAAGGGGAGATGAACCATGAGAGACTATGGACTCTGAAAAACAACCAGAGGGTTTTGAAGGGGCGTGGGTGGGGGGTGGGAGGTTGAGGAACCAGGTGGTGGGTAATAGGGAGGGCACGTACTGCATGGAGCACTGGGTGTGATGCCAAAACAATGAACACTGTTATGCTCTAAATAAACAAATAAACGAATAAAAAAAAAGGGGGGGGGGGGAGAAAGATATTTCTGGACTCACTGATACTACTGTACCTTGTCACCTCAGACCCAAAAGAGCTAGCAGAGTCTGCAAACTTTCCTAAAGACGATTATGTCTATCAATATGTTGTGAGAAAGTCCCTAACAAAGAAGGAAAGAAACCTAGAACCAAAGCACCCAAGATTCAGTGTCTTGTTACTCCACATATCCTCTAACACAAACGTCAGCATATTGTTCTGAAGAAACAGTGTACTAAGAAAAATAAGGAAGAGGCTTCAGAATAGGCTAAACTTTTGCCAAGAGAATGAAGGAGGCCTAAGAAAAATGCCAGGAACAATGGCCAAGAGATGGAGGCTGTCCTCTCTGAAGGCTTCTACCTCTAAGTAAGTCCAGTCAAAAATGAGATTTTCTAAGAAGAAATAAATAAGGTCAGACATTAGAAAACAAAAACAAAACCTGTCAAGTGTCATCTAAAACAAGGAAAGTCAGAGAAACTGTCACAGCCAGGAAGAGCTTAGGGTGACATCATGGCTGAATAGAACATGGTGTTTTGGATGGGATTCCGGAGTGAAAAAAGGACGTGAGGTAAAAACTTAGGAAATCTGACTAAAGTATATACTTTAGTTAGTAATAATGTATAAATACTGTTTCATTAATTGTAACAGATGTACTGTTCTTTTTTTGTTTTGTTTTAAGTAGGTTCTATACCTAGCATGGAGCCCAACTTGGGGCTTGACCTCAGGACTCTGAGATCAAAACCTGAGCTGAGATCAAGAGTCAGACACTTAACCTAACTGAGCCACCCAGGCACCCCACAAATGTACTATTCTAATGTGGTATGTTACTAATAGGGGTACTGCTTGGTGGGGATATAGAAACACTCTGAACTATCTTCCCAGTTTTTCTGTAGGTCCTAAAACCATTCTTTTTTTTTTTTTTAATTATTTTTATTATCATATAATGTATTATGGTCTTAAAACCATTCTAAAAACTAAAGTTTACTTTTTAAAAAGTTAGCCATGAAATCTAAGATTCAAAGAGAATAATAAAATTCTGATAAAGTGATACCACAGCAGTCAGTCATACAATAATCATTGTTTTTATGTTCTTTTCTTTGAAATAAGGTAGGTTTCAGGTTCTAATTTACAAGTAATATGAATTGAAAAAGAAATAAAATATTCTAAAGAAATTGGGCTAATTTTGTTTCTTAAATTGCATTTCAGTTTTCATAAAGTGCAATATAAAATGTTAAATCATTTTCACAGGTACTGGTACTTTAAGTCTTACAAACTCTGGAACATATGATTCGGACTAGAGAGTACAGTTTACATTCATTTGTCCACTTATTTAACAAACTTTATTGAACATGTGTAAGAATGTAAGGATGAAGGATATGTTGAAGAGCTTAAAATCTAAAGGAGGAGATGGAATTTAACAGTTTTAATATGATGTGGTAAGTAGATAGCAATATATAGAAATTATGAGAACATAGTTCCAAAAACTTAACAGTACTATTTTCCTTTTTTCAAAAATGTGAAGAGAAGAACATTATATTCATTCATGTATGCTAACCAAGAAAAGGAGAAGTGCTTTGTCCTGATCTTTACCATCAAGGAATATTTTTATTTTAACACATCAGCTAATAAATATTTAGTAAAGTGTTTTTACAGCAGTGGTTCATTTAAAAATTAAGCTCATGGAGTTTTAAAATGTCAGGCCATAAAAATTATCATTCTAATTTGTGGATTTTAAGTTGTGTTATAGAAGAAACTCCTTACTTTTCCTTGTACATGTCAAGAAAGTTTCCCAAACAAAGTTTCTTCTAAGAAGAATCTTAAAGACCTGTAGGAGCCTAGCAGGCAGACAAGGAGGGAGCTGTGTAGTACTCAGAATTCTAAAAATGTTCCCCCAAGATTCCTGTCTCCTGTTTATTTAGTCAAATCAGTATAGGTACTGCTGTGAAGGAGATTCACAGATGTAATTACAGTTACTAATTAGCCGACCATGAAATAGAGTAGGTTGGATTATCCAGGTTTCCCCAGTGTAATCCCATGAATCCTTACAAGAGAAACTCAGATTTGGCAGAAAGGCACTCAGAGGATTCCAAGGATGAGAAGAGTTCATTGTGCCCTTGCCAGTTCTGAGATGTCAGGGCTACATGTCTGGCCTGAGATGTCAGGCTACTCCCTGAGAGTAGGTGGAAGGGGCGGCCTTGCTGATAGCTAGCAAGGGAATAAGGACCTTAGCCCTATAACTTCAGGGAACTGAATTCTGCCAACAACCTGGGTGAACTTGGAAAGGATTCGTCCCCAGAGCCTCCAGAAAGGAAGGAAGTCCTAACAGCAGGATGGTTTCAGTACTGTGAGACTTGAAACAAAGGAACCAGCAGAGCCACTCTATGCCCAGACTTCTGACCCACAGAAACTATGAGATAATAAATGTAGGAGTTATTTTAAAGTCACCAAGTTTGTCAGAATTTATTAAGGGAATAGTAGAAAACTATTATTTCTTTAAAAGCGGGGGGGGCCTGTTTTGCACAGTTGGTTGAGCATCCGACTCTTGGATTTGGGTCAAGCCGTGATCTCAGGGTCATGAGATCAAGCTCCATGTTGGATTCCATGCTCAGATTGGGATTCTCACTCCCTTTCCCTCTACCCCTCCCACTCGTGTGTTCACACAGCGTGCACTCTCTCCCTCTCTCTCTCAAACAAATAAATCTTTAAAAAAGAATAAAACTGTTATTTTTATCTAGAAAGGAATACATTCTGGATATGGGAGGCCTTGCAAAGGCCCAAGAGCACGGTACTTAAAAGGGAACTGCAGGTTATCTGGCATGGCTCAAGTACAGAGTGTGTAGAGAGCAGGGGAGTCTCAGAGATTGGAGCTGGAAATGGAGGGCTGGATCATGGTGTGGTCCTCAAGTGCTATTTCAGGAAACTGGACTCTACGTGACAGGGGACTGAATTTTAAGATTGGTGCCTTAGTTCACTTTGATTTTCTGGGAAGATAAGATAAATTCTCCTATCTCTTTCAAATTTTTGCTCAGACATCACTTTCTCAGTGAGAGACCCACTCTGACCTCCCTATGTAGTATTGCAACCTATGCCCTGTACTGCTGGCCTTCCTTACTCTGTTCTTATTTTTTAACTTTCCATTGCACTTTTTATCTTCCAACATACTATATAATTTATATTTATTATTTGTCTCCTCTGAGCTAAACTCCATGAAGGCAAGGATTTTTGCCTTTCTGTTCCACTGTTTGTTCAGTTATTTTTTGTTACATACCAAACTACCTCCGAATTACCAGGTTAAAGCATAGTCATTTATTTAGCTCACAGTTCTGCAATTTGGGCAGAGTGTGGTGAGACCAATTTGTCTCTACATTGTTGACATAAGATGAGTAGTTTGACAGGGGTCCAGAAGACCTATTTCAGTGTGGCTTACTCCCTGGCTGGCAGGCAGGCTGTATTGCTTACTATTGGCTGGGACCTCAGTCTGCCTTGTGGGCTAAGACCCTCAGTTTCTGTCCTTATGGGCTTCTCCAGAGGGTGGATGGGCTTTCTGACAGCACTGTAGCTATGCTCTAAGGGCCTTTGTTCCAAGAGAACAAGGTGGAAATGTGTGGCACTATTTATGACAGAGCCATGGAAGCCATCTGCTCAAGGCCTTTCCTTTAAAGACCTTTCCTTTAAGGACCCGGGACAGGGACTGTACTTACTTTATTTCTTTCTTTCTTTTCTTTTCTTTTTTTTTTTTTAAGATTTTTATTTTTTTATTTGACAGAGATCACAAGTAGACAGAGAGGCAGGCAGTTGGGGTTGGGGGTAGCAGGCTCCCCACTGAGCAGAGAGCCCGATGTGGGGCTCCATCCCAGGACCCTAGGATCATGACCTGTGGCAAAGGCAGAGGCCTTAACACTGAGCCACCCAGACTCCCCGGGACTGTACTTTCTGGTGGAATTTCAAAAGCTCATGTAGGACAGGAGATATTGTTGTGGCTATTTTTGAAGAATGCAGTCTGCTATTCTATCTCAAAAGCCTAGAATAGTGCCTTAGCTCATAGAGCTTCAAAAATACTTGAGTGAAAGAAAAAGAGAGGGGCAGAGAGAAAAAAGATAATGAGATATGAATTAGAAGGGGAGTTTAATGTACAGTGTATGGCAGGGAAACAAGTTAGGAAGCTAGAGCAATATTCTGAGTCTGGCTTGAGGCTCAGTGTAGCAATTAAAATAGAAAGGAAAGGCTGATTTGGAGTGATATTAAGGAAGTATAAATTGCGAAATATAGTGACTATCTGAATATGGAAGGAAAGGAGATGGATTCAGGTGGGGGGAGGGGAGAAGTCTAGAATCTAAAATCTAGAAATCTAGCATGACTTCTAATCAAAGATCCTGGCTAAGTACCAGATAATACTCTGAGCACTAGAGTGAAACAGTAAATTTGAATCCCTTTTGATGGGATTACTTTTAGTGTTAATCCTTCTTTTAAAAAAATAAAATTAAAAAAATAACTCAGGGCTTTGAAATCATCTTGAGGGTTTTCTTCTGTGTTTGTCTTAGGCGGGAGGAAGGAAGACTGTTTTTCCTGTAAGGAAGAGAGAAATTCTACTCTCTCCTCCCATTTTTAATCCTTGGTTTTTGGTTTTCTGTTAATTTTGAAAACTTCAGAAAGTGGTTAAGATGTTTTCCCCCCCTGCCATAAGTGACTTGACTTTTTTCTTAACTTTTTAAAATATGCTAGACAGTAATTCTGGGAATCACAGCCTCGTGTGGAACTGGGAAGTTCCTCATCATCTGACAGGTCCCATTGTCTTCCTCCGAGGATACATGGACCATGATTTTATAGGTCTGTGCTATCCCCCAATTCCATTTAAGAACTGGAATCCACACAGTTCATTTTAAAGCCTGAATGTTCTAGCTAACAGTCAGCATATTAGGGGAGGGCCTTCGGATAAAAGTGCGTACTGATGAAGCGACTCAGAGACCACTTTTGCTTAGCAACAGTTACATCAGCCGCAGAAAATTTCAGGTGATTGTTGGAATAATAATGTTTCTGTTTGATTCTTAAAGGAAGAGTTTCTTTCTTGGTGAATCTTATTAATTTTTTTTTTGCTCATATTATGATAATTCCATAGACCAGAGATAGGGGAGCATTAGTAAAACACATGTATCCCTTTTCCTACGTTGTGATTTATATCTTTTATTTAGAGAACTTCCTTGATTTCTTTTTTTTTTTTTTGAAAAGTTAAAAATTCCTTAATTTTTTATTCCTGGTACCACTACCACAATTTACAGGGCAATATACCTGATGTAATGAAAAGAAAAAGAAAAAGACAAAGCTACAACAGATAAGACCTCAGGAATGTACATCTAATTGACACTACATTGCATTAATCAATAGCTGCACTTTTTTGCAAACTGTGGCTACGACAGTCCTGAACAAGAAGGGTTTCCTGTTTAAGCTGCAGTAACTTTTCTGACTATGGATCATCGTTCCTTCTGTGGCAGATTTTTACAGTTCCTCTAATGCATTTGGGACGACTCTCTCAAAGTAACCTGCAGCTTTCCTGACAACTCCTCACTCTCTCTCCTGCTAAGAACTGTAGCCCTTTTCTTCTGAAAAGTTTTTAGAACCTTCTTCACTTCACAATTATGCCCATTAATAGTGTGGTATTTCTGAACAACAATTTTATCAACTGTATCATGATCATCAAAAGTTACAAAAGCAAATCCTCTCTTTTTTCCACTCTGCCTGTCTTCCATAACTTCTATGGTTTCAATCTTGCCATACTTTTCAAAGTAGTCTCTCAAATTATACTCTTCTGTATCTTCTTTAATACCACCAACAAAAATTTTCTTCACTGTTAGATGGGCACCAGGCTTTACAGAATCCTCTCTAGAAACAGCTCTCTTTGGTTCCACTACACGCCCATCAACCTTGTGTGGTCGGGCACACATTGCTGCATCCACCTCTTCAACACAAGAGTAAGTCACAAAACCAAAACCCCTGGAACGTTTTGTTTGGGGGTCTCTCATCACCACACAATCTGTAAGTGTACCCCATTTTTCAAAATGTTCTCTTAAACTATCATCTCTAGTTTCAAAGCTCAAACCACCAATAAACAGTTTTCTCAACTGCTCTGGTTCCTTTGGATCATGGCCCTCCATTTTGAGACCGGACTCGCCTCTTCCAACTCGAGTTCAATATCAACTTCCTTGATTTCTTATGCAGGTTTTTTGTTTTATTTTGTTGAAGAGGGTAAGAGGGAAAAAGTGGTATTTTTGTATATGTCCCTTGGTATCCCTGTGTAAACTAAACTGAGTTACTTGTTTCTGACTCCTTATAAATTTGTTTTGTTTTGTTTTTTGTTTTCTGTTTTTTTGGTGAGAGTATTGGCAGCAAAAGTAGTGAATGGAAATGAAGGGAAAAGTCTGTGTTAGCTCTGAGCAAATAACTGCTTCTTTGAGTCATACAGTAGAACTGTTTCAGTTTGAATCATCTTAGAAATCTGGCACTATAGTGTTACTTGTCAGCTATAAATATTTTAATGGCAGGTGCCTTTCTTTTGTTCCTGAAGGCAAAGGGTAGCTCTCTGTTGTCATTTTAGCAGAGACTAAGTTTTTAGCAATATTGGGAAGATTTATCTTATACTGTATAACATGCAGCATCAAATAATAACATTAATATGCTTTCCCAGAAATACATTGCATAAATGATCCTCATATAAGAGGATACTAACATGTTATTATGTAATCTGTATTTTATGTATGAGGAAACCGTTGCTCAAAGAATGTATGATTTGCCCTAAGCTACTAGAGAACCCAGGGTATTTCAACTAGAACTAGAGCCTTGTTTTCTTGGCTATGCTTATTATTTGAAAATTGCTGTTTCATTTTTCAGAAAACTAAAATCATTTACTAAGCACTGATAAACACATGGTACTTACTACTTACCAAAAATATATAGACCCTTTCCTCTTAGAGGGTTTTATAAAATCAGTTACAATACTTCAGTGACTTTTTAAAAGTTTTTCTTGTTTCACATTTTATTAGAAAAGGGATAGGATGTAAAGCATGGCTTAGAAAACAAGTGCTTTGTTTCTCATTGTCAGAGGACTGTTCATCTTGAATTCATTGCTAAGGTTATTTTTGCAAGTAAGTAATCTGGTACTATGTTCTGTGCTTGGTGGTAGAATGCATAGTGCCTTATAAGAATTTGTGTGGTCTCTGTCCCAGTCCTGGCACAGAACTTCTAGAACCGTGGTGATTTCTTAAGTAATAGGAGTATTACCCTATTGTAGTAAAGATGAGCTCCTAGATAGCTTCAGGATAGGGGCTGGTTACCAGAGGGTCAGCCAGGCCTCTAGGGAAGGGAAGAGGTTATAGAGATTTGAGTTCAGTCACATGGCCAGTGATCAGATCAGTCCTGTGTATGTAGTGAACCCCATTAAAAGCTCTACATATCAGAGGCTCCTGGGTGGCACAGTCAGTTAAGCCTCTGACTTTTGGTTTTGGCTCAGGTCATGATCTCGGGGTCATGAGATGGAGCCCTAAGTCGGAGTTTGCACTGACTGCTTGGGACTCTTTCTCTCCCTCACCCCTCCCCCACCTAAAGTAAATAAATAGATCTTTAAAACAAAAGACAGCTCTAGATACCAAAGGTTAGTGGAGCTTCTTGGTTGATAAACACATTGTATATGTGTGCGGTGGTGGCAAGTGACACACCCTGATTCCACAGGAGAGAACAGGAAAGCACTAAATTCCCTCCCAGACCTCACCCTGTGTGTGTCTTTTGTCTGGTCCTCCTGATCTGTAGCTCTTGTAATGAAACCACAGTCAGAAGAAATAGTGCTTTCCTGAGTTACATGAGCTGTTCTAGTGAATTATCAAACCTGATAGTCATGGAAGCTCCTAAATGTATAGCCAGCATGTCAGAAAAGCTGGTGGGCTGGGGACTTCTGAAGTCAGGGCAGTCCTATTGGGGTCCATGCCCTTTAACGAGTGACATCTGTCCCACCACCAGCGTTAAATGCAGGTACCTCCACTTGGGGTTGAAACAATAACTGTGTTGTATACGCTTGGTTTCCAGTGAATAAACTTCAGTAATTAAAGTATATTTTAGTGTTAGCTAAATACAGTATGGCTCTTTAATTTTAGTATGATCAAGAATGAAATATATTGTGAATTTCTGAGAAATTCAAAACTTACCAGGTTGATGTTGATGGACTTTTATTAATATCTTAAAACAGACTTTTAAGATTACCAGGGTTTACAGTTTCTTATTGATGATTCCTTTTCAGTAGGGTCTGTGAATTTTTAGAGATCCCAGCTTCTTTTGCTTGATTTCCTTTATGACTAGCCACTTAGACCTGCAAGATTGCTAACTGGATTTAGAAGTTATGTTTTTGGAAAGCCTAATAGGCCCATCATGGGTTAAAACCTATAGCCTTAATTAACAACCTAGTAGTGGGTATACAGCTGCTTTTATGAAGGGTAGAGAACATCCATTTTAAAAATGGTCAAATTCTGTCCCATATTTAAAGAACTACATTTATTTTTTTATAGGAACACAGTAAAAATCAATCTAGAAAATTACCAAGGAATAGAAGGCAAAATACAGTCAGGGATTAGTATCATGGTGAGAAGGTCAAGAAAAGAGTTAGAACGCAAATAAAAAGTAGGGTAATCAGAAACACATAAATAGTTAACTGCACTAACAATAACCCAAACTATCAGTGGCTTGAGATGGTAGAATTTTATTTCTCATCTGTTGTTTAATCTAATATAGGCCAGGGTGGGAGGGGCTCTATTTTGAGGCATTAGGTGACCCACGTTTTCTTCCATTGTCAGACCTTCCTGTCTTTTTAAGGTCCCATTACATTTGCATTTAGTTGATGGATGGCAGAGGACAGACAGATATGTGCCTCAGCCTGGAAGTGACATACGTCACTTCGGCTCATATTTCATTGGCAAGAACTAGTCCTTTGGCCCTCACCCAGAGATGCAAGGATATTGGAAAGGAGAGAACATGGATGTTGGTAAGCACCTGCAATCTGTCACAGATCCAGAATCAGTTAAAGCTGAACAGTGGTGCTGAGATGATTGGCGTGACTTATCCAAATGAGAATGGTTTAGGGCCATTTGTAGGAGTACCAGAGGAGGGGAGAATGTATTGGAGAGAATATAGTTTCTAGTGGGTTCAGTGTCGTGCATACAGCCTTACAAGGATAAAGTAGGTAAACTGTGTGCTAGGAATAGAAAGAGTGTTTACCTGGGGAGTACAATCTGTATCAGCCATGCATAGCATATGGAATGGGCAAAGTCAGTTCTCTGTGGAAGCACTGGGAAGGCAGAAGAGAAGAATGTGAAATCCTCAGAGGGACTGGACTGCACTAATCCTAGCCACAGCATTAGTCACTGTGCCTGGTACAGTGTAGGCATTCTGGATATATTATTTGAATGAGTTAATACCTCTTTTCTTTAAAAAACAGAACAAAACAAAAACCTTTCCCTTCCATATTCTCCTCCAGTATAATCCATTTCTCATCTTTCCAGCAAAACTGTGCCAAAGGGTTATTTATATTCTCTGCCTTACTTCCTCTCTTTGCATTCTTTCTTGGAACAACTCCAGACAGCTTTTCACCCCTACCACACCATAGACATCTCTTCAAGGTCACCAGCGACTTCCATGTTGTCAACTCTCCTTGTTAAAAACATTTTCTTTACTTGGCTTCCATGCTGCCCATGCATCTGGTCTTTCTCTTTCCTTGCTGATTGCACTTTTCATTTACTTTTTTGCCTGTTTCTCTTTCCCTTCCTATCCTCTTAATGTTTATACTTGAGCCTCCCAGGAACTTGACCCAGGCCTTTCTCTCTTCATCTACATTCATTTCCTCGGTGATCTTATCCAGCCCTGTGATGTTAAATACCATCTATTTGATGCCGAATTTTCTAACTTCCCTGAATTTTATTTTTTTAAATGATGTATTCCTTTTTTCTTCTTCTTATTTTTTTTTTAAGATTTTATTTCTATTAGAGAGAGAGAGTGCACAAGCAGAGGGAGCAGTAGGCAGAAGGAGAAGCAGGCTCCCAGCTGAGCAGGAAGCCGGATGCAGGCTCCACCCCAGGACCCTGGATCATGACCTGAGCTGAAGGCAGACCCTTAACCAACTGAGCCACCCAGGCACCCCACCCCCAGTTTTTAAATTCATATTTCTAAATGCTTGCTGAAAAATTTCACGTGGATATCCAATACGCATTACAGACTTAATGTATCCAAAGTGAATTTTTTTATTCCAGCTTCCCAGCCCTCCAGCAAAAACCCTCTCCTTGTTCCTCGTTCCTCATTTCAGTAAGTAACTACACTACTCATGCAGGTGCTCAGACTAGAAACTATAGTACCATGATTTCCTTCTTGACTCTCCTTTCTCTCACATCTAACTTGTTAGCAAATATCTCTTATGTCTTCAAAATATATTTAGAATCTTACCACTTCTCACTGCCCTGACACTGTTTCCCGATCCATACCATGATCATCTCTTGCCTAGATTATTACAGAAGCCTCCTAACTGGTCTCTCCATTTCCTCTCTTACCCTCTACAGTCTGTTCTCGCAACTGCCAGAGTAAGCTTGCTCAAGTTTGTTCAAGTGTTTAAAACACTTCAGTTACTTCCCTTGAAGAAAGAGCTTGTCATGGTCTACAAGGCTCTGTCTTACGTGGCCATGGTGACCTCTTTGACTTCATTTTCTACCACCTCACTTAAATACACTGTACTGTCCTCCTTGCTGCTTCTCTGTGGTGACAAGTTCATGGATGCCTCAGGGATTCTACACTTGCTGTTTCCCCATCCCCAAATACTCTTTTCTGAGATGACCTCTTATGTAGAATTGAGAGCATACTCTGGAGCCAAACTGTGTAAGTTTGAATTTTAGAGTTGTCTGGCCTTAGGCAAGCTCTTTAACCTTTTTATGCCTCAGTTTCTAGAAA
Source organism: Meles meles (assembly GCF_922984935.1). NCBI lineage: Eukaryota > Metazoa > Chordata > Mammalia > Carnivora > Mustelidae > Meles > Meles meles. The sequence continues at coordinate 64,664,122 of NC_060072.1, forward strand.
TGATAAAATAGTAACTACTTTATAGAGTAATTGTGATGATGAAATGATTTAATATATGTAGAACACTTAGAATAACACCTGCTATATAGTAAGCACCATGTGTTATCTGTGAGGATTATTGTTACTTCATCAGGTCTCACCTTAAATGTCACCTGCTCAGAGATTATTTAAATCGTGGTAGAATCGTTAGAATGAATCATGAATATGCAGCCTCCTGGGGTATCTGTTTTGAAGAGGACAGCTCACTGTGATGTAGAGACAACTCGTGTAGGAAATGTATTTCTGTGAGTGTCACAGGAAGTACACCTTCATTTTTTTTTTTTAACCAACATGTGGGGTCCCCCTGCCCCAGGTTCCCTTTCTCTAGTCAGTCTCTCTTATAGGATCCACTGTTGTCTAGTATTCCTTCTACGACTCTAGCTCATGTCAATTCAGACAGGGGTCTTTGGAGACAGACAGTTGGGGACCTATAGTGATAGACATAGGAGGGAGAAAAATTACCTCACCACCACATTCTCCCTTCTTTGCCTCAGCATGGATTTCATAGGGAGCATTTATAGTTCTTCATTTCCTCCTCTCGCCTTTATCAAAATACTGAGAAAAATTTATTGATTCTAAGTTTTCTGTCTACCATTATCTCTGTGCACGCACGTGTGTGTGTGTGTGTGTGTGTGTGTGTGGTGTGAACTTTCCCTTTAGAGGGAAAAGGAACAAAATTTTAAAAGGACAGGACAAAGAGATTACCTTTTAACTTCCCATCTGTTTTCATTATTCCTATCAGCAAGCTTTTAAAACATCTAGACTTCTGTGGTATCCTTCCGGGACAGGAAGATAGGGAAGTGTTGTGAGCTCTGTCCTTGTTTTGTGGAGAAAATACCCGGGTCAGACACAGGCTACTATGGAAATGGATAATGAGGGAGGGAACTCATTGGGTCCCTAGGAGCAAGTAGGTTTAGAGAAAGGGGGTAATGGGACTACTCAGGCTGAGAAATAGCTGCAAGGTTCACACATCTCACAAATCTTTCTCACTTGGAACCCCACTCACAGGCTATTGAAATTCTTACCAGTGGCTTGGAGCTTGAGGGTACCAACTCCCAGTGCCAACTGAGAGGAAGCATGGAGTAACCAAAAAGTCAGATCTTATGCTCCCAACCATGGTGAGAACTGGTGTGTTCTTGGTATTCTAACATCCTCTACAAACATAGTAGCAGACTCTGTTTTATAACATATTTTAGATGCTTTATGGGAGTTAAATTTTTGGAGCTCAGTCCTTCTAGAACTACCTAGTATATTAGGTAAAAATATCTGTCACATTTCTTTTTTAGTTATACATTATGTTTTTAAATATATGTGCTATAAAGTGGGCTTTGAAATCCAAATTTGACCAAATGGTGATTCACATTATACCTTTACATGAAGCAGATGCACTTATTTCACTGGAAATTCTCTGAAATATTTAGATATCATTTATTGGACTTTGGTAATCTGGAGGCAAGGATAAAATAATTGAATATCTAAATCTACTGAAAAGATCTTTGCTTATATATAATTCTGTGTAAGTTGACCTGAACTAGCTTTCATATTTTTTCCTTTTTTTTTCTTTTTCTCTGGTAAAACATGAAACAGGAACTATGTGAAGTAATTGAACTATTGGTAAATATTCCTAGTGATACCCTAAATGCATCCAGGAGTTTCTACCTTAATCAGGGCAAAATGCCTTTAGATGAGAGCTAGATAGGATTGTTAGGCCAGATAATGGATTAGTTTCCCTACTTTGTATCTCATTTTTGTGATTGATGTTCATTGTCAGTTGTAAAGTCAATACTTGCTTTTTTCCAGATGGGGAGATTTTTGTGTCATGGCCTAATACTTCTCCACTCTGCTACTTCTGTACTCTGATGAGTAGTTATTCCTATGAACTAGAAAGGTATAAAATATGTATAGTATATATTGAATGAGTGAGGTCTGCTTCTCAAATTCTTCCTTGCTAGTCCCAGTCATAACAATTTTTTGCATCCCGGAAGTGTTCAGTATCCTAGAGGGGAGTATACTGACTTGAGTGCCCACTGGGGCACTCTCAGGCGGTGACCTTGCACACTGCTTGGGTGTATGTGTGGGGGCTATTCCAAGGTCTGTTTTGGGCCATCTATACCTGATGATAAATGTCAGTATACCATTTGGCTGTCTGGGAAGATCCAAATAACCTCCTTGGTGATTTCAGGGTGTCTTTGGCCTTTTATAGCGGATCATGTAGTTCCTTTTTTCCTTTCAATCCAGGAGTTCCATCGGCTAACTTCCCCAGTTCTTTGTCTTTGTTGTTGTTTTGTGAAGGGAGAGTGTACATAGGTTCTGCAAACCCTGATTGGGATATAGAACTCTTAGAATATTGTGGGCACATATCCCCCCAGAGTAGAAATTTAGCCTTTGTCCTGAGATCATTCAGACCTTCAAGGTATAGATAGGAAGATTCCCTGGCTATTAGGACCCTACATCATCATTATTTAGCTCTTTAAAGAGAAGATTGGATGTCTAAAAGTTGTAGACATTTGGGTAACCTATTCGGAAGTTTTTATACTCTTCAAAACTGCAAAGTTGTAGAGAACTAGTGTGAATTTCCTAACAGCCTGTGTCCTTACTGTGGTAAACTTCCCTCCAAGAGTTGATACTTCCTAGTTAATAACACATGAAGGGATTAAGTTGATTAAATGGAATCTCAGTACAGAGCCTATTTCAGTTTGTGTTTGCATACAATGATTTCTAAAAGGTAGATTACTTACAAGATTGGATATAATATGATTTTGTCCTTATCTTACATATTGGAACGCTTTTTTTTTTTTAAAGATTTTATTTATTTATTTGACAGAGAGAGAGAGAGAGAGATCACAAGTAGGGAGACAGGCAGGCAGAGACGAGGGGAAGCAGGTTCCCTGCTGAGCAGAGAGCCAGATGTGGAGCTCTATCCCAGGACGCTGAGACCATGACCCGAGCTGAAGGCAGAGGCTTAACCCACTGAGCCGCTCAGGCGCCCTGGAACACTTTTTAAAACAGAATTGATTTTTAGAGGAGTTTCAGATTTTAGAAAAATTGAGAAGATAATAGCGTTCCCGTATACCTCATACACCCCCCCCATCCACACAAATACAGTTTTTCCTATCATTAACATCTTACCATAGTATATTTGTTAGAGTTAACAAATCAGTTGATACATAATTGTTAACTAAAGTCAATATATATATCCTATTCAGATTTCCTAAGTGTTTACTTGAAGTCCTTTTTTCTGTTGGTGGCTCTCATCCAGTATACCACATTATATTCCGATATCATATCTCATTAGGCCCCTTGGCTGTGACTGCTTCTCAGACTTTCTTCTTTTTGATGTCCATGATAGTTTGGCAAGTATTCACCAGGTATATTGTAGGTTGCTTCTCTTGGGATTTGTCTGATGTTTTCCCCCAGATTAGAGTAGAGCTATGGGATCCTGTGGTAAGACTGTGCTTAGCTTTGTAAGAAACTGCCAAGCTGTCTTTCAAAGTGGCTGTACCAATTTGGATTCCTTGAGTTGAATGAATGAATGAAAGTTACTGTCACTTCATGTACTTGACAACATTCGGTATAGTCCATTTTTTTGGACTAAAGCCATTCTGATAGGTGTGTAGAAGTTGGGATGTAATTTTTAAAATTGGTCATTTTGTCTTACTATCTTATTTTATCTGACTATGGAAACATTAGCTTTCTCCTGATACTTCTCTTCATATCATCATTGAGAAGAATATATGTGCTTTTTTCCTATATGAATAACTGGTACAGATGTTTAAGTAGCATTTCACTTTTTACATTAAAATACAATTACCTATTCTCTGTGCCTTCTTATTACTAATAGTTTATAAGCTGCATACTGTTGGTGTTAAGCTACATTCCATTGCTATTAATGTCTTATGTTTATTGCTTTTGTTTAATTTGTTATTCTCATTTTCCATTCTTCAAAGTCATTTTGCTTTTGTGCTTGTGTTTCATTGTTTATAAAGTTTTTTGTTTCTGTTACATTATTTAGTTTTGTACCAATGGCTAGAAGCAGATCGTCATGGCAAGAGCCAAGATGCTGCAAATACGACTTCAGGTAAAAATAAAAATAAAATAAAAATTGAGGTGTAGAAATCATTATTTTAAATCACCCCAAGCCCATCATAATTGTTTTTTTACCCCCAGTTTTGTTTGGGCAAAAATAGGTATTATTTTATATTCTTTTCTCTCATCTGCATCTTAATTTTTGTAAAGACCTCATTTGCTTCAAGCCTTGAAAAAATTAGTCACTAGTCTTAAGCTCTCTTGGCAGATATATCCTATTTCTTCGAAGGAAAGACTGAATTGCAGCTTAAATTTAGTAGCAGGTTACTTGGCAGTATTACCTGGAATTAGTTTATATGTATTTGTAGTGGGGGATATTAATATTTGCCCAAGTTTATAATCTTTGTTCATTTCAGGATAGTGTTTAAGAGATGGATTTTAAGTTGAGTAAAGAATGCTTATGTATCATTTCAGTGTCCTGGGAACCCAAATTCTTAGACTGATTTCATTTCTCCTGCTAAGTCCTAGCAGTAAATTCTAAATTAGAAGTTCATTTATAACATGGGTTCAAAGAGAAGACGACTAGGTTTTTCCCCTCACCTCTCATCTCCAAAAGGCATCATCAGGATTCTCTTCTTTGGTAATAGTAGTGATAACTATATCCACTTATGTCTAAATCCTTAACAGTGTTACCAGAATTTCTACATAATTGGTTCTTCCATGAATTTACATCAAAATAGTATTTGCCAAGACAGCTATACATACAGCAATGACCTTTCCTCTTGCCCCCCTTTCTTGGCAGTCTAGTAGGTGGTGTGTTGGCAGCAGTGGTGGTGGTTCTGTTTTTCTTAGATTCGTGTTTCTGTTTCATGAGTCTTTCCATTTTCTTATTTTTATAAAAAAATTTTCTCTCTTTGAAAAGGGTGGTTTTCCTTCTATATCTTCTGGGTGATTCCATTGTGCTTCAAGAGGATGTGGTGTTCTTTAGTTAACAGAATGTTATATTGAAAATGGTACTGTCGTGGCTTTTCTCATTTATCCTCTGTCCCATTAATAACTTGATATATGAATGAAGATAATGTTACTATTTTAACCAAACTCAGGCAGGAAGTCATTAAAAAAAGGTAAGTGTTGCAAGGAGTTATATCTTGCATTATGTGCTGTTTCTTCTGCCATGATAGTATTTCACATTTTGTTTATACTTAGATAAAAATAAACATTTCTGGTATATGTTGGTGGGTGGAGAGGCATTATTGTTTGCTGTGTATTGTCTGAGGGTGTCCTGTTCCTGTGTCAGTAGCAGAGTCAGCAGCATAGACCTTTAGAACCAAGTTTTATGTTTTCTGTGACTTAAAGTGAAGTGAAAAGTAGTCTTTTTTTTCTTTTTTTAAGATTTTATTTATCCATTTGAGAGAGAGTGAGAGCAGGAGAGATCACTGAGGGTGAGAGAGGGAGTAGCAGACTCACTGCTGAGCAGGGAGCCTGACATAGGGCTCGATCCCAGGACCCTGAGATCATTACCTGAGCTGAGGGCAGACGCTTAACCAACTGAGCTACCCAGGTGCCCCTAGTCTTTTTCTTTTCTTTTCTTTTCTTTTTTTTTTTCTTTTCTTTTCTTTTCTTTTTTTAATGAAGAAATGAATAATCTAAAAATTGTTCGTGTTTCCCTGAGAATCTAGTGTCAGCTTAAAGAATGTCATTTGCCCTTCCTGAAGTCAGGCATTCTGAACCCTGACTCTTTCTTCAGGCACACTGACTCATGAGCAGTTCCACATTTTTCCATCGACTTTGTAAGCTTACTCAAGAGGCGTATTGCCAAAACTCATAAACTATCCTCAGGGATGCTTTTGACAGTTTTTCTTCTAGAAGTGAAAGCTCTATATCTCTTAGAAGATAGAAATATGGAGTAGAAAGATAGAGATGAAACATTTGCCTAGGTAAGTAAGAACTATCCAAAGGAAAATAATCATTAGCCAGGGCTTAAATTAGAAACAGTACATTAGTTGCTGCAGCAAATCTATTTAAACTATGTGCCTTTATTCAGAAAAGCTTCTGTGTATTTTATATTGCAGTTTCCAACAAGATTTTAGAGTGTAACTTTTCTCTCCTTTTGTGATCTGTTAAGTTTCGCACTAAAAGGTGTTTTATAGGGCGCCTGGGTGTCTCAGTTGGTTGAGCAACTGCCTTCAGCTCAGGTCATGATCCCGGACTTCCAGGATCGAGTCCCGCATCGGGCTCCCAGCTCCTTGGGAAGTCTGCTTCTCCCTCTGACCTTCTCCTCTCTCATGCTCTCTCTCTCACTCATTCTCTCTCAAATAAATAAATAAAATCTTTAAAAAAAAAAAGGTGTTTTATATCCCTCTTTTCATATTTTTATCAAAAATGAAAGCTGAGTCTAATGAGATGCCCAATTATGATTTATAAATTACATGGTATTTTTATTTCTACAAATAGTGGTAAGTAAAGTGTTTATCTTTTGATATTACACTTAATTAGAACTTAAATAGAAAAAAACACAAGACAGAATGATACTCCAACATCTTCTAATTCTTCATTCTCAACTTTTGGCATTGAGATTTAAAAGCCATCCATTTTAACATATTTTATGGAACTAAGGCATTTGGGGGAAACAGGTTTCATGGAATTAATTTGGTCAAGGAGATAAAGAACTGAGCTGACAGCTATAATTGAGGGGTTTTTATATGTAATAATCAAAGTATAGCCTGCCTTTGTCTTTCCCAAATTTTGACAGGTGAGGAATTTAGCGTAGAATAGCTTTCCATAGGTTTGGTGTTGTCTACTAAACTAGACAACTCAGTAATGATGTTTCTGATTCTGTTAATTCTGTTACTTGTAAAAGCCTGGATGGAGTTACATTTGTTAGATTTCTGTGGAAGCTCAAGCAGAATTGCCTCACGTGAGCACAGCAGCATTGTGTCTGTCCAGGTACAGAATCTCAGGATCAGAAGTATGATTCAGGATGCTCAATTCAGGATGTTCTGTTAATAAATTAGATGTTTCCAAGTAGGTTTTTTTATCACCACATACTGAAATGAGGACAGTAATTAGGCTACAGCAAAGATTGTTTGAATAGATCTTTATTTTTAGTACAGTTGTCTGGCCAAGATGTTGAAATTCAGATTCTGAAGTTTTAAATGCAGATCTTTTACCTTTTCAGTTGTCCACTGAGAATTTTTACAACTCAGACTGTTAGAGGTAGAAATTGAATCCAGTTTCAACAATATCAGTCAATATATCATCTACAAAATAAAAATAAAACTACTACATGCTTTTGAAAAAATTCTAGATATCAACTAATTAATTATTTGTTTTAGGTGAAAATTTTGACCAGAGTCCTTTGAGAAGAACATTCAAATCCAAAGTGCTGGCCCACTATCCTGAGAATATAGAATGGAACCCTTTTGATCAAGATGCAGTGAACATGGTATGTATTATTTTTTTTAACCTTTAAACTTCTTTTTATTTTATTAAGAATGACAGTGTTGGGTGCCTGGGTGGCTCAGTGGGTTAAAGCCTCTGCCTTCAGCTCAGGTCATGATCCCAGGGTCCTGGGATCGAGCCCCACATCAGGCTCTCTGCTCAGCAGGGAACCTGCTTCCTCCTCTCTCTCACTCTGCCTGTCTCTCTGCCTATTTGTGATCTCTGTCAAATAAATAAATAAAAAATCTTAAAAAAAAAATGACAGTGTTTACCTTATTTCATTTAATGTTTTAAATAAACAGTTCTTTAAGATCAGTAATATTGTCCTCATTTTATAGATGTGGAAAATGAAGCTCATTAAACTTAAGTTACTTTTCCCACAATCCCCAGGACAGATAAGTGTGTATAACGGAATCTCAAAACCCATTTTCTTTTTTTAAAGTTTTTATTTAAATTCCAGTTAGTTAACATACAGTATAATATTGGTTTCAAGTGTACAATATAGTGATTCAGTACTTAAATACATCACCCAGTGCCCATGACAAGTGCACTGCACTCCTTCATCCCCTTCACCTATTTCACCCACCTCCCCTCTGGTAACCATCAGTTGACTCTCTATAGTTAAGAGTCTGTTTCTTGGTTTATCTCTCTTTTTTTTCCCCTATGCATGTTTATTTTGTTTCTTAATTCCACAAATGGGTAAAATTATATGGTTTTTTTCTTTCTCTGACTGACTTATTTCACTTAGCATAATGCTGTCTAGCTCCATCCATGTTGTTGTAAATGGCAAAATCTCAATTCTGTCTTATGGCTGAGTAGTATTCCATTGTGTGTATATATAACACTTCCGTATCCATTCGTCAGTTGAGGAACACTTGGGCTGTTTCCATCATCTGGCTGTTGTAGATAGTGCTGCTATGAACATCTGGGTGCATGTATTCCTCAAAGCCCATTTTCTTTTCCTACTATTAAGCTGTGTTTGTGTTCATATTAATTCATACATAGATGATTTGATAAATGGTAATATTTGTTTGTTTGCCTGGAGAGTTGACAGAAGGAACACAGTTACAGTTTTCTTACTTCAAGGAATGTTGTATGATGGGACTTTAATGTGTCATATTCACAAAGTAAGGAGGAAGAGGAACTTGAATTCATCAATTAGACATTCGTAGGAATTTTTTTTTAATATTTTATTTATTTGACAGAGAGAAATCACAACTAGGCAGAGAGGCAGGCAAAGAGAGAGGAGGAAGCAGGCTCCCTACAGAGCAGAGAGCCCGATGCGGGACTCGATCCCAGGACTCTGGGATCATGACCTGAGCCGAAGGCAGAGGTTTCAACCCACTGAGCCACCCAGGTGCCCCGGAATTTTTTAGACATTAGTAGGAATTTATTTATAAGGAATTTGAATTAATGCAGTGAGTTACCATTGGTGGTAAGACTCTTTAGAGAGTCTTAGAAATAGTCATAGTTTTCAGATTATTTAAGAAGGGTCCCAGTTATTAGACGCCTGGTAATATTTTGGGATTCCATGAATGGAATTCTGTGATTATAAAAAATTATAAAAATTATAATTATAATATATATACATATATATTATAATTATAATTATAAAAATTAGGGTGCTCCAAAGTGTGCAAATCAGAAATCAGGCATAATAGGCTCAGAAATAATTAAAAGTGGACAAGACACTGATAGATACAGTTCTTTTTTAGTATTTTAAAGGTAGAGCTAAAAGATGCCATTATGATATGATACTTATAAGGGAAGGAAATTAATATATAGTAGATACCTGCTAGGTATGTACGTTACTTCACATACATGCTGACATGTCCCCTGTAAGAGTTCTTACTCATATTTTACAGAGATTTGTAACCCAGAGTTATACAGGGAGTCTCAGGTTAAATCCAGATAATTTTTACTCTGTAGCTCACTTTTCCCCGTCTACATGCTGCCTCCCTCAAAGAAAAGTGATGTAACTTAGTTTTGACCTATACCAAAATGACATGGGTCACATTGGACCTTTTGTGGTATTTCTGTATCACAGTAAATTCATTCCAGTCTGAGTTTGCTACAAAGAGGGAGTAGCGTGGTACTTTTTCTAATAAGTACAAATGCACTCTGACTTTGATTCTTCACAGAACATAGTGTAGTTATTTCTTTAATCAGAGATGCCATTTTGCTGGAAGTTAATACTGTGGGGCCTAGCCTCATCTTTGGTGAAGACCGTACCATAAATATTAAGTGGAACACAACTGTTTGTCATATTTATGACACTTGGAGGAGCACAGGGAAGCTTCTGACTAAAATAGTCAACAAACAGCAATGACAAAAAATAATTTATTAGCTGCTATGCCAGCAAATTAATAGAAAAATATTTTTAAAAAATGCATGAAGCAATGGAAACCTAGATAAGAATGTAAATAGATTACAACACTCAATTTCTTAAATTAGAAGATATTTCAAAGTATAAATTCACCTGTGACAAATTAGAATGGTTTTTACTATAGTATAAATCCATAGTCATTTGGAACAAAATGCCACACTAGGGATGTTTTCTTTCTGTTAATCATTTGAATGCATTAGTAGTGAGACATCCATGATAGTTTTAGCCTTGGTCTGTAAAGCATTCATCTTTAAAGCAGTTACCAGCTTCCTTAATCTGTTTTTGTTATTTTCTTTCTTCTTGCCTCTGGGATTATTTTATGTAGGCAGCCAGAGTCTCCTATGAAGAATAAACACATAGGCTTGTGTTTTGACAGTTAAGCATCACATAGCATTTTGGTTATTGCTGCAGATCTAAAAGGATTTGCTGACATTCCATGAAAATCTCTGAAAAGCATCCCATTAAACTAGTCTGCATTTGGGTCATAGATTTACTGCCCTTAATTTCCTCTGATTTTTTAGCAAGTACACTTGTATTGAAGCTATAATTTATTCCCACCTAAAGGTATAAAGCTTTCTTCTTGCCTTTAGCAAAATCCTACTCCAACGAGTCATGACCTTCTATAATATCAGTCATTTCTTTAACAAGCAACAGTGGTGCTTTGAAAAAGGGTCATTAATTTCATACAGAAATTAAATCCTCCAAAGCAGTGAACTTTGTTAAATTAAAAAAAAAAATTCCATGAGTGCGTGCAAATATAATAGAAAATAAATGTAAATGACAGGTGAAATTGTTTTGAATTAATTGCTTCTTTATGTCTCTTTTGGTTACTGATTGAGAAATTTTCATGAAAAAAAGGGGAGCGGGAAGTATCATAAAACAAAACAATACAACAATCCTATACCTAGAACTAACACATTTCAACATTAACAAATTTGCTTCAGATCAGTTCTTTTTCTCTTAAATGAAGCAGAGAATTGCAAGTGGAACTGAAGTTCCCCTGCCTCCCCCTACCCCATTTCAGATCTCTTTGAGATAATCTGCATATTGGCATTCATGACTATTTAATGTTCTGGTCAGTAGATTTTATCCTTAAGAATGTAGTGAACCTAGGGATTGTTAGGAAGAAAATATGATCAATACCTTTTTAAGCAACTTATATGAAATATAAAGATTCTGTTTTGTTAGTCAATTCTAAATGAAACATCTGATATATGATATTTTGAGTAACTAAAAGACTCATAACTGTTAAAAATCTTTTTATAATCTCTAAAGTTCTAAGTTTATAATTTACTATTTACTTTGATCACAAGGGTAGGGTGGAATGTCGAGTAAAGGGTAAAGGGTTGACTGAAAAAAAGCCATTCAGGTGCCCATCTTGTAAGATTCAAAGGAAAAAGAGCTATATATACTTTTTTTTTTTTAAGGATTTTTTTTATTTGAGAGTGAAAAAGAGAGCATGAGCAGGGTGGAGGAGCAGGGGAATAGGGAGAAGCAGGTTCTTCATTGAGCAGGAACAGACTCAGCAAGTACTTGAATTTTAGATGGATAACCCTTAGTTAGATTAATAGGTTTGACATTAGAATGAAATAAGACCTCATTTTTTTCCGAGTTTAATTTCTTGTCCCACAATGAAACTATAGGAATGGGGCTTTAATCCAGCCATTACCAGGGGAGCCCACTTGTTTTCTTATCTTTGCAGCTAGAATAGTTCACAGACATCTCAAACTTAGCATGTCCAAAATGAACTCACAGTCTTCCCACTAGCCTTCCACCTAGTTGCCTAAGCTGAAAATCTGGCATTATTGTTGAAAGTTCTCACTTTCTTACCTTCTCCTATGTGCAATCAGTTATCTATCTACTTCTCTCTGTTTTTATACACTCACCTTAGTCCGAACCCTCAAAGTCTCATACCTGGACTTCTGCTCTTATCCTTTCCATTCTTCACACTAAAGCTGCTGCTTCTGCGGCCACTTCTTTTGGGAAGCCTCTTCTACTTCTCTTTCCCATACTGAATTCTTACTGACCCTTCAGGTTTCACTTTAAACACAGTTTTTTCAGAGAGCCATCCCTGACCACCTTTCTACCATTGTCAGTTCCCTTCAGGTTCTCTTAGGACCTGTTAGCTCCTTGTACCTTTCTGTAGCACCTATCATGGTTGCAAGTAAATAATTGATTATGTTGGTAGTTATCAGCTCTATGTCTTCTGCTGTAATGTAAGCATGGTGAAGACAGGCACACTCTTCTCTTACTCGTTGCTGTAGTTTTACACACAGTAGAGGCTGAAGTCACTGAATAAATGAGGGAATGAATGTTTACTTAAAATAATTCCCTTTTCTGTCTTTGTCTTTTCAGGTGTTACCTCCCCTGCAAAACCATCTTAAGCAGGAGTAGTTAGGTGTTCTCTCTTCTCTGTTTCAATAATGTCTTGAACATACCCTGCAGCATCATTGGTCACATTATTTTATAACCATTGGTTTGTGTGTTTGTCTTTTTTACCAGACTGAACTTTCTGAAGAGATTATTTCCATATTTGTCTTTTGAATTACCAAGATCTAATGTAATATATGACATAAATATTTATTAAAGGAAAAAGGAGGGAGAGAGGGAATGAAGGGAGGAGAAAGGAGGAGCAAACAGACCTATAATTTGTCTTTCATTTGTATAATAAGAGAAGGCATAGAAGTCATAACACTATAGGAGATGGAAAAAGGAATTGTAAAAATTCTAGCCAAACCACCTGAAATAGTGCAGAGAGATAATAAGGACATGTAGTCACTCAAGGACGGGGATACACAGCACTGTGTACAGCTTACCTTGGCTAAAATAATCTGATTACAATGGCAGTCAGGTAAACAATGACAACCCTAAATGTTCAGTTTTATTGTAGAAGAGCTGGTTGGATAGGGGATATTGTTAGTAAAAGACAGTATTAGGGATAAAAAGAGATTGTTGAATACCCTAGTGAACGAATCTTGATTTATGTCTCAAGTTTTCTGAAAAATAAACCTGACAATTCATACAAGAATTCCTACTTTTAAAAATGAAAAGGCAGTAGCATTTTCCAAGTCATGGTTCCCAGATTAGAAATTTAATTTTACTCTTTTGGATTCGTAGGAAGAGAATTTAAGAATTCTTACATCTGTTATCTGTAGCACAGAAAGTCATTCTTTACTTTGAGCACAACTTTTGGCAAGCTTTTCCTGTAAATGTTTGAATGCATGCTCAAGAAAGCTACAAAACCTTAAGGGAATATTTGGCAGCTGTGCAAAAGCAGTTAAAGCTGTAATGTTATGGTTTATGATGTCAGGAAAGCCTATCAATTAAATTAAATCTTTATTTTGACTTTGGAGGTCACCACATTTCTGTATTGCCTACTACATGTAAGAAGAAAACTATAGACTTAACCAAGAGAGGAGCCAAATCTGATCCTACACCCCTAGCTGTTGTTTTTGTTTGTTTTCTTGTTCATTTGTTTATTTATTCATTCAACAAATATATATATGGCATGCACTACCCCAAATAAATATTTGAGCATAGCCTGGAGCAAGAAGGATTCAGATCTTCTTCCTACAATCTTTATCGGTTATAGTAGATGTGTCAGATGAGTTTTTAGTCCTAAATCACCAGAGGATCTCCTCCTGTTATAATGAAAGCAGTTTTAATGTGAAGATATGACTATGAAAATATCCTGCCATGGCCTTTCCTTACACAGCTATTCCCAAGATTAGGAATAACAATTTTCCTCTAACAAATTCAGGTTTTGTGTGTTTTACCTAACTGTGTGTCTTATTCTATCCAAATATACATAGTAGTTTAATTTTTTTCGGCATATATAAAAATAATTATGTAAAGCTACCTTAGTTATTTCTAGGTCTCATATTCAGTGATATGAAATACAAAGAAATTTTCACTAACCTAATAATAGTAACCTTCATGGTTTTGCTTTTTATATTTATTATCAGTCACCATTTATGGCTCCAAATAGTGTATTGTTCTGTGTTTGGTACTCTTATATGTTTACAGTCATAGCAATATGGCACCAGTCCTTGAGTCATTTACAATCTAGAGATCCAAACAAAATAGAGAAACTGGTAATGTGTACCAGTTTATAATGTAGCATTTGTATACAGCAGTCCAAGACTTTCATTTCTTCCCTCTTCACTAAAGACTTTTCTAGAGTAAAAGTGACATTTTAATGGCATTTATAGGATGAAAACAGTATTTTTTATGGAATGATAAAGGAAGGTTCTTTAAGATAGTATTTATGTGCAAACTTAAAGTAAGGGAGTGTCTCCATTACCTATTGCTATATAGCAGACCACCCTAGTACTTACTATTTAAGAGGCTTAAAACGTGGGTTGTGGGTTAGCAATTTTTTTTTTTTTTTTAAATAAAAGGCCAGGTAATAGGGTGCCTGGGTGGCTCAGTGGGGTAAGCCTCTGCCTTCGGCTCAGGTCATGGTCTCAGAGTCCTGGGATCGAGCCCTGCATCGGGCTCTCTGCTCAGCAGGGAGCCTGCTTCCCCCCCTTTCCCGCCACCTCTGCCTGCCTCTCTGCCTACATGTGATCTCTTTGTCAAATTGTCAAATAAATAAAAATAAAATCTTTTTTTTTAAGATTTTATTTATTTATTTGACAGATACAGATCACAAGTAGGCAGAGAGGCAGGCAGAGAGAGAGAGAGGAGGAAACAGGCTTCCCGCTGAGCAGAGAGCCCGATGTGGGGCTCGATCCCAGGACCCTGGGATCATGACCCAAGCCGAAGGCAGAGGCTTTAACCCACTGAGCCACCCAGGTGCCCCTAAAAATAAAATCTTAAAAAAAAAAAAAAGACCAGGTAATTAATAGTTGAGGCATTTTTTAGGCCATACCATTTCTGTCAGTTACTCATTCATCTCTGCTGCTGTAGTGCAAAAGTAGACATGGACAGTGCTTAAATGGATGAGCACTATTGTGTTCCAATAAAATTTTATCTACAAAAACAGGTGGCAGATTGGACTTGAGCTAAGCACTAAAGTTTTTTGATTCTTTCTTTTTAAAAAAAAACATTTATTTATTTGAGAGAGAGAGAGCCTGCACAGGCAGGCAGAGTGGCAGACACAGGCAGAGGGAGAACCAAGCTCCCCGTTGAGCAAGGAGCCCGATGTGAGGACTTGATCCCAGGACCTTGGGATCATGACCTGAGCCAAAGGCAGCCACTTAACTGATGAGTCACCCAGATGTTCCAAGTTTGTTGACTCTTGATTTAAAACAACAAAACTATTAACTTGGCTTACAAATCTGCAATTTGGGTAGGGTTTAGCAAGATAGCCCCTCTGCTCTACTGAGTATCAGTTAAGAGTGGTTCAAAGGGTAAAGACTGGAGTCATCTGAAGGTGCTCCAGGGCTAGGAACATCATTAGGGAATCTTGTCTCTGTGTGATCTAGACACCATGTGGTCCCTAGCTTGGTAGCTTCAGGTTAGTTACATTTCTTAATGTTGGCTCAGAGCTCCCAGTGTCTGTGACCAGAGAGAGAGAGACGGAAGTTGTATTGCCTTTTCAGCCTGAAAACTCACTCATTAGTTACTTGTTACCTTCATTACATTTTACTTGACTAGACCAGGAGTGGACAAACCAGCCCTTAGGCCAAATCCAACTGGCTACCTATTTATAAATAAAGTTTTGTTGGAACAAAGTCATGCCCATTCCTTTATGTATTGTCAGTGGCTGCTTTTACACTACCGTGGTAGTGCTGAGTAGCTGTAACTAACATTTTAAGGCCTGCAGAGACTAAAATATTTATTAGCTGGCTTTTTACAGAACAAGTTTTCAGGTCCTGAGTGTAGGCACTTTCAATGAGCCATCCATGGTCTTAATGCTGTTGTAGACATTGCTGCTTCAAACGCTGGGGTGCATGAGCCCCTTTGGATCACTACATTTGTATCTTTGGGGTAAATTCCCAGTAGTGCAATTGCTAGGTCATAGGGTAGCTCTATTTTCAACTTTCTGAAGAACCTCCATACTGTTTTTCAGAGTGGCTGCACCAGCTTGCATCCCCACCAACAGTGTATGATAACCTCCCTCCATCTTGCATTCTGTTCTCACCCACAGAAAACATGTGTCACTTCCTTAGACCTTCATGTTCTGTCTTGTGGTCTTTTGCACACGTGTCCTCTCTGCCTTCTCTTCATCTCACTAACACCTATACTCATCTTCAGGTTTCCACTTAGACTTTTATTTTTTTCTGGTAGCTCCTCTTTTCTAATTAATGTCATCCTGTGATGTTTTTCCCATGGCAGTCTGCATTTACGCTACCATAGCACGTCCCGTACTTTATTTACAGTTCATGATTTTTTTTAGTCATCTGCTGTCCTTACTGGACTGGAAGCTCCATAGGAGCAGGAACATGTCTGTCTGTCTTTCTAACCTGTACTATCATCATAAGGTCTGACTCATAAAGACACTTCGTAAGTGTTTTGTTGACAGTTTGAATGATGGACATGTAACTTTAAGGTGAATTGCATTTTCTTAGTAACATGAGGAGAACAACTAAATTTCACATCAGATTCATTTTTAAGTCTGAACAAGAAAAATGTAATAACTGTGGTAAAATTATTTCTATGCAGAAAGCATATTACAGTACAAAAATAGAAATATAAAAATTAATAATGATCATTATGTTAGTATAGTTAATTACAAGTTTTTTTCCTTTAGGATATTTCAGATTTTCTGTAATTTATTTTATTTCTTTTATTTAAAATGTTTTAAAAAATGAACTCAAATTGCATTTTAAGAATCTTAAAGATAGCATCTTCAGCTCCTCAGGTTACTTTGTTCCCAAGTTTGACTGAATCCTGGGTCATTACCAAGACCTAAAACATAATACCTACTGGAGCCAGTCTAAAATGTCTTTGTTTATACTCTTCTTCTTCAGTAAATCAAAAAATCATTCCATTTTTAAAGTTTCTGTTTCTAAGATCAAGTCTCATATTGTTGTTCAAAGTAGTGAAAATGAGGGGCACCTGGGTGGCTCAGTTGTTAAGCGTCTGCCTTCGGCTCTGTCCTGGGATGGAGCCCTGCATCAGGCTCCCTGCTTGGTGGGAAGCCTGTTTCTCCCTCTTCCCACTCCCCCTGCTTGTGTTCCTCTCTCACTGTCTCTCCCTCTCTGACAAATAAAGAAATAAAATCTTCAAAAAAAAAAAGTGAAAAGGATACTCTTGTTTTTATTCTTCTTTTTTTCAGTTTATCAAATGAGCCTTCATGTACTTCCACATTTCTCTGAAATATTACCATCGTTGCTCAAAAAATGGTACTTATATTTATTTGTAAAGTGTCTTGGAATATTTTGCCTTCAAGTCATTGATAAAGTCAGGCTCAGAGAAGTCACATGTGGTGCTGAAGGTCAGAGGCTGGAGTAAGAGGTTTACTGGGAACAAGTCAAAGATCTTTCCATTCTTAGTCAGACCTCCTGAATGTAATACACAGTAAAGATGGTTCTCCTTGTATATATTTCTTTTAAAAAATAGTTTTATCATTGTGTCAATGAGGAACTTAAAATGTATTTCTCACTTAAGGGTGCTGCAAATAATATTAAATATGGATAAAACCTCTGTGTCCTTTGGAGACCTGTTATGTTAAAAACAACAAACATTTTTTCTAGTTTGAAGTTATTTGTGTACTGCATTCTGATCCTTTTCCCCCTTTCCTCCACAGTTGTGCATGCCTAAAGGGCTATCTTTCAGAACTCAGACTGACAACAAAGACCCTCAGTTCCACTCATTTATAATTACCCGGGAAGATGGCTCTCGTACCTATGGTTTTGTTCTGACTTTTTATGAAGAAGTTACCAGTAAGCAGATCTGCACAGCCATGCAGACGCTCTACCAGATGCACAACGCCGAGCATTACAGCAGTGTGTATGCTTCGTCCTCCTGCAGCATGGATTCGCTGGCCAGCAGTATTGATGAGGGAGACAACACTTCCCTTTTGAAACTCCAGCGGTACAACTCCTATGACATCAGCAGAGACACGCTGTATGTTTCAAAAAGTATATGTTTGATCACACCCCTGCCTTTCATGCAGGCCTGCAAGAAGTTCCTCATCCAGCTTTATAAGGCAGTAACCTCCCAGCAGCCGCCGCCCTTGCCACTTGAGAGCTACATCCATAACATTCTCTATGAGGTACCCCTTCCACCTCCAGGGAGATCACTGAAATTTTATGGTGTTTATGAACCCGTCATCTGCCAGAGACCTGGGCCCAGTGAACTCCCCCTTTCTGATTACCCTCTTCGAGAGGCCTTCGAGCTTCTGGGATTGGAGAACCTGGTGCAGGTGTTTACCTGTGTTCTTTTAGAGATGCAGATCCTTCTCTACTCACAAGGTAGGTCTTCCTGGATTTTAAGTCTCCCCCAGAAAAGTGCATATGAATCCCAACTATTGCATTTCCATGGGGTATATTACTAGAACCAAATAATTAATGGTCAGAGGTCTTCTGTTTTGTGTAAAAGGAGCACCTGTTTTAGGTGGGACCAGAGGCTAAGATAGTACTTCTCTTTGAGGTGTCAGTGGCTGTGAAGAAAAACAGGAAAGCATACAAAAGCCTGAATTTGGCTGACTTGAGTGTATTTACTTTTTAATGAGAATAGGCCCTTTTTTCCAGATAGTACATAATCATAATAAAAGAAACATACTTGTTTTCATAATGGAAGTGAGAGAATGATGTTAGTACCAAGAACATGTAGCTGTCTTCTTTTTTGCAGATGAGTAAAGGTTCCCATCAAAACTCAGTTGACATTGGAAAGGCATAAATAAAATTGTTGACTCTGAAGTTTCCTAAGGCAATCAACTTTGGACCTTTGCCTGTGGGAGATATCACTAGTTGTGGCTTTCTTGATTCTAACAGTTCTAGTAGAGTTATGTGGGGTGTTTTTGTTTTATTTTGTTTTTATTCCCAAAAGGAAGTTATCTTTGTGATGTTTCTCATTCAGCATTCTCCCAGCACATACTTAAGAAATTTAACAGAATTTGGGTTTTATTTGATGAATACATTTATGATGGCTAATGTTGAGCTTAAACTTAGAGCACTGGCTCCAACCTGAACATGATTTTGCAGAGAAAATAGAGATGCTCTATCTTTTTTTTTTTTTCCATTTTATTTATTTTTTCAGCGTAACAGTATTCATTGTTTTTGCACAACACCCAGTGATCCATGCAATACGTGCCCTCCCTATTACCCACCACCTGTTCCCCCAACCTCCCACCCCTGACCCTTCAAAACCCTCAGGTTGTTTTTCAGAGTCCATAGTCTCTTATGGTTCGCCTGAGATGCTCTATCTTAACAAATAGCAAGTTGAAGGAAAATATAAAATGGTTGCTGCACGTCAATGGGTTCTTTGAAAAATGTGGCACAAATATTTGGGTTAGCTTTTTGCTAACTTGTATTTAGGCTAGCAGAATTGTAGGTGCAGTCTCCTGATGGCTGCCATCAAGCTTATTTTACCACTTCCCTTTTTTTCTTTTCTGTTTTAAATTAGAAGTGAGGCTGAGCCAAGTAGGCTATATTTGTACTTCCCCATCTTGTGTGTATGTTGACACTATTTGTGTGTTGACAGCCCTTCATGAGGTTGTATTTTCTTCAGTTTATCCTACATAATGTTCTTTGATAATGTGTTCTGATGTCTCTATTTTTGTTGTCAGGAAGTTCTCTAATGACCAATCGAAATTCTCTCTTTTCCTCTTGCTCTTACTTTCTTAGGGTTTATCATTACCTGCAGGTCACTCGTTTGTATCTAAAACATGTAACTTAGTAATTCTCTCTTTCTGTTTCTTTCTTTCTTGCTTTTTTCCCTGAAAACAGCATACTACGGGGTAGGGAGTTAGAGAGTTGCTGGAAGGGGACAGGGCGTGGAACTAGATACCCTCAGGTGTATTAACCTATGAGAAAAAATAATTTCAGTCCTAGATTAACAAGGGATCTTCAAGGTCATTTGGTTCAGTTTTAGCTCTGCCTAGAGAAGCAGTTTGGACCAGAAAAAATATTGGTTTTTAAGTCATAACAATGCTAGATTCAGATCTCTATCACATTACTAACTGTAACCATAGACAAGTTATGTAATCTTCCTGTCAGTTAATTCATCTTTATGGGGATAACAGGATTT
Organism: Meles meles; assembly: GCF_922984935.1. Taxonomy (NCBI): domain Eukaryota; kingdom Metazoa; phylum Chordata; class Mammalia; order Carnivora; family Mustelidae; genus Meles; species Meles meles. Next base: position 64,684,154 of record NC_060072.1, read on the forward strand.
TTCCCTTCTCTCTCACTGATTTATTATGAAGGTTAACTAAGAAAACTACAGACTGCTTTGGGTAGTTTGGCACTAAATGATAGCTGATATTATTGTAATTATTATTCATTTTATTAGTCCTACACAATCCTCTATAAATTACGTATATTTTAAGTTCGTGGGTCCACCATATTACTGCATTTAAAGTATAGCTTTGTTAGATTAAGTAATCAAGGCATTTGTTTCAGGGTTGAGAGCCTAATAAATGTTCTTTTATACTGAATGTTAGGGCTTTTTTTTTCTTAGCAAAAAAAATCCTTTCATTGTCACACATTCTCTTTTAAAAAGCACTGTGTGTCTCACTGCATGTGGTCTGTCCTGAGCTCTCATCTTTCCGCTGTTTGATTAGCTTATCCCAGGTGGTTCATGGAAGCTGTTGAAATGTTATAGTTGATTAATATCTGCCAGTTTAATTCAGTTTCAAATGAAGAAGCATGAACATGTTTAGTACTAAACGAGGTGTTTTTTGTGGGTTTTTGTGGGATTTTTTGATAGTTTGGTTTTATCCCGAGAACAACAGATGAATCTGGAAGTTATAGGACTCTCTTTCTCTCTGCGCGCGCGCGCGTACACACACACACACACACACACACACATTTACACACACATTTTAAGTGTCCTACAAAAGAAAGCTTCATATGGTAATTTTATAACCATTCACTGAAATCACTCTGTGTTAGGAATTGGCTGTGCTTCTCTCTTCAACAATGAGTTACAGCTCTTACCTGTATTTTATTAAAGGGAAGTTGAGGCTCAGGGAAGCCAAATAACCTTCCTGAGATCACACAGATATTAGGTAGTGTTGTAGAGCTAAGAATGGGGCTTGGATCTATCTTTCTCCAGAGTACTTAATTGCCATGTTAACTGTATTGGACACTGCACTTCACCTTTCCTTACTGTCTCAATATTTTTAAATTATTAACTCACTCGAACAATCTGTTAGAAAGGGATCGTGCTAAATAACTATAGAGTATAAAATGAAAGCTCTGTATAAATGCAGATTTTAATACTGGCAATGTCTTTCCCATTAGAGAAAAAGATTTCATTTAAATGAATGAAATAAGAGTCATTATGTTGATTTGTGCTCTGGTGCCCTCCTTCATTCTTACCGTGTTAAGGGGGTTTTAATAACACCCAATACTCCAGTTCTTATTCACTAATACCGCTATGCCATAAAATTTTAAAACATTGTAAGTGCTAAACAATTACCGTGAAAACCCAAAGTGAATCAGAATAGAAGGGTTTTAGTGATGAAAACTGTCCTTCTAGACTGATTTGAAAATCTGGTCCATAACCCATTTAAACAGATTCAATCTGCTATTTAGAGAGTGTGTATATCACACTCACTTTGTGGTGGTAAATAACTAGAAATTTTAAGTAGAGAATGCACCCAGGAGATAGAAGCTCTTTTCCAGGACTCCAAATCAGAAAAAATCACTTTCTTCTGCACCCTGGAAGTACATGGAACAGGATAGGGAAGTTTAGAGTATGATCCTCTTTTCAAAGGAATAGTGACAGAATAAAAGAACTTAAATATGAGTGCCTAATTTTTGATACCAATAATTAAAGTCTCAGGAACAATTTTGGGGTCTTGCTTTCCTTCTTTGACTCCACAGCTCACACTGGACTGCCATGTCAGCCTGTGTGCCTTCACAGTGCCCCTCTCCCCTCCTTTCTTCCCTTCCCTCTAGTAAGTTGTGCATCAGTTAACCTTGTCAGAAAGTAGACCACTTAAAGCTCTCTTGAAAAAGTTGGAAGTCTCCTAATCACAGATTGCTGCTTGTGCTCAACTGAACACCATAGCTTATTGGTTATAGGGTTTTTAAACCATAAAAGCTAATTTGGGTATTTTAATGGAAGAAAGTAGGTTCCCATGACCTATACCTAAAAGCAGTAGAACTTAACTAACTTTGGCCAGTGTCTTTATATTAGCTTTATTTTGGGATAAATAGAATTTTAATATTAGGACTTTTTGATGTTTTGTTTCATATTCAAGAAATTAATCATTTGTCAGTTACATGTGTAGCACATATCTTCATCTAATTTGTGGCTCGTAGTTTTACTGATCTTTGATGAATTAAGATACTCTTAATATTCATGAATTTGCGGGGCACCTGGGTGGCTCAGTGGGTTAAGCCTCTGCCTTCACCTCAGGTCGTGGTCTCAGGGTCCTGGGTCGAGTCCCACATTGGGCTCTCTGCTCAGCAGGGAGCCTGCTCCCTCCATCCTCCGCCTGCCTCTGCCTACTTCTGATCTCTCTCTTTCTCTCTGTCAAATAAATAAATAAAATCTTAAAAAAAAAAAAATAGGGGTGCCTGGGTAGTTCAGTGGGTTAAAGCCTCTGCCTTTGGCTCAGGTCAAGATCTCAGGTCCTGGGATCGAGCCCCCGCGTCAGGGTCTCTGCTCTGCGGGGAACCTGCTTCCTCCTCTCTCTCTGCTTGCCTCTCTGCCTGCTTGTGATCTCTCTCTGTCAAATAAATAAATAAAATCTTAAAAAAAATTTCATGAATTTGAATTTATCAGTCTTTTTTTTTTTTTTAAGATTTTATTTATTTATTTGACAGGCAGAGATCACAGGTAGGCAGAGAGACAGGCAGACAGGAAAGGAAGCAGGCTCCCTGCTGAGCAGAGAGCCTGATGCAGGTCTCGGTCCCAGGATCCTGGGATCATGACCTGAGCCAAAGGCAGAGACTTTAACCCACTGAACCACCCTGGCACCCCAACGGTCTTTTAACTTAGAACTTAACTTTCTGTTTCGGAAATTCTCTATTCAGAGATCATAAAAACAGACATTTTTTTTTCTAAATGTTTTAAACTTATATTTAGCATTTAAGGCCTTAGTCTTAAGAAATTGATTTTTTTTAAATTGATATTTCCTTGTTGTAAGGAAGAGATCAAATTTAATATTTTAGAAGTATCTCCAACTAGTTATCCTAGTCATTGAATAGACCTCTTTTTTCTTCTTCAGAGCAAGAATACCGTTAATGTCATATAGAAGTTCCTGTATGTGAGGGTATATTTCTGGTGTACTTCAGTTTATTCTGCCAGTCTTTCTGTCCCTCTACTAAATTACTGTAGCTTTAAAGTAAGTCCTGGCATCTGGTAGGATGGTTCCCTCATTACCTTATTTTTTTATCCAAGAAGTAGACTATTTTATTCAATATACATTTTTCACGTGTCTATATGTACATTACAATACAAAATAATGACATCATTTTAGCACTTTGCTGAAAGAGAGCCTTCAGAATCAGGTATTTTTTTTTTCTTTTAAAGATTTTATTTTATTTATTTGACAGATAGAGATCACAAGTAGGGAGAGAGGCAGGCAGAGAGAGAGAGAGGAGGAAGCAGGCTCCCTGCCAAGCAGAGAGCCCGATGCAGGGCTCGATCCCAGGACCCTGGGATCATGACCTGAGCGAAAGGCAGAGGCTTTAACCCACTGAGCCACCCAGGCACCCCTCGAGCCTTCAGAATCATTAATCCTTCAAAGCCATACCATCATTAGAACTTTATAACATAGATAATGCTGTGCTACAGATAATAACCACTACCTTCTTTTTATTGGAATTGTGTCAAATCTAATATGAGGACAATGACATATTTAAAATATTGACTTTTCCCTTCCATGAAAATGCTATATCTCTGTTGCTAAGGGTCTTGTTTATGTCTCTCAGTAAAGTTTTACAATAGTAGATAATTACAAATAATGACAGTTTTGTTTCTTCTATTCCAATATTTCTCACCTAAATTTCTTTTTCTTGCCCTACTATACTAGGCTCACCAGTACGGTATAGAATAGAATTTATAGTAGCAGGCATCCTTGTCTTTTTCCTGATTTTAAAAAGAACACATTTGTTTGTTTATTTATTTGTTTATATTTTGTTTATTGAGAGAGAGTGCATGGGGGGAGGGGCAGAGAAAGAGGGGGGAAAAGAACTTCAAGCAAGCTCCACGTCCAGCATGAGCACAAGGTAAGGGGTTGGCCTCAGTTTCACAACCCAGAGATTATGACCTAAACAGAAACCAAGAGGTGGATGTGTAACCAACCTAGGTGCCGCTGAAGAGAACACTTAATGTTTCACTATAAAGTATAACATTTTCTGTAGTGTTTTTGGTAACTGCCTTATACTAGGTTAAAGAAGTTCCTTTTTTTTTTTAAGATTTTTTTTTTTAGGGCGCCTGGGTGGCTCAGTGGGTTAAGCCACTGCCTTCGGCTCAGGTCACGATCTCAGGGTCCTGGGATCGAGTCCCGCATCAGGCTTTCTGCTCAGCAGGGAGCCTGCTTTCCGCTCTCTCTCCCTTCCTGCCTCTCTGCCTACTTGTGATCTCTGTCTGTCAAATAAATAAATAAAACCTTAAAAAAAAAAAAAAAGATTTTTTTAAAAAATTTATTTATTTATTTGACAGAGATCACAAGTAGGCAGAGAAGAGGAAGCAGGCTCCCCACCTAGCAGAGAGCCCAGTACAGGGCTCAATCCCAGGACGCTGAGTTCATGACCTGAGCCGAAGGCAGAGGCTTATCCCACTGCACCACCACCCAAGTGCCCCAAAGAAGTTCTTTTTATTCCTAGTTTGTTCAAGTTTTTAAAAATCATGAATTCAGGGGCACCTGGGTGGCTCAGTGGGTTAAAGCCTCTACCTTCGGCTCAGGTCATGATCCCAGGGTCCTGGGACGGAGCCCGGCATCGGGCTCTCTGCTTGGCAGGGAGCCTGCTTCCCTTCCTCTCTCTCTGCCTGCCTCTCTGCCTACCTGTGATCTGTCTGTCAAATAAATAAAATCTTAAAAAAAAATTTAAAAACCTTACTTGGTTATGATGCTATTTTTTTTATTATTTTTTAAATATGACTTGATTTGGTTGGCTAGTATTTTTATTAGAAATTTTTTTTGCATCTATGTGTTTTATTTTTTCAATATTTTACTTATTTATTTGACAGAGATCACAAGTAGGCAGAGAGGCAGGTAGAGAGAGAGGGGGAAGCAGGCTCCCTGCTGAGCAGGCTCCCTGCTGATGCAGGGCTCCATCCCAGGCCCCTGGGATCATGACCTGAGCCGAAGGCAGAGGCTGAACCCACTGAGCCACCCAGGTGCCCCTGCATCTATGTGTTTTAATGATTGGCTTATAATGTTCATTTCTTGTACTGTCTTTTCAGTTTTTAGTATTAAGGCTATTCTAGCTTTATACATTGAGTAGGAAAATGTTCTGTTTTTTCTGGGAGATAGAGATAACTTCATTTAAGGTTGTAAATATATGTTCCATGACTGTTTGAGAGAACTTGTCTGTAAACTGTTTGGTCTTGTTGGGAAGATGTAAGGTACCAGATAGTCTCTTTAATAGTTTATTTAGGTTTATTATTTCTCCTTCCGTTCCTGCCCCCCACCTTCTACCTTTTCTCCTCTTCCTCTTCCTTCGTCATCACCATCATCATTGTTGTCACCTATGATGTTTTACTATACCACAAGCTACCCCCTGGTATTTGACCGTGGATCCCATATAGCAAAAGAACCCTGGTAGTTAAAAGATGCTGGCATATTACTAGTCCCATTCAGTCATTAACAGTTCAGTCCATCATCCTTCTTGGGTGAAAATGTTTCCTAGTCTAAGGTCACTCAGGTTTGCAGACTTCTATTTGGTCTTGTCAGGTTCCAAAAGCAGTAGTGGTCTAAGCAATACATGGTTTCACCTTTGAAGGCATCTGGTATAATTGAGGTAAGAGACAATATTATCTCTTACTCTAAGCCTCTTTTGAGGTATTAATGTATATTGTATTTCCCTTACTGCATAACTCATTTATTCTTTCCTTTACCCTCAGCTACTAGTCCTCCTTTTTATTTAAACTCAGATGCTTCTACCTTTGGAAGGGCACACCTTAGTTTCCTGCTTAGATTCAGCTACAGTACAGGTAGATTTCAGGATTCTACAAGTGACAATAGAATCTAGCAGCCTCTTATACATTCCAGAGTCAGTCCTATGGGAAAAGAGGCAACAGTCTCCATTTGATTTTGGAATTCATCTAAACAATTCCTTCTCCGTTAGAGTGTTTCTCCAACATTACCTAGGACATCATGAGTATTTCAAGATTATTTCATGTCTTTCATTAATAAGAACAGTTTAATGTCCAGTAACCAAGCTAGTAATTGCCTCTCATGGAAGTTCTCTAGTCCAGCATCCTAATACTCATCACTGGGAGGTGCTCACAGATTTTTGCCATAGCCTCAGTCTGTGCTGTACATATAGGGCTATGGTACAGAATTTGTCCATACCAGGACTCCTGCTACTTTTCTACACTGTGTAGGCTCAGGCTGTCTTATTCCCATGTGGCATGTCTAGTTAATATTGTTTGAAGGGCAATTTATTTGCTTTCTATTTTACTTCTAGGGGAAGTATTCTACAGTCATACAAAATATCCATTGCCATAAAACACTCAGGTAAAGCCTATTTATTTACTAATTTTTTTATAGTTTAGTTAGTTTACATATTCTAGAGTAGAATTCAGTGATTCATCACTTACGTACAACACTCAGTGCTCACTCAAGTGCCATCTTTAATACCCATGACTCATCTAGCTCATGCCCCACCTACCTCCCTCTATCAACCCTCAGTGTGTTCTCTGTTGTTAAGAGTCTCTTATGGTTGGTTTCCCTCTCCCCTTCATTTCTCCCCTTCTGGTAAACTCACCTGTTTTGTTTCTTAAATTCCATATATGAGTGAGATCATACGGTATTTGTCTGTTCTGACTGACTTATTTCATGTAGCATAATACTAGCTCCATCCACGTTGTTGCAAATGGCAAATTTCACTTTCTTGATGGCTGAGTAATATTCCATGGGGTGTGTGTGTGTGGGTGTGTGTTTTTGTGTACACACACCACATCCTCTTTGTCCATTTGTCAGTCGATGGACATTAGAGCTCTCTCCATAGTTTGGCTGTTGTTGATAATGCTTCTGTAAACAGCATGGTGTATGTACCTATTCAGATTTGTATTTTTGTATCCTTTGGGTAAATACCTAGTAGAGCAATTGCTGGGTTGTAGGGTAATTTTATTTTTAACTTTTTTTGAGGAACCTCCATTATGTTTTCCACAGTTGTTGCACCAGTTTGCGTTCCCACTAACAGTGCAAGAGGGTTCCCCTTTCTCTGCATCCTCGCCAACCCCTATTGTTTCTTGTGTTTAATTTTAGCCATTCTTACTGGTGTGAGGTGATATCTCATGGTGGTTTCAATTTGTATTTCTCTGATGTTGAGTGATGTTGAGCATCTTGTCATGTGTCTGTTAGCCATCTGGATGTCTTCTTTGGAAAGGTCTCTAGTTGTGTCTTCTGCCCATTTTTAAACTGGATTATTTGTTTTTTGGTTGTTGAGTTTAATAAGTTCTTTATAGATTTTGGATACTAACCCCTTATCAGATATGTCATTGGCATATATCTTCTCCCATTCCATAGGTATCCTTTGCTGTGCAGAAGCTATTTATCTTGAGGAAGTCCCAATAGTTCATTTTTGCTTATTTCCCTTGCCTCCAGTAAAAAGTTGCTGTGGCCAAGGTCACAGAGGTTGCTGCCTGTGTTCTCCTATAGGATTTTGATGATTTCCTATCTCACGTTTAGGTCTTTCATCCATTTGAATTTATTTTTGTGTATGGTATAACAAAGTTTCATTCTTCTGCATGTTACTAGAATGTTCATTCTTCTGCATGTTACTTCTGCATGTTACTGCACTTTACTAGTAAGAAGAGTATCTAGTGGAAAAAAGACAGTCTCTCCAACAAATGGTGTTGGGAAAACTAGACTAATGTTTAGTTTTCTTGCTTTATCGAAGATTAATTGACCATTTAGCTCTGGGCTCATTTCTTGGTTTTCTATTCTGTTCCATTGATCTGTTTGCCTTTTTTTCTGCCAGCACCATGCTGTCTTGATGACTATAGCTTTGTAATACAGTTTAAAATCTGGAATCATGATGCCTCCAGTTTTGTTTTTCTGGACTGCTTTGGCTATTTGTAGTCTCTTGTGGCTCCATAAAAGTTGTAGGATTGTTCGTTCTATCTCTCTGAAAAAATGCTAGTGGTGTTTTGATAGGGATTACATTAAATATGTAGTTTGAGGTAAAGCCTATTTAAACATTGTAATTTTTACACAAACTTAAACTTTAATGCTTTCAACCTTAAAACTCTTACGTTCTTTCAATCTAATTGTAGCCCACATTACGACTTCACTAAAGGGTCTTGGTACCACAGTACATGAGGCTCCTAGAGTAAAGGAGTTTCAGAAACTTCTCTTTTCTCACTGACTGTTTTCCCCACTCTTGTGCATTAGGTTTTGGGTCTCCACAAGGGGATGGGCCAAGAGACCTTGGTCCTTTTGTCAGTCTTTAGATTTTTTTTTTTTTTTTTAAGATCTGTTTATTTATTTTAGTGATAGTGAGCACTTGCATACAAGTGGCGGAGGGGCAGAGGAAGAGAGAGAGAACACCTACAAGCAGACTCCCTGGCTGAGCACGGAACCCCACAGGCCTTAATCCCAGGACCCCTGAGATCATGACCCGAGCCATAGCCGAGAGTCGGGCTCTGAACTGACTGAGCCATCCAGGTGCTCCTGTTGATCCCTGTTGATCTTTGTCTTGATTACTCTGCCCGACTGTTGCCCTAGATGATTGCAGGTCTGGTTTCTCATTATAATCTTTGCCTTTCCCACATTTTAAATTTCTCTAAACAGGAGTAAATAGACCCAACTTGTTTGGCATGTTTTAATGTAAGAGTACCAACAAGGGGTTCCTTTGGTCTATCTAGCCTTAGAGAGTATTGTTATTACGACTTTGTTTCAGCCCTATCAATGTCTATATTATTCATCCCATTTTTCAATAATCGTCTAAAGATTTACACCCTGCTAGAATGAGTCACTTGACACTTATTTTCCTTTTCCTCTTTGTTTCACTCCTATCAGTATTTGCTTTATTCACCCTATTTCTTGATAACCTACAAGATTTTCACCCTGTTGGGAAAAGTCCCTTGACTCCCTTCTGCCACTCCACATATTCTTGTTAATTTAATACTTTTATTAGCACCTTTAGTATTCATGAGGAGCAAATTCATTCAAGATTGCAAATTTGAGAAGGCTTCTCTGACTGATTTTGTGGCAGTAAGGTTACATGAGGTATTTATGCAGAAAGAGCCTCCAGCATTTACCGTGACCTGGGTAATGGGCATATTCAGTGGGTGAGTATCCCAGTTACTATAAAGCCAATCCTACAGAGCTTGCATATGAAGCCTATTAACTGTTTCATCTAGGATGTTCCACTTGGTATTTAAGAGGGAGTCAGGCAGTCCCCTTTCCTCAGGATAAACAGACTTTACAAAAACTTTTATCCAGTCCACCAGACTATCTGTTCCTTCAGGAGTAACCTGCTATGTGTGTGGATCATGGATAGCTACATGTGATCCTCTCATAGTTAGTTGTGGGTCTTACTTACATCAACCCAAACATGCTCTTCTACCCTGCAGCATTTCAAAACAAAGATACCATTCCTGAATTACTCTCTCAATCCATTTTAAAAAAGGGTTCTTTAAGAAGTTGATACTGATCTACAAAATGAGATAGCTCCTTCACATTATACCCCCTGGTTTCAATAGCTTCTTGGTTTTGCTCCACTCTGCAGTATAAACTGGAGTGACCAAAGGTCTCTTAGAAGTGCTATTTGTTGGCCTCACATAATTTTTTCCTTTTAGGGCAGCCTTAAGGCTACTCAGCAGAAGTTCAGCTTGGTATAATGTCAGGTGTGACCCAGAACTCTCTTAATTTTATTTTTTTTATTATAGATAACAGTAATGAAGGGATTATGTATTGCATTTTTTTTCTTACCGGTTTGCATTTCCTCAGGCAGCTCATGAACCAGTTTCCCTGGAGCTGGATTCATCTATAAATTCCATTGGTAACTCTTACCTTCCGTAACTTACCTCAGCTGCTGTTCCATACCTTTGGTGGCCATCAGGCTACCTAGGAATCAAAGTTTTCTCATCCCCCACACTTCTATCCTTTCTCTTCCCAAACCACATATTTCTGTGAATCTGGGCCTTTCTAGTGAATCCTACATTTTCTGAAACGGAATGATAGGTGTTTCCTGACACTAAACAAGAGCTTCTTTGTTTTCTACCACCAGTCAGTTCGACAGCAACTGAGTATGCAACAATTCAGTTCAATTCTGATACTATTTACTTGGAGTTAACATCAGACTCCGCAGGTTTAGGGGTTTGGTCTTCACTTCAGACACTAGCTACAAATGGGGTGTCCAGGCAACCCTCATTGCTGCCTAGACAACTCCACATTCAGGAGTTTACACAACCCACCACTCAGACTCAGTAACTTGTTTAGAAGAACTCACAGAACTCTGGAAAGCATTTTCCTTACCGTCACTAGTTTATTATAAAACCTAAAACTCAGGAACAGACAAATGGAAGAGATTTGTAGGAAATGCCCTGAGGGTGGGGGAGGGTGCTACAGAGTTTTCATGCTGCTCTTGGGACACAACACCTCAGTGTATCTCTCCAACCTAGAAGAAGCTCCTTTGGCTCTTCTTGAATCAATTTATTTAATTTTTTTTCTTGAATCAATTTTTGTTCATTTATATTTTCTCTAGGAACAAGTTTCTAAAACTTTCAGCTTATTTGCCTAAAACTTTCAACTTTTTGCCTAAGGTCTTAATATTTCCTTTTCTTCATAGTCTCTGCTTTATCTGTAGTTTTGTCTCCCTTTTTATTCTGAATACTGTTTATTTGAGCCCTTTCTCTTTTCTCCTTGCTTATTTTTACCTGAAGTGTGTTGATTATGTTACTCTTTTTAAAGAACTTTTATCCTTGTTAATATTCATGAAGAATATTTAGATAAAGAAGTAATAAATACATCTTTTTTTTGTTTAGTTTCTAGTTCCATTATTGTTCTTTTCTTTCTACTGTTTCCTTTGGACTTAATTTTTTTTTTTTTTTAAGATTTTTTTTTTTTCAATCTGCCAGTGATCACAAGTAGGCAGAGACAGGCAGGGGGGTGGAAACAGGCTCCCTGGTGTGCAGAGAGCCTGATGTGGGGCTCCATCCCAGGACGCCAAGATCATGACCTGGGCCGAAGGCAGAGGCTTAACCCACTGAGCTACCCAGGCACCTCCTGGACTTAATTATTTTAAATCTACCTTTTACCCCTCTCCCTGGATATTAACATTTGAGTCTTTGAGCATTTGGATCTTGTGTTGGCTACATCCCATAAGTCTTAGTGTCTAGTGTTTTGATTATTTAATTATAAGAATTTTTAAATTTTTTTATTTTGACCATTTGTCTGGCTTTTCTTCCTTTTTTGCCTTTTTTTTTTAAAATAACTGAAATGGCTTTTTTTCTCATTGCAGTTTTTTTTTCTGTGTTATCAGCTCTGTTTCCCTTTCTTAATGGTAAATTTTGGAATTTTAACATAAACACTTAGTCTTATGTCAGTGAGAATCTTTAAAATATTAATCCTTTGGGGCGCCTGGGTGGCTCAGTCATTAGGCATTGCCCTTCAGCTCAGGTCATGATCCCAGGGTCCTGGGACTGATCCCTGCATGGGGTTCCCTGCTCAGTGGGAAGCCTGCTTTTCCCTCTCCCACGCCCCCTGCTTATATTCCCTCTCTCGCTGTGTCTCTCTGTCAAATAAATAAAATCTTTAAAAATACTTATTAATATTGTAAAATGCTTTAATTCCAGTCACCCCCATCATAGCTTATTTGATAGTTATTCAGAATTTTGTTAATCCTTCATATAGGACATTTTTACTTTATACACTTGATTTTGTTTAACTTTACCAACTATTAGACGAGATCGGGCGCGTTCAGGGTAGTATGGCCGTAGACTAACTTTACCAACTATTAAATAACAAATTCAACCAAGTAAATTATAAAGATGTAATTGTCTTTATTAATTCATGAATTGGGCAGTATCCCATCTAACAAATACAGGAGTGCTCCAAGGGTCTATAGAAAGGAAAAGTTTTTTGTTTTGTTTTGTTTTTTAAAGATTTTACTTATTTATTTGAGAGAGATAGTGACAGAGATAGTAAGAGAGAGCACAACTGGGGAGGAGAGGGAGAAGCAGTCTTCCTCCGAGAAGGGAGCCCGACGTGGGGCTTGATCCCAGAACTTCAGAATCATGACCCGAGCTAAAGGCAAACCCCTAATTCAGTAAGCCACCCAGGTGCCCCTGGAAAGGGAAAGGTTTTTAAATGTAGGATAAGGAAGTCATAAACAGAAGAAAGGATTATTTTGGGTGAGGTCACCTTCCTGTGGGGACAAAAGGATCTCACTAGGTGGATTACCTCACCAGTGCTGACCAGGAAATTCCAGACTGACCAGTTAAGACTGCTTTTCTTGGGGGGAGGTTGAAACTGTAATTAGATTAGGTACTAAGTCCTGGGGTTGGTAACATGGCCTAGTATAAGTAACTCCATTTTAGATCTCTGGTTTTCTTTTTTTAAATTTTATTTTTTTAAAGGTTATATTTCTTTATTTTCCCTAGAGAGAGCTATTTTCCCTAGAGAGAGCAAGAGAGCACAAGTAGGGTAGGGGGTGGGAGGTAGGTAAGGGACAGAGGGAGAGAGAGAAGCAAACTCCCTGCTGAGCAGGGAGCCAATTCAGGACTCAATCCCAGGACTTTGGGCAGATGCTTAAGCAACTGAGCCACCAGGCTCCCCTGTGGTTTTCTTTTTAATACCACAATTGCTGTTTCTTGAAAATTCACATTCTATTTTGTATCTTAAATAGTTCTTGGTTCAGTCTTCTTCCTAAAGTATATCCTTAGACATTCCCCAAATGAGGTGACATTTTCTTTTTTCTTTTTTTTTTTTTTTAAAGATTTTATTTATTTATTTGACAGAGAGAGATCACAAGTAGGCAGAGAGGCAGGCAGAGAGAGAGGAGGAAGCAGGCTCCCCAGGGAGCAGAGAGCCCGATGTGGGGCTTGATCCCAGGATCCTGAGATCATGACCCGAGCCGAAGGCAGCGGCTTAATCCACTGAGCCACCCAGGCGCCCCGAGGTGACATTTTCAATGAGATTTTGTTCATCTGAAACTGTTTTCCCTTTGCCTGTGTTTTTGAATGATTTTATTAGATATTAAACACTAGGTTAAAACTGGTTTTTTATTTTCTTTCTCTTAGCACTTTGAGAGTAAGATGCTACCATCTTCTGGTTTCCAGTGTAGCTGTTGAGAAGTAATTTATCACAGTCACCCTAATTGTCCTTTCATGGCCAGAAATCTGTCTTTTCACTCTGGCTGTATATAAGATTTTCTTTTTGCCTTTGATGACCTATATTTTGACTGCAATTTATCTAGATGAGCGTTTTGTTTTTTTTATTTGTTCCTCTTGTGATTCATTGTGAAATCTAAGGTTAATGTAATTCAATAGTTTTTGGAAATTTTTCAAACATCTTTCTAAATATTGCTTCCATCCACCTTTTTTCCATTTTTCCTCCTGATACTTTAATTAAACCTGTTAATCTGTTTCACTCCATTTTCCATATCTCTCAACCTCTCTTTTTGTCTTTTTGATGCATTCTGGGTGATTTCTCCATATCTGTTTCCCAGCTTACTAATTCTCTTTTTACCTGTGTTTAGTCTGTAGTTAATCCTTCCTTTGACATTTTACTTTCAGTGGCCCTAAAACAGTTTTACGCCTTAATTCTTTCTTTAATTTCCATAAACATATTAAATATACGTATTTCATATTATTTATCAGATAAATTCAGTATCTAATGGGTTAAAGATTGAGGGTTTATTCCTCTAGGAATGATTTATATTTTCTTTCACCAAGCATCTGAGTTCACTGGCAACACAGGTCTACTTTACTAGTATTTTTTTAAGTAGGCTTCACACCCAGCGTGGAGCCTAACGTATATCTACTTCATTTTTTAAATATAAATTTAATTAATTAACATATAGTGTATTGTCCGTTTCAAAGGTAGAATTCAGTGACTCATCAGTGTTGTATAATACCCAGTGCTCATTACATCACCCAGTTACCTCATCCCCCCCCCCCCCCGCCCCCCGCCCCCCGACCCTCCAGCAAAATTCTCACCTTTTTGTTTCTTTGGGGCATACAGCAGATAGCATGAGTTTGGGCCCTAAACTTACCCAAAAGCTGGACAGTAGATAGGAATTCTCAAAAGACTTTCCCCCCACCCCCTTCCAGAGTTAGGGGCAGGCCAGACAACTTTCCTGATAGTACATTGTTTCTTTTATTATTCCTGTTTTGTTTTTCCTTTCTTGATCCCTTCTCCTTGAGGTTTCTCCCATGTAGACCCTAGCTTTATGCAAGAGTATCTACTGTCTGAATCCCAGTCCTTCTTGGACTTTGTTCTTTAAACATGCATAGAAATAAAACTGAGATGTAGGTGTCCCTTGGATCAGTATATGCTTCAAAGACCCTTAAATACTTCAGCTTTACCATACTGGACTCTTGTTCCCATTTTTTTTTCCTGGCCTCTAATGACCTCTTCCCGTACTTTTTGCAAATCCATTCATTCATGAGTTTGGTGTTTTGAAATTATTTTATTTAGCGTTTTTTAGTTTAGACTAGGCTCTAGTTTTTAGTTCTAGTCCATCATACTGCCATTAATACTGCCATAATAGAAATACTTAAAAAAGATCACTGAATTAAAATTAAAATGAACAGATTGCTTATGTCAACTATTACAGAATATAACAACTGCTAGGCATAATTTAACTATTAATAATATAAAATGGGAAAATAATCCATGTCTGTTTTCTCTTTTGCCAACAGTTACCCATTATTTTTAATCTACTTTAAACAATTTAAGTACATAGTTATATACATAGATACTTTTATCTGTTGAAATAATAAGAGATACTATTTTAGTAATGGATATTAGAAAATTATATTCTTATGAATAGAGAGGCGTATTTTCCTGTTAAGTAATTTGCTTTAAAAATGCCTGATGTCAATCCATTCCCAGTGCTTTTTGGAGGTTCTACAGAGTGTCATGGCTAACTTGTGATTAAAGTACTTTTTGTACTTTTTGCTCTTAAATTTGTGAATTAAATAAGAATTTTTAGGGGCACCTGAGTCAATCAGTCAGTTAAGTGTCTGCCTTCAGGTCAGGTCATGATCTCAGGGTCCTAGGATCAAGCCCCACTTCAGGCTCCCCACTCAGTGGGGAGTTTGCTCGAGATTCTCTCCTCCCTCTGCCCCTCCCCTACCATCCTCCCTCCTTCCCTCTCTCTCCCAAATAAATAAATAAATAAAATCTTTTTTAAAAAAGAATTTTTAATAAAAAGCAATTCTCAATAAATACTTCATTCATTACCTATTTTTGAGAACCCTATTTGAATTTGAAACACATGTATATTTTTAAAAAGTCATCTAACATCAAATGAAACTTCCTTTTTAAGTTAAATTCAAATTATTCATTCTCATAAATTATCCATTTTTTGTGGATTCTTTTGCCCACATATTATTTTCATATAGCTTAGGGTTTAACAAGTTGTTAAAGATTTATGTATTTATTTGAGAGAGAAAGGGAAAGTGGAGTGGGAGGGAGGGGCAGAGTTAGAGACTCTCAAGCCACCTCCCCACTGAGCATGGAGTCCCACATGGGCCTTTAATCACAGGACCCTGAGATCATGACCTGAGCCAAAATCAAGACTCAGGATACTTAACTGATTGAGTCACCGAGGGGCTGACCCCTAGTTAAGCAAGTTTTTTGGGTTTTTGTTTTGTTTTGTTTTGTTTTATTTCTTTTCACCGTAACAGAATTCAATGTTTTTGCACCACACCCGGTGCTCCATGCAATACGTGCCCTCCATAATACCCTCCACCTGGTTCCCCCAACCTCCCACCCCCCCCCCGCCCCTTCAGAACCCTCAGGTTGTTTTTCAGAGTCCATAGTCTCTCATGGTTCACCTCCCCTTCCAATTCCCTCAACTCCCTTCTCCTCTCCATCTCCCTATGTCCTCCATGTTATTTGTTATGCTCCACAAATAAGTGAAGCCATAGGATAATTGACTCTCTCTGCTTATTTCACTCAGCATAATCTCTTCCAGTCCTGTGCATGTTGATACAAAAGTTGGGTATTCATCCTTTCTTATGGAGGCATAATACTCCATAGTGTATATGGACCACATCTTCCTTATCCATTCGTCTGTTGAAGGGCATATTGGTTCTTTCCACAGTTTGGCGACCGTGGCCATTGTAGTTAATCAAGTTTTTAAAAAATTATGTTTAAAGAAGTACATACTGGGGTACCTGGGTGACTTAGTTGGTTGAGCATCCAACTTTTAATTTCAGCTCAGGTCGTGATCTCAGGGTAATGAGATAGAGCTCCAAGTTGGGCTCCATGCTCATTGGGGAGTCTGCTTGAGATTTTCTCTCTCCCTTTCCCTCTGCCCAACCCCCAATGCACGCTTGCTGGCTCTCTCTAAAATAAATAAATAAATCTTTTAAAAAAGAAATAGATACCATTCGCCATCTTAATTATTCCTTAGTGAACAGTTCAGTAGGATTAAGTATATTCACATTGTTACGCAGTCAGTCCCTAGAATTTTTCATCTTGTAACACTGGAAATCTGTAACTGTTGGACACTACCCATGTCCCCCTCCTTCCAGGCCCTAGCAACTACCATTCTACTTTCTGTTTCTATGATTGACTGCTTTAGATACCTCATATAAGTAGATCACACAATATTTGTCTTTTTGTGACTGGCTTATCATTTCATACAACATGGGTGAACCTCAGTGAACCAACATGGTTCATCCATGTTGTACCATGTGTCAGAATTTCCTTCCTTTTTAGGATTAATATTCCAGTGTGTATATACTGCATTTTGTTTATCCATTTATCCATTGATGGACACTTGAGTTGCTTTAACCTCTTAGCTACTATGAGTAACGCTACTAAAATCGTGGATATGCAAATATCTTTTCAAATCTCTTCTTTCAGTTCTTTTGGGCATATACCCAGAAATGGAATTTTAGCAAACTCTTAATACCTATTTGCTGCCAAAGACACTCTGGTTTTCTGTTAATAATATAGATGTGCTTTTAATCACTCCAGTATATCCCATTATATAACTAGCCATAACTGTAGAAATCAGATCCCTCTTATTAGGTGTTTGGGATATTACAAATAGTTTATGTTATAAATGACACTTTATATGTAACACATCATGTACTTATGTTTTTGTATACTTAGATGGTGAATTCCTAGAATCGGAATTGCTGGGTCAAAAATTCTGTATCGGGGCGCCTGGGTGGCTCAGTGGGTTAAAGCCTCTGCCTTCGGCTCAGGTCATGATCCCAGGGTCCTGAGATCGAGCCCCACGTCAGGCTCTCTGCTCAGCAGGGAGCCTGCTTCCTCCTCTCTCTCTGCCTGCCTCTCTGCCTACTTGTGATCTCTCTCTGTCAAATAAATAAATAAAATCTTGTGCTCGCTTCGGCAGCACATATATAATAAATAAAATCTTTAAAAAAAAAAAATTCTGTATATTTTTAAGCTTTTGATAGATACTACCAAATAGAAACCCTAGCAACTTATGAAAACACTTTTTCTCCACACCTTTGCTGTGATTTTCTTTTTAATTCTTTGTGAACATGATAAGCAAAATGTGGCTCATTATGCTTGGGATTTTGGAGATTGAATTTTTTTTATGTTGATTTGGATTTGTATTCTGTCTTTTGTGATGTCTTTGTGAGCTTTATGCAGTTTTTGTTGCTGTTACAGTAGTTTATTACGAAAACAGGTCAGTGTGGGGACAAGAGAACAAACAAGTACATTTGGGTTGGCTCAAGTGAAGTGTACTACAGCTTCTTCACATCATTGCCATACTTGCTGAGATCAGAGGTCAAGTTCTCTTCCATTAGGAAACTGATTAAAAAAAAGAAAGAAAGGGGGCTCCTGGGTGGCTCAGTGGGTTAAGCCGCTGCCTTCGGCTCAGGTCATGATCTCAGGGTCCTGGGATTGAGCCCCGCATCGGGCTCTCTGCTCTGCAGGGAGACTGCTTCCTCCTCTCTCTCTGCCTGCCTCTCTGCCTACTTGTGATCTCTCTCTCTGTCAAATAAATAAATAAATAAATAAATAAAATCTAAAAAAAAAAAAAGAAAGAAAGAAAACTGGTAATCCTAGCTCTTGCTTTGGGAGCTTCCACAGGCTGTGCCCTTCATTTTGAAGTGCTGTAGGACGTTGTTGGCAATATCTGAGATGAATTTCTGGAGCTAGAGAGATAAACCGAATGATGCATGCACTGGAGGATTCAAAGCCAGCATCAGGATTGTAGGTGTGCAATCTAGCCGTATCATGATGTTCATCAGAGGTATGCTGGCCACCACCGGCCTCAAACCTCCATCTTCAGCACCTTGCAGTATGCAAATCCCACTCAACATGGCCTCCTCCTCCTTGGATACTGAGCTGCTGGCCAACAGTGGAGCTGCCTTATGCCACTGCTGGTCCTGTGACCCCTACCTCAGGTGTAGCTGCAGGACCATCAGCTGTCCTGGTGGGGCTAACCTCGTTCTCCACAATAATGCTGGTGAGACAGGGCCTGAGATGGTGGAGGCAGGGCCCTCCCAGGTTCTGCATACAAGCCACTGCTAGGCAAATTTTTGACAGTATATTCTGTATAATGTGGTAAAGTGTAATTTTTTTAATGTCTAAATAGTTTAATGCTTAGATATTAACATAGTAATTTCTTAACACACACTTATTGACCACTTACTATGTGTAAGCTGATATTTAAAATACTTTAAAATAGTTATTATATTTATTAATAATAATGTGACATTATATTAATAATATATTAATATTGATATTAGTATTGAAAATATAGTATATTAAGATATAAAATATTTAAAATATTAAGTATTTTGAATATTATATATTATGTAAATATATAGGTGTATTTGTATATATTAGATATTAAATATTTATATTAAAATATTAACTATTTTAAAGTTTAAAGATTTAAAATATAAAATATTAATATTATTAATATTAAAAATACAGTCATTGCTCTCTGGCAGGTGATGGTACAGTAAGGAAAAAGTGGAACTCAGCCAAGCCCTGAAAGGGGAGGGGACTTTCTAGACAGAGAAAAAGTATATACAAAGGCATAGAAACCTGTGAAAACATGTTAGATTCAGTGAATTAATTACAGGCAAATAATTTGACTGTGTATAGGGTGGTGGTAAGAAATGAGGCAGGAAAGGACCAAGTCAGGGGGAGCCTCATATGCCATGCTGAGGCATGTCTTAAATATGAAAATAATGTCTTTCACACATTCTTCACTTTGCATATCAAACAAATAATTTTCCTTAAATATTTCAAAACATACTTAAAGAAGAAAGCTCTTTTATTTCTTGATTCAGTTTAAAAAATTGTCTTGTTTGTGCTAAAAAATTGCATTATAAAAAAGGATGTGGCATTTCAATGAGTCTTGAAGAGAACACAGAACTGGCAAGAGTAGGCATAGAATACCCAAGCAAGTACCTGGTCCAGAACTGATCCTTAGTCTCTGGGCAAAGGGAAACAAACCTCTGAGGTACAACTGAGCTGTGGCTGGTGAGTGGGCTCACAGGATCTGTCAGAACACCACTGTCAGTGTGAGATCTGAGTGTACAATATCCATGGTAGGGGGGCCATGAGACGGTGACCACTGGCCCAGTCACTGAGGCTGCTCCCACTGGGCGTATGGCTGGAGAAGTGTACCTACCAGATGTCTTCCTACAACCACACCACTGATCAACCATGCAACAGGAGTAAGAACAAACAAAACACTGCCATTGTGCACTGGAACTGAGGAGAGAAACAGTGTCTCTGCATCGCCTTCTCCTGGCAAAGCTTAGCATTGTGCTCACTGTAAAAAGAAAATACTTAGTTTAGTCCATTATCATAGACCAGTGCTGAGTGAATTTGGAGCTGAGGGGTGATAAATATGTAACGGGTACAGGATCAGACTGCATATAGTCTTGAACCTTTCACCTCTGTCTGGCTTACAATTGAGAAAGAAATATTAAAGTAGCCCCCGATATCCAGGAACTGATCTAGTTCTGAAGCTAGGGCTCACTGTTACTGCATACTGATCTGATGCTCAGTTGTGAAACTGAGCCATGTTGTTCTATAGAATATAAATAGTCCAACAGGAAGATCCAGTTCAAGCAACATCACTGTGCACCTCACAGAATACCAGACATTTTCTTCTCTCACTGAATACTAACTGCTGCTTCACTTCCTTACCAAATACAGTTCTAACTCCATATTAATCTGCCTTCCTTGTAGATCAGATTTATTGAGATACCCTGTCACAGAATTGCCTTGATTTGTGACAGTATCTAATCCAAAGCAAGTCTCTACTTCCTTATATCCTCCCTAAAATTATCCAAACCCAGCCCAGATGCTGTAATAGGTTATCTCTAAACCCTCTTATGAAGACACTCCACAGATCCCCAAGGTGTGTGTGCTCCCGGTCCATAAGGTGTAGTAAACCCACCTCGTTCAAACACAGGTGTGTTCCTGGGACTTTTGACTGAAGAGCATTGTTAGAATAAATGATTACTATTTCTTAACCAAATGGATCTTCTCATTCCTCCTTTTCCTTAAAAACATTATTTTTTTTTAATGTGTTTATTTTTAGGGAGAGAGAGTATGTGTGCTTATACATACAAGTGTGAGCTGGGAAAGGGTTTGGGACTGCGGGCAAAGGGAAAAAATCTTTCAAGCAGACTCCCTGCTGAGCGAGGAGTCCATGACCCATGAGATCAAACCAAGAATCGGACCTTAACCAATGGAGCCACCCAGGCACCCCTTAAAAACATTATTCTTGGGGCACCTGAGTGGCTTGCAGTCAGTTAAACATCTGCCTTCAGCTCAGGTCATGATCTCAGTGTCCTGGGATTAAATCCCACATGGGTCTTCCTACTCTGCTCAGCAAGGAGTCATCTTCTCTGCCTCTGCCCCTGATTCATTCTCTCTCACTCAAATAAGTAAATATTTTTTTTTAATTACTCCAGGGGCATCTGGGTGGCTCAGTGGATAAAGCCTCTGCTTTCAGCTCCGGTCATGATCTCAGGTCCCCGCATCAGGCTCTCTGCTCCGTGGGAAGCCTGCTTCCCCCTCTCTCTCTGCTTCCCTCTCTGCTTACTTGTGATCTCTGTCTGTCAAATAAATAAATAAAATCTTTTTTAAAAAATTATTCCTTTGGTTAAGCTGTTGCCATTGGCTCAGGTCATGATCTCAGTCCCCCTCAGGCTCCCTGCTCAGTGGGGAGCCTGCTTCTCCCTCTCACCACTCCACCGCCCCCTTGTGTGTGCAAGGTGCACGCACGTGCTCTCTCTCTCAAATAAATAGGTAAAAATCTTCAAACAAAGAAACAAACATTATTCTTAAGTAAGTTATTCATAAGCTAGAAATGTGTAAGGGATTGGAGGAAGAACATCCCCCTACATTAAATTACTTAAAGACATTTAAGCAGTTTTTTTCTCCCATTTAATGTTATGTAAAAACTGTAGTCCTTTTTTAAAACTTTGATTTTAGTGTTATTCTTTTTTTCCCTAAAGAAACTAATTAAATTAGAAACATTGACTTTTTTTTTTTATTTGTTTATTTACAGCATAACAGTGTTCATTGTTTTGGTATCACACCCAGCACTCCATGCAGTACGTGCCCTCCCTATTACCCAGCACCTGGTTCCTCAACCTCCCACTCCCCCACCCCTTCAAAACCCTCTGGTTGTTTTTCAGAGTCCATAGTCTCTCATGGTTCATCTCCCCTTCCAGTTTCCCTCAACTCCCTCTCCTCTCCATCTCCCCATGTCCTCCATGTTATTTGTTATGCTCCACAAATAAGTGAGATCATATGATACTTGACTCTCTCCTTGACTTATTTCGCTCAGCATAATTTCTTCCAGTCCCGTCCATGTTGCTACAAAAGTTGGGTATTCATCCTTTCTGATGGAGGCATAATACTCCATTGTGTATATGGACCACATCTTCCTTATCCATTCATCCGTTGAAGGGCATCTTGGTTCTTTCCACAGTTTGGCGACCATAGCCATTGCTGCAATAAACATTGGAGTACGGATGGCCCTTCTTTTCACTACATCTGTATCTTTGGGGTAAATACCCAGCAGTGCAATTGCAGGGTCATAGGGAAGCTCTATTCTTAATTTCTTCAGGAAACTCCACACTGTTCTCCAAAGTGGCTGCACTAACTTGCATTCCCACCAACAGTGTAAGAGGGTTCCCCTTTCTCCACATCCTCTCCAACACACGTTGTTTCCTGTCTTGCTAATTTTGGCCATTCTAACTGGTGTCAGGTGGTATCTCAATGTGGTTTTAATTTGAATCTCCCTGATAGCTAGTGATGATGAACATTTTTTCATGTGTCTGATAGCCATTCGTATGTCTTCGTTGGAGAAGTGTCTGTTCATATCTTCTGCCCATTTTTTGATATGATTATCTGTTTTGTGTGTGTTGAGTTTGAGAAGTTCTTTATAGATCCTGGATATCAACCTTTTGTCTGTACTGTCATTTGCAAATATCTTCTCCCATTCCGTGGGTTGCCTTTTTGTTTTGTTGACTGTTTCCTTTGCTGTGCAGAAGCTTTTGATCTTGATGAAGTCCCAAAAGTTCATTTTTGCTTTTGAAATTAGAAACATTGACTTTTTTTAAGGAAGTGATTATTTTAGAAAACTGATCTTTAACAATACCAAAAAACCCCTGATAATAGTTTATTTTTATAATTGTTTACAACAATAAAACTCTGTAGAGTTTTATTAAACTAAAGCAACTTTTATTTATTTCGGGTTTTTTTTTTTTTAAGTTTTTATTACGTAATCTCTGTACCCAACGTGAGTCTCAACTCACCATCCCAAGATGAAGATTTGTTATGCCCTTCTGACTAAGCCAGACAGGCACCCTGACTTAATAGCAGTTTTTAAAAGTTAGCAAATAAATACTGGAACAATCAAGTTATTTTTCTATTAGCCCATCTACATAGTACATACTGTACATTTTGAATACAGTCAAATTGTAAAATATGTAAATGAGGTGACTGAAGTTAATTTTTTCTTACCCTTAATTTTTCTTTTCCTTCTTCCTTTTTTTCCCCCTTTCTCTTAATTTTTCAATGAGCTCTGTTTTCCTCAAACTTCAGGAGTGACATGTGGAATACATCTTCCTGGTAGAGCAACAATGTGCTTTATTTTTTTTTTTAAGATTTTATTTATTTATTTGACAGACAGAGATTACAAGTAGGCAGAGAGGCAGGCAGAGAGAGAGGGGAGGAAGCAGGCTCCCTGCAGAGCATAGAGCCTGATGTGGGGCTGGATCCCAGGACCCTGAGATCATGACCTGAGCCGACGGCAGAGGCTTTAACCCACTGAGCCACCCAGATGCCCCTTGAATTTTCTTTATAAGTGGGCATGCAGATAATTAACTGAATTATATGAACATCCAAGAAATATGATTTTTGAGTACACAGTTTCTCCTCTGAGAGATGTGGGTAACATCTAGTCAATTGTCTATTTAAGTTGTGGCTATCCAGCAAAATTATGTAGTCTGATCCCACTAATTCATTTATTTGTTTAAAAAGTATTTTTACAGGGTCGCCTAAGTGGCTCATTTGGTTAAGTGTCTGCCTTCAGCTCAGGTCATGATCTCAGGGTCCTGGGATCCAGCCCCATGTCCGGCTCCAGCTCTGCACTCAGCAAGGAGCCTGCTTCCCCTCTCCCTTTGACCCTCCCCCTTTTGCCACCCCCAAATATATAAATAAAATCTTTAAAAAATACATTTTTTGGACATATGTTATATGTCAGATGCTGGGATAAGGTGCCAAAGTTACAAAAATAAAAAAGACTCCAATCCTTGGTTGAAATGGGTGACCAACAAAAGAGAATCTTAAAGATGATTCCCTGAATTTGGCCTTTTCATAGTTTATCTGCATGCCTTCTTACCCCTTATTTTTTTGTGTTTTGTTAGGACTTTTACAAGAAGAGGAGAAAATTATAACATTTGATGGCACATTAAATTTGGGCAGTAGGTGCTCTTGGATGGCTCGGACGGTTAAGCATCCAACTCTTGATTTTGGCTTAGGTCATGATCTCAGGGTTGTGAGATCTAGCCCCCTACGTCAGGCTGCATGCTCAGCATGGAGTCCGCTTGAGATTCTCTGTCTCCCTCTGCCCCTTCCCCTCTGCCTGTACTTGTGCACTCACGCTCGCTCTAAAAGAAATTTGGGGGCAGGGGGATGGGGATGGTCAGTAAGTTTTGATCAGCTGATCAGCACTGCAATAAACTGGGCCCTGTGCTTTATGGGCAAAACAGGATAAAATGGGTACCACTCTGTCCTTACTGAGCCCACAGTGGAGAAAAAAGCCCACAGGGCAAGTGCCATTATAGAGTCCTGTCATAATTCAGAGCTACAATTAGTAGGGACATTCAACAGATTCAGGGGTTTCAGGTCAGCTGTGCACCCATACCCATGTGATGAAGACCCCCATCTCCTATGGCTTAGACATCTGCCTGTTGACTAGCAAAATGGTAGGTAGCTGATTATCTGATCTTCTTTGACCCATCTCCACTGAGTACCAGCAGTCTCAGCCCAGCTTCTCTGGACCTCAACTGGTGTGTGTGTTCATATGAGTCCATTGGTGTGTGTGTGTTCATGTGAGTCCTTTGGGGTGTGTGTGTGCACGCACGCGCATGTGTGAGTCCATGTCCCCTCCCCACCTGAGGTAATTTGGTCAGCTCTTCATGTTCCTGTGTCAGGTCACCTGGTATTTGTGTTTTGAAAGTATTCCTATAAACAGGTTTCACTTTTAAAAGAATTTTTTAAGTAATCTCTACACCCAACATGGGACTCAAATCTAGAACTCCAGGATCAAGAGTCACATGCTCTACTCACTGAGCCAGCCAGGCACACCATAAAATTTAAGTCTTCATAGTGAATCACATAAGGAGACTTCTAAAGTATACTTGGTATGGATAGCTGTTGATTCATTACCAAAATCCTACTTTAGACTACTAAAGGTAGTTGTCTACAAAGTATAAAACAACATGAGAGAGATTTTTAAGCAGAAAACATCCTGTTTATGTTTGG
Source organism: Meles meles (assembly GCF_922984935.1). NCBI lineage: Eukaryota > Metazoa > Chordata > Mammalia > Carnivora > Mustelidae > Meles > Meles meles. Next base: position 64,709,301 of record NC_060072.1, read on the forward strand.
TCAGGTGTTCTCTGGGTTGATAGAAACCAAATAGCATCTGATCATTTTTTTTAACCTTTTTTAAAAGGCTTCCCCAAAATCTTACTGCCCCAGATTTTACTGTTTTTGTGCATAGTGAATTCTGTGAGAGCAAAATTACAAGTCAATAATATCCTTTCTCTTCAATTTTTAAATCCAAAAAATTGCAGAAAATCAAAGGTTCTTTTTGTAACTCATTTATTGGAAAAGCAGACCTGAACCAGAGTGACCCTATTTAAATTTTTTATCTGTCCTATTGGGACACTCAAAAGTTTGCTGCGGAAATATTAATGTGTTTTATTAGAGGGTGCTAACCTAGATATTTCATGTATGTAGTATATGCACAGTATTACCTTTTTTTTAAGATCTTATTTATTTATTTACTTATTTATTTGAGGGATAGAGTGAGAAACAGAGCATGAGCAGGGGAAGGAGCAGGAGAGGGAGAAGCAAACTGTGAGGAGGGAGCCCCTACTCGAGGCTCAGGGCTTGATCCTGGAACTTCAGGATCATGACCTGAGTTGAAGCAGATGCATGCTTAACTAAGAGAGCCACCAGGCACCCCACAATACTACCTTTATAAAAGAAATAATGAATTCTAAACACATCTGTCTCTAAAGGCTTAAATAAGGATTATAGACAATGGACGTATAAAGCACCCCCATGGCAGAGTAGTTTAAGAGGGTCACCTCTTGTTTGTAACTGTGTGAGGTAATGGATGTTAACCAAACTTACTGTGGTAATCATTTCACAGTATATACATATATCATTGTGTCATACACCTAAAACTAATAGTGTTATATGTCAATTATATCTCAATAAAATCGGGAGGGCACTTTAATATTATAAGCAGTTTGTGGTTTTGATTAATTCATGTGAAGAAAACAGCAAAAATCAACCTTTAATTTTCAGGTAACTTTCACTTTGTTTCTAGATTTGATAGTTATGTAGTTGGGGGTTAAATATAGGAAGTATGATTATGAATGCATATATCTATGATTTCTTATACCCACAAAATGAAGGCTAAGATAAATACAATCAGGATAACCATAGGCCATAACCTTGATCATATATATAAGAAAAAAAGAGCCTCTGAATTGGTGATTATATTGATATGCATGTATACAAAAACTGATCAGTAGCAGTATCCTGGTACATTTTTAGTGGGAGACATACCAAGAGCAATTTTATTAGTTCTTCTTTCCTCCACATTTCCTCCACATTGTATACATATGCATGTATACAAAAACTGATCAGTAGCAGTATCCTGGTACATTTTTAGTGGGAGACATACCAAGAGCAATTTTATTAGTTCTTCTTTCCTCCACATTTTAAGGGAATGTAAACTTACATACCGGTGATTTCAGAAGGAAGAATAAGATAATGTTTCCCACCTACTCAAACCTCCTTAGTACCATTCAAGTGAAACCATTGAATTCTTTAATTATGCTGGGAAAGAATTGACCTATTTTCTGCATGATCACAAAGAAACACTTTATTTATTATAATAAGATCTTTTTTCTGAAAATTAGTATTTTCAAGCTTAATGCAGTGATTATGTTTTTATTTGGAATCTTCCCCTCCTTTTTTCCTTGTTCTGTACAGATTATCAACGCTTGATGACTGTGGCGGAAGGCATCACCACACTTTTGTTCCCATTTCAGTGGCAGCATGTTTATGTGCCCATCCTCCCTGCTTCTCTGCTACATTTTCTTGATGCTCCTGTCCCTTATCTGATGGGCCTTCAGTCAAAAGAAGGAACTGACCGTTCTAAACTAGAACTTCCTCAAGAGGTAAAACTTATAATGAGTGATAAAGCATTTGCTATTTGTTGATTCAGGTCAAGGCCACTTTATTGTTAGACAGCATTGTCTTTGTCTAAACTGTGTCTCTGATGGTCCTGAATCTTGGAAGTAGAGCTAGGGTAGAGCCTGAGCCAAAGAGCACAAATCCTGACTTCTGAGGGTTACCATGACTAGTTATTAATTCAGCATGGTTCAAACAGGACAGTAGCAAATGTTCACAGCTATAAATTTGTGAAGATGGAACAAAAGTAGCATGATCTAGTTGCTTCATTATTCTAATAACATTTAATTTCTTTTCCCCATTCATGTTAAAAATTCTCCTTTTAAACAATATAGCCCGGGTTTTCACATGATTAAAATCTTTAAAGTCATTATGTTAATTGAGATGAATTTGATTCTTGACTTCCATCAAAGAAAAGTAACATCGCTCAGCAAGCTGTGGATAATGAAGATATCAAATACTTCAGCATTCTTTGTTTTCAGACCTAAAGCTAGTTACCAACTTTTTCTAAATGTCAGCTTGACTAGGTGATTGAGATAAAAATTCTAACCTCTGGCTTTAAGACCTCCTTAAGGTTACTATGCTTTCCGTGGGTTGTATTTTCAGATGTGGTTTAAGAAGAATATAGGAATTCTTGGAAGCATTTTGAATCTAGTTTTTGGCTGTCCTTAATGGTACTCAGAATTGGAATGTAAAACCTTTGAAATGAAGTATTGGGGCTCCTGGGTGGATTAGTCGGTTAAGCATCTGCCTTCTGCTCAGGTCATGATCACAGGTTCTGGGATCAAGCCACGTGTCAGGCTCCTTGCTCAGCGCGGGGCGCCTGCTTCTCTCTCTCCCTCTGCCTGCCACTCCCCCTGTTTGTGCTCTCTGTCAAATAAATAAATAAAATTTTTTAAAAAAATAAATACTGATGAGAGTGCCATGGCCTATTACAAAACATTAAGTAGTTAACTACCTTATATTATTAGCTCTTTAATTAGCACCTTTGTTAATAAAATCTTCCATGCTATGCTTTGCTTTTATTTGTTCTTATTTCCCATAGATGTTCTCATTTTAATAAGTGAATTTAAAATAACACACTAAGCCACAACCATTATACCCTGCAATGGATTCCTGTAATCATTCATTGCTTACTTTATTCCAGTGAATGTTTCCCTACCAAAATTAACATTTTTGTTCAGGGGAAAATAGCTTGATTCAGATCATATAAAATACATATGTAGTCTGTCTTGTTCTTTTTGAGCTTATGCATGTTCTCTGCTTTTGCCTCCCCATTATATCTCTTTTCTCTGTTACCTGAACTCTCTTGTTTTCTCTTTAATCTAAGTATCTTGTTGGTTCAAAAAAGTAATCCTTTAAATTTTCAAGGAAAAAGAAATAAAATAGCCATATCTATTTTAAATGAAATTTAAGATTAAGGACTTAAATAGTGTTGTGTTTTAGATTCCTGTTGAATATCTGGTCTATTTATATATTAACCAAATGATATTTTTATAAGATAATATGTTTAGGTGTACAAAATTCTTTCCATTTTTTATATGAATTCTAATTGTTGAGAGTTTTTAAATGCCCGCTTGATATTTTTGTAGTTGGGAAATCTTTTTCTCTCCATATCTGCATGTATTCTCTGACTCTAAAGATAAACTTAAAAATTCTGAATGCTCTTATAGCAATGTCTGTGATTTTCTAATTTTTTACTTATTAAATCACACTCTTTAATAAATGTACATGCCCATCTATTCGGAGAGTAGAAAAACAGGAAATAACCTAGGTCAGCTGTGAAAAAGCAGTGCTTCTGTATATATGTTAGTACATCATTATTTTAGAAGGAAATGCTAACAGCTGACTCTCTGAATAGATGAGCATGTACATTTATTGAAGTGTTGATCTAATGAGTAAAAAATTAGAAAATCACAGACATTGCTGCAAGAGCATTCAGAAGTTTTAAGTTTGTTTATCTTTAGAATGCACACATACCACTTTGTGCTTGTAACATTTTACAATGAGATGAAGTAATCTATTTCACATAATTTTGGAGAAGTAAGTATAAAAATAGCCATTTAAAAAAGTGACTTAAATATACTCACTCATAGTATTCACCTCCTCTCTCCTTTCCCTGAAAACTGTAGAATAAAACACAATAAGTAAAAATAGTGACAAGCCAAAAAAAAAAAAAAAAATAGTGACTGGGTTTCTTAGAATAGTTATGAAAATGATAAGTTTACAAAATGATTATTTTAAGAAGGCATGATTTTAGTTGCTAGATAACTAAGTACATAGACTTATAATTAACCACCCACTTACTTTCCCCATAGTTCTAAAATGATAGGCACAGGTAGCCATTTTGTTATATTGTTTTTTGGGGGTTGGGTTGGGGAGAGTGATGGTAAAAGATATAGTACTGTGGATGAATTGAGGAGAACTGTACCTCACTTTCTCCCATTCTTATCTTTACAGTAAATCGTGGGCAAAAAAATAAAAAACTAGGGGCACCTGGGTGGCTCAGTGGGTTAAAGCCTCTGCCTTCAGCTCAGGTCATGATCCCAGGGTCCTGGGGTCAAGTCCTGTGTCAGGCTGTCTGCCTAGCGGGGAGTCTGCTTCCTCCTCTCTCTCTCTCTCTCTCTGCCTGCCTCTCTGCTTACTTGTAATCTGTGTCTGTCAAGTAAATAAATAAAACCTTTAAAAAAAATCAAAAAACTAAATTAGAATTGCTTTTCCACTTTTCTTTTTGTTGTAGCTTACCCTGAGATTCTAGAGGACAATTTTATTTTACTTTATTTTATTTTATTGGAGAAGCATTCTTTATTTATTTTTTAAATTATTTTTATTAATATAGAATGTATTATTTGCCCCAGGGGTACAGGTTTGTGAATCATCAGGTTTACACATTTCACAGCACTCACTCTATCACATACCCTTCCCAGTGTCCATAACCCAACCACCTTGGCCCTACCATCCCAACTCCCCGACAACCTTCAGTTTGTTTTGTGAGAATAAGAGTCTTCTATGTCTGTGGGAATATTTTACATATTCTCTTCCACCTTACCCTTTGCCAGTTTAACTTCAGCCATTGAAAAACTATATCCCTTACTAAGCATGGAAAGAGCTGCCCTGGCCTCACATGCCTGGATACCTCCTTCTCCTGTGTACATTTTTGGGGTACCAAAAAATGACCATCTCCTTGAGCCATATTCATTCATTCACCATACAGTTGTCTCATATACTACCAGTGTAGGAGACATTAAATAAGATAAAATTTCTGCTTTCCAAAATAAGTCATTTATAAATATTAATAACAGATTAAAAGAGAAAATAAGAGGAATGAATGAACTAAATATATATGTGGAGGAAATCAGAATGCCTTTAGGGTAGGGACATAGGAAAGCTTCATGGCAGAAGAAATGATTGAATTTCAAGTCTTTGTTGCCTTTCTATTAAGGGAATGTTTTTTCTTTTTTTTTTTAAAGATTTTTTTAAATTTATTTATTTAAAATTTTAAATTTAAAATATTTAAAAATTTACTTGTTTATTTAAAAATTTTTTAAAAATTTATTTGACAGGGGGAGCAGAGGCAGAGGGAGAAGCAGGCTTCCCCACTGAGCATGAAGCCTGATGTGGGGTTCGATCTCAGGACCCTGAGCCAAAGGCAGCCACTTAACCATCAGAGCCACCCATGCGTCCATGTTTTCTATTTTTTTTCCATGTTTTCTATTTTTAATTAGAAGTGATAACTTACCATGAATGTGTGAGCAGCATCGATCAGTTAAGATACAGAAATAGTCCTAAAACAATGTAAAACAGAGAGTCAAGTGTATTTTTCATTATGTATATAAAATTTCTTGAGCTCTTCTGATAATAATTTTTATTATTATAATAATATTAATTAATTAATAATAATATTATTTTATTATTATTATTATTATTATTATAATTATAATTATTATTATTATTTTATTAAAATTTAAAAAGTGACTTATCCGAATGCCCGATTGTATGGACTTCTTTGTTTTAGGAAAAAAGGCTTTTTGGTTTTTCTTCATTTAGTCTTCATAAGTTAGCCCTGTTTTCATTTTGTGATAATCAAGGCCCTAAGGGGCCCATATACACAGTCATGGGGAAGTATCTGAGACTTATGGGAACATTGAAGCCAGGTCAGTAGTGTGGTGCTGGAACATCCACCGTGCTCTACCCTTTCAGCTCAGCAGAAATTGTAGGAGCATAACAAGCTTTAAAATTTCCCAGATGTAGTGTTTTTTCATAGAAGAAGGATAGAAAAGGGTAGCAGGAAGGCATTAATGAAGGAGACAGTACAAAATGTAAGTGGTGGGAGGTTGGTTGGCTAACATTTAGATTAACAAGTTGGTGAATTTTTTTCTTCCATTTTTAAAGATACTGAATCATCCATTTGAATTGTAGTGACCTACTTTCTCCCCTAAGCCTTTCAACACATCCTGCTTTCTAGAGACTAGAGATACGTATATAAAGATATGGATTTAAAGAAAGCTGTAGGCAGCAGTACTGTCTTCAGAAAGATTCGACTTCATCTCTTATTTTATTTAGAGGAAACTACTGATCTTGGAGATGAAGAAAATGGGAGAAAAAAATCTTTTAAGCCACCAGGCTGTTTGAGGGTGCTTACAGGTGTCAGGAAATCACCTAACTTCTTGGGCCTCAGTTTCTTCATCTGCAGAATTAAAGAGCTGGATTCAGAAATCACTTCAGGCTTGAGAAGAAGCATTGTTGATTATCTGTTTTTAGATAGGGGGAAATCTGGAGTTTTGATTGAGCTAAATACAGAAATTTGTACTTCCTGTGCGTTAGCATCTGACATAAAGAGCAGGGATGAAAAGAGAAAAATAAAAACCCAACTGTTTGCTCTCCTCTTTTCACCTTATGTTGCCACATAGGATCAAAGGGCAGTGTGAATTGTCTCCTGGCTGACTGGGTGGCAGGGTTGTGGGAGAGAAGGGGAAACTGGAATTGAAACTTCCTATTCTATTGGTTAACTTCCACCCTTTGCCCTGTGTCCAGCCACTAATGTAGTCAGGATCAATTTTATGTGATGGGCTATACCTTTGGCTTCCCACCCTCCCACAGTCCATGAGCACAGTCTTCCTTTACACTGACAACCTTGTTCTGATTAAGAGAGTATGAGTAGGAAAAGTAAAATGTTGTTTTGGAGTCTACTATAATCACATACCTGAGGGATAATGAGAATTTAATACATGTACTTGGCCCTTTGAATTGTCCATAACTACTTAGAAAATATTTAAAAGTCTTTTTATTCGATATAAATTCACAATCTACAGTGTAAGCAAACTCAAAAAAATTTTCCTCTGATTACTATTTTGTCTTTTTTTCAACTCAAAAATATCTCCAAAATCAGCTCTTAATTATTCAAGGAGTAATCATTTGTAATTGTCTAAGCACTTATCTCTATCACTCTCTCCCTCCTGCTGTTTGTCTGATAACTTCTGAAATGGTTTTGCTAAGAGGTTGAAGCTAATTTTGGATAGCATGAAAATTTGTGGATATTCTGTGAATTGGATTGTTCTTTGCCAGTTTCATCCCATTTAAGGGGACTACAACTGCTAAAATTTAGCAGTTATTGTTAATTCTGAATTACAAATGGTGTCAGAGCAGTGGAATGGCATAGAAAGTTCTGACTGGATTCAGCCAGTGCTCATTTTACTCCGTGCCTTCTATTTCTAAGTTATTACAACTCTGTGCACCTTTACTCATTTAGGAATGGCACAGAGATGTCATATATTACAGAATCATGCCCAGATGATAACACATTGCTAAGATCCAGAGAAAATTATCCATTTTTATTAATTATGGTATGGAATACTCACATAGGGGAAAAATGCTGGAAAAAGAAATTTATTTTTAAAGAATAAAAATTCTCAACCTTCAGAAAGTTAACATAAAAGGCAATCGTAAGGTCTTAAAAGTTCTTGTCATAAAAAATAATTGTAATTATATGTGGTGGTGGATGTTAACTAGACTTACTGTGGTGATCATTTCATAATATATATTGAATCACATACCTGAAGCAAAATGTTATATATTAGTTACATCTCAATTTAAAAAAAGGTAATGTGTAATCTATGATTTTGTTTTTAATAGTTGGCAAGAATATTTTAGAATATAAAAATGTTATTTTAAAAACCTCTGTATTTTCTTTCAGGCTAATTTGTGTTTTGTGGATATTGACAACCATTTTATTGAACTGCCTGAAGAATTTCCACAATTCCCCAATAAGATAGATTTTATCCAGGAACTCTCTGAAGTGCTTCTTCAATTTGGGATCCCTCCTGAGGGCAGCCTCCATTGCAGTGAGAGTGCCACAAAACTGAAGAATCTGGTTCTGAAGGACTTGGTTAATGACAAGAAGAATGGTAACGTCTCCACTAACAACATCAGCATGTATGAGTTACTGAAGGGCAATGAAACCATAGCCCGCCTCCAAGCTCTGGCCAAGCGGACCGGTGTGACTGTGGAAAAAATGGACCTCTCTGCCACACTGAGTGAAAAAGAAAAGGATTTAAAACTGCAGTGTGAAGAGGCAGAACTAAGGGACTACCAGCTCAATGTGCAGCTCCGTGAGGTCTTTGCTAACCGCTTTACACAGATGTTTGCAGATTATGAAGCGTTTGTGATTCAGACTGCCCAGGACATGGAATCCTGGCTGACCAACCGAGAACAAATGCAGAACTTTGACAAAGTAAAAAAAAAAAACAAAAACAAAAAAAACCTTCCTTTCCCTTTTTGTGGTTCTTAGTGGACTGTCTTACTGATTTTGTTAATTTTTTTAACCACAGATTTTTCCTCTCTCCCTTCCCATTAAGAACTTATTCTTATATTTTGTCTTCATCCTATGATGACATCTCAACTTGTCCATGTAAAGAGAACACTTTAGTTTCAGAAGATAGTTTTACCTCGTCTTAGGATCAAAAGAGAGAAAAAGTGAATGAATTAGGTTTTATGACTTTAAGTCTAAGGTTCTGTTCCAAAGTTTGTGGGAAAGGGAGACAGAAAATGATACTAGCTTCCCATTGTCCTGCTGAAGTTGAAGCTTCTTTCTAGGGTTTACTATAGAATCTTCTTCTGATCAGATTCTCTGATCATATCCACCAGTTTTTTGGCTTGTTTTTGTTTTTGTTTTCCAGACAAAAAACTTAGAGGTGTTCATTAACTCTTCAGGTCAGGGTGTATTTCAGTCCTTTCCTCTGTGAGTGACAGGACACCATCATACTGCTATTAGAATGCCTTACAGGTTTTTTGCTGGATGGTAGCTTTGTGTCATGAAAGACCTCTCAGAGGGGCTAATGTATTCTAAGAGGCTAATCTACAGTTATGGAGTCTCTGACAAGTAAATATTCATAAACTTTTTTTGTAAAGGTGGGTAGTATCAAAGATTATTTTCTGATTGCATCAGACATTTTTTCAGTTGAAGTTTCTACATTCCAAGTAAGTTCTGATGCATTTTATGTTTGAGAAAACTTCTTTAATTAAGAAGCCTTCACTTCTCCAAATGTATTCCCACTTTTAGGTTTTCCTTTCTTATTAAGCTTAACCGTTTTTTTCCTACCTTACTCAGAACTAATCTGTGTATACTCATGATTTATCCTTGGGGCAATTCAAATTCTTATCTAAATTGAGCGCTGGTACTCTCTTCCTTCTTAATCTTTATGTAGCTTCAGACTATAAATGGAATTCTTTTTATATAACCACTAGAGTAATGAAAATTTCATGTGGATTCCAGAAGGCTTGTAATCATTTCATTTTTCACTAAAAAATGTACAGGACTATCACATACTAGTTCTCCAAGCCAAGTCTTTGCTGACTGAAGTGTTGTAGTCCATGAGGGTCTGAATATCAAAAGTCAGATATTTGGCCCATTTAAGGGGAGGGTGGAAGGTGTTTGCTCTAGAAAAAGTAAAATTGATATTTATCTATAAAATACCTTTTGAAGAGGTGAGTTGATTTTTAGAGACTACTGTGAACCTTTAGCTGGCTATTTGGATTTATGTAAATATATCTGAACTGTGGAGACACTTAGATTGAATAAGTGGGTTTCTATAAGGAACCTTTTTAAAAGCTTCCTAAGTTTTAGAATGAAAAATACATATGCTAGGGAGAATCCAATGAGTATTCAGGAGACTAATCTTATGTCAGAACTTACCCTTCCGTCTTTCGCCTTCTAGTTTCTGCCACACTGCACCTACTCAAAAGAGTGAAGAGCACAATCAACCCACCAGCTGAAATAGTAATTCACTTCCAAATTTCAGCTAATATCAGACTGTGACTAGAATTCCTGTAACACATGGACCTGAAGAACCACAAAAAAACAAACACTTTGATTTAGGAACTGATCACTATTTACTGAACCATTCCATGCACTGGACAAGCTGGTAACAGGAACGTGCAGCTGGTTGTACATGTTTTCCAAAGGCTCAGCTTGCTTTGGATGGTTTTTCAGGCAATACCTTTTTTTAGTTGTTAAGGCTCAGATTCTTTAATCAGCACAGGTCTGGAAGGAGTTTGATCTTGAATTAGCACATAGCCATCAGTCTGAAACAGTGTTGGGGACCTAGAAAAACATCTAATTGACAAACAAAGATTTCACTTACAAGCACAAATTCGTCTACGGCCATACCACCCTGAACGCGCCCGATCTCATCTGATCTCGGAAGCTAAGCAGGGTCGGGCCTGGTTAGTACTTGGATGGGAGACTTATAAGCACAAATTCCATAATTTTTGTAAGGTTATTGCTTATATATCTCAGTTGTATCCATTGATCACATCAGTGTCTTAGGACTCAAAGGTATATGGCATAGGCTAGGAATAGAGAGCAGAAAAAAAAATCACAGCTCACTGAGAAAGAGGTCAAAAATTCCTGGTAAGTGAAGAGGATGATTGACGATATTGCAGTAACTGATCCACCATCTTTCATTAGTGATGCCCTCTTTTCTACCTAATGATCATGAGTACCAGAATGTAAATCAGTTTTGAAAGGATCAAGCTAAAGGCCTAAGGAACCTAAATTCCATGAATTTAGAAGAAGCGATTTTTTTGAGATTTTTAAATATCTAGCATCGGTTTTGCATGTTACACAGTTTTTTAAAAAAATGACATCACCAGCAAATTTTCAGATTTATCACAAAGTACTAAGATAGTCTCTTTGCACTAATAATTTCTAATTATCTCATTACAGGCTTCCTTTCTCTCTGACCAGCCTGAGCCTTACCTGCCATTTCTTTCACGCTTCATTGAAACACAGATGTTTGCCACCTTTATTGATAATAAAATTATGTCTCAGTGGGAAGAGAAGGATTCTTTGCTTCGGGTCTTTGACTCTCGGATTGAGAAGATGAGACTGTATAATGTAAGGGCACCCACCTTGAGGACATCTATTTATCAGAAATGCAGCACTTTAAAAGAAGCAGGTACATTTGTCATGCCTTTTAAAATTAAAATCCATGATTGTTTCTTTTTACACATTGTTGGCCTTATAAACCAAAAATTAGTTTTCAGTTTTAGACTTCATGGCTAACCCTTTATACTGTATCAGGTGCTTTCTGTAGTTTTGTTTCCTTCTGTTTCTGTGAGTTAATATCCATTCCATTCCTATGTGACATTCCTCTGCCCTTAGAAGAGAAAAAACAGGGGTGCGTGGATGGCTTAGATAGGCGTCCGACTCTTGATTTCAGCTTAGGTCATGATCTTAGGTTCTTGAGATCGAACCTCATGTCTGGCTCCATGCTGGTCGTGGAGATTCTTTCTCTCAAGATTCTTTCTCTCTCCCTCTGTTCTTCACCCTCCAAAAAAGAAAAAAGAAAGGAAGAAGGGGGGAGAAACAGTAACAAATTGAATGGAATGTAACCATAAGGTTGCTGTGAATTTTGTCTTACTCTCTTTTATTGCCTTAATTGAAAAAATTTAAATTTTTCTTGCTACTTATGTTGCCTTTTTACTTCTCACTTCTTTTCTCTTCATTAAAGGAAGGATAAGTATTAATTTAAAGTAATAAATCTGAGATGTGGCCTAATTTACTTAACAGTATATTTGCTTTTTAGTGGTGCCATTAATTTTTAATAGTTTCACTTATAGAAATTAAATCTCTGGATTCCTGTATTCAAATTAGAGTTTTTCCAACTCTGACATAGTTTTTCCCTTAGAGGATCATGAGTCTTGACCAGTCTTATCTGGCAGTAATATATATAGTTCATTAAATAAATAATCATAGTAATAGCCAGTATTTACCGAGTACTTACTATGTGCCAAACATCGTATCACATGTTTTACATGCATTTTGCATTTTATTTTAACAATGGGGGAGTATAGGCACATTTACTTCCTGTCTTATTTGTGTCCTCATTTTACAGTTGAGAAAGCTGAGGGGTTAGGTAACATGCTTCTGATTGCATAGCTAGTGATTGACAAGCATGATTTGAATGCAGATTTGACCAATTCTTGCACCTGAAGCCTTAATACCACATTAAACATTAAATTAAATGTATTTAGTAAAGAAACATGTGAAGTAGGATGCCTGGGTGGCTCAGTCGATTAAGTGTCTGCCTTCAGCTCAGATCATAATGCCAGGGTCCTGGGATGGAGTCCCACATAGAGCTCTTTGCTCAGCGGGGAGCCTGCTTCTCCCTTTGCCTGCTGCTCCCCTGCTTGTGCTCTAACAAGTAAGTAAATAAAATCTTTTTTTAAAAAATCTGAAGTGTACCAGTCCACCCAATTTTATTGTTTACACCTTGTTCTTAACACTTTCTTTGCCAGAAAAACTGATACCCATCACCTGAGTGCCCCCCCCCCTTTTTTTTCATTGTTTTCACCTTTCTAATACAGAAGGTATTTGAGCAAGTTTTCCTCTGGAGGGAAGAAGAGGCAGGAAAGAGTTTCTTGCTCTGTTTCCATGCTTGCCTTTCTCACTTTATTTAAATAGATTAGTCGCAGGAGTGGTGATGCTGTAGTTATAACATATTCAAGGAAAGAATATGTAAATGATGTCTTTATATAGTCTTAAAAGGTCTCTTTGATATCTCACTGAAACATCATACTGTTGTATTCCTACATACGAGGGTAGATCTTGGAGCCCCTTCAGGAAGTGGCAGTTACCTCTGTGTTTCTGGAAAGTGAGGAAGTGGAATGAATGAAATTGTCTATGCCTATTCAGAGAATAGTAGGACTTTCAGTGCTTTAATAGCCATATGAATAAGATAATGCTTTGTTAAGAAAATTTCATTCCTCCCTTCCTGACAATTTTTTTAATGGAGCTAAACACTGATTCCTTTATTTGTGTGCTTCACGAAAATCTTTTCAGTTAAAATAGATTTTCTGTCAGCTTCTCAAAAAGTTTGACATTCCCACTGTCATCACAGAAATTATATAATACTCTTGAAAATATACCATTATAGGTTTAACATATGAAAATGAGATTAAGCTAAAGTTTAGTCTCCCAGGAACCTAATTTATCAAAGACTTTTTTTTCTTTCTTTCTTTCTTTTTTTTTTTTTTTTTTTTTTTTTTTTTCAGTAAAAGGCAGCTGGCTGTAACTGTGTCTATCTCCCATAAATGGTGCAGTTATTTCTTTCATTAGGTAAAATTATCCTCTTCCCACCCACCCCCCTGCAACAAAAACTATAGAGATTGGCATTTTATTGTTTTGTATTGATTTTTATTGTTTTTTTGTCCTTGGTTATTTTTGCTTTTATTTTTGTTTTGCCTCTAACTAAAAAAAAATTTTGATTTGCAGGTGAACTCTTTAGGCAGAAGCTATCTGCTGTTGATACTGTGGCACCAGAACCTCATGATTTTTGTGCAGAAAGACAAGTTGATAGTAATGCAGAGTTTTTCTTTTTTTCTTACCAATCACATAAATGAGTATTGGCACAAACCCTTGAAAATCTAACAGGCCCATGACCTCTTAAAGCAGGCATTTAATAATTTCTGAATATTCAGTATTCACTGGTGGTATAATTACTGAAAAGTAACATTGCATTATGCTTGCTATGGCAATCTTCAGTATAAACCCCAGAGTAACTTACTGTGAATCATGCTTTTTGTTTTTAAAAAGCTTCCTGACTAAAGAAGAATAATTCAGTATCAGATGGATTTCTCTGTCATTTTAAATCCAGCAGAAAAAACTGAAGCTACTTTTTTCCCCCTTTCATAAGAATAGAAGCATTCATTGGCAGAGATGGAATTTTGTAGTATTTCATGGAACATAAAATTGGCAGGGACTTCAGACAATTCTATGCCATGAATCTAAGCTTTATTTTGCCTGAACCATCTGTTAATTGTTTTATAAATATTAGGAAGCACGGAGACTATAGATAGGGTTGTGGAGAGCCAGAGGACATCATTGAAAATTAAATACCATTTCACATTAAAACATGGCATTCTTTCACCCAACATAGACCATATAGACTATGTTTTAAGAGAAGTTGCAAGTTACACATTAAAAATAAAATGAAATTGAAGAAGTTTTTGAATAAATTCATGTGAATTATAAAGGAAAAAGTAGGGAAGTTTGAAGTAGGTATCTAGTATTGTGAAGTTTAAGCCGTATAGGGTAATAGTAACATCTGCAAAAACATCCCTTAATGCTGTCATCAAGCATGAGGAACTGGCTTAGGTGAAGCATGAATCTCACAGAAGATGGTATTAAGCATGTTCATTTGAGTGTGGAATATGTCATGGACGGACCCCTCTCCACTCAAAAAAAAAAGTTTTAAGACTATATATAGGGAATAACCAGCAGCACTCAATCTGCTGATATTGAAGTGGGCAAAATAAACTGGTTCCATGAAATACTTATAAAAATACCTCTTGGGGCGCCTGGGTGGCTCAGTGGGTTAAAGCCTCTGCCTTCGGCTCAGGTCATGATCCCAGGGTCCTGGGATCGAGCCCCGCATTGGGCTCTCTGCTCAGCAGGGAGCCTGTTTGCCCCTCTCTCTCTGTCTGCCTCTCTGCCTACTTGTGATCTCTGTCAAATAAATAAATTAAATCTTTAAAAAAAAAAATACCTCTTTACTTCTTTTAAATCCCAAGATTAGCAGTTCCCAGAGTGTGTTCTGTTTATGACACCATGACAATTACTGCTTGTTCTCCCCTTTTAGTAATCTGTAGGCAAAGGATTAAAGACCTAGTCTTGCTTCATAAATATATTTTCTCTTGAAAACTCAATTCATAAAACCATTTAAGATCAGATTTTTCTACCACAGAAATAGTTCACTCTTTCTTGGATCTTTGAGATATCCTCCCAACTTTAAATGGTTTTAAATAGAAATGTTAGTAATTCCTGTCTTTTAACTTCAGCCTAATTTATTCTTCAAAAGTCAGTTTCTTATCCTCTGGACATTTTCTAAATGCCTGCTTATTTTACAGTTCTCTGCATTACCCCTCTTGATCTAATAAACACTCCTAAATGACCCCTACTAATGAGAATGTGACTGTTGCTAAAAGTGAAATAATAAACTTTACACCATTTCTTGTTTTTACAAATGGAGAACTATGGATATTTAATGGGTCTTTGTACAAAGAAGTAAAGTAATATAAAGCTACTGTGCTTGCTTTTCCTTCCCTGTCTTCTAGTTCAAGGCTAACATTTTGTTTGCCATCATTTTCTTAAATGTACTTAGAACCATATTTTCATTAAGAAAATATTTTTCTTAAATATTAACCATTGAAATATTGAAGTATTAAAATACTGAATATCCCACTTAAGGGAAACTTGTTTCAGTCTATAGATTTTTAACCCTGCTGCCCTGCTTTTGACAGAGGCAGCACATACCATGAAAATTAGTCATCTAGTAGTCACTTAAAATTAACCTTTTTATACTTAACATTACACTGATTCTCAAGAGCTTTTATAAAAATCTATTTTAGAATGTCAGAAAGATTGAATTCTTTGGTGCATGACTGGAGGAAGCACTGTTTTAAGGTTTAGCCAATGAAATGCCTCTAATTTGTTATAAATTTAATTTATAGCCCAATCAATTGAGCAGCGACTAATGAAAATGGATCACACTGCAATCCACCCACATCTGCTTGATATGAAAATTGGTCAAGGCAAATATGAGCAAGGGTTCTTTCCAAAGTTACAGTCTGATGTCTTGGCAACAGGACCAACTAATAACAAGTAAGCAAGCACTTTCTTGACTTGAGCAGTGGGTTGAAGGGGTAAGTGAAGGGTGCAGTGCTGTGCAGCTCTAATGGGGCATTTTAATCATTAAATATCTTATCAATCTGATCACTTTTTTCAAAGGCTAAATCAATCCATTTGGAATATGAGTATTTGACTTTTAATTCCATCATGTAAAAAATCCAAAGACTATAGATTTTTTTTTTCCCTTTTAATGTAATGTATACTTGAGGATAGTTTCACTTTAAATGACTATTTAAATATGCTAATATTGTCTAATGGAATTTTAAAAATTATATTTTCACTGCCTGTATTAGTTTCCTAGGACTGCTATACAAAGTACTACAAGTTTGGCAGCTTTTAAAACAACAGAAATTTATTCTTTCACAATTCTGGAAGCTGGAAGTCCAAAATTGAGATGTTGGCTGGGCCATTCTCCCTCCAAGACCTCTAAGAGCCTTACTTGCTTCTTCAACTTGTGCTGGCCTCAGGGATTCCTTGACTTCTAATAGTGCTAATTCCAGCATCTGTCTCTGTCTTCATATCCCTCTATATCTGAGACCAAATTTCCTTTTTCTTATGATGACATCAGTCTTTTTGGCTTAGGGCCCACCCTAGTGACTTCATCTTATCTTGATTACATGTGCAAAGGCCCTGTTACCAAATAAGGTAACGTTCATAGGTATTGAGTTTAAGATTTCAACATATCATGAGGGGAGAGTGTGTGAGGAGGGACACATTTCAACCCATAACACCACCTTTGTACTTTTTAAGTATCAAGTTCAAAAATTACAAAACAGTCAAAAATAAAGATAAATCCTATCATTCTTTATGGTAGATGATTCCATTCAGAAAATATCTGAATATGATTAGAATTGAAAAGAGTTCTTTGGGTTTAAGGGAATTCTTGATTTTGAGTGAATACAGTATTTTATTAATGAGGAATAAAAGAGGATTTTACAAGAAAGGACACGAAGGTATTAAAAGGAAACACAGTTAAGTTGCAAAGAAAGAGCTTAGAATCAGAAATCAATAATTCTGGAATTTAGTTCATTCTTAACCGCTAACCAGGAACCTTGGACAGGTTGGAATCATTTGCCCCTTTCTCACCTGAAAATATTCTTTTAATATTCTGCAACACCTATCACCTTACAAAAGTGGCTCAGAGGTGGAAAGGAAAAAGCCAGGCTATGGCAAAGAAAACTGAGATAAAAGATTGGGTACACAAGATGAAAGTGGCATTGAGGTACCTGAATTTTCAGAAAGTAAGTAGAGAATCAGTGAGGATAAAAAGGAGGTAGAATGATGTCTTGACCTAAAAGGCCCATACTAAATAAGTAATGGGAAGGTTCTTAAAAGATGGTTTAAAAGTATGATGTTTCTATTTTCTAGATGTGGAGTTGGTTTGATTTGTTGTTGATTCTCCAGTTCTTTAAGGTGTTAGAGACAGCTGGTGTATTCTGGATTTTTCAATTTTTTTGAGGGAGGCTTGGATGGCTATGTATTTCCCCCTTAGAACCGCCTTTGCTGTATCCCATAGGTTTTGGACCAAAGTGTCTTCATTCTCATTGGTTTCCATGAATTGTTTAAGTTCATCTTTGATCTCCTGGTTGATCCAAGCATTCTTAAGCAAGGTGGTCTTTAGCTTCCAGGTGTTTGAGTTCCTTCTGAACTTTTCCTTGTGATTGAGTTCCAGTTTCAAAGCATTGTGATCTGAGAATATGCAGGGAATAATGTCAGTCTTTTGGTATCGGTTGAGTCCTGCTTTGTGACCCAGTATGTGGTCTATTCTGGAGAAAGTTCCATGTGCACTTGAGAAGAATGAGTATTCTGTTGTTTTAGGGTGGAATGTTCCGTATATGTCGATGAGGTCCATCTGGTCCATGTTTCATTCAATGCTCTTATTTCTTTATTAATTTTCTGCTTTGATGATCTATTTCTGAGAGAGGCGTATTAAGATCTCCTACTATTATTGTATTCATATCAATATGACTCTTTATCTTGATTAATAGTTTTCTTATGTAATTGGGTGCTCCCATATTGGGGGCATAGATATTCACAATTGTTAGATCATCTTGGTGGATAGTCCCTTTAAGAATTATGTAGTGTCCTTCTGTATCTCTGACTACAGTCTTTAGTTTAAAATCTAATTTATCTGATATGAGAATCGCTACCCCAGCCTTCTTTTGAGGCCCATTGGCATGAAAGATGCTTCTCCATCCCTTCACTTTCAGTCTGGGTGTATCCTTAGGTTCAAAATGGGTCTCTTGTAGACAACACATGGATGGGTCCTGTCGTTTTATCCAATCTGCAACCCTGTGTGGTTTTATGGGCGCATTTAGGCCATTCACATTGAGAGTGATTATTGAGAGATAGGTTTTTATTGACATCGTGTTGCCTTTGAAGTCTTTCTGTCTGTAGATTGTTTCTATATTTCTGTTCAATGATATTCTTAGGATTTTTTCTCTTTTATAGGACCCCCCTTAATATTTCCTGCAGTGTCGGCTTGGTGGTTGCATAGTCTTTTAAGGCTTGCCGGTCTTGGAAACTCTTTATCTCTCCATCCATTTTAAATGTCAGTCTTGCTGGATAGAGTATTCTTGGTTGCATGTTCTTCTCATTTAGTACTCTGAATATATTTTGCCAGCCCTTCCTGGCTTGCCAGGTCTCTGTGGAAAGGTCTGACATTATTCTAATGGGCTTTCCTCTGTACGTAAGGAGCTTTTTTGTCCTAGCTGCTTTTAAGAGGGTCTCTCTTGAAACATAATTCCTCATTCTAACGATAAGGTGTCGTGAGGACTTTCGAGAATCTAAAATCTTGGGAGGAAATCTCTCTGCCTCTAGTACATGAACGTTGTTTCCATTCGGGAGATTGGGAAAATTTTCATAGACAACAGTTCTTCCACTATATCTTCTAGACTTCTTTCTTTTTCCTCCCCTTCAGGGATTCCAATGATTCTGACGTTGGAACGTTTCATGGCATCGTTTATTTCCCTGATTCTGTTTTCGTGGCTTCTGAGCTGTTTGTTCCAGGCTTCCTCCTGATCCTTTCTCTCTGTTTGTCCTCCAGATCACTAATTCTATCTTCTGTCTCAGTTACCCTAGCTTTTAGAGAATTTAGATTAGATTGGAATTCATTGAGAGCATTTTGAACAAATAAGATCGATAAACCATTGGCCACACTAATCCAAAAGAAAAGAGAGAAAGCCCAAATTAATAAAATTATGAATGAAAAGGGAGAGATCACAACTAACACCAAGGAAATAGAAACAATCGTCAGAAATTATTACCAACAGTTATATGCCAATAAGCTAAGCAACCTAGATGAAATGGATGCATTCCTGGAAAACTACAAACTCCCAAAATTGAACCAGGAAGAAATTGACAACCTGAATAGACCGATATCTAGTAACGAGATTGAAGCAGTGATCAAAAACCTCCCAAAAAACAAGAGCCCAGGACCTGACGGATTCCCTGGGGAATTCTACCAAACTTTCAAAGAAGAAATAACACCAATTCTCCTGAAGCTGTTCCAAAAAATTGAAGCAGAAGGAAAACTTCCAGACTCTTTTTATGAAGCCAGCATTACCCTGATCCCCAAACCAGGCAAAGACCCTACCAAAAAGGAGAATTTCAGACCAATATCACTGATGAATATGGATGCAAAGATTCTCAACAAGATCCTAGCAAACAGGATCCAGCAGCACATTAAAAAGATTATCCACCATGACCAGGTGGGATTCATCCCTGGGTCGCAAGGTTGGTTCAACATTCGCAAATCAATCAATGTGATAGAACAAATCAATAAGAGAAGAGAGAAGAACCACATGGTCCTCTCAATTGATGCAGAAAAAGTATTTGAGAAAATCCAGCATCCGTTCCTGATGAAAACGCTTCAAAGTATAGGGATAGAGGGAACATTCCTGAACTTCATAAAATCTATCTATGAAAGACCCACAGCAAATATCATCCTCAATGGGAAAAAGCTTGCAGCCTTCCCGTTGAGATCAGGAACACGACAAGGATGCCCACTCTCACCACTCTTGTTCAACATAGTATTAGAAGTTCTAGCAACGGCAATCAGACAACAAAGAGAAATAAAAGGTATCCATATTGGCAAGAAAGAAGTCAAACTCTCTCTCTTTGCAGATGACAGGATTCTTTATATGGAAAACCCCAAAGACTCCACCCCCAAACTACTAGAACTCATACAGCAATTCAGTAACGTGGCAGGATACAAAGTCAATGTACAGAAATCAGTGGCTTTCTTATACACTAACAATGAAAATACAGAAAGGGAAATTAGAGAATCGATTCCATTATTTTCTAGATGAACTGCTAAACTTGCAAATTTTTGGTACTTGCCTCTCTGTTTCCTAAGGTGTTTACCAGGTGTTTTCCTGTTAGTCAGGAAAAAGGAAAACATAGTAAATTATCTATATAATAAGTGATGGTAAGAGTTGGTTTAATGTCACACATGTATGTTTGACAATATTTGTGTATTCTTGTGTTTGTACTGCTAATACCCTATTTTTAATAACCTGAAAGGAATGAATCCCTTACCATTTTTCAGCTGAAGGTGATCCTTTAAATGTTTCTTAAATGTGTTAGAATAATTGATTCATTTAGTTCCAAATGTGAGAAAGCTATAGTGATACGTGTGTATGGATTAAGGAAAACAGTTACAGTACCATTTACATTGCTGCTGCTTTTCCTTTCAGAGTCTAATATTTATCATCATAAATATATACCCCTTAACAGATGTTAGTCAGAAAACTTAGAAATTGGGGCACCTGGGTGGCTCACTCATTAAGTGTCTGCCTTCTACTCAGGTCATGATCTCAGCGTTGTGGGATTTGAGCCCTGCATCCTGCTCTCTGCTCAGCGGGAGGCCTGCTTCTCCCTCTCCCAACCCCCATGCTTCTGTTCCCTCTCTCCCTGTCTCTCTCCCTCTGTCAAATACATAAATATTATTTTAAAAAAAAAACTTAGAAATTTTCATCAGTGCATCAAAGTAATTATTCTTCTTTCCTTTTTTTCTGCTTCCAAATATACCTTTCTTGCCAATGGGGGCTTTTCCATGCCAAGAGGAGGATGGTTATGGAGTTGATCTGCTGATAATAATAGCTAATATTGGGGCGCCTGGGTGGCTCAGTGGATTAAGCTGCTGCCTTCCGCTCAGGTCATGATCTCAGGGTCCTGGGATCGAGCCCCGCATCGGGTTCTCTGCTCCGCGGGGAGCCTGCTTCCTCCTCTCTCTCTGCCTACCTCTCTGCCTACTTGTGATCTCTCTCTCTGTCAAATAAATAAATAAAATCTTTAAAAAAAAAAAAAAAGAAAGTTCTTTTAAAAAAAATAATAATAATAGCTAATATTAAGCTGGTTCTACACAGGCTTCTCTGCTGACTGCTCTGAGTACATTAGCTCCTTTTTCAAACCTGTCCCTATATATAAAACCTATAGTGTTTTACCCATTTTATAAATGAGGTTCAGAGAGATTCAGCAACATGCTCCAAAATCACTAAGATAGCTAGGAAGTGGTGAAACTAAGATTTGAACCTAAGTCTGCTGATTCGGGGGCTCAGGCCCTTAACTGTTAAACCATGTATACATACTGTCTGGCCCAGTTACTTCAAAACGGGTGACAAATGCCTTTTGTTACTTTTGGAGTTAGAAACTGTGTTTTGGTAGCCCCCAAGAAATTTTGAA
The DNA here is from genome assembly GCF_922984935.1 of Meles meles. Classification (NCBI taxonomy): domain Eukaryota; kingdom Metazoa; phylum Chordata; class Mammalia; order Carnivora; family Mustelidae; genus Meles; species Meles meles. The sequence goes on from NC_060072.1 coordinate 64,730,998, forward strand.
TGACCTAAAATATTGAACATAAATGTGTACTATGGGAAAGAGAGATAAGTACCAGAAATTTTGTAATATATAGTTTCACAAGTGATCTGAAAGAAACATCATACATTTAAGCCACCTTTCAAGAACCATAATATGACTTATTTAGTTTGGGCCATTTAGGTCAAAAGGCATAATTCTAATTCTTTTTTATTGCCTTCATTGATCTCTTAAGTGCTTTCTGAAAATTCAGGGCTCAATGACACTTCCGTTCTGTGTATTCAATGTAACAAGATCGTCCACAATGAAAGAGCCCTCGCATACCTCACTTTCTGCCTTAAACTGGACTCTCTTAAAAGGGTTGGTCCCCAAGAAGATAGAATAATTCTCTGAGAAGCAAGAGATTTGTAGACACCATCTTCCCCAGTGAAGAACTACATGAAGCAGTGGTTGAGGTCAAATAGCCTAACCCTGAAGACAGTGACATTATTGTGTGTTGGTAGGAGTCTGAACCTGGGTTACTGGCAAAGGTAGCAGTGGAACTTAGGTCTCCTTACTCCAGGTACTGTGTTCATGATTTCTCATTCATAAAGCCCGGAGGTCTGGAAAATTTTCAGTCAGTATCTGTTTACATATTTGGAAAAGGAGTGCTATGAATTATATCAGTGGAGCTTATGACTCTTGAAGAGATGTTGAACATTACGGGGTTCAGACTTTCCAGGTGATGGTACTGGATATGATGTTCTGTTTTTCAAAATGAGAATTTTCCATCAGAATAGACTAATCAGGGTGGCTCAGTGGGTTAAGCCGCTGCCTTCGGCTCAGGTCATGATCTCGGGGTCCTGGGATTGAGTCCCGCATCAGGCTCTCTGCTCAGCAGGGAGCCTGCTTCCCTCTCTCTCTCTGCCTGCCTCTCTATCTACTTGTGATCTCTCTGTCAAATAAATAAAATCTTTAAAAAAAAAAAAAAGAATAGACTAATCATCAGTTCACTTATTTTTCCTGCATTTGTAAAATACCCTAATTGTTTGAATTATTTCATATTAGTATTTAAGTAGTTTTTATTTCCTTTTAATAATATTAGATTACTCATTCATTCATTTGACAAAAATTTATGGACCCTGACTGTATGTGAGGCAGTGTCCTATTCAGTGGGAGTTTAACAATGAACAAAACAACAAAAATCCCTGCTCTTAAGGAAGAGGAAACAAACTTAATATGTAAAATAAGTAACTTAATAGTGATAAGATTTGTGAAGAAAAATGAAGCAGAAAAGGGAAGTAAGGAGCATTAAGGAGGGAAGATTTCAACTTTAAATTTTACTGCCTTGTTTTCTTGCTTTTAATCTTGTATATAACCCCAAGGTCTCTCATTTCCAGACTGAGACCCAAGTATTACATTTTCAGGTAGATTTTAGTCTGAAAGAAAAAAGATCTAAGAACTCATTGCACAATAAGGAGATGTATAACCATGCTTCTGCAAATGACTGATCAACTATTAGAATTTCATATGCTGCTTACAAAGCCAAAGCAAATAAGCAGTCATTTGTATTTTAGCAAATGTGATCATCTTTGATAAAAAGAGAGATTTTTATAAAAATGAGATTTAATAATGAAAAGAAAAAAGCAATTCCTTAACAAGACCAGGAATTTGTAGACTTCATAGTAACTTTTTTTAATTCTTTTTTATTCATAGTAATTATCTTAAGCAGATGATCATATCCCTGTTTTGAAAATAAAATAGGGCATTTTGTCCCACAGCATGTATAGTGACATGCTTAGTGTATCTGTAAGTTAGTATTTATCCTTTCCTTTACCTAAAGCCTTTTCCACTTTTGCCTGCCAAGGGAATTGTTCTGCCATTTGTATTCTGCTCCTTTTCTTTATTCATTATATAAGTTCATTAGCTGGTATTTCCTGTTTTTACTATTTATTTGAACTACCCTGTCCAGTAACCCTAATTTACTGTCTCTCACTGACCTTTTTTGCTACATAGCTATTTCTAAGGCCTCTAGGTCTTTGTACATTTTATTTATTACTTATAGTTCCCCTTTGTTTATTATATAAATTTATCAGCTGGTGTTTATAATCTGCTTCAAAGTTGTTTAAAAAAGAATTCATTAAAAAATTTTTTTTTAAAAATTCATGACACTGTTGAAGATGGTAAGACAGACTTTATTCAAGGGGGACCATGTAGGGACCACTGTAGTGGGAGAAAGATTGAACTCTATTCCATACACAATGTGGATAAGTAGCAATTTATAATCAAGTAGCAGAGTGGAGAGAAAATTACTAAGAGGAAACATCAGAGGTAAGGGGGAGGATTTTGACTAAACCAATCTAATAAGATTCTTGCTGAAGATAGGCCTGGGTGATAAAGGGCAATAGATGATGTAGAAGCTGATTAGATATGGAGAACAATCATATGTGGAGGTTGGTGGGGTGGGGTGAGGGGATGGTTCCCCCTGAACTGACTTAGCAAGGTTCTTGTTAAAACTGGATTTTATAAGGAAGTGCACAGATGGACCTGGGAGAAGGTTCAGGAGCCTAACTAGAGTTTGATCAAGCAAAGAATCTTTGCCAGTGTCCTAAATAGGCTTTTTTTCTGGATCTTCTTTCTCAGTCACCCTAGTTCTCTTTGTATCTATTTTACAGTCTTACTTTGATCCTTTACTGTTGGGACAGTTCCAGGGATTCTGTTTCAAAGATCTATCACTAGGACTTTGTACTTTTTGTCCCAATATAAGCCTATTTTTCTTAACTATTTTAAGAGGGACTACCTTTCTTGCTATCATTTTTACCATAATTATTCAGTGTTCCTCTAAGTAGCAGACTGAAATGAGATGATTCAGAAACTTGAAACCAAAGGCATGCATAAATTATTTTAAGCAACAAAAGAACCCACATTCTCAGTTCAAGCTTTTTGTAAATTACTTACTTTATTAAATAAAAAATTAAAAATAACTGGCAGTAATACAGTATGACTTTTTCTGAGTGGCAAAAGCATAAATTCATTTTTTAAGTTGTATATAGCTCTGTGCTGGCAAGGATATATTCAAGAATGGATATTCTTAGAAAAGTGTAATGAATACATAGTCATGGGGCTAATAAGTCAAGATTTGAAAATTTTTTTGAAATAATTTGATATAAAATAATATATGCTCATTAGAAAATTTAGAATATTTGAAAGTGTTAGGGTAAATTTTAAAACACTCATAATGCCATCACCATGAGATGTTAACATTTGCTGTTAGACCTTCCATTGCATGGATCCTAGTGTTCATGTCCACACTTTTTTAAAACAAAATTAATATGTTATTTATACAGTGTTTATCTTGTTTTCTCATTCATTAGTGTACCATGAATGTTCTCCCAAATTAATATTCCTAGCAACTTAATTTTTTTAATGACTGTGTGATATTTCATAATGTAGAGTACACTCCCTACTCTTGAACATTTAGGTTGTTTTGAGCACATTTACTTGATTCTGAGTAACCATTGGTTGTGAGATCTGCTGCTAACTCAAAAGCTTTTTGGAAATATTATACTTTAAACATCATATGGAATAGAGACCCATCCTAATATCAGGAACATTTAGAAGCCAAATGTGAGTCTTGGAATAAAGGAAACATAATTTGTTATTACATACATGCTGTGAGGAATGTTTGTAAACTTAAATCTTGAGCTGCATCTCTGATTATTTATTTGGAGTATGTTTATAGAAGGGCCAGGTCATGTACAGACAGCCAGTAAAACAGCTTACAGGGGCTCCTGCGTGGCTCAGTCAGTTAAGCATCCAACTGTTGGTTTTGGCTCAGGTCTTGATCTCTGGGTCCTGAGATCGAGCCCCACAATGGGCTCCTTACTCAGCACAGAGTCTGCTTGAAATTCTCTCTTTGCCTCTGCCCATCCCGCTCGTGCTCTCTCCCACTCCCTTTCTCTAAAGTAAATAAATAAATAAACCTTAAAAAAAAAAAAACAGCTGACAGACAAGATATCAGCCCTTTAAGAGTTTATAGTAGAATTTTGTAGAAAATAGAGGTAAGTGCTTATAATACACTGTGGCTGGTAATAAAATTGAGGAGTTTAAGAGGAATAGACAGTTTAGATTTGGAGGAATCAATGAACACTTTCTGTGTGGCATTGAAGCTGTCTGAAAGATGAATAGAAGTCAGGGGGAAACTTCATGAAGTTTCAGAAAAACTGAAGATCCAAAGGTAAATAAGTGGAGGCCTTACATGTCATGTTTTCTTTTTAAGAATTTTTTCATAAGAAGAGTGAAAAAAGAAACTGTAGAGGGTCGAGAGAGACCAGCATGCTTATAAGCTGAAGGGAAATACTCAGTTGAGGGAGAAAAATTGGAGATACAGAAAAAGATTACTTAGTGCAGCAGGTTGAAGAAGTCAAGAGAGAATTGGTCAGGGAGTTTCTTCTAGGTGACAGAATTGGTTTTGAGCCATAGCTGATATATTTTATACTTTGGGATTAAAAGAAAGATGAAGGGTCTGTGTATACATCATGTCAGTAGAGGGCAGGAAGAAGGAGTCAAGGGTGGGTTATTAGTTGAGGGGAGGCACTTGAGGATAAAACAAAAGGTTTGAAATGGTTTTTGAGGGGAGTGAGAGAGAGTTGAAGGGCAGTAAAGTGATTCATGAGGAGTCATGACAGAAATCAGGAACTAATCCACATATATAGGAGAATAGAGAAGTAAGAGGATGGTATTCACCCAGGATTTGGGGCTCTGTTGGACAGTAAAGTGGGAAGGAGAGGAGGAGATAGTGTGTATTTTTTTAACCTCAGTTTTTAAAAAGTATTGATTGTAGTGATGGTTACATGTCTCAGAATATAATAAAAACAACTAAATTATATACTTTAAATGGGTGAACTATATGGTATTCAGTTGTATTACAATAAACCTTTCTGTATTTAAAGAATTGATTGAAAAATAAGTAGTTTTTTGTCTTGTATGTTTGTTTCGGTTTTGTTTTAACCTGTACCTTCTTGGGTGTGGCTCTTTTCCCAGTCGCTGGGTAAGTCGGAGTGCCACTACACAGCGCAGGAAAGACCGCCTTCGCCAACACTCGGAGCACATCGGATTGGACAACGACCTGCGGGAGGTATGTGGGCTGCCTTCCCAGGATACCTTATTCAGTCCAGCAGTTGCCGCTGTGCGGGTTCTTCCGCGTTCTTTTATAAAATGGCTCAGTTTTATTTTAAAATCGTAATCTTTTTGTACTGACATACAGCAGAAGACACCTCTTTTTTACCCATTTTTGTAATTTTAATACATCTAAAACCAGGCTTTAAAACAAATCTCCCTGTATACCACATCAAGTAAAAGCTAAGTTTAAGAGAAATTTTCGGTCAGTATGTCTCCTCTAGAGAAAAAAATATACAAAAACAGATTTTTTTAAGTTTCAAGCATAATTGAAACTTAGTATAATTAAAGATGTATTTGTGCTTTATCCTTGGCTTGCTGACACCATTTTTTAAAGTGTTTAGAAATTATTTTTGAACTAAGATCCTTATGCTTTATTTGTAGTACTTGAAAATAAAACCATAATTATACATTTGAATAATTTTAAGTATGTTTTGACTATTGTGATCAAAGAAAAATGCAATCAGAAGATCTGTTAACTATTTTCTAAACTGAGGTGTGTAGAAATAAAACAGAAAACATCATCCCAAATATATATTGCTTTTTTGCTGAAATGTTCATACATGTATGATTTTAAACATTTTCTTAAAAACCGAAGCATAATTTGTCTAGTGCTTTTCTTTGTGCTACCATATTTTTTTCTCTCCCCTTTTGCTGTGACTTTTTCATATGCATGCATGTTTTGCTTGTCTCTTTCTCTCTATCCTTTTCTTTTTTGCTTTTCTGTCATTGGCACTTCTCCATCCTGTTAGCCTTCCGGGGAACTTATGGTCTGTCAGAACTCCATGGCATTCTGGGAGTGGGATCAGGGTCCACCTCCTCCTGCACGACTTCCTAAAAAATCCTTCTCTGAGTGCTGCCTGGTATGTTCTTTGCCTGAAAGTGCTTTGCAGGTGTTCCTGAATCTTATCTTTGGTGTTCCTTGAATTATCCACATGCGTGTGTGCACATAGCTGTAGAACGCCTCACATCACCTTGTGGCGTGAACTGTCAGCCTCTCCATTTTGCTCTCTACTTCCTTTTGTGTTTGTTACCTGTTCCTGGTGGTGTGTGCTAACAGGAGTACTTCTATACTGTTGGCAGGTAAAATTGATCACTTGAATTCCTAACTAGTGGTATTTTGAAAGGGGAGGGCGTGTAGAGGGGCCAGAGATGCAGCACATTGTTGTTCTTTCAAAGGAGAAATATATTAAATGGTCAGACTCCCTTTTATTTAACCATTTTGCAGAAATAAATAATTCATTTGAGCAGCTTTTCTTTTCTTTTCTTGCTGGGTTTTATCTCCGTGTTTTGATAAACCCTTCCTGATCTGTTCTTTGGGGGGTTTTTTGTTGTTGTTTTGTTTTGGGGGTTTTTTATTGTTTTTAGTTTGAAATTTATTTCCTTTGTTCGTGGTCTGTATTTTATGTGGTCAGAAAATCAGGTCATCAGTTTAGGATCTTAGTTCTAAGAGAAACCTTTGCGGTCATCTTGTCTAACATGACATGAAGTCCAAGAGACTTGCCCAAAGTCAAATGGACACGCAAAGGCAGAGCTGGGCCTATAGCCCAGGACTGCTGATAGCCAGAATGGTACTCTTCCCAGTACCCGTGTATACCAGATTACACACAACAGCTACTCACCTGAGGGCAAGAGTAACTTAAGACTCCTGGTTTGTTGTTTTTGGCTTTAACAGAAATGAAAAAGAGCATGGTAGAAATCTCAGAAATCTGGGGTCACTTCCTTCTAGTAGTGAAATGGACTTTCTTACAAAAACATTCCCTGTGAAAGGTTTCTCTTCTACATTTTTTACCTTAAAATACACCTTTTCCTCCAGCTGCCCCAAAGAAAATTACATTTTTATCATCACTTGTTTACTGTAAAGGCAAGTGTTCTATTTTTTGCAATATACAGAGGCAACATCACTTCTTAATGTGAGGAAGGGGCTCATATCCTTTGTGTGTATGTGCAAAGAATGTTGCTCATTCCATGGCTTCAGCAGAGCTGCTCTCAGGAGACATGGCCCTGTGGAGTTTGCTGTTGGCTAATAATTATATGTGATCTGCTATGTGCTTAGTAAATATGGCCAGTCAGAGGATAGCCCTATTCTGGCTTGTTTTCATTTATAAAATAGAACCATAAACTTTAACAGTGCTTAAATTACTTATCTAGTTATGGACTTAAATGTCTAATTATTCATATATTTCAGGAAAAAAGAGAAATACCAACACCTGTTCCTAGCCTCTTGCCTGTGTTTCTTACTCTTCTTCTAGCCATTGTGTTTCTTCCTCAGCTAAATTGGATCCTTACCTCTTCTTGAGATCTGAGTCCTAGTAGCTCTCTCTGCGTTTGCACAAGTCCGAAGGTTGAGGAACTAAGTCAGGGGAGAAATAACCCCTTCAACATTTGAAAGTTAACATTTGTTTTTAATATTTGTACCACCTTAAATGTTAGGAAATGTAAGTGTTACAATTCTCAAATAGGATCTCTGCCTCATATCTCAGCTTGGTTTTTCTGAAACTTTTCATTCCTTGCTTTTTATTTATTCAAAAACTAACTTTCAGGATGTTTTGATAGACCTTATGTAATAAGGTAATAAACGTAATTTCCCCAGGATGATAGTTGTCTTTCATTCTCATCTCAATTTTCCCTGTTTATTGGACCCTCTAAAAGAGATTTAAGCAGAAAGATGTATACACAAATATTATGGAAACTAAATTCTTAAAGCTTTCCTTTTTTAAAAATCTGTCCTTAAAATGATTGCATTGGAAGTCAAGCAGAGAGAGTCAAGTATCATATGGTTTCACTTATTTGTGGAGCATAACAAATAACATGGAGGACATGGGGAGATGGAGAGAGGAAGGGAGTTGAGGGAAATTGGAAGGGGAGATGAACCATGAGAGACTATGGACTCTGAAAAACAACCTGAGGGTCTTTGAAGGGGTGGGAGGTGGGAGGTTGGGGAACCAGGTGGTGGGTAATAGGGAGGGCACGTATTGCATGGAGCACTGGGTGTGGTGCAAAAACAATGAATACTGTTACGTTGAAAATAAATTTTTAAAAAATTATATATATATATATCCCCCTATATTTATTACAGCTTATTTACAATAGCCAGATTATGGAAGCAATCCAAGTGTACATTCATAGATGGATGGATAAAGAAGATGTGATATAGGGGCACCTGGGGTGGCTCAGTAGGTTGGAGCCTCTGCCTTCAATTCAGCTCAGGTCATGATCCCAGGGTCCTGGGATCGAGCCCCACATCGGGTTCTCTGCTCAGCAGGGAGCCTGCTCAGAGAGCCTGCTTCCCCCTCTCTCTCTGCCTGCCTCTCTGCCTACTTGTGTTCTCTGTCAAATAAGTAAATAAAATCTTAAAAAAAAAAAAAATGATTGCATTGGAAAGGAAACAGATTATTTTGTTTATGTAGTAGCAGGTAAACTGATCAGTTGAATCCCTAATCAGTGGGATTTTTTAGAAATTTATACAAGATTTAGGAGATTATTTTTCTTCCAAAGAGGAAATATTGTAAATGCACAAACTCCCTTTTATTTAAAGAATGTAAAGGATTTTACACATCTTCCCTTGTAATATCAAATTCTTCCCTTAAGATAGTAAAGATAGATTTCACATATGTGCCTGTGGGAGGATGTGCTGGCTCACAATCTCTCTCTCCCCTCAACAAACTGCTAGTTTTACTATATAACTTAGAGTAGTTATTCTTTAACTATGGCCCTAAGACACCTGGGCTTCTTGGAAATTCTGCCCTGTGGTCCTGATGCAAACATAAAGCATCTGGATGAGCTTTGCGGGTAGCACAGAAAGAAGAAATATAACAAGTGTCCTATGGTAATCACCTGTAGTGATTTTTTTTTTCCTGGACATTCACTTACTAAAGCTCAGGAGCAGTGCACTGGGTTTCTGAGTTTCTGGGTTTCTCTCTGAGCCATCACTATCTCTGAAAGTAATATAATGTCCCCACTTTCTCTCAATTGTGGAACAAGGCAAGGGAGGGAATGTAGCAAACATGTTCAGAGTGAGTTCACAGTCTTTCTTGTGAGGTAGGGGGGCGTGTTTTATGCCCGTTTTACAAAGAAACAAATATGCCTGAGTTTATAAAATTAGTTGCAGCCAGATTCTAGAGCTCCTGATTTTACTGTTGTGACTTGACTAGAGCAGAGGGTTGGTTCAGAGAGTGTTGTCTAAGAGGCTAGAAGTATGCTAAGTCTCTTTATCTGTGGGGAGAGGAGGAAATCACTGATCTGAGAATCGCTGGGTTCTTGAAGAAACTTTGGAATCCAGAAACCTAAATTTTTTTCATCCCTATTATGATCCTGACTAATCACAGCCTTGGGTACTCCCAATAAAATTATTAAACTAGGTGAGCTCTATCTTGTTATGAATGTTTTAACCTGACACGATTTCTGTTGCCCTCATTTTCACAGGAGTTAACAATGGCGGGGGTGGGGCGGGGGCGTGCTGCGGGGAGGGGGGGCGCGTACGAATGTCCTCTGCCTGTTGGTGGCGCTAAAACTTGAATTGCTATTGCATGAGTACATTTACAGCCTTTTCTGCATTTTGTTTTTCCTCACTTTTTTGTGTAATGTTAAGAAAGAAGACTATCTGATATTTATGTATTAAAAATGCTCTTTAATTTTTAGAAGTATATGCAAGAGGCACGAAGTTTAGGAAAAAACCTGAGGCAACCCAAATTGTCAGACCTCTCTCCTGCAGTGATTGCACAAACCAACTGCAAATTTGTAGAAGGCTTATTAAAAGAATGTAGAATGAAGGTACGTATTATTCACTGATGTGATACAGTATGCACTCAACTTCCACTTGGGCTGGTAGATTTCCTAGGAGAAAACTTTTACTGGGGCATAAAGCTAACGTGCTCTTTACTGAGCTCATGAACTTTCATACGTTCACTGCTGCCCACAGAATCAGTGACCTGGGAGCCCTGCACAGTTTTTCCTCAACGTTTTCAGCCATTGAGCCATGAGCAGAGACAAGCTAAAAGAGGAAAAGAGGAAGGAAATAGAGGCCCAGTTCACTGCCTTCCTCTAAAACATAAACAGATATTAAGCCAGTCAAAAGTTGTAGGGCACTGGCTGGCTGAGTTGGTAGAGCATGAAACTCTTTGGGGTTTTTTTGTTTGTTCGTTTTGTTTTGTTATTTAGAGAGAGAGAGAGTGAGGGGAGGGGCAGAGGGGAAGAATCTTCCAGCAGCCTTCTCACTGAGTGCAGAGCCCAGTGCGGGACTCAATTTCATGACCCTGAGATCGTGACCTAAACTGAAATCAAGAGTTGATACTTAACTGACTGAGCCACCCAGGCACCTGGCACATACAACTCTTAATCTCAGGGTCATGTACTTGAGCCCCATGTTGGATGTGGAGCCTACTTTAAAAAGTGTACAGGACTGTGATCCTTTTATATGAAAGGCAACACATTTTTTTGTATAGAACCTTGTCCATGCCCATACATGTATGTATACCCATAAGGAAAAAGACCTTAGCTGTGCTGTAGGTTTGTGTATATTACACACTAGTCTCTTCTTAGATACCATGTTTATCAAAGATAGTAATACAGATTGACAAAATTCAGACATCATTTTAGCCAGTAATTTTGTTCTTTTATTTGACAGTCATTTCTTGAGTACCTTCTGTGTATTCAATAAATGCACTATTTTCAGCATCAGCATACAGTATAGAGTCAGAGAGACAAGGTCCCCCACCTAAAGGAACTAGATTTTCTCTCACTTTACATTTTATAAGTGCAGCTGAGACTGCTGTAATTTACTTACTTGAAACTGATTTCCATTTCCCTTCCATTTTCTGGTGTATACCCATGAGCAGAGACAAGCTAAAAGAGGAAAAGAGGAAGGAAATAGAGGCCCAGTTCACTCACAATTTAGGGAGTTCTGAAAAAATTTAGAGCTACCTGTTTGTGTTGTGGTTTTTGCCTAAGTGCAATCAAAACTAACTGCAGATATCTTCTCTATGCCTAGATACAGGGGCAGTGGAGGGTTAGTTGTAGCAGGGTGGGATTCAGATTCTCAGTACATTTTCTGGGTATGGTGTAATTCCCCAGTGTTACTCAAGTTAGTAAACTGAAAATTGTCAATCATAAGTGTTTACATGGGGATACTTTAAAATAGTGTTGTGGGGAGGCAAAATACGAATAGGTAGGTAGGTAGGTAGATAAAATAGTATCATAATCTCCCCCTAGTGACCCCCTGTTTATCTGACAAAATACTAAAAGTACATGTGATATTACTGCAGTTAGTTGACCACAGAGATTAAAATGCTTTTCCAAAAGTGATTAAAAGTCTACAATTAGAAGTATATGAAGGGAGGCGCCTGGCTGCTCAGTTGGTAGAGTGTGTGATATTTGATCTTGGGGTTGTGGGTTCAAGCCCCACGTTAGGTATAGAGATTACTTAAAAATAACATCTTCTTTAAAAAAAAGCATAATGGAGGGAAGCCTCTGATCTAGTGGTTGAATTGTTGGTCTTTGGCTTCATTGCGGGGATAACACTTGTGACCACACATAATGCTTTCAGACAAAGCGCATGTTGGTGGAGAAAATGGGACATGAAGCAGTGGAACTGGGCCATGGAGAAGCAAACATAACCGGCTTGGAAGAGAACACCTTGATCGCCAGCCTCTGTGACCTACTGGAAAGGATATGGAGCCACGGCTTGCAGATCAAGCAGGTAATAGTCTCAGGAGGCCCTGGTGATGTGGCTGGTTAGGGACCCTGTCAAGAAGTGTAAGGAGGGGCACCTGGGTGGTTCAATTGGTTGAGCTTCTGACTTTTCAGCTCAGGTCATGATGTCAGGGTCATGAGATCAAGCCATGTGTTGGACTCCATGCTCAGTATGGGGTCTGCTTGAGTTTCTCTCTCCCTCTCCTGCCTCTCTATCCCATCTGTCTATCTGTCTCTCTCAAATAAATAAATAAATAAATCTTTAAAAGAAAGAAACAAAGAAAGAAATGAACAAGGAGAAAAAGAAATAAAAATTAAAGGATATGCTCCTTTATCACACGATGACTAGAAATGCACCATAGGCTTTTTAATTCCAGAAAAAGAAAATAAAACCCATGATTAAGAGGTGGTTTGGGGCTCTTTCCTGGTAAAGGAAAGGATAAAACAGCACATTTCCTGCAGAGAGTATATCCCGTTGAGTCCATTAAGTGTCTGCTTTTGTCGCGGTCCACAAAAAAAATCTGTTAGCCAAAATTAACAGTTCTTTACCATTTTAAGTTATGTAGTTATTCAGGGTGGAAAAAAATCAAATGGTTTCTTTGCTTTTGTCCCTCTTATGTCCTGTTCTGATTTTTTTTTTTTTCTCTTGTGGACATGTTCCTTCTTCCTCCCCTTTTTTCTTTCTTCTCTGGCTCCAGTTTTCTCCCCTCACTGCCATTCCATACATCCAAGCATATTTTGCCTATAGATGTACCCATCTATAGCATTTTGTGCTGCTAGAGCCTTTTAATTCTGTGGTTATTAATGTGGCCAGTGTAGACAGTCCTAATTATATACAACTAAGTAACAGCCCAACTGAAGTCAGAAATCTCCATGCCTGTACTTCTGGCCTTTTGTTCTGCTGCCCTTCCCCAGGCTATTGCTCTTCTTTTCGGTGAGGCAAAGGATGACTCATTTCACACGGAGTGAGTTGCTCAGAATATTACACAGCTAAGAATAGATGATCTCCAAACTTCAGAATGACCATTTTGATGTGAATGGTTTTGATGAGAAATTATTTTTTGATTATTGCTTATAAAATGAAAAACTTTTTATACCTTGTAATTTCAGGGGAAGTCAGCTTTGTGGTCACATTTAATTCAGTTTCAGGACAGAGAAGAGAAGCAAGAGCACCTTGCAGAATCTCCAGGTGAGAGTTTGTTAGATTATTTCTACAGAACTGCCAGCATTAGACCACGTTCCATGTATTTTTCTTTATATAAAATAACCATCTATTTCACAAAAAGTAGTAATGGTGGAAAGCTAGTAGATAAAAAATGTTTTATACTGAATCAGTAATTTGGGAACCCTTTCTAAAATTGTGGATAATTTTAGACATTCAGAAATGTAAAAAAAAAATAATAATACTTAAAAGCCAACCACCAGCTTAAGAAAGCATTGCAAATATGATTGAAGCATACCCTATTTCCATTCCCCTCATTGCAGTACTACCCTAAATGTGATGTTGATTGTTGGAAACCTAGTTTTTAAAGGTATTTACTGAGACATCTAGGAATATGAACTTGATACTGCATTAACCTGAAGTTCCGCTAAACAGAATGTCAAGGTTCTGATGTCCCAAGATATAACTATACTTGTAAAAGTTGAAATCAAGTTTAAAAGCACTCTGTAGTAACCATCTCCTTTGCCCCTTTTTATGTTGAAAAAAATAAACATGCATTGGTGTATGCCCTGAAACTATCTCTAACACTTAGCTGTGTTCATAGAAAATTTAGCTCTTCAAATCATAAGACCATAACCCAGATAGCTTACCCTAATTAGAAAAAATAAATGTCTAGGAAGTAGTAGCCATTTGTAGGGATGAAACATAGGAAAACCAAGCTCACTTAAGTAAGACAGGGAGATGGAAGTATTTGGCTCTTTCACCAAAGATGGCATGCAGAATGTCCAGCTGTTAAGTTGAGCAGCTGCCAGGCAACACCAGTAGCTTCGTGGCTCTGGCTGGTCAAATGTTGGGTGGTTGAGGTGGTTACCAGAGACTCAGCTGTTTGCAGTGCCCTTTTATTAGTCAGTAGGGGGATCAGCAAAACTCTGAAGTCAAGGCTAAGAAGTATCAAACATGTCAAAACCTCATGCCGTCACTTATTTGTGCTGCACCATCAAGTGTTGATGAAGGGCTAGTGAGAATACAGTGAACACACAAAGTATGAACAACAGGCTGAATATTTTACTCATCCTAAGTAGGATTAATGTAAGCCATGTAGCTTTTGAAATCAAATTTACTGTCTGTTAGGAAGAGTGGATTTTATTATAAATATTGCCCTAAACACTTCTGATGATTCAGCCCACAAAGTTAGGATTTTTAAAATATGACAGTATGAAATATAAAAACATTAGCTTAAAAATAAAATTCTTCATTATTGAGAAGCAGTGTGTCTAATTATATAGAAATTAGCAGTTTATTGATTTTTCTGCTTTTAAATCTGGGTGTTTTTTTTTTTTTTTCCAAAAAATACTTCTGTTTACTAACTGTTAAGCATCCTAATTAATGGTAATAAACAGTCTGTATTTTCATATCAAGGAGAAATCCTCTGTGTGCTTAGAAATTCACAGTAGGTTTGAACACTGCTGTTACTATCATTGAGCCAGGATGAGATTTGGGGATAGATCATTACTCTTCCTTCCGAAGCAACACAAAACAGGAGTCAGAGATATTTTAAGGGTTGTGGAAGAAAGGAAAAATTCTGTCTTAACAAGAAGACCATAGCGGATAGATTACCTTAATTTCTTTTAATGGACTTTATTTTTTAGAGCAGTTTTAGGATAGTGGCAAGATTGAGCAGACAGTACAGAGATTTCCCATATACTTCCCCATATATGCATAGCCCCCCTCATATCAAAGTGGTGTACCAAAGTGGTACGTTTCTTATAGTTGATGAACATTGACACATCACCCAGAGCCCATAGTTTACATTAGGGTTCACTCTTGGTATTGTACCTTCTGTGGATTTAAACAAATGTATACTGGTGTGGATTCACCATTATCGTATCAGTGTAGTTTTGCCGCCCTAATAATACTCTCTGTGCTCCACTTATTTATCCATGTCTTTCCCCTAATCGTAATCGTTGGCAGCCCCTGGCCTTTTTACTGTCTCCATAGTTTTGCTATTTCCAGAATGTCGTATAGTTAAGAATCATGTAGTATGTAGCCTTTTCAGATTGGCTTATTTCACTTAGTAACACAGATTTAAATTTCCTCCATGTCTTTCAGACTGTCTTAATTTTGACCCAGTCAAATTTTGACCAAGTCACTGCATCTAGAAGTTCGCAGTCCTATTGCAGAGACAGGATCTCAGAATGCAGTTGATCCTAGAATGAAGACTGTTCTTGACATATTACCCAGAAGTGTCTGCCTTAAAAGTCAAATTCACAGATCCTGAGAGATGGAACTTCTCTATCTTCTTGAGGGGCATAATTCAAACCATAATATGACTACTCTTGCCTACCTCCCATGTCATCCTCCCAACTTTCTGGTTAGCAGATTATTCACAAATCTCTTTCTCCAGCCCTAGTTCCTACACATCCATTTGTGATGTCCAGTGGGATGTCAAACTCACCAAATTTGAAGACAAACTAATTATCTCAGTACCTCTCCCTCCGTCCCTCTTAGGCTTTCTTCTTTCTCTCCACATTATTTAATGGCATCAATACTCTTCTCTCAATCAAGCTTCGAAGCTAGAAAGTCATTTGTAATATAACAGAAAGCCCAGTGGGCATGACATCAGAACACTCTGTCCCTTTTGATGAACGTGTACAACTGGGCGGGTTTCTTGACCTCTTTGAGGCTTGGTTTCTTCATTTGCAACATTAAGATGAACAGATCCAAAGGAAAGTAATGATTCAATGAGATAATTTTTATTAAATCATTTTATTCATATTTAATTGTTTTTGACTCTTGAGTCTTGCTCACTTTCTACATCAAGTCATTAAGTTCTGGGTTTTTTTTCCACTGCATATTTCTCCTCTTTGTTCTCCCTGGCTGCCATGGTCTTAGTTCATCCATAAGCTGGCCCATGAAATAACTTCTAGCTCATCTCCCTTATTTCTCTAGTTAACTAATTTCTTTAGTTAACTAACTAAAAAAGCACTCAGGAGCATAGCATTCTTTAAAGGATCCTTCCTGCCATCCTAGGAGTACTGCAGATTTCTAATTTGTCATTTAAGGCTCTGCCATCTGGCCCTGAATAATCTTATCTTCCTCCATGAGTGTTTGTTGAGCACTTATGTAGTGTGTGGTCTCCACCAGGCCCTGTAGGTATTCCTCCCCACCCCCCGGTAGGTATTCTAAGAAAAGGATATGACTGAGCCTCAAGAGACATACAGTTTAATAGTAACAGAAAGGGGGGCGCCTGGGTGGCTCAGTGGGTTAAGTCGCAGCCTTCAGCTCAAGTCATGATCTCAGGGTCCTGGGATTGAGTCCCACATCGGGCTCTCTGCTCAGCAGGGAGCCTGCTTCCCTTCCTCTCTCTGCCTGCCTCTCTGCCTACTTGTGATCTCTCTCTGTCAAATAAATAAATAAAATCTTTAAAAAAAAATAGTAACAGAAAGGTTAAATTATGCTAAGGTTATATTATGTGTTCAGTTTCACAGGTCCTATTAGAGGGAACAACATCTAACAGTGTACCTTGGGAAGGGAGAATATTTAGGAAAGATTGCACAAAGAGGCAAAACTAAAGCTAAGTTTCATTTTATATTGTTTATTGACAACTAACTTGGAGCCAGGCAGTATTCTTAAGTGCTTTGCATCTATTTGAATAAGGTAGGTATTGCTACTGACCCCAACTTGCAGATGAGAAAACAGACCCTGGAGAGGTTAAATTACTCACCCAAAGTTGTTGAGCTCTTAAGTTCTCTGTAGGGTTTGAGAAAGCCATGTTCTTAACTATTAAGCTAAAGTGCTCTTAATCTAAAATGGCTAAATAGGCTGTAAACAAGGAGAGAGATACAAAAGTGTTAAAGGGTGAGCTACAGACTTCAACCAATCGCATGGAGACATTAAAAGTATATTATCTGGGGGCGCCTAGGTGGCTCAGGTGGTTAAGGGGCTGCCTTCAGCTCAGACCTGGGATCAAGTTACCCATCATAGGACTCCTTGCTCAGCAGGGAGCCTGCTTCTCCCTCTGTCTGCCTGCCTCTCTGGCAAGTAAATAAATAAAATCTTTTAAAAAAGGTTTTTAAAGAAGTACATCATATGTTTAAGAAACATTGATCAGCAAAGAGTGGAGAAAATAGGGCTCCAAAATAGAATGCCCGGAAGATGTTTGGGCCTGTGAGTGCTCTTACTATGGGTGCTGCTGCTCTTTAAATGACAGGCCCCTCTTTTATTAAGCCTCTTGCCTGCTCTCTGCTTCCAGAGGCATGATTGCTTCTTGTTGTCATGTCTCCCTCTAGCCACATTGCTGATTATGGTTTCAGTTTCTTTCACCTGCGCCATGATTTTTTTTTTTTTTTCCTCTTTTCCACCTATTTCTTACCACTGGTGTGGCCCTCTTTCATGCTCTCTAGTCATCTGGAGTGTGGGAGCGTTCTCTACTATTTCACTTTCTCCTCAGAAAGAGAGGTGTGCTTTCATTAACAACACACTTCAATAGTGAAAGTCTCAGACAGGAAGACTAACATAGCACATTCCCCACAAGCCACTGGAACAGTTTCCTTGGTGTCTGTTACCTCCTGGGTATCAAGATAATCAAGATAAAGCCGTGTTTTTGGTGACCCATTGAAAACACCATCCAAAACTGCCATGACAAATAGCCTATTTATCACCACCACCACACCACCTGGTGTGGAAGGCCCTCAAAAAAGAACTGCCTTGGGTGCCTGGGTGGCTCAGATGGTTAAGCGTCTGCCTCTGGCTCAGGTCATGATCCCGGAGTTCCCAGATCACATCCCGCGTTGGGCTCCCTGTTCGACGGGGAGCCTGCTTCTCCTTCTCCCTCTGTTGCTCCCCCTGCTTGTGCTCTCTCTCTCAAATGAATGGATAAAATCTTTAAAAAATTTAAAAAAAAAAAAGAACTGCCTTTAGGTTGGCCTGGCCACAGTCTTTTTGTCCTGGCAGCCCTATCAGTGCTCATTCATACCTGCTAAGTATCAGCCCAGCCACTTTTACCAGGTGCCAAACCACAGGAAACATATAGATCCTAAGACCCCAGAATGTTCAGTGCCAGCTTCACATACCTGTGTGTTTCCGCACTGGACCATAGCCTCTCCAAAGTTGAATGGATCTAAAAACTGAGAAAATGTATGTTTACCATACATTAAAGCCCATAGCTTAAATTCTAATGTTATCAGTGTATTTGCAAAATGTGATGTTGCAACTTCCTTTTCCTTCACAGATAGGAAAATGGAGATAAAGGGCACAGGACTCCACAGCGTCCCATTTAAAGTGAGATGGAGTACTCCCAACTGCAATACATTAGCCAACAAATGATTGCTTAGCTATGGCTGTATAAGGGAACAATCTTTCCTTCTTTTATAAATGTTAACCATTCAAGCTCCAAAGAGAATGACTCACAGACGTTATACTTCTAAATGTCCATTTAGATTACTCACTTTGCATGATACACTGTACTTTGGATTCTGAACTTTGAAGCAGAAACTTACCAGACCAAAGAGTACCAGACTCTTAGATTTTCCATTTTAAACACTCTTTCACAGTGAAGGAAATTATGTGATTGCAGTTCATGAGCCCAGAGATAATTGACATACTTAGTAACTTAATTTATAGACATTACTTTCTTATAGTTACCCGGAGCTATTAGAATGAGTAAGTTTAGAAAATGACTGATCCTCATGGCCAGACTTTGCACACATTGCATTATTTGCTAAATGGGCTTTTATGACTCATTTTAAATTTGCAAATGCAGCCTCAGATTAATTAGAGAGAAAATAGCTTTTACTGTATTAGTAAAGGAGCAATGTTCAGATGGGAAAAATTGAGCTTAGTTCTTATCAAAGTAAATTGAAAATATAAAATAAATTTATTTATAGAATGTGAACCATATAGATTTTTTTGTCCTTGCTATTATTTTTCTAATACTTTGCTGATTTTTTTTTTTTACATAGTTGCCCTTGGACCAGAAAGAAGAAAATCTGACTCAGGAGTTATGTTGCCAACACTCAGGGTCTCTCTTATTCAAGACATGAGGTATATATGCTAGCATTTGATGATAACTGTCAAATATGGCTTTCATTGCATTACTCAAATGATTATGGCTATGTGTATTTTTTGCTTATGTATTCTGAGGAAAACATTTTTTATAAACTTGCTTATTTTCCTTTTATACTATTATTTTTCTCCTGAAATTAAATTCAAAGGGAAAATGCAACTGAGAAGAGTTTTAAAGTAGCTCAATTATTTTCTAAGTTCTTTGTTCAGTTTTTAAAACCTCCTTAAATACCTGCTGCCACAGACACAGACAAAAAAAATAATGACAAGTTACTTGGCAGAGAAACTGCTCTTAAGTAAGTTTAATTTGAAGCAAATGCAAATCTGAGAATTATCAGCTGCAGTTACTGGTCTTAGAAATCATTAGAAAGCATTGAGATATCTAAAATAGCTTTACTGGGGCACCTGGGTGGCTCAGTGGGTTAAAGCCTCTGCCTTCGGCTCAGGTCATGATCCCAGGGTCCTTGGATAGAGCCCCACATCGGGCTCTCCACTCAGTGGGGAGCCTGCTTCCTCCTCTCTCTGCCTGCCTCTCTGCCTACTTGTGATCTCTGTCAAATAAAAAAAATCTTTTTAAAAAATAAAATAAAAGAGATTTATTGAATGAGGAAGACAGAGGCTTTTTTCTTTTAAACATTTTAGGAACAACGCTCAGCTCTTAAAATATGTAGGTTTAGAGTCAATGTTATAACATTAGAACACTTAACTTTCCTTTTATGGTTTATTGCTTTCTTAATTATTGATGTTTATTTGATTTGTCAGATACTTGCAACGAAAAGCACAGCTCTTAAGAGTGGTAGCTTAGTGCAATGGTTATATATCCTGGCTTTACTGCTTGAACTGTGTGACTTTAGGCAACTTTTATAATTTCTCTGTGCCTCAGTTTTCCCATCTCTGAAATAGAGATAAAAACTGTTCTCTATTTTATAGGATTGTTATGAGAATTAAATGAGTTAGTCCACTACTATAAAAAGTTTTAAGAAGTACTTGGCTCCTAGTAAGGTTCAATGAATGTTAGGGGCACCTGGGTGGCTCAGCCGTTAAGTGTCTGCCTTTAGCTTGGGTCATGATCCCAGGGTCCTGGGATAGAGCCCCACATCAAGCTCCCTGCTCGGTGAAAAGTCTGCTTTTCCCTTTCTCTCTCTCCCTGCTTGTCTGTCTTTCTGCTCTCACTGTCTCTCTCTGTCAAATAAATAAATAAAATCTTTAAAACAAACAAAAAATAAATAAATGTTTTTGTTGTCTTAATTAATTTATATATTTGTATCTTCAGTGTTCTTTTTCCTTGCTAGACAAAATATAGTTGCTCTCAAGGAATCCTGTGATTCCTTTTGATGGCCAGGATGAAAAGAATGGTTGTAACTTTGAGAGGAAAATTATCTCCAGCTCTCTTAATGGAAAAATGAAACAATATGTATTCTACAGTGATTTCATAGTAGATCCAGACTTCTAAAGCTTAATTAGGAAATGGTCACATCACATAAGGCTGTCCTACTCCTTCTGGTTTCCTGCTTATTTACCTTTATCTCCTTCATGATGTTGTTCTTCAGGGAGAGGGTGTCCTACTTAGATATACTCCTTTACTTCATAAGAGACAGTATAGCTTCCTGGTTAAGACCTCAGGCTCTGGGGGTGCCTGGATGGCTCAGTGGGTTAAGCCTCTGCCTTTGGCTCGGGTCGTGATCTCAGGGTCCTGGGATCGAGCCCCACATCAGGCTCTCTGCTCAGCGAGGAGCCTGCTTCCCCCTCTCTCTCTGTCTGCCTCTCTGCCTAATTGTCATCTCTGTCTGTCAAATAAATAAATAAAATCTTAAAAAAAAAAAAAAAAAAAAGACCTCAGGCTCTGGAACCAGCCTACAGAGGTTGCTGTTTGAGCTCTGTCATGCACTAGCTCCATATCCCCAATTACTTATAGTCCCAGTTTTTTCACCTGTAAAATGAGATAGTAACAGCCTTTCTCTCAAAAGGATGGTGTAAAGATTCAATGAGGGACACTGGGTGGTTCACTTAAGTTAACACAGTTAAATGTCATGATTTCACCTCAGGCCATGATCTCAGAGTTGTGAGATTGAGCCTCCTGTTGAGCCCCAGTGCAGAGTCTGCTTGTCCCTCTTCCTCCCCCTTTCCTGCTCTCTTGACCTGTGCAAGCATTCTCTCTCTCTCTCTCTCTCTCTCTCTCTCTCAGTCTCTCTTTCTAAAATAAATTTTAAAATCTTAAAAAAAAAGGTAAAATAAAATAAAAATATTCAGTAAGGTGGTAAATGTAAAGAACCCAAAATAGGCCTAGAAACAAATGTGTGTATACTTACACATGTATATGTGTGTGTGTTTATATTTATTGTTTCTAACTTTGTTATATATTTTCTGTATACCACACAGACCATTCTTTTTATTTTATTATTTTTTTAAGATTTTATTTTTTTGTTTGTGAGAGAGCGAGTGAGAAAGAACATGAGCAGAGGGGAGAGGGAGAAGCAGGATCCCCACAGAGCAAGGAACCCAACACAGGCTCAACCACAGGACCCTGAGATCATACCTGAGCCTAAGGCAGACACTTAACCAACTGAGCCACACAGACACCCGAGACAATTCTTTTTAAACCATGAATTTAGTGATATCTAGGATTCTAATTCAATACCATGGGGACCATTCAGGCCTTCTTATTTGTTTTTTGGCTTTTTTTTTTTTTTAAGATTTTATTTATTTGACAGAGACACAGTGAGAGGGAACATAAGCAGGGGAGTGGGAGAGGGAGAAGCAGGTTTCCCAAGCCTGGGAGCCCCAGTGGGGGGGGTTGATCCCAGGACCCTAGGATCATTACCAGAGCCAAGGCAGATGCTTAAGGACTGAGCCACCCACGTGCCCCTAGCCTTCTTATTTGTAATTTCTTTCTCCCATCATGAGAAACTTGGCTTTCATTATCTATACTATATTTACTTATTTGTGCAATCCTAGTATATCTGTAAGAGTTTCAGAATTACTAACCTATACCTCTGTAAGAAGCAGAAACAAGTTTACTAAATAAGTATAGTGCTTGTATACTGTTCTAGTTTTCTGTTTAGCTTTTCAGCATTCAGTCGAAATACTGATTTCCAAAATTCAGATTTTTTTTTCTCCTCTATCTTCAGTGTGGTTATATTACTCATTTGTAATACAGTTAGATTCATTTGTTAATCTGTATTCCATTTTTGTTCTCCTTATATTCTGGTTGTTTTTGTTTTTAATATAGGTCCAGTAAAATTCATACTTTCTTAGTGTGTAGTTCTATGCATTTTCACAAACGCACAGTCATGATACAGAATAGTTCCATCACCCCAGAATTCCCTTGTGCTACTTCTTGAGTCATTCCTTCCCCCCAGTTTCCTACCCTTGTCAATCACTGATATATTTCCAAGCTCTTTCCACCTAGAAGGCCTAAAAGTAGTAATGCCCTAAAAATAGCAGTGAGTACACCTAGCACCCACATACTGATTTCTAAATACCATCCTCCAATGAAAGGAATCAGGGATCCCCAGAGCAGTGACTGATTCCAGGACTGGGGAATGGAGAATACTGGATGAGCCTTGTGAATATTTAGTATCAAAAAGTAAGAAAGTGACAAACCATAAATGACTCTTAATCTCACAAAACAAACTGGGGGTTGCTGGGGGGAGGTGGGGTTGGGAGAGGGGGAGGGTGTTGTGGACATTGGGGAGGGTATGTGCTATCGTGAGTGCTGTGAAGTGTGTAAACCTGGCGATTCACAGACCTGTACCCCTGGGGATAAAAATACATTATATGTTTATAAAAAAAAAAAAATTGGAAGGGGAGGCAAACCATAAGAGACTATGGACTCTGAAAAACAACCTGAGGGTTTTGAAGGGGCGGGGGTGGGAGGTTGGGGGAACCAGGTGGTGGGTAATAGGGAGGGCACGTATTGCATGGAGCACTGGGTGATGTGCAAAAACAATGAATACTGTTACGCTGAAAAAAATAAATAAATTTATAAAAAAAAAAATAAAGTGCTCAGAAAGAAGGGCATCATATATTAAAGACACAGGAGCCAGCCTAAAAGAGCTCCCAGTGGCTAAAGCTGAAGCAGTTCGACCAACATAATAACTAATAGTACTGGCACATATTCCGTAGAGTAAAATAAATATCCATGAGTCTATTATGATATAAAGAACTAAGTGAAAAAAACAAGAGCAACAGTATAGCTTTTTTTTTTTAAAGATTTTATTTATTTATTTGACAGAGAGAGAGAGTGAGTGAGGGAATACAAGCTGTGGGAGAAGGAGAAGTAGGCTTCCCAAGAAGCCTGATTCCCATGATACTGGGATCATGACCTGAGCCGAAGGCGACATTTAACGACTGAGCCACCCAGGTGCCCCAGGATAGCTCTTTCATACAGAAACCTCCAATTAATAAATGTAGGAGAGTGAAGTAGAAAAATTTATGGTTGAAAGCTTAAGGTGAAACCAGGATGTTTGCATAATCTCAAAGTATCTCTGCCAAGAATTTAATAATTAAAAGGAAAAAATAATCTTAAAGTAGAGAAACCCAGCAGGCACCACCTTAACCAAGTGATCAAGATTAACATCACTAGTAATAAGACATAACATCATGTACCCCCTGCTGTGGATACATTGAAAAGAGTATATATCACTTCTGTAGTATTCTTGTCATAAATGTATAACTACAATCTAACCATAGGAATACATCAGAAATATCCAAACTGAGGAATACTCTACCTAACAATTGACCAATACTCTTCAAAAATGCCAATGTCATGAAAAATGGGGAAAGGCTAGGGGACTGTCATAGACTGGAAGAGACTAAAATGACAGCCAAATGCAATATGGGATCCTGGATTAGATCCTGGAACAGACGAAGGACATAAGGGGGAAAATTGGTGAAATCAATCTGTAGTTCAGTTAATAGTATTGTACCAATATTCATGTCTTAGTTTGGTTATATATGATGTTAGCATTAGGGGAACCTGTGAATATGGGAACTCTCTGTACTATTTTTACAACATTTCTGTGAGACTAATTATTTAAAAATGAAGCATAAACTCTATGTAGTGTGTGTGTTTCAACCACGTCCTACAAAGGAAATGTATAGGGACCGTTTTTATTTATTTTTTTTAAGATTTTATTTATTTATTTGACAGACAGAGATCACAAGTAGAGAGGCAGGCAGAGAGAGAGAGAGAGGAGGAAGCAGGCTCCCTGTGGAGCAGAGAGCCCGATTCGGGGCTTGATCCCAGGACCTTGGGATCATGACCCGAGCCGAAGGCAGAGGCTTTAACCCAATGAGCCACCCAGGCGCCCCGGGACTGTTTTTAATAGAAAGGCATAGATAGCGTATCATTACCTAAGGGTACAGTTCTTGGTACACCTGCTGCTCATCTATACTACTGAATGTTTGATCAATGAACTGTTATGTCTCTAGTCTAAGACCTATGATTTCTCACCTGGATTATGTCACAGTTCCCAGTTGCTTGCCCTACTGTAATTCATCCTCCCTATAGGTAGTATGGTAATCTTAGAATAAAATCCAATCCCTTGGGCTGCCTGCGTGGCTCAGCTGTTTAAGCATCTGCCTTCAGCTCAGATCATGATCCCAGGTCCTGGGATGGAGCCCCGTATCAGGCTCTCTGCTCAGTGGGGAGCCTGCTTCTCTCTCTCTTCCTTTGCCCCTTCCCCTCCTTGTGCTCGCTCGCTCTCTCTCTCTCTCAAGTCCCCAAATAAATAAAATCTTAAAAAAAAAAAAAAACAAAAAAAAACCCACCTCCAAATCCCTTGCCTGGGTTGGCAGAGCCTACTTGATTTGATAGTGATATCTTCTACCATCCTCCCTCATACCACTTCTTTGGTTCCTCCAGCATGCCTTCCTTACTTCCTGCTGTGGAGCCTTTTTCTACCTATTCCCTTCACCTGATAGCTTTCCTCTGACACCTGCCCCAGAAAAATTTCCACAGGCCAACCTCCTTCTTGTCATTTGCATCTTAGTTCAAATGAAGCCTGCCAGGTCACCTGTATAAAGTAGCCACCCAGTCACTCTCATTCACACCCCTATTTTAGTCCTCTCCATAGTGCTCGCTTCGGCAGCACATATACTAAAATATATTAATCCTCTCCATAGCAGTTAGTTATTTGTTCTTCTCACAATATTTGTAAACTTCATGAGAGAGGCAGTCTATCTGACAATGAAAACTATTGCTTGCTAGTAAGTGCTAATGGAGTCCAACACATAATTGGTGCTCAATTAATTGTTAAATGAAGGATTTGCCTATTTTAAACTCTGTGAGTATGCATGAGGGTGTGTTGGCCGGGGTGGGGGTGGGGGTTGCTTATCTAACATTTTTGCATATATCTTTATACCTTTACCTGATTCAACTGGCCAAACTGCAATTCAGTTATTTTGGTTACACTTTCAAAGCCTTAAAAAGGTAGTGATTGCTAAGATACTTTTTACTAATTGATTTAAATTTTAGAACATAGAAGAAACTTAAGAAGTCCTATTACGTAGCTGCTTTTTATAGATAGGGAAGCTCAGGCCCAGGCTGGTTAAGTCTAAGACCATATTACCAATCCTTTTTTCAATGTTTTATTTATTTATTTATTTGACAGAGATAGCACAAGCAGGGGGAGCTGCAAGCAGAGAGAGAAGCTGACTCCCCACTGAGCAAGGAGCCCCATGTGAGGCTCAATCCCAGGACCTTGGGATCATGACCTGAGCCGAAGACAGACGCTTAAATGACTGAGCCACCCAGGCATCCCAACCATATTGCCAATCAATAGCAGAAATGGAACTAGAGCTAAGGTTTCCTGACCGTAAGTCAGGTCTCTTTCTAACTAGATGCAAGCTGTCAGCCTTTGTCAACATTGCAAGGAAAATACCAGCCATGACTAGACACAGATAAGTCAGCAATAGTGTAAGGTGCACATCAGTTTAAATATAATTTAGTATAACCTGGACTAAATCTGTATTTGTTCAGGATACTCAACTGCAAAATTGATGTCCTGTGACTTAACACATAAGGGTTACTTTGGCTTTCAATTTTCAGTCTTTGTCTTCTAAAAAAGTCTGAAGAAGACTCCCGAGTATCCTAAAGTGATGTTTTGACCAAATGATAGATGCTTTTAATAAAACTTGATTGGTTGGCAAGATGCCTGGCTGGCTCAGTAGAGCATTCGACTCTTGATCTCGGGTCGTGAGTTCAAGCCCCACATTGAGCATCGAGTTTACTTCAAAAAAAGAAAATTTGGGACACGTGGGTGGCTCAGTCGTTAAGCATCAGCCTTCAGCTTAGGTCCTGATGGTATCAAGCCCTGCATCGGGCTCTCTGCTCAGTGGCAAGCCTGATTCTTCCTCTCCCACTCCCCTTGCTTGTGCTCTCTCTCTCTTGCTGTCTCTGTCAAATAAATAAATAAAATCTTAAAATTTTGACTGATTGCTTTTTAAAAAGTGTCTCATAAGGTAGAAAGGAATTGCCAAGAAAAGACTTCTCAGGGTTTTCTCTAACATTTTATCATAAAAAATTTTAACCATACATGGGGCGCCTGGGTGGCTCAGTGGTTTAAGCCTCTGCCTTCGGCTCGGGTCATGATCTCAGGGTCCTGGGATCGAGCCCCGCATCGGGCTCTCTGCTCAGTGGGGAGCCTGTTTCTCTCTCTCTGCCTGCCTCTCTGCCTGCTTGTGACCTCTCTCTCTGTCAAATAAATAAATAAAATATTAAAAAAAAAATTTTTTTTAACCATACAACAAACTCAAAAGATTTTACAATGAACACATTCTTATACCTACCACATAGATTCTCCCATCTGTCTATGGCTTTTTTTTTTTTTTTAAGCTTCATTTATGTGACAGAGAGAGCAAGCACATGTGTTAGCAGAGGAGCAGCAGAGGGAGACGAAGGCAAGCAGAATCCCCACTGAGCAGGGAGCCCCATGTGGGTCTTGATACCAGAACCCTGAGATCATGATCGGAGCTGAAATCAAGAGTCAGGTGCTAAACTGACTGAGCCACCCACACTCCCCTTTTTAAAAAAACAAAGTAATATGATAAAAACAAAGTAAACCTTGCCATTTGCAACAACAAGGATAGACCTAGAGAGTGTAATGCTTAGCAAAATAGAGGAAGACAGATACCATAGGATTTCACTTCCATGTTGAATTTAAGAAACTAAACAAATGAACAAAGGGGGAAAAAAGAGACAAGCCAAAAAAAAAACTAGACTCAACTATGGAGACCAAACAGATGGTTACCAGAGGTGGGGGGGTGAGAGGATGGGTTAAATAGGTAAAGGAGGTTAAGAGGACACTGATCTTTTTAAAGATTTTTTTTTTAAGATTTTATTTATTTATTTGACAGAGAGAGATACAAGTAGGCAGAGAGGCAGAGAGAGTGAGAGGGAAGCAGGCTCCCTGCCGAGCAGAGAGCCCGATGCGGGACTTGATCCCAGGACCCTGAGATCATGACCTGAGCCGAAGGCAGCGGCTTAAACCACTGAGCCACCCAGGCGCCCCGAGGACACTGATCTTGATGAGCACTGAGAAATAGATAGAATTGCTGAATCTCACTATATTGTACACCTGAAATTAATACTGTATGTGAATACTGGCATTAAAATTTTCTAAATTATTTAAGAAAAGATACATATGTAATAATTTTATATATGTTTTATATATATATAAAACATAAAACCTACCATTAAATGTATTCACATTGTTGTGGAACCATCACCACTGTCAATCTCCAGAACTCCTTTGTCATCCCAAACTGAAACTCTTTGCCCATTGAACAGTAAATGATTCCCCATTCTCCCTTCTCCCCCAGCCCCTGGTACCCACTATTTAATTTTCTGCCTCTATGAATTTGACTATTCTAGGTACCTCATTTAAGAACCATGCTTTTTGCATCTGGTTTGTTTCACTTAGTCTTACACCTTTTAAAATGTTCATTATCAGATGTTTATAATGTTTATCCATGTTGTAGCATGTGTCAGAATTTCCTTCCTTTTCTAGGTAAGAATTGCATCTTACATATATACATTTTGTTTATTCATTTATCTATCGGTAGACATTTGGGTTGTTTCCATCCTTTGGCTATTGTGAATACTATCAATGTGGGTATACATGTATATGTTCAAGTCCCTGCTTTTAGTTCTTTTGGGCAAGTACCCAGAAATGGAATTACTTGATCATATGGTAATTCCATGTTTAATTTCTTGAAGAACCACCATACTTTTTCCACAATGACTGTCCCATTTTATATTCCTACCAACAAGGCACGAGGATTCTAGTTTCTCTATCTCCTCACCCGCACTTGTTATTTTCTGGTTTTTTTACAGTAGCCATTCTGATGGGTATGAATTCCCAGTTTCTTT
This sequence comes from Meles meles, assembly GCF_922984935.1. NCBI lineage: Eukaryota > Metazoa > Chordata > Mammalia > Carnivora > Mustelidae > Meles > Meles meles. The sequence goes on from NC_060072.1 coordinate 64,759,419, forward strand.
TGACATAAGAGCAGCACTCTTTTCGAGGTCTTCACAGTCCACATGAGCTTTATGAGCTCAGAAATCAAATAATTAGTGAACCAAAATGTAGTCACACTCCAAGATACTGAATCCTACTAACCAAGACATTTACTTCAAAGACCTAAGAGAGCTGTAAAAATAATGGGCTGGAGTTCAGTCATTGTCAGCCCTAGTCACATCTATGACCAGGTGAGGAGAAGGTCACAGGAAGCCAGTCAAACCAAAACATTATTTCCCTAACCAGATAAATTGATACTCTTTCACCAATATGGATATTCTCCTGCCTGGAAGCTAGGTAAAAATCAGAAGACTGCTTGCTGTCTTTGGAAGCAGAGGTGTGGAAGCCTAATCATTCAGCTCTACACTAGTTATCCTCATGTTCCTGGCACTGCCATCATCTCAGGAAGCCCTGAAGAACACACTGCCCATGGTTGTCTCTCCCTTTTCTCTGCTTCCATTCTGCCCCTTTATGTTCACATTTTTTTAAGATTTTATTTATTTATTTGACAGAGACATGGGGAGAGAGGGAACACAAGCAGGGGGAGAGACAGAGGGAGAAGCAGGGTTCCTGCCAAGCAGGGAGCCCAGTCCGGGGCTCGATCCCAGGACCCTGAGATCATGACCCAAGCTGAAGGCAGACACTCAATGACTGAGCCACCCAGGGCCCCTTCAGCTGACATTTTATACATTGTTCTTAATCAAGATATATTTACTTCAGAGTTTTACTCTCAGTGGACAGGATTTTTTCCCTGTTCTCAGGTTCTTTACAAGTGCTTCATTTTAGTCCTTAATCATTACCTACATAGTTGAAATATATGCTTTTCCTTAAAGAAAAACACCCACATAATATTTTAAACCTTGATTTCTGGGCGCCTGGGTGGCTCAGTGGGTTAAGCCGCTGCCTTCAGCTCAGGTCATGATCTCGGGGTCCTGGGATCGAGTCCCCCATCGGGCTCTCTGCTCAGCGGAGAGCCTGCTTCCCTTCCTCTCTCTCTGCCTGCCTCTCTTGTGATTTCTCTCTGTCAAATAAATCTTAAAAAAAAAAAAAAATTTAAACCTTGATTTCTAGGGGTGCCTGGGTGGTTCAGTCAGTTAAGGCCCTTCCTTTGGCTCAGGTCATGATCCCAGAGTTCTGGGATTGAGCCCCACGTCAGGCTCCCTGCTCAGCGGCGAGCCTGCTTTTTCCTATTCTCTCACTGTCCCTGTCACTGTCTCTGTCACTATTTCTGTCTCTATCAAATAAATAAAATTTTTTAAAAAAATTAAACAAAAATAAACCTTGATTTTTTTTTCAGTCTAGACAGAGAGAAAGAACAAGTAAGAAAAAACTTATTTTCTAAGATCAGTATACCTTTCTGAGTCCCCTGTTCTCTGTTGGGCACATGTCTCTGTTGGTACCTCCTATCTTTCCAGGTTTATCTCTTGAGGCAAAAAGACATGGGCACTTTGAGTCCTCATAATTGTCAAGAGTCGTGGCACCAGATTGCTTAGCTTTGAGTCCAGGACAGATACATCTAAAAGCTTTCCTCTTTGTCTCGTTATCGTAGACAACTCCCAAGACCTTCATAGTTGCCAGGTGTCACCAGACTGTCAGTTGTAGAATGACTTTTTTGTTCCATAGAGAAAGGCTGGGGACAGTAAATAATTGTAGATTATCTACATTTAAAAGAGCTTATCATGGTGTTACCAATATTACCATTTTCTTTCCAGAGTAGCCATGTACATGTCATCTGACTATTCAAACAGACTTTTTACCAATAATGTGTACTTATGTGCTTATGAGCATCTGGCTTTATTCTACACTAAAATTAGGTAGTTATGATTGATTTTATTACCCTAGGAAGGAATACTTTGAGGAATTTTTATGTCTGTACAGAATATGAACTTAAATCAGCTACCCCTTAATTTCTCTAATAAATAATACCAGGTTTGAATGAATGAATAAAGCTGGGTTTTGTTAATGATATGTATTGTGAAGTAAGCACTGGTTTTGGATTCAGGAAATGTGGATTCAAATTTAGAGGTACTGCCACTCTTAAAAATCATTTGATTATAGGGAACACAAGCCCATTCAAACCAACTTCAGTAAAAAGGGATGGATTTGTTAGCGATAAAGGTGAGGGTATCTTTCAGAATCCAAGAACAGAAACAACTGCTAACAATCTTGTCACAGATTACTCTCACTGTCTCACTGGAAGCAAATCATTGCTGTTTCTCCTTTCACGTCTGCTCTTCTTCCCCTACCCTTCCCTCGCCTCCCTTCCTCTTTCTTTTTGTTTTATTGTGTACATGCTTGCCTGCCCAAGCCCTGGCTTTAACATTGTTTCTTAATTTTAGCATTCAACAAAAACTAACACGATTTTCTTCCAGTATACTAATTCCTAGTTTCTGAGAGAAAATCTAGTAAGTTCAGTTTAGATCAGGCATATTCTTATTTGGTCCATTCTAGCTGAAGGATTGGGATTATGAGGCCATAGGTCATGGTGGTAAGTAGAGTTGTGTGTTCTGGGTCTGTGGAAGGGGAGCTTCTCTAAAAGTGTGAGTGTGAGGAAAAGGTAATTGGTAGAAAATGGATGATATGTCTAAAATAATATTATCTCTGTGACCTTGAATGGATCATGTAGTCTCAGTTACTCTGTTTTCTCATTCTTAAAGTGAAATAATAATAATATCCTTCTCACTCATTTTATGATAATGAGATGAGACAAAGTACATAAAAATTTTCCTAGGGGCACCTGGGTGGCCCAGTCGGTTAATCATCTGCCTTCAGCTCAGGTCCTGATCTCAGGGTCCTGGGATCAAGGCCCACTTTGGGCTCCTTGCTCAGCGGGAAGCCTGCTTCTCCCTCTGCCACTTCCCCTGCTGTGCACTCCCTCACTTCTGTCAAATAAATAAATCTTAAAGAAAAAAAAAACCAACTCAGGGTGCTGGGCGGCTCTGTTGTTAAGCATCTGCCTTCAGGTTAGGTCATTATCTCATGGTCCTGCGATGGAGCCCTACATTGGGCTCCCTGCCCAGTGAGAAGCCTGCTTCTCCCTCTCCCACTCCTCCTGCTTATGTTCCCTCCCTTGCTTTCTCTGTCTCTGTCAAATAAATAAAATATTTTTAAGAAAAACTTAATTAGAAAGTTTTGTAGTAGTATTAGAAATAAATCAGGTAAATAAGTTATTTAAGCCATGCCATATATGCTTTTCTGTGAATTAACAGGTTCTGTTTTGGAAGTAATACGTAATATTATGCTGAATTCCATTCTAGTTATCTTTAATAAATTATTCCAGTTAAAAGCAGATTTAAATGGTACAACTACACAGTGAATTTTAAATAGATTTGGATTACAGTTAAATAACATATAAAACTTGTTCTAAAGCATAAAGTTAGAGATTTACAAAGCAACAGAGTTTTTGTTGTTGTTGTTGTTGTTGTTTTAAGATTTTATTTATTTATTTGACAGAGACCACAAGTAGTTAGAGACACAGGCAGAGAGAGAAAGGAGGAAGCAGGCTCCCTGCCAAGCAGAGAGCCCGATGTGGGGCTCGATCCCAGGACCCTGAGATCATGACCTGAGCCGAAGGCACAGGCTTAACCCACTGAGGCACCCAGGTGCCCAGCAACAGAGTTTTTGAGCTCCTGTTAGGTGCTAGGCCCTATAGGGTACCAAGAAGGCTGCCAGGCTGCTGAGGAATAGTGGGCTCCTTTTCCCAGAGAGCTTTTACAGCTCAGAAAAAATGAATACCAAGAGAGAATGACAAAAGTAATAAGCAGTACAAGGCAAATTCAAATTAGACTATAGGATTTTGTAAATTGAAGAGGTCATGGGAGGCTGTCGTGGTCATGGAAAGGTATATAGAAGAAACTGAGATCTCAGACACAAATAAAATCAAATAGGGAAACGATAAGAAAGTACTTCAGGTAATGGAATGTAAAGTCTTATGAGTCAGCTGTCTAGAATGGAATTTTTTTGAATAGGAAGATAGGATGAGGCTGAGGGGTAGTAAGTCTTAAATGTGAGCCTGCACAGTTCAGACTGTATCCTGTGAGTTTTTAAAAGTTCTGGAACAAAGGAATTACATTAAGGAGCCAGTATTTTTTTTTAAGATTTGATTTATTTATTTATTTGACAGACAGAGATCACAAGTAGGCAGAGAGACAGGCAGAGAGAGAGGAGGAAGCAGGCTCCCCACAGAGCAGAGAGCCCAATGTGGGGCTCGATCCCAGGACCCCAAGATCTTGACCTGAGCCGAAGGCAGAGGCTTTAACCCACTAAGCCATCCAAGCACCCCAGGAGCCAGTATTTTAGACAGTTACTTCCCTGGTGCCAGTGAATAAGGTGGACTTGAGGAAAAGAGTCAGGAGTCCTCATTTCCCAACTCCTATGCCTCTTTCCAAAAAAAAAAAAAAAAGCCTAATGTAAATAATTCTATGATGGGAATGCTGATTGCTACCTAAAATAGACTGCACATTGTGTATTCCAGTCCTTCTCATTTTCCTTAAACATAGATTGTTTTATCAAATTATAATTATCTTTCACTTTGTCATTCTTACCTACTATGTCTCCAGATAACTTGCTTAAGGCCAACATAAAATTTATTTCAGTAGGTCTTACTGTTTCACGTTTTTTATTTGTTTGTTTGGTTGGTTTTTTGTGTGGGCCTGTTTGTTTGTTTGTTTGTTTGAGATAGAGACGGTGAGGGAGGAGGGACAGAGGGGGAGAGAGAATCCTAAGCAGGCTCCACATCCAGCCTGGAGACAATACAGGGCTCCATCTCAGGACCCTGAGCTCATGACCTGAGCCGAAATCAAGAGTCAGATGCTTGGGGCACCTGGGTGGCTCAGTGGGTTAAAGCCTCTGCCTTCGGCTCAGGTCATGATCTCAGGGTCCTGGAATCGAGTCCCACATCAGGCTCTCTGCTCAGCGGGGAGCCTACTTCTCCCTCTCTCTCTGCCTACTTGTGATCTCTGTCAAATAAATAAATAAAATCTTTAAAAAAAAAAAAAAGTCAGATGCTCAATCAACTGAGCTGCCTATGTACCTATGTTACTTTAAAGAGTAGAAAGAATACTGAGGAAAAGATTATACAACATAAGTGCTTATCAGACCTAGTGTAGATTCATTTTCAGTAAATACACTTTGATTCAACTTGGTATTCCTCAGTTATGTGAGCTCTGACTTGGCACTGCACTCACAGGGTACCTTATAAATACTGCTGAACTCTAAGTGGTAAATGCCTGAGCATTTTCCCTCTGTTGCTTTTACTCAGCTGTGTCATCATTGGGGAAATGTCAGCAGGGTAGAGGAAGAGCCAGTGCTGTTTCATAGGCTCATGCTGGAGGTGCCAGATTGGGTTGTCAAGTGTCCCCCCACTGCCAGCACCATCTGTAAGAACCAGGCAAGAGGAGGCTTGACTGGCAACAGCTTTTGCCATTCGTGACCTTGTATACTGGTATGAACCCCTTAAATACAAATCAGTGTATCATAAATCTGAAAAAATTCTTAGAAATGAGGTGAGGTAGCCTAAGCCCAAAAAAATTGCCACAGAATTTTCTTTTAATACCTCATTCTGACTTGTTTTTAAGCCACCTCATCAATGTGTCTGTGTAATGTGATATAATGCTTTGCATCTTGTTTATTAAGAGCCTTAGATCACGTATCAGCACTGAGGCTTGAGGGCCTAAATCTTCAGATCCAGGGATTAAGAGAGGAAGGAAAGGAGAAAGGGAGAAAAGGAAAGGATAAAAGAAAGAAAGTGAGGGGAGTCTAGCTGGCTTGGTTGGTGAGGCATGCAACTCTTGATCTCTGGGTTATGAGTTTGAGTCCCATGTTGGGTGTAGAGACTACTTAAAAATTAAGTATTTTTAAAAAGAGAATATGTGTATATTTTATGGGGAGGATATTCCTTATTCTTAATTCTTAGACTCATTAGAGAAAAGGGTTTGTTGTAATACTTAATTACAACTAGGATGAGTCATTCTGGACGTTAAAAAAAAAATTAGACAAAGGGATGATAGGTCACCATCACAAAGACTTTCTTGACCCACTATAGTTGCTTTAAAATTACTCTGCCCCTTAGGCCAGCCCTGCTTCCTGCCCAATCCTTCTTCCCTTTTAGGAGGAAAATCATTTAGGAAGATAAACTCAGGGGTGCCTGCGTAGCTCAGTTGGTTAAGTGTCTGCCTTTGGCTCAGGTCATGATCGCCAGATCCTGTGATTGAACCCCATGTCAGGCTCTCTGCTCCATGGAGAGTGTACTTCTCCCTCTCCTTCTGCCTGCCTCTCCCCCTGCTTATGCTCGCTCACTCGCTCTCTGTCAGATAAATAAATAAAATCTCCTTTATTTTAAGATTTTACTTATTTGAGAGAGAGTGGCAGAGAGATTCCAGGACTCTGGGATCATGACCCGAACCGAAGGCAGCCACTTAACCAACTGAGCTGCCCAGGTACCCCAATAAGTAAAATCTTTAGGAAAAAAAAAAAAAAATAAGATAAACTGAGTCATTCTGAGTATAGCATTGACTTACACAGAATATTAATCTATACATACATGTAACATTCAGTTGGGGTTTGACCAAACAATTTCTTTTTTGGCCACACAATTTTCAAAGTCTTTTAAAAGCTTAAGAATTTTGAATTTATAAGTTAAAAAGAAAAGGTATCTTAAAGTGCCATGGAAAGTAAGATTTCATATTTTCCATATGTTGTCCAGAAACTACTTGAAAAACAATTCAGTGGATTAAAGTTGTGGCAGATAGTCAAACTAAACCAATTAATTTGAATAAAAACTTTAATATTCAGCATGTTTTATTACTTTTATTTTCTTGATGGTCAAGAATAACCAACTGCCAGGTTATAGGTAACCATGAGGGTGAAACAAGAACATAATAAAATCTGAAAGAAGAAAGGAGTGTTAACCGCTTTATCTGAGGGCGTTGCCCATGCGCATGTGTTGTAGTGGTATTTCTGAGGTGGGGCTGAATTCAGGTTTCAGATGGAATCTTTGAGCAGTTTAATCAACATAAAGTGTGTATCACCTGTTCACACTTCTGCTAAGTATGAAAGAATTATTATGTGCAAAGGTGCTATAATGCTTTAGTTCTTTTCCAGCTCAAGGTTATTCTTAGGATTTACATCTTTACTGTTGTTCCTGTTCTGTAGGCATATTCAGAACATGAGTGAGATCAAGACAGATGTCGGACGAGCTCGGGCATGGATAAGACTATCTTTAGAAAAGAAGCTCTTGTCCCAGCATCTGAAGCAGTTGCTCTCTAACCAGCCACTCACCAAGTAAGAAACAGCCTCTTAGACATTTCTGCTTCTGTGACCTGTGTGTCTGCAAAGCAGATTGCATAAGCTGGCAGACTGACTTCTTCAGCACAAATTGCTGATTCCTGTACACACGTGTTCTTCCTTTCTAACAGGCATGTGCTTTGGAAACTCCATGGTTTGACATAGTATTTGATTTTACCTGGGAGGACACACACCAGACTTGACAGCCAAAGGCCAGATTGCTCTGTTCTCAACCAGAAAAAAAACCTAACTAGTTCTCACAGGCTGACAGTAACATCCAAAAGATAGGTTGAAATTAGGTAAACCTTATACTGTAAAGATCACACAAAACCTGAAGTAGCAAAAAAAAAAAAAAAAAAGTCCACATTAAGAGGTTTCTTCTGAGAATCTTGGCGAATGCTTACATTCAATAGTTTAGAGCCAGGAAAGCAATCAGTTGCATGTTACTTAATTGTTAACTGTTTAAATAGGTCTCCCTTTACTCCATCAGGAAACCCTCTTAGATAAAATGCATCATCTGCATAATATATATGTTAGAGCTAATTTGAAGCCTGAGGACTTAGGTCTCTAGAGCAAAGCTATGCAAAAAACTCAACAAAGTTCTCAGACCTGACCTTGCGTTGAAATCTCATCATGGTAACAATTCTTTTTATAGTTCTGTATTTGTACACATCTTCACTGGGCTGCTTACCTCCCTCCAAACCCCAGAGCATTTTAAGATGAGTCTTAATGTCCAAAGAGTAGGTTTGGTAAAGAATACAAAGTGAGATACAGGCTGTGAACCTGATCTTGTTCTCTGAAACTAGTTACTCCCCTTACGCATCCCTGCCCATTATAAATCATTCATGTCCACTGTGTCCAAAGTACATAAAGTGCTACGTAAATGTTGTGTGCCTTGGGGTGCCTGGCTGGCTTAGTAAGTAGAGCCATGCGACTCTTGATATCAGGGTCATGGGTTCAAGCCCCACATGTGGTGCAGAGTTTTATAAATACATACTTACATATAGTTGCACACCTGGGTGGCTTAGTTCGTAGAGCATGCAACTCTTGATCTTGGGTCATTAGTTCAAGCCCCATGTTGGGTGTATAGCTACTTGAAAAAGAAGAAGAAAATCCCACTACATAAAGGTATATACCAAGTATTTCGCATGTTTTCTTCTGTACTTTCTTCTATGCATGCTCTCTTAGTTAAGATTATACTGTATTCACAATTCAGTATCATTTTTTTTTAAGATTTTATGTATTTATTTCACAGAAGGAGAGAGATCACAAGTAGGCAGACAGGCAGAGAGAGAGGGGAAAGCAGACTCCCTGCTGAGCAGAGAGCCCGATGCAGGGCTTGATCCCAGGACCCTGAGATCATGACCTGGGCCAGAGGCAGAGACTTAACCCACTGAGCCACCCAGGTGCCTCTCTTCAGTATCATAAGATTTTATTTTTAAGTAATCTGTGCACCCAACCTAGGGCTCAGACTCACAACCCCAATAATCAAGAGTTACATGGTCTTCTGACTGAGCCAGCCAGGAGCCCCGGTATCATCTTTTTTTTTAGCTTGGTGTGTTATAAACATTTCACTGTAAGAGTTTAAGCTCAGAAGACTGAATGCCTTTGTTCAGATACTGCCTTTACTATTTACTATTTGAATGACTTTGGACAAGATACTTTTTTGTATGTCTGTTTTCCTAATTTATAAAATGAGAATGCTAGTAGACTTACTTCATAGGGTAATCATGAGGATTAATATATTAATATAATACACTTGGAAAAGTGTTTTAATGTAAGTGCTTAATTAAAATTACTTATTATTTTTAGTAGTAGTTTTGTTGTTGTTGTTACGCTTTAGGGACACCTGGGTGGTTTATGGGTTAAGCAGCTGCCTTCAGCTCAGATCAGGATCCCACGGTCCTGGACTGAGTCTCATATGGGGCTCCCTGCTCATCAGAGAACCTTATTCTCCCTCTCGCTCTGCCTGCCTCTCTGCCTACCTGTGCACTCTCTCACTCTCTCTCTGTCAAATAAATAAAATCTTAAAAAAAAAAAACTTCATAAATTTTATTTTCAATGCTCAGACAGTATTCCAGTGTATGCATATACCATGACACATTTTTCCTTTTACAAATAACATTTTAGTGGACATCTGTGAGTAAGCCTTGCCCGTATTTCATATTATACTCTTAGGACTGAGTCCTAAAAGTAAAACCAATGCATTTGACTTTGACTAAATGAATGTGTTTATTTTTAGTACAAGACATAATGAAAAGAATGAAAAATAAACTGTTATTTTGTGCTTGTCTTACCCATTCCTAGGAAGCTTTATAAGCGTTATGCTTTTCTACGCTGTGAAGAAGAAAGAGAGCAGTTTCTTTACCATCTTCTTTCCCTCAATGCAGTTGACTACTTCTGCTTCACCAGCGTGTTCACCACTATCAGTAAGTCTGGAGAATTGGCTAATAAGGGAAGAGTTGCTCAGGCGACTAATGGAATAAGAATTTATATTTTTACAAGTGACATATATGACAGTACAGTGAAATAGACACTGTTTGTGAGGCGGGCCCCAGACCTCTATTTAGGAATGAAACTTGTGCCCCAGCAGCTGGGACTGCTTTGGGAAGGCAGCCCTCAGCTGCCAGCCCCTGTGGGGAGAGCCTCACCAGAACAAACTACCTTCCCCTTCCCAACCCTCCCAAGATGATCCCTCCTTAGCAGGGCCAGCTAGCATCCTAGGACTATCATAAGGCTGTTCTAGAACTTAACTGTGGCATCAGCTGAGGACTTCACTGCACTGTATCACAGCTCAGCTTCTCTCAACCACATGGTGATCCCAGGAGCAACATCTGCATGCTGACTTCTGACTTCATCTGCTTTCCAGGAAGCCCCCCGTCTACAGTAGGAAATGGGCTGGATGTTAAAAAGGAATGTTTTTTTTTTTTTTTTTTTTTTTTTTTTTTTTAAAGATTTTATTTATTTATTTGACAGAGAGAGATCACAAGCAGACAGAGAGGCAGGCAGAGAGAGAGAGAGGGAAGCAGGCTCGCTGCCGAGCAGAGAGCCCAATGCGGGACTCGATCCCAGGACCCCGAGATCATGACCTGAGCCGAAGGCAGCGGCTTAACCCACTGAGCCACCCAGGCGCCCCAGGAATGTTTTTTTTCGTGTTTTTTTTTTTTGTTTTTTTTGGTAAAGATTTTATTTATTTATTCGACAGAGAGAGACCACAAGTAGGCAGAGAGGCAGGCAGAGAGAGTGAGAGGGAAGCAGGCTCCCTGCCGAGCAGAGTTTTATTAGGGATCCCTGACTGGCTCAGTCCGTGGAGCATGCAATTCTTCATCTCAGGGTCATGAGTTTGAGCCCCATGTTGGGCCTAAAGCTTATTTCAAAAAAAAAGTTTTATTAAACAAATCGTCCAGTATCTTACATAAAACACATAAAATTTTAAAAATCAGCATGCCATAATAAACATATGGAACTGTGAACATCATTAAACTTTTATGATTCAGAAAAACTTTAAGACCTTACTGAATAATGTAGGGTTTTAGAGGGAGGAAATGCTGACTGGAGATGTGTTTTTGATGGAAAGTCAAATCATCGCATTTATTCACTGGTACTAATTCTTATGTGCAGTGGCTCCCCTTAACCACTTTGGAGAATTCTTACTTGTATCAGAAATTGTGTTTAGCTGCAAGAATCAGAAACTTGGAAAACAGTGCTTTAAACAAATAGGTGGTTTTATATTTATATAATGAGAAGTTTCAAAATAGTCTATAGCACGTTCAGGGACCCAGAGTCTTTGTCCTTCTCTTCTAGACAGTCCTTAGTGTGTGCTAATCATCTCATGGTCATAAGATGGCTGTTCTCATTCCACCTTCTAGCAGGGAAGAAGGAAGGAGTACCAAGGAGTAAAGGGCAGAACCTGAGCTAGAAAAAGAGGATTTTCTAAGAAATCCCAATAAATACAACATGTCACTGGCCAAAAATTAGTAGGTTTTGGCTTTCTAGTCTCTGATAGAAGCAGACAAGGAAACATTGAGCTGAACTGGGTATTGGGCCAACCAGTAGTATCTGCCAACTATCCATTAGTATCTAAACAATACGTCAGTTTAAAGATTTTATTTATTTATTTTATTTTTTTTTAAAGATTTTATTTATTTATTTGACAGAGAGAAATCACAAGAGAGGCAGGCAGAGAGAGAGGAAGGGAAGCAGGCTCTCCGCTGAGCAGAGAGCCCGATGCGGGACTCGATCCCAGGACCCTGAGATCATGACCTGAGCCGAAAGCAGCGGCTTAACCCACTGAGCCACACAGGCGCCCCAAGATTTTATTTATTTATTTAACACAGATAGAGATCACAAGTAGGCAGAGAGGCAGGCAGAGGGAGAAGGGGAAGCAGGCTTCTTGCTGAGCAGAAAGCCCGGTGCAGGGCTTGATCCCAGGCCTCTGAGAATATGACCTGAGCTGAAGGCAAAGGCCCAACCCACTGAGCCACCCAGGCACCCCAAAACTATCAGTCAGTTTAGTACATTACTGCTGATGTAAGAAGCTAAAATGTCAGGGGTGCCCAGGTGGCTTAGTGGGTTAAGCGCCCAACTCAATTTCAGCTCAGGTTATGACCTCAGGGTTGTGACCTCAAGCCCTGTGTTAGGCTCCCCGCCTAGTGGGGAGTCTCCTTGAGATTCTCTCCTTCTCCCTCTGCCCCTCCCTTAACATCTCCCCCTTTCTCTCAAATAATAAATAAATAAACCTTTTTTTTAAAAAAGAGCCTAAGATGTTGTGTACAGTGTTAAAAGAAATAGCCCAGGTAGTTAGGACTCCTAAGATCCTACTTGTATCAATAGATTCCATGTAAGTAACTCTGAAGAATTGAGATCTTCATGAAAGAAATAATTTTAAGTTTAATAATATTACTCCTTTTATTCTTTATGTAATCACAGTTGTGCATCTGACCCTAAACCTTTTTTTTTTTTTTTTTTTTTTTGTAGCTTTTCTAATCCTCTCAGTGAAAGGACTGAGAGAAGCCTCTGGCACCTACAATAAAGTCTTGTACTAACCTCTTCTGCTTTCAGTTTCAAAACCCATTTGATTCTGATGATTACTAAACCATGAAAGTATGGCCTTTCCTCTGACATTTTCCTTTCCTTCAGCCAAAATGAAAAGACCAAAAGGGAGGTTATTCACCTAACATAAAGAAAGTCGTTTATGTAAAATTAGGGAAATGAACCGTTAATCCCATTCACTTTCCTTATCTAAGAGTGCATTGAACCATGATCTCATTTTCTGAGGCTGTATCTGGGTACCTTGTCCAATAAATGTGTATCATCGTATGTGTAGATCTTTCAAGGAGGGTTCTGAGACCCTTTCTTTTGACTAAAGGAGCAGAAATTCCAAGGATACCAAAAAAAAAAAATGATTCTATCCTGCTTAAAAAAACAGAACCAAGTAGGATTCTGAGGGATTAAAAATATGCCAGTGTTTGAACCATCCCCATTTTTAAAAGAGAATGGAGGGAGCGCAACGTCTTTATTGTGCTACCCTATTCGAGCAAAAGACAGTGATAGGACAGTGACATCTAGTGGTGTGCCTTCTAAAGAGCCTTTCTAAAGGAAAAGGTTGCACACAGATTGCTTTCTACATCTTGATTCCTCCCCAGGGCTCCTCTTGTACCTGAGTGGCCTCAATAGCTTTCCAAATTGTGGTTTATACACTTTGTTATATCCAGAATGGCACTGTTTATTACTTTTGGCTTTGCATAGCGAGCTGTACAGTTGGGATGGGAACGTTCTGAAACATTGCCTTGAGGAAATTAGCAATAAGGCAATAGTGTCCAAGAAGCCATTCACCCCCTTTTACATATGAACCCACATCAGGAACCATGCTTCTTAGTATACTTGATTTTAGAACAAAATTTAAAACATTAAAGCAATGAAAATTTGTATAGGAGTCAGTTCTGGTGTTAATGCCTAGGATTGCTTTTTGTAAATGTAGAGGTTACGTATGTCACCATGGTGATACTCTGCATGCCATGCATACTTGGTGATATATATGCTGTGGAAACCGTCACAAGCTTGGACTTGTGATTTATAAACTGGACCTCATCTTTATAGACTGGAAGAGGTGATGTCATCTGTATAAGCACATCTTGAAAGATCGTAACAAACTGTCTGTAAAAGCCAACAGAGTCATTAATATATATTTCCCTTATTATCAGGAGAATTTTATTGTGATTTTTAATTTCAACATTGTTCTTCCAGTGATTCCATATAGGTCCGTGATCATCCCCATCAAAAAACTGAGCAATGCGATCATCACATCGAACCCTTGGATCTGTGTATCAGGAGAGCTAGGAGACACGGGAGTAATGCAGATTCCCAAAAACCTCCTTGAAATGACTTTTGAGGTAGGTTCAGCTAATACCTTTCTTAGCAGAAAATGTCATACATAGTTCTACACAAAGATTTCGGTTTTACTTCTTCATTTGTCCTCAAATCAAATAATACAAAGGAGTACTCAAGCATGCAGGATCGTTTTTGTGAGTATATACCTAAAGTTGTCTTAAACACAGTTATTTGTTTTATATTTTTATTGCTGTAATTTTAGTTATTAAGCTCTATTTTTCTACTTGTAATGGAATACTTTGGGGGCTTTGCTAGGTTCTATTCCATGATTGCTGCTGCTTTGCACAGAAGCAGGCAAGTAGGGAACATTCAAGTAAATGCTTTTCCCACGGTGGTTCTCTTTCTTACTGTAATATGCTCTCTGCCACCTGGACAAAGGGACAGGAGGCAGAGAGCATGCCAGGAGGCAGGGACCCATGCTTATGGCTTGTAAACCACATGGTGACATTTGTAGAGTGATTCTATAAAAATACCTTTTGATACTGTAGTCAGTTCTCAGGCCTCACCTGCTGAAGCATTCCCCTGTCTTTGAGACCCCCTGCAGACTGATCCTGGAATGCAAGAGGAAGACAAACACCTGCTCTTGTTTCAGGAGAGAAGTAGTACTGACTGAATATCCTGTTTCCATGTTCCTCAGGGTCTAGGAATAGCAGTTTCCACTTAGTCATAACACACCCAAGAGCCCCTTTTAGCCCTATTTATCTAAAATAGACTCACTGTACGCAAAAGATTAAAATGCTTGGCTTTTCTTTGACTAGCAAGTATGGAACATAAACTCTATTATAAGTTCCATCATTACTGTTTCCAGACTCTCTCATTTCTGCCTACTTCTTTCCATCTTTCCTGCCACAGCTAATTCAAGATGCCATCCTCCTTCACGTGAATGGCTGTGATGTCTTCTTACCTTGATACAAAGTCAAGGGCTTTAAGAATTCGTAGCTGTAATGTTCCCAACCATATATAGTCATTTGGGGGTTCTGTGATATTTTATCAGAATTTAAAAGTCAGAATTTAATTGACATTTATTTTTACTATTCCTTTTATCATTGCTTTCTTTTGTATTTGTCCACCAATGGCCAGGAAGGATATTGATAACTGTAATTTTTTTATGATAGCTTCAAAGACTTCTAGTAGGTGAGATTTCAGGTCAGTTCTGACTTAGCATTTTATTAGAAACAGAAAAACAGCTATGTCAGTGATTTTATATTTATTTATTTATTTATTTATTTTCCTGACTTCACTGTAACTGAATCTAAATAGCATCCTTTTGCCACTTCTTGAAATTATTCTCACCATAAAGGCACAAATTCTGGGTTCCCCAGTTAGAAATAATTTTTCCTTTTCCAGTGTTTTTCTAGTACTTGTTTACATCTCTAGCACCTTGTATAGTCCCCTCAATTGATAATTACTGTCCCTAGCTCATTAGATGGGATAGATTGGATGTGAATATATTTCTCTACTACAAAGCAGAGCACATTATGCAGGATGAGTCTTCTGCAGTTGTTAAATTAGATGAAACCAAAGTGCCACCACTAAAGCTAAGCAGTAGTGGGAGTGGGATCAAGCTCTGAATAACCTGTGGTCCTGTCCCTCCAGTGCCAGAACTTGGGGAAGCTGACCACTGTTCAGATTGGTCACGATAACTCAGGACTGTTAGCCAAATGGCTAGTGGATTGTGTCATGGTCAGAAATGAGATCACAGGACATACATACAGGTAAGTAAATGTCCTTGGGAGCTCAGAATTATTTCTTTGAGACTCTTGAGACAAGAAAAGGTTTAAGAATTGTTTCCTTCTGGGGTGCCTGTCTGGCTCAGTCAGAAGAGTGTGTGACTCTTGATCTCAGGGTCCTGAGTTTGAGCCCTATGTTGGATGTAGAGATTACTAAAACAGACTTTTAAAAAAAGAATTATTTTCTTTCTAAAGCTTTCTCACTGCCTTTTGAATCTTAGTTTAGGTTGTTGTGTTGTTTAGTCTTACTTTTTTTTTTTTTTTAAAGATTTTCTACATATTTGAGAGAGTGAGAACAGAGTCAACAAGAGACAAAAAGAGTGGAGGGGGTAGCTGCAGGAGAAGAAGGAGAAGCAGGCCCCCTGCTGAGCAGGGAGTTTGGGGGTGGGTGCCCCACCCCAGGACTCTGGGATCATGAGCTGAAAGCAGACAGTTAACTGACTGAGCCACCTAGGTGCCCCTTAGTTTTACTTTTTATGTAATACAAAATTGCCCCCAGAAAACTTCTAAAAAATTATTTGTGTGTGCTATCAATGCCTAATCCACAAATGTTGGAAAAGATTGATATAACTCTGATTTTAAAAATTTAAAAGGGTAGCTTGAAGTAATTAATTTAGTAGGAGGAAAGGATCTTTTGGACTCTACTGGTTATAGCTGGTACTCCTCTTTGGAAACACTGTCCTCTTTTCTCCTGTAACTCAACTTCCATGTTAGCTTCCAGTTTGTAAATATTCTTGTCAGAACTAACACAGTATTTTAATGTAGGTGAGGTATGAGAAAATAGTGAATCATTTTAATTTGTTTCAATGTGGTAGCAATTTCTGGCTATATAAGAAAGAATGTCTTTATTTTTCAGAGATTCATACTGAAGTGCGTTTAGGGGTAAAATGTCCTGATGTGTGCAATGTACTGTAAAACACTTCCAACGTAAAATAAAAACAAAGCATATGGCAAAACATAAAGAATATGGGTGTCTGTTATACAATTCTCTCTACTTTTCTGTATGTTTGAAATTTTAAAATTAAATTTAAAAAACAATCCATAGGCACTAAAATGATGGGCTTCACCCATGGTACCATTTTTAAAATTCTGATTAAAACTAGTGAAGTACTGGTGATGGAGAAGTTGTTTTTCTGACCTATAAGGTTCCCATGCGGGCGGTGGTTGGGGAAAGGCATTGATGATGGAAGCCTGGAGAGAATCCTTATTGGGGAATTGATGACCTCAGTGGCAGATGAGGATCTGGTAAAGCAGTGTCGGACTCCACCCCAGCAGAAATCCCCCACCTCGGCTCGGAGACTGAGCATCACTTCACTGACAGGAAAAACCACCAGTAAGTACCATCATTGATTGGTTGCAGGCATCATGGGGCCATTTCACAGGGAATATACATTAATGAAATGTGGCAAGATTAAAAAGAAGAAAGTGGAGGAAAATTAATTTGGACAAACAGAATTTGAAAGAGGGAGGAGAGAGGAAAGGGAAAAAATAAGAATTAACAAATAATTAAAAGCCTGAAGAATTTAGATATTAAAATCAAATAAAAACTGCATGTTCTGTTTTAATTAAGCTATAGAAATGTGACTAAGTAATATTTTGACTGAAACTTAAAGGAGGAAGGGTACCTGGCTGGCTCAGTTAGTACAGCATGAGACTCTTCATCTTGGGGTTGTGCGCATTCAAGCCCCATGTTGTGGGGTAGATTGTGCTTTAAAAAAAACAAAAAACGGGCCCCTGGGTGGCTCAGTGGGTTAAGCCTCTGCCTTCGGCTCAGGTCATGATCTCAGAGTCCTGGAATCGAGCCCCGCATCAGCAGGGAGCCTGCTTCCCCCTCTCTCTCTGCCTGCCTCTCTGCCTACTTGTGATCTCTCTCTGTCAAATAAATAAATAAAATCTTTTAAAAAATAAAAATGAGGGGCGCCTGGGTGGCTCAGCGGGTTAAAGCCTCTGCCTTCAGCTCAGGTCATGATCCCAGGATCCTGGGATCGAGCTCCACATCGGGCTCTCTGCTTAGCGGGGAGCCTGCTTCCTCCTCTCTCTCTCTCTCTCTGCCTGCCTCTCTGCCTACTTGTAATCTCTATCTGTCAAATAAATCTTAAAAATAAATAAATAAATAATAAAAATAAAAAATAAATAAAAATTCCTCTCCAGGGGCACCTGGGTGGCTCAGTTGGTTAAGCAATTGCCTTCCACTCAGGTCATGATCCTGGAGTTCCAGGACTGAGTCCCACATCAGGCTCCCTGCACAGCGGGGAGTCTCCTTCTCCCTCTGAGCTCTCTCTCTGAAATAAATAGAAAATCTAAAAATTCGTCTCCCTATGCCTGTGTTCCTACAGAAGTAATAAAATACTATAGAGGAGTGACTTCTATGGATAGGATGCTGTATTTACATGCCATTTTTAATATTACCATAAACTTCCAATTTATGTCAATGTGGTCTTTAGTAGGCTGAATAATGTCTCCCAAGAGTATTAGATCCCAATCCCAGAATCAGAATCAGTAAATGTTACTTTATTTGGAAAAAAGATCTTTGTAAATGTGATTAACTTAAGGATTTTGGGATGGGCAGATTACTCTGGATTATCTAGGTGGGCCCTAAATGCAGTCACACATATTCTTAAAAGAAGGAGGCAGAAATTAGAGTAATGCCGGAGAATGCCAGCAGCTGGCAGAAGCTTGAAGAGGTAAGGAGTGTGTTCTTCCTTTGAACCTCAGAGCTGCCCTGATTTCTGCCTGGCGATAATTTCTGATTCCTGGCACTCCAGAGCAATGAGTGATGTGTGTTGTTTTAAGTCATCAACTTTGTGATAATCTATTACAGGAGCCACAGAAAACTAAAACAGAGGCAGTATGATTTAGTGAAAAATTAGTTTATCAGGGAAGTGGTTTTATTTCAGCCATAGACAATAAAGCCATAAGTAGAATATAACAGAACCTGAGAGGTCTTCAGTTTACCAAAAAAGAGGTTTCCTTAAATATTTTTAGTCCCCATCCATTTATTAGCACATGGCAGTATACTATTAGATATAGCCTACAAATCCTCCTTCCTCTTTTTTTTTTTTTTTTTAAGATTTTATTTATTTATTTGACCAAGAGCACAAGTAGAGCAGTAGGCAGAGGGAGGGGGAGAAGCAGGCTCCCCGATGAGCAGGGAGTCCTGGGATCATGACCTGAGCTGAAAGCAGACGCTTAACCAACTAAATCACCCAGGCGCCCCCAACCCTGCACCATTCTTTCTCAAAATATTCCCCTGATTCATAAATCCTTGTTGCCTTCAGAAGTAGACTTCACACACTCACTAGATAAACTAAAATTATAAAGACTGATAATACCAAATGTTGGTGAGAATGGAGAGCAGTGGAATGCTCAGAGGAATGCTAGTGGGAATGACGAAGGAAAAACAGTTTGGTACTTTCTTCTAAAGACATGCACACCCTTAGCATACACTTGACACAGAATCCCACTCCTCAGTATTTACTCAAGAGAAATGAACACGTGGAGCTACACTAATACTTGCAGTCCTATGTTCATAGGAGCTTCATTCATAATAGTCAAAATAGAAATAATCCAGTATCCACCAGCTGGTGATCAGATAAGCAGAATGTGCTGTATCTATTCAGTGGCATAGTACTCAGAAGTATCCAAAAATGAACAAACTACTGATGTATCTAACAATATGGGTGACTCTCAGAAGCATTATGCTAAGTAAAAGAGAACAGACACAAATGACTAGATGTCCTATGATTCCATCTAGAATGAATTCTAGAAAAGGCAGTATAATAATGACAGGAAGCAGAGCATCAGTTGCCAGGAGTTGAGAGTTAGGGAAGGGGATTGACTGAAAAGGGACACAGGGGAACATTTTGGGTTGATAGGAATTTTCTATATTATGATTGTTGTAGTTTTGTGACTCTACATCTGTCAGAGCTCATCAAATTATACACTTAAAATTGGTGAACTTATTGTATGTAATCCTAAATTGACTTAGAAGACTGATTTAAGGGGGCACCTGGGTGGCTCAGTTGGTTAAGCATCTACATTCTATTCAGGACATGATTCCAGAGCCCTGGGATCAAGCCCTGCATCAGGCTCCCTGCTTAGCTGGGAGCTCCCTCTCCCTCTCCCTCTGCCACTCCCTCTGCTTGTGCTTTCTCTTAGTCTCTGTGTCATCAAATAAATAAATTTTTTTTAAAAAGACATAAAAGATTTTAGCCCAATTCATCCAAATTATTAGAACTTCTAAAACAGTCCCAGTTTATTTGGATATTACTATTTTAGGAGGCCTAACTCCCAACTTTGGTCATATTTTCTTTCCTTACTCAATAAGTAGAAATTTTTAAATAACCTGAAATTCAGAGATGGGTGATTGGCATTTTCTCACAGTGTGTACATGGTGATATTTAGAGAACTAAAAGTTTTAAATCAGTTTTACAATACTTCTGATTAGAGGGTCCTGGCTAACTCCGTCGGTAAAGCATGAGACTCTTGATCTTGGGGTTGTAAGTTTGAGCCCAATGTTGGGTGTAGAGATTACTTAATCTTTTTTTTTTTTTAAGAGTTCATTTATTTATTTGACAGACAGAGATCACAAGTATAGAGATTACTTAAAAAAATAAAATCTTTAAAAATAAATAAAATAGGGGAGCCTGGGTGGCTCAGTGGGTTAAGCCTCTGCCTTTAGCTCAGGTCATCATCTCAGGGTCCTGGGATGATGTCCTGCATCAGGCTCTTTGCTCAGCAGGGAGCCTGCTTCCTCCCCGTGTTCTCTCTCTCTCTCTCTGCCTGCCTCTCTGCCTACTTGTGATCTCTCTCTGTCAAATAAATAAAAACTTTTAAAAAATTAAAAAATAAAATACGACTGATTAGTACAGTGCTATTTTAGAATGAATAAATGTTTTCAAAATAAGTCTTCATATTTACTTTTTTTAAATATTGTATTTTTTTTTAAAGATTTTATTTATTTATTTGACAGATCACAAGTAGGCAGAGAGGCAGGCAGAGAGGGAGGAGGAAGCTGGCTCCCTGCTGAGCAGAGAGCCGGATGCCCTAAGCATGGGGGGGGGGGGCATGCAAATGAAGCAGTGCCCAGATGGACTGAGTATCAGAAAAGGAAGCAATTCTGGGCTTTAGCTGCTGCAGCATACCAAGCATCATCCCTTTACTTTCAACACAATAGCAAAAACACAGATTTCAGGTTAGCCCTTCAGAGCTTCACAAACCTGGGTGTGTGCCCACTGAGGGACTCAGAGGTAGGTAGGATAAGGGGGTACCTGTGAGTGATGCTATGGGTCTTTCCCACCTCACTACTCAGATCCAGGGGTTTGCTAGCTCTTTGTGACAGGTACCATGCCAGGTGATTTACACCTGTAATATCTCATTCACCTTTCCTAGTGACCCATGAGGTGTATATTTTCCCTGTTTTAAGGCTATGGAAATTCAAACTCAGAGGAAGTTAGACATCTAACCAAGGTTATAGATTGCAAGTGGTAAGGTTGGAATTTGAATCTAAGGCTCTCTTGGATTCTTTTCCTTTGTGCCAAGATGCCTCCCACTTGGCTGAACTGGCCTGAGGCAAATTTCACAGGGGCCCTGACAAGCCAGCCTGCTGTGGTGAAGTGTTTTCCTGCCTGGTGGACACAAGCGATACCCCATAGTACTTTAGTTTATTTCCCTTGCATGAGAATTCAGCCTCTGTTCATTATTTTTTCAGAACCCAATGCTGGACAGATCCAAGAAGGAATTGGAGAAGCTGTGAATAATATTGTGAAACATTTTCACAAACCTGAAAAAGAGGTATGATCTATAAAACTTAATATATAGGATTTTAAAGCCATTTTTATACATGATACATAAGGCAGTAGAGGGTATGTTAATTTTTATTTGTAAGCTTTCTAACAGCTACAGAAATGTGCTTCATAGCTGTCCTCAGCACCTATTTCTCTAGCATTTTCTTAAACATAGAAACAGCAGATTATTCTTTGCCACTGAGTGTTTTGCTCCACAGAGAGGAAGCCTCACGGTGTTGCTGTGTGGAGAAAATGGACTGGTTGTGGCACTTGAACAAGTCTTCCATCATGGGTTCAAATCTGCCCGCATCTTCCACAAGAATGTCTTCATCTGGGACTTCATAGGTAAGTTAAAGCCGGTGTATGTTATTATAAGGTCACTGAAATGTTTCTTACAAAACTCAAAGACCCCAGAGTTTAAGCAAATAAGGGGTAGTAACAAGGGAGTGCATTTTTTAAAATAAATATCAAATTAGCACTGTCTTTTCATTCATCCAACAAGTATTTATGGTGTCCATAATATTCCAGACATTATTCTAGATGCTCAAGATCTACATCAAGGGGCAACTGGCTGTTTCAATTGGTAGAGCATGGGACTCTTGATCTCAGGGTCATGAGTTCAAGCCCCACATTGGGCATAGAGCGTACATTTAAAAAAAAAAAAATCTACATCAAGAGATAAATAAAACACAAAAATTCCTATGGTTGACGTATTTAGATGGAGGAGGCAGGAACCCAGACAATACACAAAAACATAACAAGTATGCAGCTCATCTAGTATGTTATAAAGCTATGTTTGATGTGGAAAAAAATAGAGCAGAGTGACAGGACATGGAATGGAGAGTGCTCTTTTAAGTGGGGTGGTTCTACGCTTTGTGGACAAGGTGATATTTGATCAAAGACTAAGGAAGTGAGGAATCGAGCCATGTGACTGTCTGGGAGAAGAATACTGCTGGCTAAGAGGATTGCCAGGGAGAAGCCCCAAGCTCGGAATACGCTTGGCCTTTTCATAGAATGGCAAGACTAATGTGACTGGGCCAGAGTGAGGGAGACAGAGAGTAAGAGGATACTGGGGAGAGAGGGCTGTTTATTGCCAGAGTCAGGTGCTTTAGGGCCATTTAGGCCATTGGAACAACTTTGGTCTTTATCATGATTGAAATAGGAAGTCATTGGAAGGCTTTGAGCCAAGGAGTGGGTGACATAATATAACTTCTGCTTTAGAAGGATTACTCTAGCTTTATGCTGTCCAGTATGGTAACCACTAGCTACTTGTGGCTATTTAAATTTAAACCGATTTACTATAAATTAAAATTTACTTCCTTAGTCACACGTGCCTTACCTAGGAGCTACTAAGTTGAACCTTGCAGATATAGAACATTTCATTCATCACAGAAAATTCTGTTGGGAGTGTGCTGCTTTAGCTTGCTAAATAAGCTTTGTAATCTTTATTTTGGTATGTAGTTCTTCTAGAATTCCCAGCTTTTTTTTAAAGGGGTGATTAATCATTTTGTATCTTGTAAATATAGTCTAAATGAAGTAGTTTATTTTATCCAACTTAGAATTTTTAGACAAAGAAGAGGTTAACAGAGCTAGGCCTCCAGGAGTGATTTTTTTTTTTCTTTTGGAATGCCTAGAATCTTAAGCTCCTACTTCTGATTTGTGTATACATATCCCTTCCTTAGAGTTCCTGAATCAGTTCTATTTCAAGGATTTTGTTGTGAAGTGTTAGCCAGCCATTTTGTAACAGAACAGAAGGTACCATATTTCAATGGCTCCTGTATATTTACTGGTTCTAGCCTTGACAGAGGAGTCTGGTTTTCTGTTGGTTTGTTTCCAATTTCCATTGCTTGAAGGTATTCTAAAGAGAGTAAACTTTCTACCCTTCTGGAGTGCAGTCTAGATTAGAAAATAAACTGCTGGGAGCATATTGTTCCGCTATGAAACATGGACCTCTGAAATTCATCTTGAAACCAGTGATAAAATAATGATTTTGGTTTCTGGACTGGCTATAATACAAAGCATCATTAGTGTTTCCAGAATAAACTAAGTGATAATCTTTCTGTACATGAAGTATTAATGTATTTTGTGATATGATTCTGACTTCCTTCCCCAGAGAAAGCAGTTGCTTATTTTGAAACCACTGACCAGATTCTAGACAATGAAGATGATGTCCTTATTCAGAAATCATCCTGCAAAACCTTTTGCCACTATGTAAATGCTATTAATACTGCACCCAGGAACATTGGGAAGGACGGCAAATTCCAGATTTTAGTTTGCCTTGGAACACGGTAAAAAGCCAATTCTTAACTTTCACTATCTTTGTTACATGTTGAACAAGAGTCCAGAAGCAATTATACCAGATCATGCCCCTTCCAGGGCTCTCCCATGGGCCTCTTTCATTCCTGATTTTATTATGAGACTACTCTTTATTGGGTACTTGCTATATAGGTTGGCACGATGCTAAGTACATTACATTCATTATCTCATTTAATCCTCCTGTCACTTCACTACTATACTACATGAAGTAGCAGCTGGTACCCTCATTGTGTAGATGAGAGAACAGAAAATAAATGAGGTATAACTAAGTTAACCAACTTTCCCAAGGTTGGGAAAAAGCAGTTTGAAAAAAGCAGAAAAAAAAAAAGTTAGAAAAAAGCAGAGCCAAGATTCATACCTATTCTCATTCAAGAGCCCAAACTTTCAACCATTACACTACACGGGCTCCAAAGGTGGGCTGGTGGGTTAAAGGTAGTTTGATAGGGAATTTGACACACCACCACATATATGCACATATATTTACAATATACCCACCATATTGCTTTAAATTTGATAACATTGTAGAATTCATATTATATAAATAATTCTTTTTTCTATACAAATAATTCTTAACTATATAAAGTCTTATTTTTAAGACAATGTCCTACCCTGGTATTTTTTGAAAATGACACATAAGAGCTATACTCCATTAATTTTAAAACAGCTATCAGAATTAGAAGAGATAAAACACGTAGATAGACCTTTAGAATAAGCTTTTTTTTTTTTTAATAATTTATTTAAGAGAATACAAGGGAGGGGCAGAGGGCGAGGGAGAGAGAATCTCAAACAGACTACCCCCTGAGTGCAGAGCCTAACACAGGGCTAAGTCTCACAATGCTGAGATCGTGGCCTGAGCAAGATCAAGAGTCAGACGCACAGTGGACTGAGCCACCCAGGCACCCCAAGAATAAGATTTTTTTTTTTAAGTTACTTGTGCAGTGTTTGTTATTTTCTACCACCCCAACAAGAGATTCAGCATGCCTAGTTATGGCTGCTCTTGTCAGGAAAGGCATATTGTAGGGTGCCTGGCTGGCTCAGAAGAGCATGTGACTCTTTTTTTTTTTTTTTTTTTTTTTTTTTTTTTTTTTTTTAAAGATTTTATTTATTTATTTGACAGAGAGAGATCACAAGTAGACAGAGAGGCAGGCAGAGAGAGTGAGAGGGAAGCAGGCTCCCCGCGGAGCAGAGAGCCCGATGCGGGGCTCGATCCCAGGACCCTGAGATCATGACCTGAGCTGAAGGCAGCGGCTTAAACCACTGAGCCACCCAGGCGCCCCGAGCATGTGACTCTTGATCTCAAGGTTTGTAAGTTCAAGCCCCACGTTGGGTATAGAGATTACTACAAAAAATTAACTTAAAAAAGAAAGAAGGGCACCTGGGTGGCTCAGTGGGTTAAAGCGTCTGCCTTCAGCTCAGGTCATGATCTCAGGGTCCTAGGATCAAGCCCCACATCAGGTCTGCTCAGCGGGGAGCCTGCTTCCCCCTTTCTCTCTCTGCCTGCCTCTCTGCCTACTTGTGATCTCTGTCATATAAATAAATATCTTTAAAAAAAAAAGAGGGGCTCCTGAGTGGCTCAGTCAGTTAAGCGTCTGCCTTTGGCTAGGGTCATGATGCCAGGGTCCCTGGGATCCAGCCCCAAGTTGGCTCCCTGCACAGCGGGAAGTCTACCTCTCTCTCTCTCTCTCTCTCTCTCTCTCCTTCTCCCCCTGCGCGTGCTCTTTCCCTTTCTCTTTATCTCTCTCTCTCAAAGAAATTAATAAAATCTTATAAATTAATTAATTAAAAGAAGAGGAAAGAAAGGCATATTGAGAGATACTTAGTAAGAACATCTTAGATACTTAGTGACAGATAACTAATGTCTGAGTTTAATCAGTACACACTGAAGGTTGGGCCCCTGGTGGCTTAGTCTGTTAAGCATCTGCCTTTGGCTCTGGTAATAATCCTGGAGTTCCAGTCCTGCATTCGGCTCCTTGCTCAGCTGGGAGTCTGTTGCTCCCTCTGAACCTCCCTCCTCTCTTCTGCTTTCTCTCATTCTCTATCTCTCAAAGAAAAAAAAAAAAAAAAAACACCTGAAGGTTGAGATGTCCTCCTGAAACAACTGGTTCATAGAACTAAGTTCTGTATTCTTAATAGAGGGGCCAGTTTCACCTATACTTTTAAAATTCCTTTTGAGCATGATCCTTATCTTCTTTTATATCTTTACTGTTTTGATTAATTAGACCAGTGCCTCCCTGCTTTTGGTTTATAAAGTCTACTTAACGTTTTTCTGCTATGATTTTATTCCTTACCTTGTTATGTTGTGTTAGTTTTTTAAAAATGTTAGTCCCAACTATTTAATGTAGTCTTTGTTACCAAAGGGTCAGTATACTTTGGCATGCCTTGCCACAGATGTCTGAGTAATACCCCTGTAAAAAAAAAAAAAAAGATACAAAATGACATTCTGCCTCTTTTTAAAAGTGTTCAGAGTACAGAATCTCTTTAATGTGGGTAAGTCCTTAAGGCCAATTTGTCCAGACTTACTTTTACAATCTCTTACATTTTCCCTTTAGCTGACACTGTCTCATTACCATATCTTTTTAACCAGCAAATTCCCAACTTTGGTTTCCTCTCTGAGGTCTGGTTTCCTCTCTGCTGACCTCAGAACATGGCTCGTTTTGCTCTTTCCACACCTTCCCGTTGAAAGCTCTAACATTTGTATTGTTCTGTAGCAAGGTCAGCAGGGCTCAGGACTTCTTTCTCTTTGAATCTGTAGGGATCGCCTGCTCCCACAGTGGATCCCACTCTTAGCGGAGTGTCCTGCTATTACCCGAATGTATGAGGAGAGCGCCCTCCTGCGCGACCGCATGACTGTCAACTCTCTCATCCGCATTCTGCAGACCATTCAGGACTTCACCATAGTCTTGGAAGGATCACTCATCAAAGGAGTGGATGTGTAACCCACGTAACTAGAAACTCTCAGTCCAGACCCCTTGTTCCCAAACCTTCCCCAGCTATGGGGACTGATTTGGACTTGTCTGACAAGGTAGTGAGTCACTGCAGGGGCAACACAGTGTATTCCCCAATTTGAACAATCCTCACACTACAGACAAGGTAAAATGCTGTATTGTAGTTCATTTGAACCTGGAATTTAGTATAAAATAGAGTATTTTCATGTGTTAGATGTGTGTAAATATGCTATCTTCTTTAAGAAATTATATTACTCTAATAAGATACTTTTCTTAGATTAAATATTCCTGTGATTTAAAATAAGTCGCTTAACTGCATTGGGAGTTGGGGAGGGGAAGAGTGGTGCTAGCCAGGAAGAAGCCAGTAAACATGTAATTACAGTGCAACCTAGTTGGGCTTTTTTTTCCCTCCAGGTATCACAAAGGATCCCAGAATGCATTGTTATGTCGTAGCCATCCGTCCTGGTGTGTCCAAGTCTTTGTATTGTGAAAGTGAACAGCTTTACCTACTGTACGTGACAGTCCGCACTTAAATTTTTTTTTAAAGTTACAAATGGTTTCATACATTTGAATTGAGTCACTTTTCCAGTCTTTTGGAAAAATTTTTCCGTCCGCACAAGCTAAAGATATGATTCAAATATTTTAAATACTGGACCCCAGGAGCTTGGCTGAACTGGAAAGAGAACACACAAAGCCCTGAGAAGTATGTTAAATTGTAGGATTATAACCTCTTTACACTTTGGAAAGATTAGTCTAGACTAACTTCATTCTTCACATTTTTATTCTTGTTACCTGAGGTACTTTGCAGAGATGTGAATTTCAAAGTGTTGGTCTCAAAGTTCTAAGAACTGCAAACGGCAGTTTGGTTCTGTACTTAAAATTTGGCCATCTAACCCCTGCAGCAGTTCCTTACCTCAAGGATAATCTCAAACCCTCTCTTTGTTAGGTTCCAGTCCCTACTCCCCTCCCCTCTTCCTGTGCCCATCCCCCCCTCAGGAAATGGAAGGAATGTCTAAGAAGGAGGAGGGCTCTGTGTAACTTGGAATGTTTTTGTGAAAGTATTTGTTGACCAAGATAATGCAAATAACAGAGGGAAAGAGCAAGAATGAACCCTTTCTGGGTGTTTCAGGGCAAGTTTTTATGTTCTTTTTTAAGAAAGGGTAATAATATAAAACAACTGGCCTGGAGAAGGTAAAAGCCAGGGCCGAACAGACTAACAAAAATGGAAGCAGAATGAGAGGCAACAGTTTTGAAAGACCAAACATTGTGAGTAGCTTTCCAGCTTGGTATTTTATAAGGAAGTTAAATAAATGTGGTGTTAGCTAGTTACCTTGAGTATTCACTTATGGTAGGTCCTGTAACTAATTAGGCATTTGCACACTGTTAGCAGTGAAATTCCCTCGCAGAGCTCTGGGTTTTATTCCCAGTTGTGGCTGAGAAGCAAAGCCATGGCCTCTCAGGACCCTTGTACAATCTTGAGGGTCCTGGGCTTTAGCCAACAGTATTGTTTCCCTTATTTCCTGGAGGAAGAAATTAAACAAACAAGTGCCTCAGTCCCTTTATCAAACACTGTATACAGCCAGGGTGACTAGGGCACATCCCCTTTTAATCTGTGACTTAGTACTTGAGGAGCACCAGGGGAGCTGAAGGCAGCATTTTAGAAACCCTGGGAAGTGCTTTAGAAATATGATTCTGGGTGACCTGGGCACACAGGAGATGTGTTCACCTGAGGCTAAGGGCTGTCTGCCTTGGTGTAGCTCTTCCAAGGACCTGGAAGGTCTTTCATGGGAGGCATCCAGAACCTACTCCACACAGGGTTCTTGTGTTGCAGTGATTAGAAACCACAGAATGATCAGTGCAGGGTTTTATTCTTGTACCTTTCTTTGAAAGCCATGATTCTGGCACACTCTGGGCACCTGAGAGATGACTTATGTGAGCATGCTAGCATTGAGCTATCATTTTATAGATGGGAACACTTGAGGATCAGAGGGGTTAAATACTTACCCCATAGCTGGTCAGTGACAAAACAGAGTCTAGAGCTCATGTCTTTTATTACACCAAGACTGCTTGAGACTGAGAGCCAAGGAGGCATTCATACTAATAGTCTTTCTACCCCTGGATCTTTATCCATCCACCTAAACAGGTAGAAAATAACTGTTAACATTCATTTATAATAATCATTTATAAGATTATAAACATTCATTTTAACAAAGCGTTCTCCAGTGGTTGAGAATTACATCCATTACAAAAACCGGGAGCAAAATTAGATTTGGGGCCTGTGAATAAAGCTATTACTTTAAAAAGTAGTACCCCCCAAAAGATTTAACCTAAAGTTTTATCCCACTTTGTGTAGTATGACCACAACAGTGGAAGTGACCAATTTCAAAAGAGATGATCACACCAGAACTGATCCCTCCTCTAGAATGCTGGAGCCTTTAAATCGATTACCTGGGGAGCCCATATCGTTATTCCAGTGACAACAGCCATGTCTCCTCACATGTGGGGACCTCCTTGCAAGCTGCTTGAATGACCTACAGCCCATTCTTCTGACTATTGCCAGTTATGGTAAATCTTTTTTTTTTTTTTTCCAGTTATGGTAAATCTTTTTTTTGTTTTTGTTTTATCTCGGCGTTTTAGAAGAAATTTAATATTTGTAGACAAAAAGTCCTTAGGATCCAAGTTGATGAATAAAAATGATGTTTAAGTAGAGTTTGAGGTCACAAAGGAAACAGTTCTAAAGAAATAAGACTTACAGTTCTTATGTGGCTTATAGCTGCCCCTAAGCCAATACCAGAATATTTTGAGCAGGACGGTTAGCAGAACCCTTAGAATAAGTGTCCATAGCTGGCTTTTGGAAGGACCATACCCAGTGAGAGGTATCCTTTTTCTCTATTAATTTTTTTAATTAGTATATTGCTTCAAAATCACACCTCAGAGTTAAAGTAAGTAAAAATAAATTTTGTAATTGACTTTTTTCCTTCAAAACTAAAAATAATGCCTGGAATTACAATTAGTATTTTCAAATAACAATAGCTTGAGAAGAAATTGTTTTAAAATGAAATTGCCAAAAATATTACCTCTTGAAACATCTAATTTCCAAGTGTTTTTCAAATGTCCGGAAACTCCGAATCTCAGCCTTTCTGACACAGTGGCAGCACACTGTTGTTGGTACTGTGTGAGAGCCCAGTTAGCAGTGCCCAGGGTCCAGCTCATTAGCTCTCTAAAACTGCCTGAGGCTTGGTGTGGGGTGTGGAGTAGCTTAAAGTGGGGAGGGGAGGGTGTGGAATAGTTTAAAGTGGGATTCTAGTTGGTGTGAAATACGACTACAGAGAACAAAAGTTCCTCCTCTTCCCCTGTCCCACTGGGAGCAAGAGTTTGATACAAGAAACCTGAAACATGCAAAAGTTTGCTGTTTCCCTCTAAAATTTATTTTCAGTGTTTCACACATTTTTGAACCTTTGTAACCCTGTGGTATTTACTTTAACATGCCTTTTTAAAAAAAAATCGTTTTCATGAACTTCTGTCACACTACACGAATGATATAGAGGACATAACTGAATTGCTTGTATTTCCTTTTTTTGGAATAAAGCACTGTTATATGTAAATGTAATGAAAGAGAGGTAGAGACGATACTTAACGGTTTGTGTGTAGTATATGTTGACACCTCTAAGATATTTTGAAACATGAGGCAACAGATGAGGATCTCAGATCCCCAGGGAAATATTTATTTGACATCATTGAGAGGGTAGCTCTTAATTGAAATACCTTCTTCTTTCTGCTAAGAATTAAGTTTTTCAGTGGGTTTTCATTTTGAGAATTTTATTTTTCTCTGTGAGGTTTACAGAAACTACTCTATCCTTTTCACCATGTTGAAAGGACAATCTGAACCTTTGCTATTTATATTTCAGTATTAACACACCTTCGTTGATTGGAAATGGAGTCTCGAGCTCCTCTATACTTTAGTGAATCCTGTTTCCAAGTCATCAGTTTCTCTTGAAGCCCCTGTTCCTTACATAAGTATTTGTTACTTATTTAGCTTAAAAGGAGACAGAAATGAATAATAAACTTCTAGGTCCCTTATTTCTATTTAAGTACATTTATAAATCTGTTGAATTTCCAAGTTTTTTTGAAGAGTGCTGATGATGTGATAAGAGGAATGCAAGAAACTCATCCTCCCAGATCTTCCCTGAGCTGATCATCCTCTCAAGGACAGAAACAAGATTAGCTCCAGAAATGTATCACACTGAGCAGTTGACATCAGAGTGGGAAAAAAAAAAACCATATTGAAAAGTTTCTCTTCATTCGAAGGAACCCAGGGCATCCTTGGGTTATGTAGGAGAGAATCATACTTCATTCTGTTTCCTGAATGGATTTGTGTGTAGCTCCAGTCTATTCCAAACCAAATCTTGTTGACGGTAGAGAGGAGTTCCTGTTGTCAGTCAAATGAGGGTATTAAACATAGACAAAATCTTCTGTGTTACACTTGAACTTTGAACCTGTATAAATGTACCCAGTGTATCTTTTTAAACAATGAACATTTCTGCATTTAAATTATATTGTGTTTCTTTATATTGTTGACAATGCATCAGAACTGAATTTTTTTTTCCTCATCTGAACATAATATAAAATTTAAAGAGTATTGTGATATCAAGCACTTTAACATACATATCAGAGAAACTGACGTGGGTTTTTCAGGTTTTGGAGTACATTTAAATATGACTTTTCATGCTTTGTTCTTTACAAATAAAACTGTGGGGTTGATACTTTGTTTTGCTTGGTTATTACAGAATCTTAATACTGAGCGGCAAGGGACTTCAGAAAGTAGAGAGATAAACCAAAACCATTATGTAGTGAAAATATAGACTGCTCAGCACCTGGCTATCCAGAAGAGGTTTAAAAAATATTTTTTTGAACCTACCTCACATCATACAGAAAAATCAACTCTTGATCTAATAGCCTGACTAAAAAAGGAAAAACAAAAGTTTTAGAAGGAAATACAGAATGTATTTATGAACTTGGGAAAGGAAAGTATTTCTTACAACACTCAAAAATAACTAGCATTATAGTCTGCAGTAAAAATAGAAAGCAAAGATTGACTACCCACTATAGGTGTTACCTAAATTGTTGCATTGTTATGGGCACATAGCATTTTATTTTATTTTATTTTTGCAAACAGCATTTTAAACACACACATCAAATTCCTGCTATAACAATTTATATTCTTTTTTTTTTAATTTATATTCTAATGGAGGAGTTACACAGTAAACAGAAGTAATAAACATCGTAGTTAGATAATAAGATAACAAGCAAAGAAGAGATGGAAAGTGTGATTGAGGCGCTTGGAGGGGGACTACGGTTGTAAATGGCTTAGTCAGAGAAGGCCTCACTGAAAATGGAGTTGCTGTTAACTGAGTTGGAAAAAGTATAGGAGAAACAAGTTCGGAGGATCAACATCAAGAGCTTACTTTTGGGGGCACCTGGGTGGCTCAGTTGGTTAAACATCCAACTATTGATTTCTGCTCAGGTCATGAACTTGGGTGGTGAGATCAAAGCTCTGTGCCCCTCCCCGTGTGCTGTCTCCTTCTCTCTCTCAAATAAATCTTTTTTTGGGGGGGTAAGATTTATTTGAGAGAGAGAGAGCAAACAGGTTGGTGGGAGGAAGTGTGTGCAGAAGGAGAAGCAGACTCCCTTCTGAGCAGGGAGCCCAATGCAGGGCTCGATCATAGGACCCCAGAATCATGACTTGAGCTGAAGGCAGATGCTTAGCCAACTGAGCCACCCAGGCACCCCTATAAATAAATAAATCTTAAAAAAATAAAAAGCTTACTTTTGGACCTAAGTTTGTAATACCTGTTAAACATCCAAGTAGAGGGGCGCCTGGGTGGCTCAGTGGATTAAGCCGCTGCCTTGGACCCAGGTCATGATCTCAAGGTCCTGGAATCGAGCCCCGCATCCGGCTCTCTGCTCCGCAGGGAGCCAGCTTCCTCCTCTTGCTCTGCCTGCCTCTCTGCCTACTTGTGATCTCTCTCTGTCAAATAAATAAATAAAATCTTGGGGCACCTGGGTGGCTCAGTGGGTTAAAGCCTCTGCCTTCGGCTCGGGTCATGATCCCAGGGCCCTGGGATCGAGCCCCACATCGGGCTCTCTGCTCCGCAGGGAGCCTGCTTCCTCCTCTCTCTCTGCCTGCCTCTCTGCCTAGTTGTGATTTCTCTCTGTCAAATAAATAAAATATAAAAAAATAAATAAATAAATAAATAAATAAAATCTTAAAAAAAAAAAATCCAAGTAGAAAAGCTTAGTAGATACTTGCACATATAGATTAGAAATTCAGGGCAAAACAATGGTGTATTTGTCAGGGTTTAATCAAAAGTGAGAAACCAGGGCACCTGGGTGGCTCAGTGGGTTAAGCCTCTGCCTTCAGCTAGGATCATGATCCCAGGGTCCTGGGATCGAGCCTCACATCGGGCTCTCCGTTTAGTGGGGAGCCTGCTTCCCCCTCTCTCTCTGTCTGTTGCTCTGCCTGCTGTGGTCTTGCTCTGCTTGCTTGACAGAATTGTCATTCTGTCAAATGAATAAACAAAATATTAAATTAAAAAAAAAAGTGAGGGGCGCCTGGGTGGCTCAGTGGGTTAAAGCCTCTGCCTTCAGCTCGGGTCATGATCCCAGGGTCCTGGGATCGAGCCCCACATCGGGCTCTCTGCTCAGTAGGGAGCCTGCTTCCTCCTCTCTCTCTGCCTGCCTCTCTGCCTACTTGTGATCTCTGTCTGTCAAATAAATAAAATCTTTAAAAAAAAAAAAAAGTGAGAAACCACACAGCTATTTGAAGCCCTCTTCAAATAGCTGTGTGGTTTCTCACTTTTTTAAAAATTTAATAATTAAAATTATTAATTTTAAAATTATTAAATATACTTAAATTTAAATATAATTTAAATATAATTAAAATTAATAATTTTTGACTGATTGATTGATTGATTTTTGAATAAGCTCTGTGCTCACGGTGGGGTTTGAACTTGTGACCCTGAGATGGAGAGTTTTATTCTCTACCAGCTGAGCCAGCCAGGTACCCCAAAAGGGGTGGTTTAATGTAAAATATGAGAGTTCTCTAGAGAAATAAAACCAAGAGGTCCTGTGTGTGTGTATGTATGTATGTATACATAGATTTTAAGGAATTGGCTGATGTAATTGTAGAGACTTGGTAAATCCAAAATCTATAGGGTAGACTGGCAAGCTAGACACCCTGGGAAGAGTTGTAGTTCAGGTCCAAAGATAGTCTGCTGGCAGGATTCTTTCTTGCTCAGAGGAGGTCAATCTATATTCTGTTTAGGCCTTCAACGGATTTGATGGGGCCCACCCACATTATGAAGAGTAACCTGCTTTACTTGAGGGCCACCAATGTAAAGCTTAATTTCATCCAAAAAACATTTTCACAAACATTTTTTTTTTTTAATTTTTTTTTAAAGACTTTATCTTTGTGACAGAGAAAGAGAGTGCACAAGTAGAGGGAGAGGGAGAATCAGGTTTCCCGCTGAGCAAGGAGCCCGATGCCAGGCTTGATCCCAGGGCCCTGGGATCACAACCTGAGCCGAAGACAGACATTTCACCAACTGAGCCACCTAGGCTTCCCTCACAGAAACATTTAGAATAATGTTTGATTAAATACCTGACCACCATGGACCAGCCAGATTGATACATAACTAATTTAATCATCACAAACTATAACAAGAAATTAGAACAATGGAGAATTTGGTGCTAAAGCACTAAAAAGAACTAAAAAATATAAGGATTTAAAAAAAAATAGCATCTATATGAGCAACTACTAACACTAGGCCTGAGGCCAGACAAAACGAAAATATCACCTTTCTGTCAGGCTGAGAGCCAGATTTTGTTGGGGCACAACCATAGCCCATCAGATGTCAAAAAGGTTTACTAAAATGCCACACCAGTAGCACTTACGAATCTACCCTAGGTTCCAGGGAAGCATGCATTGGGAGGTACCATATCCCAGAACTCGCTAGGAGGCCGTCCATGGAGAGGTGCTGTACCAGTAAGACTCATTGGAGAGCCACCCAAGAGAATGCCATATGAGGTTAGCTGCTGAGCACCCAAAAGCCAGGAGCTTCCTGCTGCAGGAGCTTGCAGAAGGGAGCACAGCAGAAGCAGAAAGAGAAGCTGCTTCCTCCAGTGCATTCTGCTGACAAAGGTGAACATTGTGCCAGCTGGCAAAGGAGAAATGTTTACAAAAGGGTCTAGCTTCATTATTGCAGAACAGGCAATAAAGGGTAGATTTGGAGCTGAGAGGCAATAAACTGATAACCGCCCCAGTTCCTGATACTCAGTTACAGAGGAAACAAAGGAGGGGAGCAGGAAAATGCAGAAGGAAAGACGAGATAATAAAGCCAAGTATCTCCAAACTTTATGGTACAATGCTTTAAAGCAGATATTGTCTGCCATGTCTATTTGAACTTGATCCAGATATATCTATACAATTTTCATCACTATCCTTTAAAATAGTAACTTTTAAAAATACTGATTAACTGCAGTTAAAAAGGTTAGGAGGCCTTTGCAGTCTAAGGGAAAGAAGACCACAGGGGTAACAGTGAAGGTGATGAGAAGTGTTGGGTACTGGGTAAATCTTGAAACTAAAGCCAAGAACTTCCTGATGGACTGAATGTGGGGGATGAGCAAAAGAAAAGTCAGGAATGACTTTTGATCTTGGCCTGAACAACTGGAAGGATGAAGCTAGAATTTCTGTTAACCTAGATGAGTACGGATCAGGGAAGAAAAGGCTTTGGAGACAAGTCAGAAGTTCAAGGTTGGACATAATAAATTTCAAATATTGATTAGATATCCAAATGAAAATGGTGAGCAAGAAATTGAGGGTCTGAGTCTGGATTTTGTGAACAATTGGACTTCAGGTAGTTTTGGTAGTTGCCAGCATACATAGATGGAATTTAATGTCCTAACACTGGATGAGAACATAAAGGGAATGAGTTATTAAATGATCTCCCAAAACATTCCTTTTAATTCCATGATATGGATATGGCATGACATTGTGTGACACTTAGATTTACCTCCCAATTTTTCACTATTCTGAAAAATGCTATGATGAAGAACATCTGTATTCCCAATGTTTCACTATTCTGAATAATACCATAATGAACAAAAATCCTTGCTTTGTGAAAAATTACACTTTTTGTAGGTCAAAGGCAAAGGTAGACAACTTTATATGATTCAACCTAATATTCGTGATACTTCTTTTGGTTCTTTATCCTGATGTGTTATAATTTGATTAAAATAGATACTGTAACCTAGATGGAGCAATTAATCTCTGGGCTGCAAAATCTAAAAATAAATGACTGTAGTTTGAGCTACCATGTGGGGCCAGATGTTTCCTAAACTCCGGTAAAACATAATCCTGAGGTTTCTCCTTTACCTATGCATAACTTGTGTTCTTAAATGACCGCAAAACTTTTCCTGGGTTTCTCACATTAACATCCTATTCAAAAATAACAGAGTTTTAAAATACATGAAATAAAAAGTGATGGAATCACTTTTTATTAATAAAAATTAATAAAAAAGCACTCCTTGGGCACCTGGGTGGCTGACTGGGTTAAGCCTCTGCCTTTTGCTCAGGTCATGATCTCAGGGTGCTGGGCTCGAGTCCCACATCGGGCTCTCTGCTTGGCAGGGAGCCTGCTTCCTCCTCTCTCTCTGCCTGCCTCTCAGCCTACTTGTGATCTCTCTCTGTCAAATAAATAAATAAAATCTTAAAAATCTTTAAAAAAAATCTTAAAAAAAAAAAAAGAAAGAAACTCCTTTCTCAATAATTGAAAGAGCAAATAAATAGGAAGTCCAGTAGAGACATTGAGGACTTGGACAATACTGTCAACCAGCTTAACCAGATTGACATTTATAGAATATTTTTCACCAACAGCAAAATACAAATTCCCTCCAAGTACGCAAAGAACATTTAACCAAAACTGATAATATTTGGGGCCATAAAACATGTATCAATAAATTTAACAAGATTCAAATTGTGTATAGTATATTCTCTGGCCACAAGGGTCAAAAAATGAATCAAAAGTGAAAGCAAAAAGAGCATCTAATACAGATTTTAAAGAGAGATTAATAGCACTGAACACCTACTTAGAAAAAGTGTTTTGGGCTCAGTAGGTCGAGTGTCTTGATTTTGGCTCAGGTCATGATCTCAGGATTTTGAGATCAAGCCCTGAATTGGGCTCCGCACTGGGTGTGGAGCCTGCTTAAAATTCTCTCCCTCTGCCTCTGCCCCTTCCTTCTCCATTTCTCTTTCACTCTCTCTCAAAAAAAAAAAAAAGAAAGAAAGAAAGAAAAAGGAAAGTTTTTCTATGATACATATGTAACATAGGTTAACTAACCTATGTTAATTAGAAACTGCTTAGAAACTAAAAAACTAACAAAAAAGACAAATTAATAATAAAGATTAGAGCAGAAATCAATGAATTAGAAAACAGGAAAAGAAAAATCAATGAAGCCAGAAAGTGATTGAGAAAACAATAAAAAATTGATAAACCTGTAACCAGACTGATTAGAGAAAAAAGAAAAAGGACAAATTGCCAATATCAGGAATGATAGACTTGACATAAATACAGATCCTACAGATATTTTAAAAATCACAAGGGATTAACATGAACAACTTTTTGGCTATAAATTCTACAATTTATAAGAAATGGAAAAGTTTCTTAAAGACATCAACTACCAAAGCTCACTTGAGAAGAAAGAGATAAACTGAATAGCCCGTGTCTATTAAAGAAATTGAATTTGTTATTCCATTTGAATTGAATAGTTAACCTTCTCACCAAGACGATCCCAGGCCTAGATAACTTCAGTGGTGAACTCTATTAAAATTTTTAAAAATGGGGCGCCTGGTGACTCAGTGGGTTAAAGCCTCTGCCTTTCGCTCGGGTCATGATCCTAGGGTCCTGGGATCCAGCCCCACATCGGCCTCTCTGCTCAGCAGGGAGCCTGCTTACCCCACCCTCTCTCTCTGCCTGCCTCTCTGTCTACTTGTGATCTCTGTCAAATAAATAAATAAAATCTTAAAAAAAAAAAAAAGTTAATGGATCAACATCAGCCCCAGAAGGTTGCAGACTTGGGCTTTAGTGATGCCACACTTAGATGGACGCTAAAATTCCACAGTTGCATTGAACATGTTGGAGTTATTATTGCTGCCAAGTTCCTACAATGGGAAGGGACTAAATTGACTCCAACAGTGGGGGATTATCTAGCTCCTCTGGACCTAGATTTGACTATGACCGTGTGTTGTTTCTCTGCTGTTCAGAAAGACTCTCGTTTGCTTGGATTTGACTTGATAACATGTATTGAATTGATAGAACACTTAGATCCTGAAGATCTAGCCAAGTTTCCCGAAGTCATATTTGGGTACTTTTCTCCAAGTATGATTGTCAACAGCACACCAAACTCTGAATTCAATCCCATTTCTGCCATCAACCTTTAGATATCCAGATGACAAATTTGAATGGAACAGAATGCAGTTTCAGACATGGGCTTTGACTGTGGCTAGTCTCTACAGTGACTCTGTCAAGTTACCAGTGTGGGGGCTCCATCAGCAGGAGCTGAGCATGTTGGATACTGTATCCAGTTAGGGGTCTTCCAGAAAAACATAGCAAAGTCAAGTGATTTGTGCATTTCAGAGCTCCAGGAACATGTTTATAAAGCTGTTTTTACAACCTCATACCCGAGTTTACAGCAAAAAGAATACCTCCAGCTTGTTCTGAGTGTTGAGGTGTTAAGTCAACTTTATAAGGGGCGCCTGGGTGGCTCAGTGGGATAAAGCCTCTGCCTCCTGCTCAGGTCATGATCTCAGGAGCCCCGCATCAGGCTCTCTGCTCAGCAGGGAGCCTGCTTCCCCCTCTCTCTGCCTGCCTCTCTGATACTTGTGATCTCTCTGTCAAATAAATAAATAAAAATATTAAAAAAAAAAAAGTCAACTTTATGAAACTCAGGTTACTCCTGGATCCAAAGAAAAAGGAGAGCAGCCGAGTGGTACCAGAAAGCACAGATTAACCCTCACAGAAGCTCAAAGAGCCCATACAGAGCAGTCCCTCAAAACCTACAGTGTGGGAAAGAAGTTCTCTGTACCCCTAGGAAGACTCACTGGTTATCCAAAGGTGAACTGCCCCATGGAGAGCATGGAGAAGCTAAGAACACTGCTTGCTGAAGCAATTAGACTGAACAGGCATCAGACCACAGTGCAGGCGGACTTGATTACCATATATGAAACCTCTTTGGGTCTTCATGATAGGCTCATGTAGACAACTTTGTGTAGTCTAAGTTAGGCAACTTAGTTTTGCACTTCTCTAACCTTATTCTTATTTTTCATATGCTTTTTGCAGGGTGGTGGAGGGTTCATAATGTGCTTGTTCATGTTTCTGTTTAGACCCATGTTGAATGTGACTTCAAAAAATTTTAAAGCAAACTTTTCCCGCAGTGGGGGGGGGGGGTGCATAAAAGATAAAAATGTAAATCCTATGTAAAATGTAAAACCTTAAAAGAAAACAAAGGTAAATGGCCTTGGGTAAGGCAAAGATTTCTTAGATATGACACTAAAAGATACAGTCCATAAAAAAAAAACAACTGATAAACTGGACGTCATAAAAATGAATGTATGCTCTTCTTTTTTTCAAGTTTGAGATATTAAACTGTAAAACTCCAACATAGCACATCAAGATGACTTTGAGCATTCAAACCGGAAATAGTTCTTGGTTAAGCAGGAAATTGTACAAATGACTTCTGGAAGGCCTTCATTCTAAGCAGTTTTACAGTCAAACATTTCATTTAAAAGTCTGAACCCTTCTTCTTCAGTTTGCTATAATTTACATTCACTGAGCAGAACTTGCATTGATCATTAGGACACATTTTATTCTGGGCTCTGGGTTACCCTCGTCATTCCAACAGATACCTGATTGAACAGTGACAGACACAAGAGGTACACTGCTGCTCCAGTACCTCCAGCTCCAATGCTCCAATAAATATGAAGAGAGAAATCAAGCTAGAATGTCTTCTTGGCCTAATCAAGGACCCAGGACATAGGGGAGCATATTTGTAGCAAAGGCCTCAGATGTGAAAGGAGAGGAAACTAAAGCCAGGCCTGGGACTAAATAGTCTCTGTCAAAAAATAAACTCTTTGAAAGATACTATTAGGAAAATGCACAGACTGGAAGAAAATACTAGCAAATCACATATCTGATGAAGAACTTGTATGCAGTGTACATTAAAAACCCTCAAAAGCAGTAAGATAGGGATGCTTGGGTGGCTCAGTCAGTTAAGCATCTGCCTTTGGCTCAGGTCATGATCCCAGGGTCCCAGGATTGAGTCCCACATTGGGCTCCTTCCTCAGTAGGGAGCCTGCTTCTCCCTTTGCCTGCTGCTCCCACTGCTTGCGCTCCCTCTCTGGCAAATAAATAAATAAAATCTTTAAAAAAGAGAGAGAGAGAGAAATCAATAAAATGAACAGTCCAACAACAACAAGAAGGGGGAAAGAATTTGAATGGACACTAACAAAGAAGGTATGTAGATATCAAAAAGCACACAAAAAGATGCTTATCACCTTTAGTTATCTCAGAAATGCAAATTAAAACTAAAATGAGATACTACTATACACTTCTGAGAATTGCTAAAATTGAAAGGACTGATTAGGGCGCCTGGGTGGCTCAGTGGGTTAAGCCGCTGCCTTCGGCTCAGGTCATGATCTCAGGGTCCTGGGATCGAGTCCCGCGTCGGGCTCTCTGCTCAGCAGGGAGCCTGCTTCCCTCTCTCTCTCTCTCTGCCTGCCTCTCTCTCTCTGCCTGCCTCTCTATCTACTTGTGATCTCTCTCTGTCAAATAAATAAAATCTTAAAAAAAAAAAATAGAAAAAAAAAAGAAAAAAAAATATTTAAAAAAAAAAGAAAGGACTGATTATACCAAAGGTTGGTAAGGATGTAGAAAATTAAAAGGAGATTATACCGAAGGTTGGTAAGTAAGGATGTAGAGCAGCTGGAATTCTCATATAATGCAGATGGGAAGGTAAAATGGAACCACTTTGGAAAAACAGTTTGGCAGTTTCTTAAAAAATGACATACACCTATCATATGACTAAGCTATTCTATTCCTAGGTAATTAATTACCAAAGAGAAGTAAAAGCATGTATCTGTATAAATATGTGTACATGAATGTTCATGACAGTCTTCTTGTAATAGACAAAAACTAGTATTAACCCAATCGGTATCAACAGATGAGTGGGTAAACAACCTATGATATATCCATACAATGGAATACTACTAGCAATAAAGAAAACTACAGATACATGCAACACAGATGAATCCCAAAGTAATTATTCTGAGTAAAAAAGGCAAAAAAATGAATACATAAGATTACATTTGTATAAAATCAAACAAAAATGCAAAGAATTTGCAGTGACAGAAGACAAATGGGTTGTTGCTTGGAGACAAGGGCCGCTGAGTGGTTATTGGGATGATAAAGAGGCACAATAATCTGGGGGTGACAGATATATTCATAATCCAGATTGTGGTGATAGTTTCACAGGTATATACATGAGTCAGAACTTACCAAAACTGCACACTTTTCAGTATGTGAAATTTGTTGAATGTCATTGATAGCTCAATAAAGCTCAATAAAGGCTTTTTAAATCTAAGTTAAAAGTTGATAATAGGGGTGACCTTGTGGCTCTGTCATTAAGCGTCTGCCTTTGGTTCAAGTCCTGGGATCTTTGCCCTGCAGGAAGCCTGCTTCTTCCTCTCCCACTCCCCCTGCTTATGTTCCCTGTCAAATAAATAAGTAAAAAATCCAGAAAGAAGAAAAGAAAGAAAGAAAGGGAGGGAGGAGGGAGGGAGGGAAGAAGGGAGGAAGAGAAAAGAAGGAAAAGGAAAGGGAGAGAAGGAATGAAGAAAGATTGATTGAAAACCCAGACATTGAAATTAAATTTAGAGGGAAAAAAAAAAAGGTAGGGGGAACCCAACAACTTGATTTATCCATCATTCCCTTCTACCTCATTCAGTGGGCTTCTTAGTTCGTCTCTTGGTTATCCACAAGCGCTTCAAGCATCTTAAGATGTTGTACACTCTACGCCAAAGGCTGGAATCAGGTCAGGTAAACCTGGACAAACCCAACAAGTGCCTGAAGAAACACACGTGAGGGGCGCCTGGTTGACTCAGTGGGTTAAGCCTCTGCCTTTGGCTTGGCCATGGCATCATGATCATTGGTCAAGATCTCAGGGTCTGGGGATCGAGTCCCGAGTTGGGCTCCCTGCTCAGCAGGGAGCCTGCTTCCCCCTCTCCCTCTGCCTGCCTCTCTGCCTACTTGTGATCTCTCTGTCAAATAAATAAATAAAATCTTAAAAAAAAAAAAAGAAAGAAACATACGTGACTGCAGTCACAGTCACACACTCCTTCAAAGAAGGCCAAATGGCATTTTAGCTTCTAGGTTTCCACACGTCATGCTGTTAGGACTCTTGAAACACCTCCCCTTAATATTCCTGCCCGGTTGTGTTCCTCAATTCTAATATATTTTATCAGGATCCCCCACCACCACTGAAAGATCCACCTTAGACCAGGCTTCAAAAGCTCAGTAAATACCTAGACTTTGCCCTTTGCCCTCTGATAGGCTCTGCAGGCTAGTCAAGGTAAGACTTCCTCACTGTGCAAGCAATAAACTTTTTTTTTTTGAAAGGCAGACTGCCACGTGTAGCGCCTCATTTGGATGTGTCTGGAGTCTTGGAAACTTGACTACCCTACGTTCTCCTACAAATGGACCTTGAGAGCTTGTTTGGAGGTTCTAGCAGGGGAGCGCAGCTACTCGTATACCCTTGACCGAAGAACGGTCCTTTCCTCTATCGGGGAAGGTCGTCCTCTTCGACCGAGCGCGCAGCTTCGGGAGGGACGCACATGGAGCGATGAAGGAGGAAGGGGACACCCGCCTAGCCAGCCAGATCAGCCGAATCAACCGTGGCGATCAATGGGGTGACAGATGTCGCAGCCAGATCGCCCTCACATCCAATAAACAGATTTTCTTAATGATAATTCAGGAAGCCAGGATTCAACATTATTGATCACTCGTATTTTCTCTTCCAAATTATTTTAGTGATCTTTGTCCATTTCTTCATTTTAAATGTAGACTTTTGGTTTCGATTTGTAGTTTGAAAACTTTTTAAAGCTGTCCTTTGCACTCTCCCATGCAAATATTTTCTCACTTTCCTTTTATCTTTTTGGTGGTTTGTTGTTGCTGTTGCACAGAAATTTTTAGTTTTCAAATGTTTAGAGTCATTATAAAAGTAAATAAGTAAAACAGCTTCCGGTGCTATACTGCCTAGGTTCAAATGTCTACCGCTTACTAGCTGAGGAC
The DNA here is from genome assembly GCF_922984935.1 of Meles meles. NCBI lineage: Eukaryota > Metazoa > Chordata > Mammalia > Carnivora > Mustelidae > Meles > Meles meles. The sequence goes on from NC_060072.1 coordinate 64,802,289, forward strand.
CCTTGTGTAACTCTCTTGTGAACACAAGTTCCTCATCCACCTCCCACCAGAATGTAAACTCTGAAAGGCTGTTTTGTTAACTGCTGTGTCCCCACCTCTGAGGACAGTGCCTGATACATAATAAATGCTCAGTAAGTGTTTACTAAATGAGTGAATCTATGAAGTCAGAACAACCTTATTTACCGCATGGGATTGTTACAAGAATTAATTAGTTCTCGAATTTTAGTCTAAAACAGTGCCCCGCACACAGTAAGAGTAGAGGTATGTTCCCCTCCATCCCCCTTCCCCCAAGTCCAGCCTCTCAGAGAAGTTTCACCTGATCATCTTCCCTCCTGCCCCCCACCTGCCCCCAGTTAAGTCTCTCCCTTTCCTGCTCCCTCTCCTCCTCCCACAGGATTTGCACCATTGTCCCCTTTCAGTGTGGCTCACTTGTCACTGGAAGTTCCTAACCTTTGGGCAGCTGGGAGCCCCTTTGAGAAACCAAGGAAAGTTATGAACACTCTCCCCAGAAAAATGCACCTCTGCACATACACACAGACCTCTCCGTACAATAGGACGGAGCTCAAAGAATCCTGCCACTAAACTGCCATTTTAGATCCCCGAATTCAGTGGACAGGAATGTCAAAGACTCCCTCCTGGGGGCGAGCAGCAAACCTCAACAGGTCACAGGAAATTCCCAAAGCAGATCTTTAGTACAGGGGTCAGAGTCCAAGCCGGGAGTCCGGGTCTGAGCTCCTCTGACATGCAAATCGCTGTCCGCCTTTCGGGGGAGGGCGCCTATTGTTCCTCGCTGACTGCACTTCAGAGCCGACCCCTCACCCTGGCGGGGGAGGGGCGCTGAGGGGTACCCGGGCCGGGAGAAAGGGAGTTTCTGAATGGAAGCAGGGGGGCTCCAGTAGAGTCTAAGTTCACGTATAAACTGCGGTGACGGTCACCCAGTTGGGAGGCAACAAACCCTCAGCACCATACTGACCCCGTTCCTGTCTTCCGCGATAATGGGAGCCCGTCCCACTGCCTTTTCCGGAAGCGAGGCAGACGGTCCTGTGAGAAGGTGAAGAGCCGGAGCCCAGGGCGAGCCACGTGACTTCTTGTAACTGCTGTAACCGTCCTGAGCCCCAGCGAGCAGCCGCGCAGACCTGCTTCGCTGGCGAGAAAGGGAGCCGACTCGGTCGCCCGCACCGTGCATGGCACCGAGAAGCGCCCACAGTTGGGAGCTGTTATGCATTAATATTGAGCACCGCAGAGCGCCGAGGCCGCGCGGGTCTGGCGTGGGCGGCGGGGGGGAGGGGAGAGCGGGGTGCGTGGAGCCGAGCCCCAACCCCCGCGCCCCCCGCAGGCCCCGCTGTCTGCTCGCCGTCTGGGTGGTCCCTCGCCTTCTTTGTGTTCTGGAGCTCCCCCAAACAGACACGCACACACGCTCCGGGAGGCCACAGCCTCCCCTCCCCCCGCCCTCCAACGCGGGCTCGACCTCCCTCACAGACGGAGGGGGCCGTCCCAAATGTGAGTGCACTCCAAGAACCTAGAGGCGGCGTGCAGCCCTTTCTTTCACTCTTCTGATTAGAAACAGTCCCAGGGGCGATGGGATTTGCCCCAAGTCGGCAACTTCCTGGAACTGGAAACCAATCGGAAGACTTCCGCGTCGCGGCTCTTTCCGTTGTGATCAGGTTACTCAGCGCCTCGGGACCCGCTTTTGAAAAGGAAAGGAGAGGTCGACCCGGGAGCGCCCCAGAGGGAAATGTCCTTCGGACTCGGTAACTGCTCGTGGCAGGCGGTGAGAGAGTGGGGGTGATACATTATGTAACCTGCTTCCCCCCCAAACAGAACGTCTGCAGTTTCAAATGGTTTTCCGAGATCCTGAGTTTTCGTGGGTGCATCTAACAGGGGACTGGGAGCATCCCCGTCTTGTTTACCTGACCGAGTGCCTAACGCAGAGTGGGCGCCTGATAAATATTTGCGGAGAGGAGGGAGGACCACACGGCTGCAGGCGCCCCGTTGCATCAGAGGGATGTGAGGGTTTGCGGAGCCCAGCCCCACCTGGGAGGCACGTCAGCCCTTGCCAGTTTTTCTCAATATGGCTCTGCAAATGAATATCCTCTGTGCATAAATCCTTGACTGCATCTCTTGATTATTTCCTTAGGATATTTTCCTCGAAGAGGGATTACTGGGTTGAAGGGTAAGCGCATAGTTGTCATTTGATTCAGAGTCCCTCCAGCAGCGCCAGAGTGACTCAGCTTACCAGCACGCTGGCCCAAACTCGGTATCACCAGGCTTCATTTTTATTTCTTGTTTGGTATTTTTTGCCATCTTGATAGAACGGAAATGATAGCCCATTTTGTTTGCCTCTCTTTGTGGGCTGATTAGGTGGAGATTGGACTGATTTTAAAAGACATACTCTAAGGAGACCAGAGAAATCCAGTGTGGTTTGAAAGGAGACCATTGACATCAGACACACTGCCCAGCAAGGTGAAGCCAAAGGGCGCCGAATGTCTGGTATGATTTGACCTGAAGATGTAAACATCTGAGTCTTCCTTGTTCCAGAGGCTTCCCCTGAGCAAGGGAGGGGGAGCTGAGACTTCCTTGCTTCCCTGTGGTTTTTATTTTCATTTCCTGAGAAGGAGAGAATGTTGTACAACAAATGAAAAAGCTGTATGCTTATCTTTAAGGATTTCAAGAAAAGTAGAAATGAGTTAATGATTTCAACTTAAGGTCATGGGAAGGCAGGGGTGAGTGGTGAAGTTTGAAGGCTGTGTGAAGGAGGTGGGAGGTAAGTCCCTGAAGGTCTGAAGCCAGTCCTGTGGGGAGGGAGGGGGCAAGAGGCCTTGCAGGGCTCTGGAGACTCCCTACTGGAAAGGCTGCTGTGTGTTTACAGCACTTACAAGGCATGGGGTCTCTGGGGACCTGGAAGGGGCTTTTAATGGACTTGTGAGGCTCAAACTTAAACTGCCAGGGACAAGGGAAAGTGGTGAGGAAGTGGAGGCTGAGGTGCAGCTCAGGCTGTGCTCTGGGAATGGGGAGGAGGTAACTGGCATTTTCCAAGGGGGGGTGGTTCTGGGACTTTGGGGACTAGGAGACCGTGGGGACTTCTAGCCCAGAGCCACACGTCGCTCCTCAGCCCTTCAGATAACCACTGGGTTCTTTTGCAAACCACACCCAAGAGGATAACCGATTTACCAATGTTTATAGGCAGTTTTATTTACTAATCTAGCTCTCAGTTACTCTACTAAATTTATAGTCCTAATGACAGTCATCAGCATTTTCCTGATAATAAACTTCGGGATGTGTTTTATGGTTTGTTTGTTTGTTTTTTCCTTTTTTCTTTTTTTTAAAGATTTTATTTATTTATTTGACAGACAGAAATCACAACTAGGCAGAGAGGCAGGCAGAGAGAGAGGGAGGAGGAAGCAGGCTCCCCACTGAGCAGAGAGCCCGACACGGGGCTAGATCCCAGGACCCAGAGATCATGACCTAAGCTAAAGGCAGAGGCTTTAACCCACTGAGCCACCCACGCGCCCCTTTTTGTTTGTTTTTTTAACTTTGTGGGGGAGTTTTTCTTGACTTCTTTCAATTTCCTATTAAGAGTTTTCAGGGTTTTTTTGTTTTTTGTTTGTTTTAGAGACGGAGAGAGGTAGGAGGAGCAGAGGGAGAAGGAGAGACTCCTAAGTAGGCTCCACACACAGTGCAGAGCCAGATGTGAGGCTCGAGCTCATGACCCTGAAATGATGACCTTAGCTGAAATCAAGAATTCAGTCGCTTAACCAACTGACCACGTAGGCACCCCCCCTTTTATTTTTATATTTAAGGTCTTTTTTTTTTTAAGATTTTATTTATTTATTTGAAAGAGAGAGTTCACAAGTAAGCGGAGAGGCAGGCGGGGGGGGGGGGGGGGGGGGGGAAGCAGGCTCCCTGCTGAGCAGAGAGCCTGATGCGGGGCTCAGTCCCAGGACCCCGAGATCATGACCTCAGCCGAAGGCAGAGGCTTAACCCACTGAGCCACCCAGGTGCCCCTATATTTAAAGCCTTAAATTTAACCATCAGCTTCTAACAGCTTAGCATTCTGAATTTTTTTTAGTTTCTATTTTTTTAAGATTTTATTTATTTGAGAAAGATTGCATAGGAGACCACAGCAGGGAGGAGAGGGAGAAGCAGGTTGCCTGTTAAACAGGGAGTCTCATGTGGGGCTCAGTCCCAGGACCCTGAGATCATGACCCGAGCCCAAGGCCACTGCTCAACCAACTGAGCCACCCAGGTGCCCCTCTATGAATTTTTCTGCCACTTGAATTTTTCTAAAAGGGCTCAAGCCAAATATGAACCAGGAGTTCTTAGAGATTTCATTGAATGATTTCAAAACCTTGTCACACTTTAAAATTACTTGGTGGCTTTTAAAAAATAACACTTTTCCCCCTCTCCCTCTTAGGAGACTAATTTTTTAGGACTGGTATCTGAAGCTGGTATTTTTGAAAAGCCTCCCCAGTGATTCTGAGTTACTGCTATAAAGGGGACTGATGTCCAAATGCTTATCTATTTTGTTTGTCTTTTTTTTTTTTTTTTGTCTTTTAATGAAACGAAATTTGGAAATGGCAGGGTTTTTTTTGTTTGTTTGTTTTTGTTTTTTGTTTTTAAGATTTTATTTATTTGACAGAGATAGCGAAAGAGGGAATACAAGCAGGGAGAGTAGGAGAGGGAGAAGCAGGCCTCCCACTGAGCAGAGAGCTCCATGTAGGGCGCCATCCCAGGACCCTAGGACCATGACCCAAGCTGGAGGCCCATAACTGATGACTGAGCCACCCAGGCACCCCTGGAAATGCAGGTTTTGGGGGTTTTTTAAAAGATTTTATTTATTCGACAGACAGCTCACAAGTAGACAGAAAGAGAGGGGGAAGCAGGCTCCCCATCGAGCAGAGAGCCTGATGTGGGGCTCGATCCCAGGACCCCGAGATCATGACCTAAGCTGAAAGCAGAGGCTTAACCCACTGAGCCACCCAGGTGCCCCTATGGCAGTTTTAACTTCTTTTTTTTTCTTTTTTAAAGATTTTATTTATTTATTTGACAGACGGAGATCACAAGTAGGCAGAGAGGCTGGCAGAGAGAGAGGAGGAAGCAGGCTCCCCACTGAGCAGAGAGCCTGATGCAGGGCTCGATCCCAGGACCCTGAGATCATGACCTGAGCCCACTGAGCCACCCGGGCAGTTTTAACTTCTAAAATGTTAAATAAGGCTTTGCATTTCTGGAAACATTCTTTTTGCCTCCCTCTCCACCCACTGGGGGCTTAAGCTTCCTGAGCTCTTCAGTCCTTTGTTACCTAATACTCCTGCTGGATGATGCATTGCTGTCACCGCCCTGTGTCCTCTCTGGTTTTTCAGGATTCCTACTTTTCACCCTTTGGCAGCATGTTTTGGGCTTTCTTGCTATGCTGTCTTTCGAAACTCTCTGCTATATAGGGCCCTGGAAACTGGAGATATCAGCCCCCGGGCCATACTGTCCACTCCCACAGCTCGCCTTAGGCGTTGTGACTCTCAGATCCTCAGCACTCACCGTTTCTCCAGGAAGTCTCCAGATGCCCACATTTCAACTGCCTACTGGGCATTTTTACTCTTAGGTATCCCATAAAGCACCTCAGACTGAGTGTTTCTCAAATATTACATTCCTAGCCGTGTTTGTTCTTTGTGGGTTTGTCTTTTGTTTATTTTTAGTAACCTCTACACTCAACGAAAACGTGGGGCTCGAACCCAAAACCCCAAGATCAAGAGTCGCATTCTCTTCCTACTGAACCGGCCGGGCATCCCTGTTCTTTGTGTTTTGTATCTCAGAGAAAGGCTCTACTATGTTAGTCAAGCCAGAAATGTGGGGGGGAACCCCATTCATTTAAAGTCACTATTTTGGGAACTGGGAATACCAGAGACTACAAAAATCCCTGCCCTCTGACAACTTACATTCTAGAAGGGGAAGACAGACAGTAAATAATCAGTCCCCAGTTCTAACAGATCTCAACTTCTAATATCTCCAGACAACACTTAGAATGTGGCAGAAGCTGCCATGTTGCACACTACGCTGTGAAGAGGTGAGGGCAGTGTGACAAGGAACAGAGGGAGGCCTCCAGCCAAAAACCTCTGGGGAACCAAATCCTGTCAACAACCGCATGAGTGAGCTTGGCATCTGCTCCTCCCCCAGCTGAGCCTTCAGATGAGCTGGTGGCCCAGGGGTCAGCATTACCTGAGGAGTTGCCTGAGACCTCCTCGAAGACCTTCAGCCCTGAGGCAGCCAGTTAAGCCACACCTGGATTCCTGACCCAGAGAAACCGTGAGATAATAAACGTTTGTTTTAAGCAGCTACTTTTGTTAATTTGTTACTCAGAAATAGATAACAAATACCATCTCTGGACCCGTGCCCCCCCCACACACCAAAGCCAGTGCCCTTCTGAGTTGTAAAGCCAATGGTATTTCCACCTGTCATCCCCAGTACTTAGCTGTTAGTATTGATTAATTAAGGATTTATCCATAGCTCTACCCCTAGATTAGGGGCTCAATAAGGAAGAGGAGGAAGAGAGGGAAGAAAGTCACCATTTTCCTTCTCAAGACTGAATACCAGCTCTACTCAGCCCCACCTTTGTGCAGCCAGTGTCCACAGTGATTGCCTCCGAGTGCAGCTGCAGCGGCAGCCTGAGGAAGAGGCTCCCGCCAGCTGTCTTCACCTTCCTGAGACACCCCCCGAACACACACCTCACATACCTCACACATACGTGTGCCGCACAGAAAGAAGCATGCGCACTCACACCTGGGCATGCTGCCCTTCACTCAGGAGGAGAGTGGGCGGAGTCTCTGCTCCCTCCTTCCACACACACCCTGAGGCTACACTTTGTGGGTTTTCTCAATGAAAGGTGGGAGGGAGAGCTGCCTTCTGCCTTTGAACTGCCTGGTTCCTCCACCTTTATTTGCAGCCAACTTAACTATTCCAGGAAGACTTGTGAGTCTCCTGAGGGAAACAAACAAACAAAAACAGAAAAAGAGCACACATACTTGTTGCTGCTTTTATTTTCTGGTGTCTCGACCCACAGGCCACTCACTGTCTCTGACCTAACCCTGAGATCTGAACGAGGGGCCATCTCTCTGGATTCCCAGCGTCCTTGGTGGTACCTCCCTTGGGGCTGATAACAGCACTGTCCTCTTGGCTCTGGTTCACTCTCCTGCCCTTTGTTAGATAGAGGGCAGTGCCGTTGGCCTCCTGATGGCCCTCTGTTACCCGGTGCTGGCTTTACACCACAAGGGCGACAACTTCCCCAATCCCCCCCCACAACCCCCCCCACTTCCTACCACCTCCCACCCCCCCAATCCCCTCAGCCAGTCTGCTAATGTGTCTGTTGTGTCCAAGCAGGATGAATGAATGAATGAGTGGCATGCCTGGCTATGAACACACTTCTGTCTAGTTAAAAAAAGAAGCTTCTAATGACACTGCATCTATGGTGTGTGCTTCTGTCCCATAGGCCCTACTCCCGCATTCAGGGGCAGACTTCCTCATGGCCTTCCTTCTGTGACTACCTTCTGCTCAGCTGCTCACTGTTGCTGAGAAGGTTATACCCATCAGCTGTGCTCTAGATGTGTCGTAGTGTGACAACAGGAAGGACATGGATTTGGGGGCGGCAGATCTGCCACTGACCATATTTGATCCTGGCTGTGTCACCTGGCTTTCCTAAGCCTCATCCTCCAGTGGGGTCTGCTAATATGCTGTTTCCCCCATTCTGAGATTACATTAAATAAACCACATACATGACTGCACATTGTGTAGTAGTAGAAGTAGTTAGTGTTCAGTAATTATTCTTGTGTGTTCTAAAAAGCCCTTAACCATCTTTTATGTTTTCCTCAGAAATGTAGAAAGCAAGAGATTGTTGACATCTCGTTGAGAATGTGCTGCTTGGTTTTGTTTTTTTGGCAGGAGACAGAGTAGGAGAAGGTTGAGGGTGATGTTAGGGGACTGCTGATTTACTGGTTTTTAATCTCACTCTTTCATTTCTGCTGTTCCGGAGTCGTGCTGTGGAAACCAGCTGCTCAAATGCCGGAGAAAGGGATGTGCCTGGACCTGCCACTGACTCCCAGGTGGTAAGGTGTTTTTCATGCTCGAGTTCCAGTCTCTGGGCCTCTGCTCCGGCCCTGTCATAGTGGAGAGGGAAGCACCCCCATTGCTGAGAGCCTGCCAGATGTGGTGGCCAATGTGCTGCCCAGTGTGGCCCCCCACATGCCACCCTATCAGTGCAGCTCAGACTCTTTTTTTTAATTAATTAATATATTTATTTATTTTTAAAGATTTTATTTATCTTGCTGAGAAGGTCTTGACAGAGAGAGATCACAAGTAGGCAGAGGCAGGCAGAGGGAGAGGGGAAAGCAGGCTCCCTGCCGAGCAGAGAGCCCGATGCGGGCCTCAGTCCCAGGACCCTGAGATCATGACCCGAGCCGAAGGCAAAGCCTTAACCCACTGAACCACCCAGGCGCCCTCTTTTCTTTTTCTTGTTTGTTTAAAGATTTTGTGTACTGGTTTGAGAAAGAGAGAGCATGAAGCAGGAGTAGGGTGAGGGACAACAGGAGAAGCAGACTCCCCACTGAGCAGAGAGCCCCATTGGGGCTCTATCCCAGGACCCTGAGATCATGACCTGAACCAAACGCAGATGCCTAACCAACTGAGCCACCCAGGAACCATTCAGTGCTCTTTTCAAATCAATGGGTTTATGGTGTAGTGTTTACCAGAGCTAGACTTTAAATTTTAATAGAAGAGGAGCCAAACACCTTGTTTTGAGATATTTCAATATTTAAGTCAACAATAGAAAGGTTTTTCTTTCTTTTAAAGGTTTTATTTTTAATTAACCTCTGTACCCAATATGGGGCTCAAACTCACAGCCCTGAGATCAGGAATCCCATGCCCAACTGACTGAGCCAGTAATAATAGAAGGTGACCTCAAAATAGAAGTTTCTATACCCATAGAACCTGCATCATTGTAACATTTCAACTTTTTCTCAAATGGAAAATTACCATAGTTTGGTAAACCAAGGTAGTCAAAAGCAGATCAAAATTTGAATTCTGAAGTGTACATGTATCTTCCTTGCTAAGATAAATAGAAGTATAAAAAGGTAGTTTGACAGTGGGAGGGGTAATTTGGCATTTTGTATGATTAAAGTCAGCATTTCAAATACTACTCCAAAGGGACATTTACTTTCAACCAGTTTCTTCCAGCAACAATATCTGAACTTGCCCTCCACCAGAGCTGCACAGAGTTGTTTGCTATTTTAAATAAGAAATACTACTCATCAAGTATGATAATTAGTTAAGGGCTTAAAGTAAAAATAGGGGCACCCAGGGGTACCTGACTGGCTCAGTCAGAAGAGCATGTCAGTCCAAGCCCCACATTGGGTGTAGAGATTACTTAAAAATTAAAAAGGAAGGAAGGGAGGAAGGGAGGGAGGGAGAGAAGGAGGAAGGAAGGAAGTAAAGACGTAGGGAAAGAGGTTGACAGGGTTTGGTTGTTCAGATAGGACTGTGATATGTTATTAAGGTCATAATGCCCAAGGTTCTCAGCTCTGAAGGTCCCCAAGACCCCTATTTTGCTATTTTGGGGGTGACCACTCAGGCTCACAGTGGGAGCTATTGGTAACCAAACTCCTAAAAGACTGATGTGCCAGCCAGCTGTCAATTTGTAGTTTCTCAGTAAGAAATATAATGCCAAGACCAGGTGGTCAGCAGAGTCTCCCTTAGGGGAAGAGCTATGAGGTGGTGGGAAGCACAAGCTAAACTAGGATAATAAAAGACAAGAGACCAAGAGTTCTGAGGTCAGAATCTTAGAAGTTGAGAAGCCCTTCATTATTGTGATAAAGTGAAAATTCAGGTTATAAAACAGTATGTACAATATAACCCCAGCTTTGTTTAAGGATAAAATTAAACCTGGAAAAACATATAATAATGATGCCTGTAGTTATAATCTTTGGGTAATGGTATTATGATGAATTTTTATTTTTATTTCCATTTTAACATTTTCCACAAAATAATTGTGAGTTCCTTTTGAGGAAAGAAAATAAAGGATAAATTAATATCCACCATTAGAGACTTTGTTAAAGAAATCATGATAGGGGCGCCTGGGTGGCTCAGTGAGTTAAAGCCTCTGCCTTCAGCTCAGGTCATGGGATCGAGCCCCACAGCCGACTCTCTGCTCAGCAGGGAGCCTTCTTCCCCTCTATCTCTGCCTGCCTCTCTGCCTACTTGTGATCTCTGTCTGACTTGTGATCTCTGTGAAATAAATAAAATCTTTTTTAAAAAATCATGATAATCCATATGGAATGGTATGCACTCATTAAAACCATTTTATAGAAAAGTTTTCAATGCTCAGAGAAGGGATAGTTAATATTTATGAGGTGCCTACTGTGTGTGTGAGGCAAGTATTTTCTGTGTCTGAATTCATTTAATCTTGTACCAAGCCTTCAAGGTAGATGAGAAACCTGAGGTAGAGAAACGATAAGAAATTTGCCCAAGTTCTCACACAACTGATTCCAAGGTCAGTTTCATTTTCTGTAAAATGAGTTCCCTTCTTGACATATCATCAGGTTGATATGTAAATTAAAGGAGATAATGAATATAAAGAAAATAATCCAGTGTCCAGAACAGGGGTCAGCAAACTTCGTTTGGTCCCCATGCCAAATTCAGCCCTGCCACCTATTTTGTTTTGTTTTTAATTATTTTTCAAGTGAAGTATAATTAACATACTGTGTTTTATTAATTTCAGGTGATTCAACAATTCTGTACATTACTTAGTGCTCATGGCAGTATGTGTACTCTTAATTCTCTTTATCTATTTCACCCCTCCTCCCACTATCCTCCCCCTGCCACTTGTTTTTGTGTGATCCATGAACTAAGAAATGTTTTCACATTTTTAAATAGTTTTAATAGTTAAAAAATTTTGAAAGGAAGGGAGCCTGAGTGGCTCAGTCTGTTAAGCATTGGACTCTTGTTTTCGGCTCAGGTCATGATCTCAGGGTCAAGAGATTGAGCCCAAGTCGGGCTCTGTGGTCAGCTTCCCAGAGTCTGCTTGAGATTCTTTCCCGCTCTCCCCTGCTTCTCCTACCCCCCACCCCGTGTAAGCTGTCTCTCTCTCTCAAATAATAAATAAAAATCTTTTTAAAATATTTTGACAGGAGAATAATATTTCATGAACCATTGAAAATTATACAATATTCAAATGTAAGTGTCCAAAAAAAAGTTTTACTGGAACGCTGTCAAGCTATTTATTCACTGTCCATGAATGATTTTATGCTTTTCTGGGATGAGTAGTTGCAACAGGATATGAATTGCAAAGTTTAAAGTATTTACTATCTGACACTTTACAGAAAAAGTTTACCAAAAGCCCCAGTCGAGGTCCAGCAGCAATTATAACAGTTATATGAAGAAAGGCTTTTATTACTCAGTTCACGTAGCAGTCTCCAACTTTGGCCACACCTCAGAACATTCCTTAGCTGCCCCACTGCCCTTTCTAACCGGTTCCCCTTCACTCCTGCAGCTTAGCCTGTAGCAAAGCAGGTATGAGGTTTATATTTTCTAGTGCACACTGTGTCTCAAATGTTCCATGTTACATATATCTTATTTAATTTCCGCTGCAGTGCTATGATGGTGGTATTATGGCCCTCGTTTTACAGATGAGGAAACCAAGGCCCATAAAATGTAGGTAATTTGCTAAAAAATTATATAACTTAGGAAGCGGCAGTAATAACAGTTTTCTGAAGCAGGCTCAAAAAATAACCTCGTCATACATGCTGCCTCTCTGTGACTCTCTTGCTTTGTTTATTCTACTCTATATGACTCTTGGTCACTTCCTGTTTGGGGTGTGCACCTCAGTCTCACACAGAACTCAAACATCAGTCCCACATCTACCAAGATGAATGGCTATTTCTCTGGTCAACTGCAGTTCACTAAGTTCACCTCAGTGACTCCTGCACTCCTCGGTAACATTTTAATCCCAGTATATTTCAACACCATTCTTCTGGAACCTACATTGCTGTCTTTTGTGGAGGATCTCTGTTGGTGGACATTGTCTGTGGGCAGAGCACACTGGCAAGTTGATGGGAATTTCTATTTGGACAGGTGTGACTCCATCAGAATCACACTATGCAGACTTTCACCTTTTCACAGGGCCCTTGTGGTAATCGTGTGTGTTCATTTTTACGAAATAAAAAATGATTCTTCCTTTGTACTTCTGCATTTGGATGCCTCGTGCTGACCAGTAATGCCAACTTGTAGCAAGTGAAAGACCCATAGGTGATGTGAAATTCAGTGGTACAGTGTTTACTTTACACCAAGCTTATTAGTAAACGTTGGTGCTATTTTTTTTCTTTCTTCTAGCATCTAGACTTATTTTGTCTCCATTTTTGAAGTCCTTTTTTTTTTTTTAAAGATTTTATTTATTTATTTGACAGAGATCACAAGGAGGCAGAGAGGCAGGCAGAGAGAGAGAGGAGGAAGCAGGCTCCCTGCTGAGCAGAGCCTGATGTAGGGCTTGATCCCAGGACCCTGAGATCATGACCTGAGCCAAAGGCGAGGCTTAACCCACTGAGCCACGCAGGTGCCCCTTGAAGTCCTTTTTAGACTATTACTTCAATTCCATTTTTTCCCTTCTGGGCCCATTAATTTCTCCTCCATTGAGTCCATCCTTGTGTGGCCAGTCAGAAGCCAGGGCAGGCCAAGGGGAGAAGAGCGTTGGGCTCCTCTGCTGCATGGGTTTTGAACCAAAGACTTGCAGTGACTATAATTTTCAGGAAGGATGCTGTGATTCCTCGGGGGCCCAGATCCAGTCCAAGAGCCTGAGAGACCCAGTGGAAGGTGTCTTGCTAAGTTTCAGCTCTGCTGGAATAGCAAGTTTTAAATAGTAAATAATTTGAAAGAACCTCGTTAGGCAAGGCGTATTTTACCTCCTTTTCTGTCATCGTTCTATAATAGAGGATTCAGTCAGGTTTAATTTATTCAGCCAGGTGCCTATGGAAGCTGCCTCGCTTGTTTGGCTTTGTTTTCACGAAATCCCTTGTCAGCTGTGTTCCCAGCGTCAGCAAGCTAATCCTGCCCCTCTGTCAGATCCACGGTAGACAAAGGCCGCTAATACAAAGTCTCCATAATGAGAACGGCAGAGGATCTATTAATGTGTCAGTTGCCTGTGAATTATGGCCAAGATATTTGCCCAACATATGGCACAAGGTTATCACGTTGTAAAAGCAACTCATTTGAAGCCAAACATCCATGCATGCACACAGACGCTCACAACTACTTAGGGGTATAAAAACATTATGCTCAAGGACAAGTATTCGTGGGGATTTGAAGCAACCCCCGAATAACAGTAGAGTTGATCTATCGGGAGTATTTTATTTTCCATAGGATAAAAATAAAGTAGAGATAAAATAAAATCAGGGCAGCTTCTGGGGATAAAGTAGAAAAACCACCGCATTTAGTTCTAATCCTCAGGACTGAGGGGCGGGGCGCATGGGCAGGAAAGAGTTCTTTATAACTGGAGTCCATTTTACCCATGAGGACACTTCAATGGAAAGGAACAATGTGAGGCCCTGGAGGAGTGTCACCTGGCCTTCTGTCAGACAGGGTCCAGGAAGTTTGGGTCTCACCTTTGCAGATTCAGAATCTTAAATTATTCAGTAGCCCGAATAGGACCCAAAGACTAACTCCCTAACAAAGCTCAAAGACAGGAATGTAAAAAACAGAATGCCAAATTGTTCCTTTCCCATGAAAAATAGAACGGCCCAACGTCCAGGGTACTGAGACAGCCTAATCCAAGAGCTCCCTACCCACCCCCGCCCCACAGCCAGTAGAAGGAGCCCAGAGCCGTGAGCGAGGCTCCAGCTGGAGCTCACATGGCCGAACCTGAGAGCCCCCCCCGCCCCCCCGCCCCCAGCCTGAGGGGATCGTGGTTGCTGGGCAGAGAGGAGAGACGTGAGCACAGTGGCGCGGGTGCAACGCCAATGGCGTCCGTGTCTCCTTCCGGACTCCTGGACTAGGTTTTGAACGCCCACAGGGAGTCAGGTATGGTCCAAAGCCAGTCAAAAGGTATAGGGAGGTTTTGTGAGAAAGTCCGTGTGTTTCTGATGAAATCCTGTGTTCGTTCCCAGGGCTGTTGTAACAAAGTCCCTCAAACTGGGTGGCTGACTGTAACAGAAAGTTATTCTCTCGTGATTCTGGAGGCCAAAACTTCCAACTCAAGGCCTCGGGGAGGTGGGTTCCCTCCCGGGACGCGGGGGAACGATCTGTTCCTTGCCTCCCTCCTCGCTGCTGCGGACAACTGGCAATCCTTGGCGTCCCTCGGCTTACAGATGTGTCGCTCTCATCAATCTCCTTAGCGCAGTGTCCTCCCTGGGAAAGATTCTCCCCCGACCACCTCCAGTCAGGCTCTGAACTCTCCTCTCAACGAGGCCATGACGTTCCGAGTCCCGGGTACTTCTGCGCATCACCTAGTTTTAGCCACAGTCCCCCATCCTCCATATCTGACTGGGTCCGTCATCCTCCACCACCCCCAAGGTGACGTCTGCTCATCCGGACCTGCCTGTGGCAAGAATCTCCTTAGGTGAGCCTGGCAAAAAAATCCCTCCTTACCTCTGATGTTCCCTCTGAGTAACTGGCCATCTCCTGACTCCCACCCTGCTCTGCTCCCTGGCTATACATTCTCAATTTCCCTTATTGGGTGTTTGATGTCCAGCTTAACCTCTCTCCCCTAACAATCCCATTGCAGTGGTCTCTACAGCTATTGCCATAGTACTCCTAAGTGAAATCTGTCTTACTGTTGTTTAGCAAGTAACACAAATAATATTTTCTTTTCCTTTTTTAAAGATTTTATTTATTAGAGAGAGAGAGAGAGAGAATACTCTCTCTCAGGGGGAGAGGGAGAGGGAGAAGCAGGCTTCCTGCTGAACAGACAGCCGGATGCAGGGCTCCATCCAAAGACCCCAGGGATCGTGACCCGAGTTGAAGGCAGAGACACTTAACCGACTGAGACACCCAAGTAGCCCACAAATAATGTTTTCTTACAAAGTCAACAGGTTAGATTAGTGGCTCCTACTGTTCCACTGTGACCCATCTTAACTAAGTACATCTGCAATGCTTTTATTCCCAAGTAAGATTGCATTCTGAAGTACTGGGGGGGGGGGTTAAGACTTCAATGTACCCTTTTTTTTTTTTTAAAGGATTTTTATTTATTTGACAGAGAGAGACAGTGAGAAAGGGAACACAAGCAGGGGGAGTGGGAGAGGGAGAAGCAGGCTTCCCAGTAAGCAGGGAGCCCAATGTGGGGCTCGATCCCAGGACCTTGGGACCATGACCTGAGCGGAAGGCAGATGCCCAATGACTGAGCCACCCAGGCATCCCCCCAACGTATCTTTTTCAATACAACCCGTAACAGGCAGCCTTACTGCTGCACATGAAACATAGAGTAGTAGACATTCTAACGTCACCTCATACACTTTTATCCCTTTTCTGGTAGTGCTCCTTGTTCTTTTCCTCCTATGGGAGAGTATTCCCCCGCACTCCAAACCCAGGACTTCATACCTCTAACCACACAGGACTTCAATGTCACTCAAGCAGGGCATATGGCTGGTCAACTAATACCCTTCCCTCAGATATTTCCAAGGAGAGCTAATAGCTAAAGAGAGCTAATAGGGGAGAGCTTTCCCTCTCTGGAATGGGGGGCCTGGGCACAGAACCCTGCACCTGTTACAGCTATTTCCCCAAATCCATAGAGAGAACTTGTCTGCATAAAGAGGAAATGAAGCCAGCAAGAGAGGAGCTGAGATGAGAGGCAGAGAGCCAGAGCCAGATAGCTTAGGGGTTCCTGCTTCCAGCTCTCCGCTTTACTCAGCTCCCGGTCTTCCAGGCTCACAGAACGGATGAGGCCCCCTTTGTGCTTGGACTAGTTTGAGTTTGGTTCTGTGACTTGGAAGGAAAGGAGTCCTAGGAGATACTTGCAGCATAGCACAAACAAAAGAGAAAGAGCATTTTTAAGGTGACTGTGTGGGAACCTCCTGAGGAGAACCCCCAAGGAGGATGATGTCTTCCCAGAGGACTAGAGGGACTGAGTGGAGAAGAGAGGTAGATTTTGAGAAATACTTGGTGGCACTTTGGGGGACTGAGGTGTGCGTCTCTACAGGGGAGCCACCAAATCAGGAATTTTGGTGTTAAAGCTCAACTGGACTTCATTATGCCCCCATGGGACCCCAAGATATATATATTTTTTTATTTTATTTATTTGACAGAGAGAGATCACAAGTAGACAGAGAGGCAGGCAGAGAGAGAGAGAGAGGGAAGCAGGCTCCCCGCTGAGCAGAGAACCCGATGCGGGACTCGATCCCAGGACCCTGAGATCATGACCCGAGCCGAAGGCAGCGGCTTAACCCACTGAGCCACCCAGGCGCCCCGACCCCAAGATATTTGAATTAGAAATGAGAAGGACTATCAAAAGACTGGTTGGTGAGTCTAGAATCCTAGCAGGGGGGAATCTACACAAGCTGTATGATGTAAATATTTACTGATATCAGACTCTGATGCCTGTTTTCACAGTATAACATGTCTGTCAGGAGGATATTAATTTAGTCATCATTCAACAAATATTTGTTAAGGGCCTATTACATCTCAGGCCCACTGGTAAGGATGGGTCTACAGTGGTACACTGAAGACCCGTGGTTTCTGCTCCCATGGAGCTTTCAGTCCGTGGGGGGACAGATAGTCAACAAATAAATATACTAGTAAATATATAATTACAAATTATAGTAAATGTTATGAAGGAAAGTTATGAGAAGAAATTATGAGAGCCCTACTTTATTTTTTTAAGATTTTTTAAAAAGATTTTATTTATTTACTTGACAGAGAGAGAGATCACAAGTAGGCAGAGAGGCAGGCAGAGGGAGAGGGGAGAAGCAGGCTCTCCGCTATACAGAGAGCCCAATGCAGGGCTCAATCCCAGGACCCCGAGATCATGACCTGGGCCAAAGGCAGAGGCTTAACCCACCGAGCCACCCAGGTGCCCCAAGATTTTATTTTATTTTTTTTTATTTTTTTTCCCTTTTTATTAATTTTTTCAGCGTAACAGTATTCATTCTTTTTGCACAACACCCAGTGCTCCATGCAAAACGTGCCCTCCCCATCACCCACCACCTGTTCCCCCAACCTCCCACCCCTGACCCTTCAAAACCCTCAGGTTGTTTTTCAGAGTCCATAGTCTCTTATGGTTCGCCTCCCCTCCCCAATGTCCATAGCCCGCTCCCCCTCTCCCAATCCCACCTCCCCCCAGCAACCCCCAGTTTGTTTTGTGAGATTAAGAGTCATTTATGGTTTGTCTCCCTCCCAATCCCATCTTGTTTCATTTATTCTTCTCCAAGATTTTATTTTTAAGTAACCTCTACACCCAACATGGGGCTCAAACTCACAACCCTGAGATCGAGAGTTGCGTGCTCTACTGACTGAGCCAGCCAGACGCCCTCAGAAATCTATTTCAGATCAGAAGATTTAGAAAGGCCTCTCTGAGGCGGGAACGTTGAGATTTGCAGGTGAGTAGAAATTAGTCAGGCAATGAATGTATGGGGGATAAATGAAAGTCATGGTAAGAGAAGGAAAAAGAATTCCATGCAAGGGAAATAGTGTATGCCAAGGTCCTATGGCTAGAAAGAACTTGACTAGAAAGGAAGGTGAAGCAGGGCAGTAAGGGAGGGAAGAAAGAGGCTTGAAAAGAGCCCAGACATGTAGACAATGGCCCTATGTGAGGATTCCAGATTCTGTCCTAACTGCCACCACAGAACTTTCCATAATACAAAGCCACTGAATAATTTTTATTTATTTATTTATTTATTTGACAGAGAGAGAGAGATCACAAGTAGGCAGAGAGGCAGGCAGAGAAAGAGGAGGAAGCAGGCTCCCTGCAGAGCAGAGAGCCCGATGCGGGGCTCGATCCTAGGACCCTGAGATCATGACCTGAGCCGAAGGCAGCGGCTTAATCCACTGAGCCACCCAGGCGCCCCTGAATAATTTTTTAAAGAACTTTAATTAATGTTCCAAATTCTCAAGAAGAAAAAGAATTAATTGAATCAGGACAAAAGAGAAAAGAGAGACCAGTTAGGAGGTGATTTGCAATAGTTCAGAGGAGAGAAGATGGAGCTTGGACTAGGTGATGACAGAGAAGTCTGGATTTGAGCTACATGTGGGAGGTATCGCTGATGGTGCCAGGTCTGGTATGGGTAAAGTAGGTGATGAAGAAGGAGCCATCAAGAATAACTTTCAGGTTACTGGCTTGAGCTTCTGGCAGTTGGGACTGCCATTAACTGAATTGAGAAATAATGAAGAAGAATGTTGCAAGGAGAAGGGCAAGGAGGATCAAAAGTGATTTTGGTTTTAACATGTTAGGTAGAGGATGCCGGTAGCACTTCCAAGTGGAGATATTAAATACCAGTTGGATATGTGAGTCTCCTATGCTCTATGAAAGATCTGAGCTGGTGATACAAATCTGTGAACCACCTGAAAAAAACAATAGGAATGGGTGAGACTGCCTAAGAAAGGGACGTGGGGGCTGAGATCCTAGGAACTCGTTACACTTCGTTGTTGGTTATAAGTCAATGTGTTAACAGTGGAAACTGAAAAAGTACCACCAAGCAGTTGCAGAAAAAACAAGAGTGCAGTGTCACAGAGTCCAAAGAGAATGTTAGAAGGAGCCACCCATTACATCTATCAGTGACTGAGAAGTCTAGTAGGATGAGGATGGAAATGTTTACTGGACTTAGCAAACAGAAGGGCTACTGATGACCTCATCAAGAGTTTCCCCAATGGGACCTTGAGGGCATCAGCTAGACTGGATGGATTGAAGGGTGAATAGGAGGTGGGCATTGGAGTCAGGATGGGCCCACAAGGCTTTCAAAATCTATATTTACAGGGCACCTAGGTGGCTTAGTTTGTTGGGTGTCTGCCTTCGGCTCAGGTCATGATCTCAGGGACCAGGGATTGACTCCCACATCAAGTTCCCTGCTCAGCAGGGGTCTGTTTTTCCCTCTCCGACTGCCCCCCTCCCTCCCACTTACCACTTTCTCTCTCTCTCAGGGAAATAAATAAGATCTTAAAAGAAAAATCTGTATTTACTATGGGGAGCAGAGCAATGGGACAGTAACTCCAAAGGAAATGTGAGGTCGAGAAGAGCAGGATTTAAAGATGGGAGGTACAGCCATATGTATGATTGCAAATGGGAATAATTCCAACTGAGCAAGGGGATAAAGATACAAGAGACTGAAGAGGACACACTCTCCTCTGCATGGGGCTCAGGTGGGCAACGTCTGCCTCCAGTTTTACTCTGCTTTTCTTGCTGATCCACAACCTTCCCTCCTCACTGACTCCTTCAGCTTGACTTCAGAAAGCTTCACTCACATTAACATTTTTCAGTTTCTTCATTTAAACTGTGAGCCAGGATCTTTATGGAGGGCAGCATATCTTTGCGTTCATTCCACTGCATTTTGATTTCACAGTT
This sequence comes from Meles meles, assembly GCF_922984935.1. Classification (NCBI taxonomy): domain Eukaryota; kingdom Metazoa; phylum Chordata; class Mammalia; order Carnivora; family Mustelidae; genus Meles; species Meles meles. The sequence continues at coordinate 64,821,802 of NC_060072.1, forward strand.
TAGCTCTTTGGAAAATATGTCCATCTTTCTTAGGCATTATACAGATGAGAAATCTTCTGGCGCAATGTACCAACTCTATTCCATAGGCGACAGCCTAAGTGGCATGATTAGAGTGACCTCATAAAATTTATCCTTGCCCCAAAGTATCATTTAGTAAGAAATAATGATAATTAAAGTATAAGAATTACCTTTAATATGCATCTTAAGTTCACAATTTTTACCTCATTTAATCTTCCTAAGAGTTCTGTAAGGTAGGGTTTGTTATCTACATTTTTTTTTAAAGATTTTATTTATTTATTTGACAGACAGAGATCACAAGTAGGCAGAGAGGCAGGCAGAGAGAGAGGAGGAAGCAGGCTCCCTGCTGAGCAGAGAGCCCGATGTGGGGCTCGATCCCAGGACCCTGGGATCATGACCTGAGCTAAAGGCAGAGGCTTTAACCCACTGAGCCACCCAGGTGCCCCTTGTTATCTACATTTATTTTTTTATTTGAGAGAGAGAGAGAGAAAGAGAGCATGAGTGGGGGAGCAGATGGAGAGGGAGAGAGAACCCCAAGCCAACTCTCCCCTGAGCACAGAACTGGATGTGGGGGCTGATCTCACGACCCTGAGATGAGGACTCTAAGATCATGACCTGAGCTGAAACCAAGAGTTGGATGCTCTACCGACCACACTGCCCGGGTGCCCCTTGTTACCTTGGTTTAGAAATGAAGAAACAGACACCAGGAGATGTTAAGTGATTCACAAGGTTTCATGGTTAATAAAGGACAGATCTTGGGTAGTCTACATCCAAAGTTTTAAGAAAAGCTCTAGTTGTAGCTTTGTGTATGTAGTTTCATGGACCTTGAGATTGATGTAGAAGATGAGATAATCACAGATGTTCTGACCACATTCCTCAGCCCTGAGCCCTAGGAACAGGAATAGGGAGTGAGAGTGGAAGCAAAGAAGCACAAATACAAAGTTCTGCTCCAGGGGCACCTGGCTGGCTCAGTCGGAAGAAGCAACACAACTCTTGATCTCAGGGTCATGAGTTCAAGCGCCATGTAAGATGTAGAGATTACTTAAGTAAATATTAAAAGAAAAAAAAATAAAGTCCAGCTCTGAAAGACACTCTCAAGGGCCCAGAATTCATCATTTGAGCATTTTTCATAGATTAATTGTCATTTCACATAATTCAGCTCATGTCCTGACAAGTCAAATGAGATTGAGAAACAACCTGTTTCCTGTACACAATCAGACTGAAATCATGCATTTATTAACTGCAATTAACCAGTAACAGGCTTATGTTTCCTCTTCTCATTCCAGCACACAGACTGGAAGGTAGAATAAGAATTTCCTGCAACTTAATTTTCTGAGAATGGTGTTTGGAGTTGAGATGAGATCGTGAATATGAAATCCCCTTGAAAATGGTACTGCTGGGGCACCTGGCTGGCTCAGTGTGTTAAGCCTCTGCCTTCGGCTCAGGTCATGATCTCAGGGTCCTGGGATAGAGCCCAAATCGGGCTCTCTGCTCAGTGGGGATCCTGTTTCCCCCTCTCTCTCTGCCTGCCTCTCTGCCTACTTGTGATCTCTCTCTCTCTCTCTCTCTCTCTCTCTTTCTCTTGGTGTGTCAAATAAATAAATAAAATCTTTTAAAAGGAAAAAGAAAATGGTACTGCTGGGGCACCTAGGTAGTTAAGCATCTGGCTTCAGCTCAGGTCATGAGCTCAAGGTTCTGGGATCTGAGCCCTGCATGGGGCTCCCCCCTCAGCAGGGAGTCTGCTTGTCCCTCTCCGTCTGACCCTCCCCCTCCCCTTGCTTATAATCTCTCTCTCTCTCAAACAAATAAATAAAACCTTAAAAAAAGAAAAAGAAAGTGAAAATGGTACTGCCACTCTACTGTATGATGTATTCGTGGTTGTGTTGGAAGAGAAGTGGCAGTTCATTCTATCATCTCAGAGCTCAGGATCTTGTGAGCCAGTGACTGGGCCTCCTACAGAAGGTGATGGCCGCGTGGCTCCTGCGTCCCCCAGCTGCAGTGCCCTGCTTGCTGAATAGCCCCTTTCTCTTCCATCACATTAAGATTCAAACAGAAGATGGACCATGTCCTTTGGAAGAGGTAAAAACAGTTCAGGGGCCTAAATTGATTCTTCCTTGTTTGTACCAAGTAAACAGATATTTGGGGGAATGTTTCCTGGGTAGGTAAGCTGTAGGACTACTCCACATACACTTAGTGATAGATTAACGGAGAAGAGGCAGCCCTTTCTCAGGAAATTATCCTGATAAACTAAGTAGGCAAAATGACAGTTTGTACTGCAGCTTGATCAAAGGATCAATATTTGGAATCAAAATGACCAGGGTACAACCCCATTTCCATTACTTATTAGCTGTGAGATTTCATTTCTCTCAAATTCATTTTGCTCACTGATAAGATGGGTATGATAATAATAATGCTTTGCTCACAGGGATAAGTAAAGAGATAAAGCAGATATCGCTTCTCGGCCTTTTGGCTAAGATCAAGTGAAGAGATAAAGCAGATAAAATGGATAATGTAGATAAAAGGTGCGTGGAGTCTTCCATCTCAGGGGCCCATATCAAACGTTAATTCCCTCCCTCCTTGGCCCCTAGCTTAGCCATTGGTCTGCAGGTGCAATTTAGACATCCCCGAGGAAATGAGGAATCAGACGAGGTGTTGATAATATTTCTCCAGACTGAATGATGCACGATTCTGGAGAACTGAGGAGTTGTACATGTAGTGGAGGCGGGGTGCAGGGGGTGGGGCTAGGCTTGGTGTCCTTGGGGCTGTAGAAAGCTGGTGTAGTAAGAATTTGGACTGGAGGCTATGAAGCTTGGGTCACCAATCATTTCCAACACATTAAATCAAGTCTGTCATATTGGCTTCTAAGTTCTAAGTGAATTGAAACTTCTAAGTTTCAATTCACCTTGGGAGGCAAAGCGTTTTGCAGCTAGATTCACTGCTTGGTTGTATTCTCTTTCGGGAGGTCCTATGCTTTTCATTTCTCAGAACCAGTTTATCAAGACTATAGACTGATGTCTGTGCTGTTAGCTTATCTGGAGAAAACAAAGCCATTAACGATACTTAACATATTAATTGCAGAAAGTGCTTCTTTAAATTTCTGTTGGCAACAAGTTACCAGTCTAACAGAGTAAGTGAAGTGCATCCAAGGCTCACTTGAAAACCTGGCCAGGCAGGATTTTTAATCTTCATACTTCAGGCTTTCTTTATTACAGTTGCCAAAACGCCAAGCTTATAATTTACAAGTAGTACCCATGTGTCACTGGGAAAGAAACCCAAACCTAAAAATAGAAATGAAACTCAGGAAAACACCAACCCAGATAAATAAATCTTATGTCGAATGTAGAAAGCTCGCAAACCTTTGCTCAAGGTTACACCAATTGTTTAAATTTCAATGGACTGAAGCAAGTGCATTTACCAGTCAGCATGTCAATGCCCAGGGGAAAGTGACAGTTTTTTTCACATTTCAGAAAATCTTTTAACATCATTTCTTGCTCTTTTTTTCTTCTTCCTTCTGACTGATTATTCAATTCTTAGGTAACAGACTGCTTTTTCTATAACAGTCAGGTTAGTATTTCCATTGGGATTACTTTTACCTAAAGCATCACACCTATAGGGCTAGGCCATTGGTCATCGCTATGCAGACCTCTGCTACATTGCCCTGCACTGCATCCTGAACCCCATCCAGTCCTTGGAAACTTGTGTGCCATTGTTAAGGGTAGGACAGATGTGATATGGGTGGTTGCAAATCGTTGACTCCAAGCCTAAAACTTTGGACCTCCTTTTCGGTTTTCCCCATACCCCAGCCAACCACCAAATCCTGCTAATATTTCCTTAATTTTTTTTTCTTACATTATCCATCCTTTCTTTCTCTGGTGTGATGTTTAGTTTTATGTGTGACCTGGGCTAGGCTATAGTATGCAGTTATTTAATCAAACAATCTGTGTTGCTGTGAAGATAATTCATAGATGTGGTTAGCATCTACAATCAGTAGACTTTAAGAAGATTATCTTTGATAATTTGGGTAGACTTCATCCAATCAGTTTAAGGTATAGCAGAGGAAAAATTTTTCCCTATCATCTGAAGTCAAGTGCACAGGAGCTTCAAATTAAACTGACAAAGGACAGATTAACAGGAGGGGGGGAATGGAGTTTATTTACCCACACACTGTGTGTATAGTGGGAGACCCCAGTGATAAGTGGTTAGAATTTGGGGTTTATATACCATCTTAATGAATGAAGGAGTTGGGGAGAAAGGCATTTATGGGAAACCAAAGACTTTTGAAAAGATAAATGAGTTTTCAGGAGAATAAACAGCAGATAAGAAAGTTTGTGATAATGTTTGTCTTTACAGGTATGAGTAGTCTCTCTGTCTCCTTCAGGGCCATAGAAAACCTCCCTTGTACAAGAGATTTGGGGTAAGTTTTTTATTTACTTTCTCCCTTCTGGGAATAGATCTGCCCTAAAGAGGAATTTATGGCAGCTTCATTTTCCCGGAAGTTGCTGTTCTTAGATAAGGGGAACTCTGAGAAAGCCTTTTTCTCTGTCTGTTGAATCTCAAATATCTTCAGCTCATGATCACCTTTTTTTTTTTTTTTTAAAGATTTTATTCATTTATTTGAAAGACAGAAATTACAAGTAGGCAGAGAGAGAGAGGAGGAAGCAGGCTCCCTGCTGAGCAGAGAGCCCGATGCGGGGCTCGATCCCAGGACTCTGGGATCATGACCTGAGCCGAAGGCAGAGGCTTTAACCCACTGAGCCACCCAGGCGCCCCATGATCACCTTTTATACCAACTCTGGGGTTCTAAATGGGTCTCCACAGAAGACTGTTAAAGCAAAAACTTAAGTTTCCCAGAGAGGAAGTAATTCTCCCTCAAGACTGCAGGGTCAGTTTCTTAAGTTCTGAGTCTCCAGCATGCAGTACCAACTTCAGACTTGTCAGCCCCAGCCAGCATCTGAGCCAATTCCCTGAAATAAATCTCTGTCTGTCTCTGTCTTCTCTGTAGGTACATAGGTGATAGATTGATTGATTGGTATATAGATAGTTCTCTATCTCATCTATCTATCTATCTATCTATCTATCTATCTATCTGTCTATCTATCATCTATCTCTTATTCCTTCTGTTTCTATGGAGAAGAACCTTGAAAGACACACAGTGCCACTATGTTTAGTCAAAGATCATTGGAAACTTAACTAGTCTTTGTACTTGAAGTGTTTATCTGTTCCAAATCTTATAAATCAATTTTTTAAAAAAGATTTCATTTATTTGATAGAGAGAGAGACAGTGAGAGGGGGAACACAAGCAGGGGGAATGGGAGAGGGAGAAGCAGGCTTCCTGCTAAGCGGGGACCCCAATGACTCGGGGCTGGATCCCAGGACCCTGGGATCATTACCTGAGCCGAAGGCAGATGCTTAATGACTGAGCCACCCAGGCGCTCCTTATAAATTAATTTTAGATTCATCTTCCTTTAGCTCCTCCCCAAAGTTTGAAGCGGGACACAGCCTTAATCATTAAGGAGGCTATCCAGGCCCTAAGCATTTTGGCACTCCCTACCAATCCAGCCTTGTTTCCCAGCACTATCTTGTGTTCTCAAAAACAGGTTTCCTGGTTCCCGAGTATGCTGTGGACATTGTCATCTGCTGCCTATCTGCATTTTTCATCGCCCATTTTCTGATCCCCTCATCTTTGTTTATACATATCCTACCATTCTTCCAAGGTCCAGATTTTCTGACAAGTCTTCTTTCACTCCTTATATTACTTTCCAATTGCTGCTGTAACAAATTACCACCAACAGAGCAGCTTAAAAGAACACAAATTTGTTCTGTTACAATTCTGGAAGTCAAAGTGAAAAACCCATTTCACTGGGCTAGGATCCAGTTGTCAGGAAGGTGTATTCTTTCTGGAGGCTGAAGGGGAACCTATTAACTTGTCTTTTTCAGCTTTTAGTGACACCTATATTCCTTGGCTTGTGGCCCCTACTTCCATCTCCAAAATGCTTCACTCAGTGCTCTGCTTCTGTAGTTGTCAAATGGCCTTCTCCATTGTCAAGAGGCCTTCTTCCTCTCTATCCAAGAGTAAAATCTCCCTCTGCATCCCTCTTGTAAGGACACTTGCGATATGGAGGGCCCACCAAGATAACCAGAATCATCTCTCTCTCTTTCTTTTTTAAGTAAGCTCTATGCCTAATGTAGGGCTTGAACTCATGACCCCAAGATCAAGGGCCGTAGCTCTACTGACTGAACCAGTCAGGTGCCTAAACCCCCATCTTAAAGTCCTTAATGTAATCTCATCCATAAAGTCCCTTTCGTCCTGTAAGGGAACATTTACTGGTTTTGTGGATTAGGATATCTTTGAGGGCCATGATTCAGCCTATCATATTGCCTGTCTTTTCTACCTCCTTAACTTCAACCAGCATGGTTGATTATTTAAACCACTCTCTCCAACATCCTCTGCACTTCTTTGTACCATGTCTTCTCTCTCCCACCTAGCCCAGTAACTTATTATCTCTAGAACTCCTGAATCCTGCTAGGGAGGAAAAATTAGGCAACTACAGATCATCACCACTGCAAATTTATGATGTCTAATCTCAGCTGAATCCTCAAACCCCTCAACAATCCTTTGAAAGCCCTCTATCCCACTCCACTCAGCAATGGTTCCTTCACAATTCCGCTCAATCTACTCAAGCACAGGACTTTGACTCTTAAACAGACTAACTGGCTTCCATTTCATAGAGAAAAATCAAGGTCATTAAGCAACAGATAACTGATCTCTCCCATTCCTAAAAATGTGACTTTATTTTCCACCATGGCTACAACCTTCCCACAGATCTTAGAGGGTGAAATAATCATTCTACTGTTTCAGACTCACTCATCCACCTTTGCTCCTGATTCTCCTCTGTTGTTTTCCTCAGGACCTTATTTCATCAGACAAACTCTCTCTTTATCTCCAATTTCTTCCTCTCAACTCACTCATCCCTGGGCCTTGGAGCATGATCAAGTTATTCACACACCAGTACAAGACAAAACAAAACAAAACAAAGCATATAAACAAAACACTTCCCTCAACCTTTCATCCCCTTCTAGCTTCTCCTCTTTCTCCTTCCCCTTCTTAAATCAGATGGGATTATTTTCTGCTCTAGTTTTCTTAATCTCAGTTCTTGTGACCACCATCCAAATAAGAAACAAGTGACTTATTCTAGACTTTGTCTTCTTCTTCATATACATCCGGTCAATAACAAAGTACTTGTTGTTTTCTCCTTGAAATCTCCCAAATATGTCCTGTTTTGTTCATTGCCTTCCAATTATGGTCCTTACTGATATTTTGCCTAAATTATAGCCTCATAATCCTAAATGATCAGCCTGCCTCTGGTCTTATTTCTCTTATTTCTTTTAATCCTTCTACCACACTACACCTGGAATTGGTCACGTGAAAACATTAAATCTAATCATGTCACTCCCCTGTTTAAATGCTTTTAATGGTTCCCATTGCCTAGAGCCTAAGTCCAAACTCTTTATTAACTAAGGACTCACAGGCCCTCAATAACCTGACCAGACTTATTCCCCATAAATCCCAATCATGCACTTGACACTGTAATAATTCTGCATGTTCCTTCAAAATGGCATGCTTTTTCCCACTTATGGGCTCTTGCTTGTGCTGTTTCTATGGGATTCAAAGCCTGCCCATGTTTGCTCACCTGTCAACCTCATATGCATCCTCCCAGATCCTCTCAAGCAACATTTTCTGCAAGCATTCTCTGAACACCAGATGGGACTAAATACTCCAACTTTGTGTACCCTTAGTACCTTGCACATACTTTATTATGTTATGCTGAAATTATCTATTTACCTATCTGGTTTCCTTACAAACTCCTTAACTTAAGGGCACAGACCATCTGAACTCATATAGGAAAAATGGTGAATTTATTTCATTTAATACAGAACTTGTTTTATTTACATTTTATTTTGAGTGTTTGGTTATTTAATTTTTATGTCACTGTTATGTCTCCCTCATGGGTCTGGAAGCCCATTAAGAGTAGGGAGTATAGGGCACCTGGGTGGCTCAGTTGGTTAAGCAACTGCCTTCAGCTCAGGTCATGATCCCGGAGCCCCAGGACTGAGTCCCACATTGGGCTCCCTGCACAGCAGGGAGTCTGCTTCTCCCTCTGACCTTCTTCCCCTCATGCTCTCTCTCTCTCTCACACATAAATAAATAAGGTCTTTAAAAATAAAAAAAGAGCAGGGATTATATTTTATGACATATCCTTATCATATAGCAGGTTATGTACATAAAGATATTTATTAATGACTGTTATTGTGAACACTATGAAAAACAACTCAGGCATATACTTTACTAATAGCTCTCTATCATTCCTGTATAATAATAGCAGCCCATTTCTGGTCAAAGCTAATTACAACAAATTACAACAAGATCTCTAAATTCTTATACTGATAGTTAATATAGTACGACACAGATTTTTTGTTGTTGTTTTTATTATAAAAGTATCTGGCTAACAGGCAGATATATTAACAAAAATAGTTTCCCTTAATAGGCAATACCTCAGGTAAGGAACAGTATATTTTATGAAGCATAGGTAGTCAGTCCTGTTTGACCACATTCCTGCTGTAGTCCCCTTAAGTCCTCTTCCCCACCCCAGATAAGTGCATCCTTTTTCAAAGCACTTCCAGAACTAGCTAGTCCTCTTTTGCTATCTCATAAATTCAAGGGAATTTGGGGGGAGCCAAGGCAAACTCTTTTAATATTTCTACTATAGCACGATCATTTTTATTCAAGTGTGATATGGATAAAATAAGGTTGCTTTTCAAAGGAAAAGAAAGAGCAGAGCCATCATTAAAGGCAGTGTATAACCTGAGGGAATGACCTAAAAAGTCTGTTCTCCTCACTCCTTCCGCCTGTTTTTATGTTAACATCTGAGGTGTGTTTGAGCATACCTTCCTGCCCCAATTGTTTTACCTGTTATCCACACAGCACACTACTTCCTTTGAGCTTGTGCCCAGCTGATCTTTACAGTGTTCCCCCATCATCACCCAAACTCTCCGACTTTTCTTCCTGTAAAGGTAGCTCTGATTTACATTTGGATTTATAAAAATCATGAATGATTATTTGTACTTTGACAAATACTTATTGGACATCTGTTTTTCACATGAGGCACTATGAACACTCAAAGATGAATCAGGTGTGGATAAGCTGAACAGTCCTCAACCCTTGGTGTGAATCAAAATGACCTCTGCAGGTTTTTAAATATTTGGTTAATCAGGCATTGACTGCAGAAATTCCAATTCCATCAGTTGGTGGTATGAACATTTTTTAAAAGTTCACAGGTATGTTGATACCAAAGTCAGGCAAAGGCACTAAAAGTAAAGAAAACTATAGCCCAGTATCCCTTATGAACATTGTTGCAAAAATCCTCAACAAAATTATAGAAAACCAAATTCAGAATATTAAAAAGTATTACACACCATGACCCAGGGGGAGTTATTCCTGGAATTCAAAGATAGTTCAACATTTTAAAAAACAAAACAATATACATGATTATCTCAATTGATGCACCAAAAAGCATCTGATAAAATTCAACAATTTTTTATGATAAAAACAATCAATAAACTAGGAATAGAAGGAAACTACCTCAACATAATAAAAGTCATATATGAAAAACCCACAGTAAACATCATACTCAATGGTGAAAGACCAAAAGTTTTTCCTCTAAGATCAGGAATAAGGCAAGGATGCCTACTTTGCGATTTCTATTCAACATAGCACTGGAAGGTCTAACCAGAACAAATGGGTAAGAGAAAGCAATAAAAAGTATCCAAACTGGAAAGGAAGAAGTACAATTATCTCTATCTGCAGATACAGGGGAGAAAAAGATTTCCTTTGGTCCTCTTAGGGTCTCTAGCGGCATCTGAAAATTAAAAGGACAAAGATTAAGGGGAGAAAAGCATACAAGTTTATTTAAGTCTTATGTAACATGAGAGTTTCATAAGAAGACTCAAACAGTTAAACCTGAGAATTTTTCTTCTAAAAAGTGTGGACAGTCTTGAAGATATAGGGTAGGTCAGAGAGTATGAAGTAAGTGTAGTAAACTGAGGGAAACTTGTTATGGTCTGCTCCTTCAGATCCTTTTTAGCATCTCTTTATCTCTGAAAATAAGGGTGCTCCTTTCCTCTAGGTAAGGAAAGACATCTTTCACATGAGAGTTCTATGAGCTGTTTCAGGGGAGAAGGATGAGAAGGTCAGAATAACCTTCCAGTTTCTGCCATTCTGTCAACCTCCTTTACCTTGAAATACTCAATATGCCAAAGTGCCATATTTGGGGTAGTATGCCTTAAATCTCATCATAGATAATATGAACTTTCACATAGAAAATTCTAAAGATTCCACAAAAAGAATTATTTGTTAGTTAGACTTGGGAAGTGAACTTGGCAAAATAGCAGCATACAAAGTCAACCTGAAAAATCAGTTGCATTTCTACACACTAACAATAAATAATCTGAAAAGGAAATCATGAAAATAACTCTGTTTACAATAGCATCAAAAAGAATAAAATACTTATAAACTAAGTTAATCAGTGAAATGAAAAACCTGTACAATAAAAACTGCAAAACATTAGGGAAAAAAATTAAGGAAGATATAAATAAATGGAAATACATCCCACATACATGGATGTACGTTCATGGATGTTCATGGATGGATAGTTGGTTGAGAGTCAAAGCCTTGGGTTTGGGCTCAGGTCATGATCTCATGGGCTGTGAGACTGAGCCCCACCTCTGACGCTCAGCAAGGAGATTGCTTGAGGATTCTATCCCTCTGTCACACCGCCAACTCATGTGTGCCTGTGTGTGCATGTGCGAGTGCACATTATTTCTCTCTTTCTCAAATAAGTAAATCTTTAAAAAAAGATGTCATTATTATCCAAAGTGATCTACAAATTCAATAAATCCCTATTAAAATCCCAATTTTTCAGATATAGAAAAAATCATCCTAAAAATCATATGAAATCATGAAGGACACTGAATAGCTAAAATAATCTTGAAACAAAGCTGAAGGACTCACATTCCTTGATTCCAAAATTTACTACAGAGCTCCAGTAATCAAAACAGTGCAGCACTGGCATAAAGACAGATATATAGACCAGTGAAATAGAACTGACAGCCTAGAAAATAAACCCTCACATATTTGGTCAAATGATTTTTGACAACAGTGCCAAGACTATTCAATGGGAAAAGGACAATCTTTGTAACAAATGGTGCTTGGAAAACTGTATCCACATGCAAGAGAATGAATTTAGATCCTTTCCTAACACCATATGCAAAAAGTTAACTCAAAATGAATTAAGGACTTAAGTGTAAGACCTACACTTATAGAACTCTTGCAATAAAACCAAGGACAAATCTTCATGACATTTGGTTTAGAAGTGATTTCTTGGATATGACAACAAAGGCATAGGTAACAGAAGAAGACAGGCAAATTGGACTTCATAAAAATTTAAACACTTTCTGTATCAAAGGACAATTTCAACAGTAAAAGGCAACCTAAAGAATGGGAGAAAATATTTGCAAATCATGTATGTAATAGAGTAATATCTATAATATATAAAGAATTTCTAAAACTCAGTAACAAACACCAAACAACCTGATTCAAAAATGGGTTAAGAACTTAAATAGAGGGGCGCCTGGGTGGCTCAGTGGGTTAAGCCGCTGCCTTCGGCTCAGGTCATGATCTCGGGGTCCTGGGATTGAGTCCCACATCGGGCTCTCTGCTCAGCAGGGAGCCTGCTTTCCTCTCTCTCTCTCTCTGCCTGCCTCTCTATCTACTTGTGATCTCTCTCTGTCAAATAAATAAAATCTTTAAAAAAAAAAAAAAGAACTTAAATAGATATTTTTCCAAAAAAGATACACAAATGGCTGATGGGGCGCCTGGGTGGCTCAGTGGGTTAAGCCTCTGCCTTCAGCTCGGGTCATGATCTCAGGGTCCAGGGATTGAGCCCCACGTCGGTCTCTCTGCTCAGCAGGGAGCCTGCTTCCTCCTCTCTCTGCCTGCCTCTCTGTGTACTTGTGATCTCCCTCTCTCTCTCTCTTAAAAAAAAAAAAAAAGAAAGAAAAGAAAGATACACAAATGGCAGATAAGCACATGAAAAGATGCTCAGTCTTACCAATTTTCAGGGAAATACAAATCAAAACTACAATGTGATACCAGTTCACACCCATTACAATGGCTACTATCAAAAGACAGAAAATAGGGTACCTGGGTGGCTCAGTTCATTGTCTGCCTTGGGCTCAGGTCATGATCCCAGAGTCCTGGGATCCAGCCCCAATTGGGCTCCCTACTCAGTAAGGGGCCTTCTCCCTCTCCTCCTGGCTCATTCTCTCTGGAGCTATCTCTATCTCTCTCAAATAAATAAACAAATCTTAAAAAAAAAAAACAAAAAACTAAAAAAACTGGATAATTAAAAGAGAAAGAGAGAAGACAACAAATGTTGGTGAGGATGTAGAGAAATTGGAACCCTTGTGCACTGTTGTTGAGAATGTAAAATAATATAGTTCCTGTGGCTAACAGTATGGTAGTTCCTCAAAAAAATTAAAAATAGAATTACCACATGATCTAACAATTCTACTTTTGAGTATATACCCCCCAAAATTGAAAACAGGTTTTTTTAAAAAAAAAAGATTTATTTATTTTATTTATTTGACATAGAGAGAGAGAGAGAGAGAGAAAGAGGGAACACAAGCAGGGGGAGTGGGAGAGGGAGAAGCAGGCTTTCCGCTGAGCAGAAGTTGGATGCGGGGCTGGATCCTAGGACTCTGGGATCATCACCTGAGCCAAAGGCAGATGCTTAATGACTAAGCCACCCAGGCACCCCTTGAAAACAGGTTCTTGAAGAGATATTTGTATACCAGGCGTCCATTATTCCGAATTACTAAAACATTGAAGCAATGTGAATGTCAACTGATAAGCTAAATGTGGAATATATTACAATGAAATATTATTTGGCCTTAAAAAGGAAGAAAAATTTCATATATTCTATGACATGAATGAATCATGAGGATATTATGTATGTCAAATAAGCCAGCTGCAAAAAAATAAATACTTCATGATTCCACTTATATGAGGTGGTTAGAGTAGTCAATGTAATAGAAACAGAAAATAGAATGGTAGTTGCCAAGGGCTGGGAGGAGGGGAGAATAGAATGTTATTTTTTTTAGTGGGTAGAGTGTTAGTTTTACAAGATGAAAAGAATTATGGGGATAGATGGTGATAATTTGCATAATATTATAAATGTATTTAATATCACTGAGTTTTACACTTAAAATCATTAGGATGATATATTTTTTATGTCATATGTATTTTACCACGCTAAAAAAAACAGGAGGGGCACCTGGGTAGCTCAGTGGGTTAAAGCCTCTGCCTTCGGCTTGGGTCATGATCCCAAGGTCCTGGGATCGAGCCCCGCATCTGGCTCTCTGCTCAGCGGGGAGCCTGCTTCCTCCTCTCTCTCTCTGCCTGCCTCTCTGCCTACTTGTGATCTCTCTGTCAAATAAATAAAGTAATTAAATCTTTAAAAAAATTAAAAAATAAAAAGATTTTATTCATTTATTTGACAAGAGAGAGATCACAAATAGGCAGAGGCAGGCAGAGAGGGAGGGGGGAAGCAGGCTCTCTGCTGAGCAGAGAGCCCAATGTGGGGCTCAATCCCAGGACCCTGAGATCATGACCTGCCCCGAAGGCAGAGGCTTAAACCACTGAGCCACCCAGGTGCCTCTTTCCATGTGTTTTGATAGATGTTTTTCTACCTTAACCTTATATATTATAAAAGTAATTGATGCTCATAAAAGTTCAAAGAGGAAAAAATTATATAAAATTATTTAAAATAAAAATCACTACTCCCACTTGCTTTCTGACTTCTATCCTCAGAGGTAATTGTGATTAACATAGTAGTATGTCTCTTTGCAATCACTTTTTATGCAAGTACAAACATGTGAGATATATATATATATATATGTACACTTTCTCCATATATTCTTCTTTTCTCCTCAAATGAAATGATACTTTACCTACTATTTTGAAAAGTTTCTTTTTCTCCACAAACCTATGTGTCCTGTGTGAATATGTCTTAGTGAAAGTTCCTAGGAACGGAACCAAACAAAAGGTTTTACTTTTCAATAGATAATGTTAAACTGGTGTCTTATTTTTATTTTATTTATTTATTTATTTTCTTTAAACTGGTGTCTTAATGGAATGAATACTTTATAGTCCCAATAACAGAGTATGAAATTATTTTTTCCTACACAGTCATCAACTCTGGATATTATGAAACAAATTCGTTTACAGTCAAATCTAGATAAAAAATGGTATTTCCATTTACATTAAAATTATTAATAAAGTTTTTATTATAAAATTTATTTTTAAAATACTTTATTTATTATCTGAGAGAGAGAGAGAGAAATAGAGCATGCACCAGAGTGGGGGAGAGGTAGAGGGAGAAGGGAAGCAGGCTCCCCGCTGAGCAGGGAGACCCATATGGGGCTTCTCCCTCTCCCTCTGTTCCTCCCTGCCCTGCTCTTTCTCTCTCTCAAATAAATAAATAAAATCCTCCTTTTTAAAAGATATTATTTATTTATTTGAGAGAGAGAAGGAAATAGAGCATGAATTCATGGCCTGAGCCAAAGGCAGACGCTTAACCAACTGAGCCACCCAGGCGTCCATTGATATAAATTTTTAATTACATCTTAATTCCATCTTTTATTTGCAATATTTTTTTTTGAATTTTATTTATTTGATAGATACACAGTGAGAGAGGGAACACAAGCAGGGGAAGTGGGAGAGGGAGAAGCAGACTTCCTGCAGAGCAGGGAGCCTGATGCAGGGTTCAATCCCAGGACCCTGGGATCATGACCTGAGCTGAAGGCAGATGCTTAACGACTGAGCCACCAAGGTGCTTTATTCACTTGAGAGAGAGACAGAGAGAACGAGCAGGGTGCAGAGGAGAAGGAGAAGCAGACTCCCCACAGAGCAAGGAGCCCAATGTGGAGCTTGATTCCAGGACCCTGAGATCATGACCCAAGCAGAAGGCAGATGCCCAACAGTCTGAGCCACCCAGGCACCCCCTGCAACATTCTTTTTAAGTAATATTTATGACATGCCAAAAAGAGAAAAATGTTTATAAATTTTCTCTTTTGATTATATTATATCAGTGTAAAAGTTAATAGGAATACTTTTATTTTTATTTATTTATTTTTTTTTTATTAAAGATTTTATTTATTTATTTGACAGAGAGAGACCACAAGTAGATAGAGAGGCAGGCAGGGGGCGGGGGGAAGCAGGCTTGCCGCTGAGCAGAGAGCCCGATGTGGGACTCGATCCCAGGACCCTGAGATCATGACCTGAGCCGAAGGCAGTGGCTTAACCCACTGAGCCACCCAGGTGCCCGGAATACTTTTATTTTTAAGATTTTTTTATTTGACAGAGAGAGGCATAGCTAGAGAGGGAACACAGCAGGGGGTGTGGGAGAGGGAGAAGTAGGCTTTCCAGTATGGAGCAGGGAGCCTGATGCAGAGCTTGATTCCAGAATCCTGGGATCATGACCTGAGCTAAGGCAGATGCTTAAGGACTGAGCCACCCAGGTGCCCCAGTAGGATACTTGTGATGAGCACTGGGTGTGGCATCTAAATGATAAATCACAAAATTCTACTACTCAAACTAATATAACACTACATATTAGCTAACTGGAATTTAAATAAAAACTTTAAAAAAAAGTTCATAAGAATGTTTTGTTTATGTTCAGTTTTCCAAATCAAGAATTTGAATAAAAAATAACTGATTAATATCTGAAACTCATTCTAGCATAACTGGCAAATGTTCTGATTTGAAGAAATGAGAGGGGGCGCCTGGGTGGCTCAGTTATTAAGTGCCTGCCTTTGGCTCAGGTCATGATTCCAGAGTCCTGGGATGGAGCCCTGTATCAGGCTCCCTGCTCAGCAGGAAGCCTGCTTCTCCCTCTCCCACTTCCCCTGCTTGTGTTCCCCCTCTCATTGTGTCTCTATCAAATAAATAAAATCTTAAAAAAAAAAAGAATATTGCAAATAAAAGATGGAATTAAAAATTTATATCAATGGACCCCTGGGCGACCTTCTCCATGGAAAGCCTGCTCCCTCTCCCACTCTCCCTGCTTGTATTCCCTCTCTTGCTATGTCTCTCTCTGACAAATAAACAACATCTTAAAAAAAAAAGGAGAGAAAGAAAGGAATGAGAGAAGGTAAAATTTTAAAGAATGCATTTTTTCAGAAAAAAAATTTTTTTTAAAGTGGGCTCCACATGGAGCCCAGCATGTGCTTGAACTCACAACCCTGAGATCAAGAACTGGGCTGAAATCAATAGCCGCCCACTTAACCAACTGAGCCACCCAGATCCCCCCAGCAATCACTTTATTTTTTATTTTTTAAAGATTCTATTTATGGGGCGCCTGGGTGGCTCAGTGGATTAAGCCGCTGCCTTCGGCTCAGGTCATGATCTCAGGGTCCTGGGATCAAGCCCCGCATCAGGCTCTCTGCTCCGCGGGGAGCCTGCTTCCTCCTCTCTCTCTCTGCCTGCCTCTCTGCCTACTTGTAATCTCTCTCTGTCAAATAAATAAATAAAATCTTTAAAAAAAAAAAAGATTCTATTTATTACTTATTTTTTCTTAGTCAGAGAGAGAGCACAAGCAGGGCGAGCTACAAGCTGAGGGAGAATTATTCTCCCTGCTGAGCAAGGAGACTGATCTAGGGACTGGATACCAGGACTCCAGGATCATGACCTCAGCGAAGGCCAAGCTTCCCTGACTGAGCCACCCAGGTGTCCCAATGGCTTTAAATATCTTAGAATTCTCTGTTCTCCTCCATAAAATCTTATTTTTGTAAATTACTAGTTTAAGTGTAAATTATATCATTGACATTATATTAACACAAGTTGTCAACAAACTAAGTACCAATACCCTTCCCTATTTTCAACACACCCAAGGATGTTTCCTAATTTTATTCCATAAAGAAATTAAAGTTATGTTCATATACTAAATTTTGCCTGCTAAGAAGATAGTATGCAGTATGTTTTATTCTCTGATGATAGCATCTTCTTTAATCACTGCCATAAGTGCCATGTGGTACATTAATTACCTATTTCATCTGCTTTGTATTTCCATTTCTGGAACACTACAGCACTACTAAATTAACAATATATCTAGATAAACTATTTTTTAAGTTTTTTTTTTGTTTTTTTTTTGTTTTTTTTTTTTTAGTAATCTCTATACCCAACATGGGGCTTGAACTCACAACCCTGAGATCAAGAGTGATATGCTCTCCCCACTGAGCCAGCCAGGAACCTCTAGATAAGCTATTAATGTTTGTACCATCTAAGCTATGAGATTGCATTCTATTTTTTAAATTAATGTATAAGCATTCAAATTCTTAAAAATATGTATTTACACGTTTTTTAAAAATAACTAGAAACAAAATACTAAATTCTTCTAGATTTCTGGATATGCCATTCCTAAGGCTCTTAGAAATGGCAACCCAGCTTGTTTCTTTGACTTTCTGCACCATGTGTCTGCTTGTTCACTTGTTTATCTGTTGATGATGTGGAATGCTAACCTTTAGGAATGATTTGAATAATTAGAACAAGGATTCTTCCAGGAAATGGACTCTATGGGGGGGGGTCAATATCTTATTGACATTTAGAAAAATAAATTTGCATAGAAGAAAAATATAGTGATTAAACCAACTGTAATCCAATCATACAGGGTTTGATTCTGGAATACTTTTGCATGTATCAATTCTGACTCAATGTACGTACTTCCAAATGTAGAGAGCTTAAATCCTGATTTCTCTTGGTCTGCAACACCTGACACCAACTTTTCCCTGAAACGGGATTCATATATGACTTTTATCAATCACAGACATGAGTCTTCTCCTAGTCATATCTTTCCCACCACCCCAAGTACCATGGTTAAGAATTTGTTTTTGATGTTGCCACTTCAAATTCTCCATCTGTTCCTGCTAATAATTCAACTTTACTTCCTCTAAGATGATTTTTCTTACTTCCAATTTAGATCAGATTCCCTTGCCATACATGATTAGGCTCACAGTACTTTTTTCCCCTTCTGTTCTCCCAGTTCATAATTATATTTGCATGGTGATTTGGAATGCCTGCGTCCCACATTCCATGAGACTGTTTCTGTATTTCATATCATTTTATTGTCAGAGACTGGCAATTAGTAGAAACTCAGAAAGTATTTATTGAATGAATTAGTGAATGAATGAATGAAGTTCAAGCTCAAATCCCATCCTCTCCAAAAAGACATTCCTAACCTCTTCAGCCACAGTGATAAATCCCTCTCTTGAACTTTAGGCACTTATTGATGGTACCACTCATTTATCCCGTGGAATCATAGATCCATAGACTTCTATAGGAGTTTAGAGATAGCAGGCCTTATTTTGTAAATAATGTATGTAATTCATTGAAATAAAATTTTTGCTTTTACTTCTGTGAGTACTGTCATTAGTGCTGGGGAGTTAACCTATGAAGTATTTTGAACAATCTTTGGACTACTCATATGTGTGGAGATTTTTCCGATGTTTCACAGAAATCTACATTCTTAAGATTTTCAAAACAGTTTGGTTCCTGGGCATAAAAGAACAAGCCTATCGATTCTACTAATGATGGTCCCTCATTGTCAGATTATTCTCTTGCACAATCAAAACACAGCCCCTCCTTCAATTACTGCCTTTATGCTGTGGTTTTCAGCTCTTTCATCATCCTGATTCACTCTCCTGTGAGCTGACTCTAGTTTGTCAATGTTATTTTTTTTTAAATATTTTATTTATGTATTTGACAGAAAGAGAGAGAGAGAGCACAAGCAGAGGGGAGCTGGAGAGGGAGAAGCAGGCTCCCCGCTGATCAGGGAGCCCCACACTTGATCCCAGCATCCTGGGATCATGACCTGAGCCAAAGGCAGTTGCTTACTAACTGAGCCACCCAGGCACCCCAGTCAATGTCCTTCTTAAAATAAAATTATTTTTGTAACCAGTAATTTTATTTTTTAAATTATGCTATTCAAATGTCATAAGATAGTGTAAGACTTAAAATTTTTATAAATTTAGAGGTTCCTCTAAGAATAAATTTGTGACAATTCTTCAAACCTTTAAGTTCAAAAAATTTAAAAAGCTAACTTTAAGTAATAGCTATCTTTTTCTGGTAGCCATCAAACCGTTGTTGGAGGATTGCTTAGATTACAAAGCCAATTCTATTCATTATATCTTAAAATTTTCTGGCTTGCTCTGACCACTTGCTATTTGAACTTCAAAAGGATTTGAACAAATAAGTAACAAAATACCATGCTTCTTTTGGTGTGAGGAAAAAGTTTAGTCCTATGGCTATTACCTGCTAGGAACTAAACGAAATGTTTAATAATAATAATCAGCACTTTCCTGGGCTCAACAAATTGTTTTGATGTGGTTGGTACCAGCGTCTGATGAGAGTATTAGCCTTCATTTAAAAAACGATCACTGGGACGCCTGGGTGGCTCAGATGGTTAAGCATCTGCCTTGGACTCAGGTCATGATCCCAGGGTCCCAGGATTGAGCCCTGTGTTGGGCTCCCTGCTCAGTACAGAGACTGCTTCTCCTTCTCCCTCTGCCATTCCTTCCTCTTGTGCTCTCTGGCTCTATCTCTCTGTCAAATAAATAAATAATAAGATCTTAAGAAATAACAATAATAGGGGTGCCTGGGTGGCTCAGTGGGTTAAAGCCTCTACCTTTGGCTCAGGTCATGATCCCAAGGTCCTGGAATTGAGTCCTGCGTTGGGCTCTCTGCTCAGCAGGGAGCCTGCTTCCTCCTCTCTCTCTGCCTGCCTCTCTGGTTACTTGTGATGTCCGTCAAATCAATCAATCAATCAATCAATCAATCAATCTTAAAAAAAAACCCAATAATAAAGTAAAATAAATAAAAAGTGATCTTTAGTTTGAGTTGGTATTACAAACATTACTAAATTGCTAATAATATAATATCCTTCATTATCAGGCAAGAATTGTCCTTTTCAGTCCTCTACATATAATTTATCATCCATGCCAAGAATGTTACAAGAAATTGTAAAGTAGCTTAATCGTTCAGTCTCAAAAGAAGGCAATGAATGCTACGGAAGAAAAAGTTAACAAATAAAATAGAATTATATAGAAATAAGTTAGAAGATGTAAGGAGGGCTTGGGCTCCTCTACTCTGAAATAGTTTTACTATCTGACACATAGTTATGACCATTAAATGTTTGCTAAATGAATAAAAATGTTCAAGCACTAGGGATAATTCTACAGTGGGGACAACAAATTATAAGAAGGTAGTTGGCTTAACCAGAATATTTTGTAACTTATTTTCAATTTCAATTTCTGTATTTTTAAATTTTTTACTGTATTTTTTAACTTTTTTTATTGTATTTTAAATTTCAATATTTTTGAGAACTCAGTATGAGTTCAACATAGCATTATAGTCATTAAAAATACTCAAACAGTTTTTGTTTTTTAAGATTTTATTTATTTATTTGACAGAGAGAGATACAGTGAGAGAGGGAACACAAGCAGGGAGAGTGGAGAGGGAGAAGAAGGCTTCCCACCAAGCAGGGAGCCAGGCGTGGGGCTCGATCCCAGGACCCTAGGATCATGACCGGAGCCGAAGGCATGCACTTAATGACTAAGCCACCCAGGCGCCCCAAAATATTCAAATAGTTTAAGCATTGTGTAATTCAGTCTCCTATTATCCAAATTTATATATTATAAATTACTTATTTCTTTCCCTTTCTTTTTCTTTCTTTCTCTTTCCCTTTCTGTCTCTCCCTTTCTCCCTCCCTCTCTCTCTTTTCCTTCCTTCCTCCTTCCTTCCTTCCTTCCTTTCTCTCTCTCTTCCCTCCTCCCTCCTCCTTCCCTCCCTCCTTTCCTTCCTTCTTTCCATGAAAAATTCACTTGGGATATTTAGGTAATAGTATTTTAAAGTAGCCAGTAAATGAGCTATTGCACCTGGATAGAGATGGCCATACAACATGTTAAAGAAACAGAATAAACAAAAGAACCTTTGGAATGCATCTGGTTGTTCAAAACTAGGAAGTTTTTTTTGTTGTTGTTTTTTGCTGTGGGTTTTTTTTTTTTTAATGACTCTAAGAAACTCAAATTCCTCTTTAAGCATTTTGTTGGTACCTTTCCTACAAAAATTACCCAGATTACTTCTTGACTTCTACTTTGAGAGCACAGGAAGTCTTGCTGTACAATATTAGGTAACTCAGTAGCTCTGAAGCTTACAGGTACTTCTTTATCTGAACAGTATATCCTAACTACTGTATGTAATTTCTACATAGCTTGTTCATTGAACCTATTCCATCCCTGGATTACATTATATATATATTCTTTATATAAACTTTTTTTTTAAAGACTTTATTTATTTATATGACAGACGGAGATCACAAGTAGGCAGAGAGACAGGCGGAGAGAGAGAGAAGGGAAGCAGGCTCTCCGCGGAGCAGAGAGCCCGATGCGGGGCTAGATCCCAGGACCCGGGGATCATGACCTGAGCTGAAGGCAGAGGCTTTAACCCACTGAGCCACCCAGGTGCCCTTATATAAACTTTCTAAGAAAAGGCATTCAAGGCACATTTTTATATATTATATAATATATAATATATAGATAGATATATCCTGTAAGCAATAATTGAAGTTTGAAAAATATTATCACACTTGTAACTTTCATATTTGTAAAAGCATATGTTAATTTGAAATTATTTTTGGAAGATCTGTCATAAACCAAATAAGTACATGAAACAATCTAGGACAACTTACAAAAATTTTCTTCAAAAAGAAGGTAGGTGTTTATGCTCAGGGTCCAGTTTGTTACCAGTGAAAGCCCAGAAACAGCTAGGAAGCCTACTCCACTCCACTTTATTATGATAAGAACTGTTTGAGCATCTTAGGCATCTTATTAATTGAGGTGATCACTATAACTTCCAAAGTCATTTTAGATTAAATACAAAAATTCTACACTAAAGTAAAGCTGCTGACTTGAGGTAAGTCTGATAAATAACTTTGAAAATCTCCATCAATTTATTATTTTTTCAATTTTTCTGCTATGTACTGTTTTAGGCACTGAAGTAGAAAAATGAATACAATATAAAATTCTTGCCCTGAGGGAGTTCACATTTTAGTGAGGGGTGTCTTTTTTTTTCTCTTTTTTGCAGGTATTTAATATGTGGTTTTCATATACAGTTAGGGAAACAGTATGTTATAGGACCCAAAGAAAAAAAGAAACATTACTTGAAAGACTTTGGAAGTGGGTTTGTCTTGACTGTACTATGAATTGTTTGTTGAATTAAATTAGTGTTTCAGAAGTATCTATTTAATTCCATATTGTTGACACTACAGTGAAAGCAGCGAAACTTGTCAGCAGATGATTAAGTTTTATGGTTGATGTCCACACTTTTGTAGCTTGGGAACAATATCAAGTTTCTGGGAAAAACATCCTTCCTCTCTCCCCACCCTCCCTCTATCATTTCATCAGGGGCTCGCTCAATCTATTGGTGTTAGGTGTGTTCTTCAAATAAAGGTGTATCACAATTCTTCTTTTTTCATTTTTTACTTAACATGAGAAGAGTTACTGCAATTTTTCAGTTGGTTTTTTTTTTCTTTCCTCCTGGACAGGAAGTTTTTAAATTGTTGGTTTATTATACATTTCATTCGGGAAAGTCTGCACTTGATGGCTACTTTTTCCATTCCCAGGACCACAAGTTAGTGTTATTAGTTCTGGGTGAGTGGAACACCCTTTACAAGCAGCTGCAGGAGGTATGCATGTTTCTAGATTACTGACTTCCACCGACTAGTCGTTTAGGAAAGCTACACTGTTCCCACGGAAGTTAACTATTCAATCAGACAGGCTTGAAATCTTAAGGCCGAAGTGGGGGAAAAATTGGATAGTTATGGGTTGGGTTACTGCTTGAGGAAGGCAGGCGGGAGTTAATGAATGGATAGAGTGTCAAAATGGGACTTTATTAAACGACTCATTAAAACTGCACGAAAAACGAAAACGAATCTCTCCTGGTTCCAGAGGACTAAAAACAAACAAACAAACAAAACCCTTCAAAAACCCAACTCCAAACAAAATTTAGGAAATATAGGAGGAATAAATTCAGTCTGGTTGCCTGGAAGACCACCTCTCCTGTCGCGTCCAGCCTGAACGTGGGCACAGGTGTGACAATTTTGCTAAAACATTTTCCAAAACTACCTTTCCACGAGAGAAGGTGCGCCCAAGAACTTCGGGGTGGAAAGCACGTCACGCAGCCGAAGGTCCACCCTCCCTCGCTAACCTTTCCGCCTTTCCCACCCCGCCACTCCCTCTCCGCTGCAGCCTCCAGCCAGGGGGCGTTTGTTTACGTGACGTCAGCCGTAGTAAGCAGTCCCCGCCCCCGTTTCCCTCTGGCCGCCTCGTTTCCCGCGCCGCGGCGCTTCTCCCCTTAAAAGGACAATAGAGGCCCCGGGAGCGCGCGCGGCCGCCGGGCCCTCTCCCCTCCCAGCCCTCGACGCGCGCGCGCCCGTATGCAAATAAGTTCGATTCAGGAGAATTTTGTACCGGGAGACGCGCGTGCGCAGAGGGAAAGCGGAATCTACACCTTCCCGGCCAGCCGTAGCAACTGCAGAACTGCAGGAGACAATCTTTCTAGACAAGGCAGTTGAGGAGGAGGGAGCGATCGGAGGGGAGGGTTGGCTTGGCGTGCACTCCGCACCTCGGGAACGTTATTGCGCGTGGAACGGCTGCCTTTGGAAGGTGAGTGACTCTAACCATTACTCTGGTGCAAAACTGTCTCACGAGGCTTTGATTTCAGAGTGGGTTTTTTTTTCCTCTTTTCACCTCCCCCACCTCCCCCGGTCCTTCCACACAAATACGCACACACAGGCGCACGCACAGGAAGTTTTGTCTTGGAGATGGCATTGCTGGGAGCAGTGTTCTCGTGATCTTCAAGCCCCGGGTTCTTTTGTATACACATGTTTAGTGTGTCTTTTTTAATTGGGGAGGGTACTGGAGGCAAACCGAAAGTCTCTGGGTGGGGGAAGTGAGTGGAGGCTGCAGACGACTGAGGAGTCGCCGGAGTTGAGGGATCCACGTTGAAGGTGACAATGACTTTACTCAGCCGTAGTGTTTTGTGGCGGAAAGGAGCTGGTGGCTGGAAGGCCGGAGAGAAAAACGACTTGCTGGCAACTGCTGAGGGGCCCCGGGCTGGTGCATCCGCGTGGGCGCGCGCCCCGGGAGTGGTCGGGCGCCGCGGTTGAACCTCGTGGTTTAGTTTCGTTGCAGCCCCCGGCGCGTGTTTGAGAAGGGTGGACAATAAACGCCATTCGCTCGGAAACTTAAGTTGCCGTCTGCTTGCGAGCTGGAGGGCGTGAGGGGGTTTAAATCGGCCTTTTGGGTCAGCGCCCGGTGGCTGGAGTGCACGCGGCGTGGCGTTGTTTGCCGAACTCCGGAGGGATGCGGATGCGACAATGAGAGCAACACGCGGCCGCTTGAAGCAGCCCGGCTCCCCAACGCCTCTTCCCCCCGGACCGCGCCCAGGCAGCGCTGGGGGCCCATGTGTCTGTGGAGCCTCAAGTTTTGTTCGCAATTTATTCACCTGTAGCGTAGATGTGGGCGCCACGGCGAGGGCTTTCTGGGGCAGCCGTGTGCGGCTTAAGATGGCTAGTCTGAGCCAAGTTGACTTGGGGATGGAGGCAGCGGCGTTGTGTGCGCCGAAAGAGTGAGGGAACTCCGGAGGGCACTGCTTTTTGTGCTGAACATGACAGACCACGTGCTTGGGGCTGCGACCCCAGTTTTCGCCGGAGGTCGGTGTGAGTGTCCGGCTCCGGGCCGGCAGTGAGATGCGGGTGCTGTCGGGGCCGGCCGGCCGGCCGGCAGGACAATGTGATTTGCTGATGATGGCGTCTTGCCAGTTTAAAAAGCAGAGTGAAAGTCGCCAACTCTCCGCTAGTGCGGGGCGGGTAATCGGGCGTTTCTCATTAAGGACACTGAAAAACTTTGATTAAATGGGCTTGCTGCTGAGGGGAGGACGGGGGTACAGGCTCCGAGCTCTCGGGGCGCGGGGTCCGGACCCTAACCCGTGGTGATCGTCAAGTGTGTCTCGCCTCTGAGAAACAATTCGACATCCCTGATGCTGCACGTAGGCAGCGCCCGGCTGGACAGAAAACAAAGGGCTGCATGTGCCCGTGCGGGCCCCGCCGGCGCTGGGGCGGCCGCCGGGCGGAGGGCCGTGCGGGCCCGGCCCCCCGAACTTTGGGCGAGTTTCGAGAGGGGCTTTTGTCCCTCAGCTCCTCGCGGGGAAACTTTGGCGGCGCTGCTGGCGTGAGGTGCCATGCTGTTGCGCGGGGAGGCGGCGTGGTCCGCGCTCCGGGCGGGCAGGGAGGCGGCGGTCTCGGGGCCCCGGCGCTTCAGCACGGGCGCCGAGTGCCGCGACCGCCGAGGGGCCGGGAGAGCGTGGCCCCGAGTTCTTGGCCCGTTACCCGTGGCCCGGAGTCTGTCTGGGAGGTCTGTGGATTCGCCTTTGAAGTCGAACTGTTGCCATGTTTGAATTACGTCAGGGCAAAGCCATGAGGAGGAACAAGCCCCGGCAGCGCGGCGTGCGGGAGGCGCGGCCTGCGGGAGGCGCCGGGCGGGCGGGCGTGCGTGGGGGCCCGTTGTTCCGGCGCAGGTGAGGGAGGAGGCGGCAAGGGACGCAGGTCACCTCCTGCCGCCCTCGCCCCAGCGAGCAGCTTTCCGCAGGAACTTTCTTCCCGACCCAAGTTGTTCTATTTACCAACAAACCCACCGGGGAGCGTTTCTATTTGCTGCCCCGGTGCCTCTCTCTCGGCCGTCACCGCGTGCCCGAGGGGAAAGCGCGTTTGGAGGGGTGCCGAGGGCCGCAGGAGGACTGGGGAGGCATCTTGCTGCTTTCTGGGAAGCGGGTGCGTGCGGCGAGCACCCCAACCCCCCGCAGTCGAGTCGTGGCCCGCACGTTGAGGGCGCCCAGTCCCGACGACACCCGAAAAAACCACCGTGGGGAAGTTTCGGGGCTCCCCGTTGTCCTACAAAGGGAAGTGAGGACTGTGGCTGAATTGTGCGTGCCGCTGTTTTCTTTGTGTGTTTACGTGTGGGAGGGGGCTCCGGGAGGGGCGAGGTTTGTTTTGGTTGCGGGTGGGGTTGGTTTCTTGGGGTGGCAGGGCGGTGCAGTTTGTTCTCGGAACTAGACCTAGTAGGTTTCTTTGTTTTTATTTTCTTCGTCTAACCTTGGCTAACTACAGACACTGGGAAGACTAGGAACTACTGATTACGCCAATACTGACCCTGTGTGAGGCAGTTTTACCCTAGCAGTACTCCCCCAGTTCTCACGCCTCAACGTAGTCCTGAGGAAGGTTTAAATAAAACCTTATTCTTCTAGTAATTAAGAATATGAATTTGACCTTGTCATTAAAAGTACCTTGAAAGCACCTGTTTTTGAACTGGAGTTTGCTAGACTTGGAAAGCCTTTTAATAATGTAGGTCGCAAAATCGAACACGTTTATTTAGGTGGTCAGTCTAAATTAAATTAAAGTCTAGGAGTTTGTTTCTGATGGAATTGGAGAAAAGCCTGATGGCATTTAAAGTATTTATATAACGATTTGGGGAAGGGGGAAAATCTCTCAGCCCTGAAGGTATGCGTGGCTCAATGTTTGGTGATTGTTCATTGTGTTATCTTAGGATGACCTTGAAGAAGCCAGCTCCTGGCGAGTTGGGCCTTTGGAGATTTTATATGGGGGTTGGGGAGGAAGCTGCTAAGGGGGTTGACAGGGTAAAAGGCTATAGCTATCCCTGCTAGCTGCTTCCTAGTTCCTTTGAACTGGGGTTGACCTTTTGGTTACCCCTCTTAGATTTTCTTTTGGAGCCAACTTTTTTTTTGTTATGTGGCCCCAGGCATAGCTCAAAAATTATGCTGGTTTGACACATGGATGCTTCTTTGGTATTTGGGGTTTGCCTGAAGTCTAGACAACCGATAAGCAGCACCGGATCTGCAGCTTCTTTCCTGATTTCTCCCACATTTGGATAATGTTTAAGGGTTAGGATCTAAAAGTGGTTGTTACCAAAAAATAATCTCCTTAGGTGCCACGCCCAAACAAAAAAACTACAAATTGCTCTTTTCATTGTTCTGATATTAAATAGACCTGTTTCTCCCAGGTTTTGGTTGACCAAAGTACAAATACTTAAGGGCAGCCAATTAAGTAACAATACATTTCTGAAGTGGGTGGAAGGAACATGTCAAGAAAATGAAAAACTTTGTATTTAATAACTTTATGAGTTTCTTTTGTGCAGTATTTCTTTGGGCTATTATTTAAAATGTGTAAGAGATGTTTTTTAAGTACACTAAGATTCTTTGACTTATCTTCATTAGTATTTTATACCTGGAATATAGCTAGAATTTCAGTGTTCTTGGAGATTTCAAGTACAATAGAGCTTAATAGTTTCTGTTTTAAGTATCCCATCATATGTACAGCAGGAGATTTGATTTATCAAGGTGAATGAATGGAGAGTAGGAAAGACCGCCTTCCTTTTTGCATTACTTTTTTCAGGAGTTTGGAAATGAAAAGTTCAATAGGTTGTGTATTCTGGAACCTTGGTGGGCAGCAGGCCTCAAAACTGTTGTCCCACAGTATTCTTAACTGGATGATCAGTTTATTTTCCCACTTGTAATCAGGGCCTGGAAAAACCTGGCTCATGGGGCTCAGACTCCTGCAGATTTATGTCAGAAAAGCAATTTGAGAATGATTTTCTATGTAAAATCAGTTTTTCATTGGGGAAAGCTTAAGCTTATTTGAAATCTAAACCAACTGTGTGCTGTGATGAGGACAAATTAATTTAACATGCTAACACATAGTAGGTTGTTTTAAAAATGCAACATTTTTTTTCCACTTAAAGGGAATGTAATTGGCTGAGAAAGAAGGGAACCCATTTGTTGAGGCATTAGATTTGTTGTTTGGAAGTCTCACGTTAAAATGCCTAGGTTTCAAAGCTGTGATCGTGTTAAATAAGTCACTTGGTTGTCCAATTTTCTCCTCTGCAAAACAGTAATAATAATACCTACTACTTCACAAGGCTGTAAATTATTAAGAAAGTGATATGCTTAGTAAATACTGACTGTTCTCACATATTTGGGAAGTAGACATTTTACAGGAGACAAAACTGAGGCCTGGGGCCAGTTACATTGCTGGAGGAAATAATTCAGTAAATGTTGAGTAGAAGGTATGAGTGTCTTTGGCCCTTTCCCCTACTTTCAGAAACTGGTTCTGGGAAGACACTGTCTTCTACACCAGGTTGCCTGTCCAATTTTGATGAACCATTTTACAGCAAAAACTTGTGGAAATCGAGAAAACGCCATTCTCTTCCTTATTTCTCTTGTCCACAATTGTCTTGGATTTTCCACATTTAGTTTTGACTCTGGGAGGTTACAAATTGGAAACGTTTCATTGTCTTTTGGCTCTTCAGTTTCTCTTTTAATTGAGTCTGTAACTAAGGTTTTCTGTATTATGGAAATGATCTGGAAATGCATCTAGTCTAAGAGAAGGCAGTTTGTTTTCAAGGAAGGTTTTCTTTTTGCACCAGAAGTATGAGAGTTGCAACTGAACTAAAATAATTCATTTCTAGCTTTATATTGAGTTGTTTCCACCTATTACATAAGTTTGATTTGTCTTAATGTAATTTTAACTTGGTTCTTGTTAATATATGCTGAGTTTAAATAGCTCTCGTTTTGAGATTTCATTTTGTTCCACACTATTCCCCTAACTTTTCCTTTCTCCCCACATGCCTGCTTCAAATAAGCAAAAAATATTTTTCTGATTGTTGCAAAAGCATTGAATTATTTTCTATTAGTCTTTTCTAATTAAAGTGATTCACTTGGTTTACATTCCCTGGAAATCTTTGAACCTTTTTTCTACAAAAGTCTACAGACTAAATGTTAAAAATAACTCCATTCAAAGTATCAGTTTTTCAATACACCTCTTTATTGTGGACCCCATTTCCCATTCTGTGCGCTGTTTAGATCTGTTTTTGCCTATCCTACTCCTCAGGCATTAGTAAATTCTGCGTGTGTCTGTGTATCATGTACAGGTAGCACCTGGTTGTAATACAAGACTTAAGGTCTTGCTCTCCAACAGTTTACAATTGAGAGGAGGAAGTAATAGAGCAAACAAGTGTGTAAAAATCCTGTGTCAGGTATTACAATACAGGTATAGACAGCTTTCATTGGGGAAAAAAAAATCATTTCCCGAGTTAAGAGGATGGAGGTAAAACCATCCCAATACAGAGATAACAACCTGGGTAGAGATGTGGCTGTTATTAAAGTTGGTTTGACACTCCTGGATATCAGGATTCCAAGTTGGGAGCAGCTGGTAAGCAGGACCAGATCCTGAAAAAGCTTTGCATTTCTTGCCAGGGAGTTTAGATATTATCCTGAAGTGCGTATTGATACCTTGAAAGAGATGATTAATATTTGAGCTTTAGGAGGGGACCACCTGTTTTAAGGTTCTAAGGAAATCAGTTACAAGGCTCCAGCACCATAATGAGGAACAAATAGGCAGTGAGGACAGAAGGGACATGAACCAGAGAAGTGAAGGCAGAAATAGAATCTTTCAGGACTTCATAGTAGAAACATGTTGGGGGCCATGCAGAGCCTGAGAAGGGAGAGCCCGGTTGACTTCCAGATTTTTTATGTGACTATATAGGTGATAACTAAGGTTGGTGATTACCAGAAGAACATGTTCGGAAGAGATTATAGAATTAGTTTAGAGTATTTAAAAGTTAGGACTTTCCAGCCCTTGTGTTGATGCTTTATAGGTACCATTCAGAAATGGAAGGGTCAGAGAGCTCAAGAAATTTTCTGAGGTTTGGGTCAGACCAGGTATATGATACCATATCCCATTTCTTAACATTTTTCATAAGTTTGGGAACACAACAGCTTCACAGAAGAGAATATGGTTCAATTTCATGACCTTAAAATCTCCCTGAAATGACCAGATTCCTCTTTTCCCACAAACCTGGGCTTAAAAGAAAACTGTCAGAAATCAGGATTCTGTCTTATCTGTTGGATATGTCCTGGGATAGATAGAGTTTATATTTCTGTAATATGCAAGTCTTATAAATTTAAGGAAATAAATGGTATACAGACACTGGTATTTTCATACTCTTGCTTCACCATCATCCCTGGAAAGTAGAAATAAGATTTCACTCTAATATTGCAGAGGGTCAAATAAAGTTAGAAGTGACTTCCTATTCAGTTATAAAGAGAAAAGCAGAAATAGACTCCAACTTGACTATTACAGTGTCTTTTTTTTTTTTTTTTTTTAGCAGACTCAACGGTAATTACATTTCTTAAATGATGATAATCACCCCTTAGAAGCAGATAAATCCTATCTCCCTAACCTTTATAATTTTCTCATCCACTGGAGTCAGTCCTAATCTAGAATTGGGATACCCAGTGTTTTTTCACACTGTTAAAAATGGGAGGACCTAGTATTTTTTTTTTTTTATACTATCTAAAACTCAGAGACCTGGATTTTTGATTTTTATTTTTAACTTAGGCTATTTCAGTTGAAGACTTTTATTTCTGAGTTTGACCTCTTTCCTGTAGGATGAGTTCTAGGTTCTTCTGCTAAGTGTGAATTCCACAGGCAACCATAATAAATATTTTACACATAATTCAGAGACATGTGGGAAGAAGCCATTGGCAAAGAAGTGGGGTCCACACCCCTTCCTCATTTTTTTTTTCAGCAAAGTTAAAATTTGTCCCTTAGAAGTGAACAGGTAAAGTAAATTCAAAATTTTTGGTGTTACAATATGGATTGGTAACAAGGAGGTAAGAGGGAATAATGTTCAGTGGCTCCATGGCTTTCCTTAATCAAGGCTGATGAAACAGGTCTCATTGTGGGGGAACATTACAACCAAGTGGCCTGGCAGCATGAGAACACAAAACACTCTTAGTCCTGTTTGACTCTGAAGTGTTGCTCCAGTTACACTGTTAGTGTTTACTGGATCCTGTACTTACAGGTGATTAAAGATAGCATACCACTGACTAAAAATGGTGTTGAGGGTGACATTAACAATTAATTACAGCAACTAAAGGTTGCTCATAACTTTTGATCATGGATATTTTTTCAGTGTTTATATCTCTTCCTTTTCCATCATCCTGTCATTTTAAAGTTCAACTCTAAAGAAATGCCATCTCCTTCACTTCAAAGTTGTCTTTGGTTGCTTGGTTCCCTTTGTCTTTATTAAACGCTGCTTCCTTCCCGCTTTACAAATTTTTTGCTTGTCTCTTCTCTGCAGCTTCCTTCCCATCCTGCTTCATGTCTGTTCTGTACTCTCTCTGCTATGGAGTGTATTTCCTAATGTGTATCTCTCCATCTTGTGCCTTTGAGAAAGTTTGTTTAAGCTCTCTGGGCTCGGGCTCTCTCAGATCCCTCTTTAGTTAAGTCAAGGTGTGCGATGATAACTAAGGTTTTGGGGGCGTGGTGCTAGAAAGAGGAAAGTGAAAGTAAGCTTCCTTCATCCTTGCTCCCCTCAGAGGCACTAGTTATTAGTTTTTCGAAAATGATTTTAAAAAGCCAGTTAAGGGCGCCTGGGTGGCTCAGTGGGTTAATGCCACTGTCTTCGGCTTGGGTCCTGGTCTCGGGGTCCTGGGATCGAGTCCCGCATTGGGCTCTCTGCTCAGCTAGGAGCCTGCTTCCTCCTCTCTCTCTCTGCCTGCCTCTCTGCCTACTTGTGATTTCTCTCTGTCAAATAAATAAATAAAATCTTTAAAAAAATTAAAAAAAAATAAAAAGCCAGTTAAGGTCCCATTTTAAAAACACACAATGGGATTGTACTGTGTAACTGTTACTCAGTTTGTTTATTTTACAGAACAAGGTATCTTGGATAGTTCCCCCACTGTACATGTCACAAATCTGCATTCTTTTTAGGGGCTAGAACTGTATTCTGTAGTATGAAGACATCATAATTTAACCAATCTAAGAATCCACGGACATTTAGGATGTTTCTAGTGTCTTTGTTTTTGTTTTGTTTTGTTTATAGGTCTGTGTCCATTGGTTTTTAATAAAAGTGATGATTAGAAGCTATAGAATTTTGGTCTGTTGGAAATGAAAAACACTTTAGGAATACTTTTTTTTGGGAGGTTGCATTTGTAATTATAATTACGTGTTGCAGTTGTAATTATAATCAGAATTTCATCACCCAAAGTGGCATGGACAAATTGTAACATTAACTATAAAGCTGATTTATCACCTTGGTATACATACTTTTAGTTTTCTTTCCAGTCCCTCCAGTGGCATTTTGTAGTTTTGAAAGGTATTTTTGGAAATTAAAAAAAAACCCTTTACTTCCTAAAAGGAATCTAGAAAGTGGAATTGGGGAAGTTATATTTAGAGGAACTATTGGTGTCCTTCAAAGTGTACCCAAAAAAGTGATCTTATTAGATGTTGCATTTATCATAAGAAGATAAATCTCTTTTCCTAAATGTTAAATTAATACCCTTGCAAGGGATAAAAGACAAGAATACTCTGTAGAATTAAGTTCTTCACCTCACTGTCTCCAATTCCATATTAAAAAGCATACTAAAAGCTTTGAAATTTGCATTTCACTATTCTTCATACTGTTTCCTGATTAAAGTCAAGTTTAAAATGAGTTTAGTATTGTTAAAAGACCCTCTCTTTAAGGCTTGAATTATTTATCAGAAAACTTTTTCTTAAATAGCATCCCTTCAGTATTAGCTATTGCTGTAAAGCTTCCTTTTCTTTCCCATTTATATTATGTTGGACTCTGTACTTACCTTCTGCATGTTGAATTAAGTATAAAATACGGGGGCACCTGGGTGGCTCAGTGGTTTAAGCCTCTGCCTTCGGCTCAGGTCATGATCCCAGGGTGCTGGGATCGAGTCCCGCATCGGGCTCTCTGCTTGGCGGGGAGCCTGCTTCCTCCTCTCTCTCTCTCTCTCTCTGCTTGCCTCTCTGCCTACTTGTGATCTCTCTCTGTCAAATAAATAAATAAAATCTTTAAAAAAAAAAAAAGTATAAAATACGTACCATCCCTGCTCTTTGGCTTTGTAATCTTGTTAGATTAGATTATAATTGGTCCTTTTGATGGGGCTCCAGGCTGACTCAGTCAGTTGGTTGAGTATTGGACTCTTGATCTCCAGGTTGAGTTTGGGCCCCAATAGGGCACAGAGATTACTTGATAAATAAATAAAGAATAGAATTGGTCCTTTTGTATCCTTGACATACAGCATTGACCCCACCCTTTCCTTGTGTTAACACTAAGGTTGCATTCCCCATCTTTTAATTAAGTTGATCATTAGATTTATATGAATTGTGCAGCTTTAAAGTGGAAAAAACCCCCAGAAATTAATCAGATGTTTAGAATTAATTGTTGCATTTTTTAAAAATTCACTTTTTGTTGTCTGTGATATTTTGCCTATATAGTTACACTTATTTCTCTTATGGTTTTTGCTGACTTAATTGTTAACTTTAATCTTTTTAACTTTGGGAGATTGAATTAAGTTGGACAGAACAATAAAAATTTGTGGCTGTTTGGCTGAAAGCAGCCAAAGAAATAATGTTAATGAAAGTGCCTTATAAAACATGAGATGCTGTATAAACAACAACTTTAAAAAAAAAAAACCACAACAACTTGTTAAAAAAGTTTAATCACATTTATTGAGTACCTATTAAGTGACGGGGCTTATTTAAAGGCTGAGGTTACAAAGATATACAAAGACAGAATTCCTAACCCAGTCTGTTCTCATTTTTAAAACAAGCTTTTTGAGATATAATTCACACACCGTAAAATTCACTCTTTAAAAGTGAACAAGTCAGTGGTTTTTAGTATGTTTACAGAGTTCTGCAACCATCACCACTGTTCTAATTTTAGAAGACAAATGGCAGCTTTTAATAAGCATTTTAAGTCTTTTCCTGATTTTTGGCTTTATCCCAGAGCTTAATTTTCTTCTGCTTTCCCCACACACTTAAGAGCAAGATTGTATGGTGTCCACTCTTCTTCTGTAATTATTCATCAATTAGGAAGCAGATGGTATTAGCTTCCGTCTGTGAAAACAGTGTGGAATGATGTGACTCCTGTGAGAATAGATGCAAAAGTCACAAATAGTTTAATAGCTTACAGTATCATTTGAACAAATAAAATAAATTGTTCTGGGGGAATCATTTAATATTGCACAAATGTGGGACTAGGAAAGAATATCCTAGGAAATTTCTAGGAATATTGTAGGAAAGAAATATTCAAAAGAACCACCAGGTTTGTTGAAATAACAGAAATTCCAGGTTTAAAATCTAGTTGTGTTACACCTACCTACCACCTTCTCTATAAATACAAAGAATAAGTTGGTTTTAGAGCCATTTTGTGTCCTCTTCCTCCAGACAGTGGGTAGGTTTTATAGGGTTGTTTTTTGTTTTGCTCTATTTTGTTTTTTAAAACATTAGTGGGTCTCTAGATTCTGTGAAAATGCTTTCATTAATTTCTGGGCTCCCTAAAGCGCAAAATGGTTAAACACCAACCACTGCTTAACTGGGTTGCTGTAAACAAAGCCCAAAATGAAACCCCTGTGTATTTGCTGCAGATTCCAGGTGCCTCCCAAGTGCAGGAATAAGCTCAGAAAAGGTTTAATAGGTTTAAGTAATCCATTAAAAGGTTCATACACCTCTTGTGTGTTGCGGCAGGCAGGTGCCTTGCACCTTACTGCATTTAGCGCTGCCCAGAAAAGCATGGACACACTTCTCAGACACTGAAGCAGAATTTTATCAGGATGAACATAAGATCTCAGAGTTGTGTAAAGGATTGTCAGAAGGTATCAGGCTATTTTATTTTCCCCAGTTCCTAAAAAATAATATTACTCAGTCTGAAGAATGGGATGTCTTGTGGTGACTGTTGGGTAAGTTTTGTGGAGATCCCCACCAACAAAAAATTCATATTGAAGATGAACACTTGATTCACAATAGCTGCTTATAAAATGGAAGGCCTCAGTATTTAGCTATAACACTAACATTCCTTAAAAGCTTACCGTGCAGTAACTGGCACAAACTGTGTTTCTTGCTCAAATCCAGCCTTGGTGAAGGTAGTTGCTATCTTGGAGATGATCCGAATGCTGTATGCTTTTGATAGCATGTTTATTTGTGGAGAGGGACGGGGATTGTAACTGGAGAGATAGGAATCTATCTGTTCTAATAGGATTTGGTCTGTGTATTAAGGGAATGAACTGGCCTTTCTTGCTATACTTCCTTTGTCCTTGCTGAGAAGGGAGGCTGAAGTTTCCTAGAGCTATTGATGAAGCTGGCCACTGTAAGAGGAAGTGTGGACTTTTGACCTTCTTGATGGTAATGGAGAATGTTAGGGGAGTTTGGAGAGCCCACAGGTTAGTTGTGAGAACTGGAAAGAGTCACGTAACATTTTTGTCTCAAAACCGAGGAATACACCATCATTTTCTTTAGGACATTTTCTTTTATTCATTCATTCTTTCTTTCCTTCCCTCTCTCTTTTGAAGATTTTATTTATTTGACAGACAGAGCAAGAGAGCACAAGCAGGGGGAGTAAGAAAGGGAGAAAAAGGCTCTCCTCTGAGCTGAGCAGAGCAGAGAGCCCAATGCTGGGCTCAATCCCAGGACCCTGAGATCATGACCTGAGGTGAAGGCAGACGCCTAACTTACTGAGCCACCCAGACACCCCTCAGGACATTTCTTTTCATTTATCGTTTGGGCTTGTTGTTTGGAGAAAAATCTGTATCTCATTTCACAGGCATTACTACACCTCCTCCTACTGTATAGAGTATCTTCCTCATTTTTTTTCCTCTCAAAAATTCACAAGTTCTTCATTTAACAAAAATAATCAACTAAGAATATTTTGTTTTCTTGTTCTAACAATTCTTAAATTGAAATAACTGTTTTTTTTTTTTCAAAGATTTTATTTATTGGGGCACCTGGGTGGCTCAGTGGGTTAAGCCTCTGCCTTTGGCTCAGGTCATGATCTCAGGGTCCTGGGATTGAGCCCCACATGGGGCTCTCCGCAGAGCGGAGAGGAGAGCTTCCTCCTCTCTCTCTGCCTGCCTCCCTGCCTACTTGTGATATCTCTCTCTGTCAAATAAATAAACAAAATCTTAAAAAAAAAAAAGATTTTATTTATTTATTTGACAGAGATCACAAGTAGGCAGAGAGGCAGGCAGAGAGAGAGAGGAGGAAGCAGGCTCCTGGCTGAGCAGAGAGCCCAATGCGGGACTCGATCCCAGGACCCTAAGATCAGGACCCAAGCCAAAGCCAGTGGCATTAACCCACTGAGCTACCCAGCCACCCTGAAATAACTGTTTAGGCTTAATTATTGAAATGCATCAGTGGCCTTCTGCCTGGCCCCCATCTCCCTTCTTTGCCTGCCTTCCCCACCAACAAAACTTGATAAATAAGAACACTTGATAAATAATAGCCCCTTTTTAAAAGGAAAGCTTGAGTGTTTAGTTGTTTGCTAATAAAACTTTTTAAAAAAATAAATCCTAAATCCTCTGTCTGTATTTCAGAATCCCTCAATCTCAGACACAACACAGCATGGGCCTTTGATTATTTCTGTGAATTGCTTTTGTAAATACTTCCTCTGGTGTACTAACCAGAATTGAGATGGAATGGGGATCAGACAGATCATCCAAAGACATACCAAAGTTTTTGTTTTACTCCTATGTATTTCAGTGTGTATCTAAAAGAGCTTTAAAAGGATGGTGTTCTGTGGTAATGACTTCTAAAACTATGGGTACCAGTCTACTTGGTATTGGTAATGTTTTTTTATTGATACCGTATGTGATGCTTTTGTGATGATTTGTAGTTGGATTCTTAACACTTGGCAATTGGGATTTAGTTTCTATATTCATTGACTTTTTAGTCTCTCTCTGATGGGACACCATAAAAGAACACCAGGTGTTCTGGTGAAACTGTCTCTTGGTTTGGATATTCTAAATTTCTTCTAAGGTGGGTATTTACTGCCAGCTACATTTTTGCTACATGTAAGCTCTAGAGCTGTTCTTCCTTCCTTGCTTGATACTGAGACGTTTTTCATCATGAGAATCACAATTTATCTCACCTGCATTTCTTGGACATCTGCCTCTCAGTATTTATTACTGCTCTCAGGGACAGGTCTTCATAGAAGAGCTGTCAGGAAATAAGAGCTTGTTTTTAATTCATCGTAATGACTTATAAAATTATTATTTTTGAATCCTGACCCTGGATTTTTGTGAATTTTACATCCTCCTTTCAGTAGTTTGAATTCAGAGTCAACTTGCTGGCTTAGAACTTCCCATTTATCACAGAAGAAATCCCCTTTAACTTCCCATAGGGCAGAGTATTGTGGGTTGATGCATATTGAGCTACTTGTGTTCTTAGTATCAAATAGTGGTCATGGTAAATGCTCAAAACTTCCCCAGCAGGGTATCATATATATGCAAAGGTGCAAAACAGAAGGGCGGGTGCTTTACCTTAAATTTTAGGATGTGTCCTTCATTGTGTAGGATTCCATCATTTTATAGTGGGGAGAGTGTTATTTTCTACTTAAAAATTGATTTTTTAAAAATGCTTCTCTCCCCCCATTTTTGAAATGAGTGTTGCCAAGAGGGTAAAAAGGAGGTGTGGTAGAGGCCTTGTTAAATAACTGAGCTATTTTGTGTGGGTTTTTTTTTTTTTTTCATTTTTCTAATTAACATATAATGTTTTCTATGTGTTTTATACACTTGCTATGCATGCTAGTGCCAAGAATGGACGTAGATCACGGAGATCTTCCCCAGAGCCCTCCTGTCTGGCTTGGTCATGTAATATCAAGTTGTTGGGGGTGGGGTGGAGCAGAGAACTCTCTTTTAATGGTTCCTTGTTCTAGCCCTCAACAAAGCTGTGTCAATTCCCTTGGCTTTACAGACTATTGCCCAGAAGAAAAGATGTTTGGTTTTCACAAGCCAAAGATGTACCGAAGTATAGAGGGCTGCTGTATTTGCAGAGCGAAGTCCTCCAGTTCTCGATTCACTGACAGTAAACGCTATGAAAAGGACTTCCAAAGCTGTTTTGGGTAAGATCATCTGATGTTTTTACCATTCTTAGAGTGAAAAAGATTACAGCTTACGAAGTATTTCCAAGCAAGGCAAGCAGTTGGAGTAATGTGCTAATAAATTAAATCACTGCATTCTCATCTAGGTTATTTTAAGGTTCTTGCTTTGAAAATGGATCAAACAATACCACTTACCCTTTTCCAGATTATAAGGAACTACCAAATCGGAAGCCCCTTAGTTATACCAAACAAACTCTCGTGTTTTTTTTTTTTCTTTTTTTTAAAAAGGTTTTTTTTTTTTTTTTTTAATTTATTTATTTGACAGACAGAGATCACAAGTAGGCAGAGAGGCAGGCAGAGAGAGAAAAGGAAGCAGGCCCCCTGCGGAGCAGAGTGCCTGATGTGGGGCTCAATCCCAGGACCCTGGGATCATGACCCGAGCCGAAGGCAGAGGCTTAACCCATTGAGCCACCCAGGCGCCCCCAAACTCTTGTTTTTAACTTCAAGATATATAGAGAGACTTCACTCTTATTTTCTCTTAATAGTGGTTGTCCTCTGATAGTTTTCTGTTCTTTGCGTTGTTTTTCTAAATTATGGAAATGTATTTTAACTCAGCCTCCTGAGGATAACAGGACTTAATGTTCTGCCCTGAAGTCTGTCAGGGTATGTTTCATTTTATGATTTTGTTCTTCATTTGTCTTTTTTTTTTTTTTTTAACATTTCTTTATTTATTTTGAGGGAGGGGAAGAGAGGATCTCTCTAGCAGACTCCCCACTGAGCGCACGCAGTTGGTGGGGCTCCGTCCTGCAGCCCTGAGATCATGACCTGAGCTGAAATTAAGAGTTGGATTTCAGGGGCCCCTGGATGGCTTAGTCATTAGGTATCTGCCTTCTGCTCAGGTAATGATCCTGGGGTCCTGGGATCGAACCCCACATTCGGCCTTTCTGCTCAGCATGGAGCCTGCTTCTCCCTCTCCTGTTCCCCCGCCTGTATTCCCTCTCTCACTCTGTCAAATAAATAAATAAAATCTAAAAAAAAAAAAGAAGAGTTGGATTTCAACTGACTTGAGGCATCGGGGTGCCCCTCATTTATCTCTTGAAAATAAACCTTTGGTTAATAAAATGGAATTTACTTTCTGACAAGTGCTTGGATAAAATACTCAATGTTGAACCATTTCCCATGTTAGAAGTTATTTTTACCACTTCTCTTTTTTAATCAAAATACCTGTTGAATTTTTATTTGTTAATCCTGGATTTTGTAATTATTTTGAAGGTTGTCAAAGAGTTTCTCCTGACCTTGCCTTTTTTTTTTTTTTAAGATTTTATTTATTTATTTGACAGAGACCACAAGTAGACAGAGAGGCAGGCAGAGAGAGAGGAGGAAGCAGGCTCCCTGCTGAGCAGAGAGCCCGATGTGGGGCTCCATCCCAGGACCCTGGGATCATGATCTGAGCTGAAGGCAGAGGCTTTAACCCACTGAGCCACCCAGGCGCCCTGACCTTGCCTTTTTTAATTACATTTTTTTCCTAATGTTTGCAGTGGTATACACGATAAACGTTACCAGTATTTTCTGTATGTGTTTATAATAGTGCACTAAATGTAAGTTCTTCAAAGACAGAATTTAAAAAGAGCTTGGTGACTAGTCCTATAGATTTCCCCCCCATGCAGATGCAGTCATTTTGAAAAAATTACAGTGCCTCCGGTTATGTGTCTAAAACTGGAATATCGTGATACATTAGTTTACTTAAAAGATGGCATTTTGTTGTTTGTGGAAGTACCTACACACTTGAAAAAGATTAATTGGACTACATTGTTTGAAACCATGGTGACCAGGATCTCCTCTAGGTCTTAAATTTTACTATTATTTAACTTATAAAACATTATTTTAGAATGACCAAATTGCAGTACATAGAATGAATGGTTCATTGGATCAAGGAGTTAATTATATTTATAAAATGTAACAATGGAACTGGATCACCCAGGACAATTAGAAATTGCATCTATAAAGTATAATTGGGTGTATTTTTTCCTAAAGGAAATGTAATTGCATGAATTCTTCCCCCCTTCCCCAACATTTTTATTTTTTAAGTGATCTCTCTACCCAATGTGGGGCTCGAACTTATAACCTGGAGGGCAAAAATTGTATGCTCTACCAACTGAGCCAGCCAGGTGCCCCTGCATGACTTCTTTAATATAAATGATAAAACTAACAAAGGTTTGGTTGTTTTCTTATCAGGTTGCATGAGACTCGTTCAGGAGACATCTGTAATGCCTGTGTCCTGCTTGTGAAAAGATGGAAGAAATTGCCAGCAGGATCAAAAAAAAACTGGAATCATGTTAGTTCATCTTTTGTCTTTCTCAGTTATACCTTTAAAGTAACATTAGTTTTCCCCCTAATTTAGGAAATAGTATATCCCTCAGATGGAAAGTGGGAAAACTAAAGAAAAACACCAGTTACTGCTCAGATATAATTACTTAACATTTTGGCATTTTTAGAAGCAGAATAGCTTGGTGTAACGTTTCTCTAAGGCTGTATCCAGTATCCTCATTTAAGAGATTGACTGTGTATGTTCTCGTATTTTAGGTTTAATACATTCCTCCAGTTAATTAGACACGGATTGTTTTTTAAACTCTTAGGATAATGTTTATCCTAACTCACTGTGGTACCATCATGAGCACAGTAGGGTTTAGAATTAACTGGATTTGAATCCTGCCAGTACCACTTACTAATTGTGAACTCTGGGCAAGTTACATTTACTTATAAAGTGCAAGGATAATAGCTTTCTCATAGCTCTTGTGAGAACCGAATGAGATTATATGTATAAAGTCTAACACATAGTGATCAATTATGGGGAAGCTGTTACTCTCTGTATTTAGAGCTAGTTGAGGTCATACTAGTATGTAAATGTGTGTTGTGTTTGCTCATTGTCACTGGTTTTCAATGACCAGAACGACACTGTTAAGTCTTATTTAATTCTCTCTCTTTTTAAAAAAATATTCTATTTATTTATTTGACACAGAGAGAGAGATCACAAGTAGGCAGAGAGGCAGGCAGTGGGATGGGGAGAAGCAGGCTTCTCGCTGAGCAGAGAGCCCGATGCAGGGCTTGATTCCAGGACCCTGAGACCATGATCTAAGCTGAAGGCAAAGGCTTAACCCACTGAGCCACCCAGGCACCCCTAATTCTTCTGTATGGTAGCTTTCAGAACATTTATGGCATTTATACAAAATACTTTTTTTAAGCAGGCATTTCTTCTTTATCTTTTTTCCTGACACTAGCCTTACATTGTCATTTGGTGACCATGTTACATTATTAGGTTTTTGTGAGTCTTAAAATTTATAAAAAAGTGAGTTTTCTTTAGCTTTATTTAGAGATGATCCAGATTGTGATTTTTGAAGGTGATGGCAACCTTTTTAAGGGTAGAAATGTACAAATAGTAAGTGTGAATCAATTCATGAGAAGTGATACCATGCAGGGCTGAACCAGTGACCATGCTAGATTGTGCGAGAACATACCATTGCCATCCTGTAAGTGACTCCAGGGATTAAAGCATGTAATGGAAAAAAGGATAAAGCACAGGTGTGAAAACCTTGATTTGAGTCTTGTACCCGTCTCTACCCATTCTTTCCCATTTACTAGCTTAGTGAAATAAAGGAAAAGATAATTTCTCTTGTTTTCCTTCACCCTAAATTGGAGTAACAAAAATAGTCCCCTTAATACTATGTAGTGAGGGTAAAAATCAAAAGTGTATGAAAGCTTTTTGTAAACCATAAAACACTGTCTCATAGGAATGTTAGTTGTTACTAGGCTTGATTTCTTTAACCTCTTGGGCCATTCTTGCTGTATATAAATCTATTTCAAATTTTTTTTTTTTTTTTTTTTTTTTTAAATTTATTTATTTGACAGATAGAGATTACAAGTAGGCAGAGAGGCAGGCAGAGAGAGAGAGAGAGGAGGAAGCAGGCTCTCCGCTAAGCAGAGAGCCCGATGCGGGGCTCGATCCCAGGACCCTGGGATCATGACCTGAGCTGAAGGCAGAGGCTTTAACCCGCTGAGCCACCCAGGTGCCCCTATTTCAAATTTTTGTACATGATATTTTTTAATACCATGTGATGATTAAAAGTACATGTGGACTCTCAAATACTCTGAATGGAAAGCTGGTTCTCAATTTTGGCTCCTTCAAATAGGCATTTATCTGAACTGAAGGAATACAAGAGGTATCATTTTTTTTAAATGGTATTAAATATTCAGTATTTTCTTCCAGGTGGTGGATGCAAGGGCAGGACCCAGTCTGAAGACTACATTGAAACCAAAGAAAGTGAAAACTCTATCTGGAAACAGGATAAAAAGCAACCAGATCAGTAAACTACAGAAGGAATTTAAACGTCACAGTAAGTTTGATATTGAAATATAGGTACTTATGAATCATTGTTTGTTTTTTATTTTTGTCTGGGGGTGGCATATGGTATGTATAGGTTTGTTAAATTTATTTTAAAAACGTGTTTGAGGGTGTTGTGTACTGTAGAGCTATTTCTGTGGACTTGTGGAACTCTAATTTTGATGTCATCAAAGTACTTTGACCAGCTACTTCTTCAGAATGTGTGGAGACCCCTCTGACCACTCAGATCTCATTATCATCTGAAACTTTCTAGAAGGTGGTTTTTCAGACTTGTTCGCTTGTTTTTTATGCATAAAGAAATTGAGTTCTGGAGATGTGCAGAAAAGGTAGGTAAATAATTAGTGGACGATATGACACCAAGGCCCAAGGAAGGTAACTTCAGTAATCATAACTCACAGATTACAGTAAAGCTAGCCTCAGGACTTTGAGGTTTCTGGGGCAGTGTGTGTTATGTGTGATGGAATGGGAAAGGAATGACAAACTAATATGGGCTCATATACTTTTTTTTTTTTTAAGAGAGAGGGAGACAGCAAGAGAGGGAACACAAGCAGGGAGAGTAGGAGAGGGAGAAGCAGGGTCCCTGCTGAGCAAGAATCTCGATGTGGGATTCTGTCCCAAGGCCCCAGGATCATGACCTCAGCTGAAGACAGACACATAAGTGACTGAGCCACCCAGGTGCCCCAGTGCTTGTTCTAGAATAATGGTAAAAGATAGTTAAATATACTGATAAGGTAGAGTAAGGAAAGGAGAACTGTCATCTCTTGGACATTTTGGTGTATGTACCAAGCATTTTATATACATAGCCATCTCAGTGATTTGTTTTAGAGATTAGAATAGGAAGTAGAGTGGTGATTTAACCTTGACCCAGGTCACTTAGTAAAGATGATAGAGATGAATTCAACCTCTGGTTTGTCTTGACTTCAAAGCCCTGTGCTCTTTGAGTAATACCACCCTGCTCTCTAGGGTAGTATAATCAATACTCACAACTTTGAAGTCTTTGCAGTTCTTCTGCTGACTCTCTGCTTTTTTAAGTAGGTGTTACTAGTCTATAGTTACTCTGATGATACATTTATTTAATCTTCGACTAAAATATTTTAATACTTTATAGTAAAATATTTAGGTATTATCAGATATGTGTATATTTAATTTATATGTGTTCTTTTCTTTTATTTAAAACATTTTTTCTCTAAGTTTTGACTTAAATTCCAGTTAACATACAGTGTAATACTAGTTTCAGGAGTAGACGTTAATGATTTATTACTTACGTATGATACATACGTACATATGATAATGAACAATGCTCCTTCCAATACCTGCCCTCCTTAATACCCATCCCCCATTTAGCCCATTCTCCCTCCCCCCAACCCTTAAGTAACACCTAGTTTGTTCTCTGTAGTTAAGAGTGTTTTTTGGTTGCCTCACCCCCACCCCCATGTTCATCTCTTTTATTTCTTAGGTTCCACATATAAGTGAAATCATATGGTATTTGTCTTTCTCTGACTGACCTATTTTGGTTAGCATAATACTCTGTGGCTCTATCCACATCATTGCAAACCTTCTTTTAAAAGTCTCATTCTTTAGGGTTGTGTAAGTGCATGCACATACACGCACACCCACCACCCCTGCATCTTTATTCATTATGTATATAGATGGACACTTGGGTTGCTTCCATATCTTGGCCATTGTATATAATGCTACAGTAAACATAGGGACGCATACATCTTTTCAAATTAGTGTTTTCATTTTCATTTGGTAAATATGCAGTAGTGGAATTACTGGATCACGTATTTCTATTTTT
The DNA here is from genome assembly GCF_922984935.1 of Meles meles. Classification (NCBI taxonomy): domain Eukaryota; kingdom Metazoa; phylum Chordata; class Mammalia; order Carnivora; family Mustelidae; genus Meles; species Meles meles. The sequence continues at coordinate 64,866,144 of NC_060072.1, forward strand.
AATTTTTTGAGGGAACCTCCATACTGTTTTCTCCTGTGGTTGTACCAGTTTGCATTCTCATCAACAGTGCACAAGGGTTTCCTTTTTCCTCACATCCTTATGAACACTTGTTATTTTTTGTCCTTTTTCTCTTTTTTGGGGAAAAATATCTATTAAGGTCCTCTGTCCATTTTGTTACTGGATTGTTTGTTTATGTATGTTCCCTTAATCAGCTATCACCTGGGGGAAAGCAAAAGACTAACTCTGCCCTCCATTCTTACCAAGTTTTTTTTGTTTTTTTTTTTTTCCATTTTATTTATTTTTTCAGCGTAACAGTATTCATTCTTTTTGCACAACACCCAGTGCTCCATGCAAAACGTGCCCTCCCCATTACCCACCACCTGTTCCCCCAACCTCCCACCCCTGACCCTTCAAAACCCTCAGGTTGCCCCAACCTCCCACCCCTGACCCTTCAAAACCCTCAGGTTGTTTTTCAGAGTCCATAGTCTCTTATGGTTCGCCTCCCCTCCCCAATGTCCATAGCCCGCTCCCCCTCTCCCAATCCCACCTCCCCCCAGCAACCCCCAGTTTGTTTTGTGAGATTAAGAGTCATTTATGGTTTATCTCCCTCCCTCTTACCAAGTTTTGATGAACATTTGGGAACTAGCAATTTTCTTCTACCACTTGAAGGTTAAAGGAATTGATTATTCATATGTATATTCTTAGCTCCTCCCTCTAATTATGGGGAAAGTGATACCTGACTCAGTTTTGCCTTACCTAAGGGAATATGTCCGGTGTAATTTTAGTTTTTTTTTTTTAATATTTTATTTATTTGACAGAGAGAAATCACAACTAGGCAGAGAGGCAGGCAGAGAGAGAGGGGGAAGCAGGCCGAGCAGAGAGCCCGATGCGGGACTCGATCCCAGGACTCTATGATCATGACCTGAGCCGAAGGCAGAGGCCTTAACCCATTGAGCCACCCAGGCGCCCCTAATTTTAGATTTTTATTATAAAGCTGTGTTGTGGAGGGAGGGATTGAAGACTGAAAATAAGTCCCTTTGAAAAAGGTGTGTGGGCTTTGTAGGCTTAAACTGAAACGGAGTTTTCTCATGTGCATTGTGAATTGTTAGCACCTGTGTGCAACATCACAGTTTTGAGTTACTTGAATTTATATACATCACCCACTAAATGGTGTTCCCGCCTCTGGTTATATATTGCTTCCATGCATCTCGCATGTGCCTGACCTTTATTTTTCTTTCTGAGATAGGTTTTCTTTTGTGTGGTGTGCTGGAAAGGCATTAGACCTAGAGCTTGAAGACCTGGATTTGAGTTACTATTCTTGAAACTTAACAAATACGTGATCCTTGTGGTACTTAACATTGAACTATATTGTTCTAATCTGAGAAATGGGGATAATCAAGTTTAAAAGGGTTTTGTAAAACAAAACAAATTCCTATATAATTGTTATTCTTTTTTTTTTAATCCTTAAAATCTACAGTGAATTCTGGTTGCTATGGAATAAAGTTGAAAATCCCTAGTGAGCCTCTTGGAGGCCCTATTTTAGGCAAAGAATATTTGGGCTGAATCAGTTCCCTTTCTGTGCATCGTGTGTTCTGCTTCTGCTACTTTGCTCATCATCCCTACCTACCCCATGCTAACTAATTACTCATTTGTGCCTTTTCAAATCCCACAATTTTTAAGATTTTAAAAATTGTAATTTCTTTGGAGAATTTCCAGGCCTGCATTCTAGAATTTTCTTCCTTACAGCATTTTTATATAGTTAGTTGTATTCTTGTATCCCAAGTGTTAGATTAAACCATATGAAATTGCCATTTTTAGGGTAGAAAGTGGTCTAATAAACTGCAGCTTCAAATGTTTGTTAGATATTAAGCACTTCCTAGGATGTGAGTTTTCTTCGCCAGCGTAGAGCTGATTGCTGCTGCTAATTGTTAGGGAAGCCTTTTAAAAACATTCCAGGAGACTTATTTCTTAAAGCCTGCTATTCTTGAGGATTTTGTAGATAAACTCGTTAATACAAAGCACCATAAGCTCTAGTCATAGGTTTTTTTTTGTTTGTTTGTTTGTTTTTCCAGTCTGTTTCTTGCTGTGTAGGAAACGTCATGGGGTTTGATATGTAATAGATACGTCCTTAATAAATATTGATTGGAGAGGGAACCTGGGCGGCACAGTGGGATATGTGTCAGACTCTTGGTTTTTCCTTGGGTTGTGATCTCAGGGTCAGGAGATGGAGGCTCCAGTTGGGCTCCATGTTCAGCGTGAAGTCTGCTTGAGACCCTTTCTCCCTTCCCCCAACTTGCATGCTCTCACTCTCTCAAATAAATAAATCTTTAAAAACGATTTATTTGATGGCTAAAATTAACAAGTCAGGAAATGACAGATGCTGGAGAGGATGCGGAGAAAGGGGAACCTTCCTACACTGTTGGTGGGAATGCAAGCTGGTGCAACCACTCTGGAAAACAGCATGGAGGTTCCTCAAAATGTTGAAAATAGAGCTACCCTATGACCCAGCAATTGCACTACTGGGTATTTACCCTAAAGATACAAACGCAGTGATCCGAAGGGACACATGTACCCGAATGTTTATAGCAGCAGTGTCTACAATAGCCAAACTATGGAAAGAACCTAGATGTCCATCAAGAGATGAATGGATAAAGAAGATGTGGTATAGATACACAATGGAATACTATGCAGCCATCAAAAGAAATGAAATCTTGCCATTTGCGACAACGTGGATGGAACTAGAGGGTATCATGCTTAGTGAAATAAGTCAATTGGAGAAAGACAACTATCATATGATCTCCCTGATAGGAGGACATGGAGATGCAACATGGGGGGTTAGGGGCATAGGAGAAGAATAAATGAAACAAGATGGGATTGGGAGGGAGACAAACCATAAATGACTCTTAATCTCACAAAAGAAACTGGGGGTTGCTGGGGGGAGGTGGGGTTGGGAGAGGGGGAGGGGGTTATGGACATTGGGGAGGGTATGTGCTATGGTGAGTGCTGTGACGTGTGTAAACCTGGCGATTCACAGACCTGTACCCCTGGGGATAGAAATACATTATATGTTTATAAAAAAAAGAAAATTGGAAGGGGAGGCGAACCATAAGAGACTATGGACTCTGAAAAACAACCTGAGGGTTTTGAAGGGGCGGGGGTGGGAGGTTGGGGGAACAGGTGGTGGGTAATAGGGAGGGCACATATTGCATGGAGCACTGGGTGTTATGCAAAAACAATGAATACTGTTACGCTGAAAAAAATAAATTAATTAAAAAAAAATAAAAATGAAACAAGATGGGATCGGGAGGGAGACAAACCATAAGAGACTCTTAATCTCACAAAACAAACTGAAGGTTGCCAGGTGAAGGGGGGTAGGGAGAGGGTGGTGGGGTTATGGACATTGGGGAGGAGGGTATGTGCTATGGTGAGTGCTGTGAAGTGTGTAAACTTGGCGATTCACAGACCTATACCCTTAGGGTAAATAATACATTTTATGTTAATAAAAAAATTGAAGGGGCGCCTGGGTGGCTCAGTGGGTTAAGCCTCTGCCTTCAGCTCAGGTCATGATCTTAGGTCCTGGGATCGAGCCCCACATCGGGCTCTCTACTCTGCGGGGAGCCTGCTTCCCTTCCTCTCTCTCTGCCTGCCTCTCTTCCTACTTGTGATCTGTCTGTCAAATAAATAAATAAAATCTTAAAAAAAAAAAAAAAAAGACTTAAAAAATCAATCAATAAATAAATAAAATTGAAAAAAAAAACCACGATTTATTTGGTTCTTTGAATTGGACAAGTGCTGTATCCAGCTTTATGGGGAGTGGGGAGTTTGGTAAGCTCAACCCTTATTTGTGAAATTGTTGTCACTGGAGAATAGCAATATGAAAGCCTTAGAGCATGGTGACCATCAACCAAAAGGTTTACTTTCTGGCTTGTAAATTTGACTTGTCTTTTAAGGGCAAAAATAATAAATCATGTTCAGCTTGTATCTGATGAATTGTCTTTTGAAATTAAGATCCCTTGTTTTTCCTTTATAGGTAAGGTATTTTTCTTTGGTTGCTTTTAAGATTTTTTCCTCTGTCTTAAGCTTTAAGAAATTAAATTCTTAGTATTGATTGCTTTGAGTGCATCCTGTTTGGAGTTTTTTTCAGCTTCTTGAATATATCGGTTTATGACTCTTGCCACATTTGGCAAATTCTCAGCCTTTATATATCTTTGAGTACATTTTCACCTCCGCCCTCTCTCTCTTTCCAGGACTGCAATGACACAAATGCAGATTTTTGGTTATAGTCCCAGAGGTCTCTAAGTCTCTGTTCAGTTTTGTCTGTGTTGTTCAGGTTGGGTAATTCCTGTTGTTCTTTCTTCCAGTTCATTGATTGTTTCCTCTCTCCCCTCCATTCTGCTGTTAAGCACATCCACTGAGCTTTTTATTTCATTTGTTGTTTTTTTTTCCCCACCAGGTCAAATTTCAGTTCCACTTCGTTCTTCTTTATAGCTTTTGTTTATTTTTTCAACTGAGATCTATTCACAGACTCTTTTTTCATTTGTTTCAGTCGTGTTCATGATGGCTTACTGAAGCATTTTTGTCAATAGTTGTTAAAATCTTGGTCAGTTAATTCTAACATCTCTGTCATCTTGGTGCTAGTATCTGCTTACCTTTCCTTTAAGTTTGAGATCTTGGTTCTGGATATGGGGGCTTTTAAATTACTAAATCATATAATTCTTTCTTTATTAATTAATTTTTTTTATTTTTTAAAGTAAACTGTGCCCTGGGTGTGGAACTTGGAAGTCATGACCCCAGGATCAAGAGTAGAGTGCTCTACTAACTAAGCTTTACCATAGGTGCCCCTATGAGGGATTTTTTTTTTTTTTTTTTAAGATTTATTTATTTGAGAGAGTGTGCACACAAGCAGGGGAAAGGGCAGAGAGAAAGAGAGAGAAATCCTCAAGCAGACTGCCTGCTAAGCACAGAGCCTGACATGGGGCTTGATCGCAGGACCCTGAAATCATGACCTGAGCTGGAATCAAGAGACACTCCATGCCTGGGATGGAGCCCAAAGTGGGGTCCAAACCCACGGCCCTGAGATCAAGATCTGAGCGGAAATCATGAGCTGGGTGCTTAACCGGCAGAGCTGCCCAGACACCCCTGAGACATTTTTTAAAATTAAAACCTGTGGAATTTAAGAAACAAAACAGAACATAGAGGAAGGAAAGGAAAAGTAAAATCAGATGAAAATAGAGAGGGACGGCGCCTGGGTGGCTCAGTGGGTTAAGCTGCTGCCTTCGGCTCAGGTCATGATCCCAGGGTCATGGGATCGAGTCCCGCATCGGGCTCTCTGCTCAGCAGGGAGCCTGCTTCCCTCTCTCTCTCTCTCTCTCTGCCTGCCTCTCTACCAACTTGTGATCTCTCTCTGCCAAATAAATAAATAAAATTTAAAAAAAAGAGGGAAACAAACCATTAACAGACTCTTAACTCTAGGGAACAAACTTGTGGGGGAAGGTGGGGAAGTGGGTGGGAGGATGGGTAACTGGGTGATAGGGCATTAATAAGGAGGGCACTTTTTTGAGCACTGGGTGTTATATGCACCTGATAAATCACTGAATTCTACCTCTGAAACTAATAATACAGTATATGTTAATTGAATTTAAATAAAAATTAATTGAAACTTGGACATTTAAACATTATGTTATGGATCTTCTTATTTAAACCTTTGATTTTACTGGCTTCTTTGAACACCCTTATAGCAGAAGTGTTAAAAGTTACTGCCTAGTGGTGTTAAAAGTCAGGTCCCCCCCACCCAGCTTCACTGACACCTGAGGTGGAAGGAGCTTCTCATGCTATGGGATGTGGGTGGAAGTTAAAGCTCGCACATGGTAGGGGTACTCATTCCTGGTGGGCCATGGTGAAAGTCCTGACTCTTCAACATGCTTCCCTTTGACAGTGTGGTGGAGTTGGAGGTTTCATACCAATCTTAATGAAGATGGAAATCTTAGGCTCCCTAGTTGGCCTGTGCTGGGGTGGGTGCAGTTGGGCCTCTTTTTCTGTGGTGCTTGAATAGAGTGATTATTGTCTAATAAAAGTTTCCTGTCTTATTAGGCTGCCACTTTCCTCCTGCCCTTTTTGTTTAAAGAGCAGGGTTTTGTTGGCACTTTTTTTTTTTTTTTTTTTTTTTTTTTGAGGGGGGTGGTCTATACCTATTGGCATTCCTGGGTTGCTGGCTTTTCTATCTTCAAGACTGGAATTTATGAGGCAAAAAGAAAACCCATAAGAACTAGGGAACTCACCACTGTGCCTTTCCTTGGGTCAAGCTCTCTTAACTGTTGTCAGCTTTCAGAGTCTTTAGGTTTGTTTTGTATGTAATATCCAGGGTTTTTAGTTGTACTTTATTAGTAGGAAGAATGGGGCAAGGTGCCTATTCTTATCTTTCTGGTGTCCTCATTTTCTTTCAAAAACACTTTAGTACAAATGTCTTCAAACACCAGTAGTAAATAGAAAATAAATTTTTTTCTTTTTACTAATTCATTCACAGTTTTTATGCTGAGCCTTAGTTGCATATAATGAAATTATACATTTTTTTTGTCTTTATTACAGATTCTGATGCTCACAGTACCACCTCAAGTGCCTCCCCAGCTCAGTCTCCTTGCTATAGTAACCAGTCAGATGATGGCTCAGATACAGAGATGGCCTCTGGCTCTAACAGAACGCCAGTTTTTTCCTTTTTGGATCTCACATACTGGAAAAGGTAAAAGCAACAGAAAATATCTCTATAACCAGCATACCTTCTTAATTACAGGCAATGGTTTCCCACTTCCTTAGCAGTTAAATGGCATTTGGCAAACAGCTGGTAGCACACATGGTTGGAGGTGGATTAAGCAAGAATTGAGCTGAAAGTTGGGATTTTGTGTGCTTTCCTATTAAAATTGATGTAAAATAAAAATCACATTAGGGAACCTAAATTTCCTATAATGGAATAGACTAGGTCGTCTGACTGTTCTCTGACTAGTTCTCTAACTGAAAAAAGTAAAAGCTAGAAATTTTAAGTCTTTAAAAATAGCATTCATAAGTGAGTAAATTAATAGGAATAATCAGAGGCCAAACTGCTAAGTGAATGTGGGACCCTCAAAGTTAAGGAAGAGAGAATAGACCAGGAAAGAATATTCAAAGAGAAAGTGATTAAGGATTTTTCTTTTTCACAGATTTGGGAAGACTAACAAAAGTGAAATAATAAGCATTTATCTCATGATAGAGAAAATTCATCCATAGATGGCTTATTACAGTGAAACTGTGGAACATAAAAAACAAATAGATCTTTAAGCAGTGAGGGAAAAAAGACATTATTTTCAAAGGACAGCAAACATACAAAGCTGAGTTCTCAGCATGAACAAAGGAAGTCAAAAGCAATAGATTAATATCTTTAGTGGACCAAGGCTTAGTAACTCTCAACCTAGAATTATATGTAGCAAAAGTTTCTTTTGTGTGGGGCGCCTGGCTGGCTCAGTTGGAAGAGCATGTGACTCTGATCTTGAGGTTGTGAGTTTGAGCCCCATGTTGGGTATACGATTACTTAAAATAAATGAACTTTTAAAAAAATTATCTTTTATGTCCCTTTATTTATTTGACAGATTACAAGTAGGTAGAGAGGCAGACAGGGTGGGTGGGAAGCAGGCTCCCCACCTAGCAGAAAGCCCGATGTGGGCCAGGACCCTGAAATCATGACCTGAGCTGAAGGCAGAGGTTCAACCCACTGAGTTACCCAGGTGCTCCAAGACTTTTTGACTGGGAAAAAAATTGGAGAATTTGATGCCAAGTTGACCTTAAATATCAGAGTTCTACAGGTAGAAAAAGATCCGAGATTAAAATTCTGAGGGTAGATAAAGTAGTAAACATTTAGGTAAATTTAAACAAACACTGACTGCTTGAAATAAGAATAGTTGTGGGAGTAAAAAAAAAAAAAGAATTACAAGACAACAATATCATTTAAGTCTAGACAATAAAAGTGATAGGAGTTAAGGTATCCTAGCATCCTTTGCAATGTTAAGAATAAATACATTGAGGGGTGCCTGGGTGGCTCAGTGGGTTAAGCCTCTGCCTTCGGCTTAGGTCATGATCCCAGAGTCCTGGGATAGAGCGCCGCATTGGGCTCTCTGCTCTGCAGGGAGCCTGCTTCCCCCTCTCTCTCTGCCTGCCTCTCTGCCTACTTGTGATCTCTGTCAAATAAATAAATAAAATCTTAAAAAAAAAAAAAGAAATACATTGGATAACTTTGTGACTAGATGAACTATGTCACCACTAAAAGAATAGGTAGAGTGAAAACCTCGAGTCAAGAAGGGGAGGGTAGAAAGCTTAAAAATTACTGAAATATACCTAATAAAACAAGATGAAAGTAGGAAACCTCTATATATTTGTAAATTAAGAAACCATGAGTCCAAAGGAGAAAGTATAATATAAATGAGAAAATCTTTATAAAGAGTAACTGAAAAATACCATGAATCAGAACATATGGTATGAAGTTTAAAAGAGTTGGAGGGAAAGTTAATGCCTTTATTTATGTATTTGACAGAGACCTTGCGTAAGAGAGCACAGAGCATGTGCACAAGCAGGGAGAGCAGGAGGGGAAGAAGCAGGCTTCCTATTGAGCAGGGACCCTGACTTGGGGCTCGATCCCAGAACCCTAGGATCATGACCTGAGCTGAAGACGCTTAGCTAACTGAGCCACTCAGGCGCCCCAGGTTAATGTCTTTAATGCTTAGAAAAGAAAGACTAAAAATACATGAAGTGATATGTATCCAGTTTAAAGATTAATGAAGCCCAGTACAGAGAAAAATAAACGCAAGGAGGTCTTGAAGATATGCGTAGAAACATCCTTTTGTTTCTACTCCCTTGTAGAAAACCAGTATGCAGTGAATAGGATCAGTAAGGATAAGAGTTGGATCTTGAAAAAGACCTGACCAAAAAAACTACTAGAGATGAAGCAGATAAAGAAAAGAGATAATACACATAAGCATCTTGGATAACAAAAGGGAGATTAGCTATAAATAAAACAAATTTTAGGGGCTCTTGGGTAGTTCAGTCTGTTAAGCATCTGCCTTCAGCTCAGGTCCCAGGGTCCTGGGATCAAGTCCCACATTGGGCTCCTTGCTCAGCAGGGAGCCTGCTTCTCTCTGCCTGCTGTTCCCCCTGCTTGTGTTCTTTCTCTCTCCCTCACTCGGACAAATAAATAAATAAAATCTTAAAAAAAAAAAAATCTAGAAGTCAGTAGGACATTACAAACATCTGTATGCCGGTAAATTGAAGATACAGGTAAAGTGGATACATTAATAGAAAAAGTTTACCTAAATTGTCTCAAGAAAAAATAGAAAACCTGTATAGTCTTAAAATAAGTTGATTCATTGGTCAGTCTTCCCTCCAAAAACCCCAGGCACATTTAGGCAAATTCTGCCAAACATTCTAGAAACAAATGATTGCATTGGCCTTTTCAGATTATGAGTAAAAGAGAGCATAGGCTCCAAGCATTCTGTGAGGCTAACATAACTTCAAAACCAAAAGAGTATATCATGACCAGAGTAGATTTATTCTAGGGATATAAGATTGGTTTAAACATTAAAATCAACTGATAGAAATTTGTCACATTGACAGATTGTAAAGGAAGGGGAAAATGCCTACCATCTTAGCAGTATTTTGAAGATGCTTCATAAATTTGAATGTTTCTTCAAAGTTTAGAATAAAATCCTAAGTAAATAGGAATACAAGGGAACCACATTGATAGATAATTGTCATTTACAGGTCACCATGAACATGTTTCCATTTCTGTATCCCAGCAACATAATATAGAAAACATTTAGGTACGCATTGATGTGTGTAATGTGTTTGTAGTAGGGGAAGTTACAGAAAAGCAGAGTGGATAAATAAATTGTGGTATGTTTACCTGGTAGAATACTATACATAAAATACAATAAAAGCTCTAATAATAGGTATGAACCTCAATGTTGAGCAAAAAAATTTGCGGCATAGAGCATGATTCCATATATGTGTTTCTTTTAAATAGGAGATAACTAAGCAATATATGTTGAGATGCAGATGTGGTAAAACTATGAAGTGTAAAGGAAAAAGGCAGTGATAAGCTTAAAATGAAGGTGGAGAGAATGAGATGGGGTAGGGTGGGATTGGAGAGGGGCATACAGGGGTACATCATTATTTTTCTCCATAGATTATGTGATCCATGGATGTTTTGTTGTACTGTCATTTTTTATGCTTTATGTATATTTAATTATATTTACCAGTTGTATCTGCCTGTGTATGATGGCTGTTTCTCCACCACCCCCACTCCCACCCCACCCCCCAAGAATCAGTGATTTTTAGAGGAAAGAGTTCGTAACGTTAGGAGCAGCTTCTGAACCTGACTGCTGTCTCTAAGAATGACCCCTGACTCCCTTAATATTTGATAAGCTTCCAGTGTGACACTTAAGGGGCCTGGGTAATTCACATAACTTAGCTAATTGGGGGTCTCTCTATGAGCCTTTCATTTGGAATGTTTGCTCTCATCCTGTACTTAGTTACAAGGATGTAGATGTTTTTCCCCTTTGTTTTCTTGTACTAATAGTTCTCTACCTTATTAATCTATTTCTCTCCCATTTTTCTCTTTTAGACAGAAAATATGTTGTGGGATTATCTATAAAGGCCGTTTTGGGGAAGTCCTCATTGACACGCACCTATTCAAGCCTTGCTGCAGCAATAAGAAAACAGCTGCTGAGAAGCCAGAGGAGCAGGGGCCAGAGCCTCTGCCCATCTCCACTCAGGAGTGGTGACTGAGGTTTAGGTAGAAGGGGAACAAAAACGATTTAAATTTTGCAAAGAAAACTAAGCAACAAAACCCTCCTATTTTTAACTTGGATACCTGCTATTCTGCCAAAAGACAATTTCTAGAGTAGTTTTGAATGGGTTGTTACTTCTCCAGTTCCACAAACTCTGAAGCCAGTGTCTAGCTTACTAAAAGAAAAAAAAAAGTGTACATAATATTTAAGATGCTGAGTATCTCATAGGAAAGCTGAATGCTGCTGTAAAGTGCTCTTTAAGTCTTTTTTTTTTTTTTCTTAATCCCCTTCTAATGAATGAAACTAGGGGAATTTCAGGGGACAGAGATGGGATTTGTTGTATGATAAACGTATGTAGTTTTAGTCTTTCTATATTGAGAAGCAGTGGTTGGGGCATTTTTTAAGATGGCTGGCTATACTTATTTCTTTCATGATAATAAATTTGTCATAACTCAGTAACGTGGACTTGCCCCTAGAGGTAGTTGTTAATAATTTTGCAATAATAAGGTCTTGCCAAGGTTCTGATGATTCAAACCTGTACTACTGAATATGAAGCAGGACAGACTGAGCTCTCTGGTGCAAATACCTTGAAGGAGTAATTTCTAAATATACAGAGAGGTAACTTGACTGTATATGTTGCATCCTCTTTCACCTCCCTCCATATTGATATTTGATAAAAATAAGATTTTACTCTATATTGAATCTTCTAAAACAGAATCAAAGCTCCTCTGGGGAAATGTCAAGTTTTAGGATGAGCAATCCTAAAGGAATAGTACCAAAGCATTACCACATGGTAGAGATTGCATTCTATTAAAAAGGTTAAATTATCTGAAAAAATGTGCAAGTCTTCAGGATGGCACACACAAATAAACAAAGGTTAATGCTTCTTGGGGCACATTTCTTAGAGGGCTTGCCTAATGTGTAAATAATTGACTTTTGTTTGTGTTACATGACTGGTGACTTCATTGAAAATCTGCACAATTCAGTTTTAGCTCTGGATTACTTCAGTTGACCTTTGTGAAGGTTTTATCTGTGTAGAGTGGTTGTTTGACTTGTTTTAACCTATTAGGGTTTTGGGTTTCTTTTCACTCTATATTAAAGTAAAATTCTACTAAAAGAAAAGAGGTGTGTGTTAATGCTGAGTGGGTTGGTTTAGGTTTGGCTTCTTATAGTCAGGCATTGTGAACCTTGAGATACTTGATGATATATCCTGAACATGGAGCTCTTCAGTTCTAAAGTCTTCTTTTGAAAGCCTTTTATTTGAACCCAAACCAAAGTACTCTCATTGCCTCTTTTCTACACATTCAGGAAGAACATAACCACCAGTTCAGACTTTTCATAATAAGGGAGGATCATTTGCCTGCCTTATAGTAACATAACTCAGTGCTTATTTTTAAAACTGGAGTTTTTAAAATTGGATAGTATAAATAACAATAAGGAGTGAGCCACTTTTTATGGGCACCCTATAGTTTTATAGTTCTTAATCTAAACTTAAAATTTTATATTTCTTCCTTATGGCAAAAACTACAAGCCACCATATGCACAGACTACACAGTGAGTTGGGTTGGCTCTCCCACAGCCTTTGAGGTGTATTACAAGAGTCCCAGCCATTATCATCTTCCTCCTGTTATTTTGAAATGGTTTGGTTTTTTTTTTTGGTTTTTTTTTTTTTGTACATTTTGGCTACAGTATTGGTGGTAGAATATACTATAATATGGATCATCTCTACTTCTGTATTTATTTATTTATTACTAGACCTCAACCACAGTCTTCTTTTTCCCCTTCCACCTCTTTGCCTGTAGGATGTACTGTATGTAGTCATGCACTTTGTATTAATATATTAGAAATCTACAAATCTGTTTTGTACTTTTTATACTGTTGGATACTTATAATCAAAACTTTTACTTAGGGTATTGAATAAATCTAGTCTTACTAGAAAATAAAAGAAGCTGTTTTGTGGGTTTGTTTAAAAGGTGTTCTTAGTTAAGAAAAACTAACGTTTTTGACCTTAGCAGATACTCAGTTTAACTCTGTAAGTTTTATAATAAGCCATGAAGAAAACTCCTCCTTACTGAGAGATACTTTAAAATAAAAGACATTGTAACTGACATGATCAATAATTAACTTTAGTAGGTAAGATGATTTTAATAATGAAGAACAAAATCTCTCCAGTGGTTGGTTTATTCCTTTTTTTCCCCCTTACTTCTTTTCTGCACTTCTGTTTTGTATTTTATTTTTATTTTGTCTTATTATTTTTTTAAAATGTCTCCAGTGTTTTAATGTCTATGATGTGGTCTTACTGTTACCGTCTGTTGGCGTAGTGGGAATCCTCATTGAGACTTTAAAGAAATTCTAAAAACTTGTTACAGAGAAAGGTGGATTTTGGCATTGGAGTCAGATATGGTCTCTAGTATCTGGCTCTGCCTCTTTATTAGCCATTTGAGTCACTTGGCCTTTGTGAGCCTCCAAACTTCTGTAAAATAATTTACAGAATTATTTACTTAACAGAATTATGAGGAATATAAGGGTGTGATCCATATCAACTTTTTTTTTTTTAAAGATTTTATTTATTTGAGGGGCGCTTGGGTGGGTCCTTGGGTTAAGCCTCTGCCTTCAGTTCAGGTCATGATCTCAGGGTCCTGGGATGGAGCCCTGCATCTTGTTTCTGCTCAGTGGAAACAAGAGCCTGCTTCCTCCTTTCTCTCTGCCTGCCGCTCTGCCTACTTGTGATCTCTCTTTCTGTCAAATAAATGAATAAGATCTTTTAAAAAATTGATTTTATTTACTTGAGAAAGCAGGGATATGGGGGGGCAGACTCCTGCTGAGCAGGGAACCCTATGCGGGGGTTCTCCATGGGACCCCATCCCAAGATCCTGAGGTCATGAAGTCAAAGGCAGGCACTCAACTGATTTGAGCCACTCAGCTGCTGCCATATCAAAGTTTTAAGAACAGTTGGGAAAGGTGGATCCTGTGGGCTAAACTTTCTAAGCTATAGTTAAGGGTTTGTTTTGTTTTGTTTTTAAGATTTTATGTGCCCATTTGAGTAGGGGAGAGAGAGAAAGCGCAGAATGGAGAGGGAGAAACTGACTCCCTGCTGAGCTGGGAGCTCGACTGTGGGGTTTGATTCCAGGACCCTGAGATCACAACCTCAGTGGAAGGCAGATGCCTGACCATCGCAGCCATCTAGGTATCCCGTACATTTAAGGTTTAAATTTGGTTTAGGATAGTCCAGATGATTTGCCAACACCTAATCTAGTACTGTGACGTTACCAAGTTAACCTGAAGTTAAACTCGGGTTGTTGGCTGAAATCATTTCCTGTGACTTCAGGATGGAGAACCCAGATTCCTTAACTGGCTGCAGGGCTTCTGGGTCCCTTGCCACCCAATTCTTCTGATGTGGCTGCTTGCTGCATCAAGCCCACAGGTCTCCAGAGCCAGTTTGTTAGTGAGTCCAAGTCTCCTGGGGTCCTGCCAACATTCAGATGAAGATGACACAACACCACGAGGTGGGGTGTGGGGCTCATGTGGATCGTCTTAGAAGTGTTTGCCGCGGCACCTCATTTTCTTTTCTGACCGAATCACTTGAAATTAGGCCTCTTTGCCCTACATTACAAGTGTTTTCTGTAGCAAGTTTAAAAAGTTCCCCTACTGTGGGTCAGGCACTTTTAAACATTGTTTAAAGAACTTTGCAAAGTTAAAAAAACAAAAACAACCTGTTCACAGGTGAGTGGAGGTGCCAGGAGGTCTTTTGTAACTTAAATGAAACCAACTTTGCTGATTCCAAAGCCTTTCCTCACTGAATTGGCCCCGTCCCTACTATAGCCGTGGTATTGTCTTAACCTGTCTTTGGAGGTGTTTACCTTGTTCTGTTTTGAAGGCTGAAAATGAGAGGCAAGTGTTACCCTTGCGGAGAGGTTGGCTGATGCAGTCTAAATCAGTTCATCAAGTTTTGTTTCTCTATTGTGGTGTACCTATTAATATACTGTCTTTCTGTGTAGTGAAACAACGGGATATTCTAAAAATAAATGAAGGTAGCCAGAGCCCATGGCTTGCTCTGCAGTGAAGAATGGAAGATGTCCGGGGATCCTCTTGATTGAGCGTTCCTGTAACAGTTTTCTACTGCTCCAGATTTAGCATTGGGGTACTCTGGCAATCATTTCTATGTGATGTTTAGTGAACTGAGAAGGGAGGAAAATGCCAAATTGGATCAAAGATAATTTCACAGGCGTATGTTCTCAAAGAAAGGGATCTGAGGGTTCTAACAATTTCTCGAACTGTAGAGTTTGGTTACTCATTGCGATCATGAGAATGCTTTAGGTTTCAGATATTTTGCACCCTGGTTAGAAGCTGCTTTTTATTGTATGTCTTGCTGGGGGTCTTGGACATATTTATTTGCAGGCTTCAGTGTAAAAGAGCTTAATCTTGTAGTTTAGAGAACTGGGAAGATTTTGGCAAAGTCTGTCCTTTGTTTCAGTGCTTGAAAGGCGGGGGGGAGTAATTTGCTCCATTTTAGAACTTCAGTTGTCTACGCTCAGCTTACATTAGCTTTAACATTGCCCAGGGTTTTTGTTTTTGCTTTTTTATAGTTACAAGAAAGAGTGGTTGTTTTAAATATCAAAAATTCAGACTCAAGGGTGCCTGGGTGGCTCAGTGGATTAAGCTGCTGCCTTCGGCTCAGGTCATGATCTCAGGGTCCTGGGATCGAGTCCCGCATCGGGCTCTCTGCCTGCCTTGCCTCTCTGTCTACTTGTGATCTCTCTCTGTCAAATAAATAAATAAAATCTTTAAAAAAAAAAATTCAGACTCAAAATTCTCAAGATTATTCAGCAAGTTATCGATCAGTAGGATTAAAATAGGAACCTGAACAATTATGTCTTCCCCACACATACCTTTTTAAGGTAACAAGTGTAATCTTTGCCTCCAACCACCTTTATGATCCACCCGGTGTTTGCCAATCCAGGGATCACTGAAAGCTTTCTCATGGGGCATTCCAAAGCCCTCAGTTTTTTCATTCAGCCCCTCAGTTGCACTTGATACAATGGATAGTATCTTCAAATGTTCTTGGCTGATAACACTGCAGCTTCTAGGTTTTCCTTCCTCAGATGCCCACTGGTCCAGGGTCATCTTCAGCCCTCTTCCTGGGCCATCTCCATGTCCCACCATCCCAGATACTATCTAAAAATATGTTGGCATCTCTCAAGTCTATCTCCAGAGCTTTTTATCACTCAGGGTGCTGGCAGGAAGTAGATGACTTACTGAAAATGTATAATTTGAGGAGCACTTAATAAAGGGACTTAAGCGATACACAGGGTGTAGGAAAACCCCTGAGTAGAATGCAGTTCTCAGGCCTGGTAACACTAGGACTAGTAATCTTGGGGTGCTCTTACCACCTTTAGGTCTGAAAGTTTGAAGGGAGGAAGTGGTTAATGGAACCAGGAGGCCCACTGTAGAAAGAGTGGGAGATTGTGGGAAACAGCAGGAATATACATTCCTGTCACTCTCCAGATTGACCAACCCCATCATTAGTGCCTTAACACATACTGTTTGGTCCCCCTGACCCATTTCCCCACCACCTTCCAGCTAGGCATCACCTACTCTCGCTTCAAGTTTCCACTCAGGCATTACTTGGAGAAGCCTTCCACTTCAGCCACCGTACCGCCACATCGCTCATAATTACATGCTGAGTAGGTTCTGTGAAAGCTGGAACTATGTCTTTTCTCACCACTATCGCTTCCAGAGTCTAAACAGTGATTATTATTGTGTAAATAGCACAATACATATTTATATTATAATTGTGTATTTTCAGAAGTTCATAGAAGAGTTGAATTTATGCTAATGGTCTGTTCTTTTTTTTTTTTTTTTTAAGATTTTATTTATTTATTTGACAGAGAGAGAGATCACAAGTAGGCAGAGAGGCAGGCAGAGAGAGAGGAGGAAGCAGTCTCCCTGCAGAGCAGAGAGCCTGATGCGGGGCTCGATCCCAGGACCCGGAGATCATGACCTGAGCCGAAGGCAGCGGCTTAATCCACTGAGCCACCCAGGCGCCCCTAATGGTCTGTTCTTAAAAAATATCTTAGGGGTGCCTCTGCCTTCTGCTCGGGTCATGATCTCAGGGTCTTGGGAACAAGCCCTGCATCGGGCTCTCTGGTCAGCGGGGAGCCTCCCTCCTCTCTGCTTGCCTTTCTGCCTACTTGTGATCTCTCTCTCTGTCAAATAAATAAAATCTTTTAAAAAATTTTTTTATTTCAGACCCGAAGTGGGGAAGGGTGAGGGAGAAGCAGATTCCCTCCCGAATAGGGAGGCCGATGCCTGATGCAGGGCTGGATCCTAGCACCTGGAAATCATGACCTGAGTCCAAGACAGAGGCCTAACCTACTGAGCCACCCAGGTGCCCTTATGCTAATGATCTTGATGAATTTTAAGAATTTAAAATACATTTAAAAGTGGAAAGGAAAGTACAACTGTGAGGGGCGCCTGGGTGGCTCAGTGGGTTAAAGCCTCTGCCTTCGGCTCAGGTCATGATCCCAGGGTCCTGGGATCCAGCCCCGCATCAGGCTCTCTGCTCCGCAGGGAGCCTGCTTCCTCCTTTCTCTCTGCCTGCCTCTCTGCCTAGTTGTGATTTCTCTCTGTCAAATAAATAAAATATTTAAAAAAATTGTTTAAGAAAGTACAACTGTGTAACTTTTCCCTAGATCTACCAACTGTTAACGTTTTACCACATGCACTTTGCCTAATTTTTTTTGGTGAATCATTTGAAAGTCAATTTTTAAAGATTTTTATTTATTTGTCAGAGAGAGAGCATGCTTACAAGCAGGGGGAGAGGAGAGGCAGGCAGAGGGAGAAGTAGGCTCCCTGCTGACCTCTGTCCCAGGACAGAGGGATCATGACCTGAGCCGAAGGCAGCTGCTTAGCCAACTGAGCCACCCAGGCATCCCACCACACATGAGATAATAACAACTCAATAACATCTAATACAATCTGTATGGGAAAATTTGCCCTATTATCCCCAAATGCCTTTTATTTATTTTTATTTTTTTAAAGATTTTATTTATTTATTGACAGCAACAGAGCGAGAGAGAGAGGAGAATACAGCAGAAGAGGGAGGAGCAGGCTTCCCACTGAGCAGGGAGCCGGATTCGGGGCTTGATCCAGGACCCTGGGATCATGATCTGAGCTGAAGGGAGACCCTTAGCGACTGAGCCAGCCAGGCACCCCCCCCCCCCACAATGTTTTTTAAAAGCTTTTCCTGTGGGTGCCCGAGTAGCTCAGTTGGTTAAGTGTCTGACTTGATTTCAACTCAGTCATGATCCCAGGATCCTGGGATCGTGTCTTGTGTTGGGCCCCGCCCAGTGGGGCATCTGCTTGAGATTTTCTCTCACCCCTCGCTCTGTCCAGTATCTCCCCAGGTGTTCTCTCTCTCTCAAATAAATAAAAATCTTTAAAACTTTCTCCTCATCCAGGATGTGATCAAGGTTTTTGCATACATTTTATTCTGGAATAGTCCTCCCTGCCTTTTTTCCCCCCAATGCTGTTGAGTTTTTTGTAGTGTCCCAATGTCCCACATCCTGGATTTTTTCTGGTTTTCTTAGTAGATTTGGACTATACTTTTTGGTAAGAATATAACAAGCTATGTGGTTCATCTCTTACTGTATCACATCAAGATGCATACAATGTCAAGTTGCCCCACTGGTTAATGCTAGGATTGATCAGTTGGTTAAGATGCTGGCGGCCAGATCTTTCCATTTTAAATGACATTTTTTCCTTTTGTAAATGAACAATCTGGGGTGGTAAGTACTGTGAGACATTTTAAACTTTCAAGTATTCATTGAGCATCTGTGTCCAAGACCCTATTACATGTTCTAAATAGTCCCTTACACTTGGGAAATTGTGTCATTGTTGACTCCTTTGAGGATCTTGGCTCACTTAGGGTGTTGTGCTTATTCTTGTCCTTTCATGGCCCTTGACTCATAATGAAGATTTCTCTGTGTTTTCATTCAGAAGTAAGGTGGTTGTGGATAAGGTGTAGGGGTTATGTTTGGCACATGAGCTTGTGAGTAAATATCTCCAGGGCATAGATGAACAATGGAATTAGAGTCAGAAGACTTGAGTTCAAATCTTAATTTTGGTACTTTCTGGCTTTATGATCTCTGATAATTTCTCTGAGCTCATTTCTCCTTCTGTAAATAGGAGGAACTATAGCAGAGTTGTAGTAAGAAGAAAGTGAGATGCCTGGGTGGCTTAGTTAGTTAAGCGTCTGCCTTCGGCTCAGGTCCTGATTCCAGGGTCCTGAACGGAGTGCTCTCTTCTCTCTCCCTGCTCCCCATGCTTCTACTCTCTCTCTCTCTGTCAAATAAACAAATAAAATCTAAAAAACAAAACAACCCAAAAATAATAGAATGCATCATAAAGGGCCTGGCCTAAAATAGTTATGCACTGAAAGGTGTGTGCCGTCATTTATTCTCATCTTCATGAGGTCTAAGTGGTTACAATAGGAATGAAAACTTTTATTATCTGTCGTTAGGGTGAACACAGGAAAGGTCTTCAGATCGCACATCAAGACACCTACCCCCTCAAAAAAGAGCTCTACAGCTTAAGTTTCTGAGCCTAAAGGAGAAAATGTATTCACTACAAGATGATTGTGCTTTGGCAACACATGAATCCCAGGATTGGGAAAGTGTATAAAGGGCATGAGACGGTGCCAAATGTACTGTAATTAAGCTGTACAAGTGTCCTGAAATGCAGGGAGTGCCCAAGATAGGCTCTTGGGATAGTTTTTGAAGGGTAAAATTTGGGTGTGTTGTAACAGGAATCAATTCATCAAACATGCTGAAATAGTACAGAATACCTTTTAGCCTCCAGGTCCAAATCTCAGTTTAAGCCCGGCCAGTGGCCTGCTTCCACCAGACTGGCCTGGACAAGCTCCAAGGGAGCACCATTCACAGTGTAACTGAAATGCTGCCCCATTCTCCCTGTTGGGCTGGTGCCAAAGACAGCAGCACTGGAGTGCAGAGTTGCAGAGGTGTTTTGGCTCTTGTAGCTTATTCTTAAACTCTCCATTAGACAGATTTCAGGTTTCTTTGTGATGTTTTCTTTCTTTTCCAAATAAGCCAGGGATGAGGGAGGAGTGCAGTAGGGGTAGGTTTGGCTGTTTCTAGAGCATCCTGGGAATGTCTGTCAGGTGTTACGAGGAAGAAATGTCATAGTTAAAAATGGTAATTTTTTTTCTGAAAAACAAACCATTTCACATATTCCCAGTGAACTATGAATTATTGAGGAGGCTGCCAGAAAGACCTGGCAGGAGCGACTAAGACCTTCACTGCTCTTTCAATCAGCAACTTTTCTACCTTGGCCATTAACTTCACTTAGCATGTCTTTCTTTCTTTCTTTTTTTTAAGATTTGACAGAGAGAGAGAAATCACAAGTAGGCAGAGAGAGAGGGGGAAGCAGGACCCTGAGATCATGACCTGAGCTGAAGGCAGGCAGAGGCTTAACCCGCCTAGCCATTCAGGTGCCCCAGCATGTATTTCTATAGGAATGTCCACGAGGTGGTGCTAGTCACACATCACACTCTTTTTTTTTTTTTTTTTTTAATATTTTATTTATTTGACAGAGAGAAATCACAACTAGGCAGAGAGGCAGGCAGAGAGCCCGATGTGGGGCTCGTTCCCAGGACCCTGAGATCATGACCTGAGCCGAAGGCAGAGGCTTTAACCCACTGAGCCACCCAGGCGCCCCCACACATCACACTCTTGAGAAGCTTTGGGCATCATCCAGGTGAGCACGCCCATTTTACAAATGAAATTTACCTAGCCCTCACATAGGTAGGTAGATGTAGAGCTAAAACGAGCTAATCCATTGCTTCATCCATAGCTAAGTAGTCATTTAGCTTAAATGTAAGCCTTAGAAACATTTAAAATGTTTGGAGAGTTTAGTTCCTTTTGGAAAAAACAGTTTTACTCATCGCTTCTCTGCTTTTTGGCTAAAATCAAGTGTGGAAAAAACAGTTCTACTCTTTAATAAGAACTAAAAACCAGCCCTTACTATTTTCTGGGATTAACTTTAAATTATTACAAAGGAGAAAGAAGGTGTTCTCCTCTAAATGGCCTTATCCCAGAAGACTGCCATTTCTGTTTATTTTTTCTCTCTTTTTTTTTTTTTTAAGATTTTATTTATTTGACAGAGATCCCAAGTAGGCAGAGAGGCAGGCAGAGAGAAAGGAGGAAGCAGGCTCCCCGCTGAGCAGAGAGCCCAATGCGGGACTCGATTCCAGGACCCTGAGATCATGACCTGAGCCGAAGGCAGAGGCTTAACCCACTGAGCCACCCAGGCGCCCCTATTTTTCCTCTCATTCTTTTTTCTCCTTTTTTATTGATGTATAACTGACATGTAATATATTCAGGTATACAACACAGTGATTTGATACCTGTATATATTGCAAAGTGATCACCATAGTAAGTCAAGGTTAACATCTTTCCTCATACATAGTTCCAAAATTTTTTTTCTTATGATACATTTTAAGATCTGTATGCATTATTTTATGTTTTATAGTGTATATAATATCAGCACAGTGCTACAATTGCATAATATGCAAAAAAAAAATGGGTACATACTCATTTTTTTTCCTAATGAAAAGTAGAGAAGGGCACCTGGGTGGCTCAGTTAAGTGTCTGCCTTTGTCTTGGGTCATGATCCCAGGGTCCTGGGATGGAGCCCCACATCAGGCTCCCTGCCCAGTGGAGAGCCTGCTTCTCCCTCTCCCTCTGACATTCACTCTGCTTGTGCTCACTGGCTCTCTCTGTCAAATAAATAAATAAAATCTTTAAAAAAATAAGAGGGCGCCTGGGTGGCTCAGTGGGTTGGGCTGCTGCCTTCGGCTCAGGTCATGATCTCAGGGTCCTGGGATCGAGTCCCGCATCGGGCTCTCTGCTCAGCGGGGAGCCTGTTTCCCTCTCTCTCTCTCTCTCTCTGCCTGCCTCTCTGTCTACTTGTGATCTCTCTGTCAAATAAATAAAATAAAAAATTTTAAAAAAATAAAATAAGGAGAGATCAGAAAGGTTTGGAGAGTTGTGTACCTCTCTGTGTGTGAATCACATGTCAATAAGATGAAAAGTATTTGAGGGGCGCCTGGGTGGCTCAGTGGGTTAAAGCCTCTGCCTTCGGCTCAGGTCATGATCCCGGGGTCCTGGGATCGAGCCCCGCATCGGGCTCTCTGCTCAGCAGGGAGCCTGCTTCCTCCTCTCTCTCTCTGCCTACTTGTAATTTCTGTCTTTCAAATAAATGAATAAAATCTTTAAAAAAAACAAAAAAAGAAAAGTATTTGAAGGAAACCATAGAGCCATGGAAGGCTGGGGGTGGGGGCTGTCTAATTTCAAGCCTAGGAGATGATTTTGATGAAAGTGGGTTTATGAACCTCCTAGATTGGAGGGAGAAGGAGTGACAGCAGCCAGAACTGTTTTATATTATATGTTTACCAAGCAGTTGTTTCCTCTCCCTTGCCTTGATCACATAGTGTGTTTTTCAGAATGGGATATCCTCCCTCAGGAGTAAAGTTATTAAGCATGTCACATCATCCGTGGAAAGGAAGCAAAAACCTGGCTTTAGCTGGGGGTTTCTGGTTTCCTCCTTCACCTCCCATTCAGTTGGATGCCCACAGTTCTTAGCCCCAGATTATTTTCTCTTAATCATGTTGAAATGTTGTAGAAATTATAAGGTTTGGAATGGCCAAACCAGTTTATTCATCAAAAATAAGTTTCTACGGGGGCGCCTGGGTGGCTCAGTGGGTTAAAGCCTCTGCCTTCGGCTCAGGTTGTGATCCCAGGGTCCTGGGATCGAGCCCCGCATCGGGCTCTCTGCTCAGCAGGAGCCTGCTTCCTCCCTCTCTCTCTGCCTGCCTCTCTGTCTACTTGTGATCTCTGTCTGTCAAATAAATAAATAAAATCTTTAAAAAAAAAAAATCTTTAAAAAAAAATAAGTTTCTACATTTGGCCCAGAGCAGAAAAAATTATTACTTGAAAGGCTTTTTAAAGAGGTTGAGTGGGGGGTAGAAATGAAGTTATTTAGATTTAGCAGTTGTGAAAATGAAGTTCTATAGCTGCCCTAACAAGACAGGTAATGAAGAATATGAGGGGAGAGTAGAAAGGATATATGGGGGGAAATTGTTAGTGGATGAAAGAAACCAAGGAAACTTGTTTCAGGGAAAATGAATGTGATTCCATAATTTAGCAATAAAATGTACTGCAAATTTATTTATTCAGTCATCTACTTAATAAAAACCAAGTTCTTATTCTATGCTGGATGCTGAACTAGACTCCGGAAATACTGTGTACTACACACTATCCCAGCTGTCCAGTGCCTCCCAGTCTTGGAAAATCGTCAGTAAGAAATGCTAAGACAGGGGTTAGTACAGGATGCTGTATGAGCCACATGGGAAGTCCCATAGGTTTAGAGAAAAGCATTACGTTATCAGTGAACATTTGTGCCAAGCACCGTGCTAAGCACTTTAAAAAATCACACTGGCTTTTATTTCCTTTTTTAAGTTTTATTTATCTGTTTTAGTAATCTCTACACGCAACATGGGGCCCGAGTTTACAACCCCAAGATCCAGTGTTGCATCTTCTGGCTGAGTCAGCCAGGAACCCCTAAAAATCACACTGACTTTTAAATTCTACTGTTGTCCTCATTTCACAGATGAGAAAACAGGTTCAGAAAGGCCAAATGGTAAGAAACAATTTGATGCTAGTACCAAAAATTCTATAAGTAGAAATCTGAAAAACTAAGCAATAATTTGAAAAGTATTTGCAGATAAGAGAAACAGTTAGCCACTAAAAATTTAAGCTTCCCTGGGTACATTTATTTTCAAACTTTTCATCAAAGTTTAAAACATAAAAAGAAGGGCATTATCCGGGCACTTGGCTGGCTCCGTCAGTAGAGCATGTGACTTTTTTTTTTTTTTTTGAGCATGTGACTCTTGATCTCAGGATCTTAAGTTCAAGCCTCACATTGGGTGTAGAGCCTACTTGAAAAAAAAAAAAAGAAGGGCATTATCATAAATGTATAGCTCAACGACTTTTGCTAACTGAGCACGCCCATGTAACTTGCATCCAGTTCAAGAAATGCAACATTACTAGTTTTTTTCAGAAGCCCCCCCCCCATGTTCCTTTCCAGTCACTACCTTTCCCTGACTTCCAAAAATGTAGATTAATTTTGCCTGTGTTCATACTATTTTGTACTCTACCGGCAGTGTATGAGAGTTCCATTTGTTCCATATCCTTGCCAACAATTGGTATTCAGCATCTTTTCATTTTAGTCATTCTGGTCACATTTTTAGCTTTAATCCACATATCCTTAATGACTGATAAGTTGAGCACATTTTCAGGTGTTTATTGGCCGTTCATATAGCCTTTTGTGAAATGTCTGGAGTCTTGTATTTTCCTACTTGACTATCTTTTTTTTCTTACTGATTCGTAAGCGTTTTATACGTATTCTGGATATGAATCCTTTGAGGTCTGTGTGTGTGTGTGTGTGTGTGTGTGTGTGTGTGTGCATAATGTATGTGTACATAAATGTATTGCAAATATCTATTCCCACTGAGTAGGTTATCTTCTAGATCTTTTTTTTTTCCTTTCTGATCTCTTAGTGCAATCTTTCAAATGTTCTTAATTTAATTTAATTTGTGTAGGGAGGTGTGCCTGGTGTGTTCAGTTCCAGGTTTGGAGGAATATTTGATAATATTTAGTAATTTATTATTAAATAATAATAATTATCAAGTATTTAACCATATTAAGAAAATAAATATTTAAAATATAAATACATGAAATATAAATAATAATAAAATCCAAATACTTTAAAATAGATAATTATTGGTGTTTTTTTCCCAGCTTTGAGGTATAATTGACAAGTAACATCATAAGATATTTATAGCAAACAATGTTATTTTATATTTATACACACACATACTGGAAGTATTTCCCAATCGATTAATTAACATAAATGCTCTTCATTTTAATACAAACTGATTTATCACCTTTTTCTTTTCTTTTTTTTAAGATTTTATTTATTTAGGGGCTCCTGGACGGTTCAATTGGTTAAGCATCTGCCTTTGGCTCAGGTCTTGGTCCCAAGGTCCTGGGATCAAGCCCTGAGTTGGGATCCCTGCTCCACAAGGAGCCTGTTTTTTCCCTCTCCCTCTGCTGCTCCCTCTGCTTGTGCTCTCTCTGTGTCAAATAAATACGTATTTTATTTTATTTTATTTTAGAGTTTATTTGAGAGAGTGTGAGAGAATGAAAGAGAGCGAGCGTGAGAGGGGGAAGTGCAGAGGGAGCAGCAGACCCCCTGCTGAGCAGAGACTTGATGCAGGACTCCAGGTTTATGACCCCAGCAGAAGGCAGTCACTCAACCAACTGAGCCACCCAGGCACCCTGTTTTATTCTACTTTTTTAAAAGATTATTTATTTATTTATTTGACAGAGAGACACAGAGAGGGAACGTAAGCAGGGGGAGTGGGACAGGGAGAAGCAGGCTCTCTGTGGAGCAGGGATCCCCATGTGGGGCTTGATTCCAGTGAGATCGCGACCGGAGCTGAAGGCAGACAATGAGTGAGCCACCCAGGTGCCCCATGATATTTTATTTATTTATTTGAGTGAGAGGGAGAGAGAGAGGCAGGGAGGAGCAGAGGGAGAGGGACAAGCTGACTCCATGCTGAGTGCAGAGCGCGGAGCCCTATATGGAGCTCTGCTTCACTACTTGGAGACCCGTGACCCGAGGCCTGATCAAGATGTGGAAGCTTAACTGACTGAGCCACCCAGGTGCCCCCACGGTTATGTTTTTATATCTTCTCTAAGAAATCTTTACTGCAAGGTATCTAGTGAAATGGACATTGTATGTAATAGAAAAGAAGACTTACTCTTGATAGGAAGCATGGGAAAAATAGCATTGTATGGGATAGTCTCTCTCCGAAGGAGCTCAGAAAACAGCATTGCTAGGGATTTAAGTATGAAGTGAAACTGCAAAGTGTGCTCTGTGCAGAAAATACCACCAACTTGAGCTTATTGTGGTGCATATTCCCTGAATCCGCTATGCCAGACAGCTTAGAGGATCAAGCTGCCAGATTCTTTACTCACCTGAAGGAGAGAAGTTTTAGACCTTCACTGTGTTTGAAGCCCACATTTTAGTTATTTTTTCACATTGTGAGAGAACTCACTACTTGGCTCGATATAGGATTCTTCTTTTTCTGATTAAAAATTATATATACATACATATGTATATGTACACACACACACTCACATTAGGTGAGTAAGTTCACATGGTTTTCCTTGGCTACAGATACCTCATGTTATGTAGGGTGTAATGGGCACATTAAACATGACCCTCCTTGCATCAGAACAATAACCATAGCCATGAAGCCAAGCTGTCTGGCTTTAGAAAAATGTATTCTCAGGGCACCTGGGTGGCTCAGTGGGTTAAAGCCTCTGCCTTCGGCTCAGGTCGTGATCCCAGGGTCCTGGGATTGAGCCCCACATCGGGCTCTCTGCTCCGCGGGGAGCCTGCTTCCTCCTCTCTCTCTGCCTGCCTCTCTGCCTAGTTGTGATTTCTCTCTGTCAAATAAATAAAATATTAAAAAAAAAAAGAAAAGAAAAATGTATTCTCATTGTAAAGATAATGGAACAACATTTAAAAAAATATATTTTATTTATTTATTTGCCAGAAAGAGAGAGAGAGAGAGAATGCACAAGCCAGGGAGTGGCAGTGACAGGCAGATGCAGGCTCCTAGGAGCCTGATGCAGGACTTGATCCCAGGACCCTAGGATCATGATCTGAGCCAAAGGCAGATGCTTAACCAACAGAGCTACCCAGGCACCCAATGGAACAACATTTTTTTTTTTTAAAGATTTTATTTATTTATTTGACAGAGAGAGATCACAAGTAGGTAGAGAGGCAGGCAGAGAGAGAGAGGAGGAAGCAGACTCCCTGCCGAGCAGAGAGCCTGATGCGGGGCTCGATCCCAGGACCCTGAGATCATGACCTGAGCTGAAGGCAGAGGTTTAACCCACTGAGCCACCCAGGCGCCCCTGGAACAACATTTTTAAGAACAAAGCAAAAAAATCACTTGTAAATCCAAGTTTCCATTACCAACCCCCAGTGTACTAATAGCCTTGTCTTTGTCCTTGGCTGTGGAGCTCACTCTCTAGCCCTGCTCTTTCCCAGAGGCTGTTCCTGCGCCTCTGCCACAAAAGCATGTTTCCACATCAGCGTATGGCAGAAGAGTCACAGAGACGGTTCCCTAGTTGTTTCTGTTTTTAAGAGTTTTATCATTTATTTGAGAGAGAGTTGGAGACAGTGCACACAAGCCGGGAAAGGGGCAAAGGAGAGGGTGAAGCAGACTCTCTGCTGAGTAGCCCCCCCCCCGCGGGATTCGATCCCAGGACCCCAAAACCATAACCTGAGCAGAAGGTAGACACTTAACCGACTGAGCCACCCAGGTGCCCATTTCCTAGTTTTGTCAGCACAACCCAAACATCAGCCAAATATTCAGCCAGTAAAAGGAATGAGGCACTGATTCCTGTGGCACCAAAGTGCCACAACATGGATGAATCTTGAAACATGCTAAGTGAAAGAAGCCAGGCATAAAAGGCTAGACATAGTATCCTTCTATTCGTATGAAACATCCAGGAGAGGTAAACCCATAGGCCAGAAAGTAGATGAGTGGTTGCCAGGGGGTCGAGAAGAGGGGACTTGGGTGTGATTGCTAATAGTGTGGGGGTGATGGAAATGCTCTGGAGCTAGATGGCAGTGATGGTTGCCCAGTCTTGTGACTATACAAGCAACTTCTGAATTGTACATTTTAGCACTGTTAAAAGGGTAATTTTTGTTTTGTGAATTTTATTTTTAAAACTTTCCAAAAATATTTGGTAGGATGTTCACTAATTTTTTTTTTCTTTTTAAAAAGGATTATTTTGAGAGAGAGAGCTCACTCGTGTGTGAGACAGAGCACGCATGACTGGGGGAAGGGGTGGAGGGGAGAGAATCTTTCACATACACTCCCTGCTGAGCACAGGCCCAAGGTGGAGCTCAGTCTCACAACCCTGAGATCATGATCTGAGCTGAAACCCAAAAGTCAGTTGCTTAACTGATGGAGCCACCCAGATGCCCCTAATGGTTATTTTTAATTTAAAAAAAGAAGAAAAAGAAAAAATTTTACATGTTCCATGATGGGATATTCTTTAAATACATTGTGTTACAGACATGTACAAATTTATAGAAATTAATTTACTGACATAAAAAGAAGTGCATGATGGGTAAAGAAGAACTGGTGAGAAAATAATAGGGAGTAACAACAAAGTAACACCAGAGTGAGAGACTGGAAGGACATGCACTAACCTGTCAAGGAGATCTGGGTGGCGATTTTCTTCCTTTCTTCCTGTCCCCTTCCTTCCTCCCTCCCTCCTTCCCTCTCTCTCTTCCTTCCTTCCTTTCCTCTCTCCTTCCTTCTGGTGCTTCATTTCCTTCC
The DNA here is from genome assembly GCF_922984935.1 of Meles meles. Classification (NCBI taxonomy): domain Eukaryota; kingdom Metazoa; phylum Chordata; class Mammalia; order Carnivora; family Mustelidae; genus Meles; species Meles meles. The sequence goes on from NC_060072.1 coordinate 64,894,455, forward strand.
CTCCCTCCCTCTTTATTTCCTTCGTTGTCTCTTTCTCCTCCTCTCCTCTGATTGTTCTACAATAAACTTAGGCTGTGTTCTTCAAAAGTTACGTTAAAAACAAAGCTAAAGGGGCACCTGGGTGGCTCAGTGGGTTAAAGCCTCTGCCTTTCAGCTCAGGTCATGATCCCAGGGTCCTGGGATCGAGTCCCGCATTGGGCTCTCTGGTCAGCAGGAAGCCTGCTTCTCCATCTCTCTCTGCCTGCCTCTCTGCCTACTTGTGATCTCTGTCAAATAAATAAATAAAATATTTTTTTAAAAATGCTAAAGAGCCAGAAGAATTATATTTCATGCAAAGGTGATCCCAACTCTGGCTTTAAAATTTTCTCCCCTAGGTTTCCTTCTACTTGTTTCTCTTGACAGATTATGGTGAAAGAATTAGCAAGAATGGAGGACTCTAGACTTCTTAAGGCCTGTGCCACCTGGGCTCTCAGGCTTGTCCAAAGCAGTGTTTTCCTCAGAGTCAGGAAAACATGACAATTGAAGAGGAAGGAGAAGGGTCTCTAGGTAATAAAGAAATCTATTTAGAAAATGTCATTAGGCAAATGGTGCCTCTAAATGCTGGACTGCCTGCTGCTTGACTGTTTCCTCTGGCCCTTCATACCTCCCTAGTGTAGGAGGTAAAAGAGAGCAGTGTGTTGTCAATAAAATTGTTATAGCAACACCTGGGAGTGCTTCTGTAATTATGGGTCTCTGAGCACTTTCCTGCAATTCCAGTTTTCAGATGTTTAGAACTACGGTTGTAAACTCTTTATCCGCCTTGAAACCTAGCACCTTTGACTGAAGCCCAGAGATTTAATTGTTAAAAACAACACCACCTTTTGCCTGGAAGGAAAAGAAAACTAGGACTGAACATTGCTGGCGCTTGGAATAGATTATCCCACATCATTTTGCTTTTCTAAAATGAAAACTTTTACACAGTTGTCTTTAATTATTTATTTGTTTTTTTGGCATGGTAGTCTTTTTGTATGCTTGGCAGATTTAAAAACAACATGAAACAGTTGATGTTTAAATGACTTACTGATAAACGTTGAGCATTTCTAAAAACTCCAATAAATTATAGAATAAGTTTTATTATCGGCCACAAGGAACAGAGGAGACATTTATTAGCTCTTTACTGGCTGTGTAACTTCAGGAAATTTACATAACCTCTGTGCTTCATTTTACTTTCTGAAAAACCGGGATCATCATAAAACCTTTTTCACTGTGGCAGCCACAAGGTACACTGTGCAGAGCTCCCTGCAGGAAGGAACTAGCTAGCTCTTCAGCTCTGAGGAGTGCTTTTGCTCTTAGGACCTTCAGGAGTCACCCGCATTTTGAGGCGAGATCATGAACCTCCTAGATAGCCCCCCAGCCAGTGACTGAGCTCAGGGGGGTGAAGGCATAGTCATTTCAGCCCAAGATGACACTCCTCCATGGGCAAAAGTTGCTCCAGTGTTCCTGATGGCCAAGGCTTTGTCGGACAGCATCGAGGTCTCAGTGAGGCTCTCCCCGTCCAACCTGACATTTAATCAATGTCAAACTTTCAGTGTGGTCTGGTCTGAAGACTCCCTGCCCAATCCTACTTTTCCACCCTTTTATCTTTTGCAGGCATTGTCCCCCAGTAAAGCTCCATCTGCTTCCCAGAGGATCCAGCTGACACAGTCAGATTGGTTGTAAACAGTGGGATTGTATATGACAAATGGTAGATGGTGTCTGGCCCGTAGTAAGCCCTCTCAGTAAATGTTTAATATTACTGTCACTGTGTGATTGATTTTAAAAATGGGTTTTTATTTTTGGCCACTACTGTTTTCTCATTCCTGATTTGGTTTTCACCATCCTTTTCTACTGGTATATAAATGTGATTGCATATACACTGATTATGATTTTTAAAAAAAAAATTTTAATTTTAGTTTAAAAATTTTTTTTTTACTTATTTGAGAGAGAGAGAGACAGATAGACACATGGAGAGCACAGAGGGAGAAGCAGACTCCCCGCCAAGCAGAGCCTGATGTGGGACTTGATGCCAGGACCCTGTGATGACCTGAGAGTGGAAGGCAGATGCTCAACTTACTGAGCCACCCAAACTCACCCTTGTTGTTGTTGTTGCTGTTTTTAAATAACAGTTTTTTGTGGTTTCCTTCTATGAAGAAAGAATTTAAATACTGGCTACCATTTGGCAAAGAAGTTAAAGACAACAGAACAAAGAGGAGAATAAACTGTGCATGAAGTGAATATAATAGATTCTGTGAGGGCAAAAAATTTTATTTGATATTTTTAAAATGTTACATGTTGTATTCTCTCAACCACTCACTTGCTTCCTCCGCTCTCTCCATAAGAATTCTTCTTTGTCAGTGTTTAAAATTTCTGCTTTTAGGAAGATTCTTGGGTCCATAGCTTAAATCTATCACCATCTTTTGCTAAGTTAGGCATTTTTATTTCCCAAAAGATTTTCCAGAACTATTGCTTTCATTAGTTTGTCCAATTCAAATTTAGGCTTCTTCAGGTTTTTTTTTATCTTTTTCTAGTAGATTTAGATCGGTAAGATTTTTCTATGTCATTCCCAAGGTTATTGAGCATTTATTTGAAGTCATTTAAAAAATATCTTCTGACATGATTTCCATCGTTTTCCATATTGGAAACACCTACTGGATACTGATGAATGCAGCTGGCCATCAGAGATTTTAGAAATCTAGTGTGGTTTTTGGTAAACCCAATATGCAAATCCAACATCTAAAGAAGATAAATACCAACTGCTTGTTTGCCATGAATGTGTGCATCAGAGTTTGTCCCTTTTTTTTTTTAATAATTTTTTTAAAGATTTTATTTATTTATTTGACAGAGATCACAAGTAGGCAGAGAGGCAGGCAGAGAGGCAGGCAGAAAGAGGAGGAAGCAGGCTCCCCACCGAGCAGAGAGCCCGAAGCACCGAGCAGAGAGCTTGATCCCAGGATCATGAGATCATGACCCGAGCCGAAGGCAGAGGCTCCAACCCACTGAGCTACCCAGGCGCCCTGAGTTTGTCCCTTTTTGATGGTAGTACACACTTTATGAATAAGATCTACCACAGAGGGGGCACCTGGGTGGCTCAGTGGGTTAAGCCTCTGCCTTCAGCTCAGGTCATGATCTCAGGGTCCTGGGATCGAGCCCCGCATCGGGCTCTCTGCTCAGCAGGGAGCCTGCTTCCTCCTCTCTCTCTGCCTGCCTCTCTGCTTACTTGTGATATCTCTCTGTCAAATAAATAAATCTTTAAAAAAAAAAAAAAAAAAAGATCTACCACAGAAGTTGGTCAGGCAGGTTTTTGCCCTGAACGTCCTTGGTAGTAATTCTTTGGAACATCAGTAATATAACTTTGTCAGAAATAGTCTCTCCAAAAATATAACTGTAAAGGCCATCAGAATTTTGGCTCATTGAGCCTTCGTGACCAATATTAAGCATGGCTAGCATTTCCACATTATTTGTCAATCTAAACAGAGTGTTGACTGTTTTATTGTTGGCTCTTTAAAAAAAAAAAAAGATTTGAGAGAAAGACAGCATGTATGCATGTGCGTGTGCTCTAGCAGGGAGAGGGAGAGAGAGAATCTCAAGCAGGCTCCCTACTGAGCACGGAGCCCGTTGTGAGACTTGATCCCACAACCCGAGATCACCACCTGAGCCAAAATCAAGAGTTGAGTGTTCAGCTGACTGAGCCACCAGGTACCCTCCATGATCTTAAACATTGTAAACTCCTGGCTCTTTTGGTATTATGTGGTTCATAATTTTTCTGAAATCTCCAGCCTTGTTAACCAAGTGTTTTCCAAACTATTAGAACGTTGCCTTTGGCAACTAGCAGCATTAAAGATGGCACCGGGGCGCCTGGGTGGCTCAGTGGGTTAAAGCCTCTGCCTTCGGCTCAGGTCATGATCCCAGGGTCCTGGGATCGAGCCCCACATCGGGCTCTCTGCTCTGCGGGGAGCCTGCTTCCTCCTCTCTCTCTGCCTGCCTCTCTGCCTAGTTGTGATTTCTCTCTGTCAAATAAATAAAAAAAAAAAAAAAAAAAAAAAAGATGGCACCATTTGCTTTACAGAGAAGTGAACACCGGTTCTCTAGGGGTACTCAGAGGCTGGTCAGGGATATGACAGTAGGAATAGATGGCCGCTCAATAAACTGTATTCTGGGGAACACATTCCTATCCTTGCAGCATTCAAGTCAAAACCAATTGACCGTTTATTAGAATCCTGAAGAATCCTGAAGAGGTGATTAGTATATGAGAATAGGACTGGAGGAAAAGACTGCTAAGATTCCTGTATTAAATAAAGAACTATACTGGGTGCCTGGGTGGCTCAGTCATTAACCATCTGCCTTGGGTTCAGGTCATGATCATAGGGTCCTGGAATCAAGCCCCATATTGGGCTCCCTGCTCTGCAGGAAGCCTGCTTGTCCCTCTCCCACTCCCCCTGCTTGTGTTCCCTCTCTCAACTGTGTCTCTCTCTCTGTCAAATAAATAAATAAATAAAATCTTTAAAGAAAGAAATAAAAAATTAAAAGTACTATATTTAAGAATTGGATTCATAAAATTGATAATGTTTAATGATTCATCAAGGGCATTCTTTTTTTTAAATTTTTTTAAAGATTTTATTTATTTATTTGACAGACAGATCACAAGTAGGCAGAGAGGCAGGCAGAGAGAGAAGAGGAAGCAGGCTTCCTGCTGAGCAGAGAGCCCGATGCGGGGCTCGATCCCAGAACCCCGGGATGATGACCTGAGCTGAAGGCAGAGGCTTTAACCCACTGGGCCACCCAGGCACGCCTTTTTTGTTTGTTTGTTTTTAAGATTTTATTTATTTGTTAGGGAGAGAGAGTGAGGGAGCACAAGCAGAGGAAGCAGTAGGCAGTGGGGGGCCTGATATGGGGCTTGATCCCAGGACCCTGAGATCATGATATGAGCCGAAGGCAGAGGCTTAGCTGACTGAGCCACCTAGGCGTCCTCATCAAGGGCATTCTTGAGTGAAATGGACTTTTTGCTCTGCCAAGGGCCTGGCAGAGAAAAATACAACGGTTCTTGGTACAGTTTGGTGTCACTGCCATGACTTGGTCTTAAATGCCAGCAGTTTTCCCTGTAACACTGCCTTTTCCACCATCAGTGCAAGTGTGAACAGAGTGAAAAAGGGATATAATGTCTTATTTTTGTTATAAAAACAGAATCCTTTTTTAACCCGGTCTGACAACCATTCTCTTTTAGTCTGTTTACAATTAATTGTAATTACTAATACATTTGGACTTTAACTTACAGTTTGTTTTCTATTTTATCCAATGTGTTCTGTGTTTTTTACCCTCACTTCTTGCTTCTTTTGGCATAATTATCTTTTATTCTTTCATTGGTGCCCACTCCTTTTCCCATTAGCTTGTTAGTTATTTTTTACTACTCTTTTTAGTCATTACCCAAAACATTATGTGATGACTCCTTGATAAATTAAATATAATTAATTTTTTTAAAAAAAGATTTATTTATTTGAGAGTGTGAGTGTGAGTGGGGGGAGGGGCAGAGGGAGGAAAAATATTTTTATTAATTTATTTATTTGAGAGACAGTGAGTGAGAGAGAGAGCACATGAGCAGGAGCAGAGAGAGAGGAAGAGAAAGAAGCAGACTCCCCTGCTGAGTAAGGAACCCAATGCAGAACTCAATCCTAGGACTCCGGAGCCATGACCTGAGCCGGAAGCAGTTTCTTAACCTATTGAACCACCAAGGCGCCCCAAAAGGGAGGAAGAATCTTAAGCAGACTGCATAGAGCACGGAACCCAATGTGGGGCTTGATGTTACAACCCTGAGATCATGACCTGAGCTGAAACCAAGAGCTGGACGCTTAACCGACTGAGCCATCCAGGCACGCCTGAACTTCTATTTTTTATTATTTTTTAAAGATTTTGTCTACTTATTTGTCAGAGAAAGAGAGAACAAGCAGGGAGAGCAGCAGGCAGAGGGAGAAGCAGACTCCCCACTGAGCAGGGATTCCCCAGGTGGGACTCAATCCCAGGACCCTGAGGTGAAGACACAGGCCAAACCTACTGACCCGCCCAGGTGTCCCTCCCCTAAACTTTTAATGTAAATATGTGCTTTTACCACTGCCTGGACAGCGTGACGGCTTTGAGTACTTTTACTCCACTTACTATCCTCCTGCCTTTACAAAAATTTTTGATTCTGAAAAAATTTTACACCTTCAAAAAGTTACAATAACAGTGCTGAAAACTTCACAAAGATTCACCAATTATTGACATTTCTCTTTCTATCCCCACCCTTACCCTTCTCTCTTTTAGTTTTGCTCTTAAGGCTTGTCACCTGATCGTGGGAGGCTCACCCAAATTCTCAGGATAATCTCTTTAACTTAAAATCTAACTGTAGGTGTTAACCGTGTCTAAAGAATGCCTTCACCTAGACTGGTGTTTAGTTGAGTAACTACGGTACTATGGCCAGGCTAATTTGACACATAAAACCAACCACCACAAAGCACATAAAATTTCTTTCTTGCTGTAGGTCAGGAAATATAACAGCCATTTCTCCTTTCCATTTGTTTGTTCATTCATTTGTTTATTCAAGAATTATATCTTTTTTTTCCTTTTCAAATTTTTATTTAGATTCTAGTTAACACGCAGTACAATATTGGCTTCAGGAGTAGAATTCAGTGATTTGGCACTTACATACAACACCCAGTGCTGCTCATAACAAGTGCCTCCTTAATACCCATCACTCATTACACCCATCCCCCACCCGCCTCCCTCCCTTAACCCTCAGTTTGTCAAGAACTGTATCTTTCCCTAGCCATTTATTCTGTCATAGATGCTTGGTTACATATTCTAAGATTCAGACCACTGACTTATAAATGACTGTTAGAATAGGACCTATGTGTAGTTGGGACCCTATTGTATATTTTGAGGGCTATTGCCTTATTTCTTTTCCAGTTACTTTATTTCCCTCTAGGACATAGACAGGAATGTATTCATTTTCATGACTTTCATAAATCTTGCATAGTTCCTTATCAAGTAAATATAAATATGTCTTAACCCAAACAAAATTTTTTAATTTATTTTTTAAAAATTTATTTATTTATTTGACAGATAGAGCAAGCACAAGTAGGGGGAGCAGCAGGCAGAGGGAGAGGGAAAAGCAGGCTCCCCTCCGAGGAGGGAGCCTGATGCAGACTCGATCCCTGGACTGGGATCTTGACCTGAGCCAAAGGCAGATGCTTAATGACTGAGCCACCCAGGTACCCTCAAGATCACATTTAGATTACGCCAATTGTTTTACCAAAATTGTTGAGTTTAATGGTTATTGAAAAAGAAGAAAGGGTACCTGGGTGGAGCAGTTGAGTGGTTGCCCGCAGGGGCCACGTCTGAGCGTTGGATGCTTGGTTTCAGCTTAGGCTGTGATCGCAGGGTCCTGGGATCCAGCCTTGTGTAGGGCTCCCTGCTCAGCGCAGAAGGCTCAAGACTGTCTCTCCCTCTCCCTTTTCCCCTCTCCCACATGCTCATGCACGTAGGCTCTCTCTCTCTCTCAAATGGGTGAATAAATCTTAAAAAAAAAAAAAAAAAAGAAAAAAAGAAAAAGAAAAAGAAGAGAAATCTCAACCTAAGTAGCTTATTTCAAAAAAACAGAAAAGACCTGCCTTGTTGCATAAATGCTTTAAAAAAAAAAATTTATGGGCACCTGGGTGACTCAGTGGGTTAAAGCCTCTGCCTTTGGCTCAGGTCATGATCCCAGGGTCCTGGGATCTAGCCCCGCATTGGGCTCTCTGCTCAGCAGGGAGCCTGCTTCTCCCTCTCTCTCTGCCTGCCTCTCTGCCTACTTGTGATCTCTGTCTGTGAAATAAATAAAATCTTAAAAAAAAAAAAAGAAAGAAAAAAAATTTATTCATTTGAGAGAGAGACAGGGAGAGCAAAGAGGGAGAGTGAGAGGGAGAAGCAGAGAGCCCAATGCAAGTCTCCATTTCGGGACCCTGAGATCATGACCTAAGCCAAAGGCAGATGCTTAACTGACTGAGCCACCCAGGTGCTCCGTAAATGCTTTTCAAGCCACTTCCTGCATCACAGTTGCTAATGTCCCATCATTACCCAAAGTAAGTCACAAGCCAGTTCAGTTGCAAGAGGCGGGGAAATAAAATCAACATCTTTATAGAAGTTGCTGCAAGGAATTTGTCGTTATTTTTGTTTTTTTCTCATACACTACACAGTTTTGACCATAACATGCAGCATACGACAGAAGATCACAGCAGAGGAACCCAACTGGATATATTCTGGGTTTTATGGGCTTTCCCTGCCATTCTATGATTTCTGGTCACTTTTAAACATAAAGGAACAAGCTGGGGATTATGTGGTGCATTATCCCTATGCACATAACCATTCCCTTAACTATAGGAAAAATACCCAAATGTCCTTCTTTTCCTTGATTATACACCCTCTGAAAGATTGCTTTATCATTTAGATTCAGAATAAAATATTCTACTCACCTGGCAATACCTTTTTATGTTTTCTTACATAAGAAACTGGAAGATATATATAATATGTGCTACAGTCGTTGTTCCCCCGCACCCCCCCGTCCCATGGAGAATTACTTAGTTTCTGCAATAAAACATGCATGCTTTGAAATTTGGCAAGAAATAATGAAAATATACCCTTCCACAAAATTCTGTTGGGGACACCCGAGGAGCAGTGGTTAAGATACTTAGCTATGGAAATTCAACTATTAACTTTCTAATTCAACTGTGCACTAACCTTCAGGATCTTGCAATGTGACCCTACTGACCTGAAACAATGAGTGATGAGTGCACCTTTAAAGAATGAGATTACTCGCTTCTCATTGGCAGACTTAAAAGCTCAGTATTTTCATGGCTGTGTCATAAAGCTTTCAAAGGAGCACAGTTAAAGTAACCATTTAGCCAGAGGAGGAAAAAATTCAACTCAAACATACCTCAGTTCTTTTGAACGAATTCAGCCTGCGGTGTGCACACATACAGTTGCTTGCTTTCCTCAGTGAAGGTGGTACAACCACGTGTCCTAGAACAATCCGGCTGTGTTCAGTTCCGATGAACAAAGGGCATTTTTCAAACACCTCAGGAGTGGCTAAGCAGTTGGGTAGGGTGTTAATTGCAGAAGTAAGCGGGCTTATCAAGTGAAGATATGAATGAGCTTTGTGAACTCCACAATACGCTCTAAAAATATCTGTGATCATTCTTTCTGTATTTGTGTACACAGTACATGCACATAGGCTAATATAATACACCTCTCACAAAATAGTTTTGCAGTGTATTGGGCTAAAAATGAAATTGTTTTGGTAATGCTCTTCCAAGATCAGTGAGTTTTTTAAAGTTGTGCTTTCTTGCTTCTAGAATCTAGGCATGGTGTCCCAGCAGTATTTGTAGGTCCTTGGAAGTGTTATTTCTGGTAATCTGTGTAGTAGACACCCATGTTAGAAAATTTTGAAAATGATGGGGCGCCTTGGTGGCTCAGTGGGTTAAAGCCTCTGCCTTCGGCTCAGGTCGTGATCCCAGCGTCCTGGGATCCAGCCCCACATCGGGCTCTCTGCTCAGTAGGGAGCCTGCTTCCCCCTCTCTTTCTGCCTGCCTCTCTGCCTACTTGTGATCTCTGTCTGTCAAATAAATAAATAAAATCTTTAAAAAAAAAAAAAAGAAAATTTTGAAAATGAAGTACAAAAGATAAAGTAAATAATCACTCACAATCCCATCATCCAGAGGTAGTGATCATTAATATTTTGGCGTGTTTTCTTCTTGTCTTTTTGCTATACAAATAAGTATATACAGAAATATGAAAATGACATATTTTATATGATACCATGATACTTTATATAAGCTAATATAGTATAGTGGTTAACATTGTCAGGTAACTTAGGTTTGAATTCTGGCTCTTCCACTTTCTAATTATGGTAATCTGGGCAATTTACTTACTATCAGTTGTAACTTAGTTTCCTTAGCTATAATATGGAATAAGGTAGTGATCTACTTTGTAGAGCTATAGTGAGGATTAAGTTAATACATGTTAACACTGTTCTTAGCACATCATGAACACTCAGTGTTGTATGTAAGGTTTTTTTTTTTTTTAAAGATTTTATTTATTTATTTGACAGAGAGAGATCACAAGTAGATAGAAAGGCAGGCAGAGAGAGAGAGAGGGAAGCAGGCTCCCTGCCGAGCAGAGAGCCCGATGCGGGACTCGATCCCAGGACCCTGAGATCATGACCTGAGCCGAAGGCAGTGGCTTAACCCACTGAGCCACCCAGGCGCCCTGTATGTAAGGTTTAAATAATTTTTGCCACATACCACCAGAGCATAGCATTTTCCAAAACAATTTAAAACCTTTATTTAATGAATGTATGACCGAATATCATATTCCATTGGATAACTATTCCATAATTTACTTGAACAGGTCTGTTGCTGAATATTGTGATTCCAAATTGTTACTATGATCAATATTATTTTGATGATTTTTTTTTTTTTTTTTTTTAGATTTTATTTATTTATTTGACAGAGAGAGATCACAAGTAGGCAGAGAGGCAGGCAGAGAGAGAGGGGTAAGCAGGCCCAGCAGAGAGCCCGATGCCGGGCTGGATCCCAAGACCCTGGGATCATGACCTGAGCCGAAGGCAGAGGCTTAACGCACTGAGCCACCCAGGTGCCCCTATTTTGATGACTATCTTAATGCCTAAAGTCTTCTCTGCATTTCAGATTATTTGATTAAAGTAGATTAAGTAGATTCCTGCAAGTAGACTGTGGTGACGAGCCTCCAGTATGGCTCCTCACGATCCCCTGGTAATCTTGCCCTTGTCTAAGTCTTCCCTACCTCCAACCCACACTAAGTAGAGTTTTTTTGTTTAACCAATAGGATATTGGTTAAGGGTGAAGGGTGACTTCTGAGGCTAGGTCACAAAAGTCTTGTGGCCTGTTTTCTCTCTCTTGAAATCACTCACACTGGCAGCAGAAAGCTGATGTGTTGTGAAGACACTTGAGCATCTCTATGAGGGGTCCTTATGGTAAAGAACTGAGGCACCTGCCAACTGCTATGTGAATGAATTGTCCCGGGAGCAAATCATTTGGCCTCAGTCAAGCCTTCAGATAACTGCAGACCTGGCCAACAGCTTGAAAAACCCTGGCCAGAACCATCTAGCCCAAGCTCCTCCCAGATTCCTGACCTGTGGAAACTGTGTAAGTGAATATAGACAACAATATTATATTATAATCCTCAAACCTGTAAGAGACTAGAACTTAGTTATTCCAACCACTAAAAAGAAATGATGATTATGGAACGTGATACAGGAGCTAATTATCACCGCAATGGTAATCACATTACAATGTATAAATATCAAATTTACATGTTGAACACCTTAGATTTATGCAATATTATATGTTAAATATATCTCTATAGAAAATGTGCTATAAGATGATGGGGCGCTTGGGTGGCTCAGTGGGTTAAAGCCTCTGCCTTCGGCGCAGGTCATGATCCCAGGGTCCTAGGATCGAGCCCCGCATCGGGCTCTCTGCTCAGCAGGAAGCCTGCTTCCTCCCTCTCTCTCTGCCTGCCTCTCTGCCTGCTTGTGATCTCTGTCAAATAAATAAATAAAATATTAAAAAAAAGAAAAGAAAATGTGCTATAAGATGCTAACTTGGGGATACATTGTTATTCACAGTAGATTAGTAATAGACAAACTGGGATTAAAAGGTGGAACATTTAAACATGGTTGATAGTGTTAAATGGCTTTCGAGAAATGTTAGATTGATTAATTTTCATCAGAAGTATGAGAGAGTGCTTATATTATTATAACTTCCTCACCAGTGACTGTTCAATTTTGTAATCTTTGTTAATTTCATAGAAAAAAGTGAGCATTTTGCCACTTAAAATTTTTGCTTTTATTTGATCTCTAGTGAGGTTAATATTTTTTTCTTATAGTCTTTCTTTAGCCTTTTTTTTTATTAAAGATTTTATTTATTTATTTGACAGAGAGAGATCACAAGTAGGCAGAGAGGAAGGGGGAAGCAGGCTCCCCCAGAGCAGAGAGCCTGATGTGGGGCTGGATCCCAGGACCCTGAGATCATGACCTAAGCTAAAGGCAGAGGCTTTAACCCACTGAGCCACCCAGGCGCCCCTAGCCTATTTTTTTTTTTTTTTGAGCAGTTTCAGGTTCACAATAAAATAGAGGAAGGTACAGAGATTTCCCATACACCCCCTTACCCACATAAGCAGAGCACCCCCCCCCAATCAGCATCTCATAACAGAGTGGTACATTTTTTACACCCGGGAACCTACATTGATACATCATGATCACCCCAAAGTCTATAGTTTGCATTAGAATTCACTGTTGGTAGTGTGGTAGGTTAGTTTTTTCATATTTATTTTCCATTTTCTTTTCTTTTCTGGGAATCCTCTTCATATATAATTTGCTTAATCTCCTGGGATCTTAGTGTTTTTCTTAGTAATTTGTATGAACTCTTTATCAATAAAGGACATTAATCATTAAAATGTTGGTTATGTTTTTCAACTGGTTGTTGCTATTTGTTTCTTTTTAAGATTTTATTTATTTATTTGACAGAGAGAAAGAGATCACAAGTAGGCAGAGAGGCAGAAGGGGGGGGAAGCAGACTCCCCACTGAGCAGAGAACCCAATGTGGGGCTCGATCCCAGGACCCTGAGATCATGACCGGAGCTGAAGGCAGAGGCTTAACCCACTGAGCCACCCAGGAGCCCCAATTTGCTGTTTGGTTTTATGTTTAATGACACCCTGAGGTTTAAAATTTTTATGCAGTCAAATGGAATGTGATATTTTCTTTTGTGTGTAAGTTTAGAAAATCCTTTCCTATTCTATGTTATAGAATAGTTTTTTGTTTTTATTATGCTTGGATCTCCAAATCATTGAAATTTATAATTTTTTGTATCACCAAATAGCTAGCTATCTTTACAACACTATTACAACACTATTTATGCAATAAATAGAACAATTTCCCCGTGTTTCCCATTGATAGTGATTTTTATGTATTAAGTTCTGTTAAAGTCTAGTGCCTGTTTCTGTGCACTCTATTTTGTTTCAGTGAAAAACTCTTCTTATATGAGTATCACTCTGCTTTAATTATTGTGGTTTAGAATGTTTTAGTAAATGGAGGGACTAATCAGTAGAATGACCTTAAGAAGTATGACCTCATGGTCTCACAAAGCTGCAGAGCTTTCCAGAATGCTATTAGATGCCATTCAAAAATGTTGAAGACTTGAAAAAAAAGAAAGAAAGTACCTGGCTATTAGTATGTACCCAACAAACATCAGTTCCTGGCTGTGGGCGCCTGGGTGGCTCAGTGGGTTAAAGCCTCTGCCTTTGGCTCAGGTCGAGCCCCACATCGGGCTCTCTGCTTGGCAGAGAGCCTGCTTCCTCCTCTCTCTCTCTGCCTGCCTCTCTGCCTACTTGTGATCTCTGTCTGTCAATAAATAAAATCTTGAAAAAACAAACAAACAAACAAACAAACAAAAAAAACCAAAAAACAAAAATGTTGAAGAGTTGGGTGAACCCTCACCTGAGAGTATGAAGAAAGGCAAAATTTCATAAGGATCAGGGGTCTGTGGAGCTGGCCAGAAAAAACATTTTAACATTCTAAGAGCCACAGAAATGAAAAGTGCAATCAAGTGTTTTAGCAGCCTGGGTGAGAGTCGCAGACGTCCATGAGCAAATGGAAGAAAGAAGTCATGATATTCAAACTCAGAGATGTAGATGAGTTCTGCTGCATAAACAAAGTTTGGCCAATAAATTAGTTTTCATATTTTTGTGCCTGTTTGTCAAACTGTGGAAAGTAAAATTCCACTGCAAAACTAACTGAGCTTGGAAAGCTTCTGTGGACATTCCTTGGATAACTTAAACAATATTTCAGTTATAAGTTTCAGGTTTTCTACTTTTGAGTCAATTCTGGCCATCACAATTTTTCCATTAATCATTCGATGGGTATTCTGTCAATACTGAGATTTCTGTTTATCTCCATATACTGATATTCATTATTTTGTAATAAAACATTTCCAGTATATTGCCCATTTCTTATTTTATTTATGTTTTTCTCTCCTTTGTGTGTGCATATCAAATTTGACAGGAAATGTTTATTTTGTTTGTTTTCTCCTCCCCCCAAAACACCTATTGGATATATTCGTTTTATTGGTTACATTTTCTTTTGATTTAATTCTATTTTCTTTCTTAATATATTAACTACTCTGATTTTGTGAGTTGAATAGTTTGAAGTTTTTAAAAAGATTTCATCTATTTATTTATTTGAGAGAGAACGAACAAGAGAGAGAGTACAAGAGAGGTGGAGAGGCAAAGGGTGAGAGACGCAAACTCTTTGCTGACCAGGGAACCCTGAGATCATGACCATACCCAAAGGCAGATGCTTAAACGACTGAGCCACCCAGGCAACCCCCAATTTTTTTTTTTTAAAGAAAGAAAGCATTTCAAGTTTAAGGTCATTTACCACTGAATACAGATTGGTTACATCTCCTATACTAAGTCTTCTATATATATATATATATTTTTTTTTTTTTTTAAAGATTTTATTTATTTATTTGACAGAGAGAGATCACAAGTAGGCAGAGAGGCAAGCAGAGAGAGTGAGAGGGAAGCAGGCTCCCTGCCGAGCAGAGAGCCCGATGCGGGACTCGATCCCAGGACCCTGAGATCATGACCTGAGCCGAAGGCAGTGGCCTAAACCACTGAGCCACCCAGGCGCCCCCAAGTCTTCTATATATTATTCTCATTTTCATTATTTTGCAAACAGTTTAATATTATATTTGTTTTTCTCTTTGCCTCAATATTATTTTACTAAAAAAATGAAGCCCTGACTAAGCAAATCACTTTTCTCTCTTTACATTCTTAAAAAGTGGAACAACTCTTTTCGTTCCATTCTTCTCTAAAAATAGTTTCTCAAAATTATGCCAGAAAAGAATGCTGGGAAAACCAGGAGAAGTCATTGCATTTGAGTCATTTCTTTCCCTTATTTGATGCTATTTCCATATGTCCCAGATTAAACCAACTGATTTTATGACGTTTAATGTTGAACAAGAGTGTAAAGTGAAAGACTCAGGAAAAAGGATATTTTTGACACCAGCTAATTTGTGCCACAGCTTATGTCTTGGATCCATGATTCAAAGGCAGAAATGTGACTAAAACAGCAGTTTCATTTGCCCAGAGCACACAGATGATAGAAAGATGCAGGTGAAGGTGATGGAATGCCGAGCCCGTGGGAAGGAGGAGCTACGTGATTATTACCACCCGGAGAGAAGCAGTTCTGACCCAGTCGCTGAACCCTCAGGCCTTCCCCGTGGCCATCCTGGGGCGTGAACACCCCTTCTTGCTGCCCAGGGCTTTTCCTCCTGATGACAGCAGCTAGTCACTGTAGCAACCTGGGAGAGCCTCGGGGGATCACAGGAGCTTGGGGCCCCTTGAGATTGAGGCACAGCATTAGTCGGTGCTCTGCTGCTTTTTCTGGATGACTGGGAAAGACTATAGCCCTATGAAGGGAAAACCGACCAAACACGACAAAACATCTCCGTGCTTAAATACTTAGCCCTTGTATCCTGGCCTCTGAGCCCCATCCCAATCCCACTGAGTCCTTGATACAAATCCAAAGGAAGATGAGCCCCAAAGAAATCACCATGGAAAAAGAGTGATGGGCTAGCCTCGTACACACACAGGAGAGAGATTCTCAAGTCTTTGCAGTTTCCAGGGAAAGTCCCACCCCGCTCTGGCGATGTGTGTATTCCTGAGCCCTAGCCTGGTGCTCTCTTCATCGAGGTCTGGGTCATGGACTCCAAGCCCCTGACAAAGCAATGGAACAAGGAGCCAGGAAGCCTCAGATCTATCACTGGCTGTCTCATGGACAGATTATGGTGAGAAGTTTTTTTGTTTCTTTTGTTTTTTTGAACAAGCCCTTGTCAGTTTTACTGAAGAAGAATTCTGTGTGATTAACTTTTCACCACTCTGTTCTGGCATGCTTCTAATGATATCAGAATCTCTTGGATCAATGACTGCCCGTGTGCCTACTCTGTAGTGTTTCCCACCTGCTGTGCCCAATTCAGTATTACTGTCACTGTACTAGTGGACACCAGTCTGGGCCAACATGGTGTACTATTCTATTTCAGGTTTCCTCAAGGCTGGGCAGTGGTTGGCAAGGGTGATCGGTTTCACTTTGCCCTGTCTGGACATTTTCAGAGTTTACATGTACCCTAGCAAGTACTTTCCACTTTTTTATAGAGTTGGAGCCTATGGTTGATCGACTCGAGACTTTTTCTACAAAGCAAACATTTAATATGGACCTGAAGCCCCCCCCCCTTTTTTTTAACCATCTCAAAACCAGATCCAGCTTTCTGGAAGCCGTACCCTTTAGTAATAAAACCTTGGAAGTCTAGGGTCCGAGTCACTGAGAGGACCTCTCAGTTTCCTCTGCAGCCCCTCTGTGCCAGTGGGTATGCTGTCTCCCCTGTTGTGAGTACTTTTGAAAACCACATTGCCTCTCTGGTCCTGGTTTTCATAATTTAAAAAGAAAAAAAGAGTATTGGGATGGCTGATCTCTGAGGTCCCTTCCTGATCCCTAGTCCCTGGCTTGATTTTCAGGAGTTTGGTCGAAGAACACAGCCTGGGATCCTGTCATGTCCACACCCCTGTAATTGTCTTTCTATCACAGTGGTCAACTCGTACCAAAGGCCTTTCTCTTGTGAGGCACTATGTTGACTGCTTAGCGTGCTCACATGTACTGAAGGTTTACAAGAATCTTACACTGTCTCCCTTTGACACAGGAGAACTGGGAAGCTTCCAGAGGTTATGGAATTTATCCAGCGCATACAGCTAACAACCAGTGCAACTGAGTTCAGATTCTGGTTGACCTGACTTTAGAGCCAAAGTCGTTGTCTTTGCAACACATTCCAATGGACTCTATTTCGTGCTTGCTTCTGGACTATTTTGTCCTAGTCTTTACAAGACAAGAAACTAAAATGAGAAAGAGGAGAAAATGTTCAGATTGTAGAAGTCAATGAAGGTATTAAAAAATATATTATTTATTTATTTGACAGAGAGAGAGAGAGAGAGCATAAGCAGGGGTAGTGGCAGGCAGAGGCAGAGGGAGAAGCAGACTCCCCACTGAACAGGGAGCCTGACATGGAGCTCGATCTAAGGACCCTGAGATCATGACCTGAACTGAAGACAGATACTTAACTGACTGAGTCACCCAAGCATCCCAGGATGTCAATGAAGTTTTTAAAAAGGAGGACAAGGAAAAAGAGGAGCAGAAATTCAACACTTGTAACTCTGTTTGGGATAGTTCAGAAAAACAGCAATAATTGAGAATTCCAGATGACAAATTTTGGATATTTCCTCCCCACCCCCCCCCCATTCCCAATTTCTTTTTCAAGCAAGGGCTTTCTGTAGTTAATGATACTTTAGAGGGAACTGAATCAATGGGATAAATCATGTTTAAACATGGTGTAGGTAAATTGTTTTCTATTCTCAAGTTGTTGCCTTGTTTTAATAAATGAAATCAAATCAACACATGATAAATTTCTTATAGTTCATTGTGCTGTAGCTCCATTCATTACAAAAACATTTAAAAGTAACTCTAATGTATTTCTGAATATTGCCTATATAAATCATGCCTCTATACTTCATATACGAAACTTGATCATTGTATAGGTCACAGAAGGTTGAAGTTGGAGGGAAATTTCCAGATCATAGAGCTGATTTTCTTTCCTTAAATACTAATGTGACATTGTATCTGCGAGTGCTTTGGAATTACTGCACATATATTTAAATTGTTCTAAAATGTTTGGGAGTGCCTGACTGGCTCAGTCAGAAGAGTTTGTGATTCCTGATCTTAGGGTTGTGAGTTATAGCCCCACATTGGGTGTAGAGATTACTTAAATAAATATATTTAAAAAAATAAATAAAATCTTTGGAAAGAGGTAAGAAGATTTATTAAGTTCTACGTTAGAATTTTGTGTAAGGTCTAATCTTCTATCTTCAATTGAAATTATCTTTGAGTTTTAAAAATATGCTCCTATGGACCAGATTTAGTGTACATATGTATGAAATTAGTTTACACATGTCTGAAATATGTTTAAGCTCAGAAACTGAGGCCACGTGTGCGAGGATTTATTTGTAAATAGCTCCCTCTAGTGAGAATTATTTGAAACTGAATGGTTCATTTCTGAATCTTTGAACTGGTTTTTGAAGAGCCGTTTTCAATTTTTAAGAACTACAAATTCTTGAATTGTATTCTTTGTAGAGTTCCAGATAATAGAATAATTAATTTTTTAATTACTGAAGGGCCTATTGTGGAAATAATTTATGGTAAAAAAAACAATCCAAAGACACACATAATAAATTAGCTATGTGTCAACACCATAACTGCAACTTTTTAGAGAAGTAATAAAATTGACTTGAAAGAGAAATCTTGGCAGCGATGTAAAATGCTAACTATTCTAGAGATGGGAATTGAATGTGGGGCTTAACAGCAAGATGGTGTTGAGACTGCTACAGAATTCAGGCCGAAAAGAATAACCTTGTTAACAGTTTACAAATTGCTTGCACTTGTGTTTTCATTTGTTCCTTTGGATATCCTGTGAGGTCGGTGTTATTCTCTTATTTTGCAGGTCAGGGAACAGTCTCATCAAGGTGAGTGACATCCCCAGTGTTGCCGAGCATTGTGGATGCTGTGGTTTGCCAGCCAGATTCCCCTTCAGGACTGAGGGGGTGTGGTCATTCCCTCATTCCTCCAGTTCTGGGGTTGGGGGTGCGGGGGAGCAGTCATCTGCCCAAAGCTGGACTGCTTTCTGCAACTGTCCTCAGCCAAAGTGTCTTTTTTCCAAGGTTATGTGATACCTACCCTGAGCCCCCAAACCCCACCCCCGGGACCATGCAGATCTGATGACTGGTTCATGTGTGCGCAAAGACTTGTCCACCCTGCCTTGATGTGGGATGTCTTGTTAGAGCTACGCCAGCTTCAGGATCCCCATGGGATCTGCTGAGACCTCCCCTTAGCTACGCTACAGTTCAGCCCTTTTGTCTGCTGAGTCTTTCTTTCTTCACCACCCACAGGTTCTTTTTCTGCAAGGACACTCCGATAACCTCTGCACAGAAACCTCAATGTCTCAGAGTTTGTTTCCCAGTAAATCCATCCTGTGACAGCTGATCTTGGATGGGGTCCTAAGGAACTGTCTCTGAAACCGGATCCTGTTTCTGGACCTGGCTGAATGGAATAAAGATGCCCTTGCTTGTCGTAGGGGGAATCCAGGCATACAGTTCCAGTGCGATTGTGAAAATCTGTACAGGTGAGAACTGGGATAGGCCTTTCTGATGGAAGGCACCGAATGCATTGATAGGCGCAATGTCCCAGGGATTGGAGGGTTTCGGGGGAAAATTAAGTAAGAATTGTGGACTTAGATGGCGGTTGCTTGGAGCCAGGAATGCGTTGGAGAGGGACAAGGAAAGGCTAGGATGATTACTCAGCAGTACAATGGGAAAGGTGAAGCCAGAGTGCTGCTTTGGCACTTTGACAACTGAGCCACTCGGGCACCCCACACTCCTGCTTTAATGACTAGTGCCGGGACCTCTGGGTGATTCACTCCGGCAAGCGTCAGACTCTTGATTTCTACTCAGGTCCTGATCTCAGGCTCGAGAGTTCGAGCCCCGTGTGGGCTCTGGACTGAGCACGGAGCCTGCTTAAGATTCTCTCTCCCTCTGCTTCTCCCTCCGTCTTCCCTCTCGAAGACTAGTGCCTTTTGTTTATTTGCAGATGCTGCGGAAGGTCTTGCTTCTCAAGAAAACCATGCCTTTCTCAGGAGGCTTCTCTGTCTCCTTACTCTTGGCTATTAGGCCCCTAACTAGGGTCCAAACACAACACAGCTTGGCTGAGAAGTGCTGGGCCTGATAAGGGAGAGGGGGACTACGCCCTGAAGTAGGACCTGGTCAGCACGTGGCATCAAAAGGTGGGAGTGGGGGCACCTGGGTGGCTCAGAGTGTTGGGCCTCTGCCTTTGGCTCGGGTCATGATCTCACAGTCCTGGGATGGAGCCCCACGTCGGGTTCTCTGCTCAGCGGGGAGCCTGCTTCTCTCTCTCTCTCTCTCTGCCTGCCTCTCTGCCTACTTGTGGTCTCTGTCTGTCAAATAAATAAATAAATAAAAATCTTAAAAAAAAAAAAGGTAGGAGTGTTCGTGAGGGACCGGCTCCCGAGGGTGCACAGAGTGTAACATCGGAAGACGCAGCGTTTGTTTACTGGAGAGCCTTCCCTCCTGGCACAGGATTTACGCCTCATCAAGGAGCCCAGGAGATGGCGCTAATATACTGTCAGTTTGCCTCTTCGAAACCGGAAAAAAGTACCAGCCCCATTAAGTGAGGCAGAGGTGGAAGAAGGGCCGTGACAAATGGCAATGTATGGAATCGGAAGTGTCAAAGAAATGGGGATGCGAGATTGAATACACTATGTAGACTAGAAAACCCACAAGTAACTGTGTTCTGGGGGAGGGCCCAGAGGATGTTCCGTTTGCCCCAGGATAAAGCCTGGTCTGGCAAGAAGGGAGCAGCGTCACTGAGAAACTCTTTTTTAAAAGAAAAATATTTATTTACTTGCTTATTAAAATTTTTTTTTAAAAAATATTTTATTTATTTATTTGACAGAGAGACAGTGAGAGAGGAAACATAAGCAGGGAGAGAAGCAGGCTCCCCGCTGAGCATGGAGCCAATGCGGGGCTTGATCCCAGGACCCTGGGGTCATGACCTGAGCCAAAGGCAGTAGCTTAACAACTAAGACACCCAGGCACTCCAGAATTTTTGTTTTTTTCATTGAACAAATTCGACATATAACACGTGCACGTTTAAGGCATACAGCGTGTTACGCAGATGCATTTTTGTGTTGTAATATTGATGAAGTTCCAGAACCTAGGTGAGGTTCGGTGGGCTGAGGTCCGGAGCCAATGACCAAGAAAGAATTCTTGAGATATCTTTGGTGCAAAATGGTGGTTTATTAAAGCACGGGGACAGGACCTGTGGGAAGAAAGAGCTGCTGCCCGGGGTTTGTGAGGGATGGCAGGTTATGCACCCTGCGGTTGGGGGAAGGTGAGGGAAAAGGAGGTTTCAACGGAGTTTTCATATGCTAAAGAGGGCCTACAAGGTGCTGGGAGTATCCCGGAGGTCTTCCGGCTTGATCAATGTGGTCTTTTGGCAAGCCATTAACATCAAGATAGTTGGGAGATTCCTGTCTTGCAGGCAAGTTAACTATTTGTTTCTAGTTTATGGCGGTCAGGGGTGCCTGAGGAATGCTACACATGTTACCGAGGGGAGCAGATGGAGAGGGGGTGCAAGGTGCCAGCTTTTGCTTTGTCCTCAGCCAGCCTCCTGCTCCCTCATCAATATGGTTGCTGTTGTGGCAATATTTATCACATTACATAATTATAATACGGGGTACCATTATCTATATTCATTACCCTCTGGCCTAGTGACTACACCTTCTGCATTTGTACCCTTACATACCAGCAATCTTACCCACCAAAGAGCTCTTGGAGCTACTCTCTAGACCTCTGAAGGCCAGGGCTGATGGTGGGAGATGCTGTTCCAGAACTGGGCTCACTGATGGCAATGGGCTGGCAGGGTCCTGAAATAACAGAGACCAGGTGCCCCAGCTCAGCCGCCATCAGCAAGGTGCATGTAGTTACCATGATAAGCCTCAGGGAGCACATGGGTGGTAAATTCAGACTAACAGGATGTCAGAGTCAGGAACGACTTTCCCACCCCGATTCCAGAATCAGACCACTTTGGCTCCGTGAGGCTTGAAACTCCACTAGGTGAGCTCTCCATTTTTAAGTGTTCAGCTCTAACTTTTGCTTTCTGTTAGTGTGACTGTCTTTTGAGCCTTTCTCAACAATGAAGCCCCAGGGCCCCATGGCATCCGATGCATGACATTCTTTAACTTCTTCCCGATGCCTCTGAACGGGGCCACCCATTCCAGATTCTAGAATTACTGCTCTTGTGAGAATCAGGGAACAGTCACTCCAATTGTGCTATGGGTTCAGATGAGAAAATCTGTTGTCTACCGACATCCTTAACTTTTTTTTTTCTAAGATTTTATTTATTTACTTGACAGACAGAGATCACAAGTAGGCAGGGAGGCAGGCAGAGGTGGGGGAGAAGCAGGCTCCCTGCAGAGCAGAGAGCCCAATGCGGGGCTTGAACCCAGGACCCTGGGATCATGACCTGAGCTGAAGGCAGAGGCTTTAACCCACTGAGCCACCCAGGTGCCCCATCCTTAACTTTTTCTTAACCTTTTCCAACAGTGAGTAATTTATTTCTTTCCTCTAAAAGACCCAGTGTCTCCGAAATTTGGGGGGGGGGGCGTTCTCAACATACCTCTCTTTTTCAAGCTTTGAATTGGGCTGTCAAACTTACATTAGCTTTCATGTCTGTTCTCTCTCACCCTTCGGCCC
Source organism: Meles meles (assembly GCF_922984935.1). Classification (NCBI taxonomy): domain Eukaryota; kingdom Metazoa; phylum Chordata; class Mammalia; order Carnivora; family Mustelidae; genus Meles; species Meles meles. The sequence goes on from NC_060072.1 coordinate 64,916,947, forward strand.
CAAATTCCTCGTCCCTTTGGGATCGCTAGAAATCATGCTTTTGAGTTGCTTTTTCTTACGGAAGGCATCTCAAGTAAGCACGCCTCCTCTTTCCTAGACCTTTCTTTGCCTTCAGAACACTAATTATTTTGTAACATTATATAAACACATATAAATAATCTAGTTAATTATGTAAATATAAAATTGGATGTAATCACTTTATTAGTAGTGAGTAAGAATCTCACTCCCTAAACTCCAATACGCAAGAAGGATAACTGAAAGATTTTACTGTAACAGGAAAAATTCTGACTCTAAGCCTTCATTCAGCCCAGGTGCAAGGACTAATCTCAGTCCTGTCTAGGGTTCTCTACTGGCCTCAGACCCAAGATTTCTTCAAGTTCAGGTGGTTTTGCAGAGTTCCCTGGTGACCGTCACCCCTCGGGTTTCTCTGGTCCCTGCTTCTTAGCCTCCGTTGCCTCCCCCTGCTTCTGCTAGAGCCCTAGCTTTTGGGGGTAGCCCGGGCTCAGGGATGGTTCTGAGTTCAGCTACACTTTCTGTAGATCTTTTGAGTCTACACTGCCCACTGCCGAGGGGTCTGACCTGGAGGTATCAAGAAAAACTTGAACTGGATGTCTTGGGAGGGGATTGGGCTGGGAAAAGAAATTTGAAGGTGGAATTAATTAATCCTAGGACAAGAGTCACAGCTGAGTCCAGATTGTTACTCTCTAGCCCCCAGACTTCTCCAGTGCCCAGGAGATAAGAGAAAATAGATTTAGGGGCACCTGGGTGGCTCAGTGGGTTAAAGCCTCTGCCTTCAGCTCAGGTCATGATCTCGGGGTCCTGGGATCAAGCCCCGCATTGGCTCTCTGCTCTGCGGGGAGCCTGCTTCCTCCCCTCTCTCTGCCTGCCTCTCTGCCTACTTGTGATCTCTGTCTGTCAAATAAATAAATAAAATCTTAAAAAAAAAAAAAAAGAAAATAGGTTTAAAGCTGTTCCCCTGGTATTGATTTCTTCCTTCCCCACTCTCTCCTCTCCCTTCCTCCCTACTTTTCTTCCTTCCACAAATACTTACTGGCTGCCACCTGTGTGTGTGGGGGTGTCTAGATCCTGGGGAACTTATTTTTTAGCTCTCTGGATACAGAAGATGTATCATTTAGAGAAGTTTTTGAACAACTTGAGTCTTCCCTGAAATCATCTACTTAACTGTCACCTATTTCACCGTGAACTGTCTTCCTATTAAGGACGTAACGGGGTACCATTAAGTATTGTGATGGTACTAGAAAATAAGTAATTTGTAAAGCATTTGTACGAATGCTAACCAGGCTTCTTTGGTTTTCTCTATTGTCTACTTAGCAATCAGAGCAACTCCTTAATTTAACATATGATGTTGAAAATAATTTTACAATATTTCCAATTAAGCTAATTTTCACAATGCTTCTGTGTTCTTTGTCATCACATGTAGAATGATAAAATTCTGTTTTGCATATTATTAATGAATATGGGATGTGTTTTTCCATTTGGGCCAATAAGAGCTCATTATTATCTCATTTCAGAAATGAGTTCAATGCTCAATCTACAAACTACACAGTAACCACCTTCTCCGAATTAACCACATTCAGAGTTAGGCTCACAAGCCACTTTGTGCCAATGTGCAAGAAACCAACACTTAATGATCTACTTCAGTTAAATAGGCTGGACAGAATTTAAATGTTCATTAGCAAGAAGTCTGACCCAGAACCAAGATAGGTCATCACAGAAATGAAGAAATTAGGAAATTACACAGTTTGGACCAACATTATCCAATCTCTGATTTGTGGTTGGAGAAGACCATTGAGGTGACACCCTACTTCTTGTTCAATAAAGGACTTTAAAAATGGGAACGATACTTGTTTCATTTTCAAGTTCTGCTAAATATTTAGACTATTACCAAGAAAAATAAGTTATAAAAACCAATCTATGGAGAATATCAGGAAAAGAAAGGAATGTTGCATGGAAACATCTAACTTACTGAATTTTGATTGGTATATGAGCTACCGATTTGGTTATACTGTTAGGATATTCTGATAAAAGACAATTTTCTTTTTTTCTCTTTTTAAAGATTTATTTGTTTATTTATTTATTTGAGAGTGAGTGGGCTCCTGTGCGCGATGGGGGGAGGGGACAGCGGCAGGGGAGAGGGAGAATCTCAAGCCAACTCCTGGCTGACGCCCAGGCTGGGTCCCAGAACCTTGAGGTCCAACTGGAGCTGAAATCAAGGGTTGAATGCTTAACTGACTGAGTTACCCAGGCACCCCAAAAGACAACTATTTTTAAAGGATAAGTCTGAGAGAATCTCACAATAGCTTCATTTGGGCATTTAAAAAAGTCATGTTGTTGCCATGGAAATATTCTGATGATTTATAAGGCTGTGCCAGAGCTTTTTTATTTGCCTATTAGAAGAGATAAATTTGTCTATTCAAATAGACTTCCTTTACAAAAGAGTTAATTTTTATGTGGCTAATAGGTCAATAGAGATATTCTCCAAAGAATATCATCATCACGAATCAAATAAAATTAGCATACTAAAGGATTCCTATTTAACTGCTGAAAGTGTTCTTGGGTCTAAATCAGTCCATCAGGAAGGCTTTATTAAACACTGACTAAGTGCTTAACATACTTCTGGGTACTCAGGGGCTATGAAACACCACACTGACTGAACACCAGGATCTAATGGAGAGTTTTATGAAATAAACCCACACATGCTTGCAATCCCAATTCTGGAGATTCTAATTGGTAGGTTCTGGCCGGAGGCTCCTGGGAATCCTTTTTTTTTTTTCCTAAACCTCCCAGGTGATTCTGATGCTCAGTCAAGACCCGGATCCTTGTCTGCAGTAGTCATCCAAGTCTGGTCCCTGAACCCGCCTCATCAGCACCACCGGGGAACTTGTGAGAAATGCAAATTCTCGAGTCCCACCTTACTAAATCATAGACTCTGGAGAGAATAGTCTGTGTTTTTAACAAGCTCTCCAGGCAATTTACTGCTTGTAAAGTGAGAGAATCATGGCGTCTTCCTTGGACAGAGACAGATGCCTTAGGTTCTCTCTTTGCAGCAGAGCTAAGGGAATAGGACTTCCTTTTTCTCCCTGGGTAGGTAGCCGGCCCCTCTTAATGCTTAGCACAACTGAGGACATGGGGGAGGGGAAATATGCTCCTCAACTTCCTACTTCCTTGCTGCTTAGGGAGAGAGTCCCTTTTGTCTTCAAGTAAAACAGGAAAGGGATAGAAATAATAACCACTCTGGGGAACTGGCAGAAATTCTAGGTTTTAGAAAAGTCTGTCCTGGTCCCTGGACTTTTAACTCTGTTTTTATTCCTGAACAGGGGAACCTCACACCCTCCCGGTTTTCTCACTTTACCTTTAGCAAAGCCATAACTCTACAACAACTCAAGGCCTAAAAATAAAATAAAGCTGGGGCACCTGGGTGGCTCAGTGGGTTAAGCCTCTGCCTTCGGCTCAGGTCATGATCTCAGGGTCCTGGGATCGAGCCCCGCATCGGGCTCTCTGCTCAGTGGGGAGCCTGCTTCTCTCTCTCTCTCTGCCTGCCTCTCTGCCTACTTGTGATCTCTGTCTGGTCTGTCTGTCAAATAAATAAATAAAATCTTAAAAAAAAAATAAAGCCAAGAAATTAATGCCCCCCTTCAGCATAAGTTTTCTTTTTATATTTTAATGGAAACCATTCTAAAACAACTTTTATTTACCACATTCTGGATTTTTCTTGATCATCTCATGTAATTATAATAAAAAATAACTGTCCTATCCTACAACAAACAATAATTATCATGGACTGGTGAAGATTGAAGACATATTTGTTAAATAATTCTAGGGGGTACCTGGGTGGCTCAGTGGGTTAAAGCCTCTGCCTTCGGCTTGGGTCATGATCCCAGGGTCCTGGGATCAAGCCCCGCGTCGGGCTCTCTGCTCAGCAGGGAGCCTGCTTCCTCCTCTCTCTCTCTGCCTGCCTCTCTGCCTACTTGTAATCTCTGCCTGTCAAATAAATAAATAAAATCTTTAAAAAAAATAATTCTAGATGTCTAGGATTTTTTTTCTGATATTTTTTGGTTTTGTCTTTGTCTTTCCTCTTACCCTCAAGCTATCAGCAAACATGCCGAGTATTTTAATTTAACTTAATTTAATTTTTTCAGTGTTCCAAGAGTCACTGTTTATGTACCACACCCAGTGCTCCATGCAATACGTGCCCTCCTTAATACCCACCACCAGGCTCACCCAACCCCCCAACCCCTCCCCTCCAAAACCCTGTTTGTTTCTTAGAGTCCACAGTCTCTCATGGTTCGTCTCCCCCTCTGATTTCCCCCAATTCACTTTCCTTTCCTTCTCCTAATGTCCTCCATGTTATTTATTACGCTCCACAAGTAAGTGAAACCATATGATAATTGAATCTCTCTGCTTGACTTATCTCACTCAGCATAATCTCCTCCAGTCCCAGCCATGCTGGTACAAATGTTGGGTATTCATCCTTTCTGAGGGAGGCATAATATTCCATTGAATATTCTTCTTTATCCATTCTTTATCCATTTGTCTGTTGAAGTGCATCTTGGCTCTTTCCACTGTTTGGTGATTATGGCCATTGCTGCTATGAACATTGGGGTGCAGATGGCCTTCTGTTCACTACCTCTGTATCTTTGGGGTAAATACCCAGTAGTCATGCCCAGTATCTTTTTCATTATTCTTCCCTCTCTAATTTTTTGCATTAAATTTCAGAGGGCTGGGAAACTAGGAAACAAGTTTGTCAGAACGATGTTTTAAGTGGGTATAATAAATAGGCAAATTTTATTTTTTACTGTTAATACTCAATGTTAGTGGGGTTGTATTAAAGTTAATTTTTTGTGGGGTTCCTGGCTGAATCAGTGGGTAGAGCTTGTGACTCCCGGAGTTTAAGCCCCACGTTGGGAATAGAGTTTACTTAAAAAAAAAAAAAGGAGACAGAAATCCCTTAAAGTGTGTATTCAATATTCCACAGGTCTTAAAGGGAAACAAGTGATTAAAATTCTTAAAAATAAGGTTACGGGTGCCTCGGTGGCTCAGTTGTTAAGCATCTGCCTTCTGCTTGGGTCATGATCCCAGAGTCCTGGGATTAAGCCTGAGACAGGCTCCCTGTTCAGCGGGAAGCCTGCTTCTCCCTCTCTCATGCCCCCTGCTTGTGTTCCCTCTCTTGTTGTGTCTCTCTCTGTCAAATAAATAAAATCTTTAAAGAAAAAAAAAAGAAAAATAAGGTTAATACTTCCTGATATTGTCAAGAAAACATTAATTAACATGATCCTGTGGGAAAGCAACTTGGCAATATAAGCCAAGCTCCTTAAAGTATCCATACTCTTTTTTTTGTTTAAAGATTTTATTCATTTATTTGATAGACAGAGATGACAAGCAGGCAGAGAGGCAGGCAGAGAGAGAGAGGGGGTAAGCAGGCTCCCTGCTGAGCAGAGAGCCCGATATGGGGCTCTATCCCAGGACCCTGGGATCATGACCTGAGCTGAAGGCAGAGGCTTTAACCCACTGAGCCACCCAGGCGCCCCAAAATATCCATACTCTTTGTGGCGCCTGGGTGGCTCAGTCAGTTAAGCATCCAACTTTTGATTTTGACTCAGTTCATGATCTCAGGGTCTTGAGATCAAGCCTCATGACTGGCTCAGGAGTCTGCTTGAGATTCTCTTCCTCTGCCTCTCCCCCTGTTTGTGCCCTCTGTCTCTCTCTCAAATAAATCTTTTTTTTTTTTTTAAAAAGAAAAAAAATAAAAGAAAGATAAATATGCATATTCTTTAATATAATGTTTTTACTTCTAGAATTCATGTAAAGAAATAATTCATTACAAAAATACTTATCCACAATGAAGTTTATTGTTTTATCCTTTGTAATAGAGGAAAGCTGGAAATGGCCTAAGTACTTGATAATAGTAGAGTTTTTAGGTAAATTATGGAGCCTTTAATCAATGAGATTATAAATACCCACTGAAACTGATAAATACAAAGATTCTGAAATAAGTTCAGCATATGTGCATACAATATAATATTAACTAAAGAAGGCATTTCCCCCATCCACTGCAGAGCTTCGAAATAATATAATAATAATGGATAAATATTTTATGTAAGTTACTTCATTCAAACCTCACAAAAGTCCCTGTTACATGAGTACTGTTATAATTTCTATTTAATAGACAAGGAAAGCGTTTCTAAGAGTTTAAGTAACTGCCGAACGCTTGCTGGGCCTGGTATTCAAACCCAAGCGCTGTGAGTCCTAGAGCTTCTGCTTCTAACCTTTGAGAGGCTCGAAGTCTCCACAGCCCAGCTGGGGCTGTTGTGCTAGCGTGATTATCCAGGATGACTCCTGCATCCTCACAAGGCCCGACTGAGGTGATGAGTCCTACGGTTATGCTAGTTCTAGGCGTCCACAACCATGCTCAAAAATGAGAAAGAGGGGTGCCTGGGTGGCTCAGGTCATGATCCCAGGGTCTTGGGATCAAGCCCCTCATCGGGCTCTCTGCTCAGCAGGGAGCCTGTTTCCTCTCTCTCTGCCTGCCTCTCTGCCTACTTGTGATCTCTGTCAAATAAATAAAATCTTAAAAAAAAATTGAGAAAGAAATTTTCTGAGGATGAGAAATCGAGGGTGTTCTGGGACTGAAGATACAAAGAATTGGAGGTAACAGGGAACTAGTGACCCAGAGTATGACTGAAGTAAGAAAGAGTGGGATCACAAAGGATCAGTGACCAAGTGGGCCTCATGCCTGGACACTGTCAGGCCAGGATGGGGTCTAGGGGAAACCAGCATGGGAAATAATGGGTTACTAGAGCAGGAAGAGTGACTTTAGGTGTGACAGATTGCAAAAATGGTCACAATCTCCTACCAAAAGGTGGTATCTATTTCTCCACTCCTTGAGTCCAGGCTGTTCTTTTGACTTCCTTTGACCAAAAGGATGTGATGGAGGGATGCCTGGGTGGCTCAGGAGGTTAAGCATCTGCCTTCAGCACAGGTCATGATCCCAGGGTCGTGGGATCGAGTCCTGCATCAGGCTCCCTGCTGAGCTCCCCCTGCTTATGTTCTCTCTCTCTCTCCCTGACAAATAAATTTTTTAAAATGTGATGGAATGGACACTGTGTGAGTTCTAAACACTGCTACCATGTGAACCAGCCTTGGCTAGCCTGATGGAAGATGAGGGATCACACAGAGAAGGACCAAGGTGTCATAATTGATAAGCCAGCCACCTGTCAGACATGCAAGCAAGCGAGGCCATTTAGGACCAGCCAGCTGACTGCATATCCAGCCACTGACTACAAATGCACCAACATGACCATAGAAGAACTGCCCACTGAGCCCAGTCCAAACTGCTGACCCACAGAGTCATGAGCTGAATAAACCGGGTGTTATTTTAAGCCTCTGAGCTTTGGGATGATTTGGGATGAAGCAAAGCTAACTAATATACCAGGAAACCCTTGCAAATATCCCAACTTCCACTCGTCAAAGGTCTAGGCAGTGTTTCTTTTGGGGTGTCTGGGCTAGGCAAGAGCAATGGTTGGGACAGAAGGTCAGTGACTGTGTATCTAAAATTCCTACCTGCAAAAAAACTGAAGATCCCTGAGTTCAGAAAAATCAGCCATGAAATAACTTACCCAAGAAGATGTGTGCAGTCCCTTCTTCCTGAAGGTAAATCATGTATATCGCAAAATGAGATAAGAACAGGGTAAATTTTGCCAAATACCTAAGAAGCCTTTCTTTATTCAGAAACTATTCATTTTTGTTATTTAATGTTGCTGTTAAAGCAGAGTCTGCCCATTCGGCCCGTTCTCCTATGTAACTCGAGTACTAGAATTACAACCGAATTGTTACCACAGGGCATAATTGTTGCCCCGAGAGAGGTTATAAAAAGAGATCATTTTCCCCCTTTGAAGCAGACAGTTGGGCATGCCACAGATTTGGCTGTAAATTGCAGACAAACCCTCTGTTTCATTGCCTGCAGAAGTAAATGAGATCAGAACTGCTTACATGTTAGCAAAAAGTAATTCCTCTCACCAGCAGAAGTCAATATCTAGTGTTGGTCTATGTATTCTTTTTTTTTTTTTTTTTGAGGTGAAATTCACAGATAACAGAATTAACCGTTATAAAATGTACAATTCTAGGGCATTTAGCATATGCACAATGTTGTGTAACTACCACTCCTCTCTAGTTGTAGTACTTTCTCGTCGTAGGGGTGCCTGGTGGCTCATCGGTTAAGCGTCTGTCTTTGGTTCAGGTTTGATTCCAGGGTCCTGGGATAGAGTTCCATCCACATAGGGTTCCCTGCTCACCTGGGAGCTGGTTTCTCCCTCTGCTTGCCACTGCCCCTGCCCGTGCTCTCTCTTTCTCTCTCTCACATAAGTACAATCTTAAAAAGACAATTAAAAAATGTTTTTTCATCATAAGCAACCATACACTGCAGTGGTCACTGTCCATTCCCCTCACCTCTTGGTAACCATTATTCTGCTTTCTGTCTTCTATGGATTTGCCTATTCTGGATCTATCCTATAAAGGAATCATTCAGTTATGTGACCTTTGTATCTGGCTTCTTTCTTAGCATGTTTTCCAGGTTCGTCCAAGTTGTAGCATGCATCGCTACTTGCTTAATTTTTATAGCTAAATCATATTCCATTGTACATATATATGACAATTTCTGCATGTATTCATCGATGGGCATTTGGGTTGTTTTTACTTTTTGGCTATTATGAATAATACTGCCATAAACATTTGTGTACAGGTTTCTGTGTGGACATATGTTTTCATTTCTCTGGATATATACCTCGAAATGGAATTGCTAGGTCATGTGGTAATTCTATATATAACTTAAAAGAAAAGGATTTATTTATTTATTTGAGAGAGAGAGAGTGGTGGGGGGCGGTAAAGGAGAGAGAAAGGCAAGCAAACTGCCTGCTGAGCTCAGAGCCTGCTGCTGGGATCCATCCCAAGACCCTGAGATCAGACCAGAGCCGAAGGCAAGAGCTAGGTGCATAGCCGACTGCACCACGCAGGCGTCCCTATATATAACTTTTTGAGGAATCTCCAGCATTGTTTAAAAGAATAAAGGGAGAAACAGAAGTTCCCTTTAACTGGTTTCTGTGTCTTGGTATTCTGAACTTCTGGTGCCCTGAAACTTTCTCTCATTATCTATTACAAAGAATTAAAAATAAGTCTAAGAAGATAAAGATTACAGCTATTTTAAAATGATGCACAAAGATTAGAAAAAGACACCTAAAAATATTTATTAGGCATATAATAAAACAGTATCACACTGAACAATATTAAAAGAGATCAAGAAAAAACATTTCATAGGGATAAAAGGAACATTGATCCAAGAAGATCAGCCACAGGTCTGTGATATACACAAATCAAAAGCAGGTGGAACTACAAGGAGAAATAGACAAATGTAAAATTAGAATGAGATTTTTAAAAAAAGATTTTATTTATTTGACAGAGAGAGCACGCAAGAGTACAAGCAGAGGGAGAGGAAGTGGGAGAGGGAGAAACAGGCTCCCTGTAGAGCAGGTAGCGGATGTGAGACCCGAACCCAGATTCCCGGTATCATGACCCAAGCCAAAGGCAGTTGCTTAGCCAACTGAGCCACCCAGGTGCCCTCACTGGAATGAGATTTTAAACATATTCTCTTTTGGAGAGTGACAGATCATATTTGCCAAAAATCAATTTTTTGAGAAAGAAGCTAACACAAAATCATCTTGTATGTTTATATACAAATCTGAGTCAAATCCATTGCTTTCTAACGAGCAGTCTCTAAGCCGTTGTTTGGCAGATGCGTGGAGCTCAGCTAGTGTTGAGGGAGGAATGCTGGCGGAGGCAGCCAAAGGCTTGGTCTTTATTCTTTCCTTCAACTTGCTCAATGACTTGGACCACTCAAGCCCTTGACCTCAAATTTCTCATCAATAAAATTCATAGTTTTACTGGATTCAATTAATTAGGCAAGTATATACAGAGTGTCTAAGTTGACTCAGGCACTAAGCCAGCACAGGGAATAAAATGTTACCCCAGACACAGTCTTTACTTTCAAGGGGCTCAGTTTGGTGGCAACAGGGAAAAATCATCATTCGTGCAGTGGGCTGAGATAAGAGCAGTGTGAAGTCGGGGTTCTTTGGAACCCTTCTTGGAGAATAAGTGATACCTCAGTGGAGACTTAAGCTTGCCTGTGAGCAAGGTAGACAAACAGGGAGGAAGGGGAAGCCTTCAGGCCAGGGGTCTGATGTGTGCAAAGACCCTGGATGAAGGAGAGGTTGGTCAGTCCGGGGAATCAGTTTGTATGGTTGGAGGGCTTCATTCTAGCGGGAGAATAAATAGCAGTAGGGTTGCGAGGGAGCCCTGTCTGGAAGGGGGCCTGTGAGTTTTCTCATGAATTGGGGGTCTTCTGCTGAACGCAATGGGGAGCCGTGAAAGATTTCAGATGAAAGGTGGGGTGAGAACATGTCTGTTTCTGTATCAGGAAGGGCGTTTGGGTTTAAGTTTGGTTTTGACATGACTCATGTTCAGGTTACATACCGTTAACCACATGAATTGAAGGCGGCAGGGAATCATACTTCTTTCTGGTCCTTTAACTTTGGATTCGTGAGTGAATGCCAGTGAGTTCTATATAAATGTTCATTTATAAATGTGTCTCTATAAACAGGCATACCCTTTTATTGCACTTCCATTGGACTTGACACATACTGCATTTTTGTAAACAATTTTTTTTAACAGTTTAACAAATTGAAGGTTTGTGGCAACCTTGCATTGAACAAGCCTATCAGCACCATTTTTTCCAACAGCATGTACTCGCTTTGCATCTCTGGGTCACACTGTGGTAACTCTCAAAATATTTCAAACTTTTTCATTGTTTTTATATTATGGTGATCTATGATCAGTGATTACAACTCCCTGAAAGCTCAGATGATAGTTAGCCTTTTTTTTAAATACTTTTAATACTTAATAAAGCATTTTTAAATTAAGGTATGTACATTGATTTTTAGACATAATGTTATTATACACTTAGACTACAGTTTAGCGTAAACATGGGTTTTATTTATTTATTTATTTATGTGAGTAAAGCTATAGAAGTTTATTAAGTGAAGATACAAAAAAAGGTCTCAAGGGCGTGGTAGCTCTGTTGGTTAAGCCTCTGCCTTGGCTCAGGTCATGATCCCAGACTCCTGGGATTGAGCCCCACATCAGGATCTCTGCTCAGTGAAGAGCCTGCTTTTCCCTTTCCCTCTTCCTGCTGCTCTGCTTACTTGTGCTCTCTCTCTCAAATAAATAAATAAAATATTTAAAAAGAAAAATGCTCTCAAGAGTGAGGGGTCTCTAGGGCCTTTAGGGTTCATCTTCTACAGAAAGCTAACCCAGGAACTTAAAGTCTTTTAACATCTCTATTGATAACACCTTGAATGGCTTACTTCCTTTTTAGGGGCTGATTATTTGTTGGTCACAGGTGATGATCATAAAAACACCCACCCACATACCTAGGGCAGGGTAATCAGATTTGTCCCCTTACCTCTGGTTTCTCCACACCTCCATATTTTGGGGTTTCAGTGAGCCTGATCACATAGCCCGCTCTCTACCTCTCCCTACGTAGCCTCATCTGTCCCTCGCTGATCCTCTCCCTGAAATAGTAAACTTCACTGCATGTTAGGGAATGGGACCATGACCCCTCTGGCTGCTTCCCAATGAAATGGGACAGTGAGCTGTGTGGCAGTTAGAACATATCTAGGGGCCGGTCCAGGAGCTTGTGGTTTGGCTCCAGGGTTTCACAAGGGGCAGCAAACGGTATATGCATCAGCACGTGCAAAAGGATGAACATAAAGTATTGAGCTCAGAGTTACGATCACATCCCTTAGATAAGATTCCCAATTCCATCAAATAGATCAGTGAATATCTTGATCTTATTTAACTGGTCACAAATGTCCCCTATGAATTGGAATGTCTTGCAGGAGTTAACTGTCATGTTAACACAACACATGAGGAAACTTCACACCCCGAATGGTGTAGCAATAGTAGACAGTCAATAGTCATTCTCGAGAAGTCCTTATCTGAGTTTATTTAGTTCTTGGCTGAGTGCATTTAGTGTCCGGGAAGGATCATTTAGCATCCTCCTGGGCAAGCATCCTGTTTTGCTTATTTTATATTGCAGCCCTAACCTAAGTCCCATCATGAGCTTTGAGGCTCTATATGCTTAGTTAAAGCCTTATTTGCTAGGGTGCCTGGGCGGCTCAGTCAGTTGGGCTTCTGCCTTCGGCTCAGGTCATGGTACCCGAGTTCTGGGATTGGGCCCTGCCCTGGGCTCCCTGCTCAGTGGAGAGGCTGCTTCTCCCTCTGCCCTTCACCCAGCTCATGCTTTCTCACTCACACTCTTTCAAATAAGTGAGAACCTTTAGGAAAAAAAAAAGAAAGCCTTTGTTTGCAATTGTATGTCTGTAGAGGGGGTTTCTAGGATAAAAGACTATGAGGGATGAAACCATCATGAAGCCCTTTTTGTTTGAGGTCCAACCTTAACAATATCCTAATTACAAGGCATCACTGGTAAATGGGAGAAAACTTGTCTCAGGAGTTAAGGGCATCCCCATGTGCATCATCCAATCTAATCATAAAGAAAACGGGGCCATCCACTATCTCCATGGGGTTCACTTGGGCTTTTAAAGAGCGATTTTGTGGAGCACCTGGGTGGCTCAGTGGGTTAAAGCCTCTGCCTTTGGCTCAGGTCATGATCCCAGGGTCCTGGGATCGAGCCCCACATCGGGCTCTCTGCTCAGTGGGGAGCCTGCTTCCCTGCCTCTCTCTCTGCCTGCCTCTCTGCCTACTTGTGATCTCTGTTTGTCAAATAAATGTATAAAATCTTTAAAAAAATAAAAAGCGATTTTGTCATCCCAGCTACATAGAATTGGTCAAGGTGATAGCTGAGTTATACAGTTGTTGGGGAATCTACCCCATTTTCCAGTTGTTCAAGTAATCATATGCCATGGGGTCCTGTTGTCCCCACAGAACGACAAGCAAGGAAATCGTCTATACACGAGCTATTGTGGCAGTGTCTCTCAAGTTTACCTCAAGTTATCTAGCTTAGGCAACATTCAAAGACAATCACAACTAGAATTTAACATCCACAAAGGCATGTTATTGAAACATAATTTTTCTCTCTATAATAACCTTCATTTCTGGGGTGCCTGGATGGCTCAGTTGTTAAGCATCTGCCTTCAGCTCAGGTCATGATCTCAGGGTCCTGGGATCCAGCCCTGCATTGGGCTCTCTGCTCAGTGGAGAGTCTGCTTCTCCTTCTCCCTCTCCCTCTCCCACTTCCCCTGCTGTGTTCCCTCTCTTGCTCTCTCTCTGTCATATAAATAAATAAAATCTTAAAAAAAAAAACAAAAACCGAAACAACTCTCATTTCCAGAGATAGCCAAATAAGACTTATTTGTTTGAAAGACAACTCCAGTTTTAACAAGCAGTATAATTATTTACATAAGCTCAGCAGGAATGATTGCTCATACAGATCTTTTAGAATCTGCTTTGCTGGAGCTTTCATAAAGAATCTCTAGGTTGAACTTTAGTAGCCTCTCCAGGTCAGAAGCCAAGCCCAGTACTTGCCATGAGACATGCCTGCAATACCTGTAGATGTGGGTAGATTCCTCTTCCTGAGGTCCCCAGAGTATCCTGAGGTTCCTGTTCTGCCAGGAGGTGACGTTCTTTGCTCACCTGGTGAGGCTGCTGGGAATGCTGTAAGCCAGGTATCAGGCCAACATGTCCAAGGGCCTTAATGGCTCCACGTTTCATAAAGTCAACCTTAGCTCCTTAAACTAAGACAGACAATAAAGCTGTCTGGTCATATCTGAGTCTATGCATGTCTCTCTCAAATATGACATTCCAGTCAAAGCGTTGGTAAAATAACCAATGTTTCTAATGGTGTCTTGTTACAAGGAGAAGAGATTCTTTTTTTTTTTTTTTAAAGATTTTATTTATTTATTTGACAGACAGATCTCAAGTAGGCAGAGATGCAGGCAGAGAGAGAGGAGGAAGCAGGTTCCCTGCTGAGCAGAGAGCCCGATGCGGGGCTCGATCCCAGGACCCTGGGACCATGACTTGAGCCGAAGGCAGAGGCTTTAACCCACTGAGCCACCCAGGCGCCCCAAGGAGAAGAGATTCTTACTAAACTTATGCAAATGACCATGATTGCCATGGAGGAAAAAATACTTACTGAAACCTTTTGAATTTCAGAGGGTTCAGGTACACAGAAAAGCCAATGCTTCAATATGCTTACAAATGAATACTTTATCACAACTTTGTAAGTCATATCTTTTTTTTATTTTATTTTATTTATTCATTTGACAGAAAGATCACAAGTAGGTAGAGAGGCAGGCAGAGAGAGAGGGGGAAGCATTGAATGGAGGGACTCCAAGTTCAGGCAAAGGGGGAAGACGGGGAGCTCTGCAGAAAGCAGGGAGACTAAGTGGACATCAGTACCTTGCAAAGTAAGGTTCTCAAGCCTCTTCCCCTAACTAACCTCACTCCCTTGCCAAGTTCAGAAAGTCTACCGGTTCCCCCCACACAGATTTTCTTGTTAGGTCTTGGTGCCTCACTCTGAACTATACATGAATACACAAGAATTAGAAGGCATTTGAGGAAAGTCTCCAGCATGAAAATGCAGAGACAAAAACAAACAAAAGAATATGGAGGAAACGAAGATAGTAGATGAATAAAAAAAGTTAAGACCTATGAGTTATGGTCTCAGTGATAAAAAGAAGCTTTTGCATTCAGGAAGAGAGAATGAAATGATTTTTAATAGCCATATATTTTTTTCTAAGATTTTATTTATTTATTTGACAGAGATCACAAGTAGGCAGAGAGGCAGGCAGAGAGAGAGGAGGAAGCAGGCTCCCTGCTGAGCAGAGAGCCCGATGTGGGGCTCGATCCCAGGACCCTGGGATCATGACCTGAGCCGAAGGCAGAGGCTTTAACCCACTGAGCCACCCAGGTACCCCTAATAGCCATATTTAATAGAATAAAATGATCTCTTGAAAAAAAAATAGAAATAAAAAAAATCAACGGATAGAGATTAAAAAGAAAATCACTGAATGTCACATACTCTTGTATGACTTTGAGGATGTTATTCAACCTCCCTGTGTCTTTTTGCTTTTTTGAAAGCTTTTATTTATTGATTTGACAGAGAAAGACACAGAGAGAGGGAACACAAGTGGGGGGATGGTGTGGGCGGGGGAGAAGTAGGCTTCCTGCTGAGCAGGGAGCTGGATGCAGGGCTGGAAGTGGGGCTTGGCAGGGCTCAGGCTCCATCCCAGGGACCCTGGAATCATGACCTAAGCCGAAGGCAGATGCTTAACTACTGACCGACCCACCAGGGCACCCCCATAACCTCCTTGTGTCTTAACTTCCTTTTCTGTAAACAAGGGTAACTAACTCATAGTGTTGCCATGAGTATTAAATTACATGAAATGAGCGCAAAGTTATTGTCATATTATTTTTTTCACTTGGCTATTTTATCCTATTATCGCAGGTCAGATACCAGTTTGTTGTTCTGTCTTAGCATGTAAATAAGCTTATTTGAATAATTGCTACTTTTTAACTCATTGGTTTCTTAGAAAAATTAGTCTTTAAAAACAACATGGAAAAGCATGTTATTTATCCAAAAGTACTTTTAAAACTAAAGCAGTGGTAATTATTTCCAAGAAAAAGAGGACAATGGGAAATTCAAGAAGCCCATTTTTTTTAAAGAAATAAAAAATTCTAATATAGTTCCAATCAATGTGTCTGGTTCTTTTCCTCTCCTTCATTGCCGAACCTGGGGGCCAGGACAGCTTCGGTTTCTCTGCCTCCTCTTTGTGATGAACAAGGTATACAAGTGTCTGCTGTACCAAACTTTGAACTTCATATTATCCTTATTATTATTATTATTTTATCTCTTTTTTTAAGATTTTATTTATTAGACCGAGAGAGACACTGTGAGAGAGGGGACACAAGCAGGGGGAGTGAGAGAGGGAGATGCAGGCTTCTGGCCAAGCAGGGAGCCTGATGTGGGGCTTGAACCCAAGACCCTGTGTTGGGTCCCCCAATGTTGGGTCCCCCAATAATGGGTCCATGGTCAAAGGAGCGAGACTGATACAAAGCGAAGGTCAAGCAAAGCTTTATTTCATGCCAACCATCAAGAATCAAACCGACCGTCAAACAGAATGGTCGGGGCCACCCCTTAAAGAGAGGGTAACCCCTCCCTGCCTTACAGACAAACTTTTATAGAGCAAAGGCCATGTGGTTGGGCCTGGCCACACACAGGTGGCCAATGAGATTGTAACACACAGAGGAAGCCGCACAGTCATGCTAGGTCCCACACGGATGGCCAATTTAATTACAATTCACTCCATAGTAGTTATTTGAACTAGCCTATCACGTTGGTCGGAATTGGCACCCAAAAGGCAGGGCCCACACTCCTTGGTAGCTAGGGAGACAGTATGCATGCTACTGATTGGATATCTCCACCTGACCTGACTCACCCTTGTATTTGGGCTTTCTTACCTGGGACTGGTTTCCCGGACTTGCTTTTAAGTAAGTTCCCCTGGGGGGGGCAGGGTCAGTTTAAGTTTTACTTAAAATGGCTGTTCAACCAGGGTGGGGCCGCTCTGCCTGAATAGGCCCTTACACCTGGGATCATGACCTGAGCCGAAGCAGACACTTAACCAACTGAGCCACCCAGGTGCCCCAATTATTATTGTATCTTGGTAGATTCGGCATCTTTTCACCTGGCTATGGGCAGAAAGTCCTTGATTTCCTGCCTACAAGTCATGAAGAGTGGAAGGTGGGGGATTGAAATACACTTATTTTTTTATTTTTTTCTAAAGATTTTATTTATTTGACACAGAGAGAGAGCAAATAAGGGTGGGGGAGGTAGCAGAGGGAGAGGGAGAAGCAGGCCTCCGGATGAGTAGAGAGCCAGACGTGGGGCTGGATCCTAGGACTCTGGGATCATGACCTATGCTGAAGGCAGAGGCTTATACGGACTGAGCCACCCAGGTACTTCCCAAGAATCATTTCACTGTCAGCCTACAGAAAGACAGTGTGCAGTCTCTCAGGATTCCTCCTGAGATTAAGGTGAATATTCTTTTTGTTTTTAAGATTTATTTATTAACAGAGAGAGAGCATGAGTGGGGATGGGGGGAGGATAAAGGGAGATGGAGAGAGAGGGAGAGAAGCAGATGCCCTGCTGAGCATGGAGGTCCCCCACCACTCCCCTCCATGGGGCTACATCCCATGACCCTGAGATCAAACGTGAGCCAAAACCAAGAGTCTGACACTCAACCAACTGAGCCACCCATGTGCCCCATAAATATTCTTATTATTTTATTTCTATTTAAATTCAAGTTAGTTAACATATATTGTAGTATTGATTTCAGGGGTAGAATTTAGTGATTCATTACTTATATATAACCCCCAGTGCTTATCCCAACAAAATATTCTTATTTTTAAAATAGGTAATTCCCTGGGGTGCCTGGATGGCTTAGTGGGTTAAAGCCTCTGCCTTCAGCTCAGGTCATAATCTCAGGGTCCTGGGATCAAGTCCCGCACCGGGCTCCCTGCTCAATGGGGAGCCTGCTTCCTCCTCTCTCTCTCTGCCTGCCTGCTTGTGATCCCTCTCTGTCAAATAAATACATTTAAAAAAAAATCTTGGGGCACCTGGGTGGCTCAGTGGGTTAAAGCCTCTGCCTTCGGCTCAGGTCATGATCCCAGAATCCTGGGATTGAGCCCTGCATCCGGCTCTCTGCTCAGCAGGAAGCCTGCTTCCTCCCTCTCTCTCTGCCTGCCTCTCTGCCTGCTTGTGATCTCTGTCTGTCAAATAAATAAATAAAATATTTTTTAAAAAATCTTTAAAAAATAGGTAATTCACTGAATTTATTCTGGCATAGACATTGGCTTTAAAGCTTTAATTAAAACAGCATGGTTTTAAAGAAATTAGTTTCCAATAGACTGAAAACTATCAATATTGTGATGATCATGAAACTGAGGAATATTCAGATCAAATAATAAGAAGCAGCTCCATTACTTTGGGGGAGGTAGAGCTTGCTCACCGCACTTTTGCCTGATTTTAATTTCAAACAAACAAACCAACCAACCAACCAAGGAAGGCATTTCAAATTGGACAGCTAGAAAGGGACAATGGAAAGAGAAGTAGAGAAGTGACATAGAGAAAGTAAGGCAGCTTAATGAAAGGGACATTATTAAGCCCAGAGCTACCTTGTGGGAAAATTCTGGGAGATAATGCAACATAAAAACTTCAGGATTATCCTACCCAAGGGATGAAGGACCTGAAAAGTCCCAGCTAAGGGCAGCTCTCTCTCTCTCTCTCTCTCTCTCTGTGTGTGTGTGTGTGTGTGTGTGTGTGCGTGTGTGTATGTATAAGGAGGTAATTTCCTGTGCATCTCATCTCCCCTGCAATCCTACAGAGCACCTTCTGCAATTGGGGACAGGAAGGATAAGTCCACATTTCTTTCTTTCTTTCTTTTTTTTTTTTTTTTGTCATGATACATTTCAACAGCCAACCTGGTTTGGAAGAACGAGCAAGTGCCTCGGACAGTGATGTGGGGCAACGGCGGGGGGTGGGTGGGGGAGACATGAAAAGATCCTCTGACAGGAGAGAAAACGTCACGGTGCAGTGATGTCTGTATGCAAACATCTAGCTAAAAAAGACAGTTCATCATCGCTTCTCTGCCTTTTGGCTAAGATCAAGTGTAAAAAAGACGGTTCATGGTGGGAGAATAGGTGTGTGCATTTACTGTATGTGCATCAAAGTTTGCAGGAGGGAGCTACTCACATTTTGTTTTGATCTTTCGGTGATGATAGAGAAGTGACATGATCAGACCTGTTAGGACAGACTGGCAGGGAGGAGGGCTGCAAAGCTTCAGGGAGCCATTGTCTGAAGAAAATACAAGCAGGAGTCAAAGTTTGGTTCCCAAACAATTCCAAACATCCGGGAAGATTATCTAGCTGTTACCTTTTCCGACCACGTACTTGGGTTGATGGGAGACTTGCTCTGGAGGTAATAAGCAATGGGGTATCTGTTCTGTGCTTTTAGGCTCTGGACGTCTGTATGGCATCCCTGAATCACAGCTGTATTTATCCTTTTGCAAGTCAATTTATCTGGAGCTCACACATCTTCTTAAACTCTCACACACCAAGCCAGTATGTTGCCTGCCCTAAACCATCCTCCAGCAACTAGAGACCACTCTCTATAGCGCGGAGACTGCTGAAATTATAGACTAACCAACTCTAAATTGGTTACTTTGCTTGGTCTTGTCTTTCCTGCAGAAACCCCAGTTACGGCCCTGGCCTATGATTTCCCCTCACTCCTGCCTCTGCCTCCTCACCAAAACCCAATGCTCCCCGGGGCAGCCCTGTGCAGTGTGGCTGGTGCCTTCCTCATGGGAATAAGTAACACTGATCTTCTTTCAACAGCATTGACCTCTCTGTGTTGTCACTCAGTCACCTCCACAAATTAAAACCCCAAAGGTACAAATGAGACAATATGGAATGTTGGATAATAAACATTATTTGGGGCTAATTTTGGGGTCTGGAAGAATGCAAAGTATGTCAGCCTGTCTAGTCCAGGCTCTTCCCTGGAAATCTGAGAATCTGAAATAAACAGAGGAAGTAAGTGCTGTAAGACAACAGAGAAAGCAAGATTGCTTTGTCTGTGGCCCGGTTACAGAATTAAACCCAGAGGAAGCAAGGAATTCAGAAACAAGAAAGGATAAAAGACTCAGGAACCAACAGATTATACAGCCCAGCAGCTACAACAACTCCTATGCATGAAACATGAGTTCAGGACTCCCCAGGAGAAAATCATCATTAGGACTTTCCTTCTCCTTCTATACTTCAATGCTCTCTGCCATTAGAGCATATAAATTTCCACTCATGACAAAACTATAACCAGAGTCCTTAAAAAAAACCCTAAAAAAAACACAAACAACTTTATTAGGAAAGACCCCACACACCATATATGTTAGTTTCCTGGGGCTGCTATAGAAAATTACTACAAACTGGAGTGCCTAAGGGGCTCAGTCGATTAAGCATCTGCCTTCGGCTCAGGTCATGATCCCAGGGTCCTGGGATCCAGCCCCATATTAGGCTCCCTGTCAAGCGGGGAGCCTGCTTCTCCCTCCCTCTGCCTGCTGCTCCCCCTGCTTGTGCTCTCTTTCTATGAAGTAGATAAATAAAATCTTAAAACCACCCCCCCAAAAACAAACAACAACAAACCAAATTACTACAAAGTGGCTTAAAACAACAGAAATTTATTCTGTCATTGTTCTAGAGACTAGATGTCCAAAATCAAGGTGTTAGCCGAACCACGATCCCACCACGATCCCTTCAAGAATCCCTCCTTTCCTTTTCCTAGTTTCTGGCAGCGCCCCTGGTGCTCTTTGCCTTGTAGCTCTGGGGTGTCAATCTCTAGCTCTTTCTTCGTATGGCCTTCTTTTCCATTTCTCCTCTGTGTCTTCAAATCTCTCTCTTCTAAAGAGGACACCGTTGGGTTTGGGGCTCGCTCTCATCAGTATGACCTCCCTTAACTTGATTACATCTGCAAAGACTTATCTCCAAATGAAGTTATGTTCTCAGGCGTTGGGGGTGTTGGCACTTCCACATATCTTTTTGGTGGACACAAATCAACCTACAACACTGTACAGTTTGTAGCAGTTTGGAGTATATTCACAGACGTGCACAACCATGACTACTCCCAACCTTAGTCCGTTTTCATCCTCCCACCCGGAGACACTATACAGTTAGCAGTCACTCTTCATTTCCCCCCTGAAACTACCCCTAAGCCCTAGACAAGCACTAATCTACTCTGTTTATAGATTTGTCCATTCTGGACATGTCACATAAATAGAATCATGCAGTATGTGGCCTTTTGTGTCTGACTCTTACAGTGCAGGGCTTTTAAGGTTCAGCTTTGCTGTGTCCACTGTATTTCATTGTTTTTGATGGTTGAATAATATTCCTTCATATGAGTACACCATGTTTTATTTATCCATGCATCAGTTGATGGATGTTTGGATTGCTTCTCCATTTTGATTATTTGAATCATGCTGCTAAGAAAATTTGTGTCTTGATTTTTGTGTGGAGATAGGTTTTCATTTCTTGTGGCGTATAGCTAGGAGTATATAGTTGGCATTGCTGGGCCATATGGAGACTGAATGTTTAACTAAGGAACTGCACACTGTTGTCCAAGTTGGCGACACCATTTACACTCTCCCCAGCAGTGTGTGAGTTCCAACCAATGGATGCACGTCCTTGTCAACATTTGTTGTTATCTGTCACTTTGACTGGGGCCATGCTAGTAGGTACGAAGTGACATCTCACTGTGTTTCGATTCGAATTTCTTTGATGAACAGTGATGTTAAGCATCTTTTTAATGTATTTATTGGCTATTTGTATATCTTTAGAGAAATGCTTTTACGATTTTATTTATTTCACAGAGAGAGGGAGACAGCGAGAGAGGGAACACAGGGGGAGTGGGAGAGGAAGAAGCAGGCTTCCTGCTGAGCAAGGAGCCCGATGGGGGACTCAATGCCAGGACCCTGGGATCATGATCTGAGTTGAAGGTAGATGCTTAACCGACAGAGCCACCCAGGAGTCCCAAGTTCTTTGTATGTTCTTAATATAAAAATTTATAAGGGGCACCTGGGTGACTCAGTTGGTTAAGCGTCCAGATCTTGATCTCACGGTCTTGAGTTCAAACCCCATATTGGGCTCCATGCTGGGTGTGGAAACTACTTAAAAAGATAATAATAATAATAATATATATATAATACAGTATATATTATTGATACACCTTATCAGATTGGTGATTTGCAAATTTTTCCAGTTCTGTGGATTGTCTTCTCTCTCTCTTTTTTTTTTTTTTTTTTTGTGGGCAGCAAAGCAAAGTTTATTGAGTGAGAGCAAAGTGATAGTACAAAGCTCCCAAGGAGGGAGAGGTCCTGGAGAGACTGCCAGCAGAGTGTCCACCTCTAGGGGTTTTTATGGGCTCGTTGACAGACTGTTTTATTTTTTTAAGATTTTATTTATTTATTTGACAGAGAGAAATCACAAGTAGGCAGAGAGGCAGGCAGAGAGAGAGAGGGAAGCAGGCTCCCTGCTGAGCAGAGAGCCCGATGCGGGACTGGATCCCAGGACCCTGAGACCATGACCCGAGTGGAAGGCAGTGGCTTAACCCACTGAGCCACCCAGGTGCCCTGACAGGCTGTTTTAATCTGATTAACCCTCCCTGTGCCTGTCATCTAATCAGGTTTTTGTAATCTATCATGTAAGAAAGGGTGGAGGGCTCCTTCCCAGGTGGTGCAAAAAAAGGAAAACCACCTTTGTTGGGAAGGGGGCGGGGGGTTGGCTTATCCCTGCTTGCCTGCCTTCCAGTTATTTTTCATCATTCCCTTCTCTAAAGAGGTAACCCTAACTGCTGTTAGGGAAAAAGGGCGACAGCCAATGGTAGCTGGTCAGGGGCTTTGGATGGGGTGGCAGTCAGGGTTCCTCTTGTCCAATATATCAAGGGGTCCCCTGTAGATGTCTCATTTGGTCCATGCAAGGTCCATCTGAACCACCACCATTTGGAGTTTGATGACCTTTACTGGTTAGTTGTCCTTAACGATGACCGATATCCTGGACGAGCCCCCAAAACATTGCAGGATTTTTTTCTCCATTGACGCCCATGGTTCTTGATCACGCCACTTCAAAGAATGAAGACGGAGACCGACACAGTGGTGGGCAGCAAAGCAAGGTTTATTGAACAACAGCAAAGTTGTTGTGCCCGAGTTTTCGCATCCAAGAGACCACCAAGGAGCCAAGCACCGATGCAATCACACGAGGGTTTATTCGACAAGCTTAAGCTTGGGCCCAAGTATAACTGACACAGCGGAGTAGGGACTTGGACCCCAAGGTGACATGCTTAAGCTTGGGCCCAAGTATACTTGATGCAGTGGAGTAGGGACTTGGACCCCGAGCTTAGTTAAGGCAGGGGTATTTATGGTTCCTGTTACTAAAGCAGGGTGGGGCTTCCTGAAACCAAAACAGGGTGGGGGAAAGTTCAGCCCTTGGGCACAGGGGTCTGAGATGGCTGCGGGAGCTCAGATGGCTGTGCTTATGCTAAGGCTAAACCTGAGGTGGGATGGCCTTGATTTTCTCAGCCTCCACGTTTCCCCCTGAACAATTTTGACCCATAAATCTTTAAGGTTGTTGAAGGTAGAAGGTCTCATCTTCTGTAATTTCTTCCTACTGAGTAGGGGTGTAGAGTTGTCCCTACCTACTCAGGTCAACACTGATCAGTTGGGGGATGTGTAGGGGAGTTATGAAAGACAGAGGCAGCTGAGTCAGGGGTCTAAATCAACCATTAAAGGAGAGAGGGACTGTTTAAAGTGCTAACCTGAGTAGGTCAGAACCCAAGAAATATTTTGTGATAATCTGGAACATCAAGATGGCTGCACTTATGTCAGGGCTAGACTCGAGATGGGTACAGCCTTGTTTTTCTTGGCCTCCACAAAGTGATAGTACAAAGTTCCCAAGGAGGAAGGGGACCCAGAGGGGTTGCCCCATTTTCTTTTTTTTATACAGTTCTACACTCACATTTATCTAATACAATGGAAATACAAAGGAAAAAGCTAACTTGTCTCAATAAACAAGGCACAGAGCTTGCTTTGTTCCCAACCTTTTAAGCCTTTCATATTTTACTCTAAAAACTACTGTTTTCCAGTAACATTTATGTTTCACAGTGTTTCCACATCAAAACTGATGGCAAAGTTACATGTCTCAAGGGAAATTTTTCTTTTCATTTTCTTGATTGTATCCTTTGAAGTACAGAATGTTTTCAGTTTTGATGAAGTCCAATTTATCTATTTGTAATTCTACTCCTGTGCTTTTGGTTGATGTGGTTATGAAATATAAGTGAAGTTCGATGGGGTGGAGTTCAGAGCAGAGCTCCAAGAAAGAATTCTTGAGATGTCTTTGGTGCAAAATGGTGGTTTTATTGCTTATAAAATGAGTAATTTATGTGAGGAGTTCTGGGGTAACAACGTGATGGTGAATAAGAAGTATTTTTCAAATGGCAAAACAAGTTGTACTCTTTTATTTTTATTTTTTACTTTTTTTTAAAGATTTTATTTATTTATTTGAGAGAGAGAGAGAGAGAGAGAGCATGAGAGGGGAGAAGGTCAGGGGGAGAAGCGGACTCCTGCGGAGCTGGGAACCTAATGTGGGACTTAATCCCGGAACTTTAGGATCATGACCTGAGCAGAAGGCAGTGGCCCAACCAACTGACCCACCCAGGTATCCCTGTTTTTTACTTTTTTAAAAGACTTTATTCATGAGAGAGAGAGAGAGAGCGCGCGCACGCGCGCGTGCAAGCAGGGGTAGAGGCAGTCAGAGGGAGAAGCAGGCTCCCTGCTGAGCAAGGAGCCCGGTGCAGGACTGGATCCCAGGACCCTGGGACCATGACCTGAGCTGAAGGTAGCCACTTAACCAAATGAGCCACCCAGGCAACCCAAGTTGTACTCTTTTAGGATAACTTTTTCTTATTTCATTTAGGATTCTTGCCCTTTTATGAGAGAAAGAATTATGCAGATTACCACTTACTCAAATATTTACTATCATATATTATTATTGTGGTTCCCATTTGGATGATTAACATTTCTATTAAATAATAGGCTATCACCTAAAAGCCTATTTTTCTAATTTCTAATTTGTTCACAGGAAAGTAAAAAGAAGAGAATTAAAATCATATGAAATTCTATCTCCTAAAGCTAACTCGGAGTTAAAATTTGTGGGGCACCTGCCAGGTTCAGCAGATAGAGCATATGACTCTTGATCTCGGTCTTTTAAAAAAATTTTTTTACTTTAATTTTTTAAAAAGATTTTATTTATTTATTTGACAGACAGAGATCGTAAGTAGGCAGGGGCAGGCAGAGAGAGAGAGGCAGGCTCCCTGCTGAGCAGAAAGCCTGATGTGGGGCTCTATCCCAGGACCCTGAGATCATGACCTGAGCCGAAGGCAGAGGCTTTAACCCACTGAGCCACCCAGGCACCCTTATTTTTATTATTTTTTAAAAGATTTTATTTATTTGACAGAGGGAGATAGAATACAAGCAGGGGAAGGGGTAGAAGGAGAAGCAGGCTCCCCACTAAGCAGGGAGTCTGACCTAGGACTTGATCCCAGGACCCTGGGATCATGACCTGAGCCAAAGGCAGAGGTTTAACAACTGAGCCACCCAGGTGCCCTTTTAAAATTTTTTAAAAAAGATTTTTATTTATTTGAGAGAGAGAGGGAGGGAAGGGAGAAAGCACCAGCCAGGGTAGCAGCAGAGGGAGAAGTGGTTCCCGGCTGATCAGGGAACTCAACTCAGGGCTGGATTCCAGGCTCCATCCCAGGACCCTGGAATCACAACTGGGGCTGAAGGCAGACGCTCAACCTACTGAGCCATCCACGTGACCCTGATTTTTGGGTCTTGAGTTCAAGCCCCATGTTGGGTGTAGAGCTTACATGAAAAAATAAAAAGATAAAATGTTTTAATAGAAAAGTAGTTACTATATTTTAAGTGAAAATAGAATTTCTATATATGTTTAGTTCGTTCCCATTTTGTAAATAAAATTATACAGGTATTTGCTTGGAAGTAAATCTGGAAGGTAAGCAAAAATTAATAGTGGTTACCTTTGGAGGGAAATTTTTGTCCCATTTGATATCTAGAATAAACATATACTATAAACAACAGGAAAATATCTTCTAGCCTTTTCTATGCATATTTAAAAATAAACATTTTACAAAATCACAATTGTACTTTTTTTTTTTTTTTAAGATTTTACTTATTTTACAGAGAGTGAGAGAGAATGCACAAGCAGGGGAGTGGCAGGCAGAGGGAGAGGCGGGGTCCTCAATGAGCAAGGAGCCCAGTGCAGGACTTGATCCTAGGACCCTGGGACCATGACCTGAGCTGAAGGCAGACACCTGACTGAGCCACCCAAGGGTCCCTGTACTAAGTAACATTTTATGTCATGTTATTATCCTGCCTTTTTAAAAATCGGGCTCTCTGCTCCGTGGGGGGCTGCTTCCTCCTCTCTCTCTGCCTAGTTGTGATTTCTCTCTGTCAAAAAAAAAAACAACAACTTTAAAACACTTTAAAAAAACTTCACATAGTACCATGTTGTTGAATATTCTTTAAAAAGATTATTTGTATTGCTGGAATTATAATTCATGCATCAGAGTCATCTTATTTAGCTATTACTCTTATCACTGAATGCCTAGGTTATCATTTTTCATCACTAAAAAAATGCTATAATTAACATTTTAATAAATAAACTATTGGCTACATCTCTGCTTATTTCCATAAGTGAGGTTCCTAAAATAAGGACTATGGGGTCAAAAGAGAAGACTATTTTAGTTAAGTCTTACTGACTGAATTCCTTTGAAGAAGTAGTAATACTGAGTTGTTTATTCCTTTCAGCTTCAATTCTGCCAGTGTATTTAATTGCCTACTTCTATATTTTCTATGGAAGTAGCAAGGAAAAAGGGTGAAAAAGTTGGGATGCCCATTGCACTAGTAGGCAGAGATCTAGATTCTTTAGGTCCCAGATGTCCAGAAGCTTTATTTGTCTTATCTTCAAGATAAGGGAGGGATTTCAGGGGTGCCTGGGTGGCTCAGTGGGTTAAGTCCCTGCCTTCCGCTCAGGTCATGATCTCAGGATCCTGGGATTGAGCCCCACATCAGGCTCTCTGCTTGGCGGGGAGCCTGCTCCCCCCTCCCCCCCCCCCCCCCGCCTGCCTCTCTGTCTACTTGTGATCTCTCTCTCTCTGTCAAATAAAATAAAATAAAATCTTTTTTTTTTTAAAATAAAATCTTTAAAAAAAAAAAAAGGGATTTCACAGCCCTAAAATTCTCTAGTTCGCCTCAGGCTACCAGGAGAAATGTGCACTGTCAGAAAAGCAGCAAATGAAGATACCCCAGTGAAGCTATGTTTTCGTGGTCCCTTACGAAGAAAGAGATATGTTTTTCTTTTTCTTTTTTTTTTTAAAAGATTTGATTTTTAATTAATCTCTATACCCAACGTGAGGCTTAAACCCACAACCCCAAGATCAAGATGCATGCTTCAAGGACTCAGCCAGCCAGCCCTCCCCAAGATATGTTTGTTCATAAGTTAAATAAAGTCTTTAAAAACACTGTTAAGCAGATATTATTATGTCTGTCTTATAGCTCAGGGATCTGAGGCCCAGAGAATTTGAGTAACTTGCCCAAGATCACTCAAGTAAGGGGCAGAGGTTGAAATGAAACCAGTTTTGTGTGGCTCCAAAGTCTGTGTTGTTGACAGTTTACAATATTTGGAAGTTGGACAGAAATTGTTTATTTATGGGACTGATATCATTGACTACACACACATTCGCAAGTTCTACACTGATCTTTCTCTCCCAAGAATTTTTATTCATACACATATATAAAGTTTATTTTTTTCATAATCTCTGCACTCAACGTGGGAATCAAACTCATGACCCCAAGATTAAGAGTTGCATGCTCCTCCAACTGTGCCAGCCAGGTGCCCCAAGAATTTTTATTTCAAAGGGCTTAAAAGGTGAAGCATTATTAGCACATTAATTCTAATACCAGAAAAACAGTATAAACTGAACCACTGGGAACGTGGTTTTATAATTTTACGAAAAAATAAGCCCGGATGAATATCAACTTTAGAAGCTAAAGGAATTCTCTCAAAAATGCCTGAAACTATTATGGCAACTTTTTTTCTGCCTGAAGTCTATATTGGCCAGTCCTTTACTTTCCTAAGTTTCTCTCCTCAGATATTTGAAAAGACACCTTATGAAACTGAAAGCATGTAGAAGTGCAATATTTTAAACAGTTTTTACTTGGTTAAATGTTTCCTGAGAATCTCTGTCTTTCCCAGCCTTCTTGTTATTTTTCTTGGTCTCTCTCTTTTTTTTTTTTCACGTTAACACTTTGCAAAGCCTTGTAGAGCCACCTCGAGACGCGGATTTCTATCACCCAAAACAAAAAAATTCTAAGATCATTTCTTGTATCTCCACTAATATGCTTCCAGTTTCAGCATCCTTTGGTGAATTCATCTTTCTAGTTTCTGCAACATGAAGCTACATTAATTTTAAGTGACAATAGGATAACCAGACCTGCAGGAACCATACATTTGCCAGACAATGCATATTTAACCCCTTCACATTTTCAAGGGTTGTAAAATTCAGCTGTTTTTATAGAAATCAAACAAACTATCCATTATGTCTTTAGTATTTTTGTTTTTCTATTTTATTGAGTTGGTTGTTTTGCTATTTATTCCTGCATTTTTGGATTTTATTTACTTATTTGATAGAGACACAGTGAGAGAGAACACAAGCAGCAGGAGTAGGAGAGGGAGGCTTCCCGCTGAACAGGGAGCTGGGACTCTATCCCAGGACAGTGGGACCATGACCTGAGCACAAGGCTGAGGCTTAACAACTGAGCCATTCAGGCGCCCCATTCCTGCAGCTTTCACTGAATTCCCACTCAGCTCCAAAGAGAGCAGGGGCTACACATGTCTTATTCACCATTAGATCCCTATCACCCAGCACATAGCAGATGCACAATAAATATTTGTCTCTCCTGGGGTTTATTGAGATGTAACATATAATGATAAATATTTGTTGAATGAATAAAGTTATGTGTTCTTTCCCTATGGATTGGAAATGACACTTTAAAAAAAAAATCATATTTTAAATGTAGTATTTCTTTGCTAAGCTTGGACATGACTTTCCACAAAACTGCCTCATAGTTGGCAACACAAATCAAGGCGCTGTAGAAAACAGGGAATGGGGGAGAGAAAAAAAGGCGATAAATTTTTGCTTTGGGCATGTTCTAAAGTAAGCCAGATTCACTGGCTTAAAAGATTTTCTCTAGCAGGAAAGCTTTTTTTTCTGAATTACCTTTTTCTTTTTTTCTGAAGATATCACTGCAACATTATCTATTTCTACTGAGTTACAATCTCCTGCAAATGGTATGTTAACGCCGTACCTTACTGGACTTGAAATATAATTAGTTCTGTTTTTTCATCTTTCACAATTCATTTTCTGAATCCATTTTGGGAAATAAATCCATACAGATCTACTCCAAATTGTTCCATTTAATGGAATATTTAGGACATATGGCCAGATCTATATGATGCAAGAAATAGTTTTTTCCTGGTCAATTAGAAGGCAAATATATCATGATTAATATGACTGAAATACCATTCTTAGTTATTAGTTCAGGCTACAACAGCCATAACTTGTGCTATAACTTTGTGCCTTCTCATTGATCCAAAAGTGTGTCCTTCACATCTTTTTTAAAACCATGTCCAGTTTTTTGTTTCCTTTCATGTTCAGCAGCTTCTGTTCTCTCTAGTTACAGACAATGAAACAAATGGACAGTTTAATATTTGTCTTAACCTCAAGGTCACATATGGGATTCAGAGATTCAAAGCCAAAAATGCTACATTCAGATACATTACTTCAGGAGGGAGTGAAGAGAACACAGATAGTAGTAAGTGGCAAAATACTGTATCAAGAAATGTTGAAAATCACTACAGTTTTTGTGTGGGCTTGGCTGACACTTTTTAAACTGGACCACTGTTTCCTTGATTATATTTTTGATGTTTCTCTCTTCTTGCTGGTCTCAGAAAATTTTATCAGAGCCTCAGGGACAGGACCTAAATAAATTTTATGTGGTATAATAGAGGGACACAATTTGAGGCCCAGATGTTGCTGGGTGGTCCCCCCCCCCTTATTTGTTTGGTATGAGAAACGCCCGTGTATTTCCAGCTGTTTCCCTTAACTTTATGCAACCTTACCAGGATTTTTATCAGTCTTTTCTCTGAGCGCCAAAAGATCCAAAGCAGCAAATGACATAGCCTAAATAAACATAATCTTATATCGAGAGCTACGCGGAGTCTCACTCCGTTCTTACAGCAATGCTGATTCGGGGCATTCTGCTCTCACAGGCTGAGTCCTTTCTGAAGAAACAGTGATTTTGTCCCCCATTCTATTGCGAAGGACGGAATCTGGGAGGGCAAAGGCACGCCAGCATTTCAAGAATGCGCACCTAAATCCCCAGAGGCTCAAGCTCGTTTCACTGGCAATTCCATTAAGGGCGCGCTGCCCTTTTCCGAAGATCTAAATCACCTGTTCAAGGTCGCACATCCACTAGTTACCGCATGCAATTAGCAACGTCGGGCAGGGCTGCTGGGTCCACGGCCGCTTGGCTCTCGGAGACACACCGGGCCCACCGGGGGCCCCCCGCAATCTGCGCAATCGCGGGGAGAACGCGCCCTCTCGCGACCGAGTTCCCGCCGCAGCCGGGGCTAGAACAAACGCCCTCCCCGGCTGAGCGAAACCCGCGGCGGCGGCGGGGACTGGGGCACCGGAAGGAGGCGGTGCCGGGGCGGCCCGAGGATGTGCGTGCGGGCGGATGGGGGCGGGGCGCGCCTATATAAGCCCCGTGCGGCGGAAAGGGCGGGCCTGGGCGAGAGCGGCTGAGTCGGCGGAGCGCTTGGCGCCGCAGACGCCGCCTGCGAGGACAGGGAGGGGAGAGGGAGGAGGCGGGAGGAGGAGACGCAAGTGCGGGGTGGCGCCGGTCCACCTCCGCAGCTCTCCTGGCTCCCGCCGGCTTTCGAAGGCGGGCCCGGGCTGCGGCAGCGGCAGCGGCCTCGGCGGCCTGCGGAGGTGAAGCCGAGCTGCGGTTGCCTGGGTCGACTCGGCGTGGGGAGGCGGCACCCCGCCCCCTCCCCGGCCAGGGTGGGCAGAGCTGGGTGGCCGCGCCGGCGGTGAGGTGGAAGGGCGGCTCGGCATCCTCGGGGCGGGGCCGTCGAGGGCAGGTGGCCAGTGCGTTTTCTTCCAGGTCGACCTTCCCAGAGGCACCTGCAGAAGGGGCCCCAGCCTGGTGCCTCGGCGTCCGGAAGGCTGAGGGAAGGGCGGGGGTCGGTGCCCTCGGGGCGCTGAAGTGTCGCCCCGTAGAGGCGACTGTCATGCCGGCCCCTGCGGGGACTGAGGACCAGCGCTGGCCTGCATGGGGGCCTATTATGCCCTTGCTTTGAGGGTGCTCCGGAAGGGGATGCGCGAGGGTGGGGGGAGTGTGAGGACCACTGACCAGGGCGGTGTAAGGCTCGCGAGGAGGAGCCTTTAAACTGGTATGGTGTGAATGGTTATGGTTTAGTCCAAACGGAACAGAAAACCAACCCGGGGCCCTTGCAAGTACCTCGCTACAAATGTCCAGTGGTGACGGATTTGCCTTGTAGGCCCCAGAGCAAGTGAAGGGAAGTTAGGGGTCTTGTTCAAGAAGCCACTCATGAGTTAGTGAATGAGACTTTAAAAGAATTGTGTGTTCGGGAGTTTCTCTTAAATGGCGTTCTGATTGGGTTTAGGGCTAGTGGTGAGGGATAATGTAAAGAGATTTGAAAGGCTGCCTTAGGGTTCTAATGGGGAAAACTTATTTTTTGTGTGTCATCATTTGACCATAGAGATTATTCAGAATGTGGATTGCCCTTACGAGAAAAGAGGAGCTCTGAAGCCATTGCTTGATTAGCAGTTCTCCCTCTGTGGAATGTTGAATTTCTGGAAACATCCTCTGTATTGTAGATTTTGCCTACGTAAAGGTGCTAGTGCTTGGCCTAATCGCCTGAAAAGTAGTGAAATGGAGGCCAGTACCTAACGTGTAACTGGGTTTTGAGCTCACTTCTATAGAAAAGAATTTTGAGGGATTGGGTCTAGACTTCACAGGGAAGTTAAAGCTTCTGTGTATTCCTCTACTCTGAATTTACTTTTATATCTGACTTTTTCCCTCCTTTCTTCAGCTTCATCTGTTTCAATGGTGCAACTCTCTTCATCTCCTTTTGGTTATCAGTCACCTTCAGGACGTTCAGAGGAGGGAAGAGAGGGGAATATGAAGTCAGCCAAGCCTCAAGTAAACCACAGTCAGCATGGGGAAAACCAGCGGGCCATGAGCCCCTTGCAGTCTGCTCTCAGTTCTGCTGCCTCTCCTTCCCAAGCATATGAGACATATATTGATAATGGACTCATATGCCTTAAACACAAAATTAGAAACATCGAGAAAAAGAAGGTAACTTTCTCCACCTCCCATCCCCGTATATGTACCATCTTTAATAAGGGTCAGGGAGCTGACGTTTTTGCTTTCTGTCAGAGCTCAGAGATATTCTTTCATAAAAGATGTAACTAACCTTGGGGTTTAGCTGGCTGAAAACATAAAAGCAGGTTAAATATTAGGTATATTAAACATTTTCTGTTTGATTTTTCAACATAACTAAATACAGATATTCATAGCAAAATTATGATGTATGCTGCTGTTGAAATATTTGAAGAGCTAGCAACTTGATATCAGATTAATTCTTTGAGTGTAGTATTAATGTTTTTTTTCATAGATAAGTAATAGCCTGATTTTTTTTTTTTTTTTTAAAGCTTGTTTTCCCTGTGACTTTCTGCAGCAGTTGATATTGCAGTATAGCTGCTGCAGTCTTTGGAAGCTTCAGCGATGGTAGCGCCAGAAAATGTTTTAGCGCTAGTTTTTGTGTTGCTAGGTGATCCTTCAAGATTGGTAGGTGAAACATTGTAGAAAGCCTTATAAAGAGACTCCTTGTAATCAGTCTAACGTTACAGCAAATGCTGATGTAAAGAATCCAACTCATCGCTTGTTTCCTGAGTCATGTAGCCTGTGAAACAGTACTGCACGTTACTTTGTTGTGTCATGATTCTCTTTTGCTTATGGTAGTTAGGTGAGTGAGTGACTATCTGGACCTGGGAACTCTTACATATTTTTATTCTATGACCCAGTTCAACCTTAGGAAAGTTGCTTTAATGGAATGTGAAGAGATTAAGTCTAGTTGACTGTTTGTTTTCCTTCCCCCACCCCAAAGTAGTGAAGATAGTGAAGAAGGCCAATTACTAATAGTTTCTCTGTAGCCCTTGCTCTCACCAGTTGTCTTTTGAATTCATGCAGTTACGCAGTTGATTGCAAGTGTGATAAGGTGAGCTTGTATGGGTCAGCACAAATTCCCTGCCACTATGGGAAACTAGTCAAAACAGGATCTATTCAAAGCAGGATGTGTTGATGGAGACTCATTAATACCTTCCTCCCCAGGCAGAGAAACTACATGAATACTAATTCCTACTCTCTAGCTTAACTATAGTACTTCTTATTAAGTTTGAATACTTATCTGGTCAGTACTAATGCTTTCATTTCAAGCTTCTGGGAAAGTACTTTAAAGCTGTAAAGCCAGTATGGGAAGAGCCTAAATATTGCTTTTAAAATACCATAAGTGGGTCCTGTCATTATTATGGGACAATAAATGCCATTTGTCGTGTACTGAAATAAATTTAATACGAAAAAGAGCTTTGAGTTAAGGCTATTATAATGCTAGAGAAAATATCTTTTACATTTCTATACTCCATTAAGAAGTTTGCTATTGGAGGGGCGTCTGGGTGGTGGTGCAGTGGGTTAAAGCCTCTGCCTTGGGCTCAGGTCATGATCCCAGAGTCCTGGGATTGAGCCTTGCTTGCATTGGGCTCTCTGCTCAGCGGGGAGCCTGCTTCCCTACCCCCCTCTCTGCCTCCTTGTGATCTCTGTCAAGTAAGTAAATAAAATCTTAAAAAAAAAAAAAGTTTGCTATTAGACAAATGCCACATAATTCAACAAGTAACTAAAACTTCAAGCATGAGGTTGGAACAGAATTTCTCAGCCTAAATGCCATCGACATTTTGTGCCAGATAATTTTGTTGGTTGGGGGAGGGGCTATCCTCTGGATTGTAGGATGATTAGCAGCATTCCTGGCTTCTGCCCACAAGATGCCAGTAGCACTCTCCACCTCCTTTCCATCCTACAAGTAGTCAGGACCAAAAATAATGTCTAGAAATTTCTGTAGATCCCTTGCCTTACATACAGTAAACTATATTCTTACAGATTAATAGCTTACTTCAAGAACTTTGTTTTCATAAGAAGCAGACTGTTATTTCATTCTTCAGAGTTTTATATCAGACTATAATAGATAACAAGTTTCTCTTTTGTAGCTCAAACTGGAAGACTATAAGGATCGCCTGAAAAATGGGGAGCAACTTAATCCAGACCAGTTGGTAAGTGGTTTATGATCCTTCAGTCACACTTGCTGGTTTTGTTTTTTGTTTTTGTTTTTTTTCTTAGTAAAACTTTAAATGGGTTTGGTGAGACCAAATATTTGATAAGACCAGTGAAGAAAATAAACTGGATTTTTCAAAAAGACTGTCTTTATGAGATCTTACAGACTTCTTTTGCACTAGCAGATTGTATGAATGGGGGTGTGGGTTGTTAATTTAAGAGTGAAAATGTAGACCATCACTAAGAATTAGCCTATGGATTTAAACTTTTGCTGGTGTGGACTGAAGGAGAAGTTGGTGGGAAGACTAATTTTCCACTGTTTACTGATTTATTCTAAAGTGGTCATCTTTCTGCTGTAAAATGTCAAAGAATATTTATTCTAGCTTGCATAGGTTTTCTCCTTTTGCTTCCCGTTAAGCCCTTTTGTGTTTTCTCCCTACTTTTATAGATTGCCATGCCACCTTCAGGAGGCATATTTATCCTGATACCTGGACTTTTTCTTTTTTAAACTTTACTATAAAATATTTGCAGCTTTTAAAAATATTGTTTATGGTATACCTGGTAACTGCAAGTTTATCTAATGTTATGAAAGTTTGTGCAATATGGAATTTTAAAAAAGTGTTTAACTGAGGTTTGCCTGGTCATATCTCTTGGCTAAGAAGGGACAAAATTAAGTTACTTGATCTAGTCTGTAGATCTGTTGTCTTTATCTTTTTTAATTAAAATTGTTGGTTGTGTATCACGGATACTGGCATTGAAGGTCTTTTCCCTTGCCAGCTTGACTCCTCTTCACTGGCCTAGAATTTTTGTAATGTAGTAAATTATAATTTCGCTGAGGCACAGATTTGAATTGTGTGAGCTCCGAGAATGATGTGCTCACATAGCTGGTGAGAGGACTTAGCTGGACATCCAACATTTCACATAGCTTTTTTTTTTTTTTTTTTAAATATTTTATTTATTTATTTGACAGAGATCACAAGTAGACAGAGAGAGAGAGAGGGAAGCAGGCTCCCTGTGAGCAGAGAGCCCGATGCGGGACTCGATCCCAGGACCCTGAGATCATGACCTGAGCCGAAGGCAGTGGCTTAACCCACTGAGCCACCCAGGCGCCCTCACATAGCTTTGTTTTTAAGTAGTCATGGTGTGTTCAATAATTTTTAAAGTGATAATACTCTTCTTTGTGTTAGATAGTATGTGATTTTTGGGAAATAGAGGGTTAGGGAAGTAGGTGGTTCTCTTGGTAGCTCTTTATGTCAAGAATAAGCTATATTTCTGATGTACAGCCAGGCAAACTCTGATCTCAGTCTTTTATTACTGTCTTCATAGCTACATGTTGCTTCTCTAGTAGTCACTTTGGTTTTTTTATAGTACTTTTTTTTTTAAAGATTATTTATTTATTTGACAGAGATCACAAGTAGGCAGAGAGGCAGGCAGAGAGAGTGAGAGGGAAGCAGGCTCTCTGCCGAGCAGAGAGCCCGATGTGGGACTCGATCCCAGGACCCTGAGATCATGACCTGAGCCGAAAGCAGCGGCTTAAACCACTGAGCCACCCAGGCGCCCCCCTCACAGGTTTTTCTATCTCTGCTCTTTCTCCAAGTCTGTTTTCAACATGGTAACTTCAGTAATCCTATTCAGATGCAAGTCAGTTGGACATTCCTCTGTTCAGGTCGCCATTGGTTCCCATCATGGTGGCAAAATGTCCTTACTGTGGCCAACAAAGTCCTATGAAAGATGCTCCCTATTTCCTTTCACGTCTTTATTGTCTTTCTTGTGCTTCCATCCCTTATTAACTTCATTCCAGCTACACTGGCCTTCTTACTGTTCCTCAAACATCCAGGCACGCTTTTGCTTCAGGGCTTTTGCACATGCTGTTCCTAGTGCCTGGGGTGCTTTTCCCCCAGATGTCTAAATGGCTCAGTTTTCACCTCCTTCACCTTTTTATTTGAAGGTCATCTCAGTAAGGCTTGCCCTGACAACACAATACCTCCATTCCCCTATTCATAGTCATTAGCGCTTTGTTTTTCTAAGATTATTTATTTGAGAGAGAGAAAATGAGCGTTAGAGTGGGGGGAGGGACGGAGGGAAAGGGGGAAGAGAGACTCAAGCAGACCCTGCACTGAGTGTAGAGCCTATTCGGGGCTCCATCCCATGACCTTGAGATCATGACCTGACTCAAAATCAGGAGTCAGATGCTTACCTGACTGAGCCACCCAGGCGCTCTGCCTTGCTTCTCTGACCAACTGTGAAGTTTATTTTGTTTCTCTTTCTCTGAAAATATAGGTCATTTAACGTAGAGATTCTGTCTGTTGTTGTTTTCCTAGTACTTAGGATAGTTTAGAGCGTGAAGTAGACATGTAAAATACTTATTACGTCTAGATTTACTAAATATAAAATGATTGAATGTTAGGTTTTTAGATATAATTAAGCATATAGTTTACAGTACTTTTGAGAACTAATATCTCATACAAGTAATGTATATTTGAGGTAGAAATTTAGAAAATGTGGATAAATGGGAAGAAGACAAATTTGTAATCTGACTCCTCAGAAAACTACCATTAGTAGTGTAGTATTTAATTAAAAAGTTCTAAGTTTTTGTTTCATTTTGGTTTTTTTTTGTGTGTGAGTAAAGTGATAGAAGTTTATTAAGTGAAGATAGAGAAAAAGCTCTAAGTGAGAGGTGTCCCAACAGGGTTGCCAAATGTGTGCCTTTAGGGTTGGTCTTGTATATGGGAAGCTAACCTAGGAACTTAAAGCCTTTTAACATCTCTATTGGTAACACCTTGAATGGCTTACTTCCTTTTTAGGGGTTGATTGTTCTTTGTTGGTGACAGGTGATTATCATAAAGACACCCACCCACACGCCTAGGGTAGGGTGATCAGATTTGTCCCTTTACATCTGGTTTCTCCACACCTCCATATTTTGGGGTTTCAGTGAGCCTGATCACATAGCCCCCTCTGTATCTCTCCCTACGTAGCCTCACCTGTCCCTCGCTGATCCTCTCCCTAAATAGTAAACTTCACTGTGTGTTAGGGAATGGGACCATGACCCCTCTGGCTGCTTCCCACTGAAATGGGACAGTGAGCTGTGTGGCAGTTAGAACATATCTAGGGGCCGGTCCAGGAGCTTGTGGTTTGGCTCCAGGGTTTCACAAGGGGCAGCAAACGGTATATGCATCAGCACGTGCAAAA
This sequence comes from Meles meles, assembly GCF_922984935.1. NCBI lineage: Eukaryota > Metazoa > Chordata > Mammalia > Carnivora > Mustelidae > Meles > Meles meles. The sequence goes on from NC_060072.1 coordinate 64,954,305, forward strand.
GGATGAACATAAAGTAGTGGGCTCAGAGTTACGATCACATCCCTTAGATAAGATTCCCAATTCCATCAAATAGATCAGTGAATATCTTGATCTTATTTAATTAATCACAAATTCCTTTATTAACTAAGTTTTAAAGTTGGTAATAATTCACATAGTTCAGAAATTAGGAAATATTTTTTATCTTTTTTTTTGAAGATTCTATTTACTTGTGAGTGTATGTGCAAGCATGAGTAGGGGGGAAGGGCTGAGGGAGAAGCAGATTCACCACTGAGCACAGAGCCAGATGTGGGACTTGATCCTGGGCCTCCAGGATCATGATCTGAGCTGAAGGCGGTTACTTAACTGACTGAGCCACCCAGGCATCCCTTGTTACTGTGTATTGTTATAATTGTCCTATTTTATTGTTAATTTTTACTGTGCCTGATTTATAAATAAACTTCATTGTAGGAATGTATGTATAGGGAAAGAAAAAGTATATGTGAGGTTCAATACTGGAGGGCCTGGGTGGCTCATTGGGCTCTCTGCTCAGCGGGGAGCCTGCTGCCCACCCCCCCATCCCCCGCCTGCCTCTCTGCCTACTTCTGATCTCTCTGTCAAATAAATAAATAAAATAAAAAATGTATATAAGGTTCAATACTGTCTGCTTTCAGGCATCTGTTGGGGTCTTGGAACACATCCCCAGTGGATAAGGGGGAACTGTTGTAATGATTCCTAGTAGATTATGTATCTGTCCAGACTTTGTCTCTATAAGCAGGCAGATGTTCTTTTCCTTGCCTCCTTCTCTTCCTACATTTTCTGTACAATTTAGCTTAGCGATAGATGCTTTTGGGGACTTTATTCTTGCCCTTTCCTTTTTTTTTTAAGACTATTTTTTGAGTGGTTGTGGGTTTATAGCAACCCTGAACAGAAAGTTAGAGTTATAGCCGCTGATCCCATATGTGCACTGTCTCCTCTGCCATCAGCATTCCTTACGAGAGTAGTAACGTATGTTGTAATTGAACGTACATTGACACATCTCAAGTCCATAGTTTACGTTAGGGTTTAGCTCATAGTTTTGTACATTCTGTGGTTTTTTGACAAATGTATAATGGCATGTATCCACCATTACAATATTATGTAAAATAGTTTCACTGCTCTAAAAGTCTGCCCTGCTCTGGCTGTTCATCCACTGTTTCCTTTTTTAATACCATGTCAGTGTTTCCATGATATGTTGTCTTTAAGGATTGAATTGTTCTTTGAAACTCTCTGAGCCTGGATCTTTTTCTGGGTGGGAGATTTTTGAAAATATTATCTATTTCTCTTTTTCTCTTTTTTGAAATTGATAAGCTTTTTTTCTTTTTTTTTTTGGAGTCAACTTCTCAAAACTTAACTTTGGAAATCACTTATTTCATCCAGTTTAAAAAATTTTTTTGAACAGTTTGGGGCAAAGTAATTTTTGGTATAAGTCTATATGTTACTTTCTGTTTATTTCTAGTTTTGTGTGGTTCTGTTTTAAGTTACCTAGTTTTTTGTTTTTTTTGTTTTTTTTAAGCTAGAGTCTGGGTTTAGGGGCGCCTGGGTGGCTCAGTGGGTTAAAGCCTCTGCCTTCGGCTCAGGTCATGGTCTCAGGGTCCTGGGATTGAGCCCCGCATGGGGCTCTCTGCTCTTCAGGGAGCCTGCTTCCTCCTCTCTCTCTGCCTGCCTCTCTGCCTACTTGTGATCTCTGTCTGTCAAATAAATAAATAAATAAATAAAAATAGAGTCTGGGTTTAGTTTTTCCTCTTCTACTCCTTTTATCTTTCTGCTTTTCTTTGGTTTATTTGCTTCATTTTCTAACTTTGAATTGAGTGCTTAATTCCTTTGTTTCCTTTTTTCCCCCATTGGCCTGCATTTAAGGCTGGGAATTTTCCTTCAAGCATTGCTTCAGCTATAAGTTGGATACTGTATTTTCAGTATTATAGGCTAGAAATTTGTAATTTCAATTTGTATTTCTTTAACCCAATGTATATTTTTATTATTGTAAATAAAGCTGTCTATGATCTGCATGGCTATTATAATGTTTTTTGATAGTAACTTAGAAGTAACCTGTCAAGACTAAAGCTAAAGACTAAAAAATTTCATTCAGATTTTTAGCATAAACCTAGATTTTTTCCTTTGAAACAGTGAGAAGATTGTGTTTTTAAGATTTTATTTATTTAAAGACCAGGAGAGGGAGCTGGCTTGGGCAGCAGCGCTTGAGCAGGGGGGAGGGGGCGGAAGCTGACCTCCTGCTGAGCAAGGAGCAGCCTGTGGGTTTCAATCCCCGACCATGGGATCAAAACCCAAAACCGGGGTGCCTGGGTGGCTCAGTGGGTTAAAGCCTCTGCCTTTGGCTCGGGTCATGATCCCAGCGTTCTGGGATCGAGCTCCGCGTCGCGTCCGGCTCCGGCTCTCTGCTCTGCGGGGAGCCTGCTTCCTCCTCTCTCTCTGCCTGCCTCTCTGCCTAGTTGTGATTTCTCTCTGTCAAATAAATAAAATATTAAAAAAAAAAACAAAAAAAAAACAAAAAACCTGAGCTGAAGGTCAGGGTTTAACTGAGCCACCCAGGCACCTAGTAAGAAGATCGTCTTTTTTTTTTTTTTTTTTTTTAGGATTTTATTTATTCATTTGACAGAGATCACAAGTAGACAGAGAGGTGGGGGTTGAGGGGTGGGGAGCAGGCTCCCCACGGAGCAGAGAGCCCCAGGACCCTGAGACCATGACCTGAGCCAAAGGCAGAGGCTTAACCCACTGAGCCACCCAGGTGCCCCTAGAAGATCGTCTTTTTTTTTCTTAATATTTTATTTATTTGACAGAGAGAGATCACAAGTAGGCAGAGAGGCAGGCAGAGAGAGAGGAGGAAGCAGGCTCACTGCGGAGCAGAGAGCCCAATGCGGGGCTCGATCCCAGGGTCCTGGGATCATGACCTGACCCGAAGGCAGAGGCTTTAACCCACTGAGCCACCCAGGTGCCCTGAGAAGATCATCTTAATGAGGTTTTTTAGAGTCCCACTTAACAACTTTAATGTCTGTTTTGATTCAGCCTGGGTTTGAAATGGAGAACTGAGATTCAAGTGAGTGAGTGAGCAAATAGCAAGGGGCACTTTCAGCTTCATTGAAGTTTTTATTTTTTATTTTTATTTTTTTTAAGGATTTTATTTATTTGACAGACAGAGATCACAAGTAGGCAGAGAGGCAGGCAGAGAGAGAGGAAGGGAAGCAGACTCCCTGCTGAGCAGAGAGCCTGATGTGGGGCTCGATCCCAGGACCCTGGGATCATGACCTGAGCTGAAGGCAGCAGAGGCTTTAAACTACTGAGCCACCCAGGCGCCCCGAAGTTTTTATTTTTAAAGAATTAGGATTTGGTACTCACCTCTAGTTGCTAAATTCTGACCCTGTGTTCTATTTACTGCATAATGCAAAACTCATTAAATAATATGGAATCTCTTCTGCTTTGTAGTCCCACAGCAACTGGCCTAGTCCAGGCACACCACCCAAATGTTATGTAGCCTTCCTAATTAATATTCTTGTCTTGAGACCTTCCTTTTCAGTTCACCAGTCCTATTCCCACTAGTGTCCTTTTCTTTTTTTGGTTTTGAAACCAAAGTCTCAGAATATAATTCTGTTCAAAATTTTTAAAATTCTGTTTAGAATCTTCAGCATATTTGAGGCTATAATCATGTTCTGAACTTCATTTTATTATTTCAACAATAATACATTAAGTATTTATGCTGGGAGGTTCTCTGCTTAATGTTAGGGTTATAACCTAAGGGGCAAATGTGATCCTTGTCTTCATGGATATAGTGTGCTGGAAAAGAGAGGAGGGGAATAAGTAAATACAAATGTGATGGATGTTAGGGTGAAGTACAGAGTGATAATGGATTATAATGAGGAATCTAACCTAGTTTGGAGAATTGAGGACAGCTTCCTTGAGAAAGAAGTGCTTTAGTTAAGACCTAAAAAATGAATAGGACTTAGCAAATTAAAATGGGAAAGGAGGAAGAGCAGGCTAGGCAGATGCCAGCATGTGTTGAGGGCCTGAGTAGGAAAAGAATGTTTTTACAAAGAGCCTTTCTAGGAACCTGGAAAGAAAGGCAGTATGGATAGAGTAATGTAGTTAGAGGGGGGAAATCACATGCACATCTTTGTTTGCCATTTAAAGACTTTGTGCTTTTTCTTAAGGTTATCAGAAATGATAGGGATAGGTTTTAAGCAGGACATGACTACAGATTTATAATTAAATAAAGAAAATAACTTTGTAGCATGAGTAATGGTTTAGAGATGGTAAGTGTGGGTATAAGGAGACCAGATAAAGGTTGACTATAGTCTGGGTCTGAGGCTATAGGTATCTTGCTGGTACCAAGGCAGCAGCAGAGGAGTTTGAGTAAAGTAGTTGGATTTGAGAGGTAGAATTAACATAACTTGGTGACAGGATGTGGGAGTAGAGGAAAGAGCCAAGAATGGTTTCCAGGTTTCTGGCTCGAACACTTGGATGGATGGCAAAAACCACTTGTTGGGCCTGGAAACACTGGGAGGCTAGGATAAAGAGCTCAATTTTGGATGGTTGATTTTAATGTGCCTGTGAAACATTAAGGGTTGATGTGTAGTATTTAAGATACAGGTCTGAAGCACAGAGGAATTTTTTTTTTTTTTTAGGATACTATTTATTTATGACAGACACAGTGAGAGAGGGAACTCAAGCAGGGGGAGTGGGAGAGGGAAAAGCAGGCTTCCCCGTGAGCAGGGCTGGATCCCCAGGACCCTGGGCTCATGACCTGAGCTGAAGGCAGGCGCTTAACAACTGAGCCACCAAGGTGCCCTGGAGTACAGAGTTTAGTCTGCAGATTTGTCATTTGTATGGCTGCTAATTAAAACCACGAGAAAAGATGAGACTGTCTTGGGTGAGAATATAGAAAGAAAAAGAGCCTAGGATTATTGATACTTGATGTTTGAATAATAAAGGCTAAAAATACTTCTAGTGAACTTACTAGAAGGCATCATTTTGAGTGATTTATAAATTATGAAATCATTTGTGTTGCCCAGCATCTCTCTGATGTAGGTCCAGTTTATTTCATAAATGCTAAAAACTGAGGTGAGAGAAAGTAATGGAAAAATTACTGGTAAATAGTTGGAGAAATGGGAGAAGAATGGAAGTGTAGTGTTATTAAAAACAGATGTTTGTAAAGCTAGAGGATACCTTCATCTTGAAGTCTTCTGAGAAGTAAACCAAAACAAGAGCTATAGAAGATCTGTGGGTTTGAAAGGTGGTATTGACATTGCTGATTTAGGCCAAGACAATTCTGGTAGAATGGTGGAAACAGAGTCCAGGTTGATTAGGGCTGATGAGGAAATGGACTGTGTAGACATTTTTGAAATTTTTCTGAGACTGGAAGGAGTTGGTTGTTGCCAAAGGGGCACTTTTTATTTTTCTAAGGGGCACTTTTTATTTTTCTAATTTAAGCTGGGGGAGACTTGAACTTTTTAAAATGCTGGTTTAAGCATCAGCTGAGAGGGAAAAACTCAAAGATTTTTAAACGGGAATCACAGAGTAAGATTTCTTATGAAAGCATAATTGAAAGGATCCAGGACACAGGTAGAAGGATATCTCCTCCAGTAAACAAAGAAAGGGAGGAAGAAGGGATGGATCCACATTGGATAATGGAAAGTTGAGGTAGTTCTATCTGATGCTGCTTTTCTTTCTTTTTTTTTTTTTTTAGAAGATTTTATTTATTTATTTGACAGACAGAGATCACAAGTAGGCAGAGAAGCAGGCAGAGAGAGAGGAGGAAGCAGGCTCCCTGCTGAGCAGAGAGCCCGATGCGGGGCTCGATCCTAGGACCCTGAGATCATGACCTGAGCTGAAGGCAGAAGCTTTAACCCACTGAGCCACCCAGGCGCCCCTGATGCTGCTTTTCTTGAATCAACGTTAATACCATTTGGGATAAATATTGCGGGGGGGCGGGGAGTGTATTCCATTCTGGTTTTAACATACCTCTGAGGGATGTATACTGATTGTGTTGTCTGTGCATTCTTGGCTCAGTAGTTGGAATGCTTCTTCATTGTTTTTATTATGAAACATGGTTCCAACAAAGTGCTGCATATAGGTTATATTGCACCATAAAGCAATCATCAGAATCCACCACTCCAGCAGTATGTTACCAGCACCACTGACGCTCCTTCCAGTCCTTTATCTTTGCTGTAGCCTGACTCTTAACTCCCCACCACCACTTCCTTGGTTTATTTATTTATTTATTTTTAAAGATTTTATTTATTTATTTGACAGAGAAAGATCACAAGTAGGCAGAGAGAGAGAGAGAAGCAGGCTCCCCGCTGAGCAAAGAGCCAGATTTGTGGCTAGATCCCAGGACTCTGAGATCATGACCTGAGCCAAAGGCAGAGGCTTCACCCACTGAGCCACCCAGGTGCCCCTCCTTGGTTTATTTTAATAGCACTTGTTTGTTACCCTGAATTCTGTCAGAATTGCTCTTTTCTATCTTTTATTTACTTATTTATTTTTTAAAGAGTTGATTTATTTGACAGAGAGACCGTGAGAGAGGGGACACGAGCAGGGGGAATGGGAGAGGGAGAAGTGGGCTTCCTGCTGAGTAAGGAGCCTGATGTGGGACTCGATCCCAGGACTTCAGGACATGACCTGAGCGGAAGGCAGACACCTAATGACTGAGCCACCCAGGCACCCTCTTGTATCTTTTTTTTTTTTTTTTAATACATTGATTAAGTTATTTATTTTTCTTTTTTTTTTTTAATATTTTATTTATTTATTTGACAGAGAGAGATCACAAGTAGGCAGAGAGGCAGGCAGAGAGAGTGAGAGGGAAGCAGGCTCCCCACTGAGCAGAGAGCCCGATGCGGGGCTCGATCCCAGGACCCTGAGATCATGACCTGAGCCGAAGGCAGAGGCTTTAACCCACTGAGTCACCCAGGCGCCCCAAATGTTTTCATTTCTTTTGGGTAGATAGCTATAAGTGGAATACTGTATTTATGAAGACTTAAAAAAATTTTTTTAAAGATTTTATTTATTTATTTGACAGAGACACTGCGAGAGAGAGAGAGAACACAAGTCGGGGAGGGGAGGGGGAGAAGCAGGCTTCCTGCTGAGCAGGGAGCCGGATGTGGAATTCAGTCCCAGGACCCTGGGACCATGACCTGAGCCGAAGGCAGACACTTAAGGCCACCCAGGCGCCCTTAAAATATATCTTTTATGTGGCTAGACAATTTCCCTGTCTTCTTCTGTTTCATATTACTGTTCTTCCATATAGATTTCAGTTAAAGTTCTATTAAAAAATCTACACTTTTTCTAATTACCAACTTTGTTCACCAGTGAAATCTTTTTTTGTTCATCTATGAAGTCTTAAAAAAACCCTTAAATTTACAATATTTCTGTTACAGTACTTAGTTTTGTCTGTTACAGGTAATTGTTTACAAATCTTTTCTACCATAGTGTAAATTTCTTTTTTTTTCCCTTGGGAAACTTGGAGAGAGAGGGAGAGTGCCTGCATTTGGCAATGGGTAGAGGAAGAGAATCATCAAGCAGATTCCCTGCTGAGCACGGAGTCCAACATGGGGCTTAATCCCATGACCCATGAGATCATGACCTGAGCCAAAACTGAGAGTTGGATGATCAACTGACTGAGCCACCCAGGCGCCTCACATTTTTTGAAGTTGCTTATTCATCTGTGTGATCCTCGATATGCTTCTTGTGTACTGTATTTGAATAGTGAATCAATATTGACAGGAATTCTGTTGGCTTAATTGCTCCTAAGAACAACAGGTCTCTGTGACTTTATATCTTATAGATAGGAACTCAGCATCAGCTCTGTTATTATAGCTCAGATTTCTAGTATAAAAATTGAATTTTTAGGGCACCTGGGTAGCTCAGTCAGTTAAGCCTCTGCCTTTGGTTCAGGTTGTGATCCCAGGGTCCTAGGGTCAAGCCCCATGTCAGGCTCTCTGCTCAGCAGGGAACCTGCTTCTCCCTGTCCCTCTGCATGTTCTACCTGCTTGTGCTTTCTCTCTCTGTGTCAAATAAATGGATAAAATCTTTTTAAAAATTGAATTTTTATATTTAATTTTTAGATTCTTTATTTGGAGGAGGTGAGGGGCAGAGAGGGAGAGAGAATCTCAAGCAGGGGCTCAGTCTGACAACCCTGAGGCTATGACCTGAGCCAAAACCAAGAGTTAGACACTTAACTGATGGAGCCACAAAGGCACCCCTAAAAACTGAATTTTTAAATTTAACTTAATATAACTTCTATTAAGTGCTCTATCTCCTTCCTGCTTTTTTGAGTATGTATAGTAAATGGCTGGTTCATAAAGTTTTAAGTCTTCTCTATTATTTTTATAGGAACACTTAGATTCTGACATATTGGTACTTAGAAGTTAACAGAATTGATGTTTTCTTATCCTATTTGGTAGGAAGCGGTAGAAAAATATGAAGAAGTACTACATAACTTAGAATTTGCCAAGGAACTTCAGAAAACCTTTTCTGGACTGAGCCAAGATGTGAGTATGTTTTCTTTGCTTTTTCAGAAACTACGTTATTGATCTTGAGGAAAATATTAGTGTCCAGTAATGATGTTCAGTTATCATCCATCTAATTCCTGCTGATATTTTATTGGGATTGACAATAGCTAATGAAGAATTACTGTTTCCAGATTTCTGGAATCTCAAGAAAACACAAATGGTATCTGAATATGAGATACCGTGAATAAAGTATTAGTTCTCTAAATGTGTATTCACTGTGCAGTGTTAATGGTAACCATTGGGAAGGTCATAAAAGCTATTTAATGAATACATATATAAACTAGATTTAATTAAATTTATTTTTTTTAGGCAGTCCTTTTTTATATTTATTTATTATTTTAAATTTTATTTATTTATTTGAGAGAGAGACAGAGTGAGAGAGCATGAGAGGAGAGGTCAGAGGGAGAAGCAGCCTCCCCATGGAGCTGGGAGCCTGATGTGGGACTCGATCCCAGGACTCCGGGATCATGACCTGAGCTGAAGGCAGTCGCTTAACCAACTGAGCCACCCAGGTGCCCAGTCCTTTTTTATTTTTATTCATTTATTTTTTTAGAAAGGTAAGAGGGAGAGGGAGGGGCAGAGGAAGAGAGATAATATAAACAGGCTTGAGATCATGACCTGAGCTGAAGTCAGGAGTTAAACACTTAGCCAACTGAGCCACCCAGTCAGTTCTATGGAAGAGATTTTAGAATATAGGTTTATAAATTTATGTAGCATAGGCTTATAAGTTTAGCATTATTTAACGTATTAGGAAACACAATTGGTAAACTCTTTCTTGAGACCATGATAGTTATTGCCAGGAAGATTTGTGATTGTTGTTAGAGTTGAGTCTCGTTTCACAGCTTGTTACATTCTTTGTGTTGGCAGTTGAAATTTTTATCTCTGACAGATTTAGTTAGTAATTAACATGAAGACTTAAGCATTCATTAATGAAGTATTCTTAGCTGCTTTAGAATTGTATTAAAAGGCCCTTTAGAGATCATGTTTTAACAATTAAGGAAATTTTTTTTTGTAAATGCATTTCTGGGGTGGGGAGCATACTTCCTAAGATAGTGTCTCACTTTTTGGATATTTTTTTCTTTTTCTCCCCTTCCCCCTCCCCCCGGATTTTATTTATTTTGAGAGAGAGACAGAGACAATACGAGCAGGGAGAGAAATAAGCGATTCCTGGAAGAGTGCAGAGCTTAATGCAGGGCTGGATTCCAGGACCCTGAGGTCATGACCTGAGCGGAAGTCAGATGCTTAACTGATGGAGCCACCTGGGTGCCCTTGGATATTTTCTTCTTGCGTGGTGAACTAAAATTCTCTTTTTTATCCTCTGGCATCGAAAAACCTCCAAAACCAAAAAAAGCTAACAATAATTTCTAGGCTGAAGACATCTACCATCTCAATCTTTGTAATATCCTTGCTTTCTCTGGATGTTTGGCTTAACTTTCAGAAGGTAGTGTGTAAATGTAAAGTAGCCAGATACAGAGCCATTACCTTCTGTTTTCTGGATAATTCTGTTAATGCAGGTTAAAGATTGGTGGCTTAGTTAAGAGCCTCTGACTTGATCACAGGGTGGTGAGTTCAAGCCCCACATTGAGGGAGGACCCTACTTTAAAAAAAAGTCTAATGGGCGCCTACATGGCTCATTTGGTTAAGTGACTGCCTTCAGCTAGGTCATGATCCTGGAGTCCTGGGATCCAGTCCCGCATCAGGCTGTCTGTTCGGCAGGGAGTCTGCTTCTCCCTTTGACCCTCCCATTCTCGTGCTCTCTCTCTCGATCTCATTCTCGCTCTCTCAAATAAAATCTTAAAAAAAAAGATTAAAAAATAAAAAATAAATTAAAAAAAGTTTAAGGCGATACTAGTTCTTTTTGCCAGCTATAGTGTATTTTAACTCAAGTCTACTCATTTATCATTTAATTTTAATACTTTCTGTGAATTCCACAGTTATTTAATATTTGTAGGCTATTTTAGATACTACTTTTAAATTAAGTTTTTTCTTATACATGTATGATTACCCCTCCCATGTTAGGTTTATTTAGTTTTGACCCACTTCACTATAAGTAAATATTTCATCTCTTTCCTCTGGTTGGATGTTTGGAAATTTACTTTTGTAATACTTAAAATTTTCTATTACCTCTCTTTACTTGAAGTTATTTGATAATTTTAGTTTTTTACTCAGGTGTTTATTTTTTCAAAGTATGGTGGTCTTTTAAGTTTTTAGATTTAAATTTTTTTAAAAACACTTCCCATGTACCGGGTACTTAATGTAAGTTCACTTGATTTTTACAGCAACCTAGGAAATAGATACATATATAGTGCCATTTTATAGATAAGAAATGTGATGCCCAGAACAAAAGGAAAAAAATCATATTGCCAGCTAATGGTAGAGTGAATATATTGCCCTATTTTTTGCTCCTAAGTACCGTGTTCTTTATACTAGGATATAGTATCTTTCTATATACATGTTCTTCCACTGCTCTTATCTAGAGGTAGTTAGCAGTTCACCAAATTTTATTGATAACCATTAGGTTATTTTTTTTTCTCATTTATACTGTGGGTTTCCTTTCACTTTAGGTGAGGTGTTAAAGTACATTGGAACATGCCTTAAAGCTGCTTGCCAGTTACCTTCCAGCACAGTAATTTTTGGACTTTCCTTTTACTAGAGTTTTTCTTTTGTCATATCTCTTTTTATGGGAGTCAGTTTTGCAGTGTATAACATTTTCTATCCCTTCAAACTAAATTTGAAAGCCTTTCTTTTCTTCCCAGCTGTATCTGTCTTCATGACATGAGCTCTGTCCCTTGGTGGAGATTTATTATTCTAAGAGGAATCAGAAGATAAATTTTATGATTCCATATGATTTGTTGATAGTGTTTACTTCATGTCATCTTCCTTCTTTACAAATCAGTCCTCAGATGAAAGAAGAGAAGAAAATGTAACCTGATTTCTTAGTTTCTATAGAAATAAGGAGAAATATACTGTTGTCCATAGTTTCCTGATTATGATGTAGGAAACAACATACTTTCTTGGCACTTGATTGATTCAATAAATATTTGAGGTCCTATCATCTGTCAGGCTCTCTGCTGGGCACTATTGATACATATTGGTAAACAACAAAGATAGAATCCCTGTCATCGCAGATCTGAAACCTAATGGAGATGCATCTAAATAAAAAGGTAACCATTTAATGTAATAGGTACTTTGATAGGGGAAATTCAGGGTATCCTGAGCCTGTAAGAACATTTACTCCAGCCTTGGGAATGGCTAAGAAGAGTTCTGAGGTAATCATAGGATATAAACGTGAAGATGCCCTCTGTGTCAGTTGCTTTTCCTTGTACCATCATGAAATTGTCCCAGAAGAATCCCACTGTCTTGAAGAACTAGAATTGCCACCTCTATTCTCTTTCCTCCTCTCAAGCAGAAATTGGGAATCCTGTAGTTGTGGTAAATGTTATTGGTGTAAGTCCATATTGAGGTCTTGGAAAAAGTATTTCTGAGCCTTTGCCATCCTGAAAATATCCTAGCCCACATAACCCCAACCAGTCCGTTTCGCATTCTCAGAATTTTACCTTCACTTACTGTCTCTTGTCCTTGGTAGTAGCACAAGTTAAATTTATTAAGTGATTTTCATACCCCCTAGAAAGGAATTAATAATGCCATAATGAATCTTTCCCCAAGGTTTCCTCCCATCTTAATCTGTTTGGATTTATGAACATGTCTTTTGTAGAGTTTTAAATATGATATGTCAAAGTACTTTAACCTGCATATAGGCAAAATGTTCTTTTATTTATTTTTTAAAAGATTTTATTTATTTATTTATTTGATAGACAGAGATCACAAGTAGGCAGAGAGGCAGGCAGAGAGAGAGGGGAGGGGTAAGCAGGCTCCTTGCTGAGCAGAGAACCCGATGTGGGGCTCGATCCCAGGACCCTGGGATCGTGCCCTGAGCTGAAGCAGAGGCTTTAACCCACTGAGCCACCGAGGTGCCCCCAAAATGTTCTTTTAGATTTTTGTTTTGTTCTCTTAATCTTCATAACTTGGAAAATATCCAGTATGTTGGAAATACTACAATTAGAGGAACAACTGGGGAGAAAAGACCTTCTAGGTTTCTTACTGGAAATAGCTGATACTTTTTAGTAATTGGTAGTTTATAAATGGGAAGTGACTTCTGGGGCCCATGTGTTATGTCAGACTTTAAGGGATTATGGTTCTGAGCTTTAGAGTAGACTCAGTGCTGCTCAGTCTGCATACATATTTGTTTGATGGAAAATTTATGTTCTGCTAACTGACCATATATGTTTGGTTAGCTAAGTAATGAAAAATACAGCTCCATCCAGACTGATGAACTGTTACAAAAATACTGCAGTTTAACCTAAAAACTATTTAGTGTGGATGTTTTAGCATTATGCTTGTAAGACATTTTATTTTTGTTTGGTTTTCAATTCCTTATGCTTTGGCTAGTCACCTTTGGATTGTTGAAAATTGACCATTTCACTTGAAATATTTTCCTAGAATGAGAAATTTAACAAAACCCAAAATTTGAAAACCAAAGCATTTTCTTAAAATCCTTGGCCTAAAAAGGGTTTGATATACATAAATAGGGAAAAGTTAAATTTTGGGATTATTGTGTGTATCAGTGATAAGTACTTTGTTTCTTTTTTTTTTTTAATTTTAATATTCATTTTTTTCAGCATAACAATATTCATTGTTTTTGCACAACACCCAGTGCTCTATGCAATACATGCCTTCCCTATTACCCACCACCTGGTTCCCCCAATCTCCCACCCCCGCCCCTTCAAAACCTTCAGGTTGTTTTTCAGAGTCCATAGTCTCTTATGGTTCGCCTCACCTTCCAATTTCCCTCAACTTCGTTCTCCTCTCCGTCTCCCAATGTCCTCCATGTCATTTGTGATGCTCCACAAATAAGTGAAACCATATGATACTTGACTCTCTCTGCTTGACTTATTTCACTCAGCATAATTACTTCCAGTCCCGTCCATGTTGCAACAAAAGTTGGGTATTCATCCTTTCTTTTCTTTTCTTTTTTTTTTTTTTATAAACATATAATGTATTTTTATCCCCAGGGATACAGGTCTGTGAATCACCAGGTTTACACACTTCAAGGCACTCACCATAGCACATACCCTCCCCAATGTCCATAACCCCCTCCTCCTCTAGATACCCCACCTCCCCCCAGCAACCCCCAGTTTGTTTTGTGAGATTAAGAGTCATTTATGGTTTGTCTCCCTCCCAATCCCATCTTGTTTCATTGATTCTCCTCCTAACCCCCTAACCCCCCATGTTGCATCTCCACGTCGTCATATCAGGGAGATCATATGATAGTTGTCTTTCTCCGACTGACTTATTTAGGTACTTTGTTTCTTATCATGGTGGTATCAGAGGTACTAAATACAACGTGGAGTTTGGAGATGTGGAGATGTTTGGACTTTCTCAGCTCTGGTTACCTGAGGCATACCACCTTAATACTCTGTCCCTTCCTCAACTGAAAAGGAAGGGGGTTAAATGAACCTGTCAGTTTCACTGTGTGTGTGTGTATGACATTTATCATCTGATCTCAGCCCTTTGGAATTAGACTTTGTGGACTGTGAACTGCTAATATGGGGTGGTAGAGAGTTGTCAACTTTAATGAGCATTTGTTTTAACAGCTACTTAAAGCTCAGAAGAAGGCCCAGAGAAGGGAGCACATGCTAAAACTTGAGGCTGAGAAGAAAAAACTTCGTACTATACTTCAAGTTCAGTATGTATTACAGAACCTGACACAGGAACATGTACAGAAGGATTTCAAAGGGGGCTTGAATGGTGCAGTGTATTTGCCTTTAAAAGAACTTGACTACCTCATTAAATTTTCAAAACTGACCTGCCCTGAAAGAAATGAAAGTCTGAGGTAAGCTAATGAAAATATTTTCCTAAAAGGAAACATATGATATTTTAGCCTACTTTTAAATTTTTTATGTTCATAGTATTTATATATATATACACATACAGATAATAACATGTTTGTATTATAGTATATATGTATAGAGAGATCGAGAGAGAGAAATTAAGAAAATACTCATTTCATTTACCCTGGGAAACATTGGCCAGACCAGACTGTGACAGGATTGATATTGATAGGCTAGAAGGAAAGTCAATTTGAATGATCTCACTAACGTGCTTTTTTAATTGTAACTTTGATTTAAAAAATGATACAAGTTTGCCTCTGTCCAAGTATTAATTATAAGACTGATTATGTGTTATACTTAAAGTTTTGTTTTTTGGTTGTTTTTTTTTTTTTTTTTTTTTTTTTAATTATCTTGGGCTCTTAACATTACCTGAGAGTCTGCCTTCTTACTACTGCTGTATTGAAGTGGAGGTAAATGGAATTTAACTTGGCCAGTATCATTAAACTTTCAAAGTGAGAATCATTTGGTGGTTGTCTTATGCTGTGAATAAGTACTGAGAAACAAATCTGGTAATTTAAGAGACAAAGTCAGCAAATTGAGGCTACCCAATTTTTCCCCCTATAGTTATTCTGGTTTGATGGAGGAAATCAGCTAATGAATAGATCTCTGTGCTTCTGCTTTGTTAGATACAGGTCCTTCCTGTGTTGTGTCTGTTGGCCATGCTAAAGCACAGTCAGATTTCAGTTGTTATTGGAAATCAGTCCTGTATCGGGGGGAAAAAACCTAATAAAACTTAATTTTAACCTATATATAGCCATATATATATATTTTTTATTTCCATTCTGATCGTCTAGTCCATCATCTTTATCTATTTGGTTGTTTCCTTCTCTTCACTTTAATGGATTTAGGGTGTGTGGCTTACTTTAATATGTGTAAGTGAAATATAGTTTGGAAAATAAACTGCTGTCTTTATTTTTTTAGAGATTTCATTTACTTATTTGATAGAGATCACAAGTAGGCAGAGAGGCAGGCAGAGAGAGAGGGGGAAGCAGGCTCCCTGCTGAGCAGAGAGCCTGATGCAGGGCTCGATCCCAGGACCCCAAGTTCATGACCTGAGCCCAAAACAGAGGCTTAACCCACTGAGCCACCAAGGCGCCCCTAAACTGCTGTCTTTAAAGTCAAATGCTGTCTCTTAATATTGCCATTTCACTGTTCTTTCATCTAGGACATATGGTTGATAATTAATGACACTGCACTGACAGCCTTAAACTCTGCTTTGTCTATTCCTTAATAGTTATATTTGCTAAAATATTTTTGTTTTAAGGGAAAATGTTTACATCTGAAATCCCTCACTGGGTATTTAGTCATCTTCTATAAAATTTGAACTTTTTCATTTTGAGAGAGTAAAAAGACAAAATTAGCATTGAATATCTTGACTGTTGATGAACAATACTGTATAAATTGTATTGCTCCATATATATGTATATATATATATATGCATGTATCTTTAAAACTACTTTGTGCTTCTGCTGCTTTTCCTTGTCAGTGTTGAAGACCAGATGGAGCAGTCATCCTTGTACTTTTGGGACCTTTTGGAAGGTAGTGAGAAAGCAGTGGTAGGAACGACATGTGAGTTTTCTCTTCTCTGGACTTATGCAGTAAATACTAGACTTTGTTTCGAAGTTTAGGGCTGTTCTGTTGTTTGTTTTGATATTGAGGGCTGAAACTGTCAGTCCATTAGAATTTACCTGTCAGGCAATACTACCTTCATTTGGAGAATGATCTCTGTTTAGTTCTTTTAAAAGCAGCTATTGTCTGATTACACTCATAGAATGGAACCTAAGTAGAGTTTTGAAGTGGCAAGTCACTATGATTTGGGAACAAGAGCTAAAGACTCATACTGGCTTAACCATTTGGGGTTCAGTTTTCTGCATGGTAGTACCTTTTCTATTTAGGAATCTTAAATCCACACATTGTTAATAGTAAGGCTTATCTACCAGATCTGAGAAAATATGAATGGTATGGGTACATGGTTTATTGAAACATTGTTGTCTATCGATCTGGAAATGATCTAGAGAGAAAGAGTCCTTTTGGCTTCCAAATAGACTTTGGTCAAATGACCAAGTACATATAGACATGAAGTACATAGGTTTTTTTGTTTGTTTGTTTGTTTTGTTTTAAGATTTTATTTGACAGAGAGAGAGAGACAGAGAGAGGGGGAACACAAGCAGGGAGAGTGGGGAGGGAGAAACTGGCTTCCTGCTGAGCAGAGAGCCTGATGCTGGGCTCCATCCCAGGATCCTGGGATCATGACCTGAGCTGAGGGCAGAAGCTTAATGTCTGAGCCACCTGGCACCCTGAAGTACATAGTTTTGTGTACTAGCTTAGGATAATGAAAATGCTAGAAGTGAGTAAACATTTTTGTTAGTAGTGATTGCTTCCTTTTAAAAAATATCTAAGTATGCAGTATAACTATTCAAAATTCCTAAGTCCTTCCAAGTTTAAATCATAGAAATTTTTTTCTTGGTTACAATGCAAAATGATATGAATAACTTTGGGGGACATAGTTTGGCGTTTCTTATAAAATGCTTACTATGTGACCAAATAATTACACTCATAGTACCCAAGAGAATTGTAAACGTACATTCACATAAGTACTGTACATGAATGTTTGTATCGTCTTTATTAATGATAGCGCCAGACTGGATACAGCCTAGATGTACATCAGTTGATAATTGATAAACAAAATGTGGTATGTCCATACTGTAGAATGTGCTCAGTAATAAAGGAATGAAATGTTGATACATGCGACAACATGGATGTGAATCTCAGTAATTATGCTGAGTGAAAGAAGCCAGACCAAAAAATAAGTACATAGTGTATGATTCCATTTATATGGAATTCTAGAAAGGATATAACTAGAATGATAGTAGGTCCGTGGTCCCCAGGGTGTGGGTGGAGGGGATTGATATAAAAGGGGCATGAGGGAACTTTTGAATTGATGAAAATGTTTTATATCCTGGTTCTGGTGGGAGTAACGTCCTGTGTTGTATCTGTTAAAACTATACACTTAAAATGACTGAACCCATTTCAAATGGTGGAAATGGAGGCCCAGAGAAACTTAAATGACTTGCTAAACTTTGAAATTCTGATCTTTAAAATTTATTTTGGTTCAGCATAAAACAAAGATGTACTGCATATTTACTCTTCATGGTACTGACCAGTTCTTCGAATTCCCCCAATGTAGGATATTATGGCATACTGTAACTAGGATAAAATTATCTTAGGATTTCTGTCCAAATAATTTTCATGAACTGTTAGGTTATGTGATAACTAAGTCTTAATCACTCTTTCTTAGACAAACACATGAAAGATCTGCTGTCTAAATTGCTGAACTCAGGCTATTTTGAGAGTATCCCAGTCCCAAAAAATGCTAAGGAAAAAGAAGTATCATTGGAGGAAGAAATGCTATTAAAATCAGAGAAGAAAAAACAGTTATTGAAAACTGAATCTGTCAAAGAGTCAGGTTTGTTGTGATCTCAGAAATTCTTTAAAGTGGTTGCATTTTTAATACTTAACACAAAATGAGTCAAGTCATTGTAAAAAGATTGCCTTATTTTGATTTGTCAATTTCTATATGCATGGAAATACCTACTTATAGCAGGATAAACTTAGGTTTAGAATATGTCTGTAGGCTTTATTACCATATTTACAGATTGAACCTTAGCAGAAACGTAAGGTTATTCTTTGTTATAAGAGAATATACTGTTCAAATGAGGCCTTTATGGAATTTGAATGGATTTCTTTTATAAACTGTTAGTAATTCAGTTTAAATTTCAGTTTAAAGTAATTCAGTTTAAAATTGTGTAAAATGCTCATAGTAGAATCCAGAATGGTAGTAGAATGAGAACAGAAATAAAGTTAACATATTTGGAAAAAATGTGCCAAAGTCAGTGAAGGGAATAAACTTTTCAAAATTCCGCTTTTCTGGGGGGAAGAGATACTTTGAATCAGTGTCACTTTTGTTCTTGTTTGTTGGGACTCATTTGATTTAGAAAATTCCACTTCTGTGTAGGTAGTCCAGGACAGGGTTCCGGTAGCCTCTACTAGCATGGTTCACGTTATTTCTCATGTTTATTTTCTCTTTGTTCTTAACACTAGGTCTGATGCTTTAGTGTCTCCATTCCCTTACCACCTTCTATCCTTAAGCTGGCTTTTAGGAGGCCTTTAAGGGCCTATAGGAGGCCTTTTAAGGCCTGTATTTCAAGCTGAGATGACTAATTTTTACCCCATGGCTTGGAGCTATAGTTTCAACTTGAAAAGAGTTGTATTTGTGCATAAGAAGTGATAGCCTTATTTTCTTTCTTTCTTTCCTTTTTTTTTTGGTAGTCTTACTTTCAATCAAAAATCAGTTTATAGCTGGAACTTGACTTTAGAAAAGTGGCATTTAAGGAGAGTTACTAGCTTCAGCTAGCTTCAGACCACATGCTTTTGACCAACAAGCAATAGTGGGGATTATTACTCCTGCTGTGAATATATTTCATTGTACTATCCTTTTCCTCTTACTCTTCTGAAATATGTCACTAGAATGACTATAGTTGTAATCAGCCTCAAAATATTTGGTTTATTTAGTACTCAAGGGAGTATTATCTTTCCAGAGTCTCTTATGGAACTTGCACAGCCAGAGATACAACCCCAGGAGGTAAGTTTCTGAAAGGTAATTTGATGATTTTGGTTTTTGAGACTTTTTTATAGTTTGTTTAGGAGCTGAGGCTCTGACATTAGATTTCTTAAGCTTGAATACCAGCTTGCTGCTTACTTAGCTTAGTGACTTTGGGTAAGATGTTAAGCCCAGCTGTGTCTGTTGTCCTTCTATGTAAAATGGGGATACTAATAATGCCTGCCTCATGTTACTGTGAGGATTAAAGGAGTTCAGTTCTAAATTGCTTAGAATTTGGCCTGGCACACAATAACTGCTCAAGTGTTAGCTGCTGTGTTTGGCCCTTGTGTTAGAATTTAAAGATGGGTAGGATTTTGCATTTGTCAGAATTTACTCATATTGGTAATTGAATATTTGTTCTCTTTCTGAAGTGACATTAAAATTTTTGGAAGCTGAAAAGAATGGAAGGGTCAGAGTCAAAGTACAATTGATACGTAATAGAAATAAAAGGCTGGTAATTCAGGAAGCCTAACACTTAAGGTTAAATAGTGTAAATGTGTATAATTGAACCATCTTCTGCCTTAACATTTTAGGGAGTCAGGTGGGTAGAGTGGTCTAAGGTTGGCAGAGACAGAACAACCTTGGTAAAAGAGCCTGAATCAAGCAAACTCGGCACTGTGATGTATAGTTCTTACTAGTTTTAGATGAGTCAGGTATAGATTGCTACTTTTGAAGTATTGAAGGTGGTATTTTTGTTCATTGAGAGAAAAGGAATGGACAAAAAAGTAGGATGGTCTTCTCAAGTATGATAGGGATGGAAATTTCCCATTAGCATAGTGACTCAGACCAAGGGACATAGGAATACTAACAGAATTGAGTGTTCCCCTCAAGGTCTTTTACAAATTTTGTGACTCAGGCACGTTTTTTTCCTCTGCTAGTTTCTTAACAGACGCTACATGACCGAAGTAGATTATTCAAGCAAACAAGATGAAGAGCAATCCTGGGAAGCAGATTATGCTAGAAAACCAAATCTCCCCAAATGTTGGGATATGCTTACTGAACCAGATGGTCAGGAAAAGAAACAGGAATCCTTCAAATCCTGGGAGCCTTCTGTTAAGCACCAGGAGGTATCAAAGCCTGCAGTTTCCTTAGAACAGAGGAAACAAGATCCAAAACTCAGGTCCACTCTGCAGGAAGAGCAGAAGAAGCAGGATGTCTCCAAACCCAAGCCAGCTCCTAGCCAGTGGAAGCAAGAAGCTCCTAAATCCAAAACAGGATATATTCAAGAAGAACAGAAGAAGCAGGAGACACCAAAGCCTTGGCCGGTTCAGCTGCAGAAAGAACAGGATCCAAAGAAGCAATCTCCAAAGTCTTGGACACCTTCTGTGCAGAATGACCAGGACATCACCAAGTCATGGACCACTACCGTGTGTGAAGACCAGGATTCAAGGCAGCCAGAGACTCCCAAATCCTGGGAAAACAATGTTGAGAGTCAAAAACACCCCTTAACACCGCAATCACAGATTTCTCCAAAGTCCTGGGGGGTAGCTCCAGCAAGCCTCATACCAAATGACCAGCTCCTGCCCAGGAAGTTTAATACAGAACCCAAAGATGTGAGTTTGTTTTTATCAGTCTGCTTTGGTCAATGTAGGCATAAATAAAAACTTGTAATAATTTTTTAGTCCTCTTAAAAAAAAAATCTATGAGACCCATGTTAAATATATAAAATATTTCACTTAATTCTTTAATGCGTAGTTTATTGTTTTCCCTAGAAAATTGGAAGTAGACCTAGTCTGTGTTTTGAGCCTAACCTGAGATGAAATTTCCACAGTTAGAATATACTGTTTGAATGCCATAATTTTAATGACATGGTATGACATAAAAATAGTGGATGGTTTGAACAAGATAATACGAACAAGTCAGAAAAATAAAAGCATGTCATAGGATGAGGGGCTTTTTTTTTTTTTCTTTTAACACTATATTTCACTTATTATCTTCCACCTGGCACACAGATGACTTCTTCTGACAGAAGTTACACTTTTCTGTATTTTCTTGTTTCTCTTTCACTCACTCATTTGTAATCGTTCGGATTAGTCTGTATTCTTTGGTGGTTTTGTGGTTGCAGATATTCCAGAAGGTGGGGTAGGATCTGAATTAGTTTTGTTTCTGTTTTGAAATGAGAATTTTCTGGAGATGGAAACTATAGATTTTTAGTATTCTGTAACTAGATTTTGGAGTATGAGATTTAGTTCAAATATAAGACCTTACTCTGTTAATGATAACCCATTTCAGGAAGATAAGACTTACAATGAATAATCTTTGGATGCAGTGCTATTTAGTTTATTAAATTACAAGGTATTTACTCCTATTGTAATGTAAAGTTGTTTCAAGCTTGCTTGCTAAGAAATATGAACTTCTCATCTTTCCAGTGTTTTCCTGTAATGTTTCCTGCACTTGCATGTCGTTTTACCCCAGAGGCTTTCTGATAAGTCTTTGGTCCTCTAACAGTAGGAAAAACATTTATGTGGAGAAATCAAAGCATTGCATTTTATAAATAAATTGTCCCTACCTTATGGCAAGAGAATTTTAGTGTTGTCTTTCTTTTGCTTGCCTTTCTTCCTCTTTTCTTCAAATGCTAGTATCAATCTTTCTGACCCTGTAGAAGATTGATAGTCTTGTTTCATTAACCAGATATCACACAACAGTAATTGTGATATGATTTTGAGAAACTTATTTTAGAAACCAATTTAGTATTTTAGTAAAGCTGTTATAAAAAAACCCAATTTAGGGGTGCCTGGGTAGCTCAGAGGGTTAAGCCTCAGCCTTCGGCTCAGGTCATGATCTCAGGGTCCTGGGATCGAGCCCCGCATCGGGCTTGCTCAGCAGGATGCCTGCTTCCTCCTCTCTCTCTGCCTGCCTCTCTGCCTACTTGTGATCTTTGTCTATCAAATAAATAAATAAAATATTAAAAAAATTAAAATAAAACCCAATTTAAAATTCCATTAGGTATTGCAGTACTGAGCCTTTACCATACCAGAATATTATGCTATTTGTTGAATAATGTTTAAAATCAGTGCTTTGTTGGAAAGGCCGAAACTCATTTAATTTGCTTTTAATGATACAGGCAACATTATATTGAAGTTGCAGGGCCTTTCAGTGACTGAGAGGACACTTTTCTGTACAGTATACTGTCTCTCTGTCTTGCAATCTCCGCTGTCTAGAATATGAATAAGTACAGTCAAGGGCAAAATAGAGTTCCAAATTAAGAGACTTGATAGATAATGTGAAATGAATCACTAAAGCTTGTACTTTCCCCCTAAGAGTCTTTCATACCTTCACTTAGGGTCTCTTAACTCTTATGACAATTTGGACATGCTTAGCTGTGTGACTTACTGGTGAATTAGAAGGTGAAGAGCTGGTCTGGTAGGGGGAGGCACACTGGCAGCTGTAAGTAGTTAACTATACAAGCATTAGGTCTAATTCAGGGTATACAGCATTGTAAGTGATTTAGTGTAAAGGCTAGCCTCTTTATAAACATAAGTAGCCCCCCAAAGTATACTTACTTGGTAACAAAATGTAATAGCATATTTCCTCAATTTTAGGATGTATATATTTTTACACCTTAAAGTTTCTGAAATCAGATGTTTAACAGTGGGGTGTATATTTAACGTGGTAGTAATTTTTTCCTCTAGGAAAGAATCATTTATATGTCTTACAGTTAGTGGCATCTTAAAAGGACATAAGCTGATTATCTACAATGAAAAAATTTTGGCAAGGACGTTCTGTTATTTTTGGTCTTCCCTTTAAAAAAAGGGGTGTTTTAGAAATTCTGCCATTAAAGAAAGGTGTTCTGAAGAGGAAAAGTGTTTAAAGTTGACTTAAATTATTTAGAAAATGCATTTATGTGGAAATTCATCTAAGATAAATCTGATAAATGGATTTTGCTATGTGTCTTGATTTCGTTAAGATGTAGCGATAGCTAGCTGAGTTTACTGAATTAGGATGTTGGATGTGAATTTCAGTCTTACACATTATGGATTTATTTTGTAGGTGCCTAAGCCTATGCATCAGCCTGTAGGTTCTTCCTCGACCCTTCCAAAGGATCCAATATTGAGGAAAGAAAAACTGCAGGATCTGATGACCCAGATTCAAGGAACTTGTAACTTTATGCAAGTATGAGTCATTCTTAAATGAATCTTGAATGATATTCCTGGGGCTACTAGTTTCTGATCTCAAGCATTACAATGAAATTGTTAAGAGCATAGATTTTGGTGTTCAGAATGTGGGTGAATCCTGGCTCTGCCATTTCTTAGCTCACACAGTTCAGGAAGGCTACTTCACTGTTTCAGTGTCTTTTGAAAAATGAGTTCTTATTCCTAAGTTTGTTGTGAGTAATGAACTAAACATTTAAAAAGTATAAGTGCTTAAATAATTTCTGCTGTAGATCATTGGTAATTTCCACTCAGACTGTGAGGACCTGCTCGGCTTGGAATTTGGTAGGTGCTGTTGTGTGTAGAAAATCCTAAGACATTTATTGCCTTCAAGAAGTTGTTATTCCAGTTGTAGAAGATTGTAGTGTTATGGCAGTAGTTAGGTGCTAAATTGTGTTGTACTGAGTCTTACAGAATTTCAGAATAGTATGGTAATTACTGAGGGAAGAAGTAGACAAATAAGATATTTTTGTGTAGTAAAAAGATCCTGAATTCTGGAAGTAGACCTGTGTTTAATCTCAGTTCTGCTATTTACTAGTTGTAAAATCTGTAGCAAGGTATTTAGCCTGTAACCCTCTACTTGTAAAATGAAGGAATTCCTTACTTACTTAGGTTATGTGAAGATAAAGGAAAAAACTAAAGTGGTTCTACAAGTGTAGCTTAAGTATTCAAAATGTTGGAAACATTTCTGGGAGAACCAGGATAGGCAGATGGGAGAAGAGAGTGGTTTCTCATTAGGAGAGGTTTAATAACAGCATGAGCTAGTTTAGTGGTTGAGATAAGATAATTAAACCCTCATTGGTAGGGCATAATAAAAGTGAGATTATAGGATTAATGCTTATGTTTAAGAGCTCAGGTCAAGTGGGGTTTTTTTTTTGTTGTTTTTTTGTTTTTTTTTCCCCCCCAAGGTAAGCCTTGGAATTACTTGACATAATTTTAAGGTTTGACAGTTACTTTAGATTTTATTTTTAACTCTTTTTTTCCTCTTAATGAAGACTAAGTTATTAACATTTTGTGATACTTACTAGCTAGATTCTTTATAGCTAATAGCTATGGATGACATCATGAATAATTTAATGGTATTAGCTTTTTTTGGTATTAGCTTTTAAATGAATAATTGTTTTTAGTTATGATTTAAAATCTTGTCTTTAGGAATCTATTCTGGATTTTGACAAACCTTCAAGTGCAATTCCATCGTCACAGCCGCCTTCAACTACTCCAGGTAGCCCCGTCGGTATGTACTCATCCTTAATACTCAGAATAAACGCGCATAGGTTTAATAGTTGTTTTCTTTTACAAATAATTTTGTAAGCATTAGACTGTGTGCTAATTTATTCTAAATGTATCTATATGTCATCAGTTATGTAAGGGTAAATTACCATTAAGACATTAGTATACTCATCTGATCTGTTTACATTTCATTTTATTTATTTTTTAGAATACTTTTTTTTTTTTCAAGATTTATTTATTTGTAAGAGAGAGAGAACATGAACGGGGGGAGAGGGGGAAGCAGGCTCCCTGCTGATCAAGGAGCCTGATGCGGGACTTGATTCCAGGACTCTGGAACCCAGGTGTCCCTCTGTTTGCATTTTAGGGAAAGTCTCCAGATGTTTGAATGGAGATGTGCAGTGGCTGTTTTTGCAGTATATGTTTTTTTGAAGTGACTGGAGTCCTTTCCACTCCATAAATCTAGTGCGGAAATTTTTCAGTCCTCATTATGAGTGAAATTACCTCATATTTAGTACACTGATTAACACAATAACTGATGATGCAGCTTAGAATTGAATCTGATCTGTTGTTCAAACTTTAGACTTCTTGCTCTACACTCATTTATCTCAGGGGAGGAATGAGGTAATTAAAGCCATAGTCCAGTTTGTAGTGAGGAGCAGACACCACCTAGATTGGTATAGTAATTCATGGGTGAAGTAAGGAGAGTAGAGAGTAATTAACAAAAGTGATGGACATTAACAAGAAGAAACTAAACCAAAACTGTATAATTGAAAATTATATTAATATACATGATCAAAGAGAAATCTGGAAAGACCTATGACTCAGCTAAGACTTATTTTGAAACTTGGAACTTGACTGTAAGTAGTTGATTACTATTCATGATAGCTCAGATTTTATCTTCCAGGGTACTATTACTGGTTATTTTTTAGAGTAATAATTCTTTTGGGAGACTTGGAATGCTGCTTTTGCCCCTCTAACCGTAAAGCATCATTATATATTATATATTATAGAAGGGACTAGTATTCTGTTCATCACTGATCCTCTGACTTTTTAAAGCTCTAATAGAAAATTCATGGTGAATTTGGGATCTAGTTCTTCCAGCACTGCTTTTTTTGGGTAAAGTGATAACTTTAGTTTCCTCTCAGTTGATATGCATAAGCTTTTCTCCTCTGTAGTTCACTGTTGATTTCACTCTTCACAGCATCTACAGAACAAAATCTATCCAGTCAAAGTGATTTTCTTCAAGAGCCATTACAGGTAACTTCTCTAAAGTAATCTTTTTTGGCTATTCAGGGAAGGAACTCTTGGGTGGGTAAGAATGCTTAGGCTTGCTGATTTCCTAATATACATTACTAAATTATTGAAAATAATGTTTTAGGGATATCTGATTTTTTAGATTAAGAACAACTAGTCTTCGAAAGGTTACCTAATGACCATGGGAAAGGAGATAACTGTTAGAAAAGAGAAGGCTAGCTGACTCTAGTAAGGAAAAAGCAAGTCTGAAAAATACAGAGATTCTTTGGGAATCTTTCTTTGCCATTGAGCTCTCTAAGTCACTTGGTATAGCAGCATGTAAAGGGTCTAAAGAAAGTTACTCATTTTGATTACCCATGGTTAGATGATCTCCCACCTCCCTCCATACGGAAGAGTTAACCTGAGGGACCAGATCTTTGAGATCCCTGATGCCACATTGCATTTCCATCATTAGTAAGTTTCAGGTTTGCTGCTTTTCTGCTTATTACTTAAAAAAAAAAAAAAAAAAGAAAAAGAAAAACAGAAAACCAAACAAACTTCTCATGATCCGTCTGAAAACCTTATGGCAATTTTCTTAACAGTAACAGCTCTGACAGGTTAAATATTTTGACCAGATGGCTCAACAGTTGTTGCTTTCCTGTCTAAAAACTTCTGAGTAAATACCATTTGTTTACAGTGGTTTATATTTAGTTTGATAAGGTGTGGCTCAGCTTTCAAAATGCGTTTGTTGAGTTGAGTCCCTCACCTCACCGATTGCTTTAAGGGTTCCATTTTATCTTGTTTTAGCTGTTAGGTTCTACATGAGGCTTTCATTTGACAAGTTTAAGTTTTTTGAAAAGCCACTGGTCTCATTTGGCAGGTCTGTGGGTGGCTGCATCAGAAGCCCTTGATCACTTCTGTTTCTAGATATCACCTTAGACCTGTCAGATCAGAATTTCCAGGGGTGTTATCTAGTCATCTGTATTAGTAATAAGCTTCCTGGGTGAATCTGCACATCCATTTTTTTGGGAACCACTGGTCTCCAGCTCACGTTTATGCACTAATACTAAAACTACCTTCAGCTGGTCTGCTTAACAATAATTTGTAAGCAAGAACTACCATAACTTCTGAATATTTGTTGTTAAATGAATCTTTTAACTAAAATTGAACAGCTTAAGTATCAAGTGCCTTGAGTTGCCTTAACTCTTGGGTAAGAGAGAGTTATGTCCCCACAACAGCCAGGCCCAATTCTTGCTACTTTAATGAGAGGACCAGAAGAAAGACCTAATTTTAGAAACACTATAGCCTCATAATAGTTCTGATATTTTGGTCAGATCTAAATTATTCCTATTTATTTAGGTGTATAAAGTGTTCCAAAGGATTTAAAAATGATTTTTCTTAAGACCTTTTTAAAGTTGGTCTCTGTTTCCTTCCCAGGAAGTGACTTTTCTGGTGACCACCTCTAGAGGGTCACTGATACATAACTGCTACAGATATTTGATAGCCATTCATTAGTTTCCAGTGTACCCATTATGTTACTTGGGCTTCTGAGAGTCACATCTCAAAGCATTTAGATAAAAGGCGTAGATTCATTGATAGTTCAGACTGTGCAATTGCTAAATTTTTGTAGATCTCTCTGTGTTATGTTCTAATATCTTTGTGCTATAGAATTCTAGCCACTTCAGGTTTTGTTTTGGTTTTTTTTTTAAGATTTTTATTAATTTATTTGACAGACAGAGATCACAAGTAGGCAGAGAGGCAGGCAGAGAGAGAGAGGAGGAAGCAGGCTCCCCACTGAGCAGAGAGCCTGATGTGGGGCTCCATCCCAGAACCCTGGGATCATGACCTGAGCCGAAGGCAGAGGCTTTAACCCACTGAGCCACCCAGGTGCCCCTCACTTCAGGTTTTTATTGGTGATAGTTGTCAAAACCTTAGTTCTGCTGTGCTCTCGATTTTTGTTTTATAAATATTAGCTTTACTTTTTGTTTCACAAATATTATTAGCTTTAATTTTTTGTTAGAATTTTGATGCTACTGTGATTTATGTATCCTTTCTATTTGTACTTCTACCTATCTCTTTAAGACATTGGGAGCACTGAGTGAAAGCATAGTTAGTAAGATCCCTGGCAGAACTGTGCCTGGAGTGTTGCATGTACGCTGAGCTGCTTCTGGTGAACTGCTGTTGATGTCAGATGGAAAATCTGGCCCAGGTTTCCAGGGCCAAGAATCTTGACCAGTGAGGATGGGATTAGATGTGTAGCTTTGGTGACCAGCCCTGGAAGGGCAATTTAGCTAACTTCTGGGGTTTAACTCTTAGCTCTAACAGTTAATTTTCGTGTGATCCTGGGTAAATTACCTAACCTTTCTTTGCCTCTTCCTTTTTGTCAATAAAATAGGGATAGTTGTATCTACCTCACAGGGTTATTGTTAGGATTCAGTATGTTAGTATGTATAAAGTGTTTGGTATAGTATTTGGCACTAGTGAGTGCTTGGTAGGAGTAACAGGAAGCCTAAGGCCCAAGAAGTAAAAAGTGAACAAAACATGTGTTTTATAATGTCTTACTATATTTTCCTGTGTCTAGGCTGCTGCTTCTTCAGTTACCTGTAGCTCAAATGTGTGCTTGGTTGCTACTGATCAGGCTTCTTCAGGATCTGAAACAGAATTTATGACCTCAGAGACTCCTGAGGTAATAAAAGACCAATTGTTTACTTTCTTTTTCTGTCTTAAAGAATAGCAGAACCAGCTTACCTTATGCATTGCAAGCACAGTCAGTTGAATGATACAACATTTATACTTTACTCATGTATTGCTTTCTGTAGATGTTGTGGTTTTGGAGCTTATACAGGTAACTTTGTTGTGACTTTGCCATATAAATAGACTTAATAGTGGTTGCCTTACCAGATAAAATAAATATGTCTGAATTGCTGATGTCAAAAAAGGTGAAAAGTTCTAGGTAGGATTAGTTCAAGTTTCTCACTGTATTTATATCGAAGGAATCCTTAGTGGAAAAATCTACTGTAACTGAAGGCTCAGTAAGTTTCTAGTGTTAGTATTAGCACTGCCTCAGTTGGAAAGATTTATATTCTCTTTTTGGGTAATTTTCTCAAGAGCATTTTGACAGTACAGTTGACCCTTCAACAACATGGGTTTGGACTGCGCAAGTCCACTTATAACATTTTTTTTTTTAATGAATACAGTATAGTATTGTAAATGTATTTTCCTTATGATTTTCTTTTTTAAAAGTTTTTAATTCCAATTAGTTAACATACAGTGTACAGTTTAGTGATTCAGCACTTCCTTAAATCACCTGGTACTTATCACAGTAAGTGTCCTCCTTAATACCCATCACTCACTCAACCCATCTCCCCACTCCCTCCCCTCTGGTAACCATCAGTTTGTTCTCTAGGATTAAGAGTCTGTTTATGGTTTATTGCTCTTTTTTTCCTCCACCCTTGCCCATTTGTTTTGTTTCTTAAATTCCACATATGAATGAAATCATATGGCATTTGTCTTCTCTGGTCAACTTATTTTGCTTGGCATTACACTCTCTAGCTACATCCTTGTTGTTGGAAATAGCAAGGTTTCATTCATTTTTTATGGCTGAATAGTATTTCATTGTTTGTGTATGCACATATAACTACATAACACATTTTCTTTACCCATTCATCAATTGATGGGCCTTAGATTTTCTTGACATTTTTCTCTAGGTTACCTTATTGTAAGAACACAGTATATAATACATACAACTTACAAAATACGTATTAATAGACTTTTTATGTTACTGGTAAGGCTGCCTGTCACTGGGCTATTAATAGTTAAGTTTTGGGGGAGTCAGAAGTTCTATGCAGGTTTGACTGTGGTGGTGGGGGGTGGTAAACACTCCTAACACCTGTGTTTTGCAGGGGTCAACTATATCAAGTTTGTGCTTTCAATTCTAAAGTGATAGTTTTTACTAAGTTTGAACAAAACCTTGAAGTAGATACAGCAAGTTACCATGATTTTTTGGGTTAATTTAGCAACTTTTAGGTTTGATTATTTTTGGTTAACCATTACCCAAGAGAATGTGCTCATTATAGAATATAAGAAAATACAGATACACATTAAGTTTTATGGTGCAGACTTGGTCTAAATTAAAATTACTTGGTTCCTCCTGTTGAGAGGAAAGTGTGACCAAGTGAGTCACAGCTCTCTGCCTCATAATCTGATTGGGATTGGTTTTTGGTAATCTTTTTAAGTCTTTGGATTTGTAATCTGTTTTGGACTTGCTTATTACTATAGGCAAGGATTATTTATTTAAGTTAGATCAGGTTTGGTTTTCTTTTTTAGGCAGCTGACTTAGAGATCCAGGAACAAGACTTGAAAATCAAGAAAAATTAACACTGACTAAGCAATTAACCTAAGATTTTTCTTAATTCTTCTATAGATTTGAAATAATATTCGATTCTTAACTAGGAAATACCATTTCAGGGTTTGGAAAGGACTAAGTAGTCATAAAAAGTTGGGCACCTCATTTGTTAGACTGATTAAAAGTAAGACTCGTTCACCTAGTCAGCAAGCTGTGGAAAGCAAATGCTAGTGTGCATCCTCAGCAGTTGGGATTTGAAATTGTAAGCAAAGCTATTCTTCTGCATTCCTGTGTCCAAATGTCATCCTATAGAACTTGCTGACTTATGCCAGTCTGGGGTTTAGTGTAAGTTAACTGCTTGTTATGTGGCAGGTAATTGGCTGATGCTGCATTTCTTCTCCCTAGGCAGCAGTGCCCCCAAGCAAGCAACCGTCTTCACTAGCTTCTCCAAATCCTCCCATGTCAAAGGGCTCTGAACAGGGCTTCCAGTCACCTCCAGCAAGTAGTAGTTCAGTAACCATTAACACAGCACCCTTTCAAGCCATGCAGACAGTGAGTATGAAAAGTGAATGTTGACTGCAGTTCATTATTCCTGTTAAAAAAAGCATTGTTTCTCTTACATCCATTACTGGGTACTCAGTGTGTGAAGAACTTGGCCTTTGTATTACTGTTATTTGGGTTGTTAATTTACTTTTGTCCAATGCAAATATTATTTGTAGTGGAAGAGTATTAAATCCAAAGCTTTGAGAATTTTTAATGGGTATTTTATCAGAACATTTTCCCCTCAGAAAATGAGTCACAGGCAAAGCTGAGGATCCATATTAATTAAATTAATTCTGTGGTGACAAACATAATTTTTTCCCCTCCCACCCTCCCTCCCTCTCTTCCTTTCTTTCTTAAGATTTATTTGAGAGAGAGCACAAGTGGAGGGGAGGGTGAGAAACCTAAGCAGACTGAGCATGGAGTCTGACACAGGGCTTGATCTCATGAGCCTGAGATCAGACCTGAGTGAAAACCAAGAGTTGGATGCTTTAACTGACTGTGCCATCCAGGCGCCCCGAGAAACATAATTTTCTGTGAACAGCTTAATAATACTAACCAATGCTAATATTACGCTAGTGGTGTTCCATAGCATCAAACCTGAAATATAGGACACATACTTGGGTGTTCTGTCATTCCTGAAACTTATTTTCATTTCATCTTGGTCTTCTGCTGGTTTTTAGAGAATTGTTCCAATTTGGTATTCTGAATTACATATTCCTCTACAAATTGTTTAAACCTTTTTTAAAGGTAATAATACAACTGTGTTTATATGTTTATTCTTTGAAACAGAATAATATAAAACAGCTCTTTAGGGGGAAAAAATCTTAGCCAATAAGTATCTGATGATGCTTTAATGCCCCACTTAGGGTACTTTTGAGTGGTGGAGGGGTGGAGCCAGTGGAGTGGCCATGGAAAGCAGGTACAATGTGGGGAGATAGATTGATAAATTTGGACACCTGAATTCACTGATCTTATCACTTCCTGCATGGGCACTTGGATCTCTCAGTTTTTGTTTTCCCTTTTACCCTGTCAGTCCACCCTGTACAGTATTGTCACATTTGTTTTACTAACTTTTTCCTCATTCCCAATTAAAAGCAAACAGTGATGTATTACAGAATGCAATTGAAAAGTCCTTTGCTTGACACTTAGTAACTTTTGAAGTCTGGTATGACCTTCCAGGCAAGTTTCATGTACTTGCCTTGTGTGTTCTTGTTGCAGTACCTTTTTTGCTCATGCCAGTCTGTCTTCTGCACCTGTTTGAATCCTATCCAGTATGAATTGGTTCTCATTTGTTCCTTTATTTGTTCATTCATTCAACAAACAGGTAGTAATGAAATCAGACACAGTTCTTAATCACTGGGATTGGGTTTTAGCAATGAAAACAAGACAGATCTTTGTGCTCAAAAACCTTATATTTCAGGGCGCCTGGGTGGCTCAGTGGGTCAAGCCTCTGCCTTCCGCTCAGGTCATGGTCTCAGGGTCCTGGGATTGAGCCCCGCATCAGGCTCTCTGCTCAGCAAGGAGCCTGCTTCCCCCTCTCTCTCTGCCTGCCTCTCTGCCTACTTGTGATCTCTCTGTCAAATAAATAAATAAAATCTTTAAAAAAAAAAAAACAAAACCTTATATTTCATAGTAGAGAGCTTGAGAGAAAAATATTCATACATATAATACTATCAAGTGCTGTGTGTTATAGGAAAACATAGAGCAGGGTAAGGGGACTAGAGAGTAATGGAAGTGCTATTTTATAGACAATGGCCAGAGTCTAGACAGGTTATTGCCTGCCATATAGTAGAAATTTAGTAGATGGGAGATTTTTTTCATTCATTTTTAATTTTTGAGAAAATAATCTTGCCCTGTGTAGCTTTGATTCTCAGTATGCATTATAAGATATTCTAGCAGTGGAAGATCAATTTTTTATTTGGAAGATTAATTTTTGGATTTTTTTTTTTAAAATTTATTTGACAGACAAAGATCACAAGTAGGCAGAGAGGCAGGCAGAGAGAGAGAGAGGAGGAAGCAGGCTCCCCACTGAGCAGAGAGCCTGATGTGGGGCTCGATCCCAGAACCCTGGGATCATGACCTGAGCTGAAGGCAGAGGCTTTAACCCACTGGGCCACCCAGGTGCCCTAAGGAAGATTAATTTTTTATATTGAGTTTATATCTGTTAGAAACCAAATAGAAGTGTTTTCTTTGCCATAGTAAAATATGCATGGCATAAAATTCAGTCTTTTACCATTTTTAAGTGTATAATACAGTGGCATTCAGTACAGCCACAGGGTTATACCGCCACTTCCACTATTTCCAAAATGTTTCCATCATCCAAAACAGAAACTGTACTCATTAAGCTGTAACTCTTCATTCCCCCCTCTCTCCAGCTCCTGGTAACCTCTTCTACTTTTTGCCTCTATGACTTTCACCTATTCTAAGTACTCATATAAGTGGAATCCCAGTATTTGCCCTTTTTGTGTCTAACTTGTTTCACCTAACATAAGGTTCTCAAGATTTTCCGTGTTGTATCATGGATCAGAATTTCATTCTTTTTTCATGGCTATAGTGCCTTTTTTTTTTTTTTTTTTTAAAAGTAAGCTCCACACACTAGAGCCCAGTATGAGGCTTGAACTTATAACCCTGAGATTAAGACCTGAGCTGAGATAGAGTTGGATGCTTAACCGACTGAGCCACCCAAGCACCCCTGTACTGCATTTTGATTATCCATTTAGCCATTGATGGACACTTGGATTACTTCCATCTTTTGCCTGTTATGAATAATATTTTGTGCTTATGTGTAATAAATATCTAAACTATATAGATTAGAACCAAACTATAGATGTTTTAATCGTAGCATACAAAACCTGAGTCTCTGCTTTTAATTCTTTTGCGTATATGCCAGAAGTGCGATCTTTGGATCATACAGTATTGCTATGCTTAACTTTTTGAGGAATCATGATACTCTTTTCTCAGTTGGTTTCATCATTTTACATTTCCACCAGTAACGCAAGAAGTTCTATTTACACCACATCTTTGCCAACGCTTAGGTTTTCTGTTTGTTTTGTTTATGGTAACACCCATTTTCATGGGTATGACATGGTATCTCATTGTGGTTTTGATTTGTATTTCCGTAATGACTAATGATGTTAAGCATCTTTTCATGTTCTTATGGACCATTTCTCTTTGGAGAAATGTCAGTTCAAGTCCTTTGCCTATCAAATAGAAGTTTTTGAAGGTTGCAGTTTTGTTAGCTGTCAACCTTAATAATTTTCTATGAAACTTCGCAAATGACTCGGCATACCCTTGTCTTTTAAGGTATTTAATGTTAATGCACCTCTGCCTCCACGGAAAGAACAAGAAATAAAAGAATCCCCTTATTCATCTGGCTACAATCAAAGTTTTACTACAGCAAGTACACAAACACCACCCCAGTGCCAACTGCCAGCTATACATGTAGAACAAACTGTCCTTTCTCAAGAGACTGGTAAGATCTTTGCATAGGATATTTTGAAGACTTAGATGACGGCTAATTGAATGGAAGGCAGTGCAGTAGTGATAGTTGAGGGGTTCTTTCTTGACTAGTTAAGCATTATTTCTTCACATGTTCAAGTGTTGAGAAACACTTAAATGCTTTTTCTTCTGTTTAGTTAAGTTCACCTCTTAATTTTTACTTTTGTAGAGGTAGCACCTAGTTGGTTGATTTAACCTTGAAGTATGCTCACATTTTTAAATATGATTGCTTTGATTGTCATGGACAGTGATAGAGAGGTACATAGGGCACTGTATAGCTGCTCTTAGGAAGGTTTTGAAACCATCCTGGTAAATCTTTTATTGCAGACAGCTGTTTGGTCTTTCCTCCCTTTGCCCCTCTCAAAGCATTGATCAAGGTGAAGATACAATTTAGTATACTTATTCCACTGTTTGCTTGGAGATGAAAAACTGTTTTACTCTTTCATGCTAGTCTAATACATGAAAGGATAGGCAACTCTGTAGTTATTTCCTAATTTAATAAACACCTGTAGATTTTTAGTGTTGGTATTTCAGACCCCTTTTGAGTTTTCTAAAACTTAAGCCTGAGCAAATGAATTGGGCATTCTGGGTACTTGATTAATCTAACAAGAGGTACTAAATGTAAATCCTTGGACCTAGACACCCATGACTTTGTTCTCTTCTCATCTGTACTTCGGTGAAAACATAGGGCAGATGATTTACATAAGGCATACTTGTCACATGCTTTCTCAGTCACAGTATTAATTAAAATTCATTGTCTTTTACTCCTTGGTCTGGAATATTTAGCCTTTTTTTCTCTTGAATTGTAATAGAATATACATAACAAAATTTACTGTTTTAACCCTTTAAGTGCATAGCGCTGTGACAGCCAGATTGTTGTACAGCTGGTGTTGTACACCAACATTTCTCTAGGCTTTGTCATCTTCTCCAACTGAAACTCTATCCATTTAACACCAGCTCTCCATCTCCTCTCCCTGTAGTCCCCTGGAAACCTCCATTCTACTCTATGAATTGGTCTAGGTGTTTAACCTAGAGTAAGTGCAGTTTATACAGTATTAGTCCTTTTGTGACTGGCCTGTTTGACTCAGCATAGTGTCTTAAAGTTCATCCATGTTGTAGCATGTGTCAGAATTTCCTTCCCTTGTAAGGCTGAATAATACTCTTTTACCTAAGTATATATATGTATAGCTTCCAGGATCTCTGTAAACATACACATATATAGTAACTGTAGTTTTTTAAAGGAGAAAATTGTGTTGAAGGTTTTGATATACAATGACTTTTACATATAAAGAATATTAAATCTTTGTTACCATTTAACTCTTGGACTCTAAAACTGTTTCTTTAAGCAGCAAGTTACCCTGATGGAACTATTCAAGTAAGCAATGGTAGCCTTGCCTTTTACCCAGCACAGACGAATGTATTTCCCAGACCCTCTCAACCATTTGTCAATAGCCGGGGATCTGTTAGAGGATGTACTCGTGGTGGGAGATTACTAACCAATTCGTATCGGTCCCCTGGTGGTTATAAAGGTATGCTCTGAACAAAATTTCATTATACTGAATTATTTTGTTTATATATTTAACTATTTTTACTTTATCTTATTCCTTTTTTAGTTGCCCTCCATATTGTGGTAGAGAATTCCCTATTTCTGCAAAATGCAGTATTTCTAATATACCTGTTGTCTGTACAACA
This sequence comes from Meles meles, assembly GCF_922984935.1. Taxonomy (NCBI): domain Eukaryota; kingdom Metazoa; phylum Chordata; class Mammalia; order Carnivora; family Mustelidae; genus Meles; species Meles meles. The sequence goes on from NC_060072.1 coordinate 64,990,145, forward strand.
GAGGAACTTTTTGTATGAAAAGCAGATTGATCTTGTGACTTACTGAAGTGAAAAGTTGAGCATCTTGTTTTTCCAGTGATGAATTTTGGTTTTCATATTTAAGTATTTTCCTTTGTTAATTGACTTGAGTGTTCAAAATATGTCGTAACTAGGCAATGCCCACTTTCTAGTTGTTTGTCTAACAGAGGATACTGTAGATAAAGACATAAACTTTGAGACTATAATAGTGATATTCTCCTAAGTCTTAGAGGTGGTTCTATGTGTTCTGTCACTGCTTGGTATTAGCAGAAGTGCTCTAGACAGGCCTTAGCTACCCCACTTTCTGAACCCCACGTGTATTCAAGCAGTAGTAAATTTCTACAGTTGGCTTATTTGAAGTCAGCGATATTTTATAAATATGTGTTTTATTGTGGAAGCAATGTCAGAGTTTGCTTAAGGAATAAATCTGTGGTATTATAGGATCAGTTTAACTTCTAAAGCGGTATAGAATTAGACTATTTTAAACTTCATTATAATTTTGCCCATAATTTTATTTAAGTTGTTTATTTATTAGGTTTTGATACTTATAGAGGACCACCTTCAATTACCAATGGAAATTATAGCCAGCTACAGTTCCAAGCTAGAGAATATCCTGGAACACCTTATTCCCAAAGGGTAAGAATAGTTGTTGTAGTTGAATAGTTGTACAGCTGTTGATGTTTAACAGGTGATTAAACTAGAGCAGAGTCACAGTTTATTTTGTATAAGGTACTCTTTGTTTTAAAACTACTTTTCAGGACTGTGGAGAGTAGTTGAGTTGGAAGCTTTTCCAGTAACCCATAGAGGATGAATGACAATTGCCTGTTACACAGAACTTGGAAGGTCTTAAGGACTTTATCACATTGTTTGTATTAACTCATTTACTCCTCCATCTTACAAGAGAGACGGGGGTTCAGAAACAAGTAACTTGTCTAAGGTCACTCAACAAGCTGGTGGTAGAAAGGAGATGAGAATCCAAGTTTCCTAACTCCAGATCCTGTGAGCTTTACTTCATTGTATTGCTTTCAATTTAACTTTTCTAGGTACCAGGTGTAGGAAAGGCCTTTCTGATATGTTTAATTTTTTTGGCTTATTTTTGTTGGAGTAACTCAGCAGATCTTCTTTACAACTATAATAAAAGACTGATAATAAAGGGAGATCTTGGGCTCTCCTTGTTATTGGTCATATATTGATATGACTGTTTCCATCAGGATTTTCAGTTTTGAAGTTTTACAAACCTTTAAGTATGTATTTGATACCAAACTGAGTTCTGTTGTAATATATAAAGTATTTGAAGAGCTTACATTTATAGGTAAGTAGATGTTTATACGGAGGCAGTATTGAAAGGGGGTTAAGAACACACTTCAAAGAACACAAAAAAATCACCTAAATGACTTGGGTATGATCCCTGATTTCATTACTTCCTTCGTTGTGTGACCTTGGGTACGGTGCATGAACTTTCTGAGCTCTCTAGTTTTCACCTGTTAGATGAAGACTCATCTTACTCTAAGCTGTTGTGAGGATTAAGTGAATTAATACATATAAATGCTTAGCACCACAATGCCAGATGTATATCAAGCATGCAAATATTAGTTCCTAATAACATGTATGTGAAGGGAATGTGTTAATGAATACAGACTTAGTAATGGAGCTTTTCTTTTTTTTTTTTTAAGATTTTATTTATTTATTTATTTGACAGAGAGAGATCACAAATAGGTAGGGAGGCAGGCAGAGAGAGAGAGGAAGGAAGCAGGCTCCCTGCTGAGCAGAGAGCCCGATATGGGGCTTGATCCCAGGACCCTGGGATCATGACCTGAGCTGAAGGCAGAGGCTTTAACCCACTGAGCCACCCAGGGGCCCCTTTTCTTTTTTTTTTATTTCAAATGAGACTAAAGGATTTTTTTTTCTTTTTTAAAGATTTTATTTATTTGTCAGCACACGCGCACACAAATGGGGGAGCGACAGACAGAGGGAACAGCAGTCTCCCTGCTAAGGAAGGAGCCTGGTGTGGGACTCAAGCCTAGAACTCTGGGACCATGACCTGAGCTGAAGGCAGACGCTTAACTGACTGAGCCACCCAGGAATCCCATTGGAGCTGTTCTTAACACCAATATTGTAGAATATTGAATTGAATGTAGACTTTCCTGGAGCACCTGGCTGGCTCAGTAGAGTGTGCATGACTTTTTGTCTCAGAATCGTGAGTTCAAGCCCCATGTTAGGTGTAGAGCTTTACATTAAAAATAAATAAATCTATACATAAGTTTCTTCCTGAGGAAACTTAAGACAGTAATAGTGGTTGCTATGGGGAAGATGAGGAGTTTGGAGTAGGAGACTTAATTATTTACTGTGTACCTTCTTGTTTGATTTTCTTTATTGCATGTATTAATCTAGTCATACCATTAAATATTTTCATGAATAGTATGGAGGCTGACTTTCACCATATTTGGGAGGCTGTTTGAAATGTTGCCTCCTGAACATTTTTTTGTGTGTGTGTGTGAGGATATTAAATTATTTTTCAGGCAATAATACATTCATACAATATAATTCTTATTGACTCCTGTATTGAAACTGAACAAAACCCTAATGTAGTTCATAATTGTCTTCACAGTTTGATTTATAAATAGGGCAAGATTGAAATAGTCTGTTCTTGCCTTATTTTCTTTTATCTTGAGATAAGGGATAGAAGACCATGCCATATTTCAGAATTTCCCTCATTACTTAGCATTGTACCTTTTACATAGTGTTTCCGAGATGCCTTATCATTTTTGCAAATATTAGCATTTAACATACCTGGTTGATCAGGTGAATTAACAGATGAAGCAAGTATTGCCATTGTGGCCCTTGCTTTTGTTTGTTTTTCTTGGTGTTTGAAAACATCTGAGCCACTGTGGTTGCTGGGGAAGGCCAGATAAAAGGCTAAGAGGACTTTTGATCTTACAGTTTTACCAGCCAGTAACACTGGGAAATAACTAATTATCATCTTGCATTTTAGGTGCCAAGGTTAAATATTATGTGTTCATTTCAGGATAATTTCCAACAGTGTTACAAGCGAGGAGGGACATCTGGCGGTCCTCGGACAAATTCAAGAGGTAAGGATAATTAACTGGGTTACCTGAAACATACCTCTAGATCTTTATCTTCTGTGAATTTCTCCCGAGAGTGCATTGTTTCACCATTTATCTTTTAAAGTTTTCATTTTGTGTAAGTGCAGTACTAAAGACCTGAGGGATATTCTAGACTACTGGAATGGCTGTGGCAATCAGTTGTTCATTTAATTAAAAGTCTGTGTGTGTGCTCCTTTCAGTTTGCGTGACACTGTAGTGTATTTCAGCCTTTGGTACATATTCACTATGCATACTTCTGATAATTTCATGGGATGATTCAGGATAATGGTTCTTATAATAATGGGAACTTCTAGATACTCTAATGTCACTACATTGAAGGATAGGAATAAACAAAATTAAGACATCATGACTTGGGCACCTGAATGGCTCAGTTAAACGTCTGCCTTCGGCTCAGGTCAAATTCTGGGGTCTTGGGATTGAGTCTTGCATCAGGCTCCCTACTCAGTGAGAAGTCTGCTTCTCCCTCTGCCTGCCACTCTCCTCAGCTTGTGTGCGTGTGCTCTCTGTCAAATAAATAAATAAAATCTTAAGGAAAAAAAAAGATACCATGACTTGAAATTTCAACAGCAGGATATTATAATATTTCTTAAAATGTAACGGTACTATTAAAAGATTCAGTATAACTGAGAAAATTAAGAACTACTGAAGATTAACTATCACAAGAAAACAGAATCTTATCCTTTTAAGAAAGTAGTCGATACTCACACTGCCTTGGCCTTAATATCTGAGCTGTGTTTCTGTATGGCACTTAAAGCATTAAAATTTCATGATATCACATTAACTTGGAAATGTGGAACGAATATTCATTGTGGGTCTTAGTACGATAACAAAATATCTTTGACTGGCTAGCAGTTCTAAAAGTTGGTTCTTTTATGTAATCTCAGTTTTCTTGTGTCCTCATACATTAGGTATTTGAGAGTGGGTTTGAGGAAAGAAGAATGGAGTGAGAATTCCATAAAAAAGTAAAAAGAATGCTCAAATTTGGGTTTTAGACTTTGCTAATCTTAACTAGTAAGGTAGCTAACATTTTCAGGAGGCTCATTTTCTTTAAAAAAAAAAAGACTTGAAAAAAATGAGGCTACTAGATAAGATCATCTTATGTCCTTTTTGGCTTTAGAATAGTATACAAGCGTATTGCTAGAAAAATGTAGAGAAGTATACTGTAGCTATACTTTGTTGCTTTTGTTTTAGAATTTACTATATAAAATGTATTTTTATCTGTGTTTCAGTAGCCGACTAATGTTAAATATTGTGTTCAAAGCTAACTGCTTCATTATGAGAAACTCACTGTTGCTAATAAAACAGCAGGGTGGAGTGATTCTTCTCAGGTGAGCAGCCCAGAAAGAGACAACGAAACCTTTAACAGTGGTGACTCTGGACAAGGAGACTCCCGTAGCATGACCCCTGTGGATGTGCCCGTGACAAATCCAGCAGCCACCATACTGCCAGTACACGTCTATCCCCTGCCTCAGCAGATGCGAGTTGCCTTCTCAGCAGCCAGAACCTCTAATCTCGCCCCTGGAACTCTAGACCAACCTATTGTGTTTGATCTTCTTCTGAACAACTTGGGAGAAACTTTTGATCTTCAGCTTGGTAGATTTAATTGCCCGGTGAATGGCACTTATGTTTTCATTTTTCACATGCTAAAGCTGGCAGTGAATGTGCCACTGTATGTCAACCTTATGAAGAATGAAGAGGTCTTGGTATCTGCCTATGCCAATGATGGTGCTCCAGACCATGAAACTGCTAGCAATCATGCAATTCTGCAGCTCTTCCAGGGAGACCAGATATGGTTACGTTTGCACAGGGGAGCAATTTATGGAAGTAGTTGGAAATACTCTACATTTTCAGGCTACCTTCTTTATCAAGATTGAAAGTGCAGAATTGATAGTAAAAGGATGGTGTTCTAATTAGTGGGGTTAAAGGAGAAGTAGTCTTTGCCCTTGTGACTGATTGGTTTAGGAAGATGGTTTCATTTCTAGAGGAAGGAGGAGGTCCTTACTTTTTTGTTTTCCTCCCCAAGGTGAAAAATTTCAAGCTGAATGACAATTAGCACTAATCTGGCACTTTATAAATTGTGATGTAGCCTCGCTAGTCAAGCTGTGAATGTATATTGTTTGCACTTAATCCTTAACTGTATTAACGTTCAGCTTACTAAACTGACTGCCTCAAGTCCAGGCAAGTTATAATGCCTTGTTGTGCCTCAATAAAAAAGTTACATGCACCTTCAGTGTTCTTATTTGATTGAACATTTAGTGAGAGGTAAAATATTTCATTTTTACTATTCATCACTGATAACTTTTGAATGGGTATTTATTCATGGGTTCATTCTATTTTAAAATAAGACTATAACAGTTCTTTTTACTTTGATATTATACATGTCATTTATCAAAAGATTTCCTGTTTCCCATTGGCTATTAAGTAACATATTTCTCCTTGAAGCTGAACATGTTACTTGTTAGCTATCTTTAAGTACCTACTAAATGTATAATAATACAAGATACAATAGGAGATACACAGGTAATACTACTGGTCTGCCATCAGTAAGACTTTCACTTTCTGTGGAGTCTCAATTTGAGGAGGCAGAACGTTCAGTTGTCAGAAAGCATAAATCTCTGGTCAGGTAATGCGGTGTTTGTGTCCTGATTTTGCCACTTGGTTATTGATCTTGGGCAAGTTATTTTACCTTTAAGGTCTCTATTTTTATTTTCTTTCTTTCTCTCTCTCTCTCTCTCTCTCTCTTTTTTTGGGGGGGGGGTAATAGACCATTTCCGCAACTTTATAGGGCAAAAATGAAGTTCATCTAAGAATATACCTGAAAAACTTAACACGTGTGTCTGGCACACAAGCATTTAATAAGTGTTAGGTGATGTAGTTTTTTTTTTTATTCCAAAAATTTCCAGAATTTTTATTTTTATAAATGCATGTTTATACTGTCTTATGTAGTATTAGTGTAGCAGGCACTGCCAGAGTTTAGTATTCGTTCTAGACACACATTGTCACACTTCACAGTTTGCTTATGTATCTCATGAATAAGAACTTACATAACTGACTAAACTGGAAAACACTATACTAACATTTAACACCATGAGAGTTAAATGTGGCTTAAGAGTTTAACTGATGAGCCCATGCCCAGCTCAAGAAATATTAACTATAATAATTTAACGCTGACTCCCTGAGAGTATTTAAAACCACAGGGTAAGAGGTGTTAATAACTTTAAAAACAAGATCAAAACAACTTTCTGCCTTAGCAAGTTGGTTGCAGTAAACAGAGCCCTTCTCCAACCCTTCCCTATATTCAGAATACTGCAATCAAAATGTCTACTTTAAAAAACTAATTTATAAAATGCTTCATATACCAAATTCCCCCTGAAGTTTTCTTCTTTCACTTTCAATTTTTTAGTCTCTCCAACAATCGTGAGCTTCAGTTTTTGCCTGTATAATGATTTAGTGCATAAATGCAGATACTTAAAGCAGGACATGTTTTTGAGAGATTTGCTCACTCCTGTAGCAATGATTTGTCAACCACCTCATGGTTTTAACTTTCTCAACTCCATAAGAGCTATATTTTCACACTGCTTTCACATCACTGTTTTTTACACTATGATCTTTCCTATTTGCAAATTTTAATTCTTTAGCTTTAATGGCTGATATTCTATTGTGATTCTTGTGATAACTAGGATGATAGTTTACGTATTGTATAAGGTGGAGTAATTGTTGGCATAGAGACATTAAAGTTTCTCCCTATGAATTCCACTCTGCTTCCCTGCCACACACTTTATTTTGATGAAAAATTTAGATTTGTCACACTTGGTCCTCGACTTGCTAATTTATCTCAGGGGTATTCTTAATCACCCCTTTAATGACTTTAGCTTTTTGGCAACTGTTTATAACTGATAAATACAGCACACTTGTTATTGGTGTAAGACGGGGAATGCCAGAGTATAAAATACTGTTATACCCATTATCAATACCAGGACACCTGAGGCTCTCTAATCCTAAGATTTTACAAGCATTATTTTCTTTATTCATTTAATTTCAAGGGCTTCATTCCTTCAAATAAATGATTAATTTATTCTTAAATATGTGGCTTATCTAGTTTGTACCTGGCTCTGGGACTGTAAAGATAACATGAGGTTCAGATGTTCAGGCACATCAGCTATGTCCGTTTCATCCATTTCATTTGTTGAGAGCAAATCACTTTTCCATTTTGCTGTGCTCACCACAGGTGTAGCTGCCATCTGTCACCATATAGTGCTGTCAAAATAGCATTGACTATATTCAATGAACCTTTCTCATGACTTTTCTCATGACTTACCTCAGAACTGGAAGCCTGTACCTCCCACTCTTTCACTACTTTCATCCTTCCACCCCTTCCCTTCAGGCCACCACTAGTTAGTTCTCTCTATAGGTGGGTACGTTTCTGTTTTTGGTTGCACATATAAGTGCAGTGATATGGCATTTGTCTTTCTGTGACTTAACTCCATTTAGCATAATGTCTTCTTGGTTCATCCATGATTTTGAAAATTGTAAGATCGAATTCCTTTTTTATGGCTGAATAATAGTCCCCTGTATATATGCGCCATATCTTTGTACACTCCTCTATCTTGGGTTGCTTCCATGCGTGGCTATTGTAACTAATGCTGAAGGACAATCTCTTCTTGAATTATTTCTTTGATATCCACCCCCTGCAATTCTATATCTGGAACTCCTACTGTTCAGAAGCCAGAGCTCCTTGGGCCAGTTCTTTAATCTTTTGTCTCTACGTTTCACTTTTTGAGAGGTTCCCTTAGTTTTATCAGTATAGTATAATAGTAAAATCTGGAGAAGCAGCATAGATGCCCGCCAGCAGGGAACCGGTTAAGTCAGAAGGGAAGATACAGAATAGAGCAGAGTAGGCAATATTGTTTGTAGAAACATTTCCAAATGTATGTGCATATGATTACTTGGATCATTTTTTTCTGGTAGTTTGTAACAAATTTGATAATGTTGGCTCTAGGGAAAGGGGGTTGTAGGAAGGAGGAGGAAGGCTTTTTATTCTAAATCTTACTGTAGAACTTGAAATGGACATTACCACTTTTTTGTTAAAAATTTTAGCTAAGAATGGTAGGTTTTATGATTCACACCACCTTATATTCCCTTGGATGGAGTTTGAGGATTTGTTTTCATTATCATTAAGCCTGGGGTAACACATGGAAGAGTTTTACCATAAAAACCTAATTTGTGACACACCTAGGTGGTTCAGTCAGTCAAGTGTCTGCTTTTGGCTCAGGTCATGATTCCCAGGGTCCTGGGATCCAGTCCTGCATGGGGCTCCCCTCTCAGCAGGGAGTTTGCTTCTCCCTCTCTGCTGCTGCTCCTTGTTTTCTCATTCTTGCTGTTTTTCTCTCTCAAATAAAATCTTTAAAGAACAAAACAAAACCTAACTGCCTTCTGCCTTCACTAATATTTGCATTTCCACCTCATTTACAGAACACCCTTAACCTTTGTGATCTTACTGGATCCTCACCGTGGCCCTAGTGAGGTAGATACTGTTTGACATAAGATGGAGACTTTTGGAGACTGACTTTCTGAGGCCACTAGCAGAAGTGCCTGGGCCAAACTTCACTCTCTCAAGCTCAAATACAGCCTACCATTTTCTACAGTAGTTTTTCCTCTTCTTTAGTTCTCAGGTACTATTGCTTTTACCATATTTCCCATTGTTTTGCCCACACAGGTGTTTTCGGTTCACTACTCAGTTTTGCTCTGGTTAACTAAACACTTTGTGAACTGGATAAATTGCACTCGGAGCTGTTGTCATAAGGTGTAGTTGCAGTAGAGCCTGAAGTTGAGTTGGAGGACTCCTCCAGTGTAAGATGTGGAAAGCCTGAGGAAACAAACAGAACATTTTGAGGATGGAAAAAAAAGGGATCTGAAAAGTATTTCTTCTTTAGTCCATGTTCCTACTACTCTCTTTAGGTTCTATCCCTTCCCACCACCACTACTATTTTAGTCTCTTGGAGAAGAGACTGTAGTCAGAAACTTCCTAATCCCCTATTACTTTAGCTTATTGATCACTGGTTTTTAATTTTAATTTTAATTTTTTAAAAAGATTTTATTTACTTATTTGACAGAGACAGCACAAGTAGGCAGGCAGGCAGAGAGAGAGGTGGAAGCAGGCTCCCTGCTGAGCAGAAAGCCTGATGCTGGGCTTGATCCCAGGACCCTGAGATCATGACCTGAGTGGAAGGCAAGACTTAACCCACTGACCCACCCATGTGTGACCCCTACATGTGGCATTTTAAAGGAGACTATCATGGACTTACATTAACAAAATACTTAAGATCTTACATTTATAAGATGTGTGTATATACTCTTGCATGTATTTCAGATGTTATGATGTAGAGCCTTGGCCATATGACACTTTTGGGGTAGAGATTCACTTGCAGATTTTTGATCATGGTTTAAAAAGTGTATTATTAACCTTGGATTTTAACTCCCATTTTCTCTATACTGTGTGGACTAGATTCAAGCTTACTAACACAGGCCAGCAGGTGAGCTGCTGCCAACAGGTGGGGAGGACAGCTGTGTGATACTCCATTTAGACGACTAAAATGTTAAATCTCAAAGGCCACAGTGGCAGTGCTTGGAGGAAAAACTACTTCCTGTAATTGGAGTTGTAATCATGCCAGGTATTCTCACTCTGTGCTGTATTTCTTGGGTAATGTCCATGTCTGTGTGCCAGCTAACCTATATATAGATGACTCATAGTTCTCTAACAGCATCCCTGTGTTCCTTCCTGTAACCCCTGCCATAGCTCTTTTGGGAGTGCCAGATGTGAATTTCCAATTGTCACTGGAAACCTTTAGCAATCTAACACTTAAGAACTTGTAGTTCAGTATGTTCAAAGGCAAACTGATCTTCTCTCCAAACTTTAATACTCCTTCACGTTGCCCTGTTTAATGACTTCCATAGGTCATCAAAGCTTGGACCTTCAGAATCGTTGACTTTCCTTTGCTACTTTATATATTGTATAAGTCACAAGTTCCTGTTGATTCAACCTGTGAAATGTCTCACATTTGTCTTACCTTCTTAATTTCTATTGTGGATACTCTGTTTCAGACCCCTTATTTCTCTCACATGCATTCATGTATTCATTCAGCGAGTATTTATTGGTTGCCTTTTATGTACTAGGCATAGTGTGAGACTAGATCTCACTAGATCTCATTCAGTAAAGGTTGAACAAGGTATGTCCTCTCTCTTAAATAGAATACAAAGATAGTTAATGCTGAGCATGTACCCTGAACAATGTGCTTACCTCATTTAGTCCTCACAAGAGCTTTTGGAAGCAGATGAGACAGAGGTACAAAGAGGTGAGGCATATGCATACCGTGATAGTACAATAAGACAATGTAGCTGTCTTACATTCTACCATAAATAATGTAAGTGCATTAAGAAATAGACATCCTCAGGACACCTGGGTGGCTTAGTCTGTTGAGTGGCTGCCTTTGGCTCAGATCATGATCCCAGGATCCTTGGATGAGTCCCACATCGGGCTCCTTCCTCAGCAGGGAGCCTGCCTCTTCCCCTACCTCTGCCTGCCACTTCCCTGCTTGTGCTCTCTTGCTAACAAGTAAATAAAATCTTAAAGAAAAAAAAATAGATATCCTCTCATGTAAAGTAATTAAAAAACGGGACTCAATGAGCCATATATAAGTTAAACCTAAGTTATAGTTTAGGGACAGCTATTTTAAAACACTTGCAAAGAAATCTGAGGGCAGAATCATAGATGCTTATGGGTTTGTTTTTTTTTTCCCCTGTTGCCTTAGACACTGCTACCTTGACAGCATTGTTTTTTTACTAATTTATCTTCAGAGTCTTTCCAAAGCCCACAAAGTTTTAATGGGAGCATCAACTGTCTTTAATCAGACATTGTGTTAAAATATTTATCTAAGATAATTGTAGATTTTCATGTAATTATAAGAAATAATACAGGTGGATCCTGTGTACCTTTTCATTTCCTTCAGTGACAACATTTTGTAAAACAAGATACATACTACAACTAGGATGTTGAGATTGGTACAGTCAAGATAGAGAACATATCCATCACCAGAAGGATTCCTCATGTTGTCCTTTTATAGTATAGTAATTCCCATTTCCTTGTCCCCATCCCCATTTAAGCCCTCACAATCACTGATCTGTTCTTTCTGTGACTTGTTATTTTAAGAATGTTATTTATTTTTTTAAAGTGGGCTCCATGCCCAGCATATGAGCCCACAGCAGGGCTTGAACTCACAACCTTGATATAAAGACTGAGATCAAGATCTGAGCTGAGATCAAGTCAGACACTTGACTGAGCCACAGTGGCGCCCCATTTAAGAATGTTATATTAGGGGCGCCTGGGTGGCTCAGTGGGTTAAAGCCTCTGCCTTCGGCTCAGGTCATGATCTCAGGGTCCTGGGATCAAGCCCCACATCGGGCTCTCTGCTCTGCAGGGGGCCTGTTCCCTCCTCTCTCTCTGCCTGCCTCTCTGCCTACTTGTGATTTCTCTCTGTGAAATTAATAAAATATTTAAAAAAAAAGAATGTTATATTAGTAAAACTTACATAAATGGAATCAGGTATTATGTCAGCTTTTGGGATTGGCTTTTTTCACTTAGCTTAATTCTCTGAAGATTTATCCTGGTTGTTGAATATTTCACTCCTTTTTATTACTCGGTAGTATTCCATGGTATAGATGTGCCAGTTTGCTTAACCACTGTTTTCCAGAGAGGTGGTATTTTAAACCTCACCAAAATATACGAGTGATCCAGTTTCTCTGGTGTCACTTTTTTTTTTGTCTTTTCTCTTTATGTTATTGAAATAACTGTACCAAGCCTCTCCCTACTCCAAACCATCTTCAGTGTTATCACAGCTCAGTTTTAGATATGTGCTTTAAAGGATTTGGTTTAGAAACAGGTAGAAACATTGAAGGCATTTGGATACATCTAGTTCTGGGAAAGAGATCTTGGTTAGAAGCAGTTTTGTGAGTTGTCCCTGTTGAGTTGATAGTTAAAGTTATATAAGTGGATGAAATGACAAAAGCAGGGGCACCTGGGTGGCTCAGTGGGTTGAAGCCTCTGCCTTTGGCTCAGGTCATGATCCCAGTGTCCTGGGATTGAGCCCTACATCAGGCTCTGCTCAGCGGGGAGCCTCTTCCTCCTCTCTCTCTGCCTGCTTTTCTGCCTACTTGTGATCTCTGTCTGTCATATAAATAAATTAAAAATCTTAAAAAAAAACTCGATCAAGTGAGCAATCAAGATATTATGAATATAGGGCGACTAGGTGGCTCAGTCAAAGCATCTGCCTTCGCTCAGGTCATGATCCCAGGGTCCTTCGATGAGCCCTGCATCAGGCTTCCTGCTCAGCAGGGAGTCAGCTTCTCCCTCTCCTTCTGTGTGTGTGCTCTCTCTCAAATAAATAAATCTTTAAAAAATATTACAAGTCTATTCTTTAAAACAAGGAAACATTTAAAGAAAAAGAAGAGCATATAATACAGTGTCAGGTACCAGACAGAGACATTTTCAGGTGAGAACTGAAAATGTCTCTTGCATTCTGTACTAAAGGATCAGTGTTGGTTTTTGCTTGGCAGTTTCAGTGGGGGAAATGAGGGCAGAACCCTGGGGACAGCTGACTGAAGCACGAGTAGAACTAAAGTACAGAGAAGGAATGAAGACCATTCTTTGGAATAAAAAGTGAAAAAGAATGAACAATAATTAGCATTATTGGAGAAAGATTGTCTTTTAACTGGGGGAAATGTTTTTAGGCTGAGGCTGAATCGGTGGAGAGAAAGGGATTGAAAATATAAAAAAGTTTTACAAAATTGTCGGCTGTGAGCATATAATTACTCAAAATTTATTTATTTATTTTTTTTTTAGATTTTTTTTATTTACTTATTTGACAGACAGAGATCACAAGTAGGAAGAGAAGCAGGCAGAGAGAGAGAGGAGGAAGCAGGCTCCCTGTGAGCAGAGAGCCCGATGCGGGGCTCGACCCCAGGACCCTGGGATCTTGACCTGAGCCGAAGGCAGAGGCTTAACCCACTGAGCCACCCAGGCGCCCCTCAAAATTTATTTTTAAATTATTTTTTAATAGAGTTTATTTATTTGAGAGAGAGAGAGCATGAGCAGGGGAGTGGCAGAGGGAGAGGAAAAGCAAGAAGCAGACTCCTCACTGAGCCCCTTTCCACTGGAGGGGCTCAATCCCACACCCCAGCGATCATGACCTGAGCTGAAGGCAGACGCCTAACCAATTGAGCCACCCAGGTGCCCCTCAAAATTTATTTTAATGAAAAGTATATAGAAAAGTGAGATTTATTTATTTATTTATACAAGATTTTATTTGTTTATTTGACAGAGATCACAAGTAGAGAGGCAGGTGGGGTGTGGGGTGGGGGGGCGGGGAGCAGGCTCTCTGCGGAGCAGAGAGCCCAATGTGGGCTTCAATCTGAGGACCCTGAGATCATGACCTGAGCCAAAGGCAGAGGCTTAACCCACTAAGCCACCCAGGCACCCAAAAAGTGAGATTTATTGAGCAAGGTGCCAGAAGAGATGGAGAGAATTAGGTTCAGATTGGGGATAAGGAGGTGAATAGGGATAAGCAGAGATTAGTTTGTGTTTGAGTGAGTTGAGCCTGTTGGCTTTGCTCATCTTTGCAGGGCTCCATGAGACAGGTATGAGTTTGAGAAGAGTCTTGAGGTTGGGAACCATTGCTGGGAAATGGAAGATGGTTCTGATAAATGAAGGAATAGGATTGTTGAACCTAAGAAAAGAGTACACGTGGGGGCACCTGGTGGCTCAGACAGCTGGGCATCTGCCTTTGGCATGGGTTGTAGTCCTGGGTTTTCCTGGGATCTAGTCACACATCTGGCTCCTTGCTAAGCAGGGAGTCTGCTTCTCCCTCTGCCTACTTCTCCCCTGCTATGCTCTCTCTCTCTGACAAAAGAGAAAAGAAAAGAGAAAAGAACACACATTTGTAGCAGTATTGGTTTGCATAGTGGGTCAAGGGTGGACCTAAGAAGTTGACTTGGGAGTTTCAAAGCAGAGAAGGATGTGTAGTCAGGAATGGGGAGACTAAGGAAACTAAAAAAGTAATGGAGTTGGAAAACAGGTGAAGAATTACTGGGGGAGAGAGAGATGGAAGAATAGGTCCTCACTGAAAAGGGGATACTGGAGTTAAGATTTCAGAGGTCAAGGAGCTTTAGATTATCATTAGTTCCAAGAAAGTAGGTTAATGAAATAATGTGGAGATGAAAGCACTACATTTCCCACGACCCTGGAGTACTAAGCTAAGGAGTTTGAATATTATCTTAAAATTGATGGGAAATCACCAAGGAAGGGACATGACAGTATTAACCTTTAAGAAACATTACTCTGGGGCGCCTGGGTGGCTCAGTGGGTTGAGCCTCTGCCTTCGGTTCAGGTCATGATCTCAGGGTCCTGGGATTGAGTCCCGCGTCGGGCTCTCTGCTCTGCAGGGAGCCTGCTTCCTTCTCTCTCTCTGCCTGCCTCTCTGCCTACTTGTGATCTCTCTGTCAAATAAATAAAAATCTGTTAAAAAAAAAAAAAGAAACATTACTCTGAATTACTCTGATGGCAGTGTGGAGAATGGACTAACGAGGGGGAAAACTGGAAGCAGTAAGAGACATTGCCAACCACTAGTCCATTGAATTTTTTGGGCCAGATAATGCCACAGTGGGTGATAATTGTATAATTCTTCTTGCCTTTCACTACTCTTCTGAGAAGATAGACATCTTTCAGAAACTCTCAGGCGCAATAGTTTCTCTGATCTCTTTATTTTCACAATTACTCTGTATATACTTGTACATTTGTATCTTCTGCCCGATTTTACGTTCCTTCATAATAACCTGCATCTCAGTCATCTTGTTATAATGTGGAACCTAAATATCTCAGTACTCTGGCCCAGAAACATGTTTAACAGATGTTCGGCGAATGACTGACTGACCGACTGAATGAATGAATGAATGAAGATGGCTCCCACAGACCAAGGGAACCCTGTCCTCCTATGACCTAGATGATCTTAAGGTCCCAACAAGTCTGCCCTGGAACAGGTTCAGTTGTGATGCCCAAACAGTTTCGTACTAACAAAAAGTGCCATTCCATGTAAAGAGATCTCGAGCCCGGTTGTTTCCTCGTCTGGGAAGCAGGTGAGGCTGTTTTCCGTACGGCAGCATGGCGGACGCTTGCCGCAGCTAGTGAGCGTGGTTTCCCGCCCAGGAAGAAGCCATTACTATTTTCCGTACAGCAGCATGGGGGCCGCCCGCGGGAGCTGCCATAGCATCACGCCCTGGGGGAAGAGGCCGCCGTAAAGGAAGCGCCGCTTCCTCTTCTCACTTCTCCCGCCTCCCACCGGCTGTCGTAAAAGGGTGAATGGAGAGCGAGTTGTGGGGGGTAGAAAGGGAGGACAGGGGGCGCGGAGTCAGAGTGGCGCAGCAAGTGGCTGCAGGTGGCGACAGTGGCGGGGGGTGGGGAGTGAGGTAGTCTAGGGGTCGCGGAAGAGGAGGCTGAGAGGATCAGAAGAAAAACTAAAGCTGCAGTCTGGCCTACTGGTCCGGGGGCCGCGGAGCCCCCACCCGGGGAGATGGACCTCAACCGGATCATCCAGGCGCTGAAGGGCACCATCGACCCGAAGCTGCGGATTGCAGCTGAGAATGAGCTCAATCAGGTGAGGAGCGGGCCTGCGGCGCCCCCCGCGGGCTCACGGGGCTCCCCTTCCTCGGCGCCCCTGATCTCCACCCCAACCCGGGCTTCGGACCCGGACGCTCGTCCCGGCCCGCCCCCCTCCCCCCCCAGCCCCGGGGGCCAATTTAGCGGCACTCCCCGGATCTTCCCTGAACAACTCGCGCACCTGTTGGCCACCTTTGCATCTTTTCCTGCCGTTTTCCTTCCGCCGTGCAGTTAGTTCAGTCCCTGGATCGCTGAAAGAGGCTTTGCCAGTATTCGCGGGGTGTGTGATTTTCCGAAGTACGCTGATTTAGGGAAGAGGGTGGGAAATTTCACTTAAAATTCAGATCCGAGTTCAGCTTTTCTCCAGATCCAGCCTTTTTTAGGTGTTGCGGTGGGAAGCCCTCCCATCGCCTGCTTCTGTGCGGTTGGTAGGACTGGTTTGACACTGATTGGCAGAGTTTTGTTGGAGCTCTGGGAAAGGCTGCCTGGAGAGTGCAGGGGAGAGGACAGGCAGTTTTCATCGTGGTATATTTTACAAAAGACACGTCGAGTAATGTGCGTTTGGAGGGATTTCTTATAAGCGCTAAAATGTCCAAGACTTTCTTTCATCTTCCATCCTCTGTTCTTACTGGCCCTAACCTTGTTCCAGCGTTACCACCGACATTTCGAAATTGCAGTGATACCAAAATTTAGCTCATGTTTTCCTCCTCACCTGTAAGAATGAATGATAGACTTCTCACTAAAAAGTACGAATTAAGGTCTACTCCCTAGGGTAGAGTGACAGCTGGTTGGGGTTGGGGTAATCCTTAAAATGTAAAGGAATATACCTAAATTAGTGGTTTTCAAGGTGCTGCCCAGGATGAGCAGAATCTACATCATCTGGGAACTTGCTGGAATTGGAAATTACTGGGCTTCACATTTAGAGAATCAGAAACTCTGGGGGTGGGTCCCAATTATGTTTTAATTAGCAAGCTAGGTGATTCTGTGCTTCCTGAAGTGTGAGAGCAGCTGTCTTAAGTAAGTTTCTGTGGGAGTTCACTAAGGTTTTCCTGGTTGGAGTTGACTTTAAAGTGCAACTGTGCATTTAAATCTTTGAAATCCAGTGGGAAATCTGGACTGCATTTGGAGTAAGTGTGAATTCAGGATTCCCAAGAGATAAAAGGGAGAGTGAAACCACTGGAGGGAAGGTGGAGTTAAACAGAAGCCTAAAGAGCATGTGTTGTTACCTGGAAAAGAAAAGGACTCTCACTCGAAATAGGGAAACGTTAAAGTCAGTACCTGTCTCAGGCTTTGCGAAGCAGGGCACTATATGTTGATTGGCTAGAAGAATAGTAATCCAGGGGTTGCTTAGAAGGAACAAAGCAAGAGCTGAACTTGCAATCTATTAGTATGACCAGGGGCGTTGGCCTGTTTGTGACCCCCTTCTCTTCACAGTGAGGCCAGATGTTATTTTGATAGTGTCAGTAGGGATCATATCTTCAGTATCATGTTGTACCTTCCTGCATCCGTTTGCCTATCCTTGCTTTGTTTCTGATTCATCAATGTGTAAGTGATTCATCAATGTATAAGTGTCTGTCCCCAGACAGAAGGGGAAAGGTTGGTGGGAAAGCCTGCAGAACTAGAAGAGACCCTTGGGACCCAAGTCTACATTTTTCTTCATGGGATTTCAGTTCAAACCCATTTCATCCTCACTCTGCCCTGCCGCATATCCACCCATTTCATCACAGACCATAATTTCCTTTGCAACTGCTATACGTAGCTTATTGCTATGCCACTCTTTGGCATTACATTTACGCTTTTACTAAGTACTTTTTTTTTTAATTGTCTGTAAGTAGAAGACAAGTGTAATGTCGCATAACCTTATAGTAAAATACGGCTATAATGTTGGGTTTTGTATGCTTATTCTTTTTTTTTTTTTAAAGATTTATCTATTTGACAGAGAGAGATCACGAGTAAGCAGAGAGGCAGGCAGAGAGAGAGGAGGAAGCAGGCTCCCCGCTGAGCAGAGAGCCCGATGTGGGGCTCGATCCCAGGACCCTGAGACCATGACCTGAGCCGAAGGCAGAGGCCCAACCCACTGAGCCACCCAGGCGCCCCTGTATGCTTATTCTTTATCACCATCGTAATGTCTTGCTTTGTTGGACAAATGGGTGGAGAATCTATCATAAGTGATTAGGGTCCAGCTCGCTTATTTTAGTCTAGGTCCCCCTCAGCAACTACGCTCTGCCTAGGAACTGGGGGGCAGCTTCTGCAGTGTACTGATGATCTGTTAATTGCCTTGTAGAAGAGTAGGCAGTTTCAAAACATAACAGCCTGTGTTCTGAGGGATAAATTCCTGTTTGGAGTTATATTTTTCTGTAGTCAACATATTTCTGTTACTAGTTATTGGTTCCTTGATTGCTGTGTGTGATATTGTTTCTGTGGGAAAAAGCATTTTCATTTTTTCTTTTTCTTTTTTTGAAAAAAGATTTATTTATTTGAGAGAGGAGAGCTTGTGAGCTTGGGGAGGGACAGAGGGAGAGAGAGAGGAACTTAAGCAGACTCTACTGAACATGGAGCCTGAAACAGGGCTCAGTATCATGACCCTGAGATCATGACCTGAGCCAAAACCAAGAGTTGGATGTTTAACCAATGGAGCCACTCAGGGGTCCCCAGAAAACACATTTTCAGTTTTATCTCAGGATATTAAGAATGCATCCTTTGCGCATTCCTCCTTGTCTTTAGGCCCAGAAGTCCCCTTAGCAGCAGCAAAGGGAAGTAAGAATGGGTAGATATCTTGCTCCAGTAACTCATCCACAAAGTTGTCTTCTTTTAATAAAACATTCTCCACATGGCCTCAGCAGTGAAATAAAAATAATTACTTTCTTTGCTGAGCTTTGGAATCCCTGCTTTTCCATGCATCTGTCTGTATCATTTTTATTGCCCTTTAAGAGTGTTTGCTTATATGAATAACATTTATTTATTTGTTTATTTATTTTTAAAGATTTCATTTATTTATTTATTTGACAGAGAGGCAGGGAGAGAAGGAACACAAGGGGGGTGAGATTGAGAGGGAGAAGCAGGCTTCCTGCTGAGTGGGGAGCCTGATGGGCGGCTTGAACCCAGGACCCTGGGATCCTGACCTGAGCCACCCAGGTGCCCCATGAATAACATATTTATCGAGTTCTTATGCAGACAGTAATATAAGGCTCTGCTTTCATAGAGCTTGCATTCTGGTGGGGGATAGAGATAAGTAAATAGTATCATGTCATAAGTGCTATAGTGCTATAGATAGTAAAGTCCTGGAGAGACAGTGTTGGAGTGTATAAGTAATGTGGTCATTCTCTGAAGAGTGACACTGAGCCGAGACCTAGATGTTGTGAAGGAGTGAAGCAGGTGAAGAACTGGGAGAGAAACAGAGGGAAGAGCAAGTCCAATAAAGGCCTTCAGCTTGGCATGTTGGAGCACTTGAAAAGGTAATGTAGTGGGAGCCATGAGGCAGAGAACGGGAGGCAGCAGGTCTTTGCTTTAAAATGAGTTCTTGGGGCGCCTGGGTGGCTCAGTGGGTTAAAGCCCCTGCCTTCGGCTCAGGTCATGATCCCAGGGTTCTGGGATCGAGCCCGCATCGGGCTCTCTGCTCCTCAGGGAGCCTGCTTTCCCCTCTCTCTCTTTGCCTGCCTCTCTGCCTACTTGTGATCTCTGTCAAATAAATCAATAAAATCTTAAAAAAAAAAAATGAGTTCTTGTCAGATGCAGAATTATGCTAAGTAAATAGACTATTTTCAGAAAACTTCACAGATACAAAGTAAATATCGAGAAATGTCTTTTATTTTTTTCTTAGAAACCTGAACCCTGAGGTGGAAAAAGAAATTGGATAAATATTTGTGAGGAAAAATTGTATGAGACTTTATCTAATTTACCTTTGGATGTTTTAGCTGGCCAAATTAGCATAGTTTGAATCAAGGCTGAAAGGAGAAGACAAAAAGTTGCACAAGGTCATTAAAATGAGAGGCAGTTGCAAAAATGGAGTTCCAGAATGTGTACAAAGGCAACAGTGTTGAAGTGAAAGCAGTCTCCACAATAACTACTCGAAAATAGATACTATTAGTCTAAGTGTACAGGTTATTTTGTACTTACGTGTAATAAGTATCTACACTGGAGAGATTAGAACTAAGCTATGGATGTTTTAGTCTTGGGTTCACTATGGGATGTTTCTGTATTTGAAATGTTATAAACATGAGTTATTTTATCATAATGTACATGGAGAAGGTTAGAAGATTGGGCTAAATCTGTGTTAATTTTGACTCTTGTAAACTGCTGTTAGGAGAAATCTGTTTTCTTAAAAATTACTTTAAAATGGTGGTTTCAATTATAAATAAAAAAAACTTTATGTACAACAGATTTAAGATTCTGAGGTTTAGATAGGATGAAAGGAAGAACAATTATAAGATAATTTAAAAAATTTTTAAAAAGTTTTGTTTATTTATTTGACAGGGAGAGAGACAGTGAGAGAAGAAACACAAATGGGGAGAGGGAGAGAAGCAGGCTTCCTGCCAAGCAGGGAGCCCCATGTGGGTCTCAGTCCCAGGAACCCGGGACTATGACCCTAGCTGAAGGCAGATGCTCAACGACTGAGCCTCCCAGGCACCTGGATAATTCAAAATTTTATAGAAAAAATTGGAAAGCAAAATGTTCTTGGATGGAAGAGATCGATATTAAAATCTCAATACGAATTTTCCCCGAATTTTTTAGTCCTTTATCTTATTAATGCTGTTATGAATAAATGTGTAGGAAAGATGGTTAAATTAAAAAATTGAGTGATGGGCGCCTGGGTGGCTCAGCTGGTTAAGCAACTGCCTTCAGCTCAGGTCATGATCCCAGAGTCCGGGGATTGAGTCCCACATCGGGCTCCCAGCTCTATGGGGAGTCCGCTTCTCCCTCTGAACTTCTCCTCTCTCATGCTCTCTCTCATTCTCTCTCTCAAATAAATAAAGAAAATCTTAAAAAAAAAAAAAGTTGAGTGGTATATGTAAACCTAGTGGTATGTTGAAAAAGATGCCACTATAGGTCCAGGCTCCTGGGAGAAGGGAAGCTGAACAGATTCTCTTCATCACCGTTGGCTTTAGCCTTACTGAGAACTTATGAGTCTTTTCTGGGAGTGTCAGCGGGCAAGGCCAAGTGTAAGCTCTGGGAATGTGGCAGAATGGTAACCTGGTCCAGGTACTTGACATTTGGAGGGAGTATTATCAAAAGGAACCCGCTGCTCTGTATTTTTTTTTTTTTTTTTTTTTTTTTTACTTCTACAGTCAACCTGTCAAAACTCAGGGGTAGGTCAAAGTAGAACTGGTTGGGTGTGGCGGGGAACTGACCCAGGCTGCACACACAACACGTCAGCACAGACTTACTTGGGTGTCAGGTTTAAAAGAAGCTCCACCAGGTGCCTGGGTGGCTCAGTTGGTTAAGCATCTGCCTTTGGCTCTGTTGGGCTTCTTGCTCATGGGGAGCTTGCTTCTTCTTCTGCATGCTGCTCCCACTGCTTGTGTTCTCTCTCTCTGACAAATAGATAAATAACATCTTAAAAATAAAATAAAATAAAATAAAGGATGCTCCACCAACAGGGCAGCTGGTGGTGACAACTCTCAACACTGTTTTATGAGGCACATTGTTCCAGCCTGGACTGGTTCTTCTCCATAGCTCATGCACAGATAATTAACATTATCTTGTCTGTTTTCCTATGCTGGATCCATGTTTTCTGTGTTTCTGTTTGTCAAAAATACTGTCAGCAAAATTAAAGCACAAATAAGCTGGGAAGAAACACTTGCAATGTGTAGGTCCAAAAAAAGTTAGGATTTTAAATTTATAAATAGCTCTTAGGATTTATTAAGAATGAAACAAATACTCTTCAAAAAAGGATAAAGGGAATAATTTGTAGAAGAAAACAAATAGCCAACAGAAAGGATAAATTTTAACTTAGCAGAAATGTAATTTAAAATATGAGTCAATTTTGAAAAGGAATGATAATGCTAAACATTGTATTGGATAGATGGTTATATACTAATTTTGGGAGTGTAGATTGCTACACACTTTCTGGAGAGCATTTTGACAATATATGTTAAAAAACAAAAATATTTATACCCCTTTATTCATCAATTTATTCCAATTTTGATTTGAAGTATTTCAGTAATCTTATTTTTGCCTTGGAAAATTTCTCTCACTTTAAAAGTTTTCCTTTTATTTGGACAGTAATGTATTCAGTAACAGTGCTAACAGTTATTCATTTATATTGGCCTATTTTATAAATATTTCTTTGTAATTTCAGTCCTACAAGATTATCAATTTTGCCCCCAGTTTACTTCGGATTATAGTCTCTGACCATGTGGAATTCCCAGTACGCCAGGCAGGTGAGTAGTTTTTTCATTCTTTATAAAATTATTTATATCTGTGATTTCTTTAAAAAATAGGAGGCACACATAAAGTATTTCTAATGGCTTAAAAACTATTTTTCCCTGGAAATTTAGAGGTAGATACTGAGCTTTTACATCTTCTCTAGTTTTTCCTCTCCTCCTCTCCTTTTCACCTACTGATTCCTTGCCTCTGTAACTTTGCCATTTCCCCCCTTAGTTTTCACAATTCCAGTGGCTTAATCGCCCTAATTCTTTTTGATTTCTGGTGGCCTACCCTTTGGGTCCATAGATGAAGACTGTGAATTTATGTATGTGGATTTGAGCTCCATTCATAAGTCAGATTGTGGATGTAATATATGTGCACAGATGTTCCTAAATGCATGTTTGGGGAACAGGACTTCCTTTCTTTCTTTCTTTCTTTCTTTTTTTTTTAAGATTTTTATTTATTTATTTGACAGAGAGAGCAGCAGCAGTGGGAGGGGCAGAGAGAGGGGGAGAAGCAGACTCCCCACTGAGCAGGGAGCCTGATGTGGGGCTGGATCCCAGGACCCTGAGATCATGACGTGAGCCGAAGGCAGAGGCTTTACCGCCTGAGCCACCCAGGCACCCCAGGACTTTTGTTTTAAACATGAGACTTACTTTCAAGTACTGTGGGACCTTATGGTAGTTCCATGATGTTGTTGTGCCTTCCTCTTTTTGCCTTTTTAATGAGCTGGTCATTACAGGCCAGAATGTAAAAAATGGAGAACGTCTTGGAGTGTCATGAGTCCTGAAAAGATAGTAATATCAAGATAAAGGGAATAAAATGATAAACCCTAATTTAAAAAGTAGATATTTGGCTCTCTGCTTGGCGGGGAGCCTGCTTCCCTCTCACTCTCTCTGCCTGCCTCTCTGCCTGTGATCTCTCTCTGTCATAAATAAAAAAAAAAATAAAAAATAAAAAATAAAAATCTAAGGGGCGCCTGGGTGGCTCAGTGGTTTAAGCTGCTGCCTTCGGCTCGGGTCATGATCTCAGGGTCCTGGGATCGAGTCCCACATCGGGCTCTCTGCTTGGCGGGGAGCCTGCTTCCCTCTCACTCTCTCTGCCTGCCTCTCTGCCTGTGATCTCTCTCTGTCATAAATAAAAAAAAAAATAAAAAAAATAAAAAAAAAAAAAAAAAAAAAAAATAAAAATAAAAAATAAAAAGTAGATATTTAAAAACTTTTTTTTTAAAGCCAGGCCACTTGATGTATATATTTTTTTTAAAGATTTTAATCATCTATTTGACAGAGAGAGACAGCGAGAGAGGGCACAAAAGGAGTGGGAGAGGGAGAGGGAGAAGTAGGCTTCCTGCCTAGCAGGGAGCCTGATGCAGGGCTGGAACCCAGGACCCCTGGATCATGATCTGAGCTGAAGGCAGATGCTTAACGACTGAGCTGCCCAGGGCACCCCGATGTATATTCATTATGAATAATTTGGGCAACACAGAAAAATATGAAGATGAAAGTAAAAAAATTTTCTCAATATTCATTGCTCAGAAATGGCCATCATTAACATTAGGCAAACATTAGTCTTTGCAGGTTCAGGTAGGGAGAGATCAACAATTTTATACAGGTAAGATTATACTCTACACATTTTAATTTAAAAATTAAAAATATTTAATTTTCCTTGAACGTAACAAAAAAAGAGGTAAGGAATCATTAGCTTTGGGGAAATACTTGTAGCATATGTATGATTTCCTAAAAGATCCCTTTGTTATTAAGAAAAGCTTATGGAGAGACTCTTGATCTCACAAAACAAACTGAGGGTTGGTGGGGGTCGGGGGGTCGGGAGAGGGTGGTGGGGTTATGGACATTGGGGAGGGTATGTGCTATGGTGAGTACTGTGAAGTGTGTAAACCTGGCGATTCACAGACCTGTACCCCTGGGGCTAGTAATACATTATATGTTTGTAAAAAAATTTAAAAATTAAAAAAAATAAATAAAAGAGAAAAGGTTATGGAAAAACCTACATGTTGTAATTATTTGTAACTTTAACAAGGTGTATAAGACTTATGTGTAGATTTTTTGAAACTGTAACTCTGTTGTATAATCTTTGTTTTATGAAATAGGGCTGTTCTGAAATCACATTTTGCTAAATGGAAACTATTTTAATAATCTAAGTGTTTATAGGGCCATCGCAGAGTTCCTGTGAAGCTTTGTAGAAATAGTATTTTTAAAGATTTTAACAGTTTATTGATTTAATATGTCTTCTTTACATGACATATAAACACGGCAAAAACTCATTGGATTGCCCCAATTACACCCCCAAAGATACCTGCCATCAACTTTGGTGCAAGATTCTCCAATTCCCTTTTTTCCTATAGACTTGATAGTTTTAAAATGTAACAAAAATATGTTTTTATTCCACATGGTGTTTTATAACTTTCTTTTCCCCATTGAACCGTATATCCTTGGGGGGTCGTTCCATACCAGTGTATATGCATATACATGTACTTTATTCTTTGTAACAATTGTTCATTATTTCTTTGTACAGAACTACTTTAGTTTATTTAAACAATTTGATATTGATGGATATTTCCTTTATTGTCCCTTTTTGTTGTTATTGTTGATAGAGGCAAAGCTATAATCAGAATCCGTGGACGTTATCTCTGGATACTTGTGGAAATATTTTCAAAGAATAAATAATAAGAAATGGAGATGCTGGGTGGATATTAATGATATTAAAGTTTTGAATTTTGAATCTTCTCACCAAGTTGCTTTTGCTTACTTTTTGTATCATAACTGCAATAATGCTAGGTTCCTCATACCCTCTATATAACTTTGAATCTTAATAATGTATATAACTGAGTTTTTTTTTTTAAGATTTTATTTATTTATTTGACAGAGAGATCACAAGTAGGCAGACAGGCAGGCAGAGAGAGAGTGGGGGGAAGTACGCTCCCCACTGAGCAGAGAGCCCAATGTGGGGCTCGATCCCAGGACCCCGGGATTATGACCTGAGCTGAAGGCAGAGGTTTAACCCACTGAGCCACTCAGGCGCCCCTATAACTGAGTTTTGATATGAAATGTAAATAGTATTTATAGGCAGTTTTTTTCCCATAATTTATGTAGATTTCAAATCTGTCAGTCACAAGACAGAGTTTATCTAGGTGGTTAATTTTTTATTAGGACAGTTTTCTCTCTTAGAACATCTATTTTATCATTGAATGTAAAATATACAGTATAAAATTCTATATTATATCTCCGCTAAACTTATAAATTTTCTGTCCTATTTAATCTGTTGTTAAAATGCAGAGATACCCCAAGAACCTTATGGTGACACCCAGACAGGTAATCTTTCATTTTATCATGACATTTAAAAAAGAATGATGTGATTTTTGATTTAAAAAGAAGTCAGCCTGCATAAAACTATAAAAAAAATGCTAATATTAAGTGGAAAGACATAGTTCTGCAGAATAGTCCTTCTTGATTTTCTGGCTTGTGGGCGATCCTATAATATTTTTGTTACCATCAATCAAGCTCATTAGTGAATGTCCCTTATTACTTTACTGTGGAGAAATAGGGAAAATGTAATATTTTGATATTGATAAGCAAAACAAAATAAATCTGAATGTTCTGTTATTTTCCAGTATTAAGAGGCATAATAGCATTCTTAATGTTATTATCCAATGTACAGAGAAAGGAGCCCATCTTAAATTTAGTATAGTTATGATTAAGAATCTCTCAGGTGGCTTTGCTTTCAGTTTTTTACTCCTTGCTTGTGAGGAGACCCTCTAATATACCGAAACCTAGTTTCAGAAATGTGGTTTCTTTAGTATATTTTGGAGTTGCTATGAGCAGAAAAGTCGTTTGGATTTGAAAGTGGTAGTTGAGGGGCACGTGGCTGGCCCGGTCACTAGAGTGTGTGACTCTTGATCTCGGGGTTATACATTTGAACCCCATGTTGAGTGTGGAGATTACTTAAAAATAAAATCTTTTAAAAAAAAGATTAAAAAGTAAATAAATGAAAGTCATAGTTTAGGGTTGGATGTTACATTAGACCTGATGAAGTCATTGTTGGTGACTGATGTGGGGACCCTCATTTGAAAAATAGCATGGATCTGTTTTCTGTAAGTTGCTTGCTTTTTTGTTCTTCTGACGCTTTGTATATATTTTTAAAAGATGGATAGGGGGGCGCCTGGGTGGCTCAGTGGGTTAAGCCTCTGCCTTTGGCTCAGGTCATGATCTCAGGGTCCTGGGATCCAGCCCCGCATCAGGCTCTCTGCTCAGCAGGGAGCCTGCTTCCTCATCTCTCTCTCTCTGCCTATTTGTGATCTCTGTCTGTCAAATAAATGAATAAAATCTTAAAAAAAAACATGGATGGGGGCGCCTGGGTGGCTCAGTGGGTTAAAGCCTCTGCCTTTGGCTCTGGTCATGATCCTGGGGTCCTGGGATGGAGCCACACATTGGGCTCTCTGCTCGACAGGGAACCTGCTTCCCGCCCCACCCCACCCCCTGCCTGCCTCTCTGCCTACTTGTGATCTCTGTCTGTCAAATAAATAAATAAAATCTTAAAAAAAAAAAAAAAAGATGGATAGGGAGGTATCAGCCTATAGCTGATTTGAGCCTATAGCTCAGCCTGTAGCTAAGTTGTTCACAAGTTATTCTTAAAGGTTAACCTTAGTGTTCTAGAATATAGAACCTAGAAAAAATTGGAAAGATGCCTCTGATCAGTTCAGACGCAGGACAAGAAACTCTTTCGTTAAAACCCATGTGTCTTGTATGTAGGAAGCTCTTGGCTTTTACTCAAAATCTACTTAATCTTGTTTTGGTTGTAATTTACATACCCTATTCAATTTCCTAGCCTGTAACAGATTAACGAATAAGAGAGAGAGGGACTACCAAATTACAGTGAAAAATGGAAAAACCTAGAAACGACTCAAAAAGTCCAGCGTTGTGCTTCAGTGAGTTCATACTGGCATCCTTTCCCCTTTGAGGTTGTGGGACTGACTGACCTGTGTAGTTGTGAGTCTGGATTCCTGAGCATAGGGCTTAAGTGATGATCTGTTGTGCTTGAGAGGGAGAGAACTGTGTATATGCGTTAGAAAGTTAATTTTAGACTTAAGATGCTTGGAATGGTGGATTTTGCAGAAAAACAAAGTTTAATAATTTCCATATGACTGGATTAAGATGATATTTGTGTTTTGTTAGCTCTGGCAAATGGTTAGATAGATAACTTTAATTAAATGATGAAAGGAAGGTTTTTAGATTATTGATAGGTTGAATTATCTTTGATACTTTTTCTTCATTATTCTTGGCAATCCATGATTATCTGTCTGAGAAATTAATACTCTCTTATTAACTTATAACAGGTTCAATTTTATTTTAACTAATTGAGGATTTAATTTTTTAAAAACATTTTGTTTTTTTTTTTATTAGAGTGCACATGTGTCTGAGTGCAGAATAGGAAGGGCGAGGGACAAGCAGACTCCTCACTGAGTGCAGAGCCCGATGAAGGGCTCAGTCTCTGGACCCTGAGATCATGACCTGAGCTGAAATCAAGAGTCAGATGCTTAACTGACTGAGCCACCCAAGTGCCTCTAATTGAGGATTTATTATTTTATTATTTTATTTTGTTTTTAAGAACTTTAAAAAATATATTTATTTGAGAGAGAGGGAGAGAGAGGAAGAGTGTGCACAAGTGGGGGTTGGGCAGATAGAGAAGCAGAAGCAGGCTCCCTGCTGAGCTCCCTGCTCGGCAGGGAGCCCCACACAGGCTTGATCCCAGGACCCTGAGAGTGTGGGCAGAGCCGAAGGCAGGCGCTCAACTGACTGAGCCATGCAGGCGCCCCGAGGATTTATTTTAGCATATACAAATTCGTGTGCCTTTTATGTAGGCTATCTTGTATGGTGCCCAATAATAAAAATATTTTTTAGTGGTAAAATTAATGGTATTTAATGACTGTATTATAAATAAGACCATGATTTTACCATGTCTGTACCTTTGCTATCTGCAAGTTGCTGTTTGTCAAGTTCATAATTTCATTACATTTCAGTTGTACTATAGCCAACATAGAACATGTTGGTTTATTCTCTGTGTCATAATGCTTCTGTGAACTAGTTGAGTTTTATGTAAAATTGGGATAAAGGTGGGGTGGGGGAAGAATGGAGAGGAGAAACTCAAGGGAAGAAAGTTAAAATGCTTTGCAGATCGCGTCTCTTTATTTTTATATATAATGTATATATAAGTGTATGATGTAATAAGTATTTATTTCCATTAATGTTCATTTGGGATAGTTTGAAACCTTCACATTGCCTATCAAAACCCTATCTGAGGGGCGCCTGGTGGCTCAGTGGGTTAAAGCCTCTGCCTTCGGCTCAAGTCATGATCTCAGGGTCCTGGGATTGAGCCCCACATCCGGCTCTCTGCTCAGCAGGGAGCCTGCTCCCCCCCCCCCCCCCCGCCTGCCTCTCTGCCTACTTGTGATCTCTCTCTCTCTCTGTGTCAAATAAATAAATAAAATCTAAAAAAATTAAAAAAAAAACCCTATCTGAAGTATTTTAGCTTGTTTCTTTCAGAAGCCTTTTGCTAACTATTGAAGATGGTTAAACAGAATAGGAATAAAATTATTATGTATTTTGATAGAAATAAATAGATAAGAAATTTCCTGAGATTGTACAAAGGTATTTGAAGGTTAATATCTTTCCCCCTATTCTTCTATTTACAAGTAGTAAATATTTCAGAAGGGTAAGACAGAAATTAGCGATATTTCAAATATGGTGGTGCTGGATAGTGGCCAGTGAGAAAAGATAAACAAGAAAAGCAGGGTACATGAAGGATGGTAGAATTTCACCTGTTGTGGACTCAGCTTTAGGCATTAGGAGCAGTGTTATCTTTATGCTATCAAAATACAGTTAGTAGAGTTTCATTTAGACTACCTTATATTTAGTTTAAGGATATATACTTGATTCCTAGATCATGTTTCTGTCCTCTAGATTCTGAAGCTTGATTTAATAAAATATTTTCTGCTTAGATTTGGTTTACTAGCTAAAGAAAAAGTTTAAATTCTTCTACATTTTCCTTCACCAGTTGGCTATTTATAATTGTAAGATTTTTCCATTTTTGCTGAGTATCATGTTTAGCGGTGAAGATATAACATGAAGAACTTAGCCTTTCATGCTCTGTAAAGCTAAGTTAAAGCCATCTTTTCAGTACTGCTATGTTAGCATTTTTTTCTCCACCTTAGCTGCCATTTACTTGAAGAACATGGTGACACAGTACTGGCCTGACCGAGAACCTCCACCGGGAGAAGCAGTATTTCCATTCAACATTCATGAAAATGATCGCCAGCAAATACGCGATAACATTGTGGAAGGAATAATTCGGTCTCCGGATTTAGTGAGGTACATTATATTCTATATGATTAGGAGGGAGCATGAAATGTTTGGGTGGGAGAGGTTGGATTTAATCATCAGCCTCAAGTTTGTATATCTGAAGAGGTAAAGTTATAAAGGTGGGCACTCAAAAATACTGTTTTACTTATTTGTCTTTGTGTTTTTAATTCTTTGCCTCAGAGTATTTTGGAAAAGATTTAGTTGCCATAAGTTGCCCAAAAAAGAGTTAAGGCAAAAATCAAACTTAACTAAAATTGTATAAATCCCTGCTATTTAAATAACCTATGTTCTTAGTTATGATCTCTACTTTTTACCAGCTGCTTCCCCCAACACCCCATAATACAGGGAAATTGAGGCCTGGGAGTTTTAACCACTTTTCTTCCTACTTTACCTATGTTTTCATTCATTTTTTTAAATGAACTGAGTATCTTTTTCTTTGGAGAAGACAGGATACTGGCTCCAGTTTTTAAAATTCAGGTTAGATGCTATAAGCAACACTGGCCAGTAGGCCTTTATGTGATGACGGAGCTCTCCTGTACCAGTACTGGACCACCCTGTCCAGTACTTAGCCACGTGACATACGTGGCTGTTGAGTGCCTGAAATGTGGCTGCTGCAACCGATGACCCGGATTTTGGTAGGAGTGTGCACATAATGCTAGTGGCTTCCCTTCTCGCACCGCAGAGCTGCAAACTCACAAACAGTTTGCACTTTCAAAATAGGAAACACAGATTCTTTTCCACGTGAGTTTGTAGTTAGATTTCTGTGGAAAACGGAGGAGGGAGAGAGGTGAAACTGAGATGGGGAGCGAAATTGTTTAACATTAATAGGTGAGCTATAACTTTAGCCCCGAGTGTCTCATGTACATTATGTCATGAGCTGCACGAATAGGGAAGGAAGTGTGAGGGGGATAGTGGGGAAGGAGAACAAACATTGAACAACTCTTCGTGCAGTTCCTTTGTTAGTTAAGAGGAGAAAGGACCGGTACTGATTAAAGAAAATCCCCAGTATTTTCAGCGGTTGCCCACATCCAGCCAGGCAGGGACTCCCCTCTGGCAACCATCGTGTGTCCGTGTCTTGTCAAAGTCTCTACGCTTTCAGTTCTCTCTGAGTCTTGTGATGCTTCTGCACAGTAACATAGGAAGGGACGGCTGCTCATAGCCATCCCTCCTTGCTTGCTGGGAAAAAGAAGGCGTTGGGAGGTCTCCTAAAGATGAAATTTGAAAAAATGAGAAATTTTAGTGTTATTGCACACAGATGTGACATATTTATTGTTTAGGAACAACTGCTAGTGGCACAAGAGGAGACTTATATCTTTATCGTGAGACAGTTGCTTGTGTGTCTTGAAGGCTTAATTGTAATCACTCTTAAAGAACTATTCTCAGAGTTCATTTAAGAATATGGCAAAGAGGGGCGCCTAGGTGGCTCAGTGGGTTAAAACCTCTGCCTTCGGCTCAGGTCATGATCCCAGGGTTCTGGGATTGAGCCCTGCATCGGATTCTCTGCTCAGCAGGGAGCCTGCTTCCTCCTCTCTCTCTCTCTGCCTACTTGTGATCTCTCTCTGTCAAATAAATAAATAAAATCTTAAAAAAAAAAGTATGGCAAAGAAAAATTTTCAGATGGATTTGATAACATAAAAGGCATTATTTTGTGTGTTTCATTTCTAACCAATGGAACACACATTTTTAGGGGAGAGGAGGCATTATGGAATCCTAATTTAGCCAGGTTCACTTTCTAACTATTTGCAAATGACCATAAAAGGACATATTGATAGTCTGTGGAGGAGAAATTTTTTTTCTCAATTTTGTTTTTCCCCGATCCCAATTATAGTAGGGCTCCCATTGAGGAAATGGATACTGACATAAATGTTATGAGTCACGTTTTTTATTAACTTTGTTGTTTTATTAAAGAGAAGTTGGTTTTAGGTCTTTCTTATTGCCTTTTTCTTAATTTCTCTGCAAATAACTTAGCTTTCCTCTTCAAGAATTGCCAGTTAATACTTGCTTCTTACTCTAAAAGACAAAAATTACTGTCTTAGGAAGCTTTGATAGGAGCAACATACTGTGTTGGCTGTTTACTGATAATGGATGGCTCAGGCTCACTGAGATGCTTCCCACTGTTATGTCAGCCTTTGTTTTACCTACTTCGACTATTTTTAGGTTGTTTTTCCAGTTGAAATGACAAAATGTTTGTTTTGTTTCCCCCTTAGGATATGATAACTAAACTGCAAAAGATGACAAAGTGGGAAATTTTGCAGAGCTGTGGTGGATTCATTCTTTCTTTCTTCCATTTTTTTTTTTTTTGAGAATTTTTAAATGAATTTTTCTTTTTAAATTCCTTTTTTCCCCCCAAGGCTGTATTTAGGATAATCCCATTTGAAAGTTTTCATTCATTGTAGGAAATTACCCATTTTGTTTATTTTCAGTAAGTGGAGATACTGAAGAGATTTTTCTTCATAGTACTGTTCTTTTTTCCCCCTGCCCAAGTTATGTAACTATATAATATAGATAAATAGGGGTTAGAGTGCTTTTGTATAAAATATTAGAGGTGTTTGAAACCTGATATTTATAACTACTTAGATTGTGGACTTTTTTCCCCCCACCTTATAGAGTCCAGTTAACAATGTGTCTCCGTGCCATCATTAAATATGATTTCCCTGGTCACTGGCCAGCGGTAGTCGACAAGATAGACTATTACTTGCAATCACAGAGCAGTGGAAGCTGGCTTGGCAGTTTATTATGTCTGTATCAACTGGTGAAGACATATGAGTAAGTTGATTTCTATTGGCTGAAGATACCAGCCTTGTGTTACTTAGAAGGAATTAAGTTGCATAGAGAGGTCTGCTATATGGGTGTTCTACAGAATCAGGTTGGTTTGGGAAATGGTGGGTTAAGCACAAACATGTTTATTTACTATAGTTATTCAGAGAACCTTAAATCTGCTAAAGTACATCGCTAATCTCTAAGGCAGTGATAAGATATGCAGGTTTCTTGAATTTATTTGCCAGTTTCAGTGGCCCATTTATTAAGTTTTCCTTGGAAACTCATATAGAGGTACCTTAATATTTAAGTTCTTCAAGTGAGCACATTAAGTAAACCAAACATTTAACTTTTTGGATGCAGGATAGAAAATGTTCAGGATTCCTTGCTAGTGACGTTCTTTTCCATAGAAGTTGCTCAGGAGTTGGGAGACCAGTGAGCGTCATGTTTAATAGCATTGCTTTCTGGTTTCTGGGAGGGTTGTGCCTTATGCATGCAGAGTCCTGTAGTTTTCCTTTTAAAAAACTGGTTAGTTCTGACTCTGTAGAGTTTTTAGAAGATATTTGAGATTTGGAGCAATTGAAATAATTTGAGAGCACCTAAGTTTGCAAACCATTTTTAACATTTCAATTTAGTGTATTCTAAGAAGAAATTTTTTCCTACATTATTTATTATATGATGGGAATGTCTGTCAACTTATGTTTAATAGGAAGAATTGTGGTATGATGAAAATTACATCATAGAAAAAAATCACTTAGGAAATTTGCAAAATAGAATTCTTTGAAATCAGTTTAACCCCTTTTAGAAAGATTTTAGGTTTCTCTGCCTAAAAGAGGGATTTTCTTCCAAGTTTATTCTTAAAATCCAAACAAAAAATATAAGCCACTGTTTGGAATGGTTTTGTTTTGTTAGCTGTATCTAGTTTAAAAAATTTTTTTTTAATTCTTTATTTATAGCTCTTTTGTAGGGGGAGAAATTATTTTTTTTTCTCTTTTTTGTCTTTGCTCATGTAGATATAAGAAAGCAGAAGAAAGAGAGCCTCTTATAGCAGCAATGCAAATATTTCTGCCTCGTATTCAGCAACAAATCATGCAGCTCCTTCCCGATTCCTCACATTATTCTGTTTTACTACAAAAGCAGATTCTGAAAATCTTTTATGCACTTGTTCAGGTAAGTCTTTGTTGCAGAAGATAAATATGGGGCCTTGTATTTCTGCCTGATCTATGGAAAGTGCTTAATAAGTTTAAGTTATTATTAAAAATTATCTATTCCACATGTTTCTTTTAAAAAATCCTATGGGAGAACAGGCTCACAGAAAGTAACTTAATTGTCCAAATTTATCTTAGTGGCAGAGCTGAGATTCACTGACTGTGCCTTTCACTCCAGTGTCTGAAGTGCTGGCTGAAGAAGAACCAGAGTAGTTAACTGACTGAGATGACTTGACTCATCTGTCAGTAGCATCCTGCCGGTTGATAAGTTAGGATTATAGGAGAAGGGGAAGGAAAAGAAGAGGGTCCTTTTTTTAGCGGGAAATCATACTGATGACAGTTTCTTTATAATTTGACCCAATGTAAGGCTAACAGTTAAGGTTTAGTGCTTCACTTTCCTTCGTTTAAAATACTTCCTTTTCTTATCTGAAAGCTACAAAGAAGATTAATATAAGAGTCTAAAAAATAAGGAGAGGACAGAAATGGAATGTTTTACATATAAAAATATTTAAAATTTAATCCTTGAAAGATTTGGATAAATTATTTAGATCTGGGTGGAGGAGGAATAACTTGTCAGTCTATAAAGTGTTTGATGACGAATGAGTCAAACCTCTATTACATGCTTTTTTACTTGATCAGTCATGCAAGAGGGTAGTGTTGTCAAGCTAGAGAGCCAGGACATTGGTTTTGTTCTTGGCTTAATGTCACTCAAGACATTTCAAGATGTCTTCCTACCAAGAATATTTCACTTCCATAAAGGTTTATACTTTTAGACTCCTCTTTTGAACTTAAAAAAAAAATTTTATTTATTTTAGAGAGAGAGGGAAAGAGAGTGAAGGGGAGCAGGGGGAGGAGTAAGAGGGGGAGGGAGAGAGAGGATCTCAAGCAGGCTCAAGTACCTTCCTACCAAGAATATTTCACTTCCATAAAGATTTATACTTTTAGACTCCTCTTTTGAACTTAAAAAAAAAAAGTTTATTTATTTTAGAGAGAGAGGGAAAGAGAGTGAAGGGGAGCAGGGGGAGGAGTAAGAGGGGGAGGGAGAGAGAGGATCTCAAGCAGGCTCAAGTACCTTCCTACCAAGAATATTTCACTTCCATAAAGATTTATACTTTTAGACTCCTCTTTTGAACTTAAAAAAAAAAAGTTTATTTATTTTAGAGAGAGAGGGAAAGAGAGTGAAGGGGAGCAGGGGGAGGAGTAAGAGGCGGAGGGAGAGAGAGGATCTCAAGCAGGTTCCGCATTCAGCATGGAGTCTGATGCGAGGCTTGATCTTACCACCCTGAGATCAAGACCTGATTTGAAAGCAGGAGTAGGACACTCAACTGACTGCACCATCCAGGTGCCCTTCATCTTTTAAACTTTTTTTTTTTTAAAGATTTTATTTATTTATTTGAGAGAGAGAGAGAGACAGAGTGAGAGAGCATGAGAGGGGAGGTCAGAGGGAGAAGCAGACACCCCATGGATCTGGGAGCCCGATGTGGGACTCGATCCCAGAACTCTGGGATCATGACTGGAGCCGAAGGCAGTCGCTTAACCAGCTGAGCCACCCAGGCGCCCGCATCTTTTAAACTTTTAATAGAGGATGGTTTGAGGTAATTTTTTTTTTCCAGCTTAGCCGGGAGAGGGGAGGGGGGAGGAAATAAATCTGAGGAGAGAAGAAGCTAGGATACAAGGAAACTATATTCCATCTACCCCCCCCCCCCCCTTTTTAAAAAGTAACAGGGAAGGAAGCTATATGGTGCCTTTGGCTTTTTATTAAAGCACTGTTCAGAAGTTTTCCTCAGGACAGTCACTTTACTCAGAGGCAAACATTTTTTATTCTGTGAGATGTTTTGCTGTTAGATACAGTAATCGTGCATTTATACAGAGTCTAGACTTTCCTTTCCCATCAGGAGAAGCATTGGTAGGATTCCGGAAGTAAGACAGAGGCTCATGAAATAATTTTCCTAAAGCCTCCTCTTTTGTTTGATTTCCTAAGAGGGCGGAATCTAAAAAACCAGTGCAGAACCTCAACATTTTAAATCATTTTGGTGATCTATTATATGCTACCAAAGTAATATGCTCCCTCTGGGAATCCTGGAAGCAAAACTTGAGGCAGCTTTAAGGGCACGATACAATAATAATGTAAGTAAAAAGTTAATGTTTGGTAATTCAGGAAGAGGCAGACAAGTTTGTTTTAAAAAGTGTGATACAATTGATTGATTTTGTCTAAGTAGCATTTATTAAATGTTTATTGTGTCCATGGTACGTGGATAGTCCATACATACTTCAGAATTCAGTTTGTCCAGAAGTGAACTCCTCGTCACTCACTCACTAATCCAGAATCTGTTCCTCCTGTGCTCCCTATCTTAAGCCCCAACAACTCCCCATTGCACTTAAACTGGGAACTTCTTAACATAGACTATAAACCCATCATATCTCCACCTTATCTTTCACCATTCTTACCTTTGTACTTTACACTCCGGCCATGCTGAAATTCTTTCAGCTGCATGAAGAGGTCATGCCCTCTGTCATTCTGAGCCTCTGCAATTCTGTCTGGAACACTCTTGTCCTTTATAGCTGACCAATTCTTGCTCTTTCTCCAGGTCTTAGCTTGTGTGTCGCTTCTAGAAAGATGTCCCTGATACTCCCAGCCTGGATGAGGCGATCTTCTTGTGTGTGCCTTTAACAATATTATACTGTTTTTGTCTGTGTCATGTATCATACCATATTGTAATTCCTTGTTCATGTGTGTGTTTTCCCCAACTAGTGTGTAAGCTTTGTGAAGACAGAGACTATGCCTCGTACTTGTCATTATGTCCTTAGCATGTAGCATGTAGCACGTTTTGAAAAGCGTGGACGCAGAAGCACTGTGTCTTTCAGGAGTGTAACTCACAGTGTAGCCGGGAGATCCACAATAATACGTAGTTGTGTGTGATGCTGCAGTGTAGAAAAAGAAACTGAAGAAAATGTTTATGAGGTAAAGATTTTCATTAAAGTGGTTAAATGAGTTCTCACTACAAAAATGTAATGATGGGAGGTGTTGCCCTTATTTTAGTGATCATTTCACTGTGTGTGTGTGTGTGTGTGTGTGTGTGTGTGTGTGTGATTTTCACATTGCATATCTTACGCTCACACAATGTTATATGTCAATGGGATCTCAATAAACCTGGGAAAAAAGTGGTTACAATGAAAAGTTTGACACACAAAGAGGGAAAATGGGAATGGAAAAAAATCACTTTTCTATGTGATCTCATGTGAATAAATGAAATTTTACTGTATTAAAGTTTTTTTTTTTTTATTTAAACAAGTAGCCCAGAGAAACAATTCATGGCATGCATATTTCACATATTTCTAGATTTTCAAGATTTTAATTTATTTGCATATGTTTATAGAGCTATTTTAAGTTAAGTTTTATGTTAAACCATATGAAACTACTATTTTCATGGTCAAATGTTAGCCATTTCATATATTTCAACTTTTGAATATAGATGAAATTACTGGCCCTTTTGGAGGGGAAGAATTATTGTTTGATGATGATATTCTTCTGTTTTCAGTATGCATTGCCTCTGCAACTAGTGAATAACCAAACCATGACCGCATGGATGGAGATCTTTCGAACTATTATTGACAGAACGGTTCCTCCTGTAAGAAAGGGCTTCTTGTTGAGAAAAATTGGGAAAACCTGGGTTTGGGATATTTGTGGTAGACCGATTTATTATCCTGGCTTGCTGTTTGGAAAAAAATTACTACTGTAATAAAAATAGTAATACATGTTCATTTTTATAAAGTTCGATAAGCAAAATTAATTAACTATATTTAATCCCACTAAAGATAATAAAAACCATTTTTAAAACTTGGTATTTATTCTTTTGGCCTTTTTTTCCCTCTGGGTCTCTATACAGCCACATTTTATTTATAAAAATGGCATCTGTAGGTCCTGTTTTGAAATTTTCACTTAAAATCTCTTATAAATATTTTTTATGATTATGAATGTTTTTGTACTGTCACTTTTATGGAGTGTTTCATTTGCTGGACATTAGGTAGCTTTAGCGTGTTAGTGTAACTATAAGGATGTAGTTAAATTTTTATGTACATACATGATTATTTTCTTTGGATAAACTCCTAGAAGTGTTTAGGGCTTTGACAGATCTTGTAAAGTGCTCTCGAGAAACATTGCTCTGGCTTATACTTTAGTAAGTACGGACTGAGAAAGTCTGTCACATTAAATTCTAAGTTTACTGGTTTAATAGGTTAAAGATGGTGTCTCATTTTTATCTGTAATAACAACGATGCTATATGTCACTTACCAAATTAACTCAATAACTAGTCAAAATAACTAAATTAAATTACGTATTTTAAAATTTAAGTTTGTCTTCAAATGTGCAGTCTTCACATTCTTTCTTTTATCCGTATCTTGGGACAAATTATGTTGAGGTTTACTTTATATACAAAATGTACAGAACTTAGGGAACAGATAAGTGAATTTTGACAAATACACACCTGTTACTATTACCCAGTTCAAGATCTAAAACCTTTTTCTTGTCCCAGAGTTTCCTCAAGGGATGTGGTGTTTTGTATTTTGTTTCCCACTTATTTGGGCCTTTTGAAGATAGGAGATAAATGTGAACAACAGCATTAGTTAGCTGAAATTTGCTTTGCTTTTGTCTTTTTTATTCCAAATTTTTAAAAGATTTTATTTATTTATTTGACACAGAGAGAGAGAGATCACAAGTAGGCAGAGAGGCAGGCAGAGAGAGAGGGGGAAGCAGGCTCCCTGCTGAGCAGAGAGGGCGATGTGGGGCTTGATCCCAGGATCCTGAGATCATGACCTGAGCCGAAGGCGGAGGCTTAACCCACTGAGCCACCCAGACGCCCCTGCTTTGCTTGTTTAATTCCTGTGTAGCAATCTATAAGTAAGAATATGCATTTGCAATCTAACTCATGTGTAATATTAATGTATAAAAAAATTCATTCTGCCTTTGTTGTTTGAATAAACCCTTTTATTCAGAAATTTAATCTGGGTGTTTCTGTCCTCTTAGGAGACTCTGCAGATCGATGAGGATGATAGACCGGAACTAGTCTGGTGGAAGTGTAAGAAATGGGCACTGCACATTGTAGCTCGTCTCTTTGAGCGGTAATTCTGTTCATCAGATCTATGATCTTATGATCAATATTTCAGTATTGGATGTAATAAAACTGGATGGGTCCCTTGATACTCCACAGTAAATCATTATTTTTCTTTAAAAGCCATAGTCGACCAAAAAAAAAAAAAAAAGTCACCCTCTGTTTTAAGGTAGGCTTAACTGTGATAGTTGGCTTTGAGATCATAATGATGTGGACAGTCTTCTCTGGATCTTTCTGTTCTTCTATGAAAAAGAACTCTGCAAAACAACCTGAGGGTTTTGAAGGGGCAGGCGGTGGTAGGTTGGGGGAACCAGGTGGTGGGTATTAGGGAGGGCACGTATTTCATGGAGCAGTGGGTGTGGTGCAAAAACAATGAATACTGTTATGCTGAAAAGAAAAAAAAAAGTCAGATACAACATTTTTATTTGTAAAATGTGCCCTTTAGAAGCTCTTGGTTAAGTAGGTGGAAGCCTCAGTTTGGAATTTTAATTATGGCCCAGAATCTAAATGCAAGGTCATCATGATTTCATCCTGGGGATTGTGGAAAAGGGGAAAGTGTTAAGTTTTCTGCCCAAATAGATCTTTTAGCAAGGGACTGTATTTAAACTAGTGAGCATGCTTTTTAAAAAAAATTTGTAATATTTAAACATTTTCTCTTTGTATTTAAAGATATGGAAGCCCAGGAAATGTCACAAAAGAATACTTTGAATTTTCTGAATTCTTTTTGAAAACCTATGCAGTGGGAATTCAGCAGGTAATAAAAATATGCTTCTTAAATGGAAGGACAGTTATTATTGAAAGTAGTTAAGTTGGGGCACGGGGGTGGCACAGTCAATTACGGTTACCTTGAGCTAAGGTCATGATTCTGGAGTCCCCGGATTGAGCCCTGCATCGGGTTCCCTGCTCAGTGGAGAGTCTACTTCTTCTTTTCTCTCTGTCCCTCTCCCCCAACTCGTGCTCTCTCTTGCACACACACACTCTCTCTCTCAAATAAATAAATAAAATCTTTAAACAAAAAAGAAAGAAGTTAAGTCATTTCTATACATTTAAAAGTAGACTGTGAACATATTAATACATTATATATTAATAGGGGATGAAGTGGCAGCTCTGGGAATCTAATACAGTGCAGTCACTTTTAGAACCAGATATCCAGGGCAGCTTCCACAAGAAGCAGCTTCCAAACTCCTAGATGCTAGACTCAAACCTTTTACATTTGTTGATTCTGATGTCACAGTGCCCAGTGCTTAGATTGGGTTTGTCTGTTAACCTTCTGACCTCTTATGGGTTTCTTACTCTCTACTTCTCTGATCCTCTCCTCTTTGTACTTAGCTTTTTTTTTTTTTTTTTTAAAGATTTTATTTATTTTTTGACAGAGAGAGAGAGAGATCACAAGTAGGCAGAGAGGCAGGCAGAGAGGAGGGGGAAGCAGGCTCCCTGCTGAGCAGAGAGTCCGATGCGGGACTGGATCCCAGGACCCTGAGATCATAACCTGAGCCGAAGGCAGCGGCTTAACCCACTGAGCCACCCAGGTGCCCCTGTACTAAGCTTTTATATCAGAAGATTTATGTGATGAATTGATCTGTTTCAAGAGGGATGGAGCTCAGAAGTTAAGACCTTCAGCTGAGAACTTACACATTTTTGTGGAAGTTTGGGAACCATTTTGTACAGTGAAAATA
Source organism: Meles meles (assembly GCF_922984935.1). Classification (NCBI taxonomy): domain Eukaryota; kingdom Metazoa; phylum Chordata; class Mammalia; order Carnivora; family Mustelidae; genus Meles; species Meles meles. The sequence goes on from NC_060072.1 coordinate 65,030,480, forward strand.
GTTCTTGAGAAATAATCCAAGTTGGTATTAATATTTAAAACCTACATGGGCGCTGGGTTGGCTCAGTCATTAAGCGTCTGCCTTCAGCTTGGGTCATGGTCCCAGGATTCTGGGATCCAGCCCCGCATCGGGCTCCCTGCTCAGCAGGAGGCCTGCTTCTCCCTCTCCCACTCCCCTGGCTGTGTTCCCTCTCTCGCTGTGTCTCTGTCTAAATAAAAAATCTTAAAAAAAAAAAAAAAAGCCTACAAAGGACATTTGGGTGTGAAGATTGGTTGACCTATATTGCCATTTAAGTCCCATTTTTGTTCATATTTCAACAAATGAAGTTTAATAACTATTCCAGCACTGGCTGTATCAAGACTGCAACAAGGAAGCAAGGATTAATTAAACATAGTAAAGGCCATTAACGGTATAGAGGGTGTTTCTAGATTTGTATAAATCTGTGCATATTAGTCTTCTTTATTATCGGTGATACCAAGTTAAATACTTCAGCGCTGCCATCATAGATGGAATACTTCCTTTTATGGATGATCGTTTGTACCTTGCAACGATTCAGGAAAGCTATGGCTGTAATTTTCTCACAAATTACTTTGTTGGCCTACAAGGCAGTCAGTGGGGAAAATTAGTGAATAATGATCTGTTAATGAACTAGTGAAAATTAGTGAATAAAATGATCTGTTCAGCCATTCTCTGTGGAAACTAGGATAATCGGGAAGTGGGTCAGCTCTGTCTTCTGCTGTTTCCACGGCTGTTAAACTCATTAAGCATCCTAAAGTTGATGCCCTCTTGAAGTGTGCTCAGCCCAGTTTTTCCGGTGCCACCTAAACGTGTGTATGTTGTACATACGTACACTTCCAGATTTCATGGCCTTTCATCCATGTTTAAGCCATTTGTTCCTAGTATTTAAAAATTGTTCTTTTACGAAAAACTATTCTCCTCTTAGCTGTTTCTCCTCTCCCACCACCTCCACCCCATAGAGGCCACAGTGGTCTTACGACCACTTGCAGTAGCATCCAGTTGTAGCTCGCATCGCAGACAGGGCATTGAGGTGATGGCAGGACTTCTGACAACTTTGATAAAGTTGACTAGAAGCGGGACAAGTGGCTGGGAATTACAGTAAGACACCCTTCAGTTCAGTATAACGTGTACCTATCTAATAATTAAAACTGTGAGTTTTCTCGCAAGATGTTGATTTCCCCCAAAAATCTGTTTTTGTTTTTGTTTTTTAATCTCTATGGATTCTGGGTTTTATGTCATACCTAAAATGCCCCTCCCCTTAACCTTTAAATTATTTATGTTCTCCTGAACTTTTTCCCCCTCTTTTCCTGTAGGTACTACTAAAAATTTTAGACCAATATAGACAGAAAGAGTATGTAGCCCCCCGTGTTCTTCAACAAGCATTCAACTATCTTAATCAAGGGATTGTTCATTCTGTCACCTGGAAGCAGATGAAGCCACACATACAGGTTAGTGTCAGGAAATTGCTCTCCAAGATTTTCCTGTGGTTAAGTTAGGTTCTCCAGACAAGGTAAGCTACTAATCCTGTATTATATATTTAATATATTTTTATTTCCATGACTAATTTCAAATGTATGCAGTTTTATATCTGATATGATGGGCTTCGAAATTTACGTATTTGAGAAGAGTGAGACCTACAAGTTTAAGGAGTTGTAAGACCTGGATTCGGTTGGTCTTGCTTGGAGTCTCATTCAGCCTCAGTTTCCTTTCTGTTTAGTCAGGTAATATTTTTCTATCCTTATTATCTAAAGGTTGCTAGGCTCACATGTGGCATTTTATGTGATAACATTTTGAAAAGAGTCACCAAGGCTCTACTAAGTTATTATTATTTTGCAGGAAATGAAACAAGATCACTTTCTTTTGTATAACAAAATTTTTATCTCTCTTTGGGGATTAAGTTCGAAGTTTTCTGTTTTTGTATCAGTTGTTTACTTAAAGATAGAATTCAGCATCATTGTTTAATTGAAGAACAGATGAGGATGAAAATTATTGCCCATTAATAAATAAATTCTTATTTGTATATAGATAATTTTGGGTAATTCAAAGAGGTTAAGAACTGAATTTTTTTTCCCTCTCAAACTAAGATTTCTTAAATTCTATAATCTCTATGATAGTATCTAAGAAGGAAAATAAATTCTTTTACTTTGCCTTTGGTGTCCAGGACAGACACCAAACAATAGACAAAAACAATTTAGTGTTACCTTATTGCTGGTCTTATAAATATAATATTTTTGTATTATTTTCTTTAGACATCTTAATAATATTTGTCTAATCCCCTGGATCAAATAGTGGTAGTTTCTTTGCCATTAATAAAGATACCAATTTCATTTTGTATACTATGTTGTTACAAATTAAGAGTGGATTTTTTTTTCTTAATGCCTATGGCCTTATATTTTACATTGCTGAAATGTAGGAATAAGAAAAGTCCAATCCCTTGGTTGAATTTTTTCTCCTAGAATTTAATTTGGAAGAAGTGAGAAGAGATGATTCTATTTTTACATTTGTAGTTGTTAAAGCACAAACAGGCTTAGTAGAGCTTTAGCAGCAGTGTACACAGAGGCTATTAGATACCATTTTTTTCCCCCACTGAAATCTACATTTCTAGAGTAGGAAATTTTTTTGAAAATGGAAGAGGAAAAGAAATTTTAATATTGCTGTTTCATTGACATTTATGGCCAAAAATGGAAATGTAAAAATGTTTACAATATAACCTTGGCTTGATATTTAACTTCCTTAAAGAATTAAGTTGTGTTTAATATTGATTTGTTAGTAAAACTTTATTATCGCTGCTGTTGCTTCAAAGAACAGCATTTCCATTCATCTCTTTCCCTGTACTTTTAATCATTTATTGTTTAAAAACAATCTTAAGTTTAACTCTTTCTCCTCTGCTCCCCCCAGCTCTTGCTTTCCTGCTTTCCCCTCAGCAGTGCAAGCTTACCACAAGATTAATGTAACATACTGGAAAACTAACATCATAAAGGCTGTCAGTAACTATGTTATTAATATTCTCCAAATTTGAATAGCCCAAAGCCCATTTGTTGTTTTGTTTTGTTTCTTCTCAGAATATCTCCGAAGATGTGATTTTTTCTGTGATGTGTTACAAAGATGAGGATGAAGAGCTGTGGCAAGAAGACCCATATGAGTACATAAGGATGAAATTTGGTAATTGAGATGACTTTATTCCTCACCACTTCCTCATCTTACAGAGTACTGTAACTAAATTAGTATTTTTAAGCAGATTTTATTACTTTGTTAAATTCTGAAATTTCTGCATTGCCTGATAAACTCTGAAACTCATGAGAGTTTGATGTTCTGTTGAGCCAGTGGACTTGAGGCCTTAGCATGTAGATGATGGAAAGCTTGTCTTGTTCATCCCTCTTGGGGGTGCCGAAGCAGTCAGGGAGCCATCTTCAACTTTTCCTGTTATGATGCTGAACTGGAGAGACCATCCCTTTTGGTACTTTTGGGATAAGCATTTCTAGATTGGGTTGTTCTTAATCTGGGAGATTATTTGGATTTCTGCATATTTCAGGAGAACCCCAATTTAGTATGCCTCTTAATTTTAGTGGCTAAGTATTCCACAACAGAGAGTGAGAATATTGTTGCATGACTCTGTTCTCTGGAGGAAACTTTTAATTTGGATCTTTAGTTAGTGAACCGTGTAGGTTGGTTGAGTTCATTCCCTTTTATCCCCATTCTAAACTAATTGCTTCATGGAACACTCAGGCATTTCACACAGCAGAATGTTACTTGTATACCTCTTTCTTCTGCAACTTCGTGCTTTTTAAGGGGAGGGGCTTTATCTTGTTTATTTGCTTTATTTTGCATTCTCCATCCCTTCTCCACCTCTCCATTCCTCTACCAGTGCTTGGCTCTAGTACCATTCCATCAATGTTGGAGTAAAGAATTGATAAAACTAGCACAGCTCCAGGCACATAGAAGATAGTGACAACACAGTGCTTTTCCCTTGTTGGGCCAGGTGTCTGTGGCTACTTGAGTTAGGCCTGCTGGTAGAGGTGCTAGATGATTGGGTTATGTTTTTTTTTTTTTTTTTTAAGATTTTATTTATTTATTAGAGAGAGAGAGAGAGCGCGAGCGCACAGGCAGACAGAGTGGAAGGCAGAGGCAGAGGGCGAAGCAGGCTCCCTGCTGAGCAAGGAGCCCGATGCGGGACTCGATCCCAGGACGCTGGGATCATGACCTGAGCCGAAGGCAGCCGCTTAACCAACTGAGCCACCCAGGCGTCCCGGGTTATGTTGTTTTTATAGTGCTTTGCATTTAGTGTCAGTTGGTTCAGTAACCAAGGGAGTGCTTCTTCTCTTGGGGACAAGTACCAGAGAGGCAAATGAAGGAGAAACAGTATTTACCATCTGCCTTATACCTACATTCTACTGTTTCCTTTTGAAAATCATTTCACATATGCATGATTGATTATTTCCCCTTCCTAATGCCTTTTTTTTTTTTTTTTTTAAAGATTTATTTGACAGACAGAGATCACAAGTAGGCAGAGAAGCAGGTAGAGAGAGAGGAGGAAGCAGGCTCTCTGCCGAGCAGAGAGCCCGATGCGGGGCTCGATCCCAGGACCCTGGGATCATGACCTGAGCCGAAGGCAGAGGCTTTAACCCACTGAGCCACCAAGGCGCCCCATGTCTTTTGTTTTGATTAGCCAGTCTTTCGTCTGTTCTCAAGGCATTCTTTCAGTGTTTAGTTTTTCTATAATACCTGTGTGTTTTTGTAACAGCCAGAGTATTTGTTTAGTGTTCAGAAAGCTACCATTATTGGACTTACTCTTTATGTAAAATAGGATAGTATCTCAGTTTTTTTTTTTTTTTTTAAGATTTTATTTATTTGACAGACAGAAATCAGAAGTAGGCAGAGAGGCAGGCACAGAGAGAGGGGGAGGCAGGCTCCCTGCCGAGCAGAGAGCCCGATGCGGGGCTCGATCTCAGGACCCTGGGATCACGACCCGAGCCGAAGGCAGAGGCTTTAACCCACTGAGCCACCCAGGCGCCCCAGTATCTCAGTTTTTAAAAAAAAAATTAATTTTTTTAAAGAAATTTAAAAATTTCTTTTCACTGTTCCAGAATTCATTGTTTATGTACCACACCCAGTGCTCCATGCAATCCATGCCCTCCACAATTCCCACTACCAGGCTCACCTACCCCCCAACCCCCTCCCCTCCAAAACCCTGTATCTCAGTTTTCAAAAATATAATAATAAAGAGCTGTGAGTGTTGATTGACAGAATTTACATTTTATTGATTAAAGAGAATATGGATAATTCAAGATTAACTCAAATGCTTTTTTGAAAAAATCATTTTCTTTTGTGGACTAGGATATAGTACCTACTATTCGATATGTATATTTTCCTTTTGGATAACTGTAGGGAAGAACAGTTACACAGTTATGTAGTTTTCTTTTTATATTTTTTGTCACTTACAGTTATTTATTGAACAAGGTATTATCTAAATGCGTTGATGTTAATGTTTTTAGATTTGGTAAAATCTATGAGAGCACAGGCTCTTGATGTTAAGACAGTGTGGGTGCAATTCTGTCTTGGTCACTTACTCACTGTTTGTCTGTGGGCAAGTTACTTAGCCTCTCTAAGATGCACTATTTTCAGCTATAAAATCAGCAATATTAATAGTCTTGGGAGGATTAAGTGGGATAATACATGTACACTAACTTCTTTCACTACTTAGAGTAGAATATTCGATGCTTGTAAAATCTTAGCCGAGTGCCTGCCAAAGAGTAAGTGCTGGGCGCAGTAGGTAGTCTCAAGAGTATAGCGTCTGGCCCGCAGTACCTGTTAGTTATTAGTATTATTACATTGGTGTTTTATATATTGGCAAAGACTTATATTTGGTCTTATTTTTATACTTAAATATGGACATATGATATGAGATACTTTTCAAATACCTGCCTGTTCTGAAATTTGTGGAAATTTTCGTGATGTTCAGTGGTGTGTTTTAAAAGTGGTGGGTTATATATTCAGAAATACCCATTGAATACTGCTGAATCTGCCTGTTGATAGAGCCAAGCACTGACCTAGTAGTCCCCCAAGGCTTTTACACTTGCAGTTTCCTTTGTTTGGAAAGCTTTATCTTTAGATCTCCACGTAGAGTTTTCTCCCTCCTTCATTCAGTTTCTGCGTAAGTGTTAACCCAGCAGAGAATTAAAGAGGCTTTCCCTGACACCATGTTTAAACTAGCACTCCATATAACCTTGTTCTCTTCTATAACCTCACTCTCTTCTTCCTTACCCTGTTGTACCTGTTGTGTGTGTATGTGTGTATGTGTATAATCTGTTTCTTTCTCTGACTTTGTGAGTTCTGTGAGAACCCTTTTTGTTTGATCTTTATATCCCCAGAGTCTAGAGCAGTGTCTGGCACATAACAAGCACTAAATAAAATTTTATTTTAGTGAAATAGATATGCCTATATATGTTTTTCTCTTTAATATGATTGTTTAAAAGGACAACATATAGAGATTGATAAATAATTATTGTGCATGGGAGCACTGATGATATATCCTTAGCTTTTTTATGCTGTAAGCCAGGGTCGTATGTGGGCACTTTTTATTTTTTTGTTTTGGAGTAGTGCTCTATTGGGTTTAAAATCTTTAATAAGAAATTGTATTTTTGCTAATGTGGTTTAACCTTTTCAAATCTTAGATATTTTTGAAGATTATGCTTCTCCCACCACAGCAGCCCAGACTCTCTTGTATACTGCTGCAAAGAAAAGAAAAGAGGTATATAGTTACTCTTTTTAAATCCAAAGTTGAAAGATCGACTATGTTGCTTTGACACTAGTTATACCCCTACTATTTGAAAAAAATTATATTATTTGTTTTAATCTAACACTTGAATATTTTCCTGTCCTAGTTAGGGAAAAGGGTTGCTTTCTTAATTATAGTTGCTTGATAAGACACAATAAAATGGCTTCAGTTTTAAAAATTTGTGTATCACACTTAACGCTGTAGTAGTAAGGCAATGAAAGCTCACATAGACTAAAATGGATTCCTCTTTTTTTCTAGGTGTTGCCAAAAATGATGGCATTTTGTTATCAAATCCTAACAGATCCGAACTTTGATCCAAGGAAGAAAGATGGAGCCCTGCATGTGATTGGTTCCCTGGCTGATATTTTATTGAAGGTCAAGCTACTCAATATAATTTACTTAATTTAAGCACAGTCAAATGAGAGAATATGAAAGTAGTGAATAATTTAAAACTTGTGACTGCTTCTGCATAATTGAGTTGACTGTAAACATCCTTTTTTCTGTCACCCGTTTCTTTATTTAAAAAGAAAATCTCAGTTTGGTCAGTTTTTCTATATGAAACTGTTGCCATATGAGAAAAGGATACAAAATGACTAGTGTTATTTGTTGCTACGAAATTCAGCCGGAGGCACCTGGGTGGCTCATTTGGTTAAGCAACTGCCTTCAGCTCAGGTCATGATCCTGGAGTCCCAGGATCAAGTCCCACATCAGGCCCTCTGCTCAGCAGGAAGTCGGCTTCTCCCTCTGCCCCTTGCCCCTCTCATGCTCTCCCTCAAATAAATAAAATCTTAAAAAAAAAATCAGTTGGTATCAAATTATATGTAAGGTACTGTTTCTGTCTTGTTTTAAAACACATAATATGTAGGTCAAGTAATTTTATAAAATGGTACATAGAAGTATATTAAGCATAAGTCATAATCATACTTTATTCAGTTGTGATTTTTATATGAAAATGCATCACTAAGTTTAAACTTCATTTCTATTTCCTTACAGAAGAGTTTATTCAAGGACCAAATGGAATTGTTGCTGCAGAATCATGTATTTCCATTACTGTTGTCTAACCTGGGATACCTTCGAGCTAGAGTAAGTTTTCCGTATTTCCATTATGTATCTTAAAGTGTTCATTTGAGGGGTGCCTGGTTAGCTCAGTCGGAAGAGTATGTGACTTGGTCTTAGAATCACATAGGGATCGCGAGTCCGAGCCCCACACTAGGTGTAGAGATTATAAAAAAAATAAATAAACTTTAAAAATGTTTTTGGATAAAATGACCTTTTACCATATATTGGTAATGAATATAATATAATGAAGTCAATCAGAATGTCCCTTATGGTCACTTAAGCTGAATAAAAAACAAGCTAGTAAATAATGGATTTATGGATTTTAATCCCAGCTGCTTTAAATTTTCACCCTAGCCCTACTTGCTGCATTTGTAACACATGCAGAGAGAGGGATGATATTATAGCAGTAATACAATGTAAATTTGTAAACTGATTAATTTTTAGTACCTAAAACAGCATGACATTCTAGTTTGGTTAAAAACTTGATTACTATAAATCATATATTAGGTCAATATATATGCCTTTGGAAAATGGAGAAAATAATAATCCATGTAAACTTATTCATGTTCTAAGTGTATATTACTTCTAAAATCAATATCTTTTATGGAGAAATAAAAATAGAACATTAATTCAAGAGCCTAGTATTTATCTTTATAAGTACATCAACACAAAAAATGTCTTATTATAAAGAACATATGTTAACAATGTCTTACACACTAAAGCATTTTATAAACAGAAGGTAATGTTCACTGGAGAAGTATTTGGGCATATGTAGATTAGAGGTGCAGAGGGCATACAAGTGTTTTTATAGGTAACTGTTGTTTTGAACAGTTGTGTGAATTGTAACTCTTGCTAAAAAGTCTTTGGTGATTCAAATTACCATTACTTGTATGTTTTATGTATAAAGAGAATTAAAGTAATAATAGGATTCTGTGGTCTAATGGTTAAAAATTTGGTAACCTCTAGAAGGTTTAAAATTTTTCATACCTTATATGAGCAAAAAAAAAAAAAAAGAAGCTTGCTAAGTCCTGATGCTAGTAAGGGAAAATAATGTTTCATTTGTTTGCTGTGAAGGCCAGCAAATGAAAGTCAAACACTGGTTTGTAGTAGCTCTTACATGTAACTAAATAACAAATTAATTATGAATCATAGTATTTATTAACCTTGAATAGGATTTCTTTTTTCAGAGACACTTCAATTTGATTCCATTTTCTTTTCCTTGTGAAAAATGCATACAGATAATTTAGAAGTTACAAAACTGCCTTTTTAAATAAAAAAATGGGAGATCCAGATTAGCAACTGAGGCTAATATGCTACCCACCCAAAACAAATAGTACTTGGTAGAGTTAACAATATTTTACTTAGTAAGAAGTTCCTTTATGCATGATTTTATTATAGAATGCCATAATCCTAATAGTTCCCTACTTAATTCTTCTAACATAGTCCTGCTGGGTACTTCATGCATTCAGTTCTCTGAAGTTTCATAATGAGCTTAATCTAAGAAGTGCAGTTGAACTGGCAAAGAAGAGCCTGATTGAAGATAAGGAGATGCCTGTCAAAGTTGAAGCTGCCCTTGCTCTCCAGTCATTAATTTCTAACCAGACACAAGGTAAAGCGAAAAATACCTTTTAGAAAGTTTATTCTATTTTTATTTTTACATCGTCTTCTCAAATAGTTGCTTTACTTACTTCCCTAATGAGGATGATTTTCTGTGTCTTAAGGTTCAGGGTTTAGATTTCTGAACCTTTGCCCCCTTAAAATTTCATAGGTGTTTATTCTTCCTCTTTTTAGGGGTTTCTATTAACTGGTTTCCAGAAAAGTTTTAGATTAGGAAATAAGTTGGTAACCGTTGGGCCCTGGGGTAGACTGGGAATCAAGAGACCTGGTGTCTAGTTTTGATTGCGCTACTAGGTTGCTGTGTCAAGGGTTAGATAGCCATATATTTAAATTCAGGGGTTTGGACTAGATGGCCTCAGGAGTCCTTTCCACTCTAGGATTCTGTGATTCTACTAGTTCTGAAAGTAGCAAGTGGTATTTTTAGTGAGTGATAACACAGATAAATCATTTGTTTTTTAGAAGACTATCATTTAAGTTAAGGTTTACCTTTGGAAGTAAATTCAGTTTTATGAAGAACATGAGCCTAGTTTACTTTAATTCAGCAGTGTTTCAGTGAACACTGTACAGGATATGTGGTGGGGAATGGGCGCCATCAATATTGGGCGTAGTTTTTATCTACATTATTTTTTTAATGCTTGTATCTTGATGTCATATATATGTCCTGTAAGTCATGCTGGTGATAGAGCATTTGTATAATTAGCATTTCTCAGTGAAGGTTCTTGGCATTTTGGGTAGGACTGTTCTTTCCCATGTGTAGGATTGATTACTCCTAATTACTTACAGGGAGATGGATATATTGGTGAAGATCATTTTGGTATAACTTTGTGTCTTATTTACCATAGAGCAAGTATCTGCCAAGAATCTATTAGTCTATGTCACTTTACCTTGTGACCACGTTAATTCCTTTAACCACTTGTGAATGCCTAAGTGTTTACTGAGTTTTGTTTGTTTTATTGCATTAGCTAAGGAATATATGAAGCCACACATAAGGCCTATCATGCAGGAGCTGTTGCACATTGTTAGAGAGACCGAAAATGATGATGTTACTAATGTCATCCAGAAGATGATATGTGAATATAGTCAAGAAGTAGCCTCGATTGCTGTTGATATGACCCAGCATTTGGTAAGAATGGGCAGAGGTTTATGTTAGTTTGAATGTAAATTCAGCCTTGAATAATAAAAATTAAAGCTTTGACTTACGTGAATAAATTAAATTCTAAAATTTGGAATTTAGTTTTATAAGCATTTGAAATATTAATATAAAAGTGTTTGCTCTAATAATTCTGGCAGTTGTTAGTTTCTGTAGTTAATTAGACTTAAATCTAATAACATTGAGATGATTTCATCTGTATATTCTGAGATTTTATAATGATGTGCTTTGATATGAGCCTTCTAAATATTCACTTTCTGAGCTTGAATCTGGAAACTCATTTCTTTCAGTTTTGGGCAATTTCTTGAATTACTTATTTGGTTAATTTCTCCCTAGCATTTTTTTTTCCCCCTGTCTGTAAGTCCGATATGGAATATTGGGTCAGGACTGAGTCTTTAATTTTCCTACCTTTTTTCTCATGTCTTCCATGTCTGTCTGTCTTTTTTGTTTCATTTTCCTGGTGATCTCTTGATTTTGTCTTTTACCTTCTATTAAATTTTTCATTTGAGTATTGCTAGATTTCACTTTTCGCAGACTTTGGGTTTATTTGTTTAATGATAACCAGAAGTTAAATTATAGCTATCTAATTGTTGTAACTAAAGTATATTCCACTCTAGTGATTAGTTAAGGAAAAAAAATGTCCATATTTAAAACATGGCCATTTCTATCATTATACTCAACAATGTGTGTAACTTAAGTGTGAGCAAGGCTGATACCTAGATGAGTGTCACTGCCCTTTTATTAACTTATAACAACAGCAAGGGGTAGTTTATCACAGTACTGATTTTTGAATGTGTCTGTGTTACGTTCATAGGCTGAGATATTTGGCAAAGTTCTTCAAAGTGATGAATATGAAGAAATTGAAGACAAAACAGTAATGGCTATGGGAATTTTGCATACTATTGATACTATCTTGACAGTTGTAGAAGATCATAAAGAGGTGCGATTTCTTTGTGTTTTATTATGTCATTTTAGTAACATTAACTGAAATTTACATGTTCAGTGGGCATGACTTTAAACTATTTTGTTATGTTGCTATATTTTAAAAATTACCTTTAAATATCAAAGGAACATTCTAAAATAATTGAAGGGGGGAATAATAACATGTTGTTGTAAGATATGTAGTATATTCCTTTGTACTAAACTGAGTTTAGTTTATCACATCTATGTTCTAAACTAGGTTGTTGGGGAATATCAAATTGAGTAAGAAATGAGCTCTGCCTTGTGGAACCCATAGTCTAGTCTTCTTGGTAGAGAGATAGCCATTCAATCACAGTGGCAGTTATTAAATAATGGAATGAAATTCAAATGTAACAACCATCATGAGAATGGAAGGGAAGAAGAGCTTAAAACATCATCTTTCCTAAACTAAATTCCAGAAGAATATTGGGAAAAGAATTTGTGTAGACAGTTAAGAGCTTTCCCCTGTATTAGCGGATAGAATTTTACTAACGTTACTTTGAGATCACTAGAGCAGGTAAATTGATGATGTCCTTGTGCAGAAGTGGAAAACAAGTTCAGGTAGTATTGAGGAATCTGCTCACTGCTACAGACTTTTGGGTTTATAGTCAGATTATTCTGGTAATATATCCATTTATCTCCACCCGAGACCTTCTGCTGTCCTCCCCAGGCATTACATAGTTTCTCCTTAAATCAGATTTGAGTTTGTTACTTCTGTGAGCTTAAACTGACTTGCTCAGCAATGGCGGAAGCTCCTGTTTCGTACAGTATGACTTAGGAAGCAGGTGCTGGTTCTTTAAATAGCATTGTTAAACCCTGTGGCTGTTGATTTATCCTGTTTATCATGTACCAATGGAAGATTGCCAGATTCTTTTTTTTTAATTTTTTTTTTTATTTTTAAAGATTTTATTTGTTTATTTGACAGAGAGTGAGAGAGGGAACACAAGTAGGGGGAGTGGGAGAGGGAGAGAAGCAGGCTTCCGACTGAGCAAGGAGCCCAATGAGGGGCTTGATCCCAAGAACCCTGGGATCATGACCTAAGCTGAAGCAGACACTTAATGACTGAGCCATCCAGGTGCCCTGATTACCAGATTCCTTTTTTGTTTGTTTGTTTGTTTTTTTAAAGATTTTTCTTTATTCAATAGACAGAGATCACAAGTAGGCAGAGAGGCAGAGAGAGAGGGGGAAGCAGGCTCCCCGCTATGCAGAGAGCCCGATGTGGGATTTGATCCCAGGACCCTGAGATCATGACCTGAGCCGAAGGCAGAGGCTTAACCCACTGAGCCACCCAGGCGCCCCCCTGATTACCAGATTCTTAAAAACAGCTTTGATAGTCTTCTCTTGGGCAGACCTCCTTCACCTAAAAAGCTAAATGTGAATTTTTACTTCCATATTCGTTATTTTGTTTTATTTTTGTATCTTTGTTAAAATTGTATGGGCCTGGGCGCCTGGGTGGCTCAGTGGGTTAAGCTGCTGCCTTCAGCTCAGGTCATGATCTCAGGGTCCTGGGGTCGAGTCCCACATTGGGCTCTCTGCTCAGCGGAGAGTCTGCTTCCCTTCCTCTCTCTCTGCCTGCCTCTCTTGTGATTTCTCTCTGTCAAATAAATAAAATAAATAAAATCTAAAAAAAAAAAAAAAAAGTATGGGCCATTCAGAACAGTGAAATGCTCCAAATTAAATTAGAACAAGTATACTTGAGGATAATTCTTTCGCCTTATATGCAGAACTTGTATTTTAAATTTGGCGAGACCTGAGAAATTCCCCAGTCCAATTTACAAAGTATGTGTGTGGAGGATAGGCAGTAGTAAAATGAGCAGCAGGAAAAAAAAATGAGCAGCAGGATCAGTTTGAAAATAAAATCATATCTTACCTTTCCTTTTAATTTTTTTACTTTTGATGTTAAATTTATTTTGCATTTCAAGTAAAGGAGATGTGAACTTACTGTGATTATCAAAGGAGGCATGGTTTAAAATTGAGAAGCACTAATCAAATCCAGCTTCCTTACCTACAGATGAAAAAAAAAAAAACCAAAAACTGAAAGCCTTCGGTAAGTGGTTTTACCAAGATCATAGATAATTAGAGGCAAAACAAGGGCTGGAATCTTGGTCTCCTGACTGCCTGTTCTGATCTTGAACTTTGACTTATTAAAAGCAAACGTTGAGAAGAATCCTTCCTTAAAAGGAAAAATCACTTGTGTATGAATACATGTACAAACACTTAATGTATGCAGAACTGAATTAGAAATTTAAACCAGATGCTTATGCATATGTAAGTTTTGCTTTAATCATTTTAAATATATTGACAAGTTTGTAAACTGGGAGAATTTTGGAGCATTTGAACTTTAAGACTGTACTTTTTTTTTTCTATTTATTTTTTTTAACAGTTGTTGTTAGCATTTATGTGTATTCTTCCAGATAATGTTACTGCACATATATCTCTTTCCAGGGCTGGTTTTCAGGGGTATGCAGTGATAAATAAGCGTATCAATTATTTACAACTGACAGCCGTTCTGGTGGCTTCGTGTCCATGATGGCAACATATGTTGATTATTTAATATAGTACTTTAAAACTGAATATTCAGAGAATATGCCCCAAACTTGAAATAGGAGACTCAGATGAAAAATGTAACCCATGATGGAGTTTAATTTTTATTTACTTAAAAAATATTTAGTACAATGTATGTTGAAAAATCCAAAAGGTGTGAAAAGACAGTGCAAATTCACCTTCTCCCTCAGCTCCCCAGATCTAGTTCTCTCTGGAGGTAGCTCCCTAATGAGGTTTTTGAATCCTTCCAAAGATTTTTTTCTATTGTAATAGCTAAGCAAAAGAATGTGTGTATTTTTCTTTTATGAAAATAAAATAGCATACAGTTTTGGTTTTTTAAAATTTTATTTTATTTCTTTTCAGTGTTCCAAAATTTAATGTTTATGCACCACACCCAGTGCTCCATGTTATCTGTGCCCTCCGCAATACCCACCACCAGGCTCACCCTACCCGCCATCCCCCTCTCCTCCAAAACCCCGAGTTTTTTTCTCAGAGTCCACAGGCTGTCATGGTTCTTCTCCTCCTCCAATTTCCCCCAACTCACTCCTCCTCTCCATCTCCCCATGTCCTCTGTGTTACTCCCTATGCTCCACAAGTAAGTGAAACCATACCGTACTTGACTCTCTGCTTGACTTACATCACTCAGCATAATCTCCTCCAGTCCCATCCATGTTGATACAAAAGTTGGATATTCATCCTTTCTGATGAAGGCATAATATTCCATTGTATATATGAGCCATATCTTCTTTATCCATTTGTCTGTTGAAGGGCATCTTGGTTCTTTCCACAGTTTGGTGACTGTGGCCATTCATACAGATGACCCTTCTTTTCACTACATCTGTATCTTTGGGGTAAATACCCAGTAGTGCAATTGCAGGGTCATAGGGTAGCTCTATTTTTAATTTTTTGAGATCTCCACACTGTTTTCCAAAGTAGCTACACCAACTTGCATTCCCACCAACAGTGTAAGAGGGTTCCTCTTTCTCCACATCCTCTCCAACACTTGCGGTTTACTGTCTTGTTCATTTTGGCCATTCTAACTGGTGTAAGGTGGTACCTCAATGTGGTTTTGATTTGAATCTCCCTGATGGCTAATGATGATGAACATTTTTTCATGTGCCTGTTAGCCATTTGTATGTCTTCCTTGGAGAAGTGTCTGTTCCTGTCTTCTGCCCACTTTTTGACATGATTATCTGTTTTGTGTGTGCAGAGTTTAAGAAGTTCTTTATAGACCTTGGATATCAGCCCTTTGTCTGTATTGTCATTTGCGAATATCTTCTTCCATTCCATGTGTTGCCTCTTTGTTTTGTTGACTGTTTCCTTTGCTGTGCAGAAGCTTTTGATCTTGATGAAGTCCCAAAAGTTCATTTTTGCTTTTGTTTTCCTTTGCCTTTGGAAACATATCTTGAAAAAAGTTGCTGTGGCCGATGTCGAAGAGGTTACTACCTATGTTCTCCTCTAGGATACTGATGGATTCCTGTCTCACGTTGAGGTCTTTTATCCATTTCGAGTTTATCATTGTGTATGGTGTAAGCAAATGGTTGAGTTTCATTCTTCTACACATAGCTGTCCAATTTTCCCAGCACATTTATTGAAGAGACTGTCTTTTTTTCCACTGTATGTTTTTTCCTGCTTTGTCGAAGATTATTTGACCATAGAGTTGAGGGTCCTTATCTGGGCTCTCTACTTTGTTCCACTGGTCTATGTGTCTGTTTTTGTGCCAGTACCATGCTATTTTGGTGATCACAGCTTTGTAGTAAAGCTTGAAATCAGGCAGTGTGAGGCCCCCAGTTTTGTTTTTCTTTTTCAATATTTCCTTAGCAATTTGGAATCTCTTCTGGTTCCATACGAATTTAGAATTGTTCCAGCTCTTTGAAAAATGCCAGTGAAATTATGAATGAAAAGGGAGAGATCACAGCAAACATCAGAAATTATTATCAACAGTTATATGCCAATAAGTTAAGCAGCCTAGATAAAATGGATGCCTTCCTGGAAACCTATAAACTTCCAAAGCTGAATCAGGAAGAAATTGACAACCTGAATAGACCAATAAGTAGTAACAAGATTAAAGCAGTGATCAAAAACCTCCCAAAAAACAAGAGCCCAGGACCTGACAGATTCCCTGGAGAATTCTACCAAACATTCAAAGAAGAAATAAAACCTATTCTCCTGAAGCTGTTTCAAAAAACTGAAGCAGAAGGAAAACTTCCAGACTCTTTATGAAGCCGGCATTATCCTGATCCCCAAACCAGGCAAAGACCCCACCAAGGAGTCTTAGAAGGGGAATTTCAGACCAATATCCCTGATGAATATGGATGCTAAGATTCTCAACAAGATCCCAGCTAATAGGATCCAACAGTACATTAAAAAGATTATCTACCGTGACCAGGTGGGATTTATCCCTGGGACGCAAGGGTGGTTCAACAATCACAAATCAATCAAAGTGATAGAATAAATCAATAAGAGAAGAGAGAAAAACCACATGGTTCTCTCAATTGATGCAGAAAAAGTATTTGACAAGATACAGCATCCATTCCTGATTAAAACGCTTCAAAGTATAGGGATAGAGGGAACATTCCTCAACTTCATAAAATCTATCTATGAAAAACCCACAGCGAATATCATCCTCAATGGGGAAAAGTTGACAGCCTTCCTTTGAGATCAGGAACACGACAAGGATGCCCACTCTCACCACTGTTGTTCAGCATAGTACAAGTCCTAGCAACAGCAATCAGACAACAAAAAGAAATAAGAGGTATTCAAATTAGCAGTGAAGAAGTCAAACTCTCTCTCTTCTCAGATGACATGATACTTTATATGGAAAACCCAAAAGACTCCACCCCTGAACTACTAGAATTCATACAGCAATTCAGTAATGTGGCAGGATACAAAGTCAATGTATAGAAATCAGTTGCTTTCTTATACACTAACAATGAAAATACAGAAAGGGAAATGAGAGAATCGATTCCATTTACTATAGAACCAAGAACCATAAGACACCTGGGAATAAACCTAACTGAAGAGGTAAAGGATCTGTAGAGGAGCTACAGAACACTCATGAAAGAAATTAAAGAAGACACAAAAAGATGAAAGAGCTTTCCATGCTCATGGATTGGAAGAATAAACATTGTTAAAATGTCTATACTGCTAGAGCAATCTGTACTTTCAATGCATTCCCAATAACATACAGTTTTTATCTGCCATTTTTGAATTGTATCTTGGTGATCCTTCCATATTCACTAAAGTTAAATATTTTTAGTATATGAATATAAATTAACTGTCCCTTTAACTGTCCATAAATGGAGCCTTGGTGGATACTGATCACAAACGTTACTGTAGTTAGTGGCCTTTTACATGTCATTTGCACAGGTAATAATATATCTGGAGAGCAAAGTCCTTGAAGTGGAATTGTTGGGTCAGAGGATATATGTATAAGTTTGAGAGATACTGCTGACTTGGCCAACTTACACTTCCCAAATCAATGGACAGCAGTGTCTCTCTTCCCAGCCATGTACTTTTTGATCATTACCCGTCTGATAGGTCAAAAGTGGTAATCTGGGGCTGAGAATTTGTACTCTTCCCATGTATTTGAGGAACATCTTGTTAAAAGCTTAAGGTCTGTTTATATTTCTTTTTTATAACCTTTGCCTTTTTTTCTGTTGATTTGATTTCATGGAAGGGAATTCCCTCCATTTTTCATTTATGTTTGATTTCCCCCTACTCCATGCAGATACTCATTTTTGAAATGAAGTGCTTCGATATATTTATTTCTGATTTCTGTGCATTGAGCCATTTTCCATCTTCAGGATTATACACAACCTCTTATCCTTTCTTCATATATATATATATATATATATATATATATATATATATATATTTATTTATTTTTTAACAACTGTGTAATGTGTTATTTGCCCCAGGGGTACTTGTCTGTGAATTATCAGGCTTACACATTTCGCAGCACTCACCGTAGCACATACCCTCCCCAATGTCCATAACCCAGCCACCCTCTCCCTCCTCCCCTCCCCCCTGCAACCCTCAGTTTGTTTTGTGAGATTAAGAGTCTCTTATGATTTGTCTCCTGAATCCCATCTTGTTTCCTTTTTTCCCTCCCTACCCCCCCACAACCTCCCCAACCTGCCTCTCAAATTCCTCATATCAGAGATCTCATATAATAATTGTTTATCTCTAATTGACTTATTTTGCTAAGCATAATACCCTCTAGTTCCATCCATGTCATTGCAAATGGCAAAATTTTGGGGTTTTTTGATGGCTGCTTAGTATTCCATTGTATATATATACCACATCTTCTTTATCCATTCATCTCTTGATGGACATCTAGGTTCTTGCCATAGTTTGGCTATTGTGGACATTGCTGCTATAAACATTCAGGTGCACGTGCCCCTTTGGATCAACATTTGGATCTACATTTGTATCTTTAGGGTAAATATCCAGTAGTGCGATTGCTGGGTCATAGGGTAACTCTATTTTCAACATTTTGAGGAACCTCCATGCTGTTTTCCAGAGTGGCTGCACCAGTTGCATTCCTACCAACAGTGTAGGAGGGTTCCCCTTTCTCCGCATCCTAGCCAACCTCTGTCATTTCCTGACTTGTTAATTTTAGCCATTCTGACGTGTGAGATGGTATCTCACTGTGGTTTTTGATTTGTATTTCCCTGGTGCCGAGTGATGTTGAGCACTTTTTCATGTGTCTGTTGGCCATTTGGATGTCTTCTTTGCAGAAATGTCTGTTCATGTCTTCTGCCCATTTCTTGATTGGATTATTTGTTCTTTGGGTGTTGAGTTTGCTAAGTTCTTTATACATTTTGGATACTAGCCCTTTATCTTACATGTCATTTGCAAATATTTTCTCCCATCCTGTCGCTTGTCTTTTGGTGTTGTTGACTATTTCCTTTGCTGTGCAAAAGCTTTTGATCTTGATGAAGTCCCAATTGTTCATTTTTGCCCTTGTTTCCCTTGCCTTTGGAGATGTTTCTAGGAAGAAATTGCTGTGGCTGAGGTCGAAGAAGTTGCTGCCTGTGTTCTTCTCAAGGATTTTGATGAATTCCTGTCTCACATTGAGGCCTTTCATCCATTTTGAGCCTATTTGCATGTGTGGTGTAAGGAAATGGTCCAGTTTCATTTTTCTGCATATGGCTGTCCCACTTTCCCAACACCATTTGTTGAAGAGACTATCTTTTTTCCATTGGACATTCTTTCCTGCTTTGTTGAAGATTAGTTGACCATAGAGTTGAGGGTCTGTTTCTGGGCTTTCTGTTCTGTTCCATTGATCTATGTGTCTGTTTTTGTGCCAGTACCATACTGTCTTGATGATGACAGCTTTGTATTAGAGCTTGAAGTCTGGAATTGTGATGCCACCAACTTTGGTTTTCTTTTTCAACATTCCTCTTGCTATTCAGGGTCTTTTCTTGTTTCATATAAATTTTAAGATTTTTTGTTTCATCTCTGTGAAAAAAGTTGATGATATTTTGATAGGGATCGTGTTAAATATGTAGATTGCTTTAGGTAGCATAGACATTTTCACAATATTTGTTCTTCCTATCCATGAACATGGAAAATGGAAATTTTTTCCATTTCTTTGTGTCTTCCTCACTTTCTTTCATGAGTACTTTCTTCGCCTCTTCGGTTAGGTTTATTCCTAGGTAGCTTATGGTTTTGGGTGCAGTTGTAAATGGGATCGAGTCCTTAAGTTCTCTTTCTTTTGTCTTGCTGTTGGTGTATAGAAATACAGCTGCTTCTGTTCATTGATTTTATGTCCTGCAACTTTATTGAATTCCTGTATGAGTTCTAGCAGTTTTGGAGTGGAGTCTTTGAATTTTCCACATAAAGTATCTTAACATGTGCAAAGAGTGAGAGTTTGACTTCTTCTTTGCCAATTTGGATGCCTTTTATTTCTTTTTGTTGGCTGACTGCTGAGGCTAGGATTCTAATACTATGTCGAATAGCAGTGGTGATAGTGGACAGTCCTGCCGTGTTCCTGATTGAGAATGATATTCACTGTGGGTTTTTCATAGATGGCTTTGATGATATTGAGGTATGTACCCTCTATGCCTACACTCTATGACGAGTTTTGATCAAGAAAGGATGCTGTATATTGTCAAATGCTTTTTTAGCATCTATTGAGAAGATTCTATGATTCTTGTTTTTTCTTTTATTAATGTCTTGTGTCACATTGATTTGCGGATGTTGAACCAACCTTGCAGGCCAGGAATAAATCCCACTTGGTTATGGTAAATAATCCTTTTAATGTACTGTTGGATCCCATTGGCTAGTATTTTGGTGAGAATTTTTGCGACCGTGTTCATCAGGGATATTGGTCTGTAATTCTTTTTGGTGGGCTTTTTATCTGGTTTTGGGATCAAGGTAATGCTGGCCTCATAAAATGAGTTAGGAAGTTTCCTTCCATTACTATTTTTTAGAAGAGTTTCAGGAGAATAGGTATTAATTCTTCTTATATGTTTGGTAGAATTCCCCTGGGAAGCCACCTGGCCCTAGGCTCTTGTTTTTTGGAGACTTTTGATGACTACTTCAATCTCCTTACTGATTATGGGTCTGTTCAGGTTTTCTATTTCTCTTGGCTCAGTTTTGGTAGTTTATATGTCTCTGGGAATGCATCCATTTCTTCCAGATTGTCCAGTTTGCTGGTGTATAGTTGTTCATAGTATGTTCTTACAATTGTTTGTATTTCTTTGGTGTTGGTTGTGATCGCTCCTCTTTCATTCATGATTTTATTAATTTGGGCCCTTTATTTTTTCTTTTTGGTAAATCTGGCCAGGGTTTATCAATCTTATTAATTCTTTCAAAGAACCAGCTCCTAGTTTTGTTGATCTGTTCTACTGTTCTTTTGGTTTCTATTTCATTGATTTCTGCTCTGAACTTTATGATTTCTCTTCTAATGCTGGGTTTAGGCTTTCTTTGCTGTTTTCTTTCCAGCTCCTTCAGGAGTAGGGTTAGGTTGTGTACTTGAGACCTTTCTTGTTTCCTGAGAAAGCCTTGCATTACTATGTACTTTCCTCCCAGGACTGCCTTTCCTGTGTCCCAAAGATTTTGGACAATTGTGTTTTCATTTTCATTTGTTTCCATGAATTCTTAAAATTCATCTTTAATTTCCTGGTTGACCCATTCATTCTTAGTAGGATGCTCTTTAGCCTCCATGTATTTGGGTTCTTTCCAAATTTCCTCTTGTCATTAAGTTTTAGTTTTAGAGCACTGTGGTCTGAAAATATGCCAGGAATGATCCCAGTCTTTTGGTACCGGTTGAGACCTGATTTGTGACCCAGAATGGGATCTATTCTGGAGAATGTTCTATGTGCACTAGAGAAGAATGTGTATTCTGTTGCTCTGGGATGGAATGTTCTGAATATATGTGATGTCCATATGGTCCAGTGTATCAATTAAAGCCTTTATTTCCTGGGGCGCCTGGGTGGCTCAGTGGGTTAAATCTCTGCCTTTGGCTCAGGTCATGATCTCAGGGTCCCCAGATCGAGCCCTGCTGAGCAGAGAGCCTGCTCCCCCCCTCCCCCGCCTGCCTCTCTGCTACTTATGATCTCTCTTTCTGTCAAATAAATAAACAAAATCTTTAAAAAAAAAATAAGGCCTTTGTTTCCTTGTTGATATTTTGCTTAGATGTTCTGTCCATTTCAGTGAGGGGGGTGTTAAAGTCCCTACTATTATTGTATTATTGTTGATGTGTTTCTTTGATTTTTGTTATTAATTGTTTTATATAATCGACTGCTCCTATGTTAGGGGCATAGATATTTAAAATTGTTAGATCTTCTTGTTGAACAGACCCTTTAAGTATGATATAGTGTCCTTCCTTATCTTTTTTTTTTTTTTTTAAAGAGAGAGGAGGAAGCAGGCTCCCTGCTGAGCAGAGAGCCCGACACGGGGCTCGATCCCAGGACCCTGAGATCATGACCTGAGCCGAAGGCAGCGGCTTAACCCACTGAGCCACCCAGGCGCCCCGAAAATAATCTTTTTTTTTTTTTAAGATTTTATTTATTTATTTGACAGAGAGAGAGAGATCACAAGTAGGCAGAGAGGCAGGCAGAGAGAGAGGAGGAAGCAGGCTCCCTGCGGAGCAGAGAGCCCTATGCGGGCTCGATCCCAGGACCATGAGATCACGACCTGAGCCAAAGGCAGCGGCTTAATCCACTGAGCCACCCAGGCGCCCCCGCCTTCCTTATCTCTTGTTATATTCTTTGGCTTAAAATCTAATTTATCTGATATAAGGATTCCCACCCTAGCTTCTTTTGATGTCCATTAGCATACTAAATTGTTTTCCACCCCCTCACTTTAAATCTAGAGATGTCTTTGGGTCTAAAATGACTTTCTTGTAGACAGCATATCAGTGGGTCTTGTATTTTATCCATTCTAACACCCTGTGTCTTTTGATTGGGGCATTTAGCAAATTTATATTCAGGGTAACTATCGAAAGATATGAATTTAGTGACACTGTATTATCTATAAAGTGACAGTTACGTATATTGTTTCTGTTCCTTTCTGGCCAGTAACTTTTAGGCCCTCTCTTTGCTTAGAGGGCCTCTTTCAATATTTCCTGTAGGGCTGGTTTGGTGTTTGCAAATTCTTTTAAATTTTTTTGTCCTAGAAGCTTTTTCTCTTTCCTTCTATTTTCAATGACAGCGTAGCTGGATATAGTGTCCTTATCTGCATATTTTTCTTGTTTAATGCTCTGAATACATCATGCCAGTCCTTTCTGGCCTGCCAGGTCTGTGTGGATAGGTCTGCTGTCAATCTATTATTTCTATCATTGTATGTTAGAGACCTCTCATCCTGAGCTGTTTTCAGGATTTTCTCTTTGTCACTGAGACTTGTAAGTTTTATTATTAGATGATGGGGTGTGGACCTATTTTTATTGATTTTGATGGGAGTTCTCTGTGCCTCCTGGATTTTGATGCTTGTTCCCTTTGCCATATTATGGAGATTCTCTATTTTATAATTTTCTCCAATATACCTTCCTCCTCTCTCTCTTTCTTCTTCTTCTGGGATCCCAATTGTTCTAATACTGTTTTGTCTTATGGTATCACTTATCTCTCGAATTCTAGCCCCGTGGTCTAGTAGTTGTTTGTCTCTCTGTTTCTCAGCTTCTTTATTCTCCATCATTTGGTCTTCTGTATCACTTATTCTCTCTTCTGCCTCATTTATCCTAGCAGTAAGAGCCTCCATTTTTTATTGCCCCTCATTAATAGCTTTTTTTTCTATTTCAGCTTCATTAGAATTTAGTTCTTTTATTTCTCCAGAAAGGGATTCACTAGTGTCTTCCATGCTTTTTTGAGCCCAGCTAGCACCTTGATAATCACCATTCTGAACCCTACTTCTGACATACTGCTGTCTGTATTGATTAGGTCCATAGCTATCGATACTGCCTTTTGTTCTTTTTTGTGGTGAGTTTTTCTGCCTTTTTTATTTTATCCAGATAAGAATAGATGAATGAGTGAACAAAATACTAAAAGGGTAGCAACAACCCCAGAAAAATATACACTATCCAAATCAGAAGAGAGCTGAATCTGAGGGGAGAAGAAAGGGGGGAAAAAAGAAAAAAAATATATATATATATATATTAGACTGGTGAATAGAACAGAGCCACATACTTGATTTTGGGTGCATTTTGGTCTGTTAGAAGAAACTACCTCCAAAATTTTAAAGAAAGAAAAACTTATATACAAAAATAAGGGTACACATGATGAAGCGATGGAATATAAGTGTAAAGATGAAAATTTAAAAAAGGGCAGCTGGTGGCTCAGTCATTAAGTGTCTGCCTTCGGCTCAGGTCATAATCCCAGGGTCCTGGGATCGAGGCCCGCATTGAGCTCCCTGCTTGACGGGAGGCCTGCTTCTCCCTCTCCCACTCCCACTGCTTGTGTTTCCTCTCTCTCTGTGTCTCTTTGTCAAATAAATAAAATCTTTTTAAAAAAAATTTCTAAAAAAGGAATTGCTAAGAAGTTGGTTGAAAAAGAAAAAAAAAAAGAAGAGGAAAGAATGTGATTAGGCTGGGGACTAGAACAAAGCCATGTACTAGATGTAGGGTATATTTTGATCTGTTAGAAGAAATTGTATCCTAAAATTTTAAAGAAAAAAAGAACTTATATATGTACAAAAAATAAGGTTACATATAATGAAGGGATAAAATATGACTATAACCATGAAGATTACAAAAAAGATTTTTAAAAAGGTTTTGATAAGATAAACTAATTAAAATAAGAAAGAGGATAAATTAAAAAAAATAAAATTATTATTTTTAAAGATTTTATTTATTTATTTGACAGGGAGAGACACAGGGAGAGAGGGAACACAAGCAGGAGGGTGGGAGAGGGAGAAGCAGGCTTTCTGCCAAGCAGAGCCTGATGTAGGGCTCAATCCCAAGACCCTGCATCATGAGCTGAGCCAAAGGCAGACACCCAACCACTAAGCCACCGAGGTGCCCCCTAGAAAAAATTAAATAAAAAAAATTTAACTTCGAAAGACTAAGGGATCATGGGGGAAAGAAAGCCATTAATTCTATAGTTGCTTTCCCTTAGTTCTGGAGTTCACAGTTTCCCTAGCCCTGGTGAACTTGGTCTCAGCTGGATGTTTTTGCTCATCCTCTGGGGGAGGGGCCTGTTTTAGTGATTCTCAAAAGTCTTTGCCCGAGGCGGAATTGCACCTCCTTGCCAGCTCTGGTTCACTCTTGGCAGCTTTTGTTCCCTGAACGCTTTCCGTACAGATTTGGAGGATGGGAATGAAAATGGCGGCCTCCCAATCTCCAGCCCCGTAGGAGCAGAGAGCTTGGGGCCCCACTCCTCAGTGCGCCCTCGGAGAAAAGCAGTCAATCCCTCCTGTTTCCCTGGTCTCTAGCCCCACTCCAAGCTCACAGGCTGTGACGGAGCATTTCTATCTCTGGCGCATAACCCCGTTTGGAGTCTCCAAACACGGCCGATTCCTGTCACACGCTCCCGTGCCACTCCTCCCTGGGGAAGAAGGAGGAGGTCTCTCTAGATCTGCCACTTCTGGGGTTCCTGATCGAAGAGCAGTGGCATGACTGTGCCTTGGATCACGGTTTAAGGTAACCCAGAGATGAGAGCTCACTCCTTGGCTCCGGCTCCGTCTCTGGAGCCAGCTTCCCTGCTTGGATACCTGGCAGGTCTGCCACACTCACACTCTGGTCTTCTTGTGACCCACCAGAGTCCTGAGACCGCACTGTCCCCGCAAGGGCTCCATCCCCGCTTAGCCTTTAGAGCAGTGTCCCTCAGTGGAGCAGACTTCCAAAAGTTCTGATTTTGGGCTCCTCTGCTTTCTCACTTGCTGGGAGCTGGCCCTTCCCCCAAGGGTCTATCTTCCTGGAGCTTCAGATTCACTTCTCTGTATGTCCTGCCTTCCGGAAAGTGGTTGATTTTCTGTTCTTAGAATTGTTGCTCTTTTGTTTTATCTCCTATTGAGTTTGTAGGTGTTCAGAATGGTTTGATGACTATGTAGCCTATGTAGCTGAATTCCTGAGACTTGATGACATTTCAGTCTCCTACTCCTCCACCATCTTGCTCCTCCCACTCCTCTTCTAGTATTCTTCTTCTTTTTTTTAAGATTTTATTTATTTATTTCACAGTCAGAGATCTCAAGTAGGCAGAGAGGCGGGCAAAGAGAGAGGGGGAAGCAGGCTCCCTGCTGAGCAGAGAGCTTGATGCGGGGCTTGATCCCAGGACCCTGGGACCATGACCTGAGCCGAAGGCAGAGGCTTTAACCCACTGAGCCACCCAGGTGCCCCTCTTCTAGTATTCTTATGGCCCATGTTTTCACACTGAAATCTTTCATTCATTAGAAACTTATTTTGGTATAAAATAGGAGGTAAGGAACTAACTTAATTTGTAATTTTATTATGGACTTAACTCCCACTTTTATCATTAGTTTACTTTTCAGAATTTCTTGGTTATATTTTTCTCTTGAAATTTAGAATTGTCAACTTCTCAAAAAATTCCTTTGGGGGCACCTGGGTGACTCAGTGGGTTAAGCCTCTGCCTTCGGCTCAGGTCATGATCTCGGGGCCCTGGGATCGAGCCCCGCATTGGGCTCTCTGCTCAGTGGGGAGCCTGCTTCCTCCTCTCTCTCTCTGCCTGCCTCTCTGCCTACTTGTGATCTCTGTCTGTCAAATAAATAAATAAATAAATCTTTTAAAAAAAATCCCTTTGGTATTTTTATTGGGCTAATATTAATAGATTAAGGGTTGTCATGGTGAATTTTAAACTAAACGTTTAAATTTATCTTTAGGTTACTCAGCAGTTAGAGAATATCTGTCTACGGATCATTGATCTTGTTTTACAGAAACATGTAATTGGTAAGTCAAAGATAGAGTGAAAAGGTAAACTAATATTCTTTAATTTGGTGAACTTAAAGTACACTTTTAGCCCTTCAAATTCAACGATATGGATAATTTTGAGGAAAAAAAGCTTGCATTCTCTTGTTTCTGGATATACTTTCTAGTATTAGATATCTGTGTTTTCATTTAGGGAAAAATTTAATACATCCAATAAAGAATTTTTGTCTTGGAATTTTTAAAGAACAGAGAACTTTAAGTTTTTACATTTTTAGAAAGGAAGAACTGGAATGAGGTTTAGGTGAGGTTACTTTAATCTGGAATTGAAAAATGTGAAATGACAGACCTGTGTCCTATCAGAACTATGAAATGATTGTTCTGTTATATTATAGTGGCTGACTTCTGAATAGAATGAGTAACTAATAGAATCAGGATGTTACAGACTGATGGGAAATTTGGAAGAGGCTTGTTTTTCCATATATCCAAGCATTTTGAAGATGGCAGCCCCAAGTCATGTGGGCATGTGTACACTACAGAGGCAGCCTCTATAGTGTGCAAACAGAGGTGGAAGAAAAGCAGGTGACTGTTTAAGAGCAGTTGTCTCCCACCTTTTTGTCATTCATACAATTAGTAACAAATTGAGCATGCATTTCTAATATAGGTGGATAATATTTGAATGAATATTGTAGGCATTATACATATGTTAGCAAATTACATTTACATCCATAAAAAATGAAATGTAGAAGGATGGGATTAAACATCTATATTCGTAAAGTATTGTAATACATTATTTTCCCTACTGAGTGGATTATCTTGTACACTGCTGAGGGTACCTCCTCCTTCCTTTTGAAATCATTGCTATAAAGCAGTAGTTCTTAAACTTTGGGGTGCATAAAGAATTCCCTGGAACCAGTTAAAATGACATATCTGGACCATAACCCTAGAGATTCTGATAAGCAAAAAATGTATTCACTGATCCCCTTATTTATGGAAGAGATTGTAACTGAAGATTCTCCATTTAAATTTAAAGTAAAGTAACCCTGAGGAGTGAAATCATGCAGTAAGACAAAGAGAAATAGTTTATACCAGCCTTCTAATTTGCCTATACCAGCTGTTTGATTTGAGCAATTGCAACATCAGCATGTTAAGGAAACAGGCTGAGTTTTGGGTGCAGTGGGTAGAAGAGAAAGCATGGCCCCAATTCCTGTCTGATATCCCATCCCTAGCCCTAAGGTGATGGATGGTCTTTTTTACGTTTTTAGTTGTAATGTAATGTTAATGGCCCATTTTTTTTTCATTTGTTTTTTAAAGATTTTATTTATTTATTTGACAGAGAAAGACAGTGAGACAGGGAATACAAGCAGGGGAGTGGGAGAGGGAGAAGTAGGCTTCCCGCTGAATAGGGAGCCTGATGTGGGACTCAATCCCAGGACCCTGGGATCATGACCTGAGCTGAAGGCAGACGTTTAATGACTTAGCCACCCAGGCATCCCATTAGTGGCCCATTTTGAACCGATATTTGGCCATACAGGATCTTAGATTTAAAAAAAAAAAATGTTATGTATATTTGTTCTGTAAGATGTCATGGGATGACTCTGTTATTCCAGGACCTTCACCCCAGCAGCCTGACTTTATTTGTGTCCATGGTCTACTCTCTTTCCATTGTCCCACTTCCCTTTTTTCCCTGGCCTGTTTTCATTGCTAATTTACTCCTAAAATTTCATTTATTATTAGAAGCCAGGATTGACTATTACTGCTTCAACTGTTTTATCTTACGCAGGGAGTCAAAGTCAGTACAGCCATCCCTCCCTAACAGTTAGTCTTCTTGGTTGAGAATAGTTGAAATAACTTTTGGTGCATTCAGGTGTAAATGAAATTTAGCTCACTGAACCCATGGGGAGGCTGGAGTTGGCGGGAGCCAGCAGGACTGTGCTCTGGTAGTGGTCTGCTGAGGAGACCTCTTGGGGTCCTGTACTGCTGCCCACCGCAGTCCAGACTCCAGTACAGCCATGAAAAGTAATCTGCAACAGCTTTGCGCTTTCTCATTTCTCTGTCAAGTTTCAAAGGCCCGGTCTTCAGCATCAGGGTGGCTGGGTCTTGCACACATGCTGAAGCTGTCAAGGGTGTGCAAGGAAATCTCGGCCACATTTCTGTCTTTAGGCTTCATGTTAGGAAGAGGCATTTTCTCTCCTTTCATCATATACAAGGTGTGGGGTGGTGATGAACAGAACTTTCATATATTTCATATTCAGATAATGCTGCTTTTCAAGTGATTGTCTTATGTGACAAATTATTTCCCAATATCTGTGATTTCCAGATTGCTCTTGGTAAGGCAAGTTTCTGTCTACTAGCTTTTGAATATGTTGTTTTAAATAATGTTACAAAAAAACCTCCAAATGCTCCCAGGGTGAATATTAGTTTCTTTTATTTTTTTTTAAAGATTTTAAAAATTTTTTGAGAGAGAGAGCACACAAGTTGCAGGGCAGTGCAGAGGGAGAGGGAGAGAGAGAATTTTAAGCAGGCACCACGCTCAGCACAGAATCTGACGTAGGACTTACTCTTACGACCCTGAGATCATGACCTGAGCCAAAAGGCAATCAAGAGTCTGATGTTTAACCCACTGAGCCACCCAGGTGGCTTTTAAAAGTACCTTCTAAAAAAGAGGGAAAACACCTTTGAAGTTAAAAGACTTTTGTTTAGTGATGTGGTAGGAGTTATTTGAAAATTTTGTATTAAGAATTGTGTTTTCTCATTGTATGTTTAGATATGATTTCCTTTTGACAGAGGGTAATAAAAAGACATACCTGCAGATATAAGATCATTCCTTTGGATTTTTTTATAGTGGGTATAATTGTCTTGTAAATTGACAAAATACGGTCCAGAATATAGTTTGTAAACATATGTGAGGCAGGAAGATATTTTAGCTTAGCATAATTAAGCTTCCCAAAGAATATTAATTATTTGTAGGCTAAAAATTCTGTGCATGAGAGATAGAAAACAATCTCTTCCTTCTTGTATCCATTTCTGACATAGCTTTAGAAGTATAAACTATATTTTATTTATTACACAGTATCAAAAATATACATATTCCTGGGAAGCCTGTGTGGCTTAGTCAGTTAAGCATCTGTCTTCGTCTCAGGTCATGATCCCAGGGTGCTGGGATCGAGTCCTTCATGGGGCTTCTTGCTCAGCAGGGAGGCTGCTTCTCCCTCTGCCTCTGCCTGCCACTCTGCCTGCTTGTGCTCTCTCTCTCTCTCTGAAAAATAAATAAAGTCTTAAAAATACACACACACACACACACACACACACACACACACACATACATACTTCCAGTATTATGGGTGAGTTTAGTAAAAACAAATTTTTGTGCCATCTGACTGGGTAGGGGGCAGATCTTGGTAAGAAAGGGAAGGTGGCAAATACAGGTAGCTGAAGATAGGAATGCCAATGAGGGGGTGCTCCATGTATGTTATGTGTGAGAGGAATGTATGTAAGTGGATAACCTAAATCTTCCTATCTGTGGTCTCTGTGGTTAATTTTTGTTGTTTTCTAGCATTCTAACGAGAGATTTTCTTCCTTCTAGAATTCTATGAAGAAATTCTTTCACTGGCATATAGTTTAACCTGCCATGGTATTTCCCCTCAAATGTGGCAACTGCTAGGTATATTATATGAGGTTTTCCAGCAGGATTGTTTTGAATACTTTACAGGTATGGCTTTGACCATCTAACATTTTTGCTTTTCTGTGTCTGGACATTATTTCCTTTGGCAGTTGACATAAAGACTTACATGATTCCACTACTAATCAGAAAATCCTTGTTCTTTCCCTGTTGCGTAAAGGGTGGTACTATTGGAGCAGTGTCTTGCAGCTCCAGGAATACAGGCAGTAGAAAGGGGACTCTTTCCTGTTGTATCAAATCAGTTTGCAGTCAGCACATATACCCATACGTTAATTGAATTACTATTTTCTGAATGCTGTCTATATTCCCAGAACTGTTCTAAGCATAGCAGTGTAGCAGTGAGCAAAATAGTGCGTGCTCTTTTGACACTTCCCTTCTAGTTGGGTGGGGGGAATGGGGAAGGTGGGGAGCACACAGTCAAGAAAATACACAGTTTGTCAAATGGTGATGACTCCAATGGAGAAAAAGACAAAAATTGAGAACAATCACTATAATAAAAGATGAGCATTTTAATCTTTTTGATCCACATCTTCCTCATCTAGGAAGAGCAGATCTGTCACTTTTGTTACTAGCATTTTGTGGTTGTGAGTGCGGATAGTAATGTGTGGTGCTACAGGATGTGGTTTCAGTGGAAATAATTTATTTCTATTCTTGTCCCTCAAGTCTCATTGGGCTTTTGAATTTTTTTCCAGATATGATGCCTCTCCTGCATAATTATGTGACAATAGATACAGATACTTTATTATCTAATCCAAAGCATTTAGAAATACTTTTTACAATGTGTAGAAAGGTAAGTGTGTCCTAACCAGTTGTTATAATGGTTCTTACTAATGTTTAAGTATTTTACTTCAGGACACTCTTTCAGTTTGTTTCTTATACTTTAGTTCTGTATAGACTTCAACATTTGCTATTTCAATATTTGCTATTTTTTATTTTCTAATAGACCTTGGAATTGTCATTTGATAGTTTTTTATTGTGTGTTGTGCTTAAGACTATTTGCCATTTTTATTTATTAATTTAAAATTTTTTATTTTACTTTTAAAAAATCTATTCATCTATTGGAGAGAGAGCAGGGGGGTGGGGCAGAGGGAGAGGGACAGAGCACATCGCCAGCAGATTCCTTGCCAGTGTGTGGGCTTGGTACCATGATCCCGAGATCATGACCTGACCTGAAATCAAGAGTCTGAGGCTTAACTGACTGAGCCACCCAGGTGCCCCTTATTTATTTATTTATTTATTTTTAAAAGATTTTACCCATTTATTTGGCAGAGATCACAAGTAGGCAGAGAGGCAGGCAGAGACAGAGGGGGAGGCAGGCTCCCTGCTGAGCAGAGAGCCCGATGCGGGGCTTGATCCCAGGACCCTGGGATCATGTCCTGAGCCGAAGGCAGAGGCTTTAACCCACTGAGCCACCCAGGCGCCCTTATTTATTTTTTTTTTAAGATTTATTTTATTTTAGAGAGAGAGAGAGAGAATGCAGGGTGGTAGGGACAGAGGGAGAGAGAGGATCCCAAGCTGACTTCATGCCAAGCATACAGCCTAATATGGGGCTCGATCTCATGACCCCAAGATAATGACCTGAACTGAAACAGAGTCAAATGCTCAACCATCTGAGCCACCCAGGCACTCCTGACATTTGCCACTTTTATAGCTGTGCACTTTATAATGTTTAGGGTAAATAATTTTGTTTATGTTTTTTCTTTTAAAATGCAAACTTGCTACTTGATTCAAGACAAGTGCTAAAAAACCAATAACAGAAAAGCAAAATGCTAAGAAAATAACCACAGTTTATCAATCACTGATTTTTTAATTGAATATGTATATTGGGAAACACTAGATATATATGTTTTGAATATAAATAATATAAGATAGAAAAATTGGAATAGTTGGGAAAACAGCATCGTTTAGCTCAGTCCAAGATGATTTATTAGCCATATATTGGCTACTGTTATATTTACATAAAAACAGGATTGTCTACTATTCTGTCTTTGTCACAGGTTAGATTTCGCCCTCTGTTGGTAATATCTTAGAATCATTGTTGAATATAAATAATGTTTTCCTTCTCCTTTAGGTGAATATTTATATGTACATAAATATAAAACTGCATTGCATAGAGGTGCCAGATACTTAAGTTTGGCCTTGAGCGTAAAATATCTAGTGCACAGCCCATCTTCCTCACTAGAGATGTGCACTGAGATATTAAAAGAGTTCTGAACTGATAAATCAGTGCATCTGATTCAGGTCTCAGTTCAGTTGTAAAGAGCCTGGGAGATTTGGGGAGGTTACTAAGTTTCATCACATATAAAATCTGAAGGGGTAGAATCATGATTTTTTTTCAAAAGATTTTATTTATTTATTTGACAGACAGAGATCACAAGCAAGCAGAGAGGCAGGCAGAGAGAGAGAGGGGGAAGCAGGCTCCCCGCTGAGCAGCAAGCTCGATCCCAGGACCCTGAGATCATGACCTGAGCCAAAGGCAGAGGCTTAACCCATTGAGCCACCCAGGCGCCCTAGAATCATGATTTTTGAAGACCCGTTTAGAGCTGTAATAAATAACCTAGCTTATTAAATCATAATCACTTGACAGTCTTTAGTATCCTCTCCTAAGTGGAGACCATTGCTAGTGAGGGAAAAGGGAAGAGAAAGCAGCAAGCAGAAAACGTAACAATCCTACACCCATTAGTACAGCTGCTCTGTATTATAGTAGCTGGGGTAAAAGCGATGTTCATGGTCATGTCCTTAGACTTATTAAGTGGTGAAAATATATGTCATAATCTTGGTTTTTATTAATAGCTAATACTTACCGAACTCTTACTATATATGAGGTATTTCCCAAGTACTTTATACATACTAACTTATTTTATCTTTACAACATTATGAGGAAAGTATCACATTTTGGTCAAAGGGGAGACTGAGGCACAATTTTTTGCATCATGCCTCAGGCAAATTGTCCTAAGTCACAGAACTAGTCTATATTGGAGCCATATTTGAAGCCAGGTAATCTGGCTCTAGAGTCCATTTTTAAAATTACCAAAATATATTTTGTTTATTCTCCTTCTGGAGGTAGGGACTAAAATCAACCAACCAACCAAGAAAAAACCCAAGTAAATGCAATTTGGGGCAAAGGGAGTGATTTTTTTTTCTTTCTGTATTCTACAACCCTACCATGTAAGTATATTATTATCCTCCTTTTGCAGATGGGGACAGTAAGACACAGAGGTTAATTACCTTTTTTAAAAGCACAGATACATGTCAGAGCAGGAATTTGAACAAAGACATTCTGGTTCCATAGCTCATTCACATTTAGAATCTAGATGTAGATATATTACCCTAAGAGGTAGAATTTTAAATTTTATGTAAATAGGGTTGATTTTTGGCTTTGCCAGCTACCTGCTTGTGATTCAGTTCACTGATCCATCTGTTTTTGTTTCCAAAATTTTACAGCTGTCTACTTTTTTCCTTTTCTCTGTCTTTGTGGATTTATGCCTCTAAAACCTCTTTATTATCATTTTAATGGTCTTTTGGGAAGTAATAAAATTAAATGGGAATGTTCAATCTGTCTTCTTTATCAAGAATTTCTTTTTAATTCAGTTTTCTTAAATTGTATTTGTCTAGGAAGTTATCCAATTCATCTGAGCTTTCAAATATGTAAGGGATATAATGTTCTCCATAGTATTTGCTTATTTTAATCTCTCCTTTACTTGTATTTATGTCTTTCTCAATTCTAATATTTTTGTAATTTTGCTCTCTGCTCTTTAAAAATAATTTTGACAAAAGTCCATTTCGTTGTCTTTATTTAATGAGTCTGTCTTTTGTTTCTCTCTGTTACCTCTTTTTGTTTGTATTTTTAATTTGTCTCCTCTTTAGGTTAAGTCTGTTCTTTTTCTTGTAGCTTATGTTTGGACTCATTAATTTTTCCATATTTTTTTATTTCCAATATAAGCATGGCTCTACTGTATAAATCTCCTTTCTGAGAACCTTGTTGTAAGGCACTTATATTCCAAATTTTATGTATGAACATGTGCATTGTAGAATTATTTATAATAGTAGAAATACAGAATTGACAAGAGAGGAATGGTCTGGTAAACTATTATACTTATGTACTGTAATACTTACAGTCCTAAGTGATTATAACATTCATGGAAAATGTTTGTAGTTATAAAAATCCATATGGAGAAATTAAAAGGTATGTGATAGTAAATTATGACAAAAATGAACTCAAAACTACAGGGTTTGTTTCATTGTTTAAATGAAAGGTTTTTAAAATTTTCTTTTGATTTCATTTTGTTGTTTTGTTGCTTTTAAAGGGAATCTTTTCTTATCTGGACACTTAACTCATATAGCTTACTTTATTGTAATTGTGATGATTGCAATGCTGGGCTTGATCCTAGGACCCTGGGATCATGACCCGAGCTGAAGGCAGACACTTAACTGACTGAGCCACCCAGATGCCCCCAAGCTATGATTCCTGAATCTTTATGGGATATTTGCTTCCTGTAGACTCAAGTTAAATTCTATACAATGGTGTTCACTGCTGAGCTGAATTGTAATTACTGTAGGTTCTATGTGGAGATGCAGGAGAAGATGCAGAATGTCATGCAGCCAAACTTCTTGAAGTCATCATTCTTCAGTGCAAAGGAAAGGGAATTGATCAGGTAATACATGTATGGAAAGGTTGTACTGGATGTTTATATTGAAAATTTACATGCTCGAATGACATTTTGTTTAAATTATGGTGGAAAATTAAAAAGATGTGATTAAAGATGTGATTAAAAAGCTTGTGGTTTGTGCTTGCTGGTACAAATCCTATTTAAATGACAAAAATACTCATGCGGTTTGAAAATTGCACCTTGCATTCTAGTTGAGAAAGAAAGAAACAAGAAATGTAATAATTTAAGAGGCTATCAAGCAAATCATGAAGATAAATGTGTAAATTCTACTCAACAGGTTTTCCAGAGATCTTCATTCTCCCTTTGCTTTTGTGGATTCTCTTGAGATATTCTCAGATATCTTCTTTTAACCAGAATTGAAGATATTGTACAAAAAAGAAAAAGTTTCTTTTACTGATTAAAAAAAAAGCACTATACATTTTCAACAAGGATTAATTTGACATTTGATATAATCATGATATGATAGTGAGAAAAGTGTTGAAGTGTTAAAGTAAAATTGTGGAGTTATCTTTTTTCTTTCATTCTGTAACTTTTGCTCCATGTACTTTTTAAAATAGCTTTATTGAGCTATAATTCACATACCATATATTTCACTCCTTTACAGTGTACATACTTACATGGATTTTAGTATAGTCACAGAATCGTGCAACTATTATGACGGTTTTAGAGCATTCCCTCACTACCCCCCAAAGAACTCTATAGCCAGAAGTAATTACTTCTCATTTCCCCTTAACACTCACCCCCCAGCCTAGGCAACCATTACTCTACTTTCTTATTTAGAGATTTGCCTATTCTAGACATTTCTCTTTTTTTAAAGATTTTATTTATTCATTTGACAGAGAGAGACACAGCTAGAGAGGGAACACAAGCAGGGGGAGTGAGAGAGGGAGAAGCAGGCTCCCTGCTGGATCCAGGAACATGACCTGACCCAAAGGCAGATGCTTAAGGACTGAGCCACCCAGGTGCCTCTATTCTAGACATTTCATATAAATGGGATCATGTGGTCATTTGTGAATGACTTTTCTCACCTAGCATAATATTTTAAGGGTTTATCCGTGTGTGAGTATGTATACTAGTACTTCATTTCTTTTTATTGCTAAATATTCCATTGGGTGGATATGTCACATTTATTTTAGCTTATTCATCAGTTGATGGACATTTGGATTATTTCCACTTTTTTTAATTATTTTTTTAAAAATAAGTTCCATGCCCAGTATGGGGCTTGAACTCACAACTCTGTAATTAGGAGAGCTCTACCAACTAAACCAGCCAGGTTCCCCCAATTATTTCCTTTTTTGACTATTATGAATAATGTTATGAACATTTGTATGCAGATCTTTCTGTGGACATGTTTTCATTTCTCTTGGTATATATCTATGAGTGGTAATTCTATGTTTAACCATTTGAGGACCTGCCACACTGTTTCTCCAGAGCAGCTGCACCATTTCCCAGTCCTACTAGCAGTGAATGGGAGTTCCAATTTGTCTGTATCCTCATCAGCTCTTGCTTTGTCTTTTTGTTAAGCTATCCTTATAGGTGTGAAGTAGTATCTTGTTGTTTTGATTAGCGTTTGCTTGATGGCTAGTGATGTTGAACATCTTTCATAGGGCCATTTGTTTAGCTTTTTTTTGAGAAATGTCTATTCAGATTCTTTGCTCATTTTAATTGGGTTATAGAGGTTACTATTTATTTACTATTGTTTTACTATTTGTTTACTATTGAGTTTACTATTACTATTGAGTTATAGAGGTTATTTATAGATTCTGAATTCAAGTCCATTATCAGATATACAGTTTGCAAAAATTTTCTCCCATGGGGCACCTGGGTGGCTCAGTAAAAATTTTCTCCCAATTTGTGAATTGTCTTATCACTTTCTTAATAGTGTCCTTTGAAGCAGTTTTTAATTTTTTTTTTAAAGATTTTATTTATTTATTTGACAGAGATTTCAAGTAGGCAGAGAGGCAGGCAGAGAGAGGAGGAAGCAGGCTCCCTCCTGAGCAGAGAACCCGATGCGGGGCTCGATCCCAGGACCCTGGGATCATGACCTGAGCCGAAGGCAGAGGCTTTAACCCACTGAGCCACCCAGGCGCCCCGAAACAGTTTTTAATTTTGATATATTTAAGAACCCATTGCTAAATCTGAGTCCACGAAGATTTCCTTCTTTCATCTTCTGAGTATTATAGTATTCTAGTATTCTGAGCTTATAGTATTAGCTGTAACATTTAGGTCCTTAATTCATTTTGTTAATTTTTCAGTGTTGAATGAGGAAGGGGTTTAAATTCATTATTCTGCACGTGGATAGAAAGTTGTCTCAGTACCATTTATTGAAAAAGCTATTCTTTCCCTATTGAATTGTCTTGGCACCCTTGTCAAATGAATTGACTATAAATGTGAGGATTTATTTCTGGACTCTCATCTGATTAATTTCTTTTTTATTTTTTTTATTTTTATTTATTTGACAGACAGAGGTTACAAGTAGGCAGAGAGGCAGGCAGAGAGAGAAGGAGGGGAAGCAGGCTCCCCACTAAGCAGAGAGCCCGACGTGGGGCTCGATCCCAGGACCCTGGGATCATGACCTGAGCTGAAGTCAGAGGCTTTAACCCACTGAGCCACCCAGGTGCCCCTCATCTGATTAATTTCTTAATCCTTAATCTGGGACTATACCGTCTTTATTATAACTTTGGTAGTAAGATTTGAAATTAGGAAGTTTGAGTCTTCTAGTTTTGTTCTTTTGTAAGATTGTTTTGGCTATTCTGGGTCCCTTGAGTTTCCATATGTAATTTAGGATCAGCTTGTCAGATCGAGCAAGGAAGTCAGCTGGCATTGTGTTGAATCTGTAGATCACCCTGGGAAGTGTTGCCAGGGCTCTATCCCATGTCCATGAGATTACCACCTGAGCAGAATCAAGAATCAGACGCCCAACTGACTGAGCCACCCAGGTGCCCCAAGGTGTTTGTATTTTTTAATCTAAAGTGTGTTTCCTGTAGATAGCATTTGGTTGAATCTTGTTATCTTGCTTTTTTTTTTTTTAATCCAATGAGAAATTCTCTCCTTTTAATTGTTTATCTATTGATATTTAATATTGTTATGATGCATGGATTTAGTCTGCTATTTTATTTTTCGTCTTATTAGTTTTGTTCCCCTATATTTTTTTACTGCTTTCTTTTGAAATAAGTAAATACTTTGAAATAAGTAAATATTTTCTAATGTCACATTTTAATTGCTTTTTAATTTTTGTCCCCACTATTTAAAAAATTTGCTTAGTGGTTGTTCTAGGGCTTACTGTAATATATCTAATCAGAATCTATTTCAGATTTAGATTAACTTCATTTTAGTGAGATATAGATGCATTATTCCTATGTAGCTCTATCTCCTCTTCCTCCTTTTTGTACTATTACTGTTCTATATGTTACACTTTATATATGTTATAAGCCTAGTAATACACCGTTTATAATTACTATTTTTTTGTAATTTTATGTGTTAAGCTAAGAAAAGCAAGCAAGCAAGTATATATAGAGTTTGTCATATTAACCTTCTTATTTACCATTTCTCAATTCCTTCCATTTGTTCCTTCAGATTGGAGTTACCATCTGGTGTTATTTGCTTGCTCCAGTACAATCTTCCACCTATCTCCTTTTTATTGTTAATGCTGAAAATACTATATTTCTGTATTTTATAGTTTCAGTGATATAATTTTAAGATGTTATTTTATGCAGTTGCTTTTTCTTTTTTTAAATTAAAACACTTAAGGGAAGAAAGTCAAAGGAATAGTGTTTTTCTGTTTTTGAAAATTACATAATTACCGTGTGTGTGTGTGTGTGTGTGTGTGTGTGTGTGTGTATTTGTTTTCGAATTCCCTTCTGGGTCACTTACTTGCAGCTTGAACTTCCTATAGTATTTCTTATAAGGTAGGTCTGCTAGCAATGAAATCTCTGTTTTTGTTTTCTGAGAATGTTTTTATTTTATTTTCAGTTTTAAAAGACAGTTTCTACTGAATTCTTGGTTGACAGGTTTTTCTTTCAGCAATTTGAACATACCATCCTTCTGGTCTCTTGTTTAACAGAATGTTAATCCTATTAACATTCCCTTGTACTTGGCAGTGGTGTATGTTTTTTCCTATGCTGCTATCAACATTTTCTCTTTGTCTTTTACCATTTTTACTATGGAATGTCTTTGTGTTTCTCTTACTTGGAAGTTGTTGACTTTCTTGGATGTATAGATTGTTTTTTGTCACATTTGGCAAGTTTCTAGCCATTTCTTCAAATATTTTTTTCTTTCTCTTTTTTCTCTCCTTCTGATGCTCCTGTTAAACATATGTTGGTGTATTTAATGGTGTTACATATTTCTTTGAGACTCTGATCATTTTTCTTTATTCTTTCTTTTCTCTGGTCTTTGGATTGTATACTCTTTTCCAGTCTATCTTTAGGTTTGCTGATTCTCTCTCCTGCCAGTTCAGATCTATTGTGGGGTCCCTGTAGTGAATTTTTCATTTTGTTTATAGTACTTTTTTTTTTTTTTTTAAGCTAGGTTCTGTGTCCAACATGGGACTTGAACTCAAGACTCCAGAATCAAGAGTTGCATGCCCTACTGGCTAAGCCAGCCAGGCACCCCTATAGTAATTTTTAACTCTAGAATTTCCATTTGATTCTTTTTTATAATTTGTATGTCCTAATAGATGTTTTATATTTGATGAGACATGGTCGTCATGGCTACCTGTGACTTTAAAAATGGTTTCCTTTGGGGCGCCTGGGTGGCTCAGTCTTTGGTGTCTGCCTTCGGTTCAGGTCATGATCACAGGATCCTGGGATCAGGTCCTGAATTGGGCTCCCTGCTCAGTGGGAAGCCTGCTTCTCCCTCTCCTATTCCTCCTACTTGTGTTCCCTCTCTCTGCCAAATAGGTAAATAAAATCTTAAAAAAAAAAGAAAACTGTCCTTTAAAAAAAAAAATATGGCTTCCTTTATTCTGTAAACATATTTTATAATGGCCATTTTGAAGTTTTCAAAAGTCCATGTTTGAGTTTCTGACCCCAGGAGGGTTCTTCATGACCATCTCTTTTCTTGCTTTTCTCATGTGAACTGCTAGCTTAGGGTTTATCTTCTTATTTTAATTCGGAGAGCCACCAAAAAAAAAAAAAAAAAAGCAATTTTTGCTTACCACCAAATTCTCCATTTTTTAGAGTGACCCTTCAAGCTCCTTTTTTGTACTGATAAAGTTTTACATGTATGTTCAAAGGCTCTGATTTGACAGAAGCCAGGTTTGCTGTTAGAACCCCAAAGAAGGCTTCAGTGAGTAGTGTTTTAGGTGAAAACAAAATAAGGAGGTAGTAAAGCACAGGACTTGAGTGAGAGTAGCAAAGGGTTTAGTTCTGTTGACTGGCTTCTGGAGAGTTTTGAGCAGAAGGTCAAAAGCCAGAAAGGTGGAGAATAAATTCAGCCAGAGTTTAGAATCTCTCCTGTAAGCCAGAAGTAGGCAAGCTATGACCTGTGGGCCAAATCCAGCCTGTGACCCGTATATATGGCCTAGGCATAAGGCATGGTTTTTACCTTTTTGAAGGGATGTTAAAAAAAAAAAAAAAAAGGTATGCAACAGAGACCGTATGTAGCCTACAAAGTTGAAAGTATTACTGAGAATTAAAAAAAATTTTAAATTTTTACATATGTATGTATGTATTTGTTTTTGAGAGTAAGAGAAGCCATGAGCAGGAGGAGGGGCAGAGGGAGAGAGAGAGAGAGAATGCCAAGCAGGTTCCACACCCAGCATGTAGCCCGACATGGAGCTCCATCTCATTACCCTGAGATCATGACCTGAACCAAAATCAAGAGTTGGTTGCTTGACTGAGCTACCCAGGCACCCCGAGGTTGAAAGTATTAATAAATATTGACTAAAAGTTTATCAACCTATGCCATAAGCAATTGAACTAAGAATCCACTAAACAGAGAAATGATATGATCAAAGATAGGCACTTAGAATGATGAATCTCCTAGAAGTATCCTTAATCTAAACAGGTCTTCTGCATACACTGGGCTATGAAGATGAGCAAGGAAGCTGTTAGTGAATTAAAGTCTGAGGGTACTGGTTCTGCTCTAGGCTAAAATCATTGGGAATAGAAGACTAGAACAAGATTTACAGTGGGGACCATTGCAAACATTGCACAGAAAAGACCGGAAAAAAACAAGTTGTGAGATGAGGAGGGCAGGGAAAGCCCAAGAGCACAGGTTTACCCTGGAAAGTTATAAAGATGACTTTTCCCACAAATACAGAAAGTATGGATACTAATAGATAGGATTAGAGTGATATTACTCAAACTGTGACCATCTAATGGTGTTAGTAGGTGTTCATGGCAGAAAGTATTTGTGGTCAGATAAGCCTTAGGAATACCGGATAAAACAAACTTCAACAGATTTCATTATTGTTTGACTTCTAGTGCCTTTATCTGAAAATGGTCTAAATGGGTGTTGGTATCTGTGTGTTTCAAATTAATTTAACTCTGGGATGTTTTTGTTTTCCAAGTCCAAGGAACATCTATTAACTGTTGTAAAAGTGCTGCTTGGATAATGCTGATGTACAGATGTCTTGAGATAGAAAGAAGGGGTGTGGAAGCTTAAATTCAGTAGCCTTATATTCTCAGTAAAAGAGGAAAGGTTGTAGAAAGTGGAAAAAGTTGACATTTCAGTTTTGAGGGTCTAATATGTAATAAAGAGTTGGATAAAAGAATTGCTTTTATTAAAGACAGAACTACCCTACAATCCAGCAATTGCACTAGTAGGTATTTACACAAAGAATACAAAAATACTAGTTTGAAGGGATACATTCATCCCAATGTTTATAGCAGCATTATCAACAGTAGTCAAATTATGGAAAAAGCCCAAAAGTCCATCAACTGGTGAATGGATAAAGAAGATATGGTATATATACAGTGGAATATTACTCAGCCATAAAAAAGAACAAAGTGTTGCCATTTACAATGACATGGATGAAGCTAGAGAGTATGATGCTAAGCAAAATAAGTTAGAAAGACAAATACCATATGGTTTCACACATATGTAGAATTTAAGAAACAAAAAACATAGGGAGAAAAAGAGAGAGGCAAACCAAGAAATAGACTTTTAACTATAGAGAACAAACTAATGGTTACAAGAGGGCGGTAGGTGGGGGGATAGATTAAATAGGTCATAGGGATTAAGGAATGCACTTGTCATGAGCACTGGGTGTTGTATGTAAGTCTTGAATCACTAAATTCTATACCTGAAACTGAAGAAAAAGGATAGCTTTTAGTTGGATGGACCCATTTGAAGGTAGTAAGTAAAAAGTTCTAGTGTAATACAGTGGGCTTCTACCCCTAAAACTAGGTTGCTGAAGGATTGGAAAATTGGTATTCAAGAATTTTTGTCAG
Source organism: Meles meles (assembly GCF_922984935.1). Taxonomy (NCBI): domain Eukaryota; kingdom Metazoa; phylum Chordata; class Mammalia; order Carnivora; family Mustelidae; genus Meles; species Meles meles. The sequence continues at coordinate 65,072,671 of NC_060072.1, forward strand.
ATATTTAGCGTTCCTGGGGAACCTTCAATGTTAGGGAGGTTACAGTTGTGGTGCACTCAGTAGAGCTAAAGGAGTATATCACCTGGAATTACAGTCCTCTGTACTTCCGGTCACTTGGGAGTTAGGTCTAGGGATTTGGTTAGATTCATTTGTGATTCTTTTGGCAAGAATACTTCATAGATGGTGGTTTGTATTTCTACCAGGAGGCACAGAATATCTGGTTGTCTCTCATGTTAGGATGTTAGTTGTGTTGGTGGTGATTATTCTATCATTACTTTTTCATGTATTAGCTGAAATATTTCTACGAAGAGAATGGTTTTTTATCTATTACCAGGTTACTCTGAGGAACAGTTTGAGAATGTCTGTTTATTTACTATGATTCAAGATAAAAAGTTTGTTTCCTAACATTCTTCAAAGATGACTGATGAGGGGCACCTGGGTGGCTCAGTGGGTTAAAGCCTCTGCCTTCGGCTCAGGTCATGATCCCAGGATCCTGGGATCGAGCCCCGCATCAGGCTCTCTGCTCATCAGGGAGCTTGCTTCCTTCTCTTTCTCTGCCTGCCTCTCTGCCTGCTTGTGATCTCTGTCTGTCAAATAAATAAGTAAAACCTTTAAAAAAAAATAATGTTTAAAAAAAAAGATGACTGATGAGGTGTTTTGCTTTTTTTGTTTTTTTAAAATATTATTATGAACTTACAGATTCAAATTTGTTTAATGTGTTTCAGTATATTTCAGCTTTGGCCGGTGGGAACTTCTTGAATTTATCATATGAGTGCTTTTGACCTGACCCTTGTAGTGTTTGGTAGTTTCCTTGCTGTCCGATATGAGAAGATGTTTCAGGTTCATCTTGTACATTTCCTGCCCTATGCTGGGAAATGGTATTTTAAGACTACGAGCACAAAGGATATTCATTGCTATTGAGTTGGTCATTATTTCCACAGGAGAGCCAAGAAATGCATATTGTATCATTTTAAGATTTGCCCATCATTAGTACACACAGATATTTCCAATTCATATTCAGGACTACATTATTTTTCGTTAGCCTAATTACCTGAATCTATATCGGCTGTACCAAAATTCTGGTTCTCCTTATAATTACTCACTTGCTGTATCACACTAACATGTATATAGAATGTCAGAATAATTATACCAATATTATCACCAACACATGGTTACTGTTAACTGTTTAAGATTTTTTAGTAGCTCTTTTTATTTTCAGGGTATATACATATGCTAGGGATATATACAGCCAGAATATAGTCAGATCATAAATTTTAAAGTCCTTTAAAATAATCCCTATTTGATTCATTTATTTTAACTTTTAGAAATGCTTTAAAATTTTTTCTAAATATATAACATATATGTAATTCTAAAGTCTAATTTACAAAACAAGGTGTATTCAGGGAGGTCTAGCTTCCATCCCTGTCCCTTCTGCCCTTATTTTTTTTCCCCTTCTCCTCCACTCCCTTTAGTTTTTAGTTCATCCTTTCATTTTAAAAAGTAAGCAAATAGGTGTATTCATTCTTTCCTCACTTTTTTCTTTCCTCACCTTCTTAAATAGTGGCATACTGTACATGTATTTTTTTCCCATCTTGCCTTCTTCACATAAATCTGTATCCATCCTGTAGACCACTCCATAGTAGTATAGAGAAGTATTCTGCATAAGTAGTCTCCAGAATTGATTTTTTAAAAAGATATTTATTTATTTATTTGAGAGGTAGAGAGAGACAATGAAAGAGAAACAGCGTGAGAGGAGAGAGGTCATCAGGAGAAGCAGACCTCCTGCTGAGCAGGGAGCCCGATGTAGGACTCGATCCTAGGACTCCAGGATCATGGCCCGAGCCGAAGGCAGTTGCTTAACCAACTGAGCCACCCAGGTGCCCCAGAATTGATTGTTTTAATATAAAAGGATAATTTTAGTTTTATTCATTTTAAAACCTCACAGTTTCTTTGTATTCTTTTTTTTTTTTAAGATTTTATTTATTTATTTGAGAGAGAGACAGTGAGAGAGAGCATGAAAGGGGAGAAGGTCAAGGTCAGAGGAAGAAGCAGACTCCCCATGGAGCTGGGAGCACGATGCAGTACGCGATCCCGGGACTCTGGGATCATGACCTGAACTGAAGGCAGTTGCTTAACCAACTGAGCCACCCAGGCGCCGCTGTATTTTTTTTTTTTTTTAATTTCATGTATTTATTTGAGAGAGAAAGTGAGAGAGAGCATAAGCAGGGAGAGCAGCAGAGGGAGAGAAGCAGGCTCCCCGCTGAGCAGAGATGCCGATGCCCAGGACCCTGGGATCATGACCTGAGCCACCCAGGCGTCCTCAGTGTTGGGATCCGTTATCAAAGGAACGAGACTGAGACAAAGTGAAAGTTATGCAAAGCCTTATTCTATGCCAAGCATTAGAAGTTAGACTGACAGGCCAGGGGAACGAGACTGAGACAAAGTGAAAGTTACATAGAGCTTTATTCTATGCCAAGCATTAGAAGTCAGACTGCCCGGCCAGGGCTGCCTCCGAAGAGAGCGACCCCCTCCCAATCTCACAGGCTGGTTTTATAGGACATAACCACAGACCCAAGGTATGTGGCTTCTGTTGTTAAGGTATTTACTCCCGGAATCCATACCTGGAACCATACCAGGAACTATGGGGGCGTTTATTCCCGGAATGAAGTCCGTGGATGTAAACAACAATATGGTTACCTAGGCAATATGGAGTTGCTCTGGCTAAGCAGGCCCTAATAGTTAAACAGGTTTTAACATTAAATTGGCCCTAACACCCAGTTTTTTTGTATTCTTAATGGCTTGTATGTAATAGAAAATATTTGTTAAAATGAAACTTTATTATTAAAACATCTCAAGAAGAGCTTTTCAAGATTAGTTTACATTTTCTTGTGGCTTTGTTGATTCACAATAATGAACTTGTAGTAATAATTAAAAATTTTTTTAAAGTAAGTTTTAGTTTTAATTCCAGTGTGGTTAACATACAGTGTAATATTAGTTTCAGGTGTACAATCTTGTGACTCAGCATTTCCACACATCACCTTGTGTTCATCACAGCAGGTGCCCTCCTTCAGCCCCATCACTTGGTTTGCTTCTCTTTTTCTCCTTTGCTTATTTTGTTTCTTAAATTCCACATAGGAGTGAAATCATATGGTATGTCATTCTCTGACTTTTTTTCACTTAGCATAATATACCTCCATACACATTGCAAATGGCAAGATTTCATTCTTTTTATAGCTGAATAATATTCTATTGCATACACCATATCTTCTCTATCCATTCATCTATTGATGGATGCTTGGACTTTTTCTTTAATTTGGCTAACATATATAATGCAACTATAAACATAGGGGTGCATGTATTTCTTTGAGTTAGTGTGTTTTTGGACTTTTGGGGTAAATACCCAGAATACTGGATCATAGGGTAGTTCTATTTTTAACTTTTTGAGGACCCTCCACACTGTTTTCCAGAGTGGCTGCACCAATTTGCATTCCCACTAACAGTGCAAGAGGGTTCCCCTTTCTTCCATAGTAATATTTTTTAATATAGTCTTATCCTATATGTGTTGTGCTACCTGAATGGCTCTGCATCAGAATTAGAGAAGAATTCAGTAGGAATTTTTTTTTTTAAAGATTTTATTTATTTATTTGACAGAGAGAAATCACAAGTAGGCAGAGAGACAGGCAGAGAGAGAAAGGGGGAAGCAGGCTCCCCGCTGAGCAGAGAGCCTGATGCAGGGCTCGATCCCAGGACCCTGAGATCATGACCTGAGCGGAAGGCAGAGGCCCAACCCACTGAGCCACCCAGGCGCCCCAGGAATTTTTTTTTTTTAAGATTTTATTTATGTGAGGGCGCCTGGGTGGCTCAGTGGTTTAAGCCGCTGCCTTCGGCTCAGGTCATGATCTCAGGGTTCTGGGATCGAGTCCCGCATCGGGCTCTCTGCTCGTCGGGGAGCCTGCTTCCCTCTCACTCTCTCTGCCTGCCTCTCTGCCTACTTGTGATCTCTCTCTGTCAAATAAATAAATAAAATCTTAAAAAAAAAAAAGATTTTATTTATGTGAGAGAGAGTGGGCACAAGCGGAGGGAGGGGCAGAGAGAGAGGGAGAAGCAGACAGGAGCCGGGATCATGACCTGAGCCAAAGGCAGACACTTAACTGATTAAGCCACCCAGGCGCCTCATCAGTATGGTTAATCAAACATCAAACTAGTCATCTCTTTATAAAATCTTTTTTAAAAAAGATTTTATTTATTTATTTGACAGAGAGATCACAAGTAGGCAGAGAGGTAGGCAGAGATGAGGTGGGGCGGGGTGGGGAACGCAGGCTCCCTGCTGAGCTGAGAGCCCGATGCGGGGCTCCATCCCAGGACCTTGAGACAAAATCTTAATCTCAAAAGTACCATGTGTAGAGGCACCTGGGTGGCTCAGTCAGTTAAGTGCCTGCCTTGGCTCAGGTCATGATCCCAGGATCCTGGGATCAAGTCCTGTGTTGGACTCCTGGCTCAGTGGGGAGGCTGCTTCTCCCTCTGGCTGCCGTTCCCCCTGCTTGTGCCCTCTTTCCTCTGACAAATAAAATCTTGAAAAACAAAACTCAAAAACTACCATGTGTAGTTGTGTGTTTTAATTTTATATATCCTTCTAAAGAAGGCTAGTATTCTGCTGATCCTATTATATAGTTTTGACTTCAAAAACATATCAAATTTAACTCAAAATTCTACATAGAACTTTAGTTTTTCTTTCAAAAATGTTTAAATTCAAGTTAGTTCCCATATAGTATATTACTAGTTTCAGAGATAGAACTTAGTGATTCATCAGTTGCATGTAATACCCTGTGCTCATTACATTGTGTGCCCTCCTTAATATCCATCACCCACTGACCCCCTCCCCTCACCCACCTTCCTTCCAGCAGCCCTCAGACGAAACTTTCTATTTTGATAGACTATTTTTTAGAGCAGTTATAGGTTCACAGACTTGAGCATACAGAGACTTCCCATATCCCCCTGCTCCACATGCACAGTGGCCACTAGTTATCAACATGTGCACTGGGATAGTACAGTGGTCACAGCTGAGGTGCCTACACTGAGAATGCATATTTCACCTGGAGCCTGCAGTTTACTCTAGGGCTCATTCATGGTGTTGTGCATTTTATGAGTTTGGACAGATGTGTAATGACATATGTCTACCATTTCAGTAACATACGTTGGTCTTCACTGCCCTCAGACTCCTCTGTGTTCTTCCTAGTCCTTCAATTCTCCTCTGAAGCCTTGATTTTTAACATTTAATTTTAAAATGAGCTTGTATTAAGACCTCAGAATTTTGTTTTACACAAATCATTTCAGCCCATCCCTTTCAGTGAAAATAACTATTAGGAAATACTTCTAATAAAAGTAGTTTATCAACATGGTAGAATTGGAGTCAGATGCCTTCATTTTCATGTGTGAAGTCCACCATTTTTGCTTTAGTCTTATACTCAAAGGAATTTTATTTTTATTGAGATGTTGATGAGTAGCATGTTAGTTTCAGGTGTATAACAATGATTTGATATTTATGTTGTGAAATGATCACAGTAAGTCTGTTAACATACAGCACCATACATAGTTACAAGTTCTTTTACTTGTGATAACTTTTAATATCCACTTAGCAACTGCCAGATATGCAATACAGCATTATTAACTGTGGTCACCATGCTTTTCATTACATCCTCTGACTGACTTAGGAATTTTCTTTCTCAGGAGAAATTCCAGTCACATCATGATTATTTTCAATCCCATTCAATTTGATTTAACAAAGAAAAATTCTAACCCAGTCATTTTACCTTAAATGTGGAAATGGTGGAGTCTACATTTGGATTATTGGCATCATTTGATTGCGGACTCTTGAGGGACAATCTTCAACTAACTGTAATCTGCACTCAGAAAGGGAAGAGACTTCCTCACACTGCTGCCCTCAGATCTCTTGGCCGTTTAATCTCTGGGTTTTATGAGAATATGATTTTGTTGAATAACTCTAAAAACAATTTAAGCAAAGATATCATTAAGTATCATCAAGAGTATCTTATTTATTGATGACACGCTCTACCTAGTTTCTAGGTGTATGGTTGATTCTCTTTTTCATTTTTTCCTCTAGTGCATTCCACTCTTTGTTCAACTCGTTTTGGAGAGATTAACCCGAGGAGTCAAAACTAGTGAGCTCCGTACCATGTGTCTTCAGGTTGCAATTGCTGCCTTGTACTACAACCCTGATTTGCTGCTACATACTTTAGAACAAATTCAATTGCCTCACAACCCTGGACCTATAACTGTACAGTTTATAAATCAGTGGATGAATGATACAGATTGTTTTCTTGGGTATGTGTCTTTTGGATTTTATTATACATTTCTGTTTCTGGAAAGTTGACTTTTAAAAGTATATAATAACATATAGAAAGATAATTTTCATTTTTTAAGGATTAATATTTAGTGTATTAACCTAATATTTAATTTTTAGAGAATTAAGAACGTGTTTCAGTAGTATAATCTAGTGGAAAGAATCCAGTCTCTGAAAATTAGGTATAGCTTGTCCCTACTGGTTTTTGACTTTTGTGCTATCATTGTATCTCGAGGCAACAAAAATTAAGTGTACATTTGGTTCCCTGACTATTAAGTGTCGATAGGCAAAAACATTCTAAATGGGGTCAGGTTTCTAGGGGAAATGCCAGTTTGGTGACAAGACATTGAACCCTGCAGATCTCAGGGGAGCTTATTCTCAAACGTGAGGTCAGAAAGGAGGATTGTTCATTGTAGCCCAAGTGCTGCTCCTGTGGGAGAGTGTGTCTATGTGAAGTACTTTCCTAGTGTCCGAACTTAGAAAAAATGAGATGTCTTGTAGTATGTACATGCCCTCCTCAAATGACTGAACAGCTATTCGTGACTGTGTTATGCTAGAATTTCAGCTCTGACAATGGCTTACTGGCAGTGTTATACCAAATATAGCAGTCTTTACATTCTTAATATTTTTAAACAATATTTTAAAATATTTTAGAAGAATATTTCTGCATATTGTAGAAGAAACAGAAAAATGTATATACTGTGTACTGGTCAAACTTTTTTCCTTCAAAATCAAAATCAAAATTTCCTTATTATATGTTAAAGCAGATAACTTTTTTTTTATTAAGATTTTATTTATTTATTTGACAGAGATCACAAGTAGGCAGAGAGGCAAGCAGAGAGAGAGAGGCAGAAGCAGGCTCCCTGCTGAGCAGAGAGCCTGATGTGGGGCTCAATTCCAGGACCCTGGGATAATGACCTGAGCCAAAGGCAAGGCTTTAACCCACTGAGCCACCCAGGTGCCCCAAAGCAGAGAACACTTAACGGATTTAATTAGAGCTGTCGAGTTTCCCTTATTATATGCTGAGTTTCTGAATAGCTTTTGTCACCCGGGGTTAATGTACAGTATATGTGCTAAGATACCTTGTATCCAGTCTAAATTTTTCCTTTTTCCCTGTTGGTTAGGAATTTCCTGCTGTCAAATGTAGGTATTCTTGCTTTAATAGAACTTGTGTGCCGAGGCCCAGATATAGTATTCATATCAGTCATAAATTGATATTATAGCAAGATTGACCATATTAATTGCAGACTTCTCTAGCTCTTTGATGATAATAATTGGTTTACAAAACATGATTTATGTAGGATTTCATATGGTACAAAATGGGGGATACCTCTGTATAATTCTATCGAATGAACCCTAAAATACTACATTGGCCATTTTTTTCTTGTAGTTTTTCAACTGTCCTCATTTCTCATGAGCACATTTTTTTTCTTTGTAATTTGTAGGCATCATGACCGGAAGATGTGTATAATAGGACTGAGTATCCTTTTGGAACTGCAAAATCGACCTCCTGCAGTAGATGCTGTAGTGGGACAGATTGTGCCCTCAATTCTTTTCCTTTTCCTTGGCCTGAAGCAGGTCTGTGCTACCAGACAACTGGTAAACCGCGAAGATCGCTCTAAAGCGGAAAAGGCTGATATGGAAGAAAACGGTAAAGTCTTCTAATTGCAATGAGTGCTAGAACTGATATTGATTTGAGCATGCATTTTTTTAAATTTTAGTCTATTTGGAGTCATTAAACAGAGTTACATTCTTTGGCTTGTTGCACATTTTAAAAATATTTTGGGGTGGACTTACATATCCTGACATGTAACTTTAGATATGTTCCATTTTTTGACTTTTAAGTAATTATTGAACTTAATGTTACACCTTGGGAAATACAAATACATTTGTAATAGAATCAAATGGTTTTGATAAGTTAGCAACCAGTTATTTCTTTTTCTTATTTGTGCTAATAACAATGTCAGTGAAGTCGACAGCATGAATTATTAAATGAACCACTTAGTTAAAAGCAGAAGTGTCAGTATAGCAGATTAATAGAGTGCCTGGTACATTTTTTTTTAAGGTTCTTTTTTTTTAAAGATTTTATTTATTTGACAGAGAGATCACAAGTAGGCAGAGTGGCAGGCAGAGAGAGGGGGGGAAGCAGGCTCCCTGCCAAACAGTGAGCCCCATGCAGGGCTCGATCCTAGGACCCTGGGATCATGACCTGAGCCGAAGGCAGAGGCTTAACCCACTGAGCCACCCAGATGCCCCTTTTTTAAGGTTCTTAATCAGAAACTATTTAGGAGAGACTTACAGTTAATGTATTAATAAATTTGAAGTAAAATACACAAGTGAAGGTTATTCGCTTAATTGAGATTCAGAATAAGATTGTTAGGGTCAAGCATATTAGATCTTTATTTAATGATACTGCAAAAAACTATTTACTTGGGCCCAGGAAGTAACATTATCCAACTCCAAGTGGAGTTTTTCCTCTTCTAGTTAAAAACAGACATATCTTTAAATGAGAAAAATCAGAACTTTCATGGAAAACCTACATCTCTTTTTGATGCTAAATTCTGATTTCAGCAAGTGTATTTAAAACATTTTACATTTAATTGGCATCATTCTGGTTTGTTCATGTACAAGAAATGGTACCCTTCCCTAACCCCTAACACAGTACACTTCTTCCCATTGAATTTAATGTTTTTCTTCCTCTCAAAATAAAATTTAAGAGAGAGAGAGTATGCACACATGCATGCTGTGGGAGGAAGGGCAGAGGCAGAGAGAAAATCCTAAGCAGGCTCCATGCGCAGCATGTGGGGCTCAATCTCTTGAACTAAAACCAACTGAGCCTCCTAGGTACCTCTAATTTCTTTTTCTGAATATCATGTACAACTTTTACAGTTATGCTTCTTTAGTAGAAGGGTTTTGTGTTTTTGCTAAGTATAGGCCAACAGTTATGGAATTACTTTTTTCAGAATGTTACAATATTCTCCAAGTCTTTATTTTGTAAATTGTTGGTTTATAACTAATATGGCTTGAGAAAAAATTCTGTAGTACTTTCCCAGATTTTCCTGTTGTATTTCTACTGAAGTGTAGAATGATTAACTAGGAAAGGTGTTTCTTGTTATCTTTGTATTTATACCTTTGTCATATATATATATATACACACACACACATATGTATATAGATATATGATCAAAAATGTATGTATATATGATCAAAACCAGGGTTTCTTGTCTTAACCCCAAAACTACTTCACAGTTTAATTCAGTGTGGTATGTTTTATAGAACTACTTTTGGAATAATGTTGTCTAGTTTGGGTTTACTCTAGGTTTTTCCCTCTTAGGTTGATTTTGTTCTGCATTTACTATCTTTTGGTTATTTACAGTACTGGGCTAACTGCTTAAAACAGATTGGCACTGAAAATAAAGCAGAATCCATGATGATGATGATACACAATTCAGATTTCAATTTTTCAACTTACATGTAGTAATTTTTCTCTATTTCTATATTTTCCTGTTTCTATTAGCAGAAACAATCTCCTCATTTGAGTACTTCTAAGCAGTTCATAATCAACTTAGGTAACTGTTAAGAGACCAAATTCTCAATGGGAGGTCATTATTATTTAAAACATGTAGCATGTGCACTGACTGTACAATTGTCTTTTTTTTTTGGACAAAAAAATTTGGGACTCTGATTAATAGCATTTTTGTAGTAAAGAGTATGAGGCAGGGGCGCCTGGGTGGCTCAGAGGGTTAAAGCCTCTGCCTTCGGCTCAGGTCATGATCCCAGGGTCCTGGGATCGAGCCCCGCGTCGGGCTCTCTGCTTGGCTGGGAGCCTGCTTCCTCCTCTCTCTCTCTCTGCCTGCCTCTCTGCCTACTTGTGATCTCTATCTGTCAAATAAATAAATCTTTAAAAAAAAAAAAAAAAAAAAGTATGAGGCAGCCATAGCAAAACAGTAGTAATGTCCAGAAGACTTTAGATTTAGGGACACTTGTTTTTAAGGAGGATAAAGTCATTTTCAATTTAGCAAATTACAATAAAGATTTATTTTTAGAATTTCATATATAAAGAGGTGGTAGTTTTCCATTTCCAGAATGTTTTTTCCTTTTGTGTTTTCAATTCTTCAATAATTAATGAATTCACAGAGGAGATTTCAAGTGATGAAGAGGAGACAAACGAAACTGCTCAAGCAATGCAATCAAATAATGGAAGAGGTGAAGAAGAGGAGGAGGATGATGATGACTGGGATGAAGAAGTATTGGAAGAAACTGCCCTTGAAGGATTCAGCACGCCACTTGACCTTGACAACAGTGTGGATGAATATCAATTTTTTACACAAGCTCTGCTCAGTAGGTCTTTACTTGCTAAATCTTCAGATATTTTCTCTGAAGTCGATCTTCATTTCCTTCGGTTAGAAGTTGTTAGAATTGGTTTAGATATTAAATTTGGTTTCAGTTGTGTTGAGTTTGTGGTGTGTTGTCCACATGGAAAAACCTGGGAGACTTAGGGGATGGTTTTGCCTAAAGCACCAATTCGAGTTCTTGGTGTGGGACCAACATTGAAGCTGCAGGTACTGTGAGAATTTGGAGGAAAATGGCAGCACCTGAGTAGAGGTGTATGCCAAGATCTGGAATTCAGGGATCATAGTTAGTAAAACCTCAAGAGGAAGAGAGGGCGAAGGCAGCAGAGAACCGGGCAAAGCAGAGATTGGCAAGTCTTAACCATCCTCTGATAGTCCCACATGGTTGAAAACAGAGTGGGTACTCAGGAATAATCCTTTGGTGGAATAAGTTTTACCACCTTGGGTTTGTTATGGTGTTGAACTCTGTCTCTTACTATCTGTAGTCATCTCATTGTACTTTTATTATCATGTCACTTTTCTCTGAAATGATCATTGTCACTAGACTCTTTTTCTTCTTCTACAATGCAACAGCTGTGCAGAATCGGGATGCTGCCTGGTACCAGCTGCTCATGGCACCACTCAGTGAGGACCAGAGGAGGGCGCTGCAGGAAGTGTACACCCTGGCAGAGCACCGGAAGACAGTAGCAGGTCAGCTCTCCAGACTTCCAGATTGGAGTGCATGTGTGAGCGTGCCAGGAGTCAGCCTCATTAATGAATCTTATGGCACCTGAAGACTGTTTTAAAAATTGTTAGAGGCCAATCTTTAGGGATAATAATGAATTATTATTGTATGATTTTTTAAAAAATGTTTCTTTTTAATCACTTATAATATCTTAGATCTGCAAAATCCTGTGCATTAATATGTGTCTTTCAGTGATGGTTATTCAGGAGTACTTACACTGTATTGTAGAGCCCAAGATTTAAAGGTAGGGATGAGTCTTGCCGAGGGAGAGTTAATCAGTTGGATGACCCATCATAACCCCAGATAGACTGAAGGTACTTCATGAGTTCTTGCAAAGGGCTTGTCTTCCTGGAAACAAAACACTCTTCATTTCTTTTTGCTGGGCTTTACGTGATTCTTGTTGACTTTCAGTTTTTTGACCTGGAGAAATTATTCTATGCAGACATTATTGTGGTTACTCCTAGAAAACCAATGGAAAAGATTTTGTAATTACAAAAATATTTTAGTCGAAAACATCATGGACCAGGTACCTGGGATTTAGGCATGGAACATGCCTAAGTTCTTCGGCATGGATTTGAATTTTCAGCCCTGCATAGTCTATGTCAGTCCCCCTAATAGGAGAATTCTGGGCACACTTCTAGCAGTAGACTCTGGAACTGTTAAAACACAGCTCTGAGACTTGTTTTCATTTTGCTTATTTTTACTAGAAGTTGAGATGGGGGGGTAAAGTTTTTTTTAGCAGTTTTTCTGTGATAGTAAACATAACTTCTTACTCACATAGCCCTGTTAAAGGTTAATGCTCAGGGACGTCAGGGGAAGATGGCAGAGTAGGAGGACCGTAAGCTCGCCTCATCTCACAGATACACCTAGGTAACACTCACATTAGGGTAAATAACCCAGGGAATGACTGAAAGACTGGCAGAACAAACTTCACAACAAAAGATAGAGAAGAGTCCACCTCAAAGAGGCTAGGAAGGGCGGAGATGTAGTGGGGAGCAAGATGGATGAGTCTGTCCACTGGTGGAAGGGAATTGCGAGCATGGAGAGAGGAGAAAAACAGATTATCATACTGTAAGCCTGCATGGAAAGATGAATCCCCATAACATCTGGCTTTGAAAACCAGAAGGGCTGAATTTCATTAATTCTTACCACCAGGGTGATTTATAGCCTGGAACTTTAAAAAGCAAGTTTAGTTCCAGGAGAGCCTTGAGGGCTATAGAAAACTGGATGCCCACCCCCCATAGCACAACAACCAACCTACAGAGATACAGCATAGAGGCAGCACCTTGAAAAATGCCTGGGGTATACAGGAGGGAGAATTATTTACTAATCTCAGAGTGTGTCCCTGAGGGACAGAGATTACTGAAAGACTCCACCAGGAACAAAGTTGCTGGTAGGTGCCATTTCCCTTCCTTACTCTCTCAACCCCCTGCCCCAGCATAAACACCAAGATACCTGCTGGAGCCAGCCTGGAACTGGCCCTCACTACCTAGCTTGCTTACACTATGCACCAGACTTTTCAGCTGGGCCTGCCTCAGTCCTGGTGCTGTCTTTAGTCCCCCAAAGACTAACACAAACTTTGCCACCACTGTGTTTCCACTATGCACATTGTGGGGTCTCAATCCCAGCAGCAGTGGCCAGTCTTGTTAAAACTGTGCACCCTGGGGCACCTGGGTGGCTCAGTGGGTTAAAGCCTCTGCTTTCGGCTCGGGTCATGATCCCAGGGTCCTGGGATCGAGCCCCACGTCGGGCTCTCTGCTCTGTGGAGCGCCTGCTTCCTCCTCTCTCTCTGCCTGCCTCTCTGCCTAGTTGTGATTTCTCTCTGTCGAATAAATAAAAAAAAAATTAAAAAACAACAACAACAACAAAAAAAACAAACAAAAACTGTGCACCCTGCCTGTGCATGCCTTGCAGATTGGCCCGGTCTCAGAGACGGAGATACATCTCTTGTGGCAGAGGGCCAGCGCCACCTTGTTAAAACTACTTGCTCCACCCATTACTTTCAAGACAAGATATGTAGCTGAATTTCCTAACAGAAACAAACACAGAAAGTCAGACAAAATGAGGAGGAAGAAGAAATGTCCCAAATAAAAGAACAGGACAAAACAATAGCAAGACACCTAAGCAAAACAGAGATAAGTAATATGCCTGATAGTGATAAAGATACTTTATCATAAAGATAAAGATACTTACTGGACTTGAGAAAACAATGGAGGATTTCAGTGAGCTCTTTACCAAAGAGAAAAGAACAATAGTTGAAATTAAAAATACACTAAATGGAATAAATGGCAGACAAGGGGAAGCAAAATGGATTAGCAACTTGGAGGACAGAGTAATGGAAAGTAATCAAGCTGAGCAGGTGAGGGGAAAACAAATTATGCAGAATGAAAATAGACTTAGGGAACTCAGTGTCCCCATCAGGTATAACAACATTTGCTTACAGGGATCCCGGGAAAAGGAGAGAGAAAGGGGGCAGAAAATTTATTTGAAGAAATAATAGCTGAAAAGTACCTTAATCTGGAAAAGGAAATAGAAGTCCAGATCCAGGACGTAGAGACATTCCCCCAACACCAAAAAATCAACCAAAGAAGGTCCCTTCCAAGACAATAATTTAAATGACACAAAGTGGTGATAAAGAATTTTAAAAGGAGAAAGAGAAAAGAAAGTTATGTACAAGGCTGTCAGTGGATTTTTCAGCAGAAACTTTGCAGGCCAGATGGGAATGGTAAGATTTATTCAAAATGCCTGAAGGAAAGTATCTGTAACCAAAAATACTCTATCTGGTAAGGCTATTACTCTGAATAGAAGGAGAGATATAGTGTTTTCCAGACAAACAAAAGTTAAAAGAATTCATGACCACTAAACCAGCACTATAAGAAATGTTAGTGGAAAACAAAAACCATGAATAAGAAAAGTAGGAAGCACAAAGGAAGTGAAAATAAGTATTATCTATAAAAACCAGTCAAGGGTTTCACAAAGTAAAAAGAAATGAAGTATGACACCATATACCTAAAATATGGGAGTGGGGGGAGTGACAGGTGTAAAGAAAGTTCATACTTAGGTGACCATCAACTTAAAAAAGACTACTATACACAGATGTGGTATACAAACCTATTGGTAACCAAATCAAAAACCAGTAACAGATACACAAAAAATAAAGACAAAGGAATCTATCACTGAAGAAAGCCAACTTATGGGGACAGGAGAGCAAGGGAAGAAAGGAATGGAGAAGAACTTCACAAACAACCAAAACCAAGTAACATACCTATAAGTAAGTGCTATGAATGCACATGGACCAAATTCTCTAATCAAAAGACAGAGGGTGATGGAATGGATTAAAAAAAAAAAAAAAAAAGACCCATATATATGCAGTGTAGAAGAGACTCATTTCACAACATATGGAGACTGAAAGTGAAGGAATGGAAAAATAATTATCATGAAAATGGAAGTGAAAAGAAAGCCAGGGTAGTAATACTTAGACATTAAACACTGTTAAAATAGACAAAGAAGGACGCTACATAATCATAAAGAGAACAGTCCAACCAGATGATAGAACAATTTTAAATATTTATGTACCCACCATGGGAGCTCCCAAATATATAAAGACGCTATTAACGAATAAATAAAGTAATTGATAGGAATACTTGGATAGGGGACTTTAATACTCCACTTACATCAATGGATAGATCAAAAGAAAATCAAGAAGAAACAGTGGCTAATTTAAAGGACACATTGGGTCAGATGGATCTAACAGATATATTCAGAACGTTCCGTCCTAAAACAGCAGTGTACACATGGAACATTCTCCATAATACATCCCATGTTAGGTCACAACGCAAGTCTCAACAAATTCAAAAAGAAGTCATACCATGCATCTTTTCTGAACACAACACTATGAAAGTAGAAACCAACCACAAGAAAAAAACCTGGAAAGGACACATATACATGGAGATTAAATAACATGCTAGTAAACAATGAATGATTTCTTGGTTGACCCAAAGAAGAAATAAAATGATACATGTAAACAAATGAAAATGGAAACAAAATGGTCCAAGAGTGTTGGGAGCAATAAAAGCCATTCTACAAAGGAAATTCATAGAGGCCTACCTCAAGAATCAAGAAAAATCTTAAAAAACTTAATGTATACCTGAGGGAGCAAGAAAAAGAAGAACAAACAAATCCCCACACCAGCAGAATGAAGGAAATAATTAGAGCAGAAATGAATCTTATAGAAACTAAAAATTAGAACAGATCAATGAGGTCAGGAGCTGGTTCTGTGAAAAGATCAACAAAATTGATAAACCCTTAGCCAGATTCAGAGTAAGAGAGAGAAAGGGGACTCAAAATCATAAATGGAGGTTTAGGCAACAACCTAAACCACAGAAACACAAAGGATTGTAAGAGAATGGTACAAAAAATTATATTCCAACAAATTGGATAACCTAGAAGAAATGGATAAATTTCTAGAAACATAATCTCCCAAAACTGAACCAGCAAGAAATAGAATGTTTGAGCAAACTAATTATCAACAATGAAATTGAATCAGTAATCAAGACTCCCAACAAATAACAGTTCAGGACCAGATGGCTTCACAGGTGAATTTTAACCAACATTTAAAGAGTTAATATCTGTTCTTAAACTTTTCCAAAAAATTAAAGAGGAAAGAAAACTTCCAAATTCATTCTGTGAGGCCAACATTACTCTGATACCAAAATGAAAGAAAGACGCCACAAAAAAGAACTTCTGAGCCATCTGTGATGAATATAGATGCAGAAATCAACAAAGTATTATTAGCACAGTAAATCCAACAATATGTTAAAAAAAAATCATTTACCACAATCAAGTGGGATTTATTCCCAGGTTGCAAGAGTGGTTCAGTATTCACAAATCAATGTCTTGCATTACATCAGTAAGAGAAAAGATAAAAACCATATGATCATTTTACTAGATGCAGAAAAAGCATTTGACAAAGTACAACATCCATTCATGATAATAACCGACAACAAAGTTGTTGCAGATGGAACAGAGCTCAACATAATAAAGACTATATATGAAAAACCCACAGTTAACATCATACTCAGTGGTGAAAAACTGGGAGCTTTTCTCATAAGGTCAGAAACAAGGCAAGAATGTCCAGTCTCACCAGTTATTCAGCATAGTACTGGAAGTCCTAGCCACAGCAATCATGTAAGAAAAAGGAATAAAAGAAAAAGGAATAAAAATTGGTGAGGAGGAAGTAAAACTTCCACTATTTGCAGATGACAGGAGACTGTATATATGGCAAACTCAAGACTCCATCAAAAACCTACTAGAACTGATAAGTGAATTCAGTAAGGTCACAGAATACAAAAGCAACATAGAGAAAACCATTACATTTATACACACTAGTAATGAAGTAATGAAATTAAGAAAACAATCCCGTTTGCCATTGCACCAAAAAGAATAAAATACCTAGGAATAAACTTAACCAAGGAGGTAAAAGACCTGTACTTTGGAAAGTACAGAACATTAATGAAAGAAGTTGGAGATGACACAACCAAATGGAAAGATACTCCATGCTCACGGGTTGGAAGAATTACTATTGTTAAGATGTCCACTCTGCCTAAAGCAAGCTACAGATTTAATGCAATCCCTATGAAAATACCATCAGCATTTTTCACAGAACTAGGACAATCTTAAGATTTGTATGGAACCACAAAAGCCTCCAAATAGTCAAAGCCGTCTTGAAAAAGAAAAACAAAACTAGAGGTATCACAACCCTAGATTTCAAGATACACTACAAAGCTGTAGTAATGAAAACAGTATGGGTACTGGCACAGAAATAGACACACAGATCACTGGAATAGAATAGAGAGCCCAGAAATAAACCCCTGATCATATGGCAATTAATATACGACAAAGGAGGCAAGAGTATGCAATGGAAAAGAGTCTCTTCAATAATGGTTTGGGAAAATAAGACCACTTTCTTACATCATACACAAAAATAAACTCAAAATGGATTAAGAACATAAATGTGAGATCTGGAACCATAAACTGCTAGAAGAGAGCATAGGCAGTAATTCTCTGACATCGGCCATAACATCTTCTAGACAGGTCTCCTGAGGTAAGGGAAACAAAAACAAAATAAACTGTTGGGATTACATCGGAGTGAAAAGCTTCTGCACAGTAAAGGAAACAACCAACAAAACTAAAAGACAACCTATGGAATGGGAGAAGAGATTTGCAAATGACAGTCCGATAAGAGGTTAGTATCCAAAAAATATATAAAGAACTTACACAACTCAACACCCAAAAAACAATCCAATTAAAAAATGGGCAGAAGACATGAATAGATATTTGTCCAAAGACATACAGATGGCCAACAGACACGTGAAAATATGCTCAGCATCATTCATCACCAGAGAAATGCAAATAAAAAACCACAATGAAATATCACCTCACACTTGTCAGCCTGGTGAAAACACAAAAAACAAGTGTTGGTGAGGATGTGGAGAAAAAGGAACCCTCGTATGCTATTGATGGAAATGCAGTTTGGTGCAGCAACTGTGTGAAACAGTATAGAGGTTCCTTGAAAAGTCAAAAATAGAACTACCATGTGATCCAGTAGTGGCACTACTGGGCATTTACCCAAAGAATACAAAACCACTAATTGGAAGCTATATGTACCCCCAAGTTGATTGCGGCATACCAGCCCAGGTGTCTATTGATAGAGGAATGTATAAAGAAGATGATGTGTGTGTGCATCATCACACACACACACACACACACACACACACACACACACACACACACACACTGGAATATTATTCAGCTACAAATAAGAATGAAATCTTGTCCTTTACAACAGTAGGGATGGATCTAGGGAGTATAATGCTAAGCAAAATAACCCAGTCAGATAAAGACAAATATCATATGATTTCACTCCTGTGTGGAATTTAAGAAACAAAACAAATGAACAAAGGGAAAACAAGAGAGACAAACCAAAAAAGTGACTCTTAACTGGAGAGAACAAACAGATGGTTAGTTACTAGAGGGGAGGTGGGTAGGGGCTCCGGGGAAATAGGTGAAAGGGTTTAAGAGTCACTCATCTTGGTGAGCACAGAGGAATACGTGGAAATGTTGCATCACTATATTGTACACCTGAAATTAACACTGTATGTTGTGAACTACACTAGAATGAAAACAAAAAAAGGTTGTTGCTCAGTTGGGCAGAACAGCTAATATGAGTCACATTCCTTCACAATGCTAAGTATAAAGAAATCTAGCTCCTTTGAGGTTATTTCCAACTTTGTCACCTTAAATACTCTTGTTCTTTTTCCCCCTCTTTTTCTTGGCAAACACTAGAGGCAAAGAAGAAGATTGAACAACAAGGAGGCTTCACCTTTGAAAACAAAGGAGTCCTCTCGGCATTTAACTTTGGGACTGTGCCCAGCAACAACTGAGAGAAGGAACAGCAGCCTACCAGATGGCGTCACTACATTTTACTTCACCAGGGGAACGTGAAGGTCAGGGGAGGAAAAGAGTGGGCTGCTCAGCAGCACCCTGCTGCTGTGCCAGTTAACTCTGGCATCAGGCGCCGTTTCATCCTCTCCCTCTTCCCCTTTGACCTTTCTCCCCACCCCGAAATACATATTCTAAGCAGCTACTGTAATGAATGAAATTCAAGGAAAACAAAATCAGTGGACTGAAAAGGACAAATCATATTCTCCAAAGGATGAACGACCAAGGTGGTTTTAGAGGACTGAATTGAATTGCACGTCTCAGGTTTTTGCCATGCAGAATCAAAGGACTTATGCGGATAACAGTGCCTTCTGTTGTACATGAATTATCTGAAAAATTTTTTTGGAGTGCATTGCAATTTTTTTTAAAGCATAAAACATATTTCTAGATATAATGTAAACCTTGGCTATATGTTGACTTACTCTGCATTTTACTATGTGAATTTACTGTTAGGCAGTTAGCTACAAGTCACTCTGGTTTCAAAAACATCACTGTTCCCCTTGCTCACCCTGCTGCTGGGGGCTCTCTTCAGGGGTTGTAAAATATGCACTGGCTCTGGTTTTTCATCACATGTTTTGTGGCTTTCCTAATAAGTGTCTTATTCCCTCTTCCATCCTATTCTTGAGCCCTGAAAGAGGTGGTATTTCTTTTGGAGTCAGCAAATATGGATATAAATTTCATTTATAACATGGTGAGTTCAGGACTCAAAACTTTCTTGGCAGCAAGTGACGGGAACTCTTTAGTCACTGGAACTAACAGTAAGTCTGAGTATATTCTGAATCATGTACTTAATTATGTAATGAATTGATTATTTTACTAAAGCACATTGAACTCTTATAAGAAGGGTGGTGCATAAGCACCATAAGTGGTCTTTCTGGATGGGGGCTTGCATTTTCAACAACGTATCATTCCAGCTATGTTGGACCTGGGTCCAAAACATTTTCTAATAAAATTTTTTATCTGTGATAAAGACCCAAATGAATTTAACTTCTACTTTTCACACATCTGAATTTTTTCCTACGTTATTCATTCTAGCCTTTGTTATAGCTAAGTTCAGCTTGTTATGTTTTTTATGGGTTGGGGTGTTGTTCAGCTGCCCTCTTAGATGGTAATGATTGATGCCTATAAGAAATATTGCAGATGGAGGTTTCGGCTGTTTTTCTGAACAAATTCAACACTAAAACATGGATCACAGTGTTTTCATACAGTAAAGTGAAAGTGTATTTCCAAAACCTAATGTATTACTGGATGTGATAACAGTTTTCCATTTTTGTGAAATGTCTGCAGCATATATTTCCCCTCAGTGACTGGAGGAATTTTCTCCAGGTGCTTCCTATATTACCATCCCTTGTTAATATTAACTCTCTTTAGAAGTTTAGGTTATTTAAGTAGTTTTTACATAAGTAGCCTAGGAAGCCATGAGTTTCAGAGTTCAATATCCCTTGCTTTCCTCTGTCCCTTTTCCCAAGGCATGGATACTGAATGTGCCAGCTGGCAGAAGAGAAAGGTGGCACTTGGGGACATTTTAGATATCTTACGCTTTGAAACTCTTCTTATTCTCCCCATATCCAAAATGATTTATTTTAACGTAAATAATATGCCTTCACACTGGATTGTAAAAGGCATGTGATTTTATTTTTGTGAGGTATTGTCTTCTGCAGTATTAAAGGGAAAGAGGTGTTAATGTGTATCATCCTATCTTGTTTTTGAAGCCAGGGTAGTTGTATAATTTTGTTACCAGCAGTGCTAACCTGAATGTGATCTGGTTAACTTGGAAATGCAGGAACTTATATGAATGTACTGTAAAATAAAACATGGACTGATTCCCAGGATTCTGAACCCCTCTGTGTGAAATGTTTTCTGGAGCGTGGAGGTACTTCAAGCAGATGATAAAAATCCATCAGTATGTTTTCTTGATTTTGGGAGGAGGTGGAACAAGGTAGCTGTTGGCTTGGGAAGGTAAGAAGGGTTCATCAGGAGAAGTTAGAGTGGAGAGTGGTTGGAAGCGAAACCCTATCTCATAAGTCATGGTGTCCTGAGGAGAAAGATAGGTGCTCTGAAAAAGCAAAGGTCATTAAAGCCACATCAGGACCTTGAAGGAAAATAAAAAAGGTGCTGGAAATAGAGCCTTTTTCTGATTGCCTTTTCCTAATATGATGACAGCCTAACTTGAGTGGAATGGGGACTTCCAGGTAGCTGGCCGAGTAGAAAGATCCTTAGCTCACCTACGTCCCCAGCTACTCCTAGATGAAACCTATATCAGTAAGATTAACTGAAAAAACAACCCAAAGACTGGCAGAACAGACTCTCCACTGCTAAATGTAGACAAGAGGCCACTTCAAAGAGAGTAGGAAGGGCAGGATGCAGTTGGAAACCAAACTGCCCTTCAAAACTGAGATGGGAGGGACACCTCAAGCATGGATAGAGGAGACTATAAGACCCCATGCTAGGCACCCCAGGCATGGGGGACCTGCAATAGAAAGACTAATCCACATAACATTTGCCTTTGAAAATCAGAGGGACTTTGTAAGTTTTTACAGTCAATGGGGCTCAACATTGGGAACTTTAAAAATCAGTAGGCTCCGCTGGGCGAGCAAGAGGGCAAGAGGAAACTGAGTCCCCACCGTAAAGAGCATAGCAAACAACCCCACTGGGATGTGGCATAGAAGCAGCAGTTTAACAAACACCCAGGGTGTGAAGAAGATAGATTTACTAATCTCAGGATGTGTGCTGGAAGGGCAGAGATCCTTAGGAGATTTCTACAAGAACAGAAGTGCTAGCAGGCACCATTTCTCTCCCCCGGCCCCTAGTCTACGCCTGCAGGGACCAGCACAGCGTGAACACTCTCCACCTAGCTTGGCTAACAAGTGCACCCACTCCTCCAATCTACACTCAGAAGTCCATTCCGCAGCAGTGCCACAAGCTTGGTGGTATGAAAGTAGCTCCAACAGGGGCCAGCATGACCCCCAAATGACACCTCCCCTGAGGGGAGGGGAAGAAAACCACACATACCAGTCTGAATGTGGTGAGAGCAGTGGCTGTGGGCAGACATCCCGTCTGATTATAGGCCCTGCCCACCAGGGAACATCTTTCAGGGGACAACAGGGAGAGTGCCCTGCAGTTAGGTGCTACTACAGCTCTGGCAAATGCCTCCTCTGACCCAACTCAAGCTGAAGGTAGTCCCAGACTGGCCCATTAACAATACAGGGACCAAGCCTCCCCACAACAGGCTAAGAGAGCCATTGCTGCTGAATGAAAGCAAATGCAGCTCAGCCATAATAATAGGGAATGCAACACACATGAGAGACATCCCTAAAACACCCAGTTCTGGTAAACAGGGGACACTGCATTGCAGGGCACCATAGGACCTTTTCTTCATAAGGACATTACTTTCAAGAGTAGGAGATTTAATTGACTTTACTAACACCCAGAAACAGACCCAGAGTTAGACAAAATGAGGACACAGCAGAATATATCCCAAATAAAAGAACAGGACAAAATTACAGCCAAAGAGCTAAGGAGATGGAAATAAATAATATGCCTGATAGAGAATTTAAAGAATGATCATAAAAACACTCATTGAACTTAAGAAAAGAGTGGAGAATTGGGGCGCCTGGGTGGCTCAGTGGGTTAAGCCACTGCCTTCGGCTCAGGTCATGGTCTCAGGGTCCTGGGATCGAGCCTCGCATCGGGCTCTCTGCTTAGCAGGGAGCCTGCTTCCCTTCCTCTCTCTCTGCCTGCTTGTGATTTCTGTCTGTCAAATAAATAAATAAAAATCTTTAAAAAAAAAAAAAGAGTGGAGAATCTCAGTGAGACCCTCAACAAAGAGATAGAGAACATAAAAGAGAACCAATCAGAGATGAGGATCTCCATAACTGAAATTAAAAATCCACTAGAGGGAATAAAACCACAGAAAGCAGAGCAGATCAGTGACCTGGAGAACAGAGTAATGGATGAAGGTCAATCATGACAAACAGGACAAAGAAAAAGAAAAATGAGTCTAGATAAAGGGAACTAAGTGATACCATCAAGCATAATAATATTCACATTTTAGGGGTCCCAGAAGAGAGAAAAGGGGACAGAAAATCATTTGAAGATCTAAGAGCCAAAAACTTCCCTAATCGGGGAAGGAAACAGTAATTCAGATCCTGGAGGCACAGAGAGCTCCTAACAAAATCAACCCAAAGAGGTCCACACCAAGACACACAGTAATTAAAATGGCAAAAAGTATTGATAAAGAGAGAATTTGAAAAGCAACAAGAGAAAAGAGTTATGTATAAGGAAACCCCATAAGACTATCAGTTGGTTTTTCAGCTGAAACTTTGCAGTCCACATGGGAGTGGCCTGATTTATTCAAAGTGCCGAAAGAAAAATCCTGCAACCAAGAATACTCTATCCAACATGGCTATCATTCAGAATAGAAGGAGAGATAAAGAGTTTCCTACAATAACACAAGTTAAAGGAATTCATTACCACAAACCAACCTTATAAGAAATATTAAAGGGGATTCCTCAGAGAGGAAGATCACAGGCAGGCATAAGAAAAATGGGAAGTAGAAGAGCAATAAATCAAGTATATCTATAAAAATCAGCCAAGGGACTCACAAAATAAAAAGATATAAAGTATGACATGATATACCTAAAATGTGGGAGAGAGAAGAGTAAAATTTTAGTGCTCTTAGAATGGGTTCGAACTTTAGTGACCATCAAATTAACATGGACAGCTATACGTATGTTATATATAAACCTAATGGAAACCACAAATCAAAAACCAGTAATGGATATGCAAAAAATAAAGAGAAAGGAATCTAAGTGTTACACAAAAGAAAGCCAAAGACTGCAGAAGAAAGGAATAGAGAAGAACTTCAAAGGCAACTGTAAAGTAACAAAATGCAATAAGTACATACCTATCAATAATTACTTTGAATGTAAATGGACTAAATGCTCACATCAAAAGACAGGGTGACTGAATGGATAAAAAAGCAAGACCCATCTATATGCTGCATATAAGAGACTCATTTGAGACCTAAAGAAACATGGAGACTGAAAGTGAAGGGATGGAAAAACAATTATGAAAATGGAAGTAAAAAAGAAGGCAGGGCAGCAACACATATATTGGACAAAATAAACCTTAAAACAGACTATTAAAAGAGATAAAGAAGGACCCTACATAATCATAAAGGGAACAATCCAACAAGAAGATATAATGATTATAAATATTTTTGCACCCAATATAGAAGCCCCCAAATATATAAAGCAGCTATTAACAAATCGGTAGGAATACAGTAATAGGGGACTTTAACACCCCACTTACATCGATGGATAGATCATCCAAACAGAAAATCAAGAAGGAAACATTGGCTTTAAAGGACAAATTTGATCAAATAGATATCAGATATTCAGGACATTCCATCCTAAAACAGCAGAGTACACATTCTTTTCAAGTGCACTTGGAACATTCTCTATAATACATCACATGTTAGGTCACAAATCAAGTCTCAACAAATTAAAAAATATAGAAGTCATACCATGCATCTTTTCTGAACACAATGCTATAAAGCTAGAAGTTGACCAAAGAAAAAAATCTGAAGAAAACAAAAATACTTGGAGGTTAAATAACATGCTAGTAAACAATGTATGGGTTAGCCAAGAAATCAAAGAATAAATAAAAAATATACATGTAAACAAATGAAAACGGAAACACAACGGTCCAAAATCTTTGGGATGCAGCAAAAAGTGTTCTAAGAGAGAAGATTATAACAATACCAGTCTACCCCAAGAAACAAGAAAAATCTTAAATAAACAACTTAATCCTACACCTGAGGGAGCAAGAAAAAGAAGACAAATCCCCAAATCAGCAGAAGGAAGGAAATAACAGATTAGAGTAGAAATAAATGAAATAGAAATTTCAACAACAAAACAACAACAACAACAAAAACAAAATGACAAAAGAAAACAACGGAATAGACCAAGGGAAATAGGAACTGGTTCTTTGAAAGGATCAACAGCCAGATTCATCCAACAGAAAAAGAGAGAGAGAAACGGAACTTAAAATCAGAAATGAAAGGGGAGAAATATCAACCAACACCACAGAAATATAAACAGCTGTAGAAGAATATGAAAAACTGTATTCCAACAAACTGGATAACCTAGAAAAAATGGATAAATCACTAGAAACATATTACCACCCCAAACAGAACCAGCAAGAATATTTGAGCAGACAGATTTCCAGCAATGAAATGAAATCCATAATAAAAAAATTCCCAACAAACAACAGTCTAGGACCAGATGGTTTCACAGGTGAATTTTACCAAACATATAAAGAGTTAATACCTATTCTCCAACTATTCAAAATACAGAAGAGGAAGGAAAACTTCAAATTCATTCTATGAGGCCAGCACTACCATGATACCAAAACCACATAAAGAGAAAAAATACTCCAAAAAAAGAGAATGGCAGACCAATATCTCTGATGAACGTAGATGTAAAAATCCTGAAAAAAAAAAAAAAAAAAAGAAATTATTTTAAGCACACTAAATCCAACAATATATTTTAAAAATCATTCACCATGATCAACTGGGATTTATTCCTGGGACGCAAGTGTAATTCAATGTTTGCAAATGTATCAACAGGATACACTACATCAACAACATGTAGGCTAGAAACCATATGATCATTTCATTAGATGCTAAACATGTACTTGACAAAGTACAACATCCATGCATGATAATTACCCTCAATGTTGTTGCAAATGGAACAGAACTCAACATAACAAAGACTATATATGAAAAACCCACAGTTAACATCATACTCAATGGTGAAAAACTGACAAGACAAGAATGTCCACTCTCATCACTGCTATTCAGCATAGTACTGGAAGTCCTAGCCACAGCAATCATGTAAGAAAAAGGAATAAAAGACATCCAAATTGGTGAGGAGGAAGTAAAACTTTCACTATTTGCAGAAGACATGAGACTATATATATGGCAAACTCAAGACTCCATCAAAAACCTACTAGAACTGATAAGTGAATTCAGTAAGGTCACAGAATACAAAAGCAACATAGAGAAAACCATTACATTTATACACACTAGTAATGAAGTAATGAAATTAAGAAAACAATCCCGTTTGCCATTGCACCAAAAAGAATAAAATACCTAGGAATAAACTTAACCAAGGAGGTAAAAGACCTGTACTTTGGAAAGTACAGAACATTAATGAAAGAAGTTGGAGATGACAC
Organism: Meles meles; assembly: GCF_922984935.1. Taxonomy (NCBI): domain Eukaryota; kingdom Metazoa; phylum Chordata; class Mammalia; order Carnivora; family Mustelidae; genus Meles; species Meles meles. Next base: position 65,098,847 of record NC_060072.1, read on the forward strand.
AACCAAATGGAAAGATACTCCATGCTCACGGGTTGGAAGAATTACTATTGTTAAGATGTCCACTCTGCCTAAAGCAAGCTACAGATTTAATGCAATCCCTATGAAAATACCATCAGCATTTTTCACAGAACTAGGAAAAACAATCTTAAGATTTGTATGGAACCACAAAAGCCTCCAAATAGTCAAAGCAGTCTTGAAAAAGAAAAACAAAACTAGAGGTATCACAACCCTAGATTTCAAGATACACTACAAAGCTGTAGTAATGAAAACAGTATGGGTACTGGCACAGAAATAGACACACAGATCACTAGAAAAGAATAGAGAGCCCTCCCCACCCCCCCAAAAGAATGGAGAGCCTAGAAATAAACCCCTGATCATATGGCAATTAATATACGACAAAGGAGGCAAGAGTATGCCATGGGAGAAGGTGTTGGGAAAACTGGACAGCTAAATGCAAAAGAATGAAACTGAGCCATTTTCTTATACCATACATAAACTCAAAATGCACTGAAAACCTAAACGTGAGATGTGAAACCATAAAAATCCTGTAAGAGCACAAATAGTAATTTCTTGAACATCTGCTATAACATTTTTCTAGATATGTCCCCTGTGGTGGGTGGGGAGAAATTCCAGGAGTGCCAGGTTGGCTCAGTTACTTAAGCATCTGCCTTCAGCTCAGGACATGATCTCAGGGGGCTGGGATTGAGCCCCACATCAGGATTGCTGCTCAGTGGGGAGTCTGCTTGCTCTTCTTCCACTGCCCCTTCCTCCCCCTCCGGCTCCTGTTCTGTTTTTCTCTCAAAAAATAAATAAAATCTTAAAAAAATCCAGATAAGCCTTAAATGGTAATCCTTCCTGATTCTGTTTCATTCTCTCCATTAGGTTCAGTGTACAAGTGCTGCCTCTGGGTGGGTTGGAAGTTTCTTGGGCAGTCTACTAGAGAGTGAGGCCACAAAAATCAATGAACAAAGGGTTGGAAGCAGCCCAGACAGCAGGGCAGCTGTGGCAGATCTGAGAGCCAAGAGAGAGGCGTGCACAACAGAGAGGGAGTAGCTGGGCAGCGGGAGAGTCTGGGCTGGGCAGTGGTGGTGGTGGAGGGAGAGGAGGGCTGTGTTGAGGAGAGGACAGAGTGCAGGGCTCTCCCTTGGACAGAGCAGGTGAACGAGTGCATGTGCTCCCTGCAGGTCATGTGAGGAAGCTCACCCTGGAGATCACCCAGCTTGAAAAGAGATGTCACAGGTAGATGGGTGCCTCTCAAGAGCTAGAAACTGGAGGCTTCTCAAAGGGTTTGGAATGTGCAGGAAGCAAAGAGCAACTCAGGCAAGAGTGACTTTTTCCCACAGGACCCCCTTTGGCATGAAGGGATAAACTGGGACAGATGGGAACTAAGCAACAAGGCTTTATGGGGCCCAGCGTCCCCCACACACCTCTCTTGTGTATAGTGACCCCCATTCCAACAACCTACTGAGTGAGGACAGTACCTTCATTTCTCTTGCTTGCCAGTCAATGTCTCTGGAAACTTCCACGGTTCTGTTCTCACTGCTGATTTCTAGACTATCCAACTCCACTGGTCTCTCCTCATTCAAGTCGGTAAATTAGAATTCCTTCACAGTGGATGACTTCTGGCCTTGCTGCTAGCACCTCCCTCTTCTTTTTCACAGCACTTGTATGTTTTTCTGTTCTGCCTTGAATTGCTTATGTCGCTGCTTGCAAGTTTGAGGGCAGATACTGTGTTTTACATAGTTTTTTGGTACACATTTTGTCTTCTTTACATATACCGCAACTGGTGGCCTCGCATGGTTAGTGTGAACAAATGAATGGCTACTTGAGGTTCTGCTATTGAGCTGAGAATGCAGAGTTTCTCGGAGGCTAAATAAGAACTCAGAGACAGGTAGCAGGCAGCTGGCTTTTCGAAGGACAAAACAAGTGTACTGCAGCAGCCACCTCCGCTGCTGGATGATGAAGTAGAGAATATGCTTCCAGAGGGAAGCTGCTGACTGGGGATTACTCCGGTCTCTACTGTAAGAAGGTCAGAGAGGGACAGTAAGGAATCCCCCAAACTGAGAAGGTGCTGTGGGACTGGAAATGAAGCAGGCGATGCCATACAATTTACACAGCTTTATCAGGGTAACTTACTGACAGTGGGGATCAGGTGGAAGACGATCCAGGCTCTGGACAGTTATTCTCTGCAAAGGCTGGACCTTCATGTGTAGACTTTTTAGAGTGAGGAGATGCACAGAAAGGCACTGTAGGAGATCAAAGGGTTCACATGCCCTTAATTGACAGCTCACCTTTCATTAGATCTCATGGTACCACCTGTGTATCAGGAAAGGGAGAGGCTATGTTATCTCTAACAGATTCACGGGAGGCCAAAACAAGCCTCCTTTCATCCTGGCCTTGGTGGGCGTTTCTGAAGCTGAAGCCCAGTTTCTGATGTGCAAAGTGCTTTTTCAGGATTACAAAAGACATTCCTTGGTACCTTCAGTGACAAGGCTACAAGGCTTCAGGATTCACATGTTAGGTCTAACAGGTCATCATTTCCCTCTTAGTTACTAGTCATCCTTGCTCCCAGAGATGGCTACACAGCAGACCTCATGGAGCACCAACACAGATCTCAGCAAATGTGGGGATAGAATTTCCATTTCTACGTAGCTCCTTGAATCTGTGCCTATTATAAAGAAAGAATGAAACCAATCAGTTTGTCATTACCCTCTGTGGAATTCCTTTGTAGAGCATGGTTTTGCTCAAACCCCCAAAAAGGTATCTGGACACCCTCATTGTCTTCAAAGGCAAGATATGGGTGCGGTAGGCAGTGATGAGTGGGGCACAGCTGTTAATTCAAGGGGAATGATACCAGTGACTCTGCTCTTGTGCTGTGTTCCCTGATAATAAGTATGCAGGCTTACAGGTTTTATTTTTTGTTTTTATGGGTGGTGTTTTTTGGGGCACAGTGTAACCCTGCTATCTTATATGTTCTTACATTTTTTTTTAAATCCTTTCAAGCATCACAGGACTTCTGGACACGTATTTTTAATTCCCCCTTGATACCCTGTTTCTCTACTACATTCTCAGCTTTGCTTCTCATCATGTATTGATCCAGAATTTAGCCAATAAAGGAAGAGAAACGTCCATGCTATTATTTTTTAAATGACTCCAAGCCCATTTCAAAAGTAGCACTCATATGTAGTTATCACTTATCATCATGTGATAATGATAATATTATAAAAGCCTCTGAAATAATCATTTAGAAAATCATACAAATTACCATTGGGTATATTATTACTGTATTTTAGAGTTTCATGAAAAAAATTTGGAAAGAATCTGGTCTGTAACTCAAGGTTTGAGTGTTTTCAAAATAAAAAATACATTATTTTAAAATATATTTTAATATACTACACACAAAGGGAAAGTCATTCCTGTTTTATTCAAAGTAACTTAATATCATTCTATTCTGTAACACTGTTATAAAGAAAAATTAGTAGCTCAAGCACTGTACTGTAAGTATAGCAATTGTGGTTGTTGTTGGAATTCAGCTGTCTATGAACTACTTCATCACACTGAACTAAATCAAAGCCTATAGGGAGCACTGTGGAATTAATATAGGATTAAGAAAGAATTGTTCACATTACATCACTTAAATGATAGATCTTAATCCCTATAATAAAGTCAAACATTGCCATGCTTGCAAAAGAATAATGAGATCATAGGACTGACTTTTTCATCTAAGATTAAAGAATCCGTCTAGAGTGATCACATTACCACAGCAGCCCTTTGTGTTGCCATTCATCCCATCTTGGCATTCTGTGTTAGACCTTCCCATGTTGTCTTGGTGAGTTTATCAGGGGCTATTAGCACCACACATAGGGGCCAAGAGCTATTAAGTAACCATCTACACTGTGATTTGGAGGATCATGAAAATGACCACTGTCCACAAATATATTTCCACTACCCTCTGTTAGGATAGCTACCATCTGGGTGTTGAAAGCTTTTCAGGATTCTTGACATCTTTGTTACTAAAGAAGTTGGTTGTTGAAGATGGCAGAGAAGTAGCAGGCTGAGACTACATCAGGTAGCAGGAGATCAGCTAGATAGCTTATCTAAACATTGCAAACACCTACAAATCCAACGGGAGATCGAAGAGAAGAAGAACAGCAATTCTAGAAACAGAAAATCAACCACTTTCTGAAAGGTAGGACTGGTGGAGAAGTGAATCCAAAACCACGGGAAGATAGACCGCGGGGGGAGGGGCCGGCTCCCGGCAAGCAGCGGAGCAATGCAGCACAAAATCGGGACTTTTAAAAGTCTGTTCCACTGGGGGACATTGCTCCAGAGGCTAAACCAGGGTGAAGCCCACGCAGGGTCAGCGTGGCCCTGGGTCCCGCAGGGTCACAGAAGGATCAGGGGTGTCAGAGTGTCACAGAGCTCGCAGGTATTAGAACGGGGAAGCTGGCTACAGAGACAGAGTTGAGGAGTGAGGTCTCAGCTTGGGGTTACCTTGAACTGGTCGCAGGCTAGGTGAGCTCGGAGCGCGGCTGGAGGCTGGTGATATGGGAATGATTGGGCACTGTTCTCTGGAGGCGCACTGAGGAGTGGGGCCCGGGGCTCTCGGCTGCTCCAGGCCGGAGACTGGGAGGCTGCCATTTCCATTCCCGTCCTCCGGAACTCTACGGAAAGTACTCAGGGAACAAAAGCTCCCAAAAGCGAACCTGAGCGGATTACTTAGTCTGGCCCGGTAAGGGCGGTGCAATTCTGCCTCCAGCAAAGACACGTAAGAATCACTACAACAGGCCCCTCCCCCAGAAGATCAACAAAAAATCCAGCCAGGATGAAGTTCATCTACCAAGGAAAGCAGGTTCAATACCTAGGACAGCAGCGGAATTCAGAGGAGGAGAAAGCAAAGCACAGAACTCATGGCTTTCTCCCCATGATTCTTTAGTCTTGTGGTTAATTCAATTTTTTTTTCAATTTTTTTCTTTTTTCTTCTTCTGCTAAATTTTTTTAAACTTTTACCCTTTTCTTTTTTAACGTTTTTAAACTAGTTTATCTAATATATATATATATCTAATATATATATATATATTCTTTATTTGTTTTCTTTTTAAAATTTTTTTTCTGAACCTCTTTTTATCCCCTTCCCCCCCCCCCATGATTTGGGGTCTCTTCTGATTTGGTTAAAGCATATTTTTCTGGGGTCTTTGCCACCCTTTTAGTATTTTACTTGCTCCTTCATATACTCTTATCTGGACAAAATGACAAGGCGGAAAAATTCACCACAAAAAAAAAAGAACAAGAGGCGGTACCAAAGGCTAGGGACCTAATCAATACAGACATTGGTAATATGTCAGATCTAGAGCTCAGAATGACAATTCTGAAGCTATTAATGAGGTGCAATAAAAAATGGAGGCTCTCATTGCTAGGATAAATGAGGCAGAAGAAAGAATTAGTGATATAGAAGACCAAATGACAGAGAATAAAGAAGCTGTGCAAAAGAGGGACAAACAGCTACTGGACCACGAGGGGAGAATTCAAGAGATAAGTGACACCATAAGATGAAACAACATTAGAATAATTGGTATTCCAGAAGAAGAAGAAAGAGAGAGGGGAGCAGAAGGTCTATTGGAGAGAATTATTGGAGAGAATTTCCCTAATATGGCAAAGGGAACAAGCATCAAAATCCAGGAGGTACAGAGAACCCCCCTCAAAATCAACAAGAATAGGTCCACATCTCATCACCTAATAGTAAAATTTACAAGTCTTAGTGACAAAGAGAAAATCCTGAAAGCAGCCTGGGAAATGAAGTCTGTAACATACAATGGTAAAAATATTAGATTGGCAGCAGACTTATCCACAGAGACCTGGCAGGCCAGAAAGAACTGGCATGATATATTCAGAGCACTAAACGAGAAAAACATGCAGCCAAGAATACTCTATCCAGCTAGGCTATCATTGAAAATAGAAGGAGAGATAAAAAGCTTCCAGGACAAACAAAAACAAAGAATATGCAAACACCAAACCAGCTCTACAGGAAATATTAAAAGGGGTCCTCTAAGCAAAGAGAGAGCCTAAAAGTAGTAGATCAGAAAGGTACAGAGACAAGGTACAGAGCTGGTTCTTTGAAAGAATTAATAAGTTTGATAAACCCCTGGCCAGACTTATCAAAAAGAAAAGAGAAAGGACCCAAATAAATAAAATCATGAATGAAAGAGGAGAGATCACAACTAACACCAAAGAAATACAGACAATTATAAGAACATACTATGAGCAACTCTACGCCAACAAATTTGACAATCTGGAAGAAATGGATGCATTCCTAGAGACATATAAACTACCACAACTGAACCAGGAAGAAATAGAAAACCTGAACAGGCCCATGACCACTAAGGAGATTGAAACAGTCATCAAAAATCTCCAAACAAACAAAAGCCCAGGGCCAGACAGTTTCCCAGGGAAATTCTACCAATCATTTAAAGAAGAAATAATTCCTATTCTCCTGAAACTGTTCCAAAAAATAGAAATGGAAGGAAAACTTCCAAACTCATTTTATGAGGCCAGCATCACCTTGATCCCAACCAGACAAGGATCCCACCAAAAAAGAGAACTACAGACCAATATCCTTGATGAACACAGATGCAAAAATTCTCACCAAAATACTAGCCAATAGGATTCAACAGTACATTAAAAGGATTATTCACCACGATCAAGTGGGATTTTTTCCAGGGCTGCAAGGTTGGTTCAACATCTCCAAATCAATCAATGTGATACAACACATTAATAAAAGAAAGAACAAGAACCATATGATACTCTCAATAGATGCTGAAAAAGCATTTGACAAAGTACAGCATCCATTCCTGATCAAAACTCTTCAAAGTGTAGGGATAGAGGGCACATACCTCAATATTATCAAAGTCATCTATGAAAAACCCACCACAAATATCATTCTCAATGGAGAAAAACTGATAGCTTTTCCGTTAAGGTCAGGAACATGGCAGGGATGTCCATTATCACCACTGCTATTCAACATAGTACTAGAAGTCCTAGCCTCAGCAATCAGACAACAAAAAGAAATTAAAGGCATCCAAATCAGCAAAGAAGAAGTCAAATTATCACTCTTCACAGATGATATGATACTATATGTGGAAAACGCAAAAGACTCCACTCCAAAACTGCTAGAACTTGTACAGGAATATAAAATCAATGCACAGAAATCAGTTGCATTTCTGTACACCAACAACAAGACAGAAGAAAGAGAAATTAAGGAATCAATCCTATTTACAATTGCATCCAAAAGGATAAGATACCTAGGAATAAACCTATCCAAAGAGGCTAAGAATCTATATGCAGAAAACTATAAAGTACTCATGAAAGAAATTGAGGAAGACACAAAGAAATGGAAAAATGTGCCATGCTTCTGGATTGGAAGAATAAATATTGTGAAAATGTCTATGCTACCTAAAGCAATCTACACATTTAATGCAATCCCTATCAAAATACCATCCGTTTTTTTCAAAGAAATGGAATAAATAATCCTAAAATTTATATGGAACCAGAAAAGACCTCAAATAGCCAAAGGAATATTGAAAAAGAAAGCCAAAGTTGGTGGCATCACAATTCCGGACTTCAAGCTCTATTACAAAGCTGTCATCATCAAGACAACATGGTACTGGCACAAAAACAGACACATAGATCAATGGAACAGAATAGAGAGTCCAGAAATAGACCCTCAACTCTATGGTCAACTAATCTTCGACAAAGCAGGAAAGAATGTCCAATGGAAAAAAGACAGCCTCTTCAATAAATGGTGCTGGGAAAATTGGACAGCCACATGCAGAAAAATGAAATTGGACCACTTCCTTACACCACTCATGAAAATAGACTCAAAATGGATGAAGGACCTCAATGTGAGAAAGGAATCCATCAAAATCCTTGAGGAGAACGCAGGCAGCAACCTCTTCGACCTCAGCCACAGCAACATCTTCCTAGGAACATCGGCAAAGGCAAGGGAAGCAAGGGCAAAAATGAACTATTGGGATTTCATCAAGATCAAAAGCTTTTGCACAGCAAAGGAAACAGTTAACCAAACCAAAAGACAACTGACAGAATGGGAGAAGATATTTGCAAACGACATATCAGATAAAGGGCTAGTGTCCAAAATCTATAAGGAACTTAGCAAACTCAACACCCAAAGAACAAACAGTCCAATCAAGAAATGGGCAGAGGATATGAACAGACATTTCTGCAAAGAAGACATCCAGATGGCCAACAGACACATGAAAAAGTGCTCCACATCACTCAGCATCAGGGAAATGCAAATTAAAACCACAATGAGATATCACCTCATACCAGTCAGAATGGCTAAAATTAACAAGTCAGGAAATGAGAGATGCTGGTGAGGATGCGGAGAAAGGGGAACCCTCCTACACTGTTGGTGGGAATGCAAGCTGGTGCAACCACTCTGGAAAACAGCATGGAGGTTCCTCAAAATGTTGAAAATAGAACTACCCTATGACCCAGCAATTGCACTACTGGGTATTTACCCTAAAGATACAAACGTAGTGATCCAAAAGGGCACGTGCACCCGAATGTTTATAGCAGCAATGTCTACAATAGCCAAACTATGGAAAGAACCTAGATGTCCATCAACAGATGAATGGATAAAGAAGATGTGGTATATATACACAATGGAATACTATGCAGCCATCAAAAGAAATGAAATCTTGCCATTTGCGACGATGTGGATGGAACTAGAGGGTATCATGCTTAGTGAAATAAGTCAATTGGAGAAAGACAACTATCATATGATCTCCCTGATATGAGGACGTGGAGATGCAACATGGGGGGTCAGGGAGATAGGAGAAGAATAAATGAAACAAGATGGGATTGGGAGGGGAGACAAACCATAAGTGACTCTTAATTTCACAAAACAAACTGGAGGTTGCTGGGGGGAGGGGGGTTGGGAGAGAGGGAGGGGGGTTATGGACATTGGGGAGGGTATGTGCTATGGAGAGTGCTGTGAAGTGTGTAAACCTGGCGATTCACAGACCTATACCCCTGGGGACAAAAATACATTATATGTTTATAAAAAAATAAGAAATAAATAAAAAATTAAAAAAAAAAAGAAGTTGGTTGTTTTTTTCTCCAAAGCACAAGACTTGCAGAGCAACCTTGTCATCTGGTCAGTGGTGATGCGTACAGTACTAGCAAAGCAATGAATTTGGAATAGATAACTGACACACAGTGAGGTTCATAATCTGGTCTTTTGTGGCTTTTCTGTTAAAATGAGTACTAGCTAAATGCGCACTATAACATATATAGGAAGGTTTAAAGGAATTACATGATACTTCTTTAATTTAAAGTTTATCAGTTGTACCTTGACCTACTCTTGGTTTACAAATTTAAAATGAAAATTTTCTAAGAATATCAAAAGGCTTTAAAACTTTGTTTTACATCAAAAACCATTTTGGGAAGATTGTAAAATAAGAAGATCCTACGTTCACCTGGTCTTAAGGAATGCACCTAGGTAACACCCACATCAGTGTAAACAGCTCAGAAAATGACTAGCAGACTCCATTGCTAATCATAGGGAAGAGGCCACACTGACAAATGGTAGGAAGGGTGCACACATGATTAGGAATCAAAATGAAGGGTGAAGACGCAATTAGGAACCAAACTGACCTGTGAGACTGGCCATGGGAGGGAGGGACACCATACACACGAGAAGGAGGGGGAGAAGACCCCACAGCAAGCACTCGAGGCACAGGGGACCCACAATGGGAAGACAAATCCCCATAACATTTGACGCTAAAAACCAGAAGGGCTTAATTGGTGAGGTATTACAATCAATGGGGCTCAACACCAGAAACTTTAAAAACCAGTGGCTCAGCTCTGGGAGAATGAGAGGGCAATAGAAAAATAAGTCTCTGCACTTAAAGGGACAGCATAACAAATAGCACTGCAGAGATAGAGCATAGAGCAGTAGTTTGACAAACACCTGAGGTATATGGGAAGATCTCTTTAGTAATCTCAGAATGTGTGCTGGAGGAGCAGGAATTTTTAGGGGACTTCTCTAAGAACTAAAGTGGGGGTGGGCATCACTTCCCTCCCTGTCCCCCCACTACAGATACACAGATACTTGTGGGAACAAGTGTAGTGTCAACACTCTACACCTAGCTTGCTAACAGCAGCTCATCCCCATGCTCTTCTCCAGACCCACTCCCTACAACCCACCCTTGGTTGTCCTCCAAAGTAGCAACAGATCACTTCCCACAGCATACCTACAAACACAATGCTAACCCTGTGCCCTACCCCCATATTTTCCAGTGGACCTGCTACCTTTAACATTACTTTCCTTAGGAGTTCTCCAAAGTGGCTTCAGGTCTCCTCCAGCAGAAGGTGCAAAGCTTGCTAAAATTGTGAACCTCACCCCCATGTTCTTCTGCAAAGCCACCTTTTCCAACCTGTCCTCAGCAGGGGTTCATCCAAAGTGGTGCCACAAGTCTGGAAGTGTGCAAGCAGCCCTGACAGGAGTCAGCATCACTCCAAAGTGACTCTTGTCCTGAGAAGAGGGGAAGATACCACACACACCATTTCCACTGCAGCCATAGCAATGAGCTGGAGGCAGACATCTGGTCTGACTGCAGACCCTGCCCAGCAATGAATGTCTCTTAGAGAACAACACAGGGAAAATGCCCTGCAGTTCAGTGTGACCACAGTTCTGGCGAATGCCCAGTCTGACCCAACACAACTCAAGCCCAAAGCAGCCCTAGATCCGCCCATTGACAACCCCGGGACCAAACTCTTGCCACAACAGGTGAAGAGAGCCATTGCAGATGACTGGATGGAAAGCAAATGTGGCTCAGTCACAATAGTAGGGTGCCTACAACAGACATAAGAGACACCCCTGAAGTGCTAGGTTCTGAACAGAGGATATTGTGCTGTGGGGCACTTCAGGACCTCTATGTAAGACCACTAATTTCAAGAGCAGGAGACATAACAGGTTTTCCTAACATGCAAAAACAGACCAGAGTTAGACAAAAAGGAGACAGAGGAATATGTCCCAAATTAAAGACTGGGACAAAAATCACAAGAGAGCTAAGTGAAATGGAGATAAGTAACATGCTTGATAGAGAATTTAAAGTAATGGCCATGAGGGCACCTGGTTGGCTTAGTCAGTTAAGCATCTGATTCTTGTTTTGGCTCAGGTCATGATCTGAGGGTCATGAGATTGAGTCCCACATCAGGCTCCATGCTCAGCAGGGAGTTTGCTGGTGACTCTGCACCTCCCCTTTTTTTGCCCCCCATTTCTCAAATAACAAATAAATATACCTTAAAAGAATTAAGTAATAGTCATAAAGGGGCGCCTGGGTGGCTCAGTGGGTTAAGCCGCTGCCTTCGGCTCAGGTCATGATCTCGGGGTCCTGGGATCGAGTCCCACATCGGGCTCTCTGCTCTCTGCTCAGCAGGGAGCCTGCTTCCCTCTCTCTTTCTCTCTGCCTGCCTCTCTGCCTATTTGTGATCTCTCTCTCTCGCTGTCAAATAAATAAATAAAATCTTTAAAAAAAAAAAAAGTAATAGTCATAAAGATACTCACTGGGCTTGAGAAAAGAGTAGAGGACCTCAGTCCCTCAAAAAAGATATAGGAAACTTAAAAAAGAACTATTAGATATGGAGAACTTAATAATTGAAATTAAAATACATAGAGGGAATAACCACTAGACTAGAGAAAGCAAAAAAAAAAATGGATCAGTGAGTTGAAGGACAGAGTAATGGAAAGCAATCGAGCTAAATAGGAGAAAGAAAAAAAGAATAAGAAAAGAGAATAGGAAATCAGTGACACCATCAAGGGTAACATGATTGCATTATAGGGATCCCAGAAAGAGAAGAGAGAGTAAAGGGGGCAGAAAATTCTTGAAGAAATAATAGCTGAGGGCGCCTGGGTGGCTCAGTGGTTTAAGCTGCTGCCTTCGGCTCAGGTCATGATCTCAGGGTCCTGGGATCGAGTCCCGCATCAGGCTCTCTGCTCTGCAGGGAGCCTGCTTCCCTCTCACTCTCTCTGCCTACCTCTCTGCCTACTTGTGATCTCTCTCTGTCAAATCAATAAATAAAATCTTAAAAAAAAAAAGAAATAATAGCTGAAAACTGCCCTAATATGGGGACTGCTTTATACATAAATGTTATATATAAACCTAATGGTAACCACAAATCAAAATCAGTAATAGATATACAAAAAATAAAGTCAAAGAAATCTAGGTATATCATGAAAGAAACCTAGCAAACCACAAGGGAAGACAGCAAGAGAAGAAAGGAATAAAGAAGAACTACAAAAACAACCAGAAATCAAGAGAGAAATGACAATAAGTACACACCTATCAATAATTACTTTGAATATAAATGGCCTAAATTCTTCAACCAAAAGACAGAAGGTGACTGAATCAATAAAAAAGCAAGACCCATCTATATGCTTCCTACAAGAGACTCATTTCAGATCTAAAGACACATCCTGATTGAAAGTGAAGTGATAGAGAAGCAAGTATCATGCAAATGTAAATGAAAAGAAAACAATACTTACATTGGACAAAATAGACATTAAAAGAAACACTGTTATAAGAGACAAAGAAGGACAAGACCTTACATAATCATAAAAGGAATAATCCAACAAGATATAATAATTGTAAATATTTACATTCAACATGGGAACACCCAAATACATAAATAGCTATTAACAAACATAAAGGAACAAATCATTAGGAATACAGTAATAGTAGGGGACTTCAACACCCTACTAACATCAATGGACAGATCTAAAAGGAAATCAACATGGAAACAATGGCTTTGAAGGACACACTGGATTAGATGGATCTAAAAGATATATTCAGAACATTAAACCCTAAAGAACAGAATACACATTCTCTTCAAGGGCACTTGGAACATTCTCCACAATAGATCATGTGTTGGGCCATGAAACAAGTCTCAACAAATCAAAAAAGATTGAAGTCATACTATGCATCCTTTCCAACCACAATGCTATGAAACTAGGAATCAAACATAAGAAAAAAATCTGGAAAGATCACAAATACATGAGGTTAAATAACATATTGCTAAACAATGAGTGGGTTAACCAAATCAAAGAAGGAAAAATTAAATACATGGGGACAAATGAAAATAAAAACAATGGTCCAAAACCTTTGGGATGCAGCAAAAGCTGTTCTGAGAATGAAGTTTATAACAATACAGGCCTACCCTAGGAAGCAAGAAAAAAAATCAGTTGCCTGACTGGTTCAGTTGGTAAAGCAATGCAACTCTTAATCTTGGAGTTATGAATTCAAGCCTCATATTGGGTGTGGAGCCCACTTAAAACAAAATTAAATAAAAGTTAAAGAAAAGAAGCAAGAAAAATCTCAAATATACAACCTAACCTAAAACCTGAAGGAGCAAGAAAAAGAACAAACAAAACCCAAAACCAGTAGAAATGTTGCCAGGTGAACTGGCAAGACCCCAGACCTTGACCTAGCTCATCCAAAGATTTTGTTGATGGCTCTTGGTTTTGTTACAAGAAAGAATTCAAGGATAGACAACAAGGATGAGTGACACAAGCAGGAAAATTTATTAAAGCAAATGTACACTTTTCAGACTTTTCAGAGAGCGAGAATGAGAGGAAGAAAAAGTGTGTGTGGGTGAGTGAGCTGCTCTGCCCTGAGGTTTGAATTTCTATCTTTTATCAACAGTTGTGAGGAAGGGGGAGGAATATTCACTACTTGCATGGAATTCTTGGAAGCAGTGTTTCAGGCTTTCTCTTCCTTATCTTGGGCCTGTCTGGTTTGATCCAGCTGCTTGTGGCTTTGTTTTGGAGTGCTGCCAGGACAAGTCTCTGACTTTCCCAAGAACTGGCCATGACTTCCTCTTTGTGGCCTCCAGGTATATTGTTAGAACCTAATTGCCTCTAACATTCACGCCTCTAGGACTCTGGGCACTAAAATCTTTTAAGGGAAAATGAGTGACAGTCCATCTTCTGTAACTACTTCATGCTGGCTGGTGATGTTGACCCTGCCTGAGGGCTCCAGAAGTCCTTGCTATCTAAGTTTTAGGAAACCTGAATGGACAGTGCAATTAGAAGTCATGGCTTGATCTAGTGGGTGTTGATAGTCATTTGTTTTGGAGTTTCTTTAGGGGTTGTTGTGGACCACCATCTGGAGATTTACCTGACTGGAGGCTTTCTTTAACTACTGTGGCTGAGCTAATCCATACACAGCATGATGTGTTAGCTCTTATGGAGTCTTTCTGATTTCTGTAAAAATGTAGTCAAGGGCCTCTTGTAGCCAAGTTGTTTGTTGCCTGATTTTATCTACATGGATTCTTACTTCTCAGGAGGATGTAATACAGGTGCAGCAGGTGGTATTAGCTACTATATAGACTGTCTTGTTTAGCATGCAATCAGTTAATAAGGCATTTCTATGGAAACAAAAGAAAAACGTAGGTTAATGGTTGGAGCAAACCTAGTGTCCTAGAGTCCTAAGTGCTGCCAGTGAGAATAATTCCTAAATGTCAGGTTTGAAGCACCCTCAGACTGGGGGCCAAGGGGAGAGAAAACTGATGGATCCTTTTGGTTTGTGGTTCAAATCCCCCTGGCGATCCTTTTGAGTGGCCCAGAGGCAATAGGCACTAAGATTGTTTATACATGAGTTTTGAGGCAATTTCTCTCAAGTTGACCTCAAGTTGTCCAGCTTCAGTTTGTAGGGCTTTGGGAAAAAGGGAAATTTTTGTTCTCAATGACTCCAAGTCAAGATAATAAAAGAAAATTGGAAATCTTTAGTTTGGAGTGTCCTAGCCAGATAGTCAAGGAAACCAGAACAATTCAGGACCCAGCCTGGTTTTATAGGCAAACAATAAACTGTAAGACCATTAGAACTAGAATCCAACATCCACAAACACAATATTTCTCTAGAATCACCATCATTTTCATTAAAGATAGCCAAATCAAGACTGATTTGTTTTTTTTTTAATATTTTTTTAAGAGTTTATTTATTTATTTGACAGATGAAATCACAAGTCGGCAGAGAGAGAGAGAGAGGAGGAAGCAGGCTCCCTGCTGAGCAGAAAGCCCAATGCGGGGCTTGATCCCAGGACCCTGAGATCATGACCTGAGCTGAAGGCAGAGGCTTAACCCACTGAGCCACCCAGGCGCCCCAAGACTGATTTATTTGTAAAACAAGTTCAGTTTTAACAAACCTGGCCCAATTATTTCCATAAGCTTAGCAAGAATGGTGATGGACCATTTAAGTTTTTTAACAATTTTCTTTTCTAGGGAATTTCAGATTGAGCATTTAACAGCCTCTCATTTAAGGCCAGAAGCCAAGCCAAATACTTGCCATCAGACATGACTGCAATAGCTATAGATTTGGAGGAATTCTTCTCGAGGCCCCCCAAATATCCTGGCAAGGAATTTGGCACCTGCCAGGAAGTAACATTTTATACTCAACCTGGTAAGGCTGCTGGGAACTCTGAGTAAGGCATCTGGTCAACATTTCCAAGGGGTTTTATTGGCTCCATCAAACTTTAATTCCTTAAAGCTGTGTGGTCATATCTGTAATATGCATATGCATGCTGCTCTCAAATATGACATTCCAGTCAAAGTCTTGATAATATAATCAATGTTTCCAATGGTCTCCAGTTATAAGAACAGATTCTTATTGAAATTATGTAAACAACTGCAGTTGCCATGAAAGAAAGAATATTTACCAACAGTTTCTGAACTCTGGAGGGTTCTGGTAGAGAGAAAAGTTAAATGTGTCAGTTTGTTTACAAAAGAATATTTTATCATATTTTATCACATCTATCTTCTTAAGGGAAGACGTTTCCTTACACCTGGAAGAGCCAACATAAGAGAGCCAGCAATGTTTTGGGGCACCTGGGTGGCTCAGTGGGTTAAAGCCTCTGCCTTCAGCTCAGGTCATGATCCCAGGGTCCTGGGATCAAGCCCAGCATCAGGCTCTCTGCTCAGCAGGGAGCCTGCTTCCTCCTCTCTCTCTGCCTGCCTCTATGCCTACTTGTGATTTCTGGCTGTCAAATTAATAAATAAATAAAATCTTAAAAAAAAAAAAAGAGAACCAGCAATGTTTTAAACAAGAGTCATAAAAACCATAATCATCTTTCTCAATTCATTCAGTCCCATGTTACTAATTCTTGTTCTTTTTGAATGCAGCTTTTACATTAGTTCCAGAAATTCCTTCCCAGTTTAGTTTTATGATCTTAAAGATATTAGAAATCTGTATTTGTCAAAAGTCCTTTTCATGAATATCCTTGAAGATGAGAAACATTCTGCAGGAGCTTTAGAACAGTAACCATAAATGACAAAAGACTCAAAAGTGGACATGGTTAAAGATCTGGTAAGAGTTCATTATCATACAGGTGACAAGGAAATCTGGTTATTTCTGTGACATAACATTTTAGTAATTAGAATGTGAAGTGATGACTTTATGCCAGAACATATTAAACTTCAGGAATTTCATATGTTTTCTGGAATGGTTATACAATGTACTCTTAAAATACAACCTAAAAAGGTTTATCATCATTTTTTGGACAATGCTTCCTGTATAATTTAACATATCAAGTATACAAACCTAATTAGACAAAGACTTCATTTAGAATTCAAATCTTGGGAAATTTGTTAAAAACCTGAGAAAGTTTTAGAGTGCCTAAACAGGATGACAGATCATTACAAAACTTAATATTTAATTATCTAATTAAACCAAGGTGGCAATAAGAGATTCTACACAAGGTTATACAGTTGTTAACAAAACTTAACTATTTAATACTGAGAAGTTTTAGTTCTCTTAAGTAATCAAAGACCTGATAGACAAAACACAGAAACTTTGGTTTTCTGGGCCAACAAAGAAAAGAAAACCCACATTTATTTACAATTTCTTATCAAGAACAGACCAACAATGCAAGAAAACTTTGTATTTTTAACAGAGAATAAACCACTTTCAATGTTATCCCAGTGCCCTTCTAAAAATTTACCCATTCCAATCTCAGTCTTGATTATAAAATTCTTTCCAAAGTTTTCCCTTTATAAACATTTTACAACTCTCTTTTTCACTCAGATTTTGTCCTAAGCCTTCTCTCTCTTGTTTTAGGAAAAAATTACTTTCTCTTACCTTAACAAAAATGTATCCTCTTCTCTCACCCCTTTCCTACACATCTCCTACTTCCTACTTGCAGAGTTGCTTCCCTTATTTTCAATTACATTTAGAAGAATTTTACTTTTAGAAAATTAGCTTCCAGTGAAAACTAAGTAGTAACTGTGAACTCTGTTATATCAGAATTCTTTAGATCAGAGATTTATGAACATAATTTCATAATTTCTAGAAACCTGGATTTTTTTTTACATAATTCAACTTTAATAAAGCTTAAAACATGTTTCTACCAAATCCAAGTATCCTCAGTTTCTCTGCAATAAGAAGCCCAAATCACGGGCGCCTGGGTGGCTCAGTGGGTTAAAGCCTCTGCCTTTGGCTCAGGTCATGATCCCAGGGTCCTGGAATCGAGCCCTGAATCAGACTCTCTGCTCAGCAGGGAGCCTGCTTCCTCCTTTCTTTCTGCCTGCCTCTCTACCTACTTGTAATCTCTGTCTGTCAAATAAAATAAATAAAATCTTAAAAAAAAGAAGAAGCCCAAATCAGACAAATCTACATTCAATAATCAATGCTTTAGTATTCTATTTGGAAAAGTCTTAGCTATCCAATGAATTTAACCCAATTTATAATTTAACTTAGCAAAACTTGAATGTTTTAGGTTAACAAATATTTTGAAAGCTATTTAAAAGGTTTAGCTACAAACCTTTTTGTCTGTTTAACCTACTTGTTATTAACAATTGCCCATGAAAACTTCTATGAGACAGACAAATTAACCATCAGTTTGAGTTGTCTTTTTGTTGACAAATTGCAACAGAGATAATATGAGCTTATTTGATCTTTAGTAAACCTTGTAAGAATAGAAGTTTTATATGTAATGTTCATAACTCTAAAAACATGTTTATTTTAATTAATTAAACAAGCTTGAATGTAGTGCTTGTATACACTAAAAAGTCAATCAATTTGCTCCCAGTGTCAATTTTACTTGGGACTCCTGTGGGGAAATCCAGAGTGCATGGTTTAAGTCCAGGGGAATCCTTGGGTGCCTTCATGCTGATTTGGGAAGTGCTTCAGTTTGAACTTCATAAGGAGGTAGCCCAATAGCTTGGGGTGCTCTTTGCTCCTCAACAGTGAGGGTAGAGGGAGCAGGAGCCAATGGTGCTAGAGGTACAGAGGATGGTGTAGGAGATGGTCATGCAAGCCATGTCCATGGTAACGTAGAAACAGGAGTAGGGGAGGCAGGGCACAGGGGTTGAGTTGCTGAATGCTGAAGTGCATCCAGCAAGGCTGGAAGCAGATAAGAACCTAGAAGGCAGAGAAAGAGGAATCCTAATGTGCACATATGTGAACTTAGCTAAAGCTTGTCAGGTTGAACGGCTGAACAGATGCATGTTTTCTTTACACAACAAATAGTGAGAATAGGCAGTCCATGCTGGGTCAGAGAAGACAGGGAGCCTCCCTAAAACAAAAGGAGTTTTGACAGGATGAGAATACACTGACAGCAGTCTGCATTCATAGGTACACTAACCACAGAAAATTGGCTCCAATTATCATAGCAATTAACCTGGGATATGAATGAGGGAGAAGCGCCCCTCCCATACCAAAAACTGGGCAATATTCATTCAATTCTCTCAAGATAGGTTGCAGATTTGTTTGTGTCTTCTTTTGTGTGTCAAAGAAACAAGAGACTCAGGAAAAACAGGGGGAGGCTTGTACAATCTTGGCAGTAACCTGTTTACAAGAGAGGCAGAGGAGGGGCACACAGAGAACAGGATAGAACACAGGTGAAGTGGTAGATGAACAGAAGTAGAACTGCCTGAGGCTGTTGATCAGCTGACAGTGGGTTGAGGGGTAGAGGGTAAGGAGAATGGTGTCCTTGGACCTCCTGAAGGGGTATGGACAGATCAGAGTTTTGATATAAGGCCATAAAGACCTGACAATATAGGATATTGGTCCCCCTTTTTTTCCTTCCCCAGAAGAGATCAAGTTGTAATATGGTATTATAGTTAAGACTACCATTCTCTGGTCAGGCTTCCCTGTCCTCTAGTTTACATCAGGGCCAAGCAGTGTTACAAAAGAAGATAAGCATTTTTCTTTTTAAGCTTTCTAGTGGGAGCTGGTCCCAGTGTCTCAAGATACACCTTAGGAGAGAATTTGGGGATGGACATAGATTTTTCTATTGTCTTCAGGGAGAGATGACTACTTTAATGAGAAAAGGAGCAACAAAACATGGGCTCCCATTGTTCCCAAGAGGGGGCTCTGATCACCTGAGAACGTTTATAGAAGCCTGGAGTCTTATTATCCTGAAGAAAGCTGATTTTCTCCCAGGATCTCAATAGGACATTAATTAGGAACTCCTCCAGAGATTTCTGATGGTGAGTGGACTGTGGGCATCCCCAGCCTGCTGTCCATTTGGCCCCTGTCATCACAGCATGGCTAACATGCTATGTGATGAACTGGCCAGCCTTTGTTCTAGGGCCTATGCCTCATCCTGGCACCTAGAGTGACAGGAGTGATGGCCCTCCTGAAGATCCTGATAGGAATGATAAAAGCAATGTTCAATAAGTAGCCCTGAAGTACTGAGGTGGACTCCTCAGAAGTGGACATCATCATGATTTCAAGATCTTGAAATATCTCATTCCCTTTGCTCTGACAGGTCTCTCGACAATTGGTGGCAAACAATGGTTGCCAAGGATAGGGGTTGCCTTAGATTTTATAAGTATTTCTTGTCTGACTCATAGGAACATTTTGATCTCTTCTCTTTGTAACACATCTAGATAGAACTATCCTCTATGTCTCATTTTCCTCTGACTCCCTGAACTGCTTGGGTTGAATGGCATTCAGTTAAATGGTGACTAAGGCAAACCTATAGGGAAAATCTTGTTGCGTGGGTCCCTTGCTAGGATATAAATGGCTTATAGCCTATTTTATGGTGATCCATGCAAACAAAACAGTGAGAGTTACAGGATCTCTGTGATGGGCAGCAGAACATCCTACAGGTCTCTCTGTGCTCTACCATCAGCAAGGGAGAGTCCTGAAGTAGGTATGAGAAGGGCCAGCTGAGGCTCAACATGGGGCACCAGAGTGTCCCATGATCCAGGAGATGTGAAATACATCTTGCAGCTACTCCACAATACAAGGACACAAGTCTCTGCCATTCTCAAGATAATCTTTCAAAGTGAACCTGCTCTTCCTGGTGTCAGCTTTGTGCTGTCCATCTCTGGTGGTTATCTGAGGGAACAAATGTGAATGAGCTGAGAGGAATGAGTATGTAGTTGATAAAAAAAAAATAATAATAAGAGAGGGGTGCCTGGGTGGCTGTCAATTAAGCGTCCAATTCATGATTTCTGCTCAGTTCATGATCTCAGGGTTATGAGCCCCATGTCTGGCTCTGTGCTAGGTATAGAGCCTGCCTGAGATACTCTCCCTCTCCTTTTGTCCCACTTCCTGCTCATGTGTGTGCATTCTCTCTCTAAAAGAATACATAAAATCTTAAAAAAAAAAAAGACAGAAAAGATGAGATAAATAAGTACAGGATGCTTAACACATAATAGAAGGACCAAAAGAAATATTTCTGAAGAGGTAGAGATCATTTGGGCATACAAGGATTAGTACACTAATACCAAGGATTAGTGTAATGAATCTCAGTGTGCTGCATGTGATTGTCACTTCCATGAATGACCATTAACCACTCTCTTATATATCTCAGTTTCTCCCACTGGAAGTCTAAGACAACCAGGGAAGGGGGGTCTCAGAGCACCGGAGGGTCAGTTCTTACATGTGGGTTCATGGATGAGCTAAGGTTTTAATTACCAGTGAGATGGAAAGTCCTATGGGACCTCTGTACCTCCTGAGAAATAATCTTGACACTTCCATAAAACTCTTAGTCACCTAAGAGTGCTTTTTAACTAGGAGGAGCAAGTGTCCCTTTATTCTTCAGAGCTGAAAATCAGTCTATCATAAATGCTATTGGACCATCGAGTTCTCAGGTAGATCAGAAAGAGACAAAGGAGTGACTATGCAACTCTCCAGTAAAAGGTAGGCAAAAGTTGGAGACTCACTGATAAATAAGGTCACTTAACACATCGTTACCTACATGGTTGCCAAAAGATGGTGCTGGGTAAACTGAGGAGACTCCAGGACCCTGAGGCCTCAACCCAGCTCATCCCAAAGATGTCACTGATTATTCTTCGTCTTGTTACAAGAAAGAATTCAAGACAGACACAACGGAGTGGATGAATGACACAAGTGGAAAAGTTTATTAAAGAAAAAGTACACTCTTGAAATGTGAGAGCAGGTAAATTGGATAGAGAGAAAGAGAGGGAGGGAGGGAGGGAGAGAGAGAGAGAGAGATATGTGAGCTCAGAGGTTCAGGTTTCTATCTTTTTCTTTCTCCTTCTCTCTCTCCTGCCCTTCCTTCTTCCTTTCCTACCTTTTCCTTCCCTTCCTTCCCTCCTTTCCTTCCTTTTTTCCTTTCCTTTCCTCCTTCCCCTCTCTTCTGTCCCTTCCTTCTCCCTTTTTCCCCCTGAATGACCCTGAGATAAGACCTGAGCTGATATCAGGAGTTGGATGCTTAACTGACAGAACCACCAAGGTGCTCCCTGGTTTCTATCTTTTATTAACAGTTGTTGACAAGGTGGGGGAATATTCATTACTTGGGGAGGGGGGATGGAGTTTTTGAAAGCAGGGTTTCAGCTTTTTCTTCCTTATTTGGCCTGGGGTTTCTGGCCTATTTTGTCAGCCATCTTGGGTCTATCTGGTTTCAAATACTGCCAGGACAGGCCTCTGACTTTCCCAATAGCTAACCACGACTTCCTATCTACAGGCCACCAGGAATCCTGTTAGAACCTAAGGAACCGTCTCTAATGGAAGGAAGGAAATAATGAAGATTAGAGTAGAAATAAGTGAAATAAAAAACAACACAAAACAATAGAACAGATCAATGAAACCAGGAGCTCGTTCTGTGAAAAGATCAACAAACTTAATAAAACTTTTTCCAGACTCATAAGGGAGAGAGAGGGAGATGGTGATAGAGAGAGAGGTAGAGGGGATTCAAATAAATAAAATCATAAATAAAAGGAGAAATAACCAACACTACAAAAATAAATACAAAAGATTTTATGAGAATATTGTGAAAAACTATACACCAACAAATTGGACAATTTAGAAGAAATGGACAAATTCCTAGAAACATATAAACCTTCTAAAACTGAACCAGGAAGAAATAGAATATTCGAACAGACTGATTACTGGCAATAAAAATAAGTCAGTAATAATAATAATAATAATAATAATAATAAAACTTCCAACAAACAAAAGTCCAGGACCAGATGGCTCTACAGGTGAATTCTACTGAACATTTAAAGAGTTAATACCTATTTTCTGCAACTATTTCAAAAATTAGAAGACAAAGGAAACTTCCAAATTCATTCTATGAGGCCAGTGCTACCCTGATACCAAAACCAGATAAAGACACTACAAAAAAAGAGAACTACAGGCCAATATCTGTGATGAACATAGATGCAAAAATCCTCAACAAAATATCAGCAAACTGAATCTAATAATACATTAAAAAATCATTCGCCAGCATCAAGTGGAATTTATTCCTGGGAAACAAAAGTGGTTTAATATTCACAAACCAGGGACACCTGGGTGGCTCAGTGGGCTAAGCCTCTGCCTTTGGCTCAGGTCATGATCTCAGGGTCCTGGGATCAAGCCCCCACATTGGGCTTTCTGCTCAGCTGGAAGCCTCTTTCCCTCTCTCTGTCTGCCTCTCTGCCCACTTGTAATCTTTCTCTCTGTGTCAAATATATAAATAAAAATCTTTAAAAAATATTCACAAATCAATGTGATACATCATATCAACAAGAGAAAGGATAAAAACCATATGATCATTTCAATAGATGCAGAAAAAGCAGTTGACAAAGTACGTCTGTTCCTCCTCAAGAAGTAGGTTTAGTGGGAGTTTACCTTAACATAATAGAGGCTGTAATGAAAAACCTACAGCTAACATCATACTCAGTGGTGAAAAATTGAGTTTCCCCTAAGGTCAGGAATAAGACAAGAACGTCCATTCTCCCTACTTTTAGTCAGCATAGTACTGGAAGTCCTAGCCATGGCAATCACACAAGAAAGAGAAATAAAAGACATCTAAATTGGTAAGGAAGAAGTAAAATTGTCACTATTTGCAGATGACATGACGCTATATAGACAACCCTAAAGACTCCACCAAAAAGCTACTAGAACTGATAAATGAATTCAGTAAGTTTGCAGGATTCGAAATCAATATAAAGAAATTCATTACATTTCTATATACGAATAATGAAGTAGCATAAAGAGAAATTATTATGGATTGGGAGAACAAATATTGTTGTTTTTTTAATTTTTTAATTTATTTTTTATTTATTTGTTTATTTACAGCATAACAGTGTTCATTGTTTTGGCATCACACCCAGTGCTCCATGCAGTATGTGCCCTCCCTATTACCCACCACCTGGTTCCTCAACCTCCCACCCCCCCCCACCCTTTCAAAACCCTCTGGTTGTTTTTCAGAGTCCATAGTCTCTCATGGTTCATCTCCCCTTCCAGTTTCCCTCAACTCCCTCTCCTCTCCATCTCCCCATGTCCTCCATGTTATTTGTTATGCTCCACAAATAAGTGAGACCATACGATACTTGACTCTCTCTGCTTGACTTATTTCACTCAGCATAATTTCTTCCAGTCCCGTCCATGTTGCTACAAAAGTTGGGTATTCATCCTTTCTGATGGAGGCATAATACTCCATTGTGTATATGTACCACATCTTCCTTATCCATTCATCCATTGAGGGCATCTTGGTTCTTTCCACAGTTTGGCGACCATAGCCATTGCTGCAATAAACATTGGGGTACAGATGGCCCTTCTTTTCACTACATCTCTATCTTTGGGGTAAATACCCAGCAGTGCAATTGCAGGGTCATAGGGAAGCTCTATTCTTAATTTCTTGAGGAATCTCCACACTGTTCTCCAAAGTGGCTGCACTAACTTGCATTCCCACCAACAGTGTAAGAGGGTTCCCCTTTCTCCACATCCTCTCCAACACACGTTGTTTCCTGTCTTGCTAATTTTGGCCATTCTAACTGGTGTCAGGTGGTATCTCAATGTGGTTTTAATTTGAATCTCCCTGATAGCTAGTGATGATGAACATTTTTTCATGTGTCTGATAGCCATTTGTATGTCTTCGTTGGAGAAGTGTCTGTTCATATCTTCTGCCCATTTTTTGATATGATTATCTGTTTTGTGTGTGTTGAGTTTGAGAAGTTCTTTATAGATCCTGGATATCAACCTTTTGTCTGTACTGTCATTTGCAAATATCTTCTCCCATTCCGTGGGTTACCTCTTTGTTTTGTTGACTGTTTCCTTTGCTGTGCAGAAGCTTTTGATCTTGATGAAGTCCCAAAAGTTCATTTTTGCTTTTGTTTCCTTGGCCTTTGGAGACATATCTTGAAAGAAGTTGCTGTGGCTGATATCGAAGAGGTTACTGCCTATGTTCTCCTCTAGGATTCTGATAGATTCCTGTCTCACGTTGAGGTCTTTTATCCATTTCGAGTTTATCTTTGTGTATGGTGTAAGAGAATGGTCGAGTTTCATTCTTCTACATATCGCTGTCCAGTTTTCCCAGCACCATTTATTGAAGAGACTTTTTTCCATTGTATATTTTTTCCTGTTTTGTCAAAGATTATTTCACCATAGAGTTGAGGGTCCATATCTGGGATCTCCACTCTATTCCACTGGTCTATGTGTCTGTTTTTATGCCAGTACCACGCTGTCTTGGTGATCACAGCTTTGTAGTAAAGCTTGAAATCGGGTAACGTGATGCCGCCAGTTTTGTTTTGTTTTTCAACATTTCCTTAGCAATTCGGGGTCTCTTCTGATTCCATACAAATTTTAGGATTATTTGCTCCAGCTCTTTGAAAAATATCGGTGGAATTTTGATCGGAATGGCATTAAAAGTATAGATTGCTGGGGAACCCTCCTCCACTGTTGGTGGGAATGCAAGCTGGTGCAACCACTCTGGAAAACAGCATGGAGGTTCCTCAAAATGTTGAAAATAGAACTACCCTATGACCCAGCAATTGCACTACTGGGTATTTACCCTAAAGATACAAACATAGTGATCCGAAGGGGCACGTGTACCCGAATGTTTATAGCAGCAATGTCTACAATAGCCAGACTATGGAAAGAACCTAGATGTCCATCAACAGATGAATGGATCAAGAAGATGTGGTATATATACACAATGGAATACTATGCAGCCATCAAAAGAAATGAAATCTTGCCATTTGCGACGATGTGGATGGAACTAGAGCGTATCATGCTTAGTGAAATAAGTCAATCAGAGAAAGACAACTATCATATGATTTCCCTGATATGAGGACATGGAGAAGCAACATGGGGGGTAGGGGGATAGGAGAAGAATAAATGAAACAAGATGGGATTGGGAGGGAGACAAACCATAAATGACTCTTAATCTCACAAAACAAACTGGGGGTTCCTGGGGGGAGGTGGGATTGGGAGAGGGGGAGCGGGCTATGGACATTGGGGAGGGGAGGCGAACCATAAGAGACTATGGACTCTGAAAAACAACCTGAGGGTTTTGAAGGGTCAGGGGTGGGAGGTTGGGGCAACCTGAGGGTTTTGAAGGGTCAAGGGTGGGAGGTTGGGGGAACAGGTGGTGGGTAATGGGGAGGGCACGTTTTGCATGGAGCACTGGGTGTTGTGCAAAAAGAATGAATACTGTTACGCTGAAAAAATAAATAAAATGGAAAAAAAATCTTAAAAAAAAAAGTATAGATTGCTCTAGGCAGTATAGACATTTTAACAATGTTTATTCTTCCAATCCAAGAGCATGGAACAGTCTTCCATCTTTTTGTGTCTTCTTCAATTTCTTTCATGAGTGTTCTGTAGTTCCTCGAGTACAGGTCCTTTACCTCTTTGGTTAGGTTTATTCCCAGGTATCTTATGGTTCTTGGTGCTATAGTAAATGGAATTGATTCTCTAATTTCCCTTTCTGTATTTTCATTGTTAGTGTGTAAGAAAGCCACTGATTTCTGTACATTGACTTTGTATCCTGCCACGTTACTGAATTGCTGTATGAGTTCTAGTAGTTTGGGGGTGGAGTCTTTGGGGTTTTCCATATAAAGAATCATGTCATCTGCGAAGAGAGAGAGTTTGACTTCTTCCTTGCCAATTTGGATACCTTTTTTTTTCTCTTTGTTGTCTGATTGCCGTTGCTAGAACTTCTAATACTATGTTGAACAAGAGTGGTGAGAGTGGGCATCCTTGTCGTGTTCCTGATCTCAACGGGAAGGCTGCAAGCTTTTTCCCATTGAAGATGATATTTGCTGTGGGTCTTTCATAGATAGATTTTATGAAGGAGAACAAATATTGTTAAAATATCTATACTACCCAAAGCACTCTAACACATTTAAAGCAATCTATCAAAATACCAATAGCATTTTTTTCACATAATTACAACACATAATACTAAAATTTGTATGGAACCACAAAAGATCCCAAACAGCCAAAGCAGTCTTAGAATAAAACTGGAGATATCACAATCCAAGATTTCAGGTTGTACTACAAAGCTACAGTAATCAAAACAGTACAGTCCTAGCACAAAAAACAGATACATAAATCACTGGGACAGAATAGAGAGCACAGAATTATATGGTGATTATATGGTGAATTGATCTACAAAGGAGGCAAGAATAGGCAATGGAAAAGAGACAATCTCTTCAAGAAATGGTGTTGGGAAAAGTGGACAGTTAAATGCAAAAGAATGAAACTGAACCACTTTCTCACAACACACACAAAGATAAAGTAAAAATGAATTAAGAGCAAAATGTGGGACCAAAATTATCAAATTCCTAGAAGAGAGCAGTCAGTAATTTCTGACATCCTAAGTAGCAATATTTTTCTATGTCTCCTGAGATAAGGAAAACAAAAGCAAAAATAAACCACTGGACCTACATAAAAATTGAAAGCTGTTGCACAGAAAAGGAAAAAAAAATCAAGAAAACAAAAAAGACAACCTACTGAATGGAAGAAGAGATTTGCAAATGATATATCAGACAAGGTGTCAGTATCCAAAAATATATAAAGAACTTCAACAATTCAACACCCAATAAACTAAATTATCCAATTTAAAAATGGGCAGAAGATATGAACAGACATATCTCCAAAGAAGACATCTAGATGGCCAACAGACCCATGAAAAGATATTCATTATCACTTACCATCAGGGAAATGCAAATTAAAACCACAATGAGATATTACTTCACACCTGTCAGAATGGCTAAATCTACAGCACAAGAAACAAAAGGTGTTGGTGAGGATGTGGGGAAAAAGGAATCCTCATGCACTGTTGGTGGGAGGGCAAACTGGTACAAAACAGTATAGGGGTTCCTCAAAAAATTAAAAATAGAATCACCATATGAGCCAGTAATTTCACTACTAGATATTTACTGAAACAATACAAAAACACTAATGCAGAAAGATATATGCACCTCTATGTAGTATAGCCAAGACACTGAAGCAACCCAACTGTTCATCAAGAGATGAGTGTATAAAGAGGTGGTACATATACTATGGATTATTACTCAGCCATAGAAAATGAAATCTTGCCATTTACAACATCACTGATCACTCTAGAAGTTATAATACTAAGTAAAATAAGTCAGAGAAAGAAGTACTGTATGGTTTCATTCATATGTGGAATTTAAGAAATAAAACAAATTAATAAGGAAAAAAAGAGACAAACTTAGAAACATGATCTTAAATATAGAGAACAAACTGGTGATTACCAGAAGGGAGGTGGGTATAAGAAAGAGGTGAAGGGGATTAAGAGTACATTCATCATGATGAGCACTGAGTAATGTATAGAACTGTTGAAGCACTATTGTACACCTGAAACTAAATATGACACTGTGTGCTAATTACACTGGAATTAAAACAAATCCATAAAATTTGGAGGAGTAGAAATGTAGACCTTTATAATGTTTTCAAAGTTAGGGTTGTCATCAACTTAAAATCAATTTATTAATAAAGATGTTTTATGTAAGCCTCATGGTACCCACAAAGCAAAATTCTATGGTATATACAGAAAACATAATGGGAAAGGAATCTAAGCATGCCAGTAGAGAAATAAATCATGAATTAATTGGGGGAAAAAAAAAGAAAAAGAAAATTGTCCCAAACCTCTGGGAGGTAGCAAAAGCTGTTCTAAGAGGGGGAATTTCTAGCAATACAGGCTTACCTCAAGAAGCAGAAAAATCTCAAATAAGCACCTTACCTTGCATCTAAAGGAGCTAGAAAAAGAATAATAAACAAAACCTAAAACAAGCAGAAGGAAATAAATAATAAAGATTAGAATAGAAATAAATAGGAGTGAGGCAAGATGGCAGAGGAGTAGGAGACCTAAATATCATTGGGTCCCAGGAGTTCAGCTAGTTAGTTATCAAAGCACCCTGAACACCTACAAACTCAATAGGAGATCTAAGAGAAGAAAAGCAGTCATTCTATGAACAGAAAAGCAAATGACTTCTGGAAGGTAGGACATGCAGAGAAGTGAATCCGAGGTGATATACAGGAAAAAAGACTGCAGCGGGGAGGTCCCGGCTCCCAGCAAGCAGTAGAGCAGTGAAGCACAAAATCAGAGCTTTTAGAAGTCTGCTCCACTGAGGGACATTGCTTCAGAGGCTAAGTAGGGGTGGAATCTTTGCTAGGTTAGTGTCGTCTCAGGACCCTCAGGGTCACAGAAAGACCTGGGGTGCCTGCGTGTGGCAGAGCTCCCAGGTATTGGACTGGGGAAGCCAGCTGCGGAGATGGGGCCAAGGAGGGGGCTCTAAGCTTGGGGTTACCTTAAATCATGATCTTAGGCACAGCTGGGCCACTGTTCTTGAGACGGGACCCACAAGTGGAAGATCTAGGTAGACAGTTTCTCCTAACAGATCAAAATAAACCCTAAATCTAGCACATGGCTTTGTTCTAGT
This sequence comes from Meles meles, assembly GCF_922984935.1. NCBI lineage: Eukaryota > Metazoa > Chordata > Mammalia > Carnivora > Mustelidae > Meles > Meles meles. The sequence goes on from NC_060072.1 coordinate 65,128,005, forward strand.
CTCCAGCCTGACCATCTTCTTTCCTCTTTTTTTTTCTTTTCTTTTTTCAACCAATTTCTTATTAATTCCTTTTCTGGAATCTTCTTTAATTTTCATCTTCACAGTCATCTTCCATCCCTTCTCCATGTTTACCCTATATCTGTATATATAATACATATATAGTAACATGAAGGGATGGAAGATTATCTATATCTTTAAAATTTTGGGAGACAGTTTCTTCTAAAGGACCAAAATACACCCAAAATCAAGTGTGGTGCTCTATTCTATTCACCAGTCTAATATAGATAGAGACAGAGATAGAGATAGAGATATAATTTTTCCTCATTTCTTCACCCCAGTTTTGGGTCTCCTCCAATTTGGCTAGTTTATCTTGTTCTGGGGTCATTGCACCGTTTTAGTATTTTGTTCTCTCAGTCATCTATTCTTATCTTGATAAAATGACAAGGCAGAAAAAGTCACAACAAAACAAAACAAAACAAAAAAACAAGAGGCAGTACTGATGGCTAGGGACATAATCAGTATGGACATTAGCAATATGTCAGAACTAGAGTTCAGAAAGATGATTTTCAAGGTGCTACCTGGGCTCAAAAAAGCCACAAGTGGAAGACACTAGAGAATCCCTTTCTGGAGAATAAAAAGAACTAAAATCTAACCAAATTGAAATAAAAAAAGCTATTAATGAAGTGCAATAAAATATGGAGGCTCTTACTGATAGATCAATGAGGCAGAAGAGAGAATTAGTAATATAGAAGACCAAATGACAGAGAATAGAAAGCTGAGAAAAAGAGAGATGAAACAACTACTGGACCATGAGAGGATAATTCAAGAGATAGGTGATACCATAAGACAAAACAATATTAGAATAACTGGGATCCCAGAAGAAGAAGAAAGAGAGACAGAGGCAGAAGGCATATTGGAGCAAATTATTGCAGAGAATTTCCCTAAGTGGTGAAGGGAACAAGCCTCAAAATCCAGGAGGCACAGAGAATCCCCCTCAAAAATCAATAAAAATAGGTCCACACCCTGTTGTCTAATACAAAACTTCCAAGTCTCAGTGACAAAGAGAAAGTCCTGAAAGCAGCTTGGGACAAGAGGTCTGTAACATGCAACATTAGAAATAATAGATTGACAGCAGACCTACCTACAGAGACCTGGCAGGCCAGAATGGACTGGCATGATATGTGCAGAGCACTAAACGATTAAAATATGAAGCCAAGAATACTATATCCAGCTAGGCTGTCATTGAAAATAGAAGGAGAGACAAAAAGCTTCCAGTACAAAAAAATTTAAAAGAATTTTCAAACACCAAATCAGCCCTACAGAAAATATTGAAAGGGGTCCTCTAAGCAGAGAGAGCCTAAAAGTAACAAACCAGAAGGGAACAGAGATAATATACAGTGACAGTCACCTAACAGGCAATATAATGGCACAAAACTCATATCTTTCAATAGTTACCCTGAATGTGAATGCACTAAATGCCCCAATCAAAACACACAGGGTATCAGAATGGATTAAAAAAAAAAAAAAAGACCCATCGATATGCTGTCTACAAGAAACTCATTTTAGATCCGAAGACACCTCCAGATTTAAAGTGAGGGAGTGGAAAACAATTTACCATGCTAATGGACATCAAAAGAAAGCAGGGCTGGCAATCCTTATATCAGACAAATTAGATTTTAAGTCAAAGACTACAATAAGAGATGAGGAAGGACACTATCATACTTAAAGGGTCTGTTCAACAAGAAGATCTAACAATTTTAAATATCTATAACCCAACAGGGGATCAGCCAATTATATAAACCAATTAATAACAAATCAAAGAAACACATCAACAATAATACAATAATATAGTAGGGGACTTTAACATCCCCCTCACTGAAATGAACAGATCATCTAAGCAAAATATCAACAAGGAAATAAAAGGCCTTAAATGACACACTGGACCAGATGGACATCACAGATATATTCAGAACATTTCATCCCAAAGCAACAGAATACACATTCTTCTCTAGTGCACATGGAACACTTCTCCAGAATAGATCACATCCTGGGTCACAAATCAGGTCTCAACCAGTACCCTAAGATTGATATCATTCCCTGCATATTTTCAGACCACAATGCTCTGAAACTAGAACTCAATCACAAGAGGAAAGTTGGAAAGAACTCAAATACGTAGGGGCTAAGGAGCATCCTACTAAAGAATGAATGGGTCAACCAGGAAATTAAAGAAGCATTTAAAAAATTCATGGAAACAAATAAAAAGGAAAACACAACTGTCCAAAATCTTTAGGACACAGCAAATGCAGTCCTGAGAGGAAAGTGTATAGCAATACAAGATTTTCTCAGGAAACAAGAAAGGTCTCATGTACACAATCTAACCCTACACTTAAAGGAGCTGGAGAAAGAACAACAAAGAAAGCCTAAACCCAGCAGGAGAAGAGAAATAAAAAAGATCAGAGCAGAAATCAATGAAATAGAAACCAAAAAAAAAAAAAAAAGAAAAGAAAAAAATCAATGAAACTAGGAGTTGGTTCTTTGAAAGAATCAATAAGATTGATAAACTCCTGGCCAGACTTATCAAAAAGAAAAGAGAAAGGACCCAAATAGATAAAATCATGAATGAAAGAGGAGAGATCACAACCAACACCAAAGAAATAAAACAATAGTAAGAACATATTATGAGCAACTATACACCTGCAAATTTGACTATCTGGAAGAAATGGATGCATTCCTAGAGACATATAAATTACCAAAACTGAACCAGAATGAAATAGAAAACCTGAACAGACCCATAACCAGTAAGGAGATAAAAGCAGTCATCAAAAATTTCCAAAAAAACAGGAGCCCAGCCAGATGGCTTCCCAGGGGAATTCTCCCAAACATTTAAAGAAGAATTAATACCTATTCTCCTGAAACTGTTCCAAAAAAATAGAAATGGAAGGAAAATTTCCAAACTCATTTTATGAGGCCAGCATCACCTTGATCCCAAAACCAGAAAAGACCCCATCACAAAAGAGAATTACAGACCAATATCCTTGATGAACACAGATGTGAAAATTCTCACCAAAATACTAGCCAATAGGATCCAACAGTACATTAAAAGGATTATTCACCACGACCAACTGGGATTTATTCCAAGGCTGCAAGTTTGGCTCAACATCTGCAAATCAATCAATGTAATATAATACATTAATAAAAGAAAGAACAAGAACCATATGATACTCTCAATAGATGCTGAAAAAGCATTTGACAAAGTACAGCATCCTTTCTTGATCAAAACTCTTCATAGTGTAGGGATAGAGGGCACATACCTCAAAATCATAAAATTCATCCATGAGAAACCTACAGCAAATATCATTTTCAATGGGGAAAAACTGAGAACTCTTCCCATATGGCCAGGAACATGGCAGGAATGTCCACTATCACTACTGCTATTCAACATAGTACTAGAAATCCTAGCCTCAGTAATCAGGTGACAAAAAGAAATTAAAGGCATCCAAATCAACAAAAAAGTCAAACTCTCACTCTTTGCAGATGATATGATACTTTATGTGGAAAACCCAAAAGACTCCACTCCAAAAACTGCCAGAACATGTACAGGAATTCAGTAAAATGTCAGGATATAAAATCAGTGCACAGAAATCAGTTGCATTTCTATACACCAACAACAAGACAGAAGAAAGAGAAATTAAGAGTTGATAACATTTACAGTTGCACCCAAAACCACAAGATACTTAGGAATAAACCTAGCCAAAAAGGCAAAAAATATGTACTCAGAAAACTATAAAGTACTCATGAAAGGAATTGAGGAAGACGTAAAGAAATGGAAAAGCATTCAATGCTCATGGTTTGGAAGAACAAATATTGTGAAAATGTCTATGCTACCTAAAACAATCTATGCATTTAATGCAATCTCTATAAAAATACCATCAATTTTTTTTCAAAGAAATGGAACAAATAATCCTAAAATTTATATGGAACCAGAACAGATGCCAAATAGCCACAGGAATGTTGAAAAACTAAGCCAAAGTTAGTGGCATTACAATTCCAGACTTCAAGTTCTAATACAAAGCTGTAATCATCAAGATGTAGGGTACTGAAAAAAAACCAGACACATAGGTCAATGGAACAGAATAGAGAGGCCAGAAATAGACCCTCAACTCTATGATCAACTAATCTTCAACAAAGCAGGAAAGAATGTCCAATGGAAAAAAGACAGCCTCTTCAACAAATGGTGTTGGGAAAATTGGACAGCTACATGCAGAAGAATGAAACTGGACCATTTTCTTACACTACACACATAAACAGACTCAAAATGGATGAAACACCTCAATGTGAGACAGGAATCCATCAAAATCCTTGAGAACACTGGCAGCAACCTCTTCGACCTCAGCTGCAGCAATTTCTTCCTAGAAACATCACCAAGGGCAAAGGAAGCGAGTGCAAAAATGAACTATTGGGACTTAAGATCAAAAGCTTTTGTGCATCAAAATAAACAGTCAACAAAACCAAAAGACAACTGGCAGAATGGGAGAAGATATTCACAAATGACATATCAGATAAGGGGCTAGTATCCAAAATCTATAAAGAACTCATCACACTCAACATCCAAAGAACAAATAATCCAATCAAGAAATGGACAGAAGGGCGCCTGGGCGGCTCAGTGGGTTAAGCTGCTGTCTTTGGCTCAGGTCATGATCTCAGGGTCCTGGGATCGAGTCCCGCATCGGGCTCTCTGCTCAATGAAGAGCCCTTCCTCTCTCTCTGCCTGCCTCTCTCGTGATTTCTCTCTGTCAAATAAATAAATAAAATCTTAAGAAAAAAAAAAAAAGAAATGGACAGAAGACATGAACAGACATTTTGGCAAAGAAGATATCCAGATAGCCAACAGACACATGAAAAAATGCTCAACATCACTTGGCATCAGAATGGCTAAAATCAACAATTCAGGAAATGACAGATGCTGGCAAGGATGTGGAGAAAGGTGAACCCTCCTACACTGTTGGTGGGAATGCAAGCTGGTGCAGCCACTCTGGAAGACAGCATGGAGGTTCCTCAAAAAGTTGAAAATAGAGCTACCCTATGACCCAGCAATCGTACTACTGGGTATTTACCCTAAAGATACAAATGTAGTGATCTGAAGGGGCATGTGCACCTGAATGTTTATAGCAGCAATGTCAACAATAGTCAAGGTATAGAAAGAATGTAGGGGTCCATCAACTGAGGAATGGATAAAGAAGATGTGGTGTATACACACACACACACACACACACACACACACACACACACACACAAAATGGAATACTATGCAGCCATCAAAAGAAATGAAATCTTGCCATTTGCAATGATGTGGATGGAAATAGAGGGTATTATGCTTAGTGAAATAAGTCAAGCAGAGAAAGACAATTATCATATGATCTCCCTGATATGAGGAATTTGAGAGGCAGAGTGGGGGGGTTTGAGGGGTTGGAAAGGAAAAAAATGAAACAAGATGGAATCGGGAGGGAGACAAACCATAAGAGACTCTTAATCTCACAAAACAAACCGAGGGTTGCTCAGGGGAGGAGGGTATGGAAAGGGTGGTTGGTTATGGACACCAGGTAGGTTATGTGCTATGGTGAGTGCTGTGAAGTGTGTAAGCCTGATGATTCACAGACCTGTACCCCTGGGGCAAATAATACATTATATGTTAATAAAAATAATTTTAAAAAAAGAATCACCACATGATCCATTCATTTCTCTACTAGGAATTCACCCAAAGAATACAAAAACACTAATGTGATTAGTTTATTGCAACCTTATTTAGAATATCCAAGATATGGAAACAACCCAGTGTCCATCACTACATCAATGGATAATGAAGAGGTGTATACACACACACACACACACACGCCCCACACACTAAAATGTTACTCAGCCATAAAAATGAAATCTTGCCATTTGCAACAAGTATAATGCTAAGCAATATAAGTCAGATGAAGACAAATACCGTATGATTCACTCAAATGTGGAATTTAAGAAACAAAACAGACTTAAAATCAGAGAACAAACTGGTGGTTCCCAGAGGGGAGATGGGTTGGGGGGATGGGTAAATAGGTGAATGAGATTAAGCATACACTTTTCATGGTGAGTGCTGTATGTATGTAATACATAAATGTAATACATAAAGTTGTTGAATCATTGTTTTATACACCTGAAACAAATATAACACTGTACATTAATTGTACTGCAATTTTGCAAAGCCATCTGTCCACTTTTGTGTGACTACTTGTCTAATCAGAGAAAGAAATCACTTTATTTTCTGGTCCTACTCATTAGCTCCAAGTATCCTCTCCATTTGCATCTTCTATTCCCTCTCCAAAATCCATTGCCTCTCTTTCTTTGCATCATTGACTCCTTTCCCCAAGATTAATTGAAGATAATCACTGAAAATTATGGAACTCCATATTTGATGTTGGTCCTGCTTAACCATTTTCCCAATCCTGTTCAAAATTCACCTTAGACATGTGGCCAGTCTCCTGTAACATCACTCTGATCCCAACACCTTAAAATCATGCAGTGAAATGTACAAAACAGTCACAATATCTGACTGAAACACAGAGCCAGCTTTGTTTTTGTTCTTTGTTTTTATCTTTCTTCTGAGCATTGTACACAGATTTTGAAAATATGCTAGAAATTTTTACACATATTTTAGGGACATTTGGTATAAATATGGTGGTAGTTTAATTATAAATCTTCCAATGACTTCTTCTGAAAACCATAGGAAAAAAAAACATTTTTAAAGGCACAAACTCAATGTTCATGAAGCTAGGAAATGGAAAATTCATGAATTCTAAGTTGAATGGAAGTGTTTTTAAAAGCAATGGAGATCAGCAGAATTCAGAAATCTAGGTAGAAGGCAGAAATGAGAGTAATAGATCACAGAGGGATGTAGCAGCAACAGTCCCCAGAAATCATCAATAGGAATTTTCCAGATCGGTAGCATCTTTCTCAGACCTGGTGTGGACCGGACTCAGTCTGAGTGGGTTTCAAGTGCTGGCAAAGAGACAGAGAAAGGTGGTACCCAGGGGTATCCAGAGTAGTAAATATCAAAAGCAGCAACCAAAATACATCTCTAAAAATGAATGGATCATTTTCTTAGGTAAGCATATCATTGGATGAAGCAATGAAAGGAGTGTAAGATAGACTGTAGATAGGATATGAACCAGATGAAGTAGAGAGAGGAATACACAGAGGCCCCATCTTTTAAGGAAAAAAAAAGAAAAAAAGGCAGAAAAATATTTGAAGTAGTAATGACTGAAAACATTCCATTTGATTAAAACATTTATTTACAAAACCAAGCAACTCAACAAACTCTAGGTAGAATAAATTTAAATAGGCCCACACCTGCACATATCATATTCAAACTGCCAAAAGACAGTAAGATATTTTTGGACATAGAAAGAGAAAAACCACAATTCACCACAAAGGATCCCCATAAGATTAACACCTGACTTCACCAGAAACAATGAAGGCTAGAAGGCAGTGGGATGACATATTCAAAGTGTTTTTTTTTTTTCTTTCAATTTTTTAATTTAAATCCTAGTTAGTTAACATATGGCATATTATTTTCAGAAGTAGAAATTTAGTGATTTATCACTTACATATAACACCCAGGGCTCATCCCAACAGTGTCCTCCTTAGTGTCTGTCACCCAATTACCCCATCCCCCAACTACTTCCCCTCCAGCAACCCTCATTTTGTTCTCCATAATGAAGAGTTGCTTATGGTTTGCCTCCCTCTGTTTTTATCTTATTTTTCCTTCCCTTCCCTTATGTTCATCTGTTTTGTTTCTTAAATAACACACATGAATGCAATCATACTGTCTTTGTCTTTCTCTCACTGACTTTCTTTGCTTAGCGTAATACACTCTAGTTCTATCCATGTTATTGCAAATGGCAAGATTTCATTCCTTTTGATGGCTGAGTAATATTCCATTGCATACACACTGCATCTTCTTTACCCATTCATCAATCGATGGATATTTGGACACTTTCCATAGTTTGGCTATGGTTGATAATGCTGTTATAAACATCAGGGTGTGTGTACCCCTTTGAATCTGTTTATTTTTATTTTTTTTATTTTTTTAAAGATTTTATTTTATTTATTTGACAGAGATCACAAGTAGGGAGAGAGGCAGGCAGAGAGAGAGAGAGGAGGAAGCAGGCTCCCTGCCAAGCAGAGAGCCCGATGCGGGGCTCGATCCCAGGACCCTGGGATCATGACCTGAGGGAAAGGCAGAGACTTTAACCCACTGAGCCACCCAGGCGCCCCTGAATCTGTATTTTTGTATCCTTTGTGTAAACACCTAGTAGTGCAATTGCTGGATCATAGGGTAGTTCTATTTTTCACTTTTTAAGGAACCTCCATATAGTGGCTGCATCAGTTTGCATTCTCACCTAGAGTGCAAAAGGATTCCCTGTCTTCCATATCTTCACCAATATTTGTTTCTTGGGCTGTTAATTTTAGCCATTCTGACAGGTGTCAGGTGGTATCTCCTTGTGGTTTTGATTTGTATTTCTCTGGTGATGAGTGATCTTTCCATGTGTCTGTAAGCCATCTGGAGGTCTTCTTGGAAAATTGTTTATTCAGGTCTCTGGCCATTTCTTAATGGATAATTATTTTTTCTTGTTTGTTTTTGGTTGTTGAGTTTGATAAGTTCTTTATACATTTTGGATACTAACCCTTTATCAGCCTGTCATTTGCAAATATCTTCTTTCATCCCATAGGTTGCCTTTTAGTTTTGTTGATTGCTTTCTTCGCTGTGCAGAAGTTTTTATCTTGATGAAGTCCTGGTTTTCATTTTTGTTTTTGTTTTCTTTGCCTTTGGAGATGTATCTAGTGTGAAGTTGCTCTAGCCAAGGTACAAGAGGTTTCTGCCTGTGTTCCCCCCTAGGATCTTGATGATTTCTTTTCTCACATTTAGGTCTTTCATCCATTTTGAATTTATATTTATCTATGGGATAAGAAACTGGTCCAGTTTCATTCTTCTGCATGTTGCTGTCCAATCAGGGATACTGCTTCTCCTTGTGTGACCCAGGGGATCCTCAGACCACACAACGCACTCTTAGGTCACCACCTTGCTTTCCCACTGGAGCACCACTAGGCCTACCAGACACAACCACGGTGATGGCCGGGACTTCCAAAACTTCAGATTCTGTGCTCCAATGTTTATAAAAATATGTGGTATTCAGGCTCACTACTTTTCCTGGGCCATGGTTTGGGGAAGAGTTTTTCTTGTGCAGTTCCCTGCATGCAGTTTCTCTCTCTCTCTCTCTCTCTCTCTCTCTGTGTGTGTGTATCTGTCTCTGTCTCTCTCCTCTCTGTGATCAGGGCTCCCTCCCCATTGAAGCATCCACAGCTCTACTTTCCCCAAAATCTACTCTTTGCAGCTCCTACGTTCCATGATGTGGTAGTTTCTCTATGCCTAGTTATGCATTTTTGCTCTCTCAGTCCTCATATTGATTTCTTGGGTGTTCAAAACGATTTGATATTTACCTAGCTATGTTCAAGGGATGAGGCAAGGATGAGGTCTCCCTATTCCACCACCATCTTACTTCCTCCTCCCTTAAAGAGCTAAAAGTAAAAAAGTCAACTAAAATTTATACATCCAGCAAAACTATCCAAAATGAAGGGAAATAGATACACAGGTTTAAAAAAAAAGGGGGGGGTTGTTGTTAGCAGGTATGCCCCATAGTAAGTTCTAAAAGAAGTTTTTCCTGCTGAAAAGAAAGGACACTGGACAGTACCTTACATCCTCATGAAGAAATAAGGAGCACAAGTAAAGGTAATTACATAGTGGGTTAGTTTCCTATGGCTACTGTAAAAAAATTACCAAAACCTTAATGGCTTAAAACAATGCAAATTTATTATTTCATGATTTTCAACTTTAGAAGTCCAACACAGGTCTCACTGGCTTAAAATCAAGTTGTCAGCTGGTCTGCATTCTCTTCTAGTAATCTCTAGGGGAAAATCCACCAAATTCCCCTTTCTAACATCTACTTGCATTCCTTGAATCATGGACCCCTTCCTACATCTTTAAAATCAAAATTGGTGGGTTGAGACTTTCTCCAACCCTGTCACTCTGACCTCTTCTTCTACTTCCTTCTCTCATTTTTTTTTAAAAGATTTTAATTTATTTATTTGACAGACAGAGATCACAAGTAGGCATAGGCAGGCAGAGAGAGAGAGAGGAAGGGAAGCAGACTCCCTGCTGAGCAGACAGCCTGACGCTGGGCTCAATCCCAGGACCCTGGGATCATGACCTGAGCCGAAGGCAGAGGCTTTAACCCACTGAGCCACCCAGGCACCCCTCCTTCTCTCATTTTTAAAAACACTGTGCTTGCATCGTATCCATCTTACTAATCCAAGATAACCTTCCCTTTCTTAAAGTCAGCTGATAAGCAGCATTAAGTCATTCTGGAAGCTTAATTACCCTTTGCCATGTAACTTAACATAATCATAAGTTTCATAGATTATGACAACAACATCATGAATTTTGACTGATACAAAAAATTCAATTTGAAGAATATACCCTGATTTATTTATCCATTTGCTTTTTGAGGGTCATTCAATTTTTTCTATTATAAACAGTGCTGTTATGAACATACATATATGTGGCTTCTGGAGTATGCAAGAGTTTCCCTTGAGTAGAAGTGAAATTTCTCAGTTTTAAAGGAATAAATGTTTAATTTTGCAAGTTACTGCTAGACTGTTTTCCAGTAGTTACACCAATTTATTCTCTTGCCAGGAATATAGCTCTTGATCACATTTCTTCTAACAATAAATACAATCAAATTGCTTTGAACATTCCAAATTCTTGGAGATAAGATGGCAGAGTAGGAGGGGATTCTGAACTTGCCTCATCCCTCAAACACAGCTGGATCAACATCAAATCATTTTGAACAAATAGGAAATCAATCTAGGATTAAGAAAATAATCTGCATAAATGGAGGGAGAGAACAGGCAGATGTGAGTTCAGAACTGTGAACTTGGCGGGGGGGGGGAAGCTGTGATGTCCCCAAAAGGAGGGAGAACAAAGTCACGGAGAGGGAGAGAGCAGGAGATAGAACAGTGCTTAGGGTTTATACAACACACTACGGTGAGAGGATCCCTTGGGTTGCACTGGGAGAGACTGCTGCCCTTCCTAGAGTACATTTGGAAGATGGTATTTTGCCTCTTCAAGGACAAAAGGCCCACCAGGAGTCACTGAGTGCCCATTCAACAGCAGGAGATATAAGGCATGCATGCAGAGGACAGATAGCCTGGTTGCAGCTTTTTGCTGTGCATCACTATAGACTCTAGCCACCATGCATGCACTGTGTGACTATTTTTATGGGATGCAATGGTGCCAGGCATGCTGGGGGACTCTCTTCCAGGGGAGGGGAGTGGGTCTCCAACTTGCCAGACCCTTTAAGATTTGGAGTTTTGAATCCGAGCCACCAGCCAGAGATAAAACACAGGAGAACTGTAGCACCACGTATGCCAATAGCTGGACACAGGAAGGTTAAGGGAAGGGATCTGACAAAAGCTTGGGGCACAGAGAGGAGACTGTTTTTCTGTGAGGGTCTTCTGAACAGTGTTGGCCACAAGTTCCCCTCCCTGGGGAAAAGAAGGCAGGGTGATGCCATCTTCTTATCCCCACTCCCAGACGCCCCTTCCCCCACCACCAGCATGGTCAGAATTCAGAAAGAAATGCAGTGTCTCCAGTGGAGGCTGGAGTCGCTTACACCAACCCCTCCTGCCCCTGCACCTGGCAGGGGCTTCTTTATAAGGGCACTTCTGATTGTGAGCCAGTGCGGTGGGCCTCTTCTGAGGGAGAAGGCGGCCCCCCACATTACCAAGTCTACTGATCGTAGAGTTCTCCAAATCATTAGCTTCAGTTCTGGCGGAAGTAAGACCAGGCTCTCCTACCTGCCCACCTTTCTATTTTCTATTCTATTTTTTCTTCTTATTCTTTCCTTTATATCAGGCTTATGGTTTTTGTTCATTGTTTGTTTTTTTTTTTTTGTTTGTTTGTTTTTTTTGGATCAAGCCCCCCACCCCCCTTCTTTCTTATTCTTTGCAATCAGGCTGATAGTTAGTTTTTTGTTTGTTTGCTTTTTGGTTCCTTTTTCTTTTCTCTTTTCTTGGATTTGGTTTTTTTTCTTTCCTTTCTTCCAGGCTTATTTCTTTTTTTTTTTTTTTTTTTTAAAGATTTTATTTATTTATTCGACAGAGAGAGATCACAAGTAGGCAGAGAGGCAGGCAGAGAGAGTGAGAGGGAAGCAGGCTCCCTGCGGAGCAGAGAGCCCGATGCGGGACTCGATCCCAGGACCCTGAGATCATGACCTGAGCCGAAGGCAGCGGCTTAACCCACTGAGCCACCCAGGCGCCCCCAGGCTTATTTCAACAAGCAAATCAAAGTACACCTAGTTAAAGGATCAAACACCCCCAAGCAAGCAAGAAGGAACTTTGTAGAGGACTGACCATGGGGAAAAAGCAACTAAAAGACAAAGTGTACACAGCATACATACATAATATACCAAAGACAGAACCTAGTGATAATGACAAGATAATGACAAGATGGAGGAATTCTCCCCAAAAGAAAGATCAAGAAGAAATTATAGCCAGGGATTTGCTCAAAACAGATATAAGCAATATATCTGAAAATGAATTCAGAACAATGGTAATAAGAATATGAGTTTGGCATGAAAGAAGTATAGAAGACATGAGAGAAACCCTTGCTGTAGAGATAAAGGACCTAAAAACTAGTCAGGCTAAAATTGAAAATAGTATAAGTGAGATGCAAAACTAACTGGATATAATCATAATGAGGACTGAAGAAACAGGAGATAATAGATAATACAGAAGATAAAATTACGGAAAATAATAATGCTGAAAGAAGAGGGAAAGAAAACTATTAGATCATGAATACAGAGACTTAGGGAACTCAACAATTCCATAAAGGGCAATAATATCTGTATCATAGGAGTCTCAGAAGAGCAGGAAAAAGGAGCAGAAGGTTTATTTGAACAAATTATAGCTGAGAACTTCCTTAATCTGGACAAGGAACAGGCATTCAAGTCTAAGAGGCAAGAGAACTCTCCTCAAAAATCACCAAAAACTTGTCAACACCAAGACATATCAGAGTGAATCTTGCTAAATACAAAAATAAAGAGAATTCTGAAAGCAGCCAGGAATGTAAGGTTAGCAGCAGACCTGTTCACAGAGACCTTGCAGGCCAGAAAGGAATGGCATGATAGATGGGGTCCGTGATCAAAGGAGCGAGACTGATACAAAGCGAAGGTAAAGCAAAGCTTTATTTTCACACCAGGCATCAGAAATCAGAATGACCAGTCAGGGCCGCCTAGGAAGAGGGCAACCCGCAATCCCCCCCCCCCCCCCCCCCACCGATCTTACAGGCTAGTTTTATAGGGCATAACCACAAACCTCAAGATTTGTAGCTTCTAGCGGATTGGCTGTTTCCACCTGTCTCAGCTTGTTAGGGCATTTATTCCCGGAATGTAGTCAGTAGATGTAAACAACAATATGGTTACCTAGGCAATATGGAGTCGCTTTGGCTAAGCAGGCCCTAATAGTTAAACAGGTTTTAACATTGAATTGGCCCTAACAATGATATATTCAACATGCTAAATGGGAAAAATATGCAGCCAAGAATACTTAGTCCAGCAAGACTGTCATTCAGACTAGAAGGGGAGATAATGAATTTCCAAGATAAGCATAAACTAAAGGAGTACATGAACATTAAACCAGCCCTGCAAGAAATACTAAAAGGGATTTAGTACAAAGGTATCCCTTCGAGCAGGAAAGAGACCAAAAGCAACAAAGATTAGAAAGGAACAGAGAAAATTGACAGGAACAGGAACAGTGACTTTACAGGTAATGCAATGGCACTAAATTCATACCTATCAATGAATACTCTGAATGTAAATGGATTCAGTGCTCCAATCAAAAGACATAGGGTATGAGGACATGGAGAAACAACATGGGGGGTTAGGGGGATAGGAGAAGAATAAATGAAACAAGATGGGATTGGGAGGGAGACAAACCATAAATGACTCTTAATCTCACAAAACAAACTGGGGGTTGCTGGGGGGAAGTGGGATTGGGAGAGGGGGAGGGGGCTATGGACATTGGGGAGGGGAGGCGAACCATAAGAGACTATGGACTCTGAAAAACAACCTGAGGGTTTTGAAAGGTCAGGGGTGGGATGCTGGGGGAACAGGTGGTGGGTAATAGGGAGGGCACGTTTTGCATGGAGCACTGGGTGTTGTGCAAAAACAATGAATACTGTTATGCTGAAAAAAATAAATAAAATGGGAAAAAAAAAGACATAGGGTATCAGAATGGATAACAAAAAACAAGATCCATTGAGGGGGCACCTGGGTGGCTCAGTTGTTAAGTGTCTGCCTTTGGCTTAGGTCATGATCCCAGGGTTCTGGGATCAAGCCCTGTATTGGGCTTTCTGCTCAGCGGGAAGCCTGCTTCTCCCTCTTCCACTCTCACTTTTTTCCTCTCTCACTGTGTCTCTCTCTGTCAGATAAATAAATAAAATCTTTAAAAACAACAACAAGATCCATTGATATGCTACTTAAAAGAGACTCATTTTAGACCCAAAGACACCTCCAGACTGAAAGTGAAGGGGTGGAGAACCATCTATTATAGCAATAGACATCAAAAGAAAGCTGGAGTAACCATACTTATATCAAACAAACTAGATTTTGAACCAAAAAGAGTTGAAGTACACTCTATCATAAGAAATGGGTCTATCCAACAAGAAGATCTAACAATTGTAAACATTTATACTCCCCATGTGGAAGCACCCAAATATATAAATCAATAACAAACTTAAAGAAGCTCATTGATAATAATACAATAATAGTAGGGGAATTTAACATCTCACTCACATCAATGGACAGATCATCTAAGTAGAAGATCAATAAGGAAACAATGGCTTTGAGTGACGCAGTGGACCAGATAGACTTAACAGACATATTCAGAGCATTTCATGCAGAATACATATTCTTTTCAAGTGCACATGGGACAGTCCCCAGAACAGATCACATACTGTGTCACAAATCAGGCCTCAACAAATACAAAAAGATTGAGATCACACCATGCATATTTTCAGACCATAACACTATAAAACTTGAGGTCAATCACAAGAAAAATTTGGAAAGACCATGATACGTGGAGATTAAAGAACATCTTACAAAAGAGTGAATGGGTTAACCAGGAAATTAAAGAAGAAATAAAAAAGTACATGGAAGCAAATGAAAATGAAAACATGAGAGTCCAAAACCTTGGGGACACAGCAAAAGCACTCCTGAGAGGGAAGTATATAGCAACACAGGCCTTTTTCAAGAAGCAAGAAAAGTCTCAAATACATAACCTAATCTTACATTTAAAGGAGCTGGAAAAAAGAACAGCAAATAAAGCCTAAAGCCACCAGCTGAAGGGAAATAATTAAGATTATAGAAGAAATAGAGGACATAGAAATTAAAAAAAACACATTATAACAGATCAATGAAACTAAGAGCTAGTTCTTTGAAAGAATTAACAAAATTGATAAGCACCTAGCCAGACTTATCAAAAAGAGAAAGGACCCAAATGAATAACTCACAAATGAAAGAAGAGCAATCACAACCAATACACAGAAATACAATTATAAGAGAATATTATGAGCAATTATATGCCAATAAACTGGGCAACTGGAAGAAGTGGACAAATTCCTAGAAATGTATAAACTACCAAAACTGAAACAGGAAGAAATTGAAAATTTAAACAGACCCATAACCAGCAAGGAAATTGAATCAGTAATTTAAAAAAATCTCTGAAACAAGCATTCAGAGCTGGCTGTCTTCTCAGGGGAATTCTGCCAAAATTTTATTTTATTTTTTTTTAAAGTATTTGGGAGAGAGAGAACATGCATGAGAGCATGCATACACAAACATGGGGAGTGGCAGAGGGAGAAGCAGGGGCCAGACATGGCTTGATCATGACCTGAACCAAAAGTGGATGCTTAATTGACTGAGCCACCCAGATGCCCCTCTACCAAACATTTAATTAATACCTATTCTTCTAAAGCTGTTCCAAAAAAAAAAAAAATAGAAATAGAAGAACTTCCAAACTCATTCTATGAAGCCAGTATTATCTTGATTCCAAAACCAGACAAACACCCCATTAAAGAGAATTACAGACCTATCTCTGATGAGCATGGATGCAAAAATTCTCAAGATAATAGCTAATCAAAGCCAACAAAACATTAAAAGGATTATTCACCATGATCAAGTGAAATTTATTCCTGGGCTGCAGGGGTGGTTCAATATCCACAAATCAGTGTGATATACCACATTAATAAAAGGATAAAAATGATATGGTCCTCTCACTAGATGCAGAAAAAGTATTTGACAAAGTTCAGCATCTTTCTTGATAAAAACCTTGAAGAAAGTAGGGATAGAATATATCTCAACATCATAAAGGCCACCATATACAAAAGACCCACAGCTAATATCATCCTTAGTGGGGAAAACCCGAGAACTTTCCCTTAAGGTCAGGAACACAACAGGGATGTCCATTCTCACCACTGTTGTTCAACATAGTACTGGAAGTTCTCACCTCAGCAATCAGACAACAAAAATAAATAAAAAACATCCTAACTGGCAAGGGACAAGTCAAAATTTCTTCACAGATGACATAATACTCTACATAGAAAATCTGACTCAACCAAAAAATTGCTAGAACTCATACAAGAATTCAGCAAAATGGCAGGATATAAAATCAACATACAGAAATCTGTTGCATTTCTATATACCAATAATGAAGCAGCAGAAAGAGCAATCAAAGAATTGATCCCATTTACAATTAACACCAAAAATCATAAGATACCTAGGAATAAACTTAACCAAAGGAGTAAATGATCTATATGTGGAAAACTATACCACAGTTATGAAAGGAACTGAAGAAGACAAAGAAATGGAAAAACATTCCATGGTCTTGGACTAGAAGAACAAATATTGTTAAAAAGTCTATAATACCAAGCAGTTTATACATGAAATACCACCATCATTTTTCACAGAGCTAATACAAACAATTCTAAAATTTGTATGGAACTGGAAAGAATTTGAATAGCCAAAGTAATGTCTAAAAAGAAAAGTGGGAGTCATCATAATTCTGGACTTCAAGCTATATTACAAAGCTATAATAATCAAGACAGTATGGTGCTGGCACAAAAACAAACACATAGGTCAATGGAGCAGAACAGAAAACCCAGAAATGTACTCACAACTGTATGGCCAACTAATCTTTGACAAAGGAGGAAAGAATATCCAATGGAAAAAAGACCATCTGTTCAACAAATGGTGTTGAAAAAACCGAACAGGATCATGTGAAAGATTTAAACTGGGCCATGGTCTTGGACTAGAAGAACAAATATTGTTAAAAAGTCTATAATACCAAGCAGTTTATACATTTAATGAAATACCACCATCATTTTTCACAGAGCTAATACAAACAATTCTAAAATTTGTATGGAACTGGAAAGAATTTGAATAGCCAAAGTAATGTCTAAAAAGAAAAGTGGGAGTCATCATAATTCTGGACTTCAAGCTATATTACAAAGCTATAATAATCAAGACAGTATGGTGCTGGCACAAAAACAAACACATAGGTCAATGGAGCAGAACAGAAAACCCAGAAATGTACTCACAACTGTATGGCCAACTAATCTTTGACAAAGGAGGAAAGAATATCCAATGGAAAAAAGACCATCTGTTCAACAAATGGTGTTGAAAAAACCGAACAGGATCATGTGAAAGATTTAAACTGGGCCACTTTCTTCTATCACACATGAAAATAAATTCAAAATGGACATGAGACAGGAAACCATCAAAATCTCAGAGAAAGAAAGCAGTAAACTCTTTGACCTTGGGCACAGCAACTTCCTATTAGACACATCGCCAGAGGCAAGGGAAAAAAAGCAAAAATGAGCATTTGGACCTCATCAAGATAAAAAGCTTTGAAAGAAACAACCAACAAAATTATAAGACAACCTACAGAATGGGAGAAGATATTTGCAAATGATATAGCTGATAAGGGGTTAGTGTCCAAAATCCATAAAGAACTTACCAAATTCAACAACAACAACAAGAATAAAAAACAACCCAAAAAACAAAAAACCCCACAATCACCCAGTTAAGGTGTGGGCAGAAGAATAAACAATTTTCCACAGAAGACATCCAGATGGTTTACAGACACATAGAAAGATGCTCAACATCACTCATCATCAGGGAAATACAAATCAAAACCACAAGCAGATACCATCTGACACCTGCCAGAATGACTAAAATTAACAACACAAGAAATAACAAATATTGGTGAAGATACAGAAGACAAGGAAATCTTTTGCACTCTTGGTAGGAATACAAACTGGTACAGCCACTCTGGAAAACAATGTGGTGGTCCATCAAAGAGTTAAAAATAGAACTACCCTATGATCCAGCAATTGCACTACTAGGTATTTGTCCAAAGGATACGAAATGCAGAGTTAAGGGACACATGAACCCTAATGTTTATAGCAGCATTATCAACAATGGCCAAACTATGGAAAGAGCCCAAATATCCATCAATTGATGAATGGCTAAAGAAGATGCAATATATACACAATGGAATATTATTCAGCCATCAAAAGGAATGAAATCTTGTCATTTGCAACAACATGGATCGAACTAGCAAGTATTATGCTAAGTGAAATAAAATAAGTTAGAGAAAGACAAATACAGTATGATTGTACTCACATGTGTTATTTAAGAAACAAAACAGATGAACATAGGGGAAGGGAAGGAAAAATAGGATAAAAACAGAGGGAGGCAAACCACAGGAGATTCTTAACTATGGAGAACAAAATGAGGGTTTCTGGAGGGGAGAGAGGTAGGTGGGGGAATGGGCTAAGTGGGTGATGGGCAAGGAGGGCACATGTTGGGATGAGCACTGGGTGTTATATGTAAATGATAAATCACTAAATTCTACTCCTGAAAATGATACTATATTATGTTAATTAACTTAAATTTGAATAATAAATAAACAACATTATTCTTGATTTAGGAAAAAAATTGCTTGGAACACTCCAGAATTCAGGGAATGATATTCATGAGTACTCTTCTTATAGAAACCAACCAAAGAAAAAACTGTAACCAGACTGGGGAAGCCTCAGTAAGAAGACTTCTCATTGATTGCAAATATTTCTACCTGGAGATATAACAGGAAAAAAAAAAAAGGTAAAAATAAGGATGGCAGAATAGAATATAAGTGATGTGATCTGAGAACTTAAAAACAAAACAAAACCTTAAAAATGAAAAAAAAATAAGAGGGAAAGAAAATAAAATGATATGCTCACTGGTTGCTTCATCTATAATGCCTAGAAACCAAGAGACATTTAAAGTTGAAAAATCATTTTAGAAGCATAACATTAACATACTTAATAATACAAAAGTCAACACTAACAAAGACAGTATTGACTAAAATTGTATGAAAGAGGGGAAGGGATGAGGGGAAGAAGAAAATATAAGTTAATTTCAATGCTGCTTATATTAGGAAAACTATAGATCTGATTCTAAAAAAATAATAAAAGATATAATTATATAGCCACTAAATAAGAAATATCACATAGAAGAAACTTTTAAGATGTTACATAATTGATATTATAAAACTAAAATTAACTAGCAAGAAATGTAAGTAAATTTACCCAACAGAAGAAAAAATTCTGAGTCACAAATCTGGTCTACAAGCTCAGTTCCTAGGCTATATATAATGAGTAACCCTGAGGACAAACCTTTTCAGAAAAGCTCAAAATAAAAAGATGAACAAAGACAGCAGAAAAGAGCAAAACAGAAAGAAAATGGTGGTTGCAATGATACTACAGAAGGTAGAAGCCAAGCCAAAAAACAGTAAGAAAGGCACGTTATCATATCCATGCACACAAACCAACAGTTATGAGTATTTCTGTATCAAATAATGTAGCAGAAATGTTGCTTAAAACAGTAACTATAGGAGGCATAGGGAGAGATGGAGAAACAGTGGGAGATTTCATTTCTCTCTGTCCAAGTCAGATCAAATGAACAAAAATAACTTATTTCTGTACCTTGATATGATAGAATTCATGGCAGGAAAATGCTACCACTGAGAGTAACTACAGAAATTCAAACAAACTTATCTTATTTCCTAATGTATCACAGAACTGCAAAACCAATAAGTACCAAAGGGAGTAAAATTCCAGAGACTAGGGGACAGAGAACATTTTATAAAGGAGTGGAGAACCTACAGTTGCCCTTTTCAGGAGATTTTATGCCATTTCTGGTATGGGCTGGAGGTGGAGGTTCTGAGCGTCTCCTGAGGAGAGGGACAAACTCAGAGTTTTGGGTAAATACTCAGGACCAGTCTTAGAGAAGGCAGTTATTTAGTTTTTTTTTTTTTTGCTGGCAGTTATTTAGGTTCTAACAGGATACCTGGAGCTCAGGCAAGGAGTTAAGCATTGCCAGCTCTTCAGGAAGTCAGAAACCTCTTCTGGCAGTACTCCACAAGATGTGGGACTAAACCAGATGGGCTCAAGATGGCCAGTGTCATGATAAGAAGCCCCTGACCAAATAAGGAAGAAAGGGCAGGAAATCTTGCTTTGAAGAAATCCCTGCTCCAATGAATATTTCAGCCCCTACTTAAGAACGGTCAGTAGAAGACCCCCAGGACAGGCAGGACTCCCTCCCCTATTCAGTCTCTCCTGTTCCCTCCCGGTTTCTTGTCTCCTTTTCTGTCTCTTTCTCTGCATGTAAAAGGTCTTTGCTTATATACACACATTGACCTTTGAACAATGCATTGGTTGGGGTGTTGGCCTCCACACATTTTGTAATGTATATATAACTTCAACTCCCTAAAACTTAACTACTAATAGCCTAATTTTGACTAGAAACCTTACTGATAACATAAACAATTGATTAACACATATATTGTATGTATTATATACTGGTGCTTTCAATGAAGTAAGCTAGAGTTAAAGAAAATCATAATAGAAAATACATTGGTAGCGCTGCATTTATTGAAAAAAAATCCATGTATAATTGGATCCATATAGTTCAAACCCATGTTGTTTAAGGGAAACTATATATACATATATATAATCAAATGCTTTCTAAACTCCATTCTTTTATTTTTTTTAAAAAAGATTTTATTTATTTGACAGAGATCACAAGTAGGCTGAGAGGCAGGCAGAGAGAGAGAGAGAGAGAGGGAAGCAGACTCGCTGCTGAGCAGAGAGCCGGATGCGGGACTCGATCCCAGGACCCTGAGATCATGATCTGAGCCGAAGGCAGCAGCTTAACCCACTGAGCCACCCAGGCGCCCCTAAACTCGAGCGAGGGAGAGCGAGGGAGAGCGAGGGAGAGCGAGGGAGAGCGAGGGAGAGCGAGGGAGAGCGAGGGAGAGCGAGGGAGAGCGAGGGAGAGCGAGGGAGAGCGCACATTTATAATATTATAAAAATAATCTCTGGAAAAAAGATTCATCATGAAGAAATGCACTTTGCAGCATTTTAAAAATTTAGCTCTTTAATAATTAAAGAATATCACTAATCAGTTAGTACAACTTGACTATGCTGATTTCACTCCATTACAAAATCTCCTAGAGTTTTTGTCAAACCTGATTGACAGCATAATCCACTACTCTAAATTAGTGGTTCTCTACATTGCAGAATATAATTAACAGTGTCATCAAATAACCATCGCCAAGTGATAGCTCAACAAAAGACCTAGGGAGGCAAACACATGTGCTATTATATTACACAAGCAGTCCTGTTCTGGCGTTTAAAATCTCACAGTCAATTCTAAACTCAGGCATCTATGAAAATCAGATTTTCAAGTTGAATATAAACATAAGATGGGGAAAAAAAGAGCCCAAGGGCAGAGAGGCGTATTCAGGCTTATGAATAATTTGGAAAGAGACTGAGAAATAGCTTCACAGCAATGCAAGTCTGTCATGCCTATTAGACTGATCTATTGAAGAACAGTCTCAGCTGCATGAGTTAGAAAAGCTGACCTATGGAGTGAGTGTAACTTGAGAAAATGCACGAATATGTGAAAAATGAATTCAGAGAGGGTTGCAAATGGTGTTTTATGTCCATATAAATATAGTCTACAAATTTGTCCTTTTCACTTGCATACAAGTTTTACATCCTAAAAAATAAAGCTGTCAGGAAGAAGAGAAGGATGTCCACTCTCATTGGTTTTATTCAAACATTGTATTGGAAGTCTTAGCCATAATGATCAGACAACAAAAAGAAATAGGCAGTAACCTCTTCAACATCATCCACAGCAACTTCTTTCAAGATAGGTCTCCAAAGGGAAAGGAAACAAAAGCGAAAATGAACTTTTGGGACTTCATCAAGATCAAAACCTTATGCACAACAAAGGAAATAGTCAACAAAACAAAGAGGCAACCCATGGAATAGAAGAAGATATTTGCAAATGACACTATAGACAAAGGGCTAATATCCAGGATCTATGAAGAACTCCTCAAACTCAACACACATAAAACAGATAATCATGTCAAAAAATGGGCAGAAGACATGAACAGACACTTTTCCAATGAAGACATAAAAATGGCTATCAGACACATGAAAAAATGTTCATCACCATCCATCAGGGAGATTCAAATCAAAACCACATTGAGATACCACCTTACACCAGTTAGAATGGCCAAAATCAACAAGACAGTGAACAACATGTGTTGGAGAAGATGTGGAGAAAGGGGAACCCTCTTACACTGCTGGTGGGAATGCAAGTTGGTGCAGCCCCTTTGGAAAACAGTGTGGAGATTGCTTAAGAAATTAAGAATAGAGCTTCCCTATGACCCTGCAATTGTACTACTGGGTATTTACCCCAAAGATACAGATATAGTGAAAAGAAGGGCCATCTGTAGCCCAATGTTCATAGCAGCAATGGCCACAGTCACCAAACTGTGGAAGGAATCAAGATGCCCTTCAACAGACGAATGGATAAAGAGGATGTGGTCCATATATACTATGGAGTACTATACCGCCATCAGAAAGGATGAATACCCAACTTTTGTATCAACACGGATGGGACTGGAAGACATTATGTTGAGTGAAATAAGTCAAGCAGAGAGAAGTCATTTATCATATGGTTTTGCTTATTTGTGGAGCATAAGGAATAACATGGAGGACATGGGGAGACGGAGAGGAGAAGGGAGTTGGAGGAAATTGGAGGGGGAGATGAACTATGAGAGACTGTGGACTCTGAGGGACTAACTGAGGGTTTTGGATGGGAGGAGGTAGGGAAATTGGGTGAGCCTGGTGGTGGATATTGTGGGGGGCATGTATTGCATGGAGTACTGGGTGTGGTGCATAAACAATGAATTCTGGAACACTGTAAAGAAATTTAAAAAATAAAAATTAAAAAAAAATAAAAGGCATCCAAGTTGGTAGGGAAGAAGTAAAATTTTCACTATTTGTAAATGACTTGGTACGTATATGGAAAACCCAAAAGACTCCACCAAAAAACCGCTAGAACTGATAAACAAGTTCAGTAAAGTTGCAGGACACAAAATCAATGTACAGAAATCTGTTGCATTTCTATACACTAAATATGAAACAACAGAAAGAGAAATTAGGAAAACAACCCTATTTACAACTGCAGCAAAAACAGTAAGATACGTAGGAATAAACCTAACCAAAGACGTGAAGGACCTGTACACTGAAAACTAAAAAACACTGATGAAAGAAATTGAAGGTGACAAAAAGAGATGGAAAGACATTCCATGCTCATGGATTAGAAGAAAAAAATAGTGTTAAAATGTCCCTACTATCCAAAGAAATCTACAAATTCAGTGCAATCCTTATCAAAATACTACAAGCAGTTTTCATAGAACTAGAACAAACAATCCTAAAATTTGTATGGAACAACAAAAGACCCCAAATAGCCAAAGCAACCTGGAAAATGAAGACTAAAATGGGAGGCATCTCAATCCCAGATTTTGAAATATGCTACAAAGTTGTTGTAACCAAACCAATATGGGACTGGCATAAAAATGGACACATAGATCAGTAGAACAGAATAGAAACCCAGAAGTAAAATAACCCACAATTGTATGGTCAATGTTCAACAAGCAAGAAAGAACATCCAATGGGAAAAGACCATCTCTTCAACAAATGGTGTTGGGAAAACTGGTCAGTTATGTGCAAAAGGACGAAACTGGGCCACTTTCTCTACCATTCCAAAAAATATACTCAAAATGGATCAAGACTTAAATGTGACACCTGAAGCCATAAAAATCCTTGAAGAGAGTATAGGCAGTAGTGTCTCTGACATGGGCCATAGCAAATTTTTCTAGATAGGTCTCATGAGGCAAGAGAAATAAAAACAGAAGCAAACTACTGGGACTACATCAAAATAAAAGATTCTGCAGAGCAGAGGAAACAACTGACTAAACTATAAGACAAACTACTGAGTGGGAAAAAAGATTTTTGCAAGTGATATAGCTGGCAAGGGGTCAGTATCCAAAAATATACAAAGAACTTAAACAATTCAACATCCAATAAACCAGGCTATCCAATTAAAAAATGGGCAGAAGACATGAGCAGACATTTGTCCAAAGAAGAAATCTAGATGGCCAACAGACACATGAAAAGATGCTCAGCATCACCCATCATTAATGCAATGCAGATCAAAACTGCCAAGAGATAGCACTTCACACCTGTCAGAATGGCTAAAATTAAAAACACAAGACAAGTGCTGGCCAGGATGTGGAGAAAAACAAACCCTCTTGCATAGTCAGTGGGAATGCAAACTGGTGCAGCCACTGTGAAAAATGGTATGGAGGCTTCCCAAAAAATTAAAAATAAAACTACTCCACAATCCAATAATGGCACAACTGGGTATTTATCCCTAAAATACAAAAATATAACTCAAAAAGATCTAGGCACCCCTTTGTTTGTTGCAGCATTATTACAATAGCCAAAATATGGTAACAACCCAAATGTCCATCAATAGATGAATGGATAAGCAAGAGGTGTTTTATACACACACACAAATATTACTCAGCTACAAAAAAGTGAAATCTTGCCATTCATAACAATATGGATGGATCTAGAGGGCCTAATGCTAAGTAACATAAGTCAGAGAGAGACAAATACCATGTGATTTCACTCATGAGAGTAAGAAACAAATGACGTTAAAAGAGAGAGAGAAAAAAAACCAAAAACAGACTTTAATTATAGAGAACAAGCTGAGGGGTTACCAGATGGGAGGTGGGTAGAGGGATGGGCAAAATAGGAGAAGGGGATTAAGAGTACACTTATCTTGGGGCGCCTGGGTGGCTCAGTGGGTTAAAGCCTCTGCCTTCAGCTCAGGTCATGATCCCAGAGTCCTAGGATCGAACCCCACATCGGGCTCTCTGCTCAGCAGAGAGCCTGCTTCCTTCTCTCTCTCTCTCTCTCTCTGCCTACTTGTGATCTCTGTCAAATAAATAAATAAATAAAATCTTTAAAAAAAAAAAAGAGTACACTTATCTTGATGAGCACTGAGTAATGTACAAAGTTGTTGAATTACTACATTGCACACCTGTAACTAGAATAACACTGTACATTAATTATACTGGAATAAAAAGTAATTTTAAAATTCCATTGACTGGTAAAAATATAATACTTTACATTAGTTTAGATATGATACTATTAGAAGAGGTACAGCCAACAATCACAACCTATGGGATATAATCTAAACGCACATTTTTATCTTCCACTTGCTCTTTAAGTTTTATCCACTAGAAGAAGTTTTTAGATGAAAACACCCAGGAGGCCCAATGATTTTCTCATCACTTGTAGGTAATAAGAAGCGCCACAATGATTTTATACTGTAAAATGTGATCTTAATTTAGAAATTAAAATGTCCAGCCCAAAATATTAATCAAAACAGACTTCTCCTGTACCTACTTTCTACCAGAGCCTGTGAATTCATTTTCCATTGCTGCTGTAACAAGTTACCACCAATTTAACAGCTTAACACACACAGATTTATTAGCTTACAGTTCCAGAGGTCTGAAGTTTCAGATAAGTCTCACTTGGGTTAACACCAAGGTTGTGGCAGAGCAGCATTTCTTTCTGAAAGCTCTAAGAATCCATTTCCTTGCTTTTTCCAGCTCCTAGAGGCTCTCCTTATCCGTTGGCTCATGACCTCTTCCTCTCTTCGGCCGCTCTCTTCCACTTTAAAAAAAAATTAAGATTTTTAAAAAATTTATTTATTTGACAGGCAGAGATCACAAGCAGGCAGAGAGGCAGGCAGAGAGAGAGAGGGAGAAACAGGCTCCCTGCTGAGCAGAGAGCCCCATGTGGGGCTCAATCCTAGGACCCTGGGATCATGACCCGAGCTGAAGGCAGAGACTTTAACCCACTGAGCCACCCAGGCGCCCCTCTCTTCCACTTTTAAGGAAACTTGTGATTACATTGGGCACACCTGGGTAACCTGGGTACACTCCCTATTTTGAGGTCAACTGGTCATCAAACTAATTGTATCTGAAACTTTAATTCCTCTTTGCCATGTACCATTACCTAGTCACAAATTCTGGGGACTAGGATTTAGATATCTTGTTGGGAGGGTCATTATTTTGCTTACCACTGTCTATAACACAGCAGCCAACTGATGGATAGCACTGGGGAGGATTCACGTGAGGAGGTAGACTATGAAGGAGCAGGAAAGGAACTGGCATCACCTGGCAGTTGTAGCTGGGTTAGGTTGTACCATATTCTTTAAACTCTAAAAGAGTGAAACTTGTCATATGTAGGCACATTGAAAGAGGAAACAACCTTCTTATTTAACTTGTTTCTGTCTTTGGGGACTCTGGCAATAGTGCCCAATCATAGCTGATCAGCTGTGGCTCCTGGGTTGATCAGGGGCACCTGGGTGGCTCAATTGGTTACACATCTGCCTTCAGGTCATTATCCTAGGGCCCTGGAATCAAGCTCCTCATGGGGCTCCCTACTCTGCAGGGAGTCTCCTTCTCCCTCTGCCTGCCACTCCCTCCGCTTGTGCTCTCTCTCTCACTCATTCACTCACTCTCTCATTCACTCTCTCTCAAATAAATAAAATAAAATCTTAAAAGCGGGGGGGGTGGTCAGCTGGGGAGTGGCCTGGAGCACCCACAGTAAGGCTATATAAAACCTCACTGGAATCCATTGGAAATATGGTGCCAGCTAATGGAGGTTTCCCAGTCCAACTCCTCATTGAACTTGAAATATAAGCTTGTTCTGTTCCTACCTAAGCAGACAACACTCTCATGAAGAAATAAATATTCCTTGTTATCCACCGATGCTGAGCATTCTCTTTTCGTGCAAGTGCTACCAATCCTGATATACCCAGTTGAATGTTATTTGACATCAGCAGCTACAGGAAGAGAAAAACTAGGAACTTGGATTGTAGTTTTGGTTATTGGGAATGACCAGTGTTGGGTTATCTGGTTGGGAAAACTGTGTGTAATAAATGCATATAAAGTTTACTTTTAAAAATAAGAAATAAAAATTAATTAAAAAATCAGTTTCTCTCTAACCCCACCAAATAAATATTGAGCAAATATTTAAATATAACTAAAGTAAAGGGGAGACCAAATTATTGGTTTTTTAAAAATTTTTGATCGCAACAGAGCAAGTAAATAAATCAGTTTCAATTGGGGTATTTTATATCCCACTGAATTCTCCAATATAACTGTTATCAGAGAGTTTTCCTTTGGGGGGGGTGTCTTGGAACATGGGAGCTACCAATGATAAAACCCACTGTGAGCAAAGCACTTTGCTAGGTGTTAGGGTTTCCATAGCCAGTAGAACACAGATTCGGCTCCAGAAACTTATACTGCACAATTATTAGATTATAAGCTAGATACATGATTCACAGTTGACATAGGGGTCTTAACAGCAGAATAGCTTCTCTAAGAAAATATTTGTGTTCCAAAGTAAAGATGAAGAGAAATGTATCAGGTAAAGGGCAAAGGGAAAGAAGAAATAATAGCTTATGTGAACCTCCTAGAGAGAGAAAAACAGTGAATTGGAGGCTGTGAGGACAGGCAGCTGAAGTGAAGGAAGGAAGAAGCACAGGAGGAGATAGTTGAAGCAGGGCCAAATCACTTAGGGTCTTTCGGGCCATGTTAATGATTTTATTTGTATCTTAAACACCACTGAGAGATCTCGGTCTCTCAGTAACACAATCAAGGTTTGTATTTTGAAAAATCTTTCTGCCTCTTGTGTGAAGAATAGACGAAATCAGTGAGGTTGGGCACAATAGTAGATTTAAGTCCTCAGACTTGAAGATACTAGAACATTCTGTCTAGCAAAGGGATGGTGGTGGTCTGCACTCAGGTGATTCAGAAAGAAGTAGACAGACTAAAAGTATTTTTTGACTGGTAGTACCAATCAAGAAACAGTGGAGTGGGCAAGGCTGGGTGTGGAAGGCACACATTATGATTTCCATTTGTACATGGGGGATTTATCCATGTACTCTCTCAAGAGGAGGCGATTTGTTCTATATGTCTGAATGTCAGAGGAGACATTGGGGGTGGTAACAAAAGCCAAGAGAGTAGAAGAGGGCCTTGGATTAAACATGCAGAATTTTCTATACAATGAATGCCAGATGAATGAGCAGGCTTTTAAAAATGAAGTAGAGGAGAATGACTCAGAAGGGGAAAGGAAGGGAACCGCAGGATTTAGGAGAGAGAGGTGCTTTGGTATGGAAATTATAGGAAGAGAGATTTGGTGGGAAAAAAAGGACTCAAGTGCATAAAATCTGTCACTGGCTAGATTCAGAAATGGGAAGATCAGTAAATATAGGAGTGCTGATAATACTGACTCCATCTTTGGCTCTCTTTGTCCATGTTTACTCGATGACTGGAGCTCTGTGTTCTGGACACCCTTGGAGATCAAGTGACTACACGAGGGTTTCAGCTGCTTCACATCCTTGTTGGCACTTGATATTGTCAATCATTTTGATTTTAGTCATTGCATGTGAAAGTATCTGTGGATTTAATTTGCATTTCTCTGTTCACTAATGATTGAGTCTCTTTTTACATGCTTATTGGCCATTTTCATGTTAAGAATGTAACTGTATTTGGAGACAAGGTTTTTATAGAGGTAATGAAGTTAAAATGAGGTTATTAGGGTGGGTCCTGATCCAATATGACTTGTGTCCTTATAAAAAGGACAAACACACAGGGAGCATGCCCATGACCATAAGCCAAAGACTGGGTTATGATGCATCCACGAACCAAGGAATGCCAAGACTGCTGGCAAAGCACTAAGAAAGATGCATTGGATAGATTCTTTCTCGCAGTCCCCAGAAGGCACTAACTTTGCTAACACCTTGATCTCAGACTTTCAGCCCTTAGAGCTATGACATAATACACTTCTGTTGCTTCACCTTTTCAGTTTGTGGTCCTTTGTTTCAAAAGCCCTAGCCAACTAATATAATCACTAAGACTTTCTCTTATTTTTTTTTCCCTAGAAGAGTTGTACCACCTTTGTAAGATCAATTCAGAGGAGCTTTGAAAAAGAATTCATGAGATAGAAATGATTTCAAGATGAGTTCAAGGAGCTGGGTGATGCTGGTAGCAATGAAGTTTTTATCGGAATAAAGAAATTCTGCTTTGTGTCTGACAAGCAGAGAGAAGGAGATTTCATCTTTGTGTAAACTAATTTCATTGAACTAGGAAACCATAAAAGTTTGGCATCTGTTTCTATAATTTAATGAATTAGAAATATAATTTTGTGGGGGGTGGTGCCTGGCTGGCTCAGTCAATGAAGTGTGCAAGCCTTGATCTTGGGGTTGTGAGTTTGCCCCCCACACTGTGTGTAGAGTACTTAAAAATAAAATCTTAAAAAAGAGAAAGAGGGATTTTTTTTTTTTTTTGGCCTGGAAGCAGCAGTTTTCTGAACCCTCATTCTTCTGTTCCATTGTGAGGAAATTCATTTCTTCTTTGTAGGTAGTGTTCAAATAGAAATTTTGGAATTAAGGAGTAAAGTGTTGGGCTATTTAGTAGCTAAGATAGGCCATGAGGCTTGCATTACATTTTTAGCAGAGGCCACTGGCTGAACTGTGTCTCAGGTCTCAGAAGTATTTGCTTATCATCCTTTATTCCATCAATCTTCTTGAAAAGATAGGGAATTCGGGAAATTCAACTAGAAACCACAGAGGGCTCACCATACACTCAGCATTGTCAGGATAAGAAGAAGGCATATGATGAAGACCTAGTGCTTATGAAAGGCTTATGAAAGCTTGATTCTGGCCATCCTGTCCACTCAAGGACACCACTCCTCTGTTATCCTGGCTTCTTATGGCAGTCTAGGGGAATCGTTGTCCATGTTGGGACTCTCAATGAAGAATTAGAAGCATGCTCATTCAGAAAAATGCCAATTTATCATAAAAGTGGGGCTTCAGCATTCAAAAAAAAAAAGTCACGATGAGGGCTGAGAATGTCGATTTCATTTCTGTGAGTTAAACATAAGGGGTGTTATAATTATGTTTTACAAATGACGATTAAATTATAGAGAAGCTAGAAATACATACCAGATTATCAATATTACTGGTGTTATAATAACCAAACTGTGGAAGGAGCTGAGATGCTCTTCAACAGATGAATGGATAAAGAAAATGTGGTTCATATATACAATGGAATATGTGAATGAATGAATGCCCACCATTTGCATCCACACGGATCGAACTGGAGGGATTATGCTGAGTGAAGTAAGTCAAGCAGAGAAAGACAATTATCATATGGTTTCACTCGTATATGGAATATAAGAAATAGCACAGAGAGGGGAGGGAGTGAAAACTGAAAGGAAAGAAATCAGAGAGAGAGACAAACCATGAGAGACTCTTGACTCTGGGAAACAAACTGAGGGTTACAGAAGGGGATGTGGGTGGGAGGATGGGGTAACTGGGTGATGGATATTAAGGAGGGCATGTGATGTGATGAGCACTGGGTATTATATGTGACTAATGAATCAAGGAACACTACATCAAAAACTAATGATGTACTACTATATGTTGCCTAATTGAATTTAAATAAAAAATTTATTGGCATTAGCAATATTTAGCCAATGCTTTCAATTAAAGCTTTGTGTGTGTGTGTTATGCTGGTCACAAGTATCTTTTTTTTTTTTTAAGATTTTATTTATTTATTTGACAGAGAGAGAGATCACAAGTAGACAAAGAGGCAGGCAAAGAGAGAGAGGGAAGTAGGCTCCCTGCTGAGCAGAGAGCCTGATGCGGGACTCGATCCCAGGACCCTGAGATCATGACCTGAGCTGAAGGCAGAGGTTTTAACCCACTGAGCCACCCAGGCGCCCCCACAAGTACCTTTTTTATTACAGAATCTTTGTTCATGGGATAGTAGAGAAGATTTTTGTTCAGTCAATTTCCAGTCTCTCTGTTCCTCCAGGCTCTCTGGGTGACATGTATTTTCTCCTCACCCTGCAGGACTTTGGACTTAGCCACCTGGACTGATTTAGCTGGTCGGATGTCAACAGATGGGAGTTAATTGCTCTCCTGAGCTCCTGCCTTTAACCATGAGAAGCTCATGTCATGGACACTGCTAATCTAAGAAAGATGAGAGACACAGAGCAGGCCTGGACCCAGCCCGCAGTTAGGAGTCAGGCCCAGCTAAGCCCAGTCCATCAGGTGAGCCCACAGATGCGAGAGGGAGAAACATACTGCCGCAAGCCCCTGAAATTTCCAGGTTATTTGTTAAGTATCATTGTTTTGGCTAATTAAATTAATACATAATTGGTAGAGAGCCAATAGCTGTGGGTAACAGGTAGCAGACCGTGCTTATGTATCTACTATATTAGAAGCAGAGTAAGAGAGTGCTTTGAAGAAATGGCAAAGGACCGGAAATGACAAGACCTGGGTTGTATTGGTTTTCCTACCTTTAATAATAACAGTGTATCCTTGTCAAGTGCTGACAAGGTATATTTTCAGCAGGTATATTTTCTAGAAGTTTTATTAACTTGTTTATTTATTAACAACTTTATGAGGTAAGCTGAGTGTTATTCTCACCTTGGAGATGAAGAAACAGAGGCATAGAGAGATGAAGAAACTCAGCAGAGTTCACGATTAGTCAACGGTTGAACCACGATTGGGACCTACATAGTCTGTGTAATGGGTGCTGTTGTGTGCTACCCAGACACCCTGCTCATAACTGAGGCACCCATTTACACAACTGTTGGGAGCCTTGGCTCCTGAGGGCTTTCAGCCGAGTCTCTCTCTGCAAATTGCCCTTGACTAAAGGGAGCCACCTCACCCACCATTACATACTTTCTTGAGCATAGCATATCCAGTGTCTGGTCAACCTGTGCCCAAAAACCTGGTCAAAACCCCTTTGCCAGGGTGCCTCGGTGACTCAGTGGGTTGATCGTCTGGCTGTTGACTTCAGCACAGGTCATGATCTCAGAGTCCTGGGATCAAGCCGTGTGGAGGGTCCTGCACCCAACAGGGAGTCTCCTTGAGATTCTCTCTCTCCCCCTCTCCCTCTGCCCCTCCCCACCCTCCCACAAGTGCACGCACTCTCTCTCCCTCAAAATAAATAAATAAAATCTCCAAAGCAAAGCAAAGCAAAGCAAACCAAAAAAACCCTTTGCCTTCATTAGGGGCAACTTGAAGTTCCTTTCCAAACCAAGAGCCCTTGCAAGAGGATTAAACCTTTGTAGCTATTTCATCACCTCTGCCCAATCCTGCTTCCCTCACTTCCTTACAGATGCAGGTTTTGAAAATGCTCCCCAACAAACCTGCATACAAATATCCCTCCCCGAGTCTAATTCAAGGAACTCCCCTGAGAGAGCCGCATTCTAGAGCTTGAGTTCTCAGCCGCTGCCGGATACGGTGAGTCACCACACTGAGCTTCAGGACAAAGGGAGGATGATAATACCCACCTTGTTGAGAGGATTAAAAGTGGTAGCATTGTACATCAATTTTCACTCTGGAAGGTGGCTAGCTGCTTTCTGGCCCACCCTTTCCTGCTGCAGGGAAGCTCTTTCTACAAAGGTCAGCAGTGACTTTTAATGGCAAAACCCAGCTGATACTGTTTATACTAGATTCTGCTGCATTTGACTCTACCATCACTTCTGAACTTGGCCTTTTGATGATTGTTTTTCCACAGGATTCCAACTCTCCTTCCCTTGTTCAACTACCACCAACATAACCATGACTTCCTACCCCAACTTTTCCCCCAGGCTTTGGAACTTCGCATAAGCAGCTGGCTATGCATTGCCACTTGTCTCCCAACTTTATCACACTCATCATTTTCAAAATGGAAGCCAGCATTCTCTCTGACGAACCTGCTCCTCCTTCTGTATTTAGCTTTCACTGGTGACACCAGCTTTCCAGGCCACCATTCACACACAAGGATATCTTTATTGAATAGTTCCTCTTCCTCATCCTTATGCCAAATCAATAAGTAGGGCTCATTTGATCCACGCCCCCCAAACTTCTCCAATATGTCCCTCCTCTCCATTCCTTTTGTCACTGCCCTCCTTGAGTCCCTTATCTTCTCTCATCCAAACAATTGCAATAGCTTCCCGAGTGGCCTTTTTGCTTCCAGCTTTGCTTTCTCAAAGTTATCCAAACCACCGCCCATGCGTGACCTGCCTAAAAGGAAAATCTCATGCGCCATTCTTCTGCTTAAAACTCTTTAGGAGCCCCCATTGTCTACGAGATAATGTCAGTCTTTTTAGAATAAAAAGCTCTTCCTGATATCTGACCGTACAGAGTCATGGCTAAGATGTGGGCTTTAGAAGCAGACGGTTGAATTAGATTCCTGGCTCTGGGCTTACCAGTGGTGTGGCCCTGGCTAATACATTTCACCTCTCCAACAGAAGGGAGATAGAAGGAAGGTTTCTACCTGAGGCAGGTACTCATCGACTTTTTGCACTCCCTTATCCTGTCCAGCCTTTCTGGGAGTAAGGTTGGGGCCACTGACAGTAGAAGGGGAATGGAATTGATGTGAGGCCCGTGGCCCTCCATCTTGCTCTTTTCTTGCCATGACAACCGGTTGGCCACATGTTCAGTTGGGCATAGCGAGTGTGGCCAACTCCTTCATTACCTGTCAGCCCCCCCCCCCCCGCCCCCGGACTGTAAGCTCCCCGAGGACGCACAGGGCTTTACCAGTGCTAAGCAGGGCTTCGTTCACATCAGGTGGTCAACAAATGTTTGCTGAATAAATCAACAAGCACTTCGGACTTTGGAAAATGGAGTCTCCTTTTCTGTAAAATGTGCAGAATGGATTTATACCCTTGCATTAATTTGCTAGGACTGCCATAACAAAACACCACAGTCCAGGTGGCTTCAACAACATAAATTAATTTTCTTACAGTTCTGGAGGCCAGAAGTACAGAAGCAAAGTGTTGGCAAGTATTATTCTGGGGGCTCCCTTGTTGGTTTGTAGATAGCCACCTTCTCGCTGTGTCCTCACGTGGTCTTTTCACTGCCTGTGCAAGGGTCTGGTGTCTCCCTGTATGTCCAAATCTATTCTTTTTATAAGGATACTGGTCCTATTGGATTGGAGCCCACATGAATGGCCTCATTTTTATTTAATTACCACTTACTTATTTACTATTTTGAAGATTTTATTTACTTATTTGAGAGAAAGAGAGAGAGGGAGAAAGAATGAGCAGTGGGGAGGTGAAGAGAGAGAGAGAGAAGCAGACACCCCACTGAGGAGGGAACCTAACATGGGGGCTTCATCCCAGGACCCCAGGATCATGACCTGAGCTGAAGGCAGATACTTAACTAACTGAGCCACCCAGGAGCTCCTTAATTACCTTCTTAAAGACCTTATCTCCCAAAATAGTTACAATCTTAGGTAGTGGGGTTTGGATTTCCACACCTGAATTTTGGGGAACACAATTCAGCCCATATCAGTCCTCATCAGGAGGTCACGCTGGATTGACTCCAACAGAGTAGAGGGTCTTTTCCTCTTAGGGGAAAATATCTTATAATAAGAATGATCAGGACAGGAGAAAGTAACACCTGTTGTGGCATGGCATGATAGCAGCCCCTGCTTACTGTCCACTCACTATGTGCACGGTCTTCTGCCAGGTCCTGTAAGTGCACTGTCCCTTTCAATCTCAAAATTGAAGTACAGGAAGATAAAGGAAATTCTTTTAGTATATATGGCTGGTAAGCAGTCAAGCTGGGATTTTAGGATTTGAACCTGTGTATATTGCCCTCCTTCCCATATCAGTGAGTCATCACAAGTGCCCTGTGAGAGACTATATGCTTTTTTTAAACTGATAATAAAGTAGCGAGCATTTATACAATGCTTTCTACACAACGGGTCCTCTTTTAGGTATTTTATGTAAGCTAATATTTAATCCTCATAATAATGCCATGAAGTAGGTATTGTGTTGTTATTGTTCCACTGCTGGAAGTCACCAGCAAGGAGGTGGCAGGAGAGGATTTGAGCCCAGGCAGCTCCAGCTGGCACACCAAGCTACCTCTCAGGATGGGAGTTAAGCAATTTGGTCAAGGGCATGCCAGGTAGAAGGAAAACACGGGATTTGAACCTGGGTCTCTCTGCAGACTCCACACTCTTTTCTTTACTCTGTTTCACAATCTCTGCCTACACCTTACCTGCTTTCTGTTTTCCTCCCAATGCTTGATGATATGAACAGGTCTCCCAACTCTAATGCTGAAGAAACAAGGGTTGGAGAAAATGCTCCTTTGTAATGTGATTGTAATAAACTCTGTTTTCCCTGAGACTGATCGCTGTAAGCACAAATATCTTCTCCCATTCGATAGGCTGCCTTTTAGTTTTGTTAACTATTTTCTTTGCTGTGCAGAAGCTTTTTATCTTGTTGAAGTCCCAAGAGTTTACTCTTGCTTTTGTTTCCTTGCCTCCGGAGACATGTCTAGTATGGTTGAGGTTGAAGAGGTTGCTGCTTAGGTTCCCCTCTAGATTTTGATGGTTTCCTGTCTCACATTTACATCTTTCATCTATTTTGAATTTATTTTTGTGTGTGGTGTAAGAAAGTGGTCCAGGTTCATTCTTCAGCGTGTTACCGTTTAGTTGTCCCAGAACCATTTGTTGAAGAGAATTCTTTCTGTTGGAATTCTTTCCTGCTTTGTTGAGGATTAGTTGATCATAGAGTTGTGGGTCCATTTCTGGATTCTCCATTCTATTCTATTGATCTTGTCTTCAAACAATGAGTGGTTAAATTTGAAGGGGCTGGGAGTCTTCAGCAGGTTGGCAGTTGTGTGCAAATTGTTTGGTTCTTTTATATTTATAAAAGTTATGTGTGTCACCAGGCCTCTCAGAGCCTTTGCACAGTTTAAAATACAAACTAGAAAAAGGATGTGAACATATTGTGACGGGTTCATAAGAAAAACCCCAGAGGGAATTATTGATCACTGAGTTCATTCCACTCTGGTTGCAGCTTCCTGCCTTTCCACAGACTTGTTCCGTGGTCTCTCCTCAGGCTTTGGTGGAGCGCTTCACAACTTCGCAAAGTTTGGTGTTATTTGGAAACTTCCAAGACTTCACTGTGTATTTCTTCCTGAAGTTCTTATGTTGAAAGTATTTATGAATCCTGATGAATCATAAATTAGAATGTCGAATTCAGTGTACTAGTAAAACTTCAATCTTGAATTAAAGATAACTTCTTCCCTACACCCCCTGCCCTCCAGCCTGTAACCTGTGCTCCTGGGAAGGTGAGGCAGTGGCCCCCATTCCCCAGAGTTAATTTAATTCCCTAGAACATGGGAGGAAGCAGGGGAAAGGGAGGAGGAAGTTCTTACTGGAATGATAAGGTGGTTTTTGCACTCTGGCCCTGGAAGGTGTCTGTAACTGATTCTTGCGGGCACCCTCGTGCTTTGCTTGGTACACCCTCTGATTACAAACCTTTTGACATGGGTGATGCATTCTATTTTTTATCTACAGTTCTCCCCTCAGCCCCATTTCTGTGACAGTTTACTCTGCACAGATTTCCACTGCTGGATTCCTCCTCTTGGGCAGTAATCGAAATGACTTCAATTCGCCCATCTCTGGTCCACATCTGGCCCCTAGGAAGCATTCAGGTGTCCCTTGGCCTGACAAATTTGGAGACATCAGGCTTCTTCTGATATAGCCCTCTATTCTTGTTTGCAGGCCACTTTTGCTGTCCGTCTGTGCGTCAGGCATAGTCCTCTGGGCCCCCGTAAGTGCAAGAAACACAGGGAAGGGTCTCTGGGTGGTCCTGCTGAAGCTTTTAGCCCTAGGGTTGAGATGTGAGAAGAGCACTGATCCTTCCCCAATAAGATGAGAGTCACAGCATACTGTTTTCTCCAAAGAGCTGTATTGTAGGTTCCCTTTGTATCAACACATTCTCAACTCTTTGAAATTGTCACATTATGATGGTCTGTCTTTGACTCAGAATTTGGTATTCATTGTATCTTCCTGTCTCAGTTGAAACTTCTAATTTAACATCTTATTATACTCGTTTACCATCTCTTTGTTTTGCATCCACAGCATTTACCAAGTCATAACAAAACCTCCCCTAATAAAATCCATCATTACATTTCTTTCTGTTACTTTTGAGGGGGAACCCTGTCATAGGCTTTTAACAACCTAAGTTGTTACAGCACGGGTAAAGTTACCTTGCTCAGTATCTGGCACATACTGAGTACTTAGTGAATGTTAGTTCCTCATTTCTTTGGAAATTCATCACCACTGCACTAGGACTACTACTGAAAAGTTAGCTGCAATGTGGAATCTGAAACCATATGAATAAACTTTTCATACTCTACTACATTAGAATCCATTTGTTGATCTTGCATTGTGAATGAAGCTTTCATTCATGCATGGTTTTGTAACAGGCATTGGATATTTGGAAAATATCAATTTATTGAGTTATACAGATCTTCCTAATGTTAATGCATTTCATCACTCCCTATAAAAAATCACATACATTGGGGCACCTGGCTGGCTCTGTCCGTGGAGCAGGCATTGATCTCCAGGTTGTGAGTTCGAGCCCCATGCTGGGTATGGAGATTACTTAAAAATAAAATCATTAAAAAAAAATCACATACATCGATATCTCCACCAATCTCACCACAAAAGTCTGTGATCATTGAAAAGCTGATAATGAATACAAATAAATACTGTGATAAATACAATTTTTCCAGAATTTTTGTTTGACTTAAAAGCTGGAATTCTATCATTGGCAACAAATGCCATTAGTGATTTTCTTGAAGCGATGATCGGCTCTCTCTGTTTATTTCTGAGAAACTATGTGCTAAATACCCAAGTCTTCAAGACCATGAACTCTGGCAGTAGTTCTGTCACATAGAAATTGTGTCCATGAGAAAAGAGTGACCAGTTCAGTTTGTGGTTCAAACAGGTACACGAAGGCTTTACCTCGAGAGTGCCATTGCTCTTGGGTTCACAGAAGTGGTTCGGAAGTGTAGTTCCCATTTGTCACACAGAATAGTAAAGGGATGTGTACTCAGGGTTGAAATTTCACAAAATTAAGAACTTTGAAGGGTGCTTGGGTTGCTCACCCAGGTGAGCAACTGACTCTTGCGCTCACCTCTGGTCTTGATCTCAGGGTAGTGAGTTCAAGCCCCATGTTGGGCTCCAGGAGCCTACTTAAGAAAAAAAAAAGGAATTTTTAAAAATAGATTTTGTTTATTTGAGAGACAGAGAGTGAGAGAGAGTGTGAGTGGGGGGCACAAATAATTGATTAATATTATTATGAAAATACTTTTGACTTTGTGGACTCCTTAGTATTGTGGACTCCCAGGGATCCACAGACCACACTCTGAGAATTACTGATCTAGAACATTCCCTTAATCTTTTTTTTTTTTTTAATCTTTCATGACACAGACATTTTGGTAGATTTAGGTCAGTTCTCCTGTAGAATGTCCCACAGTTTGGATTTTGGAGTTGTTTCCTTCCATTTAG
Source organism: Meles meles (assembly GCF_922984935.1). Classification (NCBI taxonomy): domain Eukaryota; kingdom Metazoa; phylum Chordata; class Mammalia; order Carnivora; family Mustelidae; genus Meles; species Meles meles. The sequence continues at coordinate 65,167,014 of NC_060072.1, forward strand.
AATTCAGGTTAAATATGTACATATATTTTAAAGATTTTATTTATTTATTCATTTTAGAGAGAGAGAGACAGAGAGACAGAGTGCCCCAGCAGGGGTGGAGGGGAGTGGTGGGAGGGGGGAAGAGCAGAGAGAAAGGGACAAGCAGACTCTGTGCTTAGTATGGAGCCCAACATGGGGTTTGATCTTTTGACCCTGAGATCATGACCTGAGCCAAAATCAAGAGTTGGATGCTTAACTGACTGAGCCATCCAGGTGCCCCACAGATTAAATATTTTTAAATAAGAATACTATACAGGTGATGTGTGCTTTCTATGCTGTTACATCAAGAAGCACCTACTGTCAGTTTTTCCCATTATTGGCAACTCTACCTTTGATTACTTGATGAAGCTGGTGCCTGAAAGATCTTTTCTTTTTACCTTGAAAGTAATAGTAATGAGAAATTTATATATAATCATCTGTGAAATGATACTTGGAGACCACATGAATACCTTATTCTGGAAAATGGTTTTAGCATCCATTGACAGTCCTTGCCTAAATTATGATTACATTGAAGATTGCAAGGTGGTGATTTTTGAATTCTGTCATTTTACATTTTTTTAGCAGCTGTTATTCTGTAAAGAAGTACTATCTCTTCACACCAACCCATTCTCTTTGTAGACACGTGGGTTCTTTTTATTTACTTATTTATCTTTTACAGTTTGGTGAACTAATTGGGCAAATGAGAACCCTTTTAAAGTGGTTATTAAGCTCTTTCAATATGTCTTCATCGATATTTAAGCATTTTCTTGCCTTCTGGTATACAATATGCAAGGTTCACTTTCTACTTTCTGTGGACCAATCTTGCAATTAGCCATTTGTCTGAGGAGATTTGATTCCTTTTAGTGGCAATGATATTCAGAAATCAAGATCTGGGGGTACCTGGGTGGCTTAGTTGGTTGGGTGTCCAACTTGTTTCAGGTCTTGATCACAGGGTCATGAGTTCAAGTTTCTTGTTGGGCTTCACCTTGGGTGTGGAACCTACTTAAAAAAAAAAATCAAGATCTGGGCACTATTTGTACTCATTGCTACCAGGGTATCATTTTTTTTTTTTATAGACCTTTTTAGTGGACAGAGGTAGAATCTACATATTATTAAAACTGACCAATTCAGAATCACTGAATTGCTCATAACAACAACCACATGGATGAATTCAAAAACATCACAAAGTAAAATAAGCTTTAAAAAAAAAAAAGGCCTATAGAGCAGAACCAGAAGCCTGGAGTCCCAGCTGGCTCAATTGTGCTCCACCTAGATCGGCTGAACTACAGCCCACTTTCAGATCTGTGAGGAATGAAAAGGGGGTTTTAGCAAGCCACTGGGATTTTGGGGTTGTTTGTTTACAGCATTATTTTAGCCCCAAACTGACAAATAACACAGAAAGCCAAGAGCATGTGTGGTCTTGGAAGTCAAGAAAGTGCTTCAAACACCTCTGTTAAATCTGTTACATGGTAGACTGGGAATTGACATTGAATTTAGAGGCATGGAGTTATTGGTGAACTTAATAATAACAGTATCAGGGGACCAGGGATGGGTGGATGGCAAGTCTGTTTAGAGCAGGTTTAAGAGACAACGGTCTATGAGGAATTGGAGACAGTTTAGAAAAATCTTTTTAGGAGTTAAGTGAGGAAAAAAAAAAAGCAGTCAGTGGCAGGGGAAGTGGAGCCCAGAGTTTTGTTTTGAGGATGGGAGAAACAAGAGTATGTGAGCTGGTGGTTCAGCACCAAAGAGAGTAAAACGCGGTGGTGATGATGTTAGGGATGAAGGGGGGAGTTGTTGGGTGGTTTCCTGGAGCAGGCAGGGGTGCACCCAATGCCCCCTGGGCTTCTGAAGGGCAGAGTAGAAAGGGTCTTTGTTCATGCCACCATCTCTCTCATTCTTGAGATCTCCATTAACGATATAGTTGAATTTACTGGAGCTGAACACATGTTCAAGAGGACTGGTGAAGGGCAGTATGGTACCAACGTTGCTGAGGCTCATCCCCACCTGATGGTCACCACTCGAAACCTGATGTCGGCCTCCTGCCTGATGAAATATGCTGGTCAGCACTTTCCTCCTTAATTACAAACCCCTCCATTTGGATACCACCTATGAAAAAGTGGCAAATTTCATTCACATGGGGTGGGTGGGCGGGGAGAACGCTGGGCCAGCCACGCAGCTTCCAATTCATTAAATTGTGGTGGGACACATGCCAAACTGTTGAGATTCTTTAGTTCAATTAGATTTATTGCCCTCAAAATGGAATTCTTTGCTCTCTGTAGGATATCTTTTTTCCCCACCAAAAACTTTATTATGTGTCATCTAGCTCCCCAAAGACAATCTGAAATCACTGTGATCTGTAACTGTTGTTTCCTACATACTCTGTTGTCGCAATCCCATGAAAGCCATTTGGTATCATTCACGCCCTCAAGCATCAACAGAAATTTCTGGAAGACTCACCAAGTGCAGAGCACTGGCTACCAGCTGCTAAGAATGGGGTGTTGTAACTTCCTTCCTTCCTATCATCCTTCAAGTCAGAGTCCCAGGAGGCATGTAACACATTCTGACCTTACTATTCAGCGTCCAATCATTCAACGGCATGGGACAAAATAACAAATGTATGGATGAGTGTTCCCAGCTGAAAGAGGATTGCGAGATTTACAACAAACGAACAAATGACAAGGACACACTATTCAATTTGAATTTCAGATAAAGAAGGATCATTTTTTTTAGTCTATGTATACCCCAAATATTGCATCTTTTTTGAGAATCAAGTAAGCCTCTTCTTGGTAGCATTCCCCAGTTGGCTTACCCCTGGAGGATTGGCCCACTTTGAAATATCTCACTCTTTCAAGAGTAGACACTCTGCCTCAGTAGCAGCCAAGCTTTTGTATTTTGCGAATTAAAGTTTCAGAAATGGAATTAGATCACCAGGTTGCCAGTGTAGAGAAAGGTATAAATGATAGCGGAAGTGAAACCAAGCATAAATGGATAAAATATGAGGTCTTCCCCTCCCTCTCCCTAGCTGCCTTTTATATTTTCGCCACAGAAATGCAAGTCCCTAATAACCAGAGTTATTAGCCTATGTCTCCAAATGTGCCACCCTGATTTCAGAGAGGACAATGTCACTGGTTATGCCCTTGCTGATGCGAAAGCAAGACCTCCAGCACTCTTTGCTCTTTCAAGGGCACAGGCATTGTCCCACAAGACAGAGTCTGCCAGTGCAGTTGTCCAAGTGGGAGACTGAGAGAAAAGTGAACAGAAGATGGTGAATCTTTTCTTTTATTGGATAGATCCAAAATATTTTTCACTCCTTGGCTGGTAGATTCATCAAGGGTAGTTTCCCTCTAAAAACAGTGTGGAGATTCCTCAAAAAATTAAAAATAGAGCGACCTTATGACCCTGCAATTGCATTACTGGGTATTTACCCCAAAGATACAGATGTAGTGAAAAGGAGGGCCATAGGTACTCCAATGTTCATAGCAGCAATGGCCACAAGAACCAAACCGTGGAAAGAGCCAAGATGCCCTTCCACAGACGAATGTATAAAGAAGATATGGTCCATATATACAATGGAATATTACTCAGCCATCAGAAAGGATGAATACCTAACTTTTATATCAACATGGATGGAACTGGAGAAGATTACATGAGTGAAATAAATAAGTCAAGCAGAGAGAGTCAATTGTCATATGGTTTGACTTACTTGTGGAGCATAAGGAATAATACGGAGGACATTAGAAGAAGGAAAGGAAAAGTGAATTGGGGGAAATCAGAGGGGGAGATGAATCATGAGAGACTGTGGACTCTGAGAAACAAACTGAGGGTTTTAGAGGGGAGGGAGTTGGGAGGATGGATGAGTCTGGTGATGGATATTAAGGAGAGCACATATTGCATGGAGCGCTGGGTGTGGTACATAAATAATGAATTTTGGAACTCTGAAAACATTTTTAAAAAATGTAGCTTTCCTCTTAACAACAACAACAACAACAAATGGGGGGGAGTGGCCTAGGAAAGCAAGCTTATTTATCAATAAAAGAAAGAACGGAAAGCAGAAAAAAAAGGTAGATATAAGAAATAGGAAAAAGTATTTAAGGGCAAAATAGTATTTAAAGTAAAACTTTATTTTACATTTGAGTAAAATTGTGAGAAAAATAAGCCAACTGAATTCTAGGAGGAGTTTCGTCCACATAAATTAGTTTATAATTGCTGTGTCATACTTCCTAATCCATATATTCTCTTTGTGATCAGTAAAATCATGTGGTATCAATACACTTTTTTTTCCTTCGAAGAACAGGGGATGCCAGACACTTAACATCCCAATAACATAAGAGCACAAATTACTATCTTCACTTTTAAACATCTGTGTTTTGGGTCTTCAAGTAATTCAATAGGGATATGGGTTTTTAATCATTTAAGAGAGAAGAAATAAAGAAAGAGGAAACACGAAGGGAAAATGCAGTCTGCATGGAAGTGGATTATTTCTTATATCCTGATGTTTTGGACTCCACCCATGTTTACCCAGGCCTGTGCTTACTCTGGATTTAGTTCCATGGCTGCTTTAAAGCTTTAAATCAATAAGAAATATTTTCAGGTTAGGAAATGAGAATCCATCTTTAACACTACAGGACTGTGAAATCACACTCTTCACACAGGAACATTTAAATGGTTAATATAATAATTATCACTATTATTTTCTATTATTTCCCAAATAATAGAAAACCAGTCACTATTATTTTGCAAAATGCCATGCACAGCACAAGTTGTTGATTCTAAAGTGAAGAAATCTGGAATGTGTAATTTTCCTGCAGAGATAATCATGTGCACTTGAAGGGACTAAGGACACCTGCAGGGAATCCAGGTGATTTCTATTAGAGCGCATCATTTCCTGCTGGCCTTGACCTGCAAGAAAGCTGTGCTTTTCAGCTGTTCTAAAAATGGTTTATAATAGAGTTGGTAAGAAAAACTTTTTTCTCCCAGTTTTTTTTATTGTGGCAAAATACACATAGTGTAAAGTTTACTACCATAATCACTTTTGTGTGTGTACAGTCCACTGGTATTAAGTACATTCATACATATGGTTATGCAATCATTATCTCCATCCATTTCCAAAATTCTTTTAATATTGCAAAACTAAAACTCTGTACCCATTTTTAAAAAGATTTATTTATTTATTTTAGAAAGAGCGGGCATAACCCGAGTGTGTGCTGGAGGTGCTGGAGTTGGGGGGAGGGGCAGCAGGAGAGAATCTTCGAGCAGACTCCCTGCTGAGCTGGAAGCCTGGCTGGGTGGGAGGCGGGGGATTACTTAGGGGATCCCATTACCCAGGGGATCACGACCTGAGCCGGAATCAGTAACTGGATGCTCAACTGACAGGGCCACCCAGGTGCCCCTAAAACTCTATACTCATTAAACAATAACTCCTTTTTCCCCTTCTCTTCAGTCCCTTGAAACCACCATTTTACTTCCTGTGTCTGTGAATTTGACTACTACAATGTTAACCTTAAAAAAAATAAAACTGCCCCCCCCCCAAAAGCATAGTGTCTTTTCATTGGCTGAGGTGTGATAGTCTTTCATTGCCTGGGCTATCGCCAGGGCAGTAGGAAAACCTTTCTTCTTCTTACTAGAGTAATAAAGTAGTAGGTAAAGTAGAATCCACTTGCAAGGTAGGTCTTTTCCTTTTGGGTCTGCAATTAACAAGGAGTGGTAGGGCCTAAGAGACAAGGAACCCCCTGATCCCGACCCCACTGGCTTCCTAATTCCATTTTAAACCAGATTCTTTCATTAATTTTCATAGTTAGTTACCTCATCTGAATAGAACCATATTGTATTTGTCTTCTTGTGACTGGTTTATTTCGCTTAATGCAATGTCCTCAAGGTTCATCCATGTTGTATCATGTGTCAGAATTGTCCTTACCTTTTAAGGGGAACTAATGTTTCATTGTATGGTTATATCACATTTTGCTTATCCATTCATCTAACATTTGAGTTGCTTCTATCTTTTTTTTAAAAGATTTTACTTATTTATTTGAAAGACAGAGATCACAAGTAGGCAGAGAGGCAGGCAGTGGGTGGGGGGGTGGGGGGGACGGTGAAGCAGGCTCCCTGCTGAGCAGAGAGCATGATGTCGGGCTCAATCCCAGGACCCTGAGATCATGCCTCGAGCCTAAGGCTTAGGCTTAACCCACTGAGCCACCCAGGCGCCCTGAGTTGCTTCTATCTTCTAGCTCATATGAATAATGCTGCTATGAACATGGTTATACAAATATCTCTTTGAAACCCTGCCTTCTGTTCTTTTGAGTCTATACCTAGAAGTGGAATTGCTTGATCATGTGCTAATTTTATTTTCAATTTTTCTGAGGAACTGTCATACTGTTTTCCATAGCAGCTGTACCATTTTATATCCATTCCATCCAACAGTGCATAAAATTTCCAATTTCTCCACATCCTCACCAAGAGTTGTTATTTCCTGTTGTTTTTGTTTTTTTAATAGCAGTCTTACTAATAATGGGTGTGAGGTGGTATCTCATTGTGGTTTTGATTTGTGTTTCGCTGATGATCAACGATACCGAGCATCTTTTCACGTGCTTATTGGCCATTTGTGTATCTTCTATGGAGAAATGCCTATTCAAGTTCTTTGCCCAACTTTGACTCAGGTTGTTTCTTTCTCTTCTTGAGTTTTAGGAGCTCTCTCTATATTCTGGGTATTAATCCTTCATTAGCTATATGATTTGCAAATATTTTCTTCCATTCTGTGGGTTGCTCTTTTACTTTGTTAAGAGTGCCTTTTGATGCACAAAGTGTTTGAATTTTCATGAATTCCAGTGTGTCTGGGGTTTTTGCCTTATTGCCTGTGTCTTCTAAGTCATATTCAAGAAATCACTGCCAAATCCAATGTTGTGAAAACTTTGCCCTAGAAAAGCTTTTCATTATCATAGAATTTGGGGATAATTGACTAACCAGCTCAACATCCAATTCAGTAACATCTATTATTACACCACTGATCCAGTTACCTGGCCTCGACTGAAATATTTCCATGACAAGATGCCTTGTACTTTGTAAGGAAGACAGTATCACTAGTGACAGAAAGTCTAGGAAGATTAGAAAGTCTCTCTATTTTAAACTGAATTTTTTATGTCTCCGGCATCTAATATTCAGTTTCAATTTGATACTCAGTCTTTCTAGGGCAACAAAAAATAAATTTTTGCGACCACAGTAAATGTCTTCAAGTTTCTGATGCGCATTATTCCACCCCCAACTCCTAATCTATATTGCATTGTTTTTAGATGAGTAAATAAGAATATCTAGTAACTTAACATGCAGTACTAAAAGCAGATTTCTTGGGCAGGTCATTTTAAAATTGATTTGTAATATAATTTATGTTAGAGAAAACAGAAAAGCTTCATATGTATTAGAAAAAAATTTCTTTGAGCTTGTCATGTTGAAAAAATAATCAAAGCTCAATTTCACTGCAGGCAGCCAGTCTATTAGTTAATGAGAATGAAATAATGTTCTGATATTAAATTCAACATCTTTATTTTCATTACTAATAAATATTCATTATGTGCCAACAATATATGGAGCTCTGCACAGATCATAAAAAAGTAGAATTCCAGCAGAATATATTCTACATTAAATGAGATGCAGTAAGTGTTGTTATAGAATGCCTGCCATGCAAGAATGCTCTGTTATTATATTGCTTCTATAAGGCATATTAAATAAGAAAAGAGAAAAAAACTGCTGAAGGTTTGCATCCTCTGTAGAAACCTAGGGCCAATTACAGTGACTAGATTTAAATGTAGATTTGCGCACTGAAATACCACCCCACACCACTCAGAATGGCTACAATGAACAAGTCAGGAAATGACAGATGTTGGTGAGAATGCAAGGTGGTGCAGCCACTCTGGAAAACAGCATGGAAATTCCTCAGAAAGTTGAAAATAGAGCTACCCTATGACCCAGCAATCTCACTACTGGGTATAAATACCTTAAAGATACAAATGTAGTGCTCCAAAAGGGTGCATGCACCTGAATGTTTATAGCAGCAATATCCACAATAGCCAAACTATGGAAAGAACCTAGATGTCCATCAACAGATGAATGGATAAAGAAGATGTAGTATAGATACACAATGGAATACTACGCAGCCATCAACCCCCCCCCCCGCCAAATCTTGCCATTTGCAACGATGTGGATGGAACTAGAGGGTATTATGCTTAGTGAAATAAGTCAATCAGAGAAAGACAATTATCATATGATCTCTCTGATATGAGGAATTTGAGAGGCAGGGCCAGGGGTCGTGGCGGATAGGGAGGGAAAAAAATGAAACAAGAGGTGATCGGGAGGGAGACAAACCATAAAAGACTCTTAATCTCAGAAAATAAATTGAGGGTTGCTGGGGGGCGGGGGAGGGTAGGGATAGGGTGGTTGGGTTATGGACATTGATATTGTGATATTGTGAGTGCTGTGAAATGTGTAAACCTGATAATTCACAGACCTGTATCCCTGGGGCAAATAATACATTATATGTTAATAAAAAAAAAAAAATGTAGGTTTGGCGGTGCTGTTGAGGTGTGTTGTAAGATCATGGATTTAAACATTTGGAGAAATGGTGTTAAAACAAACCACTACTTCCTAAACCATCAAGATGACTCTCCATTTTCTGCAGAGTTTTCCTTAGAGATATGATTATAATACCTGGGCATATTTTACTGAGCTGGACTGGAAGATTGAGAGAAGTCACAGTCCCAACATACAGTGTGATGTCAACAATGGGAGCTTCCTACAGGTAACTGGCTGGCTCAGTTGGTAGGGTATGGGACTCTTAATCTCAGGGTCAAGAGTTCAAGCCTCACGTTGGGTGTGAAGCCTACTTAAAATAAAACAAAATAAAAAATAATTTTTAAAAAGTGTATTAATAAAACAACAACAATGTTGTGAGCTTCCTGTCAAGCCCAGTGAGGTCTGTTTCTGGGGCATAATTGGGGTTACTGTCATTTTCTTGAAAGACCTGATCAGCATTATCTAATCTTAACAAAACAGTTTTTAGTCTCACTTGCCAGGCTTGACTAAGAAAACTCTGCAGCTATTGTGTAAGTCTGAGCTTTCTAGACACTTCCTTACTCCTACCCGATAGATTTCCTCAGCTTCCTCAAATTGCTTTTTGAAGAGAATAACCAGAAAATGCACGAGGGCCTAAAAAACCCAAGACTAAAATCTACTCTAATGGGAGAGGGAGGACAATGGGAGAACTATTTACTGAGCACCTACTGTATACCAGGCACTGTGCTAAATGTGCAAAACATTTCACATGCTTTGGTTTTATTTATGTGAACATCAACCGTGGAAAACACCTATGGTTCCTATCCATGTTTACCAACTTTAAACTCAGTTATTAAAATTCTTGGAGTTTTATTTTCAGACAAATATCTTAAGAATGGATAACTTACTGCACATGGAAAATGCATATTGGTTATCACCCACCCCCTCCCCCCACATGTGTATCTTTTATTGTTCAACTAGAAGAAGAGCTAATGTTGAAATCAATGGTCTTGGTCCAACCTCTGAAGGTCATGACCTTCCTGCTAAGGCAACGCTAAGGTTTCAGGAAGGAAAAAGGAAAGAGATTGTGATGCTCAGATCAGGCCTAAGGCATCCAGGAAAGCAGCTCCCTCCCCATAGGAAGCCATATTTCCTTGTGAACTCTATAGAAAGAAATTCACGTCCATACTTTGTATCATGAAGATTTACCTGGCTTGGAAAATACACATCTGAAGTCCTAGAGAGGACCTGGTTCATGTGTCCTAAGGCAGTGCTCAGAGTAATGTGCTCAGAGGGTAGGACCAACAAGCTGGGTGTGCTGAAACGGGACCTCTGGCTGTCTGGAAGCATTTGGACCTAAACAAGTACACCTTTAGTAGGAAAGAGCTCCATGTATTGGAAAGGCTTTTATTTTTGGAGGGGCTTTTTATTATTGGAGGGGCTTTTATTTTCAGCCCAGGGACTCTCCAGATGAGAATGGGTGACGATTTTTGTAACAGTGGCAGCTCCACTAGGGTCCATAGGATCAGCAGTATTTAAAGCTGCTTTTTCACAGTTGCAAATTTTCATGATTTCTTTTAGTCTACACTGCACCATTCACCTGGGGAGGTTTTGCAAGCAGACGGATGCTCAGACAGATTCTTTCCTGGGGTCATCTCCAGAGCAGAAGGCTGGAGGTCACTGAACCAACTGCTTACTCCTAAAAATCGGCCGGTGCTTTCCCTCTCTGGGCAGGACGCATGCCCCTCACTGACCCCCCTCTAAATCCCACCTGTGCTTCAGGCCCCAGATCAACGCCACTTTCTCTCTGCACTCTTGCTCCGCGTCCCTGAAGAACGGCTGCACGTCCCTGCGCTCCAGGCTGTCAACTTTCTAGTGCTGCTGTTGTCTCTCCACGGAGGACAGAATCATGCCCACACCGCCTAGCCCAAGAGTGCACACGGCCAAAAAGAGCAGGTTAGTTTGGCTCCCAAAACAAAGTAAACTTTTTTCATTAGTGGCAACCATTGAGACACTTTACATAAAATTCCAGCCTTTTGATTTATCTTGAAAAACTGGAATATCTGACCTCTCAAGACTCACACCCTTTCATAGCCACAACGAGTAGAAAATCACTTAATCACTTAAATGAAGGGCATGCTCTTCGTTTGTTTCAAATTACCTGCTTGTAGCCACTAGGATATGTGACTCCTTGCTTAGGCGTTTTTTTGGCACAAGATGCCCCATGCTCGCTGTGTGGACCGCACAAACGACAGAGCAAGCTTATTTTCTCGTCTACCAATTCACCACGTTTATCTCCAAGACCTACACCACTCTCTAGGGCTTTTGAACAGCCCGAGTAAGCACTTGACAACGCTTTATCTCTTTCACTCATCGTTTGATTCTTTTGTGCAGACCTTCGCATATCCGGGAACAGGTCCCCTGCTGCTAATTCATTTGTGGTTCCAGTCCTGCTGGGATCAACAGCAGCCTATTAACTTTCATAGTCGTTTTTAACCACATCCTTCGGGTTTCTCTGTTCATTAATTCACTTTTGAGGGGAAGTTGCCAGACCATTAAAGTGAGGCATGTTTAATAACCTTGATTTAACCAGGCGCCTGGCAATCCCATCCACACAGCTCTGCCCACTGGGTCTCCCATTACCCCGCGGCAAGACAGAGTCAGGCACCAGCGGCAGACCGGAGGCAGTCAGCCACAGCCCCAAGCAGTGACCTAGAGCTGCCTGCGACCACCACTGACACCACTTACACCATGCTCCTACAACCCAAGTCAGGTGTCCTGGAGAGTTCTATTTTAATTTTTTCCCCAAAAGATAATTATGCCCTGTGGGGGTACCGCTTCTCACACTGAGCGGTGTCCCACCCATACCCACTGGTTCAATAGCCATAACAACCCTGATTTCTTAAACTTTTAGATTTCAGGTGATACATTTTCCACAACTTACATCATGCCATCAGATTTTATTCCCTTCTTCGTGATAGCTGTTAGTACTGGATGAATTAAACTACAGAGATTCAACCATGATCAAATAATTTTGTTGACTTCCTAACTCGATTTTGAAGGTTAAACAAAGCAAGTGATCCAACACAAAGCCAACAGCGATATATTTTTTTTAAAAGATGCTCTGAGTATGGACATTTTTCATAACTTTATGCCAACTTGCTACTACTGAGTATGCAAGCAGAAAAATGAAAACGGAATGTAGTGTGATAATTAAATTAACATTTTCTCAGAAATAACACCTTTAGCTTGTGAATAAAAATGTGTTAGAAATTGCATTCAGCTCTGTCATGATCCAAATGTCATCCTATCTTACTACACCTATTATCGCTAGCGCTCTCAACACAGATAACGTGTGCTTTAAAAAAAAAATCTGGATACCTTTAGATTTCAAAAGCATTATTTTAACTTTAACTAAACTGCTTCCTGAAAAGATATACTAAACAATTTCCTCATATTGTAACTTTCAGAAGCAAAATATAACACTAGATAACAGTTTCCAAGTCCAATTACTGGCCTTTAATTTTACCTTCCTCCACTTTCTTGCTGATAAAATAGTCAAAGACATCATATTTTTTCACTTAAAGTGTTTTGCTCCTGTTTCTCTATTTCCGAGCCAGATTTCAATTCTGAAGTCCTTAAAGGTAACAAGGAATTCTCACTGATCATTTGCGGTAAGAACAAATGATCTCTTCAGTCTCAAAACTCTCATTCGATGAAAGTATTCTCAGGAGCCAGCTTTCTCTCCTTGCTCTTGTGATTCTAAATTTCAAGGAGTGATTAAAGCTCTACTTACAAAATATAGGAAAAGGAGTCACTGTAGGAGGGAAATACCTTATGTGTATCTTATTTTTAAAATGTTTATTTCTATATTCTCTGGAGAAGCAATGCATGATTTTTAAGAAGTCTCAGTATGGGGCGCCTGGGTGGCTCAGTGGGTTAAGCCACTGCCTTCAGCTCAGGTCATGATCTCAGGGTCCTGGGATTGAGCCCCACGGGCTCCTTGCTCAGTGGGGAGCCTGCTTCTCTCTCTGCCTCTGCCTGCCTCTCTGCCTGCTTGTGCTCTCTCTCTCTCTGTCAAATAAATAAATAAAGTCTTTAAAAAAAAAAGTCTCAGTAGTCCGATTTTTATTTATTTGACAGAGAGAGATCACAAGTAGGCAGAGAGGCAAAGAGACATTTGGGGGGAGGGGAGCAGACTCCCTGATGAGCAGAGAGCCCAATGTGGGACTTGATCCCAGGACCCTGAGATCATGACCTGAGCAGAAGGCAGAGGCTTAACCCACTGAGCCACCCAGGCACCCCACAGTGGTCCGATTTTTAAAAAAAATATTTTATTTATTTATTTGACAGAGATCATAACTAGGCAGAGAGGCAGGCAGAGAGAGAGGAGAAAGCAGGCTCCCTGCTGAGCAGAGGGCCGGATGCGGGGCTCCATCACTGGGATCATGACCTGAGCTGAAGGCAGAGGCTTTAACCCACTGAGCCACCCAGGCGCCCCCAGTGGTCCGATTTTAAGTAACTTGAACAGTTGAGTAATTTTTAAGTTGTCAATATCAAGCAGGTGATCTTCCATTTAATTAATCAAATTAGAGGGTTCTGAACCATGCCTGGTCATTAGGGTTCTCTACTGACATTGTGAATTCAGGACAAAAAGAAGATAAAGCACATATAGCACGTCTTTAATTAGGAACGCATGTGACCTGGGGGATAGTCCTGCCAGCCATTCTATCTGCAACCCAGAGTCTCTGGCTAGTTGTGCCCTCACAGAGTCAGCCCTGCAAATGGAGGGGCAGCATTGCGGGGGGGGGGGGGGTGCTCCTTGCTGGGGATCAGAAACCTTTGAAGTGAGCCATGGGGAGGAAATAGAGAATAGAAAACTCTTCCTTCTTGTGGGTTATAATCACCCAGCTTGGCGTGCTTTCTATCACCAGGAAAAGAGAGATCCATGAAAGTTCCCAAGGAGGTAAAGGATTCGTAAAAGTTATTTTTACTCTTGCCACAACTGATACAATTGGAAAACTTTCCTTGTGACTCAGATAGCAAGAGCTTGGAGAAATGGGCACTGACTTAATGGAGAGTGTGTACTAAGGCATACCCACTCTACAGATGGACAGGGTGTGGTATCCCAAGGAAGGATGAAGGGAGACAGGTTTGTTGGCTGCTACCACTGGAAACTTGCCCAGTGTCCTGAGATTGCTGTCATGTATCTGAAGCACCTTCTGGAAATTCTTTCTCTCCAGACCCTGATGTAAGGACACAGGATCCCAAGTTATCTTCCTAACAGCAATTTGGCTTTCTAAGTTACTGCATCTCTACGAAGCTGAAGACCAACAGGAATTTGGGGTTATGCTAAGTCCAAATGTTAATTATTTTTCTAAGAAACATGCAATTTAAAACCACAAAAAATTAAAATTAATCATTAAATTAAAAGTAATTTAAAAAATAAAGCAGAGAGACCTTTTCTTTTATGCTCTCTACAAAACAGCCCCTCCCCCTCATCTGTCATCAATATGAGAATTTCATGAGAAACATTTTTCAGTATTTGCTCACTCCTGTATCTTGCACATACAGCTGAAATGAATAATTTAATCTGGCATTCTCCCCACCCACCCAGCAAATGTTTTTTTTTTTCTTCTAATCTGAGGTTTTCTCAGCACCCAGCAGAGTGTGATCAACACAACACAGTGACAATTTAAGCAAGGGAGAAATATCACTTTAAAGAGGAAATGCCAAGAATTGTAAAAGTTAATGAGAAGTGTGACATGAGCCCTGAGCTACGAACACAGAGGTTTAGTGCTGTCAAGGGCCCACAAAATTGGGGGGCTTGGGGGTGACAAGAGACATGAAAGGGAACCATGTGGTAGGTAACTACAGCTCCCTAGACCCCAATCATCTCAGATGCATTTGCTTTCATTTTCTACACTCCCGGCAACACTGACCTTCTTCCTGTGCCTGGAGTCCTGAAGGCAGTGTGCAGCTTACTTTGACTTGCCTACTCCTGAAGGGACCTAAGTGTCTGAAAATATCTAAAGGATCACTCTGGTAGAAGAGAAATTGACCCTGGATCCTTTAGGTCTATACTGCAAACTAAGATTTTATTGGCCCAATTTTCTTTTTGCTATGCTGCTGGGTGAAGGCATATACCAAAATGCACAAAAGGAAAATATCTGATTGGATGTAGTTAACTAGACTGATTTTTCGTTTTCTAATAGTTCGCAAATCTGAGGCTACTAATAAGTTATAGGTGGCCAGAGTCATAAAGAAATGTTGGTTTTTTTCTCTTTTACTGCTGGTGACTATTACCTGAGACAGAACTAAGCAATTGGTAATGTTTGTGTGCTTGTAAATGCTTATTTAAGAGTCTGTGGAGCTGGGTAGCAACTGTTCTCCGTGTTAGAGGATGATCAGAGGAGAACCAGAAAGTCAGGGACTACCCCCTTTCCAAATCCAAGAATTTATCTCTCTTCTGCTGCTTCTTCTTCTTCTTCTTTTTTTTTTTTGGTTGTTTTTGCTGCTTCTGCACACAGTTGGTGTGGTCACCTTCCATTTGACAAAGTTTTGGTCTTTAACTTAGTTAAAGTTCGTCTTTAACTTAGTTAAAATAAAGTTATATAATAATAACAATGATAAAATTTATATATTCCTATATGTATATTTTTATATAAATATATATAAATATATAAATTTTTATATAAAGTTATACAATAATAAAACTAAAGTCTTTAACTTAGTTAAAATAAAATAAAATTTTTATTTACTTATTTATTTTTCAGAGAGAGAGAGCACACAAGCAGGGGGAGCAGCAGAAAGAGAGGGAGAAGCAGGCTCCCTGACGCAAGGCTTGATCCCAGGATCCTGGAATCATAACCTGAGCCGAAGGCAGACACTTAACCAACTGAGCTACTCAGACATCCCTAACTTTAGTCTTTAAGCTGCAATATACTTTCGTTCTCTTTCATGACCTTCCTTTCCCTTCATCACCTGTTATATGTTCGACCTTGGATAAGCCATTTCATTCTAAGCACCTCATCTGTAAAATGGGAAGTTAAAAAAAAACTGTTCTAAGGTTCATCTTCCAAAACTCTCCATTTTTATTCAATCCCCTGGAAAAGTTGCCTGTTAGATTTTATTTATTATTTGTATTTGAAAAGTCCTAAATCTGTATTTCTAGTCTCAATTTCCTTTACTATCAATGGCCCATACGGCATTAGATGTAGATATCTCATTCACATTCAAGACTTAAATGTTGAACACAGGTGACAGAAATAGAAATTGGGACCCTCTTTTTGAAGTAAAATAATAAATGTCTTAAGAAACATGAAATATACTCATACATGTTGACCCACGAATTCTACTTCTAGGAATCCACCATAAGAAATAATTCAAGGGGTGCCTGGGTAGCTCAGTTGGTTAAGCATCTGCCTTTGTTCAGCTCAGGTCACCATCTCAGAATCCTGGGATCAAACCCTGCATCGGGTTCCCTGCTCAGTGGGGAGTCTGCTTCTCCCTCTCCTTCTGCCTCTCTCTCTCTCAAATGAATAAATAAGACATATTAAAAAAAGGAATAATTCAAGATATATTTTTGAAAAGCCATAGGCAGTATGTTCATTGCTTCCTTTTTCCCGCATTGAAAGGAATCTAAATGACCAATAGCAAAGGAATTAAGTAACTTATGATAAATGAATTTGATAAGTACTAAAAATCTTTTAAAATGGTTTAAAATGGTAGCAGATCAGGTGTCAGTTTTTCTTTTTTTTTTTTAAAGATTTTATTTACTTATTTGACAGAGATCATAAGTAGGCAGAGATGCAGGCAGAGAGAGGGGGAAGCAGGCTCCCCGCTGAGCAGAGAGCCCAATCAGGGGCTCCATCCTAGGACCCTGGGATCATGGCCTGAGCCAAAGACAGGGGCTTAACCCACTGAGCCACCTAGGCACCCCTATTTTATTTTCTTTTTTTCTAAGCTTGAAATTAGATTTTTTATACCACTTGTGAAATTGAAAAAAACAACCAATGTTGAAAGCTAATCTCATTTCCTCTCTTCCTAAAATCTTGCTTTTCCCTGGCTCTCCCATGACTCTAATTGGCTCTGTGTCTTCTCAGTCCTCTGAGTGCTGTGTCCTAGACTTCTTAATTTTTGAATTCTCTTTTCCTTCTACCTCACATTCTCAAACCATTCCCAAGTGAAGTTGAATCTTTGTCTACAACAGATTTTATTCATTACCACCCTCTTCTCAAATTCAAACACATAGCTACTATACCCAGAATGTATTTAACAGTCCTGGATTCCCTACATAATTCCCCTCCTCAAAACCTACCATTGCCCCTTTTTACCTATCAATGTCAAATTTAGACTCCAGTGATTTACTACCATTTTTCTGCATAATTTCTATTCAGCTTCTTACCTTATTTTATAAATATCCCATCTCGGGCTACCTGGGTGGCTACCTGGGTGTTGGATTCTTTTTTGTTTGCTTGTTGTCCTAAAGATTTTGTTTATTTATTTTGAGAGAGAGAGCATAAGCAGGGGAAGTGGCAGGGAGAGAGGAAGAAGCAGGCTTCCTCCTGAGTGTGGAGTCTGACTCAGGGCTAAATCTTAGGATTTACGCTGGGATCAGGACCTGAGCCGAAGGCAGATGCTTAACCAACTGAACCACCCAGGCTTCCCTGAGTGTCTGATCCTTGGTTTTGTCTCAGGTCACGATCTCAGGGTCCTGGGATCAAGCTCCCAGTCAGGCTCCATGCTCAGTGGGGAGTCTGCTTGAGGTTCTCTCCCTTTCCCAGGGTCCCTCCCCCTGCTCACACTTCTTTTCTCTCTCTAACCAATAAATCAATCTTTAAATGACCTCATCTCAAATTCTCTGATTTGGCCAGAATACTCTGCTGAGTTCCACTTTCATGTTTTGCACCCATCAGTCCTTCCTTTTTCATCTTCCCTCAAAATCCACTTTCAGTCTGTATAATCTATCATCTTTGGGATGTTTTAATCCATGTATCCTCAAACCTTATTAACATGAACTTTCTAAGCATGTTAGTGAGATTTAAATGTGATAAAATATTTAAAAAGTGGTATAAAGATATTAGATAATATGTTGTTACAAAGTAGCATAATTCTTAAAGAATTGTTAATGGCCAATATTTTTTCTAATTTTAATAAGTTTGGAAAAAATGGATCTAGAAATAACAGACTAGTGTACATAATATCAGTCACAGACAAAATACTGGGATGGATTCTGACACCCATAATTTTGTTGTCAATGGGGACAAGAAATGACCATCAGTATGAACAATTAGAATAGGGCATTCCAGACTCATTTTGATAGAGTTCATTAGCCTTGATCAGGGGAATGCTTTTGGCACAGTATTTGACAAAGTATTGCTGATAATCTTGTAGACAAGACAAGAAATGTGAGCTGGGTGTTAATTACTTGGGCAAATTCATAGCTGGCTGAGAAATTTTACCAAGAATCTCAATTAAGATCAAGATGAACTTGGTAACAGTGCACTGAACTATCTAGTATTGATCTCTTCAGCACTTTTATCAATGACTTATATAATCAGAAACTATTGACATCAAATTTTCCCAACTAAAATAGCTAGAAAGGGTTTTTATACAAGGAATATCAGAAAAAAAGTCCCCCAGAGTTTAAAATTTCAGACTAGTGTCAAGAAGATGAAATAAAATGCAGATAAAGAGGAATCCCTCAATGTAGGTTTAAGAAATTGGCTACACAACTGCCAGAGGAGTGAGATGTGGTTTAACAAAAGCTTATGAAAAGAAAAAAATCACCAGAGGTGGCGGTTGACTGCATCTCCAATATGAGCCCCTCCAAAAGGCATTTTGGGATAGAATAATAATACAGGGTTTAGAGCCAGGGAAGTGGATATTTCACTTCACCCTGAAATTACTGAACCAGAGCTTGAGAAAATAGTTTAATTCGAGATGCCTTATTTTAATGGAGAAATTGGACAATCCAGAAGCAACACAAACACTGTGAGTAGAGGGAGAAATGTAGGGAAATGCAGGTAAGTGAGGGAGAGTTAAAAAGAAATGGGGTGCTTAGCTTAATAAAAACCTAGCCGTCAGAAAGGATGCATACCTAACTTTTGCATGGACATGGATGGAACTGGAGGAGATTATGCTGAGAGAAATAAGCCAAGCAGAGACAGTCAATCATCATATGGTTTTACTTATTTGTAGAGCATAAGAAATAGAATGGAGGACATTAGGAGAAGGAAGGGGAAAATGAAGGGGGGGAAATTGGAGGGAGAGTTGAACCATGAGAGACTATGGGAAACAAACTGAGGGTTTTAGATGGGAGGGGTGTGGGGGTTGGGGTATCTGGATGATGGGTAGTAAGGAGGGCACAGATTGCATGGAGCACTGGGTTACAGTTACACACAAACAATGAATCATGGAACGTTACGTCAAAAATGTACTGTATGGTGACTAACATAACATTAAAAAAAAAAGATCCTACAAGGAGTACCATGACAGCTATGCTCATATGCATAATGGGCTCTCAAGCAAAAGGAGGCAGAGGCCCACAGATGGGCCCCATTGGAAAAGAAGTCTGTAATGTACTGTAGGAGCCTAGAAAGCTGGGGTGCTAAACAAGTGGTATCACCATGAAATTGCTTCTTTTTCCACCAAAGGATGAGTCAAGTCAGGTTTTCTTTAATAGCATCTCTGCGCCTGGCATGTGTATCTACAGCCTTCTACAGAAGTTGACACATAAATACAAAATAATGAAAGTCGGTGGGGGGAGGCTGCTCTGTGTTGTTGATGCCAGAATAAATCTTCTGGGGAGGTGAATGAGAACATTTCAATCTTTCAACTACTTCACAGATCTCATAGCATACTGGAGTCACAGTCAAGATATGAAAGATTGGCAAAGGAGGTGTGAACTTTGGATTTAGGAACAGATTTAGTTGTATTAATATGCTGTCTTTCCAAACCATAAGAGACCTTAATGTCACAAAACAAACTGAGGGGGGCGGGGGGGGGGAGGGGAGGAGGGAATGGGTGGTGGGGTTATGGACACTGGGGAGGGTATGTGCTATGGTGAGTGCTGTGAAGTGTGTAAACCTGGCGATTCACAGACCTGTACCCCTGGGGATAAAAATTCATTATATGTTTATAAAAAAAATAAAAAATAGGGGTGCCTGGGTGGCTCAGTAGGTTAAAGCCTCTGCCTTCGGCTCAGGTCATGATCTCAGGGTCCTGGAATCGAGCCCCGCATTGGGCTCTCTGCTCATCAGGGAGCCTGCTTCTTCTCTCTCTCTCTGCCTGCCTCTCTGCCTACTTGTGATGTCTCTCTCTATCAAATAAATAAAATATTTAAAATAAAATAAAATAAAAAAAATATGCTGTCTTTCTTGAAAATTCTTTATGATATCAACCATTTCAATGCAAAACTCAATGATTTACCCCTGTGGTTTTTTCAGATGGAAACGACCTTATTATTTATTCAAAAATAAGGCACCTATTGTTTAAACATAAATGAGGCAAAAAAATGCATTTTTGGCCAATTTTCAACTTCTATTACCAATATAAAATTACCAAAAGGAGGAAGGAAGCCTGGGTGGCTCAGTCATTAATTGTCTGCCTTCCACTCAGGTCATGATCTCAGGGTCCTGGGATTGAGCCCCGCATCAGGCTCTCTGCTCAGTGGGGAGCCTGCTTCTCCCTCTCTCTCTGCCTGGCTCTCTGCCTACTTGTGATCTCTCTCTCTTTGTCAAATAAATAAATAATCTTAAAAAAAATCTTTAAAAAAATTACCAAGAGCTTTGGCTTTCTTTCTCAATATTCCTTTGGCTATTCGAGGTCTTTTCTGGTTCCATATAAATTTTAGGATTATTTGTTCCATTTCTTTGAAAAAAAATGGATGGTATTTTGATAGGGATTGCATTAAATGTGTAGATTGCTTTAGGTAGCATAGACATTTTCACAATATTTATTCTTCCAATCCAGGAGCATGGAACATTTTTCCATTTCTTTGTGTCTTCCTCAATTTCTTTCATGAGTACTTTATAATTTTCTGTGTATAGATTCTTAGTCTCTTTGGTTAGGTTTATTCCTAGGTATCTTATAGTTTTGGGTACAATTGTAAATGGGATTGACTCCTTAATTTCTCTTTCTTCAGTTGGTGGCATCACAATTCCGGACTTCAAGCTCTATTACAAAGCTGTCATCATCAAGACAGCATGGTACTGGCACAAAAACAGACACATAGATCAGTGGAACAGAATAGAGAGCCCAGAAATCGACCCTCAACTCTATGGTCAACTAATCTTCGACAAAGCAGGAAAGAATGTCCAATGGAAAAAAGACAGCCTCTTCAATAAATGGTGCTGGGAAAATTGGACAGCCACATGCAGAAAAATGAAATTGGACCACTTCCTTACACCACACACGAAAATAGACTCCAAATGGATGAAGGACCTCAATGTGAGAAAGGAATCCATCCAAATCCTTGAGGAGAATGCAGGCAGCAACCTCTCCGACCTCAGCCGTAGCAACATCTTCCTAGGAACAACGGCAAAGGCAAGGGAAGCAAGGGCAAAAATGAACTATTGGGATTTCATCAAGATCAAAAGCTTTTGCACAGCAAAGGAAACAGTTAACAAAACCAAAAGACAACTGACAGAATGGGAGAAGATATTTGCAAACGACATATCAGATAAAGGGCTAGTATCCAAAATCTATAAGGAACTTAGCAAACTCAACACCCAAAGAACAAACAATCCAATCAAGAAATGGGCAGAGGACATGAACAGACATTTCTGCAAAGAAGACATCCAGATGGCCAACAGACACATGAAAAAGTGCTCCACATCACTTGGCATCAGGGAAATACAAATCAAAACCACAATGAGATATCACCTCACACCAGTCAGAATGGCTAAAATTAACAAGTCAGGAAATGACAGATGCTGGAGAGGATGTGGAGAAAGGGGAACCCTCCTACACTGTTGGTGGGAATGCAAGCTGGTGCAACCACTCTGGAAAACAGCATGGAGGTTCCTCAAAATGTTGAAAATAGAACTACCCTATGACCCAGCAATTGCACTACTGGGTATTTACCCTAAAGATACAAACGTAGTGATCTGAAGGGGCACGTGTACCCGAATGTTTATAGCAGCAATGTCTACAATAGCCAAACTATGGAAAGAACCTAGATGTCCATCAACAGATGAATGGATAAAGAAGATGTGGTATATATACACAATGGAATACTATGCAGCCATCAAAAGAAATGAAATCATGCCATTTGCGACGACGTGGATGGAACTAGAGCGTATCATGCTTAGTGAAATAAGTCAATCGGAGAAAGACAACTATCATATGATCTCCCTGATATGAGGACATGGAGAAGCAACATGGGGGGGTAGGGGGATAGGAGAAGAATAAATGAAACAAGATGGGATTGGGAGGGAGACAAACCATAAATGACTCTTAATCTCACAAAACAAACTGGGGGTTGCTGGGGGGAGGTGGGATTGGGAGAGGGGGAGGGGGCTATGGACATTGGGGAGGGTAAGTGCTATCGTGAGTGCTGTGAAGTGTGTAAACCTGGCGATTCACAGACCTGTACCCCTGGGGATAAAAATACATTATATGTTTATTAAAAAAAAAAATTTGGAAGGGGAGGCGAACTATAAGAGACTATGGACTCTGAAAAACAACCTGAGGGTTTTGAGGGGTCAGGGGTGGGAGGTTGGGGGAACAGGTGGTGGGTAATGGGGAGGGCACGTTTTGCATGGAGCACTGGGTGTTGTGCAAAAAGAATGAATACTGTTACGCTGAAAAAATAAATAAAATGGAAAAAAAAATTACCAAGAGGAAGAATGAATGTAAAAACACAGAAAAAATGGATGAAAGTCAATATCAGGGTCATTAAACATCTCAATTATTTTCAAATAATAACTTCTTATGAACTTGGAGCTCATTAATTTTGAATTGCTGATATTACAAGACTAAAATTCAGCCCTGTCCTCTATAAAACAAATACAATTGAAACTACCCAGTTTCATTAAGAAAGCAAACTGCTTTTCCAAAAAATAATATTAACATTTTTATTTGTAGAGAAATCATAATACTAATTACAACAGATATTTAAATTATTAAAATACTGAATGGTGGTTAGTTGATATTGGAGATGCTCAAAAATACTAAACTAAAAAAGACATTAAAGATCATTTAGTATAATGTTCATTTTTCAGATTTGGAAAGAGATCCAGGAAAGGACAGACAAGTCCTCACCCAGGCCCATGCTGCTGGATCCTGGAGGCTGAGGTCTAAAACCAAGGTCTCTCAGTTCACGGTCAAGTCCTCTTTATATCACACCACAGAGAACTGAAATGCAAAACGAATTAAGTTGAGATACTGCATGGAGCACTCGGTTTATGCAATGTGCTGTGCTAAGCCCTAGAAGGATGATTTGGTATCCAAAGAGGACCTAGCCCTATTCTCAAAGAAACTGATCATCTTGGCTACAAGACAAGCCTGAGGGCCTCATAGTCCAAACAAGGCGAAGTCCAGTAAGAGCAGATCTACAAAGGACAAAAGCAGAGAGTTCCTATGCGCAGTTTGCTAGCCATCTGCTTTGAAAAAGGAGTAAGATTTAGAATACATGCAGGAACAGTGGATAGCATCATCTTCATAGTCTTTATTTCGTAAGACTGGACTTGTATGAGAATTGGGCAGCAGAGAGTTCCCGGGTTCAGTTCTCTGGTGAGGATATATGGGGATCTGTGCTTGGTTGCAAGTGAACAGGAGTTCTACATGCTTGATGACCAGCCAGACAAGGCAGAGGGAGGGTCCTCTTGCAACAACAAAGGAGCCAAAGCTAGGAGGGCTAAGAGATATGCATAGTAGATACCATATTTTCTTCAGAAAACCTATTTCTGCTTCAACACACAAACGGGTTTGTGAGGAATGACAGTATATATCATAAAGCATGGCTAGCACTTTTTTTTTAAATAAAGATTTTTATTTTATTTATTTGACAGAGATCACAAGCAGGCAGAGAGGCAGGCGGGGTGGTGGGGGAAGCAGGCTCCCTGTTGAGCAGAGAGTCCGATGTGAGTCTCGATCCCAGGACCCTGAGATCATGACCTGAGCTGAAGGCAGAGGCTTAAACCACTGAGCCACCCAGGCGCCCCAGGCTGGCACTATTTTAAAGTATTAAAACAAGGATTAAATTCATTCATCACAGAAATAGAAAAATTCACTAAAAATTCTATCTGTTAGAACCCATATGACCCAGCAATCCTGCTTCTGGGTGTATATCCAAGGAAAAGGAACCAGGCTCTTGAGGAGACACGTGTACCCCCACGTTCATTGCAGCCAAGATATGGAAAGAACCCAAGTGTCCATCATGGATAAAGATGACATGATATACATACCGTATATATGTATATAATGTGATATATATATGTGTGTACATATATATATGGAATATGATTCATCTATGGGAAAGAAGGACATCCTGCCATTTGTGACAACACAGATGGAACTCAATGGCATTATGAGAAGTGAAATACATAAGACAGAGAGAGACAAATACTGTGTGATATCACTTATATGTGGAATCTAAAAAGCTGAACTTCTAGAAACTGAGTGTAGAAGGTGGATACCAGGAGCTTGGGGTGGTGGAAGAAATGGGAAGATGTTGGTCTTCTAGTTAGGAGATGAGTAAGTTCTGGGGATCTAATGCATAGCATTGTGAATATAGTTAACAATAATGTATTAGATACTTGAAAGTTTATAACAGACTAGATCTTAAGTTTTCTTACAGAAAAGAAATGGTAATTATGTGACGTGATGGAGGTGTTAGATAACTCTATGGTGCTAATCATTTTGCAATATATGAGTGTATCAAATCAATACATTGTACACTTTAAACTTACACAATGTTATATGTCCACTATATCTCAGTAAAGTTGGAAAAAATCTATTTCCTGGTGAATCCTCCATGATTAATCAATGCAAATTGTACCTCTAGGTAGCTGACTTGCTGCACAGAATCATTTACTTGCTATGAGCCAATTGATGAATTAGACAGAAGCTATTACATATAAGCTGTAGGACATTTGGCAAAGGCAATGAATCTGATTTTAAAGACGTTCTATCTGGCAAAAACAAAGAAATTTGTGTGTTAAGGGCACTTCTGTGTCTCTCTAGAGCTCTATCAGCAAGTTAAGGAAGAAAACTTGCTTTTTTTCCCCTTCTCTCTCTCTCTTTTTTAAAGATTTTGTTTTTAAGTGATTTCTGCACCCAACATGGGCCTCATATCCACAACCTCGAGATAAAGAGTCTCATACTCCGACTGAGCCAGCCACACCCTTTGAGAAAACAATTTACTTGGAAAAAAAAGTCTCAAAATCTTGGCAGGAGGGCGTGGATCCAGTGTAAAAGTAGTATTAAATCATTAGAAACAACTTAAAAAAAAAAAGAAGTGTTCAAAATAATCTGTTTCATGTTCCCAGAAATGCTGTCTCAGGATCATATCCGCCCAACACTACACAGTCTTCTAAAGGTATTAAGAGACAGTTGTGTCCGCCTGTCAGTGATTGAGCTTATACTAAATTCAGACATTTCAGATCACGACCAATTCCCCAACAAAGGCTGGAGAGTAAAAAGTGGTAACACCTACAATTCTTTTGTTTTCCTGATATAGTTTGTCCCAAGGTGATAGAGAATATATCAATGACCAATAACGGATGATCCTGGCCTAAAACTACCCACTGGAATACTGAATTGTGTGAGAAATCCAGGCTTGCGATTTTTGTCAAGAAGAAAACTGACAAAATATCAGCAATGAATTAAAGCCTGTAGTATGAAAATCCATACGATATTAATTTATAAACTATTGTGAGGAATTGAATGGAAACAATGCCCATTTAGGTTGACAGAATCCTTCAGTAAGAGGATGGCTTCTTCATTTCTCTCTTGGGACCCACAGATAACAGGGTGGGTATTCGGGAGGGAACATATTTATTAACCCTTTGTTTGAACACTTTGAGAAGATTTTGAAAACATAATTTGTTTTAGTGAAGACTTATTCTGGATTTTCGCTGTAAGTTGATGAAACCAGGCCTTCTCAAGATGCTGCCAGAGTCCATGTCTCACGCTCACTGGAAAGATACCTTGATTTAAGAGAAGAAGCCCGTCATTCCCAGGGTCCTCTACCCGCATTCCTGCTTGGGATGTTTTGCTGGGGACTCTCCAAGTTGTTCAGGAGACCCTCACCTCACCTTCAGCAGAGCACTGTCCAGGATAGCACGGGTGGCCGGGGCGGGAGTCAAAGAACCGGAAGGATGCTATGGGTCTCCTGGGAACTAATCACACCTCCGTGGGCTGAAAGGCTGAGCCGCCCACGTGGACGGGGCTGGCCTTGTATCGAAGGTAGGTGATTTTGGACACAATGTATGAAAATCATAGATCAGCTATCCCAACACCGTCCTTTCCTGGGAGGCGCTGGTTCTGTCTCCCACTGCTGGCTCAGAGGGACCTGAAAGCTCCCCAAGGCCTCAGATTTATCGCTTTCTTGAGACGATTCTCTCCTGTTGGGGCCTCTGGAGCCATCCTCCATGTGTCCCTGTCTCTACAGGCATCGATTGCTCTGCTCTGACTGCACTGAGCAAACGCAGCCTGAACCCCTGCCCAGTGGGAAGTGCTGTCTTTGGCACGAAGAGGGACCAGGAGTGGACTCCTCGGACCTGCAGGGAGCACGTGACCTGTGCTTAGCGTTGGGTCAGCGAGCATCTGAGGAGCAAAGGCCACAGCGGAGCATGCGCCTCGATTTTTACATTAAGTTGTGCATTAATTCTAAGGAGCCCATGACGTGTTGTTATCCTCCTATCATCATCGTCATCATCATCGTCATCGTCATCGTCGTCGTCGTCGTCATCATCATCATCATCATCACCCCCATTTTTCCCATGAGACTATCTGGAGTCAGAAAAGTTAAATGACTGGTCTTCTCCAGTGTTTCCCATCACCCATCTGCTCCGTTTATCTGGGAATACAAGTGTGTTCTATGGACCCCATCTGGGCATCACCCGGGAGCTTGCTGGACCTGCAGAGTCTCCGGCCCACCCAGACCTACTGAACCTGACCCTGTATTTAACAGGGCGGAGATCTGGGCTGCGCAGCCCGCTGAACGCCCGAAGGAGCTCTGCTACACAAGCCCTCCGGCTCCTGTCTTTGCAGGACGCAGCTCTGTAGAGCGAACTCTAACTGGACTCTAAGTGTTAGTTCTTCTGTGCCGGAAGTAGCTTATCACAAGGCGATTTCAACTAGAAGGCAGTTTTCTATCAGACACTGAAAAAATATGTATGTTTCCCTACACAGACCTTACAGTAAATCATTCAGTTAGCAAACATTTACCACCATGTGTTATTTGCCAAGCCCTGTGTGCCGTGCAGGTCTTCGTGGTTTCCCATGGGAGGTTACTCCCTGCATATCAGCCATTTCCTGGTTTAAAGTTGCATGTTTATAATAAAATGGCATCTGTACTTCTCTTAACGCTGCTTTCTTGCAGATTCATTCATGTAGGCAAACAACGTGTTCATTCATTTGGACAACAAACACCTTTTGGTGATGTGCAAAGTACTGTGGAAGTCTATGGTATTTATAAGAATATATATTTGTGTTTCCACACCAAATTCTATCCTGAAGCAATTCTTCACTGGGGACATGCTTTCGAAAGGAAGATTTTTAAAAATCCTGGTCATTTGACAAATGATTTTATGGTTAGCAGAACTCCACCTCCAAAGTTTCATAAGTCTTTACTGACATCAACTCTGAAATTCTCCCCCGTCCCAAGGAAAAATGCACTAGGAAGCCAAGGCTGAAAATGAAGTCCCTCAGGACATGTTGTTGTCGTCTTCATGATCATTTAACTTGGATGCTATTCAAAATCTGCAGGGGAAAATTTCAATATTTTTCACTTTCATTTTGAATGAAGCTTCTGAAGACTCTTCATACCAACTCTGGTAGAGTAACTGGCACTTGAGACAGTGAGTGAATTTAAATACTTGAGGTCTGCCATTAACATCAGTCACATGCTGGGACCTCGGCTCCCTTATGGAAAACTATAGTTCTAAAACTCCCTTGAGGGGAGGGTATACTCCCAGGAAAAAATGCCTTGTTGGGTAATTTAGTTTTGTATTGGAGTATTGACAGATGCCAACACTTCAGGCACAGACCTTCTTTTTAGCTCCAGACTCTAGGATAGTTCTATTTTGGCTTGGGGATATTTTGGGGGTAATTAGTCACCGACGGTTCAGGCTAATGGGTTTGTTATACCTTGAATGATGTTTAAGTTTTTAAAATGTCTTCAAAGGACGTCAGTGAGGTGGAGAAATTGGTAGGTAGCAATTTAATATTTTTTTGGAAATTTTTATATATTTATTTGAGAGAGAAAAAGAGAGAAAGAACAAGTGGTGGGGAGGGGCAGAGGGAGAGGGAAAAGCAGACTCTCCACTAAGCAAAGAGCCCTATGTGGGGCTTCATCCTGGGACCCTGGGATCATGACCTGAGCTGAAGGCAGCCGCCTAACTAACTGAGCCACCCAGGTGCCTCACAATTTAATAGTTTAAAATTAGCTTTATTGGGGTATAATATACAAGCACTCAAATGTACATTTTAAGTGCACAATTCAGTGAGTTTTGACCCATGTAATACCACCAAGTGAAGACATAAAACATTTCCATTGTCCCAGGATGCTTCCTCATTTATGTCTACGTATCTTGCTAAGTGATTTGTGTGCATAATTTCTTTAAATTCTCACTATTATGGAACAGGTTGTTATGGGCTGAAGTGTTTCTCCCCCAAATTTATACGTTAAAGCCTTTATCCCCAGTACCTCAGAATGTTACCATATTTGGAGAGAGGGTCTTTAAGAGGAGGTGAAGTTGAAATGAGCTGTTAAAGTGGGCCCTAATCCAACATGACTGGAGGAGCCCTTATATGGAGAGGAAATTTGGACATGCAGAGAGACAGTGGGGATGCCCATGCACAGGAAAGACCATGTGTGGACACAGTGAGAAAGTGGCCCCCTGCAAGCCAAGAAGAGAGGTCTCAGGAGAAACTAACCTTGATCATGGACTTCTAGGCTTCAGAATGGTGAGAAGATAAATTTCTGGGAGGTCACCCAGTCTGCGGTATTTTGTTATGGGCGCCCCGGGAAACAAATACATGAGCGTTAGCTTGACCTTTTAACAACTACAAACAAAACAAAACGAGACTTAGGGTATCATAGGATTTGCCCACAGTCCCCTGGATCCTCGGTGACTGGGCATGGGTTAGATCCATGTGTGGATCTAGGTGTGTTGGGCTTCAACTCCACGCTCTTAACCACTGCCTGCACCCATGCCCCAGATACCCAAACACCGGGATTAAAAATTGCAGGAGCGCCTGGGTGGCTCAGTCAGTTGAGCGTTTGACTCTTGGTTTCAGTTTAGGTCATGATCTCAGGGTCGTGGGATCAAGCGTCCACCCCCACCCCACCCACTGAGCCCGGCATCGGCATCAGGCTCTGTGCTCAGCAGGGAGTCTGCTGGAGATTCCCTCCCTCTTCTTCTCCTTCACCCTTCTGCCAACTCTCTCTAAAATAAATAAAGAAAAAAAAGTTGCAACCATGACTCCGGTCAGTCCCACTGCCAGGGACTCCTCCTCCCTCCAGTGTCTTGCTTACAGTTTTATGTGCTTAGGTATGATCAGTGCTAATCTGCACAGAGGGCAGAATGTTGCTCTTCTTACTTTGACCCTCTTGTAATACTATAATATTATAATAACAAAATAGTGAAATTAGATAATTTTAGGTGATCTTGTAAGTGCTGGCACACAGAAGGCAAAATTTTTGTTTGGCTATTACTATCTCATTTAATTTTTAAAGAACCACTTAAAACTAAATGTTGTCTCCTTTTCCCCCCTTTATTTTCTAAAATGAGAATATACTGTGTTTTGAAAACCAAATAGGTAATAACCTTTCACAATTCAAACTGTTCTACCAAAAGAATTGAGGTTAGACATCAGAATGTTTTTCCCTTATATCTGATACCATAATAGATTTTTAATATAATAATCGCCATTGAGCATGAATCATAATAGTGCTGCCCTAAATGTTAAATAGAGTCAGTAACAAATAGTGTCACTACCCTGGGAAGAAATCTCATTTATACAAAAGTCGAGGTGAGGAGGCCTACAAGGCAGACTATTATATTAGTCCAGAATCCACTCAGCTGACCTGAAGGCCAAGTATGGGACTGGGTATGCATTTTGAAGAGTAATTACTAAAGGGGAATATTTAGGTAAGAAATAATAGGAGCCATTTGAAATATCCATTTTAGGGAGACGAGACGAGATTCCTGGGCGAGTAGTTTTTTCAGAGTTATTTAAGTGTTAAAAGGGGGGAGATGTTCAGGAGAGTTCAGAAGAGCACTCTGTGGTTTCTTAACAATGCAGACAGTCTAGCCACCTGAGAGTACAGATCACCCAGAGAAAGCATGAGGCACTGTTAAGACACCCCACTGCATTTATTTGGACCATGTAATAAGTAATCTTGGGAGACCAGAAAATTACGAATCTAAGTCCCACCTATAGAGGATTATTCTGTTTGACATTTTGGGTGAGTTGACAGATTAATTCGAAAAGAGAAAAATTAGTGAAACAACATCCTCTGGGCTGACAATCACATGATAAAGGTTATCAAGTCCACAGGTGGTTTTTTTCACATTAATAAGCAAAGTCTGAATTAATTAGCCAATATTTGTTAAATGAATGGCTAAAATCAAACAGTTGAACAGCAGAGACCACCTCAGCGCACACCTGGTTCAATTAGCCATGGGCCCATGTTGGCCCACGGGAGTCTCAGAGAAGAATGTTCCAAACTAAGGGCAACACACTAAAAGTTTCAAAACTTCTGTGAAGGGTGATGGAACTATCAGGGGCTCCTGGTGGAATGGCATAAGCAGCTTAGAGAGAAAACAACTCCAGGATTAGGCAATATTAGTACCATTTGGCATCTTCTATTACCGTGTCTGTTAAATAGTTATCAGGTGATGATCTAGAATTCGTTCCAACAGGTTCCCCAGTGTTCTTATATATTAGAATCACCTGGAGAGCTTTTAAAGCCCTTAATACCCAAACCACACCCCTACCAATTAACTGGAAGAGCTGGAGTAGGAGATAAGCATTGATATTTTTTTAAAAGAGATTTTATTTATTTATTTGACAGAGAGAGATCACAAGTAGGCAGAGAGGCAGGCATAGAGAGACGAGGAAGCAGGCTCCCCGCTGAGCAGAGAGCCCGATGCGGGGCTCAATCCCAGGACCCTGAGATCATGACCTGAGCTGAAGGCAGAGGCTTAACCCACTGAGCCACCCAGGCGCCCCAAGCACTGATATTTTTAAAGGGACCTCCAGATTATCCTATTGTGTAGCAAAGTCTGGGAACCACTGCTTTATGACCTTTCTTCTAGGTCAGTAATCCCCAAATTTGAGGGCACAAGAATCACGTTAAGTGGTTGCTAAAATGCAGAGTCTGGAAGAGTTTCTGTAGGCCTGGGGGGTGGGGTTGGGGGCTAGAATTGGCATTAATAAGCATCCCTGCTGATTTTGATGTGGTGGTCCTTTGTCTCACTGAGAAGCACTGCCTTAGTCAATGATGCTGAGCCAGCATTTGCCCAACGATTAGTGCTTGATATCAGGCTACATTGAACAAGATGCTAAAAGCTAAAAAAAGAGATTAGAGAAGACTTCCTAGGATATTGTGAGCCAAGGCCAAAGATCACAATGGCTGGCTGACTTGCTTGAACAAGATACTTCTCGTTGCCATGGTGATGCGAGGAAGCTGGAGTTATTTCTTCCTTAAATATTCACCTTTAGTATTTACTCTACCAAATGCCCACCCAGTGCTGTACTTGACCCTGATATCAGCTATCTGTTGATATTTGGGTATGGTGATGGGAAATACAACAGAAGGAGGATGCTTTCTTTTATAAGAGTTCTGTTTTCGATGTCCGCTTTAACAAGTTTCTGTGGTATCCAAATAGGCACTATGATATGAATAAAATTTCCTTCTTTCTTGCAAGCCTCAGTCCCTGAAGAGTCCTCAGAACTCACCAGAAAGTGGAGGGCTGTGGAGGGGGGATGGTGTGCCTGGGACCAGAACCAACTTCATCGTATGTTTATTAGAAATTAGACCCCATTCAGAGAATGTGAAATTTCTCATTAAGCATTGTTTTTTTTTTCAAAGAATTTCCTGTTTGGTTATGAGTAGCAATGCATGTCAGCCTTTCCGTGTGTTGAGTACATGCATTTACATCACTTGTTTTCTGCCTGTTTCAATGATAGAAGTTTAGCAAATGCAAATATTCACCGGGGTTTCTCTTGGAAATCAAAGACTTACTAGGTTTCCAATTAGGAAAAGCTTTCAGTTGTCTCTGTCTGAGGTTTCATATTTTCATTTGAAATGAAAACAGATATACTTTGAAACATATTGATATCGGGAGAGAATTTAAGGAACAACAGTTGTAGAATTCAATGGATTTAGCAATGGATTTATGCCACCACTTGGTGGCAGTAAACACCATGTTACCCACAGTATGACTCTGACCCACTGGATGGACTCTTAATTTCTATTCCTTGCTGGGCATCTTTTTTTTTCTTTATTATTAATTTTTGAGCTCCAAACATCGTCTCCCTCAAATGGAAAAAGGTGTGGTTTCTTCTTTTTCTTTTCCCTAACAGACTGAATTATATGTAAAGATTAAACACTGTGACCTCCTCTAAAATAACTGAAATTTGAGAGACCTATTATTAAAAGCGCAAAGGAGAGAATCTTGGTGAAGCACCCATTTTTCTATGGCTTCAATATCCAGTCTGAATGAATGCTTATGTACAGAAAGAAGAAAGTTGCATTACATCCCATGTAGCGGATCTGTTCAAAATGTCACAATGCCTTTCAAAAAGATCTTTTGTTCTGCATGAATGCCTTTCCATTTTCTCCACAAAATTTGCCACAGAATCTTCATCTTTTATGCATGTAAGGGGAAAGGACTGTAATTTAATAATAATTATGTAATCTAATAATAATGTAATTTAATAATAATTGTGAATAACTAGATGAGATGTCATTGTATTTGGAACTAAGAAATTGAGTCCCAATGAAAAAGCATGATTGGGGTGCCTGGGTGGCTTAGTGGGTTGGGCCTCTGCCTTCTGCTCAGGTCATGATCCCAGCGTCCTGGGATTGAGCCCCATATCCGGCTCCCTGCTCCGAGGGAAGCCTGCTTCTCCCTCTCCCACTCCCACTGCTTGTATTCCCTCTCTTGTTGTGTCTCTCTCTGTTAAATAAATAAATAAAATCTTAAAAAGAAAAAAGAAAAAGAAAAAGCATCATAGCCCAGTTCATTATGATGTGAGTGGATTTAGTACTTATGCCAGTCCTGGTGAAAATGCCAGTCATGTGAGTTTTTAGAACAATTCTAGTATAGGGTTTGTCAGTAACTAGCTGTGCAATCCTGGAAAGGCCACTTAATCTCCCTGAACCCCAGCTCCTCACCTGAAAATGATTAGGTTGGGCAGAAAGAGCCTAGGGCCTTCCCCCCACCCCAAAATGTATATAAATTATAAGTTTTCTAAGTGCATCCCTGGGAAATACAATGGAAATCTAACAACTAGTTTAGGGAGAATCTTGGGAGTAGACTATATACAAGCTATATAGAAATACTTCCTGGAGAATATAAATTCATATTATGTGGTGGTAACAAATGAAACTTTTCTTTAGGTCAAAAATCTCAGAAAGAGAGGAAGTCAGTTGTTTTCCTCTGGCGTGGAGAACGAGCTTGCTGTATCATATACCCGTCATTGCAGCAACAGTGAAAGGCAGCCTGGGAGCCCATCCTGCACCGTGAGATTAGAAAAGCTTTGGTTGCCTTGCAGCACTTTGCTCTTACCATGCTGAGGATGGAGGAATAGAATTATTTAGAAATTCTGACTCTGCGGAGATGAGAAGAGCAGAAACGGAGATGAGTCACATAAGAGGCAACACACAGGGTCTGACAGAGAGGAGACAGTCAGTCATTTTAGTTCCAACTCTTCCTTTACTACTCCTGGGTATTCACTAGTTCTTTGAGGCCACTGCTCCTCAACCCCAGTGGGCAGTTGCTTGCCACAGTGTGGTCTTGCTTCTGCGTATTCGAAGCCAGTTCCCTCTTAGGAACTGACTTGACTTGACTGACTGACTTACCTGGCAAGATGGGAAGTTAGTCCCAAATCTAAACTCCTTCAAAGTGTATGCCAATATTTATGTTAAACCATTCCATGATTGGAAGGAGAGCATGAAAAACAATGCTTATCAACAGAAAACCTACAACTAAAATTAAGTTTAATGGTCAAAGTCTAAAGTCAGGAGCAAGGGAAGAATGTCTATTCTTGTCACTTTCACTCAACATTATACTGGAGGTCCTAGACACTAGAATAAAGAAAAAGAAAGGTACACAGAATGGACAAGAAGAAATGAATGGTCTTTATTCACAGGTGGCATGATTATATATGCAGAAAACCCCAAGTATTCTATCAAAAATGTAATAAAGCTTATTAAAACTAGTAAGTCAATTTAGCTATCCTGCCAGATAAAAGATCAATATATAAAGATTTGTTGTCTTCCTACTTACTAGCAACAAGCAATTAGAATATGGCATTTAGAAGATACCATTTATGGTAGTATCACAAAAGCATAAAACTATTTAGGGGATATTTTAATGAAAATGTAACACATTTCTGTTGAAACTATAAAACATTACCAAGAGAACTTCAAGAAGTGCTAAATTAATCACATGCATGAGTTGGAAAGCTTATATTGTTAATACATTGCTATCCCCAAATGATCTACAGATTCAATGAAATCCCGAACAAAATCTTAGGAGGTTTTCTGTAGAACTGACAAATTGACTATAAAATACATATAAAAATACAAAATATGTAGAATGGCCAAAACAATCCTGAAGGACTTAACTATTAGATTTTGAGCCTTAATAGAAAGCTCCTGTAATCAAGACTGTGTGACATCATATAAAGATAAACTTCTAGATCAATAAGCAGAATAGAGTCCAGAAACAGAATCACATATATATGCAACTGATTTTTGACAAAAGTGCAAAGGCAACTCAGCAGATTAAGGATAATCTTTTCAACAGTGTGGGAACAACCAGATATCAATACTTAAAAGACTAAATAAGTCAACCTAGACCTCACCCCTTAGATTAAAATTAACTGAAAATGGATCAGAGATCTACACAGAAAATGCAAAACTAGAAAAGATGTAGCAGAAAATGTATGGAAAAGTCTTCCTCATCAGGGACTAGGCAAAAAATTTTCTAAATGTGACACCAAAAAGTGTAACCTGTAAGAGAAACATTTGAAAAAAAATGGACTTCATCAAAATTTAAAGCTTTTCTGCTTCAAAGAACACCATCAAGAAAGTGAAAGAACGACCTACAGAATCTGTGGGAGAAAATATTTTCAAATCATGTATCTGCCAAGGACCTCGAATCTAGAACACATAAAGAACTCTGAAAACACAACAATAGAAAGATAAATAAACCAGTTAAAGAAGGGGCAACAGATGTGAACAGATGCCTCATTAGAGAAGTATGGATGGCAAATAAGCACATGAGAAGATGATCGACATCACTACTTATTAGGGAAATGCCAATATAAACCACAAAAATATACCACTTCACATTCCCTAGGATGGCTGTCATGAAAAAGCCAGTGTCCATTAATGGATTAATGGCTAAAAAATACAGTGTATCCATACAGTGGAATAGTATTTGTTCATAAAAAGGAGTGAAGCAGTAATCCATGCTACAACATGGATGGACTTAGAACACATCATGCGGAGTGAAAGAAAGCCAGGCATATTGTATGATGCTGCTTACAGGAAAGTTTCAGCCTGGAGCAGCACTGGAGGCAGAAAGTGGATTATTAGGTGCCAGAGGCTGGGCAGAGGGGACAATGGGAAGTGACTGTTAATGGGTACAGGATTTGGAGGTTGGGTGATTAAATGTTCTAGAATTAGATATTGCCAGTAGTTGCACAATTTTATAAATATATTAAAATCCGCTGAATTATACCCTTTAAAAACATAAATAAAAATCACATACGCACAAAACACCATGTAGCTTTCAAGGATACTTGCATATCTAAAGACACACTTAAACATATTAGGAGAGTTCTTAGGGTAGAGGGGGAGGATAAAATAAAATATAGCAGGAACAGAACCCCCACGTTCCCCCCCAAAAAACCCAAACAAACAAAAAACCCTCCAGAGACAGAGAATATATCAGTGGTTGGCAAGGGTTGGGGGAGGGGCTTCAGAATTTAACTACAAAAGGTCAGGATGAAGGGATCTTTTTTTTTTTTTAATTTCTTTTCAGCATAACAGTGTTCATTGTTTTTGCACCACACCCAGTGCTCCATGCAACACGTGCCCTCACTAATACCCACCACCTTGTTCCCCCAACCTCCCACCCCCCGCCCCTTGTAGACCCTCAGGTTGTTTTTCAGAGTCCATAGTCTCTCATGGTTCACCTCCCCTTCCAATTTCCCTCAACTCCCTTCTCCTCTCCATCTCCCCATGTCCTCCATGTTCATTGTTATGCTCCACAAATAAGTGAAACCATATGATACTTGACTCTCTCTGCTTGACTTATTTCACTCAGCATAATCTCTCCCAGTCCCGCCCATGTTGCTACAAAAGTTGGGTATTCATCTTTTCTGATAGAGGAATAATACTCCATAGTGTATATGGACCACATAGGATGAAGGGATCTTTTGGGTAGTGATGGAATTGTTCTGTATCTGAATTGTTGTGTTAGTTTCACAAATCTAAAACTTGTAGAACTGCACACCAAGAGAACAAGTTATTTTTTTACTGAATGCAAAATTTAAACAAGTATACTGAGGCACCTGTGTTTTTATGTTTATTATTTTAAACTGTCTCCATTTGTTCATAAAGCGCCAATGTTACTCATCTCTATGCGAACAACCTCCCTTGATCTGCTTTTAGTATTATTAAGTCATGCATTAATCAATTTGTTGGTTATTTTTCAGTTTAAGATGTGATGCATCAATATTGCTCGGGCTTTTATAGGCATTATTTCAGACATAGATGAACACTACATATTATTTTCCTTTTCACATATAAAGATATTGACTTCTTTGACATTAGAAGCTGCTTTAGAATGTTTCCAGTATTAGGCTGTAATATAATCATTTACTAGTAGAAAATCATTCGCTAGTAAAAAAATTGAGGCTTGCTTTCAAGCCCAGAAGGTAATTGTGTAAAAGAGCTTTAGCTCTGGGTCCATAATGCTTGCTCTCTGATATTTACCATTTACCGTCACTCTATTTAGTGTTTACCACTGCAGGTTGTATTATTACCGGGGCCCTGCAATGTTTGCTATATATATTCGAGGTGTAATTTCTGCTGTACATCAGTACAGTGATAATATAATTTCAGTTCTCCTCCTAATGGCCTTTGTGAGGCAGTGAATACTGTGGGTTTTTTTTTTAAGATTTTATTTATTTATTTGACAGAGAGAGAACACAACGAGAGAGGGAACACAAGCAGGGGGAGTGGGAGAGGGAGAAGTAGGCTCCCCACCTAGCAGGGAGCCCGATACAGGGCTTGATCCCAGGACCCTGGGATCATGACCTGATCCCAAGGCAGATGCTTAACCGACTGAGCCACCCAGGTGCCCCTACTGCTGGGGTTTTGCTGTGGCAGCTCTCAGAATGTCTGGAGCTCTTGTGGGAGGGACATCAGGGGTATTTATTCTGGGATATATGTTTCTTCTGTGTCTGTGCAAAACTTACTTGATATCAGAATAAATCTAATTTTGCTAATATTAACCATAGAAAGGATAGTTTATTTCAGTTACGACATTAGATTTTCATTTTGGTTTCAGCTGACTTTGTATTCCATTTGTAAGAATTGCTGACTATCTGGGCACCAGAATATTTTAAATTATTTATAAATATCCCTAATAAAAGCATAGAAATGTCATATATTTTTGGCACATATAAGCCACACAATGACCATGAAAGTTAAGTCAGTCCTTTAATCAGAACACCCTTCTGTGAATTTCCTTTGCCTTCCCCCTGCCTCCCAAGACTTTATTTTTTAGAGCAGGTGGGGTTTACAACCAAATTGGGAGGGAAGTATAGCGATGTCCCATATACCACTCGCCCCCACACATGCACATCCTCCCCCATTATCAATTTCACTCACCAGGATGGTACTTTTTTTTTTTTTTAAACCTGGGACAAACTTACATTGACCGAAAGTCCCAGTTTGTCATTGTCACCCAAAGTCCAGTTTACTTTACAATTCATTCTCAGTGTTTATATCCTATGGGTTTTGACACATGAATAATTTGTCAGAAATTTCTTCACTGTAGTATCATACAGAGTACTTTCACTGCCCTAAAAAATCCTCTGTGCTTGGCCTATTTATCCCCAACCCCCTACCCCCCAATGATCTTTACTTTGTGTATAGTTTCCCTTCTCCAGAATGTCATATAATCAGAATCATACAGTATATAGCCTTTTCAGATTCATTCTTTCACTTGTAATATGCATTTAAATTTCCTCCATGTATTTTCACGGCCTGAGAGCTTGTTTCCTTTTAGCTCTGAATACTATTCCATTGTCTGATGTAGCATAATATGTTTATCCGTTACCCCCCGAGAAAGATCAAGATTCCACATTTGGCAGTTATGAATAAAGCTGCTATAAACATCTGTGGGCAGGTATTTATATGGACACCAGTTTTCAACTCCTTTGGGCAAACACCAAGGAGTGCCATTGCTGGATCACATTGTGAGAGTATATTTAGTTTTGTAAGAAACTGCCAAACTGTCTTCCAGAGTGGCGGTACAATTTTGCATCCCAACAGAAAGGTAGGAAGGTTCCTGTTGCTCTACATCTTTGCCAGCAGTTGCTGTTGTCAGTGTTCAGATCTGGGGCACTCAGAAGTGTGTGCTGGTGTCTCATTGTTGGTGTCGCATTGCCCTGATGACGTGATGTGGAGCATCTTTTTGTTTGCTCATTTGCCATCTGTATATTTTCTTTGACGAGGTGTCTGTCAGAATCTCTGGCTGATCTTTTCATTGGGTTGTTTTCTTACTGCTGAGTTTTAAGGGTTGCCTGTCTATTTTAGGTAACAGTCCTTTATCGGATGCACCTTTTGCAAATGTTTTCTCCCAGTCTGTGGCTTCTCTGGTCATTCTCTTGACACTGTTTTTCATAGAACACAAGGTCTTAATTTTTTAAAAAAATTTTAAAAAAGATTTTATTTATTTATTTGACAGACAGAGATCACAAGTAGGCAGAGAGAGAAGAGGAAGCAGGCTCCCTGCCAAGCAGAGAGCCCAATGCGGGACTCGATCCCAGGACCCCAAGATCATGACCCAAGCCAAAGGTAGAGGCCTAACCCACCGAGCCACCCAGGCACCCACAAGGTCTTAATTTTAATGAAGTCCAGTTTCTCTTTTTTCTCTTCCTTAGTTTTCTACTTTTTATGTAACATGTTGCTCTCCTTTTCATTGATGATACACTTTCTCATTTCTAACTCTAGTTATCAGTGCCCAGTTCACGTTGTAACACTGCAAGGAAGAAGCATCCTGCCCTCCCTTCTGCCTCTTTGCCCTTGGGTCTGCATTGGGGAGCTGCTCTCTGGAGTTCTTCCTCTGCATGGTCAGGTAAGAAGCTTGTTCTAAATCCTGTTCTTGGACCAACTGAGGTCAGTGTATCAGAATGGCACGGAGTACTTGTTAGAATAATTTTGCACAGACAAAAAACCCTATGATTGCCTTCCCTTAGGAGTTTGAGAAAAAGGGAGATTGTACAAATCCTCCCCTTATTATTAGATATTCTTCTGGAAAGCGGCACGTAAATGGGACATTTGAAACCATTTTAAGTACATCAGAGAATTCCTTTTAAAAAGGAAAATCAATCCCCAGTTAATCACTTTCTCCATTTGTAATTATGTATGTTAGGGCTTTTTAAAGCAAGGCACACCTTGATTTCTAGGGCATTGAAAAACTATTTTTAAAAGTAATATTCATATGCTAAGGGTATGGTGCCTTTTATTATTTTTCCCCCAGATTTAATTTATGGAAAACCTTTGAGGAGCCAGAAGAAATTAATCCAAGTTTTGAAGACAGAGAATTCCTTTCCACACTTTCTCATCCTCTGGGATTTCCATGAGGACAAATCCTTGGGGGAGGGGTTCAGGATGGAGAGGGTTTATTGGGCCTCAAGGAACAGCCCCTGAGACTGAGCCTGCCACAGAGGGCTTGGAAATGCAGAGTGTCCTTGAATGGTGTGGGCCAGTGGTATTAAAAACCTTTCAGCTCTGGAACCCATTTTTCAAAGGAATCATATCCAGATTTTTTTTTTAATTTATTCGACACAGAGAAATGACA
This sequence comes from Meles meles, assembly GCF_922984935.1. Classification (NCBI taxonomy): domain Eukaryota; kingdom Metazoa; phylum Chordata; class Mammalia; order Carnivora; family Mustelidae; genus Meles; species Meles meles. The sequence continues at coordinate 65,207,081 of NC_060072.1, forward strand.
AGCAGGCAGAGAGGCAGGTAGAGAGAAAGGGGGAAGCAATCTCCCTTCTGAGCAGAGAGCCTGGTGCAGGGCTTGATCCCAGGGGAATCATATCCAGAAGTCTAACAGATAAGCAGATACAAGCCAGGCTGTTCTGCCTAAAGCAAAGTAGGGAGTCTGGAACCCTAATGATAAGGGGCAGTTTTGACCATGGAATTTAATGTGTGTTATTGGCGAGAGGGACAGACCAACTGCTACTTCAATCCTGGCTGTTCTACTCACCCACTGTGACTTGGGTTACCTGCATTACCTCTGTGAGCCTCAGGGTCCTAATCTATAAAGTGAAGGTTAACCTCTACCTCTCCAGTATTTTGAAAGGTTTAATAAGCTAACAGGGGTACTGTTCTTGGCAGAGGGTCTGCCCATGATGAGATTCAATAAATGTTAAAACCATCACTCTAGATCCCCACTGACTAGCCAACTTCCTACCTCACCTAAAATTTCCACCTAAAATATTACGAACGGATTCCTACAAAGGTTGGGGGAATTGTTTCCAGAAGGAATTGTTAAAATGGAAATTTTTCAAGTGGAAATTGTCCCTGAAGAAAAAAGAGACTGTCGTTTCTTCTTTGGGTTTCCTTAGTTGATACTTGGGTTTAAGCATCAGGGATCTTGGACTTAATAGACACAACCACAGGTTCTTAGAACCAGAGCAATCGATAAGAGCAGCCAGTCAACACTTTCACAAACATGATAACCGAGTGTCAAAGAGGTTGTCAATTCCCCAAGGTGATGGACTGCACTGGGGGGATATGGATGACTTTCTTCAGCCCGATTTCTTTCTAAAAAATGACAGTGATGATCCCTGTCCTACCAAACACTTAGTGTTCACAGGGGAAGGGAAAATGTCTTGTAAGTTGACTTTCAAGTATCCAGCAGTGTTCCTCTTTTCACTGGGAGAAGGAAGGGAGCAGGAGGGGTGAGGAACAGAGAGCTCTGCAACATTGCCCAGCAGACAGGTGGTACAGCAGGAGGCACCAGGCTGGGAGGATGGGCCCTGGTTGAGGTGATGAATAGGGGGTTGGTAGGACCCGCCCAAGATGGCTACCAAAAAATCATGAGGCATCATCACAAAAGGAGGGAACCATATGGGCAAACAGCTCCCCACAAGGGCAGGTGTGGGACATGGAACTTAGAGTGTCACCCTTCCGTGTGTGTGTGTGTGTGTATGTGTGTGTGTGTTTCTCATTGCTATTAATCTGAAATTATTTATGTTTCCTTTCCTGGCTTACATGGAACACTTTTAGACCGGGAAGTCTTTTGATCTTCTCAAAAGTCTTTGATACAAAACCTCAACCTGTAGGGCAGGGTAAGATGGAACCCAGTCTAGTTTAAGATAGGTAACTGAGGACACAAAGGCAGTTGAAGCAGACGTGGGCTTCATGCCTGGTATTTGAGAATGAGATAGTGGGTGCACGAGGAGAGAGGTGATGTCCAGTGAATATGCCTCATTTATCTGGTTCTTTCATGTGACTCATTTCTTCCTGGACCCACATCCTGATACAAGTCATCACTCAAGATAGAGACTTATAGAGACTGGATTTCAAAACATCCAGGAAAGTCTATGAACCTGAAGAGTGGGAAAAATATCTTACCAACAGGGGAGAAGACTGATAGCTCTGATGATTGACAAAGCAGTGTAGCCTCTGTTAGAAGTGTTTTTGCAAGGGAAGAGAGCGATGACATCTTTATTTCTCTAGGAGGATGAAAACAAAAGCAGGAGGCTCCTCACAGCCTAGCTCCTGCCCATGGTGCTTCCTGAGCAGATTTGTCTTCTGGCCCCAACAGTGTCTGTTGCAGTTGTCATGACAAAGAAAGGATGGGAGGAAGACAGTCCCTTGCAAACCAGGAGAATCCCTGCTATGGATTTCTTTTTTTTTTTGTTTTTTTTTTTAAGATTATTTATTTATTTATTTGACAGAGAGAGATCACAAGTAGATACAGAGGCACGCAGAGAGAGAGAGAGAGGGAAGCAGGCTCCCTGCTGAGCAGAGAGCCCGATGCGGGACTTGATCCCAGGACCCTGAGATCATGACCTGAGCCGAAGGCAGCGGCTTAACCCACTGAGCCACCCTTGCTATGGATTTCTTAACAATCTTTAGCTGGTGTGTTCAGCAGAAACCACACTTTGAATGGACAGATTTTAGTGGGGGGAGGGGTTGCAGAAACACTCACAAAACCATTTTAACAATTAGAATTCTGTTTATGTAGCAATAACTCCAAAATCTTGAGAGACCAGATAAGTATCTTTGTCACCATTTTACTGATAACTTGGTTTTATTTATTTATTTTTTAAAAATATTAAAAAGATTTTATTTATTTATTTGACAGACAGAGATCGCAGGTAGACAGAGAGGCAGGCAGAGAGAGAGGGGAAGCAGGCTTCCCACTGAGCAGAGAACCTGATGCGGGGCTTGATCCCAGGACCCTGAGATCACGACCTGAGCCGAAGGCAGAGGCTTAACCCACTGAGCCACCCAGGCACCTGGATAACTCGGTTTTATATAAAAAGGTGAGTATAGGGTGCCTGGGTGGCTCAGTTGGTCAAGCATCTGACTCTTGGTTTCAGCTCAGGTCATGATCTCGCAGTCGTGGGATCGAGCCCTGCCTCGGGATCTGTGCTCAGTGCGGAGTCTGCTTCAGATTCTCTCTCCCTCTCCCTCACGTTTTCTCAAATAAATAAATAAAATCTTTTGAAAAAAGGTGAGTATAAATAAATGAAAATGCAAATGAAACACATTCTAAATGAAGAAGTGTTCCCTTTTCAAAAAGTCCTTCAATGAATTTCTTTATAATGTTTTATTTGATGTTTTAAATATCTATATGTATTTATTCTCTCCTGACAGCAAACATGAGGTTTCCAGATCAGAGAGAGATGTTATTTACTTACTGAACATCTCAGTGTTGGTTCCCCATGTGTTATGAGGACAGATGTCCCCCTGCTTGTACTAGGGTTCCTCATACCCTGAGGACCACTGAAATGATGACACTGGGAGCTTCTACAGGGACTGCTGCACAAGAGCCTTCTCCTCGCCAGGGAGAGGGAGGAGAACTTACTTTTTAAAAAATGGAATTTAATGGAATATAAATGTATGGATCAGGACTTTATTACCTTGTGAAATATAAATAAATGGCATCTGGGGAGAGAAATCTGTAAATCTATCAGGAGCAATTCACTATTTCTAACTTTTAAGGCATGATTACTATCAGTCATCCTTTAACCCAGTTTGCCAGTCATTCTTGTTCCAAAAACCCTATGTGGAACATGAAATTATTATCAGTTTCTCAACACCATCAAATGTGTTTGGGTGATATTGTATTTCCTATTCATTGACAAGTGATCCTGGCATTATGAAGTCAATGGCTCTTCAGTAGAGAGGGGGAAAGGCTTGAATTATTATCTTGACACTACAGGAATGAAATAAAAGGTGGCATATCTGGTTGAAAGCCGATAGAATAAAGTCTATCCCCAATACGTAAATGTATTTCAGAGATAACAGTTATTAAAACAATCTTGTCTCTTTATTTTCTTGAAATTCAATTTTATGAAGAGTCAGAATAAACACTACCCATTAAATATGTGCTCTTACCAAAATAATCTTTCATACAGTTTAGAGAATATTGCTTAAGAAGTTTATTCTAAAAGCCACTTAGGATGTGACTGAGAGCAGGATTAGGGAACGAAGGCTGGTATATTATGTACAGGAAATTCTTTTTATCTTCAGTTTCAGTAGTAACTATCAACAAATATTTTACCTAGGCACTTATAGGTACTTAGGCACCCCAAATTTAAATATCCTATTATAATATTCTGATCCTGTAGGGACGCAAGATGTTTGTTCTCATCTTGCCAATTTTCAGGACACAGACCTTTTTCACATTTTAGTTTCCAAGCATAACAAGCAGGAATTCATATAAATTAAGGGTGCCATCATGGAGAGCTGTTCCTTATCAATCCCTCACACCAGAGCTGTGCTGCAAGAATCATAACAGTTACTTTCAAGGTGTAGTGCAATGGAAGAAGCCTAACGAAGTATCTAGCTGATTCTCAGTGTGGTCTACTACTGTGAAAAGGCCCAAAACTGACCTGCCATATGTTTCCAAGGATACAAATAAAATGTAATTCCAATGCTATAATATAGTTCCACGGAGTGGGGTATTTTGGAAGAATGACGTCTTGTTTAGAGTTTTTAGGCCAGACAGAGCCTCACATTTCTGTCAATGTCCACGTCATTAATAAAGAATCACCTGCAGTATTTCTGCCCTGAGGTGGCCACAGGGAGGAAGTAGAGAGTGGTAGTTACACTCATGGTTGGTCCTTGGGTTTTGCATTATCTTTAAAAGGAAAGCATAATGGTAATTTTAGTTTTTCATCTTTGTAGATAAAATGGGATCTTACAATCGTATGATGTGTCACGACCACACTTCTGATGACTTATTTTGATCATGATGGATCCATGATGGGTGCCTTAAGATGTACAAGAGTGGACAATCATCTATGTTGTCCTCCAGAAGTTTACAACATGGAAACTGTTTCAGTATGCATGTTGATTGTTAATGTCCTAACAGCCCAGACAAACATATTACTACTTTCTCATTACAACCATTTATTTCTTTTGTTTTGTCTTTTATATTGTTTCCAACATGACTTTTAAGTTCAAGTTCAACCCCTAGTCCTACCACTACTCGTCCAAAATCACTACCCCCTATCCCAAATCATTGCCGCCTTTACCATCATGTCCAGTATTCGTGTTAATACAAACAGGAATACAATATGCAGAACTCCACCTGCCACCCAGACTTTAATGACCCTGATTGTATTGTCACCCCTTAAGAAAGCCATGAATGAAAAGCAAACATCACTGATTATGTATATGAGGTATTCATAAGGTCAAACGTTACCACTACTAGCTGCAGGTAAATTTCACTTTGTCTCCAATTTCTAATAAAAATTGTTGTAGTCAGGCTATTTTGGTTACAACTCTCTAAAGTTTTGTTTTGTTTTGTTTTTTTACTTTTTCTAGGCCCATCTTTTCCCAAAAGTATCTATGGAATGCTTTATCTTGAGAAAATTCTGCCAAAAAAGAGTTTCTTGGGAAGTTCTGAATACCATATTCCCTTCTTGAAAATTCACAAGATGAGTTAATATATTCTTAACTCTCCTAACAGGGGAACCTGTTTATCTTTGCTTAACTAAGCATATGCTAAGTTTATTTGACCACTGGACTCTCCCTCACCCATATTTAATTGGCAGCTTTGAACTTCCCTCAGAACGTGCGTTTCCAGGAAGACACTCTGGTAATCACTCTTCTTGAGGGACAAGGGAAAGAATACACTCAGATGAATGTTAAAATGTCCCAAAGCTTGAGAACCCTAATAAGCTTTAGGAAGAGGCCACAGCACCACAACTTGAGTTGAGAAGGGAAGGATTCCTAGGAATCACAAGGCTATCTGGTCAATGGTAGACTCCATATGCTTCAGAGATTCCTGAGATTTAAAAGAGCCTGGTTGTGCTGAGATATGGCTGGCAAGCCCCTCTCATAGTTTGTCTTTGCCTCTGCAGTGCGTCTGGTCAGTGCTGAGAGATTCAGGCCGTCTCACAGGTATGGATACAAATTGAAGTAGTGTGAATGCTAAGACCTGATTGTTAGACACCTCCAAATTTGAAACAATTTCCTTATTTTTTAAAATGCATGTATTCCATAACCAAAATAAAACACTGAAATCTTCCTTTACTTTCTCTTTTGAAAGGGTATGGCTGTCTCTCAACTATTTCATTACGGCCAACTTCTATTTTGTAAAAAAAAAAAAAAAGAAAGAAAGAAAGAAAAGAAGGAAAAAAGAAAAAGAAAGAGAAAAGACAAAAAGGCAATTTAAAGTCTTATAAAATTTTGTTGTTGGAGGTATGCAGAGGGTAGATCTGACACACAGTAGTATAAATACAACCTCTAAGTAATACAAAGTTTAGAAATATACAAAGCTAGCATTATTGAACAGTTACAACCTTTTATGGCTTAACAGTTAGTTGCAAGTTCTTTTGGTAGAAAGTTCTCATAAGGTGCTGAGTTTCTAGCCTGCTGGGATTGCTGACCATCTGTCCATATAGGGCCCTCTATTTGCACAAGATGGTGGGAATTCTTTGGTTTGTACACAGGGGAGTTACATAAATGTCTCTGGATCAGGGCATCAGTAAAGTGAGCATTATGAAGAAGGATAGACACACAAAACTTATGCACATAAAAATAAATCATAGCCCTAAGATGGTTCTTCATCTGCATCCACCATTTGTCTCTTTCCCTCTCCTTATGCCACGAGATTCTATCTTCTCTGGCCTAGTTTACAGCATGAAAATCCTGGCAAAAATCCATAAAAATAAAAATATTAAATAATGCACAATCATATTAAAAAAAGGGTCAGTCCTCCTAACCTTCCAAGCAAATAAAAAAAATTTGGGCTGACGTAGAAAGCAAGGGAATAGCTTACTTCCTAAATGATAAAGAAGCCAAATGATCACAGCTATGTAATTTAGACCTTTCTGCTACATTTAGAGTGGACATATTTGTCAATTTAATAGGCTCTCTCCATCTCTGTCACCCAAGGAACAGAACTGTGGAGCCAGCTTCAATGTAGAGAAGCCAAGATAATGTCCAAGCAATAGAAACAGGGTCTACACTTGTCAGATCCTTTGACAATCAAATGCCCTACTCGCCCCCTATTCTGCCCTATTTAAGAAGATCAGTTTAATTCCAGAGCAGAAGGAGTTCCTATTGATTGGCTAAGGAAGACATGTTGTGATAGCTTACAGCGCCCGCACGAGAGCTTGGGAAGCTGCTTGGTGACACATGCCATTGGAGGCAGCTGGGCAGAGGAAACATGCTGAGCTGGAGCGTGTCCTGCCACTTCTTTTTGCACACTTTCTTTTCTTTCTTTCTTTTTTTAAAAAAGATTTTAAAATTTATTTTAGACAGAGGGGATGGGGAGGGGCAGAGGGAGAGAGAGTCTTTTTTTTTTTTTGCCCATTTTTTTTAATTTGTTTATTTACAGCATAACAGTGTTCATTGTTTTGGCATCACACCCAGTGCTCCATGCAGTACGTGCCCTCCCTATTACCCACCACCTGGTTCCTCAACCTCCCCCCCCCCGCCCCTTCAAAACCCTCTGGTTGCTTCCCAGAGTCCATAGTCTTTCATGGTTCATCTCCCCTTCCAGTTTCCCTCAACTCCCTCTCCTCTCCGTCTCCCCATGTCCTCCATGTTATTTGTTATGCTCCACAAATAAGTGAGACTATATGATATTTGACTCTCTCTGCTTGACTTATTTCGCTCAGCATAATCTCTTCCAGTCCCATCCATGTTGCTACAAAAGTTGGGTATTCATCCTTTCTGATGGAGGCATAATACTCCATTGTGTATATGGACCACATCTTCCTTATCCATTCGTCCGTTGAAGGGCATCTTGGTTCTTTCCACAGTTTGGCGACCGTAGCCATTGCTGCAATAAACATTGGGGTACAGATGGCCCTTCTTTTCACTACATCTGTATCTTTGGGGTAAATACCCAGCAGTGCAATTGCAGGGTCATAGGGAAGCTCTATTCTTAATTTCTTCAGGAAACTCCACACTGTTCTCCAAAGTGGCTGCACTAACTTGCATTCCCACCAACAGTGTAAGAGGGTTCCCCTTTCTCCACATCCTCTCCAACACACGTTGTTTCCTGTCTTGCTAATTTTGGCCATTCTAACTGGTGTCAGGTGGTATCTCAAAGTTTTTTTAATTTGAAGAGGGGAGAGAGTCTTAAACAGACTCCGCGCTGGGTGTGAGCTCCATCCTGGGCTCCATGTCATTGTCCAGAGATCAGGACCCTGAGATCACAACCCCAGCCCAAACCGAGAGCTGGATGCTTAACTCACTGCACCACCCAGGCACTCCATAGCACACCTTTAATTGGTTGGCAGTTCTAGGGCCTCTTCTATACCCAAGCACACTGTGAGCAGGAACTGAGGGACAGCAAATCCCAAATGCTATCTGTGAAAAGAGCTTGAGGATCCTGTAACTATGACAGGGAGAAAAATAGTCCCGTGCTCCATGTCCAAGAAAGATCTGGTTACCTTGGATGGGAGAACTTCTTTGTTGCTCCCTGGAAGTGATTACAAAAAGTGTAGCTCAGCTGGGATTCATTGCTCACGTAAAGTTCTGTGATCTCTACTAGGTTAGGAGTGTACAGTGAACATGGTGGAGGTTGGTTCTATGATGACAAGCTGTCAGAGAAAGCATACCTGGGACATCTGCCTCCTTTTTATCACAGAAGAGGTGATCTTTTATAACTTGATCTTTTCCTTATTTCTTGGGGTTGGGGATCTTGGAATAAATTTCTGAGGTGAGAGCATGAACTATGGGAAAGGCCAGACCCAACTCAACAAGGGCTTTCACGATGGGCTCTCCTACATGTCAAGACACCTGTCCACAGTCACGCAGCTGCTTTCTGGACTTGTATTCACTCAGGATCCCACTGCCATTTAATAGCCATGTTCACTGACTACAGAAATGCTTTTCTCTTTTTCTTTTTGATCTGAAATAGGAAATAAGTTTGCCTCTCAAAACCAGAAACAAATATAAAGAAGGAGAAACAAAAAGAATATGAACTCTGTAAGCAGAGAAGGCCTTTACACTCAGAGTAGAGACTTTGTTTTAACAAATAGCCCTGAACTAGAATTGGCTTGGTGGCATTTATTATAATTTACTGATTCTATTACCACACACTGCAGTCCTCCATCTGGATAATGTGGAGACATTTTCTGTTTCTGGTAATAACAAAGATCTGCAAGTAAAAGTCTCTTTCTCTCTCTCTCTAGGGATCTGATTGGTACAAATTTCTGTGGCTTCACTCAACAAGTGAGCACTATATGATTTATGAAACAAAGCTGAATTTTATTTAAAATATTCTTCAACAACCAAATAAAATATATCACTTTTGATTTTTTTAAATTTAGTTTTATGAAAGATGTTTTTCTATTTGCTGCAGACCTATGCAATTATAAAACCTACTTTGCATTTTTCTCTTTAACTAAATATGTGTTTGAATTATATTGCAGCTTGAGATCTTTGGAAAAATCAAGTGGGGATTATTTCCACTGGAAGATAAATAATTTAGGAGTTGTCTATTTTCTGCATCAAACATCAGAATAAACTTAAACATATCTAGACTCTGATTTTGTAGGTATGTTATGCAAGTTCTGTTGATAGTTATTCCTTACCCCATCAAAAGAAACTCACAGAGTCCCCTTGGTATAAAAATAAATACTTCACTGAATTGGAAAAGACTGGTGAATTTTAGTCCTGGTGTGAACAGACTCTGCATTTAGCTGCTCTCACCACTTTTAAAAACCATTTTTTCTTATGAGATGAATTTAAAAATTTTGTTAGAAAAGCACATATAATATACCCAAGTAATAAACTTCATTATTTCATTTCAAAGGAAATGAAAAAATAGATGAAATGAAAAAAATGATAAAAAATTTTTCATGAAAATGAAAAAAAAAGAAATGAATAGAAATAGGGATGCTTGGGTGGCTCAGTCGGTTAGGCTTCTGACTCTTAATTTGGGCTCAAGTCATGATCTCAGAGTCCTGAGATGGAGCCCTATGTTGGCTCTGTGCTGAGTGTGAGCTTGCTCAAGATTCTCTCTCTCCTTCTCTCTCCACCCCTCCCCAACCCCTGCTTGTGTGCTCTCGCTCTCTCTCCTCCTCAATAAATAAATAGATAGATAAAAAGACAATATATAGGTACAGAGACATATAGTTTGATTAGATACACAGGAAAGGAAGATATATAGGAAGATATTAGTTGTCATGAAATATAATCTATGAGAATTTTATTCTGGTATTGAAAAACTTAAATGTTTAATAAACACAACATATTTAAGAAAATCTAATTTACATCTACCAGCATCTCATTAAGCAGAAGTAGTTAAGTAGGTAGGCAAGAAAATCATTTCCTTTCCTCCTAGCCATTGTATTTGCTTAAGGTAAAAATGGAATTCAGGAATAAAAGGGAAAAAATCCAAATGATCTAAAATAGTGATAATGACATTTTACATTTGTCTTGTACTTTGCAGCTTATAGGGTACTTTCCCCATTTATTATCTCATTTAATTTTTGCAATTTTTTTCAGGAAAAACAATTTTTTGGTATTTTATAGTTGAAGAAACCGATTCTAGGAGAAACTGAAAAATTATAATAAACATACAAACAAAATAATCAGTACCTCCGAAGCACTTGTGTTTTTAACTGAGGGTTTTAGGAGGAGAGGAGGGGGGAGGGATGGGGTGTCTGGGTGATGGACATTGGGGAGGATATGTGCTGTGGTGAGTGCTGTGAATCATGTAAGACTGACAATTCACAGACCTGTACCCCTGAAACAAATAATTGTCTATGCTAACAAAAAAAGAAAAAAGCACTTGTGTTCTTGAGGTGTTAAGAGGCATATATTTCTTTTATTTTTTTGAGACATATATTTTTGATAAAAATATTTGTTTTCCGACATCACCTGAGCAATGACTCAGTTTTCAGTACAATAGTGACTAGAGTCTTTTGAGCGATGGTCATTTGGGTCAAGAGTCAGGTAGCATATGCCGTATATAAATGTGCTGCTGCCAGTTGATATCAATGTGAAAAACTGCTGCTTTTCCCCCTCGACTGGCTCACTGAACTATATTATTTTGGCAAGAAGTACTTAAACAGAAGTGAAATATTTCTTTTTTTTTAAAGATTTATTTTTATTTATTTGACAGAGAGAGAGATCACAAGTAGGCAGAGAGACAGGCAGAGAGTGAGAGGGAAGCAGGCTCCCTGCTGAGCAGAGAGCCCGATGCGGGACTCGATCCCAGGACCCTAAGATCATGACCTGAGCCGAAGGCAGTGGCTTAAACCACTGAGCCACCCAGGCGCCCAGAAGTGAAATATTTCTAAGTCACCCAGGCCACTAAGATTACTTCTTCAACTGGAAAAATGTGCATCCTATCACACAAAATGAACATCTCTAAAAACTATGGCATAATTGAAGGCCTATCAAAATCAATAACATGCAATAAATGAACAAGATTCAGTTCACCTGGTATTTTATAAAAGTACAATGTTAAAGAAATTAAAATATGCTCAACTGTTTTTAAGCTCTTTTATTTTTAAGAATGAGAGAGAGCATGAGACAGAACGTGTGTGTGTGTGTGTGTGTGTGTGTGTGTGAGAGAGAGAGAGAGAGAGAAAGAGAAAGAGTGCATAAGCAGCAGCAGGGAGGGGCACAGGACTCCATCCCAGGATCCTGGGAACATGACCCCAGCTGAAGGCAGATGCCCAACCTACTGAGACACCCAGGTGCCCTTTAAGCTCTATCTTTGACCAAAGTTCTAGAGGCTTGAATCTCACAAAGAGAGAAAGGACTCTACACCAGGGCATACAGACATTAGCAATGGGTGAAATTTATACAACTAAAAGATGAGATTTACTTTTTACTTCAAGAATTGCCTTTATAGTTGGCACAGTCTGTTAAGTAGTTCTGGATGCCATCAATTTTTCATTGTTCAAGTGACTTGAAAGTAATCCCTCAGTTCCAGTAAAATGGCATCATGTGCTCTAGTTTGTAATTTCCTTTCTGTGTGTACACACCCAGATTCATTTGCTTGATTTCCATTCCCAGATTTTACGTATTGAAGATTAAGTATGCATAAGGTCAGATATTTATTTTCTATTCTCTGGTGAGAAAAATAAATCAAAGAGAGAAATATTTTAAAAAAATCAACCATGAATTCTGGATTTTTCAGGACTCAAAACTACTCCCCATAAACTCAGTTTCAGGTCAGTCTTACCCCTGCTCTGTGCTGGGTTCCTCGTTTATGCCCAGAAAGGAATAATCAGTCAAGCTAACCAAAACTCAGCTTTTGGTGTAACAAGGGTGATCGAGACAAGCTCCCTTCTGCTTATTTACCAACAGGATTTAAAGTAAAACCAAGGATGAAGAGTCCGAAACTGAGTCCTCTAAAGAGCTGACTATTCTGATAATTGAGGCTTAATCTTGGAAGTGCCAGAAAGTAGGACATTTTGCTAATATACATACATATATATATATATATATACATATATATGTATATATATATATATATATATTTTTTTTTTTAAAGCACTACCCTACTTCTCTGTTCCTGTAAACAAAATGTTGTGAATATAATCTAACCTTTTCTTGTTCTGGGAGCAGGATGGATGGGAAGCTGCTTTGGTGAAATGGAAAGAGAACTGGTGTGGGCATGAGAAGCCCTGAGCTCCTTTATGCCTGTGACACTTTCCAGTTATGTGGGTTGGGTCTGTGTCTGTGCCCCAGTTCCTTTCCCTGTGAAAGCCAAGAGCCAAGAGCACATTTCACTAGGCTATTGAGGAACCACTGAAGTCATTTGTGTATAAGTTGTCATGGCCACACCAGCTACATTCTAACAACTGTGCTTGTTTCTTTTCTGAACCTGCTCTTTTAATAGCCAGCTTGTTCTAGGGTTCTTAGACCTTTCATGTAGAGGTGGAAGGAGTCCATGGTGCAGAACCTCTGAGTTGACTCAGTGGTCTCCAGAAGTCTCACGAATCTGTGGTAGGCTGAAACATCCAGCTCTCCCTTTCTCCCACGGCATTCTCATCTTCCACACCCCCCCCTCCCCGCCCCCCACCAAATAGCTCTGGACTTGTTCCCTTCGGTGAAACTATCCTCTGTTATTTCTTCATCACTAACAGAGTGAGAACTTGCATCTTTGAGCATCCATCTGTTTCTATCACCCTTTTTGCTCATGGGTGTGAAGGATGAGCTCAGCACAGTTGGGAGTGCCTTCCGAAGGGATCCACCCTTCATCCTCCAAAACAGGTGATCCTCAGAGACACCAAGCCAAATATTTTTCCATCTCTCTTTGTGGGACTCAACATCCAATGCAATTCCATCTGTACAAATGAAAAGGGGCTGCAGCAGTGATGTCCCAGGAGCCCCCACCACTAACTTTCCTAGGACAGGGCCCCACCCTGAGGCGACAATGCTGCAAGTAGAGGCAAAGCTTGTCACCACAGGGACATAAAAGGCCATGGAAAGAGAAGATCCAGAGCAAGGGAGAGGAGGCAGGAAATCTTAGGACCCTACACAAAAGCCACAGAGAGCTCTGTGCAGTTAGAAAAGCTATCTGGAACTGTGCCTTGTTCTTTTAAAACTAATTCAGAAAATTTAGTTTAATAGAAATATGAGCAGCATGATAGCCTCAAGGGCAAATCACACACAAAGCTGTTATAAATACAATTATGAGTAGATCAACATCTAGGCACATTTCGAGCTGTTTCAAATGAAGACAATAGTGTTTTGATTTAAGATGTATCTATGCATTTGACCACTATGTGTCTAAAATTACTCCAGCTTATTTTTAAAAATAAACTAATACTTTTTAAATTTAATGATCAAGATGGCCAAACTTAACACAACATGTATTGTGAGAATGTAATTTCATCAGCAGATACAAAAATAATGCTAAGCTTCCAAATGAGCTATCCCAAGGGAAATTCAGGTCTGTAAATGTGAGCACCAATATATTAATAACCCCCCTCCAAAGGAGGAAACTTCATTTGTTAAATCCAAGCAACAAGTGCTGGAATTTTATTCCTTCCAGAAACATATGCCAGTTGGCATCTGAGGCCATCTGTAGTTGTGTGTTATTTTAAACTTCATTCAAAATTAGCTGTGTAAAAAAAGGTGGTATGTTTTCCTATTCCATGGGTCCTAAATCTTACAACTTTCAAACCTCACATGTTTTTTGGACACATTTTTTTTTAAGATTTTATTTATTTATTTATTTGACAGGCAGAGATCACAAATAGGCAGAGAGGCAGGCAGAGAGAGAGGAGAAGCAGGCTCCCTGCTGAGCAGAGAGCCCGATGTGGGGCTCAATTCCAGGACCGTGGGATCATGACCTGAACCGAAGGCAGAGGCTTTAACCCACTGAGCCACCCAGGCACCCCTGGACACACTTTTTATAAGACATGTAATATAATAATCTTATTGAATACACTTAGGATACCCTTAAAAATTAGGTTAATTTGCACCTGCAATTAGCTTTTCTTATATTTCAGGATAGCTCTAATGATGTTTCTTTACTATTCACCTACTTAATTCTTTTTTTAAAAATAATTGTTTCTTCTAATTGAAAAAATATACATTCAAGTCTTATGTAATTTTCCTGAGGAGTTCCAACTGTCTACACAGGAAAGATGATTAAGTATTATGCTAAGGGACAGTACTGTAGAAAATATGATTAAATGAATTTTAACCAAAAAAAAAGTTGTCCTTTCCTTTATAACATTTAAGCAAGTTAAAAAGTGGGACAGATTCGGCTCACGTCATGATCCCAGGGTCCTGGGATCGAGCCCCAGGTCAGTCTCTCTGCTCAGCGGGGAGCCTGCTTCCCTCCTTCTCTCTATGCCTGCCTCTCTGCCTACTTGTGATCCCTCTCTCTCTGTCAAATAAATAAATAAAATCTTTAAAAAAAAAGGGGGGGACGCCTGGGTGGCTCAGTTGGTTGGACCACTGCCTTCGGCTCAGGTCATGATCCCGGAGTGCCGGGATCGAGTCCCGCATCGGGCTCCCAGCTCCACAGGGAGTCTGCTTCTCTCTCTGACCCTCTCGTCGTTCATGCTCTCTCTCACTGTCTCTCTCAAATAAATAAAATAAAATAAAAAAAAGTGGGACAGAGTTTTTGTTTTCAGTTCTGTTTTGTACAGAATTATTAAAAGCCTAGTCCTTCCTTTTTAGTAATAAGAATGTTAAACAACATGATGGGGAATTATATTCCCGTTTGCACAGTTTTCTTTCCTTTCAGAAGTACTCCTTAAAATATCAATGGTAGGCATATTAGGAACATCAAGGCCATTCTCCAGGCCACACTGGAGTCCCCTGCCAGAGCCAGGTAATGTATCTTCTGGCTCACCAAAACATTGGAGAAGAACACCAATCTGACTTAATTTTCTGTTTATTTTGTGTTGAAATTGTACATGTGAAGAAGAAAGTGGATGTCTGGGGACTGAGGATCTCAGCCCTCTCTCATCTGGATTAAATCCTGCACTGATAATCCAAACACCTGGGGCGCGTCAGCAAGTCTTTGGGGGGGGGTGCGGTGTGCAAAGGGGCCGGAGAGGTAGGAAGGACAGCCAGGAGAACAAATGTCTGGAGGCACGGAGGCAATATTCGAGTGACATTGGTGAAGCCGGCCTGACTCCCTAGGCAACAGCATACCTTATTTTGCATTCCAAGATGCCAGGTTTTGAGAGCCAGATGAAAAGAACCAGTAATTGTTATCTAGCGGTCTGAACAATAGTAGAAACTATGGTTGTTGTTGTTTTTACCAGTTTAGGTATATTCCACTGTAAAGAATCTCCACATCAGAGTCACAAGGTCAGCAGCCCTTCTCCAGTCCTTTTGTGATTTTACTAAGTGAGGCCCTGATAAGTGCTCAGAGAAGCGTCAGCCCTGCCCCCCCAGTCACCCCCCCTCTTAGTGTACCTGTAGCCTTTGCTCATACTGACCAAGGTGTTGATCTCTAAGAGTTAGTGTTTATTCCCAAGTTTCTTCAGTTGCATTTTTTTATTGTAATTGTATAATTTAGTAAAGCATTGTAGAAATGGAAAAAATCTGAGTGTGAAAGAAGCTGTCATTTCTATGAAAACCAAGGAAGTATGTGCTCTGGGAAGACTAAAAATGTCAAGTTCCTAAAAAATCTGGAACCACTGTGTGATTAGGTGTTGATACCGATTTAGCTCTTATTAAAACACCTGGGCCAGACTTTAAAATATGAGCAAAGGTACACACGCATGTTTTAGGTTAAAATAAAATGGTAAAATTAAATATTATTTGCTTTATGAATCTCCACTTTAGATTAACAATTAAAATTACTCAGCTATTGGCTAGTGAGAAGCTCATGGAAGGACATTTTCTGCACCTTATCCAGACTGGGTCACTGTGTCTCCTTTTGGATTTATTGGGTGAGGCACTTTGTGTCAGTGCTTGTTCAGGGAGAACTGAGATACGGGGTGGTCTCTGGAGTTTATACTCCCACCATGTGAGGTGGGATGGCAGAAACCTTCCCCAGGGTAGACCAGTGGTCAGAAAACTTTTGGAGGCCCATGGCAGATCTGCCAGTGGTGTTCTGATTCTCCAGCATTTGGAACCCCAAACTTTACGGAACCTGGAAGAGGTATAACAGGAGAGTTGCCCCTCCCAGCAAAGCAAAGCTAACATTCATGTTTGCACTGAGTGTTTTGACTTTTTTTTTTAGGTTTTAAACTGAAACTATAATTTTATTTTTTTAAAAGATTTTATTTATTTATTTGACAGAGAGAGAGAGATCACAAGTAGGTAGAGAGGCAGATGGGGAGGGGAGGGGAGGCCCCCTGGGGGAAGCAGGCTCCCTGCTGAGCAGAGAGCCCGATGTGGGTCTCAATGTGGGGCTCTATCCCAGGACCCTGGGATCATGACCTGAGCTGAAGGCGGAGGCTTTAACCCACTGAGCCACCCAGGCATCCCTGAAACTATGATTTTAAATGTAGTATTTTTCCAGGGGAAGTTTTCCCATCTTATACAAATATATTTAAATGGATCATGACCAGAGGGAAGGGAGAAAAGGTAGTTCTTTAATAATGCAAAAATAGAATAAAAATGTAAAAGAAGCAGAATGGTCATGTTATATATAATTGTCAGTTTAATATTAGGCTAGTTTGAGAAATTCAAGCTAGCCAAAAAGTAATTAGCTCACAATAAATGCAGTTCAGGTGACTAACTTCGTTCGTTATTGCTCTTGGAATCTGCATATGCATTATAGCTGTGTAGATGACTGTTGGAAGTGACTTTGGGTACTTTACCCTACATTTCCCTATTCTCTTGTTTGCTGTGAGCAGATGTGGAAAATATTAAATACACTGAAGTAGTGAATTAGGATAGGCACTTGGAAGGGAAAGGAATTCCTCCCTCAGCAACACTTATATAAATTGTAATAATTTCAAAAGACGCCAACATCTGATGAAAATTCACAACAGGAACTTCCAGATAACAAGGAGGGTACTTTCGAACCAGTCAGAGTTTTGAGCCTGGTCTGAGAGGAGCAAATATGTCATCAATCACTGTGTGGTCTGTTTGTAGCTTTAATTGTTTTGTTTTTCATCTCTCAAGAGATAATGTGTCTCACAGAAGCACAGCTAATAGAGTAATATTTATTTTTATTTTTACTGGAGATAAGCTCAAGGTGTCCCATGCCTACTATAATCCTCTAAAATCAACCGTCAGTGAATCACACTCAGTTTATGTCCAAGTGACTTAATATCTGCCTTGTTTTCCTGGGAGAAATAGGTTTATTAAAAATTTTATTTATTTATTTATTTATTTTCAGCGTAACAGTATTCATTGTTTATGCACCACACCCAGTGCTCCATGCAATACGTGCCCTCCCTATTACCCACCACCTGGTTCCCCCAACCTCCCACCCTCCCCTCTTCAAAACCCTCAGATTGTTTTTCAGAGTCCATAGTCTCTCATGGTTCCTCTCCCCTTCCAATTTCCCTCATCTCCCTTCTCTTCTCCATCTCCTCATGTCCTTCATGTTATTTGTTATGCTCCACAAATAAGTGAAACCATATGATAATTGACTCTCTCTGCTTGACTTATTTCACTCAGCATAATCTCTTCCAGTCCCGTCCATGTTGCTACAAAAGTTGGGTATTCATCCTTTCTGATGGAGGCATAATACTCCATCGTGTATATGGACCACATCTTCCTTATCCATTCATCCGTTGAAGGGCATCTTGGTTCTTTCCACAGCGACCGTAGCCATTGCTGCTATAAACATTGGGGTACAGATGGCCCTTCTTTTCACTACATCTGTATCTTTGGGGTGAATATCCAGTAGTGCAATTGTATGGTCATAGGGAAGCTCTATTTTTAATTTCTTGAGGAATCTCCACACTGTTCTCCAAAGTGGCTGCACCAACTTGCATTCCCACCAACAGTGTAAGAGGGTTCCCCTTTCTCCACATCCTCTCCAACACACGTTGTTTCCTGTCTTGCTAATTTTGACCATTCTAACTGGTGTAAGGTGGTATCTCATTGTGGTTTTAATTTGAATTTCCCTGATGGCTAGTGATGATGAACATTTTTTCATGTGTCTGGTAGCCATTTGTATGTCTTCATTGGAGAAGTGTCTGTTTATGTCTTCTGCCCATTTCTTGACATGATTGTCTGTTTTGTGTGTGTTGAGTTTGAGAAGTTCTTTATAGATCCTGGATATCAAACTTTTGTCTGTACTGTCATTTGCAAATATCTTCTCCCATTCCATGGGTTGCCTCTTTGTTTTGTTGACTGTTTCCTTTGCTGTGCAGAAGGTTTTGATCTTGATGAAGTCCCAAAAGTTAATTTTCACTTTTGTTTCCTTTGCCTTTGGAAACCTATCTTTTTTTTTTTAAGATTTTATTTGTTTATTTGACAGAGAGAGAGATCACAAGTAGGCAGAAGGTCAGGCAGAGAGAGGGGGGGAAGCATGCTCTCTGCTCAGCAGGGATGCTGAGGCAGATGTGGGGCTTGATCCCAGGACCCTGAGATCATGACCTGAGCCAAAGGCAGTGGCTTAATCCACTGAGCCTCCAGGCGCCCCTGGAGACCTATCTTGAAAGAAGTTGCTGTGGCTGATATCGAAGAGGTTACTGCCTATGTTCTCCTCTAGGATTTTGATGGATTCCTGTCTCACGTTGAGGTCTTTTATTCATTTCAATTTATCTTTGTGTACGGTGTAAGAGAATGGTCAAGTTTCATTCTTCCACATATAGCTGTCCAGTTTTCCCAGCACCACTTATTGAAGAGACTGTCTTTTTTCCACTGTATATTTTTTCCTGTTTTGTCGAAGATTATTTGACCATAGAGTTGAGGGTCCATATCTGGGCTCTCTACTCTGTTCCACTGGTCTATGTGTCTGTTTTTATGCCAGTACCATGCTGTCTTGATGATCACAGCTTTGTAGTAAAGCTTGAAGTCAGGTGACATGATGCCCCCAATTTTGTTTTTGTTTTTCAACATTTCCTTAGCAATTCGGGGTCCCTTCTGATTCCATACACATTTTAGGATTTGCTCCAGCTCTTTGAAAAATACCGGTGGAATTTTGATCTGAATGGCATTAAAGGTATAGATTGCTATAGGCAGTATGGACATTTTAACAATGTTTATTCTTCTGATCCAAGAGCATGGAATGGTCTTCCATCCTTTTGTGTCTTCTTCAATTTCTTTCATGAGTGTTCTGTAGTTCCTCGAGTACAGATCCTTTACCTCTTCAGTTAGGTTTATTCCCAGGTATCTTATGGTTCTTGGTGCCATAGTAAATGGAATCAATTCTCTAATTTCCCTTTCTGTATTTTCATTGTTAGTGTATAAGAAAGCCACTGATTTCTGTACATTGACTTTGTATCCTGTCATATTACTGAATTGCTGTATGAGTTCTGGTAGTTTGGGGGTGGAGTCTTTGGGGTTTTCCATATAAAGTATCATGTCATTTGCGAAGAGAGAGAGTTTGACTTCTTTATTGCCAATTTGGATACATTTTATTTCTCTTTGTTGTCTCATTGCTGTTGCTAGAAATTCTAGTACTATGTTGAACAAGAGTGGTGAGAGTGGGCATCCTTGTCATGTTCCTGATCTCAACAGGAAGGCTATGAGCTTTTCCCCATTGAGGATGATATTTGCTGTGGGTCTTTCATAGATAGATTTTATGAAGTTCAGTAATGTTCCCTCTATCCGTATACTTTGAAGCATTTTAATCAGGAACGGATGCTGGATTTTGTCAAATGCTTTTTCTGCGTCAATTGAGAGGACCATGCTGTTCTTCTCTCTTCTCTTATTGATTTGTTCTATCACATTGATTGATTTGCGAATGTTGAACCAACCTTGCAACCCAGGGGTGAATCCCACTCGTCATGGTGGATAATCTTTTTAATGTGCTGTTGGATCCTGTTTGCTAGGATCTTGTTGAGAATCTTTGCATCCCTATTCATCAGTGATATTGGTCTGAACTTCTCCTTTTTGGTGGGGTCTTTGCCTGGTTTGGGGATCAGGGTAATGCAGGCTTCATAAAAAGTGTCTGGAAGTTTCCCTTCTGCTTCAATTTTTTGAAACAGCTTCAGGAGAATAGGTGTTATTTCTTCTTTGAAAGTTTGGTAGAATTCCCCAGGGAATCCTTCAGGTCCTGGGCTCTTGTTTTTTGGGAGGTTTTTGATCACTGCTTCAATCTCGTTACTAGATATCGGTCTATTCAGGTTGTCAATTTCTTCCTGGTTCAATTTTGGGAGTTTATAGTTTTCCAGGAATGCTTTCTTTTCATCTAGGTTGCTTAACTTATTGGCATATAACTGTTGATAATAACTCTGGCAGAAATAGGTTTTAAGAAAGAAAAATAAAAGTCCTAATGCATTTCCTTTCATCCTATATTTTTTCAGGTAAACTTAGCATGCCCATTTTTTTCCCCATAAGAAGGCTGTGGAAAATTGTTAAATGTTAGTTCACTGTTCAACCAGAATATACCCTTAAAGCTTAAATTATATTTTGATTGCCAAGGCATAGCATTTTAAGAATATAAAAATCAACATAATTCTACCAGTGTAAGACATAGCTATAAACTTCTGCTAAACCGCCTCCCAGCAAAAGAATGTGACTACTTAATAAGACTTTCCACATGTCTTTTATTCCTTGATACAAATATGAAGCTCTTTTGACTTTCCCTTTGAAACTTCCGCTTTTTGTGATCCTTAGGAAAGCTCATGGTGGAGAATTTTCTGTGTACTGTTTTAAGTTGTCAGTCATGCTGAATAATAACTAACTGATGAATAATTCACTGGTGCAGAATACTGTCCCAAAGAATAATTTTAAAAAATTCCAGTGACTGTAAGAATGATAATTTTTAAAACCAATCTTTGAAAACATCCTGGTAGGAACTTTAGAAAATAGAGCCTCAGTATTGTAAGTTAAATACATAATTCTATTATATAGACCTATAAGTATATATGCTTCAGGCGTCTTTAAGAGTGGAACTGAACTGGAGAACTCAATCAACTGTGGCCAATCTGTGGGGTCCAGAATCCTGCCAAAAAGTCTTCTATGATTCTCCTGGTATGTAATAGAGGAGAGAATTCAGCTTGATTGCACTCTTCATGTATTTTATATGTCAAGTCTCTATATGTTCAAGGTCAAATATATTCTTTACTGAAATCTTGAGAGATGACCACCATGAGAAGTCATCATTGAGAAAGAGTGTCTGAGAGCCCCACAGCAATGGGCTTTTCCTAAGAATGAAGTAAAGCCACAGCTATAAGCATATTTGATTTACTGCATGCTGATGAAAGGTGTGAGGAGAGCATCAGAACTCTGTACCCGTGGAAAATATAAATACATACATGTTCTAAAAACCCTTAAGTTCCAAACATGGTAATAAAATCTCTTCTCATTTTACTCTTAATCAATGTCACATGGTAGGGCACCTTAATTGCTTTCGAATGATGACATAACGATCTTCAAGTAGTGAAAGACCTAGATTTTCCATTAATCATTCATTGAAATACATGCTCAGAGAATCTGGGAGTGTATTTTTGACAACCAACTGCTGTTTGCCTCCGTGTGTGTTCAACCGAGCGTCACTTCATTGAGTAGTGAGTAGCAATGGAAACTTTTGCAGGAAAACACCAAGAATTAGAAGCGAGGCAGAATTACCACATTCACAACAGACTTGAACACTGAGCCAAAAGATGGAGAGTCTGGGATCCTTACCACCCCGAAGGGGATGTCCACTGTCCAGCCCCACCCTGTCAGCGCACATTGGGAGGTCAAATGAATGAACAAGGGCTTGAGAAGCAGAGCAGCGGACAATCGTGTGGGGGCTTACTGAGGGTGGTTTTGCAGTGGTGGATCGCTTTCTGGTTCCGACCCTGGTCCTTAGGAAACTGGCGTAGTTATAGTGATCCTTGGCATTGTGGGCACAGTCTGAACTCCAGACCTACAATTAAAACATTTTTTAAAAAGCAGTAAAGAGTAGTGCTTAAGAATGTTGTCGGTTTCCTATACGTTTACTCATGAATCTGTATTTGAAATTTTTTTTTCTATTTAAATCAGGGCCTTCAAAATCTGTGAGTTATCTGAGCTACTAGTACATGCCTCTATGGAAATGGTGAAGGAGGCAGGTGTGCATATCTGAGCAAGGTCGCTACCTGCACATGAACAAAATGCTCCCCTGCACGGAAACAAAGGCTTGTGCGTGCTAGAGACACATCTGGAGCCCAGGCGGGTCATCTCACCGGGGGAATCTCCGAGCACTGCTGGGCCCCGTCGCAGACTGGAGGCCAAGCACATACCAAGGGAGGCATGTAACTCACTTAGCAAGCTGGTCTGACTTTCCCAACATGGAGTGCAGTGGGTGCATGGGGAGAGGACCCGAGCTACACCCCAGTGAGGCTAGACCCTGGCGAGGGTGACTATAGGCACTGACCCCTGTGAGAGGAGCCTGGAATTAGGAAGACCCTTGCTTCCCTTTGTCTACCCTTCTGAAAGGACAGCCTCTTTAATCATGGAGAGTTGAGGAAGTAGACACAGGCGATCTTTGTGAGCACGAGAAATAACAAGATTAAATGGTTTTCCTAAAAGAGATTAACCCATAACCACAACCTTCTCAACAAAGCTTGAAATGAGTTGTAATGTGAGGTGTCCCTTTATTCTCCACCTTCTTTCCCTTTATTCCCACCATTCTGGTTTCCTTCCGTGTAGGAAACCATGCAGCTCTGTGTGTGAGACTCTGTCCTGCTCTCTCCCAGCCTGCAAAGTCACTGCTCCTTTGTGTGCACAGATCGATGGTGCGTTTTGGAAGGAAAAGGCTTTTCAGACCTAGGCGTGTGCACTGGGACTCAAAAAGTTCCTTAATAACTCAGTAATGGTGGGTAATAAAGTTGGCCTTGTTTGAAATAATTATCACATGCCTGGCTGGGCTAACAGAGCAAATGGTGGAGTCCAAGTGAATAAAAGGAAAGGAAAGATGAAGATCTGTACAAACCAGAGTGGAATTATTTAGAAGGGGGACATTCCAGAAGTGAGAAGATTCTGGAAAAATTAATTTTCAAACATTTGAAAATCTGAGTAATTCAGTATGTACTCGGGGCCCACTGTATGCCAAGCACTGTGCCTGGTACCGGGGACAGTCAACCTCCCAGTCCTTGGGGAGCTTGTAGGAGGCCAGGGAATATGGGCAATACAAAATGTGTTTGTTACGGTGGGGACCAGGTGTCATGAGAGCAGAGAAAAGGAGGCTTATCTCAAACATGGGGGTCAAGGAGATCTCCCAGAGGTCAGTGACCTCTGAGTCTTCGAGAATGACAGAAGTTAACTTCTAGACCGGATTGGGGATCTGGGGTGGGGCAGAATCCCTAAACAGAGGACCTAGAAAGAAGAGGGCACGGGGCTTTTGAGAGACTGCAAGAAATTCAGGGTAGCTGGATCCCAGAAGGCTGAGTCTGGGAGTGGGGGGGCCTTGAGAGGCTTAGGGATCACATCAGAGACATTGGGTTTTATTTGAAGCACAATGGAAGTGAACAGAATGTTCTAAACTAAGAAGTGAGAGCAACTGTGTAACATTTTGGAACAGTTTCTCAGGAAGTTGTTGCAGTCAGGGAAGAGAGAGAGAGCTAAGAGCCAGAACCACAACATTGGGTATAGAGAGAAGACAAAGGATTCAGGAAACTTTCGGGAAGCAGAAATGACAAGACTTGGTGACAGATGATTCCTTAGAGGACAATCTTGTATACTCGGCTAGTTCTCCCCACCCTGCTCCCTTCCTGTCCCTTTTTAAATGCAACTTCCTGAGAATGCGTGAGCATTACTTCATCTCCCCAAATCCCTGATTATTACCTAAGAAACATTTTTCATGAAGACTACTCTTAACTAATTGGTATTCTTATTTACTTCTACCTTTTATGGCACTGATAGAACATTGATCTTTCTTTTAATTTTCATGTATGAAAAACATAATAGAGAAATGAATGCTATTGGTTTTAAAGTTTGTATTTGTTAATAAGTCATATCATACTTTAATAAGGACATGAATTTTTCATCTTCTGAACTTCTTTTTAGCACCTCATTCAATTTGAAAGTTTTGATTGTTAATGTTCACTTTACATTTCGTTCACTTTACAGCTCTAACTATAGTTATACTTAGTTTACTTCAGAGTTCTTTTTTAAAGAATTTTATTTATTTACTTAACAGACAGAGATCACAAGTAGGCAGAGAGGCAGGCAGCGAGAGAGGGGGAAGCAGGCTCCTGCTGAGCAGAGAGCCCAATGCGGGGCTCAATCCCAGAACCCTGGGATCATGACCTGAACTGAAGCAGAGGCTTTAACCCACTGAACCACCCAGGTGCCCCTACTTTAGAGTTCTTAAGCCAAATAAAATACAACAGTTAACACTATAGAACGTTTTGGAATTCTGAAAATGATTTTGTTGATCTTTTTTCTCAAAGGGGTCATAGCAGTATTTATGTTTTGTTATTTCTTATTAAACTTAAGCTTGGACTTTAAAGTTGGTGATAAAGTGGGGTGCCTGGGTAGTTTAGTTTGGTTAAGTGTCTGACTTTGGCTTGGGTCAAGATCTCAGGGCCTTGGGACTGAGCCCCAAGCTGGGGTCCCTGCTCAGCAGGGAGTCTTCTTGTCCCTCTTCCTTTGCACCACCCCTCCTCTCTCAAATAAATAAATAAAATGCTTAAAATTTTTTTTAAGATTTTATTTATTTGATATATAGAGATAGATCACAAGTAGATAGAGAGGCAAGTAGAGAGAGAGAGGGAAGCAGGCTCCCTGCTGAGCAGAGAGCTCGATGCGGGGCTCGATCCCAGGACCCTGAGATCATGACCTGAGCTGAAGGCAGAGGTTTAACCCACTGAGCCACCCAGGCGCCCCCTTAAAATTTTTTTTAAAGTCAGTGATAAAGTAATCTGAATGAGAATAGCAGCTAGCATTCATGAATGCCTACTATGTGCTAGATACTGTTCTAAGCACTTTACTTCTATTAATTCCTTTAGTCTTTATAATCTTATCATCAGAAATTATGGATGGGCAGCTGATAAACAGAGAGGTTGAGTAACTTGCCTAGCGTAACACAGCTGGTAAATGTCAAAACTGGGTTTTCAACTTGGTACTTTGGTTCAGTTGCTTCTCCTTCACTTTAGGAAGTGGCAATTATCTGTTTGGGAAAAAATTGCCTGGACATCTTACTGATTGGATGGGAGGTGAAAATTCAAATGGGAAGCTGGGAGTGGCTAGAAGAAGTTACTGCTGATAGTCTAATTTCTAGGCAGCCATACCCCATCAAGATAACCTCGTGTAATTTCATATTCGTAGTGAATTGGTTGGTGGCCCCCCAAAAGATATGCCCATTGGGAACGTGGCCTTATTTGGAAAAAAGAGTCTTTGTAGACGTAATTAGGTTATCTTGAGATGAGGCTTGGATTATCTGAGTAAGTCGTAATCCAATGACAGCGTCCTTATAAGAGTAAGAGAAGAGACAGAGGGGGCCATGTGAAGCTGGAGGTGAATATGGAGTGATGCAGCCGCAAACCAATGAACACCAAGGATCCGAGTGGCCATCAGAAGCTAGGAAAAGGCATGGAATCGATTGTCCATCAGAGCCTCCAGAAAGAATCAACCCTGCTGATGCCTTGATTTCAGACTGCTGGCCTCCAAAACTGTGAGAGAAAACATTTTTGTGGGTTTTAGCTATCACATTTAGCGTAATTTTACTGCAGCCCTAGGAAACTAATATAATACTTAATGTAAAGGTAAGGTAGATAGGGAAATTTCATACCAAGTGGTAGAGCTTACTGGGGAAATGTATTTGGACGATGCAAACATTTATTGGAAATTGGTTGACAGTTTTACACATAAGGGCTCCTTTGCACTTAAGAACTCAGCCAACGCTGCTGCAGTTAGAATATACTAACTGGGAGGTTGAGAAAAATCTCAGAGAAGTGAGAACTGAAAGGGAACGTGGAAGCGTGGAAGGGAGAGACCAGTGCTGGGGAAAACAGAGCGCCCGAGAGCAGCCAATGCTGAACTTACAAATGGTGGCTTCGCTGATGTTTGACATATGCGAATTAGCTAGCATTGCTGATATAACTTAAAAATAGTTACGGTTCCCGGGACGAATTAGGAATCAAGTCACTGGAGCTGGAGCTGGATCTGCGTGACAGTGGTAGTAATGGTTTAAAAAAATTCTGATTTCTACCTAGAAAAAATTCCATCTAAATGTAAGAGTGCTTGGTAGGATGTAGGTTGCCAAGACATCTTAGGCTAGAAGATCATCATCACCTTAATGCGTTTAAGCATTTCTGTTTCTATCGAACCTCTATTTCTCGCTAACATAACATTCAGTTAACATAGTCACTCTAATTTATGTTTCAGATGACGAAAACACAAATGGTCCTGAGGAAGTGTGAGAAAACCAGAGCACTATTCTGTGATGGCAAGAGGAAATAATAATATTCATAATAGCAAAGCAGGTGTGGGTGGGGTAACTGAAATTCCAAGAACACACTGCTTTCTGATCGTATCCTACTGTAAGCTCCCCTGTCATATTTCCCGTCTTTCATTTTGCAATGAGCAAAAAGAAAATAAAAATGAGATAAATGGAAAGCATCTTATGTATCTGTAACTTCTGAGATTCCTTTACTCTCCAGAGTCAGGCTTCTGTGTTTGCTTCCTTGGGGCCCTAGGTTAGGACTTCTAAGGGTTTTAATTGAAAAATGCCACTGCTGGCATATTTTCTTCACAGGCAAATGTAAAGGTCAGAAATTATTTTAGTAGATCCAAAATTGTTATTATCAATTAAGATTTCAATTAAAACCCTCTCTTCAGTTTAGAATCTAAAGTCCCATGTCTTACACCACTTTGTTGTAGAACTATAATAGTGGCAGAAAAACAAGTTCTGCCAATTGTATCTTTAAGTTTTAAGAATACTAAGTCATTCTTTTGACATTACTGAACAGCAGAACAGGAGGACATCTTCAAATCTAGGCAAGAAAGCAAACAGAAATTAAGAAAGAAAAAAGTAATGTTCAGCCAGTGGCCAGGAGGAGCAGAAAGGGACAATTCATTTCTCTTTAAATTTTTGGGCCCTCCTTTGACCTGACTCCTAGTTTCAACAAAATCTACATGTCTAAGAGCTAGTTCTTATAAGATACTTACTATAAATTAAGCTCTAGTCTAAGTATAATATTTGGGTGGACTATGCATTTCATTCTATCACGTATCAGCCAGGGAGTATTATTGTCATCTCCATTTTAAGAGGAATTGGAAACACAGAGAGGTTATTATTTTTAAAGATTTTATTTATTTATTTGGGAGAGAGAGAGAGAGCACAAGAGCAGGGGGAGGGGCAGAGGGAGAGAGAATCTCAAGCAGACCACCCGCTGAGCATGGCGCTCGACCTGGGGCTTGATCTCAAGACCCTGAGATCATGACCTCAGTGAAATCAAGAGTTGGATGCTTAACTCACTAAACCACCCAGGCGCCCTGAGGTTGTTAGTTTTCCAAGATCACAAAGCTAGGAAGTGGCTGAGTAGGAATTTGAACAAAGCTTCAGGCTCTTAGCCATTGCATTTATCTCCTGTCCACGATCAAAATCAGTCCTGAGGTTGACCCAGTGTGCAATGTGAAACCGAAAATCACTACAGGGAAACCAGCAGCATTAGGATTTCACACTCAAGAGTTTATGTTCACTGCAGGAGGGGTCTCTGCTTTTTGTGTCTCAGGAATTCAGAGCTGAATGACACAGAGGAACGTGCTTCTAGTGGAGGGAGAAGATAGTTTTGGCTAGGCGTTGGAAAACTTCTATAAAGGGTCAGAGAGTGAATATTTTTTGGCTCTGCAGACCATATGCTCTCTGAGGCTCCAGCTCTGCCCTTGTAGCCTGAAAGCAGCCATAGAGAATACAAAAACAAGTGGATGTGGCTAAGTCCCATAAAACCCCAGAAATACTGGTGGAGGACTGGATTAGACCCAAAAGCTATAGTTTGCTCCCCCTGGTCTGAAGTGTTCATTTTTGTCCTTAAATTATGGTAAGATAAGCCCCCTCAGGAGCTAATCAACTTTCTCTGAGCAGGTGGACAACTGGGTGTTTTATGTGGCCGTCCATCTGGCCCTAATCCTGGTCCATTCTCCTGATGGATACCATGATTCCTAACCTTTGGTCCATGGACACTCCTAAGCAAGTTCCAGAGAGTCCACCAACTGGACTTTGAAGAATACATTTCATTTGTGTCTTTCTTGGTATTTGGAAGAATCTGGAGGAAAAATTGATCCATTTGGAAGTTATCTCAGTAACTGTTTTTTCCTTAGATATTGTATTTATTTATTAGAGAAAGCAAGTGAGAGAGAGAGAGAGAGAGCGAGCGCATAAGCAGGGGGAGGGACAGAAGGAGAGGGAGAAGCAGACTCTCCACTGAGCAGGGAGCCTGATGCCAGCCTTGATCCCAGAACCCTAGGATCATGATTTGAGCTGAAGTCAAGTGCTTAACCAACTGAGACACCCAGGTGCCCCTCAGTGACTCTTTTATTTTTATTTTTTTATATTTTATTTATATGACAGAGAGAAATCACAACTAGGCAGAGAGACAGGCAGAGAGAGAGGAGGAAGCAGGCTCCCTGCAGAGCAGAGAGCCCGATGCGGGGCTCGATCTCAGGGCTCTGGGATCATGACCTGAGCCGAAGGCAGAGGCTTTAACCCACTGAGCCAACCAGGAACCCAACTCTTTTATTTTTATTTATTTTTACTTTTTATTTGTTTCAGTGACTGTTTTAATCTGAACAAGTGTAAGGTAGCATTGGCTGTAACTCTACCCAGGTGAAGAAGTATAGTCCTCACTGTCCCCCAGGTTAGGCCAGCAGATGGTTTCTTGCTTATAGAAATTAAAGAAAAATCCTTGCAGCATGAACACTTCTCCTTGCTCACACTGGGCCTAGTTTAGGTTAGAAAACATAAATACAAAAGTTTGTGCGTTCTTTGGCATTTCCATCAAATCTGTGCTCAAATCCTGGCTCTCCTATTGCTTGCTGTGCCAATTTAATTTGTGTAGATTTCTCGCTCTCACCGAGCCTCAGATTTCTCAGTGTAAAATTAGATTATAAAGACTGAGTTAAAATGTGTGAACCACTGGGCACAGCATCCCAGTAAATGGAAGCCCTCATTAGCGATGTTGTGAAACAGTGCTGGGTTCTTGTGCTTCTTGTATGTAAGGTTCAAGCCCACGAAAACTGCTGGGGGAACTGTCATCCTGAACATGCATTAGACAGTGGGATCTCTTTTGTGCAAAAGAAGCTCATTTTAGAGACTGGAACTTGACCAGAATTTGGATTTTCTCTACGATAAAGGCTTATCATAAGGTATTCTATAAAGCGGCTTCTGGCTCTGTCAAGCAGAACTACACCACATCATTAGAGAGGCTTTGGTGAAGGCCATATGTCCTAGGACCAGTCAAATGGGTTTAGTTTGGAACCGAGGACAAAACTGAAGCAGGGCCTTTGTCAAAACATCTTCATCCAAACTGTTGGTAATTCTACCGATTTTCTGAAAGAGGTCATGTTGAAATTAGCAGTTAGGCCTTTGACATACAAGTAAATGAAATCACTGATGTAGGCCAGTAGGGCCAGCTCTTGGATTTTGTCCATAATGGCTAATTAGGGATTTACTCATCCCTCTGAAGCTCAGGGCAGGTCCCAAAGAGACGCTCCCTTGGAGGCCCAGCTTAGTATAGTGCAGTGGCTGTGCTGATGGCACGGTGAAATGATACTAACAGCTCGTATTGCTTATTCAGGTGCCATACTCTTTCCGCTGTTTATGTGTTTTGTCTCATTTTATCCTCATGCCACCCAATTTACAGATGAAGAAATGAAAGACAGAAGGGCTAGATAATATAATTCCAACACAAGTTCCAACACATGTGGGGTTTTCCCTATACCACCCAGCTGGGTGTCCTACACCCACAATTTAACTCAATTCTGGCCCTACCTACCTGCAGATAACATTAGATCCTATAGGTTAAGGTTTCAGTCCTATGAGACTGAAACGTGGTAATGATGCTTATGGTAGACCGGTATAATGGAGACGGAATGAAATCTAAGGGAAGCAAAGGTTAATTTCATAGACCCCCCCCATTATTCTGAATATTGAAAAAGCCAGAAGGTAGATGTGCCAAACTGAATTTTAATTTTTTATCAAAAAAGTAAAATGGTCAAGTTTCAAAATGAGTTTATTTTTTATTTTTTTCAAAGATTTTACTTATTAGAGAGGGAGTGAGCATGCATATGCGTGAATGAACAAGGGGGAGGGGGGAGGGGAGGAGGAAGAAGAAGAAGGACCCAGAGCAAAAGGTAGATGCTTAACCAACTGAGCCACCCAGGTGCCCCTCAGATAAGTTTGTTTTAAAATGGTTTGTCAGAGGGGCGCTTGGGTGGCTCAGTCAGTTAAGTGTCAGACTCCAGATTTTGGCTCAGGTCATGATCTCAGGGTCATGAGATCAAGACCTGCCTCGGGCTGCATGCCGAGCCCTGATTAAGATTCTCTTTCTCCCTCTCCTTCTGCCTCTCTCCCCACCAGCTCGTGCATGCTCTCCCTTTCTCTCAAAAATAAAATAAAATATGGTTTATCAAAAGCAGATTACAAAGAATATTTGTTACTTTTTGGGTATCCCGGAATCTATTCTCCTTCTTAGCCACAACTGGATTTCCTACTGGGGGATTCCCTCTTTGCCTACTGTGTGCAGTCTTGATGAGACTTAAGGTTCTCTGCTCTCTTTATCATGGAATACAAAGGAGTCGTCTTTGGAGTTTCCTTTGGACAAGTAGTCATCTCGCTAACCTGGGGAGAAGAAGCTCCATGACTAATTCAAGGTCAGCTATTGGGATTCTCTATCAGCACTCTGATGTGAGGCAGGACAAAAATGGTGGGAATTAATTCATTTGTTAGCCCGATGGTTCTCAGAACTCGTGTCAAGCCCCTGAATTTGTTTTTCTAGGGCTTCCCTAACAAATACCACAGACTGGGTGATTTAAATAACAGAAATCTATTGTCTTATGATTTTGGAAGTTAGAAGTCCATGGTCAAGATGTTGGTAGGTTTGATTTCCTCTGTGGTCTCTCTCCTAGGCTTGCAGATAGCCACCTTCTCACTAGGTCCTGACATGGTCTTTCCTCAGTGCGTGCATCCGTGGTGTCTCTCTGTGTGTCCCAATCTCTTCTTCTTAGGACACTAGTCAAATTGGATTAGGACCCCCTCCCCACAATGTCCTCATTTCAACTTAATCATCCATTTAAAGGCCCAAATACAATTGCATTCTGAGGTGGACTTAGGGGGACAAGATTCAGTCCATAGTCTCTCATTTCTTGTCTGTTACATGCCAGCTTCCCCAATGTTCCCTTTAATTCTGTAAGCTTTTCCCACCCTTGCAATATGTTCTTCTTATTTAAGTTACCCAAAGTCAGCTTTTGTTAACTTGCCACTAAGGCATATCCACTGCAGTATAGACTGACAGACAGTGCTCATGGGATTATGTAAACCCTGGCGTGGTGGAGCAGTTTGCCACAGAAATGTTCAGACTTTAAGAACTGGTTTTTGTTTTTTTTTTCTTGTCTAAGGTTTGTTGAATCAAAATCTCTTTTCAGTGGAAGCTGGTGAGAGACACACCAATGAAACTGGAATGACTGGTATGAGCTAATGAGACATGTGTGACTAGAATTACTAATAACATTTTATTCCTCAAAATTTGCCCTTATGGCCCTGAATAGCCAAAGCAGTCTTGAAAAAGAAGAGCAAAGTGGGTGGTATCACAATTCCAAAGTTCAAGTTATAATACAAAGCTGCAGTAATAAAAGCAGTATGGTCCTGGCACAAAAACAGATACATAAGTAATGGGACAAAATGGAAAATTCAGAAATAAATCCGCAATTATATGGTCAGTTAAACATTGACAAAGAAGAAAAGAAAATCCAGCGGTAGAAAGACGGTCTCTTCAACAAATGGTGTTGGGAAAACTGGACAGCTACATGCAAAAGAATGAAACTAGACCACTTTTCTTACACCACACACAAAAATAAGTTAAAAATAGATTAAAACCTAAATGTGAGGCCTGAAACCATAAAAATCCTAGAAGAAAGCATACGCAGGGAGATCTCTGACATCGGCCATAGCAACATTTTTCTAGCTGTGTTTCCTCAGGCAAGGGAGATAAAAGCAAAAATAAACTATTGGGACTACATTAAAATAAAAAGCTTCTGCACAGCAAAGGAAACAATCAATAAAACTAAAAGGCAACCTATGAAATGAGAGAAGTTATTTGCAAATGACATATCTTATGAAGGGTTGGTATCCAAAATCTAGAAAGAGCCTGTACAACTCAACAACCCCAAGACAAATAATCCAGTTTAAAAATGGGCAGGGGACATGAACAGACATTTGTCCAAAGAACACATCCAAATGGCCAACAAGATACATGAAAAAGTGCTCCACATCACTTGGCATCAGGGAAATGCAAATCACAACCACAGTGAGATATCACTTCACACCCATCAGAATGGCTAGAATAAAAACTACAAGAAACAACAAGAGTTAGGGAGGATACAGAGAAAGGGAAACCCTCTTACAATGCTGGTGGGACTGCAACCTGGTGTAGCCACTCTGGAAAACAGTATGGAGTTTCCTCAAACAATTAAAAATAGAGTTACCCTATGATCTAGTAAACACATTACTGGGTATTTACCCTTAAAATATGAAAACATTAATTCAAATGAATACATGCATCCCTATGTTTATAGCTATATATACTATATATAGATATGTTTGTGTGTGTGTATATATAAATATAATACATATTATTCGCCATAAAAAAAGACTGAATCTTGCCATTTGCAACAATGTGGATGGAACTCGAGTGTATTATGTTAAGTGAAATAAGTCAGTCAGAGAAAGACAAATACCATATGATTTCACTCTTATGTGAAATTTAAGAAACAAAACAAAGAAGCACAAGAAGAGAGAGAGAAAGAAAGAAACCAAGAAACAGATTCCCCCCCCACCCAGATTTAACTATAGAGAACAAACTGATGGTAATAGAGGGGAGGCGGTTGGGGAGACGGGAAAATAGATGATAGGAATGAAGGAGGGCACTTGTTCTGATGAGCACTAGGTGATGGTGGAAGAGTTGAACCACTATATTGTACACCTGAAACTAATATAACACTGTATGTTAACGATACCGGAATTAAAAATTTTAAAAATTGCACATATGAATTAATTTTGTCACGTATTCCATAAGTAATTAAAAAACTGCCCTTTCAGAAATAATCCAATGACATTTTACACAGTGAATAACAGACACAACTCTTTCTCTTAGACAGCAAGGAAGGAGGAAGAGAGTGCAGAGCTTGTGAATCGGAGAATATGCTGTGGATGCTCATTCCATATGACCGCCATCTTGCCAGCAGAGTGAGGCTGACCCCTGGGTACGGCTTGAAGATGATAAGCACCACATATGCTTCATTTCATCTCATGCTCACAACCAAACTGTGGGAGGAATCAAGGTCATCCACAGAGGGAGGTGTTGGGGAACGAGAACTCTGCAGTGAGAACTGGGAAGCAGGGACATATCATGAACCATCAGCTAGAAGTGAGCAAGTTTCTGTCAAGAGTTGGCTGAGGACAAAGAGACCAAAGTTGTGGGTAGCAGCCCATTTTTAAGATATTAGCTAGCAAACCTTGTGGCTTTTCTTTAGGAGAAGGAATGTAGATCGGAGGATTCTTGTTTTGTTTTGTTTCGGTAGGATGGATGTGTGTCTTGTTTTTCTTGCGGTTAAGAGTGGGGTTATGGGGTTTGGGGAGGAAGACCACACAGATAAAGCGTTGTTTTTATCTCACTATATCAAGAGCATGGACTATCAGCAAATAATTTATGAATGTTGATGTTGACTTTGTCCGGCAGTGGAGGCCATGTTTATCAGGTCTCTCTATTGTAGAGTTACTCTTCCCTCCCTTCCCCTACAGTACTCTTTAGAAGGAAGTCACCACATACAGCCTGTATCTAAGGAGTAGGGAGACGATTTTTCTCAAGGCTGAGGATTGGCGAATAAAGCACAAGAAAAGTCAAGGGAGAGAGGAAAGGGGTGATAGATGGGATAATGGGTACATACCTAAAATGACCGACCACTGGGTATTTAGCTGAGAAGGGAAGCAAGAGACGCCAGTCAGATAGAATTGGCCAATTCAATCTTAATGAGGATAGACAGCTAATTCAGCAGGAATAAATGACAGGACTGGGTATATACTGGCAGACTATTGGAATTAGGGTTATTAAAAATGATGTTGAGATACAAGCAGAAGCCACCTGAAGGTCCATAGAGCTGGAGAAGGGGTGGAGCAGAAACCTTTGGGACCCTCAGTACGATGGGGGAGGAGTGTTCATATTTTACTACAAGTATAAGGCTATGTATTAACATGGTTATATTTAGAAACAACTTATCAGAACATGAAAAAGGCCTTCACTTCCTTGCAAAGCAACTAGATGACAGATCACAGGAATATTCTTCTAAAAATGTACTGCATTTTTATTTCCTCTTTCTATGTGGATGCCTTTGCCCATTGCTTGACAGAACAATGAAATTAGGCTTATTGGTTTCTTTTTGTTTATAGCTGAGTTTACAGTCCAGCTCATCTTTAATACTGTTTCCATCTGAATTCACAGATGGAAATCTTCCCATGAGTCTTCTGTTCTAAAGTCACATTAAAACCAGCCCATCTTCACATAATAGCCTTTGAAAAAAACTAAAGTTAAGACCTCAAATAAGTTATGTCTTCTTCTTGGAGATTTTTCTTGATTAATGAATATTACCATGCCCATGTTATCCCCATTTGTTTAGAAGCTGATATGTCAGCAAAGAAATACATGGAAAGAGATTTGCTTTTCTCCATCGAATTGTACCTGAACAGGGACTCTTTTGACAGCCAAATTTCATTCTGCTTCACAGTTTTCCAGGAGAAAAGCAGCAGCAGCAGCACAGTGCACACGGTCAGGGTGGTGGCCCCCCAACGATTCAGCCCCATGCAGAGCTTCCTCAATCCGTGCACAAAGGATGCAGCAGTCCATGGCAGGTCCCACCAGCATGTTTTCGGATCCTGACAGAGCCTCTGACCCCTGCTCCCCCACGTCACTGGCCTCCTGTAACACTACTGGTACCATGTATTCCCATTTGGACAATGTGGTGCAGCAGGTCCCCTTCAGGGCTGTGTGGGGACAGGCCCTGAGAGCTCCCTTGCTGCCTCTGGGAGGGAGGCTGGTCACCAAGGGGCACTGGTCTCACTCTCCAGGGATATGCTGCCTAGCAGTCTGCACTTAGGCTGGAGTCCTCACGCTGAAGGAGAGTCCACTACAGGCCGACTCCTGAGTGGCAGAGTTCGGAACTCGTCACAGGCAAATTGAGTTGATGTGATTTTCCTCCTGACTCTGGCCCAGTGTTCCCGACAGACACAAAGTTCACATGTTATCCAAGTTGGGCTTTAGCATATTGATATCGTGTCTCTGAAAGACTTTGGCTTGGTGGACATCATCACTGATGTGGTTCTTCACATCATTGTGTGTCTACACAGATGCTTCCTGCTTGCCGACTGGACTCAGAAGAACGTGGGTGATTTTTGTGCGCATTACTTGCGCAGTTTAGCCTGATAAAAGCTACAAATAATTATGGAAGAGCTACAGTCAAGAAATCTTATATTGGATAAGAAATAAGTCAGTGTCCATTTGGGAATGTGTGTGTGTACGTATGTGTGAATGCATGTATCTATCTAGCCGTTTGTCTGTCTGTGTGTCTCTCTGAATGTAGACCATTCAGTTATTCATTCATTCAGTCAGTCATTCTCTATTATGTGTCCATTAACATGCTAAATCCTAAGGACACATTTATGAATAAAACAAAGACCAAGCCATCAGAGAACTGCAGTCTACTGAGTGAAGTTGACGTGGTTAAAGAGAACAGCTAAATGTTTTTATTTCTAAACATACATACCTCCTTTTAAAAGGCATCTTTCCACTTTCATTCTGTTCATCTTTCTGTACGTCTGAACTCTGGCATCACAGTGTAAAGAAAAGAAAGAAGTATTTGAGGCTTCTGGCTTTGGAGAATCAGAAAGTCAATATGAATGACCTCCAACTCCAGGCTTCAAACCCATAGGCTGATTGGTCCAGCACCCCAAAACTTTAGGGTTCATTGCTAACCAAAGGGAGTCACCACTCTACTGACCTCTGGGCAGAAATAGTTTGACTGAGGACTTTGAATGCCCCTCACCTCACCCTGTACCATCCATTAATGTCAAAAATACCTTGATTAAGACTTGCATGCACCAGAATAAAAGTCTGTTTAAGTGAACAACTGTGAGACCCTTCCCATTCCATAGTCTCCCGTGTTCTACCTGAAAGCATCAAGATTTCCTAAAAACTGCCTGCTGTTGTCCAACAGACCATGCTGATGGGCCCAACGGACATGGCTGCCCACCAGTTCCTGGGGAGACAAGAAGTGGGTCTTGAGGTTCAGAGGCTGCTCGCCAATGCTCCGTAGTCAGCAGATTTGGCTCATCACCAATTTTTGGAAGACATTTAAAGGGACGCAGTTATCCTCATTCATTTCTGCATTGTCCCTGGCTGCTTTCCCATTATAATGACCGAGTTGAAAAGTGGCAACAGAAGCCACATGGCCCACAGCGTGCTAAGTGTTCGTTATCTGGCCTTTCACAGAAACAGCTTGCTGTTTCCTGCTAGGCTGGACAAGGTGCTTGCAACCGCCAGTCTGTTCTCTGCATCTGTGAGCTTGGGGCTTTTAAAAAAAGATTCCAGGTATAAGTGAGATCACATGGTCTCTGCCTTTCTGTGTCTCACTTAGCATAATACTCTCAAGGTCCATTTGTATGGCTGTAAATGGCAAGATTCTTTTTCTTTTTTATGGCTGATTCATATTCTTGGGTGTGTTTTCTCTATCCATTCAATCTTTGATAGTTGCTCAGGTTGCTTCCTTGTCTTGGCTATGTAAATCTTGCTGCTGTGAACATGGAGATGCTCTATCTTTTCAAGTTAGTGTTTTCATTTCCTTCAAATAAATACCCAGAAGTGGAATTGCTGGGTCTATGTCAATATTTTTATTTTATTTATATTTTTGTTTTTAGAAGATTTTATTTATTTATTTGGCAGAAAGAGAGACACAGGGAGAGAGGGAACACAAGCAGGGGGAGTGGGAGAGGGAGAAGCAGGTTTCCCACCAAGAAGGGAGCCCGACGCGGGGTTCAATCCCAGGACCCTGGGATCATGACTGTAGCCAAAGGCAGACGCTTAACAACTGAGCCACCCAGGTGCCCCTACATCAATATTTTTAACATTACTATTTTAACTGACAACGACATTGACAGGAAGAAATGTGAATTAAGTTAGCCAAAGTCAGGCTGCTCATAATGAGTGGAGCAAAGATTTGAATCTAGGAACTTTGGGCTTTGAAGTCCACAATGGGCTTAACCACTACACTTTGCTGTTGTGGTTTAAATGAGCCCAGGAATCCTCACCCTGCTTCCCTTGCCTCCTTCCAAATACTCTATTCATTAAATCTCAAGAATAGCTTCCTTCCTTTATGTAGGAAATTCACCTAGCACCTGGAAGAGCAGAGGGAAAGGAGAAAGCCAATCTTAAAATCATTCCAGAAGAATGACCACATTGTCCTAAGTGGCAGAAGACAAGAATAATTACGAGAAATAATAATGATGATGTGCCCCACATGTTCTTCCCCTGAGCCTGCCCCGGAGATTTGCAGGACCTGAAGCAAGAATAAAGACGGAGGCCACCGAACCCATGTCTGAAGACCTCAAGTCGTAAATCAAGCTAACAAACTATTAAATAGTATGAAAATATTCATCTTCCGATCTTGGCACACATATCTTCAAACAACTGGAAGGCATTGTTTTCATTTTGAATCCTTAGATTCCTTGGAGTGTGTGTGTTGGGGGATGTGGTGTTGCAGGGGAAGCCGGCCCCAGCAGCCCCACTGCTCTGTGCAGCAGCCCCTGGGGAACAACACCACAGGCCTCGCTTCCTCCCCACCCTGGCCAACAGTAGCTCCCTGGGCCTATCTCAGGTGTGGAGCCGTTCCCCGGTGGGCAATGCAGCAACCAGGCTCCCATCACAGGCCCCGGGAGTGGGGCCAGGGTTCTGGGGTGTTGACTACATAGAACTTGGTTTAGGAAGTGGGGACATGAACTTCAAGCTGCCACATCGCTCAGGCTGCCTCAGACTCAGCCCATCAGGAAAGGTCTTGTTGGAGGCCTGCCAGAGGATCTCAGACCACAGGCCCAGCACGTGCGTGTGTGTGTGTGTGTGTATATATATATATATATACTTTAGAAATAGAGTCTGCATCAAAACTCTATGAAATAAGTGCTAGTATCATCCCCTTGCATAGACGAGGGCTTCGGTAACTTGTCTGCCAGTGAGTCTGACGGGGTGATCTGACTTGCAGTTCTGCTCTAGCGCCCCCCACCGCCCCACCCCAGAAAACACCATTCCCTTCCAATTAATGCATCTCCCACAGGCATCTGGATAATGTAAAATTCAGATAACTTTTTTTCCAAAGCCACTCTACCAAGAGAGTTCACATTAGTGAGAGCCCATATAGAATGACCCTACTTAAGTTTGGAAAATTTCTTGGCAAGAATCACATTTCTTAAAAACCTGATATAACTCTCTCTGAGATTAAGGTGATTCTTTACTACAAAAGTTTATTTTCTTTCCAATATCTGCTTTCACACAGATTACAACAGCCAAGGCTGTGCCTGGGTGAGAAGACTTCACTCCGTGGATCTGGCCAGGGCAAGTCCTTTTCCAGGGAGCGGTAAATTAAGGGAATGAGAGGGAGACCAGGGGTTCTTCTGGCCTTTGAGAAGATGCACTCAGAGGCCAGCTTGCTCTGACTCTCTGGGAAAATCTGCACTGCTGACCAGAGACCTTTACCAAAGAGTCAGTGTGAACTACTTGGCAAACTCATAACCTTGAGAACTAAAAGCCCAACTCAAGTTAGCTCAATACAAAGAAGAGGCACTTTAAGATGCCTCCTTGAGGCCTGTTGAAGGAGCACTGCTGCAGGTCAGGGGATGGAGGAATGGCTCACACACAGAGACAGACGATAACAGGCTGATAGTTATGAACGTAACTGTTTTGACAGGCTGCTCACCACAGGAGCTTATAACAATCAGACACTTGCATCTCTGTTACATTTTCTGATGCATGACCGAAGGAAATTTACCAGGAAATGCAAAAACACGATGTTTAGCCAAGTTTTAAAACTGTCTTTTAGAACTTTTTAGACTTTGTTGAATCCCTACATAGAGGACTTTTGCTAACCACAGCTCATAGCTTGTAAATGACAGACAAAATGATATTTCCCTTACAATTCACATCAATTTACAGAGAAGACAACTTTCAAATTTTGAGACAATGATTTTACTGCTTACTATGGATTCATTACTTCTTTTTTTAAAGATTTTTTTTAAGATTTTATTTATTTATTTGACAGATGGAGATCACATGTAGGCAGAGAAGCAGGCAGAGAGAGAGGAGGAAGAAGGCTCCCCGCTGAGCAGAGACCCCCCCCCCCCCCAATGCGGGGCTCGATCCCAGAACCCTGGGATCATGATCTGAGCCGAAGGCAGAGGATTTAACCCACTGAGCCACACAGGCGCTCCCCTTTTTAAAGATTTTATTTATTTATTTGACAGAGATCACAAGTAGGCAGAGAGGCAGAGGGTGGGGGGGGGAAGCTGGCTCCCTGCTGAGCAGAGAGTCCGATGTGGGGCTCGATCCCAGAACCCTGGGATCATGACCTGAGCTGAAGGCAGAGGCTTTAACCCATTGAGCCACCCAGGTGCCCCTATGAATTCATTTCTTATTTCAATCATATGCAGCAGAGAGAACCTCTTTTCTACTACCAAGAATTAAACTGTGCCGATTTAACATGTCAAGAAGTTCATAGCAACCTGCTGAGAGTACCTTTGACAGTCATGATAGGGGACAGACACCTACCATGCATTTGTTAACAAAAATTCAAAGCTTTGGGGAAACTTATCTTTTGCATTTTGAAAAAAATCCAAAGCAAACTGATCTGGTTTGGGTGGTTGGACTACATTACAGAACAGAAGGGTTCTAGGGAGCAGCTCTTCCACAGGTTCGCGTCCCAATCCTTTTCAAAGCAGAGTCCAAAGCAGAAGTCTGAAATTCAACTTCTGGGTAGAAGTGTTCATGGGGGCACCTGCTCTCTGGGCCCCAGCCAATGTGCTCCAAGGGTCTCTTCCTGCTCAGAGTGCAGCGCGGTGTGAAAGGAAAGCCTTGTGGAGTACCACCCCCAGACACGGAGGGGAAAATTGCTCATCAGAAAGTATGACTAACATGGTCTGTGGATTTTTATAGTTTTGTTCACAACATGAAGGTTAGTGGGATTGGCAACCCCCAAAATACCCCACTTTGGCATAAGGATTATTTTGAGCTGAAGGCAATTGAGAAGAAGCAAATACAAGGAAAGCTCTACCCTCTCCCTATCTGCAGGATGTACATTTGTAAAGGTTTTTCTCTCCCCCCTTTACCAGGAGGGACGGAAGTTAATCACCAGAGAC
This sequence comes from Meles meles, assembly GCF_922984935.1. Lineage (NCBI taxonomy): Eukaryota > Metazoa > Chordata > Mammalia > Carnivora > Mustelidae > Meles > Meles meles. The sequence goes on from NC_060072.1 coordinate 65,247,917, forward strand.
AATCCTGATCTAGATCCTCATCGACCTGGAGGTGGCGCCAGAGGAACCTACACCCACACCTTAACCAACCACCAGCCCTTCTCTACCTTCTCTTAGTTTCCCTCTGTATTTGCCTTTCTGCAACTCGTGTCCTCCAGGCTCTGTCCTTTTGCTTTGTTTGTATTGTCACTTCTGTGCAAGATTATTGTCCTTTGCTAAGATGCTACATGCTTAAGTTCCAACAATCTCTATGAATTACTCATTGCTTTGTGCCTATTAATAAACTTTTTTTCTCTTGTGAATCTGCCTTTTGTCAATATACTTTACAAGTCTCCAGTTAATGAACCTAAAATGGAGGAAAAACAAAAATTCCTCCCTTACAAACAGAACTAACGTTCTTATAATTTAAAAACATCGCTGTGTATCTATTTCTTCTTCACTTATTCTTTCTCAGGTATTTCTTTAGAACTGAAGTGGCAAGTCATTTTCTAGGTGCCAGTGACTATATGAGTTTATGTCTCAAGGAACTTGAGATTTGTTGGGGGATGGTAGTGAATAGTGGCCCCCTAAAAGGTACATCTATGTATCCAGTGAGTGTAACCTTCTTTGGAAAAAAGGATCTTTGCAGATGTACTTAATCGAAGGATCTTGAGAAGAGATCATGCTGGGTTATCTGGGTGGGTCTTAAATCCAATGCCGAGAGTCCTTATAAGAGACACACAGAATAGAAACTTAAAGGGAAATTCCCATGTGGACAGAGGCAGAGGTTTGTGACATGCAATCCCACATCTGGAGCCATCAGAAGCTGGAAGAGGCAAGGAAGTGTTCTCTCCCAGAGACTTTGGAGGGAACATGGCCTTGCCAACACCTTGATTTTGGAATTCTGACCTCCAAAACGAGGGGAGCATAAGTTCCTATAGTTTTAGACCACTCAATTTGTGGTAATTTGTTGTGGTAGCCCTAGGAAATTAATACCAGAAATAAAGACAAGGAAACAAATAAGATACAGTGTAACAAATATTAATTAATCACATAGTAAATGTGCAGTGGGGAAAGAGTTTTTTCCTCCAGATCTTCAGAATTTGTATAAAAAATAGTAATACAATTTAGTATAAGGATTCACTGAGGCATGGAAGTTTCTTAACTGAGGGCTACAGGCTTGAGAATTCTGGTACAGCCAAACCTGCAAGGACATACTCATGTCTTGATAATTCTTGCACTGAACCAGTTGGCCTAGTACTGGCCCTAAAACCTTCATATATTTTATGAAGAACTGTATGTACCAAGCTTGCTGATTAAAGAAACAAAAAGAAGGAAGGAAGGGAGGTAGGAAGGAAGGAAGGAAAGAGAGATACTGATTTAATGTAAATAGATATGTTGCTTTTCATATGCAGAAAAGTATAAAGGAGGACTTTAAGGTTAAATTCCAAGGAAGAGTCATATTTCTGTTTCTAAAAAAATTATCCATCAAATATTTATCTCATTTACCAAAGACAACATGTTACAGATGCATGTCTTCATGTGAAGATTTGTATGTTCTCTAATTTTAAAACATTTTAGTGTAAATTGATTTGTACATGACACTTACAACCTGAAGACACTATTCAAGAATGCAGCTCTTTAGCTCTCTTAATTCTCAATATTTTAACCTCAGGCTTTATCAAAGTTCTTTCTCTGATATGTAACCATCTCAAAGGAAGAAAAAATACTTGGGACACTGTCACAATGTTTCTTTTTCTCTTCTTTTCTCCTCTTCCTCCTTTGCCTGTTCCTCCTTCCTAATCATTAAAATCATGCTTCAAAATATCTACAAGCTTCCAGGCTTCTATTGAAGGACAGGCGTCACACTCCATGACTTCGGACTTTTTAAAAAGCCAGGCAAAGAAACATAAAAATTTCAAAGTAGGTTTCAGATTTACTGAAATTTACTCTACATTTACATAAATTTCAATAAGACCTCGACCAAAAATATCCCTAACTTATTAGACTCTGATTCGTTGAGTTCCTACATTTATGTGCACTTGACAAATTATTGGTTGATAAGCTCTTATCTTGGTGTCATGGATGTCGGTCCGAGATGTTAGAGTGAAGTTCTGGAATGCCAGGCAGGTGTTCAAGGCTGCAGCAACTGAGGCTCAGTGGGGGAGGGGCGGGTGTGTGTGTCTTCTGTACAGGAGAGAATCCTGGTGTGGGACTTCTGTGAGCCAAGACAAATAGAGCCTTGTGGATTTCTTTATCCAACAATCTGATGAATGGCATTTCCATAATGCCATAATTTCCAGAACACTGTGTATAACTGCAGTCCAGAGCTTATCAGATTCAAAAATTTTTAAACCAAACATAATTTTTAAAAAAAGTAAATTAAAAAAAAATTCAAACCATCTATCAGTCTCCTACCTCCCCATCCTAAAGGCTGGGTCTGAAGAGCTTCTTTATATTCAATACAGACAGATATAGCTATGTATTTTTTTTCCTACACTAGCCTTTGCATATTCACAAAGCAACCAAGAGAGTGAGGTCATTCATTTCGCTTTCCGAGAAATTGCTAGGTTCTAATTTACTTTTTAATATAAGATATCTCCTCTCATGTCATTGATTTTCTACCAGCTCTAAAACTTATGTGACATCTCTAGGCATGAGAAGCAATATAGCCTTCTCATGAACAAGAGTTCAGGCTTTTGTATGAGAAAGACAAATTAAGTCTCTAGATCTGTTCTAATACACTAGCCACCTGTGTCTATTGAGTGCTTGAACTGTGATTCTAATTGAGGCAGGTTGTAAGTACAAAATACAACATTGCATTTTAAAGACAAGGTATGAGGCACACCTGGGTGGCTCAGTGGGTTAAGCCACTGCCTTCGGCTCAGGTCATGGTCTCAGGGTCCTGGGATCGAGCCCCGCATTGGGCTATCTGCTCTGCAGGGAGCCTGCTGCCCCCTCTCTCTCTGCCTCCTGCTCTGCCTACTTGTGATCTCTCTCTCTCTCTCTGTGTCAAATAAATAAATAAAATATTTTTTTAAAAAAGACATGGTATGAGAAAAAGAATATGAAATATCTCATTAAAATTTCTTTAGAAATATTGATTCCATATTGAAATGATGATATTTTGGTTACACTGGGTTAAATAAAATATATATTAAAATTAATTTCACTTGTTTCTTTTTAAAAATGTGGTAATTTAAAATTACCCATATAATTATGACTGTTGCTCACATCTTCTCTATTGGGCAGCACTGTTCTAGATCTCAATTTGTTCATTGAGCAAATGGGGATAATAATAGTAATTACGTACTTTGGTTGTTGAGCTAATGACAACATGTGGAGCATAGGTAATGCTCAAAAAATGATAATAATATATAATATAAATACTTGTATTGGTCAGGGTTCTTCAAAGAAACAGAGCCAACAGGATAGATAGATAGGTAGATAGGTAGGTAGGTAGATAGATAGATAGATAGATATAGATATGAATATAGGTATATAAAAAGAGAGAGAGAAAAATTTTTTATAAGCGATTGGCTCCCATGATGATAGAGGTTGAGAAGTCCTAATGATCTGCCATTTGCAAGCTGGAAACCCATGAATGCTGATGTTGCAGTTCTAGTCCAAACCCAAAGGCCTGGGGCGCCTGGGTGGCTCAGCGGGTTAAAGCCTCTGCCTTCAGCTCAGGTCATGATCCCAGGGTCCTGGGATCGAGCCCCGCATCGGGCTCTCTGCTTGGCTGGGAGCCTGCTTCCTCCTCTCTCTCTCTCTGCCTGCCTCTCTGCCTACCTGTAATCTCTATCTGTCAAATAAATAAATCTTAAAAAAAAAAAAAAAAAGACAAACCCAAAGGCCTGAGAAGTAGGGGAACCTCAGTCCACATGCAGGAGAAGAGTTATGTCTCAGCTCAACAGTCAGGCACAGTGAAAATTTAGCCTTCCTCTAACTTTTAGTGTCATTCAGACCCTCAACTGATTAGATGATACTCACATTGGGGATGAAAAATCAAGAGTCAGATGCTTAACCAACTGAACCACCCAGGTGCCCTGCTTTGTGCACTGTCATCTGTGCACTGTTGTGCACTGTTGGTACAGACACTATGTTTTCTTACTGTGGCTCGCATATTTATTTTCTTCATGGTGTCATCTCTTTTTATTCTTCTATTGATTATTTTCTCTTTTGACCACAGGCTATATTTCGTGCTTCTTTATGTGCCCCATAATTTTTAGTTTTATGTTAGACATTTTGTGTAATAGAATAGTAGAGATTACCTCCATTGAAACCACAGTCCTTGTATCAAGCTGCTCATCGAGGAGCTGAGTCAACTGGACCTGTTGTTCATCTGAGTCTAGGTTTTCTTGTAGCTTAGTTTGATTCAGTTCATCACAGTTGCAAATGTTTTGAGGGTAGGATCAGGACTTTGTGTGCAAACTCTGGGTGTGAGCTCTCACGAAATTCCAGAATTATCTTTGTGCTCTACGTCCAAACAGCCTATTTTCCAAACTGTAGGAGGTCTCTCTGCTCTAGAGCCTGGATCTCAGCTCTTTCCACAGTTTGGGGGTCTGTTTTAGTCTCCAAGCCTGCCCCAGGTGTTCTGCACTTAGGGAGATCTCATTCTGTTGGAAATGCTTGTTGGGGTTCTACTTCGCTCTCTTGTCTCACGCTAGCTTTTGCCATTTTAAAGTCTGAAGTTCCCATAGGAGGGAAGGAACACCTGTCAGCTCTCCTGCTCCACATAAAACATCCCCAGTTGATCTTTGTCAGCTGTCTGTTGCTTCTAACAGTCAGGTGAAGACCCATGGTGAAGAACTGGGAAGTGGATATAGATTTATCGGTTGCTTGGGTTCCCTGAAATTATAATCTGTAATGCCAGCCTATAATTAGCTATCAAATATTACAATTTTAGCTGATTTCTCTTTACCTTCAGTCTATGGCAGATTCTTTCTTCTCCCTTTACTGTACCACCAGAGACTAGACAAGTCCTGGGGCTTTTCTTGCTTATGAAGAGTTTTTTACTTTCTGGAGTTTAGGTCACTTAGGTTCCTTTGCATCTTTAATGCTCTGACTGGTTTGAAAAACCTATGCTTTTGTGGCTTATCTAGTCTATTTTTCCCCTTCCTTCCATCCTTCCTTCCTCTCTTCTTCTTCTTCTTCTTCTTTATCTTCTTCTTCTTCTTCTTCCTCCTCCTCCTCTTCCTCCTCCTTTTTTTTTTTCTTTTCATTGCTGTTGTTGTTAGGGCAAAACTGATAGTCTCTTGTGACTATTTCCTAACTGGCAGCAGAATTCTATATTTGATTTAAAAAATATTTTTTCTTCTCCTCTTGCCACTTTTATCAAATAATTCTTATGAATACAGAGCCTTGTTTTTGTGCTTCAAGTAGCCAAGACAGGAATTCATGACCAACAGATTCAGGATCAGAGGCCATCAGATATCTATGTACATAGTCATGTAAACACAGGTGCACTTCATTTCAGAACTATGAAATTTTATCCTGATTTATTCACTAGTATTTTAGCAGAATGTTTTTTGACAAGCCCACATTGCTTTTCCTGCTTCTCTAGTATAGTAGTTCTCTGAGAATGAGAAACAAAGCCTCAAGGCTGTCCCTGGTTTCTGGGCTCTCTATGCTTTTTTGTGGTCTAGACTCCTTAAAATCTGGAATGACTCATATCCCATCAGATAGCTTAACTTTGTCCCATACCTACCTATTCTCTACATTGCTTTGAATCACAAAACAATTGAACTTTAGAGAAAAATGAAATCTTAGAAATCATTTAAACTTGTGGCATCAGAATTAAAAAAAAAGATTTTAAAAAGACTGGGAGTACTGTAAAGGGGATTGTTTAGTAAGAATAGTAATAATTATTAATTAATGTAATTTTCCAAAATAAGGATATTAATAAATACAACTACCATCTGCCTTTATTATTATTTCATAAATGAAAGGAAGTTCTAACAGCAATAAAGTAGAACAGACATAACCTCAGAATTTAAAAACTACATAGACTCAGCTTTATGAAAAATTCACTACACTGTCTTCCTTTAATTTTCATGTGGACACCAATTAGTCATGGACCAAGAGTCCACAGTGTTTCTTCAACCAACTATTTGGAAGTCATTAAAGAAGGTCAACCCTCTAATTTTACAGATCAGAAAGTGGCAACTTGGCAAAATTCTTTTCTTTTTTTTAAATTGTTATTTATTTATTTGACAGACAGAGATCACAAGTAGGCAGCGAGAGAAGTGGAAGCAGGATCCCCACCGAGCAGAAGCCTGATGCGGGACTTGATCCCAGAATCCTGGGATCATGACCCGAGCCGAAGGGAGAGGCTTTAACCCACTGAGCCACCCAGGGGTCCCTCAATTTGACAAATTCCAGTGCTGCTCCAAGGTTACCAGCTAGTTCAGTGTTCTTTTGATTACATTTGCTAAACTAAGTTTCTGACAACAAAAAATGCCTTTGTTGATGATGTATCATTGGCAGGAACTAGATTCCGTCCCAGTTAAGCATCTCTCTTTTCCAGACACTCTGAAACATCAGAGATTCACATGCATGGACAGTGCATCAGAATGGATCCCACATATTGTATATAACATTCTTCACACTGTATCTCAAGAAATAAATATGGAACTTCATTCTGATTGAGATTCTTACTTGGCAATCAGAGAAAGACAATTATCATATGATCTCCCTGATATGAGGAAGTGGAAATGCAACAGCTGGGGCTTGGGAGATAGAAAAGGAATAAATGAAACCAGATGGGATCGGGAGGGAGACAAACCATAAGGGACTCTTAGTCTCTCAAAACAAACTGAGGGTTGCCGGGGGGAGGGAGGTAGGGAGAGGGTAGTTGGGTTATGGACATTGGGGAAGGTATGTGCTATGGTGAGTGCTGCGAAGTATGTAAACCTGGCGATTCACAGACCTGTACCCCTGGAGCTAATAATACATTATACGTTAATTTAAAAAAATTACTAAAAAAAGATTCTTACTTGGTTAAAATTTTTCACTTTATATTGATAGATATGATTTGAAATTTTTACTCACAACAGAAAATAACGGAAGGTCATTCTTCAAATTCCTCATGTCTCAAATATCTGTAAGTTTAGAGATTATGCAGTATAAAGAACATCTCTTTTTAATTCGATAGCCATTTTTAATTTTTCCTCTTTCTCCAATGATTTGTCCAATTTCTCTATCTGTATTCTCACTTATTCTAGTAAGTTTTAGCCCACATATTTTTTCTGTCTTTGCTAATTCTGTCTACTTTTCCTCTATTCCAGCCCATTCAAGTTTTTTATTAGCTTGGGATTTATAGTTTTGTACTAAAGTGAATAAATTATCTTATTCTGGCTTGTGAATGAAAGATCAGAATCTATTACTTATTTTGATATCTCTCATTAGCTATTTCAACTTCTTCAACTGAAAGAAATTTTAGCCATTTGAAATATGACTGAAACATGTAAAAGGAGCCATCAAATTATATGTCCCCTTCTGGATAAAAATAAGAGGGCAAGAAATTTGTAATGGATCAATTTAACCCATAAACATGTCATCCTATTCAAAAAGGACACCCATAAAACTGGCACTTGTTATCAGAATAAAAGATTATTCCCATATATTTGGCTGATGAAATTCTGACCATAAACTCTACAGTGCTAAAGCAGGTAGCCAATACTAAATAACCATTCCCATTCCCTTTATACAGATTTCAAAGTGAAATTAGGAGGCAGGGATATTTCGGCATTTTTGAAGTTAGAATGGAGAGAGTGAGGGCACATACAGAATATTTAGGATTATTGACCTATTTTTAATCTTACTGAATTGTATTTATTAATCAATTAACTGCTTCTCAAATTGTGCCGAAGCCTAATAAATGAAATAATAATAAATGAAATAATAAATAATGATGAAATAATAAATGAAATGACTACTCCTTTAGTAAACTGAAAATAAGACTTTGAAATGTCTCAAAAAATCTTTAAGTACTTCATTCTTAGGGGATCCATAATTTTGAAATCCATTTCTTTTTTTTCTTTTTTAAGATTTTATTTATCTATTTGACAGAGAGAGACATCACAAGTAGGCAGACAGGCAGGCAAAGAGAGGGGGGAAGCAGGCTCCCTGCTGAGCAGAGAGCCTGATGCAGGGCTCCATCACAGGACCCTGAGATCATGACCTAGGCCAAAGGCAGAGGCTTAACCCACTGAGCCCCCCAGACCCCCCTGAAATCCATTTCTAATTACATGTATAATCTTGATTACTTTGCTTGCTTGCTCAAAGTTGTAAATATAATAATTTCTTTATAATTCTTTGGTTTACAGTTATTGACTTTCAGATAATGGGCATTGTTATACATCATTTCTTTTTTTTTTTTTTAAGATTTTATTTATTTGACAGAGAGAGACACAGAAAGGGAACACAAGCAGGGGGACTGGGAGAGGGAGAAGCAGGCTTCCTGCTAAGCAGGGAACCCGATGTGGTGCTCCGTATCAGGAACCTGGGATCATGAACCAAGCCGAAGGCAGATGCTTGACAACTGAGCCACGCAGGCGTCCCTGCCATACATCATTTTTAAAATGATATTATTTCAGAGATCATTTATTTTTATTTATTTTTTTTAAAGATTTATTTATTTGACAGATAGAGATTACAAGTAGGCAGAGAGGCAGGCAGAGAGAGAGAGAGGAGGAAGCAGGCTCCCAGCCAAGCAGAGAGCCCGATGCGGGGCTCGATCCCAGGACCCTGGGATCATGACCTGAGCTGAAGGCAGAGGCTTTAACCCGCTGAGCCACCCAGGCGCCCCTTCAGAGATCATTTAATCAAATGCTCTGATTCCAAAAAATGAGAAAACCTGGCCTAAAGAAACTTAGTGTCTTTCTCCTGGACATATAATTGATAATTGGTCAAACACTCTATTCCTTGATTCAGGGTCATTTCCAGTAATCCGGAAAGAAACATGGCTTTGGAATGCCTATATTTGAGTAAGACAAGAGAACAGACAAGTCTTAGCATAGTTCAAATATTCAGACCTAAGTGACATTATGTAATCTTATATGCCTGAATGCTCTTCATACTTTTTAAGCCATTTTTTCCCTCATAGATAGATTTCTTGATATTGTTCTCATTTTCATATTTATTTTAATTATTAAAAACTTTCAAAATTTCCTTTACTTATATATTTTTAAATAAAAATTGTATAAATTTAAAGGCGAACAACATGATTTGATTAAGAGAGAGATGTGTGTGTGTGTGTGTGTATATAGTTACATATATGAAATGGTTACTACAGTCATGCTAATTACTATATCTTGTCACATAGTTCTCATTTTTAGCATTTTTTTTAGCATACCATTCTCTTAGCTTATTTCCCATTTTTACATTAAATATAAAAGAAACAACCCCTGAATAGCCAAAGCAATTTTTAGAAAGCAAGGAAAGAAAAGCAGAGGTGGAGTTTTCGCAATTCCAAACTTCAAGTTATATTACAAAGCTGGAGTGATCAAGGCAGTACTGGCAGAAAAACAGACACATAGATCAATGGAACAGAATAGAAAACCCAGAAATAAACCCACAATTTTATGGTCAATTAATCTTTGACAAAGCAGGAAAGAATATCTAATGGGAAAAAAAAACAGTCTCTTCAACAAATGGTATTGGGAAAGCTGGACAGCAACATGCAGAAGAATGAAACTGAACCACTTCCTTACACTATACACAAAAATAAACTCAAAATGGATTAAAGACCTAAATGTGAGACTTGAAACCATAAAAATCTGAGAAAAGAGCATAGACTCTGACATTGACTATAGCAAATTCCTTCTAGATATGTCTCCTGAGGCAAGGGAAAGAAAAGCAAAAATAAACTATTGAGACTACATCAAAATAAAAACTTCTGCATCGCAAAAGAAATAATCAACAAAACTAAAAGATGACCTGAAGAATGGGAGAAGATATTTGCCAATGACATAGCTGATAAAGGGTTAATATCCTAAGTATATAAAGAACTTATAGAACTCAACACCCCAAAACCAAACAATCCAATTAAAAAATAGGAGAGGAGAAGGAAGTTGAGGGAAATTGGAAGGGAAGGCGAACCATAAGAGACTATGGACTCTGAAAAACAACCTGAGGGTTTTGAAGGGGCGGGGGTGGGAGGTTGGGGGAACCAGGTGGTGGGTAATAGGGAGGGCACGTATTGCATGGAGCACTGGTGTTGTGCAAAAACAATGAATACTGTTACGCTGAAAAAATAAAAAATAAAAACCTAGGAGACATGACAACTAAAAAAAAAAAAGGCAGGGAATACGAACAGACATTTGTCCAAAGAAGACATCCGGATGGCCAACAGACACATGAAAAGATGCTCAACACCACTGATCATAAGGGAAATGCAAATCAAAATCACAATGGGATCTCACCTCCTACTTGTCAGAATGGTTAAAATAAAAAATACAAGAAACAACAAGCAGTGACGATGTGGAGAAAAAGGAATCCTCTTGCACTGTTGGTGGGAATTTGAACAGAGGCAGCCACTGTGGAAAACTGTACGGAGGTTCCTCATAAAGTTAAAAATAGAATTACCCTAGGATCCAAGAATCATGCTACTGGGTGTTTACTCCAAAAATATGAAAACACTAATTCAAAGGGATACATGTACCCCTATATGTATAGCAGTACTATTTTTTGTTTCAAATTTTTATTTAAATTCTTGTTAGTTAACATATAGTGCAATATGGGTGTCAGGAGTAGAATTTAGTGATTCATCACCTATATATAAAACACCCAGTGCTTGTGATGACAAGTGCCCTCTTTAATACCCATCGCCCATCTAGCCTATCCTCCACCCACTTCCCTCCATCAACTCAGTGTGTTCTCTAGTGTTAAGAGTCTCTTATCGTTTACTCCCCCCCTTTTTTTCCTTCCCCTATGTTTATTTGTTTTGGTTCTTAAAGTCCACATATGAGTGAAATCATATGGTATTTGTCTTTCTCTGACTGACTTATTTCATACAGCAGCATTACTTACAATAGCCAATTTATGGAAGCAGTACAAATGTCAACTGATAGATGAATGGATATAGAAGATGTAGTGTGTGTGTATATACACACAATGGAATGTTATTCAGCCATAAAAGAGACTGAAATCTTGCCATTTGCAATAACATGGATGGAGCTAGAGAGTATTATACTAAGCAAAATAAGACAGTAAAGGAAAGACAAATACATATGATTTCAGTCCTACGTGAAATTTGAGAAACTAAACAAATGAGCAAAGGAAAAAAAGGAGAGAGAGAGAGAGAGAGAGAGAGGCAAATGAAGAAACAGACTCTTAACCATCGAGGACAGACTGATGGTTACCAGAGGGGAGTGGGGTGGGGGATGGGTGAAACAGGTGATAGGGAGTGAGGAGGGCACTTGCTGCGAGGAGCAATGGGTGATATATGGAAGTGTTGACTCACTACATTGTACATCTGAAACTAATATAACACTGTATATATTAGAATTAAAACCGAAAAACTAAAAAAAATATTTTCTAAGGTTGGAGGAAAAAAGAAAGAGGGAAAGAAGACAGAAAGAAATAAATACAACCGTGCTACTTAACATAGTTAATAATCTTATGTAAATCAAATATTCCTAGAAAATTACTACAATTACTTGCAATGAAACATAGATATTGGGGTAAATGACTGCCGCTGAAATCCTGAATATATTCCAGTCAATGCTTCACATCTAATGGTCAAGCTTCCAGCTGCAGGTAAGCACTATACTCTACACCAGAGTGAACACGCACCAGCTCGAGCTCACCCCACACCTCTCCGGGGCTGTTGTGAAAGCTGAGGTAATAAACACCTCTGCTCCATAAGGACCTAATTGTGACACACGCAAAGGACCGTCCCTCTGGAACTATCCGTGTTGGTGACGGAAGGCAGGTCTTGTAAAGTGGAAATCATGAATGATAATTACCTAGGCATGTAAAGGACTCTCTCGGCCACCACAAAGCCCACCCTGAAGAAGAGATTGCTGGCTGGAATGAATGGGAAAACCAGGAACAACAAGCCCACTAAAACTTCCTTGTGCTCCAGTCTCTGAAACACACAATAGTGAAGGACAAATTAATTTTTAAAAACTTTCACTTCAGTCGGCATTTAACCATCTCTTTCATTCTCAAGTTCTCATTGATGGAATGAATAAATTAGACCAATGCAAACGCTTTGATCAGTGAGTTGAATTCATCAGAGAAAACCCTCAGGCTGAAACCCCTGGCAAGTCACATGTTCCCCACCCAGAAACCTCTGATAATTGCACATGAGCAGTGACCATTACTCCTTATTTTGGGCCAGCCCTACAGCAACCCTACTTCTTGGCTCTGGTCCCTTTCAAAATCTCTGTTCCCCCAGGCAACTGGTTTCCAGAGAGCAAAGCAGCTTAATAGAATCAAGCTCACTAAGGCATCATGGAGAATTGAATTATTGTCCTCTCTGAAACAGAACACATTTAAACAATATTAGCAATAAAAAACAAAGTCCATCAGGAGCAGCAAACCTTAGAATAAAAGAAATTAAATGCTAGTGGTAAACTTTGATGCCAGTGAGGGAGACTATTTGAGCTGAATATTTTCTTAGCACTTCTCAAATTAAGCTAGTAAGCATTTTTTCCATGACACTTTTAAAAAATCAGAAATCATTATAATTATTCAGGGGCACCTAGGTGGCTCAGTTAAGCAACCAACTCTTGGTTTCAGCTCAGGTAATGATCACAGGATCAGGAGACGGTGCCACACATTGGGTTCTGTGCTCAGATAGAGTTTGCTTAAGATTTTCTCTTTTCCTCTGCCCCAATCCCCCATTCTCACTCTCAATAAAAAAAATCCTCATGATCATTCATTAAACTGAGAAAGCACCTGTCTGTGATATTGTCTATATTGTCTATATAATTTATGAAGACTTCTCTGTCATTTATAGTAACAGAAAAAATTGATTACTAATATGTTCTAATGGACACTGTGAAAAGTAGTTTGCATTTCCTTATGTGTATATGATAAGATGCACTTAAAAGGAGGTCTATTTAAAATAGGCCGTAATATATTGGGAGGTCTTGGTTTTTCTTTTAAAAAATGTTTAATAAGGAAACCATATATAACTTTCCATATTACAGTTTCATTGTATAGATATTTTAAATAACCCATTGCTATTAGTAATTATTAAAGAATAAACAAAAAGATCAAAAATATAACTAAGACTCCTAATACAACTACAAATACTTTAAGTATACAAAGTAAAAGATCTTAAAGATCTTGGGCTATTTGTCACTTGAATTTTATTTAAAAACTATGCTTTACTGACTATAATGTATAGAATAATAAAGTTTCTGAGAGTGATTCCATATGAACAACTATAATTTGGATAGTTTCCTCTAAATAATTAATAGTTCTCTAAGTAATGACATCAGTTTTTACTCAAAGGAACTACACCCTTTAGATTTAAAACAAAAAGGAGAGCCAAACAAATAAAAACTACTATAACAAGCTTTCATCTTAAATGAGTACATAAAATGTTACCTTTCTATGCCCCACTGAAATTGAAAAAAAACTAAAGGAAGGGCAAATAATTTTGTTTAAAATCTCCAAGCTATCCTTGTGATTTAGTTTATAGTTTGAGTTTACAAAGCACCTTTAACTTCAAGAATTCAAAGTACTTAATTGAAAAAAACTCCCACCTTTGCAAGAAGGCTATAATATGAAGAACAAATATGTTTTGACAAATTTGAAAACAAATCCCAAAGAATTCAGTGTCTTGTCAGTGTTCCTCATGAATTCTGCTTCAGGAGCCCATAGGTTGGGAGGAGGCAGGTGTCAGGCACACAACTCCATGCCTGTCCCCTACCTCTCCTTCTCCCAACCCTGCAGGGGGCAGGACCCCTACAGAATTCCCCACTGCTAGGGACAGGGAGATATGGGTGACAGTCAAGGAGCCCCCAGCCTCCTCCAGAAGACTGACCTGCAAACTGAAAACTCACTATACCATATGTTCCTTGTTCCTCCACTGGGTTCTTCAGGCTCCAAGAGCATCTTTATTTCCTTAATGGCCATAATCCCAATTATAATCACACATTTATCTGTGTGTTTCCATCTTTATAAAACATCTGTCTTCCCCAGGAGACGGGGAGCCAGGAGGGCAGGGAGCTCGTCAGCTGTGTCACTGGTACATGATCTGTGCTTAGCTCAGTGCCTGGCACTTAACAGGTGCTCAGAAGTACTTGTAGAATAAATCAGTAAGTGAATAAATGTACCCAACAAGGGAGAAAACTGAGTAGAAGAGGGCAACGTGATAGAGGTGACAATCTGGGTTTAAAAAATGAATAAATGCTTACAAAGCAGAAAATATTGACAGAGGGGGTCAAGGCTAGGGGCTTTCCAGGCAGAAGGTATACAAAGTACAAGGCAAGTAGATGTCAAATGCCACCTAGTGTATTTAAGAGCTGTTTGATACTTGCAGAGTATAAAGTGCAAGGGAAGAATGACAGGAGATCAGACTAGATGTGTGGGCAGAAGACAGATTGCAAGGGTCTGCTCTGATCTGCTCTGGAGTTGGCCTTTACCTAGAGTCAATGAAGGAGATGCTGGAGGGTCCCACATGCACAGAAAGTGAACTTCAGACCAGGAGTCAATGTCCAGACTCAAGTCATAGCCCTGCCGCTAATAGGCAACTCGTCACCTTGAGCAGGCCCCTTAGCCTTTCCATACTGGGGTGCCCCAGCTCTAAAATGAGACAAGTGAGGCTTACTGCTCAGAGCTCAGTGGATCTGGGTGCAAAGGCTGCTCTGGCTCTGAAAGTGGGTGTGATTGAATGATGTTGCATGGGACATGAGGCTCCTGGGGGACTGGAGGAGAGCGTGGGGATTCCACAGCGGGCGCTCTGACAGGTGAAGGCCACCACTCCCTCATGCCAGTGGGGAGTGCTGATCAGAAGGGGCAGGAAGCCGTAGTCTCTTCATGGTTGAGTTTTGGGGAATCAAAAGTTATACATGGAGTTTTGACTGTGTGGAGGGTAGGCACTCCTAACCCCTGCATTGTATAAGGGTTAACTGTATCTTCTTTCACTATTCCAAGGTGACCGAGTCTAAACCCAGAGGGTTCCTCAGCGGCCATGCACTGCCCCAGCTGCTAATGCAAGAGCAGCAGATTTTCCAGTGCTGTAAATTACTGCGAATGAAGTCCTGTTCTGCGGTGGAGCGTCACCTGGAAGCCCCTGGCTGTCCCTTCAGTCTTTATACTCCTGGCTCAGCTTCCCCAGCACGGGGGCATGGCTGAAGAGACAAAGTTACACACAGCTACAGGCAGACACGGGCACATACACAGTCAGACCCGGCTGGCCATGCGGGGCGCGGGAATCTCAGGACGGCCTGAGGGAGAAAAAAGTTAAAAGCTGATTCTGAGAAGGGGAATCACTTCTCCCGTATCTCACTAATGATTCCATATTTGGCTGTATCCCTGATTGAGGATTAAACTGCCACAATACCCTGCTGCAGAGAGGTTTAGGACAGATCTCCCATGGTGTGAGCCCAGGCCATATATATATGTCAGATGTAGATGCAGAGGTGAGCAGATGACCTATTTCATTTTCTTCTGAGAGCAACAGGACAAAGCTGAACTGTGACAGTAAATGGTTGTTTCAGGAACCCAACAGTGTGCCTGCCAGCCGACACTCTATTTGGCTCAAGCTGGTGACTCATTTCATGACTTTCATAAGCTCTAAAATTCACTGATATAATTTAAATGAAGAAACTAAATAGTCGGGAGACAAAAGTAGACTTGTACACTCTGTTCTCCCAGCCGTTTCAAAACTTGCTTTTCCAAGGCCCAACTCTTCCCCCCTAAGAGGCATGGTGGTAGACAGGTGAAGGCAGATTAAGATCAGAATATTTATAAAATCATAAGACACAATATCTCATTCTTCTGCCGCTTATTATTTTTTTTAAGATTTTATTTTTATTTATTTGTGTGAGAGAGAAAGCGCCCACACACAGGCAGGCAGAGTGGCAGGCAGAGACAGAGGGAGAAGCAGGCTCCCTGCTGAGCAAGGAGCCCGATGTGGAACTTGATCCCAGGACACTGGGATCATGACCCGAGCTGAAGGCAGCCGCTTAACTGACTGAGCCACCCAGGCATTCTGCCGCTTATTATTGATTGCCACCTAGAAGCCGGTGCCTTTGCTCTGGAATCTGAAATCAGTAAAGGAAGGAAACCAAATATAATTCACCAGGTTTCACTCACTTGGTGAAGATCCATATATTTTAGAGTTGCATCTCCTGCAGGTAGTCAAATTCTCATCATACTTTATCAAACAAATATGGCAAGAAATTTTTGGCTTATTTCATGACATATGAAAGTAACAATAAATCCAGTAAGCTTCTATTTTAGCAGCTAAAAGGAAGAGAAAGATTTACTTGCATAACAGCTTCTGAAGGAACGCCTATTAATAGTAGATTTGATTCCTGCTATCCATCCTGTATGCATGCAAAGCAAAATATCTTCTATAATCAAAATATGTCACATCTCTTTGGACAGGACCCAATTTCCTACTCAAGAGACATATGGTGATAAAAGTGTGATAGATTATTTTGCTTCTTCAGGGGTGTTTAAAAAGCTGCTTTCACAGATAACTCACTTGAAAGAATAGTTCACTTCTTCCATAATTAAATATACATTCCAACAGCCTACCTCCATCATTTAAAAGGGCAACTGTAATTGACTAATAAAATGTAACAATGGTAGAAAAAGAAGCCCTGTGTTTGAAATGGCACCAAATACTTATATTTCTGTGAGATCAGCAGACATTCACTTATACATGCATTAAGACATGGATGGTGCATTCATAAAAGGACTGCTTTCCCCCAGATGGTATGAACTTAATCTTTAAAGTATATCCAAGAAGGAGGAAACTTTATATGTTCCACACAAGGCTTGAAGATGTGGTAAAGACAACCCAATGATCACTAACGGGGAGTCTTATTTTCCTAGAAAATCCTATCAGGATGGCAGAAACAAATATCTTTGGCTAAAAGCAAGAGTAAAACTTGTTTTCCAGCAGCATTTAGCATTATATTATTACCAAAAAAAGATCTTGAAGAATAAGGGTCTATGTCTGTCTATATATAGTATCTATACAGAGATGGTTAGAGTTCACCAGCTGAAATTACTAACGTCAAAGGGATTGTCAGAGGTTTGAATGATTAGATTTTTTCTGGTGATTCCAGGAAGGTTGACTCAAAGATACTCCTCTCACTGGGTTACTTCTTAATGCCAAATACCAGAGTCCTGGTGTTGAAAATTAACCTAAGACTGTTCGGCTTCTTCAAGGTTACTAGGTCTTTTGTAAACACTAGTGGTCCCTGGTGTTTAGAGCCAGATGGGATGTAACACTGACAGCAAATCTTGGATAAAATGCAGCTGAAGTACAAACATTTATTAGCAAACAAGAAGAAAAACAGTTTTCTACCATCTGCTCTTGTAAGCTCAGGGAAGTCCTCACTCTGTCTTGCAGACCTCCTGTACAACGTTGCATATAAGAGCACTCCAAGGTAAAGCAGCTTACCTCCTAGTGAGGTTGGGCTCAGAGCCTTTGTGTGGAGACACAGGACCAAACAGAGCCTGGTTCTAGCTCCGTAAGGCTGCTGGGCTGGCCCGTCTTAGATCTTTCTCATTCAAGGGTGATGATTCCTGTACAATCTTCTTAGTTAACCACCTATCTTGGCCAGCACTTACTTCGCCAGTAAAAATTATTTCCTAATAGCCCTCACACTGAAGAACAAACCTTTGGCATGAATTTTGACAATACTGGAAGAGCATGTAGAAGCCCCTCAAGAGAACAGACTCCTGAAGAGAGTGCTTTAAATGTCAATGGACTACTCCTAGAGTGTACAGTAAAGTTCACCTCACCCACAGGCAGCACAATGTTGGCACTGATGCAGTTTAAACTGTCACACAGACAACGTAGTGCCTCATTCTGTGCTTTCATCCTTTCCTATTTGCTTTTGTGCCTCCTTTAAAAAAAAGATTCATTATTTTAGAAAGAGAGCGAGCATGTGAGTGGGGGATGGTGCTGAGGGAGAAGGAGAGAGAATCCTCAAGCAGACTCCCCACTGAGCAAGGAGCCCCATACGGGCTCAATCTCATGACTCTGAGATCATGACCTGAGCTGAAATCAAGAGTCTTGGTTGCTTGAGCGACTGAGTCACCCAGGTGCCCCACTTCTGTGTTTCTTTTTAATCAATAGTCCATGAGGTGAACATGACTTTCTTTGATCAGAATCAAGGAAATTGATCAAGGAAATTTCCTTCAAAGACCACTTGCTCTTACTTTTAACTAGTTAGAAATTCTTTATAAAATAAAATGTTCCAAAAGAATCCTTCTGTGGGTGGTGTTGTTAGAGGATAACTGTGAAGATTTGTCATTCTTGAGGGTAGGGATACGGTAAGCTAGAAAAATTTTAGATATTGCTCTGAGGGGGTCATTACAAGTCTGTACAATTTATCTACCCACTCTCATATGTCTAAATCCACACCCCTCAAATGACCTGGAATGTATTTGATGACAGAATCCTTATTTTGAGGGAGCACTCTTAGTGTCCTGTGCAGGGCTAGAACACACTTTGAGAACTGCTGGTTATAAATTACCCCAGTCAGAATGAAGTTAAAAAGAATGGTTTCCACATAAGAAGAGGTTTCCACACAAAATCTCTCTCAGGAAACCATATCAGTATCTGGAAAATCTTTCTGTATCTGAAATATATACTTTTTGCAATATTGTCAGCCCATTTCCTGCTCTTCCATTCTTAGTGGAAATAAGGACAGCAGGTCATTAAGGTCATAAGGGATCATTATTCCCTTAGAGAACTTAATACAATGTCCATCTACTTCCTCTACTGCAACAACAGTGAGCCCACTCATTAAAATATCTTAACTTTTAATCTCCAACAAAGAAGAATCATCTTTGTGGCCCTACTGGGAATGCATGGTGCTTAGAGACTACTATAGAGTCACAAGGGGGTAAGGTTCTAAAATCAGTGTAGAAGCAAAAATTATGCACACAATCAAGATTACCCTTGAAAATCCTCTAGAAGGGTTCCCTTTGTGAGAACAGCATACCATATTTCAAGAAGCCAAACCGTCTTTTTCAAAACTGGGTCAGATGGCTGTTTCTTCAATTGAGTACTAGATAAAGTAAGATTAATGTAAGGATGTCACATTCTAAGAAAAATGCAAATCTTTAAACAGTAGAATTCCATTTGCCACTGCAAGATGCTCATACCATGAGGGCTCACAGGAACTGAGGTTGCCTGGGTGAAGGACAAATTCACTCTTCTCATCTTTTACTCTTTCCTGGGACTACACTTTTTGAAGGCAATAACCAGATATCTGTCTATACTACTTAAGTTCCTTGTCTCTCTTCTCTTTTCTGGTTTTTGTTTCTTTTTAAAATTTTTACTGGTCCACTATTATTGATTTGTGTAAGTATACCTAGGCAATATCATTTTAGTAAAATTTTAAAAATAAATATATAAATGTATATGTGTACATATATACACAGTACATGGTAGCATTTTTTCCCCCTAAGAAGTTGCATCCATCATATTTGGCTCACTACTGCAGGCAATTTAGGCAGCCTGTTTAGGACTAAACAGAAACACTCTGAAGATTTGAGGGAAAAATTGTTCGACAGTCCCAAAGTCCAGGACAACAACAGAGGCTCTGGGATAACATATGTAGTATATGATAAGACAAATCACTTTTAACAAGATGACTAAGAATAGGAGGGAAAATATGTGTCTCCTGGGGCTGGGGAGTTCTGTCTGGAGCTGGAAGAGCAGATTTTCTCGTGTGAATGCCATTCCCTATGATTTTCACCCTAACAATGAAACACTCTGCAGAGAACTCTAATGGGCCACTGGTGGAAGGGAAGAAGATGATGGAGTATCTACAAGACTTCAGATATCAGGGAGCACTTGCAGAAAAGTTAGATGACACTTCCCCAAGCTCCGCAGCTGAGCTCCACCCAGCACATCGTAAGGGATGGCCGGGCTTCTGGCTTGCAGGCACTCAGGCTGGATTTCTGCTCTACTCACCTCCTACCTGATTCCTCACACTCACTTGAAAAATTCCTCTTCCCAGCTTCTCTTCTGTCTAAATCCCATTTGCTCCCACTTCCAAAGGAGCTGAAGCAGAAGTCATAGTCACATCCTTCCCCCCAAAGGTGGGTAATTAGTGCTAACTGGGCTGAGAGTCCTTCCCTGGAGATGTCACAGGGAAAGCCTGGAAGAAGTCTTTATCCAGGGGAGACAGTTGGGTTGTTCCAATCATCATAGCCTCCCTTGTGTAAGGAACCCTGCCCAAATGTCAGGAAGCCTGAAGCTACAGGCAGACAAACTCATGGGCTCACTTATTTCTTCTGTCATTTCATTCCACTGACTCTTACTGAGTCCCTGCTGTGAGCAAGGTTCTGTGCCAGGCCATGAAACAGCTGGGCCAGTACCCACACAGCCATAGTTTGCAGTTGGAAACATCCAAAGACTTTGGGACAAATTCCATGGTGGTGTATGCAAACATAAGGGGAATGAATACTGCAGATATTCCTCCTGGACTAAGCTGAAAATGAATTCTCACTGATTTTCACTTACCTGCTAAGAAAACCTGTGAGTCTTGCTGCTGAATTGAAAAGTACCCTAATTTTATTTTTGCTTTGCTTAGCTGTGTGTGTTACTGTATTTTAAATCAAGAGTATTCTACAGGCAAAAGATTTTTCAGCTGCTTTCAGTTCCAGTGACAATGTGATTCATTCAATCATTCATTCATTCATTCAACTAACATACACTGAGCATCTACTAAATGTTACCACTATGTCAGGCATAGATGCAAAAGAAAATAAGAAACAAACAAAGCAACCAAACTATAAACAAAGTGCCATGCTAGGGAAGATTATTTTCTGGTGAAGGAGTCAGACATTGTCTAGGTTTACATGTGTATATGACCCTCAATTCTTCTTACTTCTAACGTGACAGATGGGGCGAACAGAGCTTAAGGGAAGTGCAAGATGAGATGGGAGCATGAAGGAGGAATTTATTTTCCTCTCATATAGTAACCTATTAGATGAGATATGAAACCTCAACATTAGCTTTTCCTTATGATCCCCACCTTTCCAACGATAATCTCTTACTTCCATATACAAAACATCTCAGTAAACTGGCCCCTAATTTTTATCTAAACATGTCTTACATGTTGCTAATATCATGCCTTTGCTCACTTCCTTTTTCTGTCTGGAATGCTATTTATCTAGTCCTGATTCATTTAAGTTCTACTTTTCTTTTAGGGGCAACCTCATATGGCTGCATAATCAAGAAAACCTTCCACATCAAGCCAGCCCCCAGCACTGGAATCAGTCCAATTTCACTGAATGAGAACATTGATTTCTAGCCTGAACCAAAGCACATTCTGCATATGTCACTCATGTGGCATTTTCCTTCACCTCCTTACATTGTGAATTATTACTTTATTTCTATATCCCACCTTTCCAAGTAGACTCAGGGCAACTTCACTTTAGAGACCACATCATTTATAGCTCTGTTTCCTCTTGCTGACAAAGGGCCTGGCACAATTGATATTTATTCTTTGTCATTAACCATGAAAGGAATGTTATCTGAAATATAATGTGTTAGTAAATTATTTTATTCTTCAAATATTCATGGAATGGCTACTATGGATTTGGCAGTATTTGTTCTAGGCACTGAAGTTACTGTGCTGAACATAACAAATTTCTGCTGTCATGGAGCTTATGTTCTAGTGGAGGTAGGCAAAAATAGACACACAGATACATTATGTGTCAGGGGCAATTGGTGCTATAAAGAAAAATAAAAGAAGCTAAGAAAGATGGTGGAGGAGCTGAGAAGTGCTATGTTATACAGGTTGGTCTGGAAAGACGTCTATGATAAAGCGAATATTTGAGAGACATCTGTTGGGAGTGAGCAAGTCATTGAATAGCTGTTTCAAGAGTGTTTCAGTAGAGTTTTGAACACGATGAGAAAGAGGAAGAGTGGGAGGGATGAGGGGCTCAAGCCTCTGGAAGGATGTGGTTTTGCTCTGAATGAAGTGAAGACTTTGGAGAGTCTCTGGCAGAAGATTTATATTGTACAAGGATGGTCTTGTAACCTATACATGTAGAATGTAGTTCACAAAAAGGCAAGGGAGGAAGTGGGGAGAACAGCTGGGGGCATTTGTATGACTTGGACAGTAATGTGGGAAGTGGAGCAAAGCAGTTAGGCCCAGATATATTCTGGACATACATTAAAGGTAGATTCAATAGATTTTGCTATTGGACAGAATATGAGATGTTAGAGAAATAGGAGTTAAGATGATGGCAAGATTTGGGGCCTATAGGACTCAAAGAACAGGTTTGTTATTTACTGAGTTTCCCAAAGCATGCTTGATCATGGCAAGAATCAGAATGTTTGTCCTGGACATGCTGAGTTTGAGATGCCCTTTAAACACCCACTTCGAGAAGCCAAGAAGTCATCTGGACATATGAATGTGTAGTTCAGGGAGGGAATCCAAGCCAGAGGTGTGGTTTTGTACTTGAAAGTATATAGGTAGTGTTTAAAGCCAGGAGACTGGATGCACTCTCACGAGAGTGACTGTGGATAGAGAAGGAAGAATTCCCAGATGAGACCAGGGCATGCCAACATTTAGAGAAAAGGGAAATGAGGAGGAGCCAGCAAAGGAAATTGGAGGGGGACAATGGGGTGAGAGGGAACTAAGATAGAATGCATCCAAGCAAGGAGGGAAGGAGAGGCAGTCAACTCCGCCCAATCCTGCTTAGATCTAATAAGATGAGGACTTAAAATTGACCACTGGGTCAGAAAACTAGGAGGTTACTAGACACTTTGACAAGAGCTGTCAGGGACTGGAATGGTGCAGTTGAAAGCCTGACCAGAGAGGGGTCAACAGAAAACAAAAGAGAGGCATGCAGGCAGAGAGTAGACACATGTACTTGGGAGAGTTTTGTTGCAGAGAGGGCACAGATAGGAGGTAGTGGCTCTAGGGAAATATGAGGGCAAGGGAGGCTTTTTAAATATGGGAGCTTGGTTGCATAATGACTGCGAGTGGAAATCACTGAGCTCTGAGAGAGAATAATTCAGTAGAGTGAGGAAAAAATAGGTGATTCAGGAGAGAGTGGCAATTGCTAGAATAATATTTTTGAGTAGATGAGAATAGGTCTAGAGGATAAATGGAAGAACACTGTTAACCCACAAGTGGAGTAAAGCCAGTGCACATTGGTACAGTCTAAAAGTAAGTTGGGAGACATGGTAGGGTGTGTGCGTGTAACCCAAGTGGACCCAATGCGTAGGATGATCTGTTTTAGTGTTTTCTGTATTCTTGGTGAAGGAGAAAGCAAAACAGCAGAGAGTAATGTGGAAGGAAGTGTTGGAGATTTAAGAAAAGAGAAGAACATGCAAAATACTTGTCCATAAAATGAGAAACTGAATTGATAAGGAAATGAGAAGGGAGAGTTGTTAGTACCAAAAGCCCACTTGAGGTAGCAGGTCATGACTTTAAAGTGAGACTAGCCCCAAAATTAAATAAGTAAATAAAGTGAGACTACCAAGTAGAATTAGAGTCACAGAATGGGCGTCAGTTTTCATCACATATAGCAAATATAAAAGTATCTGGGATATAAAAATACCTTGGATAAGGCATTAGCAATAGTACTGGATCTTTAAACATGCTCCACTTAAGGTACGCTTGAATTTTAATTCTACAACATCTAACGCTATGTCAAATGAATCAGGAGGTTCATTTTCAAACACTACTAAAATAATATAAACAAACATTTTAGCTTTGGATTATGGTCAAAGTTGATCATAGATGCTGAGATAGAAAACTGACCTAAGTAGTGGCAAGAGACCATGCTAGATAAATAGGTGGTAGATGAAGGAGGCAGCTAAAGTAGTGAGAAAAGGCTAGATTACTTGAGCTGACCAAGCCTGAAAAAGGGATCTTATGGAGGCCTGGGCTGTGCACAGAGTACAATGGACATGCCCAGTGCAGTGGTGGTGGATGGAGAGACCATAGTGATACATGGTTGGAATGTCTTTTATCAGTGATTGCAGTGGTCCCAAAGCAGAACATGGCAGCACAGGCAATAAATGGCCAGCATGAGGAAACTTTCATGTAATGAGGTTGGGAAGGGGATGGAGAGCATGATGATGAGGGAGACTAGGAAATGAAAAGTGAAATGTGGTCTAGAAGAAAAAAAAATCATTGGCATTGGCATAGAGCCATTCACTGCTCAATGCAATATTCATTCTCAAAGCTCAACTTTATATTCCATTTGGTATATTAAAACAGGATGCTTATTCCCTCAAATTTCATAATTGCTTTTTCTGGAATTGGCAAAAGTATTCCAAAGTGATCTATATGCTACAATAATCACTTGACCTTAAATATGGCTCAGCCTGATGCAAAATGCCACCCAGTTTACCGTTCAGATTACTGTATGTATCTATGTCAGTGCAGTAGTGTGCTGTATTATATGGTATAGCCATAATCTACTTCCCATCTTTTTGGAATTAGAGAAGATGTAATGAGAAAATAATCATTTCAGAGCAGGTGGTAGGCATGCTACAAAGTAGCTCCCAGATTCCTGCCTCCTATTGTTCAAGTCTTTATGCAATCCCCTCCCCCTGAGTGGGCGGGAATGGAACTTGCTTCCAGCCAATGGGCTGGTGCAAAGATGATGTTAAGTCTCCATTTTGTTAGTGGACCGATGCTAGAGATGGGCCCCCTTGCAGGTTTTGAAGAAGTAAGCTGCATGTTGTGTAAGACAGATGTGTTTGACAATCTCTCTTTTTCTTGCAGGTATCTGTGTGTTCTTTTAGTGAGTAGGTTGGTGGGGTGGGGTGGCTGGGAGATGAATGAGCACAGAGGCTAAGAAAGAGCAAGGCTGAGAACAGCTCCTCATATCTCAGATGAACTAAGCTGCTTCCCAAAGTAAGGAGATGCATTAGCCCCTCGCCACCCCTCGTCACCACTTTCACCAAGTAGTCACTGGTGATTACATCCATTGGTCAGGCTACAAATTTGCTCCCCACGTGCACCTGAGAATGGCTTGTTTTCCAGATCCTAGAGCTGCACCCTATTATTTGCTGTAGTTATGGGGCATTGGTGTAGGAAATAACTGATGGATACATGGATATATTGAAACAAGTATCACCTCTACTAGGGAAAGAAAGGGCCTTCAAGTGACTCTGCTGAGGGGCATTCCATTTCTTCACATTCATGCACAAAGGACATCTTGTCGTCATTATTAGGCAAGTCAGGTCTCTTGTACCCTCGACTTCACCCAAGGTTCTCTGTTTATAAGTATGCAACATGATTGTAAAATAATGATAAAAATAACCCCAAACCTCAAGACGTCCTGTGAGAGTATAACGAAAGCCCAGTACCAAATAAAGAACTCATAAATAAAATTCAGTGATGTTTCTTCTTGTTATGCAGGGAAACCACATTAGAAGACACTGGAAATAGAGAACTATAAAAAATAGATCCAATGGCATTCATTCTTTTAAACAATCAAAATTAGACTGGCTATTTTCCTGATTTATGTCTCTATCTATTACAAACCAACATGCTTAGTTCAGCCTGAATCTGCAAGAGTCATGAAGGAAAACCCAAGTGCCTTTTTAGCCGCTGGTCCTCCTAGGATATAAACATTAACTGTTCATAGAAGAAAATAGAATAATCAGCCTCCACTACTTAAATACCCTTTATCTCTACTGTACATACATTCCAATGGAACGATTATCCTAATCACAATGTTGAGAGCAAATGAGTTCATTTAAAAATCATTTAAAGGTCATTATTGACAAAGGATTTAGTTCAATACTAAGTTTCCAAATTGATCTCTACATCATATAAGATTAAATCCAGCTCTAGTGCAGGTAGGGTGTGAGTAGAAAGAGATGATGGAGAGGCCCAGATCGACATACTCTATAGTATTCATATTCTCACAAGTAGGAAGGGCCACATTCCTCTGAGGTCCAAACTGAGATTTTTTTTTTCTGGAAAATAATAAACTACTACTCAAGCCAAATTTTCTTAGGCTGTGAAAAAATTGAAAACTAGACTCAATCTCTAACATTCATCTTGTAATTAATTCCACAGGATAACAAAACTTGAATTTTAAAACTTGACTCTTTTTTTGTCAACTTTGGACAAAACTTTGGCAAATCCACAATCTATGTTCTGCGTCATTTACCTGTCCTCCAACCTGACCTTGAAGTGGCCTAAAATATTCTGCAAGTTGAAACAGTGTCTGATTCAGTTTACTTCTTAAACATAGAGTTTGTGTTTGTTTTCAGTAGCTGTAAAAATGTATAAAAGAAAATGTTCTAGGTTCTTTCCATAGTCTGGCTATTGTAGACATTGCTGCTATAAACATTCGGGTACACGTGCCCCTTCGGATCACTATGTTTGTATCTTTAGGGTAAATACCCAGTAGTGCAATTGCTGGGTCATAGGGTAGTTCTATTTTCAACATTTTGAGGAACCTCCATGCTGTTTTCCAGAGTGGTTGCACCAGCTTGCATTCCCACCAACAGTGGAGGAGGGTTCCCCTTTCTCCACATCCTCGCCAGCATCTGTCATTTCCTGACTTGTTCATTTTAGCCATTCTGACTGGTGTGAGGTATCTGTCCATCAACAGATGAATGGATAAAGAAGATGTGGTATATATACACAATGGAATACTATGCAGCCATCAAAAGAAATGAAATCTTGCCATTTGCGACAACGTGGATGGAACTAGAGCGTATCATGCTTAGTGAAATAAGTCAATCGGAGAAAGACAACTATCATATGATCTCCCTGATATGAGGACATGGAGAAGCAACATGGGGGGGTAGGAGATAGGAGAAGAATAAATGAAACAAGATGGGATTGGGAGGGAGACAAACCATAAATGACTCTTAATCTCACAAAACAAACTGGGGGTTGCTGCGAGGAGGTGGGATTGGGGGAGGGGGAGCGGGCTATGGACATTGGGGAGGGGAAGCGAACCATAAGAGACTATGGACTCTGAAAAACAACCTGAGGGTTTTGAAGGGTCAGGGGTGGGAGGTTGGGGGAACAGGTGGTGGGTAATGGAGAAGGCACGTTTTGCATGGAGCACTGGGTGTTGTGCAAAAAGAATGAATACTGTTACGCTGAAAAAATAATAAAATGAGAAAAAAAAAAAAAGAAAAAAAAAAAAAGAAAATGTTCTATATGGGCCCCTGAAGGGTGGGGTTTGAGGAAGGGGAAGATAATGCACCTGAATTTGTTGTAATTGCTGTTTTATTTCTTTTATATCTTACTCTGTAGTTTTATAGTATGTAGTTTAAATAGAAGTGAAGAAGTAAAGTTTTCATGGTAATTGTAGCATGCTACTTCTTCACTTCTATTTAAACTACATATTATAAAACTACAGAGTAAGATATAAAATATTCTAGAATATTCTAGCCTGCTACACTATCACACTATCACACTATCACTACACTATCACACTATCACTCCCCTGACTGATATCAGGTAGGATGGCAGAAGAAAGTGTTTGGTAAGCTGGAGAAGAGATAGATAGCAAGATTAAAAAAACACCAAAACTAGGCATTAGGAGGAGGTTGATATTAGCATGAAAGAGTTGCATGTCTTGTAGGCTCTTTATTGATCAAAGGCTTTCTTTTTTCCCCATCAATCACCACCGCAGCCTCTGTAAACACACAGAGATGCAGTTCCCTCGTCTTGCCCCCCCACCTTCCATGACTGGGTTCCATCAAGAAGAAAACCAGACAAAACCATTTGACTGCCAAGAGTGTGAGAGTTCAAGTGGAAGAAGCACAGCAGGAGAGGGAGAATAAGTGAGGCTTAAAAAGATGGAGGCTTGATCCTGTAAACACACACACTCACCCACACATGCGTGCATGAATGCATGCACATGCAAGCATGCAGACACATGCACACACACACACAGGCACTCCCTCATCATTCTAATATCATCTTAAATGTCTCTACCTCTGGCCCACTTTGTTCTAGCCAACTCAGCCTCCTCACTGTGAACCTCCTGTACCGTGAACACTCCAGCACTCCAGCACTTTTCTGCCTCAGGGTCTTGGCACTTGCTTTTCCTCTGTCTGGAATGTTCTCCAAATAACCACATCACTCACTTCTTTACTTGCATTGTGTCATTACTCAAATGTCATCTTATTTTTGAGGCCTTCCCTGACTTCTTCACAGCACTCATTAAGCCCCAGTACATATTATGTAAATATGTGTTTAAATAAATGATAAATAACTGCATAGATTATATATGTTATATGTAACATAAATACACATACATATATATAAATATATTTGTATTTTACTGCAAGATCAATAAAGGCAGGCTCTTTCTTTTGTTTACCACTTTAGTTCCCTCAACTGAAATGTAGGTAGCCCATTATAAGCACTCAATCCATATTTAGTGAATGAGGGAGGAAGGCGAGTGAGACTAGATAGGACAGACTCCCTGCTAATCAATCAAGTTGGCTTAGGTACAACTGAGAGTCACCTCAAGAAGAAAATAAATCTTTTGCATCTTCTTGAACTCTGTATCTCTGTGTATATACTTGCTCATTCAACAAAAGGTTTTTTACTTTTAGTAATAAACTGTACTTATATACTCTTTTAAAATTTGAGGACATAGCTGGGCTTATGAAATTATTTCAAAGAGACTCTTAACCAATGCAGTCCCTATATCACTGGAAAACCTTCTAAGTGAGCAAGTTGCAATTACTGTATTGGCATTTTTGCATGCATCTCATCCATTGTTCATTTTTAATATAAAAAAATGCCCATAAACAGGGCTTCTATTTTTATAAACATTTGCTTTCACTGTTTATTGTCCCAGAGTCAGAGCTTTTAAAATAATATCCTCAGTAAGTCATCATCACACACACAAAATTAGTGGTCTTTCCCTTGTGAGGTAACTAATTAGTCAGAGGGTCTGACTTCTAAAGACTTCCTGTACATAAATAGACCAGGAAAAGAGAGGGCACAAAAAGCTCGAGATAGAAGCCAAATCTCTTTTTTCAAACTCTGAAAGAGCAAACAGCAGAGTGTAACTAACCTCCATGAATTGCCAGATGGATTAGTTAATGTTTGCATAGAATTTTTTAAATGAAAGCCGCCACAGAATGGCTAAATCTTTCTATTAACCCAGCTGGAATGCTTTCTTGATTTTTTCATGCTGTGTTGAAAAGTCTTTGAAATGAATTCCACACACACACAAAAATGGCTAATGACCTTCCAGGGAGGAAGTTTTCACTCATTCATCTCATTATCAAAATACTCTAGGGAAGGACAAGTCTTGCCTGTGTGTGGGGTCTACTGCCACGATGAAAGTTCATATTTAACACACTTGACCAAGATGACAACCTGCAGAGATTCAACATTCTCCTTAATCAGTTGGGACGGAGTCAAGGAAAACCTTTACTGACATATCAATCCAGGGTTCCATTATAGTCACTCCCACAGATCAATTACAATGTAGGAGGCATGCCAAACCATGGGTGGGTAAGGCCAAATTCTAATAATTCACCTTCATCCCCAACATTTCAAGTTGCTATTAAGTTTGGTTCTTTTACAGGTCATATATAGTTCAGTTTAAAATAAGGGTTTTGACAACTGAAATCCAACTGGACAGAATGTACAGTAGCTATCAGTCTGGACCACTTTTCCAAACTCCTCCTCCTAATCTCCACCATTTCCTCTTTTCCCTCTGTTGGCAGTAGAAAATTATCAACAACAGGTTGAAGTTCAAAGAGAGAGATCATTCATATCTCCTACCCTCAAGCCCCAAAGGACTGAAAAAAGTAAAATTGAGGAAGGGCATATTACAGCGGTGTTTTTCCATTCTTTCCTTTACAAATGTTATTTGTAAAATGTTAAAGTATACATAGTAAAGCAAATGCTGAAGGTTTGACCACTGCTTTTTGTTTTTTGGGGCTGGGCCTGGCCTGGGTTATACTTGCTTCCTCTGATAGTGAGGATTGCTTTTGTACAATGTCCTGGCCAGTACTCTGTGCCTACCAATTTACTGAAGACTCTAGTGATGATCAAACTTGGCAGGAAGGTGGCATAGCTTTGTCACACATCATACCCTCACTCTGGCTCTTAAAAATGAATTTTAAATAGTTACAATGTCTTTCTCTTGATGTAATGGATCTAGAGCAATGATTAGCAATGGCTGCTAAAATACTAGATCAAAAGCTGATAGAAATGGATCAGGCTGACAACATCAGAGCTCATTTTAGGGCCACACGGCAGAAAACCAGACATTCTCCTGGTGGAAATTAAAAAAAAAAACTATGCCAGAAAAAGGAATCAGAGGCTGATCAGATCAAACCTCTAGGTCTAGCTACCAGTTCTAACTACCAGTTTACAACAAATACAGGAAAAAAAAGTGCAAGACAACTGATAACCTGCAATTACAATCAGCAAAATCCAGAATGTGGGAAACTATAAAGCAAATTACCCATTTATATCAATGGATACATTGCAAGGAAAAATGAAAACAAAAGAGAAACTATGGATTTTATTTTATTTTTATTTTTTTTATTTTTATTTTTTTTTTCTTTAAAGATTTTATTCATTCACCTGACAGGCAGAGATCACAAGCAGGCAGAGAGGCAGGCAGAGAGAGAGAGAGGAAGCAGGCTCCCCGCCGAGCAGAGTCCGATGTGGGGCTCGATCCCAGGGCCCTGGGACCACGACCCGAGCCGAAGGCAGAGGCCTCAATCCACTGAGCCACCCAGGCGCCCCAGAAACTATGCATTTTAAATCCCTTAAAATGACTTCCCAAGCAAATTAAAGGTGTTGATATTATTTAGATCTTAATTTGAACAGGACAACTATTAAAAACCATTTACAAGAAAATTATCACAGCTCATTACACATTGATTGGATATATGGTGATGATAATTTTTTAAAGTAATAATTGTATTGAGGTCATAGTTTTTAAAAAGACATGTTGGCTTTTAGAAATTCATACTAACATGTATACTTTTAAAGTGATAAGAACAAACTGGTGGTTACCAGATGGGAGAGGATGGGCAAAATGGGTGAAAGGGAATGAGAGTTACAGGCTTCCAGTTAGGGAATGAGTGAGTCACGGGAATGAAGGGTACAGCACAGGCAATATACTCAATGGTATTGCAATAGTGTTAACTGGTGACAGATGGTAGCTCCACTTGTGATGAGCATAGCATAATGTATAGACCTGTCAAATCACTGTGGTTATACACCTGAGACTAATGTAAGACTGTATACCAACTATACTTCAGTAAAAAAAGAATGATATGATGTCTGGAATTTGCTTCGAAATAGTCCTGTGGGAATAGGTGGGATGGTGGAATTCAGATGAAATAAGGTTGGACATGGGTTGATGACTGTTGAAGCTGGGTACTTACTGGTTAGATGAGGTTCATTAGGCTCTTCTCTCTACTTCTGTACAGATTGGACATTTTTCATAATAAACAGTTTTTTAAAAAATTAGGGGAAGTGGGTCACCTGCTGGTTTACTCAGGCAAGTGTCTGACTCTTGGTTCCAGCTCAGGTCATGATCTCATGGGTTGTGGGATAGATCTCCACACTGGGCTTGCACTCTTTGGGACGTCTGCTTGAAGATTCTCTCTCTCTGCCCTTCCCCACCACACTCTCTTTCTTTGTAAAATAAATAAATAAATCTTTTTTAAAAATTAGGGGAGGGAGAGGGTGGTAGAGTTATGGACATTGGGGAGGGTATGTGCTATGGTTAGTGCTGTGAAGAGTGTAAACCTGGCTATTCACAGACCTGTACCCCTGGGGCTAATAATACATTATGTGTTTATAAAAAAATAAATTACTTAAAAAAATAAAAATAAATAAAAATTAGGGGAAAGGGAAAGCAGAATTTCCTTATTTTATATCTAGCTACAGCTTAAACCATGGACTATTTGCAGCTGTGTACAATATTATTCATTTCGATTGTAAGCTCTCTTTTTGGCCTTGCCACATGTTCTGTCCTCAGTTTCCTTTTTCACTGTAAATTTACATTGTCTTATTGGAAAAAAGTAAATATAAAGAGTAATGCTTTCTAAAAAGTTACAGTGTTGGTGGAGTTATTTAGATAAGTAATTAAACAATATATATGCATTGTGAGTTTTTAAACAGCTCCTTCTGCAACCCAAATTGGTTACTTTAAAAAGGAAGAAAATAAAAATAGAACAAAAGGGACTTCCTAAATACTCTCTGGTCATGATTATTTACCCTAAATGGTACCCTATTAAAATATATCCATCCTAAATGGAAACTGATAAACATGTTCTACCTTCTTGTTTATTTGAACTCAAATCAATATTGCTAATAAACTGTTTATAAAGTACTTGAAAAGCTGGCATAACATCGCAATATTTTTTTAAGCAGAAAGGAAGACATTTGGAATGACTTCAAAAGTAATTACGTTTGGTAGAAAGGTGCTAGTAGAGCCAACTGAGATCATTAACTAAAATATTTATTTTTAACTCATTGATTTGTCTTTTACTTTTCAAATAACCATCTTGTTTAATTCTGCTTAAATTTCAGAAGCTTAGTAATCTGTGGAAAATCTGGGCCCTACCAGGTTTCTCTCTCTTCACTTTTTTTTTTTTTTTTTTTTGCAAGCAATAGCAAAGCCATCTGGCCTTAGACTTTTGTTTGCTGGGAGATTTTTGATTACTGATTCAGTTTCTTGGCTGGTTATCAATCTGTTCAAGTTTTCTCTTTCTTCCTGTTTTGGTTTTGGTAGTTTATATGTTTCTAGGAATTCATCCATTTCTTCCACATGGCCCAGTTTGTTGGCATTGAATCAGTAATCAAAAATTTAAAATATTAAAAGAATTAGTCACCATAATCAAGTGGGATTTATTCCTGGGCTTCAGGGATAGTTCAATATTTGCAAATCAACCAACATGATACACCATGTTAATAAAAGAAAGGATAAGAATCATATGATCCTCTCAACAGATCCAAAAAAAGCATTTAACAAAATAAAGCATCCATTTTTGATTAAAAACTCTCAATAAGTAGGGATAGACGGAGCATACCTCAACATCATTAAGGCCATATAGGAAAGACTGACAACTAGTATCACCCTAAATGGGCAAAAATTGAGAGCTTTCCTACAACTAGTAACAAGACAGGGACATTCATTCTCACCACTATTAATTAACATAGTACTAGAAGTCCTAGCTTTAGCAATCAGACAACAAGAAAAGATAAAAGGCACCCAAGTCAGCAAGGAAAAAATAAAAATTTCACTATTTGCACATGACAGGATACTCTATGTAGAAAACCTGAAAGACACTACCCAAAACTGCTAGAACTGATACATGCATTCAGTAAAGTCACAGGACACAAAAATCAATGTACAGATCTGTTGCATTTACATATGCCAATAATGAGGCAGCAGAAAGAGAAATCAAAGAGTCGATCCCATTTACGATTGCACCCAAAACCATAAGATATACTGAGGAATAAACCTAACCAAAGACATAAAAGTTCTATATTCTGAAAACTATAGAACACTTATGAAAGGAACTGAAGAGGACACAAAGAAATGAAAAACATTCCATGCACATCGATTGGAAAAACAAAACAAATATCATTAAAATGCCTATACGACCCCAAACAATCTACACATTTAATGCAACCCTTATCAAAATACCACCAGCAGTTTTCACAGAGCTAGCATAAACAATCATAAAATTTGTAACCACAAAAGAACCTGAATAGCTAAAGCACTCTGGAAAGAGTAAAGTTGGAGGCATCACAATTCTGGACTTCAGGCAATTATTACAAAACTGTGGTCACCAAGATAGTATGGTACTGGCACAAAAACAGACACATAAATCAATGGAAAAGAACAGAAAACCCAGAAGCAGACCTACAACTCTATGGTCAACTAATCTTTGGCAAAGCAGCAAAGAAGAGCCAATGGAAAAAAGATAGTCTCTACAACAAATGGTGTTGGGAAACTGGACAACCACACGCAGAAGAATGCAACTGGTTGAGTTTCTTACACCACACACAAAAATACAATGGATGAAAGACCTAAATGTGAGATAGGAATCCATCAAAATCCTTGAGGAGAACACAGGCAACAATCTCTTTGACCTTGACGATAGCAACTTCTTATTAGACACATCTTCAGGGTCAAGGGAAACAAAATAAAAAAGGAACTATTGGGACCTCATCAAGATAAAACCTTCTGCACAATGGAGGAAATAAGCAAAAAAACTAAAAGGCAGGTTGTATAGAATGGGAAGAGATGTTTGTAAAAGTTATATCTGAAAAGGGTTAGTGTCCAAAACTGTAAGGAACTTATCAAAGTCAACACCCAAAAACCAAATAATCCAGTTAAGAAATGGGTAGAAGACATAAATAGACATTTTTCCAAAGAAGACATCCAGATGGCCAACAGATACATGAAAAGATGCTCAACATCACTCATCATCAGGGAAACATAAATCAAAACCATGGT